>NC_140584.1:822763211-827563211 GCF_964204655.1 Triturus cristatus | reverse complement strand
TGTGCCAGGGTGTCGAACCGCTGGCCCACCGAGGCCTTCATCTCGGAAATGGCGCCCATGACGTCGTGGAGAGTCAGATCCGTGGGCAAGTCCGGGGCATCAGAAGGGCCCTCAGGGGACTTGTGCGGTCCGCCGGGAGATCCCCTCTGGAGGGTATAGCGGTCCATGCTGTTGGCCGGATGGACGGTGCCACGTCGGGTCGACTTGGTCTTTGACCGATCCCCATCTTGTTTCGTGGCCATCGCCGCTGGTCCCACAATCGAACCAGCAACGCCGTAGAGGGTAGGCAATCAGGGCCACGAGCTCCGGGGGGGCTACCCCAGATCGGCGGGGTGGGCCACAGCAGGCAGGCAAGCCGGGTCCCCCAGCGAGGCTACACCAACACAAAAGGCTCCGCGATCTCACTTGCAGAAACGGCGAGAAAGCGAAAGTGCGGGGTACGCGACTCGCCAGGCCCGGCCCGCCGTTGTTGTTCACTTTGCCACTGGGTCACCCCCCAACGCAAATCCGGGGTTCGGCGAGAAGAAGGCCGCAAACCTCAATCGGTGCTCACTCCGGCACCCGAGGTCCAATTCGAAAACGGAAAACGGGTTCCACCTCAGCTCAGGCTCACCAACACAGTCCCCTCAATCGAGGCAGGATGAATTCAGGATAAATGTAGGAGGTTGCGGAGGTCCTCGGGAGCCTCGCACCTACGCGGCCATCTTGGTTGCGCGCTAGGCTCCTCCCAGGAACAAGTTTTTTAATAAGTTTCTAAAAGGTCCAACTTTCAGGTAAAAGGTTAGGCACAATGGAGACTGGTAAGAATCTCGACTTGTCTGTCATCCCAGCCCTGAAGATCAGTGAAGCTAGGTTCATTAGCTATAGACTTACAGCTCAAAAAGAGCCACTTGAAAAAGCTCTCATTTCCAATAAGAAAGAGAAACTAGAAAGAGAGGGCCATACCTCAGTGGAGGACCTTGTAGAAGGTGAGGCTTATGCTCTAGCCCAAATTGAAGATGATGGGGAAGAAGGTGAACACCAAATGTCTCCACCCTTTCCCAGACCCTCCTTCATGAGGGAGAAGTGACAGGAGTCACTCTAGCAGACCTCCTACTGGTAAGGTGGTGGGTAGCCTTGAGGAAAACCTTTATCTCCTATTAGAGGAGAAAAAAATTGACCTAGAGGAAAGAAGGGTCAAGATGGGCTTGAAGCCCAAAGATAATGGCGGCAGCAACTTTTAACTTGGGGACAATCCCTTGGGGATTTTAGGGTCAAAGATTCCTCTTTCTTCCTATTAGTGATGGTGATGACATTGATAAATGGTTTGTAGCCTTTGAGAGGGCCTGCAAAATGAGGAGGATAGGTCACCAGCACTCTAGTTCTGTATTGTGTGTTATTGTAAGTTAAGTGCAGAAATAGGACTCAGCCACATCCTCATTAGGAGTCAGACGTCCATCAGCATATGAAGGCGACCTTGATAGAAGGATTTGGACTCCCCACAAAGGAGTACAGATTGAATTTTAGAAACACCCATAAAGGTCAAAACCAGACATGGGTGGACTTTGTGGACTCTTCAGTCAAAGCACAGAAGGCTGGATAAAAGGCAATGAAGTGGGCACTTTATGATGAGCTATATAATTTAATTGTGAAAGCGCACATTTTAACTAATTGTGCAACAGAGAAATTACATCAGCATGTGGTGGATTCCAAGTTGTCTTCTCCCAGACAGCTGGGTAGAATAGCTGACCAATGGGTCAGAACCAGGGTGTCCAGAAAGACCCATGGTAAAAGTGACCAGAGAAAGGGTGGTCAGACTTCCCAGCAGGTGAAGGCGGTGAGCAACAACAAGAATAAAAAGAAAGGGTTCTCTAAAGGACCCCAAAGTTCTTCTCAGGAGGATGGGTCCGAGACTTCTCCCAGAACAAAGGCAAGGGGTACCCGGGTAAGAACTGGGACCTAGCAGACGCTTCTGGGTTCTGCCATGTCTGTCATCAGCCAGGACATAAGAAAAGATGCAGCATTCTCCAAAATGTCCCCCAGTGGGAGGTCAATCCAAAGGATTGGCGAGTCTGAAAGTGGGGATGGAAGTGTACTCTGGAGAGGCCAGAGGATACACTGAGGCTGCTTTAACCCCTGGGTGGGGTGGATATTGAAGCCCTGGCTATCTTACCTCCAAGCCTGGAGAAGTATAGACAAAGGCCTAACATCAGTGAGACTGAGGAAGAGGCTCTGAGGGATACAGGTGCCAGTAACACTATGGTTTCTGTTAAGACTGGTTTCAAATCATACCAGGTGTTTGTATCGTTGACCGTACTGGTAACCTGTTGACTAAGCTCCATCCAGTGGCTTTAGTAAGCTTAGAGTGGGAAGGGGTTACTTGCTCAAAGAAGGTGGTTGTGTACCCTACCATCCCAGTGGAGTGTCTGTAGGGAACGTATCTGGAGACTTCTGCTTAGGCAGAAGTTGAAAGGAAGGCTCATGTAAAAATGCTAGGTCTCCCTGAGTGTGTGTGTGTGTTGCCACAAGCAGCACATCAGGGACGTCATGGGAGCCTGGATTCTGAAATAGTAGACCAAGGCACCCAAAACAAGAGAAAAGACAAGAAGTTTACTGAGGCAGCTTCATAGAATCCACAGGGCTGGGGGAAGGGGGGGTTGTGCGGGTAGGGAGTACTCCTGAGAGAGAGATGCCCTGGTGCCTGAGATGGGAACTGCAGCTGAAGGAGTCTGGCCTGACCTAGCAGAGCTCCCAAGTGCAAGGGAACCCTTCAGGGAGGACCCATTCCAAGGGCAAAGGACATGCCCAACTCTTATAGGCCTTAAGCAGCAAGCTGCTTAGGGCCAGCAAGCTGCAAGGCAAGAAAAGGGAGAGAGGTCAGTGGCAGAGTCTACTGGGAAGATAGGCTTCTATACACTGAGGCCAAGGACCCCAAACCAGGGACCGGCACGAGAGTGGTGGTCCCCCAAGTGTACAGAGCGTTTATTCTGATCTGAGCACATAACCTTCCCCTAGCTGAACATCTGGGACAAACCAAAACCTGGGACAGGTTGGTTGTTCATTTGTATTGGCCCCAGAAATCTGAAAAGGTAAAGGAGTTTTGTTGCTCCTTTTTCACCTGTCAAGCCAGTGGCAAGACAGGGACACAACCAAAAGCTCCCTTAATTCCACTTCCAGTGTTTGGGACTCCCTCTGAGATGGTAGAAATTGACATTGTTGATCTCCTTGACTCTCAACCTGCAACTGGGAATATATTCTTAGTAGTGGATCATGCCACTAGGTGCCCAGAGGTAGCAAAGGCCGTCCTTGGTATCTTCACCAGGGTAGGGTTTCCTAAAGATGTGGTCTCTGATAGAGAGACACATTTCATACCTGCATATAAAAAAGCTGTGTGGGATGAGTGTGGAGTGAGCTACAAGTTCACCACCCCGTATCACTGTCAGACAAATGCTTTAGTTGAAAGGTGCAACAAAACCATGAAAGGCATGATATGGACCTACCTTAAAAACTCTGAAGGAGGTAGATTGTCCTGTTACCTTGCCTCGTTTGCATACAAAGAGGTGCCACAAAAGTGGGTTGGATTCAGTCCTTTTGAGACTTTCTTTAGCCAACTTGTAAAGGTCCTCTAAGTCTAGTGAGGAACGAATGGGAGAAACCTCTCAAACCCACAGAAGACATAGTGGACTGTGTACTGGGCCTGCGTTCACATAGGGCTGGATACATGAAGAGAGCAAACAAACATTTGGAGGCCAGCCAGGAGCTTATCAAGCACTGGTATGACCAGACGTCCGCACTAGTTGAGTACCAACCAGGTCAGTTTGTGTCAGTGTTGGAGCCTTTGGCTCAAAGGCTCCCAGGGCCTTTCAAGACAAGTGGACTGGGCCCTATCCCATTTTGGAGAAGAAGGGGGCAGTCACCTACTTGGTAGACTTAAGCACCACTAGGAGTCCTTATAGAGTTCTCCATGTAAATCGCCTAAAGCCACACCAGGGACAGAGTTATCATGACCATGCTCATGGACACTGATGGAGGCTAGGAGGAGGAGGAAAGTGAACCCCTCCCTGACCTACTGTCAAATAACCCACAAGATGGTTCCGTGGAGAGTATTGTTTTAG
This sequence comes from Triturus cristatus, assembly GCF_964204655.1. NCBI lineage: Eukaryota > Metazoa > Chordata > Amphibia > Caudata > Salamandridae > Triturus > Triturus cristatus. Next base: position 827,559,117 of record NC_140584.1, on the reverse strand, counting down.
CAGACGCTCTGACTGTGCAACAGCAGTCTGACGTCGGGCAAGTCATAGGTCAGTGTGATGAGCTCTTTTCTTTGACCCACCTAGTCAGACAACATTGTGTACCCATGATGTGGACACTGGTGACCACCTCCACGTCATGGTCTGCATCAAAGTTCAAGTTAGCAAAATGCCAAAGCTAGGGGGATGGAACCCTCTGACAGTCCCTTGGCAAGCCCAGTGGTACTGGTCGCCAAACTTCAATAAAATGTGCAAAATGAGAGATGATGTTATGTGTGGATTACAGGGGTTTAAATGCAGTCACTAAAACTGATGCACACCCCATTCCAAGAACAGATGAGCTCATTGACAAGCTGGGTACAGCCAAATTCCTGAGTACTTTTGATTTAACATCCGAGTGTACTGGCAGATTGGACTCACCCAGGGAGCAAAGGAGAGGTCTGCATTTTCAACCCCAGAAGGCCACTTTCAATTTAAGGTGATGAGTTTTGGTCTAGAAAATGCACCTGCCACTTTTCAAAGGTTGGTGAATCGAGTACTTTCAGACCTGGACAACTTCAGTGCAGCATAGCTATATGATATAGCTGTCTTTAGTAATCCTGGGAGGGTCACCTGGTCCAACTGAGGGACAATTTACAGGCCCTGCAGCAGCACGTCTAACTATCAAGGCTAGTAAGTGCCAGATAGGGCAGAGTTCTATTGTGTACTTGTGCCACCTTGTAGGTGGAGGCCAAGTCCAACCTCTGCAACCCAAGATCCACACCATTCTGGAGTGGGAGGCTGCCAAAACCCAGACCCAAATCAGAGCATTCCTTGGCTTGACTGTGTTCTACAGGAGGTTTGTGTAAGGGTTTGGAACCATTGTGGTCCCACTCACTAAACCTACCTCCAGTAGGCAGCCTAAGTAGGCCAACAGGCCCTGAAGGAGGCTATGTGCTCAGCACCTGTCCTGAAGGAACCAGACTATGGAAAAACACATGGGATTGGGACAGTGTTGTCACAAACAAATGATGAGGTCAGGATCAACCAGTTGCCTATATCAGCGGGCAACTCCTCCCTAGAGATCAGTGTTGAAGTGCCATTGAGAGGGAAGCCTTTGCTGTGGTTTGATACCTGAAAAAGCTGAGACCATACTTGTTTGGGACTCACTTCAAGGTTTAAACCAACCACAGGCCTCTCGGATGGCTGATGCAGATGAGGAGAGAACCTCAAATTGTTGAGGCGGTCCATTTCCATACAGGATATGGTCTTTTCAGTAGAACACAGATCAGGGACTGACTTTGTCAATGCAGATGGCCTTTCCAGGTTTTCCCACTTATACGATGAGAACTACCAGGGGATAGGTTAGTTGCTCATCACTTTTTGTCTGGTGGGGAGATGGGGGGATGTTATGTTGGAAAGTACCCTTTTTTGTATTCCACCCTCACCCCCAGCCCCGCCTTGCCCCCAACCCTTCACCTTTTGCTCCAATGCTGATGGTTATGACTCTGAAAGTGCACTGAAGCTTCCTGGCCTGGCCCCGGAGCCAGTGCTCTCTCCCTTCAACTGATATATACGAATTAGCAGCCATGATTGACAAAGTCTTTAACCCTCTTATAAGTAACTAGTATATGGTGCCAGTGGTACCCAGGGCATGGGTGTTAAAGGGGTCATCCGGGCCTGAAGCACTGTTTGTGCCAACCTGAGTGACCCAAGTAAACTACTGACAGCAGGCCTGCCATTGCAGACTGCAGGAGGAGTGCTAACTTCTCGAACTCGACGTTTCCCTTACCATGAGTGGCAAAGTCAATGCACTATTTTTAATATATGCCAGTCACCTCTAAGGAAGGCCTTTTGAGCCCAGGAGGCAGGGTGCATTATATTAAAGGTGTGGACATGTATGTGCAAGCTTATATGTCCCAACTTAAGGTCGCCGGCTCCATTTTGGTACTGCCGAAATATGTCATGTTTGGCATCAAACAATGTGCCTCATAACCCCTGACACAAATCTTGTGCAGCGGACCATGTGGCATGCACACAGGTGGTTTCCTTAGAGGTTGTCCATCTGGTTGCCCCAGTCTTTCTTGTTCTCTGGCTACCAACCCACAGCTGCTGCTAAGACAGGAATCTGACTCCCTGCCAGGAGGTGGGACCTTCCGCAGGAGTCCAACAATGGCCTGGGCAGAAAGGAGGTCACAGCTCCCTCCCTGACTGGATGGCTAGTGAAGTGGCACATCAAGACAGTGAGCTTCAAAGCCTTCACCGCCTCTGATATACAACCAGGCTGCCTCCCAAAGGAGGAAACAGCCATCCCTTGGCCCCAGGCATATTTGCACCCAGGCTGGTGGGAAAATTCAATATCGAGGAGGTGTACCCCCCTAGAAGGCTAGCCACACCTTTAGGGCTGGCTACATGGTCTTTACAGCTGAGGAAAACTTCTGCCATTTTTAAAAGTGGCAGAATAGAGGTTTCTGGGAAGAATAGGTGACACACTCCCACTGTGTGATCAAGACCACCGGTCAGCCGAAACGCGTTACAAACAGATTTATGAAGAAATAAATCTATTTTTGCGTACACCATTCTCACCTGAGACATTGGGAGTTTTCATATGCCTGGCAAAAATCACGGACCCCACTGATGGGGAAGAATCGGCACTGCATTTCCCGGCATACCATTCACTGGAGAATGTATGCCAAGAGTGGTAAAAGTTAAATGCGGTGTTTTCCGGATGCCAAGCCCCGCCCTATGATTAAGGTGCAGCTGCACCGAAACGCGTCAGGGATTAGTAATTGTTCGGTGACGCTTGTCCTGTTTTGCCAAATAAAAGCTCAGTGAGAATTAATCCCCTGTTGGGAGTGCGTCTTTGAAGCTCGGGGGCTTTTTGTTGGAGATGTTAAACACGGCGGCCTCGGCCGTGATAAAGACTGCACCGCCTGGAAGGAAACAGGTCTGCTGCTGGAAACCGGATTGCAGCTCACACGCAGCCCGGGGGATATGGAATTGTTAACAGGACAGCTGATCTGAGGCCCACCAGAGGGCTGTAAATAACGAAAGACATTGGGAGTTTTCATATGCCTGGCAAAAATCACGGACCCCACTGATGGGGAAGAATCGGCACTGCATTTCCCGGCATACCATTCACTAGAGAATGTATGCCAAGAGTGGTAAAAGTTAAATGCGGTGTTTTCCGGATGCCAAGCCCCGCCCTATGATTAAGGTGCAGCTGCACCGAAACGCGTCAGGGATTAGTAATTGTTCGGTGACGCTTGTCCTGTTTTGCCAAATAAAAGCTCAGTGAGAATTAATCCCCTGTTGGGAGTGCGTCTTTGAAGCTCGGGGGCTTTTTGTTGGAGATGTTAAACACGGCGGCCTCGGCCGTGATAAAGACTGCACCGCCTGGAAGGAAACAGGTCTGCTGCTGGAAACCGGATTGCAGCTCACACGCAGCCCGGGGGATATGGAATTGTTAACAGGACAGCTGATCTGAGGCCCACCAGAGGGCCGTAAATAACGAAAGACATTGGGAGTTTTCATATGCCTGGCAAAAATCACGGACCCCACTGATGGGGAAGAATCGGCACTGCATTTCCCGGCATACCATTCACTGGAGAATGTATGCCAAGAGTGGTAAAAGTTAAATGCGGTGTTTTCCGGATGCCAAGCCCCGCCCTATGATTAAGGTGCAGCTGCACCGAAACGCGTCAGGGATTAGTAATTGTTCGGTGACGCTTGTCCTGTTTTGCCAAATAAAAGCTCAGTGAGAATTCACTGAAAAAACCATAGGTTTCACACATGTTATAGTTAGCTGGACATTTTACTGATAAAAAACCAATGAAATTCCCCCGTTATAGTTACTGTAGGCAACTATAACTCACGCGACCGCAATCCTCTGCTGATGCTAATACTGTATTTAGACACTTATTTACCCATGTCTTCTTCCATTAAATTTTAGCTATACATATATTACAAATATTTTTTTTTCATAAAGACACATATGTCATCAGCAGAGGATTGCGGTCGCGTGAGTTATAGTTGCCTACAGTAACTATAACGGGGGAATTTCATTGGTTTTTTATCAGTAAAATGTCCAGCTAACTATAACATGTGTGAAACCTATGGTTTTTTCAGTGAATTTGCAAGGTTTTTTAAATGCTAATTCCTAACTATAACGTGTGTGAAACCTATGGTTTTTTCAGTGAATTTGTAAGTTTTTTTAAATGCTAAGTTACTTTACGCCATTTGTGGCGTGCGCGCCCACTTAACGCAGTTCGTTCCGTGCGCGCACGGTGCGCTTCGCGCACCGTGCGCGCACAGTGAGCACGCGGTGCCCACGTTACGCTAGATGGGCCATGAATGCGCGATGCGCTTCGCGCACCGTGCGCACATGGAGGACATATGATGAGCATCGTTGTGACAGGTAAAATATATGTTTTGTTAAGCACTTTTAAGCCATGCACAAAAGGTGCCCTTTGGGCACCTTTTGCACACGGGGTGGGGAGAATGTGGATATTTTATTTATTTTTTTATTATTTCTTACCGTACGCGTACGGTAAGCGTAATCGGCGAAATTTTCGAAAAAATTAAAATTGCCTTTTTTCACTTGGGGGATCGTTGGGGACTCCCTCGACATGGCTAGGTGCTTGGGTGCTGTGTAAACAGCCCCTTTACATGTTTTTGCACTTGGTTTTTCAACCCCCTGTCAGAGTGCGAGAGAGAAAATGGCGGCCGCCGCTTCCTGGTTTCGACCGATTCGAATGTTTACTAAGATCTAAGGGCCAATCAGAATCGCGCTCGCGCACGCCACCGTACGCGTACGGTAAGCGCACCGTAAGCGCACCGTAAGCTGGCTCAGATATATATATTGATTTAAAGGCTATTTTCTCAGAATCTGCTGAACAGATTTACACCAAACCTACAAAAGGTACTTCCTTGACCTGAGGACTACCTCTCTGCCAAATTTCAAGTAATTCTGTTCAGCCGTTCGGGCTGTAGCTGTGTCTAAAGGTCCTATGGAAAAATGCATGGGAAAAACGCGTTTTGGGACCCCCCTTTTATCTCAGCTCCCGCTTGACGAATCCCCCCGAGACTTTCAGGGTAGGAGCGGAGCGTAGCGCCCCACCTATTTTGAAAAATTCGCGAGGATTCGTCAACCGGCGCCAAAGTTATTCAAAATAGAATGTTGCGGATTTCCTATGGAAACGTGGTCCTAACTATAACTACCTACTGGCGACCGCCAGTAGGTAATATATATATATATATATATATATCTCCCTCCCTCCATTGTGGAATTTGTCATGTTATTTCTGTCTTCAGATGCACACTGCCATGCTTGTATAGTTTCATTAAGTTCGACCCCGTTCCATCACAAATGCACAAAGTTATTACTACTTCTCCAAGGGATTCTAGTAATCATAAAAAGTGAAATTTGTTCACAAATATGGAAGATCATGCAACATAGCTTTTAACAAATTTGATGATTTGTAAATTACCCAAAGGAGAAGAAATCATGCCTGACAGGCAACATTTACTGTCTGTTTTTTGTAACCTTCTTTTGATGTCATTCATTTTTTGCCTCATTGCCTGAATAAGAAGGTTCTCCCTTTTTAGGTCTCGCCTAGCGTTGCAGCGCAAATGCGCTGCATGCAGTATACACTATAGTGTGGAAGCTTCGTGGAAGCTCCGCCCACTATCCAGCCCATCTTTTTCATTGGCTTAGGTCTTAAATGCAGCCTTCCGATTGGTTTTAGTTTTGTTAGTCCCTCCTCCTCATGTCCATGTCGTCGTATGTATACTTCCATAGCTACTGGCCCTATTTCTTTTCAAACTCTTTTGTTCCTCTGGCTTCCCCACTACCCTCTCGCAAGCCGTGACTTCTCGGCCCATTACCCCACCTCCCCCCACTCCCGATCGTGCCTTGTTGCCCGCCCTCACTCTTGTTTTAAATGCAATAGGACTCACCTATAGGCGAGTTCTATTGCATTGCAAGTGCTTGTTAAAGTAGTGCGCAGTCATTTACATTTGACATGCGCACGATGTCTGACATCACAGCACTGCCTCTTCCGCCCGCACCACTTCTCTCTGTGCCTCTACTGCCTCGACCGGACTCCTCGCCTACTCACCATGGCTAAAACAGCAATGGGTCAAGTGAGCCCCTTTTCTTATCCTGCGGGACCGGGACCGGACAGTTGGCCTGAAACGGGTTTGCAGCAGTGCAGAAAAGCACACGCTTCGTACTTGCGGGCAGAATAAATATTTAAATGCTTTTAAAGCTACTTGCGTAATTGCCTGATTCTTAAATGACCGCCCAACGGGACGTGCAGTACCAATGCGCCGGAGTAGGTGCGCACTGTAGCACAGCCAGCACTCTACGCTTATTCCACTTTTACAGGTCCCAGTTTATGTGCTTCCTGCGGGTGGGCGCCTCCAGGGCGCTGTACACATTCTATTCCTGTAGCCATCTCCCAATGCTGGCCTGTCAGACCCCCGTGTCTTCCTGCTGTGGTTTCTGCAGAAGCAGACCCTGTAGAGGTTGCTGGGTGCTGACAGGGTCAGTCAGCCTTTTTGCTCGGGGGTGCACTGTTGGGAGGCAAGCTAAGGAGTGATCAATGGGGATTTTTCAGGGAATACTCTGGAAGAGTGTGCTATATGTAGAAAGTTTCCTAAACTGTATTTGAATAGTAAAAAGGTAATTTTAAGAGCTGCGCCGTAGTGCTAAACGCATTGAGACCGGAGTGCAGATTTCTGCCACACATGCTTTGCCCACGCACCTACCCCCAACCCATAGCCTATCGTACCTGCGAATGCAAACCAGCAACACTGGACTAACAGCACACGGGCCAAGAGAACACGTACAGCTTGTGCGTGGCAGTCGCCAGTATTTGCCCTGTCGCACATTTAAAAAGAAAAAACATACATTCCCGTCATGCTCTGGGAGTTTAATATCATAGGATGGGGAATGTGGCCTTTTTTTGAGCCTTTTACGGCATTCGCGGGTTTATAGGTAGTGGAGTTGGCAGCAGAAAACATTTTGGTGTTGTTGTAGTTTTATATAGCGTGAACTCGACCCGAAGGTATCAGAGCGCTTTACATAAGTACCAGTTGCCCTACAGCAGGGCATATTAATTTTATTTTTAGGTACAGGGAGATTGTGATGTGCCCAGAATCACAGGAAGTTTGAGCCTCCCGCGGGACTCGAATCTGGTTCACCTCCTTCAAAGAGGCACGCAAATCATGAGGTGGGCAAGCAGGACATCCGTGAACCTCTAGTGAATGATTTGTTCCCGGCCACCTCTGAATAAGGACCCACATGACCCCTGAGGTGTGTTTATCGGATTTGATTTATTTATATTATGAAGACTGAGGTGGGGTGTGTGGGTTCTTTAGGTATTCAGCATCTATCCGTCTCTCCTAGGTTTGCCACTGTAGGCTGCACGCCGCTACATATGCAGACAGCCCCGGGCTCCTAGATGGAGCTGTCATTTAACATTCCCTCACCGGGTTTATTTGCACTTGCTGCCTGGCACTAATGTATGCAGAAGGACCGGTGCTCCCAGGTATGACCTTCGTTGTACATTCCCACCAGACACTGGGCCTGTCTGCAGTTGTGCCCAGTGGGCACAGCTCTTCTGGAGTGCAGCCCGTCCTACATTACCCCATAGAACGGGCACAATATGTAGTCCGACCACGGCCTGTTAAGAGAACATATTCTCAGCACGCTCTGATGACACATCCTCTGCTTCTGCATGCCCACTAATTAGCACCACTCGGGCACAAGGGGTTAAATTAGCGCACCGAAATACAATCCAATTACACAAATGTGACTGCAGGCACATTAAACTAGGCGCTGTGACCAGCCCTAATGTATGTACATGACAAAGAGCGTCTGAAAACTCCACTTGTACAATCTTTTCAAAGGTTGGCGCTGCCAGACAATAATGTATAAAGAAAGCACACTCCTCGTATCCAGGAGCCCACAATGCTTTTCCTACTAGGATTGCCCCTGTGTGGTGTGCGACCCTAATGCACTTAGATGGCACAATGCTCTTAGACATGACCACCTTGGACGTTTGCTCTCAGGGTGGCATTGTATGCTGCAGAGCCTTAATGTAAGTCGATGGCAGGATGCTTGCATACAGTACCCTATTGTAGGTTCTCAGGTGGAGGTTCAGTGGCATTGCAGGCTACCTGAATTTAAATGGGCCATCTTGTGTACAAGGTAACAATGGCCGGAAACCCAAGCTGACATCATCAAATAAAGGAACGTTCTGGAATGCCTATTGGTGTCTGTCAGTGATACAGAACTTGGTAAAAAGCAAATTGTTTCTCTCTTTCATGGTTGGCCTTGTTTAGTGATGTAAATGACTGCATACTTCTGAACATGGCCTCCATTAGGCAGTCCAGACTGTAGGTAGCTCTGGTCTATCTGGCCCTCGTGCATGCAGTCACAACAAACTCCTATACAGAGCTCCCTTTTAGATTTAGTGTCAATGTAGCTTTTTTTCTGCATGCCCTGGGGCCTAGGGGATTATGATTGATTAGATAAAAACAAAGGTCATGGTCTTTGCGAATGGAAGCATCACATTGCAATAATCAATATTCAAACTAGCTACAGATCGAAGAAGATGACAGTTTCGTTTACAGCAGCTCTGGTGGGGAGGCCGAACACACCACGTACAAAACCTCTACTTGTTGAACTCTTTACCATTCCAACTCAGACTAGAGAACAACTACCTTTAACTTTGCAAGGCTGTAAATGATCCGAACCCAGCTCACTATTGTCTATCGTTTCCTGAGCCATCTATGCTGCAGGTCAAGCGCCTATCCTCTGTCATGCATTCCTCGTCCTATGCTGCACAGCACTTTGTTAGTTCTTCCCTAAGGCTCTGTCTTCATTTTGTACCTCTACACCCTGGCATGAACAAATGTTGCCACATCACAACCACTAAAAGGCTGGCCATTGAACGTTGAATTATCAAAACTGCGCGGTTACCGCATTCTTAAGTTCGAGGCATGTGGGCTGCTGAATTCATATCTGTGCATAGTAGTGGGTCCGGATGATTGCACATTGTTGTCCTGGAAGAGTCTTCGAAGTATCACGAGATAGGTGGCTCCTCCCCTGGACTACAGTGCGCATGGGCATCCTCTCCATCCTCAGATTGTTTTTTTCCGCCATTGGGTTCGGATGTGCTTATCTTAGCTCAAGTTAGGAAAACTTTATTTAAGGCCACAAGCCTTTAGATATCGTCGATATTGTTTGCGTTCGGTATCGATAACTTATTCTACTTGTTCTCGGACTTATTCACCCTTCTCGGACTGAGTTTCGGTCCGAACATCGATCAACGTTCGAAGATGGAATCGAGGACTCCCTTCAAGAGATATCCTCTATGTCACGCAAAATATCCACGCGTTGATGTCCATCCGGTGTGTAACAAATGTTTATCACCGGATCATGATGAGACCAGGTGTATGGCCTGCGCCCGGTTCCGGTCGAAGAAAACCCTTCGGAATAGACGAGCGGCTAGATTGGAGGCCAAACAATCGGCGCCTAACCCGGTTAACATATTCAGCACCGAGGATGAAGAAGTCGAGAGCGTCGAAGAGGTGCAATCGGGCCCTGCTTCGGAGCATGAATCACAATATGACGACGATGATGAGATCTTCGAGGACGAAGACTTGGTCGACGAGGTAGGAGGCGACGATGAGGCCCTTGGGGCCGAGGAAGATAGCTCAGGCGAGGAGCTAGGCCAATCCGTCGATGCGGAGGCCGAGGGAGATAGTCTGGATAAGGCTCAGGTCGAGGGATCGCCTGCGGGCCTTACCCAAGATCGCTCGGATCGTTCTACAGCCCCGCCTGAAGGCCCGGCTTCGAACATTTCAAATGAGCCAGAATTATCCAAAAAGACTGGAGTCGATTCCGTGAAATCGAAACCAAAACCTGCACCGGTCAAATCGAAACCGAAAGTGCAACTGGTTCAGGTCGGAGCGAAGGCATCGAAACCTTCCCATCCGTCGACACAAAAGAAGGACATCGGAACCGAACAAACAAAGAAGGACTTCGGTACCGAGAAACCAAAAAAGGACTCGGTCCCGAGAAGACGCAGAGGCCTATAGCACCGAAGGTTGGGGCACCAACGACCAAGGTCAAGGTGGTCGATCCGACTTCATCAACACCGAGGAGTGCTGAGACTGCCAGAATACCGGATCAACAAGGCGTCGATCCCAAACTTCGGATCGAAGCCCCGAAGACTGGAAAGAAGCCGGAGACCGCGTCGAGGCCTGTCTCCAAAGAGCCTGTCGGATCAAAAGCACCGTCGGCATTCACGTTGCAGCAGGTGTCTGAGTCCCTACAGCGCATCAGGGAACGGGACGCTCTCGAACCGAAAACGGGTCCCGAACCGAACAAGGTCGCCAAGGCTCACTCGGCGCTGGCGCCGATCAAGTTTGGATTGCCACCTCCGGGGGCACCGAAGATGTTCGAACTTAGGAAGAGCATCGAACAACCAGGAACAGTGTCCACAGACCGAACCGATGACTCGCAGGACCAGTTTATCGACGTCGACACTGGTAGACTGTTGTTCCGCAAACGGAGGATTGTTCCAGAAAAGGCTTTAGACTCATACAAAATTCCACTAAAAAGGAAAATGGCGTCAGGTTCGACACCAGTGCTTGTTGAACCGTACCACACATATGATCAGGAACCACCATCCTTTTCTCCCGCACACTCGGAGGCGGATGCAGGAGAGGGCTATACTGAGGATACCACTTATCTTGTGGATGATGACCCTGATGAACAACAGCAAGACCAGGACCAAGCATGGGGAGACCCTAATGACCCAGGAGACCCACAAAATGCTCCTGACACTCATCTTTATAATATAAAACCATCTCCCGCTGAAGATACTGCTGCTTTTAATGCCCTCATTGAAAGAGCGGCTGCCAATCACGGAGTGGAACTTCATTCTAACTCTGTGGAGGAGGATTTCTTGGTGGACACGTTCTCCACATCAGAAAGAACGGTCAAGACTCTACCAATGTTAAAAGGGGTTATTAAACATGCTAAGGACATCTTTAAGGAGACAACCAGAGCACGGGTCTTAAACCCGAGAATAGAGAAAAAATACAAACCAGCCCCAGGAGACCCAATGTACATTAAGGGTCAATTGCCGTTGGACTCCATGGTAGTTTCTAATGCTCGCAAGAGAGCTAACTCGCAAACTACCGGTGATGCTCCTCCTCCGGACAAGGAGTCCAAAGTGCTAGAAACATCAGGAAAAAGGATAGCAGCACAAGCAGCAAACATCTGGCGCATTGCCAACACTCAGGCACTCCTGGCCTGATACGACAGGTCACACTACGATACCCTAGAAACACTGCTAGAACACCTACCAGATGACTACAAAGATGGAGAGGAGCTCCTCATCAGAGAGGGACAACTCATTACGAATGCGTCCATCAAATGCGCACTAGATGCAGCTGACACTGCAGCAAGGGCAATCAACGCTAGTGTGATGTTGAGGAGGCACGCATGGCTGAGAATATCAGGTTTCAAACCTGAAATTCAAAACAATATCTTGAATCAGCCAGTCAACCCAGACTTTTTATTTGGCCCTGAGGTTGACACTACGCTAGAAAAGATTTAAAAGGACACAAACTGCGAAATCTATGGGGGCTCTACAGTCGCAGCAGTTTCGGAGTAGCTCCTTTCGTCGCCCCGGGAATAGAGGAGCAGCTAGAGGTCAGGGGTCCCAGCAGCAGTACAATAAAGGAGGAACCCAGAGTACCTATAATAAGAACAATAGGGGTGGATATCGTGGATCCAGCACCAAAGGCAGAGGACGAGGACACAACAACACCAGGTCCTCCGCCAATAACAAACAGTGACGTCTTGTCACTGACCCCCGACCACATAACACCGGTCGGGGGCAGACTCCAACAGTTCCTGCCAGTCTGGAGATCCATCACCACAGACAGGTGGGTCAGAGAAATTGTCCAGTACGGTTATTGTCTGGAATTAACATCCAATCCACCCCACATACCACCACAACACCGTCCTATGCCCGCAGAGCACTTGGCATTATTGCAGCAGGAAGTACTAAGTATGCTGCAGAAAGGGGCCATAGAGCTCGTGCCTCTAGATCAACAAGGGTCAGGGGTGTACTCTCTGTACTTCTTTTTTTTTTTTTTTTTTTTAAACTCTTTTTATTATAAGAACTTCGACAACACGGCATAAGTTCACAGAGATACAATATAGGCAGTGGCATACACAAGGAGGCATCAGTACACAATATACTTTTATCGTTGGACTCACGGGGAGGGGGAAATATCCGGGTCACTCTGTCGGGGGGGGGGGGGGGTTTCAAATTTCGCCTCGGTACATGTTCCAGGGGGTCCATACCTTAGACCACTTCCGGGGGCATCCCCTCGCAATGTAAACAGATTTTTCACGTTGCATGCACCAATCAAGGTCCTTTTTCCAGTCTGCGATTTTGGGTGCATGCGGGGCCCCCCAATGTTGTGCAATATTACGTTTAGCGATCATACAGGCAAGCGTGACCCATTGTATGGCATAGGCATTGAGGTCCGTGGGCTCCCAGATATTTAGGATACACCTGGGAGCCTCAGATCGGATTTCAACCTCCAAGACTTCACTAAGAATCGAATGTATCCTATGCCAATACTTCTGAATTATCCCACAGTGCCATATGATGTGCATAAAAATACCCGGTTGGGTGCACCCCCGTCTGCAGGACCCATCAGCTTGTTTCCCCATGTGTACCAGTTGCGGCCCAGTGAGATATATTCTGTGCAAAATTTTGAGTTGCACTAGGCGGAGCCTTGCTGATATTGCGACTGTTTTAGGGGATGAGATCGCTGTCTGCCACCCCTCGTCATCTAATTCTATACCATCCCCCGCCCATCGTTCTCTCAGTAGGGTTAGGGGGTCCTGCATGTTGTTGATCAGCTTTTTGTATGTCAGAGATATGGCCCGCTCGGGCAGGTATCCATCTAGGAGTCTATCCTCCAGGGGGGTGCTAGCAGGTGGTGGGACGTCCCTTGGCAGAGCGGTCTGCAGTGCGTGTCGGACCTGGAGGTATCGGAATCGCTCAGTGTCTGCAAGGGAGTATTGGGTCTGCAGGGCACCAAACGGTTTTATTCCCCCCGCCTCCCAAAGGTCTCCAATGGTGGAGATACTGATCAAGTCCCACTTGTCAAACCCCTTGGAATCTCCCAGGTATCCTAGCTTTTGTGAATCCCAAAGCGGGGTAGCAAGCGTTAATCTGTTGGCCCAACCCAATGACTGTGTAGCAGTGTGCCATATCTTAGTTGTGTGTTTGGTAGGTTCTGTCCGGGGGAGCTTACCAGGAGCGGAGTACAACGCTCGACCATACCCCCTGCCGGGGAGGAGCGAGCGGTCCATGCGGAATCCCGGGTCATCGGGGGGTCCATAGGTGCCATGATTGATCGCGATTAGATGAGCTGCCCAATAGTATCTTTTAATGTCAGGCAGCCCAATTCCGCCATCATACCAGCCAAGCGTGAGCTTCGATAGTGCTATGCGAGGCCTGCCTCCCCAGAGGAGAGTCCTCTGAAGGCTCTCTATCTCCCCGAAGTATGTGTTAGGAACGGGATCTGCGGCGTTTTGCAATGCATAGAGGAAGCGCGGCAGTGACATCATTTTGAGTAATGCCGCTCTACCCAGTAAGGAGATAGGGAGCGCTTGCCAGTGCTGAATGTCGCTTTTGAGGCGTTGCAGGGGTGGGGTTAAGTCACGCGCATATCGAAGTGTCTGATCCCTAGAGATAAAAATGCCGAGGTATTTGAAGCCCTCGGAGGCTATCGATATTGGGCAGTTTCGGGGTAGTTGCGGGGTGTCACCGCTGAGGACATATATGAGTGATTTCTGCCAGTTAACCCGAAAGCCCGAATATCTCCCAAAGATGTCAAGGATATCAAGTAGGACAGTAAGGGATCTCTTAGGGGAGGCGAGGTATAGAAGAACGTCATCCGCGTACAAAGATATCCTGTCTTCCCATCCCGGTGCCCATTGCAGTCCGCGAATGGCAACATCACTACGGATCCAGGCAGCGAGGGGTTCGAGGGCCATAGCGAACAGGAGGGGAGAGAGGGGGCAACCCTGACGAGTGCCCCGCCAGAGTTCGAAGGGGGCAGGTTTTTTGTTGTTCACCACTACCTGCGCCATGGGCGTGGCGTAGAGGAGTTTCACCCAGCTGATAAATACCGGACCAAGGCCGAACTTTGTTAGCACCGCAAATAGCTAAGGCCATTCAAGGGTGTCGAATGCCATAGTAGCATCTAAGGAAGCAATGATAGCGTCCTCTCATATAGTGTGCTCTCTGTACTTCTTGATCCCAAAAAAGGACGGGTCTCTCAGACCTATACTGGACCTCAGACCTCTCAACCAATACATTCTGTCAGAGCATTTTCATATGCTCACCCTCCAGCAGGTTCTGCCGTTACTCAGTCAGGGAGACTTCCTAGCAACACTGGATTTGAAGGATGCGTATTTCCACATACCCATACACCCCTCACACAGAAAATATCTCAGGTTCACTCTTCAGGATCAGCATTATCAGTTCAAAGTCCTCCCTTTCGGAGTCACAACGGCGCCCAGAGTCTTTACCAAGTGCCTAGCGACAGTGGCTGCACACTTAAGGAGACAGCACATTCACGTCTTCCCTTACCTGGACGACTGGCTTGTTCAGGCAAAGTCAGCCCAGCAGTGTGCCAGCCACATATCCCACACCATTCACCTTCTTCACAGTCTGGGGTTCTCACTGAATTATCCAAAGTCACATCTTCAACCCGCCCACGTACGGCAGGACCTGGGCGCGACCATAGACACTCTGGCAGCCAAAGCTCAGCCAAATTTAATGAGGATCGACAGCATGCAACTGCTGATAAAAAAGTTCAGACCTCAACACTCCCTTCCAGCGCGAGTGTTCATGCAGCTGATAGGCATGATGGCCTCCTGCATCTTCATAGTCCCGCACGCGAGACTACATATGCGCCCGCTTCAGGAGTGCTTGGCACGTCAATGGAATCAGACTCAAGGACAGTTGAAAGACCTAGTGTTGGTGAGCGGTCGGGCATACAACTCTCTGCATTGGTGGAATCCACAAAACCTTTGCAAGGGCCGACCGTTCCAAGAGCCTGTTCCACAAATAATACTGACGGCGGACGCGTCTCTCCAGGGATGGGGAGCTCATGTACTCAATTACACAGTGCAGGGACTATGGACAACACAGCAAAAGAAGATGCACATCAACCTTCTGGAACTGATGGCAATCTTCCTGGCAATGAAGGCATTCAAAGTACACTTTTGCAACAAAGTCGTGTTGATCCGGACGGACAACATGACTGCCATGTACTACATACAGAAGCAGGGAGGAACACACTCTCCACAGTTGTCTCATCCGGCTCAGAGCATGTGGAAGTGGGCCATTCAGAGGAACATATTCCTGATGGCGGAACACCTCCCGGGCAAGGACAACCAGATGGCAGATCTGCTCAGCAGACACAGCCACCAAATGCACGAGTGGGAGCTACATCCGTCAGTACTCCAACCGTACTTCCAGCAGTGGGGTCATCCAGAGATAGACCTATTCGCCACAAGGGAAAACGCAAAATGCCAAAGCTTTGCCGCCAGGTGCCAAAGCTTTGCAGCCAGGTTCCCGCATCCAGTCGCAGGGCAATGCGATATGATGAACTGGTCAGGCAGATTTGCGTACGCTTTTCCCCCAGCGCCAGCAATACCGCTAGTGGCACGCAAACTAAGGCAACACTCAATGACACTCATCTTGGTTGCTCCAATGTGGGCACGCCAGCCATGGTACACCACGTTACTAGATCTTTCCGTGGTGCCGCCTCAAAGACTGCGGCTAACACCCAAACTTTTAACACAGAACCATGGCGAAATTCAGCACCCAGATCCGCAACAGCTGAACCTGGCGATCTGGCTCCTGAAGTCTTAGAGTTTGGCTACCTGAACCTGCCTCCAGAATGTATGAATATCATCAAGGAGGCCAGGAGACCCACGACCAGAGCTTGCTATGCGGCTAAATGGAAAAGATTTGTCATTTACTGTAAAAACAATGACATTAATCCGCTGGATGCATCCATTCAGAACATCATCTGTTACCTGTTACACTTATACCGATGCAATCTGGCATACAGCTCCATCCGTATACATCTAACTGCAATAGTGGCCTATCTTCAGAACAGGCAGCACCTCTCTTTATTCAGAGTGCCTGCCATCAAAGCCTTCTTAGAGGGACTCAAAAGAGTGATTCCTCCAACACACCCACCGGCACTGGTGTGGAACCTGAATGTGGTCCTCACCAGATTGATGGGTCCAACTTTTGAACCTCTACATTCATGTGAGATTCAATTCCTCACCTGGAAAGTAGCTTTCTTAATGGCAATCACTTCGTTGAGAAGAGTTAGTGAACTCCAGGCACTAACCATTCAAGAGCCATTCATACAGGTTCACGCAAACAGAGTTGTACTACGTACCAACCCCACATTGATGCCAAAAGTGATATCGCAGTTCCACATGAATCAGACTATTGAACTGCCTGTTTTCTTTCCAAATCCAGAAAATGTCGCAGAGAGAATGTTCCATACACTAGATGTAAATAGGGCCCTCATGTACTATATAGACAGAACAAAGGATTTTAGGAAAACAAAACAACTGTTCGTTGCCTTTTCTCCACAACACAAGGGCAACGCCATTTCCAAAGCAGGGATAGCCAGATGGATCGTTAAATGTATTCAAATTTGCTATGACCAAGCTAAACGCACATTAACGATTCCTCCAAGAGCCCACTCAACGCGAAAGTTAGGGGCATCCATGGCTTTCCTAGGGAACATTCCTTTAGAGGAAATATGTAGAGCAGCCACATGGTCCACTATACATACATTTACTAAACACTACTGTGTAGATGTACATTCAAAACAGCAGGCAGCTGTAGGACAGGCTGTTCTCAAGACCCTTTTTCAGACTGCTGCAGCTGACACGGGCAGCCGCCGCTAATGGAGGGACTGCTATGTAATCTATGCACAGATATGAATTCAGCAGCCCACATGCCTCGAACCGAATATGCTACTTACCAGTATGCATCTGTTCTTGGCATGTAGGGCTGCTGACATTCATATCGCCCACCCTCCTCCCCTGCGCCTGTAGCGGCTGCAGCACTCAGAATTACTGTATAGCATGGTCATCACTTACTGTATCTACTCCATCACTGCCACAATGGCGAAAAACAATCTGAGGATGGAGAGGATGCCCATGCGCACTGTAGTCCAGGGGAGGAGCCACCTATCTCGTGATACTTCGAAGACTCTTCCAGGACAACAATGTGCAATCATCCGGACCCAACACTAGGCGGCGATCTATGCACAGATATGAATGTCAGCAGCCCTACATGCCAAGAACAGATGCATACTGGTAAGTAGCATATTCGTTATTTTTACTTGAAAACTAAGCCCTTTTTAATGCTTTGCACTAACATTAGTATGTTGTCTGCCTTTTATCTGAGGGTTTACAAATCAAACACAAATGAACACTCATGCACTGTAGCCACATGTGCGAATTCCCAAATGTGTTAATTGGCATATATAAAGTCCCTTGCGAAGGCAGCCTGTAATGTCCCATAAAAATAATTCCAACAAAAAGTAGCGACAGTACACTTGCTGTCCTCTAAAATATTAGCAATAGAGGACCAAACCACATCCCGTGACATAATGGTAGTGGAAAATAGCACTACACTTCCCGTTAGACATGATTTGTGGTTAACATAGGTCCGATGGCATTTTAATTTGCTCAGCTTGTGAAATGATCATACAATAAGCTGCCATTGATGTAATTGTGGGCAGCCTCCTAGGACGTAGCACATATACACTGGTGCGCACAAGGCTGGAAATTATTGGAATTCGCATAATTGACATTTAGTTCCTGAAATTGTCGTTAACACACCACATGCACATTTCCCACACATAGTGGTACAGTGCCAACACAGTGGCATTTGCATTAATTGCATGCATGTGGAAGCAGTGTTTGCATAACCATCTATTATCCTTGGTATCATCCCTATCTTCTAAAGGACTGGCGCCTGGTCAGCTCTTTGATAGAAATAGAAACCTGAGCTCTAAATCAGTATTGCACCAATCTATATGGATAACCAACATCTATTTAGCATACAAATCAGCCATTTTTAGATGTCTTTGTTGCAGGGTTTTCGTGGGCTGGGAATACATCTTGTATCACATGCCACTTCATTCCTAGTGGAAGATGCCTGGCCACTGCACGTGTAACTTACAACACCAAGGACTGAGTCCCTGCCCCAGTGTCTGCCTCGGAGCCTTCAAAAGGGCCTCTTTATAGCAGAAAAGTTCAGAAAGGGATTTTGTTTAGCTGTATCTGGTTTAAGCAGCGGTACAGATCCCTGTGCCCCAACTGCAAGCTAGGAAACTTGCCCCAGTTGGCTAGTTTTGCAATAAAAAAGTCATTGGTAAAGTGGGTTCCTAATAACCATGTGTCTCGGTGCCACCGCACCTGCTGCACCATTGATAGCCATGCCCCTGATTTCAGGGGGAACAATCGTTGCATTAGTGTGGCATGAGCACAACCAGGTGCAACCACAGCCAGGTGGAGATCACACCGTCCAAGACACTGTTAACCAAAGGAGAGGCACTGCTGTGGTGTGTAGTTTTATCCTGTCCATGTAACGCAGCACACCCGAACACCAACCCTCTGGTGTTGGTTCCGGTCTCCTTTCCTCTATTATTACAATGCTCTCTCGGCAGTGAAATACCCTTTAAGTACAGAGCCAGTTCGCGTGATATAATCTACACTAACTTGGATTTAACAATGACACTCGTGCATTAAGCCAGACAAGCCATCAATCCCGAAATTAAGAAGCACTGACAAAGCCAATAGGCCTCTGTTTAATGCGCAACACATGTAAACACAAACATTGACAAATCTTTTTTACCTGCATTGCTTGCAGGAATGCTGTTCATCACATTAAAGCCAGCCCTACTGACCTTGCCAGTGCTCTGGAAAAGTATTGTACACAAATAATGACTTTCTGAATTGAATACATGTAAAAGGTAAATAATTTATTATGAAAAACAGTGTGATGATTGAGTGTCCTTCTCAGATTTAAAACCGTTCCTCCTGCAGTCCAGTTGAAACACACCCTGGAAGAGGAATGATACACCAAAATCCAATAGCATAAAGTGAACGAGTTAATCCTCTGGGCTGAGCCAAAGTCAATTCTATGTACATGTTAAAGAATTGGTAACAGTAGGTCAGCAGACTGCTGTATTGTCAAAGTAGGTCTAAAAACAGTGCTCCAGATTTATCTCCTGGTACTGGAAGACAAAGGATAATTAGCCCCTGGCGTAACCTTAAAATATTGTAAATGTCCAGATTTTGTGCGATGTTTCATATTAGCTAAAGTTATGTATTAAGAAGTGTGCCTTTACTGTCTATGGTCATACTACAGACCAATGATCTTAAACTAGAACTAAAGTTGGTGCTTGTCAACCACCCCTCTGCCTTCTATTCTGTGCACAATTACTTTTCTTTAGTACTTGTTCAAAATGTTGTCTGCTGAATAAATAACTTAAATAAGTAAGAAGAAGGTGATTTTGACCCGAGAGGCTGGAGTTGGTGGATCTATTAGCAGAGGATCGTCACACGGTTAATTATGAATTGCTGCTGAAATATGCTGAATCTCTGGCTGCAATGTTTTGTGACTATGAAAAGGCTAGGCAAAATGATACAACAAATATATCTGCAAACCCATTTTGTCCCCAAAACACACAAGGTTTGGACTGTTAACCACACAAGCGGTGCAAAGTGTGTCAAATATGGTTGTATTTTGATCTTAAGTTGACTTTGTACATCATGGTGTATTCTGCTTCACAATGAACAGTAGAAGATTGTATTATGTTACGGAGGATTGGTGAAGTGTGGTGTTACAGAACTATTGTTTTCTTATTTGCAATGATTGGCTGAACACTATGTTTGAGTGTGACTTTTATTTCCTTGAACCCTAGTGGTAATATGTTCTTTTTAATTTGGAGTCCACCTTTCAGCTGAACCTGTTTCCCCGAGTATTCATATAAAAGAGAAAGGATTGGTGCCTCGAAGTCCTGTTTTATTTAGATAGTTATTTTTCCCACATTGGAGGGGGAGGATGTTAGCCTTTATCTCATTCTTTGGTGTCTTTTCTGTAAGCCGATTGTAGTAATCCTCTTGTTGCTTTTAACTTCAAACAGTTGGTTGTTGAATCGGCTGAGTGGAAAAGTGAACTGTTTTCACAACCTCCCCTGTTGAAGACCCTTTGATTATTTGTATTTATTAATTTATTTTGCTTCTGTAAAGCGAGAAAGCTGCATGTTTCTCAAAACAGCACAACCCATTGTGCGAGGACCTTCATAGGCGTTTTCCTAATCTCCTTCCTACACCCCGTTTGGTTTTTCATTTTTTGCAGTGTAGTGCTCATCTAATCTCTTCCCGCTGCCTCCCTCGCACCACACTGCTTGACCGCCCCCACCTCCAAGATCGCTGCATTGATTTCTTATCCTTAATTTTAAAAATTAGTTTTTATTTATGTTGAGCCGTTTGCAGTTTTTGTCATTCTTTGAATTGTCAAAGGTGGTGCGGGTTTCTCCAGTGCACATCTAGCTCAGTTGATTGGCACATGTTTATTCCTGGGTGGGTGGTACCTTGTAGAAGTGTGGCATCAATGGATCATTTATGTCTCCACGTACCTTGAGATGGGAAGGGGGATGAAGGGAAATTGGGGGGCCATCAGACCTAGCAGCTTCTAGCCATTTAGTACTTTAACAAAACCCTTTCTGCCCCATGTCTTGAGGGGGCCCTGAAGGGACTGGCAAAAGCAGAAAGAAAACAAACCTTGAAGAGCTGTGTTTACTTTCTCTCTTGATTCCACTCTAGGTACTTCCTGTAGTACCCCAACCGCAAACAGGAGACAATTGCACGGCAAGGCAGGGACAAGGAAGATAATAACTGCGTGACATCACTTTCACTACCTTGGTATTTGGTGATCTGACCTACAAAGCGAGTTCTCTACTTCTCGGGAACACAGATTAAGTTCATTTTGCACTTTATTGAATGGATGTGTGTTAATAGCATGCAAGAGAACAGGGCATCTAGTTTTTTAGATGGCTTTTATGCAAAGTGCTTTGCTTAAAGGGTGCTCTTGCACATCATGGCCTGACAGGCTCACCCTTTCTATTCATGCAAGGATAATTCACTCATTTGAACACAAGCAATTTTCGCTCTATCTGGCAGTCTCTAACCATGTTGCAGGGTGCAGTACCTTATGTGGCCAAAAGAGGTTCCAAGGGACACATAGTGACAGCCTGTGGTACTGCAACCTTTCACTGCTTCTTGCACAGTACAACAGTCAATGTTGCTGTACCCACAATAATGTGCTGCAAAGCTATATACTTATAAGGTCCCAAAGGCGAGACCAATTGCATTGCCAATGCTTGTTATTTGTGTGACGTCTGAAGATGTCATCCTGGCTCTTTTTGACTGACCAATGTGGAGCCTGTGGGGTAAAGATTTTGGGGAATTACCACATTTTGTGTGTGTGTCTGTCTGTCTGTCTGCCACACTCCATCAGGGACTTTGATATTTGCAAAGAATGTCATTCAGGAGGCCAAAACAGGAGAAATCAGAATATAACCTCCTTTATCATCTATTTCTGCCTTGAGAAAGGGGCCCACTACACCCCCTCTCTCCCGTCTCTTCATATTATACTGCTTCTACCACTTAAGGAGATGAGCTGCCTGCATCTCATAATCAACTGCGCTCCTTTATCGAAGAGAGTCCCAACCATGGTGAAGAGGGAGTTACTCACTTGTACTTTTAATTCTTCACCATGTGTTTTCTTTCCGAATTAATAAAAGTCACTTCCAACTCCCAGTGTTTGGGGCCACAGCTAGGGCACAAAGTCAATCAATGTTTATTTTATTTTTGCTTAAAAAATCAAACGTTCCCCCTCCTCGGTATGATGGACTAGTGAGGCTATCAAAAAATCTTAAGAGAGCAAGGTTCATTTGCACTGGTTATGATTCTATTAGTAACTGCACCATTCCTGCTTTTATGTTTCTGAAACGTTGATTTTACAGTGGTGTTTCAAGACACATTTTTTCTGTTATCTGTGCAGTTTAGTTGATTTGTTAAATGTTGCTGTTTTGTATTGGGAATCATTACATTTGATAAAAGTTGTGTTCCAGGACCTGGCAAATGTGCAGAAATGTTCTACGCTTTATGAATTGAGAAAACCTAAGGTGATGAACTAAGATTAGAAGAAAGGACCTTCTTGTTTCCAATAGCTCCTCTCAATGCTTAGCATTTAATTAGTTCTGTAAACGTATCCCTTTAAAAAATGAGTGTGATGTTCCTCCCCCTTTCTTCTTGAAAAAGTCAGAGTAATGCCTCATGTAATATTTTTACCTTGTGTGCATGAGTCCCCTTCTGCCGCCTCCTTCAAGTACCCTCATCTGTGATTTTTCGCTGCCACAGTTTGGCTGGAAAAAATGCATCCTCAACAGGTTTGCTTCACATAGAAATTTTAAAGTCTGTTCCAAGAATACTCCTGGAAAGGTGCAACAGTGGGAGTTTTCTGAGAGTATTCAAATTGTAAACAAATACAATGTTACTCATGATCATAAACAGTTACAAATGGGTAATTGTACAATTGCACATGTGAAAATGCGTACCAAAAGTGCATTCACCTTCTACAGTCTAACCAATTTTGGGAGTGTTTCTTAAACTCCCTACTCTAGAAATACTTTTAATCTTGCCCTTTGCAGATGTAAATCTGTTAATTTTTAAAGCATGCACAAACTTCACATGGCATCCTTCCCTTGGAACGGTCAGTCCTCGCACACAGGGTGTAGATTTACTCCCACCTCATATTACACCGTGCTGAGGTACTATCAGTTTTTAAGAAAGAGATTTGCAAATGCTAATTCTCAGTGTAAAATGAACTCCCATGTGGAAATAGCTTTCTGAATCATGACTGCTGTGAGGCGCCTGCATTCCAGTCACTGGGGATGCTGTAGGGAGATACCTGATCTTAGTGGAGTGATGTTGTGATGTCTAAGTTTACATTCTGTAATTTATTACAGGTCATTCTATGCAATTTATTTCTTAGAATCATTTTCTGACATCATTATTGTGTCAAAACAGCAACTGAGAATGAAGAGGGCTGGATATATATATTTACCAATGGAAATTAAGAGGGACTGGGGCTAGTCAATGAGATGAAATGGATGATTGACAATAGTCACGGGGTGCAGGGCAGGATTCATAGACACCCAATTAGTTGTAGAATGCTATATATTAACGGATATGGGTGAAAAACGGCTGGTGTTGGCAGTTGTTGGGGAGGCTAAAGGGTTTGCAGGCTGGCAGTAAAAAACAAATGGTTCAAAAAGCAACCAGACACGTGTGAATTCAGTCAGTGATGTGAACAAAGCAAAGAGGCAGACCTTAAAGGCAGGCTGGCTGTTAAGTCGATTACCTGCCTACATTAATTTTGGTGATGCACAGTGGACACACTATCTTCTGATGGTCAGGTGTGTGTGAGAGGAGAGTATTCACACAGTATGTATATTAGTATAGCATAGCAATAGCTGGAGGTTCACCATCTTAAGGATTCAGAGGTTGACTATAGTGCAATGAATCGAAGAGAGAGCCAAATTCTCTTCCAGGGGATACTCATCAATAGTCATAAGCACTGAATAATCCCCACTCATGCGCGGGACCCCGGAGCATATACAAAAATACATATATATGTTTAGAACCACAAGTACATAGTACTTCCAAAACATACATATATACATGTATACACATATAAATATGCAGCCTATAATATGTCCAATAGACTGAAATGCCAAAATTACATGGATTTCTACTATAACAAAATAATATCACATGTAAATAATGTAACATAGAACATATACTGCAGTAGTGTTCAACAATAACCCTTTATTTTCATAAAGAAAGACAGGTAATTGCAGGCAATTTGTTCTTAGGCTGCATAGACTTTCGGTATTCACAGAAGGCATTTAGGAGTCCTAAAGTTAGGACTCCTAACTTCTGTGAATACCGAAGTGAGTAAGTGTCTTCTGTGAATACCAAAATGAGTAAGTGCCTTCTGTGAATACGAAAATGGTAGTAAGTTTAGGATTTTGTCTTAAGTTAGTTCTGTGAATCGGGCCCTGTGGCTTTAAGACCTCCAGTAGCCCCCTGCTCCCATCATGCACCACAGGTGGCAGTTAGGTCCGTTCTTTTTTCCGGCTCCTTCTGTGAGGATCCTGGAGCTTGAGCTCTGTCTTTTTTGACTTTTTTCAGTCAGAAATTGATTTTCTGCTACTCTATTTGACATTTTTCTTGGCTGGTATTAGTTTCTATTTTTTGACATTTTTACTATCTTTTTATGTTGGAAATGCCAGCTTTGTTTAACAAATGTCCTTCCTGTGGGAAGAAAATGGCGAAATGTGACCCTCACTTTCTGTGTATTGTGTGTTTGCCATCCTCACACAATCCACAGAAGTGTAACTACTGTCAACAATTTTCTGAAAGAACTCTGCGTGACAGAGAAAAGATCAGACTTCATGCGTCGATGGAGAGAGGAAAAACCAAAAGTGGCCTTGAGTCTCAATCCAAGAAGCCCTCCTCTCATGGAAAGAAGTGTCGATCTGCTTCTCCAGCTTCCAAAAAAAAGCAGATTCCAGAGTGCTTGCCGTATGCGTCGAAATCGGCGTCAGGAAAACGAGTAAGTCATTCTACGACGTCGAGGGACAGATCGCCGTCGAAGAGATGAGAACCGCCGTCGACAAAAAGTAAGTCGACATCGAGGCTCGAAGTGTGTGAGTGAAGACAGATCTAAGTCGACGTCGAAAGATCTGTCGGCGTCGAGATCTCCGCCTCCTTCTCGAAGGTCGGTGTTGAGAGGATCGACGACGAAAAATCCCTCCGACCCACAGACGGTTGACGTCGAGGGCACGATAGACAACGAGAAAGTCGACGTCAAAGGCACCACATTCCTGCCGACATTCGTCGTCGAGAAGACGGTCACTATCGCCGTCGAGGAGACAGACGTCGACAACATCATCACAGAGACACGAATTTTCAAGTGTGTCTCTATAGAGGTCGGTGGTGGCCTTATCTGGGTTGACCTCGGGGCAGCGTTCCACGTCGAGGGAGAGGATTGTTGCCACTTCAGGAGACTCTTCCGAAAAACCAAGATCGACGTCGAGGATACAGTGGTCGATGTCGAGAGAAGTGTCATCTTCTCCTGGAATCAACATTATACAAGTCACACCGGAGGGATCTCCGGCTTCAAGAGAAAAGTCTCCTACTAGCTTATCGCCACGATGGCTAGAGAGTATTCGACACTGGAAAGTGCCACCTAGAGTTCCGGGGGCGGAATTCTCAGTCTCTTTCGCCACCCAGAGTCTCCGGAGGACCCCTTCCACGTAGGTCCCCAAGAAGGTCTCGATATCCGGTGAAAAGGCGTTCAAGAACTCATCGCTCTCCTACCCCTAAAAGAAGACGTAGATCAACAACAACTACGTCAACAAGGTCTTCCATTAGAGATTACTCTCTTACTCTATCCACTACACCCCCATCCAGGGTGTCCCCAATAGAAGGAGTTGAAAGTTTTAGTGAAGTCATTTGCAGGGGTGCCAACAAGCTCAATATCACGACGTACACACCTCCAGTTTCAACGTCAGTCATTTTCGAAACTCTACACCACAGGTCTTCTGCAAAGCCTCTGCTACCTTTGGTACCAGGTCTGCTAAATCCAGCAATGCAGAACTTCCTAACCCCGGCCACGGTGGCTTCAGTTCCCACACGGATATCCAAGAAATATAAGGCCCCAGAGCAGGACCTGTTTTTTCTTCGTGCAGTCCCACCTCCGGACTCAGTGATAGTGGCTGCAGCCAAGAAAGCACATTCAGCTACGTCTTCTTCTACTGCCCCTCCAGAGAAGGACAGCAAAAATATGGATTCTCTGGGCAAACGAATGTGCAATACATCGGCTTTGGTGATGAAGGTGGCCAGTGCTTCCGCCCCGCTGGGTCGGTATGATAGATCTCTCTGGGATTCTTTAGCGAGATTTACAGAGTAGCTGCCGAAAAAAGATTAACAGGACTTCCAGGAGATATTACAAGGCGGTGGGCTGGTAGCTAATCAGATTATCAGTGCAGCCGCAGATGCATCTGACTTGGCGGCCCATGGATACTCGCACGGCATCTGCTCAAGGAGATCGGCATGGCTTTGTCTTACGGAGCTAAAACCTGATGCACAAAGAAGGATCACGAATCTCCCATTCAATGGATCCTCTCTGTTCGGTTCCCATGCGGACGACAAAATGTCTAAGATAAAGAACGACTTAGACGCTCTAAATGCTGTTGGATTAGAAAAGCAGAAAGAGTTTAGGCATAGGTTCCGTCCCTATGATCGACGCTCCTCTCAACAGAGAGTTCAAACCCCTCTTTGGAACACGCAAAATCAGGGTCAAGGTCAATCCAGGTCCAATTACCAACAAAGAAGACCTGGACAAGGGAGAGGATTTACAAAACAGCAACCTAACATTCCTAAACAATCAGCAAAACAATGAGGGATGGCTTCCCCCATGCCGGTTGACCACTCCGGTGGGAGGAAGTGTTATGTTACACCTGGAGGAGTGGGAGAAGTTAACAAAGGACAAGTGGGTTCTGAATATTGTGCAGAATGGCTATCTGCTCAGGTTAAAATCCCCACCACCATCAGTTCCTCCACAACAAAGGCCTCTTCAAAGACACCACTTGTTACAAGCAGAAGTAAACGTGCTTGTTGGAAAACCACTCCCACACTAGAAGGGGTGGTGGTGGCCTTCCGGACACACTGTGGTAGCTTGGCTCGAGTGGTCAGGAATCAGGCACCGTGCTAAGCATACGACATACCCGTACAATAACCATGCGTGTATCCGTTCCAAAAACGACTCTACACCGTAAAAATTATGAAAAATATCTTTCTTTATCTTCTTTTTCTCTTAGTTGCTGATTGGAGAAAATAAATAACAATCACAATATACAAACTTTTTAGAAAGTGCAGGACAAATAAATACTGGCTTAATGATTCAATAAATAGGGGTGATCATAAATACTGAAGGCATAAATAAAAGTGCAATACAGACAGGCAATTAAATATTCTGAGGCAATAAATACTGTAACCAATAAATATTGTGCATCAATAAATACTGTGGACCAATAAATACAGTGGGACAATAAATAGGTTAAATACAATAAATACAGTGCCCCTAATAAATACTTAAATGCTGACAGTGACACTCATGGAATCAGATCACTTTTGAATTCCTAAGGGCTGATTTGGCCCAGGCACAGCTTGTGGGGAGGTGGTAGGCTTGAGGGTGTCTACTCCCTGGCTTGGTCAAGGCTGAGGCCTAAACTGAGGTAGATAAAGGGGGGAAATACCAGAGACCTGGCTCTCTCTCTCCCCACAACCTCTCTAGATTAGTCCCAGTTCACCCCTGGCACAGTCAGGTTGGTTCCAGCACCTCCCTAGCCCCTTAGAGCAGTCTCTCAGGTCTCCACAGGGCCTTAGGCGCCCTCTACTCCACTTACTGCCCTTTTTCTGATGCTCCGACGCCGCTGGAGTCGGGTCGATGCCGCGAGGCGGTTCCAGCTCGATGTCGGCGGCCTCGGCACAATGTCAGTTCTTTGACGACGCCGGCAGGCGGCTCCGGTCTCGATGTCAGCGGCCTCGGTTCGATCTCGGCCTCCGATTCGATGGCGTCGGGCAGTCTTACTCGATGTCGACTTCGGGCGGCTCCGGTCCGATGGCGACCTCGGATTCGACGACGTCGGCCGGCCTTGCCTCGATGTCGACTTCCGGCGGCTCCGGAGTGCGATCCTCACTCCCGACCTCCGGTGCTCCTCTCCTTAGGTTTCCGGCGACTCCGGAGTGCGACTTCCACTCCCGACCTCCGGCACGATTCTCACAGGTTCCGGCGACTCCGGAGTGCGATCCTCACTCCCGACCTCCGTTACCCCTCACCTCGGTCTCCGACGACTCCGGAGGGCGGACTTCACTCCTCCGATGACGCCGCTCACTCGACCTCGGGTGACTTCCTCCTCGACCTCTGGTATTCCTCACGACCTCTGACGGCGCCCTCTCTCGACCTCTGGCGGCTCCGGGTACGACGTCTGCTTTTCCAGTCAGCGCCGCTTCTCCACCTCGGGCTCCAGGTCTTAGGCTACTCGACGTCGGACTTCAGGGAAACCAGCTTCCAGGTCAGGATCTTGCTGTTCTCTTGTTTCCAAGGCCTGTTCCTGCTGTCCAGGTCCTTAGGACGACTTTTCTGGCTTCTTCCCACACAGGGCTCTAGGCTGGGCTCCGTCAGTAGGGACTAGTATCAAGGGTGGGTTTATGGACCCCACTCCAGGCACAAGTTTCCACCCCTGCTCCTTCACTCCTTCCTCCTTCAAGTTTGTGCTGCTCACTCTTCACCAGCCAGGTGCCAACTGCCAGCTCCAACTGCCAACTCTCTCTCTTAGCTTCCCAACATTCTAAACCGCCTCCAACTGTCACAGGGTTCTGGAATGTTCTGGAAGGTGCTAGCAGGTTCCAGTGGATGCTGGTGATGTCACAGGTGGCCACCATTTTGTGCTCCAGGCCCTCAGACAGAAGTTTCAGGGGTAGCTAAAATGGCTCCCTGAATCTGCAGCAACACGAAAAAGTCTGGTGGTTCCCAAAAAGGAAAAATTCAAACAGGGTTTGAGGCAAAAGTGGGACAAAATAAATAATGATGAGGAGGGACCACCCAAAGGGCTGACAGGTCTAACACGCGTCCCCCCCAGCTGAAAGTGGGGAGAGCTACCCAACCCCTTGGGAGTTCTCATCACTAAGGCGGAAATACCTTGAGAGACCGTCTGCATTGGCGTGGTCCACTCCAGGCCGATGTTCCACCTGAAAGTCTATTCCCTGTAGGGAAATAGACCACCTCAACAACTTGGGATTCTCCCCCTTCATTTGCATCAGCCAACGAAGGGGTCTGTGGTCGGTCTGAACCAGGAAGTGCGAGCCAAACAGGTATGGCCGCAACTTCTTCAGAGCCCATACCACTGCAAAGGCTTCACGCTCTATTGCACTCCACTTCTGTTCCCTGGGAAGTAGTCTCCGGGATAGGAAGACCACGGGTTGATCCAGACCCTCTTCGTTGAGTTGCGATAACACTGCCCCAATGCCATGTTCTGATGCATCTGTCTGGACAATGAACTCCTTGGAAAAGTCTGGGGCCCTTAAGACCGGGGCCTCGCACATGGCTTTCTTCAATCTCTCAAAGGCTTGCTGACAAGCCTCCGTCCAGACTACCCGTCGAGGTTGTTTCTTGGACGTGAGCTCCGTGAGGGGGGCTACGATGGTACCGTACCCCTTCACGAAGCGGCGGTAGTATCCCGTGAGGCCCAAAAATGCTCGGACCTCAGTCTGAGTCTTGGGGGGTTCCCAGGCCATGATGGCCTCGATCTTCGCCTGGAGGGGCTGCACTGCTCCCCTACCCACCAAGTGTCCAAGGTACACTACCGACCCCTGCCCGATCTGGCACTTGCTGGCCTTGATCGTCAATCCAGCTTGTCTCAGGGCCTGGAGAACAGCTTGCAGGTGACGCAAGTGATCCTCCCAGCTGTTACTGAAGACAGCTATGTCATCCAGATAAGCAGCAGAGAAACTCTCCATTCCGGTGAGGATCTGGTTTACCAGGCGCTGAAACGTGGCAGGTGCGTTCTTGAGCCCAAAGGGCATCACACAGAACTGGTAGTGGCCATTGGGCGTGGAGAAGGCTGACCTTTCCCTTGCTCCATCAGTCAAAGAGATCTGCCAGTACCCTGAAGTAAGGTCAAAGGTACTTAGATATTGGGCAGCTCCCAGCCGGTCAATCAATTCATCCGCCCTAGGGATCGGATGAGCATCAGTTTTGGTCACTGAATTCAGTCCCCGGTAGTCCACACAGAACCTCAGTTCTGGTTGGGCACCCGGTGGTGCAGCTTTTGGTACTAACACCACCGGACTGGACCAGGGGCTGCTAGAAGGTTCGATCACTCCTAGCTCCAGCATCTTAGTGACTTCACTATGAATGCTGGCCTTCACCTTGTCTGACATCCGGTAGATCTTGGACTTCACAGGTGGGCTGTCTCCTGTGTCCACGTCATGGACGCACAGGTGAGTCCTACCCGGGACAAGGGAGAACAACGAAGAGTACTGCCCCAGGACCTGGCGACAGTCCTCATGCTGTTCAGGAGTTAGAGATGGGGAGAGAATCACTCCCTCCACCGACCCATCCTTTTCTTGAGACGCAAACAAATCGGGGAGAGGCTCGCTTTCCACGTCCTCTCCTCCGTCAGTCACCATCATCAAGATGACTTCGGGCCTCTCGTGGTGGGGTTTGAGGCGGTTGGCATGCAGCACCCGCAGGGGCTGACGAGGGGTCTTCAGGTCCACCAAGTAGGTAGCCTTACCCTTCTTCTCCAACACCT
The DNA here is from genome assembly GCF_964204655.1 of Triturus cristatus. Classification (NCBI taxonomy): domain Eukaryota; kingdom Metazoa; phylum Chordata; class Amphibia; order Caudata; family Salamandridae; genus Triturus; species Triturus cristatus. The sequence continues at coordinate 827,528,526 of NC_140584.1, read as the reverse complement.
CAAAGGGTCCTGACCAGCGATCCTGGAGGGCACTAAGCTCTCCTGGTTCGATCACCCACACCTTCTGGCCAGGCTCCAACTCCACCGGGTGAGCATTGTGGTCATACCACGCCTTCATCACTGCTTGGCTGGCTTCCAAGTTGTCAGAAGCTTGCTTCCACAACTTAGCCATTTGGCTCCGGAAGGCCAGCATGTAGCTCACCACATCCTGGGGAAGCTTTCTGGGAGTTCTTTCCCATCCGTCTCTCACCAGGTTGAGAGGTCCACGTACAGGGTGCCCATACAGAAGCTCGAAGGGGCTGAAGCCCACTCCCTTCTGTGGCACTTCCCTGTAGGAAAAAAGTAAACAGGGTAGGAGGACGTCCCATTTCCTCCGCAGGCTTTCAGGCAGACTTCTGATCATGCCCTTCAAGGTTTTGTTAAACCTTTCCACCAGACCATTTGTCTGGGGGTGGTAAGGAGTGGTGAACCGGTATGTCACTCCACACTCCTTCCACATGGCCCGCATGTACGCTGACATGAAGTTGGTCCCCCTGTCGGACACAACTTCCTTGGGAAAACCCACTCGGGTAAAGATTCCCATCAGGGCCCTTGCCACAACAGGTGCTGTTATGGTCCTCAGAGGTATTGCCTCTGGGTACCGTGTGGCATGATCCACCAGAACCAGGATAAACCTGTGACCAGCTGTAGTTGGCGGATCTAATGGACCCACAATGTCGATGCCCACCCTTTCAAAGGGGGTGCTAACGACAGGAAGTGGTTCCAGGGGAGCTTTCAGCTTCACCCCTGTTTTCCCACTGGCTTGGCAAGACACACATGTCCGGCAGTAGGTATCGGACGACACTTTCATCTGAGGCCAATAAAAGTGTGGGACAAGACGGGCGAAGGTCTTGTCTTGCCCCAAGTGTCCTGCCAATGGTATCTCGTGAGCCAACTCCAGAAGGAAGGCTCGATAACGTTGAGGGACTACCAAGGCTCGTGACGATCCGTGTAGGGGTGCCTTGGGTTCACTGTAGAGGAGGCCATCCTCCCAGTAAACACTGTAGTTCCCTTCAACGTTCCCTGCTGCCTGGGCTTCGGCCTGTCGCCTCAGCCCCTCAAGGGTAGGGCACTCCCTCTGGCCCTGGCAGAATTCCTCCCTGGACGGGCCTCCCTCCACGTGCCACTCGGCCGGGATGGGTAGGTCCTCCAGGTTGGTAACGTCCCCCACCGCAGACTCCTGGTCCACCACCTCCGGTGGCCTATCCGTCCTACGGGGTGTGGACGCCGAGGCAGGCTCCTCCTGTCCTCGGTTCTTCCCTTGACTGGCAGCCGGCTGGGCCTTTGTTCCAGGCTCCAGCCGAAACGAACTCCCTCTCCGGGTAGTCGCGGACCTTGTGCTAACACAGGCCCAGTCAGGTGTACCCAGCATCTCGGTATGAGTCCGGTATTCCACCTCCTTCCAAGCGTTGTGCTCCATGTCATTCCCCAGCAGACAATCGACTGGCACGGCAGGGCTTACGGCAACTCGAAGTGAACCTGCAACCCCCCCCCATTCAAAGGGAACCTCGGCCACTGGATAGTGGCCTGTTCTGCCGTCAGCCATCGCGGCTGGGTGGAGTACATCGGGAATTACCTGCTCTGGAGACACCAGTTGGCTACGCACCATAGTCATACTGGCTCCTGTGTCTCTCAGAGCCTCCCCTCTTTGGCCGTTGATGGTGACCCACTGCCCATACTTTGCGGTATTTGCGGGCACCTGGATCTTAGGAACCATCTCCCGTTCTCCCAGGGACACTAAAGTGACACCCGCCCACTCCCTTCCCTTAATTAAAGGCATCTCCTCCCCGAGCACTACACTAGCTACTCCGGGGGTCTTTCCTCCAATGGGAGGGGGTGGTCGCTTCAGACACTTCGGATCTCCTTTATAGTGTCCAACGCCACCGCACTCGTAGCAATGGACAACCCTTGGCTGCTGACTCTGGCCAGGATTAGGGTTTCTGGGCGGGTTAGCCTTAGGGGTGAATCCTGTTCCCTTCCCTTGGAAGTTATTTTGGGGGCCTTTGGAGAACTCCTTTTTCTTTTCCCCTCCCTCTTTCTTCTGGGGGGCGCCCTGTCCGGCCTTTTGAGTATCCCCTCCAGTCCCCCTTGTGGACACCCGGGTACTAGCCCAAATGTCCGCCTCCTCAGCAAGCTTCCGGGGACTGGTCAGCTTGCTATCCACCAGGTGTTGCCGCAGTTCAGGGAAACATTTCTCGAGCAGGTGTTCCTTCAGTACTAGGTCAAACAACCCCTCGTAGTTCCTCACTTCACTGCCCTGAATCCAACCTTCCAGTGCCTTCTTTGCATAGTCCAGGAAGTCCACCCAATTCTGTGTGCCCAGTTTGTGACTACCCCTGAACTTCTGTCTGTACTTTTCAGGTGTTAGTCCAAACTTTCTGATGAGCGCCAGTTTCATGGTGGGGTAGTGGGTCTGCTCATCCTCTTCGAGGGCCAATAAAGCATCCCTACCAGCTGGAGGCATGTACTTGTACAATCCCCCTCCCCAGTACTTCTCTGGAATCCCATGGGCCCTCAGTGAGACCTCATAGGCCACTAGCCACTTGGCGATATCGTCGCCCACTCCATAGCTAGCTACTATGTCCTTTGGCAGGTATGGTTTAGGTTCCCTGGTGATCCCTTGGGTTTGGCTGCCACCATTAGGAACAGGTTGTGCCCCGATTCTCAAGATCTGAAGATCTATTTCTTTCAGTCGTAATTCATGGGCCATCCTCTGCTCCTCCTTCTCCTTCTCCAGCCTTGCTAAGTCCCATGTGAGCTGTCTTTTCTCCCTCCGGTCTGTTAACTCCACTTCAGACAAGCCACCGCTAGAGGCACTGCTGCCCTTCCTAGAAATGGTTCTGGGCCCCGCTGACAGGTTCCCCACCTCAGGTTGGTACATCTCAGCCCCCTCGGGGTCAGGCTCTCCATCCCTGTCTTCCTCCTCAGCCTTGCTTTCTCGGCGTGCCTACCCCCAAGCCCTTAAGCTGGTTTGGAGTGCACCCTTCTTTGCTCCTGGGGGACAGTACACCCCCTCCCGCTGGCAAAACTCCCTGAGTTGGGCCACAGTATACGTTTCTAGATTTTCTAGTACAAATTCCATCTCGCCCACTCAGGTTAGAGGACAGGTTTTTGTGCAGTAACTATGCAGGGGGGTACCTTTAATAATACCTCCTCCCACCACCAGAGTAAATTTGGAAAAAAACACAAAACCCACAATTAGGAAGGCCGCTCTTGAGAAAACTCCCGGTGTAGGCCTATGGACTACCCACAGTTATTGTTGAGTATGCGTAGGCACAGCTCTATCCCACCACTGAACACCAATTTATGTTGGAAAACCACTCCCACACTAGAAGGGGTGGTGGTGGCCTTCCGGACACACTGTGGTAGCTTGGCTCGAGTGGTCAGGAATCAGGCACCGTGCTAAGCATACGACATACCCATACAATAACCATGCGTGCATCCGTTCCAAAAACGACTCTACACCGTAAAAATTATGAAAAATATCTTTCTTTATCTTCTTTTTCTCTTAGTTGCTGATTGGAGAAAATAAATAACAATCACAATATACAAACTTTTTAGAAAGTGCAGGACAAATAAATACTGGCTTAATGATTCAATAAATAGGGGTGATCATAAATACTGAAGGCATAAATAAAAGTGCAATACAGACAGGCAATTAAATATTCTGAGGCAATAAATACTGTAACCAATAAATATTGTGCATCAATAAATACTGTGGACCAATAAATACAGTGGGACAATAAATAGGTTAAATACAATAAATACAGTGCCCCTAATAAATACTTAAAAGCTGACAGTGACACTCATGGAATCAGATCACTTTTGAATTCCTAAGGGCTGATTTGGCCCAGGCACAGCTTGTGGGGAGGTGGTAGGCTTGAGGGTGTCTACTCCCTGGCTTGGTCAAGGCTGAGGCCTAAACTGAGGTAGATAAAGGGGGGAAATACCAGAGACCTGGCTCTCTCTCTCCCCACAACCTCTCTAGATTAGTCCCAGTTCACCCCTGGCACAGTCAGGTTGGTTCCAGCACCTCCCTAGCCCCTTAGAGCAGTCTCTCAGGTCTCCACAGGGCCTTAGGCGCCCTCTACTCCACTTACTGCCCTTTTTCTGATGCTCCGACGCCGCTGGAGTCGGGTCGATGCCGCGAGGCGGTTCCAGCTCGATGTCGGCGGCCTCGGCACAATGTCAGTTCTTTGACGACGCCGGCAGGCGGCTCCGGTCTCGATGTCAGCGGCCTCGGTTCGATCTCGGCCTCCGATTCGATGGCGTCGGGCAGTCTTACTCGATGTCGACTTCGGGCGGCTCCGGTCCGATGGCGACCTCGGATTCGACGACGTCGGCCGGCCTTGCCTCGATGTCGACTTCCGGCGGCTCCGGAGTGCGATCCTCACTCCCGACCTCCGGTGCTCCTCTCCTTAGGTTTCCGGCGACTCCGGAGTGCGACCTCCACTCCCGACCTCCGGCACGATTCTCACAGGTTCCGGCGACTCCGGAGTGCGATCCTCACTCCCGACCTCCGTTACCCCTCACCTCGGTCTCCGACGACTCCGGAGGGCGGACTTCACTCCTCCGATGACGCCGCTCACTTGACCTCGGGTGACTTCCTCCTCGACCTCTGGTATTCCTCACGACCTCTGACGGCGCCCTCTCTCGACCTCTGGCGGCTCCGGGTACGACGTCTGCTTTTCCAGTCAGCGCCGCTTCTCCACCTCGGGCTCCAGGTCTTAGGCTACTCGACGTCGGACTTCAGGGAAACCAGCTTCCAGGTCAGGATCTTGCTGTTCTCTTGTTTCCAAGGCCTGTTCCTGCTGTCCAGGTCCTTAGGACGACTTTTCTGGCTTCTTCCCACACAGGGCTCTAGGCTGGGCTCCGTCAGTAGGGACTAGTATCAAGGGTGGGTTTATGGACCCCACTCCAGGCACAAGTTTCCACCCCTGCTGCTTCACTCCTTCCTCCTTCAAGTTTGTGCTGCTCACTCTTCACCAGCCAGGTGCCAACTGCCAGCTCCAACTGCCAACTCTCTCTCTTAGCTTCCCAACATTCTAAACCGCCTCCAACTGTCACAGGGTTCTGGAATGTTCTGGAAGGTGCTAGCAGGTTCCAGTGGATGCTGGTGATGTCACAGGTGGCCACCATTTTGTGCTCCAGGCCCTCAGACAGAAGTTTCAGGGGTAGCTAAAATGGCTCCCTGAATCTGCAGCAACACGAAAAAGTCTGGTGGTTCCCAAAAAGGAAAAATTCAAACAGGGTTTGAGGCAAAAGTGGGACAAAATAAATAATGATGAGGAGGGACCACCCAAAGGGCTGACAGGTCTAACAGTGCTCCTGCAAAAACATGCCGTAGAAAAGGTTCCTATTCCACAAAGAAAGCAAGGGATTTATTCTCGCTATTTTCTGGTTCAGAAAAGAGGTCCTACCAGAGAATACAGACCAATACTCGACTTAAGACTGCTGCACAAGTACATTCGCAAAGAGAAGTTTTGAATGTTGGCTTTGCATCAAATATTCCCTCAGCTTCATCAGGGAGATTGGATGTGTGCAATAGACTTGCAGGACGCATACTTTCATATTCCAGTGTCCATAAAACATCGCAAATTTCTACGATTCCAATTGTCTGCCCAACACTTTCAGTTCAATGTCCTCCCGTTCTGGCTCAAATCAGCCCCCCGAACGTTTTCCAAGTGCATGGCAGTGGTGGCAGCTTTTCTCCGCAAGCAAAGGATATTCATATACCCTTATCTGGACGACTGACTTCTGAAGAGCTCGTCACATGCTCTGCTTCAGAGTCCTCTCTTGTACTGTCTGCAACTACTAAACAGGTTGGGCCTTCATGTAAAGTACAAGAAATCAATTTTCAACCCATCTCAGAAGATCCACTATCTGGGTGCCTTACTGGATACCGCAGAAGCAAGCGTATGTCCTTCGGAGGAGAGGTTATCCTCCATTCAAGAGAAATGCTGCAACCTTCTTCTCACGCAGTATCCAACAGTCAGGCAGGTGTCATCACTGCTGGGATCGATGGCATCATGCATCTTCATCGTACCAAATGCCAGACTGAACATGCGTCCGTTGCAGCAATCTCTGGAAGACCAATGGATGCAAGTGTCAGGCCACTGGGTGGATCAGCTGCTTCTCTCCCAATCGGCCAAAGATTCCATCAAATGGTGGATGAAGAGATCCAATCTGATGAAAGGAGTTCCCTTTCACCTGGACCCTCCTGCACAAACGATAGTCACGGATGCTTCACTCCAGGGATGGGGTGCTCACATGGAGGTTCTTCAAGTTCAAGGACTGTGGTCGGAGACCGAACAAACGTACCATATCAATCTCTTTGAGTTGAGCAGTGCACTTGGCTCTCAAATCATTGTACCCGTCACTTCAATCTCAGTACCTTCTGATCCAAACGGACAACACGACCACCATGCATTACTTAAACAAACAGGGAGGTACCTGATCGAGGCCTCTTTCTCTTGAGTCTCAAAGCATCTGGAAGTGGCTTCTTGCAAGAGACTTGAGCATTCTGGCAATGCATCTCTCGCGGACTCTCAACGTCCAGGCGGACTCCTTGAGCAGAGAATACGTAGAAGCTCATGACTGGTCGCTCAACGACGAAGTCATTCAAAGCATCTTCCGAAACTGGGGAACACAAGACATCGACCTGTTTGCAGACACGGTAAACGCAAATTGCCCGGTCTTCGCATCCAGGTTTTCCCCAACCAGGATCTCTGGGCAATGCCCTTTTAATAAATTGGTCTCAGACATTACTGTACGCCTTTCTACCAATTCCGTTGATTCCCACAGTGATCAACAAGTTTTACAGGACTAATTCCAGGATGATCTTGATAGCTCCAGAATGGCCGCGTCAGTGGTGGTATCCGGATCTTCTTCAGCTATCAGACGTCCCGCACAGGAGGTTACCATGCCGGCCAGATCTACTATCCAAGAACGAAGGGAAGATATTCCACCCCAAACTACCATCCCTACCGTTGACGGCATGTCTCCTGAAGTCCTTCAATACGGACATCTAGACTTACTTCCAGAATGTTTGAACATTCTTAAAGAGGCTGAGAAGCCTTTCACTAAACAGTCCTATGCTTTTAAGTGGAAGAGGTTTTACTTATGGTGCACAAACAATGGACATGATCCCGTCCGGGGTCAGGAACAGGTACTTTTACCATATTTACTGCATTTGGCCAAATCTGGTTTGAAATTTTCCTCTATTAAGGTGCATCTTGCAGCTATTACAGCGTATAGAAAATCACCTAATCAAATTTCCTTCTTCAAAATCCCTGTGGTCAAAGATTTTCTAGAGGGTTTACAATGTTGGGACCTTGGGAGCTCAACATTGTATAAACAAAATTGATGAGTGCTCCTTTCGAACATATACAACATTTGACATGGGAAGCTGCTTTTCTAGTGGCTATCACCTCTGCTCGCAGAGTAAATGAGATCCAAGCACTATGCTGCAAAGAACCCTATACTGTTTTTTCATGCAAACAGAGTGGTTTTAAGAACGCATCTGAGTTTTTTGCCCAAAGTTGTCTCGGATTTCAATATTAACCAAACGATCACTCTCCCCACTTTCTTTCTGAACCCTTCTAATCCTCCGGAAAGGTTCCTTCATTCTTTGGATCTCAAGAGGGTTTTGAAGTTTTACCTAGACAAAACAAAAAGCTTCAGGAAATCGGACCGACTGTTTATAAACTATGGGTCCATAAATACTGGTTCTGTCGCTTCGAAAAGGTCTATTTCTAGGTGGATAGTGTCTTGTATATCATTGTCCTATCAATTGGCTAATATAGTCCTTCCTGGCAAGCCTAAGGCCCATTCCACCAGAGGAAAGGCTTCTACCACAGCTCTTCTTAGAAACATTCCTATGGCAGAGATTTGTAAAGCAGCCACATGGCGCTCAGTGCATACTTTCATGCGCCCTTACTGTTTGGACTCTGATACACAGGCGGATGCCCAATTCGGGCAAGCCTCACTCCGAAATCTGTTTGGATAATTACTTATTAGATGCTATATTGAAAATTATTGTGACTGTTTGCTCATCCGCGAGGAAGTGGGTATGGGCTTGCTACTCTATTCAGTGCTTATGACTATTGATGAGTATCCCTTGGAAGAGAAGGATAAGTTACTTACCTGTAATCCTGGTTTTCTTCCAGGGGTATACTCATCAGTCATAAGCAACCCTCCCGCCTTCCTGGATGAGTATTAACCGTGTAATAATGTGTTATTTGCATCTGATATCCTGGTTACTACATATTAGTACGCCGTACAAAAAGAACTGACCTAACTGCCACCTGTGGTGCATGATGGAAGCAGGGGACTCCTGGAGGTCTTAAAGGTACGGTGTCCAAGTTCTCTGAAGCCTTAAAGGCAAGGTGCCAGTTTTTTGTTATACGGTGATGATTATTCATCTATGCAGCCTAAGAACAAATTGCCTGCAATTACCTGTTTTTCTTCATGAAAATAAAGGGTTGTTGTTGAACACTACTGCAGTATATGTTGTATGTTACATTATTTACATGTGATATTATGGCATTTCAGTCTATTGGACATATTATAGGCTACATATGTACATATGTATGTTTTGGAAGTACTATGTACTTGTGGTTCTAAACATACACATATATATGTATTTTTGTATATGCTCCGGGGTCCCGCACAAGGGCCGGGATTATTCAGTGCTTATGACTTTGAGTATACCCCTGGAAGAGAACCAGGATTACAGGTAACTAACTTATCCTTACTGCAGTTTGGGAACTTGTTGCAAAGATAACCATGCTTTCCACAGTTCGTGTCCATGCTAATGGAGTTAACCACTTACGGAAGCATGCATGAATACTCCTTCTATTGCAGTTCACACCATAGCTCTTACATGCTGCACGATGACACTGAAAACGGAATATTTTGGAGTGTTGCTTTATGTGCCACGGCCGCCAGGCATGAAGCAGCAGATAGAGACCAAGGAATAATCTGCTAAAGTGTTGGAACCGCTGCAACATTGCTTTTATGGCAGATGCAGGAAGAGGATACCATGTTTTGTGCTCTCAACTGAATTTGTGAGGTAGAAAGCTTTCACATTACACAGTGTGTTGAGAGCTAAGCATTCCTGCATTAAGTCCAGATTTTATTCCAAGATGAGTCCATTGTTAAAGGCCTAATCAATGGAGCTAAGCTGTTATCAATCTCACATTGCACCTGGCTATGTGTACAGTGCTTTAAGAAGGTCCACAGACAACCATGTTCACTTTGATTGTGCCAAGGTAAACGAGACAATGAAATTCCTCGGGGGAAGGACTTCAAAGTGAACAACTACAGAGGCAGAGCAGATCTAAAGGCTACAGAAAGATGATGCTGATTGCCTCATTAACCAAGGTTCATTTCCAAGCTTAGCTACCCTGTGTAGAAATACCAGCGCAGTTAATATTTGCAAATTATAGTGCACAGTTCCTCACAGTGTTGGTGAAAATGAGTGCGGGTGTTGGAAGGATCAAAGACTCCGAAAAAGAAGTTGGCAGTTCCAGTAAAGCCAGTTAAAATGATGCTTATTATGACACAATCGTATTTCTGCCCAGACTTCTTTATTACTTCACAAACCTGTCCATACTTGTCCCACGATGCACGTTCTGCATGCTGGGGGATCTACTCTGGCATAAACGCAGGCGCATTGTCTCTCTGGCCACAGGTGCAGGAGGCTTTGAATTGTTAACATTATTACTTAGCGGCACAGTGCTCTTGGCCAGCCTGCTGGCTGGTGGGGATAAATCCGGCAGAGATCTTGCCCATAGAGAATGGGGCGGCACGTCGCAGAGTGAGGTAATTGTTCCTTCCGCAATCAACGTTGCCCGATCATTGCAGTAGTCTTCTCTGCATAGCCATTGGCTGTTATTGTAGGTCCTTAGGTATGTGCCGGGCACCCTGCCATGTGCACTGAGCATCCCACCGGGTGCTCGCTATAATTTTCGCTCGGCGGCAGGGCTTCTTGGGTGACCTGTATCAAGGGCATGCACTGGTCCTGTTTGACAAGCGATCAGATCAGACCACCCTCCCTACGGGTCAGTTTTTACTGCATCAACAGCTGATTGTACTGATTGAACGACTCTGTGGTGCAGGGGCCACTGAGCCAGAAGTTCATTCTTTGATCCAGGCGCTGTTTACACTGGGTGAGGGATGCCATCTTGTCATGTTTGTTGTGAGGGCCATTCTGGATCCAGGGCTGGATTTATTGACTGGCCTGAAGGAACAGTGGAAGTAGGACTTACACTGTGAGTTGGCCCCAAAAGGCTGGCAGCAGATATTACAGTGCCCGTGTAAGGTCTCCAGAAATGCTCATTTCTATTATATCCTATTTAATATCCTGCACCATGCTTATTTGACTCCAGTCAAACTACATCACATCTACCCAACCTCCTCTCCGGATTGTCCCCGGTGTGGACAGGGCAGATATATTCCACATGCTATGGGAGTGCTTCGTAGTGCATCACTTCTGGGAGGAGATTTGTGTAACACTTCATAGAACCACTGGTCGTCCGGACATGTGTAGGCCAGAGTTTTCCCTCCTTGGTCTCTATTGCCGTTGACAGATGCAGGGAGCGGTGTCGAGCTTCATTGACCTGTCGTTCCCGTTGGCCAAATGCACACTCAAGATGTAGTGGAAGAATCATTTCCTGGGTCAACACCATGGAAGGGGGCGGTGCTGCAGTGTTCCACAGCGGAGTTGGCAACTTACACAGTAAGAAGTTGCGGGGCCTTAGTCGACGTCCAATAGCTACTGATTGGGACAACGTAGTGCACTCGTTTCAGAATGACACTGACTGACTTAGATTAGTAGTAACCATCACGGAGCATATTGGAACATTCCCACTATGGGTGTAGAACCGTGTCCATTCTGACATGATTGTGCACGTAACCATCCACACACTGAAGATACAACAAGTTGTTTTGCAGTAGGCCTTGTGTTATTTGTTGGTTTAATGTTTTACATATCTGATATCCCCATTCCTGATGAAGCTTTGCAATGGATCTAATGTTTTCTATTTTGTATGGAGGACATCTGCTCCAACTGTACTAATGCTGGCACCATCATTCTTATGTGTTGGTCGAAACGTCTGTTTGAAGTTGTATTGTCTACAAAACTCAATAAAGATATGGGGGGGAAAAAATTAGGAAGGCCTTTAACTTGTACCCCCTTGCAATTTTGGCACGTTTGCCACTGGCATTAAGGAAATTAACTAGTTTATAGTGTGGGTAACAGAAGCGAATGGAAAAGGCTCCTCTAACAAATAGGTGTAGTGGATGGTGTCACCGCAATGTATTTGTGTAACTGGCTCCTGAATAAGATGCATATCAGTGACTGAAGTGTTAGTGGGAGTGCCTCCAAAATGTTCAAAGTGACAATAAGCCAAGTTCATAACACCAAAGAAGAAGACATGCTGTTGAAATGTTAGTTGTGGATTCTCTGCATGCATGTGAGTCGCATACATACTGGGGGTGGTGGGGGGGCTAATTATTCTGTAGATGAGTTCACACGTAGAGGGGATAATGGACCTAGGGGAAAGAGTACAGGTCATGGACTCAACTAATCATCTTTGCATCCAGATGCTATGAGGGATAAGGGGTTCATGCAGGCGATAGCATAAGTGGTAGAAAAGTTATAATGGACCTGAAAACGTGGCCATCAATGATACAAACAAAAAACGAATCTGAAAATGTAACTTTTAACAATGAACATATTTATAAAGTCCTTGCATGTCTGCAAAAGTTATGCCAACTCACCTTGTTCAACATTTTTCTGGTCTGCCTTTTGCTTTTCCCGGGGGACTGGAGATGCTCCATATTATACGTATCCTTGTTGGCTAGGGGACCTTTCCGTCTCATCCTTTTTAAATCAGACTCGTCTCCCATACTTGCCCCCCTTGGTTTATGGTGTGTTGTGTCTTTGGTTTGTCTGCAGAGATGATTTATCCTCAGTCAGTCACCAAAACTCTAGTGTCTTGTGGTCTGGGGAAAATATACATCTTCTTCATGCCAGCCAGTTTCTTCCTACTCTGTACTTGTACTTACCTTCTCTCATTCCTTTGCTGGGCGGCACCCATCAACCAGGGGACCTTAGTGCAGTACAAATGTGTTCAATCCACTTTTTTCGGTAAACAGCTGATCCCAGTCCTCTACCTTTGCAGATGCAATAATCAGTTTTGGAGGATTGTTTATATTTTCAAAGAAAACTTGTGCTGTGACATTAGCATCCCTCAAGTGCCCCAATAAGAATAAGTACTGCCTGCACATACCAGCGCAGGCCAGTAACTTGAAGTGCATCTGAACTTCTAGAAGAATGTGCCCCAGTCCAGAGAAGATGATTGCTACTATTCCTGATACTTGTACAAAAGATTTTTTTGTTGTAAATGTGTTACATTCATTTTCTAGCTTTCTGAATGGAAAAAATTCAAGGAGTGATATTATGTATACATTATTGTGATTTCTGTTTACGTATGAACAGCACTATGCACTTGTCATGCAAATTTAATATGGAGTGGTGAGAGTAAACTTTCACAGGGTCACAAGAGTTTACCAAATTGGAGTACACAGAACATTTACTGTTATGAATGCAAATCATCGCTGACATTTTTGTTATCTGGAATAGGAGCAGCGAAGCCATTTTCTTGATGACAGCTGAAACTCAGCATTAAATAATTTAAAGTGGAAGCTGTGCATGGGGCTTTTTATGCTTTAAAATTGCATTCTGATAAAGCATGCTGAAGATGGAGAGAAAGTGCACTACCTTCTGCTTTGTCAGTGTGGAGTGCGTGAAAGTATTGTTTGAGGGTGTCTTTTTGATCACCTGATGTATGTTTCCTCCTCCATTAGAAGTTGTGTCATATTGACTAAACACCAAACTTGATTCTTTTGCAACTAATCACATGTAACTTCTTACCTTAACAACAGCCTTTTACCATGCACAGTTGGCAATTTAGAATGTCCCAGTTTGGAACCTTTATATGATGGTCCACTAACGCACCCTATTACTTAGGACCAGACTTCAATGTACATTAACACTTGTGAGAACCAGGATTTCTGTCGCAGTACCTCCTCCTTAGTCACTGGCTTCCAGTTTAGAAGAGACCTAAACTCTGCAGTTTTTACCGATCATGAGTCGAGGGGTACCCTTTACACGGAGACATCTTGTGAATCATTTGTTCATAGATAGACTTGTATATCTTAAAATGCTACCCTATCAGTGGGGGCTCCGTTTGTGAAGGTGGACTCGATTGCTTCTTTTATGCCTAGGCATACACTTTTGTAGTAATACGTCCTTAATGTAAGCAAGTGGTTAGCCCAGGTGGCTTCTGTTAAGCACAAATCACTAGATATTTACCTCCAGGCACACTTCTGTCTTAGGCAAGCATCCCTGAACTGCATGCTTGCCTAATACACACTCCTACTTGATGGTGCCTTTCTTCCATTGCATTTGCACAAAAGGATGCTTTGGAACGGATGGGATGAGATGAATAATGTATTTACTCAGTTCATGTATCAATTCTGTGCACTTTGTTCGAAGGTTTGTCTCATCACCTTGAGTAACCCTTCATTCCCCACAGCCCTAGAAAAGTTGAGGCATGATCCAATGGTCAGTGCTCCTCATGGAAGAGAAGCGGATATATATACATGTGGCAAATAAAGATCAGGAGATACATTGGAGTAGATCACATTACTTTTAAGCCTCATTAGGCTCTATTGCTTAAGAACATATTGCAGAACCATCTCCTAACACATAGTGACTGGAAGAGGGCTAGGACTAAAGGACAGATGTTACTCAAAGGTAGTCAACCTATGTGCGGTATTAATGGTTTATCTGACTTTTCTTAAATGTCCCTGTTTCTTAGAAAAAATACTACTTCTACAGCAACTGCATAGTTGGATTTCCTGTTACATTGATTGCAAATATTGGACACACCAAGATGCCCCCAAAAGTTGTGAACACACTGACAATCTCTAGAGATATGACACTGATGCTCATAGAGATCAAGACTCTGTACATTACATAGTAGTTTATAGCCTTCACAAAACCCATCCACTGTTCATAATGTCATTGTGTGTTGCCGCTCACATCACTATGATTTTGTCATATTTATTTAGATTATTTATTCGTTTTTTTGCAGAAGGTGCTGGGGCAGCAGATGGACTGTCCTCACATGTGTGCATATAAACTAGTCACTGTAAAGTTCAAGTGGTGGGGCCTGCAGAACAAAGTGGAGAACTTCATACATAAGGTGAATAGGGTTTGTGTCTACTCATCTGAGTGGGGTGGTGGTGGTGGTGGGTGGGTGTGTGTGTGTGTGTGTGTGTGTGTGTGTGTGTGTGTGTATAGAGCAATTCACTGGTTTGTAGTTGCCAAGTGACTGTCAGAGTGGAGGGGTTTTTACATTGTATGGGGCAGGGCAAGTATAGGTGTGGTTGGGTGTAGGTTGTTATTACTAAAGCCTTAAAGATGATTGTATGTGCAGCTTATGAGAAGTGGACATGTGGGGCAGGCATGTGGGTTTTTTTGGAGTATGGGGATTTAAGTGACAAGAGAGGAAACAGTTGGGTCTTTAGTATTTGGCATATGGATCAGAGAATCTGCATCACTATCCTACTCTGTTAATGAAAATGTCTGCTAAGTGGCCTAGGTGATAACCACATTCTGGTAGCGAATCAAAGTATCAGTGAAGGTTCCTAAACAGATCTTGATTTGAGTATGGGGCCAGCGACACAAACGGAATGTAAAGTTGCTGATGTTTCCATTGCCCATTTGTATGTTTGAGGGCATTGTGCCTAAATCCCAGTTATGTGAAAGTGTAGTAACGGTGGTCTTAAACACTGGAGTTAAACATAATATCCTTGCACGCAATCTGCGTGCATATCCTTTTTGCTACTGACATTCATTGTAACTTTAAGTGCTTTTTTTTTTTTGTAGCAAGAACGCCGTCTTTTTACCAACTTCCACCGGCAGCTCTTCTGCTGGTTAGACCGATGGGTGGAGCTGACCATGGAGGACATCCGCAGGATGGAGGATGAGACCAAGAGGCAGCTGGATGAGGTGAGAGCAAGGATGGGCATCGAGAAGAAGGCGCTTAGACAACTTGTGGTAGGTTCCAGGGATGGTAGAAGTGTCCTGTGCCTGACGGGCTAAGGAAGGGTATAGGAGTAGGTGAGTGAGAGTTTCCAGAAGAGGCTGAGGGTCAAAATAGACCATGAGGCCCAAGGGTTCTGGATAACCAGAGTTGCTATATCTGGTTGTAGAGGTCTGCGAGGAATGATCTAGAGTAGATGGGCAAATTAAGGACTGGTGAGTTAAAGAGACAGATACTGTGCAAGAGGCTTCCTGGAGGATGGTTGCTTGGTGGTGTCTAGGTGGGAAATTCTGGTGATCATAGGAGGAGCCAGTGCATGAATAGTAGAGATGCAATGGCAGGAAATTCTGCTACAAGTTTCAGTTGTTTGAACAACTGAAGCCTCTGCTTTCAGGTAGGCAAAAGGGGATTGTCATGGTTTGGATCAGCAGAAGTAGAGAAGTCACTGTTGTGGCTTTGAGAAAAAAGAGGTACCTCTACTATTCATTTGTGGAATTGGAGAGGTCTCTTGTACGGATCAGTGGAATGGGAAAGTTGCTGCCGTTCACCTTCCAGAAGGTAGAAGATCTCTGCTGAATGTTCTTTGCACGGAGCTTATGAGAGACCTGTTTTCTTTCATTTTTAGATGCGAAAGAAGGACCCAGTGAAGGGAATGACGGCTTCAGATGATTAGCTTTGTGTCCTCCTGCACTGTAAGCACCAGACCATTCAATTTGTGTTTGTTTGTTGTGTAGTCAAATTGGGCTTCTTTTCTGGCAGACGAGCTTGTCCTCAGACAGGCTGGGCCTCTGAAGAAGGAATGTGTTCAGTAGTTTGATAACGCCTAAACCCTGTGTTTTGAAGGATCCTTTTCGACATTTCAGTAAAACTTTTAACAGCATGAGGGAGGCTTCCACCTTTAATCTTAATTGAGGCTAGAATGTAGGAAGTATGTTATCAAAACCATTTGTATATATTTAAAGTAAAGTTGGTGGGTTTTGGCATTGCAGATTTATAAAAGTTTTCCATTAGCAGTAAGGGGGCAAATTCAGTGTTTCAAAACAGAGGGATCACTGATAAGGAACTCCGGGCTAGAGATGTTGCAGAATACCCCAAAAAAGACCCCCCACCCCAGACTGTTTTATTCACTCTTACACAAGGGACAGGGGGGATGAAGACAAATTTACTGTCCCGCCACAGGTGATCCGTGGTACTCTTACAATGCGGATCCACCAGAAAATACAGACCCAGATCTGTATCCAGCTAAACCCTCCCTCTGAGATGACACTACCACCTACCATGACCTTATAGGCAGGGTTGCCACCTTCCACAAGGTTCCATTACACACTAAGCATTTATAGGGTGATTTTTTTGTTTGAAACCCTCTCCTCAGCATTCAACACAATATCTGCCAATGCTGAAAGGCAGACACATCTGATATTTTCAACGACCGTGTCAGGTCCTGAGTCATCACACCCAAGGTTAACAAAAAATTCAAGCCATCACCCAACGGCCCCACATACATTAAAGGGCAACTCCCACCTGACTCGTTAGTGGTGGCTACAGACCTAAGAGGGCTAGCTCTCAAACATCCGGTGAGGCGCCTCCACCAGATAAAGACAGTAAGAAGATAGTTGCTGGGGGAAAGAGGGTGGCTGCACAATCTACCAACCATTGGAGAATTGCAAACTCCATTGGCCTCTTATCCTGCTGCGACAGGGCACATTGCAACGAAATGGAGGACAATCTCCAACATCTTCCTGAGGAAAACCAAGAAGGGTGTATCAAATTGCCTCTGAGGGATATTTAATTTCATACACCACGATTTACTGTGCCCTCGATGTAGCTGACACCGCAGCTAGAGACATAAAATCAAGTGTCCTCCTTCAAAGACATGCCTGGCTCAGTCTCAGGTTTTAAACCTTAGGTTCATCAAAACCTGTTGACTCTTCCCTTTTGATCGGGACCATGTTTTGGGCCTCAAGTGGACTCCCAGAAAAGATAAAGAAGGATAATGAGATGGCTGAAGCCATGGGGGCATTGCAAACACCATTGCTACGTGGCTCCTTTCACTGCTCCCCTTATTGTGGAGGATCCAAAACTACCTCCACTGAAACCTCCACTTCTTACCATAAATTCCACACATCCTCGTCAATGGGATAGTACAGGGGCTCCTACAAGGGCAATAATTCTAGGGGGTTAGGTAAAGGCGGTTTTACCAAACCTGCCGCAACCACCACCAAACCTTGACTTACCAACCATCCCCCCAATCACACAACACCTGTCGGGGTTGACTGCAAGGCTTTTTTTCCATCTGATGGAACTTCACCTCTGACCAGTGGGTTTTGGATATTATCCAACATACTTCTTTTTTTGGAGCTCACTTCCACACCTCCAAACATTCCACCTCACAAACGCAAACTTTCAACAAACCATCAACAGTTTCTCAGAGAAGTTCAAGAAGTGTAAAAAAGGGGCCATAGAACCTGTGCCACTACACCAGCAAGGCACAGGCTTCTAGTCACTCTGCTTCTTTATTCCCAAAAAAGGCCAAGTTTGGACCTCAGACGTCTAACAAGATACATTCTCTCAGAGCCCTTCAACATGGTACCTCTTCAAGATGTCATACCGCTACTACCACAAGGTTACTTCGTGGCCGGACTAAGACCTAAACGACGCCTACTTCTACATTCCAATTCACCCTGCACATCCCCAATAGCTCAGATTTGTATTGAACAGCCAACACTTCCAAATCAAAGTGCTCTCATTCGGGGTCAGCCATCAGGGTTTTCACCAAATGTCTAGCATTAGTAGCTGTCCACCTACGCAGGCAAAACACACATGTTTTCCCATACTTAGACTGCTGGCTCATCAAGAGCACCACTCTACAAAAGTGTTTTCACACAAGCCACCATAAACTTACTTCTCTAAGTGGGTTTCACCATCATCAATGCAGTCAAATCCCACCTCCAACTGCTTCAAATACAGCCTCACCTAGGAGCCATCCTCAGTTCACAGAAGGGGATAGTTTACCTTAATGCCACCTGGATTCAATCATTCAGGCTATCATTCCCCAGTTACAGCCTCATCAGTGAACAACAATAAGGACAGTTATCCAGTATTGGGGTATTTTTCATAGATTCACATGCCTGAATCATTCCTCGTCGCCGAGATGGGAGCCCCACAGTAGAATACAAAAAAAGTTCTAATAAGACCCTCAAGGACAGAGAGGGAAGATTGCTTTTGTAGCTTCAATCCACAAAAGAAAATGCTCGCTCTTCAGATGAGGAAGAAGGATTGCCTTCAACTTCTCACAAGAGAGCTAGATCACAGGAAAGATCTTCAGATGATGGAAGGAAGCATCTCAAGTCTTCCCAAGAGAAACCTGTGAGTAAGAGAGGAGCTCCAAACACTCCTCAGAGCCATCTCTATCTGTCACCTCTACGCCTGTCAAAAAAGAAAAAGAACGTCCAAGATCGTCTTCTACTGACTCTGTGAGTAGAAAACATGTGAAGAAATCTGTATCGACGACCATTTCCCTTTCATCGTCGACGATATGTGTGACTTTGTCGACGACGATTCAGTCCCCTATTTCGTCGACTAAGATCTCTATTGTGACGAGACCTCCATTAGTTTCACTCGTTGACGAATCATCGATAAAGAAAATGTCAGAAAAGAGATAGTCGATGAAGGAACCATCGTCGACAAAGACTCAGTCGACGACAAGGGTACCTCCGTCGACGACAAGGGTACAGTCGTCGACGACCAGGGTACCGTCGTCGACTAAGGCACCGGCGACACCGTTGACGACGACACCGTCAACCACATAATCTCAGTTGTTTATTGCTACACCGTCGACATCAGTTCCGTTGACTACGGCTATTCCTTCTATAGTAATTTCTAGACCGTCAACGCCATGGTCGACGAGGATTTCTCATACCATGACTGTTTCAAAGGCTTTTCTTTCTCTTCCTTTACGAAACTTTAGCAAGGTGTCACCGTTGCTACCATCTCAACTTTTGGAGGGTTATATTGAGGAGGAGGAGGATGATGATGGTCTATATGGAGTAGCTCATAATCCATCAGAACTACATGTGAAATGGCAAGATGACGACGATGATTATGATGAAGAAGATTATCATGAGGCGCATTATTATCAGGAGCAATACATGGCTCCTGATCGTGCTTATCAGTTTAATCCTAGACAGTAAGCACGCCACTGAGAGATGGCTCATCTACCTCCGTCGCTGATTCAGGATCTGCAGGCTATGTTGGCAGATTATCGGCAGAGATTCCCTCCTCAACAGGTTACACCACAAGCTCCGGTTCCTCAGGAGGTACCGGTGACAGTACCAGAGCCTCAAATACCCAGTACACCGGTGAATGCAACAAGTCCAATTTCAGCTGACCCTGAAGTTCACAACACTTCCTCTTCAGAATAAAGATAATTACCGGATCCATCTGCTGTTTCGATCCTTGGGATGATTATATAATTCCGACGCCATCACCTCCTTCCCACCCACCTTCAGATTCTCCCCAGAGGACATCGGGGGTTTCATAATTTAATGCAGAGGGCAGCCAATAGGTTCCACTTACCTATCACAGCGAAACAGACAGATTGTTTTCTACATGATTTTAAAGAGGACACAAGGAGGATTGTACGGTCGATTCCGATCAGCGACTATATTTGGCAGGAGGGTGTGAAGATCATGAAGACGCCAGCATCTATACCAGCGGTGCTGCCCCGTGTTGAGAAATAATATAAAGCTCCTGAAGATAGTCCATCTTGCCTTGTTGGACATCCAAGGACAGATTCTGTTACATCAAAGGCCGCACAGAGACGATCAAAGTATCCGGCAACACCAATTACTACTCCAGACAGAGAGGGACGTAGGATGGACCTCATGGGGAAGAAATTTTCGGCAATGGCAGCGGCATCAATTTGGGCAGCAAATGCCTTCGCCATAATCTGCCGTTATGACCGTCAAATATGGTCTGATATGGCGGGCATGATAGACCTCATCCTGGAAGAAAACAAGCAGGACGCTCGAAAGATTTTATTGGAGGATGAAAAAGCTGCCTCTAAGACTAATGATTGTGCCTTGGACATAGCTAACCCAAGTTTTAGGCAGTTGGCAGTAGCGGCAGTACTTTTACGCCAGGGGTGGCTGAAAGCCACTACCTTCAGACCTCCTGAAGTTCAGGTAAAGATCCTAGACATGGCATATGATGGAGAGTCGCTTTTTGGTAAGCATATTAATGACGCTCTTCTGGCTATAAAAAAGGATACAGATACCCCAAAGTCATTAGGGGCTTTACAGTATAGAAGAGTACCATTTAGAGGCGCCACAGGGCGAGGATTCACCACCTACAAAGGAGGTTATCAAAGAAATCAACAATACTAATATCCACCTTAATACCATCAATCTTACAACCCACCAGCGTACCGCCAATCCTTAACAGCTGGTTTCTCTCGCCAGGGGGGTCGCAAGCAAACACCTCAACAGGGCCGAGACTCTGGCAGAAAGCAATGAGTGCAGCAGGATACCAGTCAATTTTCCCTCTACCCATGGGCGCAAACATTTCTGCTTTCGCACAGCGGTGGCACAAGACCACTTCAGACCGCTGGGTGTTGGACCTAGTCGCCAAGAGTCACACCCTAGAATTTATTCAAAAAACACCTATTACTCGGCCCAGGGGTCCCTCTCCCCTTATCTTCACTTACTGCGAAAGGAAGTCTTGTCCATGCTCCTCAAGGAAGCTATAGAGAAAGTACCATCCAATCAGAAAGGAAGAGGATGCTATTCTCGTTTCTTCCTAATAATAAAGAAGTCAGGAGAATGGTGAACAATTCTGGACTTAAGAAATCTCAACAAGTTTCTAAAAAAAAAACAGACGTTCACAATGGTGACACTTTCCGATATTTTGGGATGCTTAAACGAAGGAGATTTCATGACTTCTCTCGATACGGAGGACGCATACTTTCATATCCCAATTCACCCGAAACACCGGAAATATCTACGGTTCACAGTGGCTGGTACCCACTATCAATTCAAGGTGCTCCCGTTCGGGTTAAAGTAATTCCACAGATCTTCACCAAGTGCCTAGCACCAGTAGCTGCAGCCTTGCGATCTCAGGGGTGCCAAGTTTTTCCATACCTCGACGATTGGCTGCTCAAAGCCGCATCGGAGTAGGAAGCTGATCGGACAACGGCAGCTTGTCTCCACCTTTTCAATACATTGGGGCTCACTTTAAACAAGGAACAATCAAAATTGCATCCAACCCAAGTAATTTCGTTTCTGGGAGCATCACTGGACACCGTCCAATGCAAAGCATTCTTATATCAAGATAGACTGATACGACTCCAAAGGCTGGCAAGGTCCATTTAAAAAAGGTCAGTTTCTGTTCGAATATTCAAATCGCTGCTAGGGATGTGCGATAAACTTGGTACCTTTAGTGAGGCTAAAGATGATACCTTTGCAGGTGGAACTGCAGAAACTGTGGCAACAGACTGTAGGATCTTTCGAAGATGTAATTCGAATCACAAGAATGGTGCAGGCACTTCAATGGTGGTCTCAGACGGCGAACCTTGCTCAAGGTTTAACCTTTCTCCAGAATATCCTGGATTTTATTTTGATGACCGACACCTCCATGGACGGATAGGGAGGTCATCTGCAGGATTTAGAAATCCAGGGGAAGTGGTCGTTGATGCAGAAAAGACAACACATCAACAGCTTGGAACTCAAGGCGATTTTCTTATCTCTCCAGGCATTCCTTCCAAGGATAAGAGGTTCCACAGTGCTGGTCCATACGGACAATACGACCAGCATGTACTAGATAAACAAACAAGGAGGAATGAAATCCATTACGCTATTTCAAGAGGCCCAGGAATTATGGAACTGGGTAACGTTCACGGAATCTCTTTGAGGGCCGAGCATGTCCGAGGTCTGCACAATACTCTGACAGATACACTAAGCAGGTCCCAGTCCAGCTGCCACGAGTGGGAGCTAGAACAGACACAGGTGAACAGGATCTTTCACAAATGGGGGAAGCCAACTCTGGACCTGTTTGCAACAGAAGAGAACACAAAATGCCAGTTTTACGCCAGCAGGTTCTCACAACCGGGGTCAAGAGGGAATGCTCTTTTAATGCGATGGTCAGGGATTTATGCCTATGCCTTTCCTCCCATCCCATTGATCCCCAGGGTTCTAATCAAGATGAAATCAGAAAGCTGTCTCCTAATCTTGATTGCCCCGCGTTGGCCAAGACAGTATTGGTTCCCGGAATTACTTCTGTTGTTGCAGGACAAACCCATTTGTCTTCTTCCATCACCAATGATGTTATCGAGGAACAAGGAGCAAGTGATCCATCCGGATCCACATTCTCTTCATTTGCACACATGGCTCCTAAATTCCTAGAGTTTAAGGATCTCAATATTTCACAGGACTGTAGAGAAATACTGGCCAAGTCATGTGCTGAAAGCACTATCAAGACATATCGTCTGAAGTAGAAGAGATTCTGTTGGTGGCGCGAGAAGAACAAAGTTCATCCATTACAAACACGGGCTGAGCAGATTTTGCCTTACTTACTGTCGCTAGCCAAGTCGGGTCTCACTTTCTCTTCAGTTAAGGTTCACCTGGCAGCAGTTTCCCGGTATAGGAAATCTCCTCACGCTCCTTCTCTCTGTTCATCTACTCCCTTAAAGCAATTCACAAGGGGTCTTTTCCGTGCCTTTCCTCTTGTGCGCGCACCTCCTCCAGAGTGGAAGCTCAATGTAGTTCTAACACAATTGATGAGACGGCCATTAGAACCAATTCATAAAGCAGAGCTTACATTTCTTACATGGAAGGTTTCTCTATTGCTGGCTCTCTCTTCGGCGAGAAGAGTGAGTGAAATGCAAGCGTTTACAATAAAAAGAACCGTTGTTACAATTTACAGAAAACTATGTAGCCCATCGGACAAATCCAAGGGTTATTCCGAAAGTGCCATCAGAATTTCACCTAAATGAACCGGTAATAATACAAACTTTCTTTCCAAACCCATCTAGCCCAGCCGAATGGGCTCTACAGACATTGGATATCAAAAGATGTTTGAAATGTTATCTTCACAAAACAAAGGAGATAAGGAAAACAGATCAACATCTGGTGGCCTACGGTCAAGGGAAACTTGGAACCGCAGTAACGAAGGCCTCCATCGCCAGATGGGTGGCTACTGCGATACAATTCTGCCACGAAAAAGCAAATAAACCTCTAACAGTGAAAGCTAAAGCTCACTCCACAAGAACTGTTGCTGCGTCTACAGCTTTGTTTGCTGGAGTGACATTGGACAACATATGCCGTGCTGCGATATGGAAGAATGTCCACATGTTCACAAGACACTACTGCCTTCAGTCTGCGCAAAATGAAGATGCAGAGGTTGGACAGGCTGTGTTGCGTCATCTTTTTAACTAAGGTCAGATTTCTTTAAGTTTCATAAGAAACACTCTTTTGTTTGCTTTGTCTAATTTTAAATGCATTCAGTAATTGTACAAATGTATTTAGCAAATGATTTCTTACTCTGATATATGAGCTATGTGTATCTATATGAATACATTGATGGTTATATTGATGTTATCTTTTTCAACATTGCTATAGAGTAGAATGCTTAGTGCATGTGTTGTGTGAAGGTAGTGGATAACTATTGGGAGTTTGAAATTGCACATCTCCCACCTTCCACTAACGACAGTACATTTAGGGTACTGCTTGCTATTCTGATTCAGGCATGTGAATCTATGAAAGATACCCCAATACTGGATAAGAAAACAAGTTACTTACCTGTAACTACAGTTATCCAGTATTGGTATCTTTCATAGATTAACATGCAACCCACCCTCCTCCCCGTGGAGTCAGTGCTCTATGATTTTAGGTATACTTACTTCTCACTTGTGCTTGGAAAATCTGAGAATGTGCCTCTTCTGGGAGTGTTCTAGAGTGTGCTGGCAGCTTATTGGCTGGAGCCAAAAAATGTTTACCGTGGGACTCCCATCTTGGCGACGGGGAATGATTCAGCCATGTGAATCTATGAAAGATACCAATACTGGATAACTGTAGTTACAGGTAAGTAACTTGTTTTCTTATGTGTCTCCTCGGCACCATGTCTTCATGCATAGCTATAGCACCCTCATGGGTAAGGTGGCGCATTCACAGGATCTAACTCTTCAAGGACACTGCACAATCAGCCAAACACATCTCAACATCAATCGTCTGGAGTTGCTAGCTGTTCTTGTAGTGCTCAAAGCCTTCCTTCCCCACCTTGTTGGCAAGATAGTCTGATCAAAACAGACAACATGACTGCCATGTATTATCTGAAAACAAAACTTGAGCGAGTTCTAATCTGGGATGGTAAAACGCACATTGTCAAACATATTATGTTTGCATTGTAGCCAGAGTCTGCATTCCAAAGTTGTGCTATGTTTTGAGGCCAAGGTGGTGCAGATTGCATACAGTTAGGAAGATTAATGTCTAGTTTAAATTTAATTATACATTTGAGAGAGGAGGGCTAAAATCTACATTAAAAATAAATCTTCACTCTAAACATCATGACCTGGGTTTATCTGATACCTGTTTGGCTAATTGTATTAGTAACCTATTTAGGTTGCATTATGGCATCAGCTTCAGCTAATTTATCTTGTGTCATTTTAGGTGAAGTAAACTTCCCAAATGTGCATGTCTTGCATTCAACACTGTGCAGTTTTTCATCTAGCTAAAAAAAATCCTGATTAGTTGTTAAGACCCTAAAGTTCTCCCAGTTATTGACCATATTTTTCTTTAGTTTTACTTTTATAATGTCCAAAATGGACGCATCATTTATAAAGGGTCACTTTTTCAGACAATATTTTCAAAATTCTTGGTTCACATCCATTATCGCTCTCCTGGATGCTTCCCTTCATGGAGAGAATTGAATGAATTTTACAAATAATGCTTTTTTGCCTTCCACACTCTGTCCTTATATGTTGAAAAAGGTTTTTTGTAACCCTTCCGTGTAGCTTTTAATGTGTGGCACAGAATAAATTAATCCTTTACTAAGCCGGTGCTTAAAAATATAAAGATAAAAATATAAAGCTGTCCCAAGCTATATAACTTAAAATCCCTATTTTGCAACACCATGGAATTGAATCGCTATTGCTTCCACACCATTCTAGTCTCCACCAAAATCACACGAGGTAACATCTGCATAAACATATGATGCATTTTCTTCAAAATGTGTTAGGAATTTCCTCTAAAAGATGTTTAGATAACAGAAAAAAATCTCTCCTTGAATGTTTACCAGAATGTTAAAAAAGTTTATTCAATAAGCTTAATCACATCCTTCCAGATGGATTATTCTTCTCACAGGTTTTGTACTGACAATCAACTTTTTAACTGTGATGTTATGTTGAGATGTAGCTTTACCTGTCCAAATTGATTATGCAGTGCCAGACTGAACTCTCCTTCCTGGAGCATCTACTTTCCTCTAAATTTATAAACTGAATGATGCAGGGGTTTGTAGAAAGTTTTGAAATTAACATTTGGTGCATTGATATTGACCAGAATTATTGGATTATTCTCACTAACATACCACTACTAATTGTTCTCCCCTCGTTATCATTGACAAATTGTTTAAGTGTATTTCTTATAACTTTTCTGAAAAAAATAGAGGCATCATCTGGCTCTGAATTAAGGGTTCAACTCGACTCTTCTTGCAAAATACCTACTGGCGGTCGCCAGTAGGTAATTATAGTTAGGACCTAGGTTCCATAGGAAAAGCATTTTTTGACTTGGCTATTACTTTGGCATCGTTTGACCAATCTTCATGACATTTTCTTAAAAAAAAACTAACAAGTTGGATTCTGTGTGTCATGGAGAGTTTGTGGGTGATCCGTGCAATGGGGCGCAAGAGAAGGGTACATTTGTAATGTTAATTCCCATAGGAAACTTTAGCCACAGCTACAGTTCGAACCGCTCAACAGACTTAAACGAAGTTTGGCACGGAGGTAGATGTTGGTTCAAGGAAGTGCCTTTTGCTTATTTGGTGTAAATCTGTTCAGTGGTTGTTGAAAAATGCAAGTTTAAAATTATAGTGATAGCTCTGGTCGCGAAGTCTTTGCGAAGAAAGACGAGCTCGTGCAGAGAAATGCACAGCTCTGATTGGCTGACAACACTTCAACCAGGAAGTGTTGGCAGCCATCTTGGGATTCTACTTCACCGAGTGCCCCCAAAAAAGTGAAAATAAAGAAAAGGGGGCAGGGTAGGAATACCATAACCCCCAAGCTATGGTCTTGGGGTCCCTGTGGGACCCCGCCACAGAATAAAAGGATTTAAAAGAATAACATTGCATATTCGCAGCAATAAAAAAAATAAAAAAAAGTAAGCACAGGCTCCTGTGCTTTCTTTAAAATAACCCCGGGTGTGCCAGGTCCCGGGGGCATATAATCTATTAAGTGGGAGACACACGGGGCCCTCCTTCTAGGGCTTATTAAAGTCTCGGGGACCGCCACCTCCCCGGGGCTATTATAATTATTGTCAATGCTGGCGGGCCCACTGGACCCGCCCACAGCTCCGGGGACACCACCTCCCTGGGGCTATTGCGTCTTATATGCGGGGGGAGCTCACGGATCCTCCCTGCCCCGGGGACCACCACCTCCCTAGGGCTAATTGAAACAATATGGGGGGCCTCGCAGCCCCCCCCCCCAATCCCCGCCTCAGGGACTGCTACCTCTCCAGGGTTAATTTCAATAGTATTGGGGGCCTCGCGCACCCCACCTCACCCCGGGAACTGCCACCTCCTTAATATGCACATGCATATAAAAAAGAAGGGGGGGGCCCTGTAGCCCCGGGGAACGCCACCTTCCCAGGGCTAAAATAAATTAATAATTATGGGTGGGGGGCTCCGGCCCCCCACACAGCCCGAGGACCGCCACCTCAATACACTAATGAAGGGGTCTGTTGCGGACCCCCGGAGAACACCACCTCCCTGGGGCGATCTGTAAACAAAATGGGAGGGGGCCACGCAGCCTACCACCTGGAGCCATACATGGCCCTGGGGACCACTCACACACCTACTCACACCCTCATACAACCTCTTGTACGTCCGCTCACACACCCGTACAACAACTGACATACCCATTCACAGACCTATGCCAGTACTCACATGCCCACTCACTCCTCCATAAAGCCACTCACATACCCACTCACTCGTTCAACCACTTACTCATCCATACAGCCAGCCACATAACCACACACTCATCTGTAGAGCTACTCACACATCCATATATTTACCTACAGTCACACTCCCACCCACTCACCTAATCCGCCTCTCAACACAGCCACTCATCTACCCATAGAAGCACTCACACAACCATGGACATACCCATTCACACATCCATACAAGCTCTCCCACATTCCTGTACTTGCCCATTACAGCCATTAACACAGACGCTTACTGTCCAAGACAGTCACTCCCACACCGTCAATAAATGAGACACCTACTCAAATAGCCATTCACTCACCCACCCATCCATACATCCATTGGCACCCCTACCTACTCACTCACCATCTCACTCACCCAACATCTCACTTAACCACACAGCTACTTACACACCCATACACACAAGTATGCATACAGTCACACAGCCACTCACATTATATATATTGAAAGTAGTATCACTCATTAGTAGTACACCTAGTATACTACTTTAAGTTTTATAGTATATTAGTATATATGTTTAACAATCATAAACTCTTACAAAACACTTGCTCTCACTGGATATATATATATATCCAAAGGTTACAGGGACGTTCACAGACACGGGGTCCCCAACTGCATCACAGAGGATTATCACTCAGGGTACCTCCCCCACTGACGTGCATGTGGACTAACACCGACACCCGGACTGCCACTGCCCCTCTGCCTCAGAACCCCGCTGCCACTAAGTCTTGGAGGTGTTTGAGGTCCCCCATCGAATTTAAATGTGGCAGCAGATCTAGTGCGACTCTTCCCTACCCTTCCTTCGCTTTCGTTGTCCTCATTTTGTTGTGCCCTATGTCCCCGGTTACGTTTGAACTGCACTGCTCCTGCACTACTTGCACACTACCTGATGCCATGATTTGTCAGCACCACTGTTTTTCTTGAAATATTGCCACAAGCTTTGATGTAATTAATGCACCCTGAATTTTCATTGTCATGTTGCCATTAGTCAAAGTGTGCCTTGCCACTGGCAATTGATTTTCTTCCCTTTTTCCACCTGTTACATTAGTGCTGCTCTGACTGTATGTTTTATCGATAAATATGCAAAAACAAACAAAAAAGGTTAATAAAAGCGATTTAAACAAAGGTTACAGGGACGTTATAATTAGGCTGACATTTCACTCGTACAAAACCAGGGAAATTTAGCAATTCTAGTTAGCTAAGCTAACTATACCACACGTCCCAGCAATGCACTGCTTATGACCTCACATATTACATCACGCATGACATCTCCACAAGATCACTAATGCACCCGCTCACGCCTATATAGAAACTTTCATACATTCCGACACAACCATTCACAGACCTATACCAGTACTTAAACACCCACTCAATGATCTACTCACCAATCCACACACTCACCCATACAGCTACTCAGTCTATTAGGAGCTTGTATAGCGCAGCTACTCACCTGTGAGGGTCTCTAGACGCTGGGGGGGGCAGGACCTACTGGTCGCACTGGGTGGTGGATGATTCGAAGAGTCAGGTCTTGAGGGCCTTCTTGAATTGGGTCAGCAATGTGGATTGCCTGAGGTGGAGGGGCTAAGTGTTCCGGGTCTTGGCGGCGGGGTTGAAGAACGAACTTCCTCCGGTTCTAGTCTTGTGGATCTCGGGGACGGAGGCTAGGACGAGTTGAGTGGAGTTGTCTGGCGGTGGTTCAGGTGTGCTGGTCCTTCTTCGTGTAGAGCTTTGCAGGGATGAGTGTGGAGCATGAAAATAATTCTCTTGTTGACTGAGAGCCAGTGGAGTTGTTGGCGGTGTTACATGATGTGGCTGCAGCAGGGGATGTCGAGGATCAGTCTGGCTGCGGCGTTTTGAACCTACTGTAGTTTCTTGAGCTATTTCTGGGTCATGCCGGCGTGGTGTGCATTGCCATAGTTGAGTCTGCTGGTGATGAGTGCGCTGGTGACAGTCTTCTTGGATTCTGTTGGGGTCCATCTGAATGTCTTTCGAAGCAGGCGGAGCGTGTGGAAGCAGGCTGAGGAAACTGCATTGATTTGGCGGTTCATTGTGAATGATGAATCCAGTAAGATGCAGAGGTTGTGTGCGTGGTATGTCGGGATGGGTGGGGTATCCCAGGATGAGTACTTCAGTCTTGTCCAAGTTGAGCTGGAGGCCACTGTCTTTCATCCAGGTAGCAACTGCCTTCATTCCACTCAGTCACTAATACAGCTGCTGACATATCTACTGATACACCCTTACAGCCACTCACACACTGAGTCAGTCACCCATAGAGCTACTTACACACTTACTCACCCATAGAGTCAATAACACAGCCACTTACTCACTGAAACAGCTACACACACCCACTTACAAATACTAACACGTACTCTCCTATACAGTTAGTGACACAAGAACACACTCACTCATACAGCCACTCTCACATTCACTCACTCACCCATAGTCACTCATATACCCCATCACTCGCATATACTGCCTTTCACATACCTAGTTACTCACCCATATACTACTAACTCATCCACTTACTCACACAGCCATATATACTCACTCACCCATACCGACACTTAATCACTCATCCATACAAGTCACACATGCTATCACCCACCCACACAGGTACTCAGACAACCAATCACTCACCCATACAGCCACTTAAGACACCAACTGACCGACTGTTAGACATTTACACAACCAGTCACTCACCCATACATTCATTAAGATACATATTCACTCATTTATACAGTGTTGCGCAATCACTGAATCATCCATACAGGCACTCATACACCCACTGATTCACCAATACACCTTCCTGTTTATATTTAACATTCATAAACGTTTAAAAAACAGCCATAGTCACTGGATGTTGTAATCGGAGTTGTCGTGAGTGCTATCATTTGAGATGCCATCAGTGATGTCACTAACCATGTCATTAGTGATGTAATATGTGAGGTCATAAGCAGTGCATTGTAGGGGCGCAAGTTATAATTAGCTCCGCTAACTATAACTTCTGAATTTCTCTGGTTTTGTACGAGTGAAATAGTAGCCTAACTATAGCGTCCCTGTAACCTTTGGGTTTTTTTCAGTGAATTTCTAAGGTTTTTTGAAATTCTATTTCCTAGCTATAATGTCCTTGTAACCTTTGGTTTTTTTTCAGTGAATTTCTACGGTTTTTCAAAATCTATTTTCTACAAATGGAAGTGGTTTAATCAATTCTGTCCTCTGATTGACAAAGCCAGGAAACATGTTAATAAAACTGTTTCTGCTTTCCTCGGAGACAATAACAAGGGCTCCATCTACAACAATCTGCGTTTTAACATGCATCGAATCTATAGAAGTTATGGAGTTCACTTTACAGATGAAGGAAACAGTGTGTTTCTAAGCAACCTGAAACTCTGCATACAGTCTTAGCTGTAGCTGTCTTATACACACTCTCGACACAAAGGCTCTTGTCAGAGCCACCCTAGTACCCGAAATATTGTTCATTTTCTTGTTAAATAATTGGGGGTTTTTAAAATTTATTTGTGACAATGTCGCAATGATCACGCCGCAAAATCGCAAAACAAAAGCAGACATTCAACAATCACCACCACATACAAAAATTTAAACTTGAAAAATGAATTCCAAGTATTGCAATACACACATTACTAACTACGTCACTGCTAAAAAACATGTTTGTACACTTTTTTCTAGCAAGTTTAAAAAAAAAAAGTTTAAACCCCAATTTTCATCTTCGCAATGACGCAGATAGTCCAATGACTTAGATAAACGCAACTATCGCACCTTTTTTAATAAAGTGTAAAATACATATATGCACACATTTTACTGTATTTTAGACACTAGTGGTTTATTAGCGCACTATTTAAATTCATATTTTTCTAGGGAGTTTGTATAAAAACCATCTTATAAACCGATTTTCCTTTTTCACAATGATACTTGGCCCCACAATATCGGTAGCCGCAATCACTGCGAATAGGTTGTGAAAACTCAAAGCAAAAGCAGGAATTTAATAGCCACCGCTACATACAAAACTTATAACTACAAAATATATTATAACCAACAGACAAAGCACATTACTATCTAAAAGACTCTATAATAGCATTTATAACTTCCTTAATATCTCTATAATACAGTGTAACTCTTTCAGTGGAGCCTGTGACTGCATAGATCACTGTATCAGTAAGTATCTCATTCACTGTAAGTATCTCAGTGGGTCTGTGATACAGTACGTCGGTCTATCAATGGTTCTGTAAGGAACTACATGACTGTCTCAGTGCATCAGATTCTCAGTGGGTCTGTGATTTGGTTGCATGAGTCTCACTCATTCTGTGAGTAGGTGCATGAGTGCCTTTGGGAGTATATGACTGCCTGAATCTGTGAGTGGATACATGAGTGTCTAAATGGGTGTATGAGTGGGTGCATGACTGTCTGAGTGGGTGTGTAGATCTCTGAGTGGAACTGTCAGTGGGTGCGTGATTCTCTGTGTATCAGTGACTGGGTGCATAAGTATCTGAGTGTATTTGTGAGTGGGTGTATGAGTGTCTCAATGGGTCTGTGAGAGAGCATAAGTGTCTGAGTGGGCAAGTGAATAGATGCATGCATGAGTGTTTGAGTGAGTCTCTGACTGGGAGGGTGAGTGTCTGGGTGGGTCTGTGAATATTAATTTGTGAGTGGGTGCGTGTATATCTGAGTGGGTATGTGAGTGTATGAGTGAGTGCACAAGTTTCTAAGAGGGTCTATGACTGAGTGTGTGAGTGACTGGGTGTGTGTATGAGTGTCTGAGTAGATCTTTGAGTGAGTGTATTAGTGTCTCAGTGGGTCTGTGAGTACATGAGTGTGTGAGTGGGTCTGTAAGTGAGTGCATGAGTCTCTGGGTGGGTATGTGCATGAGTGCATGAATCTCCGAGTCATTCTGTAAGTGGGTGCATGAGTGCCCAGGTGGGTCTCTGAGAGGGTGTAATAGTCTCTTAGTGGGTTTGAGACTGTGCACATATGTCTAAGTAGGTCTCTAAGTAGGTGCAGGAGTCTGAGTGAGTCTGTACATGGGTGCGTCACTCCAAGCGAGTCTGTAAGTGGGCGCATGAGTACCTGAATGGGTGTGTAAGTGGGTGCATGAGCATCTGAGTGGGTATGTGACTGAATGTTTGAGTGTCTTGAGTAGGTATGTGAATGGGTGCGTACAAGAGTCTGTGACAGTGACTGGCAAGTGTGTACAAATATATGTATATTTCTTTTATATTTTTACCAATATTCACAGACCCTTCGCAATGTCCCCGCGATGGTACCCCGGAGTCCGTGCTGGCGGTCGCGTTGCGAATATTGCGCACGATTAATAGAAATCAATTTTGGACACATACATAACTTGTGTCACTAATTCCCCCATTTCTCAACCATGGGGGTCACAGTTTCTCCACCCTGACCCTTATGTTAGCTTTGACACACATTTTCAGCCCCGGGAACCGTTCCTGATCGATAAAATGGTGGACACAACTTTCTGTTCAGATTGCGTCCAGCCAATCTGAGCATTCCCTCTGGCACGTGCAATCGCAGTTTACAGCGAAATCGTCTAAATTTAACTGCAATGACCGCAAAAACATCTGAGACCAGAGATATCACTATATGGTTTGGATTTAATTTCACATAAACTGCTGAACAGATTTTCACCAAATTTCAAAAAGCACGATCTGCATAACAACATCTACCTTTCTACCAAATTTTGTGTAATTCCCTCCAGCAGTTTGGGCTGTAGGTTCCACAATGCGTTCCTATGGGAATCAACATTACAAACGCACCCTTATTTTGCTTCCCTATTTCTCTGTACCCACTGCATGGATCACCCCCAAACTTTCCATGACACACAGTACCTACTTTGACCCTTTTTTGTGGAGAATTTCATGAAGATTGGTCAAATGATGCCAAAGTTGTAGGCAAGTCAAAAAATGCTTTTCCTATAGAAACTAGGTCCTAACTATAACTGCTTACTGGTGACTGCCAGTGGAAGAGATATAGATAGATAGATAGATAGATAGATAGATAGATAGATAGATAGATAGATAGACAGATATCTTCAAATACGGGATTTTCTTCCACGGATGAGTAAGAACTGCTTCCCCTACAGCTGCCACAGGGAAACAAGTTTGGGCTACATCTGAAAAAAAAAATCCTATAGAATTCCTACTGTATGCGTGATAAGGGTTTCAGCACACATGCTATGCTGCCCTTCGTGCAGAATGTAAGATGAGAACCATGGTCATCCCGCCATGCTGCAAGGCAAGAAAAGATGTCGCCCACAGATATGCACACTCAAGTGTAGGGAAAAATGTCACACTAGTGGTGACAACACTGGGTTTTACTTGGGGGCAGCTGGCCCAGCAGACCTCCCCCCAAGAGGTGCAGACTAAGACAATAGTCCTATTATGTGTATGCAGCTATCCCTGGAACAAGAGGAGGATTACTCCTTGCCGATTAAATGAGCACTTTAGGTTCTCCACAACAAGGAAGAGTGTGATTATATATACGTATATATGTATGTATATATGTGTATATATATATATATATTTGTTGTCACCAACAGAAGATTCTCTGCCAGTTACGCACTCCTCCAGAAATGATTAAATACAATTTAAATGTGGCTCCAGAGTGATTTATTCTTAGCCACTCAACCCAGCGCGTTTTGGCGTCTCCACGTCTTGATCACAGTATCTCCACATTTAAAGTTTATTGAATCATTTCTGGAGGATTGCGTGCCTGGAGAGAATCTGCTGTTGGTAAAATCAAAGTATTGAAGGGGTTTCCCCATACCCTGGGAAGCACCGAGCTGCGTACAAAATCACTCGGGAGTCGGCACTCCGTAGAAGCAGAGTTAGATTTTAATTAAAGGTTGCAAAGGCAGACAATAGTCTATGCGTTTCGGCTTGAAAAGCCTTGTTCATGACGTTAAACTGTTGCTCAAAGGAGTGTTAAATAAAGTTTTGTTTAGTTTAACATGGTCATATAAAGAGGCATGTAAACATTCACTTTCTTGTCATAACATTGTTGGCTATATTGAAACATGTTACTAGCACATGCATACAAGATGGAAATAAAAACGATTATTTTGGAGATAATTTGCATTTGTAATACATATGGCGTAATGTGAGAGCAAATAACTGCTTAAAAAAAATTATACTGTATAATAAAATAAACAATGTCAGATTCAATCCATCAAACATTCTGCGGCATCTCAGAACATCAAGAATTACCGGTACCAGAAAAACTCATAAAATGCAGCCACGGATATACGCAGGATAATCAGAGTATAATATTGCCCAGGTGGGCATAGTCCCCAAAGTATATACTGAAGACATCCCGTTCCGGCTCATTATCTAACAGAAAATCACTCACAATAAAATGCAGTCCTGAATATAAACAAATAGCTCTCAGTCAGATTCAGCCTACTGTCAGAAATTACTTCTCCTTTTTTCACGACGTCTTTTATGTTGTTGAAGTACTTCTCTACTATTTTTGAGAGAGTTGAGCATTATGTTCCAGTCAAAAATGCCCTCTCCTTTTGACTCTTACCCTTCCTGTGGCAAGAAGAAGGCTAAAACAGACTCACATCCTGTCTGTATTCTCTGCCTTCCTTCTGATCATGCTCCCAAGACCTGTCCGCATTGCCAGTCGCTGTCCAAAAGAACTCTGAAGGACAGGGAGAGGATTCGCCTCTATGGGCTGGCTGAGAAGGGGAAAGCACCTTCAAGAGGCAGGTCTCCGATGAAGAAGAGGAAAGAGTGCCATCACTCCATCTAGAAGTAAGGTTCCAGTCTGCTGTCCATCTTACATGTCCACTACTCGCCTACCCTTACGGATAGCCCACCTTCTAAAGTGTCACCCATCGATGATGTTAATACCCTTCACGATGTTCTCACTAGAGGAGCACAAAAGCTAAGCATAGCCATGTCAGCGCCTCAGACCACCACTTCCAACATTTTCAAAACTCTCCATCAGAGATCTGTAGCTAGGCAATTGCTTCCTCTGGTTCCTGGTATCATTGAGCCGGTAATGGACATCTTCCTCACTCCATAATCGGCTAAAGCAGCTCCGGCTCGGATCCTGAAAAAATATAAGCCTGCTGCATCAGATCCTCTTTTTTTGAAATCTGATCCCCCACCGGATTCTGTCATCATCGCAGCAGCAAAGAAGACGCATGCGGTGGCTTCTTCACCCTCAGCTCTTCCAGATAAAGAAAGTAGAGCCCAGGATTCTTGGGGTAGAAAGGCCTGTGGTTCTGCAGCGTCTTCTCTTAAGGTGTCTAGCGCCGCTGCCCTGCTGGGCCGTTATAATAGGTCCTTATGGGATTCGCTGGAGCGTTTTAAAGGCTAACTCCCAAAGGAGGAACAACAGGACTTCTCTGAGATTCTCCAAGAAGGGGCGCTGGTGGCCAACCAGGTAATCAGCACAGCAGTGGATTGGGCGTCTTTGGTTGCTCACTCGTATGCACATGGTATATGTGCACAGAGATATTCCTGGTTGCGCTGGACCGCGTTAAAACCAGAAGCACAGCAACGTATTTTGAATCTTCCGTTCTCTGGAAACTCACTGTTTGGATCATACACGGATGAGGAAATGGCCAGAATGAAGGCAGAGTTGGACACATTAAAGGCTGTGGGCCTGGAGAAGAAAAAGGAGTTCAAACAACGCTACAGGCCCTACAATCGTAAGAATTACCAACAGAGGGTTCAAACCCCTCAATGGTCGCAAAACAAACAAAACGAGTCCCAGTTTCAAGGCCGTCTTTCCTCGAGAAGAAGGGGAGGACATCAACAACAGTCCTCTTCCGCAGCGAAAACTCAAGGGAAGCAATTATTTTCTGCTTCCTCTAGCACCGTTGCACACTCCAGTGGGAGGAAGTATTTCAAATTTGCATACAAGAGTGGCACAACATTACCAAAGACCAGTGGGTGCTGAATATACTGAGCAATGGGTACGTACTATGTTTTTGCGCGCCCCCAAAAGACATTCCTCCGGTAAAGTCGCGTCATCTACACCTAAAACTGCTGCGTCAGGAAGTGTCGACCCTTCTCAAGAAACTAGCCATAGAAGAGATCCCTCCTGCACAGAGAGGAAAGGGAGTCTACTCCAGATACTTCCTTGTTCCGAAAAAAGACCAACCAAACAAGTTCAGATCGATTCTAGATTTACGTTCTCTGAACAGGTTCATCAGAAAGGAGAAGTTTCGAATGTTGGCGCTCCATCAAATATTTCCACATCTGATGAAAGGGGATTGGATGTGTTCAGTGGATCTCCAAGATGCGTACTTTCACATTCCAATTACACCACAGCATCGCAAGTTCCTGAGGTTCATGGTAGGCACGAAGCATTACCAGTTCAAGGTCTTACCCTTCGGCCTAAAATCTGCTCAGAGGGTATTCACGAAATGCATGGCAGTAGTGGCGGCATCCTTACATCGCCAAGCCCTGTTTGTGTATCCAAACCTGGACGACTGGCTGTTGAAGGGATCATCTCCTCACATGGTGCAAGAGCACCTTCACATCTGCCTGGATCTCCTTTAACGCCTAGGCCTTCATGTGAACGTGGAAAAATCAGTTATTCAGCCCACTCAATCGCTCCACTATCTGGGCGCCACCCTGGACTCCGACCTCAAAGTGTTTCCTTCGGAGGAGAGACTGTTATCAATGAGAAACAAATGCAACATCATCCTTCAAGCACATCAACCATCAGTAAGGCAAGTGGCGGCTCTATTGGGGTCGATGGCCTCTAGCATCTTTCTCATACCCAACTCCAGATTGAGAATGAGACCTTTGCAGCAGGATCTGGAGGACAAATGGGACCAATCCTCGGGTCATTGGAACAACCGAATTCTCCTCTCTCAAGCAGCTAAGATGTTCATTCTCTGGTGGCTTCAGCCAAAGAATCTTCTAGTGGGAGTACCATTCCATCAACCTCTGCCAAAACAATCGCTGATCACGGATGCATCTCTTCGGGGATGGGAAGCGCATTTGGGTCAACTACAAACTCAGGGCAGATGGACCAGCAAGGAGCAGACCTATCATATCAACATGCTAGAACTGCGAGCAGTTCATTTAGCCCTCAAGGCATTCCATCCGGCGATTCAGTCCGAATCGATTCTGATACAAACGGACAATACAACCACCATGTATTACTTGAACAAACAAGGTGGAACACGCTCTCGTCCTCTGTCTCTAGAATCCCAGGCGATCTGGCACTGGCTGCTGGCCAGGAACCTCTCGATCACGGCAGTGCATCTGCCAGGAGAACAGAACGTGCGAGCAGACGCCCTCCGTTGACACTCGAAGAACAAGAAGACTGTGTGCTCAACGACGAAGGGGTGGCGGACATTTTTCATCAATGGGGTCATCCATCCATCGACCTTTTTGCAGATGATCGAAACAGAAAATGCCAAGCCTTCGCGTCAGGATTTTACCGACCAGGAACGAGAAGAAATGCTCTTTTGATAGATTGGTCCGTGACGTTTGCATACGCTTTTCCGCCCCTTCCTCTCATCCCAAAGGTGGTGACCAAGCTCATCTGATCCAGGATGACGATCCTCATAGCACCGGACTGGCCTCGCCAATGGTGGTATCCGGACCTGTTGCAACTCTCGATCTGTCCGCATCGGAGACTCCTGTGCAGGCCGGACCTTCTGACCAAAATGGGAGGGAAGATTCTGCATCCCAGCCTTCCTCGCTGAGCTTGGCAGCATGGCTCCTGAGATCCTGTAGTACGGACATTTGAACCTCCCTCAGGACTGCATGGACATTTTGAGGAAGTCAAAGAGACAATACTCAAGAGCCTCGTACTCTTTTAAATGGAAAAGGTTTTACTTGTGGTGTATTCGTAATGGTTGGAGTCCAACCAACAGGCAAGAAGAGGTAATCTTGCCATATCTGCTCTACTTGGCCAAATCTGGTTTGAAATACATGTCCATAAAAGTGCATTTGGCTGCCATCACTGCATATAGAAAATCACCAAACCAGCCTTCTTTCTTTCACCTTCAGGTGGTCAAGGACTTCCTACAGGGGTTGAAGAAGGTTTATCCTCCTGTCAGACCTCGTTCGCCGCCTTGGGAGTTGAATAGAGTTTTGTCAAAATTGATGGGCTCTCCTTTCGAGACCGTTCATCAGGCAACATTACAACACCTTACATGGAAAGTAGCTTTTCTGGTGGCTATTACATCAGCACGCAGAGTGAGTGAAATCCAAGCACTCTGTTCTAAGGAACCGTATATGGTTTTTCATCACAATAGGGTGGTTATGAGAACTCACCCTTCCTTCCTACCCAAAGTAGTGTCTGACTTCCATGTAAATCAGTCAATTTCTCTCCCCTCTTTCTTTCCAAATCCTGCTACACCAGCAGAAAGGTCTCTTCATTCATTAGACCTCAAGAGGGTTCTCAAATTCTATTTGGAGGGAACAAAATCCATTATAAAGGCTGATCAATTGTTTGTAAACTACGGCTCTGTTAGAACAGGCTTTCCAGCCTCCAAAAGATCCATTTCAAGGTGGATAGGGTCTTGTATTAAATTAGCTTACCAAATAGCGAACAAGGCTCTGTTCGCTTCCCCTAAAGCTCACTCTACTAGTGGCAAGGCGGCTACAGTAGCGTTCTTACACAATGTACCGATGGCCGAGATTTGCAAGGCTGCAGCTTGAAAATCGGTCCATACGTTTACCAGGCATTACTGTCTGGATTCTGACTCCAGAGCGGATACCCAAGTATGCCAGGCCTCCTTGAGGAATCTGTTCCAATGCTAGCTTAGAGTCTTTGTAATGGTTTTTTCTTACAATGTATCTTTATTGTGCTCTGGTTACTTGCCCGCAGGTGAGGGGATGGGCTTGCTATTCTATTCATGTGCTTATGACTATTGATGAGGATCCCCTGGAACTTGACTGCTCTGATGCGGCCTAAATTCGAGGGGGGACTGGCGGTCCCTGATTTTGAATTATACTATCTGGCGGCACAGCTACAAGTGCTGACACAGAACGTTGCTAAAGTGTTCAGAGGCCCGGAACAGGGACGGGGGACCAGCATCCAGAGGCACGTTCTATCCTACATAGTCATGCAACAGAAACTAGACCCGAGAGACTTCTCCATTGAAGAGAGAACTCTTCGGTTATGCTGGCAAAGGAGCATGAAGAGAGCGAAAGCGGCGCGACCTTATGCACCGGAGATCCCGTTGGGGATGCTGACGGCGTTGCCGCATGGAGGCGACTGGTCCCCGTTGGCGGAGTGGGAAGAGCTGGGGTTGCAGATGGTGGGGGACCTCTACGTCGATGGGGCGCTGGTCCCCTTCGAGGTTTTGCAGGGGCAGTTTGGCCTCCCGGATGGGAGTTACCTTCTGCATGCGGCGGTGAGTGCGGCGATACAAAAACATTGGAGGGAGGGGTTGGCGGAACCTACCGCGACCCTGACCTGCCAGTACGTGGTGATGGCGGCGGGAACAATTAAGGTGGTGACCTGCCTCCATGCTAGACTGTTGCAGGAGGGGCTGGAGCCGCTCACGGCATTGAAGGAGCGGTGGGAGGAAAGCATAGGCAAACCCATTCCGGACACGGTCTGGAGCCACATCCTGCGGAGGACCTGGAAGGGTAGTGGGAATGCCCGCTTTCAGCAGGTGCATTTCTTCGTCCTCCATAGGGCGTATTTGACCCCGGGAAAGATTAGCCGATACTTTAAGGTGCATGATGCCACTTGCCCGAGATGCTTAGCACTGGGATCCGAACTCGACCACATGCTGTGGGGGTGCCCGAAGCTTGGGACGTACTGGGCTGAAGTGGGGGAGATTTTGAATGCAGTAACTGACCGGGAGGTGGAGTTTGACATGGCGTCATGTTTACTGCTTTGGTTCCCTCACACGGCAAAGACGAGGGTGACGAGCAAATTCATTGACTTAGGTCTCATGCTGGCCCAGAGAGAAATTACATGGCACTGGAAATGGAAGTCCTGACTACCATTGCAATCAACAACTCCTCCATCCTGCTCCTTGGCGACTTTAATTTTTGGCCCTCCGATCCTGCCGAATGTCTGTCATCTAAGGATTTCTCTGAAACCCTCCACTCCCTTAATTTCATTCCCCACGTTCACTCCCCCACTCACATCAAGGGTCACCAGCTTGACCAAATCTGGTCCCTAAACTGTCCTGTGGAATCCTTATCTATCTCCCCTTGCACTTGGTCCGACCATCATTTGATTTCATTTCTCCTTCCTATCCTCCCCCCTGCTATGCCCCCCCGACCCAAAAACATCTGGGTCCGATCATGGGGCCGAGTCAACCTTGAGAATCTCTCCTCTCTCCTTGCTGGCTCTCTCCCGCCTCTTCAGGGCCTCACCACCGTCTCCCAGGCTGATGCTATAGACCAGTGGCTCTCCCGCAGCTGCGACTCCGTTGCCCCGCTCAAGCGCATTACCTCTAAACGCGACAAAGACGCCAACCGGTGGTTTACCCAAGAACTTAAAGCCACCAAACTTATTGTTCGCCGCGCAGAGCGGGCGTGGAGGAGAAACTACTGCCCCACTTTGAAACTGGAATATATCAATATCCTTAACCAGTACAAACAAAACATCCTGGAGGCCAAAACAGCTTATTTTTCCTCCAAAATCTTAGCAGCGGAGAACCAGTCCAAGGAGATCTTTTCCATCGTTCACAATCTGGCATTCTCGGACAGAACTACGCTTAAACCTGCCCCGTCAAATGACCTCTGTCTCTCTCTTAATAATTATTTCACCCAGAAAATTATCACCATCAAGGCCAACATCCCCCCACCCCCCCCCTCTTTTGTTGATCCCCAATGCCCCCCTCCCAAAGGCAAACTAACCACCTTTCCCCCTATCACTCGGGAAAACTTGACTTCACTGGTGCCTCTGATCAAATCTGGCTCCCCTCTAGATCCTTGTCCTGCCCATATCCTCCGCCACATCTTTGTCTCCTGTCCAGATCCCCCCACTCACCTCCTCAACAGCTCCCTCGCGCAAGGCATAGTTCCTAGTTCCATGAAGTCTGCGGTAATTGTGCCCATCCTGAAAAAACCTGGGGCAGATCCCTCTGTCCCTGCCAATTTCCGCCCCATCTCCCTTCTGCCATTTCTAGCTAAGGTGCTCGAGCGCCACGTCACCTGCGCTCTGAGCTCCTTTGTGGAGAAACATGGAGCCCTTGCCCCCCGCCAAGCTGGTTTCCGCCCCGCACACTCCACGGAGTCTGTGGTCATGTCGGTCCTCGACACCCTCAGGGAGGGCATGGACACTAATCATCACCAGGCCCTTGTGCTCCTCGACCTCTCAGCCGCCTTTGACACGGTGTACCACAACATCTTACTCTCCCGTGTCAGGGCGGCGGGGATCGATGGGACTGCCCTGGTCTGGTTGTCCTCCTTCCTGAGCGACCGCACCCAGGCTGTTCGCCTGGGTGACTTCACAGCGGACTTCCAGAAAGTCCAGTGCGGGGTTCCTCAAGGCTCATCTCTTTCCCCTCTTTTGTTCAATCTATATATCGCCCCACTTATCTTTTCTCTCCAACAGATGGAGGTCGCCGTATTTAATTACGCGGATGACCTCCAGCTGGTCTTTGATCTTTCCTCTCCTTCTTCTGTCCTCAACTTCCACACTGTCATGTTTCACATCAGGGACTGGATGAGCCATAATCACCTCAAACTTAACCCGGACAAAACCGAGTTGGTATTGACGGGCGGTTCTTCCAGCCCCTGGTCCCCCCTTTGCTGGCCTCCCTCTCTTGGTCCCCCTCCTGTCCCCTCCTCCTCTGTCAAAACACTAGGCATTAAGCTCAATTCTCAACTTACCCTTCACTCCCAGGTTAGCTCTGTGGTATCTTCCTCTTTTCTTTCACTACGTACTATCCGCAAGGTGTCCCGTTTCTTTACTTTTTCCGCTCTTAAACTTATTATCCTGGCCATGGTGGTGTCCCGCCTGGACTACGGGAACGCCCTGTATGCCGGCATCCCTGCATACAGTTTGTGCCGCCTACAACAGATTCAAAACCAGGCGGCCCGCCTAGCCTTCAACCTTCCCAAATTCCACCACTCCACCCCACTTCTAAAATCTCTTCACTGGCTCCCAGTATGGGCCAGAATTCAATTTAAACTCGCATCAATCACTTTTCTGGCCCGATCGGACCTGGCACCTGCCTTCATCTCCTCTGAGATTGTTCCCTATGTCCCCTCCAGGGACCTACGTTCTTCCTCTCAGTCCCTCCTCACCATCCCTCGCTTCCGGAGAAAAAAGTGGGGCGGCTCCAAATTTGCCTTTCTAGCACCAACCCTTTGGAACTCCCTCCCCCTTCACCTTCGTGCCAGCACCCTCTATCCCCAATTCCGTAAAAATCTTAAAACCTACCTTTTCACAAA
Organism: Triturus cristatus; assembly: GCF_964204655.1. Taxonomy (NCBI): domain Eukaryota; kingdom Metazoa; phylum Chordata; class Amphibia; order Caudata; family Salamandridae; genus Triturus; species Triturus cristatus. The sequence goes on along the minus strand of NC_140584.1, from coordinate 827,485,793 downwards.
ATCCTTTGAATGAATGCCCAGTCCTTTCCCCCTGTTTCTTAAACCTCAGTCCCCACTAGCTACAGCGCCAAGAAACCGCCGGTATACGTGCGCTTTAAAAGTGCTTTTAAACTCAAACTCAAACTCAAACTCAAATCCCGGGAGGGCCCGTCAGTCGGGCGATGGTTATCCGAGCTGCTGAAATGTTTTAGATGCGAGAGTGTGATTAGAAGGCGGCAGGCAACCAAGGCGGATAACGAGAAGGGGTTGGAGTGGGTGAGGGCTTGGGAGATGATCGTACAAGCTCTGCAGGATCACCGGCTGGAGCGTGCGGAGCACGAGCGGTAGGAGGGCGGAGTTCCTGGAGGCTGGGGAGACTAGATGCAAACCCCGATGATTGGCACGCATTAGTGTTAGGTACCACTGGCAGGGCCCACATCAGCAGCAGTTGGGGGGTGGGGTGGGTGGGGGGGAGTTACTGGGGTGGGGTGTGCTGGGAGTGTTACGACGAGTTGGATTTGGGGAGAGAATCTGATAGGAATAAAAGCAGAGGCTATCATGGGACATGGACCGGGCTTCGCTATGAGGAGATCGCTGTGATAATTTGAATCACTGTCTTAATACGCCGCCCGGCTCCCGGGATGTGGGCTAAACGGCTGCGTGCATTGCTACAACGTGGGGTGTGATTTGAGATTGTACGCGGGTGCCGGTTGCCCCGATGGATGTTTTGTTTAAAATGCTGCAATAAAAACATGTTAAAAAAAAAAAAAAAAAAAAAGAGGATCCCCTGGAAGAGAAGGATAAGTTACTTACCTGTAATCCTAGTTCTCTTCCAGGGGTATCCTCATCAAGGTCATAAGCAACCCACCCGCCTCCCCGGGCAAGTGATCAAGATACATGTCATATCTTTGTGCCATGGCCTTCGGGTCTCCGCAAAGAACAACTGACCTAACTGTCACCCCTGAGGCATGATGGGAAGCTAGGGGTCATGGCTGCTTTAAAGGAACTGTGCCAGTTTATTCTGTGTTTCTGTGGGTTAGATTTTCAGCTTTCTACACTGATGTTTCGGCAATGCAGCCTATGTGCTGGCAATGTTTTTTCATTCCTCTTTGCAGGCATATGATTTCTGCTGTGTATTAAAGCAGTTTTCAAATGTGTTTCTTTCTCCCTGCTTTATTGAGATTGTATTTATATGCAAGGGAAATTCTCACAACATTGCTCAGCGTTGTGTGGTATATGGAAGGCTGCATTGTGTTTATTGTTATAAATATATATATATATTATGTTTATTTTTATATATATATATCTATATATATATATATGTTTATATATATATATATGTTTATTTATATATATTTGGATATATATATAGAGCTACATATATGGTTTCCACATATATGTTTTATATGTGTCCGGGGTCCCGCGCATGGGCGGGAATATTCATGTGCTTATGACTTTGATGAGGATACCCCTGGAAGAGAACTAGGATTACAGGTAAGTAACTTATCCATTTTAGCTCTTTTGCTAACATATCAAACAAATCCATCTGGACAACCTGTAACAGAAGTAAATAAACATAATATTAGACCACTTTCATGGGAACTAACAAAATAAATTAAAAACCTAGAAAGGCATGCTGAAAAAGTGCTTAGATTGATATAATGCAGTATTCCAGAAAGGACTCAAGATCTCTGTACATTCGACATCAAAGCCATGAAAACCTTAAAAAGAGCCCTGCGTTCAGAGGAAAGTGTACATCTCCTCATCGATATTCACACCTGCCAGCTCTTTAGTGCCCATTCTAAGGATGTACCTGCATTCCAATTGTCTCAGGGATTTCTCTCTGGCACCTCCCCCCGCTTAAAGATTTAACTACCTGGTCTACAATACAGTAGGTTAGTTTGGATGGGTCTCTATTGTGGTACTCCATAAAATGTCTTGCTACAGGATATGTTGTGTCAGCATTTTTTATAGCACGCAAGTGTTGGAGAACCCGCGTATGGGACTCCAACTTTGTGCTCCCGACATAGCCTTTAGGACACGGACATTCTAGTTGACTAACTACATACTCAGACTTGCAGTTAAGAGGTTTCGAAATATTCAAATGCTCTCCAAGACTGGTTATCACTTCAGTTGTGTTTTTGCCATGTTGGCAGGCCTTACATTTTGTGCACTTTTTGAACCCTTTGTTGGGTTTCAGCCATTGTGGATATGTGTCAATGTAGGTATTGACTAACTTATTCTCTAGTGTCTGAGACCGTCGATATGTTATGTCTGGTTTCTTTGTGACCTCTGTTCTATTGGTCAGATCTTGTTTAACCAAATGCCAATGTCTGTTCAATGCTTTCCTCAGTTCTTTATGATAAGGATTGTAGGTGGTAATGAACCTATTTGTGGGCGTCACCCTCCCTTTTTAGTCTGGGTCTTAAATAGGAGATCTGTTCTTTTTTCCTCTCTAGCTTTAAGTTGAGCTTGTTCCAAGAGAGGCCGTTGGTACCCTCTGGCTGCTAGTCTTGCACATATTTCTCTTTTGGCCCGCTCGTATTCCCCACTAGAGCCACAGATTAGTTTGGCTCTCGATAGCTCACCATAGGGAATGCTAGTCTTAAGTGATTGGGGGTAAGAACTACTTGCATGCAATGTAGTATTTGCCCGCCGTCGGTTTACGAAATTTACTGTGGTACAAAGACATTGGTCCTTTACCTCTACTTTCACATCTAAGAACTCAATTTCGCTGTTACTAATTCGGCTGGTGAAAAGTAGGTTCAATTTGTTTGAGTTAATACAGTCAACAAACTTTGTCACAGCATCTACATCACATCTCCATAAAATGAAATGGTCATCGATATAGCGTAACCATATCACAATGTGAGATGACTACCTTTCCATTTCTGGACCGTGCAACACCTGCTCCTCCCACCAGCCCATGTGTAGATTTGCATAGCTGGGGGCGAAGCGGGTTCCCATTGCTGTCCCCTGTTGTGGTCTGTACAGTGTGTTATTAAAAAGGAAGATGTTAAATGTCAAGCACCACTTAATCATATTGATCAGCATGTCATAATGATCGGCAAATTTTCTTGGTCTGTGGTTTAAAAAGTGTTGAACAGCCCTCAATCCATCTTCATGCTGAATAAAAGTCTTGTATATATGATGGTAGACCTTTCACCACTGGTTGCAAGGAAAAATCAACATATTTAGAAACATTTTCCAACAAACGTCCTAGTGCAGAAATTATGGGCCTACCCGGAGGACATTCACTGTTTTTGTGCACCTTAGGCAAAAGATATAGAATAGGTACTCTAGGAGAAGTGACCTTAAGGAAGCTATATTCCTCCAATGTGATTAAACTTTGGTCACGCCATGATGTCAGATCATCATAGAAGTCGATGTTGAGTTTTTCATACTCTCCCCATGAAATAGTTATGTAACATGTGGTGTCTCTTAATTGATGGTTAGCTTAGTCTACATACATCTTTAGGGGCCAGATGACCACATTACCCACCTTGTCTACACTGCGTATGACACATTCCTTTACTGATGACCATTTTGTGATTACCATAGTTGGTTCCCTTTCCTTGGATGTAGGCCTGCGAATTGTCTTAAGTTCTAATCTTTTGATTTTCTTAATTTCCTCAACCATGGTTTCATTAAATGTGACAAGGTTATCAAATGGAAGGGTAGCATTGAATTTGGATTTAGGCTTAAAGGGGGATTTCTCTGAGGAAGATGGTATTGTGGTAGTCTGAGTCGGAACGTGAGGGTCTGTACTGCCCTCTGCTTCCAATTCATTGAGCACCTGTAGAAGATTGGTATCTGCAATGGACATACTGGTGTCTTGATTGCACCCAGATGTTGCTGCATTCCTATTAATATTCTTCACCTGTACCTTAAAGTATTTTCTTAGTTTTAACTTGCCTATAAACAAATATAAGTCCATACGTGTTTGATCATAATTGAATTTAGGCTTTGGGCAATAAGAAAGTCCCAAATTCAAGATACGTTTGTCTTCTAAGGTTAGTGGAACTTTGCTGAGAATGATTACTGTGTTACCATGTTCTATTTCTTGGTTTGGCTCCTCGTTACTGCTCCTTCCTTTTCTCCATTTCCTCCTCCCCTTGCCGCCCCTCCTCTTGTTCCTCTTCCTCTTTTCTGCTGGGGTGTTGGACGATTGTTTGTGTACCGGCCCAGGCGTAAAAAGCGAAACTCATCTTGTACAATGGTTGTTCTCAGATTTTCAATTGAACCTTCTCGATCTGATTCTGAACCTGTGTCGGAGCTGAGATCACTCAAAGACACCGCTTGTCTTAATCTATACGTAACTTCCATTCTTTCTCTCTGAATATTATCGTACTTGCGTGAGAACGTGTATATCCTCCCAGTTTCATAGTCCCTTCTGTTGCACTGGAATTTGTGTGCTTTTCATGCAGTGACTGTCTTCATATTTCTTTACTCTTTCTTTCCTTTCTTGAATTTGGTAACCCTTTTTCTTTCAGCTATAAGGTTCAACTGAGCTGATACGAACATCAAAGTATTAAAGGGGTTTCCCCATACCCTGGGACGCACAGAGCTGCGGGTGCCTGGCACTTATGAGGATGGTGGTCTGGATATGTGTGTATATATATATATTCATATATATTCACTTAAAAAACCATAGGTTTCACACACGTTATAGTTAGGAATTAGCATTTAAAAAACCTTGCAAATTCACTTAAAAAACCATAGGTTTCACACATGTTATAGTTAGCTGGACATTTCCCTCGTAAAAAACCAATGAAATTCCCCCGTTATAGTTAGTGCAGGCAACTATAACTCACGCGACCGCAATCCTCTGCTGATGACGTCAGATATTACATCACTGTATTTAGACCCCTATTTACCCATGTCTTCTTCCAATAATCTTTAGCTATACATATATTACAAATATTTTATTTTTCAGAAAGACACATATGTAATCAGTGATGTAATATCTGACGTCATCAGCAGAGGATTGCGGTCGCGTGAGTTATAGTTGCCTGCACTAACTATAACGGGGGAATTTCATTGGTTTTTTACGAGTGAAATGTACAGCTAACTATAACTTGTGTGAAACCTATGGTTTTTTCAGTGAATTTGCAAGGTTTTTTAAATGCTAATTCCTAACTATATCGTGTGTGAAACCTATGGTTTTTTCAGTGCATTTGTACGGTTTTTTAAATGCTAAGTTACTTTACGCCATTCGTGGCGTGCGCGCCCAGTTAACGCAGTTCGTTCCGTGCGCGCACGGTGCGCTTCGCGCACCGTGCGCGCACAGTGAGCACGCGGTGCGCTTCGCGCACCGCGCGCCCACTTTACGCAGTTAGTGCCGTGCACGCACGGTGGTCACGCGGTGCGCTGCGCGCACCGCGTGCCCACGTTATGCGGGATGGGCCATGTACGCACGATGCGCTTCGCGCACCGTGCGCACATGGGGGACATATTATGCGCTTCGTTGTGAAAAGGTATTCATTTGTACCATTTCGTAAAAATATAAGCCATGCACAAATGGTGCCATTCGGGCACCATTTGCACACTGGGTGTGGAGAGTGTGGATAATTTTTTTTTTTTAATAATTTTAACCGTACGCGTACAGTAAGCGTAATCGGCGATTTTTCGAAAAAAAATAAAATTGTTTTTTTGGCCTTGGGGGTTGTTTGGGGACACCTATATCGATGCTGGGTGGTTAAGAACTGAATATACTGCCCCTTTAGATGGTTTTTGTCTTAGTTTTTGCTGCCCCCCTCAGAGTGCGAGAGAGAAAATGGCGGCCGCCGCTTCCTGGTTTCGACCGATTCGAATGTTTACTTAGATCGAACAGCCAATCAGAATCGCGCTCGCGTACGTCACCGTACGCGTACGGTAAGCGCACCGTAAGCGCACCGTAAGCTGGCTCAGATATATATATTGATTTAAAGGCTATTTTCTCAGAATCTACTGAACAGATTTACACCAAACCTACAAAAGGCACTTCCTTGACCTGTAGACTACCTCTCTGCCAAATTTCAAGGAACTCTGTTCAGCCGTTCGGGCTGTAGCTGTGTCTAAAGGTCCTATGGAAAAATGCATGGGAAAAACGCGTTTTGGGACCCCCCTTTTATCTCCGCCCCCGCATGACGAATCCCCCCGAGACTTTCAGGGTAGGAGCGGAGCGCAGCGCCCCACCTATTTTGAAAATTTCGCGAGGATTCGTCGACCGGCGCCAAAGTTATTCAAAATAGAATGTTGCGGTTTTCCTATGGAAACAGGGTCCTAACTATAACTACCTACTGGCGACCGCCAGTAGGTAATATATATATTGCCAACATGTGCTCAAAACTCTCTCGACCTTGGAAGAACATCCGCTGCTACACACACGACAAGCAGGATTCAGGGACCACAACAGCACTGAGTTGGTGATGCTCTCGGTGCTGGATGAATTGAGGCTAGCAGCTGACAAAAAGATTCCCTCGGCACTGATCTTTCTAGATCTCTCAGCCGTGTTTGACACGGTGGACCATGTGCAGCTGCTGGCCCGTATCCGACGGCTGGGAGTTACCGGGACGGTACTTCAGTGGATTACCTCCTTCCTGGAAAATCGGTCTCAAAAAGTCCAACTAGGAGAATGTAGGTCCAGGCAGGGTGTCCTACATTGGGGTGTCCCACTTTGTTTTGCGCTGTCCTCCTTCCTATTCTATAGCTACCTCCAGCCGCTGGTTGAAGCACTGGCAAAACTAGACTGCCAGGTGTTCAACTACGCTGATGACACCCAGCTAATTGTCCAAATTAATAAATGTCACCAAGCACAGCTCAACGTCCAGAATATCCTTCGACTCACCATGAACTGGATGACCTCTAATTCACTGAAGGTAAACCCGGATAAGAAAGAGGTGCTGGCTCTAACCACAGAGGCCTCACCCTGATCAAACCTTTTCTGGCCCCAAGAGCTCAGTACCACCCCGACACCAGTGCCAGTCGTAAAGAGCCTTGGCATCAAACTAGACACCAAACTAACCTTAAACAATCAGGTGTCGGCTGTAGTGGGGAGCTGCACAGGTCTGATGCGGCAGTTCCGCAAGCTTGGTACCCTGTTGTCATTCTCTACCATGCGCACCGTCGTGAGGGCCCTAATACTGTCACGATTGGACTACGGCAACGGAGTATACACAGGGCTCCCTGACAAACTCCTGGGGAAACTCCAGGTGGTTTTAAATGATGCGGAAAGGCTGATCTTTAAAATACCAAGAAGAGCACATGCTACCCCCCTGCTAAAACAGCTACACTAGCTTCCGGACAATATGCGCAGGGAACCCAGGCTACTTCCGTTTAGGAAGAAACTCAAAACCATGCTGTTTACTGAGGCATTCGTTTAAATCCACCTATAGTGCGCTGACTACACTTGGGGCCAATGGACTCCGGTCCACGCTACTAGCGCCTAGAGACCTTTGGTGATTGGCACTCTATAAATATAATCTAACATTAACATTAACATTTGTACTCCACATTAAGCATGCTATTCCTTACCCCACTGTAACAGTCCTAGTACAGTAAAAACAACCAGAACATATATTTGTAGAGTTGGCAACACAAATTGGCAGGTACAAATGTACATTGCCACCCCCAACAGACACAATGGATTAAATCTAAAATACATTTAATCTATAGATTTAGTTTAATTTACTACTTTCATCTGCCTACCCTGCCTTCCAGATTTGAGTATATATGCAGTTCCACTCTGTAATTATTAAAATTAATGAAGACTGGTGATGAAGATGCTAAAAAAAAATAAAGTATGTAATTTCTTATTTTACAGTGTGAACCTGTCCTAGATTCCTGTGCTAGGCGTTATTCTGCTATCCATTATTCTTTAAATTAAGGAAAGTTTTCTTTGTGGGTGCCAGCCATAAGTAGAGTTTGTTCTTTTTTGTCCCACTGGGTTCAGAAGGTCCCCGGGGTTAAAATGGACCCCAAAAACCCACTGATTACAGAAGACCAATGTGCATCAATTGAAAAGAGGTTTCAAGAAGTTGAGGGATAATCTCTTCAAAACACCCAGGTATTTAGAGTGCTTAAACTATGGGTGATCCAGGTGGAAGAAGCATTGTTTTGAGGGCTATTGATTTCCACGAGTTCCTTTTGGGTAAATAACTTGTTGATAATCCTTCCTTTAAATGTTGTCACATGTGTTCTAAAAACAATTGGTGATAACCACGAGCATGCCGTTTGTAATCTATGCCTACCCTATGCCCATAAATTGTGCTGCATGCTCTTTATTAAAAAGTAAGTAATTAAAAAATAGAAATGGTGCTGAGCTCAGCATGCTATGAGAGACAATGGCTTTCTGTCATTATTATTCTGGCTTATACACGAGTGTTACAGAACATGATGAAAGGGCAGTACGTGCTTTCCTAGCACCATTGCATCTCACAAACAAAGAGTCTAAGGGTCTGGGTGGAGACATCACACTGCAGGAGATAAGGTAGCAATAAAGGGCTTCGCGCAAGGTAAAACACTGGGAACAGATGGGTTCCCAGTCGTGTTCTGTGCCAAGTTCTATGCCATGTATGTTGAAGAATTAGCTCCCATACAGGTAGACCTCTACAAGACAGCTAGAGAGATGGGTTGCCTGCTGTGCTTCACCCGGGAAGCACTAGTAGTGCCCTTGCTGAAACAGGGAAAGCCTGCATACGAAAGAAAGGCCGGGAGGCCGCTGTTGATGCTAAATATCGGCTACAAGATTCTCAGCAGGATATTGGGTACCAGACTCCTTCCACTCATGACCAAGCTAGTGCACCCTGATCAAGTGGAATTTATCCCCGGCCACAACACAACACTTAATATTCTGCACCTTTTGACGTTGTTGGAGCCTAATACCTATGACCACAGGGAGGCAGCGTTGTTTGCTGTTGATATAGATAAAGCCTTTGACAGCTGTACTGTGTAATGGAACGCATGCAGCTGGGGAGTGGCTTCTTGGCATGAACCAGGCTACTATACACAGACCCTGCAGCCAGAGTTCATATGGGCAGGCCATATCAGAGGGCTATAGGGTGGGGTGCGTGACAAGGCAGGGAATCCCCCGTCACCATTTTCGCGCTGGCTATGGAACATCTGGCCAGCCATGCAAGAACAGGGACTAGATATCAGGGTATACAGGTTGGCAGCCATCATTACCGCATTGCCCTGTATGCAGACAAACTTTTAATCTTCCCTAGGAACATGACAGTGGACCTTGGCGGTGCCTGGGACACGCTAGAAGAGTTTGGCTCCCTATCAGGCTTGAATGTTAATTGGCAAACATCTTGGCAGTTCCCGGCAGAGGTGGCCAGTGACCCCCTAAAACCCGCCTCCCTTCCCCACCCAAGGGGCTGGAGTTACTGCAGTGGAAACCTCTGACCGTCATATTTGGGTGTCAACATTTTTCATGACCAAGCCAATCTTCTAGAAGGGAAAATTGGACTAGCTATTAGATCACCAAGTATGTGCACTGATTTTTGGGAAACGCTTCTATTATAAGTGGCGGGGCGAGAAGCACTGCTTAAGATGGTAACGCTCCCCCAATTTGCTGTACTTTTTTCGCTGTGCTCCCAGTGTGGATCCCCCGAGCGATGTTCGGAAAGCCAATTTCCTTGATTACTGTGTATATATATATATATGGGATAGGGTCTCGGAAAGGTGACGCTGTCCACACTGCAGCGCAACTGAGTGTAAGCGGGCTGTACCTGAATTTGAAACATACTATTTCACAGCGCAATTCCAGTGGTTCACACAATGGCTGCAGGGCAGACAGACCCCAGACCGAGTCCTGGGACCATTTGTCACAGAACTGAATAGGTTATCAGGAGTGTTGTTCAGAACGGGGCGCCCTTCAGATCATGACACCCAAGAATTCTGAGTAATGTGTTGTTGCTGGATCATAGGACTAGAGAAGACACATATACATGTCCGATATTCAACTGATCTACCCTTGACTATGTTAACAGTGCTGCCCCATGACAGAAACTGGGGGGTATTGGCGCAGTGGCCCACTGCTTGGGCGATGAAAGTTGGGGACTTATTCTGCACTGAGGAGCTTCTTCCATTTGAGGACTTTCTTTCAGAATTTGACCTCCCACAGGGCTACTTCTTAATCCACAGAGCAGTGACAATGGCGCTCCACAACTACTGGAGAACTGGTATGTCAGAACCACAGCCTCATAAAAGCTGTCTATATATTATCTCATCATTAGGCACCTTCAAAATGATCACATGCCTCTATAGGGCAATACAGCCTCTAGAAGCTCTGCCAACAAGATGAGAAGACGACGTGGGGATTCCCATACCCGAAGGTGATTGGGCAACCACCCTAGCATGGGTGCCAAAGGTATATAGGAATGCCTGATTCATATTGATCAATTATTGGGTTCTTCATTGGGTATATCTTACTCCAGGCTGCATTTATAAATATTTCAGTACGACCAGTGCGGCCTGCCCGGGATGTGAGGATAAAAGGTTGGAGCTTATGCACACAATGTGTAACTGCCACCCCTGCATACTTATTGAAAAGAGGTAACAACTGTGGTCTTTGATATCCTAACGAAAGAGGTTCTTGCTCTCCTGGTCACTGCTTACTGAGCCGGTTCCCACACACCTCCAAAACTAAGGTCACAGGTAGATTTCAGGACTTGGCCTTCATATTAGCAAAGAGGGAAATCACCATACATTGGAAGTCCTCCAAGTAACCACGTGGCGTAAGGAACTTGAGAGATGGGCTGGATACAGGGGAGGTGTTGAGAGAAGCTAGAAGGGGAATAGGCTCGCTAGACACACCCCAGGCTTGGGAGGGGGGGTGGGGGGTTACGTTACCCAACCTCCTCTTAGAGCTGAGGATGTCCACATGAGCTCCTTTATGGTACCATGCACCCCACTAACCCAACCATAGACAAAGAATGTTGAATTCTTATGCAACTTGTATCTTCTGTTGGGACTATTATGGATGAGACTTAATGGCCTCATGTATGCAATTTTCTTAGACACGATTTGCGGAGGGAAGGGAAGAGGGAAAGTTTGAGAAGTTCAACAACTGATTTTATATAGAGAAAGATTGTATTACTTTCCAAACAGCAGGACACCAGATGACACAACTATATATGTGATGATGTAATACTCAATAAAATCTGATGTGAAAAAAAATGTACACAGACGATAGCACAAATAAAACAACCTGCAATGTCTGAAATGAAGTTCTCAGAAGAGGAAGTCCAGGAGTGTCAGAATGGCACAGCACTGACGCTGGAGAACAATTCCAGGAGTCCATTGTCGAGGTTGTAGCATGGTATAGTGCGGAGGTACCCAAAACAGTAACTAAGAACTTCTAGAGGATTAAAGAAAAAATCAAACAAAAGCATGCACTGTCTAGGGACTGTAGGTCCTTGGGGCTGAAAGATTTGGATTCTAGGAACCAACAGAGGGCCTCCACATTGAAACTCTTGACAACAGCAAGCCTTTTGAAAAGATAAGAAAAACAGACACCAGTAAGAGCAAACATTCAAAATCTGTCAACTTCAAAAACCTATTGAGATGGATATGAGAATCCTGCTCTGTCTCTAAAGTAAACATCAATCACAGAAGTTGGAAGGTACTCAAATATTCAGAATCCAAAAACAAAAATGCTGCCTTGGAAGCCAAAGTGGCAGCAATTTAGCATAAAATCAAAAACTTCAGTGAGTAATTAACTGCCTACAAGATGCCTAAAAAGACAGAAAGATAAGATGTGAGAAACCAGAACAGGTGCCAGGTACAGGAGTGCCAATACATATAGATTTACTGCTCGGGTTAACGTAACCCTCCCCTCACTTTGGTGGAAGCAATATCAATCAGAATGTTGTGGATAATAAATGGTGAAATGTGGCAAATGATTCATCCCCAAAAGGAGGTAAAATCATTTGCTTTACAGCGCTCACCTCCTGGTGATTTGGCTGCATACCATTCAGTAGGAATCTTGTTTTGTTCTAGAGATTATGAATACACTGCAGAGAAAAAGTCAGTACCCCCAATGTTTTCAAGTTGCCTTTTCTTAGAGAATAAGGTTGTTAAGAATACAGGTCCCGATGTAGGTGGCTAAATACCAGTCGGTAACCCCGAAATTCTGTAAATTTCAGGGTTACCGACCGGTATTTAGCCATTCCTAATGTAGGTGATGATTCAGTAAATACCGAATCGGTATTTACCGAATTGGTAAATGCAATGTAGAAAGCACATAAAAGAGTGCTTATGTGCTTTAAGAATTCGTTAATTACCACCAACTTCAAGTTGGTGGTAATTAACGAATTCCTTTAGAAATTCACTTTTGAATTTTTTTTTAAGTGCCATGTGGCACAACCATGCCCTTAGGGCATGTATGTGCGCCACATGTGCACACAGGCACATTTCAGGGGTGCAACAGGGTGTCCTTTGGACACTCTGGCACCCTTGAAATACCTCCCAGTATTACCGATTGGGTAATACCGAATCGCTAATACAGAATGGCTTTACATTCATTCCTATGGGCCTCCAAGCCGCTAGGAATGAATGGGTAGGTATTCCTTATTACCGAATCGGTATTACCGATTCGGTAATAAGGAATATTAAGGAATCGGTATTTTTTGCCGATTCATTAGCTACATAAGAAATACCGATTTCTTAATACCGAATCGGTAAAATTTGGTATTAAGAATTCGGTATTTCTGGATTATCCACATCTGGCCCACAGTCACCTCAAAAACTGTACTCTCGAAAGTGCAGAAGAAATGCAGCCCTTCACCGCAGGATGCAATATACATAAACTCTTGATTGTATACACTGCAAAGAAAAGTACTTAGCAAACATCCCATCATCAAGGTCCCCATCAGATAAAGAAAGGAAGAGGTTACATGCAGCGAGGGAGGAAAAAGTCAAAAGAGCATGGCTAGGGGGTTGGATGTGGCAAATTCAAATGCTCTGCTTAGCTGGGTTGGGCATCAATAGTTGGAGGAGGTAGAAAAGGTAATGCAACGCCTCTCAGAGGAATACGCAAAGGCCGAAAAATGTTTACTAATACATGTCTAGAATCTTCACTGACTCAGCAAGCTGACTCACTCTATAGACACAGTTACTTATGCAGGTGTAAGAGGCCAGGAATATCTAGATTCAAATTAGAGGCTCAGTGCCTGGCTTTTGACACTACTTTTTTAGATGAATAACTTTTTGGAACATCAGTGGACGGGACACTGGGAAAGTAAAAATGGCTGTAATACCACAAAGTTGTAACAACCAGGGTTTGGACTCCTAATCAGCAAGACAGAGCCACAATTAGAACAATAAACAACAAAATGCCAATGCTGATCTCTCTTTTATACCTTATTTAGAAAACATCACCAAGAAACAAAACAAAGTGACCAATAAAGTTTTTTCTTTTCGATTAATGAATATATCAAAATGTATTTGAATAACAAAAACAATTCATAGCCTAATCATAAGTCTCTATACTTATTTTACATCTCACATAGCTCCCATATTTCATTGATACACAAAACTTACATACTCACAATCGTACATTGGAACACATTCCCCAATTAAATTTGCGCTCAATATTCAAACTTGACCACATCAAATCTAACAGCCACACTACCAATCATTCATACATACCCTCATCACAAACTGCAATCCTAATTTTACAATAATTAAAAAGACAATGCTTAAAGACAATAAGACCTAAGGCGAATGAATTTCAAAGGAATTATCCAAAGTTACAAATATTTCAAACATATACAAAGCACTCAAAAGGTCTGAAATCCAACAGGTCGACGCGCTTCGAACACCCCAATTGAATTGTTGTTCTCTTCAGGACCAACAAAGCTGTAACAAAACAAAACAAATCACAATCACTCTAAATCCTCCAAAATACCTCTACTTTTCTGACCTCACTCCTCTTAAGAATCAAGAGCTGTTTTGTTTTGTTACAGCTTTGTTGGTCCTGAAGAGAACACCAACAATTCAAACGGGAACAGTCCAGCCCGAACTGCCAGGCCAGATCCTCCCTGGACTGGAAACAAGCATCCTAGGAGCGGTTTCGGGGTTTCACCCCTCTTCAGCCAGGATAGCTTGATTCCAGTCGCATGGAGAGCACGGGACTCACGTCTGAGCATACCCGTCCCACTCGGGGTGACAAATGCAAAAAGAACTATTGATGGACAGAATGCAGAACAATGTCATATATTCACCCCAGTACAGAGATCTGGGCCTAAATCCATCGTTTTTTTGCTCACCATGCCATACCAGTTTGGACCCGGCCATATGCAAATCAGTCTTGACCTGTGCCCAATGGGAACAGTCCAGCCTGAACTGCCAGGCCAGGTCCTCCCTGGACTGGAAACAAGCATCCTAGGACCGGTTTCGGGGTTTCACTTCAGGCCAAAAACCCTGCAGCCCCTGCTAATTCCAGGTAAGATGTATAAAGTCTGTCACTTCTTAACAACGAATCAGCTTGAAGGATGCGCATGATAAAGTTTACACAATTTGTCTGGGCATATAGGTCATATGGACATAGTTGGACCGTATACTGAATTATCTTAAATTGTGCATTGCGCGATACCAGCCTGAGTTCCATTCTATGTTCATCCCACTCAGTCTCCGTAATTGGTTAGTTTATAATATCCTGCCATTTGTCCTCTATTTTTAGTCTTATTACAGGTGTATCCGCATGCAACAACCTAAACGTATTAGTTATTAGTCTTTTACAGTTCGAGAGTACATACAGTTCTACCAGAGTCTGCATGGGTATGGGCGTGCCTGGGGATGTAGGCCATATCTCTCTATTTATTTATTGTATTTATTTGAAAGTTTTATAAAGCGCGAACATGAGCCGACATGGTATCAGAGCGCTGGACAACGCAGCCAGCTCGTTAAGCTGGAGCAGGAAAATATATAACTATGCATATACAGCAGAAGCTAATTGGAGACAAAAATAGACCTATAGACAGTTAACAAGAAGCAGACTGCATGGAAGATCAGGGAGGGCAGGGTTGTAAGGTCAATTCAAATAGTTTGTGATGCTACAGTACTATTGTTGCATGTAGCTATTCAGGAGCAAGCGTTTGACTTCTTTTTTTAAATGCAGAGGCAGAGGGGTTCGGTGTGAATTCTGGTGGGAGAATGTTCCATATTCTCAGAGCAAGATTGGAGAAGGCACGGTTGTAGGTTCTCTTCTTTTTGAACTTTGGTGGTTTCAGCATTAGAGTGTTTGAACTTCTTAGTGCGGGATTCTCTCCTGGTCATGGTTGACTTTAATTCTTTGAGTTCTACTTTGAATGAACAAGGCAAACCTGTTTAAGACTGGACCTGATAACTCCATCCTTGTTTCAAGGAGCTCAATTTATTTGTCACGTTTGACCGTGTCAAACGCTGGGGAAAGATCAAGCAGTATAAGTAGGCAAGGTTCATTCTGGTCAAGTAGCCTAAGGGCATCGTCCACATTGTGTGTTAAAACGGTTTTGGTACTGTGTCCAGATCTGAAGCCAGATTGGTATTGGTCGAGGAGTTTAAAATGTTTAATGTGGTTACAGAGTTGTGTACGTATTTTTCAAATAGTTTGGATAAAGTCATGATATTAGAGATTGGTATGAAGTTGTTAGAATCAGATAAGTCTGCTTTAAGTTGCTTTGGGATGGTGGTGACTTGTCCCATCTTGAGGCAATGTGGAATCAAGCCTTGCGTGAGAGATTCACGAACAATCGTCGACCAGAGAGGGTTAATGGATGAGGTATGCTCTTTAGAATATCTGGTGGGCAGAGGATCATTGAAGTGATTTGACAGTTTTAATGTAGTTAGGATGTTAAGCACCTCAGCATCGTCTGGTAGTCTGAAGGTGTTCCGAGAAGCGTAATTTTTTGGAGTATAGGCAACCAATTCAACGAGAGCAACTAGCACTCTAGCTGTGTGTGCTAGTTTACCATACTGTAAGAAATAACCCACCACAGATCCATAGGTTTTTTGAGCTTTTGCAAAAGTCAGAATCCTATTGTCAGTATAAAGATCTGTCATGGTCATACATCTGACCTCTTCCCACATCCCACCCACCCCCTAAGTTCCATTGCTCCAGCGTCATGCTTTGTACAATTTGTGTGAAAGGGTATTTGCTCCAGATATGAAAATGAGGAGAGCTGTAAAAAAAAAAAAAATTGCTCTAGCCCACACCTTACAAACATGTTGTATAAATAACGTTACATTGGTTGGTGCCCCTCTCGGCATTATTCATTTCCAGCAAATTAGTGAAGAGCTTCAGGAAAACATCGTATCAGAACAGATCGTTTGAGGCAGAGGAAGTGTTCTTGGGAAAACATCAAGATCAAACACTCATTGCAGCATATGACTGCTTTTTGTTGCCCACCCTCTCCAACAATTAACACAGTAGGGGGCAGACTGGGGATTACTTTCACAGTGGCAAGTAATTACCTCAGAAAAGTGGATGCTCGGCGCCCTAAAACATGGTTATTGTAAAACGCTGATGAACACCTTACCATGAAACCAAACAATGGAGGCAAAAGAAGGAACGCATTTGTCCCCTACAGGAGGTTCAAGAGCTGATTTTCAAGGGAGCAATCGAGAAAGTAGCACATAAAGAATGGAACCAGGGAGTTTACTCTTTATACTTTGTTGTACCAAAACAGGACCTACCCCAGTGCTTAATTTGAGCCGGTGGTTACCGATGCTCGGTACCAGCACTTAATTTTCAACACCGGCAATTATTACAGTCTGCCTCATGGTGGCTCTGTCTCTTTCTAATGTAGAGATAAGCACAAAAATAGTTGTTTATTAATTCAGTATACATTAACAATGATGAATACCTGCCAACCAAGCCCTTCTTATAGCTTTAAGGGCGTGGAGTAGTCTGAACTGTCACACTTGTCGGAGTGCGATGGGTAGTAGTTGTGTTGGTGCTGTCCTTGGCAGCACTGGCAGGGGCAATGGGTGGTGCAAGCTGCAGTGGCCTCCTGACGAGGGCACTGGCATTTATTTCGTTACAAATTAAGTACTGACCTACCCCACAGAAGCCAGTATTGGAGTTCTTAAACAAATTTGTCAAGGCTCAGTGATTCTAGATGACTGTTCTATAAGACATTATTTCCTTGTTGATAAGAGGAGACATCTTCTGAAACAGCAGACCTTAAAGACCACTGACTTCCATGTTCTGATGAACCAAGGTCATAAAAAGTATCTAAGGTTGGTGTTTGGTATTAATGATCAATTCAAGGTAATACCTTTTGGAATAATGTCTGCACCAAGGACATTTAGCAGATAGGGGTGGCTGCGCATCTTTTGCAGCATACCATTCATGTCTGTCATGTCTATGCGTACCTAGACGATTGACAGCTAAAGGGAAACTCATTTTAACTACGTCAAACTAGAATAAAACAGGTTATGCACTCTACCTTACTGGTTAGAGTTCACCTTCAATATAAAGAAGTTAACCCCATATTCTGTCCTGACAAAATAACAATGTTTTATGGGAGCAGAGACCAAACTCAGCTATGGCCACCCCAACTCAAAAAGAGTACTAGCATTCTATTGGCTCTACCGGAAGTTTCAATCTCAACACGCGTGTTGTGATAATGTCTGGAATGATGGTTTCAGTAATCTAAAAATAAAACACAATACATCTTGAAGCTCATACGACACACATGCATTTAATAAAAAAATAGCAAGCAGAAGAGCTAATAATCACCAGACAATTGTCATTTCAAATGACCAGAGCTCTCGTCCAAAAGGTCAGTTGGAGCACGTAATACTAAAATGCATGGAGTTTTGGACAGTTTTTGAAATACACTTTTCCCTCAAAATAAGTCTTTTGTAGAATAACGTTGTGATAGGAACTTGTCACTTCAGCAAAACGTATCTAATTAGCAGATGGCAGGATCTTCTCACGGGGGAAAATGAGCCGTCCTTTAAACTGAGATAAAAATACATGAACTCACTGCTGAGTTCATAATTTCCTACAGCCGTGCTTCTGGTTGGTAACATTGAAAGTCAGGCTTCTTTTTACAAGGGGATGCAAGAAAGTGCAAATGTACTGTCTTGAATAAAATGGCTTCTAGGTCTACTTAGTCTTGAGATTTAGCAAGCATATTGAGGCTAATGGGCTATTCACATTAATAATAAAATGATATTCCCTTTTGATTATACACTATATCAGTGCATGTTGTGAGATACAATTGCAGGGGAACATTATCATTAAAGAAATACGATTACATGATTGTTTTCGCAATGCGTAAACCTAATAAAACATGCACCACTTCCTAAGTGGCCACTGCAGGAATAGTTATCAAACCAGTGGTCTCAGACACGGCAGCTCTGGGAGAGTCTAATGGTTATCATATGCAAAGTACAAAGAGAATTAAAGTGTTGGTTGCACGAAAACAAGACAAAAGACAGACTGTTCGCACAACCAGACCCCCACTGTGGCAGTACCAACGAAAGCATCACACACAGAATGGGGTGTTCTTTTAGGCCAGCTGTAAGCCGTAAGCTGCTGGGCACCACACCCAATTAAGTCTATAAATGTCCTACAATGAAGGACACTGTTATTAGTACTAAAATGTTGTCCGAGTTAGATACCAGAAATACCGACAGACAATACCACAGCTTTGATTTATATAAACAAGCAAGGTGGAACACAATTATACACTCTCAAAATTGGGTCTACTCATCTGGCACTGCTTAATAAAACACCATATTTCATTGGTGAATACTAATTGCATAGCTCAAAATATAGAGGCAGATACTCTGTGTAGAGAGACATTGCTCACTAAAGTGAAATATTTCGAAGTTGTCAAAGATATGGATAAACATTGGCAACATGAAAGGTAAATCTGTTTGCTTCAAACAAAAACCCACAGTGCCAACATTTTTCAAGTTATCTGCACTCATAATCTCTGAAGAATGCGCCATCACTAAACTGGTATGGAATGTTTCCCTGTGCATTTCCACTAATACAAGTGATAACTCTGGTAGTCATCCGGATACTATTAGCCCTACAGTGGTCTTGGCAGATATTACATTATTTCTAAAGACTTGTTTTTCATAGGGCACCTTAAAAGCATGGAGGCCAGGGATGCAACAGTTTCAAGGTGCTGCAGAAGTGTTCTAAAATTTGATAGATGCCAGCGATCCAAACAAATTGTTCCAGAGCTGTTGACCTAAAATTCTGAAGAATTTACTGTCTCCTCAGGCATAGTTAAAGCATGCAACCACAAGAAACCAATGGTCCTTTCAGTGGTAGAGCTCTCAAGCATATATGGAGTTATCACATTTGAGAGGAAATGAAGTCTCATCTAGTAGAAGGCCTGGTGCATGATGCCGAGTTTTAAACTGAATAAGCAGCTTAACTGGCAGCCATTGTAGTGCTGAGATCACATGGTAGACGTGGTGTTCATACCTATTGTGGCACAAAAACAAACATGCAGCAACTGCCTATTTTCCCACACTTACTTAGAATGAGTGAAGGAAAGATTTATCACCTAGAGCTCAAGGGTTTGAAATTGGCAGCATGGCTCTTGAAGTGCTAGATTTCTAGCATCTAATCCATTACAAAGGTACATGAAGATAGTAAGAGAGAAGAAAATTTGCAACACCGAGGTTTAGTGCAACAAAGTGGAAAACATTTTGTTTTTGGTATTAACCCAGCTGGTCACTTGAACAAATGAAACACATTGTGTTCAATGACTGATGTGTCTACTTGGCTGCAACTTACTAATGCATCATTATGAGTACAAATTGCAGCTTACACAAGAGCTGTTACCGAAAAATTACTGTTTATGATATGTTATTACCAGGTTACTGGTGGTTGCGAAGATAATGTTCTCTCTCAATTTCAACGCCATCTTGAAATTAAAATATATTATCGGGTCACATGAAGCCTCCAATTGTATTACACTTTACATGAATAAGATCAGAATAAACTTATCTACATAAGTTCAAAATGGATATCATGGGGGTTATGTACTGTAGCAGTCACAAACCCACAGTAATTCTTTGTGGTTTAGCAAACATAAGTTACTGAAAGAATTATAACGAGATGGATCGTACAAATAATCAAGTTGTGCTGTTCATCGGCAGGCACAGTTATAGACTTAGCCAAGGTCGTACCCCACAAGCAATAGATGCAAGCTGTTTTAGTGTATAGCAGATATACAAAACTTTGAGAAATCTCTCACCAGATGTACTGATGTTGGTCAAAGAAAAATGGGAAAAGGACGTAGGTCAAACAGAAGACCAAGAATGAGAAGAGGGATCGTGGGCCCCCTCAAGGTAGCAGTTAAGGCAGGGGTCTGATTACTACAATTGCAAATCTTGCATCGCATGTACTCCACTATGGTGAAATGCAGGGCTAGGGGACACACCCAATCAGACCTTTGTTTGAAGGAGTGCGTAATGATGGAACTTTGATTCACACATGGTAGGAGTGTTTGAGAATCGCCAAATATTGGAGAAAAAATGTCAGCCAACTAAATGAGATCACTTATATACTCGTTGAAAGGAATGGCAGAATAATTTTATTGGGTATATGAGGAGAGCAACAGCCACCCTAACGCAAACTGTTGCTATGTAATGTGGGACTAGCAGTGGCCAGGAACATAGCACGGCCCTGGCATGGGAAAAATATTCAGTTTGTGATTGTATTGTAGGTGCATTTATATAGCGCTTACTATCCCTGACAAGTCACTGAAACGCTTTACACCAGGCAGCACGCTGCTCCAGAACCCAAGGTAAGTCCAGTGTTATTGGTTATTCAGATTAGCCTTGTGCACTCAGCCAAACCATTCTATGAATCTGTTCCAGTTTCTTTGGGGTAGATTAAATGAATAACAGGGTTGATCATTAGTGGAGGGGTATGGTAGTTCATATAGTTGGTTGGCGGGGTGAGCAGATGAGGTTGAGGAGATTAGGCAATAAATTGCAGGGGAATGACTTTCAAAGATGGAGAGAACATATAATGAATGGTTTCTGGATTTGGACTGGTGTGGGGTGATTAAACAAGAAATATAATAGAGCAGGGGGTATCCACAACAATACTAAAAGATTTGTGGACAGTGGTGTGAGATACGAAATATGGACTAAATGTAATAACCAAATAACCATGTACTCCTGATAAAAGGTGATTGAGAGCTTGATGGTGACAAAGGGGATAATGAATCGAGATAAACATGTGAAAGATTGAATGAGGGAGGGATGGTTTAGATGCCATACTCCTGATGTTCCATAAGTGTCTTAACTGCAAAATAAAGAGGAAATGTGATGGTAAGCCAAAATTGATGCAATTGCCTTGTGCTGATGCTGACCATAGTTTATGCGAAATTACATTGTCATGATGGAAGCAATAAAAAATGTTTTAAAAATAATATATTTTTGTAAAATGAAAGTTCTTTGAATACAAAGTGATCTGGCAACCTGCACAAAGGTGGAGAATATACTAGGTTTAAGAATTAAATCAAGAATTGGCTTTAGAATGTGTTTTATTTTCTGTTGATCTCGTTTTTCCACAGAGTTCGAGACCAGCCGACAGGGAGGCTGAGTGGCTCTACCTTTGGAGTGATGCCGAACACTGGATCCAGCCTTCTCCCAGCGTTGGCAGACATTGGAAACCTCCTGTAGCTAATACTAGATGCCCTTATTATTAATATTGTGAGCAGATGAGTCCAGTATTAATCCCAACAAATCCTGAGCTCTGGCAGGGCTGGTGCTCGCCCTGTGCAGCTCTGATGTTCTTGCTATATTCCCATTCACTCCTTTTATTTCTTCGTGTTCTGAGCAGTATGCTCGTGCCTCACTTTGATTTCTGTCACCTGTTTAGCAAATCTATAATTTTGTAATTTTAAAAGGATTATTTTGTTATCTTTGAAACTGGATTCATTTATGCCTTGGTTCTTGCCCAATGCCCAATAGTGGGATTAATAGAGGGATAGGGCAGATCTAAAGGTATTGTAACCCGTGGAGTATCTGACTGTATAGTAAGGGTGATGTTAGTAGAACCCTGCATGAGGTTAATTTCTACGTACAGGGTGCAGTTCACTGTAAACTGCTGCTTCCCATCCTTACTGGAATGTCTGTACAACTTCTGTGAGTAAACGTCCTATGCATACATTCCACTTTGCCCATACTAGCTAGCCTGCCTATACTAGCTAGCCTGCCCATTCCTTGTTTCCTAGCCCTTCAAGGCTTTCTTGGTAGGTGACTGTCCATCAGCATTTTGTTGTTCCATGAATACCGTTAAATGATGACATAACTTAACAGGTCCTAGAAGAAGGTTTATTCACTGTATCCTGTACAACTAGGAGCATCTCAGAAAGCGACCTATAGCATCGTACCAACTTGGTATCCAAACAATAGGGCAGATTACGGTAATATTTGAAAGCATTCCTGAGGTGTTAGCAGACATTCCTGGTCCAAGAGTGCTTTCGTTTGTAAGATTACACCCCTCCCCAACCCATTCATTCCCTCTATGTGCTTCCCACCTTCAATTGAATGGCAGCCAAAGCATGCCTGTAGAGGTCCGAATAACAAGGCATCTTCCTCTTCTCTGAGACTACTTGTGGTCCTTTTCTTCCGAAGGCTTTGGTTTGCTAGTCTGGAAGCAGTTTAGAGACACCAGAATGCTGATCCATCTCTTGAACGCACATGGGCTACAATATAAATTTAGTGGTCTTGGTGGTATGGAGGAGGGGCATAGAATGTGATGGAGGGTCACTTTCTTGGAGGTAACGTGCTTATTGTTTCTCATGCCAATCTTGATCCTTGCAATAGGAATTGTGGCAATGGCTCTTTCTTCTTTAAGGGTCTGTTAACTTGTCATATGACAGTTGGACGACAAAAGTAAATCCATCCTGTGTATGATGCAATATAATGTACCAATTATGACGACAAGCTTGTGAGGACCAAAGACTGATTTGGGATAGGATGTCCATTATATATGAATTAATGAATTTAAATTTGTAGAGCACAACTGATACCCAAATCAGGGTGTCCAGGTGCTGTAAACGTATGGAAGCATCTGATTGAGAATCCCAGATTTTGGAGGATTAAATATTTAATCTATAAATTACAGATTTATTGGGAATCCTGTAGAGGTAAGGATTTTGTAAGGAATAATGTCTCTGCTGAAGTCTCTTCCTCAGTAACAGCCTGGTTCCACGAATTACTATGACAGCAGACCACTCTGGTGCAATTAGGTTTTAAGGGGTTTCTAACAGGGATGAAAACTGGCTTTGCAGGGGTCACGTTCTAAGGAGCATTTTAATTTCAGTATACTCTTTCTGAGGAGCAGTCTGGTTCTTTTAAGGTATTTTCCTGAGCAGCAGCCTTGTTCGGAAGGTATGTAGCTGTTTTATACTACACGGGTATCTTTCAGGGCAGCCATCAGGTTCTAGGCGACTCTCTTCCTGGAAAAAGTCCTGTTGTATAGGGCATCTTCCCCAGAATAGTCCTGTTATGCTGAGTTAATTTTCTGATGAGAATCCTGGTACTGTAAAGGCCTCTTTTATCAAAGACTGATTTAACAAGAGCATTTTCCTAGAAACAGGCAGATTCTGCATATGTCTCTTCTTGAAAGCTGATTGACTGTTGAACTGCATTGCCTGTACACATGGGCCTCTGACATGACCTGATTTATTGATGATTAAACACCGTAAATAGCAAACTCAGCTCTTTTAAGATGTTTTCTTTCCATTTGCCTCCAAAATGGTTACCCAGACCTAATCATAGCCGACGTTCATATACATGCCCTATGTAAAACAATAATTTGCCTAGTGTAGAATCCATATTTTGAAGAATCAGTCCAGCTCCAAAAATCCAAACTTTATAGCTCTATGAATTCCTATGATAAGTTTCTTATTGAGGAATGCAAGAGATATCCACAGCAGATCCCCATGCAATGAAACGCTAGAGCTACCCACAGCCAAGCCTCACACAATGCAATGCTAGGGAAACCCATGACATTGAGTGCTTAGAGATGCACTTAATGCTGAGCGTCACACAGTGAAGTATTGAAATTCCCAGAGCTGAAAAGATGAATGCTTGGTGGTTCACAAAGTAGAGTCTGCACACAACAGCGGTCTGCCTTTTTAATTTTATTTTTGTGAGACAGAATATTCATTGGAAAAATTATTCTTTAGAAAAATCTTACACTGCTTCTTTGAAGCAATGTTACCTGTGCAATTATTTTTGCAAATCTGCAAGATTGTTTTCAGATTGACATTAGTCTCAAACTTTCTGCACCTAACTGTGTGCAATTTACAACTGGCAATAATGTGGCTTCCCAATTGCCAAGCAAGACTTGTATGTATTGAAAGAATCCATGCTATGACTGCAGCGAACTCTTGAGTGGTGGGTCGCCTTGGGAGTGCATGATGAACCTAAACTGCTTATTTACTCGAGGCAAGTGATCTGCAGCACCATCTAAGAAATTGTGTGTGAAGTCATGGGCTCTGCCTATGTGTTGTGGTGTAAACAGTCCTTGCCTGTATCACTCTCGGATGCTGCCCTCAGTTCTCCTAAAGAATATACTTGACTTCCATGATTTTTGCCAGTGACGGAGTACCTGTTTTTCTGACCGAACCATTCTTCAGTCTGCCCCAGGACGTGAAGTAATTTTATCGAGTTGAACCTGGGTGTCTTACATCCTCATTGAGTCAAGCCTGTTTTTGTGACATAGTTCCCACTTAGTATGCCTCAGTAACTGATGTGGTTCTCATTGAGTGGTTCCTTGTTAATTTGTGCTTGGAATAGCCCTTGATGAACCAAGCCTGGTTACCTGATGCATCCCTCACGGAGTTGCCACAATTCCTGCCACTGTGCACATTGAAGAAGGCGTGGCTAATTCCAAATAGTGCCCTTTTAGTGGGGAAAGCCTCTCAAAGCCCGAGCAGGAACTCTGACACTTTTGAATGGATCTTAGTTCTGTCCAATGTACCCTTTGTAGAATTGACTAGATTTGGTTGTTTCTTTCATGTGAGTTTGTGCCTTTTTTGTCTCCTAATATTCCAATACAGGTATATTGGAAAAAAATCTAATAAAGAACCTTAAAAGGAGTCTTATGATTTGGTGTCATCCTCTGTATGTTCTAGACTTTAATGGTGAGCAGTTGCTACTAGTGGAAAGTGAACTGAGGGTGAGTCTGTGCAAGCATGTGTGCTTGTAGAATTTGTCTACATGTACAAGTAAGAGGGAATGAGCACGGTAAGTGGGAGTTAAACAATATATGCACGGTACACATTAAAATACACACAATTTAAATATGTGGTGAATTTATATGAATTAGTGCTAAAAATAACACTTTTTAAAATGTCACACGTGGATACAATGGCTGTCCAGCATGTCTGACTATCCTAGATTTTGCCTGGTTGTATGTGACTTGCTCTTGCAATTTCTTTCTTTTTTTTCTTTATCACTTCTCCTGCATTGACTCTTTCATGCATTCCTTTCCTTAGATTAACTGTGGGAAATTAGATGTGGGCTCTTGACTGTTTGAATAGGTTTATTGTGACAGGTAAGGAATATACTACTTATCAGTATGCATCTGTTCTTGGCATGTAGAGCTGCAGATCTACACACTTGTGCATAGATCGCCATCTGGTGTTGGGCCCGGATGTTTGCAGTTGTTTTTCCTTTTGGAAAGTCTTTGGAAGTCACGAGGTCGGTGACTCCTCCTTTGGATCGTATTGCGCATGGGCTTCGGCTCCATCCTCAGATTGTTTTTCGCCAGCAGGGAAAGATGGAGTGTAGTAATAACAGTGAAGAGACCCATGTGTGTAGTATCTAAATAAGATAACCTGGAACAGATAAAGGTAGCCGGGAAGGCGGGTGGGCGTGTGTAGATCTGCAGCTCTACATGCCAAGAACAGATGCATACTGGTAAGTAGCATATTCCGTTCGAGGCATATGAGCTGCAGATTACACACTTGTGCATAGATTATATAGCAGTACCCATCCTTAGCGGCGACCACCCGTATCTGTTGCAGTGGTTTGAAATAATGTTTTGAGTACAGCCTGGCCCACACTAGCCTGTTGCTTAGTTTGCACATCTACACAATAGTGTTTAGTGAAAGTGTGCGGTGTTGACCATGTAGCTGCTTTGCAGATATCATCTAATGGGATGTTTCCTAGAAAAGCCATTGAAGCCCCTATTTTACGTGTATAATGGGCTTTAGGGGGAACGGATAGCGTTCGTTTTGCTTTGTGGTAGCACATCTGAATGCATTTGACAATCCACCTAGCTATCCCCGACTTGGAGATGGGGTTGCCCTTGTGTGGTGGAGAGAAAGAGTCAAACAGTTGTTTGGTCTTACGGAAAGGTTGTGTTCTTTCGATGTAGTAGAGTAAGGCTCGTTTGACATCTAGTGTGTGGAGAGCTCTTTCTGCAACGGTCTGTGGTTGCGAGAAGAATACTGGTAGTTCTACAGATTGGTTTAGGTGAAAGGGAGAAATTACTTTAGGGAGGAATTTTGGGTTGGTACGGAGAACAACTTTGTTATGGTGCATTTGTAGAAAAGGTTCTTGAATGGTAAGTGCTTGTATCTCACTGACCCTTCTGAGGGAAGTGTTGGCTACAAGAAAAGCGGTTTTCCATGTTAAGAATTGGAGTTCACATTTGTGTAGTGGTTCGAAGGGAGGCCCCATTAGTCTGGTGAGAACGATATTTAGGTTCCACACAGGTGAGGGTGGCACTCTAGCGGGAATTATTCTTTTAAGGCCTTCCATGAAGGCTTTAATGGCAGGTACTCTAAAGAGTGATAGATGTTGCCTGTTTTGTAGGTAAGCTGCTATGGCTGCGAGGTGCAGTCGAATGGATGTATAGGCTAGATTGCCCCTTTGTAGGTGGAGTAAGTAGCCTATGATGTGTTGAATGGACACATCTAGGGGATTGATGGTGTTGTGACAATAGACAACAAACGTTTCCACTTGGCGGCGTAGCACGCCCTAGTGGTGGGTCGCCTAGCTTCTTTGATGACGTTCATACAGTCAGGGGGAAGATTTAGGTAACCGAATTCTAGGATTTCAGGAGCCAGATCGCAAGGTTGAGCTGAGCTGGGTCCGGGTGTTTGATCTCTCCATGGTTCTGGGTTAAGAGGTGTGGAGAGAGGTGTAATTTTTGGTGCGGTACTACAGATAGTTCCAGCAGTGTGGTGTACCACGGTTGTCTGGCCCAAGTTGGAGCTACTAGGATTAGTGTGAGGGAGTGTTGTTGTAGTTTGCGCACCCCTAGTGGAATGAGTGGGAGAGGCGGAAAAGGGGACGCAAATCTGCCTGACCAGTTCATCCATATCGCATTTCCTTTGGACAATGGGTGTGGATGTCTGGCGGCGAAGCTTGGGCATTTGGTGTTTTTGTGGGTGGCGAAGAGGTCTATCTGTGGAAGCCCCCACATTTGAAAGTACTGGTGAAGAACTTGCGGGTGGAGTTCCCACTCGTGGATTTGTTGTGTTTGTGTGTTTAGGGCTAAGAAGATTGCTAGTAACTCCAGGTGGTTGATATGGAGTAACTTCTGTTGAGGTGTCCATGGGCCCTGTGTGGTGAGATGTAATAGATGAGCTCCCCAGCCGGAGAGCGATGCCTCTGTTAGTACTATCTGGGGAACCGGGTCCAGGAACGGTCGACCTTTGGAAAGGTTTGTGGTGGTCCACCACTGCAGAGAGCGATGGGTACGACCGTCTACCAACACCAGATCTGTTAATTGACCTTGGGCCTGGTTCCATTGGCGCGCTAAGCACTCTTGGAGAGGACGCATCTGGAGTCTTGCGTGAGGTACTATGAAGATGCAAGAGGCCATCATCCCTATTAGTTGCATAAACACTCGAGCTGGAAGGGAGTGCTGTGCCATGAATTTTGCGCATAGAGCCTGAATGCTTGTAATCCTGGCAGGATTGGGGTAGGCTAGTGCTTTTGAGGTGTCTATGGTGGCACCGAGGTATTGTTTTATGTGGGATGGTTGTAGATGGGATTTTGCGTGGTTTACTGTGAAGCCCAGGAATGTGGAAATAAGCGTCTTTTAGGTCTAAAGTGGTCAGGAAGTCGTTTTGGGAAAGCAGTGGAAGTACCTGCTGAAGCGTTACCATGTGAAAATGGTCTGAGTGTATGTATCTGTTTAGGGGCCGGAGGTCTAGGATGGGCCGCAGAGTTTCGTGCCTTTTTGGTATAACAAAATATAGGGAATAGACCCCCACATTTCGTTGGTTGGTAGGAACGTGTTCTATCGCCCTTTTCTGTAGGAGGGAGATTACCTCCCGCTTTAGTAGTGTTAGATGTTCTTGTGACATTGGGCGTTGTCTGGGTGGAATGTTTGGGGGGGTAGATATTAGTTCTAGGCAGTAGCCTGACCGAATTATTTGTGTTACCCATTTGTCTGAGTTGATGGTGGCCCAGACAGGAAGGAAATTTTGGAGTCTGCCCCCAACCGGAGTGGGATGGTCTGGGGGGAGTGGAGGGAAGTCATTGGGTAGGTGCGGTGGCAGAGCGGGCAGTGTTTGTCTTGCCTCTGCCTTTGTTATTGTTGCCCCTGTAGCCGCCTCTTTGGTAACCAGCACCACTAGATTCTCTGGTAGTGTCCACAGCACGTAAAAGGGCCAACTCCCAAGCGTCAGGCGAAGCACCACCACCTGACAAAGAGTCTAAACTCTTGGACGCATCAGGCAAGCGTACTGCATCCCAAGCTGCCAACATATGGCGTATCACTAATACACAAGCGCTACTAGCCAGGTATGACAGGGCCCATTATGATGAATTATAAGCCATAATGAAACATCTCCCTGATAAATACAAACCTAGGGCCAACAAGCTAATTCAGGAGGGCAAAACCATTACTAATACCTCCATACGTTGTGCCCTAGATGCAGCAGACACAGCCTCCAGGGCCATCAATTCTAGTGTCCTCCTCCGTCGCCATGCCTGGCTAAGGATCTCAGGTTTTAAACCGGAGCTACAAGCCTCCATCCTCAACCGTCCCTTTGACCAGGAACATCTGTTTGGCCCAAAAGTGGATGAGGCCCTAGAAAAGATGAAAAAGGACAGACACGGCAAAATCCATGGGAGCCTTACAATCACACCCTCCCAGGCAATTAGTCACCTCCTCGACTCATCAGGGAGATCACATACTTAATCTTCTCTTCGCAAATGAGTCTGAGGCAGAACTCTTAAATATCATCCCCCAAATCTGGACAGACCACTACCTTATCCATTTTAAAATACAGTTAGCCGACTATCCTGTCCAAGCTAAAACTGCAGTAATGTTGGGGCAGATTTATATTTCTTTTCAATGCGCGGGTTAATGACCCTGGCTCTGACTGGATCTATAAAGACCTCTGGCGCATGTTTTATAACTCCCTTGAGCATAGGCAATATGGAGGTGGTCCTATGTGTGGTGTCAAACATATCGAGGAGGAAATCCTCCTCCACGGGGTCGGTATGGAGATCTATCCCGCAATAGTGTGCCGCCCTTTGTAGTAGATGGTTGAACCCCAATGAGTCTTCTGGTGGGGAAGGTCTGGAAGGGTAGAGATCATCCTGTGGGACGTTAGGGATGTCAGGGATATTATAATCGTCGTATGGGTCTGGGGAGCCTGTAGGAGTGGGGTCCCCTGTAGGTAAGTCTTGGGGCACATCTCCTATGTCATCATATGGATTCCTCTGATCATCATCATCCGGAGAGGGTGTTGGGGAATGATGAGGTGGCGGTGGAGAAGGTGGAGAGGGGAAGGTGGAGGTGGCGGTGGAGGTGGGGAAGGTATTCTGAAAGGGGAGGTAGCAGAGTCCTTCCTCTTTGGAGGTGGAGGCGGAGCAGGTTTTTCCAGCTGTCTCTTTTTGATGCAGAGCATCAAATGTCCGGTCTTGGGATCCTTGGTTAGTTTTTTTGTAATGGATCCGGTGTAAAGAGTTCTGGTGAGGTTGGTTGGTCCATCGGCGCCGAAGGCGTCGGTGCCGTTGGTTTTTTGCCTTTATCTGTGCTGGTTCGTTGTTTGGAACTATGCTTGGAAAGGTCTGATTGTTTGGTAGGCGCCGAGATGGATTTCGGCTTCGAAGTGTCGGTGCCAGTGGTCGTGTGCTTTTGTCGGTCCCGAAGATGGTGTCGGTACTGAGGAGCTGGGTTTCGACACCGAGTGTTTCGGTGCGGGGCTCAGTGTCGAAGCGGAGGCCATTTTCTTTTTCGGTGCCGAAGAGTGTTTATCGGCACCGACGGTGGGCTGGCTCGAGCCCGAACCGCCGGAAGGCTTAATCGGCTTCTTTACCGGTCCCGAAGTTGCGGTGAGGGAAGCAGTGTCTTTGGTCTTGCTTAGACCCGGAGGCGAAGGCGTGACCGAAGCCTTTTTCGGTGCCGGCGAGGGTGTGGGGGGGGTAGATTAGTACTCACGACCCTCTGTGCCGGCGTGATGTCCTCCACATCTGAATCGTCGGCTTTGGAGGTGCTGATGAGTCCCTCGTCGGTGTGGTGTTGTTCTGGAGCGTCGACGCCTTCCCCCGAAGATGTCGTCCGGAATCGCCGTCGACGAGTGTGCCATGGTTCTTCTGGCCCTTCGGTCTCGAATAGTTTTCTTGGACCGGAAGGACTTGCACGCCGGACAGTCTCGAGCCTCGTGTTCAGGGGAGAGGCAGAGATTACATTCTTCGTGGAGATCGGTGTGGGGGAATTTGGACCCACATCGAGGGCACTTCTTGAAAGGAGTCCTTTCCATTAGCCAGGACTGGAGCTTGGGTAGGCCCGAAGGCCGTCGTCGACGACTGGAATCGACGGTTCTTGCCGATGAGAGCCGCGTCGAGTGGGGAGATCGCGATCGAAAACAATACTGCGAATTGGGGTGAGTATTGCACGTCGATAGTCGAACTGGAAGCTGTTCGGAACCGGAGCGCGAAGATTACATCCGAGCCCGATGGCGGAAAAAAACAATCTGAGGATGGAGCCGAAGCCCATGCGCAATACGATCCAAAGGAGGAGTCACCGACCTCGTGACTTCCAAAGACTTTCCAAAAGGAAAAACAACTGCAAACATCCGGGCCCAACACCAGATGGCGATCTATGCACAAGTGTGTTATCTGCAGCTCATATGCCTCGAACATATATTTTTCTTCTATGCACTTGGAAACAAGCATTTGCTACGTAGAGTGGATGTCATTGCCATTTAGAATCTCACCTAATATTTCATATGCAGTTTGTCTATTGCCATCTCTCCCATATTTCTCCTGAGTTAACCCTCTTGTTGATTAGTCTGGCAGTTAGCGAGATCAGGACAAATGCATGTTGTGAACTAGGGAGACCGTCATAGACTTAAACATTTGTCTACTATTTCCATTGCTGTGGTTAGCGTGGGGTCTGAATTGCAGCAGTAAAGGCAAAATTACTTACCTCAAACATCTGTCCATCACATGGGTATCTAAATTAAATTAATAAACACAGAATGTTGACCTGTATATGGTTGACAAAACGGCTGTGAAGCATATCCATGAACAGGAGGAGAGTAATGTATTTGTGCTTTTGAACTTTTTGAGTGAGCATTGTGATACTGCTATAGATATGCCAATAGCTTGCCTGTAGAATATTTTATAGAACCCTATAAAGACCTATGATATTAGGGTTGACATGTTTTTTAATTAGTATGTAGATGTACCCCACTGTACAAACTGAAACACACATGAAGAGAAAGTATGACTATTGACTGAATGAAATAACTTTATTCGGTTCAAGGAACCATTACAGACTACAATAAAATTGTCACATCATATAAAACAATTATAATCAGTAAGTTAAAAAGAATTAATAACATTCCAGGGACATAAAATTCTTTATACAGTGAATAAATTAAAGCAGCATAGGAGCTCTTACCATAGAGAGTTTTATATAGTTGGCTACCGCTATACAAATATCGGGGGTAGCTAATGTATGCAAGAATTTAAAACCATCAATATATGTACAGGGCGCATTTTTTTTAACAGTGGGACTTAAAATGTGCTCCTCATCGTTTTATATAAAGTGTAGAATAGAGTAAAGTGCATAGTGCCTTGGCTTGTAGAGTTGTCACATGGACAAGCTATGAGTTCATCAGCCCATCCTCTCTGATCTGGAAATGCCACCAAAAAGTGCACAGTGCATAAACGAAATCTAGTTAAATAAAATCGAGTCTGCAGATTATTAGTAAATGTTAAATAATATTGCAATGGGGTAGGTGACTATTATTTCCAGCTGTAAGAACATGCCACAATCCATGCGTTTCCATGTTTGTAACATTTTCAGAGATGTATATGTTTGACATTGATTAACATGGTTAAAACCAAAAAAAAATGAATACACACTTCCAGCCAAGATGACAGATGCTTAGGAAGGCAACATGCGGGACTTTCGATTCCCAAAGTACTGAAGAGCAGTGTGGGGGGAGGTGGGGGGGGAATCACCAATGCGCAGTTGTGAACCTTTCCTTGTTTCCCTGATAGTAGATCATTTATTGGAAATGCCCTCCACGGAAGTATTCATAGCAAATCTAGCTATTGTGTTTTGTGACATAAAATTAATGAAACTATAATTTGTTGATGATCCTAAAACAGCTAACATTACATAACTACTATGGGGGCGTGGCCTGGCTACCAACCAAGATGGCCGCGTAGCACTGAGCTCCGCCAGCCATCCTGACCTATCTAAGTGCTGCAAAGGCATCCTTCTTGAGGGACAGGGCTACAAGAGACGGCGGTTGAGACATCTCCACACCGGAGTTACCACGGAGGCTCCGTTCCTGGCTGGTGACCCTGAACAGTGTGGAGCAGGCCGTGAGGATGCAAGCCTGTGCCGTTTAGCGGCTGCGCGACATCTGAGGCCCTGCTGCGCCACGGCCTGCTGACGAGGCCTGCTGCTGTGGCAGGGACCTCCACGTACCGCCATCGTAGGGGCCGTCTTGGACTATCGAAGCCCGCGACATTGGGAAGTGTGAAAGGAGGCTGAAGGTGTGAACGATGGGACTGCTGCTGGAGATCAGGGGTGCCGCCGCACAGCAGATAAGCTGGCCTGCGCTGCTCCTAGAGGCCCCGCGGTAACAGGGACCATGAGTAAGTCTTGGAGCCAGCTGCCTGGCTGGTTGGGCCCACGTGGTACATGCAGCACGCCTCCCGTGCCTTGCCTCTTCCCTGGTGCATATGGGGGCGTCTGGCCTCCGTCTAAGTCCCCTCTGGGAGCCAGGTGGCCACGCGGGGAGCAGCTGCCCACTTTAAGGGCCTTTTCCTTAGACTACTGTTCGACCTCCTTGGCCATCAGGCTTGACATCCTCTACTGGCTTGGACCGGGGAGGCCCGCAGAACAACGGACCTTGAGATCCCGCGGGCAACGGGCAAACCTCGTCCTGCTGACAGAGCCATGCTGAATGCAGACCCCCACTTTGGGTGGAGTGGGGTGAGTGGCTGATGCACTCGCGTCTACTGACTGTGGTGAGGGCAGTAGACTGCTTGTTACCAGTTTTGCCCCCCCCCCCCCCCCACCACCCATGGACACTCAAAGACAGCGGGGAGCACTGGGCTCATTGCAGTAGGCTCTCGACCCGTAGGAGCCACTCCTGTAAACTGCCCCCCCTCGGGTGGACTTACCCCAGGACAGGGGGCCTGACTCCCTGGGGCACACACGACGGCATGGTCGGTGCATGAGATGGTCCGCAGAGACCCCAAACAGAGGGAACTTCAGTTCGGTAAACCAAAGGTTGCGGACCCCGGTGCGAGGATGGCCGAGGGCAGTGGCGTGGCGGGCCAAGTCGAAACGGAACTGGCCGAAGCGGACGCCCAAATAGTAGAGCTCAGGGCTGGCTTCAGAGCCTTAGATGGACGCTTCGACACCCTGGAAAAACGGCTGGACAAAATGGGGGCCTGCATAGGCCTGCATAGACCCGCATGACAAACAACTAAACACCGTTGAAGTTAGAGTGGCTGGCCTTGAGGACAGCGCTGCACAATCGACCAAACGACTAGATCGCATGGAAACACTCCTCAAAACAGTCGCAATGAAAAATTAAGATTTAAAGGCGAAGAGCAGGCGCTATAATAAACGTATCCTTGGGGTTTCGGAAACTACAAATACTGGCCGCCTGGACCACTTCATGGAAACACTCCTGTCGGATCTATTTGGCAAGGAACCCTTCACAACCTCCTTTCTAGTGGAAAGAGCCCACCGGACTCTGGGCCCTCGCCCTAACCCAGGATACCGCCAGGCTAATTGCCCAACTGCTCAACTACCGGGACAGAGACATTGCATTGAAGCTGGCGAGGGAGAAGGGCCCACTGACCTGGCAGGGCTTGTTGATCTCCCTGTATCCTGATTTTACGGACTTTGTGCAGGAGCCCTGACGTAAAGACACAGGAGTCTTGAAGGAAAAACACAGGAGCCAAGGCCACACTACGGAATCTGGGTCTCCAATTTGGCATGATCTACCCTGCCCAGCTCCATGTGGTGGTGGAGGAGGGCAGAGCACAACTCTTTGACACTCGTGTGGTGGTGCAGGAATTTTGCCATGAACCCTGAGTCCAGTGGGGTGCGTGAAGGGAACAGCCGAGGGACTCCCCGCCGAACAGTGGCTCCGGGGCAAGCATATATCTCTTCTCCATGGAATAACTGTTGCCCACACGTATGACCTCCAGTGACACATGTATAATGAGTGGGCTGAATAATGACACAAAGGTTTGAGAGTGTCTCCAGTGCCCTATAACTAGAAATATGGCAAAAATAATGTCTTGTTTTAGAATTTGTAACCTCCTACAAGTTTGGGTAACTGGAGTAGCGTTGCCACCTCTTTATCACATTTTTGTGAGAACGTTGATAGGAAAGTCTTTTAACTTCTTTGTTATCATTGTCCTACTCTTCTATATGGACAGCAATTTCGATTTGTTGGGTTTTCCCTGTTATGGCTCCAGCAGGGAGGAGTGGTGTGTGGGGGTAGGTGTTTGGGGGTAGGGGCTACAGAATTAAGCGGGAAGTTTGTGTTGGTTGCTTGTTATGGTTTCTGATTTCCACACACCTCGACACTAGACACACACACACACACCTGACCTTACTGAGTGCACCACATGACCGCGTAGGGTAGGCTAGCCAATTTTTCGGAGCGAATACTAGTTACCTGGAACATCAGGGGTTTAAATAATGCACAAAAAAATAAACTGGTTCAGCACTGCCTGCAAAGACACAAGGCAGACATAGTCATTTTTCTGGAAACACACCTCCTGCAGGCAACAACACATGCATAGCATCCTCATGGAGGGTACACTGATACTACAGCACATATGCCAGGAGGACCACCATTTTACTACACAAGCGTGTTCCCTTTAAACCCTCGATGATCCGCACTGATGCCGAGGGATGCTATACTATGGTTGTAGGCCACCTTATGGGGCACAGCATGGCTTTTATTTGTGTGTATGCACCCAACACAGATAGCCCTGATTTCTTGCACAATTTGCATGCCCAGCTTGAGCAGGTTGATGCGGACTACATTTGCATGGGGGGGGGGGGGGGGGGGAGGGCGACTTCAATTTACTGCTAGACCCTAAACGTGACAGCACCGTAGATACTCCTGACTCTAAACCCAAGGCACGCCAGGCAATGACAGAACTCTGTGAAACACACAACTTAGTAGACGTTTGGCACCACCATCATCCATCTGAGCCAGCCTACACGCATTATGCTGAGCCATACGACACTTGGACGCACACGCCTAGATTATTGGATGCTGTCCCCCAATATTGTATGCGATTATCTCTCCTACTCTATCAAAAAACCTCACCGGCCCAGTCGGGTTTTGTCCCGCATAGGTCAACGCCCATGAATATACGCTCTTTATTTGCTGTACTAAAATAGAATGTCGCCGGACGTCCCGGCGGTAGCCACACTGTTAGATGCCCAAAAGGTGTCTGACTCCCGAGAATGGCTGTTCATACTAGCCACACTGTGTAAGATGGGCATGCCAAAGGGTTTTATTGCGATCATTGCACTACTCTACACAAAACCCACAGCCCGACTCCGAATAAACTGCACCCTGTCCACTCCCTTCACATTTGAATGCTGCACAAGAAATGGTTGTTCACTATCTCCCCTACTTTTCATTATCGCACTCGATCCCCTAATTCGGCATTTACAAGAGTGCCACCCACAAAGGAGGTTTCAATTCAAAATGGGTCCACTCCTGATAATGCTCTACGCAGACGACATATTTTACGTCCGTCATCCTCAGGAGAACCTGGCGCCAATAATCAGAGAAGTAATCCGATTTGGGTGGTGTCTGGGATCTACATAAATTGGAGCAAGTAAGAAGCGTTCCCCCTGAACCGCTGTTAACGGTGAGCCTGGATTGCAAATTCCCCTTGACATGGTGCAACACATTGGTTAAATATCTAGGAATACATATACACAGGGAGACTGAGCGGATAATACGTCTGAACTACGGCCCAACGCTAAGTACACTTGAATCACAAGTGGATCGGTGGCTAAACCCCCCTCTCACTGGCGGGACATGTTGCTATCATTAAAATGGTGGTACTGCCCACATTTGAGAGATATGTATCTGAATGAACCCCATAAATTCATAGAAGTAAGCGAAGAAAGTATAGAATAGGTAGAAAGTCTTACCCCGCAGAGAATTCAAGGACTCCTAGTCCAAAAGGGCTTCTGATTATTTCTAAGGTATATTTCCTGTAGAGAAGCAGCCCTGTAATTAATAAGGAGACCAAATTAAATCATAATATATGCCTAAATTAGAAGCAAGAATCGGGGCAGCCCTAAAAGTAAAAATATCCTACCCTTTCGCATAGGTCTGAGGGATTCAGAGGCTCCGAAAGTTAATAAGGGCAGTATCCAAAGAAAAACAGAGACCCACTGGAAATATACCTTAGAAAACATTAGAAGCCTCCTATTCACATAAGCAGCATATACACTTGGAACCATATCTGGATTGTATCCAGACGCCATGAGATAGATCACTGTACATACAGTTCAGGGTAGGCTCACTTCTGGTACCCGAATCAACTGCAATTTGGAGCCCCCCGATCAGACAACTGCGGGCTGTCCTTGCTGTGAGGCATCAAAAGAGAGTGTGGCCCATCTCATGTTTGCATGCCCAGCATACAAATCAGCAAGATGCAGATGGCTGAAACCCATCTGTAGACAACTGGGCACTTCTTACCATTGTGCTGCTTTGCGCATCTTGAAATCAGATCCAAGAACTCTTTTTGTTTGTGGCGTGGCCAAGTTTCTAAGCTGCGTCTGGATAATCGGGCACAAATCCCTATGCAGGGCAGTCTGATAAAACATCATGGTTTTATACTATTCTTCTTTTCACCACAAATAGCTTGGCCACTGTCACTTTAAATAACTATTTTAAATGTAAATGTCCTTTTTTTTCTTAGCATTTAAGGAAGGAACCAAATCAATTTTACCTTTGACTAAGGAAATGTCTTATATATTTTGCCAATGTAAATTGATATGATATTGTAAATACCCTATTACACTCTGACAGTTTTGCATATTTTTGTTACTGTTTTAAAGATAACACATTTTTTAGTGATGGTTTGTAAGAATCTTGATGCTTTTATGATACTTGTTATCGAAATAAAGCTATTTGACTGACTGACTGTCTGACAAAAATATCCTACCCTTTCGCATAGGTCTGAGGGATTCAGAGGCTCCGAAAGTTAATAAGGGCTCTATCCAAAGAAAAACAGAGACCCACTAGAAATATACCTTAGAAAACATTAGAAGCCTCTCTCCAGTGCAGATGTGATCTGACGTCTCAGTGCCAGGGGTTCCACTTTATGCCCACAACTTTCCTTCTGGAGATGTGGTGACTACTAGCCAATGGGCTACCAGGTTCCGTTCCCGCCTGATGAGGACTTTTTTGCAAAGTGTAGCATCTAGCTACCCCAGAGTGCATTATTCTGCCCACTTCCAGGATGGCAGAGCCTTTCTTTCTGTATGTGGAGCTTGGTAGTCCACCCTAGAGGTGTGGTTACCTGGGGGCTATATGGCCACTGGAAAACTGATTTGGTAACTGTTTCCCCCCTCTCTGTCCCTGACGCCAGTCTATCTACCAAAATAAAAGAGCAGCCCCGCTCCTGTGTCCGCCATTTGCCCTGCAAAGGCGGCTTCACCTTTGAAGTGCTCCTTTTGGACTCACACCTCTTTGGCTTCCTGCTATAGAGAGGTAACACCATTTCCGATGGCATGCCTCTATTGTGTCCTTTCCTGGTAGTCGAACACACGTCTCCCAAGGAAGGAAGAAAGATATGTTGTTGCCAGTAACCGTAAATGGTCTCTAGAAAACTTTAGTAAATTTTCTAAAGTTTACTCCAGTATTCGAGCTTTCATAGATTCACATGCCTGAATCATTCCCCGTCGTTGAGACGGGAGTCTCCGGTACATAAAAAAGCATTGCTTAGTAGTATAGCAAACTGAAAAAAGGCCTAGGCCCATTTTCCTTTGCAACCCATAACCTTCATTATGTAAAAAAGGACTAAACTTGTCTCTGAACCAGTAAGAGCCTCTCACCCTCTAGAACACTCCTGAGAGAACCTTCTGCCCCTCAGATTTTCTACCGCACGTTGTGCTAGGGAGTCTCCTTTGAGCTCTGAGCTCTGCTCAAATTCTACAGTTGGTTCTAGATTGAAGAGTTTATTCAACTGATTTTTCATCATCATCTTCTGGAGAATGGCTGACAAGGAGAAGAAGGGTTTGTTGAGAGCCTGTGCCACCTGTTCAAAGAAAAGGTTATATACTGACGACCCTCATAAAAATTGCATATACTGCCTTTACCCACACCATCAGGCAAAGGAATGTAAGGTATGTCTACCTTTTCTAATAAAACTCTGAGGGATCGTGAAGGTAGACTGTTAATTTGGCTCCAAAAACTTAAGACCAGGAAGGACGTCGTGTCTAGTGACAGTGATGAGGCGTCAACTACTTCAAGGAGATCTCAGAAAAGAGGTAGATCTCCTCAGGCTCATAAATTAAACATTCACTTAAAAAGCCAGCCTCTACATCTCCTGAAGAGAAATTAAGAAAATCTACGTCGTCGACGGGATCATCGATGAAGAAATTAGCGTCGTCGACGAAGAAAAGTGAGGTAAAGATCACTATTAAACCTATACCCTCGTCGACTAAGGCATCGTCGACGACCGTGGCGACGACGAGAGCGTCGACGACGGCGATATCGAAGACCACAACTACGTCGTCGGGATCGTCGACGACAGTGACAACAGGAGCGACGGTGATGGCAGCGTTGACATCGGCGACGACGGGCTCGTCAGCGATGTAGACGAGAGAAAACCCCCCAGAAAAACTGGATTTTGCCAGGAAAAGGAGGATTACCCCGGACATTACATCTTCTAGTAAGGTAACACCTCTGGTTCCATCCCACTTGTTGGAGGAAGAAAACTCGCAGGAGGAAGATAATGAGGGTCCTTTTGGCTACGCAAGTAGCCCCTCTCAGTTACATGTTAAATGTCAGGAAGATGACTGGGAGGATGATTATGGGTGATATCAAGACCGTCCCCAGCAACACTATCAAGAAGAAATGGTGAGTGTTCCATCTTCACTACTGACGGATTTACAGTTTATGTTGGATGACTTTAAAAGGAGGCATCCTTTACCTCATTCTTCCCAAAGAATTCCAGTGACTACATCACACTCTGTTCCATGTACACCTGTGCGAAGACAAGAGGTACCTGTTTCCTTGCCTATTTCACCATTGCCACAACCGGTTCCAGACACATCTGACGATGAAGAGCAGGAAGAGGGGGAGATAACGGACCCTAGTAAAGAATGGAATGATTATCTTATTCCGTCCCCTTCATCTCCTTCACCGAGGCCGGTTGACTCTCCTCCGGAGGACATCGGGGGGGTTCCATAATCTTATGGAGAGGGCCGCACAGAGATTTGCGCTCAACATGTCATCGGACAAAACAGAATGCTGCTTGTATGATTTTAAGGAGCCGTTTCGCAAGACAGTTCGATCTCTCCCGATTGTTAGTCATCTAAGGGGAGAATGTCTCAAAGTCGTGGAGACGCCGGCAACGGTTACTCCAGTACTCGCCAGACTGGACAAGAAATATAAAGCACCCTCGGATGCTCCAGCTTGTTTACTAGGCCACCCCAAGCCGGACTCCGTTAGAACCCAAGCGGCTCTGCAAAAATCGAGGAATCCGTCAGCTCCAATTTCAACGCCTCCTGACAGAGAAGGTAGGCGTTTGGATAATGCGGGAAATAGGTTTTCGTCCATGTCTGCCCTTCTGGTTAAGGCGGCGAATGCCCTGGCCATCCTGGGCAGGTATGATAGGCAAATGTGGTGCGACCTATCGCCTTACATAGACAACATTCCTGAGGCTGACAGACAGGAGGCCAGGAAAATCCTCCAAGAAGTTGAAAAGACTTCGACTGAAGTCATAGATTGCGCAATGGACATTGCGACCACGGCCTTCAGATCTTTGGGAGGAGCGGCTGTTTTGCGCAGACAAGGATGGCTGAGAGCAACATCTTTTAGGCTCGAAGTCCAGAATAAGATCTTGGACCTTCCCTTCAATGGAGAAGATTTGTTCGGGAAGCATATTGACGAGGCCTTGCAGGGTATCAAAAAAGATACGGAAACAGCTAAATCTCTGGGAACATTGCAGTATAGGAAAGTTCCTTTTCGAGGCTCAAGAGGTAGAGGCCAATCCTCCTACAGAGGGGGTTACCAACAAGGCCGGTATACTTCCTGCTCCACCTCATCTCAGCCATTCCGGCAGTATTCGCAGCGACAAACAGGAGGATATACGAAGTCTACTCCTAGAGGTCGAGGAGGTCGTCAGGAGAAGGACAACACCCGACGACAATGACAGCTTACTAACTCTGGTTACACCTATTCCTCGTATGTCACATGTTCCCCTGGGTGGAAATATTTCTTATCATCTTCAAGATTGG
The DNA here is from genome assembly GCF_964204655.1 of Triturus cristatus. Taxonomy (NCBI): domain Eukaryota; kingdom Metazoa; phylum Chordata; class Amphibia; order Caudata; family Salamandridae; genus Triturus; species Triturus cristatus. The sequence continues at coordinate 827,444,881 of NC_140584.1, read as the reverse complement.
CAGCAAATAACTACGGACCAATGGGTCCTCAACATAATACAGTTCAGACATACTCTAGAGTTTCTGCAAATTCCCCCTTGTACTCCGCCAAGATATCAAGAGGTCAAATATTTGCATCAGATGCGTCAAGAAATTCGGACAATGCTCCGAAAGGGAGCAATAGAACCGGTACCGAATTCCCAGAGAGGAAGGGGATTTTATTCCCGTTTTTTAATGATCAAGAAAAACGTTCTCCAATGGCACCCTATTTTGGACCTCAGATCACTAAATACTTACCTCAAGGATCAATCCTTCAGAATGATTTCCCTCCAAGATATTTTGCTGCTATTAAACCCAGGAGATCATATGACCAAACTGGACCTACGGGATGCGTACTTTCATATACCAATCTATCCTTTCCACAGGCAGTACCTTCATTTCGTGGTGGCCGGAGATCATTACCAATTCAAGGTACTTCATTTTAGCCTGAAATCAGCCCGAGAATTTTTACAAAATGCCTGGCTCCAGTGGCAGCGGTTCTAAGGAGACCGAAACACCAAGTATTTCCTTACCTCAACGACTGGTTAGTCAAAGCTCCATCTGCAGCGTCAGCACGGTCGTCAACAAGGGCTTGCGTGGAACTGTTTGCCAGATTGGGTCTGACTCTCAATGAAGAGAAGTCAACTCTTCAACCGTCAAGAAATATCACCTTCTTGGGAGCAATTCTGGATACGGAGGTAAACAAAGCGTTCCCCTCCAAGGAGAGACAGCGGGGAATAATATCTCTATCCCATGCTTCTATAAAAAGAAAGTCTCTTTCAGTACGCAAGTACAAATCATTGCTGGGAACGATGTCATCTTGCATTCCCCTCGTACCTTTCTGCAGGCTAAGGATGCGTCCGTTACAAGAGCAGCTAGATCTTCAATGGCATCAAGCGACAGGATCCTTCGAGGATATACTCAGGGTAACGCTGATCATGATCCACGCGGCAACATGGTGGACCCGGAAACGCAACATCTCGCAGGGTCTTTCTTTCCTGACTCAACCAGCTCCATTAGTGGTTACGACAGATGCGTCCTTGGAAGGCTGGGGAGCATTCCTTCAGGATCTGCAAGTCAGCGGTCGCTGGAAATTGAACGAACAGCAATTGCATATCAACCTCTTGGAGCTCAGAACCGTCCGCTTAGCATTGTTGGCGATCCTGCCAAGGATTCAAGGTGCAGCCGTGTTAATAAGAACAGACAAAACAACAGCAATGCACTATTTGAACAAACAGGGAGGAACAAGATCACTCTCCCTGTCTCGAGAAGCCCAGTTCCTATGGGAATGGGCTCTATGACATGGAATATCCATTACAGCGGAACATCTTCCAGGGGACCAGGAAACAAAGACGGATACTCTCAGCAGGCTGAAGTCTGTCTGTCACGAATGGGAGATCGACCACGGGAGTTTAAACAACATCTTCCAGAAATGGGAAACACCGACAGTAGACCTCTTCGCGACAAGGGAGAACAAGAAATGCCAGTTCTTCGCAAGCTGGCTTCCCCAACGGGGATCTTGGGGGAATGCGTTTTTGATGGCATGGTCAGGCATCTTTGCCTACGCCTTTCCTCCAATTCCCCTCCTGCCGCAGGTTCTTATGAAGATCAAGAAAGAACCATGCAGGATAATCCTGATAGCTCCATGGTGGCCAAGACCACATTGGTTCGCGGAGCTTCTGCTACTGTCGGAGGAGCGCCCGATTTGCCTGCAGCCGATACCGTCTCTTCTGACCATGTTCCAGGGGGGAAGTACTTCATCCGGATCCGAAATCACTGCATTTAGCAGCCTGGCTCCTGAATACTGCGAATTTCAACATCTGAACATCCCAGCGGAGTGCAGGGAGATTCTATCTAGAGCCAGAGCGGATAGTACAAACAAAACATACCGGATGAAGTGGAAGAGATTCTGTTTATGGTGCAAAAGATCTAACATTCATCCGCTGCACTCGGTAGCTCACGAGATTATTCCATACATCTTGCTTTTGGCAAAGTCCGGTTTGGCTCATGCATCTATAAAGGTACACCTAGCCGCAATATCGCGCTACAGAAGGACTGCCTCTGGTCCGTCTCTGTGGTCCGCTAGAGTCATCAAACAATTCATGAAGGGATTGTTCCGGGTTTTCCCTCCAATAAAGGCTCCACCACCTCTCTGGCAATTGAACATTGTTCTTTCCCAGTTAATTAAACAGCCCTTCGAGCCAATACACAGGGAGGATCTGAAATTCTTGTCGTGGAAAGTTGCGCTTCTCATTGCGCTCACTTCAGCCAGAAGAGTCGGGGAAATACAGGCTCTCACGGTCCAAGACTCTTTCTTACAATTCAAGGAGGATAGAATGATACTCGGGACTAATCCAAAATTAATTCCAAAAGTACCCACTGATTTTCATTTAAATGAGCCACTAATTCTCAAAAGATTTTTTCCTCAACCAACAACAGCGGCGGAAAGGGCTCTCCACTCGCTGGATGTCCAACGCTGTCTAAAGTTCTATTTGCAAAAAACTAAGCCTTTCCGCAAGTCTTCACAACTTTTTGTTGCCTTCAGCGCACCCAGGAAGGGTTTCCCTCTGTCGAAAAGGGGAATTGCCAGATGGATTTCCAGTGCGATAGAGTATAGTCATCAGGCAGCTGGGCGGCCTCTGAATGCACGAGTCCGTGCCCATTCTACAAGAGCAGTGTCCAACTCTACTGCTTTATTTGCGGGAGTACCGATCCAGGATATCTGCAGGGCTGCGACCTGGACGAGTACGCACACCTTCACCAGGCATTACTGCTTGGATGCAGCCACAGGAAGAGATGTGGCGGTGGGAGAAGCGGTGCTGAGGAACCTTATCCAGTAACTGTGAGCCTTATTTACCATCCCTCCTTCCTTTATTAGCTACATTTGCACATTTTATTGTTGTTTATTGTATTGGATGCAATTGGCAAAGTATTTTTGAGATGTGTGTTTTGGTGTAGAGATACAGTTTTATCACACTTGGGTCTTGGGTAACAAAAAATGTGCATTTATTTACTGCTCGCTATTCTGATTCAGGCATGTGAATCTATGAAAGCTCCAATACTGGAGTAAGAACACAAGTTACTTACCTGTAACTGTAGTTCTCCAGTATTAGAGCTTTCATAGATTCCCATGCAACCCACCCTCCTCCCCTGAGAGGCTCACCTCGGATTTAGCACAAAGAGTGTTATTGCACAAGTGCACAAAAATCTGAGGGGCAGAAGGTTCTCTCAGGAGTGTTCCAGAGGGTGAGAGGCTCTGATTGGTTCAGAGACAAGTTTAGTCCTTTTTTACATAACGAAGGTTATGGGTTGCAAAGAAAAATGGGCCTAGGCCTTTTTTCAGTTTGCTATACTACTAAGCAATACTTTTTTATGTACCGGAGACTCCCGTCTCGACGACGGGGAATGATTCAGGCATGTGAATCTATGAAAGCTCCAATACTGGAGAACTACAGTTACAGGTAAGTAACTTGTTTTCTTCCTTTTACTCGAAAGTTACATTAAATTCGACTTGGGCATCAAGTCTAGTGTAGAGCAACAAGTTCTATACCTTAAAATTCTAACTTTAGTAGTCCCGTTCAGAAGTTAACAAAGCTGAGTTGTCAGCGTGTAAACCTGTATTGGCCAATGAGGCTACTAGCCTTTCTACAGCCAAAATTACAATATGTTTTTTTTACTGTTAGGACATATAAAATGCATATCCTGCTTTTTAATATACAGCACCCTGCCTTACGGCTTGAGAGGCCTATCTTAGAGGTGACACATATAATAAAAGGAAGGTTTTGATTTTGTCATTAGTTTAAATGGCATAGTCGAGTTAGCAGTTTAATCTGCTCAACCAGTCTGCTGTGGCAGGCTGGGAGACATGTTTTACTTTGCCACACTTGTGGTGGCATAATATGTGCTGCTGTCAACAAGGGACACTTTAACTTACAGGCCCTGGGTACCCCTGGTACCATATACTATGGCTGTATAAGTAAGTTAACTTATGCCAATTGGGTGTAAGCCAATTAAACATACACACTTAAGGGTCAGAGTACTGGCACTGAGGTCTTGTTAGTAGGCCTCCATGCACTCAGAGTCAAAATACCAGCAACATCAGTCCAAAACTTTAGGGGGTGACAATACAAAGAGACAAAATGAGCAACCCATACTACTTAAAAACGTGTTCTCGGCATTCTTTGCACTTTGCACTTTGTACATGTGTACATTCTATATGTATACACACTTTTGTTCTGAATTATATACACTGTACTTGTGCATTACCTGCATGCTGCATGGATATAGACTCCTGTAACTTGTACGTGTGTGTTCTGCACACACTGTGTATACATGTGTGTTCTCCGAACTCAAGACACCGTGTACACTTGCAGGCCTAGAACAAACAAAAAAATATTACTAGACCTGCAGGTCTAGTGACTTGAATGATCTACTCAACCTAAATGTAATGTACTTGACCCGTAATCTTGTCTCAAATTGTGTGATCCTTGCAAACATTTTATTCTACAGAGCTGCCTTTTTCTTTATTATCACAAATGAGAGCGCCTTCAAATAACTGCTGTACAAAAAACTATTTTGGTTGATTCAGACTTAACTTTTGCCCCATGTATAATAAGAATCATGCCCACATATAAGGCACACATAACCCCTGACATGCCTCTTAGTTCACTAAAGGCATTATCATCAGGCCGGGGGCAGAGGTGTTTCTCAGTTCATGTTTAAAAATCACTTTTAATAAATATGTTACCAAAGCATTAGATAGCGCACTGTCACTTACAAACAACATATTTTCCACTGAAATGGCCACTAACTGTCCCACTATCATGCAATTTTACTTTTAAAACTATATAGGGTATAAACAATCTGTAGATATTGGGTGTCAGCAAAAATGTTTATCATTTGCACATCACCAATTAAAGTGTTCTAATATGTTTTCATCCTATTAAAAAAACATTCGGCAGACAGAAGAGCAAAAAAAGTGCTTTCATGACTACAATAAATATATTTTGAAGTGTTTGAACAGTTCTTTCACAAGCTATTTGAATGTATGTTGGAAACAAATCTGACATCCTACAGCCTTTCATTTCACACTCTTTGTACAGCACAGTTGTCAGACAGGTTCACTTTACAAAATCCTCTAACTTTGCTGCTTATTTTATCCTGGAGGTTGTGTTCTTTTTCTTTCTTTGACTGCAAATTGTAAGACATAAGCTGGCCTTTGACCTCTGTCTCTGAACACATAGCAAATGTGACAAGATAAAAACCGGTTTTAAAGGGATCTTTATTGCTCATTTGCTTTATGGGAGAACCGAACACCTGTTCTCAGCTGGTCAGACTGGGCTAGTAGGCTCTAAATAAATCCCTTGCCCTAATAAAATCTGACTCGCTATAGCGAGTTGGCAAGTGGATTTCTCGAGGCCTGACTTGTGCGATATGCTCATGTTATATCTAAACATGACTGTATCCTGCTTCTCAGCAGACTCCTTCCTCTTACAATGAAGCGCGCAATGCCTCTCCCTGGCTCAAGGTTGATAAACATTATGTAAGGAAATGCCTCTTTTTACATGACCACCGCCAAAGATTTAGGCTGATGCTGCTGGTTTTGCTCTGACTTCTAAAAGTATACGGTTGATTGGCTTTTACTCAATTGGAATAAGTTAACTTACTTGTAAGTCCCTAGTATATGGTACCAGGCGTACCCAAGATCTGTAAGTTAGTGTCCCTCATGACACTAGTCTGGTAGAGCAGTTTTAGGCTGCCAGTTAAACTAGTGACAAAGTCCAGACCTCTCATTTTAATATATAAATCCGTGCTTAAGCAGGCCTATCGAGTCCTAAAGCAGAATGGTGTAGATTAAAAAGTAAGACATATATTTTATATGTCCAAACAGTAACAAAACAAACAAATGAATGTTTTTTTTGCTGTGGAAAGGCTAACGAGTACAAAGTGACATGCTGACAACTCAGCTGTGCTACCTCCTGAATGGGACTACTAAAGTTGGTACTTCAAGGTATCATTACATTAAACCCGACTTGATGCCCAAGTCGAATTTAATGTAACTTTTTAGTGAAAAGCAACTTTAGAAAGTTGTCATTCTGTTGCCCACATTTTCCATTGGCCATTTGCAGATGCTAGCAACAAGACCGACTTCTGCCATACTGGGGAGAGGTGTGAAAGACTCCCAGGAAAACAGGCACAGTAGATGCCTGCCATTGGAAGAGGTGTTACCTCTCCCTGGAAGGAAGCCACGCAGGTGAGCTTCAAAGGAGAAGCTGCATTTGAAGGGCAACTGGAGAACATATACGAGAGGGACTTCTCTTTTCTTCTGGTAGACAGGTTGGCGTTGAGGACACAGAGGAGAAAACGGTTGCCAAACTGGTTTTCTTGTGAGCTCTCAGGTAGCCACACCTCTATGGTGGGCTACCAGGCTTCACACACCAAGAGAGGGTTTCTGCTATCTTGGAGTGGGCAGAATATTGCATTCTGGGAAAAGTAGATGCCACATATTGCAGTAAGTCGTCATCAGGGGGAAAGGACCTAGTAGCCTAATGGCTAGTTTCTGCCACATACCTGAGGGCACTTTCTGGACATAAATATGACACCCAGACCACTTGTGCACTGTAGAGAGGACGGTATGAGGCTGCCCTGTTACCTGGGCCTGGCAAAGAGAAGCTGCATCAAAGACTGGAGAGCATCTGCTGCTGCTCCTGGATTAGCTTAGAGCGGAATGTGTGTTTGACGCTTTGCTTGAGGAAAAGTTGTTCTCTAGTCAGACAGATGAGGTGAACTCTAAGAGTCATTTGGTTGAATTCTTGTTACAGCTACAGGTCCACAAAAGCTGAAACAGCCCTGCTTGGCTAGTCAGTAACCACAATCGCTTGTTCGCCACTGACCACCGACATGCAGCCCAGGAAACAGAGTACCGGTTCTCAGAAGTTGCACTCGAGTCTGCTGGACCTGGGAAAATTGTCAGAATGTAGTTTGGTAGTCCAAGAAGGACGCTAGCCTTCAGCAAGGGAACAGCAGGTTTTGTTGTAACCGGAGACCAGTAGTACAGTGGTAACTCGACTTTTGCTGGACCCACCAGGACTTTGAGGGACATCGACCCCTGTGGCCAAAGTTGCCCTACCAAGAATGTAGACCGAGGAGTAGCTGCAGGAAGCCTCCCATGGACCACACAGCATCCTCCGCATCTCCAGCATACTCCATCCCTTGTATCAGGACCACTCTATTGATGTCTTTGGCAGTTTGCCCGTAGAGCCTGGTCCTATAAATCCTCACTGCCCCCTGACCGGCTCCCTGCAAGAGATGGTCGCCCAAAAGGGGCTGAAGCACCTGAACACAACCTTAGAAAAGTTTTTTAAAGTTTCCATTAACCGTGGTAGTTACACATGCTTATTTTTAATGAAAAGCTGTGATTTACTATTTACTTAAAAATCTATATATCTGGAACCCTCCATTAGTTTTTGTCATCTAAAAATTTATCAAAAATAAGATCTATGTTTATAAATTGGTGTCAGATTTCTTTCCTGATGTGTGACTTACGTACTCAGTTGTTTTGGTACTCCTAAATGCTTTGTTTAAGCCGGACTGCTCAAAGCCATATTTACCCAAGGTTGAGCTAAAGGTTTTACAAATTAGCCTTACTGGAAGCAATACGGTATTGTGAGTGTATTACAAGGTGAGGTCCCCAACCACACCATATAATACACCACTTTCCTCACACATGGTACTTCCTTTCTCAAGTGAGACAGGACAGTGCATTGAGATCCGAAATTGGTTTCCCAAACAGGCATTTGCACAGCCAATAGGTCTTGCCTATGTGAGAGCTATTGGATTTGCCAATGTCTTAGCCATATTCTAGAGTACAGTGGCTGCTGTGCAGCATGGCCAAAAGTTAGTAAAAAACAAAAGCGCTATAACGCACCGAGGTAAGAAGAAAAAATTTTTAGAGCTTTTTTTTTTTTTTTTTTTTTTAATAACCTTCAGCCATGTTGGACAACAGCCACGCTGCTCTTCAACATGTCTAAAAGACATTGGCAAAGCAAATAGTTAGCACATAGACGAAACCTATTGGCTTTGCCAATTCTAGTTTTTGCTATGGCGAAAGAGGGCTGGAACGTCTAATAGCTGTCATGCAGCCCTGTTTGCGAATGTGAAGGAGGCAGCAGGGCATGTGGTTTCGTCCTGTTCTCCTTAAATAATTATAATTTCAGATTTCTCACCTTGTGAATATTCCCAAGGCATCAGACTGGATCTGGAACTTTTCAGTAGAACTCCTGTGCGCCAGTAGGTGGTATTGTGTGGCTCCACGCAGACATCCCTCCACTCAGGAAGTAACTAGCGGAGCTACTTTTAAGCACCACTCATGTACTCTAACTCCGTTCCTTTTTCCGGGGCTACTTCTTGATTTTTTTGGAAGACCCTATTTTCCAACATTTACCAGTGTGCAAGGGAAAATGTCACCTCAGATAACAGGGTTTAAACTGAGTAGGTACTGTGACAAACTAATGTCTGTGATCAACCCTCATGAAGTATATCTATGGTGCCTGCGATCAGAGCACAATTCCAGGGCTTGAGATGATTGTGGCCAGATGAATCCAAAGGCCATTCAGGACTGTGAGGTGAAGCTGTAAGTTGCCAAACATCGGAAGACTCTACACCATGACTGGTCAAAGTTGAAATGAAGGCCCCATTCCTGCTCCCAAAGTCATTCCTGTGGCAGATCATCATCACGGTCGAAGTCTTCGGGTTAGTTAAAACAGATGGCATAAATCAAAGCAGGAATCTGCCCCTTGTCACCACTCTCAAATTCCAGAGGCTGAGAGGATTTCAATGTGCCACACAGTTTCGTTCGCGATCTCTGATTCTGAATCAAGTTCTGATGCATCCTGAATTTCTGAGTTAGTCTGCGACGTTGCAGCATGTGGAAGCCTTTAGGGAGGCCAAGCTGTGCATTTTAGGCACTTTACTGGCTTCTCCTAGCATGTCTTTGGGCCCCAAGGATAAAAAGGTCCTCGAGTCTGACTACTGCCGGCGGGTCCACCATCTGCCCTTGAAACACACTCCTGGTTACACTCCAGCTCTGGTGTAGACTTCGGTTCCAGTGGAACCCACTGCACTGGTTGCCTCTGCATTGGCATTGGTTTCAACGCCAAATAATTTGCAGCCCATTGTGCTTTCCAACTGCGAGTAGAATCCACTGACTCCCACTGGAGAGCAGCCAGCCAGCAACCCTTCTGATTTGGATACTTTGCCCTTACCATGTGGTAGAGCTCAGACTTCACACAATGTTTTTGGCACTGACTCAGACAATGACCATTTTGATGAAGGGGATGATTTTGTCCCCCAATATGAGGAGGAAAACCGGTTTGAGAAACTACAGGATGCCAGTGGTTTGGATCCTTTTCTAGATAGTGGCCTCGTTTTTCCTACTGGCCATGCCACAGAGGAAAGAGCCTCCTTCACTGTTATGTGGGGGGCAGGAAAAGTACAAGATTTACACCTCCCTACTATGGACAGGTAGACTAATGTTCTGGCAGAGATACTCCTGCTTGGTCAAGCGACAACTGAACGTCCATTACCATTTAAGGAGGTCCTCACGAACACCCTTTTGGGCACTTGGGCTAAACCATGTTCAGGACCACTAGTTAATGGGCAGGCTGCTCTGCGCCATGGACCAGCATCAGGTGACTACTAACTTTCTTACACAACATCACATGCCAGAGAGCTTGGTGATACAAGCGTTTACCCAGCAAGAATAATCCCAAGGCCTTTCCCACCACTGCACCTGTTTGTGAGTCCAGGAGATTAGAAACATTTGTCAAGTGCACCTTTTCCTCCATGAGTATTGCTCTCAAATCAGTGAACGTGCTATGGGACACGGTGGCTCAAGTTTACCAGCAGCTGCAGCCAACCTCCTGGAGTCCCTGTCCGAAGATATCCAGGATAGTTGTGACTCGGCTAAATTAGTAATTTGCTCAAGCTTAGACCCAACTGGCTGCTTCCGTCAGGCGATGTGTACGAGTGTAGTACTTAAGTGCTGTGCCTGGGTGAGGTCTACAGGCATCTCCAGGGATCTACAAACATCCCAGATGGCTATGCCATTTGATGGCTCTCACCTTTTTTGGGCGACAAACGAGGACCCAACCCTGAAACTTTTTAAAGAAAGCAGAGCCACAGCATGTTTCTTGAACCTGTGTGCCTTACCCAGACAGTTCCATCAACAAAAATAAGTTTCCAATACTGCCTATGTTGGACCCCTCTGCCAATCCAACAAGTCTTTCATTGCCAAGGTTGCGGCTTGCAAAGGCAACACCCAGAACATCTAGGACAATGGGCAGCTCAATCCCCCATCCTCCTCCTGCTGCTGCAGCCGCAAAAATTCTTTATTGTGTCCTTTGTGGCACACAGCCACCCTGCTGGGGAGGTGGGATCCAGCATTCCCCCCATAGTTGGTAAACCATTACGTCAGACAAGTGGGTCCTCCAAATTGTCATCTGGGTTATGCCCTCCATTTCTTTCTTCCCTGCCACACCTTCCATCACAATCAGGGCGGCTGGTGGAGGACCACATGTCTGTTTTGCAACAACAACAAAAAGTACAGTCCCTTCTGGCCAAAGACGCCATTGAGAGGGTACTGGTTTCTGAAGTAGGCACTGGGTGTTGCTCTTGCTACTTCCTTGTGCCGAAGAAAGATGGAGGTCTTCATCTTAATTTAGATCTTCATCCTTTGAATGCCTTGCTGCAGGATGACAAATTCAGGATGCTCATTATTATGAAATCTGTTTATTGGCATTTCGTTAATATAGACATAGCATAAATCATAAATGGAACATCTCACAGGCAATGAGTCAATTACTCAGAGGGGTCCCCGCCAATTGTGAATGCGGTGAACCACAGGATCAATCGCCACCCCCATGTGTGGAGCAAGTTAAGCTGATAGGTGTCAGGACCACCGCCCACATTTAAACAGATTCATAGAACAACAAAAGGAAACAGGCTAAACAACAGAAGCCCAGCATAACAGCAGCAGCAGGTTCGGTCCCCCCCCCCCCACCCGGCCCCCACCTCTCGTTACATACAGCTCCATTAAAGGCAATTGTCATTGTCCGCACATCTGCCCGGCTCAGCGAGGACCTTCCCACCAGTCCCCAAAGTAGGTCCCCCAGTCTTGCCGCCGTTCCCCTCCTCCTCAGGGAGTGTCTCCACAGTACGTGCCCCACATAGTCCCAGGGCATCCCCATCCAGCTGCATCAGGGCCTGTAAGTGTACGTCCCACTGATTCGCTATGGGTGTGCGTCTGAGGCCCAACGTTTCTTCCCGCAAGAGAGCTGTACCCTCCGCCCCCGCCCACACCAGCAGGGAACTCCGCCACGCCTGCGCACGGGGGGGCTCAGCCGCCTTCCAGCGCTTAGTGATTAACCGCTTCGCCACGATCAGACCCAGGTCGAGGAAGCGACAGGCAACCTTCATGGGGGGAGTTCTACCAAACAAGTGTAACAAACAGGCCGGCCATTCCCGCCGCGCCAGCGGGCCGGCACAAGTACTTAACGCTCCATGCACCGTCCGCCAATATGAGTCTAGCGCTGGACAGCCCCATAACATGTGCACCAGTCCAGCATCCAGAGCCTTGCAGCGTGGGCATTCAGCGTCCGCACGGTGGAAATAGCGGTTGATGGAGTCGGGGGTGAGATATGCTCTGTGCAGTATAAAATACTGAATTTGGCGAAACCGCAAGTTCTTGGGAACCCGCGTGGTTCCCCGTAGCGTATCCCTACACTCCTTGTCGGTCATGGGGCGATCCAGATCCGCTTCCCATTTACCCCGCAAAGGAGACAGGTCTGTCGCCACCTGCGTGCGCAGGGAGGCCGCGAACTAACGAATCATGTGACTGCCCCGTCCCATGACATGGAGGTACTGCATCATGAGGTGTTGTGCCGGCTCCACCTGAAGAGCACCCCACCGGTTCGTCAGCGTCAAGATGAGCGAGCGGTGACGGAGGAACTGACCGGCTGGTAACCCCGTCTCCTCCGCTAGTTGAGCGAACGGGATAAGCGCACCATCGCGGTAGAGGTCCCCTAGCGTGCAGATGTCCGCCGCGTGCCATTCCGCAAGCTCCGTCGAGCGCAGTATCCCTCGACCACTAGGCGAACCCTCAATTGGCATGTCGGGAGCGTATGGGGTATGCGACCGGGTCAAGTAGAGGGCACGCCGATAGCACTTGTATGCCACTGCCACAAGAAGGGGGCCCGGCTTGACCATTCTGGCCGTTGGGTGGAACGACGCTATAATATCCGCCAGGGGGAGTGGCGGCTCCGTGGACGCCGTGTCATCTCTCTCCCTGTCGGCCAACCACCTGGCCACCCATTGCAGCTGCGCTGCTAGGTAATAGTGCGCAAAGCATGGCATCGCGAGTCCCCCTTGACCCGTGGCTGTCTGGGGGGTCACCTCTGGCAACACCTGGTCTTCCGGAATTATGATGGACGGGGAGGAGGACAGGTCAGTCTCAGTGTCACTGTGTATGCGAGCCGCCACATCCCCCTGGCTGCTCACGGACCCCAGAGTGGCCACCGCTTCAAGAGCCTCCAGCCGCTCCACACGCATCCTCTCCGGACTCGGGGCCGCCGGGGGACTCGGGCCCCACCCCACCACGTCGGTCCCTCTGCCTCCGTCGTCTCAGCCTTTTCTCCATACGCACCACGGGCCCCGGGTCCGCGGGCCGGGGGCCACCATGTTGGCCCGCTTCCTCCAGCCAGTCCCAGACATCAGACGGGGCGTCGAAAAAGCATGTCTCATCTTTCGTGACCACCCTGAGGCGCGAGGGGAACAGCAGCGAGTATTGGATGTGCAGTTCACGGAGCCGGCGTTTCACCTCCAGGTAGTTGCTCCTCCGCTTCTGAACGGTCGCAGTGTAGTCCGGGAACAGCATCACTGTGCCACCCCCTATCGTCAGGGCACCCATTTTCCTTGTTTCCCGGAGAATCACGTCCCGGTCCCGGTAGTTGAGGAGGCGAAACAGGAAAGGACGCGGCCGGGCTCCAGGGACAGGTCTCCGCATCGGTACTCTGTGCGCCCGCTCCACCACGAACTGTGGGGAGAGCGCTCCTGGGGGCAGGATGTCCCGCAACCAACCTTCAACAAACTGCTCTGGTCGTCGCCCTTCCTCGCCCTCCACCAGGCCCACAACTCGTATGTTCTGGCACCGAGAGCGGCCCTCCGCATCCTCCGCACGGTCCTCGAGAGTGTTAACGCGGTCTATCAGGTCCTGCAAGGTGGCAGATTGATTGCGCACTATCGGCTGCACGTCCTGTAGCGTCTGACTGTGACCGGCAATGGTGTCCGCCAGCTTGCGATGGTCGGCGTGGAGCAAGGTGAAGTCAACCGTGACTTTGTCAATCCGGGACTCCAGGGAGGTTCGAGTTTGTTCCAGCGTATTGCCCAGTCGGTCGACCGCTGCCAACATGGCGTCCATTTTGGCTTCCAGTGTCGATGCAGGCAGCGCCACAGTCCCAGCAGAGCGCCCCGGCGCCGCGTCAGGGCCTTCCGCCCTCAGCCTGGTCTCGGCCTGCTTGTTCCGAAGCCGCCCCATGGCCAGTTGCTGCGCCGATGGCATTCAGTGGGCTCACTGGTGCACGAGGCCGACTGGGGCTCCAGGCACCTCCAGACGCCGATATCAAAGGGGCCCAGTCCCACTGCCACGAGTCGGGCCAACGCCAGAGGTGTCAGGGCGCAGGGCAGCGCCACCGGCGGGGGAGGTGCGTCGCGAGCCGTGGGCAACCGATAACCAGGGTCCTCCAGGCCGCACTCCGCCGAGTCCGCAACGGCCACCCCAACGCGTCCAGCAGCAGGCAAGCGGTCAGCTCCCCAGGCTCCTCACCCTGATCCCGGCCGATCGGTGCAGTCTGGAGGGCCACAGCACGCCCACCAGGGTCGCCTCCGCCACCACAACAGTCCTCTTCGCCCCCAAGGGGCAGCAGCCAGGCGCTCACCAGGTGCCCGTCCACAGCCTCACAGCCAGAGGGGGGTCTGCCACACCAGGTCACTCACCGGGCTCCCGGGCGCCGCAGGCTCCATGTCCGCCTCCATCGCCTCCAGCCGTCATGGCCGCCACCGTCGTCCACCGCAGCAGGCTCAGTGTGCTGAGACAGGCAGGGTCACGACGTAGCCGATCGCCAGTCACCCTGTGTACCGTCACTGCAGGGGAGTCCCTCGCGAGTCCCCAGTCCTCCCGCTGACGGTCTGCGCCTCGCCGCGCGGCCCAGCCGCCTCGTGGCAAGCCGCGGTGTAGGGTGATTCCCGCGGTCGGACGCCGCCTCCAGTGCTCCCCGCACCGCTCGCCAGGCAGGTCTCCATGGGTGTGGCACGCAGTCAGAGGCCGCCCCCGCCTTCACTTCGGGCCCCACAGGAACGCCGGGGCCTCACGGGCAGGAGCAGGCAGCTTCGGCAGCCCCGTGGCACATCCCGGGCAGGAGAATCGGAGGAGAGCTTCACTCGGGCACAGCCATCTTGGCCGCGCGCCCTCTAGCGCCCCCCCCACAAATTCAGGATGCTCATGCTAGCCTAGGCACTGTCTGCCCTAGATCCCAGGGACTGGATGGTGGTACTTGACCTGCAGGACGCTTATTTCAATACATCCATCCTGCAGGCCCACAGGCACTACATGTAGTTCACAGTGGGCCAGGAACTTTTTCAGTTTGCAATACTCCCTTTTGGCCTAGCCAATGCCCCTCAAGGGTGATAGTGGTAGTCTCAGCATACCTTCATAGACTGGGGGTACCAGTCTTCCCCCTACCTCGATAAACTGGCTGTTGAAGCGGACTCATCCAAGGCAGTCTCCAACCATTTCCAGACGACGACAAACCTAACATTGTTGTAGTTCACGACCAACATTCCAAAGTCCCACCTGACTAACTCGCAGACGCACTCGTTCATCGGAGCCATTCTGGATATGGTATGGTTTCATGCTTTTTCCCCGCAGTGGTGAGTTCAGGACATTTGGGCTATGATACTGATGTTTTCGACTCTCTCGTGGATTTCAGCACAGATGACTCTGAGGCTGTCGAGATTGTTGGCCTCCAGCATCCTTCGGTGAAAAATGCTACATGGCATAGGCGGGCTTCACAGTGGGCACTGAAGACCCACTGGAAGCACAACTGCACATCAGTGTGTTACTGTTGATGGCTATTGACTTGGCATTGAAAGCCTTCCTACCGATTAGAGGAAGGCTGGTGCATGTGCTCATGGACAACACCACGGATATATGGCCCGGAACAAGCAGGGTGGGCTGGCGTCTTGGGTGCTGTCCTAGGAAGTTTGGTGACTCTGGAAGCGGCTGAACTTTCAAGGAATTTCTCTAGTTCTGAACCACCTAGAAGGATCTATAAATGCCAGGGCAGACTAACTCAGCCATGGACGCTTAGCGGACCACGAATGGCAGTTACCGTCAATGTGGAGAACCCTGGCTCAATCTTTTCTCCACCGCTGAGAACGTGCACTATCAGCACTTGTGTGTGTTGGAGATCCCAAGAAAGCTCTATCTTTCTCTTAAACTCATTCTGTCTAGAGAGCTGCCTCTCCTGCTCCAAGTTCTGAAGAAGATCAGGAACCACCGGTCCCAAGTTGATCCAGTGAAAGCCATGTTACCTGAAGTTTTGTTGTTTTGTCCCTGGCTCAGCAAGTACTTGCTTTGGGCACTGTTTAAGGCTCTATCGGCTTTTTGCTGAAGCCACGTTGTGATGAGATTTTTCAGGCTGGGGACAGCCTGACAAAGCAAGTGACGCCCATGCGCATGGGTGTCGCATATATGCAGCTCTGCTCATCACTTCTGGAGCAAGATGACCGGAACAGTGCAGCAAATTGGTGTGCAAAAGTATTACTTTAAAGTTTCTGCATCCAGTCTGACACCTGGAGAATATTCACAAGGTGAGGAATCTGCGGTTAGATAGTGTATCCACCATAAAGCTAGTCACCAGCTGTAAGTAATTTTTCTGTCCTGAATCCTGACAGATTGACTTCATTAGCAACCTACAGATTGATTCCTGGCTCTATGGAAACTGTTTTAGAGTTGTCAGATCCCTCAGTACTACCCATAAGAGGTCTACTGAATAAATGAGAGGCTGCGCCATGTCAGATGGCCAAGATAACTAAAAATTAATCCTCTGCATGATTTCACCGGTTTATTGGTTCTGATAAATGTGTTGCTTTTGAAGAATGTCAATGTGCATAGAGATGAGAAAGGTGACAGTGAAGGAAGATAATTTCTTATCACCTAAGGAAACTGAATCTCGTTTGCATGGAGATGTCCGAATTGCCAGTGGGTCAGACACTTACCTTGAGGTGGAATTCTCCAGATATGACGAACCAATTACTGCTAAGCAAACACACTTTTCTGATTTTATCCAAACCCTGCAGAGACTCCGAAGATCCACAGGCACCCTCTTTACAGAATCTCCCCATAACAGGCAAGCAAACCTCTGAACCTAGTTTACCTTTTGATGAGATATTGTTTCGGTTTATCAAAGAGATATGGGAGAAACTAATCAGCACAATCATTCTCACAATTTGTATCAAGAAAACACAGGCTAGACAAGAAATCCAAAAGAGTGAATATAGTTGGGCACAAGCTTTTTACTTCCCACTGTCTGGCTCTGTGGGTCACTAAAGTGAACTGTGCTTTACCACGTTATCCCTATACCCTCTAGAAAGTGGCATCTTTAGCAGTTTCCAGCCCACGGAAGATCGTTTGAGACTTCTTTCGGTCTCTTATGCAAAATGGCGTGTATGCTGCCAAGCAGTCAATGAAAACAGTTCATGAGGTAGTAGATGCTGATGGTCTGTAGCATTGTTTTTCAAGGGATGTGAAAGTACAGTTGTTGGATATGACTTTTAGACTGCTATAGTCTTTTCAGAGAAAAGACTGAAAGCTCCTCCGAGTGCCCCAAGCAAAGCAGTCCCCACAACCTTGACCCATACCTATGGGGAAGACATTCCACTAGAGTACAGGATGTTTGAAGGTTCGGTGACCGGTTCCAGAAGCAAACAAGCATTTGCAATGCAATAGGTCTCGCATTTGTGAGACTTTGAGCTATTGATATTGTAAATGATAATGCTTTTTATTTGTGTTTTGAAAACCTGAAAGCGGTGCGTAAACACGCACTTTGTACTTATACTCCTTGCTTACAAGAAACAAGGCTGGCAGTAAAAGATGTGCAGTTACTGCCAAACTTACTTCTTGTAAGCAACAACTATAAATAAGTACAAAGTACGTGTTTACACACCGCTTGCTGGTTTTCAAAACACAAAAAGCATTATCATTTACAATGCCAATAGCTGAAACTGTCACAAATGCGAGACCTATTGCAATGCAAATGCTTGTCTATAATGTTAAAAAAAAATTACAAGCACAAAAAGCAAATGTAAAAAAAAATAAACGGGTCTGGAAAGGTTTCATTTGTGCTTTTGTATCTTCTGTACCCTATACTGTATCACCTAGGATGGCTTCTCCTCACCGTCACCCCTGCCCCATCCACTGCCTGAGTAACTTGGAGTGCTCCCAACTCTACCATTACTGACCTTACCATGCTGGGAGTCGACCCGACTCTGGCTGGTGCTCTAGTGCATTATGATTGAGGCCTCTTTAATTCCTGCCGTGCTGCGAGAAGGAGGAGGAGGAGGAGGCGGCACAGCAGGGGACACTTGCAAGCACATAACTTCTGTCCCTGATGTGAGGAAAGAGCTGGTGAAATGTAACCGCACACTGCAGTGTCATATAGGCCCGACTCTGACCCACTTCAAAATACCGGGGCATCTGTCAGCTCACCGTATCGTGCGCGGGTTTCTAATTGAAAATGATTCATTAATGTACTAAGTCTCAGGTTTCTAATGCAGTGGCGTGGTGGTCAGTAATCGAGTCATAAGGAGATATTTGCATATCATCACTAAAAGGGGCAGTGCTGACGGCTTTCACGACTGTACACGGCGAGGTTTGGACTTGCGCCCACCCAGTACAGCTCAGTACAGAGAAGGCCCACCTTTCACTTTAATGTTTGCTCTGACCTCTACGCTGGGAGGGTGGGATCCTTCACTGTATGATATCCAGACCTCCTCCAGGGATCATGGTGTGCTTTAAAGAAAGTTTTTAAAAGAAACAGAACTTCCACTACCATAATGCACTGCATTCACACAGCAATTCGCAGACAACATTTGACACAAACTTGACATGCATCAAGACAGGTTTAAACTGGTCTCTGATAATGGATGCACAGTGCACCCCATCAACGATCTGCAACAACAAATGTTCAGAGATGGCAAACAGTGACAAACCACAGAAAGCCCACCCAGGCAAAAATAGTGTCATTAGGTTGAAGCGAGCAGATATTGGCATAATTCTCCCACAGCTACGGGCTCAATATTGTAATATAAGCCAAACTCGACTGCCAATTTCTTTTTTTAACAGAGTGCCCCAGGAGGCAGGCCACAGCGAGGGAAGACCAGTCCCTATGGAGATGGTTTAAGCAGGGAGCCATACAGTATTCTTTGTTGTCAGTAGGCACAGCTGCATTCCGAGCTCTTCTTGGTTACTAACAAGCCCGCGAGGGGTGCGCGAGTGCCACAGCGAGACATGTGGTTTCAATTATCGCACCCGTGTCTGGGCACGATAATTGAAACCACATGGCAGCGGTGCGCGTAATAGACACCAATAGGCCATGGGCGGAGCAATGCGCCCGCCTTTGGCCAATTGCGTGCTGTCTTTAATAAAAAGACGCATGCAAAGGCCAGTAGTGTGGGCCAAAAGGAAATGCACACGCACGAGCGTGTGTGATTCCCAGGTCTGTTTTCAAACCCCCTACATGACGTCTCTCGCTGTGCGAGCAGTGCTGTGCACTGCAACGCTAGGCGTGAGGCCTAAAAAGAAACTGCTGCAATCTGTGTTTCGCAGCCCTACATTTTGCCCCTTTAGGAGCAGACGATGGAGCAAGGACAGTCATAGTTAGTCCTCTTACTCCACAATCAACACACCAAAACCACTCGGAGACCTTGGCCTTCAAGGATATCAGTCTTCCGGTCAGGGTATAGGTAGTGGCCATCCTTTGGAAATAAAAATAGATGACCTCAAGCCAATCTGCTCTGCATATAAGATCTGGTTAATGTTTCCCTCCCAACCATAAACCCCCCCTCTCACACAAACATTTTGAGAAATTAGATTGCTTCTCTCCTGAAGAGGAGCACTATCCAGAATTCCACAGGCCTGGAAAGGTTGACAGTGCTACGGTGGGAATGGAGGAGGTTTACACCCAATTCTAGATTTGAGCTTTTCTAGTAAAAGAAGTTACAGATGACCACTGTCTATCCAGCTCAAAATTAGGTGGTTTTGATAGACTTACTAGGTGCATACTTTCACATCTCCATTGCCAAAGAACACATATATTTCAGAATTGTCTTAAGGGCTGAGCTTTACAAATGTGTAATGTTACCAGAAGGCCGTTTTTATCTCTCAGGTTATTCACCAACGCCAAGGTACTAGCTCATTTGCATCATCAAGTTGTCTATTTATACCATTACCTGGACCATTGGCTTGTGAAGGCGTTCTCCCCTGACTTAACCATTTAGCACCTGTGTATATTCAGCAGATGGTGTGACAATGCTCCTTGAAATGAGTGCAACCAATGACATTGGATCCTTTCAACTTTCTGGTACCACAAGCACATAAGATGCAGCAGTGTAATCATGATTTGGTCACCCTGCAGACACAGTCCCTCGTACCTTATGAAAGATGTCAGGAGACATCCACCAATACAGAACTGAGAGCAGTTGTGGCCCAAGACAAGGATACCGCCTTATTGGGGGAAGATACATTTTACAAGCCAAAGTAGGAAAGAATGGGTTCCAACGCTCTGACAAGAAGTCCATGCTCTTTTATTCCTAGGCTATAAACCATGTAATTGATCTGTCAAAAGCACGTTTAGCAGGAACTCAGAATGTGGAGGTGGATTGTTGGAGCAGAGGCGATTCATTCATTCATTCATTCATTCAATCAAGAGTGGGGTATCAACCATGATGTAGCAACTGAGCAAGATGTGTAGAGTCCCAGACACCGAGGGTTTTGCAACCCTGAGTAACAGGAAATGTATTGAAATACTACTTCACAGAGTACCCTTCTATCAGGTCAGGGAGAAATTAGCTAACTATGGCATGAATGTTTTGGCTCCACTACACCTTCCCTCCAATTTGTCCTAGTCAGTGGGTATTCTGTAAAATTAGCTTCCACAAGGCTTATGTGACGCCTATCGTCCCAAACTGGGTAAGATGCTGTGGTATCTCGACATTGTACTGACCAATCAGCCCACATGACTTCTCCTGCCTCAGGAAAATGTACATTTGCAGCACAGAGAACACATGCTCCATGTGTTCATTTCCAAAAGGATTCTCCTTGGGTGGATTTTAAGAGTCCAGCTTTGTCATACTTCGACCTAGCTACATTGGTTGTGGGTTTTCTTTTCTGATGTGCATCCATTGACCAGGGCAGTCCACTCGAGTGATTGGTTCATTTTCCCTTCTTGGTGCGGTGTAGCAAAGTAAGATCTGCTTCTATGATTAACCCCACTTTCTTGCCTGGTGCTAAGCTGTATTTGACTAGTCTGACTGGGATCCTGCTAATCAGGACCCCAGTCTATCTGCTTTCACCCTTAATTGGTATGTTCAGTACTTAGGTATACCCCAGATTGGATACTGGGGTACCCTTACAAGTCCATAGTATATGGTACCCATGTACCCAGGGCATAGGTACCCCAGAAGTCATCCATGGGATGAAGCATGCATTATGCCACCCATGGGAGACCATTCCAAGTGGAACTACAAGCCTGCAATTGCAGCCTGTGTAAGCTGGTGCTTGCACCACTTACTAAAGATATAGGTTTCCTATATCTAGTGTCACTGCACTTAAAACCTATAAATCACCCGTCTAGCAGGCCTTGGCAATCTTGATGGCTGGGTGCTTGGTTCTAAGTGAGAGGGTGCCCCTGCATGAGCAGGTCACTCCTACGGAGTCCATTCTCCCAGGTTGTCAGTGAAGCAGCCATATACTATAAAGAGGGGCACAGCATAATTACACGACGACCATCTCGAAACTGGCTGCAA
Organism: Triturus cristatus; assembly: GCF_964204655.1. Lineage (NCBI taxonomy): Eukaryota > Metazoa > Chordata > Amphibia > Caudata > Salamandridae > Triturus > Triturus cristatus. The sequence continues at coordinate 827,423,725 of NC_140584.1, read as the reverse complement.
CGAATCCTATCATGTATGGTATCAAACATGTTGTAATCATACCCCCACACAGTGAATTTTATGGGAGGTATGATTCCAAGCACTGGATGAGCCCTCTGTTAGTGTTCCCGGTACCAGCCTTCTTGACACAGACAGCCCAAAATGGTTGCTGCCGACCAGAGACACATTTCTGCCCTCCTACTGCTGAGCCAAGCTCAGGACTTTGTGTATTGGGGTAGGGTGGGTGCGCTTGCCAGCGCCACTCAGTCTGCATGAGGGGCACCTTTGGTGTCCCCATGCATAGTCAAGTTCAAACCAGTCCTGGGAGCCGTTGCCTACTGCTCTGGCCCTAAACTGGACAAAGAACATGGGAGTAACTTCACCCCTGTCCAGAACCCTCCCCTGCGAGGGTCCCCTGAATCATCCCAACCCTTTCCCTAGGGTACTTAAGGGCTTACCTGTGTTTAGGTCCCTAGATTCGTCATGCGACAAGATTTAGATCAGACACCACTTCTTCCACCGTCTGGGCACTCTGGACTTAATCTGGGCCTGACTTTATCTCCCTTTCAGTCTGCTGCATCGTCTGTGCACCATACAAGAATCTTCCAAGGCCTGTGGGCATCAAAGACACTTGAAGGAATCTCCCTTGGAGGGAAGGAGTCACACCCCTGCATTCACAGGCACCGCAACTAAGTCGACCAGTCTGCGGATCCTGAGCTCCTCCGGAGTCCGTAGGGTCTACAACACAGGTGGTGGGTTTCCACAGCTCCCGAGGCCTGCCCTGCCTTCTCCCAAAGTTTGAGGTCAGTATCCCTCGTGGGGGTTGCAATAACCAAACCCCTGTGCACAGCACCAACTTGCAGTTGCAAAGGCTTGTTGGCTTCCTTCCAAGAAGATCTTCGGTCTCCAAGTAGCCCCAACCGCAAGCACCTCCAGTGACCAGAATCTTCGGCCACACCACATCGTGTGCACCGGGGCCAGCATGTTTTGGTGAACTGCTTGAGGTCCTCTCGTGACTCCAGTGCCTCCGGCCTGTGGGTCCATTTGAGGGTCACACTTGTTTCTTTTGGCTCCCCTGATTGCCCAGGGCCTGCCCAAAATCCCCTGCTTGTGGTGAGTCCCCTGGACCTTGCTGGTCCCGACAGTGCTCCTTCTTCACTTCCTGCGTTGGATGCATTTGCCAAGGCTGGTTGGTGCTCCCGCCAGACACCGACCCCTCAGCACTTGACATCCTTCGTGGGACAGCTCGTGCATGGCTCCTGGTCTTCTTCAGCATCGCCTGGTCCTCACAGCTGCAGAGTTAAGGTCATCGTCACCCATCCTGCAACACCCGACATTGGAGTGCATTTGTCTTCCAAATCTCCTGGTCACTCCGGAGTGACAAAGACTCTGTCCCCTCTGCTTTCAGGTACCTCTCATCTAGAATCCACCTTCGGATTCCACCTGACACTTTCTCCTTCTTCAGCAGCGGCACTTTTGTGAAGTCTTCCATTGGGGTCGACGGTGGGTTCCGAAACCTCTACACATGTATGCACCAGGCTTCCCTTGTGTATGTAACGTGGTTATTAGGGTATCCATGGGTGGGGTGGCTCTCCAACCTCCTATCTTCCACGGGGTTTCTACAGGGTCTACTGGGAAGGGTCCTTAATCTTAAAAAATCCAACAGCGAATTACACATAAGAGTTGTACGGAGCACGCGGTCATGTCCACACATTGCACACGCTCTTCGTGGAGTTCCTAGTCACTCACCTTGGGTGGTTTCGTTGGGTCCCCAGCACTTCTATGCCCTCTTGACAATGTCTTGACCAGAGTCGTGGTTCTTGTACCACTTTCTTAGTATATGGCTTGTCCCCTCCCCCGGGGCCCACTGTGTATTCTGTGCTATTTACTGTATTTCTATGCAAAGTATTGTGTGCATTGTATTTATCTCCATGTAGGAGATATGTAAATGTATTGAAGTATTATATAATAAATACATATTTTTATAAATACCCTTGTGTGGTTCCTTTTCACTCAATCTATACTTTAAGATTGCATTCTGGCAAAACAAACTGCTTTACACTCCTTCTGGACTAAGCCTGAAGGCTGCTTCCACAGCTACCACTTAGAAAGCTTTCTAAGGTTGTCTAAGACCTCTTAAATCACATAAGGGTTGTCTGAACTGGTGCAAGGTGCCCGCTTACATTAGTGGACATCCTATACCAGGCCACCTTCTCACATGCTGGGACACAACATTGACCCTTTGGAGGGAATAGTGATGCACATGTTCGATTGTGAAATTAGCTCATAATTGAATATAGCGGCTGAGTGTCTGTGTAGGAGCCTATTTGTGAAGCCTTTCTTCATCCTTGAAGGTGGGAAAGTGATTCTCATTGTGTCTTCCTTTGAGGGGAAAATGAAAGTGGAGTGAATACCGAATGGTCTCCAAACTCTGCCACTCTTCTGGCTGAACTAAGTGCCAACCGAAAGGCAGTTCAGAGAACAGGAATGCAGGAGTTCAAAGGAGGAATGACACTCAACCACTATTTGCACAGGTCTGCTGAATTAAGGGTAGAGGGTAACCTTTTGTCTCCCTATGATGGCCCTTTAGCTGACCAATTCACCAGAAACAAAACAATCTCCAGGTGGAATTTCCTATGAATTAAGCAATGCTATGATTGGCAGGTAAAGACGCATAAGTGTGCTTCTATGCTCATTCAGTGAGGGGTAAAGCAGCAACCTCTGTTTTCTGGAATGTGTCCCAGTCCAGTCTGCCATGATGTGCGCTGGGCGTCTGTGCAATCTTGTGCTAAACGTTACTGATTGGGTGAGCAGGACTGACAGCAGTACCAGTGCTGGTTAGTAGTACTTATTTGTTTTGTCGTCTAAAATGAAAGAACAAGTTACTTACCTTCGGTAACAGTGTATCTGTAAGAGACGTAGATTAGTTATAGATTCCTTACCTTACAATTACCCCCAGGCGTCTCACTGGATCTGGAGAATTTTTTTCTTAGCAGTACCCCTGCGCGTTGATAGGTAGCGTTGGTTGACTCTGCGTCCGTTGTTGGCGTTGTGTTCGCCGGGATGACATTGTGGTGCCTATTAAGACGCCACCCTTGCGTGCTGACGTCAGTTCTGACACAACTATCCATGCCAGAAGCGCAGAGCCATGCAAGTCACTGACCACTGGTGCGTTAAAACTTGGGCCCTGCAAGTGAGTCCCTCTCCCTAGAAGTCAATTCGCAGAGCGGAGAGGATAGGTTGGGTGGTAAGGAATCTATAACTAACCTATGTCTGTTTCAAATACATTATTACCGAACGTAAGTATGTTGTTCATCTGGAAGAGACAGTTAGTTATAGATTCCTTACCTTAGAATAGATACCCCAGCAATACTAACCCCGAAGGAGGGTCTGCGAACCAAGTTCACACCAGAAAGTCCTGGTGGACAGAAGGGGCAGATTAGCCAGCCCTCCGGACTTCGCTGTCCAGGCAGTAATGTCTGGTGAACGTGTGTAAGGATGCCCACGTGGCTTCCTGACAGATGTCAAGGGGTGGAACTCCACGTGCAAGAGCAGTGGTGACTGCCGTAGCTCTGGTGGAATGAGCTAAGCCCAATGGAGGTTCCTTTTTTGCCAACGCGTAACAGATTTTAATAGAAAGGACAACCCATTTAGAGATGGTATGCTTTTGAACTGCCTGGCCTTTCATGGCACCTACGTAACAAACGAAGAGTTGATCATCCACCCGGAAATCTTTTGTGCGATCAAGTTAGGACAGCGCACGTTTAGGGTCCAGATAGTGGAGTCTCTCCTCCTCCTCCTCCTTGGAAAGGTGCGGAGGTGTGAAAAAGGAGGGCAAAATATGGTTTGTCCAATGTAAGAAGGTGTAACCACTTTTGGAAGGAACATGGGTCTCATCCTAAGTACCACTTTTTCCAGATGCACAGAGAAGAAAGGGGGCTAAGAAGAAAGAGCTTGAAGCTCACTCACTCTCCAAACAGAGGTGATGGCGACAAGGAAAGCTGTCTTCAGAGTGAGGAGCCTGATAAGACAGTTGTAAAGAGGCTCAAAGGGAGCGCACATACGATAAGTTAAGACCAGGTTCTCCACGAAAAGGAAATGGAGGAAAGAGGTAATGTCCTTAAAGAATTTATTTACAATAGGGGACTTGAACAAAGATGGCTGATCTGGTAGCCGAAGGATAGCAGAGATGGCCGCAAGATAGCCTTTAAGAGTGCCCAGGACAGAGCCCTGCTGGGTGGCACAGGTGGAAAGGCGTACAGGAGGCCGCAGTTCCATTCGCAAAGAAAAGCGTTGCCGAGCGAGTGCCGCCTTGGAATCTCCAATGCGCAGAATTGCTGACATTCTGCATTTTCTTCGGTGGCGAACAGATCTAACCATGGCTCGCCCCACTGCTGAAAGAGACCATGCACCACCCTCGAGTGAAGATGCCATCCGTGGTCTACCAGGCACCGGCGGCTGAGTTTATCCGCCCTTGCGTTCAGAGAACCTGCCAGGTGTTGAACCACCCTGATGTTCCAGCCATGTCCAGAGATGAAGAGCCTCATGAGATAGGGTCCACGACCCCACCACGCACTGTTTGTTGCAGTACCACATGGCGGTGGTGTTGTCCGTGAACACCTGCACCACCTTCCCCTTTAGCGAGGGAATGGATGCCTTTAGTGCCAGGCGAATCGCCCAGAGCTCTAGAAGGTTGAAATGGAGCCCAGACTCTGCCGGAGACCAGACACCTCTGCTCTCTGCCTCTCCCAGATGGCCGCCCCATCCCAGGAGTGATGCATCTGTCACCATTGTGACATCTGGATGGGGAAGGGAGAGGGATCTGCCTCTGACCCAAGCTTGGTTCGTTAGCCACCACTGCAGTTGTTACGCAGTTCCCTTTGAGATCTGGACGTAGTTTGAAAGATTCCCCTAATGCTGCGTCCACTGGAACTTCAGGTCCCACTGCAGAGCCCGCATATGCCATTTGGCATGATCCACCAGCAGGATGCAGGAGGCCATGAGGCCCAGCGGCCTCATGGTCACTTTCACCGAAATCTGGGCTCGAGGCTGAAACATCGGTATCCTAGCCCGAATATCCGGGGCTTGCTGCTCGGGATGATAGGCTCAAAACTGCAATGTGTCCAGAACAGCTCCGATGAAAGGGAGCGTCTGAGAAGGAGTCAGGTGTGACTTTGGCAGGTTAATAGTGAACCCCAGCTAATGCAGGAGGTCTGCTGTAGTCTGGAGGTGGGATACGACATCTTGGGGCGAGCCTGCCTTCAACAGCCAGTCGTTGAGATGGGGGAAGACTGGAACCCCTGATCTGCGCCGGTGAGCTGCGACCACCACCATCACTTCTGCGAACACCTGAGGGGCACTAGTAAGGCCAAAGGGAGCACAATGAACTGAAAATGCCTGTGGCTCACTGTAAACCGCAGGTAGTGTCTGTGGACTGGCAGGACGGGTGTGAGAAGTTGGCCTGGTATATGCTGTCCTCTAGTTATAGTGGGCACCTTGTACCAGTCCAAACAACCCTTATTGATGATTAGGTTAAAGACAACCTTTATTGAAAGCTATCCTAGTGGTAGCTATGGAGAGCAGCCTTCAGGCTAAGTCTCGAAGGAATGTAAAGCAGCTTGGTTTACCAGTTTATAACCTCCTGAATGACCAAATGAAAGGAGAACCACACAAGGTATATATATGTATTTATTACTAAACACTCTCTACTAACCTCTTTATGAGATTAGAGAGCAACGCACACAATATTAAAGTTCTAAAATGATAGTAAATCGCACAATATACAATGGGCCCCAGGGGGAGACCAAACCATATACTAAGAAAGTGGTATAAGAACCACAACTTGACCAGACACAGTGCCTAGAGCACGTAGAATCGCTGGGACCCCAAGAAACCACCCAAGGAAGTGACACAGGGGACCCACAGGGGACGCGTGCAGGTAATCTTCGCTGTTTTCAATGGCGAGTTGCTGCAAAGTGCTGCTGCCGTGGAAAGGAAAAGTGTCCGGCGTGATCCAAGCCTGGATCAAAGAGGACACAAACCTGAAAGCAGAGGGGTCAAAGTCTGGGTCACTTGCCAGAGACCAGGGGCACGATAGACTAATGCCCACCAATGTCTGGTGTTTCAGGTGCAATGAGGTGAAGCTTGACTCCACTGCCACGGGGACCAGGAGACGTCGACTACGACCAAAGTCCGCAGGCGAGCTGTCCCACGAAGGATGTCAAGTGCTGGGCGGGTCAGTGTCTGGATTGGTGACCAACAAGCCTTGGCAACGGCAATCCACACGGTGAGAGTAAAAAGGCTTCAGTGTGGACCAGCAAGGTCCTGTGGACTCCCCAAGCGATGGAGAGTCAGGGCATGTCTGGAGCAACCAGGTAAGCCCACTGAAAGTTAAAGTACCCTTCTCAGGGACCCACAGGTCGACGGACAAGGGATCGCAAAGGGACCTCGAGAGGAATCATTCAATACCAGCCCACGGGACACTCGTGGAGTGTAGGCCAGTAATATTCAGTGGAATCCCTGCTCGGGGTCTGGACTACAAGTAACCCAAAGCACAGCCTCAGGGATCACCAAAAAGCATATGCTGCTGCAAATGTGCATTGGCCAGGGGTTCAGGTTGCACGGTCCCCACGAGGGCTTTGGATCTCAGGTTTGCTGAGAGCATGGATCGGCCTCAGGGAAGCTTGGAAACCCACCTCCTGTGTGGCAAAATCTTCAGAGTCCTTCAGGAGCTGCGTAGTTCCAGACTGGAGAGATGTGTCTTTGGTGCCTGCCTTGCAGGGGAGTAACCCCTTTACTCCAAGGGAGATTCTTCGGTCATCCAACGTCGTGTAGATAGGTGAAGTTCTGGGATTCTGTAGCAGAGTTTTGTCCAGGTAAATCTAACGTCCTGTAGCCAGGGGTTCCTACTTTATACCCAAGGAAGGGGTGGGACAAACTCTGCGAACCCACCTATGGGAGGGTGAGGACAGATGGGTGGCTACACCCATGTCCTTTGTCCAGTTTCGTGCCAGAGCAGGGACTTGGAGAGAAAGAAAAGGTCGTAGTCTGCTTATAGCGCTTTTCTATCCGACAGCCCCTCACCCCATTCAAAGCCCTGAACCTGGGCATCCATTCTCAGCCACACCACCGGGGAATCCAAAGATAGAGCAAACAACATGAAGATGGGTCAACATTGCTGTGTCCTGCGCAAAGCCAATTGGACACCCACCACACAGATCGATGCAGTTAAATAAGTATGCAATAATTTGAGGTACGAGAGAAAATCGAGGGGCGAAGTTAAGACGCTGAAGTAAGGCAAAGGGGTAGTCCCAACTGTCAAAGGCATTGTCAATGTCTGCCAAAAGGACGCCACTGGGCAACCTAGCCTGTTCGTGAGTACTAGCATATTGTTGAGATGTCGAATACTGTGGTGAGTGGCATGACCAGGCTTAAACTCTGCCTGGTCTGGGTGGACCAGATCGGGGATTAAGCACACCAGCCATGATCTTTACTTCCAGGTTTAGCAGAGAGATTGGGTGGTATGAGGAATACTCATCCATCGCCGGCCGAGCTTGGGAGGTATCACAATTTCCATGTAGCACTAGTCAGGTGGGGTGTACTGCAGCACAGGCTGCTGAGTGGATCACTCGGAGCATGTGGTCCCGCAGTTTGTGCATATAGGCTTTACAAAATTGTATGGGAACCCATTGGTTCAAACCCGCTAGGGTTGATGAGAGTTTGTCCCCAGTTAGTGTGCAGTCCAGCGACTCATGGTCAGTGACAGAAAGAGACATGAGGGGTGGGGCCTGCACAAACCTCACGATCTTCTCCAGGGATAGGACCTCATGACAGGCATATACTCCTTGACAGTGAACAGCAAAGCTATTAGCTACCTTCTGTGGATCCTTGAGCAATACGCCAGACAAATCTTGAAGCAGTGGAACAGGAGAGGAATGGGGAATATTCTGACAGTCTATGGAGTATTTTACTAGATTTATTCCCCTGTTGATAAATGCAGCTCTGGGCCGCCTGCCATGAGGGTTTAGACTCATCTAGCATGACCTGCTGATATTGGAGCTGCAGGAGTCCCAGTTGGCTATGAGTCCGCATCGCAACTTCACTCATCAAGCACTGTCATCCGAGTTTCAAGATCTACCGCCTCAACTCTACACAGTGGCTAATGTCAATACCCCTAAAAGTCGGTTCCAAGGATTCCCACTAAGTCTCAGGTGTAACAGACGACGGGACAATATAAAGGAAATATTCGGTAACAGAGAGCGCCGTCTGACAGCAGTATTCCAGGTCCTGTAGGCGCCAGGGCGAAAGGCACCAGAGGAAGGCTATGCAGCAACGGCCCACCTGGAGTAACCTAGCTATTGGAGAGTTGTCGGACAGCCCTCAGGCCAAAACTTAATTGTTGGAAACTTCACGTTGGTAAGTCCCTGGGACCAGGAAATAATCCAGTCCGGAAAACGAGCTATGGGTAGCAGAAAAGAATGCGTAATCCCTATCAGCAACATGATGGGCCCTCCCCATGTCAACCTAGCCCAAAGCGGGAACGAAAGAGGACAGGGGCATCACACCCGACTCCGGGAGCACTCCACTAGAGCACCACCGATCCATATTAGAGTTTACTCCTCTGTTCCAGTCCCCACCCAACACCATGAGTCCCTCAGGAAGGTCTCCCCATAACTTCATCATTTGTTCTTCAAAAGTGGGACTAAGGGGGTTGGGGCATATACACATATAAACGTACCAGTTGTATAGTTTACTGAGATAACTAGAACTTGTGCCCCACAAAGTGTTGTCATCAGGGATGTCACTGAATGTGCCATAAGTGATGCGATCTGTGAGGTCATCACCAGAGCATGGTAGGGGCACACACTCTAGTTGGCTTAGTAAACTAGAACTGGTGAATTTCAGTGTTTTTTCTTAGTTTAAAATGATGTTTTAACTGACATTTTTACCTAACTGTAACATCACTTTCAGTTTTGTTTTTATTCAATGAATTTTTGAGTTTGAAAAAAAAATTAAGTAAGATTCATCATATCTGCCTATAACGTCACTTTACGCTTTTTTCCGCCAGTAAATTTCTAGGGCTTTGTAAAAGTAAAGTAAGATCTTATTACTATATCTAACACCCCCATGACTGCCAACTACTTGCCACCATTGCCTTTGGCTGTGTGTGCCATCAAATTGGGCGCATAGCCTGACCTCTGGCCAGGCCCTGCACCCATCTCCTGTGAGTGAGCAAACCTCCACCACACACAGCATACAGCAATGAACACATGGTGTTGGATGCAGGGAACCCCACCCCACCCCACATCTTTTCTTTGTAATTCATTTTTCTGGTCCCTCAAGTTTCCCTCCTAAATTGTATTTCTTTTTTTTTTTAATGTAGGACCCAGGGTGTCAGGACATCCATACAATGCCATCTAATATCATTTTTTCAACAATTTCAGGACCGGAGACCATGACCCAGAGTTCTGTAATGGCAGCGGCAACATTTCTAGTCATGTTATGACCAGCCATTCAGAGGGCTTGAATTATTGGATTTCAGCCCCACAGTCAATATATCTATACATTTTTAACCTTAATTTCTCCAAACCTACTGAACTCATTCACATCAAATCAAAAAAGCAAGCTTTCTGGATAAAGATCTAGTTTCTGCCAAATTTGGTGTAATTTTGTTCAGCTGTTTGGGTTGCAGTGCTGTCTAAAATTCCCAGTGGAAATTGCATTTTAGACTCCCCTCCCCCCTCCCCCCCTCTTCTTGGCCCACCCCCTTGATGGATCACCACGACACTTTCTAGAAAGGAGCTGAGGTGGAGGACATTTTTTGAGTGTTTTGTGAAGATTTGTCAAATGGCACCAAAGTTAATAGCAAAACAACAAGCACTTTTCCTATGGAATGTCTCACTTAACTAGAACTACAAAGTGGTGAATATATAGTGAGAGAGAGAGAGAGAGAGAAAGAATAGGAATACATAACATGTAACTATGTAATATGCTCAAATACTGCCATCAAGGGATTTTGGTGAAATCATAAACCATGACGTCAAACTAAATGTCACCACAATACAGAGATGATAATATAGGACCATAATAGACGTTTTTACAGTACATGTTTATTTTGAGGTAGTTAACCTGAAAAAGCTTCTGTCTTCAAAGTGCACCAAAAAATTGGCATGGACTGTATGTAACCCGTTAACCGCGGCGTAAAATACGCCGCGGTGCGGGCTGGGCCGCGTCGGCCAACGGACGTGCGCAGTACTACGGAGGTAGTGCTCGCGACGGCCGTTGGCCGACGGGCGCATCGAACGGGTTAACATGGTTAGGATTTGTTTTCCTTTTTTTTTTTAAACAGTTGATTAATGGAGTATGGTGAGGTCAGTGGATTAATGTGATTCTTTGACTGCAAAGTTTACCTTAAATTTTCAGATTTACTGCATTTGCCACATATGTTGTAACGTGCATATATTGCCAAAATATTATTTCTGATAGATTCTAATAACCACAGATTCCTCACCTTTAGAATATCCCCAGACACCAAACTGGATCTACAACTTTTGACAGAAGTGCTCCTACGAACCACTAGGCGCGGAAGCGCCACCCCTGGCTATTGACATCAGCTCCTTTCTTTCCATGCCTTTAAACGTGGACCCAGAGCTCCGCTCCCATTTTTGTCGGTTGACAAGCTATTCAATATTGCTTTTCTAGTGTGCAAGAGAATGATCATCCCATCGAAGACTGCAGGGTCCAAACAATGATGTGACTGTCAGAAACAGATGTTGGTGGTGGCCCCTCACATGGTGTGCCATTGATACTTTGGCTTGGGGCAAGACTCCAAGTCGTGCAAAGAATGTGTCCCAGGTGATCTGGGACTATGAAGCGAAGCTGTATGTCACCGAACATCGAAAGAAGTCACTGACCTGACATACGGCTTGCTTCCAATCAAAGTTGATGGTGCGGACCCATCCTCTCTTTCGAGGCTAAAAAGTCGTCTTCACAGTCAAGGTTATACGGTTAATCCAACTCGTAGATAAAGCATAAGAGGTCGAGGTGGGACTCGGCTCAATCCCGCCGGTCTCTGTCTGAAGGAGTTGCAAGGGCGTGGAGTGCAAATTGTTTTCACTCCCAATCCCTGATTGAGGAGTCAATTCTGTAACTGCTGCAGATGTCTCCAATTTCCCCAGGTTGTGTGTGATGCCACAGCAGGTTGTGGCCTTGAAAGGGGCCATGCTGCAGATTTTTGGCACTGTTCCTGCTCCATCTGGTGCATCTTTGGGCCTCACGGATCTGCAAGGGGCCTGAAGTTTGGTTACCGCAGGCATATCCTTTAGGAGAGTAGGATCTGCTTCTTATAGTTACCCCCACATTTTGCTGATGTTTCACTGTTTTCAACTTAGATTGACTGGGATCCTGCTATCCAGGACCCCAGTCTAGCTGATTTCTCCTCTAAATTGATTGCATGTACTTTAGGTGCACTCCAGATTGGATTATGGGGTACCCTTATAAGTCCCTAGTATATGGTATACTATGTACCCAGGGCATAGGTACCCCAGAGGCCTCCCAGGGGCTGCAGCATGTATTGTGCCACCCCTGAGAGACCATTCAAAATGACACCACAGGTCTGCTACAGCAGCCTGTGTAAGGTGGTGCATGTACCCCTTACTCTGATATAGGTTCACTAGATCTATTCTATATCACTGCACATATAAACCTATCAGTCACCCCTATGGCAGGCCTTATCAATCCTTTAGGCAGGGTGCTGCGTTTATGTGAGAGGGTGCACCTGCATGAGCAGAGCCCCTCTGCAGCCTCCGGAACCTATTTTACCGGGTTGTTTGTGATGCAGCCAACCATATATACTTAAGTGCATTATAACCTCGCGGTAAATGCTAACTTCAAAACGGCTGCATGGAATCATGTCGTGTTTGGTGTCAAACACCTTAGAATCATACCTCCCCGCCAGTAACTGGTGGGGGAGGTATGATTCCACCCTCCTTAGGGACAAATGTGACATACCGGGCTACCCGGTACCAGCTTTCTCGACCTGGGCATTACAAATTACATGATTCCACAATACTAGAGGGAGAAATATGACCGCACCGGTACACCCTGTACCAGCTTTGCAAGCTCTGGCATCACAAAATGGATGCTGCCAGCCACAGACACGAGTCTGCCCTCCTGCTGCTCAGCCAAGCTCGATTAGGGGAAGGCTTGACAATAGGTTTACTGTCACAGGGAGGTGTGACCACTTCCTAGACAGGCTTTAGAGTATTGGGGCTGGGTGGGAGCACTCTGAGAGTGCTTTGATGTCTGCACTGGGGGCACATTTGGTGTCCCTGTGCATAGTCCAGCTCAAACCGGTTGCAGGAGCCATTTGCTGTTGCTCTGGTGTGAAACTGGACAAAGGATATGGGTGTAGCCACCCCTGTGTCCTGACCCTCCCATAGGTGGATCCCCAGAATTTGTCCCACCCCTAGGTATAAAGTAGGAACCCCTGACTACAGGACTTTAGATTTTACCTGGACTAAACTCTGCTACAGAAACCAAGTACTTCGACCATCTGCACGACGCAGGATGACTGAAGAATCTCCCTTGAAGAAAAGGAGTTACTCCTCTGCAAGGCAGGCACCTAAACGCATCTGACCAGTTTGCATCTCCCGAGCTCCTGAGGACTCCGAAGATTTCTGCAACACAGGAGGTGGGTTCCCGAGGTCTCTGAGGTTGATCTGTGCTCAGCAATTCTGAGGCCCGTGTCCCTCGTGGGGACCGTGCAACCCGAACCCCTGTGCACCGCATACTTTTGCAGCAGCATATGCTTTTTGGCGATCCCTGAGGCTGTGCTTTGGGCTACTTGTAGTCCTGACCCGAGCAGTAATTGCACCGAACATTTCCGGCCTACACTCCACTAGTGTTCCGTGGGCTGGTATTTCGTGAGTCAGCTCAAGGTCCCTTTGCGATCCCTGGTCCGTTGGCCTGTGGGTCCCTGTGAAGGTAACTTTGACTTTCCGTGGTCTTTCCTGGTTGCTCCAGATGTGCCCTGAATCTCCATTGCTTGGAGAGTCCCCATGAACTTGCTGGTCCTCACCGAAGCATCTTTCCTCTGCCCGTGTAGGCTGCAGTTGCCAACGCTTGTTGGTGTTCAATCCTGACACTAGCCCCCCAGCACTCGACATCCTTTGTGGGACAGCTCACCTCCAGACTTTGGTCATCGTCGACGTCCCCTGGCTGCAGAGTCAAGCTTCACCTCTTCTCACCTGCAACACCCGACATCGGCGGGCATTCGTCTATCGTGCCCCTGGTCACTGTGAAGTGACCCAGACTCTGTCCCCTCTGCTTTCAGGTTCTTCTCACCTCAGATCCAGGCTTGGATCACACCGGAAACTTTTCATCTTCACAGCAGCAGCACTTTTCCACATCACGCCATTGAAAACTATGAAGGTTTCCGACATCACTTGACCTCTATGTACCCGGCTCCACTGGGATAGGTAACACGGGTATCTCGGTACTCTCAAGGGTGCTGGCCTTAGAACCTTCTGTGTTTAACTGGGTTTGCTTAAAGTCCTCTCCGAAGTGTCCTTAATCTTTAACATTTCAACCGCGACTTTCCCATAGGATTGTACGGCGATCGCGTCTGTGTTCACACACTGCACCAGTCCTCCGTGGGTCCCCTGTGTCACTACCTTGGGTGGTTCCTTGGGGTCCCAGCGATTCTGCGTTCCCTAGGCACTGTGCCAAGTCAAGTCGTTGTTGTTATACCACTTTCTTAGTATATGGTTTTGTCTCCCCCTGGAGCCCACTGTGTATTGTGCTATTTACTGTCGTTCTAGTGATTTCATATTGTGTGCTTTGTTCTCTAATCTCATAAAGCGGTTAGTAGAGAGTGTTTAGTAATAAATACATATATTTTATATATTCCTTGTGTGGTTCTCCTTTCATTTGGTCATTCAGGAGGTTCTAATCTGGTAAAGCAAGCTGCTTTACATTCCTTCGAGATTTAGCCTGAAGGCTGCTCTCCATAGCTACCACTAGGATAGCTTTCAATAAAGGTTGTCTTTAACCTCATCATCAATAAGGGTTGTTTGGACTGGTACAAGGTGCCCACTTTAATTAGTGGTCAGCATATACCAAGCCAACTTCGCACATATCCATCCTAGGTGCTGTCCACGCCCTGGAACCTGCTTTGAGTTCTGCATTGACTCCAGTGCTGACTTCCATTACAGTTCCAAAGACCTGCTTTGCACCATTCTTCTAATCACCAATCCCAACGTTGCAGGAGAACATTCCACTGCCGACCCTGGTGTCCAAACCTCAGCCAAATCCCTCTCAGCCCCGACGGAAGTTGCGATTTGAATCCAATCCAGCACAACCTGTTTCCATATGACCTGAATCACACAAAACACCCCCTTTGCCAGGGAGCTCTACTCAGAGGCTTTGTCACCTTTTTGTCTCAAATAATTCTGAACAGAGTTTACCTCCATTTGATAATGGTGATGATGGAGATGATTTGCCTCCACATTATGATGACAATCTCTGTGTTAACTTACTTGACTTGATACTCCCCCCGATACAGGGTTGATTTTGCCTCTTATATCCCCGAGGGAGAAGAGTGATTCATTTGGCATACTGATTACATGAGCAGCTGTAGTTCTGGACCAACAGCTGCCTCCTGATGAAGTCAAGAAAATGTTTTTACTGAAGTTGTGCATGCTGGGCAGCCTCATCTGAGCCCTTCCTTCCATATAATGGAACCCTGAATGAAATCCTTATGGGCACTTGGGCTGAGCTTTGCTCTTGCCCACTGGTAAACAGGCAGGTAGCCAAGTGCCACAGACCGGTTCCTAGTAACTAGGAGTTTTTTTACACAGCAACCTACTCCTGAAAGTGTGGTGGTCCAGGCTTCCACCATCAAAGTGATTCTTAATACATTTGCCACAACTCCGCCAGAAAGGGAGTCAAAAACGGATTGAGGCATTCAAGAAGTGAATGTTCTCTTCAGCCAGTTTTGCACTGAGGTCTGTCAATGCCGTCTGCCCATTAAGCTGTTATACACACACCCTCGGGGACATGAAGAGTGAGATCTTGCTGGCAGTTCCCGGAAGAGTTCAGGGCCTCCTTGGCCCAAACCAATACTGACTGCCAGGATGCATCCAAGTATATAATTTAAACAGGCCTGGACACTACCGACAGCTTGGAGCGAGCAGTAGGCAGTAGTATGGTGCTCCGTCGCTATGCATGGAGGTGATTAACAAGCTTTTCTGGAGATGTGCAGGCATCCCTCATGGATATACCTTTTCAAAGGTCCTGTCTATTTGGTGTAAAAGGCTGATTCTGCCGGTGAATGTTTTAAGGAAAGCAGAGCCACGACGCTCTCCTCTGGCCTTTTTACCCCTGCCAGACACTTCCCTCCTCATTTTCGACTGTTCCAGAGCTATTCCAGAGGACTGGCGTACAGGCAACGCCAGGCTCTGCTACTATCACAACAGTCACCCCAGTCCTTTTGAGTTCAAGGACTGGGTTCACGCAGAAATTGTGCAAATAACTGGGGGCATTGTTCTTCTCAGACCCCTCCTCTATGGCATCAGCCCCCAAGCACCTTTAGTTTGCCCTTAGCGCACACAACCACCTTCTGGGTGCCTGGATCACACATTTCCACCCAGGATGGGTCCTCCAAATCATCCATTAATGGTTATGCCCTCCTGTTTCACATGTGAGAGACTGCAGAAAATCCGAGAGAACTCCCGTCAGATGAGACGAGCTGTGTGACTACAAGTCAACAACATATCTTATATGCCTTCTCTCAAACCTCTACCCCTTCCCCTTTTTCACCATTAGTGTCAAGTGTAATTTTGGACATGTTTGACGCTGTCGACAGGGAAGGTGACTAGTGACTAGTGACCTCCATGTCGTTCCTTTAGCAATATTCACAGTTTAAAGACCTCTGAAGTAAAGTATGTATTCCTCATATGTCATCTTTTTTTCTCTTCCACTTACAGGTCAACGCTTGTCTTGCCATACAATATGCGTTCTATATTTTCCAGGTGTCTGATGGAAAGAATGCTTGAATTAATCTTAGCCACTGGTGATCACTCTGTGTCACATTCCAGACCATCGTTTTCACCCACTATGCCATTCAAGACAAAAGACCTACCTAATGCAAGTAAATCCTGGTCCTGCTCCAATGGGGAAAAGTCCATTTTGAACTGCCAGACCAGGTCGCCTCCAGATGGGAACACAAGCAACCCCAGACCAGTTTCAACCTACTTAGGTCTTATCAGTGAGGTATAGCTTGACTCTTAAGGCACAGTGAGCATGGGACCCACATTTGTACATATCCGTTGCACTTAGGGTGTCTACTGCAAAAACAAGGTGATGGAAAGAATGCTTGAATTAATCTCAGCCACTGGCAATCGCACTGGGACGCATTCCAGATCATCGTTTTTCACCCACTGTGCCATTCTAGACAGAGTGAATGGAGACCAGGAGTCACACCAACAAAAAACAAATTTAGTTGTCAACTTGTCATCCCGACAACTGACAGCAATGGAAGATGATGTCCTTCAGAAAGGATTAGGATTCGTTCCCACTCCCAAAGTGGATCTCTTTACCCAAACTTGCGAATTACATCAATTCTTCCGCAAGATCCGGTTGAGATTTTTCTTTGAGGGTAAAGACAACATACCTGACAATGATTCAGGTCTACACAATCCCTCAACCTTCACTCCCCATGCAGGGATGGTACCTAATGAAGTACTGACATATGAACAGGCAGTACTTAAGGACATCACAACGATTTCTGGACAGAAACAGTTCAATAACCTCAGCAAAGCAGAGAGACTTGCTATCACAACTTTGGCCAATGATCCTACCATCACCATAAAACAGGCCGATAAAGGTGGCGCTACCGTCATAATGACTACAATCGATTATGACAATGAGTGTTTGCGACAACTGGGCAACAGACAATACTACACTCCCATTCCCAATAACCCTACTGAACGCCTAAGAAAGACTATTACTGGTCTAGTCGACTCAGCAGAGGGTCAAGGCTGGCTAAGTGAGAAGGAGGCTTCCTTTCTAATCAAAAAAGAACCGAGGACCCCCTATTTCTACATTCTACCGAAGATTCACAAGGGGGTCACCCCGGTGCCTGAACGCCCCATAGTATCGGGCATTGACTCAATCCTTGAACCTTTGTCGCAATTTTGCGATCATTTCCTGCAACCCTTGGTCAAGCGTACACCGTCATACGTACAAGACACAACCGACATACTACGTATACTGGACCAAACCCACGATACCCACAACATCACCTTCAACATCACTCTTGATGTTGAAGCCCTTTATACAAACATCCTGCAGAAAGCCACCCTTGATGTTGTTGATGAAATACTCGGACGCGACCCTTGGGAATCGCCAACTCCACTGTCCTTTATCATTGAGTGTGCCACCTTAGCTCTCACAGAGAACTTTTTTGAATTCAAAGGTCAACTATACCACCAGACCCAAGGTACATCCATGGGGAGTACCTTTGCTCCGAGTCTGGCCTGTTTATACATGGCCTGGTTTGAGGGGGTACATATATTCTGTGACACGAATCCATATCGTCATAACATCCGATTATGGAAACGTTTCATAGATGACATCTTGATCTTCTGGACAGGAGATTCTACGAGCTATGAAGCATTTTTTGCATGGCTCAATCATATGAATCCTCATCTCAATTTCACGATCACAGCATCTCCATCTCAAATTGCTTTCCTTGATTTAACCATCAGACTGACCCAGGGCGTTCTCTCAACGACTCTCTATAGAAAAGCCACTGATCGTAACAGCTTGCTACATTTCACCAGCTATCATCCCAGAGCACTTAAAGAGAACTTACCCTTTGGGCAGTTTCTTAGATTGAGGAGGAATTGCAGCACCATAGATGCTTTCAAAAATGAGGCAGAAACTCTATCCCGTAACCTAAGGGAAAGACAATACCCAATGAAGAGTATTACTCAGTCCAAAAAACGGGCCAGAAATAATAACAGAGAAGCCCTGTTGGAACCCAGAGTAGACACGACAACTACTTCTGACATCTTGACCTGCGTCACAACTTTCACACCTAACACCAACCAAGTGACCAAGGTTTTAAAGAAACATTGGAACATCCTTAATACAGGAACAATGAATCTTGAACCACCCCGGTTCGCATACAAACGTTCCAAAAATATTAAGGATTTGATTAGCAGCACCAGACCCAGACCCAAAATAAAACCTACACAGAGCACACTATGGCAACTACCAGCAGTTAAGGGACATTATCCGTGCGGTATGTGTACTGCGTGCACATTCACATCCGTACATAAAACTGTCACCCTCAACACTACTTTCGTCTAGGAATTGAGGTCACACACAAACTGCAATACCAGTAATTGCATATACCTGATCACATGCCCCTGCAATTTATACTACGTGGGGATGACAACCAGACCGATAAAATTGCGGATTTCAGAACATCGCAGCAATTTTCGATGCCATAAGCAGAACACTAAGATCAGTGCCCATTTTTTAGAAAAACAACACTCACCAGATTCTGTAAAATGGCTTATTCTAGAAGCCAACCCCCATTCATCACAACATAACCTTTTCAAGAAAGAACAGAGATGGATACACCGTCTGTCTTCAAATGTTATTGGGCTGAATGACGATATTCCATGGGGGTCACTGAAGTGCTGAATTGACATCTCTCAACAGATGTACTTTGCCGTGCCTTTTCCAAGTCTAACAACACCTGTAGAAACAACAGGGACCTTTAGCCTCCCTTTGTTAGTCTCCTAGGCATCATTACACCAACCTCCCACCACGCCACTTCCTAATCAGGTATCCATTCCAACCCCCTTTGTTTTTAAGCATTTACTACATCTGATAGTTATGCTTAATTATAACTATATTTCCAATCTTGTCTCCCAATCCAAGATGGCCGACACGGTTTCACTGCCCGACTTTATCGGAGTGAGATTAACTTGTTTCATTTTATTCTTAGGGCGGTTCATGTAACACTTAATCTTCACTCCAGCTCACCCACCCCACACTTGCGGCTTATTTCTGTTTTAATTATAAAACCCTCTGTATATCCGCAATTAAGTTCCGATCACGTGAGACTATCACGTGACACAACCGTATGCTTAAATTCCCCGTACTGCATCCTAGACGCTACCTCCCAGACTCGGTGGCTCGGGTAGGTCTACAAGCACGGCGTAAGCGGGGCAGACGTGAGTATCCTAACCACCCTCTTTCTAATCCAGATACTACTTCAGACTCTGTGAGACCAATTATGGGTCAGTTACCGCTAATGCTAGCGCCGTTTACTCGGACGCTTTTTCCCTTAACTTCCTGTTCTCCCTTCCGACTGGCAGTGGGCTACATTATTTAACTTCGCATGCTGACTGACAGCTTTTCAGCATATTTGGCTTCCTAGCAAAGAATACCACGTTTATGTATAAATATGTGAGATAGCGCTCCAACACACTAGCTCTCACTCCAGCAGATTTTAATACATAAACTGTATGATAGCCATCTAACAGAAGGGCTCTATTTTTGATCCACCATACACCCTTTGGATCCCAGTCTATCAGTGTGGTCATTTACTATTTATTATTTATTTGGTTTACTGATGCCCTTCTTGTCTTCACGTCCATCTATATGTTGTGATTTGTGATTCTCCCTCCCTCCCCTGTTTTACGCCATTAAGTCCGTTACTACTTTTTGGTCCAGACCTACTTTTAGAGGTTCCCCGGCTCATGCAGAGCCCACCAAGCACTGTTGTGGTCCGCAGTCCTACTGAATAGGGTGAGTCCCATGACCTCCTCTGCTGCTTTGTTTTTATGTTTTTTACTTGTTCCACACAGGTGAATAGTCACTTTAGTTCACTTTGTTGGTACACCACTTAATCAGAGCGTTCTTCGACGTTCATGCATCAGTTACCACCACTGATCCTTTTAAATATGACTGAGATGGATCACCTCGACGGCATTTTTGTTGGTTCTTCATTTATCTTTTACCTGTGATCATATTTGATTTAACCTAGATCTGTTTAACCTACCGTTCCCCTTTTTTACAGGTAGCACCAGACCATGACAGGTATTTTAGATGAATGGTTTTATCACATTATTTGTTGTGATTGAGAGACTAATTTTTCATATAGTCCCCACCCATTTGTAGATAGTTTTGTTTATAGGTCCTGACGAATCGCGAGTGCACGAGCTCTAAGCGAGAAACATGTTGACCACTTACACCAATTTTAAACACTCTAATTAGAGACATTAAACTCTACCGAGTGTCAAACACACATTTTTAATCAGGGAAGGAGACCTTTAGAATAAAATTGATTCCCTATATTGGTACTCTCGACCCTGTTTTAAATCACTTTTGCTAATCTACATCAATCAGGCCCCCATACCCGCACTTCACCAAACGGCTGTTGGATTAAAAGAACTCCGATAAAGTGCCCCTTTTTAGGGAGCCCGTTGGTCATTGCACCGCCGGCCCGACGAGGAGCAGCCCAGATGATGAAGCATGACACCTGAAAGGGTGTGTGAGGGCATTAAAATCCAACAAAAGGATTACCCACTCCGTACATAGCACACTTGGAGTCTAATCCAGTTTTCTTGATGATTCACTCTCAACCTTCTCTCTCTATTGAGGAACAACAGGTAATACTCCTTTTGATAGTCCATTCTAGACAGAGACTCACCTTATGAAAATCAGTCTTGGCCCTGCTCCAATAGGAACAATCCAGCGCGAACTGCCATGCCTGGTCCCCTCCAGATGGCAACACTGTGCCATTGGAACCAATATATAACCGACAGGTGGGCCCTAATACGGGCAACATCAGTCTTGGGTTGAATGTGTTCCGATTCAGGGATGACCTGTTCTGGCAGTGTGGGTTGGGCTGAGCCTACTGACGCAAGGTTGATGCAGATGTGCATAGGCGGGGTCCAAACTGAAGTGGCAGGGTGTTCAAATAACGATGGACTGGGATGTCACTCGATTGATTACAAGTGGCTGAGATTAATTCAAGCATTCCTTCCATCACTTTTTTGTATACTTCAATATTATTTGCGAGGAGTGAATGAGAGGTCATAACATTCTCAACTTATATTGCAAAGTTAGACGTAGCATTTGTTTCTCCTAAGGAGCTGAAATATAGAAGTATTCTAGCCAGAGATCGCAAATCTTATCCATGTTTGGGAAGTCCATGCCTAGTCTGTTGCCTTTCCAGTTCTTACACATCTATGCATTCATGTTACCTATTCCAGTATCGAAGTAATCTGTCCGGTACCTTGGTATTTGGCCATGCCCTTTGTTGGCTAGTAGAAATCCCGGTCAGCATTTTTTCACCTTGACAACAACCCATATCTTCAATTCTCTCCCATAAGACAAGTTTGGGAACCATGTCTGTCTGTCAGTGTAACACTGTCTCTAAGCTGTGTGCCACTGTTTCCAGTATTTACAGATCACCCTGCATTCACAGGTGAGATGACAGTAGTCTTCTCCTTCCTCATTATATTGGTAGCGGCTTGGAGTTTACCCATGAGTCAGAGCCATCATGAGGTATAGTATGCACTTTGAAAGAATTTGAATTGCAGTAAGACCAATTTCACCAATATAACCACTTCTTGGTGTGCCATGTTGACCCATCATAATCTTGCAGCAGTCCCACATCTCCTTCCCATTCCAATCATAGTTTGAAGAATTGGTCTGCGGTGTTGATTAACGGTGCATGGTAGATTCCAAGATGCCTACTCGTTGCACCCTAACTAGTTTGGATTCTAGTGGGCTACATTCTAGTAGGTCTATCACGTTTAAGCTCCAAGTATCTCATGTATGCCACACCTGCAAATAATGATATAATTGCGATTTATGTAGATCAAATTCTTTGCTCGATTGCACATAGAATTTCATATATCCATTGTTCGAAATGTCCCTCAGCCTACATATATTTATGTTATCCCATGACTGAATCTGAAAAGTGTTGTAAGGTGTTCCAGCCATGTCCTGTGCTATACTGTGCTATAGTAGGGATTCCAACTTTGGCTTATCCACCCACCCAATCTGATTTAATACCATGTCCCAACAGAACAGAACTATTTTGGTGACTTGGGGGTGATATTCCGGTATCAGGGAGCTCTGCAAAAGCCCCTGAAGGCAAACATTGTTAAGGAGATCGAGTTTCCAAGAGTAAGACAGGGTCTTCTCTGCAACAAAACAGCCTTTGACCACTATTAGTTATGCTGATACATAATGTAAGCGCATATTTGACATGCTTGTGTTTTCCGTCACAGACTAATTGAATGCATTTATCAAGCACAATTTTCAGTGATTTATTTTCCCAAACCTCATCTAGGATAGCACTAAAGAACTGTGAGGTGATTTCAAATGGGACGTTTTGCAGGAGGTTGTAATATTGCATCAGTGACTTAACTGATTTGTGGAAAGCAGTACTGTATGTGGCCCGCAGGGGTGGATTTTGTACCCCTCCTGCTCAGCGGGACGAGATGGTTATACCCTGAGTCACGTGGTCTAATAACATAAAAGTCTGTACTCGTGGGAGTGGTCTTTGAAGGAGGACCCCCCTCTCCCCCTCCCCCCCCCCCCTCCCAAGGACGAGTGAGAAGTGGCGGCTGTTGGATTTTGAAAGTGGTGCAGTGAAAAACGTTGTGCCCTAATATAATAAGCGAGCGAGCCTGAACTGCAAAAGGAGGGTGCGGGGGGGGGGGGGGGGGGTGTTTTTCCCCCGCAAGAACATTTTGATTCAAATGGTGGGTTTTACACCACATATTTACTGCAAATTGTTGAAAAAAGGGGATCCAAATATAGCATTTTGAAGCACAAGTGTGTAAAGAAAACATTAGAATCAAATCGAGTCAAGGTGAAAAGGCCGCCTAAATCTTACCACAGCATTCTGCCATTGTAGTGCAATCTTGATCCGCAGTGCTCAGGAACTGCAGGTTGCTCCCTGAAATGCAAGCTTGCCTCATTCAAAAAGTATCTCGAAGAGCTCAACACTAATGAGTGCATTTCGAAGCACTTTGCCCTAAAGGACACAACCCAGGGGAGGCTGGTGCATAGGGGCGAGATGGGCGTCGCCCTCCCACCCTGGGGGACAAAAAAAATGCCTGTTGAAAAACACTGAGCAGCTAGGAATAAATTGTGCTGGCTGCTGGTGCTCAGTGAACAAACATGTACAAAATTGGGGTTTTCTTTAGGGGGGTGTGGGGGTATGGCCTTTGCTCTGCAGTGTCTGCACATGCTTTTGGCTGGGCGAAGATTTCTTCGACCTAGAGCCAGAAAGCAGGGCAGTGACGACACACTGGTGTGTGCAGCCTATTGCTAACTACCAGAATAGCATTTCGATTTTGGGCGTTATTCCCTTGGCCCAGGGCGGAGCTGGAGGCCCGCCATTCATTCCAATGGCCAAGGGTGGAGCATTCCGGCAGGTTTAGAGTTTGTGGGGGTGTGGCAGTGGCCTTTGTTGTCTCCTCCACCAGACCCAGCAACAGTTGTTTTTGTTCAGTGATTGGTTTGCTGGGGTCTGGGGGAGGAGTCGATTCGAAATCGAAAGAATTTTCCAGTTTGGGCTTGTGCTCTCATTGGTATTGCCACGCTCACTGCTGCAGTCCTCTTGGGACTGGGAGTCTTACTCTGGAACAGGAGGAGGGTTCGTGTTTTTAACCTGGTGTATCCTCACAACAAGGATTTTGGGAGAGTTTTGTTCTTGGTCTGGAATCTTGAGGCAGAAACCGGAGCTGGCGTCTCTGGCACTTTACAGGTAATTGCAGCAGACACCGAGGGACGGGTGCTTTAGAAGAGAGAGAGAGGGGGAGGTAGCGGGACTGGAGTGGATATTTATTTTGCCCTTTTTTTGAGTTTTATATAGTGCACACTCGACCTGAAGGCGCTTTACACGAGCAGCAGTATCCCGGCGTAGGTCATAGGCCATCAGGAACTGTTTTCGATCTATTTAACGGAGAGAGCAATGTAGGCTTCGACGAGTACGTTTCACTTTCACTTCTGTCCATTTATGTCCCGGGCCTCGAGCATGGTAGTATAGCAAGGGTGCCAAGGACCCTGGTGCTAGGTGAATGGGCCCGCCATTCATAATAAAAGACGGACATGCAGTGGGCTCCTAACATCTCTGCCCCCCACTCCCCCGGGCCACGGCCCCCACCAGCCTCTCACCAGGCCCTCGGCCTCCGGCCTCCTCCCCTCTGGCTTCGGGGCTTTTCAGTGAGCAGGGCCGGCTTTAGGGCGGTGCGACCGGTGCGTGGCTTCCTTGGGGCGCCGTGTTTTAAATTTTATTATGCTTTTGAAGCACCTTCTGCAGCGTTTCTTTCCCCCGGCAATGACCAGGCCTCACATAAATGTCAAGATAACTCGTGTGATTAATTATCTTCCTGGAGAGAGATCAGCATTTTGTATAGTTGAGGTTTTGACTTCGGTGAAGTTAGCGCAGAGGGTTAATATGCCTGCTGCAAAGAACGTGTGCCACTGCCAAGTAGATTACAGAGTGTGTATGATGTAAACAGATCAGCAGGTTACTGCTTTCAAAAGAGACATCTGATCTTTTTTGTTACTTGCAATTTAGAACTTAATGTCCTCATATAGAATAGTGAGCTATTAACTTTCATCCCAGAACTGCATACACACCGCAAAGTATACATTATTAGAACATTGATTAATGTTGCAAAAAGGGGTAATTTGGCTAGAAATCGATTCTTATTATTAAAGAAAACTCCCAACTATGCTGTTTCTTTTTCGACTTTGAGTTTGTGCTTCTCCACACCAAGCACTCTTAAACTATACTGCCTACCAGTATGGATGACATGTGACTCCTACACTTTTAGTCCTTTGGCTTATGTAACATTTTCTATACATTGATTTACACACGTATGATTGATTGTCTCTGTGTAATGTGTGTGATGCAAAGTGCTCGGACACCCTACACTGGTATGAGTGGCGCTATATAACTAATTCAATGCATCTGAGAGAGTGTGGTTATGGTGACTTGGTCACTGTTAAAGGGTGCTAGTGAGAGAATCCGTGGTGGAGGTGGTCATTGGGGGGGCGCCAACAAACATTGTCGCACAGGGTGCCACCAGCACTAAAGCCGGCCCCGAGTTTCCGGTCTGATTACCAGGTTTCTTTGTGTTCATTGCCACTCTCCTGAGTGGGAGAGTGGAAAAGGTGACAGCGGATGCTGTAAATGAACTAATCTTTTCTTACTTTTCCCGTGTTCTGTAACAGGTATGGGGGTCTCCACTCTCCGGGCAGCCGCTTGGCTCAGTCATAAACTCTACTGCAGGAAGCACTTCGGGAGCCCCCGTCTCACTGGGACTGACCACAGCCCAGGGCCAGCTTTAGGGCGGTGCGACCAGTGCCACCGCACCGGGTGCTGGCTTCCTGGGGGCACGGTGTTTGAAAGTATATTATGCTTTTGAAGCACCTGCTCCAGCGTTTCTTTCCCCCCGCAATTACCAGGCCTCACATAAATGTCAAGATAACTGGTGTGATTAATTATCTTCCTGGAGAGAGATCAGCATTTTGTATAGTTGAGGTTTTGACTTGGGTGAAGTTAGTGCAGAGGGTTAATATGCCTGCTGCAAAGAGAAGGTGTACCAAGTAGATTACAGAGTGCGTATGATGTAAAAAGATCAGGCGGTTACTGCTTTCAAACTGAGTTTGTGCTTCTCCACACCAAGCACTCTAATACTATACTGCCTACCAGTATGGATGACATGTGACTCCTACACTTTCAGTCCTTTGGCTTAAGTAACATTTCCTATACACTGATTTACACAAGTATGATTGATTGTCTCTGTGTAATGTGCGTGTGATGCATGCAAAGTGCTCAGACACCCTACACTGGTATGAGTGGCGCTATATAACTAATTCAATTCAGCTGAGAGAGTGTGGTTATGGAGACTTGGTCACTGTTAAAGGGTGCTAGTGAGAGAATCCGTGGTGGAGGTGGTCATGGGGGGGGGGGGCGCTAACTAACAATGTCGCACAGGGCGCCACCAGTAATAACGCCGGCCCTGTCAGTGAGAAGCACTCTCCCTCGCTCCGAGAGTCGAGAGTGCGTGGCCAGTTGTTTGTCACTCTCTGTTGTGACTTTAGTCACTCTGATTTGTGGTATGCGTTTTACCTGTCTGCCGTGAAAGCACCAATTTCTCAGAGTTTCATTTATTGTGCAACTGCTACCTTTCCTTTTAGCTTGTGCAGGACATTGTCTGAGTCGTTCCTGGCAGCTGTTATAATTTATTTGCGATGTGTACATGCTTGTATGTGACGATGATTTTTTTTTTAGCTCATATAACTGCAATACTCCGAACATACTCCTCTGTTCATGCGTTTTGTGTGGGGCAAACAATGAGTATAGGCGTGTACCTTTTGGTATTTCTCAGATTTTTTTCGGATTTCCCTTTTGCAATTACACTTTCACCTCTGTCGTCCATCACCAGGGGCATTTTATTTTCAGTTGTAACATAAAGCGAAATAACGTGATCCCCTATGTCAGTCTACACTGTGGGGTCATGGTGGAATGATTGAAGCTGAGCTGCAAGAAACAACGTTAACAGAATCTTAAACAAGTGCAAGCTCTTGCTTGCTGGGAACGAAATTCAATGTGAGCCTGTAAGGTAAATATAGCGAAGAAAAGTGCATTTCCCAGGGATCGAGGAAACGGGCAACACACCACTAAGGTAGCATCAAGTTAATTTAAAAAATCGATATAATTTAGGAAAAAATAGAAACATGTTTAACAGATAAGGAACAGTAAATAGGCTTTGATTGATGTCTCTCTTAGACACCAGAAATACAGCGTTCACCGAAGACAGTGGGCCACTGTCTTCGGTGAACGCTGTATTTCCTTTGCTAGAATCCGAAACTAGGCCGCGGGAGGCCTTGAGATGCCACGCACAGAAAGAAGCGCGAGCTGCTCAACTGGAACATTTGATTGCGCTGTCAGAAGAGAGTTCTGTTAATGTAGAGAAAATGACGTGTTTGGATTTCCTTACTCACTCACAATATCTCCACTGTTTTTCTGAATTTTCTAGTTTCTTAATTACTCTCAACCAGTGACACTCAAAGTAGGCCGGGGACCTTCCCATGCGGCCCCTGGTTGAGCAGCAGAACCAGGCCGCAGTTTACTTTACAAAGCATTATTAACCGCAGAAGAAGCGTTTCGCCATGGTACATGAGATTATAAAAGTGCGTTGCATTTTATGTTTTTTAATTAACAGTTTTCAAGCATGAATTTGGAAACATGATTCATGCCCCCCCTCCCCTGAGAACAATGCCAATCAGCAAAGTGAAATAAAACAATGACCCAAGATTACACAGTTTGGTCAAGTGCGGAAGCTGGGATTGATCCCAGGCAACGGAGGGCATCTGGTGTGTGGCATACATGCCAACATTTCCGAAGAGCAAAGTGGGAGATTTAAAAAAAAATAATCGGGAGATTGGGGGCTGACTTTTGCACACACATGCGTCATCACGCATACACGTGCCTACAAAAGGACAATGCACCAGTTCTTTTAATTTATTGGTCCAAGAAGAATCACTAACTTAAGAGAATTAACTAGATGCAGTGCAAAAGCGCTTTCTGTAAGGCGGGTGTGCCAGCTGCAACTTACTGCTGTGCGCTACAAAAATAAATTAATATTAAAAAAAAGAACAGAATGGTTACAGAGGAGCAGGTGGATTAGGAGGTGTAGGGTAAGCAATGGGTACCGAGTGCGGCGGGGGAAACAAAAAAAAGAAAGGCAGGTTGAGGGAGGAGGGAAAGGCAATATACTAGGTTGAGAGCAACACGGCGGTATTTGGCCGGGAGAGAAGTGCAAAAGGGAGAAAGCTGGAAAACACATGCACTCTCATGAAGTGCATAACCAAAAGTGAGCAGTGAGCGAATACAAGCCTGGCAATGAAAAGGATGTCAAAGAGGCTATGCTGCAGGGAAGGGACAGACACAGAATGACCAAGATGGGACAAGGAAAGCCGTTGAATATTATGCAAACATATAAGGGCTACAATAAAGCTGTTCATTCGGACAACAATAAGCACGTAATAAGTTCTTGGTAAGTCCACAATAGGTCTGTTGCAACTAGTAAGCTCACACTGTCTGGTCGGTGAGCCCTAAAAATGAATGCCAGGCATTTCAAGCAAACATTTATATGTGCCCCGAATGTATCTGCCACACTTAACTTTTGCAAAGTGTCTGTCGCTGAGCTGCACCATGTGAGGTACATTATTTTTTGTAACTTTTGATGCTTTGAGCTAAAAATGTTTGTTTGGTGGAATCTGCAAATTATGCAGCAGAGAGTGGGATATTTGCAAGAAAGCCCACAGCTCACAAGAATTCTTTGTAAAATAAAAGCCCTTGACTGAGTGCACGATGTCCTGATGTTATACATTAGGGACAGCCATGAGTTTCAGTTAGGATCCTTGTTTAGAGGAACATGTGACTGGTTGTGTAGTTTTTGCTACAGTGTAATTTGCTTGGTGATGCAAAGAGGGTACATCACATGCATTGTGGGTGGTCGCATAGTGCTAGGATGAGATGTGAGTATGATGTGTTATGGTGATGTGTGTAGGGTAGAGTAGGGGACGTGGTACGATGGGAGATATTGGATTGTGTAGTTGTATTAAATGCCATGTAGTTTGGTTCAGTGCCAATATGGTTTCGTATAGTATAACGTGATTGATAGTTTCATTGTTGATCTCTTTCTTCTTATATCCTTTGTACACAAAACAGGGGATAGTTCACACCAGGAACACACACCACTCATAGCTACGATAATGCAAATGCACTCAAGCACAAACACACGCAGACAAATACGTATATGTGCATAAAAAGTTTACTCCATTGCGATGGTGAAGGGGAATACCTCTGGCATTCCGAGGGACCTCCGCTGACCACATTTAGATTTGTACTCAAGCCCCATCGACAACTCCTAAATTGGTGGTTCATTGTCAATGCGGGAAAAGTTTGACAGACGGTCCCGTCAACCATGGTGGACAGTCCTCAAACATTTTTAATGTTCTGCTTTTCAAAGACAAACTATCAATGTTCAAATTTGCTTTTGAAACATCAAAAAAAACGAATGAACATACCCTGTGAGTTTTCTCCCATGGTATAGGGGTCACTTTGGCTTATTTCCCATCCCACACCTTCAGGTTTTTCCTGGTTGTGACAAACTGGAAATAAAATCAGTACACCATCCATCCTAAATAGGGCGGGGAGCGCAATGTTCTTCCACTCTCGCTCCTACTTCCTCGGGTTCATCAGAGAAAGTATTCCGTTAACAGCACCAACCGGGCCTCTATGGACAGAATACGACTGTAAATGAGGCGGACGGACTGAAGGTCTGGTGGGTAGGGTACTCCATCACATTTGCAACAGAGTGCCCTGCTCACCCAACTCTAAATTGGTGCTAAGTGATCTCAGTACATTCACCTGTCTCATGGACAGCAAACTTGAGTCTAGAGGAATGCTGTTGACCCATCTCCTTTACTTGGCTGTCCCTAAAATCACTACCCACAACACACATACCTGTGAACGTCACAGAGCAGAGCCAAATGATAGAACACTTCACAATCACTGAGAACGTTGTACATGTATGAGTTTGGCCCTCCTCTAGCACTGCTTGCAACACACCAATGGACCAACAGTATCGACATTCTTTAATACGGCTGGCTACAAGGTTAACACAACGTAAATAGCGTTCCTCAAAGCCAAGGCAAGCGCTCCTCATATCTTCACTCAACTCCAAATAAGCAGAAAGAGGCCAATTATTTGACAGGTTCAGAACAGTTTAAAAACGAAATAGCACGCGTAACAATTAATAGCATTACTGATTGGGCCTTGAATCGGGTTACTGTCATGTATGGGCTTTGGAAGTGTGCTGCTGCAGGACTGGACATTTGGAAGGAAGAGATGTGTTACAGGTAGAAAACACTTAGAGGGCCTCTTCCCATTGGCTGTGTGTGCTTGGCTTGGGGGTCGTTTTGCAAGCAGAACAGTTAGAGGATTGGGCACTTTTTTGATATGTTTGTAATGTTTTCTTCACACTTGTGCTTTAAAATGCTATATTTGGATCCCGTTTTTGCAAACATTTACAGTAAATATGTGGTGTAAAACCCACCATTTCAATACATTTTTTGCAAAATTTTCTTGCGGGGGGAATCCCCCCCGTACCCTCCTTTTTCAGTTCGGGCTCGCTCGCTTCGCTCGCTCGCGCATTGTACAAGGGTACAAATTTTTCGCCACACCAGTTTCAAAATCCACCAGCCGCCCCTGCAACCTGTACTTTAAAAAGAAATTCAGAATGAATATGGAATGCAGCATGCAGTTCAGCCTTATGCCTTCCTTAGGTAACTTGGTCATAAATGTCGATGACACCAAGGGCTCCCACCTTTAGGTACCCGCCTCCAAGGGACAAAATTATTTCTCAAATTATACATCTACCACTCAAGTACTTCAAAATGAGCTATGACTCAAGGAAATCGAATACGAGAGGTAGGAGTTTACTGGAAATAAAGACAGCTGGAGATTAGCACAGAGCACACAGCGTGGACAGCTTTCACCTGAGGTTCTTAAAGCTAAAATGTAATAGAGTTCAGTCATAATCACCCCCTAAATCAGCATCTGATAGCACCCATCTTCCCTAGCTTCTTCGTTGTAAATAAGTTTAAAAGAACCAAATGTTTTCCTTGCCTCTGCCGGTGAGAGGGTTCAGTATGTTAAATGGTCACTGTTTAAGCCTGCTGTGATGTCAAAGTTGCAAGTCTGAATACAGGACCATCAAGCACCATTAAATTAGGTAATGGTAAAACCTGCCATTACAATACTTAGGGAACGCAGGAACAGAGGCCGATGATGAGGATGATGAAGAAAGTGGCTGAGCGTTGAGTTGGGTCACCATAAATGTCCAGAATCTTCCAATAACACCAAGAGACTCCTCAGGGCTGTGAACTTATAAATGCGCCTGGTATGTTATGCTTAAAATAAAATCAACAATTTGATTAATTCTGTTCCACTCTGACTGACCACTGATAACACGAACATACATTGAGCAAAGGCCACAGCCTTGGAAGTAAAAACAATAAATAAATAAAGCCCCAGTGGGTATCCCACATGAAGCAAACATGTGAAGGCACAATGATCTCAAATCACAGGGCGGCATTTCCTTTTTAACAAACAGAAACAAATGATATGAGTCGGAGAGCTAAAAACTTCTAGAACAAGAAGACACGAACAGAGAGCAAAAGGAGACGAGCTAGTATAAACGCGCTCACACACACCTGCCTGCAGGGCAGGGCGGAGGGGCAACAGCTGTCTGGAGAACGGCTAACCACACACGACTGAAGCCCACAACACCAACAAACTAAACATGACGCGCTGCAACACAGAGCTCCATGAAAAACGGCCCAGGTCTACCCCACACAAGCCTCCTCGACATATTGGTGCACTTGAATGCTGATACCCTCTCGATGAGTTAGAGAGTGCTGTTTTAGACTGTCCTATAATGTTTAGGAGCTGTGTTTCTTTTTTCATCACTGACAGGATGTTGCGCAGAAAGGGGTTCCTCAGACCTCTCAAGGAAGGCTGGTAAAGGAACCAGGAAACAGATAATAAGAACCGTGGCTAAACTGTCTACTAATTGGAACCCACATGGACAACCCTGGTTTCGGCGACACGATAACCACAGTGTTCTCAAGACGCCGGCAGTGGTTGGAAGTCCTAACGTATATTTTCCTGGATGGTTTCCTACAGTTTTAGATCTCATTTCTTCGATTAATTTTCAGAGTCACTGAACTGACTATATAGCCAAAAGTTGGTCTGTTTTTTTTTTTTTTTAGCATGAAGCAGTAAAATCACCACTAACCAGTCGTGGCTCGCAATACACGATGGGGGTAAAACAAAAAAATAAACAAAACTTACCTGACCGTGATCGGGTCCGCGCCACCTCTGCTCCTGGGCCAGGTCCCACGCCGCCTCTGCTCTGCCTTCTGGACAGGAACAGGCATGCTTCTTGCTCCCACCCCTTCTGTAAGCCAATCACAACGCTGCAAGGGCAGCGTTGTGATTGGTGCGGAGTCCCGGACGGCACCCAGCCGGGCGCCTGTAGGGACGCCATTTTGATTGGTGATCAGTAATTATTTTGCCAACTCTTTTTGGATGTTGACTTTCTTGAGGAAATTGTGCAGCAAACAAATTTGCGTGCAGAACAATTTCGGAGGGAGCATGAAGGCATTCTTGGGCCTCACTCTAGGGCATACCGGTGGACCCCCACTTCATTTGATTTTTTTTTTTTTTTTTTTGTTTATAAATTTTTCCCCCTTTTCCTTCACAAAATACACATTGTATTACATATCATACATTAGCACATTTTCCAATCAATTTTCAGTCTTCTAGTATTCTACATTATCTGGTTTGATGTTTAAACAATACAAAATAACATAAAGCACATTTTAGGCAGCAGGTACTTTCTTTGGTACCGCTATCCTTCAAATTGTTTTACAATAACCTATAACACCATACTCTCCTTCCATTTCGCTATTGGTTCCCAAATTTTTAAACCAAGCCTTCTTCCCCTTTTCCCCTTCCGTGCATATATTGTTTTCTCAAGATTATAACTGAATAATAGGTTTGCCAACCAAACTTGCATTCCCGGGGGTATCTTATCTAACCATGCTCTTGCTATTGACAGCCTCAAAACTGCAGCAGCCATAAACACAAATTCCTTATGTTCAGATCCACCTTGATTGTCTATCCCCAGCAAGATCAACGTAGATGACAGTTTCCTCCGTATACCCAATGTTTTATCTAAAAAATCTTCTACATTTTTGATCAAGGTATACAACTGAGGACAGGTAGCAAACATATGGATTAAATCTGCATCACTTGCATTACAACGAGGGCAAGTAATACCAATGGTGCCTCCCCATTTAGATATTCTCGCGGGAGTATGATACAATGAAAACAAGGTCTTATAGTGTTGTGATTGCAGGGGGCCCGAACACAAAATACTACAGCCCAGATCCAAAGATTCTTGAAAGCATCCAGGCTCCACCCCTAATTTCCCAGCCCATTTATTACTAGCTTTTTCAATATCATCTAGCTTTCCTTTTACTAGGCATGCGTAGAAGGATCTAATTGTGCAATCTTCTGCCATTTTTATTTTCTCCATTATTTCGTTAGTATTAAATCCCATGTTCCCGCCTTGCTTTCGGCAAAAAAAACTCCTTACCTGGAGGTATTTAAAGAAGTCCTTACTCTCAATACCATGCTTAAGGGTGAGGTCTGCAAACTGAGCTATTCCCTCCTTATCCATTAAATCCCCAATTTGTATTATCCCCTTTTGAGTCCACCTCGCCATTATTGAATCGGCAAAAACCTCTGAAGGGAAGGACTTATTCTTATAAAGCCTAACATATCTGTTATATCTTCCCAATCCCATTCTTTTAAGGAAAGTATTCCAAATCCTGATTGCTGCCCCTACGGTCTTAAATCTGGTCCTTTTGTGATATCCGAACTCAATTCTATTTAAAAAATTATTTTCTGTCTCTGCCCCCAATACTATCGAATAAACCTCTATGGGGAGGGTCTCATCTCCTGCAACGAGTCCCCGCCCCCCTATCAAACCCTGCATGTATTGTAGTGCTGCGACAATTTGATATAACCTAAAATCAGGGGTCCCCCATCCCCCTCTTTCTCGTGGGAGGGTCATATATCTATAGGCCCGCCTGGTTTTCCCATGCGCCCAGATAAACCGATTCAAAACTCTCTCTAGCAGATTGAACCATTTACCTTCGAAAACCAAAGGGATAGCCCGAAAGAAATATAAGAATTTGGGCAGGATCAACATTTTAATCACATTAGTACATCCCATAAGGGAGAGATGTAGGTTATTCATCCTCTCCAGTTCCCTCTTTACCTTATCGATCAGGGGAGTCAGGTTCAATTCCACAATCTTATCTAAGTCCGTCGTTAATAACACCCCTAGATATACTGCTGAGCTAGTGACCCTGTCATCATTACACAATGTATTGCTATTTTTAATAATCTGCGTTTTTAATTTATTTAAGCTATAACCCGATATCCGTCCAAATACCTGGGCCTCAGTCTCAACCTCCGTTATAGCTTGAGTGGGGTTCGGGGTCAAGATAGCTATATCATCTGCATAAGCCAGAGTCTTGACCCTACAGCCATTTACCCTCATTGGTGGTATCTCTTGATTAACTTCGAGTCGTCGTAGTAGTGGTTCAAGATATAATGCAAAAAGAAGGGGGGAAGAGGGGCATCCCTGCCTTGTCCCCCTAGTAATTTTTACTGTATCCGACAACCCACCATTCACTCTAATTCTTGCTGTTGGGGTACTATAGAGTACCCGCATAGCTTTAATAAATGGTTCCCCCATCCCACACCACCTCAGAACTTGCCAAAGATAGTCCCAGGAGACCCTGTCAAAAGCCTTCTCAGCGTCTAAAAGGAGTGCAGCGACAGGACCCCCTAGGACACTTACAGCGTCAAACATAGTAATAACAGTCCTAACATGTTGTGTTGTCCCCTTACCAGGAATGAACCCATGCTGTGTGGGTGTTACCAACTGCTCAATAATCCCCGCAAGCCTCTTTGCTAAAATTTTAGAGTATACTTTAACATCAGAATTCATTAATGTGATCGGTCTGTATGACCCTGGCATTTCTGGCGGCTTACCCTTTTTCAAAATCACAATTATGTCAGCTCCACCCCATGATTCCGGACCAGGTTCCCCTAACTGCGCTTGCTGCATTATTAAGAACATGTCTGACAAAAGTACATTTTTAAATATTTGATAAAATTCAATCGGTATTTGATCTGGCCCTGCTGCTTTGCCAGCTGGTAGATTACTAAGGGCCTCCTCAAGTTCTTCCATCTGCAGCTGTCCATCTAATAGCTCTTTATCTTCTTCAGACATTATCGGAGGGGGGATATTACACAAATAATTATCAACCTCCACCAAGCTCACTGGTTCCTCTGGAGTGTATAGATCTGTATAGAACTTTCTGAATTCTTCCCTTACTAGATTAGTGTCCGTAACCATATTCCCGCATACATCTCTGATTTCTTTTACTGCAGCTGCGGCCGCTCTCTGTCTAGTTCTAGTTGCCAACACGCGCCCCACCTTCTCACTAAGTTCATACGTTTCTTCCTTCTTTGTTAGAAAGTTCACTGCCGCTTGCCTAGCGAATCCTTCCACCGCCTCGGCTTTCAGAGCTATAATTTCCAACAGATGTTCTTCTGCGGGTAGATTCTGGGCTATGGCCCTGCTGAGGTTTTCTTCTTCTCTCAATAGTCTCTTCCCAACCTGCTGTCTCTTAACTCTCTCTCTCTTTTGTCTCCCCCCAACAAAGTTAATTGTTTCTCCCCGTACTCCTGCCTTGAAAGTGTCCCAAACCACTCCCAAGGCTGCTGTCCCCCTATTGACATCCCAGAAACATTTGATCCAGGCTGTCATGTGCTCCCTATATGCAGGATCCTTTAATAAGCCCCTCTCAAACGTCCACGCTGAGGGTGTCCTTAGTGTCTGCCCAATTTTAAGAGTAAGAATCACCGGGCTATGGTCTGACATTACCCTGGGCATCTTCTCCACTTGTGCTCCCGAAAGTAGACAGTTAGAGATCAAAAAATAATCAAGCCTAACCATTAATTTATGCGGGGCAGAAAAGAAAGTGCTTCCATCCAAATAAGGATGTAACTTTACCCATGGGTCCACCAAGGCATTATGTGCAACCATATCAGCTAATGCTCTAAATACTTTCCTCTTTCTACCCCGGTATAGCGCATCTTGGCGTGTAAATGAGCTATCTAAGTCATGAATGTTGAAGTCACCACAACATACTATGGGCTCCGGCCACTGGGCTAACTCCATATCTAAGAACTGGAATACATCTGGGTCATCCTCCGTAGATCCATAGATTGTAACAAGGGTTATTTTCTGCCCCCTAAAACATACTTCCAATATAACCCATCTACCCCATTGATCTTCCTTCTTTTTCCCTACAACCACGTCCCTTTGTCTGCCCAGGACTGCAACCCCTCTCGTCCTAGTCCCCTGTTTAGTACTTGCCAATACCTTGAGCCCTAATTGCTCCAAAAGGTATGTCCTACCTAGTTCTATATGCGTCTCCTGAAGGCATACCAGATCCAATTGCATAGATTTTAAATACGCTGCCACTCTCATCCTCTTATTCCCCTCGTTGAGGCCGCATATATTGATTGATGCTATCCTGCACGCCATAATGCTAATATTTGTAGAGAGACATTATTCACCATCCTCAAGCCAGTTTGTGTAGAACTGCAATTTCCTGCATACTTAACAATGTGCAAAATCTCAAAACATACCAAACAAAAATTGTTACTGTTCCCCCCCACCTGAGACCACCCCCACCCTCTCCCACCCTGCACCGTCCCCCCCGCCTCCCTCCCCTTTACAGGCAAATAGGCCAGTGACCTATGTGTGCCCGCCTTGTGTTGTGCGAGTCGCGACCCTCTCCCGCAAGGTGCCTTATCATTTCTGTACTTTACTGTGCTATACTGTGCTACCCTTCCCTCTAAACCTATTGTCTCTATTTAGGTAACACTTTAATACACACAGGTACTCTAACCCCCCTTCTGCTTCCTCATCTCCACTAAGAAGAGCTCAGCCTTAATCTCAGAAGTAAACATCCATATTTTTCCATTCACGATCACCTTAAGTCTAGCAGGATATAACAGATATGCTTCCAGACCCAAGGCTTGAAAGGGAGCAATCATCTGCCTTAACTTCCATCTCCTTTCTATAGTAAAGTGACAAAAGTCGGGTCTAGCAAAGAAAGAATTACCTTCGAAAACCCTTCTACTATCTGGTCTTGCCTTACTCAAGATCTCTTCCCTAAGTAGAAAGTTCCCTAGGTACACTAGTATTGCCCTCGGATGATTTTGCTGCCCATCCCTCCCTGTCCCCCCTGTGGCCTGAGCTTTCTTCATAGTGAATGGGAACCTGTGTGCCCTCTGTACTTCTTTTTCCCACTGCCACTGAGATTCTGGAAAGGCCCCCTTCAAAAGATTAACAACAAAATGTCTAACATCCTGTCCTTCTGACCCCTCCGCCACACCCAGCAGTCTAACATTGTTCCTCCTCTGCCTATTTTCGAAATCCTCCATCTTCCAGCACATATCCGCGGCCATTTTTTCCTGCTCCGTCTTGAATAACTGCCACTTCCCGACATCATCTTCAAGTTTGCCGGTGCGCTCCTCAACCTCTGTTACGCGATTCACCAGTACATCATATAGTTTATTAACCTTTCTTAGGCTGTTTTGAATTTTCTTTGATGCCTGTCTAGCCCTACGGCTTTCTGTCCTTGCTTCACTTTGCATCTGCTTCATTGTAGTTAGCAAAGTGTGGAGGGGATCCTGCTGAGGGGGGGTAGGGCCAGCTATCGCACCCTCAATAACATTACCGGGTTTGCTATCATCCTGGTATACTTGCGAGGTTGCGGAGTAGTCCCACAATAACCGTCTATCTAGGTCTCTAGATGATTCAGAGTTCTGTCTTAACTTTACATAACTTTTCTTCGTTGTGGATTCTTTCCCTGATGTGCTGGTATCAGAATCAGTGCTTTCCTGATTACCCTGATCATCGTCCTCTGTGTTAAATTCAGATGAGAGTATTGAGACAGAATCCTCATTCACTGAGTAGAATTCTCCTTCCCCTTCTCCCTCTAGAGTAGTACAATCTTCTCCTCCATGAAGGTGCTTGCCGGGGTTGGGCCCCTCTAAGCAACTCTGACTTTCTATGCTGCTTCTACTCCCCCAAGCTCCGATCGGTTTCATTGAAGAGCTCAGCTCCTCTTCCATCAACATTAAGGCTCCCAGCATATCGGCGGTAGTACCATCAGTCCTCGTATCCATAACCAGGCCCCCTCTGGGCCCCTCTTTCCCTCCATTATTGTGTCCTTTTTTCTGCTTACCTCCGATATCTGGCCCACCTGTCTCTTGTGTGTGCGCTTCAGCAGTTCCCTGCTTATCTCTTGGCTCCAGTCCCAGCTCGCCTTGTTGCCTAGCAGTCTGACTCCCGCCGCCGTCTGTTACGTCCTCGAGGACGCTCCCCGAGGCCAGGATGACAGCGCCGTCAGTTTCGTTGAGAGAGTCCGGCATCCCCGGCACCTCCGGCTTCGTGATGAGCTTCACTGGCAGCATCTCTTCCAAGGTAGGTTGCCGCATCCCCGCATCACGATTCTTCTCATCTCCTTTCCCAGAGTTCGCTTTACTCACGTTACGATCCCCTCCAGTGCTTTCACTATTGTTTTTAATAGCCGCACTCGTTTTCCTCGCATCTCCGTTTTTCACTTTCCTGATCGCGCCAGGATTCTTCTTCCCCACGGTAGCAGCCGTCTTTGAGCTAAGAGCTGCTATTCCAGGCTTCGCTGCGGAGTCCGTTGCCTTCTTCCCCTTCTCACTCGCCTTCTCTTGATTTATCCGGATGGGCATTTTAGGGGCCATTAGATATCCGTCTAAAAAGCTCTTGATTCTTCGTTTAATACTGAGCCAGTCCTTTCCAGTCCAGAGCACTTGTTCCTTGATGTACTGAGCTTTCTGTACCCCGTTATACCACCAGCGTGCAAACTCCATCACACGTAGCACAACATCTTACACAGCAACTTTATCCATAATGCAGGAGAGAGTAGATGCGACCTCTCAGCACAACGCGTCGGCGGCCATCTTGCCTCTCTAGCACTCTTCATTTGAGGTGTTGACAACATTTTTAGGTCTTACGTTCAAAATGGGGTTTTGTGCACAGACCAAGCTTTCAGTCCTACTGGTCTACTCGCAAGGTTTGAGTAACACCTACACACCGTACATGAGCAGAGATCATTTTTTTGCTTTTGCAGCATATGATGCATTTCAATGATAACACCACTGCATTGCCCGGCAACCATCCAGACCATGACAGGCTGTTTGAAATTCAGCCACTCATGGAACATTTGTCTGTCAGATTACCAGAGATTGACCCTCCTGGAAGGAATATAGCCATTGATGAGTCCTTGATACTGTACAAAGGGCAGCTGCTGTTCGGGCAGTACATACTGAGCAAAAGTGGTCGCTATGGCATTAAGTTGTATTTGTTGTATGAGAGCTCTGCTTGGTATGTATACCGCTTGAGTGTACACAGGGAAGGACTCCACTCTAAATCCTGTAGGTTGCTCTCCCACGCTAGGAGCCCCAGCAAAGATTATAAATGTCTAATCTTTATATGGAAAACTTCTATACAGGAGTAGGGCTGTTCAGTGAGCTGTAAAAAGCTGGCACTGTGGCATGTAGCACAGTACGACGTTGCCGCAAAAGATTCCCACAGGCTCTTGTTTTTAAGAAGCTCCAAAAATCCCAGAGCACTGCACTGTGTTCCAACGAACTGCTCGCGGTCAAGTTCTCTGATAGGCATGATGTGCATGTGCACACTGCAATCCAGGATGAGAGCACTTCCTGCATCACGGTATGGGGTCAGTTCGCTGAACTTCACAAGCCATTGCAACAAGAACATGGCCGAGCGGATACGATTCACCAGGTTTTTCAGCCATACAACGCGAGTCGTAAAACTCGCACTTGGTATAAGAAGCTGTTTACCCACTTGATCCAGATGGCAACATATAAAGAGTATGTTGTTTATCGTCAGACCACCACGGGATGGCCCATGTCCTTTCTTGACTTTCAGTTGACTGTCATTGAAAGTCTTACTGCTACAGAAGCAGCAGCCTCCACTTCATATTTTTTGGAGGGCATGGTAAGGCTGAAGGATCAACACTTTGCTGACCACATTCCTGCAACAGCAACAAAGAAAAGACCATGTCATCATTGAAAAATCTGTTTAAGCAAGGAAAGAGGCAGAAGACTCGTTGTTACTGTCCCAATGCCAATCTCAGCTAGCCCTATGTTTTCCTAATTGCTTTATGTTGTACCATACAAAAGTAAAGTATTGTGAAATTGGCTGAGGTGGAGCTGCCGTAACATACATCTTTCAGTAGCTGTACATGGATATATACCTCCCATGGGCCACTACTTCATTGGGCAAGCCGCCGTAAAAATTGTTTTCCTCTACTTGAGGAAATCATGGACTTGCTTATTGATGCTTGACACCTTTACATGCCATCAGAATGTGGTAGGTGTCTGTTGCCCATATAAAAGGGACATTACAGTCACCACACTGCACATAACGGTGCATGGAACATAAGCCACATTGTCACAGACTACTCAGTGTGGCAAAAACGTAAATCTTTAGCTTTTGAAGTGCTCGTTAGGGAACTTAGGCAGCATTCCCCAGCACTTTTGCCTAAGTTTCAAAAGTAGATATGCTTAATAAGATCAAGGAATGCGGGCCTTGAAAGGCAGCCTCTGAAACCCAAACTTGCATCCACAAACTAGAAAGAGTTAGATTTAGCAGAGCAAGTGCGTTAAAGGGGCATGAAAGACAAGTTTTTTTGAGCTCCAGGTAGTTAGCAACAAAAGGAGTTAGTAAAAGTTCACTTGGCAAGTATTCAGAATTAGTCAGGACTTTGAAGGAGACAGAGACATGAACAGGTAGGAAAACCCTATAGGTGTGCTTTCACAGGAATATCGCGTAGGTAAAAGGCTGAAAGTCAGGGTAGTAGATACACATGCTATTACTTCATCTACACCAAAAGACTTAAGGACATCAGAGTTGCACTCACCCCGATTCTCAGCCTTACACTCAATTAAGCAGATGACTACAAACCATTGAGAACACAAAAGGCAGCCTCCCCTTCAACCCCCCCACCAAACACATACCCTGCACCTCAAAGAACTTCACTAGCTCCCCATGCACAGCTTTCGTCAAACTCTGGACACACACATTCAAAGCCTTACTCAGCACGGGCCCAGCATACCTCAAAACCACCTAAGATTTCAGAAACCTTCCAGACACTTTTGCTCCGCTGGACTCATACTACTGCAGTACCAGAAAAGACAGCAGGGACTTCTACCTTGTTAATTATGGCATTCCGCACGAAGCTGAGGATTTGACTCTCCAACTAGGTGAGTTCATAGATCAACCCTGACTACTCCTACGTCAGCTGCAGAATGGCCTTCCGAGTGATAGTGCGCTTTACAAGTACTAACAACATTACAGAGAACTCTGCCCCCAACGCTACATGTATGGGCCATGTATTTGTTCTGCTTGCCAATTCATCCTCCGTCAGAACACAGAAGATGTTCAATTTGCCATATAACAAGTGAATTAGTGACAGCACTGCACATAATGGTGGACATGGCATATTTCCTGTTCTCATTGACTACCCTGCTTTTCAAAAACAAATGTTCTTCGTAGTTTAGGACGTGCTGTTTAGGAAACTTAGGACGCTCTTTACCAGCATGTTTAGCTGTTTCCAAGGTAGATATGCTCACTCAGTTTGAGGAATGTGGACCTTGAAAGGCAGTCTCAGACACCCCCAACTTGTATCCACAAACTGGAAAGAGTTGGATGTAGCACAGAGAGTGTGTTAACAGCGCATTAAAGACACGTCTTCCTGAGCCTCATGTGTCGGTCATGGGAGTTGCTAGTAAAGATTCTCTAGGCACGCCATTTGGTAATACTCAGAATGTCGACGGAGGCAGATACATGACCGGTAGTAAAAACACAGTCAAACTTTTTTTTCATTTGTGAAGGTTGCTGACACACTAACCCGTCAACGTGTCTGGCCATGTGTGTGTTGAGGCTTGCTTGTGATGTGTTTGTATGCAAGTTGGTTAGTGGCTGGGTGAGAGTTGGTTTGATTGGGGATTCCATACTGTGGTGTATGAATGTGAGGGACCCTTGAATGGCGGTGGTATGTTGATGTGAGTGCACTGAGGTGTTGGATTGAGCCCCTTGCTGGCGGTATGAAAGTCTTCCTTGTGGTGCGTGAATGGTCGATAAAGAGGTTGATACCTTGCTGTGGCTTTACAGCTCATCTTCAGTAGTCTTGATTTAAAAAATTCTGATACTATGATTAGTATCTGTTCTTTTCAGCTGGCACTTCTGGAGGTGCCAAAACCAACCTGTATGAGTGGTGATATTATTTTGAAAGTTCAATAACAACCACTCAATTACGATTTTTTTTTTTTACTGAACACTGGCAGGTATCCAGCGTGGTATAACTTGCATTGATCCCACTCGTTTCCCACAATGCCCTGCAAAACTTGAAAGTTTGCATAAATGGCCAAGATCACTCCTTTATTTCTGAAATCTGTTTTGATCTAAAAATTGCACAACCACCCAGCATTTCCACATGTCTCCACATCAAATGGACTCAATTTTTGTGGGTGGCCCTAGTGCCCACAATTGGAAAGTGCTAAAAATGCAACATGGATATATCACATTTTTCCACTGAAACCACCCTGTTTTCACAATGTTGGTAGCTGTGGATTTTGAGACTTGTCCTTCCCGCTACCCTGGGAAACCTACCAAACCCACACATTTCTGAAAACTAGACAACCGGCAGAGTCCAGGGGTGCACAACTTGCGTGGCACTTCAATAGGTAATTTTACCCAAAAGCCCTTGCAAATGTCAAACTTTGATTAAAAAAACACAATTTTCCCTCATATTTCTGGGACGGAAAGTTCTGGAATCTGCAGGGAGCCACAAATTTCCTACCACCCTGAATTCCCACAAGTCTCCAGATAAGAATGGTACCACACTTGTGTGGGTGGGCCAAGAGACCAAAGCGTTAACCCACTTGTGCTGATGAAAATACGCCCGGCTCCCATTGACCTTGCTTTGATCTGTTCCTGTGGCGGCCACTACGCCCACACTCACAAGTGGGGCAGTGTTTTTATGAGCATAAATGGGTTAACTCTGGGTAGTAGGAATTTTGTGGAATTCTGCTGATTCCAGAAGGTTCCATCACAGAAATGTAAGGAAAATGTGTGATGTTAGGCAAAGTTTGAGGTTTGCAGGGCATTGTA
Source organism: Triturus cristatus (assembly GCF_964204655.1). Lineage (NCBI taxonomy): Eukaryota > Metazoa > Chordata > Amphibia > Caudata > Salamandridae > Triturus > Triturus cristatus. The sequence goes on along the minus strand of NC_140584.1, from coordinate 827,380,724 downwards.
AATAAAATAAAAACGTTGTGGGTTCCAGGCAAGGCCCACCACGCTGGAATGCCTTGTTTGTCTAATTTTCAAAAATATCTGTGGTTGGTAGGTTTGCATGGGTGGTGCCACAGCCTGGCCCCAAATACCGCAGCTACCCCTATTGTTTATCTCTCAACATAGTGCTTTAGGGCCTTTTGTGTTGTGTTTTCATGGCCCACCCATACAAGTGGCATACTGTTCTTATTGTGAGGCATATGGGAACTCAGAGTGGTAGAACATTTGTGGCTCCCCACAGATTACAGAACTTTCCATCACAGAAATGTGAGGAAAATGTGTGTTATTTACCAAATTTTGAGTTGCAGGGACTTCCGGGTAGGAAAAGCTGGTGAAAACCATGCCAATCACTCCGCCCTAGATTGCCTTAGGCGTCTGTTTTTCAAAAATGTAAAGGTTTGCTGGTTTTCCCTAGATGCCTGCTGAGCTGAGGCCCAAAATCCACAGCTATCAACTTTGCAAAACAAACAAGCATTGAAAATGCAATAGGTCTCGCCCTCGATTAAGTTAAAGCAATTCTGTTTGTAATTAGGTTGCTTTTTAGCTTTGCTTTTATTAGTGTTTTTCAAACTTTCATGTACATAACATGCATATGTATGCATATATGTATATGTATGCATGCATTTGTATTTATATAGATATGCAGATGTGTATATATATATATATATATATATATATATATATATATGTTTATATATGTATGTATATACACATTTGCATATGTATTATCTACTGGCGGTCGCCAGTAGATAGTTATAGTTAGGACCGTGGTTCCATAGGAAATCTGAAAATTCTATTTTGAATAACTTTGACGCCGGTTGACGAATCTTCGCGAAATTTTCAAAACTAATGGGGCGCTTCGCTCAGCTCCTACCCTGAAAGTCTCGGGGGATTCATCAAGCGGGGGCCGAGAAAAAAGGGGGGTCCCAAAACGCGTTTTCCCCATGCATTTTCCCATAGGACATTTAGTCGAAGCTGCCAGTCCATAAAAGAATCTTGCAACACATGCGAGCCATAACTAACAAAGATCCTAGTTACCCTGTTGCTAGGCACTTTAAGGAACAGCATCAAAGTAATCTTAAACACTTTAAATACTATGTGTTGGATGCAGTGCCTTTCACCAAGAGGGGAGGAAACAGGGAAAGAAATCTTCGGCGTCTTGAGACTAGATTTATTCTGGAAATGGATACTGAGCACCCTAGGGGTTTAAATGTTTGTGAGGATTTACATACATATCTATGAGACAAACCCCTTTCATTCGCACAAATTATACATTTTACTTTATATTATATTTCATGCCATAATGACAATTAGCTAGTATCCATTTAGGCTTGAAAATGTATTCTTAATGTTATTTTGTTGAAGACTATATCATATCATGGTTGATTTTTATGTACATTTTAGGAGTATTTTTAGCTAATTTATTGACAATTTTAGGTTGAAATGATTTTATAATATGGTTTTATAATTCATTATGTGGGATTCAACCTATTACTTTGTTCATTGATTATCTATGGATCTACTTCCATCTTTCTCTATTCTTATTCTGTGAAAACTAACTGCACGATGATTTTGACATCCTATCCTCTTGCTATGGTATTAACACCATATCAAATCCTTTAATACATGTATATTAAATACTCCTATTATCCGCACTTTCTTTTGCACATAAGCACCTTTTTGCACCATTTTTATGCACATTTGCACATATATATATAGTATAAAAATTCAATAAATCATAAATAGTTCAAATTGGGATCTAGTTTTTAGAACAAATAGGGATATGGGGGCATTTCCTCTCTTTATGCACTTAGACACTTTATATACAATATTTTAACAGGGTTGAGCTACGCATTTTGGATGATTGTAACAGGATTATGTAGAGGGGCCAAGTTGTATTTATACTGTGATATGCCCATCTGCTTTTGTAATCTAGTTGGTGAATAGCAAAAAGAATATTGTGCCAACCGGGATTGATTATCATTATCAGGAATACAAAAGCTTTATTTTTAATCATCTGAATTTATTCTATGAATTTTAAGTTGACTGATATCTAATTTTATGATATGAATTCTAACCTGTCACGGTCACAAAACATCTAGAGGCATTAAGCCCAAACAGATTTTTGGATTGTATTTACATTTAACGCTATGCATACTGGTAATGCCATCAATTGTAGTAACTCTTCCATGTTTACATTTTGTTGATTGTTTGCACTATTTAAAGAGGTATGTCGCTCATGCGCTGTTGTGTGAGCAAGGTCGGAGTTTCCGACCGAAACGCGTCATGGCGACATGGTGGTGAACTAAATAAACATCACTGTTGACGAATCTGGGTTTGCTCCTGCTTTCCGGCAACACGAAGGAGTAAAGGCAAGGATCATTGATATATATATATATATATTATCTACTGGCGGTCGCCAGTAGATAGTTATAGTTACAACCTAGTTTCCATAGGAAATCTCAAAATTCTATTTTGAATAACTTTGGCGCCGGTTGACGAATCCTCACGAAATTTTCAAAACTAATGGGGCGCTACGTTCAGCTCCTACCCTGAAAGTCTCGGGGTGATTCGTCAAGCGGGAGCCGAGAAAAAGGGGGGGTCCCAAAACGCGTTTTCCCCATGCATTTTTCCATAGGACCTTTAGATGCAGCTACAGCCCGAACGGCTGAACAGAATTACGTGGAATTTGGCAGAGAGGTAGCCATAAGGTCAAGGAAGTGCCCTTTGCAGGTCTGGTGTAAATCCGTTCAGTAGTTCCTGTGAAAATCAAAAGTAAAATCATATACATATCTGGGCGGAGCCTAACCACACATCTCATTGTGAGATCTGATTGGCTGTCAGCACTTCATCCAAGAAGTGTTGGCAGCCATCTTGGGACCAATATACATGATAACACCGCATTAAAAAGCATTGCAGTTAATAGAAGGTTTTAAGACAAAAGAGCCCAAATGTAGCACAAATATCACCGAGATGTAGCCCAAGTATAGCCCAATGACAGAAATCCCAGAGTGTTTTAAAGAACAACTAGAGCGCTAACAGTCTTACTTATGACAAAGTTATGGCACACCTGAAGCCATCTTGATTGGAATAAAGTGGTAACATTTAAAACATTTAATTTGCAAAGGAACAAAACGAGGGGGTTCATTTTGCCATAGAAATTATGATTAGTGCTGCAGAAAGAAAACTTAGGGCACATTTTGACTTCTCAAATCCTCTTCTATTTCATTAAAACGTTCTGACATGCAGACTGAAACATGCACTTTGAATACCAGCAGCAGACTTCCATGGTGAGCAGTAGCTTTGCTACAGTGATCTAATGAGGAACTAGAGGGCTACCATTCAGAATTTATGGCAAATGTGTCACATCTGAATGCCTTCTTGATGGAACCAAAGTAAACAAGCATTGAAAATGCAATAGGCCTCGCCCTCGTTTAAGTTAAAGCAATTCTGTTTATAATTAGGTGGCTTTTTAGCTTTGCTTTTATTCGTGTTTTTAAAAATTTCATATACATACCATGCATTTGTATGCATATATGTATATGTATATGTTTGCATGAATTTATATTTATATAGATATGCAGATTATATGTTTATATATGTATATATATATACACACACATACATATATAAATGCATATGCATATATATGCATATATATATATGTGCATATGTGTGCATGTACAGAGAGGTAGAGCGGTAGAGGTGTATAGGTAGAGGTGTAGAGGTAGAGAGGTAGAGGTAGAGAGGTATAGAGTAGTAGAGAGGGAGGTAGAGAGGTAGAGAGTAGAGAGTGAGTAGTAGAGAGTAGTAGAGAAAGTATCAGAGAGTGAGTAGTAGAGAGTAGTAGAGTGAGTAGTAGAGAGTAGTAGAGTGAGTAGTAGAGAGTTAGTAGAGAGTGAGTAGTAGAGAGTAGTAGAGAGTGAGTAGTAGAGTGAGTAGTAGAAAGTAGTAGAGAGTAGTAGAGAGTGAGTAGTAGAGAGTAGTAGAGAGTGAGTAGTAGAGAGTGAGTAGCAGAGTGAGTAGTAGAGAGTAGTAGAGAGAGTAGTAGAGAGAGAGTAGTAGAGAGTGAGTAGTAGAGAGTAGTGGAGTAGTAGAGAGTGAGTAGTAGAGAGTGAGTATTAGAGTGAGTACTAGAGAGTAGTAGAGAGCGAGTAGTAGAGAGTGAGTAGTAGAGAGAGAGTAGTAGAGAGTAGTGGAGTAGTAGAGAGTGAGTAGTAGAGAGTGAGTATTAGAGTGAGTACTAGAGAGTAGTAGAGAGCGAGAAGTAGAGAGAGTAGTAGAGTAGTAGAGAGTGAGTAGTAGAGTGAGTAGTAGAGAGTAGTTGAGAGCGAGTCGTAGAGAATCAGTAGTGGAGAGTGAGCAGTAGAGAGTAGTAGAGAGTGAGTAGTACAGAGTGAGTAGTAGAGAGTAGTACAGAGTGAGTAGTACAGAGTAGTAGAGTGAGTAGTAGAGAGTGAGTAATAGAGAGAGAGTAGTAGAGAGTGAGTAGTTGAGTAGCAGAGAGTGAGTGGTAGAGAGTAGGAGAGAGTAGTAGAGTGAGTAGTAGAGCATAGTAGAGAGTGAGTAGTAGAGCGAGTAGTAGAGAGTAGTAGAGTAGTAGAGAGTGAGTAGTAGAGAGTAGTAGAGTGAGTAGTAGAGAGTAGTAGAGCGTGAGTAGTAGAGAGAGAGTAGTAGAGTAGTAGAGAGTGAGTGCTAGAGAGCAGCAGAGAGTAGTAGAGTGAGAAGTAGAGAGTGAGAAGTAGAGAGTGAATAGTAGAGAGTAGTAGTAGAGAGTAGTAGAGAGAGAGTAGTACAGATTGAGTAGTATAGAGTAGTAGAGTGAGTAGTAGAGAGAGAGTAGTAGAGAGAGAGTAGTAGAGAGTGAGTAGTAGAGTAGTAGAGAGTGAGTGGTAGAGAGTAGGAGAGAGTAGTAGAGAGATAGTAGTAGAGAGTGAGTAGTAGAGAGTAGTAGAGAGTGAGTAGAAGAGAGTAGTAGAGAGTGAGTAGTAGAGAGTGAGTAAAGAGTGAGTAGTAGAGAGAGAGTAGTAGAGAGTAGTGGAGTAGTAGAGAGTGAGTAGTAGAGAGTGAGTATTAGAGTGAGTACTAGAGAGTAGTAGAGAGTGAGTAGTAGAGAGCAAGTAGTAGAGAGTGAGTAGTAGAGAGTGAGTATTAGAGAGTGAGTAGTAGAGAGAGTAGTAGAGAGTGAGAAGTAGAGAGAGTAGTAGAGTAGTAGAGAGTGAGTAGTAGAGTGAGTAGTAGAGAGTAGTTGAGAGCGAGTAGTAGAGAATCAGTAGTGGAGAGTGAGCAGTAGAGAGTAGTAGAGAGTGAGTAGTAGAGAGTGAGTAGTAGAGAGTAGTACAGAGTGAGTAGTATAGAGTAGTAGAGTGAGTAGTAGAGAGTGAGTAGTAGAGAGAGAGTAGTAGAGAGTGAGTAGTTGAGTAGCAGAGAGTGAGTGGTAGAGAGTAGGAGAGAGTAGTAGAGTGAGTACTAGAGAATAGTACAGAGTGAGTAGTAGAGCGAGTAGTAGAGAGTAGTAGAGTAGTAGAGAGTGAGTAGCAGAGAGAGTAGTAGAGAGTAGTAGAGAGTGAGTAGTAGAGAGTGAGTAGTAGAGAGTAGTAGAGAGCGAGTAGTAGAGAGTGAGTAGTGGAGAGTGAGTAATAGAGAGTGAGTAGTAGAGAGTGAGTAGTAGAGAGTGAATAGTAGAGAGTGATTAGTAGAGAGAGAGTAGTAGAGAGTGAGTAGTAGAGAGTAGTAGAGTGAGTAGTAGAGAGTAGTAGAGAGAGAGTAGTAGAGCGTGAGTAGTAGAGAGAGAGTAGTAGAGTAGTAGAGATTGAGTGCTAGAGAGCAGCAGAGAGTAGTAGAGTGAGTAGTAAAGAGAAGTAGAGAGTGAGTAGTAGAGAGTGAATAGTAGAGAGTAGTAGTAGAGAGTAGTAGTAGAGAGTAGTAGAGAGAGAGTAGTACAGAGTGAGTAGTATAGAGTAGTAGAGTGAGTAGTAGAGAGTGAGTAGTAGAGAGAGAGTAGTAGAGAGTGAGTAGTAGAGTAGTAGAGAGTGAGTAGTAGAGAGTAGGAGAGAGTAGTAGAGTGAGTAGTAGAGAATAGTAGAGAGTGAGTAGTAGAGCGAGTAGTAGAGAGTAGTAGAGTAGTAGAGAGTGAGTAGTAGAGCGAGTAGTAGAGAGTAGTAGAGTAGTAGAGAGCGAGTAGTAGAGAGCGAGTAGTAGAGAGTGAGTAGTAGAGAGTGAGTAGTAGAGAGTGAATAGTAGAGAGTGATTAGTAGAGAGTGAGTAGTAGAGAGAGAGTAGTAGAGAGTAGTAGAGTGAGTAGTAGAGAGTGAGTAGTAGAGAGTAGTAGAGAGTAGTAGAGAGTGAGTAGTAGAGAGTGAGTAGTAGAGAGAGAGTAGTAGAGTAGTAGAGAGTGAGTGCTAGAGAGCAGCAGAGAGTAGTAGAGTGAGTAGTAGAGAGAAGTAGAAAGTGAGTAGTAGAGAGGGAATAGTAGAGAGTAGTAGAGAGAGAGAGTAGTAGAGAGTGTAGTAGAGAGTGAGTAGTAGAGTAGTAGCGAGTGAGTAGTAGAGAGTGGTAGAGAGTGAGTAGTAGAGTAGTAGAGAGTGAGTGGTAGAGAGCAGTAGAAAGTAGTAGAGTGAGTAGTAGAGAGTAGTAGAGAGTAGTAGAGCGTGAGTAGTAGAGAGTGAGTAGTAGAGAGTAGTAGTGAGTGAGTAGTAGAGTAGTAGAGAGTGAGTAGTTGAGAGTGAGTAGTTGAGAGTGAGTAGTAGAGAGTAGTAGAGTAGTAGAGAGTGAGTAGTAGAGAGTGAGTAGTAGAGAGAGAGTAGTAGAGAGTAGAGGAGAGTCAGTAGTAGAGTAGTAGAGAGTAGTCAGTCAGTGTCAGTCAATGTCAGTCAATGTCAGTCAGTCAGTGTCAGTCAGTCTGTCAGTGTCAGTCAGTGTCAGTCAATCAGTGTCAGTCAGTCAGTGTCAGTCAATCAGTGTCAGTCAGTCAGTGTCAGTCAGTGTCAATCAGTGTCAGTCAGTGTCAGTCAGACAGTGTCAGCTAGAGCAGCTCTGCTGACCTGGTTCTCTGGCTCTAAACCAGCTCTGCTGACCTGGTTCTCTCTCTCTAAAGCAGCTCTGCTGACCTGGTTTCTCTGGCTCTACAGCAGGTCTGCTGACCTGGTTCTCTGGCTCTAGAGCAGCTCTGCTGACCTAGTTCTTATGCTACAGAGCAGCTCTGCTGATCTAGTTCTCTGGCTCAACAACATCTCTGCAGACCTGGTTCTCTGGCTCTAAAGCAGCTCCGTTGACCCAGTTCTATGGCTCTGAAGCAGTTCTGCTGACATGGTTCTCTGGCTCTATAGAAGCTCTTCTGACCTGGTTCTCTCCCTCTAAAGCAGCTCTACTGACCTGGTTACTCTGGCTCTGCAGCAGCTCTGCTGACCTGGTTCTCTGGCTCTAGAGCAGCTCTGTTGACCTGGTTCTTAGGCTCTAGAGCAGCTCTACTGACCTGGTTCTCTGGCTCTAAAGCAGCTCTGCTGACCTGGTTCTATGGCTCTAAAGCAGCTCTGCTGATTTGGTTCTCTGGCTCTAGAGTAGCTCTGCTGACCTGGTTCTCTGGCTCTAAAGCAGCTCTGCTAACCTGGTTCTCTGGCTCTAAAGCAGCTCTGCTGGCCTGGTTCTCTGGCTCTAAAGCAGCTCTGCTGACCTGGTTCTCTCCCTCTAAAGCAGCTCTGCTGACCTGGTTTCTCTGGCTCTACAGCAGCTCTGCTGACCTGGTTCTCTGACTCTAGAGCAGCTCTGCTGACCTAGTTCTTAGGCTCTAGAACAGCTCTGCTGACCTGGTTCTCTGGCTCTACAGCAGCTCTGCTGACCTGGTTTTCTGCACTCACGATGCACGCACCCGACTTCGCGAAAATATATTTAAAAATAATATAAGTTTCTTATAAGTACAAATATATTATTTTGATGAATATCTTACATAATCTCTTGCCTTAATATGTATATTAAAGACACATACATATCATTTCGGAACATAAATTTTTTTTGCGGGAGTCGCGCACCCAGCGCGCCCCAGCACGTATATGATGTCACGCGGGACCCGCAAGTGCGCAAACATCTTGTACCGTAATGCGCATGTGTCGCGAATGCGTGGGAGCAGGAGTCGCAGACTGGTCGCATACCAATCGCGCATATCCCGTGATATTGAATGTATATGATGTAACTGAAAAACACGCAGCCGTCGCACACCATACGCGGATCCTTCATGACTTTTCTAAAATGGCGGCTAGAATGCGCGCACCCACCGTGATGTGTACACTTTGAGTGCGCGACTGCGAAAAAAATTGGAATTATTTTTTTAAAGAAAATGATATAAATATTTTAAAATAAAAAATGAAAACAAGAAAATTAATCAATATTTCAGTTTTAATTAAAAAATGTTTTTTTGCAATTTTCAGAAAAATATATGTTATTTAATGAATAAAAATATTTATAAATAAACAGTTAAACTGTAGAAAATCAGTACAAAAAATAGATATAACTACTATCACACTTAAAAGTTAGCATTTAAAAAACCTTTGAAATTCACTGAAAAAACCATAGGTTGCACACACGTTATAGTTACGAATTAGCATTTAGAAAACCTTGCAAATTCACTTAACCCCTTCGGTGCTCATGACGGAACGGTTCCGTCATGAGCCACGGTTGAGCTGTGCTCATGACGGAACCGTTCCGTCATGACCACGCCCGCGCAAGATTCCGTCAGCACAGCGGCGGAATCTGCGCAGCATGGAAGGGGTTAAAAAACCATAGGTTTAACACATGTTATAGTTAGCTGGACATTTCACTCGTAAAAAACCAATGAAATTCCCCCGTTATAGTTAGTGCAGGCAACTATAACTCACGCGACCGCAATCCTCTGCTGATGACGTCAGATATTACATCACTGATGACATATGTGTCTTTCTGAAAAATAAATATTTGTAATATATGTATAGCTAAAGATTAATGGAAGAAGACATGGGTAAATAGGTATCTAAATACAGTGATGTAATATCTGACGTCATCAGCAGAGGATTGCGGTCGCGTGAGTTATAGTTGCCTGCACTAACTATAACGGGGGAATTTCATTTGTTTTTTATGAGTGAAATGTCCAGCTAACTATAACGTGTGAAACCTATGGTTTTTTAAGTGAATTTGCAAGGTTTTCTAAATGCTAATTCATAACTATAACGTGTGTGAAACCTATGGTTTTTTCAGTGAATATATATATGTTTATATATGTATGTATATACACATATGCATATGTATTATCTACTGGCGGTCGCCAGTAGATAGTTATAGTTAGGACCGTGTTTCCATAGGAAATCTGAAAATTCTATTTTGAATAACTTTGGCGCCGGTTGACGAATCTTCGCGAAATTTTCAAAACTAATGGGGCGCTTCGCTCAGCTCCTACCCTGAAAGTCTCGGGGGGATTCATCAAACGGGGGCCGAGAAAAAAGGGGGGTCCCAAAACGCGTTTTCCCCATGCATTTTCCCATAGGACATTTAGTCGAAGGTACAGCCCGAACGGCTGAACAGAATTACTTGAAATTTGGCAGAGAGGTAGTCCTCAGGTCAGGGATGTGCCTTTTGCATATATGGAGTCAATCTGTTCAGTAGTTCCAGAGAGAATTGCAGTAAAAAGCACATACATATCAATAGCCGCGCACCGTGCGCAAGCGTAATTCTGATTGTTACATGTCAGTCAACGTTCGAATCGGTCGAAATCAGGAAGTGCCGGACGCCATTTTGTTTGTTTTCAGTGCGAGAGTGGAAAAGGAAGGTGGCGAACGTGAAAAGGGGGCAGGGCAGAGAGTTCCTGACCCCCTAGCCTTGGTCAGGGGGTCCCTGAAGGACCCCGAAGGCAGAAAAAAACATTTAATTTATTTTTATTTTTTTAAATCGCGGGGGTGCGCGCACCGTGCGCGCATGGTGAAAAACCATTAAAAAAAACATTTTAATACGTAGTTTATTGAAAAATAAATATATAATAAAATGATAATACATACATAACTTAGCATTTAAAAAACCATACAAATTCACTGAAAAAACCATAGGTTTCACACACGTTATAGTTAGGAATTAGCATTTAAAAAACCTTGCAATTTCACTTAAAAAACCATAGGTTTCACACATGTTATAGTTAGGTGGATATTTCACTCGTAAAAAAACAATGAAATTCCCCCGTTATAGTTAGTTGAGATAACTATAACTCGCGCGACCGCCACTCTTTCACAAGGATGATGTCATCAGTGATGTCATGAGTGATGCCACTGACCATGTCATGAGTGATGTAGTATGTGACGTCATGAGCAGAGGATTGCGGGCGCGCGAGTTATAGTTATCTCAACTAACTATAACGGGGGAATTTCATTGTTTTTTTACGAGTGAAATATCCACCTAACTATAACATGTGTGAAACCTATGGTTTTTTAAGTGAATTTGCAAGGTTTTTTAAATGCTAATTTCTAACTATAACGTGTGTGAAACCTATGGTTTTTTCAGTGAATATATATATATATATATATATATATATATATATATACACACATATGTGCATATGTGTGCGCATAGAGGGGTAGAGGGAGTAGAGGGGTAGTAGAGGGGTAGTAGAGGGGTATTGGGGTAGTAGAGGGGTATTGGGGTAGTAGAGGGGTAGTGGGGTCGTAGAGGGGTAGTGGGGTATTGGGATAATAGTAGAGGGGTATTGGGGTAGTAGAGGGGTAGTAGAAGAGTAGTAGAGGGGCAGTAGAGGGGTAGTGGGGTAGTAGAGGGGTAGTGGGGTAATAGAGGGGCCGTGGGGTAGTAGGGGGTAGTAGAGGGATAGTAGGGTAGTAGAGGGGTAGAGGGGTAGTAGAGGGGTAGTAGAGGGGTAGTAGGGTAGTGGGGCAGTGGAGTTGTAGTGGGGTAGTAGAGGGGTAGTAGGGTAGTGGGGTGGTAGTGGGGTAGTAGAGGGGTAGTAGGGTAGTGGGGTAGTAGAGGGGTAGTAGGGTAGTGGGGTAGTAGAAGGGTAGTGGGGTAGTAGGGGTAGTAGAGGGGTAGTAGAGGGGTAGTGGGGTAGTAGGGGGGTAGTGGGGTAGTAGGGGGTAGTGGGGTAGTAGAGGGGTAGTAGAGGGGTAGTGGAAGGGTAGTGGGGGGGTAGTGGGGTGGTAGAGGGGTAGTGGGGTAGTAGAGGGGTAGGGGTGGTAGTGGGGTAGTAGAGGGGTAGTAGAGGGGAAGGGATGTGGTAGTGGGTTAGAGGGGTAGTAGAGGGGTAGTGGGGTAGTAGAGGGGTAGTGGGATGGTAGTGGGGTGGTAGTAGGTTAGTGGGGTGGTAGTGGGGTAGTAGAGGGGTAGTGGGGTAGTAGACGGTAGTAGGGTAGTAGACGGGTAGTGGGGTAGAGGGATAGTAGTGGGGTAGTAGGGTAGTGGGTTAGTAGAGGGGTGGTAGAGGGGTAGTGGGGTAATAGAGGGGTAGTGGGGTAGTAGAGGGGAAGTGGAGTAGTGGGGTAGTAGAGGGGTAGTGGGGTTGTAGGGGAGTAGTGGGGTAGTAGGGCACTAGGGTAGTTGGGTAGTAGAGGAGTAGTAGGGTAGTGGGGTAGTAGGGGGGTAATAGGGTAGTAGTGGGGTAGTAGGGTTGAGGGGTAGTAGGGTAGTGGGGTAGTAGAGGGGTAGTAGAGTAGCAGGGCAGTGGGGTAGTAGAGGGGTAGTAGGGTAGTAGAGGAGTAGTAGGGTAAAGGGGTAGTAGGGTACTGGGGTAGACGGGTAGAGGGGTAGCATTGGGGTGGGGTAGAGGGGTAGTAGAGTACTAGGGGACTAGTGGTGTAGTAGAGGGGTAGTAGGGTAGTAGAGGGGTAGTAGAGAGGTAGTAAAAGGCTAGAGATGTAGTAGAATGGTGGTAGTAGAGGGGTAGTAGAGGGGTAGTAGAGGGGTAGTGGGGTGTTAGTAGGGTAGTGGGACAGTAGGGTAGACGGAGGGGTAGTAGGGTAATAGGGTAGTTGGGGGGTAGTGGGGTGGTAGTGGGGTAGTAGAGGGGTAGTAGAGTAGTAGGGTATCAGGGAGGGGTAGTGGGGTAGTAGAGGGGTAGTGGGGTAGTAGAGGGGTAGTAGGATAGTAGGGTAGAGGGGTAGTAGTGAGGTGGGGTAGTGGGGTAGTAGGGTAATAGAGTGGTGGGGTAGTAGGGTAATAGGGTGGTGGGGTAGTAGAGGAGTAGTGGGGTAGTAGAGGGGTAGTAAGGTAGTGGGGTAGTAGAGGGGTAGTAGAGTAGCAGGGCAGTGGGGTAGTAGAGGGGTAGTAGGGTAAAGGGGTAGTAGGGTACTGGGGTAGAGGAGTAGTAGGGTAGAGGGGTAGTAGAGGGGTGGGGTAGCGGGGTAGTAGAGTAGTAGGGGAGTAGTGGTGTAGTGAAGTAGTAGGGGGTAGTGGGGTAGTAGGGTAGTAGAGGGGTAGTAGGGTAGTAGAGGGGTAGTGGCATAGTAGAGAGGTAGTAAAAGGTTAGAGGGGTAGTAGAATGGTGGTAGTGGGGTAGTAGAGGGGTAGTAGGGTAGTGGGGTGGTAGTAGGGTAGTGGGGTAGTAGAGGGGTCGTAGAGGGATAGTAGAGGGGTAGTGGGGTAGTAGAAGGGTAGTAGTGGAGGGGCAGTGGGGTAGTAGAGGGGTAGTAGGGTAGTGGGGTAGTAGGGTAGAGGGGTAGTAGAGGGGTGGGGTAGAGGGGTAGTAGAGGGGTAGAAGGGTAGTACTGGGGTAGTGGAGTAGTAGGGGTAGTGGGGTAGTAGAAGGGTAGTAGGGTAGTGTGGTAGTAGAGGGGTAGTAGGGTAGTAGAGGGGTAGTAGGACAGTAGGGTAGAGGGAGGGGTAGTGGGGTAGTAGGGTAATAGGGTAGTAGGGGGTAGTGGGGTAGTGGGGTGGTAGTGGGGTAGTAGAGGGGTAGTAGAGTAGTAGGGCAGTGGGGTAGTAGGGTAGTGGGGTATCAGGGAGGGGTAGTGGGGTAGTAGAGGGGTAGTGGGGTAGTAGGGTAGTAGAGGGGTAGTAGGATAGTATGGTAGAGGGGTAGTAGAGAGGTGGGGTAGTAGGGTAATAGGGTAGGGGGGCACTACGGGGGTAGTAGAGGGGTAGTGGGGTAGTGGGGTAGTAGGGTAGTAGTGGGGTAGTAGAGGGGTAGTGGGGTAGTAGAGGGGTGGGGTAGAAGGGTAGTGGGGTAGTAGGGTAGTAGGGGTAGTGGGGGAGTGTGGTAGTAGGGTCGTGGGGTAGTAGAGGGGTAGTGGGGTAGTAGAGGGGTAGTGGGGAAGAAGAGTAGTAGGGTCGTGGGGTAGTAGAGGGGTGGGGTAGAGGGGTGGTAGGGTAGTGGGGTAGTAGAGGGATAGTGGGGAAGTAGAGGGGTGGGGTAGAGGGGTAGTAGAGGGGTAGATGGGTAGTGGGTAGTAGGGGGTTGTGGGGTAGTATGGTAGTGTGGTGGTAGAGGGGTCGTAGAGGGGTAGAGGCGTAGTAGAGTGGTAGAGGGGTAGTAGGGGGTTGTGGGGTAGTAGGGAAGTGTGGTGGTAGAGGGGTCGTAATAAGAAAGAAAATCTCAGCGCCCTGGTACACTGATGATCTAAGACAATTAAGATCACAATGCAAAAAAGCTGAAAGGGCATGGAGGAAGGGGTATGTGGACAGAGATAAGGCTACTCCGAGGTCAATACTAGGCAGATATAAATTACTTATTCTGGAAAGTAAAGCCCAATTCTTTGCTCAATCTATTCTGCAGGCCCCAAATGGGATTACGGAGCTTTTCAGAATAGCAAAAACCATCTCAGCCCCAACTTGCCTGGAGAACAGAGTAGTCCCCTCACAAAAGCTCTGTGATGAGATCGCCACCCACTTTCAAGATAAAGTGGCTAAAATTGTCGACCGTTTTAAGGACAACGAGGCGAACGCCCTCAGCCCCGGAGAAAACCCAGTAACAAATGGGAGCTTGGCTCAACATAACCCTTTGACTGCCTTTCCTACTATGTCGGCCCCTATTTTTGACTCCTTGGTCAAGAGCATCTCCTCCGGCTCACCCCTTGACCCCCTGCCCCAGAAGATGTGGAAAACATACGGCCATCTAACCTTCCCGTGGCTGCGCCAGATCTGTAACCAATCACTGGAAGCCGGACAAGTGCCGGCCACATGGAAGCAGGCTGTGATTTCCCCTCTTATTAAAAAACCCTCCCTGGATCCCACTAATCCAGCCAATTTCCGACCTATTTCCTTGCTCCCTTTCCCTATTAAGATCCTGGAAAGGGTCGTGAGAAGATCTATCTCGGAATTCCTTGAGGAGCATCATCTGTTAGACGTGGACCAGTTCGGTTTTCGCCCTGGTCATGGGACGGAGTCTGCTCTGGTCACCGTGCTAGATAATCTGCGTATGCGGGCTGACACCGGGAGCACCGCGGTGCTGGTGCTCCTGGATATGTCAGCCGCATTCGACACAGTGAGCCACCCTATCTTACTGGAGCGACTGGAGGAGATAGGAATAAAAGGCCGAGCGTTACAGTGGCTCCGCTCCTATCTTGCGGAAAGACAGCAGGCGGTAACGCTGGGATCTTTCTCTTCAGAAAAATCTCCCGTGGCCTATGGAGTTCCACAGGGCTCCAGTATCAGCCCCATTCTTTTTAATATATATCTGCAACCACTATTTGCGGCTATTAAAGCATTTGGGGTTGAACTAGTAAATTATGCAGACGATACACAGCTGGTATTTTCGCTGGAAGGTAAACAGGCGATGCCTTTAGTACAGTTTCAAAACTGCATGCGCCTGACCACAGATTGGCTGAGGAATAACTCCCTGCAGTTTAATGCAGCAAAAACCGAAGTGATGTTCTACTCGCCACCAGGGCGGAGTCATCACCTGGCGACTGAGTTCAGGCTAACCCCGGAGGAGGCTCCACTGGCTCTGGCAGACTCCATCCGGAACCTCGGCGTCATGTTTGACAGCAACCTTCAATTAGATTCGCAAGCAAACAAGACCGCCAGTGTGTGTTTTGGGCTGCTGCGAGTACTCCGCCGAATCCTTCAGTTTTTGCCAGACAACTCACGTGCTTTGATTGTAAGGAGCACAGTGCTCAGCAGACTGGACTACTGCAATGCCCTATACTTAGGAGCCCCCCAATATATCTTGCAGGGATTACAGAGAGTCCAGTCTGCTGCAGCGAAGCTGGCGCTTAACCGCAGTCGCGATTCTTCCTCCACCCAGGCGCTGCGTGAGCTCCACTGGCTACCGATCAAAGAAAGAATTCATTTTAAGTCCCTATGCCTTGTCCACAAAGCTATGCACGGGGAGGGTCCGGCCCCTCTGCAGGACAGATTCTCACGCTATTCCCCTCCAAGAAAGTTGCGCTCCTCTAACGCCAATCTACTGACACAACCTAGGTTCAAACGTGCCAGGATGGGTGGGAGGGCCTTTAGTGTGGCAGGAGCTCGTTTATGGAATGAGCTCCCTTGGAACATCAGACAACTAGACTCCTTGTTGGAATTCAGGAAGAGCCTCAAGACCTGGCTCTTCCCAAAAGCCTGATTGCTGCTTCTCTCCTGTAGCATGAGTAGTTGATTGTTTTGTCAGAGCGCCAGGATACCCGTAGGGTGACAGTCTGCGCTATATAAGTGAATATACAATACAAAACAATACAAGAGGGGCAGAGGGGTAGTAGAGTGGTAGTAGAGGGCTAGTAGGGTAGTCGGGTAGTAAAGGGGTAGTAGAGGGGTAGTAGGGTAGTAGTGGAGGGGCAGAGGGGTAGTAGAGGGGTAGTGGTGTAGTAGAAGGGTAGTAGGGTAGAGGGGTAGTAGAGGGGTGGGGTAGAGGGGTAGTGGAGTAGTAGGGGCAGTGGGGTAGTATAGGGGTAGAGGAGTAGTAGAGGGGTAGTGGGGTAGTAGAGGGGTAGTGGGGTAGAGGGGTAGTAGAGGGGTAGTGGGGTAGTGGAGTAGTAGAGGGGTAGTAGGGTAGTAGAGGGGTAGTAGGGTAGCGGGGTAGTAGAGGGGTGGGGTAGAAGGGTAGAGGGGTAGTAGGGAAGTGGGGTACTAGGGGAGTGTGGTAGTAGGGTAATAGGGTCATGGGGTAGTAGAGGGGTAGTGGGGTAGTAGAGGGTAGTAGGGTAGTGGGGAAGAAGAGTAGTAGGGTCGTGGGGTAGTAGAGGGGTAGTAGGGTTGTGGGGTAGTAGAGGGGTAGGGTAGAGGGGTAGTGGGGTGGTAGGGTAGTAGGGGGGTAGTGGGGTAGTAGAGGGGTAGTGGGGTTGTGGGGTAGTAGAGGGGTAGTAGGGTAGTAGAGGGGTAGTAGGGTAGTAGAGGGGTAGTAGGGTAGAGGGGTAGTAGAGGGTTGGGGTAGAGGGGTAGTAGAGGGGTAGATGGGTAGTGGGGTAGTAGGGGGTTGTAGGGTAGTAGGGTAGTAGGTTAGTGTGGTGGTAGAGCGGTAGTAGAGTGGTAGTAGAGGGGTAGTAGGGTAGTGGGGTAGTAGGGCAGTAGGGGGTTGTGGGGTAGTAGGGTAGGAGGGTAGTGTGGTGGTAGAGGGGTAGTAGGGTAGTGGGGTAGTAGAGGGGTAGTAGGGTAGTAGAAGGGTAGTAGGGTAGTGGGGTAGTAGGGTAATAGGGTAGTGGGTTAGTAGGGTATTAGAGGGGTAGTGGAGTAGTAGAGGGGTAGTGGGGTAGTACAGGGGTGGGGTAGAGGGGTAGTATGGTAGTGGGGTAGTAGGGTAGTAGGGGGTAGTGTGGTAGTAGGGTAATAGGGTCGAGGGGTAGTAGAGGGGTAGTAGAGGGGTAGTATGGTAGTGGGGAAGTAGAGGGGTAGTAGGGTAGTGGGGTAGTAGAGGGGTAGTAGAGGGGTGGGGTAGAGGGGTAGAGGGGTAGTAGGGTCAAGGGGTATTGGGGTAGTAGGGTAGTAGTGGGGGGTAGTGGGGTTGTAGGGGGATTGTGGGGTAGTAGAAGGGTAGTAGGGTAGGGGGTAGTAGAGGGGTGGGGTAGTAGGGTAGTAGGGTGGTAGGGGATAGTAAGGTAGTGGGGTAGTAGTGGGGTAGTAGGGTGGTAGAGGGTTATTAGAGGGGTAGTAGAGGGGTGGGGTAGAGGGGTAGTAGAGGGGTGGGGTAGAGGGGTAGTACAGGTGTCGAGGGGCAGAGTAGTAGTGAATAGTAGAGGGGTAGAGAGTGAGTAGTAGAGAGTGAGTAGTATGCCAAGGGGGGTAGTGTGGTAGTAAGGTAATAGGGTTGAGGGGTAGTGGAGTAGTAGAGGGGTAGTATGGTAGTGGGGAAGAAGAGGGGTAGTAGGGTAGTGGGGTAGTAGAGGGGTAGTAGGGTAGCGGGGTAGAGGGTTAGTGGGGTAGTAGGGTAATAGAGGGGTAGTGGGTAGTAGAGCGGGGTAGAGGAGTAGTAGAGGGGGTAGTAGGGTAGTGTGGGGTAGTAGGGTGGTAGAGGGGTAGTAGGGTAGAGGGGTAGTAGAGGAGTAGAGGCGTAGTGGGGTAGTAGTGTAGTGGGGTGGTAGTGGGCTAGTAGAGGGGTAGTAGGGTAGTGGGGTAGTAGGGTAGTAGAGGGGTGGTAGTGGGGTAGTAGAGGGGTGGTAGTGGGGTAGTAGAGGGGGGGTAGAGGGGTAGTGGGGTAGTAGTGAGGTAGTAGAGGGGTAGTGGAGGGGTAGAGGGCTAGTAGGGTGGTAAAGGGGTGGGGTAGAGGGGTGGTAGAGGGGTAGAGTAGTAGTGAGTAGTAGAGGGGTAGAGAGTGAGTAGTAGAGAGTGAGTAGTATGACAATGCCAAGTTACACGGCGCGCGTTTCAACAAAATAAATACAAAGTCATCAAACTACGACAAGCTCCGTACAGGAAACAGTATTCCCATTGCTATAACACCAAAATGCGCAAGCTGCATACTTCCAAACGCTTCAAACCGCGGCAAGCTGCGTACTTTCTAAAGTCATCAAACCCCGGCAAGCTGCGTACTGAGATAAAAACACACAAAAATGCGTACCAAGTTACACGGCACGTGTTTCAACAAAATAAATACAAACTCAATGTAAGCGGCATTTTTAAGAAACGTGCCGGTTAAGAATAAATAAATAACAACCATTTTCGTTGCTTGGACACCAAAATGCAAAATGGCGTCGGGCTTCCACAGTCCCTACGGACTAGGGACACGCGCATGCTGTTTGCTATGGACAAATGGCAAGAGCAGCCATGTTTGTCCATGCAGACGCGTGCATGCAAGCCCTTGGCAGAATCGATTCCAAAAGGTACTCGCAATAGCGAGAGCGGCGCAGCATTTTCGTTGCTAGGACACCATAATGCAAAATGGTGTCGGGCTGTCCACAGTCACTACGGACATGTGCATGCTGTTTGCTATGGACAAATGGCAAGAGCAGCCATGTTTGTCCATGCAGACGCGTGCATGCAAGCCCTCGGCAGAATCGATTCCAAAAGGGACTCGCAGTAGCGAGTGCAGCGCATGCGCTGCTTTCGCTAGGCGAGACCTAAAAAAGAAAAAGGGTAAGTCTTGAAAGAAAAAAATGTGATATGTCCATGTTGCATTTTGGGGCGTTCCTGTCATGGGCACTAGGGCTAACCACACAAGTGAGATGCCATTTTTATCAGGAGACTGGGGGGAATCGTGGGTGGTAGGACATTTATGGCTCTCTACCGATTCCTGAAGTTTTCCTCACAGCCTTATGAGGAAATTGTGTGATTTTAGCCAAAGTTGAGCTTTGCAAGGGCTTCTGAGTAAGAAAACCTAATGAAAGCCATGCAAGTTACACCACCCTGGATTCCCCTAGGTGACTAATTTTAAAAAACGCACAGGTTTGCTAGGTTTTTCTAGGTGTCATCTGAGTTAGGGCCCAAAATCCCCAGCTACCAATATTGTCCAAAAAAGAGAGTGGTGGCGAGGGGCAGTTTTCAGTGGAAAAATTTGAACTGTCAATTAGGCACTAGGCCTACCCACACACGTGAGGTACCACTTTTATTGTAAGACACATGGGAACATAAAATAGAACACAGCAGAATATTAATCATTGCCAATTGGATTTTGCTGCATTTGTGCCGTCCTAATGTAAGCCAGTGTGTAAAAATGCCCTCTGAATCACTTGCCAGTATGGGTACCCACAAATTCAGAGAGGTACAAATAACCACTGCTCCGAAATTACATATCTGGAGCCCATTTCAGAAATACATAGGTTTTCTTGATACCCATTTTTCACTCTAGCTATTTCACTAAATGAATTGGTGTATACTCTGTGCACAATGAAAAACCATTTTATGGTGCAGCACAGATGCTGGCTTTGGGTACATCGGGTTCGTGGACAACCTACAAACACTATAAATCCCTGCAGACAGAAGGGTCTAATATAGAGCTCTTCAAACCAGGGGGCAAGCCCCCTCGGGGGCTTCAGTTTTCTAAGGGGGGGAGGGAGGAGGCGCCAGTCTCTGGGCAAGAGAAGCATCGTGCTTTGTTTTAAGTGTTAAAAACATGACAGGCAGTAAGCCACCTTGTAATGGGCCATCACAAACAACTTTTGTCAAATATATGCTGACTGGGAGTATGTGTAAAAAGGGTTAACAGAGCTCAACTGCAGTTTTTAAATATGTTTAGACATATTTAAACATTGCCAATTTAGCAGAATAATTGTGAAAAAATGTAGGAATGTAGGCAGGCCCAAGGATTTTTTTTATTGATGGGGGGGGGGGGGGGGGGGGGGGTAGAGAAGGGAGCTCAGCATTACGAGGTTTGAAGACCACTGGTCTAACAAATGTAATGGTATATTGCTTTTGTAAATCGACCACCATGACAAAAAGATACAAATGAAAACGTCATAAATGGCAGTTTTGTCCTACTCATTTTCAATATTTCTTTATTTCAACAGTTAGTTCCTTTGGGAAAACGTTGAGGAATCTACACCTATGACCCCTTGCTGAATTCAGAATGTTGTCTACTTTTCAGTAATCTATAGCTTTCCTGGATCACCCTTAGGTTTAAAATCTGTTTCCACCACAAACTAGAAGTAGGTTGAAAGCACAAAAAATAGGCTTTCTCTTTGAAAAATGCAAAAACAATGGTTAAAAATAAATAAATAGGTTTTTGATTCAGCTCTCGTTGTTCCTGAAAGCTGGGACGATGGTGACCTTAGCACAGCAAACCTATCATTGATGCCATTTTAGGGGAAAAAACAGACACTTTTTGTGGAGCACTTTATTCCTATTTTTCCCAAAAAACCTCAAAATGTAGCTACATTTTGCCTATTTTCTTCCATCCTATTATCCTCCAGCGGAATCCACAAACTATGGGTATCTTAAGAATACCCAGGATGTTGGAAGCAAATTTGGCATGGATAGTTTATGTGAAAAAAAAGTTATGGAGGACTAAGCACGAAGTACACCAAATAGCCAAAAAAGGACTCGCACGGGGGTGAAAAAGCCTCAACAGTTAAGGGGTTAAAGAACTTATGATCTGTGCTGAAGGACAAGACATAATAAAACATAGTAACTAGGTGCCATTAAAATTGCACACAATTTACTAATTTTGGCTGTGTATAGCATATGCACGTAAAACTCATCCTGTGTAAATTACTGTTTCAGAATGGAAGCTTGGAGTATGAAGGGAGTAAACACAAGCTTGCATTGTCAAAAACTATGAGAACAAAGTTTATTTGCATAACAACCAAGCATTTGTAATATTTTTAAAAAACCAGACAGTTTTGTAATATTTAAATAGTTTGGGATTTTGTCAATGTTTATCATTTCTTTGGACGCCATCCCAGGGTCGGATAGGCAGTAGAGGCAATCGACCTTTGCCAGAAGAGCCACAGGCAGAAGCCAGCTGGTGGGCCGTTACTTTCGGCTGTGCATAAATAGCAGCTCCACATACCTCAGCTGATTTTGAAGCTGACGCATAACTTGAAAGGCTGTTGCAGTTTTAGGTGAGAATTAGTATGAGCCACAAAGTCAGGACCATTCTCTGTCATTTACAGAATGAGAACTGGCAGGCCGAACAGGAACGGCATGAGGTGTACCTCCTCCCGTCCCTGGTAGATGATTATTTTATCAGCAAAATTAACAAGTCTTTGGTGTGTGGAGGAGATTGTTGACCCTCACAGAAGACCACAACGCTCCCACAGACAAGCTGCAGGTGCCTGCAGCCTGCCTTCTCGGATTCAAATTCGGAGTTTCATTTCAATGATGTGCTGTTGACAGTGCAAGAGCAATGGAACCCAGAACAAGCATTGTCTTGCCTACGCAAACTATTGGCTTTGTCAGTGTTTTCAGACATGTTACACAGGAGCGCTGTGCATGGCTTTAAGTCAACAACAACAAAAGGCTATGCATTTAAGATGTGAGAGTGGACTGAGAAAAAGCACAATCTTAGGAATCTGAGGGTGAGCTGCATGTTCAGGGACCTAAATGAAGCATTGCCCCTAAAACAAATGTTGCCCCACAATGCCAGCTGTGAGGATTGGGGTTAAGCAGGAGCTTCAGAAATTTGGCAGTAATGGTGAGCCTCATGCCCTGAGGGTGAGCAGTGCAGAAAGGGAACTAAGCAGAAATATAAGCTTTGCAGGATCTCCTGGGGAACACTATTTTCAGGGACTGGTGGTACCCTGGGGCTTCTACGTAAGAGTAAGAAAGAGCTACTGGACCTGAGGCCAAATATGGAAAATGGGTAACCAGGAGATGAGCTGGGATCTAAAGGCATCTGAGAGTGAGCTGGGGCGTCTGGTTCAAAACTCCAGCAGAATCCTCAGGGGACCGGAGCGTGGAAATGGGCTTATGGGTTTTTATTAGTAAGTGGCTAGTTTATGGACAAATTGATGGTGACTAACAACCTGAAGGTCTCAGGATGAGCAGCACCTATGCGTCATTGAGGGTTAACAGAGTCCAACAAACTTGAGGATGTGTGTGAACCTCTGGGGTCATGTTGGTCAGTGATAATTCCTAAGAATGACCATGAGTTTTAGGACCTGCCAGGGAATTCAGAAATCCAAAGTTAAGCTAGCGCCTGGGGATCGAAGAGTGAGCAACGGAATCAGGGACCTGAGAGTGAGAAGATTTATTGACCTGAAGGTGTGCAACAGAAGTACTGTGGGTGAGCTATAATGGAAAAAGTGTGTTTCCAGCCTTGAATAATGCAAATGGCCCTAAAACATTTAAAAAGTTTCATTCACAACACATTTCTTCCCCAAATTAACCCTAACACTAACAGCGCAATGCTTCATGCAAGGTTGCGATTGGCAAATGTGGGCCACTTTGTTTGGGGTACCCGGGACCATTTTTGGTCCTAGTCCGCCTCTGGCCATCCCACATGGATTAGTTTAGTAAGAAAAAAGGTGGGCATTGTGGTGATTGGTGCTTGCAACCAGTGTAATGCATGAGGTAAGCTAATTGTGAGGTAATATAGAGTGTGGGATAAGGCAAAGTTCTCTGCAGGGTGGTTGGGACTTTGAGCTTGGATTAGAAAGGTGCCATATTCTCGCTGGGTCCAGCTGTTGCAGAGTTGAGAATAAAGGAACCTTTATACACCAATTCGAGTGTGTATCTTCACTACAAACTGGCGACGATCTCAACTCTGCATGGATCACCGCGTGCTAAAGAAACAAGGGGCCACTGAAGGCGTTGGACGCAATGAGCCATTGCAAGAAGTTATTGAGAGACCAGGTAATTATGTAAACCAATAATAAGAGGGTGCAGTAGAGGCTATGGGTGACAGGAGATGCTACTTAAAAACAAGTGTTGGCAATGGTGAGAAAAACAGACATTTCCAAACGGGCGACATTAGAAGGAAATAAGAAGAGCATTGATCTATCGATTGTGAGTGAAGAAAAGTGGCAAAACTTTTAAGAAGCGTTCAAGAAGCACAGATAGTAAAGATGTGAAAAGAAATAAATTCGCTGTAAAGAGTACAGAGAAGGAATTTAAACAAGAGAATTTGAGTTGCTACAGGTGTGAAAGCCGTGAACACTTGGCAAATAGCAAGAAGTGTAGGGCAAGAGATCAGAAATGTTCAGTGTGTGGTTAAAATACATTTTGCAAGAACGTGCAGAAGAAGGGGAAATAAAGAGAAAGTTCTATGTGTGTATGATTCTCAAGGAATCCACATCTGATGATGACCAGTCGGAAGGGGATGAGTGTATTCTAATGGTAAGGGATGTCATTTTAGATGAAGCTATGGGTTCCAGAAACAAACAAGTGTGGGAAAGATTTGAAGAGTTCCGATATTCGACCTGAGAGCTTTACAGGGGAGGCTATACCTATGGTGGGGTATAGAGAGGTATCGTTCAAGTTCAAAGAACGGAATGCCAACAGAAAGTTGTATGTTGCTGAATTTTTGACCATGGGGATTAGGATGGATGGACCAAGGAAGCTGGGAAATTATTATTATTATTTTTTTTAAATATCTTTATTTGCATTTTTCCAACATAAAGGTAACAATGATTTCATTTGAGGTAGGGATCCGGTGACCACAGCAGGTGTGATAAACATGGTCATGTACGTTGTTGAAATATGATAAATTTGAACCAATATCAGTCCTCTATAACTAGCAAATGTACATGTGAATGCAATTTCTGTACATAGTGTCGGATGCATACATCAGAGGAATCGCACTCTTAAGTCCATTAGGGTAGCAACGTATTTGCCCTACCCTACCTCGTTGCAGCCGTTGCACCCATTCAGCATTTTACATGGGTTTCTGCGCCTTATTTTCTATTTCAAGAATAAAGTTTGAAGCAAAATATGATACAATTTATGAACAAACAATCAAACAAGAAAATGAAAAGGGAAACCATCGTCAATTCGCTACGCCCGAGCTATTGTATGGAAGGAATATAGATTACCATAACATCTAAACTGAACCAGGCTCTCCGCCCCTACCTCGTACCACCCGATGACATGAACATTTGAGCCTCTCTTTCCAAGGGAGTCATGCGCCTTATAAATGTCTCCCTTTCTCCTGAAAATGTTGTATTGTTTCATGGGTCTGGGGTGTGGTATGTCTAGGGATCAGTATCCATATCTCGTCTGACAGCCGTTTGTGAGGAGTTCTTCTCGACATCTCCATCTGCATATGACAGGTCCGCGAGTATTGAATCCCAGTGTTGCGCAATGGGATATTTGTGCAGTCCGGTAATTTCCTCCCCATGCAATGACGTGCTTTCTGCCCGTGCCCACACGAGGAGCAAATTTTTCCATCTGTTAATGGCAGGGGTGTCAGTGTGTTTCCACCTTTTGGTAATCAGTCTCTTTGCTACTATGAGGCCTAAGTCAATAAATCTCGATGTGACCCTGTATTTCTTCGATCTTGGATAAAAACCCAGTATACATGCTTCCCATGTCTGTAATGGTGGCCGTCCCGTGCATGAAGCAAGTGTCGCAATTATTCCCTGCCAGTATGTGTGTAGGGATGCGCAGAACCATAGCATGTGGAGGAGGTCTGCATCTGTCTGCAGACAGCGGGGGCAGTGTGACAATATTTGCTTAACTCATCCATGGAAAGATACGCCCTATGTATGATAAATGTCTGTATAAGCCTGAATTTGGAGGTATACACGTGGGATTAGCTAAAACTGTGTCTCATTCGTGATCCGTCCATGGATCCCCTATCTGCTTCCCACTTAAATCGAAGGGCCACCATGGGTTGAGAAGCGCCTCAGCCAACCAGTGCACAATGTGAGATCCATTACCCATGACATGTAAGTATTGTATCAGGAGATGCATCTCCGGTTCAGAGGAGATATCTCCCCATACCGCAGAAAGCGATCTCGTGATTGAGTTATGCAGTAGGAGCTGGCCTGACGGTAAGTCATGACCTTCGCCAGGGTCTCAAAAGGTATCAGAGTGCCCTCAACATATAGGTCACCCAGCATGTGTAATTTTGCTGCGTGCCAACGTGCAAGCACTCCACTAGAGGTGGTCGACCTACCCCTGGGAGTCCCCGAAAGTGGCAGCGACTGGGGCATAAGGGACAGTGTTCTTGGTAAGGTATAGGGTCCTCCTGTAGCAACGGTGGGCTAGGGCAAAGTAGGTCTGTAACGGGCACGGGGGTGAAACAGATGATATATCTGGGATTGGGACCACGGCGGGTGCATGGTGGCTGTGTCGTCTAAGCCAAGGCCAGCAAGCCATTTTGTCACCCATTGTAATTGTGCCGCCAGGTAGTACAATTCCATGTTGGGGACTGCCAGCTCTCCCTTACTGGTGGGTGTATGGAGTTTTTTTCCATAACGCTATTCTGGGGCAGCCCGTGTTCCAAATAAGATCTCGAATCATTTGTTCAAGTTCATAAAATATTCTGGCTGGGACATAGACAGCGAGATTGGAGAAGTAATATAACAATTTGGGTAATACCACTATCTTGGTCAGCGCAATTCTGCCCATCCCGTTCAGAGGGAGTGTCTTCCAGAACTTAATCTGCGCCCTTATGGCAGATACTACCCTAATTAGGTTTCCCTCCAGTATATGAATGGGATCCCGATACACGAAGATGCCTTGGTATCAGAACGTGGATGGCTGCCAGCGGAGGGGAGAGCTATTCATGAGTAGATTCGGATCAGTGGTCTCTCCCCAGAAGGGATATAGGCTCGACTTTGCCCAATTTACCCTCTCAAAGTCCTGAAGCACTTCTGCTATGGTAGCGGGAATACCATGCAGGTCCCTTAGGTATAGTAGCAAGTCGTCTTCATAGAGAGAGACGGCATGTAGACTGTCCCCCAGCCGAATGCCCCAATCCGCTCCCTCCCTGCGAAGCCGTGCCGCCATTGGTTCCATGGCAAGCGAGAAGAGGAGGGCGACAGGGGGCAGCCTGCCTAGTACCTCTGCCTATCTGTATGTTGCCCGATAGTAATCAGCCCGTCAAAGAAGCTAGGACATTATATTGAATTCTTATAGCAAGGAGCAGGTGTTATTAATGGATGACTGACAGTATGGGTAAAGATATATGTAAGGAATTTTCAGAAGTGTTCTTGGGCGAAATTGGTATGCTTAAAGGGTTCAAGCACAGAATTGTGCTGAAAGAGAATGCAAATCCAGTGATTTACAAAGCGAGGAATGTGCCCTTTGTGGTCAGAAGTGAAGTGGAAAAAGAATTGATGAGACTGGAAAACGCTGTAATACTGAAACGCATCGAGTCTTCAGAATGGATGTCAAGTCAAAGTAAACTTTATTTGGCCGAAGGTCATAAAAGCACACATAAGATACTAAAACATAAATTTCTTCTTATACAAAATTCATATACAGTATCCATTTTTCGTGTAACAATTTTGATAAAAGAATCCAAAGCAGGTGCGCTAAATCATAGCTAAAACTTTAGGGGATAACCATAAAATTAATATCTCCTCTTAATATGGGACACTGATTTTATAAAATTTAAAATCGCAAACAAAATTTGAATGAACCTAGAGACTGATACAAAATTTAGACCAACCTTATACTGCCTCACATTGGCCTTGCACAGCAACGGTGCCAGAAAACGATGTTTTAGCTCTTGATACAAAGGGCAACATAGAAATAAATGGCTGGTGCTTTGGGTCGCGGTATTATCACAACACATAAAGATATGTCTTAGCGCCATGCCCTCGAAAAAGGAAAAGCACATTTGAAGTGCAAAGTGCCACGGGTTGTTGAGACTTGAGCATAATTAACAATTGAATACTTGGCCTGGGCGGTGTCTAGGCGTTTATTCATACAGTGCTCCAAGAACAGTTCTTTGACGCGTTATAATTGGGGCCAATTGTATGAGGGGATTTATAAAGATCAAGAAGACCCAGGCTGTCAAAGGTGACCTTCAGATTTCTTAACTATTGTATTTGGTCAACCCCATTTAATGCCATACAATGGGAAATACATATTCTGATCAATCCAGCTTCCAGGATGACCATATTTTGACCTATAGTAATAAAGGGGCTAATCCAAGTCTGGGCTTCCAAATAGGGCATCCCAAGCTCCTCATGACATATTAAGGTAGCTGTGCCCCCCAGGACTGAAAGTAAACTACACAAAAATAGATTTTCTGCATGTTGTAGAATATCTGCCTTATTGTACCCACAGAGACCAGCGCTATAAACCCTCGCTGAAGTACACTTGCTCCTGTAAAGATTAAGCATTTCTAAAATTGGTTTGTTTTGGAGCTTCTGGGCAAATCTAAAATATCCTCAATATTTATAAGCCTGACATCTGAGTGTTAAAAGCGAGGTCGCACTTAATGACTGATTAAACAAAATCCCAAAATAATAATTATTTTTCACCTTTAATAAAACCGAATCCCCCATATTAAATGTCTTTAACTTAGTACTAGTATGGGCTCATGTCATTATTTAGGACTTTGAGAAATGTACTTTCAGGTCCAAATCCACCATGTACACCAAAAACAGTTCTAAAATGGACTGAAGGCTTTCTGCAGTGCGCGCAATCAGAACTGCGTCGTCCAAATATAATAAAATGGGAATTGTTTTTTGGCCCATATGAGGTACATCTTTGCCATTTTCTACTAGATAACTGCTAATGACATTAATATAAAGCAAGAAAAGGAGTCAAGATGCACCCCTGCCTAACGCCCCTAGTTGACCTTGTATGGGGTGAGCTTTTGCCTAGAAGGTCATAGCGGACTCTAACAGTAAGGTCTTGGTGAAGACCCATAATAAGTGTCAAGTTGTGTTCCACTATCATTTTGTACATTAAGTCCCACAGCTTAGTGCAGTTCACGAGATTGAAGGTGCTGGATAAACCTATAAAAGCAAGACGCAAAGAAACTTTTTTAGCCTTCACATGCTTCCCCCAGATTAGATACAGATTGCTCATTTGCCCCGACACCATGTCTAAAACCAAACTGGACATCTGACAAGACTTCATTTGTAACAGCCCAGTCTTCAAGGCAGGACAATAAAATTAAACCTAAAATCTTGGCACTGGAGTCGATCTGGGAAATCGGACGGTAGCAGGTCGTCTGAGACAAGGTACCCTTTTTTAAAAATAGGGACAATGATAGCAGACTTCCAGGGGGAGAAGTGAATTACAATTATAGCCCTGTGATGGAGACACATACTCTGGAGCGATTCTTGTAAAATGCGAGACCCAAGCCTAAATCAGGATAACAGCATCAATACCAGGATCATCATGATTGTGAGAAGTTGGCCTGGTATATGATGTCCACTAATTAAAGTGGGCGCCTTGCACCAGTCCAAACAACCCTTATGGTGATTTGAGAGGTCAAAGATAACCTAAGAAAGCTATCCAAGTGGTAGCTGTGGAGAGCAACCTTCAGGCTTAGTCTTGAAGGAATGTTAAGCAGCTTGATTTGCCAGAATGCAACTTATAGTATTGGTTAAATGAAAGGAGAACCACACAGTAGTTATAAAAATGTTTGTTTATTATTATTACACACCTTAAATACCTCACAGTATCTGCTACACGCAGATAAACATAAAGCAAACAATACTGTAGCACAGAAACACTCGTAAATAGCACTAACATACAGTGGGCTTCAGGGGGAGACCAAACCATATACTAAAATAGTAGTATAAGAACCACGACTCGAGTCAGGACAGTGTCTAGTGGATGTAGAATCGCTGGGACCCCAAGGAACCACCCAAGGTGAGTAAGCAGGGACCACACGGAGGATGGGTGCAGTGTGAGAACACAACTGCGTGTTACGTACAATACAATGGGAGAGTCGCGGTTGCAGTTTTAAAGTTTAAGGACCCTTCACAGTGGATTACGAAGAAACCCTTTAAAACATAGAAGGTTGGAGAGCCACCCCACCCGTGGATACCGAAGTACCAGAGTAACCTATCCCAGGGAAGCCGCGTGCTTAGGGTCGAAGTGGCGTTGGAAACCGCCGTCAGTCTCAATGGGAGCCTTCAATGAAATGCCACTGCTGGGAAGAAGAAAAGTGTACGGTGGAACCCACAGGTGGATTCTTGATGGAAGGAATCTGAAAGCAGAGGGGACAGAGTCTGGGTCACTCAGGAGTGACCTCGGGCTCGCTAGACGAATGCCCACTGATGTTGGGTGCTTCAGGTGTGAAGATGGAGATCTTGACTCTACAGCTGCAGGGACCAGGAGACGTCGAGGATGGCAGGAGCCGGATACAAGTTGTCCCACGAAGGATGTCGAGTGCTGAGGGGTCGGTGTTCGGTGGGAGCACCAACAAGCCTTGGCAGCGGCAACTCCCGAAGAAGGTCAAAGAAGGTTACGGTCTGGCCATGCAAGGACCAGGGGACTCGCCACAGCAAGGGGATTCAGGGCAGGCCTGGAGCAATCAGGGGAGTGTGGTAATGTGTATTTACGTAGTCACTGACTTGGAATGTAGTGAGCTCATGGAGCAAGTGTTCTACATTCTGGTAGTAAGGTTCTTGTGTGCGGCAGTTGCTCCAGAGCCCCTTCTTGTATGGATGTACATGGTGATTAAACTACATCTCTCCAGAAATATTGCGTGACTCAAATGGGAAAGTTGAGCGGTTCAACAAGGTATTAGTGGAATGTATTCAAGCTTCAATTAACAGCAATATGGATGTGGCACAATCAATCCATGAGCTGGTTTGGTCTCACCGCACTACTCCACACTCTGTTACTGGTAGGTCTCCTTTTGAACTCATGAGGGGTAGAGAAGCTGCTACTGAATTGTGTCCGTCTTGGATCCTTAAGGCATTACCCAAACCTGGGAATGTTGGTAATTGGTGTGAATCTGCTGAATACAACTCTAATAGTTTCAATTTTAAGAAGTTTGAAAATAAAAAGGATTCTTTGGTGAAACCTTGCAGATTAAAAATTGGGGATTGGGTCCGTGTCAGGAATCCCATTTTGGTTGGGAAAGGTTTTTCCAAGTTTAAGGATCCTGTTCAAGTCTGTGAGGTGAGGAAGAATGCTGTGAAACTCTCTGATGGTAATTGGTGGGGTATCTCCCGTGTAGCTTTAACTCAGCGTAATGTTTCTACACCAAAAGTGGTTGCAGATTTTTCAAGAGGCAATTCTATTCCACGTAGGAGTGATCGTATTCACCGAAGACCAACGAGATTTAATGATTTTGTTTCTCGCTGAATTTTTTATTTTTTTTTAAAAAGGGGGAAGGAATGATAGTTGGTGTATCTTTACTTGAATTGCTTTAATTTGAATTCATTCTTTTTCTCTTATGTATTCTTTTTGTTTTAAAGAGTATGTTTTCATTGTTGTATGTGCACTGTTAATTTAGACATACATGTTTTAGGAATGTGTAGATATTATATTGTTATTGTATTTTAATTTGCTTGTTTTCTCCATTTAAAAAAAGGGGGATGTGTGGTAATGTGTATTTACTTAGTCACTGACTTGGAATGTAGTGAGCTCATGGAGCAAGTGTTCTACATTCTGGTAGTAAGGTTCTTGTGTGCGGCAGTTGCTCCAGAGCCCCTTCTTGTATGGATGTACATGGTGATTAAACTACATCTCTCCAGAAATATTGCGTGACTCATCACTACAGGGAGCCCAAGAAAAGCAGTGTTGTCCCTCAAGTGGACCCACAGGCCGAAGGCACAGGAGTCGCAAGGGGACCTCTAGCAGTTTCACAAAGTCACAGCTTGCAGGGCACAGAGTGCGAGGAGGTCAAAGTCCTTTGTACGAAATGTGCGCAGATTGGGGCTATCGATAGCCCAATGCACTTAGTTGGGGAACACCCACAAGCATATGCACTTGCAAAGGTACGCGGTGCACAGGGGTTCAGGTTATGCAGTCCACACGAGGGATTTTGGCCTCAAACTCGGTGAGAGGGCAGCTTGACCTCAAGGAACGTAGGAACCCACCTCCTGTGTTGCTGGAGCCTTCGGAGTCTGCAGGAGCTCAGTATCAGCTGACCGGTCAGTTGCGTTACGGTCAGTTGCGTGACTCCTTCACCCCAAGGGAGATACTTCAGTTGTCCTTGATGCTCCACAGGTCCTGCACGGAGCCTGTATGGTGCACGGGCACAGACGATGCTTTGGACGGAGAGGGAGACGATGTCGGGCCGAGTCGAAGTCCAGAGTGTCTAGACGGTCGAAGGTCAGTGGTTTCTTGATCAGAATCTTGTCCATGTCTAATCTAGGGTCCCACAGCCAGGTAAGCCCTTTTGTACCTATGGGAGAGGGTTGGACAGATTCAGGGGACCCTCCTAGGGGAGGGGCAGGACAGTGGAGGAGGTTACTCCCATGTCCTTTGTCCAGTTGCGCACCAGAGCAGAAGCAAACGGCTCCCAGGACTGGTTTGAACTGGACTATGCACAGGGACACCAAATGTACCCGTCGTGCAGACTTTCAGGCACTTTGGAAGTGCACCCACCCAGCCCCAATACACTAAATCCTGTCTGGGAGGTGGTGTGACCTCCCTGTAACAGGATGCCGATTGTGCTGCCTTCCTCTGCTCGATCTTGGCTCAGCAGCAGGAGGGCAGAAATGTGTCTCTGGTTGGCAGCAACCATTTTGTGCAGTCTGGGTTGAGAAGGCTGGTACCAGGAATCAGTCAATCAATCAATCACTGCATTTGTAAAGCGCGCTACATACCCGAGAGGGTCTCAAGGCGCTGGGGAGGGGGGGGTACTACTGGTCGAAGAGCCAGGTCTCGAGCGAGGAGTCTTCTGAAGGCCAGCAGGTCCTGGGTCTGTCGTAGGATGGTGGGGAGAGTGTTCCAGGTCTTGGCGGCGAGGTAGGAGAAGGATCTGCCGCCGGCGGTACTTTTTCGGATGCGGGGGACTGTGGCGAGGGCGAGGTTGGTTGAGCGGAGGCTATGGGTGGGGGTGTGGAAGCTGAGTCGGTTGTTGAGGTAGGTGGGGCCGGTGTTGTGCAGTGCTTTGTGTGCGTGGATGAGGAGCTTGAAGGTGATCCTTTTGTTGACAGGGAGCCAGTGCAGGCCTCTCAGGTGGAGTGTGATGTGGCTGCGGCGGGGGACGTCGAGGATGAGTCGGGCCGAGGCGTTCTGAATGCGTTGGAGTCGTCTCAGGAGCTTGTTTGTAGTTCCTGAGTAGAGGGCGTTCCCGTAGTCGAGTCTGTTGGTGATGAGGGCCTGGTTGACGGTTTTTCTCGTGTCGAGGGGGATCCATTTGAAGATCCTGTGGAGCATACAGAGGGTGTTGAAGCAGGACGCGGAGACGGCGTTGACTTGCCTGGTCATGGAGAGGGTGGAGTCGCGGAGGACCCCCAGGTTGCGTGCGTGGTCCGTGGGTTCCGGGGATGTGCCTAGTGACGTGTGCCACCAAGAGTCGTCCCAGGCTGATGGGGTTGGTCCGAGAATGAGGACCTCCGTTTTGTCTGAGTTCAGCTTCAGTCTGCTGTCCTTCATCCAGTTGGCTACGGCCTTCATTCCTCTGTGGAGATTAGCTTTGGCGGTGTGGGAATCTTCGGTGAGGGATATGATCAGCTGGGTGTCGTCGGCGTAGGAGATGATGTTGAGGTTGTGTTGTCGTGCCACGTGGGCGAGAGGGGCCATGTAGATATTGAACAGTGTCGGGCTGAGGGAGGATCCCTGTGGGACGCTGCAGATGATCTTGGTGGTTTTGGAACGGAAGGGTGGGAGGCGGATGCTCTGGGTTCTGCCGGAGAGGAAGGATGTGGTCCAGGCCAGGGCCTTCTCTTTGATACCGGCGTCATGGAGGCGTGCTGATAGGGTGCGGTGGCAGACCGTGTCAAAGGCTGCTGAAAGGTCCAGAAGGATGAGGGCGGCTGTTTCTCCTTTGTCCATCAGGGTCCGGATGTCATCAGTGGCGGCGATGAGGGCGGTCTCGGTGCTGTGGTTGCTGCGAAAACCGGATTGGGAAGGGTCCAGGATGTTGTTGACTTCGAGGTAGCAGGTCAGCTGTTTGTTGACAATCTTCTTGGTCACTTTTGCCGGGAAAGGGAGCAGGGAGATGGGCCGGAAGTTCTTGAGGTCCTTGGGGTCCGCCTTGGGCTTCTTTAGAAGGGCGTTGATCTTGGCATGCTTCCAGCTTTCTGGGAAGGTTGCTGTCTCGAAGGAACAGTTGATTGTTTTCCGGAGGTGGGGCGCAATGGTTGTGCTGGCTTTGTTGAAGACGTGGTGAGGGAGGGGTCCGATGGGGATCCGGAGTGGATGGAGTTCATGGTTTTGATGGTGTCTTCGTTGCTGAAGCTGGACCAGACGGTCAGGCGACTGGTGCGAGTGGTAGTCGCAGGGGTGGTGGACTCGGTGGTGGGTGCGGGGGGGTCGGAGTTGAAGCTGTCGTGGATGTCGGTGATCTTGTGGTGGAAGAAGGTGGCCAGGGAGTCGCACAGGTCTTGAGATGGCGGGATGTCGTTGGTGTTGGAGCTGGGGTTGGAGAGTTCTTTCACGATGCTGAAGAGCTCTTTGGTGTTGTGTGCGTTGTTGTCTAGGCGGTCCTTGAAGGCGGTCTTCTTGGACGTCCTGATGAGTTGGTGGTGTCTGCGGGTGGCGCTCTTGAGGGCTGTGTGGTTGTCTGGTGTTCGGTCGTGGAGCCATTTCTTCTCCAGCTTCCGACAGGTGTGCTTGGAGATCCGGTGATCCTCGGTGAACCAGGCGGCTTTCTTGTTGGTGTGGTTGGTTGTAGAGGTCTTGAGAGGGGCGAGGGTGTTGGCCCAGTTGTTGATCCACTGTGTCAGGTTGGTCGCGGCGGTAGCTGGGTTGGTGGGGTTGGTGGGTGTCTCAGGGCGAGGGCGGTAATCAGTTGGTCCTCGGTGACCTTGCACCAGCAGCGGCGTGGTAGCTGTTGGGTGCGGTGGTGTGTGGTGGGTTTTCTGAAGGTGAAGTGGACGCATCTATGGTCGGTCCAGTGTGGTTCGGTGGTGTGGTTGAAGGAGTTGTGGGGGCCTGCGGAGAAGATGGGGTCGAGCGTGTGTCCAGCGGCGTGAATAGGTGTCGTTACGAGCTGTTTGAGTCCGAGGTTGGTGAGGTTGTCAATCAGGGCGATGGAGTTATGTTATGTTATGTTATGTTATGTTATGTTATGTTAAACCTTTATTTCTATAGCGCACGGCTACTCCGAGGAGTGTCCCGGCGCTTTATCGAGGCAGCTCAGTAAAACAAAAAACATAAGACAGACAAAAGAAAAAAGACAGAGACACCCTAAAGGTTAAAAAGCCAAGTCTTAAGGCTCTTCCTAAACAGAAGGAGAGAAGAGGAGGACCGTAAGACCAAAGGCAAAGAGTTCCACAACTGAGGGGCCCTCAAACTAAAAGAGCGACCCCCAGTGCAGGCCTTCCTCACTCGGGGAACCACCGCGAGAAACAAAGATTCCGACCGCAGAGATCTAGCTGGGTGGTAGAAAGACAGTCTCCGCTGTAGATACTTTGCTCCGGCGCCAAAAAGCGCTTTATGCGCCAGGGTCAGTGCTTTAAACATAATCCGCTTCCGGATAGGTAACCAATGAAGCGATCGCACCAGACCCGAAACTCTCGTTGGCATCGTTGTTGTTCTCGAGGTGGAAGTTTAGGTCCCCGAGGAGGATGTAGTCCGTGGAAGCGAGGGCGTGGGTGCTGATGAGGTCGGCGATGGTGTCACTGAACTGTGGGCGGGGTCCAGGAGGTCTGTTGATGAGAGTTCCTCTGAGGGCGGTGTTGGGGTCGGTGTGGATCTGGAAGTGCATTTGCTCGGCGGTGGTGAGGGTGTCGTCGGTGTTCGTTGAGATTTTGATGGAGTCTTTGTGGATGATGGCGATTCCTCCTCCCACTCCGTTGGTGCGGTCTCTGCGGGAGATCTTGTAGCCCTGTGGGATGGCTATGGCGATGTCTGGTGCTGAGGTGGCGCTCAGCCAGGTCTCCGCCAGGAAGGCGACGTCGGGGGCGGTGGAGTCTAGGAGGTCCCAGAGTTCGATGGCGTGCTTGCGAGCGGAGCGGGTGTTGAGGAGGATGCAGCGGAGGTGGTTGGGTTCTCTGGCTGGTGGTGTGGAGGGTTGGATGCTGGTGAATCTGCAGTTCCGGCAGGTGAAGGGTCCTTGGGTGCGCTTCGGGGTGACCCGGTAGCAGGGGTGGTCTCATTCGGTGTTGAGTGCGTGGAGGGTGCTTGCGTCGTAGTGCAGTCTGGCGTTGCGGGGGGTGCAGGGTCCAAGGGTTCTGGCGCTGGGTGCGGTCCAGGCGCGGACGGGCGCAGACGGGCTTGCCTTAGGCACACCTGCGGCGCGCCCACTGCGCGCAGCTGCTGCGCGGCCTCAATATGAGGGGAGAGGGAGGGAGGAGCAGCTTGGAGGTGGGAGCGGGGCGGCCAATGGGAATGAAGGGGGCGGGGCCGCAGGGGCTCAGTGGCGGGGGAAAACCGGGGAGGAAAACGGCGGGAAAAAGACTGCGGGAGAGGGACAACAGAGCACAGGGGTACAGAAAGCAAAAACACTGGGGCACGGAATGAAAAAAACAAAGTGGCACGGAATGCCAAGCGCAGGGGTACAGAAAAGAAAAGGGAGCGAGCAGTCAGGCGGCAAAAGCGGCAACGGAGGTTCAACCCACAGGGGACTACGTGGCGGATGGGGGGAGCGACCTGCCTGGTGACAGGGTCAGAGGTCGCTCTCTACCATCGCTTCGCGGCCTCCATATGAGGGCAGAGGGAGGGAGGAGCAGCTGGGAGGTGGGAGCGGGGCGGCCAATGGGAATGAAGGGGGCGGGGCCGCAGGGGCTCAGCGGCGGGGGAAAACCGGGGAGGAAAACGGCGGGAAAAAGACGGGGGGAGAGGGACAACAGAGCACAGGGGTACAGAAAGCAAAATCACTGGGGCACGGAATGAAAAAAACAAAGTGGCACGGAATGCCAAGCGCAGGGGTACAGAAAAGAAAAGGAAGCGAGCAGTCAGGCGGCAAAAGCGGCAACGGAGGTTCAACCCACAGGGGGCTGCGTGGCGGATGGGGGAGCGACCTGCCTGGTGACAGGGTCAGAGGTCGCTCCCCCCATCCGCCAGGGACCGAAGACCAGGGACCCCACGAAGCTCGCCTCTGAAGGGTGGAATCATACCTCCCACACCGGTTACTGATGTGGAGGTATGATTCCAAGGTGTTTGATACCAAACACGACATGGTTTGTTGCAGCCGTTTTCGAGATAGCATTTTTTGCAAGCATATAATGCACTTCTACCTATATGTCTAGCTGCGTCACCGACAATCCGGGAGAATGGTCTCCGAAGGCTGCAGGGGTGCTCTGCTCATGCAGTGGCACCCTCTCACATAAAACCCAGCACCCTGCCTTCAGGAATGTCAAGGCCTGCTATAGGGGTGACTTATAGGGTTTTAAGTGCAGTGACCTATAGATATAGTAAACCTATATCTAAAGTAAGTGGTGCATGCACCATCCTACACAGGCTGCAATGGCAGGCCTGTAGTTCCATTTTGCATGGCCTCTCATGGGTGGCATAGTACATGCTTCAGCCCATGGAAGGCCTCTGGAGTACCTAGGCCCTGGGTACATGTGTACCATACTCTAGGGACTGACAAGGGTACCCCAGTATCCAATCTGGAGTGTACCTAGGTACATGACATAACATTTTAGGGAGAAAGCAGATAGACTGGGGTCCTGATTAGCAGGATCCCAGTCAGACTATTCAAAAACCGTGTAACATCAGGCAAAAAGTGGAAGTAACCATAAGAGGCAGATCCTACTTTCCTACAATGATCCTTAAAGAAGGGTCTATTATTCACATTCCAAAATTTGCCACTATCTTTCAAATTACCCGCCCATTGGAGATCGTGCCAAGCTTTACTTCTGATCTCAGCCTTTCTATCTTCCAAAACCTGTTCATAAAAACCTCTGGCTTGCTTAACTTCCGATGCTACCCTGGGATGTTTCTTCAATGTAGCGAACAGGGTTCTATGTGCAGCTGAACAGGCCGAATCAAACTAACGATGAAGTGGCTTCTACCGGGCAGGAGTGAAATACATGAGATTTGTAGAGATAATTTTACAGATTTTGGAAAATTGAAGATGGATTGGGCCAAGCCCGACTCTTCTGAACGACAGGCCATAATGGAAGCCCTTCCTTCATTGACAACAAGGTGGTTAAATGCAACTGGATTAATCTTTTCCCATTTTAATTTGAGTCCTTTATTCCTAGTCAGGTCAAAATTTTAAGGCCGGTTTGCTATGGAGGTTTTAATAATGGAGTCCAGTTTAATAAAAAGAGGATTGAAGTCGCCTACACAACTACTGGTTATCACAAAGTCAGTTAAATACGGGCATAATTAATTTGACAAAGGAATATGATCTATAGTACTGCCCACATGATTCCCTGTAAAATTGGGAATATAGGCATTTTTTGTACTGCAGACATTGCTAGGGAAAACCAAATTATATTTAAAAACCAAGTCATTTAGCGCCTTCATAAAAAGCATTATGAGAAAAGTGGGTAAATTTACCAAATTGACCATCACTAAAGCCGCAGACCCCGGTATCTGAAAAACTGCATAAAGAAATGTTAAAATCACAGACCCAGATATTATATACAATACGTTTAGCTTTTTGAAAAAAATCCTTCAAAAAGTCACGTAGCTGATCCCTTATGACTGATTAAATATATTATTATAGAAATCAATTAACAATATATAAAAATCACCCCGTTGTAATAAAAAGGAAACAGGAAAGTAAGGGGAAGACCAACATTTTGTAATATTAATGTCCGTGATTTTAATGGAAAGGAAGGTGGCCAACCCCACTCTTGCTCTGCCTGCCTTTGATGGCAAAGCACGATAAAAAAAAAACTATCCATTTATTTTAAAATATGACTGCAGCCAAGTTTCTTGACAACATAGAATGTCATGAATGTTATGAAATGTATAAAAACAGGGTTCAGAATTTGTGTACGGGCTCCTGCAATGTTCCATGTAACTATGCTTAAAACCTTTTTCTCCATGGGGCTATCTTCGGTTTGGGTCGGTATCAATTCTCTAAGGCCAGAATCAAAAAATTGTTCCATTTCGCAAACATCCCCTGTTACTTGAACACAATGGAATTCAGGTGTTACAGATATGAAAGCTATGTCACTGGGGGTAGGAAGTATTTCCTTATAGAGTCAGTGAATTTCCTACAGTGTAGACAGAGGATCAAAGAAATTTCCATTGGGGAGGTTAACCTGCAACTAGTCAATGTTAGACAAACTTTAACAACAGTTACTCTTGGTTTAGATAATATGGATGGTAGCACCTGGATGTTACTTGAGAATTGAGGTTGGCTTCCCAGTGCATCCAAACGGGTTTTCACCGCCATGGGAGTTCTAAAGTTAACGATCAAACGATCTCTTGCTGCTAGGGTGTTCTCTGTGCCATCATTTCAGAAGTTAAATACGCTATCCAACCCCCTTAACTTTGAAAAAACATGAATGATTTCGTTATTTAAGCCCAGAAAATCCACTTGTACTTGTTGCGAATGAATAGGCAAACTTTTTAACACTAAAACATAAAGAGTACATTCAGGATGAAGTTGTGGGAAGACTTGTGTGATGTTCCGTATCTAAGCTGTGATGCAGGGTGTTGGAATCCAGGCAATGATGCAAGGGACTTGGAATGTGGGGTGGTTGCTATGTTGGAATATGAATTTCTATAATGAAGACAGTCGGATCTGACATTGATGTGGATGGGGTCTTTGCTACTGAGCTACCTAATAAACCTGCGTTTTTCATACTTTAGAGCCTCCGCCATCTTCATTGATGAGGACCCGTTTACATTTGGTGACAAGTGACTACCTACGTGCTTTGGCAGAAACCTCAACACCATTTATTGCAGAATTGGCAAGAAGCACTTGACCAGACTCAAGTAGACTTTATTCTCTGCTTCTACATTTTGCGTAGCTTTATTATCGACAAAATCAAACTGTGTCTCTTACCTCTGATGGCAGTACGGACAACACTGCGTCTGCCCGCGGCCCCCCTTAGTCCCATTTGGGCATTTCCCCACCCCCACTAATACTGGGGGACTCTAGGAGGAGTTCCCTTATCAGACGCATCACTCTCCGGTACATAGAGGAGGGGGAGGTATTTATGCCTCCCCCGGCCAGCTTGGCGTCCTCTTTGCGCCGGACACGCCGTCTAGCTGGTCGTGCCGCGGGATCGCTGCCGAGTCCCTACTTGTGTCGTCGGTCAGAGTTGGAAGTGAGGTTAGTCGTGTCCAAACCATCACTCCAAACACCCCCCAAGCAAGCACTGGTGCCCTGGGGGCGACCCTGGGTGGCGCGGGTCCTGGAGTGCCGGCCAGCTCGCGAGCCACGGCCTGGAACTCTGGTTGGGGGCTGTGGGTTTTAGCTGTTGAGAACCCTCGTTCCCGGCACTCCTCAATTCCCCACAATGATCATGCTGCTGCCGCGGTCCGGCACAGAGCAGCTAAAGAATTTGTCGTTTCGAGTCCGGCGGGACTTCGACGGCGATTGCGGGGTGCTTGCCTACTCACCGCCCCCTTTTTTGGTGTGGGGGCCATGCATTCTCCTGCGATTGGGCATCCCCCCTCCGCCCGCCTGGCAAGGTGGGCGCGACTATGAAGTGACATCGCATGAGGCGAAGGGGGCAATGTCTGGTCAGGGCAGGGATATGAACCGACAGCCCTTAGTGTGATATGCCGGAAAGCCCCTATATTAGATAACAGCGTGCGGGCCACCGCTGGTCGTGTCGGGCACACGGGCCACCGCTGGTATTTGCTTTCGTCGGAGGGGTAACACTCTACAGTGGCCCCTCTCACTCCTGACCCTGTGCTGAGTGGCCCTTCTGGACAAATGCTTCGAGGCTTGTGTCCTGATTACTCCCTTTAACATTAACAGACTGGGCTCAGGCAGGCGGGGAACGATTTCAATGAACATGTCGTCTAACATTGAAGGAGTATGCGCCCCCCCCCCCTCCACTGTGTGGGCAAGGACTGTATTTCAAGGTATGTGAGGCTCGCGGGACAGGAAAGGTGCATGAAACCAGGGTTTGAGCCTCGAGGTCACGTCCTGTGATCCTGGGCAAATCACTTAACATCCCCGTGCCTGAATATGTAATGTAAATACGGTGCCCATGTGCAGCTGCCGACTTTGGTGCAGGACACTAGGGTTCGAGCCTCGAGGTCGCGTCCTGTGATTTTGGGAAAAACACTTAATCTCCCCGTGCCTGAATATGTAATGTAAATACGGTGCTCATGTGCAGCCGCCGACTTTGGTGCAGGAAACCAGGGTTCGAGCCTCGAGGTCGCGTCCTGGGATTTTGGGCTAATCACTTAATCTCCCCGTGCCTGAATATGTAATGTAAATACGGTGCACATGTGCAGCTGCCGACTTTGGTGCAGGAAACCAGAGTTCGAGCCTCGAGGTCGCGTCCTGTGATCCTGGGCAAATCACTTATCTCCCAATGCCTGAATATGTAATGTAAATACGGTGCTCATGTGCAGCCGCCGACTCTGGTGCAGGAATCCAGGTTTCGAGCCTCGAGGTCGCGTCCTGTCATTCTGGGCAAATCACTTAATCTCCCCGTGCCTGAATATGTAATGTAAATACGGTACTCATGTACAGCGCTCCAATACCTTCGGGTCGAGTCCACGCTATATAAAAGATGCAAAAAAAACCAAAACTGTTTAAACGTTGGGTGTACGAGTTTAACATTACAGGCAATGGCATTTTCTTCATGTGGGGGAGGCCTCGCCCGTCAGCGGATCGGGCCACACATGGTCCCAACATGACTGGGCAGGCGGTGCCAAAGGGCGGGGTGTAATCCTCATGTGTCACGGTGGCTAGGGGTTAAGGTCTTCCATTATGACGGTAAAGGCTATGTGTTTAAACACCGTTGTTCCAACGCTTGTGGTGAACGGCAGCAGGTATTAGAGGCTGTGTGGGCCCGGTTGCAACTGCCTCGCCATTACCTGGGGTGCCCAACCTCCAGGTCCCTCCGCATAATCCTAAACTCTGAACGGGCCCTCCTCCCCCGGCCAGACTATGGGCGGAGTGAGGCAGCTGGTGTTGGGGGGGGGGGAGCTGGGGTCGGGAAGACCGCTGGCCCGCTTCCTTCTGGCACCTAGTGGCTTCGCTAGCATCGGACAACCAGCAGGTTGTTGCAGAGTAGAGCGTCCCAACCGTTTTGGGGGCCTTCTGCCCACGCGGTGAATGGGGTCCCCAGCCGGAGTGGCCCGGTCGATC
The DNA here is from genome assembly GCF_964204655.1 of Triturus cristatus. Lineage (NCBI taxonomy): Eukaryota > Metazoa > Chordata > Amphibia > Caudata > Salamandridae > Triturus > Triturus cristatus. The sequence goes on along the minus strand of NC_140584.1, from coordinate 827,339,704 downwards.
AGGGGCCGTGGCGGGGAAAGCCATCATCAAGCGGCTCCATCCGTGGGGGTGGGGAGGGTCGTCATGGCCGAATGGGAAACCTTGCAGGAAAACCAGGGTTCGAGCCTCGAGGTCGCGTCCACATCCTGAGATGCTGGGCAAATGACTTGATCTCCCCGTGCCCGAAGGTGTAAGGTAAATACCGTGCTATGTAAAGCGCTCCATATCTTCGGGTCGAGTCCGCGCTATATAAATATGCAAAAAAAAAGTGAGGAAGCGGCAAGTGGAGGGCTCGCGACCGGGCACGGCTTTTGTGGTGCTCGGGGGGGGCGAAGTACTGGGAATCGTCAGGGTCCCGCGTCTGTTGCGCAGTCTGCTAGCAAACCATAGAACTGCACAGATGTGTTCATTGCTAGTAATCTTGCCCAGGGGGGCCACCAATGTAACCCTGTTTGATATGGTCCTTATTAAAGCATTATACGGTTGTGGCCCGGGACAAGCTTCATTAGGCACAAGTAGATCTCATGATAGAAATGTTTGAGTTCCCATTGAACACAGGTGTGTTATTACTGTACCGTAACTTGATGTGATGCTCCGGTTTCTCAACGCCGCGCCTAGTACTCTTCAACGGTGATGTGCATATTTGTTAGCCTTCAACGGATGTGTTCGTTCGCTATAATTTCGCCCAACCGGCAAGTGATTGCATTTATGGGAATCCAACGCGGCGCTTGGCCCTAGGATTGTCGGCGGTGGCCCAAGTGCACCATGTGCGCACGGGTGCTACACTGGTGCCTTTTACCCTGGTGATGGCATTGTTAAAAGCCAAGTAGGTTCCTTTGCTCTAGGTCAGGCTGGCCATTGGGCCCTGTTGAGGCATGTTTTGGCTCGTTGCAGCACAGGCCGTGTTGCAGTGTTCAGTCGCGAAAGATTATCCTCGCTGGCTCCGCTGACTGGAGTGCGGGGTTCTGCCTGGCTTGGGTCCATACCCTGGCCAACCAGAAACTTCATATACAATATTGTTAGAAAAATTCCAGGAGTGGTTTGCGGTCCTGTTGCTACTGCCCCACAGGCGAACACAAAGCCCTATCATATCCCTGCGTCTGGCTGCAAGTCTAATGAACGACAGTCCCTCAGCGTCTTGACCAGCACTGCCTGGGTATGGCAGGACATGCAGTCAGTCTGGGTGAGGATGGCCCCCCTGAGGTGAGGATAGAGCTCAAAACACGAGTTGTACCCCAGGATAACACTGCAAGGGCTGAGAGTGTGCCTACCTGAAAAGGGGATTGAAAGCACAGTATAATTGAGAATAGACATCGAAGCGTGCTTGCTGGAGCCTGGGACAGACGTGTTTCGGGCTCTGTGCGTCCTGTGGCTGTGTTTTTTCATGGGGCGTCACCTAAGGGTAAGAGGACTAGAGGACATTGCTGCCCTGCACCATACAAGTACCCTCCGGTGTTCCTATTTAATGGGTTTGTCCTGTAATGATTTAAAAGGCGCACCTTGGGCCTCGCTTTTGGTATCATGCTTGCACTTGTATAAGGGCGCCGCTCTATTTCTGAGGTCGTTGGTGATGTTGGCTATGCTCGGGTGGGCCTGCTTGTGTGCCCTGAAGGGGCAATGTTCCTAGCGGTGAGTTGTGCGCACCTGCTGCCTTGCGCTTGGTATATATTTTGGTTAGCTTGTCGTTGGTACAGGACAGGTATGATGCCCTGGTTCCTGACATGCTCGCCGCCTATGTGATGGTCTGTGGCAGGGAGGATGCATCCCTGTAGCGTGGTATCAGTCAGCTGGTGCTGTTACATAATTGCACAGCATTATAGGTTACTGTGCCAGCTAGTCACAATCAGGTAAGGTTTTGATCTTTGCCTTCAGGGTAAATGGCTTTCTGGAATCAAGCAGGTTGTCTCGTAAATGGTTATGGAGAGAGATTAGTGCATAGTGCAGACTAAGCATAGTGGGGACAGATGCCAACATGTGTCAATTTGTTTCCCTATAGCAGGGATTGTACCCCCTGTGAGGTTATTAAGTTTTATTTCTCTTGAGGCCCCTGGCAGTGCCTTTGGGGCGGGCTGCCCTGCCTTGGTGTGCTTGAGGCATGCATGACTGAGTGAGATGCAACGGGGGAGCAGAAAAGAGTGGCACACATGCTTTTCCCCGGAATTCTTATCCATGAGCCTCAGTAGCGAGAATGATCATGCCAACAGTGACAAGGAAATCATTTATGACTCTTGAATCGGCTTATTGGCAAAGAGAGGGCGGCAATGTCTAGTGAAGACGTAGAGTGGACAGTCTGTTGAATGGGTTACCACGCATCTTAACGCGGCGTGAGGGCACCCAGGAGTTGTCATAGCCTGATTTCAAGAAATGGACATCTAGAACACTCGCATGTTTGTTACACAAGCCTGGCATTGTTCGGTTCTCTGTTTGGGAAGGCGAATTATGGGTCTCGCCACACTCTGGGGGGATTATACAGCCAAGGGCCACCAGTCATGTATGTGACCAAGCTGCAGGCACTGATGCCTCAGACTTTAGAGGAGGCAGTCTTGTCGTGTGGCCCCTGCTGTTCAGCTGCTGGCGTTCCAGCGCCGCTAGACAATTTAAGGGTCTTATCTGAGATGTCCAGGGGGCATCATACCTTGGCTCTCGGCTCACCCCGGGCAGAGTTTGGGACGATCTCTGCGGTGTGACTGGACTGGTTTGGAGCAGTAGCGCGGGGTGTTTTGATGCTGTTTTTATGCCTGGCCGTGAGGCTTGTCCTGCGCCGCAGGATGCTATACATGGGGTGAGTGGATGTGGTTGATGACCAGAACGGCCGACCGAGAGCTCAGAGACTATTGGAAACTGACCAATGAAATCAACGTGTGCAGGGCTTCGGACCAGAGGAGGGAAATCTTAGTCTTTTTCAACCGGCACATTGGCTAGCTACTGTATTAGTGACTGACTTAGTGTCAGTGACACTTGTTTGTTTTGGGCTTTACCCCGGTCATCACCGGCATTTCTACTGGCGGGTCTGCGTGATGCGTCCGGGCGCTGCTAGGCACACGAGGTGGTAATTCTAATCTCAGAAGGGTCTGTGTGTCCGTGCGTTATACGAGATATGTGATGCCTCGGTTGGGCATGAGGTACTTATGATATGCGCCCTGCTACAAGTGTTAGTAGGATACACTGCTGATTGAGTGGATGCATAGGTGTTATGCTATTTACAGTTCCTAGCAGCAACTACAGGGTGGTGTTAACTGAGCTGTAGGATGGTGGTCCGATTGCCCCAATGAGTTAGGTAATCCCTGTAATGTCATGATGAGGTTGATAGAACGGGGTAATAGGGGCAGATGGAAGTAAGTTTCTCTTGGATGGACGATACAATGTAATTTTATTACTAAAATGTAATTTTTAGTTTAATACAGTGTTTGCAGTCCATTCGCAGCCGCCCCACAGGGAGAATGTTTTAGGCCACTAGGTTTGTGGAAGGCTCTGGTTTGGGAGCCTGGTGAAGAGCTAAGGTCAGGCTAGTAGGTCTTGGTATCAGGGAGAGCTGGGTGTGGGTCAGGAAGCGCCAGGCATCAGTAGCACTGAGCGGCTTACAGACAGATGTGGTATGCTATCCAAAGGGCATCAGGGGATTAGAGCCCTACTCCGAGGTACCGCCTTAAGTGCTTGGAGGTCTGTTTTGCACCGCTTTCCAATGGAAACAATTGTCTAGCGGGCTGAGCTGAGCGTTTTTGCAGGCGTAAGTAACCGTATCAGCTACCAGTCCAAGCATGCTTCTGTCACTAATTTACTCAGATAACTGGGACAGGAAGTAAGGCGGGCAGGATAACTTTCTTCTACCTGCATTGGCACATCTTGTCAGGAGTAATTGTCAAAGGGATTGCACTTCAGCCGGGTAAAGTTGCACCCATTCACACCAAGCAGATTGTGTAAGATCACCCTGGGCCGCATTTACACAGCCCAGTATTAGGCCAGTGTGGTTGTCAGTGCCATTAATTATTACATTGAACTAAACAGGACGTGTGACCGTGGGTTACAACAGCAGAAGTTTGGGGATAGCTAGACCCCACCCATTGTCTAGGTGTGGGTTTAATTAGTTGGAGTTGGCACTCTTGTTTGAACAGGGGTTCGAGGCTACATGAGGGCATCACCGCGTCTCAGACCGAACACGGGCATTGTGTTTCCCCCAGGGGGCAGCAATTGAAGGCAAGGCTCTTTCCAAATCTGTCACCAGAACACAAGGTAGTCAGGGCCAACTTGTCCGTTGGGTGACTTGTGCAGGCCCTCTGTAGCCATCACTCCATGAAGGGGGGAGTTGTCTCAAATAGAGGGCACAATACATATATTGTTTCAAACCAGATTCAACACCATTAAGGTTTTCACCAGGGTCTAGCAATCAAAGAAGGCTGTGCAATCACCTGGCAAACGGTGCAGATTAGGTGCACTCTAGAACCAAGGTGAGGTGACACAGGAGTGTGACCCAAGATACACAGGTGACGTAATGGCAACGCAGGATTTTCAGCTTTTGCTGGGTAGGAGGTTCCGTATCACCAACCAGCAGGGTGCCATGTGGCATAAACCAGTAAATATGTGTACGAAGGACATAGATGCAGGTCAGGAGAGGCTTGTCTAAGGCAGTACATATTACCAGGCATGGTTAACAACCCATCCACACCAGTTGGATAGTCACCAACTGACACCGGGAACCTCGGATCCTAATAATCATTGGAAGACACACACGATTCTGTGGTCTCGTGGGGTATGTTAGTCCCACCCTGAAGTGTAGAAGGCAGTAGAACTGCACATTCAACTATTGTGGGGGTGACAGATGCAGCAATTTGATCCCTGCCAAAGCAAACCAAGGTTCTTATGGCCAGACGCACAACATACAACCGTTCACCCTTGCCTCACTGAAGGTAGTCTGTTAGCAGAGGTATTGAACGGGACGGCTTGTGCCAGGGTGCGGATACTGCATGGGCAACACAGCAGATAGGCTGCTGCCAGACGAGGGTGCTTGCGGGCTGGGAGGCCAGGCAATGTAGCAGAGCCAATCCTAAGGACCCCTCTCCCCCACCGAACTGCCTGCGAATGCGAGTTCAGTGGGTTTTGCAATGTCGTAGGTATTTTCCCGTCCATACAAGGGCAGAAGGGTACATTGCAGGAAACTGCATAAATAGAGTGGGGGCAAGACCTATAGAGCATCAGGGATCTCAGCTGGTTAGCAGGGACGTTGGCATCTGTGATAGAGCGTTAGTCAAGCAAGTCTGGTAGTAGGCGTAAATTCTATCCAAATTGTTGTTGTGACTGCAATAGTGTGCGCTAGGCGGAAAACAGTCTTGTTCGCTATGGATTATTATAGAGAAGGTCTGTGCACATGTCGGGTCAACCTCAACTAAGAGGTGCACTCTGCTCCCAGGTTGGGCTACGGGTCGCTTCAGTGATGCACGAAATGCCCCGTCCACATAGCCAAGTATATAGGCTGGTTGTGGAAGCGGTCCTATAAACGAGTGGGCTGCGGTTCCATTGAACCAGGTGATAGGGTGCACATAAGGCTAGAGAGCTGCAACTACAGGGTTCAGGAGGTGGGAGACACTTCAGCTTGAAGGAAGATAGCGATGTTTAAGAGTAGAGCCCCCTCCTGGGAGGCCATCACATCCTTGCAGGGCATGCGAGGCACTGGTCCTTTCCCAGAGAACCATAAACCGCTCCATGCGCAAATTCGCAGAGCAAGGGGCTTTGGCTTCATCAGGCATGAGCCAGGCCGGGCAAACACCAAAGGTTATTTTGCAAAGTTGGGGTGCACTTGGCACAGGTGGGCTTGGATCTGTTCCTACTGGACATGAAGATGGCCCGTGAAGTTACAGGTTGCAGTGAGAAAGGAACTGTTTTGGTGGGGGGGCTCTTTAGGCAACGGTGGCCGCCTCCAGAGTTGTGGCGGAGTAAAAGGGCGATCTGGAAGCATATGGGTACAGAAAGGTTACCTCTGCAAGAGCACAATAGGAGTGCCAGAGCCAAATCACAGGAACCTTGTGTGGAGGGTCCTGGAACAACTACGTCGGCGCCCCGTTAGTCCTTTGGGCGGTTGTGGGCCTGAACAACCGGGGGTTTGCCTTGCTACGCTCCGCCCTGAAAGGGGCGCGAGTAATAAGGGACCAATGTGTCACGTGATCCAGTAAGGGGATCACCCGTGATCCAGTAAGGGGATCACCCGCCATAAGGGTAGCGCTGATTGGTTTCTCCACAGTGCTTGGCTCATCAGGCGGGCAGGGCAGCATAGGTTGGTACAGCTGCCTGCCCTTGGATCGCCCGTAAAATAACCCACCATATTGCATACTTTGTATGGAATAAACCTGCAGCAATATTTTCCCAATCAAAAGTTGTGTTGTGTATTTATTTATGCATGCATACTCTGTTGTGGTAAGGATGGGGTGTGATGCCATAATGGGACTATGCGGCTGTCCGCGGCCCACGCAGGGGGCCACCCTAAATGGGCGGCCCCCCTTAGTCCCATATGGGCATTTCCCCACCCCCACAAATAATGGGGGGACTCTAGGAGGAGTCCCCTTATCAGACGTGTCACTTCCGGCACATAGAGGAGGGGGAGGTATTTATGCCTCCCCCGGCCAGCTTGGCGTCCTCTTTGCGCCGGACACGCCGTCTCCCACCCTACCGCTTACCCGGCGTGGGGTTGGCAGGCGAAGTACATAGGATGTTGTAATGTTTTCTTTGTCATTGCAGGCGGAGTTACAGGGTGATCTGGAAGCATATGGGTACAGAAAGGTTACCTCTGCAACAGCACAATAGGAGTGCCAGAGCCAAATCACAGGAACCTCGTGTGGAGGGTCCTGGAACAACTACGTCGGCGCCCCGTTAGTCCTTCGGGCGGTTGTGGGCCTGAACAACCGGGGGTTTGCCTTGCTACGCTCCGCCCTGAAAGGGGCGTGAGTAATAAGGGACCAATGTGTCACGTGATCCAGTAAGGGGATCACCCGTGATCCAGTAAGGGGATCACCCCCCATAAGAGTACCGCTGATTGGTTTCTCCACAGTGCTTGGCTCATCAGGCGGGCAGGGCAGTATAGGTTGGTACAGCTGCCTGCCCTTGGATCGCCCGTAAGATAACCCACCATATTGCATACTTTTGTATGGAATAAACCTGCAGCAATATTTTCCCAAACAAAAGTTGTGTTGTGTATTTATTTATGCATGCATACTCTGTTGTGGTAAGGGTGGGGTGTGATGCCATAATGGGACTATGCTGAATTCACATTTGGAAACGGGACTGGAGCCTACACTGCTGCAATACGTGAGTTGAAAAGGGAGCAGAGCCGGTGGATAAGGTGCTAACCGAGGTGAGAACATTCCTGGAGCAGTCAGAGTATTTGCGGCTCCAAGGCATTGGTTTTATTAACTTTGGGCTACTTTTATGAACACGCAGCAGTCTCGAGGCCGATCAGACCTGATTTAGCATTGCTATCCAGCACATGATTGTCTCAAAAAACAAGACTCGCGCTCACACCAATGAGACTGGTGCTGACTCTGGTGCGAATTCTTTTTCTACGTCACACGCATGCAGCGTTACGTTGAGGGTGGCCATATTGGATTGGGCCATTGTCGGGTTTTCTAAAGCGCGTCAAGCTTTCACACTGATGCCCACAGCTTATATAATCATTTGATTTCCCCTAGGCGCATCAAGCGCTCGCGCTGATGAGCACAGTCGATGTAGTCATTTGAATTTCCCAAGGCATATGAAGCTTTCACACTTATGCGCACGGCTGGAGCATGTATACAAGAAATGTGTAAAGTATACACGGGTGAACAAAGTGAAGACGCCCATGAGCACAGTGGTGCATGACCACCTTGGAGGGAAGAATGTGTATGTCCACAGCCTGAAATATATGTACACTCTCAAGTAAGCAGTTTCTACTCAAGTGCACAGGGATGTGCACAGCTATTCAAGTTTTGGTTACATAGCTTTAACATTTTATTACTGGTTGATCTGTATCTGAAGTGACAGACATATTTTGTGGGGTCACTTGTGGGTCTCTGCAATTTTTGTTGTTGCTTGCATTCATTTACTTGGTTTTACCTTTATTTACATCATGCAAAATGTTACTGCGCCCCCTTTCCCCAGGTGAACCTCCACTTTCCCGGTTAAAATGGAAGAAGGTATTCGGGCACTACACTTGTGTGTGTGGGACATCTCTCAGTACGAAGAGAAAGACCTTGTTGCTCATGCATTGCTTGGTTTCGGAAGGTCAGGAAGTCTTCAAACCTCTTCCTGACCTTTTGGAGAGCGATATATCACCCTTAAATGAATATGAAATTTGTATAAAATTTGTTTACTTGCATTATCTTCCCAAGGTTAGTACTGTTCTTGAACTGTATCACTTTGGGAGGAGAATGATGAATTGGTAGAACAATATATCACAGTATTACGCAAGTTAGCATCCACTTGCAACTTTGGGGTGTCTCTAGAGGAGAAAGAGGCAAATTAATGTTAGGCTGTGTCCTTGTCAAAGCCATAGAGAGCTTGTGGCAAAAGGACAATCCTTCATTGCAGGAGGTTCTCAGAATAGCCAAGATGCACGAAAACATTTGAAAGCTTGCGTTGACGTTATATGTAAAGATGTCCTCTTGGAGAAAAATAATGGTGCGGTTGTTAAGGTGGTGGATAAGAGCTGGGGCAAAGTCCTCCTATCTGAGAGGTTTTCAGGGAATTTCTTTTTAGGTGTGGTAGCTTGGGACATAATGCAAACTTCAAAGATTGTCCTGGCTTGAAAGTTACATGCAAAGTCTGTGGGAAGAGAGGTCACTTTTCCAGATGCTGCAAATCAAGCAAAGATCTCAAGAAGGTCTGAGAGGTTGATGTATATGAAGAAGTGGTTGAAGAGGTTAACATTCTTCAAATCAAAGAATCTGCTGGTGAGGGCCCTTTAAAGGTAGCTATAATGAATGATGCTCCAGTGAACATGCTTTTTGACTTAGGAGCTAAGATAACACTTACACCAAAATTATTTTATGAGCGACATCTTTTGGATAAAGTGAAATTATTGAAAACTGATATAAAGGCAAAAGGGTAGGGGTGAGACTATTGATCTGTTGGGCTATTTTGGGGGTACAATTGATTTTAAAGGAAGAGTTATTCCTAGTAAGATAGATGTCTCTATAAAAGGTGACTCGCTGATTAGATGGTTTCACCAACATGATGTACATGTATAACTGGATCTCAAGGAAAGTCCATCTGTTTGCATCAAGGAGATGTCACCAGTCAGATCTGTGTCTGGAGGAAGTGAAGCTTGGATCAGAGAATTTCCTGAGGTGTTTGTCAAAAAATTGGGCTGTCTTAAGAACTATATGCACCGCATAAAGCTTAAACTCAGTGTTGTACCCAAAGTGGTAAAAGATAGAAATGTACCATTATTGGTGACTGAAAACATGAGAGTGGAGTTAAATAAACTTTTGGAGAACTGTATTATTCAGAAATTTGAGGCCATAGAGTGGGTGTCTCCAGTTGTTATGGTTCGGAAGGCCAACGGGGAGGCCAGGCTCTGTGTTGACTTAAGAGAGCTCAACAAGGCTGTGGTGGTTGACCACTATCCGCTTCCCAACATAAGTGAGATGTTGTGTTCTCTTGAGGGGGCGAAGCACTTCACATCCCTTGATTTAACTTCGGCCCACCATCAAGTCAAATCACATTCTCTGTCTCAAGATCTCACAGCCTTTGTCATGCCCTGTGGCATCTTCAGGTTCTTGAGAATGCCCTTCGGTCTCATCTCAGTGGCCTCTGTGTTACAGAGGGCGATGGAGGGCATTCTGAAGAGGGTTGAGGATGTCAAAGTGTATCAGGATCAACTGTTAATCTTTGGGGTTGATCTTAAGCAACATGATAGTAGGCTGAGGAAAGTCCTAGGAAAATTATGGGGAGCAGGTCTCACACTCAGGACGGATAAATGCAAGTTTGATGTTCAAGAGATTGAATACTTGGGACACTTGGTATCTGCTTCCGGAATTAAACTCAAAGCCTCCCTGGTTGATACCATTTGTAATCTGCATGCTCCCCGAAACAAAGAGGAATTGGTGAAATTTCTGGGGATAGCGGAGTTTTATATTAAGTTTAACCCAATTTCTCAGAACAAACTTGCTGTATGAGAGCTCTACTCAAGAAAGGGAGTGGGTTTGTGTGGTGCCAAGGTTGTGACAAAGTGTTTGTGTGTTTTAAGTGGTACCTAAGTGAAGCTCTGAATTTAGGAAGTTTTGATCCAGAGAAAAAGTCATACATAATGACGGATGTCAGCTCAAAAGGGCTAGGAGTCATTCTATTGCAGAAATAGATGGAAAAGAGAGAACGATTTTATTTATCTCCAGGCCCTTGAGAAGGGCGAAGTGTAACTATTCTGTCGTGGATAAGGAAGTGCTGGGCATTTTCTGGGCGGTACCCAAATTGAAAAGTTTCTTTGGGGAAAGAGGTGTGAAGTTTTGACTGATCGTAATCCTTTGAGGGAAGTGTTCACCAAGAAGGGTATAGACTTTGTGTCACACCGGATACAGAAATAGGTGGTGGCATTACAGGAGTTTGATTTTGTAGTTTCTTATTTTCCTGGCTCCATTAACATTTTGGCCGACTGTCTATCAAGTTTAGGTGGTGGTGAGTGGTTTTGTGGTGAGGACTTTGAGGAAGAGATCAGTGTGTGTGTGTGATTAGCGAATAATTCATTTATGAGGGAGAGTGTTTAGTTAATGATGAAGTGTTACAAAAGGTTATGGCAATGATTCCAGGTAGTTGGTGTGAGAAGAAAGATTGTGAAGGTGAACTGAAAGGGTATTGCAGGTTAGAGAAGATTGAGGTGTTGTTAATGACCTTCCCATGCGGGCAGCAAATTGGTTCCCCCATATAGTCTGAGAGACAAATTGTTGAGTAATGCCCATGGCAGCCATATGAGTATTGCCAAGACAAAGGAAAGATTAAGGGAAGCTTATTGGTGGCTGGTCATGGATATGCACATAGAAAGAGAAGTTCGGAGTTGTACGGAATGCTTGTGTAGTGACAGAATTTTAAAGTGCAGGATGCAACCAATGGTAGTGAGAGAACAAGCCAGTGGTCCGTGGTCTGACAATGCTGTTGACAGTTTAGGCCCTGTGAGATTGAAATCTCAGGACCGGTATGTGTTGGTGTGTATTGATAGTTTACTTGTTGGCCGGAAAACAAGGTGGTGAATTCTGTTGAATCAGAGGTGACTATTGAATTCTTGGAAGAACTTTTTGAAAGCGAGAGTTTTGCGTATTCACTGCTCTCAGACAACGGGGTACAATTTGCATGTAGTGTTGTGGAGGATTTTCTGAGAACTAGAGAGATTCAGCATTAAAAAAGCATTGATTTACCACCCATAGAGCAATGACCTAGTTGAGAGATTTGTGAAAGTGCTTAGAGACACTTTACAGCAGGCTGTTGTGTCTGGTACGAACTGGGAGTTGGCTATGAGAAAGAAGGTACACGAGTACAGATTTACACCACATTCCTCAACTGGTGAAGCTCCTGTTTGTTTAAAAGAGTTGCTAATACTCAGATGACTACCTTGTGGGTCACTGTTAAAAGGTCTGTGGTGGATGCTAGCGATGGAAGCACGAAGGGATGGAGGAAAAGAGAGATGGAGAAAAGGAAAATGTGGTATGATGAGAGAAAGGCTGTCTAACGTACTGTTGTGAATGTAGGAAATTGGGCTAAGATCAAGTCACCGAGGAGAGATAGGAAAAACATCAAGTTCAGTCAACCATTCAGGATTATCACAGTTTTTAAAAATGCTGTGAAAACCAATGACCTCAGGGTTTGGAATTTGAGTAGGGTTGCCAAATGTCAACCTAATGGGGATGATGTCACTAATGAACGTGTTGCACAAGGGTGTGTCACTAGACCATGTGTTGTACAAGATAGTGTCTCTAGAACACATGCTTCACAAGAGAGTGTCGCTAGACCACTTCGGTAAAAAAAACATCCGACTCCGGTTGCAGAATTGCATTTGCTAAAAGCATGACTTTCCTTGTCTACATATTGTTTTGCTAACAGTATGACTTTCATTTTCTACATTCTGTTTTATGATGTATATTTATGCTTTGGTAGTTTAGATTCCTCTATTTAGTTGTGTATCATTGGGAGGGTGGTGATGTGTTGTTCTGTATCTGAGCTGTGTTGCAAGGGTTTGGTATCCAGGCAATGATGCAAGGGACTCGGAATCTGGGGTGGTTGCTATGTTGTAATGTGGACTTCTGGAATGAAGACAGTTCGATCTGACATTGATGTGGATGGGGTCTCTGCTACTGAGCTACCTAATAAACCTGCATTTATCATACTTTGGAGCCTCCAACTTATTCATTGAGGAGGACTCTTTTACAGCATGCCTGGATTCTAAATGTACTAGAGCATCACAAGAAGTGCCCTTCCTAACGGGGGCAGCTCGGTCCAGTCCAGCTTGAGGTACTTGAACATGCAACTGAGGGAATTAATGTTGGCAAGGAGGGTCCAGAGTTTGTGATTTGACTTGCAACAGATTGAGATAGGGGTATCCCCGGACCTACCCCCACACTTATAGAAGATTGAGATGCTAATTGGTGGGAGGGAGAAAGGCAGGGGGGTCGATTCCTTTAACTTGACCTCAAAAGCTTCTAGTCATGAGGAAAGGGAATCAAAACTATTTGAAATATGATCCAATAAGGGTGCTTTAATGTCATTAACAAGGGACTCCAAGGTCCTGCAGAAGCCATCTTGATCAGTCAAATCTTTGCCAAGTACAGGGAGTGCAGGGGATCCTGCTCTTGTCCTTTTGCCTGCCTGAACCCCAGTTGTCCCACTATCTGCTTCTATAGTTGTTTCATCAACAAGAGGGGAATCTGCTGTGGTCTCAGAAATTGATGCCTCCACTGGAAGAGTAAAATGATTGGTCCCAGTGCTATTTTGAGCTGACAAAACTGGTATCAAAGGGCCTATCGGTGGTGATTAAAGTGAGAGGCGATGTTCCGTCAGCTCAATTTGTTTAGAGATTAATACTACAGCGCATTGTTGGAAACCATCCAAGGTAGTCCCATTGTTCCTATAATGGGCTGCTGTGGCTACCGTAACCTTGTGTTTCCTCATTTAAACAGCATATAGAAAGGGGGAGTATATTGAAGAGCTAGGGAACGAGGCCACAACAGGCTCAGGAGACTATCAGAATCAAGCTCCTATAGCCAACCACTATAGCTAAAATGAGTACATGGGTACATATTAACAACTGCAAAGATAGAAATCCTACCCAGCCTGTTCAGAAGATTTTATGTTCAAGAGCCAATGGGGGTGGCCAGGCCTCTCCCTGTCGCTGACGAATCTGGGCTCACTTTCAGTGCATGGTTGATGCTGCCCCACCCCTCCTCTTCAAACTAGGCGCTGTGCCTTGCAGAGCAATGGAGATCTCTTCAGGGCTAAGGGGTAGCTGGTTGTGGGGTGATCACAAGCCCCCAAAATTTATGGTTGCCTGTGTTCAATAGGAAGGACTCATGGCTCTAACAACAGTCTGTTGCTTTAAAATCTGGCTATTTGGTGCTAAGATATTTTGAAAACACAAGGTATAATTATCCGTTCTCCTGTTCTTCTTTTCTCCATTGGTACTTGGAGGACCTCCCTACCAGTTCAGGGTTCACCCTCGAAAGAAAGAAATGGGTCACAAGTAAGTGAACAGTGATAAGACTGGTTTATAAGAAAGTCACCATCACTGTAAGTACTTGGGGAATTTATACAAGTGCCTTGTTAAAGTTGTCACACGGTACAAATCTTTTAACCCCAAAAAACATTTCACTGACCTAACTAGTCATTTAAGTACTTCTCAGGTCAGTATCTGGGAGTGGGGTGAAGAACCTGAGGTTGAGAAAAACTCTCACGAGCAACCTCCACCAATGTATGCACCCTAGGTGCTCTTTCATGCAGTAAAGCTAGTGTTAGCGATATGCTGCATTTCCTCCCATGCTTCCCAGGTTGCTACCACCACCCGGCCGCCTCTTTTCCAGAAGCCAAGCAAGAACCTGTGCTAGCCATGCTCCTTCAGGAGCGTGGCTCAGTAATACATGGAACACGTGACCTACTGACGTCCTCGGGTAACTCGTTGGACTGGCCTGCCTTCCTCTCTCTGCTTTTTCTCCACACGGCACCCCAAGGGGGGCCTCCACGCCATTACGGAGTCTTCCCCTCCTCAATCTCCTCCTGACTCCCGTCTCCTGACTCCTGGTTCTTCCGCTCGCTACACTCCGCTCCACACCTGCCAGAATGGAGGTCACCGGTGGTTGTAGTAAGGAAACCCAATGGCAAGATTAGACTGTGTATCGATTTAAGGGAGGTGAATAAGCATATTCAGGTGGATAAATATTAATTGCCAAATATAAATGAGCTACTGTCCAAGACAAAAAATATGGAGAGGTTCTCGACTCTTGACCTTTCATCTCATACCACCAGCTACCATTGCATGAAAAGAGTATGCAGATAGCGGCTTGCATTACACCATATGGATGTTTTCAATTCATTAGAAAGCGTTTGGACCAGCGTTGGCGTCGTCAATTATTTAGAAGTTGATTAGTGAGATCGAGAGAGGGATTGATGGAGTCTTGTATTTTCAAGTTGACATTCTTATAATGGGAAGAAGCAGGACGGAGAAATAATGTAATGGAGTGCTGGAGTCTAAAGGTCTGACTGCAGAATATGCAAAGTGTACATTTGTTAAAAACCAAGTCCCTTTTTTGGGTCATGTCATTAGCGGGGAAGGAATTTTGCATAAGAAGGAATTGGTGGAGGTGGTAAGGGAAGCTCCAGCACCTGAGAACAAGGATGAGCTATGCTCATTCTTGAGGATTGCGGAGTATTACTCCACGTCTGTAAGCAAGTTTGTAAAAAAGACGTATGGTATGAGACAGTAAGTTTGAATTGAATGAAGAGTGTGTGAGGTCATTTCAGAGCATTAAGGAGGACATTAGCAAGGCAGCACCCATTCACTGGTTTGACCCAATATTGCGTAGCATCATAACAGTAGATGCCAGCAAGAAGGGTTTGGGTGCAGTACTGATGCATAGTGATAAGCAAGGAGGAGTGTGCAATTGGATTTGCTTTGCAAAGTCTTATTCCTGCTGAAAAAGCCTATTCGGTCATTGTAAGGGAAATGCTTGTGTATGGAGCATGGAACATTTCAGGTCTTTTGTATGGAGTGCTGAGTTCGATGGAGGACAGATCATAAACCATTGGTTAACCTGCTCACTTCTGGTGGTTTCTTGAAGGCGTCTGCGAGAATAGCAAGGTTTTTTATGAGATTGCAGGATTTTAATTATCGGATAAGCTATGTACCGGGTGTGCAAAATAAAGTGGCGGACTGTTTAAGTCGCATACCCTTACCGGTCAAGAAACTGCCATGCAGTGAGGGGGATGAATTTCAGGTTTCTTTTGCAGATGATGAGGGTTTGGACTCTACTGGGAGGGGAGAATGGAGAGAAGCATATGAGGAGGATGTTGAGCTGGCAATGGTGAAGAAATATGTCCAGTGAGGATATGATAAAAGGATTCTGGGAGGTCAGAAATGAGTTAGGTGTGGAGGCAGATTTTGTTATGTGGGGAAGAAAACATTGTGCCCCCGCAGTGTTTGAAGAAAAAGGTGTTGCAATTATGCCATGAAGAGCATTTTGGTATAGTGAGAATGAAATCTTCATACTGCTGGACAGGAATGGATCTAGACATAGAGAAAATAGTAAGGGATTGTGTGCAGTGTGCTGACTCAGATAAGAATTTGAAGACTATGAGACCAGGTCTGATGCCAATGGAATGTCCTAAAATGGTCTTGGAATTTTTGGCGGTAGATTTAGTTGAACTAGTTCAGACAGAGATGGGGGGAGGGCAAATATATAATTGTATTGATAGATTATTTTAGTAAGTAGTACTGGAGGTTGTGCAAAACGCTGATGCGGAGACTGTGGTGACATTTTTGGACACTATGTTTGAGAGACGTTTTGCCTAAAACGCTATTGAGTGATAATGGACCCCAATTTAAGGCTGCTGTAGTGGAGGAGTTCCTTAAAAGGAATGGTATCAAACATTTGGATACCTCAGTTTACTTTCCACCTGGGAATGGCGCAATGGAGCGCTTTAATCAAGTGATTAATGTAACCATTCAGATAGCCAGAAGGAATGGTAAGAAATGGGAGGTTGAAATGAAGTGAAAGAAAATATTCTGAAAGCTCAGCGTGTGTACAAAGATTATTTAGACGTGAAAAAAGAGACCAAGGTGGAGAGATTGGTTGAAGGTGATTGGGTGAAGGTTAGAAAAGTGGGTAAAGTCCCTAAAGAGCAAAGTGTGTTTTCAGACCCATTGAGAGTGGTGGAGTGTTTGAAAAATTCAGCAAGGTTAAGTGATAACAAAGTGTGGAACATGATTCGTATGGCAAAATGCAAGGAGACAGAAAATGGGAAGAACTTCACTGAGGGAAAGGAGTCCTTTGAGTATGATTGGTTGTGGCAGAATAAGAAATTTACGGTGAATAACAGTGGAGTAAAAGCCTCTGGAAAAATTCAGAGGGAAGATGGTGTAGGTGTGGAAAGAACATCAAGATGGGGGAGGATTATTCAAACTCCAGCTTAACAAAAAGATTTTGTGTTAGAATAAAACATTGCTATGTTTTTATTATTAACAATTTTGAGACGTTATACTGAGTATTTTGTATCTTTGTTTATATAATATATTGGTTGTAATATGCCACAGCATGGTATCAAAATGTTATGATCTAATGTGTCAGTATTGTTGTTATGTGATGGTATTCTTTGTATATTGATGCATTCCTATTATTGATGTGTACAAGAGGAAGGATGTGTGTTGTTGCTGCTTGCAAGCAGAGGAATGTATGAGGTAAGGCTGGTAAGCTAATTGTGAGGTGATATAGAGTGTGGGAAAAGGCACAGATCTCTGGAGGGCAGTTGGGATTTTGAGCTTGGATTAGGAAGGTGCCGTTTCCTTGCTGTGTCCAACTGTTGCAGAATTTGAGAATAAAGGAACCTTTATACATCAATTTGAGTGTATATCTTCACTACAGTCATTTTCTTCCAACTTTACCTCAGAGCGAATGACCTGCCTGTCCTCAAACAGTCCAACTTGGATTTTTTCTACAACCGCTAGACCTTGTTCCGTCAACAAAACTGCTACACTGAGTACAGTAACAAGTCAAGTACAACGAAGACAGATGGAGTGAGAAGAGTGTAGTGTCCTGGGCCCTAGGCCCACATGGTGGGATAATGACCACGCAGACACAATAGTGTATTACTGGAACTGGCCACGAGCACGTGCACCCGGGCCCTTTTATTAACAGGATCACGTCACTTGTGACGCCTGTGATGGATGGGTGTCAGGTGCAAGTGTGTCCAGCCCTCGAGGGAGTGGCTGGAAAGACCAGTGCCTGTTGAGACAGTAGAATGTGTCCAGCCGGACACAACTTTCCTCCCAAATTTTAATGAAGACAAAACAAAGACTAGTTCAACCTGAAGGGGTAAACAACACTTAACTATACACCACAGGGTCCATCAGCTTCTCGTGTCAGGCAGCGGGAAGACAGCAGACAGGGCCTGGTGACTGACTGCAGCAGGACGATCTCGGCGAGCACTCATAATTTAACCTGAGTGGTTCAGGACACAAACACTGGATTGGAGACGTCCGCTGCATCCCAGCAGCATACTGGTGAGAACATGTCTTTAGGTCTGCGTTGCTCCACTTTGCTGATGTTGAGGATGGTCTGTGGTGGCGCTGAACAGTTCATTAAAACAGGGTGTGTCAAGAGCATGGTTGGAGTCCATAGTAAAATGTTCACGAAGGTGTTGCTGGATCAACTGAAGTCTATGTTAGACTACTTTGCTGTATACGGTAACCCGTTGGTGGGGCAATGTCCCATCCAACGCCCCCGCCTGGGGAGGTCGTTTGTCGAGTTTGCGACTGGACTGCTTGTGAGCTGCGCTGGGGCTGCGTGTGTGCCGACGTGGGCCAGCTGCAAGAGCAACAAAGAGCCAGTATCCAGTCGCTCGCACAAACCTCAGGGGTGGATGTGTCTTGGTCAAGACATGCTCTTGCTGCCGCAGTTCAGGTGTAAGCCAGGGTAGCAGGTAGTATCTGGGTCTTCTTGTCGTCGGGTGTGGCAAAAGTGTAGGACTCCAGTTCATCGGTACTCTGGAGATGGTAGTGTTTGATGCATTTCACGAGGACTGGCGTGATGGCATTGGCAGTCATGTGGTGAATCTGGACAACAGTTGGTGACTACTTGCCGTGATGGTTTCATGCTTACGTTTGTGTCGATCACCGAGAGTGGGGGTGGACAGGTGCTTCTATGTCTTTTGGGGCGACATCTGCATCCTTGCACTTGGACTTCTTGAGCTTGGAGAACGTCGGTGACAGTGGCGTGATGGACACGCCGAGGAGACATGAGGCATGAGATACTGTTCGCGCAGGCTTGCGGCTTACCATCGGTCTCCCGCTGGGCGGTTGCCAGTTCTTCCCAGGTTGTCACCCACGTCGCTTGCTGTTGGTGTGCCGGGATGTGGTCCTTTAGCAGCTCGAGTTCTCTTCAACGTCCAACCCGGCCACTCACAACTTCCCCTCCTGAGCTTGGTTGGTTGTCAGATTCTTAGGGTGGACCCTCCGGTCACACTTCCACGTTTCCTGCTGAGTGCAGTGTCATGCACATGGCAATGATGATGTGGTTGCCATTGGACCTAGACGACAGTGGTGATGCTCTTCTAGGAGAGGATGTTTCTGGAGGGACTTCACAGCTACATATCTCTGCCTTGCTAAGGCTGTTCCTTCACCTCTGGCATCTGCGGTCAGGAGCAGGGATGCCGTCTGACTTAGACTGCCGACACTCGGAGATGGACGGTTGCCCAGGGAAGCGTTGGGGAGAGACACGGTTTGCCTTGCTGGGGCTTACTTTTGGTTCTTCCATGGGGCTGTCTCCAGGGATGTTGGTCCGCCTTGGTGGCTGTCTGGTGTCTCTGGGTGTGCTCTTGGCTTGCGGTTGTACGAGTCCTTCGTGCTTCTCCTCTTGTTCTCTCCAGCACACCTGTGTTTGTCCGGTTCTTCGTGGTGACAGGATTGTCAAACTTCTTTTCGATTCTTCTTCCGGGTGCAGTAGTATGCACCTTCTTCCAACTAGGCAACCGGGCCTATCAAGTTTAACAGTCTCTGGGCTGTGCAGGCGAGACCTCCAGTCACTCTTCTTCCTGAGTGCTGGGTGGCGTACAGCCACTTGACTTCTGCCTTTCTTCTCCAGGGATTTCCGCGATGGTCCACTGCAAAGATGGCAGGTTACCTCTTTTCTCAAGGGCGTCAGGCTTGCGCCTCGAGCTTACGTCGTCGTGGCGACTGCTCATACCTCTATGCGGGCATGCTCGGTGGGATCAGTCACTTCGTGTGACGTGCTCTGTGGCATCCGGCCACGTGTTGCATGTCCGTGGAGCACAAGCCGCCACCGCAACATGCCACGTGGAGTGTGTGACTCTCCTCTTGGCTTCGTGGGGCCACTGGCCACACCGTCTTGAGGCAGTGAGAGGGATGACCCTGTACTGTCTTCGGCCCACTGCGGTGCTTCACTTGTGCAGTGGAGATGTGGGGGCTCTTTTTGCTGCCTTTTCAGCATTGCTTTTTCTCTGTGGAGATGTCTCTATCTCCCGGGCGCCCTCTTCTGGCACCTGGGGTACCGGCTCTTCTTGCGGTGGTGGACGTTCACCACGAGGGGCATGTGGTGCACTCTTCTGTATGTATTTGTATTTATTGTATTTATTTCTTATTAAGCGCATCTGTCACCCAAAGGGTATCCTGGCGCTGAGACCCTATTAAACCATCGGAAGAATGTTTACATTGCCCTTGGGAACAAATAGGTCTTAAGATCCCTTTTAAAGGAGAGCAGATCTTGATTACCCCTCAGCGCCAGAGGAAGGGAGTTCCATAGTGAGGCGGCCGTATAGCTAAAAGCGCAGCCACCTATCCTTGCTCTAGTGATCCTTGGAATCCGCACCAGAAACGCCGATGAGGATCTCAGAGGTCGGGCAGCTTGGTACCATGAAAACAGGCCCTGGAGTGGAATTGGTCCGAGTCCATGCAACGCCCTAAATACAAGACATAACGCCTTGAACGCGATCCTCTGTTGTACCGGCAACCAATGTAGATCAGCTAAAGCTGCGGAAGAAGAAGCAGAGCGTGGTCGCGACAAAGCCAGTTTCGCAGCCATGTTCTGGATCCTCTGCAGCTTAAGGATCAATTTTTTAGGGGCTCCTAGAAGCAGTGCGTTGCAGTAGTCTAACCTACTGAGTATGATACTACGCAATACCTCTGCTCTGACACCTGGGGGGAGTATTGGCAAAATTTTGCGCAGGGCACGGAGCAGGCCCATACAGGTCGCTGCGGTCTTGTTTACTGAACCATCCAGCTGTAGGTCAGGTTCAAATACCACTCCTAAGTTACGAGCCGATTTAGCTCCTTCCACCGAACCCGGAATAGAAGGTGGCCAAAAATCGTCAGGTAGCGCACGAGGGAGGCGATCAGGAGAGCAATGGAGAACCTCCGTTTTTGACCCATTGAACTGGAGTGAGTTAGCTCGCAGCCATTCGGCTGTGGCCGACATGCAACGATGAAAAGTGTCTTTCTCACTTGAGGTGGAGTGAGACAGCCACTAGGAGTCGCACGCTCGGTGCCCATCCTCCATGTGGGTCTTGCTTTCCTTCATGGGCTTTGCTGCTCTTGTCTGTTTCACGCTGGTGCAGCTTTTGGGGTTCTTGGGGGCTCCTTGACAGGGTTATCCGGCTCTACCCTTGGAGCGGTGGTCTTTGTCTGGGGTGTAGAGTGGTTTCTCGTGGACCTTCTCAGAAACGCAGGGGTACAGTTAGCTTTGGGCTCTGGTGACTCCTTCACGCACAGCTTGCGGCAGTTCACCTGGGCCTTCATGTCCTCGTTGTTGTTTGTTTTTTTGGGGCACGATGCAGGTATGCGACCGCCAGGTAACGCTGCACTCTGGTCACGCCCATCTTCCTCTTTGCGTGAGCCTTACAGGCTATGCGGGCTCGGGACGATCTCTACATCCCTCCTATGGCGACGCGTGGTGCTGCAGTTCCCTTGCTCTGTCCTCTTGCCGCGAGTGAAGGTCTGCCACCGTGGGACATATGGTGCTCACTTGACTAGTTTCACCTCCCCAGTCTTGGCATTAAGGGGGTACTGTCCTGGTACCTACCCGCTAGGGACACTGCTTCGCTTTCCTGTGCCTTTCTTTGAATTCTGCCACTGCGAAGGTGTTTCCTGCAGCTGAGTCTCCCTTAGTCTTCAACATCGTTAAGGAGCTCTCCAACCCCAGCGCCAGCAACAACGACATCGCACCGTCGCAAGACCTCTGCAACTCCCTCACCACATTCGTCTACCGCAAGATCGCAGACATACACAACAGCTTTAGCACCCAGACCCCGCCTCCAGCCACCGAACCAACAATCACACCCACCACCCTCAGCGCCTGGACCTCCGTCAGCACTGAAGACACCACCCACGTCATGAACTCCATCCACTCTGGCTCTCCCTCTGACCCATGCCCTCACCACATCTTCAACAAAGCCGACGCCATCATCGCACCCCACCTCCGGAACATCATTAACAACTCCTTCGCGTCAGCCACCTTTCCAGAAAGCTGGAAGCACGCAGAGATCAACGCCCTTATAAAGAAACCCACAGCCGACCCAAAAGACCTCAAGAACTTCCGCCCCATCTCTCTCCTTCCCTTCCCAGCTAAAGTCATCGAGAAGACCGTCAACAAACAACTGACTGCATTCCTCGAAGCAAACAACGCACTCGACCCATCCCAATCTGGATTTCGAGCCAACCACAGCACCGAGACCGCCCTCATCGCAGCCACCGACGACATCAGAACCCGGATGGACAATGGGGAAACAACCGCTCTCATCCTCCTAGACCTCTCGGCTGCCTTCGACACCGTCTGCCACCGCACCCTAATAACCCGCCTACACAACACTGGAATCCATGGAAAAGCCCTGGACTGGGTCACCTCGTTCCTCTCCAACAGAACCCACAGAGTCCGCCTCCCTCCCTTCCGCTCCACAGCCACCAAGATCATCTGCGGCATACCCCAAGGCTCCTCGCTCAGCCCAACCCTCTTCAATATCTACATGAGCCCCTCGCCGCCATCGCACGCGAACACAACCTCAACATCATCTCCTACGCTGACGACACCCAGCTGATACTCTCCCTCACCAAAGACCCAGCCACCGCCAAAACCAACTTCCAGGAAGGAATGAAGGACGTCGCGGAATGGATGAAGCTCAGCCGTCTGAAACTGAACTCAGACAAAACGGAGGTCCTCATCCTCGGACAATCCCCATCCGCCTGGGACAACTCCTGGTGGCCCACAGCGCTGGGCACCGCACCCACACCCACAGACCACGCACGCAAACTGGGATTCATCCTGGACTCCTCCCTCACGATGACCAAACAAGTCAACACCATCTCCTCTTCATTTTTCAACACTCTGCGCATGCTTCGAAAGATCTTCCGGTGGATCCCCACCGAAACCAGAAAGACGGTCACCCAGGCCCTCGTCACCAGCCGACTGGACTACGGGAACGCCCTGTACGCAGGAACCACAGCCAAACTCCAGAAATGAATGCAGCGAATACAGAGCACCTCTGCACGACTCATCCTCAACATCCCTCGCCACAGCCACATAACTCCCCACCTGAGAAACCTGCACTGGCTCCCCGTCAGCAAGAGGATCACGTTCAGGCTCCTCACCCACGCACACAAAGCGCTCCACAACATGGGCCCCGAATACCTCCACAACCGCCTCTCGTTCTACACTCCCACCCACCAGCTCCGCTCCGCCAGCCTCGCCCTACGGATTTGCAAAACCACAACCGGAGGAAGATCGTTCTCCTACGTGGCCGCCAAGACATGGAACTCCCTCCCCGCACACCTTCGACTGACCCAGGACCATCTCACCTTCAGGAAGCACCTCAAGACCTGGCTATTCGAGAAGTAAACGACCCCCCCGCCCCCTTCAGCGCCTTGAGACCCTCACGGGTGAGTAGCGCGCTCTATAAATGTATTGATTGATTGATTGATTAGTGTTTCCCCCTTTTCAAATGACAGTTTGACCACGGGGGTGTAGTCTCTACTCAGACATTCTGAGCTGGGGAAACAGTATTGTGTGTTTGTTTTCCTGCCGGTGTGGTAAACGGAAAAATCCACCAGTTGGCACTGCAGGGTTATTCTTGAGTCCTAGCAGCTTCCCTGACGCTGCTGGTGCAGAGATTTTCCTGTGCTATCGGCATATGGGGAGTCACCCAGATTCTTCAGTCTGTAGTGCTGCCTCTTCGAAACTGGAGGCTCCTGGGAGTGTGCCTCGCACTCTGGGGCCGTTTCTCTGTGGCTGTAGGGCTTTGTGAGCCTGGTGCGGTGGAGGCAAAACTCGCCAGGCGGCGCTGCGGGCTCCTCACCGTGGGCAGTTTCGCTTTGTCCCGGAACTGGAAGCTCCTGCAGGGGAACATTGGCTGGTGCAATGCCACTGGTATCCCTCCTGGGTCCGCCCTGTGTGCAAAGGAGTTCCCCCCCCCAGCGGGGCTGCCAGTCCAGGGAATGCCGGTGTGAGGGACGCACTCGCCAGCCACTTTCCTTCCCTGCTCTTGATGCGGCGCATCAATTGACCGCCAGGCGGCGCAGACGCTTCTCACATGGCCGCTGCAGCCTTTTTCATGCTGCTGGCCGTGCTGTCCCGTAGGTGCTGTGGAGACAGATGTCGGCGCGGGGTGAGGTGTGGCTGTGAAGGTCAGTTTTCCTTTTTTCCCCTTAGTGCTCCTGCCGGATTTCTCTGGTGATACTTGCCGCCTCTTCTCAGGCAATTTGCGGACAGGGGTTGTTGTTGTGCTGGTGCGCAGTTTGCGTGCGGGAGGGGCGGGCGCCGCTGCAGGGCCGATGCTCTCCTCCTCTCACCTTCAGGCACGGAGGGTGCTCCAGTGTTGGCGCCGTGATTTGCCCCTGCGCTTTGGGTCCTCTCCTGTGGTCTCTGTCTGCCGGATCACGCGCCACAAGCACGGCGTAGACTTCCTTCATTCCGCCCCCTGGTCATTTCAGCCTGGTCTGCGGGGAATGCAGGCAGGTGCTGCAGGGCATTGCTGTTGGGAGCTAGTAAGCAGTAGGTCCTGGGGTGCCGCAGACTCGGGCCATTACACCCCCCACGACAAACCACAGAGCGCGCCCGACAGCAAACACGTGGGGATCGACCAACTCGTCGCCATTGTTGTGTCCTGTGCCCTAGGCCCACATGCCGGGATAATGGCCACGTAGACACGATAGTGTATTACTGGAACTGGCCACGAGCACGTGCACCCTGGCTCTTTTATTAACAGGGTCAAGTCACTCGTGACACCTGTGATGGATCGGTGTCAGGTGCATGTGTGTCCAACCCTCGAGGGAGTGGCTACAAAGACTAGTGCCTGCTGAGACACTAGAACGTGTCCAGCACGACACAACAAAGGGATCAACTAAGGTGCAGACTTCGATAAAAGTGTAAACGCTGATTTCGTTACAGCTCCACTTTTTCAGAAACAGATGCTGTCAGAGCATACAGAATTGCCTGAGAAATATTACAGGCTTGGGTTAATTGGTGACCAATGCCGGGAATTGGTGACCGGGTTCCAAACATCACTCATTTGCCACCACTTGCTACTCTGCACCGCTCCTTCCAATCCTGAATTGTGCTTAGCAACAACACAACCTACTCGAGCCAAGGGGAGAGGATGTGGTCCGTCGGCTGCGCTGCCGCCTCTGGTGCAGGAAACCAGGGTTCGAGCCTCGAGGTCGCGTCCACATCTTGTGATTCTGGGCAAATCACTTAATCTCACCGTGCCTGAATGTGTAATGTAAAGCGCGCTCCAATACCTTCGGGTGGAGTTCGCGCTATATAAATATGCAAAAAAAAATAAAAAGACCGACTGTAACTCACGGTTGAGTTCAGGCTTGCCCGGTCCGTGACAAACACCAAAACAGTATTATAAATAATATTGCTCAACTGCAGAGGCACGTGGTTGACTCTACAGCCAATGAGCACTTCGGAAGCGTAGGAGGATTGGCTGAGGTACACCAATGGTAGATCATTTTACATAATACGCGATTTTCTCGCCCTAATACGGCTGATATAATATGTATGGTCATGGGTTTGTTTGCTGTGCGACCCGGAAGTACCGAAATTAAAAGATTAATAACAGAAAACGAAAATTAGGCTGAATTCACGAACGGTCTGTGTAAGTATCGTGCAGGCGATTAGCATGGTGCACAGGCGTGCAGTGTGTCATTGTGTACTTAAGACTTGATGTCCATGACAGCTTTCTTGTGCGCGCCGCCGGTTTTCTTGCAGTACATCACAGTGTGGCAAAAAATGTCTCAAAGCACTCACAGAGCTAAAAGTTAGTGTTGACCAAGCAACGTGATCTTTGTGGATATCGTTTTCTAAAAACGCACTTGGAATTGTACACCCGGTTTTGCAAGAAATATTCATTTTTTAAATTGCCTGTGATCATATCTTTATAAAGTGCCTTACTATAATAATATTGCATACCTATGAATGAATACTGTCTGTTTAACATACATCATATCAGATGTGGAGTATTAATCAGGAATAGGTGAACGACTGGGATGAGGAATATATAACTTTCACAGAGCGAACTAGTCAACAATGAACATTTCCAGAAGGTTGTTGATATTAAAAAGACTGTGAGTGCCGACTTCAGTACCAACTTACTGTACCTCATTCTCACAGGACTTCGATTGATATGAGCCATATGTTTGTGATTTTTAGTAAAAAGCAGGCAGCGTGAGTATTTTTGATGCTTTGTTATTGATAGATGTTATAAGTTTGTTGGTTGTGGGTGGAGGGCTAACCTAGACGTGTTTACATGCAAACTGGTGTATTTGACTTTCTCATTGCCCGACGTGTTTGTGTGTGACTTAGCTGGAGTTATTGCATAGTGAGATGCAGTCGTGATACTCCTGCTAGCCTGTTTTGACTGATTTAAGTGGTTGGGTGTTTTCTATTCTGTTGAGATATGTACTGCGGTATGATGGTGAATATTGCTGGTATGCTTAAATGCTGTTGTGTGAACTCGCCTACGTGGCATGTCACTGCATTGTTGGCTGCGCGAACTGCTCCGTGTATTATGTTGTTTTGGACGTTCCATGTGTGTTGTTATTTATTCTTCACTAAGAAACAGTGACGCCAAATTTTGTCCATGTGACACTGACAAAATCCTCGCAATTCTAATTTATGATCCCGGGTTTCTCAACTCAGTATTCTGCAAATAGATGCTGTTGGACTAATTCTGACATATGTATATTTTATGCATGTATGATTGTGAATTACATCTTTTATGGCATTACTTTACAACCCTTTATGCATATAGGGACCTGTCACTTATCTTTACTTGTCAAAAGGTACTGATTCAATTTGTTGTGCTGTTTACCCTTAACTGTTCTTTATCTCTTTCACAGATCTAGACTGTGAGCTTCCGCTGTCACAAAAACCTGTCACCCTTTCAAATAATTTCACTGACCCTTCATTTGCTTGCTCATGTTTGTAACCAACATATGTATTTATGTTTATCTGTAAATATATTTTTGCGCTCCACCTCTTCCATAAGTACTGTAACGTTATGCATGCAATCCTTTCTGTAAAGATGTTATACACTACACCTGCTTCATATGTACTGGATGTACTTTTAAGTACAGTGTTCAAACACCCTTGAGTACTGGTCTACGCTATAAAAAAAGTGTAAGAAAAAAATTGAAAGTACTATTGAGAGCACATTGATACCTACCTATGTTGAAAGCATGCACTATGTTCTTGGTACATACTTCTGTGTATTGCAATCTGTAGGTTGTTGGGTTAAAGTTGAATGGTGTTGGGGCTCCATGATAGCATTTTAGATGCATAACCGAACTGTTTTGGATGCACATGTTGTGCGCTAAAAGTGCTGGTGGGCTATAAGCCTTTTACTCCAATGATACATGGTAGTCAGGGCCCAGCTAGGTTGTCCATTCTAGGCATGTTACCAAACAGGTACATTGAGCCCTTCTGTCTCTTCCAAATGGGTTATCTTACACGTATAGAAAACAAGGGGCGCAAACAGCCTGTATTTCCTGAGTTTGTTAACATACAGATGCATTTTTAGTGCCTTCAACCAGTAGTATTGTAGCAATGGCATTCAGGGCACAGTTAGCCTGTCCATCCTAGGCATGTTACCAAGCCGGTACAGTGAAACGTAGGTTTCATATCTCTGCCTTCTTCGCTTTAGGATTTCATGATCCTGGTCAAATAGAAGAGGGTTAGTGAGTGAGTGTAGAGCTATGAAGTGTTCTGTATGTTTGTATGTGAGAGGAGACCCCTATCATTTTTGACCTAGGATATTAGGATAGTTGATCAGCTTAGGGAGATTGATTGAGTGAGAATAAGTGAAGTATTTAACTGCGCAGTGCAAAGTAAAGTGTTTGTGGTGGAGGAAGAGCAGGGTGCGGGACCCTTATCCCTGATCAGGGTCAAGGACTGACGGCGAAGATTGAAAAAGTGCTGCACAAAAGCAGTGCAGTGTGTCTGTGGTGAAGGAAGAATACAGGGGACACATTTTAAAGCAGGAGTAGGTAAGTGAATGAATGAATAAGTGCAGGGCCTGGGGGTATAGTTGGTAGGTGAAAGTAGTCAGGAGCACCCTTATGAAGGAAGCACAGAGATGCATTTCACAGTAAAAATGACAATCCGTGCACTGTACCCATAAAAGCCAAATCCGAAGTAAGTTATGGTGTTCTGGATTTGACACTTTGACGAGTGAACATTAGACAAGTTACATTTATGAGTTTAAAAAAAGTATAGAATTACCAGCCGATCCCTATGTAAAGCATGTACCCTCCTCTTCACTGTATCTCTCTCCTCTCTCAGTC
Source organism: Triturus cristatus (assembly GCF_964204655.1). Taxonomy (NCBI): domain Eukaryota; kingdom Metazoa; phylum Chordata; class Amphibia; order Caudata; family Salamandridae; genus Triturus; species Triturus cristatus. Next base: position 827,311,725 of record NC_140584.1, on the reverse strand, counting down.
ACTTCACCCTCCACTCTCTTGACATATGTAATTAATAACAGTAAGTGTACCCTTGGTAATTGATCAGCGACATTCATCCTACTCAGGTATTGGTGCTGGTCTCATTGACTGCATTAAAAAATAGGGTCCAAGCATGCCAGATTCCAGGGATCCATAGTAGACATTGGTTCTTGCCAGTTAAGTAGTGAATGGAAACACTTCACAGTGTCCAGCACTCTAGGGTTACTCACTCATGCATACTGAGTTAACCTGTCCAGACCACGGTGTCTCCCACATTAGTTGAAGTGTGGGGGGGGGGGGAAGTAGGGGAACTGTGGGCGTTGGTGTCCTGGCACAACTGTGGGGCATGGTACACCAGCGAAAGTCTTCTTAAATTATGGAGGGTACTTCGCTGAGAAATAAACCCTGACTGGTCTAGATGAATTAGGCTTAGAAGATGAGGGAGCAGGCACGCCGCCATTTATTACTAATGAGTTTGACATCTACTTTCAATGGCAATATTGATCTGTATGAGAAGGCCTCCAAGGGGTCATTGCCTGTTTTTTGTATCAGTATAATTAAGGCCTCGCGCACTTAGTGTGGGAGAGACCCTTTCTGGAGAGCCTCCTGGTAGCCCTCTAACAGCCTATCGACCGTTTGGTCTAGGTAATGGCTGTAGAATTCAGTGAGTAGCCCGTCACTTCTTGGAGTTTTTGTGGTTTTCATGTTCCTAATCAGCACGAAGATCTCTTCCTGGGTGATGGGCCTATGAAGGTTATCCCAATCGTCAGGATCTAACATTGGGAGTGGTATTTCAGCAAAGTATCCTCACCCAGAGTACATCGAGCTCAGATGGAGCTTGAAGACCTGATTGATGGCTCTCTGGGTGCAAACTATGGACCCCTGAACAGTACAGATTTGCAGTATCACCGGCCCTCCCACAATGGGCGACCTATTCCTTCAGGACCATGTGTTCTCCCAGACTGAAGACGCACGATTAAACGGCGCAACACCAATGGACCATTTTATGTTACATAGACTACAGAACGCTCTATGTGCAGAAATCCCCAGCAACTCGCTCGAACCTCAAGATTTTACCCCCCTGACTTTACTTATTAAAGACCCGGGCCGGAAACGCTTAATGTCCAAACTTTACAAAGCTTGCATTTCATTGCTCCCCACTAATGATTCTGGAATAAGAGGGTGTTGGGAGCGGGATCTAGGTCACGCTATATCTGACTTCCAATGGCAATACTGTTGCACACAAACACGTAAAATGTCCGTGAATCATCGCCACAAGATGTTACATTTAAATTCTTGTTGCAAGATTATATCACTCCTCAAAAAATACAATGCATGGATAATAATCGCCCACATTCCTGCCCTAGATGTCGGGATCCCCATGCAGATTTTCTACACATGACCTGGACTTGTACCAAAATAGCCGGATACTGGGCAGCCATCTACAGCGAACTTTAACGTATGGTACACCAGGCGCTCGCACCTGATCCACTACTGGCGCTACTTGGATTTGTACACAATGCCCCAAAAACAATAGGTAGATATGTGGCAACAGCCTTGCTGCTTGCAAAAAGTGAAATAGTTTTACGCTGGGGCAGCAAATGTTCACCAATGCTGAAGTGCCGGATCGCCAGCCAAACATTCTGTAGCACCAATAGCGAAAACCACTCACCTCGTGCCTGCGTGACATATGACAACTTCTCCAGGCATACCTTAAGGAAACACAAAATGATCCAGATCACACTGCCGAACCGGTAGTTTAGCAAGACACACGTACAACGCCCAGGCCCTAATTATACTACACACGTGCGTTCCCCACATCAGCCCCCTCATGCACTGGGTGGTTGAGTTGTGGAAGGAGTACAGTGTTATTACCGATTGTAGATTATGAGCTGTTACTTAGGTAGTCTGTAATGGAGCACAGTATGGAAATATATGTCTGTCATAATCCTATGGTTTGTTAATTGTGTAAAAACCGAAAATAAAGTTATAAAAAAAACAGATAGGCAGTATTGGTACCTGTTGGGGCTCCTGTCTGGTCAGACTGGCAAGCATCACTCCAGTTGTGTCTCCCTCTGCATACAACTGTTGGCGATATGTTGTATAAATATTTTTCTCGAGTCAGGGCAAGTCATCAAGTACCACCCTGCGACCCTCCCACCAGTCTTCCAATCTTTTTGGATGTGTGTGCAATCATTTCTCTATGGGAGCTAGTTCTCTTTCGTGTTCCTGAATGTCCCAGCTCAGTTGTTGACCCACCCCTAAGAGTACCACTTTCATTGCCTGCCAGTTCAAGGCTCTGGATCTTTCGGTGTCCCGGTATTCCTCAAAATAGTGCAATAGTGACTCCTGGATTGTAGCTTCAAATGAGGGGGGTCCTGATAATGCCTCGGCTCTCAATCTCCATAGAAGGATTGCGATGCGCCCCTGCTCTCCCACAAAGCTTATTTAAACAAGGGTGTGGTCTGATAAGTAAGAAATCTAGTGATCCTTCTGTGCCAGTCTGTTGAAGACTAGGCAGTGGTCTAATCCGCTGTGTGTACCCGCATCGGGCGTATAGCAGAATTATGTTTTCTCGATGGATGTCTCTCCTGCCACACAGCTAGAAGGTGGAGGCCCTGCCTTGTGTCGCATAAGGTTCTAGTCATGTTAGGCTTAGTATATTGTCCTGGCAGATCTCTATTGAGCATACTGTTGAGGATGCATTTCCAGTCACCCACCATTATAATGTCCGCATCAAGGTAACGCAGCGAGGCCGTTGACACTGTGGTGTAGAAGTCTAGGCAGTAAATGTTTGGCGCGTACATGTTTATGAGGCAGAGTTTGTGTCCATTCAAATCGCCAAGTATAATGACGTAGCTACCCTCCGGGTCGAGGACATTGCTTGAAGACCTGATTGATGGCTTTCTGGCTGCAAACTATGGACCCCTGAACAGTACAGATTTGCAGTATCACCGGCCCTCCCACAATGGGCGACCTATTCCTTCAGGACCATGTGTTCTCCCAGACTGAAGACGCACGATTAAACGGCGCAACACCAATGGACCATTTTATGTTACATAGACTACAGAACGCTCTATGTGCAGAAATCCCCAGCAACTCGCTCGAACCTCAAGATTTTACCCTATGACTTTACTTATCAAAGACCCGGGCTGGAAACGCTTAATGTCCAAACTTTACAAAGCTTGCATTTCATTGATCCCCACTAATGATTCTGGAATAAGAGGGTGTTGGGAGCGGGATCTAGGTCACACTATATCTGACTTCCAATGGCAATACTGTTGCACACAAACACGTAAAATGTCCGTGAATCATCGCCACAAGATGTTACATTTAAATTCTTGTTGCGAGTTTATAGCACTCCTCAAAAAATACAATGCATGGATAATAATCGCCCACATTCCTGCCCTAGATGTCGGGATCCCCATGCAGATTTTCTACACATGACCTGGACTTGTACCAAAATAGCCGGATACTGGGCAGCCATCTACAGCGAACTTTAACGTATGGTACACCAGGCGCTCGCACCTGATCCACTACAGGCGCTACTTGGATTTGTACACAGTGCCCCAAAAACAATAGGTAGATATGTGGCAACAGCCTTACTGCTTGCAAAAAGTGAAATAGTTTTACGCTGGGGCAGCAAATGTTCACCAATGCTGAAGTGCCGGATCGCCAGCCAAACATTCTATAGCACCAATAGCGAAAACCACTCACCTCGTGCCTGCGTGACATATGACAACCTCTCCAGGCATATCTTAAGGAAACACAAAATGATCCAGATCACACTGCCGAACCGGTAGATTAGCAAGACACACGTACAATGCCCAGGCCCTATTTATACTACACACGTGCGTTCCCCACATCAGCCCCCTCATGTACTGGGTAGACACTTGGTTGAGTTGTGGAAGGAGTACAGTGTTATTACCGATTGTAGATTATGAGCTGTTACTTAGGTAGTCTGTAATGTAGCACAGTATGGAAATATATGTCTGTCATAATCCTATGGTTTGTTAATTGTGTAAAAACCGAAAATAAAGTTATACAAAAAACAGATAGGCAGTATTGGTACCTGTTGGGGCTCCTGTCTGGTCAGACTGGCAAGCATCACTCCAGTTGTGTCTCCCTCTGCATACAACTGTTGGCGATATGTTGTATAAATATTTTTCTCGAGTCAGGGCAAGTCATCAAGTACCACCCTGCGACCCTCCCACCAGTCTTCCAACCTTTTTGGATGTGTGTGCAATCATTTCTCTATGGGAGCTAGTTCTCTTTCGTGTTCCTGAATGTCCCTGCTCAGTTGTTGACCCACCCCTAAGAGTACCACTTTCATTGCCTGCCAGTTCAAGGCTCTGGATCTTTCGGTGTCCCGGTATTCCTCAAAATAGTGCAATAGTGACTCCTGGATTGTAGCTTCAAATGAGGGGGGTCCTGATAATGCCTCGGCTCTCAATCTCCATAGAAGGATTGCGATGCGCCCCTGCTCTCTCACAAAGATTATTTAAACAAGGGTGTGGTCTGATAAGTAAGAAATCTAGTGATCCTTCTGTGCCAGGCTGTTGAAGACTAGGCAGTGGTCTAATCCACTGTGTGTACCCGCATCGGGCGTATAGCAGAATTAGGTTTTCTCGATGGATGTCTCTCCTGCCACACAGCTAGAAGGTGGAGGCCCTGCCTTGTGTCGCATAAGGTTCTAGTCATGTTAGGCTTAGTATATTGTCCTGGCAGATCTCTATTGAGCATACTGTTGAGGATGCATTTCCAGTCACCCACCATTATAATGTCCGCATCAAGGTACCGCAGCGAGGCCGTTGACACTGTGGTGTAGAAGTCTAGGCAGTAAATGTTTGGCGCGTACATGTTTATGAGGCACAGTTTGTGTCCATTCAAATCGCCAAGTATAATGACGTAGCTACCCTCCGGGTCGAGGACATTGCTTTTGTAGCAAAATGAGGCCCCCAGAGCAATCCAATGGAGTGCACCTCGGGCAAACCCAGAATAAGATGTGGCAAAGGGTTGTCACCTCCACCGCTTGCGTAGATAAGGAATACAGTCCCCCCCACACATGCGTTTCCTGTTGGACTGCCATGGACACTTTATAGCATTTCAAATATGTTAATACTCTGTGGCTTTTTTTCATATCGTGCAATACCCCTAGCATTCCATGATATGAATTTATTTGCACGTCCCGCCATTACTGGACCAGTTTCAGCCACCTCTGAACCAGAGGAAGATCCCTACCACCCATCGGGTCCCCATGAGTACAGTGATCCAGACCACATTTTACAAGAGCAGTGTGTAATTACCCAACTCTTTAAACATCTGAAGAACGTGTGTACCCACCTCCCCAAATCCACCCTCCTATTGGGCAGCTCAACCCCACTGTCTAGTCCGGCAACAGGCCACGCAAGAACCGTCTTTTGCCTCTCCATTCCCAAAAACGGTTCACTGTATGAACAGTCTAAGTCTAATAGAAAAAAGTGTGCACTTCGTGAGAGAGTAGAGCCCAATGGAGGTGCGAGGCCTAAGCACTCAAGATCCTCCGCCAAGTCTGAGCCTCTCTCAGCATGACCTCCTGGCAGCATATACATGTAAACAGTAACTGGAACCCCATTATGAAACAGTGAGCTGTCCCGCCTCATATCCAATGATGCACACAACGGAGAGCCTTACACCCAAATGTTCATAGTTTGTGGCACGTTAGCTGGAAGTGCAGTCCCTTCAGAGGAGCATCTCAACCACTCTGGCAGCCCCATCGCCTGATGTGCACGTTAGTACTTACAGTCTGACGGGCAAAGCTCAAGCGGTACCCATATCTGTGCTATCGCTGGCTGCACCGGGATCACTTTGACGCCTCTGGAATGAGTCTCTTGAGTCCGGGATGACCTCAGTGTCACGTAGGCTGCCATCCAAACACACCACAATTCTCCCTGGTGACCTCGTTTCTTACAGGCTTCTACTGTGGTTATTCCGCCGACTGATGTGGGCGGATTTTCTCTGAGTCCCTATCACAAGCGACTTGGCCCGCACCTCCCTCCAGGTGTCCACCCACTTGCAGGCTCTCCGAGGTCAAAGAAGAAGAGCACTTTCCCCTAGTGGAGAACACTTGGTATTGCAGGGAAAATGAAGCTATACTTCAGGTTTAAGTCTCTCATTCGTTTCTTTACTGATATAAACTTTTTCTGCTGTTTCTGGACTTTTTGTGTATAGTCTGGAAAGATTGAGATGGGATTCCGCTGAAACAGTGGAGGGCCCTGCATCCGAACATGCTGGAGTATAGTGTCTCGATCACAGAAATTGAACAAACAAGCAATCAAGGCTCTTGGAGGGGCACCCGGTTTTGGGGTGGGGGGGGGGGGGCAGAGCTCTATGTGCCATCTCTATGGTAAAGAATTTGGACAGTCGTTTAGGCTTCAAGGTATTCGTAATCCAGTCTTTGAGAAATAATTCCATCGACTGCCCCTATACTTTCGCAGGGAACCCTACAAATCTTACGTAATTTTTTTAGAATCTGCCCTCAGCGTCCTCTATGCATTCATCAAGTCAAGTGGTCAGTTTCTGGAGGGCAGAGACAGTGTCACGGAGGGCTTGGACTTCTTGTTGCAGGTCATCCGCGTTCTGTTCCACGGCAGCGACCCAGTCTGCCACTTTTCAGGGATCAGCATGAAGCAGCATGACTTCGATTAGAAAGCAGTACATTTTTGTAACCACTTTGGCCCTGGAACTTTGTATCGCCATCATTAAAACTGCAAGCATTGAAGCGCGGTTTGTCACCGCTCTGTTACCCCCTACTGGTCCCTTCTCTGCAATTTTCTTGACTGGGACCTCTAGCAGCATAGCATGGGTATAGTTCACAATCTTGTTAGATTGGGCAGGTTTATTCAGTTTGTCCTTCTACATGGCGCTAGGAGAGTCGATACCCTCAAATACGTCCTCCTTGCCCTCTGGTCCTGCAGGCTCTTCGGAGGCAGCAATTTAACTTTCAGCAATCTTGCTCCCTGACATTTACGAGTAAGGCTAGATGGAGCACGTCCAGGAAGGGCAGTAGGGACCCCCACCTCTATGCGGGCAGAGGAGACGATCCTCACGTACAGCAAGCCAAAGCGGCAGTCCCCAGTCACACCGGTGCGGGGGTAGCCAGCAATGGTTCTCCATGTGTAATTGGGTTCTCAAGTGGAGCTGAACTGCGTCATCGCATCCAACAGATTTAGGCAGCGGGCCCCCAACCGGCACGCACTGCAGTCGCTGTCCATACACTGCGTTGGTCGCACAGTCCTCTTGTCCAATAGATCAGCTCCAAGATTCTGGCAGTGTCAGTGGAAGCCCCCCACAGCCCAGGGCGTCACCTTTGTATGTACACAGTACGCTGCTTGCCCTGTCGCGAAGTGAGAGAGTGCACAATATTGGCCATGGGGAGAGGGGGTTTTGTACAGCGCGCCCACTTGCAGTTGAGTATTTGAGGCCACGCCGATTCAGCCGACTGACGGACCAGGTGGGGTCATATCATGCAGGCCGTTCACCCCACTGGCTGAAGGCGGGGCCTCGCCTGTGTCCCCCATTGCAGCCTTTGGGGAGTCCTCTCGACCCGCAGCAACCTGCTTCGCAATGGTAGGGTAGGTGCAGAGAGGCTCTTCGTAGCAGTATTGCAGCGTCTTTCCGAAACGGACAGAGACCAAGGGGCGGTCTAAGATGGAATCAAGGGGCCCATCGCCGCCCCATGTGTGGCTATCTAGGATGGTTGGCATTTCTATATTTTTGTACTGAGCTTAACAATTCAAGATGGCTTTGGAAGCATTTTCTGTCTAGACCATATACAAGGAGTCCTAGACTTGAGGAACCTCGAGTTGAGTAAGCCTTGAATAGATTTGTGTCCATGTTTTTGACTTCATAATTCACATGATCCATCTGACAGAATTGGGTTATGAATGAGAGTTGTGGGGCTTAGGATATATTAAAACTTGATGAGGCGAGAAAGTTCTGAGATTACATGTTCTGTGATCACATGTATTTAAACAATGAAACCCACACAACTTGTATATTCAGGAGTAGCATAGAGTTCTGTTGTGAAGCCAGGGAAACATCGGAGAAGCCAGAGAAATGCCAACCGGTATGGCAATTTTCTTGGAAATATCGCTAGTCATCTTTCAGCTTTAGAACACGATGCAATAGGAACACTTAAGAGATGAAATGAAAGGTTTTCCTTTGAGCTTTACCTATTTGATATTGAAATGATCTTAGACATTGAGGGTAGAAAGTATGTATTTGATTCAGGTGACCACTTAATTGGCCTATCGTAATACTCTGCTTTGGTGTCTATGGGGAAATGAACGGAATGGTCACCACAAATTCAATTCCAATGATTGTTACCGCCTTACTTCTTAATGCTGTTGTTTAGTCCAAACTTTTTCTGTAACAATTAACAGGAGTTAGGTTATTGCTAGATATAATTCTTTAATTTTCACCCAGATCATTTTAAGCCATTTCGTTTCGTACTGTGAAAATTGTGTTGTAGCCTTTCACTTTCTATGCATCCAGGCTTAGAATACAGCCATAATATAACATTTTAACATTTTAATGGCCAAAAGAGAAGTTTTGATGTTTATTTGTACTTCGCTGAAATATAAAAAGAATAATCGAACTTGAGGTTGTGTAGTTATGTTATGAAGACCCTAAAACACACCTTCGGTCTTTATCCAGGCTTAAATAGGGCCTGAAAAACACGGTTAAAACTTATGCTTAATGTAGCGAGTATTTAATCGAATGAAAGATGAGGGACTGTTCTAATACAAAGGAGAAACAAATGCTACTTGTAGCATATTAGTTAAACCCATGCTCAAAGCAGACAAGCATTGCCATAGCCAAGTGTTTAGCCATGCAACAGTTGCATAATTAAATACTTATAAGGTCCCAAAAGCGAGACCTATTGGCTATGCCAATGCTTGTTTCTGTTTATTACTGCTCTGTAGTAATGGCGGCACCCGTGCTTTAGCTTAAACATCTTAAGCTAAAGTCGGGTGCCGATATTGTTTCAAAAGTAAAGAATTGTCTATTTCTTTACTTTTGAAGCAATCTCAGCACCCGACTTTAGCCTAGGATGTTTAAGCTAAAGCATGGGTGCCACCATTACTACATAGAAGTAATAAACAGGGGGGAGGGGGGGGGGAAACAAGCATTGGCATAGCCAATAGGTCTCGCCTTTGGGACCTTATAAATATTTAGTTATGCAACACAATATCATTGGTACAACAACATCAACTGTTGCATGGCTAAACACTTATAAGGTCCCAAAGGTGAGACCTATTGGCTATGCCAATGCTTGTTATCATCAAAAATGACAGAGACGCAAAAGGGCAGAAAAGGGACAAGGAAAAGAGAAGGAAAAGATTACAAACAGTGGGAAAGGGAGCGAGAAGAAATGAAAAGGACCCTTCGTAATTTGGACGAACAGGAAGGTTAAGGTGTTCAGGTAAAGAGGCATCAGATGGGGTCATGGCCAAGCATTCTTTGATATTCAGCGGCGCAAGCTTCCAAGAAAAAAACTTTGACCCCCTGCACGTATTTCATTTTGTTGTTTTTTTACAAATTAAGGGCCAGATTTACAAGCCCCTTGCACCACTTTTGCGTCACTTTTCCCATGTTTAAAATGACGCAAAAGTGGCGCAAGGGCCTTGTAAATAAGCCCCTAAGTCCGCATGGGAAAAAGAAAATGTCAAAGATAGGCTGCTGTGCCTATTACTCTGTTCGAATCGCTAGGTATATGTGAGAAAGTTGGTGCTGTGAAACCCAGGAGCTTGGTGCTCAGCGCAGGCCGCGGAGGCGGGCCGGATTCTCTAGGCCCCCGTGCGGTGCGGCTTGGCAGGAATGCAGCCCTGGAGCTGAAGAAGACATCTCAGGGCGGCCCCTCCTCCTCTCCCGCTCACACCTGGCTGTGCCCCTGGGGGCTCGTGGCGGTAAGAATAGATGCTCTCGCGCAGTCTAACTGGCTCCTCCAAGGCGTCGTTCCGCCCCGCTGCCTCCTTCAGATGAAAAAAAAAAGATTTTTTGCTTTCTTGAAAAGATGTAAATGTCCCCTGACTTCGAAGGCAAACAAAGCAGGCATCTGAAGCAGATTGTGGTGCCGCAGGCCGCATCAGGGCGGTGTACTTTGGTAGGACGGGCAGGGAAAGAGGGGACGTAGTATGTTTGTTTATATATTGTGTTGTAATTGCATTTTTATAATACTTGCGTTTTACTTGGACCGCTGTATTGCTCAATGGCCGTAGGGGCTGGTCAGAGTCAGTCGCATGTCAGCTACAGATACACTCAAATGTGAAAGTTTTGAGACCCTGTGTTATTGCTTTAAAGCCTGCATAAGAAGAGAGTGAGGAAGCCAGATCCAACACGGAGTGTCGAGGTTTCGGACTTTTTTTGGGCAGTATTGATCCAAATATATTGGAGCGCTTTATATGAGCATCAGTTACATCACACAAGCTCGCATTCATGTTTTTTGAGGCACGGAGATATTAAGTGATTTGCCCAGAATCACAGAATACTGAACCATGCCGGGACTCGAACGTTGTTCACTAGTTACAATGTCGGAAGCTCTGGCCGTAGAGCCACACTAATGTGGTAAGGACAACAGAGGTGTGAGACTGCAGTCTTGTAACACTTGCAAATGCCGTCATTAATCAAGCCGGATGGCTCTGTCTGGCTTTGAGCCCAGTGGCGCCTGTTGTCTCACGAAACTCTAGTAAGGGAGGGGGAGGAGCGGGTGAGAGAGGGGGATTGAAGCCGGCCATGCGAGGAAAGGAATGCTAGAAACCAGGATAGCAGCTGTTCACGACATCGCGAACGCAAGCTGGAGGCCTGAAAAAAGCCACTAGGTTAGCACTTCCAAAACCCGCTTACTAAAACTCTCGCCAGAGCAGCGCTATAAGCGCTGGCTCAGGCGAGACCTAAAAAGGGAGCTTCCTCTTGGAGTGTCGCCGCCCGACCCAGGGCCCCATGGACTCGACGCAGATTACGTGCGGTATTACGGCCCGGCATGAAGCCCGACTGGTCCGGGTGGATCAGTGCCGCGAGATATGGGAGCAGTCGGTTGGCCAGCAGCTTAGCCAGGATTTTGGCCTCCACTGCGATCAGGGAGATGGGCCTGTACGATGCACATTCATCCGCTGGTTTGCCGGGTTTGCGGATGACCACTATTGTGGCAGTGCGGATTTCGGCCAGAAGGGTGCCGGTCTCATAGCACTCCTTGTACAAGTTTAGCAGGTGGGGTGCCAATTTCAGAGCCATATTTTTCATGAATTCTATCGGGATTCCGTTGGGACCCATGGCCTTACCGGAGCGGGTATGTAGGTGTAATTTTTGTTTATAGAAGCATGCAAGCAGTAATTGATGTGAGCAATTTAAAAGGAAAGTAAAGGAACAATTGAGGAATTATATTTACTTCGCAGTATATTTTATTTTGATGACAGTATGTGGAAAAAACTCATTTTTTAAAAATGTATTAACATATGAAATACAGTATTTCTCATTTAAGTCTTAGCAAAGATTGAGCGTCTTATCAATTGGTATAAGTTCTGTAACCTTTTTTCATGTCTTTGATGAGCCCCAAAAAAGAAGATCATGAGTAGAGGGACCCATTTCTGAAGTGGTTAAATCACCCAATTCATTGTCTATTATTAGCAGGAGGCCATTACTTCACTTCAGAGAGATACAGGACTTTCCATCTCAGGAGAAACTTATTTTTTCACTTCCAAAGGCGTCATTGGGGTTCTGAACTGCACATAGTGCTTAATTTTCGGGGAATATAACAGATTTCAGTGACTCTGTCAGGGCGTGCCTGTTGTAAACAATTAGAAACTTTTGAAAGGCTCGTTAAAGCATATGATATGTATTATCACAAATTTTTATTATTTCCCTGTGGCTAGTCTGACTGTAACTCTTCTGTTTAGCTTGAGAAAAAGAGATATGGAGAAGGCCAAATGGTGGAACAAGGTTGCAGATAATGTACTGAGTGTGGAGAAGAAAACTGCAATGCAGGTAGGAGGATGAGTAGAGTGCTGCCTATTGTAGTGAGTTAGGGTAAATGTAGACAGGAAGGGTAAACGTAGACCGGTTTAGGATGCATCCTTGAAAGTGGGTGGGACAACAAAAGCAGTAGAGAGCCCGAAGACTTGTCGTTGACAGATCCACAGACTAATGAATGTGAAGAAAGTTTTGAGGGTTGGTTGGGAGAGTATGAAGAGCTATACGAGGAAATAGAGAAAATAGGGTGGGAAAAAAGGTAATGTGGGAGGAGGAGAGAAAAGACCTACCATTGATAAAGACTTAGGAAGAAATACTGGAGTGCGTTAGAGAGAAAGCCAACGTATCCTTTTTTCTCTGGGGATTTAGTAAGTTTACAAGGCTTGTGACTGAGCTTTGGCAGTATATCATGTTTTATCAACTCTGTATCATATTTAATTTAACTATTCATGTTGCCCATTGTGTATGCTATTACATGTCGGGTAAGAAACCTTATACACAACCGTACCTTTGGAAAGTCCTATGTTTCTTAAGCACTTCTGAAACTGTTCCAGCGCATTAAAGGAAGCAGTATTGTTGGGTCCTCAATTATTTGTCATACAATTCAGTATTGCTATCCCAGATGTTCCTATATGTGGTTTGGCTGTTGTACATTTGTTGTTGGCAAGTGCAGAGAATTCGTGGTGAGTGAGGCCAATTTGAGAATTTCTTCTGAGCTGAGTCATGTACACTGTTAAATGTCAGAACGTGCACCATCCAAGGCTGCCTGAATACCTACTTACCCAGAGCCATAATGCCCTTTAGGTGGCAGCAGTTTGACCTATAGGGATAAAGATTTCATAAGCCAATGGCTTCCATATTTTTCTGGTGTTTCTTAACTTTGAGTTGATGTGAAATTGGGTGCCCATGCTGTGGGCAGCATAGTTTGAAGAAGACCCAGTGCCAAGACCTTGAAAATAGATAAAACGTGCACACAAGTGTGTGTGTTTGTGATGAGTGCACCCAAACCCATAATATAAAAGGAACTCAAATAGCCAATCAGAGAACTGTACACATTAGCATTATTGTGACACTTCGAAAGTGCTTTGTAGTTTCCCTAGCAACATACTTGTACTGGCAGTGGTTAGGAGTAAGCTGTTTGATTAAGAGAGAGGGTGCAGGGAATTAAAGGGAATAAAGAAAACAGTGCATATTGGAAAATAAAAAGAGAAAAGAAGATTACTATGATGTGTCAAGTGCCTGCAGTCCTGCACAGAAGATGAAGGTATTGGTATATATTGCTTACTTGTCTGCCTAATTGCACTGAAGAAAAGAAAGTGCTGTGGGTAGTAACAATCATGTTCAGTATCAGGAAACCATGTAGACTTTTTAACCTCCTCTTCATGTATGCCCAAACATTGGGGATTGATTGCATAGCGGGCAGTATGGAAAGATATGCATGTTCGATTATCGGTGGTTTGAGTGTTAAGGTTTTTGGTCCTCAGGAAATTGGCTCTTTCACATTACCGATAGAGATTATTGTGAGCATTAAGAGGAAGTTCATGGTATGGTAAAGAGATTTGGTCTTCTCCCTTCCCTGAACGTTATTCCTAAGTGGCAGGAGAAGGGTCGTTTGGAGGATAAGCGGTGTCGTTTATGTCACCTGACAAAGGAGACTTTCCTGCATATCCTTTGCCTAACCCCAAACGTATTGTGGCATCGGAGCGCCCTGCTAAGTAAACAGTTTTCAGCACTAGGAATGAGAACCTGCAGGCCAGGGGCCCTGGAGTCCGTAAATCCCAGAAACATAAAGTTAAACATTTGGCTGGTGTAGTTTAAGATCTGACCAATATAAAGGGCTTTTCCAAACAGGACCCCACAATGCTTTAATCCAGGAAGTGTGCTAATAGTCTAGCACAGATAGACCCAACGGGCCCTCAAATGATGGGAGGCTGGTAAGCGACAGGAACACTGCCCTCTATCCTGTCTGCGAGGGCCCTAAGATCCACGGAGGTGCCCTAATACCCACCAAGATGGTCGTGTATTTTATATTGTCACTTTATAGCCCAATCATCGTGCTGCCATGTTGTGACGGGGAAGAGGGATCCTTCTGATGTTTTAACATGACATGGCTTTGTCCATTAACTGATGCCTTGATTGGTCAGACGTGCCCTAGCCTGTGTCTTTTTATCATATTTATACCTTGGTAAATCAGTAAGCATCTTGGTCGAATACTTTTATGGTCCCCCTGACAGAAATAAGATGATCAGGGCCTGGAGGTGAATTGGTTCCACTTAGCACTTTGCCATGTGCTATACACCTTATAGTATGATATCTACGTGGCTATGTTCCAGGTTTCTAAATCCGCTACAATTCTGGGCGGAGAGGTATCTATATGAGATAAATTAAAGGCTAAGAAGTTGTGTTTATGTCACCATATGATGCACTAGGATTGGCGAGGCTAAAATGATGTTTCTCATGTGCTGCCAATCTGATTCTATATCTGTTCTAATTCTGCACCTGTATCAGTTTTTTGTACTTTTAGCACTATGTACTTTATAGTATGATATACATATGGCTATGTTTCAGGTTTCTAAATCTGCTTCTATTCTGGGTGGGAGGTATCTATATAAGACCTGCTAAAACATAAGTGCCGTGTTTATGTCATCATACTATGCCTTGAATTTGGTGAAAAACGGGCTGCAAATGAAAGCGTCTGGGTTTTTCTCTGCAAATGGTATCAAAAAAGGGTTTGTGGGGCTGAAATCACCATTTCCCCAGCTTTTAGGGAATGACAGACTTTTGTCAGAAAACCTAAATTTTTTACACAGTTTGGCATTTTTCTGGGACATAGTCTATTTTTGCTATTTTTTGTGCTTTCAACCTCCTTCCAGTTAATGGTAGAAATGGGTGTGAAAGCAATAATGGATACTGGAAAGCTATGCATTTTAGAAAAGTAGACAAGATTATGAATTCAGCAAGGGGTCATTTGTGTAGATCTATCAAGGTTTCTTTATAGAAACTAACCGTTAAATATAGGAAAAATTGAAAATTAGTTGAAAAAAACAGCCTTTTGTGTTAACGTTTTCACCTGTAACTTCTTCTAATTATGACAGCTCTTTGAAAGCAATATACCATTACATCCGCTGGCCCTTCCTGGTTGTGGGGATATATAGGACTTGTAGGTTCACCAAGAACCCGACGAACCCAGAGTCAAAAACTGAGCAGCAATTTGGAATGTGTTTTTTATTATGTTCTGGGTATATAGCAATTATTGTGAGAAAATGTATACATGGAAAAATCGGTATTTCTGAAATGAGAACAAATTATAGAGTTTAGAAACAGTACATATTTTTACATTTTTGAAATTGGGAATACTCATACTAGCATGAGAATTATCGGTCATTTATCAAAATGACTTCTTTCTTACACAATGTCTTTCATTTGGAAGGCAGAAATGCATCAAAAATCAATAGGTAATAACAGTTGCTTTACAAATCTGAATTACCCTAAGTCTCCCGATAAAAATGCTACCTCAGTAGTGTGGGTAGGCATAGTGCCCACGACAGGAAATGGCTCAAAATCCAACATGAACACACCACATTTTCACATTGAAAATGTACCCTTTTTTTTGCGAAGTGTCTAGCTGTAGTTTTTTAACACTAGCTCTGCCGGCACCTAGGGAAACCTAGCAAACCTATACATTTTTGAAAACTAGACACCCAGGGGAATCCAGGATGGGATGACTTGACTGCCTCCCACCAGGTTCTGTTACCCAGAATCCCTTGCACCCCTAAAAATTGACAAAATAAACACATTTTCCCCACATTTCTGTGGTGGAACGTTCTGGAATCTGTGTGGATCCACAAATTTCCACCCACCCCGCGTTTCCCAAAGTTTTATGAGAAAAATGGTACCTCACTTGTGAGGGTCGGCCTAGTGTCCGCGACAGGAAACGGCGCAAAATGCATTGTGGTCACACCTCAATTTCGCAGTGAAAAATGACCCTTTTTTGGCAAAGTGCCTAGCTGTTGTTTTTGAACTATAGGTCTGCCGGGACCTAGGGAAACCTAGCAAACCTATACATTTTTGAAAACTAGACACCCAGAGGAATCCAGGATGGGGTGACTTCCTCCCACCAGGTTCTGTTACCCAGAATCCCTTGGAAACCTAAAAAATTGACAAAAAAACACATTTTCCCCACATTTCTGTGGTGGAAAGTTCTGGAATCTGTGCGCATCCACAAATTTCCACCCACCCCACGTTCCCCAAAGTCTTACGAGAAAAATGGTACCTCACTTGTGTGGGTTGGCCTAGTGCCCGCGACAGGAAACTGCGCAAAACGCAACGTGGTCACACCTCAATTTCGCAGTGAAAAATGACCCTTTTTTTGGCAAAGTGCCTAGCTGTAGTTTTTTAACCTTAGCTCTGCCGGCACCTATGGAAACCTAGCAAGCTTATACATTTTTGAAAACTAGACACCCAGGGGAATCCAGGATAGGGTGACTTGACTGCCTCCCACCAGGGTCTGTTACCCAGAATCCCTTGCAAACCTAAACAATTGTCCAAAAAAACACATTTTCCCCACATTTCTGTGGTGGAAAGTTCTGGAATCTGCGTGGATCCACAATTTTCCACCCATCCCGCGTTCCCCAAATTTTCGGGGAATATAACAGATTTCAGTGACTCTGTCAGGGCGTGCCTGTTGTAAACAATTAGAAACTTTTGAAAGGCTTGTTAAAGCATATGATATGTATTATCACAAATTTTTATTATTTTCCCTGTGGCTAGTCTGACTGTAACTCTTCTGTTTAGCTTGAGAAAAAGAGATATGGAGAAAGCCAAATGGTGGAACAAGGTTGCAGATAATGTACTGAGTGTGGAGAAGAAAACTGCAATGCAGGTAGGAGGATGAGTAGAGTGCTGCCTATTGTAGTGAGTTAGGGTAAATGTAGACAGGAAGGGTAAACGTAGACCGGTTTAGGATGCATCCTTGAAAGTGGGTGGGACACCAAAAGCAATAGAGAGCCCGAAGACTTGTCGTAGACAGATCCACAGACTAATGAATGTGAAGAAAGTTTTGAGGGTTGGTTGGGAGAGTATGAAGAGCTATACGAGGAAATAGAGAAAATAGGGTGGGAAAAAAGGTAATGTGGGAGGAGGAGAGAAAAGACCTACCATTGATAAAGACTTAGGAAGAAATACTGGAGTGCGTTAGAGAGAAAGCCAACGTATCCTTTTTTCTCTGGGGATTTAGTAAGTTTACAAGGCTTGTGACTGAGCTTTGGCAGTATATCATGTTTTATCAACTCTGTATCATATTTAATTTAACTATTCATGTTGCCCATTGTGTATGCCATTACATGTCGGGTAAGAAACCTTATACACAACCGTACCTTTGGAAAGTCCTATGTTTCTTAAGCACTTCTGAAACTGTTCCAGCGCATTAAAGGAAGCAGTATTGTTGGGTCCTCAATTATTTGTCATACAATTCAGTATTGCTATCCCAGATGTTCCTATATGTGGTTTGGCTGTTGTACATTTGTTGTTGGCAAGTGCAGAGAATTCGTGGTGAGTGAGGCCAATTTGAGAATTTCTTCTGAGCTGAGTCATGTACACTGTTAAATGTCAGAACGTGCACCATCCAAGGCTGCCTGAATACCTACTTACCCAGAGCCATAATGCCCTTTAGGTGGCAGCAGTTTGACCTATAGGGATAAAGATTTCATAAGCCAATGGCTTCCATATTTTTCTGGTGTTTCTTAACTTTGAGTTGATGTGAAATTGGGTGCCCATGCTGGGGGCAGCATAGTTTGAAGAAGACCCAGTGCCAAGACCTTGAAAATAGATAAAACGTGCACACAAGTGTGTGTGTTTGTGATGAGTGCACCCAAACCCATAATATAAAAGGAACTCAAATAGCCAATCAGAGAACTGTACACATTAGCATTATTGTGACACTTCGAAAAAAGTGCTTTGTAGTTTCCCTAGCAACATACTTGTACTGGCAGTGGTTAGGAGTAAGCTGTTTGATTAAGATAGAGGGTGCAGGGAATTAAAGGGAATAAAGAAAACAGTGCATATTGGAAAATAAAAAGAGAAAAGAAGATTACTATGATGTGTCAAGTGCCTGCAGTCCTGCACAGAAGATGAAGGTATTGGTATATATTGCTTACTTGTCTGCCTAATTGCACTGAAGAAAAGAAAGTGCTGTGGGTAGTAACAATCATGTTCAGTATCAGGAAACCATGTAGACTTTTTAACCTCCTCCTCCTGTATGCCCAAACATTGGGGATTGATTGCATAGCGGGCAGTATGGAAAGATATGCATGTTCGATTATCGGTGGTTTGAGTGTTAAGGTTTTTGGTCCTCAGGAAATTGGCTCTTTCACATTACCACTAGAGATTATTGTGAGCATTAAGAGGAAGTTCATGGTATGGTAAAGAGATTTGGTCTTCTCCCTTCCCTGAACGTTATTCCTAAGTGGCAGGAGAAGGGTCGTTTGGAGGATAAGCGGTGTCGTTTATGTCACCTGACAAAGGAGACTTTCCTGCATATCCTTTGCCTAACCCCAAACGAATTGTGGCATCGGAGCGCCCTGCTAAGTAAACAGTTTTCAGCACTAGGAATGAGAACCTGCAGGCCAGGGGCCCTGGAGTCCGTAAATCCCAGAAACATAAAGTTAAACATTTGGCTGGTGTAGTTTAAGATCTGACCAATATAAAGGGCTTTTCCAAACAGGACCCCACAATGCTTTAATCCAGGAAGTGTGCTAATAGTCTAGCACAGCTAGACCCAACGGGCCCTCAAATGATGGGAGGCTGGTAAGCGAGAGGAACACTGCCCTCTATCCTGTCTGCGAGGGCCCTAAGATCCACGGAGGTGCCCTAATACCCACCAAGATGGTCGTGTATTTTATATTGTCACTTTATAGCTCAATCATCGTGCTGCCATGTTGTGACGGGGAAGAGGGATCCTTCTGATGTTTTAACATGACATGGCTTTGTCCATTAACTGAAGCCTTGATTGGTCAGACGTGCCCTAGCCTGTGTCTTTTTATCATATGTATGCCTTGGTAAATCAGTAAGCATCTTGGTCGAATACTTTTATGGTCCCCCGGACAGAAATAAGATGATCAGGGCCTGGTGGTGAATTGGTTCCACTTAGCACTTTGCCATGTGCTATACACCTTATAGTATGATATCTATGTGGCTATGTTCCAGGTTTCTAAATCCGCTACAATTCTGGGCGGAGAGGTATCTATATGAGATAAATTAAAGGCTAAGAAGTTGTGTTTATGTCACCATATGATGCACTAGGATTGGCGAGGCTAAAATGATGTTTCTCATGTGCTGCCAATCTGATTCTATATCTGTTCTAATTCTGCACCTGTATCAGTTTTTTGTACTTTTAGCACTATGTACTTTATAGTATGATATCCATATGGCTATGTTTCAGGTTTCTACATCTGCTTCTATTCTGGGTGGCAGGTATCTATATAAGACCTGTTAAAACATAAGTGCCGTGTTTGTCATCATACTATGCCTTGATTTTGGTGAGGTCTAAGCGCGGTGTTTACCATTTTTTGCTATGGGTCAGTCTGCCTTTATATTTGTTTTAAGTCTGTAGTTGTATTATGCTCTTATACATTTTATGATCATTTGGTCGATAGTATGTTTAATGTTTATGATTTTTATTAATTAATAAACTAATTTCAACTAACTAATGGTAACATGGCATTACAGTGACTAGCTCCCAAGAGCTACTTTCACTGTGACAGGCTTAACTGCCCTATGTTGAAAACCAGACTACAGATTAAAATAATATTACTGTATCTCAAGAATAGGACCATCTGGAAAAATAATTAAACAACTATTTTTAATAGTCACTAAAAATCCAATTAACCCCTTCGCTGCTAGGCCTTTCCCCCCCCCCCCGTGCTAAGTCTTTTTTGGGCTATTTGGGGTAGTGCGCGCTTAGGCCCCTGTAACTTCTTGACCACATAAGGTATCCACGCCAAATTTGCTTCCTTTTCTTCCAACATCATGGGGATTGTAAAGGTACCCAGGGTTTGTAGATTTCCCTGGAGGGGTCACAGAAATTAGCCAAAATACAGCAACATTTTTTTATTGGGGGGGGAATGGGAAAAACGGGCTGCAAATGAAAGCGTCTGGGTTTTTCTCTGCAAATGGTATCAAAAAAGGGTTTGTGGGGCTGAAATCACCATTTGCCCAACTCATGAGTAAACTCCAGACCATCCAGAACACAGCAGCCAGACTTATCCTGTACCTCTCCAGACACACACATCACCCCTTACCTCAGGAAACTCCATTGGCTACCAGCCGCAAAGAGATACCAGTTCAAGCTGCTCACCCATGCCTAAAAGCCACTGCACAAGGAAGGACCGGCGTACCTCAACAAGCAAGTGAATTTCCAAACCTACCAAGAAACTCCATTCCGTATCCCTCTCCCTAGCAGCCAATTAAGGCATCCACTGAACAAACAGCGGAGGCCGCTCTTTCTCCCACCTGGTAGCGAAGAACTTGAACACCCTCTCCGTGCAACTCAGAGGCTCACCATCGCTCCAGCAGTTCAGGAATAACCTCAAGACCTGGATGTTCGACCAATAGGTACAAACAGCAGCATGATCCCGCAGCATGAACCCCACAGCACCTCGAGACCCATATGGGTGAAGCAGCCGTCTTTTACAAATCCTGATTACTTTTGAATCTCTGAATCCATTCAGGCACCAATGTGGCAAATCTATATTGTATCCTTGCCCACACAATGCAAAATCTGGCACTGTTGGTGTGGGAACTGATGGATCAGCCTTTTTTAGGGCATTTAAATGGGCATGCATTACTGCTGACTGTGCAGTACAACCACCTAAAACTTTAGTGTGCATGCATAGCGACTTCAAGTTGCCATCTTCAAAATTTCCTTGCACTTCAGCACAAACCGCAGAATATTTTTGTTTGCTGCTAACCGTGAGCCGAGCTGTGTAGAATCGTGTGTGTGGAGCACCTTCTTGGACTTGTGTATGGGTACGACATTAAGAGTTTGTGGCACATTTGCGGTATATTGCAAACATTCTTGCATGTTGAGTGTAGGATCATATTTAAAATTTACATCAACATTTAAAGAAGAGGCCCTATTCACTCAGCAGAGAGCAGCAGAGTACCGCAGAAGCGGCGAGCGAGCGAGCAGCGAGCACCAGAGAGTCGCGGAAGTGGCGAGAGAGCAATAGCAGTATCGCTGAGCCCGGTCGAGTCGCAGACCTACCCCCGACCAGGTGCCTGACCCCCCCGGACCCCGTCGGAGACCACCAACCACCGAGGCGGCGCAGCATCTGAACGTGAGTGGCTCTAGATGTGAGCAAGCTCAATCTTCACAGAGCTCACACCTGAAGTTACATGCCGTAGGGGTGGAGACAGTACACAGGAGCTCTGGTCCCGGTTCAGCCGCACCACCGGAAGAATCTCTGCGGCTACCTGCCCGCCCGCCTGCACCTGCCTGCACCCGCACTAAACCCTGACCCCTGACGGCATCAAGGGAGTCTCGGTGGTTTGCCAGGACCGGGCACAAGCCCATCGTTTAACAAATAAGAGCCATGCGTGAGGCATTTGCCCGATTCACCGAGTTCTGAGCTAGGACCTGGCGACTTGCGATCCGTGCATCAGGATTACACTCTCTGCCCTCCAGTATGTACAGCCAGCCCGTCCAGCAGCAGCAGTAAGAGGTGAGGAGAGGAGCGGAGAGGAGCGGAGCTGACACTTACCAATTCACTAGTTCTGACCCAGCTATTGTTCCCTTGACCTCAGTCCTCCCCAGGAAACCTAGCGGGGAGCCAGAGCTGGCCGGAAACCCCGAAGACGCGACGCACGGCAGGCAGGCAATCCAGGAAAACTGGGAAGAACCACAGAGAGCCGCCAGCAGCGATCCAGCGAGCTAGCAGGAACAACCGGGACAGCCGTGAAAGGGGCAGCAGGACAGCAGGTAAGCCGCGAACTGCGAGCCGAGAGCTGTGAGGGGAGGCATCGGGGGAGAGAGGACCAGACCCCGGACCAGGACCCAGGACCCGGGCAGAGGTTGAGTAATTCAGCTCACAGAGGCCCCCACAGGGAACGGAAAGCTTTGAGTCGCTAAGTAATAAGAGCGCAGGAAAGCATAAGCGGCAGTAAAAACGCGGACAGTGCACTAGTGCACTAGTAGCAATCAATAGTAACAGCAAGCCACAGGAAAGCAACGCCTAGAGTTGAAAAGGAGCCCAACAAGGCATAAAAGCAAGGGTAAAGGACTACAGAAGCACCGGCGCAGATCATCAGCTGACAGAACAGGACAACGCACATACAAGGACAACATGAGGTCAGGAAGAGAAAGAAAACCTCCAACAAAGCAAACTGCGAAGAACAAAAGGAATACCATAACCTCAAGCGCAGGGCCATCAACAAAAAACAAACATTCATCCAATAGCTCCAACGACATAGACTTACAAGGGAGTCTTAACACCGCAATTGACCACTTCATAGACGAAAAACAGTTAACAGAGATAGACCAAACCAAGACCTTAACTTCTGATTTACCACCAACCAAAAAAACGAGAAAGAGACAGGATCTAATTAACTTTGCAGGTCAGCATCCAACAACTAAATATGATTTCCAACCAAAAATTTACACCAAATTCACCTTTTTAAAGAACCCGGGAAATGAGATTTATTCATCAGACTATACTGCAACAGGTTTGCAAACCCCATTGCAACCCGCAGACGCAAGCAAACCTTTGCCCCAAGCCTATAATCAAACTGTAGTCGAACTACATAAGCCTCCAAGTCTAAGGGAAAACAAAGAACAAATTATAGAGAAAACCGGGGCCAGAGAAGAACTGGAACTAGACGACATTAACCTAACGCCGAACGAAGGCGTAACTAAACTAGGTGACATTAATCCAGCCCCGCCAACGGAAGGTCAAATCCAGGAACCAATTGTATCCCGCATTATGCTAAAAGACGTCACACCAGGCAAACTTGCTTCAGAGCTGGATGACTCACCAGGACTTCCTGGCAACCGCACCCCAAATAGAGAGATCTCCCCAACTCAACTCCCAACTCTCAGCTCCGCGCCTACAGAGATAACGGCCAAGATGTATGCAAAAAAAGAGCCAGAAATCAATCCACCCAGCGGTCACGAAGTTTGTTTTGAGTCAGAACTAAATTACCCCTTTGACAACAAGGGACAAGTTCTAGAGGAAAAAGCAACATGCCCAAAAAATTTCTCCCCCATCAAAGTAACAAGGGACTCATTTTCCTCGGAAAAAGATATGACTTTCCTGGTAACACAAGAATGGAACGATCTAGTGGCCGCTTATAACGCAAAACAACCTGCGAACCGACCAAGAAATGAGAGCATACACCAGTCCCCAGAAGGGACAAGAGACCCCACCGATATCTTTTGGACAACTTTACTTAATACAATTCAACTATCATCCACAGCCCTCCAGTATCAATCAGACAAATTAGACTTACAACTGATAGTTTTACATAAGCTGGCAGAGGCTACAACGGGGATTGATAGAAAACTCGCCGATCTTAACGGCCTTATCAAAAGAGGACAAGAGTCAGTAAAACTGACTCAAATTGAAAGAACTAATTGCGTATGCTCACCGATAATCGACAAACTATCTTCATTACCAACGATCCTAGGAAATCTCTTGGAGGATATAAAATCAACAACAACAATGCCACTAACAAACAAGGCAAGGTTGGAAAGTCCATCTTGCGACATAATTCTAACTGTACAAGAAAACGACTTAGTCGGCACCACACAGCAACGGTTCCAGCAGCCAAACCTTGTAAAAACAACAGAAGAGACCTCAGAGAACAACTCAGCAAAAGGTCAAGTAGACCTAGTTCAGGATCTAACAAACTCGCGCACTCGAAGAAAACACATAAGGAAGGGCAGGCATAATAAACCAGCTAGCAAACCGCCCGCACAAGAGATCGGCCCGGCAACTCCACCAAAGGTGCAGGATCAGCCGGGAGTCGCATCCCAACCCATGGAATACAAAAATCCTTCACCTCAACACATTCAAGCAGTTAAAGAGACCCCATTCAAAACAAGAATAGGAACTTTGACCACTACAAACGACGAAACCAGGGAACAATCAGGGCAGGAGTTACAGTGTCACCTAAGATCCCCAACCCATAAGACCAAAAGGGGCTACAGCATATGTCAAGCAGAGGAACCACCAGCGGACCCAGAAGCCGGTAAATATACCCAAGAAGAATCTGAAATCTCTAGAACATCGACTACAGTAACCGCCCATTCAACATACAGTACACACCCCACAATACAGCCAAAAACCAAAGAACTGAAAGGCAACTTGCAAGTAGACATTACAACAGTAGAAGATAGCAGCAAAACCAAGGAATTAAAACATAGCGCAAGAACAATCCATAGTTCAACATTATCCAATACCCAGAGCTTACAAGAGAACAATACAACTATTCAACAATCACACCAGGAATCGCGGCCCCCAAGCGAATCCGAATCAGATACAATACTTTTCATACCCGAATTTAAATCTAGAGGAAGAGCAGACACCCTAAATAGGGGCAACATACTGAAGTTAATTAATTCAATCGACAAATTAGAAAATATAAACACCCTCGACCTGCTCGCCATCAAATTCCATCCAGCCCAATCGCCCAATGGAAATGAAATAACGAAGACCTTCTGGACAACTAACAATGTTGCTAACCAAGTCATGCAGGAAACAAGCAGATTCTCCCATTGGGGAATTAAACTCCAAGCAGTAAAAAGGCCAGCGTATCCTACTCCGCTACTTGAAGAAAACTACCTGGATCGCCATCTAAATGTCAAATCGATTTTAAAAGGAGCTCTCAGTCGATCGCCGGGAGTGAGAAACCATCAAACTAATCTTCAACGACTAAGCCCTAATCAACTAGCTCTATGCAGAACAACCATAACACGGACCATAAATTGACATACAGCACCAGCACCAACTACCAATTCAGAAGATACCTTAAGATCTAATCTTAAAATTTGTAGCTGGAACATAAACGGTCTCATGGATAAACTAGAGGACCCCGAAATAATAAATTACTTTAATACCTTCGACTTGATACTCCTACAGGAAACATGGGAGACAAATGAAATATCACTACAAGGCTATACAAGTCAATCAAACCCGGCAATCAGTAGCTCCCCATTTGGACACAGGGCAGGAGGATTGGCAATATTCGCTTCAATAACAACAATAGGTGAAATAGAAACACTTACAGTAAACCTAACTCCACCAAATGCGATACAGGTATTATCATTAACACTTACATCCAACTCAACCATTAAAGAGCTATACATCGTCAATTTATATATACACCCAAAGCACAGACACTCCGGTTCAACGGAACTTGTCAAAGTACTAACAAAATTAATGGAAGACAGGGACATGGAAAAGACGTTTATAGCAGGCGACTTTAACCTCCACCTCTTTGGCGACAAAACAACAGACGATATGACCAAGGAAATGGATAAAGTTTGGGAAATTCCAAGTCAATCTTTCCCGACCCAAAGCAAACCTACAAAAACAGCTTCCCAACTGTTGAAAGAGCTAGAGCAGCTAAATTTGAGAGTACTCAACGGTCGCCACGAAGAGGACATTCCACCGGCACCAACATTCTTCTCCTCAATAACCACCTCATACCTAGACTATATGTTGGTGACTCTTCCACTCTACGAGAAAATAAGCAAGTTTAGGATAGGGGAAGGCTCTCAAAGTGACCACTTACCTTTGGAAGCCAATCTGAGCTTGACTTGCGAAAACAAAGCAGAGGTGCAAAAAAGCCAAACTGGCATAGATTACACAGCAAACTACAGACGAATAAGGTGTAAAACGTCAGATATCGAGAAGTTAGCAGCCAGCGCAAAAGCCATCATACACCATACACCCAGCCCACTTCTTAACTTAACCAACATCTGGGCAAATTTCACACAGACATTGGGAGCTAAACATGGGACTGAACTAAAAACCCACAAAGGACACACCTCATGGTCTACTTTCGGTAAAATAACAACGCCAGAGATAAAAAACATAAAACGAGGTATAACAAAGATCCTCAAGCGGCTCCGGAAAGACCCCAACACCGATACCCTACAACAGGAGCTTCGCACTCAAAAAGCTCAATTAAAAAAGAAAATTTGGGCAAGGAAAAGACAACTGAATGAGGACCTCTGGGTAAAATTCGCCTACAGTTCTAAACAAAAGAACAGCTCTAACTTCTGGAAAATAATTCATAATCTTCAGCAAACGGGCCACAAAGGAATAGACTCTAATATATCAGAATCTGACTGGGCCAACTTTCTAGAAGCACACTTCAATACAGTTGCTCTGGAAGAAGAGACCTCCATCGGCGATGATCGGTCTGATGATACGTATCTGAACCTAGAAAAGGTCAGCACATCCAATGAAGTAGAAAATTCACCCTACATGAATAAGTCAACTTACCACCAAGCACAAAAGGAGTTCAGAGAACAACCATCACCATCTGATCTAACAGAGTATAAGGAGGAAACCTATTACCCAGAAATAGCGGACAGAATTATATCCCAAATATCTAAAGGTAAAACAGAGGGAGCCCCCGGTCCAAACGGGATACCGCCAATATTGTACAAAAACGACGCAGCATTTTGGAGCAAAATTCTAGCACCAGTCTTCTGTGAAATTAGAACAACAACTATAATTCCACCATCTTGGAAAGGATCAATCATAAGTCCGATCTACAAAAAGGGGGCCAGGAATGATCCTAGAAGCTATCGCCTCATAGCTCATCATCACAGTAACCCAAACCGGGTTCCGAAGCGGCCATGGAACTACAACAAATATCATGGCGCTAACCCTTTTGATAGAAGCGGCGAAAACCACCAAAACCTCCCTGTTTCTAAGCTTCATCGATTACTCCGCCGCCTTCGACAATGTGGACCGGCCCAAGCTTTGGCAGAAACTGGACAAATGGGGAATTCCAGGACCGCTTTTACAGCAGCTGGTAGTGCTCCACACCAACACTTGGGTCAGGATCAAATTAGGTTCTGGGAGGTTTCTTTCCAGAAAAATACAGACCAACAAGGGACTGAAACAAGGCTGCGTCTTGGCCCCAATGTTATTTAACCTCTTTCTAGCAGATCTTCCAAGAGAGCTTACAACAATCACATCTCATGCACCACGGCTGGGCGACACATTATTGTCTAACCTCCTTTACGCCGATGATTTGGTCCTCATCAGCCGGTCCCCTATTGGCCTTCAACATCTTTTAGACAAAACAAACGAATTCTCCAAAGTAAATTCATTAACAATCAACCTAAACAAAACCAAAATAATGACAATAAATTATCATAAAAAAAGGAAATGCCTATGGCGTTTGGATAGTCAGAAACTAGAGCAGGTACTATCCTACAAATATTTAGGCATCATATTAGACTGCAACGGCTCCTTTAAACAACAATTAGAAGCCATTCGTCGGAAGGGCACAACCTTTTCCATGTCGATAAAGCCACTCCAGAAAGCCCTTCCAGACTGGTCCCTTGGCCCTCTCTTGCAGGTAATAAAAGCTCGCTTACAACCAATGCTTACCTATGGCTTTGAATCTATGCAAGGCAAAGACGCAACAATATTGGATAACACCATCAGTCGTGCATATAGGGCAATATTCCACCTTACAACTTACTCGTCACCAGCTCAAATTCGCCTAGAGTTCGGCTTACAAAAACAAACAGTGGAGAGAAGAGGCGCTTACATAAAAAGCTGGTGGAAAATAAGAAAAGCTGAACAAGGAACACTAAATGCACATCTCTGGACTGAACTGATAAAACGAGACAAATCCCCAGCAAGGACCTATTTAATGGAATCACTGGTCATCTTGGGTCTAACAGAACTGTGGGAATCTCCAACTGATGCCGGTACCTTCAAAAGAGTGGTAACAAAAGTTACCAAGGCGATCTCATTGAAAGAGGACAAGGCAACTTTAGCCAAGAGAGAGCATGGATGGGGAGTTTTGAAAGATTACACAACTCTCAAACCACAACAGTACCTAACAACGGGTCTCACACATAAAACAAAAAACAAGTTCCTTAACCTCCGCCTAGGAAACATACCCGTAATGCCACATTTAGCACCCTGGATGAGGGATAAAACAAAAAATCTTTGCAGACTATGCCTCTCCGGCAAGGAGGATCTAATACACATTATCTGTATTTGTAAAAACCTTTTGGATATAAGGCTTTCCCTGCTCCGGACCCTTTGGAATCAGAGGAGGATAACCAGCTGCAGACAGGCCGTGTTGCTCTGTTTTAACCCCACGGAAACCCAATTAAATTGC
The DNA here is from genome assembly GCF_964204655.1 of Triturus cristatus. Taxonomy (NCBI): domain Eukaryota; kingdom Metazoa; phylum Chordata; class Amphibia; order Caudata; family Salamandridae; genus Triturus; species Triturus cristatus. Next base: position 827,283,345 of record NC_140584.1, on the reverse strand, counting down.
AGAACAACACAAATTTTTGAAATAGTTGCGGCCAGACTCAAAGAAAAAACGGGACACTAATAGATTCCAACTAAGACTTTTAAAAATCTTTTAAGGACCTCAAATAAGCTGATATTTTCCTTTTAATTGGGTGTTTTAAATCTAAATTTTTAGCAATGAAACCATGTTATTAAATGTTGTGAGTTTTTATTAACTGTGCAATAAACTAAATCTAAATCTATTCACTCAGCACATGTGTAGAGCTCAAGCATTTGAAATAGTTGAGTCTGTCCCTACCTCTAAAGTAGGTATAGGAGAAATTATATTGATTTGTTTCCACTGCCCCAAAGGGCTCTCTTTCAATATGGCCAGCTGCACCACAGAAATATTTTTTTCAGTTTGTGTAAACCTCCCTCAGCAGATCAGTACAGATGTGATCTGTATGCTATAGAGGTTATCTGACCGTCATTGTAAAGTAAGCATAGCCTGAGGTACTGGGACCACTCTTAATTACTAGATTTGTTTTGTCATGTCTATTCTGTTTTGTTATCTCTAGTCTGCAAATATTTAGACTCTAACTTGTCTGTTTGCAGTTAGTGTAAGACACCTATGTGCTCTTTTGAACAATGTTTTTTAGAGAATAGAATAATTGTTATAGAAGGGTTGCACTCGCTCGGCATAATGTGACAAATAAGCTCTCCCAAAATTAAGAAATCCCATCAGGCCTTGTAATTTTCTTAATGTGTTCATAGATAGTAAAGTAATACAGGAAGTCAGGTGGCAAACCATTATTCCACTGGATAACTGCTATCCAAGAAAAATCACATTTACATTTTACATTTTGGATTTCTTCAAATTAATGTTATACCCATACCTGGCTAACAGTGTCCCTGCTCTGTTGTCCTAGACAGGTGTTCAATCAAGGCATTATCCTTGATGTATATAAATATCATTTTTGTGTGATAGTGCCTTGGCATCTTCCTGTAAGATCTCCATGATTCAGACAAGTCAGGACTATTCTTATAGCCCATAGGTAATCTGGTATAGCAATACAAAAAATCCACTGAAGGAAAAAATGGTTTGATACTGGCTTTCAGGTACTGTGTGTTGCCTAAAAACCCTTTGGATATTTCCAGGGGCTTTCTGTATTTTTTCACACTATGTGTGAGCATTTTGTTTAGCATGTGTACATGTATGTGTGTTAACATTTCTTTGATCTAAAGCTAATTGTAAGAAAACGTGTTTGAGTACTTCATAAGTTATAGGTCCCTAATTGTCTCTGTACTGGAAATCAAGTACCCCACTGTAGTACTTGACTCTCTTAGGATAGCAAAGCGGAGCAGTCCAAGGCCTACTCAGGAGATTGTTCAGATGATGCTTTTTCTTTTACAAAGGAAAAGTACTTTTAGTACACACACAGTGCTACATACTAAGCACTAGATTACAAATGTATACATCAGTTAGACTGAAATACCTTTGGTGACACCCTCGTATTACTTTTTACCCCTAGTGGCCCCTAAACCCCATAATCACAATATAGTCCCAGAGGGCTTGGCTTGATGCCGATGTACACGGGAGCAGACCTCGGAGCTCCGGCCTAGGAATCCCCCATCCGACAATATCCTGAACCACAAACCCCTTATAAGGTAAAGGGATTGATAGCTGAAGTGTCCCGGAGCAAACAAATGCAGATTTGAAAGGCATTAAGTGGCAAAAAGCGAGGAGTGAGGTCGGCTGCAGGAGGACTCCGAGAAGCAGCAAACAAGATGGCGGCCGCAGCGTGAATTGGGCGCTGAAGCCAGGAACCCGGGGACGGCAAACGTGGTGAGCCCGGCATCTAGGAACAACGGAGACGTGGGGCAGCCCAAAACTAGCAATCGCTGAGCTGGAGGGCAAGTGGCTGTGACAATAGAGGGCGGTGAGTGACCATTGCAATGGTATTAAGGCAGCCGCAAAGGAGAGCGGAGGCAGTGGCGGCAAGGCAGAGGAGGCGGGCTGCGAGAGATGTGCCGAGTGGCCATACCCTGGAGGAAACAAAGAAGGGACCATATTCCTGGCTGGAGTCCCGAGTGACGTGGGGGCTTGAGCAAATCGAGGCCTATCTAGCAGGGCTAAGCAGCACTGGGAAGAGTGCCGCGAACGGCTGGAAGGAACGCAGAATCAGAGGGCCTGCAGGCAGAGAGTGATAACTAAGTGAGGGAAGGCACGGGAGCAGAGCGAGGGCCAGCGATAAGGGTGAGGCAGAACCAGAGAGTGAGCCTACAGAGGAGCGCCCTGGGACTCACTAGGACAGCTACACGGGGTCGCAGCAGGCTGCAGTGTTGCCAGATTTTTAGACCCGTCCCAAGCCCAAAGCTGCTCAAATATAAGCCCAAAATAAGCCCAATCAGACCAGTTTCAGCCCAAAAACCAGCCCAAATTAGCAAGTCTCCAATTATGCACAAAATGTCATCAGAAACAATTTTAACGACAAATATACATTCTATTCAATATACAGATGGTGGGAGGGTGTTAACCGGGCACCTGCCTTAATGCTATTAATTTTTAAGACCAGTTCTCACTGTGACTTCTAAGAGCCCCTGCAGCTCCACTCTGCCTATTGCTTAAAGATTCAGCCCCCCCCCCCCGAAATCAGCTCCAGTTCGAGCGGCAAACAGTGTGCGTCAGTGCGCGCCTTGGCATCAGCAACGTGGTGAAGCACGGAGTGTCAGATGCATGCCAGGACAGTGGTAAATAGACGCACGTGGTGCTGCCAGCAGGTGCGTGCGAGGTTGGGTGGCCCCTGCACGACCGTTTTCGAAGCTGGGCTGGCCTACGAACAACCGATGTGGTCAGTTTTGGTTTGAATGTTAAAACGCTCTCTTTACCTACGTCAAATTTCTGGCATCTATCAATATTCATCACTTCCTACAAATAGGGTGACCAACTGGCATAGGTGCAAATTCAGGACGGTGAGTGTAAAAATTCAGGACAAAGGGTCAAAATTCAGGACAAAAATTCAGGACGGGAGGTCAAAATTCAGGACAAAACTTCGGGACAAAAGGTACGTTTTACAGACACATCTAAGGAGGTCGCGTAATAGTGTATAAGTAATTCTATCTATATCCAAACATTCATCCATTTGAAAACGTACGTATCTTTCCATCCATCATTTCACTCATCCATCCCTCCATCCACACTTTCACTCATCCATTCATCCACCCTTTCACCCTATCCATCCGTACACTCATCCATCCACTCTCCCACCCAACCATCTACTCAACCATCCAGCCATTTATCCACTCACCCATCCAGCCATCCTTTCACTTACTCATCCATCCGCCCAGTTACTCATCCTACCACCCAGTCCCCTTTTCAGTCATCCATTCATCCTCCCTTTCTCTCTTCATTGACCCTTTCACTTAGCCATCCTTCCTTTCTTCGATCCACCCATACTTCAACTCATCCACTCATGAATCCATCCATTGACCCTATCACTCATCCATCCACTCATCCATCCACCCATTCACTCACCGATCAGCCACCCTTTCACTCATCCATCCATCCTTTCGCTCATTATCCATCTATTCACCCTTCCATTCATCCATTCACCCTTTCACTAATCCATCCAACCATCCACCCATCCCATCCCTTCAGTTACTCACTCGCCCACCTTTTTCTCTTAATTATGAGCTGAGCCTTTGTCTGCAGAGTTGCAGACAGAATAGGCCCATCAAGAATTTCGCCCTTGCTGTCTTCCTAAAGCAAGGGGTGGGGTGGGGGAGGGTTCAGTATGCACCTGCACATAGGCAATCTGAAAAAGTGGAAGTCATGAGTCATGCATGATGCACAGTGCCAGGCCATGAGGTGATTGTGACATGGTGTTTCCAGGGCTTTAAGCGGGATGAAAAAACTGGGGGTCTCTCCAAGGGGCGTGTCTGATGTAATTAATGGTGTTGCTTAAAACAACTAAGCTAAAAATCTGTGCTTAGCATTGTGTATCGCCGGACTGGTATTTTGCCTCTTCTGTCATTGCATCCCGATATATATCACAACAAGTAACGTTACACCTACAGCAAGCCAGAACCATTTGCTTTGTTAATGGTTGTTAGTTTCATAAAATAAAAATGCAGCAACCATGGCTTAATTGAATATAATATTGAAACTGCACTTTTCTAAAATGATGAGACGGAAAGAATTCCCTGCCCCAATCTCCACTCTGTCTATTGCTTAAAGACTCAGCCCCCCACCCCAAAATTTGGCTCTAGTTGCGCCTCTGACTCACTCACCTGAGGTCAGGGTGGGCGTCGAAGTCCGGACTCAGCAACTGCGGGCGCCGCCGGGCGGCCTGCTGCTGTGCTGCGTGACTGCAGGCTGTGCTGTCGAATGGTGGTGGGCTGACTGGGCTGACTGGGCTGGCTAGCCTGCGCTGTGCAGAGAGCGCTGCCTGCGAGCACCACCCGCCGCGGCCTGGGTGACCACCAGTGGACCACAGTGGGCGGCAGCAGCAGGGACACCACGTGCGTCCGACTCCAGTCTGACTCCTCATGATGATGATGATGATGCGTCCTCTCCTGGCGTCCACCGTTGAGCCGAAAGTAAGAGCTCCGTCAGGTCACGCACCTTGACGCACGCAGTCCCAGCATTATAGAGAACCGCAGGGGCTGGCCAAAAAATGATACCCAGGGCCGTCATTGGTAGCGTTTTCGCGCGCTACTGGATTGACGGCCCTGGGGGACCCCCACATTGGCCCGCACACACACAAGTTGACAACAACAAAGCTAGGTGACCCCTGCAGCACGCATGTGCAAAATAAGAGTGAGTGCACTGTGCACTGTCTACGTAACAAGTTAGCGCTTGCCACTGACAGTGACTGCCACCATAACGCGACGGACTCCTCGTGGTCGGCGCCCGCCCAGGTCACAAAATTGTGCACAACCTTTTAAATCGCGCCCAAAAAGTAGCCCCCGCCAGGCATGGGTTTTTCCCGCACAACTGGGAAAAAATTCGCCCAATTGTGCGGGAAATAGCCCAATCTGGCAACATTGGCAGGCTGACTTGTACCGAGAGTGTGAGGAGAAGGGAGAGAGCACTTGGGCAGCCAGACGGATAACTGGAGGATCTGTACTCAGCAGAGAAGCGGTGGGCACCAGACAAAGCACCTAGTGAGAACTGCTGGGAGCAGCAGAGATGTACCAAGCCTACCGAGAGGGGAGGCAACTGAACCCCAGACATTAGGGGGACATAGGCCTAGTAGGGCCAAAAAGAGCGCATACAACGGAAGGCGGTATCGATTAGCCGGGTAAACGAGCTGTGACCCTGAACCGAAGACCACCTGAGAGGTGCTGGTACTTCCGAGAGACCAAGGGGAGCCAGTACTAAAGGCCCATGAACTGTTGAGCCCAAATCTGAGGGCAGGGCCTGACGGAGATCGCAGATAGGAATCAGCAAGAGACAGTTATCTGACGCCCACCGGCAGTGAGGTAAGTTTGCAGGCAAACATGGGGAAAGTGCCAAAGAGGAAGGGACATGGCACCTTGGCTACGGGAGGTGGAAGCACCCAGATGGATGAAGAGTATGACATCCCAGAAACAGGGAGGGATGCCTCTGTCACGTGCCCCACGTTGATGGACATCATGGAGGCTATCCCAGCGTCCCGCAAAGCACTCAAAATGAAAATCGATGCTATAGGCATTGACCTCAGTCTCTTAAAAGACGATCACTGGCGACTAGTGGAGAGAGTAAGTGGCACTGAGAAAACGCTCGTAGACATTCCAGCGGAGGTAACAGAACTGAGGAAATCTCTCACAGCCGTGGAAGCAAAAATAGGGGGGCTGGAGGTGCGAGCAGAGCACAGCGAAGGGAGATCGCGCAGAAACAACTTGTGCATAGGTGGAGTACTGGTAAGAGAGGAAGGAGACAATATGGTGCAGTTTTTAGAGGACTGGCTCAATAGTGAAGTGGCTCCAGAGGGGTTGTCCCCATTCAATGCCCTAGAATGGGCGCATAGAGTTCCATCCAGAGTGCCACAGCCAGGGGCTCCACCAAAGCCAATAGTAGCCCTCCTGCTTCATTTCAGAGACAGAGACCACATACTCAAGCAGGTCCGACAGAAAAATTACTTACAGATTGGGAATAGCAAAGTGAGGGTGTTCCCAGATTTTACCAGAGAGGTCCAGAGGCAAAGAACCACATTCCTGACAGTGAAAAGGAAGTTGAGGCAGCTCCCTTACGCAATGTTATTCCTGGCTCGACTGTGAGTAGTTGGCCCGAAGGGAGTGCAATTCTTCTAGACGCCACAGAAGCCTGGGAATGGCTGGACTCTGGACTGGGGCGTGGATCGAGGGGAAGTCCTCCGGGTCGACTGCAGCGATGAGAGAAGCGGGACATGGCAAGACAAGAGCACCGACCTCGATGGAAGCCCAGGCGTAACAAAGCAAGGTCCTCAAATCGGTGGCAGAGTTTAGTCAGTCAAGGTCCAGCCCTAGATCAACACGTAGTGACCGAGAGGATGGCAGGTCGGAGTGTTCCCCAACAACTAGCCCAGCAGACGATTCGGAGGAATTGATAGGAGGAAAAGGGGAGGGGAGGTTGAAGGGAAGATCACTTGCTGCAATACGGGTGGATTCCGGGCGAAGGGGTTTGTGGGTCTTGGTGATAGCCACCACAACTGCATAACCAGAAGAACAATTTAAGGGTTTGGATGGGAGGGGGATTAGTTCTACCTTTTCCTGGGGAAGGGGAGTTGGAAAGTTTGTTTGTTTAAGTGTTTTTTATAGGTGCCGGGCGTGTCTGGGTCAAGAAACTAGATAGCGAGAGCTCAGTGTCAACCCAATGGAACCCACCATAGACTTGGTGCATTTCCTGGATCGTACGAGGGATGCACTCCATGACAAAGCGCCACAAGCTACATGCATTCTTGGTGGCAGAGGGGTGCAAATTGCAAAGCTGCAGGAAACACATACAAGTGCGAAGGCGGGGGCTTCTCTACAGCATCGCTGGTGGGGCCAGGTGTACCATATAAACTATTCTGCATTCGCCAGAGGGGTGCTAATCTGGGTGAGAGCAGGAGTCCCTTTCCAATGTACTAAGCAGATCTTAGACCCAGAAGGCCGGTATGTGGTCTTAATGGGTAGACTAGATGGGAGGTTTGTGACAATATGGAGTATCTATGGCCCTAATATGGATCAGGCCTCCTTTCTGGCAGCCTTCTCTAGAATGTTAGCGCAGGTGTTAACTGGATCAGTACTCTAAGGTCGGGACTACAACTGTATTGAGGATGGGACCCTAGATCGCTCCCACACTCCATTGCAAGACTCACCAATTTGCAAAACAGCTGTGGCAAGAAGTAACTGGTATCTGCAATGGGGACTGATAGACTCATGGAGGGCACAACACCCGAGGGATAGCAACTACTCATTTTTCTCCCATATGCACAAACTACATGTTCAGTTGGACATCATATTGTGCACTCCAGATGTCCATGAGTGCGTGCAGACTAGTGAGTATCTGGCACGGATGATCTCGGACCACAATCCCCTGCTGATTGGGCTTGGCTGGTCTGAGGTTAGGCCGTGCATCCCCAGGTGGCGCCTGAGACCAGAGGTATTAGAAGATCAGGGTTATCGGGCAACAATCCGAACAGCCATCGAGCAATACTTTGATGAAAATATGGGCACTGCTTCGAGCTCTATCGCACAGTGGGAGGCCTTCAAGATAGTGCTATGGGTCAGGTGCATCTCCGAAATGGTGGGAGGGAGGAGGACACTTATGAGGGACACTCTAATAGCAGAGCAGCGCTTGTGAGATACTGAAAGAGAAAGACCAGAGAATGCAGACAAACAGGAAGAGCTGCTGGCAGCCAAAGAAACGGTGGCGGAGCATGTGGAGAGATTGCGCTACTTTGACTACAAGAATTACATGATACGGGCACATGCCGAATGAGAAAAACCAGGGGCATTGCTGGCATGGTTGGCCAATCCGGCCAAAAGGGGATACTTTATCCTAGAAATGAAGGATGAGCAGGGAGAGGTCCGATATCGTCAGCAGGACATTAATAGACTATTCTGTGAATACTATACTGGGCTGTACAGAAGTAGAGTATCCCCCACAGTTGAGGAGCTACATGTCTAAGTGGGAAGTGCTGAGCTGCCGACGCTTCAAGAGGAGGAGGCAGAGACACTGGGGAGGGAGATAGAGCTAGGCGAGGTAAAAAGTGCTATTAAGGTCATGGCTAGGAATAAAACATAAGGGACAGCTGGGTTCCCTGTCAAATTTTACGCCACATACATAGACCTATTGGGACCCCGATTGGTGGAGATGTACAATCAAGCAAAACAAGGGGGGAAACTAGCGGGGACCACCAGAGAGGCTCTATTGGTCCTGTTGTTAAGCCAGGGAAGCAGGTATCCAACAAGACAGCGTACAGACCCCTCTGTATGCTTAATCTTGATTACAAAATCTTAAGCAAGATACTAGCCACACGACTATTGCCACATATGATGGATCTTATACATCAGGAACAAGCGGGGTTCATACCAGCTCGGAACAAGGCGATGAATGTGCGGAGGTTGTTGAGAGTGCTGGAAGCAGACACATAGTGCAGAGAAGGGGCAGCCATCTTTGCAGTGGACATAGAGAAGTCATTCGACAGCCTTGAATGGACGTACTTGTTCAGAGTGATGGGTGCATTCGGAATGGGGCCAGAGTTTGTGGCATGGACGGCCATGTTGTATACAGGCCAAAGTCAGAACAGGCAGGCTCACATCGGATAGCTATAGGGCGGAGAGGGGAACACAGCAGGGGTGTCCCCTATCATACCCTTCTGTTTGCTTTGGCTATGGAACCACTGGCCACTAAAGCCAGGACAGAAAACCTGTATCAGGGGCTGGAGGTGGAGGGACGAACCCATCATATAGCATTATATGCAGGCAACTTACTGCTATTCCTTAGAAACATGGGAAAAGATCTTGATAGAGCCAGGGAACTGCTGACGGGTCTAGAGAGGGTAGCAGGCCTTAAGGTAAACTGGGGGAAGTCATGTCTGTTTCCTACCAAGCAGGGTCAAGACAAGCCGCAGGCGGTAGCCGGCAGAGAATGGGAAGGTAGATGTCTCCCATACTTGGGGGTCCAAATCTATCATGATCGAGCTGATGTTTTATAGGACAATGTAGGAAAAGCCATCAGGTGGACGAAGGCCAGTTTCGACTTCTGGGGGACCCTCCCCTTATCACTGACTGGAAGGATATCGCTCCTAAAAATGGTGACACTCCAGAGTCTCCTATATTTCTTAGGGGGTCCTACCGGTACGGATCCCAGCTGAGGGGTTTTGGCATCTCTGGACAATGGTGACTGAGTTTCTGTAGAGTGCTGGGAGGCAAAGAGTAACCCTGAAGACATTAATGAGACCAAAAGCAGAGGGGGGGTTAGCAACACCAGACTTTGAGTACCACTATATAGCTGCCCAGTTGCAATGACTCACGAAATTGGTTGCGAGTCAGCTAAGGGGGACTGCACAACAGGGCAACGGAAGTCCGAGCCTGGATCTTCTCTCCAAAGTAGTGTTACGGTTGCCCATTCAGGAAAGGGAAATTACTACAGAATTATGGGTGGCTTGCAAATTTTGAGTTAGAAGCCTACAGAAATCCAAAACCAAGCGCCCCTATGCGCCGGATATTCCATTAGCGCTATGCATGGCACTGCCATATAGAGCGGACTGGCGAAGACTGAAGACATGGACGGCAGCAGGGGTAACCACAGTTGGGATCCTAAACGAGGAGGGAACCCTGATGCCCTATGACACATTTAGGTAGAGAAACGAGATACAGAGGGGAGACTTTCTATTGCATACTGCTTTAACAGCAGCAATACGCAAACAATGGGGTAGTGGGCTATCTAAACCGCCTCTATCTGAAGGATGCCAGTATGTAGTATCGGCAGCAGGTACATTCAAAGCTGTCACTTGCTTATACAGGAGGCTTAGTCAGGCGACACGCCCAGCCCTTAATGAATAACAGCAGAGATGGGAAGAAGACCTGGGGGAACCCATTGAGGAGAAAGTATGGGGGGAATTGACAGAACGAGTCAGCAAGATCACCAGAAATACTAGATTCCAGTTAGTGAACTTTTACTTATTTCATAGAGCGTATCTTACACCAGGGCGTATTAGCAGACACTTCAATACGAGAACGGCGGCCTGTCCCCGCTGTGGGGAAGAGGGGGCGGAGTTTTTCCACATGTTTTGGAGCTGTCCTGAGATAGGGTAATTCTCAAGGCAGGTGACTGAAATTCTTTCGGTAGTAACGGAGAGGGAAGTGATCACGCCTCCGTGATATTGCCTGCTACATAGATTCCTCCACACCTCTAAGAATAAAGTCACCAGTAAATTTCAAGACCTGGGTCTTATATTAGCAAAAAGGGACATTACCAGTCATTAGAAGGCACATGGAGGGCCCCACACAGATAGGTGGGAAAGGGGGTTTGTACGCTGAGCAAGCTATGAGGTGGCGGTACGAGAGGCCAGACAAAATGGAAGTGAGAAGTCGCTAGAAGCAGCCAGGGCATGGGAAGTGTTGGTAGCGCAACTCAAGCAGCTGGAGGATGCCACAGAAGAAGGGCGGCAGAAGGCCTCGCAGGAGGCTGAACCCTGAAGCAGCCTGATATAACTGCATGGAGAATGGAGGAATAGAGATGGAAGATTTGAGAGTGCTATCCAGATAAAAGGAGACCGGAGGGAGAGTAGAGAATAAGACCTCTGAGTAGAAGCTTCAGGAGAGACTACCCAAGAGGAGCAAATCCCAGCCAAGAGGGCCTGATGGGGCACTTCGGTCCCAGTCTACTGCATATTTTATTAGCAGCCTTGTGCCACTTGTCTCTTTTATATATATGTGTGATCAAGGCTTATCCCGAGCCAAAACGTGTCAGGACCGAGCAGGCAATAAAATTCACTTTTTGGCACTATTTGGTGGTCCCTTTCCGTCCATGCTGCAAGCTAAGGAGTGATGGAGTGCTGATATATATATAGTGTCTTTGGGAGATATGGTGAGAGTCCTGCAGCCCCACCAGCTCCCCATGCACAGCCCCCATCCTATGAGGCTGCACGGCAGCCTGCTGGTGATGGAGTACTACACAATCCCCTGCCAGCGAGGAGCTTGGGCAGGCTGGTGTGAAACTGATGTGCCTGTCCCCCCACAGACATGGGCTTGGTGCAGCTGTGCCCCATGCCACCTGGTTTGCCTTTTCAATTTGTCAGCCCCAGTTGTTCGACTCGGTATGGGGTAGGGGATCCACACATGGCCTCTCACCAAAGGGGATAGTGGATAACAAAAATAACTACTCGCCGATCCCCTGGCCTTTGCCCACCGTAGAGGTAATTTTAAAGAAATCAAGCGGAGAGCCATGATTCTTCAGTTTTTGCTTGTAAACAGGCAAATCTTCAAGAATGCTTATCGCTGACCTTGGCCGATGCTGATCAATTTGGGCTTGTTAAACTCTTGGTGGTGTGGGTCATAATATTCCCAATCATCACACACAAGTAATTCCGTTTTGGGAGCATTTAATTTGAGTTGGCTCCATATCATCCACTGATCAGCAGCTCTGAGTCAACTGAACATCTGTGAGTTTCCAATGTCTTTGGGACTTTCTAGTTTAACCCCTTGTGTGCCCATGACGAGCTGGACTCGTCATGGAGCACATTCGCGCTGTGCCCATGACGAGTCCAGCTCGTCATGAGGCATTCCCTGGGGAATCCCTCTGGTGCAGGAACCAGAGGGATTCCCTTTAATTAAAAATAGCCTCGGGAGCTGGGGAAGAGCTTCCCCAGCTCCCGAGGCCCCCCCCCCCCCCATTTCACTGTAATGACGATCGGCGCACACGTCAAGAGGCTCATTTCAGTTTCACTTTCTACGTGCTCAGGGGGCTATCTCATCCCCCTGAGCACGTAGAAAGACGGGAGAGGTATCGTTGGAAAGGGGAGAATCCCCCCTTTCCAATGGTACCCCTCCCCAGTGGATCCTTGCTTGGGGATCGCCATAGGAGGGCGATCGCCAAGCAGGAATCCACCCACTAGACACCAGAGAGGGGGGAGCGGCCCCTTGGGCAAGGGCCTTTGCTCCCCCCAACTGACGTTGGCACCATTTAGTCTTTTTGCCCCCCCGGCATTAGCCCCCAATCGGCCCCCCCGGGGGGGGGGGGGAAAGCCCACTAGACACCAGGGAATAAAAAAAAAAAAAAATAGTGGTGGGGGCTGCCCAAAACGGGCAGGCCCATGCCCCCCCCCAATTACTACAGTCTTTCTGCCCCCCCGGGGGGCAGATGGGGCATTGGCCCCTAATCTGCCACTTCGGGGGGGGGGCAGAAAGTCCACTAAACACCAGGGATTCGTTTTTAGGTTTTTTTTAGGGTGGGGGCTGCCCGCAACGGGCACACCAATGCCCCCACCCACCCGCCACCATTACAGCCTTTCTGCCCCCCCTGGGGGGCAGATGGGGTATCGGCCCCCAATCTGCCCCCCCCCGGGGGGCAAAAAGCCCACTAGAACAGGGAATTGTAAAAAAAATAAAAATAGGGGTGGGGGCTGCCCAAAACCGGCAGGCCCATGCCCCCACCCCACCCCCCAATTATCACAGTCTTTCTGCCCCCCCCCGGGGGGCAGATGGGGCATTGGCCCCTAATCTGCCCCTCCGGGGGGGGGGGGCAGAAAGCCCACTATACACCAGGGATTTGTTTTCAGTTTGTTTTAGGGTGGGGGCTGCCCGAAACGGGCACGCCAATGCCCCCACCCACCCGCCACCATTACAGCCTTTCTGCCCGCCCTGGGGGGCAGATGGGGCATTGGCCCCCATTCTGCCCCCGGGTGGGCAAAAAGACCACTAGACACCAGGGAATTTTACAAAAAATAAGCGTTCCCCCGGGTCTCCTGATAAAAACAGTGCCTCATTCGTGTGGGAGGCCTAAGGACCCGCCACGGGCAAGGGCCCAAAACGTAGTGAGGCGCACTATGTTTAGGACCCTTGCCTGTTGAGGCGCACTACGTTTTGGACCCTTGCCTGTCACGGGTACTTGGGCCTCCCACACGAGTGAGGCACCGTTTTTATCGGGTGACCCGGGGGAACGCTGGGTGGTAGGAAATTTGTGTCAGCCCGGGGATGCCACAACTTTCCCACACAAAAATGTGTGAAAAAGGTGATTTTTTCAGCTAAATTTGAGATTTGCAGGGCATTCTGGGTAAGGAAACGTTGGGGATACACGCAAGCCATACCTCCCTGGAATCCCCTGGGTGTCTAGTTTTCAGAAATGTGTGGGTTTGGTAGGATCCACGCAGATTCCAAAACTTTCCACCACAGAAATGTGGGGAAAATGTGTTTTTTTTGGCAATTTGTTAGGTTTGCAAGGGATTCTGGGTAGCAGAACCTGGTGGGAGGCAGTCAAGTCACCCCATCCTGGATTCCCCTGGGTGTCTAGTTTTAAAAAATGTATAGGTTTGCTAGGTTTCCCTAGGTGCCGGCAGAGCTATGGTTCAAAAACTACAGCTAGGCACTTTGCCAAAAAAGGGTCATTTTTGACAGCGAAATTGAGGTGTGTCCACGATGCGTTTTGCGCCGTTTCCTGTCGCGGGCACTAGGCCGACCCACACAAGTGAGGTACCATTTTTATCGGAAGACTTTGTGGTACACGGGGTGGGTGGAAATTTGTGGATCCACGCAGATTCCAGAACTTTCCACCAGAGAAATGTGGAGAAAATGTGTTTTTTTTGGCAATTGTTTAGGTTTACAAGGGATTCTGGGTAACAGAACCAGGTGGGAGGCAGTCAAGTCACCCCATCCTGGATTCCCCTGGGTGACTAGTTTTCAAAAATGTATAGGTTTGCTAGGTTTCCCTAGGTGTCGGCAGAGCTATGGTTCAAAAACTACAGCTAGGCACTTTGCTAAAACAGGGTAATTTTGCATTGTGAAAATGTGGTGTGTTCACGTTGGGTTTTCAGCCATTTCCTGTCGTGGGCACTATGCCTCCCCCTACAAGTGAGGTACCATTTTTATCTGGAGACTTAGGGTAATTCAGATTTGTAAAGTAACTGTTATTACCTATTGACGTTCGATGCATTTCTGCCTTCCAAATGAATGACATTTTCTAAAAAAGAAGTCATTCTAAAAAATGACTGATAATTCTCATGCTAGTATGAGTATTCCCAATTTCGGAAATGTGCAAATATCTACTGTTTCTAAACTCTATATTTTGTTCCCATTTCAGAAATACATGGGTGTCTTTCATACCGATTTTTCCATGTACACATTTTTACAGAATAATTACTATATACCCGGTACATAATAAAAAACCATTGCAAGTTGCTGCTCAGTTTTTGGACCTGGGTTCGTCGAGTTCTTGGTGAACCTACAAGTCCTATATATCCCCACAACCAGTAATGTCCAGCGGATGTAACGGTATATTGCTTTCAAAGAGCTGTCATAATTAGAAGAAGTTACAGGTGAAAACGTTGACACAAAAGTCTTTTTTATTCAACAAATTTTCAATTTATCCTATATTTAACTGTTAGTTTCTATTAAAAAAACCTTGATGGATCTACACAAATGACCCCTTGCTGAATTCAGAATTTTGTCTACTTCTCTAAAATGTATAGCTTTCCAGGATCCATTATTGCTTTTGTACCCATTTCTACCATTAACTGGAAGGAGGTCGAAAGCACAAAAAATAGCAAAAATAGGCTATGTCCCAGGAAAATGCCAAAATTGTGTAAAACATTTTGGGTTTCTGACAAAAGTCTGGTATCCCCTAAAAGCTGGGAAAATGGTGATTTGAGCCCCACAAACCCTTTTTTGATAACACTTGCAGGGAAAAACTCAGAAGCTTTCATTTGCAGCCCGTTTTTCCCATTTTCCCCCAAAAACCTAAATTTTGCTGTATTTTGGCTCATTTCTGGGACCCCTCCAGGGGAATCCACAAACCCTGAGTACCTTCAGAATCCCCATGATGTTGGAAGAAAAGGGCGCAAATTTGGCGTGGATACCTTATGTGGTCAAAAAGTTACAGGGGCCTCAGCGCGCACTACCCCAAATACCCAAAAAAGGGGGTGGCACAGGAGGGGAAAAGGCCGGGCAGCGAAGGGGTTAAGAAGTATATGTGTGTCATATGCATAGTTAGAGCATGTGAGGTGAAATTAGTTGATCAGTGTTTGTAATGACTTCATGTAGATATCAAAAAGCATGGGTGATATGATAGAGCCTTGAGGAGCCCCAGGTTTTGTGGAGAACGTTTTGGATGAGAAAGGGGGGTAGAGATGATATCAGTTCTGTTTTGAAGGTAGGATGTGATCCAGTTGAGAGCAGTCCCCTCTCTGCCGGCTTTGTAGAGTATTTGTATTAGAGTGTGATGGTCGACCGTGTCAAAGGCAACTGACAGATCCAAGAGAAGTTGTGCACCTACCCTGTTCCGGTCAACTGTGTTCTTAAGGTCATCCAAGATGACAATGAGGGCAGATTCTGTCCTCTTCCCGGACGGAATCCTGTTTGGAAGTCCGAAAGTATTGAATGATCTTCAATGAATTATGACATCTGGGTGAATGCTGCTCTTTCTATCAGTTTGCCCAGGAAAGCTCTATTTGTAATTGGTCAGTAGTTGTCGGAGTTAAGTGAGTCCAGGTTAGTTTTCTTTACTAATGGGCGTATGTATGACTTTTTTTTAGATCTTCTGAAAATATTCCTGTAGTTAAGGAATTGTTAATGATTCTTCTCACTGGTGTGGCAGCAGAAGCAGCTAAAATAATTTTCTTGAAGGTTTGTGGTGGCCATTGGTCAGAAGGGCTGTCGGCAGACCTGCTTGCCTTGACCAGGTCTATAAATTCATTGTGTGATATTTGTTGGAAGGCATGCAGAGGTTGGGTGAGCCTAATCTTGGAGGGTTTTTATTTTTGGAAAAGGGTCGGTGCTGTTGTTTTTTCTTTGTTTTAAATAGGAGTCCAACGTTTCTGCTTTGGTTGTGTAATGATTCGCCTGTTCGTCTGTGAATTCTTGAGTAATGGGATGAGCTCCTTCTAGACACTTTGGTTTATGAAATTCAGTGGGAATTTTATAGAATTCTTTATTTGCAAATTGAATAGTAATTTTTCTTAGCTTTTTTGATTGCTGACTTGTATAATCTCTTCAGTTTCTGCAGGTCATGTTTGTCTTGATAGGTGTTTGTTTTGTCTTTTATCTCAATTTTTCTCCAAGGTGCCTCTTTTTTTTGTTCTGTTGTGGTGTTCTTAGTGGTATTAGGATATCAAGATTTTCCTGTTGCCACTCATACAGTTTTTGAATGAAGTTTGGTGTGCTTAGATCTGTACTGGATGTTATTTGTGTTTCCAAGTATTCAAATTGAGTTTATTCCACAGTTGATTGCTTTGTGTTGTTTTGTGTTGGAAAGCATGGTGGTCTGACCATGTGACTGGATTAATAGTTTGAAAGGTAACTAGTTCTGGATTTACAAAAATGACATCTAGGATGTGTCCAGCGATGTGTGTTGGTTTGTGGACGATTTGATGTAGGTTCAGGGCGTCTAGGCCAGTGATGATTTTTTTTTGGATGGGCCATATTGCATTTGTCAAACCAAATGTTTAGGTCACCAAAAATGCATCGGTTGGAGTGTAGTGTTATAAGGTTTGAAACTTCGTCTAGAAGTGTATCTGAGAATGTTTCATTGCAAGAGGGAGGTCTGTAAAGGATTAGAAAGTTGCAGGCGAAAGATGGTTTAGGGTTGCATCTGGTGAAGAGGGCCTCACAACCTTGTATGTAGACTTTGTCAGCTTTAGTGATATCTGTTTGCCTGGCCACCTCCTCTTTTGCCTATACGATTTTGTGTGATAGTGTGATAGCCTAGAGGAATGTTTTCATGCAACACTGGAGCCATGTCATCGGCAAACCATGATTCAGTTATGAAGAGTAAGTCAGGTTGTGTGTCAATGAGAAGGTCGTAGATATGATGCTTGTTCTTTGAGAGTGATTGAGCATTTATTAGTTGGCAGTTTAGAGAATGTGTTTTGGTGATGGTTTGACTTATTTTGGAGAAGTTTGAGCAGTGTTTTTTGGAATTGTAGCAGGTGTGTCCTTAGTGCTGGTATTAGCTGTATGAGGATAGCAATAGTGTAGCTGTTCTGTAGTGTATTCCTTGTCCAGCAGGCTAAAAAGGCGTTTTGATAGGTCTGCATGTGTAGGCGGTGGATATGGTGGTTGAGAGTGAGTTGGTGAGCTGTTGTTTTTGTAGAGTAGCCTTGTTGTGCAGTAGACCTGGGGATGCAAAGTTGTGAAGAGTGGCATGTTGCTTATGTTGTTTGCGTCTGTGTAGGGTGGAAGGTGTATATGTTAGGGGTGGTAGTGCAGCATGTGGGTCTTGTTGTAAGGTTCTAAATTGTCCAATGGATGAGGGGCAATTAAAAAAGAGTTGCTGTATATGTGTTAGGTATAGGGAAAGTGAGAAAGCTTGGCAGTGTAGTTGGTGTAGGGTGTGTAATAGTTGAGATTTATGCAGACCACCACAAGTTATGCATCCTGTTCTGTTACTGCATGAAGAGAGAAACACTGATAGTTGAACAGGTTTTTTAATATTTAAAAGTGATGTCTTCAATTCTAACTTGTTAAGGTGTGGATCAATTTTTAAATATGGCTGCTAAAAGTAATTAGATATCTAATTATCGTTATGTGAACCTCGCAATATATATTGACTGTAGCGGATCATTTTGTCTAGGTATATTAGCCATAATGCTTTATGAAATAATGTTTTATGAAATGTTGTTTGTGATTTGATGAATTTTTATTTTTCATTTTTTGTGATAAGCATTGCACTGTTTTTATGAGTTTTAACCAAATAAAAATAATGATTGATTGATAGATATGGGGCTGTCTTGATGTTTAGCTATGTCGAGATGAAATGTCAGCTGCTATACAAAACTCAAACACATCAATAAAAATGCTTGGGCTGTTGCTCAGGAGGGCAGGTGAAATCTCTAACTTGCTGATGTTGGGATAGATATTTGGTTGGCAAGGTAATTTAGTTTGAACCATGTTTTGATATCTTGCTATGTCTGAGCAGCAGTTTAACTGGATCCCTGTGCTGTTCAGGGGTGGGGGGAGAGGGCACTTGACCTTTGTCAATGTCGCATACAGTCTGCTGACATGATGAATCTATTTCTGATATATCTTGAAATTTGGTTCTGTCGGGATAAGTTGTCAACCGGCATCTGTGTGTATGTGTTCTAGGGTTACCACAATTGTGGTAGGATTTGGCAGAGCTGGAATTGTTCTAGCTCTGGAGAGCATTCTGGTGAAAGTTGGCGGGTTGAGGTGGTGATGTCGGGAATGTATAAATGTAGTTGAAACGGCTTAAAGGTAGTATTGTGCTATCGTGAGACAGGCGAGAGCAAGTTCCGCTAATTGTTCATGTTGTGTAACTGGTACAGAATATTGGGTAGTATTGGCTCTGGTCTTTAACATTATAGTGAGGGATAGAGGGTATAAGTAAAAGGATGTGAATACAATTGCTCAGAAGAAGGAATAGATGGCGGAGAAGGCTTTGATGCAGGGCAGGTTCGGAGATGGGCGCAGACTGGGGAATACCTCTGTGCACAATTACACAATCCCAATGGCTAGGCTGAAAAGGCAAAATCTCGGTGCTTGGGGCAGATACGAGTATCATAAGGGTAACGGGAAGGCTAGGCATGGTGCAAACTCACCTCAGATGTTATCCTAGAAGAGTCTAGCCAGCTCCTTGATCTTAGGGTAATGCTTTACCTTTGCACTGAGTAATCTGGCAAGTTAGGCAGCAGAGATCTTGAGGCTCCTATGCAACTCAGTCCGTTTTCACAACTGCTCCACAGATTTGTATTCAACTGGTCATTTTAAAGTTCTATACGGCAGTTAGGGTCTACTCCTTTCCTTGCTTGGCAGTTCAGCTCCCCTTCTTGTGGTCACATTACCACAGAAATATGTTCCAGAGGCTAAGGTTTATCCAACAGAAAAGGAATTGTGCAACCAATAAGGTTGTACTTCTGATTACCAATTTGGTAATGGTAAATTATATTTATATATCGCTTACTGCACTTAACGAGGCATTGAAGCGCTTTTGCAGCGAGCAGCACCCTACTCCAGAACCCAAGATTAGAGGTTAGTAGTAATATCCACAACATATGAAGAGAAATGCATGCAAATAATCTAACCACTGGCAATCGCTCAGGGTAACCCATCGTTTTTTGCCCACTGTACCACTCTAGGCAAAGTAAAACTGACCCTGCTCCTCATGGGAGACTATCCCAGAACTGCCAGACGAGGCCAATTTTTCTAGGGATCACAAGCAAACTCAGACCGGTTTCAGCTTTAATTGACATCATCACTGAGGTTTAGCTTGGATTCTGTGTCACACTGAGCAAGTGACCCGTGTCTGGGCATACTCTTGGCCACTTATGGTGTTACATAGTACATAAAAATGCTACTCCGAGTGACTGCCAGTGGTTAGACTATTTTCAGCTATTCCTCCCATCACCTTTGTGTGTTTTATTTACTTATGATAGCTGACATCTCTGCAATGGAATGTAGAATTAATTTCAAGCCAGATGAAGTATGAGTTACTTGGTCGAAGAAGGCAGTATTTAAACCACTGTGGGGGACTGATAACTAAAGTGTATACAGGCTTGTCTTGAGATTCAAAACAGTCCTCCTGTCAATAAGAAGTACCTTTTTGCCATTGTTCTAATCTTGACATTTTTCCAATAAGGTAGCAAATATCACGCTGGTCAGAAATAACCAAAATGTGTACAGTAGAGCCTGACTGGTGAAACCACGCTACTCCATTTTGTTCATGCGTTTTAAAAACCAGGCTTTTAAGAACCTTCGGGACTCAATCTTTGGTCTCCTTTCCAAAAATGTATTTATGTTGCAAATAAGACTTGGGAGAGTGTCATTGCGTGTGGCATCCATGCTCCTTTCTTGGTGCTGAAAGTAGTTGATGATTGCTAAAAACGTGTACTTCATAACTGAATGTACATTGTTTATTTCATGTTAGGTGCGTTACAGGCCTCACTTTCAAATGAGGATGTTTGGTCATTGACTTACGGTGTAACACATTCTGCTGCACAGCCTTGTTGTTCAACACACAGAACTTTTGTATTTTTCAGATTTAAACATGGATCTTGCTGGGCGAACTCTGCCTTTCAAAGGACCGGACCTGGAACTCTCTCCGAAGAAACTCAGGTAAGAGTTGGCTACTGTTTGAATAGACCTTTAGAGGAATACTTTTGTCTTATTCTTTAGGATTTAAATCAATATCTGCTTCAGATCTAATGGGCGCTTTTATTTCAAAACGTAACCAAAAGCGTTACCCAAAAATCAAAGCTGACGATCCTTTCTTAAGAACTAACCACAATCCTAGAGAATGGCAAGGAAATTAGTACCCAGCTAGCATGGCTTCTAAAATTCTTTCTGGTTAATTTTGCTGTCCTGCTAGAAGACCACATATCCAGATATGATTTCATTGCAACCTAATCACTAGGTCACTAACTTGTTCGCCTCTGTGAGACCGTCCTCTTGTTCTGATCTGCTTGCTTCTTTACAGTTTATAAAATACTTAAAATAGGGCTGTAACTTCTCAACTCATGGCTCCTGTATTAGGTCCTTTTATTATACTTGAAAGCACAGAGGATATCATGCAGGTAAGGAGTTCCTCCCCAGAGCGCTGTCTTTCTTCTAATGGCAAATTAGCTATAGCCCCCTAAATACCTTTATTCAGCCAGTTCTGAGTTACAGAAGAGGCTCTTGTGTTTTTCATGGCAACTCGATCAGAAGAAAAGTTTTGAACCTGGTGTTAGGACAGGAATATCCCCTTTATGGGTGTGTTTACCTACCCTGAGTGGCCAACTGCATGAATATCTGGTAGACTGACTCATATTTTGGCCGTAGCATCATGCTAATTTAAGCATGTGCACAAAGGCCTAGGCCTATCGCTTGCTATGCGATTTCCTGAACATGCCCATGAAGGGCGCACCAAACACTCCCTCAAAGTGGAGAGCGGATTACTGTTCCTGTCCTGGGTATAAGGTAACAAGCTGTGGTGAACATACTTTAGATTGATTTTGTCACCTGAAGCAAGATCCTGTATTACATCGCCAAGAACTAAAGCCTGACTCTGTTATAGTCTCTGCTGTCTGTAAAAATCATGCATCTGCACCAGGGACTTGAGTACCACCAGAGAGAGAGCAAAAAGAGGGATGGAGTGGCCATGAAAGTAAGTGGTTCTGCATCAACAGCCCTATAATCAGCCTGCACTTCTCGGTAAGTATGACCCAGCACTTTGGGAATATGTGCTTACATGTGCAGAAGATCTGCCACAAGACAAGAAACAATATTTCCTATAAATCTTTAATGAAGCACAGGTTGTCTCCAACCAGATAATAAGTGCAGCCATCGACACAGCAGACTACATTTTGTCATGGCGTTGCATTGTGACGTGCATCATGGCTTTGTATTACATGAATAAAACCTGATTGATAATTAAAGATAATTAATCTACCATTTTCAGACCCCAGTGTTGCCTGCCCGCAGATGAAGAAATGGAAAGGATAAAAAAGGAATTGACAAACTTTAAAGCAGTGGGCCTAGAGAGGAAACAAATTATTATCTTTTCTACGTTTCACCGCAGGAACACCAGGCAACAACAGCTGCTAAGGGTTCTACTCCCACAATAACCTTACTACCCACAATCTCAACATCATCAGCACCAGTACTTTTATTGACAGATGACAACAAATGCAACAATCATATACAGACTCTACTCTGGGTTAATCATAGTTCCACAACAATAACCAATGAGTCGATCACTCCATCTACTCTGTTCGCCGGTCCAGTGGGAGGGAGTGTTAAAAAACACTTGGAAGATTGGAGCAAAATTATAATTGAAAAATGGGTCTTACAAATTATTTAGAATGGCTACAACATTAAATTCAGGTTTCCGCCACCCATGATTCCATCTAAATGAGTATCACAACACCAGCTGCACCATCTTCGAGTGAAAATAACATCACTGCTTCTAAAACAATCGTTAGAACTGGTTCCTCCATCAGAAAGACCTAAAAGCATCTATTTCAGATATTGTTTGCACCCAAGAAAGGCCCCACTACCACATGCTGTTTGTTCAAATAGCATGTGGTGGTGGTGGTATTGTCCATCTATAGTAGAACTGTCTGTGCTCAGCACTGGTAAAAAAACTCCGAAGGTGAAGTGGACAGCCTTGAGCTTGAGAAAATTGATACGGTGTAGTTGTTGTCACAGTGACCACTCATCCTGAATTTTGAGATTGTCTGATGTGCTCCCCACCTGCTGAGAGAAGCACCGGTTTCCATGGGACGAATAAGATCAAGAGTTCTGTTGTTGGAAGCCTAAGCAATCTGATATTGGCTGCTGATGAGAAATCTAACTGTTCAAGCGATGCCATCTGCCAGATCTCCAAAATCATCAAAGAGACCTACTCATCCAAAAATCACGAGCGGAAGCTCGACAACGACGTCATGCAGTTTGTGTTTTTAAGACTGTGGTTTTCCAGAAATTGGCTTATTTTGCACCGGACAAAATGCCCAAACTACTGATCCTGAATGTGTGACCCACAGTCGATTGGTACTGCACTTCTGATTAATTGCTCAAGCAGATTTCGGTACACTTATCCACTGATACCACTAATTCCATCAGTTAACATGAAACTCAAAAGGTCCTCTGTAACCATGATTCTCACAGCTCCAGAGTGACCAAGACATTGGTGTTGCCAGAGCTACTTCATCTATCGATCGAACCCCATGCAATCACAATCTACTGTCCAGGGTGGGAAGGAAGAT
This sequence comes from Triturus cristatus, assembly GCF_964204655.1. Lineage (NCBI taxonomy): Eukaryota > Metazoa > Chordata > Amphibia > Caudata > Salamandridae > Triturus > Triturus cristatus. The sequence goes on along the minus strand of NC_140584.1, from coordinate 827,260,526 downwards.
CCTTCAGCCCATCTACAATCCTTGAGTTTGACAGCATGGCTCCCGAGGTCCTACTAAGGAAGCAAAGAGAACATCTACCAGGGGCTCCTATGATTTCAAGTGGAAATTATTTGTGTTTTGGTGCCTTAATAAACAGGATCCTCTCCTGCCAGGAGAAAGTTATCCATCCTTACTTTTTGCATTTGGAACAGTCTCAGCTTCATTTCTCTTCAATCAAAGTTCACCTAGCCACCGCAGCTTATGGTAAAGGCCCAAATTAGAGGTCACTCTTCACATTTCCAGTGATCAAAGACTTTTTGAAAGGACTAAAAATAAGATCTACCCACCAGTCAAAAGGCCTCCTTCTCCATAGGTGGTAAATATAGTTATTTCTAAAGTCATGGCTCCTCCTTTTGAGCCCATTCATTAGACATTGTTACAGCATCTTTATTGGGAAGCTGCTTTCTTAGTTGCCATTACATCAGCTAGAAGTTAGTGAACTACAAGCTTTCTAAGCTATTGATGCCTACTTGATTTTCCATTGAAACAGGGTAGTGTTAACGTCACGCCCTTAGTTTCTACTTAAACTAATATCAGCTTTTCAAACTAACTAAACTATTTCATTACCTATATTTTTCCCCCCAATTCATTATCTCCAGCACAGAGACCTTTACATTCATTAGACCTCAAAAGAATCCTAAAATTGTTTTTAGATACAACTAAAACCATCAGAAAGACAACCCATCCTTTTGTAAATAAAGGTCCTCTACGGACAAGACTGGCGACCTCCATGCAGGTTGTTGCTTGAGGGATTGTTTACTGCATTACTGGTTATTAGCAGCTAGCAAACAAACCTCTACCCGGTAGACCCAGATCACATTCTACTAGAGGAAAAGCTGCGTCCACTGCTTGGGCCATGAGTGTTCTCTTTTCTGAAAAAAGTAGGGCAGCAACCTGGAAATCTGATGATACTTTTTCCAGACATTACTGTGTTGACAAAGATGCTCGAGCTGACGCTTTGGTGGGCTAGGCATTGCTATGTAATTTGTTCAATTAGCCTGCTCAGAACTTGTCACAACTATACTGCATGCCTTCCGTTAGAGACCTTTTTCTCCTCGCAGTGGAGATATGCTTGCTAAACTATTTTCCGTTCAGAACTCTCACTGAGAATTCTACGATGCAGAAGGAAATGTTGAATTGTAATCCTAGTTCTAAATCCTAAGCATTCCTACTGAAGTCATTAAAAAACCTTCTCAAGCATTCCCACAGAAGTCATAAAAAAACCTCTCTCCTCCCTGGTTGTCTGTACAAGTTATATTTTTCTTGGTATCATACTCTTTGGGATGCCCTGTTTTTCCTATACCAAAAGAACTCAGGCTTTGAGGCAAACTGCCAGTACAGTGTATGCTGGGTAATGGACGTTGCTAGTGTATGTTGAATGCATATAGTGCACTTTTGACCTAACAGGCACTTTTCCCTTCATGTTTCTCTGCAGCTACAGTAGGTTTTCTCATGTTCTGTTAACAATTTAATAGATTTCTACAACTAGACGCTGCAATATGGATTGATTTCAATATGACACTGTGGTTTTATATAGATGATTCAGTTAAAGGATGGCTTGTCACAGATTTATTGAGGTCTCACCTAACTGAGCAATATCAGGATGTCTATCTCCAACCTCAGAAGAAAAAAAAGGTGTTTGGGGGGTGCTGTATACAGGAGCTGCCTTCCACCTAAACTTGGGAACTACCTAGAGTTCTCTGCAACACCCGCGACACTCTAAATTTGCTCACCTCAAATGTCTGCTTTTCTGTCAACGTTTTTAAGCATAGGATTAGCACAGTGCTAATCCACGCTGAGATAGAAAGGGACAAAGTCTTTTGTGATTTCTACAGCAAAGTCTTTAAACTTAGGATTAGCCCAGTGCTATCAATGCTGAGTTGTAAAATGACAAAAGCCATTTACCACTCCAGGCACAGTATTGCAGCTTTGGATTGGTAAAATACCATCCGAGCCAACCTGAAACTATTTATTTCATTGCTGTAGAAATGACAAAAGACTTTGTCCCTTTCTATCTCGGCCTGGATGGCACTGTGCCAATCCTATGCTTAAAAACATTGATATCTACTCTGGAGCCTGGATGACCTTGCAGCCCAGCTGACTAGAATGACATCAAGAAGTGTCAGTACTATCAATGGTCTCGGAGGTACATGGAAGCAGGTGTTTAAATCTTGACTGTCAACAACCTATCCTTAATCTATGGTGTCTATATTTTCCCAAACCAAGCCCCAGGGAAACACAGACCTCCTTCCTCACTTCAGAATTTGGGATTTTCTTCCATTGACTGTCTAGCCACTCTTATTCCAGAACAGTTGGGATCTATACTCGAGCCCTTAGTTGCAGAAGTATTGGCAAGGTAAATTGTGGTCATCATCCTAAATACCAGCCCCACTTGGTCCAAACAAAGGGTCAGGTAAGTATTAAGGGTGGGCGTAGTTCGCGAAGTAGCACTTCGCGAAGCTACGCAAAGTGAAGTTCGCACTACGCGAGCTACGCGTAGCACTTCGCGAACTGCGAAGTAACATGTTCGCACTGTGCAAGATGTTGTTTTCAATGATTGCACAGTGCGGACAAGCAACCGGCACTGTGCAATCATTGAAAATGGCATCTTGCACAGTGCGAGCTGTAGTTTTCTGCTGCTCGAGTAGATTTTTACTCGAGCTGCAGCTTTCTCAACGCGAACTGGTAGTTTCTCATCGCGAGCGGTCGCGAGCATACGCGACCCCTCGCAATGAGAAACCTGACCTTCTCGCGTTGGGAATCTCGCCGGGAGGTTTATTTTCCATGCTCGCGATCGCGAACAAGGAAAAAGTCTCGCCAGGATGTCATTTTGCTTGCTCGCGGTCGCCAACTTGACGTTGAGGACCGCGAGCAAGCAAAAAATGACCGCAGCACTACGCAACACTACGCTACGCGTGTTCGCACTGTGCTACGTGCAGTTCGCGTAGTGCGAAGTAGCGCGAACTTCGCAAACTACGCGAGCGTAGCGTAGTGCTTCGCCCAGGCCTAGTAAGTATACCCCGTCTTGTGGATGCCTCTAATAACTGATAATATTTACTGCAATAGCCAGTTTCAAGATTCAGGCCCTTGAAGTTTATGACTCTCAGGGAACCCCTTTATGGGTGCAAGATCCACACTAACACCAGGTTGTCTTTCAGAAACTGAGAGGCCAGATGTATTTCTAACTACTCTTCCACTTATGACTGTATCCTGTGCAAAGTATCCCTGTACTGCTGAATTCCTGCTAGACTGGGGCCGTCCCTGTTCACTGTCCAGTACCTGCACATGTACTACTGTCTACCCCTGTTGTCCCAAGACCAGACATACTATTGCAAACCAGGTGGATACCCAAGTTACTCCCTTTTGGCTACTTGACTCTCCAGGCATAGCAATGTTGAGCAGTAAAGGCTTGCTCTGTGTGGTGGTCAGGGTTAGAAAATTAGAGCATGACACAGTAAAGGTGCTCATAATAAACTGAAAGTCCAATGCTGTAATTTTACAGATGTAGACTTTATTAACAGATGAGTAACTATGACAGTTGCAAACAGAAAATAGTCAAAAACAGAATAATCCAGGAACTTCTGGGGCTAAGATATGTCCAATAGCATGTTTATAGCGTTAGTGCGCAAGGCACAGGATTTGTAAAATAATATTGTATCATTTGGCAAAAATGTTTCTATCCAGGAGCTTTTAAGTGTTTTCTGAAGTCTTTGTAACTTGTCAATATTTTACTGAAATGTTTGTAAGTAAGTCTAGTCAGTGAGACAGAAACATACACTGTACCAGGATTGCTGTATGTCTGTCTCTCTAGTTGTGGTGTCTCTGGGCAACGCATTGGGTTAGGCCCCACCTACATTATAGATATAGATTTTTAGTATTCCAATGTGAATTCACGGTCTTGGTATCCAGTTTACTGGGGTCCAGTAGTCTTTGGCTAGTCAAGACACAGTTCATCGTGGGGCCAGCTTAGTCCCCAACTGATTTCACAGTTTGTCAGTACCCTTCATTACTGGTTAGTGACATGGGGGGTGTGGGGCAGATGTAGTGGTGGATCTGCACACTATGAAGCCTCTAGTGTGTTAACACATTTTCAGGGGCTGTATCTCAACACCCACTGGTAGCAAACTAAAGTGATGGGGCAGTGATGTGACACCCAAAGGACCATAGTTTCTTGATGACCCATACCACACAGCATGACCATTCCCAACTAGAAATTCTAGTCCAACGTTAGGGTCGAGGTGTGCCTTTAAACTACATTAGCTCTGTGATCATACAAACTAGAGAGAATTCTTAAATGGCCCCAAACTCAGGGTGGTGGGCCGCAGCTCATAGCACTAAATCCCAGTGGTAAGGGTGAAAAGAAATGACCTCTGTTACTTTGGGGATGCATGAGAGGCAGTCGGGGTACTCTAAGGATACTAGGCAGAACAGTCACGATTCAGACACACACATGTTGGTAGTAAGTGTCTCTGCAGTTCCACGACCCCAGGAGATGGACTTTAGTTGCCTTGAGCACTCTGTCCAGTTGGGCTACAAGTGTTGAGACTCAGGGGTGACACATTCCCTTGAGGCAAGCACAATTACGCACTTTACTAAAGTGGGTCATGTGCAGATCTTCCTGCCGATCAGAACTTGCTCTTCACTTCACTAAGCATATCTGCCTCCTTTGTTGTTGATGGTGGACGTAGCAGTGAGATTCGAGTCATTATTAACAACCCTGCCAGGCGAATAACCATCATCAAGGCGCTGACCATGATAAATGTTTACCTTATACTGATGTGCATATTATTCCTCGAATCACAATAAAATGCAGGTTACTTGGTGAAGGGGGCAGTATTTGTTCTACTTTTGGTGACGTTGGTAGGCTTTGTGGTACGGCCACTGTTTTTAGTTAAAGGGTGAAACAAACCGAACTGGTCAATCCCTTTTAGCTGATTTGAGCGAGACTGGACAGGAGACAACATCTACACAATAAGGGCTGAAGTGTGTGAATTCAACCCCGTTAATGCCCATATCAAGAAAATATAAGTAATCTGTAGTTCTGGGTTTGTCTTAATTACCCTATCATAGTGACATAGAAATACATGCATTTCTTACCTGGGCCTGTCTCCCAAGGAATTCGAGGTTTGTTGTTAGTTAAACCTAGTCAGCTGTAATACATTTCTAATTTGGAAAAATATTTGAATTTAGTAGGTAGGTAGACTACAGTTCATGAAGCAAGAAAAGCCGAACAGTGGTAGTCTGTTAAGGTAAAATGGTGCCACTAAGGAGAATAGCACAGCAAAATATCAGGATGTGACTTTATTTATTTTTATTTATGTGTTTTATAGAGCGCGAACTTGACCCGTTAGGGTATCAGAGCGCTTTACAGGGGAGCAAAGCAATATACAGACAGATTTAGAGTCAACCAGTTACAGCTCAAGTAGCAGTATAGTGCAGGAATATATATACACAAAGTATGTATTTACATTTTACATAACCGATTACAAAGAGCGACAAACCATATTTACAGAGTACATTTTCAATAATTCTAACCCGGTCCCAAGATTCTGGTGTTTCGGGAGACCCGGTAGGTAGGGGGGAGGTAGTGGGCCGTCATAGGCTATGCCAAAGAAGTAGTTGAGGTAGTGTTAGACGAGAAATTTGCCCATAAGGAAGATTTTGGCATCCTTTTTGAAGTGAGACAGTGAGGGGATTCTTCTGATGTGGGGTGGGAGAGAGTTCCATATTCGTGGAGCAGCCCCTGAGAAGGCCCGATTGTACGTTTTATTTTTCCGAAAACGTGCAGGTTGGAGCAGGAAATCCCTGGCGGATCTGGAGTTTCTGGTTCCTCCGGAGATCATGAGTTTCTGTGTCAGGTATGCGGGGGAGTTAGAGTGTAAAGCTTTGTGCGTGATGCATGCTAGTTTGAGCTGTATTCTTGCCTCCAAGGGAAGCCAGTTGAGAGCTTTCAGGAGTGGGGAAATATGATCATATTTCCTAGTGCCAGTCAGTAGTCTGGCAGCCGCGTTGAGGCAGGCTTTTAGAGGTGCCAGGGAGATCTTGGGTAAGCCCGAGAGGGTTGAGCAGCCATATTCCAGTCTAGAGATGACGAGTGCTTGAACTGCCATTTTTAGGTCAGGGGCATCAAGGAAGGGTTTCAATTTCCTAAGGTAGCTCAGATGGAATCTGGCTGTTTTAGCCATAGAATTTATGTGGTCCCTCATGTTAAGGTTTGTGTCAAGGGTAATGCCCAGGGATTTAGCCGAATTCACAATGGTCGGTGGGCAGTTTAAGGCTGTAATAGCCTTGATCCATGATTGAATCTCTAAGTTGGCATTGGGAGGGGAGATCAGGAGAAATTCTGTTTTCTTTGCATTGAGTTTAAGTTGGTTGGATGCGAGCCATTGTACGGTGAGTATCAGGGCTTCGTTCAGGGAGATAATCTCTTCGAGAGAAGAGGTTTTGATGTAGATCTGGGTGTCATCGGCATACATATGATAGGAGATGTTAGCTGCGCGCAATACTTCGGTAAGCGGTTCTAGGTAGAGGTTAAAGAGGGTGGGGGACAGGGTTGATCCTTGGGGGACTCCAACTGTGACCGGCGATGGTGAAGAAAGGTTGCCATCAATCAGGAATCTCTGTGACCGGTTATGGAGGAAGGAACTAAACCAATCTAGAACAGTGCCATCTAAGCCCATTCTGAGTTTGAGGCGTTCGAGTAATTTTTCATGGTTGACTGTGTCGAAGGCCGAGGATAAGTCCAGGAGGATTAGGAGACAGGTTTTGCCTTGGTCGAGGGCTTGGAGGGCATCATCGACTATGTGAAGCATGGTGGTTTCTGTGCTGTGCCCCGGTCTAAATCCGGATTGAAAGTCATCAAGGAGGTGGAAGTTGTTGATGTGGTGACTAAGCTGCTGTTGCACACATTTCTCCAACACTTTGGCTAAGAGGGGGATGTTAGAGATGGGCCTGAAGTTGTCTGGGGAGGCTGGGTCCAGCGATGGCTTTTTCAGGATGGGGAGGACTTGGCCGGCTTTTAGAGAGTCTGGCATTATTCCCTGCTGAAGGGAGGCATTGATTATTGAAGTCCAGCTGGGAATAATGGATTGGGCGACGACCGTAAGGCAGTTGGCAGGGAGCGGGTCATTGAAATGGTTGTTCGGTTTTAAGGTAGAGAGGATTTTGGAGATGGAGTCTTCATCATAGTCTTTGAAGATGGACCAGTGAGCGTGATTTTTGGGAGTGGCCTGTGGGAGTGTCGATGTGGGAGGAGACGGGTCAGGTGGGGGTTGGGGGTATGTGATGGTGTTGAGTTCGTTTCCAAGGGCCAAGATTTTGTCAGTGAAGAAAGAGGAGAATTCTTCAGAGGATATAAGAGATTTGGGGGTTTCTTTAGAAGATTTGGCCAGTTTGTTAGATTGGTGTTTGACCAATTCGAAGAGCTTGTGGGGTCTGTTCTTAGCTTTCTCAAGTTCTGTTCTGAAGAAGTCTTTTTTTGAGTTGAGAATGTTCCTGTTGTAGGTATTTCTGGCCTGGCGGAGGAGTTGTAGGTGTGCAGTAGAGGGGTGTTGCCTCCAGGCTCTTTCAGCTTGCCGGAGGGCTCTCCTCTCGTCATTAAGGGAACCCGTGAACCAGGGGTTTCTGTCTTTGATTTGGGTTCTTTTCAGTTTTAGTGGGGCTAGATCGTCCAGGATGTTTGAGATGGTCGCAGAGTAGTGATCATTGAGGTCACTGACTGATGAGAGATGCGAAGGGGGTGGGAGGTTGGATTTACAGCGGGCCACCAGTTCATTTCGGTCCAAGTTCTTGGTGTCTCTGATCCAGCGTTTAGGAATCGTTGGTTGCGGTGCTTTTGTCTTGATGGTGCCAGGTAGATGGAAGGTGATGGCGTGGTGGTCAGACCAGTCGCATGGGTCAATAAAGATGAGCTGGACAGATGATTCTTTGGAGATGATCCAGTCAAGGGTTGCCCCTTTTGAATGAGTAGGTAGTGAGCAGGCCTGGGTCAGGGCTTGATCTGCCAGGAGGTCTTTGATGGCGTTGACATGTGGGTCCTTGGGATCGTTCCAGTGTAGGTTAAAATCGCCTAAGAAGATATCTTTGGAGTTGGTGGGAGTCTTAGCTGAGATGATTTCCATGAGGTGGTCGGTGAAAGAGTCGTTCGTACCTGGGGGGTGGTAGAAGATGTGAAGATTACATAGTAGGGTGGAGTTGTTGCAAATAGCGAGAGCGAGGTATTCGCAGGATTCGGTAGAGTCCGCCAGAAGTTCGGTGACGCGGAGGTTGGAGCTATAGATGCAGGCGATGCCTCCTCCTTTCTTGTTAGATTGTCTATCCAGTCTTGCGATATTGTAGTTAGGGGGGACTAGGAGGTCCAGGTATGGGGATGAGGAATCATTGAGCCATGATTCTGTTAGGATTGCTAAGTCGAGTTTTTTGCAAAGGATGAGATCAGCAATATCAGCAGCATGCTTAGCTGCCGATCGGCAGTTGATTAAGAGACCAGACAGGGAGGATTTTGGTGGGATTTCGGGAGTTTGGGCAGACTGGTGGACAGGTGCTAGATTGCTCATGATCACAGCTCTGTTGTGGACGGTGGCTGGCCTGTTGGGGTTGATAGTGACCAAGCGGATGGGATGTTCGAAATTCCGGTCAAAGGGAAGAGGGGTAGCTGTGGTGGGGTTATGATCTCGGAGGATGGCCAGTATTTCAGTTTCAGTGAGGTCTAGTGGACTTAGAATTGGAGAAGCGGTGTAGGAGAGGGCCAGAGCGAGGCATTCTTCCTCTGAGAGGTGGCAAGGTTGTTTACGGAGACGAAGCTGTCTCAAGACTAGAGGAAGAGGCTGTTTCGGGTGCTCAGTTAAGTGCAGGGATGTGCAGACAGGCGGGGACGTGAGGTTAGCTAGGGCAAGTACAGCGAGGTGGAGGAGGTTCGTTAATTCCGAGATAGAGATGTGAATGTTCTGGGTAAGTTTGGTAGCTCTGGAGAACAGAGAGGCCATGTCCCTATCTAGTGGGGGCGATAGAGGGCGGAAGTCCCTATCTAGTGGGGGCGATAGAGGGCGGAAGGGCAATGGTGCCGGGGCAGTTAAGTCAGTATGAGAAGGAGAAAAGGGGGGAGGACTAGTACGGCCTGTGTTATGGGTCGTAGGATCAGAACTAGGGCTCCTCTGTGGGATGAATTGCGTGCTTGGAGGGGAAACCCGACTGGTGTCAGCGGGCGTTGGGGACATATCAGTGGCATAGTCTACGTGGGGGGATAGTGGGGGGGGGATCAGGGGTCTAGGGGAGATTCTAGGGGTAAGGCCGGGCACCATGTTGGGGAGGGTGAGGGGGTCTGTGTTGGAAGACCTTTGGGGAGTTTGTGAGTGGTTAGCTACGTTGGGTAGGCTAGATGAGGGCTTGTCGGGACGTGGCATGGTTCCCCTGCCTGCGTCATGTGCGTGGTTACGAAGGAGGGTGAACAGGTTGGCAAATTTGTCCAAGTTTTTGGCTGAGGCTTGGATCAGGATAATGCCATTTTTGTAAAGGGTGATGGTGAGGTCAGCGCGCAGTGTGGGGGACGGTGCTACTGTTAGCTTAGTGCCATATGGGATGTTTTTTGTTGTGCATACATTGAGGAGGAGGGTAAAGGTTTTGCGCCAAGCAGAAGTCCTTCTAGAGTAAAAAATGAGGTCATTAGTGATTATACCGTTGTCCACGCTATAGCGAAGGTCAGTGACCAAAGTCTCAGGGTGTCTTTTAAGGGTGGAGTGTTTGAAGTGTTTAGTGGCGGTTTTGGAGAGGTTGGGGGGGTAGAGTAGAGTGTAAGAATTAGCCCCTGTAGCGGAGAGGCCAGGATTTGCCATGTTGGCTCGGGTGGGCAACTCGAGGATCAGTAGAGACAGTCGTGTATAGAGGTGGGGTGCTCACCGTGCAGAGAACAGGAATAGGGGGGTGTCAGTATCGGGGGAGGGCGCAGAGTGGCTAGCAGCTATCGGAAAATAACTAGTGAGGGAGAGGATAGTAAGGTTGTCTATCAGATTTTCATCCTTAAGAGGTCAGGCCGTAGAGGGGAATGTGTTGTCTTAAACTGTAGCCAATTTAGGGTCAGGTGATGAGCTGTCTACTAGGTATGAGCGTGCTGTGATGATGCCGAAGGAAACATAGTTGGTGAGGCAGGATAAACTTTTTAAATGTTAACTGCTCACCTTGGTGATGCTTGCATGAATGAATGAATGGGTCGGGGAAGGGTCAAGATCCCTGTATTTAGAAGCGGCGCCGATGATTAGGTCCAGGCTGTCATGCGTGTCTGCAGTCTTTACTCAAAACTTTACTATAATATGTTGATACAAGAAGGTGCCAGAGAGAAAAGGAAAAAAAAATATATATATATATATATATATATATATATATATATATATATATATATATATATATATATATATATATATATATATATATATATATATATATATATATATATATATATATATATATATATATATATATATATATATATATATATATATATATATATATATATATATATATATATATATATATATATATATATATATATATATATATATATATATATATATATATATATATATATATATATATATATATATATATATATATATATATATATATATATATATATATATATATATATATATATATATATATATATATATATATATATATATATATATATATATATATATATATATATATGCCCCAGCCAAGATGGCTGCCATGGAGCACCAGACAGGGGAGTAGTCCTATAACTCTTTTACTGACCCAGGCTTCTCTGTTGCATAGTCCTATTTCTCTTTGTATTCTAACTCACATAGGTGCTTAGAATTGTAGTCTTTTGTCTCTTTCCCCACTTCAGTGATGAGGGTGTAGTCCTATCTCAGTTTGAATTATTCTGCCATTTTGCAGAGAGGTCCGTAGTGAAGCTGAATGAGCCGTCCTAAAATGGTGAAATTGTACTGCCCACCGGCAGATCAGAGACGATCAAAGTGCAATACACTTTTACAAAAAATAAATAAATAAATCGGACTTCCAGCCTTGGAGCTTACGAGCAAAGGAAGTAATGAGGCAAGCAGGATGACACTATCCTGCGTGGTAGATTGGTGTTGTGGGCTCAATAACGGTGGAGAGATGACACAAGAAAGGGAAATGCCGGATGCGATGGGTGCTACACGCCGAGTGATCGTCTCCTTAGACCTGCTCAGCCTGGATGAGAATGAGCCACTGAAGCGGCGGAGAGCAGCCAGGGAACAGCGCTCCCCTCCATGCACTGGCGCATTCACGGGCATAACCATACGAACCTCACCACATCTGCGAGCTAAGGAAGCGGCACTGAGGGAAGGTCGCCGCTCCGGTCCCGATGCAATGGCGAAGGCAGCGGGGAGGGAGGTCACAGCTCGCCCCAGACGCGGCCACCGCAAAGGTGAAGATCCCGGTGCCAGCCGACCTCCGGTGATGTGAGTCGGCCGGGACTGCGGGCCGTTCACTGCCCTGAAGATCAAGCCTGGCTCGCGATGATGTACTCACTCCGGGTGTGAACACAGGGGAGTCGTGGATGCGGTCGCGGTCCAGGAGTCGGGGAAGCCCTGCAAATGGCGCCCAGCTTCTAGGGTCGCCCATGGACGTCCACAGATCTTGGAGTTCAAGAGGTTGGCGACGTTCGCGACCGGGGAGTGTCTCTCCCACAGCGATGCCTCGCAGTCATCCGCGGCTCGAGGACCTGGCTATGCAGCCCAACGAAGCTCCGATGCCCAGGGAGTCACGGGCGGCGAGGGTGCCGAAATGGACTCCGGCAGCCGTCACTCGGTAGGTAGGGCGACGATCCACTTTGGATAGGGGACCACTTAGATCCGGGTCGGGGGTGTTGTGTAGTGTTGTCAGCTTCCAGAGATCATCGGTGCCAGAGAAGACGGTTTTAAAGGGGATGACTACCAAAATTGATAATCCCCGAACCAGGAGCTCCTCGTAGGGGCTCCTACTCAGCGGCCATCTTGGGCTCAATTCCAATGACGGTGCTGCAAGGTGAGGGGAACCACCAACCTCCCCAAAATCAGGCCTAAGCTAACAGAATACACTGACACTCCCCAGCACACTTCGAGTCTAAGTAAAACTTTTCATTTAACAGTGCACCATACCAGCACAATTCATACAAAATAATCAAGATTCATTTTTCTCTTCTTTAGTCCTTTTATTGCGTAGATCTTCAAACAGCCTCCAACAGCCGACACGTGTTTCGTCGCATACAGAGAGGTTATCCCGCAACTTTTTCAAGGCTATGCCTTCTCTGTAGAAAAACCCTTTGATTTGTGTTGATATTTCCAACCCACAAAGGGTTTCATTCATAGCGGCGTCCTCAAACTTCTCTAAAAATCCAGGGATCTTGCTATGTCTCGTTATCAAAAGCTCAAAATCGGAAATTAACGCACAGGACACCGCCACTCGTGTGAAGCCGAGTACGGTACTCAAGAAAAATAAAAGGACTAAAGAAGAGAAAAATTAATCTTGATTATTTTGTATGAATTGTGCTGATATGGTGCACTGTTAAATGAAAAGTTTTACTTAGACTCGACGTGTGCTGACGAGTGTTATTGTATACAGTTCATGAAGCCAGGAGTTTCTAGCTGTATTTTTCTTGGGTTCTAAGTTTCGATTGGTTAATTTATACAGACGTCTAGCTGCTGTGCAAATCAGTTTTATTCTTCTCTGTTATTTCACACTGGTTTAATTTTTCATAGTGTATATATAGACTACAGCCGACGTGTGTTTCCCTCTATCTGATTGTGCATTTGACTTTACCGAGGCTTTTGTTCTTATCTGTCTTCCCTAAAGTTGGGGAAATAAAATACCTTTACAGTTGTCAGGAGTTCCTTGGGACACATATCCTTCGTGTCAGTTGGGGTGTCCTGTGGTTGGTCCGTGGAGTAGTAGCTGATTTTACATATCTGCCTCCTCTTCTTCTAGTCAGTCACAGCAGCAAGAACTTTCAAAGTCTAGGGCATATCATCAGCCGTTATGGAGGGTAACACAAACTCAGGAGGTACACACTGCTTATTTACAACAAACAAACTCTATCCACATTTCATAGTCTAAACAACCACTACTAAACCACACAAACCATATTTATTCACCCTTCTCCCCCAACTGCCACACAATGGCACCTTCACTTTCTGTCTTACACCGCTATTAAAATCCACACATCACCAACACAACACAAACCCTAATTATACATGACCTTAATCCTTTCATACACACACACTCCCTGTTCATACAAAACACCAGCTGTACCCTCTACGTACTCCTAACAGATCCCTTTCCATGACTACCAACCCTATACTCTGCCCTCTCTCCATATCATCCACCAACAACACACTCCTCCTCTTTTTACCTAAAACAAACAACTAAACAATCCTTACACTCCACCACACAAATTACCTCTTCCTACTACCAAAAACCTAATACAAACTCTCAATCATTCAATAAACATTATTCAAATCACATAGTATATCATAAAAGCATGCATGACAGAATACAATAAAATTAAGAATTGTTTAAAAAGCAAAAAGATAAAAGTACACATACAATTTATGATAATGCAGAAATGATCTGCTCGCCCGACAACGTCTTCCTGTGGAAGATACCAGCCCATAAAAATCGTGCTAAAACCACAAATGTATAAAAAATCTGGGAGTCGTTGTAGGTATAAAAAAGCTGGTCTACATTGTTTAAAATGTAAGGATTTCATTAATGGCTTAACAAAAGAATTTCTCAAGTCCGCGTAAAATTTACAAAAAAACATAATATGCATGGTTGATTGTTTTGATATGTTGTCACAGGGGCAAAGCATTAATTCACATGACCAGTTATTGGTATTAGGAAAACGTGTGAATTGATAAAATATGTCGAGTCTGAAACGTGTCAAGACAAAGCTGTGCTAGGCATTAAGAACACTAACTAAATAAGGTTGCATGGAAAATGTGGTTAAGATAATTGATAATAAAAGACCGTGTGTTTAACCAGTTCAACAGACAACCTCAATTCTTCAAGAAGAGTTAAACATTCCAGTTTTAGCGATTTCCTTGTGATATTTCTCAAGGTTTCTGGATGGTCATAGTATTCGGGATGGCAGATGTCAGACCTGTAATGCTTGATGCATTATAGCCATGCAACAGTTCATTGCAGCAACACAGTTAAATTCTGTATAGTCTGATGACCAAAGTTTATGCCTGAGTAAAACTGGTTGAGCCTTTATCAAATCTGCTAGATACTGTGCACCCAACTCAGAGTGACATACTAAGTTAGTATAGCTATTAGGAAGTGCAAGAAGATTTTTTTTAAAGCATTTTCCAACAGCTGTAGAGTCTCCACGTTTACATATCCCCAAAACTCAGAACCATACATCGCAATAGATCGACATTTGGCATTATAAATAGTCAACATTTTCTTGTTTAATACCCAATTTCCTAGAGAAATTGGACAAGGCTGTAATTGAGTTAACAAACTGCATTCTTCTAGAATTTATAGCACTTCTCCAATTCCCCTTGCAGTCAAATAAGATCCCTAAATACGAGAAGGAGGGTGTTTGCGGATGATATCTTCCGCAGTTTGAAAATGACTGCATTTTGTTGTTTTTTTACTTACTTTCATAACAAAAGTTTTGCTAGTGTTAATTTGTAACCCCAGATTCTTCATATAGTGTACGAATTCATTAAGAAGATGCTGCAGGGCCAACGAGGTGCGAGCCCTGTGTCATCTGCATAAAGCGAAACCGTTATGGACCGGTGCCCGACTTGTGAGAGGTAAGAGCATTTGTTGGCAAGAGTGCTACCCAAACTGTTAATGTACAAGTTAAACAGAAAGGGAGCGAGTACGCACCCTTGTCAAACCCCTTTTTGGATTCTGAAAGATCGAGTACATTCACCTGTCAGTCCATAGCGGACCCTTGCAGTGCTGGTTGAATATAAATGTCTAAGAAAGTTGGCTATAATGGTATCTACTCCCATTGAAAGCATAACAGACCAGAGTATGTTATGAACTACACAGTCGAAGGCAGAGGACAAATCGACGAATGCCAGGAACAAGTTACCACACTTTGTATATTTATATTAGCCTGTCAATAGGTTCAGGTTGATAGCCTGCTCCGTGGTCCCAATTCCCGGCCGAAATCCGTATTGTAGGTCCGAAATGATGTTGTTACAATCGGCCCACTGCTGTAGCCTAGTTAAGAGCATATGACCGACCACTTTAACTAGTGAATCTAACAGAGAGATAGGTCTGTAATGGTTAGGGGAGTTTTGGTCACCTTTCTTAAATATAGGGACAAAATGAGACTCTGACCAGGAGTTTGGAAAGCCAACACTCTGCCATAATCTAAGGACGAGAGTCAGAAGGGGGCCCGATAGATCTATATTAGCACTAAAAAGATAGATCGGAAGTCCATCGGGCCTGGCGCCTTGCCTCCTTTACTCAACTTCAAAACCGAGTTGACCTCGTCCAGAGTGAAGTTAAGGTCGAGCTGGTATTGAGGGTGTGTGGACAAGGAAGGGTCGACCGCAAGCGCTAGTGCAAGATAGTTACAGCCGTACTCAGTTGTACTTGCATATAAATTAGAATAGTGAGCAAGCTGGTCATCTTCAGTTCAGATCTCGACTCTGGGCTTTTTATCATCACTAAAGAAAGGGGAATTTACAACACGCCAAAATGCCATGTTGTCGTTGTTGCAACTTGCCTCATGCAATTGATCCCAGGCCTCCTCTACAAACCCATTACGGTCTTTTAGGGCAAGCCTGTATGCCCGTCTACAGTTTTTAACTATGGTGATGTTCCTAGGTAAAGCTCCTGCCTTACCCCGCCAAAGTCATCGAGAAGGTCGTCAACAAACAACTGGCCGCCTTCCTTGAGACGAACGGATCCCTCGACCCATCACAGTCCGGATTCAGAGCCAACCACAGCACCGAGACCGCCCTCATCGCAGCCACCGACGACATCCGCGCCCTGCTCGACAACGGTGAAACAGCGGCACTCATCCTCCTAGACCTCTCCGCAGCATTTGACACTGTCTGCCACCGCACCCTAGTCCAACGCCTCAACGACACCGGCATCCAAGGGAAGGCTCTGGACTGGATCATCTCATACCTCTCCGGCAGAACTCAGAGAGTACGCCTCCCTCCGTTCCGCTCTGAGGCAACCGAAGTCATCTGCGGAGTCCCCCAAGGATCGTCGCTCAGCCCCACTCTCTTCAACATCTACATGAAACCCCTCGCTGCCATCGCACGCCAACACAACCTCAACATCATTTCCTACGCCGATGACACCCAGCTGATTCTCTCTCTCACCAAAGACCCCGACACCGCCAAAGCCAGCCTACACGGAGGGAAGAGAGACGTCGCCGAATGGATGAACATCAGCCGCCTGAAATTGAACACGGACAAGACGGAAGTCCTCATCCTGGGGCCGTCGCCCTCCGCATGGGACAACTCCTGGTGGCCCCCGGCCCCAGGCACCGCACCCAAGCCAACGGACCACGCACGCAACCTGGGCGTCATCCTGGACTCCTCCCTATCGATGACCAGACAAGTCAACGCCGTCTCCTCATCTTGCTTCCACACCCTCCGCATGCTCCGCAAGATCTTCCGATGGATCCCGTCCGAGACCAGGAAGACGGTCACCCAGGCCCTCGTCACCAGCAGACTAGACTACGGAAACACCCTCTACGCCGGTACAACAGCCAAGCTTCAGAAGAGACTTCAGCGTATCCAGAACGCCTCCGCCCGACTCATCCTGGACGTCCCACGACGCAGCCACATCTCGAGCCACCTGAGAGGCCTACACTGGCTCCCGGTCAACAAAAGGATCACGTTCAGACTCCTCACCCACGCACACAAATCCCTCCACGACCTGGGCCCAAGATACCTCAACGACCGCCTGACCTTCTACACGCCCACCCGCCAGCTACGATCCGCGAATCTCGCCCTCGCCGTCGTCCCTCGCGTCCAGAGAGCCACCGCCGGAGGAAGATCCTTCTCCTACCTGGCGGCCAAGACATGGAACTCCCTGCCCGTCCACCTGCGGCTGACCCAGGACCACCTCGCCTTCAGGAAACAGCTCAAGACCTGGCTGTTCGAGCAGTAGCAGACCCCCTCCCCCAAGCGCCTTGAGACCCTTCCGGGTGAGTAGTGCGCTATATAAATTCCATGATTGATTGATAAAGTATTTAAATCACATTTTAAGTTTTTATGAGTCTCAGTACAATCATGGTCAAACTGACCCTTAGTTTTTACAACTCCTCTCTTTTGATGGGCGGTTAGCTCTGCTTTGATTTCATTGGTAATTAAGCTAAATGCATCTATGACAGTAGTAGCCGCTGTTGCCTCCTCTAAGCATATATCAAAAGCCCTTCTCTGTGGATGGATTGTTATAAAAATTTGGTCAGATCAACCATAGACCAATTCAAAGTGAAGCCATTTAGGCGAGATAATTACATTCTTTGAACAGATGAGGTGCGATGGCAGTCCCCTTGGTTATTGACAGAATTAATGTCCAGCTCTAAGCTCTGAGGGAAATGATCTCTCATTGCAAGGTCATGTAGGGTGAATTTGTTAACAGAATGTCAAGAATGCTATTACCCACACTACCATTAAATGTACAAGTAATGTCAACTGGCCTACGCCCAAACTCATTGCTAAAGCCTAGGTCATACTTAAAAGAAAACTCGTTGGGTTTCTCTTCATATTCTGTATGTATAACATGGGAGATGTCATCATTAGTGGAGGTAGCTAAGCCACAGATTTTATTGGATGGCAACTGGCATAGTTGAATGTTAAAATCCCCCCCCCCCCCCCCCCCCCCATACAATTATTTTATCTCTAGGCTCATTAGCAATTAGTAAGTCTAGGTCGGAGTCCAGTTGACATAAGTCTTTCAATATTTCTAAGTCTCAGCGATAACGACCCTAAGAGTTTTATAGAAACAATTTGATAAATATGATTGGTAGACATAGCAGCTATACAGGAGGAAACCAGTTTATTAGAGACATAGATGCAGAGGCCATCTTTAGGCATACCAAATCTTGAGAGGAAAGCTAGGGAATTAAATGTTTTAAAGCCATTGAGATGGATTGGCACCACAGCCCAAGTTTCTTGTAAGCAGATAATGTTAAAACCGGATGTGAAATGAAACCATTCTGACTGGTTATGCTTACTACAAATAAAATATTAGTGGCACATGCACTTTGGGTTGTTGGGACTGCATTTGCCTCACTGCTCAGAGCATCCGGCTTGGCACTTGTTAGTAGGTTCAATGAACGTTCCTTACCTTACTCAGTGAGCTGGTAGGATAGGTGGGAGTTGTGGAAGGTGTTACATAATAATTGTCTCCGTTCTGGGTCGCTGCCCACAGTCAGTCCACACCAGTAAGGGAGGAGAGACAGTCAAACCTGTTTGTGATCGAAATGGGGAACGTAAGGGGGCAAGAATAAGTCAGGTTATATGTTGGCGGTTGAGGTAAGGATTGTAATTGAAGGAGTGATTGTGACAACGAATGCAATTGTGTAGAGCACTGTGAGAAGGGTTGATAGGAAAAGGAGAGCACCTCGCAGTCCCCCTGGAAAAATGTGGGACCTCTGCTGACCCACTTGACGCATCTAGCCATCTTGATATCTGCAAAAAGGCCTCCCCCGCCCCACCCCCCCATCCCTACTCTTGCATTTAACCAATTTAGAGATTTGTTACTTAGAGAATCCCAATGTTCTTGGATAGACAGAAGAAGAGTCGGTACATTGGCCAAAATAACCACATAGGTGGTCGCAGCTGAAGGAAGGTCCAATCTGTCTGATTTGGACAAGGAATGGTTAGAGACGTTTCCTCAAGAATGTTTGTTAATAGTGGTGAGAAGAAGTCCTCAGTTTGGGAAAATTGCTTACTACTAAAGCCGGTGCTTGTTGGATCAGGGAACGCTGTATTTGCCAAAAGACAGTTAGATGGATCCTTGTTCCCTGAAGTAGACGGCTGTAGTGGAAGATTAACAGAATGTCTTGAATTTGAACTGCTTCTGTTGGTGTTACCATACGGCCCTCCCATGGTATCCCCTTGTGATGATTGGCTAACAGGGTATGACCTGATCGTCCCAAGTAAGTCTACACAGGTTAATACAGTATGTTCAATCACTTTAAGTCTGTCAGTAAAAGCACTAAAAGAAACCTTAACAAAATCTATCAGAGACTGAACTGAAGCCGCCAATGAAGTATAGTCCAAGGGGGCAGTTGCCAGTTTTTTAATGCCACCTCTGGGTGGCTTAGTTATCGCTGCCTGTTTCTGGGTGAGTGCCTTCTTTTTAACCCGTACTGAACTTAGTATGATCATTAGAACTGCAATCAGGCATTTTGGGGCGTTTGGTTGGCAGGTGAAGATTCAATGAGCACAGTGAGGTGGAATTCCGTAGACTCTCATCTTTATCAGATACAACATTAAAATGGGCCTCGGGTAAAGATGCTAATCTTAGGTTTATCAAATCAGAACACAAATGCCCCCCCCCCCACCTCCGGGTGCAGGTTGTTAATGTTTCTTCCACACTAAGGATCTGTTTTTCTATGTCCCCCATTGTCCCTGTGAAGTAGTTCATAATAGACTAGCGGGATTTTCAAGGTGGCTTGGCTAAGGTTGTGCTAGGTGTAGGAAGCTGGCTCTGTACATACTATATACCAAAGTGAGGTATAGTTTGCACAGAGTCCAGTGGAACCCCAAAGGTAGGCAGAGGTAAAGTTAGATAGAACCTTACTCTCGATTTGTGGTAGTGTGGTCGAGCAGTAAGGCAGTATCAGAGGGATAGTGTTAAGCACTTCTTGTACCCACTCAATCAGCACATGATTTCACACACTCAAATACTGAACTTCAGGTCAATTGTATTCTTTTAGTTATTTTATTTTCTAGAACCAAGCAAGCCTGACACAGGTAAGTTGATAAATACTTTGCAGTAAATATACAGTTTGAAATGCAATTGTAAATGTACTTTGAAATGGTTACAGTTTGAATTACTGGTAAGGCAATACTGTGAAATGCTTTACATACACTTTGTATCGACTTTTCAATGAAAATTACAGGTAAGTTACTTTTACATTAATTTCGAGATTACTTTTTAGATTATTTTTTCTACTTTCTACTAAGTGTGATTTGCCTAGATATCACACTTGGACATTTCCTAGAGAAAAGGTAAGTAAAATCAGTTTTGCACAATTGTTATTTTTCTGGTTTCCATCCAAATTAACTCCACACACAGAACATTTTTCAGAGAAAAACAGTCAATGGATTCCTATGGAGAGAAATTAAGTTAACGGTTACCAGGTAAGTAATCAGTCTTTGGAGTTGAGCTTCTGGGGTTAGAACAAGGGTTCCCCCAGGGTCAAGGATGCACTCTCGTTAGACCCTCAGCGGCACTAGGGCAGCTGGGTGCAGAGTCCTGAGGCCCAATGTTATCTAGTGGGGGATAGGCGGCTTCCAGTTGGTGACTGCTGGCAAGCAGGCCACTGGGTTGTAGGAGCAAAGCTCCTGGACTTTAGCTCAGGGCAAATGCGGAAACAAATTAGCACCAAAGGTGCACCCTCAGCGGCACTAGGGCGGCAGGGTGCTGTTTCGAAATCTGGCATCCTGTTGGTTTCAATGGACAACCTCCAGTTTGCAAAAGCGCTGCAGGCAGGGAGATGAAGGTCTTCTGGGTGCGACTACCACTTCAAGAGGTAAGTTGGGAAGTTAGAGGTTGGTTAGGCACCGTTTGGGCACACACGGCCGTGGGGCGTCGGGTGCAGTGGTGCCTTTTGGGGTTGGATCTTCTTATCAGCTCCTGGTCGCGTTTAGGGGGGCCTTATGGATTTAGGCTGCAGGCGTCGGCTGGAGGCTTGAGGCAGGTCAGCGGTTGCCGGATCTCGGATCAAGATCGTTGGGGTGACCTCCTCGTGGTGTTTGCCAACTCGAGCACGGGCCGTGGTTGGTGGGTGCAGAGTGGGGCGGATTCACGGTATCCGGCCGGACCCAGAGGTTGCAGGTGAGCAAATCCTGTGTTCACGGGAGACAAAGTCTTTGTGCTTGAAGGCAGGCAGGTCCTCTGGGGTTTTCGAGGTTGCTAGCTGCAGGACACACCGGGCTTTCACAGGAGCAGGTTCGAGGTGGAGACAGGCTGGTAGGGCTGGGGTCAAGTCAGTGGGCGTCTTCCTCTTGTTAGCTTCGGCACGGCTGTTTGGTCCTTCTTCTTTTCTTGTTGCAGGTTCTTGTCTGAGGAAGCAAGGTTCAGGGGTGCCCCTAAATACTAGATTTAGTGGTGTTACAGGTAGGTAAAAGGCAGGGACCAATGGGTCCCTTCTCTGGGGTGGGTACACCCCCTATTATGCCACCCTCCAGTGGAAGGGGGTATGAGCCTGTCCCTGGTTGGCTGAGTCCCCCCATCTTCAAGATGGCGTTGACTGAAAGTTGTGCCTCACCTCGTCTCCCCCACCTGAGGGGTGGAGTTGGCAGAGGTGGGCACACCTCCCTTCCTCACTTGTTTTTTCAGGCCGGTTCTCCTGCCCAAAGTGGGGACCAGTTGCTCAAAGCAGCAAGTGGCCTGGCAAAGCTCACAAAGGTGGCAAGCCTGCCCATCCTGGGGGAGGATGCTTGGCACCTTGTCCCAGGATGTGCATTGTTACAAGCCCCAGAGAGGAGCAGGCTCTCGACCCAGGGGTCCAGAAATATGTCTGGTGGTGGCAGCTGAAAGCAGCCACTCAGCCTGGACACTAGTGATAGGTTAGTTTTCAAGGGGCATCTCTAAGATGCCCTCTGTGTGCATTTTTCATTAAATCCCACACTGGCATCAGTGTGGGTTTAATGTGCTGAGAAGTTTGATACCAAACTTCTCAGTTTTCAGTGTAGCCATTATGGTGCTGCGGCGTTCGTAATGACAAGCTCCCAGCACCATATACTCTTAATGGCAGCACTGCACTTACAATGTCTAAGAATGGACTTAGACACTGTAGGGTTACTGGGCTCATGCACTGTACCCTCACCACTGGCATAGGGCACCCAGCTAGAGGGGTGACTGATCTATGCCAGGGCAGTGGGTTGTAGGCATGGCACATAGGGAGGTGTGCCATGTCGACTCTTCACTTAGTTCTGCACCAAAACATGCAGCCTGCACAGGCAGTGTGTGTGTAAAGGTACAGGGCCTCTAAGGGTGGCACAATAAGTGCTGCAGCCCTTAGAGGTCTTCCCTGGTCACAGTGCCCTGGGTACCTGTGGTACCATTTACCAGGGGCTGACCTGTGGCCAGAGATGCCAATTGGGTTAGGTTTGAGGGAAAGAACACAGGCCCTGGGAACCTGATTGGCAGGGACCCAGAGCACATCAAATCAAAATGCATCAGTAGTCTGGCAAAAAAGTGGGGGGGTTACTGCAACAGAAAACCACTTTCCTACACTATGTTGTTTCCTTTTCCCCATGATTTAAATGTAAGCGATAGCCGGTTATCTAAGTGACAGAAGAAACAAAGGCCTTCTTTAAAGATGATCAAATCAAAAAGCCCAAGAAGCAGAATGAGACCCAAAGGAAAGGAAATCAGCTAAACAGCAAAAATCCAAGTTACTTAAATGCCGGTAACGTGCAATAATTATTGGCAGGAAAAGAAAAACCACCACTTCCCCAGGAGCCTGGGTCAAGGGGGCTTTTGAAAAACAAAAACGGGTTAAAGGGTAGGGTGCGGCCAGCCCTCACCACAAACTAGCAATATCTGCCACTCCATAAGGGAACAGAATGAAATGATTGTTTAAAAATGACCAACCAAGAGGGGGGCCTAGCCTTGCCTCTTCCTGTCGCTGACGGGCGCTTCCCGCACAGCAAGACTCACCAGTACGTAAATAATGCAAATCCAAAACAGGTGTGAGTCACGCAGGAGGTAATGGGCGTTATAGTGCCCCAGCGGCACCCAAAGAGCAGGTGAAGCCAGTGGAGCGCGGAAAGAACACACCAGCAGCAGTTCCTTAATAGTGGTTGCAGGTCCAAGTCCGGGTAAGAATCCCCAACAAACACTCATCATACCTGTCCATCTCCTCTCATACACCAAAAACACTCTCCTCCAATGCACATCACCACCCCTTTACCATTCAACTACCACTCGACAACAGTACTTTACATACAAATCCTTTTCCAACATTCACATCAATATCTCAAACCACTACCTCCCAAAAACAAAACAAAACAAAACACACACACACACCAACTGATCAAAATCTCACACTATCCTGATACAGTTAATACCAACACTTACAATACACCTGCTACACGTTCAAAGAATACTACTCACTCTTCTAGAAATACACCTGCTACAAGTTCAACGAACACTACTCATTCTTGTAGAAAGAAAGTCAGACCAGCACAAACGACAATCTCTAGGCTGCCTACTAATAAATGCTGAATCACACTCTAAAAACAAGCACCATATCTACGACCTACTCACTGACACAAAACCTATCCTAGCTGTCATTATTACAAATCCAGAATGACTTACTTTTCAAAGGATTACTCCAGTCACTTGGTCTGACCATCATCAGTAGCTTTCCTACACAAAACACCAGAAATCACCACACCTAAGGCTACCTTACATGCAACCACATATCGACTGAAAACAAACTCAATGTTGAATACTTAAAAACGTCATTAAAACCCAACACAGATATAGACACAATACTATATGAGGTGCTGCAGTAAGCTTTTGATATCCTATGACCACTAAGAATAACAAATCAGGACAAAGGAAAGTAAGCACCTTAGATTAATGTGGAACTAAAAGAGCGAAAACAACAAATTGCAAAGCTGCAAGGCATCTGGCTCAAAACAAATAACAAGATTAACAACCTACACAAACGTAACAGAATATACACGTGACCAATCAAAAAAGCTAACAAAAGGTACTATTAAAACAGATTTCAAAATGCTAAATGTGCAAATAAAGAATTTTATAAAAGTCTTTCTGAATTTGTAATTTGTAAATCTACGTGCACAGAATGAACCCATCCAATTTCTCAAGAATGTACTTGCAAACTGGCAAAACAAAGGAAAACCACCAGAACCAACCCATTTCCAAAAATCCCCTCCAAAGGTAGGCTGACACAGCCTCTGCATTCCTTCAAACAACTATCAGAAAAATATGGATCCTGTCAAAGCAAGCAGGCCAGCAGTCTGCCCTGCTACCACGAATCTTCAAGAACATTCTTTTAACTACCTCTGCTGCCACACCAGTCAGAACAATCACCAATAATTCTTTAACTACAGGAGTTTTTCCAGAAGACTTTAAAAATGCATACAAACGCCCATTATTAAAGAAAACAAATGTGGACCCGCATGATCCAAACAATGCTCCAAATACAAATTGACCTTTCCTAAGCAAACTGATAGAAAGAGCAGCATTCACCCATATGTCACAATACATCTAGGAGAACTCCAATGCTTTTTGATTTCCAAACAGGATTCCATCCAGGAAGAGGCACCGAGTCTGACCGCATCTCTGACTGGGATGACTGTAAAATCATAGTAGACCAGAACAAGGTCGCTGCACAATTTACTTCTCTTAGATCTTTCAGCTGCCTTTGGCACGGTTCATCATGACACTGTAATCCAAAAACACTCTACGAAGCTTGCATAGAGAGGACTGCTCCCGACTGGATCACATCCTACCTTCAAAACAGAATAAATGTCTTCCTTACTCCCCCTTTCTCATCCAAACCATACCTCATAAAAAGCAGGGGTCCCTCAAGGCTCTATCATTTCACCCATGCTTTTCAACACCTACATGAAGTCATTACCAGCAATAATCAAATAATTTCAGCTCACATGCTATAACTACACAGATGACACAAATGCTTCTTAAACTGGAAAGCCCCAAAGCTAGTGGAAACTTCAACATCTTAAATTGCCTCCGAGCTGTTGCTCCTTGGATGACATGGAGCCATCTCAAATTAAATGCAAGCAAGTAAGAAGTCTTGGAATTACCATGGACTCCAAGCTATCAATCAATGCCCAAGTGGATAAGTTAGCAAGATCATGCTTCATTTCTATGAAAACTCTGACACTTTTTCATCCGCCTAGGATTTTCACACAAGGTCTAAGCTACCATCTCTCTGTGCTGTCTAAACTTGATTGCACCAATGACCTCTACCACAGACCATCATTATCAACTATGAAAAGACTACAACGAATTCAGAACTCTGCTCCTAGACTAATCCTACACGTAAAACCACAAGCCCACATCTCCCCTGCCTTGTGGGCTCTACATTGGTTACCGATTGACAGAAGATCCGCCTTCAAGTTGCTTTGTATCACCCCCAAAGCAATTCATGGAACAGGACCACTTTTCATCAGGAATAAAATCATCAAATACATACAGCAAAAGAACCTCTGCTCCAGATTGGCACCTCACCTTAAATCCCCACCAAAAAACATGGGTTGTACATATTTTTCAATCCAACTAACAGATTATTATGTCCACCATTCTAAATAAAAAGTACATTTGTCTATACTAATTCACCACTAATCCACTTTGCTTTCCGGAGTAGTGTGCTACTTCCTGAAAAGCACTTCAACGCCTCATCAGGGGTAGAAAGTGCTAAATAAATACAATTAACAGCCATCCTCAAGGTAGTGTCCCCGAGGAATGATATCTCTCCACTGATGCACGGATTATTCTCGGAGTCCAGATGAAATACATGTAACTTGGGCAACAGGGTGCCTTGCGGTCTTCAGCAGCAGTGTAGCAGCTGGCTCGAGCCTTCTGGGGAAAAAACATGAAGTACACCTGAAAAATGTACAGGCTAGGGTGGCACATCTAGGATACACAGCCACATGGGATTGTGTTAACTTTGCTGTCCTATCTTGAACCCAGAAATACAGCAGTGATATGGAATTATGCCAAACATTAATAGCCAACAAGATTGTTTCTTTCAGTCTTTCTCTTCTACCCCGTTAGCTTGCTGAATATATCTAAATTGTAGTAAACCCAAAGTTCCCCGAAGGCTGCTTAGGTCACCCACACCTTTCCCCCTCTGGATAACATTGGCCACATGGGCCCATTCTATATTAAATACAGCATCTAGCAAGTAAACGATATATACAATGTGTGGGGTTGCACCTTCTTTCCACCTATATCCCAGGTTTGCCTGCATGTAAATAAAGACCAGACATTCTTAGAAGTAATACTTCTGACTTGACATTGAGTTTATAGTGTATTGATTGTTGTGTTTTGCTGTATTTGAGTTTCTCGTCCACAGAGCCACAGAGGTATCCTTGACTTCTTAACTCCAATACCCCAGAAAGTTAAGTTTCTAAAGGGATTAACTTGGTTATGTAACTGGAGTTCAGCAGTAACTGCCACAATTAGACCCAAGTGTTAAATGACCGGACCCACCTCGGCTGCAGACCAGTCGCCACTGGTTGTTTCAGGGTCCCAGGAATGGGGCTTATGCTTACGAGCACCACAGCAGGTCCAGGTAGCCAGCTAGATCTTTCCATAATAATGCATTCACTCATCTTCAATGTTCCAGAGTTTTGCCTGCAAACAGCACAACAGCACTGTTACACTCAATCACTCATCCGTCGATGCTTCCACCTATCTCCTCTTTGGTCATCAAGACTCTCACAGTCCATTATCCACTCTCAGACACACACCAGAAAGTAGAATACATACAAGCTCATTCTTACAGTTTGAAGAATGCTAGTGGAGTGTGCTATCACACTCCCCCACTTGCATGGTGTCCTAGCTGGAGGAGAGGGCAAAGCAGTGGGCAAAGGAGAAATAACACGACAAAGCCTCTAACTCGATCAAAAATTCAGCAGAAGAAACAGCTGCTTTATATAAATTTCTGAAAACTGTGGCTTGCTTTGATGTTTGGAAATCTCAAATACTCCAAAGCTCACTTGTTTACTCTCAACACTTGCATTCCTATGACTTTTTGCTCATTTCCCTCAGATTCAACAACAAAATTGATCCTCCACTAATCATGGAACTAACATAGCTCGGCTATGTGCCAGAACATGATGCAGCATTAAAATCTTTACGATTCACGATAGATCTTTTTTCACATTGATTTTGCACATTAAAATACTTGTGCACCCTGCCATCTTCCATCCCAACGAATGAAAAATAATTAAACACCTATTTTTCTACAACCAACTCATAGCAGCAGCACACTCTCTTGTAATGGATGAACAACGGAACAATGGATGCCTTTACCACGCTTTTAGGTTGCAATGCATTTACCACACAGGTCTTTACCATGCACATTCCTTTACCATGCATGCCTTTACAATGAAATGGTAAGTATATATCAGGTAAGGGAAAAAACACCCCCACACACACATTAATTGGGGAGACCCTCAGACCCCTTTAATTTTGTATTTAACCCATTCCCTTATCAACCCCTAAATTCACCCACCCCTAAACCATACAAACACCCTTACCACCCTACACCCTTACCCACCCCTAAACCCTATAATCACCCCTACCACTATACCCCTACCCACCCCTAAACCCTAAAAACACCCTTACTACCCAATACCCTTATCTTCCCCTAAGCTCTACAAACACTATCACCACCCAGTACCCCACCCAACCCTAAACACACCCTTACCACCCAAGACCCTTATCCACCCATAAAGCCTAAAAACACCCTTACTGCCCAATACGCTTACCCACTCCTTAATCCCTACCCACCCATAAACACTATAGTCCTAACCACCCAAGACCCTTACCTTGCCCTAAATCCTAAATACACCCATACACCTCTATACCTTTAACCACCCCTAAACTCACTCCTAGACCCTACCCTACCCAATCCTAAACCCTGAAACACACCACCATATACCCTTACCCACTACTAAACACTTACTCATCCCTAAACCTTAAAAACACCCTTCCCACCCGAATCCTTACCCACCCCAAAACCCTAAAAACACCCTTATCTTAATCCCTTATACACACACATATACACACACACACAATTATCTGATAAATACTTACGATTTCGCTGTAAAGTAATGCGTGGTAAAGGCATGCGTGATAAAGTCATTGTATTGTAAAGGTAATGCGTGGTAAATGATGCCTGGTAAAGGCGTTGCATGGTAATGCCTGTGTTGTAAAGGCTGTTTCCCTCTTGTAATATCTGTTATTGGCTCTGGCAGCCCTGACTGGTCGACACAATCCCCTATGAAGCCCATTTTACATACAACAGCACGCCTCATTGCAGAGAAAAAAAGATTCAACCACATCTCTCTCTTGGCTTCCTCTAGACTAGAGGCAAGGATAAAGTTCAAAATCTGTTGCATTGCATTACAAGGCTCTTCAACATCACAAACCAACTTATTTCATAGATCTCTTGGTCATATCAGGAGGCGTGAGACATCAAGAAGTAAGAATTCTCAAATCCTGGAAGAACTGAAACTTGACTCTTCCCGAACCCTGAAACAATCCTTCTCTGGTTCAGCCTCTAGCACCTGGAACTCGCCAACATTTTATAGTTCAGAAAAGGTCTAAAGACCCACATCTTCAAAACTTATATCTGTGACCCTGGTTCTTTGGCAGCTATATCATAATGGGATTAGGAATGGCCATATCTTCACTATAGTATCAGAACTGACTGGAATCACCCCATTGAAGTCATGAACACACCATCATTTCCAGTGTTCAGAATTGAAACCCGGTTATGGGCACTTTATTTTCAGTTCAGGGCAACTGAAGTAGCTTTTTATCCTCTCTTTTCCTTCCCTGCCCACCCACTCCTCCTTGTTCTTCATATTTTCATGAATAGCGATCTTTTTACTGTGTAACACGCTTGATTACCTAATGGTGACATGATACTGTTTAAAATGGTTAAAAATAATACATAAATAGGGGCTTGGGTGTGCAACAAGGCATCCAACTGTTTTAATTGTGTGGCCTAATGTGGATAGAACTGGGAAAAGCCTAGTGCATGAAAGATGTAAAACACAACTCGAGCTCGTGTTGAATAGGCCCATTGTGGCGGATTCTGTGCAGAAGAGATTTCATGGTGCTTCTGTTAAGTATAGCTCAGATTAGCTCAATTTGGGTGGTTAATAGCAGGGTTGGACAGTGGCCTATAGGGCAATCAGACAGTGCTGAAGTAGATAACACTTACAACAGAAGTGTTCAAGTCCAATCTTTATTGTAGCATCCACATACAAGATAGACTGGTCCCAAACTAAATAAGAACCCCAAGCCTAGGACCTGGAATGCCAACAGTATGATACAGCTAAGCCAATAAATACAAAGGAAAACAACAATAAGGTAAGGAATACCTGCAGTAAAGAAACTTGGTTAAAGAACAAGGAATTAAGAATACAAAGAATGCTATGGATAAAGAAGCTAACACTAGCTACCATGTACCCCCCTTCCTTATATGAAACAAAAGAACAAAATTAAAAGAGGAAGAAAAGAATAAACA
Source organism: Triturus cristatus (assembly GCF_964204655.1). Taxonomy (NCBI): domain Eukaryota; kingdom Metazoa; phylum Chordata; class Amphibia; order Caudata; family Salamandridae; genus Triturus; species Triturus cristatus. The sequence continues at coordinate 827,231,020 of NC_140584.1, read as the reverse complement.
GGAAAAAATAGCAAAAACTGAAATATCAATACATAACTGTATCATCAGCACTGTCCATTGCCTCTTGTAATTTAGGATTGCATTGACGCAAAAGCTGTTCCTAAATCTTTTTGTTAGAGCATCGAAGGATTAATTGATCTCTAATATGTGTCTACTTCAACACCAAATGCACAGTCTGCAGCAAGAACCCTCAATAAGGAAACCTAAGCCTCCACAGACTCCTCAAGTAATTGGTGGCGATTAGAAATGAAACCTTTCCCAAACTATATGTGGTTCTTCACTGAATTCTTTTTTTTAATCTGTCCAATGCTTTTGAATAACAGTCATAGTCACCGCTTCAACCCATTACAGTTAAGTGTTTGAAAATATATTCAGCATCAGTGCCCATCAAATTTAATAGTAAAGCTTTTTTTCTTTGCGATGGAAATATTCCACCATGAATTGCCAAAAGGTAATTAATAAAATGTCTGAGCCACTCATCCCATTTGATGCTGGGTTGACTGGGACCTTTGAAAAATGCCGGTGGAGGGTTTCCACAATTGTTGTTGGCCGTTGGTGGCTAATTACACAGTAAACTCTATAAAATACTGATAAAACCAAATTCAATAAATATTATCAAACCTAAATTTGTGGCCAGAAATGCAGTGATAGGATTGCCAGTAAGATGGAAAGAAAACAAAATTTTCATCTGTATAACACGAAAAGTGTTAAGCACAAAGGACGTAATATGCACTTAAAAACACAAGAAATTTCCCAAAAAATGGAAGACACTACGTGTAGACATACGCACATACAAAATATGTTGGCTGCTCAAATGGAAAAATAGAAGTGCAGGTACCAGGGCCAGACTGGGACCCAAAACCGGCCCTGGCAAAGTGCTTGGCCAGCCCCCCCAGGGGTTTGGGAATGCGGCCGAGCTGTTTACCAGGGCCGGTTTCTGCCGATTTCATTACCGCGGCTGATATTGCAGCTATGCTGCATAAACAGCCCTGTAACAAAATCGGCCCCAAGGGGCCAAAACCAGCCCCAAATCCTGGCCGCCCAGCGGGCAAATGCCCGGTGCCCGCTATGGCCAGTCCGGCCCTGGCAGGTACTCTGTACCAGAGTCCCTGCTTGTTTCTGAGAAGTGCCGGCACTCTCCAATTAAAAGTATAGCATTTCTCTTGATAAGAGCTGGTACTCTCCCTCTCAAAATAAAAAAGGTGCCGGTACTCCGTACTGGACAGTATCGGCCCATTTAAAGCACTGACTGTGAGGCAGATGCAGTGGCTCACGGCAATGGCTAGAATGGCACAGCAATGGGCCGCGGGCTAGAATGGAAAAGCGAGCAGTACTAAATGAGAGGGCTCGATGGGAAGGGATCATCACCTCCCGGATCCGGCAGTGCGGGGTAGGTCACTCGTCACCTGGGGGCAGTTTCTTGGTAAGTACAACCCCCCCCCCCCCCCTCCCCTTGTGTGGTCTGGAGATACTCTGTTGGTTATCTGCTCGTACGAGGACACCCGTAAGGTCCAGGCCTGGGCACCGATTATTGGTGCCAGCAGAAAACCCATGAGTCTGGGTGCATACTCTCCGAGCCCGATCCTTGAGCTCCGATCACAGGCACTCTGCCGGTCCGGTGTGCGGAGTGGCTACCTCCCATCTGGGGGGGCGCCGCCCGTCGCGTCGGCTGGTAGGGGCTGGGTGACTTGCCATGGGGCCGGGAGCAACGTTCACTCATCCGTAGGACTGACTCTGAGCCGCCCCACTTCTGCCTCTCGCTACTACCTGAGGCTGACAACCAGGCTACCGACATAAGCGTGCCCACGCTACATGCTCCTAAACTCCTGCAACTTAGTAATTTTTAAGCCCTTTTTTCAATTATGGTCCCCAGGACACCAAAACCTTACCGTGTCCTTCACCTGCCGTGATTTGACGGGCCGATTAAAACTTAGTTGTTGGTAAGTTGTTTCTATCTCACCAAGCTGCTACTTCTTTTATTCACTTCTTTTATTCTCGTCAAGCATGATTTTGAACCTGCTGGACCTCACATTTTCACATATTAGTGTAACGACCATTGCGGGGCTAATATGGTTGACATATGCGACCTTGTTAACAACTTGTATGAAATTGTTGATGTGCATATATCTGGTGTTAATCACGAGGGCTATGAGGGCAGGATGTTACCAGAACTGTTGTTCGATGATATTGAATCGTTTTCATTTCTTGGTTTTTCATTTCAGATTGGCTGCTGCACCAGCAGGTACTTTACCTCTTGGTGTCACTTACTGTTATTATTATGCTAGTACACCTCTTTGCAATCACATTTTTAGTGTAGAGTTACTTTTTTTGTAGGTCCTGAGGAATTGCCACTAGATCATCCTGACTTAACTGGCAAGAAACATGTCGACCAAGCGAGACTGAGCGCAACACCCTGCAGCATTATTGCAGTGAGTCGCCAACTCCATTTTTAATCAGGGGGAAGGCAGGACTATTAAAGTCTAATTTACCTGACTCTTTCATTTCCCTGTTTTAGTTTACACTTTTGCACTCCTACACTTCGAAGGCCCCTTGAACCCACTGCACCATACGGCAAGGAATAAAAAGATCTCCGCCAAAGAGCCCCTGCATAGGGTGCCTGTCGGGTATTGGAGCGCCCACCCGACGAGGAGCATGCCCGATGATGAAGCATGACACCAAGCAGGCTGGGTGTGTGAGGGCTCTTATTCTGGAAGGAAGGACTTCCCAGTCTCTCCCCTTTCTCACTAAAACTACCAGTGTGTAGTCGGGGACCTTTCCAGTCCCCCTTCTCTCCCCCTCAGCCCTCCTATATCAGGAACCTTTCTCGTTGCGCTCGAGCAGAGTCATTGCCTCAGTAAAATAACATTTCAAAGGTGCCAGCAAAACAAAGGCACCACCAAATAGGTACTTGAAAGGCAGTAAAAAAAATGTGTTCTAGATCCTGTGCGAGACGATTTTAAATTGATGAAAGCAATGTCGAACGTTTCTCTTGCGCTGTGCCACTTGACTCAATTTCATCCAAAAGTCAACACAGGCACCTGCAATCATGCTGATAGTATACACAACAGACCTATGAATCGTCACCTCTCCCCAATTAGTGGAGTCTGCAGCAACTTTTCCTCCTTCCGATGCAGAGTCCGTGTGCGTACTTCTACTAGAGGACAGGAATCCAGCAGCAAGCAGGTGTGGCTGTTACCTCCGGGTTCAATTCCAGTCTTTATTGGAGCATCCACATACAAGATAGACTGGTCCCTAACTGAATAAGAACCCCAAGTCTAGAACCTGGACTGCCAACAGTATGATGCAGCTCAGCCAATAAATACAAAGGATAACAACTATAAGGTAAGGAATACCTGCGGTAAATACACTTGGTTAAAGAACATGGAATTAAGAATACAAAAAATGCTATGGATAAAGAAGCTAACACTAGCTACCACAAGTGTCTGACGGGTGGGCCTGTTTTATGGTCTGCTGAGCTGGTTTTAACTGTTGATTTCCCTGACATTAAAACAAGCATTTCCTGCAGCAAGCTTAAGTCCATGCAGTTTTCCATATGTTGCAGAACACTTATACAGCTTATCTCTACAAGTTAAAAACTTCCCTAATTTGCAAAGTGTGCTATCTTTTTAGCTGTTTAATTCTTAAATGAGGGCCACTTTTGTTCTTGTGACCTGGCCTATTTTCTGTCCCAACTCTACCCTGGTGGACAGTATGTTATGCTGTATTAATTTCCTGAGCAAACACTAGGAGATGATGGATGGAGCTCTGAAACTTTTCAGACACTCACCCCCAGTCACAGATCTGGGTTGAATCCATCATCGTTCTTTAGCTCACGATGCACCCCAGTTCAGACCCAGCCATATGCAAATCAGTCTTGACCCTGTTCCTTATGGGAACAGTCCAGCCCGAATTGCCAAGCCAGGTCTTTCCTGGACCGGAACAAGCTTCCTGGGACCGGTTTCGGTGCAACACCCATCATTAGCCAGGCTAGCATGAATAGAGTAGCAAAGTGAGCAAGGGACCCACGTCTGGGTATACCCTGCCAACTTAGGGCGAACAAAGCAAAGGAAAAAAACTATCGATTTAGGCCCAGATCTCTGTACTGCTGTGAATGTTTGACATGTTCAGCATTCTGTCCATCAATTGTTCTTTTTGTAATAATTTCCTGGGCAAGACACCCCAAAGCACATTCAGAGACCCGCATACATGTTTCTTTGTATCATGGAGCCTCTTGTAGATGTGAAGTCGGACTTGTAACGTGCCACCGGGGCTCATTTTTGGGTTCAGATATTACTGCTTATTTGCCTTAGTGTTAGCACAACATTGAGGCTTTGGCTCCGAGTTGCACGGCTGAGTGCTGTGAACGCGATTCTATCTGCTTAGCGGATGCTGGTGGAGGGCAACCTCGATAACCTGCTCTGCGCCTGGGAATGAAAGGCCCATTGATGGCGGACTTACGTAAAGGGCTCGCGCCCGCCGAGGCGTGGGAATGCTGTCCCAGCTCGTTAACGGGGAGTTAGGCTAATGACACGCTCTGCGTTGTCACGTGAAGCACGCCGGCCGGCGCTGTTCTACATCTCGAAGAATACTTTTTAGGAGCGCGTAAACGCCCCCTGAACAAACTCTCTTTTGTTTGTCCTCTAAACCGGGACTTAAGCGCAAGGCTTTGCCACAAACCTGCGCCGTTTTTAGGGGCGATGGAATTCCGTTCTCAGTGCGAGCCTTTGTTTCCATTGCCCGCTGTCGCGCGGGCATCTCTTGCTTGACGCATTGGTTTAGTTCCTCTAATGCTGTGGGTTGATACTTAGGTGAAGTCGCTATTAATTAAGCCTTCATAATTTTTTACTTTCATAACAGTTTACTCCTCAAATGATATTCATGCCTGAGTTGTTTGCCCCCTGTTGGTCCCCCACGCACAGGGGATGTAAAGATACCTAAGCAGGGTCGGCTTTAGGGCGGTGCGACCGGTGCCACCGCACCGGGAGCTGGCTTCCTGGGGGCGCCATGTTTGAAAGTTTATTATGCTTTTGAAACACCTGCTGCAGCGTTTCTTTCCCCGGCAATTACCAGGCTTCACATAAATGTCAAGATAACTCGTGTGATTAATTATCTTCCTGGAGAGAGATCAGCATGTTGTATAGTTGAGGTTTTGACTTAGGTGAAGTTAGTGCAGAGGGTTAATATGCCTGCTGCAAAGAACGGGTACCAAGTAGATTACAGAGTGCGTATGATGTAAACAAATCAGCATGTTACTTGCAATTTGTAACTTAAAGTCCTAATATAGAATAGTGAGCTATTACATTTCATCCTAGAACTGCATGCACACTGCAAAGTATACATTATTAGAACATTAATTAATGTTGCAAAAAGGGTTAATTTGGCTTGAAATCGATTCTTATTATTGAAGAAAACTCCCAACTATGCTGTTTCTTTTTCGACTCTGAGTTTGTGCTTCACCACACCAAGCACTCTTAAACTATACTGCCTACCAGTATGGATGACATGTGACTCCTACACTATTAGTCCTTTGGCTTATGTAACATTTCCTATACACTGTTTTACACATGTATGATTGATTGTCTCTGTGTAATGTGCGTGTGATGCAAAGTGCTCGGACACCCTACACTGGTATGAGTGGCGCTATATAACTAATTCAATGCATCTGAGAGAGTGTGGTTATGGAGACTTGGTCACTGTTAAAGGGTGGTAGTGAGAGAATCCGTGGTGGAGGTGGTCACTAGGGGGGCGCCAACTAACATTGTCGCACAGGGCGCCACCAGCACTAAAGCCGGCCCTGTACCTAAGGTATGTGATTCTGCCTGAGTAAGTATACAAAACACAGCACTTTTCTGGGAAAAGAACGCTGAGCTAGAAAGTGTTATTTTTCTTTAAAAAATATGACGCCAGTAAAATGTTGGCTGTCTTAAGATCACACTTTCCACATTTCAGATGAAGGTAGAGAGTGAATTTAGTCATGTGCATTTATATATGTGATGATCAGTGCTTCCTCTGTTTGCAGTTTCTTCCTACTTGTAGCTTGTGATCGAAACTGAAGGGAAACCTGCCAACAGAGGAAGTGGAGTGCTTAAAGTTTCCCAAAATTCATGAATCGTTTACATAAAAATAGTCAGTATAAATGGGGTACAAATAAATTTGAGTAATGATTTTCATTTGTAACTTTTTTGCATTGAAAGACTCTTACTACTGCAGTGGTTTATTCAGTTAGTAGCGTTTCTAGAAACACGTTTTACCCCATCCAAAAACCAGGACGTGGTTACAATCATTTTTCGTTATGTAGAAAGCACGTAGCACTTGACAATGAAACAGCAAAGAATAGAAATTGGATGTGAGGGAAAATTTATACATTTTCTAAATATACCCTAGAATCCTGCGGATAGGATTAGGAGTAATTTTGTACCACCCCATATTTTGGATTATCTATAATAGTTTGAGAAGTCAAACTTATCGCAAAAGCAATTGATAATAGCAAGCACCCTACCTTTCTGCTTTCCAACACTTATCACAATAAAAGATGTACCCCACGTGTGGGTGGACCTCATGCATCTAACAATAAATTAAAAGAAACACAGCTGGGTGAAAGGAGGAATCGATCCTGGTGAAAGTTTGAATTTTGGGATGATCGTTGGCTACAGTATTTGGACCTACAGTCTGCCGGGAAAACATTCCAACCCCGGACAATTTTGAGACCAAGGGGAATCCAGGTAGGTGTTGCTCCTACCATACTGGTTTCCCCAGGTTCTTTAGTTTTCAGAAATGCTGGAGTTGGTATGGTTCAGGGGTCTCCAACCTTTCCTGTAGTGAGAGCTACTTCTGCTCAAGGCAAGTCTTCCCAAGCCACTAGCACATTTTATACCTGTAAAATAGTGACTACACTACGACCACCCAAAGCAAGATTTTCAGTAATTACCACCCAAGTATACCAAGTGTGGTTACCAGCAGAATTGCTGGGAAAAAGTTCTTCAATATTAACTGCCTCCTCTTGACTTATGAAGTAACATTCAAATCTTGACATGCCCAGTGGCACAAATGACATAACCACAGCAGTACGTTTCCCCAGCTCAGCTTCAATTATCATTCACCAGTTTCTGAAAATGCACATTTTTCTATCTAATACTACTTTCCACTGTGGGCAAACAAACTCAATTTTCCAGAAGAAACCCCATTTTTGAAAACTAAAACTGCCTTTAAAATATCAGTTTTCAGTTTTTGAGAAATGCACAGTCTCAAAACATCAGCTTGTCATTATCATCATGTACTCCCATGTACAAATGCCTCATATGGACAGACTACTTTGAATTCCCAGGTATTACAGTCATATGCCATGGATGCTCACCGTTGGTATAGGAAACAATGGTCCTAGACTTCTTTAAAGCTACAATTCAGTTATGAAAAACATTCATTAGTCAAAGGGCACCCGGTACATATAGAATTAGCATTGTATCATTAATGTACCACCATTTTCTTTACTATGCAAACAAGTATATCCTCAAAAGACACAAAGGCACAAAATATCGCTCCAATAGTGACTGTTTATTATTTCTTTACTTTTATAACAGATCACCATATTCAATGCTCCAAATAGAGAAAGAGGTTGCTCCAAGGGGAGTGTGAAAAAGGAAAGTGCTTGTGAGGTAGGACAGATATAAAGGAGGGGAATCCAAAAGGCAAATTCAATAACCAATCAATTACACATTCTGGTATCCATAGTAAATCTGGTCGTGGTTCATAGTGGCACCAGTTTTACAGAGAGGCCTGTCCCTTATGAATTTACAAATATTCATTTCATGATTTTATGATGACGCACAGAGAACATTCATCTGTGAAAAGGCAGGGCTGGGATGATATCAGGTACAGGCCCACTGGGGGAAGAGTGTTGACGTTTTGACCCAAGTGCAATGAGGGTAATTTATATCCTCTGCACGCTGGTCTTCCTTAGAGCGGGGGGAGGGGGGGAGGCAACCTAGGGTGAGGTACAGTCAGGATACAGCCCCTGAGGAAGACCCGCCTGCAGAGGATATAAATTACCCTCATTGCACCAGGGTCGAAACGTCGACACTCTTCCCCCAGTGGGCCTGTACCTGATATCATCCCAGCCATCCTTTTCACAGATGAATGTTCTCTGTGCATTATCGGAAAATCATGAAACTAATATTTGTAAATCCATAAGGGACAGGCCTATCTGTAAAACTGGTGCCACTATGAACCACGACCAGTTTTACTAAGGATACCAGAATGTGTAATTGATTGGTTATTGAATTTGCCTTTTGGATTCCCGTCCTTTATTTCTGTCCTACCTCACAAGCATTTTCCTTTTTCACACTCCCCTTGGAGCAACCTCTCTCTTTTTGATGCATTGAATATGGTGATCTGTTATAAAAGTAACTAAATAATAAACAGTCACTATTGGAGCAATATTTTGTGCCTTTGTGTCTTTTGAGGATATACTTGTTTGCATTGTAAAGAAAATGGTGGTACATTAATGATAAAATGCTAATTCTATATGTACCGGATGCCCTTTGACTAATGAATGTTTTTCATAACTGAATTGTAGCTTTAAAGAAGTCTAGGACTGTTGTTTCCTATACCAATCCTTACCCAGGTCCGTGGACAATTGTGGGTTACCCCATTATGTCATAATGGATACTCGCCATAGCACCACGGATGCCTGGATTATGCCAGTAATGCCCACCATTATACTAGGGCCACAGTTGTGCCAAGGCTGGAAACCAGAAGGATCAGGGATAAGACCACATATCAGTCATGACCATTAATATGCCAGGAATAGGTACATATAGGCCAGTCATGCTCAGAGTAGGTCTATGATGGCTGCCAGCATACCACAACTAGACCAAAAATACTAAAATAGTCAAGGATGACCATTATGATGCCACTGGCACTATTATGTCAGGACTGGACACAATTATGCCAAATATAACACTCTTATGATGGGGCTAGCATATATTTTTGGCGGTTCTTGGCACCAGGCATAGTTTCAGAAAGCAATAGTGTTTATTACGGTCACACACATAAACGTTGATGAATCTCTTAATTTTCTCTGGTCTGGATCATACCCTGTTCTCCTCAGGTATTGGGCTGATCATGCATCTAACTGACACATTTTCACTCTGACTCATGCAGTCCCGCTCTTTGGTGGGTCAGCACTGATTACAGCTCAGGCTACTGCTGTCATACTTTTTTGATGGTGCACTGTTCACACACATGTTGTGACTGATAAAGGAGGGACTACAACATGGTCAATCTTCTTGTGGCTTAATTATATTGAGATTGGATACAGACTGTCATGTAGCAGGTCCTATAAGCTGGCACAGTGTGTGTTTGAGTGTTAGTATGAGTTGCTGTGATTAGTTTGGCTGGCTGTCACTCTTAGGGTCTTGAGATGATCAGTGCTGCCTTCCTTAATAGGCACCTACTCTCTGAAATTGATACTGGGCTTGACTTCACCTCAGAGAGCTACTTTGAGGGTACTGGTGAGCTACCAGTAGCTCCAGAGCTACTCGTTGAGACCCCTGGTATGGTTCAATGGGTGCCAGCTGATTCCGTACACAGCTACTGCAGCCAATTCATACGGGAATTTTAAAGAAACTGTGCTTTATGCTGCTGGTGTTTGATGTTTGCAGGGCATTATTGCTACCAAACAGTAGTGGAATCAACAGAAGCCACACTACTCTGAATTTTCCAGGGTCTCTAGTTTTCTGCAATGCCTGAGGTTGACAGGGTTCCCTCACTACTGCCGATCTCCTGGGCCAAACACTGCAGTCATCCCTCACTGGAATTTTGTGGTACATGTGTTTTACATAGCTACAGTTTGACGTCTGCAGGGCATTATTGCTAGCAAACATTGTTTTAAAAAAAAAAATGTTTTTATTAACAACACAAAGTGCAGATTACAACAAATGTCAGTGGAGCTCTCAGCGTAGAACGTACTTACACATTAAAACATCACGATACATATTTAGAATGTATATATATATTTTTTTAAACTTTATTTAGTGATTTCACATAAAGTATCGTGATACATTCGATAATACACGGATGTAGGAAAAAAGAGAATAAGGGTGGTACATTTTACGTTTGGCACGTTAGGAAACAACACATCGATCAGTACAATTGAAATCAATATAACATCTATCATGTTTTGTGCGGACCCTCAAAAAGGGCGAGTTGGCCTAGATACTCGAGTCGCAGTCTCCTCAGGTGTCTGTTACCGAGGCACTGAGTGTTGAAACAGGTGGTAGATGTAGAAGGGGATAGGAGTGTGTAGTGTCCGGTTTTATGATTTATGTGCAATCAACCCACCCCGGTGGGAACCAAACCCTGTTCTACCTGACGGGGGGGGAGAGGGGGGGGGGTGTCGCGCTGTAATGATGTCATTTACAATTTATATAATGAGTATATTGTGCAGTTTGTTGTTGAGAATATAGGATGTACCATGTGGCCTCCTTCTGTGTGAGAAGATAGGGGAAGGAGAGAGAGAAAATGGGGGAGGGAGAAAGAGGGAGAAGGGGAGCACAACAATTCAACATATTGAAAGCTCTGAAGTATGTAAGAATCAAATCGTCCTAAGTCCGCTCACTCTTACTGCATATGTATGGCGGTTGATCAACGCAGCCTGTGAAGCGAAATGTTCGCCACAACTTCGTGACGTTATGTGTGTTCGGTAGTCACCAAGCATGCCACAAAGTGGAGAGTGGAGGGATCTCTGGGTCAGTGGAGAAGGACTGTGTGACCCGGTGGTTGTGCGTAAGGGGGAGGGGGCATTGTAGAGGATGGTGCAAGGGTTATGGAGCGTTGCGTGTAGAGAGGAATGACGGTGTGATCATTATGATGCAGCATGTCAGTGTTTCTGGTGAGTATGTGCGTTTGCAGTGCGTTCAAGGTGGTTGCTCAGTGGTCTTAGCTTCAAGTGCAATCAAATACGTCTCCCAATGTTCACCCCCGTGTGGGAGTTGCCTCTCATGCGAAGTAGTCTAAGAGAGTGTGCCTTGACTCTGGTCCATGTCAGTAGTACGCAAAGCCCACCCCGAATTCCTGGAGGAGCAGGGGACTTCCAAGCCATGGCTATATTCTGTTTGAACAGAAAGGAGGCCAGATCAGTGAAGAGATGCAGATGTTTGTCTCCCTTCGCCCGGGCTCGTAATTCCTATAGGCATGATTCGGGAGTGGTGAGAGCGTGTGTAGACAGCTCTGCCACTGTCAAGGTGACTTCTTTCCACAACAGTGATAATGGCGTGCATGAAATCTGCATTCTGCCATTTGCATCAGGGACATTCTGGGCAGAGCGCCGGGGAAATGCGTCGAATACGGCCAGGGGAAAGATAAGTGTGTTGAATATAGTTTAACTGAGTGAGGCGGAACCTGGGGTTGCGGGAGATCTTCTTGGTCATCTGTAGGGCATGAGCCCAAGCTGCATCAGTAAGTGGATGTAACACTGCGTCCCACTTGCTAACAAACATTGTTATGGTTCATACAAGCTACTCCTCCCTGGAAGCCCCTATGTCTCCAGTATTCAGAAATACCTGAGTTTGGTACTACACTTGACCTTAGCCAAGAGGCCAAGAAGCTATAGAAATATCTAAGTTTGGTAGAGTTCCTTGGCTACCAACTGATCTTAGACACACATACTTAGTAAACCTTCACATTGTCTAAGCATGCTCATGTTTTTGTCTTGTTACTCTCCCATGCGATCGGTCCATTCAGACATGTTGGTTACCATTTTTATGGTGAAAAGAGTGAGAAAGTACATGGTAGAACTTCTGCAATTCTTTTCTAATTCTGGATGTATTTTCAGATAAATGTTAGCTAATCCTTTTTCTCTTCCATCATTTGACATTTCCTTGGTGGTCTGGATATGGGAAATTGATGGAATCCTTCCAAGCGTCACACCTCCCTGCATTACCCAGGATCTCTAACTTTAAAAAATGCCAAGGGTTAATTTTCTAGATGTTTGCCAGCCCCAGCCCTAATATTGCAGCAGATCATCTTTTGAATTATGAGGAAACTGCATTTTTTTAACCATACTTTACTGTTTGCATGGACTTCCTGTTAAAAAAGGACTACTGGCATCCACACAAGCCACATATCCCTGCGTTCCCCAGAATTTTTACTGAGATCCCCCTGAGTCTTTTCTCTTTTAAGAAGGGCTGGGTTGGTACCAGGCTTCTGGCCAACCTGAGGCTTAAATATATTGCAGTCAGGCCGCATGAAAATTGTATTTGTTCAACAATTGTTTGACATTTGCAAGGGATTCTGAGTAAAGAAACATGGTGGGACCCATGCAATCATGTGTCATGGATTCCTTTGGGGCCTCTAACGTTCACAAATGTTTATGGAAAGTTTAGCAGGGATCTGGCTTACCATATTCCAATAGTCCAAATATTGCAGCTATCGTGCTGTGGAAATAATGAAGAAATTGTTTTTCTTGTATCCATACTTTGCTGTTTGCCAGGCATGTGGGGTATGATGAAGTGGTGGGATCCATGCAAGCCTCCACCCTGACTTCCCATGGGTCTAAATGTTCATAAATGCCCTGTTATCAGCTGGCCCTGGGCCCAAATGCTGATGTAATCCCCTTTGTGAAGTATTAGGCCTTGGAACCCACAGAGCCCATAGAGTATCAAAGAACCCAAGTTCCTTAACAGGAAGCAGCTATTAAGTACATTGTGAATATCACACCATCAAATGTCATACTCCTTCGAGGACAGGTATGGCAAGGCATGTTAAGGGCGTAGGATAGGCCAAGGAGAGAGGTGCAACACGGTGCAGCCTGGTGACATTTTCATGGGATATTGCTGTGCCATTTTCTCTTTGGCACCAACCCTGACACATGAACATGACACTAAGTGGTAAAGACATTTCATTTGAGGATCAAGGAAAGAATCAATTTTCTGACTAGTCGTGAAGAATCAGACTTCACTGCTTGATGTGTGTTGAAGTCTGACAATTTAACAATGTTTTAGGTATGGTCTGCAGAGGAAACATACAGTTAAATCTTCATTATGGTGAGCAGGGTTGCACAGAACCGACACAGGTTGACTCATTCTTACTAGTCTATTTGTCAGATTTTCACCCTGTATGCATCTATAAGCCCCCTCTTCTGGGTCTTACGTTTTCATCATGTAAATTGTTGTTTGCACGACTGTGACCATTCCAGAACCGGACCTAGGAAACCCATTGACAGTTTCCTCTGGTTAACACTCAAAACTAAACAATAGTGAATGTGACGTTGTGTGAATGCAGGGTGATAGAACATTTGCTGTTGGCAGTGAATTGTGGCTTTTATTGTTGAGCGCTTATAAAGAAATAGTGCTAGTCTCCAATATTTAACAATTCCATGGAATTATAGGTAAGGAGAGATTGCGCAAAGCATACAAGTCATATCTCCTTAGCTCCGCCTGCATCTTTCCTTTTAAAACGTGTGGGGTTTCTCGTATTTCCTGACTAGTGGTAAAAGAATGGGAAAAAACTCCAGACTTGACACTTATCACATCTCAATGACAAAGGGTGTGTCCAAAACTCTCAAAACATAAGTGCAGTTTTCGTCTCTATTTCTTTCCGCTGAGGTATGGGTACCCAAACATGTCGTCTTGTTTTGCCCGAGTGACATTTAATATATATGTGATGGGTAGCTCCAAAGGAGTAAGGCACTAAGCCAGGTGGATGGTGCCTGTAAATCCCCCAGTTCTAGAAAATACATTATTTTTTCCAGTTATTAGGGTCTCATCTCCCATAAGCTGCAGTTTTGGAGTTGAGTCCTTTGATCCACTCCCACAGCTGAGTAATATACCGATTGTGGGTGAAAACCATACACAACATTTACCCTTCCCCTTTCTTTTCCTCTTAACAAAAACATGATCTCTGGAGTCCGGGGTGCATTTCAGGGCCACTGAGAGTGACAAATGGGGGAAGGGAAAGTTGTGTCTTGTACCAAGATACCTGGCTTACCACTTCATTCCTAGTTTTTTATCTTGGCAATAATGACTTCTGGTTTCCAGGGTCCATCTCATGTTTCCCTGGTCAGAAAATCGGAGGTAACACCTTCATCTGTTTCCCCAGGAGAGTGATGTTCAGATGGTGGGTATCTGCCAGAGAGAGGCACAGCTTGTGCCAGGAAGCCTGCCAACCATTCAGTTTATGTATTTTGTTTCACATAAAATGCACTCTGGTGCCTAGGGTGCATTTTCCATTCCAGGTCCTCTGAAGGGGATAGATCTAAAAGTAACACCACTGATCTGCTCTTCCGGGGCAACCTAATTGCAGATGGAAGTTAATGGCCAGAGAGAAAGATGGGTCTTGGGCCAGAAAGCCTAGCTTCTTGCTCCCTTTCTACCTTTGCACTTGACAAAACTTTTAACCTTGTGTCGATGGGCATGCTTTGCCTCCAGACGAGGTTTATCAGGTGGTAGCACTCCGATCTTCTCCAGGAGAGCAACACAAGTGCAGTTGCGATGCGGAGGTCAAAGACCTTCCTTATCATATAAGCAAACTTTTCATGGCATGTAATGTACTTCTAGCTATTGCATGTGGTGTAACAGTGGATAGTGCTACCTGTATCTATCTCACTCCCTGCTAGCTAAAAGGTTGGTTTGTGAGAGGAGCCCAGCCTCGCTATTTGGGGCGTTCTCCAAGCCCTGGATTGTGATTCCGACATTGCACTGTAGAAATTTGCAGTACCAACTCACAATCACACTCACACTAGAATGGCTTGGGGGGGATTCTTTCCGAGGCCATTTTAGAAAAAAAAAAAAGCCCCTCGGTGTTTTTACAGTACATTTACGCAAATACTGCTCGCCCATTCGTCACCCACTCCCGCCTCCCACCTGCTCCTCCCTCCCACCTCCCCTTATATGGCGGCCGCTGTGCGGTGAGGAGAGCGACTCTTGACCCTGTCTCCAGGCAGGTCACTCCCCCCTTGCAGCACAGCTCCACCAGTGTGCCTGTGTGCTTCTGCTGCCTGTCACCGCCTCTGCCGCAGGTTCGAGGCCCCTCAGCCTCGGTAGTCGGGTACTGCCGTCTTTTGTATAGCTGCTTTGCTTTCTGTATTGCTGCCTTTATTTTTTGTACTGCTGCCCTGTTTTTTGTCTCCTTAGGTTTCTCCTTGTCTCTGCGCCCCCCTTGTTTTGCCCTCCGTGCCCTTACCTTCGCCAGTTTCCCGCAGCTGAGTCCCCTGCGGCCCCGCCCCCCTGCTCGCCCATTCGTCACCCACTCTCGCCTCCCAGCTGCTCCACCCTCCCACCTCCCCTTATATGGTGGCCGCTGCACGGCCGCGCCTAATGCAAGCCCGTCTGCGCCTGGACCGCACCCAGCGCCAGAACCCCTGGCCCCCATCTCCGCTACGACGCCCGTCTCCGCTACGACGCCAACACCCTCCACGCACTCAACACCGGATGAGCACACACCTGCTTCCTGGCCACCCCAAAGTGCACCGAAGGACCCTTCTCCTGCCGGAGCTGCAGCTTCACCAGTCTCCGAGCCGCCAACCCACCCCCCAGGACAGGACGCAACCACCTCAGATGCATACTACTGAACACCCGCTCCGCACGCAAACACGCCGTCGAACTCTGGGGCCTGTTTAGGAAACATCCTCCCCAGACGTCGCCTTCCTGACAGAGACCTGGATGAACGACTCCTCAGCACCGGACATCGTCATAGCCATCCCGGATGGCTACAATATCACCCGTAGAGACCGCACCAACGGAGTAGGAGGGGGAATCACCATCATCCACAAGTCCACCCTCAAGGTCTCGACCAACTCCGACGGCACCCTCAGCACCGCCGAACACCTGCACTTCCAGATCCACACTGATTCCAACACCACCCTCAGAGGAACTCTGATCTACAGACCCCCCTGACCCTGGCCTCAGTTCAGTGACTCCATCGCTGACTTTGTCAGCATGCACGCCCTCGCCTCCACGGACTACATCCTCCTCGAAGACCTGAATTTCCACCTCAAGAACAACAACAACACCAACTCCACCACCCTGATCAACAACCTCGAACTCCGACAGCTCGTCACAATGCCCACCCACTCCGCTGGCCACACGCTTGATCCCATCTTCTCCGCAAGCTCCCATGTCTCCTTCAGCCACACCACCGAACTCCACTGGACCGAACATTGCTGCATCCACTTCACCTTCCGGAAACGCACCCAACAGATCTCCCGCCACTGCTGGAACAAAATCACCGAAGACCAGCTAAACACCGCCCTCGCCCGAAGCCCACCCACCGACCCCGCCGCCAGCAACCTCAGGCGTTGGATCAATGACTGCGCCAACACCCTCACCCCGATCAAGAAACCCCCCAACAGACACACCAACAAGAATGCTAGCTGGTTCTCCGCGGACCTCCCGACCTCCAAACAAACCTGCCGAAGACTAGAGAAGAAATGGCACCGAGAACAGACACCGGAGACCCACGCAGCCCACAAGAACGCCATGCGCCAACATCATCACCTCATCAGATCCGCCAAAAAGACCTCCTTCAAGGACCGCCTCGACAACAACGCACACAACAGCAAAGAGCTCTTCAACATTGTGAAGGAACTCTCCAGCCCCAGCTTCAACACCAACGACATCCCACCATCGCAAGACCTGCGCAACTCCCTGGCCACCTTCTTCCATCGCAAGATCACAGACATCCCTGACAGCTTCGACAACCAGACCACCACGACAGCCAACAACACCTCAGACCCCACGACCACCACCCACAACAGCCCCCTGCGCACCTGGACTAACATAAACAATGTCGACACCATCAAAATCATGAACACCATCCACTCCGGTTCCCCGTCAGACCCGGGCCCACACCACATCTTCAACAAAGCCAGCGCCACTATCGCACTCCATCTCCGCAAGGCCATCAACATCTACTTCGAGACCACGACCTTCCCGGAGAGCTGGAAGCACGCCAAGATCAACGCCTTGCTCAAGAAACCCAAGGCAGATCCGAGGGACCTCAAGAATTTCCGGCCCATCTCCCTGCTCCTGTACCCGGCGAAGGTCATCGAGAAAACCGTCAACAAGCAGCTGACCCGCTACCTTGAAGAGAACAACCTCCTGGACCTGTCCCAGTCCGGGTTCCGGAGCAACCACAGCACCGAAACTGCCCTCATCGCTGCCACCGATGACATCAGGGCCCTGCTGGACAATGGCGAAATCGCGGCCCTCATCCTCCTGGACCTATCAGCTGCCTTCGACACAGTCTGCCACCGCACCCTACGCACTCGCCTCCACAACGCAGGGATCCGAGACAAGGCTCTGGAATGGACCACCTCCTTCCTCTCTGGCAGAACCCAGAGCGTCCGCCTCCCCCCTTTCCGTTCCGAAGCCTCAAAGATCATCTGCGGCGTACCCCAAGGATCATCCCTCAGCCCGACATTGTTCAACATCTACATGGCCCCGCTCGCCCACGTCGTCAGACAGCACGAGCTCAACATCATCTCCTACACCGACGACACACAGCTGATCCTTCTCTGCACCAAGGACCCCCTCACTGCCAAAACCAACCTCCACGAAGGAATGAAAGCCGTCGCCGAATGGATGAAGAACAGCCGTCTGAAGCTGAACTCGGACAAGACGGAGGTCCTCATCCTCTGCTCCACCCGCTCAGCCTGGGACGACTCCTGGTGGCCGACCGCCCTGGGAGCAGCACCAACGCCCACCGACCACGCACGCAACCTGGGGTTCATCCTCGACTCAACGCTCTCCATGACTAAGCAAGTCAACGCCGTCTCATCCTCCTGCTTCAACACCCTACGCATGCTCCGCAAGATCTACAGGTGGATCCCCACCGACACAAGAAAAACAGTCACCCAGGCCCTCGTCAGCAGGAGGCTGGACTACGGAAACGCCCTCTACGCGGGAGCCCAGGCCAGACTGCTGAAACGACTGCAACGCATACAGAACGCCTCTGCCCGCCTAATCCTCGACATCCCTCGACACAGCCACATCACACCCCACCTGAGAGACCTGCACTGGCTGCCCGTCAACAAGAGGATCACCTTCAAGCTCCTCACCCACGCACATAAGGCACTCCACGACACCGGACCAGCATACCTCAACAGACGACTCACCTCCTACACCCCGAACCGCCAGCTCCGCTCCGCCGACTGCGCCCTCGCCACCATACCCCGCATCCGAAGAACGACCTGTGGCGGCAAATCATTCTCCTACCTCGCCACCAAGACCTGGAACACCCTCCCCATCCTCCTACGGCAGACCCAATAACTACTAACCTTCCAGAGGTTACTCAAGACCTGGCTATTCGAGCAGTAGCAGCACCCTCCCGCCCCCCTAGCGCCTTGAGTCCCTCACGGGTGAGTAGTGCGCTCTACAAATTTCCTGATTGATTGAAAGCAATGGCTTTTACCAGCAGTTCTTGAAATAACAGACATTGCAACAAGTGCCATCTAATTGACGAAACAAAACATGAGCAGTCAGCACTGCCAGCTCAAGAAGAACTGCCTATAGGTTAGCACACGTTCTGGGAACGCAAGTACTTTGTCCCAACACTTCAGATTAACGCTTTCAGAAAATACACCTGTTTTGTTCTGAAATATTAGACTTACATTTGATCATTTTTAAAAATACTCCTTCCCAAATGCCATCTTTTCATTCATTAAATTTGACCGTACATACCGGCTTGTGAGTTTAATCAACTACTCAGATATACTGCTATCCTATGTACACAGAATCTGTCTCTCAGGCCCATGTGTCATAATCGCATGGAAAAACAACAGTTGATGGACAGAATGCAGAACAATGTCATACATTCACCCCAGTACAGAGATCTGGGCCTAAATCCATTGTTTTTTTGCTCACCATGCCATTCCAGTTTGAACCCCGCCATATGCAAATCAGTCTTGACCCTGTGCCTCATGGGAACAGTCCAGCCCGAACTGCCAAGCCAGGTCCTCCCTGGACTGGAAACAAGCATCCTAGGACCGGTTTCGGGGTTTCACCCCTCTTCAGCCAGGATAGCTTGATTCCAGTGGCATGGAGAGCACGGGACTCATGTCTGGGCATACCCTTCCCACTCGGGGTGACAAATGCATAAAGAATAATTGATGGACAGAATGCAGAACAATGTCATACATTCACCCCAGTACAGAGATCTGGGCCTAAATCCATCGTTTTTTTGCTCACCATGCTGTTCCAGTTTGAACCTAGCCATATGCAAATCAGTCTTGACCCTGTGCCTCATGGGAACAGTCCAGCCCGAACTGCCAAGTCTGAACTGGGGTGGTGGAGTGAGCTAAAGAAGGATGATGGATTAAACCCAGATCAGTTGACTGGGGGTGAGTGTTTGATTTGCTCAAACGCTCCGTCCATCATCCCCTTTGGTATCGCTTTGTTCGCCCTAAGTTGGCAGGGTATGCCCAGACGTGGGTCCCTTGCTCACTTTACCACTAGATTAAAGATAGCCTGGCTGATGAGGGTTATGAACCCGAAACCGGTCCCAGGATGCCTGTTTCTCGTCCAGGGAAGACATGGCTTGGCAGTTCGGGCTGGACTGTCCCCATGAGGCACAGGGTCAGACCAATTTGCATATGGCCATGTCTGAACTGGGGTGGTGGAGTGAGATAAAGAAGGATGATGGATTAAACCCAGATCAGTTGACTGGGGGTGAGTGTTTGATTTGCTTAAACGCTCCGTCCATCATCCCCTTTGGTATCGCTATAATCGCATGGAAAACAGGCCCACCGTATGAAAGTGGCAGCCGCTAAATGTCAGGGTTGTCCTCCTTATGCCAGGATGCGCAGTATAAGCAATGGTTTCCAATAATATGGTCAATGACTTATTCATCCAATAATAAATATGATTTGGGCACTTAAGAATGTTGTCCTGGCCTGTTGGTTCTTTTCTTAGGTGTGATGAGCTGGCCTGTCTTTTTGTGTACACCTTGAAAAGGAGGGGGTACTGTTTTATCACGATGGACCCGACCAACGTATGTGAGAGAGAGGTTCTCCCAGGAGGTTGCTGGGACACCCCTTTCTTTCAAGATTTGGTTAACACATTGCCGATTTATTGGCTTCTGTTTGTATTGTAGCCCTCAGTACTTCCCATCCTCTGACTGCAGGTAGATGGCGACCACTGACAGTAAGTGGCACTACTTTGTACAGGAGTAGGCTTACATCTTAGTTGAAGTGCTAGTTGGCAAAATACATGCAAGACTCCAACACTTGTACTTAATGTCAACTATTGGCATAACTTATTAACATAATGTATTAAATATAATTTATTACATTAATTCCTATGTAAAACTGTACTCACACAGTCACCTGAATCATGTTGCATATGGAGCCTGAACAGAGTGGACATAAAGACTTTTGTATGTTAGGAAGAGTGCATCACTCGCGTCTGTAATGCATACATGTCTGACATTGAGGGGCAATCCATATAGTTCAGTCACATTCAAACGCGTATAATCACTCAGAGGAGCATACACCCTCCTCGCACACCAGGCTGTAATAGCCCTTAAGTCCCTAAAGCAAGGTACACTACGTTCGGGTGTTTTGACCACCTTCCCCTAAAGCCGCCTATTCCAAGAACCGAGGCTGACCTAGAACACCAGGAATTCTTCCATCTACCGAGTATCAAGATTGAGATTTCTTGAACAATACTTGATACTAAACAGGGAAGGCTACCTGAAATTGGTTTCGAGGTAAACCACGCTTCTCCTCACTCTCTTCTCAGCAAGCAAGTCAGAGAATTACAGGGGTTCACCGTAAAGGAGCTGTACCTTTCATTCACCAAAGACAAGATGATTTCATGAACTAACCCAATAATTGAAAGATCCACTGCAAGAGAAAAAATTAATCAAGGGGGCATTTAACCTCCTAAGTGGATCCAAGGGAATCGATTCACCTCTTCCCATGTAAAGTAACCGTGTTTGTAGGGCATGCATAGCATGTATATTGTGTGTATGTGTTTGTTACAGAAAGGTAAAAATGATTGCTAAGTGCTTTTGAGATGGGCCGTGTTGCGGCTAGGAGTAATTGCCATTGGATGAGGTGAATTCAAGCAATCCACCATCACTTCTTTCTTTCGGTCAGTGCTGTGAAAGAGCGCCTCCCTGCAGGTTTGTCTTTTTTGTAGACTAGACTGCCAGCATGCTCCTTCCATGTGACCTCTTCCTGAACCTATCCGTCTCCCTTTCTTCAAGAGTAATTTTCCTGCACCTAGAGGGAAACCCATTCTTCCCTTATCTTCCCGATTTGCTTGTAATCAAATAGCAGAGTAGTGGTGGCCATTTGCTGGTGTTTGTCTGAGGGCAATCCACATCCACGCCTTGACTAGTTGTCCTTAGAATTCCAGTGCCTGACCCCTCCAGTCCAATGGCGTCTTGATGCCTCCATACCCCCTTTGTGGGCTCTGGTGCCTTTGGCAGGAGCCAGTTGTTCTAATTACCAAACCATTTAAACTGTCTCTCTTAACCTAAAGATTTCAACCTTGCATTCCAGTTCTCAGTGGGAACTGGTGAAGGCTTAGATTCCAGCGACTGCTTCCGTTCCAGTGGGCGCACAAACATTTCAGAAATACAGACCCTAAAGATATGCAACACAAGGTACTTAATGCTGGGTACTGATCTGCAACCCTTGCAACAGCTAAAAACGAGTTGGACTTCAGCTGTGTTTCTTTAGATAGTTGACCCATGTCCTACTCTCACAACCTTAACCATATCCGTTGTCCCCATTGGCCCACCAGGACTCTGAAATATCCATAGAAGACTCCAGAGACTGCAGTGCGTCGGACCCGTCTCTAGGTGCTGGGTCCTTGAGTTCTGGAACATTTGACTTTTTGTTTGTGACTTGAAAGCCAGTAGCTGAGGCTTCGACACAAGGTCTTACCCTGTCCTACAGCCAGAGCCAACGAAAGAGCGAGTGGCTGCTCAATACCAGGCTGCTAAATACCAGGCCTACCTGACCTTGATTCCATCGTGAAAACCTTTCATACCCACACTTTGCCTCTTTAACTCTCTCTTGCAAGGGAGTTTTCATACCTTCTTTCTCTCTTTGTCCACATAGCCTATGTGTCTCTCCCTTTTCTGGCTCTTGATCGGGTCAAAGTCTGATGTTGAAAAATAAGACCTGTTCTCCAAAAATGAATCCTGGTGCCCAGCGCTCACACACACTGACACAAATTAAGCACTGGTAACTAGTCGCCCTATCTAATGAGCTGACCTCAGTCACTCATACTGACATCCTCAGTATTGTTGTCGCTACTGCTTGCAGGTTGCCATCTTTCGTTTGTGGGACATAAATTGCGTGTTTTGTGTGCAGTGTCTCTTTATAATTGTTACTGTCAACCAACAAGTAGTGACCTCATAAAAGACATACTATGACGCGAAGTAGCATCATATGCAGCATCCAGACTTTTTTTTTCATTTGCTTGGAAGTCAGGCAGAGGTGCCCGCACGGTAGAGTCGGTTCCGGGTGTTTTTCTTGCTGTACTAGAATTTTTGCGGTTTTTCGTTCTGAGTGACTAGTTCTTCTTTGTTGTCACATCACACTATGATTGTATATGTAGCTACAATAATTAGATGGTAACCTTTAAACTGTAGCAGAACACGTTTCTAGACCTACGTTGTATCAATCTTAATGAGGCTATTATGTTTTAGCATTATAAACCCACTGCTTAATCTCTTAGCCGTTTGCATCGATGCTTTGATGTGAGACGGGGTTCATTTGCTCCACCCACAGAGGCAGCAGTTTAGAAAACGGATTCAGTTTCTCAAGGGCAGGATAACTGAATACAATTAGGGCTTTGTGGGGTCTGGTCGGGAGCCCTTGTGGGACATTGGCAGGGGCCTGGTCTGGAATTGCTGTGATAATGTGCCTGGGGCTGTCGCGGCCCGTTAGTTACTCGAGGTCTGCCTGGTGTGGCTCCGGCAGTCTAGCTGGGACTGCGGGTGTTGCAGGATCTTCCTGGCTGCTGTAGACAGTTACGCTTTAAGAAGATCTTCTCTTTGCTCTAGTATCTCGAGTGTTCAGGTGCCAGGATGCTGGCTGTGCTGGTTAAAGTGCTTTCCGATCTCGTGATGTCTGGTTACAGAACCAAGTAATCTGTACGCCTTTGTCAGTCACAGGCAGCATGGTTCCCATCACATGATTCTGTGTTAAATCCACAGAGCGCCTTAATCCGCAGGGGCGCTCAGCAGCACTTGTGTGTGGTGGGAGCAGTTCATTAGAGCTGCAGGGCGCTGACTGCTCCGGGAGCACTCGAAGGCCGGCAGGCTCCCCAGACTGTGCTCTCCCCTCCTTCAGTCTTGGGGCTCCCCACCACTCTTAGTACTTCAGAGTGTCTATGCGCTGCCCCGACTCTGCTCTCATGACAGCTGTCCCTTGATTCTAGGTGCTCTGCAGGACCCTCTGTATCCCTCACTCATTTTCCTCACTTTTTGTGCCCCCCTTGACCTGCACAATTTATCCCCAGACACTGGTTGCTCCCCATCCCCGACTCCCTGGACTTTTGCCTCCCAAGACCTACATTTTTTCCAGGACTTTGGGTGCTGGGCCTCTACCTCACACCTTCTCCCGTGCCACCTGCTGCACATTGAGCCATGCAGAGCCTCAGCTCCTGGGAAGCAGAGAACGACGAGCCATCCCTGGCCTTGCATGGCTGGGAGGGAGTGCCGCGAGTCCGTTCAGACAGCCTCAGCAGCGCGGGCTCTACTGGCCGCTTCCAGCTCCGCCAGCGGGTGGCCGAGCTCATGGCCTGTGTTGAAGACATTAGCTCTGATGAAGAGGTGGAGGAAGAAGTGTCACGCACACTGGATGAAGCTCTGCTCATACTGGAGAAGAAGCTGCCGCCCAAACCCAAGGACTTCAGGTTTTGTATCTTGCACTGATCCTTAAAGGTTTGGGCCATGTGTCCAATACCAAGTTTTGGAAGCTGCGTGTCTGCCTATTGCCTAAGCTTTGGGAGGCTGCATTCTGCCTATAGTCAAAATCTTTTGCAGTTTGTGTTCTCTACCTAGTTGAGAGTCTTGGATGGTCACACCTAAGGACCACAAGATCTTGGGATTTTATGCTCTGGGCTTATTTCTAAGTTTTGCTGGTTCATGTTCTGCACCCAACAGTAAGCAAAGGTTCTGTGGTTTTCCATTCTATGTCCGGTCCAAGCCCTTGCAATCCACATTCTGAATCTAGCACCAAGCCCTTGCAGTACATGTTCTTTATCTAGCATCAAGATGTGTACTGTATTTAGCATCAAGCCTTGTGAGATTGCGTACTGTATCTAGCAGCAAGCCGCAGGAGTTTAGATCTGTATTTAGTCCAGTCCTTGTGAGTACAAATTCTGTATGTAGTGTTGAGCCAAGGAGGTTAGCAATCTGCACATAGCCAGAGGCTTGTTACTTCTTATTCTGTGTTTGATTTGTATGTTTTTGTTCTTTTCCTAGTACAAAGCTTTTGAGTTCTTCTTCTGAGTCTAGTCTGTGGGTTGAGATTTCCTCATTTTTATGTAGTTTGAGGTTGTCAGGCTGAAAGGTTAATTTCGGGATTTGCCACAAATTTGTAGGTTGAGCTGTTTAGGCTTATGTGTTTCATATGAGATCCAGCTGTCCGCCAGCCTCACCCACACTTGTTGACCGTTCTACAATGTAGTCTAACAATTTCCAAATCCTGCGGTCTTTTTGGCACCCTCCGAGTCCCCAGGTCTCAATTCTCAGATACGTTTAGAGCCTCCTTTTCCCAGGCTCTGCCCCCTTCTTAAATGCTCCCCTTCATTGTTCCCGCTTAACATCAGACTATTGTGGGCGCACTGACCAATGGCACGTTTGGTTGTGGTCTGCCAGGTACACATGCTGCAATGGGTGGAGGATTCTGTGACAGTCGGAGTTGAGGGGTTCTGTACTTGACTGACTCACGTAGCCAACCAGCGCTGATCTCGTCATGGCTTGCCTTACCCCCTTCAATAAAAGTAGAAGTTTACGTTATCATCCTTTCATCCTCACAATCTGAATGGGCTGCACAGCAATAATGTCCTTAAAAGGATATTTATATGTAGCAAAGTCTAAGCCTTGAGGAAGCATTGCTTAACACTGACGATCGCAAAGCACGTGTTAGCCTGTTCTGTATTAATTTGTAGATTGTTTAAAAAAAATAACAGCCCAGCTTCTACGTGGCAGATTTTGACGCTAGCAGTTGAGCATTTAAAAAATATATATTTTATATATTTTATGGAAACTGATAAACTAAAGGACTGCTGAGTAAATCTCACAGTGCAAGTTTGATAAATAATTTTAAAGACCTCATCCAATATTTTATGGTTCAGCTGCACTTTCCATTGAAAAGGATTTTTAGGATTTATTTCTAATCTATTGACCCCATGTGGACGGATCTGGATCTGCACCACATTTTGGCATTCGATCATTGTAGTTAGCCAAGGTTATTCATGGTAAATTTGTGCAGTTCCATGCAGGGTAAAGAATAATGAAAGGAGAAGGGAATAAAAAATGTGTTTTTCCATTTTAACTCTCATAAGAAATGTTGTTTTCACCTACAGCCAAAAGCACACAACATATTTACACCAAACTGATTATACAAGTAGAACTTTATTCAGAAAGTGTGTCTTTGTTGGTTTGATGTAAATCCGTCTAGTAGTTGTTGAGATATTAGCACTAAAAAAAGGTGCCTGGTGAGCTTTAAAGGGTTATTTGTTTTGTATATCTTGGTAGTTTTAGTTTGCAGCCTGTCCTCATTTCCAAATCTGAAAAAAGAGAAGTCCTATTAGATGAGGGAGCTTTGTTTTCTGTTGACCTTTTCAGGTCCAAAGACCCACAATCTTTGAAGACCCGACCTTTCTGATTGTCTAGCCGCAAGACAAAATTTTGTCTGCGGATGCCATTTCATGACACAGGCATGGCACCCGCATAATGAAAAAGGTTTAGAAGGCCACATAAGGTGGCAAGGCTACGCACCCTGATTGCCAGGTCACCCCAGGTGCCAATAGTTAAAAAAAAAAAAAAGATAGGGTGTATCGCAGTGCTTGCGTCCCCGTGAATGTATTGTGGACTGCGACAGGCACAGGCCCACTAAGTCAGGACCCTTCATTTACAGCCTCACCACTGAGGCAGTGGACTATGAGTACCATTTTGAAAGCACAGAGTCCTCGTTCTACTGAGTCTATGGCCTCAAAAAGTAGTCTGCAGGCCTTGCATACGTTTGGGGTCTTTATACAATTAACAACATATCATTTTTACTATATTTAATTGGCGTTCTAGGTGTACCCTGCCATTATATAAAATCTTAAAGGGGTCATTGACTTGAAACTCAACCCGGACCTGGTGCTCCTAGGGCTAAACTTCATGCATTGTCTGTGTTTGGTCGTCATCGGACTATTTTATATTTCAAAGGGCATTCTGAGCTTCTCATAGGCTGAGAGCTCAGGTAGCCTTACACCACAGCAACACATGCATTTCCCTTGTCAGCAGGAGGCCATCTGCCATTTTGTAAGGAGCAAGAGACCTGTTAAAGGGTTGCTGCAACTTACAGCTTCCAGAAAGGCACAATCTGGAGGGGGAAACGCTAGAGGGCCATCTACTACTGCAAAGCTGCAGGTAGATGTGCAGTGTCATCGACTACAGAGGAAGAGAAAGTACGCAAAGACCTTGACATCTGTCAGTTCTTCCACTTTCTAGGAAAGAGAAAACTTAATGCATGCCAGGTTATGTGGAAAATCTGACCAAGAACACAGCAGAGGAACATCAGATCACAACGATGTGGTGATACATAACATTTTAACATGACATAGTGCATTAAAGGTGGCACAAGGAGAGTGTACATGCTGCAGCACAGGAGTCTGAACCATTGTTCAGTGTTCTTGGAGAGGTTATGGAGACAGGACAGGAGTAGATACTTGCGCGTCCGAAAATGGAGTGCAACGGGCACATATACTACTACTACATTTCCCAGCAAAATGAAACCCAAAACTTTTTGGGGCTATTGACAACACAAATCAACCAAAGAGGTTGCCGCTATTATGTCTTAGGCCCCGCACCACTCTCCATGGTGGGTTGAGTGCAAAACCTTGCAGCCAGTAGTGGGTTGAAAAGTAGTGAGGCAGTGTTATCAATTCAGGTACTGCGATTTAAACTGCAGTCTTCGTCCTGGATCTTTACAAAGTGTCTGGCGCGGGTAGCTCCCTTCCTTCGAATTATATCCATTTTTGGACAACTCTCACGTCAATGCTCTGTCAAAGGTAGAGGTTCATGCACCTACAGCCGCCTATTCCAAGAACTAAGGCATACCTAGAACACCCGGAAATGTTCCATCAATCCAGTAACAAGATTGTGATTTCTTGAACAAATCTGTATACTACACTACGAAGGCCACCTGAAACTGCTTTCGTGGTAAACCACGCTTCTCCTCACTCTCTCCTCAGCAAGCAAGTCAGAGAATTACAGGTGTTCACCATAAATGAGCTGTACCTTTCATTCACCAAAGACAAGATGATTTCATGAACTTACCCAATATTTGAAAGATCCAATGCTAGAGAAGAAATTAGTTGCTAACTGCAACTCCAGATCTCCAGTGTTGGTATCTTTCATACATTCACATGCGACCCTTCCTCCTCCCCGGTCAGAATATTTCAAGCATGTGCATATCTGAAACATACTAACTCTGGATGACTGGAGTTACAGGTTAAGTTTTCATTTCTATTCAAGGGGGCAGCAGAGGCTCTTGAATTGAGATAAGGATACCCAGGTGAATTTAGGAGTGGAGTGTCTTGAACTGAAAGGAGGAAAAGGAGGTATTTTCAGTAAAAGAGAGAGGAACAGATAACCTTTCAGTGAAAGCTGGAGGAGCAAAGGAGGAATGAAAATGAGAATAGCGAGTTGTTAAGTGAGGGGTGGTGGTGACCCTTAAAGCAGAAGGGGTTTGCCAGGTGACCTTATTTCTGGAGCAGGTTCAGTGGTGTAGCATGCAAGAGTGTAGTAGTCCTTTTAGCAAATGTGGGACTGGTTACATTGTAGGGAGAGTGAAAGCAGTGGTGCTTGCAGCAAGAGATGAGGCATTGTGCCTCATAGTGAAAGGGAGAGTTGCGGACTCCTATTGTGAGAGATCTGCAGGTGGTTCTTGTTTTGAGAAGGGGAGCAGGGACCCTTCTGGCAAAAAAGAAAGCTTCACCCCTTGTTGTTAGACAGGCACTATTTGCACTTCTAGTGGACAGCAATGCCTTGGTGTGCTGAGGAAGTGCAGTCCCGTATGTAGTGAAAGGGGGAGCATTAGATATTGTAGGGATCTGAGGAAAGATAATGTAGGAAGCTGGCTCTGTATATACTATAACAAAGTGAGGTATAGTGTGCACAGAGTCCAGTGGAACCTCAAAGGTAGGCAGAGGTAAAGTTAGATAGAACCTTACTCTCTATTTGTGGTAGTGTGGTCGAGCAGTAAGGCAGTATCAGAGGACAGTGTTAAGCATTTGTTGTGCACACTCAGTCAGCAAATGAATTGAATTGAAAAGCTTTATTCGATTACTATAAACAAGAATCATAAAAACACATAACGATATTAAAATACACAATTTATACAGATAAAAAGAGATCACATTTCTATGGTAAAAAGAATTACTACTTTTTGGAGATCTTCCGCAATCATATTATAATAGATTTCCTACATTTTACCATGTTTTTCAGAATGTTTGCCAAACATTAAATAACAAATTCATTATTTAAAAATTGTAATACTAAAAACGCTGGTCTGCATTTCTTAAAATCTAGTTTCTTTAAAATTGGTATCAGCCTTTTTTCTTTCTTATCAGAATATAAAATTTATAAAAAATACACTATGAATTGTAGACTGTACTGAGGTGTCATCACAGGGGCATAATTGCATCTTTCGCGTCCATTCCTTCGCTTTTGGGAAGCTTATCATGCGATGGAAAATATCCAATCTAAATCTGGCTAGCAGTAATCTTTCATATTGGCTTGATACAAGGATAAGGTAAGGTTGCATACTATATGTAGTCATTGTCAGTTGGTGATGCACCACCGTAGCCTTTACTAATTCTCCTGATAGCCGTCGTGATTCTAAAAGTGCCATACATTTTCTTTTCAGCTCTCTCCTAGGTATCACTCTCATGGTACACGGGTCATTATAAAAATGAGGATGACCTAAATCATTTAGGAAGTCTCGAACATATTTTAACCATTTCAAATTCATTACATCGGTCATTCCCATTACATCCTTAAAAACATCTTGATTTACATGGGTTTCCTCATTTGTCCACAGCCTGTGCCACAGCATCACTGGCTCTGTTTTAATTATCTCTGTTAAAAATGGGACACCCAATTCTGTGTGGCAAACATACGATGATGTACTTCTGGGGAGTGCCAATATACATCTCAGAAATTTGGTTTCAATTAATTGAAGCGGTTGAACGTAACAGTGCCCCCATAATCCAGAGCCGTACGTAGCTGTAGATATACATTTAGCTTGATAAATTTGTAGCAATATTTGCGGGGGCCTTGTGCCTAATTTCTTTGAGAAGTTATATAAAGCAGCAGTTATTTTAATAAAAGCAAGTCTTCTCGTTTGGACCGCTTGGACCCATGTAGAATTATGATCAAATAAAATACCTAGGTAGCTAAAAGTATTAACAAACTTAATTTTGTGGTTATCTATAAAAATGCCTCTGCACTTTTTGCTCCCTCTACCACATCTCATAATAAAGGTTTTTGACGTGTTTACCCTTAATCCCAACTCGCGCATGAAATCCACATAGCTATCTAATAATCTTTGCAACCCTACCTGAGTTCGACACATTAATACTGCGTCATCCGCATACATTAAGGATGGAATGGGGCAGCCATTAATTACTGGGAAGTCTTGACCTGATTGGAGCAGAGCTTTTTCTAGACCATTTGTGTAAAGATTAAAGAGATAGGGGGCCAGGACACAACCTTTAGGGGGCCAGGACACAACCTTGCCTGACCCCTTCCTTATTGGAAAAAATCTTGTACACGCTCCATCATTACCATAGCGTACTCTCGCCTTAGCATTCTGGTACATTTCTTTCAGAAAGTCTATGATGTTACCATTTACCCCTATGTCATCGAGGATCCCCCACAGCCTCTCGTGTACCACACAGTCAAAGGCTGCGGTTAGATCTACGAATGCTAAATATAGCTTTCCTTTTTGTAAGTGAGCATACTTTCCGATTAGAATGCTCAAATTAAGACTCTGTTCAACGGTTCCCAAACCTTTACGGAAACCGTATTGCAGGTCTGACAGAATCTGCTTTTTCTCCCCCCACTCCTGTAATCTACCTAATATGACCCGCCCGATAATTTTCACAGAGGAATCCAATAAAGATATTGGGCGATAACATGCCGGGTCATGTCTGTTACCTTTTTTAAATATTGGGACCAAGATTGATTCGGTCCAGGTCTCAATATAATTTGGCGGGCAACTAGCCCTTAATATTTGTGTCAGTATAGGTCCCCATAACTCTACATTTGCCCTGTACAAATCAAGAGGAATCCCATCGGGGCCAGGTGCCTTGCCCCCCTTACTTGCTAATACTGCCATATTAACCTCTTCTAATGTAATTTGAAGATAATTTATTTGTGCTCGCTGTAAGGGATTGGACTTGGCATCTTCTTTATCTATAAATTCTATTTGATTTCCAGAATCATGATTACTGAAAATTTTAGCAAAATGCTCTACCCATTGATCGCCCGTTATGGCTATTTCTACTTTTTGAATATCAACTTGCTCCAAAAAGGGTGCCCGGACTGCCTTCCAGAAAGCCGCCCCGTCCTTAGACTTGGCCGTTTCCTGTAAAGTTTGCCAATGCCCCTCCCTAAGTTCCCTTTTACGTTCTTTTATTACGTTCATATAATCCTTCCTTGCGTTCCTCAATTTGATTGGGTTCCTGGGGATTGTATGGGTCTCTTTTTTCAGTATGGAATATGCTTTAGTGCACTTTGAGTCAAACCATCCTTTGTCTTTTTTCCCAGAGCTGTTACTGGTTCTCCATAACACTTCATTTATAACTCTGGTAACCTCTTGAAAGGATGCCAAGATTGTCTCATTTGTTGCATTTTCCTTTAATATGGCTTCTATTGATGGTTTGCTTTTTACCACTACTTTTTGAATTGTTTCTACCGGCTCTACCAGCTGCCATTTTAAAGCGTATCCATTTTTCCTGTTCATTTCCAATTGTTCAGGGGGGTAAATATTATTAAAAACTTTATTATCTTTACTGGTCAACAAGTTCAGCGATAAACTCAAAGGGAAGTGGTCACTCAGTGTGACATCATGAGTAATGAATTGATTCGTTTTTGACGCCAAATTTGAGGAGAGTAAAATGTAATCTATCACGGTGGAGCAGCCTCTCCCGTGAAATGTACTCTCAAACGGCGCCCACGTGTTACTTAGTTCATTCGCATAGCCTAAATCAAGCTCGTACATCAATTCATTTAAAGCGTTCCCATATTGAGTATGAGTGAAATGAGTTTCACATTCACCGACTTCATTCACAATCCCGCAGACATCAGTACCATTCTTTGAGCATAATGCAATATTAAAATCACCCCCCCAAATGATGTACATACCCCTTCTTGTTTCTTTTGCAATTTTTACTAGGGCATTTAGTAGTTTTGTAATAATTCCCACAATTTTATCTGGCGGTGCATTATTATAAAAATTTATCAGCATCATACTTAACTTCGTACTTTGCTTACTCCCCATACATATCTCCATTAGTTGATAATTCACGTCTTCAAGTTTCACTGTGATTTTCCCTATACTTAGCATATTAGGGACGTAAATAGCCAGTCCTCCCTTTGTCCTCCCATGTTTTCCTCCAACTGCGGGCGTATGATAGGAGCGATAACCACACAGATGAACGGGCTCCTTTAACCACGTTTCTTGCAAACATATAATTTGGAACCCGTCTACAAAATTACGCCACTCTGTAATTTCTAACTTAGTTTGTAGCCCTGCCACGTTCCAGAAAGTCAATTTTAGCAATTTATTATCATCAGTACAAGTTCCATCCAGGATAACTGCCTCAACCGTTGAGCTAGTGACATTAGGTTCTAATGCAAGCCGTTCGTTTGCCAGTTGTTCCTGAAAAGTTATATTTAGGCATTGGGATTGTGATGCACTAGTTTCTTCAAGTCAATCTTGATCTTCTAAGCTGTATAAACTTTCAAATCTATTTGCTATAGGAATGTTGTAACAGGAATTTTTCGGATATACCCAGTTCTTAGGTTCCCGTTCTATAGACGGTTTATAAAAATACCCTAGTGGAACCACATTAATGCCTCCAGGGTCTATTAAAAAGCTCCCAAGGCGTTCCAATATTATTTGTACTAAATGGGTTAAGGCAAATGTTAGAACTATACAGTCCCCTGCTATATTTTTGGGAGCTTTCTCCACCCATGCTATTCTTATCGCTATTTTGAACTCCGTAAACAATACTCTATCCAGACCTGTCCTTGTATTTAGCCAATGTAAGGAATTGTTTCTCAGGGTCTCCCAAGATTCTCTCTCTTGACCAATTAGCTGCGGAATATTTGTTAAAATTATAGACTATGGGGTTGCCTCTGGAGGGAGTTCTAGGCAATTTATGTTTTGCTCATTATTAGTCTGTATAGGGTATGGGAATGGCTGGTTAACTTGGGGGTTAAGTGTGGTAACTTTTCTCAATTCGGTACTTGACAGATTAGTCCCGTCAATTAATAGTCTCGTTATGTACTGCGGTGGGAAACTTTGGCAAGTTGGAATTCTTTGGGCCTTATTACCTTGAGGGTCATACTGCCTTTTAAATCCTAAATCCCCTCTTTCTCTCATATCTGCATTATTCTTGTTTACTGAGGTGCTTGTTACTATTGGTCTCGTCAGCAAATGAATTCACACACTCAAAGACTGAACTTCAGACCAATTTGTTTTTGTATAAAAATATTATTTTAGTTATTTTATATTCTAGAACCAAGCAAGCCTGGCACATGTAAGCAATAAATACTTTACATTTGTAATGCAGTTTGTAAACAGTTTGGATTGCAATAGTAAATGTACTTTGATTTGACTTACGGTATTGTTTCAGAGAAATGCAATGATTTGTAAATACTGTACATATGATTTTCAGTAAAATACCAGGTAAGTTACTTTTTGGATTACTTTTCTTACTCAGAGTAGTATGCCTGGATACTACTCTGGGACATTTCCTGCAAACAAGTAAGTAAAATCGTTTTTGTTAAACAGTGTAATTTTTTAAGAATTTCTTTAGGTTTTCAAACTCCATACTTGGAAACTTTTCCAAGAAAAACAGTCAATGTTATCCTATGGAGGAAAATATGGTTATAGGTTTTGAGGTAAGTATTTGGTAGTGGGAGTTGAGGTTCTGGGGGTAGACTCAGGGGTCCTCCAGGGTCAGTGATGCACTCTTGTTACACCCTCAGCTGCACTAGGGCGGCCAGGTGCAGAGTGTTGAGGCCCAATGTTATCCAATAGAGGATACGGGGCCTCCGGTTGGTGGCTGCTGATGAGCAGGCCACTTGGCTGTGGAAGCAAAGCTCCTGGACTTTAGCTTAGGGCAAAAGGGGAAACAAGCCAGCACAAAAGGTGCACCCTCAGCGGCGCTGGTGCGGCCGAGTACAGAGTGCTGATTTGGTGTCGGGTGCCCTGTTGTTTTCAATGGGGATTTTCAGTTTTGGTTTTTAGCTGCAGGCTCGGTCCAGGAAGATGCCCGGGAGGAACCAACAGCTGGGCAGGTGATTTGGAGGGCTCGGGGATGTAGGTGCACCTCGGGTTCTTTTCTCCAGGGCGCAGGGCGGCTGGACGCAGGGGTGTCTTTTAAAGTCTGATTTCACCTTACCGGGCCACTCGCGGTTGTGGGGGTCTCCGTGCAGAGGCTGCAGGCGACTCTGGGGAGTCCTGGAGGGGTCAATCCATGGTGGACTCGGACTCTGGAGCGCTGGGGGACCTCGCTGGGACCGGTGGGCCACTCGAACTCGGACCGTAAGCAATGGGTGCAGTGAAAGTTCCAGGCGTCTGGTTTCTTTGTCCTCTGCAGGCTCAGAGTCTGTTTTTGGAGTTTCTTGTGAACAGGACTGCTGTTCACAGGAGATCCGGTCTTTGTTGAAGGCAGTCCGTCCTCCCAGGGGTTCTGGAGGTCGCTGGCTGCAGGACAAGACGATTTTTGGCGCAGGATCTCCTGAAACTGCAGACGAGCTGATAGGGCTGGGGCCAGGTCAGTTGTTCTCTAGAGTCTCCTCTGCTGGGTGTCTTCTTTCGTCCTTTTTCTTCTTAGGTTGCGAGAATCTGCTTTCTTGGTTCAGGGTTGCCCCCTAAATACTGTATTTAGGGGGCGTTTTAGTGGTCTCGGGGTCAGTAGTCCTCGAGGTCAGTAGCCAATGGGCTACTGACCTTAGGGTTACTACACCCCTGGTGTGCTTACCACATGTGGCGGAGTGAGAACAATCCCTAATCCTGATTGGGGAGTGCCTGCCATCTGTAAAATGGAGGGCACTGAAGAGGGGGCTTCACCTTGTCCCACCAACCCCCCCACCTGAGGGGTGGAGTTGACAGAGGTAGGCACACCTTTTGGGATGGCTAATTTTTCCCGCCTGTCGTCATGCCGAAAAGGAGGGGAGACAGGAAGGGGGCTTGCTCCAAATAACAGGAGAGGCTGTGGGTCGCATTACAAAGGCTACCAGGCCTTTGAAGCTCCCCTGCCACAGATGGCTCTTCCTGGCCTGGGGGAGGTGTGAACACCTCTGCCCAGGAAAGGCTTTGTTTCTGGGTTTTGGAAGCAAAGGATCCCACCCTAGGGGTCCAGAAACATGTCTCGTTGTGGCAGGCGGGTGTGTACCAGTCAGGGAACCCACCAGAGGCTGGTCGTTTTTCAGGGGGCATCTTTAAGATGCCCTCTGTGTGTAACGTCCACAGGAACTCCTCGGAATCCGGGTGATGCTCAAAGGGGTCCACCTCTTGACATCCCCAACTCTGACCCACAAAGCACATAGTATTGAGGGGATCAAGCGATGGAAAGGAATTAGGGTAGGTACAGTGGGGCATGGCATACCTGCAAACAGAAAACACAGAGATTAGTACAGTTCTACCTCACTGACTACTCTCATAGGATCTCACTAATGTGATTAGTACCTGCAAAACAAGTTCCGCCTGCCGCGGTGTTCCTCTCTGCTCTCTCTCTACCCAGTAGTGATACAGCTAGCAAATTGGAGGAGAATATACCTATAACAAGAAAGCAAACCAGTTAACACCGCACTCACCCCAACACCTTTTCTGGTAAGAAACTTTCCTACACATACATACCCTTTCTTTCGCATTCCCATAAAGACTCCATAAAAAGCATAAGTAACGAAAATAAGGGAAGAGGCACTTCATTAGTTATAGTTCTGAGGAGCGGAAGTTCAGTCTCTAGAATCCATTGAGTTATGTACAATGCATAGCGCCAGGATATCTTTAGGCAGAGAACAACAGAAATGCAGCCATCAAAGAGTCAATGTAGAATTCTTTACTCTTCAACTACAGTCAGCAGAAAAACCAATAGACTCCTTGGTTTAAATAAATATAACAGAGCACACAGGTGTCCTTTGATTCAAACACAGTAAGCCAGGACACATAGAATTCGGCTTACAAGCGCCCGCGAACTGAATTAAGTATCTTCACGGGCCACTTCTTGCGGATGTGCCTTTTTGCCCAGAGCCGATCCATTAAATGAGTCCACTCAAGCCCGAGCAGCACCTTGACCCCAGCAGCCGCTGGATCCTCCTCTTTGCCGTGTATAGTACAGCTACGAAAACCAGAAATGACTCTCATCGCGAGAGCACTTGCCTCATCGGCAGCCGCCGAGAATTCTCAGACTCCGGTCCGATCACCAGTCGCGAGCCGGCGCGTAAACAGCAACGGCTTTCCAGGTGCGAACCAGCAGGCAGCCATCTGCTCACTCAGATCCACTTCAAACTCTCCGTGTTTCAAACGGAGAATCCGAAACCATGCAACCGAATAGTGAAACGGTCTTCAACAGCAAGAATAACGCACGCAGTTCGACGTGCATAATCGACTAATGTACCACGTAGCCCCTTCCTCTAAAAGCCTTCTGGCACTTGTAGTTCAGGCGGTGTCGGACTCCCTAAACAGAGCATAAGGAAGGCACGATGAATTCAGACCCTGACAGTATGCCCTCCTCCCATGCGCCTCCTAGGACCAGGCTTGCCAGGGTTGTGGGAATGAAAACAGCGGACCGCACGAGGAGCGTGTACATTATCGCATGGTTACCAGGAATCATCCTCATCCGAGGGGTATCCCTTCCAGGAGATGAGTT
This sequence comes from Triturus cristatus, assembly GCF_964204655.1. NCBI lineage: Eukaryota > Metazoa > Chordata > Amphibia > Caudata > Salamandridae > Triturus > Triturus cristatus. Next base: position 827,194,682 of record NC_140584.1, on the reverse strand, counting down.
ACCAGAGCCGCCCTCTTCGGTACCGGGAATCCAACACCCGACGCACCTCATATTCCAATTGACCATCCCTGAACCCAGGAAATACAGCTCTACATTGGGCACCCACCGCTGGTTTCAACAAACTAACATGGAATACGGAATGGATACGTAGTGAAGCTGGTAGTTTAAGCTTATTGGCAACTGGGTTGATTCTGCGCAACACAGTATATTGGCCAATGAATCTGGGATGGAATATACTGCGAACCTTGAAACGTATATTCTTAGTGGACAACCATACGCGATCACCCGGCTGATAACTTGGTTCCTCTTGCCCGTGTCTGTCTTCCCATTTCTTATATGACTGTTTGGCCTGCTTTAGATTGACCTGGATCTTCTAATACATGGTTTGTAGACTCTTGAGATGCAGCATCACAGTAGGTTGGTTAACCACATGACTTGGAATTGTCAGCGGTAATACTATAGCATGAAATCCGGTGTTGGCTCCGAAGGGCGTTTCTTTGATAGAACAGTGCCAAGCATTGTTGTATGACAATTCAGCCAACCACAGTAATAATACCCATGATTCGGTGGCTTCCCTGAAATAGCAACAGAGGTATTTCTTGAGTGTCAGATTTAACCGCTCTGTCTGCCCATCGGTTTGTGGGAGGAAACTGGTAGACAGAGCCACTTCTACTTGAAGGGCTTTACACCACATACACCAGAACCTTGCAATGAATTGTGGTCCTCTGTCAGACACTATGACCCTTAGGAGTTCATGCAACCGAAACACGTGGGACAATAGCAGCTGGGCGGTTTGTCCTGCTGTAGGTAGGTTTTTACATGGAATGAAATGACCCCTTTTAGTCAGAATATCTACCACGACCAGAATGGCATTGTACCCCTGATCATTTGGTAGGCCAAGAACAAAATCCATGCTAATGGTTTGCCATGGCTGCGACGGTGTGGGCATAGACATCAATTTTCCTTTGTTCTTGACCAACTCACGTTTAGTACGAGCACATATCTCACACTGAGCCACCCATTGCATTACATCTTTAGGCAGTCCTTCCCACCAGAATTGTCGTTGTACCAGGTGTAAGGTTTCAGTGCAACCTGGATGGCCTGCAAGGACTGAGTCGCAACACCATTTGAATGCTTTTAGCCTAAGTTCCTGTGCTGGTAAATACAGTTTGTTCTTATACAACGACAATCCATGTTTGAGGGTACGATGAACATCCTGTTCAGCCCATCTTTACCACCAAGCCAGGGATTGAAGTTTTGCTATGTCCTCCAGAAAATGTTCCAACGTTATAGTACATAACACCTTACTGGGACTAACAATTGCTTCGTTGATACCCTTTCAGGGTCTGGTAACCTCATCCTGACGTGAGAACGTGTCCACCTTTCTGTTTTCTTACCCAGGATGAAAGGTAACCACAACATCATATTCCGCAAACAATAACATCCATCCATCTGTCTTTGTGTGAGTTGTCTAGACGTTTTCATGTATTGGAGATTTCGGTGGTCTGTGTATACGGTGACTGGATGATGGGCCCCCCACAGATTCTGCCTCCACTCCTGGAATGCCTTTTTTTATGGCCAACAATTCCTTTTCTGCGACAGTATAGTTGAGCTCAGCAGCATTCAGTTTCCTGGACAAACAGGCAACCGGATTCAGCTGTCCTATATGTTTGTCACGTTGGGACAAAACCGCCCCCACAGCCACATCGGAGGCATCGGCTGCTACGGTAAATGGGACCTCTATTTGTGGATGTCTCAGTATTGTTGTCGTGGTGAATGCCTTTTTCAAATATGAGAATGCTTCCATGGCCTCAGTGCTCCATAGAAATGGCATTCCCTTTCTTAGCAAGCATGTAATTGGAGAGACCAGATGGGAAAAATGAGAGATAAACATACAGTAATGGTTGGCAAAACCTAAGAAGCATTGCACATCTCTCTCATTTTTCGGAACAGGCCACTCTTGAACCGCTTCCACCTTCCTCTCAGCCTTTCTCAATCCTGAAGGGTTTAATATAACCGCTCAAAAATTCCATCTCCTCCACATGAAACACACATTTGCTCAGCTTACAGAACAAACTATGTTCCTGTAACTTCTGAAGTATCTGGGTAACGTACTTCACATGTATGTCCTGATTGTTGCAATATATCAAGATGTTAAACAACCACAAGTCTGTCTACAAAGTCCTTGAGCACATTGTTCAAAAAGAATTAAAAGGCTGCTGGGGCGTTACAAAGCCCGAAGGGCATGACCAAGTACTCAAACAACCCATAGCGTGTTTTAAAAGCCATCTTCCACTCATCTCCCTCACGAATTCGAACCAGATGATAAGCCCCTCTAAGATCGAGTCTGGTGTTGACAGTTGCTTTCCTCACCTGATCCAATAACACCGAGATGAGTGGAAGAGGGTATCTATTCCTTACCGTGTTTTTCTTGAGCATGCGGTAATCAATACACGTCCTCAAAACTCCATTAGCTTTAGCAATGTAGAAAAGAGGCGAAGCTGCTGGTGAGCGGGAGGGCCTAATGAAGCCTATGTCTACGTAATGGTCTAAGTACTCTCTTAGGTGCTTCGTCTCTGGTTCAGACAAGGCATAGACCCTACAAGAGGGGATGGTAGCTCCAGCAATCAAATCTATCTGACAGTCATAGGTACGGTGTGGGGGTAGTTTTTCCGCCTTCTCCTCACAAAAAACTTCCCTATAGGATAAATAAATGGAGGGAAGCACAGTCTCCTGTTCCGCAGCAGTAGCTATATGGAACATCTGTGTAAGAGCCAGGAGATGAGAACCAGGTGTTTGCAAACAATTCAGCCTACACTCTTCTGACTGAAAAACCACTGTCGTCTTCTTCCAATCAACCTGGGTGTTGTGTTGCCACAACCACGGCATTCCCAGTATTACCTCATACTGAGGTGCTTCGATGATGTTCATTATTATGTCTTCTACGTGATCTTGTTGTTCCCCCTTCAGAATCAAACCCACTTTCTCTGCCTGTTCGGTGATGGGACCTGACTTAAGGGGTTTTCCATCCACGGCCAATACCTTTTCAGGGGTATCTCTAGGAATGCGCCGTAGATCCAAACGTTGTACTAACCCACAGGCAATAAAATTCCCTGTGGCTCCTGAATTAATCATCACCCACACTGGGTGTAATTGGTGACCTGCTGTAAGTGTCATGGAAAGCACAATATGTGATTCCGTGTCTTTTAACACCGTGACCGCTAGGTAAGGCAACTTCAGATCCTGTCTCTGATGAGTGTCTACCGCTAAACCCACCTCTGGTGTGGCCCCAATACCGCTCGCATGGACCGTAGTGGTCGCCACCTTTTTGTTAGAATAGAAAGAACCCTGCCCCTTGGGCTTATGAGGGCCTTCTCTCACGAAATGGCCCTTCTTCCCACAATGCATGCATAAGCCCTGAACTCTACAGCTCTCCCTCTCTGCTCTAGACAAAGGTGCTCTGATGGCCTGATGGCTCCCACATCCATGGGTTCAGGTCCCTGTTCACTGGAAGCATTCGGCTGTCTGGTCCCTCTCTCAAGGCGAGCATTAGACCTCTCCCCTTTCTTGCTCTCCCCTCCCCTTTCTGCCAGCCTGTGATCCAGACGTAAGGTACGGTTCATTAAGTCTGTACAAGTATTAGGTTGGGGGTCGATCTGGGCTAGCACATCCTTCATTTCCTCCCTCAATCCCTGATATAAAGCGACATACGCTTCTCCTCAGGCCATGCGGTCTCCGCTACCAACCGATTGAAGGATGTTAAATAGGTAATCAAATCCTGTTTTCCCTGCCTTAACTCCAACAGCTCCCTATCAGCACTGAACGTGGTAGCACGTCGGTCAAAAACCCGTTCAAATTCTCTGTGAAAAGCGTTCCAATCCGATAGCAATGGATCGTCATATTTTACCAGTGGTACCGCCCAATTGGCAGGGTCCCCAGTCAAATATGATATGGCAAACGCCACCCTTGAGTGATTGTAAGGGAAGGAAGCTGGCTTGCACGAAACGTGCAACATGATCTGTGTTAAAAAGGTCTGACTCATCAGGGGATCCCCTGAATATCTCTCTGGATTAGCCAAAGGTATGGGCGCAGGAACATGTACCTGAATCTGTGATGTGGACGCTGATGCGTCAAACGGGTTCCTAGATTGTCTATCAACCCTTTCTCTAAGGGCAGCTGTTTCAGCTCTAGATGCTGCTAATTCCTGATGGACTACAACCAGCGCCTGCAATACTTCATCCAAGGATGCCATCTTTGTGAATCGCCCTGACTGGGAGGAGTGAATATCGTGGCTGTGTAATTCTGTAATGTCCACAGGAACTCCTCGGAATCCAGGCGATGCTCAAAGAGGTCCACCTCTTGACATCCCCAACTCTGACCCACAAAGCACAGAGTATTGAGGCGATCAAGCGAGGGAAAGGAATTAGGGTAGGAACAGCTGGGAATGGGATACCTGCAAACAGAAAACACAGAGATTAGTACAGTTCTACCTCACTGACTACTCTCATAGGGTCTCACTAATGCGACTAGTACCTGCAACACAAGTTCCGCCTGCCGCGGTGTTCCTCTCTGCTCTCTCTCTCTCTACCCAGTAGTGATACAGCTCGCAAACTGGAGAAGAATATACCTATAACAATAAAGCTAACCGGTTAACACCGCACTCACCCCACCACCTTTTCTGGTAAGAAACTTTCCTACACATACATACCCTTTCTTTCGCATTCCCATAAACTCCATAACAAGAATAAGTAAGGAAAATAAGGGAAGAGGCACTTCACTAGTTATAATTCTGAGGAGCAAAAGTGCAGTCTCTAGAATCCTTGCTCCATTGAGTTATGTACAATGCATTGCGCCAGGATATCTTTAGACAGAGAACAACAGAAATGCAGCCATCAAAGAGTCAATGTAGAATTCTTGACTCTTCAACTACAGTCAGCAGAAAAACCAATAGACTCCTTGGTTTAAATAAATATAACAGAGCACACAGGTGTCCTTTGATACAAACACAGTATGCCAGGACACATAGAATTCGGCTTACAAGCCCCTGCGAACTGAAGAAAGTACCTTCACGGACCGCTTCTCGCGGATGTGCCTTTTTCCCCAAAGCCGATCAATTAAATGAGGCCACTCTAGCCCGAGCAACACTTGGACCCCAGCAGCCGCTGGATCCTTCTCTTTGCCGTGTACAGAACGGCTACAAAAACCAGAATTTCGCGAGAGCGCGTCCCTCATTGGAAGCCGCAGAGAATTCTCAGACTCCAGTCCGATCAACAACCGCGAGCCGGCACGTAAACAGCAACGGCTCTCCCTGCGTGAACTAGCAGGCAGCTGTCTGCCCACTCAGATCCACTTCAAACTCTCCGCGTTTCAAACGGAGAATCCGAAACCATGCAGTCGCATAGTGAAACGATCTTCATCAGCAAGAATTACGCACTCAGTTTGAGGTGCATAATCGACTAATGTACCACATAGCCCCTCCCTCTAAAAGCCTTCTGGGACTTGTAGTTCAGGCGGTGTCCATCTCCCTAAATAGAACGTAAGGAAGGCGCGATGAATTCAGACCTTGACACTGTGTGCATTTTTCATTAACTCGCACACTGGCATCAGTGTGGGTTTAATGTGCTGAGCAATTTGATACCAAACTTCCCAGTTTTCAGTGTAGCCATTATGGTGCTGTGGCGTTCGTAATGACAAGCTCCCAGCACCATATACTCTTAATGGTAGCACTGCACTTACAATGTCTAAGAATGGACTTAGACACTGTAGGGTTACAGGGCTCATGCACTGTACCCTCACCACTGGCATAGGGCACCCAGCTAGAGGGGTGACTGATCTATGCCAGGGCAGTGGGTTGTAGGCATGGCACACAGGGAGGTGTGCCATGTCGACTCGTCACTTTGTTCTGCACCAAAACACCCAGCCTGCAAAGGCAGTGTGTGTGTGTAAAGGTACAGGGCCTCTAAGGGTGGCACAGTAAGTGCTGCAGCCCTTAGAGGTCTTCCCTGGTCACAGTGCCGTGGGTACCTGTGGTACCATTCACCAGGGGCTGATCTGTGGCATGAGATGCCAATTGGGTTAGTTTTGGGGAAAGAACACAGGTCCTGGGAACGTGATTGGCAGAGACCCAGAGCACATCAAGTGAAAGTGCATCAGTAGTCTGGCAAAAAGTGGGGGGTGGGGGTGGGGTTTACTGCAACAGAAACCAATTTTCCTACAGATAACCCTTGTGGTAAGATGGTGAGTGGTGGCCGTTGTTGTGATATGGCGAGAGCTGTGTCTGTCAGTCTGCAGAAGAGCAGAATTTTGAGTAGTGAAGTTGTTTTAATGTACGTACCAGCCTACCTGGCTGACATTCCTCATGTTCCCTATCTAGTCTTCCTTGTATCAGAAAGCCCTGCTTATGGTGGATGATGCACCCTACCATGCCTCATCTCCTGGGCCTGTCCCTTGCCACTGTCTACGACTCAATGGACCCTGCACCCAGGCAACCCCTTTTGGGGAAGCCTGGGAAGCATGCTTTGTCTCACTATAGCATGACGCCTATTATTTTGTGTGCTGGTCTCTTCCGGCTGTGTTATGTTTTGTCCTGTTCTACCCTCATTGGTAGACTGGCCTTTCTAGTGTGGGGGTCCTGTGATCACCTTGACCCACTACGGAGCTTTCATGGATCTACTGTGCTCTCTGCATTATCCTCATTACTGTTCCTCTTCTTGCAGGCTGCACATGGTTACCTGGAATGTGGGCACTGCAGGTCCCCCTGATGACGTCTCTAGTCTGCTGCAGATCGAGTCAAGTGTGGGAACTGGTGTGGACATGTACATCATTGGGTGAGTGTAACTGATTTAGTCCTTCTCTGGTGAGTAGTAGTGGATTAGAACCTTCATTGGAGCATGGCACACAAATAAATACAATGTTAAGTAAGAGCTATCACTTCCAAGAAAAGGTCTTAGTTTACTGGTAAGTTAATTAGGGCTGTTTAAATTAGGATAAGTACAGAAAACTAAAAAGTGCTAGCACCTCCAGGCCAAAGTTAGAAATTCAAACGTTGCATCAAAACGCTAAGTACTTAAAAAATTTATAACATTAGGCCATGTAATATGTTATCCAATGGGCAAACTTTGGAGCTGATTTGATTAGTTATGGTCAATGGCTCAAGGATTAAATACTAGTTCTAGCATTTTACTAAGAGCTGTTCAAAAATTCTCACTCAGTGTAAAAGACGTGGCCCCCCTGAAAGATGGATTGGTTTCAGTTTGTTATTATCTATCTACCACTTGCTCTAGTTTCTTTGTGCATGGCTTGGCATCTCCGCAAATTTGAGACTCTGCTGCTGACTATCCTGCCAAAACACTCCAAAGTCTCTCAGCTCCATACCCGACTGTGCAAAACAGGAAAAATGCACCCACCCAAGTCACTGGTGAGGTTATAGGATGCGTAGACCAGTATATTTAATTTAAATTCATGGTTTAATGTCTAATTGGCATTGTCCAACAGGACACAGTTGTGGAGTGATACTAGTTAAGGGTGAAACTGGTCTCAGGATTTCAAGAGGGGGACAGGGTGCAAAGAGAGTACCAAACTACAGCAGTATCTATCTCGCAACAGCCCCATAGGAGAGATTTTCAGTTAGCAGGGTAACCACAGGACTGGGCATTCACCGATTCCACCAATTAATGGATTTAGGGCTGGAGTCCCATTTTCCATTGAAGGTATGAGAGAGCTTTGTGCTAGCCATTTTCATTCTATCTATGTAAGATACATTGACGTACAAGTAATCTAAATGAAACTCATTTGCACTGTCACTTATGGTGGGTTGAGGGGGGTGAGGATGGTATTACCAGACAGGTTGGGGATGGTGCTGGATCACTATCCTTGCCAGTTTATAACATTTTTCTTCAGCGTCTCAAGTCCTGCTGAGAAAGGTTCTTCTGGGGTAGTTCTGTCCGGTTAGACTGCGAGGAACTTGTGGCTTCCTGGCTTTTTCTGCTTGTGATAAAGTCCACTGAGGATTCCAGTCACCTAATCCCTGTGTTGACTTCCTCTTGGTCAAGGTCAAGGTCCTGCTCTTCTTCATCTTCAAAATGATACTCAGAAACTGGGATCGCTTCATCAGTCGATGGCGGAGACAAAGGTATTCTGGACCCAGTCCTGGGCAAAATGATTTTGCCCAGGACTAGTGCAGCCAGTCATTTTTTTTTTTTTTATTTTTTTTTATTTTTTTAAATATTTTTATTGCAGGAATCAGTAAATCGTTGCATAATCGGCCAACATTATATATCAAGCCCGATCAATGAGATACAACCCTCCGTCCCCCCACCGTAAGTTACTTACACAGCCATTCAGCCCACAACCCTAGGGTCGGGCGGCGAAATTCAATGGGGGCTCAGGAGGATGTCGAGGCTGGCCCGGAGGACCCGCTGTCCGTCATCTGCTTTTCCAAACAAGCCTATAAACCCAAAAGAACACCCCACCCTTAACACACCCCAAACCCAGGAAAACCCTCCCCCCCCCCCCCCCGCCATCAGCGCGCGGCACCAGCCGCAACAGGATCTGCGAAAGGACCCACGGGGAACGCAATAGAGCTGAAAAGTGCAATCGTCTATCGGGACTCGGGGCGAGCCTCTTCCTCACGTTCAGAGTCGCAGGGGGCGCAATAATCCCTAAGGGCCTGCACTAACATCTCCCATTCCAGCGCTGCCTCCTGTGCCTTCTCATTACGCTGCCTCCAAGCTAGCTGGTATCTGAGCGTACTCTCCCCCGCCGCCCATTTCAAAAGTTCGCTGTGCCACCGGCTTCCCGTCGGGCCAGCTCGTGCCTTCCAGTTCCTGGTCACCTCTCGTTTAGCAAGGAGCAGCCCCAGGTCAATGAACTTGCTAGATATTTTATTCTTGGGGGTATGAGGGAACCAGTGCAGGAGACCCACCGCCGCGTCAAACGATAAGGATCTCCCCGTCGTCTCCTCCAGGGTCTTCCCCACTTCTTCCCAGTAGGAGGACAATCCCGGGCAGGCCCACAGCATGTGGAGAAGGTCCGCCTCCTGGGCCGGGCACCTGGGGCATTCCGCCGAAGTCGTATTAAAATATCGCCTGATTTTCACCGGGGTCAAATAAGCTCTATGGAGCACGTAGTAGTGGACCAATTGAAAGCGGGCGTGGCGTGTGCCCTTCCAGGCCCTCCGCACCAGCTGGGCCCAGGTCGTCTCCGGGATCTCCCTGCCAATGTCCTCCTCCCAGCGGTTTCTCAAAGTGGTGAGGGGAGCCAGCCCCTCATTGATCAGTCTGCCGTAAAGGCAAGTGACCGCCTTTACCGTGCCCGCAGACATCATCACGTATTGGCATACCGGGGATAAAGGAGGTTCCTCCTGCCCGCATCTCCAGTGCGCCTGGATCGCTCGAACAAGGGCCGAGTGCAGCAAAAAGTCGCCGCGGGGAATCCCGAAGCGATCAATGAGCTCCTGGAAGGGCAAGAACGACCCGTCCTCGTATAGATCACCGATTAGCTGTAGACCGGCGTCCTCCCAGGTCGCCAGCCGCGACCAATCACCCCCATGGGGCAGAGCCGTTAGCATCCCCAGCGGTATTTCGGGCGCGTACGGTGTTCGCAGATGGCCCCGGGCGTGAGCTCGGTTCCAGCACAGGCGAACAGTCCGCTCCTCCATTGACAAGTCCTGCAAGGCCAACCGTTGTCTCATCGCTATGAAGGAGAGAACATGCCTGGCCATGCCCGTTCCCCTCTGTTCTTCGGGGCCCCGGAACTCCCGGGCGATCTCCTGGGTGAAGGCCTGGAGCTGCGCCGCCAAATAATACTTTTCGAAGTCCGGCACCGCAAGCCCACCCTCCTCCTTCGGCCTCAGCAGGGTCTTGAGGGACACCCGCCGGCGGCCCGAACCCCAAAGGAATCCGACTATCATGGATCGTAATAGTCGAAACGTGGTCGGTGGGACCCAGATCGGTAGTGTCCGGAAGTGATATAGCAACCGGGGAAGCGCCACCATTTTAAGCAAAGCAATCCGCCCCGCCACCGAGAGCGGTAGCGTGGCCCAAAAGCCCATACTGCCTCGAAGTGCTCGAATGCCCCGGGCAATGTTCCCATCCAGGAGGCCAGAAGGTTCATGGTAGACATACACCCCTAGATACTTAAAGCAGTCGGGTTCCCATCTAATCTCCCTACTCAGAGCAGGGGTAGGGGTGCCCCTGCGGACCGGGAAAAGACAGGTCTTAGTCCAATTCACTCGGAGGCCCGAGACCTCCCCAAACTCCGTGAGTGCCGTCGCAGCCCCATGTAGGGCAGCGAGCGGGTCTTCTAGGAAGAGCAACAGGTCGTCTGCATACAGTGAAATGTAATGCGGGCCCGAAGGAGTCCACAGGCCCGTGTAATGGGCTCCCGACCGGAGATGCAGTGCAAGAGGTTCCACCGCCAGCGCAAAGAGCAGTGGGGATAACGAGCATCCCTGCCTCGTGCCTCGTTCCACCGGATATTGTGAGGAGATCAGCGGTCCTGCCCGAACCCTGGCTGACGCCGAGGCGTACAGAACCCTGGTCCACCTGATGAAGCCCTCCCCGAGGCCGAACCTCTGCAACACAGTACAAAGGTAGTCCCATTCCAGGCTATCAAAAGCCTTCTCTAAATCCACTGATAGGACAACCGGGCACGGGGCGTCTACAAGCGGTTCCCCTAGCAAGCGGAACAACCTGCGAATGTTCATGGTCGTGTTACGCCTGGGGATAAAGCCAGCCTGGTCCTCATGTACCAAGGAGCTCATGTGGCCGAGCAGCCTCGAGGCCAAGATGCTGCTCAGTATTTTATAATCCACCGTCAGCATCGATAAGGGACGGTAAGACCCCGGATCGGAGGAATCCCTTCCGGGCTTGAGGAGCGGGACCACCAATGCCTCACACATCGAGCCTGGGAGACGCCCAAGCCTCTTCGCCTCCCTGTATACTACCAACAACCTAGGGGCTAGGAGATCGGCATAAGCCGCATAGAACTCCACAGGAAGGCCGTCCAGGCCCGGGGTCTTATTTCTCGCCATCTTTTTGATGGCGCTACGGATCTCTCCCAATTCTATGTCGGACCCCAAGGCTTTCGCCACGTCCCGCTCCATTGTTCGGATCTCTAGAGGCCGCAAATAGTTATCGAGCAGGTCAGGGTCTCGGACGGAGCGACTGCGGTACAAGCGCTCGTAATATTGCCGGTAGCAGCTCAGAATCGCAGGCTGGGTGTACACCTGGATTCCGTCTGCCCTGCGCATGGACGTCGTCAGTGAGGACTGCCGCGTAGGGTTGGCCAGCCATGCCAACAGCGCGCTCGACCTATCCCCCTCTGCGATGGACCGAACCGTATAGGCCTTATAGTCAAAACAGCGGAGCCGTTCGACCTCCGCCGCCACCGCCTCCTTCGCCTCCGCCGTGCGCGCCTGTAATTCGGGGCGCCCGGGGCGGCGTAACTCCAACTCACCGAGTTTTCGATCCGCTGCCTCTAGGTCGGCGAGGATAATTCGCCTCACGCCGACCTGTTTAGAAATGCAGTACCCCCTCACCACCACCTTAAAAGCGTCCCACTCTAACGCTCTCGAGCTCGCGGTACCACCATTGGACGCAAAGTACTCTGAGATCGTATCACCTAGGTCCGCCTTGAAAACACTGTCCTCAAGGATCTCGGGCTGTAATTTCCAGGTGGGCACCGCAGGCACCCCGGGAAACCAGCGAAGGTCCAACAGGAGGGGGTTATGGTCAGAAATGGTCCTGGTCAAATATTCAGACCGGACCGCTGCTGAAACCAGTTCGGGCGAACCAAGAAATCCGTCCAGTCGAACGTGCAATTCATGGAGGCTCGAGAAGTAGGAGTAGTCCCTAGTTGCGGGGTGTTGCGCCCTCCAAATATCCGTTAGACCCCAGTGAGTCTGCCAGTCCCGACGATCCCTAGCCAAGCGACGAACCGGAGAATCGGGGAGGGGTGGATGCGAGCGGTCAATGTCTACATCCACTACTGAGTTGAAATCTCCACCGAGCAGGAGGGGCCCGGAGAGGCAATGGGCCAACGAGCCCGATAACCTGGAAAGGAAGGCAGTCTGGTCTACATTAGGAGCGTACACACAGCAAACGTTTAGGTCTCTCCCTCCCAGAGTCCCCGAAATAGCCACATAACGCCCCTCTGGATCTATCACTGTGTTCGTGACCTGGAAGGGAACCCCAGCCCTAACCCAGATCAGCGCCCCTCTGGCATACGCAGAGTACGAAGTGCAAAAGACCTGCCCCCTCCACCTACGCTGTAATGCCGCCCCTTCCGCCTTGTTCAGATGAGTCTCCTGCAGCAGCGCCATTTGTATTCCCCTACGCACTAAGTAAGCGTGGACCTTGTGACGCCTGGACATAGTGTGAAGCCCCCGTACGTTCCAAGTAACACATTTCAAATTAGCAACCTCAGCCATTGTCCCAAATTGTTCTCGCAAAGTCTTCCCCTCTGGGTCCCAACAATAACAGGACATCGATCCTCATAGCACTGATGGCGGCCATTGTCCCCAACCAAAACTTAACAACCCAAATATGAATCAACTCCCCATCCACCCTCCCCAGAACAGGACCCAAATAGCACCATCTAGTTCCCATCCAAACCATACTCTCCAACAACCCACTATACCCTGCTAATCCTGCAGTCGCCACCGCAGGAAGGCCTTAAGGGCCGGGTGCGGGCCGGGCGGAGGCAGTGGGCCCTCGACGCTCAGGCCACCAGGACTAAAACAAGCCCAAAACAGTGTCACAAGTAAACCCCCTCGGGGCAAATCCAGGGCACCCCACCCTCCCTACCCCGGTAGTCAGCATCTCTTATCGACACCCGCCACCCCCCCGCCGGGCCCCCACCCAAAGTGAAGAAGCTCACCCCGTTACCCCTGTCCATCCAGAAGGTCCTCCACCGATTGCGGTGTGATCACCGGCGTGTGGTCACTGTCAGGCACGGATTCCTCGGAGTCCGTTGGACCCCCCTCGTCATCAGGGACCGCTTCCTCCGCAATGGCATCGTCCCGTGAACCAGACAGCGCTGATAGCACCTCTAGTACTCCCTTCCGCTCCGTCGATGTCTCTACAGTTGAGGGACCCCCCGAGCGGCCACGGCGACCCCGAATCCTCCTGGACCTCCGTCTCCGCTCCGGCTCCGCCACCTGTCGAGGCGAAGAGCCGGATCCACCTTTCCCCGCTCTATAGAGTTCGAGCCAGTGACAAACGTCCTCTGGGGTATCGAAGAACTGAGTTTTGTCATCGACAATTATGCGGAGCCTCGCAGGATAGAAGAGCGAGTACTGAATGCCCTCGCTCCGGAGCTCGCGCTTGACCGCCAGGAAGGAAAACCGTCTGCGTTGAGTTTCATAGGTGTAATCCGGGAAGATGTTCACCTGGCTGTTTGCCACTTTAAATGGCCCATTAAGTCTTGCGACATTGAGGATGAGGTCTCTGTCCCTAAAGTGCAATAATCGCGCCACCACCGGTCGTGGGGCACGTCCCTGCTGCGGTGGCCTCGCCGGGACCCTATGGGCTCGCTCCAGGGTGTAGAAGGGGGATAGACCCTCCGGGGCCACCGTGTCTCGGAGCCAGGCCTCCAGATATGCCACCATGTCGCCATCCTCAATCTTTTCCGGCAGGCCCACCACGCGGATGTTGTTCCTCCTGTTACGGCCTTCCGCATCCTCCGCTCTCTGCTCCAGGACCGCAATCCGGGATAAGGCATCCTTCATATCCGCAGCCAAGGTTCGCTGTGCCGGCTCCAAGGTTTTCACCGAGCCCTCCACTTCCTTGACCCGGTCCGAAAGTTTGCCGTGGTCCGCTCTAAGGAGACCCAAGCTCGTCGCTACCTGGGCAATGTCCTGCTGGAGGGCCGAGCGCGTGGTCGCTATTGCCTCTAAGACGCGGTCAAATTGCTGCTGCAGTGGTGCACCGCCGGCATCCCCCGGGCTCCCGCGTTCCTCCTTGTCCTGGGTCTCCGAGTCCGAGACAGCTGGGGCAGTCCCCTTGGCTCCTCTAGGTTTCCCCATGTCGCCGGCCGCTCTCCGTGCGGGTCCCGGAGCAGGCGCCCCCGAGTGCAGGCCCCGACTGTGATTCCCTCGGGTGCTAGGCCTCAGGTCGAGTGCCGGAGATCCCCGTCTCCAGGGCCCGTCGGATCCTCTCAACCCTGGCTCATGCCACCAACACGGCGTCCGGGGGCACCGAGGAGGAGGCGGAGACAACCGTCGCCAGGTCGGGCAGGCCCGCACGGCCGACAGAGTCCCGGAGTGGATGTCACCAGCTCCACCGGACGATTCGCGGCCCCAGAGGGTTGCGCCTCCCATGGAAGTGGGTCGGCCAGGAGAAAGTAGCCAAGTGCGGTGTAGGGAGTGGGGCCCCCGTCGGGACCTCCCGACGTCCCCGCGTGGGATCCGCTATGGTGTAGGCCTCCGTTCATCCGAGTGCAATCCCCGTTAAAAGAGACCGCTCTGACCGATGTCCAGCTCCAACCCCCACCGGGAGCCGGCAGAGCAGGGGATGCACCGCCGTCAGCAATGTTCCTCCAGTCTAATGGATCCGGCCAGGGGGACAAAGAAGTCCGGGCGCCATGTTGGGTCGCACTGCGTAGTACCCCAAACTGCGATTTTCGCCGGGTCACCGCTCGTGCCGATCGCGCCAGGGGCCCCGGCAGGTTTCCGTCGGGCCGGTCAGCAAAATGCGGGGGCTGGGGTGCCCCGCAGCCACCGAATTACAGGATAATCACGGGCTCAGTCCCGGAGCCGAGCTCTCAGGCGACCATCACCATCGGCGCCCAAGCCACGCCCCCTAGTGCAGCCAGTCATGTCTCGAAGTTTAGGCAAATACAATTTAATTGGCCAAAAAGGCCAGTATATGGACTTATTCAGGGATCATAGGGGAAAGCAAGAGACAATCAAATGGGGAGCTTCAAGCTTCATTCTAATCCTGAATTTCTCAAGTATTGGAACTTTCATAGATTCACATGCTTGAATCATTCCCCATAGGGAGTCCCTGATATCTTAATAAAGCAATGTCATAATAAACATATAACATAGAGGCCTAAGGCCTTTTTTTTAGTAACATTTCACAAAAAACCACCAAACTCAAAAGTCAACCAATCAGATGGTACCACCCTTTAGAACCTTCCTGAGAGAAGCTGCAGTGCCTCCGATTTTCTACCGCATGTTGTGCTAGGGAGTCTCCACTGAGCTCTGCTCAGTTTTCTTCAGTCACAAATATCTAAAGAAGATTTTCACATAGTTTTCCACTCTACATCAGTGGTTTCCCTCAACAACTACCTGCACTTGATCTTTTGGTGCTTCAAACTAGTTTCAACCATGCCAGAGACAGCAAAAAAGGGGCTCTTCAGATCCTGTGGCACTTGCAAGAAGAAGAGGCTCCGCATTGGTGTCCCTTATAAAGACTGTATATACTGTCTCTATCCAGAGCAAATAACAAGGGACTGTTAGGTATGTTGCATGTTTTCTAATAAGACTTTAAAGGATAGAGAAGGATGTCTCCTTCTCTGGCTGCAGAAACTCAAATGCAGAGACACTCTCTCTCTGATGCAGAAAGCAACACCTCCTCAATGTCATCTTCTGAAACGCCTGTTAAAAGAGCTAGAGAGGATCTATTACCTCATACCTCTCAAGAACCCCCAAAAAAGGTGTCTAAACAGTCTTCTGAGGGTGCTCATAAGCACCGAAGCCCCCCATGTCATCTTACAAGTGTGCCCTACCTCTATCTAGTAAGGAGAAAAAGAACCCAGACTTCTCTTCAAAATCGCTTCAGAAGTCTACTTCAGAGCTCCCTACACCTCATCCTATGGTGCAGCAAAAAACGCTGGCTGATTACTCGTCGATGGCATCTCCATTGACGAAGACATCGATGAAGCCCTCCTCAGCCTCTTGAGTGGCATCTACAGTTAACACCATCATGGTGCCTGTGACTGCATTATTACGTCGATTCTTTCATCAATGGCTTCAGTGCCAGTGCCGTCTACGATAAACGGATTACTTTCGTTGGCGCTGTCGTTGACAGGAAACACCCCCCCCCCCCCCCCCATCGACAGAGCGCTGGTCGACTACTCCACCAACGACAGCGCAGCAACTGACGAAGGCTCCTTTGCCCATGGATGCTTTCCCGTCTACGGAGCCTAACCGGTTGACGATCCAACCATCAATAATCAAGAGACCGTCTACATTGCCTCTTTCATCGTCGATGACTCAGGTACAGAAATTTTAAAATCGGATTACGCCATCCCTTCCCTTCACGAGTAAGATGTCCTCACTGCTCCCATCACACCTCCTAGATCAGGAAGATTTGGATGAAGATAACCTTTATGGAGCACCTCAGAGCCTCTCTGAGCTTCATCTAAAATGCCAGGATTACTTAGATGAAGGGGAATATTATGAGCATGACTACTACTCGCAGGGCTATCAACCCCCTCAGCAATGCCAACAAGATATTTTATGTGCACTGTCCTCTCTCCTTACGGATTTACAGGCCATGTTATCTGACTTCAAGACTCTCTTCCATCTAGTCTCTGCTCCAGGTTGCCATGCTCCTGTTGCAGTAACTTCTGTGCCTTCTCAGTCTCTCTCCCCTCAGCCAACTATTACTCTACCTCCTACTACACCAGTGCACAGATCTATGTCTATGCTACCATTACACGACGCAACTTCATCTGATGAAGATAGGGAAGAAGGTGAGCTTCTGGATCACCATGATGAATGGGACAACTATGTCCTGCCAACACCAGCATCCCCATCACCTCAAATTATTGACTTACCTCCTGAGGATATAGGAGGTTTTCACTGTCTCCTAGAGAGGAAGGCCACTCACTTTGACCTACCTATGCCACTCACTTTGACCTATCTATGCCTGCCATGCAACATGATTGTTTCCTGTTTGATTTTAAGGAGCCCTTTCACAAAACTGTAAAAGCCATACTAATCATAGACGTATGTATGGAGGCAGGGCCTAAAGACTATGCGCAACCCTGCTAAATTACCAGCAGTATTGCCCAAGCTGGAGAAGAAGTATAAGGCCCCAAAGGATGCACCTGCTTGCCTCACGGGTCAACCTAAACCAGGCTCAGTCATTTTCCAGGCGGCACAACAAAGATCACGTGATCCGTCTACACCCGTTGTAGTGCCTCCAAACAAAGATGGTAGGGGTTTAGATAACATCAGCAAATGTTTCCATCTATATCAGCCCTCACAGTAAGGCCAATTCTTTAGCCCTCTTTGGCCGCTATGAACGGCAGATGTGGTCCGATATAGCCCCATGTATGAATAAGCTTCTCAAGCAGGTTGGAGGAGAAGCAAAGAAGATGTTGCTGGAAGGTCAGTGTTCCTTCTCCGAGATAATCCCCTGTGCCATGGATATTGCCTCCACAGGCTTTAGGCAGCTCACGGGCACAATGGTCCTACGCCATCAGGCATGGCTGAAGGCGACCAATTTCCGACTGAAAGTCCAAACAAAAATATTAGCCCTGCCATATGATGGAGAGGCTTCGTTTAGAAAGCACATTGATGAGGCTCTACAAACCCTCAAGATGAATACTGACACTGCCAGATCACTGAGTACTTTACAGTATAAAAAGTGCCTTTTCAAGGCGCCCGAGGAGGATATCAGCAATACCGTTATCCAAAATATTCCTCTAATACTCAACAAATCCGCTCACAATATCAGCAATGGCAACCACCCTGCTCAGAGGAAAGTCAGGAGAACAGGGCAAAGACACCAATTGCAGACAATGACTTCCATCAGGCGCCAGCTACCCCACTTTTTATTTCAACTAAAATAACCAAACACCTTTATCGTTGGAGACACATCACAACGGATCAATGGGTCCTAGACCTTATTCAATTCAGACACCTGTTAGAATTTATGCAAATCCCTCCCCCAACTCCACCACATCCGTACATCCAGAAATATCCATCTTCGTACCAGAGATCAAAACGATGCTGCAAAAGGGGTCGATAGAGAGAGTTCACAGTTTCCAGAAAGGGAAAGGATTCTACTCCAGTTTTTTCTTAATACGCAAGAAGTCAAGGCAGTGAAGACCATTTTTTAATTGGAGGGAGCTCAACAAATTTCTCAAGAAACAATCCTTTCACATGATTACACTCCGAGACATATTGCAACTCCACAACAACTGAGATTACGTCGCCCCTGGAATCTCCAAGATGCCTATTTTCATGTACCTATTCATCACAAACACAGAATGTTCCTCAGATTCACAGTAGCCAGCAGTCACTTTCAGTTCCAGGTGTTACCATTTGGTTGCTCGACTGGTATACTCACCCAGCAAATGTCTCTGCAGATCTCCTGTTTCTTCCTCCGCCATCTCTGCTGGTAATTACAACAGATTTTTCCATGGACAGATGGGGAGCTTACCTCCAGGACTTTCAGGTCAGCAGCAAAAGGCCTCCTTCAAATCGCAGTCTGTACATCAATCTGATCAAACTCAGAGCAGTATACCTTGCTCTACAATCCTTCTTTTCCAGATTCGACCATCGCCAGTGCTCGTGCGGGCAGACAACACCACAACGATGGCCAAACAGGGAGGCACCAGATCGCGCCTGCTGTCCCAGGAAGCACAACTAATGTGGCAATGGTGCATCCAACAAATGATGCACCTAACGGCAGAGCATGTACCAGAAACACTAAACACCATAGCAGACATTTTAAGCAGGCTCAAAATTTCCTGCCGTGATGAATCCCACATTGAATGTGGATTTATTCACCATTGTCGTCACCTGCAACCATCGGTTATTCTGCCTCGGAATGTCTCAGATAGATTTATAACAGGGCCTTCCCGGTCCGCTGTTAGTCAGGTAAGATCTTTCTGGAGCAAGGAGATTGTAGTAGCCTGTTCAAAACCCACCACAATCAACAGGATAGTGAGCAGACCATGTTGCCAAGCACCTGGTGACACATCTTTTCTCACCTCTAGTTATTCAAGCCCCATGCTCTATTAGGCAGACTCCTCGGGCATTTCTTCCCTTTGCTCCTGCCGATATAGAATCTTAGAAATTTGAGGTCTTTGACAAGAATATATCGTCAATGGAAAGCCTCCAAGGAAAGCAGTGCAATGACAAGACCCCTTGGTCTAAAGTTACCTCAGCAAAGCTGCAGGTAGGTAGGGGATATGCAAGAGGCTTTAACTTTTGCTAACTACAGTCCTCGTAACAGGAAAACAGCCTTAGATTCATCTCTTAAAGCAGTGGCGAGGTTGTGGTAAAATGAGAGCACTTCGGCCCCTGGTTTGCTCTGCCTTCTCCTCCCTTGCCTCTCTTGGGAAACCGCTCTTGTTCCACCGTGTTGAGCTACGTGTTCCTGAGTGAGGTCATGACTTCCGACCAATGGGTCATTCAAATTGTGGAAAGAGGGGGTGTACCCTACCCTTCCAATAGACCCTGCCCCATATCCCCCTCCAGTCACAAGAAAGAACAGATGTGCATCATGCAACAAGTGGTGGACCTCCTCATGCAGAAAAGAGCAGTGGAGATGGTGCGAGGGCAGGAAATTGAGTGCTACTCTTAGTAGTTCCTGGTTCCCAAAAAGACAGCGGTCTATGTCCAATTCTAGACTTCGGGGCCTTGAACTTCTTCCTTTATGAGGAGATGCACTCCACCTTCATTCCTAGAAGGACCCTTCGCATGCAAGATCTGCAGATTTCAAAGCAGTGTACCTACTCTGCCCCTAAACAAAGCTACCACTCACACCCCATGCAATCGAGAGATTAGGCCACCCCTTGTCACTAGCGAACAGGAAAGATCCCCGTACACCTCCCATTATAACAACAGAGGCTGGAATTGCTTTCTGGCCAATGTCAGATCTTTACCCAAACATGCTATACACATATAGGACCTGCTATCTTCCACTCTCCCTCACATCGGATTTCTGACTGAATCCTGGACTAAGTCTTGCTCTAACCCTGATATTACTGTTGCACTTCCCGAGGGCTACCACATTCTAAAATTGGATAGACCTCACAAGGTAGGAGGAGGATTAGCAATTATATATAAAGATCCGATTAAAATATCTACGATTGACCAACAATGCAGCGAAACTATGGAGATCCTAGTTTTCAGAGCAGACCTACATCCTCAACTTAGTTGGAAAGGTGCTCTCGTATACCAGCCTCCGGGACCCCTTTCCAAATTTGCCTCTCAACTAATGGAGCTAATCTCACCTCATGTTATCTCAACTAGAAATTTCCTACTACTTGGAGACTTTAACATACATGCCTCGATAACAGAGAAGCCGTATCTTTATTAACAGACCTATCCACACTCGATTTAACCAAAATAAACAATGAGTCCACCCACCAGGCAGGACACACGTTAGATATAATTCTTACTAACTCCCCCAATATTATCTATTAAGCCTCCAGTCCACTGACATGGTCTGACCACTCTTTGATTGATTTTCAAATCAACGGCCAGAAAGGCAACACAACCCCTAAAACATATCCCACTAGGAGATACAAGCAATGGCATAAAATCACTCCCACAAAGTTCCACGAAATGTTCATACCCCCCAAGAACTCCGATTCCGACAATACTCAGGAACGCCCAACTTCCTTCACAGCCAGTATGCTATCCACTATTGACTGCTTAGCCCCACTGAAACTGCAACCAATCGCAGCCAAATGACACCAGACTCCATGGTATTCCCCCGGTTTGAGATAAAAAAGTTGGAATGGCTTTGGCGCCTTTCCAAAGACTTGCAAAATAAATAAAGATTCAGGATTGCACTAGCAATATATCACAAAAATCTAAAACTCACTCGGAAAACACACATCTCACTACAACTCGAAAATGCTGAAAACTCCCCTCGCACCTTATTCCAGGTTCTAAATTCATTTACCAACCCTAGGGCATGTAACACCGAAGTAGCCCCTTCCCAAAGTTTGTGACAGCATTGCAAATCATCTCTCACAAAAAATAGAAAACATCTATCAAAAGATTACTTCAAACTCCTATCCTCAATCAGGCCCAAACATAGACCCTCCCCCTATCACCCCCGATGCCTTAACCCTTGAAACCTTCCCAGCTCTAACCACAATCGAAGTGGAATCATTACTAAGAGTAGTCAAATCTTGGTCCCTTCTTGACCCTATACCTGCCAAGACCTCCGCCCTACTATCCAGGACACTGGCAGCTCCCATCAGCTCAATTCTTAATAGATCCATAGAGGAGGGCAGCCTCCCTCTGGAGTGGAAAGCAGCTCAGGTCATCCCCATCAGGAAGAACCCTAAAGCAGCCCTCGAAGATGTTTCTAACTATCGTCCCATCTCTCTGCTTCCTCTACACAGCAAACTCATAGAGAAACACATAAACAAGCATTTGTCGGAGTTTGTTGAATCCTCAAATTGCCTAGACCACTCACAATTAGGATTTCGACCTAAGTACAGCACTGAGTCAGCACTGGTGGAAGTAACTGACAACATCCGAATGCTAGCGGACGAGGGTCAGGCGGTACTCTTGGTGCTGCTTGACCTGTCCGCAGCATTTGATACCATTTCCCACCAGATCCTGCTCAAGCGGCTAGAGGATATAGGTATCCGAGGGAAGGCCTTAAAATGGCTGGCCTTAAAATGGCTGACCAGTTTCCTCACAAACAGAACACAAACCATAAATCTGGGCCCTTTTACCTCACAGACCACCAAAGTCACCAGGTGGGTACCGCAGGGCTCGTGCTTGAGCCCTACATTATTCAACATCTATGTTACCCCCCTGGCTGGCCTACTGAGGCAATTTGGTTTCATTCCTATCTCCTATGCCGATGACACGCAACTTCTTCTCTCCTGCGATAAAACCGACACCAACATCCAATCCACCTTCTTGGAGGGTATGAAAGGGATTGCGCATTGGATGAGAGAAAACCTCCTTCATCTCAATACTGAAAAATCTGAAATGATGCTGTTCGGAGAAGCAACTGTGAGATGGTCCCCTAGCTGGTGGCCTGAGGAACTAGGATCAACCCCCCCCCCCCAAACAGGTGGTGAAAAATTTAGAACTGAAACTAGACCAGAAGCTTACACTAGAGGAGCATGTTAACAGCACGGCCGGGACATGCTATCGCACACTTGGCCTCCTCTGTAGGGTCTTCCCTCTCCTGCCAACATCTGTACGTAAAACTCTAGTTCAAGCCCTAATTCTCAGTCGCCTGGACTATTGCAATGCTCTGCTGAGCTCTGCAAAGGAATCCAATCTTAGTAAACTGCAAGTAGTTCAAAATACCGCGGCCCGACTGGTGACCAATGTCCCTCCCAGAACCGCATCTACTCCGTTACTTCAAAAAGAGAATAAAATTCAAAGGCTGCTGCATGGTTTACAAATCCCTAAACAACATGGGATCCAGCTATCTGACTAAAAAGCTGGTCAGATATGTACCATCCAGACCCCTGCGGTCGAGCCACCAAGGATTCCTCCATATTCCGCGCTTCAAACTAGCCTGCATGGGCGGTAAAGCATTCTCCCTTCAGAAAGCTGCTGAAAACGGCACTGTTCTAAACTATCTCACTGAGTCGTCCACTAGTAGTCACAGCGTGGAGATACCCCGATGGGGGTGATTCAGGATATATATATATATATATATATTCACTTAAAAAACCATAGGTTTCACACATGTTATAGTTAGCTGGACATTTCACTCGTAAAAAACCATTGAAATTCCCCCGTTATAGTTAGTTCAGATAACTATAACTCACGCGACCGCAATCCACTGCTGATGACGTCACATATTACATCACTCATGACATGATCAGTGACATCACTCATGACATCACTGATGACATCATCCTTGTGATAGAGTGGCGGTCGCGCGACTTATAGTTATCTGAACTAACTATAACGGGGGAATTTCAATGGTTTTTTACGAGTGAAATGTCCACCCAACTATAACATGTGTGAAACCTATGGTTTTTTAAGTGAATTTGCAAGGTTTTTTAAATGCTAATTCCTAACTATAACGTGTGTGAAACCTATGGTTTTTTAAGTGAATTTGTAAGGTTTTTTAAATGCTAATTTATGTATGTATTATTATATTTTTTATATATTTATTTTACAATAAACTACCTATGTATATAGTTATAGATTGACTGTATCCTGTAATATGGAATGGCTCAGCTCTTTTTTTTTGTATTTGGATAAAGTTGAACAGCATAGTTAATATCTTCTATAAACTTATAAACAGTTGAAATTTTTATTTTTTATTTTTACGTTTTTTCACGGTGCGCGCACCCCGCGATTTTTTGAAAAAAAAATAATGTTTTTTTCACCCTTCGGGGTCCTTCAGGGACCCCCTGACAAAGGCTAGGGGGTCAGGAACTCTCTACCCTGCCCCCTTTTCACGTTCTCTACCTTTCTTTTTCACTGTCACACACAAAATGGCGGCCGACACTTCCTGATTTCGACCGATTCGAATGTTGACTGACATGTAACCACCAATCAGAATTACGCTCGCGCACGTTATGGTGCGCGCACGGTGCGCGCCTATAGATATTTATGTACTTTTAACTGCAATTTTCTCAGGAACTACTGAACAGATTGACACCATATATGCAAAAGGCACATGCCTGACCTGAGGACTACCTCTTTGCCAAATTTCAAGTAATTCTGTTCAGCCGTTTGGGCTGTACCTTCGACTAAAGGTCCTATGGGAAAATGCATGGGGAAAACGCGTTTTGGGACCCCCCCTTTTTTCTCAGCCCCCGCTTGACGAATCACCCCGAGACTTTGAGGGTAGGAGCTGAGCGGAGCGCCCCATTAGTTTTCAAAATTTCGCGAAGATTCGTAAACCGGCGCCAAAGTTATACAAAATAGAATTTTCAGATTTCCTATGGGAACTCGGTCCTAACTATAACTATCTACTGGCGACCACCAGTAGATAATATCTCCTTTAGCCAAGCAGCGCGCTTCACCATCCGGTGCATACATCAAGATTAGGTGGAATCAGATCCCCTGTAATTTTTTCAAACAAGAAGATGTCGCACTCCAGTACTTTATGAATCAGAGGGTTTTGATAACCATTGTCACCTAATACATATATATATATTCAAGCTAGCTTAGGTGCTGTAAACAAGAAACTGGAGGGTGCCCCTGGACTTAAAAGATCCATATTTCCACATACTCCGTGCTTAATTTGTAAAATAATGAGTGCTAGTGCCCAAAGCTCTGCTCAGAAGTCGGCAGCCAGCATAAATAAATATCAGCACATTGAATAGCAAGGCTTGGTGGTCTTTATTCTACTTGATGTCCTTTTCATCCACTATCAGACACTCACTGCCCCTTTATCTCACTCTTGTAGGTTGCTTTCTCCCTTTGTGATGCTTTTATCCATCTTTATTTTCCTCCTCCCTTCTCCTTTCTTTTTCCTCTCTTGATCTCGGGAAGTGACTAATGATGAAAAATAAGTGCCCATCCCAATAAATGAGTGCCAGTGGATCCCAGCATCAACCACCGGCTCAAATTGAGCACTGCACATAGAAAGTTTGTGTACCTGTACTTGAATTACTAGCTGCAGCAGAGACTTGGTGTCCCACCACCTTCATACAAGAGTAGCACTTCTTTTCGGCCTCGGCTCTACCATCAATGTGCCCAGATCTCATCTGTCTCCTGCTCATACGGGCAGTACTGGATACAACATCAATTCAATCTTTTCCCCCTACTTGGAGGATCAAGGATATTCAGGATATGATTCTGATGTTTCCAGAAAGGATTTGAATTCTACTCCTGGTGGCTTTACATCTGCTAGGCTGGCTTCTTGCATCTTCCTAGTTCACATATGCAAACTTGTACATTAGAACCATTCTGTGGCTCTGCTGAAAGCAGGGGTTCAGCATGGAGGAGATCAGTATTCTCCCCGGATGCTGGTACAGTTCTATTTGGTGGGATGGAAAGGAGAACCTTGTGGCACTGATTGCCCGTCCAACCCCCTCCAGCTGTGGCCTCAGTGGTAATGGATGCCTCCAGTCTAGAGTGGGATGCTCATCTGGGGGAGCTGGAGATCAGAGGCCATTGGTCTCTAGAGCAGCAGCATCTACTTATCAATCTGGTGGAACTGATGGTGATTCGATTGGCACTTAAAGCAGTCCCCCCCCCCACCTCCTCCCTAAACAACCAATTTGTCTAGATCTTGACAGACAACATAACTGTGATCTGGTATGTCAACAAGAAGGGAGTGGGGTATCAACTTCTGTGTCTGGAAGTGGTGAGACTCTGTCTTGGGCTCACCAGCATGTAATTTGGCTGGTTACAAACCATCTGATATCCTCTTCTAACACCAGAAGTGACAGTTTCAGTTGGTGTCATCTTGCCGATCGTGTGTGGCGGAACTGGTCCAGCTTATCCTTGCGCAGTGGTGTACCCCTCCAGTGTGCCTGTTTGCCATCTGCGGGGACATACATTGGCCACAGTTCCATGCCCTCCAGTGTCTTTCACAGCAATGGTTGGGGGACTCATTTCAGTTGCCATGGAGTTTCCCTCTTCACTATGCATTCCTCGTCATACCCTTGATTCCTTGGGTAAACTTCGCCAAGACAGGCGCAGGTCATTCTTATGGCACCGGATTGGACGAGAAGGGTGTGGTATGCAGACCTTCTGTACCTCCTTGTGACTCCCTCTCAGTCTTAGGCCGACCTTCTCTCCAAGTTGGAAGGACAAATTCTGCACCCCAACCTCCAGAGCCTCCACCTTCACGCCTTGAAATTTAAGTGGGGTATTAGACTTCTTAACAGCTACTGGCTAAAGTGGTAGATGTTTTTCGTTCTGCTCATCCTCCTTTCACCAAGATGGTGTATTCCAGAAGGTGGAAAGATTTGTCACTTGGTGTGCTCAGAACAATGTGGATCCCTTAAAGCCCAACTGTCTGACTTCCTCAGGTTTACCTTATCTTTAGCCCAGCAAGGCTGTGTAGTGGGTACTATCAAGGGATAGCTAATAGCCTTGCCTGCTTTCCTCTGCGTGATGGATATCCATATTTAAGTTGGCTATTGCATTGTGCTTTCTGAAAGGCTTGACTAACATTTTTCCCCAACCCCATTTCTTGTACCTCAGCCGGGCCTTAACTTGGTTCTAACCTTTTGGATGGCATATCTGTTTTAACCTTTTCAGAGTTGCCAGTTGAGGCTTGTAAATGTTAAAACTGTGCTTCTATTTGATATAACTTCAGCAAACAGAGCCAGATACTTGCCAGCGCTAAATTCCGGGCCTCGCGTCACTTCCTTTTTCCCTGAAAAGTTGGTGATTTAATCCAGAGCTACATTCCTACCCAAGGCAGTGACCCTATTTTACCTAGGCCGGTCCATTACCCTTTCTTCTTTTAACACCCCTCCACACCCCACCACAGGGGAGGGAAGGTTGCACTCGTGGGCCCAAGGAGGGCAGGCAGTTTTCCACCAAATATGAAA
Organism: Triturus cristatus; assembly: GCF_964204655.1. NCBI lineage: Eukaryota > Metazoa > Chordata > Amphibia > Caudata > Salamandridae > Triturus > Triturus cristatus. The sequence goes on along the minus strand of NC_140584.1, from coordinate 827,168,261 downwards.
TTCAGAAACGTTGACCAGCTTTTTATTGGGTATACAGCAATAAAAAAGGGAAAGCTGTACAGAAGAGAACCCTATGTAGGTGGATTGTTCTGTGCATTAAGATGTGCTGTGCTTTGGCCCCTAAAGATCCTCTGGAGGGTATCAAGGCTCCTTCAATTGGGGCCAAATTCTCCACCCTAACTTTGGTCAGAAAAGTTCTTGCAGCTGATATTTGCAGGGCAGCAACATGGAAGTACCCTCATGCTTTTGCTAATCACTAATGCTTGAACTCCGAAGTGCCAAGGGATGGCCATTTTGCATGTTGTGTTATCCAGGTCTTCTCAGTAAAGCCATCCTTACAGGACCCACCTCCAAATATTTTCTATTTGGAAATCTATTCAGAATGTGAAGAATCAACAAGTAGAAGTATCCATCAGCAGAAAAAGCTATTTAACTTCAGTAACGATCCTTCTGATGGATACTTTATATCTACCTGCTCCCACCCTCCATCCTCCTCGCTGACTTGAAGGATGGTCACAAACCATTCTATTAGACTTCAATGTTATTATTCTGCCTATAGTTGCCTAATAACTTTTCAATCATTTATTGCACTAATGTCGTTCTCATCCTACTGGAGTGAAAAAATCAATGGGAAACTGATGTCGTACGGCCAATGGGGTGCTTAGAGTGCCACTAACGTCACCATGATGCCCACCCCGGTGCTGATGTGGAGTAGGTGCCCCCTTCTGCTGTGGGAGAGCTGTGAAAAGTTTCTGGATCCAGTCTGCACCTGGGGATATTCAGAAGGTGCGGCATCTGCAGGTAGATAGAATAAACCCCAGATAGATCCTTACCAAAAGTAACTGTTTCTTTATTTCTACTTGCCAGCCCCATTTGCTACTTCCTCATGATTTGTTTCTTTAAGATGCATTTGCTTCACCTCTGGGCCCTTTTTTAGGTCGAGCCTAGAACAGCGCATGCGCTGTTGCTCGACTTTTTGTAAAGGGGATCTCGAAAGTGCTACCCAGGCATTTGCTGGCTGGCTACAAGCTTGAGTGCACGTGCGCGTGCACGCGCGGCCATCTGCCTTTCCTGTGCACGATCTGTCTTTCCTCTCCCTTGCTCCCTGCCTCCGCCCCTCCCCCCGCTGCTGCGCACGCATCCCTAGCATCATCATGATCACTTTCGCTTTCAGAGTGATCGCAATCGCGATTACTTTCGCTTTTACGGCCGCAAAGATGCTAGGCTGAACTAATGTGTTTTCATCTATACCTACTGCAGCATGTGGGGAAGCTACTTAGTCTCCAGCTTTACCACAGCTACCAACCACAACTATTACTCCGCGCATTCTAGCCGGTCAAAGCATTTTCGAAATCCTATGGCTTTAGACTCCCATTCCCATAGCCCGGTACAGTAGTGAAAGAAACATATTAACTGCATCCTTTCACTACTATATGAGGTCTTCTCTTTACTCGTGGGCAGGCTGGTGCCTCAAAATAACGCCCTTAGTAAGTAACTATTTGAACATGTCAGAAAGGTATCAAAATCATTATCTGGCAGTTGTTTATGGAAGCATAGAGGGCAGTTACATTAACTGTTATTAATATTCCCCAAGTTACCACTTTGATTAAGGTTTTTTCAAATCTTTTTTTTCTTTTCCCTGCACTGAGTATCCCTGCTCCACTCATTTTCCAAAACGTACATATTTTTCTTGCCTGACTTAACACAGTTTTTGATCTACATGTCGCTGGTCTACATGTATTGATTTTGCCTTTTAGTCCAGCTTCGAGGGTGAGTTGACAAGAAAAGGTCTGAAAGTGGAATAAGGCAAGACTTTAAGTAGGATAACAAGGTGAAGAGTTTCTAAAAGGGGCAAGCCAAAGAACCACAACTAATAATCCTTTCCAAGACGCATGGCCTGTGTGATTAAAGGCACGGCTTAAAACATGTACAGTAAAATCCTGCACGTAACACAGCTTGCCACATGACTAGTATTTGAGTGTCTCCCCATGAGCTTTCTGTTAATGCATTCAGACATATCTCACAACAATGGAGGTGAGCCTCAAACAAGCTAGACCAACTGGCTTTGCCAATGCTTCTTAACTGGATCAGATATGAGTCTGTGAATTAAACATCACTAAGGTCAGTGGAAGAGTTAATGCTGTTCAGAGTGTCATAAGCACTCCTGTTCTCCCCTGCATCCTCTGTGAGACACTTACACCCTTTTAATCCTAACATTGTTCTGAAATCCTGCATCTGCATATTTCACACCTTACCTATTTTCTCTTCTGCACCCACTTTTCACTCCGATTATGCACGTTTCATCGCAGCTTCACTTCACATTCTCCCACACACAACACTCGCCCATTAACCGCTAAACACTGCAAGGCTTTTCTTTTACTTTCGCCATGTCAATAATTCAACAGCTTGGTACCTGCTTTGCACACTTTCTCATATCATCATGATTACAACTGGCACATGTCACCACTGTGTGCGCTCTGTAGAGGGGGCAAAGTTTGGATTACCATATATTCTGAACACAGACTGACACTGTGAGAAGCTCACTCTTCCTTCATCCACAACTCTCACTCTTGGCCCGTTATAAACACCCACAACCTGAGCTTACCCAGACCCCTACAGGTAATTCATTTCACAATCTCAACTATACAAAAATCATATGTTGTATGAAAGAACAAGCATTGGCACAGCCAATAGGTCCCGCCTTTGGGACCTTATAAGTGTTTAGTTATCCATCACAATATCCTTGGTGCACCAACATCAAGTGTTGCATGGCTAAACACTTATAAGGTCCCAAAGGCGAGACCTATTGTCTATGCCAATGCTTGTTACCCATAGTGTTTTATTGATTAATTTAACATATAAACATTCAAATCCTTTCAGTGGGACTTTCGTAAATCTTGCATTCCACCTATTGATCAGATTACATGTTTTGTTCAATCCTGTTTCTCCTTCAATAACATAAAAAAAACAAATCGGCATCACAATTGACATTGGGATAAGTCTTAATGAGTTAATCAAATTGTGTCGGGTGTGGGATTCCCAGTTAAGTCTAAGTGCTCTCAGTGATCCAAGGCAGTAAGTCTCAGCTGAATCAACATACAAAATAGCCGTACTCCTGTACCACATTTGTTAGGACTTTCACTGCAACTATTTGTCACAGGTGATCATCTACAAGTGTTTACAAGGCTCCCTTCAATGCCCTGTCCCTCATAAGAAATACTATCTCTTCTGGTTTTCCTGGTATTGACTACTCCAACACACTTTTGATCTGAGATGAAACATCCATCCAGAAAAGACCCAATCTAAGACATGACCACCAAATATATAATTAATGTTCTGTTTTTCCACATTCCCTCCAACAGAGCTCTGAGGCATTCAGAAACATAGCTCGACGTTTCCTGTGGGTTCAGTACCAATTAGTCATTATCTTGTAAATTGTTTCCGTGATTTTCAACAAACTTTAATTCTCAAGTTTCATTCAGTTAGAATTGACACCAAAGATCTTTGTCAATATGTTTATTCGGAGGATGTTTTGAGTGTGACATATGTGGCTATCCTGCCACTTCAAGTGTTCCTGTAAGAGTGGTGTATAGTAGATGAGTAGGATCTAAACCGGGACTCGGAGGGTAAGTGGTCTCATACCTGCTCACTTCTTAAATGAAGAATGCATCCTATGTCTAATTTTACACTACCTAAAAATTTCCCATTCATCAATCCAAAAACATGTTTATATCTGTCAAATGGTTTTATCTGACTATCCCAGAACATGTGAGCTATGGCTCCACACCTGCTGTTTTTCTGGTCATTGAAAGGGCATCGGCACTGTGTGGGCTAAACTGGAGATTATGATATATGAGTATGTTAGGAGACGGGAAGAGGTAATTCTCAACTTCACTTTCACAACATCCTATATTTTTAACAAGGGGCACTCATATACTTTTTGTGGCGGGCCTTTCTTGTGTATCCACAATTGATCCCACTACATGTCCTGCCACCTCTAGATCCATATGCGTCCAGGGTTTCTTAGATTCCAGTAGACGACATTAAGATACCAAGCTTGTCTCAGCTGTTCTGTAATAGTCATTGAAGTTGGGAACCTTCCAAGTTCCAATCAGAATATTTGGGACACTAGTTGGCTTTACACAACCTACAAATGTAATACCTGCATCCTGGAGCTCTAGTATCACATGGACTGGGGTTCTTATGGAGTGCAGCCTGGAAACATTACAGAAGTATGGATAGAATATAGACTTTTTCACAGAGACCCTAGCCAAACATAAATTGTAGAGTAGAGTTCATTCACATAGGTTTTTCTTCAGTGTCCATCAGTGTCAGGTAATTAACTGTACTCCACATGAGTCTTGGGTGTAAAATAAATACCAAAGTATTTTGTTTCCTGACCTGCCCACTGGAGCATAGAAATTCCTTTCAGCTCTTTGAAGTCTGGTTCCTGTGCATTGTAATCTTGAATCCAGAAAACTCCTGGGACTCCTGAAACTCCACAAAGGCTGCTAGCCAGCAAGATGCCGGGTTTTATAAAGCATAAGGACATAATTATCCACCCATTATCCCTTATTCTGATAGCCATGGTTAAAATGATCAGGGAAAAGAGGCAGCCCTGATGTGTCCCTCTATTGAGGTGAAATCTATATGTATTTGGACATTGAACAGGATTTTAACCATGGGAAGTGGGTAGCTCACCCATACACTCTTTTCTTTTGTTGCTATTTTTATTAAAAATAGCACATTACATCTTCGAATACACAGACAGGGCAAAATGTAGCACGCACATTTTAGCCAATTAACATCACAGTTCGCAATCTTACCCTCCCCAACTCTCGGTCCTTGTCTATTGTGTCCACTGGAAATGGAGACTTTAAAATATACATTTGATCTCTTCCCTATCCTCCCCATCCCACCCGCATCAGTATTCCCGGTATGCCCTCAACCTACCCCAGATCTTGTGCCATTTACTTTGGCATCCTCTGGCCTTATATATCACTTTCCCAGCCCCTGAACACCAATCTAAGTCCTTCTCCCATTACTACAGATCCGGTGGAAGGTTCAGCCCCCACTTCTTGGCTATGTTTATTTTCGCCACTGTTGCCGCCACCTTAAGCCATAATATTGTGTATATGGGCCATTTTGCCTCACCTGTCACACATAGTAGGAGCCAACGTGGCTCCACCGGGATCTCTAATTCAGTGACCTCAGGCATGACTCATGTCACCTCCCTCCACTAGTTATGGATGTAATCTACACTCCCAAATAATATGAAAGAGTGAGCCTATTTCACCACACCCTCTCACACAATATCCGGATACACAGTGGCCCAACCGATACAAAAGCGTTCTTGAAGCATAGGACCTATGAAAGATACGTAGCTGAATGAAACAGAATCTGGCCCTTATAGCTACCTTCCGAGGACTCTGCACTGTCTCCTCCCAATCGTCCTATTCCTGGAGTTCCAACTCTGCCTCTCATGCATCCCTCAAAGAGTCTATCGGATTTGGTGAATTGCACATGATTTTATTGTAACTTAAGGAGGTGGCTCCCGCTATCATTGGGTCCATTAGTAGTCTGTCTGCCAGGGGTGAGTAGTTCAGTAGAGATTCCCCCCTTCCTGATGTGTTTGCGCAGAGCGTGGCCTAATTTTAAATATTTAAACCTTTTTGTGTCTGCCATTTCGTATTCGAATTTTAGATCCTCGAAGGTGATCAGTGCCGGTCCCCACCAAATATCCCCTAGGCTTTCGATGCCCAACAGTTCCCACTTTTGGAATTCTTCCAGGGTCCCTACCTTCCTTAACTGGTCACTGTCCAAAAGTGGAGTTTTCCCTGTCACCTTTCCTCCCCAGCCCGCACTATTGTTTGCTTGTGGGCTGGGAGTTATTTTTCCCTGGTTCTACGGTACAGTGCTGCTCGATAGCCCTTTCTCCCATTGCCCAGTGTCGACTCAAAAGGCTGGATCATTGCGATCAGTGAATACCCAATCATACACTGCGATCAATTATGAGCCCCAATAGTATTTTTGGATATCCATGACTGCAAGTCCTCCCTTATACACACCCCTGTGAAGTTTACGAAGTGCAATTCTGGAACTACCTCCGTCCCATAAGAGATTTGCCGTACACTGTCTATACTTTGAAAAACTATCATAGGTATTTTGTATGAGGTAGTTTGTAATATATACAGTAGCCTGGGTAAAGACATCATTTTGAATATAATCGCCCTGCCCATCAAAGACACTGGTAGTTTACTCCAACATTTTACATCGCTTTTTAATCGCTGTATTTGGGGGTACAAATTATGTAATAGATGTGAGAAAGAGCTCTCTTTCTTGCATGGTATCCCCCCACTTTTTGCTGAATTGCTGATGTGCTTTGACTGAGTGTGCCCTGGGCTCCTGCCAATCAGGTGACCAGGGCCTGTGTTCCTTCCCTAAAGGTCAACCCCTGGTAAATGGTACCACAGGTACCTAGGGCACTGTGACCATCCTTAGAGGCCCTGTCCCCTGACACTCACACACTGCCTTTGCGAGCTGCGTGTCTTGGTGCAGAACAAAGCAAAGAGTCGACATGGCACACATCCCTGTGTGCCATGTCCACAAACCACTGCCCTGGCATACACCAGTCACCCCTCTAGCTGGGTGACCTATGCCAGTGGTGAGGGTACAGGTGCATGAGCCCTGTGCCCCTACAGCACCGAGGTCCATTCCTGGGCACTGTAAGTGCAGTGCTGCCATTAAGAGTATATGGTGCTGGGAGTTTGTCATTACAGACTCCACAGCACCATAATGGCTACACTGAAGACTGGGAAGTTTGGTATCAAACTTCTCAGCACATTAAACCCACACTGATGCCAGTGTGGGATTTACTGTAAAATGCACCACAGAGGGCTTCTTAGAGATGCCCCCTAAAACATGACCAACCTCCAGTGACCTGACTGAGTGGCTGCCTAGGCTGTCACCACCAGACATGTTTCTTGACCCCTCGGTCGAGAGCTTGCTGCTCTCGGGGGCCTGAAACAATGCACATCCTGGGACGAGGTGCCAAGCCTCCTCCCCCAGGATGGGCAGGGTTCACGAATGAGAATCTTCAAAGGCATGCCACCTTTGTGAGCCTCTCCAGACCATTTGCTCCTTTCAGCAACTGGTTCCTACTGGTTCTACCCCCCACTTTGGGTGGGAGAACCAGCGGGAAAAACAAGTGAGGAAGAGAGGTGTGCCCACCTCTGCCAATTCCACCCCTAAGGTGGGGGAGGCGAGGTGAAGCACAACCTAGAGTCCCTGCCATCTTGAGGATGGGGGGGACCCAGCTAACCCGGGACAGGCTCCTGCCCCCCTCCCACTGGAGAGTGGCAGAATAGGGGGTGTACCCACCCTGGGGAAGAGACCCATTGGTCCCTGCCCTTTACCTACCTGTAACGCCCCTAAATGTAGTATTTAGGGGCTCCCTGAACCTTCCTTCCTGAGATCCAGCAACCACAAGAAAAAGAAGAGAAGAAGGACGAGAAGCCGTGCAGAGCTAACAAGAGGACGACGCCCACTGACTTGGCCCCAGCCCTACCGGCCTGTCTCCCCTCGAACCTGCTCCTGCAAAACCCCGGCGTGTCCAGCGGACAGCAACCTCAAAAACCCAGGAGGACCTACCTGCCTTCACTTTCCAAGCTGTTTCTCCTGTGAACACCGGACGTGTTTGAACTGCAGCTTCTGGTGCAAGCCAGGAACCGCGAATCCCGCACACCTGCCGAATCCGGCCCGAGCTCGAGTGGACAAATACCACGAGGAGGTCCCCCCGGTGATCCTGACCCGAGATCCGGTGACCCCTGACCTGCCTTGAGCCTCCTGACGACGCCTGCAGCCTCAATCCAGAGGACCCCCCCCTACCGCGACCAGAGCGGGTAAGAAAATCAGACGTCCCAAGGCACCCCTGCACCCGACACCCCACGGCCTTGTGGGCCCAATCCAGCATTGCCTAACCAACCCTCAAGATCCCAACTTACTCCTTGAAGTGGTGGTCACTCCTGGAAGATCCTCGTCCTAGAACCTGCAGTGTTTCTTTGTCCCGGAGAATCTCCATTAAAATCAACAGGGCACCCGACCTCAAAACAGCACCCTGCACCCGGCCGCCCTAGTGCCGCTGAGGGTGCCCCTTTGGTGCTAACTTGGTCCCCAACTTTCCCTGAGCTTAACTCTAGGAGCTTTGCTCCCACAACCCCCTGGCCTGCTTGCCAGCAGCCACCAACCGGAGTCCTCCTATCCTTCGTAGGATAACATTGGGCCTCAACAACAGTGCATCACTGACCCTGGGAGACCCCTGAGTCTAACCCCAGAACCCTAACTCAAAAGACCGATTACCTACCTGGAAACCGATAACCTCTTTAAGATTGACATTTTTTCTCCCAAAAAGTTTCTAAGTGTCGACTTTTGAAAATTAACAAATATTCCTTAAAAATCAGCCGAATAACCAAAACGCATTTTTTAACTGTTTTCAGGAAATGTCCCAGTGCTGAATCTAGGTATCCAGCACTGAGTAAGAAAAAGTATCGTTAACATAACTTACCTGCTAAGTGAATTTCCTCCTATAGGATAACATTGGTGATTCTATGTGAAAAAGTTTCTGTCAACTTTTGAAATGCAATAATATTCTTTAAAAATCGTACCTCTAACTAAAACGCATTTACTCACCTGTTTTCAGGAAATGTCCCAGGGCTGAATCTAGGATCCAGCCCCAGCCCTGTGTTAGTAAAAGTGATCTGAAAAGTAATTAACTGCATTTTAATTAAAAAGCCCATTCATTTGAATGTACTATACCTGCAATGTGTTGCAAACTGCTTACTTAAACTGCAATCAAAATCAGTACAAGTTATACTGCAATTTTGAACTGTGTTCATACAAGTAATTTACTACTGCAAAGTATTTATATGCTTACCTGTACCAGGCTTGCTTGGTTCTAGAAATAAAACAACAGTGATTTTTTTAAACAAAACAATTGGCCTAGAGTTCAATTCTTGAGTGTGTAAATTTGTTTGCTGACTGAGTGTGTACATCAAATGCTTAACACTGTCCTCTGATACTGTCTTACTGCTCGACCAAGCTACCACTCTAGAGAGTTAGGTTCTATCCAACTTAACCTCTGCCAAACCTCTGGAGACCCTTGGACTCTATACCCACTGTACCTCACTTTGGTTCAGTATATATAGAGCCAGTTTCTTACAATAGAAAGTCGTCTTCTTTCATGGATATCTTTATGCCCAGATATATAAAATTATTTTTAACTATTAGTGGGGTAGTCCCTAACAATCTCTGGAGGGATGTCTCCCGCCAGGGGGAAGATAAGAGATTTGTTCCAGTTTATCGTCTATCAGAGTAGATTCCGAATAATTGGAATATGGAAGTACCCTGTGTACCGGCCTATACAGGTTAACCAAATATAGAAGGATGTCATCCGCATACAGGGATATTCGGTCCTCCCAGTTGGCCTCTCCCTGTATACCAGATATTATTGGGTCGTTGCGTACCCAGCCTGCCAAAGGCTCTTATGCCAGGGCACAAAGTCATTAGCGAGAGTGGGCAACCCTGCCTTGTACCCTTTCTGAGTGGAAAGTAATGAGATACCTCTCCGTTAACTCTTACCCTAGCCTGCTGGTCTTGATATAGGAGTTTAACACATGCACAGAAGCGTGGTCCAAAGACCAACCTATGTTAAGTTGCGAACATGAACTGCCATTCAATACTGTTGAATGCCATTTGCGCATCCAGGGAAAGGAGCACTGCCTCCCTAGTCTGTTTTGCTCTCGTCAAGTGTAACACTCCATATAGTCATCTTAGATTAATCTGCATGACCCTGTGGAGCATGAATCCCGACTTGTCCTGGTGGACCAGTGTAGAGATCACCGTTCGGAGTCTGGCCGCCAGTGCCTTTGCCAGCACATTTACCTCTATATTTAACAATGATACTGGCTTATATGAACCGCAGTCATCATACCCTTTTTAAGGAGCACGACTATTGTGGCTATGTGCTGGTCTAGAGGTAATTCCACTTTCATAGACTCCTGATACATGTTTAGTAGGTGGGGGGCAATTTTACTCACTTCGCTCCTATAGAGCTGCATAGGGAGCCCATTAGGGCCAGCTGCTTTCCCCGACTGTAGATCGGTGAGAGCATCCACTATTTCTTCCACTGCAAAATCCTGGTCTAGTACCTTTATATCCTCTGCCAATAGTGTGGGCAGGGCCGTACTGGGAACCAAAACCGGCCCTGGCACAGTGCTCGGCCGGCCCCCCCAGGGGGTTGGGGGTGCCGCCGAGCTCTTTGCCAGGCCCGGTTTTCGGTCAATTTTGTTACAGGGCCGATTTTGCAGCTATGCTGCAAAAACAGCCCTGTAACAAAAACGGCCCCCAGGGGCCCAAAACCGGTGCCCACCGGGGGATTGCCCGGTGACCGCTATGGCCAGTCCGGCCCTGAGTGTGGGGAGATTGATCTCTTGCAGTAGTTCGGTATAGTCCCCTGCGAAGCAATTCGAGGAGGGGGTGTAGAGTGATTTGCAGTAAATGGCGAATGCCTCTACTATGTCCCTGAGTGTATGGTGCACTTCACTCCCTGAGGAGCCTATTTCAAGGACCCAGCTTCTATCTCTGTCCCTTCGCTCCAAGGAGGCTATAATTTTGTTGGCCTTATCACCTACATCATTGAGCTTTCTCTGGCATGCTACTGCTTGTGCTTGCGCAGTTCGCTTCCCTAGGTCTCTTAATTCCTACCTCATAAGCCAGAGCCACTGTGTCATGGAAGCGTCCAGGTCCCTCCATTCCAAAGTCTCTCCCTCAAGTCGGTCTCTCTCTCGCTCCTCCGACTCTCTGGACCGTTCTTTCTTTTGTATGCCTATTTGTGCCTGGACATATGCCCAAATCACTGTTTTATATGCCCCCATAGGGTACTGACCAACTCCACTGATCCCTCATTGTCTTTGGAAGTATTGTGTAGTACGTGTCTGGATCTTTTGGTCGAATTGATTTTTAGGTACCAGGGATCCAGCCTCGGGAGCAATGTGATGCTTCTTATTGGTCCCATGGAACAGCACCTCAACCGGAGAGTGGTCCGAGATACCTTGTGCCTTATGGATTGTGCCCCGGAATTGACCCGCTTGTGTCTTTAATGTAAAATTATAGTCTAACCAGAAATTACTGTTATGTGCGGCTGAGGCATACGTATACTGCTGGCACCTCGGGTTATGGGCGTGCCACAGGTCAGTCATACCCATCGCCTCTACAAAGCCCCCCAGTGGCTCTCTTCCAGTTCACTCCCGGGCCCCTGATGACCTATCCATCTCCGGATACATAATTGCGTTCCTGTGTCCTCCAAGGATCAGCCTGCCTAAGGGCAGTTAAAGCAGGATGGCACCCAGTGCCTGCAGGGTGTCACTATGCAATTTTGGCAGGGCATACACCGAGCAGAGATTCAATGTTTTACCTTCCCATGTGCCTGTCAGTGCTACATATCTTCCCAAGCTGTCACACCAGCTCCTACCCATAATTAATGGAATGGATGACTTAATTAATATTCCTACTCCCCTAGATCCCGATATTTCCCCCGCGTGTGCAAGGTGTTTGTATCCATACCTATCAAGAGCTTTACTGTGGTTCTCCCTCAAGTGGGTCTCCTTGAGCAGGACCACATCTGGGGCGTGCCTTCATAGGTATTGTAGTATGAGGGTGCGTTTTACTCTACTGCTCAAACCATTGACGTTCCATGTCAAGATTTTCAGTGTCATATTGGAAGAGTGTGTGTGATATGGAGATGAGGATCAGCCAGATCGTGTGGTCGGAGGCCCCCTGTGTCTGCCTGTGTGTGACTATGTGTGCCTACCAGAGGGAAACGCCCACCTTCCTGTCTCTTCATGGCTCTGTGTACTTGAGTAGGACTATTTTTAGTGCATTTGAGCTTATAAGTACCGAAAACAATGCAAACCAGCCAAGCTTGGCTTATTACTATCCCCATAAGTTGTACCCCCCCCTCCCTGCTTCCCTGTTCGGCAGGTCTAAAACCACCCCCCCAACTTGCAGAAAGCCTGTTGCCCGTTGTAGTCCTACTTTACGCTAGGACTACAACGGGCCAGCACTCTCCCCAGCAGCTCCGCTTCATCGCCGCATCGCCTCAGTGCAGAGCCCTCCCGTATTCAGGGTTCATGCCGGCAGCCCGTCGCAGCCTCAGAGGCGATCCAGTCCAGCCCACCTGGTGTCCCCCTTTGCTCACTTGGTTTTCTACTGATTATTTTATTAATTCTATTTTCACTTGTTTTTCTCCTGATTATTTTATTTAATTCTATTTTGGGTCGTTTAATTTAATTCAACCTTTTCTCGCCGCTGCTGCCCCTGCGGCCCCTCCCCCCCGACACACCCCACGCTCCCACCTCCCTACCTCTTGTCCCGCCCCTCTCCCGTACTTAATGGCGGCCGCTGCGGGAGAGCACAGGTGAAACCTTGACCTCCGGTCCAGGCCAGCACTCTCCCCAGCAGCTCCGCTTCATCGCTGCATCGCCTCAGTGCAGAGCCCTCCCGTATTCAGGGTTCATGCCGGCAGCCCGTCGTAGCCTCAGAGGCGATCCAGTCCAGTCCGCCTGGTGTCCCCCTCGCTCTCTGCTCACATGGTTTTCTACTGATTATTTTATTAATTCTATTTCCACTTAGTTTTCGCCTGATTATTTTATTTAATTCTATTTTGGGTAACTTAATTTAATTCAGCCTTTTCCCGCCGCTGCTGCCCCTGTGGCCCCTCCCCCGACACAGCCCCTGCTCCCGCCTCCCTACCTCTAGTCCTGCCCCCTCCCCTACTTAATGGTGGACGCTGCGTGGTCGCACGTAGTGGGCGCGCTGCTGGCGCGACATGAGCGCGCCTGAGGCAAGCCCATCTGCGCCCGCCCTAGAACCCGACTGCGACCAGCGCGTGGAACCCTGGATCCACGACCTTGGATTACGGCAATGCCCTATATATAGGCCTCCCTCAGAAGTTGACTAATAAACTACAGGTGGTGCTGAACGACGCAGCCAGATTGATCTTTAGGTTGCCAAGATGGTCCCACGCCTCCCCTCTGCTGCGCAAATTGCACTGGCTTCCTATCAAACAGAGAGCTAAATTTAAGGGCCTTTGTATCGCCCCTAAAGCAATCCACGGCAAAGCCCCGGCCTATATTAAAGAACGCCTGAAGAAGTATGTTCCGGGCCGCACACTGCGGTCTTCCGAGACCTGCCGCCTGGCCATTCCAGGATACAATACTGCATCCAACGGGGGTCGAGCATTCTCCAACTTGCTCCCACGACTTTGGAACCAACTGCCTGATTACCTGCGCAAGAAACCGACACTCCTCCCATTCAGGAAACCGCTTAAGACGCTTCTGTTCAAGGAGGCTGTAGACACGGCTTAACTGGCCCACTATGCAGCCTTACACCCATTGACGACCTCTGGCAACTCTCTCTCAAGCGCTTAGAGACCTGCTGGTGATAGCGCTATATAAAAATCAATGAACTATAACAATACGATGAACCCTGGAAGACACAGAGACTGCCAACAGGCCTCGCCAACCTCGGCCCATGGCCAGTTCACCTGCCTCCACTGCCATCAGACCTTCACCACCACCTCGACCCCCGGCACCATCGACATCTGCTCCGACTACACACTAAGATGTGTCCTCCTCAACATGCGCTCCGTACCCAAACACGCTATAGAAATCTGGAACCTACTTGACTCTCTCTCTCCCCACATTGCCTTCCTCACGGAGAAATGGACCAATGCCGCCTCTGCCCCTGACATCAACACCGCCATTCCGGACGGTTGCAAGATCCAGAGGAAGGACCGACCCAACCACCCGGGAGGGGGACCTCGCCATCGCACACAAGAGCACCGTCCGCCTCATCACCTCCAGCGAAACCTTCCCCTCTGCCGAACACCTTCACTTCCAGATCCAGACCAGCCCTAACACCACACTCCGAGAAACCCTTGTCTACAGACCCTCCCGGCCCCCCCACACCCCTCGCCACCACCATCACAGACTTCATCGCACCCCACGCCATCGCATCAATGAACTACATACTCATCGGATACTTTCATTTCCAACCCGACAAACCCAGTGACCCCAACTCCCCCATCCCCTGGGACAACCTCGCCACCATTTGACTCAACCAACTGGTCACCACACCCACACACAAAGCAGGGCACAACCTAAACCCCGTCTTCGCTGCAGGTAACAGCGGTCACTTCTGCCACACAATGCAACCACCATGGACCGACCACCACTGCGTCCATTTCACAGTCAACAAACCAAAGTGACCAAACCACCCCCCGCCTGCCACGAAGGAACTGGAGCAAGGTAACCAATGAGCAACTGAACTCTGCCCTTACCCTAGACAACCCCACCTGGACATCCGACGCAAACATCGCAGCCACAGGACTCCACACTTGGATCTCTAACTGCACGGACAAGCTCGCCCGCTACGCAACCCCGGCAAACAGCGTCCCAGGAAAGCCACCTGGTTCACCACTGAGCTTTAAGAAATCAGGCACACCTGCAGACGTCTGGAGAAGAACTGGAGGAACACCAAGACTACTGATAACTACTCCACCTACAAGGACGCCATAACGGACTACCACAACCAAATCAGAACAACCAAAAGGAACTTCATCCACAAGACACCAGCCAGCCCACCATCTCCAACTGGACACCAATCACGGCCGAGGACACTGCCACAACCATGAAAGGCATCCACTCGGGGGCCCTACTGAACCCTGCCCCCTGCACATCTACCGCTGACTCGGTCGCACCGAACTACAACGGACCATCAACACCACCTTCACAACAGGCACCTTCCCTGACAACTGGAAGGGCGCAGAAGTCAGACCCCTACTCAAGAAGCCCATGGCCAAACCCTCCGACCTCAAGAACTGCCGGCCCATCTCGCGCCTCCTCTTCGCAGCCAAGGTAGCAGAGAAAGCAGTCAACGGGGAACTGACACGATTCATCGAAGAAAACGCTGTCCTTGACCTGTCCCAATCTGGATTCCGAAGCAACCACAGCACCGAGACCGCTCTACTCGCCGCCACAGACACATCCGCGCCCTTCTGGATCAAGGCTACTCCACAGCCCTCATCCTCCTCGATCTATCTGCAGCCTTTGACACCGTCTCTCACCGCACACTAGCCAACAGACCACACAACACCGGCATACAAGGCACTGCCCTGGACTGTATCCAATCGTGCCTCACCGGAAGAAGCCAAAGAATCAGACTACCACCTTTCCTCTCCGCCCCTACAGAAATCACCTGTGGAATCCCACAGGGGCCATCACTGAGCCTGACCCTCTTCAACATCTACATGCCCCCCTTCGCGTTCATCGTCCGACAACACGGCCTCAACATCGTATCCTACGCCGACGACACCCAGCTCATCCTCTCCCTCACCAGGGACCCCACCACCGCAAAACTCAACTTCCAGAGAGCAATGCAAGACGTCACAGTCTGGATGACCAACAGCTGCCTAAAACTCAACGCTGAAAAGACAGAAGTCCTCATCCTCGGAACCACCTCTTCAGCATGAGACAACACCTGGTGGCCCACAGCCCAAGGAAGCCCACCCTACCTCCTCAGACCACGCCAAAAACCTCGGCATCATACCCGATTCATCTCTTGTCATGAACCGACAGGTCAGCGCCGTCACCTCCAGCCACTACAACACCCTCCGCATCTTTCGAAAGACCTTCAAATGGATCCCCCCTCAGTCAAGGAAGATAGTCACCCACGCACTCATCACTAGCAAACTGGACTATGGAAATGCTCTGTACGCCGGCATCAACAAATCCCTACTCCGCAAACTCCAGACGATACAGAACACCGCGGCCAGACTTGTCCTCGGCATTCCCCGGCATGAACACATCAGCCTACACCTGCGGAGACTCCCCTGGCTCTCCCGTGGAGAAGAGAGTCACCTTCAAAATCCTCACCCATGCCTACAAATGCCTACACAACAACAGACCCAAATACATCAACGACAGAATAAACTTCCACGTGCCCAAAAGAAATCTCCGATCTGCCAACCTCGCACTAGCTGAAACCCTGTGCATTCACAGAGCCAGGGCAGGCAGAAGATCGTTCTCCCACATTGCAGCCAAAACCTCGAACAAACTACCGACAGACATCAGACGCGCACCCTCCCTGAACATCTTCAAGAAGACCCTCAAGACCTGGCTCTTTGGCTGAACGGATCTGCGTACCCTCCCGCCCTCAGCACCTTGAGACCCTCACGGGTGAGTAACATGCTTGCAGTTCCCTGATTGATTGATTGATTGATTGATTGATTGATTGATAGATAGAGTAGGCTGGAGCCCCCTGTCAGCCCCAACTTAGGTAATATGCATAGCCCATCACTAGTCATTTGTACCATTCACCTGCACGGTGTCTAAATCAGTGGATCCCCCTTTCTCCCCACGCTGGCGCATCGTTGACCACCCCCAGGTGCATCTCACCAGTTCAAATGAAGTACAGTCAATGCTTCAGAGTCTGTCTTCAACTGGACCCGATCCCTACCCAGAGGAATTAGCTTCTCATTTAGCGAGGGCCAGCCCCTCATATCTTCATGATTCCCCGTCGTCTTCCATTTTTCAGTGACTTCTGCTTTACCACTCTCCACCCCTCTAGCTGCTCCCAGGCTTCTTCTGGTGTGGAGAAGTGCCAGTATTTCCTTATAGCCATTATACGCAGTCGCGTCGGATAGAGCATCATGTATTTGATGTCTTTGTTCCGCAGCTCTCTCTTCACCACTTCGAGGTTACTGCGCAGTTTTTGTACCTGTAAGGTGAAATCGTGGGGAAAAAGTGGATTGTTGCATTTTCGGAGAAGAGATTGCCATGGGTCAGCCCTGCTTGGAGTACAACATCCCGGTCTCGGTAGTGAAGGATCCTGGCAATAATCGTTCGGGTGGCGCCCCCGGTCTCGGTTTTTGGATGGGGGCTCTGTGCGCCCATTCAATGGTGAAGAAGTTTGACAGGCGCTTAGGGTGTAGATGGTTTAGAATGAGATCTTCCAAAAATAAATCAACGTTAGGACCCTCTGCTCCCTCTGGAACGCCCACCACCTGTATATTATTCCAGCGTGCTCGCCCTTCCTGATTCTTTAGCTTTGCCGACATGACACCTTGCTGTTCCTTGAGATGTTGGATTTGTTCCTCTAGTTTCTGTGTGGTATTTGATAGCTGTGTTATGTTTTCTTCCTCGGATATTCTACGAAAATCTGCCCTGTCGGTGTCTATCTTAGGTTTGATAGTACCTTTTAGGTCTGTGATGGCAACCATAATGTCCGCCAGTGAAGGTTCTGCAGCTCTCGCCACTTCCAGCTGGGCTTCCAGGGCCACTATAGATTGTTTTGCAACTGCATACTTATCCATCTTCTTTGCTTGTGCTGTGTATGGGGCCTTCGGTTTCACCAACTCTTTTGAGTTAGTCTGGTGGGAGGCCAGAGACACTCCCTCGCCGTGCTCAAATGTTCACACCTGTGTCTCTTGTCACAAACTCCGGGCCTCTCTCTGGCGCTTTGCGGGTCACAGGCCGGGGCATCACCGCCCCTCCTGTCTGCTGGTCAACTTCACTGTATAGGCCTCATTCCCAGCTCTTCCACACAGTCGACTTCCGGGCCTGCCTCCCACCTCAATTAGGCAGTCTCATTGGCTACTTTCGGAGGCAGACCAGGGATTCCTGGGACGCAGCGCCACCGAGAGCCCCCCTCTCTAACTGCCTTGCTGGCCCGGTCGCTCCCGGGTAACTTAAACTTTCAGTTCACTCCCCAGGCTGCCTCTGGCCCAAGCGCTCTGGTTCATTGATTGTGATCTGTGAATCTCTGGGCCCCATACTGTCTGATCTGCCGAGAGCTTCAGTTGTCTAGCAGGATTTTATTTCATCATGTTCTCTTCTCTAGATGCTTCTAGTCCATGTCCTCTGTTCAGCCTGCTATTGTCCGTTTGGTCCCCCAGCCAGGATCTGTCGGCCCGTCGCGTTTGGAGTTTTGGCCCGACCCTCTGTCACCGTCCAGGCCCGGGCCTCACTCCCGATCTCTTCCGTCCTGCCGGTGGCCTGGTTCTTGCTGCTGCTGTCGTCTTGCCTACCACCATTGCGGAATCCCACATTGTTGCGGACTTGCCTGTTCTCTAGGCTGTGGATCCTCTGCACTGTTGCTGCCGCGAGCTGCACGGCCACCCCTCTGCTTTTCTCTGTGGGTGGGGGGCGCCTGCTGTGTCTGAGGCGAGACTTGGCAGCCGCCCGTCCCGTTACTCAGTGTAAGCCTTCTGATTATGGGCCTGGCTCTCTCAACACCGAGGCCCATAACCACTCTGGCCTCGCGTATTGGACCTCGAATCTGGTGTCTACTACGTGCTTTCATGGCACCCCAGGCGAGAGGACCGCCTCTCAGTTGTTTGTTGGGGCTGCGGTATTTACTGCGTATTATACACCCCGTGCGGGTCCGGATATGTGTACGGATGTAGGGCTATCGCCAGTGTGCGGCTATCGCAGGCGGCTCCAAGCCACCCCCCCAACCCATATACTCTTGATCATTCTGAACCTAGGCCAATTAAATTCAATATTATCTGGAAAAACCCTACCAGATCGAATGATTTCCTACATCTAAACATACAATAATTGCAGGGTATTATTTTATCATATATTTGCCTTTTCCTTATAAGACCTGTTTAATATTGATCAATCCAGAGTAGTTTCAAGTTCTCAGTCCTTCATACAAAGATTTTGGTTTAAAGCTTCATATCAGTATTACATTATGCAATAGGTTGATAAGATGAACAAGACTCTGTGGCCTTGCCATCTTTAAGAATCAATGTTCTCACAGTGGCCGCAACCTGGCAAGATGGCGATCAGACACTCTGAAACTGTGCTCTGCTGCCTCAACTAACAGTCCTTTATTATCCTGCCTGGATGAGACCCACAATACTCAAGAATTAATACTTAAAAGCTGATGAAATGCACTGCGGCCTATCTGAGAGTGTCGCTGGGCCCGGAAGAGAAGACAGAGCTCATGTCCTACCATGAGCTGTGCTGTAGCGGGCCCACAGGAGCGGGCTGCGGAGGGAACTTGCCATGACCTGCAGCTGCATTGCGGTGGCTCGCCCGTCTCCCTCCCATCTTTCTCCGGGCAGAGTGTTGCAACCAGAGACTGTGTTGCACCGCTGCATCACATGGCTTGCCTGAAACTGCTTCAAGAGTTGTTGCAGCCAGGAGCAGTGCTGAGGCCCGACCCACTGCGCGAGACCTAGTGATGGTGCTGAGGCGATCAGGGGCCCCAGGAGCGTGTGGACTGGATCGGACGCGCTGCATGACGTAACACAGCTCCCTGAATGGTGGTGCTCAGGGGAAGATGGTCCCCTGATCAACTGGGGTTGTGAGGACCAAGACTGGAGGAGGAAGGAAAAAGATAAAGGAGCCATTAAGGGCACTTGGTGAAGGTGAGGCTGGGAAACTCAAACCCTCTTTGCATCCCCCCCAAAAGAAGTCCCTCAGGCAAGGTGGCATCAAACGGTGCTGAACAGCAGGGTGCCTGCTTTCTCCATGGCCACCCAAGACTAGAAACTGCTGTTAGGTAATCCAGTGGTCAATGGCGCTCTGAACTGGGAAGCCGTGGTGCAAAAGGGGCTGCGAGGTGATACAGCTGATACTAGGCCAAAGCAGCCATAATGGGGTAAAGCCTAAAGTGATCCTGAAAGTGGAGATTGAATTGTGAGTGATTCTCCTCCGTGATGCGGAATTGACACTAACACAAGAGACCCTCTAGGAGAGTAGCAGGGGATTCCGTGGGAGTTGCTGCCTTGTAGGAGACAGACTCTTCTTCCTCACCCCCTTGTGTATAGATTGCACGGAAGATGGCCCTGCATGTACCCTTCAGGTGGGGTGGCACCCACAACATGGGTAAAGATAAGAGCTTCTGGAACCACCATGATAACACCATTATGCAATTCACAGCCCTGCAGAGTTTCGCCTCATGGATTACCAGGCAGATGAGGCCTAAACCAAATAAGCAGGCGGAAGGGCCATCCTGGGCTGCCATCCTAGACACCATACATGGCTCTCGCACTGCCTTGAAGGGGAAAACAGATGCAGTTTCTCTATAAGTCAACCTCCTGCGCACAGACCAACGCAAAATAGTGGATAGAGTAACAAGTGTGGAACTATCGATATCCTATCTGAGTGCAGAAGTGACAACGCTCAAGTAATACGACTCATGGCAGTAACCAAAACACTGGAAAGTCGAGCCGAGGATGCCATGGGCTGTATGCATAGGAACCATTTACGACTCCTAGGCTTCCCAGATAAGATGGAGGGAGACTTTGCTGAACGTTTCTTAGCGGAATGGTTCACACGCAGTCTGAAACCCAAAGGCATATTGACCATGTTTGCTGTTGAGAGCGCTCACAGGGACCTGACGGTGAGAACGCTGCAGGCCCTCCCCACCAGGGCACTGATAGCCAGAATCTTTAGCTATAGATACAGAGACAGCCCGCGAGGCAGCAGAGGTGTACTATGTAAATCCCAAAATTGCTATCTTCCCGATTACACATGAAAAGTGCAGCTGCAGAGGAAATTCTATATGGTCATTAAACAAAAAGTCAAAGCTATAAATTTACCATACATACTGATGTATCCTGCATGACTCGGGGTGATAGCCAATGGGAAAACTAATTTTTAGAGAGGCCGGAGGAAGTGTGGTCTTGGTTGGTAGTGCAGGTTTGTATACCCCGGCTTGAAAAGGAGACGCGCCGACCTAGACGAAGCAGGAGATGCATGAGAACCTGGAAACTGGAACTTAACTTTCTCAAAGATCAGAGGAACTACAGGGCTGGCTCACACCCAGAGTGGTGGGACACCGGATAGAAAACCTGTAGAGCGCGAGGAGCATGAGCAGTCAACAAGTGAAAACCACGCATCAGAAATCAACAATCGGTTTGGGAGGCTGAACAACGTATTAAGCAACATGAATGCCTGAACGATGGAATAGACTAAATGTCATCATAAATACTGTATTTACTCAATGCAATGAGTGGGTGGGGAGAAAAGATAGGGCAGTGAGCATGACTGGGGTGGATAGGTGAGGAATAGTGGATCCAAAATGACCTTGCTATACATGCAACAGTCAGAACCATTGGGCAAATGAGATAGGACCTTATAGAACAGCCAGAACGAGTCTTCACGTGATGCCTCGCCCTTATGGGACCGGAGACCTGCTGGAGATTGTCTTGCTCCAGGCAACTGTAACAGATAGTATTTGGGCGTTAATTAGACCCAAAAGTTTCAGTGCTAAGGAGACAGGGAAGGGTAGGTTAGGACATAGATTCCATCAATACGGGATGGGCAAACATGTTCTGTTGTTAAGTGTTCACCCAAGAAGGTTGGGGATAGAAGACAATTTCAAAATGCATGTTCTGTTTTGTTCCTGATTAAGGAAGTAGAAGGGAAGGAGGTAATCACAGATTGTTCACTGAAGCCAGGTGTATACTTTGCAAGATATCCAGAGAGGGGCGGCGACATCTGGCCATGTAGGGGGTGGGGGGAATGGGGGAGCACGGGAAATGTCCAGAGGGATACCATTTGCATTTACAGGATGCAAAGGCAGAAGTTAATGACTGGGACTATCAGGAGGCTCGGTGGGTAGGTGAAGAGACATATTGTGATGCCCTTTCTACGCAGACGGGATAAGCATAGCCTGTTTGCAGGAAACACACCTAGTATATGAGGAAAAAAGCAGGCATTTTCGTAAACAAGCTCTATATATGCTCTAGGGGTGAATCCTTAGGTTTCCTTTAAACGGCACTACTCGGAGGCGCACCCTAGTGGCGAATGTGTTGTTATACAGGGAACATTAGATGGTACAGACTTTACAATCTGAACATCTATGCCCCCAGTAGCGCCGATAAAGACCTTTAGCTTAAGATGCACAACTTACTGACTGACTGTATGGCTGTTGAAATATTGTGGGTCGAGGACTTTAATTGTGTACTTTACAGAGAGATGGATGGGTCGCCTCAAAACACTCAGCAAAACTAGGTATGGTTGAGGTGCTGCGCCAGGCAGTGCAGAACGTGGATTGCGTAGACATCTGGCGGGCAGCGCACCCGGAATCCAGGGAATACTCATGCCACTCATTTACGCACAGTACGTACAGTAGGTTGGACTGTGCCTTGGGGCAGTGGCGGTGAACGCTGACATATAGTCTGCCAAATACTTGGGCCTGTTTATCAGATCACTCTCCTCCAGCTTGAACTCAATGAGATGGGGTTGCCAAGTGGTCCCCCAAAATGGAGATTACCGCCCAATACTCTCTTAGACACAGCATGCAAGGAAATGCTGGGTGACACGTTGACAGCCTACCTGACTGGTAACTGGGGATCACCGGCCAGCAGGGCAACTTTGTGGGAGGTTATAAAAGTAGTAATGCGGGGAGAATGCATGAGTAAAATCTATGGTATGCGATGGCAACTACATAGGCAACTGGGGACATTGGAAGGAAAACTGGCAGACTTACAAAGACCAGAAACAGAAAATCAGGAGAGAGCTGGTGAATACCAGGCAGGCACTTTATGAGAAACATTGGATAGACTAGACAGGTTCACATGGCGGCAGTACTGAAAGAGACTGCACCGGAAGGGTGACAAACTCAGCAAGCTACTGGCTTGGATACTAAAACGAGAAATTAATAGGCTCCCACATCATTCTTTTGAGAATAACAGATGGGATGTTGGCGACAACGGAAGTAGTGATCAATAACACGCTTAGAGACCACTTAGCAGGACACTATGGCAAGGAGCAGCATACTGACCTTGATTCCATCATTGCCTACCTGGCACAGAGAGAACTCCCCATGATCCCGCTGATACTCCAAGATTAGCTTGAAGTGGAGATTGCTCTGAATAGCTGAAGGAAGCCCTGGGGAAGATGTCCGGAGGGAAAATGCCAGATGGAGATGGCTTCCCATTGGAGTTCTACAAGGTTTTTGCAACACAGCTGACAGAGTTGTTGCTGGATATGTATGGGGAAGCCAGAATGAGGGGTACAATGCCCTTCACCCTGCAGGAAGGAGTGGTCTGATGGTGTCCAAACCAGGGAGTGAACCAGCAGACCCTTCCTCCTATAGATCCTTGACCATGCTTAATGCTCATGCAAAAGTGCTATACAAGATATTTTCAGAAAGACTGCACACAGTGGTGGGGACACTGGCGCCTGAGGACCAGTGCGGCTTTAACAGGGCCATAGTGCAGTCGTAAATTTGAGAAGATTGGCACATGTCCTCCGTTTCGGTAGAACATAGTCGAGAGGAACTTATGTTTGTTTCGGTCGATATAACGAAGGCGTTTGATACGCTTGAATGGCTGTACCTACTGTAGCTAGGTACAGCTCCTTTAGAGTGCCCCTAGGGACAGAGTCAGTAGCTGTGGAGTAGTGGCTACTGACCGGGTGGTGGAGCATGGTATGCGACGGGAATACCCCCTGTTCCGGCTACTGTACGCCCTGGCTCTGGAGTCAGTGGCCGTGAAATTTAGGAAAGACATTAGAGACCTGGGTATCAAGTTTAGCGACTGATATCCCTATACTCAGACGATGTACTTTTTTACCTCGGGAGACTGTGCCGTAATTGTTAACTAATCTAGATATTTGGAGATGCGGCAGGCCTCAACATCAACAGTCGTAAAAGGCTGTTGTAGCTGAGATGGGAAACAGACAGATTCAGATACCTGAGAATTATGGTGGCTCACACAGTGTAGGGACAGCGCCGTTATAACATTGATAAGATGCTGTGGAGTCTGACACGGTCCCCAAACTTTTGGAACATGCTACCGCTCTCGGTGGCAGGAAGGATCGCAGTGGCAAATATGGTCTTCCTGACCAGATGGTGCTATATAATTAGAAACTAGCTGAACAAGCTCACGTAAGACATCTTTAAGATGCTGAATAGCCTACTGATATCCTTAGTGTGAGCGGGAAAGAGAAGCAGAGTAGCACTGCCTACACTCTTAAACTGGACCTAGAGGAGGGTAGCATGGGACTACCCAACATAGAGCTGTACTCCTATACAACCAAGCTACATTCCGCAATGCGTTGGGTGGTGGGAGGTATCAATTCAGAGAAGTGACAGCTACAAGGTACCTGTGGGGACACCTCCCTAATGGAGTTGCCTATGAGAGGCTCAATAGTTGCCGTAAACTTCTTTTACATAGTACAACAAATGGCTGATATACAGGAGAGGAACGTTAACAGAGTTCAAAGCGATCCCCACTTTCCAAGAGATTTCGACTTTTGAATTCTGTTGCAGTTCAAATTTATGTCTGTCGCATATTGGAGGGAGGGCAGATGTAGAACATTAGGACATCTGTACCGTGGGGAACAATTAAACACAGAGGCCTGCGAGGTGTTCTCCCTGGGGACTAGGCAGTTCTATATTTTATAAAATGCTTAAAAGGGATAGGGTCAAGGAGAGGCATGGACTGATGAAATAGCGGACCTAATGACGGACGCAGAGGGAAGATGACCTGTGAGCTGATTAAAAAGGTATTGTGCAATGCCAGGTTCAAATTGATACTTTTCAATTATGTTCGCTCTACATACCTGACACCAATTAAATTAAGCAGAATGTATAGGGGTAAGGCGGGGAGCTGCCCAAGATGCAAAGTGAATGGAGCCTCCTTTCTGTATCTGGTTTGATTCTGCCCAAGAGTTCGTGATTTCTGAACGACTGTAGTGACAAAACTGTGGACAGTGACAGTAATTGACCTGGAGGATGCCCCATGACAATGACTGCTGGGTATAATAACAAAACCCTGGGGGAAGAAAATGCAGTGAAAATTTCTATAGTTTGCAGTGGTTCTCGATCTGATGGCTGGGTGATCGAGACCCCTCGATAACACTATGGTGCAGGGACATATTAGAATGGGCATTAGCAGAGAAGACGCATATTCAAATAAATAGAAGGGACAAAAAAGTGCTAGATGATATGGAAACATGGGCTGCGGTGCTCGGTGCATTCCTGGAAGCAGAGGAGAGCATACAACCCTCAGGATATAGACACATGGCACTGCCAATGATACACAGCACCCTGATAATGGGACTGGGGAAGAAGGAACAAGCAGGGTGGGCCCACGGCTCTGGAAGAGTAACTAAGAAGATGGAAGAGACTTAGTGAAGGTTTGGAGGGTTGAGAGGCTTCTAATAAATCAACAGACACCAGGAATAGATGCATTATGTGTTCAGCCCTAACATGGGAGGGGAAGATCCACATCTGGAATAGAACATTGTACTACAATGCAAGTGAACACTGTGATGTTGTTGATTATGGTTTAAGGCTGCCTGTTCAAAGCCATGTGTAAAAGTGAAAACGGTAAACACAAATATTTTTTAAACATGTCATCACAGCTTCTGCCATGGTGCCTGTAAGTATCCTGTGGCTTAACATCTTATGAAATGTCCTCCTGTAATCAATACCTTATTTACAATTACATTCTTAATGGGATTCTTCACCTCTGCCTCAAAGATAAGAAACACTAACGTTTCCACCAACTTGGTAGACTACAAAGGCAGACGTTATCCTGGGACCTTTCCAGACCTTGTTGGAAGATGCGTCTTTTAGGAGTTGAACAGTTAACAGGAAGTTTGCAGAAACCAGTGTAAATTTCCCCAAACTCTTTTCAAGAATCATAGTTGATGGAGAAGCTGTAGATGAAGTAGCAGTTGTTGACTTAGTAGAGGACCAGGTGGAAACATGCCACTGACGACAACAGTTGGTGGTACAATAAACAGTGAAGACTTGAATGGAAACTGAGCATCATGGATGAAGTGGACGTTGACTGAGTCGAATTTTGATGATGGCATCTTTAGCTTAGAAGACATTGCAGAAAATGTTTCAGGTGGCCTGTTCTGCTTCTTATCAGACATTTTTCTGGCCTTAAGCGATTGCTATGCTAACGTTGAAGCCAAATCCTCAGAGGACTCTGATTTCAGTTGTACATTCTCTCCCGATAGAGGCCTTTTCTATAGTTTCTTCAACTCAGAAGGAGCACTTTGGGTAGACCCAACACCTGAAGAGGAAAGCACCCTCCCTGACTCTGGTCTTTTCCTGGAGCTATCTGAGGAAGTGACGTTCATGTTCATTGTGAGTTTTGGAAGAAAATGTTATGCAAATCTTTCAGCCTGTAAGTTTGTGCTGTAGGTTAAGTGAGTAGACACACACCTAGTAGGGTTCAGCTCAATAAATCTTCTTCTTACCACATAAGCCACAGGGCCTGAACAAGGCTTTCTTTGGAGATTCTGTTATTGAAGGGGAAATCTGATGTTCCATTGACTACATTCTAAAGACAACTTCCCTAGAAAGGAAGAGATAGAATAATCCATGGTTAAAACTGGCAAGACTCTGAGGGTACTCCATTCCACCCAACTTAGAGTAGAAATGTGAAATCTGATGCTCTCTGGGACGAGTGGAATTCAAAATAACTGACTGGAGGTTTTTTTTTTTCTCGATGAGATTGTGCTAGTAAAGGGAAGCTAGTTTCAGCTTTTTTGTAGAGTTTTTTTTGCTGCTTTATACAGTTACCTTGGTGACTTCCAGCTCAAACACTTGGAATGATGCAAGAGTGTTAATTTTTTTAATATATCACTGTTGGAGAACTGTCGTTATAAGTAACTAACTGGCTTTTTCTGGGCCATCATTGCATTATCCTTTTCCTGGCCATCTTTGCTTCTGCTCTTTAGGCCCTCTTTTCTTCCTTTCTTCCTGTTATTCTGATTCTTTATCCTAATCCTCATGTATTCCTTATTACCATGGGGTCTCGGTGTTTCCTTTTATACATCAGTGCCATGTTCTGTCCAGACCTAGTCTGTTTCCTGCACCACCCAGTGCCCATGCTGTCCCTTATGTTACTGTTCTTCTCACACCCACACTCACTGCACTCCTACTGTGTCCTGGCAAACACTATCTTGTGTCTACACACACACTACAATTTTGAGTACTCTTTCATGCCCTTCTTATGCTCGTGTTTGAATGGTACTGTCAGGTTCTTAAAATGTATTACTCGGTCTGTTGTGCTTCCTGGCCATGGCCTGACTTTTGCTTAATCTGACCCTTGCTGGTCCTCACCTCGCTCGCTCTATTTCACACTGTGCTCTCGCTGCCCTTCTTTGTGATCTTACTTGTTCCCACTATTGATTTTTCTTCTTACTCCTGGTGTTGCCTGGTCTTGCATGTTCGAGGTCATGCCCCTCCAGCAGTAATAATGCTTGACAGTCTTCTTGATGTTTGGTTAGTTTACAGGAAGTGAACTCCAAGATTATGCGGTTCCTGTCAGACTTGGCTTTCGATGATCCCTGGAGTCTGTTCTTCATGGATACCCTGGCTCCTTTTGGTTATGTTAAGGTAACTATATGCTTTGTTCCTTCTTACTTAATTGTGTAGAGTTTATCTTCTTGTAAACTGAGCATAACTCCAACTTCTCCCCCAGCTCTGTTTCTAGGTGTGTCGACAGCTCACTTTGTGCTTTTTTCTGTGAATATCTGTTAAAAAGAGTTTTACAAAGCGTAAACATGACCCTAGAGCATCAGAGTGCTGAACATAAGCACAAACTGAAAATTAAACAACCTGTTACATTACAAATATTATCAAAACAATGTTATCTCAATCACAAGCCATTATTCGATTCCTCTATGATTGTTCTTCTAGAGGCCAGTAGTGATCCAGTGCAGGCAACCAGATGATGATTCCTCACAGCCATTTTACTGAGTGGGGCTGAGGAGGTGCTCTCGCCAGTCATGTAGTCTGAGTATAGTCTAGAGGGTCATCCTGGTAGTCAGGCTTCCCAGTGGTCATCTACGGTTCCTATTGTTATAGTAGGAATCTGCTTATTAGAATCCTTTTAACCTCCTTTTTGGAAATGGTGGTCAATGGGTTTGACCAAATTTCTAGCTGGAGAGAGTTCCATATTTTTGGGGTAGATCCTCAGAGAGAGCATGTATAGGTCTTTTGTTTTCTAAATCTGCATGGTTAAAGCCAGAGGGAGTTTGCACACCTGAAGTGGCGACTGCCCCCTGATATTTAGATCTATTCTGCTAATTACTTGGATTCACCATAGTGCAAGCTTTGTTTGTTAGTCTAGCTATTTTCAGCTGGGTCCCAGCTTTGAACGGGAGCCAGTTTAGAGCATGGGTATTGTGGTCAATTGTCTTGTGACGATTATCAGACTTGCTGCTGCATGGAGAACCACATTGAGTGTTGCCGTTCTTGGGGTAGGAAGTCCCGTTAAGGTCAGACATCCATATTCTAGCCAGGAGACAGCTAGGCAATGTACTGCTACCTTGAAGACTGGTGGTGATATGAACAGTTTTACCATCTACAGGAGGTTGAGTTGGAAAGACGCACTGCACGTGGCTGCGCTGACATGTGCTTTCATCTTGAGGTTTTTATCCAGGGTAATCTAGAGGGATTTAGGTTGATTCTGTGATGATGGGTTTGCAATTAAAGTCATCTAGGTGATTTTGCCATTCTTGGATGGGTGGGGAGCTGTTAGGGAAAATGAGTAGGAATTCTGTTTAAAGGGAGTTCAGCTCGAGTTCGTTTCAAGAGAGCCAGGTTTTTTACTAGAGAGTTGTTGAGTTGTATGATATCTTCCAGGGAGGATGTCGTGAAGTATAGCTGTATATCATTCACATATATGTTTTATGCAAGGTTTGCTTCTTTGAAGACTTCCAACATCAACTCCCTATAGAGGTTGGACAGTGTGGGGAAGATGGTTGATTCTTGTGGGCAAACAGTAGCAGGGAGAGGGGGTATTCCTATTGCATACCATGCTCCACCACCCAGTCCGTAGCGACTACTCCACTGCTTTTGACTCTGGCCCTAGAGACACATTTCATAGTGAGCTACCCAATTTTATTAGTTGTGTGAGAAAGGTGTGAATAATTGAGGACATTTCATGTCAACCCCATTCTGCTGTCTAGTAGTTCTAACAGACTGTTGTGTTTGACAAAGTCAAACACAGAGGAGAGATCAAAGAGGATGAGTAGACAGGATTTGTTACAGTATAGCATTTTCAGGGCATCGTCCGTGATGTATACGATGGCTGTTTCTGTGCTGTGTCCTGGTCTGAATCCTGACTGGAACTTGTTGAGTAAGTTCAGCTGTTCAATGTGCTGACACGGTTGTGGACACATTTTTCCAGCAATTTAGCGAGGAAGGGGCTGTTTGACACTTGATGAAAACTGTTCAGATCCACACCAGCATTTTTCAAGAGGGATGTCAATTTTCAGAGAGTTTGGGGTTGTGTGTTGATTTAGCAATGAGTTTACGACCATCGTCCAAAGGGCGGGAAAAAGTATAGGAATCTTTCTTTCAGTGTCTCTCATATATATATATATATATATATATATATATATATATTCACTGAAAAAACCATAGGTTTCACACACGTTATAGTTAGGAATTATCATTTACAAAACCTTGCAAATTCACTTAAAAAACCATAGGTTTCACACATGTTATAGTTAGCTGTACATTTCACTCGTAAAAAACCAATGGAATTCCACGTTATAGTTAGATCAGGTAACTATAACTTGCGCGCCCACAATAAACTGCTGATGACGTCACATAGTACATCACTCATGACATGGTCAGTGACATCACTCATGACATCAATGATGACATCTGAAATTACACATTGTGGATTGCGGTCGCGCAAGTTATAGTTACCTGATCTAACTATAACGTGGAATTTCATTGGTTTTTTACGAGTGAAATGTACAGCGAACTATAACATATGTGAAACCTATGGTTTTTTAAGTGAATTTGCAAGGTTTTGTAAATGATAATTCCTAACTATAACGTGTGTGAAACCTATGGTTTTTTCAGTGAATTTGTATGGTTTTTTAAATGCTAAGTTATGTATTTTTTTTTTTTTTTTTCTGGTTTTTCACTATGCGCACACCCTGCGCGCACGGTGCGCTTCGCGCACCGTGCGCGCGCTGTGGGCGCTCGGTGCCCTTCGCGCACCGAGTGCCCACGTTGCGCAGTCCATGCCGTGCGCGCCTCGCCTTTTTTTACGCAGTAACATTTGTTTTTTTCTCCCTTGTGGGTCCTTTAATTTATTTAATAAATGTGATTGTTACTTCTTTATTTTATTTTTGTATTTTTTTTGCCGTGCGCGTACGGTAAGCTTACCGTACGCGTACCCCGCGATTTTTTTTAAAAATTATTAAATTTATTTTTCGTACTTTTGGGTCCTTCTTGGACCCCCTGACAAACACTAGGGGGTCTGCAACTCTCTTCGTTGCCCCCGTTTCACGTTCCCCACCTTTGTTTCTCAGTGCGAGAGACAGAAAATGGCAGCCGACACTTCCTGATTTCGACCGATTCGAATGTTTACAGTCGTGTAACCACCAATCAGAATTGATCTCGCGCACGGCACCGTACGCGTACGGTAAGCTTACGGTAAGCGCACGGAGCACGCTTACAGATATATATATTGATTTAAATGCTATTTTCTCAGGACCTACTGAACAGATTTACACCAGACCTACAAAAGGCACATCCTTGACCTGAGGACTACCTCTCTGCCAAATTTCAAGTAATTCTGTTCAGCCGTTCGGGCTGTAGCTGTGTCTAAAGGTCCTATGGAAAAATGCATGGGGAAAACGCGTTTTGGGACCCCCCTTTTTTCTCAGCCCCCGCTTGACGAATCCCCCCGAGACTTTCAGGGTAGGAGCGGAGCGTAGCGCCCCATTCGTTTTGAAAATTTCGCGAGGATTCGTCGACCGGCGCCAAAGTTATTCCAAATAGAATGTTGCGGATTTCCTATGGATACACGGTCCTCACTATAACTATCTACTGGCGACCGCCAGTAGATAATATATATATATATATATATATATATATATATATATATATATATATATATCACTGCTCCTTCTGCACCTTTAGACAGCGCACTCTCTGGACGGGTGCTTTTGACGCGAAGGTGCATCCGCGTTTACATATACGCGCTCACTCCCAATCTCTTCAAGACTCGGAAAGCACTCTACGGGAAACTCCTGCAATCTTTCAAATCCTTTTATTGCGTTGCAAGCATGAAAAACATGACGCGTTTCGGCTATGCCTTAGTCGAATGTTCTCATTAAGCGCGCCAAAAAGCGGCATATTTAAAAGTGCATTACGTAAATCACATGACAACGTAAGGTATGGAAATTAACGAAGGACAATCTCCTTACAGAATATGGCGCCATATTGGAATGTAGTTTTGAAACGCTCAAATGCAAATTCACAATGATTTCTAATCAACTACTTACACCTTTCAAAAAGTTTTTGTTATTATGACGGAGACCAATCCAACTATATCGCCATGTATCGACATAATCGGTGTCCATATTGCATTATTGCACCATGAATTGGTAACCACTTACTCATTATTAATGTCATGGCAACAGACTGTTGATTACACATTTTGCATATTCCCCAATTAATCGCCGTATATCGGCATTCTCGATAATAAGCAAAACTAACAATTATTACGCCGTGTATCGGCTTCAACATAATTCATAACATAACCACAGTCTGCTGATTCACATAAAAATGTCACATAAAAAATAAACCCATATGGAATGATCCAAAAATAGCGACACAAATTATTAGGAAAAAATGTTGTGATAATTTTCATAATTCATATAATTAGCATCGGCATGATCAACCAACAAAAACTCCACTGTATATTTCATTTGGTTCAGTCCCCAAAATGAACTGCCAGTTCTTCCCCAACGTTCATACCAAAGGGGTTCTTGGTTCCCAGATCTATGATGTACCGTGATTCTAACCTGCGAAGTTTTTTAATTCTGTCCCCCCTCTTATACTTATTGGGACATGATCCAACTCATAATAACGTAACAGCTCCCTGTTACTGTTGTGTTTCTCAGAATAGTGTCTTGCAACGGGATAGGTAACATCCCCCTTAGTTATGGCACGCATGTTCTCCAAGATACGTATCTTGACACAATGGATCGTGCTACCAATGTAGCGTAAGCCACACGGGCACTCCAAACAGTATACCACATAATTGGTGTTGCATGTTAGAAACTTCTTGATAGGCCTGGGTTTCTTTAGGCCAGTTACTAGATAGGTGGATGTCCTCTTACTGCCCACGCACGCCTTGCATTTTCCACAAGGGAAAAAACCCTTAAGGTCCCTTAGGGTACCGGCTGCCTTGGGTTTCGTGGGAAAATGACTCTGTACCAGACTATCCCTTAACGATCTGGCTTTCCTAAAAGTTACCAAGGGGACAGAAGGAATATCCGAGCCTATAACGTTGTCGGTTTTTAGAATATGCATATTCTTTCTCAAGATCCTTCTTAACTCCTTAGCATCACTTGAGAAAGTCGTCACCATCCTGAATTTGTTAGCACCTGCCTCGTTTACCTTCCCTCTCCTACTTTCTTCTTCCTTTTTACTTGTATTTTTGTCATTTTTTAGTAGAGTAACTCTGGGTATGTTCCTGACTCTTTGAAGGGTTGTATCAAGTTACTCTTTGTTGTACCCTCTCACTAAGAATCTATTAGTACTCTCCTGTGCCGCATTATCAAAATCCCCTTCCCTAGTGCTATTGCGTTTCAAACGCAGAAATTCCCCATAAGGGATATTCCTAACTAGCCCAGGGAGATGATTACTAGCGGCATGCAAGGTAGAGTTGCCTGCCGTGGGTTTACGGTACAAAGACACAAACAACTGATTACTCTCCACTCTGATTTTAAGATCTAGGAAATTCACTACTTCCGAGCTTACTTCCCCACTGAATTCCAGATTTACAACATTCTTGTTCAAATTATTAATGAAGATGGATGCCGATTCATCGGACCCATTCCAGATTATACAAAGGTCGTCGATATACCTATACCAACAGATCACCTTACTCATATCAATTTCACCGGGCGTTTTGGACACCTGCTCCTCCCACCAGCCCACGAACAAGTTCGCGTAACTGGGGGCGAAGCAGGTGCCCATCGCCGCACCCGACCTTTGATGGTAAAACTCATCACCAAAAACAAAAATGTTGTTATTTAAACAAAACTCAGTAAATTGGAGAATCATTTTGTTGTGTTCCGTAAATTTCAATGGCTTTTTGTTCAAAAAATGAGCTACAGCTTCCAAACCATGTTCATGCCTAATCCTCGTGTAAAGACTAGTAATGTCTAATACAATAAGTTTATATCCAGGATCCCAATTCGCATTAAGAAATCCTGTGAGTCCTTGATATACGCAGGTAAGGTCTTTACTAATGGAAAGAGGAAAGAGTCAATAAAAATAGATAGATGTTCTGTTAGACCACCCTGAGAGGAAACAATGGGTCTCCCAGGAGGATTCTCTTTGATCTTATGAATCTTAGGGATATGATAAAACGTGGGGACCACTGGGTTGAGACAACGAAGGAACAGATACTCCTCCATACTCAGCATAGATTTGTCAAGCCACAATTTGATCATATCATGGTATCTTCTGATGCTGTCCAAATACATCTCTTTGGAGATTTTCTGATAGCTCTCACCAGCCGACAGTTGCCTGATAGCTTCCGTCTGATAGTTTTCCCTGGTTTGTAAAACCATGTAGCCCCCTTTGTCTGAAGGTTTGCAAATCACCGTGTGGTCATTTCCCAAGTTGTCGATGGCTGCACGTTGATCTTTTGTTACATTCTGCTTATTATTGGAACGTGTGAGTTTTTCTCTCAGGGCTAAGAGGTCTTTATTAACCGCCTCCGCAAATATATATATATCTGAGACTGGCCGGGCAGAGTGGGAACTAAAAGCAACTCTGGCAAATTTCGGCAGACCAACGTTTATGCTGTTATAGTAGGCAAGTGCAGCTAATGCTAGGTGGGTTTGGTGGGCTTCTCTCCCTAAGAAATGGTTGATGAAAATAGAGAAAATTATGCATATTTAAAAAAAATCACTATATGTAAATAAATGCCACACTTGTAAAGCATAGTGAATGTTGACCTTACAGCGCAGCATAATATTCAATCATGGTGAGAACAACAAGGACAGCACAGACATTCTTATGGAGTGCAGTCTCAACTGACTGTCTTTTTTTGTGAGATTTTAAATACAGAGTGGGGGACTGTAGAGGTTACAACCAATTCCCTTATCGCTCATGTACGGCATTAGTACTGAGATTGTAAACCTCCATCCCACCTGGGGCTTTAGACCGCATGCCACTGTTACCAGACCATCACCTCACAGAGCTGTCAAGTTTCCCAAGTGTACACATGAGTAGTTAACCCAATCCAGATTTTTGTTTTGCATTCTGGAACATGTAGTCTTGTTTATCCCAATAAGCATCAAGACTACAAATCTAGAATGCGCAAAAAAAAAAAAAACACGGAATTAGATGAGGTAGTCTTGCATGTACCTGAGAAACAGTTAAGGTCTGCACCACCTGTAAAGTGATTAGAGGCTCTTGCGGGTCTCCACTGCTTCCCGAACCCCATCATCACATTAGGACCAATTACATTAAGAGGCCAACATCTCTCAGAATGTAGACAGGGGATCAGCTGTATTAATTTCTCCCAGCCCCTGGTAAATGGATTCTCTTCTCTTCTCTCTCATGGCGTGCAGAGGCCGGGGACAGAGACCCACTCCCCATTATCTCCTTGCATCTTTGAGTGTGGTTTTACAGCCCAGGTGCAGTTATAAAAGGAGATAAGTGGGAGGGCCTCAACTGTCATCCACTCACTCACCATGCAGTCTAGGGGTGCGCGAATGGCATCAGTACTCATTTCTTTTGTTTAAAGTATATTAAGGGCTACTGCAAGTAAAACTGAAACAGACTAGTAAGACTGGTATCATTTGAAGGAACTTTCTGTAAAAGGAACTTCCTTATTGTCTTCATTAATAACCCATTAGTATACCTTGTGTGCTGTATCATGTATTCGGGAGGAAAAATCAATTTCCTTGTTTCTCGCAATCACACCTGAACAAAACGCAAATGCCATCTCTTTAACATTTGTTAGCCCAATACCTAAAAGTGTGAAGATATAAAAGAGAATGTGCATTTGTCTGTCTCATAGTTTTATAACTGTGCAAAAGGTATATTATAGTCACTAGGATAGCTAAGCACTGGAGACTCACCTGAAGAAAAGTTTCACGTTATACCCTGATCTTCCTTATGAGGTCTATAACAGTATTATGTGTAAATGGTAATATTAGATAACAATGACATGCAAACTGCTGGTGTTCATGCTCCTGAAGACATTGCAATGAGAAGAAAGAGAAGGGAGCACAGAAGTAAGGATAGTGGAATAAGGAGAGAAAGAAATGATTGATGGAAGAGACAAACACAAGAAATACATAAAATAGAACAATAGCAAAATAAACACTGAGAATGAAAAATAAAATTGAGCAATAGTAGAATGAGCACTAAGATTGAAAATTAATTTTGTTGTAACATTCCTTCTGTTGTCACAGTGTGCATGGGCATGAAGATTGCACATTCATTGGGTTGTAACATTCCCACCACTCTTCTGAATCTTCCATACTTTTTACCTTGGCCACCCATAATCCTGTCTAATGGTATTCTTTATAGTGATCAAATTGATGATTCTCTTCTTCAGGTACAATCTTATTATGATGCCTCAAATTTACACTAGTACCACACTGTTCTATCCACCAACATTTATTGTATTTCGGTTTGTTTTTGCTAATATCCTTTCTTTAATTCCTTGAGATAAGTTTTAAACACCACATTCTACCATCACTAAGAAGGCCAAAACTATGAACATTTTTAATTACCTTTATTGGTTGGGGAATTTGTACTGGTCTTTCTTGGTTTTACCATCTCTTTTCACTTTTATTATTTAATCTATATCAATTGGTACAGGATTTGTGTTATGTTCATCACTTTACTTATTTTTTAGGCTACATGTGGACTTCTAAAATTCTCCCTCAATGCTTCAGGTGACCATTTCACTTTCCTCGATTTTCACATCTTTCCCACATTGTCTTTTGAAAGAGGAGTTCTCCTTTTCATAAGATCGATTGTGCTATGGCCTGTGGAAAAGCAATTGTGGCTCTTTATGCCGTAACATGCACATTGCCTCCTTTTCCCAGCCTATACTGCTGTTCTATGACAAATGTTATTATTCCTTAATGAATCTATTAAAGCAATGTAGAGGGCCATCGCCCCCGGGATGATAAAGCGATTTTTAAAGACATTTAGATAGCGTCAGACATGAATTGTGATCCACTGTCACTGTCAATTATATTCTTCAGTAGACCTTCCTCGGCAGATACCTTATCTGAAAACTTAATGACTGCACAGCAATCACCTCTGGTTATGACTTCAGTTTCTGGCCACTTTGAGGAATGGTCCATATCATCAGCAGTCTAACTCTGTTCTTCATTCTTACTTAAGACTGGTCCTGTTATATCTTTACCTAGTTTTTCCCATGGCATACTGGGACTGCTCCGAATTCTTGCAGTGTAAACAGTCCCTCACTTTCCTTTCAATAGCCTTGTCTAAACGAAGCCACCTACATAAACTTTTCATCTGGTGCTTGGTTTTGATAATACCCAAATTTCCATAGTGACAGATGTCTAATTGGTTTGCCCTTAATATTTCTGGTGGAATTATACGCCCATCTCTCATCACCTTACCATTTTCTATAGTTAATTCATGCCTAACTTTCCAAGATCTTTGTAGTTTTTCATTCAGTACTTTCTTCAAAGCCCTTCTCTCATTTATCATCTTGCAAACCTCTCCTAACAATGAATTCTTACTTTGAGCATCCATTGCTCATTGGATATAGCTTTTACTTCCTCCTCACACAGTTCCGCAGAGCAACATTTTTCCAATTCGTTTCGGGTTTTTTCTAGAAGTAAAGGCATGTGACTAAGAAAGTTTGCAATCTAATTTCTTACTCCAAACATGTGCAGTACTTAATTGTTTTAATTGAGCAATCTAACAGGTGTGGGAGCTAAACATGGAGAGGCATTATGCAAAATATTTGTAGTGAGTTCCTTCGTAGAGGTTTGAGGTCAGTGCGTTAAACCACATGTGTGTTGATGAAAATTTTCTAAACACATGCTGGAGTTTCCTGTTCAATAATGCAATAATTCTGTTCTCTGGTAATCAGAGAATGATTAAAGAAAGCAGTAACAGTTTCCTTTCCCAACTTGTACACTTACGTCAATAAGGCACCTAAACCTTTATCCTGGCATCAGTGGTGACCATGTTGTTACAGTTTCGATCAAATTCTTGTTAAGGTGGGGCTAAACAAATGTCTTCTTTGGTTACCCGGATTGCCTTTTGGCAATGCAGAGACCATTCACATTTACTCTTATTTATTAAAAGCCATAGAGTAAAATTTAGCAAGTCCCAAAAATGCCTTCACGTCATCTTTACTTTTAGGGGTAGGAGAGCCCTTTATGGCTTCAACTGACTCCTTCTTGATTCTGATACCCTCGTTGCTCATTTTATGGCCCAAATGGATAACACTTTCCCTTGCAAATTTAATTTACTGTATTTTTCAGTGAGACCTTTCTTTCGTAAAATTGACAACACGTGTTAAAGCTTAAAGCTTAGTTTCATTCTCTGACTTTGATTTACCTATTACTAGAAAGTCATCCTGAAAAATAATTCACATATTTGAAACATTACCTCTACAGTAAGCTAATCCAAATGACTCTATCTCAAACTGAAAGCATCCAAATGCAGTAATAAAACCTACTTTCCAGATGTGACAGTACTTGATGATACACAGCAATGAGGTCAATGGACATAAACCACTTGGTTAACAACAACAGTTCATTGATCCATGGTAATTTAAATTGATCTACAAAGATATTTTCTTGTTAGTACACAGCCTCAACTCAGGTCAACACATAACCCCAACTTTCCATTGGCACATCATGCCACTACACACGGAGCTACTGAGTCTGAGGATTGTCCAGGTTCTATTATGCGGCCCTTCGTAATTTTTTTTTTTCTGTGGCAACTTCATCCTTGATGATTGTAGGTATTTTCTCACTTTATGTATACCTTGTACAATATGTCTCTTTAACACAATCCGGTATCGAAATCCCTGTAATTACCCAGTTTTGCCTGAAAATCAGTGGCATCCGTTTAACATCTCCTGCCTAACCTTTTCATTCTTCTGAATAATAATAACACCAGTTCTGGACTGTTTGGATCTTCAACCGTACCAAACTCGCCCTGATTCATTCATGTGTCTAACACTAATGGTCCCTATTCTGACACATAAAGTTTGCATTAACCTTCCCTGTTCATAAACGTGAAGAACAACTTCATCAAACCAACTATATCTATAGTTTGCCCACAAAGCTTTTAAGTTTGATATCAGGGGCTTCTAATTCCTCACCTTAGCTTTCAACAAATTTATTTTTCCATACTTCCTTGTTTATAATTGTGTAGGGAGATTCCGCGTCTGTCACTATCATAGCACTATACCTGGTTTCTGGTCTCTTTTGGAGCTTGCTGTTGCCTTTGTATGTACCATGTTTCCCCTGGTCTCTCATCTCAATAGGTACAGTACTCGCTTCAGCTTCTCTCCTTTGTATATACCTCCTTGATTTCCATCAATTGCTGCATGGAGTTGTCTGTCTGTCCTCCCTGCCATTATTGTGCCGTGTTAGCATCTTTGCCTTTCTCTAAATTGCTTCAACATTTCTGCTCTGCGGGTACAGATCTTGCTACAGCCCATCTTCAGAATGTAAAGAGCTTGCTTTTGGCTTCCCAGCATGAACAAACATTCCCGTATGATATTAAAGAACCTGTTCTGGCCCCTTCCCTTTATGTACAGAGTTCATTCTGATTTCTTTGTGTACGAAGCTCTCTCTGGCCTATCACTTTGGAAAGTACGGAGCTTACTCTGTCCTCTCTTTTCTCTCTGTATGAAGGCGGTCTCTCTTCTTCAGAGA
Organism: Triturus cristatus; assembly: GCF_964204655.1. Classification (NCBI taxonomy): domain Eukaryota; kingdom Metazoa; phylum Chordata; class Amphibia; order Caudata; family Salamandridae; genus Triturus; species Triturus cristatus. Next base: position 827,129,277 of record NC_140584.1, on the reverse strand, counting down.
GCTTGTTCCGCTATTTCTTCTTCATTTGCACAGTTCTCTCTTTGACATCTATTTTCTATATCTACTGACCTCATTCAAGTCAATGCCATTTATGCGTACAAAGCATGCTGTAGCCGCTGTCTTTTTAGTGCACAGAACCCGCTTTGACCTTATATACTTACTGTTTCACCCCTTGTGCTTTCTTTCAGATTGCCTCCCTCCGTCTTCAAGGCCTTCTTCTACTGATCTTTGTGAAGCACCAGCACATTCCCTTCATTCAGGATATTCACACCAACTACACCCGCACTGGCATTTATGGATACTGGGTAAGTCCAATTTCTTTTTGAACATCTGAGCTCCCGGAATACATGCCACTTAATGCGCTCTGAGCTGAGTCCTTGTTGGAGGTCAAGCCGTGAGAAGATTCAGGGAGACTGATGAACTGTCAAGATTCTTTATTCTGGTCCAACAGGACACCGACAAAGCCTGCTGCTCATCTCACTTTCGACCTGCTGCCAACATCCACCTAACTCTCGCCCCGCACATGTAACAGCTTCACATTCTGCCGCAAACGTACCATGTGATAAAACATAGCATGAGAGAGCCCCACAAGACCAGATCCAGGAGACAGAACTAGACACAACACACCTACTCCATTTAGGACAGCACACAGATAGAACAAACTATATAGAGGGTCTCCTGCGCTACGTTCAAATCACACCTATTGCGACCTCCAAAAGAGTGTCTCCTTATGTGCCTGGTGTACATACAGGTTATGCGGAAGTGCCTTTTGGAACTCAGGTTCCTTGCTCTTATGCTCTACTGTTCTTGTCTTTGTTTTTATGACATACCACAGTATCCTCTTTACCCTTGTTATTGTAGCATACTGCATGGCCCTTATTCCACCGCTTGTTGGGGTCCAGTTTGACATCAGAGTTTAAAGCATCAACAACACTCTCTGGTCAATGAATCTGACCCCACTTTTAATCCTCATGCGATCAGGTAACATGACCCTAACTACATCCATTACATTTACATCTAACTCATTCACACATTGTTTCTTATCGTACCGCAATTTACTCTTCTCTTGTACTATCCCTAAATTATTCTTGATCGCATCTTCCTCAAGCTTCATACATACTGGAATAAGCTCAAAATAACTATTGTGACCCTTTAGAACATAGAAAGGAGTGATTTTGGTGATGGAATGTGGCATATTAAGATACCATAAGTATTTTCCTCATGCACTTGGAGATACGGAAATTCCCTTATAATCAGGTGGTACAAAATTAATTATAAAATCTTGCACTAATTTAGCTTTTCCTGGGTTACTAGGAGGGCCTAAGTTGTGTGACAAGTGCGCCCTCATGCATCCGAAGGTGATTTCAGATCTGTAGGCAAAGCTATATGTTGCTGAACATAAGAAGGAGTTGTGACCTTTACGTAGGTCCTGCTCCCCAAAGGCCTAGCTATGGTCTCAGACCTGGGGCTGTACCCTCAACCATTACACTTCTCTCTCAGGGTCCTCTTGTAAATCCAAGTCCAAATGCAAGCATAAAAAAGTGAAGCAGTAATCAACCCCATCTTCCAAGTCCCGACTCGAATGATAGTAACATTCCATTGAAGTCGGTGGTTACTAAGCTGATTCCTTACCCGATCCTGGTGTGCCTCGAGTTCCTCATGCCATCTTCAACCCAGAACTAGATTGAGACCTTCAAAGCAGCCATATTCTGAATATTCAGTGTCCTTCCGGGTCCCTCTGGTGTGCCTTCAGACCTCACAAATTCGCTAGGGCCTCAAGTCAACTTACTGTCAGCAGGTCCCACCTCCAACGACGTCTATTACCTTGGTCCCCATTGCCTGGCCTATACTAACTTTCCTGCCAGCCTCACAATCCATGGCAATACCCGACGCCGGTGTCAACGCCGGAGGATGACTCAGTGCTGATGCCCATGACAGAACCCTAAACTCAAAGATATTGCGCTATGAAACTACAAAAGTGCAGTTGATGAGCATGCTTCCTAATTGTAACCCTGGGCCTCCACTGTGTTGCAGCTATTAGCAGAGGCTCCATTATTTTTTCTCTGACTCTGATCCTGTGTCAGAGTAGGGGCTACCCCAAGATGTTGATGTTGATGATGATGATGGTGAGGGGGATGACTTACTCTCTCTTATTACGCTGAATGCACTGTATAACTTCATTTACAAAATGCCAGTGGACTTGGCACCTTGTCTCAGCCAGAGTTTGACTCACCACTTGGGACACCAACAGAGGAGAGTGCCTCATTTGCTGTGGTGGTTCGTGGACAGCTAAGGTGCTAGAGTTTCCACTGCTCTCTGTTGAGATTAAAGCAAATGTTTTGACATAAACTGCAGCCCGGGCGAGAAACTTCTGAGCCTTTACTTTCCGTTATTTATGCCCTCACTAATACTCTGATGGCTAGTTGGTTGAAACCATGTTCTAGCCGTCCTGCCTACAGACAGCTGGACAGACGTCATAAACCAGCGTCTAGTGACCCAGATTTTCTCACCAAGCACCCTACTCAAGAGAGCCTTTTTTGTTCAGGCCTCAATCAGTAACGGGAATCCTAATTCCCATCACTCATCAGGATAGAGAATCTAAAAGGATTGATGCCTTTAGCAAACCTATCTTTTCTTCAGTCAGTGTGACATTGCAGTCTGTAAACGCAATGTATATACTATGCTGATATACCCTTGCCCTATGGGACATAGCCAGTGAATTCTTGTAGGCAGTCCTAGAAGATCGTAAGGCCTTTTTGGCTCATACAACACAACAATGTGCAAGACTCTGCAAAATATGTTATCTGCGCAGGTGTGGGTACCACAGTTTGCCCTGGTAGGGTTGTTGATACCATTGTGGTCCTTCAGCATCATGCCTCGATGAGGTTCACTGGTTTGTCTGACAATGTGCAGGCTTCACTGATGGGCATGCCCTTTAATTGGGCCCATCTCTTTGGTTAGAAAACAGACTCCACTCAAATGCTTTAAAGACAATAGAGCTACAGCTTGTTCTTTGGAGTTGTTAGCCTCTGCCAAAGATTCCTGCACCAGTTTGACATTTAGGGGCTACTTGAGATTTCTTGTGTATAGACAGAGACATCTTCCCAAACCAGTGATGCATCAGATCAGACAGCCAAGTCCTTTTGGAGCTGAAACCATGGATCCGGCATACAGTGTGGTTGCCAGCATGGGCACCAGTCTCCCAACTCCTCTTCCCCCACTGCCATGCTCAACAAACTGCTTTAGTGTGCCCTCAGTGGCACATGCCCATCCAGTGTGCAGCAGGATCTGTCACTTCCTTTCTGGTTGGTGAACCATCAGATCCAACAGATGTGTCTTGCAAATTATTCAAAATGATTATGTCCTTCATTCTTTTTCCTTCCAGCCTAATATTCCTCCCACAACAAAATGGGTTTCAGAAGAGTGTCTGTCAATCCTGCTACAGGAGGTACACCGCTTGCTCTTCAGAGTACTGTAGAGAGAGACTTTGAGAAAGGTAAGGGTTGTTACTCTCACTATTTGCTCATCCTGAAAAAGGATGCGAGTCTCAGGCCTATCTTGGACCTCTCTCCCCTCAACGCCTTCCTACGGAAGGACAGATTCAGAATCCTCACATTGGCTCAGATCTATCTGCTCTGGACCCGGGTAAGCGGATAGTGTCCTTTAACTTGTAGAACATGTATTTTCGGATACCTGTCCTGCAGTCCCACAGGTGTTCCCTGCAGTTCTGGATGGGCCAGATGCATTTTCAGTTTTCCAGGCTCCGCTATGGTCTTACCATCACCCCTTGCTGATGGCGGTGGTTGCTGCTCATCTTCAGAAGTCAAGAGTTGCTGTATTCTCGTACCTCGATGACTGGCTGCTGATGGCGGTTTTTGCGCAATCAGTTGTGGACGACCTTAAGATTTAAGATTTTTATTATTTGCGTACTTACTTAAAACCATTGCAATAAAAGAACATTTTTAAAACACAAAATACCATTGGTCTCCATAAATACGTGGGCTTAGATAATATGTCACATACATGAGCTACCAAATTATAATCTGAAAAACTCTTCGAATAAAAAAAAACTCCAAACAGTGGATGCATTACAATTTCACTGTGCAAAGTAATGGACGCACCGGTGTTTCGCTGTGCAGGTGTGTCTGTGAGTGGAATTTAAAAGAAAGTGCAGCCGGCCTCACTTATTTTGTCTTGTGCGGCCCTGCCTTTCAAACTGTGTCCACGGGGGGGCGCTAGAGGGCGCCAGACCAACATGGCCGCACATCCGTGAGGCTCTCGCCCGCCAGGCTCTTTGAATCTCCATTAGCCCATCCTACGTCTGAGGGACACGACTTTGACCAGCCCTATTCGATGGGCAGTGGACGCAGACCAGTCCCGCCGACTTAGAGAGCGTTCTGTCCGGTGGTTCGCCAGCAAAGACCGCCGACATCCCCCGCGGCCACTGTGACTGCTCGGCTGATGCGAGTGGGCCGGCTGCCGCGCACACGCTGCGGCGGGGATCTGACGGGTGCGCTAGGCCGCAGAGCGCAGCCGAGGCTGAGAGCGGATACCGGCGCCGGACGCTCCTGCGGTGGCTTCCCCCTGCCCATCGCTGACCTCCAGACACACCGGTAAGACGAGGGTGAGCTGGGGCTCGGAGGGGGACGCGGAGCTGCGGGACTGCCGTCGTGGGCCGGAGCATGCCTTGCGGGGCTGGCGAGGAGTGCCCCATCTAGCTCCGGACGGCCCTGGGTGCGGCGGTGGGTGCGTTATCTCTGCTGTTGACGCCCCCCCCACCACAGGGCTAGAAACGAGGACTCCGCTACCTGTCCTGGCTCTCCGCGATACTATCAGTGCGATACTATCAGCGCAGGAGGCGCCTGATTGAAACTACCCCCTGGGCTCGTGGCCATCCTCCTGGCAAGAACTACTGCTTCCGACGCATGGTGGATATCTGTGGGCCCTCCGACTTACCAGCTTCGCAAGCTTCGCAGGCAGGTCGCTGTCGGTGGTGACCGGGGTGCAGCCCGGCTCTCTCCCTGCCATACACGTCCAGGCCCTAACTATATTGGTGGGGCTGCTCCGTGTTGGGGATCGGGCTCCGAGGCCGGGGGGGCGACCGACAACATGGGGAAGACAGATGCCAAACATGCCAAACAATCCCGGCTTCCATTCGAGGCTCCAACCAAAAAAATCCCATGCCCTTCCGCCGGGAGACGATGATTCTGCGGGAGGCGGCACAGAAGAGGTGGATTGGAAAGCGCTCCTCCTGAACATGCAGACCAGCCTCACCTCCATTGACGCCAAAATCGATGGTATGTCGCGCCGCCTGGACTCAGTGGTGCATAGACTGGACCAGCACGAGGAGCGGTTTAAGGAGGCGGAACAGCGGGTCTCTGGGTTGGAAGATGGCGCAACGGTCACCACGTCCAAGGTATCGCAGATGGAGCGATTGCTGAAGGTGATCGCTGACAAAAATGAGGATTTAGAGGCGAGATCGCGCCGAAACAATGTACACCTTATTGGTCTAGCAGAGACTACCTCCGTGGGCAAGATGGAACTTTTCATCGAGAAGCTTCTCTCCGACCTTTTTGGCGCGGACGCCTTCTCTCCCCAGCTGGTGGTGGAACGGGCTCACCGCACTTTGGGCCCTCGCCCCGTGCCCGGAGCGCCCCCAAGACCTATAGTCATCCGTTTTTTGAATTACAGGGATCGGGACACCCTTCTGCGACTCGCCAGAGAAAAACAACCAGTCCTCTTCGAAAATACCACGCTCTCCTTGTTTCCAGACTTTACACAATCTGATCTGTACAAGATGCACGTTGCAAATTTGGACAGGTTAAGAAACGACTACATCAACATGGCATTCAATACTCCATGTTATACCCGGCCCGGCTACGGGTTGTCCATCATGGCAAGCCCCACATATTTCAGGATCCTGCCCAAGTTGAACTTTTTCTGAAAGACCACAAACGATCTACTGAACTGGCTCACTCCCCTTCGGGGAGTGCGAGATCCCGATCACCCACTTCTGCCCTTGACTGAATGGGGATCTCCAGCTGCCGTTAAGCTCCGCTTATGTTACTCTTTCGATGTATACTTGTTTTGCCTCTGCCTGTTTTTCTGTGAAGTTAAATTGCTGCTCCACATGTGACTCTGTGCGCTCGCCGCTATGGTGGAGCTACCACCTATCAGTCCTTGCCCTCCCTTATTTTTTTTGATGGTTCCTTGACGATCTTTTAACTTGATTGCGCCCTGGCACCAACCTCCCCCTCCCGTGTTTCTCCACTGGGTCTAGGCTCCAGGGGATAGCGGGTGCGATATCGGGGGAGTGGGATGGCTGGTCTGGACCCCTGGTGTCCCCCACTTGGGTGTTCCCCAATGAGTAAATGACAAAACATTGTAGGTTTGTGAGGGGTGGGGAAGATGCCCGGCATGATTGGGATGTCGGAGTGGGAGGGTGGGTGGGTTCTCAGGGGTTTGTTACAAGTTTGTTGCTTTTTTTCGGCATGAGCATTACACGCATATTTGTTGACATAGCACAGTATGCCGCCCTTACTATCTGGCTGTATGTCTGGGTCAGCCACCGGGTGGATTTAGTGACCTGGAGTTCCCGTGTCCACGGACCTAACGCACGCCACACACACTGAACCGGATGGGGGGGGACTGCTCACCGCTATTTCTTGGAATGTCAGGGGATTGGGAGACCCGAGGGAGAGGCGGAAAATCTTGGGTGCTTTGGATAGACTGCATGTTCAGGTGGTCTTCCTACAGGAGACACATATGGACCCTCTCCGTAGGGGATCCTTTGCTGCTAGGTGGGCTGCGCACTCGATCTTTGCATCATACTCATCCTATGCAAGAGGCACTGCTATTCTCTTAAAACGCGGGGTTCCTTATGTTCCCCTGGGTACAGCCAAGGACACAGAGGGCCGATATTGTATAACGTGGGGCAGGATAGGCATCGAGACTATTACCCTGGCCTGCTCTTACGGTCCTAATTCCGATGACCCACGCAGCTTCATTGCTCTCTGGAACAAGATCTGTGAGGTAGGCTCCACGCACCTCATCTGGGGGGGTGACTTCAACGCTGTTTTAGACCCTGCCATGGATAGATCCAACCCCTCTGCTTGCCACTATGATAACACACACAAATACCTGAGGGACATATGCGACACTCAAGATGTCGTGGATACCTGGTGCCACTTACACCCGACCTCCATGGAGGGCACGCACTGGAATAATGCTTATGCCACATGGGCCAGACTAGATTACATCATGGTAAATAGGGCACTGGCCCCCTCCCTGGTTACTGTACAAAACATAGGCCGCACATTCTCTGACCATTCTCCAGTGCTCGCCAAGTTCCGCCTACCAGACATAATGGGTAGATCCCCGACATGGCGACTTCAGCCCAATATCTTACTCGATGAACTGTTCCGATCCGAGCTATGTCAAGAACTAGAAGACTTTCTTTCCCGTAACAAGGGATCGGTAGACCACGTGGCAACCCTCTGGGAAGCACTGAAGGTCACGATTCGGGGAGTCTGCATCTCTAAGAGTTCCGGGGTGTTAAAGACCCTACGCGCCACACTACATAATTTAGAATCCACGCTACATACCCTGGAAACTAGTCCAGACTTTGCCGTCAACACGGATGCGCAAGCGCAGTACCGGACGGCGATGTCAGAATACACTTCCACTGCTGACAGAGAGGTCCGCTTCAGGGGCAAATACTTCAGGGCTCGGGCATACGGGGAGGGTGAACGTCCCGGTAGATCCCTTGCGAGCGTGTTGCGGCCGATACGTGGCTCCAATTTTGTGTTAGAACTTCAAGGGGAAGAGGAGGTTCCCATACGCGACACACAGTCGCTCTTGGCGGCTTTCACTACACACTATTCTACACTTTACTCTTCCACCAGAGTTGGCACGCTGGACATGGACGACTACCTGAGAGAGCTCACCCTGGGTTGGCTCTCGGATCGTCAGCGTGAGTTCTTGGCGGAACCCATAGGCCTGGACGAGATCAGAGATGCAATCAATCAGATGGCACCTGGAAAGGCCCCCGGTCTAGACGGGTTGCCCATGGATTTCTACAAGGCCTATATAGATATCCTAGCTCCGGTGCTCCGGGAAGTTTTTCTGGAGGCACATGAGTCTGGTGCGCTCCCCCCATCAATGCAGGAAGCGCTGATTGCTTCCCTACTAAAACCGGGTAAACCGCCTCATTCTTGCGATTCTTACCGCCCTCTTTCTTTAATTAACTGCGACGCAAAAATTCTGGCCAAGGTTCTAGCCAACCGTTTACAGCTGTTACTGGGCGGTCTGGTGCTGTCGGATCAGGCTGGGTTCGTTCCTGGCAGAGCCACTTCCAATAATCTTCGGACGCTTTTCTCCATTATGCACAATGTAGACCCTGACTTGCCATTGGTGGCGGTCTTCTTGGACGCCACCAAGGCCTTTGACTCCCTGAAATGGGACTATCTGCACTGTATACTGCGCAATATGGGATTCCCATTGGGTTTCACACGCTGGATCGATATCCTGTATGACCGGCCGATTGCTAGGGTGGGGATAAATGGGCGGATATCGGAGGCTTTCGCGATCTCGCGGGGCACCCGTCAGGGGTGCCCCCTATCCCCGTTATTGATTGCGGTAGCGATGGAACCGCTGGCTGCCCGGCTCCGACAAAATCACCGAGACAAGGCGTTGCGTTGTCTCCAGAGAGAGGTGCTAATCTCCTTATATGCGGATGACATCACACTATAAATCCGGGATCCCGCCACTAACCTCCATCCCATCCTTCGGGAGTTTATTCGCTTCGCGGGCTTTTCTGGGGTTCATATTAACTGGGGCAAGTCCACTGTCTTTCCGCTTACCGCGGCTGCTCGGCCGTTCCAGCTGGAATACCCCTTACGCTGGGAGGAGGATGAAGTCAGATACCTAGGCATACTTCTCTCTCGTGACCGGGAGGAATTGATGCGGCTGAACTATGGTCGCACCTTTGATCACATTCAGACCTGCGTGGCCAGGTGGATCACGCTGCCTCTCTCCCTCGCAGGCCGAGCCTCCCTCATCAAGATGGTGGTCCTTCCTAAGCTCCTCTACCTCTTCCTAAATATCCCCTACTACCCTGGCCGGTCCTTTTTTCAACTCCTGCGCTCTGAGCTTATTCGACTGGTCTGGGGAGGAAAGAGGCCGCGTCTCAGTTGGGAGACATTGACTCGTCCTTTCGTGCAGGGGGGTTGGACCTGCCGAACTTTGAGCTGTACTATTACAGCGCACAAGCCCACTTCATTCACCACTGGATCCACCCCACTCCCTTCTTACCACAGACAGCTGTGGAACATTGGCTGGCGGATCCTATCCCTTTGACAGGGGCGATATTTAGTGCGCCAGAGACACGATCGGCATACCGCACCACTATCTCCAGCTCCATTCTAGCGTGGCGATACATAGCGAAACTCACCGACACGACACTGCTCTATTCTCCATTGCTTCCCCTGGCATATCACCCCCAACTGCCCCTCTTACAAGAACAATTGTTTAAAAACTTTATGGCCAAATTCCATATCAACACATGGGGGGATCTCTATCATGATGGCCTCTTCCGCTCCCTGACACATTTATTCAATGACACTGCCCCAACCTCCATGGACACATTCCTTTACATCAGGCTTCGTAGTGGTATCCGAGCACTGACGGGGGACTTCCCTAGTGAACCACCTATTTTAGAGCCCCTCCATCAACTACTCAAGGCTGTCACTCCTTCACACGCGGTCTCCACCTTATACCACTCATTACGCACTTCACCAGATTCCCTGCCTTGTAGAGCACGGGCCAAATGGGAGGAGGAATTGGGTCAGCCCATAGATGACGAGCTCTGGAGCTATTGTTGCTTGCAAACCGAACAAATCTCCTCCAGCAGTAGGTTTAGGGTGATTCACTATAAATTCCTACATCGGCTGTATTGTACTCCTGCGCACATGCACAGGGTGGGTCTCAGAGAGGAAGATCTCTGCTGGCGCTGCCATGCTCCCGCGGCAGACTTCCTTCATACGGCATGGGGATGCCAGGAATTAGCCACTTACTGGCAACATGTGTATTCCGGAATTTCCGAAATGATTGACGTCCCTCTTGCACCCTCTCCGACGCAGGCACTATTGGGCTACACCAAAACTATTAAGAAACCGAACCGTAGATTTGTCACTATCGCCCTTCTCATGGCTAAGAGACTCGTAGCCTGTAGATGGGGGAGGGGTAGAGCTCCCAAATTTAAGGATTGGATCAAAGACATGGTTCATTGTCAGGACAATGTGCTTCTATACGCAGAACTCCTCCCTTCCGCATCCCGGCCAATTGACATTTGGGGTCCCCTTCAAACGTATCTGTTGTCACACCCTCAGATATAACTCACTCTTTCCACCCCATCCACATTAGGTTTTCATGCAGTTCACTCTGAGGCTGCACCCCAACTGAGGAGGCGGGAATTATTGGGATGTCACCACGCAACAAGACTTTAGTCCCCCTCTAACTCTCTTGTTTTTCCGGCATGGATATATCTCATGGTACTGCTATGTTGCGCTGTGTGCTGGAAGGGGAGGGAGGGAGTAACATTACACAGTACTGACAGTCGTCTTTACATGCCCGAGATATGCTGCTATGAAACGATTACTGACTGTGCAGTCTTCCACAATAAATATGACCTGTTTTTTCGAGTTTGCATCCTATTATCATTGTCTCATATGCCGCAGCCGGCCCCTAGAGGGTTGTAGGCAGGCAGCTGTGTTCAACTCTAAACTCCATCCTCGTACCAGGCCGCCGGCCACTTGATGGTTGTAGGCATGGGGCTGTGTAATGTGTAATCATGCTGAATAAAGGTTTTTTAAAAATTTAAAAAAAAAAAAACTGTGTCCACAGGGGCACTAGCATTGACCATTACAATAAGATAACAATGTTAGAACACAAGATACCATTAGTTTCCATAACGGATTAGGCTCAATTGAGAAGTCCTTCACATGAGAATTTAGGTTGAATACCAAAGAGGTGGTCGCATTGGATTTCATTGTAAAAGAATGTTCTGTAGGAGGTGGTTGGAACAGTTGGACTGCTTAGATTACTTGTATGGGCCCGCTGGTCAGTCTATGCCCCCAGAAGCGGCCAGCGGTGGTCATAACTGGTTCAGGATTTTGAGAGGGTGATGTGTCCTTGATAAAGTGCATGTGCAATGGGTGCGATGGAAGAGAAAAGGTAGATTGTCCCAGGGAGACAGCACGGCGTGCCAACTTGTGCGAGCCTCTTGGGATCCCCCATGCATAGTGCGGTGCCCCAAGGAGCGTTCCCTTTTTGATCGCCACTGACCACTGCTCATTGTTAGCTGATTGCTGGCCCGAGCCACTCACCTGAAGAGTGTTGTTCAGTACTTGTTTAAGTCCCTGCTTACGCTGTAGGTTTGGTGGACGCACTGTGGGGCATCTTTTTTTTTTCACCTTCAGCAGAAATTTGACAAGGCAAAAGTTCAACTGAGGGTCTCCCGAATCAAAGCAGGCCGGCACCGTCTGCCTTCGCAACCGTATGCCTCTTTGATGAAAGGGGGTTTATGGCACCTATATCCTTTTGCCCTGTACTGCTTCGCAGGTGCAGACAAGACGGAGCAAGTCTTCATTCGCAACCCCCCATTGGTAGCAGATGTCAGAGAAGCAATCTCATAGCCAGAAGGGAAGGTGGAATTTTGAGGGTAGCGGCCCCAGCCAGTATCTCAAAAACTGCACCTTGACAATGGCTGACTATCCAGTGGGAAAACATTAGCATTCTTGGGTTTCACCAAAAACAAGCCTAAATCCCACCTGATTCTTCCCTCTCAGGACTTCCATCTATTTGGGTTATCCTCGATACGATGAGGATCAGGCCTTTCACTCCGCAGCAATTAGCCCAGGACATGGTGTATTCCCAGTTCATGTCAGTGACCCAGTTCCTGCGGCAAGCCATGAAGCAGTATGGCTAAAGCTGTTACTGATCTGGTGAGGAAACGGCTCCTCTAAAAGCAGCGACAAGCCACAGGTAACATGAGGGATTGGGGTTTAGGAACCTAAGAGGGTGGGTGGAACAAGTTCAATATACAGGGTAAATCCCATGGGGGAGAGGTTGTCTCAGTGTCCTCCATCTGGCCACCCATTGCAGCTGAGAGACCTTGTAGAAGTGTTTAAAGTTTGGCACGCCTAGGACACCCTGATCTGGGGAAAGCTTGAGTTTAGTAAGGGCCACACTGTTGCGTAGAGCATGCCAAATAAAATCTCTGGTTAGTTGTTTAAGGGACTGCAAAAACTGTTTGGCCATATATAGGGGCAGGTTGGCGAAGTAGTACAGGAGTCTCTGTAAGACAACCATTTTGGTAAGGGCTGCACAGCCAGTTACTGAAAGCTATATGGTCCTCTAAAATGCCATCTGCTCTCATATAAATGTTACTGCTTGGACCAGATTACTGTCCATGCAGTCGACAAGGGTGTTATATATGCCGATGCCCATGTAGCGGAACGTAGCAGTTTGCCATGGTAGGGAAATTCTGTTGATTTAAAGGGCAGGATCTGGTGTTATGGCCACAAACGGAGAGGGATGATTTGGTTCAATTGACCCTAAAGCCAGAGATCACCGCAAACTTGTCCAACATATGCGCTATAATGTGTGGCACATCCTAAAGGTCCCTGAGATATAGGAGGATGTCTTCTGCATACAGTGACAGAGCGTTGTTGATTGCTCAGGGGTATCCCCCACTGCTGGCCTTGTCTTCTAAGGATGTGGGCCCAGGGATTCTATAGCTAGTAAGAAAAGCAGTGAGGACAATGGGCAACCCTGCCGAGTGACACTGTGGAGAGATATTGGGTCAAATATTAATTGTCCAGTCTGGACCCTGGCTGTTGGGCTGGTATATAACAGCTCGACCAATCGGGCAAAACGTGTGTCCAAGCCATAGCAAAGGAGCTTTTTGAATAGGTAATTCCATTTCTGGGAATCAAAGGTCTTTTCTAGGTCAAGTACCAGGCAACCTGAATGTGGGTATGCGGCTGGGGCATGAATAAGAATATTGAACAACCGGCGGAGATTTGGAGAAGTGTTCTTGGCCGACACAAACACTTTTGGTCAGGGTGTTACAGCTGTGGGAACAGAGGAGCCAGTCTATCAGCCAGTATTTTTGCTAGTATTTTGTAATCTGTGTTACGTAGTGCCCGCGGGCTGTAAAAGGACAGCTCCTCCGGATCTCTGCCTGGCTTAGGCAACGATATGAGGAGGGCCTCACATGGCATGGGCGGGAGGTGAGTATTGGCCAGAGCCTCATCATAGAGTGTCTTTAATCTAGGGGCAAGTTGTGTACTGTATGCGTTGTAAATTCCTGCAGTAGCCAGGGGTCCTGTCATGGCAGGGCATGGATTGCTTCCTGAATCTCAGGTAGTGTAATATCCCTATTGAGTTCCTCTTACTGATCTGGTGGTGCACAGAGGAGGATTACGGGGGCCAGGAAAGATTTGATGTCTACTAGTGTGGCAACAGTCGTCAAGTTGTATTGGGAGGTGTAGTAACGTGTGAACTTCTTGTATTGCCCTCTGCAAGTATGTGTGTATCAGTCCCTGAACGTATAAAGAGTATTAAGTAATGTGGGTGCTAACTGATCTATCAGCCAGATGAGTAACGCTCCTGCCTTATCAGAATCTGAGTGCGTCTTTGCAGTGCCCCCTAACTGCCACCATAAAGGCGTCCCACTAAATTTGGCGGGAGGATTTGGTATCCATGTTTAGATCAAAATATTCAGATAAAGTGCCCGCGGGCTGTAAAAGGACAGCTCCTCCAGATCTCTGCCTGGCTTAGGCAACGATATGAGGAGGGCCTCACATGGCATGGGCGGGAGGTAAGTATTGGCCAGAGCCTCATCATAGAGTGTCTTTAATCTAGGGGCCAGTTGGGTACTGTATGCGTTGTAGAATTCCTGCGGTAGCCAGGGGTCCTGTCATGGCAGGGCATGGATAGCTTCCTGAACCTCAGGTAATGTAATATCCCTATTGAGTTCCTCTTACTGATCTGGTGGTGCACAGAGGAGGATTAGGGGGGCCAGGAAAGATTTGATGTCTACTAGTGTGGCAACAGTGGTCGAGTTGTATTGGGAGGTGTAGTAACATGTGAACTTCTTGTATTGCCCTCTGCAAGTATGTGTGTATCAGTCCCTGAACGTATAAAGAGTATAAAGTAACGTGGGTGCTAACTGATCTATCAGCCAGATGAGTACTCTCCTGCCTTATCAGAGTCGGAGTGCGTCTTTGCCGTGTCCCCTAACTGCCACCATAAAGGCGTCCCACTAAATTAGGCGGGAGGACTTGGTATCCGTGTTTAGATCAAAATATTCAGATAGGCAGCAAACAAGGGAAGCTCTGAATGGTGAGTCCTCTAGTATGGTTGCCTGACGGCGCCATGTGGGAATGGGAGAAGGGCCATGGTTCCAGCATAAACACTAGTGCTGTGGTTTGTGATCCGAGTGTGTCCTACCCAAGTAGTCGGTATGTGGGATGAGAGGTATTCCATCTGTCATGCTGACGAGCCAGTCTATTTGTGTGTGCAGATCATGAGCATGGGAGTAACACAAGTATACGCTCACGTGTCTGTTGTATCTGCACCAAATATCAGTCAGTTGCCATTGTTGTGGCCAGTTTGCCAGTGCCGGAGCGTTAGAGGTGGCCACTTGGTGGCAGAGGGGCGGGAAGGACCTGTCCAGGTCCACATTGAGTACAATATTAAAGTCACCACCTATCACCCATGGGAGACTGCTCCAGCGCGAAAGAACCCCAGACACCCTTAGCAAAAATACCACCTGTTCAGAGTTCGGCATGTTGACAGCACCAAACAGCTGGCTGCCATGTAATTGGCCCTCAAAAAACACAGAGCAGCCGTCATGGTTGCCACAGTGTAAACAGAACTCCAGCGTGAATCCACACCTAGACTCCTCGAGCATTAGTAGAGTAACTGGTGGAATATACTTGACCCCTACACATCTTCTGCAGATGTAGAGCTTCCTCTTGTGTGAGATGGGAGTGAAAAAACGCTAATTGTGTGTTTGTGCGACGCATGTATGAGTAAATTACATACCTTCAGGAAGGAGTGTGCATTCTTCGGAAATTCCATGTTAAGACGTTAGTGCCGGTAGACATTGTAGTTGTGGAGGATGTGTGCAGGGTGGGGTTTTCAGACAGGGGCAGACTATAACTTTAATCAAACAAATTACAATGACAGAAATCATAAAATATCATAGGGAGCGAAGATGCAACGGCATCCTGCCCAAACCCTTGAACTTCGTGTGCCAGCTTGTGACACCTGATGTGGGGGTAGTCAACATGATGTGCGATATGTGGGTGCATCGATCCCTGATGTATGACAGCTCTATGAGTTCCCATATCTGGCTGTACTAAAGTGGGGGTCTGCGAGGGCAGTCCGCTCTTGCCAAGACAGCGGGCTGCATAGGCGTCTGCATTCTAGGCAGAGCTATCAGTCTGCTCACTTGCCACAAGTTGTGTGGGTTCTCACATGGTAGAATGTAGGCGTAAGTCTCAGAGTATATGGGGAAGTGTGGTGTGTCTCGGTTGCAGCTCCCACCACTAGTAAGTCAGTCCTATAGATCCTGTGAAGGGCACAGTACATGGTTAGGAGGAATGAGAGAGCCCAATATGTGAGCTTTGTGTGTGAGTTGCAGGCATGAAGACAGTTAAAGGATATCATCCGTGGTTTGTAGTTACAATGGGGGGTGTGCTGAAGCCCCGATGGAGTAGGACAGATGACGCAGAGCCCTCATCGCTGGTGGATTTATTGTTATCTTCTTTTGCATAGAATGGAAGAACAGGGTCACAGAATGAAGCCGCCTGCAGTGTACTCCTCCTCTCCTGTATTAGCTGCTCCAGGCCCGGAGAATGGGGCGGTTGCGAGGCTTTCCACACCCATGGCTCCCTGCGTCTACGCCGGCCTTCCTCAGACGGCTGTGTGATTGTAGGTAGTGTCTGTTACGAAGAGGGACCAGCACCATTGTGGTGCTCTACTCACTCCTTGCCCTCTTTAGGGTCAGTGAAGAAATGCAATTGCCCATTTTCTTTGATCCAGCGGCGGGCTGGGAACAGTAGTGAGAATTTAAGGTTTGAGTCATGTAGCCTGCGCTTGACTGACAGGAAAGTATGTTCGTTGGGGCCTCTCTTTTCTTCCACTCGTCCCCTCTCACCATGCTTTGCCTGTGATGGAACGGAGCCCTTTCAATGCTACACTCAGTGTCATGCAAAGTCCCCCTAGGCCTATCGCCACAGTTTTGTAATCTCTGCCTCATTCAAGCACGATGGGTCTTGTTGCGATGTGTCGCGGTCCTTTTGGTCGAAGAAGACCCTTGGAGAGCGCCGGGCCCGTCGACTCGAGATGTTGTGGAGGTAAGATACTCTAGACCTCTTCAGCAGCCAGCACCTCGAGGGAGAACATCGTCCTGAGCCTTCCGCCATTGATCAGGAGGCTTTTTTGCCCAAAGAGAGTTCCTTCTCCAACTTGGAGATCGAAGACCTCCCACAGCTCAACGCGTCATGAATACAGCACCCCCTCCCCCTCAACACTGCTCTGAGCTTCTATCCCACAAGGGCAAAAAGAACAATTGATGGACGGAATGCTGAACAATGTCAAACATTCACCCCCATTACAGACATCTTGGCCTAAATCCATCCTTTTTTTGCTCATCATGCCATTCCAGTTTGGACCCAGCCATATGCAAATTATTCTTGACCCGGCTCACCCATGGGAATAGTCCAGCCCGAACTGCCATACCAGGTCCTCCCTGGACCGGAAACCAGCATCCTGGGACCGGTTTCGGGGTATCCCCCTCATCAGCCAGGCTAGCTTGACTTCAGTGGTATGACAAGATTGGGACCCACGTCTCGGCATACCCGTCTCACTTGCGGTGACGAATGCAAAAAGAACAATTGATGGACAGAATGCTGAACAATGTCAAACATTCACCCCCAGTACAGAGATCTGGGCCTAAATATGAAACCGGTCCCGGGATACTTGTTTCTGGTCTATAGAGGACTGGACTGTTTTCATGTGGAGCAGGGCCAAGACGCATTTTGATATGGCTGGGTCTATACTGGGGGGGGGCGTGGTAAGGCAAAAAACGATGGATTAAACCCAGATCTGTGACTGGTGGTGAAAATTAGCATTGTTTATCATTCCTTCCATCTTCTGTTCTTTTTGCTTCTATCCCACAAGGAACATTTAGTTGCTATGGACTCACAGAAGCAACCTTCTGGTCCGCCACTGCCTTCAGGCTATGGTTGGCACCGACCATCAAATTTGGACACCACAGCCGGCTTCGGCTCGGCACAGGAGAAAATTCTAAAACTCATATCCTCAGCACTGCCAGCTTCCGGCTCCGTGCCAGCCTGACCATCGGACCCGAAACCATCCTCTTCAAAGCACAGTTGGTGCTGGCAACGAAACATTTGGTGCATACCAGAAGAACAGCCCCCATACCAGTCGAACCAGTCCTCCAGAAGCTGCAGGAGCAGTTTAACCACCACCAAAAATAAAATTGTCATTTACCCCTAAACAGGTCAGATACAGCCTTCAACATGCATGCATGGTAAAGGGATATGCGTGGTAAAATATAGCAAGGTAAAGGCATGCATTGTAAAGGTATATGCGTTGTTAAGGACGTGTAGTGACGGCATGCGTGGTTCTGTCATACAACCTCCACCCTTTTGCACTCCACCCAGATTCTCCACCATAACCTTCCCCACCTCCTTCTTCGCCTGACCCACTATATTTCACTCCATGGGGATCACCCCATTCTGACATGGGGGGGTGGACACTTACATTGTACCCTAACTGGGAGATCCTTGAAATATGATGTAGATCCGTCTGTGGATACTGATGATGACCTCTATCCTGCCAACCTTCCCTGCCAGATGACACACCTTCTTACCATGAGGTTCTAGGTAGGGCTGCTGCTTACCACAACGTGCAGTTGCATAAAGAACCCCTTGAGGAGGATTGACTCTTTGAGACTCTTTCTTCCGCTCATCATTCTATGCAGTATCTACCATGCTGAACAGGATGCCCAAGCCCACTCCTGATATCTTCAAGGAGTCGGTCGAAGTCTGGGTTATTAACTCATGGGTTGACAAAAAGTACAAAGCCTTCCCCTCAAACCCCATATATGTTAGGGGCCAACTCTCACCAGATTCCCTGGTGTTTCATACAGGCAAATGCTAAGCGCATGGGCGATGCTCCTCCACTGGACAAAGAGAGTAAAAGAATAGTTGCTGCTTGTGAACGAGTCACAGCACAGTCTTCCAACCATTGATGCATCGCCAATTCAATTGTTTTGCTCTCTAGATATGCCCGGGCCCACTGGGACAATATGGAGGATCTCTTCCAACACCTTCCGAAGTTGGTCAGAGAAGGCAAACTGATTTCCAGCACAACCACCAGGTGTGCCCCAGAAGCTGCTGACACCGCTGCTCGTGGGATTAAATCTAGTGTCCTGCTCCACAGGCATGCCCCTTTCCATGTCTCCGGCTTCAAGCTAGATGTTCAACAGTATCTCCTCAAACTGCCTTTCTGTGGGGAACTTCTATTTGGGCTTCAGGTTGATGAGATGCTGGAGAAAATCAAAAACAACATGAAAATGGCAAAAGCCATGGATGCCTTCCAGACGCCTTCCCCACGGGGGTCTTTTTGCTGCTCTCCATATTGCAGAGGCTCCAAGACCACATCCCCCGAAGCCTCCACATTCTTTTACAGCCAGCCTGCCCAACCAACTTCCACAACGGTCTACTTCAAGGGTGCCTATCATGGAAATAGTGCCAAATAGTGCAAAGCTGGCTCCCCCAAGGGAGCTGCCCCAGCCAAATAATGGTTTGCTCCTCCTTCCACCCCAATCACATGGCATCTGTTGGGGGACGACTTCAGATGTTTTTCCCTGCTTGACACATCTTACCTCAAACCGGTGGGTGTTAAACATCATCCAACACGCTTCCTGCCTAGAGCTTACCTCCACACCACCCAACATAACAACCCACAGACATGTCCTCTCCCCAGAACACCAGTGTTTGCTTTGGGAAGAGGTCCAAGCACTCCTTCAAGGGGGCTGTAGAGCGTGTGCCACAGCACCTACAGGGCTTAAGGGCGTTTTCCTTCTACTTCCTCATTCCCAAGAAGGACAGGTCCCTCAGGCCGATTCTGGAACTCAGACCCCTCAATGAATACATCCTGTCAGAACACTTCCACATGGTCCCTCTTCAGGTTTTCATATCTCTGCTACAACAATGTAACTTCATGGCTGCACTCGACCTCAAAGAAGCAGACTTCCACATCCTGATTCATCCGGCGCATTTTTGCTACCTGAGGTTCACAGTAAGTGGTCAGCATTACCAGTTCAAAGTTCTGCCCTGCGAGGTCACCACTGCAGCCCAAGTTTTTACCGAATGCCTTGCAGTAGTAGCCGCACACCTGCGAAGACAGCGAATCCAGGCATTCCCCTACCTGGACGATTGGCTGATAAAGGGCACAACAGTTGTGCTGTGCACACACCCAAGCCACAGTAGACCTCCTGCACAAACTGGGCTTTACCAACAACGCTATAAAGTCCCATCTCCAGCCCCTTCAAATTCAATCCTACCTGGGAGTCATCCTGAATGCTGTGGTCGGCAAAGCCTATCCCAGTCCGGCAAGAGTCCAGTCCTTCCAATCGTTGCTGCCTCTTTTTAAGCCAAATCAATAGGTTACAGTATGGACAGTCATGCCCATCCTAGGCATGATGGCCTCCTGCATTGCCATTGTACCACACTCAAGATTGCACATGCACCCGCTGTAGGGATGCTTATCGCATCAGATGTCTCAAAAGGAGGTTGATTGGGAGGATATAGTGTTGATCAGTCGCCGCACTGTGGGGAAAAACCAACAACTTGTTTCAGGTGTGCCCATTTCTCGACCCAGTTGCGCAATTCACTGTTACAACTGACGCATCTCTTGGTGGTGGGGGGTCGCTTACAAAACCAGACTGTCCAGGACCAGTTGGGTCTCTTCCACAGGGAGCTCCACATCAACTATCTGGAGCTGCTAGCTGTCCATTTAGCTCTCAAGGCCTTCACTGGGCAAGGTAGTCCTCATACGAACAGACAACATGATAGCCATGTATTTAATTCAGAAGCAGTGGGCACTCGCTACCCTCATCTTTCTCTGATTGCTCAGTCCATCTGGTGCTGGGCTCTCCACCACAGGATCCACTTATTGGTTAATACCTTCCTGGAGTGGACAACAACTTTGCTGACTTTCTCAGCAGACAACTAGTGGGAATTCCATCCGGCACTCCTTTTTCACTACGTCCAGCGATGGGAGTTTCCGGACCTGGATTTCTTCACCACAGCAGAAAATGCAAGATGCCAAAACTTTGCCCCAAGATTTCCACATCCACAGTCCATGGGCAATGCACTACTGATTAACTGGTCAGGGATAGTTGCCTCCCCTCATTCCATTTGTGGTTTGGAAGCTACAAAAGACTGCCCTCACCCTCCTGCCAGTGGCTCCCACATGGGCCTGACAATCCTGGTTCACCACACTCCTTGAACATTTGGTTGTTCAGTACAAGAGGGTCCCCAACAGTCCGAACCTCCTCACGCCGAACCATGGACAAACCAGGTGGCTCCTGAAGTCTGAAAATGTGGTTATCTCAATCTATCTCCAGAATGAACATTCTTAAGAAAGCACGCAAGCCAACTACTCTTGCCTGCTATGCTGCCATACGGAAAAGGTTTGTCTGTTACTGCCTCTCAAACCACATTGACCCCCTGGCAGTCATTGTTTAGTACATTGTTTATTACCTACTGCACCTCCAAACTTGTGGCCTAGCCTGCATGTCTCCTAAATAGGTAACATGTGTCACTCTTCTGGATTCCAGTCATTAAAGGTGTTATGGTAAGGAAAGTAATTCCTCCCCGGGTGCCTCTAGCCCCTGTGTGGAATCTTAATGTTGTTTTCACCAGACTTATGGGTCCCTAGTTCAAGCCCCTCCAGTCATGTCCCTTAGAATTTATTTCTTGGAAAGTAGCTTTCCTAGTCGCTATCCCATCACCAAGGCATGTTAGTGAGCTCCAGGTGTTAACCGTGGAAGAACCTTTCTTTCAGGTTCATAGAGATAGGACGGTCCTACTACCAACCCTAAATTTCTTCCTAAGGTTGTTGATCCTTTCTACCTTAACCAGTATATATAACGTCCAGGTTCTTTCCACCACCTGACTTAGTTGTAGAAAGGGCTCTTCATACCTTAGGCTTCAAAAAAGCCTTAATGTACTATATAGACAAAACAAAGCCATTTAAAAAACCCTAGCAGCTGTTTTTTGCCTTTTCTGAACCACATAAGGGGAAAGGCCTTCTCAAAATCAGGCATAGCCAGATGGGTAGTTTAGTGCATCCAAAGCTGGTAAGCAAAAGCTAAAAGAGTTTTGCCTGTTCCTCCTATGGCCCATTCCACCAGAAAGAAAGAGGGCTCTATGTCCTTTCTTGGAAACATCCCAGTAGCAGACATTTGTAAAGCAGCTACTTGGTTTACACCACACACTTTCACTAGCGCTACTGTTTAGACGTAGTATTATTATTATTATTATTTAGAAATATGAAGAACGCGTTAGCTACTCAGAGAGTGTCTCGGCGCTATATAGCAAGTCTGATTCTCTGTAAACAATGAGACTAGAAATCGGAGCCAAAGAGTCAGGTCTTAAGAAGTCTCATAAATGTCATGTCATAATGTCTCTAGAAACGCAGAGCAGAACTGGAAGGGCATTCCACTCACTGGTGGCCAGATGAGAAAAAGAGCTTCCGGCCTACTTTTTTCGTCTGAGGTGTGGAATTGTAACCAGCACGGCAATAGATGATCGAAGAGGCGGTGCTGGTTGGTAATGTGTAAATCTACTATATAGACACTAAGGGCCTTTGTCAGAAAAAGCTCTGTGTGCCAGGACCAGACATTTGCACCTCACGCATTCTTTTATAATTAACCAGTGGAGTTACTTTAGACCTGGTTGAATGTGGGCTTTCTGTGGAAGGTGTAATAAAAGCCTAGCAGTAGCATTTTGCACGAGCTGTAATCTCTTCAGCAGGTAGACAGGTAGGCCCCAGTACAGAGAGTTGGCATAGTCCAGCCTTGATGTAATCAAGGCCTAGATCACCATTTTCTGTTGTGGGAGGAGGATGAGAAACTTTAACATTATTTTTAGCAGGCCAAAGCAGGGGCAACATGAGGGACAAAGGAAGCCATGGTATCAAACTTTATCCCAAGATTGTGTGCTACCGTAGCAGAGGGGGCAGGCGGGGGACTGTCTTTAGGCCAATGGTCATTGTCCCAGCTAGGCAGGGGGACTCCAAAGAGCAGAATCTTTGTCTTATTGGTATAACATTGGAGGCCGCTATTGCGCATCCACTGAAATACAGGCGTCAGACAGGCCTGAAAGTTATGCAGTGCATTGGGTGAATTTTTATCAAGAGTAAGGAACAACTGCGTATTGTCTGCAAAAGATATAGTCTGTACTCCAAAAGGTTCTATCAGAGTAGCCAAGGGGGTCATATACACATTAAACAATGTGGGGCTAAGTGCAGACCCCTGGAGGACCCCATAACACAGTTGTCTAGAGTAGGCACATGGGGCCATCCAGACTGACTGAGACCTACCTGTCAAAAAGGATCGGAGCCAGGCCAAGGCAGAACCGCAGACACCTATGGCCTCTTTCGCTCTAGGTGCTGCAGAAGTATCGAATGGGAGACTGTGTCAAAAGTAGATCAAGGAGAATCAGTGCTACCTGCTTCCTCTGATCTACAGGTATCTTTGTTATGTCAAAGTCTTCTAACAGTGTGATCTCCATACTAAAGCCAGGGCGGAAGCCTGATTGAGTAGGATAAAGAAGTGCATTCATCAATATTTCCAAGCTCTTGGTATAAGATAGCAACAAAGAGATGGGGCAAAAATTGGCAAGATTGGTCTTACCTTCTTTAACAAAGGAATTAGCTTAGCCTGCTTCCAAATCCTGGGCACTGTGGCCAGACACATAGACATGGTTTAAAAGCTTATTTAGAAGCAAGTTGATGGCCATACAATTGGCAGCAAAAATGTGTGGAGGAAAAGGGCCATCTGGAGACCCTGATTTGCAAGCGCTTAAGGCCTGAGAGGACTTTTCAAGTGAGACCAGAGAAAATTCTTGTAGCACTTGGCCACATGGGAGCATTAATTCAGCCTGCGGTGTCATAGGATCACTAAGCCTTGACGAGGCAGTGTCCGTGAGATGTAGAGCATCCACAGTGGTTTGAATCTCTGTGTCAAAAAAGTCAGACAACTGTGTACATAGCTTAAGATAAGTTATAAAATCCAAAGCAAACCTTCTGGATGCGTGAAACTTTTTAATAATCTTCAATATTTCTCTGGACTTGTTTTGAGACATATTTATCTGATCTGTAAAAAAATCAAACTGAGCCTTCTTGGCTGTGCGATGGTAGGTTTTCAACGCCTTCTTATAAAGCGCTTCATCATTAGAAAGATAGCGACACCTCCCATCTCTTTCTAATTTCTTGCAATGCTTGCAAAGCATTTTTAGCTCCTCGCTGAACTAAGGAGCCTCTCTATGTTTAATTGGTGCGAAGTGACTGGTCGCCTGTGTAATACAGGAATCTACCAATCCATTGTTGACCTCATGGACGGAGAGTGTTTGCTCAAGGCAAGACTAAACTCCGTGGAGGAGACAGTGACCCAACTACGAAAAGGTGGGGAGGTGCGAACCCCACATCCACGCGGGTCAAGATCCAGTAACCACTGAAAATGAATCCGACCAAGTCAGGAGACTGATATTGAGTTCCAAGACTTGGGTATTAGAAAAGATAGTGTCTCGGTGTGACACGCAATGTGAGTAGGCTGTGTATCCCATGATGTGAGTAGACTGAGTCACAAACAGCGACATATCCCAAGATGACATCCGCTCCAAAAGAAGTTGGCCATTCTGGTCTGAAGATGCATCCACATGCATATTTAAGTCTCAAAGAACTGTTAAACTCGAGAATTTCAGCATATACTTCGAATGGAACTCGTCCTGCATGCCCAAGGGGTGATAAATCAATGCGCCAACTAACAGTTTGATGAAAAAGCCCGTAGACTCAGCCCCTATAAGCTCCTTTGTATCAAAAGAGGCGCAACTTTGAGACTGTGAAAAATAGTGATACTGCCTCCTTTTTTCCCCCACTCTGCCAAGGTGTAATACAGAGTAACCAGCAGGGGTGGCCAGAGCTACATCAGGTGTAGAACTCTCAGATATCCAGGTTTCGGTTAGAAAAAATAACCTATTGTATTAATATTAATACTAATAATAATTAATTTGATAATCATTATTAATAATAATATTAGCCCACCAACAAGCAGATTTTGGTCAAGCTGTACTACGTACCCTCTTTCAGCCTTCTGCACAATCCACATGCTAGCCATTGCTTAGGGGATGACTGCTTTACAGTCAATGCACAGCATGCATTTCTACAGCCACACATGCCTCAAATGGAAAATGTTACTTACCCTACAAGCATATGTTTGTAGCATGTAGTGCTATAGATTCACATGTGCCCACCCTTCTCCCTGAATTCCTCTATCTGTTGCAGTTACCATTCCTTTGTACTTCTTTTGCATGGTCATCTTTATACGTCCCTCTTTCCTGTGTCGCTCTGCTCCAGTCTCATCGATACCCGTCGACTACTCAACTTTCT
Source organism: Triturus cristatus (assembly GCF_964204655.1). NCBI lineage: Eukaryota > Metazoa > Chordata > Amphibia > Caudata > Salamandridae > Triturus > Triturus cristatus. The sequence goes on along the minus strand of NC_140584.1, from coordinate 827,104,500 downwards.
AATATTACGCAAGCATCAGTCTGGATACTAAAAGTTTCATGACAATGCTCCCATGTGCCTCTAGGTGGCACCGTGCGGGTCCACTCTGTTTTACAACCCACCCGAGATGTGCCCCTGCTTCTCCAAAGAGAAGTCGGGAGTGCTTCATGGTGCCCACTGATTTCACTGCTATTTCCTGGTTGCTGAACTGATTCCTCAACTGGTCCTGTTGCGAAACAGACATCCCTGGACCATGGGGTTTCAGCAGATTGAGGCCTTCAAAAAGGCCATACTGTGTATTTTTCTCATTTTTGTCACTCTTCCAGTTCCCTCTGGTGTGCCTTTAGGCCTGGAGTATCTACAGGGGCCTCCAGTTGAGCTACTTCCGGCAGGTCTGCCCTTGTCACCGTCTCAGCCCCTCGAACCTGCCTCAGTAGATGTCAGGAAGTGATTATAAAGGACATGTCATCTCTACAAATGTGTAAAAACCAAGGGATCAGGAGTGGAGGGTGTTGCATTGGGCCAAGTGTGGTACTGTTTCCAAGGGTTCCAAATCGGGATTTGTTTAGTGGGCCATTCCCTCACCATATATACCATCTCTTTTGCGATGGTGCAGCGGTTCATATCCAGGAGCCAGTCTGTCATGGTAGGGGATCTGTACTTGTCTACTTCCAGGCAAGATAATTTTTTGCCACTAGGAATCCCATCCAGCTAACTTTTGCTGTGCCCTGGATGCCTAATTGTGTAACTCATCAATGAAGAGTACATACGTAGTGTATCAATTTGTGCAAGTCCATGACCCAAAAATTGGTAGGACTTCTACATGAATAACAACCTCCTATGGAGTGAAATGGTATTAAGTTACTGCTTTGAAGGATCATGTGTGTGAGTCAATGTTCATAAAACCAGGCACCACACATTGGCTATGTCTCACAAAGAAGGAAGAGGCCATCTGGTACATATTGCATCACTATCCTTGCTTAATCTTGCTATTTAAGCTAATCATGTTCCAAGAAATCAATCTCTAGTGTTTGGGTGTCGAACCCACTTGCCCTTGCTCTCCTTTTTTCAATGTACTTCTGTTTGATTTAAATGCCCTAGGATGGCATGTGAGTTGCGATTTCCATTACTCAGTAGAAAAAAGAAAGGGGCAAGGAGGCAAAGAGTCCTGCCACCTTTCTACCCTTTCAAGTCTTCCACCCCCCTCCAAAATCTGTTGAGTGAAAGCTTGTCATACTTCACCTATTGCTGGTCAAGTCTATTGGATGTTCAGTACAGTGGTGTCTCTAGTGTAACTCTGGAGAACAAAACATATGATAAAATGCTTGCCCCCCCCCCCCGCCCCCATTTCACTCTCCCTATACTTTGACTCACAAAGCATCTGTCACCCATTAACTCCCATGAACACGAAAGGACATGTAGTGGGCTTGTTACAGTTCCTACAACAATTTGAAAACCCCTTCTTCCCAGTATCCCACGGGGCAGACCCAGATCAATTGCAGATAGTTTCTGCCTGCATGGAATAAGGCTGGAATGTATCAGAGTTTAGCAGGTCGAGAGCCTACTCTAGGGTGCAACATCAGTATCAGTGGTTTCAGATTTCTCCCTCTATGATTGGTCTTTTAAGGCCCTCACCTCCCTCACCTTTATGTCTTCATTCTTGCTTCCGGGGTAGCACGTCCTCCCCCCAAAAGCTTGACGTGATCTTATTCTGTTGTGTCTAGGATGGGGAAATCAAGGGCTTTCGCTCCCAACCCCCTGGGCATATTCCCTGGAACGCCTCAGGACTTTCCGCTCTTCTACCCATGCCACCTTCTGATGGGATCCAGGTTTTGATCAAGGTAGACAAGAGCGCTTCCATCGAAGCTCCTTCTGCACCCTTTGGGATGCCTGTTATATGTTTCTCGGTGTGTGACCCTCTGCATCCTCAACCCTCTCTTGAAGTGTCTGGAGGTGTTCAGTACTGAGGTTTCTTTATATATTTATTAATTTGTTTTGGTTGGATATTTCAGTTCTGCACAAAAATTAGTTGCTTAGGTGACCATCCTACCCCGTGGTGGGTCAAGGAGCCAACAATGTTTGCCTTATAAAGAACCTCTTTGTTGGGTTTCCTCATCTCTAATCAGAAGAGGCAAAGAAGACCTAAAAGTGGTGGAATGAGAGAGGAATGCAAAGGGGGGGACTAGGAGTAATCAATTTTTCAACAACTGACTTAAACATGGAAGAAAAAAAGGTATGGGAAAAGATCTAAGCGCATCATAATGTAGGAAACAGTGTTTTTCATGTCATGTTCAATGTACTGTGGTACAATTATGGAATGTGACATTTGTACTGCTCTGGAAAAAACTTTCCTGGTAGTTACAATATCTCTTGAGTGTGATTTTAACATGCGGCACAATATTAACCCATTGCTTCCTGGGTTTGGTTAAATACATTTGTTAAAGTAATATAGTCGAAGATATCCCATTGGCCATATATGCAGGTCATTGGTATTGGAGGGGAGGGGCATCATGATTCACTCAAGTCTTCGCCTCTTGTGAGTCCTGGCCCTCCCCGCACTCAACTTTAGTTAAAAAATAATCATAGTTCCTGGCATATGTAGCTGTAGATATGCATATTTTGCATGCCCCTCCCATCTAGAGCTGGGCTCAGATGTTTGCAGCTTATTTTTCTTCAAAGAAATCTTTGTGTCACGCGGTATGGTGACTCCACCTATTGCTGGTAATTCGCATGGACATCGGCTCCATTGTTAGATTGTTTCTTTTTGGCATCTGGTTTGGACATCCATCAACCGAGCTCTGAGTCAACGCCCTTTGATCTTCAGCACCAGTACCTCCTGGTTGTTTCACCCCAATCCGTTTTGAATCAGTCCTCTGCAGCTTCTCCTCATCACTTGACTTTGCCATCCGAGTTCCTTGTGTTTCTCTCCAGAGTATGACGAGGTATTCTTTGCCGCCTGCCTTGCCTTGACATCCAAAAAGACGATCCTACCATTGCGATCAGTGCCTAGCTCGATGCACCGTCAGGAAGACGAACCACCCTCAATATCTTTGGGCAACCAGGAGATCAAGGAGGAGGCACAGCTGGAGACCTTTAGCCAACAGGCCCTCTGCTTCAGTCCAGAACCTCAGACTCTGAGGTGGAGGAACTGCCAGTTGCTCAGCCGAAAAAGATGCCTGAGAGTACCAACCCTAACCCCCTCCACCTGCACATTGATAAACCCAGCACTGCTCTCGAGAGGGTTGGGCATTGAGCCCCAAAGTCGGCACCCAGAATTCTGGTCCGTCACTGCCATAAGGCCAAGGTCGTCACGAACGAAATCCTCAAGAGCCATCCACCGGGTCAAAACAGCCGCTCCAGCCCTGGCCCTTGGCACCGTTAGTGCTTTCAAAGCCATCAACAAATCATGCTTTGCCTCCCAAGACTCCTTCGGCTCCAAAGAGCCACTCAATGCACTACATCCAGAAGTCTGCATCAGCATCAAATATTTGGCGCCCAAATCCCCTTTGTCGGTGTGGTCAGAGGACCAGAATCAATCTAGCCTGCTTTGGCTCCAGGACGAACTCGACACCAAGCAGCGGTGCCTCGCATACACCCTCAGACAGGGAAAAATCATTATGAGGCCCTCCCCAAAAGAACAACTTTCCCCCTCGCAAACTGAAACTCAGCTTTGAGGATGACCTTGCACAGGAACCCCCTGCTCCACCGAAGTTCTGGAAACATCGGGACAGGAGCACTAGCCCTGCACCACCTCTGAACCCTAAACCTCCTCCTCCTCGTCCTCTGCTAACTCCTACTCCATGTCCTCCTCCTCGTCCTCCTACTTCTCCTCCACCTCCCCACCTTTTCCTGATTGATTCCTCAGTCACACTCACCAGAAGGATCCCGATGGTCCTCTTATAGGGGTGGGAGCCCAGTGCATCCCCTTGATCCATATGAGACACCCTTTGTCCCGGGGACAAGGAACAATTGCACCATTGACCCACCCGCAGACACAGACTTAGACCTCTACCCTGCAAAGCAATTGACCCCTGACAATACCGCCTCGTACCACAAGGTTATATATAAATAGAGCTGCAGCCTTTCACAAAGTTGAGCGGCACAAAGATCAAGAGGATGAGGTCTTCCTACTGGAAAAACTCTCCTCTACCCAAAGGTCACTGCAGTATCTCCTGCTGCTTAAAGGCATGTTAAGAACAGCACCTGATACCTTTGAAGACCCTGCAAAACTAGAACAGTAACCCCCAGGTTTGATTAAAAAAATACCCTCTGACGTACTATACATTCAGAGGCCAACTATCACCAGACTCCCTGGTGGTACCTATGGTGTGAAAACATGCTAATGCACAGGCCACCGGTGATGCCCCTCTGCTGGATAAAGAGTATGAAAATTGATACAGCAGGCAAATGCATCACTGCCCAATTGGCAAACAACTGGAAAATTGCCAACTCAATTGATCTGCTCTCATGCTATGATTGTACTCACTGGGATGAGATGGAAGACCTCCTCCAGCATCTCCCAGATGAGTACAGAAAGCGGGGACACAAGCTGGTCTCAGAAGGGTAGCCCACATCGGACATCACCATCCGCTGTGCTCTGGACACAGCTGCGCAGGACATTCACTCTAGTGTCCTGATTCGACGTAATGCCTGGCTGCATGTCTCTGGTTTCAAGCCAGAGGTACAACAGCATCTCCTCATCCTGTCCTTCGATGGGGAGCACCCCTTCAGACTGCAGGTTGACGAGATGCTGGAAAAGAACAACCTAAAGGACATGGGCAAAGGCAGTGGGAGTCCTCCAGATGCCTTCTCCATGGGATCCTATTGTAGGTTCAGCTATAGAGGGAGCTCCAAAGAGCAAGTTTAGAAAAAATAGTTTTATTAAGTTTTGTGTCAGTTTACTTAAAAAAGAAAAGATCCAAACACTATACAGGCAATGACAGTGTTGTGTGGGACCATGCCTAGCTGACCTTTGTGGACTGTTTTTTCCCAAAGTTTCACATGCTGGTCCTCTGTCATTGCCCTGCACTAATACAACTATTGTGAACTTGGTCAGTGTCCTTACATTTCCCTTTCACGTAGTCCCCAGCAAATCCCCACATACATATACCATTAAATGTACAGTGGTATACTACAAAGGTTTCCAATTCCTTTGTGTGCAGTTTATCACATGTTGTTCATGATCTGGGGTGTGAGTATTATAGTCTTTACCGATGTCTACTCTCTGCATTCTCACATCCCATGTTGTCAACCAAACCAGAGTACTTTGTCCCCCATCAAATTAAGCAAGTTATAAACAATGTGTAGTTGTCATCATATGATTAAAAATTTGAATAGCACTTTTTATGTATTATTAATTTCATTACATCAGGGTAACAAAGGTGGAGTCACCATCCGTATGTGCATCTATGGACACATGGTGTGTTTCATGAATTGCCACCTGCCTGCCCACATGGAGAACTCCAGTCAGCGCCTGGATGACTTTGAACGGATTCTGGATGAACAGCAGTTTGAAGATAATGTGCCAACCATCCTGGACCATGAGTGAGTCAGTGACAAAGGGCTTTTTGTGTGTTAGTCAATTAAATGTTTACCTTCAGAATAAGCAGTGCTGGTATACGCACAGGTGTTGCTTGTTGTGTACACAATACCTACATTAACAGAGTTCATTCAAGAATTTCTTCTTAAGTGCATTATCTGCATCCAACGTGGATTGTGCTTAGTATGTTCAAGTGCAGCTCCTGTGTATTAGGTAAGTGCACTACTCACTTTGTGAAGATTGTTATTTTTTGTGTACACAATATTTGCATTTCCCGAGTGGTTGCAACATGTGTTCAATATATATTTTATGATAGCATGTATAGCATATACTAAGCTGCGTCCCATCTCTTCAGTATTAGCATATATTGTAGAGATGCTGCTTCCTGTGTATGCTGTGCTGTAGAATGTACAAGGACTGCATGCTTTGTATTTTTTGTGTGCTGCCCCAGTATGGTTAGAATGTTCTGATAGTGAAACGTTTGCATAATCATAGTATGTCGTCTGCTGTCCTTGTGCTCAACACATGCCTTACCACACTATACACAAGGACTACTTCCTTGGTAATCCATATCTATTGTACCCCACATTGTTGCTGACTTTACCAGAGTTTTGTACATATGCTTCTGCTTGCATGCATAGTATCTGAATTACCAGAATATGCATAACTTGCTGGTTTCTCTGTACACAGTGACTACATTACGGAATATGCTTCTTGTGTACCCTTTATCAGCTTGTCTCATGGTCTTTGTGTTGATGGCTTTCCCTGTCTGCATGTGAATGGCTACTCTCCTTACCTGTATGTAAATGGCTGGTTACTGCTGTAAACAGATAAATATTACTATCTTAATCTAATCATGTCGAAAAAGTATTTCATCCTCGTTGATTAACAGATTTTTTCAGACTGGCTTGACTCGAGACCTTGCCTCCAAATTTACATCACACCCACCCTTGTTTAATGAGAATCCAAATGCGAATGATGCTTACAAAGTATTCACTTATGTTCTGTCTGAAATTGTCAACAAAACTATTCTACTAAGGAAATAAAGTATTAAAAGTAAGAAGGATTCCACTTGATACACCAAGGAGCAAAATGAACAAAACTACTTCGACTGCCTGAATCCACCTTGACTCTCATTTGGAACATATCCACATAACATATATAAAGCACACAGATGCAAGCACATACAAAAAACATAATTTCCAAGCAAAATCCTCATCCCTCAAATCTCAAATTTAATCAGCCAAACATCTTCTTAAAGTGTTCTGCCAAATCTGTCACTGTTGCTAAACCTGAAAGATATGCACAGAATTTAGTCGATTCTTTGATACCAAGGTCAAACTGTTAAAAAAGTCCCTCCGTCGACTTCTCACCTCCTAGAATTTTCAGAAAATCTTTGAATAGTTGATCTTGTTTAAAGGACATATCTCGAACTGAACTCTGTTGCATTACTGTGAAACCCAGGCCTCCTAGTTCTGTATCTGATCCAATATGCCATTCAACCTAACCAAAGGTTTGAGTTCATTCTTCTACATTTCTGTGTGAATTTGATTAATCTCTCACAATCTCAAGGAGTTTTTTGGGACTGTTTGAAAGTGTGCCAAGTTACACTCCTTCTTTAGAAAGCCATCTGCTGTCCCAGAAGATCTTAACAATTTTTGCCAGTTGGTGTTTTACCCTTTATGCCAAAGTACTGGATACTTGTGTGAATATCCAATTGAGGCGAATTGTAAAAGATAACAGGCCCCTCAAAGCCTTTGAACCTTGGTTCAGAAATGGGTATAATACCAAAACTGCCCTCTTAGAAATTAGCAGTATGGTACTCCATATGCTTATGAAAGGTGACTCCTGTTTGTCATTGTATAGGACATTTCTGCAGCCTTCTTCACTGTTAATCACAGTATCTTCATCCTACCCTAAATGTATGAGTTTTGAAGATAAGGTGCTTACATAGTTCAAACCATTCTTAGCAAATAATTTCCAAGTGACCAGAGTTTATAAAACTAATTCTCCAGGCTGGCTTGCTTGCTCTAAGGAGCCCCAAAGAAACCAGTCGTAGCTGTGGCACTTTTATTATTTTGTAATCGTTCTTTATTGATTGGAAAACAAAAAACACAATAGGGAATATATTAAAAGCATGATAGGGTTGCCAAATTTGATTGAATGCAAGTGATGCCCCAAAGGTTATAATAATCAAGTTATTGATATATATAACAGGTAAATCATCCACCCATTAATACATTTTCAAACATCATACTTAAATTAGGAGCACAAGAAAGGACAGGAGGAGTAACAGCAAAACGAAGATAAGGGCCAGAGAGATAACAGGGAAGTGGATCATGAAAGGAGTAACAAAATCGATAAGGTATACGTACGTTGAGCTCCTCCGGGTTTGCAGGCTCTCATCTATCCATAATCATCAGTCTTCCCTGTGCTTTTAATCTGATGGCAATCCATAGCCCTTCAAGAACCTGGAATTGTTTTTCAGTGGTCAGCTTCAATATCTACAGATTACACAGCATACATAAAGGCAAGCAAATGGTACACTAGAAAGCAGTAGCTGTAGTCAGGGCATATACTGGACAAGGTCAAAAGTCTCCAATTCGTCATTCATTTTATATGCATCTTTTTCTCGGGATACAATTCTTTGAATCTTGAGTAGCCATTTCCTACCTATAGATACTGTATTCATCTACCAGCGCCTCAGAATGCACAACAGTTGCGGCTAGTGATGCTGCAGTCCGTCTGTGCTTATGCATAGCTACACATTTCAGATCTGATACATTGCAACAGAGGCAGTTGTGGAGATCTAGACAGTCACTTGCCACACTTCTGATAAGTCCACAGTGCCCTCCAATAATCTGATAGTGCAGTTCAGCCCCATAGGACATATGGAGTATGTTACATGCACCAGACTCACAATTCCAGCACTTACCGTGATCAGACTGCCCAGCACTCTTCAATTTTGGTAGGGGCCCAATACCAATCATTAAGTAAATAAAGTTAAGGAATTTCAATGTAGATTCCATTTTATGCTCCGGTAACAAGGTACACAAATTCTCTGGGGTACATTCTATATGTAATAAGTACTGCCAGTACTGCCTAGATGCATTTTGACTAGGTATTACATACATATTGGTGATAGGCACCTCATAAAGCCTAGATAACAACCCACAATTTAAACCACAATTCCTTAAATAGAATGGGCGATTGTCTTGTGAAGTCTAGTGAATGGGATGTCCCCGATCTATTCCAAATACAGTGCATAATTTGCTAATGTCTAGGAGTCACTGTGTGTCAGACCTTAGTCCCTTTGTAACTCGTGGAAGGCCAGAGGCATGTCTTCAAGGACTAACTCAAGATATTGTAATCCCTTGCTGTTCATTTTGACCATTTCAATATCTCTTTGTCTGAATGCCAGTATCATGGCATAGTGGAGACTTCTTGTGTAGAGGTGACCGTAACAGTTAATGACACTACTCCCGTGCTAAAAACATAGCTATTAGTATAGGATTATGCATGCTGTATGGATCTAAATCAGGGGTGTGTATCGGAAGCATTGAGGTGGGATATGAAGGGAGTTTGCTTTCTAGGTCCACACACAAAGGAGTGGTTTCATATTGGGAAGAAAGTATGCTAGTTGTGATAAACGGAATGCTAAGCAGTAGGAGGCCATATGCAGTAGCCTAAGGCCACCCGCTGTTGCATGCGCATAAACCTTTGCCACTTTCATTCTGGGTTCATGGCCACTCGACACATATGCTCTTATTTCTGTGTCAGCTGTTGCAATCTCTGAGTATATGGATTGGCAGCATACCAAAGTTGTAATTGAATCTAGGGGTGACTGTCATTTTCTTTACCCTAGAGTGTTAATTTAAGATTTGCCAATTTGACATAGTCTAATTTAGTTTTAGCTATTAATGGGTTCAAATTTTCGTCACCATTCTTAAAAGACCTCTATTAATACAAACACCCAAATATTGGAGCCCTCTGGCACCCTTCCCATGTTCAAGCCATAAAGACAGGCTGTAGTTGTAGAGCTTGTCTTCAGGAGGGGCTCACATTTGCTCCAGTTAATGTTATAGCTGGAGAAAACCTCAATAAAAGACTTTACTGCTGGCAAGAATGTAAGTGGGTCAACTAAAGTAAGTAAAGTGTTATCAGCCTATAAAAATTCCTTAATTTGCCCCACTTCGGTGTCCACTCCTTTCACTGCTAGTGATTGGCACATTGCTGCTGATAAGGGCTCCAGGCCATTAAGAGTAATGGGGTAACCCAGTGTCCTTTAGAACCTGGGAAATCTAGTGGTATGCAACAACAATTTGTTCTGTGGGGGAGTGTATTTCTTCTACAAAACCTTAATTAATATAAGTATTCTTCAAACCAAAATTTGTAATTAATAGCAAATATTTCTCATAGAGTGGTAAATGAATGTGCACCCCAATGAGAACAAATGAATAGAAGAACTTAAGTACAACACCAAAAAGAGCCTTAACATGTAAGATATATTGTCAATCATATATCATGAAGTGATGCAAAAAATAATGACATATCACAAAAACACACAGGACTGTTATAAAATGATACGATGATGAAAAATACAAACATGAACAAAGAATGAGAATAGACATACAATGATACGAAACTTACACCAATAAATCAGTGGGGTGTCCCAAGAATACATATAACTGCCTAGGTAATTGTCCTTCTTAATTTGGAAATTAGATTATCTTGACAGGATAGGGGATCACCAATTGTTATCGTTGATGTTTCAACCCTTTATGTGTTGAATTCAAAAATATCACCCCGCAAGTACCGCAGGTCTTCATCTGGACTGAGCACCAATAACAGCCTGTTTTTGTAGTGAGACGTTACCTCGAATGTAGGTATTTGGATCCCACAATTAATGGGGCATCTGGAGGTTGAAATCGGTCCACTTACTATTCTGGCCTTAGGAAACCAGGTGAATTTCATCAGGGGCTTAAAATACTTGAGCTTAGAAATCAGCTCTTAATTAGCAAAAATGCCAGGTTCAATTTAGTCCGAGACCTGTGTTGGATTCTCGATTAAGCAGCAAATGAATCGTCTCAATAGAACGCCGGAGCAAATGAAAGCCCATAAGGGTTCCAGGGCAAAGAGGAACAGTAACTGCAATAACTGGCATTCCTACTGGGTGCCTCGTTTAGTAGTAATTGTCCTGAGAAGGAATTCATCACAGTTGACGTCTGCAGTCAGGGAAGTTAAGGGCCAACAAACTTTAGTGATAAAGTCATTATCAAGCCCAATTTTTCCTCGCATCATGAAGAGAAATCCTATTCTCCAGCACTGGATCTTTCATAGATTCACATGCTTGAATTATTCCCCGTCGCCAGATGGAACACCCCAGGTAATTTTACAAACCGCGGTCATATACACAAATTAATATACATAAACACATTAACATCGATTAAAAACAATGTTACCTTTTCTCACCTATCTACATCATTATATGTCCCAGACCTCATTCAATCAGAAACCACCTCACCAAGCTAATCCCCTGGCTCAAACCTCCAACTGTCAGATTTTCTTCTGCACGCTCAATGTGAGGAACCCTTTAGACATATGTTTTAGACTTTACTATTGGGAGAGTGAAAACAAATGTGATCGTATCATGCCTGAGACAGAGGCTACCACAAAGAAGTCTTTTTTTAAAGCTTAAAAGGCCTGTGGCAAAAAGAAGATTTATGTGGAAGATTCACAAAAGAAGTGCCTTAATGGTTTACATCCTGATCACAGGCCAGCAGAATGTAAGATTTGCCAATTGCCAAACATTTTCAGCCAAGACCCTGAAGGATAGGGAAATGCGCTTGGGGCTGGCTATTATGGAGAAGTAGTTAGAAACTAAAGGAATGGAGAAAGGACCCTCTGGTTTTGCTTCTAAAAGACAGACAGCTTATGTTGCCACCCTAGTGTGAAGGAACACAAGAGGCAGGACGTGCAAAAGAAGCACAAATAAAGAGAAAAAGATGAGGCAAAGGATGAGTTTCCATCTAAGAAGCCTAAGGTAACTGCAAACTTGGGGCAGAGGTAGTCGACTATGAAGAGGAAAGGAGATAAGTCGTCGATGCAGGAATTACGCTTGATAAGAGAGAAACGAGCAAGGTTGCAGTGGTTTGAGCCGTCAGCATCTAAAATAAGGCTGTTGGCACAGAAGGCACAGGAGCAGTCACTGTCAATTAACTTTTTGGCGGGGGATTTGTTGTCAGTGCGGAAACTCCTGCCAGAGGGTGAAAAATGTCAACAAAGAATTTCTTGTTGACAAGGGAATTGTCTTTGACGACTGAGTTTCTCTCTGCGAAAAGGAAGCAGATAATGCTGATGCCCATGTCAACTAGAGGATTGATGGGGCAGGGTTCATGAAGAGTCACATAGAACAGAATAACCCACATTAAAGGGTTTGATGGTGGCCCCAGTACCATTACAACGGATACTGAACCAGATCTGGATCAGATAGAGGAAATCTTCAGTGAAGCTGAATATTCAGTACATGGATGATGATGATGATGATAAGGAGCTAGCAGAACAATATAGTTACGATAGGCAAGAGGTAAAAGGAGGAAGTAATGCACATTTTTTTGAAGGTATGGGGCAGGTGCCAACGCAGTTGTTGACTTCTATGCAGGATATGATTGCTGATATCTACAGAATACTGCTGAAGGATGATCAGCAGACAGAGTTTTTAAAAAAACAATTTTTATTATAGTTTTCTGCGTAACAATACATGATGCAGAACATCACATCCATGAATAGTGCTACGTGGGATTCATTGTACAATTGTACTGAGTTACAATAATACAGTACAGTGTTGGCATATCTGCCACGCTCTAACCACAGTGAGTTGCACACTTTACCTTTTTTAACAATCCACTTCAGGTATATCATACAGAGGTAGGCCCATTACCATAATCTCCCGTAACTATATCATAGTGTTTGAGCCAGGGACCCCATATCTTATAAAACGTTTTCATACATCCTCTTGCCTTAAAGGTGACTTTTTCTGCTATCATATAGAGGTCCACCCAATTTCTCCATCCTCTAAGAGTGGGTGACTCAGGGGCACCCCAGTATTTGTGCACATCTCGCTTCACCACTACGAGACCCAAATTGCTAAAAAGGAGTTTGGCTTCGGACACGTCTATCTCCATGGGTATCCCCAACAGGAGGAACTTAAGGTCCATCTGCAGGCACTCGCCAAGTATCTTATTAAGTTCCTGCACTGTGGTATTCCAGTATAAGCATATCAAAGGGCAAGACTACAATGTGTGCATATTGTCATCCCGACATCTCAGACTGTTGGGAGCCTCTGCCCTACCAAATCTATGTAAATGGGTCCTATCATAATATATCCTGTGGAGCTGTGCAGGTCCTTAAACTGAATAAGTCCTAGGTGGGACTTGATTGCAGCCTCCCTTGGGTGCATCAGGGCTGCCACCCAGTCTATGTTGTCTTGTTCCCCCACCACTCCCTCCCATGTTGCCCTCTGTCTCGGTAAGGTGTCTAGGACGTTATTAAGAATAGTTTTATACGTCCATGAGACCACTTTCCCTGCTATCTCAACTTGTAGGAGCCTCCCTCCCAATGGCGCGTAATCTGGGAGGTCTTCTGTTGCAATGTTTTCCACCTGCCAGGTATGCTGAAGTTGCAGGTTTTTAAAATATTGGTATTATGTAGGTGATATTCCCTCTGTAAGGAATTCAAGGGGATCACTGTGCCTTTCTCTATGAGCTTAGAGATCCGATAGTGTCCCACTGTCCAAAACACTTCAGTTTCCCAAATTCCTTCAAACGCTTCCCTACCCAGAGCGGCCCTCATCATCTGTCTGTCTTGAGTATCATTTGTGGTAGGTTCTTATTAATTAATAACATGTCTGGCCATGTCTTTAAGCAGCTGCATGAGTCAGGGTAGGCACCATATGCATTTAGTACTCTCCTGCTACAAGTAACTGAACTGATCTAGGCATGTCTCAATTTCAGGAATTCTGTTTTTAAAACATGTGTTTCCTGTATAAGAGCCACATCTACCCTTTTAGTGAGAGGTATTGTAACTCCTTTTCCCACATTATATAATGGGATAATCTATTAACATTCCACCATACAATGGACAGAGTCCTTTTAAGATTTGACTGTATAGATGGATGTGGCTGTGAAGGTACATCGGTCTTCAGATCACAATGTAATACAAATATACTATCCCTTTCCATTAAAAGTTGGTTTGTGAACTGTATATGTTAATCTGGTTGAGGGCAAAAAAGGGATGGTGTGGAAAGCAGAAATAGAAAGAAGGATGCTAGGATCAGATGATGGTCTTTTTTTGTTAGGCACTCAGGCACGTGAAATCCTAAACAGTAGAATATGAGGCTTTCTCCTGCGCCGTGTTGTGCTAGGGCCCCACCCCAGAATATATCATGGACGTATTGTGCAGAATTGGACAGTGTGCCCTGGGCCCCCTCGGATGTAGTCCCAACCTCGAGCACGGAGGAAATGGGTATACTCAGGGCTCGAATAGTTTACAGGCCAAGCAGACTAGCTAGCCCTTATTATATCAAATGACCAACTATTTTCCTCCAAAAAAAATGTTTTGTAACAGGCTATATGATATTAAATATGTATGTATGTTTGTGTGACGTATGATGACAACCAATGTATGTAAAATAAGGACGGGCAATAGCAATCCAGTTTGTCTAACACAGCATTGGTAGGATTGAAAATTTAAACTTTCCTAAGTAGACTGCGACCACCCTGGCAGAGCTCCTCATTCATGACAAAATAAGTCAAGAAAATCTGTATCAGCAGAAACATTTAAGAAAGAACTATATAAAGATAGCCTAAATCTAAGGGGGCTGTCCTTTTCAACATTTTATGAATCACTTATCTCGATCAGTCTTATTTGCCTTCAGAGGGGAACTTGACTTATCCCTTTGCCTATGGTTAATATTATACTAAATAGCAGAGCCTATCTCTGTCTGAATGCCTTTGGGCTGACTTAGTCAAGGCCTTCTGTGACGCATATCTCACGCGGCATCTCAAGGGGCCATGGCCTGGTAGTGGTTTTCTGTGGTACCGCAGAAGTATCCATCGTCGATTCTTCTAAATATTTCAAGACATTTTTCAATAGATCTGGATATGTGTACTCCATTGTTGTTACATCCATCATAATGAAGCATATTTACTATATTCAAAAGGTCAAACTTAAACACAAATCCCGGCAATATCGATTAGAGCAGGGAACTAGACAGGGCTGCCCCCTGTAGCCCCTCATGTTTGCCCTGATATTGGAACCATTAGCGACTTGTGTCAGGGTTGACCCCATGATCAGGGGGCTGAAATGGACTGAAACCATGAAGACAGAATCTCCCTCTATGCCGACGATGTCTTACTATATGTCGCGGCTCCATCAACCTTGATTCACAGGATCGTTCATATTTTCACAATTTTTAGCACATACTCAGGGTATACTGTTAATTGGACACAATCTGTACTATATATGCTTCAGGGTCCCCTGCCACGGATGCCCAAAGATATAAACGTTACGGTTGAAACAGGGATTTCGATACCTAGGTATATATATAATCCCGCAACCCACTCAATTCTATGAAATCAATCTTAAGGCCCCATTGACTAGACTCCATAAAGATGTGCTCCACTGGCGGTCCCTACCCCTGACTCTCCTGGGCAGGGCAGCACTGTTTAAAATGTTGTTGTTGTTGCTCCGATTTTTGTATGTGTTGCAGAACACCCCCTACAAAGTCCCAGATATTTACTTCACCAGCATAGAAAGCGAGGTAAGGACTCTTTTATAGGACGGGAAAAACCCACGTATCGCGACCCATAAACTGACAAGAGGGTGGTACGATGGAGGAATCGCATTGCCCGACCTCAAATAATATTATTGGGCCTCCCAGCTCGCAGTTATTAATCAATGGGTTTACGTCTCACTGTCTGAACCAGCGTATTGAACGGACAAATGGACAATGAGCCCGGGTGGTTATCGGAGAGCACTTTACTCTAACCTCAGACGCCAACGTCTTACAGGTCCCACGGCCCAAACAGTTGCAATTTGGCACCAAGCTACAAAAACACTGGGGTGACATAAAAAAAGAACACTGACCATTTGTGACGGGGCAGAGAACGCCGACGAGGCAGACACGAGTCCATGGAAACCATGTTCACGAGGCGATCTTGCGCCACCTTCTCTTCCCCTACAGCGGCCAGCGGTACCCTACACAACGGAGGAGTGGTACCCATATCAGTCACAAGACTGGACACAAGAGTCGGAACGAGGTTCCTTTAATTCAGCCTTTCAGCACGACGAGACCCCGCCCCCTGCTGACGTCACGGTGGTGGGTGTTACAAAGACAGCGGACTCCCGGAAGAAGACGGACGGCGTATCCCTGGAGGCGGAAGGAGAGTTGGAGTGGAGGCGTAAGAAGAAGCAGGAGTGGAGAGAGCGATGAACTAAAAGAGGAGATGAGTGGAGAAGACCCCAACAAGCCAGGAGGCCAACGACTCCTCGAGCCGCCCCGCCACGTTCCCACGGGAGGAGCGTGGCTTGAACAGGTACGGGGAAGGGTAGCGGGCTGGGTGGGAAGAAGGACACCGCCTACGCTCTGAGCACCCGTACCGAACCAGTGTTGATACGTAACGCACGATCCGACAAACTCCATCCCCTCACTAAGCACTAAAACCCGCTTTCACTTATTGGAGCGCTAAAAGCACTTGAGCACTCGGTTTCCTTCACTCCCGGCCCCTGTTGTCAGCAATACAGGGCGATTGTCCTAATCCTTGGTTTCTTGTTTTCTTTTCTTCCTGTGCCGTCCCACGTGGGCTTCCTGTACCAACCGCTCCGAATCCACCACGAGAGCTGAAAAATCCACCGAGTTTACGGCGGTGAAAACCACTACCCCATTCTCTCAGTCGGGAGTCGCCAAGAAGGAGCAAACCGGACTCCCCCTCTTCTGCAGCATCACGACGGGCAGCCCGCCAAAAGAAAGTGTTGTATAAAATAAAACCCTCCTTACACCATCCTGGTCTGGAAGACCGAGCAACTCGGCACGCTGAGTAAATGCCCGAGTTTCGACAAATGGGACGTAATTGGCATCTCTTCAGTTGTTGACCTCTGGAAGCGAAACAAGATAGTTCCATTTAGAGACCTACAAGCAGAATATCAACTGGCTGGGTCGGAGATGTTCTGCTATTTACAAATACGCCACACTATAACTTCCGCTGTAACGAGCGGTGAAACTCTGCCCAAAGCATCCCCACTGGAGGATAGACTACTAACGGAAGCCATGTCACGTAAAGCAATATCACTTACCTACCGTAAACTAATAAATAATAAGCTGGACCCGTTAATACGTCTCCGGCAGCTGTGGGAAACAGATATTGGATATCTGGAGGAGGACGACTGGCAGTAGGCACTTTCTTCCCCCTAAGAAGTCGCTATTCCAATGAGACTATGATTAATCCAGTTAAAAATCCTACATAGAACATATCTCTCTGCACACACACTGGTTAAAATGGGGCGAAGACCTGATCCTGGGTGCCTTAGAAGGTGTGCCGAAGAAGGCACATTTTCCACACGCTCTGGGATTGTCCAAGCATCCACCCATACTGGGAGAGAATTGTCTCCACACTTAAAGAGGTGGGCGGGAAGGACATCACCAAGTCCTCACGACTCTGCCTCCTAAATATATGGGAGGCCACCGACCTAACCCAGACTGAACATACGTAAGTCTCACTGGGATTCACCCTTGCTAAGACAAATATTGCTCAGATATGGGGGACCGGAGATTTGCCCACATATCGGAGATGGATAAACAATTTGGACAGTGCGATGAATGTGGAGAAAGATGTATTTAAACACAGGGGTTGCCCTGAGAAATTGGATCAAAAATGGGCTAAATGAAATGTATCAAGAGGGGATTTATGTGTTTCCCCAACACAGGATCTGCGAAGGGCTAGAGTGGGAATTGATCTCGAATCTAGTTAATGTTGTAAGAAAATGTGCTCAATCTGTAAGCTGCAATCAGTCACTGCTGTACTACTGTTATATCCGACAGTTGTGTGGCCGCACAATCCATCGCACTGTACTGTCACAACTGTGTAATAAAAAGAATATACAAAAAAAGTCACATTTAATATCCCTTCACGTACAAAGACCTTTCTTTGTTTTATACTAATATCCATTAGCAGAAAAGTAGATGGGGTTGTCCTCAAACAACATTTAACTATTCCTTGTTTTGGCCACTTGAAGGATAAGTTATGCATGCTGATATCGAAAGAGGCACGTAACAATTTGCCAGCTGAATTTACTTACCTAGTCCTGATATGATGAGCTCTTTGAAATTCTAAATGTTCTTTAAATTGTAACTCAAGGATGTGTGGTATGAACTCTGTCAAGAAAGTAATTATGTTCTCCTTTTCTGCAGATTCAATCCCATTAATATGCATGATAACCCTTCTAAATAAAAATCTTCTAAATTAATTATTTTCAGTATGAGAGATTCTATGTCTTGGCCCCAGGTAAGGGAGCATGTTGTACTGTTGTTTCATGTCTTCCAATATTGTCTTGTCGAATCCAACTGGGACTGGAATGGAGAGATGCCTGTTCAACCAGTTTTCATTTTCGACTGTAGATTAGTCAACTTTGTATACCGTTTGCTAAGTGTACTTCCAATGTCGGAAGTTTATTTCAGATTGGTGTCTGGAGCTGTTTTGTACACCTTAGTTGTTACTAATTTAGGGGTAGGTTTACAACCAGTATGTGCTTCAGAAAAACTAGTTGTGAGCATGATACACCACCAGTCTAGAAACATAACAGAGAATGAGTTTGCACCTTGGGGAAGTAATTCGCATCGAGACAACAGGAGTCTTGGTCCCTGGAGGGTATTCGTTCACTGTGTCTGAGCCATTTCTCCAAAATCACTGCCCCACAGTACATTAACAACTGTGTTGCGTGCTCCATGGTCCTGCAATTCGCCATCTCTGATATTCAAGTGGTAGCAGCAAACAGTCAGTTATTGCACACAGAGCTGTCTCTCTCTAGGTGTCTCTCTATGTCCTTGCCTTCATACTGTAATGTAGCTCCACTAAAGTTGCTCAAAAGATAATACAGGGTCCCCTGAGTCAAAGAGTATCTGGGGTATCGAGGTAGGTATGCTGGTCACTGAGGTCCCTTGCCAAAGATTACGAGGTTAACGGACACCGCGTTCCACGGATCTCACTCACGGAGCAGCCATCTCAGCTGCTAACTGGCTCCTACTCCTCAGCACTTTTCAATATTTACCTTTAACCAGTGGGATAACTTATCAGACAATCTGAGATCTCATATCACCATGAATGGGAAGACACTCAGCTTTACCTGAGGGGCTTTTCATCCGAAGATGCTTCTCTGGTATCTTCTGCCCTCGATATGATTGAAGCATAGATGCCTAGCAATTTCCTTAAACTCAGTGCTAACAAAATGGAACTTTTCGTCATTTCATCTTAATCCATCCAGTCCTATGTCCTCAACTGCTTAGATTTTGCTAATATTCTAGGTTGCACTCTATCAATTATTGACACAGTGAAATCATTGGGATACATTTTAAACACTCTTCTCAGTCTCCAGAAACACAATAATGCTGTGTCAACTAGTGCCAACCATAAGCTTTGATTGATTTAGGGAATTACATTTTTTCTGCTTTAACATGATCTCAAAAAAGTGACATTAGCTGGTTCTATCCAGACTCAGTTACAGCGATGCTATCTTTATTGCCATTTACAAAATCCATCTGGCCTACTTGAAGCTTCCTTAAATGCTGCAGTTCGTTTGGTCTCAGGGATTGCTTTGAGCATATTAGCCTGGTACTTCAATCCCTATTCTAGCTTCCCAGTAAAGATAGGCCAATATACAGACTTTCCTGCTTGCTTTCCAAACTCTTACACTTCGATCTCTTGCAAAACCTAACAATAAATTTGACGATCACAGGGAAAAGCCAGCATCTTCACAGCTCGACCTCTCTTGTTGGAATAAAATAGTAATTGTTAAATAAAAAATATACTCTGAACCAGATATTTTCTGGATGTGCACCTAGAGTTTGTAATGCTATTTTATCATCAATACCACAGTATCGCATCATTTAAATGAGAATGTTAATAAATAAGAGTTCTCCACCATAAAATTTCCTCTGATAGCCATAAAAGGCTTACGAACCATGCTTACATGTGCGCATTACCAAAACAAATTAATAAGAAAAAATAAAAGGAAAAATGCTGAAATAACAACATTTACTCTTTTTTCAAATTAATTAAAATATTAAAGCAGAACACTACTTAAAATAGTGTAATCTACATAAAATAAAATCAGGAATTGGTGCCCCAGTTTAAGACAGTATCCATATAGTAAAAATTCAACCCTGGAAGACAGCTATATCACGTCATGCTCAGCAGGGTGTCAGTCAGGCAGTTTTTCCATGCTCTGTGAAAAGATTCTAAATACAAACCTGCTTTTGCCTAAAGCAATTTTTTGGCCTTTATTCGACACCAATGGGCATAACCTCCACCTTAACTCTCTGCTGAGAAAAAGAAAACATGTTCCCTATTCTTTCTTGGAGGTTTCACTGCCCTGTTCTTTTTAACCACTTTGCTAGCTCTTTCGTTTATAAATGACCAGCCTGTGGTGGGAAGATATTGAGAAATGACAACCAAATTGTTTGTGCGGCTTGTCGTCCTGACTCTCACTTCATCAGGGACTGTGGACTTTTGTCAAAAATGTCTTGAGGCTGAGAAACAGGGAAGGATTTGATTCATGAAATGGGAAGTCATGCACATAGTGCAGCTGCTGTGTCCACTTCTGCTTCGAGGGGAAAAGGCCCCAGTCTACCCTCTCTTTTTACCAAGAGTATGCTTCTGCCACTTGTGTACATAAGTGGGCAGCAGCTCGTTGTCACTGGCACTCCTGATCTTGGTCAACGTCAAAGCACTTGATGGCGAGGAGCAGAAGGCTGACATTGAGCCATTAGCACAGGTGGACTTTACGAGGTTCAAAGGTATCTGTGGTTGAGGGATATGGATTTCAGCGGGCTCTCCATCTCTGAATCTTTCCTTTGGTTGTGAGAACTCTGTTGCTGTCCATTCAGAAGATCTGGAAAAGGATTGTTGCACCGCCTCCTTCACTGACTGAACCAGCAGATGTGGTTGTCGCGGTCTCATCAGAAGATGAGGATGAGTCCGATCAGTCTCTTCCTCCTGCAGCGACAATTCTTCTACAGAGTCCACCTACCTTGGCAGCCTTCTACAGAGATTCCAGGACCTGTTTTTCTGCCTTGCCAAGAGAATATTAGGCATAGTGAGGAACAGCATGAAGGTTCCAAGCAAAGGTCACCATCAGATGCAGGGATGCCTTAGCATGTGTCTCAACTCAGATAACATGGTTTGTGTTGTTCTGAGCATCTCAGTCCAAGGAGAAGACAATTCATGTAATCCCTTTCAATTTATAGTCTATATCTTCCTCTTTCTCTTGTTTGTGTGAATTGTCGTCTGCTACTTCGGATTTTATACCATCAAGAATCCTGACCGTGTCGCATTCCATGAGCCTTAAACATAGTTGCAAAGATATTTATTCTGCAGGCCACTAAGTTGACCATATCCATCATTTTCTCTTTGAGACCTTTTAGACAAAACACACAGACTCATCCCATTGTTCCATCGGTCCCTGTTCTCTTGGAACCATAGATGGATACTTTCACAAATGATTTTTCTGTTCTATCAGTGAATGTCACACAGTTCTGATCCTATGTTTCTAAAAGTGTTAGTACCAGCTGATTCTTCAGTGGTTGCAGTGGCAAAAATACATTTATTTCAGCTGCCTTGCCTTCTCTAAATCCATCCAAGGAGGAGAGCATTTTTTTAATTTTTTTAATTTTTATTGATTTAGACCTCATAAGAGATCCACAATATAAAATTGTAGTATATACAGATAATAGGATTATTCATAGATTAGACATTTTTAAAACAATGGTAAAAAGGTTTTAAACATTTTAACATACAAATTGCTCTGGTGGGACTCTTATTAGCTCTATCAAATCACTAGTTCTAAAAATATTGTATTTAATACATATAGGATTTATATAAACCGGCTACGAGCTTCAACCAGGAGTTTGTTTAAGCAAACGTATAGTACATGTACTATATCTAGAGCACCTCCTCTACACAGATCAAAAGAGCCTGATTTATTTAGTGTGCCGTCCCTTTGGTTAAGACTTTTAATGGGACAGACCTTAATCGCAGCATCAAAATGCAATGCCTAACTTTATGTTCTAATATAAATCTTAAGTATTTTGGACTCACTTTATATTCTATACTGGCTATATACGGTTTATTATGGTATAACTGTAAGCAATGGGCTTTATCAGATTCAATGCCTAGTCTTGGGGTAGAATTTTTCAGGAACAACTTCAAAAGTACCGTTGACCAAGACTGTAGGAGTTTAATAGAGCATTGAAAAGACTCCAGAGCAGTCTCTAAGTTTTCTTTAAAAGTATTTTTCCCAGAACGAGCCTTAAAGTTTTCTTGACTAAAAAGCGCTCTCAATGAGCCTTCTGGTGCGTGAAGCTGATTATAGGCCCATCTGATAAGGTTTGCCAAGGCTCTTGTGTATGCACTAACTATTTCTAATCGTAATACTTGTACAGGTATAGCTTGTCCTGTGGAAGTGATCTTACGCAGTAGTTCCCCTTCTTTGAGAATTAGAATACCCCACCCTTTTATAGGAATAAGTGCTAACGCATAAATTAAAATGGAGTAATCTTAGTTCGATAGATTTCAAGGAGGGCTGAAAAGTTTAGCCTCCCCGAAGATAGATAGAATCTTTTTATTGCACTAAGGTGAGCTACAGTTTTTAATTCAATATGTTGGAAGTGAAGAGCAGTTCCAAGTGACTGAGAAAATACTCCCCCCAGGTAGGTGTATGTTGATACTACCTCAACTTGGTTTCCTCCAAACCTCCACACGAAGGATCTGGCATTTCTCCTACCCCTAAACTGTAAAAGTTTCATTTTTGAGATGTTTACTTTTAAAACGTTGGTTTCTGAATAATTAAAAAGAGCTTCCATGTTGCGCTCAAGACCGATTGGAGTGAGGGCAAAGATGACCACGTCGTCAGCGTACATTAATAAATTTATTTTTTGAGTTGCTATTTGTGGTGGGAAATTGTTTACCTCAAGAAAGCAATTGGGTAAGTCACTAAGGAACAATGAGAACAAAAAGGGAGCAAGGAGGCATCCCTGCTTAAGACCATTCAGAGTGGGAATCTCCTTTGTAAGTCCTTTATCCCCTCCCATCTGGACTCTGCACCATGTTGATCTGTGGAAGGCTACTATTAGCCCTCCTCAAGTTTGCCAGGACTCCCATTTTCACTCATTTTCTCCACAGGGAGGGCCTATCTACCTTATCAAGGCTTGTAGAGAAGTTGACAAATAGACTATAAGCTACCTGAGAATCACTGTTTTTTTTTTTTTTTGTCTCAATGTTTTATATAGCGCAAACTTGACCGGAAATCGGGTTTCAGAGCCCTTTACATGAGCACCAGTTGCGTTACATGAGGACACATTCGTTTTTGTTAGGCACAGGGAGATTACGTGATTTGCACAGAATCACAGGATGTTGAGCGTCGTTGCAGAGACTCGAACCCTGCTCCCCAGATTTGAGGTCGACCCTCCTAGCCGTTTGGCTACATCCTCTCCCCATCCTCTGGTTACATATTTATTGATTACAGTTTGCAAAATTGCTAAATTATCAGTCACTGAATGTTTTTGATGGAAACCTGCTTGGACCATAGGGACTGCTCTCTTGGACGTGGCCCAGTCATTTAGATGGTCTAAGACGCTGGCCGTAAAGATCTTCTCTGTAGCGTCTAGGAGGGCAATTTGACGATAGTTACTTGGAGAGTGGCGGGAGCCTTTTTAAAAAAGAGGGACCACAATGCTTCCTAACCAAGAACTTGGAATATGGCTAGTTTTATAGCAATAGGCAAAAAGAGGAG
The DNA here is from genome assembly GCF_964204655.1 of Triturus cristatus. Lineage (NCBI taxonomy): Eukaryota > Metazoa > Chordata > Amphibia > Caudata > Salamandridae > Triturus > Triturus cristatus. The sequence goes on along the minus strand of NC_140584.1, from coordinate 827,080,922 downwards.
CCAGAAATGTACTCCATCCTTCTATATTGTTCTTCAAAACCTTCACGGGGATCCAGTCTGGGACCATTGCTGCTGAGGAGGAGAGCAGAAGGACGAGTGTGTATGAGAGGACGATTTGCAGACTTGTAGAAGCATTGTTAAAGCAGTTCTTGAGTGTTATTGAACTGCTAGAACTATTCTCATTTGAATTCAATGAGCTGTTTCATAGAATATCTTCCAAAAACAAAAAATAGGGAAGATTTCACAGTAGTAGGATGTTAACCCCTGACCACCTCATTGGTGTCGCAGAGGATACTATAGACCTGTGGATGTTTGTAATAGAATCTGTATGCAACATTCTTCTTGGCTCAGATTGACATCTTTGATCCCACAAGCTCAGCAAAAGATGATGAATTTACGATGTAATGGGTCTTCTCTTCTTAGATCTGATGAGGATATCCAGAAAATGAAATCAGAGATTGAGATCTTGAAGTCTGCGGGGTTGGAAAAGGAACATCACTATAACAAAGGAGTTGATTCACATTATTTCCTTATGAAGAAGGGAAGTTCCAAACAAGATTATAATCCTGTTTTGGATTTGAAAAAAGCAAACAAAAGATTAAAGATAGAAAAATTCAGTATGCTTGCTTTGCTTCAGATGTTTCTTCAACATTCGGCAAGGTGATTTGATGTTCGCTCTGGATACAGGATGCTTATTTCATGTACCCCTTTGCACAAGTCACAGAATGTTTCTAAGATTCAAGGTTGGCAAAAGCCACTATTAATACAAAGTTCTTACTTTTGGTCTGAAGTCCGCTTCCTGAGCTTTTTTCAAAAGCCATGGCTTTATTAACAGTGCCCCTCCTCATGAAAAGTGTATTTATCCTTATACTTGGGCGACTGGGTAATCAAAGCCTCTTCTTGTCCCAAACACCTTTAAGACTTAAAGTTGACAGCAGATCTACTTTTCAAGCTAGTTTTACAGCTGAATGCCAGGTGTTCAAGCTGTGCTTTCTTCTGCTTCAGATGGACAATATGTCAACTATGTACTTTCTAAACAAGCAATGGAGTGTCCAGAGTGCTGTGCAGCTCCAAAGATTTGGCACTGGACGTTTCCTAGGAGGAATTTGACTGACAGCAGTGCATCTTCCAGGATTGCAAAATACAAAGCAGACAAAGTTGTCATTTGATAGAATAACATGAGGGGGTTCTAAACGACGAAGTGTTTGCAAACATCTGTTATTGTTGGTGGCATCCAGAAATAGACTTGTTCGCTACAGAAGAAAACACAACATGTTCTGTTTACTCCTCAAGGCTTCCAGAATATTGTTCCTTGTGGATTGCACTTCCAATAAGTTGGTTGAGAAGATTTCTCTACACTTGTTCTCCAATCCCTCTTCTTACCAGAGGGATCCACAAGTTCAGACTTAGTAAAGATGATACTTATTGTTCTGGGCTGGTCTGGCCATTGGTGGTACCCGGTCCTTCTGTGGATGTCCATTCTACTATACAAAAGACTTCCATTGAGGTAACATCTGCTTTCCAAGATGTCTGTCAGATTCTTTTATCCCAACCTACCATCTCTCAAGTTGACTGCCTGGTTCCTTAAGTCCTAAAGTATGGATACTTGAATTTGCCTGATGATGGCATGACCAATCTGAGGGAAGAGAAACACACTTCTGTAAGGTCGTCCTATGTATTGAAAGGGGGGGAGAAGGTTTTGCATATGGTGTATCAACAGACATTTACTATGAAAGCAGACCAGAGAACATTTCAGGAAGAAACTATATTACCTTATCTTCTTTTATCCAGCAAAGTCTGGTTTACAGTTTTCTTCTGTTAGAGTATATTTTGCTGCAAATACTGCTTATTGTAAGGGTCCTCCTCTGGCATCTTTCTTAGGTCTCGCCTAGGCAGCGCTTGCGCTATCTCTTCGAGGCATGCTGTATTCAGGATATGTGAATAAAGCTCTGCCTACTTCCCATCTTTTTAATTGGCTCATGTCCTTTTCATTTGTAAATGGTGGCTTTTCACTGGTTATTAGGCTTTGTAGTCCCTCCTTACTAACTCCCTGTCTCTTTTTGTAACATCCCATGAGTGAGGACCTCTGCTATTACATGTGTTGTTTCGCCCTAGATTTCAATTTCAACCTCAAGGCACTATTTTCTTAAAGGCCTTCAGACAGGCCAGTCACTTGGTCCTAAACAAGATTAGCAGTGATTACTTTACTCGCTAGCACATCTCACATTTATATTAGACTTTCTATAAATTTCCCTTCATCAGCTCCACATAGAGTACAACCTAATCCGGAATGAATATAATAATTCTTTTGTCACATTTCAAAGCTACTAATTGTATATATTGATGTACTGTGGTACTGTCTTCCATGCAATGCATTATGGGTAGGGTGGATTTACCATATCCTCAAAGTTTATGATGCTCACTAGGGACATCTAAGCACAGCTTGCGGTACTGCACCTACACATCTCACATTTATATTAGACCTTCTATAAATTTCCCTTCTTCTGCTCCACGTAGAGTACAACTTAATAAAAGTCCCTTCATCAGCTTCCTATAGAGTACAACGTAATCCGGAATTAATATAAGAATTCTTTTGTCACATTTCAAAGCTATTATTTGTGTTTATATGGAAATAGCTTTTTGAATGTACTTGTGTTTTTTCTTTTCCTTGTCGGGCGCCGTTTCTGGTTCAGATATATCAATCGTCACCTTCCACAATACCCTATTTATTCGTCAGTCGTTGGTAACAAACTGGGCAACAAGTGCGCAAGCTATCTCATTGACCTTTTTACCTGTGAAGGAAAAAGGTCACGTTTGTCAAATACATACAGTAAATAACTACATTTACTCCACCTGTCTTCAACTGCCTTCTCCTGTCCCCTGTCGCAAACCGGTTCCTGGGTCAAAGAAAAAAGGACACAACAGGTTAGTGGCCCCTCCAGGGACACGCCCGTGCAAAGTTACAAGGGGTCCCCTTTGGGTCCTCAGTCGTCGTCTTCATCTGATCCGGCCAGTGCTGTGTAGTCGCGCAGGAGGCTGTAGATCATCTTATAACACGCCAGGGTCGATGTCTCCTTCTTCCCTACTACCAGGCTGTTTCTGGAAAACAGAAGTACATCTTTAAAACAGCACAGGAGCCTCCAGCAGTTCTGGAGGTCGCTCAGTGCATGTGTCCCTGGGAGCAAACCATACATCAGAGTCTGCGGTGATGCAGGGCGTAGGTATCCAGGCCCTAAGCTCTATGCCTTGGGCCTACAGCAGGTCCTGTGAGTACGCGCACTCCCAGAAGAGATGGTATGTCCTCTCGTCCACAATGCACCCTCTTGGGCTGGAGTTGAGTTCTTTTGTGTGCATGAAGGCACTCACGGGAAGTCCTCCTTAGATGGCCATCCAGGCGATGTCTTTGTGCTGGTTGGTCAGGCTCTTGGATGTGACGTTTCCCCACAAGTGGTCCGCTGTGGCAGAGGGGAGTGTGCCGATCGGCTCACTGATGTCCTTTGTTCGTATCTGGCGTTTGACAAGCTTCGGGGTCCATGTGGCAGGGGCGGCAGCCTCCAGCCCGAACTCCTTCACGAACTTCTCCACTTCCTTGTAGAACCACGGGGTCTCCAAGTTGTACGGGACGGCGCTCAACCACTCTGCCCTTCCGAGGCGCCTCCATGTTGGCAACATGAAGAATTGTGCCATCAGAAAGCCGACGTGGCTCTCGTCTTTGGTCCTCTGGGTCCTGCATGCAATGCATTTGGGGAGTAGCATATGTGACCAAAAGTTTGATGCTCACTGGGGACCTCTAGGCGCAGCTTGCGGTAATGCACCTACACATATTAGACCTTCTTTAAATTTCCCGTCTTCAGCTCCACCTAGAGTACAGCTTAATCCGAAATTAATATAATAATTCTTTTGTCACATTTCAAAGCTACTAACTGTATATGGTGAATGTACTGTGGTACTATCATTATGGGTAGGGTGGATTTACCATATCTTCAAAGTTTGTCTTACTTAGTAGGGACATCTAGGCGCAGCTTGCGGTAATGCATCTACACATCTCACATTTGTATTAGACCTTCTATACATTTCCCTTCATCAGCTCCACATAGAGTACAACCTAATCCGGAAATAATATAATAGTTTTGTCACATTTCAAAGCTATTAATTGCTGGACAACCTCGCCAACCTCGGACTCCAGCAACTGGTCAACACCCCCACCCACTACGCCGGCCACACGCTCGACCCCCTCTTCACATCCAGCAAGCACGTCACCTTCAGCCACTCCACCGGACTTCACTGGACTGACCACAGCTGCGTCCACTTCAGCTTCAAAAAGAACACGATCCACCACCACCCGAAGCAGGTTCCCCACAGAAACTGGAGCAAGATCACCGTCGACCAGCTCACCACCTCCCTCAGCCAGAACCCACCAGTCAGGACAACGGACCCTAACACAGCTGCCCTCAACCTCACGCAGTGGCTGACCTCCTGTGCCGACGACCTCGCCCCAATGAAGAACCCACTCACCAGACCCAGAAGCAAGAAGGCCCCCTGGTTCACCGACGAACTCAAGGACTCCAAGAAGGCCTGCCGCACCCTCGAGAAGGCCTGGCTCCTCGACAAGACCGCCGACAACATGACTGCCCTCAAACTCGCCACCCGCAAACACCACCAGCTCATCCGCACCACCAAGAAGAAATCCCTGAAGGAACGACTGGACAAGAACACCCATGACAGCAAGGAGCTCTTCAACATCGTCAAGGAGTTCTCCAACCCCAGCACCGGCTACAACGACATCACTCCCACGCAGGACCTCTGCGACTCCCTCGCCTCGTACTTCCACCGCAAGATCGCCGACATCCACAACAGCTTCGGCGTTCCACCCCCGCACCCATCGGTCGAACCTACACACCCCGCCGCCACTCTCCAGACATGGACCGAGGTGACCCCCGAAGACACGACACGCATGATGAACACCATCCACTCGACCCGTGCCCCCACCATGTCTTCAACAAGGCCGCCTCTACCATCGCACCCCACCTCCGAGACATCATCAACACCTCCTTCGACACAGCCACCTTCCCGGAGAGCTGGAAGCACGCCGAGCTCAGCGCACTACTGAAGAAATCTACAGCTGCGCCGACAGACCTCAAGAACTTCCGCCCCATCTCGCTCCTTCCCTTCCCTGCCAAGGTCATCGAGAAGATCGTCAACAAGCAACTGGCCGCCTTCCTCGAGACGAACGGATCCCTCGACCCTTCGCAGTCCAGATTCAGAGCCAACCACAGCACCGAGACCGCCCTCATCGCAGCCACCGACGACATCCGAGCCCTGCTCGACAACGGCGAAACAGCGGCACTCATCCTCCTAGACCTCTCCGCAGCATTTGACACTGTCTGCCACCGCACCCTAGTCCAACGCCTCAACAACACAGGCATCCAAGGGAAGGCCCTGGAATGGATCATCTCCTACCTCTCCGGCAGAACACAGAGAGTACGCCTCCCTCCGTTCCGCTCTGAGGCCACCGAAGTCATCTGCGGCGTCCCGCAAGGATCATCGCTCAGCTCCACTCTATTCAACATCTACATGAAACCCCTCGCTGCCATCGCACGCCAACACAACCTCAACATCATTTCCTACGCCGATGACACCCAGCTGATCCTCTCCCTCACCAGAGACCCCGACACCGCCAAAGCCAGCCTACACGAAGGGATGAAAGACGTCGCCGAATGGATGAACATCAGCCGCCTGAAGTTGAACACGGACAAGACAGAAGTCCTCATCCTGGGACCGTCGCCCTCCGCATGGGACGACTCCTGGTGGCCCCCGGCACTAGGCACCGCACCCAAACCAACGGACCACGCACGCAACTTGGGCGTCATCCTGGACTCCTCCCTATCGATGACCAGACAAGTCAACGCCGTCTCCTCAGCTTGCTTCCACAACCTTCGCATGCTCCGCAAGATCTTCCGATGGATCCCGACCGAGACCAGGAAGACGGTCACCCAGGCCCTCGTCACCAGCAGACTTGACTACGGAAACACCCTCTACGCCGGTACAACAGCCAAGCTTCAGAAAAGACTTCAACGTATCCAGAACGCCTCCGCCCGACTCATCCTGGACGTCCCCCGACGCAGCCACATCTCGAGCCACCTAAGAGACCTGCACTGGCTCCCTGTCAACAAGAGGATCACGTTCAGACTCCTCACCCACGCACACAAATCCCTCCACGACCTGGGCCCAAGATACCTCAACGACCGACTGACCTTCTACACGCCCACCCACCAGCTACGATCCGCGAACCTCGCCCTCGCCGTCGTCCCCCGCATCCAGAGGACCACCGCCGGGGGAAGATCCTTCTCCTACCTGGCGGCTAAGACATGGAACTCCCTGCCCGTCCACCTGCGACTGACCCAGGACCACCTCGCCTTCAGGAGACAGCTCAAGACCTGTCTGTTCGAGCAGTAGCAGCCCCCCTCCCCCAAGCGCCTTGAGACCCTTCCGGGTGAGTAGTGCGCGATATAAATTTCATGATTGATTGATTGGACATAGCTATTTGAATGTACTCGTGGTTCTGTCTTGCTTGCCATGCATTATGGGAGTACCATATGTGACCAAAAGTTTATGATGCTCACTAGGAACCTGTAGGAGCGGCTTGCCGTACTGGCAGTGCTGGTGCCTTGCTTACTAGGGACCTCTAGGAGCGGCTTGCGGTAATGGCAGTGCTGGTGCCTTGCTCACTAGTGACCTCTAGGAGCAGCTTGCGGTACTGCACCTACCACATATCACATTTATATTAGACCATCTATAAATGACCCTTCATCAGCACCACATAGAGTACAACCTAACCTAATCCAGAATTAATATAATTCTTTTGTCACAATTCAAAGCTACTAATAATTGTATATATGGACATAGGTATTTGAATGTACTTGTGGGACCGTCTTGCATGCAATGCATTATGGGTAGGTTGGATTTAGCATATCTTCAAAGTTTATGATGCTCACTAGGGACCTCTAGGAGCAGCTTGTGGTGCTGCACCTAGACAAGTAGTGCTGGTGCCTTGCTCACTAAGGACCTCTAGGAACAGCTTGCAGTACTGCACCTAGACATGCAGTGCTGGTTCCTGGCTCACTATGCAATCATTTGCAAAGCACTAGGTCTCGCATTACTGAAAGTATGAGCTACCGGCGTTGCATTATTACTTGCAACACCAATACCTCAAACTATCAGTAATGCGAGACCTATTACATTGCAAATGCTTGTTTCACTATTCCATTGATTAAGGATTTATTGACGGTCTTAAGAAAATGTTCCCTCCCGTTACAAGGCCTCCTTCTCCATGGAAATGTAGTTCTCTGCAAGTGGATGGGTTCTCCTTTTTAGCTAATGAGCAAGACTGGGTTACAGCACTTTTTGTGTAAAGTGGTGTTTTTGTGGCAGTTACTTCTGCAGAAAGGGTGAGTGAGATTCACTCTCTTTGTATTGAAGAACTGTACACAGTTTTTCATTGCAATAAAGTGTCAGTAAGGACTCTTCCTATGTTTCTTCCAAACCTTGTTTCCAATTTCCATATAATTCAGACTGTTTCTTTGCCTATTTTTCCCACATTTAACATTCCTGGTGGAGAAACACTCTCAATATTAAAGAAAAAAAGGGGGCATTACAGAATTATTTGGACAAGCCTGAAGAATTCTGGAAGATTAAGCCACTCTTAATTGTGGTCCTTTAAACCAGAGCACAACCAGGTGGATAGTTTCTTCCGTTGTGCCTGTGATGCAAAAATTATAAGATCCTTACCTGGTAACCTTTATTTCAGTCCATTAGGGAAAAAAACACTACTGCAACTCTGATAAGGAATGTCCCCAGTCCTGACATCTGTAAGGCGGCAGCTTGGACATCGGTCCATACCTTTGTCTGAACTCTGAAACCAGGTGGATAATTTGGTGGGTCAGCTTCACTTCCATAACATGTTTCCCTGAAGATTCAGTTCTGTGGCCCTGTTGCGTTTTAAAGGTTGTGTGAACTTGTTACTCTATTATACCTTTCTGATAGATATTTCAACTGCAGATCCGTCACCTCAAAGTCAGGCTGAAAGTCACACTATCAGCACTCCAAGAGACCATCACCTCTACCGTCACCAGGCTCTGAGCCCACACTTCACTTGACTCTGGTCTGTCTAGAGTTCCCTGGACCATCATCAACCACACTGCAGAGTTTACTTAGAGGCCTTGGAGTTGCAGGGGCCTCCAACTACACTTCTGCCTGCAAGTTCTTCCCAGGCACCCACTGTCCTGGTAGGACCCAATACTGGCCCCTTGCCAGTGCTGGTCCAAAGATCCACTCCAGTCCCAGGATCCACCCAGGCTCCACTAGTGCCCATGCTAGCCCCAGCCCAGACACCAGCCTCCAACCTTGAACTGATATCGGCTCGTGCCAGGTCTGTGTTGCACGTTGAAATCACCAAGGTGCAGCCAATAACAATTGAGCCTTATTCCCTCTTCCACTGCCCCAGTATTATCAGAGGCTGGAAGCCCTTTTTGGATTTGTTTTCCTAGACATACACTATGTCTCCCATGACAAGGACAATGATGAGGAGGCAAACAACTTACTCCCCCTTCTTAAAGCAGCTAAAGGACCTTGGGCCAGATGTTCTACGAGACTGGTCACAAACCTTGGTCGCAATTTGCAACCTGACTTTTTGCGTTCTGCCTCTAATTTTGTAATCCAGCCTATATCTAATAGGTCGGTTCATAAAACTGAGTCTCATGGGTTTGCCAAATGACCTTCCGAATTAATATTTATTAGGCAGGTTACAATTTGTGACCCCCTGCTATTGACAGCGATGGTGACGGACATGGGGTAGCGAAGCACCACCCCTGTCATTGTATTTCAAAATGTATATATATATATATATATATATATATATATATATATATATATATATATATATACTTATTTTTACGCCCTGTGGTGGTCGTCTCTTAGTAGTTCTAGTTAGATCAGCTTTTCCATAGGAAATGCGTTTTTTGTTTTGCTAATAACTTTGGTGCCATTTGGCAAATCTCTACGAAACCTCCAGATAGGCGCTATCTTTTGACTAATTTGTGCATGGAAAGTTTTGTAGTGATCCATCAAGCAAGAAAAAACTGGGGCCCCAAAACGCAAAATCCCCATGCATTTTCCTTAGATATCTAAAAGAAGCGCTACCGCAAAAACTGCTAAATTGAATTAGACCAAATTTAGCAGGAAGCTAAATCTTGGTCTACAGGATGTGCCTCTTGTGATTTGGTGTAAATCTATTCAGTACTTTTAGAGAAAAGAAGGTACAAAAATATTTGTATATCTGGATTGTTTGGTCTGCGAGAGGTACGCGAGAGACTTGCAGGAGTGGCGTTTAAAAAAAAAAAAAAGAGCATTCTGATTGGCCCAGGGAGTTTTTTTCCCTTGGGCCATCTCGCTCCGACAAGAGTCAGAATCACATGGGAGCGAGCTCTCTGATTGGCTGCCAGCAACATGAGAAAAATGTTGCTGGCAGCCATTACAGGTCTCGGGGAATTAGTCCCCTGTCTTGAACTTTACAAAAATAATAATATAAGGGGTAGGGTAGAATAAGCTGTCCCCCTATACTCCATTGGAGGGACCCAGATGTAGTGTAGAGTATGCTCTTGACAAAACCAAATGTTAAAGTAATATTATAGTTGGGTGTAATAAAATTATCTGTTTTTGTTTTTTTTAAAACCCTAGAAATTCACTGAAAAAAGCAAAGGTTAAAGTGACGTTATAGTTAGCTGAATATGTCAGTGTTAACATTCCCATTTTTGACTAAAACAAAACACAGAAATTCACCAGGTATAGCAGAGCTAACTATAACTTGCACCCTCACCATGCACTGCTTATGACCTCACGTACTGCATCACTACAACATCTTTTATTACCTCACTAATGACATCTCAAATGACATCATCGATAACATCACTAATAACATCATACAAGCTTCTTTTGTGCACATTACTCTATAAACTAATATGGCATTAGAGACCTGAAAGCAAGTACAAAATAGCTCAGAATAATATTCTATTCTATTCTGCAGTTTGTGTATAGCACATGGCTACCAATATGCCTAGCGCATGGCTAACAATGGGCCTCCAGGGCTTTCACAGCTAACGTAGCATTGACCCTATACCATAAACTACAGAGGTATCCTAGTTCACATTAACAATCAACCACAGATATATGGGAAACTCTTGTTTCGCATGGTGTTCAATATTCATGCAGCTGTTTAGAGAAAGCCAAGTTCCTCAAGATACTCAATGTCTGTTCCAAAATTAACAGCCTTTATCTGTATCAAACCCCTCACAGTAACCGAACCTACATTGAGAAATGAAGTTGATATGAGCAGAAAAGTGGGTGCTGTAAACAGTGTTTTCTCTATCAAAAGAGTTAACACGATACCTCACTGTTTGTAGAAAGGGAAAGTCTCATGACAAATACTCCATAGAGTAGTCAAGAATATCTACTAAAGACTATGCAGCACATGTGAAAATGACATATTCACTTAAAATATGCAAGGTCTGAAGGTGCTAAAGATCATACTGCCTGCAGCCTTCATACTGTGGTGAAAGATTGACGCAAAACAAGCACATGTACATAGGTTAGTATGTTAAGTAGTAATTGTCATGCTGAGATGAATCTTATCTACTAACTCAAGGCTGCTTATAATATTTAGTATCTACTATGTAGACTCTTTGCCCTGTTGGAAACTTTTTCTGCAGGACTGTGAGGAAATGGGGCGTATTATATGGCGTGGTTGTGCGACCTCACCGTGTAATACACTTGCCAACCCTTGTAGGTCTAGTAGGTTTCTTCTGAAAAAACCCTTAGCTCAACTCTGGGTAACCATGACACTGAGCAGCAAGGCTTACACAGAGGAACAAGTGTTAAGCATTTGTACAACAGCAAAATAATTTAAGAAACAATTTCAACACCAATTTTTAAAAGCAATAATCAATCAAAGCAATTTAACTCAACCGCTTACAAGCCTTGGCAAAGTCAACAAACTGGGCACTTAGAAATGTTTTCAAAGAAAACTTAAATAAGTATCAAACGGGTCAGTTAGAAGTACTTGGGGTGACCAACTCTGGCTAGGAGCTAGTCAGGAGGACCAGCAAGGTCCTCAAAAACAGTTAGCTTCACAGGAGAAGCAGCCCTTTAACAGTTTCAGGCACTTAACCCGTGTTGCAATGGAATCCAGTGAAGTGGTCCTGATGCAAAGGATGAAGGATGCTGAAGATGTTCTACGGATGCTGTGAATGCAATGTAGTCGATGGGGATTTTCCAGTAAGGATTCTTCAGTCCACGTAGATGGTGAGGGTGTCCTGGTTTCAGGGTCAACATCCCACAAAGTCCTCTCCGGTCTGGCCGAAGTTCAGTCACCTCTGGTCTACCAGTTGCTGGTTGTGTCGGTCATGGGCCAATCCTTCGTGTGTTGATAACTTCCCTTTTGAGGATCCCAGCATCTCTCTGACAGGACCCCTGAGCTCAGTGGGACTCGGGTGCAACTGTGTGGTTCGGGTTTTGGTCCTCGGTGCTTCACGGCTTTCTGTGGTAGGGACTTGAAGACTTTGGGCTACAGACTTTCTCCAGCAGGCTCCTTCAACTGTTCTATCCGTGTGCTGCGAACAGGAAGCCAATCACTTGACTCTTAGAGTTCTCTTGGCTTGACTGGGCTCTGGAGACAGCTTCTCCTTGAGCAGGACATGGTAGGCAAAGCTCCTCTATTTGCTACTCACCAGGTGCAGCAGGTAAAGTCCTCATCGGTGCAGCCTCTCTTTGCTGATCCCTCGGTGCAGCAGGGCAGTCCTTCTTCTGTTCGTCTTCCATGTTGGTCAAATTCTGAGATCTGGGTGCTAGGGGTGCCCTATTTATCTTCACAAATGCCCTCAGGGTAGGATGTGTTTGGTAGCCAATGGGCTACTAGGTTTCCTCCCTTCTGATGACCGCTTCCTGGGATGGGTGGCATCAGGCTATCCCAGTATGCACTATTCTGCCCACTTCCAATATGACAAGACCCATCTATCAAATCTCAGAGCTCCCTAGCCCACCCGCAAAAGTGTGGTTACCAAGGGACCACACACCCCAGGAAAAAAAGGTTTGACATCTGGCTTCTCCTCTCCTGTCCCCAGTGCCAGTCTGTCTATCTAAATAATCGAGTGCCACTCTCCAAAGTGTTACCCATTTCCCCTTCAAAGTCGGCTTCTCCTTTGAAGCTACCCTTTTGGGCTAACACCTGTGTGGCTTCCTGCATGGGGGAGGTAACATCTCTGGTGGCAAGCCTCTATTGTTATCTTTCCAGGGAGTCGTTAGCACATCTCTTCAGGTGGGCAGAAAGCTGTCTGCAGGACAAGCCCTGGGTACATCAGTAAACTGGCACTGGAAACCTTGAGCAACTAAAGTGGCAAATCTGAAGTTGCACTTTGCCCACCAGTGACAATAAATTTGACTTAAACATTGCACAGAATTTACTTCACAGATTCTTTTGATAGCAAACAATACCATACTTAGTAGTCACATTCAGTAGTTAGCAGGGCCGGGGTGCCAGCCTGTAACTGTGTACTTAGCGATGAGGTTACTAGCCTTTCCACAGCAAAAACAACAATTTAGGGTTTTTACTGCTGGAACATGTAAAAGAACCGGTTACGCTTTTTCACATAAAGCACCCTGCCTTAGGGTCGCTAGGCCTGCCTTAGGGTTGATTTACATACATTAAGAAGGGTAGTTGGTGTACGTTTGTGTGAGACGCTGGGGATGACCGAGTGAAGTTCCAGAGTGTAGTGTGAGTGTTCGATGTGGATCTGGCAGGCAAGGTGGTTTATTTTGGTGACTGGCTCTTGGGCTCTTTATCTACCATACTTGTGGATGTAACAACCTCCAATAAAGACCACAATATTGAAGTTGGACTTTCCGGTATCTTTATTGCCACATTGGTGACGGGGATGGGATTCGAACCCACGCGTGCAAAGCACAATGGATTAGCACAGGAATAAGAGGATCTAAGTGAATGTTTCAGACATTTGTTAAAAAAGAACACAGATTTCACTTAGTCAACAGTTTGTAAAAAGAATTTTGATGTGATCAAAGAATGAATGATCTCTGCACCAGCGCTTCAACCTTATGTAGCTGGACGTAAAACAGTTGTCACTGTGGATGCAAGTGCATATGGAATTGGAGCTGTACTTTCACAGTGTGATGGGGCTAAAGAGTCTACTATAGGTTTTGCATCAAGAAGGCAATCTGAGGTAGAAACCAGATACTCGGTAATTGAAAAGGAAATGTTGGCCTGCACATGGAGAGTTGAGAAGTTCAAACCATATTTGTGGGGAGGATCATTTTGTTTACAACGGATCATCGACCTTTGGTGGACATTCTCAATGGACACAACGTTAAGAAATCTACTACTAGACTTTCAAGACTATCTGTCAAATTGCTTGAGTTCAACTTCATTGTGGTGTATATTCCTGGAGGCAAAAATTGTAAAGCTCATTGTTTGTCAAGACTACCGATGGTGGACCAGGAAGATTCTAATGAAATAGACATGGAAGAGTGTATAATAGCATTGATTGAAGATTGTGTGGTGTGCAGTAGTGTGCAGGAATGATATGATGCTGTTAATAAAGATATGGATCTTGTGGATGTCATTAACTATGTGTTGAAAGGGTGGCCAAGAGAGAAGATGTTGAAATCTCTTTTACAACCTTACTGAAAAGTGGCGGATGAAATATCCATTGAGTGTGGTGTTTTGGTCAGAGGAGAAAAATTGATTCCTCCAGGGAGTTAAAAAAATAAGAATTATTGAAACCGCTCATGCTGGTCATTTGGGTATGACAGCCACCAATAGACGTATTAGAGCAAGCTATTGGTGGCCATCCATGGATAGAGAGATTGATGAGGTGGTTAAGGATTGTGCTCATTGCTGTGTCAGTGATAAGCATTTGGTAACCTCAGTTCCTGTAACTAGGGTTGTTATAAGTCCAGATAAGGTTTGGAAGAAAGTTTGTGTTGATTTTCTGGGGCCTTTTCATGTTCTACCAGTTCATATGTGATATTTCATTGTTTTAATTGATCACTTATCCAGATGGGTTGAGGTCAAAGGTGTGGCTGAACCCAACACTTCTAGCGTTGTCAATTTTTTCAAGGAGGTGTTCTACAGGGAGGGAATGCCAGGTTTTTATCAAACAATGAGGTGCAATTCACATCAACATCCATGCAAGATGATGTTCTCGAAAAATGGGATTAAACATGTTCGCACACCGTTGTACTGTCCTCAGTTTAATGGCAACGTTGAAAGATTTAACAAGGTTTTGGTGGAATGTGTGCAGAGGGCACTTAGGTCTGAAGTGGATTGTGCTGATGCCATCAGGGACACTATTTGGGCTTATCGCACTAGTCCACACTCGGTTACGGGTAAGGTGCCTTTTGAGCTTATGAGGGGAAGGTGTGTCAGCTCTTGTTTATGTCCGGATTGGATTTCGAGTGTTATCAACAAGGAGTTGGATGTAAAAGTGTTGTCAGGTGAAGCAAAAGTAGCAAGTGAGGAGGCCAGTAGGATTAAAGTGAATGAGTTGGAGAATAAGAGTAAGCTTGAAAATGATGTGGAGGTGCAGATTGGTGATTGGGGGTCAAAGATCCTCTTCTATTAAGAAAAGGCCTGTCCAAATTTAGAGAACCTGTGCAAGTAAAAAGAGTATGTGGAAATTCTGTACAGATTGCTAATGGACAGTGGTGGAACGTGTCTCGTATTGGAAAAATGGACAAACGCTGTATGGAGGTGGATAGGGAGGGTTCAATTTGTAAAGGAATGAGTGGATCCAAGAGTATTTCCAATGTGTGTAATTTGGTGGTTGAACCCAGGGCGAGTTCTCGTGTTAGGAGATTACCTGGGAAGTTTTTGGATTAATTGTTGTGGTTGTCTGTTGTTGTATTTGTGTTGGTTGTTTGTTATGAGGAAGATGTGTGTGGTGTAGTTGGTATGTGTGTGTGTGACATGTGCTTTTCTTTTGTTTTGTCTGTTTATTTGTTGGTTGTTTGTGAAGGGGAAGATGTGTGGTCTAGTTGGTATGTGTGTGTGACGTTGGGGATGACAGAGTGAAGTTCTAGAGTGTTGTGCGAGCGTTGGATGTGAAGCTGGCAGCAAGACGGTTGATTTTGGTGGTTGCTCTTGGGCTCTTTATCTACAATACTTGTGGATATAACAACCTTCAATAAAGACCACAATATTGAAGTTGGACTTTCCGGTATCTTTATTGCCACAAGGTTTGGGCTTTACCATTACTTTAAATGTCAAAGTCGAGTTAGGAGTTAAAAGCTGCAGTGGCCGACTAAACCATGTTTTACCTTGCCCCACTCAGGGTAGCACAACAAGTGCTGCAGTCCCTGGGGGACACTCTAACGTACAGGCCCTTGGTAACCCTGGTACCATATACTAGGGACTTACAAGTAAGTTAGGCTATGCCAACTGGGGACAAGCCAATTAACCATGCACCAATTTAAGGGTCAGAGAACATGCACTGAGTCCTGTTAGGCAGGGCTCAGGGCATTTCAGAGCTATTACGCCAGTACGTAGTATTCAGAATGGAGGTTAAAAAGTGGGGGGTAAACCTGCAAAAAGCCTGTTTCCTTACAACAATCAAAAAGCTTGTGTGGGACATACTGGACATAAGTCTTAAACTGTCATCGTCACACAGAGTTACTCTACAGTACAAAGATTTATAACTTGTTCAATACCTCTACACACGTATGATGCATTTAAGGCACATGCGTTTTATAAACACTTGCACCCATTAGCTGGACACAGGCAGTAGAAAATTAGGTAGAAAAGTAATACGGTAGTTACCCACCATTATGTAAACTTTAAAACAAATTAACACTTGTTAGATGATGTCATCAGGGATGTCATCAATTATGTCATTTGAGATGTCATCAGTGATGTCATAGAATTTGTCATGAGTGATGTAATACGTGAGGTCATAAGCAGTACCTGGCAGGAGCGCAAGTTATAGTTATATATATATTACATATTATCTACTGGCGGTTGCCAGTATGTAGTTCTAGTTAGGACCAAAGTTTCTATAAGAAAAGTGTTTTTTGCTTTGCCAATAACTTTAGTGATGCTTGATGAATCTCCACGTACATTTCCCAAAACTTCCCCTTTTTGGTTCAGCTGCTGTGTTGAAAGTTTTAAGGTGATCCGTCAAGCGGGGTCCGAGAAAAAAGGGGGTCCCAGAACGCGTTTTTGCCATGTTAAGTCTATGGGGATTTTTCATTTTTTGAACACCACAGCCCAAACTGCTGAACAGAATTATACCAAACTTGGTAGAAAGCTAGATGTTTGTCCAGAAAGCGTGCTTTTTGTGATTTGGTGTAAATCTGTTCAGGAGTTTTTGAGATATCTATCTTTAACAAGTATAGATAGGGACGCGAGTCGTTGCAGTGGACTCCTGAATCCTACTAAAATTTGATTGGCTGTCAACACTTCAACCACGAAGTGTTGGCAACCATTTTCATGGTGCCACGCGCTTTCCCTGGTCAGCGCACTAGTTTTTGCACGCCGCACTGTCTCATTCTCTATTTAAATGAGCAGTATGCGGACGCGCCGGCGCCGCCCGTCCGTGCTCTTCCGGGACCAGGGGCCACGAACCCTGGCCAATTATCTCCCAATTTGGCTGCATTAATGAGGTATTCACCTGAACAGTTATTGAAATATCGCCCATGCAGAGATCCGAGTTGTATATTAACTCTGTTTTAACGATGCTTTTTGCTGCCCTTGTTGCAATTACTCGTTTTGTGCGGCCCCCCCTAAAGATAAGAGCTATGAAACTTTGACTAGCCACCCCCCCCCCCCCACCTCCTTTAAGAAAGACTGTTTTGTTGTCAGGTAAGAATGTTGTTAGTAAAGCCTTTACATTTTGGAACGTTAATTGTCGTTCCCTGCCCAAACATAAGATGGATATATTTGATCTCTTAAATAGTGAACTTCCTGATGCTATCTTTCTTACTGAAACTTGGTTACATGCCATTTCAGGTCCTGATGTTGCCTTGGCTTTACCATCTAATTATGCCATAGCCAGAAGGGACAGGGTCAGCGGAAAAGGTGGAGGAATTGCTATAATTTATGATAAGTCATATCAATGTAAACTGGAAGACCTATCTATTTTAAACTCTGAATCAGCTTTATTTAAAATACACTGAGACCGCAAACTACTTTTTCAGGTATTCTTGTTTATCGCCCCCCTGGACCTTCTAGCTCCTGGTCTTCTTTACTGCCAGAGTTAGTTGCGCCACATCTCCTCAAAGCGTTGAATTTCACCATATTGGGTGATTTTAACTTACATTTTGAAAAATCGAACTGTACGATTACTAGTACACTGATTGCGGATTTTGCAGCTCTAAATCTTTTACTCTGTACTAGCGGCCCCACTCATGTGGCTGGGCATTTGTTGGATCCTAGTTTTTCCAATTTAACTTGTCTTCACTGTGAGCCTGCTCTCCCTTTATGTTGGTCTGATCATTTTACAACTAAATTTCAGTGTACATTTTCACTGACTGCAATCGCTACTTCCTCAAAGATCTCGGAACTGGAGCAAATTGGACCTTGAATTCTTTAATAGGACTCTTATTGATAACTCCCCTATTATTGAGCATATATCAACTAATTCATCGAGTATGATATATGAATGGATTTCGGATACAGTTGAATGTTGTCTTCCATTAACTACGAAAAAGAAATATAACCACTGTCCCCCTGCTCCTTGGTTTACAGAGCAATTAAAAATTGAAAAAAACAAATGTAAAACTCTGGAAAGGAGCTGGAGGAGGAATTACTCACAAGACTCTAAATCCAACTATAAGCTAGCCTTAAAACAGTATCAAGCCCTTTGTAAACTAGCTAGAAAGGAATATGTATCTTCCACCATCTCCAATGCCCAGAATTGTTCGCGTACTCTGTTTAGCATGGTGAAAAAACTTGCTGGCTCTGACACACAGTCAATGCCACCTATTTTAAATGAACAACAGTGCGACAACCTCGCCATTTATTTTGTGGATAAAGTAGAACAAATATACTCTGCATTACAAACTAGTCAGACAGCGGCATCTGGTATGTCACCTCCCATGATTGAGTCTGACCACAGGGAAAAGAACTCCATTAGACTTGAAACCTGGACACTGTTTGATTTGAATTCTTTTAAAAAGATCTTAAATAGTGTTAAATCTGGCTCTCCTTGTGATCTTATCCCTGCATCTGTGCTGCAGCAGCTGGACTCATCTTCCTTGATGTTAATTATGCAGCTGCTGAATGCCTCTATTCGAGAAGCCGTTGTCCCCTCAGACTGAAAGCATGCGATGGTTCCTCCTCTCTTGAAAAAGGCCAATGCGCATCCTTCTCAGTTGTCTAAATTTAGGCCTATTCCCTTGCTTCCCACCTGCTCCAAAATTTTGGAAAAACACATTAATCAGCAACTCACTCGTTTTGTGGAATCAACTAGCCTTCTACACCCCTCTCAGTCCGGTTTCAGGTCAGGTTATTCTACTGAGACAACTCTGCTTGGAGTATCAGAGGTGCTACGACAGCGACTGGACGCTGGGGACACCATAGCTCTTATATTGCTCGATTTGAGTGCTGCATTTGATACGGTGTCCCACACCTTGTTATTAAAATATTTGCAATCCTTTGGCATTATTGGCTCAGCACTTGGTTGGCTCTCATCTTTTCTTGCCAAGCGGACATTTCAAGTTTTTTCATCCAGAGCCACTTTTAAAATCTACCCCTCTTCCTATGGGGTACCCCAGGGCTCTATTTTGAGTCCTCTTTTATTTAATCTGTACATTAAACCTTTGGCAACGATAGCAGAGGAAGCAGGGTTGTGCCTGTTCTCTTATGCTGATGACACCCAGACCATCTTTTACCTTTCCACAGGAAAGATGTGTGGACCTTCAGTGCTTTAGACTGATTTAGGAAAATCAGCCCCCCATACCATGGCCTCCCATCTATCCCTCACCCCCTGCTGCCACACATCAGCACCCCATCCCCAGCAAACATCTAGAAACCAGTCCAAGAAAGCTAAGTTGTTGGGGATTCCGATGGGTGGGGAGGTGCGGAGATGTGTTCAGAGGCAAGTCGCTGCCATGGTGTAGTAATGAGCCACGGAACTACCTTCGAAAAGCGACCGCTGCTTCATTCTATTCACCGGCACTAGCTAGGGCGCCAGGACGCTATTGGAGCAAAGGCCGGCTCAGGGCACCCTCACAACAGGATCTGCACGTTATACAATGTATTGCCGTAGGAGGAGTCTTGCTTCCGGATCAAAGCAGTGTCAAGATGCTTTCTTAATACCTTACTGTTTGCATGAAGTTTAAAGAACCTTAGTCTGTGGTTATGTTGCATAGATTGAATTATTCATGCATTGTTAATCTCAGAGTAATGTATTTTATCGTTAAACTTGTTTAATATATTCTCAGTTCCTCTGAGCTGTAGAAAGCACTTTGAGTGCTTCAGTTCAGGAACGCGCACCTCCCCGTGTTACTGTGTTCCGTTATCTGTTTCCCGGTGTGTGTCGCGCGCCTCGAAGTCACGCCAGATTTTGCTTTACGCTACATAGCACTTATCTGTGCTGCGTTTGACTGTTTTTAAAGCCTCGTCCAAAGAACGCTGGCTTCAGATAATAAAGCCTAAAGGAAGGCACTGTTTGCATAGTTAATGAGGTACGTGAAAAGCTCTGTGGTTTTGACATGCTCCCTACCCCTGGGATTTAATCAGTGTACAGTATAGCCTCTTCTGCGATTTGTGTTCTAATGCACTCACCTACAAGTCCTTTAACAGCTACTTGGTTTTTGCTCTATGTTTAAGAGATGGGAACAAGCGGTGTTGTTTGTTTGTTTACCCAGCTACACACCCTCCTCGGAGATATATATATATATATATATATATATATATATATATATATATATATATATATATCTGACCTGAATTTGAAATAAATCGCCGTCTGTGCCATAATTCTTCACGGTGTTGGTGCCTGTTTGTGGAAAGACGATCAGGGTGTTAATATATTGAAGAGGTTCGCCGGGACCTGGACACCAACCCTCCTCGATCTGGAGCACTGAGGTTACGGACCCTATTGTCACAGTTCCTTGCGGAAGAATCCTCAGCGCCCCCCAGCAGCGAGAAGCACACGATCAATTTCACGAACGAAACGCACCCGAGACGCCGTCGAGGTGGAGAGTGACTGATGGATGTGGGAGCCGGAGGGCATTCGCTCTATCGGGTAAGCTCCTCTAAGCGGTAGTTTTCGGTGTGCTGAGTGATATCGTAGCGGTGCATGCTGGGAGAGGTAGTCCCGTATAGCTAAGTAACGGGCAGTGAGTGGCACAGAGGGTAATTGTATATTTCAAATAATGGCCGAGGAATGGGTGAAAGCGCGAGAGGAGGCAGCAGTGGATATTTTCAATGATAAGGATGACGGCATGGAACAAGCGCGGTCTGCGTACAAAGGAACTGAACCAGTGGAAATAAATAACATTGCGAAAAGACTCAATGAGTTGGAGAAACTCCGCAAAAATGAGATAGCCAAATGGTGGGAATGTAAGTCCCTACAGAGATATATGGATGTGGGAAGAATCCCTAGAGGGCTCCGGATTCTGGTAGCACCAACATATGAAAACCCTGACCCCGAAATGCTAAAGGATTGGGCTGACAACAGTGCTGAGTCCTCTCGGAGAATGCTTCAAATCTTAATTAAATATGCTGAGAGCGATCGCAAAGTAATGTTGGTTAAGATCGAGGCATTGTTAAAAGAACTTGAGAATTGTGAAAATCAGGAAGAAATCAAAAAGAAATTGGGGGAAATGAACACCAGACTTACAAAACACGAAGATTAGATTAAAGAAAGAAAGGCAATAAAATTCCAAAGAGACAGGAATGATTATATGCAAGGTAGAGTGTACACCTTCTCAAAGAAATTTGAAAACATACGAAGACAACAATTATCTAATACTGCCGAAGCATTACACCAACACACAGACCCGAGTGTGTCTGAATTGAGCTCTGAAGTGGAGTCAGAAACGGAACAACTGAGTGACATGGCTTCAAGACGCAAACCACCGACAGTAATCCAAGAAGTGGGTTTTTTACGTATAGAAAGACTGACAAGCCTGCGCCCGCGGCCCACACGCCAGGACATACAAAAAGAAACATCTCAGGAACAACAAAGAGTAGAAAGAGAAAAAACAGGCGCTGGGGCAAGCGGCACACAAACACAACAGAAACAAAACAAACAACAATACAGAAGAAACAAGCGCAGATAATGAACAAAGATAATTATCCTGCAAGCAGAGACAGTGAAAACACAGTTATAAATCTAACAACGATGGATCTCAACGAAACTGAACAAAAAACTCTTGCACTTGGTTTATCATACTGCGAAAAATCCAATTTTGACTATTCACAAACACGGATAGACCTTTTTTAGTTTGTGAGAAAACTAAAACTGCAAAAATATTTTATGAATAGCAGCAACAAAGACTCACAACAAATGGTCTTCGATGTAACTCACACGCAAGAATCAATAACGGACGAAACTCTGTTAAGGGATCTTCTACTTATGCAACAAGAAAATCATGAAACAACAGATACAGATATGATCATTGCCCTTCAAGAAATACGTAACCCCATCCCCACACCTTTCAAACCCAAATCCGTATTTACACCTATGATGCCCAAGGATGGTTTGGACATTTTTGCGGAGAACGTGATAAAAGATCTTAAGACATTGGCACTTAAAAGTGATAAAGAATTTGCCAAGACAAACAATACTAACAGAACGAACTACAACAAAGTTATGAGTAAAATCAAGGAACATCAAGATATAGTAGTCAGATGGTCAGACAAAGGGGGTAATGTCGTCTTGTGGCCCCTAGAGGACTATAACCTGGAGGCAATGAAACAGCTTAATGACAAGGATTGTTATTGTAGGATAGCGCCGACGGTTATAGTAGGTATTAAGGAAAAATATCACAAAACCTTATACGAATGGAAGAGTGTGAATTTGATCACCAAATCGGAATTTGACTATCTGAAAATAGACTACCCAGTAACACCACAACTATATCTAATTCCCAAGATCCATAAAAACGCAATCAATCCACCTGGCAGACCAATCATTGCAGCTATTGGGAGCCTATTTGAAAACACTTCTCGCTTTATCGACTTCTTTTTACAACCTCTGGTCTGTGAATTACCATCCCATATTAAAGACACTGGTGATTTCCTAAGCAAGATATTCGATGTAAACTGGAAGGAGGACTATGTTTTGATGACCCTTGACGTCAACTCGTTATATACGAGCATCAGACATAAGGATGGCCTCAATGCCTTGAAGCATTATCTCAACACAAGACCAACACACATGCAAGAACATTCCCTTATGTTACTCTGTATGGCAGAATGGTGCCTGGACAATAATGTGTTTATTTTTGATAAACTGTTTTATAAACAACTACAGGGCACAGCCATGGGTACTTGCTTCGCCCCCAGCTATGCTAATTTGCATATGGGCTGGTGGGAGGAGCAAGTACTCATGAAGGGACATAAAACTGTCATGACTGAAAATGTGAACATCTATGTACGTTACATCGATGATATATTCATACTGTGGCAGGGAACTGAGGAAAGTGCAAAAATCTTTGCCAACGAATTGAACAACAACAGTCTGAATTTATCATTCACTAGCCACACCAGTAAAACCTGCATCCAATTTCTTGACATTGAAGTATACATTGAGAACAATTGTCTACAGACTAGAACATATAGGAAAGACACCGCAGGGAATGCCATCCTTCACGCAAATAGTTTCCATCATAACAGCGTTAAGGAGGGCATTCCTTATGCAGAATGTCTCAGGATGAGACGTAACTGCAGTACAACAGAAGGTCTTACGAAATCTACTAACGAATTGTTTAGTAGACTACAGAGCAGAGGGTACAAAACACAAACCCTAGAGAAAGCCAGAAACAGAAGTGAGTCAAAGACACGGGAAGATCTCCTGTTTAAGAAACAAGAACAGAGTGCAAGAAAAGAGGCAGGCATCCCTCGTTGGATCTCGTAGCCCTGCAGTTAAGGGTGAGTGGTTGAACCAAATTAACTGATATCTCTGCCCTGATGCCAATGTATACCCCCCGCATCGGGCGTTCTAAAATTTCTGCCATGGCACCATTCACAGTGGGAATTGGTCATCATTTAGTACTCTTGTTTTAGTCCACTTCTTAAGGGTGTTCACACCTAGTACCACCTTATAACTGTACACTAGGCATTAGTGAAATTGCATGACAACTGATGATCGTAGTTGTTAAGAGATAAGATCTACAATGTTTGTCACATTGCGATTGTTATTTTACTTGTATGTTTGTGTCCCTGTACTTTTCTCTTTCAGGCATTGTACTTCACCTGCACTAGTCACCACTTATTAGGGTGCTGTATGTGTGGTAAGTGCCACAGTAGCCACTACCACAACCAATAAGTGTGTGAATCACCTGGTCCTGAAGAATTGCGGTTACTTTACTTAAGCAAGAAACATGTTGACCATTTATGACCACAGCGTAATACAGTCAATCTAACTGTAATATTACGCACTCTATTGTTTTTAAAATAAGAGTGGGACCCCCGTCATTTAATAAACATTATTTAGGTTCCCCACTACTTATTTTTAATACACTCCCTCCACCACACACTTCCTCACTTGAAGGCCCTCACCTGCATTCACCCACCGGCAACTATGGAATAAAGATCTCCACTAAAAGGCGCCACTGGGGTCGCCGATCGGGGATTGCAGCGCCGCCCCGATTCGGAGCAGACCCGATGATGACACTTAACATCTGGGCCACATGCTGACGACATATGACAGCTAGTCTGCCGGGTGTGTGAGGGTCTTTTTCCTAAAGGAGGACTCTCCTCATGACCTCGGGGACACATACATCTCTGTATTCACCAATAGCTCTCTCTAGGAACAGCATACTTTCTTATTTATTCATTTGTATCCGGGCTATGTATGCTGGACCTGTCATAAACAGCCCCTGTTCCTCCCTTTTTGAGAACCATCCCGAGATTGATCACAGGATTTAATGCATACCATACTACACTGAGAAAAATCCTACACAAACACTGGCAGATAGTCCGTAGTGATCCGGTTTTGGGACCTAAATGCCCCAAAACCCCGGCCATCAGTTACAGAAGAGCTAAATCTATGCGACAGGAATTGGTACGCAACGCACCTTCTGTAGCGAAAAGTCAAACTTGGCTACAATCACCTAGAGGCTTTGTTAGGTGTAGTAGATGCAAAGCCTGCAAACACGGCAATAACACCAAGTCTGTTATAATGCCTTTCAGACATTCACCATACGCTATCCGTGGCAGTTTCAACTGCAAAACGGACTTTGCCGTGTACGTGCTTCAATGCACATGCCCAAAACTGTATGTTGGCAGTACGATCCACCAAGTCCACGTTCGCATTTTGCAACACCTGAGAGCAATTGCGAATGATGACCAATCATACCCAGTGGCACGCCATATCAATCTGTGCCACGGTGGCAAGACCCAGGACCTCTCCTATTTTGTGATTGATAGTGTCCCTAAAAATCCTAGGGGAGGTAACAGGCAATTGGCATTGAGGAGATTGGAATCAAAATATATCATTCTCCTCAATTCCAAAATCCCACATGGGATGAATGCCGATGAAGCGCTTAATGTCCATCTCTGAGTCGTTATTTGAGAAGATTGGCCTCTTCGTTTGAACCCTTTTCTCGGAGCATGACTGCTCTAAACCTTAAATATCATTTCAAATTTTTAAGACAATTCACATTTACCTGTATATATCACCCCATTTTATATGTGCCTCTATCCCTGTGTATATATATTTTCTGTTCAGGTATAGTAGGAGGGTAATAGGTAATTCAATTCCTTTTCTGGCCTGCCATTATAAATCATATGTATCCTTTTGCCCACTTGGGCGGAATAATCCCTTAGCGGTGATATTTAAACCACCCCCCCCTTTTTCCTTTAATCTCTTACAAGTAGTGGCACTTGTCATCTACTCTGTTCCCTCCATATGGATGTAAGGAATTTCTGTTAGTGGTAGTCTCCACTTGCTTTACTTTGCATTACGATGTATTTGTGGTCTCGTATTTTGATACTGCATATACTAACGTAGACTAAGCAGGCCGTTTAAATTCGCCCTTATGGCTATATGATATTCATATGTCATATTCCCTCCTCTGTATGCCATTAGCGCCACATTGGTTTAGAACACATTACACGGGACACACTGAGACGGGCTGTTCCGCTGCTAATTGAGCGGCACTCCTAATCACTTTTATGTTTTTCCATTTTGAGTGACTTTTGAACTCGATCTTTATTTAAGCAAATAAATTTGCCTACAGATGCGAATATATACTGTTTATATTACCAATGTATGTTATTTCATATATTCACGCACAATTGTATTTTGCAAAGTCACGGTGTAAAAACTTCTATGTCTATGACATGTACTGGTTGTCTTGGCAACCACAGGTAAATGGTGGAGGTATTTGTTTGGTTGACACTGACAGAACATTTCATGCAGTGAGCAAGGCGGTTTCACCGCCGAAACGCGTCTGACCTGAATTTGAAATAAATCGCCGTCTGTGCCATAATTCTTCACGGTGTTGGTGCCTGTTTGTGGAAAGACGATCAGGGTGTTAATATATATATATATATATATATATATATATATATATATATATATATATATATATATATATATATATATATATATATATATATATATATATATATATATATATATATATATATATATATATATATATATATATATATATATATATATATATATATATATATATATATATATATATAATACCTATACCTATACCTAAATCTCTACATACGTCGTTTTGACAGATAAGGAGATTTCTGAGACTCCTTCCAATCCTGCTCAGTCACTAACAACATGTAGAAAGAACACTGGAATGTTGAGAGCTCCATTGAAGACCATGACGAGGCTCAGGGCCAGCAAGGGCTGGTGCAGGCCTTCTGCTCTAACATTCCAATGCTTTGCTTGGTGTTTCTCCATATTTATTTTAGAAAATTCTACTCTGAGTGGGTGGACTATTGAAATAACATTATAGAACTTCTGACTTGGCCGGTTGTTAAAATCCCTGTTCGTGGTCATGAGGCACGTGCTATAAATTTGAAGGAGGGGCTTTAACAATTGTTATTGCCCTTTTTAAAAAAAAAATATTTATTTATTGTTTTCCAAAAAGAAACCAGATACAATACAATACAAAACAGGGGGAAAAAAAAAAAACAATACAGCTTGGTTACATGTGACCATTCTGATCCATATCGGTAACATTGGATATACACAATTAAATCGACTTTGTATAGCGTGAGGGCAGCAGTGACATTATAACCTTCAACAATATCCGCCAATTCGTAAATATCTTCCGTCAGGTGCGACACTATTGACAAACAGATAAATTGTAACCTCTACGAGCAATGCATTCCCGCACACACTTATCATTTTCTTACATCTTATATGAACGTCCCATGACCCCCCCATAAACCTACTACAGTCAGTTCGTCCTAGGGTTTAAATAGGCGCCTCCGCGACGCCAGCTGCACCAGCATCAATAGAGTCAGCAACATGTGCCCTAACCCAATCAATAAAGGGCACCCATATCTCCCTGGGCCTGGAGGTTGGTGGCGTGAGGTCCCAGTATGTTCCCAGCTGCGTTTGGCCATATATTACCTCCCGGATCCAATCTTTGAGTGAGGGCATCCGTCTTTTCCCCCAGACGATTGCTAACTGACGTCTAGCAAATAGCAGAAGTAACGCATGCAACTTGCGTTTTTTAATATGCGTGGTCTTGACGTAGCCCAGTAGTCCCACCAGAGGTGAAGGAACCACCCTCAGGTCTAGGATTTGGTTAATAGAGTCAAAAATACGGGTCCAATATGCGCCTAATGCAGGACACGCTCAAGCCATATGCAAAAACGATGCGGCATCCGCCCCGCACCGCCAACAACTGTCACTGTCACGTACTCCCATTTTGTATAGACTAAGCGGCGTTCTATAATAGCGGTGTAAGAATTTAAAGTGTATTAGACTGAGTTTATAGTTAGGGGAGAGCTCAGTCATCTGGGCGCAACAGTACGTCCACACCTCATCCGTTATGGGGTCAGGTAGCTCATTGTCCCATTTAGTACGAACGTGCAGGTCCGCCCCAGGGGCCTCCGCCTGCATACGGGAATAAAGTCTGGTGATCAATTTACATGGCGACGGAGAGGACAAAACGTTGTCCAGTGAACAATTGTTATTGCCCTTAATAGCGAACTTCCATCTTAGTCCTCTTTCTTCCACCACCATACAGGTCCTGTCTTTCTCATAGTTGCAGGTTACATTACATCCCTGCTTTCTATTTTTCCTACTGTTATTGTATCTTTCTCCTCCTTTCTTCATTTTCGGCCTTACTCTATTTCTCAAGGGGTCAAAGTCTAATGGTTAAAAGTAAATCCCAGCCGCTAAAAATTAGTGCTCGTACCCCTCACCGGAAAACATGGACACAAATTAGGCACTACTTTTGCCACCTGCCTGTCAGTTGGCAAAACAAGACTTCCCTTCTCCAATTTTCACTCTTTATCTTCAGACAGCATATGATAGCCTGGAAATGTGCTGAGTGCTCTGACTATCCACGGGCAAGTCTCTCCAGTTAAGGGCATGTAGGATAGCTCTGAGATTCCAGGCCCCAGGGCTTAATTTTGGCCGATGGGTTCCACCAACACTTGTTTAAGGGCCCAGTGATTCTCTCTGCCCGCCCCCCCCCCTGGACACAGTCCATATTGTTATCTGAAATGGCCGCATCCTGTTCCACCTGCCATCACCAAAGACCAGGCATGGATGGCACATCCTGCTTTGTGGTGCATGTGTTACATGTTTTTGTCTTCCAGAATCAGCGACTAGCATTGCAGGTGCCAGGTGCCTGCTGGAATAAGGAGGGATGTGAGTGCACTCACTTGCCCGGTCTGTGGCCACTCCCTCTGGGTGTTTAAGATGGCCAGTCCAGAAGGCAAGCCCAGAGAGCACCCGCTCCTTGATCGCAGTCCTTGGTCTGTCTATGCCGATGTTGTGCACAGTTCTTGGAGGCAGCATATCCTCTACAGTTCTCAAAGTAACCACCAACTATGCAGCTAAAGGCAGATGGACTCAGAAGAGGCCACTCTTCACCAGAGTGACCTTGATGGTATCCCTGGTGTTGGGCCTGGAGCAAGGACATGGATCTGGCAAAGGAGCGACCTCAGTAGTCTAGGATGGAAGTGATGGTTTGCCCAGGACCCATTGCCTGCAGCCCAGCACAAGTGCCTGCCTGGTGCCCACTGCCATAGATCGGAACCCAGGCCATGCTGCCACCCACCCGCTTCGTCTGCTGCTGCTCTGCAAGTGGTACAATGGCAGAGCTTAGGCCTCCTCAGCCCTAGTTGGGTCCTGCAGTGCTGTCTGAGTTGGTATTGTTGGCCTCTTTGCTGTTTTCCTCCCGGGAACAGCGGGACTCTTGCGATGGCAGTCGATGACTGAGCTTTTCTTGCCTGCGCATGCTGCCCTCCTCTTATGGAAATTTGATCGCCAGTGAGAACGTAAGTAACGGAAGGTGTACACAGAAGGTGGGAGGAAGGGAAGGGAAAGGGGATCACGGGCTAAAAATGAAGGAATGTATGTAAAAGAAGAATGGAAGTGAGATTAAGGACAACAAGCTAGATTGTAGAAGAATGGCAAGGAAAAGGGCAGAGAAACAAAGCATGGTTGAAGGGAAAGGGCAGAGGTAGAAATTAGTGAGAGAAGAGTGGGTGAAATAAAAATTTAAAAATTGGAGGATTGAAGAAAAATTATGACACATCATGGAAGGAAAGGAGGTACACATAGAAGGAGAAACGAAGTGAACCAGGAAGGAAGTGTGAACAGTGATAAAAAGAAATGGAACAGGGAATGACTGAGTAAACAGCACTAGAATTGAAAATATGAATACTTGAAATCAATAAGTGCAGGAGGGGGTGTAGTGAACAGCAGAGATCATCAAGTGATCAACGGAAGTTTACAGCTGCTGGGGTCAGTAAAGGGGCATTGGAGGGATGGGCATAGTAGGCCTGCACCAATGGTAGTGGTGAGTGCTGGCTGCTTAAAAATAATTCTTTTAACAAATTAAACGCTCCTGGGCCCAACACTAACTCTGGATTTTGCCAATGATATTGAATTATCCTGGCTACAAAGTCACAAATAGTTGCATGACAAAATCTCTGTGCCAGTTGGAGATTGGACGATGTCGAAAATGACTATCTTGCAGCAACCTCAAAATTCTTCCAGCATCTGGTGATCCCCAAAAAATCATCACAACTCAATTTAACAATGTTAATTTGTGAGAGATGACTAAGGTGTTCTGCCTGTGTGGGACACTCCCTATTTAAAGATCCATGGCTCTAAAGGTTAATCAGCTCCATAGCCTGCATTTATTAGGGGAACATGATGTATGGATATGAAATCTGCGATCTGTTTGGGAACCGTGATTTCTCCTTGATAAACCCAGCATTCCTGGAGGTTCGTAGATCTGCAACCACTCAATTCAAGATAAGCTGTACTAGGAAAGCGGTGCAGGTGCTTGGCTCACTTCTTTCTGCTATTAGAGGGAGGTGAGCTCACTTTTCAAGATCACTTTTTTAAGCACAATCAGCTGTGCAGCCCTTTAATGAATATTAGGTCTTTGCCTGCATTGGCGACATATAGAATGGCATTCAGGCAGTTCTTCAGTAAGGGACACATCACACATGCTTATGACACTTTATTTGGTGTGCATGAAGAAATTCGAATTAAATGGACTACTGATCCCGGTGGACTGCTATCTGGAAAAAAGATTGGTGTAGCATAACTAAGATCATTCGTAAACTTCCAGCAAGTGCTATTCTAATGAGTATCCCGTATTATTTTGTATACCGATATAATACTGCAGAGAGGTTGAATACGTGTTTGAATGCATTTTGAGATGTGTGTCCACTCCCAAACATGAATCCATTCCTAAGCACAGGTGATGTAGCAGTAACCTGTGCTGGAAGAATTCTGGTGTTTTATCTTTTCAAGATTGGAATTTATTGCGGCTATGCTAGCTCTGACTTGTGGTCTGTCTTTGGCGGGGACCTTGCGTGTTCTTTGGTAGAAGTGTGTTACAAACACTAATTGTCTAGTATTGGGGTCACTGTTGCTGCTAGGGTGGCAGAAATTGAGTTGATTATGCAACTGTAACAAACATAAATGATGAGGCCAATTGAAAAAGTCTCAACAAGTGTGGAGAAAACTTTTATGCCCAGTGACTGACAAGGTAATATGGTCTGGTCACTGTTTGTGTGGGAGTCACAACTACTGTTCCCTACCCTGTTTATAAAGTTTTATAGGGATTTTTAAAACCAATTTGGTTTTCCTCTTTCCTGCTCTTTCGATGCATGTGAGTATATTGGCACAGTATCTAATCGTGTATGTGTATTTACTTGTGCTTGTGTTATTTAATATTTATGTAGATTTTCTACTCTTCAATAAAAGTAAAAAAACTCTCCAGTAATATTGCAAACCGCACTCGGCAGCCTGGACCTCTGCCAACGACCCGTCCAAGCAATGCCCCCACATCTGCAATACCAAAATGAGACCTTTCAGAGTCACCAAGTTCAAGTCTTCTCAACGTCCACTGGGAGGCCTGGACATGCTCTCCACGCAGGCTGTAATGCAGACTGCATGGAGAAGATGTGAAGTGTGCATGAATGTTTGGCCGGCG
Source organism: Triturus cristatus (assembly GCF_964204655.1). Taxonomy (NCBI): domain Eukaryota; kingdom Metazoa; phylum Chordata; class Amphibia; order Caudata; family Salamandridae; genus Triturus; species Triturus cristatus. The sequence continues at coordinate 827,050,019 of NC_140584.1, read as the reverse complement.
TGAGGGCACTTTGGAGTGGGCAAACCACTCCTCCCCTGCTCCTCTATTGTCGGAGCAGCCCGCCCCAAACGCAAAGCTGCAGCAGAAAGAACCATAAAATGATAATGCGAGTTATTATGATTTTATGTTTCCTTTACTTCACTGCTGAGAAGCAGTGGGGCGACGTGCCTCGCCTTAGCGCAGGAGCTGCCACTGACCGTAACCCTGCCTACCGCTTCTAACCACGAATTCACCCCCAAACATTTTTCTGTTACTTCAAAACCTCCGAACAGACATTATCCTGCCTAGTTCCAAGATTGTGGAACTCTAGCCTGGACTATTTCAGACTAAACCCAAGTCTCCTTGTATTCCGGAAGGATTTAGAAACGCATCTCTTCAGACTACCTCTTGGACTAATCCACCACTTGGATTCCCTACCTTCTCTAAACCCGTGTTTAAGTCGCGTTTACAGAAGGCTTTTAGCTGTCTGTTGTCGAAGGCCTCTTGTCTACATTACAATGATTCATAGAGTGGGCTTTGTGTCAGCCCTTTCCTCATTATTGGCTAGCTTTTGTCTGTTTTACTTTCCTTCTTCTTATTCAGTGGCTTCCCCCCCTATTCTTGCGCTTGTCCCACATCTGGAGCATTTCTTCTTTACCGTGTTTCAGAATAAGTTAAAAAAAAATATTTCTACTGCTCACGTATTGTGTCCTAGTTCGAAGTTGGACTCTTAACATGATTTTTCTAAATGTTCGAAAACATTCCTGCCATACCGTTTCTGAGCCACTGTGAAAGGATTGTAGTTGCCTCTTGTGCACAAAATTATAAATGTATCTTTTATTTGGTGCTCACACATTGATTGTATGCCATATTGGACCGTCCTTGTAAAAGTGAGCTTGCTTTACTATCACCAGTGACAACTGGCTTCATGGTACAAGGAACTTTGAGAAAAAGAATGACACCAACGTGGTCTGTGGAATGACATGCAGTAATGGCTGCATTGCTTTTCATCCAGAAGTACTTGCTGAACAGTGTTCGAAGTGGGCGGGATCTAAGGGGCATGATGCGACCATACCTTTTTAGGCAGAACCGGAAGTCCGGAGATTTAATGTTTTGGAGAAGAGGTGCTGAAACCCGCCCCTCTTCTCTCCTCTTCTCCATTGGCTGGCCTCTTAAATGCTGGCCAGCCATTGGAGAAGAGGCTTTGTCTCTCCGAACAGGCCCCGTCCTTTTCGGATTCGGGGGCGTGTTTTTTGCTACATTTCTCATTTTCTCCTTCAGCCAATGGCAAGAGGAGAGAAAAGAAAAACACGCCCCCGAATCCACAACCGCCACTGCCTTTCTCCGAGGCATTTCTGCTTCGCCTCGGAGAAAGGCAGTGGTGTGCTTAGGCAGTGGTGTGTTTGTTAATGCTTGTTATAGTTCGGTCTGTAAAATAGCTAAAGCTAATGAAAAATAATTACCGTGAAAGGACACAGGGTATATGAAAAAGTAGACCTCTTGTGACACTGATTTAAAATTCAGCACAGTTTGTAATCTTGTGAATGTTTTCGTGCAGCTTGCGTGTGTCGCATCGGCTCTGCATCGCCTGAGGAACCAGTGAAGGGCGGGGCCTGGCTGCTCGCCCAGGACAGTAGCCGTCTTTCAAGGCACTGACAGGGTTTTAGACTCGCTTCTAACAATTAATTCTCTTTACTGTAAATGTCCGCGGGCGCTTCATTTCCTGGGAGTACTCTGTGAACCCGACAGACGTGTGTCCTTGCAGTCTCTCCTCGTCATGGCTCCTTGGTGCGACAACAAACAATTCATGTGACACAGAGGGCTTGAATGTGCCTGCGTAATCCCGGCGCTCGGCCTCTGGGCGGCGACAATGTGTGCTCTTATATTTATAGTCGACTCTACTGACGTTAAACGCTATCTCCAGGGCGGTCGCGTAACTGCCCCCGCCCCTCGTGGTTGCAAATCAAGTGACCCCCGTCTCCGAGTGACGTGGGTGTTGTATAAGACACAACAAGGTGCTTTCTGTGGCAGCTGTGCCTGCAGGCGAAATGTTCCCTCGCTTCTCTTTCATGTTTTTCGAGTGGGCGGGATATTACGTAGGTCAGGCGAAGGGGGCAGTATTAATAAGGCATGTGTGTATCACCCTCGGGCCTGTGTTGGTTGGTAACTTTCAAGACCTCCCATATTATTTTGCGGATGTTTGTAGCGCAGTAAAGGCTCCGAAGAGAGTCAAGGCGCTGCGCGAGGAGACACACAGAGGCAAACGTGGAGCCAGACCGTGTCGTTTCTATACAGCTTTATTGCTTCCGTTGTATCCTATGTACCACTAACCACAAAAAGGCAAATACGCTGGAAACAATCCGGATGAAAGGGTTCCTGTTCACCAAAGCGTGCGAAGTCTCCCTCAAACTTTGCATATGGAGCTAGTGATTAAAAGTCCGGCTCCCTGAAGCTGTGTGAACGCCGACTGCAGGCCTGACTAAGCAGCAAGGAGCTCGAGGCCCGCTGTAGACTGGGTATTCAAGACGTGTCATTCCTCTGGGCTCTGGCACGAGACGCTTCTGGTGTACCCCAAAAGTAGGGTGACCAGAACTTTCAAGCCAAGAACCGGGACATTTCACTAAAACAGAAGAAGGACTACAAGTTTACTTTAACTGGGCTTGCAGAATAACACCGCTCTTCAGCATAGAATTACAGATGAGGCAATAAGAACATCATTAAAATACAATTTTTAAAGCCAGTATCATGCCTGCTAATTAAACCGCTTTCTTCTAACAGCTGCTTGCATATCGCTGCTTTGAAAAACATAAAAAGGCACCTGCCACCGTTTTGAATCGAACCTGTCTAAAAAACCGGAACATTGCCTACATTTCCCGAAATCTGCCGGGGCAGCTGGTGAAAACCCGGCACTGTCCCGGCAAATCCGGGACGCCTGGTCAAACTGCACAAAAAGGTGACCTCTGTGCCTCACCCTCGTTCAAGCGCAGTGTTTGATTCCACGTGAAACCAGCTCTGACGTCAGTGCTTGACTGCACCTGAGTGTCCATCATGGCAGTGATGTTGGAATAACTTCAGGAAGGCCTTTTGGGGACGCCCCACCCCCGGATTTGTAAGCACATCGGGGTGTAATTGTAAGTACTCCCCCTCTACAGACACAGATTTTAGATAAATGCCCCGCTCTAGGGACACCCCTGCCACTAGAAAGAAGCACTGCTCCCACTCTCTAGCTCACAACCACACAACTTCACTCTCTCTCACTCACCACCTCAATCACTCTCTATCTCACTACCTCACTCTTTCTATCTCACTAACTCACTTTCACTCTCTCTTTCACTACCTCTCTCTCTATCTCACTACATCACAACATCACTCTATGCTTATATATCACTACCTCACAACATCCCTCTCCCTCACTACCTCACTCTTTCACTACCTCACTCTCTCTATCTCACTACCTCACTCTCTATCTACCTCACTCTCTATCTCACTACCTCACTCTCTATCTACCTCACTCTCTATCTACCTCACTCTCTCTCACTACCTCACTCTCTATTTCAATACCTCACTCTCTCTCTCTATCTCACTACCTCACTCTCTCTCTGCTAATGCAATAGGTATCACATATGCAAAAAAAAGCTAATGCCAATAGAAATGACAATGCCATTTATTTAGGGATACAAAAATAATAAAAAAATAATAAGCAATACCAATAGCTCTACCTATAATATTGCCGAGACCATTGCATTGTAACAACTGATGGCAGGGAACATGATGACGCGCACCTTTAGAGGTAAAAGTGAATTCTCTATTTTGTTACTCATGTATGCAATATGTGAACAAGTTAATGTCTGTTGCCTGTGTATGGATCCTTTAGAAGCATTACGCCGATTTAATATAATCTTTAATATTAATTCGTTAATATTAGTAGATAACGATGTAGAGGTAATATTTCCGCGTTCTTTAGGACTTGGCTAGAACAAACCGCCGGCAGCATTACCTGCCACACTATTGTTTGTCTTAAAACAGCTTATATTGTGGTCTCCGAACAGCATACTGATACATGTGCCCGAACCCCAAATGCTGATTTGCTCCCCTTCTCATGTCAAGTTGGTGATAATTTGTAAAACAGTTCAGCAGGTTAGTGCACATAAACAAAAATGTCATGAGCAATGCCAATAGCTCTAACTTTAACAATGCCGAGACCGTTGCATTGTAAATGCTTGTTACTTAAGTTAAACAGTTTCCATACTTTTTGTAGAAAGACAACCGTCCCATTGCAATTAATTCCGCGGGTGAAAATGCTTCAGCAAAAGTGTAAGCAGCAGAGAGTCTCCTGTGCTGTGAAATCGAGGAAGGGGCAGACAGCTAAACAAGCCTTCCTACCAGGGAGCCTGCTTGCCTGAAAGAAATGTAAATGTAGGCAACATGTGAATTGGAAATGTAAAAGGTGCTTGGAAGCCAGTTTAGGCTTTAATTGATCACACAAAGCTTCCTGATGACATCGATTTAGTCTTTTTGGGTGGTATTGCAAGGCAGTTACCAGTGTGTGCTTTCGAAAGACAATTGTAAAAAAAAAATGGCACTACAAACTGTCTGGATATTAATAAACCTATATTTTAGAAGCACTTTTTTTTATCTAAAACTTTTCTGCGCATTTTGTAGCAGCCTATCTTATACTGTGTGTAATGACTTACATATTCACAGTACTTTCTGTCACAGACTGGGACCTTGTAGAACTAAACATGTCACTATTCTCCACTGCACTAACCAGGTTTCTAGTCTGTTGGGACTCTGGAAATAGACAGACAGACACGACAGACAGACAGACACACACAGACGCACACTGCATTAACTAATTGAGATTTCATAATGACCAATAGTGCATTTCCCACTGATTAACTTAACTTGCATTTATTTTTTCATTTAAGCTGCACGTTATTTTATATGTTGTAGAATGTGAAAGACCAAAAAAAGTTACAGAACAGTTTGTTTTTTTAGCCACATCTTTGACCCCGCCCCCACGCTCACTCACACCGCCTCCACTGCCCACAGCATCACAGTTCCTATACTTTTTAAAATTCAGTTAGACTGCTGTTGCGGAATGATGTGGCGATGCCGCTTCTCTCATTCTTCCTGTGACAACTGCCCCTAGTGGCAGTAATGTGATGCAACCTGCCAAAACGAGCACATAATCGGAGAGAAATACACTGTGGATAAAGATCAGTTGTGGCATTTTAACATTTCTCACGGACTTAAATGAGCACACGTTATCACAAGTACTGCGGGCAGTTGTGCAACACGTTTTATTTGAATTCCATTGTGTTGAAACTAAATTCTGTGATGAAGGAACTATTTCATTCCCTATGCAGACCTGAGAAAGTATAAAAAGGTTCATCATGTGAGGAGGGGAGAGGACCTTGGAGGGGGCGGGGCTTGGTGTCTAGAGCTACATAAGAAGCACTCTGCCCATCACTAATCTCCCCACACCTCCTCCCCCACCCAAAAAAAATAGTTACACCCAGGGCTTTAAGTGGGCCGGGGCTGAGCACCGGCAGTTTTTTTAAAGGAGGACTCGAAACGGATTTCTATTGGGCTCTGTTTTGTGCCCTGGCACAGGCGGTCCTTTTTTAGGTCTCGCCTACTCAGCGTAGGAGGACCTTTAGCTGTTGTTCTGCTCTTTTTCGAAGCACATACTCGTGCTTGTGGTGGCATCTACCTTGCGGGAGCGCGCAGGGGTGCGCCACAAGCACGAGTATGTGCTTCCAAAAAGAGCAGACTGTGTGCGCACCACTCCCGTGCTCACCTCCTGCTCCCCCCTCTCTCTCTCATGCGCGCTCCCAGGACAGTACAGACGCAAGCACAAGTGTGCTTCAAAACAGCTGCTCCGGGCGGCGGCAGCGGTTTCTTCTGTTTGTTTTTTCTGACCTCCAAAGCAGTCTCCTGTCAGGAAGAGGCGATGGCTTCCCTTGTCCTCGGACGTGCTGTGAAAGTTTGTATTAATGTGAGATCTGGTTCATATTAAACCTCCTTGCATTTGCATTTCTATTTGTTTGAAGCGCGGCCATTTCACAAACTGCTAGCAATCTAGACATATAAGTTGCTTAGCCGGAATCCTCATCAGCCTCTAGTTAACCGATTAAAACTGACACAGTTGGCACGTGAATAGGTTGACTCGTCTTCCAGATGGCTTGTAAATTTGCTCCTGACAGCTCGCTCCCTTGCGCTCCTCCTCACTTTTCAAGCCTCCTCACCTGCTGCCCCCTGGGTAGGCCATCTGAAAGGACGTTTGTAACTGGTAAGTCACTGTTGAATGTAGCGGGAACGTGTGAGGCAGATTAATGAAAGTGTGCGGAATTCTCTTCTGGTTAATAATTGCAGCCATCTGTAAGCCAGTGTGCTTAGTCTGCTGTAAAACCTTCCTCTCGCTTGTGAATGGCGAGCGAATATGGAGCTGAACGTTGGAGAGAGACAATGGTGTAAAATTGTCTGTGTGCCCAATAGTGCTGTTTAAAAAACTGCTTTAGAGAAGTTTAGGACTATACAAGGAATGTGAAAATCTAAAACTTTCTTACTTTGAATTTGTTTCATTTGTATTGGACCAGGTAGTATGTAGTGTCTCGTGTAACATTGCGACGGCTACTATCGGCACTTAATTGGGGGTACAGTAATTTGGAAGATTCAGCCAGTCATCATACAAATCAATTAAACATTGCAAAATACGACGGCAAACATTTGATGTAAAGTACAAATGCACAGCAACCAGGTTTATGCGGGTTCTCGCTGTTGTTCCAGTGTAACTGCTGCCTGTTCGTACTAGAAAGAATGTTGTTTTCAGTGATCCCCTCGTCTTTTAGCCTGGAGTGTTATGGGTGCTCAACACCTAGTGGTCTACCCAGAACTAAGACCTATTGCACTGTTGTAGGACTCGTTTACTAGACCGCTTAAGCATTGTTTGTGAGAAGAACAACCTCCAGAACAAGCATTGGCATAGCCAATAGGTCTCGTCTTTGGGACCTTATAAGTGTTTAGTTATCCAGCACAATATCCTTGGTGCAACAACATCAACTGTTGCATGGCTAAACACTTATAAGGTCCCAAAGGCGAGACCTGTTTGCTATGCCAATGATTGTTTTAAAAGCCCCCGGGTAGGCCAAATCCCAGGGGAATGAAGAAGGGAGGCTCATGAGGCCCCCTCCTAGACGTATGCAAAGCCCGGGGACTGCCACCTCCCCGGGGCAGTGAATAATGAAAATACGAGGGAGAGGCGCTCGGCACCCCAGAGCCAGGGGGACCGCCACCTCCCCAGGGCCCATATATAATCATTAAGGAGATCCATAGCGGCCCCCAGGGGACCACCACCTCCCCGGGGCTTACTTTTCAAAGAAGGGGACTGTGTGGCCCCTCGTGGAGCCCCAGATGGCCCTTGGGACCGCCACCCCTGAGGGCCGGCTCCAGCAATGCCACGGGGTACCCATAGCAATTGCTTCTGCCAAGCCATAGCAAACAACTACTCTGTTTTCAACAAGTGAGAGCAGAAAATGCTTTCGCTTGCTGAAAGCAGAGCATATCTGTTTCCCTGCCCACTGTGAAGGGAGCAGGGAAACTGACACATGTCATCAGCTCCCTGGATCCCAAAACAGTGCTGGCTCCCGCAGGAGACAGGGAGCCGGCAAGATCACAGGGGCCTTGAGGCTCCCCCGCTGTCCCCAAAAATTTGCAGTGGGTGCCCTGGGTTGGGACTTAACCCAGATCTCTTGACTGGGGGTGAATGTATTATTTATTCAGCATTCCGTCCATCATTTGTTTCGTAGCACTTTTCACCCTAAGTGGGATGGGTATGCCTAGACGTGGGTCCCTAGCTCACTGTGCCACTGTATTCAAGCTATCCTGGCTAATGAGAGGTAATACCCTGAAACTGGTCCCAGGATGCTTGTTTTCAGTCCAGGGAGGACCTGTCTTGGCAGTTCAGGCTGGACTGTTCCCATGAGGAACAGGGTCAAGACTGATTTGCATATGGCTGGATCCAAACTGGGGTGGCGTAGTGAGCAAAAGAACAATGGAGCGTAGTGAGCAAAAAAACAATGGATTTAACTCAGATCTCTTGACTGGTGGTGAATGTATGATTTATTCAGCATTCCCTCCATCATTTGTTTGTGTAGCATTGGGTTGGGACTAGGGCACCCGCACTTTAGGCCGATGTAATATATGAGCTCATAAAGAGTGCATTGCGGGGCCGCAAGTTATAGTTAGCTCACTAACTATAACGGCTGAATTTCTTGAAATTGTAAGATTTGTTTTATTCCATTTCCTAACTATAACGTCCCTGTAACCATTGTTTTTTTCAGTGTATATATATATATATATATATATATATATATTCATACGTACACACACACACACACACACATATATGCGCCACAAAATCCTTCCATACTAAAGAAAGAAACTGCACTCTAGGACAGAGAAAGTCGATTTATTTAAAACATGCCACTCTGGACAGCGGACGCATTTTGGCTGTGCAACAGTATGTATATATACATATATATATATATATATATATATTCACTTAAAAAACCATAGGTTTCACACATGTTATAGTTAGGTGGATATTTCACTCGTAAAAAACCAATGAAATTCCCCCGTTATAGTTAGTTCAGATAACTATAACTCGCGCGCCCGCAATCCACTGCTCATGACATCACATATTACATCACTCATGACATGGTCAGTGGCATCACTCATGACATCACTGATGACATCATCCTTGTGATAGAGTGGCGGTCGCGCGAGTTATAGTTATCTGAACTAACTATAACGGGGGAATTTCATTGGTTTTTTACGAGTGAAATATCCACCCAACTATAACATGTGTGAAACCTATGGTTTTTTAAGTGAATTTGCAAGGTTTTTTAAATGCTAATTCCTAACTATAACGTGAGTGAAACCTATGGTTTTTTCAGTGAATTTGTACGTTTTTTTAAATGCTAATATATTTATGTATTATTATTTTTTTATATATTTATTTTACAATAAACTACGTATTAAAAATATATATTTTTTGGGGGGTTTTTCACCGTGCGCGCACGGTGCGCGCAACCCCGCGATTTAAAAAACCCAAAAAAAAAACCTTTCTGCCTTCGGGGTCCTTCAGGGACCCCCTGACAAAGGCTAGGGGGTCAGGAACTCTCTACCCTGCCCCCTTTTCACGTTCGTCACCTTCCTTTTTCACTCTCGCACTGAAAACAAACAAAATGGCGTCTGACACTTCCTGATTTCGACCGATTCGAACGTTGACTAACATGTAACCACCAATCAGAATTACGCTCGCGCACATTAGGGTGCTCGCACGGTGCGCGCACCCTGCGCGCGTATAGATATTGATATGCTTTTAAATGCTATTTTCTCAGGAAATACTGAACAGATTTACACCAGACCTGCAAAAGGCACTTCCTTGACCTTATGGCTACCTCTCTGCCAAATTTCAAGTAATTCTGTTCAGCCGTTCGGGCTGTAGCTGCGTCTAAAGGTCCTATGGAAAAATGCATGGGGAAAACGCGTTTTGGGACACCCCTTTTTTCTCAGCCCCCGCTTGACGAATCACCCCGAGACTTTCAGGGTAGGAGCTGAACGGAGCGCCCCATTAGTTTTGAAAATTTCGCGAGGATTCGTCAACCGGCGCCAAAATTATTCAAAATAGAATTTTGAGATTTCCTATGGAAACACGGTCCTAACTATAACTATCTACTGGCGACCGCCAGTAGATAATATATATATATATATATATATTCACAAAAAAAACCATAGGTTTCACACACGTTATAGTTAGGAATTAGCATTTAAAAAACCTTGCAAATTCACTGAAAAAACCATAGGTTTCACACACGTTATAGTTAGGAATTAGCATTTAAAAAACCTTGCAAATTCACTGAAAAAACCATAGGTTTCACACATGTTATAGTTAGCTGGACATTTCACTCGTACAAAACCATTGAAATTCCCCCGTTATAGTTAGTTCAGCTAACTATAACTCGCGCGACCGCAATCCACTGGCGATGACGTCACATATTGGATTTCCACCACAATTGCAAGTAGGCAGAAACTACAAGAAATATGGGAAATTGCTACCACATAGAAAAATACAACTGTGGTGGTAAAAATATTTTGGGACAACTCTGCCTGTTCTCGAAAGAGGGAAATCTTAGCACCAACAAAAATGTTGTTGCTGCCATTTTTAGGAAAAAAAATGATATTTTTCACACCACCAGATTCCTTATTTTAAAAAAATTGCTACATTTGGGCTATCTTCTTGGTTTCCTCCATGGAAATCCACAAACTCTGGACACCTTTAGGATTCTCAACAAGTGGGAAAAAGGACACATATTTGGTCTTGATAACTTATGTGGAAAATAGTTATGAAGGCTTAAGCACACACTGCTCTACACATGAATAAAAATGCTCTGCACTCTGGGGTCAGGGAAAAGCCTCGGTAAGTTAATGGGTTTGTGACTTCATTCTTTTTACTGTTTCTTTGTTGATACATTTTATGCATCTAACTGGTCTATGCTTGATTTGCCCCACTGAGGTATATTTACATCACAAAGAGGTGTACCCTATAGCCATTATGATATGTATAACTTCATTGTGTGTGTGTATATATATTTATATATATATATCTCTGTTTGGGATGTATGGCTGTATATACGCATGCTGTGCATACTTCCACCATCTAGTGTTTGGTCTGGATGTGTGCAGCTTGTTTTTCTTCGAAGAGGCCTTTCGAGTCATGAGGCTGGGTGCATCCTCCTCTTGCTGGTAATTCACATAGGCATCGACTTCATTGTTAGATTATTTTCTTTCCCCTGTTGGATTCAGACATGGTTTTCTATGCTCCAGTTTGCCGGTAATCTTTTTGGTTCCCACTGTATGTATTGTTATTTGAACATGTATCTCTCTTCATTCCATATCCAGTCGAAGATTCCATCTCCATTGGGGGGTTTGTGGATTGGTCTCACTGCACCTGGCCCTCACCCTTCAGGGCCTTTGTTTCTCGGGTCTTTCATTCCTTCCATGCAATGTTGCGATGGTGATGGAGCGAACCCCCTTTAAGATCTCATCCTCAATGGTATTCCAGATACCTACGGACCGACATTCATCTGGTCTGTAATCTTTGTCTTTCGCCCAAGCACAACAAGCTCGATTGTGACACCTGCTGGCCGTCGGGCCCAATATTTGGATATGTCCCAGATAGGCGGTGAAGTTCAAGTTGACGTCTTTGGCATGGAGACTGTCCGGAATACCATGCCGGGGTGTCTACAGCCGATGAATAGGTGTTCTCACAGCAACAGCTGCAAATTGGAATTCGAGGACTTACCAGCTGCACGAAAGGTTGCCAGTACACAACCCCCTCCTCAATACAGCTGCAACACCAAGCAGGCCCCCTCAGAAGCCCGAGCAAAGTCCAGAGGATATCAAAAACACTGCAGAGGGCCACCACTGCCTTTTGGCCATGGTAGGCATTCATTGCTACATGACATCAGGATTACACAGAGGATGTAATTTGGAATTGATTGACCTTTTGCCCGTTAAGAAATCAATAAGCTTTTCGACTCTGAAATTAAAGTTAGATTTTAACTCGAGGGAAGGACAAGGAACTTTTAAGAAAAAATTGTTATTTTGACTTTGGATCAAGGATCACTTTGGTTGGCAATTTCGATTTGACTTATGGTGGCTCCATCCAGGCAAGGAGGAATGCCTCACATAATCTATTTCGCTGTCTACATGGCTTAGAACTGTCCTGAAGAAGACCCAACATGATACCTACTTATTAATACACACCTGGGGTCGAAACGTTGACTCTTAATAAAGTTCATGTCCTGTGTTACTTCATCCATAGTTGATACTAATGTCTAAGAAGAGTGTTTGTGGAACTCCATACGCTTAGATAGGACGGATTTCTGTTTACATTTGTTATCTGTGTTTTATTGAATTTCATGTTTGTTTGTAAATTTGTACAGAATATTGTTACACCATATATCACATTATTTGCTCTATTTACTATAATTATCTTTGTTGTTTGTCCTGTGATTCACTTATGTAGCAGCCATACATTATAGGACACATATAAATGAAATATGTTCGCATGAAGCAGAGTATGTCTTTTTGTGGTGTGTTTTTGACTTACATTTCTGTTTTGCAAAGTAATTGTTCAAATATAGTTACGCCAAACATTCACTGATTTTGAATAGCATCGCTATTTATACTAAGCTATTGGACAACCCAACAAAAGACATTGTAGACTTACTTATACCCAGGTTCTGAGGGACACAGAGTTAACCCATTTACTGTAATGGCCGAAACATATATCAGCACCGAAACCACTATCAGCCCGAAGCCTTTAGCACCAAAGACAGCTGTCACAACAGTAGGCGCCAAAACAGTCGAGCCACCTAGTATCAGCTCCAAGACATCGATGCACATCAAAGACATTTGGCAATTCATCCCCAGATGGGAAAGGTCATTGCTCAACCACCTAAAGCTACCAGCCTGAGGTTCAGAAGAACTTATTAGCTCTCCCATTTGATGCAGAACACCTTTTTAGGCGTCAGGTAGATCAACTGTTGTAGAAAATGAAAAAAAGACACTGAGACCGCAAAGGCGTTGGGCGCACTACAACCATCCACTTTTGACGGGTCCTTTCGCTTCACGGCCTTCCTTGGAGACTCCAAACAGGCTTCATCTGAAACCTCCACAACATACAATCGCCCGCAAAACCAGGCATCCTGAGGTAGAGGTTATTCCAGAGGCTCTTACAGGGGAAATATTTCAAGAGGTAGAGGTAAAGGTTCCTCCACAAAAGCTGCCCTTACCACATTCACCAAACCCTTTCTTACCACTCATGCCGCCCTAACAAAAAAACAACTGTCCGGGCCACTTGAAACAGTTTCAACCTATTTGGCGGATGTTACTTCCGACCAGTGGGTGCTGGACTTTATACAAAAAGGTTATTGCCTGGAATTAACTACCACATCTCCTACAATACCACGTAGCAAACACAGACTCTGAACGGACCACATACAACTGCTCATAGAAGAGGTACAGTCACTCCTTCTCAAAGGCGCCATCAAAGTAATACCACCTCAACAACAGAGATTAGGTCTGTACTCCCTGTGTTTTCTAATACTAAAAAAGATGGCTCTTCCAGGCCCATTCTCGACCTAAGGCCTCTAAACAAATACATTCGCTCAGAATATTTCCATATGGTCACCCTCCAAGATGTCTTACCTCTTTTACAGCAGGGTGACTTTAGGACCACACTTGACCTGAAAGATGCGTACTTTCACATACCTATACACCCAGCGCATTTTTTTACTTCAGGTTTTAGGTCAGTGGCAAACACTATCAGTTCAAAGTACCCCTCTTCGGAGTCACTACAGCTCCCTGAGTGTTCACAAAGTGCCTTGCTGTAGTAGCTGCTCACCTATGAAGCCAGACCATTTATGTTTTCCCTTATCTGGACAACTGGCTCATAAAGAGTTCTATCTGCCAGTCATGCAGCAAACACACTCAAGTCGCTTTATATCTTCTTCGCAAAATGGGATTCACAATCAATATCTCAAAGTCCCATCTCCAACCACAACAAATTCAGCCATACATAGAAGCAATTCTGAACTCAGAAAAAGGGTTGGCTTATCCCAATGCATCAAGAAAAAAGTCTTTTCAGACACTCCTGCTTCAATTTCAACCAAAACTGCCAAATTACAGCCAGAACAATCACATGCCTTCTAGGTATGAGCCTCCTGCATTGCAGTAGTGCTTCATGCACAACTAAACATGCGTCCGTTGCAGGAATGTCTGGCACAACAGTGTTTTCCAGCAGGGAGTCATTGGGAAGATCAAGTATTGGTCAGCCCGAAAGCTTGCCACTCGATACTGTGGCGGAAGAACAAAAACTTGTTGCAGCGGCGGCCTTTTCTCAACCCAGTTCCTCAGGAGACCATCACAATAGACGCTTCCCTCATCAGATGGGGGGCACATTTGCAAACTTTGACCAACCAAGGCCACTGGAAACCCAAACACCAGGGCCTTCAATTCAGTCACTCAAGATTCCTATAAATTCAGCTAGTGTTGAACGTGTTTCTCCTCCACCTATTGGGAAAAGTTGTCCTTGTTCACACGGCCAGCACCACAGCCATGTTTTACCCACAGAAACAAGGGGAAACTCAGAATCCACAACTCTCTCAGCTCACCCAACAAATTTGGAGATGGGCTCTCTGTCACAAAATACACCTGCTAGCAGAAAAAGTCTTGTAAACGGACAACGACTTTGCCGACCTGGCAACAAGTCCATGAGTGGGAAATACACCCGCAAGTCCTCCACCAATATTTCCAGAGGTGGGGCTTTTCCCAAATAGACCTATTTGCAACCGCAGGAAACATATAATGCTCAATCTTCCCATCCAGTAACCAACACCCGCAGTCCAAAATCATTGCACTATAGATAAACTGGTCAGGGATATTTGCCTATGCTTTTCCTTCTGGTTCCTAGTCTAGGGCTAACATTCCTCACCCTCATTCTGGTAGCACCCACTTGTACCCACCAGCCTTGGTTCACAACACCTGTGGATCTATCGGTGGTTCCTCGCGAGTAACTTCCAAGCAGGCCAGAACTTCTCATGCAGAACTATAAAGAAACACTCCACCCATACCCTAAGTCACTCAACCTTGCGTCTGGTTCCAGAAGTCTACCACCCGAATTCACAGCCATTTTCAAAGAAGCACGTGGACCCACTACACATGCATGCTATTTTTCTAAATGGAAACGTTTTGTCCACTATTGTCACTCGAAACAAATTGACCCGCTCACACCGGCGGTACAGGACATTGTCTGCTGCCTGCTAGATTTTCAAAATTGTGGACTGCCATTTTCTTCTATCAGGCGTCAACTTGCCTCTGTGGCCGCTTACCTACAAAATAGAAAACTTGTATCTCTTTTTGAAATTCTAGTTATTAAAGCCTTTTAGAAGGCCTCAAAAGGGTAATCTCTTCTGGAACCCATCCAGCACCGTCATGGAACGTCAATATCGTTCTCAGTAGGCTTATTGGTTCCCTTTTTGAGCCTCTCCACTCATGTCCACTCCAGTTCCTTTCATGGAAACTAGCTTTTCTAGTTGCTATTACTTCCTTATGACATGTTAGTGAAATTCAGGCATTAACCTTAGAAGAACCCTTCTTTCAGGTGCATAGAGACAATGTTGTCTTCCGCACAAACCAAGCATTTCTTCCTAAGGTGGTTTCCACCTCAACCAATCAATAGAACTACCCATGTTTTTCCCTCAAACATAGACAGTGGCAGAAAGGGCTCTTCACACACTAGATGTCAAACAATCTCACATGTATTATATAGATAGAACAAAAGCTTTAAGAAAGAGTCAGCAACTATTTGTTGCTTTAGCAAAACCTCACAAATGAAAGGCCATTTCCAAATCCGTTATTGCCAAGTGGATAGTCAAATGTATCCAAACCTGCTAAGCTAAAACAAATAGAACCTTAACAGTCCCTTCAAAGGTTCACGCTACTCTCGAAAAAAGGTCCTTCTATGACCATCCTAGGGAGCATTCCAATAGCTGAAATATGCAATGCAGCTACTGGGCCACACTGCACACCTTCACAAATCACTACTGTGTGGATGTGTTAGCTTGACAACAATCCAATGTTGGCCAAGCAGTATTCCGTACACTTTTTGACTTTTTCTACTGCAACACCCACAGGTTAGCCACCGCTTTAGCCAGGACTGCTTTACAGTCTATGTACAGCATATGTATTCACAGCCCCAAATGCCTTGAACGGAAAATGTTACTTACCCAGTAGACATCTGTTCATGGCATGTAGTACTATAGATTCACATGCTCCCACCCTCCTCACTGGACACCTGTGGCTGTTGCAGTAATCTTTCTATGCTTTCCTCTTTCGCATGGACATACATCATGCATAGCTTCACCAATCACTCCATCCTCACCAGCCTTACGGCACAAAACAGTCTAACAATGGAGTTGATGCCCATGCGCATTACTAGCAGGAGGAGGACTCATTCACACTCGTGATTCGAAATATCTCTTTAAGAAAAACAACTTGCACACATCCGGGCCCAACACTAGATGGTGGAAGTATGCACAGCATGTAAATCTTCAGCACTACATGCCACGAACAGATGTCTACTGGGTAAGTAACATTATATATTTATTTATTTGAAAAGTTTTATAAAGCGCGAGCATGACCCTTGTGGTTTTCACAGCGCTGTACACAGAGGCAAAAGCATGAATACACTCAGTCCAATGGAGGTCAGCACTGTAAAACAAGAAGTAGATATATATAGATAGATAGATATAGATATATATGGATAGATATCTCTTAGAGAAAGTGCACCTACAAACTTTGCATTAGGTCCGTATAAGCATTCAGTGCTAAAAGTATCTGACACAGGGTGTTCAGACACCCCAGTAATCAAGGGCTTAATGGAATGAAGACAGGCATGTAAAGGTGCAGATCTTGAGGTATGTGTAGGAGTGTCATCTGTATTGCTTTTTCCCAAAACGATGGGAAAAAGAATAGCCAAATAGATGTTAAATAGCATGGATGAGAGGGGAGAATCGTATGGCACCTAAGAGGTGATGTTTGACCGCTCAGACAGAAAGGGACCTCATTTCAATTGTTTCAGGGAATTGCTGGGTCTACAAAATATGTTTCTATCTAGGTGACTGTGTGAAAGAGAGGAGAAGGCACTACTTAATGCCAACTGTGAAACATTACATTTTATTGACAAGTTGCTTTCAGGGAGAACCATACTTGACAATTGTAAATAATGCACATCATTGTTTTCAATTGACAAGTTTCAGGCTTATTATAATACATTGTTTTTTAGCCGTTCTGAAAGGGTTTCAAAGCTGGGAGATTTGAAGCCGTGTCCCTGTGACAATTGTTCTGAACAAGATACTATGCAATTTATATACTTTTGTAATTTTTATCGTACACTAATACGTAGATTTATGATTCTCTTGTTAAGAAGCAATGAATTTGCACAAATGAAACCTGCTTTGCTGTATTTACAATTGCTCCCGTCCCCATTGCTCTGGTTTGGGGTTGCAAAATTATTTTTGTGTGACCTTAGACTTAGTAAAAAGCTATTTAAGGACTATGGGCTTTTTATTTAGTGAGCTACTACTTTAACAGTTTTAATGATTGTATTGTGATATTATATTTTGATGGATGGACTGTATCTGTATTTATATATTTTTACTTTTTTAACATACTTCGTTTTAATGGCTGTTGACTTTATGTGGTTTTGAATTGTCACATAAAGTATTATTGACTGAATGGCAAATGTTTTCCCACCTGAAAATAATTAAACCAGTTTTTAGCCATTTGCAGTCATTTAACAGTGTGGAGAACCTATTCAGTGGTATTACATGTAACCCTGGGCGTAGTTCGCGAAGTAGCACTTCGCGAAGCTACTCAAAGTGAAGTTCGCACTACGCGAGCTACGCGTAGCACTTCGCGAACTGCGTAGTACCTTGTTCGCACTGTGCCAGATGTCGTTTTCAATGATTGCACAGTGCGGACAAGCAACCGGCACTGTGCAATCATTGAAAATGGCATCTTGCACAGTGCGAGCTGTAGTTTTCTGCTGCTCGAGTAGATTTTTACTCGAGCGGCAGCTTTCTCAACGCGAACTGGTAGTTTCTCATCGCGAGCGGTCGCGAGCATACGCGACCTCTCACAATGAGAAACCTGACCTCCTCGCGTTGGGAATCTCGCCGGGAGGTTTATTTTCATGCTCGCGATCGCCAACTTGAAGTTGCTGATCGCGAACAAGGAAAAAGTCTCGCCGGGATCTCATTTTGCTTGCTCGCGGTCGCCAACTTGACGTTGAGGACCGCGAGCATGCAAAAAATGACCGCAGCACTATGCAACACTACGCTACGCGTGTTCGCCCAGTGCTACATGCAGTTCGCGTAGTGCGAAGTAGCGCAAACTACGCGAGCGTAGCGTAGTGCTTTGCCCAGGCTTAATTACATGGTCCATAGTTTTAAAAACGGTTGAGAAATCCAGCTTCATAACTGCTGCTTGCCCATCATTAATAAACTTCAGAACATCCTCCCATAAACCTAGAGTGTTCTTTCAGTCCCATGCTGAGTTCTAAATACAAACTGTAAAGGGTAGAGCCAAAA
This sequence comes from Triturus cristatus, assembly GCF_964204655.1. Classification (NCBI taxonomy): domain Eukaryota; kingdom Metazoa; phylum Chordata; class Amphibia; order Caudata; family Salamandridae; genus Triturus; species Triturus cristatus. The sequence continues at coordinate 827,031,816 of NC_140584.1, read as the reverse complement.
ATAGCATTTGAGAAAATCCTGTTTTAGGCCAGCTAACGTCTTGTCAATTTCCTTGGTTAATATACGCTGGTTATTGATTGAACGGAAGTTAGCCATAGCTTCGGGATCAAAATGAGGTATCTTCCGAAAAGGTATAACCAGCCCATCCTTATATGGATTGGAAGATTTGCTGTGCAAACTAAGCCTGGGCGGAGTTCTACTACGCGGAACTCCACGAAGAGCAAAGAAAACTCTGTCACGGTATGCGGAGCTCAGCAAGCGGCAGAGTGTGTTGGATAAATGCTATTCGCTGTGATTTTCAGTACCAGCTGCTTGTCTGCACTATGCAATCGTCGCGAACGGCACCATCCCCAGCGCAAGCGGGCGCTGCTTCTTTTCTGCCGCTCGAGTAGATTTTTAGTCGAGCGGCAGCTTTCTCAAAGCGAACGGACAGTTTCTCAATGCGAGCGGTCGCGAGCATACGCAACCACTCACAATGAGAAATCTGACTGCCCATGTTCATAAATCTCACCGGGAGGTTGATTTTCTAAGCTTGCGTACACCAACTTGATGTTAACGATCGTGAACGAGGAAAAATCTCGCCAGGAGGTAGATTTTCCTTGCTCGCCAACTTGACGTTGACGAATGCGAGTGAGGGAAAAAACTCTGCTCCGCAAGCTCCGTGTAACGCGGAGTGTGGAAATCTCCGCAAACTCTACGAGCGGAGCGGAGTTCATCGCCCAGACATAGTGCAAACGTAGGTTGTTTATATCGTCATGTGAATGGCTATTCTCGGTTTTTGAATGTCTTCTCTTTCTCTCTCTCTCTCTCTCTCTTTCTCTCTCTTTCTCTCTTTCTCTCTCTTTCTCTCTTTATCTCTCTTTCTCTCTTTATCTCTCTCTCTTTCTCTATCTCTCTCTCTTTCTCTCTCTCTCTCTCTCTCTCTCTCTCTCTCTCTCTCCCCCCCTCACTCGTATGGCTAATCCCTGTATGCTGATGCCTGGTCCCCGTTTACATGTGAAAAGCCTGATCATTATCTGCATGTGGGTGACCAGTGCCTGCTTGTTTTCAGATGGCTTGCTCTGTGCATGGATGGGTTGTCTATTTCGATATGTAGATATCTGATCTCTGGGTCATGTGAATAGTTACTATCTCTGTAAATGGATGGCTGATTTTTGTGCTTGTACGTACTTATTTGTAGACAGATTACTCTTCTCATCATATCTCTGTGTAACTGATACGCTATTATGATTTAAGTGATACATTGTTGTAATCTCAATGAACATGCATAAACAAAGACACTCAGTTGTTGCTGGTAAACCTCACTGAATTTCATTTTTCTCATTTCTAAAATAGACTTGTTTTCTGGTTCGGAGATCTGAATTTCCGTATTGCAGATTTTGGGATGCACTTTGTCCGTGAAGCCATTACCAGTGATAGGTACAGCTTGCTGTGGGACAAAGATCAGGTATGACAACCCCACTTTCTTATTGAATCTATTCTGCCCGTGCTGAATGCAGGAGAGTGAAGAGCTTGTTATATTGCAAACATGGCACTGTAGTGACATCTAGAGGCTTTAAACCGAAAGGCCTGATTTCATAGTGTGAGAGAACAGGTCTCTTTAGAAAAGATTTACATTCAGAGCTAATTTGTGAACAGAGAGATTTTAAGTGTCTATGCCGAAAACCTTTCTCTGGTCTGGAGATATGTGAGGGTGTGTTGCTTCTTGAGTACAATCAATCCAGGGGACAATAAAAATATGTTATGGAACAGATATTTGGGAACTGGCAGAAGGTATGGTCTTGTTTACAATGCATATAATTTGTTAACAGAATACATCTAAGGGAGGAGCCTAGAAATGTTGTGCTATGTTACGCTATATTATGCTATGCTATGGTATGTTATATCATGCACATTTGTAGAGCACACTATCACTTGGGAGGCTATCCTGGTACTGAGCAGGTGTGAGTCTAGCCACACCTAGGGTCAAGTGGGACTGCTTGAAAGGCAATTCTTAAACTTCTTGCTGAATTTAAGAAGTGAGAAGGAGGCTCTTATATGTAGCTGGAGGTCGTTTTACGCTTTAGGAGTGATGTAGGAGAAGACACTACTGCCTGTTCTGGTTTTCCATATGCATGAAATGTGTTCAAGTAGAAGTCCGGAAGAGCAGAGGTGTCTGAAAGGTTTGTAAAAGCAGATGCAATTGTTGAGGTATGCTGGGCCAGTGTAATGTAGTGCTTTGAAAAAGTGTGGTTAAGGAGTTTGAATTGCGCCAGTTTGTTAGTGGGTTGCCAGTGGCTCCTTCTGGTGTAGTCTGATGTGAGTGCAGCGTGGGTGGTTGAGAGTGATTCTGGCTGCCAAGTTCTGAATGGTCTGCAGCCTTTTGCTAAGTGTTTGTTGTCTCCATACATAAGATCAGCAGTTTTTGTATCAACTTACTATGGCCATGAGAATGTTTAGTGCCTTCTCTTGTTAGGAGTATTGATGAATGCTGTGCTTTACAAAACTGTCACATGACATTGTGTTTACTAGCGTTATGTTTAATGTGCTTAGTATACATCCTCTCTGAGCAGGTTCTCAGACTCCGATGTACAAGTTTTATTTCAAAATTCAAAACCCATCCTTTACTCAGAAGGAAATTTATCTTCCTACTTTTTAATCTTTTTTCCTGTGCTTTTCTGCCAAGTAGGTAAAGATAATTCTTGTCCAAACTGATCAAGATGGTTTGTCTGCTGTGCTCAGGCAGCCTTGGTCAGGTACCTTTAGTTGGTAGGCTGCAAAAGTACACAAAAAGGGGGGTGGGAAGATGGGTGTCAGTACAAATTGAGGGAGATTACTTCAGCGTAGAAGGCAATTCGAACGCAGTTGTATTGTCCCCCAGCCCACCAGACCGGTAAACGTTTTGGGCAAGGACGCCTGAATAGAGCACAAGGAGGTTATGACCATGAAATATGAAGGCAACCTGAAGGGAGTCTTCTGTGTTGTGCAGACTCACTCACTGACTAATTGTGTTTCTGAAGCTTGTGCTTGAGACAGGATGTTTCTGATGGATATTTCTAACCGCAGATTCCACCTCCCTAGATTAATTCCAAGCACCCAACTGGATCCGTCAGACTTTGCAATGCCTCTTGCCACCTCAGAATGATGGCAGGGAGCTGCAGTTCCTTTCTTTTCGTGTAGATCCAGAGCTTCGCTTCCAGCTTCTTTGGTTGTAGCGATTGCCGGGCCTTGGCGCCGAAAGCTTTGAGGTAGCGGTCCCCAAAGCTGCTTGTAGCCCAGTGTCTGGCACCGCGAGGTCGCCTTGTCGGTCTCGAACTCCTCTTCATCGAAATCATCAAAGTCAGGTAAGAGGCACCACAAAAAGCACAAGTAGTCAAAGCGTGCTTTGACTACATCCCGCCCATCTCATGACATGGCGGAGGACCCTCGGCGTTCGAGGCCCTACTGCGCGGAGCGGGTGCCTGCGTCGGCTCCGTGTTTCCCTCCCTTTCTGGGTCCAGGAGCGCCCCCGCCCAGCTCAAAGAGTATTACGACGCCATGTGTGCCGTATTTGATTTGAGCGGCCTGACCCTGCCAGCGCATCTTCGGGCCAAGCAGGCTAAGGTAATCAAGGAGTCCCCGCGGGTTCCGCGCCTGAATCTCAGGCCCTGGCGCCACGGCCTCCGACTGGTTGCATATCCACAGTGATCTTCCCCAGCACCACGTCCAGCTCCAAGGTCACCGGTGCCCACCGGCGGCACCTCCCAAGTCCTCATACCCCACGACACAAAGCCTGTCGGGCATCCCTAGACTCCAGGACCCAAGCTGTACGGCGCCATGTCATTTAACCTGCCCTTTTCTGAAGGGTTGGGGATGAATGAAGAGGATTGGAGGGGGAGCAGGATCCCTTAGAAATCCATCAGTCACAAGAGATGGACTGGTATGAGGAATTGGGTGATGCCAGTGGTTTGGGCACCTCTCCAGACTCTGACATGCTCTCTCCACCTACCCTGGCTACGAAGGAGGGGGCATCATTTGCCATGGTGGTGCATAAGGCTGCGTCTCCAGCTCAGAACCCTTGCGGCCTTTTAACAATGCATTGACGGGTGTCCTCCTGGGTGCCTGGTCCTATGAATAGGACTATTGCCCGCCGCCATTGCCCTACACTGGGCGACCCACTTTTCCTCCCCATCCACCCCACCCCACAAAGCTTGGTGGTCCAAGCTTCCACTTCCCGTGGCACGTACCCTTCCGCAGTTCCAGACAGGGAATCCAAGAGACTGGAGAATGTTTTCTTCCACCAGTCTTGCATTGTGGTCGGTGAACATCGTATGATTTTGGGGCCGTTATTCCCATTCAATATGGGCCACGGTTGCGCAAGTGCTGCCCAGGGTCTCGAAGGAGGACTGAGCTCTACTCTTTCAAGCTATTTCTGACGGGAGAGACACAGAAAAATTCGGCATCAGCTGGGGCTTGGACACTACAGACTCGCTGGGCAGAGCGATTGCCACAACGGTGGCCGTCCATCGCCAAACCTGGCTGAGAACGTCTGGCTTCTCGAGGGATGTCCAAGCTAAACTCATGGACATGCCTTTCGATTGCTCCCGTCTCTTCGGAGACAAGGCAGATGACACCTTTGAGCGCTTCAAGTACTCACGGGCCACGGCCAAGTGCTTGGGCCTCACCCCAGTCTCCCGTACGGCATCAACTTTTCGCTCCTTTCGTGGCTACAGAAGGGGTTATCAACTGCGCCAACCCTTTTCCAGCCATAGGGCCTGCAAGCTCAGCAGACTCTGGGGGGCCATGGACATAGCCCCCCAGAGTCTGCCCTGTGGGTCGAGAGGCCAGAGGTCGAGCCAAGCCAAAACCCCCTCCTCCACCACAAAACCTTCCTAGTTTGATCCTCCAGGATCATCTACAGCCAGTTGGTGGCAGAGTACGCCATCATCTGAAAGAAACACGTTAGTTAGATTTCTCACCTTAGAATATCCCCAGGCGTCAGGCTGGATCCGGAAAGATTTTTCGTCAGCAATACCCCTTGCGCGTCGCTAGGCGTCGTCAGCGGCTCCGCGTCTGTCGTCTGCGTCGTGCGCCGGAATGACGTCGTCGGAGTACTTAGACGCCGCCCTCGCGCGCGGACGTCAGTTCTTCTTTTTTCCGCGCCAGGCAGCGCCGATCCGGGAAGAGCTTACCCCTTAGTCACTTTTTGACTAAACTTTTTTGACTCTTTTTGGTCTTCTGTCGACTCGGAGCCGCAGTCACCATCATCGCTTGTCGGGCTCGAAGTCTTCGGGTAAGTCGAAGCGCTCGAAGAAGTCCAAGAGGCGACACCGCTCTTCGGACTCCCCTCGCCAGTCGCGCGACTCGGTCGAGGGTCAGGGTGGTCCCACACCCGTGGCACCGCAGGAGCCGCGTCCGTCTCCATACCCGCCGGTCCCTGGGACTGACGCGACTCCGGCGGAGATCAGCACCTTCCTCTTGACCATGAGGGGCCTGGCTCCTCCGTCGACGCCTACCGGCGCGCCTTCGGGCCCCGAGGGCTCGACTGGGCGACCTCGCGAGCCGGCGTCTCCGGCCCCGTCGACGACTTCGGTCCCGATGCCGCAGCATGAGCAATTCATCTACCGCCTGGCTCCGGTTATTCCTCCTGTTTATCAGGAATCGGATGATGGGGCCGACTGGGAGGGGTCTGAGGACCCTATGGCCAGACAGGCCGACCTTTCACAGGACTGGGCAGACGAACTGGGGGATGTCAGTGGTCTTGATACCTCCCCGGACGCTGGTTTCATCTCTCCTCAGACTGTGGCCTCGGAGAAAGGTGCAGCTTTTTCAGTGGTGCTGCGCAAGGCAGCCGATGCCCTTGGGCTGGAGTTGCCTGCTGTGGCCGTGAGGACTAACGTCCTCACAGAAGTGCTTCAACCGTCAGCAAGCTCCACAGAGCCTCTGCTGCAGTTCAATGAGGCACTCGTAGACGTTCTGCAGGGCACCTGGTCCAAGCCCTCCACAGTACCTCCTGTGGATCGGAACGTGGCCCGGCGCCACCGCCCTGATCCGGGCGACCCCAGTTTTCTGTCCCAACACCCCACTCCCGAGAGCCTGGTTATCCAGGCCTCGACTTCCCAATCCTCATTCCCGTCCGCTCCTCCGGATCGGGAATCCAAGAGGCTGGAACAGTTCGGAAAGAAGCTGTTCTCTTCCCTGAGTTTGGGTCTGCGGTCCTTGAATACCGCTTGCCTCTTGGACCGTTATTCCCACTTTCTGTGGGATGCGGTGGAGGACGTGCTGCCCCTGTGTCCGGAGGAGGCCCGGTCACAGCTCACCCAGGCGCTTGCTGATGGGCGAGATGCAGCGTGGTATGCCATACGGTGTGGACTAGACACCACGGACTCGCTGGGGCGGGCAATTTCAACCATGGTGGCGCTTCGTCGCCACGCCTGGCTACGGTCCACGTCTTTCTCAGGGGATGTCCAGAGTACCCTCATGGATATGTCCTTTGATGGCACTCGCCTATTTGGCGAGAAGGCGGATAGTGCGCTGGCTCGTTTCAAGGACTCCCGGGCTACGGCCAAGTCCTTGGGTCTCTCGGCCCGCGGCCGCAAACTTCCGCCTTTCGTGGCCAAGGAAGGGGTGCCTCCTCACGTCCGCCTAGCCACCAGCCACAGAACAAACCTGCACGCGGTCGCGGACGTGGATTCCGCCGAGGCGGTACTGGAGGACAACGTGCCGGTCAGTCCACATCCACCCCGGCAGCATCCGCCTCAAAGCCCTCCTAGTCCGAGCTTTCAGGCCCATTCTACGCCAGTGGGCGGCAGAGTTCGCCATCACCTGCTCCACTGGCGTTCCATCACGTCGGACAGGTGGGTGCTGCAAATCGTCCGAAGGGGCTACTCCCTCTGCTTCGAGACGACCCCTCCAGCCATGCCACCACAGTACCACCGCATGTCGGGGTATCACTTGAATCTTCTCTGGGAGGAAGTTACGGCCCTCTTGGCCAAAGAGGCCATCGAGCGCGTTCCTGGTTCAGAAGTAGGTTGTGGTTGCTATTCCCACTACTTTCTGGTTCCCAAGAAGGGCAAAGGGGGCCTACTCCCTATCTTGGACCTCAGGAGCATCAACGCCTTCCTCCTGAAGGAGCGGTTCAAGATGCTCACCTAGACCCAGGAGACTGGATGGTAGCGTTGGACTTGCAGGACGCTTATTTTTACATCCCCGTCCTGCCGGCCCACCGGCGTTACCTGCGGTTCACGGTGGGCCAGGAGCATTTTCAATTCACCGTGCTCCCCTTCGGCCTCACCAGTGCCCCTTGGGTGTTCACGAAAGTGATTGCGGTGGTCGCAGCTCATCTGCGCAGATCAGGGGTTCCAGTCTTCCCCTATCTCGACGACTGGCTGTTGAAGGCGGGCTCGCCCCAGGCAGTCGTCTCCCACTTCCAGACTGCGGCCGACCTCCTGCATTTGCTGGGATTCTCCATCAATGTGCCGAAGTCACACCTGAGACCCTCCCAGAAGCTCCTCTTCATCGGAGCGGTTCTAGATTCGGCGCAGTTCCGGGCCTATCCTCCGGAGAAGCGGGTCCGGGATATTCAGGCTCTGATTCCCATCTTTTGGCCTCTATCCTGGGTTTCGGTCAGGTTGGTGCTGCGGCTTCTGGGGCTGATGGCCTCCTGCATCCTGTTGGTGCATTACGCCAGGTGGCGAATGCGGGCTCTGCAGTGGGACCTGAAATTTCAGTGGGCCCAGCATCGTGGCAATCTGTCCAACCATGTCTTGATCTCGAAGGGCACTGCGAAGCAGTTGCAGTGGTGGCTCACAAACCGCGATTGGGTCAGCGGCAGATCCCTCTCCCTACCCCAACCGGAGCACGTAGTAGTGACGGATGCGTACCTCCTGGGATGGGGGGGCCACATGGGGGAGGCGGAGATCAGAGGACTCTGGTCTCCGGCGGAGACTCGGCTCCATATCAACCTTTTGGAGCTGAGAGCGATCCGACTTGCACTGAAGGCATTCCTTCCCGTTGTCCGGGGAAGTGTGGTGCAGGTGTTCACGGACAACACCACCGCCATGTGGTATTGCAGCAAACAGGGCGGGTTGGGGTCGTGGACCCTTTGTCAGGAGGCTCTGCGCCTCTGGACATGGCTGGAACACCAGGGCATCACCCTGGTGGTTCAACATCTGGCGGGGTCTCTGAACGCCAGAGCAGCCGAACTCAGCCACCGGGGCATGATGGATCACGAATGGCGTCTAAACTCGGACATGGTGCAAGGCCTCTTTCGGCAGTGGGGAGAGCCTTGGTTAGATCTATTTGCCACCGAAGAGAACGTGCAATGTCCGCAGTTCTGCGCGTTGGAGTTTCCAAGGCGGCACTCGCTCGGGGACGCCTTTCGTCACGAGTGGAGTTGCGGTCTGTTGTACGCCTTTCCGCCTATACCACTTCTGCCCAGATTGCTGAAGAAGATCAGGCGCGACCGGGCCCAAGTCATCTTAGTGTCTCCGGATTGGGCACGAAGGTACTGGTATCCCGAGCTACTCAGTATGTCAATCGATCCTCCGACACGACTGCCTCTTCGGGAGGACCTTCTGTCGCAGCAGCAGGGGACGGTTCTCCACCCGAGCCTGTCCAGTCTCCACCTCCATGCGTGGAGATTGAGCGGCGACAGTTGATGCCATTTGGCTTGCCTCCTGAAGTCTGTGAAGTTATTCTGGCAGCCAGGCATCCCTCCACTAAAACGGTATACGCCTGCAGGTGGAACAAATTTGTGGCATGGTGCACAGCAAAGGCTGTGGATCCCCTTTCCGCCCCTCTCTCTGAGGTTCTCCTCTTTCTTCTCTCTCTAGCCCAGCAGGGCTCTGCTCTGGGCACCTTGAAAGGTTATCTATCAGCTATTTCGACTTTCTTACGGCTTCCTGATCAGCCTTCTCTTTTCAAATCCCCTGTTATTTCTCGTTTCCTTAAGGGCATTACTCACATGTTTCCTCCTGTCCCCTTCGTAATGCCTCAGTGGGATTTGAATTTAGTCTTGACCTTTCTGATGTGCACTCCCTTTGAGCCTCTTCACAATTGTCCCATTCGTCTTCTGACTCTTAAGACTGCTTTCCTGGTAGCTATCACCTCGGCTAGACGGGTGAGTGAGCTCCAGGCATTATCGTCTAAGCCTCCTTTTCTTTCTGTTCATCCGGACAAGGTTGTCCTCCGAACTCGTCCTTCCTTTCTTCCAAAAGTGGTAACTCCCTTTCACATCGGGCAATCTGTCACCTTGCCCACCTTCTTTCCGCCTCCTCCACCGTCTGGACCCAAAGCGGGCGCTGTCCTGGGGCGGGGAGTCTCTTTGCAGGACATCTGTCAGGCAGCAACGTGGGCCTCGCTGCACACGTTTGCCAAGCATTATTTCCTGGACAGCCAAGTCCGGAGAGATGGCTTCTTTGGCCGTTCTGTTCTCCAGGACTTTCTGGTGTGATCTTGGTTCGCAGACCCACCACCGGGGTTGGTATTGCTGGGGTATCTATTCTAAGGTGAGGAATCTAACTAACGTGTTTCTTTCAGATGAACAAGTTACTTACCTTCGGTAACGATGTATCTGTAAGAAACATTAGTTAGTTAGATTCCTCACCGACCCACCCATCCTCTCCGTTCTGCGAACCGACATCTAGGGTTAAGGCTAGCCTTTCTAGGGCCCTAGATTTTTTGGCACCAGTGTCGGTCTCTTGCATGGCTCTGCGTTCCTGGCGCGGAAAGCTATGTACAAGAACTGATGTCAGCGCGCGAGGGCGGCGTCTAAGTACTCCGACGTCATTCCGGTGCACAACGCCGACGACAGACACGGAGCCGCAGACGACGCCTAGCGACGCGCAAGGACTATTGCTGACGAAAAATCTTTCCGGATCCTGCCTGACGCCTGGGGATATTCTAAGGTGAAGAATCTAACTAACTAATGTTACAGATACATCGTTACCGAAGGTAAGTAACTTGTTCATCTCCACCACTGGCAGGATATCACGTCAGACAGGTAGGTATTGCAAATAGTCCGAATGGGTTACTCCCTTCAAAACTACCCCTCCATCCATGTCTCAAGTATACGGTCGGCTGACGGAGGATCACCTTGCTCTACTAAGCGAGCAAGTCAAGACTTTCTTGGCCAAGGGAGCTATAGAGAGGGTTCCCAGGCCAGAAGTGGGCTATGGTTGTTATTCCCGCTACTTTCTGGTCCCAAAGAATGACGAACGCCTTCGTCCAATCCTAGATCTCAGAGCCTTCAACTACTTCCACAAAAATGAGAAGTTCAAGATGCTCACCCTAGCTCAGGTTCTGTTTGCCTTGGACCCAGGAGAGACGCCTATTTTTATATCCCCCTCCTGCCTGCCCATCGTTGCCACCTGGGGTTTACGGTGGGCCACGAGCACTTTCAATTTGCAGTGCTCCCCTTCGGTCTCACCAGTGCTCCTTGTGTGTTCACAATGGTAATGGCGGTGGTCGCTGGCCATCTGCTGAGATCAAGGGTTCCAGTCTTCCTCTATCTCGATGACTGGTTGTTGAAGGCTGGCTCGCCCAAAACAGTTGTCTCCCACCTCCAGACTACGTCCAACCTCCTGCATTCGCTGGGGTTCACTATCAACTTGCCGAAGTCACACCTGACCCTCTCAGACGCTCCCTTTCATCAGAGCAGTTCTGGACATGGTGCAGTTTGAGCCTATTCTCCCGAACGGCGAGTCCAGGATATTTAGGTTATGATACCAATGTTTCAGCCTCTATCCTGGATTTCGGTGAGAATGACTATGAGGCTGTTGGGCCTCATGGCCTCCTTCATCCTCCTAGTGACCCATGCACGGTGGCACATGCGGGCTCTGCAGTGGGACCTGAAGTTCCAATGGCCACAGCTTTGAGGAAATCTTACCGGACTGGTTCAGATTTCAGAGGGCTCTGCGAGAGACCTGCAGTGGTGTCTAACAGACCGCGATTGGTTCAAGGGCAGACCCCTCTACCTTCCCCACCCAGATCTCACAGTAGTGATGGATGTGTCTCTTCTGGGGTATGGGTGGCCATCTGAGAAAGGTGGAGATCAAAGGACTCTGGACTCAGGTGGAAGCCAAGATCCATATCAATCTGTTGGAGCTTCGGGCGATCCGGCTAGCACTGAAACCCTTTTTGCCTTCAATAAAGGGAAGGCTCTTACAGGTGTTCATGGACAACACTTCCGCCATGTGGTACTGCAAAAAACAGGGTGGGGTGGGGTCATGGACTCTTTGTCAAGAGGCCCTGCATCTCTGGACTTGGCTGGAACAACAGGCATTTTCCAGGTGGTTCAACACCTGGCTGGTTCTCTGGTTCCAGGGCGGACAGGCTCAGCTGAAGGTGCCTCGCGGATCACAAATGGCGTCTCCATCCAGAGGTGGCACAAGGTCTATTTCAGAGGTGGGGAGAGCCTTAGTTAGATCTGTTCGCATCCGAAGAGAACGGGCAATGTCAGCAGTTTTGCGCGTTGGAGTTTCCAAGACGGCTCTTGCTCGGCTACGCTTTTCTCCGCGAGTGGAGCTTATGCCTCCTAAATGCCTTTCCACCCATACTACTCATGCCTGGAGTGCTGAAGAAGATCAGAAGCGACCAGTCACAAGTCATTCTTGTGGCTCTGGACTGGGCACGTGAGTTTGGTGTCCCAAGCTTCTAGACATTAACGTTCAGGTTTCCCCTTCAGGAGGAACTTCTGTCGCATCAGCAGGGTAGGGTTCTCCACCCAAGCCTGTCCACTCTCCGCCTCCTTGCATGGAGATTGAGCGGTGACAGTTGGCAGCTTTCGTCCACCCTCCCGAAGTCTGTCAGGTTATTCTGCCGATGGAACAAAGTTTGTAAATTTTGTACAGATCGGTCTATTGACCCCCTGTCTGCTCCTTTATCTGAAGTCCTTTTTATACTTTCCTCTGCCTAGCAGGGCTCTGCTCTGGACACACTGAAGGGCTATCTTTCGACCCTTTCCACTTTTCTTCGAGTGCCTGATCAGCCTTCTCTTTTCAAATCACCTCTGGTGCAGAGATTTGTGAATGGGTTAACCCATTTGTTTCCTCCTTCACCTTTTATTATGCCGCAATGGGACCTTAATTGGGTTCTCACCTTTCTGATGCGTACACCGTTTGAGCTGCTACACAACTGCCCTCTGCGGTTGCTTACCATCAAAACAGCTTTTTTGGTGGCAATAACCTCTGCCAGAAGGGTAAGTGAACTACAGGCACTGTCTTCACTGCCTCCTTACTTGATGATCTTTTCGGACAAAGTGTGCAATGGGATCTTTTCTGCCTAAGGTGGTAACACCGTTTCACATGGGGCAGCCGGTTACTCTAACCACTTTCTATGCACTCCTGCACGTTTCAAGGAAGAGGAACGTCTCCATCGTCTAGACCCAAAAAGAGCGTTATCGTTCTACCTCGCGGGATGGTATTGCTTGGGTATCTGTTAAAAGGTAAGGAATCTGAGGCTAGATGTTTCTATCAGATGGACAAGTTACTTACCTCCCTTAACGCCTTATCTGGTAGAGACATGATCTAGCGGTAGATTCCTTACCGACCCACCCATCCTCCCGGCATTGTGGTATTGGTATTGGTTTTAGTGTCAGGTCTTTTCTCCTCAGGGCCCTAGCTGTTAGTTTTTTTTACACACCACGGTCAGTTACTTCATGGCTTTGCACTTCTGGCCTTGAAAGTCGTGAAAAGTACTGACAGCGTGACCGATGCCACCTACCGGCGCGCAGGGGTACTGCTATGAAAAATCTCCCAGATCCAGCCTGATGATGCCTGAACGTTCAAAGGCTAGATCATTTCTCTACCAGATACGGCGTTACCGAAGTAACTTGTCCGTCAAGTCACTTCTATTCACCCCAGATAGAAATCTCAAAATCAAGGAACAGATTGCCAAAAAACAAAGATGGCCTAAAGAAAGCCAAGGAAAGCACAAGGAGATGATGGACAGAGTGCCGAATCTTTTAACACACTCACCCCCAGTCACAGATCTGGGTTGAATCCATCATCGTTCTTTAGCTCACTTTGCCACCCCAGTTCAGACCCAACTATATGCAAATCAGTCTTGACCCTGTGCATCATGGTAACAGTCCAGCCCAAATTGCCACTGCATTGATGCTAGCCTGGCTGATGAGGGGTGTTACCCCGAAACCGGTCCCAGGATGTTTGTTTCCGGTTCAGGGAAGACCTGGCTTGGCAGTTCGGGCTGGACTGTTCCCATGAGGCACAGGCTCAAGACTGATTTGCATATAGCCGGGTCTGAAGTGAGGTGGCGAAGTGAGCTAAAGAATGATGATGGATTTAACCCAGATCTGTGACTGGGGGTGAGTGTCTGAAAAGTTTCAGCACTCCGTCCATCATCTCCTTGTATTTGCTATAGAAAGCTAAACCATTTCTTCCAGAAAGTAACTTCAGAACTACTTTTCCAGCACTCATTCTCTTGCATGTTGATGGTGGTAATGCCCTACTTCATGTGCTCCCAAACTTAATACTGGCACCCCATAGGGGCATCCTACATGCTGCTGCATATCTCATTCAGGACCTGAAGAAATATGATCACATCACCCCCATCCTGCAAGAACTCAATAGGCTCCCTTTGCTGGTCTGCACCATCTTCCAAACCAGCTGCATCATTTACAAAGCTATCTCGACAGACAGCCTGGCGTGTCTTGTAAACAAGCTCACCATCTCCGTACACCCACAACATGGACACCATTAGACTGCAGAGTAAGAAGTGGAAAAAATAAGACAGCAGGCTTTTTCCATGTATGAATCTAGGACCTGGAACACCATCCATGTCCAACACTGCTCCAATTCAATGGAAGATTTACTCTTTTAAAAACACTACTTCACAGCGCATTAACCTAGCTAGTTCTCCTCAATGTCTTTGACTTTATACTTGTCTCTGATTATGTACAGTGATCTGCTGCCTTTTGTCTAGGTTCGCACTACAGAAATACGATGTGTATATTCATAAATATGTATCCATTGGCATGCACATATATACTGTGACAGTTTTAGGAGGTGGTAAAATTGAAATAGCCAGATGTAAAGACTTACAGCTATGGGGAGTAAAACCTTTGAATTAAAGCTTTAGTTTGACATCCTCATTGAATTTATGGAAATAAAACAGAAGGCAAAGTATACGTTCCTGTGTTAAGAGATACTGTTCTAAGATGACGGCACCAGAAGTTGGGAATACATCTTAACCCGAATGCCTCACCTCAAGTACAAGTTAATTGCATCAATAATTTGGAAAAGGAATTTATAAGGGAGTTTCTCAGGGTGTTCTCAGAAAAGATAGGTTGCCTTAAAGGACATGCACATCGTGTTAAATTGGAGAAAGATACAATACCAATATCGACGAAGGTGAAAAATATTCTCTTAAGGACCAAAGATGATGTAAAACCAGAAATCGATAGACTGTGTAGGAAGGAAAACATTTTACCGGTAGAATTCACTCAGTGGGTGGCCTCTGTAGTAGTGGCACACAATGGCAATTGGGACTTCAGGCTTTCTATCCACCTGAGAGAATTGAATAAAAGGATTACACAAGACAAGTATCCTTTACCTAACATCACAAAGATGGTTAGTTAACTTGGTGGTATGAAATATTTCACAACACTTCCCCTCACCTACAAATATTTTGTGTGAAGAATCTAATTACTTAATATCTTTCATTAGACCTTTCAAAGTTTATAGGTTTAACTGTATGTCTTTTTGTGTATGCTCTATAGCATCCATGTTTCAGAGAATTATCTCCAACTTACTTGATGGTATGGGCATAGTGCACTTTTTCCAAGACAACTTCTTAAGGTCCGATTCCGATGCGGTTTGGAAATCATTCTGACCGAATCGGTTTGGGAATGGTTTCTGACTGACTCGGATCGGGAAAGTCCGACCGACCGATTACGATGCATCCAGATGCGATTCGGTCGGACTCCTACTACACCTAATGCATAGGCTCCCATTGAAAAAAGAGGTGGCTGAGGAAAATTGGCAACCTGTGGCGGGCACCCCCTGGTGCCTGCCACACTGTGCATAGTTGGTAAGGGGACACCCCTGGGTATCCCGACAGGCCCGATTGGGAAGGCTCTGGGTACAGGGGGGCCAGCAATGAGCCCCAAAGTCAGACTCCCATTGCAGATTCAAGACGGACGGCACGATTCAGAAAGGCTGTCCGAATCCAGCATCGTGATCGATCGTTCGGAAATGCGGCCTGTAGAGACGTACCAGTCTGCTCTGTACGGCTCGGTCATTCCGAATGCCTTTGATTCAGATTGGGATATTCCTAACGCCTAACTCGCATCATGCTTGGTCGGTCAGAAACCTTTCCAATCTGGTCGGAAAGACACGTCCCCGATCCGATTGCCGTTAGGAGGCCTTCCTAACTGCATAGGAATCGGCCCCTTAGTGTTTGACTATAGTTTTGAACAACACCTTGACTGAGTCAAAAATGCATTGAAAATACTAGATGTGAATGGATTAATCCTTAAGATGAGTAATTGTAGGTTCATCAAGTCGGACATAATTTATTTGGCCCATGATATATTACATGAGGGTGTTAAAGCAAAAAAGTATTTGGTGAGAACCATGGATGATTTGCCAAGGCCCACTAAAAAGGAAGAAGTTCTGACCTTATTGTGTGTGACAAGTACTATTTGCTCAATGTTCCAAATTTTGCTAGCAAAGCTACTGCCATGCGACAATTGATGATAATGAGGGTGCAATTTCAACTTACCGAAAATGTGAATTTGAGTTCTTTCATTTAAAGAATTGGTTATAGAATGCCTCCAAATTACAGAATTTTAAATCAAGTGTATCAGGTTGCTTAATCATAGACGCCAGTGAAGAGGGACTAGGTGCTGTTATATAACAGAAAAAGGAAAGTAATGAGTATAAAATTGCATTTGCCTCCAAAGCATTGAGTTGTGCAGTGAATAATTACTCCATGATCAAGAAAGAGTCTTTAGCTGTTTTTCGGGAAGGCGGGAAATTTTAATCTTTATTCAAAGTGTTCTCTAATCAGACACCACTGTAAGAAGTATTGAAGGACAAATTATTAGATGCCTTTTTTTCCTACAATTTATAAATGGATTGTGGCACTACAGGACTACCAATTCACTGTCAAGTACACTCCTGGTGCAATGAGCAAATCAGCAAATTGCTTATCTAGACTGATCCGGGAGAGAAAAGGAGAAGGAAGTTGCAGACAAATGACGGTCGGATGACACTGCCAAAGTGTGTTCTATTACTGAAGGTTGTTGTTAGAAATGGGATCTCTGGTTGGCTAAGGCTTGCGCCAAAGCCAGGCAGAGACCACCACTCTAGTGAGGGCAAGGGAGTTACACGCCAAAGATAACCCCTGCTCACCCCCTTGGTAGCTTGGCACGAGCAGTCAGGCCATGTGTAAAGCATTTGCGCACGCACACAGCAACAACATCCCAGGCACACCACAAAAGGAACTCCACACAAGGTTATATCAAAAGTAGCCTTTGTATTCTCATAACACATTAGAATATTAATAACATAATATTCATGGTGCCACCTGGCACTAGATTATATTTTCAAGGGATTATTTACAGGGCCAACTGGACCACTGTCAGAACCATCACAAAGTAAACTTAGTAAATGTAGAACTTATCATAAACATAGAACACAACCAGTAACTACTGGTAACCACTGTACTCAGCATCAGCCTGTAACATAAACCACATTATGCACAGTATCACATTAGGCGCAAATACATTCTGCGCCAACCTCACCAGCATAAACACATTATGCAATTCTCTCATAAGTCTAAACGCATTAGACCCTAACTTCCTACGCATAACTCACATTAGGGTCATAAATCACACAGTGGAACATAATCTCACTAGCATAAACCATATTATGCAAAACAACCTCATAATCATAAAAACCACATTTAGAGGTATAACACAGGGTGCATAAAACATAGTACATACATTACATTTCCTAGCACCACATAATCACATTAGCACATAGTCTCCTAAAAAGACCATAGTAGAGGCATTGCTCACATTAGGGCCTGGCGCCCTATTTACCTCACATTCCCCTGGCCATCTCAAAAAGGGGCTCAGATGCCCCACAGGGGGCGGAGCCAGCATTGTGGAGGGAAGGCACAGCCCTATTCAGGTCCCAGGTGCAACTCCTCCCTCCCATCTGCATGCAGATCTCTCTATTCACCACTGGGCAGACTCACCCTGGCTCCTGGAATTCCCCAGCCCTCTCAGCTCCTGTCAATCACAAGCCAGACATGCACTCCACATCAGGCAGGCAGACACAAAGCACACAGAAATGCCAACTTCTAAAAGTGGCACTTCTCCACCAGTCACCATAAATCTGCACACACCATTGTGTAGCATTTATTCTCACGAGTCCGCACATACTTAACTCGACCAGGAATTACCATGGACACACATATCCCCCATGAATTCCTATGGGAGGGCAGGCCAATATCACCACACGCACTCAGAGCGCGCAAGCACTTTACACTGGGCCACAGTGCTAAAGTACCCAGAGACCTAAAATCACTACCACTATGTCAGAGCTCAAGGCAAAAAGTTCAGGGGTGAACCTGCCAAAAAGGGCCAAGTCCAACAGTTGTATTACAGATGAGAGGTGGCTAGAGAAGTTGGATAAGGATGAAAGATTACTGAAGTTTGAGATTTGATTGGTAATAGTTGGAGGGTGAAAGGAAATGTCGAACAGATAAAAGCTTTCAAGAGAGTCAGGAATGTACAAGATATTTTTTATTTCAAGGTCCTAGAATTGTACCTCCAATCACATTAAATTGGCACATGAAGGTCCTCAAAGGATTTGTAAGCCCAATGAACCATTGAGATGTGACTATTGGTGGCCAGTTGTTGATTTGCAAATTGAAAGGAAAATGAGGGATTGTGTTGATTGTTGCTCAATGGGGCTGTAAAGTTGGAAGACAGTCGGATTTGGAAATGGAGTCGATTTCCAATATCAAAAAAGTTCAAAAGATATGATTTATGGTTTTTAAAATCTCCTTTGCATTTTCTTCCAGGTATGCTGAATACTTTCTGATGTGCAAATAATAACACTGTTCATTGTTGCATGTTTCCCTTTGTCTATTGCCTTTCTTTTTTCCGATTGTTATTTTTTGCCCTCCTTGAGGCATTTGTTTCCCTGTAGCCTGTTTTTTGTTTGTTTTCCTGTTTGTTGACAGGGAGGTGTATGGTATCCATGGTCATCTGTGCTTTAGGAACCTCAGTGGAGTTTCAATCCATTTCTTGTAGAATGTTTACTAATCAGAGGGGTTTATGATTCCAATGTGAACAGTTGTAGCCTAACATCTGGCACTAACTGATATATGGAGCATTTTCTGTAGGAACAAACTTTTACCTACCAGCTACAATTTGTGTGTGTGTATTTCACACTAAATCAAGGGAAATGGCAAAATAGAATGGGGTTGAGCCTCTAAATGGCTCCCAGGCTTGGGATCACTTTCACGTGTATATCCCTGATTTAGCCTGCCGTCTGAAGCCTTGGCGTATCTTCAGACACTCCTGTGATTGCCCTGCTGTCTGGAGTACCAGTTGACCTGTTGTGAAAAGATTGGGATGACCCTGGGACCTCCGCTCCTGTCTTGGTTCCCTATCCTGATTGCGACCCAGCTGTGGTGGATGCCTGAGCACCTGAGACAGCTTCTGAACTGCTATCGGGTCGGTGGGTCCGTCCCTGCCCCTGACAGCCAGGTGGGGTGGCTGCAGTCTCCGGTGCTTCTCACCGCACTCGTTGCCTATCAGAGGTCCGGCACTGCTTGGAGGTGAAGATGAGAGTCTGCCATATTTGCAGACCCTGGCGTGGAGGTCCAAAGTTCTGTCATTCGACCCCAGTCCTGGTAACTTTCAAGCTGCAGAAGGGGCTTGCCTGATATCTACTACCTAACAACCCACCACCAAGAGGGACTGATGCAAATCACTGGTGCCTAGCACTACTCCCCCCGTGACCCGCCCAAAATCCGATGTCGTCTCGCAGGGAATGAGGTAGCAGCCATACTACCAGCTGTCGGTGAGGATAGGAGTTCCCCTCCCCAAATGCTAACTTGTGGATGGTTGGCGTACACCGCCAGCTAGTTCTAGGATGCGGCCGGAGCTCTCACTAGATGACTCGGGCTGTCAATGGCTAGACAGAGTGAAACTTGCACATGAACCCACTCCACTGCCCTCGCCTGGTGCTCACCATAGGACTGCCTCAGGAAGGGCCAGCGTCCCACAGTGAGGCCAGATAACTGCGGTAAGTGTGATCCTTTAACTGTGCTCTGGCTGAAGCTGATCCGCTGTCTCACAACCCTACCTCAACCTCGTTCCTGGCAGCTGCTGACGTTCAAGACTAGGGATCGTCGGCAGCTACGGCCACATGTCAGACCTGAAACTGCTGTCAGTGAGGCTGAGTGAGGATACTGTTTCTTCTAACCCCCTTTTCTTTTTGGATGACTCTAGGGGTCAGCCGGGGACACCCCTGCGCATGGGCACCATCATTAATCCCTCGACTCTGGGGGGGGGGGGGCCCTCAAGCCGGGTTACCCATTACCGGAGAATTATTCCAGCCTCCTAATCAATAAAGAAAGATTCACAGTGCTGAGTGGCGTCAGACATCTTTGAATGGACACCCAGGCTTACTTCCATCTTGCAAAATACTGCCTGGGCACACTACAATTAGGAGAGCAGGATCGCCTGTTTTATTTCTCCCACGGCTGGTCCCTGTAGAACTTCAGTCCCCTAATGTAATTCCCCAGGGTAAAAACGCATCCCCCCAACCGCCACACGCTACACTGTAAGCCCACGTTTCAAGAATCAGTCATTTTAGAGTCTCCCCTCCCCAGGATGGGCTCTGAGACTGTTGAGGGAGGTCACTGAAACTATGGAAGGACCACACACTATGTAACCAGAAACAAACAGCCACCCTGGAGCCTCCCCCCTCCAGTAAGGGCGATGAAACTTTTGAAGGATTGTGCACCTTCACACCAACTTCACTCCTGCCAGCTGCTTCACTTAATCTGGAGCAGACATCTTGGAACCCCCTAGTGGCTCTCACTGTGTGGATTGCCAAGATTTTAAATGAACACCTAGAGCACTGTTCCAAGATCTAGCAATAGCCTATTGGCCACTATGCTCACCTCTGAGTGCTTCACCGTGATCCAGATTGTCTATCAGCAAAACTATCCTTTGAGTATTGTATCTAGTTCTGGAGATCACATCTCCGTCATTATATCTTGTTCAGGAGGTTACTATCTGAACCCCATAGCTAGTCCTGATCTCATTTTCCATCCTGTAGGAATGCCTCTCGATTACTATGTACAGCTGTAAAACAGTCCATTGTGCTCTTCGCCTGCTGCTGCACCCAGGGTCTCACTGGACTGGTGATACTCGTAGTCTGCTGCGGCAGCTATTCATTTGTTGTGCTCTCACCCACGACGAGCCCCCTCTCCCACTTCCCACCCCACACCATGCCAGTCTGCAAGACCGTCATGGAAAGATACGGCTAAAATACACACATAAACTTTCTGCAAAACCTTTCTAAACATGCTGCAAAAAACTGCAAACACAGAGTCCTCAAAGAACATCCACAGATACTAATAACTGATTCTACAGTCCAACATATGGTGGCCTAAAAACAGACTTCATCTTCAACTCCAAGAGACCCACCAAATGAAGAGAAATCTTCCTACAGCACCTTTGCGTAACTAATACAACCAACATCCCTTATGGAGCCAAACTCATTATATTACCATCCCAGAACTTTAGCGGAGTACTGTCTAAAACCATTTACAGAAGTGGGAACATCCTAATGCAAGCCTCTGAACAGAACTTATCCATTTTGACCGCCACTTCCCTAATCTCCATGCCTGCATGCCATCCGCTCCCAGCACCATTCTCCTCCCTTCCTCCAGTGTACTCACCCACACACCTCCCTCTCCCATTTGAACCTTCCACTTCCAATACCCCACGCACTGTCTCCTCTAACAGCCCCCTTCAACCGCTCCATCCCTAAATGCCCTGAAGCTTCAGTTCCACCTCAAGAATTACTTGCCCCCTTTCACGGTCCTCTTCCCCTGACCAGTCTGTTTATCTTACCATACCAGAACTGGTCAGTCCCCCAACCTCAGCAGGCTGGACCTTACCCTAGTCTTCACTCTAGCCGTTGACGAACCCCATCCACTCCCAAACACAGACTTAACCGCCTCTCAACTGCTCCCTATAATAGCACGCCTAA
Source organism: Triturus cristatus (assembly GCF_964204655.1). Taxonomy (NCBI): domain Eukaryota; kingdom Metazoa; phylum Chordata; class Amphibia; order Caudata; family Salamandridae; genus Triturus; species Triturus cristatus. The sequence goes on along the minus strand of NC_140584.1, from coordinate 827,010,592 downwards.
AACTCAAAATCAACCCTATACTAGATGATATATCTTCACTATGTAAGGGAGTAAAGATTTGCATCAACCCAACACCTCCTCACACACCTATGGGGAACACCAATCGATCTTTAAACATGAACTCAGACCCCCGTTTCTCTATCAAATGCAAACGAGCACCGACACTCATCATCTCCTCAAACAGAGACACACCATGACTGAAATGCTGCAGCGAAAAGCTGAAATGCTGGACAGCACATATGATAATGCTCCAAACGACCCTCACTACCATTGGACCCGGGCCACCAATCACCCACTCAGGCTGCCTACCCAACTAACCTACATCCAACCCAGTCGGTCTGGTCCAAGATCCGTACCTTCGCCATGCTGCATGCTTTTAAACTGTCAGTCAGCAGTTAAGCATGCTACGAATAGAGCTGAAACACACTTACGACACAAAATCGACATCTGCTTTTTAACTGAAACTTGGCTGAACAACCACTTATCTTCTTATATCAACCTCCTCACCTCAGCGGGGTTCTCCATCATTTGTTGCGACCGCAAAAGCAATCTTTCCCTAACCCCTTCACACAACAAAATACCCCACATTGAAATATTTAGGAGTCCATCACTCTTCCAAATGCCCAACCCCATCAAATTGTATGTCATCTATCACCCATCAGGTCAGAATGCCTAGTTTTCTGAAGACCTATCAAACCTAATAACACAAAACTCTTTAAAGGACAGCACAGACGTTAAACCTGCACCTGAATAATCTCGTAGACCCAATAGTGCAAGCCCTTTCCACCTTGCTAGAAGCAAATGACCACACTCAACACTGCACCAAGCAAACTCACATCAAAGGCTCTACACTCAACGCTATCATTTCTAAACATAACACCATCTTCCTCCACTCCATCCTACCCTCTGACTGGTCTGACCACCACCTAATTCTTTTCAGTCTTAACGCTAACCAACCTAAGGTCTACTTCCAAACCATCCATCCCTCGCACTGAGTGGGTAACACATGCTATATACCCCAGGCAGAATTTGAAGTTTGAGTTCCCAAATTCCACCTCCACCAGACCTCACCCACTGATGATCTCACCTCCCACTACAACACAAAAATGGCAGAACTCTTTGACACAATCACCCTTTGGAAGCTCAAAAAATCATGACATTTCCCTACCACATCATGGTTTCACAAAGACCTTAACAAAGAGAGGTGACAACGTAGGCTGAGACAACCTGAAGACAACAACCCTCGATAATCAACCGCTCGCTTCTCTGAGCGAACGCCTTAAATGCTAAAAAATAATTTTCAGAGAAAAATCCTTCTTTGGAGCCCAACTTGACGACTCCAGGCACAAACCTAGAGACCTTTTCAACATCATCAAACAGCAAAACTCCTCCTTCTCACCTCACCCAATCCCTGGCTTTACAAAGCATTGTGAAGAGTTTGCTGCATTCTTCTCTGACAAAATAACTAACAACTATCTCTCACTAGACCCGTCCTCCTCCCCACCTTGTACCTCTAACACAGAGAGCTCATCCAGTGGCACACCAACAACTGCTGATTTCTTCCCACATTCAGGGCGTCTACGGACAGCCCTCCCACATTCACTTGTAACCAAATAAGCGAGGCTGACTGGATGGAATTTGACATTATCCATGAAGAAGAAATCTTCACAATATTTGCTTGCACGAAGCCAACATCCCGCCTCTCCGAAACCCTTCTCTTCACACTTGTCAAAAATCTCAAGCACATCATCTCTCCTGCATGGATTAAAATAATAAACTCCTTATCCAGTGGCTCCATGCCAGCCTCCCTCCAACTCGGCCAAGTCACCCCTCTCATCAAAAAGCCTGGAGCTGACCTTAACAACTACAGACCTGTATACAACCTTCCTCTCCTCAAGAAAACTATTGAAAAATGTGTGCTTGCACAACTTAACAACAGCATTGAAAAATACAAACCTTCATGACATCTTCCAATTTGGGATAGGAAAGGCTGCAGTACAGAGACTGCAATGTGGAACATCCCCAGCGACCTTTACAGATCTATAGATGATGGCCAGGCCTGCCTCATAGTCCTCTTAGACCTCTCGGCGGCCTTTCATACTGTCAACCATGATATTTTCCTACATACCCTCTTACAATGTACAGGCATCAATGGCACAGTCCTTCAGTGGCTTGCTTCTTTACTGAACCAACGCACTCAGCTAATTAAACAAGACAATAACACCACAACAGCATTGCCAGTCTCACAAGGAGTTCCCCAAGGATCTATCATATCTCCTGCCTTATTTAACCTCTATACGGAACCCCTTACAATGCTCCTGAAACAAGCCAAAGCTGCCTACCATCTTTATGCAGATGACACCCAACTCTACATAGATAGGTTGTTAGCCAATTACACCCAGCACTTAAACAGTCCTCTCTATATAGTACAAGCTTGCTTGACCAGTAACCACATTAAGCTCAACCCCAACAAAACTGAACTCCTCTTCATCCATCCAAAAGAAAAGTATCTTGCTGGACAACCTCACTGTATTAAACTGTAAACTGTCCATGTCCAACGCTGTCACACAACATGAAAGAGCATAATAATGCCTCTGCTAAAACTGCCTTCGACTCGTTGAAGAGCCTTAAAAAAAATCTAACCTTTCACCCCCCAAACCCCCCTGAAAACCTAAAGACCGTGTTGCAGTCCTTAGTCTTCTCCAAGCCGATCACCGGCTCCCAGAAATCACAACTAATCCCTATGAAAGCTACACTCAATTCAGTGGCCAGGCTACTTTCTGGGAAGAGTCGCTCCGATCACATCACTTGCACACTCAAGAGACTCAACTGGCTAACCATCAAAGCAAGATGTATATTCAAAACTGCTTGCATAACCCACAAAGCCCTCTATATTGAAAAACCAATCTACCTCACTAACAAACTATAAGAAGCCAGCCAAAACAGACCTCTTCGAAGCTCTAATACTCTACTCCGGACTCTGCACAAATTTAAGAAAGAAAAAGCAGGCACCTGCTCCTTCCATGGGAATGCCTCGAGAATCTGGAATTCACTACCTCAGGATTTATGTGACACTCATTCATTCCTAAACTACTTTTTCCCAACAAATGCCTAATCCCTCCCCCCTGAACAACTACTGTGCTCGTCTCTCCTCCCTCACACCCCCACCCCCCTCATGAGCCTGAACACTTCTACTTCGGGAAGAAACTGTGCTTCCACCCCCACCGACCACCTCCACCCCCCCCCCCGACCACCTCCACGCCCCCCCCACCCCCGGCCTGAAATGCACTACCAAATGTACCTCCGATCTAAATTGTACACATATCCTTCTGCCTATTGTATTCCTCTTTTATATATTGTCCTTTGTACTTTATTTCTTCATGCACCTCATAAAAGTGCTGCTGTGCTACCACAACTACCTATATCGTTCACATATCCTACAGTTTACATTGTTCCTCATTTAGCTACTGTCACTACGTATCTACGTATTTTGTATTTCTTTTATGTATTCCATATGCCCCTCATGTACTTGTTGTTTGCGCTACGTCTGTAAAGCGCTCTGATACTCTCGTGTCAAGTTCGTGCTTTACAAAACTCGATAAAGAAAATATTTGTTGAATGAGGATTACCATAAACAGGAAGCCAAAATGAGGTTTTCAACTTTGCAGGGTCTGTGTAAGAAATTGATGGATGGTGCTGGCCACGGGATGATCCTTTTATCATGATTAGACATTGTTCTATGCGTATGGGGGAAACGGTAGCATGGCTCCTTCCTCTGTGCCCTCAATATTCTTTCAAATGGTCCATTTATTCCTCTGTGTTGCTCAACATGTAAACAAATACAAAAAAACGATCCTCTCTATGTCGTGTCACCATACCTTTTTTTTCCAGTTAAATATAGCCAAGAAGAGTGAAGGGCTTCTCCGGGGTTTCTTGGAGGGCCCACTACAGTTCAAACCCACCTACAAGTTCGACCTGAACTCAGACGTGTATGACACCAGGTAAGGAATCTACAGACTGAGGTGTGACACAAGGTAAGGAAGCAAAAGATGTAAATGTGACAGTAGGTAAGGAAGCTACATAATTAGGTGCAACAGAACATAAGGAAGCCACATAAACTAATGTGCCAATATTTAAGGAAGCTGTGTAACACTAAGTTCGGGAAGAGCATGATGGTGTGAGAGCAGGTAAGGGAACTTCATAGTTAGGGTCTGGCATCAAGGAGCAATGCTACAGTCAGAGAATGTGACATCAAATGACAATACCAGTGACTGAGGATGCCAGGCCAGTTCATGTTATGACCAATGGTGTGATGACACGTGTTTTTTGGACACTGAATGAAAGAAGGTACAGCCTGTGGCATGGCCTCTGTAAGGAAGGCACATACTGGGAGCATAACACAGAGTAAGAAAGCAAGAGACGCAACATCTCAAATTAGTGAAGGAAGGCATGGACTGAAGGTATGCGACTAGGTAGAAATCTAGAGATTCAAGTGTGTGACTCTAGTGAAACAAGCAAAGCCAGGCAGGAAAGCTACAGACTTGGGGAGTGACTCTAAATAACAAAGCTAGAGCTTGAAATTGGAAAATAGTGTCACGTGGTCCTAAGCATATTTTAAAATAAGGTGGTAACCCCTACTTTAAACTTCAAAAAATGATTCCAGTTTCTATGTCAATTGTGGAGCACTGAATTGATCAGAGGAGCACCGGCGGGGTGTGAGGGCCACATGCCTCTTAAGTTGGGTGGATCTGTGATGGAATGAGCAGGATTGGTGTTTTGCTAGAGTGATGAACATGACACTGGGTGATTTGATGCTGTGTCTCCAGTGACAGGTAAACATGGACTAGGAGGTGCACAGTTAACACCCCTTTTGTGCTGGAAGCCTCACAGTTAGTTGGGTGGTGGGCAGCATTCCTCTGTGCTGGGGTAACCAAGTCACCTCTTGTTGGCTATGTGAATCTGAGGACTTGCTACCAGAGATGTATTAACCTTTTTCTTTATTTGCAGAGGAAAGAAGGCTCTGTTTGGCTTTAAGTAAGAACTGTAATGACCTATGATCAGATGTGAATCCAAGAGATGCTAATTGATGACATGATTCTCACCTATGCCTGTAGTATCTGTTCCTCATCACTTCCTGGCAAATGATGAGAGCTAAAGCTGCAGCGTCCTCTGCTCTGCTGAGACACTGGGGTGGTTGGATAATCTCTATAATCTAAAACTGTAGTTTTTCTCCTTTTCTGAGGCTTGCGAAAGGCCCCAGGGTACTAGGTGCAGGCCTTTGTGTTTTGCTACTTTGGCACAGTGTGGTACAATAACTAAGAGATGGTCTTTATGATGTAATAGTACAGCAATCGTTCTACTCTCCCAGTAAGTATGGTATATCCCTTTTTTAATACCCCATGGCTTAACATTGTCTGTCTTTGCGCACATCATATAAACAGAGAACATCGGTTTTGCAACGTTAATGCTGCGCATTAAAAGATTCAATTCTTCCGAGTAGATTTTGGAACACATTCCGTTTCTACTAGTGAGAAATTGTGCATCAACAACATCGTCCTCCGCTTTTTCATTTAGTACTTACGTGGCGTGAAACATCTCATTGAATTCACTCTTGATTTCCAAATATGGTTCCAGTTTTTTGATTGACAGAGAGCAGAGACGGTGCAGCTTATCAGTGACTGTCAGCTTGTAGCACACCTTGAGCTGAGGAGGCTATTGATCTGGTCATTTGTTTCAGACTTCCTCTTCACTAGTGCTCAGAATAATTAATTGTTTTCTATTGTGGCTAAGTCTACTGCATGTGTCAGACAGTGTATAGGACAGGGTAGAGTTTTTTTGTTTTGTGCAGAACAACATACAAATATCTGATAGTGAGTAATTGGGGGTGGTGGACAAGGTAGTATTCGCTTATCTGCGAATGTGACTGGTTCTGAACTTCTCTTTGAGGTTCTGAATCGTGTGTGTTCAGTATCAAGGACCATATGAGAGATGTCATGAGCATCGAATGTACATGGAGAGTGATGTTAAACAAGAACGGGAGGTAACCCTATATATTTATTAGGGACGAGGTATATTAATGAGTTGAAAAGCAGGCAGTCCCTATGTCGTAATGAGTAAAAGAGAATATACCTCTATCTAAACCAAAGAGTTAGATGCTAAAAGATCTAACGGTGTTCATCAACCACTGTGTGCCTCTATCAAAGAAAAACTTTATAAAACTTTATAAAAAACCTGCTAATCACAGTAACACAGTACAGCATATGTTTGCACAAAGAAACTCGTTTGATTAGATCATGAGTATATTCAAGAAACAATTTTATTCCAAAAAGGATATTTAATCATAAATCAATAGTAATCCTCCTCCCAATATAGGTTACAATCTGAACATATCGGAAGCCTAAAAACATTAAAAATCGAAAATCTTAAAAACATTAAAAGTCGACGCAGCGTTTCGGTGTTTGTTCAATGTTTTCACCTTCTTCAGGACAATAAAACTTTCAATCTGGGTATTGCGATGGATTATGTCTAATCAATTACATAATCTTGTGGAGGTAGAAATATGTCCCGCCACTGATAGTGCCTCACTAGGGGAGCCTCTATAGATGTATGGATCCTTTTCTTGTATCCGTTAAAGCCACCGTATTATATAAGGTGGAATGTATTATTAATATAGATTTCTTTATATGAGAGAATCTATATTGTAACAGGACCATTAACGTAGGTATTTGTAATCTTTGCCTCGTTCGTTGATTTAAAAGATCCTTACTCGTATGTGTATGGGTAAAGACACCAGATTTGAGGTCTGTTTGTTGGATATCGGCCTCCCTGCTCTGACGGATACTCCGGATATGGGCCTAACTCTTTGGTTTAGATAGAGGTATATTATCTTTCACTCATTACGACATAGGGACTTCCTGCTTTTCAACTCATGGAGAGTGATGGGCAGCACAAGGAGTGCAGTGCTCTATTGAGTACAGAATCAGTGTGAGCAAGACATTAGTGGGGCCTTTAGAATGCATTAAATAGATGTCGAGGTTAATGGCATGGATTTGTGTGACTGGGGCAGCTATGGAATACTTTAATACACAAGGGATAAATGTTCACATTGTACTATGCCTGTGGTGTTTGTGAGAGACTTTGAGTTTGGTAAGGATTGTGGCTTTACTTTGCATGACGAGGGTGTTGGGCCTCAGGGAGCATGTGATTGGTTTACATTGTGCATGATATTGAGGTAGAGGTCTCATGTTGCTTGAAATCGATCTTTGGGCCTTTATGTATATTGGGCAGATGTGCGGCCCTATTTTTAATGAAGAGATGTTGAAATTAAGTGTGCAGAGGATTGATGCGGCATCGTGTGTGTCTGCATGGGACAGACCTGCTTATCTTGGTGTGCGTGGAATGAATTTGTGAACTATAATGTGTATAGGTTAGATGTTGGAACTGTGGTGTGCATGGAATGAAGTTGTGAGCATTACTCTACATTAATAGCTGGTCGGCTGTAGTCTGTGCGGATCTTAGTGTTCAAGCCATAACAAGCATGATGCAGATGTGCAGACTGTCATGTGCATGTGGTGATTATTGGCCGGGGGGGTCTTATTGTGCAGAGGTGGATGTTGGAGACTTATCACAAACGGAATGAATACATGAGAATATGACTTCATGAAACAGATGTACACATCTTGGTGTGCATGGGGCGGGTTTGTGAGCCTAATCTGATAGAGACATGTAGCCGCAAATTCCATACTTAAGAATCGGCTCCAGGCGTGAGACTGAATCCGGATTTTTTCCCCCATTGCACATCCGCGTGACTGCGTGTCAACGTTGTCCACCCGGATGTGACGTCGACGGAGGCCATATAACTCCCTAGCCGACGCACCAACATCAGTTTCTTCTTTTCCTCGCTTGCAATGCAGATCAGGGGCAGTTAGGGGGCCGTTTTTTGACCCACTTCAATATTTTGTTGAGTGTGGTTTTTGTAATGCCTACGGGGTTTAAACAGACTGATGTTGATCACAGATTCTCAAACCATCTGTTTGTGGTGCATTGGAGAACACTATGACTCCGAGGAGTGTGGTTTCTGTTGGCGTCTTCGGTCAAAGGCTTTAAGAGAGCGCCGTATGAAACTTCTGGTGGCATGACTGTCTGAGGCACCACATCATTGCCAGTCTTCGATTAGGTCCAGAGACCGGTCGAGGAGCCATTCGGGTGAGGGGTCATCTCCGTTGACGTCCAAGAAGACTCAGAAGCACCAATGGTTGCAACGTAAGTTAGTTTCGGACCCTGTCTCCATCCCCTGCATCCTTAATATCCTCGAGCCCGTTGGGGGGAGACCAGCCCAAATGTGAGAATATTATATTTCCCTCCATGAAGTCTTTAAACTCTCCTCAGGTGTACCTCAAGTACCAAGGAGGGGAGAGGTGGCCTTACTGCATCCTCACCGACGGGTTTGCCCTTGGTGACAGTTGGACCCTCTGAATCCGTGATCGGATTTGAGGCGGCGCCGGTGCACAGCCCTTCAGGGTTCATACCTTCAGCGTTGGGGTCGGGGCAGCAATGACGTCAGCGGCACCAATCGACACCGAACCTATTACTCTTTCTGACACCGATACGATGCCAGACGATGTCGGATGTGCCGCCGATGGAGCCGTTTGTTTTAAGCAGCTTTCCATATGTCCTTATGCAACCTGTTTCTGCTTGTCTTATGGGAATGCATAGTTTTGCAGGTGACGGGGAGCATAAAGGGTGTCAAAACCCTTTGGACGATGCTGCCCAGCCTCCTTTGGAGGAAAATTGGCTGGTTTAGCTGGGTGAGGCCAGTGGACTTGAGTCCTCTCCAGTTTCAGATTTATTTTCTCCACCTGGTATTGCAATGGAAGTGAGTTCCTCTTACGCGGTGGTATTGAGGAGGAGAGCTGTAGTTTTAGGTTGCGAGCCTCCCTCTGTGGAATTGTCCACAAACCCTCTGGTGGATGTTCTTTACCAAGGTGAGAGGAGCAGTGGTGTAAAACAGTCCCCCGCAGCCCCCCTGAGTGCCGGGGGGAGGGAAACTCCAAGGGGCCCAGTACTCTTGCTGGAGAGTTCCTCATTGGCCCCTCCACGTACCTTGCAAGGGGGCCCCCTCAAGTTTCATTATGTCAGTGGAGACATGGATGGAGCCTTTACTCCCTTATGATGAGTTTCTACATGACCTGTGTTATGAGCTGGGGCGAGACACCAGTATCGGGAGTTCCAGTTGATCAGGCTATAGCCTATATACTTCTTCCCACCCCTAAGGACTCAGTTTGTCTTGTGTGACATCCCACCACAAAAGGACTGGTGGGACAGGCTGCTATGAGTTCGCTGGACATTAGTGTCCGTCCCTTCGTTCCACAAAATAAGGAGTCCAGATGATTAGAGCATTGTGGGAGGAATATATTCTCTTCCGTTAGCTTTTCATTGAGGTCGTTAAATTCACAAGTATTTTGGGCACATGTTCTCATGCTCTATGGGACTCTGTGGTGCATTGGCTGCATTCTCTTTCAGAGGAACCCAGGAACTTCTATAGGTGGTACAAGATGGCCAGGAAGCAGCGAAATTAACCATAAAATGTGGTATGGACACCACTAATTCTGTGCGCTGCGCTGACATGCATAGCTGCGTCAGTTGGGGTTTTCAGAGACTGTACAGGATAGCCTGAAAGATATGCCATTTCATTATGCACATTTATTTGGTGAACATGCTGATTCAGCTTTACGGCGATTCAGAGCTGGTCGGTGTGACAAAGCCACCTAGTCAGGTCTTTGAATGGTCTGGTGGATTTTTTCTTGTTGACTTGTGTAGAAAGGAGTGTTTATACATGACTTAGTTACAGTATGTATTTTGTCTGGTGGAAAGAAGTGTTCATACATGACGTAGTTGCAATATGTATTTTGTCTGATGACCACCTGTGTGGTGTTTCTGCTTAATGCAGAGGTTTATAGTTGTTTAGACAACCTATTGGTTCTTCACATGTTTTTTTCATGCCCTTGGTTCTGGTAATTTAGGATTATAGAAAAATTATGGGCTGCAGAATTCTATTCAGTGAAGATACATTCTTAAAAATATATTCCACCATAATTGGCTATCTTGATAATTATTTACTGCTTGGTGCAGAAGTCGTGACTTTCTCCTTCAGCTCTGCCCTTGACAGTTTTTCAGCTGTTCATTTGTGTTTGTTTGATAGAAACCTGATATACTGATCTTGTGGTTTGCTTTAGTGTGAAGAAGACCTCAAGCTCTAGAGTTGATACCTTCATGGTATGTACTATACTCTATGTGGAGTATTTTTTGTATGGTGTGGTGAGCATTTCTAAATATGTATGTCCTGAGCTGGGATTGCTCAGCTTGCGTACTATTAGACTCTCATTTGAGTGTGCAGAGTTCTACCCTCTGCGTTAGGGTATTTCGCTGACCTACAACATCATACATTTGTGAAGTTGGTACCCTTTAGTAGGTTCTTTTGATATTTGTACCTCCATGGGAGTCTCATTGTGTATTTTGTACCTTTTTAGATGAGTGTTAAATTTCAGTCATCCTCTTATTAGTCTTGGTTAATATGATGAAGTTTCTCTTATACTTTTATATGGTATTTGTGTGAACTTATGCTTCATTTATGAGCACTTGCCAATAGACCGATGTGCCATTGATGCTCTAGATACCTTCTGGTATTTTCACAGAAGGTAGCTGGTACATTCTTGGTTTATGTGGCTTCTGCTTTTCCTCTGGCACTTGCCTTACATTTAGGCGGTAGATGTTGTTACTTATAATTGATAGAAACAGTTTTTTACTTTTGCTGAATTCAGAACATTGTTAATCAAGTGCTTATCATCTTGGGAGCCTGAAGGTACATTCTTCAGGTTCTGTCTTATAACCATTGCTGTTTGATTGGCTCTTCTACCCCTTTGTGTGGACATGTCGGTGTGTACATGTTCCTTGAGCCTGATTGTTTGGTTTTTCTGGGATTAGGTCATGCTATTATAGGTCTCTGAGGAGACGTAGTCTTGTTGTCAATTCTATTCTATTAATATTCTTTATTCATTTGTAGTTGTTATAAAGCTTAGAATTATTACTAAAGATTTTCTTTTTTTTTGATGGGCATGTCCCTCTAGAGGTGTACCTTTTCATAGGCTTTATTTTTATATCTATATATATGAATTTTCTTTTGTTTACACATAGGCGTTTATTTATTTTACTCCTATGTCAGTACATATATTAGGGATATCCTAGAGGTATTTGTATCATCTCTAGTTCTTTTTCATAAGGAAAGACTGCTTCTATACGAATACTTGCTATTGCTGTTTTCAACTTCTTTTTTCATAGTGTATTTGTTATGGTTTCTCCACAGGAGATGGACTTTTCCCTGTGTTTTTATCAGGACAGTTCTGGCTAGGGCGGGACTTTATACTGCATAGAGGTATTGTTCAATGGCATGGCCTACTGCTCTGTGTTCCACAGGTTTTGAACACGCGGTTCGGGCCTGGATATAAGACCAAATGTGTTTGTATTTGTAGGGTATTTTGGCAAAATTGTCCTATTGTCATGGTTAATGTTCTCCCCATGCCTTAGTTTTTTTATGAATTGTGTTACTGTGCTCCTGTCCACAGTTATTGTGGGGGGTGAGAATGCATGGGGTTGGATCCCATTAAGGGTGCAGATAGTTTTATATTGCTGTTGTTGGTTGACGTCTGACAGACATTTGTCATACTAATATGGATATTTTATTCCCAAGGTTTTAATGTCTTATAACTTTACTTACCTGGGGTTCCTTCCATGGGAATTTATGTGGTAGAGTATGTTATTGTTTGCATACTATACTATGAATGTCTCTTTTTTTCTCTTGGTCTATCCCAGTTTTGTTCTAGTAAGAGACTTTTAATGGTGTCAGTTCGCAGACCCTCCACCTGGGATGTTATGACTTTGGTATTTGATTCTAAATTAAGGAATCTGCGGCTGGGTGTCTCTATTGGATGAACAAGTTACATACTTTCAGTAACACATTATCTGGTAGAGAAAGGATCTAGCCGCAAATTCCTTAATAACCAGCCCATCCTCCCGCTCTGCGAACTTAGTCTTATTTGGTCTCACACAGTTCATTGTGGCATTTAAATCTTAATAAAAAGAAATCTGTGATTATCAGACACAAGGGTGTCTTTTATTTTAGCACACTGTTTCAATGGGCAGTTTCTTTATGTGGCTTCACTTTTTGAGTGCAGAAAATAGTCACGAAAGAAACTGAATTTGGCGTGGGAGGTATATGGACTCCCTTTACCAACTTGTAGGCGTGCTATCGGAAAAAAATAACGTATCCAGTATCGCGCCTGGGGAAGAATCTAAAGTAAGGAATCTGTGGCTAGGTCCTTTCTCTACCAGATAATGCGTTACCAATAATAAGTAAGTTGTTCAATAGGCATGGTTAGGTGTTAAGGCATTATTCTGCACCATATGAATAGTTGAGCCTGAGTGTGCAAGGGACAGATACAGGTGAGCCTGTTGAGGAATACCTAGTTTGTGTGTGATGTCTAGTTCAGTACCAGATGAGACATTGCTTGCGCTCCTTGTGGTATGCGCTACATTATTCCTGTTAGTCATCTCTAATGGTTTACGGCTGATTTAGTATTAAATGTCTGCAAGCTGACTTTTTCCTAACTAACCTGTAGTATTTAGTTCATTGTTTGCTAAACTGCTTATGATGGTAAGAGACTTTTTCTGGACACACAAACTTTCCCATTAGAGGGTTGGGGTGTGTAGGTGTGGTGCAGGAGATATATGAAGTCGTTGGGGCTGATCCTATAAGGGAATGGATGTTTGCCCACAGAAAGGCTCTCACCTTGTAGACTTCTTAGTGATCAGCTGTCCTGGTAACCACATGTCCTGATCTTTAGTAATAGCTCCTTATCATTTTATGACCATCCTTGGGGGCTGAGGTGCTGCTCCTACTTTATCTGCAGAGTGGCTCTTTTCTGCTGCTTGTGTTGCCGGGAGTCCTCAGCTCCCAGGTCATGGGGATTCATGGGCATACACCCTATCCTCGATGCAGCTTTTCCTCAATTGAACGCCTGGACAGATGTACAGGATGGAATAAGGGACAATTGCTTGGTCACATAAAGCCCACTTTAAGGTTAAATTTGGAAGAGCTGTGTGACGCTGATGGGGTTTGTGCTTTTTCATGCCCTTCCAAAATAACTCCTTAAGCATGTGATGATGTAAAATTTGGATTTAAGCTTCTAGCTTCTCCACTTTCATTCTTACAGTGGTAAGAAACGAAAGCCAGCCTGGACGGATCGGATTCTTTGGAAACTGAAGTGTCCGATGCCTGAAGAGGATGCTTCAGAGCAGATGCTCACTGTGATTTTGGAGAATTACACCAGCCACATGAGCTATGGAGTCAGTGACCACAAACCAGTGACTGGGACCTTCACGTTGCAGGTACACATTCTGCCCTAGGAAGCTGTTACACATTCATGGTGTGCTGCAAACAGATGCAGTTCTCTCAGTGGCTCCATTTTTCTTGTATTTTGTAGTTGAGGCCACTCATGTCTACACCGTTAGTAAATCTGAGACCAGAGGGTGAGTGGAATGCAGATTCAGATGCCTTGATCAGCTACTCCCTGACACCAGAATTCCCAAGCAGCACATGGGACTGGATTGGACTGTACAAGGTGATATTTGCTTGTTTTAAATGCGGATCTGTATGTTTTATATTTATAGCTATTATTGTGCCACATGTATATTTTATACATTCTAACATTTTGTATTCACCTGTCATCTTGTGGTTAAAATATTAGTTTTATCATGGAGAAAAACAGTGAATGTTGACAAAGGCATTCCATAACAGCATCGTCTTGGGGCGTTTACAATCACAGAATTCGTACTGATTATTCGTACTGACATCTCAACATTTTAAATTTGTCTCCAAATCAACAGCACTTATTTTTCTTGCTCCCGACATTCAGACATTGGACATCGCTATTTAAATAGTTCCATCCTCTGGGTGCAAGATGGTTGTCAATGGTACAAGCGAGTAGACTGTATATCAGTATTAACCTGTTTACTTTCAGATGATCAGCAGTGTTCAGCGCATGAAAGAAACCTCTTTTAAGTACTACTGAGTCTTCTAATTTAAGATGTCAGTCATGGACACATACAAATACCTGCGCAACATCTGTATTAGTTCATGAGCTGTGTCTGAGTGTGAGACTCGCTTGAAGTTCCAGCCTGAAGCCCGGATGACAATAGAGGACAAGGAGGAAACTCGTAAGCGATTGGCAGTCATCAGACACTCTACTGCAGTTCTGTGGCCTGCCCATGGCATGTCTGCTGGGATAAAGTGAATCTTGTCGCTCTCAAATATGGCAGATTGGCATAGTGGGATGGTCCTCCTGAGAAAAAAACTGAAACTGAGCCTACTTTAAGTAAAAGTCACCATGCCAAGTCGAGGCATGTCATTCCCAAGTGGTTGAAGCTTTTAGTTCAGTGCTTTTGACAGCCATACAATCAATACAGCTGGTCTTTATTAATTCGTGCTGCTCCAATTTCAACAGCTCATGTTCAATTTAAGATTTCTCTGAGTTCAAAGTCTTTATCATCCAATGAGCCAATTCAGGAACATGTATTGGTGTTGACAACAAAGACCGAGTACACCGCTGCTTCAACCTCCAGGCAATATTTTCTTTTGTCTAGTTTCCTAGTGGACAGATTCTCAGCTAAGAGCATGTTAGAGAGAAAGTCGGAAAAAATGACGAGGACAGCTTCTAAGCAAAATAATATGTTATAGTTACATATGTTCTGTCATATGTAATTTCCTGCCCATTTGTCTGCCATTTTTATGCCCTCTTGTCACTTTAAGGTGTATTAAAACTACTGGTGATTGACATATGACCCATTACTGTGGAAATAACCTCCTTTGTTTAATGACCAGAAAATGAACCTTAAAATCTCAAACAGACCTTCCCAGTCATGTCATCACTGTCTGCTCTGCCGAATTTTGCTGCCTCAAAAAATACAAATATTGTGGCTCAGAAAGCAAACCTTGCAGTGTTTTTGCGACAACGCAAGGTGCCTGTCGCAAAAATACAGTGGCTCACCTGCAGAAGCAGCAAACCAGCAAGTGACTTACAGCAGGAGAGAGCTGGGAAGTGGGGTGTCTGGTGCCAGAGAGTGTGTAGGTTTTAGTTTTAAAGCTGTACTCTCTAGGGCACGATTATAGAGTCCGAATTAAAAATAGGTCTGGGCCCGAAAATAAAAGTGTCCCTCATTCTTGAATTACACAGCTAAAAATGTGGGCCATGTACGAAAATTGGCCCCATTTTGAACTTGTAAAGGCACCTGTGTAAGTGTTTTTCCAGGTATAGAAAACTGTATGGATTTGAGCTTACTACAGGCAATATTTGTCTAATATCAGGGAAATAAATAGTAGTAAATGGCCCAGCAGACAATAAACAGGCCCACAGACAGCCAGAAAAACCGGCACGCCACATGAAAAGGTTTGCTAGAGAAGAGGTAGGTAGGAGGACTGGTAGCATGAGGGAATGGGGAGCAGGGAAAGATTTGTTTAGGTAGAAGGGTTGGAACGGGTGCGGAAACTGCTGCAGCACCCCTAAAATATCATGCTGGGTTCAAAAGGCGAATAAGCAATACAAAGGCCTTTTAAAGTTGTTTTTATTTTGTCACATTTGCTGTGTGTTCAGAGACAGAGTTCAAATGTCATGCTATGTCTGACAAATTACTGCTTATCCTTTCTAACTTTAGGACTGATGTTTACTTTTCTTTTTCGAACTGCAAAGTTAGAGGATTGTCATGTAAATTATGCAACATAATGTATGTCATTGAAGTGGGTAGGTGAAATCCTATGTATATATACTGTCGAAAGATATATGGATAAAAAACTAATCACATTTGTTTGTAATTCTGAAGTATGATGCAAACAAAGATTTTAGTCGGGTCAAAGCAACTTTACATAGTGATGTCCAAGTGATAATTTTTGTTGAAACTTGATTGTCACAGATTGGCGTTTGTGCGTTATACAGTTTTATCAGTAAAATTGCATATCAGAGTGATTTGTGGCAATTTCAATGGAAAATGTGCTGTCTATAAATGACAGTGCTCTCTCACACCATGCTTTAGTAATAATTTTGTGACGTGCTCCAAAATTCAGACCACACCCTTACCACTCTTCTGCTGAATTGACCAGGATCATTTGCTATACTTGTTCCCATGTCACCATAATGTTCCACAATCCCTCTTGACTTCAATGATGTAAACTTGATGGCAGCACCCCCGCTTTGAAAATTGTTCCTGCACCCATGGTCCCACTACTCTCTCTATATTTCTGAACGTTTGCTAGTCCTCCCCTTTTCTCACCCTTCATCTTTGTTTCTCTCTCTCTACCACGTTCCCTTTTTTGTACGCCAATTAAAGGATTTGTATTTAATTCCTTTCTCTGGGTATACTTCTCATCCTCCTTTCCTTATGGTGGTTTTAAGGATTGCTCTTTCTCTCATTGGCATTGCATCAGTTCCCATCCCCTGCATTATTTTTGGGGCCTCTGTCTTGACGTGGTACTGTCTTCTTTTCATAGCATGTTCGCCTACAGTTTAAGATTTGTTTGCCACCCTCTTGTAGTCCAACACAAGGTTTCGGTTCAAGTTTTTGTTTAATTTTGACATTGCTATTGTTAAGCTTATTATTAAAACTACTACAATAGGATCATTGCTTTGTCAGCAGGTTGCTTCCATTGTTCTACATGTAGGGTAAACATTCCATCGGGTGTAATGGTCTTGGCAGGAAAGCATCTCCTCTGCTCCCGAGAGGTGATGGATATGAGATAAAGTAATCTTACCCCACCCCCCCTTTACGTACATTATAAGGATATTGCAAGTCGCCGAGGAGTTCCTAAGGTTATGGAACTCCAAGGTGACTTGCAATATCCTTATGTACGCCAGCGGGTACTTTATCCCATATAATGTATGGTCACACCATCACTTTTCCCTTTAACCACTTAAAACCTTGGTGCATAGAACTTTCATATGAAAGTGCGAGTATGTTTGCAAAGGTGAAGAATAAAAAAAAACCTCTAGTGCAGAATTAAATTCATCAAAAACCTGGCCGACATTTGTTGCAAACAGGTATTAGAAACAGTTCAATATGAGTCGGTTTAAAAAAAAAAATAAGAGCTCCAGTAGCTCGACATGTGTAGAAGCATTCAGACAGATTTTAGCTTTTCTCTAACTATCTAAGGAGTGCAAAAAATATATAAAATTAAAGACGGGTGACTGTGAGATATGGGGATGTTTTTTACTGAGTGACGTCAAATAGACTAGCGCGAAGCTGAGCTGTCTATGATATCACTCAGAAACCTGAGGTAAAAAACATCCCTGTAATTCACTTTTTAACAATCTATAATTGTATGTAATGTATAGCCCCACAAATTATCTTTCCCTGCCTTCAACTACTGTGCAGGAGCTGAGGATAATGCAAGAGCTATGCATAACAGGCCCTCTCCTCCCTGACGCAACAGAGAAATATAAATATCTTACCTGCTATCCTTAACCAAAACCCACTACCTTCCCCCTCCTGCAGCTGTGCTTTCTGTCAAACCAGATAAGCAGAGCTGCGCTGACAGCTCAGGGGAGGGGGGGGGGGCTGTCAGTCTAACCTAGAAGGCCTTAATGACATCACACAGTTGATAACCAGTTTTTTTTATCAACTGTAGTGATGTCATAGTAAGGAGTCATGACTTTCAGAATCTGATGGAGGCTTTCTATGGGAGGCATAAATAGCAAACATATTCTCTCTGCTTGTCATTGTAAAGTAGAAAAATAGAGCAGAAGAAAGAAAAGCAGCGTTCAGCTTTTATTGCTTTTAATAGCTTATCAGCTATGCTCCGTGACCTAACCTGCCTTTCACCCTGGCTGCTAACTCTGACAGCAGCATTGTGACGCCAGAACTCCACTGTAATAACTTATAATAGTCGAGTTCTGACGTCCTTTCTTTATAACTGGTGACTGGGTGAGTCACAAGTCAATGATATATTAGAGGCTGGCATTTATACAAGGATTACAGAATCCCATGTATTATAGTCAGCTTCTGAGGGCACGATCAGCAATAAGGTGCTTGATAGCCTTGTAAACTTTAAATATAAACTCCTTACCAGAGGAATGAGGGTAAAGCCTTTTTCCGAGATCTGGGCCAGCGAGTGGACTGGGCAGCATCTATGGTAGGTTTACCTCCAGTATACCAGGGTCTCAAGTACTGCTACATTCCAACTGGAAAACCAAGTTATTCTCTCACTTTCTCCCTCTCTGCACACTTTACTTTCCAGGTGTAGTGGGGAGAGTTGTCAGGGCTTTCTCCAGAAAGTAGTAGAATGTTTGAAATCAGAGACTCAACAGCCTGTCAATGCTGTATCTCATGAAAAGAATAGGTCTTACATGTACATATCTGTATCTGTAACAGCAGATGCCCACCAGGCTAATGTTGATGTCTCACATAATCGCCAGCTCTATAAGGAAACCAGTATTGGCAAAGCCAATAGGTCTCGCCTATGGGTGAGATTTTGGCTAATTGGCGAGCTATTGGCTTTGGCAATCAGGTGGAGAACAAGAGGGTGGATGGAGGTGGAGAACAGGAGGGCATGTGCATTAAGCTGCTTAACCACCCTTATGTTATTCATCAATGAACCCCATACGCATGGAATGTAGTTTTAAATCAGGCAAAGTGCTGCCATATTGCACCTGTATTGCATTATAATGACATCCCTTTGTGCAGTAATCAAGGTTTCTGTAAAGTACTCTGTTGGACTTTGAGCTGAACTCTCCTGCTCAATATCTATGCTTCCTACGTACAGTTGAATGTATAATTTAAAAATAAGTATGAATGCAGGTTAGGTGAGCTTTTCTTTATTTAAATTAAATAATCACTTTTGAAGGGTCTATCATATATGGCGAGTACCTACCACTTGGTTGTAAGAGCTGCAACTGGCAACGACAAAAGAATGGATGCAGGCTACAACGGAAAGAGGAAGAGTGTGGATGGGCAGCACCCAAATGAGGAAGTGGAAGTGAGTGGGTGGGGTAAAGTAACAACAGGATCTCAAAAGAGGGAGAGCTGGTGGTAGCAAGCTATACTGAAGAGGGACGGAAGCGAGAGGGAGGGGCACTGAGTGGGGAGAAGTACACAGCATGACAGAGCCAGCTGAACAAGACGCAGTCTGATAGAGTGCTCAATCAGAAAGAAAAAGAAGCGTCTAAATCAAAAAGCAGTGGAGGGGCACAAGGAATTGTGTGTGTGCTTCAGGCAAGCGACAAACACACACGGCAAAGGAGGGAAGCCTGGTGCTTCTGACCAATAAATAGCTAGGAAATGAGTGAGGGTGAAGCAAACCAATGGTAAGTAATGGATGGGCTCCAAGCCCACTAATAAAGTACAAAATGTCTCGTAGAGACAACACATGCGCTGTCTTGATGAGTCCTAACAAGGTATGATTTAACATGTAAAGCTTCTGGGACTCGATTACATGGTCTGACGGGGAGGGTAGGTGCGGGAAGCATTAAGGGCCAAACAGTTCGGTTAATGAACTGATTGAATCACTTTTTATCCAATTTTACAATTAATTGGAAACTTTGGTAAACGCTTCCTCTGAAGATTGTAACAAGCAGTTAATGGCAATTGAAAAAGTGTTGACTGATCTGACTAAAAGAATTAACTCAAATTTTGTATGTCCACAATCTGTGAATTTCTGTTCTTGTTGCCTCTTCAATCATGTAAAACAGTCATTCATCCTTTGATTACACCACTTCTCCACTATGCCAATGTTTTTTATCTCGTCCTTCCTGATCTTCTGATCGGGAGGCTTTATGTGGTTCAGAATGCAGCAGCTCAGCTACTACTTAGGTTCCCTCATCACAGTTTGATCTCTACTAATCTAAATGAATTTCCCTGGCTGCCGATTAAAGACAGAATTCTTTTCAAAACTTTGGTTCTGGCGCACAGACCTTTTATGGCTCTGGCCCCAGGTATCTTTCAAACAGACTCAAACACTACTGTCCTTCTAGGACCCTTCGTTCTGTGGATGCAGGGCAGTTATTCATTCCAAAAATTAAGTGGAAGAGGGGGTTCCTCCTTCTCTTTCCTGGCAGCCCAGGCCTGGAAGCATCTCCTCCTGCAGCTTCGTAACATCCACAATTAATCTCAGTTTCGTAGGCTTCTCAAAGCCTGGCTGTTCGAGATAGCGTACTGAGTAGGGATTCGGGATCTTTCTGGGTTGCACCAGGTTATTAGCTCTCTTAGTGCCGGAACACTCCTTGGAGTAGCTGTGTGCTTTAGAAATGTGAAAAATAGAAATCTGAAATAAATAGGTATATGATGTTGAAAGAAGGTTGCCCTTTGGTTACATGTCCCGCCTCTTCTCAGACAGAGTTTCGTATTAGAAACATTCCCAGTGTCCTGGGCCAGCACATAAATAGGTATTTCTCTCACATTCAATGCGTATGTAGCTCCAAGTCCTGTCCCTGTTACCTCAATAATCAACCTACTCCTACCTACATACCACCTTCTAGTGAGAAGGGGAGGGTTAGAGGTGGGAAAATCTAACTCATTCATCTCAAATCCTGATTCCCCATGATGATAAATGTTCCCCCAGATTTCACTCCATGTGTTGCTATCTCAGTTAATATCTCTCTTTTATAAGAGAGGTCATTAGAACGTAGTTCATTGGATCAATACACATACTGGGGCTGGTTGCTTCCTTTTCCATCACATTTACATGACTAGACGCATTGGGTGGTTTGGGTCAGACCCAAAGTCTTTAGAAAGAGACTATGGGCCCGATTCATAGAACTAACTTAAGACAAAATCCTAAACTTACTACCATTTTCGTATTCACAGAAGGTACTTACTCATTTTGGTATTCACAGAAGACACTTACTCATTTCGGTATTCACAGAAGTTAGGAGTCCTAAGTTTAGGACTCCTAAATGCCTTCTGTGAATACCGAAAGTCTTAAAATTAGGATTTTTCTCAGTTTAGGAGTCCTAAACTTAGGAGTCCTAACTATACTACTACTAAACTGAGAAAAATCCTAATTTTAAGGCTTTCGGTATTCACAGAAGGCATTTAGGAGTCCTAAACTTAGGAGTCCTAACTTTACTACTACTAAATTGAGAAAAATCCTTATTTTAAGACTTTCGGTATTCACAGAAGGCATTTAGGAGTCCTAAAGTTAGGAGTCCTAACTATACTACTACTAAACTGAGAAAAATCCTAAGTTTAAGACTATCGGTATTCACAGAAGGCATTTAGGAGTCCTAAAGTTAGGACTCCTAACTTCTGTGAATACCGAAATGAGTAAGTGCCTTCTGTGAATACCAAAATGAGTAAGTGCCTTCTGTGAATACCAAAATGGTGGTAAGTTTAGGATTTTGTCTTAAGTTAGTTCTGTGAATCGGGCCCCACATCATTTTGAGTTTTGTCAACTGGGCAAGATGTTATCACAGTTCTCCTGTATTGAACATCTTTCTTTAGTAATTCAGACCCGCTCTCTGGGATTCTTCTATAAACCTCCCCTGACCCAGGTTGTCCCAAGCGCCTGCCCTCCCAGTTTTCATCGGGGTAGTTTCTCGTGATAATTTTACCATGCAACTTTCTAATACATTAAGGGCCATATGCAGGTAAATTACATTTACCGATTCTTAAATACCGAATTTTACCGATTCGGTATTTATGAATCGGTAAATGTAATGTAGGTAAAAAAATACTGATTCGGTAAGTGTCGATATTTTAGAATCAGTATTTACCGATTCGGTAATGGTAACCTGTATCTCATTGATTCCTATGGGCCAGGAGGCCCATAGGAATCAATGGGAAGCCAGTTACCATTAACGAATCGGTAAATACCGATTCGGTAATGGGGGGAGCTCAATCAAGGGTGGCAGAGTGTCACATTGACACCCTGTTGCACCCCTGATTCCTGCATGTGTGCACATGTGGCACACATACATGCCCTGAGGGCATGTGTGTCTGCCACATTGCACACATCTAAGGGCCAAATGATGCCTTAACTGAGACATTCGTCATTTACCACCAACTTTCAGTTGGTGGTAAATAACGAATCCCCACACCCACCACACACTCCCCCTACATCTCATTTCTGTGTTCGGTATTTACCGAATCGGTAAAATTACCGATTCGGTAATTTTACCGATTCGGTAAATTACCGAATACAGAAATGATCCCCCTACATATCAAAAGCCTAAATACCGGTCGGTAACGGTATATTTACCGAAAATCGGCCGTTACCGACCGGTATTGGGCTACCTACATGAGGCCCTAGATGCCTTAAGTACCCTTGAGCATGTTGATTGACTGAGTCACACTTCCCCTGAGAGAACCATAGATTGCCTAACTGATGTACAAAATTATATTACTATGCCATTATTGAATTCTTGCTCTTTGGGGTTTTTGATTTGGAACATTGCAGGCCTGGATTTAAAGTAAATTACCCACTTAAATTGGATTTTATTAATTATTCCAGGATTATTTGTTTACAGAAACCCTGGTAGGTCTCTAAAAAAACAATTCTGTATGGATTTAGAACAAAATATTGCTCGGCCACTCCATCTTCTTTTGGTAGAGCCAAAGTGGTTTTATCACATTGGTGTAAATTTTCCATAAAATGCCAAATGTCAAGAATTCCCACTGGATTGCATAATCTGGTTCTGGTGCTGTTATACTTCTTATAAAAGGAGGTTGACAATTCTTCATTTTTTATAACTAATTCCTCTCAAAATATACCCTGAGCATATGCACTTTAGGTGTGCATTGTTTGAGTGCTCCAGTGAAGATCACCAGTTATTTATTTCTCTAGTCTTTCTGGGAAATGTCATCATTCACTGCTGTGCAGAAAGTTGTCAAAGGTTTAAACGTCTTCTATCTAGTCATGTACTTAATGATATACATCTCAAACATACACAGAAAAGGAAAATGCTAAATATGATGCTACACAATTTCAACCTTATTTTTACAATGAAGGAAAGAGATGTTTACTCTGACCACTTGGCTAGACCAACCTTCACTGGGAGAGGGTGTACCTCTATTATTGATTTTATTTTTGTGCCCGGTACCTTTGCCCTTCAGATTAAAGGCTCCAAGTTTGTATAGAAGGGGTTCAGTGACCACAGTCCAACCAGACTTTCCATGGATTGGGGTAACAGTTCTAAGAGTACCATGCAACTACCTGGTAAGGGTGTAAAAATATTGAATAAAGGACATAGATTGAGGAAGAGTAAAGTGATACTATATTAAGCTATTTTCAGGATGCAGTTGTAATTTTGAGGTTTGTGTGAATATGAATTTAGAGGCAGGTGAAATATTATCATCCTTTAGATAGATTTGTGAAAAGATAAAAGTGGAATTAACTTTCCAAGGTGCTTTAAATTCTATACCAAGTTGTTGATGGTTTAACCGGCACTCCTTTAGGACCCATCTGGATTATTGAAGGCATCAAAAAAGATATAACAGATGTGCCTAAGTGCCATTCACAATATAAAGAAGTGGTTAAAGAATGAAAACACCTCCTGAAAGAGGAAGCTTAGGTTCAACTTCTTCAAACAATTTCTTGTACTCGTTGCGCCTTGTTTTGGGAGAATTGTATTCATCCCATCTTTGTCCAGGCAAAGGATTCCTCGCTGTCTCTCTCTATTTCAGAGGACATCTGGATGAAACATTTTGAGGGGGTTTAAAGCCCTGCTGATACCATCCACTTGAATACTGACACATATTTACCCTTAGAAGTCTGTAATTTGGTTTGCAATGGGCAGGAAGTCAGCGATGAAATACTGGCCATATCAGAAAATAAGGCCGCTGGCCCTTCAGATATGTATAAATCTGATATTCATATCTGGGCCCTACTTCTGACCCAGGTCTTAAATGCAGCTAGTAGTGTTAGTATACTGAAATATAGGTCCATTTCCACACTCATCCGGGTATTTAAAAAAAGGGATAAGAACCATCCAAGTTGTTACTGGCCTATCTTGCTTATTGCCACAGTCGTCAAAGTGCTTGGTCAGGGGGTCTTGAACCGGTTGTCTCAGTAGGTGGAAGAAAACCATAGTCTCATATATTTGAAACGATTTCAGAACAGGTTTAAGCCCGCTTGACCAATCCCTAAATACACCGTGGGCAATCAGGAGTTAATGCACATTGCCTGTATGGACCTCACATCCACCTTCGATAGGGTTAATACAGACACATTTTGGAACATCATGTTCTCACTAAAGGTAATCCCTGACATTGTATACTTCCTAAGAGACATCCATAGGAACATGTCTGCTTCAGTGAGGTATTGACAGAAGAGAGAAAGGACATGACTCATGTTGGCTTCCCACCCATCTCAGTAATATTCTACGCAGACGGTGAGGTACTTCAGACCAGAACCGCTTTTTGTTGCATCAATTACTTGATTCCTTTGTAACTTTTATGAATTCATCGGACTTGATTACCAACTTTGCTAAATCACACTTCATGGTAGTAACGCCATATCCTCTTAAACTAAATTGTCTAAAGTACAAGGGTGTCATATTAGCATGCTTGGCTCACTTAGTTATTTCGGTGTGTTGTTTCAGTCGTGGCAACTCTTGGTCCCTGTCACCTCGAAGAAAGATCTGCAGGGTAGGGTTGTTGCCTTTGTCTCTGATTTCAGTGCTAAATTTGATAATAAGCCATACAAGTCTTATTAAAGATCTATCTAGCTAATGTGTTTTAACTGTTTCGTATTGTAGTGATATATGGGGTTACTCAGACTCCACTAACATACAAACTGTTGAAAACCAATTTATGAAATAACTGTTATCCTTACACCAGAGAATGCCTTCCTATATACTCCTTGAGGAACTAGGCCAGGACTAAATTTTAAGGTGCGTTTTAGTTTGGGTTAAGAAGGAAACTGAGCTTAATCGAGTGATATTGAGAGATTGTATTAGTTTGGAGAGGGTAACTAGTATAGCATGGTTGCATTTTTTAAATTCTAGTCTTACAGCACTAAGTCACCCGAAGTTCTTCTTTCATCCGGAGCGCATTACTTATCTGATGTGAGCTGGACTACAAGAAGTTTCCTGTCCCATCTTTTTGATCAGAAAGAATCCTGACACCTTCAGAGGCATTCATTGCGATCCTATGCGCTACTGACATAATCTCCTTTTATTGAACCCTACCTTACAGTTAATAATAATGCTAACCATTGTTTTTTTTATTAACAAGTTTTAGGCTAAATTATCTTAATTCTTTATTACCAGTTCCTAGAGGTTGGTCCCAGGTTAAGACCATCGGACCGTGTAGTTGTGATTCAATCTCTCAACAGGACACCATGTGTTTTGTAAGCAACTACATAAGGTTTTTACATTACTTCTTCTCAAAGGATTACATTTTACTTAGGTTAGTCCTGCTTTGTTATACCTACAAATGCTCCCTGATGAATGCACTTGTTTTTACATGGTGTGATTTGTAAACGGTGCTGTTATAAAAAAAGACTTGTTGGTTTACATTATATTTATGCATTGATGTAACATTGAACTGTTTTTTTATGGTTTTATTTTAAAACTAAGTTAAAAAAAATATGATTTGTATAGACTGTTTTATTATGGCAGTATTTCCAGGTTTTAAAGGGGTTAAATGTACCAGACCGAATACTACAATGTATCAAGTCTTCCCTGGTAGCCCCATCTTTTTCCCCAGTTTATCAGCTGCCCTAATCGCAAGGCAGGGAGAGACAGCTCACTAGAAATGAGTTTGAGGACAGGTTTTTGAGATTCTGCCTCAAATATTCAAATTCCTTGTGATAGCTCAAATTCACCAATTCAAAAGGAATGTGGGACCATGCACAATTTAGAGAGTTTGATCCATGTGCCAATGGCCTGGATTCCACTGGAGGTCTTGATGCCTGATTAACAGGATCACCAGGGCAGTTCAAAGGAAACAATTTATTATTACAAAGGGCCACTAAGTCGAAACTATCTTTGCATTTTAAACTCTCAACCAGCCACAAGATGTTGCAGGACAAGCAAGAGGACAGTTACAAAATAGTTACTTTGTGGATTCCAGGGCGAGGACAACTTGGTACTCGTTGCTGAGTAATGCCCAGCACAACACAGAGAGGAGGTGAACTCATGTAATGTTGCTGAGCAGATGTTTTGACCCTGCCGGTAATGGATGTATATTCTCCTGCCCTCCCAGACATGTACAAGGAGCAGCATGTGGATTGTCTTGTTCATACAATGAACAAAGATAAACAGCGGGAGAAAAAGCCTTTTGTGCAACATTCACTGTGTTCACCATAGGAATCAATTAACCCGTTATTCCAGCCATGTAACAGTTGTGTAGCAACCTGCATATGAGGTGCCTTAGCCCCAGTTATAGAAAGAGAATAGATGAATTTTACAGGTGGAGGGGTGGGAACTTTGTATTACATCTCAACGCGAACAGGTAAAATGTGCTCATGGCCCTGGACTTTGAAACTGCTGCAACCAACTAGAAGCCTTCCTGTTGCCTTGTTTGTGAAAGCAGTAGCAACCCTCAAATACCGGTTACGGCACATTTGGGTTCCCAGACCTGCCTGATTAGCCTGCTGCTCTGCCGGGGGCCGTCATAGAAGACATCAAGAACCTTTAATTGACTTGTAGATTGTTGCATTCACTAGGGGAAATATCATGGCAAGTCTGGAAAATGTGAAAAATACAGCATGAATCGGATATCCACACAGTGTGGGGACAACTGGCCTCACAGTTGGAGGGGGTTGGAGGTTGGGGAGGGTGGAAAATGTCACTTTGCTTGAACCGCCACATTTCTTGCACTGACTTAATATGCCCAGCATCTATGTCATGCTCTACCCTTTCCTGACATGTTAATCCCGTGGTCGTCACCATGTTCCCTTTTACATTTTAGACCTGCGCTCTACAGTGTCCCATATCTCAGGTTATGCCTTGCATTTCACCATGCCCTGCCTTTGGTAGATAAGCTGTTGCTGCTTCTCAACCTGACTTTAAGTTCTAAGTTTCAGAATTTTTGTCTATAGGTTGGCTTCAGACATACAAATGACTACGTGACGTACGCCTGGGTCAAAGATGATGAAATTTCATTCAGTGAAGAAGTCAATCAGGTCAGTATAAAATCATTCTTTTTAGTGATGTCTGACTGAATATCCGTATTGTGCAGGACTGATGAGTCAGTACAACATAGTGTTGTATGTGGTAGGAGCTTAAACGATAAGAATGGACTGTGACACATCTGAGGGGCAGAAGTTAAAATATAAAGATACAAACTGCATAAAGGAATTCCATACTAGCTGAAGTCCACAGGAAGAAGGCATGTGCAGTTGTGATCCTGCAAGGTATGATAGGTTGGCAAGTTAAGGTTGAAGGAAAAGTTAACAACGTCTCCTCTTGATCTACCACCCCAAGTGCAGTTTTCCCAACCCCCTTTTCGTTATGTAAGGATTTTTCCTGCGTTACAACTGTACTCTGAATTATTCCTTGCCGCTTGTGATTAATTACTATTTAATATTCATTGACACTACAGACTAGATAATAGATTGTAGATGTAGTGATGAAACTCCTTGTAGATTCACAGTCTTGGGCTAAGAAACCAACCCCAGGTGAACAAAATATCTGCAGCAGGTTGGTCAGCTAATAACATAGTTTAAGGGAACAAGGTTGGCAGAAAACACATCAGGAACATGTCTGCAGGGAGTTTGTCTGCAGAGCTGAAGGAAGTTGTGTCATGAAATGCAGACAACCCAGAAATGAGTGTGGTGGCCCAAGCTACAGGCAGTGCAAGCCAGAATTACAGCTGTATGGTTGAACCTAGGAGCCTTTTATTGTGTTTTACTATACCTCCATTCTGCTGCAGCCAATCCTTGTGAAGTATTATCCTATCTAGCATACCTCCACTTTCTCGGAGTGTAGCAGAAAGGAATAATCCCTAATGATCCATCAGCTCAAACAACCTTCAGGTGGTGTTTGTTATAGATCACTCAAGATGTCTTGAAGTGATTTGTGGCAGGGAGAACCCAGTGCTGTTCTTTCAAAACAGGAGAGATGTGGTGGAACTTTCTTAGGTTGGTGTTTACTCAAGCTCCTACATAAATAACAGCTTTGATAGGTGTCACTTATGACACTAGGAAAACAGTAAGTTAGTGTGTGATAAAGCGAGAGCCTGGCTTGTGAGCTGGAAGCCAACTTTTCTCTTTTTCATAAACACCATTAAAGATTGAAGTTTCCACAACTCAAGTGGGAGACGGTTCCGGAGTTAAGTCTCCAACACTGAAAATTGTCAATCCCTTCGGAAGCTACAAGTAGTTACAGGAATGGTCAGCTATGATCGGTCACTGGTGATGAGTGGTCATCTGAGGCAGTTCCAGGTGATCTTGTGAATCAAGTAGACAGGCACAGTATGCAAGCATTTATGAACACAAGTCAGAATCGGAATTTTGAAGTGCAGTCTTGCGCTTAGTATCAGCTGGTAGGACAACTCCTTGGATGAAAGACACTGTCCTCTTTGTGCAAACTAAAGACAAACTGAACTGTGGCATTTTGAAAGCATTACAGTGTTTTAAAGTGGTGCTCAGAGTTCCCTAAATAGGGCATTCTTATAATCAAGTTGGGATTTATTTAGGGCCCAAACACCAAAGGATGTATGCCGATTGGAAGAAAGTGGAGAACTCTAAGAAATGGGTGAAGGTTGAACTAGCAGTTATTGATCACTTAGTCAGTTTGAGGAGCTAAAGTCATGTCAACGTTCCTGAAGATTCCCAAATTCCCTACTGTATCAGAGTAATCAGTTAAGACTCCTAGTAAGATAACTGGTAATGACTGCAAGTATAGAATGAACAAAGGTGCTTGGAGCGAAGAAGCATTACTTCTGTTTTCCCCTTCATTGAATTTGAGGCTTTTTCGCTCCTTGAATTTAACTTTCTAAAGGAGTTAGGTTGATCTGACTCCTTAAGATTTAATCAGCATAAGACGTTCTTCAGAATGAACAGGAGCAACGGTCTAAGATAAATGTTAAATATCACCTGAGAGAGCATGGATTGTGGTAAAGCGGAAGAAGTAATAAGCTTGATGCATATGGTATGGCCCTCAAAGATGGAGGCAAACTAGCTTAGTGTAAAATCAAAGACCCACAACACCATAGAAAGGCACTCCGAAGGAAGCGAATGGTTGATGGTGTTAAAACCCACTAATCAATCTTACATAACGCAGTTCAAATAGCATATTCCAGACCTCCACCAGGGCTGTCTGGGTTCCATGTCTTGGGCAAAGGCATGACTGGTGAGAGTCTTGGAGGCTGTCTCTCTCTAAATGAGCCAAGTAAACACACATTTTCCCAGCTTTTGGTCATCCAGGACAATCCTGCAGTTGGACGGAAGTTGCTATGCAAAGTTGTATCTTATCTAAGGAGGATTTTTTACAAAAAGAGTGTAATTATTGCACTCATATAAGGGTCGGGCAGTGTCTGTGGATAAGGAAAAACTGAAGATCTTGACCACAAAAGGGGCTGGGATCTCTGAGTGAGATTTAGCTGCTAGAGCAGCAAGTGAGTCTTTTGTCTGCAAGTGAGTTTCAGGTTTAAAAAAGAGATTCCTCACAATAGAGGGCTGAAATATCTGTATTCTGCAGCAGTGGAGCTTGATCAGTGGCCTTTTTAACCTGAAATTAATCTAATGTATTGTGCCCGTGGGATGAAGAGACTTCTGAATGCCTTTAATCTGCTTCATAAAGAAAGGTTCTCAGTGGGGGCATCAAGACGCATGCACACTCATTAAGCACTGTGTTCCCAACAGGGCTTCTTTCCACCATCTGTAGGTTAAACTTGAGGTGTGCATACCTAGGGATCCATTCTGTAAAGTATTGTGACTGGACAGCCCCAGAAAAGATGAGCTGAACTTATATTGGTGGGGAATCCGCAGCCTTTTAGAAGTAATACTCTTCCACTGTGTCCGAAAGCAAAATCTGAACCAGGCCAACAGTGCAGCTCTAACGCGAAGGAGCTACAAGATATTGGGAGCCATTTTAGTTTCAGAGGAGGAGACCCCTCACCTTGAGAATCTGTAATTAGTGAAGCTGCCTTGAGATCTATGTCAACTCTGCTCCGAATCAGCACCCTGATGAGCAAGACCAGCATGACAAAACCTGGGAGCTGGATAAAGAAGCTAGGCTGCTTGATACAGCTGTGTGCAAAGTGGCTGTCTTGGTGCAATCCATCTGGTATATCCTGAGTCTGGAGCCCCGTGAGTAGCCCTAGTCTATGCTTGCACCCACAGTTCAGATCCCAGTTAAATTAGCTGTTGCTAGTGGCCTTGTTCATCTTCACTATGACACAATTTTCTCAATGTATATCATGAACAACCACTTTCGTCTTTATCAATCGAGCTAAGAAGTAAAGTTCTCACCTCTAGCTACATTATAAATGCAACCCACCTTTCTTTTGATATACAATCTACTTCCCTGATTGGTGGTTTCGATGGAGCTGAGCTAAGCCACTTTCTCCTACTCTGAATTTTTCTGACATTAAAGCCACCCCTCACATCAGCTGGCTTTACACCTGAATTTTACAGTTCCATTTATGTTGTCAATAAAGACAAAAGCACCAAAGACACCTGCTAATATGCTGACCTCACAGAACGCAGATATAAATAGGGCGGGCAAGAAACCTTAAGTATGGCTCAAACTAATAATGAAGACCAGCCTGTGATTGCACACTTGCAGATGCCATCTACAAAATTGAATAATCAACTTTCATTAGAACAATTTTAAAAACATGAAATCCCTGGCAGCAAAATACTTACCACTTTTGGGCCAGTCTGTAAAAAGAACATTTTGTTTCAGGTCGTGAACAGTGGCAGCTCCTCTGCTATGGCAGAGGAGTGTCGCCCCACTGCTTTCAAGCAGTGCGAGAAGAGGAAACATAATATGATAACTTTTAGTTATTATCATATTATGTTTACTTTGCGGTGGGCAGCTGGGCGGGGCTGCTCTGCTCTCCGACCAGATCAGGGGCGGAAGGGTTTGCCCATTCCAGTGCGCAATGACTGTTTAGTCGTCCCTGCCGGGCCGACCAAAGCAGTCATGCGTAGTTCCCTGTTCTCCATGCAGGCTGCATGCAGAACATGTCCACCCCTACGACCCCTGGCTGAGTACCATGTCACGGCGCTCAGAGCAGTCACAACGCTGCAGTGTAGCGTTGTGATTGGCTCAAGGGAGGGAGCCTGGCTGCCTGCTTCCTGTTCCTGGAAGCAGACTCAGGAGGGCAGGAGCACTGAAAACCTGTGTCCTGTCCCCGAGGTAAGTTTTCTTTTTTTTTCTTTCTAACCCCGCTCACGACACCCCCCACACGGCACCCCTCGCAACCCCCCGCTACACACCCCCGTGATACACCCCACCAGCCATGCCAGCCGGCCCTGATCGTGAAACATTTATTTTGATGGCACAAGTGCCATTGTTATATCATGTGCCATTGTGTGGCTGGTCAAATTGTGGCATGGATCACTTGTAACCACTCTACCAGGGTATGTTAGTTAGTGGTTCCTTCTTAAAAATCCACATACATGCACGTAACTGGAAATGGAAAGGGGCAGTATATCTTGGTTCTACGCCTATACGTAGCGTGACAGCATAGTCATAGCGTTTGTTGGGTATGCTGACCTCCATGCGGAGGTTAACCACTGGTATTCGCAGTAGTGTCCAGAGACAAAAAAGTTTTAAAAAAATGATTGTGGTAAGGTGAGATTCTTCAAACATCCTCACTTGAGTGAAAATATTTATTGGTGGGTGGGAGTTTAAAGAAATTAAAATGGTGAGCGTGTGCTTTTAGACCGTATTACTATGTCTGACATGCTGAAAATGTCCATTTATACGGTCGACATGTTTCAGCCCTGTTTGCCCAGCCAGATCTAGGGGGCTTTCTTCAGGACCAGAGAGAGTATATCTGTGCAATTACAATTTGTATTGCACTTCTCAGCTGGGTTAATATTGGCCCGCTGTGAGGATTAGGTCAACAGTACCTTTAAAGACACTCGTTATGGCATCTTCGGGGCTCTTCTCTGCTTGTGCTTGTTCTCTGCTTGTGCTTGCTCAGCCCTCGGTGGCAGAGCAAGCACAAGCAGAGAGCATCCCATGCTGCAGCAAGCTGGGACATACTTGCGGAGCCCCGAAGATGCCATAACTAGTGTCTTTAAAGGTACTGTTGACCTAATCCTCACAGGGGGCTAATATTAACCCAGCTGAGAAGTGCAATACAAATTGTAATTGCACAGCTGCTGTCACTCCAAAACCAGACGTTGAATAAACAAACAGACAGAGGCGCACAGAATGGTAAAGCAAGAAAATGCCCACTATCTAAAAGAGGCATTTTCAAACACACAATTTAAAAACCACCTTCATTAAAAGGTGTGTTATTAAATTCTGGGCTCAGAAAACCTAAACTCGATTTCCCTATCTTGGCCTAATGGACAGTTACTCTTGTAAGATGGTACAAGGCAGCTCTCATGTTAACCTATGGGACAGATAGCCTTTTAATAGTGAAAACTGAAAGACACAGTATTTCTCTATCAGGACATGTAACACACACCAGTACGTGCCCTATCGTTCACATACCTCACCCTGTCCGTGGTGTACATTGAGCCTACCATGTAAGAAAAGGGACGGTTTGGGCCTGGCAAGTGGGTGCACTTGCCAGGTTGACATGGCAGTTTGAAAGTGGGTGCGCGGACACTGCAGATGCAGGTCTGAGACACATTTACAGGGCTATGCATATGGGTGGAAAAACCAATGCTGCAAGCTCACTAGTATTTGATTTACATGCCCTGGCACACTCAATGCACTTTACTAGTGACTTACCAGTAAATCAGATATGCCAATCATATGCCATTTAGCACTGATAAGCAGTTGTAAAGTGCCTAGAGTCCAGCAGTGTCAGAAAAATAGGAGGCAAAAGGTTTGGGTATAAAGCTGCAAAAAGGCCAGGTCTAACATCGTAATTAAGGGCAGTAAACACATTTGTTCACAAGAATCAAGTGTGCAGCTTTGTAGTATATTACGGGTTCGATCATAGATAGGCTTTTGATAGACCTATGAGTGTGGTATTCCCATAGTCGTCTTGAGAGCAATAGAGATTGCACTACTGTTTTGAAGTCTCCTATCGGTATCAAGGGTTCTAGTTTTCGTAGAAGGTGCAGATGTAGGTTAGCGCTTTGAGTTGCAGCTTGTGTAGGAGCTTGCATGTTTAGATTTGAGTCTAGTGTGATAGCAATTGATTTTACGGAGTCGCAGATGGTTGGGGTGCAGTTTAGTGATTTGATGTTAGGAAAGTAAGGTTGTGAAGCAGGGCTTGGGGCGAATATAATGAATTCGGTTTTCAGTGGATTAGTTTTAAATGGTTGTGTGCCAGCCAGTCCTGTGTTTTCCTCAGGGTGTCATCCGGTCTCCAAAAATCCTCTTGAGAGGAGAGTTTGATGTAGAGCTTAGTGTCATCACCATACATGCGGTAAGAGATTTTTGATTGTATAAGGATATCAGTGAGTGGTTCCATGTATAGATTGAAGAGCGTTGGTGAAATTGTACAACTTGGTTGAACGCCCCTGTCAATGTCTGCTACATTCGATAGGGTGGTGCCTATTTTCACTCTGTTGTTGATTCTGCAAGAAGAAGGTCAACCAGTTAAGGACAGCTCCTGATAGTCCCATTCTGAGTTCAAGAGTTTCTCAGAGGCGTTCGTGGCTGATCGAGTTGAAGACCGCTGATAAATCTAGAAGTGTTATGAGACAGGATTAGTTCTGGTCTAATGATGTTTGTATATCATCTGGGATGTGTAGAATGGCGACCTCTGTATTGTCCAGGCCTGAAACCAGATTTGTGTTTGCCTAATAGGTCAACACTCTTGATGTGTTTGCCTAGCTAATCATGGGTGCATTTTCTATCAATTTAGCCTGGAAACTACTGGTCGGAAATTGTTTGTCTTTCTGGTCCTTGCCCGTTTTTTTGGGTAAGGGAGATACTTGTCCCATCTTCAGGCAT
The DNA here is from genome assembly GCF_964204655.1 of Triturus cristatus. Lineage (NCBI taxonomy): Eukaryota > Metazoa > Chordata > Amphibia > Caudata > Salamandridae > Triturus > Triturus cristatus. The sequence goes on along the minus strand of NC_140584.1, from coordinate 826,976,516 downwards.
TCAGGGAATGATCCTTGTTGGAGAGATGCATTTACAATATTTGTCCATAAATGAGTGACCGATTGGTGGCTCCCTTTCAGTGAGGTGGGAGGGAATGGGATTCTGGATTCTGGATTTCCCCCTCAGACAGAGATCTATTTTTCTTGGGACAGTTGGGGTGTGTTGGTCAGTATTCTTTTCTTTAATAAATATTTTTATTAACAACTTAAATGCGACATTTACTGTTGACATTAAGTACTATAATTATTCTGTGTGACACATATCGATTACAGAGGACAGCATTTCATTCCAATCTTCATATACATTACATTTCTCAGGGTGTGTTTGGCACTGACGAAGAGGGGACGTCGTGTGGGTTACAGATATTACCCCGGTATTCATTCCATTTGCCCCATACCTGTATCCATTTTTTGGGGCAGCCTCTCGCGATATAAACAGTTTTTTCTTGCATCATACACCAGTCCATGTTTATCTTCCAGTCTGCTACTGTGGGAGTCACACTGACGCCCCATAACTTGGTCACGTTTTGTTTCGCTTCACCCCAGCATCACCCACAACTTATCTTTGCCATGCAGATCCGTGTGTTCCCAGACGTTTAATAGACTCCTCTTAGCATTTATGTCTATACTTATTCCAAAAACTTCCCTGAAACATTGGTGAATGTCTGACCAATATTTTCGAATATGTACACAGTCCCATAGTATATGTATGAACGTACTCTCATGCCCGCATCGTCTCCTACACTTCTTCGTCTAGGTCTGAGACATCTCTTTCCCAGTGCCGTTGAAGTGTTTCAAGGGGGTCTGGGCGTTATTGAATTTTTTTTTATACGTTAGTGATACTGCTTTTGTTTGCATGTATCCGTCGAGGAGTCTGTCTTCCAGAGGAGAAGCCTCTGGGAGGGACTCACCCTTCAGTATTTGTGATAGCAGTACATGTCTCACCTGCGTGTATCTGTAGCGTTCCGAGTCAGCCATTTCATACTCCTGTTGGAGAGTAGCAAATGGGACGACTCCACCCCCTTTCTATAGATTGCCTAGTTTGGATATTCCTATCATGTCCCACCGGTCGAATCCCTTTGTTTTCCTCTGCGTACCCAATTGATCGGTGTCCCACAGGGGAGTTCCCTGCGTTGGCTTCGAACCTCAGCCCATGCTTCTAGCGGCGGCATGCCACACGTGTACTAAGTGTCTAGTTGGTCTGATCAGGGAAAACATGTTAGGTTTGGAGTACAGGGCCATGTTATAATTGCCACCGGGCAATAGCCATTTATCCATTCTATAGCCTGGATCCTCCCTGTGACGGTACGTTCAATGATTGATGGCTGCCAGATGAGTCACCCAATTGTAGTTTTTTAATATCAGGAAGCCCAATGGCTCCATCATACCAACCCCTCACCAGCTTTGAAAAGGCTATGTGGGGACGTCCCTCCCAAAGCAACTCCCGCTGTACACTTTCCACTTCCTGAAAGTATTTTGCAGGGACTGGATTTGGATAGTTTTGGAGGGCATAGAGGAAGCGCGGCAGGGACATTATTTTGAATAACGCCGCTCTGCCCAACAGGGACAGAGGGAGCGCCTTCCAGTTCGCGACATTGCGTTTAAGTCTCTGTAATGGGGAGAGTAGATTTTTGCTCGAACTTAGCACAGGGATCCGCTGTGATGTAGATCCCCAGGTACCTAACTCCATCTTTTGCCTCCTGTATGGTGCAACCTCTGGGCAGGGATGGAGACTGTCCACAAAGTACATATAATACAGATTTACCTCAGTTTATGGAATATCCGGAATATCTACCAAATGATGTGAATATGTTGAGAACCCTATTGATTGATGCTTTGAGGGACGCCGGATATAACAGAATGTGATCAGCGTATAAAGAGATACGGTCCTCCAAACCCTCTGTCCATTTCAGACCACGGATGACTGGGTCCCTGCATATCTAGGCTGCAAGCGGTTCCAAGGACAAGGCGAAGAGTAGTGGGGACAGTGAGCAGCCCTGTCTTGTCCCACGTTTCAATGCAAAGACTGCTGATTTTTTGTTGTTTACCACCACTTGCGCCAGGGGTTCTGTATAGAGGAGATGTATCTACTGAATGAAGTGAGGCCCAAATCCCATTTTATTAATACTGCAAAGAGGTATGGCCATTCAATGGTATCGAAGGCCATCGTGGCATTCAAGGACACCACTACTGCATCCTCCCTTATAGACTCTTGTCACCCCAGTACTCCATGTAGTCGCTGCAGATTAAGTGCTGTGTTCCTGTTGGGCATGAAGCCAGATTGATCTGGGTGTACCAGTTTGTCAAACACTTTCACCAAGCGTCCCACTAGTAACTTGGCCAAAACTTTGGGTTCAGCGTTTAGCAGCGAGATTGGCCTATACGAGGAACACTTATCCCTAGGTTCACCTGATTTATGGATGGCGACCAATATGGCTACTCTTTGGTCCAGCGGGAGCCTGTCTATTTCCTGACTTTCTTCAAACATGCCCCGAAGGTGGGGAGCGATTTTATCATGTTTTAGTTTGTAGAGTTAGATCGGCAGCCCGTCAGGGCCCAAGGCTTTCCCCGATTGAAAGCCTCGTATGGCCTAGGCCACTTCATCGTTAGTGAGGGCACTCTCAAGCAGTTCTCTATCTTCGGTCTCTAGGGTTGGGAGCACTATGTCGGCGAGTAGGTCTACAGAGTCTGTTTCTTGAAAAGAGATGGCTGTCTGATGTGCTACTCTACCCACTTTACTCTCGCGCAGAACTACCTGAGCCCACAGCGCCGAATGGACTGATATGCTTCGGACCAAGTGTTTGATTTCGTGAATGTAGCTAACCTGAGCCGCTGGGGTGAGAAGGTAGTCAATACGGGATAAACTGTTTTGGGCACCTGAGTGAAAGGTTTATTGGAGACTGTCAGGGTGATATGTACGCCATGCATCAGCCAGTCCCATCGCATCTGTGAAGTCTGGGAGCCACCTTTGTGTTTAGCCAATAGTACGAGCAGGGCACCGGTCCAGGGTCCCTGATACCACATAGTTGAAATCCCCGCCCACCACTAATCTGCCCTCGGGGAAGGATAATAACAGGTTGCCCAGGTCTTTAAACAGCCGCCCCTGCAATCCCGGAGGGACATACACAATTGTTAGTGGCATACTTTCCCATTGACCCGATAATACTGCGTATCTGCCCATTACATCTGTCCAGGTGTGATCGATTGACATTGGGAAGGATTTTTTGGTCATAATGCCCACCCCCCTGGAACCGGTGCTATAGCCCGAGTGGATATTTAGTCGGTAGCCCCATCTGTTCAGAGCCTTACATGTGTTACCTATGAGGCGCTTTTCCTGGAGTAACACGACGTCAGGAGACTGTCTCTTAATATACTGCAATACGATACTATGCTTCAGTTTGTCTCCCAACCTGTTAACATTCCAAGATAACAATTTAAAGCTTTTATCCCAGTGCATATCTGGTGACTTTGTCATGTGTGTCAAGTCCCCTCTCGACATATGTCACAATCAGTGTCGCACTTGCTAACAAACTAAAAAACAATACAATCCCATCCCAACAACCCCCACCCTGCTCCCCTGCACTCCGTGCTTTGAACTGCCCATGATTCAACTATGCAGAGTGCCTGTCGCCCTTAAACTGTATACTAAAAGTAGAATGTAATGGGGGAGGGGGAGAACCCTTGTTTCCACCCCAATCGACAGATTCCAACCAACATTTTACATAAAGCAACCCTGGGACGACCAATATAGTCTAATGATTAATATGAAACTTAGCTCCCAACGCCTGTTTGGCTTTCATTGTCCAGGTCTTTCCAGCAAGGCTGTGTGAGTTCGATCCAGCACTTTACCGCCGTGGTTGCGCTGTCAGTGGCAAGGCAGCATCTCTTGCAGCGTTAAGATCGTACGGTTCAATATCAGCCTCTGCCAGCGTTGTGCAGTTCCGCCGGTCTCCAGCCCTCCAGCCAGTCGGCAGCCGCCTCTGGACTGTCGAAGAACCAGGCTCTGCCATCCGCAGCAACAAGAAGCCTTGCAGGAAACAGCATTGCTTATTTGAGTCCTTTATCCCTGAGCCGTTTTTTAACATTCAGAAAGGTCTTGTGCTGTCTTTGAATGGTGAGCATAAAGTCCGGAAAGGAGGAGTTCTCGCTGTTTTCATATTTGAGGGACAGGGGCACTCGGGCCGTATGTAGCATGCTATCTCGACCCCTAAAGTTCAAAATTCTGGCCCACATTGGACAAAGAGGCGCCCCCGGCTTTGGTATGCCTCCCAGTACTCTATGGGCCCTCTTGACAACAAAGAACTGTGAAAGCCCTTTGGGTTGGAGATGTTTGAGTATCAGTTCTTCTACAAAAAGGTCGGCCGCCAGACCTTCTGCTCTTTCCAGAAGCCCGACTATTCGTATATTATTCCTTCGAGTGCAGCCTTCGTAGTCATCCAGCTTTTCTTCCGCTAGTTTACGAAACGTCTGCAAGTCTCTGATGTCTTTTTGCATCTGGCTGGTGTTGTCCACGAGATCCGCAGTGACCATTTCCATCTGTTTGACCTTCTCCCCCATATTCATCACGCCCCCTCATAGAAGGGCAAATTCGGTTGCGATAGTGTCCATTCTTTTCTCTAAGGAGGCGTGTACCCCCGAGATGGCCTCCAGTATATCTTTCAGCGCTGGGTCTGGCTCTGCACGTTCTGTTCCAGCCGCCATTTTGGATATAGCATTGTGGTCAGGGTCAGTCGGCTTTGGCAATGTAAATTTATTGAGTTTCGTTTGCTGCGACCATCTAAGCCCCTTAGCCCTGGACATTTCAGGTCCGTATAGTTCGTGTACACTCCCGCTTCACCTGACTGCGCTGCTTTGGCGTTGCGCCAGACGATGGTTCCTTTTGTCGGTTCGCTTACTACAGATTCGAGACAATTGGTCAGTATTCTTGCTGAGTGCTGTGAGAGCAGGATTGATGGAATCCCTAGGTTGGATGCGAGCTTGTCTGGGAATAGAGTTGCTAATGGTTAAGATGTTATCTTTAAAGAAAGTGGAGAAGGCGTTATAGGTTTCTGTCAAGCTTTTTGCAATTATGGGTTCTGCAACTTTTGCTGATTGTTGTTTTATTAGGTCAAAGAGTTCTCTGGGCCTGTTCTTCACTCTGTCTAGTTGAGATCTGATCACTGATGTTTTGGTATTCAAGATAGCCTTTTTGTATGAGATTCTGTGCTAGTCAATTGTTCAAGGTGGTTAATATTTGGGTCCTTCCTCCAAAGTTGTTCCATAGGTCTTAGTTGTCTTGTTTCATTTTTTAGATTTTGGTTGATCCACTGTACTGCAAGTTTTTTCTTTTGCCTTTTTAGACATATCAGAGCAGCCTTCTGAACTATGTCAGCTAAACTCCTGTTGTAGAGGTACCTCAATTCTTGAACCAATGTTTGGTCCGTCCAAGGTGCCAGGAAGGTTTAGCATAGACCCTCCAGTTCTGTTCTGTTTACGCAGCTGTAATCCCTTACACACGTTTTTTTCCCTTCTCGTTTGACCCTTGATTCTTTTTAGTTTCTAGGGTGGATATTTGGAAAATAATTTGATGGTGGTCTGACCAGTCTGTTTGGGTGATGCGGATCCTGGTTTAGTGATGATGTCAATTGTGGCACCTTTCTTGTGTGTTGGACCATTGCATGCTTGAATCATGTTGAGGTCCCAGAGCAGGTTACAGAGTACAGCCACTGTGGGGTCTTTGTGCTTGTTCCAGTGCAAGTTGAAATCTTCCAATAATATTGTGTTAGAGAGTGAGGTGGTATTGATTGTGTTTGTTTACATAAGTTGCTCTAGGAAGACTGCGTTGTTACCAGGTGGATAGTACAGAAGCAGTTTCTTTTCAAGTTTGATTTCAGGTTTCAAGAGTTTAATTGATGGTGTATCTTGTAGCGAGAGTGTGTTTAAGGTTAGAGAGTTTCTGTAAATTATAGCAAACCCCCCTGCTTATATGTGCAGTCTAGATGTAAGATGGCAAATACGTGGGAAATTATAAGGTGCAGTATTGGAGCTGCTGTTGGGTTGTGCCAGCTGTGCCAATTCTTTCATGCATTTCTTTGAGGGAGTCCTCCACTTCAATCAGCCTGGACTTGGTTGCTGGGATTTGTTCTACTTCTTATCTTAAGTCTTGGTGGAGCAGGGAAACGTCATTCCTCACCAATCGTTGTTTTCAGCGATTCTTTACAGGATTGAATGGCTTGCACGATGATTTCAGTGGCTTGTGGAGTTTTGGATCCCCCTCCTGCTGTTGTAGCCTTCTCCCCTTCCCTGCCTCACTGCTCAAGTTCGAGGCTCAGATGAGCTCATATTAGCAAATGTATCCAAGAGGCCATGTCCGAGGGGCTGGAAGAGCTTGTTGTGGACCATGGCTGTTTTAAACACAAATGTCTCACTGAGATAAGCCCCTAGTGTGGTCCACAGGTGGGGGCAGAACACAACACAGTCTGGACTCCAGTACAGTTGAGAGTTTGTGACCCCAGGTCCCCCAGCCCTCGGAGTCTGCTAGCATTGCTGAGGCGACACAACCCGTCTTCCCAACCCTTCCACAATACACCCCTGTGGAGTTCATGAGGAAGTCAGCTAGCGAGCCCTATTCCAGTTGTTTGTCTCACGTTGCAGCAAGGTTTATTATGCAGCCCTCACAGAGGAAGAGGCAGCACCCAGATAAAACTCATCTACCTCAAGGGGAGGCACTGTAGTGAAGAAGACAGTGAAGGAGTCTCTCCTGCTAATTATTATGCCAGTCTGAGCTTTGCCACGCTCTATATTGTTGTCCCTCTCAGGGAGCTAGGTAGCATGCGACTGGCTCACTCAAACACCACCACAGAAGGCAGGCCAGTCAAAATCCGTCAATGTGTGGCTCCCTTGAATGCACTTTGTGAGGACTGGGAGCAAACCAGATGCTTCTCCCTCTCCAGTAAAATAGTAGCCTGAATGAGGAGCCACAGTTGCCTCTGGCCAGACCCACAGACCCGGGGAAGCAGGCTGTGCTGCACATGCGGGCACCTCCCTGAGTACTCACCCTCAAGCCGACACTCAGAGCAACCCCGGCAACAGATGCAATCAGTCAGTCCTCCACAGCCTCTCTCCACCTCAGAGTGCTCCAGACAGGAAGGCTGTGCCTCTTCAGCCAGCCACATTGTTGCCGTGTCCCTGGAAAATGGTAATCTGTGCCGTTTGCAACCGACTCAGTGTGATTAAATCTGCGATGGTCTTTGTCACTCTTCCTAGGGTCAGACTCCCTCTGTGATGTGCACTCTTGAGGAGATATTTAGCCATGATGTGGCTTCGTATTGCAGGATCATGCAGGATGTTTCAATCATCTCGCGGAGCTCAACGATAGAGCATCCACCATCTTGGTTCTTCAAGTCTTGCCCCCACATTGAAGTCTCTTGAGTATTATTTTAATGAAACTGATAATGGGGAGGTTTCTTGGGATTCAGCCTGTGATGTTGCCAAGGCAGTTGTGTGGTGACCTATTTGCACAAAGGGCCAGCTTTAGTAGACATGCCAAATCTGATCTCAAGTCCCAACTTGCACATGTTGAAACACAACATAAATTAAATTGGTTGTTAAAATTCCGTAGATAAATGAGAAAGGGTTGGGACAAACTTGAACTAATTAGAGATGCTTCCAGAAAGATGTTTATCACTATCCAAAAGTGTTATGAAAAAGGCAAAAAGTCCAAATCCAATCAGATTCCTGCTTAGAAAAATGAAACCAAGAAACCATATTAAGAGTGTCACAGACTGACAATACCTGGGAATGCCTATAGCTACACTTCAGACATTATAAAAGCATTTCACAATTACTCCTCTTCCTCCCTAGCAATCACAAAATTTAGAAAGCGAACTACTGATAAAAATAGAACAGGAATTAAGAATCTATCACAAAATGAGGTTCTTGGACTTAATGCATTATCTGTGTCATTGTGTTAGGCTTTTCAAGAAATTGTTATTTAGTCCTCAAAAATCTGTAAATACTTCTTATCTATATTTTCAGTCTGTAAATCTGTTATGAATTATACAAACTCTCTACTATTGAAAGCAGACAAGGAACACATGGCTTGTAATTTGGTTGGCATTGTTGAACAATTATGTCAAATTAGTAAAGCCACAGCAATCTTGGTGACCTGTTTGCACAATATTTAGCCTTCTCTTATTTTTGTGTACCATTTAGGCTCCATAATAAACAGACATATTTGTGACAATACATGTTTAGCCATAGATTTGATTGCAATAGTTGAAACCGAAAACAAACAAATCACCCTTCTTGGTTGACACTGAAAGATTAGCACTATCTAACTAAAATTATTGCAACAAGCGTTGGCAATGCTTATAGATCTGGCTTATAAATAAAAGAGCCTCTTCAATCACTGGTGAGTTTATACACTCAATCAGTCATTATAAATCCCTTATGTCACTCGTCTCTGCACTCATGTTTCCATGAAGTCCCCAATTGACTCATTCTGGCGTTCATGCACTTACGCATTCCCATAAAACACACACACACACACAAACTCAACAAACATTCGCAAGATCAGTTAAAAGAACAACAACGTCCTCCCACTCACACAATACAGCCCTCGTCCATTTTAAGGAACACCACAATTAGGGTTTTATTATATCATGGGCACCTTTTCTCAATGTTTGGGGAACCCGGTACAGTCATCGAATTGATATACTGGTAATTTATGTGCTTTTCATTATGCACAGTGCCTTTCCAAATTGTCTGCTCTTTTTAGAAGCAGTGGCTGCACTGGATGCAATGCCCTGCAGATTAAACGAGTGGTGCCATTGCAGGTTGCTCTAAACAAATAATAAAACGTAGGAAAAAAAGAAATGAAAGGGGCCTATAAAAGAATTAAAAGGAAAAACTAAATGGGCAACTATTTTCAGAAGGATGTGCATGATCAGGCAAATGCTGTTGCTCATAAGGCGATGGGTACAATGGCTGAAGCGGACTGACCCATTGTCCCATGTTGTTTATTGTCAGGAGCAGAAAGTGAATGACACTCTAGCAGACCAATGACATAATTATGCCGGTCCCTAGGTCCTATGTCTGATTGGAATTTGTTTTTAAGAGATTGTCAGACAGCTATACTTGGCAGTCCCACCTATCAGAATGCAGAAAATCTTCTACCCACATGGTATGTCAAAGGGGGTGATCAGAAACAAAACCCTTCACTACTAGGACAATCTGTGAGATTCTATGTAACACAGTACCTGTGTACAGGCTTTAACACAGTGCAATAACATTCCAACCCTAAAGGCCTATTGACGTTAACTGTGCTTCCAATGGTGAAGAGTTTAGATCTAAGACCTTTCTTGTAACAGTTCGTAAAAAAACAGAGCAGACCTGTAGCATTTGACAAAACCTTTCCCAATAAACCGATCAGGCCTAAACTCTTTGAAATGGGCTTTACACCATAGAAAACTCAGGCCAGCTACATTGAGCATAAACATTCCCACAATACACCCATCAGGCATACAGTCATAAAATTATAAATATGCACACATGTGTATATATATATATTATGTATCTTGTTACAGTTGGTGAAATTATATGTAAACCTTCCTAAGAGGGCACATCAAGGATTATCACTTTTTTGGCCCCAGGGTTCGTTAGAGGGGTAACCAACACCAAATACGTTGCCTACTGTGGTAAGCCATGTAACAAAGTACCTGCCTTTGGTCTCTAACTCAGTGTATTAACAACTCGCCCTCAAAGGCTGTTGGCTTTAACACAGGCTTTTCACAACAAGTAAGTCAGGTCTACAGCCTTTGTTTGTAAGTTTTCACAATAAACTGATCGAACCTATAGCACCTGACATGACCTGTGCCAATGAAGCTATCACGCCTACAGCCTTCTTATTAGCAATAGCTGGTAATGCCAATAGCTGTGCTTAAGACATTTTGAAAACATTTTGCACTTAATCATCCTCCCCCAATTCAGTTCCACTTGCCACAAAGCACACGTTAGGCATAGTTATAAAATTGCAATATGGAAAAATTGATTTTAGCAAAACAATATCCAGCCACTCCTTGGAGGGATTAACAAGGCATATCAAAGTGAAACTCATCGACCTCCAGGGTTAGAGTGGTGTGACCAACAGCAAAGCCCGTGTCTATTAGAGCAATTTCTGAGATCCCATGTAACAAAATAACCTGTGCGATCCCATGTAACAAAATAACCTGTTGAAAGAAATTGAAATCCAATATATTTAAGGATATTTATTATAAGTAAATGCAGCACAGCAACAGGAACCTTCAGATGCTCAGGGAAGCCCAGTACAACTGGCCCCAGTGCAATCCGAGATTCTAGAAGTACATTCTAAATAGAACTGGAATGTAAGAGCAAAAACAAGAAGCATAGTAACAAGATATGTAAGAATACAACATACCTCCCTTATTTAAAAATAAACAAAAAAATGAAAAGATAAATAAGCAAGTAATGTTTAACAAAAGCATAAAGAAACAAACTATCTAACATAACCTAACAATTTTGTGGGTAAAGACCTTGGTCGAGAAGAGTCTTTAACTCTCAGAGCAACAGAATCATTGTGTAACGTTGTGGTATCAGCAGCAGTGTGAGGTAACTCCTGAGACCTGGTGGGAGCAGGTAAATTTGAAGGTGAGTAATTGTAATTTACCTGACTGGGATTATGGATGGACCTAGTATTCAGAGGACACTTAGAAACACGTCTGACATTCCAAATCTTACCATCCTGAGTTATAAGCGAATTCCTAAAAACTTTGGTGATCTTAATGGGCTTAGAAAACTTGTTCGAACACTTCCTTAAGAAACCAGGTTTTTTAATTCTCACAAATTCACCTACTCTAAAATTATGCTCCTTTGTATTCCATTTACTGTCATACCATTCTCTATATTTTTTTTGGTTTTCTTTAACAATAATGCTAGTATCCATAATGTTGCAATCATTCCTGATATTATTACCACACTTCTCCTTGAGCCACCAAGGACAAATATGAGAAACAGGCTCTCTTCCCTTCAACAGACGAAATGGGCTGACTTCAGAAACAGAATGAGGAGTGATTCTATACATCCACAATCTTTCCTTTAAAGCATTTTTCCAATCATGTGTCTGCTTAAGAATATCAGATATGTAATTTTTTAGTACCCGGTTGAAGCGTTCAACCAGACCATTTTCGTGTGGTGCATACAATGATGTAGTGACATGTTTGATATTGTGACATTTAAGATACTGTTCCATATCTTTTGAAGTCAATTGAACCCCATTATCAGTGACAATGATTGATGGACAAGCTTCTCTTGCAAAGATCTCTTTAAAGAATTCAACAACTCTATTAGTGGTAGCCATCGGAACAAATTTGACCTCTGGTCATTTTGAGTGGTAACCTATTAGAACTAACGCATAACGTGAATCTAATTGAAGATTAAGGAAAGGACCAGATATATCAAAGGCCAATTTCTTCCAGGGTTCCTCCGGCCATTCAGTACTTTTAAGAGGAGGAACATTTACTTTAAACCTTTTTTCATTAGAAATGCAAACATCACACTCCCTAACAAAACGATCTGCCATGCGGTCCATTCCTGGCCACCAAAAACAAGATCTTATTAATCGTTTCATAGCAGATGTGACTTATGGGCTAATGTAAGAATCATCTCACGCACTCCAAAAGGTGGAACACACTTTCCATTTTTATATACAAAATCACCCTCTAACTCCAATTGATCTGCAACATTAAACATGGGAACATGTTCTTCGCTAATATCCTTCCTTCTAAGCCAGCCTTCCAGAATATATTCCTTCATTAACTTCCATAGAGAATCATTCTCTTCACCAGATTTCCATGACTCCTCAGATATGTCTGAAAACTCACCTACTACAACATCCTGAATAGTAGTAATTATTTCTAATTCATCATCTTTTACGTCTGAATCTGAATGACAAGGATGACGTGAAAAAAAGTCTGCTGTAACATTTTTTTTTCCTGGGACAAACTCAGACTTAAAACAATATTCTTGCAACCTGGATGTCAACCTAGCAATTCTAGCTGTGGAGTTCCAGCCTCCACCTGGGGAAAGTATGTTAATCAAGGGTTTGTGGTCTATTCTCAATGTAAAATTTGCACCCCAAATATAATTTCTAAAATGTTCAATTGCCCATACACATGCGAGTAATTCTTTTTCTATAACGGCGTAACGCCTTTCAGTCTCATTTAGGGTTCTAGAAGCAAAGTATACATTCCATTCTTCATTTCCACACTTTTGTGAGAATACACCACCAATTCCATACAAGCTTGCATCAACAGTGATAATACAATGTTTGTTCATGCAAAAAGGTCTTAATATCGGAGCATTTAAAATATCCTGCTTAATAATATTGCAAGCATGTTCCTGTTTTTCTGACCATTCAAACACATTTTTTCTTCTCAACAACCTCCTCAAGGGCTCCATTTTACTTGCAAAATTTTGCACAAATTTAGAATAATACTCGCACATTCCTGCAAAAGATAGTAACTGTTCCTTGGTCTTTGGGTAAGGAGCATTTAAAATTCCATCAACATTGGATTTTTTGGGAATCACTCCATCCCCAGTTAGAGTATGGCCCAAATATTCTACCGACTTTTTAAACATTTTACATTTGTGAGCCTTAAGCGTCAAGCCACTCTTTTTTAATCTATCACACACTAATGACAGATGTTTGAAATGTTCTTCATCATTTAAAGAAAATATCAAAATGTCATCTTGAAAGCATTTTACGAAGTCATCAATATCTTTGAAAATATTAAACATTATCCTCTGAATCACCGATGCCGCAGAGCCAAACCAAAGGGCATTCGGTTAAACTGATATAAACCCTGTGGAGTAATGAGAGCCGTCAACATTTTAGAATTATCTGTTAGAGGAACTTGATGATATGCTGACCTCAAGTCAAAAGTGGAAAACACCTTTGCACCTTCCAATAGTGACACAACCTCGTTTATATTTGGTAATGGGTGACAATCCACAACAATTTCAGAATTCAATGCTCTCAAATCCACACATAATCTTAATTTTTTATCCGGTTTGCGGACTAAAACAATGGGTGAAACCCATTCAGAAGAATTGATAGGTTCAATAATGCCCTCAGATGCTAGCTCTTTTAACATCTCTTTTAACTCATCTCTTACATTTAACGGTACCGGTGTAATCCTCTGCCTAACAGGTGTAGAATTACTTTTTAGTTTAATTTGATGAGAATAGTCCTTAAATTTCCCTAAAGAATCTGTAAAAACTTCCTTATAAAAATCCTTAATGAAGTTTTCCATATCATCTGACCCTGTAAATGAGATGTACATATTATTAAGTGATTCATCCAACACCACGGGTTCTTTAAGTCTTGGATTCAGCATAATTTCAAGCTTGCATTGATCCCTCCAACCTAAGACATTTATACCTTTAACCGAAATATACAGGTGTATCTCTGCCTTTCTGGTCTTGAACAGGATTGATGTTTTGAAATAACCCATCAAGTCAATGCGTGAACCATCATAACTTACAGGATTTATATCAGGTGAATAAATCTTATTCAGGTCAAAAACCCTGCTAAGTTTTTCTTCAAAATATTGTTTAGATATTATTGTCCAGGGTGATCCAGAGTCTGCCATAAGATCTAAATTCACATTACATATCTGAACCACACACATGGGTGTTTTTTTAATTGACAAAGCCTCATCATCCTTAATTGTAGCAACGTTATCCAGGAGAGACTCAACAAAACCTGAAGTTTGTGATACATCACCATTTACAGTATCATTTAGTTTCTGTGTAGGTCCTTGAGAAGTACATGAAATTCTGGAGCGATATTGAGTAGTATATTTTCTCTGATCCCTACACGTTTGCAAAATGTCCAATTCTTCCACAGTTCTTACATTCTCTTTTCATGGCTGGACATTCAGCAAATGAAGCTATATGATTTCTGTTCCCACACCTGTAGCACAGTCCGTTTTTTCCCATTCTAACAAACCTTTTAGGGGTATTAAAACTAGCATTTTGAACTGACGTAGAATTCAAATTTTGAGTTTCATTTTTAAGCTCAGCTTGGTGTTTGACGACAGCAATTTCTTCCTGTTTATCCGATTTGTTACCATTATCCTATACTACATGCATCCACTTTTCCGTCTGCTCACACGCTTTTGCTGTGGAAATGGCTTCTAATAATTTTGGATAACCCATCACCCATAGTTGTTTTTGTGTTTCCTTACATCTTACATGAACTATAATTTGGTCTCGTATCATTTCATCTGTGATGTTACCAAAGTTACAATGTAGGCTTAAAGTGCGCAAGCCTGTTAAAAAGTCATCAAATTACTCTCCTTCTTCTTGTATCCTAGTATAAAATTTGAACCTATTCAAGGCTATATTACTTCTTGGTGTAAATCTTTTTTCTATCCTAAGTAATGCTTCATTGTATACATTAGTTGGTTCTCCATTTTGCGTAATACTTATTTGCGGTAATGCTCTAAACACCATTTGTCCCTCTGAACCTAAACAGTGTAACAAAATGCTTTTTTTTCTTTCCGCTCCCATTCTTTCACCATCAATCGCTTTCATGTAATTAATTAATTCGTCCTTCCACCTAGCCCATGGAAGTGGTGGTTCACCTTTAGTTTGTAAAAACTTTGCTGGCGGTTTGAATTGCATATTTTTAAGTTAGAGATACTTTAACCTCTTCTAAAATACACTTTGTCAATTATTATTTTTTTTTTTTAAACCCTGCTGATGTTTTTCGTCTGGTAGGTAAATTGAATACATTTGAAGCTACAAGTAGGAGAAACTACCCCACAATCATAAATCCAGTGAAGCCTCTTAATTAAATATTTAGAATTTATCAGTTAATGAAAGTACATTTCAAACTTTTGTTGAATCTGCCTCCACATATTATAAATTTAAATTGTGAGTCTCTCTTGCCCAATGTGTATTCCTGCAGATTCTTAAGTGTACTGACCTTTAATGGTGACAGCTACTATCAAATACCATTGTAGCCAAGGGAACAAGAAATGTTCTTACTTCTTGAACGCTGCGTGTGAATTCTTTCTACCGATCGTGTGGTTACTAATCCACAACAAGAAAATGTCCGCCACGTCGTTTGCGTCATGTACGCACGTTCCCAGAGACACTTTCGGCTCTCAAGATGCAATGCGTTCGTATGATGCTCGGAAGGGCTGACGAGGAACATTCTGAAGTACAATGACGGGTCTTCGGTCCAATTCAGCTCGCGAACACCATGGAGTAATTTCAAAAGATGCAGGCAGCGTCGTTGATGCATACAAATCCCGCAGGTAGTTGACGAACCGGAGATGTGTTGAAAGTCGAAATTTTTCCTCCTTTATTTGTTTTTCTTTGTAGCACTGAAAATAGTTTCTACTGGTTCCTCGTTGAAGAATGTGGTTGTCAAAAATAAGCGGACCTCATTAAAACATCCTTTTTTTTCGTGAATGAGCTCCTGTAGTATTTCCTCTTTTTCCTTTTGTTGTTCCTTATGTGAAGAGCGAAGCAATTATCACTGTTAGACTTCAAGGCTTCTTCTTCCTTCATAAGAGCGTCCTTATATTTTCTTAAATTTCTCCTTTCTTGATAAATCCATAAATCCTTTGAAAATGGGTTCTGGAACACTGATCTTCTGTGCTGCTGTCTTTAAGAGGTGAGAAGAGTGTTCCTCCGCTCGTCGCCAATGAAAGAAATTGAAATCCATTTTATTTAAGGATATTTATTATAAGTAAATGCAGCACAGCAACAGGAACCTTCAGATGCTCAGGGAAGCCCAGTACAACTGGCCCCAGTGCAATCCGAGATTCTAGAAGTATATTCTAAATAGAACTGGAATGTAAGAGGAAAAACAAGAAGCATAGTAACAAGATATGTAAGAATACAACACCTGTGTACAGGCTTTAACACAGTATTATAACACTTACACCCTAATCCTTGATGGCCTACCGTAATGAGCATAAGCTTGCTTTTCCAAAAGGCAATTATCAGGCAAACAGTCATAAAATTAGAAATATGTACACAGTTACAGTTAGCAAAACCCTGTACAGCCCCTACTAAGAGAGTCTAACAAGGATTCTCAATGGGCAGTTCTATCCTCCGGTTCTATCAGAAGGAGTAATCAACACCAACCTCTAGACAACTATGGTGTTCTGTGAGATATCATATAGCAAAATGACTGTCTGAAGCGTTAACACTGTGTAATACCTTTGTTGTAATCTTACATCATAAACAGATGGAGCCTATAATCTTTTTCACCATAACCAACTCAGATCTACAGTATTGACCATAACTTTTCCACAAGGCAAAAAGTGTGTTGCAAGCCCCGTTTTCAGTAGAAGCCTAAATCGCCTCAATCAAATGCTTAACTCAAGCTAATCAACATTTGGCTAGGACCAAAGCCCTTCTCTCAGTTTTGCTTCCTAAAGCTTTTTTTCTATAGATGACATAAGGTTTGGTGACAGCTGTCCTGAGAAGCCAGGCTTAAAATTAGGTTTCAGCCTAAACAGAACAACATATATATTGGCAGGCTTTGTGTCTCCCTCAGCCAAAAACAAGGTGAATGACGTGTTTTTGCCACCAGTTCTCTTATTCAGGGGTCTGAGGCAGAGGTGACCATTGTCTTTCCTCCTGTTTGCCCTCACAACATTAATTAAAAACAGACATAGTAACCCCAACATAGTAGGAGTCCAAACAAAGCGAGGGATGCACAAGTTGGCATTGTTTACAGGTAATGTGCTCTGCTTCTTGACTGAACCTGATTGTTTGCGTATAGTTACTTTGGAAGAACTGCATAGCTTTACAGAAATCTCAAGCTTAAAAATAAAACGACACTGAGTGATCAGTTTGGGAGTCTTTGAGCCACCAAATAGTTGTGAGAACTTGCTCTTAATTAAAGGCCTGAGCTTGACCTTAGGCCTTATGAAATATTTCTATTTAGGGATAAACCTTTCCAGTAATAAACATTTTCAGTAAAATTAATGATATGTATGATTGCAACATTCAATTGCTTTTAGACACCATGCAAAAGGTCTATATAGATGAGGTAATCTTAAAATCTCTTGGCTGTAAAGGATTACGAGCATCCACAATTTCTCTACATGGCTTAAAATGTACTCCTCAGATTCGCTAAAGCTACAAAATTAAATGTGAAATGTACATTGACTGCATACGTCTTCCGTAACTAAACCCTATGGGTGTCTAAGATCATTCAGTATAAATGTCCAATTGACGGTGGTTTGGGGTTCTCCAGTATAGAAAACTATGTGCTTCGCAAATGTGTTCTGCACTTGATTGGATCTGTCATTCCTACACAAAAACTTAGATGGCATTAAAATAGAGCTGTCTAACTATTTCACTACACTTTGTTCTGTTTTTCCCTCATAGGTACAGATTTCTAAACTCCTTTAGCCTTTATCCTCCTTGTCCATAGTGTTTGAATATTGAAACTTATTACTTATAAGGGATGTTCTGGGTTGCAGATGTTGCCTTTGTAGGAGGTAGTCAGGCGAACCACTGTCATTGCTAGATGGGAGAGCTGTTCCTTAATGAGGATGCACTAAGAAGAGATGCTTGTATACATTAATTTAGTCTTTGATGTATTGATGACAACGATCTTACCCAGTTGCTGCAGTGGATATGTTTGAGAGCGATTTAGGAGATGAGAAACGGAGACAAAAACCTGTGGAGAATTTGTGGAGGAATTGGCAACTTTTTAGTTGCTTATTAACAACTTATAGCCCATTAGAAAACCTAGTCACTGGGTTAATTGGGGGAACAAAATTTGTATACGGATATATCTGATGACATATCTTCTAATTATAACTGTGTGATCCCCGTGCACTCTAAGTTATGTGGATGGTTTAACAATATAGTTTTGGCGCACCTTGTGAAACACGAAGTCCCGGCGTGTCTTTATCAATGCAAAAATGTTGTAAGAAAGAACATCTTCTCACTAACAAGGGCGCACTTAATATACGATGAAACTTGCTGGTGTCTTCATCAGTTTTCTTTTATTATTCAAAAATTTTTAACTCCAAATGAATTTCAAAACTTTGTCAGTTCATATTGAAAATCATATTCATCGTTCATTTCCAATCAGGTGAAAATAAATTTTCATAACAACCTTAGATGTCCACCCAATGCATTTCGGGTCAAATAAAGGTCTGACCCTTCTTCAGGGGTCTAAAAGTAAATGAGACAGGACCATTAGCTTCACTCAAGCATACAGTCTAATACATGTGAATTAATCATGAATTTTAAATGCATATAACCACAAATTAGATTACATTACACATGATCGTTAACTCTTAAGGTCTAACCGCTTAAAAATATAATAAAGAATGCCTAGTGGCTAAAAAAATTTTTTTTAAATGAAAGCAAAAAAACAGGCGACATTGGTAGTGCAACAACCTTCATCTGGTAAGGAAACATCAGCGAAAATGGTGGTGACAACTATGCTCAGCGAGATTATGACTAACAAGGTGTAGGGCAAAGAAACAAAATCTAAAACACTAGAAACGATCACTAAATAAACTTACTCGGGACACAAAAGGTCTCTGCGGCTGTTGGAATTACGCACTCGGCGTGTAGCGTTCATGCCGAGATAAGTGGCTAGTTAAATCATGCAGGATAGGACTATTTATATCACATGGTGCAAGGATAAGAGTTACGCTGTCATTGGCTCCCAAGTGAACCAATGAGAATAGGAGGCTGTGAATAAACCAATGGTTACGCGCACAAAATATAAAGCTGTCATTGGCTCCCAAATGAACCAATGAAAATGAAAAGCTATGAGTGAACCAATAGTTACACGCACATAAGGTAACAAATGAACTGGGAATTCTGTGCTTACACGAAAAGTGTGTATGCGAAAAGTGAGCAATAAAGTTAAACATACGAAAAAGAAAAAATTGAAAAAATTCAATAATACGTATCAAACAGAGTTAACAGATCCATGTCAGTAGAAACATGATGTAAGGACCAAAGGGTGCCTATTACCAATGCTGAATAATGAAAATTCAAATTATAAAAAACACATATATTCAATACGATCGTTAATCCCAAAAGGATGGGAACAGTTCAATTTCTTAATCCAAAAATATTCAGCTCGTAGTCTTTGTTTAGTGGGATCCATGTCGCGGCGTTGTGGAATCGTTTCAAGTATAGTGAAGCGTAGTTGTGATATTTGGTGACCCGCTTCTGTCCAATGATTTGCTACAGATGATTTTAAATTCTTCATCCTGATATTGCTCTTATGTTCAGTAATACGAACTTTCACTTTACGCTCAGTTTGTCCAACGTATACTTTGCCACATGGGCATTTAATGGCGTAGACGCAATTCACTGTATCGCAAGTGCTTGTGTGATTGAGGGCTATGGGGTAACCCTTAGTGGGGTGGGTGAATTCTTTTCCAATAATGACATTGCCACAATGAATACAGTTTTGGCATTGAAGCATGCCACGCCAATTTTGTGTAGATTTCTTAGGAACATTCAACAGTTCTTTGAGATTTTTAGAGCGTTGAAAGGCAAAAGTGATTTTATCATCATATAGATTATTTAGATCTGGTTCCATTTGTATGATTCTCCAGTGTTTGGTGATGGCTTTCTGTATTTTTTGTGACTCAGTGGAGTATTTTAATACACATACTGTTTTCTTCGTTTCTTTAGAATTGGTGATGCGTTGTTGAAGAAGGTCATCTCTTGATTGCAACGATATTTTGTCAAGGGATGTTAGTAAAACACTTTCAGGGTAACCTCTCATTCTGTATTTCATTGTTTGTTTCTCAAGGGTGGTTTTTAAATCTTCTTGATTAGATACAATACGTTTCATTCTTATGAACTGGGAGGTAGGTAGATGTTTCTTCAGTGATTCTGGATGAAAACTTTGGAATAGTAGACTAGAGTTTTTGTCCGTTTTTTTAATATGAAGTTGGGTGAAGATTTGATTTTGATCAAGTTTCACAATGACATCCAAAAATGCGATAGATTTTTCTTCAATACAATGAGTGAATTTAATCCGATCATTATGCATATTCAAATTGGTGATGTTATTTTCAAGTTGTGTACGAGATCCCTTCCAAATCACAAATATGTCAATATACCTCTTGTATATTACAATGCCTTCTTTCCAACCAGAATTCTCAAGTATATGATCTGTCTCAAATTTACTCATGTAGATGTTAGCGTACGAGGGAGCCCCCCCGAATCCCATGGATGTACCACTGGCTTGATTATAAAAATTCCCTTGCCATTCAAAATAGCTGCAGTATAGTGCAAACTGCATCAGTTCCAAAATTAACAATTTTTGAGAATCCTCTAAGTCACTCTTTAGTAAGCTCCACTCCAAGGCTTCCAAGCCTTCATTATGAGGTATTGAAGTGTAGAAGTGTACAACCCGATGACATCGATAGTACACAAAAAATATGTCACATTTTCATCAAGTACAGTTGATTTCAACCGATTCAAAAATGCCGTGGTGTCTTTGATATAAGTGACACTTTTTTGTACAATGGGTTGAAGAAACTTATCTACAAATTTTCCAATGGGTTCTGAAATCGACCCACAAGCAGATACAATGGGTCTAAATGGTGGACAAGCCATGTCCTTGTGTATTTTAGGCAGCATGTACAATTGTTGCCTTCTGGGAAACTTAGTCACAAAAAATTCTTTTGTTTTTTCGCAAATCCAATTCATTTCAAAAGCGTGTATTATAATTTTGTCAAGGATTTGTTGATATTCAGATGTAGGATCAGATTCTAAAGGAAGATAAATGTCTTGATTCATAACATGTTGATTAACACTCTTAATGTAAAATTCTGTGTCCATAACAAAAAGGGCACTGCCTTAATCGGCTTTTTGGAAAGTAAGTTGTTTTTGTGAACTTAGATTTTTGAGAGTGTTCCATTCTTTGGAGGATAGATTCATCTTTTTAGGTTTAGTGAACTTGATGTCTTGAATATCTGCTAATACTGATCGTTCAAAGGCTTCAATCGTTTTGTGAGTAAATGGCGCACAAAAGGTACTTTTTGGTTTGAAATCTTTATCCCAAGTCTCATTGAGTTTAGGTGATTGTGAATCTTTGAAAAAGAATTTTAATTTTAGAGACTTGAAAAATTTTAACAAAGCGATTTCAGTTTCTGCTAAGTTAGAGCGATAAGTGGGAACAAATGTAATGCCTTTATTTAACAGTTTGATTTCAGCTTTAGTTAAAGTTTTTGAGGAGATGTTTACTACGAGGTTGTTTTCGACATCTGGCTCCTGGTCCTTACCGCGATATTTTGATCTGTTTCTTTTGCCCCTTCGTGTGACTCTTCCACTGTTGGTGGAGAGTTTGCGGCAGGACTGATGTCTAAAAAAGATGATTGTTGGGTGATGGTGCTTGTGGACGGTTTTCTTGAAGACGTGGTAGATTTGTTAATTGGGCCTCTTGATGCTGAAATCTCCGAGTCAGATACTACGCTTTCTTGAGATGAGGATGTTGTTGTCTTTTGTGTTTGTTCTTTTGGTTGCCATTTCCTTTGATTGTATACTTCTGCCCAAGAATAAACTTCTTCAAGTTTATAGTCTAATGTATCTCTTCGATACTTTCGGATTTTTCTTTCATTCACTTCTTTGGCATATTTGTCCAATTTCAAGTTGATTTCTTCCAAAGTTTTGGTTAAGTCTGGGATTTTGTTAATTTCTGTTTGTAGAGTTTTGATTTCTTCTTCTAGTTCGATTAACGCTTTCGATAGTTCTTCCACAATCAACAAAATTAAATCAAGTGAACATTTATTTAAAATCTGATACCATCTTTCAATGAATTTCTTGCTGTTTTTGCAAAGCATTGGTTTCAGGGCTATCCTAAGGCCCCTAGGTATTCTCTTGTTTTTGTGATAATGGATTAACGTGGTGGCATGCATCCTTTGATTAATCTCTTTTTTGCTCAAGTATTCAAATTGTCGAAGTAACTGTGTTGTAGTAGTTTTTTGTGGAGTGAAACGTCTGGTCTCCTGAATCAGATCATAAATTTCTAAGGCTGCTTCAGGCGAAAAGCCAAGAGTCTCCGCTTTATTGGTGGTAAGTTGAGCTATGTCGTCTAACTGCATTGTTTCAATTTGGTGCAATCAGGGATAAGGCGGACTGAAAAATGAAAAATTATAACTGTGTGATCCCCGTGCACTCTAAGGTATGTGGATGGTTTAACAATATAGTTTCGGCGCACCTTGTGAAACACGAAGTCCCGGCGTGTCTTTATCAATGCAAAAATGTTGTAAGAAAGAACATCTTCTCACTAACAAGGGCGCACTTAATATACGATGAAACTCGCTGGTTTCTTCATCAGTTTTCTTTTATTATTCAAAATTTTTTAACTCCAAATGAATTTCAAAACTTTGTCAGTTCATATTGAAAATCATATTCATCGTTCATTTCTAATCAGGTGAAAATAAATTTTCATAACAACCTTAGATGTCCACCCAATGCATTTCGTATATTTTAATATTTTATTAGTTCTTTTGATCTTTCTTTAGTTTATTACTATATAGTTTTTACTTATGTTTGTTGTATTGTGTAAAAGGGAGATGTGTAGAGATCTCCACATTGCCTATGTCATAGAAGAGTTAGAAGAGAGCAGCTTCTTCCACATCAATGGCTCTGTTCTAACTCTTCTTCCCAGAACATTCTCTCACATCCATTCCATATGTACCTAGGCAATGTGGAGATCTCTACACAGTACATGCCTCCATGTCCCAGAATTTTTAAAGCTAAATGCTAATGGACTAGAATTGCTGGTGGTGGGCAAAAATGCAGAAAGATTGACAAACTCTTTATGCCCTTACAGTTTGCATCATTACCTGCCAACTTTATGAAATTCCTTTAAGTTCTCTTTGATTCTCTGCTTTCTGTGTCATCTCATATAAAATCATTAGTGTTCTGTTGTTTCTATAAATTGAAAGTTTTGAAGAAGGTTCTCCTTTTCCATCTTACCTTCCTGGGGAAGTGATAGCATCTTGTGTTTCATCAATATTAGATTACTGAAGCATTCTCTGCTGAGGTGTTCATGATACAGCCCTCCATCAGCTTCAGTACGTTTAACATTTTTCAGTAAGGGTAGCTCATGAGTTTTTTAAAAAAAAGGAATGATATTACCAATGCCTGTGTCAGTCTGCACTTGCTCCCTGTAAAGCAGAGAATTTTGTTGCAGACCTTTTGCTTTATGCATAAAGTTGTTCAAGGTCTTGAAATGTCTCCCCTCACATCTGGATTGACAGTTTACAATACTACAAAGTGTGTCCACGTCAAGACAGTTCAGACAGTGAATGCTCTTCTTGATGTCTGAATTCGGGAAATCCAGAATAGATGGTTGAGCACTGTTTGTACATGGCCCTCAGTTATGGATTGTGCTTCCGATCAGTCTGAAGTCTGTCCCTTCTCACCTGAATTTTAGGAAGGCCTTAAATGCCTTCCCTTCTTTTAATCGTTCTTTTTTCTCCTCTCCATTATTTCAGTTTTCCTGTTACTCTCTCTTGGTGTTGCCATGCCTGTAACCAAATTCTCTCTAAAGTATAATTAGATCATGTTATACGGTTAGCAGTGTCTTGTATCCCGATTAGTATTACCATTAGTTTCACGCAAAGGTTGATTATCATACCTTGTGTTTGACAGCATCAAAAGCACTGGAGTTGTAGCAGCAACAAGAAACATGGCTCATCATTATCAGTGATTTATAGGATACCGTCTGCAACCTGGATAATTGCATTCTCTCATGGTGCTCTTGAAAGGTGCTCTTGAAGCTAGTTCTTCAGCATGATCATCATTATCAATTGCATTGATTTATACCAAAAGCCTTCTGAAAAAATCTGTCAGACCACATTTATAACAGTTTATTAAATCAGAGTTTGTAAAAGGACTTACATAAAATATATCAACAGTTTCATTCATATGTTACATACAATTAAGTATGATCATCAGCTATTATTGGGGCAATCAATGAACCTCTTCACCATTTGACCACAAAATATTGTGTAGGTCATTAGAAGAAAAAAAATGATTGATGAAATGTGTTAGCCAACACCTCGGAGCCACGGTGGACCTATCACCGGACAGAGGTCCAGAAAGTCCAAAGGATTTTTCTTAGGCATCTGAGAAATCCAAAACCGGAGGCAGTGACCATTTTAATTTGATGTTCAAAGGTTAGGTGACTGACTAACCAGATACTAAGATCTTTCACTGCTGGTTTAGGAGAGGGAATGTCCCCCAGAGTTTCTGGCAATCATTGAGGGCTCCAAATGTTGGGCTAGTACTCTACAACCAAATCCCCTGTTTTGCTTCTATTGAGTTTTAAATATCTACAGCTTTTACTTTCAGTAACTGCTGACAAACAGTTCTTGGATTGAGAAGGCTCATTTTTTAAGTGGGCTGTTAATGACCAGATGCGTTAAGTGTCATATGCATAAGAAATGAATGAGAGGCTTACTACTTCCACAGTGTTCTCCAACAGGTGGACATATATGATAAAGAGTTTCAGGCTTAAGAGGAGCCCTGCGGGACTACAAAGCTAGATGATGTTTGAACAATGAAAAAAATTAGAAACCTCTCGAAAAGGGCGATCTCCTAGAAAAGAAGTAAGCCAATGCAAAGCCTAATTACTTATTCCACAGTCTCTCAGCCTACTGAGAAGAACCTTATGATACACAGTGTCAAACGCAGCAGTGAGAGCTAATAAGAGGAGCGTAGCAGAGGGCCTTCATCTAAAGTTTGTCGAAGCTCTTCTGCTAACCCAGTAGAGCTGATTCTCTCCTATGTAAATGTGGAAAACCATACTGGAAAGAATGGAGAAGATGATGGGACTCCAGCTATTGGGGAAAAAGGACAGTTAATATATTTTTCTAGCAACATAGTCCAGACTGGAAGAAGGATAGTTCTCCAATTTGATGGGATCGTGTTTTTATGTTTTTTTGCAATGCAGTAACTATTGCATGCTACCAAGACTGGGGACCTTAGCCGTAATACAGGAGAGATTGAGAATTTCGACTAGAGTGGGCCGAATATGTGAGGTCCTAAGCAGTACATTACTGAGGTGCAAGTTATATTGATGTCAGCTACATATAACTGGCTAAGTTAGCTTATTTGATGGATTTTAAACAGAATTTCTAAGGTTTTTTTTAACGTAAATTGAGATTCTATCGCCATCTTGTATAACTCCACTTTATCCTTTAATTTTTTCAGTGAATTTCCATGTTTTTTAACGTAAATTAATAAGTAATATCTCTTTACACTACGTTTGTTGCCAACCCCCAGCGAGAGCAGTTGGTCTGGCGCAGTGAGGCGGGTAGCAGGGTAGTGTTGGCCGGAATACCCCCCTCGACCCTCCTTCCCCATTAACCAGAGCTAGGTGGTCAGGGTATGGCGAGTCCTGTTTTGGCGGCAGCAACCTTTTTCTTCTTGTCGTGGCTGTCAATCAGATTGTTGGGTCCCACAGGAGTCCCAAACATTCAGAATGCGCGTTTTGATTTTTTTTTCTCCACGGGACTCCAGCATTTACAGTTATCTTTACATTTTAACCTTAATTTCTCTAAAACAGAAATACACTAAATCATATAAAATTCAGCTTTTTGAGTAAAGATCTAGCTTTCTGCAAAATTGTGTGTAATTCTATTTTTCCTGTATCATTGCCTAATTTTTTCCTATGGAAAATATATGGGCGCAAATGTGTTCTGGACCTCCCCTTTTACTCACACCCACTTGATGGCTCACCCCAAATCTTTCCAGGAAGTAGGGGATATGGATAAACTTTTTGTTTGGAAAATGGCTTGAAGATTTGTCAAACGACACCAAAGTTATTAGCAGAACAAAAAATGTTCTTCCTGTCAAACTTCTGACTCGCGTATACCTACACAGTGGCGGCCGCCATGTGTAAGATGTAAGAATGTTTAGGAGCTCTTTTAAATGAAGCACCCTCCCTATAACACCACCAGTACTCTGAGTCTACTCCCTTCAAATGTCTGTTTCTCTAGCAGAATTTTTTAAGCAGAGGATTAACACACTGTCGTCCATGCCGAGCTAGAGAGTGACATAGCTTTTTGCTATTTTTTCAAAAAATTCTTCTAGCCTAGGATTAGTAAACGCCATCCACGCTGAGCTAAAAAATGACAAAATCCTTTTACCACTCCAGGCACAGTATTAAAACGTTGAATTGGTAAAATACCACCCAAACCAACCTGCAATGAATAAAAGGAAACCCTGACTCATAGTATAAGTGCAAGTATAGCTTTGTCGAGACACAAGGAAGCCCCCAGTATAAATCAAGACTTTACCCTTTCAGGACTAGAGTGTTGCATAAATTATTTTAAAAAAGGAAGCAGGGAAATTCTGGATGAGATAGATAGATAGATAGATAGATAGATAGATAGATAGATAGATAGATAGATAGATAGATAGATAGATAGATAGATAGATAGATAGATAGATAGATAGATAGATAGATAGATAGATAGATAGATAGTAAAAGGGGCAATGAACATCATGGTTAAACCACAAGAATGCTCATTATTGTCCAAACTAAGGACATTGATATGTTCACGATAGATTGTCGATGTCATGTTAGGAAAGCGAACGGTAGAGGTATGGACCGGGATGGGACAGGAGGGAAGTAGGGATACAAAGGGACTTTGAGGGAGTGGGTGGTGTGGGTTTGTCACCTATTGCCACATTTTCTGAGAGATTATTGAGCTTGGTGAGAGACTCATCTATCGTTAACCTTTCACCAGTGTTTTGACTATCTGGAACCAGACTTGAATCTATCCTTTCTTCGTAGGATTCAGTCTGTCTTAGTCTAAACAGGAGTCCAGGATTAGACTACATTAGGAGGATTTCTTGCTAAGTAATTTTAAGATCAGGGAATCAAATGTTTTTTGGGAAAATTGACTATCATACAAATCTTTCTTTAGACTTCAGTCCCAGTTGTAGACTGTCTGCATTTTCAGAACATGGCAGTATCATGATGTGTGCCATCTCTATACCACAGCCATGCTATGTTTTCTCCTGAATGCATCATAGGGTTCATATTTCTGGGAAATGTTATTATTAGTATATTTTGTCTGTCAATGAAAATCATTGCAAGCTACTAATATTATTAATGTTATAATAATGACCTCATCAGTCAAGATTATATTGGTGGCCACCCTATTCAAGATTACCAACAATGACTACCTCAGAGCAGCGCTGCAGTAGTAATGTAAACAGTTGTCAATTTAGAATGCATCTACATGGGTAATACTTAATAGCCATAGGTCAACTATCAGCTTTAAATATGTTTTGGAAATTACCGGATATGAAAATAGACGCATTCAACACCCGCTCGCTCACCAAACATGCCACATAGATATGGGACCTACTGCATGACTATGCTCTGGACATGCTCTTTCTCATGGAAACCCAAGCTAGGCACCAGACATCGCTGTAGCCATCCCTGCCAGCTACAGGATCATTAGGCAAGAGCTTCATCATGAGCCCAAAGGTGGAATCACCATCATATTTAAAGGCACTATCAGTGACAGTACCTACATGGACACCCCCATCAGCTACATGGACCACCTCATGTTCAAGATGTGCATCACAGCCAGCTTCTCCTTGGTCAAAACCCTCGTATATTGCCACTAGGACACCCACACCAATTTTGCCAGTGACATTGTCACACCCTCTATCAACACCAGCACCTTCATCCTTCTCGATGACCTGAACGTTCACCTAGAAGACCGCACCGACCTAAACTCTCAGCCCTTCTAGAAAACCTAAGAAGCCTTGGCCTCATCCAGCATGTTGGAGAACCCACCCACCCATGACAACACCTGTTGGCCCGATTTTCTCCTCAATCAGCAACATCTCAGTCAACAAGCCAGCAACTAATTACCAGGGCAGACCACACCCTTGTCAGTTTCAGCATACCCCTCCCACGTCATCACAGACCTACCATTACGGGAACCACACACTGCAGCTGTGGAAGCACCTCAGAAAAGGGAGTGGGCTTCTGCCCTCTCTGAGCACACCAGTGACTTGCTGAAAGCCATCAAAAACCTCAACAGCTGGATCACCAAGACAGAAGTAGTGATCTTCGGCAAGAACACTTCACCATGGGACAACACCTGGTGGCTGGCGGAACTCGGACCCACACTCACACCCAAAACCCACGCCTGGAATCTCAGAATAATCAACCGCAACCCGGACATGACCACACAAGTCAATGCCATCACTACATCCTGCTTCCACACCCTGAAGATCTTCAAATGGCTACCAAGAAACACTAGAAAAACTGTCACACATGCCTTAGTAACCAGCAAGTTGTACTCTGGAAACATCCTTGACACCGGTATCACCAAGCAAATCACTAGAAGACTACATACCAACCAGAACTCTGCAGCCAGACTCATCCTCAACCTCCCACACAGAACCCACATCAAACCACACTTCAAGGAACTACACTGTCTCCCAATATACAAACGTGCTCCATTACAACTCCTCACACACACACATTCAAGGCACTACTCAACTCGGGTCCCTCCTACCTGAACGGTTGCATCTCCTTTCACTAACCACCCAGACACCTCTGCTCTGCAAGACTCCTACTCACACGCATCCCACACATATCCAGAACCAGATCAGGAGGATGGGTGTTCTCTTACATTTCCCCGAAGCTTGGAACAATCTCCTACTTCACAACTTGTCCTCCCTTTTTGAATTCGGCAAGAAGCAGAAAACCTAACTTTTCAATATATTGACCTACCTTAGGCCGGGCTAGGCAGACACATCTGCTCATCACCAGGATACCCTTGGGGGTGATAGTGCGCTTTACAAATCACATAACATTCTAACGAAACTGAGTGCTTTCAAGTGCCATGTGTTCACATTTCCATTTTCCCAATGAAACACACATTATGTGATTCAATAAATGCATTTGTAATGAGGTAAGATCTACCAGGATCTTATTGTCATCGGTTTAGGGCATGTGGATCGTAGGACTTTGCAGCCTGTTGGTAGGTTTTTGTACGTGAGATGCAATACAATTTTCAAACTGTCTTTCTCCATTCTGCCTTTCTTTTTTGTCTTGCTGTTTTGCCTTCAAAGATTTCTAGCATTTGCATTTTTCCCTGATGTCTAAACCATTCTCAGCACAATAATGGATTACATGTACTCAGGACGTCATTCATCCACCTTCCTCCCTGTGAACCGCGCTTTTGAGGCTTCTTGTGTAGGATTTCAGTCTCTTACGAACTCGAGAATTAGCACTGGTTACTCACTGTAGAAATTACTGTAACCTTATTCACCCAGCCCCTTCTGTTGCATGGCCCACTCTCCAGCTCCTTGACATATCCAGACCTATGTTCAGATTGTGCTTTTAGATGATTAAAAGAACGACGTGGGATCTGGAGCATTGCGAGAGCTGCAACTGAGTCAAGAGTCAATCTACAACTCTGGATACTCTGTTTCAGTCCCTGACTTCTTGAGGTCCTGTGAACCTGCCGAGTGACTGGTCATTTCATGCATATGAGGAAAACCTCTGGGCACAGTCATTATTTGTATTTATTTATTCAGATCCCGTTTTCCCAAAGTGCTCAAACCAGTTTTTTTGTCTCTGAGCGCTGACCTGTGGAGAAGGGAGACATCGGATCATCGCAGGGTATACCAGAGAGGCGGCAGTAAAATCTATAAGAAAATGCTAAAACCAGAACAGGGAAACTCTATGGACTTGTGGGAAGGATTTTATAATAATAGGCTGTTCTTAGGCCTCTGACTGTGACCTTGATACTAATCTGATACCATCCTATCAGTCGATATGTGTTTTCTCTGGGACCCTTGCACCGAGAGCACACAATAGTATTGTTGTGTCTAGAGGCTGCATGTATGAATCCTCATGGCATGTATCCTAAAGGGATTTGTGTGACTGCATTCAGGGGTTTGTGTGTCTATAGAGAAAACCTATTCAAGTGCTCTCCTTAAGGAAGTGTGCTGAGGAGAGGAGTGCCTTCAGGATAATGGCAGGCGAATGTGCTCTTTTGGAGATTGCTTGTTAAACCTTTAGCTGGCAGTATAAAAATGTCCTGTTTGGTGTGAGCATGTTGCCCTAAAATTACCTGGTGCTTTCCTCTCATTGGTTCTAATGTGACTTTCTTTTTCTTACCATGCAGGTTTATATCAGCGCAGATGAGCTCCCACTCGAGGGAGGAGAATTTCTACTGTGTTACTTTTGCCACAACATGCAGAGCCTGACTGGCATCAGTGAGCCTTTCCAGGTAAATAATTAATGCTAATAGGGTGCACACCAGTGAAGTCTGTGTTATCTGTGACACTGTGGGTGTTAGAAACAAATAGGGTGCTCACCATCATCCTACACTGGGGGTGTACTTGCGTCCATGCAAATATTTTGGGAGTATTGGTCTGCCATAATGTAATATCATTAGATAATGTTGGCTGTAGGAATCCTCTTGCCTTAGAGCTGCTGTTCCTCAGCAGAGGTACCTATTAAATGTGTTTTAATATGTGTGAATCAAGAGGAACGACATAAAGGTAGATAAATACAAAGACAATCTTTGACTAAACCAGCGCCAGGTATCATGTCTGTTTTTTTGTAAAGAGTGACTCCAAGTCTATAATTTTTATTTTGCTTATAAAATTTCTCTTTATTCGAATTCCAATAATTATTGCTTTAAAAATGGGAACATGACAACATGTTTTGCTGTTATACTTATCTCTTCATAAGATCAATAATATTAATAGATTCAATTAAACCGAGAGATGCTCATTCAAGCTTACGAACGCATTAAAAAATATTGCTTTGCTTTTATTAATACAAGGCAATTATTCATCAGAATCTACATGCTGTCGTCATTTATTCCTAATGATCAATCACAGGCATGTTAACCATCAGGCTATGTTTTGATCATTGCTTATCTTTGTCACTGCTGGAGGGAATCTCAGTCTCAGAGGAGGAGGGACTGCCAGCTGCATTTCCTGCACCGCCGTGCTATATAGCGCCTCACAATCTACTGCAGCGATGGCTGTTTTGATCACTGCTGGTTTTTATTGCTGCCGGACAGAGACTAGTCCCACAACCCTGTGCCCAGGAGGAGGATATGATGTCAGCTGCATTTCCCGCTCTCCCACGCTATATAGGCGCTTCACCATCTCCTAGGGTGCGGGCAGCGCATGGACCAAGCCTGGGCCAAGGGCAGGCCCGTGTTGTGCCCATCATTGCCCGTAGAGGGCTAGGCTGGGCCACCCCCCCTGACATCTGCATGGCCAGAAGGTATATTTGAGACATACCGTATAATTTAACAATAATATTGGTACCTGCTATGGGAACTCTGCTTGCTGCTTGGAAGAGGTTGGGGTGGGCCACTCATCTTGTGTTCTTCATAACAGGCAAATAATTGATTCCTTAGGGGACACTCTGCTCATCTGTGTTTTTCCCTGCAGAGGGACCACACATCCCAACAGACTCTGTCAGCCCGCAGCAGAAGGAGAAGATGTCCGCAGACATTTGCGCTTAGGGCGCTGGCTGGTCTCCGCTTCGCGCGTTATCACCCGACTACGGCCACCACCTATTCATTTGAGTTTTAATATTTTCCCGCTGTACTGGAATGAGCGAGCGCAAAAACTCCTCAGCGGATCCAGGAGTCTCACAGCCTGGTACTGCCCCAAAGGATATTTTCTCTAATATCTTCTCTACATCTTCAGTTCTCTCATATCTAACAACAGCAGTGGGGGCAATTAATAAAAAAAAGTATACAGTAGAGGAGAAGTTAAGTATTCGTCCAGCTCCTGTGGAGCTTGAATTTGTCTTCTCGTCTTGTCCTGATCCCACGAGGAACACTGCTACAGGGAAGAGTGGCGAGATACAGTTAGATGGGCCCACTGAAGGAACTGCTATTGTAGATGTTCACTGACCAGAATCTAAGATCGCTATCAGGAACTCTCTGGTTAATTATGGCCCCCCCAGCATTCAAACGCAAAAAAAGCAAAAAGTGAGATGCAGTCCTCGCGCAGTCAGGGTCCAAAGCCAAGGGGCGAATAGCTCTTTCCTCAAACATGAAGAATAATGGACATAAGGTGTCTAAAGATTATACTGATAATGTTAAATTTGATGACTTTGTCCCAAAGGTTCAGTTAATGATAGCAGCTGCAGTTGGCAAATGTCTAGGGAAATTGTCATCTATTGAAGAAAGTTTAAATAACCTAATTTTGTTTTGTAAAACCAACATGTCGATTCCTAGTTCTGCGAGCCATGTATTTGGTGGCATGGGGCAGACAGAGCAGAAGACTATGACACCTAGGGAACCTGTACAGAGACCACCAGCTTTATCCACTTTATCCAATGATGGAACCCTTTTTTTGCCAATTTCCAGCTCAGTTATATCTCATTCTCAGGAGAATTTGCTGAACCAGCCTGTGCGGCCTGGTGTTTCAGGGCAGCCAAAGCCAGCGGATCCTCTGGGAGGCGCTAGGTGTAATTCAGTATATGCGCTATCTCAGGGGGAGCAGGTGTTGCGAGTAGTAAAGATGGTTTTGCACCACTCGAGCCATCCTTAATCTTCCTCCTGCCTGGGCCCCTTATGTTGTGGTACTCACTGGGGTCCCCGTTTTGAAACAAGGGTTCAGAGAACACTATCCCAGTCTAAGAAGTAAGGTTAGCTACTGGATTTCTCAACTGGGTGACGAAGGGCGAACCCTGGCCAGTGAGCTTATTATGGCTAGGAGGGTTGATTGGGTTGGGCCAGCTCCCAAATCCTTTCACGGGGATTGTGTAGTCACTAATTTTGACTGTTCTAGAGCTGTCAGAATGGTCTTGAACCTTTACAGGCAGCTTAACTGTACCTCTAAAATCCAAGATTTCCCTCTTGGATATTTTTATTGCTCGTTGGCAATCCAAACTAAATTGTGGGCCAGTGATTGTACTAAAAGTACGTACAACTGGGTTATGAGGCTACCTAAGGCTAGAGACTTTTTTATACCTACCTTTAAAAAATATGACGCACTGGGGGCAGACTCACTGGCCGCGTAGTTCCGATTATAGGAGGCAGTTTGTCAAGGAAAGAACTGGGATTGGGGCCAGCTGGGTGTCAAATCAAACAGTAGACAAGGGTCTCTACAGACCAAAGTTCATTTTGTGTTCAAATCTGTTTATTGTGCTGCAACTCACTTTCAAAATTCACATTACGAGCTGGTGTGGCATCAACATTCCACCTGTCCAGCGCTTTTGCAACTTTTAACAACCCCAAACCCCAAAAGGCCTCCCCCTCCCCCCTTGGGTGCCGACTGCCAAAGTTAATTTTGGCCTAGAGGACACATGCCCCCTTAATGTTGCCCGATATTCCTGGTGACTGCCTAAATCATGGGGACAGTGTTTGCTGCCAGTATGTGCCGATTATCAGCAGGGGGGATATGTACTGAGGTGCCCGTTACTAGGGATGCAGAGCAGCTGGCCGTTGGGAGGGACACACTGAGTGGTGTAGATATCACCACAGCAGAAAATGATCTATGTAGCTATAATGACATCCCGGAAAGTCATACAGTCAGTGGGGGCACTATTGTTAGTCCCCTCAGTTTAGCATCTTGAAATGTGGCTGGCATCAATAATAATAGAAATTATCCAGATTGGTTGACTTTTCTAGATGATTTGTTATAGAATGCCTACAGGAGGCGTGGAATGTAGACGGTTCCTATTTTTGGAAGGCTATAAATCATATTTTAATTCTGCCATGCCTTCAACAAGGGGACACCCAAAAGAAGGTTTGCTAATCTTGGTTTCCTTTTCGTTAAATTGTAGCATCAAAAGCTTGGCAACAAGTTCTACTGATCTGCAAGCAATTCTCTTTACCTCCCCCGTGGTTGGTAGTTTGTTTTTTGTTAAACGTTTATAATGCAACCACTGGTCCCACCTTCTGTAACACACTTTCCATTCTTAGGGAACAAACGTTGACAATTGATATTTGTAATGTAAAAGTGGAGAAAAAAGAAGAGATTTTAACAACAGCCCCTGTACACATTCCTTTACCTAATGCATGGGTACTCACAAACTTTCTGTCGGGGGCCAAATTTACAGTGTGGTTTATGGCCGAGGGCCGCACCGGTGGGGGTGAGGGCAGTGGGGGAGGGGGGCGGGGCTAGAGGGGAAAAAAAAAACTTTGACCATGAGGTTGAACACAGGCCCCTGCAGCCTTCGTCCACTGAGCCACCAGACCTGGCATACACACATCTCTCTCTCTATTTATCAATCTCTCTCTATCTCGCTCTGTCTCCCTCCCTCTCTCTATCTCTCCCTCCTCTCTATCTCTCCCTCCCTCTCTCTCGCCATCTCCCTTCCTCTCTCTGTCACCCTCTCCCTCACTCTCTCCCCCCTCTCTCCCTCCTCTCTCCCTCCCTCTCTCTGTCTCCCTCTGTCTCCATCTGTCTCACTCACTCTGCTTGTCTTCCTTCCTCTCTCTCTGTCTCTCTCCCTCTGTCTCCCTCCCTCTATCTGTCTGTCACCCTCCTCCCTCTGTCTGTCTGTCTCCCTCCCTCTGTCTGTCTCCCTCTCTCTGTCTCTCTCCATCTCTGTCTCTCTCTCCCTCTCTCTCCCTGTCTGTCTGTCTCCCTCTGTCTGTCACCCTCCTCCCTCTCTCTATCCCTCCCTCTCTCTATCCCTCCCTCTCTCTATCCCTCCATCTCTCTATCCCTCCCTCCCTCTCTCTCTCTATCACTCTCTCTCTCCCTCTCTCTCTCTGTCTCACTCACTCTGCTTGTCTCCCTCTGTCTCCCTCTATCTGTCTCCCTCCCTCTGTCTGTCGCCATCCTCACTCTGTCTCCCTCTGTCTGTCTCCCTCCCTCTGTCAGTCTCGTTCTGTCCATCCCCCTCTGTCTCCCTCTCTCTGTCTCCCTCTCTCTGTCTCCCTCCCTCTGTCCCCCCCTCTCTGTCTCCCTCCCTCTCTGTCTTCCTCCCTCTGTCTCCCTCCCTCTCTGTGTCCCCCTCTCTCTCTCTGTCCCCCTCTCTCTCTGTCCTCCTCCCTCCATCTCTCTCCCTCTGTCTTCCTCTGTCACCTCACCCGCTGCTCTCACTCCTTGCTGTCCTCCGTCACCTCACCCGCTGCTCTAACACCCTGCTGTCCTCGTCACCCTCTGTCACCTCACCCCGCGTGTGTCACCCCGGGCTGAGACTACCTCCCGGGCACACACACATCCGCACCCGAGTACTTCACAGGTCATTAAAAGACCATTCACTTGTTAATGAGGCTTTGCTGTATTTCACCTCTTCTCAGCACCCCTGCATCTCCACTCAATCAGAGGGGAGATGCAGGGGCGCTAAGAAGAGGTGAAATACAACAAAGCCTCATTAACAAGTGAATGGTCTTTAAAAGAATCGCCCGGCCCCCATAGCTCTGCGCTGCTGCAACCAGTGGTGTTTGCTGACACTCTTTAAAAAAAACAACAACAAAAAACAGGTACGATGTCTGCAAGGTCCGCGGGCTGCCAAGAAAGGCTTGCCGTGCCGCTGGCGGCCCGCGGGCCGTACTATGAGTACCGGTGACCTAATGCAATGAAGTGTATAACAAAGTCTCTTACCACATGGAACATAGTCATGCAGGTGCTTTTTTAAACAATATCTTCACAGAATGTAATTTTGAGTGTCATGACCAAAATATTTCAAAGGGTAGATGGTAGCTTTGCTCTCACTTTTATTTCACGAGATTTACTCTCCACAATAGATTATATTTTTGTCTCTGTTTCTTTGTGTAATTTTCTAGACCATTTTTGTAGGTCTCGCCTAGGTAGCGCTTGCGATATCTCTGCAAGACATGCTGTATTCAGGATGTGGGCTTTAAAAGACCTGCCCATTTTCCAGGACTGCCCCTGTTACATGTGTTGTCAATGATAGCTAATGAGCGCTATTTCTTTCTTTAAAGTTTTGGTCTTATCTTGCCACATATGCTGTGCATTCAAAGACTTGGTCTGTTTTCGCTGCAGCTGCCTTCACTGCCCTCCTGCTTCTGAAATGCACGGCCTGGCGTCATGGTCCCTGCCTTCCTATGGCTCCTGCCACCTCCGTCTCAGAGCTCAACAAGCATTTGTAATGCAATAGGTCTTGCATTTGCGAGAGTTTGAGGTATTGGCATTGTAAATGACAATGCCTTTTATTTATGTGTTTTGAAAACGTGCAAGCTGTGCGTAAACATGCACTTTGTACTTATAGTCATTGCTTACGAGAAGCAAGGCTGGCAGTATCTGCACCCCTTTTACTGCCAGCTTTGCTTCTCGGAAGCAAGGACTACAAGTACAAAGTGCGTGTGTACGCACCGCTTGCAGGTTTTCAAAACACATAAATAAAAGGCATTGTCATTTACAATGCCAATAGCTCAAACTCTTGCAAATGCGAGACCTATTGCATTGCAAATGCTTGTTGTATAAGTGTTTCTGGCTTTGGTGATCATTATTATATTTTTGTATTTTTTTAAGCATCACTGACCTGCATGTATGGGCCCTGTACAGGGCAGGTTTCTTCATGCGGATGGTGTAGTGACTTATCAGGGTAGAAGATTAAGGTGGTCGAAAATTGTCTCTGAGGACTTTTTGAAATGCCTAATTGGATTAAACTAGGAGAATTTCATTATGTCTTGAGGATTCATGTGTTCCTGCTTTCCTGAATGCATATTTAGAGATTGGGAATGAAGTTAAATCTAAGTTATCACTTCCCCCTAAATTGGCAGCAACCAGTAATTCACGTTGGTTTAATAAAGACTGCTCAAAAGCCCACATAATACTAATGGCTGCTCTTAAAGTCCTGCCCAAAGATCATTATTTAATAGCTAGCAGACTTATTGCTTACAAGAAGGCGCTAAATACGAGGAAGAGAGCGCTTAAAGAGGAAGCCTGGGATGATCTCATTGAAGCTTCACTCAGGGCAGATAGTAGCAAATTTTGTGAGGTTGTTAATCACCCTTTATTTAATGATAAAGAAGCCCACACAATTTCATCACACATTCTACTGGAGGAATGGATTGAGCATTTGGAGGGCTCTTATAATTCCTTTATCAGTGATGTCCACCATGAGTTCTCTTTGCTAACTATCCACCAATGCAACTTAACATTCAATATAGATGAGGTTCATTTTGCCATAGGACATATGGCAGGTCATAAGGACCCTGGTCACGATGGGATTCCTGACGATCTATTCAAGGTGTCACCTGAACTTTGGGCCCCGTTCTTAACCCGTCTGTTTAACCTGGTAGTAGGTACACGTCTTCCAGATTAGTCGTCTCAGTCCATTATCATGCCTGTATATAAAAAGGGCACAAGAGATCTACCGAGTTGGTACAGGCCCATCTCTCTGATAGACTCGATAGTTAAGATGATGGACAGGTTTATTTTGGAGAGGGCTTTGTCCTGGGCAGTGAACGGTTCCATTCTTTTAGACGTACAGTTTGGGTTTCGCCCAGGCCTTGACACATGTGATCAATGCTTCAATCTTTTCTTGTTAATCAACAAGTATACCGTGGTGAGAACCAGGTCACTGTTTATTGCATTCATGGACCTGTCCTGATCTTTTGAGTGGACAGATCCAATCTGTGGCCCATTTTGCTGGATGTGGGAATGGATATAGAGATTGTCTATTTTCTTAGTGAGCTGCACAGGGATATGACCACAGTCATTTGGTATAACTTGGATGAGTCCTGTACTAGTCCCTTTCTTTAAAAGCGTGGGGTGAGACGTGGATGCATATTGGCACCATTTTTGTTTACCTTGTATGTGAATGACTTGGGGGCCAGGTTGTTAAATTAGGAGGCGGACTATCCACGAGTGGGTAGTCATCAGATCCCCGATTTTCTATATGCGGACAACACCGTCTTGCTGGCGAGAACAGCCCTGAGCCTTTAGACATTGCTTGATGGTTTTATTATGTATAAGAACAGTCTTGACCTATCAACCCACTATGGTAAATCTCAAGTGATGGCATTGGGCCCTAAGGGGATCAGGTGTAGATCTATTCATGTTCAGGGCCATAAATTGTCCAGGGTCCAGACCTACACATACCTGGGCGTAGTTATTGATGACTGACCCTCCAAGGCCGGTCAAAAAAAATCTAAAAGATTATCCCTGTCTTTTCCTTTTTCTCCAGAATTGGTTAGTAAGCCACTTGACGCATCAATTAAGATGTATCTCGCTAAATCGGTCTTGGTAGCCACATATGGCAGTAATGAAAGGGGTTATATAGACTCAAAGGAGCTCCAGATGCAGGAGAATAGATTCTGTAGATGTCTTTTAACAGTTCCAGCTTCTACTCACGCATTTATGGTTCAAGAGGAGCTGGGGCTGCCTTAATTGTCAGACCCTATTGCACTGCGTCCCTTGATTAGGTGGCTTACCATTTGGGTGAGACCTGAGAATCATAAAAGGGAGATACCTATGGATTGTATGCAGCTTCATTGGTGGAGGTCAATTAAATGGCTAGCATACATACAGATACCTTTGTTGAGCTAGGAAGAACAGCTCTGTTTGATTGTCCACAAAATATTCAGAAGGCAAATATTCCTTGGACACGGAAGAACTTTTTATCATAGAGAAAAGCCTTGAGAAGGGGGTGTAGCACTTGAGAAGCCCTAGGTGCGAGGACAGGCGCAAATGCTAATAGAGCCGGTTATCAAGCCCTATTTGCTTGATGTATTGAATGGTCCTCATCGATTTCTCCTTGCTAGATTTTGGTTTAATCAATTTCATCTGTTGCTGATCTTATCTAGGCCTGTTACTGGGAAAACACAGTCGAGACTCTGCATGTGCGATAATTTTCTGCTCAGGATCTTGCTATCAGTGCCTAAGAGGTACTCTCCAAATAAGGAAGCTGTTGCACTTGTTTGCTATCTACACGGAGATCCCAATGAATCTGGCAGTGTATGTCCTAGCCTTAAGTTTTTTTCAGTTAAGTTTATTTTTCCCAACTCCACTGCTATGTTCGCTGAAGGGAGGGTTAAAGAACCGAGACCTTATGGGCCTGGCGGCGCAGGGTACGCCTTAATCTCCTGAGTTCACCTGCTTTGTCGAACAGAGACACGGGACACTCTGTTAGGCGTAGAAGGTTTGGTTTATTAGCTGCAGCTAAGTACAGTTGTCCCAGAAGTACACTCGGTATGTTCTTAGGAGACTACCACTTTACTTCGTGGCGCACAATCTTTTATAACACACATATTCACAAAGAACACTCCCAATGCATACAGGGTTAACCAATGAGAAGAATGTGAAAACAAGATATTAAGTAACTCAAATAAGCCTCTCTTCCAACTGTGTTTGTCACCCTTCCCCACAAGTTAATCAGTGGTAGTGTTTATAATTCGACTTGCAGGTGGCAGGACACATTTGTATGCCCCGGAGGACAGTTGTGAAATGAGAGAATAACAGTAAAGAATAGCGAAGGCCAGAGGATAAGATAAAGTCAGGAAAGAATGGTGCGAACCAACAGATAGTCGAAACAGGGATCAGTCAAACCAGACGAGGATTAGTGGAGTCGGCCAGACCCTGACACCAGCTTTAAACAGAGGCAGGAGGTTATTTGACACTTTGCAGTAGGAAGAGGAAAAAACAACACCTCGTTCGCCGTGCTGCTTGAGTGAGGGCAACACAAAATGGCAGCGGAACACAAAATGGTGGCTAAATACGAACGGGATCGGAAAACTGAATTACCTCAGGGTTGCGTAGCGTTTTGTTCATCATATACTCTAAAGCAGATTTAGAAACATGTGCTGTCTCTCATTAAATTTGGCATCCTGACATTGTTTCCCTTAAGTGCAGTGGTCATATTTTTTTTTTTATAACTCTTTTTATTATAAAGACATCGACAACAAGGCATAGCTTCACAGTGTCACAATATAGGCAATGGCAAACACAAGGTTTCATACATAGACAATATACTTTTGCCGTTGGAGTTACAGGGAAGGGGAGGCATCTAAATCGTGCAATCTGGGGGGGCACATATTTCACCTCTGTACAAATTCCAAGGGGACCAAATCTTAGACCACTTCCGTGGGCAACCCCTCGCAATATAGACCGATTTTTCCCTTTGCATGCACCAATCAAGGTCCTTTTTCCATTCCGCAATTTTGGGTGCTTGCGGGGCCCCCCAGTGCTGTGCAATATTTCTTTTAGCGATCATGCAAGCTAGCGTGACCCATTGTATGGCGTAGGCGTTGAGGTCTGTGGGTTCCCAGATATTAAGGAGACACCTAGGAGCCTCCGGCCGGAGTTCGACCCCCAGGACCTCACCAATAATCGAGTGTATCTTCTGCCAGTACTCCTGAATTACCCCACAATGCCATATGATGTGTATGAAGATACCTGGCTGAGTGCATCCCCGTCTGCAGGACCCATCAGTTTGCCTCCCCATGTGCACCAATTGCGGCCCTGTTAGATATATTCTGTGCAATATTTTGAGTTGCACTAGGCGGAGCCTTGCTGATATTGCAACCGTTTTAGGGGATGAGACCCCTGCCTGCCACCCCTCATCATCTAGTTCTACACCGTCCCCAGCCCACTTCTCTCTCAGTATGGTTAAAGGGTCTCGCATGTTATTGATCAGCTTCCTGTACGTCAGGGATATGGACAGTGGTCATATTTTGAATTCATTTTGCATATTGTTATGCTGCCCATCTGTAACCTATTGCAAACCTGGATTATGTTAATGAGCTTCCCTTTAGTAGAACATATGCAGCCTCTCATATATTTGTAATACTAGATAAAGCTCATCAAATGGCAAAATAGCAATTCAGTGCATAGTACGTGGGAGCGGAGGGTTTCCTAGTGCGGCGGGCCACCAGGAGGCACCCCTGGCTGAGGGGCTAATATTTACTTTAAACAGTATATATTAGAAGAAAACACTCTAAAATGTGTTCTACTGCTGCCCTAATGACCCCTGATAATTAAAGTAAACAAAGAGAGAAAAGCCATTTTAAAAGGAATACCTACAACTTAATGTACATATTGTACTTCAAAATTATCTCCAGACATTTGCTGAATCTTAAAACATGAACAGAATAGCCTTTTTTTTTTTTGGGCAAGGTGGCAGGCCTACCTCCAATGTAAAGACTAACAATGTCAGATCACGTCAGTCATGTTCTTCCTGTCCATTTCAGTATGATGTGATTAGTGAAAATAGAGTGATATTGGATTACTTATGATATATCTTCCCTACAGCAGTTTCCTTTTGTTATAGCTTTCAGTTGAGATTATTTCTATGCAGTTTATGCACCACTGTTTATCCGACCTGCACTGAGTATTAGTGCCAAAGAGAGTAGAATCATAGAAGTTAGTCCCTATTGTCCAGCCTAGACTGATTACAGTCATTCAGGAGTGGGTCACTTGGGGCTGGCTTGATCTTCCAAGGTGCAGGACGTTAATTGCCATTACGAATACGAAGGTGAGGACAGTTTGTAGTTTTTGATCGTATCCTATGGAAGAGAAAATGGAACATTGCAGTGATCTGACTGGAAATCACCTGCGGCTAATCTCATTGATTGGATACACACAGTGCTGGAAGGTAGGGGACTCCTGCAAGATCATGGCTCCAGAAGCTATTTCCGGGTCGGATCTGGGATCTGGCCAACCAGGAAAACATGCTGAATTTTGCCTGGTGTCATTTTCTGGCACGGGGACATAATTCAGCAGCTCCCACATGTTGTCTGCATTCCTTTCGGAGCAGCAGCCTGCTTCCAGCAAGTAGGCCATGTTTTTCGTCTCGCCTAAGCCAGCGCGACTGCGCTGCTCTGTGAGGCATTTAGTAAGGGCTTTTAAACCCTGAACCCATGCTCGTGCGTGTGTTTATTTTTTTATCACCCGCAATAGGCCTTTGGGTGCGTCTTTCTAAGAAAGACAGTACACAATTGGTCCAAGGCGGGTGCATGTCCCGACTTCTCTGTGCCCTGACCTAGGGTGCTCAGGAGCGAGCAGCAGCGCCATCTGTTTCCAATTATCTAATTGGAAACAGATGGCGGTCAGCGCTGGTCGCGCTGGTTATCCTGTTTAAAAAGCAGTAAGGCTTGGGGGCAACCGTTTAGCTGTATATTGGTCAATGTCACTTTTATTTCTGTTTTGAGTGACCAGGGAGTCCTGCGAGACTAGTGGGGGGAGGGGGCACCTGGCAGCGGATGCCATGTCTAACGCAGAGCTGTACCTAGGCGCGCCAGGTCTCGAGGGCTAACTCGTGTCTAGGCACTAGAGCAGACTTTGCGGTACTGTGCCCCGCTCCTTACCAGCTTTGTTGCGGCTTTAACATGCCTGTTGTCTCGGCTTAAGCATCCTCGGGTTTAGAGTTTGTCACACCCTTTCTTTGCAGCGCAGGAAAGACACAGTTTTACATAACAGACACTATATAAAACATGTTACTGTTGCACCCCTTATCGTTAAGTAATGCACTGCGCAGTGTAGGGCAGATTTGCCGCAGACCGGACTCCTCCCCTTCTCCTCCCATTGGCTGGTACAGAGGCCGCAGGTGTCAGGGGTGATATGTGACCACGTGCCATATGTCGCACCTTTAGCTACCAGCACATTGCATGCTGGGGCTTATAACTACCATCACTCTGTATGCTGGGACTTGTTGCCCAGGACTCAAAGGAGAAAAGCGAGACTACAAGTTCCAGAAGGCACTTTGCCGTACATAGATCTTTAGTTCTCCAGGTTCTCTGTACCTTGTCTCTTCTCTTCCTTCTCTCTTCTCTTCCTTCTCTCTCCTCTTCTCTTTGTTCTCTCTTCTCTAGCCTTCTCTCTCTTCTCTCCCTTCTCGCTTTTCCCCCTTCTTCCTTCTCTCCACTCTCCCTTCTCTCTCTCTTCCTTCTCTCCCTTCTCTCTTCTCTCTTCTCCCCTTCTTCCTTCTCTCCACTCTCCCTTCTGTCTCTCTCTTCTCCTCCTTCTCTCTTCTCTGCTCTTCTTTCTCTCTCTTTTCCCTGTATCGTCTCGAGACCGAGCTGGCACCTCGCTCGCTGTGCTGCCTGCCACACTAAGCCCCGGCATGGCGTGTTGAATTATCGAGCCTCGTTAGACCACCAGCGTTAGAGGCCCAGGGGTACACAGGTCTAGGTGGGATAGCGTTGGGATCTGAGAGCCTAAAGGCTAGGTTTGGCAGCATGGAAGAATTGAGCCTCGACATATAAAGGCCCCGGAAACAAGAGGCCGCCCCCCAAGTCCGCCCTGTAATGGGGCCGCTATGTGGGAATCGCGTGCGCGATGCGGCCCATGAAATAAACCACGCTACGCTGGTTATTGGTTTGGTAGCGTGGTCCCGACTAACTACTTCGGGCCACGCCTCTTTATTTTATAGGGGCGCATGGCGTCATGTGCCAGCACCGGAGCGAACGTCTAAGGCGTGGGTAGACTGCACCGCTACCCCGCCTGCAAACATTACATTCCTTCTAACCTTTAATGAAAACAGAAACACAACATTAACAGTCACTCTGTTACCAGTTCTGACTATGGCGTCCACTCCCAGCTCACCAGCACCGGAACAGGTCTCCGTCCACCGTGGGTCCTGAGGTTTTCAAACCAGGAATCCCGCTAGACGGGAGGAGGGAGCCGGATTGCTCCACAAACCATATCTGGAGCGCTATCCCCAGGATGATGAGGTGGACGGGCCACTTTCTGTGACGCTGCAAAAGCAGGGGATCTCAGTGGGGAGCTGGACAGACTTTCTTCAGCAGCTCCATGCGGTGATGGTGGTCCTCTGTCAGTCACAGCTGAATTATCTACGGGGTTTTTCGTCTGAGTGGCATCATCTTCTCCCGCCATACTCTGACTTGGGCCAACCTTCATGCTCCCTCCGATAGGAATGTCAGGAGTCCCGGTGTAGACCTTCTTGAAGAATGATATATTCCGTGTGAGTTCCTCCATCCCTCTTCGGGCTGTCACCATAGTGCCTGTCCGACTGGTTACTGTCCATGGACGCTGCTCAAACGGGAGGCGGAACTTGCTCCCCGGATGTCTGTCCTTGACGTAGACCTGGTCCCTTTCACGGATGTTCGATTCTCTTGCTCTCCGGTTGTCACTGGATTTTTAGTTGGTGTTGGTGTTAGTCCGTTTGGCTAGATTGAGGAAGGGGTTCAGTCCGGGTGATGAGGAATAGTGTCTCGCACCACTCGACCCATACTCGCGGGCCCTGGTGCCCTTTCTGTGGTGAGATGGGGTTTTACCCTGCCTCCCTCAGGAAGCTGTAGATGGCTCTTTTCAGGGGTGCTTCTTCCGCATGCGCAATGCCAATGACCTTGTTCAGGGTGCGCATGAACCGCTCTACTTCCCCGTTCTCTTGGGTCAGCACAGTGTCACCTTCCGATGGTGTATGCCCCACGATTTGAGATAGTCGGTGAACTCTTGTCCCTGAAAGGGCAGGCCATTGTCAGTTTTCACCACCTCAAAGATCCTGTATGTATGTAGTAATGATTTTCTCCACCTTGGTGATCACCTCCGTTGCTGTTTGGCCTCCGACAATTTCTATTTCGGGATATTTCGTGTAATCGTCTATGACCACAAGGGCATAGCGCCCGTCTGGTAGATGCCCAAAGTCAATGCTGATGCACTCCCACGGTCCCTGGGTGAGGCCTATCAGGTTGGCCTGACACCTGACACCATTGGCATGTTCTGACTGTCTGTTCTACCATCAAGTCCATCTCGGGGAACCACACCTTTGCTCTTAGTCTTCCCTTTGTCTTCACCACGCCTTGGTGCCCTCGATGTGCGAGAACCGCTGCCTGTTGGGCAAGGCTCAAAGGGATCACTAGCCGCGGACCTCTTAGCAGGCAGCCCCTGCTGTCGATAGAGAGTTCTTCTTTGATTCTCATGATCGACTCCAGCGTGGTCTTGGCTTGTGGCGTTCGCCGAGCCATTGTGGATTGGACCGGATGCCAGTCGTTTGTTC
This sequence comes from Triturus cristatus, assembly GCF_964204655.1. NCBI lineage: Eukaryota > Metazoa > Chordata > Amphibia > Caudata > Salamandridae > Triturus > Triturus cristatus. Next base: position 826,931,591 of record NC_140584.1, on the reverse strand, counting down.
GGACTGCGGTGATGGCTAGTTGCAGAACTCGTCTTGGTGGGTGGCATCCACTATCGCTTCGAGGCTGATCGGAAGTGGTCAGACCGTTCTGCTATGACCACGACATATTCTTCAGTGTCCTCGGCATATTTTTCCTCTGCTTTGGTCGCAGCCCTCGGATGCCACGAGAGATAGTCTGCTTGGTTGGACGAACCACGTTTGTAATCGACTTGGTAGTCGTATCCTTGCAGCTGGAGAATCCATTTGTCTATCCTCGGGGGGGGGCTTTGATGCTGATCCTTGAAAGAGGCTTGTGGTCGGTGGTAACGGTGAATGGGTAAATGTGGAAATGCCGACAGGCCCAGTGGATGGCGATCGCCTCTCTCTCAATTTGAGAGTATCACTGTGCTGTTTCCGTCAAGGAGCGGCTTGCGTAGGCAATTGGAGCCCAGTCTTCATTACGCTGCTGTTGCGTGAGCACCACTCCTAGCCCGCAGGGGCTGGCGTCAACTGCAATGTTGGTAGGTCGGGTCAAAATACGACAGCGTCGTGACTGCCGAGAGTGCAGCTTATGTGTCCTTGAAGGCTTGTTCTTGGTCGGGGCCCCACTGCCACGTAGCGGCAAACTTTGTCAGCTCCCCGAGGTGTTTTGTGCGGTTGGTCAAATCGGGGATGAAATGTCCACAGAAGTTTACCATCCCTAGGAGGCTTTGTACTTCCGAGATGTTGGAGGGTGCCGGGGCTTACTGAATATCTCGCACCTTGTCGGGGTCTGGGGCACTCCTTTGTCCGAGAATGTGGCCAAAGAAGCTGATTTTCTTCTTCAAGAACTGACATTTTTCTTTATGCAAAGTGAGGCCAGATTCTCGGATCCGTTGAAGGACGCTGTGGAGCCTTCTATGGTGCTCATCCAGGGACGTGGCATATACCAGCAGGTCGTCACTCACGTTCAAGTCTCCGGGGAGACCGCTCAGGACTTCCCGAATGGTGTTTTGAAACACCTCCGCGGCACTTGAGATTCCGAAGTTTAGACGCTTGTACCGTCTGAGGCCTAGATGTGTCGAAAATGTAGTGATGTATCGGGAATCCGGATGGAGGGGTAGTTGGTGATATCCAGAGCGCAGGTCCATCTTCGAAAACCACACCGCGCTGTTCAGCTCCCCCAGGATGTCATCGATGGTGAGAGTGATGTGACGTTCCCTTTTTATAGCTACGTTCGGTAGGCGCATGTCGACACAGATGCAAACCTGTCCGGGCTGTTTTGGTTTCCCCGCCACTACGATCAGGGACACCCATGGGGTGGGTCCGCTGACCTTTTCTATGATCCCTGTCGTTCCAGCGCTTCCAGTTCATCTTCGACCTTCAGCCGTAGGTGCAATGCTATACGTCTGGGTCTCAGTGCCACCGGTTGAACAGACTGGTCGATGTGGAGTGAGACTTCTTTCCCTTTGAGGCACCCGATTCCTTTGAAGATGTCCTCGAACTCCTCCATGATGACCGTTAGTTCTTCTTCTTGGACAGCGAGAGCATAGGAGATTAGCCTCGCATTCCACTTCCTTACGTACACCGTGTTTGGGACCCTCAGACCTTGGTGCTGGATGTCTGTTTTGAAACATCGCTGTAGTGGGATGGTCATCTTCTGTCCGTAGGCGAATACACATATTTTGGCTTCGCGCAATGAGTTGGAGGCCATCAGTTTGAACGAGGCTCCAGTATCGATGGTAGCCCGCACATCTTGGTGGTGAATTTGGATCCGGCACTTTGGGAGCCTGCGTCATTTCCGCAGCGGTTGGCTCACTGCGAGTATGTAATGGACGGGGTAGTCGCCTGTGTCGTCATCCATGTCTTTGCTGTTTTGCGGTTCTTCGATGGTCTGCGCCGCCTCTCTTTGGGGCCTCGACGACCTGCACACAGTCACAAAATGGTTCATCCTGCCGCAGGCCGAGCATTTCTTTCCTCTTGCCGGGCAGGCTTGCATGCGGTGGGGCGTGCCTCCGCAATAACCGCATTCTCTCTTCTTGTCTTTCGGATGCTTGCCCGGGTGTTGGCGTGGTGTGGCCTTTACGACGTTCACCTGCTCCGACTTGATGGGACGGTGGAGGGCGGCCTCCATGTGAGAAGCTCTGGCTTTAGCTAGTTCTTCAGATCGCCCCATGGTGAGGATATCAGCCAAGGATTTACTGGATTCCTGGAGGATGTTTTCTCTGAGCTTTGAGGAGTAGCAGCCTTATATTACCTGGTCCCGGATTACCTCTTGTTCATCCTGGAAGCCGCACGTGCTGGCCAGCTCTTTAACCGCCCGTGGAAAGTATCCAACGACTCCTCCGCTTCCTGTTTGGCCTGACGAAAGATAAACCTTTCGTAGTCTGTTCGCCATGGGTTCGAAGTGTGCATTCAGAGCGTTGAACAGTGTCGCATACGTCTTGGGGGTGACCTCCACCAGTGTTTTGTAGATGCGATGTATGTCTTTGCCCCGTAGGTGGAGGAGCAGCGCTCTGCGCCTGTCGCGGGCTATTCCTGCCCCTTCAAAATAAATTTGGAGACAGTCGGTCCAGTCCCTCCATTTAGGGGCGAGGGAGGAGGGGGCACCATCCACGACGAAGGGCTTGATGGCTGTGATCGACCCCATTCAGAGCACGTGCGCTGACTTCCTACCTGACTGAAGTGGCAGCCGCCTGGTCGAGGTGAGCTGTGAAGCAGTTAGGTTGTGGCACGGTGTTCCGAGGCAGTTCTGCCCTTCCCAGACGTCGCCGTCCACCAGGGGCACTGAGGGCTGATCCCGGGCTCAAGGACTGGCTCAGATCTGGGTTGTATGGTCACTCCTGGTGGATGCAGGTGGGTTCTTCATGAAGCTGCAGGGCCCCACGTGGGGCAAACAGACTGACTGTGCAAGAGGCTGCAGGGCCTCACCACGTGTCCCTTGCGTCACAGGATCGCCGGAGCAGAATATGAAAGTGATGTGAGCTAGTCACCGCCATCGTCGCCAGTGTAATGGGGCCACTGTGCGGAAATCACATGCGCGATGCAGCCCATGAAATAACCACGCTACGCTGGTTATTGGTTTGGTAGCGTGGTCCCAACTAACTACTTCGGACCATGCCTCTTTATTTTATACGAGCGCAGGGCGTCATGCGCCGGAGCGTACGTCTAAGGTGCGGGTAGACTGCACCGCTACCCTGCCTGCAAACATTACATGCCCCACTGTGTATCTGAGATTCAAAAACTTTCTTGTGTCTGGAGCATTGGGGCGCACTTCCCAGCTCCGCTTTGACGCACTGTGTGATGCTCGATGTATAACCTACCGCGACCCTAATCAGGTTATATTCTGTAATTTGGTGTCATTTTTAAACTATTTGATCTTTTTTATGTTCCTGTACTTGACGATCATCCGCATCTAACCAGGCTTAACCCGACTCACACAACTATCTAACCCCTTTTAATTTCGGATTTTAAATCATTGTTTACATTTTCTCTTTCGCCCTCGCCATCTGCATTTCATATTTTTAACTTTACCAAAACAGCTGTTCTGATCTGTACGACCGAAACCCTATCACCGTGGGGCAGTAATGGGGGAGTGGGTGAGGGGGGTCGAGTATTCCCTTTCCATCTGACTGAAATGACAGAAAATAATGTAAAACATCAAACAAGACTTTTAAATATCTAAACATTGATATCCTTGGCTTGTTCGGCGCTGTCTCTCGCCAGTTATGTTTCTGCTGCACAAATCCCATCACGTACATGTATTCATACATACATACATTCATTCATACATAGATACTTTCATACACACATACATACACGCACACACATTCGTACATACACACATGCATACATACATTATACGTAAAACAAGCATTGGCATAGCCAATAGGTCTCGCCTTTGGGACCTTATAAGTATTTAATTATGCAGCACAATATCCTTGGTGGAACATCAACTGTCGCATAGCTAAACACTTATAGGGTCCCAAAGGCGAGACCTATTGGCTATGCCAATGTTTGTTTTGTCTTGCAGCTGGGCCCAAAACAAAGGCTTGATGTAAAGGGCCACCAGCCCTTCTTTTGTTCAAGTAATATCTCTGCTAGGAGCCATATGGTGCCTGTTACGTAGATGCTAATGCAATGGAAGGAAACAAAGGCACAGAACTTATCACATCAAAAGTCCTCTGCAGAAACTAATACTTCAAGGCAGATGTAAGAATGCAAGATTTATCTGTGTGTATTAATAATTACACAAGGATTTAAATCACACTTACTAATTTGTATTTAATTCTAATACAGTGCTACTCATCCCACTCTAGGGTGTCAGGGTGTGTTAGAACAGACACTGTGGAGGAGTGTGGCTCAATGGTTAGAGCGGCAGACCCTGAAGCAGAGTTCTGGCCAGGGACCAGGGTTCGATTCCCGCCTCGGCAGGGCTCGGGCTCAATTTCCTCGGACCTGTCTATTCTCGCCTCGGTGCCTATTCTAATCACGGGCCCCACGCTGCAACTCTGGGCAATAGCTTGCTTAGCCTCCACACCGGCCCCAACAGCGCTAAGGATGCCTGGCTTCACCCTGGGGGTGCCCAGGAGTGGACACTTCACAGGGAAAGCCAGGAGGGGTTCCACAGCGGTATGAGTATCAGCGCCAGGAAACCGCAAAGGCGACACCGCAAGGTGGCCGTCTGGTGACAGTGCGCTCTATAAGTACCTTGACATGACATTTACACTGAGGCTCAATAAGTCATACAAGTGCGTAAATCAATGTATTGCAAATATTACATTAGATAATGAGGGTTATAAGGGGTAAAAATCATATATCATCTTTACTTGTGGACATTATATGTTAAGAGTGAATGGTTGGAAGAAACAAAGTCATGACATAACACGTAACGCAGTGATTGTTGCTACTAACAAGACTTTATTACTTCCCAAACAAACCCTTCTTGCAATCTTAGAATAACAACAGAAGTTGAAGTAACAAAATAGTCTGTGTCAAAATCACTTACCTACTTACCTATCTACATAAAATACCAATCTGTGACCTGCATGTCACACGATGTACTCTGCAGCAGGTACATTAATCCTATATTTTCTACTTTGTTTCTTAACTATGACTGGACAAAACACAGAACTCTCCCAGAAGTGGTAAACCTCTAGAATTATTTTACCGCTATTAGAATCTCCTTACAATTGATGGGCACACGGAGAGCTCTGCCGCAGGTGTCTTAACCCTGTAAGATATTATTAAATGTAGCCTCTTTGTGGCCATTTAAGGAAGCTACAACAGATGTACTGTGACGTGTGTCCTTGCTGACAATTTCTTTGAAGCAGATTTTTTTTTTAAATAAATGTATACGCTGACGGTCAGACTCTGCTTTTCAAGCTACTCCTCTCCTAATTCCTCCCCCTTTTCACTACCACACCGTGGCCCCCAATTTCAAATTTATGGGCTCCCGGACTAAATTCTTTCCAATTCCATAAATGCCCACAGACCCAATTCAGGTGGCAGACTCCTATTTTTTAAAGCCAAAAATTGCTTTACTTTTGTTATCTCCCGCCCGAAATTGCCGCTACTTCAATAGAAGTCAACGGGAAAAATATATTTCCCTGTTTTTTTCCCAAAACCTCTCACTTTCCTATCATGACGTATTGACATGTATGCAATTCCAGCACTGGATACGTCCCTGGGAATTTGTTTATTACTTAACTCCCTGTGCCTAAAAAAAGATGCAACATTTCTGGTCCCCTTGTAAAGCGTTCTAACGCTCTGGGGCCAAGACCGCTTCTCAGCAGTCGACTGCAGGGTGTTGTCAGTTTACCAGTTGAAATAAAAATGTGCGGGCCTTCTATTTCTGCAGAATGTAGCATCTAATTGGTTAACTTGCTTGGGTCGCCTGCCACCTTGTGGCTAGATCCGGATGAGTCATTTTCATATTTAAATATAATTCAGCATGGAACGCCTGTAATGAAACCCTGCCTGACGTTGACAGGAAGCGGACCTCCTGGTAGACACCCAATGCAATATTCTTGCCTGTACAATCTTTGATCGATCAGCCGCCCCCTGCTTTTAAACTTGCAGTATGGATTGTGGAGCCCTGCTTATTGCATCCTTCATAGCTTGTTAACAGCCATTCCTTGGCTGCAGTGCTTTGATATGCACAGCACTCCTTTGGTTCTGTTTGATCAGGGCTGCTGGCTCGCGGTGGCTGGCTCACTGTGTGCTTGCATTGACTGCCAACAGGCCTTCATCCTGATAAGCCAGAGTCTGGGTATTCTCTCTAGCTTAAGTCCCTTTTTTTCCCCGGGCCTTGGCTTAAGACAGTTAATTCGAGAGATTCAATGTACTGGCTGAAAACTTTAGGAGAACCCAGAAAGGAAGACTTTGTGCTTCATTTCAAAGAAGAGCTTGAAGGCCCCTCGGTAGTCACCTCATCTGTGCCTCGCCAGGCCGGCCTCTGATAGCAAAGGAGTGACATCATGAACGTAGACCAGCCATCCGTGGTCATTAACCAACCATGTACAATAACTAGCTAAGGGCCAGATGTACGACCAGTGTAAATTGCGACTCGCAATTTGCTCTCGATTGCGAGTCACAAATTGTACTACAGTGTCCGAGACACTGATTGCGATTCCCAACAGGGTCACAAAATGCGAGGCTCATGAACATTAATGAGTCACTCGCAATTTGTGACCCCATTGGGAATGGCAGGCCCTCCAAAGTATGGTGGCCTGCTGGGCTCAGCAGACGAGCATGTCTGGGACTGCTTTTAAATAAAACAGTTTTTTTTTTTTTAATGCAGCCCGTTTTCCTTAAAGTTAAACGGGATACATTTCAAAAGAGAACAAGCATTTACAATGCAATAGGTCTCGCAATGACATTGTTTTGAGCTATTGGCATTGAAAATGTTATTGGTTTTTTTTTCCCTTCGTGAAGCATTAATCAAGTAATGGCGTTGTAAATGGCAATGTCTTTTACCCCCTGTTGACCACCGCATACAGACAAACATAGAAACCGCACTACAAACGGGCACACATGCATGCACATGCTGAGAAACACACGCACTCCGTGAGACAGACACACTAATACATAGAGGCACACAGGTGCACCGAAGCACGTGATCACACACGCAGGCACACTGAGTCCCAGGCACACTGAAGCTTTGGGTCTGGCAGACTAGCCGACACACCAGACACTGTCACACTGAGTAGAGGCGCACACATGCTGAGATACGGATCATACGAACACCCGAGGCAGAAGCACTCTGAGAGACTCTGGCACGCGGGATCAGCAAAGGTGGAGACACAGGGTTCACGCAGGTGCAGATCATTTGGGGTCACTGGCACACTGAGGCGAGAGCATCCTCGGGCATAGGATTGAATAATAAAAAAATAGAAGAGGTCACAACAGGCCTTGCCACTGTGTTCACAACATACCTGTCCTGTTGTTCCAGTGCTGTAAAGGATTTCAATTCTGTACCTAGCCTGAAGATGTTACATCTACCCTGCCTTTGTACTCGGCGATATTGTATCTTCATATGGAAAGGGAAGCACCCCTGTATCTCTGCTGTGCTTCTTATGCTCCCAGGAAATTGGGGAGAGCTTGCCTGTCCCAACCTCCAGGAGTATTACTGGGCTGCCCCTTTATGCTACATTTTGAGTAGGTGGTACGGGACAGTGAACAGCACTGGGTACGCATAGACAGAGCAGTGGCTTGCCGGTCGCTCTGGAACCTCACTTGGCTTCCTAAGCAGTCCCGCCCTCTCAGTGCCTACATTGCTACTCTGACACACAGTACTGGAGCTATGGGATAATTAGAAGGGGACTGACTTCATTCCTGTCCCCCAACTTTCCAATTGCACGGAACCCCAACTTCTCTCCTACCCTTTCCCGGGAATCCTTCGTGGACTGGGTTAAGCGTGAGTGGAGACTCCCGCAGGACCTCTTCCAGGGCAAAGACAATTAAGCCCTTTGATCAGTGTAGGAAGGAGTTCCACCTCCCGAATCTGCCAGCCATCAATATTTTCAGCTACAGCACTGGGCCCTCCAACCCCCAACAATGAAGCTGCTACCCACTCCTTACTCTTTTGAGCAAATTGTCAGCAGCTTTAACCCCTTCGGTGCTCATGACGGAACGGTTCCGTCATGAGCCACGGTTGAGCTGTGCTCATGACGGAACCGTTCCGTCATGACCACGCCCGCGCAAGATTCCGTCAGCACAGCGGCGGAATCTGCGCAGCATGGAAGGGGTTAAAGGCACTTGTGATCTGGTGTCGGAGACATATTATGTCCTAAACAATCACACCTCCTTCCCCGCCATCCCTATCAATGGAAATGGACTCCAGACAATTACCCAGAAACAATGGGAACTGCTGTGGCGAAAGATTCCACAAAAGCATAGAAGCATTTCCCAGCAATAGGCAGCCTACAAGGTCATGCTTCAGTGGCACTATACCCCACCCTGTCTCCGTACCATGGTCCCTTCTGCCTCTGCTGCATGATGGCAATGTGGAGCCCTGGCGGGCATGCCCCTCCCTGCATTTGTTTTGGAAGGAGATCCTGAGTCATATCATGGGCACACTAGGTTCCCCCATACCTACTGACTATCATGTACTCATCCTGGGCATCTCCCCCACATCCATGGCTCCAATGATCCATGCAGACTGGTATCTGATACGCCATGCCAGAGGTGCAGCAAAACAGGTTATATCTCGCGCCTGGAGGTCTCCTTTGGGTCACACCATTGTTATTGAGAAGATGACACACATACTGTCCTTCACAAATAAGAGGTTCCTGCGCCTCTGGACACCTCTTATTGGAAGCATGTCCCGCTTTGAATATTCGTGTTTCCAACTTTCCAGACAGTGCATTCTTCACCTGTTTGATACATTGGGATAAGGAAAAGCCCTCCCCCTTCTCCCTTAGAGGTCTCATAGTGCACCCCTACACTGCAAGCAGCGTGCCCCCCCCCCTCTGTACATCCCCACTGCTATAATAGACTGACTGGAGGCCCCTGATTTCCCCTGTTCCCCTTTTCTCCCTCCCTACATTTGGTAGTTCATTAGTCTCACCCTTCAAACAGGCACACATCATCAAAAGACCAAAGTACACTTACCTCCGCTTAGGCTCACCGAGGTTGTTTACTGGGAGCAAATAAGCAAACCTTAAGCTCCTCCCAGTAACACCTGTATATCGTCCTGCATGTATTGTTACCACTATTCAAATACCTTTTGAAGATTGTTTTTTAATTTGTGCTCATATTGTAATGTTTTTGAAAACTCAATAAATAGATCTTGAGTTTAAAGAAAAGACTATCTGGATCCATCACTTGCAGTGAAAGACAGACCGGGGCTTGAAGCAGACGGCCTTCCTTCCCACTGCAGATGTGGATTTACGCCTGTGCTGAAAATAGCACATTTTCTGTTATAATACACACTGATTGGGTCCGGGCCAGACGTGCCTAGATAAGGGTGTGTCATGGCTCAAACAGGCCCTGTAGTCGGATTGGTCACATCACAGGTAAAAATGGAACAAGATCAGGATTCCTTATTGAAGATTAGCCCGATCATTCAGAAGTCTAAAAACACAGAAGAAGGTGTTCTATTGATTATGACAGCGGTGCTTAATCTTTTGATGTCTGTGAACCTTTAATCAATTATTACTGGATGCCGGGGACCCCGTTTTAAGCAATTTCTACAATTTGAACCACCAAACAAAAAAAAAAGAAAAAGTATACATGAAACAAATAGGCAAATTATGAAATATTTCATTTAACGCACTAAAAAAATGAGAAAATTGAAATTCCATTGGGAAGGTTGGAGCTTTTCAAAATGTAACTTTGTCTTAAAGACAAAGTGATAAGCTAGCATATAATAGTCTTTTTTGCTCCTAAAGCATGCTCCCTTTTTGTCAGCACATTCCAGTGCTGCTTCAATTGAGAAATCAATTGTCCATTATAGAGTCCCTGTGCTGTACTTGTGCTGCTCCCACGAAACAAGATAAATATGACAACTTAACTTTTTAGCTTTCCATTTAATATTCTTTCACGTTTACTAAGCATTTTAAAATTCATTTTCAATGTGGATTTTTATCTATATCTGCTTTATTAATCTGCTAATAATATTCATTATTACAAGCAGTCACAGCCCCCCCTGTTTGGTTTCAAGTACTGTACGCCTAGGGTTCACGAACCACAGGTTAAGAACCACTAGATTATGATAGTTACCTCACTTTCTATATCCAAGTAAACATCTTCAGCCCTATCCTGTGTATTTCTACATCACAGGGCTTTATTCAGGGACTTTTTGGCCCTTGCGTAATGTTTCCCACGCCCTGTTTGACTCCTCTAAGTTGTGCAGATACAATGAAGAAATGCAGTCAACTTTTTCCTGGAGAGTGCCCTAAAATTTGGATGTCCTTGTCCTGCACTACAGGGGACTGGATGGTAGAGATGGTGAAACCCGCCTACTCCTTCTCTATGGTATAGACTTTTGTCATTTGTTCTCTTAAGTCATCGAACCTGTTTCCATCATCCCAATCTCCGCTTTTGCTTGGGCAGCATCTGATGCTCATGGGTACTTTCATGGGCTGACCTTGCTCTGCCTTAGTGGTTTGAAACCAGAGGCTCAACAAAAGAGCTTTATCACAGCTTTCTCTGGGACCACTCTTTTTTGGGCCCATATGACCGACATGATGTAGCGCATGAAGACTATACTGAGACACTGAAAGCAGTAGCTCTTGATACGAAGGAACAGTGCTGGTAACACCATTTCAGACTCTTTGAATGTGGTTACCTGCAACAAAGGGTTCAAGCCCCTCAATTGCAGAAACAGTACCAGCAATATCATAACTTCAGAACTCCTAACAGCATTGTAAGCCTTTAAAAGGGAGAGGCAGCCATCAAACAGCTGGTGCAGGAAAATCCTCCAAGCTGTAACTTCCTACTTCCCCCTCATCCATTCGCCACTCTGCTGAGGAAAACATCATCAATCCCTTGGAACAATGGTAGAAAATGAGAAAATTCAGATGAGTGCTGATTATTGTGTAAAATGGTCATTAACTGAGGTTTTGTTAATCTTCTCCAGTCATTCAGCCAAAGAAAACATCTCCATACCCTTGAGAATTACTCCAGCTGGTGGTCAAGTCTCTTCTGATCAAAAAGGGTGTTGAATTGGTTCCTCAAAAAGGAAAGGGAATTTTACTCCTGTTACTTTTTGGTTTGAAAGAGGGGATCAAAGCAAGATTATGTACCCATTCTCAACTTAAGATCAGCAAGCAAATATGCAAAGAAAGAGAAGTTTTGCATGTTGGCACTTCACCAGATGTACTCACCAGGGAGAATAGATTTGTGCACTAGAAGTCCCGAATGCTTGCTTTCATATCACCATCATACAGAAACAAAACACATTTCTGGGATTTCTGGTAGGCAATGAGCACTACCAATAAAGAGTCCTCCTTTTGGGTCTTAAGTCAGCTTGAAGAAAACTTTCAAGGTGCATAGCAGTAGTAGCTGAGCATCTCAGAAAGATGAAGATTTTCATTTACCCCTGCTTGATCAATAAGCTGATAAATCATCCACTTCTCAAAAGGCACAGCATCACTTCAACAACAGTCTCTGTTCTTCAAGGCTTGTAACCCAGAATAAATCACTCCAATTCTACTATTGTCAGTCCAGTGCATCATCACCTTAAAGCGATTCTAAACACGCAATAGACAAGAGTATATCCTTCAGAGTAGAGACTGCGTTTTATTTGTGTGAAGTGTGAGAAATTAAACTTCTAAAGATGAATCATCTGATGACTTCAAAAGATAACACATCAGACGGCCCTTCAAATGTGATCATTGATGGGTTCAGAACAGCCGCCTGAAACTGAACTCAGACAAGACGGAAGTCCTCATCCTGGGATCAGCCCCCTCCGCCTGGGACGACTCCTGGTGCCCCCCTGCCCTGGGCACCACTCCCAAGCCAAAGGACCACGCACGCAACCTGGGCTTCATCCTGGACTCCTCCCTTTCGATGACCCGACAAGTCAACGCCGTCTCATCATCGTGCTTCAACACCCTGCGCATGCTCCGTAAGATCTTCCGATGGATCCCCACCGAAACCAGGAAGACAGTCACCCAGGCACTCGTCACCAGCCGACTGGACTACGGAAACACCCTCTACGCCGGAACCACAGCCAAACTACAGAAACGACTCCAGCGCATACAGAACGCCTCTGCACGACTCGTCCTGGACATCCCCCGACACAACCACATCTCCGGCCACCTGAGAGACCTGCACTGGCTCCCCGTCAGCAAGAGGATCACGTTCAGACTCCTCACCCACGCACACAAGGCTCTCCACGACCTGGGCCCCAAGTACCTCAACAACCGCCTGACTTTCTACACGCCCACCCGCCAGCTACGATCGACCAGCCTCGCCCTCGCAGCCGTACCACGCATTCGCAGAGCCACCGCCGGAGGAAGATCCTTCTCCTACCTGGCGGCCAAGACATGGAACTCCCTCCCCATCCGCCTTCGGCTGACCCAGGACCATCTCTCCTTCAGGAAGCAACTCAAGACCTGGCTATTCGAGCAGTAGCGGACCCCTCCCCCCAGCGCCTTGAGACCCTACCGGGTGAGTAGTGCGCTTTACAAATGCTGGGATTGGATTGGATTGGTTCTGTGGCATCCTGCACATTTATGGTACAGAATACCTGGCTACAGATTAAACCATTGCAGTGATGTCAGCTCTCAGGGAGTTGGGAGAAAAACTGATTCTCACTGCTCATGTGTCCTCCTATGTGGCATTGACTAAATAATCTCCTGAAAAGTGTTCCATTTTATTAGGAGTTCTTGTCCTAAACTATTGTGCCCCTCCAGGGCAATTGAAGAGAATCATGAATGCGTTTCAAATGGCACAGTGCTGCACAATATCTTTCATGAATAGAGTTTTCAATAAATAGATCTATTTGCAAAGACAAAAAATAAGAAATGGCCAAGTTACGAATCCAAGTATATCTGGCCAGGCACTTTTGATAAGTATGCATTTCCTCTCCAATCCTACTGGTTCCACCTATCTTATTCAAACTAAATGGAGACATAGTGAGGATCATCCTCATTGCTACAGAGTAGCCATGTCACTGGTGGTTCACTAATCTACTTCATCTATCAGAAAATCCACACAGGATGCTGTCATGCCGAACTGATCTATTTAAGTTCAGGCCCCAGATCCTGCATCCCAATATTGCATCGCTGAATTTGGCAGCTATGGCCTTGAGCTCTTACTATATCTTCCTCATGCTTGCATAAATATTTTTGAAGGGACATCTTACTCTTTCAACTGGAAGAAGTTCTGCATCTGGTCTATCCAGAAATACTAGGTGTCAAGAAGAAGCAGTCCTGTCACATCTTCTACATTTGGCTAAATTGGAGCTGCAGTTCTCTTCAGTTAAGGCACAAATATCAGTCATTACTGCTTGTTGAAGTTATCCTTTACAAACCACTTTTTTCAAAATCCCAGTTGCAGAAGACTCCTTAAAGTGATTGTAAAAGGGTTCCCCCTCATCAAGAGGTTTGCTCCTCCTTAGGATCTTAAGACAGTCCTTTCTAAATGACTATGTCCCCCGTGTCATTCTGCCAATAAGACTACTTTGCAACATATCTATTGGATGACGGGCCTTTCTAGTAGCCATCACGTGAGGCCTTAACGTTAGTGGAATTTGGCTCTGTGAAGTAAAAGAACTGCATATGGTTTTCCACAGAGATAAAGTTGTGATGATCCAAGTTTCCACTCTAAAGTCTTTTCAGAATTTCATGTCAGTCAAACAATTTCTCTTCCAAACTTCTGGCAGAACGGTTGCTTTCCAGTAGAGAGGGCTCTGGACGTTAAATGGGTCTTAATGTTCTACTTCGATAAAACCAAAAACACTATATAGTCTAGCCATCTGTTTGTTAATTATGGCCCCCATGTGTATGATTAGCCACTTCAAAACAATCATTTTCTAGATTGAATGTATCCCGTATTTTGCACTTTTAGCACAATGCTAACAAATCTTTGTCTGTCGGCCCAGAGCCCATTCAACAAGTGGTGAAGCTGCTGCTGTGACCTTACTAAGTAATATATCCATTGCTGATATATGTTAAGCAACTACCTAGAGGGCGCACATAATTTACGAGTGAAGTGATTACTGCCTGCATGTAGATTCCAGAGCAGATGCCTAGGCGGGCCCGGCCTCTCTGCGAAAACGTTTTGGGCGGTATAGTACTTTTTTTTTCTTTTTTCTTTTCTACATCCCTTCTAGGGATGGGCTTGCACTCTGTTCAGTGCTTTTTACTATAAATGAAGATTCCGTGGAGGAGAATAGATCATTTCTTACCTGTAAACCTAGTTCTCTTCCTGTAGCATTTTTATTATAGTCATAAGTAACCCGCCCTCCTCAGTGGAGAAATAGCAAATGAATTACCCTCAGTCTACCAAGCTCCTTGAAATGAAATGAAATGAAATGAAGAATTTCTAAAGTGCGACATAACTCGGAGGTATCTAGGTGCTAAAAACACTAGAAGGTAGTTATTCCCAGAGTAATGTTACTGGTAAAGCCAGGTTTTTAAGTGCTTCCTAAACTGTAGCAGGTTGTGTTAGTTTTTCAGGGAGGTGGGCAAGGAGTTCCAGATTTTAGTGGTGGTATAGGAGAAGCTTTTGCCTCCCCATTTTGCTTTTAAGATCTTGGGGTTGGCGGGATTGCCACTATTAGCAGATTTCAGTAATCTGCCTGGGATGTAGGGTTTAAGGAGTTGTGATAGTTGTTGTGGTCCTTTGCCGTGTATTGCCTTGAATGTGATGCACAAGGCCTTAAACTGGATGTGCTTGCCGATAGCCAGCCAGTGTAGTTCTGCGAGAGCCTTGGACGCTGAGGCAAAACGAGAGAGCCCAAGCAGAACTTTAGCTGCAGCATTTTGGGTAGTCTGCAATTTTTGTGGACTACGTTTGCTTGCACTGGTCAGACGGGCGTTGCAATAGTCCAGTCTGGAACCAATCAAGGCTGTGACCACTGTTTTCCTGAGCGGTAGTATCTTCCGCACAATTTTGAGGATGAAAAAGCAGGTTGCTGTTGTATGGTTAATCTGGGGCTCAAAGGAGAGCTTGGCATCAAACAGAACTCCCAAGTTCTTGACCCTATCAGCTGATACAGGGGGAGGGGCCATATGACTTGGCCACCAGCTATCTGACCAGACAATAGGTGTATTGCCAAAAAGCATGACCTCTGTTTTTGAGGTGTTGAGTTTGAGACAATTTGTCTGCATCCAATTCCCAATATGATTTATAGTTTTTATACTGAGACGAAGTGTCTACGGACAAACTATTAATAGACACTATGATTTGCGCGTCGTCTGCATATGACACCAGAGTAAATTCAAACATTTTTATCAATTTGGCCAATGGGGTGACGTAAAAATTGAAAGGGTTGGGCTCAACGACAAGCCATGAGGCACTCCACAGGGCAGTGTAAAGTCTGGGGAAATAAACGGGTCAAGTGCTACGGACTGTGTCCTGTTTGACAGGAAAGATTTGAGTAGTAGGAGTGCTTTGTCCCTTATTCACAGTGAGGCAAGACGATCGACCAGCACGTCATGATTGACAGTGTCAAATGCTGCTGACAGGTCTAAAAGTATCAGGGCAGCACTTCCACCTTTTTGAGGGTTAGCCTAAGTTCCTCCGTGGCTGTGATTAGGGCCAATTCCGTACTGTGGTGGGCCCGGAAGCCAAATTGTGAGTGATCTAGGATATCGCCTTCCACGAGGAAGGCAGACAATTCCTCATTTAGATATTTTTCTGTGATTTTAGCTGGGAACGGTATCCTGGAGATCGGTCTGTAGTAGGAAGGATCATCTGGGTCCAAATTTGGCTTTTTCAGGAGAGGCAATATAGATGCTTTTTTCCATTCAGCAGGGAAGGCTCCTGAGGAGATCATGGTGTTAAAGATGGGCCAAAGGACAGGTCCCACGGTTTCTGGGACTAGATGCACAATTTTTGGGGGACAGGTATCAAAAGAGGATCCTGATTTTACTAGAGAGATCAGTTCAATAGTGCGATCAAGGGTAATTGGTGAAAAAATAGATAGAATGGTGGTGGGAGGACTGGCTATGTTATTTTGGTAGGATGTGTTTGCACTAGAATTCTTATCTATGAGTGCAGGTGATTTGACTTGGGGGGGGGGAGGGGGTATAGCTGTCAAAGACTTGGTTGACTTTAAGTTGAAAGGCGTTTGCTAACCTATTCGAAAATTGCTGGTTATTTCCCTGGCTTTGAATTTCAGGGAGCTTGGAGAGTTTTTTTACCGTAGCAAACAATTTTTTTGGACAACCATTAGATGCGTCAATATTTTCTTTGATGAAGTCCGATTTGGCTTTAAGAATGAGCTGTTTATAAATTTGCATAGCCCGTTCATGTTCTGATTTTGTTTGATCATTGTTGGTTAGTCTCCATTTCCTTTCTAGTTTTCTACATGTCTGTTTTTGCTCTTTTAGGGATTTATTAAACCAAGGCTGAGAGCGCCTAGTTGGGTACCTTGTGTTTGGGGGGGCTAATTGTTGTCCCGCATGGTACATCCAGGAGTGATAGTTTACCGGGGTGAAGTTTTGCAAGCCTATTAGTGTCTTACTAAGTTCGTCTTTCCTAATTTTATGCCATGGCCGGAAGCTAAAAGCTTTCCTAGACGACCCTGTGGACCTTTTAAGAGGTAGGTAGATTTTAAACAGCACTGCTCTGTGATTTGACCAAATAAGTGGTACAGTTGTGTGCCATAGAAGGTTAGGATGGTCTGAAAAAATTCCATTCAAGCAGTGCCCTGCCGAGCGGGCAGTTTCCTTAACTCCTTGATCTTCGTAAAAAGAAAACTGACTTAACTGTGACTGATAGGGCATGGCTGAACACTACTGATATGCTATTCCATAAAAGAGCAATGTCAGTTTTCCAGCCTATTAGGCCACATTGTACTTATTTCTTATTACTCTTTAAAAATGGTTTGTGAAAGAGCTTTCTTGTCACTTTGTTGAATTTAGTGATCTTTCTCTGCTTTTTGGATTGGCTTCTTTCTAAACTCAATAGGTGAAATCTGGCAAAATATCCTTTTATAGGCTGCCAAACGTATATTGTTTATTTACAAAATAGCATTTTCAAAATTATATTATATTTCGTTTTTGAAAAGTGCTGTAGGATCCGACTTGTGGATCGGACAGTTCAGTGCATACGAGCATAATGCAAGTTCACCTTCCAGAAGAACTAGGATTTCTAGGTCAGTAACGATTTGTTCATGCACATACATCTCACCTCCATTGATGTGCAGCACTCTTTGCCTTCCCCTGTTTTCCTAATAGTTGTACCAAACGCAGGTCTGATAAGCCACACTTCCACTGTGAGCTCAGAAACATGGCGTCCCCAGCCTCTGCTTGATGGCATCCCAAAAGCTCCATTCTTTCAGGGCTCCTTTTCACCACTAGAAGACACACATATTGAAGTATTGCTGCAATATCCAGATGCTCTAGGCACTGAAGTTCGCAAAGCCTGATGGGAGCCTGCAGTCGGCCTGCATTAACACAGCTGGAGTGCACTACAAGCAAGCTAAACACTAATAGATTGTGATTTTGGTGCATATTACATTGTTTTTATTTTCTTGTATTGTGTATTGTGCAGTGGCGGCCATCATGGCTCGCGGGTGAGGAGCTGGGTGTGGGGGGTTGCCATAAAACAAATTTACTTACCTTGAGACTGGGTCCCGCGTCTCTGATCCTGTTCTCCTGTCTTCGCATCCAGGAACAGGAAACAGGCATGCAGGCTCCCTCCCCTAAGCCAATCACAGTGCTGCAATGCAGGGTTGTGATTCGTCTGAGCGCTGTCACACGGCGCTCTGACAGGGGCCGGGGTTGGTGGGCATGTTCTCCACGCAGGCTGTATGCAGCCTGCATGGAGAACGGGGCATGTGCCCATGACTAGTTTGGGCAGACCGAGAGGGCCGACCAAACAGTCATTGCGCAATTAGAAATGGGCAAACCACTCCTCCCCTTCTCCGAGAGCAGAGCAGCCCCGCCCGCCGCAAAGCTGCAGCACACAAAGCATAAAATTATAATAACTCTAAGGTATTATCATTTTATGTATCTACTTGGCACTGCTTAAAAGCAGTGGGGCGACGCTGCTCCGCCATAGCGGAGGAGCCGCAACTGGTACTGTTTCCTCTGACCAAAGCGTGCCAGTGCACACTGCCGACATGCTGTGGACATGTAACTACAGAGCATCTTTATATTTGTTGCAGTGTTTGACTGTGTAAGGCCATAGCGGCGCATTATATTTTTCGGCTCCTTGTCCCTTTGGATCTCACAATATATGTCAAAGGAGTTTTTGTCTGAATTATTACATATTTCCACCTTTATTCAGTGTACTAGAACTGTTAATAGTGTTTGTTTAATTTGCAGTTGGACTTTAACACATGAAATTATGAAATTTTTATGAGTTTGTGTACACTTAACTAGTCATTCAGCAAGGGGAATAATCCCTAAATGAATAGGTCAATGCAGTAACTGAAAGGGGAAGCCTGATGTGTAGCTTTGTACAATGCATGTAGGGAGTGTTCCCTTGCTAAAAAGATGTGAGAACAAGTATCCAAGTTTTTACTTCCTGTACTGTGACTACTGAAAAATCGTGTGTGCCCTTAGCCTTGGGGATATCCTAGTTGTGGGTTGGCTAGGCAGCCTTCCTTCCTAGATCTACAGAGTACTTTCTGTGCTTAGCATTGCTCTTGCCTGGATCTGTGATGTACCCCCCTGGCTGTGCACTTTGATACTTTCCAGAAATATTGAACCTCTCTTTGCTTTCCTCCAGATCCGAGCTGGCCAGTCGCTAGTGGGAAAGGAATGTACACAGAATGATGTCACTGGAAAGGATCACACCTCGAGTCCTGAGTCGCCAGAAGAGATTTAAAGATATAATGGGGACCTACAGTAGACTTCAGTTTGTTGAACTGACTTTTCTCTTGTTAATTTGCTGGTTGTATATATATTTCCATTTTAAGGAAAAAGGGTGTTAGTACAAAGGACTGGTAGGTCTTTTGTGCTAGACGCACTCTGTATGCAGACAGTCCTCTGTACGTAGGCAGGTGCTTTGTGCAGGTAAAGGTCTTATTCCTGGCAGGGCTCTTTGCTTAGGAGAAGCTTGCATTGAATGAGAAGTGTACCAGCCAGTGCAAGATGCCTACGGGAGGTCTGAGCATGCGAGACTGTAGGACCTATCCTCACCCTCCTCTCCCTCAGGCTCAGAGAGAATACACTGTCTATTTACTTCTCCAGTTCAGAGCAGTTCTCTGCCCACCGAGGGCTGTTCTCTTCTCTCAAGCTCAGAGGACGTTTATGCACACCACTGTGCAAGGGCTTTTCTTTTGTTTATCTTCAGGCTAGAGAAGGTTTATGCACAACGGAGGCCTAGGCTTTTCTCTTTTCTTCAGCTCAAAGGAGATTTGTGCATACTCTAGGGCATAGGGCTGGCCTCTTTCGCCTGGGCCCTATTCCCACCATTTACCTCCTTAGGCGCAGAGGTGAGTTATACACTCTATAGGGCACGGGTTGTCCTAATACCTCTTAAGCATAAAATACGTTTATGCACACAATATGGGATGGACTATCCCCATAACTCTCCCAGAAAAAGCTTTGCATACCATAGAACTTAATTCTTCATAGGAATGTGTAATACAACCAAGCCGCTCTTCCCCTAACCCGGATAAGGGTGTTTGGCTTTGGGCATTATTGCCCTGCACACTTTAGGACTCAATTCAGTTGGAGAATGTCTAATTGAGTAAGACTAAATGCTCTAAGCTCAGTCCCTGTCCCCCCCCTCTTTAATTGGAAATGCTCTGAAGGTGCTGTGGGTCACTGTCTTACAGCACAAGTAGTTTATGCTGAATCGGCGCCCTTGTGACACTTCTTCCCTGAGACGCGGAGGGCCCTGCCTGATCCGCAGAGGTTAGAGGGCATTACAACTACAGAGCATCAGATGGGGTACTTGCTCTCAAAACGTCTCTCAGACCCCCACTGACAATCACTGCCTTGTTTTGCTTGTGTGGATATTAGTTACGTATGAAGTTACGTATGAAGCTGTATGCTCTACAAGATTGAAAACCAGCCCAGAAACTGTAATATTGTCTGAAAGGCTGGAGTACCAGAATAGGCTGCTGTGGCAACAAAGGCACTACAGGAGGTAGTGTGCCTCTGAAGTGACCATCTGAAGTAAGCCTGGGTAAAGCGCTACGCTCGCGAAGTTCGCGCTACTTCGCACTACGTAAATTGCACGTAGCACAGTGCAAAGACGCGTAGCGTAGTGTTGCGTAGTGCAGCAGTCATTTTTTGCTTGCTCGCGGTCCTCAACGTCAAGTTGGCGACCGCGAGCAAGCAAAATGACATCCCGGCGAGACTTTTTCCTCGTTCGCGATAAGCAACATCAAGTTGGCGATCGCGAGCATGGAAAATAAACCTCCCGACGAGATTCTCAATGCGAGGAGGTCAGGTTTCTCATTGCGAGTGGTCGCGTATGCTCGTGACCGCTCGCGATGAGAAACTACCAGTCTGCGTTGAGAAAGCTGCCGCTCGAGTAAAAATCTACTCGAGCAGCAGAAAACTACAGCTCGCACTGTGAAAGATGCCGTTTTCAATGATTGCACAGTGCCGGTTGCTTGTCCGCACTGTGCAATCATTGAAAACGACATCTTGCACAGTGCGAACAGTTCGCGAAGTGCTACGCGTAGCTCGCGTAGTGCGCAGTGCACTTTGCGTAGCTTCGCGTAGTGCTACTTCGCGAACTACGCCCAGGGTTAATCTGAAGACAGGCCAGACCCAGGGCGGTATTTCACCTGAGGCAGGGTGCCCAGTGTATTTCCATATAGTGAAGCCAATGGGGCACAAAAGCTATAGGCTCGTTTTTGAAATTATTTGTGTGAAAAGTCATACATGTAGTCATGTAGATAGATGCCTGTATGGAAGCTCTAACAGTTGCAGTTTCCTTGGAGTAGTTCTGCAATTGTTTTATGAATTACAGATTATGCTCACACAAAACCCTTTTTGAATGTGTAAATGTAACAGGTGCTCATTTAATAATGCATAAACATCCACCTAAGTGCAATGACACTTAACTAACTTTATGTTCTCTTGACATCACAGAAACAATTCCCCATACACATTTCTGGGCGTTTGTCCTCATTTCAGCCCTCGTTAAGGAATATATCTTCTGTGGGCCCATGTGTCTGAGGCCAAATAAGTCAATTTGTATGCAAGAGAAAGCATGCACAATGTTTGCCCGCTGACAGAACAGGACAGAAGGGCCTCTAGGCTCGAAAACATGGGTAGATTGTGTAACACAAATTTGTTCTCAAATCAATTATTATGTAGTGCATTAGTTCAAGACCACTTCATTTGCACTGGTTGTAGA
Organism: Triturus cristatus; assembly: GCF_964204655.1. Lineage (NCBI taxonomy): Eukaryota > Metazoa > Chordata > Amphibia > Caudata > Salamandridae > Triturus > Triturus cristatus. The sequence goes on along the minus strand of NC_140584.1, from coordinate 826,910,186 downwards.
CAAGAACAGGGGATCAGAGGTCACCAAATGCGGATGTTTCTAAGTAGAGGGTTCACTGTGAAACAGGAAATCTAATACCTCTTAAGCATAAAATACGTTTATGCACACAATATGGGATGGACAGGAAATCTGATCATAGTGTGTCGCAGCAGAAACCGTCCAAATGCCTACAAATAAGTGTAATCAGTTCACATATAGTGGTATCGGTGGTATGTAAAAAAGTGCAGTGATCAATGCAACAAGAGAAAAAAGTGATGAATACATGTTATGGAATGAACAGTCGTAGCAGTTTCCAGATAGATGGTTTAGTAGTGGTTTAAGAGACAGTCTTACTTTTGTGCCCCATAAGGCACCAAATATATGGTTAAAAGCATATAGGTCAGATTAAATGTTGTCAACAATTGTTTTGTCTGTTTTTTAGAACTCAAAAGATCTTCCTCCGGACACCGAAAAGGCCATTTCGGTATTTTTGGGTGAAATTGCTATTATTATTAGCACTTATGGCACACTTACATCGTGTCTCCTTTAAAGTATAAAGTCGGCCCTCTCCATGGATAACGCTCTTCTTGGTTAATCTGTAATATTATGGCCCAAAAAAGCTGCCTTAGCAGTTGAATGCTAGTGGTGCTTACAACATAGTTCAATTCTGATCTCACAGATAAACGTTCCACCTAGCAAGACACTTGTTTTATTCTGAGCAAGAGTGATCGATTTTGATCTTCAGAAATGGATCTTTTCATTTTTCAACTCTTTTCTAGCTCACTTGCCTTCCCCTCAAACCTCGGTTCATCACCAGACCTTATCAAACAAATTCAGACATCTTTGAAGAACAAGTGTTCAAATTCCTGTAACAAATCATGTTGAATACAGGTTCTTCCACTTGCGTCAATTTGCATTTACCATCCATAATCTTATTTGCTATTTAAGATTTTGCTTGCTTGCTTGTTTATCCTGATTTGTCAGGTTTCTGAAGGTTGTGTGCCGGCAAGTGACCCAATACCTGTGCTCCGTTTTTTTAAATTGCTCACTGGCAACAGTTACTGCCCCATTGACTTTGAATGAAGTTATTGTTACTCCGTTGTTGAAGAAACCTGCCGAAACGCTTTGTTCGGTTTTTCTTCACACATCTGCGGTTTGCACTATTATGATTTTAATGCAGTTTCATGATTTTATGAAAGCCTCCCTTGTTTGGATGAATTATAGGCAGTATTTTTACGCAGTGAGGCTCAGAATCTGTATTTGTAATTGCTATGATGATCTGTGGTTAGCACCCAAGTGTGACTTTTACATCCCTAACTTCTGGACCTATTTGTAGTTTTTGACCAAGTAGATGATGACAAGTTGGTAGGTCACCTCCAGGAGGTGTTGCAGGCTTTGTCTCAGGCAGGTTTTATTTCTTGCTAATCCTCATGACTATTTGTATCTAACCCTTTACCTTTGACCGTTTATCATTCAAGGTGTCCTGCAGCCTCTCCACTGTGTGTGGCAAGCTTCGGGCTAAGCCCTTCACGGCCCGGTTGTTTTTCATTTACGTGCATGCAGGTGATATCTAGATTCCCTTGAACTTTTGGGAGAATTTAGAGTGTGTGGCTCATAAGTTCCAAAAATGTATTGTGGGGGAGTCAGGACTGAATAAGTAGCAGCAGACTGAAGCTCAACACTGACTAACTACATTATGACTGTGTGTAGCAGTGCCAGTCTTTGAGGGCCTCACCTTTTGACTGCCAGACATATGCTTTTACATGTCCTCAGTAAAGAGAGATTAAAATAAAACTTTGTAAATCAGTCCTGGGCCACTGGCTCAGCTCACAGGTGAAGAACTTCTCTCTCTCTCTCTCGACACTGTCACATGAATGTTTCGCACAAGATTCATCTGTTCCTTACTAAGTGGACTTTGACTATCGCCAACATCACTGGGTCCTTCCTGCCTTAAAAATAGAAGGATGCTCTATCTGAGAATTCCTAAATATCTTGAGTCTGCTACAGGTTTTTCAGAATGATTGGGTGTGTCACTTTTTTGTGGGGCCTAAAACATCGACACTCTTTTCCCTATGTTGTCTGTCAGTATCCAGTGGAGTGCAATTTAAAGTATTCTGAATAGTCCACCTTGTCATTTATTTGTTAAACTCAATTCCTGATAGAAAGCGCATTGTGTGGTCTTTTGCAAATTGCCTTGCTTCAGCCAGACAATGTAAACTGCTGTTTCCTACCTTGTCCTGTAAACGGTGAAAAATAGAGTACTCATTTTTGCTATTGTTCCTTTTGCTATGCAACAGTCTCCTTCTTTGTTTGCAGCCCAGATAATTTCTTACCTTAGTTTTACAAAAGGCTGAAGATTCAGATGATCTGATCAAGCCTTAATTGTGTTCTTTATATCAGCTTATCAGTTTGTGTGCCCTGTAGAGATGACACTCATTGTTATTGTAATAAAAAGTAGCGGTTACTGTGTCCAACCCTGATGAGTGCATAAACTAACATGCTGGCTGCTTCAGATGAGCCAGGGTCCACTTGAAGGCATACAGAGTCAGCCCTGAGACAGGCTGATCACATCTATACCAAGCATTTTGAAAGGGAAAGTCTATATCTATGAAATAAATAGAACACCAAAACACAATCTATGCAGTCCCTCATATACGCATGGAAAAACCATTGCTGTGTTTCTTGTCTCTATCCATACATGGCATTACTCTGCCTAAGCAAGGGTAGAAATGGTGATAATTGTATGGACTGTCTTCACATGGTGGATGACACATTAGCGTGCATTTAGAGTGATTCAACATGAGTCATCCATAAAGTCTCATAAGGAGGCTAATTAATGTTTGCCTCAAGGGGGCTTTTAAAGATATGGTCTTCTGTGACTTACGAACTCCTGTGACATGCATAGTAAATTGTGAATCCTTTCTGTAGTCTGAATAGGATCTATAGTGATAGACCTTCTATTAGCACATCTTCCCCAAAGGCAACAATTGTTATACAATGAGAACTCTCAACACAAAAGGGAGGCCATCTTTGGTCTACTTGTGTGCTTATAATCCATTTGAACTGAACAGGGTTAAGTATTAGTAACATGAGTCAAATACTTCAGTGCTGGCCGACTGCTGTGGCATATGCAATCCTAGTTTACAAAGAAAGAAACAGAAAATATTTTATATTTACTTTTTTCTCTTGAACCTATTGGGTGTTGGCTTTGAAAGATAGAACATCTTTAATGAACTCATTTTAAAAGACAAGTAAAATGGTTTGCCTAATATCCTGGGTAAGACCTTCCTGCATGAGCTGAAACAATTGTCAGTGACATTTAACTCATCCTATAGCCATTTGGTATCCTAACCTGATACTAAATGATACTGAATTGAATGAATTTATCCTGCAAATCTCCATTAAGTATAACCACTTCTGTTTTTATCTTTTACATTTATTTATGACTAGTGTTTTCATTTGTTGCATTAACCCCACAGTTTGTTGCATTTTTTCACTCACCAGTTGTTCCCTAAATAACGATTATTTTTATTCATATTATAGTGATTATCGTTCTTTTAGTAAACATTAAAAAAATATTTTTGCTGCTACAAATTACAACAAAGTAAGTAAGTTTCGGCTATGTTTTGTTATTAAACCGTCTACACAGAAACATCTTGATGCTGTCCCATCCCACTAATCATGTTTAGTTAGAATTGAAGCTACAATAAGAGCCCTGTACCATCTCACAAGCTAACTCCTCCTTCTGTGTATCTCCATTCATAATCATAAACACCAAATATTTCGAACCACATGCAGGGATCCCAGAGCACTTTTTCCAAAGTCACATTTGGTGTAGTATCTTCGTCTTACTTTGGAAGGGTCAGGAAGTTCATATGATAAAAAAAATTAAAATTTAGCAGTTGAAAAACAATCTATATTGCCAATACTATTAATTTACATAATTTGCTTTAAAAGATGGAGGAAAATACATTAAACCTTCAAAAGGTTACAAAATAAAATAAAAGTTATATTTTAAAACATTATTCACAAAGCCTTTTTGTTTTAAAATTAAATTAATGACCGGGAAAGATGAGGCAATGTGACTTAATACACTGCAGCAATGTAAAAAAGAGACAGTAGGACACTACGCCTTTAAGGGTACCCCGACTGCCAGTGTCCCATTATTTCCTGTTGTTGTCAGTTCTTATTTCCATTTTCTTGTGACAGGATCTTGGATCACTGAGCTCGGCCTTTTTAAAGCTTTTGTTCCCTCTTAAAATCACTTCAGAGCATTTTTAAAAGTGGCTCACTTAATGTCCTTTAGGGGAGAGTATTTGTCTGTAATTTCCTGACTGGAAATATTTTTCTTTCTGTCACAATATGCCATCTCTATTTGATACATTGAAGCTTTGATTAAGCAAATGTCTAGATGGGGTAGACTAATACCTTTAGCCTGGGCAGATTGGGGCAGAAAAATGGCCAAAGCAGGCCCTCACCAGATCTGTAGCCTTTGTTTGCCAGCATCTAATTACCCCAGAAGGTGTTGTCACTGCAGCTCCCTCTCCAGGTGCAGCCTGAGAGAGTATGAGAATATTTTCCTACTAGGTCACATATAAAGGCAAAAAAGATGAGAATCACTGACTGGCTAGAGAGACTTTTGAGGGGTGACCAGGGGCTTCTCCCTCTACCAGTGCCCCTATCTCACCCTTTGAGGACTCCCGCAGGGTGAGATTCAAAAAGAGAAGGCACAGTGAGTAACAGCATCCCAGTTCGATGTCAAAGGCATTGACATCGCGAAGCGGTACAGCGCCCACTTGCTCACCGTTGAGGGCTAGGTCGACATCGAAGTGAAGGAGACTATTAATGTCGAGACTCTCTTCCACTGCGGCAATGAAGACTACAGTGTGGCTTTTGACGATGAAAGTGTGCAGGCTTCCCTTCCAATCAGACTCTGAGTACTTTAGGGCTTACTCAACTTCCGGACTGACTTGTCCAGTGATCACCCCGGATTTTCATTCTTCACTAATTGCAACTCCACCTGCACCTCCTGAGCCACCTGCATAGTCTCCTCATCCCCCTCCACCTTTGGTGGTAATTCCTGCAGAAATTCCTCTAGCCATGCCTCTGCAAGCACCTGCCTCAGTGACACCTCCACCAAGAGTTTCCAGGTCTAATTTCCAACATCCCTAACCTCTCCGTAGGTCTAGGTCAAAGTCAAGGTATCACCGTCCCCAATACCATTCCATTTTTCCCAAATGGTCTTGATTAAGACATAAACGGGATGGCAAATCCTGATTTAGGACCTTTCACACGACCCCATCCACTGGACATTACTCACTTACTCTAGCAGACTTTCCTCCAGCAAGGATATCTCCTGTGGATGACAACAGTACTATCCAAGAGGTCCTTGTAAGAGATGCCAATAAGCTGAATATCCCTCTTCCGTCAACTACAGCCTCAACATCTGGAATTTTTGAGACACTGCGCCAAGTGTCCATCTCAAGACCATTACTTCGTCTGATCCCAGACCTCATTGAACTGACCAAGGATCTTTTCTTGACTCCGACTTCTGTCAAGGTGGCTCCTTCTCGTCTCCAGAAGAAATACAGACCACCTAACCAGGACCTTTGTTCCTCTTATCGTATCCTGCACCTGACTCAGTGATAGCCTCAGCTGCGCTTTCAAGCTTCATGCCACGACTCCAACCTCTACTGTTTCTCTTGACTTGGTGAGCAGAAAATACTGGATTCAGTAAGAAGGAAAGTATGTGGCACATCAATCACCACCACTATGAAAACAGCGAGACCTTCTTTACTCCTAGAGAAGTACGACAGGTTGCTCTGGGACTCACAACAATAGTTCTACGACCTGCCAAAGGACAGACATGAAGACTTCAAAGAGGTCATAAATGAAGGAATGATGGTTTCCTAACAAGTCTTCAGTGCTGCAGCAGATATATCCTTCTTGTAACCCATGGATACATTCATGGTTTGGCTTTAAATTTTTCCTCTTGTCTCGGACTCACAGGACTTAAACCTGAGGCATAACACACTCCTTAGGCCAGACACACGGTGGCAGAGGGGAAGTGTTTTAGAGGTGTATGTAAATCTTTAAAAACATACACCACATCACTGTGCCCTAGTGAAGCTCATTTGTTCCTCTGATGTAGTGCACAGTGATTTCGGTGGGCAGGGAGGCAGCATACACCAGTGACCATGAGAAGAGAAGCCAGTTTGTATCCCTAAGGTAACACACCCCAAGCCATTGTGGCCAGTCTGCCTCAGCCATTAAACCGGCCACCGGCGTCAAACAATGATTTCCCATTTCCCCCCTCTTTCGTTACCCCTTCTGGTGGGGGAAGCATTACATCTTAGCTTGAAGAGTGGAAAACCATAACCAACGAAAAATGGGTTCTGAATACTGTGCAAAAAGCGATATTGTCTTATATTCAAGTATTCTCCACCAGCATTCTACCAAAGAAGTCATCCCTTTTTCATCAGGAGCAACTTCAGCAAGACGTTTTTATCCTCTTGCAAAAACATGCTGCGGAAAAGGTCCCACTTGCTCAGAGAAGAATGGGATTTTATTCCCATTACTTTCGCATGAAGAAGAAAGGACCAAAGAATGAGTTCCAACCCATTCTAGATATGAAAAAAGCAAGCAAGTGGATTTGCAAAGAAAAGTTCAATAGGTCAGCATTGCATTAGATGTACCCCCTCTGCCATCATAGAAATTTGTTATGCTCTATAGATCTTCAAGATGCCTATTTCCACATACCAATAGCCAAAAAACATTGCAAATTCCTGAAGTTTCTAGTGCGAATCGGCCATTACCAATACAAAGTCTTTCCTTTTGGTTGCAAATCTGTACCCAAGAACTTTTCAAAATGCATGGCAGCACATCTCAGGAGGCTGAAGGTATTCATCTACTCTATCTAGCCATTTGGCTAATCAAAGCTTCAGTGTATCAGCAAGCATGCCAACATTAACAGATAGCTGTCATCAACCTCAACTGATGGAAACTGCATATAAATCAAAAAAATGAATTTCCATCCCAGTACAACCCCTTCATTATCTGGAAGCAGTTTTGGATACGGTAAACACAAATCTTTCCTTCAGAATAGAGACATTTATCTATCCTTCAAAAGATGACTTCATCCAACAGCGGGGCAAATATTGTCTCTCCTAGGATCAATGGCATTGTGCATCTTCCTGGTACCAAATGTACGCATGAACATGAGACCTCTGCAACAATATTTGGATGATCATTGGAACCTGCTTTCAGGAAAATAGGATGACATACTGATCCTAACAATGTTTGTAGAGCAATCACTAAGCTGGTGGTGTCTTCCAGAGAATCTGTTACAAGAAATTAGTTTTCACAAGAAATCCCAATGCAGAAAATAGTAATGGATGCCTCCCTATCAGGTTGGGGTGCTCACATGAGTCACCTTTAGATTCAAGGCTTATGGTCTCCGAAGGAACAGACACACCACATCAACCTCCTAGAGTTGAGAGAGGTACATCAAGCTCTGGGCGCTTTACTAATGTCCTTCAAGACAAACTTCCCCCTTGTCCAAAAAGACAATATAACGACCATTCATTATCTGAACAAGCAGGGAGGGAGGAGATGCAGTTCCTGGAAGCTCATACAATCTGAAAATGACGAATGTCCAGGAATCCCAGGATTATAGCTGTCCACCTGTCAGGCGTCCTGAATGTGGAAGCGGAAGCTCAGCAGAATCATTCAAGAGAACCATGAATGGGTATTAGACAACACCGTTTTGCAAGATATCTTTTGCCAATGGTGTTCTCTCAAAACAGAGAAAACAAGATATGCAGAGACTTCGCCATGAGGTTTTACCAACCAGGCACATTGACAATGCCCCAGGGAGCAACTGGTCAGGCAGATTTATTTTCCAGAGTGGTCATGCCAATGGTAGTTCACAGATCTTCTCCACCTTTCAGAACAGACTCACAGGAGACAACCGTGCAGACTCAATCTTATATACAAGTTCATAGACCAGATACTGCACCTCAACCATCAATCCTTGAACTTGGATGCTTGGCTCCTGAACTCCTACAATATGGCCATTTAATTCTCCCTCAGGAGTGCATGGACGTGTTGACAGAAGCCAAAAGACCACCTACAAGGGCATCTATTGCCTTTAAATGGAATAGATTCTCCATCTTTTGTGCTCAGGGCAGATTTGATCCTATCACCTGCCAAGAAGAGGTGGTGCTTCCATATCCTCTTCATTTGGCCAAAGCAAAGCTGCAGTTTTTCTCTAGTAAAGCCCACCTTGAAGCTATCACAGACTGCAGAAAACGTCCTTCACAAATGTCCTTTTTTTTAATCCTGTAGTTAATGTTTTTATTGAACGCATTAAGGAAGTTTATGTTCCCATCCATTGACCTTTACCTCCTACGGAGTTGACTGTCATTGGAAATCTCTTGGGACCTCCTTTTGAGCCTATATATACATTTTCTATAGAACACATAACACGGAAAGCTTTTGTCCTAGTCTCTGTAATCTCTGCATGCAGGGTTAGTGAGATTTAGTCTCTTTGTTCTCACAGACCTTGCAGTTTTTCACAGTAATAGCGTAGTGATAAAAACTCATCCCAAGTTCCTCTTTAAAGTGGTGTCAGACATTCTTGTCAATCAAGTGATTGCTGTACCTACATTTTTCAGAATCTCTATTTTACAGTAGAGAGGTCCTGCCACACTCTTGATGTGAGAAGAGTGTTTAAAGTTTCATCTGGTCAAAACTAAGGGCTTGAGCAAGTCCAAACAATTGTTTGTGAACTATGGTTTACAACAATTCTTCCATTAAACCTGTACATTTGGAGAGAACAGCTAATGCATACTAATCTTTATGTATGATAGAGGCTTAAATGCATTCACCTTTTTGTTTATAGAAAAAAGATTAGCTCACTCAATAGCGCTGTGTATGCAGAAAACAGCAGGGCTAATTCAATCAGACCTGTATATCTAGACAACAAAGGGGCCACTTAAACATTTCTTTGTGAACTATGGTCTATTACACATCCAACAAATCCTTATTTTAGAGGATAGTCTCTTGCGCACTCCTGTCCTACTAGAAAGTTAACAGACCTTTAGCCAGAAAGTCAAAAGCTCATTCAATCAGAAGTAAAACCACTGCTGCATTTTTAAGAAATATTCCAATCTCCCAAGATCTGCGAAGCAGCAACTTGAAGATCTTTTTTACACTTTTAGAAGACACTATTTTCTTGATTCGGACTCCAGAGAAGATGCCCTAGGAGGCCAAGCCTTTTTGAGAAATCTATTTGCTTAGGTTTTTTAACACCATTTATCTCTTCCCATGTGGTTTAGGGGGATGAGCTAACTATTCTATTCAGTGCTTAGGATTGTCAATGGAGATCACCTGAAGGAGAAGGAATGGCTTCTTACCTGTAATCCTATTTCTCCTTCAGGGGAATATCCATTGAAATCATAAGCAACCCTCCCTCCTTCCCAATGTATGATGAAGTTTGGTGTATACATTCCTGCGTCAAAAAAAAATGAGGCAACTGCAACCTAAGGTTTTGTGTTGTGTTGTCTTTCTTACATTGCCTCAGCTTATAAATCCACATTGTCCTCTATCATTCCCTTTTCAAGAAGCCAAAAAGGCTTTGTGAAGGATGTTTTAAAATGTCACTTTTCTTTCATTTAGTGACCTTTTTATGTATTTTCTTCCATCTTCAAGTAGATTCATGGAATTAGCAATATAGCCTGTTCTTTGGGCTGCTAAATTATAATTTTGTGACACATGAACTTCCTGCCCGATCTGAAGTAAAGTGAAGATACCACAGAAAATGTCACTTTGGAAAAAGTGGTCCCAGATCCCAACATGTGGGAGGCACTATTCAGTGCTTATGATTTCAGAGGAGATTCCCCTGGAGGAGAACTAGGATTACACATAAAACAACATTCCATGTTCATCATGAATCATTCTCTTTCATGTGAATCGGCGTGAGTGTCCATTATGTACAAGTGAGGTACTACACACAATGGGAGCGAGCCAGGGGAGGCAATTTGTACCCCTATGACCACCCTCACTGTATGAGTAAGAGCAGTGTGTTTCCTGAAGCTTTCCATATAAAACTCGAGGTAGAGGTGCCAGCTTGTTCCCTTGATTCACTATGTCTCCTCACACACAATGTTGTGGTGAGCTAATGCGCTCTCTTAAGGCAACACGTAGGGTTGCTTGATTTTGGGCGGCTGGGATATACCCCTTAAGCCAGACACACTGTGGCTGAGAGAAAGTAATATATGTATTCCTCTAAAATAACATACACCCTGTATGACAGTGGGAAGAGAAGCCATTGTGTATCCCTGAGGTCAAGCCATTGTGGTGAAAACCAGTATGTACATTCCACTGAGACAGCACTCACTAAGGGTACAGGGAAGAGTGTGTTTACCCATAAAGTAGCCCATTCTGTATCCCTGCTAGCCGATGACTCTCACGCCCATGTATACACTTTAGGCAGCACAGTTTGTGTTTGATACCAATGTGTAATTCTTCAACAGCACACAGTGTGTCCTTGTGGGTAGGACAAGTAGGTGAACCACTCTACTCTTTCACATCACACGCAGCACAGCTTTTGTTTGAATATAATGTCTTGCCTTAAGATTTCTGTTGTAAAAAATATTGATTATTTATGGTGTAAGATTCCCTCAAATTAAGTGATATATTAATTTTTGTTTTACATTTTGTATTTTAAAATAGTTTTTGCTGAACTGACTTTATGGATATGTGTAACATAGATGTATTATTTGTAGCAGTATCTGCACTATTATCCTACTTTTTATCTATAGATATAGAAATAAACTGTATAGATATAGCTGACACATGTTGCAGCCTTAAAGTGCATGTTCCAAAGGACAGTGACTGCTGCCGTGCCCTCTTGAAGGCGAATGACGGGATAAAATAGCCCTAGGAGAGGCCTTGAACACGTTATCGTCCACACATGACTACTATACGCACAGTATGAACGTTTCGTGTACAGCTGGAGATGCCATTCCCAGGATACTGCTGTTATCCAGAGAACATTTCAATAAAGAGAGTTCTTCAGTATGAAGCATAGACCTTTGAAGGTGAAGCACTGTACCGTGGCCTTAATGTTTACATTGCGCTCTAAAGTCAATGGGCCACATCATGAGATGGGCAAAATTCATACCGAAAGTCTTAATTGATCACGTTTTCTGCAAACATTGATGTATTTTGGATGACGTATTAAACTGCATTTAGAAAAATGTGTATAGGCTATTGTTGTTTCTGTTATTTGTAAAAGCAGACATGGTTGTTCTAGCATACAATCCATGGGGAACAGAGAAGGGGCAGCTAATACAATCAAACTTGTCCTGATTTAATAGATCAAATAGAGATTCATAAAACTAAACTTGTGTCTAGAGAAAAACTGTTTTTCTAGATGAAAGCAGGCATGATGACATCAAACCTACAGAGAAAAGATGGGCTTACCTAGACAAAATTGTGTATTTAAAGAACCATGAGGCTGATGGAGGTAAACCTATATATAATGAAAATGAAATGAAATGAAGGTTTTATAAAGCGCATGTATGCCGAGCCGTCTTAGCGCTAGGGCTGTCATAAAACTTGAGCAGAGGGAGCAAGCAAAGATTAAGACTTGGGTGCAAACAGCCATGTTTTTAGCACTTTTCTGTCTGTTAGTTTGGCTTCTCAATGTAAAAGGCAGAGAGTTCCAGAGTTTAGAGGCCAGATGAAAAAAGCTTCTGCCACTCCATTGTACAGTCTTCACCCTAGGGATGACCAGCAGAGAAGCAGTCGACGACCTAAGATTGCGTTGTGAGACGTGCCTTCTAATGAATTTGCTGAAGTAGGCAGGTCTGGCACCATAGAGGGCCTTGTGAACAATGCACAGTATGTATGAAGGAAACAAAGATTTCTTCAATTAAAACTGTACATTTGGAGGGAACAGCTAAATCATCCTAATCTTTATGTTTGACAGAAGCTTAAATGTATCCAACTCTTTGTCTATAGAAAAAAGTAGACAACAGAGGTGCCGCTGAAAACAAGCAATGGTAATGCATCGGTTTTCCCCGATGTAATTAAAGAGCTGTTTTCATCCATCATCGTCGAGAAGAAGGGAGCAGGGAAAGCTCCCTGACAGATAACACAGGAGTGGGGAGGATGTGGTGCAGCGGGCAGAGCTGCTGTCTTGAGAGCTCGAGATCACACTTCGAGTCTCGGCGGCGCCACACAACATTCTGTGATTCTATGCAACTCACTTAATTTCTCCGGGTGATACATTTTTATATAAATATGGTAAACAGATGAAAAAATGCAACTTAGTTCGTTTGTACAGTGAGCAGAGCACCTGGCAAAACCAAATCTCTGTGTATAGAGAAAACAAACATTAGCAAAACCAGTAGGTATTGCCTTGGGAACCTACTGGCTTTCTTAGTGATTTTGGCAATGCTAAACAGCATTGGTCAAAAGCAATGGTTTTGACTGGTGCTGTTTAGTATTGGCAAAAAGTGACAAGCATAGGCAAAGCCAATAAGTCTCACATATGCAAGTGCTATTGGCTTTGTCAATGTCTTTTAGCCATTTTGTACAGCAGTGCTATAAAATGACATAAAGGTTTTTTTTTAACTTCATAGAGCCTCGCTGCTGTACAACATGGCTAAAAGACACTGACGCTAATAGCTCTCGCATGGGCGAGATTTATTAGCTCTGCCAATGCTTGTTTCTGCTTCTGAAACAAACATTTACACATGAAGAATGTTGTTTTACTGCTGAGAGAGAAGCCCCAGCTTGCCTATGAAGAGAGAGTCCAAAGGTCACTCGCAATTTGTGTTCTGCTACTTTGGGCACTGGAACTTATTTGATAGTAGCCTAAACATGATTGTCAAAAAAAAAAATTGTGCAGATATTTCTGATCTACGTATCAACGTTGTTAAAAGGTTAATTAATGGGGGCAAATTAACAGGAGATGTTGTCTACTAGAGCCAAGTCATCATAGCGTTTTTTTGGGGGCGTGACAGGGTGGGCAAGCAAGGACGGGGGAGGGTGGTGAGGGTACAGGCAAGCAGCGATGATAAACACAAAATTGTCTGGGCATGTTTGTCAGAAACAAATTGCCTGTGTTCTAAAAAAAAGAAATGGACAATATATATGTGATTTGTCTAAAGGTCTGATCACCTCTCAAACAAAACTGCATGTGCCATGCCCAGGTTAGTCGGTGAGACTGTGTACCACGAGCCTTTTGAATTATTATGTAAACTAGTTTTTAGGTCTCGCCTAGCGTTGCTGCGCACATGCCTAGCTCCCTCGGCGAGATTTATTGTTGATGAGTACCTTAAAAGAGGGCTTTAAGCCCCGCCCCTTATTTCCATTGGCTGACGTCACCGTTTATGGTAAACGGTGGCCTGCCATTGGAAATTAGGGTTTTTGGTGGCCGCCCTTTGGCCTCCGAGCTGAACTCGGTGGCCTGCTTTGCGTCTGTCGCAAAGCATTTTCTTATATTTATGGGGCCATGTTTTAGAAACACATGGCCCCATAAAGACAAGAGATCCCGGACCGCACTTGTTTTAACAGAGTTTGTAAGCCATCTATTTTTGTTTCATCTTGTGTGCGATTGTCTTATGTTTTGCCTTTGAAAGTATCATGTAAAAGAATTATTTTCACAATGTTTGCATAGTCCGTTTCAAGACCCTCAATGTTAATTAGCTGCTTAGATAGCCATTCAATTTATCTCTTTTTAAAAAGCGAGCATGAAAACTTGTTTCGCAATGACAGGAGGCGAGATCAGCGGGGGTCTGACATGGCGGCTGTTTTGAGCTGTTGAAAGGCTTTCCTCCCGCCTGTCCGAGCCTAATCAGGGGCTTTGGCAGAGCGCGCGCCTTGAACCAACAGGACTTAGATTCGCGACAGTCGAGGGCCGCCCTGCCTGTGATACGTCTTTTTCTTCATTTCAGATTCCACTCGACTGCTGGTCCCTGCTTAAATATTCATTTTGCATGAAAGATTCATAGTTGCTTCGTGTCCGTGCGTACGAAAGCAATGTTTTTCTGTCAGCGATCGCATCAACGCGAATTTGTGAAAGCCGGTGTTTTTTTGTTGCGTTATTTACCAATGCATGAGCGGAAGGTACATTGTTTTCTTCCTGTCGTCTGATGTGGGTGGGAAAGGCGCACAAAGGGCGGCTGACGTGCTCTCAGCAGCCAAGCATTTTTTCCTGGCCGTTGTACAGCCAAATACGTTACAATGCCCGGGCGCAATTTGTTTCTCGTTGCTGATTGGCCTCGCAGCAATCTTTCACCATATTTTCCTGTTTCCCTCCTGGTAAGTAAAAGCGAGCGACTGCCGCCTTTACTTAGCATGGGCACCTTTGTACCGTTCCCAGGTTTCTTGCAGATTTTTCTCACGTGGAGTAGGGGGTATGATTTTACCTCCAGTCTTCTGCCAAAAGAAATTTGGAAAATGGTACAAGACCATCCCAGGTCAAGTTGCTCATCGCCTGGTTTTGGGAATAAAACCTAGATTCCACTAGCCGATTCAATCGTATAATAACCCAACCAAAATCCTTAATATTTCGTTATTTCCGGCCATTATTGACGAGGAAAACAAGAAAGATGATTCCCTTAGACATATAGACCACACCGAAGGTATGTAACACGGCAGTAAAGCAAAAATGTCACAAATATATCTACATGACGCAGTTATTAATATGAGGTGCTGGCCTAAGCCCACCTCTGCCGAAATTCGTGTCAGCAGAAAACGAAAGAAGAAAGCATCAGCAGTTAGATGTGCAGACAGGGGGGCAGATTAATGGGATAAGCAGATTTCTGTGCTAGATGGGAGATTAGAAACCCACTTTCGCACTTACGTAAAAATAGCCACACTAATCAGCAACAAGCATTTACAATGCAATAGGTCTTGCATTTCCGCGAGTTTAAGCTATTGGCATTGTAAATGACAATGCCTTTTATTCATGTTTCAAAAATGTCAACAAAAATAAAAGGCATTGTTATTTGCATTGTCAAAAGCTCAAACTCGTGTAAAAGCGAGACCTATTACATTGCAAATGCTTGGGTTTTTATACATATCCGATGACAAACAAATGTTTGTGTTAATGTAAAATCTATGCAAATGGATGCATTTATTTATCAGCAGAGCTGACAGGCATTCCATATTGGGGGTGCTGGGAGAATGAAGTGCCTCAAGAAAGAGGCAATTGATTATTTTTGCATTTTCTCTCTCACTGTCTTGAGGAACTAAAGTTATCTATCCAGTTAAACAGCCAATGAAATAACGACCCCCCTTCCTAAATACATATGGCTTTAACCTGCAATACTGATCACTGCATGACTGCTAAATGCCTGTGGCTAAAATATAATATTGACGATGTCTACCGGGAAAAGCAGCACTATTGCAATGCAGGGAGCTAAACAAATGAAAACAATCCTCAATCACAGCGCGAGCAAAGTAGAGGGCCACAGATGCCCCTGGCTAAATTGTAGTATCAGAGATTCCAACAGGTTAAAGGGACACTATTGTAGTGCAGCTGGTGAAACAAATGAAAAAAGCGAGGAGAGAGCAAGCAACACCACAGGATGGTGAGAGAGGGACGGGCAATCAGCCATGGGGGTGCAGGTGCGAGCAAGCAGTAGCGGGAGGAGGGTGATTGGGGGACAGGACAAGCAACAATAAAAAAAAGTGCTATGGAGAGAGCATCAGGCAGGGAGCGTGGGCGGGGGGTGATATAGTACTCCATTATGACGGGAGCAGTGAACAGCCACTGATTAACTTGAATCAATCTGTGCTCGGTCCCTGCTGCACAGAAAGTGTCCGAAGTGATGCTTGGCCATTTAAGGAGGCTGCAAAGAAGTGGGACGCTGGAGCCAACAAATGGTAAGCAACGGACGGGCTTCAAGCCTTTTTTGTAAACAATAGCATCTCGCATGTGAGATGCATGCGCTTGCACATGCTGTCTCAAGGTGGATCCTAAAAAGTGCTATAAAGCAACTGCTGTTGGCATTCATGCCTTTCTAACAGCGCTTCATTATGCATACATGTGCTACAGAATGAGGTAGGCCCCTTTTTTTTAAAAATTTACTGCTAGAAGATGGAGTGTGCCACTTAGATCAGTTTATAAAAGAAATTGCTAGTGCTGGCAGCAATTTGCTGCCTGACCCTCCAAATTAAAATATATTTAAAAAATGTATTTAAAAATAAGAATGGTGGAGGTGAGGGGAACGCAGAGGAGCGGGTGAAGGGGGAGGGTTGGTGGAAAAGCAGGGGAGAGTTAGTGGGGTACAATGGAGAGAGCAACACAGGCAGGGGGAAGCATGCAAGGGAGACAACAGAACACAGGGATGGCTATAGTTGGGTGCAGGATGAAACACAAGAGGGAGCGAGCTTGAAAACAATCCAAAGAGTAAAAAAATAGTTCCCCAAAACAAAACAGTGAAAGGACAGAAGTTAGTCGGTCAAGAGGATAGTAAAGAGGGTATATTCCAGGCAAGGAGCAAACAGTAGATGGCCGAGGAAAGTAGAATGACAGTAAGCCCAAACAATGGTAAGCAATGTTCAGGCTCTAAGCCTCTGTAAGCCCACAGTTGCTCTTTTGCAACCAGGGCCAGACTGGGAAGCGAAACCGGCCCTGGCAGCTGCGGCCAAGCTTTTATTTAGTGCCGGTTTTGGCCAATTTTGTTACAGGGGGGCGATATTGCTGGCCACCGGTAACAAAAACGGCCCCCCAGGGTCCCAAAACCGGCCCCCACTCTGGCGGCCCACCGGGGAAACATCCGCTGTGGTCAGTCCGGCCCTGTTTGCAACCTTTTCATTGTGTGGTAGTCTCGACCTGAAAATGACTAACACCACCAAACCTAAGTGTAAAGAAAAACGGCATCTAATTTAACCAAATTTTGTGTATAAAGAATAGAGCATCTTACACAGCGAAACTTCTGTAATGTATAGCGAAAAGAGAAGCTGCAACCAATTACTCGTAGAAGGAAGAAGGACCTAATGCAATTGAACCTTTACGTATGGAGCAAAGGGAGTGGCTGATGTAAACACACTTGTAGCTATTCGAAACCGGTAAATTGATCTACGGTATACAAACCATATGCACAAACGTTTTCTTTCGCACCAATAAGCACACTTTAGTGTTTGACCGAGGACCACGTAGGCCATTGGCCCCTGCCCAACCTCTCCCTCCCAAAAAAAGAATCCTGTGTTTTAGTGATAGTAGATCTCTGTTAGCAGTAGACCACGCCAGGAGCTCATCCCTCCCACTCCAATAACTCACGGGACTACCTTCAGGTATGAGGGTAACGGGGTACTTTTATTTAGTTAGTCCTTGACTCAGTTCCAACCCAGTACTCACTGGGTGTCTCTTTTATATTGTTCCAGGGGAGGTCGGGGCTTGGAGGTATACTTAAACAAAAGTCACGTGGGCAGGCGGGATCCTATGTCGGTCCTTGTTGGGCTGCTTCTGGTTCTAGCCGTCTTGGAAAGGAAAAACAAAAACAAAAAAGTCAGGCCTCCCTCCTAGCTGTGCACATAAGGGAAGAGTGCTACCTTCACCCATTCCTATCCGTAAGGTGCCTAAGTGTGGGTAGGGTTAAGGTGCTTCACAGTGCGGTACCCATATTCCCACCCACCAACCCCAAATTAAAACCGACACCAGAACTTGCCTGAACCCATGGCCTTCCTGGGTCGCGGGGAGGGGAGTCACTGCCTCCGTTTCCCTTGTAGGAGTACCGGAATCGAGGGCGTTGCTCCTGGAGCGGACAACTTCACTGTCTTCCTCCTCACGTCGGGTCGCGTTCCTGTGTGGTGACGTCTCCACTGTCTCGCCAAACTGAATACAGGGATTGCTCTCGCCGTCTTCCTGGTCCACGTCCTTGGTCTTTCCTCGCACTGCCTTCTCCTTGGTTCCTGTCTCCATTTTAAAGATGGCCTTCCGGCCCCGCCCCCAGGGTCTGCTGCTGCTGGCATAGAGTTTCCGGTTTGGCCGTCTGGACCACCTATCCCGCTTCCTGTCTGGACCTCATTGTCTGCCATGTTGGGGTGGTCGAGATGTTCCGGGGAGGAGGGGAAACCACCACAATCTCCAATCAAATAATTTGGCATTAAATGTTTGAGGTGGATATGTGAGCGATATTAATAGAAGTGTCCTGGGCTAGTAATGTTTTCAAACTCCTGGAAGGAGTTAACTTCTTTTATAGCCCTTCAGCCCTTATAACCCTTCGGCCTGGGACGGCTCCTGGTGGCCGACGGCACTGGGGACAGCCCCGACACCCACCGACCACGCACGCAACCTGGGAATCATCCTCGACTCAACGCTCTCCATGACCAAGCAAGTCAACGCCATCTCCTCCTCATGCTTCAACACCCTCCGCATGCTCCGCAAGATCTACAGGTGGATCCCGACAGATACAAGAAGAACAGTCACCCACGCCCTCGTCAGCAGCAGACTCTACTACGGAAATGTCCTCTACGCGGGAGCCCCGACCAAGCTCATTAAACGACTGCAACGCATCCAAAACGCCTCGGCACGACTGATCCTTCACGTACCACGCCACGGCCACAACACCCCCCACCTGAGAAACCTGCACTGGCTGCCCGTCAACAAGAGGATCACCTTCAAGCTCCTCACCCACGCACACAAGGCACTCCACAAGACCAGCCCAGCCTACCCCAACAAACGACTTTCCTTCTACACCCCTAACCACCAGCTCCGCTCCGCAGACCTCACACTCGCCACCGTCCCGCGCATCCGAAGTACAACCACCGGCGGGAGGTCCTTCTCCCACCTCGCCGCCAAGACCTGGAACAACCTCCCACTGAACCTACGACAGACCCAAGACCTGCTGACCTTCAGGAGGCTACTCAAGACCTGGTTGTTCGATCAGTAGCGGCCCCCCCCCAGCGCCTTGAGACCCTCACGGGTATGTAGTGCGCTCTACAAATGTTGTTTGATTGATAGGAGTTGTGAAGGGGTCTTTCCCAATAATGATTTGGAAACATAGTAGCAAATTACACTTCGGGCCAGAAACATTAGTAAAACATCGGAAAATGTAGACACCTCTTTAAACAAGCATTTTCAAAGCCAGTAAGTCTCGCCTTTTATCAGAAGATTGCAGGCATATTTTCTTTATTAATGATTTTTATTTTATGTAATCTTATTTTAACTTTTTTGGAGTGCCTGACTGCTGCAAAGTGCTACTATGATGCTTTTTGCACTCTCACACATTTCATTTTTATTTTACAATCCTGTCAAAAAGGTTAAAACGGCCAAAATATCCGCCAGTGCGCCACAACACCTGCTTGCACACGACAGCCATCTTGGGATGCTAAGAATATATATTTTTTTTATGTTACTGTTTCAACATGACTGATGAAATGGGTGCATGTTTTTACAATATACAAGTGGCTATTTTGAGCATTCCAATATGGGCGAGTGCCACATCAAAACGGTAAAATAAAAAAAGCACAGGACTGCAAAAAAGAAAAGTTAGTCTCTCTGTAGCACCTGCTAACGTGCCCTCTGAAAAAGCAAAGTGAAACGGGGAGTGCAACGGAGATGTGGGGGGGGGAGCCCAAGGCAAGCGGGGAGTAGCAAGGGGTATGAGCACATAGTGTATGCTGCAGGGTCTCTCAGGATAAAAATAACAAGCATTTGCAATGCAATAGGTCTCGCATTCACGCAAGTTTGAGCTATTGGCATTGTAAATGACAAAGCCTTTTATTTATGTTTCGGATTTTAAAACAAATAAAAGGCATTGTCATTTACAATACTAATAGCTTAAACTCTTGCAAATGCGAGACCTATTGCATTGCAATAAAGGGCCTTCTTGACCGCTTGTTAGATTGTAAATATCAGAGGAAGAGACCTGGCTGCGACGTCTTCAAAGTAGTGATAAATAGTGCAGTGAAGAAGATGTGTAAGTGTTATAAATTACACAGACACAAAGTGTGAAGTGAGAGATACATTTATCCGAGCTATAAATACTAACAAAGCGCTCCAACACCTTTCGCTCTATGATTACACTGTCGCAGCTCAGGAGAAAGAGCGGGAGGGGGGGGAGCTATTTCCTGCCCTCTCCATGATTTGAGTGTGCAGTGTGACATTGTGTAATGTCATTGCTATCTTTGGCCTAATAAAAAAAACTCCAGCTGTAGTAGGGGCCTGGATTCACCTCCTAGTGCAGGGCGGGCTGTGCTTTATGGCAGGAAGGGAGGAAGGGAGGGATGATCGCGGCTGCTGCTCCGGCCTTGTACAGTTCCCCTGCTATTACAAGTGAGCGAGAGGCGCTGAGGTGGTGGTATTGGTATTGGGGTGGTGGTATTGGTATTGCGGTGGTGGTATTGGGGTGGTGGTATGGTATTGGGGTGGTGGTATGGTATTGGTGGTATTGGTGGTGGTGGTATTGGAGGAGGTGGTGGTATTGGTGGAGGTGGTGGTTTTGGTATTGGTGGAGGTGGTGGTATTGGTATTGGTGGAGGTGGTGGTATTGGTATTGGTGGTGGTGGTATTGGTACTGGTGGTGGTATTGGTATTGGTGGTGGTATTGGTGGTGGTGGTAATGGTGGTGGTATTGGTGGTGGTGGTATTAGTGGTGATATTGGTATTGGTGGTGGTGGTGGTATTGGATTGGTGGTGGTATTGGTGCTGCTGGTGTTATTGGTGGTGGTATTGGTTGTGGTAGTGGTATTGGTGGTCGCGGTGGTGATATCGGTGGTGGTGGCATTAGTGGTGTTTTGGTGGTATTGGTCATGGTGGTGTTGATATTGGTAGTGGTGGTGGTATTGATGGTGGTGTTTGTAGTGGTGGTGGATGTGTTGGGATTGATGGTGGTGGTATTGGTATTGGTATTGGTGGTGGTGGTATTGATGGTGGTATTGGTGGTGCTAGTGGTATTGGTGGTGGTGGTTGTGGTAGGGGTATTGGTGGTGGTTGTGGTATTGGTGGTGGTGGCATTGGTGGGGGTGGTGGTATTGGTGGTGGTTTTGGCATTGCAATGGTATTGGTGGTGGTGGTATTGGTGGTGGTGGTGGCATTGGTGGTGGTGTTGGTAGTGGTGGTATTGGTGGTGGTGGTGGTATTGTTGGTGGTAGTGGTGGTATTGGTGGTGGTGGTATTGGAATTGGTGGTAATGATGGTGGTGGTGGTGGTAATGGTATTGATGGTGGTGGTATTGGTATTGGTGGTGGTGGTGGTGGTGATGGTGGTGGTGGTGGTATTAGCAGTATTGGTGGTTGGTCTTGGTAGTGGTGTTGTTAATAAAACAGGCTTTTGAAAACAACACGTCAGGTGGCTTTAGTACAGATGACATGCAACAAAGATATGCTGTTATCAGCTTCAGCCCATTAGCACAGAACTATGTGCTACCTGGAATAAACATGACTTAATTCGCTAATCATTTCTAAATCCATTTTACTTGGGGGGTGGAGGCGGGGGGTGGGATGGAGAGGGGAGTTTGAAACAGACACAAGATAATTGTCATGATCCGTGATCGCCGGCGTCAGCGCGAAGGACTACAAGCCCCAGAGGCGCGGCGGCCGCGCGATCACGTCACCTCCTCTCCGCGCATAAAAGCCCACAGCCACCACGGGGGCGTTGCCTATGATTCCCATAATCATTGCAACGGCCCCCAGAGCGACAGCTTTGCGGTTTCCAGCCCGCCAGCATCTGCGGATCGTCGGACCTTCCAGCGGCCCTCGAAGCTTCCTCCATCTGGTGCCAGTGACGTTGCCGAAGCCCGCAACGCTCGGTGAGTATCTCCGTTCTCACAGGGGACCTAGCCAACGCCAACAGACCAGTCCCCCGGCTCGCCAGAACCCTCGCTGCCATCCCCTCGTCGGAACCCCGGAGTTCCCCCTCGGCCCACGGATTTCCGGGCATACTTCACCCCGTCACGGCCCACGGATTTCCGGGCACACCTCAAACCCAGCTCCACCCTCGGACTCCCAGGCGAACGACTCTCCAAGTCAGCCCTCGGAGTTCCAGGCGTTTTCGTCCCGCGGAGTGCGCTCCTCTGCTCCCGGTGGATCAGGGAGCATAGAGTGGAAGCGCGGACATCTCCGACGGGATCTCCCGTTCTCTCTCCACTGGTGTCTGGTCGTGTCCCCCCAAACTGTCGGGAAGGACACGAGCGAAATCCGCCAGGCCCACGCTTCGTGAAGGGAGGGAAGAGACCATACCCTGATTGGCGCTCCTCCGCTCACGGAGTTCCGAGCGTTGAAGTGGTAGCGCCACCCCAAAACCTTGGTTAAGACTCGTCGTGGTGACCCACGAAGCCTCCCTGGTCAGCTCAACGACCCTCGGTCTCGGAGAGACAGGAGAGCCAGGTACTAGGGCCTTAACACTCCAAGGGGGTGCTTGGTAGGGGTGCAGGGGTCCTCGCTCCTCTTCTCACCCTCTGCTTCTTTCTTCCAGGTCTCCCTCTCTCAGCTGTTCCTATCCCGTTTTCCCTCGCTCACCCGTCTCCCTAGTCCGAGGGTATTTCGCATTCTCCGGGCTGGGGACGGATGGGAGGGGGACCCATACCTAGCATCAGTGCCATCCCGAGGAGAAGATCACGAAAACCACGACAGAATCATAGGCCCACGAAAATTCTCTCCTCTTGATCGCACTGACAACATACCATGGCCACGCTAGACAACATTTTAGAGGCTCTGGCCCAAGTCCAACGGGAGTTGGCAACATCAAGAGCGGAAACAGCAGCTCTACATACACGCCTGGACCGCATCCAACGCAACCCGTTCGATGCAGGGCCCGTGCTCCCGTCTCAGACCTCACAAGTAGTGGTGGAAATGCCTTCTCATGTTCCGTTGGCCCCCCCAGAGAGATTTCATGGAGACATCCAGAAGGTACAAATCTTCATGACCCAGATACTTTTGCATTTCCAATGCAAACCGAAGCTTTTCCTCACAAATCAAGCCAGGGTGGCGTTTCTAATTTCCTATTTGACGGGAGAAGCGGCGCAATGGGCGGTCCCCATCGTTCGCAGAGACGACGCCCTCCTGTATGACTGGGACACCTTCCGACAAGAATTCGAGAAGACCTTCGATCGTCGGGCGGATACCTTTTCTGCGGATCGAGACCTCCTTAACCTGCGCCAAAATAGCGCGGACTTCATAGGATACCTCAATAGCTTCCGGCGACTAGTGGCAGAAACGGACTGGCCCGAGACGAAGCAAACCGCTATCTTCTACCGAGGGCTTACCGAGGAGTTGAAGGACGTGATAGCGCAGATTGACCCTCAACCCAACACCTGCTCGGCCATGATAGAGCTGGCCTCCCGATTGGAATATAGGCTCAGAGAAAGAAAGGGGGAACACAAGCGCAGAGACAAGACACCTCTGTCCTACGATACCCCTCGCCCACAGGAACCAGCATCTCCCAGAGTAGAGGCCATGGAAATCGGAACGGTGGAGCTTCTCTCACCCTCAGCGAAAGAGACCACCGGCATAAACAGGGCCTCTGTTTATATTGTGGCAAGAAAGGCCATTTCCTGCGGGAATGCCCAGTCCGCCCAAAGAACAGCCGCCCAAGGATGGGGCAAGCAGCCATCGTTGCCCGCGAAGAACCGGTGGGAAACCCGAACGCTTGAAGGAGCCAGAAGGGACGCCTTCAAGCTGTCATTACATCCCTTCCCTAGAAGCAGATATCTCTAACGAACCCGACCACTTCTTTCTAACGGTGCAGCTTGCGGTAGGCCCCAAACTCCACCATGTAAGGGCCATGATCGACTCGGGAGCTACGGGCTGCTTCATGGACACCAGAGAAGCCCACCGGTTGGGGATTCCGCTACTGTCCAAAGGCACCCCTGAACTTGTTTATGCCGTGGACGGCAAAGAGCTGGAATCCGGGCCCATACGGTACATCACACCAACCCTAAAGGTATCCATAGGAGAGGAACATAGCGAGGGGCTCGCATTCAACATCATCCAAGCACCCCGATGTCATCTTATCCTGGGATTACCATGGTTGCGGATCCACGAGCCTCGGATACACTGGGCTTCCGCCTCGGTAGCCTTCTGCTCCTCATATTGTCGCACCCACTGCCTGCGGCGGGAGATCGCTACGGACCCAGAGGAACCAACCGCACACCACGTAGCCACCGCCGCGGAGAAGGACGTGACGCTCCCGGACTGTTACACCTACTACAAGGGAGTGTTCGATCAACAGAAGGCTGAGGTTCTCCCTCCGCATCGCGACTACGACTGTCGGATCGACCTAATACCGGGAGCCACTGTCCCGTGTAGCAAGGTGTACGCCCTCACCGGTCCGGAAACCAGTCACCTCCGTGAATACCTAGATACCTACCTACGATTAGGGTTCATTCGCCCCTCCAGATCTCCAGCGGCGTCTCCCCTCTTCTTCATACCGAAGGCCAACGGGGAGCTACGCTGCTGCATAGACTATCGTGCCCTCAACGCCATGACTATCAAAAACCAATACCCACTGCCGCTCATCCCCGTGTTGTTGGAACAGGTGCGAGGAGCACGGTTATACACCAAATTGGACCTCCGGGGGGCGTACCACCTGGTGCGGATGCGAGGGGGGATGAGTGGAAGACGGCGTTCAAGACCAGATTCGGCCTGTTCGAATATTTGGTGATGCCCTTCGGGCTCTGCAACGCCCCGGCCGCCTTTCAATTCTTTTTAAACGAGGTATTGAGGGACTTTCTGGACATCTATGTAGTGGTGTACATAGATGACATCTTAATATACTCGTCCTCGGAAGAAGAACATGTGGGCCATGTAACATCGGTGTTGCAGGCCTTAGAAAGTCACCAACTGTTTTGCAAGCTCACGAAATGCGAATTCCACGTCACCACTGTGGAGTTCCTTGGTGTCCTGCTAACCCCAGAGGGACAAGTCATGACAGACCGCAAAGTCCAGGCTGTGACGCGATGGCCCCAGCCGAAAACCGTGAAGGAAGTCCAAAGCTTTTTGGGCTTCTCCAGTTTTTATCGGAGATTCATACACCACTTCTCCCAGATGGTGACACCACTCACCAAACTGACACGGAAAGGAATACCCTTCCTCTGGTCGCCTGAGGCCCAAACAGCGTTCGAGCTGCTCAAAAAAGCCTTCACCACCGCGCCCATCTTGCGTCATGCCCAACCCGATCTTCCGTTTATAGTGGAAGCCGACGCATCAGACGAAGCAGTAGGAGCTATTCTTTCCCAACGCCACCCGGATACAGGTCAACTCCACCCGGTGGCCTTTATGTCCAGGAAGTTGAATCCAGCGGAGCGTAACTATACTGTCTCCGAGAAAGAGCTGCTCGCCATCAAAGACGCGTTTCTGGAATGGCGTCACTGGTTAATGGGGGCCCAACATCAGGTGACAGTGTTCACGGACCACCGCAACCTCCAGTTCCTGCGGTCAGCGCGACATCTCTCTCCCCGGCAGAAGCGATGGGTGCTCTTTTTTGCGGAGTATCACTTCTTTGTCACCTACCGGCCAGGAACGCAAAACAAAAAAGCCGATGCCCTATCGAGACAGACCCTCCCGAACCTCCCATTGGAGACACCTGACCAGCCCATCCTATCGCCGGAGCAAATCATCGGTAGCATGCACACCGAACCATTCCTGCAAGGGGTGAAGCGAGGAATACGAACCTTTGCCTGGTCCTCGTGGTTAAAAAGACACAGAGAATGGCGTATACAACAGGGACTCCCGTTAAACGGATCCCGGCTGCTGGTCCCTACTCTCCGACTCCGAAAACTCGTTTTCTCATGGTGTCATGACCTACCCTGTGCGGGACATACAGGAGGTACCAAGACCCTGGAGAAGGTGTTGCGACAATTCTGGTGGCCCTCCGTTCGACCAGACATATTACAGTGGGTGAAGGAATGCGCCATCTGCGCTCAAATGAAAAGCGACCATCAAAAGACCCAAGGCCTTCTAATGCCTCTACCCACGCCTATGAACCCCTGGGAACGCATTTCAATCGACTTTGTGGTAGGGTTACCGAAAGATCAAGGTTGCACAGCAATAGTAGTGGTCGTCGACTATCTCACCAAGATGGGCCACTTTATTGCCTGCAAACAGGTGCCCACAGCGGGCACGTTGGCAAAACTCCTCTTGCAACACGTGGTGAGGCTTCACGGACTACCGATGGGGATTGTATCCGACAGGGGGTCCCAGTTCACAGCACGGTTTTGGAAGGTGTGGTGTGAAGCACTGGGTATTCGCTCCTCCCTCTCCACGAGCTTCCACCCTCAGACAGACGGGCAAACGGAGAGACTAAACCAGACACTCAAACAGTACCTGCGCTGCTACGCAGACCAAGCTGCGGACACTTGGGTGGACTTGCTATGGGTGGCGGAGGTGGCGTACAACAACTCCCAACACTCCTCCACAATGCAGTCTCCGTTCTTTCTCGCCGCAGGGTTCCACCCACGCTTCGTTCCCTTCCTCCTCCCTAGGGAAAACATCAGCCTTCCCGATCTCAAGAGCCGACTTCAAACCATTCACACGGCCCTGAGACGAGCCCGTAAACACCTTCGGCTAGCCAAGGCCAGATACAAAGCCCAGGCGGACAGGCATCGCAGACCCCCTCTGGTGTACCACAAGGGAGATAAGGTCTGGCTGTCTACACGGAACCTCCATTTTCGGAAACCCAGCGTTTTCAACCCCAAATACATAGGGCCCTACCCTGTCATCAAACACATAAACCCCGTGGCAGTACAGTTGCGCCTTCCGCCACACATGCGCATTCACCCTGTGTTTCACGTCTCTCTCCTCAAACCCTCGAATTGTCCAGTACGGCGGGCTCCTGCCCCGGTGTGGATCAACCAAGATCAGGAATATGTGGTTCGCCGAGTGCTTGATTCCAAACTGGTGGGAAGGAAGTTGTGGTACCTTCTGGCTTGGAAGGGGTACGGCCCTGAGGAAGACTCTTGGGAACCCGCATCTGCCGTGCACGCCAAACGTCTCGTAGCAGACTTTCACCGTCGCTGTCCTGCCAAGCCCGGGGGCGCAGGAAGCGGCGGAGGCGGAGTAAAGGGGGGTGTGCTGTCATGATCCGTGATCGCCGGCGTCAGCGCGAAGGACTACAAGCCCCAGAGGCGCGGCGTCCGCGCGATCACGTCACCTCCTCTCCGCGCATAAAAGCCCACAGCCACCACGGGGGCGTTGCCTATGATTCCCATAATCATTGCAACGGCCCCCAGAGCGACAGCTTCGCGGTTTCCAGCCCGCCAGCATCTGCGGATCGTCGGACCTTCCAGCGGCCCTCGAAGCTTCCTCCATCTGGTGCCAGTGACGTTGCCGAAGCCCCCAACGCTCGGTGAGTATCTCCGTTCTCACCGGGGACCTAGCCAACGCCAACAGACCAGTCCCCCGGCTCGCCAGAACCCTCGCTGCCATCCCCTCGTCGGAACCCCGGAGTTCCCCCTCGGCCCACGGATTTCCGGGCATACTTCACCCCGTCACGGCCCACGGATTTCCGGGCACACCTCAAACCCAGCTCCACCCTCGGACTCCCAGGCGAACGACTCTCTAAGTCAGCCCTCGGAGTTCCGGGCATTTTCGTCCCGCGGAGTGCGCTCCTCTGCTCCCGGTGGATCAGGGAGCATAGAGTGGAAGCGTGGACATCTCCGACGGGATCTCCCGTTCTCTCTCCACTGGTGTCTGGTCGTGTCCCCAGACGGGAAGGACACGAGCGGAATCCGCCAGGCCCACGCTTCGTGAAGGGAGGGAAGAGACCATACCCTGATTGGCGCTCCTCCGCTCACGGAGTTCCGAGCGCTGAAGTGGTAGCGCCACCCCAAAACCTTGGTTAAGACTCGTCGTGGTGAACCACGAAG
This sequence comes from Triturus cristatus, assembly GCF_964204655.1. NCBI lineage: Eukaryota > Metazoa > Chordata > Amphibia > Caudata > Salamandridae > Triturus > Triturus cristatus. Next base: position 826,882,380 of record NC_140584.1, on the reverse strand, counting down.
CCTCCCTGGTCAGCTCAACGACCCTCGGTCTCGGAGAGACAGGAGAGCCAGGTACTAGGGCCTTAACACTCCAAGGGGGTGCTTGGGAGGAGTGCAGGGGTCCTCGCTCCTCTTCTCACCCTCTGCTTCTTTCTTCCAGGTCTCCCTCTCTCAGCTGTTCCTATCCCGTTTTCCCTCGCTCACCCGTCTCCCTAGTCCGAGGGTATTTCGCATTCTCCGGGCTGGGGACGGATGGGAGGGGGACCCATACCTAGCATCAGTGCCATCCCGAGGAGAAGATCACGAAAACCACGACAATAATGCCAGGTTAAAGTGATTGAAAGCAGGCGCCTGTGTTACCGGTGCGGCCGTGCTGCTTAAGAAAACACAAGCAGTTTCAGCTGAAGCAGCGCATGTCCGGCCTGCCGTAAGAGAAACTCAATAAAGTAAATAGTGCTTACAGACTAAATAACAGGACCCGTGTAACAACCGAAGTAAAAGAGCCAGTCGCCATGGGAGGGTACAAATGAAGACAAGGCCGTACTAAGGAGGGTCTAACAAGCCTATTAACGAATCCGTAGGCAGCATTTATGAAAGACAGTGACACAAGCCAATGAAAAATATGGGGGGAGAGTGGGCGCGGCTTCTCTCGAATACTCTACTACAGCAGTCTCACAGAGCAAGCAGCGCATGCGCGCTGCCGCCTGGCTCGACCTAAAAACTACAATGGAATTAATGCCTATGTGTGTTAACTACTATTTTTTTAGGATGTTCACAACTGCAAAATAATGTGGACTGATACCAACACTGATGGACAACCCTGATACTCAGTGCCTCGTCTGCTCCTCGAAAGGAAACTCTTCCTGAGATGTTACAATGGAAAAGTGCTATGTTACAGTTGAAAGGGGCTGTTTTACATAAAGAGGAGAGAAAGTGTAGTGCAATGAAACCTGTGTGCATAAATATAACCAAACCTTTGCGTATTGAGAACATAGATACTGGTGCAACTATGCCTGCTTTTATTGAGAATATTGGAGCTGACTGAGCCAAGCCTCCTTGAATAGAGGGTACTGCAGCTGTTAGCTGCAGACCTTTATGTGTAAAGAAAACTAGAGCTGATTCAGCAATGCCTCTTTATATAAGAGAATGGGCTGTTGAATCTAGATATGTGTGTATAGAGAACACTAACGCTGATTGAGCCAAGCCTCTTTGTACAGAACGACAGGGGCTGTGTCGTCCAGACCTTTGCGTATAGAAAACTGAACCTTATACAACCATGCATGTTTATATAGACAAAACGGGCTCCTACCTACAGACCTTCATGTATAGAGAAAACAGATCTTGGTGGTAGGATGACAAAGGCTAATAACCAAATTTCTACATATCTGAAAAGGAGATCTTAATGAAACCAGGGCTAGACAACATACTACAACGTTGTGTGGTAAAACAAGGTTCCCCACCAATGTTTGCAATAAATAATATAAATAGTTTAAATACAACAATATGACAAACATGAACAAATTAGCAAATATAAAAGTTGATTATAGTGCAACATGTGTTGGCTAATATAAAACCAAATGGTTACAACTCTGCTCCTGTGTCATGAGAGAACCAAAGCTCAATTCTAATATGCCCTTGTAAAAGAGACCAAAAATGCCTAGAGAAAGTGCAAGTGCATTAAAAAACAATTTTTGAATAGGTGAAACAGTGCAAAATTATCCATGCGTAACAGATATTAAAATCATATCTAATACTGGATAAATACTTTTAAAAATCTGAAAGGCATATGGCCGATGCTGATAGAATTTCCAAGAATTATTTAAAGTGCAAGTGCAGTAAATTCTTAAATTTCATTTCAGTTTCAATACTCAATAAATGGATAAATCCTTTAAAGAGAACCTAATAAATAACAAACAATAAAACAATTAAGTTGACCTCCATGATTCATCCGGGTCATACACATTAATGATATTTAACAAGTTTAGTAATAGTTCACTCAATAATATGGCACTGTTCATATTAAAAGATTACCTTGTTGAAATGTTAAAAACAGTCTTAAAAAACAAGTCCCTAAAACCAGCAGGAGTACTCGCAGTCACCTCGACTAAAAACCAAAGTTTTAAAATCAAGGTAAAAACGAGACCCAAACCAGTCCTCAAGAATCGTCTTAAAAAACTGTTTACAAACAAACCCGTCATAACTATAAGAATGCAGAGTATGAATTTTACACATAATAGACAAATGGAATTAGGTCCCTACCTATTTAAAGGAAATTATGGAGATCCTCTCCCGTATTTAAACCATTGGGGATCCTGGTGTCGAGAAGTACAATATATTTTGATTCCAATTGTCTCAGTTGTTTCTCCCTGTTTCCTCCTCTCAAATTCTTGGGCACTGAGTCAATAACAAAATAGCTCAAATCATTCAACTTATTCTCATGTACTAGTTTGAAATGACGAGCTACTGGATAACCCTGGTCTGAATTCACTATCGCCTGTAAGTGTTGCAGGATGCGGTTGAATACCTGTAACTTGGTGCTACCAATATACTTTAATTTACAAGCGCATTCAAGTACGTATACCGCAAACTCCGTGCGACAAGTGAACAGCCCTTTAATTTTGATGGGATCAAGGTCAAATGCGCTCCTATATTCTGTTGTGTTAATGCCAAATTTGCAAGCCCGGCATGAAATGCATTTATGAAAGCCTGTTTTCTTAGATAGCCAATTAGTAGAGGTAACCACCTCTGGACTCGATTTAACCAGGGCATCCCTCATCGAGGGTGCCAGTCTGAAGGTGATAAGAGGGTGGTCTGGTAAGATCGGAGATAAAGTTATGTCAGTTTTGAGTATGGGCCAATGCTTGTTATAGATACCCCTCCACCAATATCTTTTTTTCTCACCTTAGAGGTAGTATCCAAATGTTGCTCTCTAGTATGGCTATTGGCCCTTGTTTTTGCCAATTCTAACATTTTTGGACAATATCCTCGGGCAATAAATCTATTTTGTGCTTCAGTTTGGCATTCAACAAGATCTTTAGCGGAGCTGCAAATTCTCCGCATTCTTAAAAATTCACCATAAAGAATACTTTTAATCAGATGGCCTGGTTGAGAACTGCTCGCATGCAATACCGCATTGCCTGCGGTTGTTTTTCTGTGTAGTTTGGTTTGTACTGTATTATTGTCTATATAGATTTCTACATCAAGAAATTGGACACTTTGTTTGCTGATATCTGCACTGAATTGTAAATTCAGATCGTTGACTCTCACAAATTCATTGGCAGATTCCAGAGACCCTTTTCAAATCATGCATACGTCATCAATGAAACGCCAGAATTCCATCACATGGGAGTCAAACAGTTCTCCATGGGTGCCCCTGAGGATATGTTCCTCCCACCAACCCACATGCAAGCATGCGTAGCTGGGGGAGAAACATGCCCCCATCGCAACACCACAAAGATGCTTTAAGACTTTCCTGTTGAACATAAAATAGTTGTTCTTTAAACACAATTCTATCATTTTCAAAATCATTTCATTGTGTTGGCGGTACTTGATATTGCATTTGTCTAAAAAGTATTTTACTGCTCTAAGTCCGTCCACATCATGAATGCTGGTGTAAAGGGTACAAATATCCATTACAATGAGTACATAATCATCTTCCCATTTGATGGTATTCAATTTAGATAAGAAGTGATCTGTGTCTTTAATAAAAGATGGAAGGTCTTCCACGAATTCATGGAGAAAGTGGTCCACATACTTAGATAGAGGTTCAAGGAGACTTCGCTGAGCTGAGATTATTGGGCGACCTGGTATTGGTATTACTTTTTTATGTATTTTTGGGATGAAATATAAAGTTGGAGTAACTGGAAAATCATTCTTTAAAAAATTATATTCATGTTTGCTTAACAAACCATCCCTTTTCCACTGTCCCAATTCTTTAATCACTGTCTCCTTTATACATCTGATATCATTAAATGTGCCTCTCCTATAACAGGTATTGTCACTCAAATGTCGGTCTGCTTCCTCCATGTATAACATTCGTGGCCAGATTACAATGTTTCCGCCTTTATCCGCTTTGTTGATGACCAATTTGTAATTATTCATGAGTTTCCGCATGAGTTTTGAATACTGTATTTCCATGTATCTATATGTCTTGCGTTTGCATAGCGTGTTAAAGTTTAACGCTTTAAGATCTTCGATCACAACATCATTAAAAGCATCTATTGCATCTTTCGGCATCAACGGTCTAAATGTTGAGGGTGGCCGAAAAGGGCTGTTACAGGGAAGATTGCTTGTGATGCCCATTTCCAGTAAGTCATCTTGAGTAGATCCTACAGAATTATCATCATCATTATTCAGCGCGTGCACTGTTCGTAATAAGTTAGTATCAGAGACTTGAAGATTACTATTGGGCCGATTAGTGCTGGTAATAATGGTAGCCTGTTCTTGTGATTTGTTCAACTTGAAATATTTTTTCAATTTGAGCTTCCGAATAAACTTGAAAACATCAATGCGAGATTGGACATAGTTGAAAGAATTACGTGGACAAAAAGATAATCCCAAAGATAACAACTGAGATTCTGCTTTTATGAGGACTGTTTCTGATAAGTTTACCACTGTGTTGTCAGGAGCCGTAGGTTGTGGAGATGTATTTACAATTTTTTCCCTCTGCCCCCCCTTGGTATAACCTCACGCGCCGGCATTTTCTCCTTTGTTGCCTGCGCCTGTTGTTTCTTCTGCGTTTTTCTTCAGGGGTTGTGGTCGTGGCCGTAAAGTTTGATGACGGTCTTCTATTAAAAAGCCTAATTCTTCAGATGGTGTATACTTTTTGAGAGTTTGAGTTAGCTTACTATTGGACTCACTATCATCTGAGTAGGTACTGCTCGCAGCTGAACTCATATCCACGTCTGACACCACAACATTCGCTGTACCTGGTACTGGAATTTCAGAATTTTTGGGATTCTTGGACATTAATACCTGTCTTTTAACTGTATCAAGTTTGCGTGCAAGCGTGAATATTCTGCCCGTCTCATAATCACGTTTGTCCCGTGCAAACTTGAATATTTTGCATGACTTTATTGTTTCCTCATGTTTAAGCAAACCACCATCAATTTCTTCCCTGCTTTTCTTAATAAAGTCCTTGAGTTCATGTTGTTCTAATTCTTGATTTATCTTTTCAATCTCTTTAAGTATCTCATTTCGGTCAATATATATATTTACTTGTGGTATTTCTAAAGAGCATGAAACCAAAAGGCATCAAAGCGCTAAACAAGAGGAAAGACAGACTGTACTGTGGGCCCTCAAAAAACAAAAAGACAGCTTCAAAAGAGTCCCCAACTAACTTAGTCCGCAAACAGCCAGGTTTTGATTTGCGTGTGGAATATCAAAAGCGAACTCTGGCTCCTGATGATTTCAGGAAGTGAGTTCCACAGCCTAGCAGTTGCCACTGTAAAGACGCGTTCTCCCTACCTGACTTTCTTGCATCGTGGAACCGCTACCCTATGGCGTCCCACAGATCGTAAAGATCTCCTGGGAACATACCACTTTAAGGTTGTCCTAAGATAGCGCAAACCCCTAGAATAAAGCGCTTTGTGCACATAATGCTTTAAAAGACACCCTTTTCTTTATTGGCAGCCAAAGAAGAGATTTCAAGCCTTCCCTGATTAAGGCATGTTTGGGTACTCCCGAGACCAAGCGTGCGGCCGCATTCTGGATGACTTGGAGCTTGTTTAACGAAGTTGGTTAATGTTTAAATACAGGGCATTAAGTAGTCTACGCGTAAGATGATAATTACAATGACCACTGATGTCCTGAGCTCCTACGGAAGCAAAGGCAGAATCTTAAATAATGATCTCACCGTTCTATTGACCTGGGAGTCCATGGTCAAGGTATTATCACACAGCACAGCACACCCAGGTTTTTGGCCGCAGCCACTGGGATAAGTTGGGCACTGCAGGAATCTGCCCACCTGCGATCATTCCAGATGGAACTGTCCGCTCCAAACACCACAATCTCGTTTTTTTCCTGACTCAGTTTTAGCCAGATGTCCTTCATCCATCTGCTAGTCTCTTGCCTTAAACCTGCCCACTACCTCTTCCCAGTCATCAGAACTGGAAACAATGATCTGGGTGTCATTCGCATAGTGCCCCCAGAGCCACCTTTCAGTGGCCCACGACAGACGGGGGCCCTATTTGGGGCCCCCAATATCCCTTTCCGACAGCCTGTACATGGCGGGGTTCCCGCTATAAACAGGCTGTCAGAGAGGTATATCCAAATCCAGACAGCTGTGCCTGGCTCAGCACCGCCGCCATTCTGGGCTGCAACTCCGACTTCCAACCTGATGGGATCTGAGGTCCTGGCGGAGGCAGCAGTCTGGACTCCGACTGCTGTGGTCCAACCACCAGCATTAAAATGCGGCAGTCAGATTGCCACCGACAGCCTGTTGATGGCGGTCCGACCGCTATTGTAATAAGGCCCTTAATTATTTTGTTTTTACCGGTTTTATATAGTGCAGTCTTGACCCGAAGGTACTGGAGTGCTTTACATGAGCATCAGTTGCATTACACATGGACACATTCATTTTGGTTTTAGGCATGGGGAGATTAAATGATTTGCCCAGAATCACAGGATGTCGTGCTAACGCCGAAATCTGAGCCTGCTTCCCTAGTTGCATAGTCTGCAGCTCTGCCCATAATGCTACATCCTCTATGTAAAATATAAGCAAGTGATCAACTGGATAAAAAAACATAAAGATAGCAAATAAGACAAGTGCTTTGTCGCTATTTGAGAACTCAGAAAATGTCCTCATTTTAGTTTTTTAGAGCACTAACCATAATTTCTATGGGAATAAGACCCTCTCATTTTTATAATTTCTAAAGGAAATGCTTTAGGTATTATAGTTTTGATTGCATCAAGATGATGTCAGGCGAGCCACACTTTTGTAATAAATATAGAATGTTAGCAACCTAGTTGTTCGTTAGAATACTGTGGGAAGGCAGAGCTCAGGGGCACAGACTTGGATAATTCAGGGCAGGGAGTAGGGTGCCGAGGCAACAAGATGACAACGCTGGGCAGGCGGGAGGGACTGTGGCAGCACAACGGGCCATGGAGGCCAGAGGAAAAGGGTGCAGGGGCAATGTTAGAAGGGCGCTCTCCGGGGAGTCAGAGGGTGTCGGACTGACCACCCCGAGAGCCACCGTTTCGTAGGAAAGTAGCCGAGCGCCGCTGAGAAGCCTCCTGGGCGAGGTCCTTCCCCTGTGATCGTACCAGCCAAGCACCCCCACCACCACAAAGGGACACAACAAGGGTATCAATTCTCACAAGTCTTTATCGGTAGTAAAAGGCAGGTTTCTGTGGCAATATTTACAGGCGGATCGAGGGATCCCAAAGAGTCTCGGGGTCGCTCAGGGACGGGGTAGCGGGACAGTCTCAGTACCAGCCTGGTACGGGAACACCCTGCGCTCAGCTCTCAATCCTCGAGCTGGGGGGGTCCGGGAGCCAAGACGTCGTCCGCAGGGCTCGGAGGGTTGCCTCGATGAGGTCGAGCCGCGACGAGGTCAGCAGGGCTCCGATGGTTACTTCTGCGAGGTCGAGCCGCGACGAGGTCAGCAGGGTTCTGATGGTTACTTCTTCGAGGTCGAGCCGCGACGAGGTCAGCAGGGCTCCGATGGTTACTTCTTCGAGGTCGAGCCGCGACGAGGTCAGCAGGGCTCTGATGGTTCCGTGAGGGTCTTCTTCTCAGCAAGGGGGAGCCGCGACGCAGTCAGCAGGGCTCGAGTTCCCAGTTCCAGGCAATGAGTCTCTCTCCTTAGGGTCAGCCGCGATCCGATCAGCAGGGCTCTCGACTCCAGGATACAACTGCCGTCCTGGTTTTGGGCTGCCCCAGATATAGGTCGGGAGCCCTTTGATGTCCGGACCCTCGCGCCTGGGGAGGTCGGAGGGGCCGGGAGAAGAGCGTCCAGACACCCAGCAGGGGGTGGAGCCAGCGCCCAGGTAGGCCGGAGGGCGATCGCAACCAGGCGCCGGGGGACGGCTGGAGGCCCCATCGAAACTCTCCTCCTCCGGAATCTGTGGAGTGGCCACTCGACCCCCCTCCGGTCAGGTCTTGGCACCTTGAGGTCAGGGCTTCGCGGGGACCGAGGCCGGGGGCGGGTCGCGACGGCTGGAGGGTAGCGGGGTACAATCCAGGGGGATTACATCCAAATGGTCGCACACTGCTGACCTACCTGCGTGTTACCCCAAAGAACTGTGGTCCCTGTAGTCAGCGTCGGCGGAAACACCTATGCTCGTGTTGTGAGTGCAAGTGTGAATAGCGTTAGCCATCCCTGGACACGTGTTTCGAGGTAGTTGCCTCTCGTCAGCAGGGAGTAGGAAAGAGTGTAGGGTTGCAATGTAAGCTGCTAAAATCATTATCAGGTAAAGTACCTCTCGTAGCAACGCAGGTGCGTAACCTGAGTCCGTCGACTCCCCGGCTCAGAGAGCCACTAAATAATTACATCCAAATGGTCGCACACTGCTGACCTACCTGCGTGTTACCCCAAAGAACTGTGGTCCCTGTAGTCAGCGTCGGCGGATACACCTATGCTCGTGTCGTGAGTGCAAGTGTGAATAGCGTTAGCCATCCCTGGACACGTGTTTCGAGGTAGTTGCCTCTCGTCAGCAGGGAGTAAGAAAGAGTGTAGGGTTGCAATGTAAGCTGCTAAAATCATTATCAGGTAAAGTACCTCTCGTAGCAATGCAGGTGCGTAACCTGAGTCCGTCGACTCCCCGGCTCAGAGAGCCACTAAATAATTACATCCAAATGGTCGCACACTGCTGACCTACCTGCGTGTTACCCCAAAGAACTGTGGTCCCTGTAGTCAGCGTCGGCGGATACACCTATGCTCGTGTCGTGAGTGCAAGTGTGAATAGCGTTAGCCATCCCTGGACACGTGTTTCGAGGTAGTTGCCTCTCGTCAGCAGGGAGTAGGAAAGAGTGTAGGGTTGCAATGTAAGCTGCTAAAATCATTATCAGGTAAAGTACCTCTCGTAGCAACGCAGGTGCGTAACCTGAGTCCGTCGACTCCCCGGCTCAGAGAGCCACTAAATAATTACATCCAAATGGTCGCACACTGCTGACCTACCTGCGTGTTACCCCAAAGAACTGTGGTCCCTGTAGTCAGCGTCGGCGGATACACCTATGCTCGTGTCGTGAGTGCAAGTGTGAATAGCGTTAGCCATCCCTGGACACGTGTTTCGAGGTAGTTGCCTCTCGTCAGCAGGGAGTAAGAAAGAGTGTAGGGTTGCAATGTAAGCTGCTAAAATCATTATCAGGTAAAGTACCTCTCGTAGCAATGCAGGTGCGTAACCTGAGTCCGTCGACGCCCCGGCTCAGAGAGCCACTAAATAATTACATCCAAATGGTCGCACACTGCTGACCTACCTGCGTGTTACCCCAAAGAACTGTGGTCCCTGTGGTCAGTGTCGGCGGATACACCTATGCTCGCGTCGTGAGTGCAAGTGTGAATAGCGTTAGCCATCCCTGGACACGTGTTTCGAGGTAGTTGCCTCTCGTCAGCAGGGAGTAGGAAAGAGTGTAGGGTTGCAATGTAAGCTGCTAAAATCATTATCAGGTAAAGTACCTCTCGTAGCAACGCAGGTGCGTAACCTGAGTCCGTCGACTCCCTGGCTCAGAGAGCCACTAAATAATTACATCCAAATGGTCGCACACTGCTGACCTACCTGCGTGTTACCCCAAAGAACTGTGGTCCCTGTAGTCAGCGTCGGCGGATACACCTATGCTCGTGTCGTGAGTGCAAGTGTGAATAGCGTTAGCCATCCCTGGACACGTGTTTCGAGATAGTTGCCTCTCGTCAGCAGGGAGTAGGAAAGAGTGTAGGGTTGCAATGTAAGCTGCTAAAATCATTATCAGGTAAAGTACCTCTCGTAGCAACGCAGGTGCGTAACCTGAGTCCGTCGACTCCCCGGCTCAGAGAGCCACTAAATAATTGCATCCAAATGGTCGCACACTGCTGACCTACCTGCGTGTTACCCCAAAGAACTGTGGTCCCTGTAGTCAGCGTCGGCGGATACACCTATGCTCGTGTCGTGAGTGCAAGTGTGAATAGCGTTAGCCATCCCTGGACACGTGTTTCGAGGTAGTTGCCTCTCGTCAGCAGGGAGTAGGAAAGAGTGTAGGGTTGCAATGTAAGCTGCTAAAATCATTATCAGGTAAAGTACCTCTCGTAGCAACGCAGGTGAGTAACCTGAGTCCGTCGACTCCCCGGCTCAGAGAGCCACTAAATAATTACATCCAAATGGTCGCACACTGCTGACCTACCTGCGTGTTACCCCAAAGAACTGTGGTCCCTGTAGTCAGCGTCGGCGGATACACCTATGCTCGTGTCGTGAGTGCAAGTGTGAATAGCGTTAGCCATCCCTGGACACGTGTTTTGAGGTAGTTGCCTCTCGTCAGCAGGGAGTAGGAAAGAGTGCAGGGTTGCAATGTAAGCTGCTAAAATCATTATCAGGTAAAGTACCTCTCGTAGCAACGCAGGTGCGTAACCTGAGTCCGTCGACACCCCGGCTCAGAGAGCCACTAAATAATTACATCCAAATGGTCGCACACTGCTGACCTACCTGCGTGTTACCCCAAAGAACTGTGGTCCCTGTAGTCAGTGTCGGCGGATACACCTATGCTCGCGTCGTGAGTGCAAGTGTGAATAGCGTTAGCCATCCCTGGACACGTGTTTCGAGGTAGTTGCCTCTCGTCAGCAGGGAGTAGGAAAGAGTGTAGGGTTGCAATGTAAGCTGCTAAAATCATTATCAGGTAAAGTACCTCTCGTAGCAACGCAGGTGCGTAACCTGAGTCCGTCGACTCCCTGGCTCAGAGAGCCACTAAATAATTACATCCAAATGGTCGCACACTGCTGACCTACCTGCGTGTTACCCCAAAGAACTGTGGTCCCTGTAGTCAGCGTCGGCGGATACACCTATGCTCGTGTCGTGAGTGCAAGTGTGAATAGCGTTAGCCATCCCTGGACACGTGTTTCGAGATAGTTGCCTCTCGTCAGCAGGGAGTAGGAAAGAGTGTAGGGTTGCAATGTAAGCTGCTAAAATCATTATCAGGTAAAGTACCTCTCGTAGCAACGCAGGTGCGTAACCTGAGTCCGTCGACTCCCCGGCTCAGAGAGCCACTAAATAATTACATCCAAATGGTCGCACACTGCTGACCTACCTGCGTGTTACCCCAAAGAACTGTGGTCCCTGTAGTCAGCGTCGGCGGATACACCTATGCTCGTGTCGTGAGTGCAAGTGTGAATAGCGTTAGCCATCCCTGGACACGTGTTTTGAGGTAGTTGCCTCTCGTCAGCAGGGAGTAGGAAAGAGTGTAGGGTTGCAATGTAAGCTGCTAAAATCATTATCAGGTAAAGTACCTCTCGTAGCAACGCAGGTGCGTAACCTGAGTCCGTCGACACCCCGGCTCAGAGAGCCACTAAATAATTACATCCAAATGGTCGCACACTGCTGACCTACCTGCGTGTTACCCCAAAGAACTGTGGTCCCTGTAGTCAGCGTCGGCGGATACACCTATGCTCGTGTCGTGAGTGCAAGTGTGAATAGCGTTAGCCATCCCTGGACACGTGTTTCGAGGTAGTTGCCTCTCGTCAGCAGGGAGTAGGAAAGAGTGTAGGGTTGCAATGTAAGCTGCTAAAATCATTATCAGGTAAAGTACCTCTCGTAGCAACGCAGGTGCGTAACCTGAGTCCGTCGACTCCCCGGCTCAGAGAGCCACTAAATAATTACATCCAAATGGTCGCACACTGCTGACCTACCTGCGTGTTACCCCAAAGAACTGTGGTCCCTGTAGTCAGCGTCGGCGGATACACCTATGCTCGTGTCTTGAGTGCAAGTGTGAATAGCGTTAGCCATCCCTGGACACGTGTTTCGAGGTAGTTGCCTCTCGTCAGCAGGGAGTAAGAAAGAGTGTAGGGTTGCAATGTAAGCTGCTAAAATCATTATCAGGTAAAGTACCTCTCGTAGCAATGCAGGTGCGTAACCTGAGTCCGTCGACTCCCCGGCTCAGAGAGCCACTAAATAATTACATCCAAATGGTCGCACACTGCTGACCTACCTGCGTGTTACCCCAAAGAACTGTGGTCCCTGTAGTCAGTGTCGGCGGATACACCTATGCTCGCGTCGTGAGTGCAAGTGTGAATAGCGTTAGCCATCCCTGGACACGTGTTTCGAGGTAGTTGCCTCTCGTCAGCAGGGAGTAGGAAAGAGTGTAGGGTTGCAATGTAAGCTGCTAAAATCATTATCAGGTAAAGTACCTCTCGTAGCAACGCAGGTGCGTAACCTGAGTCCGTCGACTCCCTGGCTCAGAGAGCCACTAAATAATTACATCCAAATGGTCGCACACTGCTGACCTACCTGCGTGTTACCCCAAAGAACTGTGGTCCCTGTAGTCAGCGTCGGCGGATACACCTATGCTCGTGTCGTGAGTGCAAGTGTGAATAGCGTTAGCCATCCCTGGACACGTGTTTCGAGATAGTTGCCTCTCGTCAGCAGGGAGTAGGAAAGAGTGTAGGGTTGCAATGTAAGCTGCTAAAATCATTATCAGGTAAAGTACCTCTCGTAGCAACGCAGGTGCGTAACCTGAGTCCGTCGACTCCCCGGCTCAGAGAGCCACTAAATAATTACATCCAAATGGTCGCACACTGCTGACCTACCTGCGTGTTACCCCAAAGAACTGTGGTCCCTGTAGTCAGCGTCGGCGGATACACCTATGCTCGTGTCTTGAGTGCAAGTGTGAATAGCGTTAGCCATCCCTGGACACGTGTTTCGAGGTAGTTGCCTCTCGTCAGCAGGGAGTAAGAAAGAGTGTAGGGTTGCAATGTAAGCTGCTAAAATCATTATCAGGTAAAGTACCTCTCGTAGCAATGCAGGTGCGTAACCTGAGTCCGTCGACTCCCCGGCTCAGAGAGCCACTAAATAATTACATCCAAATGGTCGCACACTGCTGACCTACCTGCGTGTTACCCCAAAGAACTGTGGTCCCTGTAGTCAGTGTCGGCGGATACACCTATGCTCGCGTCGTGAGTGCAAGTGTGAATAGCGTTAGCCATCCCTGGACACGTGTTTCGAGGTAGTTGCCTCTCGTCAGCAGGGAGTAGGAAAGAGTGTAGGGTTGCAATGTAAGCTGCTAAAATCATTATCAGGTAAAGTACCTCTCGTAGCAACGCAGGTGCGTAACCTGAGTCCGTCGACTCCCTGGCTCAGAGAGCCACTAAATAATTACATCCAAATGGTCGCACACTGCTGACCTACCTGCGTGTTACCCCAAAGAACTGTGGTCCCTGTAGTCAGCGTCGGCGGATACACCTATGCTCGTGTCGTGAGTGCAAGTGTGAATAGCGTTAGCCATCCCTGGACACGTGTTTCGAGATAGTTGCCTCTCGTCAGCAGGGAGTAGGAAAGAGTGTAGGGTTGCAATGTAAGCTGCTAAAATCATTATCAGGTAAAGTACCTCTCGTAGCAACGCAGGTGCGTAACCTGAGTCCGTCGACTCCCCGGCTCAGAGAGCCACTAAATAATTGCATCCAAATGGTCGCACACTGCTGACCTACCTGCGTGTTACCCCAAAGAACTGTGGTCCCTGTAGTCAGCGTCGGCGGATACACCTATGCTCGTGTCGTGAGTGCAAGTGTGAATAGCGTTAGCCATCCCTGGACACGTGTTTCGAGGTAGTTGCCTCTCGTCAGCAGGGAGTAGGAAAGAGTGTAGGGTTGCAATGTAAGCTGCTAAAATCATTATCAGGTAAAGTACCTCTCGTAGCAACGCAGGTGAGTAACCTGAGTCTGTCGACTCCCCGGCTCAGAGAGCCACTAAATAATTACATCCAAATGGTCGCACACTGCTGACCTACCTGCGTGTTACCCCAAAGAACTGTGGTCCCTGTAGTCAGCGTCGGCGGATACACCTATGCTTGTGTCGTGAGTGCAAGTGTGAATAGCGTTAGCCATCCCTGGACACGTGTTTCGAGGTAGTTGCCTCTCGTCAGCAGGGAGTAGGAAAGAGTGTAGGGTTGCAATGTAAGCTGCTAAAATCATTATCAGGTAAAGTACCTCTCGTAGCAACGCAGGTGCGTAACCTGAGTCCGTCGACTCCCCGGCTCAGAGAGCCACTAAATAATTACATCCAAATGGTCGCACACTGCTGACCTACCTGCGTGTTACCCCAAAGAACTGTGGTCCCTGTAGTCAGCGTCGGCGGATACACCTATGCTCGTGTCGTGACTGCAAGTGTGAATAGCGTTAGCCATCCCTGGACACGTGTTTTGAGGTAGTTGCCTCTCGTCAGCAGGGAGTAGGAAAGAGTGTAGGGTTGCAATGTAAGCTGCTAAAATCATTATCAGGTAAAGTACCTCTCGTAGCAACGCAGGTGCGTAACCTGAGTCCGTCGACTCCCCGGCTCAGAGAGCCACTAAATAATTACATCCAAATGGTCGCACACTGCTGACCTACCTGCGTGTTACCCCAAAGAACTGTGGTCCCTGTAGTCAGCGTCGGCGGATACACCTATGCTCGTGTCGTGAGTGCAAGTGTGAATAGCGTTAGCCATCCCTGGACACGTGTTTCGAGGTAGTTGCCTCTCGTCAGCAGGGAGTAGGAAAGAGTGTAGGGTTGCAATGTAAGCTGCTAAAATCATTATCAGGTAAAGTACCTCTCGTAGCAACGCAGGTGCGTAACCTGAGTCCGTCGACTCCCCGGCTCAGAGAGCCACTAAATAATTACATCCAAATGGTCGCACACTGCTGACCTACCTGCGTGTTACCCCAAAGAACTGTGGTCCCTGTAGTCAGCGTCGGCGGATACACCTATGCTCGTGTCGTGAGTGCAAGTGTGAATAGCGTTAGCCATCCCTGGACACGTGTTTCGAGGTAGTTGCCTCTCGTCAGCAGGGAGTAGGAAAGAGTGTAGGGTTGCAATGTAAGCTGCTAAAATCATTATCAGGTAAAGTACCTCTCGTAGCAACGCAGGTGCGTAACCTGAGTCCGTCGACTCCCCGGCTCAGAGAGCCACTAAATAATTACATCCAAATGGTCGCACACTGCTGACCTACCTGCGTGTTACCCCAAAGAACTGTGGTCCCTGTAGTCAGCGTCGGCGGATACACCTATGCTCGTGTCGTGAGTGCAAGTGTGAATAGCGTTAGCCATCCCTGGACACGTGTTTCGAGGTAGTTGCCTCTCTACAATCCAGGGGGACCCCGAAGGGTTCGGGTAGCCCCCGTTTAGTCTGGTAGGAGGGTTCGGGACCACGCCACGAGGCCGGGTCCAACAGGCGTCCCCCCCAGCTGAAGGCAGGGAGAGTCACCCATCGTCTTGGGTGTTCTCTTCGCCGAGGCGGAAGAAGCGGGACAGGCCATTGGCGTGGTCGTTGCCGGGCCGGTGGTCTACAGTGAAGTCCATCCCCTGCAGAGAGATGGACCATCGCAACAACTTCGGGTTCTCGCCTCTCATCTGTATTAACCACCGCAAGGGTCGGTGGTCGGTTTGGACCCGAAAGTGGGTGCCGAAGAGGTAGGGCCGGAGTTTCTTGAGGGCCCACACCACGGCAAAGGCCTCCCGTTCGATGGTGCTCCATCTCTGCTCCCGGGGCAGCAGGCGCCGGCTGATGAAGGCCACTGGCTGGTCAATCCCCTCAGAGTTCACTTGGGACAAGACAGCCCCGACTCCGTACTCCGAGGCATCCGTCTGTACCACGAACTCTTTGCTGTAGTCGGGGGCTTGTAGCACGGGGGCGGTACACATCGCTGTCTTGAGGGTCTCGAAGGCCGCCTGACAGAGGGACGTCCAGTGCACCTTCTTTGGTTGCTTCTTTGATGTGAGCTCCGTGAGGGGGCCCACAATGCTTCAATAGTTCTGAATGAACCGCCTGTAATAGCCCGTGAGTCCCAGGAAGGCTCTCACAGCGGTTTGGGTAGTTGGGGGCTCCCAGGCCACAATGGCGTCGATCTTTGGCTGGAGGGGAGCCACATGGCCGCTCCCCACTTGATGTCCCAGATAGGTTACGGATCCTTGGCCTATCTGACACTTGCTGGCTTTTATGGTGAGTCCGGCCCTTTGGAGGGCGGTCAGGACCTCCCCGAGGTGCCTTAGGTGCTCGGCCCAGTGGCTGCTGAACACCGCAATATCGTCCAGGTAGGCGGTGCTGAACGCTTCTAGGCCGGCCAGTACCTTATTCACAAGTCTTTGGAAGGTCGCCGGGGCATTTTTCATGCCGAAGGGCATCACTTGGAAGTGGTAATGGCCATCGGGGGTGGAGAAAGCGGAACGCTCTTGGGTGCCTGGGGTGAGCCCGATCTGCCAGTATCCGGCGGTGAGGTCAAAGGTGCTAAGGTAGCGGGCTGCTCCTAGGCGGTCGATCAGTTCCTCTGCCCGAGGAATGGGATGGGCATCGGTTTTGGTGACGGCATTCAATCCCCGATAGTCCACGCAAAACCGGAGCTCCGGGGTGGTGCCGGGGGCGGCAGCTTTCGGTACCAGGACCACAGGGCTGGCCCAGGGACTGTCGGAGTGTTCGATGACCCCCAGGGCCAACATCTTGGCGACCTCGGCTTGGATGCAGGCCTGTACCCGTTCGGGGACCCAGTAGGCTCGGTGTCGCACGGGGGGGCTGTCCCCGGTGTCGACGTCGTGGACGCACCATCGGGTGACTCCGGGAGTGAGGGAGAAGAGAGCAGCGAAGGGATGCAGCAGTCCTTGACAATCTTGGCGCTGCTCTGGAGTCAGGGTGGCGGAGAGGAGGACTCCCTCTATGGAGCCGTCCTTTTCTGAGGTTTTCAGGAGGTCAGGCAGGGGCTCGGAGTCGTCTTCGGCCCCATCGTCTGTAGCCATCAGCAGGCTAAGTTCCGTTCGGGCAAAGTGGGGTTTGAGCCTGTTGGCGTGGAGGACCCGGAGGGGGTTCCTGGGGGACTCCAGGTCGACCAGGTAGGTGACGGGGCTCTTCTTCTCGACCACCTTGAAGGGCCCGGTCCACTTGTCTTGGAGGGCACAGGGGTCGACGGGCGACATGACCCAGACCTGCTGTCCTGGCTCGAACTCGATGGAGGAGGCGTTCTGGTCATACCAGCGTTTCATTTCCTCCTGGCTGGCCTCGAGGTTGGCTTCGGCCAGTTCCCTGAATTTCCGGGTTTGGTTTCGCAGGGTCAGGAGGTACCGGTAGACGTCGGGGGGAGCATCTTGGACGGTGGTCTCCCAGCCTTCTTTGACCAGGCTGAGGGGGCCTCGGACAGGGTGTCCGTACAAGAGTTCGAAGGGGCTGGACCCCAGAGACTTTTGCGGGACCTCCCGATAGGCAAACAGGAGGCAGGGCAGCAGGACGTCCCATTTGCGTCTCAGGGGCTC
This sequence comes from Triturus cristatus, assembly GCF_964204655.1. Classification (NCBI taxonomy): domain Eukaryota; kingdom Metazoa; phylum Chordata; class Amphibia; order Caudata; family Salamandridae; genus Triturus; species Triturus cristatus. Next base: position 826,865,015 of record NC_140584.1, on the reverse strand, counting down.
CTCCAGGCCTTTGATCATTCCCTTCAATGTCCGATTAAATCGTTCGACTAGTCCGTTCCCCTGGGGGTGGTACGGGGTGGTGAACTTGTAGGTGACCCCGCATTGTTGCCACAGGGACCTCATATACTTGGAGATAAAGTTTGTGCCCCGGTCGCTCACAATCTCCCGGGGGAAACCTACTCTGGAGAAGATTCCCATCAAGGCCCGGCCCACCACCGGGGCCGTCACTGTTCGGAGAGGGATGGCCTCGGGGTATCGGGTGGCATGATCGACCAGGACGAGGATGAAGCGATGTCCTTGGGAGGTTCGGGGGTCCAGGGGCCCCACGATGTCGATCCCTACTCGCTCGAACGGGGTGTTTACTATTGGAAAGGGCTGGAGAGGGGCTTTGACTCTTCCCCCACTCTTCCCGCTGGCTTGGCAGGTCGGGCAGGTTCGGCAATGATTGTCCACGTCCTTCCGCATTCGGGGCCAGTAGAAGTGAGTCACCAGGCGGCTGTATGTTTTGTCTTGTCCCAGGTGCCGGGCGAGGGGCACATCATGCGCCAGATTAAGGAGGAAGTCCCGGAATCGGAGGGGGACCACCAGCACTCGGCTGGCCCCCAATTCTGCGGTCTTCTGCTCGCTGTAGAGGAGGTCATTGTCCCAATAGACCCAGTGGGTCCCCGTCTGATCTCCGGCGGCCTGGGCGGCTGCTTGCTGTCGGGTCCCTTCGAGGGAGGGGCAGGTCTTCTGTTCTTGGCGGAACTGCTCCCTTGTGGGGCCACCTTCTTGGCGCCATTGGGCAAGTTCGGGGCGAGTTCTGGCGGCCCGGACTCGGCGTTGGCTTCTTCTTCGACGGAGGGAGGTGGTGGCTCGGGCCACTCTGGCTCTTCGGGGGGAGCAGCTACGCTCGGTTGGATGGCCCGGGCGGTCGTGGACCGGGTGGTTGCGCAGGCCTACTCGGGCAGTCCCAGCATCCCCAGATGCTCGCGGCGCTCGACGTGGGCCAGGGGGAACTCTCCAGGTCGTTGCCAAGGAGGCAGTCTACGGGGGCGTCGTCGCGGACGGTCACCTTCAGCATACCCGAAACTCCCCCCCACTCGAAGGGGATCCGGGCCATCTGGCACAAGCTCTCGGTGTTGTCTGCCGACCGGACGGGGCACAGTACATTAGGCATGATCTGTTCGGGGGTCACCAAGTGGCAGCGGACGGCTGTCACGCTGGCTCCGCTGTCGCGGAGGGCTTCGGCCCGGCGTCCATTAATGGTGACCCACTGTTGGTACTTCTTGGTGTTGCTCGGGATGGGAGCCCGGGGCACCATGTCCCGGCTGCCCAGGCATACCAAGGTCATGGCGGTGGGTTCCCACTCGGTTGGCCCGGCGTCGTAGTTCTCTTCCTCTTCTCCCCCTTCCCCCAGGGCGGCGGCCGCCAACTGGCGGGGGGGTGGCCCGGTGGTCCCAGCTCGTCGGTTCACGGGGCAGGTTGGGTCACTGGCATAGTGCCCTGGCTGTTGGCAGTTGTAGCACGTTACCGTCGGTCGAGGTCCTGGTCGGGCTAGGGGGGCCCCTCTTCGGGCGAGGGTCGGGGACGTGCGGTTCGGGGGCGGTCCCCGGGGAGGACTCCGGGGCGGCCCTGCTGGGCAGTCTCTGTTCCTGTTCGATCCCCCTCCTCTGCCACGCTGGCGGGGGGGTCCCGTGGTGTTCCGTTGGTACTCCCCCATCGAGTTCCGAGGGACCCGGGTGTTCACCCATCGATCGGCCTCGGCGGCGAGCTTCCGCGGCTCGGTCAGCTTGCTGTCGAGGAGGTGCTGTCTCAGCTCGATGAAGCAGTTGTTGGAGAGGTGTTCCCATACAATGAGGTCGAACAGCTGTTCGTAGGAGGTGACCTTGCTGCCCTTGATCCAGCCTTCCAGGGCTCTGCTGAAAAAGTCTACGTATTCCACCCAGGTGGTACCGGGGAGCTTCTTGCAGTCCCGGAAGCGCTGGCGGTACATCTCTGAGGTGAGACCATAGCGGGTGAGCAGGGCCTCCTTCATATGGTCATAAGATGTCATCACTGCGTCTGGGAGCTGTAGCAGGATGTCTCGGCCTTCGCTGAGGAACCGTCCCCATAGTCCGGCACCCCAATCTTTTCGGGGTACCCGATGGGCGGTCATGGCGACCTCGTAGGCCTTGAACCATTGTTGGATGTCGTCGTTCTTGTAGTACTCTTTGACGACATCCTTGGGGATATGCACTTTCGCCTCGGCCGGCGGGTGAGTGTCCCTGTTTCCGGGGGTGCCGGACTCCCCATTCTTGGATTTAATTTCAAGTTCTTTAAGGCCCCGCTCATGCTCGAGGGTTAGCCTCCTCTCTTCCAGTTCTCGGTGCCGCTTTTTCTCCTCTATTTCTTCTTGTAGCCGTGGTTGTTCTAGGGCCAATTTCTTTTCGGCTAGAAGGAGTTCGCCGTCCAGGCGGAGTCGGGCGAGCTCCAACTCGTGGGTCCTGACCCTTTCCCGTTCTCGTAACTCTTCCGGGGAGAGGCCGGTCTCCATGCTGGTTCTCCTCCCATCTGCCAGTGCTGCGGTTGGTTGCTGGTGCGTGTTTGGCACCGGGTTTTCTTCGGTTTGGGGGGAGGCCGCTTCGGACTCTACCCAGGTCTTTAGGGCTTTTTGCAGGTCCTCTTTTGTGTTTAATCCGGTGGTCGCGATGCCTTTGTCTTTACAAAACTGTTTTAGCTCTTTATGAGTATATTCCTCCAACCGTTCTTGTTGGAACTCCGCGGTTGGGGTGGTCTCTTGGTTGCTCATGGTCACTCTGTGTCTGCGTAGGTAGTGGGTGAGTTACTCGCTGTACGATTTGCGTCGACTCGGATCGCACCGCTGGCCACCAATGTTAGAAGGGCGCTCTCCGGGGAGTCAGAGGGTGTCGGACTGACCACCCCGAGAGCCACCGTTCCGTAGGAAAGTAGCCGAGCGCCGCTGAGAAGCCTCCTGGGCGAGGTCCTTCCCCTATGATCGTACCAGCCAAGCACCCCCACCACCACAAAGGGACACAACAAGGGTATCAATTCTCACAAGTCTTTATCGGTAGTAAAAGGCAGGTTTCTGTGGCAATATTTACAGGCGGATCGAGGGATCCCAAAGAGTCTCGGGGTCGTTCAGGGACGGAGTAGCGGGACAGTCTCAGTACCAGCCTGGTACGGGAACACCCTGCGCTCAGCTCTCAATCCTCGAGCTGGGGGGGTTCCGGGAGCCGAGACGTCGTCCGCAGGGCTCGGAGGGTTGCCTCGATGAGGTCGAGCCGCGACGAGGTCAGCAAGGCTCCGATGGTTACTTCTGCGAGGTCGAGCCTCGACGAGGTCAGCAGGGCTCTGATGGTTACTTCTTCGAGGTCGAGCCGCGACGAGGTCAGCAGGGCTCTGATGGTTACTTCTTCGAGGTCGAGCCGCGACGAGGTCAGCAGGGCTCCGATGGTTCCGTGAGGGTCTTCTTCTCAGCAAGGGGGAGCCGCGAACCAGTCAGCAGGGCTCGAGTTCCCAGTTCCAGGCAATGAGTCTATCTCCTTAGGGTCAGCCGCGATCCGACCAGCAGGGCTCTCGACTCCAGGATACAACTGCCGTCCTGGTTTTGGGCTGCCCCAGATATAGGTCGGGAGCCCTTTGATGTCCGGACCCTCGCGCCTGGGGAGGTCGGAGGGGCCGGGAGAAGAGCGTCCAGACACCCAGCAGGGGGTGGAGCCAGCGCCCAGGGAGGCCGAAGGGCGATCGCAACCAGGCGCCGGGGGACGGCTGGAGGCCCCATCGAAACTCTCCTCCTCCGGAATCTGTGGAGTGGCCACTCGACCCCCCTCCGGTCAGGTCTTGGCGACTTGAGGTCAGGGCTTCGCGGGGACCGAGGCCGGGGGCGGGTCGCGTCGCGACGGCTGGAGGGTAGCGGGGTACAATCCAGGGGGACCCCGAAGGGTTCGGTAGCCCCCGTTTAGTCTGGTAGGAGGGTTCGGGACCACGCCACGAGGCCGGGTCCAACAGGCAACAAACCAACCATGCAAGATAGGCTGTGGCAATATAACCGACCATTGAGGGCAGAAGGAAGAGGCATTGGCAGTACAACCATACATCGCAACAAACTCGATTCAGGCAGGAGACTTCAGGTGTTTTTAAGCCCAAAAGGGCTTTGTTTTATCTGTGTCTTGCCTAAAACCTCCTTTTTTTCATTGTAAGTCAATGGGGAAAATAAATTCTCCAGGTTGTTTTCAAAATTTCCCTCTTACCAAGTTCAAAATGTTGGCAGGTATGGTACATTGAATCATAGAGAGCAGGAGAAATTTGGTAGGACCATTGACACAGATAACAGAGGACTGGAGGGAGATAGGCAGGGGCACCAAACTGACCTTACAGGACAGGCGTCTGGGGTTGCAGCAGCACAATACACCACACAGGGCTAGCGGGACTATAGTGCAGCACAACAGACACTGGAAAGCAATAGGGAAGGGACAGTGCCATGCAGATGGGCAACAGAAAGCAGAGGGGAAAAAGACAAGGGCAGCAAGCTGACCATACTGGATCAATAGGAGGGACAGTTGCAGCATAACGGACCATGAAGGGCAGGAGTGAGGAGGCAGGGGCATGACATCAGACCTGACTAGGGAGGAGGGAGTCGATAGGGCCTGCACATTGAAGACAGAGGGTGCGGGACAGGGCAAGAGTAGCACGCTGACCATGGAGGGCACACGGGATTGGCACTGGAAGCACAACACCATGGAGGGCAAAAGTGAGACTAATGGCATACACGCAGACAATGGAGGGAAGGTGGGAGCGGATTAGGGGCAGCAAACTGACCACAAAGGGCAGGTGGGATGGGCTGTGGTAGCACAGAAGACCATGCATGGCAAGCAGGAGGGTTAGTAGCACAACAGGCATGGTGGGCAAGAGGGATGGGGCAGCAGCATGAACAAAGGACCATGGAGGACAGAAGGGCGGGGTAGAGGTTGGACACAGACAAGAGAGGGCAGGGTAAGGAGCTTCACAACAGATCACGCCAGGCAAGCAGGAGGATCAGTTGCAGCACAACAGAGCATGAAGGGCAGAAGGAAGTGGCAGTAAAATGATCCATGGAGGACAGGAGGGAGGGGATAGGGACATGGAACTCGGACGGGCAAGATGAAGGGGGCAGGGGCAGATGGCAACCATCTGACCATTCTAGGCAGGTGGGAGTTGCAATGGCAGCTCAACAGAACGCACAGAGTAGATAGGTGGGGCAGTGGCAGGTCGATGGAACATGGTGGGCAAAAAGGAGGGGGCAGGCACACCCACATCGGAGAGCGGGGGAAGGAGGGTAGGGGCAGCAAGCTAAGCAAGAGGGCAATGATGGGGCATAGAATTGGGCAACGGAGGACAGGAAGAGTAAACAGGGATATCAAGCTAAATTGAGGGCAGTGGCAGCACATCGGACCATGCAGGGCAGGAGAGAGGGGGCTGTTACATGGACTCAGACAACAGAGGGTAGGGAGGAGGTTTATGGGGCAGCACGCTAACTTTTCAGGGAAGGCAGGAGGGCAGTGACAGAACAATGGCTACACAGGGCTGTAATGAGGGAGCTGGAGCATGGACTTGGACAATGGATTGCAAAGACGAGAGGGTGCAGGAGCGGCAAGCTTGGGTGGAGGCAGCACAATGCCAGACCAGGCCCTGTGTCCAACCTGCCACCCCGACCATGCATTGCACTGGGCATATTACCCTAAAATTACGCCACCCAAACACCCATACCCGCCCTAAATACTAAAATTACCCTTGGCATCCACAAACCCACCCGTAAACCTAAAAATTCCCTTGCCACCCAGAAACCAATACCCACCCTAAAATTACTCCTGCCAACCAAATAACCCATACCCACCGAAAACCCTAAAAATTCCCTTGCCACCCTAAAACCCATTCCCACCCTATAAGTTAACCATTGCCGTCCAAAAACCCAAACCCACTCTAAAATTACCCTTGCCACCCAAAAACTCATACCCACCCTAAAGAAGGCAAAACGGGGCATAAAAACGATCCGGAAAGGAAAAACAGTGGGCAGAAGAACAAGCAGAAAAGGCAAAAGAGGGCACTCAGACACTCACACACCCACCGAGACACTCATTCACGCAATCGCAGACTCTCAGTGACTCATGTACCCACTCACAGACCAACCCAGACACTCAAGCACCCACTCACAGACCCACTCAGAGACTCAAGCACTCACTCTCAAACCCACTCAGACATCCATGTACTCTCTCACAGACACTCAGAATTCATGTACTCACTCATAGACCCACTCAAAGACTCATGTACTCACAGACCCACTTGGACACTTACATATCCACTAACAGATCCACTCAGACACACACACCCACTCAGAGACTCACACATCCACAGAGACACTCATACACTCATTCACAGACCCACTCAGAGACTCATGCACCCACTCACAGACCCAGACACTCACGCACCTACTCACAGACCCACTCAGACACTCACTCACAGACCCACTCAGAAACTCATGCACCTACTCATAGACCCATTGAGACACACACACACACCCACTGAGACTCATGCACTCACTCTCAAATGTTACAGGTTACAGAAAGGAAAGGAAATTTTAAAAAACTTAGAAATGTACTTACAACCCAAAGGTTACAGGGATGTTATAATTAGCAAATAACATTAACAAAACATTAGAAATTCACAGAAAAAAACAAAGGTTACAGGGATGTTATAGTTAGGAAATGGTATTACAAAAACCATAGAAATTCACTGAACAAAAACAAAGGTTGCAGGGACGATATAGTTAGGCTCAGATTTCACTCATACAAAACCATTGAAATTCAGCAGTTACAGTTACCTGAGCTAACTATAACTTACGCCCCAGCAATGCACTGCCTATGACCCCACATATTACATCACTTGTGACATGGTCAGTGACATCACTGATGACTTCGCTGAAATTAATCCAGGATGGTGGAATTTCCTTGGCATTTCGCCTTCATATTAGCAGTTGAGGCCTATTATTCTTGTTTAAAAAAATCCATTAAAAATGTCCTAGGATGAAGTGTTCATCAATCATCTATCTTCAAATGACATCACTGATGTCATCATCCACAGAACCAATTTTACACCCACTCACACCCTTATACAACCTCTCATACACCCACTCACACATGCACACAACCACTCACATACCCATTCACAGACCCATACAAGTACTCACTCAACCACTCACTCATCCATACAGCCACTCACATAGTCACTCACTCACACAGCCACTCACACAACCACTCATACAGATACTCTTACAAGCAGTCATTCACCCATACATCCCCTCACGAAGCCACACACTCACAATACAGCTACTCACACACACTTATTCACCTGTGTAGACACTCACACACCCACTCATTCACCCATACAACCTCTCAACACACCCACTCACTCACCCATACAAGCACTCACACAAACACTTACATACCCAATCACACATCCATACAAGCACTCCCACATCCACTCACTCACTCATACAGCCATTCACACAGCCACTCACTCACGGATACGGATAGTCACACAAACACTCAGGTCACATATGTTAGAAAAAGTATCATTCAGTATTGTATTGTATTGTCATTACATTTATATAGCGCTTACTACCCCTGACGAGGTGTCGAAGCGCTTTTTCGGCAAATAGCACGCTACTCCGGAACCCATAAAGGATTAGTGGTGAAGTAGTATAGTGAAAATATGAAAGTAATTGAGTAGTGGATATGTTAGTCAGCTATTTGGATTGGGAAGGATAGTGGTAGGATAGAGAAGGGAAAAAGGTTTGCATTTATATAGCGCTTTCTACCCCTGATTGGGTGTTGAAGTGCTTTTTCGGCGAGTAGCACACTACTCTGGAACCCATACAGTGTTAGTGGTGAATTAGTATAGTGAAATCTGAAAGTAATTTGAGTGGTGGATATGTTAGTTATTTGGATTGAGAAGGATAGCGAAGGGGTAGAAGAGGTAAGAAGGTTTGCATTTATTATAGCGCTTGCCACCCCTGATGAGGTGTTGAATTGCTTTTTTGGCGAGTAGCACGCTACTCCGGAACCCAAAAAGGATTAGTGACGAATCAGTATAGTGAAATAAGAAATTAATTTGAGTAGTGGACATGTTAGTCTGTTATTTGGATTGAAAAGGATAGTGAAGGGATAGAAGCGAAGGATTTAAAACAGTTTTTTTTGTTTGTTTTGGAGCTCATAGCAGTAAGATAAGGCTTGGGATGAGTAAAAGGGAGGTGGAGGGGGGATGAGTAAAAGGGAAGTGGAGGCGGAAGAGTCAGAGGGAGGGTTTCGAAAGGCTGGTTTTGGGGGATCCGAATAGTAAAAAGAGGTATAAAATGATGCAAGGAGGGATGGAGTAGGGAAGAGTCTCGAAAGGGTTAGTTTGGGGATCTTAGTAGTGATATGGGGTTTGGAATGAATGGGAGAGTGGAGGTAATGGATATATTGATAGAGGAATAGGGTGAGAAATAGGGGAGTGCATTGGAAAGAGTAGTAGAAGGAGGTTTGAGATGATTTGAAATAGAGGATATATTGAGAGCGGTATAGGGTGAAAAATAGGGTAGTGCATTGGATATGCTGAATTAGAAGAAAAGTAATAAATAAGTAGAAGGAATAAATCTATATATGTCCAAAAGTAATAAAGATATAGATCCATAAGTACATGGAAGGTATATAGATGCATAAAGGAAGGTAGTATTTGTAGATTAAGGGTGCATTAAATAAACCCTGTCTTTCATGTGCTGTACTTTTTAAATTAGTTTTATTTATGTATTACTATGTATATATATATATATACATACATATATATATATATCCTTTCGTCACTTTCACTCGTAGCGTGCTCTCAGTAAGGAAGACGCTGTGCAAATCAAAGTACTGCTCTTTAATCACTGATCAGTGATTAAACAGCAGTACTTTGATTTGCACAGTGTCTTCCTTACTGAGGGCGCGCTACGAGTGAAAGTGACAAAAGGATTGTATAGCCGATTTGCTCCGCCGGCGTGCGCACCACTCTCTGTAATCCAGAAGGAGTTGGGCATATATATATATTATTTTTATAGACTGAACTGCAAGCAAGTAATTTTAAGTGCAATGGTATACGTAATCTGCATTTATGCATATCACAAATGTTATTTTTACAGCCATGAAATGTTTACAAATATGCAAGTAATATTTTACGGGGGGTTTTCTTCCTCTATGTCTATTATCACGTGCAACTCACTAACCTATCACCTAGCACCTTGTCACTTTAAAAAACGAATGCTAAGCAAAAAAACTTTACCATGTGATCAAGACTCGAAGGAGTTGAAACGCGTTATGGCGGCATCCAAGAAATAAAGATGATATAATTGGCACCAAGTTTGTGGTCCGTGTCCGTATGTAGCTGACAAAGGCGAGCAAGCTGCGGATTCGTTTATATATATATACATACATATATATATATAACCTTTCGTCACTTTCACTCGTAGCGTGCTCTCAGTAAGGAAGACGCTGTGCAAATCAAAGTACTGCTCTTTAATCACTGATCAGTGATTAAACAGCAGTACTTTGATTTGCACAGTGTCTTCCTTACTGAGGGCGCGCTACGAGTGAAAGTGACAAAAGGATTGTATAGCCGATTTGCTCCGCCGGCATGCGCACCACTCTCTGTAATCCAGAAGGAGTTGGGCATATATATATATATATATATATATATATATATAGATATACATCTCCCCAAACAACAAGGTTACCCTCCATAGGGGGCGCCCTCCCGGAAAGTAAACCTCTGACAGAGATGGCTGCAGACACAGTAAGGTTCTCACTCCAACCACTTTAATGAGGCTTAACATGTTTCAAACTGTCCGTTCTTGTTCACAAGCCAGTAGGAGAGAAACAGCAACTTTACCAGTGGATCGTCTACTATTTAAATAAATGAAGTTCCGCCCCAGTGGGCAAGTAGTACCGCCCCAGTGGGTGTATGCTTAAAGGCATTCTGGTCTCTGTAGTTCCCTCTGGTCAATATTCCCACAGTGGGTGTTGCCGTGTATCTCACCATAAAAGTTTCATAAATCCAATTTTGGCAGGTCCAAAATAAGAACACTGAATGCGCTGCTGTACAATGTCCCTCTCTTTGAGCTTTCTGCTCCGTTCAGTGCCACCCCGTGGAGGCGCTGCAGATCCGCTGTGAGGCGGTGGATCGTCCCCGCGACCTGGGCACGGCCACTAACCAGAGGGAACTACAGAGATTTGGATTTGGATTTATTAAACTTTTATGGTGAGATACACGGCAACACCCACTGTGGGAGTATTGACCAGAGGGAACTACAGAGACCAGAATGCCTTTAAGCATACGCCCACTGGGGCGGGACTTCATTTATTTAAATAGTGGACAATCCACTGGCGAAGTTGCTGTTTCTCTCCTACTGGCTTGTGAACAAGAACGGACAGTGGTTGGAGTGAGAACCTTACTGTGTCTGCAGCCCTCTCTGTCAGAGGTTTACTTTCCTGGAGGGTGTCTCCTATGGAGGGTAACCTTGTTGTTTGGATATATATATATATATATATATGTGTATATATATATATATATATATATATATATATATATATATATATATATATTATCTACTGGCGGTCGCCAGTAGATAGTTATAGTTAGGACCGTGTTTCCATAGGAAATCTGAAAATTCTATTTTGAATAACTTTGGCGCCGGTTGACGAATCCTCGCGAATTTTTCAAAATAGGTGGGGCGCTCCGCTCCGCTCCTACCCTGAAAGTCTGGGGGTGATTAGTCAAGCGGGGGCCGAGAAAAAAGGGGGGTCCCAAAACGCGTTTTCCCCATGCATTTTTCCATAGGGACCTTTAGTCCAAGGTACAGCCCGAACGGCTGAACAGAATTACTTGAAATTTGGCAGAGAGGTAGTCCTCAGGTCAGGGATGTGCCTTTTGAATATCTGGAGTCAATCTGTTCAGTAGTTCCTGAGAAAATTTCAGTTAAAAGTACATATATATCTATAAGCGCGCACCGTGCACAGTGCGCGCACGGTGAAAATCCTGAAAAAAAAAATATTAATAAATACATAACTTAGCATTTAAAAAACCGTACAAATTCACTTAAAAAACCATAGGTTTCACACACGTTATAGTTAGGAATTAGCATTTAAAAAACCTTGCAAATTCACTTAAAAAACCATAGGTTTCACACATGTTATAGTTAGCTGGACATTTCCCTCGTAAAAAAACAATGAAATTCCCCCGTTATAGTTAGTGCAGGCAACTATAACTCACGCGACCGCAATCCTCTGCTGATGACGTCAGATATTACATCACTGTATTTAGACACCTATTTACCCATGTCTTCTTCCATTAATCTTTAGCTATACATATATTACAAATATTTATTTTTCAGAAAGACACATATGTAATCAGTGATGTAATATCTGATGTCATCAGCAGAGGATTGCGGTCGCGTGAGTTATAGTTGCCTGCACTAACTATAACGGGGGAATTTCATTGGTTTTTTACGAGGGAAATGTCCAGCTAACTATAACATGTGTGAAACCTATGGTTTTTTAAGTGAATATATATATATATATGTAGATCATTAGTGAAGCAATTGTAGATAGATAGTTATGATAAAAAGATTTACTTATTTATACAGTCACTTATATACATGTTAGAAACATAGAGTAATGTAACTATGAGTGATATGTACATTTGTTAAGCAGAACTAATGAATATATATAATAAAAAAATAAACATAATTATTCTACATGTTTATACAAAGCAATATACATATATAGGTAAATATCTATAGTACAAATACATGCTTTTATACAGAGAGATATGCTGTATATTTCTATCTGTTTGCGTATGGTGGTTATGTGGCGAAGAGCCAATTCATGAGTAGTTTTCTGAAGATAAGGTGGTTATCCGTGGATCTTATGTTGGGGGGGGGTAAAGAGTTCCAGGAGTTTGGTTTTGAATATATATATATATATATATATATATATATATATGCACAAATCAAGCTTTTCCGTGGTCAAAAAAGCAATCTCGAGCCCAGCTCCATATGCGTGAGTTTTATTTACAAAATGACAAACAAACGCCCGACGCGTTTCGGTGCAGCCGCACCTTGGTCACGGGTAATCAGTAGTTTGTAGACAGTGAAACATATAGTGAGTAAACAAAACATGAAAGTAGGACTACCTGTCCCAACTCAGTCTCGAAAACGTTTTACTTTGGCATCCATCTTAGAATGGGCAAAATACGTAAATGTTCTTGTATCATTATTCAATGGCCATTATTGTTCAATTTCTTGACAAAATGTATCGTAACATTGATTGATATGTGCATGACTTAGATTTTTCAAGTTACAGATATTGTTCAATTCTGCCCAAGTGGGCATTGATCCTTCATAATTCTTATAAACAACATTATTTTATCTAGAGTACTCAATTTGTTATCACAAAATGCACATTACTTTCTTGAATCAAGCCCCTGTGGGCCGTTTCTGTTACATACAATTCAGCCCCAGTGGGCTCAAGGTTATCAAATGGCAGTGTTTCCAAAATACATAATTTAAATCCAACTAAATCATTGTGCATCTGTAAATCCATCTTCTTAAATAGTATGCTGATAGTCTGGTCTCCTACAAAAATACAAAATTGTGCAATCACTAAGGTGTATGTGCAAAGATAAAAACAAACTAATGGCTTCTCATCAATATAATACAATATGAGTTCTCAAAAATGCAGCACTATTACATGATTAAATTAACCTAAATGAACCGACATTTCTTCATCTTTATTCAAACCCAGTGGTTGGACGGTATCATACTTAATAATCAATCTCGACTCCAGTTGTCGCAATTCTCTTACTCTGTCTCCACCCCTTTCCGATTTAAGAATTCTGTCTAGGGCACAAAATTGTAGGACATTGACATTTTTTCATGTAATTCTTTAAAATGCCTTGCGATAGGGTATTGTTTGTCCTCATTGATGATTGCCCTGGTGTGTTCAAGAACTCGTTTTTTTACCTGATGAATGGTACTTCCGATGTAAACAAGTGGGCAGGGACAGCACAGAGCATATACGCAATAATCAGATTTACATGACCAGTGCTTTTGAATCACGTAAGGTTTATGATTTTTGGATAAAGGGATTTCTTTCCGATTCACACTATTCTTACATGCTTTGCATGAATTGCAAGTGTAAAATCCCTTTATTTCTCTCTGGTTCTTGCTTTCCTCTCTCACAGTGCTACTGCAAAGAAGATCTTTCAAAGCTAGACATTTCCTAAACGTGATCTTTGGTTGGCTTCCCACTGCTTTTTTCAGAACTGGATCTATGTTCAAAACATGCCAGTATTTTTTCAAGCAATTTCTAACTTGCCATGATTGGTTAGAATATGCAGTGATGAACCTAATTGGTTCATCAATTTCTTCTCTGAACAGTTTTAACCTTAGTGCATGCTTGTTTTATTATCTTATTAGGGTACCCTCTTTCTAGAAATCTTGCTTTCATATTTGCCTTCTCCAATTCAAAATCTGATTGTGTACTACAATTCCTCTTTGCCCTTAACAATTCTCCATATGGTATACTACGGATCAGATTTTTTGGATGGCAGCTTTCGGCATGTAAAAGGCTGTTTCCTGCTGTTGGCTTTCGGAACAGCCTGCTTTCTAACTTGCCATTATTAACACTTACCACCACATCTAGAAATTCAATTGTCTTTTTTTCTATTGTGCATGTGAAGGTCAAATTGCAGTCATTAGCATTTAAACTGGCAACAAATTTTAAAGCATCATCTTTATCACCTTTCCAGATGCAAAAAACGTCATCTATATACCTGGCCCAGATACTTACATTATGGGTAAAGGCCGAGATGTTAACCGCTACCTGCTCCTCCCACCAGCCCAGGTAAAGACCCGCGTAGCTGGGGGCGAAGCAGGTCCCCATTGCTGTACCCTGGGCCTGGCAATAGATGACGTGATTGAACAGAAAGTAATTGTTCGAGAGACATCTTTGCATCATGCATAATAGCATTTCAGTATGCGAAAGATATTTGATGTCGCGCTGTTTCAAAAAATGGTGGTTAGCTTTGACTCCCAGCTGGTGGGGTATACATGTATACAGGCTATTGACATCAAGTATCATCAGCCACATGTCTTCTTCCCACTGTACTTTGTCAATTACTCTTAAGAAATCTCGAGTGTTTTGTAAATAGGATGGGAGTTTCTGGACATAAGGGCGTAAGAAATGGTCAATGTACTTGGAGGTGTTCTCATAAGTGCTCCCTATAGAGGACACGATAGGTCGTCCAGGAGGATTAACACTATTTTTGTGCAGTTTAGGCAGCAGATACAAGGCTGGCAATTTGGGATGGTCACACTTTAGAAATGTATACTCATCATCTGAGATCAATTTTTCTTGTTTCCATACGGCTAGTTGCAACTTATATTCATTGTTACTTTTTTCATGGCAAATTCTATTGCTAATTGTGTAACTTTGGGCATCTTCCAGTTGTCGTCTACCTTCATTTAAATACATCTTGGTTGGCCATACTACAACATTTCCGCCCTTGTCGGACTTTTTTATGACCACTTCTTTATTGTTTTGTAGTTCTTCAACTGCCATTCTTTGTTTTTTAGTCAAATTAGTATATTTTGGTTTACTAGATTTGTCTAATTTTTTTAATTCCTTAGTTACACCTTTTTTGAACACTTCAATGTTCTCATTGTGGATTTGGGGCAAGAATCTAGATTTTGATTTAAAGTTACTGCCACTGCTACAGTCAAACGTAACATTCTCCTCTATTAGACATGTTTCAACATCCATAGTAGTATCAGTATCTTTTTCCAACCCTTTCATCGTTTGCAATAGATCTACATCAGCAATAGTTAAATTGGTAGTTTCCACCAAATTCGTTGTAATACTCGTTTTTCTATTCTGGAACCATTTTCGCAGTTTTAATTTTCTTGTGAAATGAAAATGTGAAATGAAAAAGATCTATTCTACCCTCTGTATAGTTGAAATTACTAGTTGGACAAAACGTTAAACCTAATGATAAAACTTCAATCTGGTTAAATGTTAACTGAATGTTAGATAAATTTACCACAGTGTTGTTGTCCTTCATTTTTTGTCCATCTTGCCTCTTGTTGTCATTCCCACGTAAGCATCCAGAATTCCCTGTTTCTTTGCGCCTCTTCTGTTTCCTCCTCTGGCGCCTCGACCTCGACCTCGATTTGGCGATTCTTGTGGGCCTGGGCTTCCTAGCCCCTGTCGACCTTGAGCCATCAACGAGAACTCCTTTAAAATATTGGATTTTACTCCCTCATTACTCGTAGGCTTAGCCATGGATTCTTCCAACCTTACTGGTACAATGCTTGTATCCTGCAGCATACTAGGTCTACTTGTTTCCGGTACCTCCATGGTTTGGCCAGATTGATTTTTCTCCGGACTTCCCAATATTTTCTGATTTAGTTCTCATAGGTAATCGAATTTTCTGCCAAACGTAAAAATTTGGCCTCTTTCATAATCTAATTGGTCGCGGTAAAATTTACTTTGTTTTTTCATTTTTATTTCTTCCTCAGCTTTCACCAACCTTAAAGTTAGTTTCTTCATTTCAATTTCAAAGTCATTTTCGGTATTCTGACTCTTCAGTTGAGAAGTAATTTGATCAATTTCCTTTTCCAGTCTCTCTGTGTCTCTCAGTGCATATTTGATGAGTAATTTCAGCATTGTTGTTGAATTGTATGTAACAGAAACGGCCCACAGGGGCTTGATTCAAGAAAGTAATATGCATTTTGTGATGACAAATTGAGTACTCTAGATAAAATAATGTTGTTTATAAGAATTATGAAGGATCAATGCCCACTTGGGCAGAATTGAACAATATCTGTAACTTGTAAAATCTAAGTCATGCACATATCAATCAATGTTACGATACATTTTGTCAAGAAATTGAACAATAATGGCCATTGAATAATGATACAAGAACATTTACGTATTTTGACCATTCTAAGATGGATGCCAAAGTAAAACGTTTTCGAGACTGAGTTGGGACAGGTAGTCCTACTTTCATGTTTTGTTTACTCACTATATGTTTCACTGTCTACAAACTACTGATTACCCGTGACCAAGGTGCGGCTGCACCGAAACGCGTCGGGCGTTTGTTTGTCATTTTGTAAATAAAACTCACGCATATGGAGCTGGGCTCGAGATTGCTTTTTTGACCACGGAAAAGCTTGATTTGTGCAAATTGAAGGAGGATCGCTACCTCGCTCGAGCCCGCCACCGTGAAAACGGCAGGGAAATCAGCGAACCATTTGGTGGAATATATATATATGTATAAATATATACACACATAAAGGTTAAAGTAACGTTAGGTGAATTTGTCAATGACAAACACAGAAATTCACCAGTTATAGTTGTCATCACTAACTGTAACTCGTGCCCTGCCATGCACTGCTTGTAACCTCGCATATGACATCATTTATGACATCACTAATGACATCATTCAAGCTTCGTTTTCCCACATATTGCTCTATAGATTACTATGGCATTCAATGCCTGACAGTAAGTACAAAATAACTCAGGAGAATATCAGCAATCATTCATGCCATCACACATATATTACTCCCTTAGGTGTAGAAAGCATGCATTATTTGCAACATTGACTCAAACATACAGCTACTGTAGTTCACATTAACAATCAAGCACAGATAGATAGGAAACCCTCTTTGAGTACAGTGTTCAATCTGAATAGAACTGTTCACAAAAAGCCAAGTTCCTAAAAATAGTGAATGTCAGTTACAAAACAAATGACCAACTAAGGACAGCTTTATCTGTATCAAACCCCTGAAACTCACTGAACCTGCATTAAGAAATGAAGTTGAAATCAGTAGAAAACTTAGTACTGTGAACAGTGCTTACTCTATGGAGAAAGTTTACTCTATACTACACTGTTTGCAAACAGTGAAACATTCATGAAAAATACAACACAGAGCACTAAAAAGTATTTACTAAGAACAGTGTACACTCTGTGCAACAGTTGTCAAAAAAGGCACTATTTGCTCAAAATAGCCAAGATCGGAAGGTGCTAAACATATTAACTTCACCCTTCATACTGTGATGAAAACTTTACAGATAGCCCATCTTCTCAAGCAAAACAAGCACATGTACATAGTTTAGTACCTGGTACACACAGTCTTCTACGTTATGTAGAAATTGTTATGCTGATACAATTCTGTCTAATAACTCAAGGCTGCTTACAAAAATCAGTATCTAATACACAGAATCTACTCTTGTCGAAAACTTTCTGCAGAACCAAAAACGTACGTGAAACATAATGAGCACAAGTCAACTGTCACCTGCAGAGTTACTCTTGAATACAAAGATTCATAATGTGTTCAATACCTCTACACGCCTATGGTGCATTAGGAGCACATGTGTTTTGTAAACACTTACACCCATTAGCTGGACTCAGGCTGCACAAAATTAGGTAATATGGTACTTACCAGCCACTACATAAACTATAAAACAAACTAACACACTCATTAGATGATGTCATCAATTATGTAATTTGAGATGTCATTAGTGATGTCATAAATGTCATAGAACAGGTCATGATTGATGTCATATGTAAGGTCATAAGCAGTGCATGGTGGGAGCGCAAGTTATAGTTAGTACTGCTAACTGGCAAATTTCTCAGTGTTTTTTTAGTTCAAACTTTAATGTTGTCATTGACAAATTCACTATAACGTTACTTTAACCTTTGTGTTTTTTCAGTGAAATTCATTTTTTTTTTTAAAGCAGATATAATAGTTAATTACCATATGTAAATTCAGACCCCTGCCACGCACTTTCTTTGGCCGTGCACAGCAGGAGTTGGCTGCAGGGTCTGCAGTCAACCCACCCTCCATAAAGTCAACACCATGCTGTGCACAACCTTTGTCCATGCTAAGAGGGGGGTTGACCATAGGGCCTGGTCCTGGAGAATCTTTCCCCCATTGTTTTTTATTAAAGGGGAGGGAGGGCCCTCCCTAGCCTTCTAAAGCCCTAGGGACCCCATCCCCCAGGGCCATTTCTAAAAATAAAGGGAAGGGTTCCGTGCGGCCCCCCTTCCTGAACCTCTTTAGGCCCTGGGGACTCCATCCCCCAGGGCCATGTCTTTTATTGAGGGGAGGTGGGCCACTCTGCCCCCCCCTTCCCTAGCGATTATCAGCCCCGGGGACTCCATCTCCCAGGGTCACTTATTTAAATAAAGGAGAGGAGCACCATGTGGCTGGCCTCCCGAGTCTTGTTAGGCCCTGGAGACCCCATCCCCAGGTCCATTCCTTTAAATAAAGGGGAGGGGGCATGCGTAGCCCCCAGCCCGGGCCGATTTCCGGCCTGGGGACCCCAACCTCCAGCGTTCTATTGAGGGAGGCACGTGGCCTCCCACTTCCTGGGCTGATTTCAGCCCTGGTGGCCGTATCCCCGAGGGCCCAGCTGCATTTTTTAGGGATGAGGTGGCATGCAGCCCCCTTCCCGGGTCAGTTTTGGCTGTGGGACCTAATCCCTCAGAGCCCAGTGTAATTTTCATGGGGACGGTGGCTCATGGCCCCCCTCTCCAGGCTGATTTTAGCCCGTGGACCCCATCCCCCAGGGCCCGGCGTACATTTTAGGAGGGGGGATGTGGCCCCCCTCCCTGGGCCGAATTTGGCCCCAGAGAACCCATCTTTAGGGTCCGGTGACATTTTTTAGAGGGCAGGAAATCCGCCCCCCTACAGGGCTGATTTTGGCTCTGGGGGGGCCATTCCCTGGGGGCTTAAAACTAAAACCTGGGTGCCCTGGTGCCCACCAAGGGCACCCACCGTAGTCTTGGGGGCCATGGTGGGATCCCCAAGGCCCATGTGGCCCCAGCTGGCTCCACGCGTACAGCTGGAGCGGGCACAGCTCAACCAGAATGAAGTGCTTCTGGTGTTCTTCCCAAACCCGGACTCAGTGGCAGAGAGAGGACTACTGTTGCACTTGGCCCTCTCTGCCGCCAGTTTTTGTTAGCTTTTTAGTGTATGCACTTTACCACTGCTAACCAGCGCTAAAGTGCTTGTGCTCTCCTCCTAAAGCATGACACAATTGGCTTACACCTGATTAGTACATTTAATTTACTTGTAAGTTCCACGTACAAGGTAGCACCTTTAAATGCTACTAGTGGGCATCAGCGCTCATTGTGCCACCAAGTAAAGGTAACTTTAAAAAAAAATATATATCAGGCCTGCCAGTGTAGCCTGTAATGCAGTTTTAATCTGCCAATTTGACCTGGCAAAATCAACATTTTGCCAGGCCTAAGCATTCCTTTTTAATACATATAAGCCACTCCTAAAGTAGGCCCAAAGCAGTCCATTGGCCAGGGTGCATTGTATTTAAAATGTTGGGCATGGTTTTGGTACTGAAAAGCTTCTAAATTAGTTTTTCACTACTGTAAGGCCTACATCTTTCATAGGATAACATTGGATTACCTTATTATATTTAATAAGTGCTAACTTCTGATTGAGAGGAGTTAGAAATATAATATTTGGAATCAAATTAATTGTCATTTTAATTTAAAATTATCCTTGGGCAAGATGGCCACTGACCGGCCGTAGCGAGTAGACACAGCAAAATCCTCTCCCCACCACCCCCCGATGCAGAAAAGGATTGAAATGGGGAGATGAAATGCTACATTACCCTTACCTCCTGGATCGGTTGATCAGCTGGGTGATTGACCGCAATTCACGGCGGTGCCGGAGCCGGGATCTGACAGCATCTGTGAGCTCAGCGACTCTGGAAATTAGCCGTGCAGTTCACCTCCTCTATCGCAGTGTGACTACCGGTAGCAGGATGGCACAAAGAGTCAACAAACACCAGAAAGATGCGAAGGATGTGCAGAAGGACCCAGCCGCCCCAGCAGCTTTGGTCGCGGCTGCTAGAGGCCCAGCGCAGCCCCGTCGAGTGCTATTGAAGTAAATGGGAGAAAGCGGTGGCACTGGCGGTAATGCCGGCAATTGCGGCAATGTTGTGAGTCAGAAGGCTGGTAATGAAGGGGCCAGCAAGGCTCGGGAAAGCTACCTCCGGCAGCCTACCCTGATGGAATCTTTTTCGGCAGTGCCACCGGCGGACTCGGCATGAGCCGGATTAGAGGAACAGATGGAGATCGGTGAAACTATCCCCCATGAGGATACATTGTTCCCGTCTCACGCCGGGCCGGCTGACAGACAAGTGGAGCCGAACAAGGAGAGCATGGATGGGCTGAGTGAGCAGAATCTGCTGGGGGAACAGGTACTACACTGTACTGCGAGCTGACTGTAAGCGATGTGTGCCTCAATATGGAAGTGATTGGGGGAAGTAAAGATAAACGCGCTGATCAGGTGTCGATCCCCCTTACAGAGCCCCTCTTAGGAAAACCATCCTCAGGAAAAATAGTGGAGCTAAGACAGGTACCTAGCCACACTAAAACAATAGCTGGCTCGCCAGAAGGGGACTACTTTTTTCCTCTCAACGATGACTCGGACTTGTCACTTTCTAGTGAAGGTAATTTTTCTTATGGTTCGGACACAGTAGAGACCTCTTCAGTGCAAAGAGCACCAGCTGTTCCAAGGGCTGCCTTTCATAAAAGTAGGTCAAAATCTAACTCTACAGTGAGCCCTTCCAGAACAGACACAGCTACGGCTCGAAAGCTTACGTGGGATTACTCAGCTACCACTCAGCTTTATCAGGATGATGGTGCAATACCTGAACATGGTGGGCACACCAGACCGACCAGCACAGCTCAGACTCCCTCAATGGATTTAGTATACACCACGCAAAAACAGATGCAGGGGGAGGCCAGGCTGGAGAGCCGAAGGGCGAAACAAGCAACCAAGAAACTTCAGGGCTCACTAAGGAAGGTAAATAAATTATATGAAGACATGGCAGACAGGGTTACCCACGTAGAGGAGAGAACTGGCAGACTCGAGGATGAGGTCAATAATTGGCAGGCCTTCAAGGAGACACAGGAGAAGCTGACGGAGGGCGTAAATGGAAGCTTGAAGATTTCGAGAATCAGCAGAGAAGGAACAACATCAGACTCTTGGGATTGGCAGAAAATATTGAGGGAGGAGACTTAAGGGCATTTGTAGTAACCCTGTTGAAGGGGGCATTCCCTGACTTGGCCTCATGGAACTGGGAGACTGAGGTACAGAGGGCACATCGGTTCCCCCGGCTCAAAAAAGAGGGAATGCTGCGGGTCAAGGTGACAGGCCCAAGGCTATTTTAGTGTATATTGGCAGTTTTCTTCTCAGGCAGGCAATTATTGACAAAGCAAAACAGATGCTAGGCGAACATTTGAGGGCATTACGTTCTTCGCCCGTCCAGATTTCTGTCATGCCACTCTCGAAAGGATGTGGCGGCTTAGACAGCTGACAACTCCTTTTCAGGGGTTGGGATGTGAGGCCTATCTACTGTACCCTACCCGGCTCAAAATAATCTCCAAGGGCCAAGTCTGCATGTTCTTTTCAGAAATTAAGCCACAAGCATATATGACTGAACTGCAAGAGAAGAAGGGGAAAGGTGGAGGGGTATGAGAGTTTTTGATGCTGTGTACGCTGGGTGTGATTTGATTCATGCAAGGCAATTACTGCTTTAGTATGCTCTTCCATTCATATATGCATTGGTGATTTAAAATGATTATATAACTGATTGACGCAGGATGAATAGCTTGTAAGGGATGTTTTCAGGGGGAGCAAGGGGAGCAGGGGGGTGCGACTCAGCTGTGGGCTTCAGCTACCTCTCATAGATCATTTCTGACCTATTTGCCTGAGAGGGGGAGGAGGGAGGTTCGGGAGGGGGGTTTGAGGGCAGGGGGGATGGTGGGAGTTTAAGGAGGGAAGGAGTAGGGTACAGCACAGCACGACATCTGACACACATGGGGAGACACACAAGGTGTAACGAAGCAACAGAAAATAAAGAAAGTGAAAGCTTAAGAATAAAGTTAAAAAAGCTGAAAATAAATTCAAAGGATAATTTGGATGGACAGATGCTTGATGTTCATCAATGAGTTTACAAATTGCCTCAGTCAATGTTTGTGGATTGAATGATCAGGTTAAAAGACAACGGGTTGCAGCAATCTTGAGAACAATGCGCTTGGATCTTTTATATCTGCAAGAGACACATATAGAGGGTACAAGAGGTAGTTTAATGGAACAGCTAGGTTTCCATCTGATTGCGAATACTAAACAGGGGACTAAAACTAGAGGGGTCGCCATACTTTCCTGACGGGGTGATATAACAGCCAAAAGGAAGCTGGAAGATTAGTGGGGTAGATGGGTTTTGGTCGAGTGCACGATAAGGGGTGAGACGTTTACAATATGTTCAGTTTATGGCTCGACCGAGACGACCCTGATATTTTTTAATTTTTAGATTTGGAATTAGCCTCTTGGCCTACACCAGTTATCATGTGTGGAGATTTTAATATAAATGGTATGGGGGGACTCTGGACGGAGACTGGGGAACGGTATGTGGGTCGGAAGAAAAGGACTTTTCGAGCAATCTCTAACTTAGTCCGGAATAACTCGTTGGTGGATGTGTGGGCACGATTGAAGCCCGATGATCCAAGCAGCACATATTTTTCGGGTGGTTGTTAGACTTGACTATTTTTTTGTATCTAATTCATTAGTATCTAGGTGTCGGATTGAGAAGCTTCCCCGTATCATCTCTGACCACAATCCTATAGTGTTAACAGTTGCTATTGCAAGAAGGGTAAGACCTGTGCGGGTATGGACTTTTGAAAGAGGGCTACTGAAAGATCCGGAATATGTACAACATATGAAGGCATGGATGGTGGGTTTCTGGGAGATTAATAGAGGAAGCACCAGTTCAGGGGTAGTTTGGGATGCATTTAAAGCTGGGATACGAGGGGAGAAGCTGAGCTATAGTCTGCATAGACAGAAACAAGTGGCACTGGTAAAGAAAAAGCTATGTCAGGTAATAATTGATACAGAGGAGGAGCTGAATGCTGCAATTACGTTGGGCGTATCGTTGGATGAAATTTTGCTTAAACTGGCCTTGGTTAAATTCGAAGCTCAGGAGGCTATAGCCACCAAGGCAGCTGCGACTTTATGTCAATGTTATGACCTTAGTGAACGGGTCGGGCACACATTAGCGGGGCGCCTGAGACATAAAACAGCAATCGGGGAGATTAAGGAGATGGAAATGAGAATATAGTTGACGAACCAGAAGGGATCTGAGAGATATTTAGACAATTTTACAGCAAATTATATAATGAAGAACAGGCGAAAGATCCTCTGGAAATCCAAAGGTATCTTAATGAGACTCTAATACAGTCAATTACTGATGAAGATAGGGAGGCACTGGAAACAGGCGAAAGATCCTCTGGAAATCCAAAGGTATCTTAATGAGACTCTAATACAGTCAATTACTGATGAAGATAGGGAGGCACTGGAAACCCCACTGACTGTTGAAGAGATTTATGCCGCCTTGGGCAGTCTTCCATCGGGCAAGGCGGCTGGACCTGATCAGATCAGTTTTCTTGGAAGTAATCGGACTTGACCTAGTCGAAATAATACATCAGGCCCAGTCGGGTAGCTCCGTTCCAGGTTCATGGGCAGGGGCAGATATAGTAATCTTCCTGAAAAAAGGGAAACCACCTAGAGAACCAGGGTCATATAGGCCAATAACTTTAATGAATTGTGACGCCAAAATTGTTTCTAAAACTATGGCAACTAGGCTCAGCAAAATCATAGGTAAGATGGTTATTTCCAGCCAGCACTGCTTCATCCCAGGGAGAGGAACAGCGCAGCATGTCTGCAGGGTTGTAACTCTTTTTGTTGAGGCTGAAGTCTCAGGAGAACCTATGGCGGTCATGCTAATGGATGCTGAAAAAGCATTTGACTGGGTCTCCTTGACTATCTCTGGGCAGCTATGAAGTGCTTTGGCATTGGGGGGGCTATGTAAAAGCAATTCAGGTGTTGTATAAAGATCCTACAGCCCGACTTAAAGTAAATGGAGGATATACGGCACCTTTAACAATCAAGCGTGGTACACGCCAGGGATGCCCATGCTCGCCATATCTTTTTGCAATATATATTGATCCCTTAATTCGGAAGCTGGAGGCAAATGGTTGCATTGTTCCTATAAGATCTCATGGCCTAGAATATAAAACCTTGGCATATGCAGACGACCTCGCACTGATAACTCCATCCCCGGAAAAAGCCCTAGCTGCAATCGAGCTGGAAGCTCAAACCTTCGGCCTTGTATCAGGGTATGCCCTAAATAGGTCTAAGACTCAGATAGTTAAGAATGCGGGGGCTGTGTGTGATATACGTGTTACTGACTCAACTGTCTATCTAGGGATTAATATATCTGTAGATCTGGGAAAGACTGTAGATAGAAACATTGAGCCAATAATGTCTAAAGCTAAAAAGGACTTTGATAGAATGCACAATCTACATCTTTCGCTAGCTGGACGGTGCAATGTGGTAAAAATGTTTTTTCTACCAAAAATTTGGTATCTTTTTAGGGCTATTCCACTTGAATTTGAGAAAAAATGGTTTTTAGCATTGGAGCACTTAGTCAATAGGTTTATTTGTTCACATGGGAAAACTAGGAGGGCACTACGTTTTATGTCTTTGCCAAGGGCAAGGGGAGGATGGGCTGTTCCCGATTTCAGAATGTATTACTGAGCGGCACCCTTTCAGTATATGAGTGGGCTAATTGGGGGAGACGCGTCTGATCCGCGGGTTAAGACTGGATCAATTGACATGTATTCAATCTTGGTCGGAGAAGATGCGGAGAACTGCCTTTTGAAGTTTACTGAGCATAGTTACTTTAAAAGAAATAGGTTTAAAACCCTGATGACTGCATATAAGATCTGGACAGCATTTCGTAAAAAAACTGGTCTTGGCAGACTAAATGGCTATACTCAGCTATTCAGGAACCCCACTTTTCCTGGGAAAATTTTCTCAGACTCTACAATGGCAGAATGGGAAAGGTATGGGATCAGGAGACTGGGTGATCTAATGGGGCCACATGGAATTCGGTAGTTTATAGACATACAGAATAGTTATGGTATTAATAAAATACATTTTTTAAGTATCTTCAAATTCGTAGTTTTCTAGGTGGAAAAAAGGGGGGCCTTGTGGATTTGGCAAAAATAAAATCATGGATGTTATCAGAGGAGGGGAAGACTGCACTAATCGGAGGATATATGCAGATCTCTCTGTACTTAAAAACGATGATCTTGAAAATCATGAGAAGAAATGGGTAGATAAACTTGGCATAGATCATGTTAGTTTCAGAGCCTCATTAGAATTAGGCCAAACCGTTTTATGTTCTGCAGGGCTTCAAGCTCAACAGTATAAAACAATCTTTTCCTTGTATAATACTCCTGCAGGGATTGCGCAATGGGGGGCAGACGGGAACTAGATGCCCTCGGTGCGACAGTGTGGACGCAGATATAATACATATGTTTGCATCAGGCCCCCAACTGCAAGCTCTGAAGAAAGCAATTGAATTGTTTTTGGATAGAACAATAGAAATTAAAGTCTGTCTTACTCCTTCTATAATTTTGTTGGGGATAAATAGTGAGGACAGGCAAAATCCACCGCAATGCTTTATCTTTATGGCTATGTCTGTACTGCACATCCGTATTGCCACAGCTTGGTTGGATAAAGCAGCTCCAACATTCCAACAATGGCTTGCCAGGTTGCTATCTACCTATGACCTTGAGAAGGGGATTTATGAAAGAAAGGGGAAAAGGGGGAGGCTGCTTGGTAAACGTATTTGGGGACCCATCTATAGATGGAAGGAAATTCAGCAGCAATGATTGTCTTAGTGGGCCACCTGGGCCAGTTCTCCGTTGCCTTTCTTTATGTGTTCTTTCCGAAGAGGTATTTGAATAAGGAGGATAAATTATGCAATACCAATGTTTTGTGCTGTAAATGCTATCTGAGTTTATTGTTGTTGTTTTTGTTTCTTCTTTTTGTTCTTTAGAATTTTGTCTCTCTTTACTGTTTTTTCTGTATTGCGAAGTATGTATATATCTCAGATGATTTTTGTATGTTTTTCTGTTAAGTTGCTGTGCTAAGAATAAAATAAAAAATATTTTATTAAAAAAAATATATATATCCCTAATGATAAAGTTCTATTTTAGATAACAAGTTTGAAAATGCCAATTATAGAAAGTTGGCATTTTCTTGCCCTAAATCTTCTAAGGCCTTCTTGGAGTTTCCCGCTGCTTGGGTGTTGTTAATTACTTCCCCATCAGAAATCCGTATTGGGCCTGTCCAGTGCACAATGGGACCTGGGTGTAGCTGGGAGAGGGCCATCCTGCCAGAATGGGAGGGGTAGAGCTGTTACCTACGGCACTTAATTTCCAAAGCTGCCTCCAGCACACTCACAAATAATGTGACATCAGTCTGTTGTCACCACAGACCTCTTGCGGCCTGGGTAGGGTGGCAGGAAATTCCCAAAACAACTGTGGGGGGTAAACTGTACTCCACGAGACTGCCCTGCTGCTTGCGACCTGCCTTGTTCTTTGGAGGACAGCTCTGTTGCCTGAGGCTGCTTTGTTCATCAGAGGACTTCCCTGCTGCTTGAGGCCTGCCTTGCTGCTTGAGGCCTGCCTTGCTGCTTGAAGGAGAGAGGACCATCTCCTTGAACCCAGGACTACCAGAGTGATTCCAAGGTGCAGTTGGCTGACCTCCTGTTCGGAGCTACAGGGAGACAACATTTTTCAGAGGCCTTGCTGCCCAGCTGACTTGCTACAACGGAACCTGCCTAGGCCTGCCTGAGCTCTGCTGGCCTCTGCTGGAGTGAGTTCCTGATCCACCACAGGTACCTCCAGAGGGGCTGGACCCTAGGCTGGCATCAGTTTAGCTCCTTCTGTGAAATGCTGAAGTTTTGAACTCTCTGCTCAGGACAATAAGAAGGTAACTTTTTCAGCTGAACTAGCCTGTCACCAGTATCCAGCCGGCACTCCATCGTGGTCAGCCTAAACTTGTGACTTTGTCCTGGTCTTGCTGAACCAGAAACCCACAGTTAGATCTTTTTGCTTCTTGGTGCTATTTCTTCTTAAACCAGTAAAATTGAATGTCTGATAGAGACTTCTATCTGCAGATTCATTACCTTAGAATCATCCCCAGATGCCAGAGTAGATCTAGAAATGTTCCTTAAGCAGTACCCTTGCACACCAGTAGGTGGCTTCATTCGGCTCAGCATAGCGTCGTCAGCATTGTCCGTGATGGAAGTGACATGCGCGTAGCCTATAAAGGCGCCACCCCAGCGTGCTGACGTCAGTTGTTTTCCTTACGCAGCAGTCAAAGCAGATCCAGAGAGAGCTACTCCCACTGACTTTTTAACTGACCTTTTTTTCTACTTCTATTGTTTTTTTGTTTTTTTTGTAGACACCGCCTGGTGTGGCAGGGATGTCCACGAGGAAGGCTAGATTCAAGCCCTGCGACGCTTTTTACCGGTAAATGTTGGTTACTTACCCACACCTCATCTGGTCAGTCTCTGGTGCAATGAGCACGACCACAATGGCAAGACTTGCACCGATTGTCGTGCGTTGCACCCCAAGACCATGAGGGAGAGATCCCTCATGCTGCTTGCCACTCGACGTGCGACGCCCGGACAGTCACAATTCCTGTTGAGAGGAAGATCCTGGGATCAGTTGCAGAGCCACAGATCTAAGTCGCAGTCGTCCTACTCCAGTAAGTCCCCCAAAAATAAAACGAGCAAGAAATCAGAGAGGTTCATCAAACTCATCCGACAAGATGAGAGAGCGTAGTCCTTCTAGACCTGGCTCCACGTTTGAGCCTGCACCTGGGCCGTCTTCACACCTCCCTGAGTTTCCCAGAGCCGGAGCGACCCCCACCCAACTCATATTTGGATGGCCTGTCCCTGCTGGAGCACCTTTGGGCCCCGTGGGTTTGGGAGGGGCGACTACTGGTTTTCCGCTGGTGGGTCTGCCCTTGGCGCCAGTTGGGCCCCTTTTATGCACAGATGGATCAGGACTGGCGCCGGTCGTACCATCTCCACCTTCCCCAACGTTGATCCCACTACGAATGCTCCCTGCACCGCCGGCGTCCTCCAGCGCTGTCATCCTCATTCTCATCTTCCACTCCGACACAGAGGGGTGTTGTCCAGCGCCAACTCCGGCGCCTACTGCAGCCATTCCCTCCAGGCTAGAGCCAGATTCTTATGGGCTAGGACTTGGAAAAGATTAGGAGGGGCCACTGGACCCTGAAGAATACCAGCCCATTTACCCCATTACGGGATGGTGTGAGGCATTGGCGGATGCCAGTGAACTGGACACATTTCCAGACACTGCTTGATCTCGTCTCCTATCGTGGTTATGGAGGAGGGTGCCACATTTCCTATGATGGTGGGGAGGACGACTGAGGTCCTCGACCTCCAGTTGCCCTCTGTGGCTGTCAAGACTAACGTCTTGCCGGAGGTGCTTCAGCCGGGAGTCACCCCTTCAGAACCACTTCTCCCATTAAATGAAGGCTTTATGAATGTCCTGCCTGGGGCCTGGTCCAAGCCCTGCACAGGGGCTCCTGTTGACAAGATAATTGCCCCCTGCCATCACCATGACTCAGGGGACCCCTTTTTCCTCTAGCATCCCCCTACCCTCGAGAGCTTGGTGGTCCAAGCCTTCACCTCCTGAGTAAATCCTGGCACATTCCCTACCACCACACTGGATAGGGAATCCATATCGCTGAACACCTTGGGAAAGAAATGTTTTCTTCTGTCAGCCTGGCATTGCAGTCTGTTAACACTACATGCCTTTTGAGCCATTACTCCCATTCCCTTTGGTATTCAGTTGCAATGGTGCTGCCTATGGTCCTGGAAGAAGCCCGGACCACTCTAGCCCAAGCTTTAGCTGATAGGAGCGACACAGCTGCGCTGGGTAGATCGTTTTCTTCGTTGGTGACCTTACAGCACCTGCGTGAGGGCAACTGCCTCTTCAGAGGATGTCCAAGCTTCACTTATGGTGTAGTGAAGACTGCTATTTATATACGTACAATGCGAAGTTAGCACAACCGCGTTAGATGTTAGAAAGCCATCTTGCCACTTTTGCAGCTTTTGCACACGACACTGTGGTTACATGTTATTAATTAAGAAATGCTTGCTCGCCTCTGCTTCACATGAGAACTGTCTGTTGTTCACATCCCTAACAGTGAGCTGCGACCTTGGTCTGAACAATGTGTAAAGAAACAGTCTGGGTCGCTAGACGGTGCATGTTGTTGGGTTCAGGTTGATCGGCCCACTATTTAGCCATAACACGTACGCAGCTGCAAATACCTGAAAGTCGAGTGCTTTTAATATTGCAGGCTGCATGCTTTAGACACATTCGTAAGAAGAGCTTTTCCAGGAGCAGAGTCTACCTGATCCTGTGATTTGATTCCACTAAGCTGATCTTTACGGTATGGGGTTCCCCAGTTAAGCCTAGAGATCCTCTATTAGTATAATAATAATAATATTAGTTTACTAGCGAAAGGAAGGTGGCTGTCATCCACTGTCATTTTATTATGATTTCTCCTTTCATTTTCTATGGTATTGTAACTATGCTGATGGTTTTGATCTTAATCATTTGTCTGCTTATGTTAGCCAAAGTACTGCATCTTAGGACACGAGGTTTATAAAATAAACTCTTTAAACTTTACTGTGTCTCTGTTTACTCTTGTTGTGGACTGATATGAGAATAATTACGAACAGGTATTTCTGATTCCCACCATTCCTGAGAATACACTAAGTCGCTTGTTCTGGGTTGTCTATACATTGGGACCGCCAAGATAAAACTCGGATAACGAATGGGACAGTGATGCTGGTCGGATAAGGGGTTCTGGGTTCTGAGGTGAGTTTTTGGTACACCACAATTCACTGAGGTCCTGGTTTCCTGTGCATAGTTCTGTGCATAAGCAGAATCCCTGCAACATGGCGCACCTAACGTTTGGTCGATTGATTTGAAACGCCTTAGTAGTGCTTATATTAGTCCACAACACCCTCACTCTTGTTTCCGGATAACGGGAGTGACGGGTTTAACCTACCTGTGTCTCAACTAATAGGTTCTTTCAAGCTTGATCATTAAAAAGGTTTTTTTCTGAACCCCAGTGCTACTGTTGATATCGTTGATACTCTTTGGTGTGTCCTTATGGCGGATGACATTGCCGCACATAGGTGTGCACCTCTGCGCCGTCATTTGACGACGTATGGGGTGCCGGATGATGGGATGGCTGTTATTTTTGTGGTGAGCGCTGATGCGTCTTACCCGTATGAGTTGTTTTACTCTTGGGTGACTTTTCCGGCGGTGGATGCAGACAATGATACATTTCATTCCTTTACTCCCACGCAGCTACCTGCAGTCTATACGCCGTATAGGACACAAGAAATTCCTATTTCTGCCTGGCAGCATACCATTTGGTTTAATGGCGCCCTTCCCCATGCGGTTGCACCGGCTAGAATGGGCCCGTTGTTGATTGCAGGGGCCACATGGCCGGTGCTGGCCGGCTTTACGCCTCATCCCCGCTATCTCACGGTGGCGGTGGCTGAGTTGCGGGTACTACACACAGCCCTGATTACAGTGCATAGGGCTTAAGTGCAGTACGTGTCACGCAACGTGCAGGTGGGGGCACCTGCTGTTGCGGGACAACCAACGGACCACCACGCGGTGGTTATTAGTCCTGTTATGGTTAATTCGGTGATGGGCAAGCGCCCCCAAAATCAGGATGATTTACCTTATTGGCTTGCTGAGAAATTTGACCAACTGGAGGCGGTTTTTCCGCATACCACTCCTGTGGTGAAACACAGGATTCTCACCATTAGTTTGCCGAAAGACTTGGTTCCAGATATGGCCGATTGTGCAAACTAGGGCAAGGTCTTTGCCGCGACCTACTCGAAGTGCTTCGGCACTCCGTCTATGTCTGTACTGCCCTCCGTCATTAAACGTGTTCAAGAGAATCACGGAGCGGAGGCTGCTGTTGAATTGGGAATGAGGCTTGTCTGGGTGTTCGATGTGGTTGCTTCCATGGTAATGGGCAACCTCAAAGGCAATGCCGTGCAGTTCCAAGTGGCTAATAAGCTGGACGTCGTGGACGAACTCGACAGGCCTAGGGAGTTCGCTAAAATAATTGCGGAAGCCTATAGGACCATAGGCTGCAGTGCCTTAGGTGTTAAACCAACTGTGATAATTCCTGATATAGTACAGCAATCTAAGGTGAGCTCGTCTAGTAAAGACGAACAGCCAAATTTTCCTATACAAAATTGGCGGGCAAAGAAACAGGGGAAGCAGCAACAGAAACAGGGGTCTCGTCCTGCCTCACTCGTACAGTTGTCTAGTGAACGCACATATGATCTGCGCGATCGATCTAGTATTAAGTCACCTGATAGGTTTCAGGTTTCTGAACAACGTTCTCCCCGTTCTTCACAGGAAACATCGGCTTCACAATCCGGTGGAGGAGACCGTGGGTCGTGAGCAACCCCGTCAGACTGACGGCAAAGGCAAGCAGGACGAGTCTGCATGTCAACGACCCCCGTTTCAGAAGAAGAAAGTTGCTGCGCTAACAGCGAGGTATGTCACAGATAGTGCGGACGCAGCTTCAGAACCTGACATGGGCACTAACGCTGCTCAACAGCGCGGCAGAAGTTACAGTAGTGCGACAAGCACTGCGTCTATATCTGGTGGCGACAGCAACTGATACGTTCATAACTGTAGAAACTGCTGACACTAGAGTGGCTCCCCCTGACAGACTATATAATATAGTCCTTTTAATTGAAGGTGACATACAACGCACGATTCAAGGGATTTTTTGGGATAATCTGACCTCTTCGTATGATATTCTATTGGCAGAGGCAGACTGGCCCCGGCTTTCATTTTAGATGCTCCTAGAGGGGAGGAGATGATCCTCCCATCCTTTGCGCACACAGTGCCAAAGGACCAAGCTAAGAAGTTCGCCGAGGAGATGGCTCTGGTGCTAGCACCGGCTTTGTATCGTAATCAGGTAGGCTGGGATAAATTGTCCCCCAGCCATGAGATTCCGTTGCGGTCCACGCCCCAGCCACAACCCCAATATCCCATGCGTCGCGAAGCAAGACCTCACGTCGCGGCTATCCTTGAACAATTGGAATATCAAGGTGTAATTGAAACATGTGTGTCACCAATGAATAATCCTTTATTCACTGTGACGAAGCCTGATGGGTCGTACCGCCTGGTTTTGGATTACCGGCATTTAAACTCTCATTGCCGGACATGCGCAGTACATGCGTCGATAGTCTCGTGAAAACGGTTTAAAACCACACTTGACATTTCCAACGGCTTTTACAGCCATAACCTGTCCTCTCTTAGTAGTGAATGGACAGCATTCACCTCGGGCGGCAAATAAAAACATTTCAAAAGATTACCGATGGGCTATAAAAACAGCCCTGGTGTCTTTGCCGCTTGTGTGGTCTCTCTGTTAGAGAGCATTGACCCTGATGCGTACTCGTATGTAGATGATATTTATCTCACAGATGACGAGTTATGGCCGCATCTGTGTCGCGTTGATCGCATTATTGTTTTGTTTGCAGACTTCGGTTTACAAATTCAACTTTGCGAAGTCTCACATTGCGGAATAAACAGTGTTGTTTTTGGGATACGAACTCAACAATGAAGGTCAAGGATTGGCTCCGCACTTCCTAGAGAAATGCGCATGCCTACGTGCTCCTACGACACTGAAGAAATTACAATCTTTTTTTTTTTTTTTTTTTGAGAAACTTTATTGTGCAAAAAACAGCAGCACAAATATGGGCCTACAACCACCAGGGCCGGCCGCTAGTATATGCATGTCAATTGCTAGACGTCACGAAGCAGCGACCGATCCCCAGAGGCCAGCAGGGTTACAGGAGATATTCTCGGCAACTCAGAAGTTAGGCAGTATACAAATATTTTAAATTTTAAAAGAAAAGAACAAACAAAGAAACCATGAAACAAAACTCAAGGCGAGAAGCAGTCTAAACGGCGTCGAGCACCGATGGGGGGATCCCACCATACCAGGTAGAGAATCAGAAGGACAATAGAAATGCCCAGGGGGGGGGGAGGCAGCGGGGAAGTCAGAACAATCAGCAAAAAGGGTACAGTATTCCAGGAACCTCGGTATCAGGGGGACAGAGAAATATCCGGAGTGTCTTCAAAAGGGGGCGTACAGATGTTACCTCGGTAGGTGTTCCACTGACCCCAAATTCTACCCCACGCCCCGGGCTTGCCCCGAACCAGATAAACCGTCTTCTCTCTAAACATGCACCAGTCCATGTTCTCCTTCCACACTGACACGGTGGGAGGCCGTTGGGAACCCCAAAGCTGCGCAATATCCCTCTTTGCAATCATGTTCCCAAGTGCCGCCCACCGGGCCTGGGCGACGTTGTAGTCATTCGGCTCCCATACATTCAACAAACATCGACGAGCCTCAGGCAACAGAGCGACCCCAGTGACACACTCCATTACGGCATGCACACGGTGCCAATATGCAGCGACCTCGCGGCACTCCCAAAGGATATGAAGGAAGGTGGCGCTCATTCCACAGCCGCGCTTACACAACCCATCCGAAGAAAAACCCATCACAACCAAACGAGGACCCGTCACATAAACACGGTGAAGAATTTTGAGCTGGACGAGACGGAGGCGGGCAGGAATGGCGACCTCTTTCGGGGAGGACAGTGCGGACTGCCAGTCTTCGTCATCCAACTCCAACCCGTCTCCGGTCCAGGCCTCCCGAAGACGCACAAGGAGGTCCGCCCGATTGTTGATTAATTTCTTATATATCAAGGAAATCGTACTATCGGGCAGATGACCATCAAGTATGCGGTCCTCGAGTGGTGAAGATGCAGGGACTGTAGTACCGGCCCCGAAGACCGACAGCAAAGCGTGGCGAACCTGTGCATATCTGAAGAACTCCCTCTCACTCAACTCATACTCACTCTAAAGCACCGCAAAGGATTTGACCGCACCTTTCACCCAGAGGTCACCCACTCTGCTAATGCCAATCATATCCCAGTTCTCAAAACCTTTCGTTGTCCAGAGGCATCCCAATCTGTCCGATGCAAACAAGGGGGTTGCTCGTGTCAGGCGATCATTCCATCCCATGGCCACATTGGCATCCTTCCACACACGTACTGCAATCTTAGTGGGTCCCGTTAGGTTCCTCCCCACCATCCGAGAGTAGAGCGCTCTGTTGAAGTTGCCACCAGGCAACTGATATTTATCCATCTCGAAAGCCGGATTTGGACCGGGTGCATACGTAGCATGGTTGATAGCGGACAACTGGGAGGCCCAATAATACCTCCTGATATCCGGGAGCGCAATGCCCCCGTCATACCAGGGGAGAGTCAGTTTTGCAAGAGCGATGCGTGCACGACCGTCCCAAACAAGTCTCCTCTGTAAACCCTCCACCTCCCGGAAGTAGGCCGCCGGAATAATATCAAAGGAGTTCTGGAGTGCGTAGAGAAATCGGGGCAGGGACATCATTTTAAAAAGTGCCGCTCGACCGAGTGGCGACAACGGCAGTCTACGCCACCGAGCCACGTCCAACTTCAATCGCCGGAGAGGAGGAAGGAGATTATGCTCGTGGCGGACCGCCGGGTCCAACGATACGTAGACCCCCAAGTACTTGAAACCGGATTGCGAAATTTGAATGGGAAACCTATTCGGCAAGGGGGGAAGGCCACCGGAAATAATATACACACACGATTTAGACCAATTAATGATCAAACCGGAGTTTTTACCGAAAGAAGTGAGGACGTCAAAGAGGACGTTAAGGGATTCACGCGGGGAGGTGAGGTATAAAAGAATATCGTCGGCGTACAACGAAACCCGGTCCTCAAAGCCAGGGGCCCACTGAATGCCCTTTATCGATGGTTCCCATCGGAGCCAGGCTGCGAGCGGTTCTAGAGCAAGAGCAAAGAGCAGGGGGGACAGCGGACACCCCTGCCTAGTACCCCTCCTGAGAGCGAAGGGCTGGGACACCCTCCCGTTGACAACAACCTGGGCTAGCGGATCCGTATATAAAAGTCTCACCCAACTAATAAATCCCGCACCGAAACCGAACTTCGCCAGAGTGGTCCAAAGTTATGGCCATTCTATCGTATCAAAGGCCATCGTGGCATCCAAGGAGGCCAAGATGGCCGGCTCGGAAAGAAACTCCGCCCTGGCGAGAATGCCATGTAAGCGCCGCAAGTTGAGAGCAGTGTTCCGGTGCGGAATGAAACCAGATTGATCCGGATGAATCAGGTCACAGATTACAGCGAGTAAGCGATTAGCAAGGACCTTGGCAAGAATCTTCGGTTCAGCATTCAATAGGGATATAGGCCTGTACGAGGCACAACGATCACGAGGCTTGCCCTCCTTAGGAATCACAACTATAGTGGCCAGACGCTGGTCACAATGGAGGGAACCGAGCTCACGTGACTCCAGAAACATATCACGGAGAAACGGTGCGACTTTATCCGGGCGCAATTTGTACAATTCAACAGGCAATCCATTGGGGCCCATAGCCTTGCCAGAACGAAGGGAACGAATCGCGGTAGCAATCTCATCGGCCGACAACGATGCATCCATGCACTCTCGATCCTCTTCAGACAGGCAGGGCAGCGCAATGTCCCTCAACAAGAAACGAGAGTCATCCTCATCTCTATCGGACACCGGGGAGTAGACCACACGAAAATAGTCAGCAAAGCACTCCACAATCTCGCCAGGGTCAGTCACATGCACACCGTCAGAATTCTGAAGCACAGGGACCACACGGTTCGCTCTCTCCTTCTTATCAAGCCATGCAATCAATTTACCCGCCTTATCCCCAACATCATACAGTCTACCTTGCTGTTCCCTGTACATTGTCTTGGCGGCATCCGTAACAAGGGATTTATATTCAAACTGCTTCAAGTTAAGGGCGTGGAGCCTATCCTGGGTGACACCTAAGTCTAGATCAGCCTCCAACTCCAGTATTTCGGCCTCCAGCCTTACGACCTCCCCATTCCTAGCTTTCTTGGTCTCGACTATTAAAGATAGGGCATGTCCACGAATAACAGTTTTGAAAGCTTCCCACAGGGACACTGAGGACAAAACAGACCCCTCGTTCTCCAGGAAGTAGTGGTCGAGCGACTTAATGAGACTGTTGCGAGTCTTGAGGTTGCGCAGATGCCAAGGGTTAATAGGGGCAATCCGCCCCGCGGCTTGCGTCCCCGTGTCGAAAAGAAGCCACACAGGGGAGTGATCTGAGATGCCCCGGGCCAAGTGTCTAACCTCCCCAACGTGGGAGGACTGGGCCGCGGGCATGAGGAAGTATTCAAGCCTGGAGAAACTCCCATGAGCCCCGGAGTGGAAGGTGTATTGACATTGCGTCGGATGCATTAGCCTCCAGCAATCCACCAGACCAAAGGTGTCCAAAAACCCACCAAGCCATGATTGGGAAACGGGAAGGGCCCTGGGGGGGTGGCGATCCAGAGCGCCGGATAGCACGGAGTTGAAGTCCCCACCCAAGAGGAGAAGACTGTCGGGGAGTTCCAGCAACATCCGACCAACATCAGAGAAAGTGGAAGTCTGGAGGCCTGGGGGAACATATATTGTGACTAAAGAAAGAGTCTTACCCTCCCACCTACCGGTTAGGGCGGCATAACGCCCTCTGTCGTCAAGGATGACATTATCAATCTCTAGTGGGAGGGAAGACCGGACCAGAATACCAACCCCTCTGGAACCAGTGGTGAACCCGGAGTGTGCAACCAATCGGTATCCCCACCTATTCATAGCATGACACACATTGCCGACCAAATGCGTCTCCTGCAGGAGTACCACATCAGGAGTCAAACGACGCAAATATTGCAGTACAACACCCCGTTTGATACGATCCCCCAATCCATTGACGTTCCAAGATATCAACCTCAACCCACTACCCCCCATCCCCACAAAAGTTGCATGAGTCCCCCCACCGAGAGCAGGACACCTGAAGCAGAGAAAGAACCAATATGCCGCCTTGAGAAAAGAAAACACTAACACAAACACCCCCTCCCACCCCCCAACCAAAACCCGTTACAACTCCCCCCTCCCTGCACCCCTGCAGACTAGAAAGCCACCCCAAAATGCAGTGTGCCTGTCGCCCTAACAATCCCATTCTACAAAAAGACCCCGGAGGAGGAGAGAGGCCCGTCGCCACCCGGACGCGAACTACTATAAGGCAAAATATACAAAAGAAGTAGAACCCAACTGAGCAATGTCCGATTGTCAAGGTTAGGGACCGAAAGGTCACTCCTGTGTAGGCTTACCACCCTCGGTACCTCCAGGGTGCCCCGCTCGATCGCCCCGACCAGGCAGGGAATCCAACCAGTCACTCACATTGTCCGGTCGCTCGAAAAAGAAGGTCCGTTCCTCGTATTCCACTCGAAGCCTGGTAGGGAAAAGCATAGCATACTTCAATCCCAGGTCCCGGAGACGTCACTTAACCCCCTGAAAGCCCATCCTCTGTCTCTGAACAAGTTGAGTGAAGTCCGGGAAAAAATTGACAGAGGAGTTTTCAAATTCCACCGGGCCGTGCACTCTCGAAGCCTGCAAAATCGCATCACGGTCCCTGAAATGAAAAAGTTTTGCAATGATAGGCCTGGAGGAGCGCCAGGCTTGGGCTTACCGCCCGGGACACGATGTGCACGCTCCACAGCGAAAAACTTGCTCAGTCCAGAAGGGGCAAGATGGGTGAGGATTAGATCTTCGACCAGGAGGTCAACCGAACGGGTCTCAGGATTCTCTGGAACACCTATGACGCGAATGTTGTTGCGTCTTGCCCTGTTCTCAAAATCCTCCAGCCGATGGGACATCAGGTCGTTGGCTGATTTCAGAGCGCCAAGGTCCGTCCGAAGTGCCGACACGTCGGCCGTGAGGCTGGAAGTCTTCAAATCCAATGACTTCACCTTCTCGTTAGTCTTAGACAGATCGGCCCTAATTAGAGTGACAGTAATAGCGACCGTGTCAATTTTACGAGCCAGAGCCTCATACTGCTGGCCGATGGTCTTCTTCATGCCGGTGATGGCGCCCATAATGTCCTGCAGGGACAAGTCAACAGGGGCAGAAGGGTCCTCTCTGGCGTCCTCTGGGGTACTGCTGGAGAGCCCGGGGGATCCTTTGGCTTGAGTGTAACGGTCCATAACATTTGTCTGGAACGGTCCCCCACGAAGAGACGTCTTGGTCTTCCGCTTCTCGGGTTCACCCCTGCCCGTCATGTCGGAAGATGCACCCCGGAGGGGCCCGCTAGACCTGGTGAAAATGGCCGCCGGCAGGTCGGGCACCAACAGGCCAAGAAGCTGGCTCGTACAGTTCGGAAAAAGTCACGACCTGACCCAGTAGGCTGTAGTGAGGAGGCAGCAATGACACTAAATGGAGGCTGGATCGGTCCCCGGCCGAGCGAAACAGTCTCCCAATCAGACCATGCCAGGATCCGGAAACGAAACCGAAAGTGGGGGTACGGCCACCGATGAGGTCCCACGGCAGTTGTTGTTCAACTACGTCCCGGCTCCACAAATCACCAAGTCCCCGGCATGGCCTCCAGGTGGGCCTGAAAAGTTTAAAATGCTGTAATTCTGGTCGCCCAGGTCCGATTTGAATTCTGGAAAGAGTTATGGACTCAGTCGAGGTTCACCTTCGAAAGTCTGTCCAAGAAATCAGGATATCATCAGGATAAATTGCGAAGAGTGGCGAGGGTCCGGGGAGCCCTGTGCTCGCGCGACCATCTCGGATGCGCGCTAAGCTCCTCCTCCGAAATTACAATCTTTGCTGGGCTTTCTGAATTTCGGTCGCACGTACATTCCTGATAATGCCCAGCGTATCAAGCCGCTTTATGCCTTGGTACAACCTACTTTTTCCAAATCAGGCTGGCTGCCGGAGCATTCAGCTATATTGCAATCTTTGCAAGCTGACCTTCTTGCTTCAAAATACTTACTGACGCGTGATAACCACAATAACCTGGTCATAAGAATTGTGCCGGGCGCAGTGGGTTTCACGTACTTAACGTTCAATGAGGGCGACACCGTCCCCATTGCCTACAAATCGCACCTGTACACTTCGGCTGAACTGCGATTTTCCGCTGTCGAGAAAGTTTTGACGGCAGTGCAGATGGTGATTCTGAAAGAACGAGCGCTATCGCAAGGAAAACGCATGTTGGTGGTCACACCATATCCTGCCCTTGATGCGGTGACGAAAGCAAGTGTACCAAATTCTAAAGCTTTGCATCCACGGTGGATACAATGGGCCACTTCCTTGACATCGCCCGACGTCACATATATCTTTGACGCGGCTCTACAGACTCAGGAGTTCTTACTGTATGAATTCGTTCATCCAGCTCCTCTGTCTTTGCGCTCGCTCGAGAGTTGGTGTCCATGCTGTTGGCAACAGCCTAGCTGACGAGGCAGAAAAAACAGCAGTGGCGACATACTTAGTAGCAGCAGTTACAAGATCACAAAGTAAGATCGCTGATGACATCTTGGCAGCTATTGCTGCTACAGAGAAGGGAACAAATTACCCGAGAGGTTTCCCTTCTCGTTACCATTATCGCTTAAGTCCTGATAACGTCCCGTTAGTGAGGATTAACGACATTGGTGACAGATTGCTTCCCAACGCGGACTGCAGACCATCTTTGATATTGGCGGCTCACGAGGGCATGGCGTCAACCCATGCCGGCGTTGCAGCTACTGTATCTCTGTTACAACAACGTTACTGGTGGTGCGGTTTATATAAACAAGCTCTCGCTTATGTCCTTAATTGTGACATTTGCCAGCAGATAAAACCTTCAACTGCGGCGCGCCCACCACAGACTCAGTTGTACATATCTAATAAACCACTGGGGTGTGTTTATTTAGATCATTGCGGTCCATTCACCTCTGATACTGCGTACAAGTACATCTTGGTTGCAGTGGATTCGTGCACACGTTTTCTGTGGGTATGGCCACAAAGGAGTGCTGATGCCCGTACTGTCATCAGGGATTTGCGTGTCTTTGTTGGAAGTTTTGCATGTGGTACCTTTCATTCTGATCAGGGCCCTGCGTTCTCCTCTAAGGCGTACAAAGAAGCCATGAGAAATTTGGGGGTCCAAGTCAAATTTTCGTCTCCCTACCGACCTGAGGGTAATAGTGTGGTGGAGCGGATGAACCGTGACTTAAAGCAATCTTTGACAGCTAGGGTTTTAGGTACTGGCCGGAACTGGCTAGCCCACTTGTAT
Organism: Triturus cristatus; assembly: GCF_964204655.1. NCBI lineage: Eukaryota > Metazoa > Chordata > Amphibia > Caudata > Salamandridae > Triturus > Triturus cristatus. Next base: position 826,824,754 of record NC_140584.1, on the reverse strand, counting down.
GACGTACAACGTGCACTTAATAATCTCCCTAGAAGGTCTCTGGGTGGGCGGACCCCATACATGATGCTCTTTGGCATACGAATGTTTGTCCCGGACCTTGATGGTCTAGACATGGCGGCGTCGGCCGCACCCTTTGACCTAGATGATCACTGTGCTGTATTGCAGAATCTACAAGAAGCCAGAGACAGTCTAGCGAAGGAACACGTGCCCTCCACATCTGATGCTGCGCTTCAGATTCCGGTAGTCGGCTGGCTACCTCGAGTTGGTGATCTAGTCCGTGAGAAGGTGGAGAACAAGAAGGAGTTTGGCCCCTCTTATCGTGCACCAGTTCCGGTGCTTGGAGTACAGGGTCCACGTACAGTCATTTTACCTCCACTTCCTGGTCGCAAGGATAACAGGTACATCTCTATTGACAATGTCAAGCTACAGCGAGTGGCCGATTCTTCTTAGGATGACTCCAGTGGTTTCTTGCCCTGCAATGCTGAGAAATTCTGTTGTGGCCCCAGCTTCTACCACCTTGCCTGATGTTGCCGTCGAGATGCATACAGTTACTGGTCCTTTATTGCCACCGACAGCTGGTGGTCTACCTGAAGATATTGAGTATGCTTATCCTGCGGATGTCCCGTTGCCTGTTTTACAATCCACAGTTAACCAGTCGCGCTACTCCTTTGACACTAATTCAATGACTTCCATTGCCCCATCAAAAGTTTCAATTTTTGCTGTCTGGTTTAAAAGACATTTTTTAATTCCCCCTTGGACTTACATTTGGCTGGTGCTAATATGTATTTTTCTGTTTATGTCCATTGGCTTTGTGGTAGTGTTTTTTAGACTTATAAATGGACACTACCTGAAAGAAAGATCTGCAATTAGACTAATTGATGGAACTTTGGCCCCCCACTCCTCATCACATATCATGAAAAGGGACCAGACTTTTGTGAACATTACAGCCTGGCCTGTACTGGATGGGATCGCGTGGGATGCTGTTAAATTTCAAATTCATGGTCCCACTGAAGTAATCAATGTGCCAAATGTATTTCGTGTTTCTATGGGTGATGTAGTTAAGCAAAACATCCGCTCGGATGATTGGGATGTTCAAGCCATAGAAGCACTGTTTTCTGATTTGAAATATTATGCTGCATTTGATGCTGAGGATTTGTATTTAGACACTGCTAATTATGATGAGCAATTCTGCTATCAACATTATGGCACGCATTTCCTACACAAAGCAAATACGTTTAGAAATTTTGTAAATTATACGCAGTGGGAACACTGTCCGGCCCCTAGGCTGGGCAGCTCCTCCACGTTAGTGGACAAATTCACATATTTTTCTGACTTCAATGTGTCGAATCCAGCCTCCTTTTATTTTAAGGTTGCGGCTGAGTCTGCTTCTAAAGTTAGACTGACACACACTAAATTGTTGTATTCCAAGTCCTTTATGGACGAGTTGGCAATCGGAGGTTATGATCTGTGGAAAGCTACTATCGATATAAAATCGGTTTGGGGTTCTAAACCGTGGCAGGTACAGGGAACAGAAGCTTTGCATCGTGCCTGCCTCATCCTGAACCACATGTTATTTTTGAATTCGTCAATTTTTCAGACCACCTGTTTTGGATTGGCTACTTCTAAAAAATTAACTTCTCCCTCCACTCAGGGTCTGGGTGCTTATCCTAATTGGGATAATCATACAGATCTGTCCCTTCCTACGTTGCAGTCATACATTTCCAACACATCCTTCAATATTTCCAAATTAAATCCGGAAGAGTGGTTAATATGGCAAACGAGCTCAGATTCCTGTCAACATCGGTTTCTGGATTTGGCTCCAGGGTATACACAAGTTCATGTAGACCCTCGTTTTGAATCCTCTCACACTGTAACTACCTACTCAGTAGGGAAGTTATGCCAATCTTGGCTCCAACATTCCACCTTAGCATCTGTTAAACTTCATTTATCACAATTGTACGACAAAATAGATTTGAATGATTTTGTTAAAGGTCCTGTGGTTGGCAGGTCCAAAAGATGGGTATATGCAGTTTACAACGAAGTTTGGAAGCTATCACAGATTGAAGCTGCATCCCGATTAAGAGCTATTGATCAAGCCAATATGGAGAAAGTATTGGCTGTTATAGATAATAGCATTAACACCCTGTCTTCCAGAATTTATACGTTAGATAATATTGTTTCATCTGTGGTTGACATTGTGCAGAATGATTTGTCTGTTTTGTATCATGGCCAAAATCAATTGCGTTCTATCATGCAGTTTGCATGGACATTGCAAACGTTAAAGGCTGGGAAAGTCCCTTGGGATTACATGAATACTTAATCTTTGTTCCTTCCTTTTAATTTAACTGCGAAACAACAGTTCATGTCCATGAAAGATGCAACATACTCATTGCTGCACATTGAAAAGTTAGAACCTTTACCTCTCTCTGTTGCCGAATTAAACTCCTCTGTGTGGCTTATCCACGGTTTGATCACATTACCGTTCCCCCTGTTTAAGTTCAGTTTGTGCATGAAACATTATGCCCTTGGCAGATATGAAAAACTGGGTGCTGCCTTCCTGCACGACGTTTGGTCACTCCCATTCACGTACAGATGCGTGAGGGACGGAAAAGAGGTTTACTTAAAAGGTGAAGAGTGCACTTCCACTCCAGATCACTCTGTGGTGTGTCGGCACATTTAATTGCATGGTGCATGTAATGTGCACGCTCCTAATTTAGCTTGCGTCCTCAAAGGGATCCCGGTGCCAGTTATAACACCGTCTTTTACGCTGCTTGCTAACGGTAGTTATTTGCTATTAAATAATGAAGCTTGCTGTGGGATGTTAGTGGGAATTCCCTACATAGTGACTGTATCACAGAGAGTAGTCTGCTGTAATAACGTCCTTTTCCCACCCCCGCATGGACGGCTCGATGTATCCATCTGGCCTTCCATTCCAACCTTGAAAGCAGAGTTCAACAAGATGAGCAGAATAAGGGCTCTATTGTCTCAAAAAGAAGTCGCGTTGACTTCATCCCGGGAAACATTTGTCCTTCACGTAGCAAACACGCGCACAGAGGTGCAAGCGCTTTTGAATACTGATCTCCCACTACATTTTGGGGCCCTAATTCTGACTATCTTTAACGCCTCGTCAACAAGTGGCCTGGCACATTTTTTCAAAATTGTGGGCTCCGGCTTAGTGACCTCCTTTCAAACTATTTTTAGTGTGATCCCGGCATTTTTTCATTCTATTTTTTCCAGCGTCTTCGGAGGTCTTCCTTTGATTCTCGCCCTCGTAGCTGGGGTACTTTTGTTGATCTGCGTACTACGCTATGGATGCACAACTTGCGTCACATGACAGCATGTCCCGGCTGCTCCATCTTCATAACCGGATGCTTGAATACTATGGAACGTTACCACTGGCAACCTTGAGCATAGCCTATGGGTTGTCCTTCCGGTTTCCCTATTTTACTTGCGTACAGCCTGTCTTTCATTGCCTAGAGCAGTGGTTCCCAAACTTTTCACTCCTGAGGACCCCCATTGAGTCACCACTGGAAGCCGGGGACCCCAAAGCAATTTGTCGGATTTAAATTTCAAACATTGAAACAGTAATTCGAAAAAAATAAACATGTGTGCACACAAAACAAATACTCGAATTACTAAGGATTTTAGGGGCATATTTACAAGTCCCTATCGCCATGGGAATGTCACTTTTTGCGATGTTCCTGTGGCGATAGGGGCTTTGCCTTATTTACAAGGCAGCGTTAAGCCACTTATTGTGGCTTAACGCTACCTTGTATATAAGGCCCCCTTTCACGCAATGCTTAGCGTGAAAGAGGTGGGCAGTGGGAGTTGCAGTGGGCGTTCCACCCCAACACCCATTGATTTTGACTCTGCCCTCTATTTACAAGGGCAGCTTAAATAGGAGACAGCACCTTCGTTAAGACCATGAAAAACCTGGTCTTAACTTGGCGAAACGAGGAGAAATGCCTTATTTCTCCTCGTTTTTGCTTTTTCCCACGGAAAAAGTAAAACACCTTGGATTGTTTATGTTCAGGAAGGTGACCCTTCCTGCACATAAACAATCTTTAATACAAATGACGTTTTGTAAATTCCATGTGTGCTGCATTAGGCAGCACACATAGAAGTGACAAAACGGCATTTCAAAATTGTTTATGTGCAGGAAGTGGGAACTTCCTGCACATAAACAATCTTCCCCTGCATGCAGACACCCTTGCACTATGGTGCAAGGGTGCCTGCATTGGCTCTACACTGCTAAGTGTAGTGCCAGCGCAGGGGGAAACGCAAGGCTGCACCATATTCTTGTAAATATGGTGCAGCCCAGCATTTCTGAAGTGGCGGAGTGTATTGTTAAGCCAAGGAGACTAATGACACTGTCCGCCAATTCTGTTGTAAATATACCCCTTCGTATTTTAGATTGAAAGAATTTGCAAAGAAACTGAAACTTTCAATGGAACGGTTGGTGCTGCATCTCCGTGACTAACTTTTGAATGGTTGGTTTTATTTCGCAGTACGAGGCTCCTGCTCCTGCCAGGGCCTGACTGGAAACCTAAAGCAGCCATGTTTTCAGACCAGTCCCTATACGGTGCACTTAAAGTGCAGTGAATAAGCCTGACCACGACAAAGGGGGCTTTGGGAGGCTCTCCCCCCAAAACAATTTAGGAAACAATGGTGCTGTGTACAACACATTTATCATTATATAATGAATTGTATTAGCTTTTAAAGAATAGTAAATAAAGACCTTACTATGCATCAGGATACGACAATCTTTGTTGGGGTTCTTCAATGATTCTCTTATTATCACCCTCCAACAGTGCCTCTCATCTCTCCATAGCCCCGCTGTCACATGTATTTCATTTTTTTAGCATCTCTCATACCATTGTAGGATGTCAGAGCACTTTACATCACACACATATAGAGATAATGAATCATACGTGTAAATCAGTCCATAGAAAATGTTACATAAGGCAAAGGGGACTACAAGGTGTAGGATTCACATGTCATTCATACTGGTAGGCATTTTTAGAGAGTGCTTGGTCTGGTGAAGCACAAACTCAGGATTCAGAACATAACACAGTGGTTAGCATTGACTTTAACAAGAGAAATGTATTTCCACCCTATTAAACCTTTTTAGCAGCATCAGGATAATGATAGACTGGGAATAAACATATGTTACTAACTTTTACCATGCAGTTTACAAGCAGCTCTTGGATGACAGTTTATAGGTCACTGTGCTAGATTACGATTGTCCCTTATGAATTGCACAGTGACAAAATAATCTCTGTGACAAAATCAGTAACCCACTGACGTATGCACATAAAATACTGTTTTTTAAAATGCATTGTACATGTTCTTTGCAGTAGGTATAGTAACCCTCTGTGTCACATTAGATAAGTCAAAGCTTCCACTGGAAAAAACTCTCATCTCTCTCCAGCAGGTACATAAATCACTGGCATTTTCTTGACACTTTTATAGTTGCTGGAAAACTGCAAATTTTACAATGAACTTTGCAGTGCTTTTAAAACTGCTGCCTGCGGACCCCCTGGGAATGTGCCACGGACCCCTGGGGGTCCTCGGACCCCAGTTTGGGAAACACTGGCCTAGAGTGTCCGTTCCAATTGGCTCTGGATTTGTGCTTGTCGAACTCGGTGTCTTCCGCCCCGGATTATGATCGGCTAATGAGCCCCTTAGTGGCTCATGAGTTTGACTGTTCTGGTGTCAGGATTATGGCCTGTGGAGCAGCACATGGAGTCCTAGGGAATTGGGACATCGGAACGGCTGCAGCTGAATTCTTGTCAAGAATTTATCTTGAAGAACACGCCAGTTGTCCTCTGATGGTACTAGAGGCTCCGGTTGTCGAGGAACATGTGTGTTCAATCCCCTTGCTGAATTGGATGGCAGATAATTTTGCAGAACGTTCCAATGATTTCCTCTTGGAAGCCGTTGCAACTTATTGTGCTTATACCTTGATGGATTAACTTGGAAGTCATCCGAAATTCCTGTGGGATGCCTTTTTGTGTTTTTTTTTTCTCCCCTTCTCGTTGACACTCCATCGATGATATTTTTTTCCCCTTTAAATGGTTTTTTTCTCTCTCTTTTTTTCTTCGAACTTTTCACTTACCTTCCATGGAACTTGAACTCTGCGTTCTTGAAATTGCGCCCCTACTGGTTAGTGGTCCAATCAAGGTGGGGTGTAGTGAAGACTGCTATTTATATACGTACAATGCTAAGTTAGCACAACCGCGTTAGATGTTAGAAAGCCATCTTGCCACTTTTGCTGCTTTTGCACACAACACTGTAGTTACATGTTATTAATTAAGAAATGCTTGCTCGCCTCTGCTTCACATGAGAACTGTCTGTTGTTCACATCCCTAACAGTGAGCTGCGACCTTGGTCTGAACATTGTGTAAAGAAAAAGTATGGGTCGCTAGACGGTGCATGTTGTTGGGTTCAGGTTGATCGGCCCACTATTTAGCCATAACACGCACGCAGCTGCAAATACCTGAAAGTCGAGTGCTTTTAATATTGCAGGCTGCATGCTTTAGACACATTCGGAAGAAGAGCTTTCCCAGGAGCAGAGTCTACCTGATCCTGTGATGTGATTCCACTAAGCTGATCTTTACGGTATGGGGTTCCCCAGTTACGCCTAGAGACCCTCTATTAGTATAATAATAATAATATTAGTTTACTAGCGAAAGGAAGGTGGCTGTCATCCACTGTCATTTTATTATGATTTCTCCTTTCATTTTCTATGGTATTGTAACTATGCTGATGGTTTTGATCTTAATCATTTGTCTGCTTATGTTAGCCAAAGTACTGCATCTTAGGACACGAGGTTTATAAAATAAACTCTTTAAACTTTACCGTGTCTCTGTTTACTCTTGTTGTGGACTGATATGAGAATAATTACGAACAGGTATTTCTGATTCCCACCATTCCTGAGAATACACTAAGTTGCTTGTTCTGGGTTGTCTATACATTGGGACCGCCAAGATAAAACTCGGATAACGAATGGGACACTGATGCTGGTCGGATAAGGGGTTCTGGGTTCTGAGGTGAGTTTTTGGTACACCACAATTCACTGAAGTCCTGGTTTCCTGTGCATAGTTCTGTGCATAAGCAGAATCCCTGCAACAATGGACATGCCCTTTGATGGCTTCCATCTCTTCAGAGACAAAGCCGACTCAGTGCTGGAGCACTACAAAGACAGCAGACCTATGACCTGGTCTGTGGGCCTTTCATGGCCCCACCAACTCCAGTCTACCTTTTGTTCCTTTCGTGGCCATAGAATGGGCTTCCAGTCACGTCTCTACCAGCCCAGCCACCATGGCCTGCAATCTTCCCAGCCCCTACGTGGCCGATGATGCAGCATCCACAGACCCCCCGTGGGTCAGGCAGCCAGAGGTCGGCCCAGTGCCCCACCCCTCCCCCCACCCAGCAGCTGCAGCCTCCTAACCTCAAGTTTACTATCCGACCATTATGGGCAACCAGTGGGTGACAGTATACACCATCACCTGCACCACTGGAGAACAAATACATCCGACCCATGGGTTCTCCACACCCCCCCCTCCATCGTGGCTACCCCTCTACCCATACCACCCACTTACGAAAGGCTGACTGAGGACTATCTATCTTTGCTCCGCCAGGAAGTAGCACCTCTCTTGGCCAAGGGAGCCATAGAGAGGGTGCCAGCATTAGAAGTAGGTCATGGTTGCTATTCCCGCAATTTTCTGGTGCCCAAAAAGGACGGAGGCCTTCGTCTTATCCTTGAGTTGCACCCTCTCAATTCTTCCTGAAAAAGGAGAATTTCAAAATGCTTACGCTCGCACAGGTCTTGTCTACCCTGGACCTGGGAAACTAGATGATAGCATTTGATTTGCAGGACGCTTAATTCCACATCCCTATCCTGCCTGCCCACAGATGTTACCTGGGTTCATGGTATGCCACGAGCACTTTCAATTTGCAGTGCTACCCTTTGGCCTTACCAGCGCCTCTCGGGTGTTCACCACGGTGATTGCAGTGGTTGCAGCCCAACTGCAAATATCAGGAGTGCCAGTCTTCCACAATCTCGATGACTGGCTGCTGAAGGCGGGATCATCCCAGGCTGTCATCTCCCACCTCACTATCAACATGCCAAAGTCCCACCTGACCCCTTCTCAGATGCTCCCTTTCATCAGAGTTGTTCTGGACACAGTACAGTTTCGGGCTTATCCTCCCGAACTGCGAAACCAGGATTTTCAAGCTATGATACCAATGTTTCTATCCTGGGCTTCGGTGAGACTGACTTTGAGGCCCCTGGGCCTCATGGCCTCCTGCATCCTGCTTGTAACGCATGGTCGTTGGCATATGGGGCTCTGCAGTGGGACTTGAAGTTCAGTGGGCACAGCATCAGAGAAATCTCTCTGACATGGTCCAGACCTTAGAGCGTAAAGCACAATTATCTGCATTGGTGGTTAAAGAACGGTGATTGGGTCAGTGGCAGACCCCTATCCTTTCCCCAACCTGATCTCACAGTAGTGACAGATGCTTCACTCCTGGGGCGGCCATCTGGGAGAGGTGGAGATCAGAGGCCACTGGTCTATGACGGAATCCACATCAACCTATTGGAGCTTCGAGCGATCTGGCTGGCATTGAAAGTCTTTATATCCACCATCAAGAGAAGACTAGTGCAGGTGTTCATGGACAACACCACCACCATGTAGTACTGCAACAAACAGGGCGTAGTGGGGTCATGGACCCTTTGTCAAAACGTCCTGTGCATCTAGACATAGCTGGAACAGCAGGGCATATCCCTGGTGGTTCAACATCTGGCGGGCTCTCTGAACGCAGGGCAGACAAACTCAATTGTAGATGCCTAGCGGATCACAAATGGTGTCTCCATCTGGAGGTGGTGCAAGGTCTTTTTCAGCAGTGGGGAGAGCCACATCAGAGAACGTGCAGTATCAGCAGTTTTGTACGCTCACGTTTCCAAGGCAGCTCTTGCTCTGAGATGCTTTTCGTCTTGAGTGGGGCTCAGGTCTCCTGTATACCTTTCAGCCCATACTATCCCTGCCCATAGTTCCGAAGAAGATCAGGACTGACCGGGCTCAATTCATCCTTGTGGCTCTGGATTGGGCTTGAAGAGTTTGATATTCTGAGCTGTTTAGATTGGCAATCAGTCCTCCGATCAGGCTGGCCCTTCAGGAAGATCTTCTGTCACAGCAGGAGAGAGTTCTCCACCCAAACTTGGCAATGCTCCACCTTCATGAATGGTGATTAAGCGGCAACAGTTGACAGCTTTTGACCTTCAGCCCAAATTCTTCAATGTTATCTTGCCAGTCCAGCGTCCCTCTACTAAGACGGTATATGCAGGTCATTGGAATAGATTTGTGGCAGAGTGTGTTGAGAAGCAGATTGAGCCCTTATCTGCTCCCTTTTACCAGATTTTTTGTTTACCAGCAGGGCTTTGCATTGGGCACCTTGAAGATTTATCTAGCCGCCATTTCTGCCTTTATGCAGCTGCCAGATCAACTCTCTTTGTTCAAATTCCCCATTGTAAATAGGTTCCTTAATGGTCTAAAACACGTTTCACCCAGGTCCCTTTGTTATACCTCAATGCGATCTTAATTTGGATCTTACTTTCTTAATGTGCACTCCCTTTCAGCCACTTCATTCTTGTCCTCTTAGGGTCTTCAGCATCAAGAAGGCTTTTCTGGTGGCAATTACATTTGTCCAGGATAGTCTGTCCTTCCTACATCTACTTTTTAGCCGACAAACTGGTCCTTCGGACTCGAGCATCCTTGTTGCCAAAGGTAGTCACCCCGTTCCACATAGGCCAGTCCCTCACATTGCCTACCTTGTATGCTCCGCCTCATCCCTCTAAGGAAGAGGAGAGACTCCACCGGGTCAACCCAAAAAGAGCATTGTTGTTTTAACTTGACCACCCAAAACCAAGGTTAACTCTTCATAGAATATGTCGAGGCCAAGAAAAGCAAGGAAGTGCAGAAATGGACCATCTCACGATGGATCGTGCTGTGCATTAAATCTCCAACACGCATTGCCCAAAAAGCAACCCCCAAAGGGTTTGCGTGCTCATTCTACCAGAGCAGAGGCTGCGACCACTGCTGTTATACGCTTACCACTAGAAAATGTAGAAGAGCGTATTAGGACAACAGAACTTCGGAATGCAGGAACTGAGTCCATCTACACCATCAGAAACTGTTGGCCCAATTCCTATCTAGGTCACAGTGCCTTACCTGAAACCCTAACCCTTCTGGGGTGGTAGGTGATGTTGGCAACCTCAAACATGACACTCTGATCCTCAAGGGAATCATTGAAACAGACCTTACCCCTGTCGTTGCTTACTCATGCATGCCCATGGTAAACTACAGGAAAGATACAAATAGAGTTTTCAATGCATTTATTGAAATAATCGTAATCTCACATAGAAAGAATGTGCTGCGATTGTTAGACTGATAAGACAAAGCAAAGTTACCAGCATTGTGAACAAGGATGAAAAGAATTAACAGTCCCACCATGGCAGTAGTTTCTTTATATCTATGTTACTACCTAATGCTACACCTATACTGAGCATGGTGTGTGTACCCTTTGCCCGATCTCTTCGGATAGCCTGAGACCCCATACCTGGATGATTGGTCTGGAGTTGGAGTTCGATTGGCAATCCCTTTCTGCAGGATCCGCCTTAGTAGAGCTGCGTGTTGAACAAAACAGTCGTTCCAGGACCGTTGTGGCTGGAGTGCCCCCTCTGACCCACAAATGGACAGTACAGTGTCTATATAACAAAACCACTGTGTTAGTGATCCAGCTCTGCTGCAATGATGTGTCTAAATGTTAGAAGCTGTCTACTAGCGGACAACACATGTACTTGGATTTCTCGTTCTATGTGCCTAGCCTGGAATGAAGAGTTCAGATTATGTAGCAGGAAAGGTTTTCTAAAAACAAGCAGCATGTGCAGCGTTACCTAAAATCAGATAGTGAAAATAAAATATGTAAAAGGTAACGGGGCTAAAACAAATTCTGCTAAAATGCTTAAGTCTGCTAAAATGTGTATAAATGTCAAACTAAAAGGAGAACCAAAGTGGACCAAAGAGGGCCTCACCACACTACGTTTGTACCCGGAGTTCCGGTGCTCGACATCTGCCAGGCAGCAACATGGGCCTCTCTGCACATGTTTACTAAACACTACTGTCTGGACAGTCAGGTCCATCGGGGTGGACATTTTGCCATTTGGTCCTGCAGGACTTTCTGGTTTATATCATGTTCAGAGACCCACCCCCTGGAAGATATTGCCTGGGTATCTATTTCAGGGTAAAGAATCTGCTGCTAGAAGATGAACAAGTTACCTTTGGTAACGCCTTATCTGGTAAATACTCTATCTGGCCACAGATTCCTTACCGATCCACCCATCCTTCCTGCTCTGCGAACAGATTTCTTGGGTCAAGGCTGTTCTCCTTTCAGGACTCTAGTTTTCCACATCAGTGGTCAGTGTTCTTTGTAGCTCTGTGCTCCTGCTGTGGAAATGGAGAAAAAAACGTACGTCAGCACTTTGGAGCACCCCGCATGTCACTTCCGGCACAGACGATGCCACGCAGAGCCGAACGAAACCACCTACTGATGAGTAGCGGTACGGCTCACGAAAAAGCTTGGATCCAGTCTGACGCCTGGGGTTAATGCTAAGGTAAGGAATCAGCGGCTAGATAGAGTCTCTACCCGATAAGGCGTTACTGAAGGTAAGCAACTTGTTCATCCCCTGCTCTACTGATTTCATTATGGTCTCATTTTATTTATTACAATTTATTTTATTTTTTAAATTGGTGTGGAATTTTCTTTTGTTTTCACTTAATTACAGTTTGTGTGTTGCATAAATATTTAACACAGTGACTCGAAGTTAAGCCTGTTCGCTTTTGGACCATGTTAACAGAGGGTTAAGCACAGGTTAATTTAGTGACTGTTGTGGTTCACACTGACAAAGACTGTGGTTGTTGCTTGAGTAGTGTTTTCAACCCCCTCAATAAAAAAACTCAATATTATACATCTACATTCCCTAGATGATCCCACTGGCATTGAAAGCCTTTCTACCTTCATCAATGGAAGGCTGGTACAAGTGTTCATGGACAACACCACCGCCATGTGGTACTGCAATAAATAGGGCAGGGTGGGGTCATGGACCCTTTGCCAAGAGACCCTGCACATGTCTGGAACAGCAGGGCATATATCCCTGGTGGTTCAACACCTGTCAGGCTTCCTGGAAGTCAGCAGAAAAACTCAGCTGTCGATGCCTAGTGGATCTTGAATAGCGTCTCCATTCGAAGGTGGCGCAAGGTCTCTTGCAACAGTGGGGAGAGCTTTGGTTAGATCTGTTCGCCTCTGCCGAGGACGCACAATGTTGGCCATTTTTCACACTGGAATTTTCCAAGGTGACTCTCGCTCGGAGACACTTTTCGTCTTGAGTGGAGCTCCTGTATGCCTTTTCACCCACACCACTCCTGCCCAGAGTTCTCAAGAAAGTAAGGAACAACCGAGTCCAAGTCATCCTTGTTGCTCCAGACTGGGCACAGAGAGACTGGTATCCCAAGCTACTGAGCATGGCCATCGATCCTCCGATCAGGTTGTGCCTTCAGGAGGATCTTCTGTCGCAGCAGCAAGGGAGGGTTCTCCTCCCGAACCTGTCCACTCTCCGCCTTCTTGTGTATAGATTCAGCAGTGCCAGTTGACAGCCTTCGACCTTCCTCCCGGAGTCTGTAATGTCATCTTGGCTGCTAGGCATCCCTCCAACAAGATGGTATGCGCCTGTCGTTGGAAATAATTTGTGGAATGATGTGCAGCAAAGAATGTTGATCCCCTTTTTGCCCCTCTTGCTGAAGTCTTACTCTTCATTCTTTCCCTTGCCCATCAGGGCTCTGCTCTAGGCACTCTTAAGGTCTATCTATCTGCTCTTTTTGCTTTTTTGCAGCTGCCTGACCAACCCTCATTTAAGTCCATGAATGTACATAGGATCTTAAAAGGTCTTGTCCATCTCTTCCCTCCTTCACCATTTAATATGCCTCAGTGGGACCTTAATCTGGTTTTGACTTTTTTAAAGAGTGTTGCTTTCGAACCTCTCCATAATTGTTACCTCAGGCTTCTGTGAATCAAAACAGCCTTTCTTGTGGTGATTACATTTGCCCATAGAGTGAGTGAGCTGCAGGCCTTGTCATCCAAGCCACCTCACCCCTCACTCTACCCTGACAAACTGATGCTTTGCATGAGGGCCTCTTTTTTACCCAAAGTCGTCACCCCATTTCATGTAGGCCAATCAATCACCCTGCCTATCTTTTACGCACCTCAACACCCCCCTAAAGAAGAGAAGCGACTCCACCTTCTGGACCCAAAAAGATTGTTGTTGTTATGCCTTTACCACAAATAACAGTTCTGGGCAGATGACCAACTCTTCTTGGGGTATATTGGGCCATATGTAGAAAGCAAAATTGCGATCGCAAACGCCGAAATTCACCGAATTTCGGCGTTTGCGATCGCAATTTTGCTAAGTGATATGTAGGAAGGCAAATCTGCGTGCAAAATAAGGAATCGCTAAATTTGCGATTCCTTAGTTTGCTATTGCATTTAAGGAATCGCAAATTTTGCGATTCCTTAACTGCAATGTAAGAAGCACCAAAAAAGTGCAATTTGGCCTTAAGGAATCGCAAATTACCACCAACTACAGGTTGGTGGTAATTTGCGATTTCTTTCACAAATGCATATTTTTGCATTTTTCAAAGTGGCATGTGGTGCACACACATGTCCTTAGGGCATGTATGTGTGCCACATGTGCACCCATGCTCATTTCAGGGGTGCAACAGGGTGTCCTTTTGACACCCTGGCACACTTGAAATTGCATTCTCAATTTGCGATTCTCTAATTGAGAATCGCAAATTGAGAATGTCTTCCCATTCATTCCTATGGGCCTCTAGGCCCATAGGAATGAATGGGGAGGTATCCCTTAATTGCGAATTGCAATTTGCAATTCGCAATTAAGGAATATGTAGGATTCGCAAAATGATTTGCTAATCCTACCTACATTCCGTTTTGCAATTCTCTAATTGCGATTCCCTAAAAATTGCAATTAGAGAATCGCAAAACACGTTCTACCTACATATGGCCCATTGTTACGAAGAAGTGTTGGGCCATGCAGAAGTGGACCATCTCTGGATGGGTCGTACTCTGCATCAAAAATCGGCTACACACTGGCTAAAAAGCAAGCGTCCTGAAGGTTTGCGAGCTCATTCCACCAGAGCCAAGCTGCGACCACTGCATTAGCACACAGCGTTCCGGTCCTGGACATCTGCCAGACAGCAACTTGGGCTTCCCTGCACACGTTCACCAAACATTACTCTCTGGACAGTCAGGTCCATAGAGATGGGCACTTCACCTGTTCGGTCCTGCAGGACTTCCTTGTGTCAAATTGGTCCACAGCCCCACCTCAGAGGAGGTATTGCTTGGGTATCTATTCAAAGGTAATGAATTTGCAGCTACAAGCCTCTATCAGATGAATAAGTCACTTAACTTCGTTAACGCCTTATCTGGTAGAGAGTAGATCTAGCCGCAGAATCCTTACTGACCCAGCCATCCTCCCCTCTCTGTCAATGGATTTCTAAGAACATGGCTAATCCCTTTCAGGGCCCTAGTTTTCCACCTAGTGGTCATTGTTCTTCATGGCTCTGCACTTCTGGCGTGGAAAGTCGTGAAAAGAAACTGACTTCAGCTCGCCTACGTGGAGGATTTATAGGTGTCACGGACGACACTTTCACTGCAGACAGCGACGCACGTGGAGCCAAACGACACCACCCACTGGCGAGCAGGGGTACAGCTCACGAAAAATCTTCTGGATCCAGTCTGGCACCTGGGAAATTCATAGGTATGGAATCTGCGCCTAGATATAGTCTCTACCAGAAAAGGATTTACTGAAGGTAAGTAACTTGTTCTTTATGCACCACCTTCAAATTGCTGTGCTGTCAACTTGCTAGCCACAGTATTTTAACTATAACTTGTCACTCTACCCTGAACAGTGTTCTCACAAATTATGTCATTTGTGATGTCAAAAGTATTGTTATGAATGCTATAATTTCACATGGTGTAAGTGATGTAATATGAAAGGGTAAAAGCAGTGCATCATAAAGGCGAGCTATATTTAATATAGTGTGGCTAGTGAGTTCACAATACTGTAAGGAGGTGTTCAAGTTATAGTTGAAGGTGATGCGTAAATTATAAATTGAAGGTGTATAACGATAGCTCTAGAATATCAAATGTTTGATTAGTTTGACTTGACTTAAAAAAATGTTTACCTAACTATAACTTAGCTTTAACCTTTGTTTCTTTTCATTGAATTTCAATGTTTTTTATTTTTCAACAAAAAAGTGTTTAAAATCATACACTGGAGTGTTGTTGAGTGGAGTGTCAGAGTACAGTGGAGGAGACACATACAGGAGAGTAGAGTGGAGTGGTGTACAGTGGAATGGCGTATAGTGGCGTGGAAAGGTGCGACATACAATAGAGTACTGTAGAGTGGAGTGGCGTACCGTGGAATAACGTAGAGTCGAGTGGCACGCAATCTAATGACGTAGAGTGGAGTGGAGTGGAATAGAGTTTAGTGACATTGAGCGGGGTGGCGAAGAGTGGAGTAGCATAGAGTGGAGTGGCATAGAGTGGAGTGGCGTAGAGGAGAGTGGCATAGAGTAGAAAAGCGTGGAGTGGCGTAGAGTGGAACAGTGTTGAGTGGAGTGGCATAGAGTTGGGTGGCGTACAGTGGAATACCCTAGAGTTGAGTGGCATAGAATAGCATAGAGTAGCGTGTCGTAGAGTGGAGTGGTGGGGAGGGTCATAAAGTGGACTGGACTGTCATACAGTGGAGTGGAGTGTCATTGTGTGTAGTTTAAATAGACATAGCATAAAACAGATGTAGATTACATTTTGCACGAATATAGCTTATGGGGTGGGAATGTTCTTTTTTGGTAATAGATCTAAATTGGTTCAGTAGTGTTACAGTTATAATGCACAAAATGTTAGAGATATTATTCTACGGTATACCACAATAATTTTGCGATATACCACGGTACATGCCAATGAAAAAGCTGTATATAGTTCACTAAACACTGATTTACAAAAGTAAAAGGTAGTCATATTGTTTAAACCACACTTAATCTGCATTTTGGCTATTAAATCGAAATAAAGTGTACTACTAAAGTGTACTACTAAAAGTGCATAGGATGGAATAAAGCATTTTAGGTAAGTCTGTAAAGGTAGGGGTAAACTAGTTTTATTACTTTATATATGTTTTTTGAATGTATGGAGAACCACACTAATTCCTAGAAAGTACAGCAGTAGTTACAGAAAGAATAAAAAAATTAAATATGTAAAACATAAACCGGAGTACACTTTATTTGTGAAATATAGTGTAGTACAGTTTATTTTTCATTTTGTACAGTTATTTTTTAATTGCTGCTGTACTTTCTAGGTGGTACCACAGTTATCACAAAAAATTAAATATGTATACATTAATAATACACTGTAGCACACTATATTTTTGAAATATAGTGTAGTACAGTGTATTTTTATTTGTTTTATAAATTTAAATTTGTTTAATTTTTGCCAGTCCCCCTGTACTTTTTAGGTAGTACCCAAGTACTGCGTGACCTTCTTTAAAAACAAATTATATATGTAAAAAATATTAAATACACTGTAGTACACCATATTTATAAACTAGAGTGTAGTTAAGTGTATTTTTAATTATTTGACAAATGTATTTATTTATTTATTTAAATTTTTCAGTACCACTACTTTCTAGGTGGTACTTCATAAATGTTTTATAAAATATATAATGTAACACAACTCGTTTTACCTACCTTTATACACTTATCTAAAGTGCCTCAAGCCTTCTTATGCATTTATTAAACTGTAGTACTCTATATTTCACTGTAAAACCCACAATACAGACTAAGGGCTCCATTAGTATGGCGGGCGGACTTTGTCCGCCCACCATACCCTCGGGAAATGGGACCGCCCGCTGAGGGTGCGGCGATCCTGCACTCCCGATTAGCATACGCCCGCCACACAGGCGGGCACATGGCGCATCTGCAACATTGCGGCGGGTGGTGGAGAGAGCACGGCCCGCCGCAATGCCACAAAGGCAGCCTGTGCCTTTCAATGCACAACGTGACAGGCACCGCGCGGTGCCTGCCACGTTGTACATTGAAATGCAGGGGGGTACCATAGGTACCCCCCATGTGCAGCCCCCACCCCCCAGATTCCCTGGGGGTCCACTACGGGCCCCCAATGGCAGGTCCCCGCCTGCATAGTAATATGGATGGCGGTGTCTACCAGACACCGCCACCATATAAACTGCTTTTCCGCCTGGTAGGCAATTGGGTGGATTACCTACCGGCGGAAAACCGGCAGACGGTCCTCCCGTCCGCCGGGGTCCCCCCCACCATGGTAATGTGGTGGGGGAAATTGACAGTGGGCGAAGGTTTTTAGCGGGCGGATCGCCACCGCCATATGGGCGGCGGCGATCCGCCTGCTATACTAATGGGCCTCTAAGTGTGATGAATCTCCACTAAATCTTCAACACTAGTTTGCCACTCACTTCAGCTGCTGTTTTGAAAGTTTTGGGACCAAAAAAAGGGTGGGGGTGCCGAAAACGTGCTTTCCCCATTCAAATTCCCATAGGAATTTTAAACACAACTACAGTCGGAACCGTTAAATGTAATTACACCAAATTGGGCAGAAAGCTAACTAGCTCTTGGTCCAGAAAGAGCCCTTCTTGTGATTTGGTATAAATCTGTTCAGTAGTTTTGGAGTAATTAGAAAATAAATTTGTATATCTAGGGACCAGAATCCTCTGCGGATCTGACAGATCTCATGCTGAGTTCTGGTTGGCAGCCAACACTTCAACCAAGACGTGTTGGCAGTCATCTTGGGACTCGGCCTCGTCCGAGTCCCAAGAAAAACAGGCAGGAAAAAAAGAAGGGGCAGGGTAGGAGTCCCTTGACCCATAGGCGACAGAAACCCTGCCGGGGGCCAAAATTGTTTTTTTTCCAATATTGCTGCAAATTTGCAGAGGATCCGTGGCAAAACTGAAAAAAAAGCACGCACGGTTGCCTGCGTTTTCTTTCCTTTGCCCTCCGGGAGGGCCAGGTCTCAGGGATAAATACGTTTCATATTAAGGGGTGGATTGTGGTCCCCCTCCTGGGCTGATTTTGACCCCGTGACCCCATCTCCCAGGCCAATTATGAATATGGGGGGAAGGCCAACCGTCCCTCCTCCCTGGCTGATTTTTACCCCGGCACCCGATCCCCTGGGGCCCAGGTGATTTTATAAAAAGGGAGGGGTCTACGCACCGATGCTCCAGGGCCGATTTTGACCCTAAGGACCCAATATCCTGGGGCCTGCTCTTAAATAAAATCAGGAAGTGGGGGCAAAGCTAGGCTCTGGGGGCCCCATATCCTGGGCCCCGGCCATTGATAGGAAAGAGAGGGGGCTGCCCAGCCCCCCTCCCGGAGCCATTAATGACCCTCAGCTGGAGATTCCATCACCCAGGGCCTGGCTTCTGATATGTCCTGGGTGACCACCCCCAGGACATAGCGTATTATCTCTCGCTTGGCAGCACCAATTTTAAAGCTCCTGCCAAGCAAGAACAAACACTAAGCGGCTGATTACGACTACAGCGGTCCATAGGACCGCCCTAGCCGTTCTGGTGTTCCCAGCACCGCCGCACTGGCGTTCTGACTGCTGTATTTCAAGGTGGGACTGCCACAGGACCACCACAACCGCCAGGGATCATGGATCCCATGGCGATGGCACTGAGTTTCCTCACCTCCATCACAACATTTTCTAAATTAGTTTGCCACTCACTTCAGCTGCTGTCTGGAAGGTTTCAGGGCGGCCTGTCAAGTGGGGGCTGAGAAGAAAAGGGGATCCCAAAACGCATTTTCCCCATGCAATTTCCTATAGAGATTTTCTAGACATGACTACAGCCTGAACCGCTGAACGGATTTGCACCTAATTTGGAAGAAAGCTAGATCTTGGTCCAGAAAGTGTGCTTTGTGTAATTTGATGTAAATCCATTCAGTAGTTTTGGAGTTATTAAAGAAAACAGATTTATGTATATCTAAAGATGCAGATCTCCCTTGGTGGATCCAAGTGCCACCAATAATACCACGATTGGTTGGCGGCAACCTCAGAGGAAATGTGCAGGTGCTATTTTGTGAATCAGGACACGGGTCCCAGGGGTGGGTGTGGGGGAGAAAGCAAAAATAGGATTTAAGGGGTCAGGAAACAGGTACCATTGGACTGATCGAGGGGTCTGTGAAGGACTTCTCTTGGACAAGAAAATGTGGAAAAATTGTTTTTTTGCATTTGCGATGATCCACAGATCCACTGTGGTGCTCAGCGCGGTCCTAATGTCAATCCACAATGGATCAGTGCACAATTTTTTAAAAACACTGATTTACAGACCCACTCACACACTCTCTGACCCCTACACAACCACTCGCACACCTACTCACACATCCATACACTCACCCATGCAGCCACTTACACACCCACTCACAGACCCACACTGCCACTTACATACCCACTCACACACCTGTACAAGAAAACCACTGACACTCCCACTCAAACACCCATGCAGCCTCTCACACACCCACACAGACATTAACATCCCCAATAACACACCCATACAGTCACTCCAAAAGCTACTGACACACCCACACAGTCACTCAGATACCCACTCACACACCCACAGTCACTCACACCCACTCACAGACCCACAAAACCACTCACACATCCATTCAGACCAACACAGCCCCTCACACAACCACTCACACATCCATACAGCCACTAACATGCCCTTTCACAGACCCACAAAACCACCCCCACATCCACTGACAGACCCATACAGCCACTCACACACCCACTCACACACCCACTCACACACCCAAATAGCCACTTACCCACCCACCCACTCACACAAAACCAAAAGTTACAGAAACAATCAAATTCACTGAAAAAAACCCAAATGTTACAGGGACATCATAGTTAGGAAATAGAATTTAAAAATACGTAGAAATGCACTGGAAAAAAAACAAAGGTTCCAGGGACGTTATAGTTAGCCTCAGATTTTACACACATAATACCATAGAAATTCAGCAGTCATACTTACCTGAGCTAACTATAACTTACGCCCCGCAATGCACTGGTTATGACTTCACATATTACATCACTCATGACATGGACAATGACATCACTGATGACCTCCTGAGAACATCACAAATTACATCACTGATGACATCATCCAGCAAAGTTAACTTTAAAATTCATTATAAAATACCTTTTCCTTTTTTAAATAAGAAATGAAGGTAGTTGAGAAATGTACAACAGAGAGCTCACTGTAACATTCTCAACTACTACACTCACTTATCACCCAGGATAGAGTTCCAGCGGATAGTCCTGTTTCTTGTAAACCAGTACTCTAAACACTAATGACCAAAGTAAGGCGTCTAATTGTACAGGCTAGTCTGTCGCAAGCCACAACAATGCCATTCGTCTACCTGGAAATGGGTTTTAGTGCAGACGTCAGTTTTGCACAAACCACTATAACACACACGCTTAACAATTAAATCTTGGAGCAAATCGCGCTTAAATACCATCAAGGGAAACGTCATAGTCAGAAGTCCAATTGTCGGAAGGGGAGCCATCGACACACACAGAGAGAGAAGATCTCTCCAATGCGCCGACTTATTTTCAGGAATATCAATTAATCAGAGAGACCCGACAATGACCATCTCAACACACTCACCCCCAGACAAAAGAGAAGGAAAACAAGAAGGGGGACAAAAGGAAGGGGGTGATTTCCCAACCCAGCGGATAACACGGAGCAAACTAGGGGGGAAATGGAAATAGAACAGACAGAACAGACAGTGGTGAATTTATCCAATAGAACACTTACACCTGATGAGATCATAGTGCTACGATTAGGCTCGACCTTTTGCCTCACTGCACAATTTGATTATGCCCAAATCAGAATTGATTTGTACAACTATATAAGAACATTTAAATTAATGAAAATGCATCTTCTACATCCCAAAAAAGAAAAGATCCAGTCCAAATTGGAAAAAGGTGGGACGGATTTCCTCACAGGGAAGGATCTAGAAACATTATTGACTGTACAAGATTTGGGAGATTTGACAAATCCTGACTGGGAGAAAAGTCAAATAGATGTAGCACAACGCTTGGAGATTCCAGGAATTACCCAAAAAAATGACACTAGTCATCTGAAAATAAAATAAAGATTAATTCCACACACACCCCATGATGCGATAGATAAGTTTCAGGAAATTGTGGCTGGAGAACTAAAAAAAACTACAATCTGAGGGTCCAATAACTTATCATTACATCATTATCTTCCCTTAGGAAGGTAATGTTTCCCAAAGCCAGTGGAAAGGAATTATGGACCTCAGGAATGACGAGACTTTGGTAATTAAACCCTCAGATATGGGAGGAAATGTTGTTCTTCAAAGTAAGGAAAAATATTTTAAGGAAGCACAAAGACAACTCTTGATTAAGGAATGCTAAATACCGATTTACAGGACAGGATATGAAAAGAGTGTCCAGCTTTTCTATGAACATTTAGGAAAATGGAGAGAAGGTGTTCTAGGATGTATGCATTGTTTGGTGTTATTGATTTACAAAATGGACCTATAGGGGGAAAAGGGGAAATGCTTGGTGACTTGAAGGGATCCCAGGGCACAGCCAAAGGGCTATGAGCATTTCAAAGTTAGTAGTGAGCAAAAGTGATGCTTTTGTGCTACTGAGAATTCCATGTGCATTGCACCAATGGACCATGTTACCGGTCATTTAAATCTCCCACATTTCTCGCTCAATATTTCCCAGTCAGTCTCTCATCTTTAGCCCTTATTCTTTCATCACCTTTTCTGCTTTGAACAGTTCACCTGATCTCTTATTCTTCAAGCACTGCTACCCATCTCCTGGATAATTAGGCCTCCCTCCCACTAGCACTGATGTCATTTACCTTTGTCATTCTTATTTCTATCATTCCCAGTTTCCCCTCTCCCCCTTCCTGTTCGTTTCTCTCGTCCAGTCCTCTTAATTCCACTTCTCTCTTCCCGGCTCATCAATTTATTTGAGTTTCCTCTTCCAACACAAGATTATGTCCCTCATTCTCATGCTGCTGTCATGATCCCTCACACTACCCCTACCTACTCTCGTGGAGGAGTGTGGCTCAATGGTTAGAGCGGCAGACCCTGAAGCAGAGTACTGGCCAGGGACCAGGGTTCGATTCCCGCCTCGGCGGGGCTCGGGCTCAATTTCCTCGGACCTGTCTATTCTCGCCTCGGTGCCTATTCTAATCACGGGCCCCACGCTGCAACTCTGGGCAATAGCTTGCTTAGCCTCCACACCGGCCCCAACAGCGCTAAGGATGCCTGGCTTCACCCTGGGGTGCCCAGGAGTGGACACTTCACAGGGAAAGCCAGGAGGGGTTCCACAGCGGTATGAGTATCAGCGCCAGGAAACCACAAAGGCGACACCGCAAGGTGTCCGTCTGGTGACAGTGCGCTCTATAAGTACCTTGACATTTACATTTACATTTTGTTCTGACAATTTGTCACTCTGCTCTATTCCTCCTGGGTTTCTTTGCACCTCAGTCTCTCATTAGTTCACTCTATCTCTTCCAATTTGCTGCTTACCTTCAACTCTGATTCTTTCATTCTCTAAACTATACCTCTAACTTTTCGCACTCACCTCTATCTCTCCCGGTTTTACTGCCACCCTATGCTCATCCTTCTCTCCCTCCTGATATTTACCTTCAACTTGCACACACCACATTGTGTAATATCTATACTACCCCGCCCTCTCACATTTATTTTTTCCTTTGACCACTAAATATCTCTCTTCAGTTCATCTCTTATTTTCCACTGTATTCTTCTCATTCTCTCACTATCACCTCTCAATGCTACTCTCAGAACTGTCTCTGATTTTCGTTCTTCTGCATCCCCAGTTTCCAAACTATCTTCTTCGTTACCCCTTTCACTTATTTCCAAACTCCTATCACACTTGTTTCCTTCACAGATACCACTTTCATTTCTATGCACCTACTTACTTCTTGTTTCTGTCTTAAGTTTATTACTCAGTTTTCCTTTCAGCTCACTCAACTTCAACTTCAGCTTCCCTTACTCCTTACCCTTTTTAATTCTATATTTTACACTTGTTTCATCTCTCTTTCGCATTCCATAACTTCACTCATCCTGTAACATCCATGCATATCCAGTCTAAGCTCCTTACCTCTTTGCTATGTATATCTCTCTCCCTTTCGTGTTTACCACCCACTCTTGTACAGTCTTTCCCTCATGGGCTCAGGCTCCTGCCCATGCCCTTTGCCATTGTTCAGCTTTTGGTCTTACTCTTTCTATTTTTCTGCCCTTACTTTCTTTGTTTTGAACTCCCTTTTTCTTTTCCAGTCAGTTCATTTCTTTATGTGTATTTTTGTCCCCTTCATTTTTCTTTCCGATTTCTTTATTCATCTTGTATTTCTTAGTTATTACCCTCTTTCTTATATCTCTTTTGCTTTTCCTTTATCACATGATTTCTTTCTCATGTGTTATCCCCATTCCTTTCATTCTCTTCCATAGAGGTGTTTTTCATTCTTTTTCTTTTTTCAACCCCTCACTTTTCATTTCCCCATTCGTTGTCTCTCCCTTTGCCTCCACTTGATCGTTCCTTTTCCTTCACTATTCCTTTTCTTCTCTTTTCTTTCTTTTAACTCTTATTGTCTTAGCATTTCTATGTCACCATGCTTCACTCCTAACTCCTACACCCTCAATTTTGGCACCTACTTCTCCACACTGGGTTATTTATGAGCCTAAGTGTATAGGTTTATTTTCAAAACTTGGAATAGAATGCAACAGCCAAAGCTGCAATAGAGCAAAATTCTTACTCAAACAACAGGTACAGCATCAACAGGAGCAGTTCAAGTTTCTCAAACATACACACACAAAACGCTGTCCATAGGTAGCAGTTGTGCAACCTTCATTCACACACCCACAGCAGGTACTATGCAGGTAGCAGCATTGCAAAGGAGAGGAAAATGTCCTCATCAGGTTATGCACAAGCAGCACCGTTGTAAGTTTTCTTCACACAAAACAGAAATAGCACAGCAATGTACTACAAGCTTTGCTGATGCAAAATAGGCATAGCAGAGGCAACCTCTGTGCAGGCTTCCTTCACACAAAGAACAGGCGTGCCACGAGCAACAACACTGCAAACTTTCCTCGCACAGAAAAGGTACACCATGGACATCAGCATTCAAATCGCTATCACATCAGTGCGTTACTGTGAGCATTAGTGCAAGCCTCTCTAGAAAAACAGGTCCAGAATGGACAGCAGATGTGAAAGCTTCTCTCACACTAAACATGAACAATATGAGCATCAGCTGTAGAGGTCTCCCTCAAGAAACAGATACAGCACAGGAAACATGAGTACTGCAAACATCCCTTACAAAAGTGATACACTATAGGAAACTCGAAGCAAATTACAGCCACCTTCATTAGAGTGGTACTGTAGTGGCAGCAGCTGTGCAAGCATCTCTCACCCAAACAGGTAAAACACCACAGCAGCAGAGCAAGGCTATGTGACAAAACATGTGATGAAGTATGAAGGGATAGGTGTGCACAGGTGCCAACATGTCACATGTGACACCGGCAGTCATTTCTGGCATTTGTTCCAAAAGCACAGTGCAAACAAGGATTTCTGATCCCAAGCTAAACACAAAACTACAAGTTCCAGAATGCACAGTGATCTTGGATAAAAAGCTAGAACCAGCTGAGGTTTCTCATATGATGGCTGGAAAGTGTGGGTGTAAGTGAATACATACACACCACTATGTCAAATTTGCCAGGCAGGAATAGTAAAATGTGATCATATATACAACCTCAGTGTGCTATCAGGTGCATTTGGGTTATGCATTTAAGAAGCATTTTTTTTTTATTTTGTAGCTTTCAGAGTTATAATATGTAGGTTTTAGAGATACCTGCAGGATCAAATATGCTTTTTAAAGATAATTTCTTTTTCTTTTACCAATGTTTCCAATTCACCTTATGGGGCCTGCCTGGGTTCCATTTCACTATGTGTTTTTTGCTATCTGTATATTATTTTCGTCCGTCAGGCCATTTAAATGAACATGAAAAAACGTAGTTTCGAGAGTTCATAATGATCTAAGTAAAGAGGTAATTCAGGGGATTCTGCACCATGGAAAATGAAATATGGATGGGTGATTGGCACTGTGTCTCACTTTCTGAATCCAGGGCAGATCACACAAACTCCCAGGACTGGGTTTCGCATTAGAGGCACCCAGTATGACAATCTTTGTTGGCACTCCGCTGCCCATGATCTGCTTCTCCATGGATTCTCCATGGATTCCCTCATTCCCTCACTACCTCATAACCCCAATGTATCGTGTCAGAGCGCGCTTTATGTCACACACACATAGTGCACAGAGACAATAAATCATACAAATGTATAAATCAATGTTAGGAAATGTTACAAAAGACAATGTGAGCAGCAAGATGTAAGAATCATGTCATCCTTACTGATAGGCATTATAGGCCACATGTATCATGCAAATGGCCCGATCCACAGAATTGGGCTGTTTGAGACCAGGAAAATGCCTTTCGGGATCTATGAATTGTAATTTGCGCTTTAGTAACATATTACTGAATCACAATTTGGAATTGCAAATACATATCGATTCGGTTTTAGTAAGGGGCGTGTTCAGGGCGTCCCTTCCTAATATTAAATCGCAGTTGTATGTATGAATGTTTTGAGACTGAAATGCAGTTGCAAAACATTCGCATTTTACCATCTACTTCAAGTAGATGGTAACCCATTTGAAAATGGCCTTCTTCTTTGTGAACAAATGTTTTTAAGAGCAGGCAGTGGTCCCACGGACCAATGCCTGTTCTTAAAAAAATGTAAAGAAAACTTTTCATTTTTCTATTTTCAACCCAACCAGTTTTCCTTTACGGAAGACAAGCTGCATTTAAAAAAAATGATTGCTTTATTTAAAAGCAATCACAGACATGGTTGTCTACTGACCCCAGCAGGCCACCATCTCTGTGATTTTTGAGATTCCTAATGGGTTGCACATTGCGACCTGCCTCATTAATATCAATGAGGTAGGTCGATTTGCGACCCTTTAGGAATCACTAAATGAAACTCATGGAGTTTCACTCATTCAAATAGCGAATGCCTAATTGCGATTCGCAGAGAATCGCAATTAGGTAATTGCTGGTTGAAATTATGCTACATGTGGCCCTATATGTTAAGAGTGATTTCTCTGGAGAAACACAAACTCAGAATTCAAAATGTAACAGTGGTTGGGGTTTTATATATCAATGAGAAGTTTTTTACTACTGAAAGGAATCCTTTTTAGCAACCTTACAATAACAAAGGTTTGAGTAAAAAAATAAGGTTCTAAGCTTACGTCTTGCAGTTTGCATGCAGCTCTTTGATAATGGTACATAGCTCACTGTGCTATATTATGAGGATTGTAGCTTTATTTATTTATTTATTTTTATTTATTTATTTTTATTTTAAAAGTTTTATATAGCGCTGGCTAGACCCAGAGGTATCAGAGTAGATAAAGTAGATAAAAAGATAAGGAAACATCATGTAAAATATACAAATCAAAATAGATATACAGGTGCAAGAGCTATACACTTCAAGTAATTAGGTAGATGATGTTCGGGAAATGGACAAAAATTACTGGACAAAATATAACATGGTGATTGGAGATCAGGTGCAGGTCACAGGTTAGGACCCCCAATAATAATTGGGCCAAACATGGCATACAAGTAGATAAAAGATAATGAAAACAACACGCAAAATATACAAATCAAATAGATAAACAGGGGCAAGAGCTATACATATCAAGTAATTAGGTAGATGATGTTCGGGAAATGGATAAATATTACTGGACTAATATAACATGGTGAATTGGAGATCAAGTGCAGGTCACAGTTTAGGCCCCCCAATAATAATTGAGGAGGTGGATTTTGTGGTCTTTTTGAAGCTGAAATAGGAGGGGTTACAGCGCAGGTTTTTTGGGATGACATTCCAGATAATAGGGGCATTGCCAGAGAAAGAGCGTGATTGTGTGGCTTTCTTTTTATGCAGTGGTGGGATCAGGAGGAGGGTGTTGGTGCTTCTCAGAGGTCGTGTGGTGCCGACAATGAGGAGTTTCTTGGAGAGGTACTGCGGAGTGTTTTGGTGGAGGACTTAGAGTATTGTAGGCAGTTTTGTAGGCAGATCTGCCTTCAATAGGGAGCCATTTGAGAGATTTGAGAGCCGGGGATATATGATCGAAGCGTTTGCAGTCTGTGATGAGCCTGGCTGCAAGGTTGAGCACAGCTTTGATTGGAGCAAGGTGGACCTTGGGGATTCCGTTGAGGATGGTGTTACCATAATCAATACGTGAAAGAACAAGTGAGTGAACTACAAGTTTAAAGTCATCGGTGGGTATAAAGGGTTTGATTTTCTTGAGGTGACAGAGAGTGAATAGAGCTCTTTTAGCAGAGTTTTTGATGTGGACGTTAAGGGTTAGGGTGTTGTCGATTGAAATACCAAGAGATTTGACGGAGTTGGACAGGGTGAGTGAGAAGTTGAGTGCGTTAAGGTCAGAGATCCAGGATTGAACGGGGAGAGGGTTATTTTTAGGGGAGAAGAGAATGATTTTGGTTTTATTAGGGTTAAGTTTGAGATGATTGGAATGGAACCAGGTTTGGATCTTGGTGAGGGTTTTGTTCAGGTGTAAGATGTCAGCATGAGTTTTAATCTTGTAATAGATTGGGTGTCATCGGCATAGAGGTGGTAGTTGATGCCTGCTTGTTTAAGAATGAGGGTGAGGGGTTCCATAAAGAGGTTAAAGAGGGAGGGAGAGAGAATAGATCCTTGGGGGACTCCAAGGGAGACAGGAGTGGGGTTAGAGAGACAGTTTTGAATTTTGATTTGCCGATTGTGGTGTTGTAGGTAGGAGAGGAACCATTTGTAGGCAGTACCATTAAGGCCGAAACGGGTCCTAAGCACATTAAGTAGGGCTGAATGGTTGACTGTATTGAACGCTGCGGAGAGATCAAGGAGGATAAGAAGGCAGGTCTCGCCATTATCAAGTGATGGGTGGATGTCATCGACGACATTAAGCATTGCTGTTTCGGTGCTGTAGCCTTTCCTGAAGACTGATTGAAAGGGGTCAAGTAGGTTGAAGTTTTCGATGTGTTTGTCTAGTTGTAATAGGACACATTTTTCAAGGACCTCTGAGAGAAGGGGGAGGTTAGTGATGTGGCGGAGATTGTTTAGGTCATTGGGGTCAGCATTGGGTTTTTTGATTATGGGAGAGATTTGTCCAAGTTGAAGAGAGGTGGGGACACAGCCAGTGAAGAGAGAGGTGTTGATAATTGTGGTCCAGTATGGGGTGATGATGTGCTTAGGGGCAGGGACAAGGTTAGAGGGTAAGGGGTCTTTTGTGTGGGAGGACGGTTTAAGATTACCAATTATTTTAAGGACTTCTAGCTCAGTCACGGGGAGGAAGTTGAGCAAGGAGGCATTGTTCTTTAATTGTGAGTTAGGGGAGTTGGTTTGCGGAGATGTGGTAGGGGATAGGTGTGGGGAGTGGTTGTGGGGGGTAAGGAAGTAGGTGGGTGAGGAGAGTCGCTGGGGAGCGGTGGGATAGTGGGTGGAAGAGAGAAGGGGTCAACTGGTCGAGGGGATGTGGAGTAGGCATTAGAGGTGAGGACGGGTTTGCATTGGGAGTTGGAGGGGAGCTGTGTGGGAAGGAAGGATTGATCAATTTGGGCTATTTTTTCCGAGAAGAAGTGGGAAATTTCTTCACATCTGGCTGAGGAGGCGAACAGATTTGGAGGTGCGGGGGAAGTTTGGTTTCAAATGATTTTCAAGAGTTCCCGAGGTCTGTTTTTAGCACGATCAAGTTGAGTGCGGAAGAAGGATGCCTTTTCCTTGAAGATGTGCTTTTTGTACGTGGATCTAGCACGTCTGAGGAGTGCAAGATGGGAGGGAGAGGGATGGTGTCTCCAGGTTCTTTTCGACAGTCTGAGTGACCGTCTATCTTTAGTAAGCTCGGTATTAAACCAAGAGTTTGAGGGGGTGTTTCTTTGGTTTTTGAATTTAGGCGGGGCCAATTGGTCAAGAATACCGGTGACACTATTGTTAAAGTGTTCAGTGAGCTCATTAGCATTTTGTGAGGAGGGAATGAGAAGAAGTTGAGCTTGGAGTTTAGACTCAAGAACAACCGGGGGGATACGTTTTAGATTTCTGGTAAATTTCTTAGGTCTGTTAATTTTGGAGTTGGGGAGATTTGCAGCAATGGTGAACAGTATAAGGTGATAGTCAGACCAGTCAACGGGGACGATATTGGTCATGGAGCCAAGATCTTCGTTGGAAAGAATGGCGTCAAAGATGTAGCTTACGAACTGCAAGTACCAAAACATTCTCTTTGAGAAAAGCAGTAGCCTACTGAACTATCACTATAAAATTCTAATCTGTGATCTGCTTGTTACACACTTGCAGCAGGCTGATTAACCTTTCTCTGCTACTTAATAAGCCAAAACCACGACTAGACAAAAAAAACAGCTCTATCCAGCAAGTACATTATTCACTAGAGTTAGCTTTCTGTTATTATTGTGCCTTGAAAAATGTGGGGCACACAAAGATCTTCGCAGGCTGCTTTGTCTCCCCTGTCCTCTGAACCTGTCTTAAAGATGCAGAGGCCCTGTATGTGCAAACTGGAAGTGCAGCAGGAAAAGAGTGAACATATTTTAACCCTCCAAGAGCCCCTCACTTTCGAATGAAAGGCGCTCTTCAGTGAATTATTTTTTTTCCATTCACCTCTGCCACTAATGATAGGCCCCTGGCTGGCCTCTGTAGCTTTTTTTTTCTCGTCAGCTGGATCTTTAGGGGATCCCCTCTGACCTCTAAGGTACAGCCTCCCCCCCGCACGGCGTGGGCTGCGGGGGGCCACCGTTACGCCCCTGTCTGCCATTAATGATAGGCCCCTGGCCGGCATCTGTAGCTTTTTTTTCTAGTCAGCTGGATCTTTAGGGGGCCCCCTCTGAGCTCTAAGGTGCAGGGGCCCCCCACAACGTGGGGGCTGCAGGGGCCTCTGGTACTCCCCTGAGGAAGTCTGGAGTTTCCCCTGAACATGTAGGGTGTTGAAGAAAAAATGCTGCAAGGAACCAGCTAATAACTTTAGGATTAGAGTCCTTATGTAGGGAAAGCCAGGTAAGAGGAACATGATCAGTAAGCAAAAGGAAACATCGGCCCAAGAGATAACATTGAAGGGCTTCTATAGCCCACTTAATGAGCAGGTATGCCTTCTCAATCGTGGCATACCGTGTTTCTCTAGGGAAGAGCTTCCTACTAAGGAAGAGAAGGGGGATGTAGAGCCCCTGTGTCGTCAGGACAGTACGGCACCGAGGTCCCTCCAAGAGGCGTCAGTTTGGAGAATTAATGTTTTTTTAAAAAGTTGGGACAGGTAAGGACAGGGGCGGTGCAGAAGGATTCTTTCAGTTGGCGAAAGCTCTGTTCTTGAAGAGTTGACCAATAGATGTGTTTTTCCGACATAGTTTTAGTGAGGAGGTCTGTGAGGGGACTAGCCATGGTGGAGAAGTGGGGGATAAACCATCTGTAATATCCCACTATGCCTAGAAAAGATCCAACATCCTTTTGGGTGACGAGACGAGGGATGTTGGAGATGGCCTCTATCTAGTTCAGTTGTAGTCTGATGATCCCTGCTGAAGGACTGGGCTATTCTAAGGCCCAGCGGTGCCAGGGGACAACACCTGAAACCTTCGTGGGTTACCTGTTCCGGCGTACAAAACACAGAGACACGGGACACTTCCTGCGGCGTCAAAGATCAGCATTTATTTACTGCAGGGATACAGAAATCGCAAGAAGTACACAGCGTGTAGGTTCTGAGAGACTGCTTCAAATTGCACAAGTGGATCGCTCCTTTTATACACATTTTGGTCATTGCACAACATGGCGAACAAAAGGTTACAACTCAGTTCCCACAGTAAACTTCAAAAAGGCCGCATTCATGTTTTCAGAAACCCGAAACATAATTACAGCAGCATTGCCGGTTCCCAACTGTAAAAGCACATTAAGCACATTTCATTATGACCGTAACGAATTAGAGGAAGGGACAGAAACAGATGCAAAGGAAAAGACAAGGATGCATAACAGTCTAGAGGGCAATATCGGAAACTTGATTGCAGGATCAAAGACCTCGTGCCTAATGTATGCACGACTGAAACAATAAACTAGCGCAAGAAGATGAGCCTTGAGCGGGGCCATCTGCCCTTGCCGTGTCATCCCCCTCATCATAAAGACACCTTCAAAGGAACACGTGTCCTCCACGAAGGTTTGGGAATCCCAGGGTCATGAAGCGGACAGTGTCCGTTCGCTGGCTACTTGAGGGCAAGAGACAAAATGGACGCCGTATCTAAAATGGAACCCGAGGGTTCAGATGGGCATACCCACAAATAAGACGAACCATACATGGTAGCGTAGCGAAAACGCGTACACCCACTAAACTCGTCATTTGCGGTTCATAGATACCAAACTCGTCCATATTCGAACATATCAAAAATGTCGTTCCAATTGTCACGGAACCTCAGACGCTCCTTTTGCCCTCATGTAGGCAAGCACTAGTCGAGATCAGAATCGATTTCGATATTCATCAAATCGTTCAGTTGTTGCTGGAACATTATTCTATCCATCAACGTCTCTTTGGTAACTGCTGGCCGTCTTATACACGTTGTAGCACAGAGGCCACATAAGGCTGGACCACACTGTAGCAAAGACAACACGTGAACAGAAACTTTACAACAACCCCTACGATCATCAGAATCTTCCAACCCCAAGTTGATATCAAGCCCCAAAACCATCCTAGAAGCGTCCAATTACCCTCGTCCACGTGTATGGACTCGGAAATTTTATGCAACTTCGAGATGGCTTGGTAAACAGTTGGAGCGTTGTCAGGAATGAAAATGCAACAGCTCGAATGAATCACTTTGCACACACCACCTCTATCTGCAAGAACAACATCTAGAACCATACGGTTCTGCAACATCATAAGTCTATCCGCCTGAAGTTCCGCTGTCAAATTACCAAGAGCACTCGCAGTTATGTTAGCAGTCAATTCTACCACACGGGTCAACTGTCTCAGGTTCCTACTATTAACCATAGGTCCCCAAAACGGCAAGAAACCCTTAAAGAAGTCTCCTGCTTCTTGACCCGCAGTGTCCTCTTCGCTAATAATGCCTCTCACAACTCTAGTCTTGTGATAGTCTGAGGCAACAGTAAAAGTCGGTGGCAAAAGATTCGCAATATAACAGGTTCCCGAGAAGTCACGGGGCAACCATGTATATGCACGCTCATAACATACGAAATAGGTACCCTTGGCAGTCAGGAAAACAGGGGAAGAGAGCATCGGTAGAACGTACGTGTCGGTACAAGCACTCTCCCCAAGCTGGGCTCTCGGATTTCGACCAAGACCTTTCAAGCAGAAATTACCGAGGTGGGGTACGATCCATATTGGAGACGAGCTCTTGAGCTGTCTATCACCCACTGACATACTATACTCAGTCTCACTCAGATCTTTGTATGCTCGTACCTCTTCATCTGGAATAAGCGATGCATCGATAATATCTCTATCTAAATCAGCAATCGCTATTGCCAAAGGCTTGTGGTACGGACCAGGACCAAAGTTTGCAGAACGTGGCTCTCGACTGGGGTAGGAATCTAGTGCACTACGGAACATAGTTTGGAATGCTCGCGCTGACCCTTGGGAGCTATAAGGAAGGACCAAATACGGAATGCCCCTATCCATGGTATGTGGCATTAACCCACACACCCAACAGTTGGTAGTATTCATCACCAACTGATGCTGATGTAGGAGTTGAACAAAGGAGTTATTCATGAACTCCGCACGTCTAACCTGTTCATGTTGGGGCAGAGGATGAAAGGAATGTGGGGAAACAGTAGTAATATAACTCGGTTTAGGAGGAAAAGTAGGCGAAATGGAAGGCAATAACAACTGTATCCCAAAATACACTCCTCCCGCCAATGGCATAGAAACAGTCAGAAATAATAGAAATACGTGAAACAAAAAACATTTCGTTCGCACAATCTTCTGCAATTTTGATCTTTGCGCCGACATCCCTTCTACTTCCAACAGCTTAGAGAATGCCATCCTCTAAAAACCGTCCGTACATTCTTGACGCACTTCGTTCTGAGTAGCGATTATCAACTCCCAGGAGTTCCCAGGAATCGACAAAGGGTAACTGACCTAGTGTCCGGAACCTGCTAAACAGAAGGAAGTACCCGCACGGCCCTACGGTTAACCCGGATGATAGGTTTTCTTAAACAAACATTCAACTTAATAAAAATCTCTCAGCTGTAAAAAGTGCACATAAAAAGAAATGCAACAATCAGCAAAGGATGTAATCGGGCTTAATATTCGTGGCAACAGTAAAGGAACATACAGAAAAATTTTATTAGTCTTTGTCGTATGAACGAAGAAAATATCGGCTTCTTCCAGGTCGAGTCTGATCTTCAAATAATTGTTCAGCTGGTGAAGCAGTGTTCAATTGATCAGATGACAATTCAGACCTTGAGTTCTCCAAAACTGACGATTCAACAGATGTGTCCGGCTGCAATGAATTGTCTACCACAGGTTGAGCATCGCTAAACGGCACGTAACGTAGAGGAGTCTCGGTTTCTGCTGTCGCAATACCAGTTCTCACCCAATTATCTGCTGGTGAGGGGATCGAAACCTTTTTGGTATGGGTGGCATGCACCCAGTTCTTTCTGCCTTCCAACCGAACTGCAGTCCTCGTAGCTAACAACACCTGAAAGGGGCCCACAAATCTTGGCTCCAGATTGCATTTTCTGCCAAAATTGCGGGTAACAACCCAGTCACCCGGTTGGAGCCGATGTCCAGGACCCTCTGTCTGTGCCGGTAAAGCTTCAAAGACCTGTTGATGAATTAACCTCAGTTTAGCAGTCAGATCATAAAGATAATCAATCAACATTGGATACTCAAGGCTATCAAAGGCCTTAGGCCTCGGGACTCCCCAAATGTTCGCAGGGCGGCCGAACACAATCTCATATGGGCTAAGCCCTACTCGAGAGTGCACAGTCGCCCTGGTCGACAAGAGAGCCAGAGGCAAAGCATCAGGCCACGACAAACCAGTCGTAGCTTGTATCTTTGCAAGTTTCAGCTTCAGAGTACCATTGTACCCCTCAACCAAACCCGCTGCTTGAGGATGATTGGCGCTATGGAATTTCTGCCGAATTCCAAGGCCCTTACACACACTCTGCATCACACTTCCCACAAACTCGCTTCCGTTATCTGACCACACAATCCGTGGCATTCCATACCGAGGAAAGTATTCCTTCAGTAGGACTTTCGCTGTGGACAGGGCAGTATTATCCTTAAGGGGATAGGCCTCTATCCATCTGGAGAACGCACAAACCACAACTAAAACGTATTTCAGGTTATTGCATCTCTCCATATGGATGAAGTCCAGCTGGATAACCTCAAAGGGACATGTAGGAGGGGCAAAATGGCCAGGTGGAGTGGGAGTGCCTTTGCCAGGATTATACATCAAACACACCATACAATTCTTAACCACCCTCTCAGCACATTTAGCGATACCATCATTCTTCCATACAGGAGATAATAACTTACATATACCTTTCGCGCTAATATGTGACAAACCATGAGCCATAGTCACGACGGCTAGCACATATGCATCTGGTAACATCCATCTCTGACATTCCGACAAGTCAACCCAACATCCATGGGTGTCTAACTTTCCCGTACTTTCTTTCCACTTGGTCTTTTCAGTTTTAGTGGCCTCATTCTGAATTGCTTTCACGCTCTCAACAGTGTCTTCCCATATACCAGTCTCCGTCGGCCATCTCACTGAACTCGTAACATACATTCGGGACGCAAGATTCTTAGCCGTTTCCTTAGCAATCTCATCCGCAAATGCATTACCACGACCAACATCATCCGTAACCTTCCGATGCGCACTACATTTAATGATTGCCACCTGTTTAGGCAATGTAAGTGCATCCAAAAGATCATTCACAAGCTGTCCGTGTTGGATCTTCGTACCATGCGATGTCATAAATCCTCTCTCTTTCCACAATCGTCCAAAGCTATGTGCAACACCAAACGCATACTGACTGTCAGTAAATACATTCACTCGCTTTCCTTTAGACAGAACACACGCTCTTGTCAACGCAATCAACTCTGCCGCTTGCGCTGAATTCTGACTCAATCTCGCAGTTTCCACAACCGTACTCAACGTCACTACAGCATACGCAGTCGTCACATCACCATTCGGCAACTTAAAACATGAACCATCAACATACAAAGTGCCATCGGGGTCTGTCAATGGAGTGTTTTTCAGGTCCACACGACCCTTCGTTTCTTCTTCGGTTCGCAAATAACAATCATGTGGTGGTACATCATTTGATTCCATATTAGTCGGCAACAATGTCGCCGGATTCAGCACATTACAACGTTTGATCTGTATATGACTTGCCAAAAGTGTTAACTCGTAACCGGACAACCTTGCACTCGTCAGATGTTGAGTTTTTGTACGATTCAGGAGAGTGTCAACTGCATGCGGAACCATCACTGTGAGCATATTATCCATAACCAGACCTGCGGATTGTCGAATAGACACCGCAGCTGCCGCTGTCGCTCTCAAGCAACTCGGCAATGCTCTAGCTACCGGGTCTAAGGTCGAGGAAAAATATGCACATGGACGCTGCTTACCACCAAATTGTTGCGTCAAAACACTCAACGCACAATCTTCTCTCTCGTGAACGTATAGTGTAAATGGCTTACTGTAATCAGGAGTACCTAACACAGGAGCCGAACACAACGCATCACGCAGTTCAGAAAAACTTTTCTGACATTCTTCCGTCCATGGCAAAGGAGTCGAAACATCTTTGCACGTAAGAGCTATCAATGGCTTTGCTAACAGTGAAAAGTTTGGGATCCACTGTCTGCAGTATGACGTGATACCTAGAAAGGCACGCACATCTCTCTGAGTTGTTGGCACAGTCATTCGAGCGATCGCTGCAGTTCTCTCTGGGGTCAACCTTCTCCCATCCTTTGACAATAAGTGACCTAGATAGGTTACTTCTTGACAACAATATTGCAATTTAGAAGGTGACACCTTGTGATGTAAATCAAATAGATGCTGTAACAGTGATACTGTAGCAGTTTTGCAAATCTGTTCAGTGTCAGCAGCTACCAACAGATCATCAACGTACTGAATCAAGGCCGCACCAGCCGGTAACACAAACGCATCAAGTTGACTCTTAAGAGCTTGGCTATAGATCGATGGACTCTCACAGTAGCCCTGAGGGGCGCGTTTAAACCTGAAACTGCGACCACCTAATGAGAAACCAAATAAATCTCTGCTTTCCTCAGCAATCGGAATGCTAAAGAAGGCATTCTTCAGATCAATCACCGAGAACCAAGATGCAGAAGCTGGAATCAGAGTCAGCAAAGCCGTAATGTCAGGCACCACGGGAAACTGCGGAATCTCAATTTTATTTACCTCCCTCAAATCAATAACAAAACGATACACAGGAGGCTTGGAGGGATCAGTTTGTTTCAGAATAGGTAACACAGGACTATTACACACGTTACCCCGAGTTTCTTCGATGACATCCTTATCGATCAAATCGTAAATGATCGCTAATAGTGCTCGCTCTCCATCAAGAGAGATACGATACTGAGGAATGCGCGGTAGTCGCACATTTGATTTCAATTGAACAACATAAGGCGGTATCTCCAACAGGCCCACGTCGTTGGGACCCGTCGCCCACAGAGATTTAGG
Organism: Triturus cristatus; assembly: GCF_964204655.1. Classification (NCBI taxonomy): domain Eukaryota; kingdom Metazoa; phylum Chordata; class Amphibia; order Caudata; family Salamandridae; genus Triturus; species Triturus cristatus. The sequence continues at coordinate 826,787,768 of NC_140584.1, read as the reverse complement.
AAGAGAACTCAATTCCGGTGGGAGCTTATCAGTCGACAAATACATAGGCGAGATCACTTTCTGACCCAACGTAAGTTCCACTCCCGCAGGAGAACAGTACAAAGTCGCGTGTAACCGCTTCAACAAATCCAGGCCCAAAAGATTCTCACCACAACCAGTAGTCAAAAGCAAAGGAGCTTCTAACGTACGGGGCCCAATCGTAAGGGGCAACGGACAAGAAACTGGATTGCTAACAGGGGCGCCAGAGAATCCAACGGAAACATTCGTTAAGCCAGACAAAGGCGCGCCAGAGAGTTTCGAATGCATGATGGAGCTTTTCGCTGCACCAGTATCTAGCAGAAAAGGTTCAACTACGCCCATTGTGGCAACTGCGACGTAAGGCCCTCTCTGATCAACCGGAACTGATACCACTCCCTTTCTTTGTCTATGGCTGTCCTAATAATTACCGTCAGCAGCAACATCATGCTCGACATAATAGTCCTCCACATGATACTGTGTAGATCTACCAGCCGATAAATCGCGGCGATCAAAACAATTTTGCGAGTCTGCTGAAGCGGCAAAATGCTCATCCTGATTCTGAGTAACACCACGACCTCTACCACGTGATGCTTGTTGAGGACCACTACGACCTCCCCGAGCCGAAACGCCATTGTTTCGGTCACGCAAGACTGGACAATTAAACTTCAAATGGCCCTCACCCCTACAATATGCACATTGATTATACCCCAACATAGTTCGTGGCGTAGAGGAGGCAAGACGCGGCTGCGACCTAGTAAACTGTGGCTGTAATCGATTTTGCTGTTGCGAGTCATTTTGATTCGAGCGTGGGGGATACGCTTGCTGCAATAAGACCTTAGTTTTAAGGTCTTTCGTTTTCTTATCTGCACGTTCGCTTTCCTCTTTCTCTCTATTTTCGTAGTATTGGGCCGTAGCTAATATTTGAGCAGTGGTAGAAACAGCCCACGAACTTTCAGAGTTCTTCAATTTGTTGCTTAGCTCAGGCAGCAGATTCGATACAAATTTATCAACAAACAGTCGCTGACCTCCCTCAGTGCTCATATCCTGACCACTGTGATCGATGAATGCCTCCTCAAATCTCGTAAAGAAATCAGAGACACTCTCGTCCTTCTTTTGTTTGCACGCGAACAATTTGTCCCAGTTAACTCTCATTGCTGGCATAAGCGTCTTCATAAGTGTAATTATCCTCTGGGGCAGATTCTCAATGAGCTGTTCAGGTTTAGCCCCACCAACTTGTCGTGCGTCAGCCGCAGCAAGAGCAGCCCAATCACCGCCTAACTCGGCTACGTGATTCTCTTGGCGGATTTTCGCCCAAATCGGTTGAGGTACTACGTTACCGAACAACATGTCGATGTCGGCAAGGTTCATAATAGTAGCATCCACTAATTGGGATAACTCCTTATAATAACCTGCCGGATTTTTGCGGGGGTCAGGCAAAGTTTGCTTCACCTGCAAAACTTCTGATCGCTTCCATGGGAGGTGTATCCAAACTCTCTGAAAGTGTGGTGGGACAGCAGGGACAGCAGCAGGATCACCTGGCATCCACACTGGGGGAACTTCCCGCATAGGGTACTGACCAGGTTGTGCCAGCCACTCCTCAGTTTCATCCCTAAACAATGCTCGAGGTGATACCGTAGATCGGAAAGATAACAGACGCTCTAAAGCATGTCGAACTTTAGCACCCACAATCATACCACTCGAAAATTGATTCTGAAGTTCAGTAATCTCGGGCGGTACATCGTCTACCGCATCAGTATCCAACACTTCTCTCAAAAATTTACACATTTCCTCGTATACAAATCTCTGTGTGGGCTCATTAAACTGAGAAAACGTCTCGAAAACTATACCCGAATTGTACTTTGCAGGATAACTAATCCATTTACGCGCCAGTTTCACTAACGACTCACGTTCTCTACCATCAGGAATTTGACTACGCCTCTGAGAGACATCGGAAAGATCGGGCCCAAGTATCGGCCCAAAAAGCGGAGAATAGAGATTAGCGACAGCATTAAATATGCGACTACGGACGGACAGGGAAGAAGAAGGAAGTGCAGGAGTAACTACATTAGGGGTAACCGTAGGAATAGTAGAAGTAGTCGAAATAGCGGGAGTAGTAGCAACAATAGGCTGAACAGGTACAGGCAAAGGAGCAATAGGGAAAACAGCGGGTAGCGGAGGATGAACGATTTGCGGTACAAGGGGATTCGGAAGAACAGGAGGAACAACAGGCTGTCCAGCAGCCGCCAAGACAGCAGGTTGGGGAGCAGGAGGAATCACAGGACCCACAGTATCTGGTGCATAGGGAGGTGGTGATTTCAATAGATAAGACAATAAGGGATCCTCGACCGTTTCTTCTCCCATCTTATCAGGACTAGACGGTAGAACCGGATAACACTTATCCACCGCCATATGATGTAATCTAGCCGAAACTTCCTGCTCCTTCTCATCCTTGTCTCGCTGATACTGTTCAGCGTTTCACATTACCGCAATAACACCTTCTCTCTTATTTTTCTTAGACTGTTTAATTTCTTTCTGCCTGGCCTCTTTACGCCATAACCGAAAGGAATCAAACATGGCCGGCCTAGCCTTCTTTTTAAACAATTTAGCTTCAAGATTATCTAATATTGCAGTTTCGAAACTACCATGAGATGGCCAACTAAGAACACCATCTTTTTTAGTATATCGAATCCAACATTCATTATATACGATAGGACCTACTCCATGGCGACTATAGAGTTCATAAATTGGAGTTCCAACGGGAGGTATCGGACATGAATCCTCCAGTCGGGAATCCGTGCTGCAACATTTGAAGAAACCAAACAAAGTACTACGGCCAGGCATCGTGCACACTAACCGAGTTTACAAACTTCAAGGGCTATCGAATTACGATGTCCTCGCAAAAACGCAAGACCCTCGGTTTTTGGCAATTGCAATTGTCAAATAAAAACCCAACAACTAAGAACCAACGACTAAGAACCACAAATGCAATGGAACCATGCAAACAACCAAATCCACTCTGGGAGTGACCCACAAATACTTAACTGAAAAAGCAATGGCGTCACCAGGAAGGCCTGTCTATCGTCTCGCCGTACAAAGGACTACGACAGGCGCCAAAACAGGTCGACAGTCAGGGCATCAGTCCGTTGCAGCCGTCAGGAGGCGGGAATCTTCGCGGGAAAAGTCTTCGGGCCACTTATTTCGACAACTGGATCGATGAAGCGGGGTGCACCTTCCCTCGGAGATTTCACACGAAGTTCCTCACGATCGTCGGGCTTTGGACCGGTACCGCTGATGTCGCCCCACGTTGGGCGCCAACTGAAGGACTGGGCTATTCTAAGGCCCAGCGGTGCCAGGGGACAACACCTGAAACCTTCGTGGGTTACCTGTTCCGGCGTACAAAACACAGAGACACGGGACACTTCCTGCGGCGTCAAAGATCAGCATTTATTTACTGCAGGGATACAGAAATCGCAAGAAGTACACAGCGTGTAGGTTCTGAGAGACTGCTTCAAATTGCACAAGTGGATCGCTCCTTTTATACACATTTTGGTCATTGCACAACATGGCGAACAAAAGGTTACAATTCAGTTCCCACAGTAAACTTCAAAAAGGCCGCATTCATGTTTTCAGAAACCCGAAACATAATTACAGCAGCATTGCCGGTTCCCAACTGTAAAAGCACATTAAGCACATTTCATTCTGACCGTAACGAATTAGAGGAAGGGACAGAAACAGATGCAAAGGAAAAGACAAGGATGCATAACAGTGTAGAGGGCAATATCGGAAACTTGATTGCAGGATCAAAGACCTCGTGCCTAATGTATGCACGACTGAAACAATAAACTAGCGCAAGAAGATGAGCCTCGAGCGGGGCCATCTGCCCTTGCCGTGTCATCCCCCTCATCATAAAGACACCTTCAAAGGAATACGTGTCCTCCACGAAGGTTTGGGAATCCCAGGGTCACGAAGCGGACAGTGTCCGTTCGCTGGCTACTTGAGGGCAAGAGACAAAATGGACGCCGTATCTAAAATGGAACCCGAGGGTTCAGATGGGCATACCCACAAATAAGACGAACCATACATGGTAGCGTAGCGAAAACGCGTACACCCACTAAACTAGTCATTTGCGGTTCATAGATACCAAACTCGTCCATATTCGAACATATCAAAAATGTCGTTCCAATTGTCACGGAACCTCACTGCCTGGATTTCATATCCAAGATACTCAATGTGGTCAGTACCAAAAGTTGTTTTCTTTGGGTTAATTATTATTATTATTATTAATTAGCACTTCTTAAGCGCATAGCTACCCTAAGGCATCCCAGCGCTAGCGGCGGAGCAGAAGAGGGAAGGAAGCTTACAGGTTGGTGTTCTGGAACAACCATGTTTTGAGCTGCTTTCGGAAGGTGAGGTGGTGGGTCTCTGAACGCAGATGCAGGAGAAGGGTATGCTGTATGAAAAGGCGCTACCCCCACTTCGCATCCCTTGGATTTTAGGGATGACGGCCAAGCTCAGGCTTGCAGAGCAGAGGAGTGATATAAGGTTATAAGGGACTTGTAAATAGAAGGGCCTTTGCCCATTAGAATCTTATGGGCTATGCAGAGGGATTTGAATGTAATCTTCTCCAGAATGGTTAGCCAATGCAGGGTCTTCAAGCACAGCTTGGCAGATTGAGTTCTGTGTGCCCCAAGCAGCAGCCTAACGGCACAATTCTGAACAATTTAAAGTTTCCTTGTGGTAGATTTGAGCACGCCCAAGTACAAAGAATTACCATAGTCCAGGCACGAGAGGACCAGGGCCTGGACCATAGTTCTCCTAACCCCCATGGGGAGGAGAGGGAGAACTTTCCTGAGCATTCTGAGGATACCATATCAAATGCCTGCCACTTCCACTGCTTGTTGGACACATTTTACTGAATTGTCTAGCCACACTCCCAGGCTTTTAATCTTGGCTTTAGGGTTGGGTGAGTGTCCCAGACAAAAAGGCCATTGCAGTTTGAGGTCCGCATTGGGCAAATTACCTAGATACATTATTTCAGATTTGTCTCCATTAAGCTTGAGACAGGAGTATTGCATCCAGGTTGCCACCTTCTCCAGGCAGGATTCCAGGTCGGAAGCAGCATTATGCGGGTGATTTAGTGATACCACCAGCTGAGTATCATCCGCATAGGTAACAATTTGAATCCCATATGGCAGGACGATATCAGCCTGCGGGCTCATATACACGTTGAATAAAGTAGGACTCAGGGAGGATCCCTGAGGTACACCATAACTGAGGGATAAACACTTAGAGGTGGATTCTCCAGTAAAGACTTGGAATGTTCTACCATTGAGGTGTGATTAGATCCAAGAAATTGCTCCCCCTGACACTCCAATGCTCCCAAACCTTGGAATCATACCTCCCCCGCCAGTATGATTCCAAGGTGTTTGACACCAAACACGACATGTTTCTATGCAGCCGTTTTAAAGTTAGCATTTACTGCGAGGTTATAATGCACTTAAGTATACATGGTTGGCTGCATCACGAACAACCCTGGAAAATAGGTTCCAAAGGCTACAGAGGGGCTCTGCTCATGCAGGTGCACCTTCTCACTTAAAACCCAGCACCCTGCCTTCGGGATTGATAAGGCCTGCCATAGGGGTGACTGATAGGTTTATATGTGCAGTGATATAGAATAGATTTAGTGAACCTATATCTAAGTAAGGGATGCATGCACCCCCTTACACAGGCTGCTGTAGCAGACCTGTGGTGTCATTTTGAATGGTCTCTCAGGGGTGGCACAATACATGCTGCGGCCCCTGGGAGGCCTCTGGGGTACCTATGCCCTAGGTACATAGTATACCATGTATTAGGGATTTATAAGGGTACCCCAGAATCCAATCTGGAGTGTACCTAAAGTACATGCAATCAATTTAGAGGAGAAAGCAGCTAGACTGGGGTCCTGGATAGCAGGATCCCAGTCAATCTAAATCAAAAACAGTGAAACATCAGCAAAAAGTGGGGGTTACTATAAGAAGCAGATCCTACTCTCCTACAGCGCGCTACTCACCCGTGAGGGTCTCAAGGCGCTGAGGGGGGGGCAGTGTTGAAGGTCCGTTAGCTGATGAGCCATGTCTTGAGGGCCTTCCTGAAGGTGTTCAGGGAGGGTGCGAGTCTGATGTCTACCGGAGCTCGTTCCAAGTTTTGGCCACAGTGTGAGAGAAGGATCTTCCTCCAACTCTGGCTCTGCGGATGCATGGGGTTTCGGCCAGTGTGAGGTTGGAGGATCAGAAGTTTTTTTTGGGTAAGTGGAAGTTGATTCTGTCGTTGAGGTATTTGGGTCCGGTGTTGTGTAGGTATTTGTAGGCGTGGGTGAGGATTTTGAAGGTGACCCTTTTCTCCACAGGGAGCCAGTGGAGTCTTCGTTGGTGTTGGCGGATGTGTTCGTGCCGGGGGATGCTGAGGATGAGTCTGGCGGCGGTGTTCTGTTTTGTCTGGAGTTTTCGGAGTAGGGACTTGTTTATGCCCACGTAGAGAGCGTTTTCATAGTCCAGTCTGCTAGTGATGAGTACATGCGTGACTGCTTTCCTTGACTCCGGAGGATGCGGAGGGTGTTGAAGCAGCTGGAGGTGACAGCGTTGATCAGTCGGTTCATGGTGAGGGATGAGTCGAGTACGATGCCAAGGTTTCTGGCGTGGTCCGAGCGAGTCGGTGGGCTTCCGAGGGCGGTCAGCTGCCAGGTGTTGTCCCATGCTGAAGGGGTGGTTCCGAGGACAAGGACTTCTGTGTTATCGGCGTTGAGCTTAAGGCAGCTGTTGGTCATCCAGACTGCGACATCCTGCATTCTTTTCTGGAAGTTAAGTCTGGTGGTGGCGGGGTCTTTGGTGAGGGAGAGGATGAGCTGGGTGTCGTTGGCGTAGGAGACGATGTTGAAGCCGTGTTGTCGGATGATGGCGCCTAGGGGGGCCATGTAGATGTTGAAGAGGGTCGGGCTCAGTGATGATCCCTGTGGGACTCCACAGGTGATTTCAGTGGGATTGGAGAGGAATGGCGGCAGTCTGATTCTTTGGCTTCTCCCGGTGAGGAATGATCGGATACAGTCTTGGGCTGTTCCTTGTATGCCGGCGTGGTGTAGTCTGGCGATTAGTGTGCGGTGTGAGGCAGTGTCGAAGGCTGCTGATAGGTTGAATAGGACAAGAGCTGCGGTGTGTCCTTGGTCCAGGAGGGTGAGGATGTCATCAGTGGCTGTGATTAGGGCGGTCTCTGTGCTGTGGTTGCTTCGGAATCCGGATTGGGATGGGTCTAGGATGGCATTGTTTTCGATGAATCGTGTCAGTTCCCTGTTGACTTCAGCGTGTTTCCAGTCATCTGGGAAGGTGCCTGTTTCGAGGGTGGTGTTGATGGTGCGCTGTAATTCGGGTGCAATGGTGGTGGTGGCTCTGTGGTAGATGTGGGGGGCAGGGGTCGGTTGGGCCCCTGAGTGGATGCCTTTCATGGTTGAGGTAGTGTCTTCAGCTGTGATCGGTGTCCAGGTGGAGACGGTGGCCTGGCTGGTGCGTTTGGGGGGCGGGCAGGCTGTGGTTTCCGGTGGAAAGTCGACGAAGTTGTCTTAGAGGTTTTTGATCTTGAGGTAGAAGTAGGCTCCAAGCTTGTCGCAGAGGTCTTGGGACGGGGTGATGTCTGTGGCTTCGCTGCAGGGGTTTGTGAATTCCAGGATGACAGTGAAGAGTTCCTTGGAGTTGGCGAGGATTTTGATGTGGGTGGAAGTCCTCTTGGTGGTTCTGATTTGTTTGTGGTAGTCCGTCATGGCATCCTTGTAGGTGGTGTGGTTTTTGGCTGTCTTGGTATTTCTCCAGTTTTTCTCCAGGCGTCTGCAGGTGCGTCTGGCTTCTTGGAGATCAGTAGTGAACCAGGCGGCTTTCCTGCGGTGCTGTTTGGCGGGTTAGCGTAGTGGGGCGAGCTCATCCGCGCATTTGGAGATCCAGGTGTGGAGTTCTTTGGCTGCGATGTTGGCATCGGATGCCAAGATATGGCTGTGTCGGGTGAGGGCGGAGTTGAGTTGGTCATCGGTGACTTTGCTCCAGTTCCTTCATGGTGGGCATGGGACTTGTTTAGGTACCCTGGGTTTGTCGACGGTGAAGTGTACGCAGTAGTGGTCGGTCCATGGGGGTTGCGTTGTGTGGCTGAAGTGAACGCTGTTCCCTGCTGCGAAGATGGGGTCGAGAGTTCATCCTGCTTTGTGGGTCGGTGTGGAGATGAGTTGTTTGAGTCCGATGTTGGCGAGGTTGTCACAAAGAGTAGTGGAGGTGGGGTCCCTGGCGTTGTCGAGGTGGCAGTTCAGGTCTCCGATGAGTATGTAGTTCATTGTGACGATGGCGTGGGGTGCGATGAGGTCTGTGATGGCAGAGGCGAAGTGAGCCTGGGGTCCGGGGGGTCTATAGACGAGGGTTTCCCGGAGCGTGGAGTTGGGGCTGATCTGGATCTGGAAGTGCAGTTTTTCGGTGGAGGGGAAGGTTTCACTGTAGGTGGTGAGCTGGAGGGTGTCCTTGTGAGTGATGGCGAGGCCCCCTCCCTGTTGGTTGGGGCGGTCCTTCCTCTGCTTCTTGCATCCGTCTGGGATGTGGGTGTTGATGTCGGGGGCGGATGAGGCATTGGTCCAGGTCTCCGTAAGGAAGGCGATGTCAGGTGAGAGAGAGTCGAGCAGGTTCCAGATCTCTACGGCGTGTTTGTGCACGGAGCGCACATTGATGAGGATGCATCTTAGGGTGTCGCTGGTGTTGATTTCTGCAGTGTTGGAGGTCGGGTGATGGTGAAGGTTTGGCGGCAGCAGAGGCAGGAGAACTGTCCGTGGGTCGTGTTTGGCGCAGCCTGTTGGCAGTCGGAGATTTCAAGAAAATGGGGATCAGTGAGTGATCCGACCAAAGCAGGGGGGTGGGTATTCCCACTGACAGCTCATTATTATTTGTGAACACGGGATTAGTAGTGAGGCCTGCCTGCTGTAGGATGTGTAAGACCTCCTCGAGATGAATAAGATGTGTTTCCCAGTTTGGACTGTGGATGACTATGTCGTCCAGGTAAGCGACGGCATACGTCTGATGGGCAGACAAAAGAACGTCCATCAACCTTTGGAAAGTGGCAGGGAGCCGTGGAGACCGAAGGGGAGGACTTTGTAGTGAAACAGGCCCGAAGGTGTGGAAAAGGCAGTCTTCTCTCGGGCCTCAAGAGATAGAGGGATTTGCCAATATCCCTTTGTTAGGTCTATGGTGGCGTTCTATAAGTTCATCAACTCGGGCATGGGATAAGCATTGAATTTCGAGTTGGCATTCAGTTGGCGGAAGTCAATGCAAAATCTTATGCTTCCATCAGGCTTGGGGACAAGGACAACTGTGGAGGACCAGGCACTATGGGAGCGTTCAATGATGTCTGCCGCCAGTATGCCTTTATCTCTTGATCGACTGCCTGTCTCCTTGCAGCTGGGATAAGATGAGGTTTTAACTTAATCTGTCTCGTGGTTTCTGTGATGATGTCGTGTTCGACTAGGGTCTTTTGCCCTGGAACCCCAGATAAAACAGAGGAATAGGTATTGCACAGGGTTTGAACTTGTTGTTTCTGTTCCCCCGTTAACTGTTCTCTTAAACGGATGGGCACTACCTCCATAGGGATTTGGGGGGCCCAGGATATCTCCAGGGGTTTGTCTACTGCAATGTGGTGTACTTGGGCAACCTCACACAGAGAGACGGGTACAGGACCATCCCAGGCTTTGAGAAGGTTAATGTGGTAGATTTGACCTGTCTGGGTTTTATGGGGAACAGCAATTCTATAGGTAACTGGAGTTACTTTGTCCAATACTTGATAGGGTCCCTGTCAGGTGGCTAAGAGCTTTTTGACAGTAGTGGGTAGGCGTATCAGTACCTGGTCTCCCACCGAGAACTCCCTCAGTTTGGTGTTTCGATCATACAGTCGTTTTGTTGGGCCTGAGTTTTTTCGATATTTGAGTGGAACTCTCCCCATAGAGTAGCTGATGTGTCCTTTAGGGATGCGCTATATTGCAACAAGGGCTTGCTCTCGTCCTTCTCCTCGGTCCACTGTTCCGCTGCCATATCGAGGAGAGTACGGGGTTTTCTTCCAAAGAGTAGTTCAAATGGGGAAAACCTGGTGGATTTTTGTTTGTGTGTCCTGATGGCGAACCACAAGAGAGGTGGTTGGCGGTCCCAGTTCCTTCAACCTTGTCTATACCCTTTCTTAGCATTGTTTTGATTGTTTTATTGTATCTTTCGACTAAACCATCTGTCTGGGGATGATACACCGCTGTGCGTATTTGCTTAATCCCTAAGAGCTCGCATACTTGTTTCATCAACCGGGACATAAACGGAGTGCATTGGTCTGTCAATATTTCGTGGGGAAAACCCACACGGGAGAAAAAGAGATCATGGCCTGTGCGACCGCTCTGGTGGTTGTGCTGCTCAAGGGGATCGACTCCGGATACCGGGTGGCGTAGTCCACCAACACGAGAATGTATTGATGCCCACGGGCAGAGGGAACCAGAGGGCCTACTAGGTCCATTCCTACCCTCTGAAAGGGAACGTCTATAATTGGTAGGGGATGCAGTGGAGCATGTGGAAGTACAGGTGTATTAACCAATTGCACCTGGTGCAAGAGGCACAATATCTGGCCACTTCTTAATACACGCCCGGCCAGTATAATTTGTCGCGTATGCTCTTTCCCATAATGTCCGCACCCAGTTTGACTATGGGCCAAGCACAGGACTTGTTCCCGGAAGGCTTTGCGGACCAACAATTGTTCTTTAGTGTGATTGGTTTCTCGTGTTATTCTATACAAGAGTCGTTTTCTTAGACAGAAATAAGGGCCTACCTTCTCTGGGTGGTCTTCTTGTGCTTGTTCCCAGGCATGCTGCAGCGTAGCATCGTCCCTTTGTGCTGTTCGAACGCTCTAGCCTGGTGTCTGCGGCACATCTGAGGAAGCAAGGACATGAGTGGGTATGGTACAACAGACCCTGTTATACAGCGCTCGCTCTTCTCTTTTTTCCATACGGGTTTTCATTCTTTTGCTGGAGGGCTCACCTACTTCCTCCCTGAAGAACGGAGCATTTTCTAACCAGACCACCAAAGGGGAAGGGGAACTGAGGGATGGCAAGTACTCATGGTGGAATCTGGGAAGATCTGTTCCTAACAGAACGGTTCGGGGAGAGAGGGTACTACCCGACCTTTCTCAATTGGGGCTCTCCATCGATATCGATCAACACCTCTGCGAGCAGATATGTTTTCCTTTCCCCATGCACACGTGACTTGTATGTATTCTCCTTCTAAGATCTGGGAACCTGGTATGAGTTCTCTACTGATGACCGTATGGTGGCATCCGGTGTCTAGTAGTATTATAACAGGTTTTCCATTAACATATATTTTTTATACCACTCCGGGGCTTCCCCATGAACAACACCCTCCGCCGGTTATACCCTACTTCCGTGGGCTCTGGTGGAGGGTTGCGTGCAGGACAGTGTCGGGCTATGTGTCCCCACTCAGAGCAGTTGAATCCCTGCAGGCCTGGTATCGGACTAGTAGCAGGGGTTGTCCTGGGATTGTACTTCAGAAAAGGGGGACCCTTGCTTTCTGCTGGAGTCGCTGGTATCCTGTTCGGCGGTCTGGGTGGACCTTCAGGGAGATGGTGGGAAGGGGCTTTGAACTCTGGGGATCGGTGTTAGGCATAGGCTAAGTCAACAGCCATAGTGACTGAAAGATTGGGATATTGCTTGATCCATGTTCTGGTTTTCAAAGGAAGGGTTTCTAGGTATTGTTTCAGATAGATCTTTTCTGTGAGGTCATCTGTTGAAGACGGGGAGGGTTGTAACCATCGGTTCCTCCAAATCCCTTATCCGGTAGTACAAAGCACAAGGGTTATCCCCTGCTACCCATTTCTCCTTTCGGAAGCGACTACGGTAATACTCTTGGTCACAACCTAGTCATTACAGGATCACCTTTTTTATGTCCCTGTAGATGGTTGTTCCTACCGGGTTAGCGGCTTGGTAAGCGGCGTGTAACTCTCCCGACAGTAAGGGGGCTCTGTACTGTCCCCATCTTTCTTGTGGCCAGGCAGCGGTGGAGGCAACCAGCTCGAAGTTCACAAAGAAATAATCAGGGTCATCACTGTTCTGGAACCTTTGCAGTACAAAACTATTTGCCTCTTTAAGCTTGAAGTACTAATTCAAGAATTACATCAATAAAGTATTAGGAGAACCGTGTTAAAATTGATAACATTTCCTCTGTTAAACCCACATCTCGAGTCAGAACTAGGGAGACAATCCCAGGCTGATAGACTGTCAAAAGGGGACTCAGACAGGGTTACTCTTTGCTGTAACCATAGTACCCATTGCTATTATGATGCGGTCCAGCGGTATGGAATAAAGCATAGCTGTTTAGGAGCTGGCTCTCTATATAGTGTACTAAAACAAAGTACACTGTGCAGAGATTCCAGTGAGTCTCCAATTTGTTTACAGAGGCTAAAGTAGATAATACTAACGCTCTCTTTTGTGGGAGTGAGGGTGAGAGTGTTAGGCTTATCAGAGGGTAGTGCTAAGCATTTCTTGTACTCACAGAGGCAATAAATGAGACACACACTCTAATAGCAAGGCTTTTTATATATATTTTTTAACTAAGAACTACGTTCAAAGGTACTGTATTTCTTATGAATTTTCAAAGATAATCAAATAGTACAAAATCGTGTACAATTACACACAATGCAATCCTATGGGAGGAAAAAGCAGCTAGGTGTCCGGATCCATCGGACTGCCCACCGCCTTCCTCACTCCAGCAGTAGTGGGGGAACTAATCAGGGTGAACCCAAGGGCGCTAGGTGCATTTAACTCACTTACACCCTACCTAGGAAAACTGCCTGTCGGGTGGGGGCTCCTAGCAGGTTCTCAACACATGCCTCTCGCCCTCGGCTTATCCCCTCTTTCACTCCCTGTGTTCCTTGAGGTAGAAAAGCTAACTTATATTTCTTTAATTTTCTGCTCCGGTATGTGGTGGTGTTTTCCTCATCTTTGTTTCCCAGACCACGCCAGAGCTCGACTCAGCAACCTCCATGACTCAGCAGTCTCCGTGACTTGACCAAGCCTCTGTGACTCGCCAGCCTCCGTGGCTCAGCGGCCTCCATAGCTCGGCAGCTTCCGTGGCTCGGCAGGCCTACATGGATCGGCAGCCTCCATGGCTCGGCGGCCTCCGTGACTTGGCGAGTCTCCATGACTCGGCGGCCTCCATGACTCAGCAGCCTGCATGACTCATCGGCCTGGCGAAAGGTGTTTGACCCTCACCCAGGCTCGTCTTCAGTGCTTCACATTGAGTTTCCTGTTGAGGATCCTGCGGCATGACGGCTCTTCTCTGCAGGTGCTGGTCAGACGAGTCCTGTTCCGTCCTTGTTGCTGCTACTCGCAGATAAGTCTAAATCCTTTTTGTGCTACATTTCACTCTTGTGCTCAGTGAAATTCCATTGTTTTGACTCCCGGCTCATTTCTGGTTATCGGGGAGATCGTGGGTGACTGCGCATGAAACTCTTCGCAGTCAGAGACTTCCTGACTTTGTTTCCTATATCACAGTTCCCTCTTGTTCCCGCTCGGCTTACTTTATGCTACTTTGCCTTGATTTTGGTCATTTCCTCCTTATATCATTTATGACTGACGTCACAGAACTCCCGACGCGACTACCGGGAGCAACGTTTACCCGCCTGCTGCATTTTTAATTGGAACCCTGTGAGTTCCTGTGTCTGCGCTCTGGACTCTGCGCATTTCTAGGTTTTTAGCTTCATTACCTGCACGCGCTCCCGAGCGCCTTCCGCTCATCGCTCTCCTCCATTGCCGGCTGGTCACTGGAGCGGGGACGGGCGAGGTCGCCATCTTGGACGCTCTGGGGTTGGCGGTGCAGTCTCTTGGTCCCTCCCCCCCTGGCAAGTATATCCAGCGCATAGCTACTCCTATGGCCAGCTTTGACTGACGTCACAGAACTCCCGACGCGACTACCGGGAGCAACGTTTACCTGCCTGCTGCATTTTTAATTGGAACCCTGTGAGTTCCTGTGTCTGCGCTCTGGACTCTGCGCATTTCTAGGTTTTTAGCTTCATTACCTGCACGCGCTCCCGAGCGCCTTCCGCTCATCGCTCTCCTCCATTGCCGGCTGGTCACTGGAGCGGGGACGGGCGAGGTCACCATCTTGGACGCTCTGGGGTTGGCGGTGCAGTCTCTTGGTCCCTCCCCCCCTGGCAAGTATATCCGGCGCATGGCTACTCCTATGGCCAGCTTTGACTGACGTCACAGAACTCCCGACGCGACTACCGGGAGCAACGTTTACCTGCCTGCTGCATTTTTAATTGGAACCCTGTGAGTTCCTGTGTCTGCGCTCTGGACTCTGCGCATTTCTAGGTTTTTAGCTTCATTACCTGCACGCGCTCCCGAGCGCCTTCCGCTCATCGCTCTCCTCCATTGCCGGCTGGTCACTGGAGCGGGGACGGGCGAGGTCGCCATCTTGGACGCTCTGGGGTTGGCGGTGCAGTCTCTTGGTCCCTCCCCCCCTGGCAAGTATATCCGGCGCATGGCTACTCCTATGGCCAGCTTTGACTGACGTCACAGAACTCCCGACGCAACTACCGGGAGCAACGTTTACCTGCCTGCTGCATTTTTAATTGGAACCCTGTGAGTTCCTGTGTCTGCGCTCTGGATTCTGCGCATTTCTAGGTTTTTAGCTTCATTACCTGCACGCGCTCCCGAGCGCCTTCCGCTCATCGCTCTCCTCCATTGCCGGCTGGTCACTGGAGCGGGGACGGGCGAGGTCGCCATCTTGGACGCTCTGGGGTTGGCGGTGCAGTCTCTTGGTCCCTCCACCCCCTGCCACGCCCAAAATTTGTTGCTAGCGCAGTCTATATCATGTCACTATTTCCTCGGCAGCGCAGCGGTCGAGCGCAGCGGGCGCGACGAAGTTGCGCCGAAGTTAAGCCCGTCTGCGCCCGTCCGCGACGGGCCGGGGCCAGGGGCCATAGACTCTGCTTCCCTGCAGGTCTACACCTCTGCTCAACTGCACTCCCACAAAGCTGCTCTACCACTTACACCCTCATTACAGCAACATCTTGACATGCTTGGCATTTCTGTTTCTGATTCCTCTCTGTCGTCTGATTTCCCTGCTCTGTTTACGGCCCCTTCTTCTCTGCTGGGGTGCCCTCCTACTACTCATTCTTCCCCCTCTTCTAATATCGCTTCTGCTTGTCTTGTTAACACCCGTTCGGCTGTTAAACATCAATTGGAACTATTTAACCTTTTGCACACTGAGTCCCCTGACTTTTTGTTTCTCACCGAAACTTGGTTTTCATCTGACTCACTCCCTGATGTCCTGGCCATCCTCCCCACTTCCTACTATGCCCTTCGGTCGGATCGCCCTGACGGCAAGATGGGTGGGGGTGTGGCCATGATTGTTCGCTCCAGCTTACAGTTTCAGCTTCTTCCCCATTCTCCTATATCTAATGTGGATTTTTTGGTAGCCCGTTCACTCAACCTCCCAGTTCCCCTCACGGTTGTCCTTATGTATCGCCCCCCTCAACATATGCCCCTGTTCGTAGCCACCCTACAGGAACTTCTTGCCACACTTGTAGTTAATAACTCCTCGGTTCTCCTGCTGGGTGACTTCAATTTTTGGCCGGGTGACCCTAAGGAAGATTTGTCCTCCAAAGATTTCTCGGCTACTCTTCAGTGTCTCAACTTTCATGCTCATGTCACTGTTCCTACTCATGTCCAGGGTCATATACTTGACCAAATCTGGTCACTAAGTTGCACGCTTTTCCCTCCCAGCATCTCTCCCTGCACATGGTCTGATCACTCCCTTATTTCTTTTTCTATCACCCTTGGTGTTCCTGACAGACCCTCTCTACCCAAAAATCTTGTCGCACACAATTGGAATCGGGTTGACTTAAATTCCCTTTCTTCCTCACTTGCTTCTTCTACCCCTGATCTCTCTGAGCTCTCCCTGGATTCTCAAGCCGAAGCGCTCAGCACCTGGTTGTCTTCCTCTTGCGACCAGGTTGCTCCGCTCAGGAAAACTAAGGCCGTTCGTCCCTATGACGCTCACAAATGGTTTAATACTGATCTCAAAGTTCTGAAACTAGATCTGAGACGTTCTGAGCGTCATTGGAGACGTAATTATTGCCCCGCTCTTCGGGCTCAATATAAACGTCTCCTACATGAATATAAGCGAGCCGTCCTCCTGGCCAAAACCAAGTATTTTTCTGAGAAAGTGGCCCTTTCTGCTAACAAATCCAAGGAGATCTTCTCTCTGGTTAATGATCTGGCGTTCTCGGACCGTACCAATTCCAGTCTCATCCCCTCTCAGGACTTCTGCTCTTCCCTCAATGATTTTTTCATTGAGAAGATCGCCAAGATCAAATCCAATCTTCCCTCGCTTCCCCTTCTTTCTTCTATTCCTTCTCTGTCGGTACCCTCTTTTTTTTACGATTCTTTTCCCCCTATTCCTTTAGACTCATTTCTCACCTTGCTTATTAAGATTAAGTCTGGCTCTCCTTCCGACTGTGCCCCTGCCCGTATTTTGAGAGCATTATTTACTAACTGTCCTTCTCCCCCTCTTTCCTTCCTTAATGCTTCTCTTGCCCTGGGCTCAGTCCCTTCATCTTTTAAATCTGCTATTGTTCTGCCTATTCTTAATAAGCCTGGTCTAGATCCTTCACCCCCCTCTAACTTTAGGCCCATTTCCCTTCTTCCCTATCTCGGCAAGATTTTAGAAAGTTATGTCACTTCTTGCCTATCTACTTATATTGAGGAGAACCATCTCCTGGCCTCCCATCAAGCAGGTTTCCGCCGAGGCCACTCTACAGAGTCAGTGGTCCTTGCGGTCCTAGATGAGTTGAAATCAAAGGCTGATTACTCTCTCCCTCAAGCCTTGGTCCTCCTTGATCTGTCCGCTGCGTTTGACACGGTTGATCATTTCATCCTTCTCGACCGTGTCAACGCAGCGGGCATTCGGGGTCCTGCCCTTTCTTGGCTTGCCTCCTTTCTTTCAGGACGTTCTCAGGCAGTTCATTTGTCCGGCTTTTCTGCCCCCACCCGTTTGGTCTCTTGTGGGGTCCCCCAAGGTTCCTCTCTTTCCCCTCTGCTCTTTAACCTTTACATCTACCCCCTTATTACTGCTCTTCTCGACCTGGGGGTCTCCGTGTATAATTACGCAGATGACCTCCAGCTTGTCTTTGACCTTTCTTCTTCATCTTTGTCTCTTTCAAAATTTCACTCTACTCTGGTCTTTATTTCTGAATGGATGAGCTCTAACCATCTTAAACTCAACCCGGACAAGACCGAGTTGGTCTTGACGGGCGGCTCACCCAGTTCTTGGTCTTCTGCCTTTTGGCCCCCCACCTTTGGTTCCTCTCCCACTCCTGTTTCCTCAGTCAGAACTCTGGGTATCCAGGTCAGTCATGATCTTTCCATGCACGCTCAAATCGGCTCTGTTGTTTCTTCTTGTTTTTTATCTCTTCGGCTTATCCGAAAGATTTCCCGTTTCTTTTCTTCAGACGCACTTAAAATCATTATCATGGCCTTGATCACCTCTCGTCTCGACTACGGGAACAGCTTGTACGTGGGCATTCCAGCTTATGAAACACGTCGTTTGCAAGCTATTCAGAACCAGGCCGCCCGTCTCATTTTCCACCTCTCTAAAACTCATCACATTACCCCTGTGCTCAAGTCTCTTCATTGGCTTCCTGTTTTTCAGCGGTCTCTTTTCAAAATGGGTTGTCTTGTTTTTTTGGCTCTTGCCTGTTCTGCTCCGGCTTTCATCTGCTCTCTTATTTCCTCTCACACTCCTGCTCGCACTCTTCGCTCTTCTACTTTGGCCCTTCTTAATGTCCCTTGTTTCCGTAAATCCAGAACGGGAGGCACACGTTTTTCTGTTCTGGCCCCCCGTTTCTGGAACAGCCTTCCCCTTTCTATGCGATCCATTCCTATCTACTCTCATTTTCGCAAAGCGCTGAAAACTTTTCTGTTCTCTCAGGCGTATTCTTGCTAAATTCCTCGGGCTGCCCTTTGTGACTGTCGGTCTTAGCTCTCAGCGCCAGGAAGCCGCTTGGCCACAGTGCGCTTTATCAAATACTTTTTTCATTCATTCATAGTTCTTGCTGATAGAAGTGCATATTGTTATTGCAGTGTTTATAGTTACCCTGTCACGTCTCTGTTTTTTCTCGCTGAAAGAAGGTCTTGGTAACACTCTCAAGCCTTGGACACATTTCAGCTGAAGGATACAGATTGTCTTGTCTCATTGAAATAAGAATGTATGGTGTGCTTATGAGTAATCTTCGTTGGCACAATATTGTGTGAGTGTAAATTTATCTTTGGCGCAATATTGTGTGAGTGTGCAATTTATTTTTGGCGCCATATGGTGTGAGTGAAGTTCTGATTCATTTTAATCATTCTAAAACACCTATTTTATCGTGACCCAATGCAAAGGTTTATGCATGATTTATGTCATTGATCATTTGTGTTCTTTTTGATGTCTTTTACTACTGCTGCAGGAGCTGGTCTCCATACTCATTCCTAGCTTTAGAACAGATGACCCAGATTGTTCTGTGACCCAGAGTTTGCTTCTCCACCGGCACAAATGCGCACCAGTTGATTCTTTCCTTATTTTAGCTTTTTATTTTAACTGTTTATTTCAGTTCATTGATTGTTCCCAAATCCCCTTCCCTTGAGATTATCGGATGAGCACTTGTGTCTCTGGTTCAGTGTTTGTCGGATGGTTTCTGAGGATTGTTGGGTCCAGCTGCCTTTGCGTGTCCAGAAGAGAGAAGAACGTGTTTCAATGTTTATCTTCCCAGATTGTTTCCTGATAGTAGGTAAAGCACACAGCACAGACAGCTGTAGGGGTTCATCTACTGGATTCAAAGTAGCAGGTAGCCAAGGTCCAATGTTCTACCAACAGTTCATCATGTGTGTCCCGAATTCCACTAGGAGTTGGTGGAGTCGGTTGCTGGCGAACTACAGAGAAGGGGGGCCCTCTAAAGACAGGCTGCACAAGGGGACTGGCAGGCAAGTCAGAGTGCTCCCAAACAGGGGCTAGGGTTGCAACTGCCTTCGGAATGAGGGAGCACAGCTGGTTCATTGTTACATAGGCCGGGCAGGCTGGGTGCGGAGCAGGTAGGTTGGCCGGCCTTGGTGCATAAAGGTGCTCCTTGCGGTCAGAGGCCAACAGCTGGCAGCGGCGAATTCAGGACTGCTTGATGTCCCTCAGCGGCCGCTGGGCTCTGGTACAGTTGGAGTCCTGACTGGACTCTTCCATCTTGGTCTTGCTTGCAGGGCGTCTGGTGCCCCGGAGATTGGTACTGCATGGGTCCAATCAGTCCTGGTGTCTCCACATTCTGTGATGCGACAGACCTGACCTTCCAGAGCATGAGCACCACTTCCTGGTCGGTTGCTGCACTTGTCGGGCTGGGAGATTCAATTTGGTACACTGGACTCTGTAGTTTCGGAGGCTGTGGTCTGCAGGGGAGTAGCTTCTCTACTCCAAAGCAGTCTTTGGGCAGTTTGTGAAGGCTGGTAGTCCTTTAGGGTTCTTAGAGGCCACACATCAGCAGGACGAGACAGTTCACCTTGATTGTAGAGTGTTGAAGAAACAGGCAAGGGTTCGCACCAAAACTCGCCCAGCAGGCACTCAGTTCTCAGGTTCAGCAGCTCTTCTTTGTCCTCTTCATTTTTAGGTCCATTGAATCTGAAGTTCAGGGTTGAGGGGTGCTACCTAAATACTCAATTTAGGGGCGTTAAGGGGAGTACTGGGTAGTAGCCAATGGGCAGCCTACCTGTAGGGTGACTACACCATCTATATGACCACTTCCTGTGGGAAGTGGGCATAACCCTGACCCTAATAGGCTAATTCTCTCCAACACAAGAGTGAAGATTCTGAAAAGTGTGGTCCACTTCAGCTGGCCCACCCTAGGGGTGATGCTAGCTGAATGTGGGCACACCTCCTAATCGAACTAATTGTCCTGCCTGTTTTACCGCCAAAAAGTGGGGTCAGGACAGAGTGGTGGGTGCCTCCACTATCTGGAGAAGCCCGGGGTTGCATATCAAAGGCGGCAGGGCCATTGAAGCTTTCCGCTCTAGAGTGTTCATCCTGCTTGGAGGCAGGCGTTGTTCCTGTCCTCAGAGAGTGAAGGCTTTCACCTCAGTTGGCCAGAAACCTGCCTATAGCGGCGGGCTGGTCAAGACTAGTCAATCAACACTCTAGTAGTCAGTAGGTTTTCCGGGGGCACCTCTAAGGTGCCCTCAGTGTGGATTTATTAATAGATCTGACACTGGCATCAGTGTGGGTTTATTAAGATGAGCTGTTTGGTATCAAACACTTAGGGGTACAGTGAAGCCATCATGAAGCTGATGAACTCATTTATAAATGTTTGAGTGCCCAAACACAGCTCAGATGATGTTGTTTAAACTTGTTTAAAGAGCTTTGATTTGGGTCAATTAGTGAACTACCCTACACATGCAGCCAATCACACAATGGGTGGCATTTTTACCAATAACCCTGTATTTTGATAAAGTAATTCCCCTGGTCTGGATGGACCACTATGCGGTCTGTTTTAACTTGAAAATCCCTAACAAAGATACTGGCACTTCTGATTCCCTGAAAATTATTAATAAACGCCTTTGGTGGAAAATGGATGTCATATTCTTTGATCGGGTACTGAATCAACAAAAACTTGACCTTAATGGTAATATTGAGGTTGCTACTGAGAATTTCAGTTTTTGGCTAGATTCAGCAGCCATTAAGATTCCACCACCAAAAACCTTTAAATGGAAAACTCCTACTAGTCCATGGTACTCGCTGGAGCTGAAAAAACTTAAACTAAAACATAGGGCTCGAAGAGGAGAAAAAAGTGCAATATAAAGCAGGGTTAGCTGAGTATAAAAAGTTGATTATAGTGGAGAAATCCAAGTATTTCACGGAGAAAATATGCCTGGCCAAGGATTCTACAGAAGAACTGTTTAAGACCATCACTCTCCTTTCCAACCACAATAATTCTCAACCTATTGTTCCCTTGCAAGAGTTCTGTGGTGGAATATTTCCAATCCAAGGTGTCAGGGGTATATGATGAATTCTCTATCATTTCTACAAGGGCATGTTTAGATATGGCAGTTGGGTCCTTTTCCCCTTCTCTTACTCCTTTTTTCTGAGGAAAGGACCCTGGGTCTTCTTGGAACCGTTAAGTCAGGGTTTCGGTTTGATCCTTGCCCTCCCTCGGTTTCGCAATTGTTATCAGGAATGGTGGCAGCTTACCATTTTACTTCATCGAGTGCTAATATCAGGTATTTTTTCAACTAAGTGGAAGCAGGCATCAATTTGCCCACTGCTGAAAAAACCTACTTGGGACCCTAAAGAAACTAAAAGTTATCGACATATGACCAGGCTACCTTTGTCTGCTAAAATCCTGGAAAAGGCACTCAATTCAGAATTAATGGGCTTCATTGATACTCCGAACATCTTGGATCTTTCTCAACATGTGTTTAGGCTGTCTCCCAGCACTGAACCAGCGTTACTGGTTGCTAGCGAGGAGATTTGTAGACCGGTGAACTCAGGCGGATGGGCTGAACTCATTCTCCCGGACCTTTCTACCACATTTGATACGGTGAATCATTCTGTGTTAATCACTCGACTTGAGAGGATCGCGGTAAAAGGTGCAGCCCTCCCCATTCTGAGTTATTTTCTTTCAGGTAGGGACCACAGTGTGGCTCTTGCAGACTTTATCTGTGGTTCGTTCACATTCCCTTGTGGGGTACCTCAGGGTTCCTCACTATCACCCACTCTTTTTTTTTTTAAAGTATCTTTATTGAACAGCTTGTAAACGTAAAACATACAGCGCCTCAAAGATGGGGCTCAACAAAGCACTTTTGTACAATGTAGCAGTACAAGCCATTTTTCATTTCAAAGAAAGAACCCACATTAAACAAGCCCGCCACCCTCACCCCCCAATCCTGGCACTGTGAACATAAATCTAATATACCTGGGTAAAATACGTTGTGACACATGACATTACTCAATAACAGTCCCATCTCTCCCCACACATACAAATAGCTCTATATTCCAAGAAGTCATCTCAAGTCTGGATTCCCAAGAAGGTACCCCGTAAGGGGAGCCCAGAAGTCCTTAGGGCGCGAGGCCTCAGGCAGTTCCTCCGCATAAATTCCCAATTGTTCCCTACAGCAAAGCAAATCACGGATCCACTTCTTAACTGTTGGGACAGTTTTAGCACCCCAACATTGCGCCACAGCCCTCTTGGCAAACAAAGAGGAAATGACCACCAGCCACCTATTACAGGGTTTAAGCTTCTGTACCCTGCCCAGTAGCTTTGGGGCATAGAGGTAATCCAAATGCGCTCTTTTAGAAAGGGTTTTCCTGCCCCGGCCGTGCTGTGAACAGGACTAATTTCAGCTCACGGTCCCCCCCACCACCCATTAGGGCAGCTGCAACCAGCGGTATTGGGAGCACAGAGTCTGCCTCGATTGCCGTATGTGGCTGAAACCGTTGTGGATAATACCAGAAATGCGCAAACTGCGCCTGTGCACATAAGTAATACAAGTGCATGTCAGGGGCCTCAAAACCACTGTGCTCAAACAGCTGTGCCAGCACACTCCAGCTACAGCGGGACATCCTACCCCCCCCAGACAAACGTTAGCAGGGTCGACTGCAGCATATTGCGATATTCAAACGGCTAGGTATGTTAACAAACAAATAAAGAAGTTTGGGTAAAAATGTCATTTTTATTACCGCAATGCGATCCGCAAGGGAAAGAGGCAACTTAGCCCAGCGTGCACCTTGATCGGTAATCGTGTTGACAACACAGCCATAATTAGCGGTGATCACCACCTCAGGATCTCTGTGGAGCCATATACCCTAGTACTTCACCAGGTCGAACGACCACTTCAGGGGAAAGTGTAGTTCGATCTCCTTGGTGCCAGCCGTTAGTGGAAACACAGTGGATTTAGCCCAGTTGATGCCTAGGCCCGAGCACCGTTCAAATTTGACATATTCTCGCAGTAGTTCCGATAAGTATATGGCGGGCTCACGTATGTAGAGCAGCATATCATCTGCATACAGCGACACCACTAAAGGTCGCTGTCAAAACGCAACGCCGCCTGTGCATGCCGCTGACGCAGATTCCAAGCTAAGGGCTCCATGGGAGTGCAAAAAGCATCAGCGACAGGGAGCAACCCTGCGCGTGCGGCGTTTGATAGCGAAAGCGTCAGAGACCCAGCCATTCACACGGATCCGTGCCACTGGTGCGGTGTACAGGAGATGGAACCACTTTAAGAAGAACGGAGGCAGGTCCATCCGCAGCAAGACGGTAAACATATACTCCCAATGAAGAGAGTCAAATGCCTTGGCCGCGTCGAGCAGCACGGCCACTGCCTGAAAATCCCGCTCAAAGTAGTGTAATGTAGCAAAAAGAGTGCGAAGGTTGTGCGTTGTGGATCTGGAGGGCACGAATCCTGACTGGTCCGGAAGGACCAAGTTAGGAACTAATGGCTGAAGTCTGGTGGCAATCATTTTAGCCAACATTTTGGCATCACTATTAATTATAGATAGAGGTCGGTAGGAGTCACAAACATTTGCCGCCTTGTCATGCTTCAAAAGCATTATAAGTAGGGGCTCCTTAAGGGAGGGAGGTAAAGGTTCCCGAATCGTACGCCTCAGCAAATAGCTCCAGCAGCCGCAACGCCAGGTCGTCGGCATAGGCCTTATAAAACTCGCTGGGAAGGCCATCCAGACCTGCCGCTTTGCAAGTAGGAAGCGACATAATAGCCAATTTAACATCCTCGACATCAAACGGCTGCGTGGGGCACTCTCGATGGTCAATTGACAGCCAACCAAGCGCCACATCATCCAAATAGGCGTTGATTTCAGCTACAGATGGCTGATCACATTACCCATACAGATCAGAGTAAAAATCCAGCACCACCCCGCTAATTTCTGAAGTGCCAAAATGGGCCACCCCCTCACTGTCAAGCAGTTCGGTAATGTAAGCCTGGCTACGAGGAGCCGCCAGCTTCTGCACCAACGAGCGGCTAGGCCGACCCCCCTCCCCGTAATAGCGAGCAGTGCTCCAACGAGATCTATACATCAATTCTAGATCCACTGTCTCATTGTGTTCTGATACGCGATCACGAATCACAGACAGTGTTTCGAGGACAGGATTCCGAGCATAGTCACGCTCCACAGCAGCTATTTCCGCAGCGAGCTTAATAATTCTGCGGTGCAGATCTTTAAGGACCCCAGCCTGTGCCCCAATACATACCCCCATAACTGTAACCTTAAACGCTATCCAAAGAACCCCCGCACTTTCCACAGTGCCCTCATTTTCTTTGAAGTAATTATGAATTGCTTTGCCAACTGTATGCTTAAAAACTGGATCTGTCAAAGATGACGGTTGCAATCGCTATGAGATCGGGGGTCTCTCGCAATCAGGAACCCTCAGTTCAAGGAGTACAGGGGAGTGATCAGACAGAGTTTTGTCCAAATGTTGAACATCCACCACCCAGGTGCATACAGCCTCAGAAAAAAAGCCAATAGTCCAACCGGGACCACGTACCATGGACAGTAGAGATAAAAGCACTTTCCCTGGCACCTGGGTGCCTCATGCGCCAGACATCATGCAAATTCCCAGCGTCTATGGACCCCAGAAGTGCATCAGTGGACTGCCTGTGTCGCGGAGCCCCGCTCCCCTCTCTATCTGCATTCATGTCCGGACAAGTATTAAAGTTCCCTCCCAAATGATTTCAGCAGTGGGGAATGCCGAAATATGGCACCACACATCCGCAAAGAAGGACCATAAACGTTAACCAAAAGAACACTTGTGCCACCAATCGTACTATGCACAATAGCTAGCCGGCCCTGCTCGTCTATCTCTGTGCTGTGGACCCTGAATAGTATGCCCTTCTTGACGAGTATCATCACCCCCCGGGAAAAGGAGGAATAAGAGGAGGCTACTTTCACCCCCACCCACCGTGCACTCACATTTTTCTCAGATAGCTGAGTGAGGTGAGTCTCCTGCAAAAAGGCCACCTGGACATTCAACCTATCCAGGCACGCTATCACAGTGCGAATTTTCTTGGTACTGTTAAGATCGCGTTCATCCCAAGTGAGGAATCTGAAATTACTACCCATGTGCCATATGAAACATCAGAAGCATACCGGTTTGAGAGCTAACTTTTAGAGCATGTCGCCAGGGTACATATATAGTACAATAAAAAAGTGCCAACTGTACCCAACCCACCTCCCCCTCTGACCCCCTGCCCACTTTGGCATGCCCAACTTGCCAAAGCCATCCCAATCTTGGCTAAACAAACCCCAACAGGAACAACAAAGAGAGTGCATAGTGTGGGGATCTCCCATACAGGGGTGTCAGAGTGCTACTGTCCTCCTACAGTGTAGGTGGTGGCTGATCGGGTCTAGTACCTGTGCTAGGATCAAAGAGCGAATACATAATATTAAGGCATCCAATCCAACAAATATGTAAGGAGATATCCCCCCCCCTGGCCATACATGTGCGAGAGCAGTGAACTTAGAGACATGAAATAAAGGGGGAGTCCCACCAGCAGGATGGCCAATAAAGAAGACTTATTAACAGTCCACAATTAACATCATTGTTCCTCCTCATTATGGCCAGTCATGGACTCGCGCCGACGCCGCTTCAACTGCTTGGCGTGCTCCATCTCCTCCTTAGGGGTTGTGAAAATGTGTAAGTACCCCTCTGGCCCCACACGCAGATGCGCAGGATAAAAAATTGCGTATGGGATGCTTTCGGACTGAAGGAATTTTTTTAACGGCACCAAATTCCCGAAGCGCAGATTTGACTGCAATAGTGAAGTCTGGGAAAAAGGACAGTGTATTCCCCTGATGACAGATGGTATCTCTGGCCAGTCTCAAAATGACATCACGGTCCTGGTAGTTCAATAGCCGAGCAATTATAGGGCGAGGTGGAGCGCCCGGAATTGGTCGCGCTGCCAAAGAACGATAGGCATAAACATGGAGGACAAGTTCTCAGGGCCAAATACTTCCTTGATCAGAGTTTCGACAAAGGACTCCATCCTACCAGTATTCATGAATTAGGGAAGGCCCGTATTCCGGATGTTATTTCTTCGGGACCGGGCCTCCAAATCTTCGTTCTGTATGAGCGCCAATCCCTTTTCCATAGTAAGCATCTTGCTGGCAACCTCACTGAGACCATCCTCCGTGGTGGAGACCCTCTGTTCCACCTCCTCCATTCGTGCGTTCTGCTTTTCCAACTGTGCAGACATATGGTCCAGTCTGTGATTGATGGTTGACATGCTACCCTCTATGGACTGGAGGCTTTTTTGCATTGCCAGCAACGTGGTTTCTAGAGTGGTCGGGCCCTCCCCCTGTACCTCAGCCTCAGCCTTAGAGTCCGAAGCTGCTTTTTGATGGGTCCTACCAGATTTCCGTGTCTCAAATGTGAGGCGAGGTTGGAACTTATCCGGCTTCCCCATAGTGGATGGTGGGGAATACGGGTATGAGACAGCAGACCCAACAATAGGGCAACACACTCAAAGGCACTAGGGACACACTTTCCAAGCAATGGACAATGAGTAGGGTTCTAGCGGTGCAATAAGCCAGCAGCAGTAGACTCTCCCTGCCGCACGCCGCAAGTTATATGCCTTCCATGCACCCCAGCAATAAGAGCCAAGTCACTCCAGAAAAGCATGGGAGAGGCGTCTGTGCGAAGCAGATAGTGCAGGTGTACAGTGGAGCCATCCCTCCCAACAGACCACCAATGTTCATATTCATCAATAAAGCCCTATAATCCAGGGGCACTGTGGTAACGTTCCGACCACAGCAATCCAAAGCCCTCTACCGCAGGGTAGATGACCGTGGCAATGCGAGCTCCACGCATCCCCGCTCTGCAATGCCAGTTTGCACGGGGAACCCTGCCCTAGACACAGGCCTAGAGTGCAGAGTAACAGCTGGTATCGAATATGCAGGTGCAAGATGACCAGTTAATAAGCCCCCGGGCAGCAGCTAGGTCTCAGGGCCAGAGGAACTCACAGCAATCATGAAGGGGCCTCTCCACCCCGCCCGACCTGAGTCATGGATGAGCCAAGGCAGGTAGGCCCGCGCACGCCACATGCCATGCACAGCAGGCTGCGACCCGCAGCCCAAGCCCACACCCACCTCTGCAGCAGCAGGCCTAGGCGAGAGCCGCGCCCCACCTACCGCAGCGGACGCAGACGATCTCTCGTGGCGGCAATCAAGGACCACAGGTGGGCTCTGCAGGTTCTTCTAAGCTCGGCATGGTGTTCAGGTACCGCAGGCAACCAGCAGCCGTATTAGGGCGCAAAGTCGTCCAGGAGCCGCCAGCCAAACTTGAGCCCCTACAGGCAGCAGTGTAGGGAGGCCGGGACAGTCAGCGCCGGTAGTACAAACACAGGGCACAATTCCGTGGGCACTGCTCGCTCTCTTCCTGCGGAGCACCGGCTGGCACTCTGTCTCAGCTCATCTCAATGGCGTGACGGTCAGGGCTTTTCTCACTAATTTCCTTGCAGCGTAGGGGGTCCAACAGCTCTTGTGACCCCCACCAGCAGAGGGGGTGTAACACCATGCAGGGCAGTCACTGGGACTGCTTGGATGTCACGATTTACAGCCGATATTGGGCAGATAGTAGATCAGCCAGGCAGAGCAGCACTAAGGTACGGCCATCTTGCCTGGCGCCCTCTAGTGCCCCCCACCCACTCTTTTTTAATGTTTATGTTGCACCTCTGGCTGAACTTATTAGATTTTTCAGCTTTTTTGTTGAGTCATACGCAGATGACACTCAAATTGTAGTGTCTATATCATCAGATGTCAATGTGGTAGCTACCAAATTCAAAGAATATATGTTTACTATAGTTACCTGGATGCAAGACAACTATCTCAAATTGAATTACAAAAAGATGGAGTTTATTCTTTTTTGTTCTGATCTTTCCTTCTGGAACAACTCTTGGTGTCTTTCATCACTTGGCAATTTCCCTTGCCAATTCCAGAAAGCAACAACTCTTGGAGTGTGGTTTGAGATACAGATTTGCTTTTCAGATCATATAAATAAGATCACATCTTCCTGCTTCCATCTCCTTAGGATCCTTAGGAAGGTGCTTCCTTTCATTCCAGTAGACTTGCACAAGATGATTATTGTTGCATTAGTTCTATCTAGAATAGACTATTGCAACACCCTTTATCCAGGCATACAAAAAAGTACCACTTTAAACTTCAGTCACTTCAGAATGTGGCTGCTCGCTTGATTCTTAAAATCCCCAAGTTCAGCTCGATCTCCAGGGCATTCGTGACCTCCATTGGTTACCAGTGACTGAGAGAGTTATATTTAAAGCCCTCTGTATTGTTCTCAAGGCCTTGTACACTAGATGTCCTGCATATTTTCAGCAGTCCTTCTCTTGGCATGTGCAGAATTGCAATTTAAGATCTAGCACTGATAAATTAGTAGTTGTCCCCAAAATAAAGAGATCAAAATGGGGAGGACAGGTTTTTCTTTTTTTGGCTTGCAGGTTGTGGAATTCCTTACCTATTGTTTTGAGATCGCAATCCTGCATATCTTCTTTCAGAAAATTGTTAAAGACTGGACTTTTCTCTGTATATTAGCAATAGATTTATTTTAGTCCTCTCCAGCAGTAACACTCCGCGCTAAGATGCCTCTTCAATTGCGCGCTTTATAAAAATGTTAATGCAATGTAATGACAAGTGTTCAGCCCGTGTACTTGTTATGGCTTCCCTGTGCACTGGTGATATCCAAGGTTGAACTTGGATATCACCGGAGCATATCCACTAGCGCAAATTTTTTTGGGGGGGGGGGGGGGGAGGTTTATATTGTGCGAAGGTATCGGTTATCAGATCGCTTTACACGAGCACCAGTTGTGTTACATGAGGACACATAATTTTTTTTTTGTTTTGTTAGGCACGGGGAGATTAAGTGATTTGCCCAGAATCACAGGATGTTGCTCGTCCTTGCCGTGACTCAAACCCGGTTCCCCAGATTTAAGATCGATAGCCCTAGCCGTTAGGCCAACTCCTCTCCCCAAGGATATGTGCTCACATGGGTATAGTGCACCCTGCCTTAGGGCTGTAAGGCCTGCCGTAGGGGTGGCTTACCTGTACCACATGTAATGCTGGCAGGCATGGAATGTGTGGCATGTCAACTCTTTGGTTTTCTCTGCACCAAGACATGCAGGCTGCAATGGCAGTTTGCTTGAACTTGGTGAGGGTCCCTCAGGATGGCACAATTTGTGCTGCAGCACTTAGGGACCCTCTTTAGGTCCGTTGCCCTAGGTACCATTTACTAGGGACTTATAAGAGATCCCAAAAAGATTGCCAATTGTGGAATAATCATACAGTTTAAGGAAAGAACACTAGTGCTAGGGACATGGTTGGCAGCAACCCAGCACACTTTCAATCATAATTGCACCAGATACCAGGCAAAAAGTGGTGGTGGGGGGATAGCCATGTAAAAGGGACCCTGTCTTACAAGCTGACTGGCAAGGTTAAAAGTCAATTGATCCTAATTCTCTTTTGTTCCGGAACAAGGGGATTCCTCCCTCCCTCGCCCTTACACCCAACCACCCCTGTACACCTTGCCAAAACATATCATTGTTTGACTGGCAGCCCAATACCTTTAATTATGTGGCTGTCAATATCTATCACAGGTACAAAGGTATGTTTAAGGGAGTCTGGATACCACAATCAATTTGTTGCGCTCACAGATGTCATTCTGGAAACAAGCATTGGCAAAGCCAATAGGTCTCACCTATGCACCACACTCCACGTTGATGATCAACATGGCTGCTGTTCACCATGGCTAAAAGGTAGGTGGGTAAGGGAGAGTGGAATGAAGTGTCATTAAGTGTCATAAAGTGGAGTAGAGTGGAGTGTTATGGAGTGGTGTACAGTTGTGTAGAATTAAGTGGCGTGGACTATCATGGCGTGGAATGGAGTGGTGTAGAATTTGTGTAGTGTGGTGGAGGGAGTAGAGTGTCAGAGTAAAAGGTAGTAGTGTGTCAGAGTGGAGTGGCATATAGTGTTGTGGAGTGGAGTAGAGCAGAGTGGAGTAGAGTGTTGTAGAGTAGAATGACATAGAGCGGAGTAGATTGTCATAGAGTGGAGTAGTGTAGCAGAGTGAAAAGGCATAGAGTGTTATAGAGTGGAGTGGCATAGAGTGGAGCACTGTGTCATAGAATAGAGTGAATTAAAGTGGCAGAGAGTGGTGTACAGGGAGTTGAGTAGAGCACTGCAGAATGGAGTAGTGTTGTAGAGATGCATTGAGTGGAATAGAGTGTTTTACAGTGGAGTGGAATAGAGTGGAGTTGAGTTTAATGGAGAAGAGCTTCAGCGTGGAATGTTGTAGAGTGGAGTGGTGCAGGGTAGAGTTCAGAGGTGTAGAATGACAGAGTGGAGTGGTGCAGAGTAGAGTGCAGAGGTGTGTAATAGAATGACATTGAGTGCAGTGGTGCAAAATAGATTAGAGTGGTGTAAAGTGGAGTGGTGCAGAATAGAGTGGAGTAGGATGTAGTGGTGTAGAGTGCACTGTAGTAGAGTGGCATAAAGTTGAGTGGTGCAGAGTAGAATGCAGTGGCATAGAGTGTATTGGAGTAGAGTAGTGCAGAGTACAGTAGTGCAGAGGTGCATAGTAATGTGGGGTAGAGTGCACTGGCATAGAGTAGAGTGGTGAAGTGGAGTGGCGTAGATTGCATTGTCAGAGTGCAGTGGTGAACAGTAGATTAGAGTGGCATAGAGTGGATTGGTGTAGAGTGCAGTAGAGTAGCGTGGTGCAGAGTAGAGTGCAGTGGCATAGAGTGTACTGGCGCGGAGTAGAGTGACACAGAGTGCAGTGTTGCAGAGTAAAGGGGTGTAGGGTGCATTAGTGTTGAGTGCAGTGGTTCAGAGTGGTGTAGAGTATAGTGACATACAATAGAGTGGCATCGAGTGCAGTGGCATAGCGTCGAGCGTTGCAGAGTAAAGTATAGTGATATACAGTACAGCAGTGCAGAGTAAATTGGCGCAGAGTGCAGTGGCGGAGAGTGTATTGTTTTTGAGTAAAGTGACGTACAGTGCAGTGGTGTAGAGTGCAGCAATGTAGAATAGAGTGGTACAGGGGAGATTGCAGTGGCGTAGAGTGAAATGGCATAAAGTAGATTGTTTCAAGTAGTTGAGTGGCATAGAGTGTTGTAGAGTGCAGTGGTGCAGGGTAGATCAGAGCGGATTGGCAAAGAGTGTAGTGGTGCATAGTAGAGTAGTCTAGTGCATTGGCATAGAGTAGAGTGGTGTAGAGTAGAGAGGCGTTAAGCCAAGTGGCGTAGAGTGGAGTCGTGCAAGGTAGAGTGCAGTGACGCAGTGTGGAGAGGTGCAGAGTACAGTGCAGTGGCGTGCAGTGGTGCAAAGTAGAGTGGGGTAAAGTGGCATATGCATGGTGTGGTAGCTCACTTCCATTGTAGACAACACATCTTCAATCGAAATGACCATTACATTTGCACAGACATACAGTTTTACTGATAAACGTATACAGTGCACAAACAATCATGTGTGAAAATGTCATCCCCTGATGTATTGGTTTTGATCGTATTAAAATATTTGTTTTCACCACACTTCAAAATCACCCAAATATTTGCTTCATTTGAGTGGAGGAGAGTAGAATCTGCTTCACATGGGTACCCCCACTTTTTGCTGGTGTTTCACTGTTTTTTGACCTTCGTCTGGCTGTGGCCCTGCTAATCAGGACCACAGCCTGGCTGCTTCCTCTCTAAAGTGGTTTCCATGTACATTAGGTACATTTCTAATTGGATTCTGAAGTGCCTTATAAGCCCCTAGTATATGGTATACTATGTACCTAGGGCATAGTTACCTCAGAGGCCTACCAGGGACTGAACAATGTATTATGCCACTCCTGGGAAGCACTCCAAAATGACACCACAGGTCTGCTACTGCAGCCTGGGTAAGGTGGTGCTATATGTCACTCCCATGGCAGGCCTTAACAATCCTGAAGGCAGAGTGCTTGGTTTTTATGTGAGAGGGTGCCCCTGCATGAGCAGAGCCCCTCTGCAGCATTCAGAGTACCTCCTCTGATGCTGTTTGTGGTGCAGCCTGACCATATACTCTTAAGTGCATTATAACCTCGCGGTAAATGCTAACTTTGGACTGGCTCCACGGAAACATGTTGTGTTTGGTGTCAAACGCTTTTGAATACTACCCCCCCGCCAGTTCTGGTGGCGGGGGTAGCATTCCACCCTTCTAGAGGGAGAGACATGTTCACACTGGTCTAACCCGGTAAAGACTTTCTACAGCCCTGGCATCACAAAATGGATGCCACTGCCACAGACACGGGTCTGGCCTCCTGCTGCTGACCGAAACTCTGGCAGGGGAGGCTTGGACAATAGGTTTCCTGTCCCAGGGAGGTGTAACCATCTCCCCAGACAGGCAGATGTGTATTGGGGCTGGGCGGGAGCACTCTCTGGTTCTTTGAAGTCCTGCACTGGGGGCACACTTGGTGTCCCTGTGCATAGTCCAGTTCAAACCGGTTGCAGGGGCTACCTGCCCCTGCTCTGGCACGAAACTTGACAAAGGAAATGGGTGTAACCACTCCTCTTTCCAAACCCTCCCATAGGTGGGTCCCTAGAGTATGTCCAACCCCCAAACTTTGTATAAGTATGGGAACCGAGTCCTTGCGACTTTAGATTACCCTGGACGAAACTCTGCAACATATATCCTGGACCTTCGACGTTCTACTTTGCCTAGAAGACTGAAGAAATCTCCCTTATGGTCAACGAGTGACTCCCCTGCTTAGCAGGCACCACAGAAGCAACTGACCAGTCTGCATCGCTGAAGCTCCTGCCGGACGCCAAAGTCTTTACATTACCAGAGGTGGATTTCCAGACTTCCCCGAGGCTACCCTGAGTCCACAGCACAGCTGAGGCCCATGGCTCTCGCGGGTGACGTGGAACCGTGACCCCTGGACACCGTGAACTTTTGCTGATCCATCATCTTCCTGGTCTTCCTCGAAGTTGTGCTTTGGGCTCCGAGTAGCCCCAGCCTTGAGCACCTCCTGCACCGAAGATTTCTGGCCTCCACTTCATGAGTGAACTGTGGGCCAGTTTCCAGTGCGACCGCTCAAGGCTCCTTTCGCGATTGCTACCCCGTTGGCTAGTAGGTCCCCACAAAGGCAACTCCTCTTCTGATTGGGCTTTCCTGGTTGCTCCAGACGTGCCTCGACTTACCCTTGCTGGGTGAGTCCCCAAGACCTTGCTGGTCTGCACCGACGTCCTTTCTCTGATTCCAAGTGACTTGCCGTTGCCAAGGTTTATTGGGTCCAATCTGGTCGCCAACACCGCAGCACTCGACAGACTTCGTGGGACAGCTCGAATCCAGCTCCTGGTTGTCATCGGCGCCTCCTGGACCTCGTGGCTGAAGAGTCAAGACACCCGTCAACTCACCTGAAGCACCCAACATTTGTGGGCATTGGTCTATCGTGCCCTTGGTCACTGGTAAGTGACCCAGACTCTGTCCCCTCTGCTTTGAGGTTTCTTCGATCCTAGATCCAGGCTTGGATCGCTTCGGACACTTCTCCTCTTCAGAGCAGCAGCACTTCTTCGCCAGCTCCCATGAAAACCGACGACGCGACCCGACACCAAAAGACACCTATGCACGCGGCTTCCCTGGGTGAGGTAACACGAGTACTCCGGTGCTCCCGTGGGTGCTAGCCCTAGAACTTCCTAAGTCCAAAAGGGTTTGGTCCTGACTCATTTCTAAGTGTCCCTAATCTTTAAATTTTCAACTGCGACATTACCCATAGAAGCTAACGGGAACCCGCGGCTGTGTTCACACACTGCACACAGCCCCCGTGGGTCCCCTGTGTCACCACCTTGGGTGTTTCCTTGGGGTCCCAGCGATTCCACAGGCTCTAGGCCTTGTGTCTAGTTCAGTCGTGGTTCTTATACCACTTTATTGGTATATGGTTTGGTACGCCCCTAGGGCCCAAACGTGTATTTGTGCTATTACTGTTGATTGCTGACTTGTAACTTAAGTACTTTGAACTCCAGTCTCATAAAGAGACTAGAAGGGTGTGTTTTATCTTAAATACATATATTTTAAATATATACCTGGTGTGGTTGTCCTCTCATTTGATTATTCAAGAGATTATAGACTGGTAAAACAAGCTGCTTTACATTCCTTCAAGACTTAGCCTGAAGGCTGCTCTCCATAGCTACCACTAGGATAGCTTTTAATAAAGATTGTCTTTAACCTATCACCATAAGGGGTTGTTTGGACTGATACAGGGTGCCCACTATAACTAGTGGACAGCATATATCAAACCAACTTCTCACATTGAGCTTTACATATTCTGAAATATCTGCTCAGTTCAAATACAGAAATTTACATTTTGTTTTGTGTTAGAAAAAAAATAGCATCATACTGCACACCCGAGTAGCCAGCATAATTGTCACATAAATCCTCTCACTTTGAAGTCAGAGAAAGAAAAGTAAATACCAAGCATCCTGGAAGACGGAGCCTGACATTTGACCTCTGTCTTTGAATGCACAGCAAATGTGACAAGATAAGAACAGGATTTAAAGGCCCGGTTACAGATATTCAGTACTGGTGGAAGAATTCAGTAAATAGGGTTTGAGCAAGGGAAGGGACGAACAAACTCAAGCTGGACAGCCTAAAACGAAAAAAGCCAGAAAATAGAAAGCAAGCAAATGTAAGTTATAAACCACAAAGCCAATGGTAA
Organism: Triturus cristatus; assembly: GCF_964204655.1. Classification (NCBI taxonomy): domain Eukaryota; kingdom Metazoa; phylum Chordata; class Amphibia; order Caudata; family Salamandridae; genus Triturus; species Triturus cristatus. The sequence goes on along the minus strand of NC_140584.1, from coordinate 826,752,947 downwards.
GCAATGGGCAGAATGCATTCCCAGGGAAGCTTTCCGAATGTCCGTAAACTGATGTTAGCAAACCAGACAGCTACACTGTCTGATAGGCTGTGACCCAAAAAGCTCTCACTAGCTGAAGTCGGATGGATAACATGGCTAAGATGTGATGCTGCCAAGATTGCTTTATCACTTTCCAATCTACTGAAAACTGTGCCAAGGACCACGCTTGTGGAATTGGACAAGTTGCTAGGAGAATTGATGTGTGTTGGAGAAGAGTGGCAGTAAATGAATTTAAGGCACTGATAAAGAAGAGTGGACTTGAACGCTCCCGATTTGTATTTATTTAGGAGTTTTATATAGCGCTGACCTGACCCGGGGGTATCTGAGCGCTTTACAACAGTGTTTCATAAGAGTTACTTAGTAGAGCAGTATTAAACATAAAGTTCGGAAGTCCAAGGGTGCTGAGGATTCGTGAGGTAGTAGTAGAGTCCTGAGGTAGTCTTGTTGAATGCTTTATTGAGGTAGTTCAAGAGTCCTGAGGAAACCTCGATTATGGCTGAGGTGGATCAGTTGGTGCAGAGTCAAAGAGCAACGGAGATAGGGTTTGGCGTGAGGGCGGCGGTTATCCATTCGGGTTGGAGCGGTTGAGGAGGAGGGCTTTTAGGTGCATTTTGAATTTTTGAATGACGGGATAGTTCTGATGTCTGCTGGGATGGAGTTCCAGATTTTGGGTGCGTTTCCCGCGAATGACCTGGCAGCAGTTTCATGTTTGCGTGCTTTCATGGGGATGAGAAGGAGGGAGTTGGAGCTCCTGAGGTTCCTAGTCTGACCTGTCCTTGAGCTTGGTGGCCAGATAGTTGGTTTCCCTGTGTGTAGGGCTTTTTGCGTGAGGCAAGCTGTTCTGAAGTATGCCGGCTGATCAACTGGGAGCCATTTTAGTTCTCTTAGTGCAGGAGAAATGTGGTCGTATTTCTTGATTCCGGTGACCATTCTGGCTGCTGCGTTCAGGGTTATTTTGAGGAGAGCTAGGTGGGTTTTTGCGGTGCCGGTTAAGGTTGCGTTACCATAGTCGAGTCTAGATAGCACCAGTGCTTGGGTGGCTTGTTTGAGGTCTTTGGTAGGGATGAATGGTTTAATTTTGTAGAAAAGCTTCAGGTTGAGGAAGTCGGTCTTTGCAGAGTTTTTGATGTGTTTGGTCATGTCCAGTTTGGGGTCCAGGGTGATTCCTAGTGATTTTACGGAGTTAGCCAAGGTGAGATTTCCGTTTAGAGCATCCATAGCTTTAAGCCATTCTGCAATTTGTGGGTTCTCTTCTTTGTTGGAGATGAGGAGGATCTCCGTTATGTCCTGGTTAAGTTTAAGGTGATTTAGGGACAGCCAGTGTTGAATTTCTTTTAGGGTGTTGTTTAGTCTGAGGATGTCATCTGGGGAGGAAGTTTCCAGATAGATCTGGGTGTCATCGGCATATAGGTGGAAGGGGATATTAGCATTTTTAAGTATGAAGGTGAGGGGTTCCATGTATAACAGTTGTGGTGAGAGCATTGAACCTTGGGGCACACCCCTGCGGACGGGGTGAAGGTTGGAGGTAAAGTTTTTGATTTTTATCTTTTGTGACCGGTTATGGAGGAAGGAGGTGAACCAGCAGAGGACCATCTCATCGGCACCTACCCTTTCTTTGTAGAGCCTTGATGAGAAGATGGTGATCTACCCTGTCAAAGGCTGCCGATAGGTCAAGGAGAATGAGTAGGCAGCAGTGATCGTTATCGAGTGACTTACGAATATCATCTGTGATGTTGAGGATCGCCGTCTCAGTGCTGTAGCCTTTTCTGAAACCCGATTGGTGGGATCAAGAAGGTTGATGTTGTCCATGTTTAAGGCATTCCGGTATGATGCCGGTTCTCAGGGAGCTGTTGATGATTCTGCACCAGAACGGGGCTATGGTGAGTTTGAGTTTTTAGGTCAGTTGGGTGGGTATGGGGTCAAGGACGTGAGAAGCGGGTTTGGAGGTGGAGATTAGCTTGATAATCTCGGCTTCCGGCATGGGATTGAAGGACTTCCAAGTATTTGTGTGGTGCAGGCATGTGCTTTCAGTTGGGACTGGGGGCAGGCTTTCGCAGGCAGGGTTGGTGGCGATGTCTAGTGAGAGCTCAATCTTGGAGATTTTTTCTTCGAAGAAGATGGCAAAGTTTTTGCACAGTTCCTTGGAGGCCTGGGTAGAGGGTTCGGGGGGCTTGGTTGTTTGTTGCTTGATGATTTTGAACAGTTCATTGGGCCTGTTTTTTCATTGTCCAGGGCGGAGCAGAAAAAGTTCGATTTTTCATTACAAATGTGCTTTTTGTAATTTCTTCGAGCTGCTTTGAGTTGTTCGAGTAGGCTTGTGGAGGGGTTGTTTCTCCAAAGTCTTTCTGTGGCTCTGAGTTGTCTCCTTTCGTTGTTGATGTCTGTATTGAACCAGGATCTGGATGGGATGTTCCTGGCTTTTTTTAGTTTCAGAGGAGCTATTGGGTCTAGAATGGATGTCAGGAATGTGTTGTAATGGTCGGTGAGTTCTGTTGTGGATAGGTACACCTTGGAAGTGGTGAGGAGGAATTTGACTTTTTCTTCCAGGTCAGTCATGTTGATCTGGGTGAGGTTTCTGGTCCAATTGGGGTCTTCTTGGGTGGGGGGATGTAGAGTGGCTGGCTGAGTGAGGTGGAAGAGTATTAAGTGGTGGTCAGACCAGTCTACGGGCAGGGTGTGCTTTATCTTCACTGTGTCACGATTGGCGATAATGGCATCTAGGATTGCTCCTTTGTTGTGTGTTTCTTCTGTGCAGTGTTGCGTAAGGTTGTTGTTATGTAGCAACTCGCTCAGGTTTTGGATTAGCGGGTTTTTATCTTCATTCCAGTGTAGGTTGAGGTCTCCCAGAATTAGGTTATTCGCATCTCGTAGTGAGCAATGGGCAATCAGGTCAGACAGGTGTTCAGTGAAAGTGGTGGAGTTGCCTGGGGGGTGGTAGATAAGGTGGCAGGTTAGTGTATTGTTATTGCTCGTGTTGATGTTGACTGTTAGGCACTCAAAGGTGTTGTAGTTGAAGGAGTCAGTTTCCGACACAGAAATATTGTCTCTGTGGATGATTGCTATGCCTCCTCCTCTTTGGTCTTTTCTGTCTTTGTTGGTGATTATAAAGCCTGGGGGGAATGAGAGTGTCCAGGAGTGGTGTGGAGGTGTCGTTGAGCCAGGTTTCGGTGATGAATGCTATGTCTATGTCGTGGGTGAGGATGGATTCTGCTAATTCAGTGGCGTGTTTGATGGCTGATCTGTAGTTTATGAGCATACAGTTAGTGAGGGTCGTCTCTGCTTTGGGTTTCTTCGTGAGGGGGGCTGTGGGGATGCTAGTGCAGGTGGTCAGCGGTCTGGATGAGTTCGGAGGGGCTTGGACTCTTCCCAGTCCGGTGATCACCTGGATTTTGGATTGGAGGGTGACAGCTAAAGGATTGTCATACGAGGAGGCGAGGTCCGCCGCATCACTCTCAGACGTGGTGTCTCTAGTTCTTTTGGGTCTCTGTGCCAGAGAGGGGATGGGGTTAGCTACCCATCTCCATGGGGGGACTATGGACGGTCTTTGTTGTGTATGGGTGGTGGAGGAATGAGTGCGCTGAGGCTGCTGGGGCGCCGCAAGAGCCGGTAGGTGGCGGATGAGAGTGGGAGCCTAAGGAGGGAAGAAGGGGGGTCCTGTCTTCTCTGGGGTGGTGAGGGGGATGTCATGTGGCGGGGGGAGTGATGTTGTTAGGGAGTGTCGGAGCGATGCGTGGCAGGTGGCAGTGAGAGCTGCCAGGGGGAAATGGAGGGGTCCTGTTCTCCCTGTGTGAGGTGAGGGGGGTGTCACGTGGAGGAGGGTATGTGCAGTTGCTAGGGAGTACCGGACCGGTGGGTGTCGGGTGTGGGTGAGAGCCAGACTGGGGCAGTGGGGGGGACATTTTCCCCCTGGGAGTGGTGGGGGGATGCCGCGTAGTGATGTGCATGTGTGGTTGCTAGGGAGTACCGGAGCGGAGGGTGGGTTCTGATGGCGAGTTCGGTTTTTCTGAAGGGGGAGTAGGGGAGGGAGGGGTTCGTGAGAGGGTGTATTCCTGAGAGAGGGGAAAAGGGCAATAGCATATATTTGTAGCTTTATTACCTAGCAGTGCAGCTACAATGGCTAACTAAATGGATTGGTGGGCATGGAAGCCATGAAACTGCTTTTACAGTCACTGGTACTTAACAATATAAGCTCGTCAACATGATGATTCAGCCCAATAGACCAGTTCTTGCAGTGCCCATGCTACCCAGAGTAACTATGCAGGTTTGGTGAAGGCGCTTCTATAAAACCTGACAGCTCACCCAACACACCCGCAATTCCACTCGAGAGACTTTCCATAAATCAAGGATACTACACAGCTTAAGAATTATCAATATTCGGATGATGCTGGGATATGTACTTTGGGAGAAATATTTAATAATGTGCAATTTCTTTGTTAAATAACTCTTTATTGACACCTTTACGAAAAAAATGCGTACAATAGTGTAAGTTTATATATTCATGCTTTTCAGCCATGGCTGTGTGATTAACAAATTACTGAACATAGCATATATTAGCAATTAGTCAATTGTCATCAAAACGTAAACCTTATTTGGTGTGCATAGTCTATTGAGCTTATTAAAAAGAAAAAGAATTGAACTTTAACCAATTTACTGAGTATAACTTCCCCTCTCTGCCATCACCCATCTCCTCCTCCCTCATACATTTCTAGGATACGTCCAGCGGTTGGGCTATCAGGAAATAAGCACATATATCATCATAGTAATCATTGACCCAATACCAGATCATAATGTAATGTAAACATCATAATAATCACTGTGGACATTCATCTGATTAGATCTTTAATACACTTAAGATTGTGTCCAAATAGTCCGAGGCTGTGAAACCAGACCCCTGTCAGCACCGTTTCTGTAGAACCATCAGTTCCACCCTAGTCCATTTCTGTATTTGATTTATGGTGATTTTAGGTGCTTTATTCTCCTTTCATTGCATTGCAATGGGGCGTTTCACAAGCACCAGGCACAGGGCTATAAATCTTCAAAGTTGTTCAGTATTTTGGGATCTGGGAATGCTACATAAAAGGCAAGCCAGGGAGCAGAGCTCTATCCGTTTGCTTGCCACCTCCTCAATCAAATCTCCTATCAATGAACAGACCTATCGCATTATCTGGTATTGCCACACCATATGGTAAAAATCGGCTGGTCTCCTCCAATAACTCAGTCAGGAATCTAATGGACCCTGGTACATATGCATTATTCTTGGGCTTTACTGTTTTCAGTTTCTATTAGTTGTAAATTCGGGTGGTTTTTTCCAGTGTTTTCCAATGTTTCCAAAAATTGGAAAAATCGATGCTTATCAGGGATTATTCTTTTTTGCTCTGTAAAAATTCGTGGAGGTGGTGTTTTCCTGTGCTAATAAAGAACTAGGCTATTCTTTCCTTTCTTCCCTCATTCATTCCTATTGTTAATTCTTCCTTCCTTCTTTTCTGTTCCTAATTCACTTCTCTGTACAGTTTCCTTGAAGTTCCTCATCCAAGTAATTTTTCATTATTTCCCTCACTTCTCTGATTGTCTCATTTTCAAGCACTCAAAATCCTCTTTCCAGCAGTCCAGTCCCACATTATGTCCAGGATGCACATGGATGGAGATATGTTTGCACCCCATTAAGATTTGATTGAAGCAGATAAAAATGTTAATTGTGAGCACTTAACATTCCTCCTCCCTGTTGTTCTGCTCTCAAGGCAAATAACAAAGATCAACTGAATGAAGATTTCCTACTTGAGACATTACATATATATATTGTTGGCTGCTTGGTGCTCCACTAACTGCTAACCAGGGTCACACTACCCTATTGTTTGTCTTGAAATAAGAAGAAAGGACTTTTCTAACGAATGTGGTAGTGCCGTCTGATCTGGGTGTATTTCTGCTCTACACGATAGGGGAAATGTCTGTTAAGAATTTACTGTGCGGACTGCTAGCTGTACAGTTTTTGGTGACAGCAAACTGCTGCTGTGCAGCAGAGGTAGTAACAAAACTTCAAGACCTTCAGGATGCCATGAGTTGTTTACCTCTGTAATTCACAACACGAATGACATTCATTTTACATTGTTGACCATTTCTGTGGAACTGCACAAGGACCACCAAGAATTGATTTTTACCTGGCATATAAGTCATTGTTTATCTGAAAGCCGGGCAGGGATGTTCTCCTTCCAGTCCTGTGTGAGTTGCTTAAGGCACTATATATTTGTGCTCTATGCAGTATTCACTGTTCTAGTGCATTTTCTGCCATATATATGGCACCATGGCTTGTGCAGGAGATTTTGTCATGCGTTAGGTCTTCTTTAGATTTCCAATCTTCATTTTGACACAATGGCAATAGGAATGAAAATTGAACTTGGTGATCCTGGGTCAATATCAGTTTGTAGGCTCATAATGTGCCCATGCACCTATGTTTGCTCAAATTGTGCTGTCTGCAGCATGGACTTGAAAACACAGAGCAGTGGCTGTCTTCCTGTTTCTAAAGTGCGATGTCTGCAGCTTATACACTAACTGGTCGATTTTCTTTAGTTTATACACGCAGTGTAAGCAGCTCAGTTTCAGCAAAACAGGTGCATGGATCACTTGTGGGCCTGTTCCTGGTAGCTGAAGATGTTCATGAAATGGCGCTTGTCCTCCTATACGAGGGGATGCAGCTTCTAGAAGTATTCTTTTCAGATCATCACCATGTAATTCTAAGAACAGGAGTGTGAGGGACAGTACTTTATGGGAGGATATTAATTCTACAGCTAATCGTTGTTGACACAATCTTGATATTGGAACTTTCAGAAAACAAAGTTGTGGACCCCTCTCAGTGAATTAGGATGTCATCATGATGGTGCCTTTTGCCCTGGACTGAAATCCTGCTCACTGTTCTGCTGTGAACCTTCTGGCCACTACGAAGCAATGTGCAGTGAACTGTGATCTGTCCATGAGAGGTGAGCCAAGCTCTCAAGGTTGGCGTGGAAACAGGTCCAGGGTCCTTGCACATGGGCAAAAGAGAATATTAAGTAATTCACCATGGTCCAAGAGGGTCATAGCAGTACCATCTATTGTAGAAAACTGCTTAGAGGTGCAGCCTGCACTTCTGCTGCTTTGATAATAGAGGCAAAAACAACAATTGATGGACAGAATTCAGAACAATGTCATACATTCACCCCAGTGCAGAGATCTAAGCCTAAATCCATAGTTTTTTTGTTCTCCATGCCATTCAAGTTTGAACCCAGCCATATGCAAATCAGTCTTGACCCTGCACTCAATGGGAACAGTCCAGCCTAAACTTCCAGGCCAGGTCCTCCCTGGACTGGAAGCAATCATCCTAGGACCGGTTTCGGGGTTCCACCCCTCATCAGCCAGGATAGCTTGACTCCAGTGGCATGGAGAGCACGGGACCCACGTCTGGACATACCCGTCCCACTCGGGGTGACAAATGCAAAAACAATTGATGGACAGAATGCAGAACAATGTCAAACATTCACCCCAGTATGGAGATCTGGGCCTAAAACCATCGTTTTTTTGCTTCCCATGCCATTCCAGTTTGAACTCAACCACATGCAAATCATTCTTGACCCTCTGCCCAATGGGAACAGTCCAGCCCGAACTGCCAGGCCAGGTCCTCCTTGGACTGGAAACAAGCATCCTGGGACCGGTTTCGGGGTTTCACCCCTTATCAGCAAGGATAGCTTGACTCCAGTGGCATAGGGAGAATGGGACCCACGTCTGGGCATACCCGTCCCACTCGGGGTGACAAATGCATAAACAACAATTGATGGACAGATAATAGAGGGCACCAAAGCATTAAAAGGGCAGCCAGCAAAATCTGATGTATTCTAGTTTCTACTGCAAAGCAAACATTCCCTTCAGTGTTATTTTATCTGTTTTAACTGAATGCCGGAAACCCTAATTATCCTGCTAGGAGACAAATAGTTGAATTGCGTGTATTGGAATCGGGGTTCCTGCTCACTCACTTGGTGTATCCCAGGACTGCCTTCTAGACCTTAACGGTGAATTCCATTCCTGGTGTTACCCCCCTTCGCTCCTTCAGGGCAGAGGTAGTTGTGTACATGGTGAGGATTATGGTATTCGTAAGTGGCAATTTTTGATATACAGGTCTCTCATGAAGCCATCAAATTGTGTTAGAAAACACGAGAATCGGAACCAATGACACTAGATTTTATGCAAACCATGCACATCATGGGAAAGGGCAGGCACCTGTTTAAGTGGATATATACAATAATACTTGAGGCTACGGGGTGACTCCCTAGTGCAACTATGAGAATCATTGGAAGAATACCCGAGTACGACCTTCATTGACAAGGAATGGTAGAAAATCATAGTCTAGCCTTGATCATTCTCTAGACATTCTAGATGCAAATATATCTGGTGTAATATCCTGCATAGAGCATATCTACTTCCCAGGGTAATGAATTACATTTACATAAATTCACCACTTAACTGCCCTAGATGTGTCCCAGGCTAGCTGGGTTCTTGTACGTTTCACAGTATCCAGACATCACCAAATACTGGTCCTAGGTCACAACCTTTTTGACGTAAATTGCGAATGGTCAAAACGTGTTGATTGACGATAGTTGCCCACTGGGGATGTTTCCATGCCCTGCTGCGGGTAGGATAGTATCTGGTTTCTTGAATCTGACAAAAAGTATGATCACCAGCACGTGGAAAGCAAATACTGCCCCTCGATTGAGTGAATGGCAAAGAGAAATTATTACATAGGTGGAGGCAAACGTATTACTACTGTATAGCAAGGAAATCAAGGGCCGTAGAAATTCCCGATATGTAACGAACGGGATGAAATATTAGAGTTAACTGCATTTTACTTTAATAACGATAACAAACTAACGTAGGCCTTGTATAATAGTAAAACCTGTTTGTGGAGACCAGCTACACAGAACTAATGCAATGTGACCACACACGGACAAATTCAAAGCTACCGCTGTCCTCATACTGACTGCCTGTCTACAAGGATCTGCTCACCCACATCTTCTCCACTGCCAACACACAGGCAGCGGTTTGTTTCCGCCTGATAAAACATGCCATGTTGAGTATTGCTAATCCACGTGAGGTGCTCAATGCAAAGAGAGTCATGTGAGCCTCCGCCAAATACTAGGGAATTATTTATCACATGAAATAAAACGAAAAAGTATGTAATAAAAATAAATGAAGCAGAAATCATTAAAAAAAACACAGCTGACTGAGTCTTATTTTAGGTCAGTGTATCTATTCATTAGAAGGTGGTGTGGTTTATTCTCAATTGTCTTGTTAAGTGTTTATCAAATTGTATTAAGTTTATCATCTTTCTTGCTACCTGCTCCATATTGCTTGCTACCCTGAGCACCTCTTGCTTGGCCCTCAGATACAGCTCATATGAATGATGACTATGCAGGTGTGATCTGATAAGTGTACTTTCTTATATTAAAAACCTAATAACGTTTATTGGGGGAAAAACGTTACTATTTGTCTGGGAGAATGTATAATGATTAATTCACGCAACAATGTCATGCTTAACTACTACTCCTTGTTCTCGGTAAAAGAAGTAAAAACAAAATAACATGCTTAGCCATATATAACAAAATACATGGAATGCATATCTCTTAACTCTAAATGTGAAACATATGTAATGTATTTACTTGATAAATAGAAAGTGAACTGCTGTATGTTATATTCACTAAAATATTTAATAAACATAGTGAGAAAAAAGGTTTACTGGGTTACAACATGTTGTGAACTTATTTTCTTTACAAGGCTTTGTTTTAAAAACAAATCAGTAAAAAAAAGCTGAAGCTGAGAGGGAGATAAAATTAACAAGTATTTATAAATAGCTGCACAATTTTATTTTGGGCACAGGGTGCTACCTTCATCTTGTGTCCTAACCCCACTGTGCTAAGTCAACCTTAATTCTCACCCCAGCATACATTATTTAGTACATCTCACTCCTGTTCAAACAGAAATCTAACACCCTATGCAATATAAAAATCATTAAATTCATCATAAGCAAAAGAAAAACAACCATCATATTTTCCTCAATCAACCATGTCTGCATCCACCAGACGTCCTATGACACTACGCCCATAGTCAAACAGCCATTAATCCAATATGATGAATTTCAGACGAAGCAGCGTTATTTATCACATAAATGCCAGTATGTGAAAACACGCTCCATCACACAGCCACGTTAATATGCACACAGTCATCAATCAATGCACAACCATGCATACACTATTCTCCACCAACGCACCTACCTTTGTACAGCCAAATACACAATAGTACACACTTGTAACAACCATAATACAGCAACATTCACACTATTATATGCTAACACAATAAACACCATACACCCACACAACCATCAAATGTCATCAAAGCTGAGGATGTTTCTTTACAAGGTTGTGGAACCCTCCTTATCAAATGCATCCCTACACCAACATTTTTATGTTACTTTCTCTTTCTATACAGACCACTACCTAGCAATGCTACATTACCAGACACATTACTCTACACAATCTCTATCCATTTTGCAGTATGCTCAAACCTATGCATCCTCGCTGACCTCAACATATGGTTTGACAAACCTAATATGTCACACCCCAGAACCATCATCATTGGCCCAGAAACACACAACCTACAGCAGCATGTTCCTAACCCCACACACATCACTGGTCATACATTTGATATACTTTTTGCCAACCCAAACCTAGTAATACTCCTAAGAATTACTCCTGTTACGTGGTCAGACCATTTCCTCATTGCCATCCAACACAAGACACCAAACCCACCACAGCTAAAACCTTCCAACCCCCAACCATTTACAGACCATGGACAAGCTGAATTTGGAGGATCTAGAAAATCTGCTTACCTCCAACACATCACCATCAATTCTGTACAAACGCTCTATAGAAGGCTCCAGAGAGCTTTTGACCTCTGAAGACATCTCAGCATAACAAAAGAAAACGTCCCTTGGATCCTCCTTCAAGCTATTGTGAATCACACCCAAAGCAATACATGGCAAAGGATCACTCTTCATCAGGAAAACAATCAACAAATACATACAACAAAGGAACCTACACTCCCTAATGGCTCCCTCCCTCATAATTCCAGTATACTAGAAAAAGAGCTTGGGTGGAACATCTTTCTCTGTTAAAGCAGCCAAACTATGAAATTTCCTCCCCACAAAGATAAGATCCACAGACATCCATCTCCACTTCAGAAGATTAGTCAAGAGCTGGCTGACAATTCAAGAATATACTACAACAGTATACTCAGACATGACAAAATATACTTCTCACAGTAAATGAAGAGTTGTCGTCATACAAGTACAGTCATTGTACTTTGAACTATGCCTCCTATATTAAGTAGAGATATTTATATGAGGGAAAAACTATATCTTGCACGCCAAGATACAAGTGTATATCAGACCATGTCAAAATTACTGCTTCTATATGTATAGGTGCATATATATAGGGTTATGCCTGCAACTAATAACTACAATAAGTGGCATGTATACATATATGTTTATATGAACAAGCACGATCCTGGCTCACCACATATTCTTGTTGAGGCCACACAGGTACGGGCCACAAGGCGTTGTCGTCAATTTATAACAGTGCTTTATTTCAGAACAAAGAATCGCACATAGTCTACTTCAGGCCAGTGCCTAGCATGAAGCGTTTTGACCGCTCCAGCACGGTCTTGATCACATGACATGCTGCCTCACTTGTTCTTATTATATAGTGAATACAAACCACCAGTGGATGATTGGGCAGTGCAACGGTCACTGTAATAAACAACAGACTATCCATTACATGCTATCAATTAATGGATTACGAAGCCATTGTAATTACTAAAACATTACTTTCGGTTTAAAATATCTATTGTTGCTTAATGTGCAAATAATATCGAATTATCATTGAGTTGTAATATGAAGTTGTTTCACGCACATATTCAGATACCAGATTCAACTCATCCATAGGCTCCCTGCAATGCAATTATGTGTCGACATCCTTCCTGTCAATTATTTGCAAGCCTGCTCTTTTTTATGTGCATTCAAACAATGGACATTGAAACTTTAACCATTCAGATATGACAACCAATATCTATAAATTCTTACACATATATTAATGAAGGTAGCATATTAAAAATTCACAGGCCAGTCTGATGAGTTGATATTAGAACCATATATGTTGCTTTAAAAGTGCTAGTGCTTTTCGTATTGCAGTGTGCCCTTACAGTGCAAAGTGCTAAAAACAAAGTGCTATGGTGCTATAAAGTGCTTGTGTTGAAAGGTTTTAGTCCATGAGAAAGGGAAAAACTATATGTTGCACGCCAAGATACAAGTGTATATCAGACCATGTCAAAATTACTGCTTCTAAAGATACAGGTACATATATACAGGGTTATGCCTGCATCTAATAACTACAATAAGTGACATGTATACATATATGTATATATATATGTTAATTATACTTATTTGAAACCATAAAAGATGTACCACTTTAATGTATATAGGTATTTATCAAGCTTAAATTTACGAAGCATCATGTATATACTATATATATAAATATTTCTTCTCACCTTCGGCACACTGAAGAAAGCGGGCACTTCAGACAGCGTATCTTTATCAGATTTCCATTTCTTTGCAGCAGATTCCAAACACTGACACGTTTCGGCTTCTGTAAGCCTTTCCCAAAGTGTACAAGCCCCACCACCTCTAGAGAAACATATAAACTGTCATAGAAAACATACTTTCATGGACCAACTCTAGCTCTCAATGTTGAAAGACAGATCCTATAAAGTAATCACACTATATACCATTTACAATTTAAAAAACAATATTGCAAATCACAAGGAAACAATTTTACAAGTAACACTGGTTGGAACCAAAGAAATAATCATTAAATACTCCAATACTTCAAACAGTGACATTCATTTCATTTTTTAAATAATTTAAACAATCCTCCATGTTAACCTCTCACTTGCACCTCAAGTGCAACTCGTGCTTTGAGATGCGGTTAATTGTTGGTAACATTATAACCTGCTTTTCGGGGCAGTCACCAGGGCCGGACTGGGAACCGAAACCGGCCCTGGCAAAATGCTGGGCTGAGCCCCCCTGGGGGGAGGGGGGCGCAGCCGAACGGTTTGCTATGGCCGGTTTCGGCCGATTTTGTTACAGGGAGCCGATTTTTCCGACCCCCGGTAACAAAATCGGCCCCCAGGGACCCAAGACCAGCCCCCACCCTGGCGGCCCACCAGGAAAACGCCCGGTGCCTGCTACGGCCCTGGCAGTCACCAGTAGGTAGATATAGTTAGGACCTAGTTTCCATAGGAAAAGCATTTTTGTTTTGCCAAGAACTTTGGTGCTGTTTGACAAACATTCACGAAATTTCCAAAATTAGTATGACAGTCGGTTCAGCTGCTGTGTTCGTCAAGGGGGGGCTGAGGAAAAGGGGGGGTCCCAAAACACTTTTTCTCCATGCAATTTCCCATAGGGACTTTGAACACAACTACAGCCCGAACCACTGGATGGAATTACACCAAGTTTGGCGGAAAGGTAGGTCTTGGTTTAGAAAGCAACCTTCTTGTGATTTGGAGTAAATAAATATAGATATATAGGGACTCGGATTCTCAGTGGATCCACCCGTGGTGAATCCGCGACTCCACATACTACAGCAAGGCCCTGATTGGCTGGCTGCAATCTGAGAGAAAAGTAGCAGCCGCCATTTTGTGTGTTGGGAAACTGTCCCTGGAGCTGAAATGTAATGTGTAAAGCATATGAAGGAGTCAGGGTGGAGGTTCCCTGACCCCATATTTCTGTAACCGAGGTAGCAAAAGTAATGTTGAGTACGAAGTTGCCTAAAAAAGTATTTTTTCCCACATGCGAGATCCACAAAGCCTGCGCGGTGCACAGCGCGATACCCGTGTAACTCCACTAAGGATCCGTGTATCTCGCCCTGAATTGAAAACATATATATATATATACACTCCTACATCCATTCACAGACCCACACATATACTCTCACACCCACTCATAAGCCCAGAGAGACACTCACACACCCACTCACAGACCCACAGACCTAGTCACACACCCACACAGCCACTCATACACCCACTCACAGATGTACAGAGACTCTCACACACCCACTCACAGACCCACACAGACACTTAACACCCACTGATAGATCCACTCAGACACTCTCACACCCACTCACAGCCCCAAACAGACACTCACACACCCTTGCGGTTACACAGCGGGCTGTGCTGAGCATCACAGAGGATTCACTGGTTTGTGAGGAAAACAACAACCAAATTGGGCTCATTTCCAGGAAAATTGGAAATGGTTACCGAAAAACTGACCATTTAGAAGTGGTATAACAAAAAAGAAAGATGAAAGGAAGCCTGTGATTTGTTAAGTAGAGCAGCATAAGTAAGAACACATGGTGGGGGTAGCCATTTTAGCTGCTTTTCTACTGAGAGAGGAGTTGGTTTGCATGAGTTCTGACTGGAGATTTGGAATGCAAACAGGTGTTACCAGACATAGAAATAAAATGGAGAAAACAGCAAAGAGCTTTTACAGGTATGTTAATTAGGTTGTAGTATATAACAGTTTATTTACAAGAAACATAGGGGCAGATTTACAAGGAAGTGACTCAGTGCGGAACGCAAGCCATTTGGCTGCGCCGCACTGAGTCACTTTCAAAGCACAGGGATGCAACATATTTACAACAATATGTCACATCTCTGTGCTTCCTCCTGCGCTGGTGCACAAACTGCTGCCATGCGTCGGCACAGGCACCCTTGCACCATAGTGCAAGGATGCCTGCTTCGTGGGGAGATTGTTTTTGTGTAGGAAGGGAACCCTTCCTGAACAAAAACAATCTGAAATGCTGTTTTTCAACTTCTATGTGTGCTGCATTAGCACACATAGAAGTTGAAAAATGTAATTGTTTCAATGATTGTTTCTGTGCAGGAAGGGAATCATTAGAGGTGATTTTCTATGTGTGCTGCAGAATGCAGCACGCATAGAAAGAGGAAAAGAGAACGAGGAGAAATAAATACATTTCTCCTCGTTGCTCCTCCCTACGCCTCCCCTGATTTTCCAGACAATATTCTTATTTCATGGTATTATTCTTTAATTGATTTTTCCAAAGAATCACAGGATGAAAATCCATTCAGCCTAGCTAACACATTTCGTCCCAATGGGACTTCCCTGGGTGCAATTCTCTTGCTTTTATAAACGCATCTTAGATGATAAATTGTTAATTCATAGTTGCACAATGTTTTTTAAGCTCGTTTTTGGTTTTAACACAGCCAGGTGGAAAGTGGCCACCCGTCCGCAAACACATGAAATGTTGTTGTTTGTTTAAACAAACTTAATTGTTATTCCATAACATGAGTGGCATCAGGCAATGAGTGCAATGTAAACAAATAAGATTGGCACCAGAAATGGCATCTGAGTGGGTGAACCTCCCCGACCCCCCCATCCATCAAATAATCCGGAGTCACCCACTCGACCCATACCAGTGCACTTGTATCAAGGGGCAAACAATTCTCCGTAGGGATGCAAATTAAGTTACGCAAATCCCGTTGTGCCTTTAAGGGGGACCAAACCCAGGTCTTCATGCACTGGTGTCTTCAGCCATAACTCGCAACATACATCCCCCCTTACCCGTGGTCTCCCCATTCTCCTAAACGTGAAGTCAGCCGGATGGTCCAGATGGAATTGAGACCAGTGCCACCCCTCCTCACATGCGCCCGAGGGTTATCAGTGCTGGATTGCCCTGACGGGACAGCAGAGGCACAGGCCAGACCCGCACTATTGTGGCATGTCCACAATCATGGGGTGGTCGGATTCCTGTCCGCCCGGCACCCAGCAGCCCTCACCACCAATCAGGCAGGGAGCCACGACTGCCAGCCACGTCCCCTTATAGGTCGAACAGGAGGGGTTCCAGGTTTACAGGGATTCCATGGCCCTCCTCTCTTGGCGCGCTTCCCGCATGAGCACCCCCCCCCCCTTCCATTTCGCCCACGGCTGGAGGTCTGCCTTCTAGTTTTCGACACTAGCTAGGTCCTGCAGGTTTCTTCCACTGCATTGTGATACCACGTTTAGCCAACACCAGGATCAAATCTATGGACCTAGTAGTGATTTTGTGTTTTGTGAGTCAGGGGTAGAGACCTAGGAGGCAGAATCGAGATGTAGAGGTTATGGGGCATTCCCTAACTTCAGCCAGGAAACGCACTTCTGTCCAGTAGGGGGATAAATGAGGACACTTCCAAGGTATGTGAATGAGATCTCCAGTGTGTGAGTGACAGCGTGGGCACGCGGGGATAGTCGGTGGGAAATATATGCTAAGGTTCGGGGGCTTTGTTGTAATGTGTAATAATGGAGCAGTTTGAACCAGGCATTATGTGACATTCTAAGCACTACCTCCCACACTTTAGCCCTGTGCCCGTCAGTCACAGGGGAACCAATGTCTATCTCCCAGCGCTTGCACAACAATGGGCCACTTCATTGTGCTAGAGCCCAACTGGTAAGCCACCATCCCATCAAGCCTGGAGGACATCTGGACATCACCAGCTCGGGATCCGTCCAGGCCCAAAATCTCCGCCCGTGACTGCACCCTAAAGGCCTGGCTGAACGAGCACCGCAAGAACCCCACCAATGGCGAGAAGATCATGCTGCGTAAATATGTAATATATATTTGTCCAGCCCAAATAGCTTCAACTTCTCTTAAATTGTAACCTTGAGTGAATGTGCAACTTGTATCTATGTAACTCTAACTGCTAGTATCTGTAGTAGACATGTACTTACTACCATTGTTATGTAATTTAGAGTTTATCTGTTTGTATCTTTTCCTTGAGTGAATTTGCAACTTGTATATATGCAACTCTAACTACTAGTATTTGTTGTAGACTTATGTGCCTGCTATGATTCTTATGTGAATTTTGAGTTTATCTGTTTGTATCTTTTATGTAATTCATGTACTCTGAAGTCCATATGTAATGTAACTAGTTCTATTGTAATTCGTTCTGACACCTTTGGGTAAAGTTCGTGCTATTTAAAAATGCATTAATAAATAAATAAATGTGAGGGAGCAAGAGCACATTCGCCCGTATCGCCCAATACAAGCCTGAGACCAGTCTCTGGGTTTTAGTGGTATCACAAAACAACTGCCAACTATGATTCAGCTGCGGTTCCATTCCTGTCGCCTACACAGCCCATGCACTGCTGCTGTCAAAGTACCATGTAATAACGAATATATCACGTTACTCCGCTAACCATCACTCCGCATACCGTCATCACAACATTTTTATAACGCAAATTCTATCACACCGCATTTTATAATAACTCAAACTTTTACCACGACTATACTTTTACCACGCATGCCATTACAACCCAAAGGCATGCGTGGTAAAGGTATATTCCTAGTAAAAGTTTTACAGGTAAGTGAGACTACACTAACCTACACTACACAAACACTACCCTACACTCCACTAACACTACCCTAAACCCTAAAACACTACACTACCCTACACTACACTAACACTACCCTAAACCCTAAAACACTACCCTACACTACACAAACACTACCCTACACTACACTAACACTACCCTAAACCCTAAAACACTACCCTACACTACACAAACACAACCCTACACTACACATACATTACCTAACCCCTAAAAAAACTTAACGCCCACCCCATTCCCATTCCCCCTTACCTCTCTTTCCTCATTGTTTTTCTCGCCTTCTGCTTACTGCATCACGTCGTCTTTCTGTGAGGGGCGGTGCACGTCGATGTGAGGAAACGGAAAAGCCTGTTTCCTCACAACGACGTGGATCACCGCCCAAAATCTTTTTTTTTTTTTACTCCGTCTGTGCATTTACCATACATACCTTTACAACGATTTGCGTTGTAAAGGCATGCGTTTTAAATGCACATGCGGAGTAAAAAAATGCGGAGTGATGGTATGCGGGGTAAGTAAACTTGCGGAGAAAATGTGTGCGGGGTCAAAGTCCGCGTTGTAAAAATATCGTTGTAAACGATATTTACCTGTAATAACTGCCCCGCAGGTAGGTCAAACTCCTTGCACAGATCTGCAAAAGGTTCAACATGCCCTCCGTATAGAGTGGCCCCACCGTCTCCACTCTTGCTCCAGCCCATTCAGCAGGTGGCGACCCTCAACCCATCCACCCATGTAAGAAGGGCCTGAAGCGGAATGTTTGGAGAATACGTAGATTGAGTCCATGCTCACTTAGCCAGCAGGTCCGCAGGACTCATAGGTTGTGCTGAACTATTGCGGAGGCCCTCTTGGGGATGAGAAAAAGGGGCCACAGTCGGGGATTGTCAGGGGGTTCGGCAGCTTCAGCTACCCTAGGGCTCCCCACCCAGGCAGACAACCAATGCATTACTGGCTCTGTGCTGCCAGATAGTATGCCTCAAAGTCCTGGGCATTCATTCCACTGTCCATGGAGGTCCGTTGCAACTTGGCAAATGCAACGCAATGCTGACTTTGTTCCAGAGTAAGTCAATCAGATTTGAGTCTAGGTCTTGAAACGTACTCCATGCCACCATCCCTGGTTTGACTATCATCTTGGCAACAGCTATTCTGCCTGCCAGCGATGGCCAGAGCGTTTTCCAGAAGCCTGTGCTTGCCCGGGAAATTGCCCTCCAACAAGTCCACGATTGTATGATAGATCCGGACGCCTAGATACTTCACTGCGGTGGGCTCCATCTCATGCCGCACAATGTTGGCGGTGCAACCCTGCCCCCGCAAGCCAGTAACAGGCTGGTCTTATGCCTGTTCACCAGAGACCCCCTCAAAGGATGCAAGAAGCTGCGCCGCCCTACTAGGTTCAGTACGCAGGTCACCCAGATACAGCACCATATCGTTGCCATAGAGAGAGATATGGTACGGTAGGCCACGAGAGGTAATGCTTAAATATGGGTGTCCGCTCCAAGCCCTACACACCAGGGGCTCCACTGCCATCGCAAAAAGCAGGGAAGACAGGGTGCCCCGTTCCACTGCGCATTGTTTGGATATCACTCAGCCAGTTTTTATCTGAGCCTCCAGGTGTGTATATAACAGGGAGATCCAACCCAAAAATTGGCACCCTACCCCCCATTCAGAGCATGACAGCATGGAGAAAGTCCCAATCCAGGCTAACAAAGGCATTCTCTGTCAACAAACATGAGCCTGGCCCAGAACCCCCAAGAAGCGCCAGATATTGATTGACATGCTGCGGCCAGGGATAAACCCTGATTGATCTGTTTGGATCAAGTCCCGCACGTGGGGCAGCAGGCGCTGCACCAGTATCCCACTGAGAATCTTATAATCGACGTTTAACATCAACAATGTTGGGTAAGCTGTCACGTCAGTAAGTGGTCTCCTGGGCTTGGGCAAGGACAAGATAAGGGCCTCAGGCGGCGTGGGGGAGCAGAGAATGCACTGCCATCGCCTCTTGATACAAAGCAGCCAGGTGGGCAGCCAACAGATCGATGTAAGTGGCATTCAATGTCACCAGGATCCCATCAGTCCCTGGGACTTTACCATGGGCCATAAGGCGCACCTCGGCCTGAATAATGTCCTCTGAGATATCCCCCCTCCCAGTGCTTCCTTCAGCTCCGGCAATAGTCGCCAGAGAAGGTCAGTGAGTCAATCGTGAATGTTGCGGTCCCGTGACATACCCCCCTTGCATATAGGCTGGCATAGTAGCCAACAAAGGCTCCATTAATTGCTACCTGTGTATGGAGTCTGGACACCTTAGAGTCTTTTATCCCCAGAATCATGGCAGTAGGGGGAACCGTTTTATCTTATTCATGTTGCATTAACAGAGGCTCTCTATATGCTCAAACACTTGTTCTTTGGCTTCCAGTACAGACTGCTGGGGGTCCGGCCTCTCGGGCCGCTCACGCTCCAGTTACCTAAGAGTTTGTTCATCACGGGCAACGTCCCTCAGGAGGGTATGCAGTATTCCCGCTGATTCGTCCATGCACCTACCCTGGAGTACGACCTTGAAAGCCTCCCATTAAGTGAGGATTGAGGAGGAAGTACCCTCATTCTCAGCAAAGAAGGGCTGGATATCTTCACAGATAGTATCACGGAGCACAGGGTCTTCCAGGCTAGTAGTCTCCAGAAATCAGCTTGGTTCGCATGGACGCCGGTCCCTCCACTAACATAGGGTCAGCAGTAAGGTGTTATGATCTAAAATTGTTCTTGCCAAATATTCCATGCCAGAGATGGCTGCTGGAATATCAGGGGAGCATAATAATATATCAAGGCAGACGTACAGGGCATGTATGGCTCAGTGAAACGAGTAATACCGATCCTGGGGTTGGAGATGGCACCATCCATCAGTCATACCCCAGTGTTACTGCCAGGCAGATAAGCATCCAACTACGCAGGCAGTGGGGAGTCCCTCAGCGAAGGGTGGGCACGATCAAGGTCCACATTTGCAACACAGTTAAAGTTGTCTTCAGTGATGACCCGTACGGGAGCCAGGGTGCAGGATAAGGCGTTGAAGAATAGGGGCTGGTCAACATTTGGTGCATAAACATTAACCAAGGATATATCAGGGTCATCCAGGTGGCCCGTAAGAATGGAATAGGAACCATCTGGCTCTACCTTCTCACTGGTCACCTGGAAGGGGACTCCAGGTCGCACCCAAAGTAAGGCCCCCTTAGCAAAGGCCTAAAATGTTGTGTAAACTCCATGACCGCTCCAGCATCTACACCGTGCCCCTCCTACTTAGCATTTAGGTGTCTCGTGTAGTAGCGCTATATGAACCTCTCTTCGCCGAAGGTAGGCCTGCACCTTATATTGCTTAATTCTACTATCAAATCCCTGCACATTTCAAGTGAGGAGCTTGTACATATTAAAGTTATCCCCCATCGCAACAAGAGGTCCCAGCAGTAGCTCACCCTGCCACGCCAGGGTGCGCAGCAGCACCGTCTCCAGTGCCGATCGCAAACTGGGAGAGGAGAGACACCCAACATAACCAACAACAAGAAAAGAAACACTAGAAGAAAAACCAACTCACCTGCCCCAGAACAGTAAGGTAACATCCCCCGTCCAAACAAACACATTCAATTGAACAAACCGGTAGGACAAAAAGTCGCCTACACTGTGGTATTTGGGGTGATAGGAAGAGGAAACAGAAAAAAAGGAAAAGAGGGGTAGTCCCAGGGGGTGGGCCCACATCCAGCCAGTAAATCAAAAGAGGAAGGCAGGCCTGCCCTCCAGGAGTCCCCTTGGAGAAACAGCAGGTGCAGCTATCGCTGCATGAAGGGGTAACACACAGCTACATATGCCCCCCACAGCAAGCGCATCGTCACAACCAGTCCCCGTCAAAGAATGCTATAAGCCGTCTGTGGGGTGACCTGAGGCAGAGTCCCACTCTGGGTAGAGTCAAGTGTATAGTCTGCGGCGGCCCGAGTCCGAGCCATCCACTCCACCCACCACAGGTAATGTACGTTGCTATGAGTCTGAAGCTGTGAGTTTGGCTGCTGATTGCACCGCACTCTGCCGTGCCAACTGTGCCTGGGCAGCTGTCGGGGTGCTCCTCTGCCAACGCCCCAATTAACAGCGGGCCCGGGGTCTCCGAGCTCTTCCCCTCACCTATAGGCTCAGGTCGGGCCAGTCTCTCATCTCGTTAGAGTCCAAAAAGAACACATTTCTTTGGGCAGTTATAACCTGCGGGGAAGAGCATGGCATATTTGATGTCTAAGCCCCTGAGTTTCCACTTGGCCTCAAGGAAAAAGAACACCGGCGAGGTGAAGTCCAATATGTTGCTATAGCATGTAGGTTTGCGCCCAACATTTCAGGATTCCCCCTGGGTGACCTCCCTGTAGAGTGCCACTCGGCCTCTACCATACAATGTAGACACACATACACGCATCCTCCACCCCTCGAGGCGGGCTCGCCTCGAGGGTATAAATAAAAGTACCGGAAGACCGCTCGGGGTCTTTCCGGTTTAACCAGCACACCGACTCACCGTCTCTGTGTTTGCGGCGTTCCTGTCCCCCATACACGTGGCCTGTCTGGGTCACCACATTGGCGACGAGGCCGGAGGTCCCGCTGCGTGCTGCCTACTCGTCCTGCTGCCCGCGGCGTCATCGGAGCCCACAAGCGTCGCTCCTTCATCATCGGCGCTTCCCCGCCTGTCGCGCTCCGGACCGGAGTGCCGCCTGCTGTCCCGGCCTGTTCCGGCCCTCCGCGAAGCAAGCGTGGTGGCCGAAGGAACCCCGAGCTGCCGGCCGGTGAAGCGCTGCACAGACGCGCTGAATGCGCATCACCCTCCCCCACCTCCCTCGGCTCTGCCTTCATCAGCGAGGCCTGGGAAGTGCCCCGCCCGCTGAACTTCGTGGAGCTCCTGCTGCCTGCTGTGACGCCCCGGGCTCCTGACTGGCTGAGGCCTGGCCGCGTGGTGGGTGTTCCCTCCCCAACAAGCACTGGCGAGTGCAAGGGGAACGGTGGAGGAGGAAGGCAATTCCACACTGGAATATGCAATAAATTACCAGGACTGACACGTCCCGCCAGCAACAAGCATTGGCTGCTGCAAGAGGGTTCTCCACGGTCCCTCATCAAGCCTTGGCAGCTGCAACTCCTATTTCTGGCCCTGGTGATCCCTGCGGACGCGGCGTGCCGCTGGCTCCCTTCAAGAGACGCAGGGGGACGCAGCTGACATCTGCGAGGTCGGAGTGAGTACGCCTGCCCCAAGCGCCCCCTGCCGCTCGCCCACCCGCCAGCCGGCTCGTGCGTGGGAGGCCTGAAGCTGTGTACCTGCATCTCGCGATGGGCGATCAACCGGGGGCCGGAAGGGGCGCCGCGCCGGGCCAGGCAGCTGCACCTGCTGGAGGGGGACGCCAAGCAGTTGACCCACCCCGTCACAATGCGACGACCAACCCGCTCCCGCCATTCAGCGAGATGGTGGATCCGGCCACTGCTGCACCCCGTTGGAGGGCATGGGTCGGTCAACTGAACAACTACTTCACGGGGACCCGTGAGACGGATGGAACTGTTAAGCGCTCCCTGTTGATTTTCTATGGGGGGTCCGAAATCTATGATCTCTTCGAGACCCTGCCGAACACGGGCAATGCGGATGACTACGACGGCGCGGTGGCGGCCCTCAACGGTTATTTCGATCCACAGCTAAACCTGGACTTCGAAAAATTCAAATTTCGACGGACACTACAATTGGAAGATGAGTCCATCGACATGTACCACGCACGCCTGCGGAAACGGGCAGCCACCTGTGGGTTTGCCGACCACCGGGAAGAGATACGGAGCCAAATCATTCTTGGATGCAAGTCGAAGCTGCTCCGGAAACTGATACTGCGCCAGCCGGGGATCACGCTCGATCAGATCCTGGTGCTCGCCCGCTCGCACGAACTTTCAGACGTCAGGGCGGAAGAGATGGCTGCGGCCCTACACAAGCCTGCCCCGGTGCAGACCGCCACCAGAACCCCCCAGATCAAGGAAGAGCGCGTGGATGCTATTCGGAGGAGGCCGACACCTGCGCCTGGGAGAACACGACCGCCACCCGGCGGGCCCTGCGGGAATTGCGGGGAGGACCACCTCCCCACAGCCGCGTGTGGAGCGAAAGGGCGCGAGTGCTCCCGCTGTGGGAGATTGAACCACTACGCAAAAGTCTGCCGCAGTAGCCAGCCACGGCCTACCCCAAGGAAGCCGCGAGGTTTCACGCAAAGGGTCCGCCAACTGTCGATCGCGGGGTCCGAGGAGGCAGAAAAGGAGGCGCCGCACCAGACCAACCTCGACTTGGAAGAAGATGACGACGAGATCTACTACGTATCGTTTGTAGGCCAGTCCGGGAGCCGGCGGAGGCCGCCTCCCATGTGCTCGGTCAGAATAATGGACACTACCCTTCAGGCGCTCATAGACACCGGAGCGACAGTGAATGTCATGGACTCCCAACAATTCGAGGCCCTGGAACACCGACCTCCGCTACTCCCGACCAGAGCGAGAATCTACGCATATGGAGGAGTCGACCCCCTTCCCCTGAGGGGCACGTTTGAAGCGCCAGTCACGAGTGGGTCACTCACCACCATGGCCCGGTTTCATGTGACAGAAGGGAAAAGGGGCACCCTTTTAAGCTGCCACACGGCCGAAGACTTGGGCCTCGTGTTCTTCACGAACGAAGTGCACGAAGCACACGCGGAGGACATTCTAAGTGAGTTTCCTGAGCTGTTCACAGGTCTGGGGAAGCTGAAAGGAAAGCAATTCAAGCTTCACATAGACCCCACGGTCAGGCCGGTAGCACTGAGACACCGACGAGTACCCTACAACCTGAGGCCACAAGTAGAAGCTGAACTGGCAAAACTTGAAGCGCTGGGAGTCATCGAGAAGGTTTCAGGCCCCACGCCCTGGGTGTCCCCGTTGGTGGTCGCCCCCAAACCGAAGCAGCCCGGGGCAATCAGGCTGTGCGTCGACATGCGGCTGCCCAACGCAGCAGTCAAGAGGGAGCGCCATGTCACGCCGACCATGGATGATGTCGTTGCTGATCTTAATGGGGCCAGGTGGTTTTCCAAACTAGACCTCAACGCGGGTTACCACCAGTTGGAGCTGGAACCGAGCAGCAGATACATCACGACGTTTGCGACGCATGTGGGCCTGAGAAGGTACAAGCGCCTCAGCTTCGGGGTATCGTCGGCCGCAGAGGTATTCCAGAATGCCATCAAGGAAACCCTGTCTGGTCTAACCGGGGTGATCAACCTGAGTGACGACATCCTCGTGTTCTCCTGCACCCTTGAGGATCACCACGCACAATTAAGAGCCACACTCCAGCGGCTCAGGGATCATGGCCTCACTCTACATAAAGAGAAGTGTGTGTTTTATCAGGAATCCATCGATTTCTTTGGTTACACCTTCACACGAGACGGCCTAAAAGTAGACCCCAAGAAAGCGATCGCCCTGAGGTCAGCCAGCATACCCAAATCACCAACAGAAGTGAGGAGTTTTCTTGGCATGGCAACTTATTGCGGGAGATTCATCCCGAACCTGGCGGCATTGTCAGAACCCCTCCGTGCCCTCACGAGAAGTGACCAGCCCTGGCGGTGGACCGTGGAGGCCAATACGGCGTTTGCGAAGATCAAGGCGGCCCTACAGGACAAAACGGTCATGGCGTACTTCCGCCCGGGGAAGCCGACGGAGCTTGTCGTGGATGCCAGTCCGGTGGGCCTCGGAGCGGTGTTGCTCCAGGAACACGACAAGGGCACATGGAAGCCGGTCGCATATGCCAGTCGGGCACTGTCTGACACCGAGACGCGGTACGCCCAGATTGAAAGAGAGGCCCTCGCGATCAAGTGGGCCTGCCAGCATTTCCACTTGTATCTGTTCGGACAGGACTTTACAGTAGTCACGGATCACAAACCGCTGGTCCCACTGTTTGGAGGCACCACACGGTTAGCCCCGCCACGGATTGAACGCTGGGCGGTACAACTGCAGCAATACCGATTCACAGTGGTCTTCCGTCCCGGGGCGCACAATCCGGCTGACTACCTGTCCCGGCACCCTGAAGACCTTCCCCTTGAGTGTGTCCCCGCGGACGTCGGGTACTCCGACGCCTACGTGAAGATGATCGGCAGAGATGCCTGCCCGGACGCGATGACCCTGGAGGAAGTTGGCCGGGTGACTGAACAGGATGGAACCCTGACTAAAGTCAAGGAAGCCCTAGCGTCCCACAACTGGAAAAGGTTTCTAGAAGGCAACCAGGTGCTCACGGAGGAGGAGAAACATGCCCAGCAGCGGATGTGGCAAGTCCGCCACGAGCTGAGTGTGGGAGAATGCGGCACAGTGCTACGAGGCCACCTGCTGGTTGTTCCCTGCGCACTTCAGGAGAGGTGTCTGCGCTTGGCGCATGAGGGCCATCAGGGGATGGCGAAGACCAAGGCCCGCCTGAGACACAAGGTCTGGTTCCCAGCCATGGACGTGAAGGTCGAGGAGCTGGTAAGAAGATGCAGAGCATGTACGATCACAGGAGCGGACTCACCAGCAACGCCGGTAATCACGGAGGAACCGTGTCCTCGCCCATGGTGCCATGTGAGTGTGGACTTCGGCAGCTTCCCAGACGGGAGGCAGATGCTGGTGATGGTGGACGCGTATACGAAATTCCCAGTGGTGGAGGTGGTGGAGTCCACGTCGTTCCCACACATCCGGATGGCTCTGGAGAGGACCTTCGCCATGCTGGGGAACCCAGAGATGATCCGGTCGGACAACGGCCCACCCTTCCAGGGCCAGGAGTTCAGGGACTACATGGCACAACGTGCGATCCGGCACAGGCGAATCACTCCTCTGTGGCCTCAAGCGAACGGCGATGTTGAGAGACTGATGCGTACACTGAACAGAGCCCTTCGCATTGCCGTCGAGCAGGGGCAGGATGCGGAAGCAGCCCTAACTAAGTTCCTTGATGCGTATCGGCATACACCGCACTGTACTACGAAGTGTGCCCCAGCACATCTCCTGTTTAAAGAGGCACCACGAGATGGAATACCGACGGATCCATCCTGGAGCCCACCGGCACGGGATGATGTTGCAGTACAGGAGAGGAGAGAGAGAGCTAACAACAAAGCCAGTGAACACCGGAGAGCCCGTGAACACCGCATTGTGGTTGGAGACAGGGTCATAGTGAAAGACCGACATCCGGGATGGAAGTTCAGGACGCCTTTTGAACCAGAGGTGTGGACGGTGCTATCGGCAAAAGGAACGATGATAACAGCCGGAAGAGGCGATGTGAGGGTGACCAGGAACGCATCGTACTTCAAGAGAGTCGGAGAGGAACTGGCGGGAGAGCCATCGCGTGAAGACGCGAGTGAGGAGCCGTTTGACTTCCCGGAGCGAGCCGACACCCCGGAGAGGGCGTCCCCGAGGCAATGGGGGTGCACTCCGCCAGGAGCCTCCGGTCGGACCCCGACTGACCGTCAGGAGAGTCAAACCCGAGCGGAAGAGCATGACCCCCGGGGCCAGGGTGAGAGCGGTGTGTCCCACAGGGGAATAGGCTCCAGGCTGCGCAATAACCCAGCTCCAAGTCAAAGACTCCGAGACTATGTTTGCCCCTCGCCTTGAGAGAGACTTTCGAAATGAAGGACACTATCTAAAATGTTGGAGGGATGTAGAGTGCCACTCGGCCTCTACCATACAATGTAGACACACATACACGCATCCTCCACCCCTCGAGGCGGGCTCGCCTCGAGGGTATAAATAAAAGTACCGGAAGACCGCTCGGGGTCTTTCCGGTTTAACCAGCACACCGACTCACCGTCTCTGTGTTTGCGGCGTTCCTGTCCCCCATACACGTGGCCTGTCTGGGTCACCACACTCCCCCTCCCCACACACAAGAATCGTTTTGATGCTTATACACAATGCCGAAAAACGGTATGTTTCCTGAAATAGTTCCATCCAGTTCATATCCTCCCCTAAGCGTGCACTCTTAGCAGCTGGCACACTTTTCGGTGAAGGGTCGGTCTCGGCAACTACTCTCATAGCACCCAAACAATGACTTTCTACGTTTGCACCATGGCGCAAGGGTGACTGCGTTGGTGCACGGCTGCTGTTTGTGCGCCGGCGCAGGGGAGAAGGACAGTAACGCGCCGTATCTTGTAGATGCGGCTCATTCCTGCCCTTTTATTTTGACACGCGGCAGTACAGCAGGAAGGCTTGCTGCGCTGCGCTGCCCTGCAACAAAATATAGTAAATGAGGCCCTGCATGTCTCACAGTACACTAACCAACAACATGGGCACTTCCACTCAGTAAAGGTCCTTACACCCTTCATACATGCACGAGACAGAAGACCCTCACACCCAAATGAAATCCTCCATCGACGCCTGCACAAGACAGACAGACCAAGTACTGATGCCCAGTGAACACCCCCCCTCGAATTTGGTACAATTCAACGTGACTTATGCTTTAATTGCTATAAAAACTGACAGACACAATAGCCTTAGTGTCCAGTTAATGACAATAAACACTTCTCACGTGACTGCAGAACTAGCAGAATATCAAAAGGCCTCTTTACAACATGCAAACACCACATCTGTTATCTAAATATTTTTCCTAAAGTGTATCTCTAACATGGTAGCATAATCCAAATTAACAATATGCAAAACGAGAGACAAAGGTAGCAGTAAGCCGCAACAAGATACTGTTGCTTCAGGGAAATCCTCTGACTGTTCCACTGACTGCATGGAAAGCAAAAATGGGGGAGTGATTCTGAATAGGGGGGCGAGAGGCTGGAATCACGTACAAAATAAATCAAACAAAAAATACCTCTCCCACCATAGATTAACCAACACTTTTTTATATGCCTTCAGAAGTTATATTTATTAACTCTGGGCTTGAATTAATTTTTTTGAAGATTTCTATTTTTTCTATTCAACGAATTATTCTCCTTGTTACTTTTTTATATACATGCTCCTAATTAACATCTTCAAAAACATATAAAACACATATGAGACATTATTAACAAAATGCAAACATGACAAATCTTCTTATTAAAAAGACCTTGGTGGATGACATAAATCAAACTCTTAAATTTGTATCTTTCCACCATACATACAATTAACCAAGTGATAATATACAAGAAGAAAGAAAACAAAAAATGTTTGTCCTACAAGACAATTATATAACAGTGGGAACCAAATCTGACTTTTTCCTCGCCTGCAGTAAAGTTTTTCAGGTCTTAAAGGAAGACAGAGTACTAATCGAAACCTCAGAAACTAGACTTGTTCACCCAAGTCCAGATTTAGCACTGATCTGTGCAGTCGTTCACATGTGTATGTACTCTTGGCTTCCAGAAATATAATAGCCGACGCGTTTCAACCTTCAGCAGTGGACCATAGTTAGGTTTGAATGAAGGTATTCATCAGGGCGATATTCATTTATTCAAGTAGGACATCACAGCTTTCCTAAATTAAACAAACGTGAATCTACTTAGTAAAATAGTTAAAATTTAAAAGTGCAAGTCATTTTCTCAAAGTCTATTAGAAGAGAAAATGTGTCACTACATACCAAATTCTGTGTTAGTCTGAGCCAAAATGGGGTCGCAAAGTCGGTGACCAAAAGATAATTGTTACAATCTTTTTTTTTTAGGTATTCAGTCCTTGTATTCACTTTCCACTGTGCTGCCACAATGCCAAGGTAGAGACAAAAAAGAGAGAGCGGAGCGTATAACCATCAATTTTCAAGTTTATGAGGGAATTATTATGCTACAATTTTATACTGGAAAGAAATGGGGATTTATATTGGACTTCAAAATTAAGCTCCCTTATTTCACCTTGCGTGGATTTTTAAAAAAGAGTGGATAGAAACACACCAGAAAACAAGCAGTGGCAAAGCCAATAGGTCTGGCGTTGGCTGCGAGCCTTTTTGCTGTGTCAATTCTTTATTTTGTTGGGGAGGCTACCGGGCCTTGTCAATCTAAAAGAAAATATTGGTAGAAATATTTTTGGATCTCCAGAGCACACATTGTCATAGTAGTTCTCGGCACTGAAGGGAACTACTTTGTGTGTCAATGTTTTCCTCGTGAAAGAGCAGAACGCTATCACCCAAAATGAAGTGAGCCAATGGCAGAAGTGGGATGGCCTGGTCTACTACCCAATGATGTAGTGTGCGGAAGAAAATGTGAATGGCACAACAACAGATCAATGGACTAAGGGCCAGTGAGAAAGCCTTTATAAGTATATTATATATATATATTGGTTTTAATAAAATCAAATGGCCTTGGTGAACGTCAGACTTGCCTGATCGATAATGCATAAGATAGCACTCATGCAAACAGTACCTCCGTGACAGAGGCAACCGACACAAAACACTCCAGAAACCCCGTGTCCACAGTCTCTTTTCTTCTTTAATGTCACTTGCTGGAGAGTAGGAGAAATTGGAATCGAAGGCCTTTAAGTCCTCTGGCCATGTTCGACTGGACATCAGAGAAAGACATGAAACGCTCACTAAACACTGCTTGCCTACTGTTCCTTTTCTTTATAAATGAACCATTCAAATAGTCCTCACCTCTTCTTCCCTCAGCAGTGGCCACACCTGATGACGTCAGACACCGCTCTTTTGGGGGTAGGCAGTGGGCACTCCACTCGGGAATGGGAAGAAAAAGTGGTAGAATGTTCTAGCATATTTGAAAATCCCTTCATTTCTCAGGACAACAGGTCACACCGTATAACATAAACTCTGCTCAAGCCCAGAATAAGATAGTTGCACAAAATACCAACCCCTGCCTGTGTTACCCCTGGGCTTCTGGTTCGGTTGGTCTTTATTGATCAAGCTGTTATTGTGTTATTTAAATCCTATAAAGCACTAAATAGACCGAAGCTGAAACAAACATAACCACAGAACAGAGAAAGAATAAAAAATAAACCGACGGGTTCCTAGAAACGAGTTAATACTCAAAAAGCTGAGCCTTCAGTTGTCTGTGAAAAAGAGTGAATGGATAAAATTGACAGGAGCTATGGGGGGGGGGGGTGGGGAGGGCTTGTGGGGTTCCGGGGGAGATATTATTCCATGCTTTTCCTGTAGCTGCAGAAGAGGCCAGGCCACCAAATGAAAGCTTTGTCTTCGGGATCTGAAGTAGCCATTGTTCTATTGATCACAGAGTGTGCTGTGGTTTCACATCATGTCCACTCATGGTTGCTTTCTCCCATCCTTCTCTGTTCCACCTGTGTGTTGGCTTCCTGTTGATTCCGCCCTTCCCCCCTAGCACCCAGCATATTACCCATTGTGTGTCCTCTTCCAACCCCCTTCTCCCCCCCACGTGTTTTGCTCTTGGTTTCTCCCACCTCCCCGTCCTCTTGTTGTTCCCTCCCACTAATCCTCCTGTGCTCATTGAATCTCCCAGAGGCTTCTCATCAGTGCCGCTGGTGCCAGGTATTTTTGTCAGTAGAAATGTCTCTTTCTATGTTGTTGAAAGAAATGAAGCAATATAATTAAGGTTCTCTTAACATCCCATATTCGTTTTTCCTTGAAATGAAAGTCGGTCTGTTATGAAGACCTCATGACCTTCATTACAGTCCTCTTTACATTTTTAATATTTCTGAAATGAAGGTAGGATGGCAAGGGAGCCTTCATTATAATTAGGCTTTCTTGTTTTCAGTTTCTATTCTTGGTAAATTCTGGTGGGGTTTTTTCCAGTGTTTTCAATACCTTAAAAAAACAGTGGTTATCAGTGGTTACACATTTTCGCGACATTAAAAACAACAGAAACAGTGTTTTTCCGGTGTTTATGGAATGTTTTCCTTTTAATTAATGCTTGCTTTCAACACTGATAGTGCATGTGTATAAACAGCATGTGTACAGGGTATATGAGGTCCAAAAACATTTTTACAGATCAAACTTATATTAGTACACCATACAATACTTCTTTAGTGAGTCTTTGATCATGTGTGCTAGCTCTCTCCTTCCTATGTAAACGTTTATCAGTAAAAAGGCCCTCTCAAAATTGGCACTTAAGACGGGCAACACTAAAATAGCCAGTACACAATTTACTAACTCTGCCCAATAACATAGCTTTCCATGCCAATGTGGAGCACCTGAAGATTGTGATTCTCTAGGACATGTTCTCCAACATATGCATTGAATTAGGCGCATATGCCCTCAGTTATTGAAGCGGTCAAAAATGAATCAGTACTTTTCAAAGTCTGGAGAAAATTCAGAAGGGATCTAGAACTTCTGAAAAGTACCCCAGTGAGGCTTCATTAACTTCAAATTCCATGGTTGGTGAAGGGACATTTCTATTCATCATTGCAAGCCATTTCCCACAGACTGTAAAATTAAATTTCCTGAATTGTTCCTCAATATTTCCTTGCTTACCAAGTGGCAAGAATTCTAACATGGAGCACGTTGCAGTGCCAAAGTGACTAAAGGTGTCGCCCATCCTACTTTCAAGGAGATGTTTCACATCTATACCAATTACACTGAAAACTTGAAAAACAACAAAACTCAAGCAGACTATTGTTAGCCCAGTATTTCTTGCTGCTGCCTTATATAGCAAAGTTACATTGTATTAGCCCCTTAAGGAAGAAATAAAAATTACTCTTTCACTCATATTTTCCTTTCTTTGAATGTCACTTAGTTTGTGGTTGTGAAGGTGTTTTTTCAGTGTTTATATGTTTACACTGGTGATGGCTATTTTCCTTTCTGTGGGGTTTTATCAGTTAATATAGGTTTAAACCTAAAAACAGATAGCCTAATTATAATGCTTCTTTCATTTCTATTACATAAAAAGTAACAAAGAACTACAGTGAAGGGTTTTCTGGGCAACCTTCATTTCACGTGGGAACAAAAAAAGGACTGTAATGAATGCAAGGGATCCTTGAATGTTGACTGGCTTTTGCCAGTGTAATAACTTGCATTACCCAGGTGGCCCCCCTCCCCCCCCCGGGCATTTAAACACCCCCACTCAGTTCTGGTCTTTAACGTCGCTGAGTCTTAGGTTCATCATGGCAACAGAACACCCATGTGACAATTATTCTATGACTGAGCATAGTGACAGAGAGGCTAGTGTCAGCATCAACTTATGACACCACATTAATTCAATCACTGCACAAATGATCAATCATCTTCCAGAAAATGCACCACAAGGCAAGAAAATTTTGCAACAAAAGCTGCAACACTGTGGTCACATTCAAATAAACAGACCACCAGAGCAATCATGCTTAAGTCCCAACTCACTTCTGACTCTGTGGTAGTATTTGCGGTGAAATGCTGTGTCCATCCTTTACACCAGTAGTGCTTCCGGACAAGGAGGGACACGCAATTGACTCATTGGCATGGAAAATCAGCAGACAACTAAGCTTTCCAAGTCAACAGTACCTCAGGTGTGTGATGACCAAGGCCGGTGCTTGAAACGGTAATACAGAAGTGCTGTCCAGTATGTGTTTGCCACCACGAAGTGCCGATACCCTCTCTTTCATATTAAAGTATCTTTCATATTAAAAGTAGTGCAGGTCCTCAGTGCCTGCCCATTCACATAACTGAGCAAGACCATTGGGAGAAGAGCAGGACAAACTTTCTCTACAAGCTTGTCCCCCAAAAAACTAAAGATAGCATTTCATGAGGTAATGAAGGAATGCTTGTCTCCTTCCTGCTTACAAGTGCCTCAGCAGACGGGGCAGACTTTGCTTGTCATAGAACTGCCATTGTGTTTGTTGTCCATGTAGAGGTCACAAGCAAGACAAACAGGGTTAAAACCAGACATGCAACAAAAATCATAACTTTGTCCTTCAAGGGTAATACAAAATTTCCTAGCTAACGTGCAGGAAAGTTTAAATTCTATTAAGGACGCGGAGGCGAGGATTATGCTGTATCTTTCTTCCCTTTGTTAAAAAAGCCCTCCTTGGACCCGGCCGATCCTAGTAATTATTGGCCCATTTCCCAGCTGCCTTTCTTGGCTAAGGTGGTGGAAGCACATGTGAACTCCACTCTGTCTAAATTCATCGAGCAGTTTGCCATCCTTGATCCATCACAACATGGCTTCCGGCCTAGGCACAGCACCGAGTCAGCGCTATTGGTCGTGTCGGAAGCCATTAGGGGCAGTTTGGACGCAGGGGACTCTGCGACTTTGGTCCTTTTGGACCTAAGTGCCACATTTGACACTGTGTCCCATAAGATACTGCTCAAGCGCCTACAGGATATTGGGATCAGGGATTCGGCTCTGGCTTGGATTCGGTCTTTTCTAGAGGAGAAATATTTTCAGGTCTTAGTACCTCCTTTCTCCTCTCAGGATTTTGCGTTGCATCAGGGGGTGCCACAGGGCTCCATACTAAGCCCACTTCTGTTCAATCTGTATGTCAGCCCCCTGGCGGAGGTGGCTAAGGGTAGGGGGTTGTCTTTGGTGTCATATGCTGACGACACCCAATTGATGATAGCTTTCTCGAAGAAATGCAACACCAATTTGGACAAGTTTAGAGATCTTCTGGCTATCTCCGATTGGATGGCAGCAAACTGTTTACAGCTAAATGCCAGTAAATCGGAGATTCTGCTGTTTGGGAAGGACCGGGAGCTATGGTCCGAGCAATGTTGGCCGGACCGCCTCAAACCCGCCCCACTCCCTAAGGAGACTGTAAAAAATCTGGGTGTGTGGTTTGATAATGGCTTGACTTTCGAGAAACAAACGAAAGCCGTTACGGGGGTCTGTTTCGGGCTTCTGCGTGGCCTAAAACCTTTGCTCGGGTTCTTCCCTCCCAAGGTGTGCCAGACCATTGTCCAGGCATCGGTCTTGTCAATATTGGACTACGGAAATTCCCTCTATTTGGGAGCTAACAAGGCTAGTATTAAGCGCCTGCAGAGGGTTCAGAATGCGGCAGCACGGATTCTGGTTGCATTGCCCAGATATTGCTCAGTGGCGCATGCCCTCCCCAAACTCCATTGGCTGCCGGTTGACAAGCGTATTCAATTCAAGGCGCTGTGTATTTCACATAAGATCTTGTCACAACAGGCTCCACCGGGGCTATTCCATCTGATAGAGTCCTATGTGCCCAAGCGCTCGCTGCGATCCGCTGACCTTGCCCAGGTTTGTATTCCCCGAGTCTGGAGAGTGAGGGCCGGGGGACGTTCCTTTCACTGTATGGCGGCGAAACTCTGGAACTTGCTCCCGACCCCTATCAGAACTATTCCGAATCATTTGGCATTTCGCAAGGCCTTGAAGACATGGCTTTTTCCTATTTCTACTGTCTAATCACTCTGTCTCTCTCCGTGGCTCTTGTTTATTGGACCTTGGTTTGCGCTGGGACGCCTCGTCGCTGAGGCAGCCATGCGCATTATAAATTCGAAATAAATACATTTATTACAATTCATTAGCTCCAGCAGCTTTTCAAAGAAACACAATCTACATGAAAAAACAACATTTCCCATGAACACAGGGAAAATGGAAATAAAGAAAGTCCAACGGAGATAGCCAATCCAGCGTGAGGATCTCTCATAACTTCCCCCGCGGACGCTCTGTCTCCCTCTTTCTTCGTGCGACCCCATCAAGGTAGTCTCTGGTAATTCTTGCTTGCAAATATCCGATCCTAAGATAAGAAGACAATCTAGGTAACTTCAAGGGACTAGGACTCTATGCCACCATCCTGTCCAACATTACATGAGTAGAACATGAACAAAAGGCATGATCAACATTACTTTGCTCGAAACATTACCGTAAACAGTTACTCACCATACGTACGCAGATGTTCTGGGCGGGTTCAGAAGAAAAAACGGATGGGCTCATCCTCGCCTCCACGTCCTTAATAGAATTGAAACTTTCCTGCACGTTAGCTAGGAAATTTTGCATTCTATGGCAGGACCGGAGGCTTCAGATTAGGCTAGTTTAAAGCTTGTCCACCACCAAAGATCCCAGTGATACTACTGGCTTAAAGTAAAATCTTTTGAAGGTGGAATCCGAAGACCAGTCTGCGGCATTCAAAATATCCTCTAGCCACGCTCCCAAGGAAAAAGCTTTGGGTGCCATTACACCCCTCACCAAATGAGCCCCAAAGTGGGAAGTATCTATTCCTGCTTCCTGCATCACCCAGCGGACCCATCTCGCAGTCGTGGGGGACGAAACCGCCTTGTGTGGTTTAGTAAGAGCAATAAACAATTGTTTCACGCCCTGTGGACGTATATCTACTGTTGACACCTCGTAGGCCTTCAGCGCTCTAACCACACACAATTTTGGGATGTCCGGGAAAGCAGGATAAGACACAGATAATAACTCACACTTAGTTCGTCTAGAAATATGAAACGTAACTCCTTCCGGAGTAAAAACCCGGCCCGTGAGATCGAGGGCCCTCACAACTGCCACTCGGCGACATGAATTCAAACACAGCAACATTGCGAGCTTGGCAGACATTTGCTTTCGTGACAAATACTTGTTAGATGGCCAGGATCGAAACAGGTTTAGAACCTTGTTCACATCTCATAACACAGAGTACCGAGGCTCTGGAGGAACAGATAACCTGATACCTCTCAATAATTTGCAAACTAAGGGATGTTCGCCCACCGGGCGATTATCCAATGGCACATGACCCGCTAAAATCGCTGAACGACAGGTGTTGATTGACCTATAGGCCAGTCCCTCCTTTGCTAGCGAGGCTATGAAGTTAAGGACGTAGACAATGTCCGCCCCCATTGGATCCACCTGTTGTCGCAGACACCATCTTCCCCACCGTGACCATGCGGACCGGTATCTCTTATTGGTGGTCTCGGCCCAGGACTTAGGTAGCAATACGGCAGCTTCCTCCGAAAGGCCTGGGACTTTCCAGCGTTGCCTGTAACCCGCCAGGCCATCAAACGCAGACTGCCCGTGACTAGAAGATGGTGGGGATTCCCCTGATGATCCTTGAGGAGATCGTGACCGAGGGGTAGAGGGTTTGGAAAATCCCTGGAAAGTTCCATCAGAACCGGAAACCAGGCTTGCGACCTCCATATTGGAGTGATCACCACTAGGTCCGCCTTTTGTCTCCTCACCTGGGTTGATAACCTCATGATCATTGCGAAGGGGGGAAACGCATAACCCTGTTCCTTGCTCCAATCTTGAAGGAAAGCATCCACTGCCAACGCCTCCGGATCCGGTCGCCAGCTGTAGTACCGTTTCAGCTGGGCATCCAGACGGGAGGCAAAAAGGTCCACCGAGAAGGGACCCCATAGAGTCTGGATTTCCCTGAAAACACTGGGGTGTCGTTGCCACAAGCTGGTGTCCTTCCAGTGACGAGAGCACCAGTCTGCCACTTGGTTGGACGAGCCCGGCAGATGTTCCGCCGACAGGGATATCTGGTTGGTTAGGCAATATACCCAAAGGTCGCGGGCCAGATTCGACAAGGCCTTGGACCGAGTCCATCCGAGACGGTTGATGTAGCGCACCGCTGCCACATTGTCCATCTTGAGCAGAACACAACTTTGGATACTGTCATTTGTCCAACACTTTACTGCGAACGAGCTCGCCATCAACTCCAGGCAATTGATGTGAAGAGTCTGTTCGGAAGAGGACCATCTTCCTCCGGTAGACACTTCTCCGCAGCGGGCACCCCAACTGGAACCGCTGGCATCTGACTCTATCACCAGATCTGGTTGTGAGCCAAAAATCGCACGGCCGTTCCAAGCCTCCATATGGTCGATCCACCATTTCAGTTCCGTCTTTGCCTCCTCCGTGAGGGGCATGACCTGAGAGTAGGAGAGGCCTTTGCGCAAGTGACATTCTTTGAGGGGCTGGAGGGCCCTGTAGGTCAGGGGTCCCGGAAATATGGCCTGAATCGACGACGATAGAAGGTCTACCACCCTGGCTAATTGACGCAGGGAAATCGTGGGCCATGCCAGCGTACGCTTCAGTTCGTGTCTGATCATGGATAACTTCCGAGAGGGCAGGGACAAGGTCGCCGCTACCGAGTCGACCATGAAGCCCAGAAACTGCATCTTCTGGGAAGTGGTCAAGTTCAACTTGGTCTCGTTGATGACAAAACCCAGCGATTCCAGGAGAGACACTGAGTGCTGCAGTTGAACCACTAGACGTTGGGGACATTGACTCATGATGAGGATGTCGTCCAGATAAATTATCAACCGGATGCCCTCTGATCTGAGACACTCCACCACAGGCTTCATCACCTTGGTGAATCACCAAGGAGCGGAAGACAGCCCGAAAGGGAGGGAGGCGAACTTGAAAATCTGAGAGTCCCACTGAAACTGCAGAAAACGTCTGTGAGGTGGAAAAACCGGGATCGGAAGGTAAGCGTCTTTGAGGTCCAGACGGACTATCCAGTCTTGTACCTGTAACAGATCCCTCAGGAGGTGAATGCCCTCCATTTTGAAATGGCGGTAAATGAGCCACCCATTGAATTCTCGTAGATTTATTACGGGGCGATAGCCTCCGTCCTGTTTCTCCACCAAGAAGATGTTGCTGAGAACCCCCCGGGGGTGAAGAGTGGAGGGTGTAACTGCCCCTTTGCGCACTAACTCTGAAATCTCCCTGTCAATAAGCTCCCTCTACTCCCGTGTGAAAGTGAGCGGTCTGGGGTGAAGGGGTTGAGTCGGTAGTTCGAAATATTCTATTTGAAACCCTCTGACGGTTTGCAAAACCCAAGCGTTAGAAGTGAGTAAGAACCAATTGTGAAGAAAAAACTGTAGTCTGACTCCCAACTTCACCTCTCCCAAACTCTGGAGTCTTACCTCGTTGGTTGTTATAGGAACCATCTCCACGTCCTCTGCCTCCCCTGCGACGAGGGAAATTCCTGGTCGGGTAGAAATTCCCGAATTTTTCCGGGTCCTGATACTGCCCTCTGTGGGACTCGCCTTGCTTGAAGGAGGCTCTGTTGTAAGGTCGGCCGTCCGAGCGCCCCCTGCCACGACCGGCTGCGCCAAAAACACGCAGGGTGAAGATCCGCTTAATTGACATTTGGGCCTTGTCCAGAGAATTAAACGTGTTCACAAACTTGCCTAATTCTTTTACGAAGGGATCTCCGAAGAGATTTCCCTCCACAACGGGACCCGCCTCTGTGGTGGCCAAGTCCCCAAGTTTAGGATCTATTTTTATAAGGAGGGACCTGCGCCGCTCAGTTGAAATCACCACATTGGCGTTCCCCAAGAAGATGATCGCCCTCTGCGCCCAACTGGAAAGGGTGTCCGGGGATATCAGGGTACCCGAAGCCTTGGCATCTTCAGCCATATCTAGAATTTTTGGTAAGGGACCAGCTGTGTCCAAAAGCTTATCCTGACACGCTCTCCACGAGCGGTCAATACCCTTCTTAGGATCGCGGATGAATTTTGCCAAAAAGGTGATCATCTTAGGATCCACTTCGGGGGTCACTGCGACTTTACCCTCTAGGGTAGGGCGCGGGCACTCCACGCGGACGCAACTCCTTATCTCCTGGTCTAGGGGCTTGCGCAGTCTGGCCGCCATGTAGGCTGCCACCTTCGGAGCAGGGGTCCACTGTGATGAACGCGGATGCAATAAAACATCCGGATTAAGCATATCTGCGTTTGGATCCGGAGACGCTGATGGGGCAGGCTTAGATAGGCACCATGGTTGCTCTGATTCCCCATCCCCGTCCGAGATCTGGGGGAACTCGTCTGGGTCCAAGGTAGCCACATCATCTGGAACACCAGAGGGTCCCGCCAGAGTCTCCTCCTGTTTGGTGGGTGGTGTGGAGGCCCTGGCTTCCATAAATGCCATCTTAAGGCGCACAAATGCGTCAGTGTCTACTCCTACGTCCTCAGAACGCTTGCGTTTGGGACCCGTTGTACTAGGGGATGGTTGGCCCGGAGGTAGGGGAGTCTTAGACCCCGACGGATCTTCCCTCTGGTCGAGGGGTAACTGGCATTGCACCTGTAACCTTTCAATTTTCTTCTCCAGAGACTCAACCACCTGGGACACCGCCTTGAGGATGGAGGAATCCATGACCCGACAAAAGTGATCGTCTACGGGCAGGTACATGACCTCCTCCTCCTCTTCCTCGTAATAATCCTCATACTCCATGAGGAAGTAACTCAAAAGCGCAACAGCAGCCAACAAAGGGGAATTACTATAGGGACAATCCCTAGTTAATAGGACAGAACGTGCAACTCAATGGCCACACAAAAGGCTTGGGACCATAAACGCCCTCTCTATTCTGAGGGTACTGACACTGCCTGGGCCGGCCCCTTCTCTTAACAGCAACCGTGGTCTTACCCGCGATGCGGGTGTTCAGGCTCCAGGCAGGGACTCACAAATATTAAAACTTGCCCAAACGCTAATAAGGGATCTTCCCCCGCGGCACAGTGAGTCCGTCTGCACTGCGCTAAGTGATTACAAGGCGGAACTAGACGACTCGCTGCCGCGGGGGTAAACGCACTAGTAGTGCACAGAGCGCGAGGGCGTGTGGTTCCCTAGCGGGGAGAGGCCACACCGCGCCAAGAGCCTGAGGTAAACGTCGCAGCCGCATAGGAGTGTTCTACGCTCCCGTGGCCGATCTGAAAGAAAAACAGTGTTAACTGAAGTCAAACCGAAGGTAATACCCTTAATGGCACGCAACCCGCATAGGCTAAAATCGCACAAGAACCCAAAGCAATCAGAATTTCAAAGAAAAATAGAAGCACTCATCTTAATGCTGCTGGAGCAGCGAAGAAAGAGGGAGACCGAGCGTCCGCGGGGGAAGTTATGAGAGATCCTCGCGCTGGATTGGCTATCTCCGTTGGACTTTCTTTATTTCCATTTTCCCTGTGTTCATGGGAAATGTTGTTTTTTCATGTGGATTGTGTTTCTTTGAAAAGCTGCTGGAGCTAATGAATTGTAATAAATGGAAGAAAGATACAGCTTAATCTGAAGCCTCCGGTCCTGCCATAGAATCTGTTACACTGCGCCCACAGCAAGGATGACATGGTCAGAACGAAGGCAGAAGCAGCACACTCATCGCTGTATCTTCTGAAGGGATTGTTTCACTGCATGGAATTGTGCAACCATTTGGTGTTCTTAACCCTGCTTCAGTTAGTCTTGAGCTTATGATTGGCTTT
The DNA here is from genome assembly GCF_964204655.1 of Triturus cristatus. NCBI lineage: Eukaryota > Metazoa > Chordata > Amphibia > Caudata > Salamandridae > Triturus > Triturus cristatus. The sequence goes on along the minus strand of NC_140584.1, from coordinate 826,712,388 downwards.
GGGTACTTTCTTTAAGTAGGAACCAGGGGGTGCGTTGCTCTAGAAGAAAGAGCTTGTGAGTGCTGCATTGTGAGGAATAGAAGAGAGTGTTTCAACAAGGAGAACGCTTTGGCTGGTGGGGTGCAGTACTGGCTTTCTAATATGTGTTGTGGCTGTGTTTGTTAGTGTTGCTACAGTTACATTCCTCTTAGTGAGGTAGCTTAGAGTCAAAAATCACCCGAATCATGCAAAATGTGAATCTTATAAGGCACTTGGCACAGTGTTAGGTAGTCATATGAACATTTATTTTTTATATAGACCCCAAAAATCTGCCCCCCCCCTATTTTAGGCATGTGATGTCATAATACAAAATGGCTGCCGCTAGGGCCAGTAAATGATCATAAACGTAATATTAGTCTTCCTGCACATAATTGTAATTTATTTTAGCTAAGTATTTAAAACATTTTGCAATTTAATTGACTCATACACTATGATAAGTATGTAGATATATCGTAGATATACAGGGTGTTCCACATAACTTGTTCACCCCCCCTTAACCTTTGAATGGCTAAAGATAGAAATGTCAAACAATAATCATGGTTCGTCAAAAAATGTATAGTTTATGTTGCAACTATTTTGGGGGCGCTTGGGCCCCATATAGAGGGTGAACCAAAAGTCTATTACAACATTTTAAATGACACCCTGCATATTTTTGCTATATTTTTTGTTATAATATAAAAACTGATTTTGTAACATTTAAACATTAAAACTTTTTCTATTGAAGAAGACGAAGATACGGAAGATATTGTAATCAATGTTTATTGTTATTTTAGTCAACTGTTTTTTAAAGGTTAGTCATCTAAAACATGCCCTCCTGATTGCACTGTCCATTGCAAACTCAAAGACTAGTCCAATTGTTTACATTTACAAGCATGGGTACACAGTGTTTTACATCCACACTTAACAAGTTCCTTTCAGTATTTTGAAGCATCATGCAAAAGTGACCAAATAGGTTCATATCCAGAATCTTCCTTCTGCCATCCCCACAGAGCTGGATCAGGTATATCAGGATACACATTCCACCACTGAGACCACACATAACCCGCTTGGAAAATAGCTCTCTTGCGGTGCTGTAAAAGAGCAGCCTCACTTGGTGGCATATTTTCTAGAGTGTGATTAAGTTTGGTCGTCATCATTCTTCGACACCCGTTAACAGAATCTGTTTTAATGTTCTTATTGTATAATCTAATTACAAATCGCTGAAGCTGACTGAAACTGTTGTTTGAAATATTTGGTGCACAATGAGAGAGCTCAATAAATGTTTCTGTGATAGCCTGTGCCACGTTTCCCAAACTGTTTTCTTGCCATGACATGCAAATGCAGATACAGTGTCGCAACCCGTAAATGCATTGAAAAATAAAATACCATCACAAATACTTCTGCCAAGTTTATTAGCATACTCATGGATAGACAACCGCCCTTGATGTTTCCCAATACCCAAATCAATCCACAAATTTAAAAGATTTAAGCTGCTAAATGCATAAAGAGCAATAACTGTGAATTCGGAATCAACAGTACGTATAGTTATAGTCTTCTGGCCACTTTCACTAGCATGCTTTTTATTTTAATTTTAATTCTTTATTGATATTTCACAATTATATCCAAATCAAGATAACACTAGAAAAAAAGAAACCAAATTTCATCCCCCCTCAACCTCCCCACCTGCCCCCCACCCCTCCCACGGCTAGCTACATATATTCCAAATGTCAGAAACTGTCATTGTTTTATACAAAAAAAAAAAAACTTAGGACAGAACAAACAAGAAAAGGAAAAAAGGAAAGAAAAGGGAGTAAAGCAGAGCAGTATACCATCTGCTAGTTCATAAGATCATTATTATTCATTCAAAGTTATCCAATAGTGTAGAGGGGCCCATATTGCTAGACCTTTAGCTTTAATTTTACTGCCTTTGCTAGCATAAACAGCTTTTTCAAACTTATAAATTGCCAGTAGTCTCTCTAGCCAGTAAAGGCCAGACGGAGGAGTAGAGTCAAGCCAGTAGGTGGCTTCACATAGCCTAAATACTGTAGAGGCAATGAATACAAAAGTACGACTTGAGTTTAAAGAGAGAGGATCCCCTATCCCTAGAACAATCATCTGAGGACTAAGTTCAATTTCATATCCAAGTATACTTGCTAAAAAACCCTTCACACTACCCTTCAGAGTTTCAAGCATAGGACATGTCGCAAACATATGAATGATGTCTGCAGCTGGATGCTGACAGCGAGGGCAAGTAGAACCTATCTCTCTCCCCCATTTGGCAATCTTAGCTGGTGTTATGTATAAATTGAACCAAGTTTTAAAACATTGGATCTGCAAATTAGTTGCCATAAAAGATGTCTGTGCCATGTATAATGAATCCTCAATAACCCCAGCTTCAGCCGCCAGCCAATTTTGCCGTCGATCTATATGTTTACTAAGATCATCCGGAATTAAATCAATGAGAATTCCGTACAATCCACCCAGAGTACTTGATTTTTTAAATAATTCTTCCATTAATTCCATCTTGGAGAAGCCAGAGAACCCACCTGTTTTTTTACTCAAAAAATCTCTTAATTGGAGATATTTAAAGAATTGACGATTATCTAGCCCGAATTTATCTCTTAAAATGTCAAATGGTAACATATCAGGTCCAGTTGTAAGATCTCCAATAGTTCGTATTCCTTTGTCGTACCATTGCCTCATATATCCATCATTAAAAATATGAGGAAAAAGATTGTTTTTATATACAGGGGTATACACATTAAAGCGCCCAAGCCCAAGTTTTTTACGAACCGTAGACCACACCTTAAATGCACTTATGACAGTTTTAAATTTGACTTGTTTATAGTAATTGAAATCGACATGCCGTAAGAGACAGCCCTTAGCTTCAATTCCCAAGATTAATTCAAAAATAGGGATGGGGGAGTCATACCTCAGTACATCATTTTTCTCAGTAAGCAATAGTTTCATATTCTGTAGCATCGCAGCCCAGTAATATAATTGAAGATTGGGTACCGCCCACCCTCCTCTCTCTCTAGACAAAGTTAATAGTCTAAAGGCTCGGCGCGGTCGGCAGTTTGCCCAAATAAATTTTGAAAAAAGTTGGTTCATCGATGCTGACCATGTTTTATTAAGAAGCAAGGGTATGGCTCTTAAGAAATATAAAATCTTCGGGGAAAAAGATAATTTTAATAATGTTACATCTCCCTACCAGCGTAAGTTTTAAATTCTCTAAGCATCGAAATTCAATCTTAAATTTGGCATTCAAAGGATTTAAATTATTCTCCATAATTTTAGACACATCAGCTGTGATTTCTATACCCAGATAAACCGCTTTTTGAACCACCCGAATATCATTAATTTGTAAACTACTACTAGTCAATATTTGAGATTTAGTCTGGTTTAATCGATAACCTGAATATTTCCCAAATAGATCCGCTTCTTTCTCAATTTCCCCTAGGGCAATCAATGGGTCAGAAGTGATAATAGCAAGGTCATCATCATACGCCAATATTTTTGTATTTCCCCCGACATTCTGTACTCCAACGATCGAATTGTTGGCTTCTATTTTCCTGACTAGAGGGTCTATGTAGAGCGCAAATAATAGTGGTGAACAGGGGCACCCCTGCCGAGTCCCTCTGCTAGTTAAAACTGGGTCCGACATTTCTCCCATGATAGAAATGCGGGCCGTCGGATTACGATACATAGACTTTAAAGCTGTAATATATTTATCCCCCAGTCCTCTATCCCTTAGGGTTGCCCATAAAAAGGGCCAGGAGACCCTATTGAACGCCTTCTCTGCGTCAAGAAGGATGAGTCTGATAGGGTCTCCTGTAATGCCGGCAACATCAAAAAGGGTAATGACCCGTTGGATGTGGTCAATTGTGCTACGTTCAGGCACAAACCCATGCTGTGCTGGCGAAACTAGTCCCTTAATTAGAGTTACCAAGCGACTAGCCAATATTTTAGCATATATTTTGTTATCACTATTTATTAAAGTAATCGGTCGATATGAAGCCATTTCACTGGGTAGTTTTCCTTTTTTGGGGAACACCACAATATTGGCATTCTCCCAAGAATTAGGGACCGCCAAACCATTCTGGGTGTTTAAAAATACATATTGCATTATTTCTAGTAGTGATGAAGAATTTTTTTTATAAAACTCCCCAGGAATTGCGTTTGGTCCAGCAGCTTTACCACTAGCGAGCGAGCTAATAGCATTCTGAATTTCTTCAATTGTAATTGGAGATTCTAAAATTATTCGATCTTCTAGACTTAAATTTTCTGTTGCTATTTCATGTAGAAATTCTAACATTGCCTCTTCGTCATTGTTGCTATCATCACAATAAAGTTTCTGATAAAAGCCATGAAAGGCAGCCCGAATTTCACTAGGTTCAGTGACTGGCCCTCTCCGCGGATCTTTTATTAATAGTATATTTCCATGGGTTGTTCGCTGTCTTGCCCGCATCGCCAAAACATGGCCTACCTTTTCCCCACATTCATATAAGCTTGAACGCCAAGCGGTGTATTTTTCTGCTGCTTTGATTGTTGATATTTCCACAATCTTAGATTTAATAGTGGCAACTACATTCAAAGCCTGATCTATTCCTTGTTTGCTAATAGTGGCTTGAATCAATTGTGTTTCAGCTGTAGTCAATTTCTGATATTGTTCACATAAAAACCTCTTCTCTTTTGATTGTGCAGCCCACCCATACCCAGTCGTCTCCCCTCTAATCTCAGCTTTTAGTGTATCCCAAATTATCTCCATAGATGCACTTCCTTTATTCTCTTCTATAAAACGAGGAATCCACTCTCTTATGTATTGTATATATTCATCCTTGTATAATAAGGCTCTATTGAACGTCCAGCGAGAGATTGGAGATTCTCTAGTTTGTAACGGAATTTCTAAAACTAGTGGGTTATGATCTGACATCACCCGTGGGTATTTCTGTATATTAGATTTAGCTAATATTGCATGGGTTACAAAAAAATAACCAAGCCTAGCGTGAGTCTGATGCGGGGCAGAAAAAAACATATAACCCATATCATGAGGTTTAAGCTTAGGCCACGCATCAAAAAGGCCATGACTATGGCATAGATTAGATAGAGCTTTGAAAACCTTAGGTTTACGTCCTGAATAAAATCTTCCACCAATTATTCCAGTTTCGTTGCTCAAATTAATATTAACATCCCCGCAGACAATGATAGGGAGAGGCCAGCCCACCAGTTCAATATTCAGCCAATTAAGTAAAGTCGGATCATCTAAAATCGAGCCATACAAAGAGCATAAAGTAAAAGTGTGGCCCTCAGTAAAGCATTGAGTAATAACCCATCTACCATATGAGTCTGACTTAGAGCGGGCAAACCTTAAACCTGATTTTTTTTTTCCCCATAATGGCTACTCCCCTAGTGCGGGTCCCCTGCGTAGTAGCTGAAACTAAATTATAACCCGTTAATTCATTAATTTTAATCCGACTAGCTTCAATATGAGTCTCTTGAAGACAGATGATATCTGCCTTCAAATATTGTACTTCGATATCAATCCTACGTTTTTTCCGAGGATTATTCAAGCCACAAATGTTAATAGAAGCTATCCTTAATTTTTTCAATGCCATATAAAATGTATCATCGTGACCATTCTGCTTTCTGCTTTCTCCCTATTTAACATCCATTCCCTAAAAATTGCAACTTCTGACCTTTTCAATAAGACCAATACCATAGCTACACCGTCCCCCCTCCCACCCCCAACCCCTGGCAAAAAAGGTCTCGAGACCCTCGTGATGCCTCCTGTGTAGAATTGCTGCCCCCACCGCCCATCTGTCGCTCCCCCGAAACCAAAGAAAAAAGAAATTAAAAGACTTGTTCGAACCTTCCCACCTTCCTCCCCCTCCCGTGGTCTGACTATCAAAAATATCTAATGGTCTTCCTTAATGGAACCCTCAATATCCCTCTCCGCCCCCCTTGATGTCTTTCAAATATTCTTGGGCTTGAATTTCCGAATTAAATATTTTGACAGAGCCCTTATAAATAGTCTTAAGTCTTGCGGGGCTGAGTAGGAAGGCCTCTGCTCCAATTTTTTGGAAAGGAGAGATCAGTTGACATAGCCTCCATCTTCTCTCTACCGTAAGATGACAGAAGTCTGGTCTTACGAAAAAAGAGAGACCCTCTGCCGATCGTCGAGATTCAGGCCTAGCTTTGTCAAACACCGCTTGGCGTAATAAAAAATTGCCAAAAAAAATTAATACGGCTCTAGGCTTATCATTAGAGTCATGTTTCTTTTTCTTAAGCGTGAGGGGGAAACGATGTACTCGTTGGATTTCCTTCTCCCAATCCCACTGCCCAAGGTCGGGAAAGCCTCCTTTCATCAAACGCAACACAAAGCTTCTGATATCGTCCCCCTCAGCGTATTCAGGGATGCCTAGTAATCTTAAATTATTACGACGCTGACGATTTTCAAAATCTTCAAGCTTCCACATAACGTCATTCATGCGTGCCTCATTTGTAGAGTTTTGCTTAGCGGTTATCTCCGCACTTGTTTCTAACGTTACCACTCGTTCTTCCAACACAGTTGTCCTCTCTGCTATCTCAGTACAAGATTTATTTACTTTGCGTATTGCGCCCTGAAGTTTCTTTGTTGCAAGATAAGCTCGTTTATGTTCCATTCTTGCCTCCCCTTGCATTTGCTTCAAGGTGTCATAAATCAGCGTCATGGACGGAGGTGGATCATAGACTGAGTTGTCAGCTATTCTAGCAGCCTCAATACCAATGTCATCTTTATCCCCAATAGCTGAGTAGTTGAGTAATCCCATCTAAGCTGGCCCTGATCCGAACCTGAACGCCCTGATTCATGGGCAGTGCCATTGTCCTTAGCTTTCCTTCTTTGCTTAAGTAGAGAGGGGATTTTTTTGTGTGCTTGGATTGGAGAAAGAGCTATCGGAGTCAGTCTCAGAACACTCCGAAATGTCGCTAATGTTAGACTCCTCCGAAGCTTCATTCAGAGAAAATAATTTTTCCCCGTGTTCAGCTGCACGTGTACACTCCTCTAGTGTAGAATTAGGCCATTTTTTTGCAGAAACAGTTAAAATCTCAATTTGGCCCATGTCTTTATCGCTGTGCATGTTGCTATCATTATCATTATTTATTGCAGTTGCCGCCCCATCATTGTCCATACTCTCAGGGCCTCCCGGACTCGCAGGGTCTGCCAGTAGAGAGCCGGAGCCGATCATATTCACAATTACCGATTTATTAATAATATCAGCTGTAGTACTCACAATATCTCTGGCCATGTCCTCCTCAGTTATTTCAGTATTTTCATTTATTTCCTTGGCTCCACCATTTTCTAATTGCTTTTCAGAAGAAGCTAAGCTATTGGCATCTCCTTCTCTATATTTTTCGATTTAGTGGAGTGTTTGCCCAGACCTGAAAAGATTCCAGGGATCACTCTTTGCTTGGCCACCTCCGTCACTTCATTATGGGATTGATCTTGTGCTTTAGACTTCATCATTTCCCCCTGATTTAAAGATGCAGTAACTGTGGCAGTGTCTCCAATTTTGTTTCCGCTGACAGTCTTCCGTAGAGCAAATCGTCCCGCTGCGTTTTCAGCACCCGGCTTATCTCCTGGCTTGTCTCCGCGGTCCCGCCGAGTCTGCTTGTGCGGCATGTTGAAACCGCTCAGCGTCCTCCGCACTACCGCCGCTACAAGCACCTTTGGAACCGCCCACAGCGAATTGCCGAAAAACCGGGTAAGACCGTGTTTAGTTCTTTTGTAAAACAAATCGCGTCCCCGCGTTATCGCTACAAGCGCCCAGCTCGCGTAATCCATAAGACCATCGGGGAGGTTAGTGAAAGGAGGTTTCAAGCCATCAGGAGCGTTTCAGACGTGCGGTGTCCTGCAGCACTCACACAGCCGCCATCTTGCCAGCCGCCCCAAATTTGCATGTGATAGTATTCTGGTATCAGCTTCTTCTAGATCACATGGTCTGAGTTCAGATACATTCAGATTTCTGGGAATATTCACCACGTTATCATCCTTTGTCAGTAGTACAATGTTACCCTCGGGTATGTCAAGACTCAAAACGTTAGGAGCCAAGAATTGGAAGAAACCATTTTTGTTCTCTTTAGTTTGTAGAAAAGTCATCCAGTTTTTTGGTATATTTGCTGAACCTTTTACACAATAGTGTGGACTAAACTTCGCCTATTTCTTTCTTCCTTTTTCAGAAACCCATCTATGTAATAGGTCTACTCGTTTTCATTTGTTAAGTATGTTCATTACATAAGGCTGGAATATGTAGGTGCAGTGGTCTTGAAAATTGCGTACGTTGTCGGGTATTAGGAAATGGATTATTGCCAATCCATCCATAATAACGCAACTTGCAGTGTCTGGAATGTTATTCATGTTATCTACAGCACCATTAAACTTTTCCAAACAAGAGATGATGTCAGACTTTGTCCCTGTTCTTAGCAATCCTCCGTCATAAATTGATGGGGGATGATCAAGATTCTCATGGGCAAAAAATTCCTTTAAATCTCCTTCTGTATCTTGGCAATATACAGTCTAGTAAAAGTGAGAAGTCACTGTTTTAAGATGGATTACACTTACTGGTATGATACTGAACAAGCTATGAGACTGACAAAGCTGCACTCCTCTTATCATTTACTGTGCTGTCATTTGAAATGTTACAACCTTCCATACTCATTCGTATTAGATTTAGCATAGCAGTCCCTACTGACTTTTCTTGGTAATTTTGCACAAACTGTCTAATAAATCCATCAACTTCAAGCTGAAAACATTTTTTTCAAATAATAGCAGCTGCATTGGCCACACAGACACCATCCTGAAGAGCATTTTGTTTACCGATACGGAATATATTTTCTCCTATATAATTTTTTCGTATTAGAAAAATATATCCACCTTTTGGTTTAGCTGTAAATTCTGGTATGAAAGCAAGAATACTTTATTTTAATTGTATGCTGTGTACAAATTTGTTTGCATTTACTACACCTAATTCTGTCATACGAGAACTACGAGTGATTTGACGTTAGATAAAGTAAATACTGGTGATTCTTCAGAATTTTGAAGTGTATCTTCGATATAGTTTACAATTTCACCTAATACCATGCCATAGATTAATGTCAATTTGTTGACTTGGCTTTTTTCTTTTATTTTGTATTTGCTGAAGCCAGTTATAAAAACTAACTAAACACTTTTTGTGGTACTTTGCTTTAATCGCAACCATATCACCACCACTTAACTTGGTGAATAGTTCTGAGTCACTTAATGCAACTCCAGCATCTCAAAATCGATTTCTCTTTTTTTTTTTTACTGTGTGTTTATTTATTTATTTATTTTTAATTATGATAATACAAAAGTGAATACAGAGGTAGAAAAAAATATTGGATAACCACCCCAACCCACCCCCCACACCCCCACCCCACAGCAAAGTTGGCTCAAGGTAAAAAAGAGCCTATTACATACATTCTATTTGTGTCCTTTCTTGATCCACAGAGTATATGATTTAAAACATAGTCACATGAGAAAAGCTGACGACTTTTAGCAACAGTATTGAGCTATAAACAGTGAATAGCATAATCAGCATGCGCAGAGTGATGCCCCTATCATAGATCTTGAAAAAATAAGATAGGGCAGAGCTTTCCTATCGTCATACATCACATACATTCCAGATAGATAACATTTAAAGAATAAGAACTTGCTTTTCAGGGACCCTAAGATTGTGTCTGACTGAGCCAAGCAGTTAAAGTTTCCCAGATAACTAGACCCTTCTTTTTTCCCGGGTACCCTTCTTAGCAAAGATAGCCTTCTCGAGATGGCAAGTCGTAATTAGTAGGGCCAACCATTGGGAAAACAGTGAAGGGTTTGGATCTATTCAAGACGAAGCTATACACATACATAGAATTGTTATAGCTACAAAAATAAGTGCTCTTCTGCTCTTTCTGTTGACCTTGTCTTGAGTCCCTAGCAGGATAATCGTGGGAGTTAACTGGATGTCTTGAAAGAGGACTTTCATTAAAAAATCTTGTATTTTACCAAGAAAAGGTGCAGGTTTCGGGCAGGTTGCGAACATATGTACTGAATCTGTGCTAAACTCTGAGCATCTAGGGCAGAGCGTCCCTTTTCCTGTTCCCCATTTAGCGACTCTGCTAGGTGCCTGCAGTTTGGCCGACAACAAATCACTCTGGGCAGATTGCACAGCCCGATTGAAGGTATTATAGGGAATATTCAACTTCGACTGCCATTTATTTGCCATATTGAACATATCATCGGGCATTATGCTATTTAATGTGGTATAAATGTATCCAATACGGGGTAGAACGTTTTTTTTAAATTTGTCAATAAGGTCCACCTTTGAGAACCCAGCAGGCCCACCGGCCTTTCGGGACAAAAAATCTTATGGCGGTATACTTAAAGGCCTCATATTCCCTCAAATTATATTGAGTTTTAAGATCAATGAATGTCTTAATGCCTTCAGTAGTAATCAGATCTCCCAATTTTAGGATTCCCTTTCTATACCATTCTTGGAGATAGGATTTCCCGAAAATTGCTGGTAAATTGATGTTATTGTTAATGGGGTAATAGTAGTTCAGTCTGCCAAGCCCAGAAATTCTGCGGATGTTAGAAAAAACTATGTATGTACTCATCAAGGTCTTAAATCTGACCAGTTTGCAGTATCCAAGTGTCAATTGCCACCATAGACATCCCCAGGCCTCTTCCCCAAGTAATAGTTGAAAGGGAGATGGGAGACCTACGGTTGGAGTGTAAGAATGTTCTTGGAGCAGTTCCAAGCTATACTGTAAAACAGAAGCCCAATAATAAAGTCTTAGGTTAGGAAGCACCCAACCACCTCTTTCCCTGGGGAGGGAACGCAGCTTAAAAGCCCACCTCGGTTGAGAGTATGCCCAGATAAATTGCGAGAAGAGCTGTTCAAATGTCTGAAACATTGTTTTACTGATCTCTAGAGGGATAGCCCTGAAGAAATATAGTAATTTAGGGAAGTGGGTCATCTTGATGACATTACACCGCCCCACGATAGTGAAGTGTAAAATTATTTATCCGGTTAAGCGCTCTTTTAGTTTCTACCGCCAACGGGATCAGATTTTCTTCTACAATCAGATCGGTGTTTGCGACAATGGTGACCCCAGATATTTAGCTTCCTGAACAACCCGACTGTTCACCCGATTGATTTCATTGTTTAAGATGATCTGAGTTTTACCTTTATTAAGAGCATACCCCATAATGTTCCCAAACTCTGGTGCCTCTTGTTCCATTGCCATAACTGCATTCTCAGGATCGGGGGTCACTACAGCCAGGTCGTCGGCATAGGCCATGATATTAGTGTCCAATCCGAATCTGCTCACCGCACGAATGGCTTGGTTGTTTTCTATTGCTTTGATGAGAGGGTCCATATATAGTGCGAGGAGCAGAGTAGAGCACGGACAGCCTTGGCGAGTACCCTGTGAGATTTTAACCTGCTCTGTCAGTTTCCCATTAATTAAGATATTAGCTGTGGGATTAAGATAAAGAGCTTGTATGGCTTGGATTGCCTTGGGCCCGAAACACATCCTTCTCATGAAGCCCCACAGAAATTGCCAGGAGACCCGATCAAACGCTTTTTCAGCGTCAAGTAAAATTAATGACATCGGATCTACTGAAATCTGAGCTGCGTCAAGTAGTGTGATGGTCCGTCGGATATGTTCAGTAGTACCTTTCTTGGGGATGAACCCGTGTTGCCAATTCAACACTAGGGGTTCTATTCTTAGGGATAGTCTAGTCGCAAAAATCTTAGCATATGTCTTTGAGTCGCAGTTAATTAGAGTAATTGGCCTGTAAGACCACATTTCAAGTGGTGACTTATCCTTCTTCGGAAATATTACAATCTTAGCACTGGACCAGGAAGCAGGTGGAGAAGCCCCATTGAAAATAGAAACTACTAGTAAGGTGAGAAGAGCATTTAATTGGGGGGCAAAGACTTTATAAAACTCAACCGGGATACAGTCGGCGCCAGCCGCTTTCCCATCAGGTAAACTTGCTAAGGCTTTAGCTATTTCGTCCCAGGTTGGAGTATCCTCTAATTGGTCATAATCTTCTGCACTGAGTTTGGATAAGGTGATTTTGTCTAGATATTAAGTAATCTCGTCCTCTCTCAGATTTGATGGCCCAATATTCTCCTCAGAGTAGAGATTCTGATAGAATGCCCTTTGGATCTTAATTGGGTCATTCGTAGTCTCGCCTGTATTAAGTTGAATCAAGAGTATTTCACTAGCAGACACCTGCTGTCTGGTTCTGAGAGCCAGTTGATGGCCAATGCAGTCGCTGCATTCATAGATTTTCTCTTGTGCAGAAGCCCATTTAGCGGCCACCTTCTCTGCAAATATTGACCCAATTTCGGCCTTGCTGACTGTTACTTCAAGTTGAGCAGCTTCAATTTGAGCGCCCGTTTGAACTGCCAGTGTTAATTTCTCCTCTGCCTTTTTCATCTTATCTTGCAATTTCGAGATCTGTTCCTTTTCTTTCTTGTTTTTCCTTATAGAGAACTGTAAGGTCTCCCCTCGGATGCCCGCCTTCAGTGCATCCCATACCATCATAACTGTGGCGGACCCTATATTTAGCTCGAGAAACTCTTGGATACACCCCTAAATGTGCATTCAATATCCATCATCAAAGAGAAAAGCTTTTCCAAAGCTCCAGTTCGGGGTCTCCCCGCTGGTACCCAACCCCCCCGATGTTTAAGATGAGTGGGTTATGGTCTGACATAAATCGTGGGGCAATATCTATAGAGCAGTCTCGAACTAGAGAAGATGAAACCAGAAAGTAATCTAGCCTTGCTAGGGAGTGGTGCGGGGCTGAAAAGTAAGTATATCCCGGTTGGGTAGATTTTAAACTGGCCCACACATCGCTAAGCCCATGAGTTTGTATTAGATTTAATATGGCTTGATATACTTTGGGCTTTCTACCTACATAGGGCTATTGATCATTTGTTTTCCAGTTACTAGGTAAATTGATGTTGAGGTCCCAACAGATAATAATTGGAAGTGGCCAGTGAGCGAGTTCTCCTGTGATCCAGCTAATAACACAAGGGTCGTCAGTGTTACTCCCATAGATGGAGCATACAGTAAAAATAAAGTTGGGAGGTAGGTGACATTCCGCTAAAACCCATCTAGCGAGAGGGTCAGATTTCATCCAGGTTGATTTCAGCAGGTGTCTATTTTGTACCAAGACCCCTACCCCTCTTATCTTTACACCCTGTGTAGTCCCTCCTACGACCCTGTACCCTAATTAGTTCAGTAGATGTTTCTGTGATCTCTCTAAATGTGTTTCCTGGAGGATTACTATATCGGCCCCCAGTGAGCGCAAGCCCTGTGCCACCTTCTGTCTTTTCAGGGCATCGTTCAGGACGCAAATATTTACTGATACAATTCTAAGGGTGTTTTGCTTATTCATACAAAATGTTTTTTTTTCTTCAAATGATCAGATTTAACCAACATAAAAATTATGTACCCCGCATTATTGATTATACAGACAAGTTTATCCTGCATGCAATGATGCCCCAAGAGTTTCTTCTCTGCCAATGCCACATGTTTGCTCAATTTGCACATTTTTCTTTCTCTTTTTTCTTTTCCTTTTTCTTTCTTTTTTGCGTTTTTGAATCTCTTAACTTCCAAAATAGTTCAACACTAACTCTAACCAATACAGTAGTTGCAAGTGTCATTGGTCCCTCCTCCACAGTGCAGTTATCCTCCCGTCCCTCCCGATCCCACCCGCCCCAGAATTAGAGCTATCAGGAGAACCCAGAGTGATGGTTGTCAATAATGATTCGCGCTGCAAGGCCACGCCTTGTAGAACAGCCAGAAAAGTTTGGCGTTAATCAATACATAAAAGACGTGAAGAAACACGAGAGAGAGAGAGGGAACAGAGCCAATAAAGAAAAAAAGTAAAATAAAACACCAAAAAACAAAAAAAGATGGCTCTCCCATCCAGGAACTAATCTGCCAAAGGCCCCCTGCATATGTGCCTAGCAGGTCAGATAGTAGCAGAGAGAGTCAGAAAAGTTGAGGAAGATGCATTAAAATGGACTAGTACTAGATTACTAAATTTAGTGGGTTTCTCTCATCCAAATAAGTTTCATCTGACCTTTAACCCAGCCCCTTTTTTGCCTTAACTTCCTCCAGATATTTGCCCGCCTTGATCTCAGACAAAAAAATCCGTGAGGCCCCCCACTCAAAATGACTTTCAATCCGGCAGGGTTCATTAAAAACACTTGGGCTCCCAGCTGCTGGAAGGGGGTAATTTGTTGGCACAATCGCCATCTCCGCTCTACTGTTGAGTGGCAAAAATCAGGTTTGGCAAAAAATATTACCCCATTCGCCCCTTTCCGTGAATTCGTTCGGGCTTGGTCGTAGACTAGCTGCCTAAGAAGAAAGTTCCCGAAGAACACCAGGAATGCCCTGGGTTTCTCTCCGGGTAAACTGCTGCCATTTCGCCATTGTTTTAGGTTAACGGGGAAGCGATGCGCTTGCTGAACTTCATGGTCCCAGTTCCAGTTCAATTGATCCGGGAAAGCCTCTCGTAGGAGTTTCACGATATATCGTCTTGGGTCGTCTCCCTCAACTCCTTCCGGAATGCCAAGCAGGCGGGCATTGTTTCTACGTTGTCAGTTCTCCTGCTCTTCCATCTTCATCCTTAAGTCTGTCAGGCATGCATCGTGAGCAGAGCCTTGGTCTTTTAGAGTAGTTACTTCTGTTTCTAGACTCTCTGTGCGGCCTTCCACCATGTTGACACGATCGCTGATATCGCTGCATATTTTGTTTAGCTTTCTCAGGCCACCTTGAAGTTTTTTGGCGGCCCCTTTGGCTGAGCGATTGTCGGAGCGAACCTCTTCTTGGAATTCCTTGATTGAAGCTAGGATAGAAGCTAGAGAGGGTTCTGCCATGGATTCTGGTGTAGCTTTCAAGTTTTCCCAGTCTGGTCTGCTTCCTCGCCGAGGGGATAAGTCATCTGAGAGTCTGAGTAATCCCATTTCAGCTGGCTGCGTCTTTTTGTCTTGTTTCTTGTTTTTTTCTGGCGCTGCACAGTTCCTGTTTCTTTGTAGGGATCGATGCTGTTATCTTTGCTTGATCTAGTTCCGCCTTCGTCTGTAGTCGTCAAAGAGCCACCCGATATGGAGTAAATATTTTCGCCACTGAGCTCCGGAGTCCAAGGAGCTTGGAGGCCAGGATTAGCTTCTAGACCGAGGATGTTGTTAATAGTGCCGGCTGCTACAATTTTTGGCCCTGTCTCTGCTACGCAGTTTATCGGAGCAGAGCCCAAGACTGGGGTAGCAGAAGCTGATGGTGCCGCTGTTCCTAAATCTGCTATGGTTCCGGTGGCGTCTTCCATGGTGGCTGGATTGGAAAATAAATTACTAGGGTCTGGCAATCATTCTGTGCCATTTGTGCCTTCCCGCTGCTCCCTTGGGGGTGCAATTACCTCAGGTTGTTCGGAGGCACAGTTTTCCTTTAAGGTAGTAGACAGTTGATTAGGGTTCAGGCTCCTTTGCATTTCAAGTAATGAGCTATCAGGGTCACTCTCAGGGGGAGAGTAGAGTCTAATGTAATATCTAGTGTGAGGGGTGGTGCCTGAACTCCAGAAAACATTTTAACAATAGATGGTTGAGAGCCTGCACCTTCTTTTATAGCTCCTCCACCCCGAGTCTCCCCCTAGTCCTTTTAAGACTGTTGGCCTCTCGTTTACCTCTGGATAGATTGTTCGTCGCCACAGCGTCCCCGAGAACAGCGCTGGCTTGAGTGCTTGGTTAGCTTTCATCTTGTTGCCTTTGCTGCTTTTGGCGCCCCTGGTCAACATAATCGAGCTCCGCTGCCGTCTTCCCGCCGGCCGTAGCACAAGCTTGAAGGTAGTTGAAGCAAGCACGGAGGCAACAAAGTAGCAGAGCAGCCAGCATTGAAAAAATGTACGGAACGCTCTTGTGAGAGCAAACACCGCGTGAAAGTTGTTGGCGTCCGGAACAATCCCACCAAGTTGAAAATGGAGACTGGTCACTTGCGTCCTGCTCCCTCCCAGGTTCGGCATCACTGGTCAGTCCGCATAGCCGATGGGCGTTGTGCGCGGCTGAGCAGCGTAGATTCACACTGACACCATCTTGCTCCTCAAACTCAATTTCTCAATTCAAGTGTCCGCACATTTATAAGCTCTGTCACTGACTCTTCGTCACAGAAGAAACACGTATTTTTCAATTCACCAACTATAAACGAAGCACACGTACACCTTGAAGTACCCACTGGAAAACTGTCTTTAACTAGTTTAGTTTTTTTTTGATAACCTTGTAAGTTTGGGTTTGTCAAATTTGTTTCTACACAATTTTCCACAGTTTTCATTTAACAGTTGTTCAAATACATCATTATTTTTTAACAATTTTGTCTTGATGATTGATGGAAGTAGTTTTATTTCAGTATCACAATGAGGGGACTGTCAAGCAAACTTTTGTACCCAATTCCTTTATCACAACGTTTACTATTAGCTGGACATACTAAAACGTACATTTTGTGACACAATACACACAGATCCCAATCAATCTCAGTGCCAACATTTTGTGTACTAGATAAAAACTTAATTAATATTTACAAATGTACATCTTCTTTTAGTAGGCGTTTTTACTCATTGACAGCGGATAATCTTTTCACAATATCAGAAACCTGCAACAACAAATAATTTGTTAGTCTACTAGGACAGTGCAACATACTTTTTTATTTACATCATAAGATATTTACTTACTGGATTGAATAAAAATTCTCATACTTTGTCAGGGGTCAACTAAAATGCAGAATTTGTATCACTTTTGGCATTCCCGACCAGAAAAACGTGTGAAATGATGGAATGGATTCCTAACATTAGATTCATAATCGCTATCTAAATAACAGTGGCGGACATTTTCTTTATTGACGTTATACGGGCAAAGTATCCAATCAATTTTTTGGGTTGATATCCTCACTCATTTTTTACCTTATTATTAAGACCTGTGCAAATGTTCATGTTTGTATCACATTTTGCAAAATTCTAATGCTAAGCTACCTCACTATCAGTGCTGTCACACTTTCTCCATGAACGGACTAGTATCCCTCGGTGTCTGTATGAAGAGTTCTGTGAGTTGTTGGGTCTCTGAAGGTGACCATCATGCTTCATGTTAGGTTTTTGGGAATTCCATAACTTCCCATTTATAACATGGTTACTCATGTTAGACTCAGTAATAGTATATCATTATGCTAGTTCATACACCAAACTAAACCAAACCGACGAGAACATGTCTGCCCTCAAGAACGCCACCCGCAAACACCACCAACTCCTCCGCGCCGCACGAAAATCAGACTTCCAGAACAGACTAGACAACAACGCCCACAACAGCAAGGAACTATTTGGCATTGTCAAAGAGCTCTCCAACCCCGACGCTGAAAACAACTCCATCCCTCCCTCACAGGACCTCTGCGACTCCCTCGCAGCCTTCTTCCACCACAAGATCACCGACATCTACAACAGCTTCACCACAACCAACACGAGCCCTCCACCGGAACCCGCCACCGACAACACCACCATCCACACCTGGAACCCAACCACCACCGAGGAAACCACCCGCGTCATGAACTCCATCCACTCAGGATCACCATCCGACCCCTGCCCGCACCACATCTTCAACAAAGCTGACAACATCATCGCACCCCACCTCCGAGATGTCATCAACACATCTTTTACCACCGCCACCTTCCCGGAGAACTGGAAACACGCCGAACTGAACGCCCTCCTAAAGAAACCAACAGCAGACCCCACCGAACTCAAAAACTTCCGGCCCATCTCGCTCCTACCGTTCCCCGCCAAAGTGATTGAGAAAATCGTCAACGCTCAACTCACCACTGCCCTGGAAACCAACGACTCACTCGACCCCTCACAGTTCGGCTTCAGAGCTAACCACAGCACCGAGACCGCCCTCATCGCAGCCACGGACGACATCAGATCCCTGACCGACAAAGGAGAAACCGTGGCCCTCATACTCCTGGACCTCTCTGCAGCATTCGACACGGTCTGCCACCGTACCTTGATACGTCGCCTCAACAACGCCGGCATCAGAGGCAAGGCCCTGGAATGGATCATCTCCTTCCTCTCCGGAAGAACTCAGAGAGTCCGCCTCCCCCCCTTCAGATCCACAGCTACGGAGATCATCTGCGGCGTCCCCCAAGGATCCTCCCTCAGCCCCACCCTCTTCAACATCTACATGACCCCCCTGGCGAACATCGCACGTAAACATGGACTCAACCTCATATCCTACGTAGACGACACCCAGCTCATCCTATCCCTCACCAACAACCCCATCTCAGCAAGAACCAGACTACACGAAGGCATGAAGGAAGTAGCGAACTGGATGACAGACAGCCGGCTTAAACTGAACACAGAGAAGATGGAGGTCCTCATCCTCGGCCCTACACCCACCGCCTGGGATGACTCCTGGTGGCCCCCCGCCCTAGGCAGCACTCCCCAACCCACCGACCACGCACGCAACCTCGGCTTCATCCTGGACTCATCCCTCTCCATGACCAGACAGGTCAACGCGGTGACCTCGGCATGCTTCAACACTCTCCGCATGCTCCTCAAGATCTTCCGCTGGATCCCCACCGATACCAGGAAGACCGTCACCCACGCCCTCGTCACCAGTCGCTTGGACTTTGGGAACACTCTGTACGCCGGCATCACCACCAAGCTGCAGAGGAAACTTCAACGAATCCAGAACGCGGCCGCACGACTCATCCTGAACATACCCCGCCACCACCACATCTCCGGACACCTGAAGAAACTCCACTGGCTCCCAGTCAACAAGAGGATCACCTTCAGACTCCTCACCCACGCACACAAAGCCCTGCACAACCTCGGACCAAAACTCATCAACCACCGCGTCTCCTTCTACACTCCTCCTCGCACCCTATGCTCGAGCGGACAAGCCCTGGCAGCCGTACCTCGCATTCGCAAAGCCACCGCCGGAGGCAGGTCTTTCTCTTACCTAGCAGCGAAGACCTGGAACTCTCTTCCCAGCTACCTTCGCGCCATACAAGACCACCTCCCCTTCAGAAGGCAGCTCAAGACCTGGCTCTTCGAGCACTGAACCCCCCCCCAGCGCCTTGAGACCCGTACGGGTGAGTAGCGCGCTTTATAAATGCA
Organism: Triturus cristatus; assembly: GCF_964204655.1. Taxonomy (NCBI): domain Eukaryota; kingdom Metazoa; phylum Chordata; class Amphibia; order Caudata; family Salamandridae; genus Triturus; species Triturus cristatus. The sequence goes on along the minus strand of NC_140584.1, from coordinate 826,693,160 downwards.
ATTGATTGATTGATTGATACACACATGCCCACCCACTTGCTTTACTCAGGTGCGAATGCCATTAGATTATAGCTGCTATTGTAATAGGGCATTTGGCAAATGAACTACACTTCCCATAATACATTGTGTTGGATATTTAAATAAAACAACATGGCTTACATGGACCACCTCTGACTAGACTCACTTTCGTGAGCACCTTCAATACTAGAAGCAATGCCATCCAGAAGATTGTCAAAAGACACTGGCGCCTTCTGAACCATGGGAGAGAGAAAATCGCGCAACCCTTGTTTGCGTTTAAAAGGGCAAGCAGCATTCGGGATCGACTTGTTCACACACGCCCAAAAGAGCTCCCTAGGAAACTTGGTGGAACACTGTGGAACCTTCCACCAGCTGTCGGGCATCACCCTTGCGGCATTTGCTCAGTCTGCCCTCAGACCAAACATACGAAGGAGATAGATATAGGCACCACGAGACCTTGGTTGCAGAGTAAATATAGTAATTGCAATAGTACCAATCTGATTTATATGCTGACATGTCCTTGCTCCACACGATATGTGGGTATGACGACCCGCAAAGTCCGCACCAGGATGTTGGAACACAAGAGTTCTTTTCGTTGTAAGAAAAACAACACTAAACTTACGAGGCATTTCCTGGAGCGTGCACATCTAGAAACGGACTTCCAATGGACTGTCCTGGAGAAGCCATATATACCCAGTCACATAAGTGATGTGTCGGGTTACCTTTTTAGAAAAGAGCAAAAATGGATTTATAAACTTCGGACAGATACAGGAGGATTAAATGATGATATTCCTTGGACTTCCCTGTAGCCTTGGCACTAGTGAGTAATAACTGGGATATACTGACTGTAATAGGGTGTGTCTATATAAACATGTTGTACATATTGATTCATGCCTGAATTACTTTGCTCACACTCTTTTCATAATATCACAAATAGGTTTGATTATGGGAGTTTTCTGACATACACTGGAGGGTGACATATAGCTATGCATAACCATTAGGATGGTTCCCACATTTTAAGATTTTGGAGCATCTGCATAGTTATGCCCATTGAATACACTCTGAGGCCACTCATGGCATACTACTTAGAGCATTTGTGTCCCCAAAAACAACATTGGAATATCACGGACCAATAGGTTCAAGTCATTGCACCACAAAGATGTCTGAACTGACATCATTGGGCAGCTGTCATTGCCCAATGACTGGTACTTTTTTCAAAAACAACACATGGCCAATCGTGATTCTATGATATACAGGTTGGAGCCTTCAGAACTACAAAGATGTTGTCATCGGTTAGTTCTGAGCGCATCTTCCCACGTGATTTCGAGCGCTAAGTAGTGCGCTCTTGTTCCTAAGAAAACAAGCTCAAGTAGGCTTATTTTGGAGAAAAATAGGCAGTGACTCACAACACTGGGGGCATTCTAACATCATATGCACGTGAGGAATAATCACGGTTTAATGATTACCAGATCATAGTGTTAGGAACTACAAAGATGGCCGATATGCCATCATATGGTGGTTCTGAGCACTTCTCTCGCAAGATCTCGCGAGATTTCGAGCGTAAAGTAGTGTCCTTAGTTTTCTTATGAAAATAAAGACCAATAAGGCTTACTTCACAATAAATGTCTGATAATAGTGTCCTTACCACTAATATATACCAATTGAAGGGACACATGGTAAGATCGCCACTATCTAGTATACATCTTAAAGGTGGAGGGATACATCACTAACAAACCCTCACTAGACTACTTATACTAGCATCTCCTACAGATCGGTGCCTCCCCCAAGTCTCAGATGGGAGCTTGAGGTACTGACGGAAAGGTGAGCAGCTACCACAGAATATTTTTAGAATATTTTTAGCTATACTATGTTGTAAACTTTAGCAAATCACAGGTTTTGAAGACCAGTATGTTGTAAAATTCCTGAATAAGCATACAAAGGAGTTTTAATCTTCCTTAAAGTTTGGTGTCTTAATCGAGTTTCCGGGTCATTTTGAGGCTTAGTACACTGAGTTTGGGGTGTTTATCTACCTCACATGTTTTGCCTCTAGATACAGGGCATTTGGTTATAGGAATGATCATAGGCAGGGTATAAAGCGGAAAAAAAAAATGTTTACGGTACTTTGCCACATTCTCTTGTTTTCCCAATATCTTTGTAGTGCGGGGCCTGTTAGTACCTGAGCAGTGTCCAGGTGAGGTGAGGTCTATTGCCCTACCACAAAGGGTAAGCATAAAAATTAATTTTCTGACACACATTATTGGTTGGTTTGGTGACACACTATGCACATGAGACTGATGCATCGAATACAGTACTAATGATATAACGTTTTCCTTCACAGAATTCACAGTAACCATTGTGAATCGGAGGGTTAATGTCCATGGTTGTTACAGGTTGTACCGTTTCTAACCAGTTTTACTATAATTTGTTTTTGGTGATGGTGGTGAATTCTATATTTAACTATTAGGAGTGCAACTATTATACGAGCAGAGGCCCTGACGAATGCCAAGGGATTGAATACCCGTTAGGCAGAAACATGTTGGCCCTTATGTAGACAGATAATTGTTACTGTCTTCTTTTGCACTGTTCTATTTTTTAATTAGGAGGCGTGTCCAGTCCGTAGAATAAAGTATTTAGAAGGAGGACATTCCATCCTATTTTAAATCACTTTCTTGTTCGTTGCACTATTTCTTCTTACTTTACCATCAAAAGATCAGTCATCATGGACAGTTTGTGTATTTGGTGGACCAAATCCTGATACAACAATAAGGTGCGGAGCTGAGTGTCCCACTGATCAGGGGACCAGCCTCACTTGCACATGGGTTTGGCCAAATGATAGGACTGATCATTGAGTCTAATTTGATGGAAACCCTTTACAATCTGTTGTGGATTAATCAGCCATTTTACGAATAATCGATGATGTACCGGTCTCCTCTATGCATGTAGTGTTAGCCTTTTTTCCTTCTTTATCTTTATTAATACGTTATGGGTGTGCGATAAAGATATTTTGAGATCTTGTTGACTCAGTATCTATAGTGTAGCCTCTCAAATTTGGCTGTTAGACCCCCTGTGTTTCGTGTGTTATACTTACATGGACCAGTACCATGGTTCTCCTTTAATCTGTATCAATTATATAGTGAATGAAATATGTAAGCCTACGCGTAGTTTGCGAAGTTTGTGCTACTTCGCACTACGCAATTTGCACGTAGCACAGTGCGAACACGCGTAGCGTAGTGTTGCGTAGTGCAGTGGTCATTTTTTGCTTGCTCGCGGTCCTCAATATCAAGTTGGCGACCGCGAGCAAGCAAAATGACATCCCGGCGAGACTTTTTCCTCGTTCGTGATCAGCAACATCAAGTTGGCGATCGCGAGCGTGGAAAATAAACCTCCCGGCGAGATTCTCAACGTGAGGAGGTCAGGTTTCTCATTGCGAGTGGTCGCGTATGCTCGCGACCGCTCGCGATGAGAAACTACCAGTCCGCGTTGAGAAAGCTGCGGCTCGAGTAAAAATCTACTCGAGCGGCAGAAAACTACAGCTCGCACTGTGCAAGATGCCGTTTTCAATGATTGCACAGTGCCGGTTGCTTGTCCGCACTGTGCAATCATTGAAAACGACATCTTGCACAGTGCGAACAGGGTACTACGCAGTTCGCGAAGTGCTACGCGTAGCTCGCGTAGTGCGAAGTGCACTTTGCGTATCTTCGCATAGTGCTACTTCGCGAACTACGCCCAGTGTTAGAAATATGATGGATTGAGAGCTGTGTAGGGTCAAACTAAGGGGTGCTCATAAACTGATCCCAATCTATGTTTTAATAAGTCACCCACACCAATTAAGCCAATTATGTAATCAGGAATGCAGTGCAGCAATACCTATATTTTTTATCGTGAAATGACTTACTAGGTGTTGGATATAGAGGGACCGAAGTATCAGTTGAGGCACTCCTGTGACAGCTTTTGGCTGGAAGGTGCTCGCAATTATTTCTTCTATGGAGGTGGGTGCGAAGCTCAGTGCTGGGTCCAATTTCCTTTTGTGGCCACGGTCGGTCGGACTGGGACAAACAATAGGACCGTGCACCAAAATCAAAGTGGCCATGGTTAGCGAGCCAGATAGCTAAAAAGTGGCCTACTTTTGGCAATTATGTCAGTTTTTAACTTGTAAAGACACCCTGCATGGGTGCTTAGCAAAGATTGGGAGACTTCATGCATTTGTATTTGCTGCAGGTAATATTTGCTGCAATATCAATGAAAAGAAGCATTGGCAAAGCCAATAGGTCTCGCCTATACAAGAGCTATTGACTTTGCCAATGTCTTTCAGCCATGTTGTAGAGCAGCGTGGCTGCTGTGTAGCATCATAAAAAGTTATAATACAAAAGTGCTATTAGATTTTTTTTTAACCTTATATACAACAGTATTATTATATGTACAACTGAACACTATTAAAATAAGAATTAACACCAAAAAAATGAGTCTAGTTTTCTTTTCTTTGGACAGCTGGCAACTTCTTCCTGTCGACAGTGAGTTCTAATGCTTGTTTGTTCACTGAAACTCCATACTCCCGTGTGTTTCTTCCCCCGTAACAATTATTTAACCTTTGTGGATTGTTTGGAAGCCAAAACTTGTTTTGGTGATAAAGGGGGAAAAGTGCTGCTTCTTAAAAGCCCAATGTTCCTTTCCTTTGGTATTGTTAACAGTCTGGTGCCCAATTAAGCCACTCTGCTTTGCGCCCAATACATCTAGATACTGAATTAGAATTAATACTCAAATTACGTATGAACCTGAATGAGCAGTCAAATGTTCTCTGGAAATCAAAAAGCTGCAGCCATTTGTTCTCTGCTCCGTGTATAATTAGTACATGGAAAAAGGAATGCAGTGATCGAAAACAATTATTTTATAAGCGAGCATTAAAAATCGGTGAAATCGCTGCATTTTAAAACAAGTACACTAAAGTTCTCTATTAATCAAAATAAAATCTCAAAAAAAATATTTAAACGTGCTAAACAATAATTTTTACTTAAAGGACAAACTGATGTCGTTGCAACACGCTTGCTTGAAAACAAGATGACATTTAATTAACTCATGACACACACAGAAGGTGATGGGAGGATAGCTTGCAATTTGTCTAACCACTAGCAATCGCTCGGGGTATCATCCCAACCCATCGTTCTTTTGCTCACCATGCCACCTCAGTTTGGACCCAGCCATACGCAAATCAGTCTTGACCCTGCTCCTCATGGGAACAGTGAAGCCCAGTCTTCCAGGCCAGGTCCTCCCTGAACTGGAACACAAGCAACCCAGGACCGGTTTCTGCCTAGCTATGGGCTCGTCAGCCAGGTATAGCGTGGTTCCAGTGAGTATGGGACTGGGCTTGCCCATGCCACTTCGGGCAGTACATGACACACGCAAAGAGGCGAAACCGGACTTAAAAAAATCTCAGTATGTAGAGAGAATGTAAGAAAGTTGTGGAGAAGAGTTACCTGCATAGCATCATGCCCTCCAAATAGAAACAAGCAAAGTCACCCTTGCCTCTCCTAGCTGTACAATGAAGAAACACTTTAGGGTAAAAAAGACCCACATTTACTATCCTTCATGTGGTGGAGCACTGCGTCCCGCAAAGGGCAAAATATTGAGCAGTGCCACATTTAGCACAAATTGACCAATGGTGACATCATCCGTGGGGCTCGCTCTAAAATTGGTTCATCTATGTGATGCGTATTCCTGCTCTATGGCGCAAAGGGGAGTCTGCAGTGTCTAGAATGAACATTTGTGCTTGGGGCACACCCTTCAGTACAAATTCCTACATGTAGATAAAAGCACAGTGGTCAGACGTGTAAGTTGTGTGCTTTAAAGTAGAGTAGACGTTAAACGTAGGTATCCCAGGCAATATACTGTTTAGCCCCTTTCTTTCACATGGGTTCAGTTGATGTTGGATTTTGTGCAAACTGGTATCACGCCACTTTAGCAGATTTGGCTTTGCATCAAAACCTACAGTGTTTGTGCTGTCCCACTGCAAACGTCTGCAAGAGGGTCTACTTTTGGTGCAGACTAGCTTTTGCAAGTGAACACAAGCACATCCCTCTAGTAAATCTGGGCCTTTGTCATTGTGTGCAGAAGGCATGCTATTAAGGTGACTATTTATGTTGGCAGACAAACGTATGATTTATTAGGGTTTTATTACCCGATTCATGCAATTCGTGTATCAATGAAAGAGTGATGAGTGCCTTTTCTTTATTCGATGAGGAAGAAATCTATTTCTTTGCTTCTTATACCTATTCCTGTAATAGCAGTTCTGCCTGGGGCTGTTGCCACTCTACTGAGGCCTATCAGCAGCATGGTGCATTATCCAGAGACTGCTCTTCACCTTCAGTCCTGCCTGCAAGCCTCCACACACTGGTTACAGAAGTTGCTGAGGCTCAAGGTCTCTGGTGTTCAGGTGACCTCGCAGGATGTTATGCATGAGGGCCATCAAACTTTATCTGGGCTTTCTTTGGAAATAGAAGTTGGATGCTCGGTCTGAGCTGTTCTTCATTATAGATCGCATAAAAGTGCTTCATTTCATCCTGGTCACCGCTCCCTTCCAGATCCCAGAGCCATCTCTTTGTATCACGTCTAGTTTGATTCCGTACAGCAAGGGTAAGGGGCTGCTGTAGTCTGTGTGGTTCCTACAGCATCTGGTGCTTGATGTCTACATTCTGGAACCATAGGGAATGTCTCTGGTGCTGGAGGCCTTTCTTTTGTCTTTGAATGTGGAAAGGGAGCTGATGTAAACCAGCAGGACTGCTATCATATTTTACGTGAACGAGCAAGGAGGGAAACTCTCATTTACGTAAACAGTTGGTGGACCTAGCCTTCCTTCAGGGGACATCAACTTTGGTTCCATCCATCTGGTGAGGCAAAGTCAACAGAATGAGGAGCCCATCTGCCCTTTCTTCCAGAGAGGAGGCATCATTGCTGTGGATCTATTTGCTTGGTCCAAGACCCTGAAGTGCCTGCTGTTCGCGTCTTGCATGAGCATTGGCTTCCTGTCCATGGGGGTAGATTGTTGTCATCGGGTGCTATCACAGGTCCTTTTTGCCTCTGACCTTCTGCTCTTTCTTTCCAGGATGGTTCACTAGATACTGAGAAGCAAAGCATACAACATGATACTAGTTAGTGCAGGCTTCTACAACGAGTAGCTCATGAGGTACTGTTAGCTCTTCACATACCCGTAAGTAGGTCCGGTTGTGTACAGCCCAGCCTACTAAATTTGTTTTAATTTTTGTAAATTTTTATTTATTGAGATTTTTGCATGTCATCAAATATTACAAATCTGCACAGTTATGTTATTCAATAATGTAGTTGTTGAAAGTGATTTTACATGCGCATAAGCAATAAGTCTTTGTGCCATTAATACAAACAGAAACTAAAAAACAACTTCCGCCTTTCACTTGTATCGTCCGTACATACACACACTCATTTTCACACTGTACAGGTTAACATATCAGTAACGTTGCAGGGTTTACATGAACACTGTCCACACTATTATGCATGTCAGCACTGTTGTTCATTTTACCCCCGTGATCCATTGGCTACTCCATACGTGAGTCCATACGCGGAGCTCTTCAGTCCTGTCGTCTGATCGTTTGTTACATGTCCCGAGCTTCCCTTCCGCCCAGCCCACTAAATAAAAGGTGTTTGCTTCTTGATTGTATATAAGTATACCAAATTTGAAAAGTGTATATTCAAGATAAAAATCTGTGTATTTTCAGAACTCATATCCTGATGTTGGGAGTAAAATTGTTGAATTCTTAAAACACATTTGATATTTCAGTGAGAAATCGTGTAGCACTGGGGAGAAGTGTAACCCATAGTATTGCCTTGGCGCCAGGGGCATTGCAGCTTTGGCGGTTATGCATTACCCATGTGTGGCCATTGGAAACTGGAAAAGCCTTTTTACATTACTGCTGGCAGCCCTGCCTGACGCACCGAGGTGATCACTGCTGGTAATCTTGCATATGGCGGCCACTAATGTAACCCTGCCTGATGCACCGCAGGGATCTCTGCTGGTAATCTTGCATATGGCGGCCACTAATGTAACCCTGCCTGATGCACCGCAGGGATCACTGCTGGTAATCCTGCATATGGCGGCCACTAATGTAACCCTGCCTGATGCACCGCAGGGATCACTGCTGGTAATCTTGCATATGGCGGCCACTAATGTAACCCTGCCTGATGCACCGCAGGGATCACTGCTGGTAATCTTGCATATGGCGGCCACTAATGTAACCCTGCCTGATGCACCGCAGGGATCACTGCTGGTAATCTTGCATATGGCGGCCACTAATGTAACCCTGCCTGATGCACCGCAGGGATCACTGCTGGTAATCTTGCATATGGCGGCCACTAATGTAACCGTGCCTGATGCACCGCAGGGATCACTGCTGGTAATCTTGCATATGGCGGCCACTAATGTAACCCTGCCTGATGCACCGAGGTGATCACTGCTGGTAATCTTGCATATGGCGGCCACTAATGTAACCCTGCCTGATGCACCGCAGGGATCACTGCTGGTAATCTTGCATATGGCGGCCACTAATGTAACCCTGCCTGATGCACCGCAGGGATCACTGCTGGTAATCTTGCATATGGCGGCCACTAATGTAACCCTGCCTGATGCACCGCAGTGATCGCTGCTGGTGATCTTGCACATGGCGGCCACTAATGTAACCCTGCCTGATGCGCCGCAGTGATCACTGCTGGTAATCTTGCATATGGTGGCCACTAATGTAACCCTGCCTGATGCACCGAGGTGATCACTGCTGGTAATCTTGCATATGGCGGCCACTAATGTAACCCTGCCTGATGCACCGCAGTGATCTCTGCTGGTAATCTTGCATATGGCGGCCACTAATGTAACCCTGCCTGATGCACCGCAGGGATCACTGCTGGTAATCCTGCATATGGCGGCCACTAATGTAACCGTGCCTGATGCACCGCAGGGATCACTGCTGGTAATCTTGCATATGGCGGCCACTAATGTAACCCTGCCTGATGCACCGCAGTGATCGCTGCTGGTGATCTTGCACATGGCGGCCACTAATGTAACCCTGCCTGATGCGCCGCAGGGATCACTGCTGGTAATCTTGCATATGGTGGCCACTAATGTAACCCTGCCTGATGCACCGAGGTGATCACTGCTGGTAATCTTGCATATGGCGGCCACTAATGTAACCCTGCCTGATGCACCGCAGTGATCTCTGCTGGTAATCTTGCATATGGCGGCCACTAATGTAACCCTGCCTGATGCACCGCAGGGATCACTGCTGGTAATCTTGCATATGGTGGCCACTAATGTAACCCTGCCTGATGCACCGCAGTGATCTCTGCTGGTAATCTTGCATATGGTGGCCACTAATGTAACCCTGCCTGATGCACCGCAGGGATCACTGCTGGTAATCTTGCATATGGCGGCCACTAATGTAACCGTGCCTGATGCACCGCAGGGATCACTGCTGGTAATCTTGCATATGGCGGCCACTAATGTAACCCTGCCTGATGCACCGAGGTGATCACTGCTGGTAATCTTGCATATGGCGGCCACTAATGTAACCCTGCCTGATGCACCGAGGTGATCACTGCTGGTAATCTTGCATATGGCGGCCACTAATGTAACCCTGCCTGATGCACCGCAGTGATCTCTGCTGGTAATCTTGCATATGGCGGCCACTAATGTAACCCTGCCTGATGCACCGCAGGGATCACTGCTGGTAATCTTGCATATGGCGGCCACTAATGTAACCGTGCCTGATGCACCGCAGGGATCACTGCTGGTAATCTTGCATATGGCGGCCACTAATGTAACCCTGCCTGATGCACCGCAGTGATCGCTGCTGGTGATCTTGCACATGGCGGCCACTAATGTAACCCTGCCTGATGCGCCGCAGGGATCACTGCTGGTAATCTTGCATATGGTGGCCACTAATGTAACCCTGCCTGATGCACCGAGGTGATCACTGCTGGTAATCTTGCATATGGCGGCCACTAATGTAACCCTGCCTGATGCACCGAGGTGATCACTGCTGGTAATCTTGCATATGGCGGCCACTAATGTAACCCTGCCTGATGCACCGAGGTGATCACTGCTGGTAATCTTGCATATGGCGGCCACTAATGTAACCCTGCCTGATGCGACGCAGGGATCACTGCTGGTAATCTTGCATATGGCGGCCACTAATGTAACCCTGCCTGATGCACCAAGGTGATCACTGCTGGTAATGTTGCATATGGCGGCCACTAATGTAACCCTGCCTGATGCACCGAGGTGATCACTGCTGGTAATCTTGCATATGGCGGCCACTAATGTAACCCTGCCTGATGCGCCGAGGTGATCACTGCTGGTAATCTTGCATATGGCGGCCACTAATGTAACCCTGCCTGATGCACCGAATTGATCACTGCTGGTAATCTTGCATATGGCGGCCACTAATGTAACCCTGCCTGATGCACCGAATTGATCACTGCTGGTAATCTTGCTTATGGCGGCCACTAATGTAACCCTGCCTGATGTGCTCAATATTACAAGAGGAGTAATATTAATAGAGCAGATCATTTTCATTGAACATGAGCAGCTCTTATTACAGAAATGGTTTCTGACCCCTGTACTAAGTGGCGAACTCTGGCCTTCTGAGCTGACATTGCGTTCACCTACTCCTCTACGTCACAGAAGTTACTCCTTCCATAGCAGGCGGGTAGAGACACGCCACCTCACCCCAATCACTAATCTAGTTCTCTTGATGCCTAAAAAACCAGCCTACAGCTACCTTCATTTGTCTCAGAGCAAAATACATGGGCCGCGTAGAAGACTGGTCAATGGGGCAATGTTTGTGTCATGAGATGTACATAAGAAGGTAACTTGTTCTTTCGACAGTGTCGTTCCCTCTGTTTCTTCCCTTGGCTAGCCAATCGTCGAGGTGAAGTTGTGTACAGCCTGTCTGGTGGCAGCGGTTATTACTGTGGATCAGAAGTGGGATAGATAGCTTTACCTACAGAATCCTTTGGTCTACTGCCACTTTGACAGCCTGTTGCGGTTGTTTGCCCTATTCCACAAGGCCCATTCCACAGAATGTACATTTACAGTGCTATGTTGTAGCCCACTAACGGTTTGACCCAAGAGCTACTGTGAATTAAAAGTGGAGACAAGAAAGCTGCTTGTTTTCTTAGCCATAAATTCAAACGCTGTGTAACATTACTTCCACCACATTCGATGGGAGGTCTGACCTAATGCTCGCGAAAGCAAATAAAATATCCCATTCGCGGTGGGGATATTGTAAATCTCGAATGTGGTGCTCTGTACATGAACACAATGAGCGGCTCAATCATGGTAAGCCTCAAGAAGCACACGCTGCTCCATAGGATGCACAAAAGTGTAGCTAATTCAACAAAATCTTATGGGATTAAAGCTTGCATGGGGGAAGTTTTCAGATCGTTTTTTAATTTCCATGAATAAGAGCTATGTCAAGGGGCTGAGGAAATGTGCTTTCCACTGGCTCGTTAAACCTGTGTGACGTTAGTGTTGAAAAGTTTTGTTCAAAGTTTATCCTCTGGATTTCATAGTGGCATCATTGAATGAACACTATTGAAACAACATTCTTTATTCAATTTAGGCACAGTAAATCATAAAAGTGCAAACATGAAATTCATTGATAAAAACACGCACAAAAATGTAAATTCAGATATCATCTTCCAGAGTGAAAAAACCCCAGCTAAAAAATATGATACATAAAAACAGACTCCAACATTAGATAAAAACTGCAAATAGAGCAGTGCTGGCCGGACTTGTTTAAAGCCTTATTTACAACAAGCATTTGCAATGCATTAGGTCTCGCATTTACGCGAGTTTGAGCTATTGACATTGCAAATAACAATGCCTATTGGCATTGTCATTTACAATGCCAATAGCTTTAACTCGTGTAACTGCGAGACCTATTGCATTGCAAATGCTTGTTCTTAGGAAGCATACTATTAGCACGGGCTGTAACCTTGGAGAGATATTCGCTGTCTCAGTGCTCGTATATCAAATTTGGTATTTGTAAGGATACCACTGCTGTGTGTGTCTTTGGAGAGCACTGTGCGTGTATTGAGGCTCAAACATTTTGCAGTATCTTACAATTAATTATTAATATAATGGATTGTCTTAAAAACAACACAGTAGGAAAATGTTCCATTTTAATAACAGCCCAAAGGAAAGTACAAGCTGTGGCTAAGACAACAAAACATTGTTTATTTGAGTACTACGTATATATAAGATAGCACGAGTGATAGCGCTGCTTTCTCAGGCTTCGCACATTAGTTGTGTTACTTTGAGGGATACTGCTGCTGTCTTTATACTTTTAAAGTACTTTATGTGTATTTTGAGGTAGCACGAGTGTTAGCCCTACTGTGTTAATCCTTGCATATTAGTTGTGTTATCTGAAAACATCTGCTGCTCTCTCAGTGGATTGTGCAGTAGATGGTGCAGATGTAAACCTGACCTTAAGAATGACGAGACAGAGCAAACTTGTGCCTGTAGATTAAATGTGCTTGTGTTATAAAGTATAAGAGATGGTATTTTATTTGCAATGCGTGGTGTGCTGCGCGCTGTGTAAAGTAAGTTACCATAATTGTGAGAACAGACAAGGGGGTTTTAAGCAATAACGCTACCCCCCTTCTTCGCGCAGGGCCAGAGTGCTGACAGCAGAGAGAGAGCTGTGTCTTAGAGCGAGCTGCGCCCTTCCTGGTAAAACAGTGACGCACTGACCCGTGTGTTAAGATAACGTTTACTAAACAGTACTATGGCACTGTGTGTTTTTCCCAAGAAGGAGTACTATTAGCATGGGCTGTAACTTTGGATGAATAGCGCTGCTGTTTCAGTCCATGTACATTACTTGTCATTTAAAAAGATAGTGCTGCTATCTTTGTGCTTAGTTATACATTACTATGCGTGTGAGAATAGCATGGTATTTTGAGTGATAGCACTGCTATATTAATCCTTTACACAGCGCTTGTGGTAGACTGCAGCAGCATACCTAGGGAAATGAGAGGCCCATAGGTGCTTTGCAGTAGCTGGCACTCGTGATTTTAAAATTAGATCTTAAATTGTGGCGATGTAAACCTGACCTTAAGGGTGAGGGGGCATAGCAGCCCTGCGCCTGCAGATTAAACGTGTGTGTTATAAATAAGAGATCTTATTTTATGTACAATGCGTGGTGCGCGCCGCGCTGTGTAAGTACTTATTAATATAACGTGATTGGCTTAAAACAACACAGCACAATTAAATACAATTGTAAAAACAGCCAAAAAGAAAGTCCAAGCTGTGGCTACGACAAAAAAACAAACATTATTCATGTAAGCACTACGTATATATAAAATAGCACGAGTGATAGCGCTGCTGTTTTAGTTATCGCACATCAGGTGTTTTATTTTTAGGGATAGTGCTGCTGTCTTTATACTTGTAAAGTATTTTATGTGTATTTTGTAGTATCAGGAGTGATAGCTCTGCTGTGTTAGTCTTTGCACATTAGTTGTGGTATCTGAAAACATCGCGCTGCTGTCTTAGTGGTGAGACGGTTAAGAAGAAGGATAAAATGCTGGCACCAGCTATGGCCAAAAATAAATTGTACTGTTGATTACAACTATGTGTATGTGTGAGTAGGAGGTACAGTGTGTTTCTGTCTGGAAGGCATACTATTAACAGGGGCTGTAACGTTTGAGAGATAGCGCTGCTGTCTCAGTTTTTGTACATTAGTTGTGGTATTTGGAGGGATAGCGCTGCTATCTGTGTCTTTGCAGAGCACTGTGTGTATATTAAGGCTAAAACATATGGCAGTATATTAACATAATTTATTGATATAACGCGATTGCCTTTAAAACAACAGCACAATAAAATATAATTTTAAAAACGGGCTAAAATAAAGGTATAAGCTGTGACTAAGACAGCATAACAAACTTTGTCCATTTAAGCAGTACATTTATATAAGATAGCACGAGTGAAAGCCTTGCTGTGTTAGTTCTTGCACATTAGTTGTGATATCTTAGAATGTAGCGCTGCGGTCTCAGTGGTGAGACGGTTAAGGAGGATAATAAAATGCTGGCAAGCGTCATGGACGAATAGAGGCTTCAGCAGACAATAACTGTAGTAAGCATGAGCCACTGCAGGTAAGTGTTTGTAAGGTGCTCAGGGAGGACGCAGACACGTTGCGGCCGCCAAGAAACGTGTTTGTATGGAGCAACAATTATGAGGCAGTGAGGGAGAAGGATAACATACAGGCGAGTGGCAGGGACAAGTACAGGCTCCATAGAACAATTAGCATAGTAAGCGGGAGCCGCTGCAGCAAAGTGTCTGAGCGGGGGAGCAGTGGGTTACACCAACAAGTTTTAAACAGTGCTTACTAGCATTTAATTTTTAAAAATCCCACAGTGTAACATTTTTAACAGCTTTATTGCGTTTGTTAGTTTGAAAATTGTGAAGGTAGGAACGGCAAACACCTTGCGGCCACAAATAAATCAGTTAGAAAGTCCTAGCAATAAGGAAAGTTAGGCAGAGGCATTGAAAAAGCAAAGTTTGTACATATCATTGCTGCGTGTTTATGCAGTATCACGAGAGATAGTACATATGAAAATAGTGATGCAAAGTGGGATTTTTTATAATAATACAAATGCCATATAAAGTACATTCACCGAAAATTTTCCTTACCTGGTTAAACAGCAATGAACTATCGCTCTTGTAAATCTGGCTTCATCCAACAGTAAAAAAAGGAATTATTTTCTTTTAGTAGTCTGCAGGTTTAAATAGGAACGAAACTCTAACAAGCTGTCGCCATTGTGAGGGAAGTGGGATAAGGGAGGGGGTGGCAAATGGTGAGCACTTTCCGGCCGCTTTGATGTTCTCATCAAAGCGGCAGCGAAATGAGCTTTTGTAAACAAGGGATTTCAAAGTGCAAACTAGTGCTTTCAGGCTGCCAAATGGTGCGCGCGCCTGGCGCACATGCACTGTATTTGGAGGCCTGAAAAGCACTAGTTTGCACTTCCAGATCCCCCTTTTACAAAAGCTCTCGCGAGAGCAGCGCTAAAGCGCTGTCTCAGGCGAGACCTAAAAAGGGGGCGAATATACTTGTATCGTAGGGGTGCATATTTATGACAAAAACTACAAGTAAGGTATCAATTGCACCGTATCACTTGAGCAAATTGCCAGTTGTGATGTGATGATCTAAGCCAACCTACTAACAGTTGAGGGGACATATTCAGGCAAAAATAAGATAACAAACGTCTGTGCAAAATTGTCATATGTATTTAAAACTCTTTGGCCATACTTACTGCGTTCTGACTCCTTGAGGGCTTGTGCTCGATTCTTCCCCTGCCCCGCCCCGGTCCGACACGGCAACCAGTGCCGATTGAGCGGAGGGCGGGACAGGAAGAGCCAGTGACCCCACCCACATTTTCGCGCTGTTAGCGCTCTAGCGGTCTGCATCAGGCAGGGCATTTAAGCCCTCTCGTCGCCCAAGCGCGCAGCGATTGCGCGCAGGGGGCGCCTTAGTCGCGCCTGAGACGAGCCAGAGAGGAGCCCGTCTGTGCCCGTCCGGGACCGCACGGGGCCAGGGGCCATGACCCCTGTTATCGAGGCTCTTTACGCTGGCGGTTCCAACAGACTTAGGTACTCTTCCAATGACCTTCGTAAATTGTGGGATCCTCCGCTGAAAGGTTGCGCTCAGAACCCTGATTTTCGTCCAGAGGGCCCTTTCTCATGTAGGCACTGCCACTATCAGTCATACACATGCCCCCCCCTTTCAGGCACATTGACCCCTGATGACTTGTGTTCCTGGTCTCCTAAGGGCAATAGCATATTATGTAATATAAGATCCCTCCCGAAGCATCACTCGGAGGTTTGGGACTTAATTCACTCGGCCCGCCCTGATTTCTGCTTTTGCACAGAGACCTGGCTCAAACCCCATCTGGTCCCTGCCATTACCCTGGGGATCCCCATGGGGTACAAGATTCTTAGGCTTGACCGCCCTGTCAAAACTGGCGGCGGGGTTGCAGTAATCTATAAGGACACTCTTACTGTTACCTTTCTCGACCAATGCTGTACTAAGGACATTGAAGTCCTTGTTTTCAGAATAGGTTCCTTGTCACAAACTTGCTGGAAGGGAGCACTGGTGTACCGTCCCCCTGGCCCTTGTGGGGAGGCTTCGACTCTCCTTCTGGAGACATTGGCTCCTTATATCACTATAGGAACTAATTTTGTACTCCTTGGAGACTTCAATGTCCACAGCGAAGTGGCTGATAATGCAGATGCACGCAACTTGCTGGCTGATCTATCTACCCTTGGTCTTAAACAGTGCAACCAAGGTCCGACTCATCGGGCCGGTCATACCCTCGACCTAATCATGTCCAATTCGCACCTCCTGTCGTGTTATCCTCCTACGCAGGTGGAATGGACTGATCACTTTGTAATTAATTTTTCCCTCCCCGCTCTCTTTACAGAACGCCCCCTACTTGCTCCTCTTCCGTTATGGCGCAGGCAGTGGTATAAAATGTCTGCTGACACTTTTAGAGCTACTTTTGTACCTCCCGATTTTCTCCCTTCTGACTCCACCAGTTCGGCTTTGTCCAAATACAACGAGGCCTTGATCACGGCTGTCAATCTAATTGCTCCTTTAAGGCGCTGTAATCGGCGCTCTGACCGCAGGCAGGAACCATGGTACTCGGACCTACTGCGTGAGGAGAAAAAGGCCTGCAGGAAGTTGGAGAAAGCCTGGAGAACCTCACGCAGTATGACCGATAAAGAACGCTATAGCTCAGCGATGAGACTTTACCACAAAAACATCAGAGCTGCCCGTAAATCCTACATTGTCTCCCAACTGTCTGAGGCTGGCAATGACCCTAAACTACTTTACCAGGTTCTTTGCACATTTACCAAGCCCGTCGCCTGTGACAGTCCTGAAATGCTGACCCAAAAACTGTGTGAGGATACCGCTGAGTTTTTTGCAAATAAAATCGATTCCATCTACCATAACATCTCCCAAATTAGTCCACCAATTGAGGAGACGGTCCCCTCTTTCAGCCCCCAGCCCGGCACAATCGGTGCTGTCTCCGCTGCGCTGTCTTCTATTCCCGAGATCAGCTTGGACCAAGTCAACTCCCTGATCGGGACAATTAAGTCAGGCAGCCCAGTGGACCCTGTTCCTGCCCGTATCATGCACCACATTGGGAGTGTCCTCAGCCCTTCCATTCAGACGGTGATCAATTGCTCCCTCTCTGAGGGACTGGTCCCCCGGGAGTGGAAGGAGGCCATGGTCAAGCCTATTAGGAAAAACACCTCCATCCCTTGGTCTGACATGACTAATCTGAGGCCTATCTCCCTCTTGCCGTTCATCAGCAAACTGACGGAGAAGCATGTTAATCACCATCTTTCCAGCTTTATTGAGCAGGCCGGCTGTCTGGACCACTCTCAGTCGGGTTTCAGGCCCAGGTACAGCACCGAGACGGCGCTCCTTTCCATCACGGATGCTATACGCCTGTCCTTGGACAGAGGGATGTCAGTGGTGTTGGTGCTGCTGGACTTGTCCGCAGCTTTCGACACCATATCCCACGCAATTCTCCTGACCAGATTAAAGGAGATCGGCATTGAGAAAGCCGCCTTGGCGTGGTTCACCAGCTTTCTCTCTGAACGCACCCAGAAGGTGAATATGGGTTCCTTCAGTTCCCCCTCGGCCAGTATCACCAGAGGAGTCCCACAGGGCTCCTGTCTTAGCCCTACGTTGTTTAACGTATATGTCTCCTCTTTGGCTAACATTGTGAGGTCTTTCGGGTTCATGCCCATCTCCTACGCTGACGATACGCAGCTGCTGTTTACTTTTAAAAGCTTTACCCCGGAGATAAGACTAGCTTTCTCCAACGGCATGACTGCGATCGCCAGCTGGATGGCCCGGAACTTTCTCCAGTGTAATGTGGGAAAGTCTGAGGTCATGCTATTCGGAGGGGCTAAAATCCTGTGGACCCCTGACTGGTGGCCCTCCAGTCTGGGTCAGGCCCCACTCCCTAAACAGGTGGTGAAAAACCTGGGGGTCCGTCTTGATCATGATCTCACCTTTGCTCATCATGCCAGCACCACGGCAGGTTCCTGCTTTCACATTATTAGCCTCCTTCGGAAGGTGTTCCCCCTTCTACCAGACCACACTAGAAAGACCTTGGTCCAGGCCCTCGTTTTGAGCCGCCTGGACTATTGCAATGGCCTATTCTTAGCAGCCAACGAAGGAGTGCTTAACAGACTTCAGGTGGTTCAAAACACTGCGGCCCGCCTGGTAACCAGTGCCCCCCCTAGAACCCCATCCTTGCCCCTCCTCAAGGCCCTCCATTGGCTCCCCATCCGGAAAAGGGTGGAATTCAAGATTTGCTGTGTGGTGCACAAGGGTCTTCACAACCTCGGTCCACCTCACCTTGCGGAGAAATTTGTATACCACCGCCCTTCCCGCATTCTTAGGTCCAGCAATCAGCTGTTACTTCAGGTTCCTAGACACAACAAGACCAGACAGGGGGGTCGCTCCCTTTCCACCAGGGGCCCTCGTCTGTGGAACAGTCTTCCTCTTTCTCTCAGAGATTGCTCTAGCCACCTGGCCTTTAGGAAACTCCTTAAAACCACTCTGTTCTAGTTGGAGCTCTGCCCTGACTGTTCCTTCACAGCACCGCGCGGAGATACACCTTCGGGTGTGATGCCGGCGCGTTACAAACCCATAAATAAAATAAAATAAATAAATAAAGTCAAATACATGTTATGCCTACATATTTCTATAGCTTGAACATTGTTCCGCAAACTCTTTTTTTCTTGGGTTGTCCTTTTTCTTCTTTTATGCTTTTAATGTGTTTTTTAATATGTGCCCAGGGGCTACCAGTCAAAGTTAGCAACTCTATCATGTATTAACTGATTTGAGTTTAATATATATTAATGCAATGGCAATTACTAATAACACTGGATACTGCAACCCTTCTTGTTGTGATGTAGAATACACTTCCGCTGTTGAATATTGCCCGCACAATTTTGGCACTGAGAACTGCCAAGATGAAGTGCAGCGAATGTTGAGCCAGAAAGCCTCGCACAATCTGGACCCACGCTTTATGTTCTATGATGACATTTTACTCTAACATCTCTTAATTTATTTATTAATTTATTATCGTATAAAATGTATTTGTATTATTGTATGTGCTTTTATGGCCATACGGCCGAAATAAAGCTTTCTTTGACTTGACTTGAAATACATTTCTGTATTACTCATCGATTTAACCATAACATAATGGGCCCCTTGATTGAACACTATTGCTGATCCACTACAGGAATATGTGATGGTGCATGCTTGCCTCTGTTCTAGCTTTACTGTGTACCCTCTGCTTGTGACATGTGTGTGAATGCTTCATGATGCCTTTCAAAAGAGAAGGTTTTCTTTCTGACCATGTTCAAACTACATAGTTGCAATGTTCATGTCTTCGCCCTGTGTTTGCTGGCTTTGGCCTTTCTATGGTGGTGTGAGGGCAGCCACTGGACTCTCAGTTCCCCATACAGCAACACATTTGTCTGATTTCCTCCTTTTGATGTGATCATGCCTTGCTTAACCAATACCGACCCCTGCTGCAGACCTTTTTTCTGACTACTGCTTGTTTACAGATAAAATGTAGCTGGGTCTTGTGAGTATTTTGCTTTTCCTGTGATTACCTTGAATCTCACTGCTTTGTTTCACTGTCCAAATTATAAAACAGTTTATAGCTTTGCCTCCTTTTAGTAATTAGCTTCCCCGTTTAATGTCACTTTGAGTTCTTCTTGCCTGGTTATGTTTCTTTCATTTTATTGTTTTGGTGTATTCTTTGTATTTCTCTGTCAAGCTGTATTGTAGTACTTTGAACGGTCTTATGGTTCTCCCGCCAGTAGCTACTCAGGCTTCCTTACTGAGCCCTCATTGCAGGAATACTAATCAGATGTCTGTCTCTTTAAGTAATTTCACTTTATTTCTTTATGGTATGGCTTGTATGTTGGACATATATGTGTTGGCCTTGTGTACTTTATCACCAATACTGTTGTGGAAGGGGTGCTGTAGAATAAACACCGGGAAGAACTAGTTGCCGCTTTGTGGTGCAGAGTAACTCTCTCAGACACAATACGCTTATAATAATAATAATAATAATCTTTATTTAGATATAACACAGATATCTTTAAAAGAGATTACAAAATCGATATTAAAAGAAAAAAGAAAACAACTATTTTAAAATGCAGAAAGAAGAAGAGAAGACGAGCAGGAGCTCAATAACCATATTTGAAGTAGAAGTTTTCCTCATCTTTGATCAATGATTCAAGACTTAATAACAAGCGTTTAAAAAACTATTCAGACATTTTTGACGCACTAATTATAAAAATACAGCATACGTATTAAAAACAAAGCAGTATCCTAAAAAATAAAGTTTAGTGTATTGGCATATCCAAGTGCAGAGCATAATAATCATTCCTATACATCATCCCTAAAATTTTTGTTAGCTAGACCCTTTTTGCTTAGAGTACGGTAAGCTCGCTGAATAACATTTATTAGACCCAGGTTTAAAGCTGTATTTTCGGGATTCAGGGTCACGATGATGGCTTGCCTACAAGTCCGAACACCCAGCCTATTCCACTCAGCTTTGAGTTTACACCTACGTTGGAGGTTGAAAGCTGGGCAGAGTTTACACCTACGCTTATGTTCTTGTTCTTTCCCATTCTCCACCTATGTGGATCACTGCACCAAGAGGGCAGGGCTGGAAACAGGGTGCTCAAGGGATGAGCGCGGCTATAGAGAAGTAATGAGGCTAGCGAAGGAGGGTTTAAAAATACACAATGGAAGCTGGGACAGAGCCGAGTGGGGTCTTGCAGTGTACAGCAATGGAGATCAAAAGCGAAAGGGCATGTTCTCTTTACTGGTCATGATGCCAGATACCACTGCAGTAAAGGGTAGCCAAGAGTGCGTGGGTTTCCATGACTTTCCATTGGTAGCTGTGGCCGAGTAGTAAAGGCTTACTCGATAGGGAGAGGGTTGAATTAATATAAAGTATAAAATATAGGTTATTTGACTGAAGATAGATCAGTGTACAGTAAAGGGCATTTACTTCAAGGGGTACCTGTTTAATGTACAATTAGATGCAGATAACAGCTGCAGTCAGTAACATTGTTGCAAAACACAATCATTAGCTTTTACCCTTTCCAAGGTATGACCCTCACATAGGGGCCTATTAGGATGGCGGGCGGATGCACCATAGCGGTGCTGGGACCGGCCGCCAGTGGTGCGGCGGTCCCTCACCGGCAATTAGGATGCCACAATGGTGGTGGCATCCCCCATCCACATCATTGTGGCGGGCGGTGCACACCGCACCGCCCACCACAATGCTGTGGATGCACCTCGTGCATTTGCCTGCACAACGTTGAGCATGCAAATGCAGGGGGTACTCCCCCTGTGCACCCCCCACCCAATCACCCTTGGGGCCCGCAACGGGCCCCCACAGTCATGCACCGCATGCCTTTCCATGGTGGAAACGCCGCCATAGAAAGACACTAATCTGCCTGTATGCTAATATGGATGGCGGTGTCTTCCAGACACTGCCACCATATTCAGCCCCGGATGGTCTTTCTGTCTGCCGGGATCCCCCCCGCCATAGTCATATGGCGGGGGGGAAATGGGTGGCGGGTGGTGTATAATGTCGGGCGGATCGCCCAACATTATAATAGACCCCATAGTATTAACGTAGAACAGTAAAACATAACAGAGATGGTAACTACATTGTTTTATTCGAGTGAACTGTTTGTCTATGGGCAGCACAGCTGTACCCGGCAGTGGCTGGCATACCATGTAAACGTATCATGCTCTTCAGGGCGAAGTTAGGCTGCGCACCCCGCGGGCGGAGATGGGAGCAAGAAGTGCCTGTGACTATATCACAGCTGAGGCCAATAACACAAGACTGCTTAACATGGGGGTTACAGGTTCTCCCTTAGGAACATTTAACAAGGAAATTGTGCATTTCTAAGAGCATTCGACCGGTTGCAGTGATCAAAACGTTTAACGATTTCTCTACAGCAGGCAGCAAAAAACAGTTGCCGGCTGCCCATTCGTTGATGGTGATAAAAACCGTAATCTGCATCAGCAACAAGCAGCACACTCATTGACACGTCCATGTGTGTATCCGGATTGCAGAATTGTGCGTGCATTTTACACATCCAGACCTGGAAATGTCCTGGTCCATTGATGATGGGGAGGCAGGCTGCCTCCCTTCACAACTTAGAGGGTGTGTCTATCCTGAAAAGAAAGAAGTTTTGATTAAAAACCGATAAGGAAAGGTGCATTTGACCCAATGATACGGAATACCGTCACATTTTGTGTCTACGTTGATCTGGGAGGATGTATATTCTTCCCCATCCTTTTTTCGGTTGTGGGCCTCCATTCTCACCTTCTAGCTATAGAGCTATGCCGTTGATGGGCGGGTGTCACAAGCCCTCAGAAGCACTAGGCTTACAAACTCAGGCAAGCTCCTCTAGCTTCAGGTCTTTGGCCAAATTCACAGCTTCGCTGCACAGACACCCTGTCGGTCAGCGGGACATTTGTTCTACAATGGAATCTGAAGTGTCTGGAGGCGCTGAAGAGTCTCGAACAGGTCCTGTTAAGATCAAGTGTTGTCAGTTTTTTAGTACAATTTGAATGATTTTCAGACCATATTTTTACATGCATGTAGGTGTCCCAGAGACACCGTTGACCTTCATTGCGATTAGGCCACTGGGGCGACGAAAGCGATGGTACCTTCTGGCTGTGCTGGATTGTTTTTAATACTCTGAGGTGTGCATGGGCATACTGGGACTTGGTGGTCCATGTTCTGTGGCACTTGCCAAGTTGACGAGCTTGTATCATGAATTCACTGATTTTATTTTTGTGTTTCTAATCTTTGAGGGGCAATGCATGTCTGGCATCTTGAGGTCAGGTTTAGGGGCAGAGCGCATACTTTTAGAGGCCAGTACTGTGCCTTCTGGTGGTCACAATAGCGTTTTGTTTCTTTTGTTTTAGGTCTCCACTGCACCGTGGCTCCTTTTGATTGGATTTGGTGTTTCCAGGTGACGAAGGTGATCCTAATTCTCAAGATGGTCAGACACATTCTGGTCGCCAGACGGTGCACGGGCTAATATATGTTGGTCCTCAACAAACGCTGGGCGGAGATCAGGCAAAGCCCCCTTTGTCTCCTGATGGTCGTGCAGCACAGCATGCGTTCCCACATCCACGGCCATCCCTCACTCGGTGGAGATGGGTTTTCCACCAGAGGTAAACCTCTCAACCTTTTGAGTCTTTAAGGGGAATTAGTTCTCATAGTTTTGGAGTGAGCAGGCATTGAAATGAATAGAGGCAAAACATTTTTGAGGGGGAGAAAGATTTTTGAGGGGGTGGGGTTGTCTCATTGGAGCTTATGTGGGGTATGTTACTTGTTTAGAGGCTGAAGAAGTGTCCAAGGAGAGTGACACACTTCAAATTAGATTGAGTTGAGAGTTGTGCACAGGTGCCCGGTGGGGTCGGATTAAAGAAAGCTGTGTTGTAGGTACACATCACAATATCTTCCAGGGAGGGTCACTAATGTGGCTGCTCGCGTGCACTTGTCGTCCAAGTCATCCTGCACCACTTGGGTGCCTCTATACCATAACATCGCAGTCTATTACTTTGGCCACTCTCTGGTCTTCAGCTAGGCACTACTTATAACATATACCATGTCATGGTACAGAGACTGATCTGCGCCACACAGGTCATCAGTATGACACTAAGTAATAGCCTGGGGGGCGCAGTACTCATTCCCTCCAAGAGCATCTGGACAAGGTAAAGCTCCAAACAGCTCATGTGCTCCATTCAAATGTTCGGCAGTCATCCACTCAGATCGAAGAGTTTCATCACAAGATCTCTGGCTTGAAGAAATGGCACAGACTTGTTTGGGTTCTTAAGGATTTAAGTTCTGGGCTCAATCTAGACATCTGAAGAACAGTTCCTTTTAGAAGGATGCGATTGCTGGCAACAGCTCGGGGACACGCGGTGTGCTGAAGCGCAAAGGGGGACCCTCCAAAGTGGTAACAGAGTATTGCAGCCATTCGTCCACAGAGAACTGATTAGGCCTATGTTATTCATATTACACATAGGCAGGTGCAGACGCAGATCCATGGGATACTGTTTGAATTTCACACATGTGGTGATGGGAGACATCATCCCTAGGCAGACAGTGAAAGGCCTGTAGTCAAAATACTTAAAGACTGCCATCAATCAAGCCCATTTCCCCCAAAGACAAGTGAAAGGCTTTGTTTCTAGAGAGTACACAAAGGGGTTATCTGGGTGCCGTCAAGGTAAGCCACAGCGTACAACCTGGCAGAGAAGCACCTAAAGCTGGCACTATAGTAACATCTGGGACTAGAGATTGCTCCAGCGGAAAGGGCACATTTATATATCCTCCCTGCGTCACAGACCCGTTATCACGCTTATTCATTCATACACGCATTCATTGGTGGGGCCCATCACACCAACACTCATACGTCTCACTCCGAATCTGCACACAGGAGGAAAGAAGCGCTGGACATGTGGGGTACCTTATTACCTATAGGAGAAAAAATCTTTACATTATATATATTATATACATCAGTACCTACAGAATCCTAACTTTAACATCAAGGCACTCCACCACTTGGTCGACGGACCAATTAGTTGGACTGGTTGATGGGGATTTAGAACCAGCTAAAACACATTTAAAGCTTCGGAACCTTTAATCAATACCTTATTAAAAGAATCACAAACTCATTTGCTGTTAATCAATGTTTAGTTTATCTAATTAATTCACTTTCGTTGGCATAGTCAGCATTTAATCAAATGTGCATATTTTCCATGAATATTTGGCACAACTTTACATACAATTATATTTACCAAAATTTTGATATCGGTGACCATTTCCCGAAACCTGTCAGCCCTGCATAAATCAATTCTCTCTGGTGAAATCCTCCAATCAAATGCAGGCTAAAACCCAAGTAAGTCCGGGAAAGTTCTTTCGCTCGGCACAACACAGTCCCAAAGGTATCCAAAGGACCAAGCAATCATGCAAGCAAATCGATCAGCAGTCACCAACGGAAAGTTTGAAACGCACTTCTGGAACGCACTAGTCTATACCCTCTTCTAAATTCCCCTTTTATAGTATATTCTAGGATAACCTGCAACATTTTCTAAGAATCAAAGCATTCGGATTGGCTAAACTCCTAAAATTTGAAATATTGAATGCAGTTCCCAGGTTCTCTTGGTTTCCAGGGAATCGAATATGTCATCCTTTAGTTTGTACAGTTCTCATGCGAAAAGTCCTGAAGTAACAACATGTAGACCTCTGAGTACAGGTCACTTATTGTCTTCTCTGTCCTTCACACTAGCTGAGTTCTGGCAATCCTCCACGTTCCTATCCTTGACGAG
The DNA here is from genome assembly GCF_964204655.1 of Triturus cristatus. Lineage (NCBI taxonomy): Eukaryota > Metazoa > Chordata > Amphibia > Caudata > Salamandridae > Triturus > Triturus cristatus. The sequence continues at coordinate 826,667,661 of NC_140584.1, read as the reverse complement.
GAACACGCCTGGAGATCTTCAGAGCCATCCGAGTCTGCGCAGTAGACATCGCGCTCACACGACGGTGGCCACTTCCGAACTCCATTTTGAATATTGCGGCCTAGTAGGCCCGAACGCCAACTTAAGCAAAACAAACATAAAAAGTAATTAATATACGGAAATGAAGATTCTAATGTTTAAACCCACACTAATCCCAATATTTATTAGTAGTTTCCTAGTTTATAGCAACATTTAAAGCAATAATAATCACCATTCCGCAATACCAGGAACGCAAACCATTACAAAAGCAACATAAATCATGCAATTTCTATCAAAACACGTCCTACGGTTAATATGCGTACCACAGTTAATCATTAGAATTATTAGCCATGCAATTAGCAATTTAGTCGCACGTGTAATTCGTGTTTATTAAGGTGTAAAGGTTGGTTAGTATTAACACTCCAAACAGTTAATAAAGGTTAATATTTAGAATAGTTACGTAATTAATATTTTGTCATGCAAATAGAGAAGGTATACAAAATGTTGCTTTACCTGCTCCACCAATCCCCTCTTTGGTGATTTTTAATATCACCACAAATCCCACTAAATTTCCGTTAAAATTTATGTTTTATGGAAATAATTCCTCAGTTCTCTTACTTTTGGTTACGTCACATCATAGTTTCCCCCATCGCATCCTCTCTTGTTTTCTTATACATATTTTCTTTCCACTCCTCTAGCTCTATATCTCCCATTTATCTTTCCCTTGTTTCTTTCTCTTTTTTCTATGCAACTTCGCTTTTTTTTTTATTTTGCAACTTTCTTCTTTTTTCACACACACATCCTAATCTCAAAATCAATATTAGTATTACCACACAAGTTACCGGTATTAGAATCTTACCTACAAATGAACTACCTATTTTGATAAAGAAGCTTTTTATAGCAGAGAACCCTTTACCAATCCTTTCCCAAACACTTTCAACCTCCAATGGAATAATTTCCTCATGCAAATCTGTTATATTCTTAATATATTTCTTTAAATTTTGACTTTCGTCAGGAATGTAAGTACAACAATGTTTCCCCTTGGGCATTCCGCAGACACCTTCCTCTTTTGTCAAAATAATATCAAGGGAAATTCGATTTTGCATCACCATGGCCCTCATGGCAACCATTTCGGTATTTACCAGTAAGAACCCTCCAGCAGTGCTTGTCGATAAGCGATCCACTACTGTAGACAATTTTCGAATTTTATGTGCATTCCGAGATATTCCAACGGCTGGTATCAGTGCTCCAAAAATATCCCCTACAATTTCTGACCAACTTTCCCTCCTTCTACGTGTTAGTTGTCTACCTATCTCGTGCACACCATCTTTTCCCCTTCCCACATGAAATATTTTCGGGAATACCAGGCCTAGGTAACATGTGCCATACCAATGGTCCGGCAACCGATAATACGCTTTGTTCCCGCAGATGAAATATAATCCCGGGAATACCGGATCGTTTCCTCCTTTAAATCCCCATCCTCCCATGATTCTATATGTATCATGGCATTCACTCGCACCTATAAAATAATTATCATAAACAGTTTCATTTCTTCTGATACACAATTTCCCTCTGTGAGGCCAATCCAAAGCCATTACTGGACTCATTTCTCCCTTTAAAAGGTTTTCTCTTTCTACGTCCCAAACTGTTGTCTCTCTCTTATCCTCAGGTACCTTTCTTTGCATCTTAATTCTCCTCTCTTCCACCATGTCCAAGAAGGTCTTTTCTTCCTTCCTCAGACTACAAGTAAGATTATTCTTAAACACTTCTTCTAAAGTTAATTCTCTAGTTTCTAAGAAATTTTCACCTAAAGTTTTACCAGGTTTTATCTTATTTAGTTCAGGAACTACAGGTACTTGTGAGAAAACATTATCTACATCAGAATAATAGTACGCTAATTTCCCTGTTTTATAAAACAAACTTGCTAATACACTACATGTTATCCTGTATGTCACAGGAAGATGGTGATAGGTAACACCCACTGACACTGATGCAGGTAACTGCATGCAAACATAACAATCTCTAACATCCATAGTTTTCACATATTCATACAATAACTTTGAAAAAACGTTATTAGAAAAATCAGTTATGGACCTATCCTTATGTAAGTCGGTTCTATCTATCAATCTAGTTGCATGAGTACCATAAACCTTTTCTATATTAGTTTTATTTTCCGTGTGATTCTCTAGTTTCTCAAAGGATACTTTAAACTAAATTATTATAGCTGATATACTCCACAGAAGCATTAGTAATCCTGTACAACAACAACACACTTTGCACCATCTTCGAAGGAACGCACATGTAGATTTTCTACCTTCTGTGTTTGCCATTTCGGAAATGATCAGTGTCTTTTGACTTAGCCTCTTTTATTCACAACGAACTTTGTCTAAACCCAAGACTCTAAGCGCCTACTTGGCTCTTTTCGGTTATGTGTCTTATTCGGTAATTCAATCTCTCTGCATCTTCTTTTGTCACTTCAGTCTGGCATTTGATCTTCTTTGTCCTTGTTTTCACAATCTTGATTCAGAATTTCCTGAACATCCGTTTCTTCTCCGATATCAGACAAGATAACTCTCAGGATTTCCGAATTTCTCTTTGTCCTCAGCCACTTCTGGTACAGTCACACCTAGACTCTATTGGCTGTCTGCTTCCTCTTGTACTTCAGGAAGTGCCACATACGTCCATTCCGGTGACTTATACTTCTGGTTGGGTTTCTTAATTCGCTTCTCTTTCTTCAAGTGTGTCTGATCAGTGTCTTCCGATTTCTCTTGCCTAGACACTTCATTCACTTGTCCTGCTTTGGATGATTTCACTCTAGTCAATCGATACCTCAGTCTTTTTATTTTATTTGGCCAAATTTCCTCTTTTGCTGGCCTTTTCAACCTAGTTCCCTTCTCACCTCGCTCAGTTTTCCAAGCTCTCTTCCTCAAGACTTGTGCTTCTCCTTCACTTTCTTCAGATTCGGTCTCAATTTGACCTTTACCTTCTTTGGATTTTTCTTCCACAACCTCCTGTTCTCTGTCTAGAATTGTCCCTCCTCGTGTTTCTTCCACGCAATCTTCCTGCTGACTTACTGTCCCTTTTTCTACCTGAATGTGTGCCTCCTCGGGGGTCTTCCGCAACAATCTTACCCTCACTTTCTGTATCTAATTCCTCACCTTTTAATTCTATGACTTCCGGTGGAATCTCTCTCGTACTTGCATGTGGGGCCTCTTTATCAAGGAACTCTTTGTCAGTTTCCTCAATATTTTCTTTTACCTTCTCCTGTACTCTCACCTGTTCAATATCTGATTCGGAGCTAGTATCAGAAATTTCCAGTCGTCTCCTTAATGGCAAATTCTCTGGTTCCACAACTTGGCTTGGTTCCAATTCTCCCCATCTCGTACTTGGTCTTGTTCTGATTTATTTTGATTCTGACTCAGAACTGGTATACGACTCTCCCAAATATTCTTCTTCAGGTCTATTTACAGGACAAGGGATTCGGAGAGTATGACTCGCATGAATCCAATTCTTTACTCTGGCACATTTCACAGCCGTCGTCGTGGTCAAAATCACTTGACGTGGTTTTCCCCAACGTGGAACCAGACAATTTCTCCTTCTATGCACTTTGATCCTCACCCAGTCTCGTGGACTCAAATCATGATCATCTGATCCAACCTGATGAAACACAGAATGGATGGAATCAGCCAACCCCTTGCAATAATCCAACACAAAGTCATCAGATATAGGCAGTAGTTTGTTGACGGGAATGAAAACATGTCTCATCGCTCTAGCCATAACAATTTCATGGGGACTCAATCCAGTATTCCTATCAGGAATTGATCTAATAGTCATGAGCACTAGAGGCAAGACATCAGGCCATTTTAAACCTGTGGCCAAACACATTTTTCCCAATCTGTTCTTAATGGTACCATTCATCTGTTCCACTACTCCAGAAGCCTCTGGACGATAGGCACAGTGTAGTTTCTGTTGTACATTCAATGCTTCACAAATCAATTTTATGATTTCATTCTCAAAATGCTTTCCTCTATCTGATTCAATCGTCACTGGGAAACCAAACCTAGAAATGAACTCTCTCAATAGGAGTTTCGGTACTGTAACCCCATCACTCCTTCTGGTTGGGTACGCTTCCACCCAGCATGAAAACAGACAAACAACCACTAGAACATACCTTAGCATATTACATGGGGGCATTTCAATGAAATCAATCTGCATTCTAGTGAAAGGACCTCCTTCCCGTCCTATTGTTCCCAAGCTCACCACTGTTTTCCTTCCTGGATTGTATTGCTGACATATTAGACATCTTTGACAAAGGCTCTCAGCTACAAGCCGGAACTTGTCGTTATACCATGTCTGTTTGAAAAGTCTAATCATAGCGTCTCTGCCCACATGTGCCTGTCCATGGTACATCCGTGCCATGGTAGAGATCATGCTATCAGGCATTACTGGTCTTCCATCCCAATAAACCCAAACTCTGTCTGCCTCTCGTGGTGCACATCCTGATTTTATCCACTGTTTCTTTTCTTCTTCTCCTGCCTTTCCTGTAACTGCCTCACCTCCTCCCAAGTACCCACAGTGTTAGTAAAAAGTAAGGGACATGAGCTCAGTTCCTTTTCCCTGTTCCAATTAACTGAATTCTGGTTGCGCGCACAATATTGCGCTATGTCATTTGCGAATTCATTTTCCGCCGATACATATTTGAATGGGGGCGCATTCTACTACCGCCAATTGCTTAGGCAGCTGTATTGCCTCAAGCAACTTGCCAACCACTTCAGCATTCCTTATATGAGTTCCACTCGATGTCAAGAACCCTCTTTGAGACCAAATCTGCCCAAAATCATGCACAACTCCAAATCCATACTGACTGTCAGTAATCACAGTGACTCTCAGATTCTTTCCCAATTTACATACTCGTGTCAATGCAAACAGTTCAGCAACTTGAGCTGATCTCACTCCTTTCAGACAAGACGCTTCTAATACAGCCGCTACAGTGCATACTGTGTACGATGCACTCAAAATCCCTTCTTCAGTTCTCAGACATGACCCATCCACAAACATCACATAGTCACTTTCTTTCAGTGGTACATCTTTTATGTCCGGACGCAGTTTGGTGCAAAAGTCAAGCACTTCCAGACAATCATGATCCACGTCATCCGTCACTTCCACATTTACAGCATCAGGCAGCAATGTTGAGGGGTTCACATTGAGACACCTCACAAGACTCACATTCGTAGCACCCAAAATGACCTTTTCATACTTAGTCAGACGACTATGCATCATAAACTGAGTGCGGCTCCTTGTTAAAAGGATCGCGACATCATGGGGTACAAACACTCTCACAGGGTATCCCATCACAATTCCTTCACTCTGTTCCAAACTCTTACAGGTAGCAGCCACTGCTTTCAAACAACCAGGCAACACTACAGCTACGGGATCTAGTACAGCTGAAAAATATGCAATTGGTTGTCTCAATTTTCCATGTTTCTGTACTAACACAGAAAGTGCACACCCATCTCTCTCACTGCAATAGAGCTCAAACTCTTTCTCATAGTCAGGCATTCCAAGAGCCGGTGCTTCACACAAGCTGTCTCTCAATTGTTTAAAAGCCTTCAATTCCTCTTTGTTCAATTCAAGGGGGTCTTTCACATCACTGTTCGTCAAGCGTACCAAAGGTTTTGCAATCAATGAAAAGTTGCTGATCCACTGACGACAGTATCCAACCATTCCAAGAAACATTCTCACTTCTCTTTGAGTCATTGGTGTTCTCATTCCTTTTATTATTCTGATCCTGTCTGCAGTCACTTTTCTCAGACCTTTCTCAATTTTCTGACCTAAATATTGTACTTCTTTTTTTCAAAATTGTAATTTCGATGGGGATACTTTAAGTCCTCCATCTGCCAAATGATTCAGTAATGCAACTATATCTACCACACAGGCTTCTCGTGTTCTCGATGCCACTAGTAGGTCATCAACGTATTGCACTAGTACTGAACTTTCGGGCATTTTTAAATCTTCCAGGGATTTCTTTATAATCTGATTAAATATCGATGGACTTTCTGTATACCCCTGTGGGATTTGGCACCATGCCAAGGTACATTGGCCGAACCGGAACGCAAACATCTGTTGGCTGTCAGGGTGCACGGGTCAATGACCGTGTACTATTCTGCATCATGGGGAATCTGATATAGAATCACTGAAGGGTTTGGCACAATGGGACAACAAGGTACAACAATTTTATTCACTTTTCTCAAGTCTTGCACTATCCTGAAAGTTCCGGCTTTTTCAAACCCATGATTGGTGAATTACATGGACTACTCATTATCTCTCTCAAAATTCCCTGTTCAATCATTTTGTCTATTACAGGAGTTACTCCTGCAATTATTTCTGGTGTCAATTTATATTGGGGAATATTCGGGTAATTTATTCCTTCTTTTACAGTTATCTTCACAGGGTCTACTCTTTTCATCAATCCCATGTCTTCTCCCGTGAAATCCCATACCTCGGGTTTCACGGTTTTCTTCAATTCCTGAGGCAATTCCTCTGGGTCAAATACAACAAATGCCTCAGTAACTTCGGGTTCCATATTGGCCATGGTCATTCTTACAGTACATCCTCATCAGGAGTTTCAAAGCTATGCCATCAGGAGTACAGAAAATCGTGTAGTTCATCTTACACAACAAATCCCTCCCTAATAAATGTACAGGGCTGGTATCGCAAACAACAAAGCGATGCATATCGGTGAATTTCCCTATTTTAACTTTAACAGGCTCAGTAAGATACGTTTTAATCTGTCTGTTTGAAACTCCAACTACTTGGATTGTGTCATCCGAGAGAAGAAGATTTTTGATGTCGGCTGATCTAACAGTTGAACGAGTAGCACCAGTATCTACTAGGAAAGTAATATTTTCATCATTTACCTTTCCAGCCACAAAAGGGTCTATCTGGTCTACCTCTAGAGATGCGCCAAGAACACACTCTTCTTCCTCTCCTCGACACGTCAATAATTCTCTTCTGACTCACTCTCATCGCGGCGCAGCCAATACTGCGAAACAGCACTAGCGCGCGGTAGCTTTGTTACCTGTTCCTCGGTGTAGAATCCTGTCTCATTACTGTATCTCTGAGGGTTTACGCTCTGTGGAAAAGGTGGCTTTGGCACCTGACACTGTTGGGCAACAACCTGCTGCTGTCACAGCAGTTGACAACTTACCTCTTTCTGCACCTGTGGATTCAATGATGCATTAGCGCCATTAGCACTCGGGGGCAATTTACTCTCGGATTTCCAATGCCCTAATTTTCCGCAATTATGACATGGCCACTTCTTTTTGGCTTCGTCTAAACTAATTTGTCCCTTTCCTTTTTCAATGTTAGGTTTTGATCTCACTTGGCCCATGCCATTTGCTTGTTCAATCAGCTGAGCTTCTTGCCTTTCCGCTACCTTAACCTGTGCCCACATGGCCTTCTCTTTCAGCTTGTGTTGTTTTGCTTCAATTTCGTCACTAAAATATTTTGCATGTCTCAGTACTTCATTTATCTTTTTATTTTGCCAATCTACCGTATGCTGTTTAATCATTTCACTTACTTCAGGTCTCAACCCATATAAAAATCGATATACAAAATGACTTAAATCCTTTTCACTCAATTTCTCATCACCACTGTATTGTTTAAAGGCTAACAGCAAACTTTCATAATAGGCATGGACAGATTCTTTAACTTCCTGGTGAGTTCTATCAATTTTTTTACTCAATCAGTTTCTGTAGGAGGCACTTTATTTTTCAAAAAGGTAATTACCTGTTCATATTTTCTCATTACTTCTGGATCAGGGGCACCTGTTTTAGGATCCCTAGGATACTCTTGAGTGGGCCAACCTACTGTAATTTTACATTCCGCCCATAGATCTGCCGGTACAATTATATCGAACAGACCATTCAAATCTATCCACAGCACTTTTGATAATTTAACAAACCTTTCCACTTGTCGATACCATTCCACAGGCTTCTCCCGGAGCCTGGGGAAGTCATTTTTAAATGACAAAATATCCTGTCTAGTCCAGGGAACATGCACGTAACCCCCTCCTGGGATCTCTCTCATGGGACATTCTGTTACCACCGTCTCTTTTTCTCTTACTGGGAATGCCGAAAAGGTCTTATCTGTTGCATCATCCCTCTTTCGAAACCACCTACTTTTCCATCTATTCACATCACCCCATTTCCTTAGCCATGCAATTAGTTCTTTAATTTGAGTAAACCTTCCTGCAGTATTCAAATTTTCGACATCCTTCTCAGAGAAATCTACTCTATATGGCTTCTGTAATGACTTTATTTTCTCAAAATCAATGCTCATTTCACTCGCCACTTCTTCCAGTTTCTCATGCAAACTCCTCGCTCTCGAAGTTATACTTTTACAAAGAAACATTAGCTCTTCATCCTGATATGCTTTTAATTATTCATTTGGAATAGTTCCTACTATTAATTCCTCCAACGTTATTTTTAATTTTGCTACATCTAAAGGTTGAGGTTCTGTATCTTTTCGCTGTAAACTTTTTAGCCAATCGCTTAATTCATCAGAAGTGGGACCTACCGGAATTGTTTCATTTCTTATCCACTCTATACTTCTTTCTGGGGTCTCTGGTGCCGATTCCGTTGTCATCAGCGTCTTACTTGCTGGACTTTGATTCATTGTCAAATTTTTAGGAGTACTTAACCCTGAGGTTCCTACTAATTTTCCCCATGGATTTTCTCCTGAATCTCTTTTTTCTGTCTTGAATTGTTTATTACTATTGTAAGGAACTGTTAAACAATGCTCACTATCCTTCTGTTTATCAAAGACAGGCATCACTGGTCCTATAGTTACATGTACAGTTACGGCTTCCATATTTTTGGTTAATTCCCTACTCTTCTCAGTTAATTCCAGGGTAGTTCTAGCCAGATCAGCTGAATTTTCATTTATCATCCTGACAGGTTGTGCTGTTTCAGAGTCTCTAAATGGATTACTTTTCCCTAAATCAGGTGGTGTTTGCTCAAAGGTTTTATTTCTCGGTGTGTCTTTTACTGGCGCACATCAGGAGTTTCAAAGCAATGCCATCAGGAGTACAGAAAATCGTGTAGTTCTTCTTACACAACAAATCCCTCCCTAATAAATGTACAGGGCTGGTATCGCAAACAACAAAGCGATGCATATCGGTGAATTTCCCTATTTTAACTTTAACAGGCTCAGTAAGATACGTTTTAATCTGTCTGTTTGAAACTCCAACTACTTGGATTGTGTCATCCGAGAGAAGAAGATTTTTGATGTCGGCTGATCTAACAGTTGAACGAGTAGCACCAGTATCTACTAGGAAAGTAATATTTTCATCATTTACTTTTCCAGCCACAAAAGGGCCTGTCTGGTCTACCTCTAGAGTTGCGTCAAGAACGCACTCTTCTTCCTCTCCTCGGCACCGTCAATAATTCTCTTCTGACTCACTCTCATCGCGCTGCAGCCAATACTGCGAAACAGCACTAGCGCGCTGTAGCTTTGTTACCTGTTCCTCGGTGTAGAATCCTGTCTCATTACTGTATCTGAGGGTTTACGCTCTGTGGAAAAGGTGGCTTTGGCACCTGACACTGTTGGGCAACAACCTGCTGCTGCCACAGCAGTTGACAACTCACCTCTTTCTGCACCTGTGGATTCAATGATGCATTATCGCCATTAGCACTCGGGGGCAATTTACTCTCGGATTTCCAATGCCCTAATTTTCCGCAATTATGACATGGCCACTTCTTTTTGGCTTCGTCTAAACTAATTTGTCCCTTTCCTTTTCCAATGTTAGGTTTTGATCTCACTTGGCCCATGCCATTTGCTTGTTCAATCAGCTGAGCTTCTTGCCTTTCCGCTACCTTAACCTGTGCCCACATGGCCTTCTCTTTCAGCTTGCGTTGTTTTGCTTCAATTTCGTCACTAAAATATTTTGCATGTCTCAGTACTTCATTTATCTTTTTATTTTGCCAATCTACCGTATGCTGTTTAATCATTTCACTTACTTCAGGTCTCCACCCATATAAAAATCGATATACAAAATGACTTAAATCCTTTTCACTCAATTTCTCATCACCACTGTATTGTTTAAAGGCTAACAGCAATCTTTCATAATAGGCATGGACAGATTCTTTAACTTCCTGGTGAGTTCTATCAATTTTTTACTCAATCAGTTTCTTTAGGAGGCACTTTATTTTTCAAAAAGGTAATTACCTGTTCATATATTCTCATTACTTCTGGATCAGGGGCACCTGTTTTAGGATCCCTAGTATACTCTTGAGTGGGCCAACCTACTGTAATTTTACATTCCGCCCATAGATCTGCAGGTACAATTATATCGAACTGACCATTCAAATCTATCCACAGCACTTTTGATAATTTAACAAACCTTTCCACTTGTCGATACCATTCCACAGGCTTCTCCCGGAGCCTGGGGTAGTCATTTTTAAATGACAAAATATCCTGTCTAGTCCAGGGAACATGCACGTAACCCCCTCCTGGGATCTCTCTCATGGGACATTCTGTTACCACCGTCTCTTTTTCTCTTACTGGGAATGCCGAAAAGGTCTTATCTGTTGCATCATCCCTCTTTCGAAACCACCTACTTTTCCATCTATTCACATCACCCCATTTCCTTAGCCATGCAATTAGTTCTTTAATTTGAGTAAACCTTCCTGCAGTATTCAAATTTTCGATATCCTTCTCAGAGAAATCTACTCTATATGGCTTCTGTAATGACTTTATTTTCTCAAAATCAATGCCCATTTCACTCGCCACTTCTTCCAGTTTCTCATGCAAACTCCTCGCTCTCGAAGTTATACTTTTACAAAGAAACATTAGCTCTTCATCCTGATATGCTTTTAATTATTCATTTGGAATAGTTCCTACTATTAATTCCTCCAAGTTATTTTTAATTTTGCTACATCTAAAGGTTGAGGTTCTGTATCTTTTCGCTGTAAACTTTTTAACCAATCGCTTAATTCATCAGAAGTGGGACCTACAGGAATCGTTTCATTTCTTATCCGCTCTATAATTCTTTCAGGGGTCTCTGGTGCCGATTCCGTTGTCATCAGCGTCTTACTTGCTGGACTTTGATTCATTGTCAAATTTTTAGGAGTACTTAACCCTGAGGTTCCTACTAATTTTCCCCATGGATTTTCTCCTGAATCTCTTTTTTCTGTCTTGAATTGTGTATTACTATTGTAAGGAACTGTTAAACAATGCCCACTATCCTTCTGTTTATCAAAGACAGGCATCACTGGTCCTATAGTTACATGTACAGTTACGGCTTCCATATTTTTGGTTAATTCCCTAATCTTCTCAGTTAATTCCAGGGTAGTTCTAGCCAGATCAGCTGAATTTTCATTTATCATCCTGACAGGTTGTGCTGTTTCAGAGTCTCTAAATGGATTACTTTTCCCTAAATCGGGTGGCGTTTGCTCAAAGGTTTTATTTCTCTGTGTGTCTTTTACTGGCGCACTCGGCGTCAGCAACATGGAGTTTGGTTGATACGGGGGAGGATTTTTATAAAAACATGTCTTCTAGCACATCATCCTCTGACTCATTCACACCATACTTGTAACCTTCTACCCCTGTATTGTTTCTCTTCTCTGTACACTTCCTACCTCTAGTCTCTTCAGCGTTTCTTAATGGAAACATCCCATCAGTCATGTTTGCACTCCGCCATCTCCTCATTCTGTCATAATGACTTTCCTGTCCACATGGTCTACCAAACATGTAATTATACCTTCCGCCACTCCGCTGCCGTTCTCTTTCATACATTTCGTCTTCCCATTCCGTTAAAGCTTCAAATTGATTAGGTCTAGGTCTTGGTTCTAACCTCGTCATCCTTTCTCTTAAGTTCCGTAATACAGCTAAACTGAACAAACCACTTTCTGGAAATGCTAGAACCCCATCTTCTTTGGTATACTTTGCCCAATTATCTAGCCAAATACATGTATGGTACCCATATTTTGCTACCATAAAAGATGCGGGTGATTTCGGTGGAGGAAGTAGCTGTCCTTCCCTAGTCACAATTGGCTTATCCTTTTTAAATAAGTTCTTGATTTTTCCAAACCATGACTTTTTCTCTTTCTCTGGTGGATTGTAATACATCGTTTTCTTATCCTGTATCGCTAGATTTCTTGAATCACTTCTCCACGATTATTCTGTTTGCTGTCCAATCCCAGCGCGACTCACACTAACGCACCAATCCGGAGCATCTGCGTCACTCTGTAATTCTCCACTCCCAGCGCGACTCACACTAACGCACCAATCCTGAGCGTCTACGTCACACTGGTAATTCTCCAATCCTAGCGCAGCTTACACCAGCGCACTAATTCATGAAAGCTTCGTCTCTCTAAGGCTGGCCAATCCCAGTGCGGTTTCTCTGACGTCAGCTTGTCTCGCTACTCCTGCTTCTGCTGACCCCTCCTTTACAAAATTTATCGGCAACATTTTCTTACGTATTCTTCAATCAAAATCTGTTAGTAAGGACATAAAAACACCACCATTGCCTGTTTCGCTAAACCAAAGAGATAGTTTTGTCCATTTACACAAGAATTCTGTATTTCCCGAAGGAAGCGCTTACCTCTACCTTACCACAGAATTATTCAGTTTCGCTGATAAAGTAGCACTTCCCTCTACCTTACCCTTCTAGCAAGTAAAAAGGCTAACCGTTTCTCTGGGGATAAAACACATGTGGAGACTACACTGCTCCTGAGAATTAAGGCCAGAGTTTCACGAGAGAACCTGTTGCTATTGCACTCACGCACATTCACACAGAAAATGTCCCTAACGATAACACACGACGATGTTTCCAGCTCGAAACCAGACAATGCGTTGTGCGACTTCACTCGTCACACATTTCCCCGTGTACCTACAGGGCAACCAGACAATACACCGTGCGACTTCACTTGCCACACGTTTTCCCCATGTACCTACAGGGCATCCAACTTCCTACATCCCGGAAGTCTTCAAAAACAACATAAAATGCGACGCGACTCCACATAGAATGTTAGTACATAAACCAATAATGAATCATCAATAATCAATACTTAAATCAATAATCAATAATCCCCAAACCAATGCAATAAAACCATCAATCTACTACCAGAATACTGCTCCAGCGGAAAGGGCAAATTTACATATCCACCCTGCGTCACAGACCCGTCATCACGCTTATTCATTCAAACACGCATTCATTGGTGGGGCCCATAACACCAACACTCATACGTCTCACTCCGAATCTGCACACAAGAGGAAAGAAGCGCTGGACATGTGGGGGTACCTTATTACCTATAGGAGAAAAAATCTTTACTTATATATGTTATATACATCAGTGCCTACAGAATCCTAACTTTAACATCAAGGCACTCCACCACTTGGTCGACGGACCAATTAGTTGGACTGGTTGATGGTGATTTAGAACCAGCTAAAACACATTTAAAGCTTCGGAACCTTTAATCAATACTTTATTAAAAGAATCACAAACTCAATTGCTGTTAATCAATGTTTAGTTTATCTAATTAGTTCACTTTCGTTGGCATAGTCAGCATTTAGTCAAATCTGCATATTTTCTATGAATATTTGGCACAACTTTACATACAATTATATTTACCTAAATTTCGATATCGGTGACCATTTCCCGAAACCTGTCAGCCCTGCATAAATAAATTCTTTCTGGTGAAATCCTCCAATCAAATGCAGGCTAAAACCCAAGTAAGTCCGGGAAACTTCTTTTGCTCGGCACAACACAGTCCCAAAGGTATCCAAAGGACCAAGCAATCGTGCAAGCAAATCGATCAGCAGTCACCAACGGAAAGTTTGGAATGCACTTCTGGAACGCACTAGTCTATACCTTCTTCTAAATTCTCCTTTTATAGTATATTCTAGGATAACCTGCAACATTTTCTAAGAATCGAAGCATTCTGATTGGCTAAACTCCTAAAAATTGAAATATTGAACACAGTTCCCTGGTTCTCTTGGTTCCCAGGGAATCGAATATGTCATCCTTTAGTTTGTACAGTTCTCATGCGAAAAGCCCTGAAGTAACAACATGTAGACCTCTCAGTACAGGTCACTTATTGTCTTCGCTGTCCTTCACACTAGCTGAGTTCTGGCAATCCTCCGCGTTCCTATCCTTGACGAGGAACACGCCTGGAGATCTTCAGAGCCATCCGAGGCTGCGCAGTAGACATCGCGCTCACACGACGGTGGCCACTTCCGAACTCCATTTTGAATATCGCGGCCTAGTAGGCCCGAATGCCAACTTAAGCAAAACAAACATAAAAAGTAATTAATATACGGAAATGAAGATTCTAATGTTTAAACCCACACTAATCCCAATATTTATTAGTAGTTTCCTAGCTTATAGCAACATTTAAAGCAATGATACTCACCAATCTGCAATACGAGGAACGCATTACAAAAGCAACATAAATCATGCAATTTCTATCAAAACACGTCCTACGGTTAATATGCGTACCACAGTTAATCATTAGAATTATTAGCCATATAATTAGCAATTTAGTCCCACGTGTAATTCGTGTTTATTAAGGTGTAAAGGTTGGTTAGTATTAACAGTCCAAAGAGTTAATAAAGGTCAACAGTTAGAATAGTAACATAATTAATATTTTGTCATGCAAATAGAGAAGGTATACAAAATTTTGCTTTAACTGCTCCACCAAGATCACCAGATGAAAACGAATGTGAGACATTTTAGGGAAAGGTATATATGTTTGAGTGAGATGGATCGTTGAAACAATGAGAGAGAGAGAGAGAATGAATGAATGAATGAATGAGAATGAATTTATTTATGTATTTTTCCACTGAAAAAACCCAAAGGTTACAGGGATGTTATAATTAGGCTCAGATTTCACTCGTGCACTACCAGTTAAATTCACCAGTTATAGTTACCTTAGCTAACTATAACTTAAGTTCCTGCAATGCACTGCTTTTGATCTCACATATCACTCATGACATGGTCAGCGACGTAACTGATAACATCTCAAATGACATCACTGATGACATATTCAGTGAGTGTGAGTATTTTCTAAGAGTTTATGATTGTGAAACATATATACTAAGCTTCTACAAAGTTAAATTAGTATACTCGGTGTACTACTAATGAGTATTTCTTCTTCTGACATATACTATATGAGTAGCTGTGTGACTGTGAATATTGTGTGTGAGTGGTTGTCTGAATGGCTGTATTTGTGTGTGAGTGGGTGTGTGAGCATCTGTATGGGTGTATAAGTGAGTGTGAGAGTAGCTGTGTGGGTGAGGGAATTGCTGTATTGATGTGTGAGTGGGTGTGTCAGTGGCTGTATCGGTGAGTGAGTGACTGTATTGGTGGGTGAGTGGGTGTGTGAGTAACTATATGGGTGAGTGGGTGTCTAAATGGCTGTATGAGTGAGTGACTTGGTGTGTAAGTGGCTGTATGGGAGAGCAAGTGGCAGTTTGAGTGGGTGTTTGGTTAAGTGAGTTGATGTGTGAGTGGCTGTATTGGAGTGTGAGTGGATGTGGGAGTGCTTGTATGGATGTGTGCATGGGTATGTAAGTGGTTGCATGGGTGTGTGAGTGAGTGTGTGAGTGTTTGTATGGGTGAGTGAGTGGCCATGTTGAGAGGCTGTATGGGTGAGTGAGAGGGTGTGTGAGTTGCAGTATAGGTAAATAAGTAGGTATGTGAGTAGCTGCATGGGTGAGTGATTGTGTGAGTAGCTGTATGAGTGAGGGAGTGTGTGATTGGCTCTATGGATGAGTGAGTGATTGTGTGAGTACTTGTATGGATGTGTGAATGGGTATGTGAGTGGCTGTGTGAGATGGGGTGTGAGTGGGTATGTGGATGATGTCATCAGTGATGTCATTTGAGATGTCATCAGTGATGTCACTGACCATGTCATGAGTGATGTAATATGTGAGTTCATAATCAGTTCATTGCGGGGTGTAAGTTATAATTAGCTCAGGTAACTATAACTGCTGAATTTCACTGGGTGAGGGAATTGCTGTATTTTTTTTATTTTTTTTTAATTTTATTAGAAACCGTTAGCACACAATAAAAGACATACAAGGGCCTACAACCACCAGGGCCGGCCGCTATAGAGCCCGAGGGCCCACAGTGTAACGCCATACATTCAAATGAACCAGCGGCAAAGTACCCGGCAGTCCGTAAGCACCTATAACAGACCATGGCCATAGGCCAGGAGCGGTTTAAGACAACGGTTTCATTTTTTATTAAACATAAAACACACTCAAGGCAATGAGAGTCCGAGATAGCAGCGTGCTTTTCCCAGGACGGGGAACAACATACAGTGTCCAAAACGATTCTGGTCCAGAAGCGGTGAAGGGGGGCAATGGGAAAACAAAGCATGGAACACACATGGAACACACATCACACACTCCCGCAGAATGCGCAGCTAGGGGGTCAAAGCAATATCGACCTCTAATGGCAAAGGCGGGGCGCAGATACGGCCTCGATATAAATTCCACGGACCCCATACCCTACTCCATTTCCCTGGCTTACCTCTCGCCACATACACCGTCTTTTCCCTAAACATACACCAGTCCATATTCTCCTTCCATACATCAACCATGGGTGGCCTCGGGGAGCCCCATAGCTGTGCAATGTTACGCTTAGCCACCATATACCCCAAGGTCACCCACTGCGTCTGTGCCGCATTGCAATCATTCGGTTCCCAGACATTCAACAAACACCTCCTAGCCTCTGGCAACAGGGCCACGTGCGTGACCCCCTCCAGTACAGTATGGAGACCGTTCCAGAATCGCACAATCTCCGGACATTCCCACAATATATGAAGGAACGTGCCCGGCAGGCCACATCCACGCTTACACAATCCATCCATCGAATAACCCATACGCAGCAAACCGGGCCCTGTGACATACACTCTATGAAGGATCTTCAGCTGTACAAACCGGAGGCGGGCCGGGATCGCCACCTCCTTCGGGGAGGCCACCGCCGACACCCAGTCCTCATCTTCCAGCTCTAAGCCATCGCCTGTCCATGCCTCCCTCAGACGGAGCAGCAAGTCCGCGCGATCGTTGATGAGTTTCTTGTAAATCAGAGAAATAGTGCTGTCGGGCACATAGCCATCCAACACTCTATCCTCCAGTGGGGAATACTCGGGGATGGCAGCAGCGTCCGGAAAAACCGAACACAGCGCATGGTGGACTTGAGCATATCGGAAATACTCTCTATCGTTCAATTTATATTCCTTTTTAAGCATTTCAAACGTTTTGAAAGCTCCCTTCACCCAAAGATCACCCACCTTACATATACCAATCATGTCCCATTTCTCAAAGCCTTTTGATCTCCACAAACAGCCCAACCGCCCAGAGGCATACAGCGGCGTTGCCCGAGTCAAGCGATCCCTCCACCCCATCGCAGCATTCGCCGCGTGCCACACACGCACCGCCACCCGCGTGGGTCCCGTCAGCCGCGTGTCCGGGGTCACCGAGTACAGCGCCCTATTATAATCCCCACCTGGAGGCAGGAATTTATCCATCTCGAACGCCGGGTTTAAGGCAGGACCATATATCCCGTGATTCACAGCCGCCAACTGAGACGCCCAATAGTATCGTTTGATATCAGGGAGTGCAACCCCCCCATCGTACCAAGGAAGCATTAACTTGGCGAGAGCAATCCGCGGCCGCCCGTCCCAAAACAGTTGACGCTGAAGACCCTCAACCTCCCGGAAATAGCGGGCCGGTACGACATCCAGAGTATTTTGCAAGGCGTACAAAAAGCGAGGCAGCGACATCATTTTGAACAATGCCGCCCGTCCAAGCGGTGAAAGCGGAAGTCGTCGCCATCTTGCGACGTCGGCCTTCAGCCGCTGGAGGGGAGGGAGAAGGTTTCGCTCATAGCGGACCGCGGGATCCAGTGAGATAAAGATTCCCAAATATTTGAACCCCAGGGTAGCAACCTGAACAGGGCAGTCTTGCGGCAGGAGGGGGGCTTCCCCGGAGAGGACGTAGACGCACGATTTGGCCCAGTTGATAACCAGGCCAGAGTTGCGGCCAAAGGAAGTCAACACGTCCACCAATACCATTAGTGACTGTCGGGGGGAAGTGAGGTATAGAAGGATGTCGTCCGCGTAAAGGGAGACACTGTCTTCGAACTCCGGCGTCCATCTAATGCCTCGCAACGACGGCTCCCAACGCAACCAGGCGGCGAGAGGCTCCAAAGAAAGCGCAAAGAGAAGGGGTGATAGCGGACATCCCTGTCGCGTACCCCTCCCCAGTGCGAAGGGAGCCGACACCCTACCATTCACCACCACCTGAGCTAGTGGGTCAGCGTATAACAATTTTACCCAACCAATAAACTCAGGGCCGAATCCAAATTTCGCCAAAACGGCCCAAATATATGGCCACTCCAAAGTGTCGAACGCCATAGTAGCATCTAAAGATGCCAAGATGGCCGGCTCCCGTATAAACTCGGCTCTAGCCAGCACACCGTGCAACCGCCTCAAATTTAGGGCGGTATTCCGATGGGGTATAAAACCGGACTGATCCTGATGAATCAAGTCGCCCGCGACCCGAACCAATCGGTTAGCCAACACCTTAGCCAGAATTTTGGGTTCTGCGTTCAACAGCGAAATGGGCCTATAGGAGGCGCAGCGGTCTCGCGGCTTCCCATCTTTGTGTATCACCACTATGGTGGCGAGGCGTTGGTCAGGGGGAAGGAAGCCCGCCGCACGTGCCGACGAAAACATGTCACGAAGATACGGCGCTATCTTATCAGGACGTAACTTATATAGTTCAATGGGAAGACCATTAGGACCACCCGCCTTACCAGACGCGATCGAGCGAATGGCCAAAGCAATCTCATCTGACGACAACTTCGCCTCCATCAATGTTGCATCCGCCTCCGATAAGGTTGGCAGTGCGATGTCTTGAAGCAACAGATGAGAATCCTCCTCCGAACGCACGGAAACCGGAGAGTATACCCCGCGGAAGTGATCCGCGAAGCAGTCAACAATCTCAACAGGGTCAGTCACACGAACTCCATCCATTCTCTCCACAACGGGCACCACCCTGCTCGCTCTCTCCTTCTTATCCAACCAAGCAATCAACTTCCCGGCCTTATCCCCCACATCATACAGACGCCCTTGCTGTTCTCTATACATCCCTTTAGCAGCTTCCGTGACTAGCGCTCTATAATCTGACTGTTTGAGGCTGAGAACATGCAATTTCTCATCAGTAACTCCACGCTCCAAGTCCTCCTCCATTTCAGCTATTTCAGTCTCCAGGCGAACCACTTCAGCTCTCTCGCACCTCTTAGTATGGGAGATAAGAGACAAGGCCTGCCCCCTGACCACCACCTTATAAGCCTCCCATAGGGAGACGGCCGACGACACCGACCCCACATTATCAGTGAAGTAGTGATCAGTGGACTTGACCAACTCCGCGCGGATCTTAGGGTTACGAAGATACCAGGGGCCAATAGGTGCCACTCTTCCCTCTGTGCCAGGGTCAACCCTCAGTTGCAACCATATAGGGGAATGGTCAGAAATACCTCTGGCTACGTGACGCACCTCCCCAATCATCCCCGCTTGGGTCGCCGGCATGAGCATATAGTCGAGTCTCGAGAGACTCCCATGGGCCCCCGAGTGAAAAGTATACTGCGCTTGTCCCGGTGCATCATTCTCCAGCAATCTACCAGTCCCAAAGTGTCCAAAAAACTCCCCAACCAGGCCTGAGCCCTAGGGAGATCCCTGGGGGGGTGACGGTCCTCCAATCCAGAAACAACGGCATTAAAGTCTCCACCCAACACCAAAACCCTCCCAGGAAGCCCCAGAACCAAACGCCCCAAGTCAGCAAATGTAGTCGTCTGCAACCCAGGGGGCACATACACAGCCACCAGTGAGATGGTTCTACCCTCCCATCTCCCCACCAGTGCCACATATCGCCCCCTATCATCCTGAAGCACCTCGTCCACTGCCAGTGTGAGGGAGGTCCTAACTAAGATGCCCACTCCCCTAGAGCCAGAAGTGAAGCCAGAGTGAGCGGCAAGGCGATAGCCCCTCCTATTTAGGGCCTGGAAGGAGTTCCCAACCAAATGTGTCTCCTGCAGGAAAACGACGTCGGGCGAGAGCCGCTTCAAGAACTGTAACACCACCCCGCGCTTGATCCTGTCCCCCACATTCCACGAAAGGATTCGCAATCCCCTATCCCCCATCCCACTCCCGCACAGGAAACCCACATCCCGGAGAGCACAACCCGGAGAAATCAGCAAACAACTTCACATTGCCCTGCGAAATGAAAAAACAACAACCATCCCCAACAACCCCCCTCCCCCACAGACCCAAAACCACAACTCCCCCCTCCCTGCACCCCTGCTTGAGCCCGAACAGCCCCCCCAACTTGCAGTGTGCCTGTCGCCCTAACATTTACCACAAAAGAACCCCAGAAGGAGGAAAGGACCCCAAAAAGCTCCCCGCAACCCCCAGACATTTGAAGGGCATGATGTGCCGGATTAGAGTGTAACTGAGCCAAGGTGCAATGAACAGTCAATCTAGTCCATCGCCAGGAACCAAGTTCTAGTCCTGCTCCACCACATCCCGTCCGCTCTCCTCCGCCCGATCGTCTCGATCCTGTCCCCGCGGTAGGGCATCCAGCCAGTCACCAACCGCCTCCGGTCGGTCAAAAAAGTGGGAACGGCCCTGGAACTCAACCCGCAACCGCGCCGGGAATAACATCGCGTATTTCAGCTCCATGTCCCTCAGGCGCCGCTTGACACCCAAAAATCCCAGCCGTTGTTTCTGGACCGCTTGCGTGAAGTCCGGATAAAAGCTGACATTGGAGTTCTCAAACTTCAGCGGCCCAGCCACCCGCGACGCCTGAAGGATAGCATCTCTATCCCGAAAGTTAAAAAGTCGAGCGATTATAGGCCGCGGGGGAGCACCCACCTTGGGCGCACCACCCGGAATCCTGTGGGCCCGCTCCACCGCAAAGAACTTGCTCAATCCCTTGGGCGCAAGACGGTTGGTCACCAGATCCTCCACAAAAAGATCAGCAGCAGATTCCTCCGATCTTTCCGGCACTCCGATGATACGGACATTGTTCCGTCTAGCCCTGCTTTCCGAATCCTCAAGTCGACGATCAGTCTGGTCACTGGCAAGCCGCAACCGACAGACCTCCGTCTGCAGGGCGGCCACGTCCACAGTTAGGCTCGACGCCGCTTGTGACAAGGAGTCGACCCGCTCATTGGTTTTGGACAGATCTGCCCTGACCAAATTCACATCGATCAGTACCGCGTCCAACTTATGTGCCAGGGTATCGAATCGCTGACCCACAGCAGCCTTCATCTCCTCAATGGCGCCCATAACGTCCTGCAGGGTAAACTCCGACGCTGGGCCCGCCAGCTCTTTAGACCGCTCAGGCGATTTATGCAGGCCAGCGGGGGATCCCTTTAGCTGCGCGTAACGGTCCATGTTGTTGGCCTGAGCATAGGATCCCCTCCGGGTTGACTTAGATTTCGACTTGTCCCCTTCGAGTCTCGCCGCCATCGTCCGGAGGCCACCAAGGTTGGCACCCGCCAGGGACAGGGACCCGTCGGCTAAGTTAAGCCGACACTGCGATCGCAGGCAGGACGTCCGTGGATAGTCCGAAGATCGGGCCAGACACTCCGTTGTCCGCGCTCCTCTGAAACACCATGGTCCCTCAGCCGATCTCAAACAGCAGACTTGAAAACGAAAGTGAAAGTGCGGGGTACGGGGCAGGTCAAGCCCTGCATGCCGCTGTTGTTCACTTCGTACCCGGGCACCTCACCAACTCGAGACCGGGACCTAGGCACCAGCAGACCGCAAACTTCGGAGGGCAACCATTCGGGTTCCCGGCGTCCGATCAGAATTCGGAAAACGGGTGGCACCTCAGCGCGAATGCATCAGCAAAAGCCCGTCAAATTTACCAGGATTTAGTCAGGATAGGCGTGGGAGGTTGCGGAGGCCCTCGAGAGCCTCAAGCCTATGCGGCCATCTTGGTTGCGCGCTAGGCTCCTCCCCGGGAATTGCTGTATTGATGTGTGAGTGGGTGTGTCAGTGGCTGTATCGGTGAGTGAGTGACTGTATTGGTGGGTGAGTGGGTGTGTGAGTAACTATATGGTGAGTGGGTGTCTAAATGGCTGTATGAGTGAGTGACTTGGTGTGTAAGTGGCTGTATGGGAGAGCAAGTGGCAGTTTGAGTGGGTGTTTGGTTAAGTGAGTTGATGTGTGAGTGGCTGTATTGGAGTGTGAGTGAATGTGGGAGTGCTTGTATGGATGTGTGCATGGGTATGTAAGTGGTTGTATGGGTGTGTGAGTGAGTGTGTGAGTGTTTGTATGGGTGAGTGAGTGACCATGTTGAGAGGCTGTATGGGTGAGTGAGAGGGTGTGTGAGTTGCAGTATAGGTAAATAAGTAGGTATGTGAGTAGCTGCATGGGTGAGTGATTGTGTGAGTAGCTGTATGAGTGAGGGAGTGTGTGATTGGCTCTATGGATGAGTGAGTGATTGTGTGAGTACTTGTATGGATGTGTGAATGGGTATGTGAGTGGCTGTGTGAGTAGGGGTGTGAGTGGGTATGTGGATGATGTCATCAGTGATGTCATTTGAGATGTCATCAGTGATGTCACTGACCATGTCATGAGTGATGTAATATGTGAGTTCATAATCAGTTCATTGCGGGGTGTAAGTTATAATTAGCTCAGGTAACTATAACTGCTGAATTTCCTTGGTTTTGTATGAGTGAAATCTGATTCTAACTATAACGTCCCTGTAACCTTTGTTTTTTTCAGTGAATTTCTAAGGTTTTTTAAATTTTATTTCCTAACTGTGACCTTTGAGAATGAGTGTGTGAGTGAGTGTATGAGTGGCTGTCAGAGTGTCTGAGTGGTTCTGTGAGTGGGTGCATTTGTGCCCGAGTAGGTTTGTAAGTGGGTGTGAGAGTGTCTGAGTACATCTGTGAGTGGGTGCATGAGTGTCCAAGCATGTCTATGAGTGTGTGTGAGAGTGTCTGAGTAGGTCTGTGAGTGGGCATGTGAGTGTGAGTGGGTGTATCAGTGTCTGAGTTGGTCTGTCAGTGGGTGTGTGAGATCCTGAGTGTGTGTCTAAGTGTCTTTGTGGGCATGTCAGTAGCTGTGTCAGTGACTGGGCCACAACAAAACCACCCCTACCCCTTAATTCATAAAGAGTTCACAGTTTTGCATAAAATATCTACCCAAGTGGAGTACTTTCAACTGGTTAAATACTAAGTGCTGCCTCCTTGGGTAAATATCCAGTATGTATTCTACTCTACAGCTGCGTATGGAACACAAGGAAATGTCAACAGTGATCTTGAGTGCGTTTTCGCAATGTGATTGTTCCTCGTGTGTCTTTATGTTTGGTAAGATGTCATCATCCTGGCAAAAGGCCGGAAGACCATTGCATACTACTAAGGTGGAGGCAGGGCTAATGGGTGGAGTTTCAGGTGATTTTGCACATTTGTATACTCTTCTTTATTTGAAAGGAGAACCATGTACTCTGCTCTAACCAGGTAAGGACAAGAAAGAACACACCCTTCACAGTCACTATAGATTGCGCTCCAATAGATCAACAATGCATTTACCTCCACAAAACATTTGAGGTCATCTTTCAATGTGGAATTCCTGAGAAAGCATGCTTGCTTTACCTTTGTCAAGCCCAGTAGGTCAGGGTCATTTGTTCTTTACAGAAGTGGAACTTAAATTGAGGCACCTGCTATGTTTAAATATGTAAGTGTTTCATGTTGAGGTTTAATTTCTGCAAAAATTAACCTTTTTGCTACCAGGCCTTCCCTCACACCCCGTGCCACGCCCCTCTTTGGCTATTTTGGGTAGCCCCCCATAACATTTTGTCCACATAAGGTATCCATGCCAAATGTGCGTTCTTCCAACATCCTGAGGATTCTAAAGATACCCAGGGTTTGTGGATTCCCCTGGAGTGGACTGAGAAATTAGGCAAAATACAGCAAAATATTGGTTTTTGGGGAAAAAATTGGAAAAAAGTGCTGCAGAAGAAATCATCTGCTTTTTTCCCTGTAAATTGTATCAACAAATGGGCTGTGGTGCTAAAATCACCATCTTCCCAGCTTTCTGGAACAGGCAGACTTTTGTCAGAAAACCAACATTTTTGACAAAGGTTTGGAATGTTATTGGGACATAACCTATTTTTACTATTTTTTGTGTTTTCAACCTTCTTCCAGTTAGTGGCAGAAATGGGTATGAGACCAATAATCGACCCCGGAAAGCTAAACATTTCTAAAAAGTACACAAAATTCTGAGATCAGCATGGGGTCATTTGTGAAAAGCCTTCAAGGTTTTCGTATAGAAAGTAACAGTTGAGATAAAAAAAATGAAATTGACTTGAAAAAAACAGCCATTCATGCCTACATTCTCACCTGTAACCTCTACTAACTATGGTAGATTTTTAAAAGCAATTTACTGTTACGTCTGCATGACCATTCTGGTTGCAGGGATATATGGGGCTTGTAGGTTCACCACGAACCCGGGTACCCAGAGCCAATGACGGAGTTGCACCTTACAATGGTTTTTCATTGTGTACCGGGTATACAGCAGTTCATTTGGTAAAATATAAAGAGTGAAAAATAGGTATCAAGGAAATCTATATATTTCTGAAATGGGAGCAAGAAATGGAGTTTAGAAGCAGTAGATATTTGCATATCTCTGAATTTGTGAGTACCCATACTAGCATGTGAATTAGAGGGCATTTTTCAAAATGTCTTCTTTTTTACGGTCTTGCATTTGGAAGGCAGACATGCATAGAAAGACAACTGGTAATAACACTTGTTCTACTATTCTGTGTTTCCCTAAGTCTCCCGATAAGATTGGTACCTCGCTTGTGTGGGTAGGCCTAGTGCCTGCGACAGAAAGCGGCCCAAAACGCAACGTGGACACATCACATTTTTCCACAGACAACTGCCCCTTTTTTGCAATGTGCCTAGCAAACCTGTACCATTTAGAAAACTAGACACCCAGGGGAATCTAGGATGAGGTGACTTGTGTGGCTTTCACCAGGTTCTATTATCCAGAATCCCTTGCAAACCTCAAACCTTGTAAAAAACACATTTCCTCACATTTCTGTGATTGAAAGTTCTGGAATCTGTGGGGAGCCACAAACTTCCACCCACCCAGTCTTCCCCCAATTCTCCTGATGAAAATGATACCTCACTTGTGTGGGTAGGCCTAGTGCCGGTGACAGAAAATGGCCCAAAACACAACGTGGATACATCACATTTTTCCAAAGAAAACTGACCCTTTTTTTGCAAAGGGCCTAGCTGCGAATTTTGGGCCCTAGCATAGGTGGCACCAAGGGAAACCTAGCTCATCTGTACATTTGTTTGAACTAGACACCCAGGGGAATCCAGTATGGTGTGACTTGTGTGGGCCTTACCCAGTTCTGTTACCCTGAATCCCTTGCAAACCTCAGAATTTGTAAAAAAAAAAAAAGAAGAAAACACATTTTCCTCACATTTCTCTGATGGAAAGTTCTGGAATCTGTGGGGTGCCACAAACTTCCACCCAGCATTCCCCCAAGTAGCTTGATAAAAACGGTACTTCACTTGTGTGAGAAGGCCTAGTGCCTGTGATTGGAAACAGCCCAAAACACAACATGTACACATCACATTTTTCCACAGAAAACTGACCCTTGTTTTGCAATGTGTCATTTTGTGATCGATTATTTATGATGCCTCCACAATCAGTTTTGGTCCTTGGGCCCTTCCCTTTTGCTTGGGCACTTGGCCCACCCACACAAGTGAGGTAGCATTTTTATCGGTAGACCGGGGGGAAACACTGGGTGGTAGGATATTTGTGTTGGCCCAGTGATCCCGCCACTTTCCCACACAGAAATGTGAGAAAAATTTGATTTATTAAGCTAAATTTGAGGTTGTCAGGGATTTTGGGTAAGAAAACATCGGGAGATACAAGAAAGTCCCTGGACTTCCCTGGGGTCTTTTTTTCAGAAATGTCTGGGTTTGCTAGGATTCCCTACATGGCCGGGGTGCACGGGAACAAAAACGTGTCCTCGTGGCAGCTCTCCCTGCAACAGTTCTCCTGTCCAGCTACCCTCTGCTGCCTGTCTATCTGCTGCCCTCTGCCTGTTGCCTCTAAAGTCCTTAGGAGGGGGGCGCGCAACCCCTTCTATCAAAAATAAACCCCATGGAGGTGGTGCTCCTTGGAGTTAAACTACCCTCAAGGAGGGGGACCACATGTGCCCCCTCCAAAAAACGAAACATTGGCGATACGAGGTGAGGTGGTGGCAGCGGGGGACACATGGCGTGCCGGGATCAGGAGGCCTTCTAACATGATTCTTAGGCGACGACACAGAGGCGGAGGTACCGGGGCCCCAGGCCAACCTAAGATAAATACCACAGCGAGGGAAGCAGAAACGGCGCCCCAGAAGGCAGTGTTATTGTTGGGCGAAGCTCTGTAATAGTTCATGCAGCAGGGGCCACGTTGATTGAGACATTAATTAGCCTTGGGGTTCTTCGTCTCGCTAACCCCGAGCTCCGCGGCCGGCACTGAAGATCTGCTGGGCCACGCTGGGTGGCGCCCTCCTTGCCGCTCATCTGACTCTGCACTGGGGTTCCCAAAGTGATATGTTATGGGGCACTGGCCGATTTCTGAGCCTGTTGGGGTTAAGAGCACCACATTGGACAGAAAGACTGGAGGGAGACCAGTTAATTCGGAGGTAGGGTCACCTCGGTGTAATCCCATATCTCTATGTAATTGAGGCGCTGTTCAGCAGCCAAGTGGTGGACGGACATCTCTGAGCCAGTGCCACTGAAGCAGGTACAGTACCATCTGCCTACTGCTCGTGTGAGGGGGGAGCGCCGACAATCCTGGTGCCTTGCAGCTGGTTGAAAGTGAAGAACGCCCGTTCAAGTTAAAGTAGTGGGCCCCCCCCTGACAATGGCAACCAATAAAGGAAGCAGAGGCTCTCAACAACCGAAGATTGATAAGTACATCTGCAGCAAGTCGCAAGAGGGGGGGTAAATACGGCTCATGATAATCAAGGGAGTCCTACAGGCTAGGACTATCTCACGTTGCAAGACATTATGGCGGCGATTAATGGTGTACGTACTTGGCTAGAAGGGCGAATAGACTTGGTCGCCATAGATATTTCGCTACTCAGAGCAGATCTTCGCAAAATGGGCTCTAGAGTGCAGTAGGTTGAAGACTGCACTAAAGGCCTCATAATTGACACGTCTGAGCTAGAGAAACAGGTCTCGGACATACAGAGCCGCACTTAGTCACTTTCACTGCAGCTAGACAATTATGAAGGGCGCTCCCGATTCAATAATGTTCTTATTTCAGGAGTGCCTGAGTGTACGGAAGGCCCTGCAACAGACCTGTTTGTGGAAAAATTAATATTGAACCATCTAAAACCCAAGCACCTCTCCAAATATTTTGCTATAGAACGTGCCCACCGTGTGCCGGGCGGGAGGCCTAAGCCAGGGGCTCCACCCTAGCCCATTCTTGCAAGGGTGTTTAACTTTCACGACCGAGACGTTATACTTCAAACAGCTCAAAATGCACCCACTCTTACATACGAGAATAGCACTGTATCTTTTTTCCCCGACTTTACGGCGAAAGTGCAGAAGCAGAGACACTCCTTCTTGGAAGTTAAAAAATTGCTTTGGTCACAAGGGGTCAAGTATGCCATGCTCTTCCCAGCGAAATTGCGTGTGGAGGCGGAGGGGGAAACTGTTTTTTTGTCACTCCGGAGGAGGCCCAAGACTGGCTGGACGGCTGGCGACGTCTCGGACCTAAAAAAAGCTTTGATCGTCAGGAGCGGCGTGAGCTCAGGGAGCAACAATGGCAAGGCTACATATGGGGGCTCCCCTCGCTTAAGAGACACGAGATGAATCTGGACCCTTGGTATTTACGGCTGCCTGACATACGGGAGGGGCTTATCGAGGCCACTGAGCTTTATTTTACTGAAGATGAGGGGTCTGTAGATTCGCCCTCCACTCTTTGGGAGGCGTACAAAACAGTGATTAGAGGGCAGGGTGTATCTGCGATTGCTGGATACAAGAAAGAAAAACTTAAGCAGATACAAGAGATTGAGAAAGAGCTCTCCCAATTGGAATGGGAGTTGGAAAGTTGTTCAACCCCGGACATAAACCATAGACTGCTCCTAAAGCAAAAAGACCATAAAGATATTGCAGAAGAGGCTGCTAAGACCCATTTCCGAGCATCGCAGTTCAGGGTTTATGAGATTGGAGACATGGCTAGCAAGTTGTTGGCGTGGTTGGATAAAAGGGAGCAGGCCTCCAGATGGATGTTTGAAATAGCGACTGATAAAGGGGTTCGACTCAAGGATAGGTCTAGCATAGCGGAGGCCTTTGCTAAGCATTTACAATTGATATATGAGTCGGCGGGTATGTCTACATGTGAAGAAGCGAAGGAGTTGTTAGCTACCCTTAAGCTCCCAGTGTTAGATGACCCTGACAGAGAAGAATTAGAGCTAGATATTATTAGGGAGGAGGTGGTAAAGGCAATTGGGGCGTTGCAGTCGGGTAAAGCAATGGGTCCGAGTGGTCTTCCAGTGGAACTATTCAAGGTGAATGCATCTTCTATTGCCCCCCACTTGATAGGCATGTATGAGGAGTGAGTAACCAAAGGGATTCTCCCAGAGACGCAGAGACTGGCTAACGTGGTAGTGATACAGAAACAGGGGAAACCTGCTGACAATGTGGTTCTTATTGACCAATATCATTGCTTAATCTGGAGGTGAAAATATTGGCAAAACTCTTGGCCTCAAGGCTGTTACCGTTGCTCCACAAATTGATTCACCCAGACCAGTCCTGCTTCATGCGTGGCAGGAACACAGCACTGAATCTGAGGCACCTCAATGGGGTGCTGGGTAGGGCTGGGACAATCAAGGAGGAAGCAGTCATCATGTCCCTCAACGCCAAAATGGCTTTTGACATGATTGAAGGGGCAAATCTGTTTGCGACGCTCGAAAGGTACGGATTTGGACCGCGGTTCTTGGCATGGGTACGCCTCCTTTATGCGGAGCCCCTGGCAAGGGTCATGGTTAATGGGGCCCGGTCGGCTATTTTCACACTACGTAAAGGAACGTGACAGGGCTGCCCGCTTTCCCCGTTGATATTTGCTTTGGTCCTGGAACCCTTGGCAATTTGGATCAGGGCCGACCCCCTTATATCGGGATTGAATTGGAGGCCGGATTGGGAGGATAGTATTTCCCTACACGCAGACAATATTTTACTTTATTTGGCCAAACCCCGAAGGTCTATTCATAGGATTCTACATATATTTGCCCTCTTCCGGAAATATTCTGGATATTCTATACATTGGGATAAATCACTCATATACATACTCGTGGGTAAAGGGTTCGTTCCTCCCCCCAATTATGATGCCAGAGTGGTAACTGATGGCTTCCGATACTTGGGGTTTTTGTCATGCCGGGCCCAGTAGCGTTTTATGACCATAACCTGGCCCCTCTGCTCCATCGCTTACAGGAGGACGTAAAGCATTGGAAAACCTTGCCATTGACGTTGCGGGGAAGGGCGGCACTTTATTAAATTATGGCCCTGCCCAGATTTGTTTATTCATTGCAAAATACACCATACCCTGTTTCAGACCAATACTTCCAGGCGGTGGACTCAGAGGTCCGGTCCTTGCTGTAGAATAACGGTCCTCCCCGCATCTCGTTGCCAAAATTTACGAAGAGCTGGTTCAATGGTGGAATTGAACTCCCGGCAATTAAAAGTTATTATTGGGCTTCTCAACTGGTAGTCACGAATCGATCGGTACACTGGCCGGGGACTGATCCAGCGTGTAGAACGGATAGATATAATATGACGCCAGGGTTGTAGCAAAGGGCATTATACGGAGGAAAGAAACATCGCCCAAGGTATACTCTAACGGCAACTACTGTCACGCTCTGGCAGATGGTCACTTCCGCATTGGGATTGAAAAGTAAGATCATGCAGGCTACACCCCTTCTTGAGGCAGTACAACTAGCACACTCTGGCAAAATGGGCTGGATTTGATAAATGGGACCTGATAGGGCTTTCTAAGGTTGGAGATGTCTGGGCGGGGCATAAGGTTATCCCCTTTAATACCCTACAGACAGATTATGAGCTGCATGAGACGGAAATCTTTAGATACTTACAGATCAGAAATGCGTTGTACAGGGCTTTTCCCAAGGATACAGACCTACCAGCCGCCTCGCCATTGGAGGATAGATTCCTTGACCATTATCTCAAAGATAAAGCAATCTCCTTGACTTACAAGAAGATATTAAACAACACCCCATATACACTGGAGAAAACCCGAGCCAGTTGGGTGGAGGATGTGGGTGACTTAGACGATGAGGAATGGCAGGAGGCATTGGCATCCCCCCGAGAAGTGGCTGTCCGATCTAAGTTTAAATTGATTTAGCTTAAAGTTTTGCATCAAGTGTACTATACCAATGTGAAGTTGGTAAAAATGGGGATACTGAGCTCCCCTCTGTGCCTGAGAGGCTGTGGTCATGAGGGGACGTATCTGCACCAGTGGTGGGACTGCCCGATAGTACACTCATATTGGGAGAAGGTGGCAGCTAAAATGTGGGAGATTTACAGGAAATCAATGGAGGTCACTCCCCGGTTATGCCTCTTAAATGTATGGGATGCCACTGACTTGACGGCGAAAGAAAGAAATTGGGTCGTCCTGGGAAATGTGGTTGCTAAACAAAATATAGCGAAAACTTGGAGAGGAAAGGTGGTGCCCAAATTCCGAGAATGGATGACTGATATGGACTGGTGCATGCAGATGGAGAGGGTAATTTATGAGGCAAGAGGGTGCCCGCAAAAATGGACAAAGATCTGGGGAGCCTGGAACAAATACAGAGGGATGCTGTGTGCACCACTGGAACCATCTACCTCCACACTAGAGTGATGATTAACTTCACAATGGGTGGTCATAAATATACATGTAAAAGCTGGATGTCGCGGACGTTTTTGTTTGGTGAACACGAAGGGAATGCTCAGAACCCTTGCATTTTATTTATTTTATAATTCAATGCTAATAACTTAGTTTTTCTTCTTAAATAAAAAGATTTTCACACAAAACTGACGCAAAAGCGGCGATAATTTTTTATCACCTCGTTGATGATATGCCCCTATATTTTTGGCAAGGTAGGGACCCAGGGGACCCCAGGGCTAGGGGATCAAGGTATTCCTACCTTGCCCCTTTTCTTTTTTTTTCTCTTTGTTTTGGGGGATTAGGCTGAAGTTAAGTCCCACTTCCTGGTTGAAGTGATGGCAGCCAGTCAGATATCAGCACGGAGACTGTTGGAATCCCAGAGGATTTGCGTTCCTAGATATACAAATTTGGATTACAGTTAATATCTGAAAAACTACAGAACGGATTTACACCAAATAACAAAAAGCACTCTTTCTGGACCAAGAGCTACCTTTCTGCCGAACTTGGTGTAATTTCGTCCAGCAGTTTTGGGCTGAAGTCGTGTTCAAAATCCATAGGGCAATGCACATGGGAAACACACTCTTTTTAACCAGCCTCTTTTTCGTGGCCGCCACTTGATGGAGCACCCCAAAAGTTACCATGAACAACTAGACAGAGGAGGGCACTTTTGTGGGAACATTTTGTGAAGATTCATCAAATGGCACCAAAGATATAGGCAAGTCAAAAAATGCTTTTTCTATGGAAACATGGTCCTAACTATAACTACCTACTGGTGACTGCCAGTAGGCAATAGGTACACACACACGGACATATATATATATATATGTCCATTTCACCAAAGTCGCCCTCAGTTCAAAGGATAATGTATCCTAACAATGGTTCACAGTGTTTACAAAATAATCAACATATAAAAAATATATATGATCAACACATAACCATACAAATTATACCGTGTTCCTAAAAATAATGAAAAACCAAACAAATTATAAAAAAATGGATAGAAAAATGGAAAATAAGGCCCTTATACAAAAAAACAACTTTAATCATCAGCATAAAATATTCTTAAATAAAATATAATGCTCAGACATACAAGCTGGTACAAATAATCAATTCAATAAACATATAAAACCAGACAAAAATGGCGTACACAAACAGAGATTTACATAAAAGTCGGAGTTCCAAAACAACACTGGAACTTCAACACACAGAACAATGTGTCCTCTATGAATTGTGGCCACAAATGCGTCGACGGCGTTTCGACCTTTGTCAAAAGTACATGGTCATCATCAGGACAATTAGATAGCTGAGCATCTCACCAAATAATTAAATCCTTGATACAATCTAGCGTACAGTTTACATCCGTGCTAGTGTATCGGTTGAATTCTAGAGTTATATATATACGAAATGTGAGCTCTTAAAATTCAGCTTCCATTTGCTTAAGAATTCAATAACTTAGTGCAGTATAATTATACACATCCTGCTTGGTCTGACAAAAATCCCAGTCGTATCTATCTTCAAGGGGGTTCCCAGACGTTACTGGTTCAAAGGAAGCCTGTTTAATCTGCAATTTGCTGCCCAAATAAGCACGCTGCGGTCCGCTTCAATCTCGCAGCGGTGGACCTCACGGCTGTAATCAAAGAACAAAGAGGTACCCCCCGGAGAAGTGTATTCGTAAAACAGGATTTATTGGCACAAGCTGCTCCGGTAAGTAGCACACAAACAGCAGTACATTGCCGACGCGTTTTGGATTTATTGGCATAGAGCTGCTCCGGTAAGTAGCACACAAACAGCAGTACATTGCCGATGCATTTCGGATTACATATCCATCTTCATGGGCAGCAGCAATTCAAAATGGCAAAATGTTAGCTACCAAAGCATTCCCTTTTATAAAGACATCATTGTCCTCAGGTGAGTAGAGGCAAGTGCAACGCATCATGGGATCGGTAGTTCCATCACACCCATGTGGGATGCCATACTTGTGCGTGCCTAATATAATTTTGCCTGCCAGTGTCCATTTCACTAAAGTCGCCTCAGTTCAAAGGCAGCCTGTTTAATCCGCAATTTGCTGCCCAAATAAGCACGCTGCGGTCCGCTTCAATCTCGCAGTGGTGAACTTCACGGCCGGGCCGTCCATAATCATCAAAGAACAAAGAGTTGCCCCCAGGAGAAGTGCACTTATAAAACAGGATTTATTGGCACAGAGCTGCTCCGGTAAGTAGCACACAAACAGCAGTACATTTCGGATTACATATCTGTAGCGAGCAATAAATCAGCTTACGACTCTCGTTTCTTGTACTCTTCTTTATTTTAAATCCTTAAAGAGCGGACCCGCAGGAGAGCGGCTGTTGCTCGATATGAAGACAGATAGAAAACAAAGAGCGAACACATTCTAGAATACAGAGAGAAAGAATAGGTAAAGGAGAGAGAAGAAAGACTACAAGAGAATGTTACACGTCTCCCCCTCATTTGAGAAACAAATTTGCAGGAATTCCAAACTAAACCTAAAGATACAATTGACAATTCAAGCAAAATAAGATTATTTCTATAGCATACACAGACTAAACATGTGAAACATAGTATCATAATATATATTTTTTTTAAATCATGACATAACAAAATCCTTAAAATGAGCAGGTAACCTACAAATTCTCCTAGAAGCTAAGGTGGAAATACAACAAGGAGAACTAGTTGAAGAATAGAGGTTGCCGGTACCATCCTGAGAAAGAGAAGTGGACGTGTTACCAGTATCATCCTGAGAAAGAGAAGTGGATGTGTTAGAAGGAAACACAGGAGTTTCAAACAAAATGTAATCATCAGAATCAGAAGTAACTGCAGTTTTAACATGAATCATGGCTTGTTCCTCTGAAATGGGAATAAGTCTGCTCTTGTTCCACCATCTCCCATCCTGAAGAAGACAAGAACTAAGACCAACTTTTAGAATTTTGTAAGGAGAAGTAAAGGAAGATTCTCCTTTTTTAACACCAAAAGGTTTTCTAATTAAGACCCATGCATCCGGGATAAAATCTTTAGTTTGAGAATGTTTGCGAACGTCAAAATGAGATTTTTGCTTGCATTGTGCCAAAGTAACAGTTTGACGTATTAGTTCATTTTTCTTTGAATCATTGAGACTGTCAGAAAAGGATGAATATCTCTCCAACCAGGAAGCGACCATCCCTACTGCCACGCAGCCTTACGCGACACAACCCCACTCGGATAATGCTCCCCCTAATGCCCCATGCCCACCCTAGAGTGACCACGTTCCTATCCCCGCTACTCCTGGGCCTGCACCTATGCCGTATGTCCGCCTGCATAGTCGTACCCCGACCAGGGGTTCCCACTGCGTTGTCTCACCAGTTACCTAACGGACCACATGTGAGATGGTCCGGCTGCCCTATCCTTGATAGTCCATGACTGCCCCTAGTTTACTCCCCCCCTCCCTGGTTTGTTTATTCATATGGCAAATACCTGTTACATTGCATATAATTGCAGTAAAGTTATTTCTACATGTCAAGATGGATATCACCTGACTGGAACAATGTACTTAATGACGCCACGCTCCAATACTGATATGTAACAACTGTACTAACAAATGCCAATAAAAACAAGTTTTAAAAAATCTCTCCAACCAGGAAGGCAAGAGTAAAGTACGACATTTTCTGCCCCTCAGTAATTCAAAGGGAGTGAAACCAGTTGTCGAGTGAGATGAAATGTGGTACGAATTACCTTTTCTTTAAGAAACAGGTTAACATCTAAACCAGAAGAAAGGGCATTTTGAATTCCTTCTTTAAGAAAGCGATTAGCTCTTTCAACAAGACCATTTGCTGCAGGACTATATAAAGCTACTTGAATATGTTTGACATCCATAGATTTAAAAAAAATCTCTCATGGCATTTGATACAAAGTGGTTCCCATTATCTGTGATTAACTCTTTGGGAGGACCTTCAAGTGAAAAGACAGACTTGAGAAATTGCAATACAAAGTGAGTTGATGCTGACTCCACAAAAGAAAAATAGATCCATTTTGAAAAATAATCAATTAATACCAACAAAAATTTTGAAGAACTTGGTAAAAGGTTGAAGGGACCAGCGAAATCTAAAGCAATATTCGACCAGGGACTGTCTGAGTAGTCTTCCAATGTTTATCCGAGATTACACATTGAGGACAAGCATCTACAAAAGAGGATACTTGAGCATTCAATGAAGGCCACCAATAATTTTCTCTGAGTTTTTTACAAGCGGCAGTAACTCCAAGGTGACCTGCATGTGCATGTGCAATAGAAATGATCCTATTCCTAAGAGAAGACAATTCTGAAGCAACCTGAGCATAAGATTTTAAATCATGGGAAATATTACGAATGGGAGGCCAACCTTTAATGATGAAATTAGCAATTTTTTGAGGGTTTGATCGGTGGAAGAGGCTTCAATCCAATCTTTTTCTGAAATAGTACCACTAGAGATAGAAGAAGCATCAATGGATGCTACTACGCAGTCAAATTCATCAATAGGATCATCAACTAATGGTAAAGGAAGACGAGAGAGGCAATCAGCTCTGAAGTTTTTCCCGCCTTGTATGTATTTAATGGTGAAGTTATACTCTTGTAACTTAGAAAGAATACGTACAAGACGAGCAGAGGCTTTGCCAAGTCCATCTCCTTGTAAAAGTTAGACTAGGGGTTTGTGGTCGGTAAAAATAGTAAATGGACAGCCCCAGAGATAGGTTTTAAATTTGGAAACAGCCCAAACACAGGCTAACGCCTCCCTCTCTATTGTACTGTATTTCGATTCAGCAGTAGACAAGGATCTAGATGCAAAGGCAACTGTATGATCTTTACCAGAACCTTGTTGACCAAAAACAGCACCAAGACCATTAAGACTTGCATCAACAGTGACAGTACAATGAAGACCATGAACAAAAGGACTAAGAGTTGGGGCATTAACAAACAATTTTTTGATGTTGAGAAAGGCTGTATTAACATCATCGGACCAGACAAAGGCAGTACCTTTTTTGAGAAGAGATCTCAATGGTTGAACAGAGTAGGAATAGACTGGTACAAAGCGAGCGTAGTATTCGCAGAGACCTAGGAAAGATCTCAGCACATCTTTGTCGGGTGGAGGCGGGGCCTTAATGATGGCTTCTACGTTGCAAAATTTAAGTTTGATGCCTTCGGGTGTGATGGTGTGACCTAAATAGTCAATTTGCTCAGCTAAAATTTTGCATTTATCAGGTTGAGCAGTATTACCTCTTGCAGAAAATATGGAAAATACTTTATGTAAAGTATCTAAGTGTGATTCTCTGCTCTCAGTGAAAACAAGGATATCATCCTGAAAAGCCTGCACATTTTTAACATCTTTAAATAGAACATCCATAACTTTTTGGAATACTGAGGCAGCTGAAGCTAGGCCGAAAGGTAGTCTCAAGTATTTATTTGCACCGAAAGGAGTGACAAAGGTGGTAAGTTCTTGAGAATCAGCATGTAATGGTATTTGGTGATATGCTGAATGTAAATCAATTGTTGAGAAGTACTTTGCGTGACCAATGTTTGAAAGCATTTGTTGAATGTGAGGAAGAGGATGGCAGTCAACTATAATGTTGCGGTTTAAGGACCTGAGGTCCACGCAAAGACGAAGATCCCCATTTTTTTTTTGCGAGAACAATGGGAGAAACCCACTCAGAGGAATCAGTTGTAGAAATAATACCCTCTGCAGAAAGTTTCTCCAATTGTTTTTTAAGATCATTTCTGACACTGATAGCAACAGGTCTGACTTTGTGGGTAACAGGTGTAGCATTTTTTTTAAGTCTAATGACATGCTCAAATCCTTTGATGTTACCAATTTTATCACTAAAAATAGAAGGAAATTCTTTTTTAAGAGTATCAATGGAACAAAAACTTTCAACACAACCGTCGATGGCCAGTATTGGAAGGTCTCCTAAAACGATAAGGTTTTTATGACCAGGTTTAAGAATTATGCCTAATTTGGCTAAATCCTTCCAACCTACTAGATTTCTGCCTCTGACTGCAACATATACTTTAGTGTCAGTAGATCTCCCAAGAATTTGTAAGGAACCAATAAAGAAGCCAAGCAAATCAATATCCTTTTCACCAAAAGCCTTTGGAGAAATGTCAGGAGCTTTAAGTGTGATGGAATAACCCTAGGTATTAAAGAAAGTGGTGTCAGCTAACACAGTGATAGGGGTTCCGGAATCAGCCATAACTTGTAAGGGTTTGTCATTAATGAAAGCTTGGCAAAGGGGACGTTCAAAATCTATGGAATCAAGAGGTTCATCAATGGATAAAAGAAGATTAGAAAAAGTATTGGTACAGTCAGAGACAGAAGATACAGAGGATGAGGGAGAAGTATTTTGTAATTCAACATTTTGGATTTTAACAACTGGGAATAAACGGCGAGATTTACAAAACCCTTCGGAAGTGACCAGTTTTCTTGCATTTACCACATTTTCTACCCAAGGCAGGACAAGAGGGAAAGTTTGCAATATGATTTTTGTTACCACAGCGAAAGCAAAAGGTCCTTTTAAATTCTTTGTTAATTTTGATGGCAGAGACAGTAGAAAATTATGATTTGTCAGAAACATAGGAAATAGAAGAATTGTATTGTATAAATTTTTGTATAGCGCGTCTGCCACCCTACGCGTATCCTGGTGCTTAGAGACCGTAATAGCATGAAGCAAGCAGAGCAGAGCAGCCAGTAGTCAGAATCGATGCTACCTATTCCTGGCGAAAAAGCCAGGTCTTAAGATCTTTCCTGAAGCCCAGAAGCATTTTAGCCTGGCGCAGATCTTGAGGAATCTTGTTCCAGAGGCGGGCT
Organism: Triturus cristatus; assembly: GCF_964204655.1. Taxonomy (NCBI): domain Eukaryota; kingdom Metazoa; phylum Chordata; class Amphibia; order Caudata; family Salamandridae; genus Triturus; species Triturus cristatus. Next base: position 826,629,836 of record NC_140584.1, on the reverse strand, counting down.
GCTGCCGTACTAAAAGCCCTGCCTCCCATCCTCGCAAGTTTTACTCTGGCAACAGATGCCAGGCTTTGGCTAGTGGACCGGAGAAGTCTTTTTGGTTCATACCAGGAAAAACTTTCGCGTAATGGTAACGGGCCTATATAGTGTAGGGCCTTGTAGACCATGACCAGCGACTTAAAACTGATTCTATCTCTAACAGGCAACCAGTGGAGGTCCCTCAGTGCCAATGTTACAGATGAATCACGCTGTCTCCTGAGGGCCAGTTTGGCTGACATAGACTGTATTCTTTGTAATCCCTGTACAATATATTGGGGAGCACCCAAGTACAGGGAATTACAGTAGTCCAGTCTGCTCAGGATCACACTCTGGACCCCCAGAGACCTGGCCTCATTAGGGAGCAGTGGGAGAATTTGGCGAAGAGCTCTCATCAGGGCGATACAAGTACCGATTGTTTTGTTAGCCTGAGATTGCAGCTGAAGATCTTCGTCCATCATAACCCCCAGGTTACGAACTGTTTTAGCTGCAGCTATAGGGGCGTCCTCCGGCGTAAGCCGGAACTCGCCCAGAAGATGTTTAGACATTTTAGCTGCGCAGCAATGCAATAGCTCCGTTTTCCCAGCATTCAGCTGCAAAGAATTGGCCTTCAGCCAGTCAGAAACCTTCCTCATACATGCCTGAAAGGAGCTCAGAGAGACTGCGTGCTCTCCATCCGTGGAAAACATCAGCTGAATGTCGTCCGCGTAGTTAACCACTTCAATCCCATGAGATTTTATTAAGGGGATCATGGGCCCTAAATAGACATTAAAGAGGATCGGGCTGATTGCTGATCCCTGAGGCACTCCATGGCATACCGAGGACCAAGGGGAGACAAATGGCGTCAGGGTCACTGCCTGTTGACGGTCAGTCAAATAAGACTGTAACCATTCCAAGGCACGGCCCGTCACCCCCAAACCTTCCAATCTTGCCAGCAAGACCGTGTGACTAAGCGTGTCGAAAGCGGCCGACATGTCCAACAGCACCAGCACTGAGGAGCTGCCACTGTCGGCTCGCATACGAAGTTTGTCCAAGACGGTTGTCAATGCGGTTTCCGTCCCATGCCCTGGCCGAAAACCAAACTGGTCCCTATCCAAGAGCAGATTGACCCTCTTGGCCTGACAATGCTTGTGAAGAGACAATAGAACGCTCAATACTTTTCCCTATATCAATGACTTCCGATAAGGAAGGATTACGACAAGTTAAGAGGCGTTCTTGCATTTTTTTTTTAAAACAGTTAAAAACAAATTGATCTCTAATGGAGATGTCGGTATAATTGTCGAATTCACAAGTAGAGGCAAGAACCCGAAGAGAAGCTACATATTCTTCGAGTGATTCATCACTGGCTTGATTCCTTTTAAAGAAACTGTGTCTCTCCAAGTGAACATTTGGTTCATCTGAAAATTGTTTCTTAAGTTTGCCTATTGCTTCAATGTACATGTTCCAGGTGCCATCACCGGAGGGCCTAGGAAAAGGAGGTAAGTTGTCAAAAACCTTTTGTGCAGCAACACCCAAATGATTATAAAGAAGGGCGTGTTTCCTTTCTGGAGAAAATTCTTTTCCGTCAATGGCAACCAGATCATTTTCAAAAATATGGATCCATTGTTTCCATTCAACTTCCGGTTTGCCAGGTCTTTGTAGGAATGGTGAAGGATGTAATGCACAATCCGAAGCAGACATGGATCAGATGAAGTATTGGTATAAAAGCTAATTCCAGTAAAAGTGAGGCTGTAAAGTGGTATTTATAGAATAATAAAATATTAAGTTATGAAATATTGTCTCTTATTTTATTATTCTACTGCCTTGTATTAAATCCTTTTATTTGTAATAGAAGATTGACATAGAATGTTTTTTTTTTTTTTTAAATCTTTCTTGAATTTGACAATGTAGAACAATCAGCCTTCGTATTAAATCCTTTCAGATTGCTTTGGAAGGTTAGAATGCTGGAAACAAACACTTAAAAGAATGTTCTTCAATTAAAATTCCGAAAAAAGAGGCAACTCGTGGAACACTTCTGTTGCTAAGTAACCTTTGTTTGTCAGAGTATGCAGATTTTTATAACGTTTTTGGCAGTCAGCGCGCACAATAACTAGAAATTCCAGGGCGAGTGGACCAATTAACGCTGTCCCTGGCCGGAATGCAGGAAACAGCTTGTTGCTAGGAGGCGCGCATACAAAGTACGTAACAGAACGTGGTTGAGCTCGCGTTGTTTGCTAAGAAGCGCGTTTAAAACATAGCGCGTGAAGATTAGCTCGCGTTTCTTAACTTGTCTCGTGCTACAGTTTCCGTTATGCCTCGCGCAACAGTTTCATTTAGAGCATTAACAAAAGCCAGCGCGGTAATGAAATTTCAACAATCCGACCTGCGAGGGCGGGTCCGTAGTTGAAACGAGGAATCATTAGTCGCATTTGCTCACGAAAAAGTTCACTGTCCACAAACAAAATCGCCGAGTGAAGAAGATGCGAAGGCGAGAAGTTTCCCCAGCCCACTCCTGGTACCAAATTATGTAGCGAGCAATAAATCAGCTTCCGACTCTCGTTTCTTGTACTCTTCTTTATTTTAAATCCTTAAAAGCGGACCCGCAGGAGAGCGGCTGTTGCTCGATATGAAGACAGGTAGAAAACAAAGAGCGAAGACATTCTAAAATACAGAGAGAAAGAATAGGTAAAGGAGAGAGAAGAAAGACTAGAAGAGAATGTTACAATATCTTTCTTCATGGACAGCACGCATTCAAAATGGCAAAACGTTAGCTACCAATGCATTCCCTTTTTATAAAGACATCATTGTCCTTAGGTGAGTAGAGGCAAGTGCAATGCATCATGGGATCGGTAGTTCCATCACACCCTTGTAGTTTGCCATACTTGTGCATGCCAGATATAATTTGCCTGCCAGTGTCCATTTCACCAAAGTCGCCTCAGTTCAAAGGCAGGCTGTTTAATCCGCAATTTGCTGCCCAAATAAGCACGCTGCAGTCCACATTTTTATATATATTAAATAGAAACACAACTGTGCCCTCAGTGCTAGGCTTAATATAAATCTCAGTTTAGGATGCACCTCCCCACCCCCTGCCTCTCTGGTTTGAGGGAGTTCCATTCATGTCATGTCTTTTCAGATTAGGAGGGTGTTTTGCTCATATCATAGCATCATCCTGAATTTGGTGAAGTTCTGCTCAGTAGGACTTTCTGTCGAGCTCTGTTTAGGAATATCTTATTAGTTGGGAGTTCCACCGCAGTGATCTCATGCTTGGAGGCTCTGATGCCCTGTGGGGTTTCACACTGGACACACCCTGTGGGTTTAAGATGGCCAAATAATTCCACATCTGGTACACCTTGTGCATCTCAGGTGATAGGGACTGCATCCTCTGATACACCGGGTCAATATCTTGGAAGAGATAGTGACTCCCATTAGCGGCTCTAATGATCTCTAGTTAAGAGAGAGCTCCACCAGGCACACTTTGAAAACCCTTGTTGGAAATGAGTTGCACCAGATCCCTTCTATCCTCAAGCCAGCAGAGCTGCCTTCCCTTTAATATGATCACCGCAAGGTGGTCTGAGATGCCAGTAAAATATGTTCTCAGATGCTGCTCGCTCTTCTGGGTGACACAGTCATCGGAGACAGTAAGATGTGTTACTTCAGTACAGCATCTGTAAGTTTGCGGTCAGTGGGGCCTCTGGTTAATGTGCTAACTGGTTCCTGGCTGTAGTGATCAGTGACACAGAGGCTGCAGATCAACCTCGCTGTCCTCAAGTCTCAATGGCCCAAGTATCTCACTCTCAGTAAAGCTTTTTGTAGTTTATGACTGGCGTGGGCCTCATGTAAATCCAGTTGTGCATGAACTACAAACATGATGGCTGACATTTTGCATGTGCATGGAGAGATTCACTATGGTTGGTGCCTCTGAAATGTGTCTGCTGTAGAGTAAATTATACTCTAGGCTCTGCTTTCAAAAGCTAGTAGGGATGGCGAAATGTTGCATATTGAGGGCCTCATTTATGAAAAGTGACGCATCACTGTTTTTGCCCAGTGATGCGTCACTTTTCATAGCAACATCCTTACGAATCCATGGATAAATACGGCACTCTATGGTGGAAGGGTTTACAGACACGTCAGGAATTCCGATGTATCTGGTGGTGCAAAAGTTACACATTGCGGGAGTGTGTTGGAAAACTGGCGCAACTCCAGCAATGTATCATAACTAAGGCTCCCTGTTTTCCGTGTTTTACTGATTTTTTACAGATAAATACAGACAGAAAATATTCATTTTCTTGTCTGTGTTTATTTTTAAATGTGGATAAAAATAAAAATTGGGTTGCTTTTAGAGTAATTCTACATACTTTCTGTAATGACTGCCAGGCCACTAGACGTGTGGATTGATAGATAAGGGGGTTAAAAAAGAAAGGAATTTTAGTAAAGAGACTTTAACAGCAGTAGATATGCACAAGGTTGATACTGAAATGTGCATATTTTCAAATAAGTGCACTGATTTATCTTCTGCGGATGTTCACAGCATTGAAACCTGGGAGACATTCAAGCATGAGTGCATATTTATTGGTTAAATACATTTGGAAATATACTAATTTCAGCTTAATTTTTCAACAAAACCCAAAATAAATATGGATAAATACAGATAAAAATATCAGAAAATAAATATGGATAAATACAGACGGAAATGGCAAAAAAATAAATACCAAAAAACCGGGAGCCCTAATCATAACCCATGGGCGAGTTCTGTGTGAAATGACCTGCATCAATCCTTATGCCTGCTTGAAGTAGGCGTAAGGATTTTGATGCAGTCAAGTAGTAGAAGTGGCTTAGTAAAATCTCATAAATTTCACTGCGCCATTTCTACGAGGCTTTTTTACGGGGGAATGCCCACCCTGCATGCATTACACCTGATACAGGTATAATGTAGCGCAGGCCTTTACAAAGTGACGCATCTGCCTAGATGCATTACTTTGTAAAGGGCACAGTGTGGCGCATTAATTGCGTCGCTGCAGTGTCACAAAAAATTATGCAACAGAGGCGCAAGCCCTTCATAATTAAGGGCCTTGATTTTGGCCTCTAGTCTGGATTGAGGGGCTACATTGAAGGGCTTGACTCTGGCCTGTTGGGCTACAGAAGACGTTTTGATAGATTCTGTTGTGCCCTGTAAAACCAGAGGACATGAATGTAGTTTTGGTGGTCACATAGGTCATGAGGCTGTTTATGTTTGCATAGGTTGGGGCTCTGCCTGCTGTTTTTGTAAGAGACTTTTTTGCAACACTCAAATCAGTTTTTCTTAAAGCGCAAGTGACGTGTTGATTCATTTCTAAAGGGATCAGGCGGCTGGACGGAGCTACGCTCTGTGAGGGTGAAGGTGACTTGGAAGTGGAGCGTGAAATGTGTCTATATGACTGTTGATCTTTTGTGCTGCCTCTTGCACGAGTGTGGTGACTGCTGCCCACCATGGGGGACCTTACGGGCTCGCTCACTGCAGGGAAGCAGAGGCCTCTGTGCTGATGAACAGTTCGGGCCTTCGCTGCCTCTTACCCACACCCTTTGCCTTCGTTAGACGATGCCCCTCCCCTTACCCGCCTATGGTCACCAGAGGACGGCTCTCTAGAGCGGAACAGGAAGGAAGTTTCTGGAAGCATTTAGTCAACACGCAGACGCCCAGCTGGAGGTGACCCGCCTACTACGGGGAGATATCCCACAAACAGGAAATATTTCCACGATGCCTTGCGTGTTTAGAAAGATGCTATAAATACTCCTTGATAAGAGCTATTGTCCATTCCTTAGCCACTTCCTCAGTAGAGACTTTGGGATAAAAACATGCCTTAATTAATCAGCTGCTGTGGACAGGCCGCCTCAGCGAGGCTTGAGTTATGTTTTCCTCGAGGAGAGATATTCAGCAAGAGTCAAAAGCAGGAATGCAAAGCGATTGCGCGCCTCCTGTCCGCCCCACGCACCTTTCCAGCTCCTCACAGTGCCTTCTGGGGATCCTGGGGGTGCACAGCAGCTGGTGGGGCCTGTGGTGACTGTGCTGAGTAGGATAGCTACCCAGGACCTGCCTGATAGGGCTGTCCATGCCCTGATTGGGGGAGTAGAGGACCTTAATGGCAATTCTAAAGCAAGCGGGCCATTGGGATGCACGGCTGTGCGGACGGGGTTTGGGGGTTCACATGTGACTTTGGAAGAGAATGGAGCACCTGATGCAGCTAGAGCTGGCCTTTGCTCAGGGAGGTCCATGGGCAAAACCAAATTTGGTCCCCCTCCCACTCATCCTCTTTAATTGTCTATGTATTGAAAATTCGGGAGAAGCACGAGTAAGTCGAGGAGGCCAAGATTAAAGACCACCATGAAACAAAAACACAAAACAAAAGCAGATAAGATCGTCAACCGCTTTCTGAGAAAAACACACTTTTCTTTGGGCCTAAGTTGTAGGGAGATTTCTGCAGGGTACTCCAGCCCCCCCCCCCCCCTCCCCCCTAGAGATTGGCACCCTGGGTGTGAGCCAAGCTCACTCAGGCTAAAGGCCAGACCAGGACACAGCATGACCATCATGAAAAGGCTGCTAGAGATGGCATCTGGTAGTGCACTGTAGTCCCAAGGCTGATGCATGTAGGACCAGGCCGCGCTGAGGGAGAGTGGTGGTAACTGTTCTATGAGAGACTGGTATAAGTGAGGCAGGGGGGTGACTGCGCTTCGGAACCAAACAACTGGTGGGAATGGACTAACAAAATGGCATGTGCTGGGTGAGGAAGGTACACCTAAGTTCTGGGGTGACTGGTCATGTGGAGTTGTACTTTTGGCAGTTAGGGGGTGATCGGGATCCAGCACTGCAGTCAGTCAGCCTGGCACCGTACACCTCGGACACCGCTACCTCATCTGCGGAGTTACACAAGAATGATCCCTGAGCCCAACTCAATTCAACCCATACATGATCCCTCTATCCAGCATCACCCACTCTCATGACGTCAATGTCCTATCCTACGCAGACAACACACAACACATTCTCTACCTCAGGGCCAAGATGCCCAGTACCCAGATAAAGTCCAGCGCCTGCATGACTGAAATCGCCCACTTAATCATCCCCCAACTGCCCACTGCTGAACACTAATAAGACTTAAATCGTGATTTTCAGGAAGAGCACTTTAAAGTGGAACTCCACCTAAAGGCCAAAAGAGCAAGGACTGACACCCACCCATGCTAAAAATGTCAGGATCGTCATCGACAGCAAAGTCAACATGGCCGCCCAAGTCAATTCCGTTACTGTCTCATGCTTCCGTACACTGAACTGCAGAGGAAGATTTCCAAATGGCTCCCAATCAGCACTAAGAAAGCCGTCACGCATGCCCTCGTCACAGTAAGCTGGACAACAGGGACACGCTCTATGCCGTGGCAAAAAGAAAACTCACCAGAACGCGGCAGACCATTCAGAACTAGACACCCAGAATTACTCGAAACCTCCTGCATCACACCACACCTGAAGGAGCCCCACTAGCTTCCCATACACAAAAGAGCACAATTCAAACTCCTCAACCACACTTTCAAGGCATTACATAACTCTGGTCCAGCATACCTCAACAATTGCATCAGCAATCACAAACCTAACAGATACCTCCGCTCATCCGAACTCCTACTTACACACATCACATGCATAGGGAAAACCAGATCCAGCAGTTGAGCCTTCTGCTGTATCACTTTTAAAGCATGGACTGGCCTGCCTGTACACATTAGAGCCTCCTCCTCACTTCTTGAAGTTCATAATAAGTTGACAACCTGTCTTTTTCAGTAGGTCCACTAGGCCCTAGGTTTGGCTAGAGGATATCCTCCCGGGTGACAGTGCACTCGACAAATCTGCATAGCATAGGAGCAGTGGTATATAGAGAAAATCAGCAAAAGCCCATATTCTGTCCTCTCTAAAACATACATTTAAAACAGGAAACACAAGAGGAAATGAATTCCAAAATATTTTAAACCTGTTTGAATTATTCATAAATTATTAATAAACCAGAGGCAGAATTTCCATGTTGAAAAAGTAAATGGTGTCGGGTTGCTCCTGGCCATTCTAGAGGCGATCTGGTCTGGCAGTTCGGGCTGGACTGTTCCTATTCGAGCAGGACCAAGTTTGATTTGTACATGGCAGGGCTCTATCTACAGTACTGTAATGCAACTTGCACAATTACCAGTTGCTAAGATTAATTAAAGCATTCCAAGCATCACTTTTTCTTTTCTTTGTATTTCTAAGTGAGGCACCCTTAGCATGATGCTTATGTCCAGACGTGGGTTCTGTGCTCCCTGTGCCATTAGATTCCAGCTGCCCCCTCTTTATGAGGCCCAAAGGGGAAATTTAAGGGTTCAATCTCTGTTGAAAATGTGATGGGCAAATGTCTTTTACAGAAACACTCCTTGATAGTTTATGGTGTCTCGGCTCGAGACGCTGCTCATCAAGGTGTGATCTTTGCCTGAAGTTGAATACGAAGACAATAAAAGAATGAGAAGCAAAATCTTTTGATGGCTAGGGTGAAAGACAATAATAGAAGTAGAAGTCATCGCCGCACTAGATCTTGTTCTAGGGCCAGACCAAGATCAAAGCTTCTCCTCTCCCTCATCAAAATCTTTGAGAGAAAAAAGGCTTCGCCACAAAAAGAAGCAGCAGCAGCACTGGTCCTAGGAGAGGCAAATTCAAAGTTATGACTCCTATGGTTTCCCCACACCCCCAGTCTCCATCAGAGTTGATAACCCCATTGCCTCTATCTTTCTCAGTAACTACACAGTTTACCCTGAGATTCCGGCTGCAGGAGTGGATTCATCATCGTTCCTCCAAACAATGTTCACAATATTTCTAAAGGCAGCAGTCACCTCTGGGATGACACTGGCCCTACGTGTTCATATGTTGCTCCATTTGACTTCTTTCCGATGCCAATTGTTCCTCCAGCAGTTGTCATTTCGGCACAACATCCCCTATTGGCTACTATTCCAGCACCTTCCCCGATGCTAGGACTAATGCTGAGTTCGACCTTTGCACCAGAGCTGTTGATGCCTCAAGTGATACTACCACAAGAACAACTAGGTGATGGATGGAATGACTGAATTAATCTCAGCCACTGGCATTGCTCTGGCCCCACTCCAGTCCACCATTTTTCACCCACCATGCCACCTCAGTTTGGGACCATCCATATGCAAATCAGTCTTAACCCTTCTCCAGTCGGACCAGTTCAGCCCGAACTGCCAGGCCAGGTCCTCCCTTAACCGGAGCGCAAGCAGCCCAAGAACAGTTTCATCCTGAATGGAGCTCATCAGTCGGGTGCAGCTTGGTTCCAGTGGCACAGTGAGCATGGGACCCATGTCTGGGCATACCCGTCACATTTAGTTCGGCAACAGTAACAACAACAGAGTGATGAATGGAATGCTTTCATCTCAGCAACAGACTATTGCTCCGGTCTCACTCCAGTCCATAATTTGTTCGCACACCATGCCACCTAAGTTTTGATTCAGCCATATGCGAATCAGTCTTGACCCTGCTCCACTAGGAGCAATCCAGCTGGAAATCGATTGGCGCCATGTCCTCCAGAAGTTGTCATATTGGCACTACTTCCCTAATGGTTACTATTCCAGCACCATCACTGATGCCAGGACTAACTTCAGGTTCAACCTTGGCACTAGAGCTGTTGATGCCACAAGTGATATTACCATCTCTTGAGCCACCTCTACCCTGTGTCTAAAAAGTAAGTTCGAGAGGAGAGATGCAAAGACTCCTATTTGGGTCAGATTTGGATCAAGTTCAGGCCCGAACATTGGCTGAAAATCCTTTAATGCCTTTCCTACTTCTGGTTTCCTAGACGCAGCTCATCAATGAGCTCGTGGAATTCACAGTTCTCTTGAAGTAGGCATAGTTCCAGCCCCAGTTCCAGCTCCTCCTTTCCTTTACTTTTGAGAAAGTGCAGCAGAAACATTAGTACTTCCCTTCCCTCAGTAGAACACCAACCCAACATTTTAACAAATGCTGTGCAAACATCTCCATCTAATGAACCCCTGCTTCCCTTTACTGGAGCATGGATAGAGGCAGTAAGGGACCCCTGGTCACACCCTACCACTACTCCAGCAGTGAACAGAGTCCTGTCCTGGATAGAGAATACCCAAAAATTGAAACTGTAGACAAAAGAGATAATTTCCTCAGGGTAGCTAAGGCTAAGATCCTTAAAAGCATCCTGCCTTCTTGGCCACTGCTCGCATTTCCTATGGGAAATGGAGGCTGTGGTGGTACACAGCCTTCCAGATCACCTGAGATCACACTTTGCTGAGGTAGTTTGTGATTCATAGGATGCAGTTCATCACATGATATCATTTGGATTAGACACCTGTGATCCAAGTGTTTGATCTATGAACTCTTCAACCTCCCCAAGGAGACGCTCCATTCTTCTCTGGGGATGTCCAAAATACTTTAGTGGACTTTCATTTGGATGGCTAGAGGTTTTTCTTTGCCAAAAAGGTGCTGCTTCAGAAAGGTTAAAGGAGGGTTGAGCTACAGCTAGGTCTTTTTTCGAAAACCAAGACCTTTTTCTAGGGCCTATCCCTACAAATACTGTAAATGTTCATCAGCTACCCAGCAACAACAGTCCAATCTCCTCATGCACCAGTTCAAGGGCAGGGTAAATGGCTTTGCAAAACTAATTAAGCCCCTCTACTCCTCTTCCTACTCCTCAGCACCACCAAGGAAGCCACAGCAGTGTGCCCATGAAGGAACAAGCATGGTAAGTATGAGTACGGGTAACCTCTTTTCTCAAGCCTGGGAGGTCATTAGCTCAGACTAATGGGTGTTACGAATAGTAGAAAAAGGTGGTATCTCCTACTCTTCAAACAGCAACCACCCAGAATACCGCCGACAGTCCATTTAATCAGAGGAACATCTGAGCATCCTGCAGCAGGACGTGTCAGCCCTGCTGGAGAAGGAAGCAGTGGAGTCAGTGCTATAGCAGGACAAGCATTGGCAAAGCCAATAGGTCTCACCCATACATGATCTGGAGTGGGTGAGTAGAGTGTTGTAGAGGGGATTCGTTGGAGTACAGTGTTGTAGAGTGGAGTACGGAAGGTAGAGTGTCTTGATTGAGTAGAGAGGAGTAGAGTTTAATGGCCAGTGGCAGAGAGTGTCATAGATTGCAGTGGCGTGGAGTGACGTGGGGTGGAATAGGGTGGAGTGGATTGAGGTAGTGGGGTGGGTTGGAATAAAGTAGAGTGGGATGGATTGGACTGCGGTAGAGCTGGGTTGATTGAGTGGAGTGGGTCAAATTGGAGTGAGGTGGGGTGGGTAGATTAAAATTGGGTTAGGTTGATTGGAATGGAGTGTATTAGACTGGACCGAGGTGGGTGTATTAAACTGAAGTGATAGGATGAGGGTGGAGTAGATTGCATTGGAGCGGGGTGGGGTGGACTGGAATGGGGTGCATTGAACTGGAGTGAGGTGAATTGGATTGAAGTGGGATTGATTGAAATGGTGTGGAGTGGATTGGATTGGGGTAGAGTGGGGTGGATTAAACTGGAGTGAGGTGGATTGGAGTGGGATTGGTTGGAGTTGAGTGGGGTGAATTGGATTGGGTAGAGTGGGGTGGACTGGAGTAGAGTGGGGTGGATTTGAGTGGGTGGATTGAGTGGGGTGGATTGGAGTTGAGTTGACTGCATTGGAGTGGGATGAATTTGGTATGGGGTAGGTTGAATTGGGGTGGGGTGGCCTGGATTCGGGTGAGGTGGAGTGGATTCAGGCGGATTGCATTGAGGTGGGGTGGATTAGGTGGGGTGAACTGGACTAGAGTGGTCTGGACTGGATTGGGGTGTAATGGAGTGGGGTGGACTGGACTGGATTGGGGTGGTTTGGATTGAGGAGGATTAGAATTAAGAAGATTGGATTCAGGTGGGGATGGAATGTAGTGGATTGGAGTCTGGTGCATTTTCTGGAGTGGGTTGCAGTGAGGTGGATTGAATTGGAGTGGGCTGGACTGGATTAAGTGGACTGGATTTGAGTACAGTGGATTGTGGTGGATTGGACTGGAGTGGGTTGGATTGCAGTGGAGAGGAGTGGAGTGGGGTGAACTGGATTGGTGTGGAGTGGGTGAATTTCATTAGGGTTTGGTGGGTAAAGATGGTGTAGAGTGGGTGGGTTGTATTGGAGTGGGGTGGATTAAGGTAGACTGGAATGGACTTGAGGAGGGCAGATTAAGGTGAACTGGATTGGAGTAGGTTTGATTGGAGTGGGGGCCAGTCGGTGGGCTGGATGGATTGGATTGGTAGAGTGGGGTGGACGGAACTGAGGTTGGATGGATTGGGGTAAAGTGGAGTGGGTTAGAGTAGAGTGTGGGTAGATTGGAGTGGAATGGGGTGGGGTGGATTGGAATAGAGTGTGATGGATTGGAGAAGAGTGGGATAGATTGGAGTAGAGTGGTGTGGTTTGGACTCGAGTGGGGTGGGGTGGAATAGAGTAGAGTGCATTGGATTGGATTAGAGTGGGGTGGATTGGGTTGGGGTGTGGTGTGATGAAATGGGGTTGGGTGGATTTGGATTGGAGTGGTTGGAATGCATTGAGGTGGGGTGAATTTGATTGGAGTGGGGTGGGGTGAGGTGCAGTTGATTGGATTGATTGCGATGGATTGGATTAAGTGGGGTGGATTGGATTGGATGGGGATGGACTGGAATGAGGTGGGGTTGAGTGTTGGATGAATTGTGGGGTGGATTAGATGAGGTGGACTGGAGTGAGGTGAGGTTGATTGGATTGAGTGGCATAGATTGGATTACCTATGGTGGATTGGACTGGGGTGGGGTAGATTGGTGTGGATTATATTACGGTGGATTGGATTAAAGTGGGTTGGATTGGAGTGGGGTGGGGTGGATTGGATTGAATAGGGGTGACTTGAATCGGAGTGGATTGGACTGGAGTGGAGTAGACTGAAGTGGAGTGGACTGGATTTTAGTGGATTGGACTGAAATGGGGTGGATTGGACTGGAGTGGGTTAGATTGTACTGGATTGGGTTGGGTGGGACTGGAGTGGAGTGTGTTGGATTGGATTGGAGTGGGGTGGACTGGATTGCAGTGGGGCAGATTGATTTGAAGTGGGGTGGATTGAGTGGGCTGCATTGAACTGGTGTGAAGTGGTGTGGGTTGGATTGGAGTGGGGTGGATTAAAGTGTACTGGACTGGAGACGATTAAAATGGATTAGATTGGAGTAGGATTAATTGGAGTGGGGTGGATGGACTGGGTTGCGGTGGATTGGAGTATAGTGGGGTGGGGTTGATTGGAATGGGGTGGAGTGGAGTGGACTTGAGTGGGTGAATTGGTTTGTATTGGAGTGGGGTGGGTTGGGTTGGATAGGAGTGGGGTGGTTTGGATTGGAATGGGGTGGGGTGGGGTGGATTGGCGTGGAGTGTGGTGGACTGGAGTGGAGTGGGATAAGGTGGGTTGGACTGGAGTGGGGTGGGTTGGACTGAGGTGGGGTGGGTTGGATTGGGGTGTGGTGGATTGGATGGGATTGTGGTGGGGTGGGGTGGATAGAATTTGCATGAGGTGGATTGGAGTGGGGTAGATTGGATTGGGCTGGTTTGATTGGTGTGGGGAATATTGGATTTGAGTGGGGCAGACTGTGGTGCATTTGAGTGGGGTGAATTGGGACAACGTGGGTGAATTGGGATAGAGTAAGGTGGATTGGAGTAAAATGGGTAGATTTGGGTGAGGTGGATTGAGTGGAGTGGGGTGATTGGAATGGAGTGGGGCCGATTGTTTTGGGTTGGATTGGGGCAGATTGTTTTGGATTGGAGTGGGGCGGATTGTTTTGAATTGGAGTGGGGCGGATTGTTTTGGATTGGAGTGGGGCGGATTGTTTTGAATTGGAGTGGGGCAGATTGTTTTGGACTGGAGTGGGGAAGATTGTTTTGGATTGGAGCAGGGCAGATTGTTCTGGATTGGAGTGGGGATGATTGTTTTGGATTGGCGTGTGGTAGGTTGGAGTGGGGAGGATGGGATGTACTGGAGTGGAGTGGAGTGGGGTGGATTGAAATGGGGTGGACTAGAGTGGGTAGATTGGATTGGAGTGGGGTGAAATGGGATGGGGTGGATTGGAGTGGGGTGGATTCTACTGAAGTGGGGTTGGTTGGATTGGAGTGGGGTGGGGTGAATTGGATTGGGTGGACTGAATTGGATTGAGTGGGGTGGATTAGATGGGGTGGATTGAATTGGGGTGGACTGGAGTGAGATGAACTGGAGTAGAGTTAGGTTGATTGGATTGAGTGGGGTAGATTGTATTGAGTGCGGTGGTTTGGACTGGGGTGGGTTAGATTTGTATGGATTGGAATTGGGTGGGTTTGATTAAAGTGGGGTGTATTGGTGTGATGTGAGGTGGATTGGATTGAGCTGGAGTGGATTGGACTGGACTAGAGTGGACTGGAATGATGTGGTGTAGACTGAAGTGGAGTCAACTGGATGTTAGTGGACTGGACTGAAATGGGGTGGATTGGACTGGATTGTGTTAGATTGGACTGGAGTGGTTTAGGTTGGACTGGAATGGGTTGGATTGGATTGGAATGGGGTGGACTGGAGTGGAGTAAGGTGATTGGAATGGAGTGGGGCAGATTGTTTTAAATTGGATTGGGGCAGATTGTTTTGGATTGGAGTGGACGGATTGTTTTGAATTGGAGTGGGGTCGATTGTTTTGAATTGGAGTGGGACAGATTGTTTTGGACTGGAGTGGGGCAGATTGTTTTTGATTGGCGTGGGGTAGATTGGAGTGGGAAGGATGGGATGATATGGACTGATGTGGAGTAGGGTGGATTTAAATGGGGTGGACTAGAGTGGGTGGATTGGATTGGAGTAGGGTGAAATGGGGTGGAGTGGGGTGGATTGGAGTGGGGTGAATTGGATTGGGTGGAGGTGAATTGGATTGAGTTGGGTGGATTTGGGTGGACTGGAGTGAGGTGAACTGGAGTGGAGGTAGGTTGATTGAATTTAGTGGGGTAGATTGTATTGAGTGCGGTGGATTGGACTGGGGTGGGGTAGATTGGTATGGAATGGATTAGGGTGGATATGATTAAAGTGGGGTGGGTGGGGTGGATTGGATTGGATTGGGGTGGATTGAGCTGTAGTGGATTGGACTGGAGTAGAGTGGACTGGAATGATGTGGTGTAGGCTGAAGTGGAGTCGACTGGATGTTAGTGAACTGGACTGAAATGGGATGGATTGGACTGGAGTGTGTGAGATTGGACTGGAGTGGGTTGGGTTGGACTGGAATGGGTTGGATTGGATTGGATTGGAGTGGGGTGGACTGGATTGGATTGTGGTGGATTGGGAAATGGGTAGATTGGATTTGGGTGAGGTGGATTGGAGTGGGGTAGATTGGATTGGACTAGATTGGTGTGTGGAATATTGGATTAGTGTGGGACAGACTGTGGTGGATTGGAGTGGGTTGAAATGGGATGGAGTGGGTGGATTGGAGTAAAATGGAGTGGATTGGGGTGAGGTGGATTAGAGTGGAGTGGGGCGATTAGATTGGAGTGGGGTGGATTGGGCTGGTGTGGATTGGAGTGGGGTGGGGTGGATTACAGTGGTTTGGAGTGGGGTGGATTAAGGTGGACTGGACTGGATTAGACTGGGAAGGATTAAGATGGATTAGAATGGAGTGGGATGGATTGGAGTGGGGTGGGTGGATTGGGTTACGGTGGATTGGATGTGAGTGGAGTGGGGTGTATTAGAATAGGGTGGAATGGATTTGAGTGGGTGGATTGGTTTGTATTGAATTGGAGTGGGGTGGGTTGGATTGAATTGAACTGGGATGGGTTGGGTTGGATTGGAATGGGGTGGATTGGAGTGAAGTGGGGTGGGGAGGGTTGGACTGGAGTGGGGTGGGATGGATTGAAGTGGGGTGGGTTGGATTGGAGTGGGGTGGATTGTGGTAGATTGGATGGGATCGTGGAGGATTGGATTTGGGTTAGGTGGATTGCAGTGGGGTATATTGGATTGGATTGGTGTGGGGAAAATTCAATTGGAGTGCGGCAGATTGTGGTGGGTTGGAGTGGGATAGAGTTGGGTGGATTGGGATGGAGTGCGGTGGATTGGAGTAAAATGGGGTGGATTGGGGTGAGGTGGATTGGAGTGGAGTGGGACGATTGGATTGGAGTGGGGCACATTGGATTGGAGTGAAGTGGGGTAAATTGTTTTTGATTGGAGAAGGTCAGATTGTTTTGTATTGGAGTGGGCAGATTGTTTTGGATTGGAGTGAGCCAGATTGTTTTATATTAAAGTGGAGCAGATTGTTTTGGATTAGAGCAGGACAGATTGTTCTGGATTGGAGTGGGGCAGATTGTTTTGGACTGGAGTGGGACAGATTGTTTTTGTCTGGAGAGGGGCAGAATGTTTTGGACTGGAGTTGGGCAGATTGTTTTGGATTGAAGTGCAGCATATTATTCTGAATTGGAGCGGGCAGCTTGTTTTAGATTGGAGTGGGCAGAAGGGCAGATTGTTTTAGATTGGAGTGGGGCAGATTGCTTTGGATTGGAGTCGGGCAGATTGGAGTGGGACATATTGTTTTGGATTTGAGTGGTGCATTGTGTTTTGGATTGTATTGGGGCAGATTGGAGTGGGTGAGGTGGACTGGATTGCAGTGGGTTAGATTGGATTGTGCTGGATTAGATTGGTGTGGGGTGAACTGGATTTGAGTGGGGTGAATTGGGATGGAGTGAGGTGGATTCGATTGGAGTGGGGCAGATTGTTTGGATTGGAGTGGGGAAGATTGTTTTGGATTAGAGCAGATTGCTTTGGATTGGAGTGGGGCAGATTGTTTTGGATTGGAGTGGGGCAGATTGTTTTGGAATGGAGTGGGGCAGATTGTTTTGGACTGAGTGGGGCAGATTGGAGTCAATCAATCAATCAATCAGGGCATTTTAAAGCACTCTATTCAGTCTTGAGGGTCTCAAGGCACTGGGGTTGGGGTGGAGGTGCAGCTCCGGGTTATCCGAAAATCCGGGTCTTGAAGCTCTTCCTGAAGGTGTGCAGAGTAGGGGAGCGTCTAATGTTGACTGGGAGCTTGTTCCAGGCCTTGGCAGCGATGTAGGAGAAGGCTCTTCCACCTGCTCAGGTTCTGCGGATGCATGGGGTTTATACCAGGGCGAGGTGTGCTGAGCGGAGGTTTCATTTGGTTACGAGGAAAGAGACTCTTTCATTGAGGTATTTGGGTCCGATGTTGTGGAGTGATTTGTAGGCATGGGTGAGTAGCTTGAAGGTTACTCTCTTCTTGACGAGGAACCAGTGGAGGTCTCGCAGGTTTTGGGTCATGTGCTCATGTCGTGGGGTGCCGAGGATGAGTTTAGCCACGCTGTTCTGGATGGTCTGGAGTTTGTGTAGCAGGGATTTGTTGATTCCAGCATAGAAGGTGCTTCCGTAGTCCAGTCTGAGTGTGTGGGTGACGGTCTTTCTGGCTTTGGGTGGGATCCACTTGAAGGTGATGATCCTTGGGGTACTCCGCAGTTGATTTCTGTAGGTTCGGAGAGGAAGGGTGGGAGTCTGATCCTCTGGGTTCAGCCGGCGAAAAAGCAGCAGATCCAGTTGAGTGTGGGTCCCCGTACGCCGGCGTCGTGGAGCCTGGCTGTGGAGAGGTCTAGCAGGATGAGTCGAGGAGCGTGTGGATGTCGTCGGTGGCAGCAAGAAGGGCGCTCTCGGTGCTGGGGTTGCTGCAGATTCCAGACAGGGAGGAGTCGAGGATAGCGTTCTCTTCGATGACGGTGGTTAGCTGGCCGTTGACCATTTTCTCAGTGACCTTGCCTGCGAAGGGTAGGAGGGAGATGGGACAGTGGTTCTTCAAGTCCGTAGGGTCAGCAGTGGTTATCTTGAGGAGGGGCTTGACCTCTGCATGTTTCCAGTCATCAGTGAAAATGCTGGATCAGAAGGTGGTGCTGATGATGTGGCATATGATCGGGCGCTATGGCAGCGGCACCTCTGTGGAAAATGTGTGGCGGCCAGGAGTCTCATGGGGGCTCCTGAGTGGGTGCTCTTCATGGTCGTGGTGGTATCTTCTGTGGTGACTGTGGTCCAGGTGGTGATGGTGGGCTGGCTGTCCTCGTAAGAGGGGATGGTGGTTTCTGGAACCTGTTCGCTGAAGTTGTCGTAAAGGGTCTTGATTTTAAGGTGGAAGTAGGAGCTGAGCTTGTTGCAAAGGTCCTGGGAGGGTGTGACGTCCGTGGCTTCACTAGGGGGTTTGGTGAGTTGCTGACTGATGTTGAAAAGTTCCTTCAAATTGCTGGAGTTGGTGAGGATTTTGTTTCGGATGAAGGTCCTCTTGGTGGATCTTATGAGTTGGTGGTATTCTGTTGTGGCGTTCTTGTAGGCGGTCTGGTCTTTGGTGGTCTTGCTGTTTCTCCATCGTTTTCGAGGCTTCTGCAGTGGTGTCTGGCTTCTTGAAGGTCGGTGGTGAACCAGGTGGCCTTCCGGGGGCGTAGTCTGTTGGGGTAGCTGAGTGGGGCAGATTCATATGGATTGGAGTAGGGCAGATTTTTTGGGATTGGAGTGGAGCAGATTGCTATGGATTGGAATGGGGATGATTGGAGTGGGGCACATTGTTTTGGATTGGAATGGGGCACACTGTTTTGGATTGGAGTGGGGCAGATTTTTGGGGGATTAGAGTCAGGCACATTGTTTTGGATTGGGTTGGAGCATATTGTTTTGGATTGCTGGATTAGAGTGGGGCAGATAATTTTGGACTGGAGTCGGGCTGATTTTTTGGGCCTGGAGTGGAGCTGATTGTTTTGGACTGAAGTGGGGCAGATTGGAGAGGGGTGGGTTGGGAGGATTGGGTATGGAGGATTGGAGTGGATTGGGGTGAGGAGGGTGGACTGGATTGGTCTATGGTGGATTGGCGTGAGTGGTTCGGTGTTGGGTGAGGTGGGGTGAATTGGCATGGATTAGAATGGGGCAGATTGGCGTGTACTGCACTGCATAGTTTTGAAAATCACACATAAGAAAGAAACAATGTTGCTATCCAATATATAGAACAAGATAATCGTCATCTTTTGAGAACAGCACCCACAAGCAAAAACAAAACAAAGCATGAGTGCAAAGTGAGAAAAGAAGAACTGGCAAAATAAAAGAAAGTTAACTATATTCATTTATTTATAAAGTTTTATATAGTGCGAACATGACCCAAGAAGGTATCAGAGCACTTTACAAGATGACAGGAAGGAAGAAACAGTAAAACAAACTACAAATTCACAAGCTAAACAAGATGTGGTGTGTCCTAAAAAGAGTCAGGAGGCCACCAGCAGGACCAAGTCGCCCCAGAATGTCCAAGATAATAGGAGTCCAGAGCTATAAATGTGTATAGCAAATGTAGGCCAATGTGTAAGGCTACTAAGGTGCAAGAACTTTAGAGCAAGAACTTGTTCATTAGTAGCACTTTGACTTCCTTTTTAAATGATACAGTTGAGGGGTTCAGTCTGATTTCTGGAGGCAGGGAGTTCCAGATTTTCAGGGCAATACCTGAGAATCCTTGATTGTCAGATTTCTTTTTACAGAATTTCTGTGGTTGTAGCAAAGAAGTGTTCGAGCTTCTAGGAGATCTACTATAGAAAATAAAACTTTGCAAATTTGTTTGCCCGGCTGAGCATGTTTTTGCCACTTACACGCCTTCTGTTTGCTGGGCACAAGAAGTTAAAAAGAACAAAATAGTACCTCAATAACATCTGGAGCAGCATTTGAGCACTGATTAAGTTGAATCAATCAGTGCCTGGTCCCTGCTCTACACAAAGGAACGGAAATAATTCTAGGCCTGCAGTGACCAGTTACGGAGCTGTAAATAAATGTACCACAAAAGCCAAGAAATTGCAAGGAACAGGTGAGCTCCAAGCCCTTTTTGTTAACAATAGCGTCTTGCTTGCGCTAGCACATGCTATCGCAGGCTCGGCCCTAAAAAACGGACAGGGTTTCTAATCTTGGTACTTCCTGAGCTCCACAAAAGGATGGTGGCCTTTGCCCAATCCCAGACCGCAGTCTCTTGAAATTTCTTCTTACACCAGGAGAAATTCAAGATGTTATCTCTAGCTCAGGCCCTTCTGGCACTGGATAGGTATCTCTCAACTTGCAGGATGCCTACTTTCACATCCCATTTCTACATTCGCACAAGATGTATCTGCGATTCATGGTGGGGTCTACTCACTACTAGTTTAAAGTCCTTCTGTTTAACCTCACATCGGCTCCGGAAGGCTTTATCAAGATGACGGTAGTAGCAGCTCATCTTAGGGGGTCAGGAGTTGCTGTGTTTCGTTACTGGAATGGCTGGCTGCTGAAAGTCTGTTCAAAGCAGATGGTGTTGCATCACTTGCAAAAAACAGCATCTCTGTTGTTTGACTTTCAATCAATGTACCCAAGTCTCACCTGGAGCCTGCTCAGCACCTTTTGTTCATGGGGCAGTATTGTATACCACCGTATTCTAAGCATTCCTTTCTCCACAGAAGATTCAGGACATTCAGAACATGATTCCAATGTTCAACCAGGTGCTCGTATTCCAGTGCTGAGAGTTCTATATATGCCCACTCGGTCTGTTGGTTGCTGCATTCTCTTGGTCACTCATGTACACTGACAAGAGGGCTCCCCAGTGGTGCCTCCAAAAACAGTGGTTCTAACACCAAGGAGATCTAACAGATTCCATTGTGATCCCCAAGGACACTGCTGTGGATTAAGCCTAATAGGAAACAGAAGAGAACCTCTTGTAACGGAGATCATTTTGTCCACAGCTGGCAATGGGCATGATTGTGATGGACGCCTCCACGTTCGGGTGAGGCACGCATCTGGGGGTTCTGTAAACAGAGGCCTCTGCTCCCCGGAGGAGCAGAGTTTACAAATCAACCTGCTAGAACTATGGGTGTGAGAATTGTGGTGTATTATATAGTGTGGTTGGGACACATCACCATGCAATACACTCACAAAACTGTATTGGGTCTAGTCAGGCTCATTTGTAAAATCTCTAGCTCAACCCTAAGTAGCTGTAGCTTTGAGCAGCAAAGCTTAAACAAAGGAACTAGTGTAAAGCATTTAGACACACCAAATAATAGGAAAAGAAAACCACACAGCAGGAAAGATATACGACAAGTTTATAAAAATAGATTATATATTTATTAATTTTTAGACACCAAGAGTAGCAAAATCCACTGGAGGGTTATGGAGATATAGATTTTTAAGCAAAACATACATCTCAGCTTTTTAGTCCAAAGCGCAAACAGGCATTGGTAACTGTAATGTTTGGCAACATTTTAAACGTTTAAAAGAGTTGTGTTTGATTACTCCGACTCAGTTTGGGCAACGACTTCAACATGATTCAATAAAGATATATTTATGTTTGGATGACCAATTGCAGCAGGGAGATGGTCAGGGTGGCCAAAAAGTAGGTTTTGGGCAATTACCTGCTCACCACTGAAGTCTTGAGTCCAGTTCTACACTTTAAGCAGGGACCTCTATAGACTTTAATGGAGTGGCCCTGATTCTGGGGATGCAGGATGCTGAGATGCTGAAAGATGCTCTGGGTGCTGTGCAGTCAATGGGGGTTTTCTTCCCGTTATTTTTCGGTCCACATTTAAGGTGGGACGACTTTGGTCGCAGGAGTCGAGATCCCTCGAAGTCCACTTTGAGCCAGTGGAAGTTCAGCAGCAGCTGGACTATTGATCTCCGGTCACAAGAGGTCCAACAGTTTCCTTTGGTGAGGGGTAATGTGCATCTTTGGTGACCAATCCACACTCTGATGACTCTACAGAGTCTGCCAGACATGGGTACAACTTTTAAGTGTCGATTGGGCGATCTTCTTGGCCACACGTCGACGGTCAGCAGCGTTCCTTTGTGAGTGGCCACTGACTAGCCAGAAAAGGCTACTCCAGCTTCTATGGCCCTGGTGCTGGAAGTGGAAGTCAGTCGACTGACCCTTGAAGTTCAACCTTTCTGCCTGGGTTGATTTTTCTAAGAGCCAGGCACTACAGGCACGACGCTCTCTTCATTAGCCCTAGGAGCAGCAGGTACAGTCCAGTGGTTGGTGAAGCCTCTCTTGCCAGGTCCAGATGTCAGCAGGGCAGTACTTCTTCAATCCTTTCTCCAGTCCAGATGTGATTTGATGTTCAGGGTGCCATGGGTACCATACTTAAGCCAGACAGTGCCCTAGCGGGATGATGTGGACACTGCCAATGGGCTACCAGGATCCCTCCCGCCCTGTAACGACTTCCGGCTATGTGTGGCATTTAGTAATCCCAGGATCTACTATTCTGCCCACTTTCGAGATGTCTGAACCCTTCCTTTGTAGCCCATCCTGGAGGTATGGCTTCCTATGAGCTACACACCTACAGAAAAAACGGTTTGGCAACTGGTTTTTCCTCTCTGTTCCTGCCACCAGCCCGTCTGCCTGAATAAAGGTGCAGCCCTTCTCTGAACATGACCGCCATTTGCCCACCAAAGTTGGCTTCTCCTTTGAAGCTTGCCTGTGTGGTTTACTGAATTGGGGAGATAACCTCCTCTCCTTGGGAGAGTAGTTGGCCTAACTGCTAGGGCGGTCGACCTCGAATCTGGGGAACTGGGTTCGAGTCTCAGCAATGACGCTGAACATCCTGTGATTCTGGGCAAATCACTTAATCCTAACAAAATAAATAAATAAATAAATAAATAAAGTAATAATTAATGTGTCCTAATGTAATGCAACTGGTGCTATGTAAAGCGCTCTGATACCCGATTCGAGTCAAATTCGCGCTATATAAAACTCTGAAAAATAAAATAAAATAAAAAATAAAAAAAATAACCTCTCACTCTGTGGCAGGCATATATTTAGCCTGAGCCTGAGAGTCAGTCACACGACTCCCAAAGAGGGCAGAAGGCTATATGGTGGCCAACATTTGTGAATGGCAAATAAATAAACTGGGCAAAAGAGTGGCAACTTTATAGAATGTGGTTTTCCGTAAACTTGGGCATCAGGTTTATTGCCACGATTAATTCGATACCTTGAAGTACCCAATTTAGTAGTCCTATTCAGAAGTTAACGGAGCTGAGATGTGAGCTTCTAACTCTGTACTAGCCAATGAGGCTACTCGTTTTTCCACTGTAAAACAACAATTTAGAAGTTTTACTGTTAGGTCATATAAAAGTTCATGTCCCACTTAATAATATACAGCTCCTTGCCTTGCGGCTTGGTAGGCTTTCATTAGGGGAGGCATTTATATATTGTTTGGGGAAGTAGGGGCTTTGCCATTGGTTAAATGACAAAGTCAAACTAGCAGTTTAAATCTGCCCTTCCATACTGCAGTGGCAGGCGTGGAACCATTTTGTACTTTGTCACACGCAGGGTGGTGCAATCAGTGCTGCAGCCCTGGATGAACACTCTAATTTACATGCCCTGGGTACATTTGGTGTCATATACTACATAAGACTCTAGTCGTGGGCAGACCAACAAGGGATGTGGATTGCTGCTAATCATCTAGCTAGCTTCCTCAAAATAAGAGACAATGACTTCAGCTGATGGCATCTTTCGTATCACAAGTGGCGCCCCACTCGGTCATTCAGGGAAACTTTGCCCTGTGGAGCATCCCTCAGGTGGAACATTTGGCTACTTACGAGGACACCCACTGCTCGATGTTTCCTCCCATACCCGTGATTCCTTGGATTCTAAGGACATTATGTCATGATCAGGCCCAAGCCATTTTCATTGCCGAAGATTGGCCGTGAAGGGTGTGCTGTACAGATCTTCTACCCCTCTCTTTTAGTGTGCTCCATTTTGGCTTCAGTTTCAAGTGAATCTCCTCACCCAATCTGGAGGGTAGATTCTACACCCCAGACTCTCCACCTTCATGCATGGACATTGAGCGGAGCCGTCTGATTGTCTTTTGTCTTCCAACATAAGTGGTCAATGTTATTTTATGAACTTATCAACTAAAGGTGTCTTTTCTGGCAGATGACACCAATTTTATTCCTGGTGTTCCAATGACAAAATTGATCATCTGAAAATAAGGTTAGCCAATATCCTACAGTTTGCATTGTCTTTAGCCCAACAATGGTATGCTTTTGGCACAGTAAAAGGATACATAGCAACTTCATTATCCTTTTTCTCTGCTGCCAGATCACCTGTCCATATTCAAGTCAACGATAGTGGTTTGCTTTTTGAATTGACTTACTCATTTATTTCCACCATCAACGTTTATTGTTCTAAATGGGATTAGAACTTGGTTCTGACTTTGTTTTGTGGTGGGCTCTGTTTCAGCCTCAGTGGTTCTTAACCTTCAAAACTCTATTTTTTGTTGCTGTTACCTCGGCCGGTCGTGTTAGCGAGCAGCAGGCCTTGTGCCTTTTCTATGTTTCTTCCTGGACAGGTTAGTACTCCGAACAAAGGCGGGTTTCCTAACCAAGGTGGCATCTCCATTTTAGCTCAACCTGTCATTTACTGTACTCACCTTTTATCCCCCACCACATCCAACAAAGGAAGCGGAGAGGAAATCCAAGACACGCAGTCAGCTTCCATGCCAACTGCACAAAACAGATCAGAGCAGCTGTTTGTAGGTTACATGGGGAAAAGGGGGGGCATGGAGGTCCAGAACAGAACTCTCACTGGCTAGATTCTCTTGTGCATAAAGATTTGCTATGTTCCAGCAGTTGGAGTGGATGACCACAGTAATTCCAGAAACACCAGAGAGAAACTAAATGGACCGTGAAGGGTGAACTCTGCTTCCTTAAAGCCAAGACCTTCTAAAGCGCTGCTCACAATGAGTAAATCACTCTTCCTCTGTGGTACTTGTAGGCTCCCCGGTTTTAGGACACACAAACAGAAGGTGATTGGGTGATTGGAGGATGTGCCCGGATGAGGGTTCATTCGGTATTCGGGTCCTTAAAAACGCAAAAGGCATTTTCTTCCCTTGCTGCTTGGCCACTCGGCCCCATGTCTCAAACAGAAAGTATTGTAAGTAGGCTTGCAGCTGTCAAACCTATGCTGACGTGCCCTGAAGATGCTAATGTGAGCTTCTGAAAAGGAACGCTTTCTGATGGCTACACACCCGCAGAAAAACTCCATTCACTTGCATTCTATGAATCAGTTTGTTATAGAAAACCTAGTCTACTTTCAACAAAACTCCAGTCTCTTCCTCTCCACTTAACAGCCATCTCTGACACCTAGACCCCGGGGGCATCCCCACACCAAGAGGGCTTCGAACATAGCGTGTCCTGTTTCTACATAGACCCCACTCCACTTACAGCAGCGGCGGAGCGGGGGTTCTTTTCGACAAAATGACAAAACATCCTTTTATAAAAATCTTCCTAGTCCTCTTTCGTGCCTCTCCCATATGGAGGCACACACCACAGATACACAGCAAACCTGGAGAGAAAGGACACCAACGTTGAGTCTCTTGCGCTCATCTACCCTCATATTCTGTGCGACACAAACATCAACAGCACCCCATAATAACGTTATATGTTTACGTTACTTAGCGCTACACCACTTTAGTATTGTTCAACCGAGTTGACTTATTTGCACTTGTTACCCAAATTTACAATTTTCACGGGAAATCGCCCTCAACACAGTTGGCGTATCTTAACAGCGAAACAGCATTTCGCTTAATTTATCTGCCAAATTTTGTAACTATTCCAGTGTAATTTTCTGCGGTGTACAGTGACATCGGTTTACTGCTCCGATCCTATGTTTTCCCCCCACTATGGTCATCGGGATAGGATGCTACTGCATGCGCCCGTGCACACCACTCCAAGTTATTTATTTATTTAAAATTTCTAGGGCACGCAGCTACCCCGAAGGGTTTCCCAGCACCAGGCAGGGTAGGCCAGTAAAAAGAGTTTATGAAGAAAACTAATTTAGGAACAGCCAGGTTATCAGACCCTTGCGAAAGGTGATGGCAGCTTTTACACTCCTTTCGCTGCTCAAGGATGAGTTGGTGCAAAGGAAAAAGTAAATTGCACCAGAGGTACTAGCACAAGGTAGATGTGCATGAAGACGCAAGGAGACAATTTTCCATCCATGTGTGTCAAAACCCCTTTCAGAGGGCCATGGGGCAAGGAGGGGCTCCTGGACTCATGAGGTTTGAAGCCTTCTACTCCTGAAGTCCCAGGGCCCGACCTCCTATGGATCCAGAGGATCTGGGCCAAGTACCCCTTCAGCACTTGAATATCAAGTACAGCAAGGTCTGAGCAGTCTAAGGCTCCTCTGGGGGAGAGGTGGATTCAGGGGAGTGAACACAGGCTCACAACTTAAAATGCACACAGCAGCAGCAATAAATCATTGTCCAGCCAAATAATCGCTTTTATGGAAAAACAGAAGTATTTCATCTCTACCACTAACAACACAAAAGGAAAATACAACCTTAACAAAGAGCTACATACTCCCCCTGAGGTTAGGGCTCTAGTGTTTCTTTAGGCGGCCCCCGAGTCTCACTCCCTCCTCACTCCTACATACATGCCAACATTTTTGAAGATGAAAGAGGGAGATTTTAAAAACATATTCGGGAGAATGTATTTCTTCCATTAATTTCTAGTGAGGCCTGAATCGCTCTATTGGCATGTATAGGTCTTGCACGTGTGCAGCTGCAGGATCAGATATAAAAAAAATTAAAAATATGTTTTTTCCTTACCTGTCAAGAGAACGGAGAAAACACGTTAGCAGGCAGAGAGAGCTTGACAAACATGTGCTTTGGCCTGAAGGAGCAGGTTACTGGCAGTCACACAAAACCAGTTCCTGTGCCTGAAGCCTGCCGAGGAATCGGGCATCTGCATGCAGGAATCGGAAGGCAGGAGACTAGCTTTGAAATCGGTAGTCTCCTGCCTGAATCAGGAGGCTTGGCATGTATGCTCCTAGCAATAGTGGTTATTCCACATTCACCATAGGCAACATCCAGGGCAAGCCCCACTATTAGTCCAAGTCTCAAGAGTCCACTCTGACTCTATTTTAAAGTCAACAGTGTTCCAGCGCTGCAACGCTAACTATCAGGCACGTTCCCCAGGGGCTGCTGGCCAGAAATAGGCCTTACCTACACTTGCAGGCTTAGAGCATCTGGCGTTCCAAGGAGTGCCCCATCCATAGATGCTTGGAGTGGCAGCAGCTGAATCAGGTGAGGTTGCCGCTGGTGGCACAGGCAGGCTTCACTCAGTAGAAGCTGAGTTCCTCACACATGGTCATATCTCCAATGCGACTGGAGGTTCTTTGCAGCTCCTCCTTGCAGAGGAAGTGTCTGATCCATCCCCCAGCCTTGGGGGGAGAGGTGATACGATGATCCTGAAGCAAGTTCATCGCCTTAATGATAGGGCACAGGTGCACCCATGGCGGCCTCATTTCCCCGGCACAGTATTAGGGGGGTTGTCAGCTGTGTCAATCAGGTTGCATGTCTTGTTGCGCTTGGTGACCCCCTCTGACATACCGGGTCACCCTATCCTTCGGCACAGCGAAGTCCTCAGCGGCAGCCCCCACTGGCATTCAGGATCACAGCTCACTACTGCACAAGGGCTACGGCCCTCACAGCATAGCAATCTTCTTGCAGCAGCCCCTTCTGGTATACAGAGTCACAGCTCCCCACTATATACCGGCTCTGGTCCGAGTGGCACAGCGATGCTTACAGCTCAATTCACAGTGGCCGTTCTCTGGCATACGAGGGTCGCTGACTTTGTCCTGCTTATGAGAAATGACCACACCTGTGCAGCAGCATTCACACATCCCCCAAAAGGAGTCAACTTGTCACCTGACTTAGCGCTGAGCTCCTGCGCATCCTACCATGCCCCAGTTATGTACCTGCCTAATTCTACCCATCTCCCCAATCTACTCTCCAGGAAATGAGCTTGACTACAATGGTTGCACCAGGATTTTGTGTTGGCACCCCAGAATGCTCAGAGTGGCACTGTAAAGTTTGGCCAGAACATCGAACTCTAACAGCTGGGAGAAGAAGCGGGTCTCTGGATGAAGAATGGCACTGGTGGAAGGTTAGAAAAACCAATGAGGAGCTACCAGGTCGAAGCCTGGCCCTTGGGGCTTGTGTGCTGCGTCAGCTTGCATTTGAGGCCAATACTACTGAACAGGGGTGGTAGAGACAGAATAGAAATCCTGGTGGGAACTCCCTGGCAGCCCTAACTGACACAACTGACCCAAGATCGCAAGATCACCATCGTGCCTGGCCCATACAGTTGCAGTGAGACTGGGAGCTGCCTTGATCTACATTGCGAAGTCTGGCCTATTTGTGTGTGCATGAAGGCCTTCGCAAGAGAGCAGACCTAGAGTAGGAGTGCGGCCTGCGTGGCAGCCATGGCGGGGAGACCATCAGGAGCTGCCCCCATAGTAAGGCATGTTGTACATGTGAGTACTAGCAAGAAACACAACAGAGGGAGTTTTTGGGGACAGAGTATAAATACTGATGGCGTCCCTGGCAGCCCTGAAAGGAATAGCGGCCATGCTGGATTCCAAAAGTTAATTGTGGCCCATTGGCCAGTATGGTAAGCTGCTATTGGGAATGATGAAATGCATCAACTGATATGCCAAACTTAGCCCCCTCGGACTGGCGCTGACTCCAAGAGCAGCAAATAACATGCCCAGTGGCGCTAGAGACTGGTCGGAGATGGCACACTTTACTCTGATAAGGTGCCTGGCACACTGTTCCTCCAAAGACTGTCTCAAAAGCTGTTATGCACACCCACTTCATCTTAGTGATGGGACCCAAAGAGACACATTGGTTGGCCTACATGTTAAGTACCCAATTGCTTGGAGGGGGCCAGTTGTGGGCCTCCACCTGGGGGATGGAGTTGGGTTGATGTTTGAAAATTGGTTTACCCTGTGCGCACCCTGGGGGATATCACTGCACTGGGTAAGTTGGTCCCCATTTGGGACATGGACAGGAGGTGTGAAGCAAACAGGACCTATATCTAAGGATAGACCTACCCGAGGCACTGACTGAACAATGACTACACATTATAACTTCTGAACTTGGAATGTCCAGGGTCTAGCAACTTACCAGAAGAGTTACTGGGTCTACGCCTTTCTAAAAAGGCGCCACATTCACACAGCCTGTCTAAAAGAAACACACCTCACAGGGGTCAGACTGCAGAAGGCGGGCAAAAGATGGAGAGGGCAGATATATGGAACCACGTATTTAGCAAATGTGTGTGCGGTGTGCTGGTGTGGGTTGGCCCAAGGGTCCCATTCACTACACAGCACATGCTGATAGACCCTGATGGTAGATATGTGATGATCAAAGGTATGCTAGATGGCAAGTCCCTCGCCATAGTTGATATTTACAGCCTGAATATGCAACAGATAGAGGATGCCCTGACACTAATGCTCCCTCAATCCGAAGACCTCCCCAGCCTCTGTGTGGGTGGTGTTTCAACTCTGCACAAGACCTTGACTTGGACCGTTCGATCTCCCCTCTCCCCGATACCGCTGCCCTAGAGTAGCACGCCACTTTGACGAGTGGTTGATGAATAGCTGCTTGACGGACGTGTGGAGACACATGCATCTCAAAATAAAAGAATACTTCTTCTACTCTCCGGTCGACCATCTGCACTCCCGACTGGACTACTGGCTCTGCCCCTGAGTTCTCTGCCCATGGATGCTAGATACAGAATACCTAGGGTGCATATTCTCTGCCCATAACCCGCTGAGTATTGGGCTATGTGCATGCTACATGCAAGCCTATGTGTTTGTGGTAACCGTTCTCCACCAGTGCTTCAGCCCGAAGTCTCCATGACTAGGGTGGGAACCCTAGTTCAGTATCCTGCCCATAACCCACTGAAATTGGTATTGTTCTGGGCAGAATACAGAACTAGGGTACCCACCCTAGTCATGGAGACTTCGGGCTGAGGCACTGGTGGAGGACCGTTACCACAAACACATCGGCTTGCACATAGCCCAATACTTTGGAGACAATTAAGGGATGGCTTTGGATGGTACAATTAAGTGGGATGCCTTTAAGGTGGTCATTCAGGGGCATTTTACCAAGACTGCCTGGGGCATGCAGAGTGCACTGCGTGAAGAGATACTAGACTTAGAGGGGGACGGTGACTACCTCCCCAGACTCCAGGAGCACTTTAACAGAACGGTGAAGGCAACATTCTGACGTGTTGTAGAGCCAGCTGTCTATCTAATAAATGCTCTGTAGCAACACAACATGCGGAAGGGGCAGGGCTTGCAAGACACTTGCATGGCTTTTCAGGTCATAGGTCGCCAGGCCACAGATCGGTGCAATCCGTGATCGGGATTTGGTGCTTGTATATTCGCAGAAAGCCAATTTTAAGACCTTTACGGATTACTATTGTACCCTCAAAATCAGCTGCAGGATCCTGATGAGCCATTCCAAATAGATGAGGTGCGGGCTGCAATCTCACAAATGGAGTGTAATAAAACACCTGGACTGGATGTACTCCCAGTGGAATTTTAGGTCACATATTAGACACCCCATGCATGTAAATTGCTCTCTGGCAACTTGGAAAAAGAGGGAACTCCTGCGAACTATGAGGGATGCCCTCATTGTAATACTGCTGAAACCAGATGGGTCCCACTGGATGTACTCTCCTATCGCCCCTGTCTCTGCTGAACCAAGACTATAAAATCCTAAGTCGTAGTTTTGGCCAACAGGCTGTTGCCATTGCTACTAACTTTGATACACTTAGATCAAAGCGGTTTTGTCTCCACACGTAACACCTTTCTGAACTTGCGTAGAATGTTCATACTAATAGACACACTGAGCTCTAAGGGCCGGGACGAAGTAGCTGACTCATTAGACATCGAAAAAGCATTTGACATGCTTGGGTGGCCGTACATTTACTCGGTACTAGGACTGGGCCTTGAGCAGGAGTTCGACAGTGAGTCACTTTGTTGTACACAAAACCATTGGCCAGAGTGCATATCAGGCAGAACGTCTTTGAGGAATTCGTAATAGCACACAGGACAAGGCAGGGGTGGATGCCCCCACTCTCCCATCATGTTTGCCCTGGCAATGGAACCTTTGGGATATTTAATTATTCACGTGGCACAGATTTGGGGTATCACCCATGGGGACAGGTGGCATGTTTATCGTGCTGCACTTGCTCTGTCAGTTTTTGGCACTGCCAGTTTCGTAGCTGTGCTCTATTCTTTGAATAATCTGTTGTCTGACCTCATATAGGGTGGTGAGCACAAGAGAATGGTGCTCTCCGAGCTACAGACTCCACTTTAGTGTGGTAGCCTGGGGGCCCTAATTTCGAATGGTACTACGCGGCCGCACAACTATAGTGGCCCATGAAGTGGTTATAGGCCCTTGGAGGTCCAGAGGTTCAAGACACTTGCACCTGCCTTAGGGCACAAAAGCATTCAGGAATGACTGATGGATGCTCAGGGGAAGGTCCGCCAAGAATCTACAAGGTTGGGGAGACCTTTTGTGATCGATACTCGCAGACAAAAGGTGCCCCACATTCTTATGCGGCATCGCTACCACTCTGGACTGCACCTGGATTTAAAGAGATCGCTACGACATCCGAAATTCGCCCTTGGGCAGAAGCTGCATTACTCACATGGGAGATATATATGAGCAGGGAAAGCTAAGCACATTTTAGCAACTGGTCAAAACGCTGGCTTACACAGGGGCAATTGATAGCATTGGTACATATGATCACCATGACGTGGGTTTAGGGCAGGCAGAGTTGCTGGTGTACTACAGTGCCTACTGACGAACCGATGCGGGCGTAAAGCCATTACAGTATTGTACACTGCATTGCAGGATCAACCGGTGAGGTTGTGTGATGACATTAGCGCTAAATGGGTTCCGGTAAACAGATATAACAAGCAGGTCTCCCGCAACGCCATATTTAAGTTACTGCAGTTCAGTTATTTACATCAAATGTACCTGTCTCCAAGCTGCACATCTCAAATATTCCTGGGCTCATCTGCAGCCTGTCCCAGAGGTGGGGCACTTGCAGCCAGTTTCTACCACATGGTGTGGGATTGCCCGGGTATCGCACGCTCCTGTACAGATGTAATGGCGAACACAGTATTGGACCTGGTGGGCTGGGAAGTGTGGGGTATATGTACAAGAACTGCCGCTAACTAGCGTTAGCATTAGTTAGCTGCAGTTTTCTTAACGCGGCCTATCACCAAAAAGTATCGCCCTGTTACATGGCGATGGTTTTAGGTAGCGTGGCGAAAACTGCCGCCACGACCAGCGTGAAGGTGATACAAATTCTGAAGTTAGCGGGTGAAAAAGTGACGTAAGGCCAATTTGAAGGCAAAAAACTCACATTAGTCAGCAGAACTTCACCTCTTTAAAATAGCCAATAAATCCACCCCCAACGAAAAAAAGAAAAGAAAAACAATGGAATGCAGAATGGAGCAGCCAGGGACAAGTGCAGCACAGATCTACAACCTCCCTAAACCTCCCAACTGGCAGGACGACCAGCCAGACTCCCAGGGGAAGAGGAAATTGAAAATCAGGGCTACATATGTGTAAAGTGGCGCATCGATGGGGATAACCTGTGATGCATCACTTTTCATAGCGCCCTCCTTGCAACACCATGGTAGCCAAAACCTTGAAAGCGCGGACAGTCCCTGGAGCCCAGAGGCCTCGCTGTGCCTACGTCTGGGACCCGGAGTGGGATGCGGAGGTACTGTGAAGTTGCTGGGCCATGGCGGTAGACATTGAGGCGTCGGAGAGTGCCCTTACCTAGTGGTGAAGTCTGCCAGGTCAAATGGAGACACGTTGCTGACTTGTGTGAGAAGACCACCTGATGCCACTTGGAGCTGTGAACGGTAGAGGCACTTCTGCACACTAACCAAGGGAGGTCTGCAACACATACCACGTGCCACCACTACACCGGGGTGCACAGAGGAGATTTACCAATGGTGGGATGTGCCCCTCTGCATCACACGCTGGAGGATGTTGTGCTGGCCGGACGCTGCGAAGGGTGAAGCGCCTGAGCTGCGCCGAACTTGTGTGGGCGGGAGCGCTGCAATTTCATGCATAAGGGGGCCTTGTTGCATCACCTGCATCGGGAGGTTCCCCAGCAGATTTGGTGGCGACTGTTGTACCCAGGCTTGTGAAATCCAAGTGGGGAGAATATGGGGCGCGTAGAGGAGGAGACCCTGGGGTCGAGTAGGGCCCAGGCCTAGCGGCTGTGAGTGATGCACCCCAAGTGGCGGCTCCTCTGCTATGGCGGGAGAGCGTCGCCCTACTGCTTTCAAGCAGCGCAAGAAGAGGAAACTTAACATGATGATAACTTTCTGATATTCTCAAACTCTGTTTCCGTTGCGGGCGGGAGTGTGGGGCTGCTCTACTCACGGAGGAGGGGTGGAGTGGTATGCCCACTCAAGTGCGCAATGGCTGTTTGGTTGGCCCTCTCAGCCCGCCCAAAGCCAGTCAGTGATAACTTTATTTCGGTCGTAAGACCATAAAAGTGCACATACGTACATCAACAGTTACAATAAGACAATAAGACAATAAATAAGCATATAAAGTTAACATTTTTTTTAAAAAAGATTAAACTTCAGGTTATCAATGTGAGAGTAATTAGGTTAAAAAAGTTTGTCTCCTGCGCCACATGCTGTGTAGATAGCGGGATACAGCAAAGACAATATTTGGATGAGTATCATAGATTAGCGACCTACAAGCCTGCTTAAAATGACGAAATCCCAGGTTCCTACAAATGGGAATCAGCCAACATTTCCTAATCGGATGGTAAGCAGGACAAAAAAGCAGCACATGTGCAACAGACTCTGTTTTATGATTACATGCAGGATAACTTTCCTGGTTTTGTGTCTGCCACTTGGATGAAAAGGACCTAACCGGTAGGGTACCATATCTTAACTGAATATACAGTTTACGAGCAAGTGAGGGTTCTATTTGATCCATGAATTCCTCTAGTTTGGGATCTTGCTTAACCATGAGGAATTCTAAGGTCAACCTACCCATAGCTGAAGAGCTCGATAGAGAAGAAAAGTTTTCCGTGGATATCAGAGAAAGAAGTTCTTTCCTTGGTATCCCGGAACAACTTGCTTCCGGGTTTGCCCACAATTCCGGGAGTCCTAGTTGGATACAAACTGCATTAATATGCAGAAGCCAAGGGATCTTTTCATATTTAAGAGCAGGCCAGATCTCTGCAAATTCTGATCTATACGAGGTCAGTTCAGGCACTGACCACAGCCTCTTCCAGTACAAAATTGGTCTTGCACTGATGATCTCCTCTATTGGGACTAGCCCAAGATCAAACCTAAGGGGGATCAACGGTGTGCTGGAAGGAAGCCCTAAAAGAGATCTTAAAAAAGATTGCTCAGCCTTTGAGAGAGACACTGTCTGCTTATGTCCCCAGAGTTCAGCCCCATAAATTGCAGCCACTCTTGCTTGTCGGCAATAAATTTCAAGGGCAGGAGACACTGGATTAAAAGTCGATTTTTTAAAAACTTTATTCAAGCCCCCTGCCAATTGGACAAGCTTGAGCGTTAACTTGGCAATCTGGGAGTTCCAGCTAAAATTCTCCGTTAAGGTGACACCCAAATAAACAAAAGTTTTAACTCGCTCAAGGGGAATACCAAATAAGACTGGGATTGGTCGCACCCGCTTAGGGGGGTTAAAAATCATATATTTAGTTTTCCCCAAATTTATTTCAAGTCCTCTTAGCTCACAAAACTTCGCGAAACCATTCAGTGTATTTTGTATGCCCGATGATGTTCTAGACAGTAACAAGGTATCGTCTGCAAACATCAGTGCGGGCACACGTCCTGATACCAATTTAGGGGCATCATTATTTACCACACAATTCAGATGGTCAATAAGACCATTAATATAAAGGCTGAACAGTGTGGGGGCCAGGACACACCCTTGGCGAACGCCTTTTTGAACGGGAAAACGGTCAGTAAGCTCACCATGTTTACCGCACCTTACTTGTGCGAAATTGTTATCGTGAAGCCTAGATAGAACGGCCAATAAGTAAGGTGGAAGACCCAGATCTGCCAGTACTTGCCACAATTTAGTTCGTGGAACTAGATCGAAGGCTGCCCGCAGGTCCACAAACACCAGGTAGAGGCTGCCACCCTCAACCAAGGCTGTTTTCCAATACAAGACCTGCAGGCGAAAGATCTGATCTTGAGTGGAAGTACCAGCCCTAAAGCCTCCCTGAAATGTGGACAAAATCCCGTTCTCCTCGATCCATCCCACGACCCTGTCCAGAAGAACCCTCCCCATTAATTTTTGTGAGGTATCCAGAAGACTAATAGGCCTATAATTGGAGGGAGTTAATGGACAGCCCTTTTTAAAAACGGGTACTATTTCAGCCCCGAGCCTAGTGTAGGGTACTTCACCCCCCTGTAAAATACGGTTAAATAAGACAACCAAGTAGGGTGCCCAAATCTTTGGTTGAGCCCTAAATAAGTCCCCAGGCAATTTATCCAAGCCAGGAGCCTTGTTCGGGAGCATTTTTTCAATTGCTGTTTCCACCTCGGCCAAAGTAAGGAGTTCAGATGGGACATGGCATACTGGGGCTGGTGGAAAGTCTGGGATGTCAACAGACAGACTATCAAGATCACGTGTGCCATAAAGGTCACAAAAGTGATTTTCCCAAATTGAGGCGGCGATATTAGGAGCAGGAGGAGGAGAATGCCCACTGACTCCAGTTGCGACAATAGTCCAAAATAATTTAACGTCCTTACAGCTGAGCGCATGGCCCAACTGCTCCCACAGTTCAGCCTCCCCTTCCTTCTTAGCATCACTAATTGCTTTTTTGTACAAGGAACGGTTTGCCCTAATTGCTTCTCTGTCCTTAGTTTTTATTACCATCAGCAGGGCCTTTTTGGCTGTACGGCAGGTTTTGTTAAACCACCGAGCTGTTACAGCCCGAGACTGTGTGACCCTTTTTACTGGGTACAAAATATCTTTTAATGCAATAACCAGTTTGCCATGAATATCAGTGGGGCTACCCAGAGGCCCAACTTTCCCCATCTCTTCAATAAATGGTATTATTATTCCATACAGTTCTGCCAGCTTACTATTGGACATTTGGAGTTCTGGCCACTTTACTCTCCTTCTACAATTTGTGATTGTCAAAGGATCAGTCACAAAATTTTCACCCGGGGCAGGATTTTTGAGTCCAAAGCTCCCTGGTTTAAGGGTCAGAGCTAGAGCGTTGTGATCACTATCTAGCCTCTCAATGAC
The DNA here is from genome assembly GCF_964204655.1 of Triturus cristatus. Lineage (NCBI taxonomy): Eukaryota > Metazoa > Chordata > Amphibia > Caudata > Salamandridae > Triturus > Triturus cristatus. The sequence goes on along the minus strand of NC_140584.1, from coordinate 826,593,685 downwards.
CACAAATTCATAAAGCCTGTCCCAATGTCTAGCTTCGATAAAAATGTAGTCGATTATTGAGGTGTAGTTTGCTCTATTGGACGTTGCTTTCCCAGGTCTATCTGGCATCACCCTTCCATTACATGCTCGCAATGATGCAGCTAAAGAGAGTGACTGCAATTACAAGAAAAGGGGAGTCCATACCTTAACCAAAGGGGTCAGTGGGTCAGGAATATTCCATAATGAATCCACTTCATCGCGATCTCCCGTATTTAGATCCAGAAGAGGCTCGAAGTGACAGTTAAAATCCGCGCCCAGGATTAGCACAGTAGAGGAGTCAAGTGACTGTAAGAGTTTGGACAATACAGTAATGGCCTTTGATTCAAGGCCCCTCTTAATAGGTCTTGAGTACACATTTATCAGAGCAATACTCGGGCCATTCACTATGTCCAATAATACAAATTGTACATCCCGAGAATCAGTTGGGATGTCCTTTGCCTTAACTCCCAGGTGGGAGCCAACCCATAAGGACAGCCCCCCTGAGGGCCTTCCCCTACTACTCTTACATGCTAAAATATCAAATGTTGCAAAGCCCGGAGCCACACTCTCTTTAAGCATCCAGGTTTCTTGCAGCATGCAGATGTCAAAGGAAGTGATAAATGTACCCCACTCAGGATTGGGGAGTTTATTTTTAAGGCCTGCCACATTCCATGAGATGATTTTAACACCTTCAGCGTTAGGGGATTGCTTAGTTGTTTGAAAATCCGATAGGCCAGCGGAATTACTCAATATGGAAAACCCAGCATCCGCCCCCTGGTTAGATACACAATTTAAGGAGGGGGGTGGAGTAAAGGGAGGGACAATTGGTTCTGGAATCAAAATCCCCTTCAACGGACTTTGTCGTTCCGTTAGATCAAGTTTACCATTTTGCAATAGCCCGAGATTTATTAATGGGTCAGACTGGATTGCGACAGGGGGTAATTTGGTCATTTGCTTCATCTGTCAGTCGCAACCATCAAGGTTCGAGAGGGCCTCGTATCGGTTTGAAACATCCAATGGCAGAAATGGGACCAAATGGTCCAACCTCCCAATGCGATTCCCATAGCTCCATGGCAGTACAGTGTCCCACCTTGTGATGCTATCGAGGGTCATTGATAGGGGATTCGTTTCAAACATTTTGTGCTCGTTTTTACGAAATGCACGAGAGTTAATCAGAGACAAGGGAGGGACCCCAGGGTATCTGGCTCTACTCACTTGGTTTCTGGGGTAAAAGAAAGTTAGCTCCAAGGGAATAATAGAAGTACCAAGAGTCCCTGCAGGCCAATTAAGAATATGCCTTACGGCCGTGGGGTCCCTAAAATTAACGACAATTAAATCTCCATTAGTGTCCTTCGTCCTACTTCCCAGCCAGTCTAGTCGGCGAACGTGAAGGATTTCACCATTGACGTTATTGGGGAGTGGGCGATTTTGGCTCAGCCAATGTACAGTCTTATTTTTCAGCTGGAAGAACCCCTCCCTCTTACCATCTGCCAATTTAGGAACTCTCGCCAGGACTAACACATAGGGAACTGCTTCAGGTGGTAGTTCAACCTGGGGTTCCCTACAATTTGTGCCCCTGGCAATGCTGGAACTCATACACTCATCAATACCCATATTTCTTACATCTCGTTTGTCCCCAACCCACTGGGTTTCATTTGGAATTTGCAAAGCCAAGTGTCTTGCAGGTTTGGGGGTTATTTGGATCAGCTCTTTAGGGCCAGTAGCCGTTTCTTTAGGGCCAGTAATCATCTTACTAGCTCTAGCTGGACCATCTCCCACGACAAAACATAAAGGTGGTTTGGTTACAGCGGGAGAACGGTCCAACAACACTATCTCTAATCTGCCCCACTTTGTTACTAATGGCCAGTTCTATGTTCCCCAGCCTTTCCTCGACCCTCTTTAGCCTCTCAATAATTGGTAAAATGAAAGACCTTATAAGGTGTTCAATACTTTCCAAAGGGTCATTTGAATGTATTTTCTTAGGAGGACTAGATTGGGGGGTGCCTACTTCCACCAGGTTTGGTACGATGTTAGATACAACCTTTGGGGTTTGTACAAGCAACGTGGGGACTTTGGGGATAGAAACGACTGGTTTAATAATCTTGTCACCTTTCCCAAAGTCGGTGTGACTAATCCTAGGTCTACATGCATCTCCACCCTTCTTTCTCCTTTTTTTAAGTGGTGGGCCGGGAACCTTATACAGCAATGGATTTCTAGTCTTCCTTTTAGTTGACTCTTTATTTAACAAGGAAGGAATTGATGACACTTCTGTTCCCGGTGAAGAGTCATACGGGCAGGAAATAGTTTTTAGATGTGTAGAATCCGAGGAATTGAATGGGGAAGGTAAAGGGGATAACTCCTGAAAAAGTGCAGGGACACCATCTAAAGAAATCAAATCATCACTAGAGGGGTTTACAACCGACGGGGTAACTTGTTGTGATGGATCAATGAGAGGCCTTTTCTTCAGACACTCAATTGACTGGCGGCGCTCAGCTAATGTATCCTCCCTCTCTAGGTCCGTGGTAGCCTTACTAAAGTAACGGTCCAAAGTGCCCTTAGCCAAGCCACCAGGCTTTATGGAAGACAGATACTCTTGACTCTCAGCCATGGTGTAATAGATAAACAAACAATCACTTAGACTTCGCTATGGAAGAGAAGAAAAGAAGTGACCCCAGGCTTAAAATAACACAACTATAATAGTCCAAATAGGTCCCAAACAGAGTCACTGGCCCACAACAGGTCTTTCTCCAGCCCGTGGCAATCCACAGGGAATGGCAGAGTATATCCTAACAGTCAAATACTAATAGTATGGCCAATCTAGATAGGTCCGATATCACAAAATAGGAGGGCAATACACAGATGAATGACAGGACAGGCAAGCGCTGGAACACTTACAGATCTGTAGATGCGTAGCAGATATCAGAGGGTATGCCCAGCCCGGCCTCGAACGGTCCTTGACGGGCAAGGACGGGCCCGCCCTTGGCCCGGGCTTTGCCCGGGCACCGCCCGCGCGCGTCCCGCGCTGCGGGGCTCCGACGGTGAAGATGAAGGACCCAGGCGCTGCCTGATGACGAAAGCGGCAGGCGCCTGGGTCAAAGCTTGCTGGGAAGTGTAGTTTTGCTTCCCCTTATGCCGTTTCCCTCACGGAAATGTAGAAGTGGCCAGCAATCAGTTTTAGGAGCTTCTCTGCTCCAGGTTGTATTATTCCAGTGTGGCCGTTCCCCTCACGGCGTGTTAGGGCTGACTCCTCTCGTTAAGCGCGTCCCGCGCTGCGGTGCTCCGACAGTGAAGATGAAGGACCCAGGCGCTGCCTGATGACGAAAGCGGCAGGCGCCTGGGTCAAAGCTTGCTGGGAAGTGTAGTTTTGCTTCCCCTTATGCCGTTTCCCTCACGGAAATGTAGAAGTGGCCAGCAATCAGTTTTAGGAGCTTCTCTGCTCCAGGTTGTATTATTCCAGTGTGGCCGTTCCCCTGACGGCGTGTTAGGGCTGACTCCTCTCGTTAAGCCCAAAGCAGTCATGCGCACTTCCATGTTCGCAATGCTGGCTGCATTACAGCCTGCATGGAGAACATGCCCACCCCTCCAGCCCCTGGCTGAACGCCTTGTCACCGTGCTCAAGAACAATCACAACGCTGCGTTGCAGTGTTGTGATTGGCTTAGGGGAGGGAGCCAGGCTGCCTGCTTCTTGTTCCTGGAAGCAGACTCATGACAATAGGAGCACAGAAGACGCGGGACCCCGCCTCGAGGTAAGATTTTAAAAAAATTATATTTACAACCCCTGCTCCCTTCATGTCCCCACACCCTCCAGTGTCCTTTCCCATGTTTCCGGCATCCCAGCTGTCTAGTCCCCCCCACAGCACTACTTAATGGTGGCCACTGTGCGGCCATGTGCAGTGGGTGTACCACTGGTGTGTCAGCCTCTGCTCCGGACAGGACATCGCCATCGCCATCGCCATCTCTGACGGCTACAAAATCATCCGTAAGGACCACATCGACCGTCCAGGAGGAGGCATTGCCATCGTCTACAAATGCTCACTCCAACTGACCATGCACTCTAATGACCCAATGTTGACCATGGAACATCTCCACTTCCAGATCCGGATCAACCCCAACACGACCCTCGTCTACAGGCACCCCGGGCCATGAACCCACATTCAACGATTCCATTGTAGACCTCATTGCACACCAGGCTCTCCCATCCACCGACTACATCCTACTCAGAGACCTCAAGTTCCACCTGGACAACCCCAGTGACCAGAGCACCAGACCCCTCCTGGGGAACCTCACCAACATCAGACTCAAGCAGCTAGTCACTGCAACAACCCACATAGCCGGACACATGCTCGAGCCCATCTTCCTGCGGGAACTTGAACTACAGCCACACCACCGAACTCTCCTGGGCCGACCATCATTGTATGCATCACGCCTTCGCCATGCCGACCGTACACCACCACCATCATTTCCCCCCCACCCATAGCAGCTGGATAAAGGCCACTGAAAAACTTCTCGTCAACTCCTCAGCACCACCACTCAGCCAATGCTTACAGATGACAACACAGCAGCGTGCAACATCCACCGATGGATCTCCAACTGCGCTGACACCCCTCAGGCAAACAACAGTCCAAGAATACCAACTGGTTAGCTCCTGCCCTCCACAAGTCCAGATGCACCTGCAGACATCTCGAGATGAGATGGAGCCACAACAATACCCCTGAAACTCACCCAACCTTCAAATTCACCATCAATGCACACCACACAGAAGAAGAGGAAAACCCATGATTGATAGGTTTTGTGCAGGTAGGTGTCCCTTCCTGCACAACATTATTCAACTCCACAACACCATGGCGCAAGGGTGCCTGCGTTGGCGCATGGCTGCCATTGTGCGCCAATGTAGGGGAAAAATACAAGAGGGCTCACTCATGAGCCGCTTCCGACAGTTTTAAGCCGCTCGTGCGTCATTTTCTTGACGTACTTGCAGCATTCATTTTGCACCACATTGCGCTGTATTTACATAGTGACGTATCTAGGCATATGCGTGACCTTGTGAAGCCCTGTGCCACATTATACCTGCATCATGCAAGATGTATGCAGGGTGGGTGTTCCCATGCAACCAAGCCTTATAGGAGTGGTGCAGTGTAATCCATCAGATATCACTGCAACAATTCTAGGACGCAACTGCTTCAGACCCTTACGCAGGCCTCACGGCAGGCGTAAGGGTGACAGTGCCCCAAAATAAACTGGCCCCATGCATTGCTGGAGTTGCGTCATGCTTGTGACACAACTGCAGCAATGCGTGACTTTAGACCTGACAGATAAGTCAGGATTCCAGACGAATCTGTCATTGATTGAGACATGGAGCACCGTACAGTGAATACAGCGCATCCATGGTGTCGCAAGAAGAGCGCAGTGAAAAGTGTTGCAATGCTGTTTTGTCACAGCGCTGCAACACTTTTCGTGGATGAGGCCCAGGAATGCGCCCTACCGTATTGATAGTGTGCATTCCAGCCCTTTTGTTTTGTAGTCGGGCAGCGCAGCAACATTCCTTGCAGCAGAGTCCAGCGCCAAAACCTTCTGAAATGAGGCCCCAAGTGTTTGTACCAATTTTAATACCAGCTATTTTCTGGTCTTAAAAAACTGCCTCTAACTGGAGTTAGAGGCAGTTTGTTAGGTTTTGCACCATACAAGGAATTCCTTGTAAATATCATAAAGTGGGGTTAGCGGCAGTTTTTGCATGGGAACGCCCACCTTGCATCGTTAACTCCTGCTAACAGAATTGGCGATCTTAAAAATTCACGTTTACGCCGGAAAAGTGCCGCTAACTGCAGTTAGCGGCAACTTTTAAATTCGGCGATAAAAAAAAGCCACCGTAACGTCAAAAAATATATGCTACGGCAGCGTTAAGTCCTAGTGCTTATATGCCCCTGTGTTTCTTCATCCAGGTTTCTGCCTCTTCGGGTGGATGTCCAGGACTAAAGACAACAAGTTAGAATGCTGCCTGATAGACCTGGGGCTGATACTGTACAAACACCACATCGCAATGGCCTGAAAGGTCTCTGAACCCCCACCGGTGGTGACTTGGCTTACCCGACCTGTGAAAATGGGCATTGGTCAAACAGACTACCTTACATTCTGCATGTAGAGAGGTGGGGCAGGTGCTGAGTATAACAATTAGAGATGCCCATGTCATCAAACTAGAGGTAAAGTCAGACAACAGACGGTCCTGGGTGCATTATAAATGGGTCCTACACAGGGCATGATGTCACAACATGCGTTTGAGGCTTTCACAGGACAGGGCAGATGGGTGGTCAGGGGACGCCGGACGTGCCCTTCCCAGTCTCACACAAGGACAGGGCAGAGATGGAGGTGGCATTCGGAGTACATACACAGGGACCAGGTGGGAAGCATGCATTGGGGCACAATGGGGCGAGGCGATGGCCTGTGGCTAGAAATGGTCCTTCAATGTCACGCCTTCAATCATTGTGGGAGGACACAGGGGTGGGAATTTCAATGGTTACGTTAATCATTGTTTTTTTTTAGCTTCAATCTCCCCTGGGCATACCTTCACCTGTTTTAACCTCTGTGGGTGATGCACCAGGACACACCAATTCGGAATGACACAGGGTACACACAGGCGACCGTGGTGGGTGAGGGAAAGGCATGTATTATTGCTGTTGTCTCCCTAATGTAACTGATTGTTTTTGAGTTTGTGAGTGGTGATGCCTATTCACATATAAATACCAATAAAGAGCTATATTAAGAAACAATAAGTCATTACAGTGCTAACTTCTCTGGAACTATGCACCACTCATATATACTATGCAGTACCAACCTCCCTTCTATCTTTTCTTAATTACCTTTGGCTGGCTTTTAGGTAAATCTTACATTTTTGTTTTTACAACATTGCTAAATTACGCTCCATTATTGTAGATTTTTTCATAATTACAAACTATATATTTAACTATATACTTATAAGATATATGTTATGTGTGTGTGTATACACACACATAACATATATCTTATAAATATATAGTTTGTAATTATGAAAAAATCTACAATAATGGAGCGTAATTTAGCAATGTTGTAAAAACAAAAATGTAAGATTTACCTAAAAGCCAGCCAAAGGTAATTAAGAAAAGATAGAAGGGAGGTTGGTACTGCATAGTATATATGAGTGGTGCATAGTTCCAGAGAAGTTAGCACTGTAATGACTTATTGTTTCTTAATATAGCTCTTTATTGGTATTTATATGTGAATAGGCATCACCACTCACAAACTCAAAAATAATATATATATATATATATATATATTTATATATTGTCAAAAAGAACGCACTCATATTGCTCATTTCTAAGAGAAAGGCATTATGTTTTACACTTTTGATTAAATTCAGATGGCTTCAGGTGTGACATACTTTTGTCATAAATATATAATGTTAGTGCTCTTGTTGTCTTTAGCAAAAAGAACAATTGATGGACAGAATGCAGAACAAGGTCATACATTCACCCCAGTACAGTGATCTGGGCCTAAATCCATCGTTTTTTTGCTCACCATGCCATTTCAGTTTGGATCCAGCCATATGCAAATCAGTCTTGAACCTGCGCCCAATGGGAACAGTCCAGCCCGAACTGCCAGGCCAGGTCCTCCCTGGACTGGAAGCAAGCATTCTAGGACCGGTTTCGGGCTTTCAACCCTCATCAGCCAGGATAGCTTGACTCCAGTAGCATGGAGAGCACGGGACCCACGTCTGGGCATACCCGTCCCACTCGGGGTGACAAATGCAAAAAAAAAAATTGATGGACAGAATGCAGAACAAGGTCATACATTTACCCCAGTACAGTGATCTGGGTCTAAATCCATCGTTTTTTTGCTCATCATGCCATTCCAGTTTGGATCCAGCCATATGCATATCAGTCTTGAACCTGTGCCCAATGGGAACAGTCTAGCCCGAACTGCCAGGCCAGGTCCTCCCTGGACTGGAAACAAGCATCCTAGGACCGGTTTTGGGCTTTCAGCCCTCATCAGCCAGGATAGCTTGACTCCAGTGGCATGGAGAGCACGGGACCCACGTCTGGGCATACCCGTCCCACTCGGGGTGACAAATGCAAAAATAACAATTGATGGACAGAATGCAGAACAATGTCATACATTCACACCAGTATAGTGATCTGGGCCTAAATCCATCGTATTTTTCCGTCCGTCGATTGTGTGTCTTTTGCTAGGGGTGGTGTGGTGAACAAAAGAATGATGGATTTAACCCAGATCTCTTGACTGGGGGTGAATGTTTTGATTTGTTCTGCATTCCGTCCATCAATTGTGTGTCTTTTGTTTTTTCGCCCTAAGTGCGCCAGGTATGCCCAGACGTGGGTCCTGGGCTCACTATGCCTCTGGAATCAAGCTATCCTGGCTGATGAGGGGTGAAACCCCAAAACCGGTCCTAGGATGCTTGTTTCCAGTCCAGGGAGGACCTTGCTTGGCAGTTCAGACTGGACTGTTCCCATGAGGCATAGGGTCAAGACTGAATTGCATATGGCCAGGTCTAAACTGGGGTGGCATGGTGAGCAAAAGAATGATGGATTTAACCCAGATCTCTTAACTGGGGGTGAATGTTTTGATTTGTTCTGCATTCCGTCCATCAATTGTGTGTCTTTTGCTTTCTCGCCCTTGTTGTCTATTAGATCATCCTGGGAAACTGCTGTTCTATGTCAGGAACGAAGGCTTTGGATTATACTTCTCTTTCTTCGCTGTTTATTACTATGTATTTCACAGCAGCCAATCACAATAAACATCTTTAAACAAAAACTATATTTCCCATCACCTTATATGATGTCATGAACTCAGCACCAATCTGCATGGCCTCGGCACCATAAAAATTCTCAACATCATGTTAGTGCCAGATAAGTACTTTCACATTTTGTCTAACAATACTACTTTCTTTGTGTTTTTATTCGACTGCTTTGAAATCAATATCAGGCCGCTCTGATAACACCAACATTAGCACACAACCAAAGGGGGTGCTCGGGAGGAGGGAAGCAGGTCTAGCACAGCAATCCTAGCCGAGCACTAGTCCTCTTTCTGTCTTGTCATCAGGAGCACATAGGGCGCCTGGGCGGGGAGGGGGAATAGCCCAATTATAACAGGCTGAGACCACGCTGGAAGCTCTCGGCAAGTTTTTCAAAAGCCACCTCACTGCTTAGCGGTAAAATTAGTGCAGTTCTAACTCCAGCTGAGGCATTGCATGTTTCCATGCCCAGGATTCTAAGTAAAGTATTACTACAGGTTCCCCCTGAGAGGTTCATTTATGCAGACCCCCAGGATATTGCGGCATAGAGTTGTAAATTTTGTGGCACAAAAATTTAAATTTTGTGGCATTATTTCAGCACTTTATTTTACTTGTAATTATTCATTTTCAGCCTTAAGTCATGGAAACATTTTTAGCAAAGTATTCAACTTAGAAATAGGCACCTTAAAAGTTTCTGGGAGAGTGTGTTTGCTTTCCACTAATTTGTGGTAACATTCTGGATCATAGGTTAAGCTAAGCACAGTAGCACAGGGGTGCTAGTCATCCTGTTTTCTGTGGAACTGTGCTGACTTGGGGCAGATGGAAGGGACTCTTGACTTGGGAATGAAGGGCCTATCAATGCCTGGTGCATGCAGAGCACGTCTATAGACTCATTGGAGGGGAGCCTGGCATTGGGAATGTGCTGTTGATGGTGGCAGTGGGGGCTAGGTGGAACTGTCACAGGAAGAGAAGGGACCCTTGACTTGTAATTGTAATTGCATTCATGTAGTGCCTACTACCCCTGACAAGGCATCATAGCGCTTTTCGGTGAGATGCACACCTTATTTCAGAACCCAAAAAGAATTGGTGGTGAATTAGTATAGAGAAATAATTAATTTGAGCTGTGGACATGTTGAGTCTGTTAGTTGGATTGAAAAGCATAGTGGAGGGATAGAAGACGGAAGGGTATAAAAAGTGTTTATTTAGAGATCATAGCAGTAGGAGGAGGTTTGGGATGAGTAAATGAGAGATAGAAGGGGGAGAGTCTCTAGAAGTGGATTAGGGAGAAAGTTGAGGTATCGGATGAATCTAGGAGGGTTACATGGGGGAGGGTTTAGAAAGGCTTGTTTTTATGGTATTAATACACGTATAGCAATACTTGAAATATAATCTCATCACGACACAGTACCTGGAGAGCTTCAAAAACATGAGTTTTATTTTGATGAAACACGGGCAAGCTCCTAACATCTTATGCCCGTGTAACTCATCTTGCAAATGTGTCATCCTTAACTGATCATGTGCTGCATCTCCAAACTCCTGCAACAAGGGCAAATTCTCAGCAAATAAAAGTCATGCCCCAAAATATTACATGGCATTCTTTAAGGATGTGTATGATTCACAGTTTTCACATTTAAAGCAGGGAAGCCCATAAACAAATACAATAGAACGTGCAAAAAGATTGGCAGCCACCTTTGGAAAAAGTCTAATAACCGTATTGAACAGGATTAAAATGACCATTTGAGCAAATGTTTCCCTTCCAACAACGACTTACAAAGTGCTAATGTATTGCATACAAACCAACACACCAACAGATTAAATAGAACAATGGCAAGCAAAAGAATGGAACCACCCTAGTCAGCCTTGAATTGTGGAGGAATTACAACTACTGTGCTTGTCTCTACACAATTCAAGAGGCCATGCACTTGCGCAAAATTGAAATGCAAATACTGCCTTGGAAAGCGCAATAGCGACTCGGCTGAGAAAACTCCTAAAATTCCAAAATAGAAAGTTGGATTTCCACAACGCTAAGTCCTATACAGGAAAGAGCTAAACAGTTTGTACCGGAAAAGTTGATATTTTGACTACAGCCTTGCTTGCTCCTTTCTAAAATCATGGAACACAATTCTCCCTCTTCCGCCCCCAAATCTCCCTCCTAAATGTGTATCCATCCATCCTTCAGTCCCACAGCTTCATCTCTAGTCAACATGCATGGGCAAATAGTTTTATTCGGAATAAAAAAAGGCATTTTCAAAAACTGTGAAAGTGAGGCAGGAACCCTGAGATCAAATTGTCAGTAATCAGAGCAATTAATCAGGAAGTGCAGGTGCGAACACAGTAGAGTTAGAAGCGAGCCCCACTTTGCACAGAAGGGAGAGCCGCCGCCTGCCACAGAGATGTGTGCGGGCTGCTGCAGACGATCTTTGGGTCTGACTCCCCTTTTCATCTTTTCAGTTGTTAAATACAGCGCCACGAAGCTGCAAGACTGACGTGATTGCTATACTGAAAGCACTTTGTTGGTTGTGATCGCTGTAATGCAGTGATACAAAAGGGTGTGCTGTGAGCCCAGGGGCTCTACTCACTAGGTTGGTGTATAGTCGCAACGGCTGAACGAGTTTGCTCTCTCAGGTTCAGTGTCAGGAGCCCCCCTTTATCAATGCCTCACTCACAGGTGAAAGTCTCGCCAGAGCCATGAGCTGTCCTGACCCCTCTAATCCATAAGGCTTGTTCAATTACTCACCACCTCTAAATTAGCTAGTACGACTGTCCGGCACCATGTAGTGACGTGCCCGCGTACAGCCAATCAGATATCACAATTTTTTTTGCTGTCTGTCGAGCCCTTTTTTCCCCAAAAACATAAATATCGCTGTCATTGCACTTATCTGCTGATTTTGTGATTATTTCACGAATCGCAAAACGCCGGAGGGTCTGACTGCCAGTCTCCAACAGTGCACCTCATCTCTCCATAGCCTCTCACTGACATACATCTTAGTTTGTTTATAGCGCTACTCATAGTCCACTCCCACTCAGTTCTATGATCTGCATGGTACAAGATCTTTGCAGCAGGCACACTACCTTTCAGCGCAACTTAATGACGAGTCAAAACTGCCACTAGATAAAATGCTGATCTCTCACCACCCTCTTCAACATCTACATGGCCCCCCTCGCGACCATCATCAGAAACCACGGGTTCAACATCGTCTCCTATGCCGACACCCAGCTCATCCTCTCCCTCACCAAAAACCCAACATCACCAGGCACAACTTCCAAGAAGGGATGAAAGCCGTCGCCACCTGGATGAAGGACAGCTACCTGAAACTCAACACTGAGATAACATAAGTCCTCATACTTGGCTCCAACCACTCAGCATGGGATGACACCTGGTGGCCCCCCACCCTCGGCAATCCCCCTTCCCCGACAGACCACGCACGAAACCTCGGCATATTACCGCCAGATCAACGACGTATCCTCAGCCTGCTTCAGCACCCCCTGCATTCTCTGGAAAACGTTCAGATGGCTCCCTATCGAATCCAGACAAACGGTCACACACGCCCTCATCACTAGTAGATTGGACTACGGCATCGCCCTCTATCCCAGAAATAAACAAAACATTCCTTTGCAAGCTCCAGACTATCCAGAATGCCACAGCCAGACTGATCCTAGACATCCCCCTGCCACAACCACATCACCCAACACCTCCACCACCTCCACTGGCTCCCCATCTAAAGAAGAATAACCTTCAACTCCTCACGCTCGCATACAAGGCCCTCCACAACATTGGACCAGCATCCCTAAACAACAGCCTCTCCTTCCCTGCACCCAAGAGAAACCTCCGTTCAGCCGACCTCTCTCTGGCTACCATGCCACGCACCTACAAGACCAGAACGAGTGGAAAGTCGTCCTCCTACCTCGCAGCTAAAACCTGGAATTACCTCCCCCTTCATCTCCGGCAAAGCCCTACACTGCGCCAATTCAGGAAGGACCTCAAGACCTGGCTTTTCAGATGACCACAGCACCAGAAAATTGGGATTGCAGACTATGCAATACGTGGAAAATCTATGTCAACAACACTTACTCCAAGTCTTGAACTAACCAAGTTCAAAGCTAAGTCAAGAGATGTACTGAATAAAGAAAAGACGCTTCCGTGCTATCTGAAACCAATGTGAGCCCTGCCTTTAACCCTGGTCACTATAAACATAAAAGGGCCCATTACCAACATTGAACATTCAACAATCATATCATGAAAACATGCGCCAGCGAAAAGGCCTATAGTTCACCTCAAGAAAAATTGAATGTTCAGTTTACTACTCTAGATCTATGACCAATGTCGAGGAATCCCAAAGAATGGAGGACAGTTACATATTGCCATTCTGCAAGGAGCTCACTCACTACAATGTTTGTGGTGTGCCCAACATGCATCACAAATTTCCATCTATGAATTAAGATGTAGACGTGGAGCAGAATAAAAAATCAATTACAGCCAATTATTGGTGTGATGCACTTATAAATAAGGTCATAAATTTAGACACAAACATAAGCAAAATCAAAGACTTTGCCATAACACCAGTAATTACCACAGATACGTCTGCAACCAACCAATACAAATAAAGATGCGATTAATCTGATTAAAATAACAAACAAAATGCTTACATGACAACTAAAAGAATGGATGGCAATATATCACCAGCCTGGTGGCCTATCAATGGAGCCCAAAAAGTAATATGTGAGCCAGACCCTGAATTAGAACCAGTTAAAATGTCTAAAAAGAACAAGTAACGTTTGAAACAAGCATTGGCATTGCCAATAGGTCTCGCTTTTGGGACCTTATAAGTATTTAGTTATGCAGCACAATATCCTTGGTGCAACAACATTAACTGTTGCATGGCTAAACACTTATAAAGCCCCAAAGGCGAGACCTATTAGCCAATCCTTTTTTTTTTAAAGGACAAGCAGAGCTATCAGGCTCCGGCTGCCACTTAGAGGGAGAGAGGGAGAGAGAGAGGTGTAGACAGAGAGAGAGAGGTGTGTAGAGAGAGGGGTAGAGAGAGAGGGGTAGAGAGAGAGGGGTAGAGAGAGAGCGGTAGAGAGAGGTAGACATGGACTGGTGAACTTCGTGGAGTAAGACGATCCATTTCATAGCACCAGTCCTAGATAACACCAATATTAGCGTGTGCTAGTTCTTCTCGGGACCGTAAGTCCAAGGTAATATTTACATTGGGTGTTCAATTAAACAAAGACAGCTGGACCCGCCCTCACATGTGGTTAAATATTAGAAAATGCCATACCAGCACCATAAGCGAAGGTGCCCTTTGGAGTCTCCACTGTACCCTCCCTCGGGAGGCACTCTTCAGAGGGAGGCAACTTCACATGCCAGTGCAAAGACACCACACGCTGGGAAGCTCACACCCTGGGGAGTGGAGGGGGGAGGCTATAAACAAAAGGCATTCGACATCCGGCGTGATAATCACATCACCACCAAGTTGGGCCCTGGGCACAGTCCAGCCAAACTTTTAAAGCCAGAATGAGCTTAACCATTCCCAGAGACACCCAGCTTCCAAGGCCGAAGAAAGGGCGATCTTTACAGCTTCCTGTTTTAGTTACCACTAATACCATTAATGTCCGTAAAGAGCCTCTCGCTCAATCGGGCTGGGGCTGCCTGGTGTTGTCCCACAATGAGTTCTAAATACCAACCTACATACCTACATCAAGACTATTATACAGACTGCCGAAACATTGTCAAGACGGAGTTAATAATCAATCTACACTTACGTTTGACACAAGTTAATATTATGTTCACGAAATATAGCACTATTTAAGGGGGTCGATATTGTGACATCCGGCTACAACAGCTAAAAAAACGCCTGTGCCCATTCTGGGACACTTAAGCATTACTGGGGTAAATTTAAACACTTACATTTATGGAAAAGAGAAGAACAACAAAAGGAGGCCCAGGGTGAAGATGCAACCTTTCTGCGGCCTTCTGGGCCTGTGCGCTGTTATCAGTGCTTAATTTGTAAAATATTAAGTGCCAGGGCTCTGACCAGGAGGCCACTGCAGCTTGCACCACCCATCGCTCCTGTCACAGCTGCCAAAACAACTACTAACTGTTAGAACTGGGATTTCTGGTTGGCTAAGGCTTGCGCCAAAGTCAGGCAGAAACCACCCCTCTAGTCAGGGCAAGGAAGTTACACGCCAAAGATAACCCCTGCTCACCCCCTTGGTAGCTTGGCACGAGCAGTCAGGCTTATCTCTGAGGCGATGTGTAAAGCGTTTGCGCGCACACCCAGCAACAACACCCAAGGCCCACCACAAAGTAAACTCCACACAAGGTATTCTATAAAAATAACCTTTGTATTATAATAAAACACATTAGATAAAAACACACACTTTACAATGTGCCAACAGGCACGGGCAGAATTTACAAGGGATTATGTACAAGACAGGGCCACCTGGACCACTGTCAGGAATTAGCACTTTTTAGATATTTAGCACACAAAATATATAAAATCACTGTAGCACAAAAATAATCTGTATATCACTCAACCAGTACTTACTGGTATCGGGGAAGTACCACCTGCGTAACCCTAACTACTTTAGGAGACTGTCACGCAGGGAACTAGAACCTCACTAGCACCACCTGTACTAGGAGAAAGCAACAACCACCTACGTATCACAATACCTGTAGGGGTAATAGATCGTTACACATGATGCATCACATTCAGAGGTGTATGGAAGGAAAAACACATGATGCCTAAAAACATTCAGAGGTGTAAAAGCAATGGCACATGACGCATCAAAACACATTCAGAGGTGCAAGGAAGGAACACACATGATGCATAAAACATTCAGAGGTGTAAAAGCAATGGCACATGATGCATCAACACACATTCAGAGGTGCAGGTAGGAACACAATTGCGCAAAACTCCTATGCCACCACCTGTGGCAGTCCCTGGGCCAACTGGCCTGGAAGGGGCTAGGACGCCCTGTGTTCAACAAAGTTAAGCTGCGCCAGCTGCGCAGACTAGAACAAGAATGGTCTCCCACCTAAACGTGGCAGCTGCCCACTAAGTGCTGGGCAGCTGGAAAGCGAACTTCAGGCACTCTGCGTGCCTCTGGAGCCCTCTCTGGGCTCTGTTCATTCAAGATGTGCCCCCTAGAGCCCTCGTGGCTCTGCACAACGTTGGAGCCTCACTGGGCTCGAGAAACAACAATGCCCCACACGTTGGAGCGCTCCGAGCGCTCTGAACACCCAGCTGTGTTCACGTTGGAGCGCCTCGCGCTCTCACCGAAGCATGCCCCCAAACGTTGGGAGCCTCACGGGCTCAAAGAGACAAGGATCGCCCTCTTCGCTGGAGTCCCCCTCGGGGCTCGTAAGCACTGCCCGGGTGCCTTGCGCAGGCACGACAGAGATGCCCCCACTGGTGGAGCCTCACGGGGCTCGTGGACGCTGCCCCCGCACCCCCAGCACATGCGCGGAGTCCCCCCAGCCCTTCTAAACACTCACCGGGCTGCTCGGGGACTCCCGCGTCGTCTTCCCTCTCTCCGTTCTCGGGAGGGGGGGGCGTGAAGGACTCCAAGGCTTCTCTTCAACGCGGAGGGGCAGGCACCGACAATGTGCCTCGCGCCCCCTCCGTACCAGGTCCTGCCGCACTCCTCTCTCGGGTCCAGCGCGGGGTAGGCTCCCGCCTGGATCTTCGCTGCACAGGAGCGCGGGGTAGGCTCCCGTCCGCTTCCTGATTCCAAAACGAGGCTTCCGTCCCGCGGCACGCCCCCAGGCCTGCCTGACTTCCGGTTACGAACCGGGCTGCAGCGGTGATTCCCCTTTACAGCGGCAATGAGGGGTAGGCTCCCTTGCAACGAACACAACGGCGGGGTGGGCACCCGCCGACCTGGCAGGTACCAGCGGAATCGCGGGGTGGGCACCCGCTATCGAAATCCAAGCGCACACAGCGCTATAAAATCAGACAGCGCTCACAGCGCTATGAAGCCCATAAAAGCGCTCCCAGGCGCTTAGAAATAGCAAGTCCAGAAAATAAAGTTCTTCCAGGGCAGAGGGGCAAAGGCTGGGCCCAGAGCCAGCACACAGGGCCCTCCAGCAGGGAGGCAGTCCCCAGTGGCGGTCTCTCCTGGCGCCCAGCAGCAGCAGGCCCCCCCCTCAGATGATCCTGCAAGAGAACACCATGTAAGGGGCCACAGCCCCTTTTTATACAGTACAAGGCTTTGTCTAAGGTGCAGGGAAGGGGCGAACCAGTTCCAACAGGTTCCTGAGCACTTTGTTTTGCTCAGCCCCTCTCCCTATTCACTGGCAGGGCTAGGGTCATTAGACGCACCACAGGGGCCGGCGCCAGCATTGTGTGGGGGAATCCCTGTCCTATTCAGGACCCAGGTACACTCCTCCCCAGCCATCAACATGCTAACTCCCCATTCACCACTGGGTGACTCCTCCTGACTCTGGGGAATTCCCTAGTCCGTCACCTGACCTCACCAGCCAATCGCCAGACAAGCCACACATTTCAGACTGCACACTGAAGTGCCCACTTCTAGAAGTGGCACTTCCACACCAGGTACATGCACGCCGCACACATCAACGCGCAGCATTCACTCCCACGAGTCCGCACATACCAAACACGGGCCTGCACACCCCACGCATCAGGAACTACCAGGACACATACATTCCCCCATGCATTCCTATGGGAGGGCAGGCCAACCTCACAACACGCACGCACTTTACCCTGGGACACAGCGGTAAAGTGCGCAGAAACCCAAAAATCACTAAACCAAGTCATCAATGAAAAGCAAAAAGTTTCGGGGTGAACCTGCCAGAAGGGCCGGGTCCAACACAACCCCCTTCCAGCCAAAACGCAGGGTAGACCAATCACCACCGTGAAGGTCTTCCCTGCTTTGGGCGACAAAACACGGACACAGGCCCGCAACGGCAGGGACACTCTCCGGTTTTACGCCACTCCAAACCCCTGGAGTTCCTTCTAAAGGAACTCGGCGGACCAGCTGGGCTACCCCACTGGCACTCCTCAGCTGTCCGCGACCAGGCCCTAGGCCATCTAGGCGCCACTGGTCCTTGCCTAACCACAGAGTGGGGGGTAGTAACCCCTGGCACGTAGTGACCATTTTCCACTCTTCCCCTCATCAGGGCTGTTCTAAACATCCACTTATCTTCCAGCCCAGGGTCTGTACCCTCAAGCTGACCACAAGTCACGGGCGAGGCTCTCCTCCCCCTACCTCTTCTTCTAGGGTTCCGTCCTCTTCTCCTCTGAGAGGCACCCTCAGAAATCAACTTTCCCCCCAGCTCAGGACCTCTCCCTGAGAACTGGTCTACCAACCTAGGGTTTAACCCCTCAGGTTGCACCGGGGTCAGAGATGGGCTCTCCCACCCTCTGCACCCCCTTCCAGAGTCCTGCTCCCTACCAACTGGGGCGGTACCTCTGGAAGAAGCACTGGTCAGGACACTGGTTACAGTCGTCCTGCCCTTCAGGTCAGGCTGACCCTGAACCTGGCCTCCCAACCTCTGGTCTAGAACCTTCGGCTGCATACTTGCCTGGCACTCCAGGACTTCTGGGGACTCACACAGTATCCCCCCAAGAGTAACATATGCCTCATATGTTGCATGACAGTCTGCCTGGCGCAGATCTCCCGCCCCCTGTCCACCTGACAGTGCGCGAAGATCCCCCAGGACAGACGTGTAGTCGCCATGGTCACCTCTAGGAGACTCAGCCCTACCGGCTGGTCCCTGACCCACTGGCTCCTCCACCGGGGAACACAGCCCCATGCCACTCCTCTCGCTGGACTTCCGCACCCTCCCTACTGGAGCGGTACTGCCTGACACCAGAACCACTGGAGCTCTATTTACAGAGACTCCAGGTTCTCCATACTCTGGGCGATCCTCCTCAAGTGGCCTAACAGGGCAGCCTAGGCCCCCTACCTGGTGTTCCCTGAAGAAACCATCCAGGTTCTGAGACTGGGTTTCGGGCCTCTGGGGACTCAAAGTCACCTGCTCACTCCTACTCCTCTGAGATAGGCCGTGAGCCCCTACACCCCTCTCACTACTCTGGGACCTAGCTGGGCTACTCTGAACCTCTATCCCCATCCAGGATGGGAAGATACCTGAGCCACTACTGTTGGAAGTACTCTCCCATACCTCCTCAGAACCTGGGGCACTTTCCCAGCGCTCTGCTTCCTTGGCCAGGTCCCATGGACTAGCAAACCCACACCCCAACAGGTGTTGGTGCAACTCGGGACAACAACCACTGAGCACTTGCTCTTTGATAATCAGATTGAACATTTCATCCAAATCTTCTACCGCGTTAACCGTCACCCAATCGCACAGTGCATCATAACAGTCATCCACAAAATTCCCCCAATCCTGGTGAGACAGCTTCTTACTGCCCCTGAACTTCAACCTATACTCCTCCTCTTGGGAAACAGGTACCAGACTGGGTGAACTGGGACTCTCTGCACTGGGCTCTCTGTCGCTGCCACCACTGGACTCTACCCTCACTGGTGAATCCAGAAAACTACCACTGCGCTCTGGGGACAACTTACCCTCCAGAGCTAATCTCTCCCTGGCGAAGGCCCTCTCAGCCTCCGCCATCCTCTCCTCCACACCCAGCTGCGCCATCTCCTTGGCATGCTCTAACCTGAGCTTCTCCATGGCCAGCTGATGCTCCCTCTCTTCCCTCCTATCTATCCACTCCTCTGGGGACAGGTAAAGGGATGGGGTGCTGCTCCTGACACTGGACCCAGCAAGGGACTCCCTATCTATGGGGTCTTCACTTTCTACTGGCGTCCCTGTCAGGTAACCTTCCTCCTCTTCTGAATCTTCAGGGTTCCCCACAGACCCACCACCCTCTCGGCGTGCGGCCCGGGCCCTATCTTCCTCGCTGCGCTCTCGCTCCCACTCAACCTTTTGCCAAGTGATCAGGTTGTCCCTCAGTTTGGACTGGGTATCTAACTCACCCACCTCTATGCCCCTCTCCTCACAGAACCTTACCAGCTCCAACCTACTGTACCTAAACAGACTACAGAAACTAAAAGCTGGCTCCATTTTGGCGGACGTTCCTGAGAAGAGTTTAACACAAGGAACCTGAGTGTCTGAGCTAACACAGGAGTACATGATTCAAAAAGGACACCTTTAGGAGAGGAAATAATGGAACTCAAAAACAATAATCCCTAAAATGTGATTTATCTAATGCAGAGTTTTGTGGTGTAGCCAGTCGCTGCTGCGGTACAGCGCAAACGCAAGTCCAAATCCCACCGCTGATCACCAATGTTAGACCTGGCGATTTCCGGTTGGCTAAGGCTTGCGCCAAAGTCAGGCAGAAACCACCCCTCTAGTCAGGGCAAGGAAGTTACACGCCAAAGATAACCCCTGCTCACCCCCTTGGTAGCTTGGCACGAGCAGTCAGGCTTATCTCTGAGGCGATGTGTAAAGCGTTTGCGCGCGCACCCAGCAACAACACCCAAGGCCCACCACAAAGTAAACTCCACACAAGGTATTCTATAAAAATAACCTTTGTATTATAATAAAACACATTAGATAAAAACACACACTTTACAATGTGCCAACAGGCACGGGCAGAATTTACAAGGGATTATGTACAAGACAGGGCCACCTGGACCACTGTCAGGAATTAGCACTTTTTAGATATTTAGCACACAAAATATATAAAATCACTGTAGCACAAAAATAATCTGTATATCACTCAACCAGTACTTACTGGTATCGGGGAAGTACCACCTGCGTAACCCTAACTACTTTAGGAGACTGTCACGCAGGGAACTAGAACCTCACTAGCACCACCTGTACTAGGAGAAAGCAACAACCACCTACGTATCACAATACCTGTAGGGGTAATAGATCGTTACACATGATGCATCACATTCAGAGGTGTATGGAAGGAAAAACACATGATGCCTAAAAACATTCAGAGGTGTAAAAGCAATGGCACATGACGCATCAAAACACATTCAGAGGTGCAAGGAAGGAACACACATGATGCATAAAACATTCAGAGGTGTAAAAGCAATGGCACATGATGCATCAACACACATTCAGAGGTGCAGGTAGGAACACAATTGCGCAAAACTCCTATGCCACCACCTGTGGCAGTCCCTGGGCCAACTGGCCTGGAAGGGGCTAGGACGCCCTGTGTTCAACAAAGTTAAGCTGCGCCAGCTGCGCAGACTAGAACAAGAATGGTCTCCCACCTAAACGTGGCAGCTGCCCACTAAGTGCTGGGCAGCTGGAAAGCGAACTTCAGGCACTCTGCGTGCCTCTGGAGCCCTCTCTGGGCTCTGTTCATTCAAGATGTGCCCCCTAGAGCCCTCGTGGCTCTGCACAACGTTGGAGCCTCACTGGGCTCGAGAAACAACAATGCCCCACACGTTGGAGCGCTCCGAGCGCTCTGAACACCCAGCTGTGTTCACGTTGGAGCGCCTCGCGCTCTCACCGAAGCATGCCCCCAAACGTTGGGAGCCTCACGGGCTCAAAGAGACAAGGATCGCCCTCTTCGCTGGAGTCCCCCTCGGGGCTCGTAAGCACTGCCCGGGTGCCTTGCGCAGGCACGACAGAGATGCCCCCACTGGTGGAGCCTCACGGGGCTCGTGGACGCTGCCCCCGCACCCCCAGCACATGCGCGGAGTCCCCCCAGCCCTTCTAAACACTCACCGGGCTGCTCGGGGACTCCCGCGTCGTCTTCCCTCTCTCCATTCTCGGGAGGGGGGGGCGTGAAGGACTCCAAGGCTTCTCTTCAACGCGGAGGGGCAGGCACCGACAATGTGCCTCGCGCCCCCTCCGTACCAGGTCCTGCCGCACTCCTCTCTCGGGTCCAGCGCGGGGTAGGCTCCCGCCTGGATCTTCGCTGCACAGGAGCGCGGGGTAGGCTCCCGTCCGCTTCCTGATTCCAAAACGAGGCTTCCGTCCCGCGGCACGCCCCCAGGCCTGCCTGACTTCCGGTTACGAACCGGGCTGCAGCGGTGATTCCCCTTTACAGCGGCAATGAGGGGTAGGCTCCCTCGCAACGAACACAACGGCGGGGTGGGCACCCGCCGACCTGGCAGGTACCAGCGGAATCGCGGGGTGGGCACCCGCTATCGAAATCCAAGCGCACACAGCGCTATAAAATCAGACAGCGCTCACAGCGCTATGAAGCCCATAAAAGCGCTCCCAGGCGCTTAGAAATAGCAAGTCCAGAAAATAAAGTTCTTCCAGGGCAGAGGGGCAAAGGCTGGGCCCAGAGCCAGCACACAGGGCCCTCCAGCAGGGAGGCAGTCCCCAGTGGCGGTCTCTCCTGGCGCCCAGCAGCAGCAGGCCCCCCCCTCAGATGATCCTGCAAGAGAACACCATGTAAGGGGCCACAGCCCCTTTTTATACAGTACAAGGCTTTGTCTAAGGTGCAGGGAAGGGGCGAACCAGTTCCAACAGGTTCCTGAGCACTTTGTTTTGCTCAGCCCCTCTCCCTATTCACTGGCAGGGCTAGGGTCATTAGACGCACCACAGGGGCCGGCGCCAGCATTGTGTGGGGGAATCCCTGTCCTATTCAGGACCCAGGTACACTCCTCCCCAGCCATCAACATGCTAACTCCCCATTCACCACTGGGTGACTCCTCCTGACTCTGGGGAATTCCCTAGTCCGTCACCTGACCTCACCAGCCAATCGCCAGACAAGCCACACATTTCAGACTGCACACTGAAGTGCCCACTTCTAGAAGTGGCACTTCCACACCAGGTACATGCACGCCGCACACATCAACGCGCAGCATTCACTCCCACGAGTCCGCACATACCAAACACGGGCCTGCACACCCCACGCATCAGGAACTACCAGGACACATACATTCCCCCATGCATTCCTATGGGAGGGCAGGCCAACCTCACAACACGCACGCACTTTACCCTGGGACACAGCGGTAAAGTGCGCAGAAACCCAAAAATCACTAAACCAAGTCATCAATGAAAAGCAAAAAGTTTCGGGGTGAACCTGCCAGAAGGGCCGGGTCCAACACTAACCATCTCTCTCGCATTTAAATACGACAGTTCAGGTTATTCCAGGTCCCCATAGCTAAAGGAATAGCTGGGGAGGCAGGGATTTGCAATTTTAATGTATATTGTTTTCCTAAACAACGGTTTTACTGCTCATCTCTACATTAGATGAACAGTGCCACCATGTGGTAGACTGTTCTAGGTATGGTTGTTGACAATTAGGTGCCGGTGCCGAGCACCAGAAACCAATTAAGTGCCGGTGCTTAGCACCGGAAAGCCCCGGCTCAAATTAAGCACTGGCTGTTATTTTGGGAGGCCACTGGTGAACTTCGTGAAGTAAGACGATCCATTTCATAGCACCAGTCCTAGATAACACCAATATTATGCTGTAGCATTAATATGCACAAGGTAATTTATATAGAATCAGTGTGCACCTGAGGCTGTAGTTGAATGACCCACCAATCAAAGATAAGTAATGTCACGGGTGACAAAAGGCGCTTGAGAGGAAAATACATGCCAAATATATTTTAAAACATGCTACAAGAAGGTAAATGAAACCTTGAATTACGTCAGATGTACAAATTACAAACAACTTATCTAGCAATAGAGTTCTCAAAAGAGACTCCCAAGAACTACAACACCCAGCATGCAATGGCGACACTGCTAAGAATCTGGTTCAGTCCTTGTGGAAACATCACAAACAATAGCCAACGGATATGAATGAAACCATGCCCAGTATAACAGTGAGACTTATTGACAGAGGCCTGCCAACCTTCTAAAATATACTGACTAGACTCGGTAAATTCAGATGAGATAACTCAAACAAGCAATAGTACTTGAAAGCTGCAACAGAAAATAATGTGCCATTGAAAATGAAAATATGAGTGCCCTCCGGGTCAAGCATGTGATAGTGAATACCTGAACCACTGATCAGGCGACCGCTTCATAAGCGAACTAGGATAAGAAGTTAACAGCCATGAGAATATAGATCTCTGAACATACGTCCAGTATACGAGGTTAAAAAAAGCCATGACTAACCACTAAAATGCCCGTGAATCCAACTGCCACACCCGTGTTTACCTTTATTAGTATGGCTCACAGGAAAAAGTAACTGCCGGCTCCAGGTCTATTTGATTTACTACGTAGATGGTACCTGGCGTGCGGGGTGATAGAGGCTGAAAATGGACTAACGAGGGGCAGAGGGAGTGTCCAAAAGCAAAAGCAGAAAGTGTTTTAGAGTAATGTGATCCTTGCAAACCCGTCCATGCGAACCCACAACATGAACGTCAACTTCCCCTGTTAACCTCAAGCGAAGTGCATTCTAATAGATGACATAATCATATATTGTACACACAAACCCCAGTCCCAGAGAGCAGCGCCGGGGGGAAGTTTAGCTGCAGGACACACACAACTCAGCTGAATGTTTACCTCAGTCCGTGCGAGCCAGATGTACATAATAAAACCAGATGAAAAGGCTTTGAAGAGCTGCGCGCCAGCGAGGCACTTACTGTTGTAGTTAACTAAAAAGCTTTCCCTTCCGTAAAATAAGCCCCTCGGTGTCTGTGAACAGAAGCCGAGAGGCTAATCTGCTCCATGTCTGTGCCCACTGAAGTAGGTAATCACTGCACGTCGGACGGGGCTATCGCTCTGTTTTTACACCGAAATCCACTCAGGCAGTGAAGAAACAGAAACCCAACTTGTCCTCCTGCCCTGCACCTCAATCTTGTAGCAAAGCCCTGGAGATGCTACCTCCCCCTCCACGCTCTGCTTGAGGTGCTGCAACTACGCCTATTAATTTAGTTTTTGTTAGTTTTATTTGTTGAAGAAGATGCCGGTAAAGTGCAGCTGAGTCGCAACAAATTATTTAAACAAGCCCGCGAGTTTTGTGCGCGTACGTGCGCGCTAAAAGAAAAGAGGATGCGAGTGGTGCGCGCACGTGATGGAGCGGGTAAAACGTTATCTTTTTATATACCCAATCCATTAATATAAGTTTATATTAAAATGATTAATAATTAATTCTAATAATTAATTGATTGATGTGATGGTACTAAACCAACCTTATTAACAAAGAAAATACACGTGGGAATGCATTTGCATTGCTAAAATTAATAAGTGAACTAAGTGGTATGCATATTAAAACGATAGGTGTTGCTTGAGCAGTGTTAATGTGATTTGCGCTTAAATAAACCAGCATTAACGGCTTTGAATGTTGCATATGGCTAGATAAATACATACACATAAGGGTATTAGCAAGGGAATAACACTGTTTTATTCATTTCTATGTATTAACCCCTTCAGCGCGGATTTCCGCGCCACGCTGAAGGTTCCGTGCGCGGGCGGGGCCATGACGGAACGGTTCCGTCATGCGCACAGCGCAACCGACGTGCATGACGGAACTGTTCCGTCATGCGCGTCGAAGGGGTTAATTACGATTTTGTGTTTCTGTGCTTAAAGTTGACTATTCTGGCCTACCAAAAGATGGCCGCCGACTGAAACCTAACTAAAGTACATGACTTCATCATTTGAACAATGGAGAAAGGCGCCTGCACTGACTTCGTTCGTGACCCTTGTGTGACCTGTCAGACCATGCCCATGAAGACTACCCTGGGCGAGGTGCCAATGTCCCTGAACCTGAACTTAATGTTGCAAAATGCAAATGAACTGCCGAAAACTCTACCGGTTACCAATGAAAAGATGCAAATTGTACCTGGGAACAGTTTTTCCCATACGCCTGAAGTATACTTCTTCCACATGTGAAAATTAGAAAAAGTGTCCTAATGTATTGAGATGTATTTGAATCCAGCCAATCCCTTGCCTGGGAATTGAGAAAATGTTACGGATATATGTAAATTTTAGTATAAATATTAGTAGTCTAAAAAGGGAATTAGCGAGACTCTCCCATGCTACACTCTATGCTGCTGCTCTTCGCTAGAGATCCTTATGCTGACGGAAGAGGTCGGAGACTTTAGAACCCTGATGAACTTTCTGAGGACCAGTTCTGACTTAGAAAATGACAATTAGGCAGAATAGGTAAATATGACAAAAGATAATATGGCATTGTTAGGATTTAACCTGCATTTTAATTAGATAAAGAAAATCATTATTTGAAGAATTGTGTCGGGTGATTATTTCTTTGAAATGTTATTGATTAATTCAAAGTTAAAAGCGTCATCAAATTCTATAACAACTAAATGATCTAATTGACCTCCGGATGGAGGAACTGTTGGGGTATTTCAGTAGAAGGGGTTTCCTCTATCCAAGTGAACAACTGTAGTTCGGGATTGGATATCCCTCTGTAGGCGCGGATAGTTTTAGAGAATGAATGTTGGTGTTATGGGCCCCACCAGCGTGTGATGTGTGTATGTGCGTGTGACAGAGAAATCATTCCGTCCGTGGAAGCAGGGGAAGATTTAGTGACCCGAACTGCACCACACGTGCCGGGAAAAGTGAAAGCAACTGTGGCGAGTGGTGTGCGCGCACCATGATGAGAGAGGAAAGCCAGATGGCGCCTCCACTCGTCATTGTGCGCGTAATCGCACGCTCTATGCCACCCGGTCGCACTTTTGAAAACCCACTCACTAAATGTCTCGCCAGAGCAGCGCATGCGCTGGCTCAGGCGAGACCTAAAAACGAAACAAAAAAGAACGTCAGGCCCAGAACAGCCGCAGCTTACAGCTGCTAGAGGGAAAACGAGTAAATTAAAAATTTGAAAAGTGGAGTACAATAAAGCCACAAAATTCTCCAACTAAGGAGAGGCCAAGGCTGGAACAGAATGTCTTCCAAACATCCCCCCCATACAGTGCCTAAAACCTTGACTGAAGACTTTGATTTGAAAACATCACAGACTCCAAAAAAAAAGAAGTATAAATTCTATCTGTGGAGTTAATTCAAAATTCCTCATCTATGATACAATTTAAGAGTTAAAGCCTCGGTAATCTTGCAGAGAAAGATAATCCCTCATCTACAGTATGCTCTTCGATTGGGCATTTATCAGTAGAAACTGCCCACATCCAGTAGCCTGTTTACTTAATGCGACAAAAAACACATGACCTTTGACTTCTGTTGTTTCTTTAATTTCTGGGGTAGGAAGCAAGTCTCTCTTCGTGATGAATGGTAATCCGGCCAATGTGAGAGAATTACTGGAGCAGTTGAAAAAAGATTCTCGGAGTGTGCAACTCAGGGTCGGACAACAAAAGCTTCAGGATGTGACAGATATATTAAAATGCTTTTTGTTTGAGCTAGATGATGCCTTTCAGGCTCGGTGTCAGGAGCCCCCCTGGATCAATGCCCCCACTCACAGGTGAAAGTCTCGCCAGAGCCATTAGCTGTTCTGACCCCTCTAATCCATAAGGCTAAGGTTTGTTCAATTACTCACCACCTCTAAATTAGCAAGTACGTCTGTACGGCACCAAGTGGTGACGTGTGCGCGTTCAGCCAATCAGATGCCACCATTTTGTTTGTCTTTCAAGACTTTTTTTGCAGCCAAAAACTAAAATATCGCGGTCATTGCACTCCTTAGCTTATTTCGCGATTATTTTGCGAATCACGAAATCGTGAAATGCTGGAGGAGCTGTGTATTGTTCCTCCTGATCAGCAGCCTGCTCTCTGTTGGGGTCCCCTACCCCTTAACTGGTACACAGCATACCAAAGCCTTCGGTCCTGACATAGAATAACAAAATGTTTAGTTTACGCAGCTAGAATATTCAGTTCTATTAGGACTCAGAAGCGAGGATTATCCCACCCAGAGAGAAAACAGTTTTTGACTAATTGTTTGACTTAACCGTCTTTTTCTACCTTTACTCATAACTTATCTGCAGTAACATTTATTGCTTGATGTATACATGCTATATTTAGTTGGATATTACGTGGCATACTCTCCATTTTCTTTCAGGGTCTGATCAGAGGCCAGCCCCATAACTCTAATGCCTGACTGAATTGCATCCAACACAATATTTTCGCAACAGCGGTGTATCTCCTGAGCTGCAGCAACATGGTAGCTCACTGGAATTCATCAGAACCCCAGAGATTGGGGGCTGAATCCAACGATTTTCCAATGCCTTTAGGACCAATGGGGCCTATGCAATATGGACCTCTTCACCTTTCACCGGAACAGACACAATTGAAATTGAATAGATTTTTTTCTTGGAGACTGTATCTGAGGGTCATCGCCACGGATGCCTTTCTCCAAGACTGGCATGGTCCTCTACATCATGCGTCACTCCATTTGCTATGATTCCCAGAGTACCGGCCCTAGCCCACAACTAACGAGCGGAATTGATCTTGGTGACCCCTCTTTGGAAAGCTCAACCATGGTTCCCTGTACTTCTGGAAATGCCTTGTGACTCTCCAGTGGAACTGTCCGATTCCCAGACCTTCCATTGGATCCACTTGGATGTCAACATCCCTTGATACTTCAGGGGCAATTACATCTCATGGCCTGGTGAATTTCAGGAACTGCTGGATCTTGCCAGACCTTTTGGTACAATCTGAATTCTACACCATGCAATCCTAGTCTGGGAGCAACCTTTAAAAAATACGTATCAGCCTGGCGCAAATAGATGGGTTGGTGCGGGTTGAGGCTCCAATTCCACTCATAATTAATTTTCTAGTGGAATTGGCATCCGAAGGCTTGGCTCATAGTTCAGTGAACACTACTGCTTGGACTAGATTGGTTTTCAGATTCAACCTTTAAATCTTTCAGTTATAAACAGATAATGAATGTGGCCTTAATAGTGATGGGGAGGCTTTAAACAAGCACAATCCAAAGCATTCAGTCCTGACATAGAATAACAAAAAGTCTAGTTTACACGGCTAGAATATTCAGTTCTATTAAGGACTCTGAGGTGAGTATTATCCCACTCTGAGAGAAAACCGTGATATACTAATTGTTTGATTTAACAGTCTTTTTCTTCCTATACTCATAACTTATCTGCAGTAATGTTTATTGCTTGATGCATACATGCTATATTAAGTTGGATTTTACGTGCTCTCTGTTTTCTTTCAGGGTCTGATCAGAAGCAAGAATAGGAGAAGCTTTGTTGGATAGAATGGAGATGTCTACGTCCCTTTAGGGTTCCTGGATGGCCGATCATTGATCTGTTCATTCACAGTTGATTCACGCGGGACGAAGACGTGGCAAAATCACTTATCCCTCTTGGAGGACTGTTTTCCTGGTTCTGTTCTCATGATATTGGATTTGATGTTTGTTGCCGTTGCAAAGAAACCATCACTAAAATGGTGTTGAGGGCTTTTATGGTGTTAAAGGCATGCTGATTGGTGCTGAGACCATTGCGTCAGACAGGGTCATGGGAAATGTAAATTTTGTTTAAAGATGTTTATTGTGATTAGGTGCTGTGAAATACATAGTAATAAACAGCAATAAACGAGAAGTATAATTCTTGCCTCCGAGTCCTTGTTAGAATTGGTCATTCTAGTCATGTAAGCTAGAAAACAGTTTATTGATTATTTGGGATTAAGTGGCAAACTACTGTTGGTGCTGGGAGTATATGTTTCACTCTGCACATCAGTATATTTTACTTAAATAGATGAGGAAGATATTTGAAAATATATAGAAAATGTGTCCTAATTTTAGCTTTGTAGAGTATTGACTGTAACTCCAAGACAAGAAGAATCACCTCTTCTTGTTAATTTCTAAAGGAATTTCTTTACATTTAACCCCTTCAGTGCCCGCCCCTTTCCCCGCCCAGTGCCGGCCGTTGCATTAGCGGGCGGGGTCTATGACGAGCTGGACTCGTCATGGGCACAGCGCCACCGCGGCCCATGACGAGTCCAGCTCGTCATGGGCACTGAAGGGGTTAACAGCTTTGATTCAATCAAGATAGCTTCAAGTGTGCCACAGTTTTGTCATGCATACAGAAGGTTAGCGCTTTAGTTGTTTATTAGAACACTGTAGGAAGCTTCAGTAGAACTGTGGGTAATTAAATGGCATGGTGCTGTAGCATGTTGTACTCAGAATATCAAGCTTTGTTCTCACATGGCTGAGTGAGATAGTGTGAAGGTATAGAAAATGTGCTCTCATTTTAGCTTCTGGAGCACATATTATATCCTCTATGAGAAAATCATGACAGAAAACAGTTTGCTTTTAAGCATGGTTCATCAAATCCCAGCAGACAGTCAGCATTCTTCACAAAGTAAAATCACCTTAGAACACACCACAATTCCTAAGCTTAATGTGGTACCACCACCAAATGATTTATATTGAGACTAAAATCTGCTATCAACAACACGTTATTCTCTTTGTCACCCCACTCTACACCACTCCAATCCACCCCACTCTAAACCACTCCACTCTATAAAACTCCACTCTATTTCTATGCCACTCCATTGCACATAATTCCACGCCACTCTACAGTACGCCACTCCATGCCAGCGTACTCTACACCCCTCTACCTCATGCCACTCTCCTCTTTGCCACTCTGCTCTATGCCATGCCACTAACTTTTAACCATGCTTAACAGCAGCCACACTGTTCTACAACATGGCTAAAAGACACTGGCAAAGCCAACTGCTCTCTTATGGACAAGAGATGTTGGCTTTGCCAATGCTTCTATAAAATTGATTACTTGTTTACCATTCCATACAAGAGTGCATCTTGTCTTCGCATGCTCACTTTCCCTTACTCCTCCAAAACGGTGGCTGTCTTTAAAGTTTAGAAAACTATTTTCTATACTTTTAACAGAGCTGGTGGAGATTGTCAAATCGAACTTTCATAGATATGCGGATGACGCTCAACTTTATCTGAAAACCACCTCCCCTGAAGACTTCATCTCACTCAACTCTACCCTTTTGGATACTCAAAACTGGCTAACAACCACCTCATGCTCAACACCTCCAAAACGGAATTCCTTCTCATCTCTCTGCCTAATCACACCCCCCAGATCGACCACTGGCTGAAATATCTTACGGCCTTCAACTGCACTCCCCGCATTATCGACTCTGCAAAATCCCTTGGAATCACACTTGATAAGCACTTGAACATGCAGAATCATATTAGTAATTTAGGCAAGGGAGCTAAACACCAGATGAGCACATTAAGGAACCTAAAATCTTTCCTTCCACAAGAGAACTTCAAGATGGCGGTGCAAGCTCTGATACTGCCTAGGCTTGACTATGGTAGCTCCACGCTCTGTGGGCTTCCCAAATATAACTTGGCCCCACTAAAAGTGTCCATTAAAGCTGCAGCTAGATTGATTACTAGTTCAAAAAGAAACAAGCACATCTGCCCAGCCTTGAAATCCCTAAACTGGCTGCCATATGAGGCCACAATACAGCTAAAGATATCCTGCATGACTCACAAAGCCCTACATCTCAAGACTCCCATGTATCTGACTCCAAAACTAGATCTATCCGGAGGTTGCAGACAGTCAAGAAGTGCAAGTTCATGGCTTTAAAACCAAAGATCTTTCACAAAGTGAGAACGAGCCACAGAGCCTTCTCAGGCGCTGCCCCAAACATTTAGACCTGTCTTCCACCGGAAGTCCAACGAATTTCTTCGATTGGCTTTGGCAATGTTTGTTTTAACTGTTTTACACTGCAGCAAGCATTTTTATTGCTTTTGTTAGCACACGTACGAGAGTGTGGAGCGGGGGAATCCCTGCCACTAGATTATTAACATGCTTCAGCTTCCTACTCTAAATTTGATTTTTAAAAATTCATGACTAGCAAATATGCTCATATCTTGGTTCTAAACCTGATTTTGGTAAAAAATGTTGTGACTGTGTGCACGTCACAATGTCTCTCTCATATACGTAAAAGAAAACATCTGTGTAATCTAAAGCTAACTGTTCCCTTACTTTCTGTTACTGCCCCAATTACATTTGGTCACACCGTCTTACGTTTTAGTTTGTATAATCTGGTTTCAGAGGGACACCACACACATAAAATTGTTCTATATGCAACACGATATGAATGAGATGCTGCTACTGACTTAAAAGTAGTTTCTCCAAAGGGCTCACCTGTTCCATCTCTTTTGTTCACATGTTTGCAAACCTAACATTAAATGAAAAATAACCGAGAAGTAATGCATACATCCAAACACACATATACATATATTTTCATGCCCCTTCACACCCAGGTCTACTCTCGAGGATATATGTGCAGCAGGTGTATGAACCCACCAAGCTAATTTACTGCCATTGACAACATGTGGCCTGCAGTTCTCTGCAGCAGGGGCTCAACCTCCTGTACTATGTTGTTGGAATTGTAGCCCATTTCCCTGGCACTTACTCAACTACCTGATCGATTGACAGCTTTTTCTCAAGATATTTATATACAATATTATTGTCTCTCCTACTGACACCTGGCATGGAGCTTTAGTATATCGCCCACCAGGTCCCAAAGGAAGTTTCGCTGATGTGCTAGTGGAATATCTTGCACTTCATATACTTGCAGTAAACATCTTCCTTTTGCTGGGGGATTTCAATTTTTATGGAGAGAAAGTAGAGGACCCTGAAGTCATCAAATTACTGGCTTCTCTTAAACTCTTAGATCTTACTCAACGAATAGAGGGTCCTACCCACAATGCTGGGCATCTACTAGATCTACTCTTCTCCAACTCGGATCGGATCCATTGTGACCCTCCCTATCCCCTTCCATGGACCGATCATTATATGATTACGGTCCACATAACTTGCCTGGTAGAACTAAGTCCACTACAGCCCACTAAACAATCCCTAAGGCTTCGTAGAAGATGGGATAATCTTTCCCCGGCGGCATTTAATGAGACCTTTTCCATGTATAAATCAGATAACACTAGAGATATTAGTGAACAATTGGAAAGCTTCAATACTGCACTGGAAGAAGCTTTGGACAAAACTGTCCCAAAGAAGTTAGTGAAATCTAGGCCCCAGAGAGATTCTACTCCCTGGTTCTCAGGTACATTGAAGCTAGAAAGGTCTAGCTGCCGGCACCTGGAAAGGAGATGGCGCTTGGACAAATCAGAGGAAAATAGAATACTATACAAAAGGGCTTTGTCCAAATACCACCTGAACTTAAAGGCTGCCAGACAGCACTATATTATTGATCAAATTGATAATGCGAGCAACTCCCAGAAAACCCTATTTAAGATTGTACGGGACTTTGTCTCGCCAAAAGCCTGTAGACAGCGGCCCCCAGAAACACAAGAGCTATGTGACTCCCTGGCCTCCTTCTTTCAGGAAAAAATTTTGAACATCTATGCCAATTTCCCCACCACTACTAACTCTCAGATGGCTTCCTTTCAATCGCCCCGGAAACAAAATAACACAAACGCATGTTCCCTCAACTGCTTTTCGTTGGTTACAGCTGAACAGGTGATTAAAGCTCTCTTGAGAGCGAAATCGGGGTCACCATGGGATACCTGTCCTCCCAAAATCATGGCAGATCTGGCCTTAAGCTGTGCCCCCGCCATCCGAGATTTATTTAATAATTCCATCACTTCGGCCACAATTCCGACTGCTTGGAAAGAGGCGGTCGTCTGTCCCATACTGAAGAAATCATCGGCTGACCCCTTGATCTTGGCTAACTATCGCCCCATTTCCCTTCTACCTCTCCTAGGGAAAATCTTGGAAAGTCACATTAACAGCCAACTAAGCCTGTACTTAGAGGAAAACCATCTTTTAGATCCATCCCAGTCCGGTTTTCGTCCCGGATTCAGTACAGAGACGGCTGTGCTGGCTGTTACCGACTCTCTGAGGCTAACTGTTGATAAAGGAGGATCAGTTATTCTGATTCTCCTTGATCTCTCCGCAGCCTTCGATACGATCTCCCATTCGAAGCTGTTGGAGAGACTCCAGGATTGTGGCATTAAAGGTCAAGCCTGGAAATGGCTAGAACAGTACCTATTGGGTCGCACGCAAACTGTTATGCTGGGACCGTTTGTCTCTAAAAAAATGCTGCTGGACGGGGGAGTCCCTCAGGGCTCCTGCTTGAGCCCTACTCTCTTCAATTTATATATGGCTCCTCTGGCGAAGGTAGTCGAGCATCTGGGTTTCGAAATTGTGTCATATGCTGATGACACCCAGCTAATGTTCACAATTGGTGCGGACCCAGAACTCGACAAATCCCGCTTCGCCGCCGGTATGCTGGCCATCTTTGACTGGATGTCGAGAAACTGCCTCCAGCTTAACCCCGGTAAAACGGAGGTTATGCTTTTAGGTAAAGCGAATAACAGCTGGTCGGATGAGTGGTGGCCCAATCAACTTGGTCCCCCCCCCACTCCCCAGAAGTTGGTCAAGACCCTTGGGATCTATTTGGACCAGACCCTATCTATGAAAGATCAGGTAGCGGCAACAACCAGCTCTTGCTATTATGGGCTAAGGTTGCTTAGGAAAATCTTCCCATTTCTCCCCATTTCTCAGCGCAGAACCTTAGTTCAGGCAATGGTTATCAGTCGCTTAGATTATGGAAATGCGATGCTGGCTGAAGTGAGCCAAATCCACCTGGCTAAACTTCAGGTTATCCAAAATACGGCAGCACGGCTTGTCCTGAATCGCCCTCCAGGCTCAGTCTCTATACCTTTGCTGAAAGAACTGCATTGGCTGAATGTTAGAAATCGATCTATCTTTAAGATCTGCAGTCTGACTTACAAGGCTCTAAAGGGAAGTGGGCCTCACTATCTTCGAAAGAAAGTGGTCAAATATTCCTCTCAGAGAAATCTTAGATCCAATTCTCTGGACCTCCTTCAAGTTCCCAGAATCCGCCTCACGCGGACGGGAGGCAGATCCTTCTCATTCTTAGCCCCTAACTATTGGAACAAACTTCCGTTAGCAGTCCGCAATACTCAGTCACTGACTGCTTTCAGGAAGAAATTAAAAACCTTCCTGTTCTAATCGGTTCCCGGTCATTGTGGTTACTTTTTCTCCCGCATTCTCCCAGTTAAGCGCCTAGATGCCCCAGGGTGAGTTGTGCGCTCTATAAAAAACCCCTACCAATACCAATACCAATACCAATACCAATATGTGTAGACCTCAGGTTAACAGGGATTATTTAGCTACGGTCTATACATAGGTTTTTTTTAAACCGCTTCTCATAGGAAGATTAGTTTGAGACAGGGTAACAAAGTTTATTACTAAGATAAAGGGTGCTATTTTTATCGACCTTGAAAGGATGAAGTACGGAGCTGGGGTTTCTAATTGAGTACCGGCAGGTTAAATAGACCACTTTTTCAGCTAAATGAATTTTAAGATTGCTCGAGGCCAGGGCTGAGCTGCTTTGAGAATGCCTGTGGATCTGTTCAGGACTGGGCTCCTGGTGCATTCTGCAAATCAGGAGAGAGGAGCACAGTGAGGCCTATGGAGATACCTCAGTAGTGGGGTGGTGATGCCTGGTGTCAGGCAGTGGGGGTGCACCATGACGGCCCTGTAAATGAGCCAGTTCTGGAGTGTCGGCTCCTGGTGCAGGTGAGTCTCAGGTGAATCATGAGAGGCCTTTGAATGTCTCTGAACCGAGATGTCAGTGGACGAAGCTATAGTGAGACAGCCGTGCTCCACGCGCGGCAGAAATGACGTGTATTATGAGAACCCTGCAAATGTCTTCATGGGAAATTAAGAATTGATGCAAAACAAAATAGAGCAGCATAACAAATCGATGTTATGGATTAAAGTTGCAAAATGATAACTGTATGTGAGGTCCAACTATGTCAAATTACATTGCGATTCACAAACTGCATTTTGTAGTACGTAGAGTAGTGCCACTTTACTACTGTAGTACTGCTTAACATACTACAGAA
Organism: Triturus cristatus; assembly: GCF_964204655.1. NCBI lineage: Eukaryota > Metazoa > Chordata > Amphibia > Caudata > Salamandridae > Triturus > Triturus cristatus. The sequence goes on along the minus strand of NC_140584.1, from coordinate 826,558,168 downwards.
TGCAGCTCACAAACCCATGGATGGAAATCTCCACAGCTGCTATATTTTTGAAGGGGAGATCTCTGCACATGTTACTACTTAGAGGTATGTGTGGTAGGTACTATTGGAATAGGTGGGGAAATTAAGAATATTTACTACCAACTGGGAGAGGCTTAAAAAGGGATAAGGAGTGGTTTAGGAGGGGCAAGTAAGAGTCTGGGGAGGGGCATATTAATACCAACAGCCACCCACAAAATAGTAAGGCCATTGCTATTCACAAACTACACTTCTACAGTTACCACTGACATAAAGGTGACAAAAAAGCAGTAAATGCACTCCAGCACAGCCTTGAAGTAAGTCTAGTACGATACAAGGCCACTCACAGCTACTGCAACAAAGTCCCATAGAAATTAATGGAGGATTGCACTAATTAAATCATTTAAACTTTTAAATCATACATTCACACACACACACACACACGTATATTTTACAGTTCTAATCTCCACCACAGTAACCAAGTAACCAGGTAGTAACGTCACACTTGTATATTTGGTTCCACCCCCTGGTTTCAGGGGGTGAGCCATGCAAGTCTACACTCTGACGTCAATGTACAATTGGAAATGGTGAGTAGTCAAAAGTATTACATTTACTCCAAAGTATAAGAGTACATTTACACATATAGATGTATTCCTGTATAAATATGCCTTTATTAATAGGCCCCACAGTCTCAGGCCTGTGGATAAAAGAGGATGATCGAAGAAAGGAAATGTTGAAATGGGCAGACCCAAACCGCACTCTATCTCTATTGTTAGCAGTCGGTCTGTCTGGCAGCTGCACTCTTAAAACCCACGCCTAAAAAGACGGTTCGTGCTGGTTATGCTCCACTTCAGAAATGCATATCAGATGTTATCAGAATCTTTAAGTGTTTACAAAAGGGCAGCCAATCAGGTTGCCCAGAATTAAGTCTGTAGGTATCAGGACATTCCACCATCTGCAACTTTTCACAGGACACCACTGGTTACTCAGTCCTTCATTTTCAATGAACTGTAAATCCGAGTTTGGGCAAGAATTGAGTTTCCGGCTCAAACAGGAGTTTCACGTTAAGCAGCAGCACAACTCTCTTGGTCCTCCACCCACTCGGCATTTCTGCAGCTGAAGGCTGATGACCTTCCTTTGAGGGAAGCAGCTGAAAACTGGGTGACAATCGTGAGAATCTGATGCGGTAACTCCAATTCTCACAGTAAATGCGCGGTGATAGTTCGGAACACATTGTATCCCTGCATCTAAGAATCACACATACCTGTGGGATCTGTAATGCTGGGCACTGCACTGACCATCCTATTCCAATTAAAACGAAGACCGAGAGGGGGAAGAGAATGGAGATAGCGACCGAACTGGCAACTCCAGGTCCTTACAGCTCTACTTGCCTTGGAGCCAGTCAATCATGTTACTTGTTGTCCCTTATCCCCCCATGTGCACATGCCCACAGTCAGTGAGAGCTGTTAACTAGTGGCATTGGCTAGATCTGCAACCAGTAGTGCTATCATTTAACAAAGTGCTGTGTTTACTACGATAATGGCTTAAGTCTCTCCACACTGCTGCTACCAAAGATGTTGTGTCCGTTTTTTAATACCCTCCTCCTTCTCACTGTCTCCTCTAATAACCAGACCTAAGCCCCTTCCGTACTTCTACTCCTCCTCTTGCTATTGCACCATCTTTTTAATTGAGTGCACTTCCAGGATTATAGGGAAATTATTATTAATTTTTGGATGCGTTCAATACAGCCACACTCGTAATTCCAACCCTCGTGTAAAAACGAGTTTATGCATGCGTCAGAATTAGCCGACCCACTGTAATCAGGCCTTTAGTGCATGTGTGATGTTGACCCTTACGAGTCCTGCCTAAATGCAGGCATGGTCTGAGATCCCTGTTAACTGTGCCTTTGTGCATACGTGGACTATGACCTCTCGAAGAGACTGCTGCATAGCATGCATACATTGTGACTCCCTGCACGCACTTAGTGCATGCGTGAACTGTGACCCTTGATGGCTCTGCCTACCGCATCTACGAAGATTGGCCCGATGGTCCTTTGAGCATGTGTGATGGATCCATAACTCCTGATTGCCCTGCCTTGTTGCATGCAGGACATGATCTCCTCCAGGGCTTGACAGCACGCATTGTTGAATTGTGAGCCCCGAAGGCAGGCCCGGTTCTAGCAGGGGGGCCGGGTGGGCCAGGCCCACCCAAACAGGAGCCTGGCCCACCCAAACAGGAGCCTGGCCCACCCAAACATGAGCCTTGGCCCTCGCAGTGAGGACTTGAAGGCCAGTAGAAAATGGGCAGAATCCTTTAAAACGTTCCTCTGAACGCTGTTTTTCTTCCTATTCTGAGAGTTGTGTGATTGGGCTTTGGCTCTTTCTCACAGTCATCCCCAATCACCCATCTCCTTTTAGACAGGTGGGTTGTGGTGCAAGTACAATAGGGCATGGAGGAGGGGACACATTCTTTATTTGGCACTGAGTAACTTTTGCCTAACACCCTGCTGCCTGGATTATTTCAGCCTGTAAGAAAATAAATGTGTTTATTCTGATTCACCTTTCCTGACCCCCTCCAGCTGCTTATAAGATCAGGCTGTGAGACAAAGTTTGACTAACAGAGTAGGTAAGATAATGTGTTACTATTTGCTTTTATTTTTAAAATCTGCACAGGTCCAGCAAGGCATATACTTAGTGTATGCTTCATTTAAATTGTTTTTTTCATTATCATGGCCAGGGATGCAAGACAACAATAAAAATGTCCAGATAACTGGTGATTAATGATCCTGCTGGAGAGCAATCCTTTGCCTGTTGGTAGTTTTGAAATGCTGTTTTGAAATGCAGATAAACTGTATTTTATGTGGAAAGCTCAGTGGGTTACTGCCTTTGTCACAGAGATTTTTGTGTTAGTTGCAGTTCAGAATTTACAATCCTAACATAGGACATTGACCTATGAACTGTCATCAAAGAGCTACACAGAAAAATGAATGGTATAGTAAGACCTTTTAAAAAAAAATATACTGCCCACCAGTATGGATGACATGTGAATCCTACACCTTGTAATCCTCATTGGCTTATGTGACATTCCCTGTAGACTGATTTACATACTCTGTACAATGTGTGCGTGGTGTAAAGTATTGTTACACCCTACACTGATATGAGTAGCGCTATACAACAAATGAAATGCACACGAGAGAAGGGCTATAGAGAGATGAAGGGCACTGTTGGAGGGTGGTAGTAATGGTATCTGCGGAGAAAGAGGTAATTGGGGAGGCGACAAAAAAGACTTTTACACTGGCGCTAAAGCCGGCCCTGTCATGGCCTTAAGGTTTTATTTAATTAGCAGTCAGGTCATTAGGGCAACTGTGGAACATATTTTAAAGTGCATGCTAATTATAATTACTGCTATATTCAAAGTTTTAGGTTTGAAGGTGATTTTACTAATGGTTTTTACGGGAATAATGAAAGTGGAGCTGGATGGTAGCTGATATGGGGCTGGAGCCCAAGGTCCGCTGTGAGATAAGGTGCACAGGAGAGAGGTGGCAGAAAAGTGGATAATCGGGCTTGGCCTGTTGGAATTTGAGGGTTTGCACTTAGGTACAGACATTGCTCTTACATTCAAATAACTCTCCACATTCTCTGTATACAAACAGAATTGTTCCGTTGTATCATGGTGACTATTTGCAAGTAGATCTGATGTAATCTAGGGCTTGTAGGCTACCACAAGAAGCGACAAATTAGGCCCGTAGTGGCCCACCCAAATGCACCCTTGGCCCACCCAGATAAAAATTCCTGGAGCCAGGCCTGCCTGAAGGTCTTAAATTTATGGGCGAACCATGACCCCTAACAGTTCTGCCATAGTGCATGCATGTATTCGCTTGAAGGACTTGCCATACTGAATGCATGAAGTGTGAGCCCCGGAAGTTCCTTAGTTTTTATGTGGATCATGGCTTTTGAAGGTTATGACTTAAAGCATGTGTATATGCTGTGAGACTTGAGAACCCTGTCACAGTGCCTGCTCGGATCGTGAGCCTTGTGAGTCCTGCCTTACTGCATACATGGGCAATAGACTCACCATGGCTTTGCATTTGTGCATGCATGGACTATGGCCATTATGAACCTTACTGTCAGAGCCCCATTCAGAGGGCCATGGGGCAAGCAGGAGCTGTTGGCCAGACATGGTGGGTTACTCTTGATATCCCGGTGCCTGGCCTGCTATCATTCCAGAGCAACTGGGCCAGTACCCTTTCAGCACTTGACTCTCAGTGGTAGCAAATGTCGGGCAGCTGAAGATTTGTGGGGGGGGAAAGGTTTTTGTAAAGTGAACACAGAGTCAAGACTCAAAATACATCCAACAACCCCAATAAATGAATGTTGAGACAGATAATTGCTTTGATGAAAAAAGTACTATTTTCATATGAACACAAAGTGAAATTCGACATGCACAAACAATATACACAGCCCACTAAATGCCGGCAGTCTAACATTGGCCAGGGCCCTCGGTCATGCTTCCCTGTCTACTGGTAGTGGTTATTCCCCATTTGCAGTAGGCAACATTCAGGTTAGGCCCAACTACGAGTCTGAGTCAGTCAAACTTTAGTCTGCCTTCATTAAGCCATAAAAGCAAAATAAAAACAATTCATAAGAAAATACCATCACACAATCGTTATAAAAACAAGCAACACATCTTATAAATACAGTAGCAATGTGAAAGGTATCTAAAACATCCCGGAAGTGCAGTCCAAAATACATTAAAAATCATAAGATAACAGGTCAGAAGAACCTTGGGAGATAGTGAGATAAAGGTATTAATTCTTCAGGAACTCTGTGTGTTAAATATCCGCGAAGCCATGCTCATGGTTCATTGCACTGACCCATATCTATTTCTAATCCTCGGGCAAGATCAACAAAATTTACCACAGCATCACAGAGTTACATGTTATCCAACTTTTGCAGGAACACATAAGCCTCTTTATTCAGAACTAATTAGAAGAGCATAGAATTGGGAACAGGAAGTGCCTCCAAGCATAGGAATATAAGTGACAAAATAGAATAAAGTGCATTGTGCTTTGTTGGGAAACATTGTCATAGGGACATCTCAGCAACAGTGAACCCCAAGCTGCTTTCCTGGGAAACACAACTAAGCAGTTCAGCAGGTTCAATCGAAATCTTGCTGGGTAAAACCTAGAGTTCATGTTAGAAAACCAGGAGAGATAAGACTCACTCCCATACAACAATTTGATTACGTTGTAATTAGCGCTGGCACACGGTTTGTCAAAGTCTGCCTGATGGAGTCTGCCCTGCCTTTTCTGAAAAGCCTTAGAAGTAACACACAGCAACTTCTCCTAATTATTTAAAGAACTAAACAAATCACAGACTATAAAGACTCATAAGTCAGACCAATTATGTCAGTTTTTTATCAAAATATAAATAGTATCAAAATATTACATTTATTACCTATTAACAAAAATATTTTATGTGTATCAAGAGCACCCTGCAAGCTTGAACAATAAACCAACTGAGCACATCCACATCCTCACAAATCAGATCATTCATACCCATTCAAACTAAAAGAAGAACCTTACATTCCAAATATTAAACAAGCATTGGGATAGCCAATAGGTCTCGCCTTTGGGACCTTATAAGTGTTTTGCCATGCAGCACATTAACCATTTACCATTGCAAATATTGCAGAATTTCAATATATGTGGATGCGCTCTGTGAGCAAGGGACTTTTGTAATTTTTCAAGGAGGGGTGGTGGGGCACAGAAAAACATTATGTTCTGAAAAGAGAAGTTGCTTTCTTGCTTCCTCAATGTGCACTCATTCTAAATATAATAGTGACCTGAACATGAAACATGGTTAGATTGAGATAATTGAGCATATGATGTAAACAAAGAAAATGATGTAGCACCGTCCCTTGAGGACTGTGCTTATTATTGATTATTAAAAAAAATATATACATATATATATATATATATATATATATAGCCAAAGGAGAATGGAAAAATAAAACTCAAGAAATACAGGAAGTGTCATTATAAGGTGTCAGTGTGTCCTACACTTAATGGAAAAACAGCGAAAACACAGAGATTCCTAACACGATTCCCTGTATGAATTTAAAATGTCACAGCCTAACACGCTTCGAGTGTGAATGAACAATCATGTCAAACTCTTAAGCTATGAGATCACACCATGTAATTGGTGCATGACAAAGATATATTTAGCCCAAAACCACTAACCATGTCCGCAATGGCGTGTAAACTTGCACCTCGTTTTAGGAAAGTAAAGGTTTGAATGCCAAATCACATATTTCTTGTAAACGTGGCCAGCATGATCACATACCATGAAAATAGAAAAGGTATTGCAAGTAAATAAACAAACTCTCCCTACGTGAGAAGTTAAAGGGGCACATCTATCTAAACGAAAAGGAAAAAATAAAAACACACCGAAAGCCATGTGAGTAAGTCTCCATTAACTGTCCGTGTTGAAATGGCTATAAAACAGTGAATTTTAATTAAATGATTCAACAGAAAACAGGCATTTTTTAAACTAAGTTAAAAAAACTGCCTGTAGCTAATTTAAGGGAAAACTAATGAAGTCTAAAAGACGGAACAAAAGATCACAGGTGGCACCGTCAGTTACAAGCATGAAACAAGTCTATAAATAGGCGCGTTTGATCCCTGAAAATACCAAGTTCGAAGAGGCAACCTTTTGTGTGTGTGACATTAACCAAACAAGATGCGAAGGGTTGGAGGTGTTGTGGGGTGTGAAGGCATCGGGAGATTAAGTGAACTGGAGAGGGCAGAAAGAACAAGCACGGCACGGAAGTGAAAGCAACCGTGAGACGGGGAAATGTAAACAAGCACGTCCACGCTAATCAGAAACAGATGGCCCCTGCGTGCCGTTGCTGGCTCCCGCAAGGTGGTTGCCGACACAAGAACGAGTGTTAGGAAAGTGCAGACCGATTCCAAAAGGTCAATTCCTAGGGTAGTGCATGCGCGCTGCGCTAGGCTCGACCTAAAAACATTAATGCTCAAGCATGGTGTAACCTAATCACAGTCGACGCGCATTTCGTTTAAACCCAGAATGATGGATGCTGCAACCTTCATCAGGGCACTATAAAGGGTACAACGTATCGTGGCGGATGCAATCCACTTTGGAGAATTCAATAACGCAAGGAACTCTCATCAGGTTTCTTAAATGATCTTAGACATCGGTCTACAGGTATGTTTTTTGCTAAAGACTCGAGGGCCATACGGCACAGGTTTTCCAAACTGTAGGACACAGGTATAAAGTAGGGAACTTTCTATAAAGCACCGGGGAAGAAAATTACAAATAAAAGCAAAGAAAGCTTTCCAACAGTCCTTGGTCAAACATTTTGATAAAAGACAAGCCAAACACCTTAATTAACATGATTATAGTGCTGAATCCTTGCACTGTGGATTTCTTCCTTGGAGCTCAGGGCACTAGAAAGTGCCAATTTCAGCTTCTTGTGGACAAATGTGCATGCATGATTGAACCAACCTGTTGGAGGGATTGATTTCGAAGTTCTATTTAGCCTCAGACCTTCATCCATTGTGGCACAAAGGGCACTAAAAGCATCTATGAAAGATATCGAGGGTTTCTCCGCCGATGTCAATGTTAAAATAGATTGAAAATTCTCCTTAACAAAATTATGCATGAAGGACCCCTTATTAAATTTCGCCCATTTTATTCTGATGCCCTTATGTGTAAATTAGTTAATGATACATTCATCAATCTCTCTATGGTATCCGACAGGTGCAAACGAAGGACCAAGACAAGGGGATTATGATCGCTAATACAAGAAGCACTAACCTCATACTCCAATATTATTTCTGCTAAATCCTGGGATTGAATAAAAAGTAAATCTTGCTTCCATTAGTGGCCCCATTATAACTAGAAACGAGGGTAGTCCCATTCGACCTGTATTCTTTGGCAAAATCCAATTGCCTGGAGACCATAATCCCCTTCAGCATCTCCCCGAATGGTGTATGTTGGAGTTACAAGGAATCCCCTTCTTCCTTAGCCTTAGCTCCACAGGGCGGTGATTCACTATTTCCACACACAATCTTATGTTAAAATCCCCTGTCCAAAGGATTAGTGTCTCCCTGTTATAATAATCTATAAAGGTTGCTAGGTCATTTTCCACAACCTCAGTTACAGTCGTCACTCATTAATCGAATATGTTATTATACAGGTTAATGAAAAACATTATATACATTTGGAATCTGCATTAGCATCATCTGAAAGTGGGGCGTGAAACTGATTCTTCTAGGAGAGAGTCATGTTATTTTAACAGAAAACAAGATAGCTAAACACCACATGGCCAGTCCTGATCTGGATGGAATGGATGCACTACAAAAGGAATAATAACCATGTTCATTAAAATCATTTAAGAGCCTTCTTGCAATACGACAGTATCTGCATTGTCAATTATGGGAAGTCAATCGGGGTTGTATTAACTTATTGTGAAGTCCAGCAATGTTCCATGACAGAAAGCTTAATTCTCAACCATTATCCCAGTACTGCCAGGGTTAGACATGGAGTCCTCTGAAACCATAGAGGGGCCATTCTTCGAAGGCCCCACTTGCCCTAAGGGCTCATAGACCATAAATCACTTATATTAGGTTGAGATCTGGGCTGAGTGGCCAACTCCAAAGTGGGGTAAAGTCAGTCCAGGTCCTCCAGAGAGGCGAGTACTTCAGAAGGATTTCGTACTTCAAAGTTGAAAATTGGGCTACCCCATCCAGATCGCACAAATCTGGATGGGAGCACCTCTGGCCTAAAAAATAACCCAGTGGTAATACCTGAAATGGACCGGAACTTCAACACTGGGTGTAAAAATGCTTTATTAATGACTTGACCAAATTCAGTGACTTAAAGTTGATGATGGCACAATCCCCAGAAACTTCCTTTTTAAGGGGCCCAATCTAGGGAGTTCTGATCAGTGTGATCTCCTTTGAAAAGTCAATGGGCCACCTATATTTTTCAATGTACTACTTTATTTTACAGAGCACAATAATCCTCACACAAGTGGGGTGCTACAACAGGATCATCTCTCAGCACTAGGACAAATGGCATACACTCAGGTGGAAGCTGAGGGAAAGAATGACCTGGGTTATAACCAAGAGATTCAGAAGTCCCCTTAGCTGACTCCAGAACTTTTTCTCTCCCCTCTGGCCTTCCTTGGGATCTGATTTCCTTATCAACAAACTCACTCCTGCCCCCTTACTTGGTTTGATGAGACATTAGACAAAGTGGTAGGCTCTACTGGAGCTGGTAGTGGGATAGGTGATGAGGGGGGCACTTAGGGATAAACAGAAGGCGCCACAACACGTAGTTGCTGTGAGAAGCTGGCTTAGTATATGGTGCACACTTATGTAAGTGTAGCACCCTGCACTAATCCAGACGACTCTTGTGGTGATTGTAGTTGTCTTAGACAACCTTAGAAAGCTCTCTAAGTGGTAGCTGTGGTGAGCAGCCTTCAGGCTTAGTCCAGAAGAGTTTAAAGCAGCTTATTTGACCAGAACATAATCTTATAGGTATAGACCAGACAGTGTATTTATAAAAATATGTATTTATTATAAGACACTCACTAACACATTCAGATACTTTTCAATAGAAACAGGTAAGTAGCACAAAATACACAGTGGTCACCAGGGGGAGACCACACCATATACTAAAACAGTGGTTTGCGAACCACGTCAAGACTATACCCAGAAGACGAAGAAGTGTTAGGGACCAAAGGAGCCACCCAAGGTAAGTAACCAATACAAGTCAATGGGTACGTTGCAGTTACAATTTTAAAGAAGAAGGACCCTTCCCAGTGGCCCCTGAGAAACCCAATGGAAGACAGAAGATTGGAGAGCCACCTCACCCGTGGATACCCTATGAACCAGGATACCTATACCAGGGAAGGCGCGTGCATGGGTGTGAAGTGGCATCGGAAACCACAGTTGAACTAAATGGGGGACTTCAGGAAGATGCCGCTGCTGGAGAAGATGAACGTGTCCGGTGGAACCCAAAGGTGGATTCAGGATGAGAAGTACCTGCAAACGGAGGGGACAGAGTTTATGCCACTTGGAAGTGACCAAGAGGCCTGGAAGATGAATGCCCACCAGAGTCGAGTGTTGCAGGAGAGTTGACGGTGACCTTGATACTGTAGCTGCGCGGACCATGTGATGCTGTGGAAGACTAAGAGCTGTGTACGAGCTGCCCCACATCAGTTGTCAAGAGTTGAGGGGTCGGTGTCTGTCGGAAGCACCAACAAGCCTTTGCAACTGCAATCAACATGATAAGCGAAGAAGTTACAGTGTCGGGACCAGCAAGGTCCAGGTGACTCACCAGAAGCAGGGAAGTCAAGGCAGGCCCTGAGCAATCAGGGGAGCCCACAGAAATCAAAGGAGACCCCTCAGGAGTACCCACAGGCTGGAGACACTGAAGTCACAAGAGGACCTCGAGCAGCTCACCAAAGATGCAAGCCTACGGTACTGGTGATGTGGTGAGGACAAAGATCTTGGTCACAGCAGATGCTTGAGGTTTGGGCTACTTGGAACCCAAAGATCTTAGTGGAAGAAAGCTAACACGCCTTTGCAACAGCAAGTCGATGTGGTGCACAGGGGTTCAGTTCCTGGGGCTTCAACGAGGGATACTGGACTCAAACTTGGTGAGAGGACAGGGCAGGCCTTGAGGGATGTGAAGAACCACCACCTGTGTTGCCGAACCTTTTGGCGTCCAAGGGAGTCCAGGATCAGCAGACCAGTCAGCTTAGTTGCAGGGCCTGCAGATGTAGGGAAGTGACTTCAAGGGAGATTCCTTCAGGTGTCTTGGATGCCCACAGGCCTTGGAAGGTTCCTGTATGGAGCATAGGCACGGACGTTGCAGCAGACAAGCAGGGCAACGAGATCAGGAGCAGAAGGAGTCTTCCCAGTTGCAACCTTGATGCCCAGAGGAGACCACGAAGTCCAGAGTGCCCAGGCGGTCGAAGAAGAAGTGGTGTCTTGAAATTAATCTTGTCCCACGATGAATCTAGGGACCCACCCTCAGGTAAGCCCTTAAGTACCCTAAAGAAAGGATTGGTCCGATTCAGAGTCCCATGTCCTTTGTCCAGTTTCATGCCAGAGCGGCAGCCAACGGCTCACTGAGTTGGTTTGAACTGGACTATGCAAAGAGGGCACCAAATGTGCCTTTCAAGCAGACTGAGTGGCGCTGGCAAGCGCTCCCGACCGGCCCCAATACACTAAACCCTGTCTGGGAGGTGGTCACACTTCCCTGTGGTAGGATACCTATTATTCTGCCTTTTCCTGCTTGAGCTTAGCTCAGCAGCAGCGGGGCAGAATCGTGTCTCTGGTCAGAAGCAGCCATGTTGTGCTGTCCAGATCTAGAAGATTGACACCGGGAGCACGGAGGGCCTCCCGGAGCAGCTTTACAGTGCATGGAATCATACCTGCCACACCGTTTACAGTGTGAGGGTATGATTCCAACATGTTTGATACCAAACATGACAGACAGACATTGCGTATTGACACATGGCTACTCTATGTATCCTAATGGCTGATGCACTTACAGCCCTGGAGAATGGACTCCGAATGCTGTAGGGGTGTCCTCACACTTAGAACCGAGCACCCTGCCTTCAGGATTGAAAGGCCTGCTTTAGGGGTGACATAGGTTTTAAGTGCAGTGACCTTAGATATAGGGGTACCTATATCTTTTGTAAGTGGTGCTAGCACCTGCTTAAACAGGCTGCAATGGCAGGCCTGTAGTTATAGTTTGAGTGGTCTCTCATGGGAGGCATAATACATGCTTCAGCCCATGGGGTACCCCTAGTGTACCTATACCCTGGGTACCCCAATACCATATACTGGGGACTTTTAAGGGTACACCAGTGCCCAATCTTATATGGGCACACCATTGTCCAATCTGGGATGTACCTAAGTACTTACTATACCAATTTTGGGGAGAAAGCACAGAGACTGGGGTCCTGGTTAGCAGAATCCCAGTCAGACTAGTCAGAAAAAGTAAGGCACCAGGCTAAAAGTGAGGGTAACCATAAAAGCAGATCCTACTTTCCTACAGTTGCGCAGCAAGGGTGAACTTCAGTTTGGACACTACTTTGTCTATTTTCTCTATATACTCCATAATCGGATTTGATTTGCCCATCAAAGATACCAAGACTCGATTGCAAAAGTCCTCCATAGCCTCAGTAACTTCATCCCCATCCTTCCTGTGGTGATAGGGTCACTACAGTGCAATTGAGTTGATGGACTAGGGCACTATCTCTTTGATTTAGCCCCTCCATCTGCTCTCTTCCTTTTCCAACGTGTGCCGTAGTTTTAGCACTATCAGAGTAAATTCGAGATTGGGATTGTGCCCCCTCAGAGTCCCCGGCAGGCTACCCAACTGGGGCACTAAAAGCACTAATTGAAAAATCGGACATGCCTGGCCTTACCGCTGATGTATTCGGTTTTCAGAGTCCACATAAAGATCAATCAAACCCTCCCTATTCTATGGTCAGACCATCACCTCATAAGCTTTCAACTGGGCCATATGTTGTCTCAACCTGTCCCTAAGAAAGAGCAGAAGCTTAGTCGACCAAGGAATAAGATTAACTTGGAAACATTTTTGACAACCTTTGTTCCCATCCTCCCTTCTGAAACGACAAATGTAAATGAGGTTGCGAAAAAATTTGATGTGACCATTGTTAAGTCCTTAGACTTTATTGCCCCAAAGAAAGAAACAAACTGTCCAAAAAAACTATCCCCTTGGTTCACTCCTGACTTAAAAAGCATAAAAATAGCCGTCAAGAAGGCAGAAAGCAAATGGAGACGCACAAAAAGTGTACCAGATAGGCACCAATGCAAAACATTACACCAAAAATATATGGATATCATAGCCACTGCCAAAACATTCTATCTTGGAGTACGTATCAATCAAGCCTCCAATTCCCACAAGGAACTTTATAAAATCGTGAAGGAATTCACACACCCTCCCTCAGATACATCGACACATACCACCTAACAGGAGAGGGTGGACTCACTCTCAAATTTCTTCGTAAATAAAATAAACGATATCCACAAAGGTTTTCCACAGATCACCAGCACACTGTATAGTCAGAACAAAACAAAACTTCGTAACACTTATTCTCTAAAAGAATTTAAGAAACTTACAGAATAGGACACTTCCGCTCTACTCAGTAGGATGAAATCTGGTTCACCGAATGACCCTGTGTCCTCACAGATCCTATCCAAAATTGGTCCAGCACTCATTCCCAACCTAACACGTATCTTAAATCTCTCACTCTCAGAATCCATTATGCCTGCACATTGGAAGAAAGCTATTGTCAGACCTATTTTTAAAAAAAACAATAGCTGACCCCAAACAACACGCCAACTATAGACCCATCTCTCTCCTACTGCTGTTTGGTAAGGTAATGGAAGCAGCAGTAAACCAGCAATTATCAACCTTTCTGGGAAAAATCAATTTATTGGATCCATCCCAATCAGGCTTCCGTTCCTATCATAGTACTGAGACAGCTTTGGTGGAGATCATTGATAACATCAGGCTTTCCCTGGATGCCAGACAGTCGGCTATTCTTATCTTGCTAGACGTGTTGGCGGCCTTCGAAACCATCTCGCATGACATCCTTCTGGCACGTCTATGGGAGCTTGGTGTCGAGGGCCCGGCCCTGAAATGGCTTGAGCGCTACTTGTCGGAACGGTCTACAAAAGTACAAATAGGGGGTTTCTGTTCCAAAAGTCAACTTATTGATAAAGGCGCCCCCCAGGGATCTATTTTAAGTCCTACACTCTTCAACCTTTACGTGTTGCCCTTGGCCAAAATTATTAGAGACTATGGTTTTGATACAGTCTCCTATGCCGACGACATGCAGTTGTTGTTCACTCTCGACCCAGATCCCACCGACACACAACACAGATTTAAACAGTGCATGTCATCAATAAATGAATGGATGTCAGCTAATCATCTGCTTCTAAACGCGAGCAAAACAGAAATTGTGCTTTTTGGAGACGCACAACACGCATGGACCACGGCCTGGTGGCCCACTTCACTGGGACCATGCCCTCTGCCGAAAATAACAGTTCGTAATCTGGGAGTTATCATGGGCAATATATTCTCCATGACAGACCATGTAAACTCCTTGGTCCATACCAGTTACGGAATAATGCGCTCCTTAAAGAAAATCTTTAAATGGATTGCCCTTTGCTCTAGGTTGCCCCTTGTACAGGGCCTAATCGTAAACCGACTGGATTATGGCAATGCGCTGTTTGCATCCATAAATGAAAGACTCCTGTCGAAACTACAAGTGCTGCAAAACACGGCGGCTAGATTGGTCTTGAATTTGACTTCCCGATCCCCATCAGCCCGAGCCTTAAGACCCTCCATTGGTTACCAATAAGGAGTAGGGTCTCCTTTAAAATATGCTGCCTGACTCACAAAACCATGACAAGCCAGAGTCCGATCTATCTAGCCAAGAAATTGGTTAAATATCAGTCAGGGTGCTCCCTCTGCTCCTCAAACAAATACTTGTTGAGGATCCCCAAGGTCCGGACTGTAAAAAATGGGGACAGGTCCTTGTCTAAAACTGCACCGGAACTATGGAACTCACTGCCGCTACGACTTCGCCAGGAAACAAACCATAAAAAATTTCAGAAAGATCTTAAAACATGGTTATTTTAATCTCTGTCTTTCTCCTCTAATTTCCTGTGTTGGCAAAGCGCTATGAGACCTAAGGGTGAAATATGCGCTCAATAAATATCTACTACTACTACTACATCAACAATAATTGCGTCGTAAATTCTGCAGGCGAGGAGAGAGATAGATGTTGTTTTGCCAACTCACTCTCCTTACTAATCACTCCCACTGCCCACTGCAGAAAACCATCCAAGCAAGTGCTTGACAAACATTTCAGAGGACGCTTTACGCTTCCCCGTTTTAGAAAATTGAAAAAATAACCCTTAAAAGTTTTGAATAAAATGTCAACAGTAGACTTTGAGGTACATGGTGGCTAAGCGCAATATCGCACAGTTGTGGGGTTCCCCGAGGCCACCTACGATTTCGGTATGGAAGGAGAATATGGATTGGTGTATGTTCAGGGAGAAGACGGTGTATGTGGCGAGAGGCAAGCCTGGGAGGTGGACTAAGGTGTGGGGTCCATGGAATTCCTATCGTGGGAATGTTGGACCTGTCAGCCCTAGGGTGGTCTCCCCTTCTATTTTTGTATCGTGCCTCATTTTTTCCACCCTCATTTTTATGTTGGACTAGGTCTCCGGGCGGCTTTTCATTGCCAGGCAGTGTTAAGGTGCAGGTGCTCCCTTCTCCCAAGATGGCTGCCACAGACCCCTGCTACTGCAGGGTGGTCGTTTTTCATAGTAGCACCCTAGCTGCCAGGAGCTGGCTGGGACCCACAACAATGTTGCGATACCAGCCCGCCTTTTTGTCCCATAGTTAGAGTGGGGAAGCTCCTGGAAGAAGCTGGAACCTTCTAGAAGGGAGGTGGGGTTTTACTTTTGCCGCCTTGGCTAGAGGTCACCTGACCTAGGGCTACTTAAGAGTGGGAGGGAAGCTTTTGTGGTGAGTTGGCCATTGGGGTGAAGCAGAGCTGGAAGAATCCACCAGGAGTGTAGGCGGTAGGGCCTAGCCAGGGACTTATGCCTCTGAGAGTGACAGGATTTAGGTACTGCCTCTTAAGTGAGTGAGGTGCCCTGTGAATCCCACTGATCTTGCCCAGTAGTAGGAGGACCCAGAGACTCTCTGCCAGCCTGACTAGGAAGGACCTAGTCGCCCTCTCCATCCCTACCCCTGTAACAGAACCCCTTAAGGGCGCCAGATACATCTGCGCCAAAAGACTTCATCTGTGAACTGAGAACTGAAACCTAACTTTAAGAACTGAGACTGCATGACAAGAGCGAGCTGTAAGCCTTGAATGCCAGAGCTGAGACTGCGTGTCCAAGCTACCCTAGTGAACAAAATACTAACCGATTGCCAAGTCACCGGGGATCGACCAGGTACTAGCGCTGTGACCCCCGCGCTCCCTGCCCTGGTCTGGGACCCCCGGCAGCGTGCTCCGCTGAGCACTGATCCCCATCCTTAATTTGAGCCCCCCCCCCTGCGACGACGAAGCCAGCGCGCTCACCGCCGCGGCCTGGAGGCCTGGGAGAGTGCTCTGCTGTGTCGCGAGGCCCGGGTGAAGTCCGGGGCCCCGTCGCTGCCGTCGCAGCCGTGTGAGGAGAAGCGCAAGGTCGGGGCCGAGTTCCCCCAACGTCGTGAGGACGGACGCCTGCTGACGCCGAGACGGAGGTAAGCCCGGAGGCCGAGATCCCCCCTGGTGCGCCCCCTGCTGGTCTGGAAACCACACCGCACTTGGCCCGGGTTGTCCCCTCCGTGGGAATCCCCTCCCCTGCCTGCGCGACGGAGAGACCCCGCCGAGGGATCCTGTCCGTGTCCCCCCTCCTGTGTTACTGAGCGCGGTGCTCTGTGAACTGCACCGGAGCATAGGGACTCGCTCCTCAAGTCTAGTAATCTTCCCCGCTGGAAGCCGTTCAAAGTACTGACTAACATTACTCTCGTGTGGCGCTTCACGCCACCGACTCTGCTTCCTCAGCCGGAGAGACCGGGACGGCGAGTAACCCCATGTGTAATATGCTCTGCTCGAAAGTAACTATATGCCAAGGAATGCGAGTAGCGCATTGTGTTATATGCTCTGCTCGAAAGTAATTATATGCCAAGGAATGCGAGTAGCGCATTGTGTTATATGCTCTGCTCGAAAGTAATTACATGCCAAGGAATGCGAGTAGCGCATTGTGTTATATGCTCTGCTCGAAAGTAATTACATGCCAAGGAATGCGAGTAGCGCACTGTGTTACATGTTCTGCTCGAAAGTAACTGTATGCCAAGGAATGCGAGTAGCGCATCGTGTTATATGCTCTGCTCGAAAGTAATTACATGCCAAGGAATGCGAGTAGCGCATTGTGTTATATGCTCTGCTCGAACGTAGTCACATGCCCAGGAATGCGAGTAGCGCACTGTGTTATATGCTCTGCTCAAAGGTAATGACATGCGACTGATTACGAGTCACGCGATGTATTAAATGTTCTACGCAAACGTATCCACATGCAACTGAGTGCGCGTAGCGCTATGTTTATATGCCTTGCTTCACAGTACTAGGGGCCCTTGATCACGAGGAGCGCTCAGTTCTACAGGCGCCATGTTAAGTGAACCCAATGTGTCCCCTTTCAGGTATTACGCTTAGTTAGACGGCCGGTTCAGGGAAAGACTTTACGTAAGCGCGCACGGCGCTAGAACAAGGTTAGGCACTGCATAGATATCACCCAGAGTGTCGAATGTAATGTCACAATGGTATTATGATTCATGTATTACCTTGTTATTTCCTGAACTGCATCTGACCAGCTATACTTGGATAAACTTGAAGTATTTGCATAATTTAAACGGTGTGGCGTCCCTTATTGTGTGCGACTCTAGTCCATGAGAAGCGTGTGGTGTATGGTTGCTTAACACATAGCCCTCTGGTTGCCCGACCGGCTCGCGCCACGCTACCGCCTATAGGGCCTGGTGACCCCAGGTTCCTACATTGTTGGCCAGCGGTGGGATCCTTGGGACTTGTGACCATACAGCACCCTTCCGTGAGGCGAAGGGCGCCACAATTAAACGCCTATCCTACATTTTTTTTTGTTCCACAGCTCAGAAACCATTGTTGCTGGATCATTAGTTCCACTGTCCAGGTAGAGAGTGCAAGAAGCCTGGTTAGCTATTGACTGTTGCCTACACCATAGGAATTTTCTCCTTAGTGTCTAGGTCCCCATCTGCCGGAATGGAATCCCGGTTAGCTGACCTCGAGGGGTACACAGCGAAGCAACTAAGGGAGTTCGCGCAAGAGTTGGGGGTGCCTGGGATGCGGAGGGCCAAAGGGCCGGAACTCCGTACCGCCATTAGGGCATGGGTAGAAGCCCACCCGGACGGGAGAGGAGATGAGGGACAGGAAGCGCCAGAGGCACCTCAGGGGGAGAGCGCCCAGGAAGTCCTAGACATCTTGAATGTAGACATGTCTGAGAATGTGCCCCCAGGAAGACGTTCTGGGGCCAGTAGTAGGACAGGGTCCAGGAGGAGCGCGTCTCCACAAGAGTACGAGGACAGGAGGGAAGAGAGGCAATTAAAATGGGAGCTGGCCAGATTGGAACAAGAAAGAGAGAATAAGAAATGGGCAATGGAGGAGAAGAAGCTGGCGCACGAGCTTCAGTTAAAAGAGCTGGAGTTACGCGCCCTCCAATTGAACGCGTCTAACAAAGACAATGGTGGCAGCATACCCAGGGAACCTCAAGAACCAAAATTCTACCTACCCAAAGAAGTCATAGCCAATTATACATTAGGGGATGTCATCATGAAGTGGTTGGAGGCATACGAGGTAGCCTTAACGGCCCATGGGGTACCCGAGAGTAACTGGGGAGGTGGTCTCTACCGGTATATACCTCCCACTGTTAGGGACACCCTGTTATATTTGGCCAAGGCGGATCAGGTTAAGTACGCCCCCATGAAAGAGGCCTTGTTAAAGAAGTTTGGCCTGAACCCCGAGAAGTATAGGCAGACGTTTCGTGGCAGCCATAAGCTGTCCACCCAGACATGGGTAGATTTTTTTGATTATGCGAGGAAGGCACTAGATGGTTGGGTGCATGGCAGCGAGGTACAGGACTACCAAGGGTTGTACGATCTTTTTTTAAGGGAGCACCTCTTGGATAAGAGCTTTCCGGAGCTGCGCCAACATCTGGTGGACCGCAAGCTGAAGGATCCTCGAGAGCTTGCGGAGGAGGCAGATATTTGGGTGAGCACCCGGGTGTCTCACAAGGGCCCCGGGGGAGATGGCTCGAAAGGCGGACAGGGTTTCCCCCAGAAGAAAGAGGGGAGAGATAAAAAGGTGGAGTTCTCGAAAGGTCCCCAAAATAAGTTTGGGAAGGGAGTAGGAACCCCACCCCCGTCCAATTCCACAAGACCCACTTACCCTGACAGGAGTCAGCAGCCAAGGATTGTGCGGTGCTACGAGTGTGGGGAGATTGGACACTACAGAGGAGATCCCAAGTGTCGCAAGCGACCACCAGCCCCATCGGGCGTGAAGAGTCCCGGGGTGAGTAGTATAGCGCTTGGGGTGGAGCTGCCCTTAGATAGGGAAGGTAAGTGGACAGGCCTGACACTGGTTTCACTCGGGGATAGAGAGGTGGTCCCCGTAGTGTCCCTGCCCCCGAACACTGCTAAATATCAGCAGAGGGTGAGAATTAATGGGGAGGAGGTGGAAGCTCTGAGGGACACAGGGGCCAGCATGACCACTGTCGTGCGGCGGCTGGTGTCCCCAGACCAAGTAGTCCCCGAGGAGTTCCATCCGGCCGTATTGGCTGACGGCAGTTTGAGTCACTATCCAGTGGCTCGTGTTCCATTTGAGTGGGGAGGAGTCAAAGGCCTACTGCTTGTTGCTGTGAGCCCTGCCTTGCCTGTGGGGTGTTTGCTAGGGAACGACCTGGAGCACACCAAATGGAAGGACGTCGAGTTTCACGCTCACACTGAGATGCTGGGATTACCAGGGTGGACTTGCGTGAACACGCGGTCCATGGCTGCCCGGCATGGAACTCACCCGGAGTTGGAGCCTGGAATCATGGCCCAACCCACACCCAAACGTGGGAAGAAGAAGGTGGTAGAGGACATGCCCCGTGAGTCGGATGGGGAGGCCGCAGAGGTGCCCCCGGAGTCCGCGGAGGTAGATGTCGTTCCTGTGGAGGACTTGCTGACCCTTGCTGACTGGCAAGTGGAAGGAGGGCCTACCCGGGAGGAATTTTGTCAAGCACAAAGGACGTGCCCCACTCTTGAGGGTATGCGGCGGCAGGCCGAAGCTCAAGTGGCTAGTCAGGAACTGGGAGGTTATCATGTGTATTGGGAGGATGGTCTCCTATACAGTGAGCCCAGGGTGCCGGTACATGGATCTTCGAGGGCCATAGTGGTCCCCCAGTGTTACCGGGCCTTCCTGCTGGAGTTAGCGCACGAGATCCCCTTAGCTGGACACCTGGGCCAGGACAAAACCTTTGCACGGTTAGTCCCCCATTTTTATTGGCCCAGGATGAGGATTGCCTCAGACGCCTTTTGTAAGACCTGCAAGTCTTGTCAGGCGAGTGGCAAGACTGGGACAAAGTTGAAAGTCCCGTTGGAACCGCTCCCCGTGGTCGGGACCCCTTTTGAGAGGGTCGGTATCGATATTGTTGGGCCATTGGACCCTCCGACCGCAGCGGGACACCGGTTCATCTTGGTTTTGGTGGACCACGCCACAAGGTACCCAGAGGCTATTCCTCTGAGGACCATCACTGCACCGGTGGTGGCGCGGGCACTGTTGGGAATTTTTACCCGAGTGGGATTCCCGAAGGTCGTGGTGTCGGACAGGGGCACCAATTTCATGTCGGCCTACATGCAGGCCATGTGGAAGGAGTGTGGAGTGACCTACCGGTTCTCCACCCCTTACCACCCCCAGACTAACGGACTTGTAGAGCGCTTCAATAAGACATTGAAGGGGATGATCCGAAGCCTTCCCGAAGGCTTGAGGCGTAAATGGGACGTCCTCCTCCCCTGCTTGTTATTCTCCTATCGGGAGGTACCGCAGAAGGGAGTCGGGTTCAGCCCGTTTGAATTGCTCTATGGCCATCCCGTTAGGGGTCCCCTCAGTTTAGTGAAAGAGGGGTGGGAGAAGACTTCACAGAAGCTTCCCCGTGACATTGTCAGCTACATGCTGGCGTTCCGCAGCCAGATGGCCAAGCTGTGGAAGGTAGCCACAGAGAACCTGGAGGCTAGCCAGACCGTGATGAAGGAGTGGTATGACCGCAACGCTCGGACGGTCGAGTTGGACGTTGGACAGAAGGTGTGGGTTATGGAACCTGGGAAGCTGTGTGCCCTCCAGGACCGGTGGACTGGCCCGTTCGACATTGTGGAGCGGCGAGGCCCGACCACATACGTTGTGGATGTAAAAACCCCCCGTCAGCCCCTCAGGGTGCTCCACGTCAACCGCCTGAAGCCGCACCATGAGCGATCGGAGCTTGCTCTCCTTATGGTGACGGATGGGAGCGAAGAGGAAGAGAGTGAAGCTCTTCCTGACCTTCTTGCGGCACAAGAGAAGGATGGTTCGGTGGAAGGTGTAGTCCTCTCCCCATCCTTGACCCCAGAGCAGCAGAGGGACTGTCGCCATGTCCTGGGACAGTTCGCCTCGTTGTTCTCCCTCACGCCTGGAATCACTCATTGGTGTACCCATGATGTGGACACAGGGGATAGCCCCCCGGTGAAGAACAAGTCTTACCGGCTCTCTGACCGAGTGAAGGATAGCATCCAGCGTGAGGTGGCAAAGATGCTGGAGCTGGGGGTGATAGAACCTTCCAGCAGCCCGTGGGCTAGTCCAGTGGTGTTGGTGCCGAAAGCGGCCCCACCGGGTACGACGCCAGAACTTCGGTTCTGTGTGGACTACCGGGGGTTGAACTCTGTCACAAAGACAGATGCTCACCCCATCCCACGTGCAGATGAGCTGGTGGACCGGCTGGGAGCAGCCCGGTACCTCAGCATCATTGACCTGACATCCGGATATTGGCAGATTGCCATGGCCGACGGAGCACGGGAGAAGACAGCGTTCTCCACCCCAGAGGGCCACTACCAATTTCGAGTGATGCCCTTTGGGCTCAAAAATGCTCCGGCCACATTCCAGCGGTTAGTGAATCAGGTACTATCTGGCCTGGAGTCCTTCTCAGCAGCCTACTTGGATGACATAGCTGTCTTCAGTAGCATCTGGGAGGACCATCTGCGACACCTCCAGGAGGTATTGCAGGCGCTGCAACGCGCTGGCTTAACTATTAAAGCCAGCAAGTGCCAGATTGGACAGGGATCTGTCGTGTACCTGGGACACCTGGTGGGCGGAGGTAAGGTGCAACCCCTCCAGGCCAAAATTGAAACCATCTTGGCTTGGGAGCCCCCCAAGACCCAAACAGAGGTCCGAGCTTTCCTCGGCCTCACTGGGTATTACCGCCGGTTCGTCAAGGGATATGGTACCATCGTGACCCCCTTGACGGAGTTGACCTCAAAGAAACAAACTCGCAAGGTCATATGGACACCTGCATGCCAAGAAGCCTTTGATACGCTGAAAAATGCGATGTGTACAGCTCCAGTACTAGCAACACCCGATTTCAGCAAGGAATTTATTGTACAGACCGACGCCTCAGAGCACGGCATAGGTGCGGTGCTCTCGCAACTCAACACCGAGGGCCTAGACCAACCTGTGGCCTTCATATCTCGAAGACTCCTCCCTCGGGAACGGCGATGGAGCACCATTGAGAGAGAAGCCTTCGCGGTGGTATGGGCTCTGAAGAAGTTGAGGCCATACCTCTTTGGCACTCACTTCCTTATCCAGACCGACCACCGCCCCCTTCGCTGGCTCATGCAGATGAGAGGCGAAAACCCCAAGTTGTTGAGGTGGTCCATTTCCCTACAGGGGATGGACTTTCGGGTGGAACATCGGCCCGGAGTTGACCACGCCAATGCTGACGGTCTCTCCAGGTTTTTCCGCCTTAGTGAAGAGAACTCCCTAGAGGTTGGGTAGCTCTCCCCTCTTTCGGCTGGGGGGGACGCATGTTGGACCTGTCAGCCCTAGGGTGGTCTCCCCTTCTATTTTTGTATCGTGCCTCATTTTTTCCACCCTCATTTTTATGTTGGACTAGGTCTCCGGGCGCCTTTTCATTGCCAGGCAGTGTTAAGGTGCAGGTGCTCCCTTCTCCCAAGATGGCTGCCACAGACCCCTGCTACTGCAGGGTGGTCGTTTTTCATAGTAGCACCCTAGCTGCCAGGAGCTGGCTGGGACCCACAACAATGTTGCGATACCAGCCCGCCTTTTTGTCCCATAGTTAGAGTGGGGAAGCTCCTGGAAGAAGCTGGAACCTTCTAGAAGGGAGGTGGGGTTTTACTTTTGCCGCCTTGGCTAGAGGTCACCTGACCTAGGGCTACTTAAGAGTGGGAGGGAAGCTTTTGTGGTGAGTTGGCCATTGGGGTGAAGCAGAGCTGGAAGAATCCACCAGGAGTGTAGGCGGTAGGGCCTAGCCAGGGACTTATGCCTCTGAGAGTGACAGGATTTAGGTACTGCCTCTTAAGTGAGTGAGGTGCCCTGTGAATCCCACTGATCTTGCCCAGTAGTAGGAGGACCCAGAGACTCTCTGCCAGCCTGACTAGGAAGGACCTAGTCGCCCTCTCCATCCCTACCCCTGTAACAGAACCCCTTAAGGGCGCCAGATACATCTGCGCCAAAAGACTTCATCTGTGAACTGAGAACTGAAACCTAACTTTAAGAACTGAGACTGCATGACAAGAGCGAGCTGTAAGCCTTGAATGCCAGAGCTGAGACTGCGTGTCCAAGCTACCCTAGTGAACAAAATACTAAGCCGATTGCCAAGTCACCGGGGATCGACCAGGTACTAGCGCTGTGACCCCCGCGCTCCCTGCCCTGGTCTGGGACCCCCGGCAGCGTGCTCCGCTGAGCACTGATCCCCATCCTTAATTTGAGCCCCCCCCCCTGCGACGACGAAGCCAGCGCGCTCACCGCCGCGGCCTGGAGGCCTGGGAGAGTGCTCTGCTGTGTCGCGAGGCCCGGGTGAAGTCCGGGGCCCCGTCGCAGCCGTGTGAGGAGAAGCGCAAGGTCGGGGCCGAGTTCCCCCAACGTCGTGAGGACGGACGCCTGCTGACGCCGAGACGGAGGTAAGCCCGGAGGCCGAGATCCCCCTTGGTGCGCCCCCTGCTGGTCTGGAAACCACACCGCACTTGGCCCGGGTTGTCCCCTCCGTGGGAATCCCCTCCCCTGCCTGCGCGACGGAGAGACCCCGCCGAGGTATCCTGTCCGTGTCCCCCCTCCTGTGTTACTGAGCGCGGTGCTCTGTGAACTGCACCGGAGCATAGGGACTCGCTCCTCAAGTCCGGTAATCTTCCCCGCTGGAAGCCGTTCAAAGTACTGACTAACATTACTCTCGTGTGGCGCTTCACGCCACCGACTCTGCTTCCTCAGCCGGAGAGACCGGGACGGCGAGTAACCCCATGTGTAATATGCTCTGCTCGAAAGTAACTATATGCCAAGGAATGCAAGTAGCGCATTGTGTTATATGCTCTGCTCGAAAGTAATTATATGCCAAGGAATGCGAGTAGCGCATTGTGTTATATGCTCTGCTCGAAAGTAATTACATGCCAAGGAATGCGAGTAGCGCATTGTGTTATATGCTCTGCTCGAAAGTAATTACATGCCAAGGAATGCGAGTAGCGCACTGTGTTACATGTTCTGCTCGAAAGTAACTGTATGCCAAGGAATGCGAGTAGCGCATCGTGTTATATGCTCTGCTCGAAAGTAATTACATGCCAAGGAATGCGAGTAGCGCATTGTGTTATATGCTCTGCTCGAACGTAGTCACATGCCCAGGAATGCGAGTAGCGCACTGTGTTATATGCTCTGCTCAAAGGTAATGACATGCGACTGATTACGAGTCACGCGATGTATTAAATGTTCTACGCAAACGTATCCACATGCAACTGAGTGCGCGTAGCGCTATGTTTATATGCCTTGCTTCACAGTACTAGGGGCCCTTGATCACGAGGAGCGCTCAGTTCTACAGGCGCCATGTTAAGTGAACCCAATGTGTCCCCTTTCAGGTATTACGCTTAGTTAGACGGCCGGTTCAGGGAAAGACTTTACGTAAGCGCGCACGGCGCTAGAACAAGGTTAGGCACTGCATAGATATCACCCAGAGTGTCGAATGTAATGTCACAATGGTATTATGATTCATGTATTACCTTGTTATTTCCTGAACTGCATCTGACCAGCTATACTTGGATAAACTTGAAGTATTTGCATAATTTAAACGGTGTGGCGTCCCTTATTGTGTGCGACTCTAGTCCATGAGAAGCGTGTGGTGTATGGTTGCTTAACACATAGCCCTCTGGTTGCCCGACCGGCTCGCGCCACGCTACCGCCTATAGGGCCTGGTGACCCCAGGTTCCTACAGGGAATATCTGCGCTCCGCCTCTGCCGCGAGAGGTCGACGTCGCTTTGTCCCCCTAGCCGCACATTCTACGTAATTGTGCATGCTTTGTCCTCTTCTCCGCCGCCCCCCACTACCACCTCCTGTCAAGAGTTATTCCAGATAATGTGGATCTTCCCCCGTCCTGGGGAGCGCACGCTGCTATTTCGGACTCTCATTGCCTTGTTTGTGTGTTATTGTTGGGTTTTTTTTTCCTTTTTTTAAATTTTTTTTTAGAAAATATGAAACCGTCCTTTTTGAACGCCCTTGGACTATGGCCGCGGCCTGTTATATGTGCTTTCGAACTTTAGGGAGCTTTTGCTTCTGGCTCATTTGAATGTGTGGAGTTGCCTTGCTTGCTCCCGAGCTTTCTAGCGGCCGGCCCTTGTGGTTGTAGGCCCTTGTTTGTATCTTTTTAATGTGTAATAAAGGTTTCTTCTTTAAAAAAAATAAAAATAAAAAAAATGTCAACAGTACCTTATGTTAGACGAAAGGGGGATGGCCCAGCCTCGCCTCCTCTGGGCAATGGGCTGGTGAAGAAAGGGCCGATCTTCGCCGGAGCTCATGCTTAGGCATATCACGCATCCGTGGGGAATACAGCACGCTTTGAGTGCTTCAGTTATCTAGAGCCCTCCTCTTGGGCTGAAGTCCCCCTGCTTCTGCTCCTGAACGAGTTTTAGTCTTAGAAGTCTCACTAGGGCTTCTCATAAGTCAAAGAGTTCCAGCACTATGAGGCAGTGCAAGTTCCCATTGGGCCATCCAGCGCAGCAATCAGTCTTATCCACTCTTACTGGAGTTGTGATATGGAAGACCATGAGACCGTTCAGCACTCTAGCACTGTGGTGGACTGAAGCAGATGCCGGCAATGAGTGCTAGTCTCAACACTGCAGATCAGGCAGCTGGTCATCTGCAGCTCTCCTTTGGATGATGCTGTAAGTTATCTGATCCTGCTGGCAGGTCAGGTGCAGTCATTTGGCTTCTGATGCATAAGTTGGGACTGCGGGTGCATGGGTCAGAACCAGCTACTTCCTCATAGCCACACAGAGCACCTGGTGATGGCCCTCATTCTTGGCATTTGTTGTACCAGGTGAACAGCCCTTGCTCTTCATGATGGCCCCCTCTGGCATAGAGGGTCGCTGACTTAAGTCTGCACATAGTCAGCGGTTCGATCGCTGCAGCAGGAGTTTCCTTCACAGCGGTCCCCTCTAGCATATGGGGTCACCAACTTTAGTCCGCCCACAGGCATCTGTGAATAAGCAGCTTTCTTCATGGCTACCACCTCTAGCGTACGGGGTCACCGACTTTAGTCTGCAGCAGCCCAATCAGGGCAACAGCAAGTATTTCATTCCTCCCTATGGGGATCCAGTCACCTGGAACTCCCACTGGACCCTGCTTCCATTAGGCTCTTTCCTCCTCACTGGGTTACCTGGCCTCAGCAGGCAGGCGCGGTGTGCTCCCGGCTCAAGGGCAGGAGGTCTTGATTTCCCCGGGTGATGTTCCCTCATCCAGAATGGAGACTGGCAAACCTTAATCCCATGGTGCTGGTTACACAAGGCAGAACTCTTGGTGAGCTTCTACACATCGAAGTACAGCCCAGGCTGGCTGCTTGATGATTAATGATTTGAGAGCTTCAAACCCCCCGTTTTATAATCCATTTGCAGCCACAGGTGTAATTTAGTGTCTTGTGCTGTGAAGTTCGTGTTGCTGGGGTGAAGAGATGCCTTCTTTGAAGTGCCCTCTCCTCTGTCCTATTCTTGGCCCACCAAGCAGACCAGTGGCGTAATGAAACATGAGGGGGCCCCCTGCAAGGTCCATGGAGGGGTCCCTCTCCAGACTCACTCAGCAACTCTTAGGCCAGGGTACTGTGCTGAGGGGACCCCATAGAGCTCGGGCCCCCACACTGTGGGCCTGGAGGTGCCTTTGTTACATCACAGAAGCAGACATTCACAGCAGGAGTGACTCCAGTTCAGATAGCCCCAAAACACAGGCCATACGTGTTCCTTGTGCATCACCTAAATGTCATCCTCACTGATACATGCCTA
Source organism: Triturus cristatus (assembly GCF_964204655.1). Classification (NCBI taxonomy): domain Eukaryota; kingdom Metazoa; phylum Chordata; class Amphibia; order Caudata; family Salamandridae; genus Triturus; species Triturus cristatus. Next base: position 826,530,997 of record NC_140584.1, on the reverse strand, counting down.
ACAGAAGGTTACAAAGCCCCCCAGACGTGCTCTTTATGATTCCCTTATCAACCCCATTTCCTTCCTGAAATGTGTCCAGGCCCTGTGACCAGTGACTGTTTCAGAATCAAAGAGCCCTTTTTAAGTGCACACGAGAGCCTCGCTCTCCCTTTCTCCAGTGAGTGTCGCACCCAGATCCGAGGAATGTAGCACTTCACAAATCTGTCTGTGGGGGCTCCACCCCTACAGGGGAGAGGATGTGGTCCGTCGGCTACGCTGCCGACTTTGGTGCTGGAAACCAGAGATCGAGCCTTGAGGTCGCGTCCACATCCTGTGATTCTGGACAAATCACTTAATCCCCCCGTGCCTGAATGTGTAATGTAAATACGGTGCTCATGTAATGCGCTCCAATACCTTCGGGTCGAGTTCGCGCTATATAAATATGCAACAAAAAAAAATGCCTTTCCTAAGACCGTGAGCTTCCAATATGGAACCAACAGACTTCCATGTATTGTAGCATTCAGAGACACATACACACATGCACGCTGAACAGTGCTACATACTAACACCACGTAGGTCAAGGGTAAGTTAAGCATGTAGCGGTGGAACTTTACATGAGTAGGCTGGTTGACCTGTCTCCAGTGACACAGATAAAAAGGCCTGTTCGCACTACTGATCATTACTAAAACAATGTATCCTGCCCCCACTGTGCTTGTGCTACTTAAATGTTTGGTTATGACAGTAGTGTTCTCCCACTTATGAGGGTATAACTTCGGGTGCCCTTCCACCACCGTTGTAAGCAAGACCGCAGTCGCATGGCGCACACACATGATCCATGTGTGCCTGACCAAAAACCAGTCCTAGGACTCCGGATATTGTTGCAGCTGGGGCACTCAGGACAGGGGTGCACATCTGTCACTATGTGAGGGACTTTAACGTCCCAACACAAACTTTAGTGCATGTGTGGATTGTGTTCCCGCAAAAGCTTTGCGTTTGGGCCAACATGGACCATGACCCATCGCAGGACTGCTTCGCTGAATGCATGAACCATGAACCTACTCAGATCCTGCTTTCTGTATGTATGATCTACTACTATTAGCCCTGTTGCATGAACCAACATATACCCTTCTTTTACATAAGCATGCAGTGTGACCCTAAAAAGACCATGCTTTACTAAATGTGTACTGTAACTCTACAAAGACCCTGCCTTGCTAAATACGTAGTCCTTGACACATCGAATGGGCTGTCTTACTGCATGAACGAACCGTGAACACTGATGACACTAATTGCATGTATGAACCATGACTCCTATGAGCCCTTTTTTAGTGTAGTGTGAACTATGACACCACAAACACCCATACTTAGTGCATGTTTTGACCCTGTATCCCTGATGACCTTGTCTTTTTTTCCTTCATGCAGTATAACACTGGTGAGGTCTCCCATTGTGCACATGTGGAATGTGACCTGACGTAGGCCTCCATATGTGCACCCTGACCAAAGTCTCTGCCTTAAAGCATGCATGGACTGTGAACCTAGGATTACCTTGCTTTTTCCACTGCATGAATCATAAACACTGTGAGCTTTGCCTGGGTGCATGCAGCCCCTGTGATCCCACATTTGGGTAAGTATTCACTATGACCTTACAAAGACCCTGACTTTGTGCATGCTTGCATAGTAATCCTACAAAAGCTCTGCCTTACTACATGCTAGAACCGTGAACTTTAGTGCACCATCCCTTAGTGCATGCGTGAAGCGTGACCCCACAAAAGTCCTAATTTTCTGCGTGCGTGGACGGTCTACCGGTGAGAACACTGGCTTTTTTGTAGGCATGGACCATGACTTAACAAAGGCCTTGCATTAGTGTCTATGAACCCAAGAGGAACGTGTTTTTTTCCGTGCCTGGATATTGACTCTTGCGATCGCTTCTTTACTGTATTGTATTCTATTACAGCACTTATAAAGCACATGCATGCAGCACTTGCTTACATCGGAAGTAAGCTACACCAAGCAGGGTATGTGGTTGGAAGGATGTTGTCTTTGTTTTACATCCTATGTGAGAAGAGATTTCATGTCATACACGGGGACCACTAGGGTATGTTTCACATGTTATGGGACAGAACGCTTGGCAGTGTGGTCAGCGGCGTCTGGCAATTCATAGCTATGGGGGGGGGGGGGCATGCGGCCAACTCACCTCAATTATGTTCAGCTCAGTGCGGCACTCCCGGCAATGGTGGTGTGACGGCCAAAAGCAGGAAAGGGCCGGACCTCTCTTCTGTGAAGTCTTGGGCCCTAGGGTGCACAGACACTGTAGTAGGGTACTAGAACTGGCCCAGGGCACGTGCGCCCGGCCCCTTTTATTAACAGGGTCACCTGACTGGTGACGCCTGTGATGGGTGGGTGTTAGTGTGTGTTTGACAGGGTGAAACACTAGAACGTGTCCAGCCGGACACTACATTCCTCCCAAACTTTAATGAAAAGAAACAAACAAAAGTCCAACCTGGAAGAAAACAAATAAACAACACATAGCACCAAATGAGTCTCTTCAGGCCGTCAGCCAGGCAGCGCTTGAGCTTCGAACCACATGGTCAGGATGCTTTGGTCCGCCTTGGTGATGTACTTCAGACCGGCCTGGTCTTGCGGTGTTGGAGTCTATTTACAAAGTTAAAGTATCGGTGCATCTGGAGTGGTGGTGGAGTCCACTCTGGAGATCTCGCCAGCGCTGAGGTTCCGGTGGACGACAAACTTACAGCTGTTTGGGATGATCTCTGTGTATGAGGCCTTCCCTTGGAGGTGACGTGTTGATGGTCCTTCTAGCTCCTGACAGCCAAGCAACTTCATGCTTGCCTCTCTTTACTGGACTCCTCTCTCACTGGAGCCTCCTGGATGGCCTTCCTGCCGGGCTGCCATGGAACCATGTGGACTGTGCGGGCTTCGTGTAAGCCGCGCAAAGGCATCGCTGAGGAACTGCCAACAGGACTCACAGCCAAGTCGCTCATTTAGCCGCAGAGAGTGGTGTCTCGGTCTGGACGTTCTTGCCGTCAGGACTCAGGTTCTGTGCCTTCCTCCGGTGGTCTTTGGTTGACCAGTCTTCAACTGTGACCTCCATGCTTCCTGTGCCCGTCGTGGAGCTGCTGCCGACGCATCTCTCCTATTCAGATTCCCCTCTCACAGGAACTCCGTCGAGGCCCTTGCCCCTGAATTGCCACGTGACCACGTGGGCTGTGCGGGCCTTTTCATAGGCCACGCTGAGAGGTCGCTGCAGAACTCCCAACAGGGCCACGGCCAAGTCTTGTGTAACCCCAAGGGTGGATATTCCAATGGTCAGGTATGCTCTACTTCGGCAGGCTTCAGGTTGACGGGGGCACACAGAAGGTTCCTGGGTGGCTCGCCTAGTTGAACTCTGGTTGTCTGGAGTGTGGAGATCCACTCTGGTGGTGCGATGCTCCTGGGTGATGATGTACCTGGATGACGATGACAAAACAGCAATTTTCCTTCAGTTGGGCAAACAGGCGGCAATCTATGGTCTTGGATGACCTTGCGGACTGAGGAGGACTAGAGCGACTTCGCAACCCATGTCTTCGTCTTGCTGAGGCTGTTCTTCACCCATAGCATCTGCAGTAAGGAACAGGGTTACCGACCGACTTGGACTGCCGATGCTTGTGACTGGACGGTCGTGCTGGGAAGTGTTGAGAGAGACGCGGTTCGCGCTGGCTGTGGCTTACATTTGATTCTCCCATTGGACTGTCTCCAGGGACGTCGGTCTGGCTTCGGGACTGGACGGTCGCACTGGGAAGCATTGGAGAGAGTCGGGGTTCTCGTGGCTGCGGCTTACATTTGGTTCTCCCATTGAACAATCTCCAGGGACGTTGGTCCGGCTTGATGGCTGTCTCGTGTCTCTGGGTGTGCTCATCTTGTGGTGGTACGAGTCCTCTGTCCTGTCGCTCTGCTCCTTTTTCTCCTGCGCGCCTGTGGTGGTTGTCTGCCCTGTGGCGTTGTGCCACTCTCTTCTCCTCCTTCTGACCAGGTCCTCACTTAGATGTGGCATCCTGCCACATGTCTCATGTTTGCACCACAAGGACATCTCGCTGGTCGCGTCAAGTTCTTGGACGGTCTTCACTCTTCTGCGGACCTGTCGCCGGTCTGTCCGGTCAGTAGGACTTGCTTCTTCCTCTTGGGGACCTTTCACGGGCACAATCCCCTCCTCAGGGATTTCGCGCTGCTCCTCTTCTCTTCACTCAAGAGCGAAGTGCTTGCGCCTCAAGAATGCGCCATCGTGGCACTTGATCCTGCCTCCCTTCTGGCATGCTTGGTGGAGTTGTTCACTTCGAGTGACGTGCTCCATGCTGGCAGTGCGACTGTGGCGTCCGGGCATGTGTCGCCTGATGTCAGAACATACATCGTGGTGGCGACTTGCCACATGGGGTGTGCGACTCTCCTCTTGCCTGTTGTGGATCTCTGGCGACTCCGTCTTGAGGCAGTGTGAGGGAGGACACTCTGCTGTGTTTGGCCCACTGCGAAGCTTCGCTGGCTTGGTGGAGATGTAGAGGATCTCCCTGCGGTCTTCAACGTTGCTTTTCTCTGACTCTCCCTTTCTTGCGGTGGTGGCTGTTCACCATTAGGGGTGAGTGGTGCTGTTTCCTCGCTGGCAGTAGCGGCAGACAGCCACTGGGATTGCGTATTGCTCACTTCTCTCCTCAGGTGTGGTTCTTCCTTGTTGTGTGGCCTCTTCTCTCTGGCCGGCACGTTGTGCGTCTTCACAGGGAAAGCAGATCTCTGGCTGTCAGCAGCAGAATTAGCGGGCATTTATAGTCTCTGGTAAATCACTATTACGTCCTCTGGGGGCCGGGCAACTTTGCTGTCACTATGGGCTATGCTGCTCCGTTTCTTCTTTGATCTTCCCCTTGTGCACGGAGTTACAGTCTCTTGACCTGCAACGGATAGGTAACTCACTTGAGCGTGAATGGAACTTTTGCTGAGTTCCTCTCTTGACTCCTCCGCGACATAGTACAGCCAGTGTGTCCGGATGCATGTGATCTGTCAGTCCTGCAGTCACAACAGGGTTCCGCTGGGAGGTGGGTACACTCCAGGTTATGTGTGACAGAATAGCTGTAAAGCTCAGCATATATACAGTTTTCTTTGCGCTGGTAATGTGATTGGTGTGCTCCACTTTCCTAGTCTGTGCTTAAGTGTTTGTGGCTATGTGTTGGGGCATTGCTCATTCTCTTTCATGCCCAGTGTAGAGCACGTGTGGCTGACATCTTCATCCTCAGGCAAATCAGCGGTCCTTTTGGCAATGCTGCCTTTCCACGTGTTGCCATACAGGCTTCCAGAAGTGTCTCTCATGGGGTAACCTCTCCTTCCTTCACTTACAGCCTACCCTTTTGCATGGAGGAAGCTTGTGGTCCTTCTCCTGGGTAGTCTCTGTGGTGCCTTGTGTGCCTTCACTGTGGCACGGGGACTTTGCTTTAGTCGACAGCTGGTTATTCCACTCAAGAAGCGATGCCGGCGAGACACCACCTGGTGGCGCTGCAGCTACCATTCCCAGCTTCGTGCAACTACAGGTCACAGCTTGCGCAGGCAGAGTTGGAGGTCATTGTTGCTGCAGTGGGCTGTTGCAGGGGTATGTGCTCGCACTGCCTACTTCACGCTGGACTTTTGACAATTTCCAGGTAGGTTTGAGGGCAGCTATTCAGTCACCCGGAGCTACTCACCGGGCACTGCTGTCACAAATGCTTTAGCCCATTTAGCAGAGTGGGCGCGCTGGTGTGGCAGAGCGGTTTGCTTGCTGGAGGGGCAGGGGTTGCCGCTGCTAAGGTGCAGTAGCGCTGAGTTTCCTTCCAACACAGGCTTCGGCAGCCTTCTCCTTGAGTGCGCCACGGGCCTCTGCAGTCTCGGGGTTGATGTAGGACATCCGCATACCCTGGCGGTCGTCTTTTCAGCTCCAGGTCGAGTGCGCCCTACCACAGGGAGGATGACAGCATGCGGGGCGGCCTGCGGGAGCGCTGCCGGTCGGGTCGTGCTGGGAGGCTGTGGGAGCACTTGGGCACGCGCACATGGGGTGCAAGGTTCCGCCATTCGCTCTGCATGTCTTCTTGGCCTTGGAGCGGTGGGGCGGGCAACGCTCCAGCGCGCTACCGCAACCCTCTCCAGCCGGAACGGCTTGTCTGCTTCTGCCGGGTCTGCAGACCCGGGCACAGATTCACTCCTCCATTACGGGGAGGTCATACCTCTTGGACCGCCGTGGCTAGTATGAACTCCTCCATACTGGCCGGCATTTGACAGCTGGCAGAGCTTCTGGTGGGTACGGGGGTGCACTATAAGTGCTCTGTCTGCCTCAATGTTAGCGCAGTCTTCATCCTGCCATGTGGAGGTGGGTCGGCAGTTGGGGAGCGCCTCGAGAGCGGAGCTAGCTACGACACGTCCCCCAGATTCCTAGCTCTCGCCTGCGTGGGGGTCGATACAGGGCCACTCTCGGCTCCTCTCACCTGGGCACAGTTCTTTCGCCTCATGTGGGCGATGCTGGGGTGGAGTCTCACCTCCTATGGTGACGATTGTGAGAAGTTGGCCTGGTATATACTGTCTACTAGTTATAGTGGGCACTCTGTACCAGTCCAAACAACCCTTATTGATGAATAGGTTTAAATACAACCTTTATTGAAAGCTATCCTAGTGGTAGCTATGGAGAGCAGCCTTCAGGCTAAGTCTTGAAGGAGCAGCTTGCTTTACCAGATTATAATCTCTTGAATCATTAAATGAAGGGAGAACCACATAAGGTATAGATAAAATAAATGGATTTATTTTTAAACACTCACTACTAATCTCTTTATGAGATTAGTGTCCAAGATACACAATAATACAGTTCTAAAATAGAATAAATTAGCACAATATACAATGGGCCCCAGGGGGGGATCAAACCATATATTAAGAAAGTGGTATAAGAACCACGACTTCACTAGAAAACAGTGCCTAGAGCACATAGAATCGCTGGAACCCCAAGGAACCACCCAAGGTAGTGACACAGGAGACCCACGGGGGACGCGTGCAGTGTGAGAACACAGTCGCGAGCCCCGTACTATTCTATGGGAAAGTCGCGGTTGGAATTTTAGAAGTTAAGGACACTTAGGAGAGGACTTTGAGCAAACCCCTTTAGACTTACGGGGTTCTAGGGCCAACACCCACGGAAGCACCTGAGTACTCGAGTTACCTTACCCAGGGAAGCTGGGTGCATAGGTGTCAAATGGTGTCGGGAATTGTCGTTGATTTCAATGGCGATCTGCTGCAAAGTGCTGCTGCTGGGAAGAAGAAAAGTGTCCGGTGTGATCCAAGCCTGGATCGAAGATCAGAAGAACCTGAAAGCAGAGGGGATAGAGTCTGGGTCACTTGCCAGTTACCAGGGGCACGATAGACGAATGCCCATAGATGTCGGGTGTTTCAGGTGCAAAGAGGTGAAGAGGTAATGCTTGACTCTGCAGCCACGAGGACCAGGAGGCGTCGATGATGACCAGGAGCTGAATCCGAGCTGTCCCATGAAGGATGTCGAGTGCTGCGGTGTCGGTCGTCGGATTGAACCCAACAAACCTTAGCAACATCAGCCCACGCAGGAAGAGAAAAGATGCTCCGGTGGGGACCAACAAGGTCCTGGGGACTCCCTAAGCGATGGGGAGTCAGGGCACATCTGGAGAAACCAGGTAAGCCCAATTAAAGTTAGTGTTGCCTTCACAGGGACCCACCAGTTGACGGACCAGGGATCGCGAAGGGACCTCGAGAGGAATCACACAATACCAGCCCACTGGACACTCGGTGAGTGTAGGCCAGTAATCTTCGGTGGAAACACTGCTTGGGGTGTGGACTACAAGTAGCCCAAAGCACAGCCTCAAGGATGGACAAGAAGCATATGCAATTGCAAATGTACACGGAGTCCAGGGGTTCCTGGTCCACGGTCCCCACGAGGGCTAAGGGTCTCAGCTTTTCTGCGAGCTCGGGTCGGCCTCTGCGAAGTCTGGGAACCCACCTTCTGTGTTGCAAATTCTTCGGAGTCCAGCAGGAGCTTCGGAGATGCAAACCGGTCAGATGCCTCTTAGGTGCCTGCCTTTAAGTGGAGTAACTCCTTTACTCCAAGGGAGATTCTTCAGTCACCTAGCGCCTTGTAGATCGTCGAAGTTCCAGGATTATGTATCAGAGTTTCGTCCAGGTAAATCTAAAGTTCTGTAGCCAGAGGTTCCTATCTAAAACCCAAGGAAGGGGTGGGACAAACTCTAGGGACCCACCTATGGGAGGGTCAGGAAAGAGGGGTGGCTACACCCATTTCCTATGTCCAGTTTCGCACCAGAGCAGGGGCTGGTAGCCCCTGCAACCGGTTTGAGCTGGACTATGCACAGAGACACCAAATGTGCCCCCAGTGCAGACATCAAAGCACTCTTGGAGTGCACCCACCCAGCCCAATACACTAAAGCCTGTCTGGGAGGTGGTTACACCTCCCTGTGACAGGAAACCTATTGTCCAGACCTCCCCTGCCGGAGTTTTGTTCAGCAGCAGGAGGGCAGACTCGTGTCTGTGGCTGGCAGCATCCATTTTGTGATGCCAGGGTCTGTTAAGCTGGTACCGGGTATACCGGTGCTGTCATGTTTCTCCCTCTAGTAGGGTGGAATCATACCTCCCACACCAGTTACTGGTGTGGGGGTATGATTCCAAGCTGTTTGACACCAAACACGACATGTTTCCATGCAGCCACTCCAAAGTTAGCATTTACCGCGAGGTTATAATTCACTTAAGAGTATATGGTTTGGCTGTATCACAAACAACTCAGGAATAAAGGTTCCGAAAGCTGCAGAGGGGCTACGCTCATGCATGGGCACCCTCTCATAAGAAACCCAGCACCCTGCCCTCAGGACTGTTAAGGCCTGCCATAGGGGTGAATGATAGGTTTACATGTGCAGTGATATGAAGAGATATAGTGAACCTATATCTCAGTAAGGGGTGCATGCACCACCTTACACAGGCTGCTGTAGCAGTCCTGTTGTGTCATTTTGGAAGGCTTCCCAGGGGTGGCATAATACATGCTGCAGCCCCTGGTAGGACTCTGGGGTACCAATGCCCTGGGTACGTAGTATACCATATACTATAGACTTATAAGGGTACCCCAAAATCCAATCTGGAGTGTAGCTAAAGTACTGGTAATCAATTTAGAGCGGAAGCAGCTAGGCTGGGGTCCTGGTTAGCAGGGCCCCAGCCAGACTAATGTCAAAACACAGTGAAACATCAGCAAAACGTGGGGGTAACTATAAGAAGCAGATCCTACTCTCCTACACAGCTCGCATTGCTTGCGGTCACCTCGGGTCCGGTACTGGGCTGGTCAGTGCAGCGGGCTGCAGCCGGGTCAGTATGTGGTTGGATGCAGGACGAACTGGAGGGCGCGTGTCCAAGCGTGCCACAGCTCCACTGCTGCAGTCGCTCAGCAGCAGGTGCGCGGTGCCCTCTGTGCGAACTACACTTTCCCCCACACTAGGGTGACCAGGCGTCCCGGATTTGCCCGGACGGTCCCTGTTTTTCACCATCTGTCCGGGCAGATGTTAAGAAATTTAGCTCTTGTCCTGGTTTTTGGAGAGGGTCGACTAAAAACGGGGGGAGGTGTTTTTTATTTTTCACAAAGCGGGGATAGTTGGCATTTGTTCCAGGAAAGCAATTTATTTCACAGGCAAGCTACTGGGTTTAAAAATAGCATCTTATGAATGTTCTTACTGCCCATTTTGTAAATCTCTGCCGAGGAGCGCTGTCATTCTGTGCGCTCGCTCAACGTAAAATTATAGTCCTTCTTCTGTTTTTGTGAAATGTCCCGGTTTTTTGCTATAAAATTCTGGTCACCCTACCCCAAACGGGACTGGAACGCGGCCTCCTCCTCACGCGTGGGCCAAGACCCACTTGTCGCCATTGTGGAGTCTTGGACTCTAGGCCCACGGATGCCTAGCAATGAGGGCACACAGACACTGTGGTAGGGTACTAGAACTGGCCCAGGGCACGTGCATCCGGACCCTTTTATTAACAGGGCCACCTGACTGGTGACGCCTGTGATGGGTGGGTGTTAGTGTGTGTTTGACAGGGTCCAGCCGGACATTACATCTTCCTGCCCAGTGGAACGCTACTCCTGACCAATCCTGGAGCTGCTCTCAGATTGAGAGCAGCTAGAGGATTGATGGGAGCAGGCTAACCCAGGACTCATTGTGAGGCTGGGGTGTACGTGCACCAGCAATCTCCCGGATGTTTCACAGGCATGACATTGCTGGGTGTACAGTGAGCATGTCGGCCTGGCCTTACCCAGCCAGCCCGACATGTAAGGGACACGATCATCCTGCAGTGGCAGGATTCCGCCCGCGCCTGCCTCACGCTGTACACAGCGCAAGCTGGTGGAAACATACAATGACATTATTAAGTCATTGTATTTATTCTTGTTTGGCTGCTGCACTGGCAGCAGGCGGGGCGACGCTCCTCTGCCGTTTAGGAGGAGGCGTCCCTGGTTGTGGTGGAGGGAGAGGTGTGGGAGACAGGTGCGCATTGTATGGTTTCCAGCAGGCTGGCAGCCCCGAGCAGCTTGGTTTTCTTTATGATCAGAACATACTCAGTTGGTTACTGCACTGGGGTGTCCAACTTAACATTGTATTCTAAGTGTATGGTGCATGTTTGGCCCGTGACCAATCGACGGGCCTGTCTTAGTGCTGAAATGAAACTCTGACCTGTGGCCCATCACCCCTCGGAGCGCTGTCCTGACTCCAAGGCCCCGCCGTGGCGCATGCGTGCACCGCGGCCTCGGGGCCCCTGAGGATGCCCGAGATCCTGTGAAGCTTCCAGTGCTGCTCTCCACCATAAATTAGCACATCTTGGAACAGCCTTGACACAGCGAGGAACACCCCTGCTAAGGTGGAAGCGAGCACTTGAACTACAATTGTTGTTGGAGTCGAGCCGCTCGTTGTATAAATATACTACCCCGGGCGTTCCTTGGCAGTCCTGCCTGTCCTTCTCGCAGACTTCAAAGCCACCTCAGACCCATGCGGGGCCTGCAGCAGCCCCTGCGGCACACAGGGGACCGGGGAGCCGCGGCGATGGCGCTGCACATCGAATGCGTCCCCACCGGGGAGATCATCCGCCTGGCCGGGCCTGGAGAGGCGTGCTGCGCCGGCTGCAAGCACGTGAGTGTCTACAGGGGCCGCCGCGGGCATGCATAGGAGAAGGCCGTACTGCGCCAGCTGCAAGCAAGTGGGTGGGTATAGGGAGGTCGGTGGTGGGGGGCTCTGGCATGCATAGGAAAAGGGGTACCATATCTGCCAACTCACACGGTACCACCGTGTGACACACGATATTGGCTCCCACCCCAGGTGGCAGGGAAAACGAACTGGAAACCACTGTAAATAATGGTATTCCAGATCGTTTTTCGAGGCTTTGAACTGCCGACGCCTATTAAGGGGCGTGAAAACACCCCAGGACATGGCACAACGTGGCATGTTTTTTTGTATTTTTTGGGGGGGGAGGAGGAGCTTTGGAGTGCCGGGGTGAGGTTCAAAAGTGAAATAGTATGGACTTCTCGGCACGGTGCCCCGCCCCTTCAAGGCCCCGCCCCTCATCACACGGTGAGATTGTTCTTCAAGTTGGAAGGTGTGGGGTACCATGCCAGCTGCAAGAACGTGAGTGTCTTTAGAGACCATCCCTGGCAGCTCACAAGAGAGCCGGCGAGAAAATTGCGCCGTTGCACGTAAAGTATAAGAGCATACTTGGAAAAGTGGTGGCGCGTCGCAAATTGAAAGTGTCTCTGGGGGTCGCTGTCAGGATATAGGATAACAGCCAAAGATACGTGTCCTTAGCAGTGCTTGCAAGGTGCAGGAGAAACGCGCTGCACCGACTGCACGAATGTGCGGGTCTTTACGGGCAGCACAGGAGAGGCTGAGACTGCTGCGCCAAAGGAAAGAATGGAAGTGTCCATAGGGGCTCCTGACTGAGCATGCAGGTGATGGGCCATTCTGCAGAATGTGAGCGTCTATAGGTGCAGCTGGCAGGGCCTGCGCGAGGTGTGCTGCCAGCTTCAAGAATGAAAGAGTCTGTGGACGGCTCTGGCAGGGTATAAGAGAGGTGTCTTGCACCACCTAAGATATAAGGACCCCTCTCAGCAGCTAGGAGATGTCTGCTGAGCTACCAGTAATAATAGAAGTGGCGTGTGGGCGAGGGTGGGTGGTACTGACTGAACATACGAGGACTGTGCCGTGCGAGCTGGAGGGTGTGATAGTCTACAGTGGGCACTGGTGAAGTATAGCAGAAGAGAGGCGCTGTGAGGCCAGTACGAATAGAGGTGTCTGTAGGCGCCTCAGGCAGGACACAGGGAGGAATGCTGCATCACCTATAAGACTGTAAATGTCCATAGGTACCACACAGGGGAATAGGAGCCAAACTAAACCTAAACACGCCTATAGCAGGCAAGCAAGTTGAGGCAGTTAAGCACTTGTTGCTGAGATGTGTTTCTAATCTGCAGGGCACAGTTAGAAATCGGATCAGGCCAACTCAGCCTTTAATCCTTCTGAGCTTGATATTAAGTTAATGACAGTGCTATGGAAAGGCAAAAATGCATTAGCGAGGGCTACTAAAACATGTCGGGAGAGAGCAGGACAAGTGATAGGGTAGAGGAAGAGGTGAGATAGCAAATCACTACAGCAAGCACACACGTGTTTATAGGGTCTTTGGTGCCCAGATAGGTAAGACGTCAGGCGCTACGTGCAGGAACGTAATACTCTATGGAGGCCCAAACAGGACATAAAAGGTGTGCTGCATCGACTGTGCGAAAGAATGTGCGTGACCACAGAAGCGAGGTGTGCTGTGCCGCTTGAAAGAATGACTATAGGGGGCACCTGATGGGAAATTGCATTGGAGAGAAGCGCAACGTGTGAGAAAGAATGCGAATATAGGAGGCGCCAGTCTGGCAGTGGAGACGCGCCTTGTACAAACTTCACGAATGTAGGAGCTACTAAACTCTACTGATGGCTATACAAGCAAGATGTTCTGTACCACGTAAAAAAATAAGCACTACCCAAACCAATAGGTTGCACTTCACTTTAGTATGCAATGTCAAAGCTAATAGGTCTGGTTTTCTGTTAAGGGGAGTGTTTGGTAGTAGCCGGGCTACTTTGCATGTGCTGGTCTCAGCTGTTCTGGAAAGAAAACACAATAAAGAAGCAACCTCTTGGGCTACAACAATATGGAACCGGCCAGTGGGGCTCCTGATACTGGATCAGAAGAGTCAATCTGTACCCCCAAAGAAAAGTGTTAAATGAGTCAGAAAACGAAGTTTGTGCTTTAACTTAAAAGGCATAAACAATATAATATTGCTTAGTAGATACTTTTGACAATGGGCCATTATATTCGGTGCATCCTAGAAAGCTGATGTGTACAGGCACTTTACTTTGTGAACACAAAGCTGTAATTCCAACATGTTACCAAGACATCAAACTAAAACAAATGAATTTGCAAGGGTGATTAGTGAATAGCTTTAGAATGCCACAAAAAACAAACAGGACTCCCTTCCTAAACAAAAAAGCCATAAAACAGCTGTTAAAATGTTATCATGCGACAAAAGTAAACATCAAAGAACGCACACAGACTCTGAATAACACGCTATGTGTCATGCTGTTTCTGCAGTCTAACAAAAGGAATACTTGAGCACCAAACCGATGTGTCAACATAACCACCCTCGGAGTGCCATGGCCCCGATGAGCAGCCCATCTCAGTATTACCTAAACCGAACAAGCATTGGCAAAGCCAATAGGTCTTACTTGTGTGAGATTTATTGGCTTTGCAAACTTTTTTTTAACTATGTTGCAAATGGCTGAAATCAATGTAAAAAAACTGTATGACACAGCCAGTGTTGTCAGTGTTACAGCACTTTTAAAAATGTAGTTTCAGTTATGCTACACTGCAGCTAAGGCTATTGTATAATATGGATAAAAAAACATAGAGAATGCCAATAGATCTTGCATAGGCGAGACCTATTGGCTTTGCCAATGTTTGGTATGGAATGCCACATGGTAAGTTATAAGTATTTATATAGTATTTACAACGGCTGAAGTGCTAATGTTATAGAATGGAAAATGCCCTTACCAATTTGTTAGTGTGTCCAGATTCAGAAGCATTTTAGGGCCATAAAAACTGGGAAAACGTGCCATACAAATGTGCTGAATGTAACATAAGTTGTAGGTAGACGGAAAAGTCTAATAGGTTACAGTGTTTATCACAGTGATGCTTCAGGCTATGTGTTACATTGGGAGCAATGGTTACAAAAAAAAAAAAAACTCTCCTGACTGCTCGTATAGTAGTAACATATAGCAATAGTTGGTGTTTAGTGGGTTTCCTAGACCTTTTGGCCCTTGTGCCACTGCACCTGCTGCACCATTCAGATCATGGCCCTAGTGCCTGGAAAGTAACTGCACTTGTGACTTCTTGTTTAGTAGTAAAATGTAGCAATACTTTGTGTTCAGTGGGTTTTCTAGACCGTTTTGCCTCTGTGCCATTGCACCTGCAGCACCTTTCAAATCATGACCCTAGTGCCTGCAAGATAATTGTACTTGGCTGCTTGTTTAGTAGTTAAATATTGCAATAATCATTGTTCAGTTGGTTTCCTAGACTTTTTGGCCCTTGTGCCACTGCATCTGCTGCACCATTTAAATCATGGCTCTAGTGCCTGCAAGATAATTGCATTTGTGACTGCTTGTTTAGTAGTAAAATATCGCATTAATCAGTGCTCAGGGGTTTCCTAATATTTTTGGCCCCTGTGCCACTGCACCTGCTGTACTATTGAAATCATGACCCTAGTGCCTGCAAGGAAAAATGAGGAAATCGTTTATATCCAGTAAAATATGTGTTCCAAAAAAGAAACAGTTGAAGATGGAATACATAATTATTATTTAGCTAAACATAAACACAAAAGCTTTCATAAAAAAGTGCCTTTAAACGTATCCAACTCTCCAAAACGAGTTTCCACAGATGGCATAAATAAAGCATATACTTTACACATCAAAGTGAACGCCAAGCATTGTTAAATTGTGTTGAAATGTGCTAGCTCTTTCCTGTGAAAAGATCTGATCCTGTGCTTGACAGTGAATGGGACATAAACAGTGTAAATTGACCAAGATCACCATATGTTAGGCCGACGCGGAGACTTAAATGCGGTTTTGTACTTTTTTCCTAAAAAGGCAGTTTCACAAATTAAATGGACTCAGCAAAGAAGAGGCACATGTTTTGTGCAGATGACGATTGAGATACCGTTTGAGATGACTATGTCTAAAATATATATTTTTTTAAAGGACACAAGCAGGCTGCATGGAAAAAGTATGCTGCACTCCTCTTTCCTATAAATGCTCTCACTTTGAAGTCAGCCAAGTGCAAAATAATCACCAGGCTCCCACAAAAACACAGCTTGACATTTCACCTCGGTCTTTGAATGCTCCGCAAATGTAATGAGATAAAAACAAAATGTAAAGCCCTGTTTATTACAGAAAACAAGTTTTTGGAAGAATACTGTAAACACGGCTTTAGCATGGGGATATACGAACTCAAGCTGCACAGCCTAAAGCAAATAAAGTCAGTAAATTGAAAGCTAGAAAATGTGAGCTACAAACCACAAAGCCAATAGCAAGCCACAGGCGGAATGCATTCCCAGGTAAACGTTCTGAAAGTTCCCAAGACGTCTTTCACATACCAGACAGCGCTGTCTAGTAGGCGGTGACTTAAAAACCTATGAAAGCCAATGGCTGAAGTGGACAGCCTGAAAGCCTCCTCTCAGTACTATCTCTTACATGCACTTTTTAGGTCCCATCTACCAGACAGGTTTTAGTTGCCTGTAGACGAAAACCTCTTGTGGTTTGCCAGACATCTACAGTGGGTTTAGAGCCTGCCTATTGATGACCATTGGCTGGCTGTCCTGCTTCTTTCATTTGCTTACTTCTTGTCCCATAGCTTTTCTTTCTCTTCTTATCCTTATCCCTCCCTGGAGAATAGCCTCTTTACCATCCTTTGATGGTCCTTTGTATTCTTTCACTGCTCCAATTCAGGGAACTTCTTTATTTTTCTCTCCATAACAGTGCTTGTTTTCTTGCTCTCTCCCTCGTGTGCTGATCCCCCGCTCTCTGTTGCTTCCACATCCCTCTCCCTAAGCTTGCCCATCGCTTTCACCACCCCTCCCTGGATTTTATGTTTTTTTTTAAGCCTTCCCTAAATTCAGCCTCAAGTACATCCTGTGCTCCCTCGACCCCTCCCCATCGATTCCCCCCAACCACTGTTCCTACCCAATACTTAGTTACTCCCTGAACCCCTTTCAGTCCCTTTTTTTAATTATTTATTGACAGCCTGTCACTGCTGTTTGCTGGCAGGCTGCTTTCGAGTGCTAAAATCGCTTTTGTGCCACTTAAACTATTTTTTTTTAAGTTTCTCATCTGAATGGTGTCTGCCATCTTGGATTGCTAAATCAAACAAGCATTTGCAATGCAATAAGTCTCACATTTGCGAGAGTTTAAGCTATTGGCATTGTAAATGAAAAAGTACTGCTACGTGCAGGTTGTTGCTACTGGGCTTATGATTTTCAATTGCAGTACTCTCCGCTAATACCACGAGTGCCCAGAACTCCCATTTGTTTATGTAGAAAGGGTGAATTGGAGGCTTTAGGGGGAGGGCACATCCACAAAGTAGGCCTGAGACTCATGTTCTAGCACATGCATGGTCACCACAACATGTTGCCTTACAACACACACACTCCACACTACCGACATAAAGAGCAATTGACAACCCTATTCACCCCTCCATGAAACAAAACATACATACCCTCTGGTACTATACATACTACCCAATGCGCATAAAAGGCTTCGACACATCGTACGTGCATTAAAGATGGGAAAACATTGAGATGAACTGGCCCAGAGCTTTGTGAGGCCAATCCAGGGCCAGATGTGTGCTATACAAGAACATTTTCTGACCCTGATGTCTCTCAGGTTCCATCACATATAAACCTTGGTAGAGAGGTTTTCTGGTTTGGTGAAATAAACACTTGGGCTCTGAGCCTTCGTAGACTCGGTCGTATAAACAGCCAGGCTATGTCACGTGGACAGCCGGGTCCTGAGACCTCAGCATCCCCCCACCCTAAGACTAGCCTAGTCCTTCGGCCTTGACATCTGTTCGATAAACTGCATCACCCTTGCAGGTTGTCACAGCAGCTGCCATCGGAGGCCTCAGAGATTGTGTCACTTTACCTTTCAGGTGCTTGGCACCCGAGGTTCTGTCAGAGGGGTATAGCTGAATCTGGAGTCCTTGTGGGTTTTCTTTCTCAAGTGGACAGCCCGTTTGTCCTACCTTCAGGTTCTCTCGTATGGACCACCTATAGCTGGGGCTGGGCCTTGTAGATATTGTAACATAAACTCTATGGTCAGAGGCCACAAAGGTTCTGTCACATTCGCAGTCCGATTCTGAGATCTTTAGGTCCTGTCCCCTGGACAGCCCGGTCCCTGGTCTTCGCAATCGGGGGACAGAGAGCCTGGTGAGGCCTTCAGGCTCTGTCACCGGGACTGTCTGTTCCCAAGGCTTTGTATGTCAAGCATGGACAGCCTGACCCCCATCAGTCTGAAGAAGTTTGAGGAACCGTTCTTGTGCTTGCGGTCTGCGGTGCAGTCTCCGCAGTGTGTCCTGAGCAGGGAAAGGAGGAAGGAAGGTGTGTGGTCTGTGGTTGCAGTTGTCGGTTTGGACTTGGGACCTTCTCCTTCCGGTCTAGATTGAGGGTGCCTTCACCTGACCGTAGCAGGCGCTCTGTGTAATCTTGTGCAGCGAGAGCTGCTATCGTGTCACTCCCGCTTTGATCTGATGAGTGAGTCACTGAACAAACACCGGTGGATTCCTCCCGAGCGCGCCACGCCGGCCTCTAGATTACAGCTGCCGCCATTTGGTTAATGGCTTCCAGTGAAACTGGGGCTGAGGTCCGGGGACAGGATTGTGCATATGAAGTATTACCCCATCCACCTCTGGAGACCCTCAGAGATGTATTACCCCCATCCACCTCCGAAGACCCTCAGAGAGTCTCCTTCTGACCCGGCCGGTCTTGCTTTGGTGGGGGGGAGGGGGGGAGGGGGAGGGGGGGGGGAAGGGCAGCCCGCAGCCCGCCTCCCTCAGTCCCTTTGTATCGATGAAATGTGGTGTATTTCCGAATGGATAACCCGCAGACCGAGGAATACCGGGTCCAAATCCAAGTGGAATACCGTGCCCAAATCCACTTCAGTTTACCACCGACTTACCGCTCACATAGGCAGTAGTAAATGGTTGCAGGGGCTTTGTGGAGACCTGCTGTGTGGATGACAGGTGACGAGGGGGAGGGGGAGGGGTTACAGGTAGGGTTGTCACCTGGCTTTTTGTTTGCAGTATTTTAATGTCGCTGCTGGTACAAAAATTATGAAACTTACCGAAACCGGTATGTTTTTGCCCTTATCTGTACATACTCAAAACAGTCATTATGAGAAGAAAGCACTTTATAATGTGTCCTAGAGCTACCTTAATAGACCGACTGATAATTAAGGTAAACAGAGACAAGCCAGGTTAACAAGCACTGTTAAAGCCAATAGATCTTACCTAATCAAGAGTTATTGGCTGTGGAATGTGTTTTAGCCATGTTGTACAACAGCATCTCTGCATCCCAACATGGCTAAAAGTAGTGACATAGAGGAGAGTGGAGCAGAGTGCTGTAGAGTGGAGTGGCACAGAATGTCTTGTACTGGAGCAGCAGAGAGTGGAGTCACATAGAGTGGTGTAAGGTGGAGTGGTGTAGAGTAGAGGGGACTGGTGGAGAGTGCATTGGCGTTGAGTGTTGCAGATTATAGTGGCGTAGAGTGTAGCAGCATAGAATTCAGATGCATAGAGTGCAGCGTAGTAGATTGTAGTGGTGTAGGTTAGAGTGTTGTATAGTAAGGTGCAGTGACGTAGAGTGGAATGATGCAGAGTGAAGTGGTGTAGAGTAGAGTGGCATAGTGTACAGTGGTGCAGAGTAGAGTGCTATAGAGTGCAGTGGCATAGATTGGTGCAGAGTATAGTGCCGTAGAGTGAAGTTATGCAGAGTAGAGTGGCGTAAAGTGCATTGGCATAGAATGCAGTAGTGCAGAATAGAGTGGCCCAGAGTGCAATGTTGCAGAGCAGAATGTCTTAGAGTGCAATGGTGTAGAGTGGCATAGAGAAGAGTGGTGTTGAGCAGAGTGGTATAGAGTGCAGTGGCATGGATTGGTGCAGAGTATAGTGCCGTAGAGTGAAGTGATGCAGAGTAGAGTGTCGTAAAGTGCATTGGAATAGAATGCAGTAGTGCAGAATAGAGTGGCCTAGAGTGCAATGTTGCAGAGCAGAATGTCTTAGAGTGCAATGGTGTAGAGTGGCATAGAGAAGAGTGGTGTTGAGCAGAGCGGTATAGAGTGCAGTGGCATGGATTGGTGCAGAGTATAGTGCCATAGAGTGAAGTGATGCAGAGTAGAGTGTCGTAAAGTGCATTGGCATAGAATGCAGTAGTGCAGAATAGAGTGGCCTAGAGTGCAATGTTGCAGAGCAGAATGTCTTAGAGTGCAATGGTGTAGAGTGGCATAGAGAAGAGTGGTGTTGAGCAGAGCGGTATAGAGTGCAGTGGCGTTCAGAACCGTAGTGCAGAGTAGTGTGCAGTGGCGTAAAGTGGCATAGGGGCGTGGAGTGGCGTAGAGTAGTGTAGACTGATGTAGAGTGCATTGGTGTAGAGTCCATTGGCCTAGAGTGCAGCAGCATAGAATTCACTGCCATACAATGCAGCATCGTAGAATGCGAGAATGAAAGGAGTAGATTAGAGTGGTGCATAGTAGAATGCGGTGGCATAGAGTACAGTGCCGTAGAGTGTATAGCAGAGTGGCGTAGAGTGCAGTGGCATTGAGTGGAGTGGGGCAGAGTGGAGTAAAGTGGCATAGAGTGCAGTGGCGAAGAGTAGATTGTTTCAGAGTAGAGTGAAGTTGTGTAGAGTGGAGTGGTGCAGGGTAGAGTGCAGTGGCATAGGGTGTAGGGGCATAGTGTGCAGTGGTGCAGAGTAGAATAGATTGGCATACAGTGGATTGGCGTAGAATGAAAGGGCATAGAGGGTGGTGGTGCAAAGTAGAGTGCATTAATGTTGAGTGTATTGGCAGACAGTGCAGTGGCATAGAGTACAGTGTTGGAGAGTGGCATAGAGTGGAGTAGAACAGAGTAGTGTGGAGTGGGCTAGAGTGTAGTGGTGTAGAGTGCAGTGGTGAAGATCGGGGCGTAACACAGGCCCCCACAGCCCCAGCCTTCACAGCACCAAGCATGGATCCCGGTCTGGTGTCAGTGGACCCAGTAATTCCGGTTCCAAAAACACTGGTCAATGTGGAATGGCCCTTAGCAGCTTAGGACTGTTGAATGTGGGTGGGTGGTCTGGGTGTAAGATGGCTACCACTATTGCTTCCTGGCCATCACAGCTCGTTTCCACCCTCACATCTCCTAGGCAGGCTGGAAGGGTACCATGGTGTTCTGGTAAATGAAATGAACTCCAGAATGCGCAGAACTTGGCACTCATAAGTGAGGTCACTAGGAACACACTGACACAGTGTGAATTACTATGGAGGTAAGCAGAGAGTATGAAAACTCAGGGCACAGAAGGTGCTGTGAGGGAAAGCGTGATGTACTTTGAAGAGCCCCTAGAAAAGGTCTGCTCGAAGCTAACTACTTTGTTCTAAGTGTGCCAGGTTGACGGGGCCGGAAACATAAAGCATCTACTACTTGTATGTACTTGTAGATGGGCACAGGTTATACCTCTATTTATTGAGAAGAATATAACAACATAGAGCCAGGCACTAAAGTGTCATTGATTATTATCTGATAACAGATGTATGAGTTGCCTCTTAAGATAAGACAACCTGGTCGCCATGAATGAGGGGGGGAGAAAACTGGGCATGCCAGTGGTTGGGCATAAACCCTTAATATACTAAATGTATGTAAGCAACTCTGGTACACTGCGGTGTATACAAAGAAGAGAAATTATAATTTAATTCAGAAAAATTAATATTACATATTCCTTGTATCTAAGTAACAAATACCACAATTTTTTTTAAAGGATTGTGTTATGTTGTATCATGACCTTGCACCGATGGGTACATGGTGAGACTTTATTGTAGATACATCCAGAAGAGGGGCACAGACAGCAACGCTTAAAGAGCTCCTCCAGCATCCACTTCGAACACCCACTCCCACATTCCAGTTTCATCCATGTTAACAATCCACACTCTGTCTTCCACCTTCCAAGAAATGCAAGCCACAGATAGAGCCAAACAGAGACTTTCTTAAGCATTGAACAGTTTGCTTTTATTTCTATACCCTAATTGCCAACAGCAACAGCTGTGTTTCAATTCTAATGTGACTTTATGGGTCATCATCAGGACGAGGGATATTTGGAGCATATGCCTAAAAACTGTATAAGACGAATCCTGAGGTCAAAAAGTGCCATTATGGTCGGGGTGGCTGCTGTTCTTAATAGTTAACAATACAATCTCACAGTTGGGTCCTACCTGGCATCTGGTTGATGAGCGCCACAGAGAGCGAGGTAGCTGGCATTAGAGGCCAACCAGGCTCTTCGGGGTTCTTCTTAAAAGCCGCTGGGTTGTTTGCGGCCTTACTGTTAATGCCAAAAAACAATCTACCCCCCCTAAATGCAAAGCACTGCTGGTTCAAAGGAAGGGTTGGCTTAAGGTGTGGCACAAAACACGGGGCCACTGGGAAGCAATGCTTCTCCAAACCGTTTGATCGTGTACTAATATTGCCCAAGAGAGGGTGGGTGGTTCGATTTTGATCGTGTTCAAGGTAGCTCCAGCCCAGCATAATGGATTTAATGTCTAGCGTTAGCATTTTAATGTAACAATGAGAAAAATCACTGCCCTAGAATACAAATGGCCGTCTATTGCAAGAGAGCTGCACGAGAAGCCGGCTGACGTATGAACGTATGTTCACGCTGCATGTTCCACCGTGATTACTTTTCAATGGACTTTAGAATTGACATAACAACGTATTGACTTAGCTTGTGCTCATTGACAAGCTGTCAGGAGATTGTGCCACGTGTGCCCACAGTCTGTCCGCGTGCCGCAGACAAGACGCTGCGTGGGGAGCTTGGGTCATGCGCACAGAAGGGCGTTTATTCCGGAAAAACAGGCGGTTAGAACGAAGAACTAATGACACGTCATGGGCAGACTGCAGGGGCGACGGAGCTGCAGGCTGCACTTCACCTGCTGACCTTTTGGTTCCTGAATGCGAACCGTGCACTTTACGGGCTCTGCCTTGCATCCCCCCACCCCCGGCCTTCCGTGCAGCTCACATGCACTTGACTGCGAACCCTGCTCCCTGCCCACCCTCCTCCTCCTCCTGCCGGGCCACGGGCTCCTGGCGGTGCGCCCTGCTCTTCAGTCTCTCCTGACCTCGACCACTCGGTGTTCATTAGCGCCCACCCTGTGAATGTGTGACCTGGCTGACCCCGACCTGCTCGGGGTAGGACGGAACTCCCTGTGACCCTTCCGTGCCACCCACTCCCTTCAGATAGCGGTGCGAGGAATGCCGCACATTCCTGAGCTGGGGATGGCCTCTGGAGGGGCTCCAAGAATGTACACACTGCACCGTGGAGGAGGAATGCACCGGCTGGATGTGAACCAGGGGGGCAGGTGGCCTTTCATGGACCCCCTGAATACTGTCCCCCCAAGGAGACCTTAGGTGGCGAGACCCCTGTTGACCAAACACGCCCCCAGAGACAGGGCATGGCAACCACACAGAGGTTATTCCACGGGGTTCCTCATACAGAAGTTCCACGTCACCGTAAGCCTCGAATGACCTCCCCCCCCCTCACAAGGCCACCCATCTTCCATCGACAGCATCTCCAGAGATCTTCCACGGAGTGCTCCCCTCCCTGAGCGTCGGTGCCCCCCAAAGACAGACCAAGAGGAGCTCCCATCCGCCCATTCACTTGAGATGCCTCTCCGTAGATTCTTCTTGGCGGGTCCCTTCCCCACGCCTACATGCTTAGGTCCCAGTGATAAGGCATTTATCTCGCCGGTGCCCAGTGGGGGTCTTCATTAGTGCCCCTTGACAGGTGTTCAGTGCTCATGGAGGCCTTCCACGAGTCTCCATGGGCAAAGGCGTAGGTACCGTTGGCGCAGCAGACAAGGGCACCGGGTCCAGAGGCTTGAGAGGCAAATTCAACTCTGAAAATCGCCATATTTATTTTACTACCGCAATAGGAGTCGGGGGCCATTTTCCTTGCTTGCACCAGGGTCCATGGCATCCTTGCTCTGCTGTTGTCTGTGGGACCCTACCGCCCTTCCCTTGAGCCGATATCCAAAAGATTTCCTTCGGGGCATCTACTGTTTTTCTGTGACCCTTAGAGACATGGGGTGTCCCAAGAAGGCGCTTCCCAATCCCCTCTATAGCGGCCCTCCATAGTGGTTTCTAAGCTGGTGATCTGTGACTTCATCAACTCCTGTCATTACCCCGTTTCCAGCTTTAGAGCCCTTTCCTAGGCAATGCCCATAAAACCTTCCATGAGGGCCCTCTCTTGGGGCACTTCCCTCGCATGCGTCCCTTGGAGGTCTTCAGGTGGGAGCGATGCCACTGAGACCTCCCATTGGGTTCTCTGATTGGGAGAGCAGAGAAGGTCAATTTGGTGGCTGGGAAGTTAGGTGTCTATCTTCTTTCCCCTCACAGATTTTAAATACCGCAGACCATACCAACAGCCACTGCACTACAAAGCAGGGGAGTGACGTGTACATAATTAACACTACATTAAAACACAGGATTGAGTGTACAAATTATGGCGGTATAAAGCACATTTGGGCATACAAGAATGGGGTGTACAAACTGGCCCAATGAGGCAACCGACATGGGGATACACACATGGGGGTATAGAGATCAGAGCGAAGCAACCCACTAAGTGGTGTACAAATATTGAACTTTACACCAGTTGCCATATGACATACAAACATGGGGTGTACTAACACCTATCGCCTGTGCAGTTCTATGATGTTGGCCCTGTGTGGAAATATTGGAAGACGAATGAAGCTGAAAGTCACAGTTTCTAACACTGTCAGGTGGATTTCCCTATAATTTGACATCACTGGGTTCAAATGTCGATGGTACTCTCACTACATTGATACAGAAAGGCGGCCACATAAGGGCCGCAGCACCAGCGCTCTCCACCTGAGCACGCAGGCAGGGCAGAAGAGTGAGGGACTAATCAGCTGCGTCTGCCTTAAGCCATTAATGCGCTCCACAAGGTACCTTCAAGGACGCCCTGCCTTAGAGGGCACGGCTCTTCTCAGGGCTCGAGAAGTACCTTGTGTAATTTTATTACTGCGTTTGGGGTGGTTTTATGGTACCCTATGGTAGCTCGGATCCTATATTGTTCGGGTGGTTTATCCTTAAATGCCCCCTTTGGGTGCAGGATCGAAATTTGACTCAAAGTGACCGGCCCAGCAGAAGCCCTGAGTCCAGAATTAAAGAATGTAATTGCCGCATTCTCCTTTACAGCCAGGCAGTGCGCAAGAATGAGGTAAACAAACACAGCAGAATAAAGCAACCTCGCTTAGTGAACTAACACTGTGTGTCCACAAACATATCACCATAAAGCAACCCGCCTTGGGGTGTACAAAAGTGTCTCTATAAAATAACCCGAGAATGGGGTGTACAAACATACAACCTGCCCTGGGGTGTGCAACAAACGTATTACCAAACCGTTCATCCTGTGTACAAACACAACATTATACAGCCTCAAAAACAAGATGTGCACAGAGGAAACCTGGCGCTGCAAACAGCGCACATGCGACTACAGTACAAACACAGCATTATAAAGCAGAGAAACGCCGGAGGCAAACTCCTGGCACTAACATGCATTAGAGACAACTGTGGGCTCTTACCAGTGGGTCTCTTAGAAAATGACACCGCAGGTCCAAACACGGGGGCTAAACACAGCACGTTTCTGGGTTCTCCTCACAACGTGATTGCTATTTGACGCCAGGCTTCTGCAGCTTGTGTTGAGGAAATTAAACATCCCCTTGTGCTTGTATAAAACATAGCTGCCAAGTGGCATTGGCACCATGTCATGCCCATTCTTAGCTTTAATCCAACAACACTTTGCATGCTGGAATGTGTAACCCCTTACTTAGACTGTCACAGCACAACTCCCAGAATGCAAGGCGCTGTTGGCTTAAAATCCAGGCCTGGCTGGCGGTGTCACACGTGACGATAGAGCCATTTGGAGGCAATGCTGAATCTGTAATTTAGCAGGCGTGTCTATACTCTTAGTAAATTGTAAATACCGCCAGTGTTGACACACTGAGGTCTGAGGCCTCTGTTTGTTATGAAGTAAGGTTCAGGTCAGTCCTTGTGAGGGAAGCTGCAGGAGTGAGGACAGGTACGGTCTTTGTAATTGTAATTGCCTTTATACAGCGCTTAATACCCCTGATGAGGCATCAAAGCGCTTTTCGGCAAGTAGCACACTACTCCAGAACCAAAGGGGATTTGTGGTGAATTAGTATAAGGGATACTAAATTAATTTGAGCGGTGGACATGTAATTTCAGAGAGGCCCTGTTTTGTCTGGGCTATGTGAAGGGAGCCCCCCTCCCCTAGTCCGGGACTTAGCGACAGCTGGTGCTCAGGTTTACCGAACCAGCAGACTTCTGTGCTCCCCCAGCAGTCTCCCAGGCACTACCCACGAGTTGCTGATCCTCCCCCGGCAGTCTGTCGGGCAATGCATGAGGTCTCCCTGATTCAGACGCTTTCTTCCTACAGCCATCCTAGGTGTTGCTCGGCCAGAAACAATCTACCGGAAAGTGCCCTGATCTGGGTGCCCATGCCGTATCTTAGCACCCTCCCAATTTCAATCCGTGCCAACAACTATCTCCCAGACAATGCTTTCAGGTTTTTTTTAAGGCAGACCCATCAATATCCTCCCAGAGAGAGGTCCTGACCCCCAGGTCTCCCTGACGCAGCATCAATCTTCTATGCAGTGCTCCTAGTTGTTCCTCACCCAGCAGTGATATCGCAGACAGTGGTCCCAGGCCTCCCTGGCTCAGCAACAGCAGTAGCATCCAACACTGGTCCAGTAGCATCCTAGACAGTGCATCAGGACTTTCTGATCCAGCAGCCGTCTCACAGGCAATGTCACCGAATCTGCCTGGACCAGCCGCAGTTCCAGCAACAGTATCCAAGCAACAGTATCCAAGCAGTATACTAGATAGTGAGACTGGGCCCAAGTCCAGCAGCAGACTCCCACAAAGTGCCCCAGGTCTCCCTGCTCGACCAACAGTCTCACAGAAAGTGTCACCCTGGTCATCCTTAGCCAGCAGCTGTCTCCAAGAGTTAATTACTCCCATTGCCCCTATAGTCCAGCAGTCTGGGAGACAATGCTTCCATGACTCCCTGACCCAGAACACTGTCACCGAACCGAACAGTATCTGCACAGGTTTCCTTCACTCTTCTCATCATTGGAGAAGATGAGGCCTAACGGCCAGAGCTGCTGAGTTTGGATCTGAGGAACGATGTTCGAGTCACAGCGTCGGCTTAGCATTCTGTGATTCCAGGCAAATCACTTGATTCCCCTGGATCTAAAAAATGAATCTGGCCTTCTGAAGTGTAATCTGCTGCTCACAGAAAGCACTCTAAAGCCAGTGGGCCAACTTTGCTTTACTTAAAAGCCAATAGGTCTCATCTATGCAAGAGCTCTTGGCTTGGCCAATATGTTTCAGCCATGTTGTACACTAGCGTGGCTGCTGTTCAGCATGGATAAAAGTTAGTAGGGTAAAGGAGAGTGGCATGTAGTATCATGGAGTGACGTAAAGTGGAGTAGAGTGGAGTGGTCTGGAGTGGTGTAGAGTGGAGTGAAGTCAAGTGGTGTAGAGTGTTTTAGAGTGTTGTGGAGGGAGTAGAGTGTCATAGAGTGGAAGGGTGCAGAGTGGACTAGAGTTGAATGGAGTAGAGTGTAGTAGAGTGGCATAGAGCACAGTAGATTGACATACAGTAGAGTGGAATATCGTCAGAGAGTGGAATTGCACAGAGTGGAGTAGAGTGTTGTAGGGTCGAGTGGCATGGAGAGGAGTGGCATAGAGTGGCATAGAGTTGAATAGAGTTGCATAGAGTGGAGTGGCGTAGAAAAGAGTAGAGTTTAGTGTGTCGTAGAATAGAGTGAAGTGCCATGAAATGGCATGAAGGGAGTTGTGTTGAGTGTCGTAGAGTAGAGTAGTGTTATAGAGTGTTGTAGAGTGAAGTGACAGAGTGGAGTAGAGTTTAATGGAGTAGAGCATCATTGAGTGGAGTATTGTGAAATGTAGTGTCGTAGAGTGGCCTAGAATGAGGTGGCGGGAAAGTACACTGGTACAGATTTGGTGGATGTAGAGCTCAGTGGCGTAGAGTAGAGTGGTGCAGTGACATATAGTAGATTGTTTCAGAGTAGAGTGGAGTGGTGCAGGGTAGTGTGCAGTGGCATAGAATAAAATGGTGTGAAGTGCAGTGCTGTAGTGCAGACTAGATTAGAGTGGCATGGAGTGATGCCGAGTGTAGTGGCCTAGAGTGGAGAGGTGTAGAGTGCATTGGCATAGAGTTGGGTGGTGCAGAGTAGCGTGCAGTGGAATAGCGTTCAATAGCGTAGAGTGCAGTCTTGCAGAGTAGAGTGTCATAGAGTGTAGTGTCGTAGACTGCAATGGCATAGAGTGCAGTGTTGTAGAGTGTAGTGATGTAGAGTAGAGTGGTGCAGAGAGGAGTAGCGTAGAGTACAGTGGTGAAGAGTAGAAAAGAGTGGCATAGAATGTTATGACAGAGCGCTATGGTGTAGAGTGGTGTAGCATTCAGTGGGGTAGAGTTCAGTGGCATAGAGTTTCCAGAGTAGAGTTTAGTGGCATAGAGTGCAGTCCTGCAGAGTAGTTGACACAGAGTGCAGTGGCGTACACTGCATTAGTTTTGATTAATGTGATGTTGAGTGCATTGGCGTAGAGTGCTGTGGTTTAGAGTACAGTGGCGTTGAGTAGAGTGGTGCAGAGCTGAGTAGAGTAGAGTGGTGCAGCATAGAGTGCAGTGGCATAGGCGTAGAGTGGAGTGGCACAGAGTAGAGTGGAGTGGAGTACAATGGCATACAGTGCAGTGGCGTAGAGTAGATTGTTTCAGAATGGAGTGAAGTGGTGTGTATTGGTGCAGGGTAGAGTGCAGTAGAGTAGTGGCTTAGAGCAGAGTGGCATAAAGTAGAGTGGTGCAGAGTGGAGTAGAGTGGTGAAGCATTGCAGTGGTATAGAGTAGATCTTTTCAGAGGAGTGAAGTGGCGTGGAGTATCGCAGCATAGAGTAAAGTGGTATAGAGAGGAGTATCATAGAGTGGAGTGGTGCAGAGTAGAGTGGAAAGGCCCATACTGGAGTGGTGTAGAGTGCAGTGGTGCATAGTAGAGTGGGGTAGAGTGCACTGGCATAGAGTAGAGTGGTTCAGAGTAGAGTAGAGAGACGTAGAGAAACATAGAGTGAAGTGAGGTAGAGTACAGTGTCATAGAGTGCAGTGGTGCACAGTAGATTAGAGTGGCGTAGAGTGTATTGTGTGCATTGGCGTAGAGTGCATTTGTGTGGCATAAAGTAGAGTGGTGAATAGTAGAGTGTTGTGGCATAGAGTGCAGTGGCACAGAGTAGGCTGATCCAGAGTAGAGTGGTGGAGAATTTAGTGGAGGAGAGTGCAGTGGCGTAGAGTAAACTGACATGGAGTGCAATGGTGTAGAGTAGAGTGCCATAGAGTGCAATGGCATAAAGTAAAGTGTTGCAGAGTAGAATATAGTGGAGTACAGTGCAGTGGTGCAGAGTAGATTGGCTTAGAATGCAGTGATGTAGAGTGTATTGGTTTTGAGTAAAGTGGTGTACAGTGCACTGGCATTGAGTGTAGTGGTGTAGAGTGCAGTAGCATAGAGTGGAGTGGTGCAGGGTAGATTGTAGTGGCATAGTGTGGAGTGGCATAGAGTGGAATGTCGCAGAGTGGAATAGAATGGCATAGAGTGTAGTGCTTTAGAGTAGATTGTTTCAGAGTAGAGTTCAGTGACATAGAGTGCAGTGTCATAGAGTGTAGTGTTGTAGAAGTGCAGCAGTGCAGAGTAGATTAAGTGGTTTAGAGTGGATTGGCGCAGAGTGCAGTGGCGTAGGGTGGAGCGATGTAATGTAGCGTGGCGTAGACTGTAGTGGCGTTCAGTGCAGTAGAGTGGCATAGAGTAGAGGGGCGCTGAGTAGAATACAGTGGCATAGAGTGCAGTGGTGTAGAGAAGAGTGTTGGTGCATTCTGTGGCGGAGAGTGCAGTGTTGCAGAGTGAAGTGGCATAGAGTGGATGGGTGCAGAGTAGAGTGCAGGGTAGAGTGGAGAGGTGTAGAGTGTAGTGACGTATAGTGCATTGGCGTAGAGTGGTGTTGAGTTGAGTGGTGCAGAGTAGAGTGCAGTGGAATTAAGTAGAGTGGCATAGAGTTCAGTGGCAGAGAGTGCAGTGTTGAAGAGTAGACTGTCATAGAGTTCAGTGGTCTATAGTGAAGTACCTTGGCGTAGAGTACAGTGGTGTAGAGTGGTACAGATTAGAGTGGGGTACAGAGAAGTGACGTGGAGTACAGTGTTGCAGAGAAGAATAGAGCGGCATAGAGTGCAGTAACGTAGAGTACAATGGTGTAGAGTGCAGTGGTGTATAGTGCAGTGGCATACAGTGTTGCAGCGTAGTATACAGTGGTATAGGGTGTGGTGGCATAGAGTGCATTGGTTTTGAGTAAAGTGGTGCAGAGTACAGTGCAGTGGCACAGAGAAGAGTTGCGCCAAATTTAGTGGTGCTGAGTGCAGTGGCATAGAGTAGATTGTTTCAGAGTAGAGTGGAGTGGTGCATGGTAGAGTGGCATAGCCTGCAGAGTAGATTATAGTGGAGTAGAGTGGATTGGCATAGAGTGCACTTGTGTACAGTGGAGTGGTATAGATTAGAGTGCATTGGTGTAGAGTGCAGTGGCATGGAGTGCAGTGTTGCAGAGTAGAGTGACCTAGTGTGGAGTGGCGCAGAGTGTAGTGGTGTAGAGTGTAATGGCGAAGAGTGCAGTGCTGCATACTAGAGTAGTGTGGGGTAGAGTGAATTAGCATAGAGTAGAGTGGTGTAGAGTAGAGCAGCAGAGAGTGAAGTGGCGTAGAGTGGAGTGGTGTGGTGCAGAGTAGAGTGCAGTGACATAGTGTGAAGTGGAGTGGCATAGTATGGAGTGGTGCAGAATAGACTGCTGTGGCATGGAGTGGTGCAGCGTAGAGTGGAGTGAGTTGAAGGAAAGGGAAGTATGCATGGTGTGGTAGCATATCTGTCATTACAGACAACACATATTCAATTGAAATGACCATTACATTTGCACAAACATACAGTTTTACTGATAAAATTATACAGTGCAAAAACGATAATGTGTCGAAATGTCATCACCTAGCGTATAGATTTGTTTTGATTGTATTAAAATGTTTGTTTCCATCAAACTTCAGAATTACCAACAAATGTGCTTCATTAGTGCTTTTCTAATTCTGATATATTCTTAAATATATGCACAGTTCGTTTGACAGACGTTTAACAGACATTTAAATTTTGTTCCTCAAGCACAACCCCAGTAGCCAGCATGATTGTCACATAAATCCTCTCACTTTGAAGTCAGAGAAAGAAAGGTAAGCTCCAAGCTCCATGGAAGACACATCCTGACATGACCTCTGTCTTAGAATGCACAGCAAATGTGACAAGATAAGAACAAGATTTAAGGGCCTGTGTACCGAAATTAAGCACTGGAGAAAGCATACAGTAAATAGGGTTTGGACAGCAGAAGGGACGAACTCAAGCTAGACAGCCTAAAACAAATAGAGCCAGCAAATAGAAATCAAGCAAATGTGAGTGGCAAACCACAAAGCCAATGGTAAGCAATGAGTGGAATGCATGTCCATGGAAGCTTGCTGAATATACCCAGATGTTGTTAGCAAACTCTTCGACCTAAAAAGTGCAGATAAATAAAAATCATTCTAAACTGCAGAGAAGCCTCTCTCACTATCCTGGAATGGGGTTCCATTTTAGGATCATTTTCTTTTGCCCTGAACTGTGCCCTAGGGGCAGCAGTGGATGTGTTAGACACAGGAAAGTCACATTTACTATTCTAACTCTAGACCTAGAATTTTTGGGGAAAGAGCAACTTTCTCCCAAATATTCTAGAAGGTCAACTTACTATTTTATTTATTTATTTATTTTTGAAACTTGTATTGAAATAAAAGACAATCTGCCTATACAGTGTTACAGTCATGAGGATAGTTACACAGAGCCAAACGTTACATAGTTTCCACAGAAACACCTACTCTATGCTGAGTACAATAATGTTATATCTCATCGTCCGAGTCTTGATCCAATATCGGAGGTGTACAGATGTTTCCCCTATAGGTATTCTATTTGCCCCAGACCCATCCCCATTTCTTTGAGCATCCCCTGTGAATAAAGGTGGCCTTCTCAGCTACCATAACCATATCCATATCTCTACACCATTCTAGCAAAGTTGGTACGTCTGCCGACCCCCATTTCTGCGCTAGATTTCGTTTAGCTATCATCATGCCTATTGTTGCCCACTGATGCTCAGAGTGGTTAAGATCTGTTGGTTCCCATACGTTGAGGAGGCAGCATTTAGGCTCCAGCGAGACTTGCTTCTCGCTGACTTACGTAAGGATGTCTATCACTGCTGCCCAGTATGGTGTAAGCAGGTGGCACTCCCACAAGGTGTGATAAAATGTACCTATGGTGCCGCAGAGGCGCAAGCAGTGTGGGTCGGGGATTTTTCCCATCTTACGCAGTGTTACCCGTGTGTAATAGGTCCTGTGTAGTATTTTTAGCTGTACCAGCCGTAGTCTAGAGGAGATTGCCACCTCTCTAGGCGATGCAGTCACGTCCCGCCAGTCAGGATCGTCCATATCCCCCACTGCCGCCTCCCAAAGCGTCCTAAGTCGGTCAAGGGGGTCCGTCCGGTTATTAATAATTTTCTTATAGGTGAGTGAGGTTGCTTTTTTATCTAAATAGTCAGTTAGTAGCCAGTCCTCTAGAGGGGATGATACGGGGAGTATTTCCGCTGCCGGGATGGCTGCATCTATCGCATGTTTAATCTGCATATATTGAAATCTTTCCCCGGAGCCATCATGTATTGTTCTTGTAGGTGGGCAAAGCTCACAACCTCCCCATTGTGCCAGAGGTCCCCCAGCCGGGAGATCCCTATCAAGTCCCATTTTTGAAATCCCTTGTTCTTTCCCAGGGTGCCCAGTTTGCCTGTGTCCCACAGTGGAGTGTGTTGCTTTAGTCTGTCTGACCAGCCCAGGGGCCGTGTTACCGTGTGCCAGACACAAATTGTGTGTGCCGTTGGTCCCATGAGGTCTTGGGTTTTCCGTTTGTTGTAAAGTACCCTATTAATTCCTCCATTCCCCAAAGCGACTCTGTCTAGATGGCAAGCAGGGTCAGTGTCAGGTACATGGATCCACTGATTAATGACTGTGAGTTGCGAAGCCCAATAGTATGCCTGTATATCGGGTAGAACAATCACCCCATCATACCAACTTCTTATCAATTTACTCGCTGCCACCCTTGCCGGTTTACTATCCCATAAGAGGACAGTGACCTCCGAGTTCATTGCTCTAAAGTATGAGTCAGGGACTGGATAGGGTGTGTTGTGCAGGGCATATAAAAATCTGGGCAGGGCCATCATTTTGAAAAGAGCCGCTCTGCCCAGTAGGGTGAGCGGCAATGCTCTCCAATGCTTTATTTCACACTTCAGTCTTTGCAGCGGTGCTTGCAAGTTAAGTGCTAGGAATGCGTCCAGGTCCGACGTTACGTGTATCCCGAGGTATTTAAAGCTATGTCTCACTATCTGGACCGTGCATGCATCCCTTTGGCAGGCGTGGTGGCAATCCATGTAGAATGTAAAGTACAGACGTGTCCCAATTAATTGCATATCCCGACACCGACCCAAACACCGCACAGACGTTGAGCAATGCGTATAGGGATCGCGTGGGCGAGGCTATATATATTAAGCATAGAGGGAGATGCGATCTTCCCATCCCTCCCTCTATTTTAGACCTCTGATCATGGGATCCCATCTAATCCAGGCCGCCAGCGGCCAATAGGGTGGATAATGGGCAGGCCTGTCGCGTCCCTCTACCCAAAGTAATTTCTCTTGATATGTGCCCATTGGCAACTACATGAGGGATAGGGTCTGTGTAGAGTCGGTGTATCCAGGAACAGAATTTCGGTCCAAACCCTAAGTGTTGGAGGACCGCAAACAAAAATGCCCACTCCACCGAGTCAAAAGCCATTTTTGCATCCAGTGAGAGGATCGCAGTGTCCTCCCTCACTGTATGTTTTTGACCCAGTACGCCATGCAGGCGCCTGAGGTTCAAGGCCGTGTTTCTGCCTGGCATAGATCCTGATTGGTCCGGGGGGACCAGTTTGGCAAGGTGGGGTGTCAGTCTGAGCGCTAATGTTTTGGGTAGAATTTTGGCTTCTGCATTGATTAGTGAGATCGGTCGATATGATGTGCATTCGCAGCCGGTTTGCCAGGTTTGTGGATGGCCACAATGGTGGCCAGTCGCTGATCTCTGGGGAGTCCTCCTTGGGCTCGACTCGTCTCATACATTTTCAACATATAAGGGGCCACCTTGTCCACCGTATGTTTATATAATTCTATTGGGATGCCATTACAACTGGTGGCTTTACCTCATTGTATCTTGGAGATGGCTGCCTTGAGTTCGTCCACCGTAATGTCTGCCTCTAGTCCCTCAGTTTCTTGAGGCATGAGCCCCGGTATGTGAATGTCTTTAAGGAATGCGAGCGCTTCCTGGACAGTGGTCGTGTTCGTGGATGTGTATACTTGTTCGTAGTGTTTTGCTAGCGCAGTCACTATTTCTTGTGGATCTGATGTGACACCCCCAGTTTCGGTTTGGATCTGTGCTATCCATCTATTTGCTCGCTCCCTCTTTATCTAGCCAGGCAAGAAGTTTGCCGGCTTTATCCCCAGATTCATAGATTCCGTGTTGGACTGCCATTAGGCGGGTTTTAGCATCTGCCCAAAGATATTCTTTATATTCCTGCCGTTTTACACGCAATTCATGCGCAGTAGTGTCAGTGGGGTCTATAGCATGTTGAGACTCTGATTGCTGTACTTCCTGCTCCAAGGTCTCTACTTCATTTTTCTTTTCTTTTTTATGACCCTCAATGAGGGAGATGGCCTGCCCACGTATGACTGGTTTGTATGCCTCTCATAGCGTTAGCGGAGAAGTGACTGATGTCTCATTTTCTTGAAAATATTGCGATGTTGCGGTAACTAAACCTTGCTTGATTTTAGAGTTAAGTAGGAATCCTGGATATATGGGGTACAGACGACATTGGGTAGGGCTGCGTGCTCGAATCTCTGCCTTTACCGGGGAGTGATCGGAGATTCCCAAGGGTAAGTGTGAGGTCGTCCCCATCCTCCCCATGTTATCTAGTGCCGTGAATATGTAGTCTATGAGCGAAAGGCTATTGTGGGCCCCTGAATGAAAAGTGTATTGTCTTTGATGTGGATTTTGGAACCGCCATATGTCCAGTAGACCGTGGGCTTCCAACAATTCGGCCAACGGTGAGCTAAGTCAATGTTGGGGGCGGGCAGGCTTACGGTCCAATTCGTCATTTATGGTCATGTTAAAGTCGCCCCCTTATATTAAGTCCCCTTCTGGTAATGCTAGGAGGAACTTGCCCAGATCTTGAAAGGCGGATGAGTGTAGGGCGGGCAGGATATAAACAGACACTAAGTTAAGCATGCGACCCTCACATTGGACCGAGGTCGCTGCAAAACGGCCCTGGTCATCTTTGGAGGTACGGTGGACAATGTGAGGGAATTGCTTTTCAACAAGGATTCCCACCCCTCTGGATCCCGAGTTGAACTCCGAGTGCACTATTAATTGCAACCCCCATCGGTCAAGTGCTTTACACATGGATCCTACTAAATGCGTTTCCTGCAACAGTATAACTGCTGGGGCCTTACGCTTTAGATATTGCAGCACCAACCCTTGTTTTATCTTGTCTCTCAGCCCATTAACATTCCACGAGAGGAATGATAACGTTGGTGTTGTGGTGCGTTGTGTCATTGGATCAGATGAGGTCATAGAAGGCATGGGTCTTCGTGACAGGCTGGATATCTGAGGTCAAGTGTGAACATGTTCCCGTAATTACTGTGTGTCAGTGTTTGCAGATCGATAACTATGAAAACAATAACATCCTAAACAACTTTGTATTGCAGACATACATTGTCTACAGCTGAATACTACACCCCCCAGTCGTCGCTCAGTTGGAGTAATGACATAAGCATAAAACCATAGGGCCCTCATCGTGCCATCGTTGAGCCTCCTCCGGCGTCAGGAAGAACCAAGATTTGTCACCGTCAACTACTTTTAACTTGGCGGGGAAGAACATCATGTATTTAAGTCCCATGTCTCGAAGAGCCCGTTTTATCCCTTCAAAGGAGCGCCTTTCTTGCTGTACCTTCAGAGTAAAGTCCGGGAATAAACGGATAGTCGTATTATCTTAGGGGAGGTCGCCATTGACACTGGCTGCTTGCAGGATTGCATCCCGGTCACTTAAATTCAAAATACACGCAATGATGGTCGGGGCGGCACTCTAGGTTTTGGTTTAGGGATTGGGGCTCTGTGCGCCCTTTCCACGGAGAATAACAGTAACAGTCTTTTGGGCTTGAGGCGATTCAGGATATGGTCCTCGAGGAAGAGATCCGTGCTGGGGCCCTCCGCCCCTTCAGGCACCCCCACCACCCGGATGTTGTTGCGGCGGGCCCGCCCTTCCTGATTATCCAGGTGGAGTGCCATTTCTCTATGTTGATGAACCAATTTTTTAACCCTTTCCTCCAGCTTACGTGTCGCAGACTGCAACTCCCATATATTTTCTTCCGTGGCAGTGACCCTTTCGGACGTTTTTCGCATGTCGGCTCTCATGAGGTTCATCTTGATCGTGACCTTGTCGATTTTGGTCTCTAGATTTGTTCCTACTGTTTGTATCGCCGCCATAATTGAGCTGAGGGATGGTTCTTCTGCGGCCGTGCTGTGTCTCGTGCCCCTTCTTCCGTGGTGAGCTGTCGCGGTACCGCATATTTGTCCATTGTATTGCCTTGGACAGAGGCCGTAGTTCCCTTCGGCGTCGTCATGGTGCGGTGTGCCGCCGAGGCCAAGCACCGCGATATGGTCAGGGACTGTCACTGCACACCCAGCCAGTATATGGCGCCGTCCAAAGGGGTCCGTATCTTCCGCTATTGATGAGGATAATGGCTTATCATATGGCGGGAGCGCTGCGGACTTCAAATAACATCAATCCGGTAATCAAAGTTCCCACATATGGATAAATGAGAAAGGAGGGTGGGCCCAAGACTGCACTCACGTCCCCCCTCCGCTCCGGTCAACAAGGCCGCCTCTTGCATCACACCCCCCTAGTTTGCACCGCCTCAAGCCACCATGCCGTGTCTACATCTCTCACTCTGAATAGTTCTCTGGGGCTAGTAGTCAGGGGCCGTCACTCGTAAGTGCAGCGCTTCACCCTCAGGCTGAGTTATTGCCGGAGTATGTAGCTCTTCAATATGCACATATAAAGGCCCCCGTCAGATCTCCAGTGTCCACCATTCCCAGATCGACTGTATGTTACAGGATCGGGCATTTCCAGCGTGCAGGGGGAGGGGGGAAGAAAGTCCCGCTGTGTCTCACCTTGTGGTGCGCATTGGCAGAAGTGATCACCTCTAAGGCCGCCAAGCACTGTTTTGGGCGCTCCAGTCCTAGGTCGTAAGCCGCGGACTTTGCGTAGAACCAAGCCTCAGCCTCACGCACACGATGTAGGCCACCGCGATGTGCGACTCCGCCCCCTCACGCTAGGGCTGCTGCGTTGTTGTCGGGTTGGGCGCCGGGTCGCTGTAGCGGTTATCTCGTACCGCCAAGGATCGGAAGCGTCTCCTCCGCCGCACACCGATACTGGGGACCTTTAGCTGAGCTTCTCTCCCCTCTGGCTGTCGGATCGGTAGCGGATTTTACGGGCTTTGTCACGGGCCCTGACGGAGCTCGAGAGCTACGCCGCCATCATGGTCAGCGCCAAGCCACGCCCGCCCCCCCCCCAATTTACTATTTTAGCTTCAGTCCTGGAGTATTTTGGGCAAAATGATAAATTACCCAAGTATTGTTTGGAAGGGTTGAAAAGTAGTAATTTTGAATTGCAGAAAGTTCTGCCCTGAGGGCGCAGGGCAGGGCAAGAAACGAAGAATACCTGATCCAGCGGTCACAAAATTCTCAGGTCTATGTGTAAGTAGCTCAGTAGGCCCCGGTCTTTGCTATACTTTGTGGGGCATGTATTTGTGATTTTACACTGTAATAAGCAGAACTACAAGTCCCAAAATGCAAAGCAAAAATCTTGGTCTGGACGAATTACACACCGAATGAACCTGGGAAACTTAAGTGCTCTGGGGATTTGTTTATGGTTTAGATTGCGACGGTTGCTGTTGTGAGGGGATCCTGTTTTTAGTTTAGGGTCATGTTTTAGTCATGAGTGGGTTAAATCAAGGTGACTGGGTAGGAATGTAATAGTGGGTCAATACACGCATAGATGTCCAGGTAGGAATTATCATTTGGTAATCCTGTAGAGATATCAAAAAGATTTGCGAGTAATCGCCTCTCCCACAACATATTGTGGCATGCTTCATTATTGGCAATTATTTACACCACGGTAGGTTAATACCGCCATGGCGAACTCAACCATTTCTGGGAGGTCTTAGATAAAGGACAAGTGTATTATAACAGGGATCCAGAAAAAAGATCTTAGAGTATACTTGTGAGAAGTTGGCCTGATATATGCTGTCCACTAGTTATAGTGGGCACCTTGTATCAGTCCAAACGACCCCTTATGGTGATAGGTTAAAGACAACCTTTATTGAAAGCTATCCTAGTGGTAGCTATGGAGAGCAGCTTTCAGGCTAAGTCTTGAAGGAATGTAAAGCAGCTTGTTTTACCAGTCTATAACCTCTTGAATGATCAAATGAAAAGACAACCACACCAGGTATATATTTAAAATATGTGTATTTAAGATGAAACACACCCCTCTAGTCTCTTTATGAGACTGTAGTTCGAAGTACTTAAGTTACAACTCAGCATTCAACAGTATTAGCACAAATACACGTTTGGGCCCAAGGGGCGTACCAAACCATATACCAATAAAGTGGTATAGGAATCACGACTGAACTAGACACAAGGCCTAGAGACTGTAGAAGTGCGTGGACCACAAGAAACCACCCAAGGTAGTGACACAGGGGACCCACGGGGGACGCGTGCAGTGTGAGAACACAGCCGCAAATCGCCGTTTACTTCTATGGGGAAGGTCGCGGTTGGAAATTTAGAGTTTAAGGACACTTAGAGGATATCTACGAGCGAACCCTTTTGGACTCAGAGGTGTCTAGGGCCAACACCCACGGGAGCACCGGAGTACTCGAGTTACCTCACCCAGGGAAGCCGGGTGCATAGGTGTCAAATGGTGTCAAATGGTGTCAGGTCGCGTCGCTGTTTTCAATGGACCTGCTCAGGAAGTGCTGCCGCCGTGAAGTGTCCAGAGAGATCCAAGCCCGGATCTAGGATGGAAGGAACCTGAAAGCAGAGGGGACAGAGTATGGGTCACTTACTAGTGACCATGGGCACGATAGACCAATGCCCACAGATGTCGGGTGCTTCATGTGAGTTGATGGGTGTCTTGACTCTTCAGCCACGAGGTCCAGGAGGTGCCGATGATGACCAGGAGCTGGATTCGAGCTGTCCCACGAAGTCTGTCGAGTGCTGCGGTGTCGGCGACCAGATTGGACCCAACAAGCCTTGGCAATGGCAAGTCACTTGGAATCAGAGAAAGGATGTCGGTGCAGACCAGCAAGGTCTGGGGGACTCACCCAGCGAGGGTAAGTTGGGGCATGTCTGGAGCAACCTGGAAAGCCCAATCAGAAGAGAAGTTGCCATCGTGGGGACCTACTAACCAACGGGCTAGCGATCGCGAAGGAGCCTCGAGCAGTCGCACTGGAAACTGGCCCACGGGTCACTCGTGGAGTGGAGGCCAGAAATCTTCGGTGCAGGAGGTGCTCAAGGCTGGGGCTACTCGGAGCCCAAAGCACAACTTCGAGGAAGACCAGGAAGATGATGGATCAGCAAAAGACCACGGTGTCCAGGGGTCACGTTCCACGTCACCCACGATAGCCACGGGCCTTAGCTTTGCTGTGGACTCAGGGTAGCCTTGGGGAAGTCTGGAAATCTACCTCTGGGGAGGCAGAGACTTCGGCGTCCAGCGGGAGCTTCAGAATTGCAGACCGGACAGTTGCTTCTTTGGTGCCTGCCAAGCAGGTGAGTCACTCCTTGACCCCAAGGGAGATTTCTTCAGTCTTCTAGTCAAAGTAGAACGTCGAAGGTCCAGGATATAGGTTGCAGAGTTTCGTCCAGGGTAATCTAAAGTCTCAAGGACTGGGTTCCCATACTTATACTAAGTTTGGGGGTTGGACATACTCTAGAGACCCACCTATGGGAGCGTTTGGAAAGAGGGGTGGTTACACCCATTTCCTTTGTCCAGTTTCACGCCAGAGCAGGGGCAGGTAGCCCCTGCAACCGGTTTGAACTGGACTATGCACAGGGACACCAAGTGTGCCCCCAGTGCAGGACTTCAAAGCACCAGAGAGTGCTCCCGCCCAGCCCCGATACACATCTGCCTGTCTGGGGAGGTGGTTACACCTCCCTGGGACAGGAAACCTATTGTCCAGGCCTCCCCTGCCAGAGTTTCGGTCAGCAGCAGGAGGCCAGACCCGTGTCTGTGGCAGTGGCATCCATTTTGTGATGCCAGGGCTGTACAAAGTATTTACCGGGTTAGACCAGTGTGAACATGTTTCCCCCTCTAGAAGGGTGGAATGCTACCACCGCCGCCAGAACTGGCGAGGGGGTAGTATTCCAAAGCGTTTGACACCAAACACGACATGTTTCCGTGCAGCCAGTCCAAAGTTAGCATTTACCACGAGGTTATAATGCACTTAAGAGTATATGGTTAGGCTGAACCACAAACAGCATCAGAGGAGGTACTCCGAACGCTGCAGAGGGGCTCTGCTCATGCAGGGGCACTCTCTCACATAAAAACCAAGAACTCTGCCTTCAGGATTGTTAAGGCCTGCCATAGGAGTGACTTATAGGTTTTATATGTGTGTGCAATTGTAGTGATATAGGTAGCCTATACCACTGTAAGGGGTGCAAGCACCACCTTACCCAGGCTGCAGTTGCAGACCTGTGGTGTCATTTTGGAGTGCTTCCCAGAGGTGGTATAATACATGCTTCAGCCCCTGGTAGGCCTCTGAGCTACCTATGCCCTAGGTACATAGTATACCATATACTAGGGACTTATAAGGCACTCCAGAATCCAATTAGAAATGTATCTAATGTACATGGAAACCATTTTAGAGAGGAAGCAGCTAGGCTGGGTTCCTGATTAGCAGGGCCACAGCCAGACTAAGGTCGAAAAACAGTGAAACACCAGGAAAAAGTGAGGGTACCTATGTGAAGCAGATCCTACTTTCCTACAATACTCAGGGAATTCTCTTTATTATTGAGTACCTTAGATAGGGTTAGAAAAAGATTACAGGGTATATGAGGAGAAATTATAACTCATTCTCCTATTTGATAGTGCCAGCATGGTTCAGGCATCCTTAAAAGCCCGTACGGGTCTGAGGCCTTTGTTAGGGCTATGATAATCCCTGCCTAACTTGACATTTGTGCTATGCAAAATGGAAATGAGGCCTAACTCTCTCATCTATTTGTAGTCTCTTCTTAAGGCGGTAAACTGTAGTGCAATTAACAAAGGAAAAATATACGGAAACCATTAGACCATATTAGTTTACATATATTGGTCACTCACCCAACATATATAGATGCTGTTTGAATAAATCTGGTTGGCAATGCATGAGCAGTAGAATAATCTTCTCAATGCCATGTGTTTCGTATCATATACCATGTATTTTTTTAACCATATCTAGCGTACGCAGTAAGGGAATTCCTTAAGTATACTCTAAGATATTTGTATTTTTTCTGGATCCCTACTATAATCCAGTTGTCATTCATCTAAGAACTGCCAGAAATGGTTGAGTTCTTCATGGTGGTATTTACCCACTGTGGTGTGGATACTTGCCCATCATGAAACATGCCAAGATAAATTGTGGGTAAGGCAATTACTCCAAAATCTTCTTGATTTTTCGATAGAATTACCAAATGATAATTCATACCTGGCCATCTTTCTATATGTGTATTGATGTGTAATTAGGGAGGACATGGCCAGGTATTTCTCCTCTCTCTCTCTCTCCATTTTTGTACGATGAGGCACTAAGGGGGGCAGTGTGGGTGTGTAGCTCCCCTACTCTACCCCTCCTCTCTTGTTGGTCTGCCCAGCGATTGCAGGTTTTAATTGAATCTTCATTGTATGGTTCTCAAGTAGCTCTCGTACGACTGTCCGGGTTTTCTTTCTAATACAAAAACAGTTCCCTTCTGTGAGCATCTAAAATGCTCAAGGTCCATATGAAACTTTCCAAGCTGAAGCAATGTGACGCCCCCTCGCTACAGGTCAGGCAGGGCACCAGGCATGGTTTGTTGCTGCTGGGGTTGCCGCTGTCCCGGAGTAGGACTGTCTGAGTCGGCGTTGAGTTCCGGTCTGAACCCCGCCCCTCGCGCATGCGCTTTGCAGAGGGAGGGGCCCAGGGAACCGGCGGCAGAGAAGAGTGGATCCAGGAGGGCAGGTCAGTGCTGGGGGCTGCGAATGGGAAGTATTGTGGGAGTGGGTGTACGGGGGTGAGGGTTGGCATTCATGTATAGGGTCCGTGCCCGAGTACTTCTCAGAGCAGAGTCCCGTCAGTCACTAAACCTCCCACAGAGAACAGACCATGAGAGTGAATACCTCCCTGGGAGAAGAGACCGTAGAAAGAATAGCCTCGCGTCATTGGCCCCAAAGGGACCCCTTGCGAAAGAAACACAGTGCCCTCTCGGAGATGAGCCCTTCTTTATTGGCTTCAGTGAAC
Source organism: Triturus cristatus (assembly GCF_964204655.1). Lineage (NCBI taxonomy): Eukaryota > Metazoa > Chordata > Amphibia > Caudata > Salamandridae > Triturus > Triturus cristatus. The sequence goes on along the minus strand of NC_140584.1, from coordinate 826,488,841 downwards.
CGTGTCACCCCACGGGTCTTTTCTCCGCGGACACTGTAAGCAGTTGTCATGCATGTTTCACTTGTAAAGTGCTCACTTTGATAAGGTCTTTCAGTTGCCGTGCCCCCAACGCGTTACTGTAGCGAATGTCTCCTACTTCACAGTACAGTGGCATCCATGCAGTGACGAACCTCTAATCCCCATACTAAATGACACCCCAGCAGAGTTGCCTCCCTACCGCCGTTCAGACCCCCCCAATGTGAAGCCCTTCTCTTCACCCTCGAGTGCCCCCCCACCCCCCCGATAACCTCTTCCATGGTTAATGTCCCTTTCGCAGTCAGCTCTTCCTTTTGGTAGATAGCGCCTCGGTGCTTTACCTTCATACAATATATAGCGCTCCCTGCTGTTTACAGCGCCTTACTTTACCCCCCTGTTCATTACTTCCTGCCCCTCTCCCGCATCGAATTGTCTACACTGAACAGTGGCCACCCCCGCACTGATTAGCCACAGAAAAGAGCCTCAACTAACAAACAGCCCCGGGTGTCAGAGAGCCCTATAGGAAATGCCCCTCAGTGAAGAATGGCTCAGATGGGCCCAACACCATGCCTCCCATCCGGTCCTGTTCTACCATTTTCACAGGGCTAAATCTGTAGAACTGAACCGACTCCCTTGGGGCCATGGTCCCCTCCCACTTAAACTAAATTCTCGAAGTTGCGCTGTTTGAAGTTGTGCAATGATGCACGTGCGCAGCACTTGGGCAGTTCCAGGAGAGAGCGTGAAGAAGTTTCCCTCTTACCTAAGGTCACAGTTTTCTAGTTTCACTCCTTGCCTTTTACCTGTGCCATTCTCTCTTGAGTGTTACTGCAACGTCAGTGTTGAGCTAGTGAGATCAATGGGCACATAGGCTACTTATATTCTACTTTGCAAACCAAATTGCCTCCATGCGCCAGCTTTTAGTCTAAGGGTGGTCAAAGCGCTACAAGAACAACAACTCTGCTTGTGTGCGCGAAAAGTTTTTTTAAATTTAATACCTGAAGGCGAACTCTTTGAAGACAGCTGGAAAAGACATAGATATGAGGCATCGGTTCTCTATTTGAAAAGTAACTCTGATATAGGGGCGAGACTCACCCTGGCGGGACTTTACGAGGCGTAGACTAGCTGGACGACGAAGCAGGTGGGATCAAGCTTGCATGTTGGGGCCTGGTTTAGAGAGTGATAGATAGTAAGGAAATTTCCACCAGAGGATTCTCCGCCAGTCACTTGCTGTGCTATAATTTATCAGTAGTAAGTCTGGTGCCAAACCTTAAATTGGAAATTACGCTGGCTCCGCGTTTCAGCCTATTCTGCGCAGGATCACTGTCTTTATGCGGCAATGGAGGACTAAGTTGGTATTCTCCACTTAATTTTATGTCAAGGAATGGAAAATTATGTGGTAGCGGAGGCAAATTATTTGGAAAACAATGTGGTTAGCAGCAACTTGTGCGGCAAATTCTGTGCCATTACAGCCTGGCATTTCGACTTGCATTTATATAAGGGTCCCACAGAACACATAGGTTTTACGAGAAAGAATTATACGTTCTAATAAATCAAAGATCAGGCGAAAAAACGTTTTACATGTTCACCTGATCCTAGTTAAAATGGTATTCACCAATAATTAGTGATTTATTTTGCATGGAAGTATTAAAAAAAGTTATGGATGGAATGCTTGAATCGATCTCAGCCACTGGTAATTAGTCTGAGCCGCATCCCAGTCCTTTGTTATTTTGTGCACCATGTCATCTCAGCTTGGACCTAGCCGTATGCAAAGCAGTCTTCTTGACCCTGCTCCAGTAGGAACAGTCCAGCCAAAACTCTCAGGCCAGTTCCTCACTGAGCACACGCAATCCAGGACCAATGTTGGCCTTATTAGGGACTATTGGAGCAGGGCCAAGACTGATGTGCATATGGTTTGGTCCAAACTGAAGTGGCATGCTGAGCAAAAAACGATGGATTGGGATGCGACCCTGAGAGAGTGCTAGTGGCTGAGATTAACTCAAGCATCCCATCACCTTGTTTTTGATGCCCTTGTTTTGCATGGAAGCACAGGCATGCCATTTTATTAACTCTTTTATTTTATTTCACAGAGTAAAAGATGGTGTAAAACATACATATACAATGTTGTTTAAGGTTAACACTGTGGAATAATATATGTCCTATGGAAACACTTCTTTCCATTAAGGACCAGCCCTACAGTACATCTCTTGTTTAATACATTTGCGTTTCATTAGGATGAACTTTATGGGTCATGACCTGGTCCTTAGAAAGATGCATTATGTTTGGGATAGTTCTGAATCCTGGACGCCCCTTTGTAATCGGTGTTGCTTTGAGAACAGCTCTTTTATGTAAAAATGAATTTGTATTGTCAGTGAACTAAAATATTTCAATGATGATTAAGGAATTTGATTTTCAACCCCGTCTGAATAACATTTAAGTTCTTTAGGCTTTTGTTCTCTGCTACAGTCAAAAGCTATTCCCAGCTACTCGATTTGGTTGTGAACATCCCAAACTGGGCAAAGTTGCCACCTCTTTTTAATGTCTGAGCACAGAAATCCACAGCGTAAATATGGCTCGTTATGGTTTGTCGGGTGCCTTTTGCAATGCGTATGCAGATATCTTTTTTATAATTTTTAATCTCTTTGTCCTGGAAGCAAACTGTTTTTGTTAAAATCAGCAAATCATGCAATAGATGATGAGTTGTGTCAAGTGAGGCAAATTAACATCAAAAAATAAATGTGGTATCAAAGTTTTCAATGCACCGCATGATACTTTGCAGGCCTGCTCTGATTCGGGCCCTTGGTCACTCAGGCTGGGTGAAGGTGGTTCTGAAATCTCCTAACGAGAAATACAAAATATTGAATTCCAAATTAACATACAAGTTGGACTGTCCGCGGTAGAACCGTGGGTGGGTGGGTGGGTGGTGCCAGTGGTGGCAGAGAGGCTGCTCAGAAAGGTGCACTCGCCAACGCAAGTAATTAACATTTCAGATCATCTCATGTGTTTGCCAAGAACCGTGCAATTGGGGCTGTGCATTTTCTTACTATGAAAGAAAACAATTTTATATATGCATTACATATGACACACTGCAACTCCATGTGATAAATTCATAATGTTTCTCTTTTTATGTTGCATCATCCAATGACTAAAGACTACTGAGACGTTCTCGGAGCTCTGAAAATGCGCATTTCTTCTAACCTGCGACCTACACAGCTATTCCGCGACTGAGCCACGGAGGCTCACCCACTCGCCTCTCTGTGACCCGCGCCTTGCGCTGCTGTCCAGCACTGTGACATGGGCAGTGCTGTCAAGATACACCTCCATCTTGACCTGCACCATGCATCACTATTCCACTACTGAGACATTATCGAAGTACTCATTGTGCACGTCTTTTTGACCTGCCACAGGCCTGGGTATCCCACACAGAGTCACCCTTAAAGGTCTCACAAGGTGCCTCAACCCTGCCTTGAATGGTGATCGGATGTCCCAGTTCAGAGGGATGCCTGGATTGCTCGCACTGCACGTGTATACTGATCTGGACCTTGCTCTGATGTTCCAGTATCTGATCATTCGTGGGGCTCTGACATGTAGCAGGCACCGCTGTCTCACTAGGGCCCTCCACAGCTGTCATGTGGCAGGCACCACTGTCGCACTAGGGCCCTCCACAGCTGTCGCACTAGGGCCCTCCACAGCTGTCATGTAGCAGGCACCGCTGTCTCACTAGGGCCCTCCACAGCTGTCGTGTAGCAGGCACCGCTGTCTCACTAGGGCCCTCCACAGCTGTCGTGTAGCAGGCACTGCTGTCGCACTAGGGCCCTCCACAGCTGTCGTGTAGCAGGCACTGCTGTCGCACTAGGGCCCTCCACAGCTGTCGTGTAGCAGGCACTGCTGTCGCACTAGGGCCCTCCACAGCTGTCATGTAGCAGGCACCGCTGTCGCACTAGGGCCCTCCACAGCTGTCGTGTAGCAGGCACCGCTGTCGAACTAGGGCCCTCCACAGCTGTCGTGTAGCAGGCATCGCTGTCGCACTAGGGCCCTCCACAGCTGTCGTGTAGCAGGCACCGCTGTCACACTAGGGCCCTCCACAGCTGTCCTGTAGCAGGCACTGCTGTCGCACTAGGGCCCTCCATAGCTGTCGTGTAGCAGGCACCGCTGTCGCACTAGGGCCCTCCACAGCTGTCCTGTAGCAGGCACTGCTGTCGCACTAGGGCTCTCCACAGCTGTCATGTAGCAGGCACCGCTGTCTCACTAGGGCCCTCCATAGCTGTCATGAAGCAGGCACCGCTGTCTCACTAGGGCCCTCCATAGCTGTCATGAAGCAGGCACCGCTGTCTCACTAGGGCCCTCCACAGCTGTCATGAAGCAGGCACCGCTGTCTCACTAGGGCCCTCCACAGCTGTCATGTAGCAGGCACCACTGTCACACTAGGGCCCTCCATAGCTGTCATGAAGCAGGCACCGCTGTCTCACTAGGGCCCTCCATAGCTGTCATGAAGCAGGCACCGCTGTCTCACTAGGGCCCTCCACAGCTGTCATGTAGCAGGCACCGCTGTCTCACTAGGGCCCTCCACAGCTGTCATGTAGCAGACACCACTGTCACACTAGGACCCTCCACAGCTGTCATGTAGCAGGCACCGCTGTCGAACTAGGGCCCTCCATAGCTGTCGTGTAGCAGGCACCGCTGTTGCACTAGGGCCACAGCTGTCATGTAGCAGGCACCGCTGTCTCACTAGGGCCCTCCACAGCTGTCATGTAGCAGGCATCGCTGTCACACTAGGACCCTCCACAGCTGTCCTGTAGCAGGCACCGCTGTCTCACTAGGGCCCTCCACAGCTGTCATGTGGCAGGCACCACTGTCGCACTAGGGCCCTCCACAGCTGTCGCACTAGGGCCCTCCACAGCTGTCATGTAGCAGGCACCGCTGTCTCACTAGGGCCCTCCACAGCTGTCATGTGGCAGGCACCACTGTCGCACTAGGGCTCTCCACAGCTGTCGCACTAGGGCCCTCCACAGCTGTCATGTAGCAGGCACCGCTGTCTCACTAGGGCCCTCCACAGCTGTCATGTAGCAGGCACTGCTGTCGCACTAGGGCTCTCCAGCTGTCATGTAGCAGGCACCTCTGTCGCACTAGGGCCCTCCACAGCTGTCATGTAGCAGGCAACGCTGTCGAACTAGGGCCCTCCACAGCTGTCGTGTAGCAGGCATCGCTGTCGCACTAGGGCCCTCCACAGCTGTCGTGTAGCAGGCACCACTGTCACACTAGGGCCCTCCATAGCTGTCATGAAGCAGGCACCGCTGTCTCACTAGGGCCCTCCACAGCTGTCATGTAGCTGGCACCGCTGTCTCACTAGGGCCCTCCACAGCTGTCATGTAGCAGACACCACTGTCACACTAGGACCCTCCACAGCTGTCATGTAGCAGGCACCGCTGTCGAACTAGGGCCCTCCATAGCTGTCGTGTAGCAGGCACCGCTGTTGCACTAGGGCCACAGCTGTCATGTAGCAGGCACCGCTGTCTCACTAGGGCCCTCCACAGGTGTCATGTAGCAGGCATCGCTGTCACACTAGGACCCTCCACAGCTGTCGTGTAGCAGGCACCGCTGTCGCATTAGGGCTCTCCACAGCTATCATGTAGCAGGCACCGCTGTCGCACTAGGGCCCTCCACAGCTGTCGTGAAGCAGGCACCGATGTCACACTAGGGCCCTCCACAGCTGTCGTGAAGCAGGCACCACTGTCGCACTAGGGCCCTCCACAGCTGTCGTGAAGCAGGCACCACTGTCGCACTAGGCCCTCCACAGCTGTCGTGTAGCAGGCACCACTGTCGCACTAGGGCCCTCCACAGCTGTCGTGTAGCACGCACCACTGTCGCACTAGGGCCCTCCACAGCTGTCGTGTAGCAGGCACCACTGTCGCACTAGGGCCCTCCACAGCTGTCGTGTAGCATGCACCACTGTCGCACTAGGGCCCTCCACAGCTGTCGTGTAGCAGGCACCGCTGTCACACTAGGGCCCTCCACAGCTGTCCTGTAGCAGGCACTGCTGTCGCACTAGGGCTCTCCACAGCTGTCATGTAGCAGGCACCACTGTCACACTAGGGCCCTCCATAGCTGTCATGAAGCAGGCACCGCTGTCTCACTAGGGCCCTCCACAGCTGTCATGTAGCAGGCACCGCTGTCTCACTAGGGCCCTCCACAGCTGTCATGTAGCAGGCACCGCTGTCTCACTAGGGCCCTCCACAGCTGTCATGTAGCAGGCACCGCTGTCTCACTAGGGCCCTCCACAGCTGTCATGTAGCAGACACCACTGTCACACTAGGACCCTCCACAGCTGTCATGTAGCAGGCACCGCTGTCGAACTAGGGCCCTCCATAGCTGTCGTGTAGCAGGCACCGCTGTTGCACTAGGGCCACAGCTGTCATGTAGCAGGCACCGCTGTCTCACTAGGGCCCTCCACAGCTGTCATGTAGCAGGCATCGCTGTCACACTAGGACCCTCCACAGCTGTCATGTGGCAGGCACCACTGTCGCACTAGGGCCCTCCACAGCTGTCGCACTAGGGCCCTCCACAGCTGTCATGTAGCAGGCACCGCTGTCTCACTAGGGCCCTCCACAGCTGTCATGTGGCAGGCACCACTGTCGCACTAGGGCTCTCCACAGCTGTCGCACTAGGGCCCTCCACAGCTGTCATGTAGCAGGCACCGCTGTCTCACTAGGGCCCTCCACAGCTGTCGTGTAGCAGGCACTGCTGTCGCACTAGGGCTCTCCAGCTGTCATGTAGCAGGCACCTCTGTCGCACTAGGGCCCTCCACAGCTGTCATGTAGCAGGCACCGCTGTCGAACTAGGGCCCTTCACAGCTGTCGTGTAGCAGGCATCGCTGTCGCACTAGGGCCCTCCACAGCTGTCGTGTAGCAGGCACCACTGTCACACTAGGGCCCTCCATAGCTGTCATGAAGCAGGCACCGCTGTCTCACTAGGGCCCTCCACAGCTGTCATGTAGCTGGCACCGCTGTCTCACTAGGGCCCTCCACAGCTGTCATGTAGCAGACACCACTGTCACACTAGGACCCTCCACAGCTGTCATGTAGCAGGCACCGCTGTCGAACTAGGGCCCTCCATAGCTGTCGTGTAGCAGGCACCGCTGTTGCACTAGGGCCACAGCTGTCATGTAGCAGGCATCGCTGTCACACTAGGACCCTCCACAGCTGTCGTGTAGCAGGCACCGCTGTCGCATTAGGGCTCTCCACAGCTATCATGTAGCAGGCACCGCTGTCGCACTAGGGCCCTCCACAGCTGTCGTGAAGCAGGCACCGATGTCACACTAGGGCCCTCCACAGCTGTCGTGAAGCAGGCACCACTGTCGCACTAGGGCCCTCCACAGCTGTCGTGAAGCAGGCACCACTGTCGCACTAGGCCCTCCACAGCTGTCGTGTAGCAGGCACCACTGTCGCACTAGGGCCCTCCACAGCTGTCGTGTAGCACGCACCACTGTCGCACTAGGGCCCTCCACAGCTGTCGTGTAGCAGGCACCACTGTCGCACTAGGGCCCTCCACAGCTGTCGTGTAGCATGCACCACTGTCGCACTAGGGCCCTCCACAGCTGTCGTGTAGCTGGCACCACTGTCACACTAGGGCCGTCCACAGCTGTCATGTAGCAGGCACTACTGTTGCACCAGTGCCCTCCACAGCTCTCGTGTAGCGGGCACTACTGTCGCACTAGGGCTGTCCACAGCTGTCGTGTAGCAGGCACCGCTGTCGCACTAGGGCTGTCCACAGCTGTCATGTAGCAGGCACCGCTGTCACACTAGGGCAGGGAGGCCGGTGAGTTTCTAAAGCACGTCTGCAAGCACTGAGTTCATCAATCGTTCTTAGAAGCAAAGTTAGCTCCATCCATGGCCTATGTACCTGTACATCTCTTTAGGGTATTTATAAACATAAGTGCACAGCCTGTCTAAGAGGAGCCAACTGTGGTGACCTCCATGGTTACTATACAGTGGTCTTTTTTTATGACACAGTTGTGGATGGCTTCCTTGACCATTTGATTTTCGTCTTGACAAACGGCTGATGAAGAGATCTTAAGGCTGGTGAAAGATTAACCATTCGAGGCACAAGAAGCCTCTGCTGGAAATGAAGCAATAATTAAGGCAGCAGGGCATAGTGTGCGCTAATTGCACAGTCACATACGGATAAGACTAAGACCATATTTGCTTGAATTCAGTTAGGGAAACAGGAAACCTAGGAGAACATGAGAGTAACTGGCTTATGGAAAAAAAATATTTTTATTTAAGTTCTGATCTGAGGGTCTGATTAAGCTCCAAGTCTATGAACTTTCCAGAGTCCCAGACTTTGAGCTTTCTGTTCTTAATTTCTGCACTTGAGTGGGGGACGTGTTGAGACGATGCAGGTTGTAGGCACAAGTTGCTATCCCTGATGGTTTTTATCTCCTCTTGGTGGAAGCTTGCCAGGTTATTAAAAGCTCTGTGGATGTTTTGTGTCTTTGAAAGTAGATTTTCCAAAACCATCGATTGATTTATTGTTTGGAAAGCACTATAAGTGTTTGTCTAGTCTGAAAGTTTTTGACTAGTAGAGTAATTGCTTTTCAGCAGAGAGAGCCATATGTTGATGGCAACTGTCTCCTTATAAATAATCCAGTGCGTTTCCTGTAATTTCTCTGCCACTGGTCTGATGATTCTTGGCTTTCAGCAGCTTGTGATCCTTGTTGAACAAGGGCGATTGGAAGCAGATCACTGAAAAATGCACCATAGCACTGGCACATTTGGAATATGTCACTTAATAGTTCCTTTGGGGAATATGTCACCCCACCCCCCACCACCAAGACGGTTTCTACCTGTGGTATCTCCTTACAAGTACTTATGTAAGTCTTATAATGTGACTTATTTTACCATTGGCCTGTGTCAATTCAGTAACTCCATAAAGTCAACCCATATATAATTCAAAATAACAATTTCTATACATGTCGCCTTTCCTCTCCAATTATGTTAGCCTTTTTTTTCCAATTCACGCATGTCCCACATGTGGTGCTTCCATTCCTGTACCTCCAGGATTCTGGTTTTACCCCAGAGGGCTGACTTGTTCAACAAGCATTGGCATAGCCAATAGGTCTCGCCTTTGGGACCTTATAAGTGTTTAGCATAACAAAATATTTATAAGGTCCCAAAAGCGAGACCTATTGGCTATGCCAAGCGGCCGTGAAAGTGATCGCGATCAAACATTAAAGCGGCCGTGGGGCCGCTAAAGTGAAAGCAATCACGTGAAGCGCGGCGCGCGCGCCCGCGCACATGCACTGTAGCTCTAGGCTGGCCTGGTAGCACTTTTTGGAGCCCTCTCAAAAAGTCTCGCCAGACCAGCGCATGCGCTGGGTCAGGCGAGACCTAAAAAAGGGCTATGGTTATCTGCTCTCCCCTTTTAGAGTATAATTAATACGTTTGTGTGTATAAGAATGCTAGTGCCGTGTAGGCAGGGAACTTGGTAATTGATTTCTAGAAGTCATGTCTTTTGCGTCTAGCACTTCACTCCATAACCGATATAGCTTAGGACAGTGCCATTGTAGATGGATCAGAGTGACTTTCCACCCACAACCCCACCAGCAGTTTTGCGATGGCCTGACATCCCATTTACGTTGTTTGACTGGTATGTGGTACCATTGTCTAGTTGGTTGGGCCATTGCTTTTTTCCAAGTCAATCTTCTTGGTGATATCCGGGCATGCGTATAAATATCCACACATTCTTTATTTGTGTATGTCTTCCAGTTCATTTTCCTACCTTTTTAGGTCAGGCGTTAGACATGACCCTTTGAGCTTACTAAGATTATGTGTATAATATACTTATTTGTAGAGTGCTTTCAGCCCTCTTTATCCATTGGTCTGTTATTGTGTCATTCACATTTTTTTTAACACCCACTACAGCATCTAGAATGAGGCATTGGGTTTGCCCTGTTCAGCTATTGGCTAACTCTTGTGAGTGACTGCATTCTGCTCTTTCACAAGGAGATCATCCGCCCACAAAGTTTATGTCTTCTGTGCCAGGGGCTACTATGGCATGGTTTGCTTTTTGAGACCCAAAAAATATTTTTGCTTTTGCTATTAGCCAACTTTCGTTTTTGATTGACTAGGGCCTGACCGCTTCCCCAACCATAATGTTTTGCAAAAATCGTGACTAAACAAAACAAGCATTGCTTTGCCAATGTTTGTTTGTCTAGAGGATTTTTTTGAGGTGTCTGTAAGTCGTGAAGATTTTAAGATTCAAGCACTACTTTTTATTTCCCTCTCTCTGGAAGCAAGCCCCCTCTCTAACTTAGTTAAGCTTCTACTCGCTAGTAGGTGCACTGCCCAGTGTTGTAGCTGCAAAGTGATGCCATTCGGTTTCTGCAAGGCTGTGCTCCTTTTTAAGGGTCTTGAGGTAATGTCAAGATCCTGGCACACGTTCCCCAGTCTGATGCAGCCCATAGTCAATTCTTTGAAATCGAGTAGTTTTGAAAACTCTAAAATCCACCATTCAGGGAAACCCCTTATCTGTACACGTCACGCTGGCAGCCTTCCAGCAAGTTGTGCTGGGTAGGGATTTGGAGGAGGGGGGATTCGTATTTAGGGGTCGGTTGTGTTGGTGAAATCTAATCCCCAGTTATTGTCAGACGCACTAATACGAGGAAAGAGTTTCCGTTTTACTGACTGTAAAATTACAAATATATCCGTTGGGATCACACACGCTTCCGGAGGCTCACTGTTCTCAAACATGCACACTAGCCCCCCATGGTGGGGAGATGTTAAACGCTCCGCTCAGCAGTCTCTGTTATTTAGATTGTCTTGTGAGTGACAGCTGATTCTCTGAGAACTGTGGCAGTATACTCAGGCTGTCACCACTCTCACTCGCTCCCTCAAGCTCCAACACACTCACACGGTCTTGCTCTCACTTTTTTCCCCCAAAGCATGGAACCTTCGGCTGCTCTTGCGCGCATTCTCCTGCACGGGTTTGCTTTTCCTCCCACGCTCTGTTTGTTGATCACTCTTCTCTTCAGGTCATTCACAAAGGCGCACTTTTCTCCCATGGAGGGGAGTGGCCAGCACTTCACTCGGCGGCGTGAGCCAGTTACTGTTGTCATGAGAATGAAGGTTGACAGAGCCTTGAAGACTGTTTTTGTCATTCCTACGTGTTCTTCCTTTTGCAATCGTATTCTTTCTATTATTTTTTATTGTTCTCCTTTTCCTACTGTTTTACTCGGTTACTCTCTCCCTCACACTCTATTACTCTTTCTTACCGTGTCCTTCCCACTTTTTCTTTTATTCTTACTCTGGCCTTCCCACTCTTGCTATTTTTAATTCTTATCGTCCTTCCCACTCTTTCTATTACTTTTTGTAACTTCACCCTTCCTACTCATTCTATGACTTTCTTTCTCCACCCATCCCACTCTTTCTATTGCTTTCCTACTGTGCCCTTCCCACTCTTTCTATTTCTTGTTCTTCCTCTGTCCCTCCCTCTCTGACTCTTTCTCCCTGCCGGTCGTTCTCTCTGTCTCTCTTGCTCCCTCTTTCTCTTGCTGTCCCACACAGGCCAAGCCCTTGGCAGGAGGGCTGTGTGTAAGCTGCCTTGCTTTAGCCATTGCCTTGGTCGTTTGGTCCTGCGAGGAGGGCGGGTGTTCCTCGCGCCCCTGCCGCCCTCTTGAATTGGTGATGTGTTTCGCATCGGAATGTACCAGTTGCCCGAAGTGGAGACTTCCACGAGTCCCGTATCTTGCATGTGCAGATCGCTATCGGAAGGTGTGGTGTTCCTTCCGCCCTGGGCAGCGTGCCCGGCACATCCAGTGGAAAGTGCACTACACAGCCACACTCATTAGTGGCCAGAGCCATATCAAAGGATGTCTCTCTCCTTTGGGCTGCACAAAGCCCCAATAAAAATAACATGTTCTGTATGGAAATGTCTGTGGACTTATATTCTTGTACATCTTTGCATAGATTTATTACTGCGCCCACGCATGAGTGAATAGAAATGTGAATGCTTTGTTTAGGTACAAAAATAAAGGAATGCCTGTTGTGGATGAGCATGCCAGTGTACTTTCAAATGCTGGAAGATAACACAGCGTGCGATGTACATGTTTACAAGTTAGGACCAATTCGGTGGTAGAGGGAGAATTGACAATTTAGAAACATTTCATTGACCCCACAGATTACAAAAGCAACCATCAATTGTTTTATACACATTTTAGACAGTTAATCAATCTGATGACGTAGATGTATTAACATCAACATTTTAATCTTGAGGTCCAAATGAGACCGGGTCTTAAGGAGGCGGCCATAGTTGAGATAGGCCTTAGCTGGAGCTGTCAATGGGGAAAGTTGCAGGAGGCAAAGGTGAAGTAAAATGTGGACTGGACACAAAGTAAATAATGGCAGTCAATAGATGGGCTTCATTAAGCTGATCAGCAGCCTGCTTGAGTGCAAAAGGATGAATGGCCCAGTTCCTGCCCATTCTCTGTTTCTCTAGCCCTATCCCCCAGCTCTGGCCCATTCTGTCTCTGTGTCTTTCTTCTGCAGCATTGTCTTGATTGTGCATCAGGCATTATTTGAAACTTTACGTCTACCCACACTTCAAGGAGCTTGAGCTGGTTTGTAATCCGTTCTACGTTCTGTATGCTTCCTTGCTTTCCGGCTATCCCTGTAAGACGGTCACAAGCTACAAACCCCCATCAGATGCTTCTAGGGCAAATGCACTGAATGGCCATGACATGTGCGCAGCCCCCTTCCATGCTTGAGAGTGTTGACGGGGAAAGTACTGACCCTTGTTTGGAATACATATTTTATTTATCTGTTCCAGATTGTTGTAATGTTATTGTTTAGTAAACCATTAATCTCCAGCCCTTCCCTGTGGCCATCTTTCCTGAGGGGACTTTGCCTTCAGCCTTGAACAGTACCAGCCTTCAAAGGTTAGCGCAGCAACTAGAAGCGAAACCATTAACACTTCAATTGTGGGTTGCTGTTTGCATATTCATTTAATATATTCATATTGCACTCATTCCACTTCAGAGGTCTTACAGAAGGTAAAGAATGAAGATGACCAGAGTCTATATAGAAGTGTATTCCATCACCAGTTACTGCCCTTAGTTTGTGACCCACCCACAGCCAGGTATGAAGAGATGGGTTTCAGCCTATGCTAGAAATGTAGAAATTCAGGTTTGTACGTGGACGATAGATGACTGGGTTGGGTGAGCCTTTTACATAGAGCGGTTCACCATGTAACCATTTGTATTTGGCCAGGCATGCTTTCCAGTAAGTAGGCATCTGAGAAGGTGACGCATGCTGCTGCCAATAAACTCGTAGGCATATTGTAAATTGTATGCGTGTCCCTCCAGGCTGCTGAAGGTTTTATGGAATTACACGAAGATAAGAAAATGCTTTCTATTAAATGTTTTCCATTTTACTTCCCTCCCTCCTAATGCTCCCTTACAAAGTTAACTGTGTTAAGGACAGACTCTTTACTTGCCAGCCACACTCCAACCACATGTTTGTGTGTGTGAACCGTGGTAAGATGAAGGAGCACATTTGCATAAAGTTTGCATGATAATCATTACTTAATCTCTGAATTCAGTGGCCCATACTGCACTGCTAACTCACCACTCACCCTCAGGAATTCTGAAACTCGCTGGAGGCTTACTTCACTGCAAAACCTAAAAATGTTGACACACTTTCATCTGATGGCAACCAGTAACAAGACCCCTTGCTAACAAGACAACTACTACTTCCATCACTACACTACCAAAACTAAATTTGTTTAACATGCTTTCCATAAAGTAAATTGATGAACTAATCAAGACTACCCTCATGTCAGGCTCACCCGCTGTCCAATGCCCAGCCCCTCAAATATTCTGACCATTGAACAAAACAACCTTCTTCAGACAGACAGACAACAGTAAGCAATGGGCGGGCTGCAGACCCACTGTAAGATTACAATAGATCTTTTGTATCGAAACATCTTGTGCTAATTGGCGAGACCTAAAAATTAGGATACTCGCAGAGAATTCATAAAAGCAATAGCAACTTGTCAGTGCCCTAAAATAGAATTAAAAAACATCTGATATGAATATCCAAGCCACAATCCTCTCTCGCACACTCTTTTTGCTCCTTCCCACATAATATAATGCATCGCGGCATGTCTACTTGAGCAAGATTGCGACATGTCTACTTGAGCAAGAAATTCAGGGCTCGACAAATCCACTTGCCCTCTCGCATTTGCGAGGTAGAATTAATGAGGACGAATTATTAAAAACAAACTAACTTTTGTCCTCAGTCTTTGAAAATGGAGCAAATGTGACAAGATAAGATTTAAAGGCATTTTTATTGCTCACAAAGCGAATGAGCAGTAAAGATGCCTTTAAAACTTGTTATCTTGTCACATTTGCTCCGCTTTCAGAGACGGAGGTCAAGTAGGTTGCAGTTAGGTCGAGGAGATTTTTCAAGGTACTAGACCTGCAGGACTAGTACCATTTTTCGGATTTTTCGAGGATCTCCAATTCTCATACACAACTGCAAAACATAGTATTCTCAGGCACACTAAAACCAACCAGAGGCGCTGTAAGTAGGAATGTGTGGCGTGCTGCAGCACAGTCAAAATAATCATACTCCGGTTGAAAGGGTGAATTTGTAATAAAGATGCGTTTTTATCTTGACTAATTTCCTGTGCATTCAAAGACCACAGTCACATGTAAAGCTATGCATTCTGTCAAATCACTGCTGATCGTTTTACCAAGGAGATTGGTGTTTACTTTTCTTTCTCTGAAAATTGAGAGGCTTTAGTAAACAGAATTATGTGATATTCTTGCTGGGGTACAGACACTGTGAAAGGAAAGGCTGTAGGATGTCAATTTTTAAAACAAAAGTTAAATATTGGTTCATGAACTGCACAAATATTTTAAAATATCTCTGCAATTAGGAAAGCACAAATGGAGCACATTTTTATGTAATTCTGAAGTTTGATAAAACATTTAAAAAAAAAAAATAAGATCAGAAGAAATCTAGACAATTTAATTGGTGATGCAAAATGTTAAATATTGGCTGAAACCCAAATTCCACATATTACCTTTTGTGTGCTATATATTTGTATCAGTACAAGTGCGTGACTGTGCCAATTTAGTGGCCATTTCAATGGGAAAAGTGCTGCCTGTAGATGACGGTGCTGTTTCGCAGCCCGCCTTAGTAATATATTTGCGACAATGCTCCAAATCACACCACCATACTACACCATTACCACTTTCCTGGAGTATCGGCCTGGCTGATTTGTTACTTATTCTTTGTGTGACACTTGGATTTTCACAATCACTCGGACCTCATTGATGCCAGCAACCCCACTCTGAGAAGAGTTCCAGCACCCCCACTCTGAGAAGAGTTCCAGCACCCCCACTCTGAGAAGAGTTCCAGTTCCAGCACCCCCACTCTGAGAAGAGTTGCAGCACCCCCACTCTGAGAAGAGTTGCAGCACCCCCACTCTGAGAAGAGTTGCAGCACCCCCACTCTGAGAAGAGTTGCAGCACCCCCACTCTGAGAAGAGTTCCAGCACCCCCACTCTGAGAGGAGTTGCAGCACCCCCACTCTGAGAGGAGTTGCAGCACCCCCACTCTGAGAGGAGTTGCAGCACCCCCACTCTGAGAAGAGTTCCAGCACCCCCACTCTGAGAAGAGTTCCAGCACCCCCACTCTGAGAAGAGTTCCAGCACCCCCACTCTGAGAAGAGTTGCAGCACCCCCACTCTGAGAAGAGTTGCAGCACCCCCACTCTGAGAAGAGTTGCAGCACCCCCACTCTGAGAAGAGTTGCAGCACCCCCACTCTGAGAAGAGTTGCAGCACCCCCACTCTGAGAAGAGTTGCAGCACCCCCACTCTGAGAAGAGTTGCAGCACCCCCACTCTGAGAAGAGTTGCAGCACCCCCACTCTGAGAAGAGTTGCAGCACCCCCACTCTGAGAAGAGTTGCAGCACCCCCACTCTGAGAAGAGTTGCAGCACCCCCACTCTGAGAGAAGTTCCAGCACCCCCCACTCTGAGAAGAGTTGCAGCCCCCCCACTCTGAGAAGAGTTCCAGCACCCCCACTCTGAGAAGAGTTGCAGCACCCCCACTCTGAGAAGAGTTGCAGCACCCCCACTCTGAGAAGAGTTGCAGCACCCCCACTCTGAGAAGAGTTGCAGCACCCCCACTCTGAGAGAAGTTCCAGCACCCCCACTCTGAGAGAAGTTCCAGCACCACTGAAACCAACTCTGTACAGCTATGACGTAAAGAGTAGATCCTGTTTTTCCAGACCCACAGTGCTTTGTGCCTCGTAGGGGATGTGGTAGCACTCGTTGAATACCCGTAGAGTGCAGTGCTTCCAGCGTTTGACCAGTAGAGTGCAGTGCTTCCAGTGTTTGACCAGTGGAGTGCAGTACTTCCAGCGTTTGACCAGTAGAGTGCAGTACTTCCAGCGTTTGACCAGTAGAGTGCAGTACTTCCAGCGTTTGCTGAGTGGGAAGTGGACCAGTAGTCGGATCTCGGGCTCACATTGATAACCTGGATTGAGACCACAGATTCCCGAGGAAGGAGCAGAGTGGACAGGCTGGACCCGCGAGGAGGGGAGGCGAGTGTGCACGGGGGACTGGACAATCAATGCTGAACTTCACCTGAGCTTTATTTGTAGCACTGCTAAGATAAACGTGCATGGAAAGGGAGTGTCCACAGAGCCGTACAGGGTGGGCACAGGGTGGCAGACAGGCGTGGAGCCCGGCTTGATCTGCAGGTTCACTCCGGTGAGCCTGCAGCACCAAGGCAGAGCAGTGCAGGCCTCTGCTGACTAGAACTGAGAGTAAACTGAGCTCTGCCTCCACCACCCGCATCAATGGCGGGGAAGAAAGGGAAGTCCGCCCCTGTGCTGGAAGCTCGGTGACCTACAACACCAACACCACACAAGACACAATTGCAACACGAGGTCCGAGGGTCACCCAGGGACACCACTGGGCCCGAAGCAGGAGTCAGCCTGAACACCTCGCTGGGGATTCCACCAAATGAAATCGGGTATCTTTCTCTTGGGAAACAGGAGTGACACGAGGCTCACAGGTTAAAAGACCTAGTGACAAAGTGACATTAAATGCTAATAAGACCTGGGATGGGCGCTTAAGAAAACAAATTGACATAAAGAAAACGGACAAAGCTGTGTTTGCAGAAAGCGCAAGGATATTTTTTTTGATAGTCTCAAAATACATGGATAATTAGAAAGTGCCATTGGCGAACAATGCCCGGCTGGCAAAGGAAACATACGGGCACATGCTGTGCCCAGCGAACAGGGACGGCAATGCGCTACTGAAAACAGACTACACACATGCAAGTGCTTCTCACCTGGTGTGTAACCAGCAGTGTGCAGTTGGAAGAAAATGACAGTGCTTTGTACCACAGCAGATAAGAGGAAACTAGCAATATCCTATTGGTACAGAGAACAGACAGATAAGGCAGTACCCATATGGCACACTGAATAGGTAGAAGAGTAACCGCCTGCCAAAAGAAGCTGATGGAGTCTAGCTGACCCAGAAAAGTATCTGAAAAGCACCCACTTTAGAGGTGGCATCGTAGTCAGACGAAAACGGGCATTGCCTGGTGTTCCTCAGTGAGTTTGTGGGTGGGTTGGCAGGCTCGCAGTGAACGGAGACTGGTGTGGATCTGAATTCGGATGGGCTGTGTAAACCCGCTACACCCTACCAGGACGTTAATGGTGGCATCCCATAGAGCTCCAGGTAGGCTCATGTTGGTACCAGACCGGCTCCTTGTCTGGGCTGGGTTCGTGGCACACCTCCTCGCTGTGCAGGTAGTATTCCTGAGTCCATGGTTTGGGTTTCTAGCACAGTAGTGTAGATTCCTGATTGGGCAGAGGTTCCTGTGGTCTTTGCCTAGGATGAGTGTAGGCAATTGTTGGGATCCTTGTGGTGGTGCCATGTGGCTGGCTCGTGGCTACCACCTAGCTTGGTGAGCCAAGTTCTCTGTGTTGTCCTGCTCAACCAGATAGAGCGTTTTAGAGAGGTGCCTCTTAACACAGTCACGATTAAAATGACCTCGCAGATAGACTGAAGTTATTTTTTGGATGTTTCTCTCGAACAATTAAAGCTGACGTGTGTGCGTCCAGTTGCAAAAAAGTTCATATCAACAACCTCTGCTTGTTCCGTGATTCTGGAGATAAAGGCCTAGCCTTTTGGGGAATTGACTATTGTGTAATGTTGAGCGATCATGGGAAATGTTGTTTTCTGTTGCATTTGACAGTGGGTTTTTTCCATCCGTTTTTAAATTTTTTTTTTTTTTTTACTTCTGCTTGACTTTTTATGTTGTTTGCAACATTCTCTTTACAACATTTGATGTTGTCATTGGTTTGGGGAAGGCAGGGAAGAAATGCAGTCCGCGCAGAAATCATTCCAGGACCCAAAGGTTTAGCGGGTCTTAGTTTTTTTAACTTTCTTTTTAATGAAAGCATTAATTCCATTTGGTTTCACATGTTCAAACCAACTAAAAAAACAGCTTGCAGGACCACAACTAATGAAAAACCGTGAACATATGACTTAAGACACACACCTCTTATGCAAATGAAGCCGAAAAAAAGAGAGAACTTTTTAAGGCAGCAAATTCACATAAAGTTTTTTTTTTTTTTTTACATGCAAGTGCATAGCTGCCATGAGGCTCATGTCATACTAGACACCTTAAGGCAGTTCTAACTTATTCACAAGTAGAACTTTGCATTCTGGGACTTGAAGTTTTGGTTTTACCATTAGCGATGTAGGCTAAAAAATCACAGCAAGTAGATTCCTCCTAGCCAGAAAAAAACACCCAGAACCTGTTTGAAGATGTCACGTGTAACATTGAGCCCGACAACAAGCTCTTTCCTGTTCTACATCACCCTGCGACCCCAGCACCATTTTCACCTATATTTCACAAAGTCCTGTCCTCCCTTCATCCACAGCATCCCTGTTTTATGTCCCTGGTGCACATTACCCAGTCCTCTCTGGGGCATATCACCCCTTGTTTTCTCAGTGTTGCATAGCACCCTGTACTCTCCAGAAGCACATCACCCTGTGTTCCTTGTTGCATAGGGTTACATATGACTGTTGGTCTTTGTCCATTGATGCTTGTATATTCGTGTTCAGAATGCATTGGCTGCTGTATGTTTGCTGGACTATGTAAAAATTGGTGTCTACTAGTGCCTTGGACCCATGTGCTTTGTGCTGCTTTGTGCAAGCACTACACAACTTTTGCTCACTTTGTCAAAGCTTATTTTATTTAGACCTGCGGTGAAACGCTGTGGGACTGGAATGACAAAGTTACTCCGTGGATGGAAATGAGTCATTTCTGCCCTCCCATCATGAAAACTAACCTTTGAACTTTATTTTCCATTCCTCTCCAGTAATTTGAAGGAGCCAGTTTAAAGTGAAGGAAAATATCTACATTTCTGGGGTAACAGCCCAGCCCGAGTAAATGTTATGATAAACAAAAACTTCACATTCAGTTGCATGGCGAGAAATACATGTTTTCTTAGCAAAACATTTCAGGGCACATGGGTCTAAGCTGGAAACATCAGGTTATTCCATCACGGTAGCCTTATAGCCCGCTGCATCGGGCTATACCGGTTGTTAAAGGCCCTGAACCCAAGTTATAGGTCTTCAACAACTGGTATAGTCCCCAGCAGAAGGGCTATTAGAAATTTCCACCCAGTCAGTGTGGAATAGTCTAAATTATAAAGGAAGCAACAGAAAGCATACCAGCCATTATAAGCCCGGAGCCACTCCATTGTCGTCAGTGGCGCGCTCAACATTCCAGTGATCTAATAGACTTTAGAGGAAGACAAGTCCCTGTCACTGTCAGTCTCCAAGATCTGTCTTTCTTGGGCCCCCCCATGTCTCTTTCCACTGGGCAGAATTCAGGGCTTCTCTGGACCACGCTACTGCTGTCTCAGAGTCTAACCAATGGCAATCCCAAGGAAGGGCGATTTAAACACGTCTCTGCTTTCGGGAAATTCAGGTTTCCAACTCGTAATTAATCGTCTTGTCTGTTTTACAGCTGATGTAATTTTTTAATAGAGTTTTTGTTGACAGCAGGACTCCAGATTTTGTCTAGCTTGTTGTTAGACATGAAACCCCACTCCCTACGTGCTACACCAGTGTTCAATATTGACACAGATCTGGTTAGCTGAACACCTATGTAGCAATTACTTAAATTCACTTTAATGAAGACGAGCCAACACTGATCACCTGATTCTCATCTGTGCTCTTACAAATGAAGTGTAAGTTCTCAAGGAAAGTTGCATAGTGAGTTTTAATGGACTATGTTGCCTGTTCTCCATTCTGTCTGATACTGTCTGATACTTATACGGGTTTTTTTGGGGCACAGACAGTGCTTAATTTGAACCGGTGGTTGCAGGTGGAGCCCATCAACACTCATTTTTGGGGACCAGGACTTTAATGCTGAACAACAGAGAGATAGGCACAAAAAGAGGCAAAGAAGTAGAAATAGACAGCTGGGAAAACAGCGACAAAGAGAGAACCTGGGGTAAAAAATTACCTGAAAGAGTGAGATAAAGGGGCAGGGAGTGTATGGCGGTGGATAAAGAGACATGAGGAGGAATCAAGAATAGACTCTGGGTATTTGGCAACCTTGGCACTCCGGGAGCAAGCTGCGGGCGCTTGCGAAAATCTTTGCCCCCAGTACTTATTTATTAATTACAAATTAAGCAAAAAGCATAGTCCAGGGCCAGAATCCACGTACAAAATTGGCATCTAAACTTGGTACCCATAACCTTTACTTCCCATAACTGTCCCAGTCTTCAACATCTGGTGAAACAGTTTAATCCAGATCTGGGAATCCTCTCCTCCAGGCACCTCCTCGACGCGAGGCACTCTCCTTAATCGAAGCCTTAGGAAAGGATTTCATATATGTCGCTCGAGGTCTAAAATAGCTTGTAGATTCAGACTTTGTCTACCTCTCGAAGTGTAAAGTTCAATTAAAGTTCTAGAAGTACAGTTTACCTTGCAGGACTTGTTTTTCTTGCCATTTTACAGATAGATTTATATATACAGATTGTTTACCTAACGCGCCAGCACGACCACAATGAAGGTGGGTAGAGGAAAAGTAACCCTTTAAGAATATATAGTAATAAGTAATTATTTCACATTTTAGTGTAGCCTTATTGTGGCATCCAGTATCGTTCCTTCAGGGTTGGGTTATTTTCCTTGGACACTGCTAGTAATCACTGCTCTTCCTAGTGCCTATGAGGGGTTCCTTAATGCTTCAGGCTATATGAACAAGAATTCAAGAACGTTGTTCCTTATAATGTCTGGGCATGGTACTTCAGTATATCTCAGTCTGTATTTTTTTAAACAAATGTTTTTTGAGTTTTGAAAGCACACAATGTCTTGCCCTTATATAATGTCAAAATATTTTTTCTCTATGTTGTAATTGTTCTGTTCTGCATGTCTACAACCTCGTTGAAACAACGTGCAGTGTATATTATTACCTAAATGTCCAAAATGTGAGAGAACTCACTTAAACTATCTAGTCTTCAGGGTAGTCAGTGTGTTTCAGACTACATTCCAGATTTGTTAAGGAAGCATTTATTTTTGACTGCACATTGAACGAGTGGAAGAATAAGGATATGTGCACTCAGTTCCTTACTTCATAGAAGAAAAGGGCTTTAATACCCACAAGAAAAATAGAATACACATGAAACTAAGATACACAGTGAAAACCAGAAGTCTTCAACTCTCTAGGCCAGAGTTCTAATCCCAAACAGTGTTATAGCGCCTAGATGCTAAATACTATAACACACAAGTAACATTGCATTATACAGACCATGCTGCACTGGGTTACTCTTCAAAGCTATGATATGAAGCCAAAAGCTCCTTGTCCCACCAACCAAAGCAACAGATGTTCCCATCCTTCCTTGGAGAGGGCACTGTTCTGGTTAGGGGTGCCTGTGGTCTTGGCACAGTTCCTGGAGTCCTACTAGTGCAGTAGCCACTGGGCTAGCTGTATGAGGGTAGTGGCTGGCCAGGACGCCAGTCCATGCTGATACCCTCAGATGACATAAAAGGGGTAGAGCCTTTACCACAGAGCCCACTAGTCGCACTCTAGATTTCCTACTGGCAGGGACCCCACGGGGACGGTGCTGCCTGCTGCTAGCGCAGGACAAGCAAGAACAGAGCTGGAAACTATGCAGGGCCTGACGCAGGGACCAAGGATGCAAATGGTAAGTTCTTCAACTGGGCATTCTCCCTCTCCAGCTACAAAGGGTAACTGGAAGCACCCTCAGGCTTCCACAGAACGGGGAGGGGTCAGAGGCGAAGCAGTTTCACATTCAGTGACAATATGGAGCTTCACCTGTCTCGCTCGATGTTGACATGCAGCAAGGTTCCTTATCTTGAGCATCTGTCTGCAGTCTCCTTGTGTTCCAAAGCAGTCTGGAAGAATGTAAATCCAACCCCCCTAGCTTTCAGCTTTCTCGACAACCCCTTTTATGTGCCTTGTCAGAAAAGAACAGCCTTGAACAACCAACTAGCAGACAAGGCCAGGCTTTCGTCATTCCCTAATTAACAGGCTAATTCAATCAGGGGTCTGCTACTTTTTCATCCTGAGTGCCCCCTCCTCCGATCCTGGGGCTTATTTTCCGCATGTTCACTGAATGATCAGTCCTGTTTGAGGATGGCTCCCTCCTAGTCTCTTGGTACCTTCCAGCCTATCCCTAGAGAAGAGTTTTATTTAACTCCAGACCAAGAGGCACTGACCATTACCCAGCAGAAAGGAAGACGTTGTCCACGCAGAGGGAGTCTTATACAGATAAGAGCTAGTGCCTAATCCAACCCACAGAGCTTCTACAATGAACATGGAAGGACATGGGGAAATTGGAATGTCCAGCAGAACAGATGCCAGATCAGCTCACGAGAAACACAATGGCTTACCATCCTCACCCAGTGACCACACTGGCTCTCAAAACACTCATCCTACTAATGACAGAGGCAAAAAGAACCCAGGTAAGGGAGACTGCACCGAGTTTACCAGGAGGGAATTGGTAATCCACCCCTCCTAAAAGGCACAGGTATCCCTCGGTATAGATTGATGCTGCCACAACTGTCCGTCTACCACAGCCTCGACAGAGTGCAGTAGCCACTCTCTGTAAAAGAGGGGTGCACGATGCATGACCCCTCTACCTAGGAGCCACGCACTACGGTCTTAATCTCAATCTATGGAAACGGGGAGGCCATCCGTGGACAGGCGTGATTGTCATGTTCACGGAGCTAAAGATCAAAAATACTACCGCAACTATACATAGGGCAGGGACGCACACTCTAGAGCCATGCAGAAAACTCTCTGCCCCAACAATGGTATTCACAAATCTGCTGAAAGTTAGTGCATCTGAACGTCCTTACTTCATCTTTCACTCCATCGGACTTCCTAACACTATGCTCGTTATTCTAAAAAGACCCACTTGATTTATATTGTAGGAGCCTTCATCCACAGAAACATGGTCTACAGCACACTCTTTATCTCCAATAGTGCAGTTGCGGTAAACTGACAGACATCCAGTTCCAGGCCAGCAAATCTACTTTGTGCAAACTAGATGCCTACTGTTGCTCCCAAAACAATCTAGAATATTCATAGAGGGCTCTCAACTTTCCAGGTGCAGTTTTTTAGGTCTCGCCTAGGCAGCGCGCATGCACTGCTCTAGGAGAGGGCCTTTAGCCATCGGTCTTCACCTTTCAAGTACTGCACTCGCGCTTGTGGCGGCATCCACTTTTCGGGAGCGAGCAGCGGCGCAGCCATGTTATTTACAAACATATGGCCGCTGCTCGCTCCCACAAGGTGGATGCCGCCACAAGCACGAGTGCTTGAAAAGTGAAGACCGTTTTTTTTCTCTTTAATTGTTGCCCGCATAAAAGGTTAAAAGGTTGTTTTTTAAAACCCTACATACGTTTCCCCGCAGCTCCCGCATGCTTTTTCCTTAAAGCTCAACAATGCCACACCCAAGGGCTTTGTCCTGAGGTCTGTGCTAAGCTCTTACCGTCCAAGCGGACCTTCTCCCGAGGCCAAGGCTGTTAGTAACTCGGACAGTGATTGCCGCTGCTGAATCACAAAGTAGTGCCTTTATTGTGAATATGGAAGATCTCTGCATTCTCCATGGCTGGTGTACTCTGAGACAGACGCCCGCGTCTCTGCCAAGCACTGCCCAGAGGGTACCTTCTGAGCTATGAGCCGCTGGGTTGGTTACATCCAGAGGTATTTTATTTTGTTACCAAGTACACGTTATGGAGTATGGGAGTAGCCCCACAACCAGTGGGCCTGCACTTCTGGTCTCGTTACTGCACACCACAGATGTACGCCTTGTTGCCTGGATTTAAGCAGCATGTTCTCTGAGACATCCGGGGGGTGCTTACTTCCTCCCTCCCAGGTGTATTGTGTGCATACCATGCGGATTCACCCAGGGACCAGCCAGCTTCCGGCCCACTCCGTACTGGAGTCCGGATGGAACGCCCAGTTTCTGTGACGGGGATTTATGTTTATATGTGCAGAGGGTCAGAAACGCTTGGAGTGCTGGAAAGGGTCGCAGTGTGGGGTCTGTGGATTAGAGCTGCAGGAATGCATTGTTTTCTGTTCATTACTTAGTTTCCAATGCCACCTGCTGCTTATCTCGGCTGCAGTAGTTTCAGGTGAGATCCATCCAATCCTCGTGCAGACATCTGTTGGCACAGATGGCTGGCTGCTAAACCATCCCACAGATAAGTCTTTTAGTGATCAACACATATTTGCACCGCTGCCACTCCCTGGACTGTCTGGTCTTCATATCTGATGTCTTTCTTCTTCGCCAGCAGCAGATATACATGCAATCGGTGTTGGCCACCTGGATACTTTGGCAGCCAAATACACAGGCTGCGGGTTTTCTGCCACCTTTTCAAACACTACACTGATGTGGATCAAATGGTTTAATACCATTTGCCCACCCATCTGTGAGGTCGCTGAAGATGTTATTTTCTTTTCCTCTTTATGCCGAGTGGTTCCACTGGGATGCCGCGTTACTTCCCCCAATGCAGAAGAGAGGGCTCTGCTGTATGTTGATGCTCTGTGCTGTGCTCTGTTCATTGTACATTCTGCCATCATCTGTTCCTGCGTTTGTCCCATCCGTGCTTCGGGCTTTGCAACTCTCTGGTGTGGGGCTTTACAGCACCATAAGCAGCCCTTTCAGCTGCAGACTGTCATGCGGCGGCTTTCAGTAGGTGACCCCCGGCCCTCGGTGGAAAGCTGCTGAAGGTAACCAGGCCAGAAAGCTGAGCCCAGGGTCAGTGTTGTAAACAAGGTAACGCCGGGGTCGTGCTTTAATCTGCGCACGCTGGAGTCTTCCCTGCGGCGTTCTGCAGATGTTGCACCGTATGTGCACAGGTGTATGCCAAGGCAATGACCTCCGCCCGAGAAGCCGGGTTTCAGGTTCTTGGGAGATGATGTCAAAGTGGTCCAAGCCCTGGTATCTGCGACTTGGCTGTCCAAACCAAGAGCTGCTCTTTCGCGCCATGTCTGGTGGGCACCCTATGTTTACTGCCCCCTTCTAATTTCACGAATCGGAATTGGTCTTTACTTCATCCGAAACAATTAGAAGAATACTCCCGAGATCCGTGTTTTGTAAAAGAGAGGCCACGAACTGCATATATGATGGCTTCCTAACATGCACCCCTGTCCAGCTGTGTGTGTGTGTGTGTGTGTGTGTGTGCGCGCGCGCGCCTCTGTTTTGCTGTAATCCAATCCATCAGCAAGAAGGCCCCGCTCAAGCCCCATTTATTTTGCTGATCTCGCTGCAGCGGAGACTTCAAAGCAACTGTTTGAGAGCGTCTCGCCCAGCGTCCTCTGCATCTCCGTGCTGTCTGTCGTATTAAACATAGCACTGACTAATTCAAAGACCGCAGCCCGGCGGCTTCACAGACCTTGTAGAGACTCTGTAGATAGGTGTATAGGATCACGTAGTATGATTCGTTTTGTAGGTGCTACGCGTCATTTTCTGTTAGTTCTTCCTTAGCACGAAGTGATGACCTGTTTCTATCGGCCATACCTGTGGAAACATAAAGGAACAACACATATTGTTACGCCATTGCTCAGTATTGTCACTGCTCTCTTAAGCAAATGATAGATATAATTTAGGTGCGCACACGTTCAAAGGCATTCTCTTATAGACTTTGGCCTTAACTGTGATAACTTGTGCTTTGTGATTTTGGTAGCAACATTCACTGGATGTACATGTGTGTATGGGACTTGTATGACACGGCTCAAGGTCTGAAGCAGCGATCTGCAGCTTAGCACGTGGCACACTGGATCAGTCCCTAACTTTTCTACAAACCATTGGATCTGGACTCAAAATCTGGCCAGTGCTTTACACAAATACTAAACTGATGGGTTATGCACAACAGAGGCCTTTTTTAACAGTTTTGAATGTCTTAATGGGTTTTTTGTGAGTGAGACTTGTTCTTCTAGCAGAGGGGTGCTTGTGGGCTCTGCAGCATCTCTTCCTGAGAGGCGCCTTTCTGAGTTTTGGGTAAGGGGTGACTTTACATGACTGAACAACAGTTGTCTTAACCTGGTGTCAGTGATTCCTGTAAACGCTTTAGATCGCTATCGAGGTCTGGGTGTAATCATATAAACACTGGGTTGCTGTGACCCTTTCCCCCTTTGTACGATGTTATCCACGACCTTTTGAAAATACTAAACTTATGTACACCTGGAAGGGCTTTCATTTGGCCCTTTTCATCCACTGATCTGTTGTTGTTCACATTTTTCTTTTCCCCATTACAGTAAGCGCTATATACATACAGTTACAGTTCACAGCCTGATGCACTGGCTCATCTCCCTTCATCTCCCTTCAGCCACAGGCTAATTTAATGGTAAGGGATGGCATTTTACTATTTTGCAAGGAGCACACAGACCCACCCATCTGTCCTTTCCGCGCCAAGGACTAGTTATTGGCAATGTGTGCTCTTTGAGAGCAAGAAAATATTTTGTAGCCAGTTTTATTTTTTTTGTATTGATCAGGACAGCTACTGGGGTGGCAGAGTGGGCTAAAGAACGGTGATGGATCAAACCCAGATCTGTTGACTGGGTGCGAGTGTTTGATTGGTTCTGATGCTCCGTCCATCACCACCCCCTTTTGTACCGCTTTGTTCGCCATAAGTTGGCAGGGTATGCTCAGACGTGAGTCCCTTGCTCACTTTGCCACTGGATTCAAGCAAGCCTGGCTGAAGACGGCTGAAATGCCAGAAACCGGTCCTAGGAAGCTTGTTTCCGGTCCAGGGAAGGCATGGCTTGGCAGTTCGGGCTGGACTGTTCCCATGAGGCACAGGGTCAGACTGATTTGCATATGGCCATGTCTGAACTGGGGTGGCAGAGTGGGCTAAAGAACGGTGATGGATCAAACCCAGATCTGTTGACTGGGTGTGAGTGTTTGATTGGTTCTGATGCTCCGTCCATCACCACCCCCTTTTGTACCGCTTTGTTCGCCAAAGTTGGCAGGGTATGCTCAGACGTGAGTCCCTTGCTCACTTTGCCACTGGATTCAAGCAAGCCTGGCTGAAGATGGCTGAAATGCCAGAAACCGGTCCTAGGAAGCTTGTTTCCGGTCCAGGGAAGGCATGGCTTGGCAGTTCGGGCTGGACTGTTCCCATGAGGCACAGGGTCAGACTGATTTGCATATGGCCATGTCTGAACTGGGGTGGCAGAGTGGGCTAAAGAACGGTGATGGATCAAACCCAGATCTGTTGACTGGGTGTGAGTGTTTGATTGGTTCTGATGCTCCGTCCATCACCACCCCCTTTTGTACCGCTTTGTTCGCCATAAGTTGGCAGGGTATGCTCAGACGTGAGTCCCTTGCTCACTTTGCCACTGGATTCAAGCAAGCCTGGCTGAAGACGGCTGAAATGCCAGAAACCGGTCCTAGGAAGCTTGTTTCCGGTCCAGGGAAGGCATGGCTTGGCAGTTCGGGCTGGACTGTTCCCATGAGGCACAGGGTCAGACTGATTTGCATATGGCCATGTCTGAACTGGGGTGGCAGAGTGGGCTAAAGAACGGTGATGGATCAAACCCAGATCTGTTGACTGGGTGTGAGTGTTTGATTGGTTCTGATGCTCCGTCCATCACCACCCCCTTTTGTACCGCTTTGTTCGCCATAAGTTGGCAGGGTATGCTCAGACGTGAGTCCCTTGCTCACTTTGCCACTGGATTCAAGCAAGCCTGGCTGAAGACGGCTGAAATGCCAGAAACCGGTCCTAGGAAGCTTGTTTCCGGTCCAGGGAAGGCATGGCTTGGCAGTTCGGGCTGGACTGTTCCCATGAGGCACAGGGTCAGACTGATTTGCATATGGCCATGTCTGAACTGGGGTGGCAGAGTGGGCTAAAGAACGGTGATGGATCAAACCCAGATCTGTTGACTGGGTGCGAGTGTTTGATTGGTTCTGATGCTCCGTCCATCACCACCCCCTTTTGTACCACTTTGTTCGCCATAAGTTGGCAGGGTATGCTCAGACGTGAGTCCCTTGCTCACTTTGCCACTGGATTCAAGCAAGCCTGGCTGAAGACGGCTGAAATGCCAGAAACCGGTCCTAGGAAGCTTGTTTCCGGTCCAGGGAAGGCATGGCTTGGCAGTTCGGGCTGGACTGTTCCCATGAGGCACAGGGTCAGACTGATTTGCATATGGCCATGTCTGAACTGGGGTGGCAGAGTGGGCTAAAGAACGGTGATGGATCAAACCCAGATCTGTTGACTGGGTGTGAGTGTTTGATTGGTTCTGATGCTCCGTCCATCACCACCCCCTTTTGTACAGGACCGCTCCTCAACAATAAGGTTTTAGAGAAAATACCTCAAAATAAGCATTCACAAAGCCGTAAGGATGGCGGGCTAATACCAGATCTATTGGCTTTGCCAGTGCTTATAGGAAATTGGTAAGTAGCTTGCTTTGGCTGATATATCTGTTAGGTGATGTTCACTTTGTTTGTTTGTGATGGTAACAAACTTCCTTGGCAAGCAGCATTGTCTGTACCAGGGGCGAGGGCACAAGACAGACCACATAAAATCTTTTACTTAGTCACATGATCCTTGTTTTGGGTAAAATCATGAGTAAGATGTTGAGGATTCTATTTTAATTGCTGGTTCTTGTTTGGGACCCGGAGTACTTAAAGTTTTCAGAGACCCCCTCTTTTTTATTTTTTTTTATTTTTTTTTAATTGATTTTACACAACAATCAGCCAGGCATTATAATGAGATACATTATCATAGTGGTACATGGCATAATTACATACATTTGCAACCAGTATAGAAGAATACACATTGATAGTGCCGAAGCACTATGAGAATCCTTGCGAGTCGTTACATAGAATTCTAAAATCGGTAACTGAATCTCCAATTGCAAACAAGTACGGATAATATCCAGCTCTTGTTCCTATACCAGAAGTCTAGTAAAACATACCGTGATTAATCAAATCTATCAGTGCTCAATACATTTATAACAACTTAACTAAAACTTACCCATCCTTCCCTCCCCGCATGCCCGGCAATAAGTATTTATAGTAGCATTTTCACATTTCCATATCTGAATTCGTGTGTATCTCAGTTCCACAATCTGACTTAGGTACACTGTACAGTCCTGTTAATTATACAATGTAACAACCCATGGATAATGTGGGGAGCCCATGCGACACATAGCAGTGGTCTAAGCCCCCAATCTATAATAACAGTACACCCTAGTAGGATAATATATCTATTGCAGCATATTCCTCCAGCATTGTATTCCAGCTCAGCGAGATAGGTGTTTTTCTTAGGCCTCTATATTCCTCTCTTTTTAGTTCAGCCCCCTCAGCCCTTCCCCCATCTCACCACTTCCGCATGATAGTCCTGTATGAACGGGGCTCTAGCGGCTTTCCATCGTGTGGTTATGGCTCTTTTAGCTAGAAGTAGGGCAAGGTTGGCAAATCGAGAGGCGGGATTACCCTTCTTTTCATGAGGCCCTAGTCCCAGTATGCAATATTCCAAGGTGACAGTATGGCGCCCCGGGGCTACATCCGCCAGTAGTTTGCACACTGCCGCCCAGTAGTACCCTAGTCTGGGGCAATCCCATACCATGTGTATCAATCCCGCATTGGGTGCATGACAGCGCGGGCAGGTATCATTTGCTCCCGGAAACATAGTGCTCAATCTGCGTGGTGTTAAATAAGCTCTGTGTAGCAACATCAATTGGATAAATTTAAATCTAGGATTACGAGACACCTTCCTGGGGTATCCCACTATAGTGTCCCATTCCTTAACTGTAAACTCACGGCTTACGTCATCTTCCCATCTGTCGCGTACCATTCGTAAGGAGATCGCTGTCTCAGTCCGAATGCTGTTGGTGAGCCATTTTGGCAGTCGTGCTCCGTGTCCCATTAGGTATTGCATTGTAAGTAGGGCATTTGTGGTCGGTTCAGTATCCCCGGTGGCCATGTGATCCGTATATATCTGGATACATGTGCGTGTAATAGGAACATTGTATCGGGGGCACCGTGTACGCGCACAAATGTTTCATGAGGCATTAAGACACCCTCTGAATAGAACTCTCCTATCGTGGTGACGGCCGCATCAGTCCATGCTTGCAGAGCTCGGTTAGTGGTCAGTCCCGATCGTGTAGAGATACCCAGTAGCGGGATAGTGGGGGCATATGGTGTTGTCCGTCCAGTGTATCTCACCACACTCCTCCAGTAAGTAATGGCTAACTTCAATAAGTGTGGTGTCGATGCTGGTAGGGGGGGCCTGAGGTAGTAAAAGCCTGTGGATAATCCCCTTGTCCCCATCTCGTGGTGTCATGTCCAATCCATGCAAGTTACGTCCTGCAAGCCAATAAGCTACCCACTGCAATTGGCTAGCGTAGAAATATGCACGTAAATCCGGCACTCCCATCCCCCCTTGTTTCGTAGTTAATTTCAATTTCGCTAGGCTAATACGCCTTCGCCCAGTGCCCCACACCAGATCTATCACCAGAGAGTTCAATACTTTAAAGATCCTCGAGGGGACAAGGATAGGTAGAATTGTGAAATAATAAAGGAGCCACGGTAGCAGCACCATTTTCGTGATGGCTACTCTGCCTGCTACCGAAAGGGGCAGCGAAACCCAGAATTGGATTTGAGATCTGAGCGCAGCTATCGCGCATGATAAGTTGCCATCTAAGAGGTCCGTGGCATTGCGGTAAATCTGTATTCCGAGATATTTAAAAGTATCAGGCGCCATTTGGAATGTCCAGGGGCCGACTTTAAAGGGACCGTTCCTCACAGAGTTATCAAAGAAATACGCATATGACTTAGCAGCATTAATAGCCAGTCCAGAAAGGTCTTGAAACGACTCAAATATGGAAGGCATGGGGTGAGGGTCGGCCTCCATGTCTTTGATATAAAGAATGAGATCATCTGCGTATGCTGAGACAGTGTGAGATGTGCGACCCCGCGCTATTCCCCTACAGGTTGCAAAAACACAGAGTCTGTATAGAAGCGGTTCAAGAGCCAGGATAAACAACAATGGCGACAAGGGGCAGACCTGCCTGGTTCCCCAAGCCACCGTATATTTTCCTAAAATATGCTGGCCCGTGCGCGCCCGTGCGGTGGGGTTTGTGTATAGTAGGCGCACCCATGCTATATATTCGTCCGGTATACCAAATCGTACAAGGGCATAGAACATATAGTCCCAGCGCAAAGAGTTGAATGCCTGTCTCAAATCAAGTGATATGCATCCTTCCTCGGTACCTGTGCCAAGTGTGCCCAGCATGACCTGGTATGAGTCGTCTGATATTAAGTGCCGTATTTCTACCCGGTACAAACCCACATTGATCAGTGTGTATTAGTGTAGGGATAAACTGGCCAACAACTTGCTCAGGATCTTATAGTCCGTATTTAGAAGTGATAGAGGTCTGTAGCTCGAGATAAGTAAACCATCCCTCCCCGGCTTTAATAAAGAGACCACTAATGCCTGCAGGGCAGCAGCAGGGAGCCCACCCGCTTCCAACGACTCTTGATATATGCATTGCAAGCGAGGAATCAGCAGGTCTGCATACACCGCATAAAATTCGACCGGTAAGCAATCACTCCCTGGGGTTTTATTACGCGGTAAAGCCCTAATAGCCGAATTTCCGCCCCCGTTATTGGCCGTGTTAGTTCGTCACGTTGTTGTTGTGTGAGTTGTGGTAGGCGTATTCCGTCGAAAAAGGGTTTGAAAAACGGTGTCAGTAAGTCCAGGCAGTGGACCATAAAGTCGTTCGTAGTCGTCCCTAAACGCGTTATTGATGTCTAATTGCGTGTTCACCACAGCATCCACACTGTTCCGGATTTCCAATATGGGTGTTGGGAGAGGGGCATTACGAACCAACCGTGCTAGCAATGGCCCTATCCGCCTGTGTATGTTGTTTCTGTATATATAGCCGGTAATCAACAACATTTAGCTCATCAAGTAGTTCAGCGTATTGAATGTTAGCCTCCCCTAGTTGTGTCAGTTGTTCATTCGTCTCCGAGGCCTCCCCTTCCAGTGCAGCCAAGGTACCCTCAAGCTCTGTAAGCCGTTCTATTAGAGCAATTCAAACTCCTGTCTTAGTGCCTATTGCCACTCCCCTGATGACCGTTTTAAAGGCATCCCATTCCGTCTGGCGAGTACTAGCGGATCCCGCATTTTCCAAGAAATAGTGATCAATCGCCTCCGATAGGGCATGGCAGAAGACCGGGTCTTCCAGCATTATGGGTTGCAGCTTCCAAGTCGGTATTGGAGTTTGAACCCTGCCCCACTGCAAGGTTAATTCCACCGGGTTATGGTCTGATAGGGTTTTACCCATATGGAGTACAGAAGTAATGGACCCCATCAGGGTACCGGAACAGAGGGACCGATCTATCCGGGTGTGTAGCCTGTGTGGTGGTGAATAAAAGGAATACTCCCTGTACTCTGGATGTTTAGCCTGCCATGAGTCTCGAAGTTCCCATCCCTCTGTCCACCTCTTAAGTGCCTCAGCTTGTTTTTTGCTTTCTGTAGCATGTAATGGGGGGTGGGACCTGTCTAAGTCAACATCTAATACAGCATTAAAGTCGCCTCCTATCACCCAAGGATACTTGGCCCAGTCTGTCAAGGCTGCGCTCAGTGTAGCTAGGTACTTGTCTTGATCAATGTTTGGTGCATATATGCAACCCATGACCACATGAGCCCCGTCCAACATTACATGAAGTAACACATATCTGCCGTTGATGGCTATTTTCTGCTCTAGGAGTCTGAAAGGGACACTGCTTCACATCCACACCGCCGCCCCCCTAGAGAAAGCCAAGTACGTAGTAGCAAACAGTTGCCCTCTCCACTTCCTCTGCAACTTGGCTACCTCATCAGCATTAAGGTGGGTTTCTTGTAGGTAAGCTATAGCAACCTTCCGTCTATTCAGTTTTGCCAGGATACGGTGTCTTTTATGGACAGAGCCCATGCCCCTCACGTTCCAGGTGCAGTAAGTGTATTTATTATGTAATTCAGAGACCCCCTCATAGTAGTAAGTCTTCCTTCCTAGTTAGCTGCAATAGGCACTTTAGACAATGAGAACCTCCTTTACATGGTGCTGAAATGTTGCAGTGCTGTTGCCTTGCATCAAGGCACTTGTCTTTTTGTCTGTGCATTAAAAAGCTGTGGAATGTGCCCATAAATGTTTCCTGACGCAGGCATGCATTCCTAAATCAGGCTGCTTAACCCAGTCCATAGTAATTGTATAGCTCTTCAATCCCTGGGGCACAGCACTCAGGATAATGTGCTGCACATCAAAACAGTTATAAGGTCCCAAAGGCGAGACCTATTGGCTATGCCAATGCTTGTTTTAATCCCCATCTACCTACAACTTGATGGAGGCTTTAATATCTGAGTGGAAGTTTCCTCTATCCCTTCTACTAAAAAAGATTTCATCTTTGTAACAGTGCTAGCTTAGGGTTTATGTCTGGAAGCCAACAAGTATGATACTGGATAAGTATGAAAATGGAATATGACCTCTTGAGGTTTTAGGGGTCCCTGTGACTCTGTAGAATGAGTTTGAGTTTGAGTTTAAATCACTTGTAAAGCGCGCGTACACCAGATGGTTTCATGGTGCTGTGGTTCGCTGAGCCTCAATGAGCAGGGGGGAGACCAGGGAGGAGAAAGAAAATCCTTGGGGGAAGGCCTGTGAGAAAAGATAGGTTTTTAATGCTTTTCGAAACAGTGGATATTGGGTGAGGGACCTAAGGTGAAGCGGAAGTGAATTCCAGAAGGTGGGGGCAATGGTGGAAAATTTGGAACCACCCCATTTTTTTCGGCGAAACCTGGGGATAGTCAACAGATGTTGGGAGGATGATCTCAATTCCCTAGCAGGGGTATAGGTTCTTATCTCAGAAGAGATAAAGGCGGGGGCGGATCCTGACTGAGCCTGAAAAGAGATACAACCCACTTTGAACAATGAGCGTTCACGAATAGGGAGCCAGTGGAGGGATTTCAGAAGTGGGGTGACGTGATGTGACTTGGTCAGCTTATAGACTAGCCGAGCGGCCTGGTTCTGCACCAGTTGAAGCCGTCGAACGTTGTAAGCGGGCATACCACAGTATAAGGCGTTGCCGTAATCTAGTCTAGAGACGACCATAGCCAGTACAATGAGTTTAAGGGCAGGGAAAGAGAAAAAGCGGGATACCTTGCGGATAGTGCGGAGGGAAAGGAAGGAAGAGGACGCCACAGCACTCACCTTGGAGTGCAAAGTGAGTTGATCATTTATCTTGAAACCGAGCGCTTTGACAGAAGGAGAGGGGAAAGGGGGTGGAACCCAAGGAAGGGGGCCAAAAGAGAGGAGACCAAGGATTGGCACAACCACCTGTCAAAACCAATTCGGTTTCGGAATGACACGAAGCAGAAGATTGGTGCAGGACTTGGATGTGGAGGTGCCAGGAAGCAGAGTTGAACAGTGCAGTAGAGTGTTTGTGGAGAGATGTGGAGTGCAGTATCTGGTGTAGTATTACACCATTAAAAGTTGTTAGCTGGGACAGGCCCTTATTGAAAGAACAGTGGAACTGAAAAGTGATGGAATAGCATTCAGAGCACTAATCCCAAAGATAAACAGACGAGAAACATCACGGTTTATCCAAATACACCCTCTGCTCCACCGATACCAACATCCAGGGACATTTCCACGACCAGGTGAAAGGGGTCAGTAGACGGATCATTTTCCCATACTCCCGAGTGGTGTATAGCGGCTGCTGTGGGCTCCCCCACCAGGAAGGGAATGAGGGTCTCCAAACCCCAGCTGAGTAGCAAAGGCATCCCTGGTTATGGTGCAGTCAGGACCCTTATATCCATCATTACGTGTGCCATTGCACCTGCTGCACTAATGCTAGCTGTCCCATCCTCCACCTCTGGTGACCGCTCGTGAGTTGTGGAACAGTCTTTCTCCTCACATTTGCAAGACTTTCATTCTGATGTGCTTCAACCACCGCACTTCGCACACAACTCAACACTTTCCACGCACACATCCGTACCATCACCTCCACACACCTCCTGTGCCATTCCAGCGCTTTCCTCTTTGATCACTTCTATAACCAGGCATCAAACTCACCTTTTCGTGTTTTTATACCTGCTTGATCTCGAACTCTAACTTGTTCTAAAGTTCCCCGTTGCTGAGGCAATGTTTGCAACGTGTCCTCTACCAATTGAAATGTGCTTACAATGAACAGCTTCTTTTCAGGGTGAAAGTCCAATCATTTTTCCGCAAGATAATCTGTACCCATAATATTGCTAAACCGTTGTGTGTTTTCTAAGACCTTGGGTAACTTTGTTTGGCTTTGGCTCAGAATGAAGACATAGCTATCTCTGTGTACTGCTTTTAATCAGTTGTATTCATTCAAGGTCCAAAAACAGTAATGGTCATTCCACCCTAACAAATCCTTTAAAAACAAATATTTATCAAAACTAGAAGCCAGCAACCCGTAGCACATTTCCATATTCAAATTACTTGTATAATTTCCCTAAATGATCTGAGAAAAAGGAAGACTACCATACCAGGGGGCCCTGGGGAGTGACTCAGCAATTTCGCAGTTGGTGTCTTTTAGCGAGGCTGGGCGTTACTGAGCGGTGATACAGGCCTGATGCGTAGTCACAGACGCTTTACCCAAAGGTAGGAAAAACTTGTATACGCTTTTGAGGAGCAAGGCCAGCACACTGAGTGCTCCAAGTTTCAGAGGGAAGCCAAGAGGCTGCTTAGTTTGCTTTTAATGGCACTGGAGACCTGTTTCACTGATGTTTGAGTGGTGAGTTATCCATGTATCTGGTCAGTGTGGAATACTGAATTTTTTTACCGGGGATGAATCATGACCCGTCTGCTCCTCTGGAAGTTCCTACTTGAATATGGGCTGCTAATATTGGAAGAATGAATCCTATTTATACATTATCCGTGTGGATGCCTCTTTGCAAGTTAAATATAGCTCTACGATTCTTCAATCTGTGTCTGATTTATTAACTCCATTGGGAACTGGCTGACATGTTTCTCTGCTCATAAAATGCACATTTTGCTATTTCAAGCTGATGAACCAGCTCCAGATGTGAAAATCTCAATTTACTGTAGCTCGGCGCTGTTCAGACTTTGGTGAATTTGTAGAGAAAGACAAGCCAAGTGATACTGGGACGAAATGTAATTTTCAGAACTAAGAATATTTCCCTCCATTTTTGTGTGTGTGGTATGCTGTTTCTTTTTGTGATTGTCACCTTGAGGAGCACAGAAGTACCAAATATGATTTAGTTTGGTGCGCTGTTACCTTTTTTCATCATTGTTCTGGCTCTTATAAGGTTCTGTTCTGTGTGGAGAGACAAATTATTACCCTCTGGCCGGTCCTGCATTTGGTCACAATGACCAACAATAGGCAATCCAGAATGCTCCCTTGTTTGATTTTAGTTTGGGTTTGAGACCTATTGTGGCATTATCCACCGACTGACCCTCTTAAGTTGTTCTTTTTCCCAAGCCCTCTGCTCCCATTTTCAGAATGCTTGCTCAACCAGAAATAGACTTCCTGATTTTAAAGCACTACCTGCGGACTACTCTGCCTCCTTTTTTGTGGTATTGATAGATTCAATTCCATAACCATATTTGTTATATGTACAATTGATTGAAATGTGTTTTCCATACATATGCTTTTAAACTGCCTGGATTTGAAAGACTAGGGAGGGGTTCTGAAAGGGCGTCGTGTGCCTATCTTCACTGCGTGTGTATCGTTAGTGAGGGCAACCAGGAAGTGTATCTCTGACTGTAAGGAAAGACCAAAGTCTATGTTAATTTTTAGGTCTGGCATGACAGCACAGCTGTGTGGCCTATTGTAACCATTTTTTTAAAAATATGCCTAAAGTGGGTTTACTCTTCTAGACTGAGGGAATCGCACCTCATTCTATTGGCTGTTTCGTATATCATTCCACCTCCTAAGGAGGGCTTGCATTGTAATGCCTGAGGAACTATTTGCAAATATTACATTTTGTAACTCATACATGTTATATACCGACAGCTATCTTTTTTGCTTTGTTTTTTTTATTACTACAGGCTTTCTTTAATATGTTAGTCAAGGTTCAAAATGCAAGCCACACAGTTTGGCTCTGCCAGTGCTTGTATTTTTTAAGCCGAGGCTCTGATAGCCAAGCCCCAAAACATCTCGATGCTACTTGGCAAAAAAATAGGAAAGTAGAACATCCTGGAAAGTTCTTAACCTTTAGGTTTAATGATTTGGAAGAATCTTGAGTTCATCCTGCTTCAGGCCACAGCTAGACTTGATTGCTAGCGCTCTCCAACATGGAAAATACAGAAAACGAGACACTGACCAATTACCAGAAAATTGGCCTAAGTTGGGGGGGGGGGGGGATGAGGTGCGTGATGGGACAGAGGAGATGGACAGGGTCTTGACCTGGCTGGAGGGGTCCAGTCAGGGACATCTTCAGGATTTTAGGGACCCTGGGCCAGACGTGTTTTGGAGGTCCTTGTTCAGGAAAGTTTTGAATGTATGATCCAGTTTCAGCGCTTTCATGCCTCACTGACCGGGCACAGGCACACTTATCCACATTCTAAATGTGTTTACGTCTAATATTCAGGCATAGTGACGCGTGTTTTCAATATTGTAACACAGCTGAAGCTCACTAATATTACTACAAATAATCCATGTGGCATCCTCCCATTCCTCACATGTGTGGTCCCACTTTAGATCTAAAAGAAACTTTTTATGGATGTTGCATAAAACATCAACAGAACACTTCTCTGCAGAATGTATGTAATAGGCTGTCACACATCGCCTATATTAAACATTTATTAAGGTAAAACAGTATTTAAAACACTGTTTAAGAAATCTTCTAGGTCATCAGGTCAAGACTCTCGCCAGAACAGAGCTGGCTTTTTCAGCCCCCCCAAAAAAGGCTGGGGCCCTGGACCAGAGCCCCCTTTGCCCATGCCTGAAAACCTCTTGAGTCCATGGAGGAGTCGTGCGTCCTTATCATAATGAAAACTAGGACACGAGTTTGTGTGTGTGTGTGTGTGTGTGGGTGTGGGTGGGGGGGGTTCTTCCAGCGCCTCTTACATTGAACCGCATACACACCCTGTCTAAGAACTCCCTTCACAACAAGCAGGTGGTGAAGAGAGGTACTGTTAGTTTTCTTGCCATGCAGTTCTTTACCTCTGTAAAAGAAGCTTACACTGGTTCTGCCTTGTTGTTTCGGTTTTTTTTTTAAATAAGGAAATCGTGCACTGTTGCTTCGTGTCATGTTCCTGAGTGTGAGGGAGGGGTGTCTGGTGTGCACTGATGCAGCCTCAGTTGTAGCCCCTGCAGTCAATGGGAAGCATTCATTCTTGAGGGGGGAGGGTCTGTCGAGTGGGGGGGAAGGAGAGGTGTGCGCTGCTGCAGCTCCTACTGTGTGATTGATGGAAGCATGCATTGGTTCATTCGCCCAGTGAGAGAGAGGGAAGCTTGCACAGTGGCTGTCCTGCCGCTGTCTTGTTTTTACCAAGAAAGTTTGCATATCTGCTTTCGTGTGTGTGTCTGTCTGTCTGTGGACTATGCTCCATCCCCGGCTGTCCCTGATAAATCGTATTTGTTATGTACCTAGTTTGTGTGTGACGCAAGTAGTTGTATTTATGGGGGTATGTTGTGTGTAAGGGAAGAATGCACTGGTACTGACTGGGGGAGGCCTGTACTGTACTGTGTTTTGAAAAGCTATCTCCCCCGCCCCCTTTGGATGGTGATGCACAGGGGAGGCCTATATTGTGTTGTGTATTGCCTGCGCCCCCGCCCTCTTTGGACGGTGATGCAGTCACTCAGTCAGGGGCGCCTGGTTCGGTTCATGTCTGAGAGCAGACGCAGTCACGCGGTCACGCAGGCGGCCAGTCTCTCCCGAGGGGGCTTGCATTGTAACGCCTGAGGAACTATTTGCAAATATTACATTTTGTAACTCATACATGTGTTATATACCGACAGCTATCTTTTTTGCTTTGTTTTTTTTTATTACTACAGGCTTTCTTTAATATGTTAGTCAAGGTTCAAAATGCAAGCCACACAGTTTGGCTCTGCCAGTGCTTGTATTTTTTAAGCCGAGGCTCTGATAGCCAAGCCCCAAAACATCTCGATGCTACTTGGCAAAAAAATAGGAAAGTAGAACATCCTGGAAAGTTCTTAACCTTTAGGTTTAATGATTTGGAAGAATCTTGAGTTCATCCTGCTTCAGGCCACAGCTAGACTTGATTGCTAGCGCTCTCCAACATGGAAAATACAGAAAACGAGACACTGACCAATTACCAGAAAATTGGCCTAAGTTGGGGGAGGGGGGGATGAGGTGCGTGATGGGACAGAGGAGATGGACAGGG
Source organism: Triturus cristatus (assembly GCF_964204655.1). Lineage (NCBI taxonomy): Eukaryota > Metazoa > Chordata > Amphibia > Caudata > Salamandridae > Triturus > Triturus cristatus. Next base: position 826,448,939 of record NC_140584.1, on the reverse strand, counting down.
TCTTGACCTGGCTGGAGGGGTCCAGTCAGGGACATCTTCAGGATTTTAGGGACCCTGGGCCAGACGTGTTTTGGAGGTCCTTGTTCAGGAAAGTTTTGAATGTATGATCCAGTTTCAGCGCTTTCATGCCTCACTGACCGGGCACAGGCACACTTATCCACATTCTAAATGTGTTTACGTCTAATATTCAGGCATAGTGACGCGTGTTTTCAATATTGTAACACAGCTGAAGCTCACTAATATTACTACAAATAATCCATGTGGCATCCTCCCATTCCTCACATGTGTGGTCCCACTTTAGATCTAAAAGAAACTTTTTATGGATGTTGCATAAAACATCAACAGAACACTTCTCTGCAGAATGTATGTAATAGGCTGTCACACATCGCCTATATTAAACATTTATTAAGGTAAAACAGTATTTAAAACACTGTTTAAGAAATCTTCTAGGGGAGGAGCCTAGCGCGCAACCAAGATGGCCGCGTAGGTGCGAAGCTCCCGAGGACCTTCGCGACCTCCTGAATTAATCCTGATTATATCCTGTCTTTGATGAGGGGACTGTGTCTGTGTACCCGAGCTGAGGCGGCACCCGTTTTCCGTTTTCGAATCGGACCCCGGACACTGGTGGGAGCACCGATCGAAGATTGCGGCCTTCTCCGCGCCGGCCCCCCGGATTGGAGTTGTGGGGCGATCCGGGGACAAAGCGAACAACAGCGGCGGGCAGGGCTGGATGACTCGCGTACCCCGCGCTTTCACTTTCGCTTTTGCGCCCTCCTTGCCCTCAAGCGAGGTAGGGTTGCGGAGCGGGGTGCGGTGGTGTGGCCTTGTCCCTGTGCCCGGCTGACCCGCCGGCTGTGAGTTGTCCTGCGGTCCAGTGGTCACCCCCCCCCGGAACCCGTGAACTGGTTTATCGGCCCTTTTGAGGAGATTGGCACGACTTTGGGAGTGCGACATGTCCACAAAGCAAGATGGCGACCGGGCCAAGGTGAAATCGACCCGCCGCGGCCCGGCACATCAGTCAAACAGTATGGACCGCTACACCCTCCAGAAGGGATCCCCAGAGGCACAGCGTACATCCCCCGCGGGCCCGGCTGAGGCGTCTGCTCAACCCGCGGATCTGACCCTCCGGGACGTCATGGGCGCCATTGCCGAGATGAAGGCCTCGGTGGACCAGCGCTTTGATACTCTGGCGCAGAAGATAGACTCGGCCCTGGTGGAGGTGGGCCTGGTGAGAGCCGACTTGTCTAAAACAAATGACCGGGTCGATTCCCTGGCCCACACCACCTCGAGTCTCACTACAGACGTGGCGGCCCTTCAAAAGGAGGTGCACCGGCTTGGCCAGGCGAGCGCCATGATGGACCGTCGATTGGAGGACGCCGAGGGTCGGGCCCGGAGGAATAACGTTCGTATTGTCGGGGTGCCGGAGGGACGGGAGGAGGAGGCGGCAGATTTGTTTGTGGAAGACCTGATCCTCACCCATCTCCAGCCCCGGGGGCTGAGTAAGCTTTTTGCGGTGGAACGTGCTCACAGGGTCCCCGGAGGAAGACCTAAGGTCGGAGCCCCGCCGCGGCCTCTCATTGCCTGGATTTTTAACTTTCGGGACAGAGACGCTATCTTGCAGACTTCCAGGCTACAGGGACCGGTCAAGCTCGATAACATGGACGTGAATTTCTACCCTGACTTTACTCCGACGGTCCAAAAGCAGAGACTGAGTTTTCTCGGAGTTAAACGTCGCCTACGGGACATGAACCTTAAGTACTCAATGCTTTTTCCAGCTAAGCTGAGGGTGGAGGTGGATGGTCGCACGCACTTTTTTGACCGTCCCGAGGCGGCTGGGGACTGGTTGGATACTCTGCCTGGGGATCGGGGCCGGGGGGGTGGGGGGGGGTGCGGTTGGCGGGGAGGGCTCGCCGGATCAGAACTGAGGGGTGAATAGTAGGCCTTGCTCTGGACAACATTTTGGTTACCATTCACTGATCGTGTATGTTCCCCTCCTATGGAGGTCGTACGGGGTCCATTGGGGGCTTTCCCTCCTCCTCTGGGGGACTAGTTAGTTTTTCATCTATGGGGCGACAGGCACACTGCACTTTGGGGGGGCTGTCTGGGCTCATGCAGGGGTGCAGGGAGGGGGGAGTTCTGTTGGGATGGGTGGGTGGGGGTGGAGTGTTGTTTGTTTGCACCGCAAGGCGAACCCTTTACTGTATTGTTGTTTTTGAGATGCTCTTTGGGGGACGATTGATGGCTTCCATGTATGATGGGGGGTAGGGATCTGACTGTGTTATCATGGAACGTTAACGGACTGGGGGATAGGATTAAGCGTGGTGTGGTCCTGCAGTATCTGAAACGAATTTCACCAGATGTGATCTTCCTGCAGGAGACACACCTTATAGGTAATTCCTTTCATGCCATGAATCGGAGAGGCTATCGCTTGGTGGCCCATTCGGGCTTCACCTCGGGCTCGCGGGGGGTGGGCATCATGATTAAGAACTCGCTCCCATTGGAGATTGATGAGGTGCGCCATGATGAGAGGGGACGTTACACTGTCTTGGTGGGTAGAATGGAGGGCAGAGTGGTCGTTTTTGTATCAGTGTACGTTCCGCCGGGGTTGCAATCTACCACGTTTGCGGACCTGGGGCGCCTCCTCCTTGACCTCCCGGATGGGCTTCTGGTAGTTGGGGGGGACTTCAATGCGGTGGCTTCTGGGTCTATGGATCGTCATCCCCCCAGGGACCTCCCCCGGGCACAGGCGTGGCTGTCCGGCCTCTTAGATACACTAGGATTGGTGGATTGCTGGCGACTAAAGCATCCCGCGCAGCTGCAATACACCTTCCACTCGGGTGCCCATGGTAGCCTCTCGCGGCTTGATTATATCCTTGTTCCTGCGGCCTATGCTGGGAGGGTGGGAGAGGTGCGCCATTTGGCGCGGGGTATTTCAGATCACTCCCCACTACTGCTGCATCTTGATGTCTTCCCGAGGGGGGAGGGCAGGGTAGCCCCAATCAATGCCTGGTACCTGCGCGACCCCACTATTCGAGCCGAATTGATCAAATCCTTGCAGCGGTACTTTGAGGAGAATGTGGGGTCGGTCCCTTCTGCCATCTCCCTTTGGGAGGCTTTTAAGGTAGTTCTTAGGGGGGAGGCCCTCTCCTTTATCTCCCATGCCCGGAGGCGCGAGCGGGAGGAGGTAACCCGGGTGGAGGCCGAAATTACTGAACTAGAGGGTGATCTGGGGAGCGGGGTGACGGATGCCACATTGCATGTTCTACACCTCAAGCAGGCGGCCTATAGGGCCCTCGTCACGGAGGCGGCCAGGGGCCTCAGTAGAGAGCAACAGGGGCGACTGTATGATGTGGGTGATAAGGCTGGTAAATTGATAGCGTGGTTGGATAAAAAGGAGAGAGCGAGTCGTGTGGTTCCGTTGATCGAGAGGATGGATGGTGTATGTGTCACCGAGCCGGACGCCATTGTCTCCTGCTTCGCGGATTATTTCCGCGAGGTGTATTCCCCGGTTTCTCCTTGCTCGGAGGAGGATTCCCATGCCCTGCTTCGGGACATCGCGCTGCCCTCCCTTTCGGTGGAGGACGGGGATTCGCTGGACGCTCCTCCCACCTCGGACGAAATTGCCCTTGCTATCCGCTCGGTCGCATCTGGCAAGGCCATGGGCCCCAATGGCATTCCTATCGAGCTGTACAAGCTGCGACCGGATGTGCTGGCGCCCCACCTGCGCGCGATGTTCCTGGCGGCCTGCTCGCGGGGTTCCCTTCCACCGGACCAGCGTCTGGCCACGATCGTGGTGATCCACAAGGAGGGGAGACCCCGTGAGCGGGTCACATCCTATAGGCCTATCTCGCTCTTGAACGCGGAGCCCAAAATCCTCGCCAAGGTGCTGGCCAACCGGCTGGTCGGCGTGGTGGGCGACTTGGTCCACCAAGACCAGTCCGGCTTCATACCCCATCGTAACACGGCCCTTAATCTGCGACGCTTGCATGGGGTGCTCGCGCGTGTCCCGTTTGTGCGGGAACCGGCCATCTTGGCGTCCTTGGATGCCACCATGGCGTTTGATACGCTTGAGTGGCCATACATTTGGGCGATGCTGGCGAAGTTTGGCTTCGGACCGGGCTTCATCAGCTGGGTCAAGTTGTTGTATTCCGGCCCATTGGCGCAGGTGGTGGTGAATGGACGAGTTTCGGCCCCATTCGCACTGGGACGGGGCACGCGACAGGGTTGCCCCCTGTCGCCTCTCCTGTTTGCACTGGCCCTGGAGCCCCTGGCGGAGTGGCTGCGGTGGCACCCTTCCATCCGTGGTCTCCGTTGGACCCCCGAGCATGAGGACCGTGTGTCCCTCTACGCTGATGATATCCTTCTATATCTCGCCTCCCCGCGTAAATCACTGATCGTCCTAGTTGATGTCTTGCGCTCATTCGGTCGCAACTCAGGCCTCGTCATCAACTGGGCGAAATCCTGTGTATATGTGCTTGCCGGGGAGGCTCCGGTCCTACCACGGGACTGTCCGATCCAGATTGCCTCCCAGGGGTTTCGGTACCTGGGTATATATATTACTCTGGACCCGGAGGCCCGCTACGAGCGGAATTTGCTGCCCCCCCTCCAGCGCTTGAAGGAGGACGTGGTGCGTTGGCGGCGTCTGCCGCTTTCGCCGCTTGGCCGAGCGGCCTTGTTTAAGATGATGTCGTTGCCGCGCTTTCTGTACGCTCTCCAGAACACTATGGATTTGGTTCCGGCGCGCTACTTCCGAGAGGTGGAGAGTTTGCAGCGTCGCCTGTTCTGGGACGGGAGGCCACGTATCGCCTTGGCTAAATTGACGCTCCTGTGGTACGATGGGGGGGTTGCCCTCCCGGATATTAAACGGTATTACTGGGCCTCCCAGCTAGCTGCGATTAATCATGGCCTTTACGGGCCCGCCCTGAACCCGGCATTTGAAATGGACAAGATGCTCCTGCCCGGTGGCGACTACAATCGGGCGCTCTACTCTGGCGCGCCGGACCCTCGCCTGACGGGACCGACGCGTGTCATGGTGCGTGTATGGCACGCGGCTAACGCAGCTATGGGGTGGAAGGACCGTTTGACCCGGGCGTCACCGCTATATGCGTCGGCGAGGTTGGGCTCCTTGTGGACCTCGAAGGGCTTCGAGAAGTGGGACACGATCGGCATCAGCACAGTGGGAGATCTCTGGACGAGGGGGGGATTCAAAACTTTCGAGATGCTGCAGACGGAGTTTCAGTTGCAAGGCAGTGAGTACTTCCGGTACTTACAAGTCCGCCACGCGCTGGGCTCCGTCTTCCCGGATGTCGCGTCCATTCCGGAGTCTTCCCCCCTGGAGGACAGAGTGCTGGATGGCCATGTCCCAGACAGCACGATCTCCCTTATATATAAAAAACTGATCAACGACCGATCGGGCCTGCTGACTGGCCTCCGCGAGGCCTGGGTTGCCGATGGGCTGGAGTTGGACGACGAGGACTGGATGTCCGCGGTGGCCTCTCCGAAGGAGGTGGCCATCCCGGCTCGCCTTCGCTTCGTCCAGCTTAAGATCCTCCACCGGGTTTACGTGACGGGGCCAAGGCTTCTACGTATGGGCTTTGCTGAGGATGGACTGTGTAAGCGTGGCTGTGGTGCTTTGGCAACTTTCTTGCATATTCTGTGGGAATGCCCAAAGGTGGAGCGATTCTGGCGTGGTGTGCACGAGGTCCTGCGAGTGGTTACGCGTGTCGTGCTGTTGCCTGAAGCGAGGAGATGCTTGCTGAATGTGTGGGAGCCAACTGACTACTCGGTTCCGCAGACGCGGTGGGTGACTCTGGGATACATGATAGCTAAGCGTGACATTGCTCAATTGTGGGGATCCCAGAGGCCTCCGGCGGTGTCGGCCTGGAAAGAGCACATGGATTGGTGTATGTTTCGTGAAAAGGTGGTGTATGTTGCGAGGGGTAAGCCTGGGGCGTGGGTGAAAATCTGGGGCCCCTGGAACGCCTATCGCGGGGGTATTTGCGAGCCGCCGCTGCTGCCGGCTGCCTCACCAGCTCCGTCCCCCTAGCCGACCCCCTCCCCCAACCATGGGCACGTGGTTCCCCAGTCCCTGATCTGTTCTCATTCCCCTCTTCAGAGTTTGGCGATTGGTTGGGGTCCCCCACTTAAGGAGCGCGTGCTGTCACTTGGGATTGCGGGTTGCCTTGCGGGTGTGGTTGTTTTTGTGTTGTTGTGTTTTGATAAAAGGAAACCGTACTGTTGGTTTGGAGTTATGTGGCCTGCACTACTGATATCTCCTGATTTACCCTTTTTGCACCGCCAAGAGATTTTTCTGTATGTATGTCATATGCTACTGCCACTCTAGCGGCCGGCCAGACGGTTGTAGGCCCATACTTGTAACTATTTGAGATTGCAATAAACGGTTTCAAAAAAAAAAAAAAGAAATCTTCTAGGTCATCAGGTCAAGACTCTCGCCAGAACAGAGCTGGCTTTTTCAGCCCCCCCAAAAAAGGCTGGGGCCCTGGACCAGAGCCCCCTTTGCCCATGCCTGAAAACCTCTTGAGTCCATGGAGGAGTCGTGCGTCCTTATCATAATGAAAACTAGGACACGAGTTTGTGTGTGTGTGTGTGTGTGGGTGTGGGTGTGGGTGGGGGGGGTTCTTCCAGCGCCTCTTACATTGAACCGCATACACACCCTGTCTAAGAACTCCCTTCACAACAAGCAGGAGGTAGTGAAGAGAGGTACTGTTAGTTTTCTTGCCATGCAGTTCTTTACCTCTGTAAAAGAAGCTTACACTGGTTCTGCCTTGTTGTTTCGGTTTTTTTTTTAAATAAGGAAATCGTGCACTGTTGCTTCGTGTCATGTTCCTGTGTGTGAGGGAGGGGTGTCTGGTGTGCACTGATGCAGCCTCAGTTGTAGCCCCTGCAGTCAATGGGAAGCATTCATTCTTGAGGGGGGAGGGTCTGTCGAGTGGGGGGGAAGGAGAGGTGTGCTCTGCTGCAGCTCCTACTGTGTGATTGATGGAAGCATGCATTGGTTCATTCGCCCAGTGAGAGAGAGGGAAGCTTGCACAGTGGCTGTCCTGCCGCTGTCTTGTTTTTACCAAGAAAGTTTGCATATCTGCTTTCGTGTGTGTGTCTGTCTGTCTGTGGACTATGCTCCATCCCCGGCTGTCCCTGATAAATCGTATTTGTTATGTACCTAGTTTGTGTGTGACGCAAGTAGTTGTATTTATGGGGGTATGTTGTGTGTAAGGGAAGAATGCACTGGTACTGACTGGGGGAGGCCTGTACTGTACTGTGTTTTGAAAAGCTATCTCCCCCGCCCCCTTTGGATGGTGATGCACAGGGGAGGCCTATATTGTGTTGTGTATTGCCTGCGCCCCCGCCCTCTTTGGACGGTGATGCAGTCACTCAGTCAGGGGCGCCTGGTTCGGTTCATGTCTGAGAGCAGACGCAGTCACGCGGTCACGCAGGCGGCCAGTCTCTCCCGAGGGGGCTTGCATTGTAACGCCTGAGGAACTATTTGCAAATATTACATTTTGTAACTCATACATGTGTTATATACCGACAGCTATCTTTTTTGCTTTGTTTTTTTTTATTACTACAGGCTTTCTTTAATATGTTAGTCAAGGTTCAAAATGCAAGCCACACAGTTTGGCTCTGCCAGTGCTTGTATTTTTTAAGCCGAGGCTCTGATAGCCAAGCCCCAAAACATCTCGATGCTACTTGGCAAAAAAATAGGAAAGTAGAACATCCTGGAAAGTTCTTAACCTTTAGGTTTAATGATTTGGAAGAATCTTGAGTTCATCCTGCTTCAGGCCACAGCTAGACTTGATTGCTAGCGCTCTCCAACATGGAAAATACAGAAAACGAGACACTGACCAATTACCAGAAAATTGGCCTAAGTTGGGGGAGGGGGGGATGAGGTGCGTGATGGGACAGAGGAGATGGACAGGGTCTTGACCTGGCTGGAGGGGTCCAGTCAGGGACATCTTCAGGATTTTAGGGACCCTGGGCCAGACGTGTTTTGGAGGTCCTTGTTCAGGAAAGTTTTGAATGTATGATCCAGTTTCAGCGCTTTCATGCCTCACTGACCGGGCACAGGCACACTTATCCACATTCTAAATGTGTTTACGTCTAATATTCAGGCATAGTGACGCGTGTTTTCAATATTGTAACACAGCTGAAGCTCACTAATATTACTACAAATAATCCATGTGGCAGCCTCCCATTCCTCACATGTGTGGTCCCACTTTAGATCTAAAAGAAACTTTTTATGGATGTTGCATAAAACATCAACAGAACACTTCTCTGCAGAATGTATGTAATAGGCTGTCACACATCGCCTATATTAAACATTTATTAAGGTAAAACAGTATTTAAAACACTGTTTAAGAAATCTTCTAGGTCATCAGGTCAAGACTCTCGCCAGAACAGAGCTGGCTTTTTCAGCCCCCCCAAAAAAGGCTGGGGCCCTGGACCAGAGCCCCCTTTGCCCATGCCTGAAAACCTCTTGAGTCCATGGAGGAGTCGTGCGTCCTTATCATAATGAAAACTAGGACACGAGTTTGTGTGTGTGTGTGTGTGTGTGGGTGTGGGTGGGGGGGGTTCTTCCAGCGCCTCTTACATTGAACCGCATACACACCCTGTCTAAGAACTCCCTTCACAACAAGCAGGAGGTGGTGAAGAGAGGTACTGTTAGTTTTCTTGCCATGCAGTTCTTTACCTCTGTAAAAGAAGCTTACACTGGTTCTGCCTTGTTGTTTCGGTTTTTTTTTTAAATAAGGAAATCGTGCACTGTTGCTTCGTGTCATGTTCCTGTGTGTGATGGAGGGGTGTCTGGTGTGCACTGATGCAGCCTCAGTTGTAGCCCCTGCAGTCAATGGGAAGCATTCATTCTTGAGGGGGGAGGGTCTGTCGAGTGGGGGGGAGGAGAGGTGTGCTCTGCTGCAGCTCCTACTGTGTGATTGATGGAAGCATGCATTGGTTCATTCGCCCAGTGAGAGAGAGGGAAGCTTGCACAGTGGCTGTCCTGCCGCTGTCTTGTTTTTACCAAGAAAGTTTGCATATCTGCTTTCGTGTGTGTGTCTGTCTGTCTGTGGACTATGCTCCATCCCCGGCTGTCCCTGATAAATCGTATTTGTTATGTACCTAGTTTGTGTGTGACGCAAGTAGTTGTATTTATGGGGGTATGTTGTGTGTAAGGGAAGAATGCACTGGTACTGACTGGGGGAGGCCTGTACTGTACTGTGTTTTGAAAAGCTATCTCCCCCGCCCCCTTTGGATGGTGATGCACAGGGGAGGCCTATATTGTGTTGTGTATTGCCTGCGCCCCCGCCCTCTTTGGACGGTGATGCAGTCACTCAGTCAGGGGCGCCTGGTTCGGTTCATGTCTGAGAGCAGACGCAGTCACGCGGTCACGCAGGCGGCCAGTCTCTCCCGAGGGGGCTTGCATTGTAACGCCTGAGGAACTATTTGCAAATATTACATTTTGTAACTCATACATGTGTTATATACCGACAGCTATCTTTTTTGCTTTGTTTTTTTTTATTACTACAGGCTTTCTTTAATATGTTAGTCAAGGTTCAAAATGCAAGCCACACAGTTTGGCTCTGCCAGTGCTTGTATTTTTTAAGCCGAGGCTCTGATAGCCAAGCCCCAAAACATCTCGATGCTACTTGGCAAAAAAATAGGAAAGTAGAACATCCTGGAAAGTTCTTAACCTTTAGGTTTAATGATTTGGAAGAATCTTGAGTTCATCCTGCTTCAGGCCACAGCTAGACTTGATTGCTAGCGCTCTCCAACATGGAAAATACAGAAAACGAGACACTGACCAATTACCAGAAAATTGGCCTAAGTTGGGGGAGGGGGGGATGAGGTGCGTGATGGGACAGAGGAGATGGACAGGGTCTTGACCTGGCTGGAGGGGTCCAGTCAGGGACATCTTCAGGATTTTAGGGACCCTGGGCCAGACGTGTTTTGGAGGTCCTTGTTCAGGAAAGTTTTGAATGTATGATCCAGTTTCAGCGCTTTCATGCCTCACTGACCGGGCACAGGCACACTTATCCACATTCTAAATGTGTTTACGTCTAATATTCAGGCATAGTGACGCGTGTTTTCAATATTGTAACACAGCTGAAGCTCACTAATATTACTACAAATAATCCATGTGGCAGCCTCCCATTCCTCACATGTGTGGTCCCACTTTAGATCTAAAAGAAACTTTTTATGGATGTTGCATAAAACATCAACAGAACACTTCTCTGCAGAATGTATGTAATAGGCTGTCACACATCGCCTATATTAAACATTTATTAAGGTAAAACAGTATTTAAAACACTGTTTAAGAAATCTTCTAGGTCATCAGGTCAAGACTCTCGCCAGAACAGAGCTGGCTTTTTCAGCCCCCCCAAAAAAGGCTGGGGCCCTGGACCAGAACCCCCTTTGCCCATGCCTGAAAACCTCTTGAGTCCATGGAGGAGTCGTGCGTCCTTATCATAATGAAAACTAGGACACGAGTTTGTGTGTGTGTGTGTGTGTGTGGGTGTGGGTGGGGGGGGTTCTTCCAGCGCCTCTTACATTGAACCGCATACACACCCTGTCTAAGAACTCCCTTCACAACAAGCAGGAGGTGGTGAAGAGAGGTACTGTTAGTTTTCTTGCCATGCAGTTCTTTACCTCTGTAAAAGAAGCTTACACTGGTTCTGCCTTGTTGTTTCGGTTTTTTTTTTAAATAAGGAAATCGTGCACTGTTGCTTCGTGTCATGTTCCTGTGTGTGAGGGAGGGGTGTCTGGTGTGCACTGATGCAGCCTCAGTTGTAGCCCCTGCAGTCAATGGGAAGCATTCATTCTTGAGGGGGGAGGGTCTGTCGAGTGGGGGGGAAGGAGAGGTGTGCTCTGCTGCAGCTCCTACTGTGTGATTGATGGAAGCATGCATTGGTTCATTCGCCCAGTGAGAGAGAGGGAAGCTTGCACAGTGGCTGTCCTGCCGCTGTCTTGTTTTTACCAAGAAAGTTTGCATATCTGCTTTCGTGTGTGTGTCTGTCTGTCTGTGGACTATGCTCCATCCCCGGCTGTCCCTGATAAATCGTATTTGTTATGTACCTAGTTTGTGTGTGACGCAAGTAGTTGTATTTATGGGGGTATGTTGTGTGTAAGGGAAGAATGCACTGGTACTGACTGGGGGAGGCCTGTACTGTACTGTGTTTTGAAAAGCTATCTCCCCCGCCCCCTTTGGATGGTGATGCACAGGGGAGGCCTATATTATGTTGTGTATTGCCTGCGCCCCCGCCCTCTTTGGACGGTGATGCAGTCACTCAGTCAGGGGCGCCTGGTTCGGTTCATGTCTGAGAGCAGACGCAGTCACGCGGTCACGCAGGCGGCAAGTCTCTCCCGAGGATGTCGTCACTGGCTTGTAGGCTGCTCTGCAGGGCGGGGTTGGAGGGCTTGCACTTTTGCTGCAATGCAAATATGGCTCTGGAAACCGGTTCTTTACCTTCAGACCCGAAGGCAGCTCCTCCCGGGCCCGACCTCCGGTTTTTGGACATGATGGCTGCGAAGGATGGGTTCTGAGCTGGGGCGGTCATGTTCTCACCTGGGGTGAGACCCTGACAGGTATGGGCTCTGGGAAGTCCCTGGCAGTGCAGGGAGTTCGAATAATGGCCGCTTGATGGCCCGGCCTCCCCGTGGGCAGACAGCCGCCCTCTGCTGAAACCGCATTCCCCAAATGCCTTTCCCAGTAGACACAAATAGAGCATTTCTGTGCCTTGTCAGACTACGGGATGGAGGAGGCAGGGAACTGACAGGAGAGCACGAGCTTGCACCAGCGGGCAGGGGCGCGAGACCAAGCAGCTGGCAAGAGGCGGCGCTAATAATACCAACGATGGACGGGGGCAGGGAATGCCCTGGAGAGCTGGCAGTGCGGCCTGCAGGGAAAGTGTGGAGCAGGGGGGTTTCACAAACATTTCCTTGACCTCATTTTTAAATAATCCAGAGTAAATTGCTTGTCTTAAAATGCGAGAGCAAAAGATGGGGCGTGCGAGGTAAAGTAGAGAGCAAGATAAAGAGTCGTGGTTGCCAACAAAACACCAGGAAGAGCCGAGCCAAGGGTAGGCTCTGGCTCCTGGAGCCCATGCACGAGCCAGGCCTCGAAAATATTTGTATGTAAATTGTGCAACAAACATCATGTTAGAATATGATTAAACTTTATCGAAATAAAAAAAAGTATATTTCTGTAACACACGGCAGCGTTTCATTTTAGTACATCAGATTATATCTTTGCATTAAGAAGTATTTATCAGTGAGAGGTTTTACACATGCACTGAGAAACATTCCTGCCCCGCCCTGATGACACTGCTATTAGGTAACTAAGAGGAAGTCAGTTGTCATGTGTACCCTATAAGTAGCCTAGATTCTTAATATACTTTGATCAACATTATAGGCTATTGAACACAGGGGTTTTTGTACAGTGCACACCCTGAACTCATGTATTTGAATGTGCTCTATGTGAAAATGAACAAAAAGGAGACTTGGTGAAATCAAGTACTTGCATAGGATCACACAATTTAGTAAAGAAGGGAAGCTGCGATTGATTCCAGTTTTACACTGTGTAATTTAGGCTTTGGATGCAGGGTTGGATTGGGATTAAAAATCAGCCTGGGCACGCTAAAAAAAAAAGAAGTGGCCCACATTTGCATATTGCCTTTCCGCAAAACACTGCTTAGGAGAAATTTTATAAAAAGAAATGGGGGGGGGGTAAAAAAAATGCACTGATTAGTTTACACTGGTGAAACACGTCTGAAAACAAGTGAGGCCACTTTTGCTCAGGCCCCCTGCCCCGCTCAATACGCATATATTAATGGGCCGGCCCAGCGAGAGAAAGGGAGTGACACCTCTGCCGTTGTTAAAAGAGAGCTAATGGACACCCATCTACCTCCAGAAAGTCCACTCAGGCACCCACTGGGCTGCTGGCGGCATCGATAAACGCAGAGACTGCCAGATAGGTTCCACAGGCTGCTCAAAAAAGCATCCCACAGCTGGAATTCGGAGACCAGCCCCTCGGGCATTGCCAATCCGACGCTGTTTGGATGGTTATCCCATTCGAGCTTTGGATGATCAGCTTTTAGTAATAGTAATACTTTGGGAGTTGAGATTAGAGCATACAAGCAGAACTCACATTTTGTTTTTGGTGGTTTTGTATAGCGTAACCTTGCCCAAGGACATAAGAGTGCTTCCCAGCAGAAGCACATGATATTTCACCTTTTTTCAGGAGCAGGGAGATATCCCAGAGTTCACAGGATGGCAGAGACTAGGATTTGAGCCTTGTTCTTTTTCCACATTGCGTGGTCGGCAGCTGTAACCGTTAGGCCACGTGCCTCTTGTGGAAGTTCGTCTTGTTTTGGGCTCAAGGTTAAAAGTGGACCTCTAGCTGAGCCAGAGACAGGCTTCTGGCTCTAGCTTTCAGTGGCTTGCTCATATCTAGAGAAGGAGGAGGACCACTGGCGTAACGAAACTTGAGGGGGTCCCCCTACAAGATACATGGAGGGTCCCCCTCCGGACTCCATCAGGAGCTCTCCAGCCAGAGTATTGTGCTGAGGGGGCCCGCTTGAGCATGCCCTCCCTCCCCCGCACTGCGGGGGCCTGTGTTACATCATGGAGGAGGACGGATCATGAAAATATGCCATGTTCTTTGCTAATTTAACACTTTTTGTGACTTAAGCTGCTAGAAAGTTCAAAGTAAAAAGAACCAGAAACAAGAGACGCATGAAATATGAAAAGGAGATAAAATGGGAACAAAAAAGGACCCGTTTCTCTAGCTCACAGTGTTTGCTCCGCATTTGCAGATCCTGCCGGCATCGCATATAGCTATAATTGTCACACAACTAATGCCCACACATGCCTCGTGCTCTTTTGATCTGGCAGGAGATAGTTCTGTGCTGTGAGTTGCTGACTGAGTACGTTTTATCCCCACCTCGCCCATCCAGCCTGGGTGGAACAGGATGGGAAGGGATGCGTATGGCAGCGGGACTGGCGGACCGCCATTGTCACCAAGCAATAACTGAGTGATATGACGTTCAGAGCAGGTGCCTCTGGGATCCAGGCTGGTGGCTGCGTTCACAGTGGGTTGGATTGTCTCCATGACCTTTAATTTAAGGGCCATACTGATCCAAGTATCCACCCTTTTACCTTGCCTGGTCAGGACTGACCGTCCCACTCATTCTTAAGCATAATTGAGTAACTTTGAATAGTACTGAACAATCGCTGTAAGTCTGTAATGATACGGCAAGCAGAACTGGACTTACAGGTTAGTCTAGGTTTTTGTCTGGTGCTTTCTTGGTATAGAACTGGTACATGCCCTTACAGACAAGGGCGTAGGGAAGTACTCTCTATATGAGCTTGAGTGCGGTTGTCGCTGGAAAGATTACATTGTTGTTTATGGCTTTTCTGTACTGTGAACTGTGACTTACAGTTCGCAGGGAAGAAGCTAAGAACACTGCCAGAAAGAGGATATCTTGTGAAAGAACACATCCCGTGTGGTGAAGGCAGGAGCGGCAGGTAGCATAGAAAAGCGGTGAGGCAAGCGAAGTGCCCCACTGCATCCCAAAACACATTTAATAAATCAAGAATACCACAATAAAAGCGCTCACATGCACTACAATTATATGAAAAATAAAATAAATGCACTTACCTGGGCTGCGTCCTGTGGTCTTGCATTCTGTGGCATTGACGGGCACCAGAGGAAGAGGAAACTTCCCTAACCAATCCAGACGCTGCTGTCATGCTGCATTCCATTTTCCATTCCCAGATGTCAGACACATATCTTTGATTGTTAAATTAAAAAAATAAAGTAAAAGGTGAGCAAACATGCCTTCACAGAAGAGTGACTGGTAACAATGCCAGACCCTCCTAAAAAGTTGGGTTTTTTTGTAATGGGATGCTGCGGGTCTGGGGATTAACGGAAGAGAAAGCGAGGAGGAGATGGAGGGGTGGGGATGCAACAGATGAGCTGGGAGCGGGGAGGGCAATACGGAGCGGGTTGTGAGATGCAGCGCTCAGGAAACTGTGGAATAGCAAGAAAGCACATGCAGTCCCACAGAGTGCTAACACCAACAGAACAAGCATTTGCAATGCAATAGGTCTCGCAGTTACGATAGTTTAAGCTATTGGTATTGTAAATAACAATTCCTTTTATTTATGTTTTTAAAAAGAAATCAAAAATAAAAGGCATTGTTATGTGCAATGCCAATAGCTCAAACTCGCGTCAATGCGAGACCTATTGCATTGCAAATGCTTGTTTTAGCTTGGGTGTTTTAAGCCACGTCCGAGACTGCATTGGTCACGCCCCATTGAAATCCCACACCCCCCTGAAGTTTATATCCCACATAAAGCCTGGTGAAGACTGATTTGCATATGGCTAGGTCCAAACCGGGGTGGCGTTCTGAGCAAAAAACGATGGATTGAACCCAGTTTTGTGACCCGGTGTGACTTTCAATCAATCAATCATGGAACTTATATCACGCACTACTCACCCGTAAGGGTCTCAAGGCGCTTGGGGAAGGGGGTCTGCTACTGCTCGAACAGCCAGGTCTTGAGCTGTTTCCTGAAGGCCAGGTGGTCCTGGGTCATCCGCAGGTGGACGGGTAGGGAGTTCCAAGTCTTAGCTGCCAGGTAGGAGAATGACCTTCCTCCAGCGGTGGCTCTCTGGATGCGAGGGACGACGGCGAGGGCGAGGTTAGCGGAACGTAGCTGGCGGGTGGGCGTGTAGAAGGTGAGGCGGCTGTTGAGGTACCCTGGGCCTAGGTCGTGGAGGGACTTGTGTGCGTGGGTGAGGAGTCTGAACGTGATCCTCTTGTTGACAGGGAGCCAGTGCAGGTCTCTCAGGTGGCACGAGATGTGGCTGCGTCTGGGGACGTCCAGGATGAGTCGGGCGGAGGCGTTCTGGATACGCTGAAGTCTTTTCTGAAGCTTGGCTGTAGTACCGGCGTAGAGGGTGTTTCCGTAGCCTAGTCTGCTGGTGACGAGAGCATGGGTGACCGTCTTCCTGGTCTCGGTCGGGATCCATCGGAAGATCTTTCGGAGCATGCGGAGGTTGTGGAAGCAAGCTGAGGAGACGGCGTTGACTTGTCTGGTCATCGATAGGGAGGAGTCCAGTATGACGCCCAAGTTGCGTGCGTGGTCCGTCGGTTCAGGTGCGGTGCCTAGTGCCGGGGGCCACCAGGAGTCGTCCCATGCGGAGGGTGATGGTCCCAGGATGAGGACTTCTGTCTTGTCCGTGTTCAGTTTCAGGCGGCTGATGTTCATCCATTCAGCGACGTCTGTCATCCCTTCGTGCAGGCTGGCTTTGGCGGTGTCGGGGTCTCTGGAGAGGGAGAGAATTAGCTGGGTGTCATCGGCGTAGGAAATAATGTTGAGGTTGTGTTGGCGTGCGATGGCAGCGAGGGGTTTCATGTAGATGTTGAAGAGAGTGGGGCTGAGCGACGATCCTTGCGGGACGCCGCAGATGACTTCGGTGGCCTCTGAGCGGAACGGAGGGAGGCGTACTCTCTGTGTTCTGCCGGAGAGGTATGAGATGATCCATTCCAGAGCCTTCCCTTGGATGCCGGTGTCGTTGAGGCGTTGGACTAGTGTGCGGTGGCAGACAGTGTCAAATGCTGTGGAGAGGTCTAGGAGGATGAGTGCCGCTGTTTCGCCGTTGTCGAGCAGGGCTCGGATGTCGTCGGTGGCTGCGATGAGGGCGGTCTCGGTGCTGTGGTTGGCTCTGAATCCGGACTGTGATGGGTCGAGGGATCCGTTCGTCTCGAGGAAGGCTGCCAGTTGCTTGTTGACGACCTTCTCGATGACTTTGGCGGGGAAAGGAAGGAGCGAGATGGGGCGGAAGGTCTTGAGGTCGGTCGGGTCCGCTGTTGGTTTCTTCAGCAGAGCGCTGAGTTCGGCGTGCTTCCAGCTCTCCGGGAAGGTTGCTGTGTTGAAGGAGGTGTTGATGATGTCTCGGAGGTGGGGTGCGATGGTAGAGGCTGCCTTGTTGAAGACATGATGGGGGCACGGGTCGGTCGGAGATCCGGAGTGGATGGTGTTCATCATGCGTGACGTGTCTTCGGGGGTCACCTCGGTCCATGTCTGGAGGGTGGCGGCGGGGTGCGAAGGTACGACCGATGGGTGCGGGGATGAAATGTCGAAGTTTTTCTGTCCATCTGTGCTTCATAAATGAACAAGCTCAGCCACGCTTTTAAATTCAGCACGTTTTGTATCAAATTTCCGCTAGGGCCTTGATTGTGGTTGCAGCTTGTCACGGCTGTGGTTTGATTTCCGAATAAAGTTTTTGTCCCAAGAAGGCTAGCCTAATCCCAACACGAAGTTGTCCGACAAGGTGAGTGACGGCCACGGATATGTTTATGGGGCGAAGGGGGTAAACTATGGTTACGGCACGGAGCAGGATATTTCGTGTGGCGCAGGGTAACGAATTTTGTTGATTTTGGAGTTTAGGAGAGCTTTATTACTTTATTTGGTTGGGCAGTGAGCTTGTGTTGGGAAGCCCTGCTTGTTCATTTGCCAGCACCTTAATACGGTTGCCTTGGGTGGTGGGTGTTGCCTGGTAGGAGTTTTGATGCATTGGTATGATTTCTAATAGCCACGATGTTTAATACGGAGGAACCAGTATTAGCCAGGAATGCTTGGCACATGGTTAATTTTGTGAAACAAGTTAATGGGATGTATCTTTGTAGCTGTTGGGAACGAAACCGTCTCGGGGCCAAGCGGGTTGACATGGCTCTGTTCGTGGGAGAGCCGGAGGTTACTTCCGTCCAGCACCGGATGCTGCTGTCACGTTTTGGCAGTTCTGTCCAAGAGAAAGGCGAATAACTGTGCTCATTTACCCGAGGTTGGAGCATTGAAGTGAGTCTCTCTCACTTACCACCATAGAGCCATAGCGATCTGTTGGATTTCAGTGGGTTTCTGATCGGCTTTAGTGCAAATCAGTAAGTGCTTGACAGATGTCAAACAACGAAGCACCTTCACTAGAAAGAAAACCTGACAACTTTTTGTGACTACAAAGCTAGGCCAGTTCTTAAAATGGATGGTGAGCTTTGGAAGGTTAAACTAATGTGGAACAAGCGGCCGTGCGGCCGCGAAAGTGAAAGCAAATGGTGTGCAGGTTGCCAAATGGTGCGCGCGCCCGGCGCACATGCACTGTATTTGGAGGCCTGAAAGCACTCGTTTGCACTTCCAGATCCCCCATTTACAAAACCTCTCGCGAGAGCAGCGCTAAAGAGCTGGCTCAGGCGAGACCTAAAAAGGTAATCCTCAATGTAAGCAGTTGAAGAGTAAAAGTCATCCAATCATGCAGATGGTAAAGAACTATGTGCCAAGGCAGAAGCAAACACAAGCAGAGAAAAAAAAATATTGAATAAGAGGTAAGCAATTTATATTGAGTAGAAATTTAACCAGTGGTAAGCAATGGAATAACCAAAATCCCCCAATAAGTATTGTTATTGTATGCAATGAGTATTTCAACAACAGACCTGTAACGCTGTCTTTAGCAAGGCGTAATAAGGTAGAGGGGTTAGGGTGGGTATGTGCAAAGGAAAGTAACTCTGTTCTGAGACTGTCCCCAACTTTCACGGGTATGCGGCAAGTGGCAGAATTCTGAAGCTGTCCACTAGTGTCAGGCGGATTTTTAAAGCTAGGAGCAGGTCCTTGGTAGAATTTTAACGCTGCCAGCTGGTTTCGAACAATATGTTAAAGCTGTGTGGTTTTGTGCTAGCTGTGCCCCAATCAGGGTGAAAACGGTCCTGGGTTACTTGTGTTCTAGTCCAGGGAGGACCTGGCATGGCAGTTTATGCTGGACTGCCCCTATTGGAGGAGGGTCAAGACTGATTTGCATGTGGCCGGGTCCAAACTAAGGTGTCATGGCGACCAAAATAACGATGGTTTAGAATGCCACTACCCTGAGTGATAGCCAGTGATTATACTTATTGCAAGCATTCCTTCCATCATATTTTGTGTGTTTGATGCCGCTGGGTTCTAGCAAAATGTTAAAACTGTCAGGCAGTCCGGGATGGAATATTGAGGCTGCCAGCAGATCCCTGGTGTGATTCTAAAGCTGCCTCCTGCTGTGATTAAACGAAAGGCACTGCACCACATTAGTGAGAGAACATGTCACTGCTCAACTCCATTTCTCCCTAGTTCAGGGTCTGCCAGCGGGAAAGTGCTCTGATACTGCAATCAGGAGTCATGTCTGCAAGTTACAAGACACCCAAAAATAAAAACATAAGTAATTTGCCTTTACTGTTTGGGTTTTGCTCTGAAGTTCTTGTTTGATTCGTCAGACAGTCCTCCCGTTGAATTCATATCTCACACGTTTGTCTAGTTCTCTGCTCCCAGTAGTCCTTATTCCAATAAATATCTCTGTATTGTTTCTTTTCTGTATACTGTAAAATGCACTACCGCCTTGTGGTGCAGGAGCTGTATATACAATCCCACATAAATACATTAATTAATAGTTCTTAATTTGTCTTTCGTCTCTGTCCTATTTAGGATCCCTCATCTGTGTACTGACTCTATGTTGTGTGTCCTTCGCACTTTCCACCTATCTCAGGAGGTGGTGGTTTTGTGGAGTAACAGTACCCCCTTGCCCATCATGTGCCAGTCAGCTTCTTTGCCCATATTGAAAAGGTCTATATCCTCACACTCTGCACCCTTGTGCATTTCTTGTTGGTCTGCGCCACTGCATTGCTGTAGTTGGTACATATGCATATATGTTTATTGTATTTGTATAGGGACCATAGCCAAAAGGCAGCGTAGTGCTGTACAGAGTTAAAGACCAGCATAAAAGTTCAACGAGTGATAGACGAGGTAGCTGGGTTGTGGACGGTCAATGTCAAGGTATTGTGATGTAATGTTGTTTAAGGAGGTGTGTTTTCTTGTCTTTCCTAAATTGGAGCAGCGTCGTGGCAGTCCTGCTGGATAGAGGGATTTTGGTCCTCCTGGGTGCATAGGCGGAAAAGGCCTGCTGCCCCTTTTGTTCTATTTTTTTAAAACTTCTCAGTCTGCATTTGGAAGGCGTCCTAGCAGCAGGTTTGGCGAAAACCACTAAAAAGGGTGAGCTTGTCTGCAAGAAGAGTGTGGGTGTTTGTCATGATGGCTTTGTGTAAAGGCTGCTGCTGGTTTTGAAGATGATGCGCTCAGTAGGGGAACACATGGAGTTCCATTAGGATGAGGTTGCTGTGGTCAGATTTCTTCTTGCCTTGGATGAGACGTGCTGCGGCCTGTATGGTGCCTATAAGGGGTTGCCAGGGTGAAGTCTGGGAAGCAATGGAGCAGGGAGGTATGCACCATCCACATGTGACAGTATGAGCCATTCTGAAGTCGTTTTCTGTAAGAAACTGGTTTCATTTTCTTTAGAAGAGAGAGCTGGTATTATGGCGCTGTGTTCCTTGAGGGTAAGGTTGGTGTCCAAGGTGAACCCAAGTGCTAGACGTTCTGTGAAAGTTGAAGTTCGAACCCATAAAGGTTCATGTCATTGAGGCAGGTTTATACCGTTTCTTGTTGGCAAATAACAGGACATTTCTGTTAGTTGGATTGAGCTTCAGGTAGACACTGCACATCCAGATCTGGATGATGTGCACGCTGTGTTTGAGGCATTGGATGTCTGAATGAGAGGAGCCTTTTAAGCAGAGTTGAGTTTCATTTGCATATTGGTGAATCTTGATGCTGCTATCTGTGAGTAGAGTGCCAAGCAGCCCCATGTAGAGGTTGCAGATGACAGGAGACAGTCTGGATCCCGCACGTGATAGACACCTTTTGTGACCTTGAGGTGCGCCTGTGAACAAACTGGTGTTGGTTGAAAATGTAGGAAGAACAAGTGAAGGACATTGCCAGTGAGTTCAATTTGAGACAGAGTGCATATGAGGGTGGGATGGTCGAGCTAAGAGGTCCAACAGTATTAGGAGACAGGTGTCCTCTTTATCTATGGTCAAGAGGTTATTGTGTAAGATGTGTTTGGCTACAGATCCGGCTGCAGCATGGAGACTGCTACCAGACTTTTAGTCACGCAGGAGATGGTTAGCATTGATGTGATCTTTGAGTTGAACATAGACTGCTTTTTCAATGGACTTGCGAAAGAATGGCATGTGAGTGATAGGGTGGAAGATGGTGCTGTAATCAGGGTCTTGTGTACGTATTGTGTTTGGAGTGGGAGACTCTGACCTGTCTTGAGAGCTTTTGGAAAGATGCTTTGAGTGAGGGAGGCATTGACAATGGTAAGTAGGGGTGAAAGAGCATCCCCAGGGAGCTTTGATGAAGGACAGGGGTAAGACCTCATTTTCATAAGAAGTGGCTTTGAGGGAGTTGTGTATGTTGGCAAGAGATGGGGCTTTTGAAGGCTGATCATTGTGGAATTCTACTGGAAGAGGTGGACATAAGAGATGAGTAGGTTTGGTGGTGTTGATGTGCTGTTGGATCTTCTGTATGTTTTTTTACTGAAGAAGAAGTTAATGGCATTGCACTATTCTGTGGAGGGAGGAATATATGGATCTGGAATATATGGATCTGGCAAGGGGGGTGATGCAGTGCTTGATTGTCTAGAAAAAAGTTCTGCTTCTGTTGGTGGCTTCAGTGATATCATTGGTATAGTACTTTGCTTTGTTGATGTGATGAGCTTTCTGTGTGTTGCATGAAGGGACTTCAGTATCATGAAGGCATTAACAGTTCTGTTTTTCTTTCATTTTCTTAACTATCTGCATGTAGATTGTTTGTCAACAAAGTCCTAAGAGTGCTACTGTGCTGAAGGCTTTAGCTTGCACTTGCATGTTTTAATTGGGGGATGATCACATAGTTTGTGTTAAAGTTGTTTAGAAGGGTGTTGGCATCGACGTGAAGTTGATAGGCCAGAGATGAGTTCAAGCATTAGGTTGTCTATGGCAAATTCTCTGAAAGATCTGAAGGTCTGGTTGTCTCTTTTGTGATGACCTTTGTTTCTTGGTAGAGTGCTGAACAGGGAGATAGGGTTGGCTAAGTTGTTGGTCCAGTCCAGCAGTGTGGGTGGTTTGCACTGGATTGTGGGTGAAGTTGAGAAGACAATGTTGGGTTGTAGCCTTTAAGTGTGTTGGTAGTGTGACATGCTGTACACGCTGAGTGTGTTGATGAGGTCGAAGATAGTGTCATTTGTTTATTTTAAGATTGCATTGTCTGGGAGATTTAAGTCATCCGGGAGGAGTTCCTGTTCTCACTGGAGGCCTGTAGATAAGATGGAATGTGGTCTGTGAGATGCAGAAAGTGGGAAATGGCTTGTCAGCAGCTCCCTGAATTTAATGGTTACTTGCTTGTCAAGGGTGCAGGACCAAGAGGACTTATGTAAGACATCGAGGCCTCCTGCCTTACCATATGAGCAGCCCGCGCAATGGATACAGTAGCTCGTGGGAGGAAAAGCATCTAAGATGATCGAAGGTGAGGGGGTGAACCATGTTTCTGTGATTATAAGGGCTTTAAGCATGTGATAGGTGATGAGGTCTGTTATTTCTGGTCTTTGGAGTCCTGTAGAAAGAGCGTGAATGAGCATGAGTTGGATTGTGACTTCTGTAGTTGAGGGTATGTGGTAGTTAGTGGGATTTTTATGAGGTTGGGTTTATTTGTTCTGCAAATGCTAAATAAATGTCTGGGTGTAGTTGTGGGGATTAGCAGTATATGGGTGCTGGGTGAGGCACATGATTGATCTTACCATGTACGTTTCAGTGGAACAGGGGTTTTGTCCCAAGACCCTTCCTGGCTCTAAATGCCCAAACGGATGATACCATTGTCTATGTCTGCCCTGTACTAGGTATGCCCTCAATGATGGAACACCCTGAAGTGGTCATTGAAGTAGGGAGAAGGCAGGAAGTGATGTCACTTCCTATGCAGGTGGATGATGAGGGTCCTCTTAGCACACCTTTTGGGGGTTAAATCATAGGTTTTTCTCATTGAGCCTGCCTTATGATGACTCTGGTGTAGGTTAATTAGCTCCGTGCCAGATCTCTGTAGGTCTGGCACATAATTTAGGCTGAATATGCCCAGAATCGACTTGTTCTCTCAAAGACTCTCAGGGGCACGAAGCAGAGAATATATTTTTCCAGCAGTTTTCAGAAGTGTTTTCTCCACACTTCTCCAGAGGAAACACATATTTTAGTATGGTGTGTCAGTCTTAGGGTAGGTCAGTACCTTAACCTTTCTTTGTTAGGTCTGCCCCTCAACTAGCTTGGATGGATCTGCATTCTACACAGAGCAAGCTCTGACTGGCCCCTGTCGAACTTTTTTGAGAGCTTGCCCTGAGTGACTCTGAGTTTATTCTGTGATTCCTTGCTGTGATCGCGGCTTGTTCCAACTGTAATTTATGTTTATAGTTGTACTGACCGTGCCTTGTTTTGGAAAAATGGTTGGCACAATAAAAGCGTTTCTAAAAATGGTCATAACATTTAGTCATCTAGAAAACACTTTCTTGCCTGTCTGCTCTTGGGCAGTTAAGTTCAGGGCTGGATAGTGGGGGCAATTCTGTTTTTTGTATGTTTATTGCCGAGATCAGTGCATGTGAACGCGTTGAATACACAATGTGTAGGAGCTGATGCCCATGGAGAAGGAACGACTGGCTGCACATCTAATGTGATCTGATGAGAGACTTCTCAGCTGCATTGAACCCGCGAAAACTATCAAACCTTCAAACACACTATTTTACCCTCTTCCCAAACCCACTGATTCGAGATTCCATCACAACCTCATGATCCTCGTACCTGACCATCCATCAGAACCCCTGCAAGATGAGCCTCTATTAGAACCACCTAATCTGCCCTCCCGTCCCCATTCTCCCACCCCTTCGGTCTAATTATCAAAAATTCCTATTGCATCAGAATTTGCCCCCAATTTGATCCTCCATCTGCAAACATCATGTGCATCTGACTGCCATTTAAACCCCCACTCTTTTTTTTTGATAAACAAATTTTTTATTGTGTTTTGCGGCATAAAGAACAGTATCAAGAATGAGATACAGCAGTGCATTGAACAAGGCATCAGTAACTGCATTCGGATAAGCATCAATAAACCATTGCAAAGACCACTCTTAGAATCCTAATCTTACCCTCAAACTGAAAGAAACACCCAAACTAATCCAACCTTACATAAACCCCCACAATCTGACGCTCCATTGGATGCCCCTAATTTGACCATCTGGGTAACACCACATTCCACCCTTCAGCATAACACCCCACCTGATCCTCCATCCAAAAGAGTCCCCAGTCTAGAGCCCCATTAAAAAGATCTGCCAATGTGACCTCCAACCCCATCCAAAATGCCCTGCCTTTTTCTCCTCTAGTCAACAGTTGTGCAAGATCACTGGACATGCACTCTGTGTTCTAAAATTGTGTCCATGTGCTTTCATCGCCAGGGCAGTGGGTAACAGAGGGGGACTCAAAGAATACCTGCCTCACTGTAAATTACTTGAATTGATTTATTGGTCTCCCCTCTACAGTTCAGTGTGCCATTGCCTCTCAGCTAATTTGCATTATACAATTCCCAATACATACAGCCCTACCATTTTTTAGTTCGCGCCTCGGCAGTGCATGCACTGCGAGGCATGCTGTATTCAGGTATGGACTTGATGCTCCGCCAATATTTTTAATTGGCTTGTCATTGTCCTTTGGAAACTGTGGCTTTTCATTGGTCAATAGGCTTAGTTATCTCTCTCCTTAGTACCGGCCTTGTCTCATTTTGTAACCTCCCATGAGGACACCCCCTGTTACATGTGTAGTTAATCTGTAGGCTTTAATTACAGCCTCCGAGCAATATTTGCCTAAATTGTTTTCTTCTGCCTGCAGGCAGGACACACACTCACGCAATGCTTTAATTTTTATTTCATAGTACGCCACGCACATACAGTGGCGGCTGTACCTTTGGTTTATTTGTGGCGTCGAATGCGGCGTCATTTAATTTTTTTTTTACTATTTATCAACATTTTCTTTTAATTGCCCCATGCCACAGTTTCACTTTAATGGCGGCCAAGCCCTTTTCCTTAGACGAGCCACGTCTAAGGAAAGGGGCGTGTCCCCATAAAAATGAAACCGCAGCATGATGTGCTTTTACGAAAAAAATATTGGTTTGTCCACTTGACAAACAAATGCTTTTTTTTATAAAAGCACCCCATACCGTGCTTTCACTTTAATGACTGCCACGTCCCTTTCTTTAGAAGTGGCTCGTCTAAGGAATGGGGTGAGGCTGACATTAAAGTGAAAGCGCTGCATGGGTTTTACACTGCAATGCACTACAACAGGTCTTGCATTTACAAGAGTTTCGTAAATGAGAGACCCTTTGCATTGCAAATGCTTGTAGTAGTCTACTGTGCTGTAGTTTTCTTCTCATCCCAGAGTGACCAACCAGCTTTAAACTCTGCATTTTTTTTAAATTAAAAAAGAAAATCGAGGAAACTGCCCGCATCATCTCCGTTTTTTGTGAAATTGAAAGCACCACTTTTTAGGCCTGATTGAATCGATCTTCGCAGTTTGACTACAACAGCAACTAATCTACTTTCTTAGGGAACGGCATACTTGAACCACGAGTTGTGAAGCTCATTATCACGGACAGTATGCGAGAAAATTAAGCAGAGCATCCAAGATGTCATTGTCTGGGGTGAGTAGGTCTACTAGTCCATGTATTCGTTTTGCATTCTGGGACCTCTGATGTTCTAATTAAACAGAACTACAAGTTCCAGAATGCAAAGTAAACAAGCATTTGCAATGCAATAGGTCTTGCATTTGTTAAAGTTAGAGCTGTTTGGAAGAAAACAAGCATTTGCAATGCAGAGACAGTGCAATTTCAACACTGGTCATGTAATTCCCCAGTATAATGTCCATTCATTACTAATGACAAGAGACCTTTGCCTTCATCATATATGAGGAATAGATGAAGGAGGCTTGTTTTGTATGTGGCTCTGTGGTTTGTGATTGGACTGGTGGATGGTTTGGCTCGATTAGACCGTATGTGCGTGTCTTTTTGTCTGTCTCCACTCCTATGGCCCTGGGTAATTGTTCCCTCCCTGGATGACACTCACCCATGCACTCTGCTGTGGCACTCTTCCATGGTACCATGAGCGGAGTGACCATCCTATACTACAGAAGCCCTGTGAAGTACCACGCATCAGGCGTTAGACTAAAGCATTTTAATGTGGTGATGGTCCGCATTAAAATGCATAGTCACGCATGACTGGTGCCTGATTACCTGTGCGCACGCTGAGCCTGGAGGAAATAGGTTGGTCGCGACTGCAGCGGTGTTCCGACTTAAATGCCACTGCCAGCAAGAACTCTGAAAGAATGCAGTGACTGAGCCTGACGCGAGTGTCCTCTCTCGGGCTCTTCTTGACACGGTGGGCTGGGCTTAACTGACTGCATTACCAGCAGCTGACACCCCGCTGGCCGTGCTGCGTGAACTTGAGCCTGAAGTAGTCGGCCATGGAGAGGAGAAGGCGCAGTTATCTGGGGGTTGGCACTTGCTGTTTTCTCACAACTTGAACCCCCCTCAGTCAGTGACCCCTTTCCTTTGGCGCCCTGAGACTCTCAGAGGTCGGCCCCCGGGTCGTGACTGTGGCTTCATATGATTACCGCTGCTGCTGTGAGACTCCGCCCAGGCCGGCCGCGGTGGCTTCACGTGAGGGGTGCAACTCTAATCGCAGGAGTGCCTTTTTGATTTCGCTACCGGAAGTAGTCACTGTCTGATGATGAGGGTGAGCGGTAGTTATGGTTCTTTGCGCGCTGCTGCATGTGTGCTAGTTTGGTGCTTCACCCACCTGCTCACCTCGGGCTTTGTGCCGCTGCAGGCTGGGCTGAGCTGACTCACTGTAATGATAAGCAGCTGAGTTGACCCCGCAGCGCCATTGGTGCTGTCTCTAATGTGCCGTGTAGTTCCTTGCATCAGTAAACTAATAAAAACCGAGATGGCACCCTCCCTGTTGCGCGGAGTGTTTTTCTGGCAACCCTGTTGTCGATGGCAGTGACCTCTCGGCGCCAGGGCTTCTTCGGGCATCCTGAATACCGAGAATCATCCTTCGCGCAAGAGCCACACTCCACACTGTTACTTGAAGCGTAAAAGGCCATTAATTAGGACAAGGTTGCAATCCTTTAAACTTTATTACATAGTACATAAATGCAATAAATATACTTTCCCCATCCCATACCAACTCATTCTCCATTCTTCCTTCTCAAAACCATCTCACCTGTTTGACTCTTCCCCATTCACTCGGTGACCTCCTTCCTCTCCCCATTATCACCTTCACTTGCCCTCCGAGCATCCTCTGTTGCATTTCCTTCATTGCCTCACGCGCCCCGCTATCAGTCACCCGTGTATCGTTCTCCCCCCCCCGAGGGGTGGATCCGCCCGTATGCGACTCACCACCCCTCCAAAGTACCGCAACGCCTCTGCTCTGCAACCTGCCCTACACTGGCACGCTCATACCCGAAAACCACCCCAAGCCCATCGCATAAGACCTGTAGGGTGGGTGGGTGGACAAAGTTTTCCTATGTCCTCCCAGTGGTGCTCGGGTGTTACGAAGAGGCTGTTTCTCCTCTCCCATCATGTTATAAAGCCACCCAAATCCCGCCCCTTCCCCTTGCCCCTCTAATCACACCCCCCACCTTGTTCTTCCGGTCTTTGCGCGAATTCCCCAGGGGAAGACTGGTCTGCGACCTTCACTTCCCCTGGGGGCCGCAGAATGGCGGCTGGCATGGCGCCAGAATGGGGCCACTGGTGCCTCTCAAGTTGTTTCTCCTTGACACAGTCTGAGTGTCACCAATGATACCAGGAAGGAGGGACTGCGTCCCCTCAGATGCAGGCTGATGTCTTCAATGTCCTGCCGGCCCTGCCCCCAAGAGTTGTTGCTGCTCCCAGCACCAAAGTTACAGAACCACAACACGCATCTGGCCTTGACAAGTGCTGCTGCCCTGTCGTGGGGTGGGGGGTGACCGGGTGGGCTTCTGTCCGGTCACGGTGAGTCCGAGAGCAGGTGCTGTCGTGTGGTATAGACTGCAATCTCATCTACACTTCAGCAGCAGCACATCGGCAGAAGGCTTTTCCCCCAGCTAGGTGCAGCAGTAGAATTGTTGTGAATCAGAGACTTGCGTAAGTCAACAACTAAAGCTGCTGTGATTAAATGTTCCTGTTCCAAGGTAGGAGATTTGTCTACTGTCAATTCACTCGGCGTGTTCTACCACAGAGGGCTAATGGCCTTGCTGCAAAGAGCGTCACTCTACCATGCAAATCGTAAAACTGTTTATGGGGATGGCTGTGAGTTACTGGCCACTAGGCCAGTGCCTTCCATTTCTAGTGCTGGGCAGCAGTTTCATCTTAGATCTCAGTGTCGTTGCTCAAGTGGGTGTAATTTATTATATTTATGTGTTTCCCTCATCTTCATTGCTTGATTTTATTCGGGAGAAAGTGTCACCCATAGTCATTTAAATGTCACTCATCGTTACACTAACATTTTCAAAATGTTGCACATAGCAATCTGAAACCTTAGCAGCCATGCTACAGGTGAACACATGTAGCACTTTAGCCTGTCGGAATTGGTTTCATTGCGGGCAGCAGACCGGGTATGTGGAGCCCAGAGCGCCCGCAGCCTTCGCCCTGCCCGGATATCCAGCCTTTCATTGCTCAAAGGCAGCCAGCCTGCCTCGCCGTGTGCGCCGCATGAACACTGGCCTCGATGAAGTCAACGCCCTTCCGTCCTCCGCCCGAGAGCGGGACACGTGTGTAGCTTTCACTGTTGGCAGGGACCCCGGGGGGACGTGTGCGAGCAGGAATCCATCCGCCCATCCAATTGGCTGCCCTCGAAGGGTGCCGGCTGTGCCCCTGTGGCTGCCTTCGGTTTGGAACCAGACTGACATACCGGGCGTGTTCGCACAGTGCCAGCACTGCAGCGAGAGGACATGTCTGAGGCCGATTACACAAGAGGGATTGACTAACGCTGGTGGCAGCACTGTGAATCTGGGATAAAAGGCAGGCGGCTGGGATAAAGAAGAAAGGCTGAGCCCCAAGGGAGGGGGTGAAGGGTGGGGCTCTCCACTTCACCAAGGACCTACTGCCCCACCTAATACTCCGCCCCGGTGGGCTTCTTAGCTTCTGAAGCTGAAAGACTCGTACAACGAGGTATAGATCCGGTTTAGTGTGGGGGGCGCAGCAGCAGCCGGAGGTCAGCTTCAGTTCATGGTGGTGCGAAGGGTGGGGATAAAAACAGCAGCTTTTGTGCTTGTTCGGTCACAGCGGTTGTTGCCCAGTCGATCCTGGCAGGGACACAGCAAGGGCAAAGGGAGTTTAGTATGGGAGAGGTCACAGCAGGGTCAAAGCTCTGATGGCCAGAGGGACCGATGGGCAGGTATGGCGTGGGGCAGAAAGGCTGTAAAGTTCGAATGGCCAGGATGGTCTGGGATTGGCGCATCTATTCAAACAGACCGAGTTTTAGTTTCAAACAACAGATAGAATGTTATTTTTTTGCAGTTCAAAGCAGTTTGGTCTGTAGGAGCTGGAAAAGCTGCTGCACTCAATGATAAAAAGTTATCAGATCGAGTTCCACCCGGCAAAGGCTCAAATGGGAGAGGGTTCAGGCCCCTGAATACCCTCTTCTGCTTATGGACTGGAAAGAAGGTACTAAGTAGACGAAGGCATGTTAAATAAATAAAAAAGGCCCAGATACTTGACGGCTGGTAGCGGGGGAATATCATTTTCTAGATTCATGACTCTTAAGAGAACTGACCTCACCAAGAGGAGCGAAGGCCAAATCACAGTGACGTGCTCGAGAGAGAGCCCGGTGTCCATCCACATGGGGCTGTCGGAGGAAGCACTGAGACGCTACGGCACCCTTGTGTCCACCGTACTGCAACGTGAAGTCAAAGAGTGAGGAGCCCTAATGGAATCGCTCAGCAGACGGACCAGAGCCACGCTCCAGGGCCAGGTCCAACTGTCTGGACCACTGGATGGTCCTTTCCCGTGATGCAACAGTACCGAAGGACCTCTGCGTTTCATGTTATAGCTGTTGGTGGTGGGAGAGCTTGGGAGAAACCTTATGGTGATGCCCACTAGACCAACATCCCTCCTGTCTATGATGTGTTCAGCTTTGCACTAGTGCAACTAGTACAACCTGGTAGAGAACTATGTAGCCAACCTAGATATAGTCTATTTGGTGTGTATATGTGTCCTATCTAACATACATGCACACTCTGTGAACTATTACTGTGGAGACGCACTTAATGGCAGGATGCTCATTTAACATTTAAGAGACTCCATTTAGGTCCTCAACGCGGACATGCTGCACCTTAGGAGCTTTACAGTGATTGGCTGTCAACTGAGGCGGGCCAGAGAGGAGCCCCAAGGTCTAAGGAACCGATTGCTGTTGGAGAATGGGCTAAATGCTCCAATACCAATTTTGAAAGATGCTCTCATGGGCTGATATTTTTTTGAACCATTTTTGTTTTCTCCATGGCATAGCAGTCAAGACATTTTGGTTATGGAAATTACTTACATATTCAAGGCAGTTCACCTTAAAACTGTATTGTGGTAAGGAGTAGATAGTTTGACATATGATAGTAATAACAGTAACAAACAAACTGCAGATCACGACAGTGGGAAACAAATTACTCCATAGCGGACAGTGTCCGCGAATGGTCATGTCTTTTAGTATTCATGCCTCCCTGGTGTTCCAGCTTAGCGAAATCAACAAGAATTATTTTGTTTTGCCTTCCCTCCCCTCTGAAAAAGGAAAAAACAGAGAAAGAACAACCAATGCACTATTTATCCACCCACTAGAGAGGATCAGAGTCCATGAGCCGCTGAGTAGCAAGTGGGTGGGGGCGGCGCTGAGGGAAGTAGCATGGCCGATAGACCAACATTTGATAGTGCTCTGTGGTAGATGCAGCATAACCCTCCTTTAGGCCTCAAGGGCATCCTGGAACGATTGCAGCTCGTGCAGCACACCATCCCTCGAGGCAGCTATAGGGAACCCTGTGCAGCACCCGGACCTCCTCCTGAACACCACCGCTTCAGCCTTGCCCCACTTCAGAGTCGCTGCACACCAGTGTTGGAGGGTCGGAGGAAGCTTCCCTTCCAATTTATTGCTATGGACCTGCGGGCGATGAGTAGGCCTCACCCTGGTCCAGGAATTAATTTGTTGCCAGCTGGGTTGTTTTATGTTGAAATGTTCCCAGGAACACCCCTTCTAAGGTAGGAAACCCCTCTCGACCCGTTGCTTCAGATAAATCTGCAACAACCTCCTGCCAGAGGTCAGTGGCCGCTCCAGAACATGTGCGTTATGACACCATTTGGCACGCGACACCGAGGGCATGACTTTGAAGAGCCAAACATTTTATGCAAGCTTGCAGGAGTGACGTAGGACCTGTGAAGTATATTGTGCTGAATATACTGAAACTTAGCATTTCGGAATACCGTCCTCGGATACAGTGGCGGTTGTTGACATTTGAAAGTGGTAGGGCGTAGAACAATTGTCGTACTTCACTGTGGCGAGCGAGCGAGCGAGCCTAAGCCACCTACGGGGGGTTACATTTTGAAAAAAAGAGTAGGCAAATGATGCATTTTCAAGCAAATTTGAGTGTGTGACACTTTCCCGGAAGTGCTGTAGGCTGTGCTCAAGATATATATGTATCACATATATCATTGACCTTGTATTGAACCCCCATCAGGCCCCTGCGTAACTCCCCTGCCTAATGGCCCCGTTAAATTTTTTAAAAAGAGTAGGCAAATGATACATTTTCAAGCAAATTTGAGTGTGAGACACTATCCCGGAAGTGCTGCAGGCTGTGCTCAAGATATATATGTATCACATATATCATTGACCTTGTATTGAACCCCCATGCCCCAGCAGGCCCCTGCGTAACTCCCCTGCTGCCTAACGGCCCAGTTTAAGATATTGCTATGCTCCTGAGAAGTGTCAGCCATCACCTGGCTTGTCAGCAAGGCCCTGTTTCAAGTTTGCCATGCAAACCCTTCAAGCCAATATGGCGCTACACAACCCGTGCATCTATTTTGACAAAATGAAGCACACCGTAGCATATCATCACATAAGGAAAAGCCACACAGTATAATACAAAGATTTGCAACATAAAGCAATGTCATTTACATAACATAGTGCATTCTAACAAACCATTGCATAGCATAAAGTAACATAACACTGACTGGCCTGAGCCACGAAGGAAAAAACACGCATCAAGCACTTTGAAGTCCCGAGAAAATAAAACCCACCTTGCCCTCTTTAACCAAACATGCAAGAGAGAGTGAAGAGGCGAAGGAAGACCCCAGCAGCCCCCAGCCAGTGTTGCCAGATTGGGCTAGATCATGCACAATTGGGCTACAGTTTTCCGGTTGTGTGGTAAAATTTTGGTTTGTGCTAGTTGCCAGATTATAAATATATATACACTGCTCCAGCAAAGTAGTATGTTAAAGCGCTTTATAAGACAAATATTTACTTGGCATACTGATGCAACATCAATTCCAAGGTATTCACCGCCTGATTGACGCTGTCCCTGCCCCTCCTTCCCTAAAGTAGCAATATTGGGCTATTTTGGGCTACTTTGTAGTAGGCTTTGGGCTATAGAAAGCGTAAAAAATCTGACAACACTGCCCCCAGCTGCAGTGCTCAAGAGAGAGCACCACAAATGGAAGGCGTTGTCCCCTCCACTGCCTTTGACACCACCCAGGCCCACCAGTGCTGGAGGTGATGGTGACCACACGACGGGTCTGATGGTAGCACTGCGGCACCGTTCCTGTGACCAGCCCGGCATCCGAGGTGCTGGAGGGTTTCTGCTACAAGCATGGCTCTCCTCCTGTCACCCACCCGCAGGCAGACTGTGGGGGGAGTGCTGCTGGCGGCTGCTCTCGGAGGTGAGAAGTTAGCAGGCACATCATCGGTGAGGCACACAACACGGTCTCTTCCTCTGCACACAGAGGCCGCCCGGGATCTCACCACCGGGGGGCAGAGGGATCATCCAGGGGGGCCCTGCCCATGATTTGACTTCTGTTCATCCGCACCGTGTTTGTGTTTTCTTTCCCGGAGCCCATGGCCTGGCTGGTCTTCTTTCACTCTACACTGGGAGCAGAAGGGGGTGACAGGGACGGTACATTAGGAGCCAATACTGCTGACTTTACCGCCTAACTTCCGAGGCTCAGATGTGAGGTAAAATGAGGTGTGTTTTATTCTCACATTTGCATTCCCCACCCGAACAGTGACTTTAACCTCGGCAAACTCGTCTAGGAGTGTAGCACGGTGGACACGGGGGCTGCCGGAGCAGCCCACTCCCGTACATCTCAACCAACCCCGTGTTTACATAGAGAGTGGTCTGTCCCGTCCGTCTCCGTGCACCCAGTACTGTTTTCGCACGTTTAGCGGAACCCGGACCCATATCGCGTCTTCTCTCCCACAATGTGTAAGCTTAATACGGGCTCCCCTTTTTGTTGCCACATAAGAGGCACCATGCCCCTGCTCTCTACTGTGATGCGACGCTGCCTGACAAGCAGTCGCGGCCGGCAAAACGGGCGAGTGGGTTCGCGCGGGGCTGAGGGAGGGAGGGAGGTTAGACTTTATAAAATAAAAAACATACTTTACCAGCTTCCTTCGGAAGCACATCACGCGTCGCCGCCTTAGCTCCTGCACGTTCTGGAGTCCTGGCACGTTTAAGGCAGCCTCCCTCCTCCTGCTCACCTAAGCCAATCACAACGCTGCAATGGCAGTGTTTTGATTGGTGAGGCGCAGTGGAGAGCACCCCAGCCGGGCCATTTTCTCTATGTAGGCTGCATGTAGCAGCCTACATAGAGAAAAAGGGAGAGTGCGCATGACTGGGTTGGTCGACCCTGGGGCCGACCAAACAGTCAGTACCCACAGCAGTGGGCAAGCCACTCCCCCCTGCCCTCGAGGACGACCGCCCACCCACCCGCCCCCAACTAGGCACTTCTGCTTTCTCGCAGTGCGAGAAGCAGAAACATAGAATGGTAGCTTTACCATTTTATGTTTCTGCCTATTCGCACTGCTAGAAAGCAGTGGGGCGATGCCCCCACGCCCCAATGGGGGAGCCGCCACTGCTCAAATAGCACAGAGCTTTCTCTCACTCCTTGGGTTTTAACCCTCGCCCTATCTCTCTCTCTCTCTCTCCCCCAGCATCTTTGCATTGCATGCAAGTGTCTAGTGTATTGTGCACCAATGCCCTTGCGAACCATATAATAATCCTGCACCCATTGCCCATAATGTGTATTGTGTATACTAGTGCATGTTGCTACAGCTCTGAGTCAGTGATGTTCCATAACCACCCCAATGTGGCCAACTGTCTAACGTGAGCAAGGAAATGCCCCACTGGCACAGCACATTCCTCCTGTAGCAGGGGATATGCGATGAGTGCGCCCTCACTAAACCAGTCACTCGGTGACCCCAGCCTGAGTCTGAGTTTCCAGTCCCTCTCATTCAACCAATGCACAGAATGATTAAATGGTACTTAATCTAATTGCAGTGGAGTTCTGAGGGATCGTCGGCATGGGTTGCAAACCTTTACGGTAGGTATTGTAAGCTATCTGCAGAAAATTGTTGGATGCTCGGAGGGGGTGGTCTTCCCTTTGAAAGCAGCATCTCGCCAATTACTGCCTGCGCTTGCTCCACCGTCAGGAGACCCAGTTCCTCCGTGAGTCTCCCTGCCAGCCATCTCGCAAGCCTTTGCAGCTGCGCTGCTAAATAGTAGTGATCAAAATGAGGCGCTCCCAGGCCAATCGTTATCTATGGGCAGTTGTAGCTTCTTTAGTGCCACACGTCTCCTACCCTTATTTCAGATAAAAGTGCCCAGTGTTATATGGAGGGCCCAAAAGGTGGACCGTAGAATGTTTACCTGGAAGTTATGGAAGGAATACAAAAGGTGAGGAAGTATCACCTTTTTAGTTAACAAAATAAGGCCTTGAACCGTGAGTAGTAGGGTGCTCCAGAATTTTGTCTGGGGGCGCAGGTAGGATATGGTTCTTGTCACGTTCCCGTCAATGAGACCCTGCTTGTCCTGGTATATACGGATTCCCAGATAGCGAAACGTGCGGGGCTCCCATTGTAAAGTGTGGATACCCACCATTAATTGTTGTGGGGGACAATCTGCGTGGACCAGGTAAACACACGATTTTGTCCAGTTGGCCCCCAACCCTGAGGCCTTTTGGAACTCCACAAGGATCTCTGCGACCCCGTCCCGTACATATAGATGAGTAAATCATCCACATATAGTGATACGATATGAATTTCCCCGTTCAGTGGCGTGCACCAATATCCACCTCGTGGGCTGATATAGCACAGTGCCACCATAAAGCAAAAAAGGTGCTGCCCCTATGTCATATGACCTGAACCATAGCTGTAGAGTTCCCTCTAATGCTCCAGATATCAGGGACGCTTCCAGTTTCAATCCAAAGAGCTACGTGTGTGTTTGACGAATGGCAGAATTGTGTCATGAAGATGAAATGAGTGGCAGGAAGAGTAGCTTCTGCCTACCTAGCACCCCTCTGTGTCCACTCTGTGTATTTTAGAGCTCCAGATCTTCTCCATAGTCCTCAACATTCTTTTTCCCAAAGCCCCTTCTCTGCCATCCAAATCCAGGTTTATCTCGCAGCATTTGTCGATCCGGGCCTCGCTGGGGCTCCACATTTCACTGCTTTATTTAGTGGTTGTATCTCGAGGAGGGCATTTGCCCTTCGCTGCTGATCTGCCTTAGGAGGACTGCAGAGCCCAGGAGCAGGGGCTGGATCGGCCCTCCTTGGCAGAGGAGCCATGCTGGAAATAGCCCAGTCTCGGCTGGTCACTTTCCCACACTGTCTAACTCCATGTGCGGCCTCAATAATTCATCCGCAGCCTCCTCGGTGTTTGTTTTAATTACCACTCGCACAATGGGAAAAGAGCAAATGAATAATTCACAAAGAGAATCTGCTGCGTTCCAAGTAACTTAACCCTCCGCTTCCTGTGCCCTACCCTGACCTCCTGCAGCACACCTACCTCGAGCGGGAGGCTTCCACCTGGAGACCAGAAGGCAACGAGAGCCCGGATCAATGTTTCTGCCACTGCACGCCGGTGCAGGACGAGTATGTGCACTGACTCGAGGTCTGCATGCTCCAAGTATCCTATCAAATAATAATGAAAGTGCGTTATTATATGAAAATCTCACCATTGAATGATCTTTGGGTGTCCTGTGAGCATAGGCGGCATTCCTCCAATCATTGGAATGGCGGAAGGGACCTCACACGTCTTAAACTCCAATGACATCAATGGCATTCCCTTTGCCCCTGATGACTTCCTGTTGAAAACGCGAAGCTACACCATTTATTAAGCAGTAGACAGCAGTGCACACAAGCGCCTTCCCGCAAAGGCAGGCTTACTCGTGGAACGGCTGTATTCAGGTTAATCAGGGGGGGTGCGCACAGAAGTGCTCTGGGCTTGCATTTCTACCCATAGCAACCCCCAAGTGAGGCCCTTCCTCTGGTGCCAGCCCATATTGGTTGGACGTCCTTGGAGTGCGGCCAGGTTTTGGAAAGTGTTTGCAGGACCAGAGTGAAAGAATGTAGTGCCTAGACCTAGGGCGAGAGCCCCATTGGTACTTGGGGTGCTATAGGGCCACAATACTTATGCTGCATCCTGAGACGCAAAGCATGGAGTGAAACGGGGCTCCATCCTCCTTTTAGAGATGGGATTGCGTCACAGTGCTGGGCGGCATGCGCCGCTTCGTGGCGTTACTGCGTCTACGCCTCCGTGGACAGGCAGCTCTTCGGCCATGCTTTAGGCCAGCCTTCATGCGCCCCCATGTTGTCTCATCGCTTCCTCAGGTGGCCTGAGGTCTGGTCTCACTCCTGCGAGGCGCCTCCTCGCCCCACTCTGACCTCGGTTCAGTCTTCGCCTTCTTTCCAGCTCTGTTCAGGAAGCCCGGCACTTGGGCCTCTGATGCTCTAGGTGTGTCCTGGGCCCCTGCATTCGGTGCTAACGGTGGCCCCTGCCATTCTGAAGCCCCGGACCCTGTGGCACAGGGGCTTAAGAGCGCAGCAGTGATGTGGAGCTGTCCTAGCTCTGCTCACCATGTATCCGTGGCACTCTGTGCCCTTTCTCTGTATTCTGGTGGCTTTGAACGCACTGAGGCACCGGCTCTGAGTTTTGAAGGCTCGTCCCTCGTGGCTCCTACGGTTCTGCTCTAGTTCTGCGGGCTCAGTGCCACCGGCCTTCAATAGATTACAGCGCCTCTCTTTCCCCGCGCCCATGATGCGATAACTGGTGTGGAGGCCACGCATCTGTCCCTCGGGGCGGCTTTCGTTTCGGACTCTGAGTGTCATGCTTCCGTTTCTCACAGACCCGACAGGTGACGCAGTTGCATGCCTACTGATGAGCTCACGTGCCCGAGCCCCCCCCAGTCACTGCCGGCCCCCTCCCCCCAGAGATGCATCCCGGAAGGGTCCCCCTGGACCGGGTTGCGCACCGCGGCCCGGGAGAAGCAGCGAGGCTGGTGCTTCGAGCTGGGCGTTTGTACCAACTTGCCTTTTGTCACACAAGGGACCTCTCATCTTCCGTCGCTGGCTTCATCGCTGGTATCCGGAGACTCTGGTTGTTTTGAATTTAATTAGCTTTGCTGTTGCATTATACTGTAGATTTTGTAGAGCGCTTACCCTTTTTGCAGAGATAGCAGAGTGCAGATCCGACAGCGCGGACTCTACCTCACAGACAGACAGACACGAGTTTCTGAGAGTCCCTCTTCGGCAGACTCCGAGGGCCTGCCCTCCCTCCCTCGCTCTCGGTTCCGTATAGCTTGTGCCCGGAGGCTGCCCTCTGAGAGGCGTAAAGCGAGTATTATTAGCACCTGGTTTCAGCAGGACTGAACCGCTATCCTCAGAGCGCCCCTGATGGGGCCCGGAGGCTGCTCTGGAAAGGTGTTTAACAGCTGAACGGGGAGGCTGCCATCAGAGCAGTTTACATTCGTAAATGTAGGTAGCGAGCACCTTGAAGTACCTTACAGCAGTACTGGGAAACTGCAGTCTGACCGGGTCCCCACCCCTATGAGAGCCTGCCGTCTGAGCATCTCAGAGCTGTGCTTACATGGAGACTGACATCCAAGCTCTATATAGCGCCGAAGAGCCCCTGCTGTCTGGGACTCCTACTGTGGGTGCAGGGAGGCTGCCCCGGAACAGCTCGCATCTGTACCAGGAAACGCCCACCAACGTACTGTACACCCATCTTTGGAAATCGGGCGGTCAGAAAAGCCACGGGGCCC
Source organism: Triturus cristatus (assembly GCF_964204655.1). Lineage (NCBI taxonomy): Eukaryota > Metazoa > Chordata > Amphibia > Caudata > Salamandridae > Triturus > Triturus cristatus. The sequence goes on along the minus strand of NC_140584.1, from coordinate 826,410,693 downwards.
AGTTAGGGTTTAGGGAGAGCGCCTCGCGCCCTTCACATGCTATAGAGTCCCTACGTATGTCAGTGGGCTCCGATGCATTCCTCGGTCACTAGCCCCTTGTACTGCAGTGAGATCTTACTCATCACGGTACCACCGACTTGGTGAAGTCATCAGTGATGTACCTTGGCATGAAATCTACCTTGTGCCGTCATGAACAGAAAGTAGTGGATACAATAAATGTAATACAGCTTCCTTTTCTGTTGCATATATTGGTTTTCAGTGTTCTATACTGCAACCTTTTCTTTCACCTACAGCGTTCAATGCAGTGACGTTGTGTACGTAACACGCCTCACTGTCATTGTCCCATATCCTGTGGTCTATCAAAAAAAAAATCTGCAGGTGCTGAAGAAATAAAGGAGGCCTCTGTGGAAGAAGTAAGCAAATTGGCGATTTCTTTTTATTCTCCAAGTCAACGCTGTACAAAAGTGTTCCCACTTGCATCTCCCTCGAACAACCCTCTCATTCCTCATTACTGACCCCAGAATTAAGCTGACAGCCAGCCTCATCCGAGCATGCCTCAACTACTAACCTATGCCCTTTTCAGGCCTCCCAAAAACCCATTGCCAGACTCCAAAGACCACAGAACCAAGTGGCCAAACTGTGCTGCAACTTTCATGAACGAGAAGACATGACTTATCCTCACAAAAACCCACTGGCACCTAATCAGCGCCAGGGCCAATGTACAGACTTGCCCACAGGGCATGCGTGGTCTAAGATCTGCTATACCTGCAGAAAATGCCTCCTCACCGAGACCCACTCAGAGCCCGCCACTCATTGTTAGCTTATCAGATTCACCAATGGTCTTTCGATAGGGAGAAGCGCTCTCATCACGGGGAGGAGAAAGACCTACACTCTGGAATGCCCTCAGCCTCAATGGGAGAGAAAAAAAACAACTTCATTAAAAAAAATCTCCTGAAAACCAAACCGTTCAGACTTGCCCTTAACTGAACTCTACATGGGGCAGGAGTCACAGCCAAATCATTATGGACACAGTAATACACTAAGTTCTGAATTCCACCATCCTGTATTTATTACCCATAAGGGATTTGAAGTAACCGCAGGCATGTATGCCTTCTAAAATTTCAAATAAATAAACAATATTTTTGCTGGTGAAGTTTTGGCCTAAGCTGGACAGGACTGTCACATCACTCCACTGTCCTAAAACCTGCCACCTGGGTTTGATAAACCAATTTCCAGCTTGACAAGCTTTCTCTTTTACTGCTTCTACTCATACATTGTTTCGTAAAGTATCACACACTCACAAATACGTTCATAAAGGCCCCTACATATGACGGGCACTAAGCTGTCCATAATGATCATTTACCACGGTTCAGGTTTTGTCATCCTTCCAGCAGTCTCGCCAGCTATGGATCAAGACACTTTATTTTCCTGCCTCTGTCAAAATAGGGAACTGTGGGATTCTGGACTGCCCAAGATCCCAGTGTTCCTGACTGAAAAGAATGGACAATCAAGTAGCAGAAACTACATTGTCCTGCATTTACTTGTTTTTTTTAAAGTTTTACTTTTTTTTTTCTGTTGGTCAATCAGGAGAGTGCTGAAAGGAGTAAATCAGCTGGTTGGTTCATGCACAGCCATGCAGAATGGCCAGGAATCTCCTACTGTTCCCCAACTATCAGACCATCATCCTGCTCCTGAATCCTGCAGTGTAGCCACCACCTCTGGCATGCGGACGCCTCTTTCTTCACCCTCTCCAAACTAGGGGTGGCCGAAATATTCTGCTCATCCTGCAGAATTGGTGGAATTTTGGCTACTTCGTGTTATTCTTGTAACGTGGAGTTCTGACCAAATTCTGCCAATCGCTGCATAGCGGATTTTTTTCTTGCTCGCAGCCCGGCCCGGACTGGCCGTAGTGGGCACAAGGCGGTTTCCTGGGAGGCTGTAAGGATGGGAGCCTGTTTTACAGCACTTGGGGCCGGTTTTGCAGCGGTGCTGCAATATAGGTCCCTAGTGCCAAAAGCAACAGTGCTTCTCACTGGCACCCCCGCCCCCTTCCTGGGGCTGGTCCTGCAAAATTGCCAGGGCTGCTTTGGGGTCCCAGTCCGGCCCTGCATGCAACTCAAGAATGGTAAGTTGGCTAGCAAGATTTGGTGTCCCCTAGCACGATTTACGGTTGCTAGGAGGACATCCGGCAAGATTTTAGCAACGTGGGCAGTCGCGACCGTTCGTGGTTAGAAGACTGCGGCTCGAGTAGAAAATCTACTTGAGTGGCAGCAAAATCAACTCGAGTAGCTGCATCCTCTGTTGCGCCGCGTGGTATGGTTTGTGCTCCTGGCGCTAAATCACAGAGCGAGCAGCCTATTTCCACCCGTTGGCGGAACTCCGTGGCATCTCAGAGTATTTATGTATTTCCACTGAGTGAAATTCTGCAAGTTCCGCCCACCCCTACTCCAAAATCATAGAAGAGACTTACTTTCTTAGGTAGACGTATTACCTCCAGGAGTCCCATCTGTAAAATCAATAAACCGTCCTGTTTTTAAAAGCCTTGCTACCAGAAAATGGGTTGTGAAATTTGGGGAAAATTTACTAGCAGTTACCAGGTGTAATCTTGTCCTTTGCCCTATAATGTTTTCCCCATGTAAGGTGTAATGTCTCTGCTCTTTTCCTACTGTCATGCAGGTGCCGTTTCTTCTATCACTGTCGTATCCCAGGGTTGATGAGTCCATTGCCCTCATTGTCATATTCTCAGGGATAATTTCTCTATACTCCCTATTTGCCTCTCGTTTTCCAAGAGTCCTATCTTCCCTCCCTATCTGGGGGCCTTTTCCTTCCAAGCTGTCTTTCTTGGACATGTCCCTCCATCCTGCTGTCGCAGCGACCTAAGTTCTGGAGTTTAACAGTTCAGGATTTCCTTTACAGGCCACGAGGCTTCAGGCCAGAGGCGTGGCCTGCAGGAGATTCCTACCCGCGACTAGGAAGTGTAGCTCACGCTTCCTGTTGGATCATTTCCTATGGGGCATTCTTTTCCTTCTCTTTGTTTATGGAATAACTGAAATGTTCAGAGGTTAAGAAAAACTTACAGTGCACTTGTGCTTTGGATGTTTAACGAGTTTTTCCTGAAACGCCCCTTGGTACTGAATTATCATCACCCTGATTGGCAGTAAGAGGGCCAATCAGGGCTAGGCTAGGGACCAGCCACAGAGCCTGCCTGTGTAAGCATGGGATGATGTAGGAACACTGGCTGTGGTGGATGGTGTCGGAACTCTGCCTACTATGCTGTAGGAGCACTAGATGTAGTAGGGATGTCATTGAAGGAAGAGGTGTGGCGCCGTGGCCAGGGCGACTGACTCCGGAATCTGGGGATCACGGTTCGATCCCTGGTGCCAGCAGCAGATTAGCCCAGTACCATGTGACTCTGGGCAGTAGCTTGCTTAATCTTCCCGACGGCCCACTAGCGCCTAGAGACCCTTACGGGTGATTGTTCGCGCTTTACAAATGTGGATTATTATTTATATGCTGGCCACTAGGAATTGACACACGGTAGGGCAACCCAGTAAACTCCCAGGAGACTGGGTATGTCCAAGCAAAACATTTGCAGAGAGGCCCCTGAAGGGATACATTTACAGTGATTACATCTGTAAATATAAGGATTGGTCTCGGCCGAATCCAAGCCGTACAAAATTTAATCTGTAAAGAGGAAAACTTTTTTGACTCATGAAGGCATATTCGAATCCATGATCGAGGCTGAAGAATACATCGTCGTCTTGCAATATTTTGCCCGTGCAATTAAAACCACACTGACGTTCAACACAATAAATCGTGTTCTTAGTTATACAATTGGAAAAATGGCATAATCTCCATTCTTTACCATTAATTGTACAGGGTTTTGTTTTACGTGTTATATTGAAGCAAGACAATTGACACATTTTTTTGTTGTGCCTGCTTATTTTTATTGCATTATACGTACGTCTATGATCGAATGATCTGTTTGACCCTTCGTGAATAGAAACAATATTTATTCCTGTGTGATTGAGTATTGGCCAGTAAGCGTGCTGAAATACATTTATCTTATGCCTCCACCTGACATGGAGTTCACCTAAATAGAAGTTCAACAAATGTTTTCCTCCATATGAGTTAATTTTACGTGGATTGGATTCGGCTGAGATCAATCCTTGTCTTTACAGATATAGTCACTGTGAACATTATTCCTTCAGGAGCCTCTGTGTACATGTTTTGGGTGCAATGAAGGGGCTGGGAGCTCAGGCTATTATCCATGGTGTGTAGCTGTGCTTTCAGTGAGAGATGCTGTGTGAACGCAGGGAGATGACGTGCAAGCACACGCTGGAGGGAAGATGCGGGGACGTTAAGTGATGGCGCAGGAGAGCTGATGGATGGAGTCCGGGCTGTGAGACATTGTGTAGGAGGCTGGAAGTTGGAATGGCACTGGTGTGCTAGCTTCAGGATATTGCATTGAAGTACTGGCTGTTGACCATAGTGTAGGAGCGCTGGCAGTGAGGATAGGGTAAACGCGTTGGCAGTGAGGGATAGCGTAGGAGCGCTGCAAATGAGGGGTAACGTAGAAATGAGGGATAGTGTAGAAGTCCCTGCAGTGAGGGATGGTGTGGAGGTGCTGGCAGTGAGGCTTAGCATAGGAACACTGGCAGAGAGGGATGTCATTGTAACGCAGGCAGAGAGGTCTGGTGTAGAAGCAGTAGTAGTCCAGGATGGCATAGGAGCGCTGGCAGTGAGGGATCGCGTAGGAGCGCTGGCAGTGAGGGATCGCGTAGGAGCGCTGGCAGTGAGGGATAGTGTAGGAACACTGGCAGTGAGGGTTAGCGTAGGAGCACAGGCAGATAGGGATGTCATTGTAACGCAGGCAGAGAGGGTTGATGTAGGAGTAGTAGAAGTCAAGGATGGCATGGGAGCGCTGGCAGTGAGGGATCACGTAGGAGCGCTGGCAGTGAGGGATCGCGTAGGAGCGCTGGCAGTGAGGGATCGCGTAGGAGCGCTGGCAGTGAGGGATCGCGTAGGAGCGCTGGCAGTGAGGGATCGCGTAGGAGCGCTGGCAGTGAGGGGTGGCGTAGGAGCGCTGGCAGTGAGGGGTGGCGTAGGAGCGTTGGCAGTGAGGGATGGCGTAGCAGCGCTGGCAGTGAGGGATAGTGTAGCAGCGCTGGCAGTGAGGGATAGTGTAGCAGCGCTGGCAGTGAGGGATGGCGTACGGGCGCTGGCAGTGAGGGGTGGCGTAGGAGCGCTGGCGGGGGGTGGTGCAGAAGTGCCGGCAGTGAGGGATGGCGTAGAAGCGCAGCCAGATGGAAGGCAAGCACAGCTTGTCGGGAAGGTTTAGGAGTGCTGGTAGTAGTGGCTGGTGTAGGAGGAGCATTGGCTGCGATAGGTGGTGAAGGACGTCTGACTTCAGGGAATGGTGTAGGTGCGTTGGCTGTGCTGGAGGGTGTAAGAGCTCCACCCGTAAGGAAGGAGTAGGAGGTATGTCTGTAGGGCACTGGTTGTGGTGGATGATGTAGAATCAGTTGCTGCAATGGGCGGCGTATGAGCACTGCTGTGGTTAGAGGGAGTAGTAGCTGTGTTTGCTGCTGGGGTGCTAGCTTGGGCGGATAGTAAAGGAATGTGACTGTAGCAGAGGGTGTCGGAGCGCTAGCTGGTGGTGTAGGAGCACTAGCTGCACAGGGTGGTGTAGGGATGCTTGGTGAGAGTGTGGCACGGTGTGCTAGCCTGAGGCTGTGGCGCCGGAGCCTTGGCTGGGGTGAATGGTGTAGGCGTGCTGGCAGTCAGGGAAGGTGCAGGTATTTGCAGGGTGGGGCGAGGCTGCTGGCTACGAAGAGTAGTGTACGGGGAAGTATGTTTGGGAGCACTGGTGCGGGCCTGCGTTGTGTCTGTCAGTATGGGTTCTGGTTCTTCTTGTTTGCAGGTTACTGCGCCTAAGCCTCCCTACAGCATGTTCCTATTTTTAGAGACGGATTCTTAGATTTTGGCGCAAAGGGCGGGAAATCCTGTTTCTTTTCACAGAGAAGGCAGCTGCTGGTCTAATAAGCAGGCAGCGTTTCAGTGCCAAAGCGTGCGCGCGCTCTCTCCCCGCCTCTCAGTTCCACCGCAGGAATAGGATGTGATGTCATCCGATGTTATTAGCAATTTGTTTAACTCCGCGCTGCATCCATCCTGGAGCATGTTTTGGGGTGTGGGGTCAAAGGACATCATGAGAGACAACCTAGCACAGAGGTCTGCAGATCAGGCCCGGCTCCAGGAATTTTTATTTGGGTGGGGCAAGGGTGCATTTGGGTGGGCCACTGCGGGCTCGATTTGTCGCATATATGTCTCGGCAGGTCTGCTTCAGGGCCCTCCTTTATCTCTTCTTAGTCTTACAAGGCTCAGTAAAACGCACTCTTTTCCAAATCTCTTTCTAAATGTTATCACTCTCAAAAAGTGTTTTTTCTATGTAATGTTCCTTTGATGGGAAGAGGAGGTTTCTGAGGTGGGAGTATCAGGCAAGTGACACTTCTCTGGCTCCTTCTGTGCGAGCCTTCATGGAGAATCCCTCTTCATTACTACCTCCACCTGACCGCAGACTCTGCAACGCACTCCCTTATAGGCTTGATTATCCACTACTCCTCTCCAGTGCACCTTATCTCACAGCTGACCTTGGGCCCCAGCCCCATGTCAGGCACCATAGGGCTCCACTTTCCCTTTTCCCGGTAAAAACATTAGTAAAATCACCTTCACACTTAAAACATTGAATATAGCAGTAAATATAATTAGCACACACTTTAAAGTATGTTCCACAGTAGCCCTTATGACCCGACTGCTAATTAAATAAACAAAAACAGAAAGGCCATGACAGGGCTGGCTTTAGTGCTGATGCGAAAGTCTTTTTTGGCGCCACACCAATAACCTCTTTCTCCGTAATTACCTTTACTACCACCTTCCAACAGTGCCCTTCATCCCTCCATGGCCCCCCTATTGATCTCCTCCTCAGATTCCCTCACTGTCTCACGCTACAAGTGCCCCTCATCTCCCCATAGCCCCTCCCCCTCATGACCTCCTCCTCCGATTCCCTCACTGCCTCCCTCCACCAGTGCCCCTTATCTCTCTGTAGCCCCTCCCCCTCATGACCTCCTCCTCACACTCCCTCACTACCACCCTCCACCAGTGCCCCTCATCTCTCCCTAGCGCCCCCTCCACCCCATGACCTCTTCCTCGGATTCCCTCACTGTCACCCAGGGCACAAGTCCTAAAAAAAGAAGTGGGGGGACAACAGGAAGTGATGTCACGAAAGGTGGCTTGCACCATCAGACTCATTGCCTCCCCTCGCGCACCCCATAGATGCCATTGCATCAGAGAAGCCAGCGTGTGAGCAGCGTTCTGAATGAGCTTCGATCTCACCCCAGAGAGGCCAAAGAGTGAATGTGTGGCTCAATTTGCTCCAGTTATCAAGCTCCCGGTAAAATAAGTGGGAGGACGCCGTCCACCCGCGTGGTACCCCGACTCAAGCCCTGCTGTCACCCTCCACCAGTGCCCCTCCTCGCTCCACAGCCCCACCCGCTACCTCCTCCTCAGATTCCCTCACTGCCACCCTCCTCCAGTGCCCCTCATCGCTCCGTAGCCCCCCTCTCATATGCATTTTATTTGTTGTATAGCGCTACTCATATCAGTGTAGTGTGTGTCAGTACTTTACACCACGCACACTTTATACAGACACAATGAATCATACAAGTATGTAAATCAGTCTACAGGGAATGTCACAAGCCAATGAGGATTACAAGGTGTATGAATCACATGTCATCCATACTGGTGGGCAGTATATTTTGAGAGGGTTTGGTCTGGGGAAACACAACCGTAGGATTTAAAGAGTATTCCATGGGGGTCAGCTTTACTGATAAAAATGTTTATCTGCCTAAACATACTCATTTTAGCAACATTAGAATGATGAAAGACTGAGGAAGTTCAAACTATATCACAAAACAAAAAAAGCGAAGTTCTAACTATACCATTCATGTTTGTATGCAGCTCTTTGGTGACAGTTCATTGGCCACTGTCCTATGATAGGATTGTAACTTCTGAACTGCAAATAACCCAAGGATCTCTGTGACAAAGGCAGTAACCCACTGAGCTTCCACATAAAAAACAGTTCAGCTGCATTTAAAATTACTAACAGACAAACGATTGCTCTCCGGCAGGATCATTAATCACCAGCGTTATCTGGGCATCTTTTATTGTCTTATTGTTGTCCTGCAATAGCCATGATCATGATAAAAACTGTTTAAATGAAGCGCATACCAAGTAGATGTCCTACTGGGCCTGTGCAGATTTTTAAAAGAAAAAGAAATAGTAACACATTCTCTTACCTACTCCATTAGTCAACCTTTGTGTCACAGCCTGATGTGATAAGCAGCTGCAGGGGTCAGGACAGGTGAATAGGAACAAGCAAACTTATTTTCTCCTGCGCTGCATAGAAAAAGAAATATCCACGCAGCAGAACAGTAGGCAAAGGTTACCGTTGTGAAAGAAAGGATTTGTTTGCCATATGGAGATGAAGGGGTGTAAAAAATAAACAAAGCGTCGTTAACATGTAAATGGTATTTTAAAGACCTGTGAAGTACTCGGCTGCGATATTCTCAAAAACTGTCTGTGTGTGTGTGTGCGCCCGGGAAGCTGTCACAGCCCCGGTGCACACACACACAGACAGCCCTTTTAGCCCAATGCCGTTGTGCGCCTGCCTTCAAGCCCTCACTGCGAGGGCCAAGGCTCCTGTTTGGGTGGGCCAGGCTCATGTTTGGGTGGGCCTGGCCCACCCGCTAGAACCGGGCCTGCTGCAGATAGTGGCACTATAGAGGGGGGTGCATTGAGCGATAGGTCTCGAGTGTTCTTCTAAACCAGGCATCCCCATCAGTGCTCTGTATCTCTGGAAGTACTGAGGCCATCTCTAGGAGTGTGCGTCATCCATACCTTTTAAACCTGGGCGAAGACAGTGCAGCAGTGGTTGGCAGCCTATGGCTACTCACAGCCATATATAGTTGTGGCCCATGTGTAAGGAACTTGGGACCTGTGGTCCGGTCTGCTCAGGGTACCACGCCCTCCCTGCTCTCCTCTAGGTTCCTGGTCATTTCCTTGGTCATTGCAGTTTCACGTGGATGTTAATTCGTGGGGGGTACAGGATAGAGCCCTGGGGTCCCACAATTCAGAGTTTTGAAGTTGAAAAATGACAGCTGAGATGGATTATTTGCCCCGTTTGCCAGAAAGGAAGAATTGAGTTGTGTTTTCCTAGCATTTCCTGCCACCCCACAATGCGTAGTGTGCTACCTTCTAGAAGGATATCGCTGGGTATAAGTAAATCCATGTCTGCGGGCCTGTCCTCGCCCCCTGCGCACACTCAGCAGACCTTGTCCCATGTTGTGGAAGGAAATCAGACTGCTTGGTGTCCAGGCGCTGGTGGATCTGGATATGCACCTCTGGTCATTAGCACCGCCCTCTGTAGCTTCATTAGCACTGCCCTCTGTAGCTTCATGAGCACTGCCCTCTGTAGCTTCATTAGCACTGCCCTCTGTAGCTTCATTAGCACTGTCCTCTGTAGCTTCATTAGCACTGCCCTCTGTAGCTCCATGAACACTGCCCTCTGTAGCTCCATGAACACTGCCCTCTGTAGCTCCATGAACACTGCCCTCTGTAGCTCCATGAACACTGCCCTCTGTAGCTCCATGAACACTGCCCTCTGTAGCTCCATGAACACTGCCCTCTGTAGCTCCATGAACACTGCCCTCTGTAGCTCCATGAACACTGCCCTCTGTAGCTCCATGAACACTGCCCTCTGTAGCTTCATGAACACTGCCCTCTGTAGCTTCATGAGCACTGCCCTCTGCTTCATTAGCACTGCCCTCTGTAGCTCCATGTACACTGCCCTCTGTAGCTCCATTAACACTGCCCTCTGTAGCTCCATTAACACTGCCCTCTGTAGCTCAATGAACACTGCCCTCTGTAGCTCCATGAACACTGCCCTCTGTAGCTCCATGAACACTGCCCTCTGTAGCTCCATGAACACTGCCCTTTGTAGCTTCATTAGCACTGCCCTCTGTAGCTTCATTAGCACTGCCCTCTGTAGCTTCATTAGCACTGCCCACTGTAGCTCCATAAACACTGACCTCTGTAGCTCTATTAACACTGCCTTCTGTAGCTTCATGAGCACTGCCCTCTGTAGCTTCATTAGCACTGCCCTCTGTAGCTTCGTTAGCACTGCCCTCTGTAGCTTCATTAGCACTGCCCTCTGTAGCTTCATTAGCACTGCCCTCTGTCGCTCCATAAACACTGACCTCTGTAGCTCTATTAACACTGACCTCTGTAGCTCTATTAACACTGCCCTCTGTAGCTTCATTAGCACTGCCTTCTGTAGCTTCATGAGCACTGCCCTCTGTAGCTTCATAAACACTGCCCTCTGTAGCTCCATTAACACTGCCCTCTGTAGCTCCATTAACACTGCCCTCTGTAGCTTCATTAACACTGCCCTCTGTAGCTTCATTAGCATTGCCTTCTGTAGCTTCATTAGCACTGCCCTCTGTAGCTTCATTAGCACTGCCCTCTGTAGCTCCATTAACACTGCCCTCTGTAGCTTCATTAGCACTGCCCTCTGTAGCTTCATTAGCACTGCCCTCTGTAGCTTCATTAGCACTGCCCTCTGTAGCTTCATTAGCACTGCCCTCTGTAGCTTCATAAACACTGCCATCTGTAGCTTCATTAGCACTGCCATCTGTAGCTTCATTAGCACTGCCCTCTGTAGCTTCATTAGCACTGCCCTCTGTAGCTTCATTAGCACTGCCCTCTGTAGCTTTATTAGCACTCTGTAGCTTCATGAACACTGCCCTCTGTAGCTTCATTAGCACTGCCCTCTGTGGCTTCATTAGCACTGCCCTCTGTAGCTCCATAAACACTGACCTCTGTAGCTCTATTAACACTGCCCTCTGTAGCTTCATTAGCACTGCCTTCTGTAGCTGTATTAGCACTCTGTAGCTTCATGAACACTGCCCTCTGTAGCTTCATTAGCACTGCCCTCTGTGGCTTCATTAGCACTGCCCTCTGTAGCTCCATAAACACTGACCTCTGTAGCTCTATTAACACTGCCCTCTGTAGCTTCATTAGCACTGCCTTCTGTAGCTTCATGAGCACTGCCCTCTGTAGCTTCATTAGCACTGCCCTCTGTAGCTCCATGAGCACTGCCCTCTGTAGCTCCATGAACACTGCCCTCTGTAGCTCCATGAGCACTGCCCTCTGTAGCTCCGTTAGCACTGCCCTCTGTAGCTCCATTAGCACTGCCCTCTGTAGCTCCATTAGCACTGCCCTCTGTAGCTCCATTAGCACTGCCCTCTGTAGCTTCATTAGCACTGCCCTCTGTAGCTCCATGAACACTGCCCTCTGTAGCTCCATTAGCACTGCCCTCTGTAGCTCCATTAGCACTGCCCTCTGTAGCTCCATGAGCACTGCCCTCTGTAGCTCCATTAGCACTGCCCTCTGTAGCTCCATTAGCACTGCCCTCTGTAGCTTCATTAGCACTGCCCTCTGTAGCTCCATTAGCACTGCCCTCTGTAGCTCCATTAGCACTGCCCTCTGTAGCTTCATTAGCACTGCCCTCTGTAGCTCCATGAGCACTGCCCTCTGTAGCTCCATGAGCACTGCCCTCTGTAGCTCCATTAGCACTGCCCTCTGTAGCTCCATTAGCACTGCCCTCTGTAGCTCCATTAGCACTGCCCTCTGTAGCTCCATTAGCACTGCCCTCTGTAGCTCCATTAGCACTGCCCTCTGTAGCTCCATTAGCACTCCCCTCTGTAGGTTCATTAGCACCGCCCTCTGTAGCTCCATTAGCACCGCCCTCTGTAGCTCCATTAGCACTGCCCTCTGTAGCTCCCTCATGAAAAGGAGGCGCGGATCGGGCCACCAGCTTGTACGGTCAGCTGGGGGCAGAGAGGCCTCTTTGAGGGGACCTCACTGCTGGCATAAATGGGTCCCTTCCCATTGGGAAGCTATCGTTGATTGATGATAAGGCTGACCGCTTGAACAAGCGCAGGCTCACGGCTCTTCATAATGCAATGCAGGTTTCGAGGAGAAGCATCCGGGACCCATTTCACAAAGAATGAATGAATGAATGAGTCTCGGGTGATAACACAATCAATTAAAAGAAAAAGTCCTGATTCTCTATCCACCCCTTCGGACACTTACTAAGAGTTTGGCTGACGGGGCACGCTGTCAAAATCCAGTAGATTCCAAGTGACGAAGGCTATAATGCACTTGATTTAAAATGTTTATTATAATGCACTCTGCTACCTAATGCTCTTCTTTTGACTTATGGCTTCATGGCCGTTCACGTAACCCCTGGCTGACTCTGCACCAGATATCCCTGTATCAGGGGGTGCGTCCTTCATGTCTGTCAACACATCATACACTTTTCCCAGATGTTTAACATACCTTTTATTCACTCCCGGCTTAAACTGATTTACTTGAGCCCACTGGTGGCTTCTCACTCTTGACTCTTGCTTTGTTCAATTTCCCTCCCCATTTTGTTTATCCTCTTGATTTTATTTTCCACGTAACATATTTACTTATTGGTTTATTCACACACAACCTTATCTTTTTTTCCCCGCCCTTCTACTTTTGATGCACTCCTGCACCACCTCTCTCCGCTGGCCTTCAACTGGTCTTTGCGGCTCCTGTGCTGTCGTGTTTCTATAGGGAGTTTTGCTTTTGTCTGCTTCCACTAGTTTTTGGTGGTTCTCTGGTTACACCAGCGCTCACATTCTTTACATTATTCTTTGGGTTTTTATGGCTGCGTTTCCTAGATTCATTGAATGTTTAAGTTGTTACACCCACCTACTCCCTCAGTGAGCTCTCTGCTCTCTTTCTGACCGAGCAGCACTAAGCTGTCCCATTTACAGTCTGTCTTCTATCTCCGATTTGACCCAGTCTCCCTTTCCCAGCCCCTATTCCTCCCAGTGTCCTTTTTCTGTGCGTTGACACGATCTGTCACTTACCTTTTATACTGCCGCAACATTTAGACCCCATAGCATTGCATCTATAATACCACCTTGTTTGTTGATGTTCTGGTTTCAGCATGAGTGATTGGAGTGCTTATTGCATGGGCTCATTGAGTGTTTTCATTATTTGAATCACGATGTATAATTATAATATTTGGTGGGGTTTATTACATTGCATGTTTTTGGTAATCTAAACAGGTCTTAATTTCACTATAAAGCCCCCGACGAGGCACTAAAGTGCAAAATGCATTGGGCACTGTTCCACACAAATTATTCTGGAAGCAATAAACTATATTGAAGTGAGCTATACATTGGAAAACACTATCTTCGTGACCACTAAGTTTGCCTTCTATCGTTTTGTAAATAAGGTGGAATCTGAACAGCCCTCGGGTCACTAAGAGACTATTCCATCCAAATAACTCCAAATAAGGCTCGTAGTCATTGGCTTTATAAATGGCACAAAATTAAGCGAAACATTAAAAGCAAGAGGCAAGTGTCTCAAAATCTCTGCCCCACTACTACCGCTCCCTTGTATAAAATAAAAAAAGCCCATGTGGCAAACTAAAGATACCATAAAAACATTCTACCTAGAAAAAAACATGTCAAATGCAGAACAACTTTTCTTATCAAGGTTCACGGTCCTGCGACATAATCCCTGTTTGCATTTAAACACTTTATATAGTCAGTTATCTGATGGTACCACATAAATACCAGATTTGCAATTCCATTTCAAGTCCACAATTAGGCACTGATGTACCACGTCCACATTTGATGGTCGTGACTCCCTTGGAATGCTAATGTGGGGCCATGGAGGACCCCAGTGGGTCATTTATTTTTTGATAGCTGGCATGGGGCACTGAACTCTACCCTCTTTGCCTCCCTACAGTCCTAACTGTGAAATTTTGGGTGAAGGCACTGTCTGCACTCTTTGACCCGCCATTTAAGTGTTTTAATTAGAGTGGTTGATGGGGGTCTGATGTCTTCTTCTACCCAAGCTTGCTATGCTCTCCTTTAGAGTTTAACATCGTCCTACCTTTTGTGCTGACTGGCCTGTCCCCAATGACATACTTGTTGTTAGACCAGCAAGGCTGATTTAAGCAATCGAACCCTCAACCGCTATAGTCACCGGCTAGTCAGCCTAAACAGCTCCATACTGGGGGGCATGCACATTCTGCACACCTACTTGACTTCTTTATTGGCCTGCTGTGCTCTGGGAGGTAGCTGGGATTAGACAGGCAGCAGCACAATGCTAGGGGAGGTACCAAATGTAGGCCGGAGAAAGGGTAGATTTCCTCTACACAGTGCCCTGCAGTTATCCCAAGCTCAGAGTCCAGGATTCAGGATACCCACTCTCAATAGATCTTGGAATCTCCGTTGTTCGCTCCAGAGTGCAGACCCCGGATGCAGGTCTTGGTCCAGTGATGCTGCTCAGCATTCTTTGATCCTCGAAGTCTGGTTTCTCTTGGCGCAGCAAGACCTTTTCCTTCCGTAATCTGTGAAAAGTATTCCAGCATTTATCTGTTGCAGAAGAAGATTTCTCTTTAACCCCTCTAATCTATGGAGTATTTACTAAGTTTGGTTCCTAATATCCCTCTGTCCACAAGTCCATTAACATTGCACTCCGGCCCCTTCTTCCCGCTAACTAATCTGTGGAAGTGGTGGTTCCTATTGGTCAGTGGTTCGTTACACAGAAAACTCCGGCTTGGTCCACAGATATGAATCCAGGAGCTTGGATGAGGGTAAAGAAGGACATAGAGACATCCCCCTATCATTGACACCACAAGCATACACAGCCACGATCTGATACGCTCACAGCCCTTTCTTTTGGGGTACTGTAGAAACGAATGGGTACGTGCCGGACTGGCTCTCAGGATCTCTTCCACCTACTTGCGCAGTGGAAAAAATTGGGGTGAATCCAGGAAAGGCTGTGGGTATCTGGATCTATTTGTATGTAAACAAAATCACACCGCCTGTGTAAAAGAACATTAGTATAGCATGTATCTACCATTTGTATGTCCTGTGGAGCTTTGCGGGCCAAGGCACCCATTACAGTTGTGGGGTTCGTGCTGATCCGAGACGTTGTGGTTGCTTATTTTTGATAATGTTTAGCAGTGTGTTATTTAGTTATACTTTGTATTAAATACTAGATTGAGGGTCCTATCATGGACAAGTGTAGCAAGTTGTGTGTATGGGTGATTGTGCTGAAAAGCTTATCTGTTTGTCTGGTTCAGCAGGGCTGCCAACTGCCCTGTTAAGGGTGGCTGTTCAGTTAGGAAGCGCCATTAGCAAATTTTATGTCAAAGTTGTATGCACGTGGGTTTGGTGTATTTAAATCAACCTGTTCTGAATTGTTGATGAGTATGTTGGTGAGAGGATATGGATATGCTGTTGAGGAAGCAACGCTTAGCCAGTTATATCCTGGTGACGTGTTGTGTGTATGTGTGTGGTTGTCATGGTGTACATCTCATTCTGGGTGCAGGGAGAAGTATGAATATAACTTGATATGGGTGTGTGGTTGAGACAATGATGTTTAGTCTTTCATAGGGCCTGGTTGCCGTGTTGTTCACATGATGGTGCCTATTGGGAGGGGTGACTAATGTCTACCGTGTGTGTGGGACAAGTTCAAAATATATCTGGTTTTAATCAGTTACATAAGTTAAGTGTGTATGAGGGTAAGCAAATGATGTTGAAGTAGCAATGCTTAGCCAACAGCATGATTTAAAACTGTGTTGTGTGTATGACAGTGCCAGGGGAGTGGTGTGTGTGTCTAATTTGCTCTGTGGGAGCTGGCAGAGCTATAACATTATCTTGGTATGAATTATGAATGAGCACTTGAGATGGTAGCACGCCGCCAACAACATGGCTTGGGTTCTCTGTTGTGTGTGTCTGACGCCACCAGAGGGGTGTATAACATATATTGTTGGTGTTTGGTAAATTAGAAGTTTATCGTATTTTATATGTGAGAGGAGTTAGATGTGATGTTGGCAATTTTTAGTAAAATATATGGCTTTGGTGCTGTGTTGCATACATGATGATACCAAGAGATGTCTCAGGTGTGATCTTGGTATAGTGCTAAGAAGAGGAGTGTGTTTTTGATATGTAGGCCGTAGAAGTTCTCATTGACTGCAGTCAAGGAGGACTGGTCATTGCACTGGTTGGGCGTATCTGTGCATTGCTGAGCATGTCTGAGATGTTCTGACAACTGTGTTTGGTTCGGTGGTGGATTGTTCTTTGTTAGCAGACAATGCAAGACACATAGTATGTTCTTGTCCGCTTAGTGAGACAAACAGGCATCTGCTCTTGAATCCAGGTGAAACTCAGGACCGTGGCCCACTTCTCACCCAGAGACATGTTCTCACCGGAGTTGCGTGCATTAACGAATAGAGGTGTTATTGTGGGAGAATGGTATAAGGAAACAACAACATGCCAGCAGATATCAGGAAAACATATTTATCTTATTAAAACAACATTGAAAACGAAATCTACATTCTGCTGGAGTTTCGGCACACAGCTCTTCTTTGTTTCCTGAGCTGGCATGTCTCCTGCCTACACCTGCGAGTAGGAGGTTACATAAGAGCCCGTCTAGCTGGTTCGTGTATTATGCTGCACTGGAGGCATTGACTTTTCTTTGCTCGTCAGGCGAGATCATAGGATCATTCCTCTCTTAGACTTCTCACAGTATCAGCATGGATGGTGGGGAGGTAGGAGGGTAAAGGGAATGTTGGTGGTGGTCAGCCTTACTCCAATGTCCACTTCGCTTGCATCTGTAGGAGTCCAGTTTCTCAGTATGGCTTCCCTTGATAGCCCTTGCTGTGCTGTCCGAGACTGGGATGAAGCTCCACTGCAGTTAGAGCCTCAGCAGTTGTGATTTGTGTCTTCATTCCCACTGTCCTGTGCTGCATTGCATGGCACCCGGTGTGTCTCAGGACAGGCTTTACATTCCTCGCTAAGGCCATCAGGGCTCTTGCTACTCTTCAAAGCTGTGCTATCCTATTGTGCACATATATGTCAATGGTTTGACGCTGCCCATCTCTGGTGGTTAATCAGGCTGATATCTGTGGGTTCTTCACGCATGCAGTATTGCATTTGGCTCTCAGAACGCTTTGGGAGGGTGCATATGTTTTCGGAGGCCAAAAATCCAAAATATTAATAATAGATGAGGGGTTTTCGACTAAGGTCGGGGGTAATACTGGGATTTCTGGGAGGCTTATGCCTGGGAAAGCCGGACCTTCCATTTTCTATTGACTTGTGGCTTAAGGAATGGGCTGTCCCTGATGGTTTGCAGTCTCTGGGCCCTGTGATAAACGAACTTACTCAGGCACTTGCCTCAGCAATTCATCTCTCGGAAGAGATCATGGGTGTTTAGGGATGGGCTCCAGGAGTTGCAGAGGCTTGGGTCATATTCTTCTAAGGACTTGCCAATTTTGGTTTATGGCCTTTATGCACTTTGGCACCATGAAGTCCCTTGTTGACACAGTGCGGGAGCACCTCCTACAGTCAACGTGGCACCTTCTTTCAGAAGGACTTGAGCCTTCTATGCCTACGTGCATCTGTCTTTTTATACACTGTGAACCTAGCCATAAAGCAATAAAGCATTTACAGAACATGGGAAGGGCTATAATAAAAGCGGGGGGTGTCTCAGATAACAGTGGCGGCCTGGGTACACAGGACGTGTTTACTCTTCGGCCCCTAACTACCTGAACAACAAACTGGTAAGAGCAGGTCAATCCAGAACGCTGAGAAGCTCCAACTCACTCCTTATTCCTCTGAAACTGAAAAAGAAAACCACACAATACCAATCGTTCTCTGGCAACGCTCCCAGGATGTGGAACGCTCTCCCTAGAGTCCTCAGATGCAACCCCTCCTTCTCCTGTTTCAAAAGGGACTTGAAAATCCATCTCCTTAACAAATACTTTCCTGACCAACTTCAACTAACCTAGACTTCAATATCCGAGTTTACTCCTCTCTGTTGACATTCAAGGATAGTTGGTGACCGGACTGTGTTAACCACCTTATCTTCCATGCTGTATTTTTTCTATCCCTGGTTTTGCTTCCTTACTGCCTGCCTACTTTGTAATGCAAATTCCGTCTGTTTTTCTTTACAGTATGTATGTAAAGCGCTCTGATACCTACGGGTCAAGCTAGCGCTATATACAACTTTTAAAATAAATAAAAATACTTACAGACAAGTGGTGCTGAACACAGATGGTACGGAAGACTTTCATTTTCACTTAAGAAAAGTGCAAGGGGGGGAGGAGCCTAGCGCGCAACCAAGATGGCCGCGTAGGTGCGAGGCTCCCGAGGACCTCCGCGACCTCCTGAATTAATCCTGGCGACATCCTGTCCTTGTTGAGGGGACTGTGTCGGGGAACCCGAGCTGAGGCGCCACCCGTTTTTCGGGCTCGAATCGGACCCCGGACACCGGTGGGAGCACCGATTGAAGGTTGCGGCCTTCTCCGCGCCGGCCCCCCGGATTGGAGTAGTGGGGCGATCCGGGGACAAAGTGAACAACAGCGGCGGGCAAGGCTGGGCGACTCGCGTACCCCGCACTTTCACTTTCGCTTTTGCGCCCTCCTTGCCTCAAGCGAGGTGGGGTTGGTGTGGTCTTGTCCGGGTGCCCGGCTGACCCGCCGGCTGTGGGTTGTAATGCGGTTCGGTGGTCGCCCTCCCCCCCCCCCCGGAACCCGTGAATTGGTATAGCGGCCCGTTCGAGGAGATTGGCACGACGGTGGGAGAGCAAGCATGTCCACCAAACAAGATGGCGACCGGGCGAAGGTGAAGACGACCCGCCGTGGCCCGGCGCACCAATCTAACAGTATGGACCGCTACACTCTCCAGAAGGGTTCTCCGGAGACATCGCGCACATCCCCGGCGGGCCCGACGGAGGCATCTGCTCAGCCGGTGGATCTGACCCTCCGGGACGTCATGGGCGCCATCGCAGAGATGAAGGCCTCGGTGGACCAGCGCTTCGACACCCTAGCGCAAAAAATAGACTCGGTCCTGGTGGATGTGAGCCTTGTGAGGGCTGACTTGTCCAAAACGAACGACCGGGTCGATTCCCTGGCCCACACCGCAACGAGCCTCACGACGGACGTGATGGCCCTCCAAAAGGAGGTGCGCCGGCTTGGCCAGGCGAGCGCCCTGATGGACCGGCGACTGGAGGATTCCGAGGGTCGGGCCCGGAGGAATAATGTTCGTATTGTGGGGGTGCCGGAGGGACGAGAGGCGGAGGCGGCAGATCTTTTTGTGGAAGAATTGATCCTTACCCATCTCCAGCCCCGGGGGCTGAGTAAGCTTTTTGCGGTGGAGCGTGCTCACCGGGTCCCTGGGGCAGACCTAAGACCGGTGCCCCGCCGCGGCCTCTCATTGCCCGGATTTTTAACTTTCGGGACAGAGACGCTATCCTCCAGACCTCCAGGCAACAGGGACCGGTCAAGCTTGATAACATGGATGTGCATTTCTACCCAGACTTTACTCCGGCGGTTCAGAAGCAGAGACAGAGTTTTCTTGGTGTTAAACGTCGCCTACGGGACCTGAACCTTAAGTACTCAATGCTTTTTCCAGCCAAGCTGAGGGTGGAGGTGGATGGTCGCACGCACTTCTTTGACCGGCCCGAGGCGGCTGGGGACTGGTTGGACACTCTGCCTGGAGATCGGGGCCGGGGGGGCGGGGGGGGGGCGCGGCTGGCGAGGAGGGCCCGCCGGACCAGAATTGAGGGGTGAATAAATAGGCCTTGCTCTGGACGATGTTCCTTCACCATTTATTGATTGCATATGTTCCCCTCCTATGGAGGTCGTGCGGGGTCTGTTGGGGGCTTCCTTCCTCCTCTGGGGGACTAGTTAGTTTTTAGCTATGGGGCGACAGGCACACTGCACTTTGGGGGGGCTATCTGGGCTCATGCAGGGGTGCAGGGAGGGGGGAGTTCTGTTGGGAAGGGGGGGTGGGGGGGGTGTGTTGTTTGTTTGCACCGCAAGGCAAACCCGCTACTGTATTGTTGTTTTTCAGATGCTCTGTGGGGGACGACCGATTGTTTCGATGTATGATGGGGGGTAGGGATTTTACTGTGTTGTCATGGAACGTTAACGGCCTGGGGGATAGGATTAAGCGTGGTGTGGTCCTGCAGTACTTGAAACGTATTTCACCAGATGTTGTCTTCCTGCAGGAGACACACCTTATAGGTAACTCCTTTCATGCAATGAATCGGCGGGGCTATCGTTTGGCGGCCCATTCTGGCTTCACCTCGGGCTCGCGGGGGGTGGGTATTATGATCAAGAACTCGCTCCCGTTGGAGATTGATGAGGTGCGCCATGATGAGAGGGGACGCTACACTGTCCTGGTGGGAAGAATGGAGGGTAGAGTGTTTATTTTTATTTCAGTGTACGTCCCGCCTGGGTTACAAGCCACCACATTTGCGGACCTGGGGCACCTCCTTCTGGACCTTCCGAGTGGCCTGCTGGTGGTTGGGGGGGACTTTAATGCGGTAGTTTCTGGGTCTATGGATCGCCATCCCCCTAGGGACCTTCCCCGGGCACAGGCGTGGCTGTCCGGCCTTTTAGACACGCTGGGCCTGGTGGATTGCTGGCGACTAAAGCATCCCGCGCAGCGGCAATACACCTTCCACTCGGGTGCCCATGGTAGCCTCTCGCGGCTTGACTACATCCTTGTCCCGGCGGCCCATGCAGGGAGGGTGGGGGAGGTGTGCCATCTGGCGCGGGGTATCTCAGACCACTCCCCATTGCTGTTACATTTCGATGTCTTCCCGAGGGGGGATGGCAGGGTGGCTCCAATCAATGCATGGTATTTGCGCGACCCCACCATTCGTGCCGATTTGATCAAATCCTTACAGCGATATTTCGACGAGAATGTGGGGTCGGTCCCTTCGGCCATCTCCCTGTGGGAGGCTTTTAAGGTAGTTCTTAGAGGGGAGGCCCTCTCCTTTATCTCACATGCCCGGCGGCGCGAGCGGGAGGAGGTGACCCGGGTAGAGGCCGAGATTGCGGAACTGGAGGGTGACCTGGGGAGCGGGGTAACGGCTGCCAAGCTGCATGTTCTACACCTAAAGCAGGCGGCCTATCGGGCCCTCGTCACGGAGGCGGCCAGGGGCCTCAGTAGAGAGCAGCAGGGGCGATTGTATGATGTGGGTGATAAGGCTGGCAAATTGATTGCGTGGTTGGATAAGAGGGAGAGAGCGAGTCGCGTGGTTCCTTTGATTGAGAGTGTGGATGGTGCGTGTGTCACCGAGCCGGAAGCCATTGTCTCCTGCTTTGCGGATTATTTCCGCGAGGTCTACTCCCCGGTTTCCCCCTGCTCGGAGGAAGATTCCCATGCCCTGCTTCGGGACATCGCACTGCCCTCCCTTACGGTGGAGGACAGGGATTCGCTGGACGCTCCTCCCACCTCGGACGAAATTGCCTTGGCTATTCGCTCGGTTGCATCCGGCAAGGCCATGGGCCCCAATGGTATTCCCATCGAGCTATACAAGCTACGCCCGGATGTACTGGCGCCCCACCTGCGCGCGATGTTCCTGGCAGCCCGCTCGCAGGGTTCCCTCCCGCCGGACCAGCGTCTGGCCACAATTGTGGTGATCCACAAGGAGGGGAAGCCCCGTGAGCGGGTCACATCCTATAGGCCGATCTCGCTCTTGAACGCGGAGCCCAAAATCCTCGCCAAGGTGTTGGCCAACCGATTGGTTGGTGTGGTGGGCGATTTGGTCCACCAAGACCAGTCTGGCTTTATACCACACCGCAACACGGCGCTCAATCTGCGGCGCCTGCACGGGGTGCTCGCACGGGTCCCATTTGTGCGGGAGCCGGCCATCTTGGCGTCCTTGGACGCCACCATGGCGTTTGACACGCTTGAATGGCCATACATCTGGGCGACGCTGGCGAAATTTGGATTTGGACCGAGGTTTATTAGCTGGGTCAAATTGTTGTACTCGGGCCCCTTGGCGCAGGTGGTGGTGAATGGGCGAGTCTCGGCCCCATTTGCGCTGGGGCGGGGCACGCGACAGGGTTGCCCCCTGTCACCTCTCCTGTTTGCACTGGCCCTGGAGCCCCTGGCGGAGTGGCTGCGGTGGCACCCTTCCATCCGTGGTCTCCGCTGGACCCCCGAGCATGAGGACCGCGTGTCCCTCTATGCCGACGATATCCTCCTGTATCTTGCCTCCCCGCGGAAATCACTGATCGTCCTGGTTGATGTTTTGCGCTTATTCGGTCGCAACTCAGGCCTTGTCATCAACTGGGCGAAATCCTGCGTTTATGTGCTTTCCGGGGAGGCTCCGGTCCTACCACGGGACTGTCCGATCCAGATTGCCTCCCAGGGGTTTCGGTACCTGGGTATATATATCACCCTTGACCCGGAGGCCCGCTATGAGCGGAATTTGCTGCCCCCCCTCCAGCGCTTGAAGGAGGACGTGGTGCGCTGGCGGCGTCTGCCGCTTTCGCCGCTCGGCCGAGCGGCCTTGTTTAAAATGATGTCCTTGCCGCGCTTCCTCTACGCCCTCCAGAATACTATGGACTTGGTTCCGGCACGCTACTTCCGTGAGGTGGAGGGCCTCCAGCGGCGCCTGTTCTGGGACGGGAGGCCGCGCATTGCTCTGGCTAAATTGACGCTCCCGTGGTACGATGGGGGGGTCGCCCTCCCGGACATTAAACGGTATTACTGGGCCTCCCAACTAGCTGCAATTAATCATGGCCTTTACGGGCCCGCCTTGAACCCGGCATTTGAGATGGACAAGATGCTCCTGCCCGGTGGCGACTAATCGAGCGCTCTACTCTGGCGCGCCCGACTCCCGTCTGACGGGACCGACGCGTGTCATGGTGCGTGTCTGGCACGCGGCTAATGCAGCTATGGGGTGGAAGGACCGTTTGACCCGGGCGTCACCGCTGTATGCGTCTGAGAGGTTGGGCTCCCTGTGGACATCGAAGGGCTTTGAGAAGTGGGACACGATCGGAATCAGCACTGTGGGAGATCTCTGGACGAGGGGGGGATTCAAGACTTTTGCGACGCTGCAGACGGAGTTTCAGCTGCAGGGCAGTGAGTACTTTCGGTACCTACAAGTCCGCCATGCGCTGGGCTCCGTCTTCCCGGATGTCGCGTCCATCCCGGAGTCTTCCCCCCTGGAGGACAGAGTGCTGGATGGCCATGTCCCAGACAGCACAATCTCCCTCATATATAAAAAACTGATCAACGACAGATCGTGCCTGCTGACTAGTCGCCGCGAGGCCTGGGTTGCCGACGGGCTGGAGCTGGACGACGAGGATTGGATTTCCGCGGTGGCCTCTCCGAAAGAGGTGGCCATCCCGGCTCGCCTTCGTTTCGTCCAGCTTAAGATCCTTCACCGGGTTTACGTGACGGGGCCAAGGCTTCTACGTATGGGCTTTGCTGGTGACGGATTGTGTAGGCGTGGCTGTGGTGCCCTGGCAACTTTCATGCATATACTGTGGGAGTGCCCTAAGGTGGAGCGATTCTGGCGTGGTGTGCATGAGGTCCTGTGTGTGGTTACGCGTGTCGCGCTGTTGCCTGAAGCGAGGAGATGCTTGCTGAATATGTGGGAACCAAATGACTATTCGGTCCCGCAGACGCGGTGGGTGACTCTGGGATACATGATAGCCAAGCGTGACATTGCCCAATTGTGGGGATCCCAGAGGCCCCCGGCGGTGTTGGCCTGGAAAGAACATATGGATTGGTGTATGTTTCGTGAAAAGGTGGTGTATGTGGCGAGGGGTAAGCCTGGGGCATGGGTGAAAATCTGGGGCCCCTGGAACGCCTACCGCGGGGGTATTTGTGAGCCGCCACTGCTACCGGCTGCCTCGCCAGCTCCGTCTCCCTAGATGGCCCCCCTCCCTCAGCCGTGGGCACGCGGTTCCCCAGTCCCTGATCTACTCCCATTCCCCTCTTCAGAGTTCTGCTGCTGGTTGGGATCCCCCACTTATGGAGCACGTCCTGTCACTTTGGATCGCGGGTTGCCTTGCGGGATGTGGTTCTGTGTGTTGTTTTGTTTTGATAAAAGGGAACCGTATTGTGGGCATGGAGCTATGCGGCCTGCAACATTGATTTCTCCTGCTTTGCTAATCTGCACCGCCAAGAGACTCTTGCTGTATGTATGCAATATGCTTTTGTCACTCTAGCGGCCGGCCGAGTGGTTGTAGGCCCATACCTGTAACTTTTTCAAACTGCAATAAACGGTTTCAAAAAAAAAAAAAAAAAAAAAAAAAAAAAGAAAAGTGCAAGGATTTTCAGCGCCCCAGTCAAAATGCTATTTTGTGCCTGGGCCGCCAGGAAGGGAAAATCTGCAGACACCAATGGATTTATTGTGTTGATTTCGTATGTGAAAAATCAATTTACCACAAATAAAAGTAGCTAGAAATGCTCAAGGACATGAGGAAATGGCACCTAAAAGCCCCTGTTCAGAGCATGTGGTATTTATTTTAAATCAATACCACCTTAGAGCAGTGTGAAACATGTATTAAACTACTAAGGATGATTAAATATTACTAAAATATTAAACGTCACATTAGGTATATCGTAGAAAATGCAGTTTTATATACTTTATAAAATAGCCATACATACATGGAAAGACAAAATCAACTCTTACCTCTTAAACACCGTTTCCTTAGATATTAAAAATAAATAATATTTATAAAACGTATAAGTAAATAAATCTTAGCATATAACTCTACACTATAATGGAATTAGATCAGTATTTGTTCAATT
The DNA here is from genome assembly GCF_964204655.1 of Triturus cristatus. NCBI lineage: Eukaryota > Metazoa > Chordata > Amphibia > Caudata > Salamandridae > Triturus > Triturus cristatus. The sequence goes on along the minus strand of NC_140584.1, from coordinate 826,385,956 downwards.
AGGTTAATAAAATAAGTAATTAAATGAACAGCTGACATACAATGTAATCATCAAAAATGTGAAAATGCTGATAACAACCAATGAGTAATGTAACATTGTTGAATGAGAAAGGTGAATCCGCCAAGTGTATGCATGTTTAAACTATTCTTTTAGTGAATATAATTATTAATATGTAACAACTATAAAGTAAGATACATCCATTTTATAAGCTTACCCTATGCATGCCCATTTGTACACAAAATTAACACAAGGTTTCACTATACTAACTCACGCCCGCTACATAAAAACCCTTAGAAAAAATATTTTTATATAAAGTATGTATAAACTAGCTATAATAAGTAATATTTTAAATGTAAACATGGAATTTTATTTTCCGGCGCATCAACTTGTTGCATTTGTTCACTGTGTGCAGACCCCCTGCGAGCTTAACGGGGGGAGGAGGGGGGGACACACACCTGTTGAGAGCAGTGTGAGGGTGATGTGGTAGAGGGAGGTGTGCATTGCTAGTTGTATTGCATGTTTGTTACACAAAAGGCATCTGTATGCATGTCCCTCCTTTGCTGTGTAAAGCAAGGGTGTGTGATTAAACTTTAGCCAGCATTATTATATGAACCAGAGCAATATTTCTTGTGAATGATTTAATTTCGTCGGTCATGTGCCTAGAAACTCTTCTGTCGGCCCCATCTTCTGCCGACTGCGGCACACAGTGCTCCTGGCCGACAGGCACAACGCACCTGTAGATGGAGTTGATCGGGTGTTTTAAAGTACTGTCTCGACTGCTGGCGCTCTTCCTTTCATTTCAACCATAGAGTTGGATTTGATATTTGGAGTTGGGGCCGTGCTGGCGGGGGTACAGATGCGACTGTGTCCGCGGTCCAGGACTCCATCTCAACATTAGAATCCTCCATGTGATCCTCCGGTTCCTGTTCTTCAGCAACCTGCTCTTGGTCACGGATCACGTTGTTTTCTGACTGAGTGCCCTCAACACGTGGAATGGACTGGATACTGAGGGCAGTGGCCTCGAGGCGTCACTGCCACTCGCATCTGCTTGTTGAGGTGCTTGTTGTTGTCAGGTCACTTGCTCTTATTTGTGCCACATTTGAGGTGGAAGTTATGCTGCTTATGAAGGTCCTAGCAATAATATTTACAGTACTTGGTAAACATTGTTTTGTCGCTTGTTAACCTTCCTGTAGGTGATGGGCCATTGGAAATAAATGCCTGCTCACTGGTGCCAGCTGCAACAAATTGTGCCTACATAGCATCAAATCCCAAGTCTGATTTTAAATACAGCGGTTTAGTTAACATTAAATATTGGGGGGGAAAACATGTAAAAATTGAATTTTTTTTACTGGCATTCGGACATTCCTGTGTCTGTTACTCATCGGAATACTAGTTTGAATTGTTATTATCACTAAGTGGAAGGCATACTGTAGGAGAGTAGGGTCTGCAATCCTATGATCACCCAGATTTTTTGCTTTTGCTTCATTGGTTTACGACTTTCTCCGGCTGTGGGCCTGCCAATCAGACCCACAGCCTAGCTGTTCTCTCTCGAAATTAACACACATGTACGTTAGGTGCATCCACTAATTGGAACTGGGCCGCCTTGTCAGTCCCTGTCTCAGCATACCCCAGGTATCCAGGGCATCGGTGTACCCAGGGCCTACCAGGGGCTGCAGCATGTATTATGCCACCCCTGGAATGGCCGCCCAAATCTGACACAACTGGCTGCACGACAGCTGGGGCCACGTGGTGTAATCACCCGTTGCTGTAGGTGTAGTATTCCTACACCTAACCCTAAAAATGGACACATGGATTCCTATCAGTCACTCCTATGGCAGGCCTTATCAATCCTGAAGGCAGAGTGCGGGGAGTCATGTGGGATGGTGCTCTGGCGCGAGCCGAGCCCGTCGACGGCTTGCGGAACCAAGTCCTAATAGCCGTTCCATGGTGACGCGGGCCAACTATTTGCTAACTTTGGCATCGCATCACCTACACATGTCGAGTAAGGTGTCATACGAATTGGAATACGAACCCCTCGCTAGTTCTGGCGACGGGGTTAGCATTCCCCCCTTCTAGAGGGGCACGACATGGAAGTAACCCTGAACCCCGGTTAAAGTTGACTCAAGCCTCAGCATCACAAAATGGATGCTGCCACCAGACACAAGTCTGACCTCCTGCTGCTGGGGGACCTTCCAGCGAAGGGAGTTTGGACAAAGGGTTTCCTGTCAAGGGCGGTGATAGCACCGTCCCAGACAGGGTTTGTGTATCCCAGGTAGGCAGGGCTGAAAGGAAGGTGATTGCCAGTGGCACCCCGGTGCTCACTGTGCATAGCCCGGCTCAAACCAGTTTCGGGGGCACACCAGCCCCTGAGCTGGCGCGAAGCCGGACAAAGGATAGGGGTGTAACCACCCCCCTCCTGGCTCCACCCATAGGTAGAACCTAGTCACGGGCCAACCCCTTTTTCTTAGAATAAAGGTAGGAGCGAGTCCCCTTCCCAAATTGGATAATCAGATAATCGGATACCTCCGAATCACGAACCACTTTCCACGAAAGGAACTCTTGACTATTTCTGAAGACTCTCCCTTGTGGCTAAGGAGTAGCCACCCTGCACCAGCAGGCACCAACTAAGCGCTTGCGGTTTGCTGTAAGTCTCTCCTACGGATCGAGACTGCCCAGCTCGACGAGACCCGAGTTCCCTGCCATCTCTGACCTTTTACCTCCCTCATCAGCTCAGCTGAGAGTCGTAGGTGTGACGAGACCTGCGGGACCGGCTATCTTCAGAACCTGCACGACGCTTATCTAGCACGCCCACCGAGGGACCCTCGAGTGAGTGCACCTAGGGTTTGAGAAGCCCTAAACCCTGAGCAGCTCCAGCATCGAAGTCTGTCTCCCCAGCATCCGCGAGATCTGCGTGGGGGGCCCTTCCGCTCCTTGCTGTTCACCGCGTTGTCCGACCACTTGCCGACCGGCTTGTGGCCCTCTTCACGACGCTCCAAGATTATTTTTCATCACTAGTCTGGTTGCTCCAGACTGGCACTTGCTCCCCTTCAACAGAGGAGTACCCCGGACCCTCCTGGTCCACTCCCGACGCCATCTTGACTCCCCCGCTTGGGTGGCCACTGCCAAGATCCGCTGCCCCTTCCTGGGCCCAGCATCATCGACAGCAGACACCTTCGTGGGACAGCTCGCCCTCCATCCTGGTCGCCGCCGCGCCTCCTGGTCCGAGGAACAGCCGAGTCCGACGTCACCCACTCACCTGGTCGAGGTGACTTCAGCCGGTACCCTCCTGGTACCCACACGATCGCTGGCTAGCGGTTGAGAACTGAGTCCCCTCTGCTTTCAGGTTTTCCTTCATCACCGATCCAGGCTTGGATCGCTCTGAACATCGTCACTGGTCGCCTGCCAGCAACTTCTTCTTTCAGGCTCCTGAGACTACACGAGGACTCCCGACATCTTGACGAACTTCACGCAGCCGCAGCCTCCGGGCTAGGTAACTCGAGCATCTCGGTGCTCCATCGCAGGTTCGCTCTACAAGTGTCCAGTTCCTTTTTCGTTTAGTCCCACTGATCGGAACACTCCGGAATCAGTATCTCCAGACTCAAACCATTCGCATTTCACTGTTAGTGTAGATGGTTTCTCGTGCCCCTCGGGCATTTGTGTAAATTGTGCAACTGAAGTATTTTCCTAAGAGTTTTGTAGTGTGCTTAGCTCCCTGACTCATAAAGAGCCAGGGTAGTCTTGTTATAAATAAATACCCTTTTATTTTCATAACAACTTGTGTGGTGTCCTTTCACTTGGTGTTCAAGGGGTATATGTGATGGTAAACAGCTGGCTTAACACGCCCTCTAGAGTTTAGCCTAAGACTGCTCGTATCCACGCTACTAGGATAGCTGGTCTAAAAGGTTGACTTACAACCAATCATCAATAAGGGTCGTTTGGAATGATACACAGTGATCACTAGAATAGTGAGCACTACATATCAGGCCAACTTCTCACACATACCTTAAGTAATCTGTTTAACGAAGTATGAGATGATTCAGATGCTTTTACATATTTTCTGTTTTTACAAAAATATTATATTACATCGCCACTTTGTTGAATAATTTGTACAATATGGCTCACCTTATTGTTCCAATTCTTCTTGCTCAGGACAGCCTTTGGTGCCCTCAATACCTGCAGTTTGGATGACTGTTAGTAACATTTTCTCCCAGAGAGAGGTGTAGTTGTAACTCTGGTGCTGTTCCGGCACCAATGCCGTGAGATTCTTGCATATATATATACATAAGAGCCCCCTAAGGTCTTGAAAATGCCCTTTACAGTCTTCAGCTGTAAATGGATAGCAAAAAAGACCACATTTACCTTCAAAGCAGTGTTCTGCCATGTTTTTGACCTTATTTGCGCACTTGTTTTCAGTCCGAGGTTTTCCAACTTCTTGGTTCCTCCTTCACCACCTCCTCAGCTATCAGTTTCCTTTCCCTAAACTTGTTTTTTCTTATTCAACTGGAGGCTATGTTGTTAATTTTTATAGATTTTTTTTTTGTCCAGCTGGCACTCGAAAATAGAGGAATGAGATAGATTGTAAAATCCAAAATGGCTACTCGTTCTTTTGCAGGATGTGGATTCTTCTCAGAGATTCCCTTTCTGCTGACATACATGAAGTAGATGTATTCCTAGTAGGATACAAAACTTCAGCAATGCAGATGGCTCAAAGAAACTATGCATTTAAATCACTTCCTGCTTTCACACAGTATTTGATGCGTATGCAGTTTTGCCGGATGGTAATCCTCATGCAGATTTATCAATCGATAAAACCATATGTGATTAATTCGTATGATGTATCACATGTGGTAAATGTCATACAGGGGGACTCGGAAACTCATAATCGTAGAGGTTCACGGTTAGCTTCACCATGTGGTAAAAGTATCGCCGGGTGTGGAATTTTCGCACACTGGTACTGTGTGAGGGCCTATGTGGTGGTGTAAGTGAGATGCTTTGGGGCTTCTTATGGCAGCTTAGACTCGCATTTCATTCCAGTTTCCACTGAGAAGCAGCGGACGTTGCCTGTAATCCTGCATTTTGCAAATTAAAACTCAGTTTGACCATCAATTTTGCACTCCTAAAGCCAGTATGAGTTTTTTGGGAGGCCGGTATAGGGATTTCCCCCCACCCCCTCCTATAATGCTGGCACTATATAAATCAGGGCTTTCGTCCAGCCCTCGTAATGGTTCATGAAATTGGCAAGATCCTGGGATGCTTTGTGAACTGCTAATTTATATGCCTAGCCCCCTACATTTATTTTGGGGAAGGGATGGGGGCTGAGGCCTGAGTTGACAAATGCATGTAGTTCTTCCCTCTCTGTGTCGAGACTCCGCCTCGTCCCATGAGTCTGGAACACCCAGGTGGGACAGAGCACACTGTTGCCAGGAGCTCTCTTTTGGCCCTATTCAGTCAGCGACTTACCTTCCAGACCTATGATGCTTTGATGTCATCTTGGCTCTCCGATTTGTGTTATTAGTAGTGTAGATCTGGCCTTCATCAGTCAGCATTTGTTTGGAGTGGAACCATGTAATTTTCCATTACATGTGCCAATGGGTGCATTTATTTGAACTGCAAAGATGAGAGGGCGGGGCATGGAGTTTTTCACCTGGAGAGCTCCACTGGTACAATTCCCTTCTCTTAGCGGTGATCCTGGAGGAGTGATTCGATGCATTTCAGGGCATTTGCTCAGATTCCCTTTCAAACCTGTGAGTTTTTGGATAGGTCACTGTTTGCCAAGCTTTCGGGTAGTATCGGTGCTCTGTTATTTCCATCATCTCGGGCTAGGAGACCTTCTCTAATGTTTGTTGTTGAGGATATTCTTTAGAATATTGTTGGGTGTGCAAAGTTTCCGATTACCCAAGAACCTTTGGCACAGCTTTAGTTTTTTTGTCAGGAGGTGGGTGATGATTGCATGCTTCAGATGGTCAGCAACAGCTCATTATGGGTTTAACAGGCCAACACCTAAGTGAATGTGGGGGCCTGTAGGAAGAGCCCCTTGATGTAAACTGATGGGCAAGGCTGAAGTGGTAATCTGGATTCTTCAGTCTTTCTAACAGTCCTGGTCAACCATTCCGTATCCAGATATCCTCACAATTTTGTGTATGATGGTGCGGTGGGGGTGAGGGGGGGTGGCAAGGGGCTGCTGCTGGAGGAATGAGATCTGTGATGAAGGGGGTGAGGGAATGATTCTGGACAAGCAAAGGCTCAGTGATGATTGGGGAAAGGGAACAGTGCAGGGTGAGTGAGCCCTTTGTGTTGAATGAGGTATGGGAATGTTTTTCGTTCGTTTCTAGGGTTTCCATTCATTGGTTGTGTTTGATTGCTTGGTTGTGTACGGTTAGTAGAGGTTTAAGAGTCTAATTAAGTGGATATTTTTCGAAGGAGATATCACGATAAAGACACTGTAGTGAGACGGTCCTTCTTTGTGTCTTTCCCGGCACGCAACAAGGCTATTTAGAGTCTTTTGTCAATTGTCCAGGGCTGGTGACTAAAAGCTTTTGTTTATTCTGGTTGCTAGACTGAGTTAGAATGCTTGTTGTCACAGAGATGAGTTTAGAAAAGAAAGAAGGAAGTGAATCTTAGTTGATGTTTTATAATTCCAAAAGAATCTGCAGGTGTCGGAGTCCAGTCCCCCTGCCGGTCGCATCTTTTGAGTCTTCTGAGTTGGTGTAAACGTGAGAGTGTTGGCTGCTGTCTACCTGCTGCCATATGTTCACACCTGATATTCTGTGTTTGTACTTAAGCTGTCTTAAAATCTTTGTTTTAGAGATTAGAGTAGTCAGATTTCAGCTTGGTGTTGACTGATAAACCCTTTGCAATACGCTGTGCTAGACCATGTACTTGAAAGTATTCAGTTCGATTCAACATCTAGGTACCTGGATGAGACATAATGGGTAGAATTGATAGACCATGCACCCACGACCGCCCCACTTTGTAACCCACTGGGGAGCCCTTTCCTCACACTGGCTCCCTTTCCACCAGAATCGGTTTCCCAGAAGCCTTTATGTGCATGCTTTAAGATATCAGGAAAGAGAGGCGTACATATAGAATGAAAATGTTTTGGACCAGGCGTAAGCTCATGTATGTTTCTGTGCATGTACGGAGTATCCATGGTCCGGTCTCAACTAATGTGTGCAAAAAAGTATCACTGGAGCGATCCACACTGCAGGTCTGCGAATACTATGCAATGTTTAATAATAAGTCTTTACATTTAAGTCTCCACATTTAAGTCTACAGTTTCTCCTTTAAAGGCGCCATCTAGTGAAGAGAAAAAAACAGTTCTTTTTGCTCAGCTGATCATCACTAAACTTTTAAGTCCTATTGTGACATAATTCACCGGATGGCCTGTTTAAGGCCACGGGAGTCACATCCACCATAAGCACACATGTCTCAAGACTTGTACGGACCAAGAACTGCACAGAGAAGCATTTCTGGAGAGGGGCATTATTCCAGGGGCATCTGCGCAAGGACTTGTACTCCCTGATTCCATTGAGTATGCGCATATTTAAGGTATCTTGCTCAAACATCATCCTCTGCTTCTTATGCTCCTGCAGGATTACAAGACTTGCTTGACTGACACCACTTGTAAAATGTAAACCACCCGGTTGAAGCTCTTGAGTCTGGTTCTAAAGTTGCTGCCTTATCAAACAGACTAGTCTTTTTCTTAAAGATAGTCAAGGATGGAGAGAGCCTTCTTTCCAATGTCAAGGAGTTGAAATAGGAGCGTGTACTGAGAAAGATCGACTGCCCCTGATAAGAAGGTTGAGTCTCTGCATCTGCACCTTCAGCTGGGCTTGGATTTGCTCCATGTGTTGCAGGCTGAGGATGGGGCCACATTCTAGCAGTCGTGCAGACGGGCACTAACCAGTGGAGATACCTACATGTTAAACAATCATCTTTGAAACGGAACGTTGTGCGACAAGGAGCCAATGAAGGGCCCGCCGAGCTGCCCGCTCCGTGATCTCTTCTACCATGGCCCAGATAGTGCAGACAGCTAGATTCTGTATCCTTTGTAGTCACAAGAGCAATATTTTAGGAAGGTCTGTGTAGAGGACATTTCAGTAATCCGAGCATCTGTTTATGGCAGCACTGACTCCGAACTCATGATAACTTGGGGAGAGGAAGGATAGGTTTCAGTCGCCTTTGGTTGAAAGTATCAGTTCTTCACCACAGAGTTAACCCATGGGACAAGGACGGCATCTGCATAGAAAATCACACCTAGCTTTTTGACTTTGTCCACCAGTGGAAAGTCAAAACCAAAGACTTATGACATAGGAAAGGCTATCATAGAGTCATAAAGAGAAGACCTTTCGCCAGAGACAAACAACCTCTCTCTTGGAACTGTAGGCATTCGGCATGTTCCAGATCCTTACATGAGCCGGCATTGGACGATAACTTGATATGTGCCTCAGAGTCCTCTGTGTATTATTGCACAGACACTTCTGGGCCACCAAACAGCTCAAATATAGAAATGAGGAACATGGAGATGAACCCCGAGTGACCCCAGAGTCGGTATGCATACCGAGAGGTAAAAGTGCCCATTTTAACCTATTAAGTGCTGTTCATTAGGAAGGATTGACACCACCTTAGAGTGGGACCCGAAGCCCTTAGCATGGAGGACAAGTGATCCAGATGGATGGTATCATCCACAGGGTCAAAGGCCACAAGAGGTCCAGGGCATCTCCAAAGAGGCTGCTCCTTCATCTAATGGCCAGGTTGAGACAGGGCTCCGCATTGAATCACTGGGTTTAAGATTGAGAAGAGGCGGGTGTCATCCACCAGAGGAGGGCGCTCTTTATACTCATTGACCTCAGGCCCAGGCAGTGTCACTTTGGCCCTGGCAGGTGACTAAGAGACCGGACGGTGCTTTTCTAGTCTGTTGAATGTATTTTACTAAGCCGAGTCTTATTGTTCGGCACCTTTCAGGTTTTGCCTCCTGTAAGCACAAACCACAAGGCCTTTGAGGCGTCTCTCTCTAGTGGCTAGTACATTGGTGACGTCCTGCATATTACCTACGTTTGGGATTTAGGACCAGTTTAAACTGGCTGCTTGTGATCCAGGAGGTTGTGATTGGGGTGTGGTTAGAGCATGTGTTTGTATCCTGGGTGTGCTTTGATGCCCCCCTGTATTTCACTGCTCGGTTCTGACCTGGTGTACAAGGGTCTATCCTCCTTGGAATTGTGTTTTCTTGTCCTGGTTGTTTGTGAGCAGGCGGTGGATTAAGATACCGAGGGCCCAGGACTCTGGAGTTGCACAGCTTCAGACACGCAGTTGTTCCTGGAGCCGTCCAGTGTCTGCTTTCAGTAGTGCGAATGAGACCGATGTTCTTGTTTGAGGATGGCGCCGCGTGACGCAAGCCCCGCCTGAACTGCATCCGTCTGTCCCATGGTCCCCGAGCAGGTGGATTTGGGGGTGCACCCATGTATTCGGTAAGATGCCCGCGCTCGCCACGGTGGAGGAGGCCGCAGTTCCTGAGACGCCGGCGCAGGGGAAGTGATCTCATCCCAGCCGTCGGGTCTGGTTTTCAGCTCGAGCCGGGCTGCGGCGAGAGAGGCTGCTGGCCTCCCGCCATCCCCACTGACTGCAGAGGTTACTCTCCGGATCAGGAGTGACTTCTGCAGCGGGAGTAGGGGTGAACTGCCCCTCGCCCCGCTCCTGTCTGCCATGTGCAGACTGGCGGCTTTCAAAACCAGAGCGCGTTTGTTTTCACGCAGGTTCTCGTACCCCCGTTTGTGATGGTTCATCCAGTGCTTTAAGTGGGCCGGGTCTCACCGGGTCTGAGCACCGGCAATTTTTAAAGAGGGCCTCGAAACGGGTCTCTTTCGGGCTCTGTTTTGTGCCCTGGCGCAGGCGGTCCAACTGAAGTGACAGCAGACACATGGATGTGCGCGTGCTCACACTACTCACTAGTGGCGAAGTTAGTGCATGACGTCATGCCAGGTAAGGGGAAGGAAAATCCTTTAAAGAGAGTCAATTTCTCTCTGGATTTCCATTCTCTTTTCGACACTCGGGAGCAGAAACATTGTCGTGGTGTCACCAGGGCTTTAAGGGGAAGCTTTTTCAATATTATATAACATGCCATAGTTGCTGCTTATTTATGCAATGCAACTAACAACCATTGACAAAGCCAATAGTCCTGACTTTTTGTAGGTAAGATGTTACTTGTTGTATCATATTTCTAGATGCAATGACAGAAACATAAAATACAAGTCGGGCGGCACACTATGCTAAGCACAGGGTTTTTAGTTTGTGTTTCAAGCCACGCCATTAATTACATTGGCCACGCCCCTTTGAGAGACCCTCCAGTTTTCTCATCCCACTTAAAGCCCTGGGTTCATCCAACCTCACCCATTTGTCCCGAGCCCCAGATCAGAGAAGCAGCCGCTGATGGAGAAACAAAGGCTTCAGCCGCTGTTCCTTTAAATCGCTAGCGTCATTTCAAACTCGTGTTTTCTTTTGCCAATATTTAACTCCTATGTAATTTTCGTGCCGATTCATTTTCTTGCCTGGAAGTTTCGCAGCTCGGCGTCCCGCAGTTCCCATTCCGGATGCCCAGAGTTAGCAAGCACTGCCGCTTGGTGCAGTCCGTCGTCGCCTCCTCTGCAAGGCCCTTCCATGGCCGAGAGTCGCGTGCACCCAGAGGGCGGCCTACAAATAGTTAACCGTGGGCGCAGGCTGGAGCCCGTCAATAGAAGCCTGTTGTTTTCAGACCATACGTGCAGTGTTGACATTGGAGTGCACGGGCGGCTGGGGATGGGGCTGTGGTCTATACTCTGGGCTAGTGCGTAAATATAGGGAGATAGACGTTTTGGAGGTTTGAATGTGCGTTCCAAAGAGCTGTCGAAGATACTCTCCCATTCACGGAGGTTTCCATCGGGTTTGTGCAGGTCTGTGTATCGGGACATATTTTGACTAGTCTCTACTGGGGACGTTTCTTGTATGAGTGGCATAAGAAAGTGCAGCTATTTCTCGCGATACTATAGTAACAAACTATAACTGTACGTTCGCATCCCCTGTTAATCACGCCCCACCCCCAAACACTTCTCACACAGGCTGCATTGTTTGCACATTTTTCTGCATCCATTCCTATTTCTCATCATTTTGCTTAAATACACGCCCATGTGCAGCGACTGAACCTCTGTAAATGCATAGCTGTTGAATATAGGCAACATAAAGAACCCCCACACCCTCCAGCCTCCCTTAGGAGCCCCCCCCCCCCTTCAGCATCCCAGAGGAGCCACTGATCAGAATGGTACCAGTCTACAAAGGTTTGAAGACAATGGTTGGTATAAGCCTCCTGCTGCAACTTTCCAATGTTTGTCTTTCTGTTTCTCCTTTAAATTTAGAACATTCTACCCTCAGTGGGTGGAATGTTCTAATGGCCTTATAGACCATCTTCCTCTGGCTATATCAGTTGTTAAAGACCCTCTCCCTCGGTATAGGCCCTCGCCTGTGACTCAGTCCTATAACTGGTTTAGGGCCTTTAAAAACCGGTATAGCCCTTGGCATCAGACTATAAGGCTATTTTGCATGAATTGGTTCCTTCTACTTTACTAAGTCAAGGATATTCCTTGGTATATTTACTTGGGATTTACCTATTCACTTGTGAGTTCTGACATGGTGCTGGTCAGATCCAGGCTTGGTACCAAAGCATGGACCACCTTAGTGGTTGTGAATTATATGTAGGGGCATTTCATGCACTGGTATGTCTGTCTTTACATCACATCTTGCAACCCTGGTCAGTCTCCTAGACAAACTGAAAAGCTGTGAATAAGGGCCCATGTTGCACCTTCATCTCTGTGGTACCAAGCCCCAGAAAAGTGGAAACCAGGTGACTACATCTTTCTTTGAATTGTAGTGCTTGAAGGAAGTTCACTCCCCTGGGCAGCTGAAAGACTACGCTTGCTTGCTAGTCTCAAACAAAACCTAACATGTTCTTCAATGCAAACACCTTTGCTGATGGTGTGGCATCCTCTTGCACCGATGACCATTCACCCGAGAATCCTGTTGCACGTACTTCTTGTATCACTTTTGGCAGTCATTATAAAATATTGACTGTGGTGTCGGTGTTTAACAGTCATTCTATAATATTAACTGTGTCTGTGGGTGTCATTCCTTGCTTTTTTTATGTGATTATGCTTTATTAGCCCTGCAGTGGGTACCGCTTTTCGGCATCAAGGCCTGAATGTGGGTCTCACTAAATTCACAAGCAAAAGTAAATCTAAATTGGCTCCATGTCAGCAGAACACCACATTTCAATTCCTGGACTTTGCTTTTACAGAGCAGTGCATTCTGGGAGTTGAAGTCTTAGGTCATTTTAATGGAGCCAATTGCACCAACGCCCTTGATTATAGTGATATGGAAAAGCAAGGTCCAGGAATAGGAAAGTGGTACCCCGGTGACTTGGAGCCATCTGATCACCCTAAGTGAATTCCCTATGAATATGCCAAGGAAACTACTTAATCCAGCAAGCAAGTTATATCCATTCGAAGCAATAAACTTAGTATTGCTTTTCCGTCGCCCTGGTTTTCATGTATGTGGAAGTGCACAGCTCGAAGATAACTACAAAGCTAAACTCTGAGCTTGCTTTAAAACCCAGAAGGTTCACACAGGTTTTAAAATACTCCGTTCTGTAATGGAAACTTGGACAACGCCTTTTCTTTTTTTTATCTGGCTAAGCTCCTTTTGCTCTTAAGCTTCATACGTGATTTTAGACCATGTCCGCACGTAAACCAAAGGCTTCCTTTTCAGTTCCATTGAGGGGGTTAATGTTGTATATGTTGAACAGAGCTGTACTAATGGAAGCTTACCAACAGTAGCCACTGCACAGTGCCATGCCACCAAAGTCAAAATGCTGCACTCCCATATTTTAGTTTAACACCTTAATGCTTTCTGGGAGTTGTTAGTTAATCCAATTCACATCAAACACCCTTGTGGCCTTGGTGAGGTGGAAACATCTGGTAAATTTAACTAAAAGGTGAGCCATGATGAGGGTGTACATTTTGATATAGAATAGGTTTTGTATTGCTCTTATATTCAAACAGGCGTAGTTGAATATCGGCTGCCACATAGACTGTCTGAATACTCAAAACTACGCTCTGGTTGCAAAAGAACTGAATTCCTTACTCTTATAACTTTCTGAATTGCTTCGTATTTGGGTAATGGAAACTGCCGCTGCTTTATATGGAAGGGATTTAAATCTGTGTTTTTTTTGGCAGCGCTGGCAAGTCATATGCATGTCTTGTACAAATGCCTTAATGGACCTAAAAATACCCTCCCGCTGTTATTTGTCGATTTAATTGGACAGGCACGTGTCCCACACATTTTAGCGCTTTAATCTAGGTGTTAACTTGTTCATGAGCGCTCCATATTTTAGCAGGTCAGGGAAATGGGGCACAAGCAGGTACGGTTATGTGTTCAGATCACACGTCTCTTTGAAGTAGGGACGCTGGGAACGTTTGATAGATTAGCCAACTCTAAAACACTTTTTTCCTATTCTTTGGCTACAAAGTAATGTCTCTAGTGTCCTCGGACTCATCAGCATTTACAGAGCCTCACAGGTTTGCAGGAGAGCCACTGAGGGATGAGGGGAGGCGCGTCCGGCCTCTTAAATGCCACTTTTTTTCTGATCACTTTTTACAGACAGACATTTTTAGTCTTGCAGACTGTTTAGATGTTAACATACTCCTGCCTCCTTTGTGGCCCGGATGCACATGACCTTGTGTTAATGGAGTGATGTCTGGACGCCTCGAGGAAACCCTGACTAACACGCATTCACATCTGTGCTAAATTGAGAAACTTCTCAACATACTAAGTTTACTGAGCGCATATCTTGCAGTGCCTTTGAGATGGGAATGTACTCTACATGGTAAACAAGTGTGTATACCTGCCCTGACTGTCAGACTGCATGTGAACCTGGTATCCTGACTTTTATTTTCGTACTAGTGTCCCGCTGACCTAGCATGCGCACAGGGGCCTAGGACTGTTCTTGATAATGTGAGGTGCCTGACCCATCCTGTGATGTGGAAGGGTGCACCAAGAGTGCCCTCATAGTGGACAGTGCACCAATGTCCTTGCACTGGGTGCATCGCATTAAGTGGCACTGTCAGTTTACAGTGTTTTCTGTGACCAGGCCTTTTTAGGTTTCGCCTGCTAGAAATCTTTTGCAATAAAAAAAAAAAAAAATCTTAAAAGGGGCTTACAGTCTGCCCATTATTTACCATTTATAGTCTTCGCCAGTCACTCTCGTTTCCTTGCTTCTGACTGGTCAGGAGCAGCTTCTCACGTCATCAGGTTGCTCTTTCTCGGCCTGTCCTCTGCTGTTCCCTGGAGCTTGGACCAAGTACGGTGAGTGGCTGACGGTCAATGTCCTTCCACGGACTGCGCACTTCCGAGGTACTTTTTTTTAAAATTTCATCCCTGCACTCCAATAGAGTGCCTGTGTTCCATCTTTCCACTGCCCATTGTTTGTGCTCCCTATCACCTCCCCTTTTCTGCTGTTGTTTCCCACACTCCCTTGTGTTTGTTAACCACCCCCTCCTGCTGTTCGTTCTTTTTCTTTATTTATTTTGCAATTTTTCATAGCACAAGCTTGACCCGAAGGTATCTGAGCGCTTTACACAAGCGACAGTTGCATTACAGACGGACACATTCACAGGTATGGAGAGATTAAGTGACTTGCCTAGAATCACAGGATGTTGAGCCTCACGCCGAGACTCGAAGCCGGTTCCTTAGCTGCAAGGTCGGTTGCTCTAGCACTTATGCCACATCCTCTCCCCGTGAGATCAGTATATAAGATGGCTGGCACTCCTTTGGAATGCACAATTAAAATGCATTCCCATTATGCATTCCAAAGCAGCTCCAGCCATCTTGTTTTTGTATGACACTTGGATTTTTCTATCTCCAGGTGGACTTTTAGACAACAGAAAGCTTCAATATTATGTTTTACGCCATTGTGGTCCATGAAGATGCAGTTCCTTTTTGACGGGTGACGTTGACACACACGGCTTACGTTGTCACCTCTTAAACAAAATTCTTTGGTCCTCTTGTAGTCTTCTCCGCTTTACAAACTGTGTGATCTTTGGTGCAGCAGGGGATGCCCCTGGGTTTTTGTTGTCTTAACTGCTGGTGCTACAACTGTCAATGCTTAGAATGAGGGTGAAAATCTTATTGAATGATATATGACAACACTGCTTTAAGTGACATGTCGCTGACAACTTCCGCTGACCCTTCCTTTGTATTTTATTTTTAATGCTCAGTGTTGTGTAGGCGAAAGCTGACTTTGTGTCTCAAACACTGGACAGAATATTTACTGATGTGCGTTTCTTGCAGCGGAAATTTTTAACTGAAATGTTAATTTCTGCTGAGCTTTTTGTCACCATGACTGCAAAGGCCAGGTGTCCTTCTTTTGCACTTGGAGGGGGGGTGGAGGGAAGAGCTTCGCATTAATTAACTTGTAATTGTCCACAGTGCTGTCTGCTGTACAACATGGCTTAACGTTTTTTTTTTCTCAAAGAGCTATGACGCGGACAGCATTGATCGTGTCACAGTACTTTTTTTCAAACTTTAAAACATGCTGCACTGCAGCTAATGCTGCTGTGTAACATGTCGAAGAAACATTAACAAAACCAATAGATTTCGAAGAGGCAACACCTATTGGCTTTGCCAATGCTTGTTCTATTTGGCAATGAGAAGGCACTTTACTGACCCCTCTCATGTAAAGTTTCACTGTTACGTGAAACCCACAGCCTTGTGCTGACATACTATGTATATGTCAAGTGTGTGCATGCAGTATGAGAGTAAAATTCCACACACACACACACTGGTCCCAAGGGTCCGGTTTCTACACAGGATCTACCTCTCCAGGTGTACTTAACCCGCTGTGGATGAAGTAGTTTAACACTAAATGCACAATGGGCCCAGAAAGCAATGACGACGTAATATATTATTCATGTTATTTACACAACTTTGACAAAGTATTGAAAAAACATCAGTGCAGGCGGCGCAAGGTGTAAAAAAGTGCCCGGTGCAAATAAATATTTGCACAGGATCATATATACACTCAAGTAACACAAGATATCTGCAACGAGTCCAACTTCCACATGAACATATCAAAGTTTAGGGACTGTAGACTGGATAATCCAGTGAATGTGTTGACATTTCAACCCAAAGGAACTAATCAACGGGTCTCATCAGGACAGCACCGACCAACGGACTGATATCCTTAAACAGAAGCAATCTTCAAATCGCCACATATATTAAACTCTGGATTAAATCTTCAAAATGGTCATCAAGATAGTAAGGCTCTGTTCAAAGGACACTGGCCTTGTGGCCTTGTCAAGAATCCATGTCAGTCACTGGTTATCTAGTGAGGAGAATGGTGACATGGTGCCATTTAGAAATTACACGGGGGCGTAGTTAATAAAGGACTGCATATTAATTCTTCTTCTGAGCACTGTCATTTGGTAGATGAGGGGTGAAACCATTTTCTTTTGGTCACGCTAAGGATGTTTCTGGGTAGGGCCTGGATTTTTGTCTTTCCCCGACTGCTGTTTCAGGAAGGTGATAGCAGCCATGTGCAAAAAACTCACACTTCATTGTGCCCATGTTTTGAATACTCCTGTTTGGAGCCAGACCCACTTCTGCAACTTTGCACAATGGTTGGGTCAGTAGATCAGCCTGAAAACTAAAATGAACCAATCCAAACCAATTCTGAAACCTTAGACAGTGGATTGACATCTCCTGACTGGAACATCTCTATAAAGGTGGAGTCCAACCCACCCAATTCCAGTTCCAAGTGCTTCAGAGTACTGGAAGGACCGCTGCATGGCCGGTCCCTCAGAGGTGAAGGCATCGCCTGAAGTCTGCACTGTATGCTGGAGGAGCGGAGGGTCTGCCCAGTGCCTGAGCCTGCATGCTGGCTGAGAGGGGGCATGAGAGTGCCTGGTCCTGCAGGAGGAATTGCCCAGTGTTTACCCTGCCTACGATACACTCAGAGGAACCAAACTGTCCCAAAGAGCGAAGCCGGGAGCAACCCATGTTCTAAACAGGTTTCCTGGTCTCTCTATACAGATCCTCTTGTGAACTGTACTAAGACTTTGCAAGCACAAGTACCATTGTGCAGCTGCAGTGGGTATGTGAGCACTGCAGGCACTTCCAACGACAGAGAAGAGAAGCCACATTGCCACTGAAGTGCAGCCTGATCGGTCTGGGAAGCAGTAAATTCTGAAGAAACATTATAACTGATGACTAGGCTGGAAGGCCGCAACTACCTTGCCAACTCAGCTGAGAAGGCCACAAGTGCGGCAGCCATTTTGCTGCTATGCAAGGGCTGCTGTGCTGATTGCGCCTTTGATTGCTGCTCCAAAGGAAAGTCATTGCTAAGGTCCCCACAGTGAGGAGCAACCATTGGGTGGATGGGTGCACAGTGTGCGCCCCGCCACACCACACAATCTGCAGCACCAGGGAGCAGGTAACTATTGGAGTTAAACTTCAAATGGAACGAGAGACTTGGTGTGTTCCGAGCAACCTGGCACGAGGACTTGAGACTTTTTGCCAAAGTTAATACCTGGTGTGAGCAGAGGTGTACATCTAATCAATGGTGGTAAAGTGAAGTAATCTGTACCTGTACCTGCCCCTCATTCATACCAAAAGTATAGCAGGGACTA
Organism: Triturus cristatus; assembly: GCF_964204655.1. Taxonomy (NCBI): domain Eukaryota; kingdom Metazoa; phylum Chordata; class Amphibia; order Caudata; family Salamandridae; genus Triturus; species Triturus cristatus. Next base: position 826,368,251 of record NC_140584.1, on the reverse strand, counting down.
TAACTATTGGTATCACCGGATTAAGGAAAGGGTATCGAAAAGGGGATATAATGCTTACTCTGGATTGTAACCGGGATGAACAACTCTGTAATTGAAATTCCAGTTAAGCTTAGTAGTATTTAGTTCTGCTGTGTGATTAAAGTACTTTCTTTTTACCTAAAAGATAAGAACTGGGCTGTATATTGTTATTGTGTCTGTTTGACTATTGTATTCTGCGATCTTGTCCTCCACACTACCTCACTGTATCTGGTTGCCCTTACTACGCTTCGAGTCAAATGCGGAAAGGGTTGTACTCGGCCCAGTTGGCAAAGCCATAGTAGGCGGACCCCATGGCACCAGAGGCAACCGATCTCAAACCCCGTGGTTGGAGCTCAGTAGCCACTCTCTACTCTGCGGGCCACCGAACCTGGTCGGACAGCCTTCCAATGCTATTAATAGAATATTCTAACCAACTGCACTGTGACAAAGCACGTAGTGAAATTGTTGTTTTTAGTGGGTTTGGTGAAAATTAAAATATATAGCCCTTTGTGTTTTTTATCTCTTTATAAATGTGCCTAATATGGGTAATGTATACTTTGGGTCAATTTGTGAACAAGTTTGTTAAACGATAAACTGGAATCTGACTAACAGTTAAACTGAGAGGTGTTGAAGTACGTGTTGGACAGTGGAAGCGCTATTCAAGCAAACATAACCTCAGGTTCCCTTCATACCTCTGTCCAATACTCACCTTCTGTCCTTTCCCTTCTTCCCTCTCATGTCATGTCCTTCCTGTTCACCCTTGACACTTCGAAGCAGACTGCAGGTGTTATACGCATTATACAAGCCAATAGCGCCTTGAAAACGTTACAAGCACTGTGAAACCCTTACATTGCCGTGAAACATCTATGGATGTACGAGTGCTTTCAGATGAAACAATTAACAGCAGCCTATACTTTTTCCAATAGAATGTAACTCTAGGACAGCTCTCTAGTACTTTGGTGCAGTTATCTCTTCCGTTTCCATTGCACAATTTTCCCCCACTTATAAATATTTTAGTGCTCACATGTGTATAGTGTGCAGAGCTATTGACACTCCTGCTTGAGTTGTTCCATCTGCATCTCCTCCCTGCAGTATTCTCAAGTCAGCACATTCTTCCACCAGCTCAGCAATCCTTGGAAAAAGAAATCTTCGAAATCCTTCACTCCAGTGTGAACTACTATCCGCCCGAAGAGCGGCGCGGTCTAGAGTCTGAGTAGAACTTATTGTATCTCACTTTTCATGTAACCTGAAGCAATCTGCGAGGCTTCCACCGCATCCTTGGACATGCCGTACTTCATGGTAAGTTCTCGAGGTATTTTATGCTCAATTTCTGAATTGCCTCAGTCCAAGTTGTTGTGGTCTGCTTCTTGTAGTCCGCGATGGTCTTTGATTGGTCCAAGTTGTTGTGGTCTGCTTCTTGTAGTCCGCGATGGTCTTTGATCGGTCCAAGTTGTTGTGGTCTGCTTCTTGTAGTCCGCGATGGTCTTTGATCGGTCCAAGTTGTTGTGGTCTGCTTCTTGTAGTCCGTGATGGTCTTTGATCGTGTTCTCAGTTACTCCATTAACTTCAATTATTGCACTACTGCTGTATCCGACGAGTCTTGCATCACTGCTTATCTCGAATAGTTAGTTGTTGTTAGTCTTTCTCCAAGTTCTCTAAACGCTATTTAGTATGGTGCTTGTGGTTGGCGTCTAAGAATGAGATCTGGGTTCCTGTATACCTGTTTGCTTACTTCTGTCATTTGCTCAGCACTGTAGTAGCCTCATCCACAATGCTGCTAACTCCTGATGTCAAGGGCTACTTCCTTGCCTTTTGCTCTCCTCTACATCCAATTACTTACACTGTCTTTATCTTGGTGCCTCAGTAACTAATTCTTTTAATGCATCTCTCCCTTAGATGCCACCTCCCTTGGATATCAATCCCTCTTTAAGACTATTAAGGGACTCGTACTCAGTAGCAAGTGAAAAACTAGACTCCAAAGTACGGATTACCAAAATCTTGATCTTGCATAAACATTTTAATAAAATACAACAGGCGCCTAGTCCGTCCATTAAGAATTTGATCCCAAATGTCCTAAGACTGGAGTTAAAATTCGTAATTAAACCCATCCAAAATGAGGTGGGAAATAATTCTAGCTCGATTTTGTAATTAAACACAGGCCAATATTTTTACGGGGGAATAAGTTCAATATTTTGGCAATCTGTTTTTAGAGTCTATTTTTTATTTATTATTTCTTTTTAGAAAAGTATAGTTTTGCTTCCTGTTTTGACCTAGAATCACCTACTCAGCCTCTCTAGAGCATGGCTACGTTAACATTCTCTAACCTCAACCCCCACTATTTCACAGTGGCCAAACAGTTTGTAATGCGAGTAACTCGTGCCGCCATTGCTGTGCTTCGCCACGGTTCATTCATGCATATTTTACTGTCTTACAGTAACTTGGTATAACACGCCCCATCAGTCTACGGCTGTATGCTTGTACTCTTTCCGTGTAATGCGGGTAACTTGTGCCTCCATGACTGGGCATCTCCATGGTTCATGCTTGCTTCTTTTATTGTCCTACAGTAACTTGGTATAACACACCCCATCAGTCTACGGCTGTATGCTTGTGCTCTTTCCGTGTAATGCGGGTAACTTGTGCCTCCATGACTGGGCATCTCCATGGTTCATGCTTGCTTCTTTTATTGTCTTACAGTAACTTGGTATAACACCCTTTGAGTCCATTGCTGTATGCTCGTACTCTTTCCGTGTAATGCGGGTAACTTGTGCCTCCATTACAGCGTGTCTCCATGGTTCATGCTTGCTTCTTTTATTGTCTTACAGTAACTTGGTATAACACCCTTTGAGTCCATTGCTGTATGCTTGTACTCTTTCCGTGTAATGCGGGTAACTTGTGCCTCCATGACTAGGCAGCTCCATGGTTCATGCTTGCTTCTTTTATTGTCTTACAGTAACTTGGTATAACACGCCCCATCAGTCTACGGCTGTATGCTCGTACTCTTTCCGTGTAATGCGGGTAACTTGTGCCTCCATGACTGGGCAACTCCATGGTTCATGCTTGCTTCTTTTATTGTCTTACAGTAACTTGGTCGAACTCACCGCCCTTGAGTCTTTGCTGCATACTGTTACTCTTTCCCTTAAGTCTCCTCCGATACCTCTTATCAATGCTCCGTGCGGTACTTGCTGGCTTGCAGCACTCCACAGCTCTCTGTATTGCCTCTCAAAGTTTCCATTGCTGTACACCACACTTAGCCCCGTGTCAATAGCCTGGAGAGCTCGGTCTGTGTTCCCTGGAAGCCGCACCATCAAATATGATTGTAGCTTTTTGTTTACACAGTTTCATTTAAGATATATTACTGTTTCCTAACCTGCAGTTTGCAAACATTTAACAGATTAATAAAGTATACATTAAACATAAGGCAGCCCAAGGACTGAATGATTGCAAATTAGAATGTATGTAATGTGTAAATGTTCCTGCTATGTACCCGACCGGCATTACTTTGTGTCTAAAGTATTGTAAAGATTTACCAAAGCTTAGTTTAATAAAAATAAATTTAAAAAAATAAAAATAAAGTATACATTGATAAAAAAAAGCAACATAATTTAAAACGCTGAGTAAATGTTAAGGAAATTGAAATTGGAGCCTAACAAATTGGTACTCTTACCCTGATTTGTGGGTGCACCACAATTAAAGAAAATGGAATCTAGGAACGATGATCTGTGGCCTTCATTGCAGCAATGAAATGCACCAACAAAGAAAATATGCATTCGGAGTCAAAAAAGACCATGTGATACGCTAGCGTTTACCATATTTTATGTTTTAGAAATAAGTCAATTTTGAAAGGCTTTAACATTCCCATTAAATGGAAATGTCGATTTCTGCATTTTTTTGTTTTGTTTGTGAATTAAATAAAACATTACATAATTTGTGTATTTTATGTGTACTTGTTTATGCACTTTTGTGTATTGCTTTTGACATTTAAATCATAGACATTGCTTAGGGAGAGGTCCCCAGCTTCCGGTAGTTATTCAGTGGGGTCCACAGAAGTCAAAAGGATAAGAACTGCTGCTCTATATGGTCTGTTCTTTATTCAAGTTTTGTTGGTATTTAGTAAACCATGTATTTTTTTAATTAAATCATGATATGACAAAGACAATAAAGTTATATATTTACATTGTCTGCGGGGAGAGAATTAAAGCCATACATACATGCAAGATATGTTATTGTGTAAAAATGTTCACGCTGCCCCCCTGTGTTAGCCTTATTAGTAGAACGTTGATCCCCTCAATGGCGCGTCATGGCGTTATTCGGACACAAGGAACGTGTGGCCAACTGGGTTTTACTTCTTTGAAAAGATATGTCCACAAAGGTTTCTTGACTCGTGGATTAACTCCTGTTTTCCAAGATATATCCCCAATAGCTGGATTCGATTGTCCAGAGAAGAAATAGAAAAGACACAGGGAAATAGGTGAACAGTGCCAAGAGCAATTCGTTGGAGGGTTGTGAGTCTTGTGCTTTGGAAAGAGAGGGTGGACCAATTTCTAATTTCTGAGCACTGAGATGATCGCGATGGCTGTATGCGGTTCAGGTTCGGTCACTCTACATGTTGAACTCAGTGAGGCGAGGTGGTTGTGTAAAATGATTGAGCAGTAAGCGTGTGTGTAGAATGGGGTCACGGGCGTGTGTTCGAAGGGGGGCGCGTGAGAGGTATTTTGTGGAGGGAGAACACGGGTGTGTGTTTGAATGGAGGGAGAGCACGGGTGTGTGTCTGCCAGGACACACCCCTTTTTGGTCTATGTATGTTCCGGGATTCCTTCCTTTAGTTAAAGCTAGAGTTGCATACACAAAACTACGGAAGCCCGCATGCGCTTGCCTTCACCTGTACTAAGTGTAGGCAGAGATTGCCGCGCGCGCCCCCGTCTCAGTAAAATGAAGTGCTTCCGTGTATCTATGTGCTGGGTGTGGCAGTACGTTGTGAGTCAACGTGCAGAGGGCGCCTTACGCTGAGATTACAGTTTCTCACACCCCTGTACTCCCAGCAGCCACAGATCTCTCTACAATCATTTTTTCCATTGAAACATACTTTCCCCATAAAAGGAAGCGGAGATGGAGAGCGGGGCTGCCTGGGAAGAGCCTGATTACCCGGGTCCACCCCAGGAATGTGGGCGCTGCCTCGTGCAGCCCGCAGAGCTGCATTAATATGCGTTCATTTGCATCGAGCAGCCTTCATCTTTAGGTGGGACTCGCTGTTCCACGTGTGCTGTCTGAAAAGCATGATTAATGTAGAGGAATGTAAACGAGGCTAATATTAATACGGGGGCTCGGTGTTCCAAGACGACCTTTCACGAGCCCATCTGGAATACCAATGAAGGGGCGCGCGGTACCTTTTCGCAACCCGAAGAAAAGAATGAATATTTATCGATTTGTTGTAGTTACTAATGAGGCTGTCACTCACTGCCCGCCTGGGCATCCTGCATAGCAGAATGAATATTCACTGAGTTGTCTAAGTAAATTATTAATGAAGGGCCGGCCTTCCTTCCGTGCGCCCCGCAGAGCAGCGCTAATGTTTAGGGCCGTGTGACAGGTGCGGTCGCACAGGGCGCTAACCCATGGCGGGGGTGCTGACCTCAGGGAGGGCGCTGTGTTAGCAATATCTTGTGATAGGGGAGATGAGGGGTCACTTTTGTCCGGTGGTAGTGAGAGAATCCGAGGAAGGAGTCACGGGGCGTGGGGGGGGAGCCAAAAGGGATTGTCGCACCGGGCGCTACCAGTGCTAAAGCCGGCCTTGCTATTGTTCACTGCTTAGTGTAACTTTTATTCTAGTGTCTAGACTGTCCCTTCACAACCTGAAGAGAAGATTTAATATACATTGTTTTACTTTTTACTTAGTTTTATCCCTGTGCAGCCTTGGATGAATGAATGAATATCCATCCATTCATTCATGTGTCTGGCTTTAATAGTAGTGCTTGGGCGGAGGCGTCCTTTAATGCAGCCTGCAGAGCGGCAGCGTTATCCATTGGCGAGTCTACCTTTCATATCTGTGATGGGCGCAATGTCCTCTGTAGGCAGCCTGAACAGCGGAATACATATTCATTGTTCAGCCTAAAATATTATGAATGAAAGGGCACGACGTCCTTGTGTGCAGGGCAGCATTGGCAGCCATTGATTAGCACAGCTTTTCTTTTACTGTCTGGGCGCACCACTGTCCCTTCGCATCCCGAAAAGATGATTTAATATGCATTGTTTTGGTATTCATTGATAATACTCTCCCGGTGCAGCCATCAGATAATAACTATTATCGATGAATTCATCTGATTTTATTAATAGTGAATGGGCATACCGCCCCAGTGCAGCATTAATCCTCATTGGTCAATCGAATATTTACGATGGGGAGCCCCCCCCCCTGCAGCCTCAAGAGCCAGAAATATTCATGGTTTAGCCTGCTTTATTTTTCATGAAGGGTCGGAGCGTCCTGCACATCTGCTTTAATATTCATTGATTACAATCACTTTCAGTGTCTAGACACACTGCTCTCCCTACGAGAACATGTAATAATCATCGATGAGCTTTCGATATTAACGATGACCAGTGGCGTAGGAAGGGGGGGGGCACCCCGGGCGTCATCACCGAGCAGCATTAATATAGGCATTCATCTGTTAGGAGTTGAAGAAAGAATTATTGTTTTAGTTCATTAAAACCATAACAATTTTACAGAAATAATACTGGTACATAACATCACAATTGACTAATGTAATGTTCTAGTAAGTCGGAAAAAGAGCATTCGTCAGATCATACAGCGTATTCTTATTAGGCTAAAATTTAAAAAACGGATGTAGAAGAGAAATGGTGTTAAGACTTTTTGACAACCCGGGAGGTGCTTAAAACAAAGTATGGGGTCCAATTTATCAGATGTTTATGCTGAGTAAGCGAGCGCTCTACTTTGTGGACACTTCCAGCCACTTTCGCCAGAACACGCAGTTTAGTCTTATTAGGCTAAGATTTTAAAATGAACAGATGTACGAGATGCAACAGGATTAGAACTTGTTGCCAACTCGGCAGATGCTTCAAACAAAGAGGTGGGTTCAATGTATCACAATTGTGCAAAGTAAGCGAGCTTTATCATTTGTGTAAGCTGCCATCCACCGATCAGTCCATCTGATTTGTCTTTTGTGAGTTTCCTATCAGGAGGCGAATTGTTGTTTTTATCCGTCCTTTCGCTATATGTGATAAAAATGCAGTTTAGATTGCATTATGAATACATTCATACGTGGCTGGCTGGTAGCGGATACTAGAGGAAGATCGTACACAGTGAAGTACGGGCAAAATGCATAGAAAGAATTAAAGAATAGAGGGTTGATTTTTGTTAAATACTGGTTGCGGTGCATTATAAATTATTTCTTGTTATAGCAACTATACATGATACAGTGCAAGATTTTATGCATTCACAAGGCCTGGTGACTATGACTTCGCTCCGCTCTCTACTTGCCACAGCTCGAAAGGGAAGTACTATGGCGGAGATATCTGACACCTGGTTCTTCACAACAGGCTATTTCCAGGAATTTAACAGATTTGCAAATTAATTGTGGGCCGCCAGTGGGAAAACATGTGATTGTGGCTTCCCGGCATGTTGGTATGTTTCTGTTCTTTGAGTGTAGTAGCTTGGCCTATGCAGGCGAGGACAGATGCAAACCAGGAGATTACGGTCCTCTCCTCCATCACCGCAGTGCCTGCGCACTGCCGGGCCGGTGTGTTTCCATGCTGGTCTGGCCGCTAGGGCTGGTATGTTACCCATGCGTGAAGGCCAGAAGCCGTGTTTTATGCCTGCTGAGAATGGAGTGGACCTGCGTGGGGCGGAGTGCCGAGTGTCACAATGCTTTATCACCATCCATGCCTGCGAACGGGAGGTACATTTCCCTTTGTCCTCGAGCGAGGATGTCAGATTTGGGGCCCTGTTGGTCCCCTTTGAACGCGTCATATGGCCCGCTCGCCGCTCATAGATCTGCGAGGCTCAGTACCTCAATGGAGGTGCACGGGTGTTTGCGGGGTTCCGATTGCCGGTTCTTTTGCAGAGCTGGGCACAAGGCTTGCTTTAGGGAGCCTCGCGCACGCTGCCCTTGTACCCGTTTGCCACCGCCGCTGCTCCTGTGCTTAGATCTGGCTTGATTAGGCCGAATTCACGGCGGGTTTGTGCTGGGACGAGTTCTGTGGAAGAACACTCGCCTAAACGCGGTGATCTGCATTTTTTTAATCCACAGTTTCCATTAGTTTAACTGTAATGTTGATGAAGAGGCAGAGTGTACTGCACCACAGCCGACAGGGCAGCATTATATTCATTCATTCATTCATTGGTTTAAATGTAGTATTAATGGACCTGTACCCCCTTGCAGCTTGCAGATCAGCATCAATATAACCATTCATCCATTAGTTTAATATTGCTGAAGAGGCAGAGTGTACTACACCACAGCCTGCAGGGCAGCACCATATCAATTCATTCATTACTTCAAATGTAATATTAATGAATGGCACACTGTACCCCCTTGCAGCTTGATGAGCAGCATTAATATAGACATTCATCCATTAGTTTAATATTGCTGAAGAGGCAGAGTGTACTGCAGCACAGCCTGCAGGGCAGCATTCTATTCATTCATTCATTACTTTGCATGTAATATTAATGAATGGCACACTGTACCCCCTTGCAGCTTGATGAGCAGCATTAATAAAGCCATTCATCCATTAGTTTAATATTGCTGAAGAGGCAGAGTGTACTACACCACAGCCTGCAGGGCAGCACCATATCAATTCATTCATTACTTCAAATGTAATATTAATGAATGGCACACTGTACCCCCTTGCAGCTTGATGAGCAGCATTAATATAGACATTCATCCATTAGTTTAATATTGCTGAAGAGGCAGAGTGTACTGCAGCACAGCCTGCAGGGCAGCATTCTATTCATTCATTCATTACTTTGCATGTAATATTAATGAATGGCACACTGTACCCCCTTGCAGCTTGATGAGCAGCATTAATAAAGCCATTCATCCATTAGTTTAACTGTAATATTGGTGATGAGGCACAGTGCACTGCGCCGGAGCCCGCAGAGCTGCATTAACATTCATTAGTTTAACTGTAATGGTAATTAAAGAGCGCGCTGTACGCCGTACCGCCCGCAGAGCTGTATTCATTTAATATTAATTCGCACGGAGGAGGGGTGTAAATGAATAGTTATGAAGAGACCAGCCTCTCTCGTTGGGTTCGGCCTACACACCGTCCTTAGCCCCCCATTTCCCTCGGTGTCACTCCGATGGTGAGTCGGTCGCCTTACGCAGCGTATCCCCTGCTCAGAGAACTACACAGGGCAGAAAGACCAAAGCGCGTTTTACATTCCCTGACTATATTTACCTACTTAATCAAATATTTCAGCGCCTTCCAACCACTCCCTGATCGTCCACTAAGTGTCTCTAGGCTTCCCGAACTGCATCTGACCTCATGCACGCGCCTGTTTGTCCTGTACATCTGTGCCCGATGAGCACGTGCTTCTTGCGCACGCACGTCATGCGTCTCTCCGTACGGAGCTTCTGTCTCATGCATACTTATCTATGCACACATTTGACCTCTTTTTCGTTGCACTCCGCCCTGTGGATCCAGGTCTTCCTTGCTCCTCATTCTTGCACGCGCATCTCTGTATGAGCCTTATTTTAGCTTTAGTTCACTGTATATTCCCTCATCTGTGCGCTTAACTTTCTTGTGCACCAGCTACACCTGCCTGTACTAGTTTTCCTGTTCATTCGCCTTTGGGTTTCTCAAGTTTTCCAGTCCGTGCTCGAGCAGCCACTCATTCCCGGTATTTCCTTTGAATGCTGGAGCTTGTAGTCTTTATCTTAAAATGGGTTAAACGTGACTACAGATCTCAGCATGCAACTTAAACCATTAGATGTTGTGCGGAATAAAGTTCGATATTTACCGCTTCCACTAAAATGCTGTTTCTGTGGGTTCAGATATTTACTGCTTGTGTTAAATACCTCTAATGCCGAGTTTTCAGATTCTGAATGAGGCACCGCTTGTATATTCGGTATTACGCACACCAAAAGTCCGCATGTTTGCCTTTTTCCAGGTCTTTTCTGCTGATAAATTTTTGCAACTTGACGCACCGGAATCCGTCAGTAGTAGACTGAGGTTGCGATCATTATTAGACAACTGGTAATTCCAATCTCCATTCAAACTGAAATCAGAATTTATCTCCGGATTTGTAAGCAGGGCCTCAGTATTCGCTTCCTGCATATGTACACGTCAATATATCTGTCTCCTGAGCTTGAGCTATCACTATCAATACCTATGGCCTGGTACTTGCCTAAAGTCCCCGCCTCTTCACCCTCAACCCTTGGGGTGTGCACGCGCCAGGCTTCCATGGGGCTCCCCCCCTTTTATCCCAATGCAAACAATTCAAGCACCACACTGCTTTGGATTAGGGGTCGGAAACCCCCGGCTTAATTTTATTAGATAAAATAAACAAACATTAAAATGTATTATTATTTACATTATGCACACAATACGCAGAAAGTCCAATACATTGATAGGTACAAGCTGTCAATTGGCTAACCTTAACATTTTTCTAATACATATCGGTTCCTATCATAAGCTAAGCAATGAAGATATTCTCTTTCTTCAGATCCCTGTTAGAGCCTACGGCAAGGTCAATGACTGGCGGCCCTATGTCAAGATCAAGCTAGGTCCCAACCTCCAACGGAGTGACTCTGTGCAGGGGGTCCAGCTTACCGGATGGATACCTCCACCGGGCCCCCCCTACGCCCTTAAGGATTCAACTCCATAAAAGGCTGCTGCAGTTATGCGTCCTTTGTGCGTATGCGGGTATTGGCCAACCAGCCTACTGGAAGCGTGGCCTCCCTATCCCCCGCACCCTTCCAACCTTCCAGCCTACCGGCTGTAACTGCCCCTGGAGTTCCATGAGAGACCCTCTGTCGCCCCCTTGGGCGTCCCCATTTTGACCATGGTTATGCCGGTTAAGGACCGAAAACTATGCTCACCAATCATGACCTTACCGCCACAGGCCAGTATAGTTGACCAACTATCTGACCTCCCACTTCCTCCTTCTAGGAAGGTCATGTTGCGCTCCTTGCTCTATTGAACCGCACCCCTAGATTTTTTCAGAACTAGGTCCATACTCAGTCTAGAGCGGTGTATGTATCTGATCCTGCCATAGGCAAAAGCATTCCTAGGCGTCCTCCGTAGGATATTAGACCTTATCCTTGCTTACGACGCCAGGCCCAGTGAGCCTCAACTATGCACCCTCTGTGCCGACTTGTTTTGCGCGGAAATAGTCCACCTCCTCACTGGCAGGAGGGCTTCCCAAATTTAGTAGGTATAAACGTGACCCAACCACTGTTCCGGGTGTTATATAGCATACATAACCCCAGACGCTTCTAGGAAACAGGTCGCCTTGCGCAAAATCACAGCAAGGTCCGTAGATACTTGTAGGTACACTGACGCGGGTGGTGATCTCATCTCGCCCCCTATCCACAGTGGCTGATGCTCCCGTAACAAATGTATTCCAGGACCTGCTCAGGGTGTCTCTATCAAATACTAGGTAGAGGCATACTGCCTGGTTCCTGGCAGGGCAGGCTACCTTAAGGGACTTTTGTACCCGCTCTGCCCCCGTCCCCTTAAACTTGTTCTGAACTAAGAGGAGATTAACATACCACCTCGGAGCCAATAAATGGCCTCTATTGATAGAAGCACGATCAGCCCTACAGACACGTTGCACCAGACATGGGACTCATTGCTAGTGTAACTGCACCCATCTCAACAGGGTTGGTGCCATATCGGAGTAGTCGACTGATCCTGGAAATTGAAGACCACACAGAGAGTGCCCCACAGGCCCCAAGATCTCCCATAAACCTAGCCAATGAATGTGCAAACAACACATGCCTGGCCACTAGTTTCTGGGATAGGCTCTGAGTGAACCTCTCCCTCTACTAACTATCTGCTTGCTTCCTTGCTTAAAGGACCCTTCAGCTGGAAAAAGTCCACCTACTGCGGAGCATCCCAATGCCGCGCAGTACATAAAAGGTGGCACCTGTGTGTACAAGTGCCGTAAGATGATGTTTATTAGCAGAATACTATTTCAAAGCAGATGGTGTTGAGCTGTTGCATCCGACCGCAACCCCTGGGTTTGGTCAAGCTGGCAAGACATATGCACTTGTAATGCAGCGGACTGCTAAATACCCCTACTGGCGGCAAATTCTGGTTGTCTATAACTTTACCTAACCAAGACAGTGCATGGGCCGCAGCATCTCACCCATGCATGCTGGCACCTCTGAGCCATTCTCTTGATCGCTCATCACATTTGATGCCTCCGTTTGCCACACTCGTTTCGGATCATCACGGTCCCACTTCCTGTCAAGATCTTGCAGACATTGCTGTGTGGATCACCTTCCAGGCATCTTGCTGTAATTGCGGTGTGGATCACCTCCCAGGTTTCACAGTCATGGATCCAGCCATACATAAAGGAACACAAAAACACAGATGATTAGTGCTCTTAGCCGGATAAGAGATACTGTTTACATGCCACCCCCATTGACTACGTCATGAGACTGTACCCTCCCTTACGACCCACACCCTCAGGGATTCAAGTCCTATTCTAAAAAAAGAAGGCTAATAGTGAAAAGCAGGTTGTACTCATATCCGGTGATGCAGCCCCAAGAGCTAGTTACAGTATGAGAAGCTGGTGTCCAGTGATAACTAAGGTAACTGGAGGCTGGGCCGTTACCCTGTAGTTCATGTGCCATGTTGCGTTCATTACCTTGAGGTGAAGGGAGGTGCGAGGACACATGGAGTTTGGTGGCTAGTATTTCCACTGAAGATTGATCCGTAGGTCTCACGTTAAATTGTGGTTTCACCATACTTGCCTTCAAATCATGCTAGTTACAGCAGTAGGCCCATATACTTATTCACAGCCTTTTAGGAGCCCAAAAAGGACACGTGCTAGACCCAGTTTAACTTTTGACCCTACGCTTGCTAGATGTTGACTTGAACTCAAACTTGGAAAGCCCGTGGACACTCACTTGTGCACAAGTCTTCGTGTAACCTTAACACTGGGCCCCCCGAGTTTGTTAATGCCTGCCATTTTGCAGTAATTAGTCACAGAACGTTTAAGAGAGTGCCCTGACATGAGCAGCGCTCTGCACTGAGCGCCCGCAACAGTGTGCAGCACTAAATAGTGCTGAAAAAAGGAAGATCCTAGACACTACTATCCCATATTTTTTTTTTACAACAGCCCACAGTAGGTCAGTCATGTTTCCACCTTAAAAACATCAATGGTTTGCTCATTCGGTGGCAACAAATTGTCACGGCCTCAATTTTTTTTACTAAAGACCTGCGGCTGGCACACTTAAAATGTGAAAGTTAAAAACCACCTGGGCTGCGTAACATTGAGTTCTGTGCACTCTGATTCACCAGACACAGACTCACGCTAATCGTAACTCCACAAGTAAATAAATCCACAAAAACAAAATTCAAGCGAGCTAGCCAGGTTGTCGTCAGTCTGTAGCTAGCAAGGGTATGTTCGCTTTAGCAAGGATATGTTCGTGGAACAACAATAAAAGTAACATACCGAATATATACCGTGCATTTCTCGTGAACTGGCCTAAGCTTACTTTAAGCATCAATGTACTTCAGCCTGCGCTGGCTGGCAGACCCGAAGCTGGGCTTTTAAAACTTGCATTGAAATCAGACTTTCAATTGAGAGTGCCTAGCATAGCACCAGTTGCGTTACATGAGGAACATTGAAATCAAACTTTCCATTGAGAGCACTTAGCATAGCACCAGTTGCATTACATAAGGAACATTGAAATCAAACTTTCCATTGAGAGCACTTAGCATAGCACCAGTTGCGTTACATGAGGAACATTGAAATCAAACTTTCCATTGAGAGCACTTAGCATAGCACCAGTTGCATTACATGAGGAACATTGAAATCAAACTTTCCATTGAGAGCGCTTAGCATAGCACCAGTTGCATTACATGAGGAACATTGAAATCAAACTTTCCATTGAGAGCGCTTAGCATAGCACCAGTTGCATTACATGAGGAACATTGAAATCAGATTTTCAAATGAGAGCGCTTAGCATAGCGCCAGTTGCATTGCATGAGAAACGTGGAAATCAGACTTACAAATTTAGACCGCTTACGCTAGCACCAATTGTATTACATGAGGAACATTGAAAATTAGACTTTCGAATGCGAGAGCTTAGCATAGCGCCAGTTGCATTACATAGGAATATTGCAATTAGACTTTCAAATGCGAGCGCTTAGCATAGCGCCTGTTGAATTACATGAAAATTGACCAAACAAGTCACCCTGGACACATTTATTGAGCTCAGGGTGCTAAATTTGAAAATAAATAAATAATGTAGCTATGGCACAAGTGATGCTGTACCTTGACTACTCAACAAATGAGAAAGCGAGACCTTATGTCCAAACCAAAAAGCGCAAAAACTCTTGTTTTATATTTAACGATCTACTTTTTATCTGTTTTTTTTTAAAGATCAGTGCAACCGTATTGTGATATATATATTTGCATACACACAGAATAGTTCTTTTGAACTAACATTTAGGACTTAGAAGTGCACACACATTGAGATATTTACATGTCACAAAACATTTCACAAAATACATGGACATATACTACATAGAGAAATTATATACAGTGTGAGATTTCCGAAAGGAAGAAAAAAGAAGTATCAGCCCTGTAAGTGATTAATCAAATTATTGGTTTAGTATCCTGGGTGATCATCAACACTTGACATTAAAGCGTCGACGTTTTGACCCCTGAAAAAACGCGATATTTAAACCGTCTTAGTGGGGTCTTCCTTGGGACTAACTTGAAATTCTGTGTGTAGCCTGTTAGGGAAAAAAAATTGGGGGTAGGTACTTCAATATATTGAGTGGTTTGGATAAAAACAAAAAGTGGAGAGACCAAATGTCCCTGCTCACCTTTGAGGGGCTTCTATTTTTGGCACGGTAGTTTCAATCACGTGCTGTAAGTGATCTGATCACTTCAAAGATAAATCCGATAAGCCATTCCTGCATGGTAATACAGAAAAGGGATGGCTACAATTACAGCCTATCTACACAGACTTTATTGCACTTAATCGCCTTTTGAAACTGTGGTGTAAAAATCAAGGTTACTAACAAGGACACACAGGACGAGGGCTGCCCGTCGCTCTTATCTAAGAAGGGAGTACATGCTCTAAAGGTGAGAGAAGACCGCGATAGGCATGGGAATTAGTATTTATAGGGACGTTTTTCCCTCTTAATCGCCCACATAGTTCTAACCTTGATTTTTACACCACAGTTTCAAAAGGCGATTAAGGAGCCTTTGAAGTAAAATTGATGGGCCAGGTGAAGAGGCGGAAGGCCCTTGGAAGTCACCTTTTAAATCCACATGGAGCCCCGTGCGCTTGACGCCGGAGGTTAGTGGCTTTCCTTAATATTATGTACTTCAGTGCAATAAAGTCTGTGTAGATAGGCTGTAATTGGAGCCATCCCTTTTCTTTATTACCATGCAGGAAAGGCTTATCGTATTTATTTTTTGAAGTGATCTGCCTTCTGGGCCTCGGTGGGGAGCCTGGTCCCACCCAGACCCCCAGGTGAGGGTACGGCTCGGGGTGCCCACCCCCGGCCAATGTGCTTCATTTTCGGGGGCCCGGTCCCACCCGGGCCCCGTGCAACTCCTCCTCAGTTGCGGGGGTTGTGGGTCCCGGTCCCACCCGGGACCCCAGCAGGCCATCCTCGAGGGAGGGCAACATAGGGAGCCCACCCCCGGCTGCCCCCGCCGGTTCCCTGTGCGGCCCGCACCACAGTGTGCAGCCATGGGAGCCGGCACAGTCTTCTGGTCCGCCCGCGCGGGCAGGCAGACACGGAGGCTCCTGGCTCCCGAGGGCCGTCGGGGGAGTGCGACGGCACTCCCCCACCTCCCTCCATCTTTGGGGCTTGGGGATGGGGTCCCGGGCCCCCGCCTCCCTCTTCGCAGGGAGCGCGCCTGCGCTCACCGTCTTCACGGGCTCGCTGGGGGGCCAGGGTGGGCTCCTGGCACCCCCTCCTTCAATTTTCATGGGGAGCGCGACGGCGCTCTCCGACTTTGTTTCGGGACCTGGGGATGGGGTCCCGGGCCCCTGGACCTCTTCACGGAGGGGGGGCGCGACGGCATTCCCCCCCTTCTCCAGCTTCGGTGGGGCAGCCCCCGGGACTTGACCCACCCCGGGAGCCTGATGGTGACCGGCGGCGGAGCCCCATGCGCTTCATCATCGGTCCCAGGTGGGGTCAAAGGTCGCCTACTATCTGGGGGGCATATCTTGGCCCCCCGGAGTCTGATTTGCATCCTTTTTGTGTCATCTCGCTCCTCTCGCTCAGCCCCAGCCACTGGAAACACTCCTTGGCCGTCGGGGCCTGTGAGGGGGGGCATTCTGCAGGGAGTGTTCTTCACTGGCTCCCTGTGCCAGCCTTTCGCCTGATTCTCCTCCTGGGCCTCTCGTCTCCGTGCACATAGGCCCCTGCTTCTGCGCACCGGTCCTGGGCTCTTCTTCTGGCGCCGTTAGGGCCATGGGGGGCAGTCAGGTGGTCTCCTCTTCAACTGCCCATTGCCAGGCTCCAGCACCTTTCGCCTCCTTAGACCACACCCCAGAGAGAGCTTCTCTTCCTGTGCAAGCACTTTTGAAAAGTTGAGTAGGGGGCTGGCAGGAAGTCTCTGTTTGGCCTATCAAACAGCGACACATCACTTCCCTTCCCCTGCTCCCTCCTTCTTGTCCAGCCTCTGGGTTTGTTCAAAATGGCGCAGTCCAGGGTCTCTGGCCACATGCTCACCTTCCCCCAGTGCTGCCTTCACCTTGGTGCCTGGCACCCAGCGACAGCGGTTGATGGATTGGCCTGTAGCTCCACCTATCTCCTTTCCATTTGAGGGAAGATCTTCGCTCTGGGAAGAAAGATCATTAATCTAACCTGCCAGGGCCAGACCCCAGCCAGGGACTCGGAGAAATATGACATTTCTGGATGACCCAAAAGCAGTACAAATATGACTTTGGACTCTGCAGAATACTTCTTTTCACATCCGCTACAATGGACTTTAGTGTGTGTCTGGAATCTGTAGGCCTTGTGGAAGTCACTCTAGCCATGGGCCCCGCATCCCCATAGGGGAATAATGATGTGAAAACACAGTAAAACACACTGACTTTCCCTGGCATGTTTCTTTCCAGTGTATAAAGCCTATTCCATGTCACCACCCAATTCGGCATAAGTCCTGCCATACCATTCAATTTGTAGCTGCTCCTGGACTGAGCACGCTAGGAATCTCCCCTGCGCAGCCCATACATGTGTGCACACGCATGTACACGTGTCTGCATGTAACCAGCGGCCTAGTCAAGCTAGCGGGACACCAGTAAAACCTCCATGCAGTCTTCTTCATTATGAGTTCACTGTGGGTAAGTCCCAAATTATGAGGCTCCCCCAAAGTAAAAGCTCAACAATTAGGTGCTCAAAAGCGAAAAATCCGGGCGGCCCTAGTGTCAGAACCACCTTCGAGCACAAGTCCTTTTGGGTTTTCCAGCGCGCTCCTCTGCCTTCAAGCGTCACTGCCGACAATCGGATCTTGTAGAGCACGGCGTTGGCAACCATGCTAACAATCAACGGGCGTCTTGGAGACCGTCCCGTCCCTACCGGCAATCCTGCAGAGAAATTTTTAAAAGGTAAAGTTAGGGCCCCCCGCCGGAGGCCCAGACCCATCGAGCGCGGTTACCCAGGTTGGGGAGCGGCGAAAAAAGAGGCCGTCCTCTCCGTTCCCCAGCCCTCTTATATCCTTAGTGTGAGTGTAGGCCGAACAGGTCGCGACCGGTTTGTCCGAGCGCGTGGACCTGAAGCACTAATAAGTGCTTCCAGTTCACATTGGCCAGCAGCCAATCGAGGGGAGGCCGGGGGCGCCGCGTCACTACTGTGCACGGCGCCCCTCTGCCTCCCACCGATGCGGCGTGCCCTGCGTTGCAATACGCTCGTTTTCCTGCACATTCACCTTTGTGGTGTACAAAGTGCAGTCACAGTTCCTCTCTAGTTGTGCCTACTAAGCTCTTGCTGGCCCCACACACTCACATGTGTGCACCCATGACTCGAGGTTCTCTGCACACCCGAATATGCAACGGGGCCATCTGTGGTCCCCTGCCCTGCTGTAACCTCGGAACCCGGGGCCCAGATATACGAATTATATGTCCTCCACTGGGGGCTTGTGCCTTACCCAGACATGCACATGTTCAAAGGTGCCAGTAAAGTAATGTGCCAGTTTTGGGCGGAGATGGCCATTGACAGCTTTAAGTCGGATGAAAAAACTAGGGTGGGGGGTGTCTCTCGAAGGGGCTAGGCAGATGTAATTAGGGGCATGGCTTAAAAACACTTAAGGTAAAAATCTGTGTGCAGCCCTACTGGTATGTGTTCTCTTTCTGTCATTGCATCCAGATATAGAATACAAGTAACATTACACCTACAACAAGCCATGACTTTTGGCTTTGTCAATGGTTGTTAGTTGCATAAGATAAATAAGTAACAACAATGGCTTTGTTATATATAAAATTAAAATAGTTTGGTTCTGAAATTATGAGACTTTGAAAGAACTATAACGAGTTTCGTTGTTACATCAAAGGCAGTGAAGGGCGGTACTGTTGTACAGTTAAGATTTTTTTTCCTCCCTGTGGGTGAGAGCAAATAGTGAGAGCCCGATAGGGACTTGTCTCAGCGCCTGCTTTTTAGGTCTCGCAGACCTAGCGCTGGAGCACGCATGCGCTCCGCACTCTGCGAGGCTTATTGTAATCGATGAGATTTCAGAAAAATGACTTGAAGCCCTGCCCATCAATCTTATTGGCTGGCGTCATCGTTTATGTTAAACGCTGTGTCGTCTTCGACGGCCCATCCAGACTGGATTTTTTACTTGTGGCGTTATACAGTCTCCTTCAATTACTCTGTGAGCACTCTTTTCCTCATTCGCGCAATGGCGACAGCTTGTTTTGTTATTTACAGCGCGGTCCTCGCGCTTGTTTATTTATTTATTTATTTGAAGCGCGGTCCGCTGACTTCAGCGGCTGCCCTAGGTTTATTTATTTAATTGATTTGGAGCGCGGTCCGCTGACTTTAGCTGCCGCGCTAGGTTTATTTATTTAATTGAGTTGGAGCCCGGTCCGCTGACTTTAGCGGCCGCGCTTGTTCACAAAGAAGCGAGAGCAGAAGTCCCTGATTAAAAACACTGGGATGCAAGGCTTATTTTTAAAATGATGACCTAGAGGTACCAAGCAATAACTTCGGCAAAAGGTACAGGTTAATAAAAACAATAAGTCTTTAATTTGATTGAAGGCGTGAATAATGTTGTAACGAACTAGCGAGAACAGGAGTAAAAAAAACTACTGTAAACAGTGCAGTGCTCTTTCATCCCTCACTATTTCTCAGTCACTATCTCTATCTCTTTCTTTCTCTCACAGTCTCTCTTTCTCTGTCTCTCTCTCTTGCCGTTTCCGGTCTCTATTTTTCTCTTTCTCAGATGTATGTGTGCTCTAACCAGTTACTGTTCATACAAATGCAATGCACATGAAACATCAGGTTGGGTAGCGGTGGAGTGGGGGTGGTGTTGGTTACAGCCCCCTTCATTTGAAGTCACTTAACACTCACAGCCATGCTGGGGGCTGCCAGTCTCTGGGATATTGGGGGATGCGAGATCTGCTTTGGGCGAGGCTGTTGTGGGCTCACTGTTATGACGAGCGGCAGTCGTGGAGTTTACCCTCTGACCTCTGCATCTCTCCATCACCCTTTCCGTTGGTATGGATGGGGAGTAGAGTGCATTAGTGATAGATACTTGGATAGCCGCGCCCCACCCCGCCCCAGCAGGCCTCCCCAAAGAAGCAGTGTCCCATCTTTAACTCGCACCCACACTCACTGTTCAATGTGCGGGATTCTTTTTAGAGCTCTAATCCTGGAGTGCACGTAATGATGCGTGGTAGAAAAGTATGCCTGGTGATGTGTAGTGCAAAACTACACCTAATGTGCAGTAGTAATATACACTGTGTCAAGAGTGCACACTGACCCATCAATGTGCAACACACACACCGAAGTGCAATAGGGAAGTGCACAGTGTCAAAGTGCACACTGTGTTGTGCATTAGGACACACACTCACCAGTGTGCAACACGCACACACGGAAGTGCAGTAGGAAGGTGCGCCGTGTCAAGAGTGCACTCTGGCGTGTGCATTAGAACACGCATACACCAATGTGCAACACGCACTCCAAAGTGCGGTCGGAAGGTGCAGTGTCAAGAGTGCACACTGCTGTGCATTAGAACACACTCACCAGTGTGGCACACGCCAACGTGAAGTAGAAAGGTGGACCCTGTGAAGAGTGCCCACTAATACATACATACATGCATCAGAAATGGCACACACCACTATGCCCCCTGTGAAGAATGCGCCCTAAGAGGCAAAATTAAACAAGCATTTGCAATGCAATAGGTCTTGCATTTACGCGAGTTTGAGCTATTGACATTGCAAATACCTATGCCTTTTATTTTTGTTTTCGTTTCTAAAACAAAGAAAAGGCATTGTCATTTATTATGCCAATAGCTCAAACTCGCATAAATGCGAGACCTATTGCATTGCAAATGCTTGTTAGTAGAACTGCCTGTGCTGAGCAACGGCGGGACCCGCACACTTAAAGCCCGGGGCATTGACCTTGATCGCCTTTGGTCGCCTTTGGTCTCCTGTCCTTGTAGACCGTAGTGACGTGTCAGTATGCTGTAAAAGCTACTTACCCTGGCCTCGTCTCTGCTCATTCGCACCCGTGGGCACTTTTCATCTTAACCTCAGTCCACCTACTGCCTGCCAGTCTGCCCGACTTCTGGCTTGGCCTTTCCAATACAAAATTATAGCATGAGGCATGTTTGTGTTTATTACATTGCCATGGTTACAGAAATGAGCAAGGCAGCAGGCTTGCACAGCAGAAACAGTCATTGGACACAGTGTCTTTGTTCCTCAAATCTTTAAAATGTCTGATTACTCATGTTTTTTAGGCCGCACAAACGTTTAGATAACCCTCCCTCACAATCTGAACGTTTCACATTTTGCCTCATTCCGAATTGTGCCAAGGACGATTGTATCTTAAGGATGCGGGACGCTGTGCAGCTTTGGCGGATTTTGCACGTATCTTAAAATATACGACATTGATTTACATTTGCACTAAGTAGAAGGTGGTTGGTAGCGGTGTGCCCACTATCCTGCTTTTTTTATCTGACATAAGTGGAGAAGTTGGTGGTTACAATGTGTAAGTTTAAGGAATTTTCTGAAAAATCACGTATATGGGATTTGTTTACATTTTTGTTTTTTACAAGCAGCCCTTTTATTGAGCCTTAAATTGTATGACCAAACCGGCACCCACCAATGGAAGAAACGAGAGGGGCGCGTATAGCTGGCTGACTCATCCCTACATGGACCAGAGGAGGACATTTCTTTGACCCAAAAGCGAATTTTGAGGCACTCTGACCACTGGATTCCGAGGACGGTCAGTGTGGCACTACTGCCCTACCATTATAGTGAGGAACCTCTGGTCACTTGAGGACTAGAACTGAAGATGATGTCTCCGTAGCCCAGTTTGTAATCGTTTGCAGTTAAGGAATTTCCAAACAGTAACTCTTGACTTCGACCAGAAGGAGTTAATCGAAGATGCGCTCGGGATCCAGTGAGGATGTTACCAGCAAAAACATATCTCCTGCTTCATCCCGCTTAAAATGCTTGTGAGTACCTAGAGTCCCTCTGACTACAAGTCCCTTCTTACTGTACACCTCCTGCAGTCCTTTTCCATCGGGCACTGTTTGAAACAAGCACCACTGGGACAGAAAGCTTCAAACAAGCATTGGAAAAGACAATAGGTCTTGTCTATGGGAGAGCTATTGGCATAGTCCGTTTCTTTTAGGCATGTTCTACAGCAGCCCGGCTGAAAGTTAAAACAAAAAGGCACTATGATGTGGCCAGCGTTGACCATGAGGGACCGTGATCCATTTTTCTTAGGATGAGATTATTCTCTGCCTTCACATTTTTTTTTTTTTTATTATCTTACCCCTGTGCTAATGTGCGCCGTTTTGGCCCCACATGAAGACAGCACTCAAAAGACCTTACAGAGCAGGGAGTGCAGTGCAGTTTGAGTCTTTGTAGCATCTTGGTGTGACTTTTGGGTGCTTTAATTTGTGGTGGGACCAGTGTGGACAGGGCAGGCAACAACAGGGAAGGGATGGACCTGACAAGCTACAACAAAGGAGGCGTTGGGGGTGGGAGGGGCAGAGCAAGAAACAATGTGAGAGGTGGAAGAGACAAAGGGGGTGCAAATAAAAGGGGGGAAAAAGTACCTCTGAAAGCGGCGACCTGTGGAAGCAGTAGTTGGACCATGCTCAGGGCCTGACTTGGGTAGGAAATAGGCCTAGGCATCAAAATAAAAAGTGGCCTACATCAGTGAATTAGATAGCTAATAGATGGCCCATATTTGTATATTGGGCAGTTCTGAACTGTAAAGAGACGCTTTGTAAGTGTTTTGCATGGTATGGGAGACTGCATAGATTTTAGGTTGCTGCAGGCAAGTGTGTTTTAATATAGGGGAAACCAACAGTAAAAACTGGCCCACCAGGCCTATAAACAGCCAAAAAACAGCGGTCCAACACCACTGACATTTCCAAGCAACCTGTAGGCCACTGCTTGTTTGCCCTACAAGCCAGTAGGACCTTGGCCATGCTTCAAGGTAGGGACAAACCCACGACGAGGAAGTGAAGACGGTACATGCTGACCAAAGAAAAGCAAGCGTATACGAATGATGATGAAGCCAACTGATGGTAAGTAATGGGTGGGCTGTAAACCCCCTAAGTAAAGGGATTGTCTCGCACATGCACTGTATTAGGCGAGACGTGAAGGGAGAAGAAGAGGGCAAACTGTTAAAGAGGTGAAGGCGCCCGCCTGACATACTGAAAGGCATAAAACAAAGCACAGTTGACTTGAGGGCTCAGGAGTGGGTACAGGTAAAAAGAGGTCAGGGTGACTTGATTGGATAGTCGGATACGGAATGACCTGTAATTGTACAGTATTTTATGGTCTGTCCTTTGAAAGTATGGTATGGGCTGTTATTGTGTGCTATGTTAGTGTATGGCCTGTTATTTTATAGTAGGGTATGCATTCTTATTGTATAATATGGTATGTTATGGTCTCTTATTGTATAGTATGGTGTTGTGTCATGGCCTGTGGCATAGTATATTATGGGATGAGTATGGTATGGTGATTTATTGAGGTGTACAACCTATGACTGCTAACAGCACACCTACAGTTGAATTTAGGCAATCGGCAATTTCACCAGTTTGTACACTATTAAAAGATTAAACTTTACTTTGGCTTTCCCAAATTGAAAAGGAATAAAGCATTACACGGAATGTGACCAAAACTGGGATGAATTATGAACAAACTCACCCTTAGTGAATGCTAAAATATGTTACTTTATTAACATGTAATAAATTGTGGTGCTGTGTTGTAATGCGGCTCGGACAAGACTGGCCACAGAAAAGTGACTTACTGGAAAGTGAAGTTTTGAAAACTCTTGAAAAAAAATGACGAGTGAGGGGAGCGTCGGTCCCAAGACAGAAAATCAAAAACGGAGGGACATAAAAAGCAGCTCAAAAAGGAGATGGAGCGGCATAGGAGCACGTAAAAAGAACAAACAAACAATACATACTCACAAAAAAAGTACCACAATCTAAGCACAAGCAGCGCGGAAAAACGCTAATCAAGAAATCAGTCATTACTTGATAATGATTAATTCTAAGACTCTAATTTCTTCCAGTTATGTATATTTGGACATGCTTGGTTAATATTGGCAAGGTTATTGTTTAATAATGAATTCTGAGTAATTTAGAATTTGCTTTTATTAGCTCTTCCTACACACAACATTAGCAGAGTTTTGTCGAAGACCTTTTGTCTCCAATACATGAAATATATACATACATTTGGCTTTCGGTCAGATCCTTGCTCTTATTGGATGGCTTTCTAGTCTGTCTTATATCACTGCTTCTTAAGCAGTGGCTTCCTTCCCTATTATTTGTTGGTCCCTCATCTCGTGCAATTCTTCTTTACTATGTTGTGAATGGATACCAAATTATTCCACTGAGTACATTCAGGGAACTATGTTACTCCAGGGAGTTCATATGTCATCTCCCCCTTTGAGTAGCTCATTACACGTTTTTAAGAGAAGAGGCAAGGGAGCTACAATTTCCTTTTCTTTTAGCATTTTATGGGAAAGCAGGTTTTTTTTTTTTTGCTCCTTCCCTTGCTGTCCTGCCAAGAGAGTATTAGTTATTTTTTAACGGCAAGTCAGAAAGACTTTGCCAGTGCTTGTTTTACTTTACATTGTTTTAGCCTATGAATGCTTGAATTATGTCACATTACATCTAGAATTGTCCATACCCTTGTAGAAGGTTAAGCCTCAGGTTTGACCAAACTACCAAAAGGTGAGCTAGGGTTGATATAGATTCATCTCTGCGTACAATCTGTATTCACCGCTTCTGTAGCTCTTTTGCAGGCCAGGAAGCTTTCACTCGCTATCATTCACTTTCAGAGTTTCTCACACTTAAGTACTATGTTTCCTTGTCTGCTGGTAATTTGCTGGGCGTGCAGCAGATTAGGTGCCGTGTTTCTTTCTCTTCTGATCATTGTTCGATAGCAATTTGTTAATGTGTTTTCATTTCTGCTGGTGCTTGACCGGCGTTGATTGAATATGGCTTCCTTTTTCTCCTCGTGAATTGCTCTGAGCACATTCGGTACGGTTAACTTCTCTACTGGTAATTAGTTGTGTTCCTATTTGTTGATGTATGCTTTCCCTGCAGGCTTACTGTAGTTGAGGAGACACACTTGCTATTTATCCCAAGCCTCTCCTAGGCCACTCTACACCTTGGTAGCATGGGAGACCACTTGTCTCAAACCCATTTCAATCCTCCAGAGCAGCAATGCAAAGGAGAGCCAGCAGATCTCACGAGAGCTCTCGGCTCTATGGGCGACACAGGAGAACAGCTTGCAACAATGCAACTTGGTAAAACAAATACAGAGGCTGCATTCATTTGGAACAGCCCAGCAATCAGCATGACCCGCTAAATAATTCCAAAGCAGTGATATGTTTATTGGGTCATGCCTGTGGGCAGGGGGTAATTTGCTAAGTCTGGGCAGTAGGCATGGATGCTGTGCAGGTGGCACAGCGACCAGATCTCACCCCCTGGCTGAATAGTGTACTGGTAGGGACAGAATATCATGGCAGTGCTAAGATTGTACTGCCTTAGCTGATGTAACATGTGGCTGCCTACTCTTATAGGGTTAGATGGAATGGGTTCAAGCCACCTTCATGGCTTTCCATTGACACACCGAGATTGTGCCTAGATAGAAGAAAGGAACTGTTCTGCTCACTCTAAACTCCCCCAAGGCATGTGCTCAGTCCTTTTTATTGACCCAAGCCTGAAGGAAATGATGACTGTTGTACAATAATATGTTGTGCTTCTGTTACAAAGTCCACAAACTTTGCACAGTGTTGATGCTATGCCGTAATGCATAAGTGTAGTGTAAGCGTGATTAAATGAGGATTAAATGCAAGCTTATTGGATTCCACACATACTCCATGGGGCTTCAGTTCAAACTCTGTCATCCATTGGATTATTTGGCTTAAAAACTATTAGCAATTCGCTTCAGACATTACCAGTCACATCATGCATCAGCTAGCCAGAGTATTTTAGTCCTACCTTCTTTGTATTGGCTGTTTAGGTATATGTGGTGTTCTGCCTCCTTTGGGAGGCAGAAAGGACTATTTTACATCTGAAAGATACATACTGTCATCACACATTTATTTCTTTATTTCATCTATGCACCGTGTGTGTATAACAATCCTTTTGAGGTTGGGCGTGATAGCGCAGCTCTCCAATAATGTATGGCTACCAGTTCTTTAAAATATGCATGGAATGGGCGCGCGGCTAAATCCAGAGGTGCATTAATCTCCCACCTCACGCAGTTGGCTGTTTAGTGTATCCTGGCACCTTCCACGAGGGGCTTGGATTGCAATGCTTGAGGGAATATTTTACATCTGTAAAGTACACTATATCATGACACATTAAATTCTTTATCTCATAGGTGCACAGAACACAAAAAACATTTGTGGTTGTTTTTTTTTACTGTAGTAGTCTTTTTAATGTTAGGACTCAAAATGCAAATGAGACCTTTTGGCTTTACCCATGTTTTTTTTATTGTTTTACGCTAGAGCGGGCATTTTTATTGCTTTTGGGTGCCGCTCGCAGGCCAGGTCAATTTGCAGTCTTGTGTAGCTGGACCAACACCATAGTGCCTGGAAGCACCAACGCGGCTAAGCCGAGCCAGCATCTCATCAGAGGACGTGAGGCGGGACTGCGAGGACCAGCAGGCAGCGCGGCGCTGATCGGCCGCAGCTGGTCCTCTTCCCGCCCCTTCACTTTCCTCTTCCATATATTTTGCTGTAACAACGCGCACGCGGGACGCGCGCGGGGCGACTACCGGGGCGAAGACCGGGCAAAGAGCGGGCCGTTTAAGGCCGTTCAAGGACGGCAGAGGACGGCCCTGGCCCAGAACCTTTGTGTCTTCACCCCTGAAAACTAATACCCAAGATGTCGACCATACGCAATAGAACTCGAAGTTGCGCGAAAAAAGCTACGGCGGTAGCTCAGGTGACTGGTCCTATTGATCTCTTTATTTCACGCGTAAATGAGACTATTGACCAAAGTATTGTTCTATTGGAAAAAAGAGTCTCTATGGACCTTGCTAACGCTAGGCGTTCATCCCTGGGCCTTTTGGCAAAGGCTAAATCTCCTGTTCCGCAGAATGTGAATAATTGTTCATTACCTATAACCGTGCCCACTAATCATGTTTCGACTGTACCGAATACTGTAGATCTATCGGTTGCCCCATCATACTCGGACCTGTCTTTTGAAGACCTGGAGGTTACACCAGATCTCGAAATATGTCAGTCATCTGACAAAGTGGAGCCGAGTCTGAGTGGGCATAAGGATGCGGAAACAGTTTCTGTACCCATTGCTCCACGGGGAAGGGCTTCTAACCCCCATAAGGCCTTATTGAAGGGCAAAAGTAAAGTAAAAGCCACAGCTAGGAACCATAATTTGATCTCCCCTACCCCACAATTGACATCAGGTATCCCGTGCTGGGTGCAAAATATGGTAAAAGACTTACAACTAGACCTAGAAGCCACTTTAGCAGCTCAAATTAAGCCTTTAATTTCTAAAGTGGATAGGCTTACTTCTCTAATACACTCCAAATGGCCACAAAAAAGGCAGGTACAAGTGCCTGTCCAGTCACAAGGGACTATAGAATCAACCCCTGAATGTCCAACGAGCACTCAGGCCCCCAATGGTGTATCAAATAAGGCTCAAGGTACTATAGTCCATGGGAACCCAGTTATACTCCCTAAGCCGCAAATAGGGAATATTCCTGCTCAACCAATAACTGCTCAGATAACAAAGGGGAATACTCCTGTCCAGGCGACTAAACATCCTGTTGTTGCTAATATTGCCACCCCCACTATCCAAGCTAAAGAAGTAGCAGGGAAACCTAATTTAACTTCTGCACCTCCCATTATAACTAAACCTGAAGGGCCCAAACCAAAGCAGACACGTTTTAGGTCCATAAACCTACCACCAGAGGTTTCCCCTTTCGTAGTCGTGCTGACGGCGGTTCCCCCATTGAAGGAGGGAGTAAAAGAATCGTTTACCGAGCTTAGGAACAAATGTGCTCAATGGCTCCATTTACACAAACCCCTACCTAACAACATGAACGGTGAAATTCTTACCGTGCGTAGAGGGGATTGGGTGGGCAGAAGCAAGAAATCAATAGTAGGGGATGTAATAACTGTTAATTTTAGGGATGTAGGGGCAGCAAGCTACGTGTGTAATGCACCCAATAGTGGTCCTGCGACCCAAATTAACCCACTTCCCTTGTCTTATTTTCTATCAAAGCCTGTACGACCTAACACTCCCTGCCCCACTTTTCAAAGCAATAGTGGACCTGGATATTTTCCACAGCAACCTGCTAAATCTTGGTTGCAACCACCTTATCCGCCCCCTTTTTTCCCACGTCATGTTAATTTACAGCAGCAGCCCCCAAATGCCCCACTTTTTCCTATGCATCAAGCAAAAGCCCACTGGCAACACCCTTTTCATTTTCCGTCACCTTTACCCCAGCCAGTTTACCAATGGCCGCAATCTTTTCAGCCACCCCAATTGGATAAATTTTCCTGGCAACAAACGTGGCAGGACCCGCCCCACTCTCAAGACCCCATGTCCTCACAATTCGCCCACCCAAATAGATATGCCGTGCTAGATGAGGTAGACTGACTCAGCTTACTAGAAGCACTGGATCTAAACAACCCTAATTTTGAGATGGAGTATTCTTCTTTTTCCTCGGCCAAGCCCCCAGTTGTACCCCACGAATCTATTGCATTGTCATCATTAAGACCTTCCCAGCACATAGGCAATCAGGGTAGTCTGGATATATGTACAACTACTGCAAGCCCTAGCCTAAGTTCGGTTACCATCTTTCGGGAAGAGGGTCCTGCTTTATTATCACCAGTAAACCAACAGGAGTTACCTGTTGCTGGTAATGCTGGGAAACCAGCAGGAATCTCTTTAATTTCCTGGAATATTGCTGGTCTTACTAGTAAATTGGGTACGCCCTTTTGGACCAGCTTTTTGGGCGAGGGTTTTGATTTAATTTTACTACAGGAAACTTGGTGTCCAGACCCTATTAATATTGAAGGGTATGTATCCTTTTGTCTCAGAGCAACCAAATCCAGCTCGGGTAGGGCTAAGGGAGGCCTTTTATTGTTAGTGTCAACTAAGCAGCGTGACTTTACGGTCAAATATAGTACAACCGTGGGGACGCACAGCCAAGTTATAAGGGTGGAATGCAGAAAGAACATTGACTTAGTTATTGTTAACTTTTATAACAACATTTTTGACGCAACCAGGGGGGATATTTTACTGCCTTTAGAAAAGGAAATCATTAAAGCTCTAGATATCTCGAAAAGAAAGGCTGAGGTGGTATGGGCTGGGGATTTTAATTTGCAGCCTTGCCATCTATCTAACGGGAATATCTGTGGCTTTGATGTAGCAGTAAATAGTCATTGGAGAGATCAGGGGGGGAAGGAGGATTCCCCCCATTTCCAACACTGCAGTTACGGTTCTACCCTAAATAATATGCTAGCTATGCTAGATATGACCCTGCTAAACTGCAATGTTAACAACCGGGCAATAACATGCCCTACATTCACGGGCAGAGATGCAGGTTCATTTATTGATCATATCTTGTTGTCTAGCAGTGGAGACTACACTGATTTATATGTGAATGAAGAAAGTCTCAGTGACCATAATAGCCTACGTGTTACCCTCTTGGGGCATGGCACCTCAACAGTTTCAGGTGGTAAATGTACAACCGATATAGTGCCTATTAGACCAAAGGGCCTTAGGGTTAAATGGACCGGTGTAAATTCCAAAGTTAAGCAGAAGGAGGTTGTCACCCAATGCAAGAATCAAATTAGTTATTGTCTGGATGATGACAGTGATTCTGGCTGTTTAATAGAATGTTTTGTATCTTTGAACATCATTATTGAGGGTATCTTCACTAAGACCCCGTCAGCCAATAGTGGTCAAAAACAGGGGTGGTTTGATAAGACATGTATTGTCGCCCTCCGCAACCTAAAGAATGCGCTAGGCACCAAACCTCGTGTTAAGAATGTGATACAACACCTCAGGGCTAGTTATAAATTAGCCATTAATAAAAGGAAAAGGGTATTACAGTCTGAGGCGTGGGACAAGCTGAGGGAGGCTGCTGAAACTAAAAACAGTAAACTCTATTGGGAAACGATTAATAGTCCGTTTCTCAGTAGAGAAAATGTTCCAGAACTGACCTCATACGTGGCTTGTAGCGACTGGGTTAATCATTTTTCTAAAATATTTAACCCTGGAGGACTAACTTCTGAGTTACCTCCACCAGATATAAACTCATGGTTGCCCCTTTCGTTGGATATAACATTGGAAGAATGTCAGGAAGCAATTTCTTTGAGTAAAGGAGGCAAGGCACCTGGCCCCGATGGGGTCCCGCTGGATTTATATAAAGATGAAACAGCGTTATGGGCTCCCATTTTGACAAGGATTTTTAATTGTGCGGCTGAAAATGAATTCCCTTCTACCTGGGGTCAATCGATCATCATTCCTTTACATAAGAAGGGCGATAAGTCAGAGGCCTCTAATTATCGCCCAATTTCATTACTGGATGCTTCTGTAAAGGTGATGAGCAGGATTTTGCTGAAGAGGCTAGAAGACTGGGCAACTGATTTTAACATCTTAACTAAAGTCCAATACGGTTTCCGCAAAGGTCTGGGTACACTGGACCAATGCGTAAATCTAGACCTTTTAATTAGTAAATATACTGTGGCCAAAAGTGGCAACCTCTTTTTATGTTTTGCTGATTTGAGCAGCGCTTTTGATTTGGTTAACCATAGTATTCTTTGGGAGGTTCTGCTTGATGCAGGGGCACCAAGGGAAATAGTGTATTTTTTAGCCAGACTATACGAAAAACTTTCATGTAAAGTCCGCTATGGCACCCTTGGCGAATGTACCCCGTTCTTTAAAGTGTCCCGGGGCATTCGTCAGGGTTGTGTTTTAGCCCCGCTTTTATTTTCCCTTTTTATAAATGGTGTAGACCGATCCTTGATCAACATTTTAGCAGATGCCCCCCTGATTGGTGGTAAACCTGTTCCGCTGTTACTTTATGCGGATGACGCTGTTCTTTTATCTCGAACACAGTTGGGCCTACAGCGCCTTATTGATAATTTCACGCAGTTTATACAAGCTAGGCAGCTTCGTGTGAATAAAACTAAGACATATGTAATGTCATGTGGTCAGGCAGCCAAGCAGGTAAAACATACTTTCTTTCTAGATAAGGAAAAACTGACCTCTGTTAAATCTTTTTGTTATTTGGGAATAACATATAGTAACAGTGGGTCCTGGAATGCGGAATTTGATGCCGTAAAAATAAAAATGTTACGGTCCACTAGTAGTATTTTTCGTTTTGCCTCTAAACTTGGCTCACGAAGTATCTATGATATGACGAACATATATAACGTATGTTGTGCTTCCTCTGCTCTGTATGGGGCAGGGGTATGGGGTCACTGTGAGGGTATTTCCCTGCAGAAGGAGGAAAACAAGTTCTTAAGGAGGTTATTATGTGTTCCCCCTTCCGCCTCCATACAGTTGATCCATGACGAAGTTGGGATCGAGTACATCTCTGACTTAGCAGCAGTTCGGCCACTTTTATTGTGGCGATCTATTTGGGCTAAACCGGAGACCCGATTCACTCAGGATATTATCCTTGACTGTATAGGTTTGGATCATTCCTCACGGGTATTATGGCTAAAATACATCCACCATTGGTATCTACTTTTGTTCAACATTAATGTGTTCCGTGAGCCAGAAAAGGTTGTATCCATTTCAAAAAAAGAAATTAAGATAACGTTCCTTAATTTTCGTAAGGCTGAGCGAGACAAAGCTGTTGGAAATCTTGCTACTTTGAAATTTTACAAAGATCTAAATTTAGCTCCTGGACTACAATCCTATCTTGTATTTGTGACCCGCCCTTCCCACCAGTATGTATTAACACGGGTCAGATTGGGTATAGTACACCACTTGGTTGCTTTTCCAAACACAAAGACTAGTTCAAACACACCTTGTCCGTGTGATGGTACTTCTCGTCAGAGTAGTTGCCATTTTTTACTTTTTTGTAAATTTTATCAGTATTTTAGGCTTAAATACCTTAAACCAATTTTTATTAAATACAACATCTGTACCACACAAACAGCATTGATATTTTTATCTTTACTAGTGAACGAGGAGATTTGTTTCTTCTTGGCTACTTTTATTTTAAAATGTACAGCTGCCAGGAAAAGTATTGTACTTTAATGTTGTTTACTGACCTGTCTGTACTTGTGTTATACAGCTGCCAGGGTTTATTCATGATGAAATTAATGTTATTATCCCTGTCTGTATACATATGTTTTATTTCTCTTTGAATTTTATATCCATGTCTGTATTAAGGGATTTATGCAGTTCCCCACAGTATTGAATGATTATTTAATAATTTTAACATACAGTTCCCAGTAAAGGCCTAGTAAGTAATTTTTTCTGACTCCCAGTTAGTCTATGTAAGACCGTTGTGTATTTTATAAAAACATGTTGATCTATAGAGGCATGATTATTTTTCACTTGTTGCACTTTAGCTTTTTCCATTTTTTAGGAAAGATTATTTGGTGATTTTAATATTTCAATTGTGTTTTTGCTTGTATGATTTGTATGTACAAATCGAATAAAAGCTTTTGAAACGAAACGTAAGCAACTCTGAGGCAGGTGTCAAACGGATTGGCTTTGCCAAAGCTTTGTTATGCTGTGAAGCTTTTCCGCAGTGAATGCGATAAAATCCCTAACAGACAGGCCTCCAATGTCAGTTCTAGCTGGTATCTAAATGTAAGACTAATTATACTAAAGCTGGATGCCTGAATATTGCCGGCAGGGTATATGCGCGTGTGATATTTGTGGTTGTAATCATTCAAGAGCTGGCAGGTGTAATAGCAGCCAGTTATGATGGATACACTGATGAATCCACTTGGGAGGGACTTAAAGAACTAGGGTGGCACCGATCTGCTTTGCAGGTCGTATGTGTTCAGTAAAATGTTGTTCCACCCACGATCAGTGCTTCGTTTTTAAACAGCCGTCTCCTTCCCGGGTGATCAGGGCAGTCGATCTGACATGAGCTCTTCCGTCGGGGGGGGGGGGGGGGGGGGGTGATATCGCGGCGGCTCCTGGCTTGTGTCGTCCTTGAATTCTGAATCGTGGTTCTTCTGTGCAGTCGGCCGGGTCTGTGACGGCGCTTCTTTTGTAGGGACTGAGGTGTCTGTGCAGTACGTGCATCTCTGTGCATCTCTGTGCTGTAAGGGACTGCGTAGTGTTTGATCAGTGTCAGAGGCGGCTCTGATCAATGGGTGAGGGCTGTGTGCACTGAGTGAGGGCATGCACATACAGTATTTCTCCGAGCAACGAGTGAGATCCCTGCTGTGAGTGAGGACTATACCATGAGTGAGGGCTGTGTGCAGTGAGTTGGGGGGGGGGGGCGCAGTCAGTATTTCTCTGTGCAGTGAGTGAGGACTCTGCAGTGAGCGAGGGCTCCGTGCAGTGAATCTCCAAAAAGTCAGAAAAATATTCCGAATGTATGAGGTAACTTATAGAGGAGTGGCTTTCTGCTGCTCAGAGGGGCCCCATACCGTTCCCTGGGCACTCAGTGCGGACTGTGTACAATCTGTACCTCTGTTCACCGAATGCGTGTTATTCGTACCTCTCAAAACACCCCTCCCTCGTCACACTTGATTTACGGCTTCATTTAGAGGCTGCACAAGTGCGGAGAACGTTTGGAAAACAGATTAAATAAACTAGCACTTTCCCCCGATTTCCTCGGACACGTAAAAGGTCTTTCCGTGTGCGTGGCGTGAGGTAAAAAAAAGGGGGGGGGGGTGCGTGGAACTGTGTGACATGAGGGCCCTCGGTTTTACTGCACATGCCCTGCTTTCAGCCTTCGATTGGACTGGAAGTTGCTTCCGTCTACCCCTACAGTGCGTGCATTTTAAGCCTGCCCTGAGGTGGCTGTTTATGCACAAAGTAGCAAGTAATGTTCATTCTAAAGGCTCGTCCTACTCTTGTAATTAGAGGATGGTTAATCGAGTGTATGACGTGTGTCCGCGATTATTACCTCGTTTTGAAATGTGTCTGCCCTATCTAGTGTTTTGGGACTATGTCTGTGACGCCAGTGAATCCCCCGACCCCCGCCTTGCTAAAACAATGGAGTGTCTCACGCAAAGTCACTACTTGTGATGCGTGCGGAGGTGGGCGTGTGGCGTTGTGCGTTCTTCTGTGTGTTGTGTCAGGGCTCAGGGGTGGTGTTTCTGGCATACTCTTCAATGTGTCACTGATCCACTGCGGGTGTCTTTGTAGGGGCAGCGGGGGGCGAAGGGGCAGGCTATACCGACCGAGGCCTTCATGCTAATTATGTGACATGTTCATCTCGCCTCCCACGATGTCCCAGCTCTCGGCCCTGCCCACAGTTTATGCCATGTTACTCCTCTTACTTACTGCTCTGTGCAATCGCCGGGGCGCGCCTGCACTATGCAGCTGTACGCTCAATTTGGGGTTTTCTGCTGTCATGGAGGGCTGTGATTTCGTGCACACACAGTGAGGGCCCTACATACACACCCTGTCCTGATATGCACACGGTGGAGGGAGGGGGGGGGGGGTCGTGAGGTCTCTGTGCATAGAAATAGACTGTCCGCCGCACTCACCTACTCAGACAGTGAGGGCCCTGTTAACACCCTGCCTCGCTGTGTACTCAGTGACGGGTGTTTGCTGTCCTATCTACATGGCTCTTTAAAGAGTGCGGACAGACTGCGCTTCTATGCACGTCAGTGAGTGAATGCTCATAGATGGCAGTCAGTAAGTGCCCCAGGCACTTCGCCCCTCCCCCTACACTCAGCGAGGAATGGTTGCTACCCGCTAGGCCTCTGCAGAGTGAGGGCTCGCGGGTAGCAGTCATTGATTGCCCGTGCTCCTATGTACTCACTGATTGACGTTTGCCACCTCTGCGGCCGGGCTCTGCAGAGTGACGGCTCACGGAGCAGGCAGTGAGGGCCCTAGGCACAGCCCGTGCTCCTGTGCACTCACTGGGGGACGTTTGCCACCTCTGAGGCCGGGCTCTGCAGAGTGACGGCTCACAGGGAGCAGGCAGTGAGGGCCCTAGGCACAGCCCGTGCTCCTGTGCACTCACGGAGGGACGTTTGCCACCTCTGGGGCCGGGCTCTGCAGAGTGACGGCTCACAGGGAGCAGGCAGTGAGGGCCCTAGGCACAGCCCGTGCTCCTGTGCACTCACTGAGGGACGTTTGCCACCTCTGCGGCCGGGCTCTGCAGAGTGACGGCTCACAGGGAGCAGGCAGTGAGGGCCCTAGGCACAGCCCGTGCTCCTGTGCACTCACGGAGGGACGTTTGCCACCTCTGCGGCCGGGCTCTGCAGAGTGACGGCTCACAGGGAGCAGGCAGTGAGGGCCCTAGGCACAGCCGCCCCCTATACACTCACCGAGTGATGTTTTTGCTACCGTGAGGTCTCTGTAGCGTGCGCTAGAGCTGCGGGCAGTCTGTTTCTACACCCGGTCTGAGAGTGTCACCCTGTGCTCCTGTACCCTCGGTGGCGGGTGTCTGCTGCCCGCGGGGGCTCTGTGCTGTGAGAGAGGGCTGCGAGCGGTCCCTGTTCCTCCCAGTGCCTCTCCGTTCCTCCCTCAGCTTTCCCAGCTCTCGGCCCAGCCCACAGTTTCCACCCTCTGACTCCTGTCATTGGCAGCCCGAGGACCCAGCCTGTAAGGCACATTCCTCTGGCGGCCTCTCCAGGCTCCTCGCCTCTCCCTTCTCCACTCCCCTCCATTCCTCAGTTTGGAAAAAGCAACATCTCGATGCGGGCAGTTTCCACGCAGCAGTCCCAGCTCTGCAGCCCGGCTGCATGGGTGGATGTGAGCTGAGAAGGGAGCGCGGGCCTTTCTTCAGGGACCAAGGACCGAGCTCGCTCTGAGGACTGACCTTTGGAACTGAGCTCGCTCTGAGGACTGACCTTTGGGACTGAGCTCGCTCTGAGGACTGACCTTTGGGACTGAGCTCGCTCTGAGGACTGACCTTTGGGACTGAGCTCGCTCTGAGGACTGACCTTTGGGACCGAGCTCGCTCTGAGGACTGACCTTTGGGACTGAGCTCGCTCTGAGGACTGACCTTTGTTAGTGTTTTGGCTTTTCATCGAGCACTGCTATTCCTTCCACTCTCGAATACACCAAACAGCGAGGAGCCGAGGTCACTCCTGGAATGTGGGGGTCAGCGCTGCGACCGCTGCCTTGCCACAGGTGTGGGGGGAGTTGGATACCTTTGGGATCTGCTGGGACGGGGCTGAGTATGTATGAGGGGCTGTGACGTGGGTGCCTCGAGACGCGTCTCCATCCTCTACTGGAAACCTCTCAGACCTACTAAGACCTGAAGTCTTTTTGGCCGCCTTCTGTTTTTTCCGAGCTCCCCTGCTGGCTCTGGACTCCCGGCATCAGGCCTCACCTTGTGGATCTCACTGGGGCTGGAGCCAACCCCAGCTCTGAACTCCCGTCACCTCCGTGACAACAACGCACTGGCTCTGTAATCTCTGGACCCCGATTTGGCTCAACTGAGTGAGGATTTACCGTGTTGCGCAGCGCTCCTCCTTGGACCCCTGGGTCTGCTCGGGGCTGGCCCTGAGGGCTTCATTGGCGTTGGTTTTGTGGTCCCTAGACGGAGACTTTCCACAAGTAGGCCTTATCGACCTCACAGCTCTCTGGACCTGGGCCCTCCCCCCTCGCCAGTACACAGCCCTGGTTCTGGACTGTGGGACCCCTCACTCTGCCGGAAGCAGCCTCGATTCCACCCCGACTGGGACATGGATATGATTGGATCTTGCCTCACTAGATAGGAAGCCTCAGTTCTTCTCGCGGGCATCTGCCCTTTTCAGTTGATCGAGTACCAGGAGTCCATCCTGACCCGCAGACATGAAGTACCGGGCAGCGGTGAGCGTTTGCTTTGATTTTGTTTTCTTCCCCACATGTTTAATATGACCTGTAAGCTGGGTGAGGTTGGTGCACATAAGGCCCATCTCACTCGCCAAGTGTGTAGACATGTGCATGTCTGTTAAAGTATGAGGAGGTGAGGTCTGTGCATGCTTTAGCAGTTTGTCTGGCCATTGATGTGGGATATATTTCTATGCACATACCTGGCAGTGATCCCCGGAGCAGACTTTGGTGCACTGGTGGGCATGTGGGTGTGTTCTTCACGTATATCCGGGCCTGAGTGTATGCATGTTATATGTTTTTGTATTTTTGGAGTTTGGTACTCGGGATTTGTTTCCCCGGCGTTGGCTGTGGGCCACATCTCCTCACCTTAGAGAATGAATGGTGCACATTTGGGGATCTAAATCTAACAATGTATGTGCGCCCGCCCTGGTTCACGAGAATGCCAAACAAAATCATTAGTAAGAGTGGCACAGCTCACATATCTGATAAATGAAGGGCATTTCAGGAGACGAGGGGCTGGATTTGAGCAAGGGAAAGTGAAAAGCGAAGGATGAACACATAGCGCAGCACTGAAAACGCCAAAGATGCCAACATTTAATGAGTTTTGGGTGGGTCTTTGGTAGACTAAACATATCCTTTTGTCTACGATTTGCTGAGTTGGGGTCACTTCCCTCGTGGCCAGCGGTGGATAGCTCTTTATTATCACGAGTCAGTGACTTATGGTGTCCATTTCATTGCAGGGATTTGACTGTTGTGCCCCTCGTTGCTGTGATTTGATGGCTTTAGTTACTGCTCCTGATTGCTCCATGATTTGATGAGCCCCGGTGACCCTCTGATTCCAGAGATTTGATTGCATTTGGTGTCTAAGACATTACTGTTATTTGATGAATTGCGGTGCCCCCGCCCCCAATAGCTATGATTTGCTTGTTAGTGCGTGGTTTATAAAGCATAAATAAGGCCACAAAGCATCTGAGCACTGCAGGATGGAAGGGCACGACGGTGCAGCTACAATGACACGGGTAGTAATAAGCATATAAAAACAGAAGGGTAAAGGGTGCTCTAGGATCTACTCGTGAGCAAGGCGCAGGGCACCCTCAGGATCCAGAACCTCAACATGAGGAAGAAGGGTTGGATGATGGCTAAACAAAAAATGGCAAGTGATTTGTGGACCACAGGATATTTTCCTACCAGACGGTCTGAAGCGGAGCACCCTGAAATAGCCCCTGAGTGGGATGACCATGTTCTTGCTGGAAGCCACTGTTTATCTTCAAACACTGGTACTGGCACATGCCTCCTCCTCCTGGACACAGTCTGGCTGTGGGATTCAGAAGGGAGTCAGTCATGTACCTTGAACCACAGTCTCTTATTTTTTGAGCCATACTCTCTTGAATAACCGTCTCTAGTTTCTTGAGCTGCAGTCTCATGAGCCAGCCGTGCGTCTTTTAAGCCATAGTCTCTTGCCTCTTATGTTGCAGTTTCTTGAGTGACATTCCCTTGAGTAATACTCTCTGGTCTTTTGAGCTGCAGTTTTATGAGCCCGTCTTCTGTCCTTTTTTGCTACATTTCCCTGCCTCGAGTGGCAGTGTCCAGCACCTCGGTTTTTCATGGTGCTGTCTCCCCAGCTGCAGTGCCCGAGCTCATCAAGCTCTGCATAAATTAGCAGAACAATTTGGTTCTCTGATTTTTCAAATAAACTAGCGAAGGCCCGCGTATTTTATTTGGTGAAATATTACAAATAGAAACAAAAAATTGATGGCAGGAAAAATGCTTGAGGAGTTAAACAGACTTCTCTTGATGAGATGGAAGCTATGTACTGAACACAGAGCTCGTGTCCTGCTGTAATTTTCCATCCTAATCAGGCAAGAGGGTAGTTTATTGAGTTGGAATCTCAAACATGTACCGTTTCTGCATAGTAGTCTTTCTACGATAATTCCAAATGGTTCCTTCCTTAGTCCCTCCAATTGTTGCTTCTTCTTTTCACACAGGTACTCTATCCAAGGACCCTCTGGTGGTTCTTTTGACAAAACTCTTACTTTCATCGCCTCTCCAAAGGTTTCCCTCCCAAGATCAATCTGCAGGTTCTTCCTGACAAAGAGGATCATTTCAGGCTCCCTTGAAAGTTACTTTCAGCATAAATTTCAACATATATTTCCAAGGCCTCCACTAGAGACAAACCTAGCACACGGGGAGGAAGCACAGGAACATTGTGCGCATTCCTGCAGTCTCTCGTGGCATACAGCTGTGTGGTAGGTTTGCCTTGAAAAGGCCGGAGTGGTCTGCGACTGTTTGTATTCAGGAGGGCAGTGTTGGTCTT
Organism: Triturus cristatus; assembly: GCF_964204655.1. NCBI lineage: Eukaryota > Metazoa > Chordata > Amphibia > Caudata > Salamandridae > Triturus > Triturus cristatus. The sequence continues at coordinate 826,329,114 of NC_140584.1, read as the reverse complement.
CAGAGGGCTATGCTGCTGAAGAAACCGAGCCAGTAGCTCTCAGTCAGCTGTTCAGGTGATGTTCAAGTATGATAGAAGTGTGCGTGGAAGGTTTCACTGCCTCAGTGGAACACATTCTGCATAGTCTGGGTGTGGATGCATATACGCAGACAGTGTATAAGGAGGCTACAATGCAGTTTCCATGAGTGGAAATGGTGAGGCAGTCCTTGGATGAGGGAGGCTTGTAGCTACTCAGGAGGAAAGCTCAGGAAGACATGCTGCACATATGATTGGGGAATCAAAAAAGGAAGCTATCACTGGGGGGAGGAACTCTTCTGGCAATTTTCAACAACCATTTGCAATTCAACAGGTCTCGCATCAGTTAGAGTTAGAGCTTATGGCGTTGCAAATAATAGTGCAACATCAATAGCTCTAATTTTCAGTGATGCGAGACCCAACTATGCCACTATGGCACAAAATGCACACACAGATGACAGAACAATGGGAGTACGTATTTGGTCAACAAAAGATATGCGATTACGGACTAGGCCATAGCGGCAACATATAAAAAAAAAATACAACATAATAGAGGGTCGCAGTGTCCTTAATTGTTAAAGAGAATCGGAGTGTCAATACGCCAAAGGCAGAACAGACTGCAGAAAAAATCAGAATACATTTAATATATGAGCAGATGTGAATGTGTGTTCACACAAACAAATATGTATAAAAGAGGATAACATTGCTCTCTCGTTTTCACATTAATGAGACCAGTGGCGCAACACAAAACCAAGGGTCTGCCATGCATAATATGTGGGTCCCCACAGCATCCCATATCTCAAATATTTATAGGCTTTGAAAGGAATGAGGGCTCCCTGATGGGTTAGCTTAAACTGGAAACACAGAGTCAGCAGAGGACACGGTGCTGACGGGATGAGAACCAAATGGTGGCATGTCACGTGTGCCACCTTCAGCAGGTGCAGGCCAGAAGGCAAATCATACCAAGGCAAGGATACTTTACAGGGTGGGTACCCAGTTCCACGAGCTAACGGAAAACGTGAAACTGCAATACCCAGGCGACAGGTGATGGTTAGAAAGAAAGAGAGCAATGGCAGAAGGTGTGTACATGCCACTGCACTTGGGGCAATGTTCTGGAAATACATAAGAAAAAAACACTGCATTGAATGACTAAGAAAAATCAAACACAAACAGGTGATATTGGGGGCACGGTGGGGCTGTTAGACTCTGCAAATGACAAAGGAAAGGATAGGTATAAAAAGGGAGTGTTCAATGTGACAAACTGGCCGCAGCAAAGGAAAACAAACCTCTGTGTAAGGGCCAGTGAAACCATGAATAGAATACACATTGATATTATAAGCAGGTGTGGCTGGAGAGAAGGCAGGAGGGGGACAGGTAACTGGGTAGGGGTGGGACAAGAGGGCTGAGCGGGTCGTGGGTAAGAGGAGCGCCATCTGCCTTAAGAGGATGCGTAAGGCACAAACAGTATGGCGTAAGAGGGCGAGTCTGCAGGACTTAACAGCTGTGTGGACAAAATGACACGGGACGGAGGGGCAGAGGGTGAGTTGGTAAGAGCCGAATATCTGGGAAAGCCAGGCAAACGGTAATGCAAAGTAAAAAACACAGGATAGGAACGGACAGGGAGGCTGGGGGGTGGGGCATAGTTTCTTTCGGCGCAGTAGCAGATTGAATTTTCTGAGTGGTGGGCGGGGTGATTTTAAGTGGGGGACAATGTCTACTGAGAGACTTCCAGTGGCTGGGTTGCTAGCAGTATGTGCAGGAGGGATGGCCAAGTGTGGTGAGGCACAGGCGCCAAGGGGTTCGGTGTTCTATGGAGGTACAACAGGTCAGGTCGAAGTGCGACGGTGCATGACAAAGGGAAAGACAGATCTCATATTAAGGTGTAACAATTCCCGCCCTAGTGACTGTGGCCCAGGACGGGAGCAGTGCATGGATGAGATGGAATTAATCAGGGTCCTGGAGGCATGCAGAGTAAGGGGCCGCGTCTAGAATGCAGGGTACATTGCCTGGGGATGGACAAGCCCGGGTAAGAGGGGCCGAGCAGAGGCCGGGGAGCAGGGGCTCAGCGTCTGGGTGAATAAAGGACAATCTACAGCCGGTGTAAGTGGGGCAGGGCAGAGACTAGCTGTGCATGCCAGACATACTGCACCCACCTGGATAAACTAAATGGTGAGCGCAGACTTGCTTACGCAGCCGCCTCCTACCACCACCAGCCGGTACTTCTCCTGCACCGAACCATTCTTCCAGCCCGCCATGGAGGAGGGAAGGTGGCCTGGCGCTTTTGCAGGGGCCCCGGTGAAGGGGGATCGAGGAAGGATTCCTAAAGCTGAAAGAGATGCCGGTAGCGTGCACCTCGGCTATCCAGGCGCAAGCCAAAAGACCTCAAACACTACCCTCTTCACAGCCACCCCCAATTATCTGAATATATGGGGTGGTTTCCCGATCTACCAATATCTGTACTATTTTTTAAAAAAAGGAAGACATTTTTTGCAAGAACCCTCAGCTTGTAATCACTTTTTTCAAATAAGGAAAGTATTGAAAAAATATGACATCCCACACCGTGATAGTTAGTGAAAAAATGTGCAGAACAAGGTAGCACCTCACGTGCGCAACACCTTAGCGGGCTGAAACTGGTTCGATCATCACCAGTACTGCCACGTTTCTCATCATAGGTTGCCACCTTGTTCAAAGAAAAAATGGATAACTGTACCAACAAAATTCATGAAAAAGCAAGAGGTGAAAGAAATGTGTGAAGGTTACACACCAAAAGTCCTGATTTAAAATTGATAAAGAGCCATGACTATCATAACTTTATTCTCTGCTCATGGGTCAATTCAAAAGTAAAAAGTGCTGTATTTCAACAGACACAGTGTCACAGTATCACGGTGTGGGATGTCATATTTTTGAAATACTTTCCTTATTTGAAAAAAGTGATTACAAGCTGAGGGTTCTTGCAAAAAATTTCTTCCTTTTTTTAAAAAATAGTACAGATATTGGTAGATCGGGAAACCACCCAATGTATTCAGATAATTGGGGGTGGCTGTGAAGAGGGTAGTGTTTGATACCTCGCAAATCCTGGTGTTACACAATACATAAAAATATTTCTGTACCTTTTAGATTGGGTCGGTTTTGTTATAAAGCTATTCTGAGTGGGGGATGACCCAATCTTTCTTTCCCCTGGAGCTCCTTATTGTTATGAGGCAAGCTAAAAGATGCCATCAGCGTGCACATCGGCTGTCTGGGCAAGTGCACATCTCCTGTCCCCCTTCGGCAACCAAGTCGACGACAATAGATCTCGCCAAGGCGAGCAGCACATGCACTGCGTCGCTAGGCGGGACCTAAAAAGGAAGCAGCTTGCCACGGAGGCTTTTAAGCAATTTTTCACACCTGCTAGTCATTGTTGCATGCACAAAGAAGATCTGCCTCACAAGGGAACATGGCGGGAGGCTGCTAAGACAACCTTTACTACAACGTGCTTCTTGAGACTGCTGGAGGTGGGCAGTGGGGGGTTAGCTATTATATCTTCGGCAGGCGCAATGCCCATGTGGTTAGTTCTCAGATCCTGTTCTTCAGATGAGTTCAGACAGGTTCTAGGTTCAAACGGCAATCTGTCTCCTTCTCAGATGCAAGCAACATCAAACCTTTAGTCCTCAGAACCGCGACCCAGCTTAACTCCACCTCTGCACTGGTGTACAGAGCTTCACCAAACTCAAAAGGGGAACTGTTTTACTTGCCAGCTTATTTTCAAAGTTAGTACTAGGCAAATGAGCCACTGATATCTTGTGGAGCGCCTGAATGTTTTGAGGAAGCCAATTGGTTCTAAGTATATTTCCTCCCAGGTACTGTCCTGTTACAGGGTAGTACTCCTCATAGTGTTCGGGTTGTTTTTGGTTAATGCTGATTACAATCATCCCATGATGCAAGTACGTAATATAAATATATTGCAGAGAGTTTTGCAGTCAACCAGGAACCATTGCTAGACTTAAGCTCTCTGGCGGGAACTGCACACGGGATGCAAGAGATGGGGAGGCAGCGCACCCCTTTGTTCTGGTAAGAGCAACGTTCATACAAATGACCACAGTGTTCGTAAAGATATGACATTTGTCAGGCCATATGCAGACATATTTAAACTTGTATATTCTAAAACGGGTGAAAACAAATGCAACCCCTACCTTCTCTGTTGAAGATTTGGTTTATCTGATTAAGACGCACAACAACCAAGGATAGAGCCTTCTACGCAGGGGGACCCTCGTGTACTCAATACCATCTACAGGCATACCGCTCTCTGTCTCTGGGGGAAGAAGGAGTTTGTTTATTGCAGGCTGCAGGGATTTACCAGAGAGAGACAGTTGGCAGTCCCCAACTTGCAATGAAGATGAAAAGGCCTGCAAACCACAATGATAAATCACCTGCCGCCAGCCTTCAGTTGTATCATGACATTTCCGTGGGGAGGTTAGTCACTCATATTGAAAGGAATTCCACGATGGGTGGACTCCAGTCTCCAGTAGTGTGGAGTAATGTGCTCATGACCAACATTATGCCATCCTGATACGGAGCACGTGCTAGGTATGGGGGCTCGTGACAAACCTACCCGACCCAACAGACACCCTGAAATAAGGAGCAGGGTAGCACATGGTTAATGCAGCAAGGACAACCGTCCCTCTTTCAGAGGTCCCGTCTTAGTTAGACTTTCCATGGCCCCTGCCTCCAAAGCTATAGCTTCCTAGGCCCAACCAAAGATACATTTTGATAATTGGACCTTTTCCAAGGTGCCTCCCAAAGCAGCATTTATTTTTGACAAGCTAGTCTTTGAAAATCCCTTCTACAGATGAACCTAGATCCCTGGCTAAGGCGACTGAGCCCTGCACACCCTGCTGGTTTGACGGTCTTTTCCGACTGTCACTTTGTTCACGCAGTCAGTCACTCAACATTCTACGTCACCACCGGCAGTGCAACAGCATCACACGCACACACACACACACACACATAGGCTCAGTGCTAAGACACCTAAAGGAAGTGTTGTCACCTGAATATACAGAACTATGAAAATGCAGCAAAACCAAAACAAGGACGATGCTAACGGAAACAGCTGTATTTCGTCATGCACCAATATTTCTGGAAATCCTTTCATGTGTTGAACTGCGAATGAAAACATCCGTGGACAAACTTAAGCACGGTCAAAAGGGGTGTGTGCGGCATTAGGCACTGTCAGATGTAACTATGCGCCATGCTAAACACAGCAAGATGATGGGCGGAGTGCTGAAACCTTTCACCTACTCACCCCAGTCAAGAGATCTGGGTTGAATTATTTTGCTCCCCATGCCGCCCCGTTTGGACCAAGCCATATCAAATCAGTCTTGACCCTGTTTCTCATGGGAGCAGTCCACCCCGAACTGGCAGGCCAGGTCCTCCCTGCATGGTAAACAAGCATCCTTGGACTGCTTTGGGGTAACGTCCCTCATCAGCCAGGCTAACTTCAATCCAGTGGCACAGCGAGCAAGGTACCCACGTCTGGGCATACCCTTAGCCACTTAGGGCGAACATAGCAAACACAAGGAGATGATTAAGAGCAAACTCTATGAGATGAGGTAGAGACGGAACAGAAGAAAGTGACAAGCTTCATTTGTGGCACCGAGATAGTGACGAGAAGGCAAGTAGGCAAATGGGGAGATTGTGACTTCGAAAGTGATAGCGGTAGGGGTGAGGGGACTGGTGAAAGGAAGTTAATAACTTGGAAATAGCTGAGAGCACCATGATAGTGACAAAGAGACATCAGAGAGACTCTTAAAGAAATAATAGCGGTAGGTGGGACTCTGATAGCTCAAGCCTGGCTCGAGTCCGAAGCCTGGCTCTGGCTCAGCTCTCGTGGGAACCTCAAGCCCATAGCGAGCTGAGCTTTCATGTGGCTTCTGCTCTACCCTCATGCACAGAGGTAAAACAAAGCATTATCATTTGAGGTAAAAAGGAGTGTCTGATTTACACAAAGTGGAACAAGAAAATCTGGATTAATTGCGGCTTCCCTGCTTAACCTAAGTGTGTGATTTTAGACAAATATTTTATATTACCAATCCTCCTTTTTCTTTTCTATCGCATATGAAAGTACCTTCATATAGGAGAGTTCACAACACCAGCTGTACAAAACCTGTGTTTGATTTAATAGACTATAATATTGCTCTACCCATAAAACTCTGGCGCACATTCAGAGTTCATATGAAAACTGTCTTGCCTCTTCGTTCACTAATGGCAGTGTTGCCAGGGGCAGGAATGGTTCTAGGTTCATGTTTAAAAACTATCACTTTTAATCAGTACTTCTCAGAGCAGTGGTATAACGTGACGTACTTATGTCAAAGCTTCCACATGCTACTGAAAAATAAGTTTTAAATTTTGAAGAGACTTTATTGTATTTAACGTGGAGTCCATGATTGCGATCAGGGTACCGGAGCTCTGAGCCAGTGATTGTGTTCAGGGCGCTGCAGCCAGAGCAGTGATTGTGATCAGGCTACAGCAGTCTGAGACCATAATTGTGATAAGGGTACAGCAGCCAGATGCAGTGATTGTGATAAGGGTACAGCAGCTAGAGGCAGTGATTGTGATAAGGGTACAGCAGCCAGGGGCAGTGATTGTGATAAGGGTACAGCAGCCAGAGGCAGTGATTGTGATAAGGGTACAGCAGCTAGAGGCAGTGATTGTGATAAGGATACAGCAGCCAGGGGCAGTGATTGTGATAAGGGTACAGCAGCCAGAGGCAGTGATTGTGATTAGGGTACAGCAGTCTGAGACCGTGATTATGATAAGGATACAGCAGCCAGCCGTGATTGTGATAAGGGTACAGCAGCCAGCCGTGATTGTGATAAGGGTACAGCAGCCAGAGGCAGTGATTGTGATAAGGGTACAGCAGCCAGAGGCAGTGATTGTGATAAGGGTACAGCAGTCTGAGACCGTGATTATGATAAGGGTACAGCAGCCAGAGGCAGTGATTGTGATAAGGGTACAGCAGCCAGAGGCAGTGATTGTGATAAGGCTACAGCAGTCTGAGACCGTGATTGTGATAAGGGTACAGCAGCCAGAGGCAGTGATTGTGATAAGGCTACAGCAGTCTGAGACCATAATTGTGATAAGGGTACAGCAGCCAGAGGCAGTGATTGTGATAAGGGTACAGCAGTCTGAGACCGTGATTGTGATAAGGGTACAGCAGCCAGAGGCAGTGATTGTGATAAGGGTGCAGCAGTCTGAGACCATAATTGTGATAAGGGTACAGCAGCCAGAGGCAGTGATTGTGATTAGGGTACAGCAGCCAGAGGCAGTGATTGTGATAAGGATACAGCAGCCAGCCGTGATTGTGATAAGGGTACAGCAGCCAGCCGTGATTGTGATAAGGGTACAGCAGCCAGAGGCAGTGATTGTGATAAGGGTACAGCAGCCAGAGGCAGTGATTGTGATAAGGGTACAGCAGCCAGAGGCAGTGATTGTGATAAGGGTACAGCAGCCAGGGGCAGTGATTGTGATAAGGGTACAGCAGCCAGAGGCAGTGATTGTGATAAGGGTACAGCAGCCAGGGGCAGTGATTGTGATAAGGGTACAGCAGCCAGAGGCAGTGATTGTGATAAGGGTACAGCAGTCTGAGACCGTGATTGTGATAAGGGTGCAGCAGTCTGAGACCATAATTGTGATAAGGGTACAGCAGCCAGAGGCAGTGATTGTGATAAGGGTACAGCAGCCAGAGGCAGTGATTGTGCTAAGGGTACAGCAGCCAGAGGCGGTGATTGTGATAAGGGTACAGCAGCCAGAGGCAGTGATTGTGATAAGGGTACAGCAGCCAGAGGCAGTGATTGTGATAAGGGTACAGCAGCCAGAGGCAGTGATTGTGATAAGGGTACAGCAGCCAGAGGCAGTGATTGTGATAAGGGTACAGCAGTCTGAGACCATAATTGTGATAAGTGTACAGCAGCCAGAGGCAGTGATTGTGATAAGGGTACAGCAGCCAGAGGCGGTGATTGTGATAAGGGTACAGCAGCCAGAGGCAGTGATTAGGAACAGGGCACTGAAGCTAGAGACTGTAGTCCAATCAAGGAAGGTGCACTTTGCTTGAGATCAGCAGTGCATCTCAGAGTGTGGGATTGGGATAAGAGCAGTGCAGTGTACATACTACAACAGATCAGGGGTAGTGCAGTTCAGAGGCTGTGGCTGAGACGAGGTAGTGCGCTTCAGAAGCTGCGATTGCGAGCCGAGTAGTGCAGATTCGAGGCTGTTACTGAGCGAAAGGCTGCACAGCTTTGAATGGGATCAAGAATTAGGAGGCAGGGAGGCTCCAGGGTTTTGAAGGCTGGGGTGACGTGTGCGGGCCAGGTTAGCATGTGCATTCATCACTGGAAGCAGGTGAGCGGCCTTGTTGTCTAGGGATGGGGAGTTCCAGCCTCAGGGCCCCAGGGAGACCCACACATGTTATTGGTGCAGCGAGTGCTCCCCAGGGGGAGTCCTGTGCCGAGAGCAGTGTTATTGTGCACGCTGGTCCAAGACACAGCTGGCTCCCACCCGCTCCTCACTCTGGATGTGCTTCGCAGCCATCTGGCCACTCCAAAGGCTGCTTCGTAACTGTCTCCACACTTCAAAAGTGCTCCATACTCTGACCAGGCTCCACATCTGGCTTCACGCCCTGCAGGCAGCGCCTGAGCTTCACAAGCATAGCATTGCCAACCATGGACACCAAGGGGCTCTGGACACTGGTGCAGCAGAGGCGAGTGCAGCTGGTGCCCAACGGGTACCATTTGCGCCAGCACGAGCTGCAGATCATTGTGCATGAGCCGGAGGATGACGGGAGGACAGAAGAGGAGTGGATGACAGAGCCTGAGGAGGAACAGGGGAAAGCAGAGAGTGCTCCTCAGCCGGAGGATGGAGAGGTGAGAGGGATGACCGGTAATGGGAAGCGGAGAGATTGGTGGAGGGTTGTGTGATGGGGAACAGTGGATCCATCAGTGTTGGAATGTGTAGTGATGATGTCCTGAATCCAGTGAGCAGTGGAGATCTCAGTTAGGTACAGTTGGATCTGCTGGAGAGATTGAATCTGATGGAGGAGGGCCTGGACTGTTAAGTGGATGTCCAGCCACCGGTTCGTCTGTCCAAGGTAAACTTTCGAAGGCCCTCGACTGTTAATTTCTGTCGCTGTACTCTACTCTTCTTTCCAAGGCCACTCGATAGATCCAAGCTGGGATATTTTCTCAACTGTTGGTAAACGTTTTGGAAGGCCGGGGCATATCACCATCTTGGTCAGGATAACAGCTGGTTGTAGGGTATCTGCTGGTAGTGGAGTGTCTGCTAGCTGGAAGTATGGTATCTGCAGACTGTGTATAAGCATGGTATCTACAGACTGTGGGCATAAGCAGGCAGTGAAATGCCTGCTAAAAATTCAGTATCTCCGTATATGTCAGCATGGTATCTGCTAGTGGTGAGGTGTTTGTAGTATCCACTGGTAGCGGAGTATCTGTTATGGCTGGGTATCTGCTAGCCGTGTAATATCTTCTGGAGTCAACTTTTCTGCTAGTGGTGCATGTATCAGTAAGGGGTGGTTGTACCTGTTGTCAGTGGGTGCTATTTGCTGGTGCTGCAGTATGTGCAGACAGTGGACTATGTGTTGGTGGGGGGACTATCTGTAGGTAGAAGGGCAGATGCTAGCCTTGGAGTATGTTATGTGCTGTGTCTGCAGTTTGCGGACTACCTGCTGGTGGTGAGATATATTGTGGCAGTGAAGTATCGGCTGGTGGACTATCTACTAAGAGTGCTGGTGGTATGTAGTCCTGGATAATATCTGCAGTTGGTGGTGGTTGTGAAGAATCTACTTTCACTAGGTACCTACTGTCGGCGGATAATCCACTGGTGATGTGGAATCTAGTGGGGGTGGGGTGTCTGCTTGCCGCATAGTATCTTTTGGGAGTGTGATAGCTGTTGGCAATGTAAAAATTGCAGAAAGTAGACTTTGTGGTAGTGGTGTACGTGCAGGATGTGGTGTACCTAGAGGAGGTGGGGTACCTGCAGGCTGTCCGATATCTGTTGGGGCGGAAGTAGCTTTAGCTGCTGGTTGTGAGATATCTGGTGGTGGGTGCTGGTGGCAAGACAACTTGTGGTTGTGGCGAGATATTTGGTGGTGGAGGTGATGGGATGTCTAGTGACAGATGAATGTCTGCTAGCAGTGAAATATGTCTCCTGGTGATGGGGTGTCCGCTGGCTGCTGGGTATCTGCTGGCATATAGGCTATCATCTGTTAGTGAAGTATCTTCTGGTAACAGTGTATCTGCTGGTGGTGGAGTATCTGCTATTAGTGATGTATCTGCAGGCAGCGAGGTACCTACATTCAGGTGGGATATATACTGGTGGCAGAATATCTGCTGTTGATGAAGAATCTGCTGGTGGTGTGGGATTTGGAGTTAGTAAAATATCTGCAAGCAGCACTTTACCTGCAGGCAGTGGGGTATCTGCTGGTGGAGGAATATCTGCAGTTAGTGAAGTGCCTTGTGATGTGATATCCTCCGGACATGATGTTGCTGCGGACATTGGAGTATCTGCTGGCAGTGGACTAGCTGCAGGAAGTGGTGTATCTGGTGTTAGTGAAGTATCTGCTGGTGCTTTGATAATCTGCGGGCTGTTTGGTATCTGCGATGGTGAACTACCTACAGGCAGTGGTGTATCTGGTGTTAGTGAAGTACCTGCTGGTGCTTTGATAATCTGCGGGCTGTTGGGTATCTGCGATGGTGAACTACCTGCAGGCAGTGGTGTATCTGGTGTTAGTGAAGTATCTGCTGGTGCTTTGATAATCTGCGGGCTGCTGAGTATCTGCGATGGTGAACTACCTGCAGGCAGTGGTGTATCTGGGTTAGTGAAGTACCTGCTGGTGCTTTGATAATCTGCGGGCTGTTGGGTATCTGCGATGGTGAACTACCTGCAGGCAGTGGTGTATCTGGTGTTAGTGAAGTATCTGCTGGTGCTTTGATAATCTGCGGGCTGCTGGGTATCTGCGATGGTGAACTACCTGCAGGCAGTGGTGTATCTGGTGTTAGTGAAGTATCTGCTGGTGCTTTGATAATCTGCGGGCAGCTGGGTATCTGCGATGGTGAACTACCTGCAGGCAGTGGTGTAACTGGTGTTAGTGAAGTATCTGCTGGTGCTTTTATTATCTGCAGGCTTCTGGGTATCTGCCATCAGTGAAGTATCTGCAGACCGTCCTTTATCAGCAAACATTGGTATATTTACTGACGGCTGGGAATCTCCATACACGGGTTATCTGTTTTCAAGTGGGATATGTTGAGGAGACGAGGTATCCACTGTAGCTGAACTATATTGAGGCAGGGGGGCATCTGGAGACAACCGAAGTCTGCTGGTGGTGCGGTATTTGCCAGCAGTGATCCCTTTCGGCAGTGAAGTGTCTGCTAGTGGTATCTTTTTCAGGCAATGTATCTGCAGGTGAGGGGAGAAGGGTATCTGCTGTTAGTGAAGCATTTGCTGGTGCCAGGGGGCACCAGGAGTATCCGCTGGTGGTGGAGTATTCGGCAAGGCATGGAGTGCATCCTTTGTGTGGGGTTAGCAGCTGTGTAACTGTGCATGGTAATACCTGTTCCTCAGAGGATCGTGCAAGCCAGATGTTGACACGTACTTGCACTCTTCTCAGAAGCTCGCAGGCTCTGTAATTTAATGCGTTCATTTTCTCTTGGAATTCCCACCTTCTTTTGTTTCCTTTACTTAATATTTCGCCTCCTCTCCAGTAATACTGCTGTAATGTACGGGCCTTATTTCCTTTAGTTAATGTTGAACGTTTTAGCAAGCAGCATTAACCCCAGAAGCAACCGTCTAATAATAACTGGCCTGATTCACCAGGTTGAGTTACTGCGCCATGGGTCTGTAATAAACAGTCAAAAGGCATCGCCTTCGAAGTTTGAGGCGTTTGTAGGGTAAAAGTGACTCTAGAGAGGAGAAACTCTGTCCCTTCACGGATTGATGTACAGTTTAATTCCAATTTGTGTTTGTGAAAGAACAAACTGTGGATATTGCATAGCTTTGTATATGGCAGAAAATGATAACGTTTTGGGAAAAAAACTATAAAGTTTAATCAGACTTGTCAGCCCATAAAACCAATACAGATAAAACTATGCAATATAAAATGTATAGAGTTTGAGACTACTGGCATCTTTTCTCGAGGATAAGGAACAATTATTTCCCTAGCACTGTAACCGTATCAAAGGAGCATGTGAGCGGATGCGAGTGCCACATTTAAAAATTAGCATGGCAAATTCTTATGACTAGACATTATAAATAACGGGCAGCCCTAGATTAAGTGTTGAATGGAAACGTTTACATTCATACGACAGTTACATTTTACTTCTCTGGATCTGATCTTAACCATAAATTCTTCAATATTCTACCCAGGGTCATAACTCACCCTCCAGTTCAAAGATCTCAGTTGGTAATTCGACATCTGGAAACTCAAGAATTAAGTGTATAATTCCCTCCAAGGTATTTATATCCCGATGACTTCAGTTGAGCTGATCTCAGTTTGCTAAAGGTTATTATTTTTTCTTTTTAAACATTTTAAGGCCACAGTCGCCAAGTACTAACCCTGCTGCCGTCCTCCGTACCTGGCCAGACTAGGTGCATAACTTCAAACCCTTTGTAGTTAGTTACTTAAAAAACATGGTATACTCTCGACATAAATCGAGCATAGATAGATAGGGACGAAAGTTTTTCCATTGGATCCACCCGGAAACCGCTCAAATAGTTAAATACATATACTTTTCCTTTTTTGGGCACGAAATACAACGAGCATAATCCCAGCTCTAATCGAAGGGCCTGAACAATCACTGATGTATAAGTAGTGTCTATTCAGCACCTTTTCCTCTCGGTTGCTGAAATTCATTTTCCGTCCAATTATATGAATCACTCTCCTATAAGCTAATAGTCCAGTCTTCCCACGAACATCTTGGTGTCACGTGCCGGCTCTGCGAACGTGACACAGGGGCCCGGGTCATGAACGGGTATTGCGCGTGACGCAGCGTGCGTGCCCGAACGTGCTGGAGCCGCAGGTGCGCTCGCGCGCATTCGCATTCACTGCTCTGTTGTTAGATGTCAAAACGTCCCTAGGGGTTCGTGCAGGCATGGGTGTCGAGCAACACGTAGATTCAAATCAGCCACTTGTTTTTGTGGTCATGACTACTAGCATGGAAAACGGGTTCGCCGCCGTGCGAACAGGATAGTATGGAACAACGATGGTGCTCAGACAAGATTAAGGAAAATGGGTTTGAGAAACTGCGGGTGTGATGAGTGGGCAGAGCCTTTTCAATAAAATCTATCTAAATTTAGAACTGGTACCTTCACCAGTGGCCCGCGTAGAATGTGAAACAGTTCTGGAATTGGAAAAAAGTAACTCGGAAACCCAAAAATCGGGGTCAAGGTTTGGCAGGGAAAAGGGGTGGAGTCACGAAGGGCGGAGCCTGACATGCAGAGTCAACTTAGACCAGCCCTACTGGCAAACATTTTACATTGGGGTCACAAAGTTTGGTCTGTGACGGGAACGAGGGCCGCAATGATGACAGCAGGGTGGTGGTGGGGGGCAATAAGGTAGGTATAAGGGAAGTGAAGCATACTAGTGGATGAATTGCACAATATAAAAGCAGAAAACGTGGGATTAATCCCAGCATCCCCACTTTACCAAGATGTGTGATCCTAGGCAATTGCTTTATTTCACTTTTCCTCCTTTTTCTTCATTAACACATATAAAAGGAGCTCGAAAAACATGCCTTTAGGATGTGTGTTGTACAAAACATTCTCTGGTGTTTGATTTTAATAAACTATAATGTTGTTCACGTAGACTAGGAACCCAGGCCACCCAAAAAGTGCACATAACGACTGGCTTGCCTCGTAATTCACTATTGGCAGTGTTGTCAGTGGGTGGGGGGAGGGGGGAGGGGGGAATACATTCTTCTAAATTCATATTTGAAAACTATCACTTTAAAAAATACTTTTCAATGTACTGATATATTCTGATGTACTAAGGTGATATCGTTCTAGATGTTAACGAAATGCACATTGTTTGATTTTTGAAGACTCCTTTTCATAGTTTTACACTTTTGCTGCAAGATGTCTTTGAAAATGAAGGTGTTCCTAAAGTTGATTGGTTCAGAACTCCCTAGTTACTTCCTTTCTTTAACTTCAATTCACCTTTAAATATAGGTTTGCCTGTTTATTCAACATCTTTTTAATGTTAGTGCTGAGTCAAGTGACCAGCAGCCTAGTGCTGCTCTTGACTTGGGGGGGGGGGGGGGGCACATGTAAAGGTCAGGAGGGCCGCTTGTGGCCCCCGGGCCGTACTTTGAGTATCATTGACTTCATTTATTTTAAAAAAAAATCTGTAAAAAAAAAAAAAAATTTGAAACTGTGGACATATGTGACAGTAAATCTGTTCTAAATTACTTATTTGGTCACGGAGAGGCTGCATTTTAAAATAGATTACAGGGTTAAAACACCTGCTTCAAGGTTTTTTTTTTGTGCCCAGTAATTTTAAAGGAATTATAACAGCTTCAAGATAACTATGGTGGTTAGTTCTTGGAGAGTTCTGTGCTTTGTCCAGTCACAGTTTTGAATAATAAAGCAGCATGGGGCGTTAATGGGCCTGGTGCAAAACACATTGTGTAATATGCAGGTCAGAGATCTATTTTATTTAGATAGGTGAATGGGCTACTGATTTTGACACTGAGATAATTGTGTTACTTTGAAGCCTTCTAATTCAGCACAGTAATCTATTTACTGGCATCAAAGGGATGGATGCAAACAGTAAATTGTGGATTTAGATCCTTATTGTTTTTTTCTCAAACTGTTGTTATTCTAAGAGTGCAAAAATGGATTCATTTTGATAGTAATACAGTCTTGTTAGTACAGACCACCACAATAACTGTTACATTTTGTATTCAGACTTTTTCTCCTGACCCATTCTCTCTTAACATATTCAGTCTACAAGTATGGATAAGATGTTATTCCTACACTTTACAACCCTCATTGTGTTGTTTAACATTTCCTGTACATTGATTTACACACTTGCATGATTAATTGTGCCTGTGCGCGTAATGCAAAGTGCTTTGTCATCCTATACTTGGATAAGTAGTGCTATGAAAGGATTGAATATAAACAATAGTATTGAATTGAGATTGTATTTATAAAGCGCAGCTATCACTCCGCGAGGAGTATCTTGGCGCTAACGTCATACAGTAGTAGGAAAACAAGGTATTGACTTACTGAAAGTAATTAGATCAGGGCAAGTCAAAAGTCATCCGAGATACCAAAGTTCCAGGTTTTGAGATCTTTCCTGAATGAGGGTTCAGTATTGCAGAGTTTGATCTGAGCTGGCAGCTTATTCCATGCTCTGGCACCCAAGAAGGCTAGGGTTCTTGCGCCTTTTAGTTTATATCTAAAGTTGGGCAGTTTAAGAAGATTTGCCGAGGAAGATCTGAGCGGCCTAGTAGTGGTATATGGAGTAAAGCGTGCCGACAAAAATTTGGGACCGACCTTCATCTTTGCCCTAAACGTAACAAGAAGTTTCTTAAAAAGAATTCTTTTGGGTACCGGGAGCCAATGGAGTTTACTCAAGGCGGTGGAAGCGGAGGACTTTCTGGGGAGTTTAAGTACCAGGCGGGCTGCAGCATGTTGTACCACCTGAAACTTCTTTAAGACTGACCTATTAACTCCAGCCAGTAGCCCATTACAATAGTCAATACGAGAGAGTATCAGGCCCACTGCTACAGACGTTCTAGCAGGCAAAGGAAGAAACCTAAAGAATTTTTTTAGGGTTTTAATTAAACCAAAACACATTCCTGCAACCGCTTTGGTATGGGGAAGAAAGGAGAGGGAGTTATCAAATTGGACTCCTAGATTCCTGGCTACCTTCACAACCTCAGGAGGTGGAGTTGCTCCATCGGGCCACCAATTAGACGGGTGGAAAGAAGTGTCCATCCCTATGGGAAGGATCTCTGTTTTGTCCGTATTACACTTCAAATGATTAGTCGACATCCATTGAAGGACCGCAGTCAGACAGACTTTAAAATTCATTTCATCTTGCGTAGAGTCGTTCTCCAAAGAGATAATCATTTGAGTGTCATCTGCGTATGACAAAGCCTCAATCCCGAAGGAGTTAATCAGGGTAATGAGGGGTGCCATATAGACATTAAAAAATAGTGGACTTAGAGAAGACCCCTGAGGGACTCCTGCTGTAAGGGGTCGTTCCGAAGAGAGGAAGGGACCTAGGGTAACAGCCTGTCTCCGAGAGACCAGGAAGGATTTAATCCACCTCAACACCATAGTAGGTGGTCTTTAAATCAGTATTTGTGTAATTACTCACACAGACTGATAAGTATTGCATTCTTACAGTGCAACCACATTTCTTACATAGAGAGCTGAACAAAGTTAAAAACCTGCCTCCAATAGTTTTTCTTAAGTACCTGTGAAGTGATAAGAAGCTGTATGCCTTTGTTTCCTTGCATAGCATTGGCATCTAGGTGTTGGACTGCAGATGGCTCTCAGCCAGGATGATACTTGAACTAAAGGAGGGATGATGGCGCTTTAAATCAGACCTTTGTTTTGTGCCCAGCTGGATGTTCAAACAAGAAAGCCCCTTCTCTAACTGCATATTGCTTTACCAACCTAAATGTAGACAATATGCGGGTGCTGCTGACCTACGTCCTGGTGTCAGAGTAGTACACAAAGACAAATTCAGCATGTTTCTGTGGGAAAATAGCTTCCAGAACCGGGGCCTGGCAGGTTCTTCCTACTTCTCAGCATTGATGCAAAGACATCTGAAGACCTTTTAAGTCAAGGTGTTCTTTCCATTCCTGCAGCTCTTCACACGTTTTTGGCTTGTTTCCAAGAAGGACTTAATGTTGCTTTACCCGACTAATCTTTGGCTGAAGCAGGTTAGAGAATTCCTTTTACTAGTACATCCTAGTAGATCTGTTTATAATCTGAAGGTAATGGGTTTTTGTCCTTGCGAATCCATGCAACTCTGTTTTCATCCTAGGTTGATAAAAGGAGTACCATTGAGTTAGGTAACAGTATACATATTGTTATAGTATTTCGAACATGTGTCGTGTTATGACCGCTTTATAAGCTGCTGTGGTTGTACTGACCTAGTATGTGCAAATGGCGTTGTGCTAGGGTGATTAGTGCATTCTGTAATTGCAGCTGGTACTGTCTCATACTGGGGGACGCAGATTGATTAGTGTCTTATGTGCAGCTGTAGATGGTCCTTTATCATAGTAGTATCAGCTGTCATTGTCGCTGGGGATCACCGGTATTTGATGATTGCTCTGTGCCATTCTGGTAGGTACCGGTGACCCTTGGGCTCTCTAGTTAGTGCTTCTGGCCTTGTTCCGCTCTGGTAGCTATGTGCCCCGCTGGTATCTACAGCTTGCTCTGTGTCTAGCTAGTAGGTAATTATGACCCTACTTGTAGTACCCCGGTATTTCATTCATTGGTAGGTGCTGTTCGCTCTGTCTCACAATTGCAGGTGCTCATGAAAGTGCATTGATGGTTGATGATGATCAGCCACTGCCTTGCTTGTAGTTGTTGGTGACTGCACTTTATTGGTAGACACACACAGTTGTTTTCGGTCCTTGATGAAACCTGTGTGTCAGAATGCTGTCCCTCCAATGGTACATTCTCCCAGGCACCCCCACCACTCCTTTCATGGCTAGTTAAAAAGCCTCTTATTCTCCAACAAAGGCGAGTCCAGTTTATTAAAACACTTTCACCAATCTGTCATGCTTGTGCAGAAATATGGGTACATGGTTAATACCGAATGCTTCATTATAAAGGATGTGGCATGTATATCAATGCATAACTATGAGGAAAACACAATTTCGTGCAGTATGAGTGCTGAGTGTTAGCTTTGAAAAAACAAGAATGGGCATCAGCAAAGATGTAATGAAATCAATACAACACAATTGTATGTGAAGTCTGGGTGAGATGGGGGCAATAGTCAAAGTAATACAGGCTCTAGGTGGTAAGTAACATCAGTGTGATAACGATTCATAACGGGTAAGCGTGATTTAGAGGATTTGCGATACAAGAAACAGGGGATAAGAGAGCCAGTGCCTTAGGTAGGCAAATGTACAGTGTAGACTCAGTAATGAAGGTCAGTCAACATCGCACACACTTGGGAAGTGGAAACGGGATTCCACTCAGAGCTGGAAAGACAGAGGAAGTCGAGTCTCAAATACCCATTTCCCGGAGGCATGACTCTGCTAGCCTCACAAGGGGCAGTCAGGAGTTCTGGGAGGGAGGGAAAGTAAAGTATATCACATTTTCTTCAATCTTTCAAGCTGTATTGTGATTTGCCAATGGGTCTTTGACAACCTGCAATCAAACCTGGCAAAGAAGTGGTTTCTGCAGAAAGGCATTCATCACCAATCTACAACCTAACCAGTGCTATAATCCGTGTACCACTGTGGGAGCAGAGATGAGGCTTTTTACTTGATTCTTTTCCTTGTCATGAAGACCTATGGGGAATCCAGGCAGAGTGGGACAATACATTGGCCAACAAGTAACACAAGGAACACTCTGAAAATGTTGACAATGAATATTATGCTAGGATTAACACTATCAACTGGTATGTAACCTGTACGATAACTGTAAAATCTAATAAAAAGGTTTACAAAACAAACAAAAAAGTAATACAAGGAAAACCTCCTTTAAGATCAAGACTTCCCAGGGGATAGTTCTTTAAGTAACATCTGGGATTTCAGTGATCTCCCTGGATCGTAGGACATTTACTTCCATGCAACGTGTCATCCACAGGATCAGAATTATCTATGGTTCATTGTCCTACAAAATCACTCCCAAACGAGTGTTTTTCCATTCAATCTGTGGTCAGACCGAGAGATTTAATCAAAGTTTTGATCTCTTTCACAAAGTTTCCATGGCATGATGATGCAAGTGCTTTATTTTTGAGCCATTGCATGCAGATTTGACAGTGCAGATGACCCAGAACACTGGGCACGTGTGCATATTATTAGAAGAATATGCCTTCCTCATGTCTCAAGCTACACTGAAGTTTGTTCTACTGCAGCAGTTCCAATTCACCAGGGAGTATTTTTGCATGAATGTGGATAGGCGTCCTTGATTGTGGTCAGGATAGAAAACTTATAGAAGTACTCTCCTCTGACCCTTTAATTTTTCTCAGCTTTATGAAAGTTCTTAATTTAGCTACCTGGGTAAACGACCGATTTGATGGGTGTATCGTAGTGGTGTGACCTGCACCTATCATCGTGGATGAGCTACATTATTAGGTTCAGGTTATAGAAGAGTAAACACAGGTTCTGGTCACCAGATTTATCTGCTTGGGTCTGGTATGGCGGCTGAACAAATTCGATCACTTGACCAGTTTCTCTCCATTTTCTATATCTTAGATAGTGGTCACCAAAGATATCCGTCTGTTGGGCTGTAGAGCGATGCTAGGTGACCGGACCGCTTAGGACCAGAAGTCAATGTGTAATGCTACTGATTCTTCCAGATGGAGAGAGTTAATGACTATCTGAGAGATGTTACGGACTTTCACCCCCTCTGTAAAGGCCCCAATGTTGATGCACATCAACATTAGGTTGGTCAATACTTCTTGTGTTACATCAGCCAGGTTAGCAGATCTGCTCTTGAGCTGGGTTGCACGTGAAGTCATTATCCATGGTGCATGTTGCTAGAGTGGAGAATGCTCATGTCTGGCAGTTGCCTTATTTTATTAACTTTCATCTAGAAGGAAGAATATTCCAATTGGTCACTGAAAGATTTCCTGGCGAGGTTGCGTCAACTGCAAATAATATGCTATGCTTCCAAAGTACTGCACACGGACTGTGAGTCTAGCTGCTTAGAGAGCGGATCCTTCCATTTCCATTAGAGCTACTGTCTGCCTTCCCTTTCACTCCCTGTTACACAGAAGGTTTCTTTCCAAGATCTTACTGGAAAAGGCATAAGTGAATCTGATAGTATTTATTATTAGTTTATTAACACCACATAAACAGTTTGTTACAAATAAACGTGCTCCTAAAAAACACCCCTGTAGACAATTTCAAATATTCCAAAATGTGCACATTTCCTGTATTACTCCCTTCACGTCAGTATTCATTAACGCTTTAGCAAGATGCTAATTATTTAGCTCAGTATTTGTTGATTGCACAAAAGTGTGTAATAATGTTGTCTAATAAGTATATGAGCAAATTCCAATCATACATGCAGCATTGTTTCAATTGAACTTGACAATAAAGTAACACCAAGTTATGAATCCGTCTGCTTTTAATACATTTCCATAACCAAATTGAATCTTCGGCTATGATAATCTTAATTCAATTCAAAGGGGCATGTATAGAAATGCTGTCAGTCTCCTTGAAATACATTGAGTTATGTATTCAGAATGTGCCCACTTTCCCCTTAGCGCATACTTGTTAGCCATATATGTAAAAGATTTTGCCCTACTAGATTAGCATCTAAATCATCACAATTTATGAATCTGGTAGTACCCGGTATTCCTTGGACTACCTGGTATCCCTGCCTGCTCCTCGCGCCTTACTTGTTGGTGGCCGTTCCAGCTTCCCCTCTCTAGTTTTCTCTTCTGGTTCCGTCTCCGGGATGCCATATTTACCTCTTGTGTGGAGCTTGAATGCATAGGTGTGTGTTCTAGGGAGATTGTGATTCCCATTTAGGAGTGACCTGGACTAGGTGTGCTAGAGGTCTGTGCAGAGCATTGGGACCATCTGGTTAAGTGGACAGCTCATAAGGATTTACATCCTGGTCCCTGTGACCTCGTCTGGCTACTTGTCTTATTACAGAGTGATTTCTGACAGGCTTGGTGCCTTTTACTTTTTGTGGTCAGTGTCCACCCGTAAAAGCATTTCAGGGCTCATCATGGGATGCAGTCTCCTTCACGGATTCTTTTGCTCTCTATCTGTTATGTCATTTTAAAGTTGAACTTTCCCAGAAACATCCTGTGCTACCACCCTGATCCGTCCCGTTCATTTTGACACCCTTGTAGTATGTTCTTTTTTTTAGACATTTTTGGATAGGAACCTTAATTTTTTGTAGCTAAGATATTAATGTTGGTGGAAATCCCGTCTACTAGGTGATGAGGGGGGGGGAGGGGGGAATTGATGGTCACGAACATCAGTTACTAACAAAGCCGACTAAGACAGAGGCGTGGCTTATTCTACACAGACTGTTTCTACACTTCAGAAGCAAGTGCCTCCAAGGCTGCCAAATTTCCCATCTGCTCACGTGTGACTTTTTCAGATTTGCACAGCGTCATTGTGTGACATTTCCAGGTCTCATGTGTGACACTTTGAGTGACACTATGACCCTGATTACTAGTCGGGTGGAGCGGAATTCTCGTGTGGAATCGACTCCAGCAATCAGTTATTAGTGGTCCATTGCTTTGCACAGATTTTCTGGGCGCAGAAACAGTTGACCAGATTACTCAGAATGGGGTTGCAGTGCAGTGCGACCCCGGTCCCCACCACCCCACCCATCAATCAAGGCTTGGGGAGGAGCAGGTAAGGTGCAGCTTCCAGGCAATAGTCCCCCCTTCCCTGCCAGCCTCCCACTACCCATTTTCCCACATCTCGCCCAGGCTGCCTTGCAAAGCAGGTGTTCTATGTCTCTGTTAACCCTCACAAACTTGGGAATTTAGTGCGCAATTCTGTCTGGCAAAATCCAGGTCAGGATAGTTATTCACCATACCTGGGAGTTAAACTTGCATTAGGTGGAGATATTGGCAATAACAGAAGTTCTGGGCACCTAGAATCTCTCCAAACGTATCCACGCAACGTTTCATCGGGATCTTGATCTCAAGCTTAGTAGTTTGACCTAAGCAATGCCATTTCATCCTCTGGTAGCAGACATTCCCCCCAGCGGTATAATCACTGACACTGAGTGAAGGAATTGACTCCATAGCAGAATGATTCCCCAGCAGTGCAGACTGCCTACCCTGCGGCCTCTGGCACATTATTACCTCCCTGCCAGCAATGATTCTCTGAGGGCGCATCTGCCACCATCTCCTGCCTCATAAAAACGTGCACACCGGTGTCCCCTTCTAAACAAGCCTCTGGATCCTACAGGAATTGGTGTAATTGAAAATGTCATACTTGAGAATAAAGCTCTGTTTAAAAACTTAACAAAATTAAATAGCCGATGCTGCAAAACTGCAAATACTAGAAAAAAAGCAGGATGCGCCCCAGATATAAGACAACCTGAGAGCGAGTGCTGCTTTTCAACACAAAAGTTTTAATTTAGGAAGTACAAGTAGTCAATTCACTGAAGTGTATTCTGAGAATTGGAAACTATTTCCTTTCTTAAGTTTAGTTTTGGAAATGGGTAAAGCTGTTCACAGGGTCACAATTGTAGTGATGTTGTGGGTTAGACATGGCCCATGTTTTACCCCATGCCCAGGGGTGTATCTTGGTCAGTAAGATTGGGGGGGGGGGGGGGTATGAGCTTCAGATTTCCCAAGTCACGCTAGTTAAAATAAATTATATGAGAATCAGGGCAGCAGAGGGACTTGAGGAGCAGTAGGAAGGGAAAGGAGTGAGGATTGCCAGGGATACGTAAAACTCAATCTTACGTAAAACAACAACGTTTAAGAATTTAAATCAGAGGTGTGTGTGTTTCTGTCTGCATGTCTATGTAAAAATCCCATGTGGAATCTGACAACACCTCACCGTTTCTGACTTAAAGCACCTGTACCCAACTATTTACTACAGAATTCATTTATTAGGGGAGGGGGGCACCCTAACCTCCCAACACCCCCCCCCCCCCCAAGCTATGCCCCTGACCATACCTGTCATGCTAGTTTTTGCATTCTTCTGAGGACAATTTTTCATTTATCCATAGCATGCCCGTTGGACATGAACATCCTCTAGGCAAATTAATTTACAGTTACTCGTTTTTACGGCCTCGAGTTCATATGCTGTATCACTTACAGTTACAATGAACCAAACCACTTTTAGCGGCCAAGTAGCCTCTTATTGTGTGTGACTCCTGTTCTAGGGTTTTATCCAACATCACATTGCATTCTGGTGCTTGTTGCCTCTTCTTTTAATTATAGCTTTGAGCTCAATGTCACAACATGCAAAGTGTTTCTGGCTAGAACGCAGCGCCCAGAAATGGGATAAAGTGTTGGGTGCACTGCCTTTGTTCCCACCACTGGCCTGCCAGCTGTGTGCCAGCTCAGCTGGGATGGTGCGGCCTGTTTGGAATTATAATGACGCTGCCAGGCCCTGGGCTGGTAATATTTAGGTGCAAGACGCTGGGAAAGGTGGACCGGGCATCATTCGGAGCGGGAGAGAGGCAGTAAGCAGTTATGTCTTCCCAGTGTTTGCAGTGAGAAACGGGGGCAGCTTTGCAACAGTTCGACAACTATAAAACACTGAAGACTTGGTTTTAAATATTTTCAGTGAAATTATAAGGAGCTCTTATTGTTTCTCGGCGGATGTTTTGCTCTCGGTACTGCCCCTCCCCGGACAGCTGCAAGACAATGACTTCTGAGAGCAACGATTGGACACAGTGGATCTCGTTGCCATAACTACCACCCCTACAACACTATGCAAACTGCAGGAAAGTGCTAGTAGGGTCTGACTGTAAAAGTTATTAGCACGAATAGTGTTGTGAGTTAGTCTGAGCTATGAAAGAGCTTAATTTGCGTGATATTTCATGTAAGTGCAGTGATGCTAGAAAAATGCCCAATTTGCGTTACTCTCACCCTTGATGAGTGGCCCTTAGCAGAGTTGTGCCTGGTATCAAATTTTAATTCTGTAGTCTTGTTTTTACATTCCAAAATATTTGGATGGAAAAAGTCTTGAGCATATGTTTCGCGGGCACTCGAGCAGTCCACAGTGTAGTGCAAAGCGGGGCTGGACTGGAAACCAAAATCCGCCATGGAAAAAAATATTCAAACCAGCCCCACACTCACACTGCAGAAGGCTGCGACTAGAATGTGGCAATTAGGGTACGTTTTCATCAAAGCAGTCCATCCTGCTCTGAAAGCAGACCCCTAGCCTGCATGGTATTGACTTTGAAGCTGCATATTTTTGTTTATTTTGCAGAAAATGGCAACTTTTTTTTATTATTTTACAAATAGTGATACTGTCATTGGGGTTGGGAATTAGGAATGTGGTAGAGGGTGTGTGATGGTGGATGCAAGCAAGAGTCCAAGGGGTTGAGGGAGAATGAGAAGATACCAGTGGGTATGGGGCAAGTACTGGCTAGTGACTGCTTTGTGGAAAGTGGTCATATTGTGAAAGGAGCCAGAGAGTTGGTGGTGGCTCGAGAGTCAATTGGGGATAAATTGAGGTGAGCGTGAAATTTGACCAGCAGTAAGAGAAAGGAAGAGATTGTGGGACGTTCTGACAAGGGTTGTTCGGCAGGGAGTTATATTCTGTTAAGCAAAATAATTGCAGCCAAAATGAAAAAAGACTTTTTAGGTTTGGTGTAAAAGCCCAACTGTTGCCAGAACTTATGGATCATAAGAAAAAGACCGTATGGAGCTGTACTGTGAAAAGGGGCTTCGGCTCTGCTCATCTGTTGATCACCCCAGTGGCGTCCCATGCAGGTAAGAGCGGTGGGGTGAGGTGGGGGAGAGGGGACTCGACAGAGGACGAGGGAAAATTAATTATTTCATTTTCTCTCGTTTTTGTCTGTCGAGTCCCCTCCCACCACCACCACCACCCCACCCTACTGCTCTTACTTGCACTGGCCGCTCCTGGATCTTCGGCGCTAGGTGCTTGCGATTGGGCAGAAGGTGTGTACTTCCACTAAAAAAAGCTTATTTGCATATTTTGTCTTGTGGTGGGGAAGGCCTGTGCTCAGTACTTTAGGCCTAAGTTGGTTATGTTGGCAGACCAGTGATCAAGGCTGTAGGCCTATATGGTGCATTAGGAAAAGTAGGTCAGATGTCTTATGTCTGATGTGTTTATTATGAAAGGTTACAACGAATCGGTACACCACACACGTTTGTTGTGAAAAACACATCTTAAAGCTAATGGCCCTAAATGGTGGGGTTTTGAATACACTGTGTTAAAGTGTGTGGGCAGGTAATTTGTTACATGAATTCTCATGAATTCTCATACATTTGCAGCGTAGGCAAGGGTTTTGGTGTTGGGTATCAAGTCTGATCATGCTGTGGGTAGAAAATTTGCACTGTGAGACTCCTTCTTAGGCCCTCATGAGGAGTTGTATTTTGTTTATTTCCCCTGTAGTTTTGACCCTATTGCACGGGAGTCAGATTAATGAAACCTTGTCTTGTTGTAAGTAAAGCCATGCACAATACAAAGAAAACACACTAAAATGTAACTTTACTGATGACCTCTGAACTGCCCATGAGTTGTGTACATATTCTGGCTTCCCCTCATGCATGCTATCTTCCCCTACAATCAAAACTTTGGTTGATGAGGGGTTGAAGCACGGCATACAGAGAGAAAGTGATGGGGCCCGGATTAAAAACTGGTTTGTCTGGAATCTGACACATATTTTGTTTCCCAAGATCAACAGCTGGAATGAACCTAAGACTTTCCAGAAAAGTATACTGCATATTTGCTTTTTCTAATTAATACTGAGAGTCAAACTCGACGGTTGACCATCAGAAGACGTCAGCTGCAGCATTCGCTGGGTCTCTTTCACTGTTCTCATTGTTCGACACCTATATTGTGTCACTTTGCTATTATCATAAAGATACTCCTTAATTTAAGCCTGTATGTATGTATCCAGCCATTACTTTATGCTTTTACTCCCTGGGTTAATCAGCTATTATTGTGAAAGTAGTGGTCTAGAGGTAGTCTAGAAGTGGACAGTTAGTTCACCTATTTCTAGGGCCTATCAAAGAACCTAATGTAGCTTTATCTATTGCAAATAATTTTTCTTTATACAATGTTGCGCCCTCCGATTGCCTTCTATCTCAAAAAGCCTCCCTTATATTGCAAAAACCTTACATGAAAAATTGACTGTGACTTATAACGTCTGATTGTCGCCTCTCCCTGAGTTCTTTCGAATGACGCTCTTCTGATTCTACTTCCTCTGCAAGCATCCTCCATCTAGAGTAGAACCCTCTCTAGGTCTCATGCATGTTTGCATTAATCTCAGTTTTCTTCTTCAAAGTGCCAGCACCTCATTTCATAAATCACAACTTCTTTTTCTTTCAAACTATCCCCCTGCAATTTAACAATACCTAATATTTTCAAATTGTTCTATTAGTCCCACCAATCATTCACGTGATCTCATATAGCCCTCAATAATGACCACGCCTAACCTCTATTTATGTCATCTACAACAGAGAAAGGAGAGCAAATGCATGGAAGGGTTCCCTCGATAGCACATGACTAATCTCAACAGCCAACCAATGACAACGGGACTAACCACTAACCGCGTGTTACAAGCAGCATGCTGCTCAATATATATTGCTTCTGATCAGGGTATTAAGGGTTCTATAAATGCAATTACAATGCAGTATTATGACTCCGTGCCTGGTGGTTGCCTTGTGTGAGGCCTTATGCTCAATACAGTAGGCCTAAGTTGTTATTTGTGACAAACCAGTGGTAAACTGTACGCGTGATTGATTTACTGTGTCAGATGCAGATGGCATAGGTCTGATATGTTTAACATGAAAACTTACTACAGTAGCAGTAAGCATGGCTTATTGTGAAAAACATAGTAGGCAAGAGTTTTGGTGTTGGTTACTCCCCTGACAAACCTTGGGCATAGATGATTTGCCCAGTGATAATCCCAACTAGATTTTCTTAGGTTGGGTTGTGCATTGTTTTACTAACTGTAAGTTTGTACATACTTGTAATTTTTTGCATAGCATGTAGCTGTGTGTGTATTGAAGGACGTTTTTGGTTTAACCTTACAGCTTTAGCTGCCTGCCAGGCTCCTCTAATAAAAGAAAAACAAAATTCGTACCAACATAGGCATACATACAAGTGCTTTTGGTCAGCTGTTGATGTGCTGAAGTGTCATTCACATTCTGCTTCCGATCATGACAACATACAGCATGGGGAAATGCCTGAGGCCACCTTGGCCTCTATTTTATGTGAAATGGGTTCTATTGCACATACAACATGTTTTCATCTGACTCAAAATGAATACACGTCAATGCCAGGATTAGTAGACCAGCTCTTATAGTTTCCCTTTTTCTCCTTTTAATAGGTCCTCTTTAATTTTTTTACTTCTTTATTTTGATTTCTTTTTTAAAAGCACCTGGCAGCTTCCCGGGCACTGCTATTCGACTATTTTTTGCTACCCAATTTATTTACAGTGCAGGGCATCCCATTCGGCATTTGCCCCTAAACCAGGTGTCTTAGATTTAAACAAACAAAAAGTGATGAGAGGAATGCTTACAATTAGCATAATCACTGAATATTACTCAGGGTGGTATTCCAACGCATTGTTATTTTGCCTAGCATGTCATCTCAGTTTGGACCCAGCCATAGGCAAATTGATCTTGAGACTACTTAAATAGGAACAGTCCAGCCTGAACCTCAAGGCACACAATCAAGAACGCAAGCAATCCTGAACCGGAACACAAGCAAGCCAAGCCCGGTGTCACCCTGATAGAGGCTCTTCAGTTGGTCGGTTACATTGGTACAATGAGCACAGCACCCAGGTCTGGGCATACCCTTTTCATTTAGGGGGGTACAAGTAACACATAAAAGGTGATGGGAGGAATGCTTGCTATTTGTCTGACTGCTGGCGTTTGCTTGGGTAGTATTCTAACCCATTGTTCTTTTGCCTACCGTATCATGTCAGTTTGGACCCTGCCATTTGTAAATCCATCTTCACCCTGATCCAATAGGAAAAGTCCAGCCCGAACTGCAAAGCCAGGTCGTCCCCAAAGTGGAGCTCAAGCAACCCAAGACTGGTTTCACTCTGATTGGGGCTCTTGAGGCAGCTGTAGCTTGGTTCCAGTGGCACAGCGAGCTCAGGCACCCATGTCTGAGCATACCCTTGCCACTTATAGTGGTACATCAAACATACAAAAGGTGATGGGGAAAAATGCTTGCAATTTGTCTAGCCACTGGCAATCGCTGGGTGTAGCATTCCAAATCATCATTCTTTTGCCCACCATGTCACTTCAGTTTGGACCCTCCCATATGCAAACCAGTTTTGACCCTGCTGCAATAGGAACAGTCCAGCCCAAACTGCCAGGCACACAAGCAGGAACATAAGCAAACCAAGAGCGGGTCAGTTAGGTGTAGCTTGGTTCCAGTGGCACAAAGAGCATGGGACCCACATCTGTTAAACGTTGCCACTTAGAGAGGTACATCAAACACACGAAAGGTGATGGGAGGAATGCTTGCAATGTGTCTAACCACCGGCAATTGCTTGGGGTAGCATCCCAGCCCATTATTCCTTTTCCCACCATGTCACCTCAGTGTGGACCTAGTCATATGCAAATCAGTCAGGACCATGCTCTTCCAGTAGGAAGGGCAAGGCCAGGTACTCTCCGAACTGGCGATACCAAAGGGGGATGATGGACGGAGTGTTTGAGCAAATCAAACACTCACCCCCAGTCAACTGATCTGGGTTTAATCCATCATCATTCTTTAGCTCACTCCACCACCCCAGTTCAGACATGGCCATATGCAAATCAGTCTGACCCAGTGCCTCATGGGAACAGTCCAGCCCGAACTGCCAAGCCATGTCTTCCCTGGACCGGAAACAAGCATCCTGGGACCGGTTTCGGGTTCATAACCCTCATCAGCCAGGCTATCTTGAATCCAGTGGCAAAGTGAGCAAGGGACCCATGTGTGGGCATACCCTGCCAACTTAGGGCGAACAAAGCGATACCAAAGTGGGATGATGGACGGAGCGTTTGAGCAAATCAAACACTCACCCCCAGTCAACTGATCTGGGTTTAATCCATCATCATTCTTTAGCTCACACCACCACCCCAGTTCAGACATGGCCATATGTAGGGAGGACCTGGCTTGGCAGTTCGGGCTGGACTGTTCCCATGAGGCACAGGGTCAAGACTGATTTGCATATGGCTGGGTTCAAACTGGAACGGCATGGTGAGCAAAAAAACGATGGATTTAGGCCCAGATCTCTGTACTGGGGTGAATGTATGACATTGTTCTGCATTCTGTCCATCAACTGTTGTTTTTGCATTTGTCACCCCGAGTGGGAAGGGTATGCCCAGACGTGGGTCCCGTGCTCTCTATGCCACTGGAATCAAGCTATACTGGCTGAAGAGGGGTGAAACTCAGAAACCGGTCCTAGGATGCTTGTTTCCAGTGCAGGGAGGACATGGCTTGGCAGTTCGGGCTGGACTGTTCCCATGAGGCACAGGGTCAAGACTGATTTGCATATGGCTGGGTTCAAACTGGAACGGCATGGTGAGCAAACAAACTATGGATTTAGGCCCAGATCTCTGTACTGGGGTGAATGTGTGACATTGTTCTGCATTCTGTCCATCAACTGTTGTTTTTGCACTCTCCTAACTGGAACACAAGCAACCCAAGACTGGTTTCGCCCTCATTGAGGCTGTTCAGTCAGGTGTAGCACGGATCCCACACTTGGGCATGCCCTTGCCACTTAGGGTGGTACATCAAGCACACAATTATATACTGTGCATATCATATTAGTGTTTTATTGTTCCAAGAAGACACATTGCTTCTAAATAAATGTGGCATTCATGTTGAAATGATAAATGAGAGATACAGTATGTACAAACTATCCCAAGATTTCCACCCTCTGCTAGGTTTAATTTATTGCTTATTGTTTATTACAAGCGCATGTATGCAACTTTAAGACGATGACATTTTTTATTTTTTAATATTTTTATTCCACATGCCTGTTGAGTTTGTGTGTTTGGTATATGTGTGAGTGGGTGCATGCAAAAATAAGTCAAATGGTTGATGAATGTGATGCATGAGGGAAAGGATAAGTGATTGAGTGCGTATAGGATGTTATTGAGTGCTTAAACTTGCTAGTGACTGAAGCCGGACCTTATTACATAGCCAGTGTGCGTTTCTGTTGTAACATGAGAAATACAGTGCTTTTTCTTGGATTCGTGCAATCATTTTTAAGTTTGTACTCAACTGAAAACGGCGGGCCAAAAACATAAGGTGGCATCTACATTATTTGGCTTGGGAGCCGTTAGGGGCTTTAGAAAACATGAGTCTGGAGCCCTGTGGCGTGCTGAGGAGAAATACACGTACACTGCACTCCAGAAATTACATCTTCCCTGATTAGAACTATCAAATTACCTTATTGTTTTTAGGGAGTATATCATAAGACTTGATTTTTATTTAGTTGTTTGTAAAGTTCACCAAACAGTTAACATTTAAAACGTTTCTCAGAAGCTTTCATGTCAGCCACCCATTCTCCGACAATATACACAAGTGTAAGTGTTTTCTTACAGACCAGTGCCGCTAAGTTACTATCTTCGCCCTCAGTTATAATTAGGGCTCCCGGTTTAATGGTATTTATTTTTTTGACATTTCCGTGTGTACTTATCTAAATTTATTTTGGGTTTTCTGGAAAAATAAAGCTGAAATTAGTATATTTCAACATTTATTTAACCGGTAAACATGCACTCATGCTTGAATGCCTACTAGGGTTCAATGTTGTCAACCCCCCACAGAAGATGAATCAAAATGCACTTATATGAAAATATGCATATTTCAGTATCAACCTTGTGCATATCTACTTCTGTTAAAGCCTCTTTACTAAAATTACTTTTTTTTTTTTAGCCCCCTTACCTACCAATCCACACAGCTATTGGCCTGGCAGTCATGGCAGACAGTATTTAGAATCACTGAAAAAGTTGCGGTTTTATCCACATTAAAAAATAAATACAGACCGGAAAATAAATGTCGTCAGTCTGTGTTTATCTGTAAAAATCAGTGAAAACAGGGAGTCTTAGTCATAATTACTAACATTAAAAGTGTTTTCCAGCCTTTGCGTCTTTCTGCATTGAGCCGTAAAACGAGGGACCAAAAATATGGGGAAGAAAACTTCCAAGAGATTAAAAAAAAATGAAATGCATTTCATAAGGCCAAAACATTACAACGGAAGACTGACAATATCATTCTTTACTTTTCAAAAGTATTTACATGTGATGTCTTAAGGGTCAGTAGCCATGTGACATCACTTTCTATATTGGGTAAATGGGCCAGTGATGCGACTTCCAATCCGGCATCCTCTTGGTGAATTGACACCCTTCGATTAAAAAAGATAGCGGGGAACACGTATTCCAGTCCAGCAGGTAGACATTACTCTCACCCTGCTGAGGAGGCTACCTTCCGGGTTGCTGCCGCACCCGGAGCATCTAGGCACTAGATTCCACGTTCTTGGTAAAAATGCGGATGTATTCTCCTACCCGGGTAAAGTCAAGTGGGTGATGAGTTTTAAAAAGATATAGCTGTAGGGAACGGCTGGGTATTACTTGGAGGTGCTGGTAAAGCGAGGGTGATTAGCAGTAGCGACTGGAAAGTCGGGTGTGATGATCAGGATGTTTGTTGATTTCTTGTATAATGTTTTATGCCTCCATGGCCTAAGGTCGCCGGTACGTGGGGAGAAGCGGGTTGCTTTGCTAACACCCAAGCGTGCAGGCTTGCATGCATAAAATGCGGCCTCTCCACATGTTATGAGGCGTGGGCCGATACTGGTGGGTTTGGAGTAGAGCTGGAGTTCAAGTTGTCACTCTACATTCTTCTTGATTTTAGGTGCCAGCGAGTGACGGGATCCGACTAACCATGGAGAGCGCCCTGACAGCCCGGGACCGGGTCGGAGTTCAAGACTTCGTCCTGCTGGAGAACTTCACGAGCGAAGCAGCGTTCATTGAAAACCTCCGGAAGCGATTCAAGGAGCACCTCATCTACGTAAGTAGCACTGCTGCATCCTTGCACGCGGTGGCACGAGTTCGTTATGACATCATGTGTGTTACAGTTAAGGTCTGTGTGCTCGCGCCGCGTCTCGAGATCCTGCCCCGTGTTTACCTTCAGCGGGTCACGGTGTTCGAGTTCCACGTTCTTGGCTGTTGTGTCGAGTGGCGCCGGAGGCTTCACGTGTCAGGGTCGGTTGAGCTCCTTGCTGGTCTTGTCTAAGTGTCGGAAGTCGGCCCCGGCAATAGGTTACCTTGTCTGCCCCCCTCTGATGCTGGTGTTACTGCGGTCACAGACTTACAGGCCCATCTCTCCTGTTCTTTTCTTTCTGTCGTTTTTTTTTCTGTTGAGCATTGAATGCACTGGGTTTGCAGACGCTTACACATACCGAATGGAATGAAATGACGATGACTAACAGGCCTTTCCCTTTGCACCGAGAAATGGTGTCCGTGCTTTTCTTTTCCTTTTTCCAGTTAGTTCTCTCATATTATAAATAGTCAGGCTGATTTTTTTCTCTTTGTGCAAGAGAGACGGTATAGCTTACTTCTTCATGGTAGCGTGGCTACTGCTGCAATTCACAATGTTGCGTGGGACTGTGCACCATCCTGTAATGGTTTGTTCTTACTGTGTCACACAAGGCGTCTCCTTATGGTGTGGGGCAGTATGCCACCATGTTGTGTGGGGCGGTGTGCAGTCCTATTCTGCGGGGTAGTATGCCAGCCTCTTGACATACTCATTTTGAGGGTGGCTCTTTCACTTAGCTGTATCACGCAGTTTGTCCACCTTGTTGTGTTTGGCAGTGTGTTGTCATGTTGAGTGGGGAGGTGTGTTGCGGTATGATGGGGTATGCTGCCATATTGTGCTGGGCAACAAATAAGATAGTTAAATTAATAAATGAAAATTTTAATTCAGATAAGCTGTAAAAAAAGATCAATACAATACAATTAGAGAGTCAATCAACAGAAAAATTGGAACTGTTGTAATCTATTCCTATTTCACCCAGGTACTTAAGCTCATTTGTCCTCTGTGGTTACCTTTGCTCCTATTTTTCCCACTCTGGACTGTACCATTTCCCTCATTCCATTCCCCCTTCTACCACCCTTCGCCTCTTCCCATAGAATATGGTTGGAATGTTCCCTTTTGTTATCTGTTACCGTAGAATGTTGTGAGTGCACAGCTCAATGTAAATGGTGACACGCAATAAAATCACCTTGTTTTTTTGTGAAGATCTTGTTTATTTATCACAACAGAAACCTCTTTGGCAATGAACTTTTGTTTGACAAACTTCGACACCCCAATATTTTACTCAAAACTGTAATTGAAGAACATCAATTTGAAGTAGCCGCAAAAAACCTTTTTTTTTTAAGCTTCACATGTTCCAGGAAGTTGTATCCACATAAAGACGAAGAACACGATTCAGAAACTTCTATGAAAATAGATACGTTCCAGCTCAAAACAGAAAAATCTGGTGAATTTATATCATGATTTGCAAATCATGTCTTGCGTGCCCTTACAATTCAGAATTTGAAAATCTGGTGAATTAACATATTTAGTTGCAGTCATGTCTTGTGTGTCTTTAAACATAATAAGCCTATAAAAGTTCCACTACTGCCATTATTAAGCAATGCAGACGATTTTTTAAAACTCGCCAATCTACAAACCATAGTGAACTTTGGAGTCTCCTTTCCTAATTAATACTGTTTTTTCACCTTGGCCAGATCTGCTTGCAACCAAAGCCTGTAATCTAAAAGAGAAAGTATTATCAAACTTCTATTTAGCTGTTCTTATGTAAGACATTCAATTTAGCCTGTGTGATCAATACAGTTTGAGAGAAATTAATTTCAAAGAACCAGTTATCCATTCAGGATCCCACGTTCAAGAACGCAAACCGTGTATAAACCCAGTGGTATTATGGTATGCAAAACAGCATTACCTCTCCAATGTGCCACTAAACATCCAGCTCACACTTCAAAACTAACTGTAACCCTCATACAACGGCCCTGTTAAATCTTTCCACAGGACCATTCATGTTTAGGGAGTGTAATTCTGCCTGCATATTCTTGATACCGTGTTCCTTGTTTTTCGGGCCCAGTTGAACGGGGCTCAGAAACCTGAGAATCCCCACGCTGCCCAGGAAAGGCAGTGTTCTAGCAGTGGGAGATGCAACCTAGAGTAGCAATATAGAAGGAATTGGCTGTGGAGGGGTTGTGCTACAAGAGTCATATCAGAGGACTGAGCGAAGAGTCATGGCAGTAGGTAGACCCTGGGACTCACTGAGCACAGATTTCGAGGCCTTAGTAGACCGCGGAACTGGCAGTGTTTTGTGGTCAATATTGGAGCTGCAGGGGAGAATTAGGCAAAGCGCAAGGGGAGTCTGACTACTTGCTGAGCCTCAGGCAAGAAAAGGCCTTATGTTATGTTATGTTAATGAAGCTTGTAAAGCGCTCTGTTACCGATAGCAGTTCGTCTGGAAACCGAGTCTACCCCTGCGTTGCACCAGGCGAGCTGGGCAGCCAAAATATAAATTGGCCAGATAAAGATTTCCTGTAGAGGGAACCCAAGAAGCTGAGCAGACCAGAAGAGGGCCTATTCAACATATTAGTGGTGTTTCACTGATAATGTAACCCCCTAGGATTCCCGAACTAAGTGGTCTCAATGAGAAGTTGCACATGCATGATTCAGGCTAGTCACAGTAGAGCTACACTCGAGGTTACAGTGCCACTGTACTAGGTAACCTGTATATTCAGGCCTAGCGGTGCATAATGCAGCTCTGCCAGTGATGCAAGATTCTGGGCTCATCAGAGCCTAAGGGAGCTTGGACCGCGGAACCTGTGAGTTTAAGTGAAGAGACGTTGGAGAGCTGGTTTGCAAATTTGGATTAAAGGGGTTCCATGAAACTTGGCGCAAGAGGAGCATTGCAGCGTACGTTAAAGGACTATTCCACGAGATCAAGCACCGGTCATTCTAACGTCTCCAGTTCTACCAGCTGAAATAATTTTTACTTGCGCCCGCCAGGGAATTGAAACAAATGACTTTCAGAAGTTACTTAAGATTGCCCTATTTCCGGATCTATCTGCCATCACCTTGTAAAAGCGACAGGAGTTTAAAGTGGTCACAGACTCTTGGAGAAGCAAAGAAATCGAATATAAAAGTGACCACCTTTTCTACATTATTTCTACATTAGAAGGTATCCAGCACCAAAGGAGACCATTAGCAGAGGCTTGTCAACTTCTCAACCTCGCAGATCCTCCATCGGACCGTCAGAGTTGTGAAGGGGCGTCTTGAGTCGTATCTCCAGACCCCTGAAACCAGAGAGATCGAAAAAGGTGTGAAATGCAAGAGCAGCAAAGCCATCAAAGGAGGCATAAGAGGCTGAACGACAGGCTTTGCTATCACAACTGCTCAGACGTGCCCAAGCCCTGGAGACCTGAAGGTGATGGAAACTGCAGTATAGACTCACTTTGAGCCTAAGCGGGGACGGCACAGAGGATTTGGCTAAAGACTTGACCAAGGGGTCGATTGGAGGAGCAGTGGGAGGCAAGCACATTATGAGTAACAGGACAGTTTTATCCAAAAGTGAGTTAGTCACTAGCACATTTGCCGAGGATGTCCACATTGGTGGGGCAGAGTTTCACTTTGTTTATGTTGAAAAGGTCTTGGAAAGTTGGTCTTGGGAAGGGATACAGGTTCATGGTCACCGCAGGTATACACATGACTCCAGTCCAAACAATAGACAGCTGGCACAGACATATCATGACCCTTATATTATAGTGGGGGGAAGGTCAGGAGCTCTTACTGTTGAAACATGCGTCTGATCTTAAGATACTGGGCTTAATGTTAGAGGCCTTAGCACATCTGTCAAAAGGGGAGTAACCCTTTCATTGCTACGATATTCTGGCTGTTACATATGCCTCCTTTAGAACCATCTGGTCAAAAAGGATTGGCAAAGACTCTGATCTCGATGGTTCTCGTACCAGTATCTATCCTCGGACAGAAATAAAGTAGCAGGGTTGGCTATCCTGCTATCGAACATTTTAAGGGAAGGGTGAAAGACACAGTCTCAAAGATACCAGGGAGGTTGCCAGCTGTCAGTCTCACTGGAAGATTACACTTTCACAGTAGCACCTAACACAGGACAAGGGAAGTTCCTTAGAACCGCTATTCTACGTATCATGAAAACACCAAGTAGGGATGTGCTTATATGGTAAGGGAGCAGGAGGGCGGGGTGTAGTCGCTGAGCTTGGTGATGTGCAGTTATAACGATAGATAAGCAGAGTGGGTTGGAGAGATGGGGCAATTTCCTCTTCCTGTACGGAGTGGCTGACAGAAGTAACCCTCAAACACATGGGGACACCTCATCTGCTCACTAGAAGCTAACTTCTCAGGGGCACAACAAAATTATGCATGTCTGGATTATTTTCTCTGCTCGATGCACATGCTGGCGCAGATGAGGACATCCGACATAGGGGTACGGTCTGTCAGATCATGCACCAACCCAGGCTAATATACAGGTACCCCAGAGGGATAGACTAGGAGGCAGTTAACGCCTCCATGAGAATCTCCTCTACAGCGACGCTTCTAGGGAAGAGGTTAAAAAGGCACTCCTAGCCTACCTATCAATGCTGAAGAGGGGACAAGGATTCAGAGCCTATAGGAGGCACTCTAGGCTACTATATGGGGCACACTAATAGCTATAGCCACTAAAAATAACAAAGAGCACCACAATAATAGACAAAACCTACAACTTCACATACGACTGTTGGAAAAACAGCATAAGGAGTCAGGATCCTGCTCAAAGC
Source organism: Triturus cristatus (assembly GCF_964204655.1). Classification (NCBI taxonomy): domain Eukaryota; kingdom Metazoa; phylum Chordata; class Amphibia; order Caudata; family Salamandridae; genus Triturus; species Triturus cristatus. Next base: position 826,292,417 of record NC_140584.1, on the reverse strand, counting down.
CGTAGATAATGACAGGACAGAGTTTGCTCTGCTGCACAGTAAACACTAATATTATGAGGGCAATAAGGTAGGTCTAGGTGGCGCTAAATCACATAACAATGAAAACTGAAGCAGGTGAGACAACATTAGAGGCAGACCATAAAAGCACTTTAAAAAAAGTTTATGACCAGCTACATAGGGCTAAAAATATACCAGAATTTCGTATTATTTTTTTTTTGGGACGTGGTTACTCTGTCTAGGCTTTCAGATTCTCAAGCCTAGACTTTAGAGAACCTAATCATAATAGATTAACTACTATCGGCCATAGAGCGATTAAAGCTGCAGAAATCACTGGGGTCAGATGGGTATTCGTCTCTATTGTATAAAACATAGAGCTAGATCCTAGCACCTGTTCTCACTCGTCTCTTTAATGCCACAGGGGATCTAAAAACCAGAACCGCAACAATGCAAGAGGTGTTCGTTACAGTCTTTCCTAAACCCGAAAATGATCCCTTGTTATGCACCTCATGTGGGCCTACGTCCTTTTTTTAAACGATGTGAAATCACTCAAAAAACATTCTTGCCAGTAGCTTAGGAACCTATATACAGGCTCTGATAGACCCAGGCCCGGTGGGATTCATATAAAGGCACACCTGTGACGATAACGCTAAATGCCTGCTTCAAGGCAGATAGGCCCGTAAAGAGAAACTCCTCTCTGCAGTAGACATTGAAAATACATTTGAATGTGTCCACTGGCCCTTTCTGCTCACCTCAATGCGACTCATAGGTATAGGGCCCACATTTCTGGCTTGGACGTTTAGTAATTATAACTCACAGGGAATAATTAGAATACATGAATTCTCCTTGAGCCTCCTGGCTATCCGGCGAGGAACAAGACAGGGTTTCTTGTGGTTGCTTCTATTCTATGCCATCTACAAGGAGACACTAGCTACTGCTAGATCTAGCAGACAGATTGACGCAGTTAAAGGCGTACATTTAGGCGTAAACATAGAATCAGCCTAAATGCTGATGGTGTAATAAACTGCTTTCAGACCTCATGGCCTCAGTCCCCACTTCAGTGTTGACTGTACAGAAATTTGGAATAGCCTGTAGCTTCAAGATAGATGAACCTGCAAAAGTCACAGATCTTGAACCCATCAACACACCCATCTGACAAGGTGCAGCTGCAGCAGCAATTCCCAATACAAAGGTGACCGTGACCGCATCCAATACTTTAAGGGTCACTTTGACACTCTCCTTAACTAAGACTCGAGTGAATTACAGCTCACTGATGAGGCAGCTACAAAAGGATTTGCAGTCATGGCACGATGGAGTGCTGCTAAGGCTGGGACACCTGGCAGCATTTAAAAATGACTGCACTGTCTAGATTCTTGAGTGAAGTTCAGACAGATTTGTTATGACCCCTCTGTAATATGTAATGTAATGTGGATTTGTACAGCACTGCTTGTATCCCACAAGAGTATCCAGTTGCTGTGAGTAGGTGTGTTGTGAGGCTGGTCCTGAGTACAGGCAGTCTTGATGGTCCAGCAAGAAAATAAATTGAAAAGCCAGGTATTTAGCTTCATGCAGAATTCAAGAAGTGAGGAGGAGGCCGTGATGTGTTGGGGGAGGTCGTTCCAGGATTTGGCGGCTTAGTAGGAGAATGATCGACCTCCCGTTCTGCTTCTGTTGATGCTTGGTGTGTGTGTGTGTGTGTGTGTGTGTGTGTAAGAGGGATGCTATGCAAAGTTGTTTGGTGGAAGTGAAGCTGATGATTGAGGTATGCAGGTCCCATGTTTTGTAGTGACTTGAATGCATGTGTGAGAAGAACTGGCAGCGCTTTTGAATGGTGACCCAGTGGAGCTCTGTGAGGCGTGATGTGGTGTGGGGTTGGCACATGAGGATGAGTCTGGCGGCAGTGTTTTAGATGGTTTGAAGTCAGTGAAGAAGATGGGTTGTGATGCCGGCGTGGAATGTGTTGCTGTAGTCCAATCTGCTTGTAACTAGGGCCTGCGTGATGATACGTCTGGTGTCCAGTGGGAGCCACTTGAAGATTTTACATACCATGCGGTCGATGTGAAAGCATGAGGAGTGCAGAGGCATTGACCTGGGACTTCATGGTGGGGTTGGTGTCCAGGATGAGGCCCAGCTTCCTAGTGTAGTGTGGTATGGTGGAGTGGGTGTGCATCTGAGTTTGGTGGTCCACCATGTGCAGTCCAAAGGTGAGCTCTTATTCCCAAAGATCAGCACTTCAGTTTTGTCGATGTTGATCTTAAGGCAGTTTTCGTTCATCAAATTGGCCATGCTGGTCATGCATTGTTTGTCTTGGTGGTGACTGTGTTGTCTGAGAAGGAAAAGATTAGCTGGGTGTAATCAGCATAGGAGAGGATTTTGATTCCATGGGATCCGATGATGTTAGCCAGAGGAGTCATGTAAATGTTGAAAAGCATGGGGAGTGATGATCCCTGTGGGACTTCCCAGATGAGGTCCTTGGGGTCTGATGAGACGGTGAATATTGTAGGGGAAATACAAAAAGTATTTAGCAACTTTGTGTGGGCAGACAAAAAGCTACAGTTGGCAAGAAGGCAGAGGTTTAAACCAATGGTGGATGGGGGCTTGCCAAATATATTGAAATACCACATTGCAGCTCAAATACACCATGAAGTGGAATGGCTCTGACAAGAGAAACATCGCCACCGATTTTCTTATGTACTGACAGGCTTATGACTTTCATTGAATCTTCCACATGAAGTATTAACCGTTATTTTCCGACTGCTACTAGTCCCATCCGCACAGTCATTAAGCGTGTCAGTTTCATCTTTAATCGTGTGTTGGTTCTGTGTGTGGCACTTTGCGTAAAATGGTTTCTGCTACCTTTAACTTATTTTTCCCAATAATGTATGTGATCATGTAGATGTATGTCTTTCAGGCATTTATTTAAGTTTGTCCTGATGATGATCCCAATATGTGTCTAGAAGGGATCGAAACATCGTCGATGTTTTTAAAACGTGCACATAAACTCATTCGAATGTAATGTGTAACGGTTTCGGTTGTTTATCACGCTTGTTTAACCCTTAATATTTACGAACAAGCTATTTTTATTTTGCCTGATTGTCCTTTTGTGTTATTTGTTCTCACTTTTTCTTTAGGATACAGGACTATGTCCCACTTTATTCATGTGCCGTTTAAAATTCTTTGCAATTATTTACTGATTAAATCTCACTGTCCGGCTGGACAGTGTTTATATAGAAGAGATTTCATTCTATATTTATTTCTACTAATACTGAGCCTTATCAAGGACCATTGTTTTTGTAAAATATCACTACCCAAGGTCCTTGTATACCTATTGGGTTCCCTTGTTTTGTATAAACACTTCTCCTACATCACAGCAAATACCTGGAACGAGCTCCCTGTCAACATCAGATGCTCCCCCACACTGCACACCTTCAAGAAGAGCCTGAAGACCTGGCTCTTCGACTGATGTGGAACTGCCCTTCCCCCCCAGCGCCTTGAGACCCTCACGGGTGAATAGCACGCTTTATCAACCCCCGATTGATTGGTTGAGAGAGCGAGAAACACTTGTGCTTCATGGATCGGGTGCCCCTGTGAGGACCCTTAGCTGGCCAGATGGTATGGTCTGTGGAGCCTGCATTCACCCCCTGTAACGAAGGCAACTCAGGGACATAGAGATAATAAAGTCAGACGCTCCACACGTCCCTTACCTCTCACTCCTTTTGTAGGCAACCTATACTTTGAACTGCCAGCAGAGGGAATGAAGTTCTCAATAAGGCAAAAACTGAATTATCAGCAGATAGGGGATTTGTTGTCATGCGGAGGGCCTCAAATCATTCGAACACATTAAAGTAGATTACGGTATACGCTGAGACCTGAGCAACATGGCTGATGCCCGGTGGAGCTGTTAGACAGCTTTAGAGGAGATTGGCCCTGGTTTCCCCCTCGACCGTCACCTACCCAGCCGGACATTGGGCACAGTTCCTTCTCGTCTCCCCACTATGACTCCTTCCTCCCCTCCCTCCTACGAATTCTTGCAACATTGTTTTTTTGTACTGTACTTTTCTATGCTCTTGTAACTGATGTAACTTTTAACGCAACAATCCTAAATGAAAAGCGCTCCGATACCCTCTTGAGTCAAGTTCGCGCTATATAAAATGTTATAGATACAAAATACAAATACCGGCACAAGGGAGACATAAACCCCTTCAAATCTAATACTGGATGTCTCACTAAAAAGGGAGGCAACATATATTGTGAGAAATTTACCGAATTCTGGAAGGGAAAACACAAAGCCAAAAGAGATGCAACAGAGAACAGGTTTGTAATCTCATGCCGAAAGAATGGTTCTCCATTTATCAGAGGGTGAAGGTCTCCTCACCCAGTGCCTCTATTAAAGAAAACACTGATATTATACCCCAGAGAGGTTTAATTCTGGGTATAGTGTCTGGACAAAGGAATGCTAGTGAGACTGTGGTGGGATCAGGCATGCTACTTCACCTGCTGTGGCATTGCCCAAAACTCATGAAATACTGGGCGGTGGTACTGGATGATTATTGATTCGATGACGGACTCCAGGTTATTGAAATTTTCTGCTTATATAGAACTAGGACTGCCGGATCGCCTTTCTTATCTGCTTGGGTTATTCAGGGGAAAAGTGACAGTTCTTCTGAACTCAGCAATGCAGAATATATTAGCCACAACAGATCGAGTGCCCGATCATAATTCATGGATTTGCAAGGGATGGGATATTTTGGCGATGGAAAGAATCACTATGATCCTAGAACAAAAGGGTAAGGATTTTGAAACCTCTGGAGATTTTATTTATTGCTCCTTTCAACTTAATTCAGGGATCTTTCATTCCCCAAAGAACTCTGGGACCCAGATTATCGGCACAGACAACAGGACTCATGGTCGAACACTAGCTTGGTGGGTTGTAATGCTCGGTTTATAGACCTAGTGTCTCAAGAAAATATGTGGCGTCGTAGTTATTTTGGGTGACAATTTATATATGCGAGGTGGCCTGTGGTGACTAATTATTAGATAGCTATTCCTGTCGAAAGGGGATGGGTAAAGCGGGGTGGGGTGGAGCCAAGGTTTATTCCAGTGGTTGTAGGTAGAAGGGGTATGTGTCAAATACAATTTCAAAACTATTTATTGTAGTGTGGAAATAATGAGTAAGCTGACTAGCCTGTACAATAGCTAGTCTGAGTTGTTGAAACACAGATACATGTTTCTGTGCCAAGGCCTTCTTGAGAAGTAACCTTGGTGACACAGCAATCATGGCAAAAGTATTCATTAACCTCTAATAAAGTTCACATAAACATGGGAATGATCTCAATGGGTCTTTGTTGCCAGGTTTCATTTGAATCAACGGAGATGAAGCTATCAACTTGGAATGACACAATTACCTCAATATTCCCAAATAGTATATTCCTAGTTGTTCAGAATACTGAGGTGGCAGAAGCTAACCCAAAAGTTATTTTGATGTATTAGAACATCATATCAGAAATAAGACATATAGTAATGTCCTTAGAATGACTCGGGAGCTCAGTCAGACAATACACAGATATTAAGTACAGCATGCTAAAATATTTAGCTTCTTCAAGCAATACTAACATGTCTTGATTGTAGGCAATGTATAATAATCGACAACAATCAGTTTGTTTATTGGTCAAAGGTCTAAACACAATCTCAAATCTCACATATTTTTTAAACCAACCAAAACAATAGCCAAACCTATTCTGCTGCTTCTGCTGGTTCAATAACACATTCCCAACGCATTTCCTAGAGCATTATAGGCAATTATTTTCATGCACTGATGGGAACCCTCATGTATAAAGGTTAGATGGTCTTTTAATTTGATTTCATAGGAAAAAAACCTTCTTCTTTTTATATTTCCATGTGAACAACTACTATGAATGTTTCTAAAAACCTTTTCTAAAGCAGTATCTCTAAAACTCGCGCAAAAGGTTTCAAAACCATTCATTCACTAAACAGGATTTTTGGCATGTAGAGTATGAACAATTCCAAGATTACCCTGTTGGCTGCAGCCGAAAACTATTTGACCCGCCACAGTCATGTATGCTTTCATAATGTCTTCCTACCCTTGAAACAAATAGTGGGAACAAAATCACTAATCTTTTCAGTCTTGGTCTTTCGGTAAGGATACATTTAACATCATTGGGCTCTTGGTTCTTATTGACCGACTGGTCTTAAATATATTTATCAGACAGAAATTATAGTGAACTACGAACCAGAAGCCACCAAAAGCTCAACACACTTGTCATCTATTTCAGTTTTACAGTTGTGAAGATTGTAGGTTCTTTATCAGTTCCAATAACACCTTCATTAACTTCATTACCATCTGTAGAGCCACCATTGACCTGTTGGGCAACACCTAGTACAGATACAAGCGGACATCTTTTAGTCACAGTAGAAATCTTAAAAAAAAAAAATCAAGTTCCATTTCTCTTGAATCATACTGACAATACCACCCTCTAACGCAACAGCTACCCCTCTAAAACGATGGTTGTTGTACGTATTTGAGAAATGATCAGGTTTCCCTTAAGACTTTAACTTTTCAAAGCTGGATAAGATCTGTGTGATGAAAGCACTCCTCAAACCACAATGTAAACATTTGTTCTCAACTTAATTACCTACAAAGTTTTGTTGTGATTTTTGTTTCTCAGCTTTGTCCGATTTATTTCCACATCAACCTTAGTAGACATTATAGCAAGAGATACGTTTGACAAACTGAGACAATTCCATGTTTTAAAATAAGCAATAGAGCAGTAAACACTTTTTTGGGGGGGTATCAATGGTTTCTTAAAGAGTGGGACTAGAATATTATAGCAACTGTTATTGTATCTTTTTATTTCAGCAACAAATTATGATTTGGCCATGAATGTACAAATCCATTATTTTTCCAAATTTACAGTTAGCTGTCAATACTCTTAAGCACAGCCTCATATGAAACAACAGGTTTAATAAAAATTTAATGACAAGAATAGAATACATCACTATATGTAGTTCTTTAGTGAAATGAAGCTTCAACCTATTCAATGCTTTTGTCACTGAAGCATAGTCCCCAACATCTGAGCGAGGATTGTAGTACACGCTTTGTCTCTGATACTGTCATGTCATATTTTGTTGATAACTGTGCCTCCATCTTGTGTGGAGGACAGAGCTCCCATATTTGATGGAATAGTGCACTGAACAACTTTGTTGGGCAGTATACTATCTTGTTATGTGTACCAGTTTGCAACCATGTTGCGTAGAGCAATGTATCACCTTGCTGCATCCTTAAGTGATTTGGGCATTGCGTCTCTGTGTTGTGACTGGGATGTTTGATGGCATTGTGCCTGAGACTGTGCTGCCAGGATGTGTGCACCACTCTGCAACCATGTCATGCCATGTTGGTTCACAAAGGGTGCCAACTGAGTGTGTCCTACAGTATAACGTCTACTACCTGTCTGTGCCATCATAGTGTTAGCCTGTCTGTTCTGCCAAGTTGGATTGCCACGTCTCTGACCTAGATGGGATGGTTCCCGTCTTACGTTGAGCAGTGTTCTGTCTTACTGCTGCTCCTCCATTTGATTTTATAAGCAGAAGTCGCATGTAATGTCTCATACGCTATTCTTGTTTTTGCACAAGCTCTTTTCTGTTAAAAGTCACATTTACAGTCTTGTCCCTCCTCATGTTCTCTGCATGTTTGTTTTTGTTAGTTGTAGTCACATGCCCTGTCTTACTCTTCTCCCCTCAGACTTACATTGGTTCGGTTCTGGTCTCGGTTAACCCTTACAAGGAGCTGGAAATTTACAGCAAACAACACATGGAGCGGTACAGAGGAGTCAGCTTCTACGAAGTCTCCCCTCACCTGTAAGTGACTCTGGATTGTGGGAAAGGCACAGTTGAGATAATGTTGTTTAATGAAAAATACATCATCTTTGGCTGTACTCGTACACTAATAATAGCGTGCTACCTTACTGCCACCCAGGCTGAATGGTATGCAGTCGTATTTTACAACTGACCTTTTCCTGTCAGTTTAAGTCCACTGTGCAATTACACAAAATACCAGTATCTGTAGTGCCTCTTATAATGGTAGTCTTAATGCACTAGAACATTGCATGCACAACCAGAGTTTCTGGCTTCCACACTCCGTCCATTTCTCTCTATCTTGAAATGGCTTGGAGTAGAATTCCTTGATTTGACTCCTGTCCAGGAGCTGGAAGATGCAGATTTAGGGGAGCATTCACTTTTCATTCTCTGGGTGGCGTCCTACGCAGGCTCCAGGGAATGCTTGTTGTGGGCTGCCACTCTTTTATTAAAGGCGAGATGGAGTGACCTCAGCAATGTCATTATGGTTAGTAAAAATCTGTCTGAGAAACCTTCAAAGAATAGATGCTTGAGTCTGACACTGTGTTTAGGATAACTTGTGATGGCACATTTGACAACATAATTTAAATCTAACTACTTCAGCCAGTGTAACAAAATCCTACTTTTTTATGAGCAAAGCGATATTGGCGATTCTGTGTATGCTTAAATTCTGTTTGAAATTGTCGTGTTATAGTTATACTGTGGCATTGATGTGGATGAACAGGGTTGACACAGAATTTGCATAGTCCTATTGTATCGACATGAAATAAGATGTGGCAGGACCACAAAATACCTCCAAACATATGGGCCATGTTAGCTAGACAGTTTGTATTTCTAACATAATCACAACATTCTGATGGATGAATTTGACAGCACAATTCACTGTTCCTGTCATGGTAGTTAAAAATGTTCCCACACAGCCCCCATGTTTTATATGTTTGTTAGGACAGCCTCTTGCCAGATCTATTCTCTCCTTCAGCTTCGCACATCAGTCCATGCCCAACTACCGAGCCTTATACGATGGAGGATTTTTCAACCTTCAATGTTTTCCAAAGTTTCTTTTTACCAGTAAGGTTCCCATTCCTAATAGTGTTCTGTCCCTCCTGTGGACTCATATCTTCCACAATCCAGAGCAAGCACATCTTTGCAAAGAGATCTGCAGGCCTCTGCAATGCTTTTATTAATGTGCTGAAGGCTTTTTTCCAGAAATAAAACAATTATGAGACATGCCCATGTCATATGTACCAGTTCCCTCGTGACATCTTGTGTACTGTGGACATGGAGCCAGTCTCTCACCCAAAGGCGTTCGGGATGGAATATGTTTGTAAATATTTAATTTAAATTAGCCCCAGTTTTGCCTATATGGGTATCTCCCTGGGAGCAAGAGGACCTGCCCCCAGTCCACATCTTCCAGGGGTCCTACATCCCTATTCCATTTAGCCCATAGAGCTTACAAGCAATCAGCATTTTTTTCATCAAGAGAATGTCAGAGTCCAGAGTGCCCTGACTAGAAATTATTTACTTTGTTGAATAAAATAGCCAAATGCACAATCACATTACAGTAGAAGAAAGATCCTCTTCTATTGACCCTAGAAGTCAAGTAGATTTACAAAAGTTATGGAATCAAGTTAAAAATTGTAAGTTTTCTCTTTTGTTTATCTTCTGAAGTCTTTGACTTACTGAGAACAAAGAAATGCCTTTGTTTTAATTTTAGTTTAGAAGAAAGTATAGTATCTTGCAGACTCTGCTTCTCTCAGGTTTTACTGTTGACAAATTTTGCCTTCTGTGTTTCTGTCTTGATCTTTATCAGCAGGTCTCTGTTTCCAGGCTATGGGCAATTCAATCCATATTTGACTGTGGTTTGCGTTGCTCAAACTAAAAGTGGTGTGTAATTTTTCTGTTGCCTTCTATTCCAGCTGTGTCTTTCTGTAGGCTGTGTAAACATTTCTGCGGTATTTTATGTTAAAAGGTTTTCTAGAGCGCTCTAATTACTCCAGCTGAAGCGTCCCAGCGCTAGAATTTCTACCCTAACAGGAACAAGAAGGAACGAGAGGCAGTGCAGAAGGTAAAAGGGTCTTTGAGAGGGGGAAAATAAGGCAAAAATCTGGTAAAAGCTGGTACAAGAGCACTAGGAGAAATAGCTTTATCCAAACAGCCAGGTTTTAAGATTTTTCCTAAAAATAGCCTCAACAGGTTCCAGTCTTGGATACAAGGACAGAGTATTCCATAACCTGGAGGCACAAACGGCAAAAGAGCAGCCACCCATCCGGGCTTTCCTAACCCTTGGAATCACCGCGTGTGCAGTAGCCGAAGATCTGAGGTAGTGGGCAGGTGAATAGCGTTTTTACCAAGTCGAGCAAGTAGCAAGGCCCTCTATTGTTGAAAAGTTGGTGATATAAGCACATAGCCTTAAAGCTGATTAGTGGAGAGGTGTGGCTCACTGGTTAGAGGCGGCAGACCCGTAAGCAGAGAATTGGCCAGGGACCAGGGTTCAATTCCCGACGCGGCAGGGTCGTGGACCAGGGTCAAAACGGACTCGATAATTCTCGCCTCGGTACCTACTCTAACCAGGAACACACTCGGCAACTCTGGGCATTAAGCTTGCCTCATCTCTACAACGGCCCCCCACAGATGCCGGGGATGCCTGGTTTCACCTTGGAGATACCCAGAAAGGGACCATCTCACAGGGGAAGCCAGGACGGGTTCCCCAGCGGTGTTTAGCGCCAGGATACTCCATGGAGTCACAGTGCGCTTTACAAGTACACCTACATTAGCTTTACAAAAGGGAGACAATGAAGTTCTGCCAAGGCTGGGGACACGTGTGTACATCTCGGGAGCTGCGTTTTGCACCCTTTGCAGCTTGTGGATTCTATTCTTGGTCACTCTGATGTACAAGCTGTTGCAATAATCTAGTCTTGAGATTACAAGAGCCTGTGCTACTGCCTTCCTCGTAGTCAAGGGAAACAGATCAGAGATCTTGGCAATCATTTTGAGTATGGCAAATCATTTTCCGTAAGGGAGGAAATTTGGTCGTCAAAAGAAACCTGTACATCAAACCATATTCCAGGAAGTTTTACTTTAGGCTTGGGACTGGGGAAGGAGCATAGCGTCCTCGGCCACCATGCTGAGGACCACACTGAGGGTTGTTTCCCAACTATAAGCACCTTAGTTTTGTTGGCGTTCAGTTTTAAGTAGCTAGCGTACATCCACTGGGCCAGTTCTACCATGCAAAGTTCGAAACGCATTGCAGACTCTGCTTCACCCTGGGCAAGAGTGATAATCAATTGTGTGTCATCTGCATAGGACACCATGGTGACATTGTGTTTGCCGATGACATCTGCCAGAGGGCGTATATAGAGGTTAATTAACTTAGACCTTAGCGTAGATCCCTGGGACACTGCCTGGGCCAGGGAAGCACTTCCGAGGCATACGGAGTCTAGACTACCTGGAAGGTGCGATCTTGAACAAAAAAGGCCAGCCACTTAAGAGCCAGGGAGCACACCATGCAACTGCGAAACCGTTGCAGCAGCAGGCCTTGAAAAATCAGTATTAAATGCCGCACTTTTGTCCAGCATGATCGAGGCAGCAGTGTGCCCTCTGTCTGGCATGGATCTGAGAGATTTTGAAGCCAATAGCAGTGCAGATTCTGTGCTGTATTGAGACGGGATGCCAGATTGGGACTCAAGTTGTTGGATTCTATCAAATGAGTCACACAATTCTTCCAGGGAGGGACAGATGAATCTGGAAAGACCATCCATAGAGGCTGGGTCTTACCCCCTCACCCCCCCCCCCCCAGCCTCCCGACATCCTAAATCCCTCACAGTTTCAGGAAAGGACTGATAAATGCCAGACACCTTGTCATGAAAAAGTTGGGCAATGGAATAACAACTCTGAAGAGAAGGAGTAACCTGTGCGGAGACCCGATCTAAAGAAGTCAGGGATTTGACGATAGAGAACAGTTCCCTGGAAGATTTGTGCGGCAGAATCAATTTTATCGGCTTCGATAATCCTCCTAGAGGTAATGATTCTTTTATGATAAATTCTCAATGCAACATGATAATCCTGTTTACTGCTGTCACTCTTGACTTTGCGCCATATGTGCTCAACTCGTTTACAGGATTTTTTTAAAGATAGGAACTCAGCATTGAACCATTCCGCGGAGTGCCTTGTTCTTCGTGCTACATGATCCTTTAATGGGGCAACCCTCTGGAGGGCCCAAGTAATCCAATTGTCCAACAGCTGGTTTGCTGATTCACTGTCCTTACAAAATTGAAGTTTATTGGACTGTAGTGCCTCCTTGAAAGACTCTGGCGTAACCTTAGCCCACTTCCTGATCTTGTAGTTCCCACCTGTCTTGTGTTTCATGGGTGGACTAGAGAGCCCTAGCTGAAAGGGGACCAAATAATGATTCGACCACAGAATGGGAATGGGAGTCAAGACAGGTGAGTTGGCAAACACAGGGTCGACCTGAGATATGCATCGGGCTGGTGACCTGTTGAGTCAGTTGAAGGATATCAAGATCTTTTGAGAGAGGAGGCCAGGCGACAACTGGCGTCCTCAAAATGGATATTAAGGTCCCCTATGACCACCAAGTTGTTATTCCGTAAAGCATAAGAGGGCAGTCTATCAGCTAGCGAAGTAGCAAAATTAGCGACAGGGCCACATGGCCGGTAAATAAGAAAGCCTGCCATCGAACGAGTACTGAAGAAGGCTAAGTTGAAAAAGGTGGCCTCACAATCTATCAATTTAGTATCCGTGAAAGTGCAACTGATTTAATGTTTAAAAATGATCGCACTCTCCCCTCCCCTTTCTGACAAGTGCATAGCCATCAAGGATGGCGCTAAGCATGTCGGGCTGGAACTATCAATAGCCATATTTCTGTTAGGAATAGCATATCTGGGCTTGAGACCCTAAGGAAATCGAAAATCTCGGTCGTAGGTTTCGCTACGGACCGGCACTTTAAAACAAAACAGTCTGCCTGAGGCCCACTAGATATTCCCAACTTGCTCGGAGACTGGGCCCCGAACTGCTTAGTTAGCGTAAACCCACAACTCGGAGATATGGAGCATTCTAAGCAGATGTCCAGGACAGGGCAGCACTCTGCGGCTAAAATGTAAGCCTGTGAAGGAGTCTGAAAATGAAACTATAACAATCATGTGACCCTAAGCTGCTGCGCTGTTATCTGCTGAACTCAATAAATAAATCAACCATTGTAAGAAGACAAACAAATGTATCTCAGAAAAGCTTTGATATTATTTGAGCTGTTGCATAAACGGAGTCTCTGGCTCAGTTCTACAAGATTTGCTTTCCAACCCACCGGTGACACAAGTGAACTCAATACACCAATCGTTGAATGTGAAACACAAGTTGTTGTAGCCCCGCAAACACCCCCAATACCTAATTGAAGTGACGTCAATGCTTTTGGGTTACTAACAGTACCTAAAGAGGGATCCAGGGACACCGTGGTAATTAGAAGCAAACCATTTTTGTTCTCTTAAAAAACAAAAAAACACACACGTACACACACTCTCTCACTAAAAAGAAAAGGCAAAGAACCATTTTGGTATTACTTCTTTCAGATTACATCGGTTGGTGCACTTTCAGCGATAGGCTTCATGAAGAAATGTTTGTTTTTCGGTATTTACAAACTATAGGGCATGCAGAACGTTATTGTGCAGAAGCAGCGTAAGGAAAAAGCCTACAAACCCTCTCCTCAGAGTAAACCGTTCTGGGTGAATTATTTTTCCAGACATGCCATCTCAGTCAGGAATCCACACGAGGTGCCCTGGATCCACACGTGGTGGGATATCCCTAAGGTGCCCATTTGACCAAGTCCAGAAGCTTGCCCAGAGATACCATTGAGATCTTACTTGGGGCCCACAACTGGGGGTGAGCCCGGTTTTTTATTGCAACTTAACACTGAAGCATCCCAAGTAGTTCTCGATGAACCTAACTCTGGTACCGTTCCCAATATTGAGTCATGGCTGTGCTAACCAGAGAACCAGCAAACATCTGCTGGTCCAGCTACAGTCATTGAGAAGTGTGTGAGCATTGTTGTCAGATACCATTATGTACCCCTTGAGAGTACACATAGAAAAAAAAAAAAAAAGCTACTCACCCCTATGCTGATGCTCCCTCTTTCAGCTTCTCGGTCACTTTGTACCATCTCAAAATACACTTTCCCCCTTCCCCCGAAGCCTTTTGCTCCTGACCTTCATTAGATGTCCCTAACAAGTGACCCCACATCTAGCCCTCACAGCCCTTGGAACCAATGTGCCCACAACCCCCACCCCCTTCCTTCCTAATCCATAGCGTCTATAGGGCTTAATTACAGGGTCAAAGGCACTGTCAGTGAGTGATGTAAGGGGTACCTGGGTTCTAAAAGGGAAAGTGGAATATTGCTGTGTTATACTTGGGTGCACAAATGGAGATGGCCTGCTGCCTTGAGATTATCTATCTATCTATCTATCTATCTATCTATCTATCTATCTATCTATCTCGAGATAGATAGATATGGATATATATATATATATATATATATATATATTCAATTAAAAAACCATAGGTTTCACACATGTTATAGTTAGGTGGATATTTCACTCGTAAAAAACCAATGAAATTCCCCCGTTATAGTTAGTTGAGATAACTATAACTCGCGCGCCCGCAATCCTCTGCTCATGACGTCACATATTACATCACTCATGACATGGTCAGTGGCATCACTCATGACATCACTGATGACATCATCCTTGTGATAGAGTGGCGGTCGCGCGAATTATAGTTATCTCAACTAACTATAACGGGGGAATTTCATTAGTTTTTTACGAGTGAAATATCCACCTAACTATAACATGTGTGAAACCTATGGTTTTTTAAGTGAATTTGCAAGGTTTTTAAATGCTAATTCCTAACTATAACGTGTGTGAAACCTATGGTTTTTTCAGTGAATTTGTAAGTTTTTTTAAATGCTAAGTTATGTATGTATTATTATTTTTTTTTATATATTTATTTTTCAATAAACTACTTATTAATTTTTTTTTTTTTAATGGTTTTTCACCGTGCGCGCACCTCCGCGATTTAAAAAAAAAAAAATATTTAAATGTTTTTTTCTGCCTTCGGGGTCCTTCAGGGACCCCCTGACCAAGGCTAGGGGGTCAGGAACTCTCTACCCTGCCCCCTTTTCACGTTCGCCACCTTCCTTTTCCACTCTCGCACTGAAAACAAACAAAATGGCGGCCGACACTTCCTGATTTCGACCGATTCGAACGTTGACTGACATGTAACAACCAATCAGAATTACGCTCGCGCACGTTAGGGTGCGCGCACGGTGCGCGGCTATAGATATGTTTGTGCTTTTAACTGCAATTTTCTCAGGAACTACTGAACAAATTGACTCCATATATGCAAAAGGCACATCCCTGACCTGAGGACAACCTCTCTGCCAAATTTCAAGTAATTCTGTTCAGCCGTTCGGGCTGTACCTTCGACTAAAGGTCCTATGGGAAGTTGCATGGGGAAAACGCGTTTTGGGACCCCCCTTTTTTCTCTGCCCCCGCTTGACGAATCCCCCCGAGACTTTCAGGGTAGGAGCTGAGCGGAGCGCCCCATTAGTTTTGAAAAGTTCGCGAAGATTCGTCAACCGGCCCAAAGTTATTCAAAATAGAATTTTGAGATTTCCTATGGAAACACGGTCATAACTATAACTTTCTACTGGCGACCGCCAGTAGATAATATATATAGTACTTGGGTGCACAAATGGAGATGGCCTGCTGCCTTGAGATAGATAGATAGGTAGATAGATAGGTAGATAGATAGGTAGATAGATAGGTAGATAGATAGGTAGATAGATAGGTAGGTAGATAGATAGGTAGATAGATAGGTAGATAGATAGATCTGTATATCTGTATATATATATATATATATATATATATATATATATATAGATATATATATAGATATATATAGATATATATTGGAATTGTTTTAAAAACTAGACAATGCAATCATTTCAAATGATACTTTTGCATCTTATATGCCTTCACCAACTGCAGGGCCAGCTCTAGGGCGGTGACTTGGGGTGGGGGGCGCCATGTGTATTGTTTTAGACGCAGCTGGTGCCGCGTTCCTAGTTCCAGGAATAAAAATGTCAAGATAACTCATCTGATTAATGTTCTTTCTGGAGAGAGGCCGGAGCTTTGTCTGAGCAAATAACATATCCCATTCATATCACAAAGTTCATAAAATATAAATTGGTCAACGGGTTACCATTTTTGTCAGAGAGATCCTGTTGTTACTTGTATAAGTTAAAATCCTAATACATTAACTGTAATCAAAGAGCTGCATGCAAACTGCAAGGAATGTGTTAGAGCTATGTGTGTTTTCTGCCAGTTTTATTTATTCTTATATTGCAAACAGGGTTCATTTATGTAGAAATCAATTCTTATTAGTAAAGAAAAACCCCTAACATTGGTGTAACATTTTAAATTCTGAATTTGTGTTTTTCCAGATCAAGGGCTCTTAAACTATATTGCCTACCAGAATGGATGACATTTTACTCCTACACCTTGTAGGCCTTTGTCTTATGTAACGTTTCCTATACACTCATTTGCACATGTGATTGTCTCTGTGCAATCCGTGTGTGATGTAAAGAGTTCTGACACCTTAAACTGGTATGAGTGGCACTATAGAACTAAATCTAAGAGGCAGTGGTTATTGAGACTTGAGGAGCACTGTCGAATGGTGGTAGTGTGGGAATCTGTGGCAGAGGTGGTTAATGGGTGGGGGGCGCCAACAAACATTGTCGCACAGGGCGCCACCAGTGCTAAAGCTGGCCCTGACCAATTGTATCATACTCGTACTGACTGTATTATGGTCTATTGACATATGCAATCTGTTCTTTAGTCTGTACAAAGTTGATACCTGTGCACGATTGAAAAACAAAAAACGAAAATACCATAATGAATTTGATATGACGCATTGCCATCTTTTTATGGTACTCAATAAAGTTTGTTAAAAAATATATATATATCTGTATATAGATATATACTTTTTGTCTGCAATGTGATGGTGGCTTTGGGTATTTTCATGGAAATGGTGGTGAGCTTGTCCGCCAGATAATTGTGGGTGTCATTTATGATGATATTGTAGATGCTTTTGAAGATGGTGCAGGCTGCCAAGAGTAACCAATAGAGTTTCTTTAGTGTTGGGAGGGTGGTGGGGGAGGGTGAAGATTTCATATTTATTCAAGCAGTTGAGGGTGCCTTCTGTGGCCGTCAGTATGTCTTTATTAGGGGGGGAGGGCAGTGTGGAGTCTAGGAGCTTGGGTAGCTGCCACCATCCAGAGTTGGGATTGGAGGTTTGAAAGGCGGTTCTCAAGGCACTTTCTGGTCAGAACATTTTCATTTCCTTTGGTACAGAGAGCTGGCATGTTTGGGGAATGTGTCTCTTGAGGGTGAGGTAGGTGTCCAGGATGAATCGGAGTGACTTGACATTGGATGAAAGGTGCGTTTCCAACATCTAGGTGCATGTTGTTGCCGCTTAGGGGGTGAAATTAAGGTGCTTCTACTTTAATTCCTGAAAATATGGTGTCTTGTCCCATTATAGGAGGATGGTTCATAGTAAATTTAAAAGAAATATGGCAAAATCCTCACTCTGCACCAGTGGTAAGACGAGTAATACAACTGGATGTTAAGGGCTCAAGTGTTAAGGCTGTATACGGATGGGGGGCACATAAGCCCCCGCAGTACAGGTAGCCCTCACCCTTCAGTGGCAACCATTTGGGCTATCTATGTCTTTGCTCCTCTTCATGCATAGCAGGTGGACCCAGTCACTTCTAAACTGAACATGATATGCTACTGTAATACATGTTCATTGTAGGTTCTCCTGGAATAGTACAAAAGGGCCACTTTTCAAATTATTTTAATTATTTACATTTTTTAGTTGATATTTGGGTAGTACTCCGAGTCAGGGTGTTTTTGTTGTTGCTCCGAAACCGTAGTTTTTCAGTTTGTGTCTTACAAACAACAGTAATAAAAATTAAATTGTTTCTTATTGGGAAAAATCTTTTGTTAGGAAAGGAATCGGTTAGTAAGGCTTGGTAGCTGCCTTTGATTTCTCACAAATCGTCGGGAAAGGAGTCGGCTAGTAAGGCTTGGTAGCTGCCTTTGATTTCTCACAAGTTATTTGAGCCACGCTGGCGGCTTGCCAGACGAGCACGCGGAAAACCTTTGAGCTGAACAGCATAGATACTTTGATCATGCAAGTTATTGCCCTACGTCACAGTTTCTATTATCTTTGCAATATGTGACCTCATACGCCCCACCCAACACTTCCTCCTACTGCTCAGTCGCGTGGTCTCGAATATCCAGATTGCTTTCACATTTTCCCACTTGCAAAGGAACCTACGTTCATTGATACTTTTTGAGGAACATGTGTTCTTAGAATTACTTTGTGTCTGCAGCTGGCATACATAGGTGCACAATATGTGAAATTCCAAGCCAGCTTCCCAGCAGATAGTGGAAGGAATGTGCTGGAAGCCTATCTGAATGAGAGAACCCTGTGCTCTGTTTGCATTTTGTGGCCAGGACTGATCGACGCCTGTCAGTGTCAGTCAGCAGACAGGCGCAGTTCTGTGCTTATAAGCTCTCCCTCAAGCACAAGAAAATGTTCTTGATAACCAATTTTGTGGGAGGAATCTCTTTACAGCCTAAATCCTCAGCATCTTGAATCTTATCCACAAAATGCCCTTGACGTTGTTTGTGTCTTTATTTCATTGGTACAATTGTGAACACAGCCTCCATCTGCCCTCGCTCTGTTCTTTACCAGATTTAGGCTGCGCTTCCCCATTCCCATTTTCTTTCCAACACTACAATACGAGATTCTGAATAAACCCAGGCTCGTGGCCCTCTAAATTACATGTAAATCCTGTGCCTTCTGAGAGTTCTTCACTTAAGATCATTAGATCAGAGATCAAAATGCTACAGATTATCCTAAAAGGAGAATAACTGTATTTAATATTCGGATTAAATATAAAAAAGTCGCCTTTTCTTCTTTGGTCAGTTTTATACTGCATCAGTCTTCTGGGGTTTTTGGACTCTTAGGGGAGTGTTATTGGAGAGTGATACATGTGACAGTCGGTTATCACATTAAGCAACTTTTGAAAAAAAAATTCTTGCTCAGTTTAAAGGTGATAGTACTAGGATCGACCTCCTAATTATTTATGCAAACCCTACAAGGGTCAGAAGAAGTCCTGAGTTAGGGTGCTACCTGGTGGCATATCATGTCCCCGTCTCAGGATCTTCATAATATTCAGATCGTGTCAGATTCATTTAGCTGAAGATGTCAGAAGTTGGATAACAGTTTCCAACAAGGAAATCCTAGTGCTCAGTAAACAGGGTAGAGACTGTGATGGGATGAGCCACTATGCTTGTTGGAGAAATGAGGGGGAAATACTGTTTGAGAATGTCGAAGGTTCAGTATAGTGAGGATAAAATCCAGTCCTTCCTTCTGCACAGGCAGAGAAACAACATTATTTACCATTTGTTTTCCATATATTAATACATTCAGAGAAGGATATCAAGTATAGGTTCTTAGGGACAGATGTGCTAAGCTTTTTAACGGTCGAAAAACTTTTCAATTCGACATTTGCGACTGTTAAAATGCTTTTTCTTGTGAGTTTTTTTGTCCCCAACACCTAAAATGGGATTTTAAATGGTTACCAATTTGGTATCTGGAAGGGAGGTGTTGTGGGCATACTTTCCAAATAGCCAACAGCTATCTTATGTGTCATTGTTTTCCGACTGGAAACTGGTTATAAAACAAGCGATTTTGCCAACACCTCCAAGAAGTTGGTAATGCATTTGGAAAAGACTTTTGACAGAACCGCTTACACTTTGTGAATGTAAAAAGGTTTGTTGAAGAATAAGCAGGGGGCCTGTTTACCACTACCAAGAGAAAAACATTAACTTTTCTTTTTAAACTCAGTCCTCTTTCCTCTAACGAGAACAGGCAGCATTAAAAAAAAAAATTGCTTTATTAAAAACAGTCATGTGCACGGTGGTCTGCTGACCCCAGCAAGCCGCCATCCTTGTGAAGGCCTCTAATCGTAGTGAGCAACAATTTGTTAGACCTGGCGCCTTGGCGTGGGTCTCCCTTCCATTTTTTGCTGTTGCCTCATGTGTTTTTGCTGGTGTTAGATGCTCAGGGCACTGTGCCACTGCTGTCCAGTGCCACAGTGCAAGTGCTCCCTATTGTAAATTGATGTATGAATTTGTGATTCCATGATTGGTTGGTTTGATTTACCTGTCAGACCCTAGTACAGTGCACCAGGAGTGCCCAGGGCTTGTAAATCCAAATGCTGCTGGTGGGCTTGCAGCACTGGTTGTGCCACCTACAGAAGCAGCCTGTAAAAGTGTGTCTAAGGTCTGCCATTGCAGAGCCTGCATGCAGTCTGGTACTGTCATGCTGACTGGGCAAGTGCACTCACTTGCCAGTCCCTAAACCTTCCCTTTTCTTCATATCAGACACCCCTACGGTAGACCCAAGGGCAGGGTGCATTGTAAGGATAAGGTAGGACATGCCCTCGTGTGTGTGGCATGTTCTAATAGTGAATTACAGCCATTTTCGTTTTTCACTATTGCAAGGCTACTTGTTCTCCATCGGCCAGAAGGGGCAGTTTGATTATTACATCTTATAATCCTAACTGACTCAGGGAACATGGTAGAAATTCAAATTTAGTATGCCTGAACTCAGAATGCTAAAATACATCTTTTAGTGAAGTTGGTTTTAACATTCGGTGTTTGAAAATACCACTTTTAGAAAGTAGGTATTTTCTTATCTAACCATTCAAACCTGCCTCTGCTAGGTTGTGTATTCCTTGTCTGGAATTTGAGTGACAGGGCTGGGGAATTCCAGGAGACCGGGTTAGGTGGCCCAGTGGTAATAGAGAGATCTGCATCTAGATGGGAGGGAGGAGTTGCACCTGGGACCTGAATAGGGCTGTGCCTTCCCTCCACAATGCTGGCTCCACCTCCTGTGGTGCGTCTGATGTCTCTGCCCTGCACTCTGAAAGGAAAGAAGGAGTCAGGTAAACAAAGTGCTCCAGGACTAACCAGAACTGGTTTGAACAAGGCAAAGGCCCCTCTGCCCTCAGAGGACAAAGGATTTTGGGGTATAAGTATTGGGACCCTGATCCCAAGAATTTAGATCACTTTAGGAAACAAAAAGAAAACTCTGCTGAGGAGAGGAACCAAGAAGAAACTGAGGAGAAACTATCCCTAAAACTGGGGGATTGGCCTGCAGTGGTTGCCTTACTGCCAAAGGGAGGAGAAAGGAACTGTGTGTGTACTTTTGCTCAACTTGTGAAGGATCTCCAAGGGCTTGGAAAAGAGCTTGCCTCCTGCTGAAGTCTCAGGAACAACAGACTTCAACCACCAGCTCCCCAGAGTTCCTTGGATGTGCCTGCTGCTGTTTTGGGGCCTTCGGAGGGAATGTGTGTAGCAAGGAGCTGGACGCACGACTCAAGAAGGAGAAGCTGTTGTTGTTGCATCGCGTAAAGGGTGTTGCCGCTGCAGTTGTCGCATCGACCGAAGAAGCGTGTCGCTATCGTAGCTGACGCATTGCACCGCATCAAGAGAAGAGTCTCGCATCGAGGAAGAAACGTGTCACCGTCGCAGCCGCTGTCGTCGCATCTTGGATGACTCCGCTGTAGCTGTCGTAATGCACCACATCAAGAAAAGCACCTTGCATACATGGAGAAGCATGCCGCTGTCGGAGCTGTTGTCGTCGCATCACATAAAGGGTATCGCCCCTGCAGTTGTTGCATCAAGCGGAAGCGTCTCGCAACACCGGAGAAGAGTGTCGCAGCCGAAGCTGTTGTTGTCGCATCGCGGAACAAGGGTGTCGCCGCTGCAGCTGACGCATCGAATCGAGCCTTCTCGCATCATCGGAGAAGCGTGCCGCATCTGAAAGATCTTTGTCTTTATTTCTTTGCACCAAAATCTTCAAAGCATCAATATCGTTGCAACACTTTCGTTGCCCTGCATTTCGCATCTAAAAGGTACATTGACTTAAAGTGTCGCATTTAAGAACCAAAGAGAACTAAGCTAAATTCTACCGTCTTAAAGTAACAGTATTGTGGATTTTTGTCGTTTATGGTCTTGTGGTAAATCTATATAAAGAATTCTTATTTTTGATATAAAACCTGTGTGGTGTCCCTCTGTAGTGTTGTCACTTGATTACTGTAAGTGTTCACAAATGCTTAACACACTGCCTCTGAGATAAGCCTGTGTGCTTGTGCCAAGCTACCAAGGGGGTGAGCAGGGGTTATTTTAGGAGTGTACCCCTTTACCCTGACTAGAGGCGAGGGTCCCTATTTGTTACAAGTGCATACCTGTGCCAACTAGAGACCCCCAAGTCTAACATTGGTGGTCAGCGGTGAGGATTCTGGACTTGTATTTGTGACTCATGTACAGTGATTGGTGAACACTACTAGTGAGTGCAGACCAAGACGCGATCACATAATTGTTGGTAGATTCCTTTTTGGGGCTTACTATTTTTGAGTACTGCCAAGCTTAACCATGGTGGAGAAAGCAGCATCCATAGCATCTGTTGATTATGATTGGGAAGAGGAGAAGCTGGAATTCTACAATATCAAGCAGCTGAAGTACTTCTGCAAGAAATTTAATTTTTCCACTACTGGGTGCAAAAATAAGCCAGAGTTCTACAAGGCGCTGAGGGCCTGGGTAGAATCAAGGAATGCCACTGATGATGATAATTCAGAGGAGCAGCTAGAGACCCCCAAGTCTAACACTACCTTATTAATATTTATGAGGTAGGTAATATACTGACCCACTACGATTCTGAATTTTAAGAATCAACCTTTTAGTACATAGGTCAGTTCTAAAATACCTTACTTTCGCAAATTGCGATGTGAAATTTTGCTTCTAGTAAATAGTAAATCTGGCCCCTTATTCTATAGAATAGTAGACTACATATTTAGGATTTGTTCTGTGTAGCCTACTATACAATTAAGAGTAGTTTGCTTTTTCTTTCAGGGGATATTTGTTAGTGGTAAACTTTACACTGTTATAAATATGGTGCATCAGCCTTAAGGGAAACCCCCATTGAGTGCCCCAAAGCAACTGCATGGAAAGGCAAGTTATGACCTGGGGAGAAACTTTCATTTATTTGTTAGTAATTCAGCACGTTTGACCCATAGTGTAATATTTGTTTAGGGCCCCCTTTGTTGTATTTTTCTGATGTTTCTAATTGTCAAAGGTCAGTAAATTAGGGTCAGCATATAGTGGGGGTAGTCTCTAAGACATGATGGCATGGTAACCGATCATCTAAATACCCTAATATAGTCACTGGTTGTAGGATGTCGTGTCTTTGGTCTCAGATATACCCAATTTATGAGGTGTGCTAATTCTGACGTATTAATAGGTAGTTAGTGATTCATAAATATGACGTGTTTGTATTCTTTCTGAAACTTGGTGGTATGGTCACAGATTTTGGCATATATTATGATAGTCACTAAATTTTCAGACATGGTCGTGTGGTCACTGATCTTTGAGAGATGGTAGATTAACCCCATATTGAGACTAGGTAGTATGGGGACTGATATCCAGTTAAAAGGAGATTGTCACTTGCTTTATGGTAGCACCGTCACTGATAAACGGCGACAGTGACTGAATCTGTGGCACAGTGAGTTGGTCACTTACTCTAAAATATGGTGGATTAGTATTCTAATCTGGAAAAGGCAGAATATATTGAACTCTTTTAAACTCTAAGTACTCTTTGAAATTTATGCTGCTCCTTGGAAATCATTGCGTGCTAAACCTCACCCTTAGGTGCTGCTAGAGAATGTAATCTAAATACGCATTGCTATTGGGTTTCTCCTCACTGCCTCTCCCTTGCCTTTCAATCTATTCACTCAAAGTACCAATGTTTATATGTAACAAATGCTTTGAAACACAACATCTCTTGCTGAACGTTTAATCTGGTGACATAAAAAGTGAAGCAAGACATTTCCATGACTATGAATAACCCTTTCCTCTGGAGCACAAATAGACTAAATATTTTCCCCAATCACCAGGTTACGGTTTAAGGGAACAATAGGAATATTTTCACCAGGTGAGCGACATTGTCACCTATTTAATGCCTGAATAAATCAATCAAGAGGTGAAAGGCAACCAGTTAATGTTTACAGTGGTCACAGGAGCCCTCTAGCGTTTCTGTATGAGCTAAAATTGTTTTGCTGAAATATGCTTGTAGCACAGATGTGGGTGGATTATGTGGGAATTGTGGCACATCCATAATTATGTGGTCAAAACTGCGGTCGTGGATTCACATATTCTCATTGGCTCTGAATGAAGCTCAAGACCATGAGCAAAAAAAAGGTCTTCAAAGGAACTGATGCTGTTTAGTGCATCAGTAGTGAGAAAAAAAACGGGGACTCTGAGAGATTGTAAGACCCATTTAGAAGCCACAGGAACATGCTACAAGCTAGAGCTGCAAAGATGGTGGCAGTGGAGAAGCTGGTTAATGCTGAGAAGCTGACAGAAGGGCGAGTCTTCTGAAGCTGAAGATCTGCCAACGCTTGCTGGAGAGCTCCCTGGCTTTTTCTTTCCCACCTTTTGCAGACTAGCCATGCTTGTCAATTGTTTATTGACCACTTGTTTTACTGTAGTTATAATTTGCTGCCCTCCTCGATATGATATTGTTTCCAGGTGACTTTACTCTATAACTTGATGACAAACCACAAAGCGTAGAGTTTTTGCCTCCTGTGGAAATTGTCTTCCCCTCACTCCACTGGTGTCGAATACTGTTGCACCCCACTTTGATAAACAAGTTACTCACTTTTGGCATTTGACTTTTCAAGGGAGATCAAGTCCAGCAGCCAAACCCTACTTTAGTAGGTAATCAGTTAGAAAGTCCGTCTAAACATGGCATGGTAAATAACCCACCATAAACTTACTTTGCGGTCACTGTTACTGCTAAAAGAAGTAGATCTTTGTTTACAGATGAGTAACAGGACAGTTACAATTAAGATCTTCATAAAGAACTGAAATTGCAAAAACATTTGCTGCCGCAACGGCGACCCTTAACACTTGTGGTTTTTAGGTGCTAGATATTTACGACATAGTAATGTAATGGCAATGTTTGCCAGTGGGCTGATGGTGGTAATATTGGGCCTTCGTAAGTGTTGGGGTTTCCTACACTTTGTTTTTTCTCAGCCAATCAATTGGGTACCCACCTACCAGTCAGAATGCAGCAATGTGTCAATGTTAGGGTGAAAGGCGGGACGACCATGTGCGTGAATGTCCCTCTAAAAGAGCCCAAAACAATAACCAAAAGTGCAAAAAGTTTTCCATTGAGTCCAAAATAGGGTTTCAGAGGTAGGTTCACCCTGTAGTCTTGGGAAATAGCTAACAGGACAAGAATGATAGTAGGAAACTCTGTTGCATTGGGTGCAGGCACTGGAATGTGAGACCCATTTGAGATGCTAATGGTCCGAGATTATTGCAGGATGACCAGGTGCTGGATGTAGAGGGCACTCGAAACAAGGACTCCTCGGTTACCAAACATCAATAGCCTTTATTTATTCATTGGATAGTCATGATGTTTTCAGTTGGTGAGGCCACCCAATAGCCCCACAGGCTTGACCAGTTGGAACTGGAATTTAGGGTTAGTGAGCAGCTTCATCTTTGAAATTGTGCATCTCTGAAGTGGGTGGGCCTGGAAAGACGATTTCAACTCTTACACAGAGTGTCTGGCTGCCGCCTCCAGTGCCCTACCCCTTACCTAGCGTGAGGAGAAGCATCTGTGTTTCTGGGGCCGGTTTAGTGCAGATATGACCTCAGTTTGTATACTGGGAAAGTTAGTGTGTCCTTGCAGATTCACAATCTTTAAATGTCACTGCTGCGTCCTGACGAGACTGGCTGGCCAGCTGAGCCTCAAGGTTTCAATGGGCATTGCGTTCTTTTGAAACATCTTTCACTCAGGTGTCAAATATCCGGTTCTTGCTCGTTGTCCTCTTGGTCATTACCTTCTCCTCAGCTCTCTCTGGGTAGATCAGCTGCTGCTCAGTCTCCGTGAATTCCAGATGAGTTAAATTAACTGCTCAAAGGGCCCAATGTTTATACTGCGTTGAGGGCACTGGCGGGAAACCATCGTCAACCCTGCTCTTTTTCCGTCACATTCTGAGTCTCTGGGCTAATGGGCTGCAGAAAGGTTTAATCCAACGAGTGAATTGTCTGCCTGTGACCCAAACATCCTTAACCGTGATCTTTTGGTTGCTGGTAAACAACCAGCATAAAACGCACGGGAGGGAGAAGGAGGAAAGTGGAAGATAAGCAGGCTGATTCACTCGGAACTGTGACTGAAGCAAGAGCTCGTCAAGCAGGAGATAAACAAGGGGCGAACCTTCGCCTTAATATTTCGAGCCCAAACCAAGAGGCTTGTACATTTCGTCTAGAGGTTTCGGTTTTCTAGACGGTATTTTCAAGACGAGTTTCCACTTGAAACTCGGAGGGATGTTTGCCCCTGACGAAGGGACAGTTCGTCCTGAAATCCGTTGGGCGCTGCTTCTCTCAACATATTGATTTTAATTCATGAAATCATTGTACAATTATTGAATGCTGCAAAAACTATGTTCTGTGTATAATGTATTGATTCGCATATGTTTTGAAGAGTCTAAAAAAATAAGAATTAAAAACCATATTCTTGAGTAAAACGGAAAAGAATTGGTGTAAATGTTCGACAAATGATGTAAATCTCTTATAGCGGTGCACGCTATAGTCCAAGTTGCCTTAGGAACTTGGCCGCTCCTTACTTATACTACACATGCTAGGCAGGCATATAAAAAGCGTGGCACGCTGATCAGTTCATTTTGCAAATATCAGGGTTATTGGAAAGACATAAGAGTGCACAATCTATCTCAATTATCAGATAAGCAGACGCGACAGGGGGCAGTGTGTGTCTCGAACCCACCAGACCGCTACAGTTTGAAGGAAAGGACACCGGTAAGCCAGAACCTGCCAGTAGCCATATCCCCAGACAGACAAATTCAGGAGCTCCACAATTTTGTGCAGATTCTCGTCCTATCCTAATAAAACATTTTTGTCAAGTCCATAGTCTGCTGGACCCTTGCACTCTTAACACCTTCACAGGGCATAACACGTACCCGAGACGTAAAGCACTAGCCTTAATTATGGGAAATTATGGATTTTACAGACTTTCCTCTAAGGGTACAGATTAAAATGCCAATGACAATCAGTTGCGACCAACCGTTTGTCCCTGTGTAGCCTGGAATAAACGAACAATAGCCACCTTTGACTGAGCATGGGGGGTGCTTTTAGGGTGTAGCCTCTAACCATTACAGCATAAGCCTTCCTGTTGTATGCCTAAACAGAAAATAAGGCACCCTCAGTGGTTTGACAGATTATCAAACCCACGTGGTAAAAAACAAAAGGCAGGTCAGCTTAGAATCAAACAAGTCAGAATTGCACAACTTTTCAAAAACGTGCTTGGATTTATGTACCTGCAGCATTGTTATAATATGTTCATTTCCTCCTTATTTTCCCATTGAGTTGAACCGATGATTTGGAGTTTACTTCACTCTGCATTCCAGGCATCATTGCCTAGGTAGCAATGTGATCAAAGGTTTGAGTTTAGCATGGGTTGAGTAGGATCCCTACAAAGCTCTCTAGGATTTTCCTCACAGGTTCACCTCAACATTTGACAAGGTTGTCCCTAAATTTACAGCCAAACTTCCAGGTTTGTAAAGTTAATAGAACACAGCTGAAAAGAAATGGAGAGTCTCAAATCTAAGAAGATCAATTAGATTATTGCTGGGTTGTAATATCCATTGTAAAACTGCAGACATCCACATTTGCGAGACTTGAGGGTCCGTAGTCTCATTTAGAGGTGTGGCAACAGCTTGATTTCCAATAGCTGAGCCTTCGCTTTTGTTACTATTGGAGACACTAAGTCAGCAGCACATCTGCAATATGTCCACTGGCATCGCAGCATCAGAAGGCCAGTCCTACTTATGGCTGGCCTTCCATTTCTGATTTTTCCTTCCTGATACGACCATGCTCGGAGCTCCAGGGAGGGGAGTAAATGAATATGTCCCCACTGTACAAGGAGAAAACGTCCTGCGCCTGCATAAAATGTTTGATTTACAGAAACAGAGCCGGCTTTGAGAGCTAGTTTCTGGAAAAACGCAATAAAAAAAATGCCCAGCTGGCTGCAATAACATGTTTGTCAGTCTGACATTACTTTTTCACAGCAAGTGTCGTTGTTATCTCGGAATGGACTCTTTCCTAAAAAATTAAAACAAAATAAAAATTGGTGAAATGACAGTGTTGAATTCTCATTTTGGTTGGCAGTCAGTTCACCCTGAGGCTGGCAAAGATGTGGCCTCCTCTGCCTTGATGTTTGTGACCTGTCTGAAAAACTGCAGTGTACATGAAACCTTTCTTAGTGTGAAGGTGATTATCTTCCTCCTCAGCCTGTGTGGCCCCACTCTATGTGAAGGGTTCAGCTGGCTTTATTATGCAAAAGTTGGTCGCACACTGCTCGTCACACCAGCAAGTTGCCCCAAAGGACTGTGGTAAATGTAGTGGCGACGGCGGGTACGCCTATGCCACGATGTATAAAGATCAGTATGTGTTGCGTTAGCCATCCCTGGACACGTGGCTTTATATTTTATTTGAGACAAAGGTCTGAAAAATTGCAAGTTAGGAAGTGTTATCTGTGTTTCATCTTGCAATGCACCCACCCCTCCTTTGAAGTCGAAGCTGACAAGTATATATCAGCTTCTCTTACCTTTCTGCGAGACTCGCTCTGGCTCAGGTTGAACCTTAAGTAAGACTCCCTTACTAACTTCTGTTCCCTTCAGATTTTGAAGGCTCTTGGACTGAAAGTTGCTCCCTACCATAACAGATCCTTGTTTTCACTATTCTAAAAGAATTGGCCTTGACTTGGAAGACGTGCAAATGTTCGCCCCGTCTCTGCTGCGGACTACACCTAAACATCCTAAGAATGCAGGCCCTTACTGTTTCAAAACATCATGGAGTACTTTGGCTGACTGAATATTTTTCATGTTGCTCTCACTCTCATTGAGAGATTGAATCTATACTTTCAGTGGAGCTGGATAACATTTGCTGGTGTTGACAGCTGCCTCTTCCGCTCCATGCACCAGGTCCTTCTAAAATTGCTGATCGTATTCAGGACTGTCAACCGTAACATTTTCATAGAAAGTTTTAAATCCATCTCTTTAAGGCCCTGTTGTATCGTGGTTCACACAGTTCTTAAATTAGCTGGACCAAGAAGTCTCTCTACTGCCCTTTGTCACTCATGCCTTCTCTCAACTAATGTTCTCCATTGCTCCTCTTTATCCCCAAACCTGTATATTGTTTACGTTGAACCTCTGGCACAACCCATCCTGTACCACTGTCTACATGCCAAGGATCTTCTAATTCCTTTAGTTTCAATAGGGATCTGGTTACTGGGACCAGGTGGTACTAGCACTGCATGATGGAGATTATGGAGCGCTTGGGCAGACACTATCTCAAATAGAATATTGTTAAAATGGAGATCATGATCCTAATCAGCAGGGAGGATGCTAGGGTCTGCATTTCTGGGCTGCTATCCACAAAACAACGCAGAAGCTGGGGTGCAAGTGTGATTCATACTTTTTTGTGGCACCTAAGTTAAAACACGGTTCCATCAATCTTTTTCTTCCTACATAGAGTCCTATGGAGAATTTCCCCTGATTTCTCATGGCCACATTGTTGCCACAATTGCTTCTTGGCTAGATTATGAAAAGGCCTTTCTTATAGGATTCCTAAATTTGCAGCTTTTTGACTCATCTGTGGATCTTGGATATGGACCAGATGTACAAAGGTTTTAGCGTTTGCAAATCCTCTGATTTGGTAAATCCTCTGATTTGGTAAATCAACAGGTTTGAGAATTGTACTTGCCCATTTAACGATTAGGAACATCTTTTCTGAATTCCTTAATATCTTTAGAAAACCATACTGAATCTGCATTTTACGGACGTGTTTAGAACATCCCTTCCTAATACCGATTCCTTATGGTGTGTATTATTGTTTTAATATTTTGCTCACCCCTCATATGTGGACCCCTTTCCCATATATGCCTTTTGGGGAAAACATAGAACCACAGCTCACTCCCACCTCCCCTCCCCCCACCCCCCCAAACAAGTTTGTAAAACATTTATTTTTTATTTTATAATTTTTAACTTCCTGTTTCCTTTAAGGAATCCTTGCTGCATTAAAATATGATTGCTTTATTTAAAAATAATCAGACAAAATCAGCTGCTTACCCCAGCAGGCCACTATCCCCTTGATGGCAACAAATCATGGTGGGTCGGTATAGGCACCTACCTCATTATTATTAATTATGTAGTTTGAATTTCGCCCCACAACGATTCAGTATTTTGTGGATCAGTTTGCAAAATACCAATGCATTCGGTAAACGTTGGTGCACAAATTGTGGTCACTTTTAGTAAAGGCATTGTACATACATCCGGCCCCTTTTGTATCAACTGCAAGACTCTGCATTTGCTCAAGTGAATTTAGCAGTCATTTCATGGTCCATTATATTGTTTGTTGGGCCCTCCAAGTCAAAGCCACTCAGTGTCTTAACAGTGCAGTGATTGCTTATGTTCCCATAATAGCCTTGTGCTCTGTGTTCTGTTGTGATCCAGTCTTCTCCCAGATCCAAAGATAACATGAAGTTAGTCACTCTCCTTTTCTGTTACCTTCCTCTAAAAAAGTTTGGTAGTGGTCTTCTTTTAGTTTTATAATGTATTCTTCTTTTGTAAGAACATTGGCATTTTACCATTGAACCCAACTCTTTCTTATTTTAAATATATCTTAGTGACTTTATACCAGTAAACGGAGAAAATGTGTGTTTGACTAAGCACTGCTTCGCCCTTGACAGCTACTGCACGATAGGCCAAAATCCCAAGAGAGATCCATAATGGACAGTGAGTTATTTAAGATAATGTAGATTTATCACTGATTCTGAAAGGTTATCACTGAGTTTTGAGACAGTTGGTACAATACAGCTTTCTGAGGTACACTGGCGGAGTCGCTGATTCTGGGACACAATGGAGATAATCAATGATTTTCAGAATGTTGTGAGATAGCCAATGATTTATGAAATTTGGCGGTAGGATTACTGATTCGGTGGGCATGGTGCAAATATCTCATCACTGCACAGTCATTTGAGGCTCTTTGTTCTCTTGAAACAGGCTAAAGTTCTCTCCTCTTTATTTCTATCTTAGCTATGCAATTGCTGACAACTCCTATCGGTCGATGCGTACTGAGAGGCGAGATCAGTGTATCCTTATATCCGGGGAAAGTGGTGCTGGCAAGACTGAGGCCACGAAGAAGATTCTGCAGTACTTCGCCATTACCTGCCCTGCCAGCGACCAGGTGGAGACCATTAAAGATCGGCTGCTCCAGTCCAATCCTGTGTTAGAGGTAAATACTTGAGCTCGTGCTGGAACGAAATACAAATCTGTGTATTATTTGTGGTTCTGTAAAGTGCTGCATACCACCATACATTAGCATCGGAGCATCTTCAGTAGAGTTACAGGAATGAAAAAATACTAGGAAACCTGGATTGGAAAAGTCAGTCAGCCTACTGCTGAAGGGACAGCGGGCAGACACATTTTTTGCAGTTAAAGTAAAGGTGCTAAAGCATTGGAGGAGCCAACAAATGTAAGCCTGGTAGAGAAGGCGATGACTGTTCTCAAACATGTGGCTGTCCTGGCAGGATATCGAGTCAGAGGAGTTTGTATGAAGTGGCTATTTTCCTGGACTACCAAATTTCAGAAAGTTAGATTCTTCTCTCGGCTGTAGGAGGTAATGACTTCCAAAGAGATAAGCCTTGTAGATGAGAGGGTCTTCCATCGAAATTGTGGATAGCAGATGCTGCTTGGCAGGTCTTAGGTTTATGGTTGAGAGATATGAGCAATCAGTTTGCAAGCTAGTCCAGCAAGCGGCCATATAACGCCTTCCGTAATATACCAAGAGTTTTATGTTTGGATTATTCCCACACTTTGCGCAAATGGAGGTGTTTTAATCCGAACCAGAGGCATGCTGCACATTTCTTGACTTATTCTGGGCCCATTGGAGATTTATACTAGAGGTTAATGCAGTAATCTAGATGAGAGATTATCACTACAAGTTCTAGGTCAATTTTCTGGGATCCTTGCTACCATGATACTAGTATGTACTAATCTGTCCCATATTCCTTTGTTACATGTATACTTACTGTGATCTTCAGACAGACTCACCTGCGGTCGTACTTAGATACAGGCACACACCTACATACAATGGTCCTCTAGCATGGACACTAGCCCGTAACCTCTGATGCACACAATGCCACTTTTTTCCTTAGATGCACATTCCATTGTCCTCAAGTGCAAACACATCCACCAGTGACCACAAGTTCTCTAATTCTGGACCCAGCTTCCATAAACTCTGAGGTTTCATTGAAGCACAGGCGACATATGCTCCATTCCTGTTAGTGCTGTCAGAAATGGTTCATGTGTTGATTATGCTGCCTGAACGGAATTTGTCTGTTATTGATGTTACTCTTACTGTACTCTTTTATATGTGACACACGTGTCCTTTCTTTACTATGGGAATTATATGGTAATGTTTTGATACTTCATGTTTTTTCTTCGTCTTATTTTCAGGCCTTTGGTAATGCAAAAACACTACGAAATGACAACTCAAGCCGGTTTGGCAAGTACATGGATGTGCAGTTTGATTATAAGGTAATTTTCAAGTCTATCTGAGAAGTCATAGGTCTTACATTTTCACTTCTGTACTGCTGTGCATGTTTCTGTACACCCTCCTTTTCCCCTCTAGTTTTCTGAATCCTCTGCACATGTATTAGTCATCTCTCTTTTTTTGTGAACTAAATGATCTCTCACTTCATTGATCCTTGCACATGTTTGTGCCCTCTATATTCATTCAGCCTGTTGGCTCTCCAGTATATACAAAGACAAAGTGGCGACAATGACACCGGAAAATTCTTATAAACCATCAGTGCAAGATCCTTAGTATGCTATATAACTCCATGATGCAGACTCCTGTAATTGTTGCCAGTGGCTGTCCGTGAGCAAGCCTATGCTCCTTTACAACGGGAGCAGTCTAAGTAGGAATATAGGAAGCGCCTAGATGCCTCTGGGCAGTAGTGCGCTATACAAAAACAGTATTCATTTAATTTCAGTATTGAGAAGTGCGAATGCATGGTAGAGGAATATAGCACAAATCTTCCACCATCTCTAATTCGCTGTTGCCAAGAACAAATAAAGTTTAGTGTATGCAACTCAACATCTCGAGTGCAGTTCTCCCTTATGGCATTCGGGTTTAAATAACTTCTTCAGGGGTGCATTAAGTGCAGGGGAGAGTTTTGATGGTGACCTTATTTACAAAAGGAATTATTCCTAAGCTAGATTGCTGGTTTTGAGAAGACCTGCAAACACATTGCCCTTCGTGTATACGTATGTGACAGCATCTAATACTAACTTGATTTTTCTGAATGATATAAAAGAGTTGGGAATGACAAAGAACAAAGGGACACGGACTCCTATTTATTTGTTAGAAAACCTTGTTTCCTAAGCACACATTGATTATCAGAGCACCTCTGTTTCCTCAGTTAGCCCAGTTTAAAGGTAATCATAGTCTGAGCATTGATTGATAATGTCCCGCCTTAAAGAGGTCTTAGTCCATGATCTTTCCCAAAATGAGATTCAGTCTCTCATAAGCATGACTTTGCTAAAGGGATCACTTGATTCTCTCTGATACCAGTAGGACAGCAATTGGAGTGACTTGGTGTTCTTCTGGATTACACAGAACAAAACCATACAAATTGTTAGGCCTTCATGCCAAAAAGGGTTTTGCGAACAGGAGAACTGGATGGGCCAAAATAATAGGGCAGCTTGCTACTTACATCCACAGCCCTATTAATTGCCCTATCTATGGAATATACAACCCCTCTAAACGCCCTTTTCACAAAAGTCACTATACAAAAATGGTAAGTATTCACATGGGCAACTATGTCTATCATTAGACTTCTCAGTGAAGCACACACTTCTTCCTCCCTGCAGACCGCCTGCAGTGCCCCTAACGTTTCCTACATACATTTAATTGCAACAGACATCCTTTTAAGCATGCGCTTGAAGGGTGACCAGGATCTCAATTAAAGTCTGAATGCTCCACTGATCTTCTGGGATTGTGAAGCATCTTATAAATGGTATATAACGTTCCTTAGGCCTCGCAAAGCAAATGGAAAATGCTATGTATATATAAAATCACACCATACCATACCCATACACAACTTCTATTTTCCTCGCATTGGAGGCTAATTCTATTAGTAATTGCATTTTACCTTTGGAAGTTATAGTTTAATACTCTCTGGACGATGATAATAAACTTGAATTGAAGATGATGCAATAATTTGCGGGGTCTGCAGATATGATTATAGAGGACAAAGATTGTATGTCCTGCTACTGCACAGAGCTCCATCTTTCTGACTGATGCACAAATTCAGGTTGCAGGTTGTTATTGCATGGATAAAGCACAGAGGAGCTATGAATATGCCATCTCTGTATTCCAATATACACATTGATTTTAGCTGTGGCATATGTCATAGAACTGAACAGTGTGTCTCACAAAAAGGGTCAGAGGAAGTATACACTGCTAAATTCAACAGCAGATCCTATACTACTTACAAGAATTATTAAACTCACATAGAGTAGCTAGATGCGAAAAAATCACAAGAAAAAAGATCTCAAAGAAGAGGTGGGGGCACTATAAGTGTTTGGACAAGAACCGTCACTCACCTGATGGTGGCATGCTTCGTCATGGGGTCCCTCCACACACCGGGACCGCAAGGTACCCAATGGGAGGCTACAACTTTCCACAGGAAAGGAGCGGGCGTGTTTTGGAGGCACGCCTAAGTATTAAACCCTCAAGGGTGAAGGTGAGCGGCAGAGTGCAAGTGAAAAGTGATTTTAAACTATCTCAACAAGTACAATACATGTGGATAGAAGTGAAAAAAAGCATAGTGCAGCAGGGTTATGGACGTTCACCCTGTATACGGTCAACATGTTTCTGCCATGTGTGACTTAGATGTCCCAGGCATTCTTCAGGACCATAATGTAGTGTGTCACTGCTGTGTAAATATGTGTAAATTGTAAATAACAAAACAATCAAAAAATATACCAGGGTCTTTATGGAGGACTGACATTCCCCACACGGAAGAGAGTTCTACATGTGAAGAGACTCTCTAGAAGGTAGAGTTGGACCTTATATACTGCCCTTGGGGCCATCGGACCTATTCATCAACCTGCTGCCATTGTGCACGGCTGGTCAAGAAATATACCCGAGTATATTTGTTAATTGT
This sequence comes from Triturus cristatus, assembly GCF_964204655.1. NCBI lineage: Eukaryota > Metazoa > Chordata > Amphibia > Caudata > Salamandridae > Triturus > Triturus cristatus. The sequence goes on along the minus strand of NC_140584.1, from coordinate 826,257,092 downwards.
TTTGTTATTTATAATTTGCACACATTTACACAGCAAAGTGACAATACATTATGGTCCTGAAGAATGCTTGGAACATCTAAGTCACACATGGCAGAAAGATGTTGACCCTATACAGGGTGAACATCCATAACCCTGCTGCACTATGCTTTTAACCTCTATCCATGAGGACATAATATTAAAGTTGTTTTGTCCTTGTTGAGATAGTTGAAAATCACTTTTCACTTGCTCTCTGCCCCTCACCTTCACCCTTGAGGATTTAAAACTTAGGCGTTCTACCAAAACACACCCACTCCTTTCCTGTGGAAAGTTGTAGCCCACACTGGGTACCTTGCAGTCGCGGTGTGTGGAGGGTCCCAATGATGAAGCATGTCACCCTCGGGTGAGTGAGTGTTCTTGTCCAAACACTTGTGGTGTCCCCACCTCTTCTTTTAGTTATTCTTTTCTTGTGATTTTTTCGCAACTGGCTACTCTATTCTTTGTGTGAGTTTAATAGAACTGGACAGGCCTTCATAGCAAGAGGACAAACATATTGTTCATGGCTTTGGAAAAGTTGTGTCACTCTACTCTTGAACATTTTTAGGGCAGCCTGGTGTTTTTCCTCAGTGAGTTTGACAATCATGTGAGTCCTCTGGCAATATTGATGCTTGAACTAAAGATGGTGGGAGCATCATCCTATTCCAGAGATTCAAGCCTTTTCCACCTGTACCCTTGTTAGGATACTTTGCCTTCATTATGTCTGTGAAATGGATGCAGGATGAATGTTGTATGCATTTCAGATATTTGTTTCAGAGGCAAGCTGGTGAATTTTAGGGTCTATTGGGGGACTCCGTGCATGTTTTGTGGAGGAGAGGGGGGGGATTAACCACATCAGCCCATTCCTTTTGTCGAAATTCTATTTCCCTGTGCCATAAGTGAAACCCAGCCACCCTTTGGGTCCAGTGTCGGGCAATCGTCCTTGGCTAGAGAAACTGCTGCAGAACGGTCTTAGCCCTATACACATAATACCTTCGACCACTCCCAAATGATCCAGTGAAAGACTGTGTGCCTAGAAGCCCACAAAATGTCGTACCAGAAAGACTGCATCCTTCTATAGGCACCCACAAACTTTTAAAGCTGTGGACACTGGTTGATTCAGACAATCCTGACATGACCACTAGGGGTGTATAATTACTGGAGCTCTCGACCAGTGCTTAGTTCATTCTTGTCGACTTGACATAGAAGAGGACTGCACACAACTGTAGAAGAAGAAATGACTTGGAACTAAATCTTCGTCTGTTGTCCGTTTTCTATCAAGAGTGGGCTTATTCCTCCGAGGGCTGTGAGAATACTTACTGCTGTGGCCTGTCTGCCGAAATGTAGCCTAACTGCTTGCACAAGGAGTTGAACTGTACATGCTCAAAAGAGCCAGCCTGATCCATAGGGCCACCTAACTGGGAGGTCCACCTAAGGGACGTCCTGACGGACTGCGGCTACCAAACCGCCTCAAGGTCGTTGCAGAACAGCTGGTCAAGAGGAAGAATGTAACAGGAACATCCTATCATCTGAATCATGGAGTTACCTTTTTGTTTTCTGTTGTCAAGGGTGGTGAGCCATTCTCCCGGTCCAAACCCAGTATTCCCTCTTCCTCAGCCCCGTAGGTATTCAGACTCAGTCAGTTTTCACAGCCCCAGTGCAGCTCTAATTCTGCTAGCTGGCTGTAGGAGATCACCTCGATTCAAGAACTGTTAGAATTAAATTCCTAGCCATTACCATTATGAAGGTATCGACATTAGACTGTCTGGACCTAACCCTGAATAGTGAGGGCCCGTTTGGGCCAGTGACTACTGTGGGTGTCCCGCCCACTGAAAAAACCTTACCATGACTGGTGAATCTCGAGATACATGCCCCCTAAAAAAACAACAAAAAAAACAACTTAGTAAGAACTGGCTCAGTAGTCCCATATGGTGCTTCCAAAAAACAGGACTAACAGTTGGGTCGTAAAGTAATAGCAGGACTCCAGTGACAGTCTTTCTCTGGACACAGATATGGGTACTGTAGTTACAAAGCTACCTGTACTAGGACACTCATGGAGCACTAAAGGTTTTGGCTGTGTGGGATCATAGTTGTTTGGGTGGTTGATTTTTGTAATACACATCTGTGTGGTTGCCACCATTCATTCTGGCCCTTACACATTTTTAAGGGTGACTGTTTCAGTTCTGACCTTAGTACCAATGGTTATTGCGGGCCCATTCAGGGCTTGCATATCCCTTGCTTCCTTTTAGACTTCTTTGCGAGAGTCCAGCATTAACTTCCGATGTGAGATTTCCTGATCCCAAAGTCACGCCAGCTTAAGGCACCATCATCCTGTTTGATTCTTTGCGGACAGTGGTATTTATGATTGTCACTGTCGGCCATTGGTATTTATGACTCTGACACTGCTCCTCATCCCTTTGGTGGCTATCCGTACCATAAGCAGAATGATTTATTTAGAATACTACCAGATTGGAAAAAGGAACCACATGTGGATCTATAGCTAAGCCTCCAGAGGGTAAGCCCTAGCAAGCTTTACCAAATGAAAGCATAAATGTAGACAGATTTGAGGCTTTTGAGAGTGATTAGAATGACTCCAAAGAAATGTTTTTACTGGAAGACATGATTTTTATACACATTGATGTTTATCAGGTGTATTGGTATCCAATGAAAGTTGATCAGATACACACGTCTTAAACCAACACATGTTTGACGACAAAATCAATTAAATCAACCCTTCATCAGGGCTTAAAGGAAAATAGAAGTAATTAGAAATATTATAAGCTAAGGTAGTGGGCTTTAAACAAGTGTATAAGGTACACAATAATGACATATATGAATTAGAGGTGAAAACATAGGGTAAGAACAAATAATATGTATGTTTAACTATGTAAACATAAAATAACAATATAAAGACAAATTACATTAAGTATGATTGGTGACCAATAGATGAACTCATTCAATATAGTTATCCTAAGGAACTCTCTCAGTTGAGGAGAGAAGAGAGAGAGTTGATAAGTTTAGGGTTGCTCAACTATTATACAAACAGATATCATGTTTTTTGTTTATATTAGAGAGATAAAGGATGAAACGATGTAGTGAGGCTTATCAGCGTTATTGGCAGCACGATAATCCCAGTTCAATGCAGTGTGAAGAGTGGACTTTGAGTAACAAGAGTGTAACATGCTGGTCTGTTCGTCACTGGCTGCCAGATTTTATCTGGCACTGGTGTTTTTGAATGCCTACTCCATATTCACATTCAATTTTTTAAGTCACAAATGTTTTCTTGTTGATCTGTGAAACATTTGCACAGGTGAACTTGTTCACAGGGTCAGCGCTGTGATGAGCTGCAGGTAGCGGTCAAAAGGGTTGCAGAAATGTCAGCAAATTGTTTGATTAGTGGGTTTTCATTTTAATCAAGTGTAACATTTCTTGATATAATTTACTTTGAAAAATAATAGTAGAGAACAGCCTTAAGCAAGGATGCATTCTTGCTGCTTTGCTTTTCTCGCTAGATTTGTCAGACCTCATCGATATAATCTCACAAGTTAGAAGCTTTCTACCAACCCTCGGGGGTTGTCTCCTGGTGCTGCTCCTAGTTGATGATGATCTTGCCCTTGTAGGTCTTACCCCATCAGTCTCATGCATTATTTATCCCTGTTGTTTTAGTCTCATAAACTGAAGATTAATTTACTAAAAACAATAATAATGATTTTTGGGATCGGAGTGACAAGTCACCTAGAAACTGGACTATCAAAGGGTCAAGGAATGTCCATACTTAGTGGTTCGGTTTGTTAGAAGTTTAGCATATTTAGTCAGGTTGTGAAGTTGACCTCTGGAATTAAGGGGCTTGTGTACGAAATTGTAGGCCTAATATACACATTTTGTATTAATTTGTAGGCTTGATATGCAAATCTTAATGACCACATACACTTTATGTAGCTTTGTGCTGTTATTGGAGCAAGGGGACAAAATACAGGCAAAGCTCCGGAATGCATTTCTATACCTCAGTCAAATTTGCCTGTTAAAGCTGTTGGGCTGGAATTGGGCCTTTGAGTGTTAGGTTCTAGAGATCATGGTCAAATTGTTCCTTTTTGGCATTGTGTTCGGATTATCACTGCAAATACTTTGAAATGTTTTATAATTGAAGAAACTTCTTCAGCTAAAGCACATTAATATATTTACTATCAAATCTTGTATTATTAATTGGTATACTAAAAATATATACACATGCGAAAAACTCCCACAAAGGGAAGCCCAACACATTTTGCAACTACGGAACTTTGAGAAAGCACTAAATCACTGCTCCAGAAGCAAACATTTAAACCCAGCATGTGCATCAGTATTAAAAGCTCTCTGCAGTTTTATATGCAGATACATCTTAATGCTGAAGGAGTTTTGTATGCCTTTTAAAACCGGAGGTCAACATTTAACTGGTAACCCTCTATCCAAGATATATATCAATACTGATTAGTGCTAGAATCTCATGCATGTGTTGTTCGTTTGACCTGGTCTCTCTATCTCAAAGTTGGTACATTACTCTGGTTTGTTGTGCACATTATTACTATGGGGCAAAAATATAAATTACTCTTTACCATCATCAGTCTTTGACATTGAGAGCAATGATGATGTTTCTGCGGATGACGGCGTTATGCATTCAGCTTCTACTGCATGCCAGATTACATATGAGTTTTTTTGCATGAATGGCTCAACAATCAGTGGCCACAGTGGCAGAGGGTTGGCATGATGCAACGATTGTGGAAGTTCATAAGAGTATCCAATGGTGGATGGCAGACAATTTACACAAAAATAATTTCAGACCACGTAGATCCAATCACTGCTACAGCCGATGTATCGATCACAGGGTTGAATTTCAAAAATGAATATGACAACACAGGGCAAATGGGATCCATATTAAAGCACTCTTTACAGCAGTGTGCTGGAGTTCAAGAACAAGTTCTGGTCACTAAATGTGTGTCAAATCCATTTGCAGAGAAGATAGTGACTGATCCAATTAGGCCTCATAATTCATAACGTCCTGAAACAAAGGGCTCACAATCGCCAGTCGCAATGCAGAAGCTGAGCAGTAAGTCAAACATACACTTTGAGGCAAAATAACATGCCTCTCTCAATAGCAACTTGATAGACACTCTAGCTAACGAACTACACGCCCTTTGTTAATGGGAATTAAATGAGACAATAGAAAAATAAGTATTTCCAGATTGGGATTAGTAGAAATAGACTTAATCACCATAAGAGGCATCAAAACACGTTACGATGATGCCACCAAGGTATCCACAACTGTCAAGAACCAAGGCTCTGTTGAGGAGTAGGTATATAATATTTGAATATTAATTTCTCCCAATTCCGTTGATATGGCAGTGAGTCGAGAAAGGACTTCAGACGTGGTACTCATTAATGGAGATATCATTCACATTACACTAGAGTGCTAGCTCTCCGCAGCACCTCAATTGTGAAACCAGGCAGGCGCATTTATTCAGACGTTCGGTTACGGCGCCGCTCCTGAGGTCTTAGAATATTAGCATCATAGATGTAGAGAAGTTGTTATAGAAAGGAGGAGAGCAACAATCAGTAAGTGTTTCTTAGAAAAGTAGAAGAGATTTGCAGCATGACATTAGCATGAACAGTGAACATTTTTTAAAATGTTCCTGCAAGGTATTTCACAATGCATATTTCACTCGCTGAATACTAGGTTGACTTAGTCCAGTGATGGTGCATCTAGCAAAAGAAAAGAAAGACCCTTCGTTGCTAACGCTACATGGTTACCTCGAGGGAGAATAACCCCCCGCACACAGAGTACAACATTTAGTCTTAGTCTTTAATATGATGCTGCTAAGGTTAATATTGTGAATATGAAGCTGCTCACGTTCATATTACCCCAATTCAAACCAGTGCGCATATGTCCAGTCAAATGAATGGACTGGACGACAGTGATGTTAATAAAGAGCCATTGAGTTTCAGGCTACCACAGTCAGACCTTGCTTTCAAATACAGGAGTGCAAATTAGTTCTAGGAAAAGACAAAGGTAATCGGGTAAAGGACATCTCTCCTTTCGATGTTAATAAAACTATAGAATTACCAACTTGTTAAAAACCCTCGGTCACCTGCTGCAAGATATCTTCATGCAATAGATCTTAGAAGAGTCGTGATGCACCATGTTGTAAGGACACAAGTAAAAGAACAGTCATTGCTACTTGCATTGTTTGCTTATATCCAAATTATGTACAATAAGTGGATAGACACAATGGATTCTCAGTTGTGAAAAATATATATTTTTTAAATGTTTGCTGTGCGCTGAATACTTCAGCTGTTGTGTTCAAGTAAATATCTATTCAGAAGTCAAACAGTCTATCTATGACTGTATTAAATCTAAACCGGAAAATGTGCTTGGGTAGAAAACTGCATCCCTTATTGCATATATAAGCGTGAGGGAGAGTGATGGACAGACTCAGACCTCATGGTCCCGTCTACTGTTGGGTCACAACTTAGGTTGACTTAGAAGCAAGGGCCCTTCGTGGGAGACCAGACTACTGACCTGAATTCTAGGTCGATTTAGTCGCGAGGATTGCCCTTAGTTAATTTTTCCCACCTTTTTCCGGGGTTATATATCCAGTGATTTGTAAGCCAAGCACACTCCTTTCTGTCTTCATACTTAGTGGAAAAGCCAGATCTGTAAATAACTGGGCACCTCCGCACAATTGTTCAAACATAACGTATGTTTAGTTGCATACCAAAATAAAAATATAGATCTGTATGCACAATTTAACACTTAAACAAAAAACAGAATTGGAGGTTGTCAGCTGTTTATGATTCTTATTCAGTCATCTTTCCCATGTGAAACTGTTGAGAGCCAACACGTTTCGTCCTTTGAATATTTTCAAAGCTGTACAAGTCATAAGAAATGCCCAGTATATTGTTGAAATCTATGTGCTACACAGCTTGAAGTCATTTCATTGTGTCTTTATTTCGATTAAAATAATCATAAAAGACAGTACAGACAATGTTAAGTTAAAATACTTAGAATAAAAACACAAAACAGTACATAACAATCATTAAGGTATAACTAAGCACAGTGACTAGTACAAAGATTTATACCATATGGAAAAAGCTCATAAATATTAAAAGACAGTAAAAACCATAAATATACAATGGCTTGAAGTCATTTACACAAATCTATACTATCCTCTGTGCAGATACCCTAACAGGCTATGACCAGTGTCAGTAACCACAGATCTTGTCACCAAAAGAAAACAGAGATTCTGTATTTGTGTCACACGTTACAATGCGAAAAAGGCAGTAAGCACTTCAAAGTAAGGAGCAGACTAAAGAATGAGAGTGCTCAAAATCTGGTGAGTGAATAGATAATCCAGAAGTGACCTAGCAAAGTGAATAAAGACCTAAATTCATATGACTTGCACTGACCTGTGAAGTACTGGATGTGGCAGGTTCCAAGTGATAGAGAGGAAACTCTGACTTTATTGGCCTAAGTTAATCAGATATTGGTTCCCAAAAGATGTTGGCAGAGACATATATTAATACTGTGGTATAATGGTTCCTGTAATAACATACCAAAACAGATTAAAGAACGAAGTTTGATGATAACGATCAATGAGGTAAAACAATCCCCATGTTATTTGATGCTGCGGATCTGTTCAATATAAACTATGTAATAGACGGAACCTGGGCAGTAAAGGTGCGTTTGTACAGCATGTCTAAAAATCAGTAAATATTTGTCAGAACCAAGTTAGCTGCAAGGAAATATGAGGGATTCCATTTTCTGTTGTGGTGGAAGAGCAGTAACAATGCTCCACCTGCCATGAAGAGATGGTAGCCCCTATGTCTACAGAGACGGTAGCCCCTATGTCTACAGAGACGGACTGCAAAAGTAAAGGTGATCTGCATTGTAATCGTATGTAAATTGCAGTGATTGAAGGTAATTAGTTAATGCAATGTAGTGTAACAGGCCCGATGGCCAAGTGTGTCTCTTGGTGCAGGATGTTAGACAATCTGTAAGGAAAGTCAAGTATCATTGAGCCAAATAAACTGCAAGTGTAATGTACTGAGCAGAAAATCTAAGAGCAGGATTTAAATAATATACAGTGTGAATTAATATGAGACTAAGCTTGCCGGAGATGGCAAGTATTTTGCAAAATTACATGTTTGGGATGACCTCTTAAGTCACAGAAGTAAACACAAGAAACTAATAGCATGCATGCTGTAGTGGTGTCCGAAGAAGTACAGAGAAATTCTCAAAATGCTGAAGAAAAATGAGAAAACCTGTATTGGATCGGCATTTGAAATCTAAATGGGCTTTGGTAAAGGATATAATAATGGGGCACTTCCGTTCATCCATAAGTAGCATGTAATGGACTATGAAAAAATAATACCAAGTAGTTTGTGCTATTGACAGTGCTTTGTCTCTATAGACATGCAGCCTGTAACAGGTGCCAAGCTTTAAAATCAGCTTCACCGGTAAGTAATATGCTCTTTTATTGCAGTGCAAGGAGCCGAAGCTATGCATCTGGGCCTCAAGTCAAGCAACAAGAACTCAAGTTGTTTAAATTGTCTCCCTAAGTTGAATTGGGTGCCAGTTTAGTAATCTGTGTTTGTATGATGGAACAACTATAGTCTAAACAACGACTCCTTAACTACTACTTAGTCTAAACCACTAAAGTTTTAACAACTGCTTTTTTTTTCTTTACAACTACTATACCTTTACTACGATTGCCTTTACCCCATTAATGTATCTATTTTACAGGTAGGTATATATATATATATATATATTTAATGGATTTGTATGTACCTGTAAATAAACGTACATTTCGTGGTAAAGGCATGCATGCTGAAGATATATGCGTTGCAAAATTAATATTAGTAATTAGTATTAACACTATATACATATACATGTGTGTGTGTGTGTATATATATATATATATATATATATATATATATATACACACACACACCCCTATACTCACTTCTTTTAATGTTATAAATTCCATTTCCACCCAAAAACCTACACCCACCCCAAACCTTAAAAATTCCCTTTCCACCCAAGAACCTATACCCCCCTAAACCCTAAAAATTCCTTTTCCACCCAAAAACCCACACCAACCCTAAACCCTGAAAATACCCTTGCCACCCAAAAACCCACATCCACCCTAAAATTACCCTTGCCGCACAAACACCCACACCCACCCTAAATCCTAAAAATTCCCTTTCCACCCAAAAACCCATATCCACCCTAAACCCTAAAAATACCCTTGCAATCCCAAGAACCCATACCCACCCTAAATCCTAAAATTACCCTTGCCACCCAAAAACCATACCCACCCTAAAATTACCCTTTCCACCCAAAAACCCATACCCACCGTAACTCTAAAAATACACTTGCCACACAAAAGCCCATACCCACCCTAAATCCTAAAATGACCCTTGCTACCCAAAAACCCATACCCACCCAAATTTTAAAAAATACCCTTGCCACCCAAAAACTCGTACCCACCCTAAACCCTAAAAATACCCTTGCGGGCGTGGTCTCGCCGGGAATGGAGTAGGACGCAGGTCGCGGCCGCTCCGGACCGCCGCTGATGTAAACTGCCACTTACAGCGGTGTGACGGCGACGCTTGGACCGGAGACACAGCCCGGAGGGAGCGGAGCACTGGGGGCGCCGGTCTGGGCGGTCGGCGGTGGCTGTTGAGGCTGGCAAATACCGCGCAGACGAGGAGCCGGGTGCCGGCCGGGCTGGCCGCCATTTTCTCTACGCCCGATCTGCGCGCCCGGAGCTGGGCGAGTCCGGAGCTGAGGAGGCGTCGCGCTGGTGACTGCTGCAGGCTCCTGGCTGGAAGGCACCGACAGTAGAGGTCCCCTGACCCCGGACGGCGTCGGCGATGAGAGCGACGACTGCGAGGCCCGAGCAGAGGCGGTGATCGCCGGCGTCAGACTCTGGTAGGCCGGGACGCTCCTGGGTGCGTTGGGGGCTCGCTGCGGGCCCGGAGACGGCTGCTGATGGCGCTGGGTGTGCGGACTGACCCGACCTTGAGGAGAGAGAACGACGGCTCCCCGAGGGGGACGCCTGGCTGGCCGATGTGACTGGGGACGCAACGTGGTGGCTGCAGAGCACCCGCCGCCATTTTCCCTGCTGCGTGGATGCGGCCTGGTGGTGAGTCTGGCGCTAGAGGCGGCCTGGTGTGACTGGCGGCCGAGGGAAAGCATTGCCCCTGGTGAGCCGGGCCCCGTTGAACTGGTGCTGACTGCCTGTTGGGCCTCTACCCTGGGAGCGTCTGGTGCCCGACCTCACTGCACCCCGGTTGGCGCCTGCTGAGCTGAGCCCCGGAGACCTGCGACTATTGGTGCTTGGGGGAGCGCTGAGACGAGAGAGCAAGAGGTTGGAAGGGGATCGTGGAGCCCCGCGCTGCCGCGCTGTCCCTGGGGTCTGCCCTGGGACCCCCGGCCGGCTCATATTGAGGCCTGATTGCAGACGGAGGGAATGCGCCTCAGCCTGGGGCGCTGCGGCCTAGACTTGCTTGGAGCCTGCCCGGACTGGCGGGGGCGGGGACAGAGGCTCACCTTCGCGTAAAGGCCCCCCCACGGCTGATGGGCTGATCGGGGCCCCACCGGGTGGACCGGGACTGAAGCGGCGAGCCGTCAGATACTACGGCGCCCCCACTGCACCTCTCCCACTCGACTGAGCAGGTGGGATCCCCCGTGGGGGGCGGATCGCCTGTCCGGCAGCCAGGCACCACGCGGGGGCTCGAGAACCTGGCATTCCCCTTTCCCGACGGCGCAGAGCCTGGAGGGCCGTTTGGAACGGGCTTCACTGCAATTCATGAATTGCGTAGCCCAGTGACCTGCGCCTTACGCTGAGTGCCCATTCTGGAGTGCCGGGGTCCCTGCTCACCCCTGTTGAGACGCTGCCCCCTGACCCTCTCGCAGCATGACACGCACTAAGCCAGGGAAGGAGCCGCCCGCGGCCCCCAAAGACGCCTCGGTTAAGGATTTGTGGGGCAAGCCGACTGTACCATCGACGAGTGCAGCACTATCGGATTCTGGGGCCGCCGCTGCGCCAGTCACGCAGTCCTTCATGGCGTCGTTCATGCAGGAGCTCAAAACAGAAATTGGGTCGCTGCGCACAGAGGTCCAGGCCTGTGTCAAGGAGCTGCGGCGAGATGTTGGGGAGCTCGGTGGCCGGGTTGATGACTTGGAGAAAACCTTAGACGCACGTACGGAGGACCAGGAACACCTATGGCAGCGGCTCGCCACTCTAGAAGAACAACATGTCGAGCTGCAAATCAAACAAGAAGATTTGGAAAATAGGGGGCGCCGCAACAACATACGCATACGGGGGGTGCCAACTGGAGCGGAAGGAGCAGACATTGTCATTTGTGGCGGACCTGCTCCATGATATCCGAGGTGATGATGACACTTCACCACCCACATTGGACCGTGCGCATAGGGTCTCGGGACCGTCTGGAAGGCCGGGACTCATCCCTGACATCTTGACGCGGGTCCACTTCTTCGTCGAGAAAGAAGCCATTCTCAAAGCGGCTAGAAGCAAACCTGAAATCCTCTGTGGGGGCAAGCCCATCCAGCTATTTCAGGACCTGGCCCCTACCACCCTCCGGCGCCGGCGGGACTTCCGGCCCATTACGGACAAGCTGAGGGAACTCAACATTCGATATCAATGGGCCCACCCCTTTGCCCTCATGTTTCAGTGGGAATCTAAGCGACGTGTGCTGCGTTCCTATCGAGAGGCGGCCCAGCTGCTCCAGATCCCGGACTCCGCGCCGGCTAGCCCCTCGCGCCGACCTGCTGGTCTCCGCGTCCCTCTGAAGCCGCAGTGTTCCACAGTGCGCCGCCCTAGGCACCCCTCCTCCCCGGATGGCAGCCGATCCTCCCGGGACAAGCAAGACATCATCGAGCACATCAAATCCCTGGAGGGAGGTCCGTCACCATCTGGTTCGCAAGCGCTCGCCTCCAAATGAAAGATTCTTGGTGACACCCCCTTTCTGGTAGCAGCTTGGACACTGAGTCGGCTGTGAGCTTGGTCTGCTTGTGGCGGCCCTGGCCCTCCCTCTCACGACGCCCGGGGGACCTCCCTGGGGGGCGCACACCTGCCTGGTACCTGGCGTGACACCTATACGGCTGCGGCGGTGGTCCGGAGCGGACCCTCGGCATAATGGATCTACAGATAAGCGATGACTCACCCCCTCTCCTATTTCTGGGAGAGTGACATCTCCGGGACAGCCTGTGCCATTGTGCCTGGCTACTCCCTAGACTGGAATAGGCCTTGCTGGCCCTGTTGGCCGATTAAGTGTTTTGGTTGTTGTTTCTGCCATGTTTCCCTTCTCTCCTCTCCCTCCCTTTCTGTACCCTTTCGGTGGGGGGGACACACGTCTGAGGGGAACAACAGATTGAAAGATGTCTTGCTAGTGGTCCTGCGTCAATGACTGACTCGCCCTCTTGGAAGATAGTATCCCTCAATGTGAAAGGGCTTAACTCACCCAATAAGAGACGCCAAATATGGCGCTATTTGCTCCTGCAGAGCCCCGACGTCATTTTCCTCCAAGAGACCCACCTTCTCAAATCGGATGTGGTGCGAATGGCGCACCCCCGCTTCCCCCACCAGTTTTGGTCTTCGGCCACCACTAAGTCGGCGGGAGTAGCCATCCTCTGTAGGGCGGGGTTCCTCCGGGGGGACACTAGGGTCAGTAGGGATGCCGAGGGTCGGTTCCTGCGGGTGGAGCTCAGGAGAGGGAATCACCCGCTCACCTTGTGCAATATCTACTCCCCCAACCAGGGTCAAGATGCCTTTATCCGCGGGATCATTAGGGAGCACCTTGAGCCAGTCGACACCGATCTCATAGTTGGAGGTGACTTCAATTTGGTGTGGGACGCGGAGATGGACCGCTGTGGGGGGGCATTTCACGGGACGGTGGCTATGTCTGCGGCGGTGAAGAGTTCCCTCACTTCCTTAAACCTGGTGGACACCTGGCGGTACTACTCGCCGGGGCTTCGGGACTACACCTTCTACTCCCATGTACACCGCTCATACTCTCGTATCGACCTCCTCTTTGCATCGCACTCCCTGCTCAAGGACATCATGTCAGTGTCACACTCCGGCATTTCGATTTCGGATCACGCTCATGTGGAATTGCTCATACGGGAGAGTTCCACTCGCCCGACGCGTTTGAGCCGCTGGAGATTCCCGGATCACGTCCTTCGGGACCCGGTGGATAGAGAGGAGGTCCAGGCGGCCATCCTGGCGTATTTCGCTGATAACGACGTGCCGGGGACCCCCCTCCCTCTTCTCTGGGATGCCTTTAAGGCTACGATACGAGGTACCCTCACGGCAATAGCAGCAGCCAGGGCGCGAGAAGCCAGGCTCTATGAAACCAAAATCGAGCGTGAAGTAAAGACGTTAGAGAAGCTAGACCACGAACGCCCAATGGCGTCGCGTAAGAGACGCTTGGCCGTTCTCCGCGGGCAGCTCCGCGCGCACCGTACCAACAAGGCTGAGCGCGCCCTGCTTTCACTCAAGCAGCGGTATTACGAGGGCGGAGATAAGGTATGTGCTGTTCTGGCACGGCGCCTGCGAACGCGAGCGGCACGAGCCCATATCGCCAAGCTGCAAATGACGGACGGGTCATGGGCCATTGCGGAACCGGCAAAGCTCCAAACGTTCCGCGATTACTACGCGGCTCTATATGCGAGCGACCCGCCGGCGGCAGCTCTGATATCGGACACCGTAGACACCTGCGGATGGGAACCACTGAGCAAGCAGCAATCTGAGACCCTGGAGGACTCTATCACCTGCACGGAAATGGCGGAAGCCCTGAAGGATCTTCCGCTCGGCAAGACGCCAGGCCCGGACGGGCTGCCGGTGTCCTTCTATAGGGCCTTTTTGCCGCAACTGCAACCGTATCTCCTGCGCCTCTTCAACTCGTTCGCGGAATCAGTGGGGCCCTCGCCGGACATGGCAATGGCTGAAATAGCCCTCATACCGAAGCCCGGGAAGGATCACACCCTTTGCTCCTCTTACAGGCCTATTGCACTATTAAACACCGACTTGAAATTATACACCAAAATCTTGGCTAAACGGCTTAGCACCCACCTCCCGAACCTCATCGAGCCCGACCAGGTGGGGTTTATCCACCAATGCCAGGGGGCGGACAATGTGCGCCGCATAGCGCACATAGTGGGGAAGGCCAAACACTGGAGGATCCCAGCATGCTTGCTATCACTCGATGCAGAAAAGGCCTTCGACCGAGTGGACTGGAATTTCCTCAGGGCGGTCCTGCGGAAGGTGAGGTTGGGCCCTAAGATGGTGGCACGTATCATGGCCCCCTATATCTCACCGATGGCCAGAGTGCGAGTCAACGGCCAACTCACGCAGCCTTTTCCCATTTGCAGAGGTACTAGGCAGGGTTGCCCCTTGTCGCCTCTACTGTTCGCCCTTGTGGTGGAGCCTCTGGCCATTAGGATACGCCAGTCGCCTGATATAGGTGGCATATCCCTTCGGGGGGTTGAGCACAAAATCGCTCTCTTTGCAGACGACCTACTCCTTACTCTCTCAGACCCCCCGCGCTCGCTGCCGGCGGTCCACTCGTTACTCCAAACCTTTGAAAGTGCCTCTGGGCTGAAAATCAATCATACGAAGTCCTGGGCCCTTAACCTTACGATTCCGGATGGGGAACTCGCGGCGATCCAGGCCTCTGTCCCGTATCAGTGGGCGAGCAAGTCGGTGCGGTACCTGGGCCTTAACATAACTCCGGACCTGGACACTTGGACGCAGGCCAACTGGCAGGAATACAAGCTCTCAGTCATGGCCGACCTCCGAACATGGAAGGCCCTGCCCCTCTCCTGGCTTGGTAGGCTGAACACGGTTAAAATGTCTATCTTGCCGAAGATCTTATACCTTATCCAAACCTTGCCGACTCCTATTCCGGAACACTGCATTCAGGGGCTGCAGCGTGACCTCACCAAATTCATATGGGGGGGGAAGAAACCCCGCTTTTCCAACCGGATCCTGAAACTCCCTCGGGATCGGGGAGGGCTGGCCTGCCCCAACCTTTTAGACTACTACTGGGCGTCACATCTCCGCTATATCTTGGAATGGGGGGCGTGGGAGAGTGAAAAAGTGTGGTTCCACATGGATCGGGCAGTCACTTGTCGTCCACTCTGGGACCATGCTTGGCTGCCCCGGGAGGCTCGACACCGTAGCGCTTACATGGCGGTTCCCACCAAAACGGTCCTTGACATCTGGGACAAGGTGGCAGTTCGTCGGGGCCTAACCACTTTTCCGTCTCCCCACACCCCGATCGCCCGTAATCCGCAGTTCCCGCCGGCGGATCGCCCCCCATATTTCGCGAATTGGACGGAAACCGGCTGCAGGACGATTCGTGACCTGTTTATTGGGGACTGTCTCAAAACATTCGCTCAATGTAAGCTGGAGTTTGGGCTTCTGGAGAGGGACAAATTCCAGTATATACAACTGCGCCATTGGATACAGGGCTTTGCCTTGGCGCAGGCGGCCACATGGCCCTACACCCCGTTCGAGCGGTTGGCGCGTGCTTTCGGCACCTACAAGGGGCTGATCTCCCGC
This sequence comes from Triturus cristatus, assembly GCF_964204655.1. NCBI lineage: Eukaryota > Metazoa > Chordata > Amphibia > Caudata > Salamandridae > Triturus > Triturus cristatus. Next base: position 826,241,457 of record NC_140584.1, on the reverse strand, counting down.
GTATACAAGGTGCTTCGACACGCACAGCGACCGGATTCCCATCCCTACCAGGAGAGATGGCACACAGTCACTGGCTCAGGTGTTACCCCTTCCCAATGGTCTCGGCTCTGGAGCGACATCCCCAAGCTCCTACGTAGCATTCCCCAACAGGAATCGGCCTACAAGGTGATGACCCAATGGTATTACACCCCCGCTAGGCTCCAAAAAATGTTCCCTGCGACATCCCCCCCCTCTGCTGGCGCTGCACTCAGGCGACGGGTGATTTCATCCACATTTGGTGGACATGCCCTCTACTGATCACCTTCTGGAAGGAAGTCCTCAGTCACATAAAAAAGGTTTTGGGGTATCCTCTCCCGGAGGACCCGCTGGTGGTGCTCTTGGGCCTTCGGCCGACGACTCTACGGGCCATGACGGGCCGTGACAGACACCTTAGCTTTCAAATGCTGGGTGCTGCAAAACAAACAGTGGCTCTCTATTGGAAGAAGCCCGACACACCCTCAATCAATGTATGGTTTACCCGCCTGTGGCATGTGGTGGCGATGGAGTTCCTCACGGCACGCCTTCAACTCCGCGATACCAAGTATCGCCAGCGTTGGAAGCCCTTGATCGACCACCTGGGGAGACTAGAGCATACGAGACTGCAGCCTCCACGGCTCCGAGCCCTGAAACGTTTTGATGATGTAGTAGACCCTACCGAGCCAGGGAACTTCTGGAGATAGGCAAACGATTCGGGGTCTCCGACTTTTCTAGATACCCCCGGGTTGGGGGGGAACCTGCCCCTGGAGGACCTTGACCTTCGGCCTATGCCCTGTGGTACTGGTGGGACCCATACTCCCCCCCCCCCCCTTCCATGCTGAACCTCCTCCCCTAGATTCCACACCCCCCACCTTCTTCCCTTTCGTTCTGTTTCCCTCCCCATTAGTTGATTGGGCGCCTCTTCTCTATCCATTGGATGCAGGTGCGGTAGTGGATAGCTTTAACACGAACACAGCACGGGGAGAATGGGCGGGTCCCTAATATGTTGTTACTGTGCCATGACTTACATGCTGGTTGTTGCCCTATGCCATACTTGATGCGACCCTGTGGGATACTAGCGAGCCTATGCCACACAACGCTTGGCGGTTGCCAGCCCTCTCATGCTATACCCACTGCAGGCCATAAATGGGGACTCATTGAGGGCGAGCTGGAGGGTGTCCCTACACGCTGTCCATTAGACGGGCGGGATATGTAACAATGCACTGCTTGTCGTGACCCAACTGTATAATAGCCAAGGCGGACTGCATGTGTGGGTAGATGTGTCTACAGGGAACTGCATAGCAACGGTGTCAAGTGCAGTCTTTAGAATGACAGGACATTGGCCCCTAAGGATGTGCTTAGCGTTGCTCGACCTGCTTGCCTCCGCCTAGTGACTATTGCAATGTTATACACTCTCTTGTCAGATGGGGGCTCGCGCAGGGTGTAGGGCTCCTACCGGGGATCCGGGCTAGGAACTGCCTGCTCATAGAACTACCCCCGGGGCATCATTGAGTCTCCCAGGCTTCCCTGACTCTGAAAGTGTATCCTGCTGTGTGTAAGTTGTTCGCTGCCGGCCTATAAGGTTGTAGGCACATAAGCTGTGTATCACCTCTGGCATGACCTGTTAAACGATTAATAAACGTTTGATAACAAAAAAAAAAAAAAAAAAAATACCCTTGCAATCCCAAAAACCCATACCCATCCTAAATCCTAAAATTACCCTTGCCACCCAAAAACCATACCCACCCTAAAATTACCCTTTCCACCCAAAAACCCTTACCCACCGTAACTCTAAAAACACACTTGCCACACAAAAACCCATACCCACCCTAAATCCTAAAATGACCCTTGCTACCCAAAAACCCATTCCCACCCAAATTTAAAAAAATACCCTTGCCACCCAAAAACTCACACCCACCATAAATCCTAAGAGTGCCATCTACTGGCCTCATAAGGTAAATTTAAACAATATACAGTGTTACGGTTGCCTAAATGAAGGTAGAAAATGTAAAACAGTTAATCATTCTTACAAAATGTTACACTCTAAGAAAAAAACAAATCTGACATACTTAACTTGCTATAACAAAAGAAACAACTAATCTCTTCAAGCAAGTCGTTGTTTAGACAGGTCGTTGTTTACACTAGCTATTTGTAAATGCATTAGTTGTTGAGGGATAGTGCTTCAGGCCCCTCGTTGTTAAGGAGTAGTGGTAAAGGTCGTTTCCCACTTGAAAGAGTAGTTGTGATGCATAGGAAATGTCTTCACTGCTAGGAAGGGACTTTGTGATGCTGTGAAACATTGGGAGTTAGACCCCCTTTCAATTAAATACCTGTTTTTCTTTGTTTAGGGGGCTCCAGTTGGGGGACACATTCTAAACTACCTCTTGGAGAAGTCCCGTGTAGTCCATCAGAATCACGGCGAGCGTAACTTCCACATCTTTTACCAACTACTCGAGGGAGGAGAAGATGACCTACTGCGAAGGCTGGGCCTGGACAAGAATGCACAGAGCTACCAGTATCTGGTAAAGGTGAGTGAGAGAGAGACTGGACAGCAGAGGCTAACGGAGGACCGCAGAGGGTGTTATCAGAGCATGGGTGAATAGTGTGGACAATATAATAAAGAGGTTGGCGCGAAGGATTGTAGTAAGGGTGGAAGTGAAGCCTGGCGACCGAATAATGCTATTACTGATGTATTTGTACCCTTTCAAAGCCCGTGATAAGTATCCTGTTTCTGAACTGCAGCCCATACACGTCTTTGATAGGATCTCCCAGAATTAGAGGTTACCCCAACCTCCTGGGGAATCTAAGTATCCTGAAATCCCGTTTAAGTCCACCCCCTATGTGTACGACCCTTCTCTTTTATCTTTTACTTTTATTGTTAGACCACCAAGGGTGGATTGTTGACGTTTCAAACCTGAAAGGGGTTTGTTACGTCTCATCAGGAGGGGGTAATTTGTCTAAAACAATATGAATAGAGAAGAGAAGCGTCCCTTGGTCTAGGAGTAAAGTCAGCTATCTTTGTCAGGCAGCATATTTGTTTCTAGTTACTATCCATGATGTGTTAGCTGATCGGCACGCCCCTCAACCTGTGCCATTGGTCTTAAGATTCTCTACAGCTGAGGGTTACCTGTGAACTAGATAACAGGATTCACATTATATAGAACTAGGATAGCCATCTTAAGTGTTTTCATGTCATTCTGTGTGTGGGCACTGTGTCATCTGCACTAATTTCATTATATACTGCACCTGTATGTTTTGATGGATGAATAATGACATCATTTATAAGAGAAGAAGCTTGTCATTGTTTTTACAATAAGTAGTTCTTTGACTGTCTGTATTACCTGTGATTGATTATGTGTGGTAGTGGTACCATAGGACCAGTGGTTTTTTAATTGCATTATTGTGACAGCCACGCTCCAAGTAGTCAGTCTAACCCTCCTCCTTAATGACCCTAGTCACGTGGTCCTACTTGATCTTTCCATTATCAACCATCCATCACTATTCCACACCCTGAAAAATAACATGGGCTTCACTGGCAGTCATGCAATTGTTCAGACTACCTCACCAACAAGCAGCACCTCGTTCAGATAGCATCTACAAAATCCTGGATGCACCCTGTCAACTGAGGAGTTCTACACAGTTACATTCTCTGACACTTAATTTTCAGCCCTTAAATGGAACCCTGAGGAGGCATTCTTGCAGACAGCAACTTTCTAAATCTCCTCAACCAATGGCATACAGAGACTCGAAGGCAGCCTCAAAAGCATCCAAACCTCAATGGTCACAAATTACCTGATAATAGATCCTACGAAGACTGAATTTCTCCTGTTTGCCATCAACACCAAACATTCTCAGATTTTCCAACTGAACCCTAGCAGACTTTGCACTCCAACTTACAGAATAGGCCAAAGCCCTCTAATTTATCCTCCGCTCAAACTTCACTGCAAAAACACATTGCTAAGAAGACCAATAACGCCTGGTTCCAAATCGCCCTTCTCTAAAAAGTTAAATCTTTTCTTCCAAGAGAAGACTTCAGAATGACAGTACATACCCTACTCCTGTTCCACCTAGATGGAATTCATGCCTTGCTCAATGGCTTCCCAGAGACCACCCTCACTCTCCTGTAAGACACCCTTCGTACAGCAGCATGGTTTAAGGTGCTGAAGAAATCCCTCAACATCAGCCTGATACTGAAAGCTTTACACTGTCTTTCTCTGCAAGATCGAATCATCTTCAAGATCAGCTGAGTCACTTACACAACCCTCTAACTCAAGACCTCAGCCTATATATCAAGTAAACTAACTATATTTGGAGGTCAACGGCAGACAAGGAGCTCTGATGTGAAAGAAATGAGACTAAACACTGCTGGTAGGTGAAGACAAGTCTTCTCAGCCTACACTCCCGGGATTTGGAAAAGCATTCCTTCTGCCACCAGAACAGCACCAACTATACCTGCAGGAAGAAACTGAAAAATCTTCACTCCTTTTGACCTTCACCCTTTCACTTAGTCTATGTCCTCCCTCTGTCCTTTGCTCCATGTATCCCTACTGGGGCTTGCCCCCATTAAATGCTAAATTGCTAGCAAGTTAGGTCTGCCCTTTAAAAATATCCTGACTCTTCCTGTGTTGCTGGCTGTCTCCTGGCACCTAGGGCCTTATTTTGCACTATGTGGATGAATCTGTGACACTTTGACTGGTTGTAACTGATCTGACCTTGTACACCTTGCTCCAGAAGCTCATCAACACAGATGGTAAAGAAGGAAGCTGAACTTTTTCCTGATATGAGTAAGACTTACATTTTAGAAGACATTTGACTTAGGCTTCTTGGCTGGCATGCAAAATTAGATAAATCATACCCCTGCCCATAACCTGTATGTTATTTGAGGGGACTCTGTAGCATCTGAAGGGCCAGAACCTCTGCTTGAAGCTGTCATAACACAACCAAGGGCCAATGCTGGATTCGGATTCCTGGAACATGTTGCTGCTTTGATCTGTGGGAGATGGGCTGTCTTGCAAGACGAGGAGCTGCCATTTTCAGGACTTCACAAGACCCAGCTGACTGAAGACTTGCTTGGAGGATGATGTAAGTAACCAAGACTACCCAGCTGCCATGAGTTACCGCCATTCAAGCTAGTCTGGAAGCAGGGTAAAGAGAAAGTGCAGGCTTTCCCTGAGACATAGAATTGCAGAGATGCTTTCTTGCATCTGAACTGGTGGCCCTACACTGTCCGTGACTTGCCATGTGCTCTTATTTGCCTTCTCAGTGCTAAAAGGACCCAGAGGCTATTTTCTCAACTGTACACAACCCTACTCTAGCGTAAGCCTATACTCCTTGATTACTATACCTTTTAAGTGTCAAGTGCTCAAAAGGAGCAGTTTTATTATCCGGTGCAATTGCTGGCATGGGGCGCATAAGGTGCATTTTTACAGAATTCACATAGGAAGGATATGGTTACTGACTGCCTTACAATTCCAAGAAAATGTCTCACAAATATAGTTGGAAAAGGTATAGCAACACAAGTGCAATATACAGTATTGGAGTAGAGAGAAAGTCAAAGTAGAGAGAAGAAGGGGAAATAGTTACCTTTGGTATAAGAAGAGAGGAGAGCTAGAAACAGTACAAGTTAGATGCTAACTGCCTGAGAACATTCCACAAGTGAGAGGGAATTGGATACCCTATGTGTGGAAGTCATTTAGACATATACAAGTATATGTAGAAGAAATGTGGGACCAAATGTATCAGCGAGCTGGACACAGTATATGGTGAGAGAAGGTAGAGCATAGCATGTGGGGAGCTGAAGAATTGGAGCAGTATATGTGATCTCAAGTGAGAACTGAGCACAGTATTAGGAAATAACTGGATTAATATATAGAGGGAGAGAGCCCACACACAATCTTTGGGGAAACCTGGGGACAATGTTACGGAGGAGAAATTACAGAGGAGGGGAAAGCAAACTGTTTAACAGTGTATTGAGGATAGAAATGTACAAACAATGTGTGAAATTGAGAACTGGTTCCTATACTTTGGAGAGAGACCTATAGTGGTGTAGAAGATTATACAGAGAGTGACACTGTATTTGGGAAGAGACCCAGGGAAAGCTTTTAAGGGAAGAGGATAGTATTGAGAGGGAGTAACATGGGGTTAGTATATGGAAAAGCAAGTATCAGAGCTTTCTGGAGGTAATATTAGGACAGAGAGCTTAGGATAGTATCAAGAAGTGAGGTCTCATTTATATTTTCAGGTTCTCCGTTCCTCCTTTTAAAAGTTCCAAAAAGAGATCAGATCCTTCATACTACCTAAATAATTCCTCCCTCTCTCTCTTGGTTTTCTTACAGGGTCAATGTGCGAAGGTCAGCTCCATCAATGACAAGAATGATTGGAAAGTTGTCCGAAAAGCACTGTCTGTCATTGGCTTCCGTAATGATGACGTCGAGGTATGGAGCTTCATGTCTGTCTGAACACAATTATTTAATTCATTGAATGGACGACCTCTCTTCAGCTTGTTATATATTTTGGGGAATACCTTCTATGAACTTGAGGGAATTTCTGTTTAAGGTTTCCAGGAAGTCCTCTTGCAGGTTTGAAGGAAGGCCTCTTCTGAATTAGATGAATTGCATATCGAAGGTTTAGAGATAGGCCTTTGGTTGGTGTGATAAGAGGCTCTGTGTAGATTTGTGGGGAAAGCCTATTTTGGTGGGCATCTGTGGATTTAAAGCAAATCTTGTGTGGACTTCAGGAAAGACCCTGTTCTAGTTGGTTGAAAAAAAGAAATCTGGATAAAAGTTGGCAGTGGAAACGTCATATTGAGGGGAAGACCTTTTGTATTTCAGTGAAAGATCCGTAGTCTGGAAGATCCCGGGCTTGTTTGTTTTAGTAGGTCATTTGTGAATTGAGGTGTAATCCTGTTTAGGGCTAGGTCATGGTGTTGTGTTTCTTTAGTGAAAGGCCTTGCTTTGTTCACAAAAATATTTTTGTGGGTTTGGGAAAAGTATACTTGTAGTTATTGTAGTTTTGGGGGTTATTCACTTGGGTTACGGCCTCCTGTGGGCTTGGTGAAAGACATTGTGTTGGTTTGATGGATGGGTTTGTGCTGGTTAGTTGATTTGAAAACCTGTGTGTTTGGGAGAATGCCTATTGTGGGCTTGAAGGACATCTGTAGTGTGTTTGAGGTAAGGATTCTTGTGGCCTTGGAGTGACGGCCATTAGGGTTTATAGAAGCCTTGGCAATGGTTTGGTGGAAGCCCTTTTGTTAGGTCATGGCAGTGTCTTATTTTGGAGAAGGTCGTTTGTGGTTTTGAAAACTTGTGTTTAGTATGAATGTAAGAATTGATTTGTGGCTCTGAAGAAATGTGAACTTTGAGTTTGTGCTAATGCCTCTTATTCGTTTAGGGGAAGTCTCTTGAGTGAGAACCACTATGTGGTGTGATGAAATCGTAAGAGAAAGCCCCAAGGAAGGTCATGAACATGGTTTGGAGTAGGCCTCTGGAATGTGGAGAAAGTCTTTTTGTACAGAAGCATAGTTGCGGTTGGAGGAAACATTATGCTGTCTAGGGTAATTCTTTTGTAATTAAGCTGGAATTCCACTCGCGATATATAGAAGGTCTCTGGGATCTCAACAAGGATTTTCTTGATCAGTGTGTTTGGTTGTGCTTTGAATGCTTAGGTTTGTATCCCATCCTCTTAGCCAATAATAAATCGAGTGCAGCATAGCCAATAGTAAATTAAGTGCATCATCTATTGGTATCAGGTGCCGCAGGCCTCCAGGGTAAAGGGGCTGCGGTACCTGGGCCTCACCAATAACTGATAAATGGGACATGTTAAATCAAGCGAGAACAGCAACAGGCTGAGGGTGAAGCCAACGGTGTCCTTCTGTAATCTGTGCCAAAGAAAAGGCATCCAGTGAAAGGCAATCACAGAAGTCAAAAGGAGATCCTATCACCTCTGGCTCGACTTATGGTTGCCAGGAGCTGTCTGGTTTATAAAGAGCGTGGAAAAAGTGTTGGCTAGATTAGCATGTAGCAGTTTGCAGCAGAGGTTCATATATAGCTGAAGTTGTAATTCATTGCAACACTCATCAGGTTGATAATAGTAGCACTTTAAAAAAAAATTGGGTTGTCATTAAAAACAACCTCTTTTCAATGTACCAACCAAAATTGTTTCCCCTTTGTTTTAAAATCCTATCACTTTGTTTCAATTTAAAACTGAAGTACCCCTGGTTTGTGGAATGATGCATGATTGGACACCAAGTAAATGTAGTTTTCACACTTCTTTGTCTGATGATCTCTAAAAATGTCATATTCTTGAATATTACTCAGTCAAAAAACTGCTTCAGAGGACTAATACAAAACAAACCATGATCACAACCACCTGAGACCCTTAGTTGGAAAGTTGATTATGATGGCTTTATGGTGCATAGCCTGTTAAAGCAATCTTTGTATTGCTTAATTTTTGTTTTATTGCATAGCAGGTATGATTGAATATTTATAAATGCACACTTTCTCTTAATGTAGGCTCGTGCATTGCTTCAAATATTAATTGCTGCAGTAACAGACAAAAAAAGTGATTGGCATGTATGTGTATGTAACATATAAATATATATAATGTGTACTATTCATATATTCAGAGATTATATATGATTATATGTACCACAGTTTCGTTCATGGATTTCAATAGAAACGTTACCAATTCTGATACATGTGAATGGTCGAAGGGTTATGCCATCTCTTCATGTATATAATGAAGCAATACTACTTCCTGATATCCAAGATAATTAGCCTCCATCTGTTCTTAGGACTTGTTCCCATCTTTCTGTGTTCAAGGAAGGGTACCTAGAGCTGGTTGCTTAGGGCTGTAAAAAAAAAAAAAAATAGGGGTTTCTTGATAGTTTTGCAAATGAAAAGTGTAGTGGATCCTGGTTCTTTTCAAAGAGAATTCAGGCTAATGTGTCATAACATCCTAATGTTCACGAGCTACATCTAGTCCCAGTGCAATTCGTATGACCTTGCATGGTCCACAACCAGTATTTAGTTTATAAAATAAGTACTGGTGCCCAAGGATTTTCTCAAAAGCCTGCAGCCAGTATTGAAGAATGTTGTGATTACCAAATACCAAGGCTGAATGCCCTCTCATGCATGCCTTTTACTTCAATCACCATACTATCCTGCCGTTTATTTCACTCTTGCTGGTACTTTTTCATCCCTGCTACCTCCCTATGTCACTGCTTTTTGGTCTTTTCCCTCCTTCCCTCCCATTGTGTTTTTTTCTTTTTTGCTGTGTTTCTAAGTCTGTTGAGGAAAACAAAGTGCAGCCGCCAAAATAACAGGTGTGGTGTGTCCCACCTGCAACCACTGGCTCAAATTAAGTACTCTCCCAATCTATAGTTTGGGGACCGCAGCTCCTTAGGCAGCTATTGTTTACTACAGCCAAGGACTGGACCAAAACGAGAGCTGTCCCACAAGATCCTCCCTACCGGAAACTGCCCTACTGTAATGGTATTCATCCCACCAAAGAACTAGAACACTAACAGAATTCTAAAGTGACATCACAAATGAAAGGAATGGACAAGCTATGCTAGGAAATAATAGACCAGAACTATTTCCAGGTTATTACAGAAGTCTCAGATTCAGAGAGAGTTTCATTAGCATTTGGAGTACATCTGCTTGTGGTTGTGAAATGTCTCAATGGCATTTTGAATATTATTTGTGTAGTTGCCGAACAGGCATGTCGTTTGAAGGAAATACATTATGCTGTACAAAATGTTTCTGTAGAAAAAATACTTTGGGTGTTAACTATGGGTTACATTACTGATGGGGGATGAATTTTGATCTGGCTTTTTTTGTTCTGTGGGATACCTGTCATTTGGGTTATTGTTTGGGTAAGGTGGGCTGGCCTTTCTTGCTGCAGGAAACTGAATTTTTAAGCTTTTTCTCTCTTGTTCTAGGATCTGCTGAGCATTGTGGCAAGTGTGCTGCATTTGGGGAATGTTCAGTTTGTTACCGATGAGCAGGGCAACTCACAGGTGACCACAGAGAACCAGATCAAGTACCTGGCCAGGGTAAGTATCACGGTTGGAGTTGAATCTTGTTTCTATGGTGCAGATGGAATGACTGGGCTTCTTACACACCCCAGGCACCACCCTGGCTTCAAACTTTGTATTCAAACCATGGAGACTGCTAGTCCTCCAGTACAATGCTGCAATGATTGTGGACATTGTTACATAGATGGGATTCCCCATCCTGTACAATGATGTTTGGCTCCTTCCTCATAGATGACACAATACAATACAATAATATGTTATTGATGCTGCTAAAGATAAAAGGATTTCTAGACCTCTGTTATACATGGGACCTCTACTGTGCTGTAAGATCACCCCGATATAGCGACCCTCCTAAAGAAACGGTGCATTTGACAGTGGTCATGGTATAACTTTAGAAAGTGAGCTAGAGGTACATCCTTCTCCAGCTACTGGTGGATTACAGGTAGAAGTGGAGTAAGGGTTCGGTGATATTGCTCTGTTGAGTGTGAAAAACGTTAGTCTTCGTAGACTGGCATGTTAAGAAAGACAGTTTACCCAAACTCTGTTCCAAACTGTAGGTGAACCAGATCCTGTAAAAACCCATTGTCAGTATCAGATGGAGATCTTCTCTTGGCTTATCTCAGGGTAAGCTCCTCCTTTGGAAAGTCTCCCACTTATAAGTCTCATTAAATGTCTCAGAAAATGTGATCACTGCGAGAGCTTCAATCTAGCTCTTTCTGTACAGAGAAGGAAGTAGGACAGGTGGGGTCATTGAATTCAAGAGTGGGTTTCTTGAAGTTCAGACAAGTTCAGTGAAAGGTCTTCTTTCAGAGGTTCAAATGAGCGCTTCCTCTCCAAGTAGGGAAGAGGAGAGCATGAAGATCTGAGGTCCAGAGTGGAGGGTGAGACCTGAGGTCCACATATTAAGCCCCTGCCCAGCCTGATCTTCTGAGGTCAAGTTGATGTCTTTGTGCTCACGAGAACATGGGTTATTAAGGGGATACTTGAGGTGGGTTGCGAGGTTCAGAGCTCTGTACAAAGATGCACCTGCTCTGGATTTTGTGTGGAATTCAAGCAAGTGAATGCTGTCCAAGGAGTGTAGGTAGCTGGTGCAATCTGGTAGGAGCTCATTGTCTGCATTCTAGACTCTTATTGCATGTTTTGCGTGCAAGAGACAGATCTGTGTCATTACAGTGCACTGCCTTTAGCCTGAACATGAAGTAACATGCCAATTAAAATGACTGTTCATAATTGCAGCTCCTTCATGTGGACGCATCTGTTCTCCGAGATGCACTGACACACAAGAAGATCATTGCCAAAGGGGAAGAGGTGAGTGTTCGGGGGTCGGAGGCATGAGATGTAGGGTGAATAAGAGCAGAGTATGCTCACTCAAATGGTAAGAGCAAACATGGGCATTAATGTAGGGGGAGGAGGTGAACATGCCCATCCAAACGAGGAAAATGGAGCTTGCACAAGAGAGGATGAGCAGAACCTGCATGGTGGTGTAGTGAAATGTAATCGGGCTGAAGATAAATTTTCATGTGATGGAGAGTGGGGTGGAAAGTAGGTGCATACCAAGAGAAAGAGGCATGTGTGCTGAAAGGGTAACAATTGAGGGTATACACAGTGGGAGGAAGAGATGGGCATGAACATCTAAAGTGGATGAGGGGCATGCGTTCGAGGGACAAGAAAACATTTGCATGCCCCAAGGGAAAGAGTAGAGCTCATGCATGGCCAAGGTGAGAAGGTGCATATGTATCCCCGAAAGCAAAGGAAATGTGCATTCATGCTCCAAGTGGAAGTCATAGATGTGCACTCCCTCAAATGGATGAGATGAACAAGCATGCCTTAAAATGGTGAAGTACAGCTTACACGTTTTGAGGAGGAGAGGGGAACCTGCCACGTGTGGAGGAGGCTTGAGAGAGGTCAGGCGAGCATGCATTCAGGAGAGCATAACTGTGTATACACTCAAGGAGTAGAGGTGAGGGTTAGGAGAGGAGCATGTCTGTGGCTATTGTGGTGAAAAGGTATGCGTATGCAGTAAAAGCTCTGACTAATTGTTTGTTTGCAGAATTGGTGATAAGAAGTACCGTTTTGCTGCTTTGCATGAAGCATGAATGGATTATGTTGCCTATTTGTCTTTCTCTTAGATGTTGTTTCTTGCATGTAAACATTCTTTTTTAATTGCAGAAACTGCCAGATATTAATGTTCACTATATTAAAAACTATGCTGTTCGTAGCATGTGTGGATGTAGATTCGAATGCTGTGCATACTCTTAACGTCTAGTTTTGTAACTCCTTATCATATATTGCGCATTGTCGCCGGCTCCATGTTAGATCAGGTTACGATGTACACCAAGAGGGCTCTGACTGAGTTCATCCTGTTCTCAACATGTTTTTCGGCCCCACACAAACACATTTTGACACTGACGCATTAGGAAAAACCTACTTATGCTTGGACAACCTTTTGTCACGCTTCTGCAACGGACACTTGCTGTGACAGATGCTCGAGGCCTCCCCACACTCTTCGGGGACTGCAAGTCCTCCTTCGGACTTTGGCTCCAAAGAATGCAGGCCTAAAGGGCGTGATGGAATGGACATTCTTTCAACATTGCTTCCAGGGCAACTCTAAATATCTGTGGTTGAATCATCACGTCTGTTACGTATCTGTCTTCCCAGGCAAAAACAGCACTTCATGCGAGTCCTGCCTTGCCTCCCACTTCAAGCAGATCCAAAGGTACCAAAACTGTAAGGCACTGGGCACATCACAAAATGCACCAACAGACCTCCTCTGAAACCCAGGACAGCTGTTGGTGAGGAGCTCGGCCCCTCTGGATTATTGTAAGCCCAGGCATCACCCATTCTGGAGACTGTTTCTTTGAGTACCTCTTACCACAAGGAGGAAGATGCTGAGCCAACACCAATAACCAGCAGCCCTCGAACAAAGACCATGTCCAGGGTCCTAAGTACGCCATCCGGCTCTGAGACAAATGCCACCAAGCCAGGGTCACACAAAAGGTCCCATGAAGGAGTGTAGAGCACCCCTCCTGCGGGAATCGGGCACTGAGCATGGACATAAAGGACTACCCTCTGCAGAGCCCCGGCATACCTTCCGGTTCTGGTGGGTACAGAAAGAAGGCCTCAGAATTGACCAAAGGTGCCGACCCACATCGGTCATCAAGTTTCACAGCTCCTTCTAATCTTTCTTAAATCTCAGGCCTCTCAACAATTACACCTTGTCAGAACATTTCCATATGACTAACCTACAAAAAGCCATCCCTCTTATCAAACAAGGCATGTACTTAACAGTGCTCATCCTCAAAGATGCCTACTTTCACATACCCATCCACCCTGCCCTTCGCTGGTATATTCGTTTTGTGGTAAGTGGGCATCAATACCAATCAATTCAAAGTACTTCCTTTAGGTGTCATTACGACTATAAGGGTGTTCACGAAATGCCGGGTGTTGGGCCACCTGTCAAGGCAGACAGTCACATCTTTCCCTATGCCAACCATTAGCTGATCAAGAGCGGCATTAGGGTGTAATGCCTCACTAACACTCTGGCATCGTTCTCACTGCTCCACAGCTTCTGATTCACTATAAATGACAGCAAGTCCTATCTCCAGCCTCAACCCTTCCAAGGGACCCTGTTGAATGTAGTCGCAGAGAGAGGCTAGCCCATTGTGTCTCACGCCAAGCTCAATATACAACCCCACAAGAGTGCCTCACCAGGCAGTGGTCATAGGCAGAAGGTCGCTGGTAAGATCGAGTGCTCTCTGCATTGGTGGAACAGTAACTATTTGTTGTGGAGCAGACATTTCACGTACTGCATTCAACTAGTGACCATCACCATCAACGCCTCTCTCTCAGACTGGGGGGTGCACCTCAGCGACATGACTGTTCAGGGTATGGCCTCATCACGAGGGCCGTCACATCAATTACCTAGAACTGCTAGCCATACCACTAGCCTTCACAGCTCCTTTCAGGTCAATCGAGGGAAGGTAGTCAAAACAGACAACAGCACTACAGAAACAGGGCGGCACCCATTCTCACCACTTCATTAGCTATGGGGATTTGTCATTGGGCGATCCACTGTGACACACAACTCCTAGCATAACACCTTGCGGAGATGGCCAACAACATTGCAGACCTGATTAGCAGGATGCATCAAAAGGTCCATGAGACGGAACCCCGTCCGCATGCCCTTTCAAGGTACTTCAAGTTTTAGGATACCCCACAAATAGACCTACACGCAACCCTTGAAAACACAAAAAGCCCAAACATCGCCTCCATGTTTCCACAGTACATGGGCATCTATGAATTGGTCAGGTATCATTTCCTATACTTTTCAGTCTCTCCCGCTCCTCCAGTGCATAGTGAGGCAGAGGAGGCAAAGATCCCTGACACTCATCCTGGTGGCTTTCATCTGGGCTGGAAGACCCTGGTACACCTATCCTCCTGGAGATGTCCATCAGCCCTCACAAGAAGTTATCGCTCATGTCGGATCTTCTCACAGAGAGCCAGGGCCAGATGAGACAGGCTATCCCCAGGCCGCTCAACCTAGCGTTCTGACACCTGGGTTCTCAGAATTTATTTGCCTAATTTAAACAATCAGCAAGGATTTATGACCATTCTTCTGGAAGTCTGCTTCCAAAGTGGAAAAGATCTGTCCACAACTGCATTTTCAAGCACCTAAATCCCTTCAAGCATAACATCCAGGACATCATCTGCTATCTTCTGCATCTGCAGAACTGAAGCCTTGCCTATACATCAACATGCCTACATTTAGCTGCTGTTGTGGGCTATTGTGCAAAACAGGGAAAACTCCCCCTCATCCACATTTAAGCTTTCATGGAGGCCTTAAGAGGGTCATACCTTCCTGAAATACCTCCTGCCCCTTTTTTGAACCTTAGTTAATCCTCATGGGGGCCACCTCTGAACCTTTACACTAATGACCGTTCTAGTTCCTTTGCTTGAAATTAGCTTTCCTCGTGGCCATTACTTCCCTCAGACACATTAGTGAATTGCAAGCACATACTTTACGAGAACCCTGCATTGAAGTTGATAGAATTGTTCTCAAAACCAGCCCTGAATTTCTTCCCAAAATGGACTATTACTTCCACCTTAACCAAACTATAGAACTCCTAGTCTTCTTTTCCCAGCCTTAGTCGCTAGCTAGATGTCAAAAGAGCTCTCATGTAATACATCGACAGGACCAGGCCCTTTGGTTAGTCTGATCAGCCCTTTTTCACTTTTGTGAAACCCACAAAGGCCATCCTTGGCCTAGCAAGATGGGCAGTCAAGTGCATCCAGGCCTGCTACCACAAAGCTGAGAGAGTCCTACCTGATCTGCCCAGAAAGCAACCATTGCTTTCTAGGCAACATGCGTCTAGATGGCATTGGCAAAGTGGCCAACTGGCTCTTTCCACATGTTTATCAAGCTGTATTTTGTGGGCATCTTAGCTTGCAAACAGACTATAGTTGCCCAGACAGTCTTAAGGTCTTAATTACAAACATTCACTAGCCCCTGCTTTACAAGGTTTTTGTCTCCGCAGAGCTTGTGTTCCTGCAGCTGCACTTGCTATTAACAGAAAATGTCTCTTTTCCTGTATTCTGGAAGGCAGCATTATGTAGAACATGTGAATCTTCAGAGGTACACAGCAAGAACAGATGCTTGCAGGATAGTAACATTTTCCTTATCCGTGCACCTTGCCCTCAATACAACTAATGAGCCATGTGAATTTTGGTTCAGTGGGTCATCATGTATAAATGTTTGAAATGTATTAATAAAATAAAGAAACAAACACATTGTTACACACATGTTGGAAATAGACCTTGTTCTATATAAAATAACAAAAAAACTCCAACCATATTACCTTCAGATAAGACATGTTGATATTATGAGCTACTTTACATAAGAAGCACTGGTCCTCCCATCTTGAGGTATAACAGACAGCACAAGTATATAGGTATTGCTGTAAGGTTTGTTTTGGTTATTAATCACTTGAGTTAACTTCTGGAATTTTGTCAACCCTCGTCACTGGTATGAGAGCAGACGTCTGAGCCTCAGATTAATTACATGCCCGGACTGCTCTGTGGTTTGGAGCTTTGTCTGACCTTTGTGGGCTACTGTTGTGACAAGGTCCCTGCTGTTACTAGTCCTCTGTCCAGGCTGTCTTATGGTTATATCTACAGGGGCAGCTAGGTGATGATGCCCAGCAACACTGTCTCACAGCACTGGCTCACTGCTGAACAGCTATGTGTTGGTACATGGCAAAGAGAGCTAGGGCCTCACCCATCTGGGACACAGCAGGCTTACAGCTGGAAGCAATGGGGCATTGTGGGCGGCAAACATTCTGGAACAGTGTTCCCATTTTTTTTTTTTTTTTTTTTTTTTTGTAAACCTTTATTGTGCACATTTATGTTATCTTACAACGCACAGTCACCGTCCAGGTGGTAAAGCAGTTAGGTAAAGTGTACATCTCCAGATATTAGAACACAGCCATTTAGCCGACAACCCGGGGGTCCGGCGGCATCATTCAGGGTAACATGCGCACAGAATGGAGGTGTGTGCATTGGGAAAGGAGTAGGTGCGTAATGTTATGTATGTGCTTTTTAAATTTTAGTGGTGTCCCAGGTGCATGCTATCAACGGTAGAGGATGGCGCTGTGGTTTAGCCCACTCCACGGCTACACCGGCCGCCACCCAAGCCCCGAGCCAGTGACTCAGCGTGAGTCTCCGTTTCCCCAGAGTGTAGAGGCCTCCGGGTGGTCGAGCACCAGCAGCGCGTTCAGAGTGTGGGCCGAAGCGCGGCAAGGATAACGCAGTATAGCTCACAGCTACCCATATGGCAGCGCGTAGATCTGGCGAGCCTGGTATGCAGCATCATAGTCCTTATCTATCCCGTTTATGCATAGCAATAGTATGTGCTAGGGTTAAGGTCGTGAACTCAATTAGGGCTGAGGGGGAGAGGGGGAAAGAAGGGGGGGGGGGAGATCAGTCTGCGGCAGAGCAGGAGGGTCATCGACTGTCAGACTGGGCACGGCAGGACCGCGCGGTGTGCGCGGGGAGTCGCAAGCTAGGAGAGGGGAACAAAAGGAAAAGAGGGCCTGCAAGGAGGCTGGGATTCCCTAGCGTCCGTGTCCGCACCCGCCCACCAGCATCCCTAGGGCATCGGGGAGCAAGCAGGGGCAAGTAGGGGGGGGGGATAAGAGTCGTCCTCCCAGCAGCCCCAGGGCCGTCGCCGCCCCGCCAGCAGAGGTGCGACATGCCCCAGGGATTCAGGTTATCCCCCTATCCCGGCAAGCCCTGTGGAATGTGCCAAGGAGATTATCCCAAAGGTGCGCGATGGGGAACTTCCGGAGCCCTGCCGTTTCCTCACGAAGGAGCACCGCGCTCTCCGCTTGCGCCCAGTTAACAAAAGAGGCTCTCCAGTGGCGTACGTGTGGGGGAACGGTTGCCTTCCAGTGCTTGGTAAGCATGCGTTTGGCCGTGATAAGACCCATGTCCCAAAAGCGTGCCTGCACCTTATTTTCTTTTGTGCGCCGGTAGAGTCCTAGAATGCATGTTTCCCATGTATGCGGGAGCCGCCCATCTGCGCCGCGCGCGAGCAGTGTCAGCACCGTGTCCCAGTACGCCTGTATCTCCGGGCAGTGCCATAGCATATGTAAAAAGTCCGCTCCCGGCAGTAAGCATCGCGGGCAGGTTGCATCTGTCCTCGCAAAGTATCTGTTAATTTTATCCGGGGTGAGGTATGCGCGCTGTAGGATGTAGTACTGTATAAGTTTAAAGCGGGGATTACGTGGGATGTTCGTCGGGCCGGTCAGTATCATTGCCCATTCCTTGTCCGTCCAGTCTCTTCCCCTGTCCGTCGCCCAGCGCCCCCTCAATGTTATTGTGGATGGCTGCGAGTGCGCCTGTAGCGCCTGCGCCAGCCAGTGTACGATGTGCGCGCCATGGCCCATAACGTGTAGGTATTGCATGAAGGTATGCATCGGAGGCTCATTTGTCATGTCACCCCAGGAAGCCGTGAGTGTGCGCAAGAGGGAGGCGTGTAGGAGGAACTGTCCCGCCGGGAGAGTCGAGTCTTCAGCCAAGTTGGCGAAAGTGAGCAGTTCGCCATCAGCATATAGACCGCTCAGTGTGGCCACTCCCGCCTGGTCCCAGCTAGCTAGGTGAGCCTCCGTGAGCGGCCCCGTCGGGCCAGGCATACCCAAGAGTGGCACGCTAGGGGCGTAAGGTTTAGTAGCGCGCGTGAGACGAAGGCTCCTCAGAAAGCATCTGCGCCCCACTGCCAGGTAGATCTGGGAGGGGCAGGGTGCGCGGGTTATCGGATGGAACAGCGCATTAATTTGCGTTTGTGTCCATGCAGCCATATGTGTGGCCGTGTCTTCGAGTTGTTTGCCGCTCAGCCATCCCGCCACCCATTGCATCTGCACCGCGAGATAGTACAGCTCCAGGTTAGGAACCGCCAGGACCCCCGAGTCTGTGGGCATATATAATTTAGTCAGCGCCACTCGTGGCCTCCCCTTGTTCCAGATGAGGGAGCGGAGCAGTGCCTCTAGGTCGCGAAAGAGCCTGACGGGCACATACAGAGGCATATTCGCGAAGTAGTATAGGAGGCGAGGTAGCACAATCATTTTGGTCAGCGCCACACGGCTGGGCACGTTTAGGGGTAGGGTATTCCAAAAGCCAATTTGCGCTCGGACGGAAGCGATCGCTCTGCAGAGGTTCCCTTCCAAGACATCTGCCGGTGTTCGATATATTCGGATCCCGAGGTATCGGAAAGTGGTGGGATGCCATTGCAGCCTGTCTCCTCCCAGCCGGATGTCACATTCCTGCACGTCTGGGTTAAAGGGGTACGCCCCCGACTTGGCCCAGTTAACTCTGAGGCCCGATATTCCCTCAAAGGTGCGGAAAATGTCAGCGAGGGAGGCAGGGATGGCGGTTATGTCCCTGACGTACAGCAGCAAGTCATCTGCATACAGTGACACGGCGTGTAAGCCGTCCGCCAGCGGGATCCCCCATTCCAGCCCGTGCGCTCTGAGGGTCGTGGCCAGTGGCTCCATGGCCAATGAGAACAGCAGTGGCGACAACGGGCAGCCCTGGCGGGTGCCCCTGCAGACCCGGACGGTGTCCGAGAGGAGACGGCCCGTGCGGACCCGGACCGTCGGCCTACCGTAAAGCAGGCCAATCATGGTCTGGTATCCTCCCCCCAGTTGATACTTCTCTGTAACCGCCCGCAGGTACGACCACTCCACAGAGTCGAAAGCCTTCTCCAAATCCAATATGAGGCATCCCGCTCTCGGCCACTGCTGCGTAGCGTATTCCTGCACCCGGAAGAGGCGGCGTATGTTGAAGGAAGTGTGGCGTGTGGGGACGAACCCATTCTGGTCGCGGTGTACTAAGGTGGGCACATGGGGGGCCAGTCTCCTAGCCAAGGTAGAAGCCAAGATTTTATAATCTGTGTTCAGGAGTGCCAATGGACGGTAAGAGCCCACCTGCGTACTATCCTTGCCCGGTTTAAGAATAGAGACTAGTGTGGCCTCATTTAGTGTTGGGGGTAAAGCGGCATCCTCCGCTGCCGTGGTGTACATCTTCAGTAGCTCCGGAATGAGTATATCCGAGCCGGCCTTGTACATCTCCGCCGGCAATCCATCCGGGCCTGGCGTTTTGCCATTCGACAGATTAAAGATGGCTTCTCGGAGCTCGTCAGGCTCCAGAGGGGCACCCAGTTCGTCCTGCTGCGCAACAGTGAGCTGCGGCATTGGCAGGGGGGAGAGGTAGTCAGCGATAGCCATAGGAGAGACCGCCAAGCGGGAGCGATACAGCTCTTCATAATGAGCCGTGAAGGCATCGTGGATACCGATCTGTGTGTACACCAAGTCCCCCCCTCCCGTCCGTACAGCCGCCACTGGTGTCGAGCGGGTCTCCTGAGAGATTAGCCACGTTAAAAGCTTGCCAGGTCTGTCGCCCAGGTGATGCGTCCTCGCCGAGTGCGCGGCATAATTTATGTTCCGGAGTCGCTCTAAAAGGCGTGCATGTTCCGTTCGGGCCTCTTGCAGCGGGCCCTCGTCGCCAGCCACAGCCCCCTCCTCCCGTAGCAGTAAGTCCGACTCTAGTCTAGTCAAGTCCCTCTCCAATTGATGCCTTATGTGCCCCTGTGTGCGCAAACAATGTCCCCTAAGTACTACCTTGAAGGCGTCCCATTCCGTCTGTGGAGTGGACGCCGTGCCAGCGTTGTCCTCGAAGTATTGCGCGACGCATGTAAGCAGATTATCCCGGAAAGCCGCGTCTAGCAGCAGCGCAGGTTGCAAGCGCCAAGTGGGGACAGGAGGGTGTGGGTGCGCCCAGGCTATGGACATGAAGTGTGGGTTGTGGTCCGAGTGCGTGCGGCCCATGTATTGTGTGTCCGTCACGTGGGGTAAGAGGGCAGTGGAGGCCATAAACCTGTCCAGTCGGACATGTAAGTCGTGAGCACCAGAGTAGTAAGAATACGTCCGCACCCCCGGGTTGCGCTGCCGCCAGACATCATGTAGGTCCCATTGCGCAGCCCAGTCCAGTAACGCTTTTGTGGCTCCCCTTGTAGAGGCATTGGCGGGGGGTGGGAAGGAGCGGTCCAGCGCCGTATCTAGTGTGCAATTGTAATCGCCCCCTATTATCCACGAGGTTGCATGCCATGGTGCCATGGCCTGCGAGAGTCGCGCCAGGAAGCTGCCCTGATCTACATTGGGGGAATATAGGGATACCAGTGTGAGAGGCTGGCCATCCAGTCTGCCCTGCACAGCCGCATATCTGCCCTCCCCGTCCACCGCCACCTCCTTAGTTACCCAGGGGGTCCCAGGGCGGATCCATATCAGTGTGCCGCGCACGTAGGAGGAGTACTCCGTGGCGTAAAGCTGCCCTCTCCATCTACGGCGCAGCGCTTGCACCTCAGCACCGTTCAAGTGGGTCTCTTGGAGTAGCGCAATGTTGATTTGATGGCGCTTTAGGTATGAGTATATTTGATAGCGTCTGGTTGGTGTGTGCATTCCCCTGACGTTCCAGGTGCATAGTTGTATATTAGCCATAGCAGCTACTCGTGCGTGTGCGCCTCCTCCCCTCCCAAGGCGCGGTCCCTCGTTCAGAGGTCCCCCAGCTCCAGCAGCCCGTCCCAGCAACGCAGCTATCGTAAGTGTCATATTCACAGTACCATGATCTCCAACAGGGTAGTGGGGTAGGGAAAAGGGGGAACGTAAAAGGCCTTAACATGGCAACAGAGTCCAAATACCAAAAGGTCGGCCGCACAACAGGTCGCCGTCCAAACACTCAAGTGAGCTCGCGAACTATACAGTCTAAGGGGGTGCTTGTGGTTGCGTACGAACAGTGATTAAAACAGTGCAGTTGTGGATGTGCCCAGTGTCTCTCCCGGGTGTGGCGCGCAAGCCCTCGCTGGCCAGCGGACGCCCAGTGTCTCCTATTCCATGCCGCGGCAGCTGCACGCTCAGGCATCAGTCAGGGGCGTGCAAGGGTGTCAGGGGGGGTGTAAGCCTCCTCCCAGTCAGGTCAAGCCGCCGCGGGCCGGCAACGAGTCGCAGCGGGGCACTCCCTCGTGTCTGCAGTGGAGGTGTATGAGCCGCAGATGAACAAGTAGGTAAAGTACTTACAGTGGCCAGTTCCGCATTTCGGCTCCCCAGGGCAGCGACAGTGCGAGCGTCGGCAGGCCCAGGGCAACCCCAGGGCCAGGCGGGGCAGCCAGGCAGGAGCCTAGGCAGGTTCACATTATGCAGGTGGCAGCAGCCAGGCCTAGCCGCCGTCAGCCAAAGAGATCCACAGTCTGGGGTGTGACCTCCGGGGGTCCCCCAGAGCTCTGCGTGTCCGGCAGTCCATATATCGCCTCGTCATCTGTAGAAGACGCCGCTGGGCTGGCGCCCGGGTGGAGCGACGGCGCCGGGGAGTTGCTGATTTCCGCCACCCTGCGTAAAGCATCCTGTTGCTCCTGTTGGACTAGGGCTGCCGGCGGGGAGCGGCGTACTGCCTCCCCGAGCAGCGGTGGCGTGGATGATCTTCGTCGGCGTCGCCTTCCCGGGCCCCTGGACTTTTCTATCGTGTTGGCTCCCGGTGCCCTTCGCGGCGCGTCAGGCATTCCTCCATCCTACCAGGCCTCAGCCTCCTCGGGGCTCATGAAGAAGTGCGTCTTGTCACGTAGCACTACTCGTAGTTTGGCCGGGAAAAGTAGCGAGTACTTGAGGTTTGCTTCACGCAGCCTCCGTTTGATAGCTAGGAAGGAGTGTCTCTGTCTCTGGACTTTGGCAGTGTAGTCCGGGAAAAACATCACCGCAGCGTTCTCGATGGTGACCTCCCCGAGGTTCCTGGCTTCTCGCAGGATCGCGTCTCGGTCTCGGTAGTTGAGTACTCGAAGGAGGAATGGCCTGGGGTTAGAACCCGGAGGGAGCGGCCGCATGGGCACACGGTGAGCTCTCTCCACCACGAAGTAGGGGGAAAGCGTGCCAGCTGGAAGTAGGCCTCGTAGCCAGTCCTCAACCCTACGTGTGGGGTCCGCTCCCTCCCATTTCTCTGGGATGCCCACGAGGCGAATGTTATTTCTTCGTGCCCGTCCTTCCGCATCCTCAGCCCTGCCCTCCAAGAGGTCCATTCTGGTGAGGAGGTCATGTACCTTTTTGTCTGTTTGTGCCGTCAATGGTTCAATCGCTGCCACTCTATCTTCCAGGGTCGTGGTGCGGTCTTGTAGCTTCTTGTGGTCGGCGCGGAGGTGGGTCAAGTCTATCGCCACGCCATCGATTCTGGTCTCCAGAGAGGTGCGCGTCTGTTGCAGCGACTCTTCCATCCGCTCCATGGCTGCCAAGACGCTGTCTAACTTCGCCGCCACGTGGTCGGTATCCATCTTGTGCGCCGTTTTCGTTTGTCTCCCCTTCGCCACCGCAGGTCCCGATCCAGTACGTGTCCGCGCTCCTCCCGGCATGGAGCTGGTGGCGAGCGCAAGTTAATGACCCTCGGCGTTGTGTGGCAGGGGCCCGTTGGTCGCGATAGGCCACCTCAGCGTCTCCGGGATCGCCGTTGTAAGCTGCGTTTCCCCCGTCGAAGAGCTAGGGGCTCCAAGCAGCGCAGGGCAGATGTCCTCTCTGCCCAGGGAATCTGGGCGCTTGTGCAGCTCCTATCTGTTCCAGTCTCACGGAGCTTCGTCGCCACAAGCGGCGTACTGGTCTGTGGGGAGCCTGCGTGAGGGAGGCCGAGTTGCGGTGCATCAGTCGTCAGGCCAGAGCGGGGGGGAGGTGAATTCCCTGCGCTGCGTCGCGGGTCCGAGGGTCGCCGTCTCCTCCTCGGATTCCCGCTTCCGTCCCCTCTCCGGTTCTACCCCGCCGGCCCCCAGGCCCCTGTCCGCCGACTCACGTGTATGCTGGGCATCGCAGATGGCATCCGCGCGGGCACCTGAAGCCGTTCCCAGCCCGCCGTCGTCGTCCGAAGTCTTCCAACGGGGGAGGGGGGGCCTCCAGGCGCCCCCGGTCGCTGTGCCCGTCTCGTGGGGGTGTCACGACAGCAGCCGCGGGCCTCTTCGTATGCCGCAGCGTGAGGCCTGTTGGGACGTCTCGAGCCGCGAACTCGCGTAGGCGTCGTCCCCAGGTGTGGGCTCGTCAGTGCAGCGCCAGGCTCGTCGTCGGTAACAGTGTCGTGTGGCGTCGCTGATGCGCCCCAAGGTCAGCCAGGGCGCACAGCAGGGACCGGTTCAGGGCCGTCTGCAGTGTCGGATCATGGGAGGCCGCAGGGCTCCTCGCAGGTCACAGCCCGAGGCCTGGTGTGTCACCCCGAGCCGGGGACTCGCGTGGGCGTCTTCCCCAGGTGCGGGCGCACCAGGACGGCTCCAGGCTCGCCGTCGGCGCCGGTGGTGCGCGGTGTCTCCGATGTGCCCCAAATTCGGCCAGGGCATGCAGCAGATGCCGAATCCGGTCCGCTGGCAGTTTCGGGCCAGAAAAAGGAGTTTTCGGCGGATAAAAGACCCGGGGTAAGCGAGCTCAGGCAGGAGCTCTACCCGGGCATGTCCGCTCTCGCTGCGTGTTAAGCCACGCCCCCCTGGAACAGTGTTCCCATAGGTAGACAGGATGCAAACTTGAGTAAGACCAAGGACTATTCTTGGATAATGCCAGTCCCCTTGGGATTGCACTTGGCATTCAGGAAGGCAAGTGTTTCACGTTTGGGATATCGATGAGTCTGGCGTTTGTGTGATCCCATTAGGCTTGAGAGTGTGGAGGGGGTGGGGGTCTTTCCTCAATCGACTCTCTGTGATTGGAACAATGACTTTTGCTGTAGACTGCTTGAGTGCAGTAATCATAAGGTTAATATTGTTTTCCTTGGCCTTTCTTCTCCACCTGCAGTTAAACAGCCCCCTAAATCTGGAGCAGGCAGCCTATGCCCGTGATGCTCTATCCAAGGCTGTGTATGGACGCACCTTCTCTTGGTTGGTTAACAAGATCAACAGCTCTCTGACATACAAGGTAAGGGAACTGATCCTAAATTACTCCAATTTGGGGATTAAGGGTTGGCATTTATTAAAAATGAATATTACACCTGGGTTAAAAAAAACGGCATTCTTAATAACAAAAATGACACTACTGGAATAATAGTGTGAGGCCCCAGACACGCCTCATATTTAACACTTCCCACTAAAGCTTTTCTTGTGTCTTTGGCAGCACAAAGCTCCTTCGCCAAGCTAACACATTCTAGTGAGAGTGCAGTACAGCATGTGAGCTGCGATTTCCAAGGATTAGCAACAGCAGAATCCTGAAAGAGCATGCTGTTTAGTTTCTAGACTCGCAAAGGGAAAAGGGAGCACACAGCCAACAAATTCGGAGAAACCTGCAGAGGCAAAGAAGGAGGACAAAAAGTATTCTTAATGGTACTTACATAAACCATTACGTACACTATGAAGTTTCTTTTATCCTGTTTACGTGGGCCAAAAGAGAAAGGGGGCGTACACACAATTCTAGTATTGCTTTATGAAGGTGGTGCACTTGCTGGCACCGCTGACACAGCTATGATATACCTATTGGAAAATATGGGCAACTAAGCACGACAGAAAAGCAAGCGATTGCAATTAGATTTAGCACTAGATTTATGGGCATTATGAAATCTGAAGTATAGTATTTGTAATTGCGTCCTTCAAAGACACATCATTCGCCTAGCCTCAAGAAATGGCGTGAAGAGGTAGACTGGTGTGCCACACAGGAAAAACCTATGTATGAAGCACGGGGATGTCTGAATAAATACCGTAGGGTGTGGGGCAAATGGTTGGGTCTTGTGGTCCTATTGTACTGTGCTATATTGCTGTTTTCTTTCACCATGTCTAATATCAATAAAAGACACATCCTTGACCACCACTTGGGAATCACCTGGGTTACCAGAAAAGAGAGTGGAGATTCCCTCCTACTCCTGTGTCTCAGTGGACGCTGCCCCACCCTGGTCCTTGGGTTCCTCGAACATGTAGTTTGTGTTTGATAGCTTCCAGCATCACCACCTGGGGGATCTAGGCAAATTAAGTTATGTTCTGTTGTGTAGATCCCAAATTATACCAACTGCAGATACAGTTTTTGTAAACGAATGCCTATCACAGTGTAGGATGAATTAAAGGACTTCACGCTGTAAAATCAACAATAATGTAGTAAATTATCCAATAGGAAATAAATGTTGTATTAGAAGAGTAAAAAGCAACTGAGGGGCTGAAGTGAGTATTGTGCTGATGTAGAGGAGAAGGGATATCTCCGGGCTTTTCCGAAAGCCTAAGTGACTGTGGAAACTATTTGGACACAAAATTAAAAGTTATTGCCAGATCTTACTCCAGTGTTGATGTCGTCAGTCATGATTCAGTTAGAGTTATCCAACTTTATACGTAATAGTATTAGTTTTATGCCCTTCTCCAGCTCACACTCCTCTTGTGCTGATGTGGTATATATTTATCCGAATCACTCCTCCAGCCAAATACTACCTTCTACCAACCATGCTCACAATTAAAGGCATTTTACTGCCCCATGTAAGTTCTACATTAACTGCAACCCATCTCAGTTATGTCCTTCAGAAGTTCACAGTCGACCTTTCCAGGTCGAGTGTCCTCTTCCGAGCCCTGCTTCCCCTCATCCTTTGGATGTCCAAGAGGGTATTCGCCACCTCACACACACACACCACATAAGGCTCCATCAGCACAAGTGTCTTGTCTTGTACTATGTAACACTTTTCTAGCTTTGATTCTTGTGACCTTACCCAGCTCAGTTTCTCTACATCAGAGTGTGGTTCCCCTTTCCAGGCCACACCCCTACGTCTAACAATCTACTCTTCCATAGTCCATATGTACTCTATATCAGCTCAGGGTTGTTCTTTTCAATCCGCAAACTTTATCCCATCTCAGGTGTGTTGTCTTACACAAACTCAAGCTCACTCTGTCCAGAAAGGCACCCTGCACCAGCACATTGTCGCCCATATTATGCTTTCAATCAGAAATGGTCTCCTCCAGCACCAAATGTTCCCTTAATCCAGGTGTGGAGTTTAATCAGTCCATTTGTGGTGGTGTTCACCACCTAAGGCTCATTGAGACCGAGATATGTGTTTTCATGTTACAGTTATGGTGTCCTATCCCAGGGTTCCAAATAATTATTTTGTTGTACTTAAATAGTTTGACGTGAATATCGGGAGATTAATGTCAAAGTCAATAATTGAATGTTTCTATTTTTAATGGTCTTTAGGAGTTGTGTTTCCACCAGTGAAGTCACCATTCCATTCTACAGCCCTTATTTGAAATCTTTCACCAGTACATAACCCCTTCTCTCATGTGGGTTTGTCCCCATGCCCTGGAATGGCATTTGCTACAAAAAAACTCCCTCTTCTCCATTCAAGGTGTGCTGTCCTGCCCTAGTCCAGGGGTTATACTTTCCTGGTCCTCCACAAACAAGAGATGGTATCGTCAATCAGCTAACTCACCTTTTCTTTTCCCGCCTGTTTTTTAGGAAGAGGAACATCGCAGCAAGGGATCAGCTTCTGTCATTGGACTGCTAGATATTTATGGCTTTGAGGTCTTTCAGCACAACAGGTGAGTGTTCTCTAGAGTGGAGCCTTACCCACCCCTGACGTGCTCGATATTAGTTGAGTTTGCCTCAATTACCAAAGCATACTTGGCAGTCTACCTTCTATATATGATGTGTACCTGCACCTTCAATGTGTAATTT
The DNA here is from genome assembly GCF_964204655.1 of Triturus cristatus. NCBI lineage: Eukaryota > Metazoa > Chordata > Amphibia > Caudata > Salamandridae > Triturus > Triturus cristatus. The sequence goes on along the minus strand of NC_140584.1, from coordinate 826,214,220 downwards.
ATTCCTACTGCTTCTTTGTGCAGTGTGTATCTGTCTCTGGTACTTACAGGTGCCTGTTCCTTCTCGGTATACTATGTCCCTGCTACTCTCTGGCACAATGTGTACCTGTCACTCTTCTGTAGGTTGTATCTTTTTAGGTCCCCACACATAGTTTAGCTGCCACTCCTCTGTGCCCTAGTGCAATAAGAATATGTTCATTATTTACATATCCTTATCCCTATAGGGGGCGTAAACCACCAGTGACTCTTTCATAGTGGCTATCGGTCCTCAGGATTGATCTTTTCATGCCGTGGAGGTCATTAATCTCCATGTCACTATGTAAGGAGTAGGTTTAAAGTGTTGTGGCCTAGTTATTGTATCAACCCCAAAGTGACTTGAAAGCCTGCTTCATCTGATATGCCATATGGTTGTACCGCCACTAAAATATGTCAGAATTGGTACCTGGGAGAGTCTACGTACCAACAAAGGAGTGCATAGATTTGTTGGCATTGGTGGCATTGTTGCCACACTGACTGCACTGCTGTTGACATTAGCACACGATTCTCTGTTTGACGACTGTGCCCTGTACTTGTGCAGACCCTCTCAGCCTCCCAGGGTCAACAGGCCCAACAGGATTTTCTGTCAGTGGGCTTCTAATGACCTACATAAATACAAGATATTCAGAGGCAACTCCAGTCTTGTGATGGGGAGTGTGGGAAAGTGCTTTGCTGGAGCTTAAAAAAACCAGTTTCATTACTAACAACTCCCAAACACCTGCTGGACCATTTTGAGTATGTCCCACTTGTTTGCTGGTTGAAGTTCAGGAATCTAGTTTGATACAGTATGAACTTTCATGTGGCTCATTTTGGCTTGTCACAAAATACAGGGCTCTTCTCCCTTACTGACATTAACTTTTAGACATTCACAGTCAAAGCAGTGTCCAGCCTTGGCTTTCCAGTAACATGGTCCAGTAGATGCAGTCTGCAAAGCTGGCTCAAGGGCTAATTTGCAAACAAGGGAAATGGTGGTGTAGTGCAGGTCATGTCACAAAACCTCTTTGTGAAGCCCATGCTGATCATCACAATTACCATCTAACATGGTTTTTGTGCTTTGGAAGCTTTCTCACATTCTTTGAACAAAAGGGCACTTGGCATATAACTAAGAACATGCTTCCCACCATTATAATTTTAATACTTATTTCCTAAATGCTCTTTTTTCACAGACACCTCCTATCCATCACCTTTGTCCCCTTCCATGTATATATCATTCCAACTTGCTAGTGATAAAATGCTTTTTCTGCAGTGAGTTCTGATTACCTAGGCCCACCTCTATTAGTGAGATAGAATAAATTGCCCCTTTTTACTCCATCAATTCACAGGTTTTTTTTTTTACTTTCAGTGTCCAGCTGAGTGATGTTTAAGGCAAGCTTCCTGATAAACAAGACCCTGTGGGATTGCAAACCCACAAGCTATAGTGATATAATCAAGCCGCATATTTCTACCAATGCCCTGCATTCCTCGATATCTGCTGATTTTATTTTTTTTTGGTTCAGAAAAGTTTGCCATGGTGGCAGAAACTTCATTGGTCAAGATGATGTCTCTTGGATTATTCATTTGCAGAATGGTGCAAGGAAACAGACTTACTGAAATTCAGAAAACAATCATGCTCTGGCTGTTCTCTTGAATCGAATCGAAAAACTTGAGATTTTACACCATTCACACTTGGTTAAAAAAAAAATAGGAATAAAAGCCATTGAGGCAAAGTTGGCATGTGAGTAAGAGGCTAGGAGTAGGGGTGTACGTGGCCCAGATAAAGTTAGTACTCTTATCATTCTTCCAGTCTCATCAATCTAACCGTAAAATAAAAAGTACAAGTGTTACTATGGTGAGAAACTTATGTCTGTGATGCAGAGTTATTGCTTCTTTTATAATTTTATTTAATTTCTTACAGCTTTGAACAGTTTTGCATTAATTATTGTAATGAGAAATTGCAGCAGCTTTTCATCGAGCTCACCCTGAAGTCTGAACAGGAGGAGTACGAGTCCGAGGGAATTGCGGTAATGTCCTGTGCTGTTCCCTTCAATCATTTCCTGGGCCGAGTCCTTTCGTGCAGTGCAGTAACACTCCTTCACCAGCCACATCTCCAGTTACTTCAAGCTTCCCCACATCCGACACCATTATTTACAGCTCTCACACACACCCTCCTTCCGGCATCATCCACTACCAATTTCCTGTAAACTTTTACTATAGCTTGCACCCTGCCAATGCTCTTACAAGCTACCCTTCAGCTTTGACTCTTACACAATTCACTCTTTACATAGCTAACTCTCCTATTCCATTCCCTGCAGTTTTCCACTGTAAGTGCTCCTAAATCACTTCCTCTGTCTTTCCACAGCCAGTGATCACTCACCATTCCCTATGCTTCCACAAGGACACACATTTACACCAGTCATTTCGTCCCATCGCACAGCCGTACGTGTACCCAAGAACTACCTTTCCTTCTCTATCCATTTGCTATAGTTCCTGCACAATCCTAAGCAGCTACAGCTCTTCCACAGCCAGAGCATCTGCCCTATTTGCAATAACTCTCCCACAGTCATCACTCCTTTGCCATTCCCTTAAACTACTTGACAGCCAATACTCCTGTAGTATTTCTTAAAGCTCTGACACAGATGCTTTACCTGTACAATGGCAATGGGCCGTAGAGATTCTGTGCGGCTGTGTGATCACTAAGTGCTGTGTAGTTTTGTGACTGACAGCTGCTATAATGTGCAATTTTATATTGAGCTCCTGATGTGCTGCACTGGTCTACAGGTCCTCAGGAGCCCATTACAAAACTGCACTGTCACTGGTCTGTGGTATGAGTGATTATGAAGTATCCTCCTCGAATCTCCACCTATGACTGCCACAATTTTGCAAACTTAACTATAACGACCTTTAAGAGATGTGTCTCTGTGATGGCCCGTGATCTAGTGTGCTTTTCCATGATGGGTTTCTTATATCTCCTCTCTTGTATTTGCAGTGGGAGCCAGTTCAATACTTCAACAACAAAATTATCTGTGATTTGGTGGAAGAGAAGTTCAGAGGCATAATTTCAATCTTGGTGAGTGTGTCCCACTTCTTTTGGAACAATGAGAAAGCCGAGACCGCATGATGTTAGTAGGGCCCGCAGTGCCATGTGGGCCAAATGGGTGGAATTCACAGGGTTGGAATAGGTATCACACTATCAGATGTGCCATGACCTTGGCATGGGACAAAAAGCAAGTCCCACAGAGCCCTGTAGGCATGAATGTGCACCAAATGACCTGTGGGTCTGGTGATGGAATATCACAGTGCATGAGTGAGGAACCAGTTTCTCTGTGGGTAATGAGAGAAAGTCTACAGACATGAGTTAGGGCTACAGTACCGGAGGGGGCTCAAGCACAAGAAGGACACAGGTGCATTCTTAAGGAGACTGGAGGGCACAGGGTACAAGTACAGCCCACTGAACGGGCCACAATTTGGGTCAACAATGCCATGTCGGTCAGATGAAGAACACAAGACATGAGTGAAGCCAACAAGGTCACATGGATCAGGACAGTGGAGGGCACAAGTGATGAAGTGAGTCCAACAGTGGGATGTCTACCATAAGATGGTACAGGATGCAAGTCGGAACCCAGTGCCACTTAGGGCACAAAAGTGGAGTGCACAGTGCCTCAGTTTGGCCCTCGGTGCTGAGGGCATAGGTGGGGTATGTATTACTGTTGAGTGAAGACAGAACATTAAAATGTCTGGCTGAGCCAGTGAGTGGATGCTTTGGTTGTGGGGGGGGTTTATTTGAAGAGTGAGATGAATGACCTTCTGCTGTTGTTCAGGATGAAGAGTGTTTGCGTCCTGGAGATGCCACTGATGTAACGTTTTTGGAAAAATTGGAAGAAGCTGTGAAGAATCATCCTCACTTTGTCACGTGAGTATCATTAGGATAGAGAGGGAGGGATTTACTGTGAATATCAATGTGGTATATATGGAGATGGATTTGTGGCAATTATAGGATTTTGGAGGTTCAGATGTGTGACCAGAGAGGCAGGGGAGTTGGCTATGTGTGATAATGAAAAGACTTGTAGAAAGATGGTTTTTAATTTGTGTTATGTATCTCTAGATTCTCGAAGTCACTAAGCACAGGTAGGTGATAGTCTGATGCAGGGCTTAATTTCTGGGGGTGATAGCAGGTAGTGGACTTGTACACTCGTTTGTGGGACCACAAGTTATTTTCTGTAAGAGAGTGGACTATTATTTGGAGTGGGCCAATGCTCACCTAAAGGAATAATGACACTAGCTTTTCAGGGTGAATACCAAAGTTACTCAATAAGCAAGAGCTCAGGCATAATTTATGGCAATGTGTAAAGTATTTTTGCAGTACCAAAACATTAATGATGTCTTAAAACTCTAAACAATAAAAACTCCAAACTGAATTTGAAATGAAGAGTAAAATTTAATAAACAAAATTACACAAAAACTACAAACATCGAATGAGGTGAGCCAGAGAGATAATTATTTTTACGTTTTATGATAAAATAGTTCTAAAACGTGCTAAGCACCGATGATATTTTATGGAAGCGGTAGACCAGGACGGAGGTGCGATTTCAGGCCTACTGCGATAGAGTGCAGTTGGAAAATCCCAAGCGGGTTTGTCTTGGTCAAAGATTTTACCTCCTTACGAAGTCTTTTAATGGAGCTCAAAATCAGTCATCAGGGCAAGCCTGAAGCTGAATCCGGGGTTAGTGCATTGAAATCTGAGACCTTTGCTGCCAGATCCTCCTAATGGCACTGGAGCTCCCAGAAGTCCCCAAAAAATCCAAGTCCCATTGTCAGGAACTTTGAAGCAGCTCCTCTGGGTCACTTCAAAGGCTTCAAGGACCTCAGGGACCAGCACTTAGGGACCAGGTCCCACTCCAGCAGGGCCACCAGCAAGGTCCAATGCAGGCCCAGTTGGTACTGGTCATCTGTTCACTTCAGGAATAGGACTCTTGCAGCTTCGTGTGTCCCCGTAGCCACAGAGATGGTCAGCTACATGACCCTTGTAGTCTTTGTTGTTTGTTCTGGGTATAAGAAGGAACAGGTCCAGTCCTTTAGTGCTCCTTTCAAGTCAATGACAGCAGGCTCAAGTCCTCTTCTGTACTTCTGTAGGTCCAGTAGGTGTTTTGAAGAGATCGTCTTGGGGTGCAACATTTATGGTTGGCACTTGGCTGTCTGTAGGGGGGATGACTCCTGCACCTGCCTGACAATGGAGTATATGGTCCCAGGGGAGGCCTATCCACTTTTGCAGAAGGTCCTGTTTGCCCTACTGAAAACAACCCCACAGTGCACCTTACTCCTAGAATTCAAGATGGAGTACTCTTCGTCCCTTGTGTAGAGCTTTTGTGCCCACCCAGAGTGTGGCCAGGAAAATGAGCAGTCCTCTCCTCTGTGATCACTCAACACCCATTCTGGACTAGCTCCCCTCACCACACATTTACTTATGAAAGGACAGACTTCTTTACAGGTTATTTGAGTTCCTGGCTCCACCTTAACAGTTCTTCCTGCAAGGGGAAGAATAATACTTCCCCATGGCATTTTTCTTTCTATTGTGGCAGGTTGAACACCTCATTAAGGTCGAGCACTTGGCTGGACAGCTTCTAGAAAAATTATCCTCCAGGAGCTTTAGACAGGGCAAATGTAAGTTTCTAAAAGTTACTTTTCCTAAAGATTCTTTTACCATCTAACTTCACCAATCAAGTGGACTTTTAATAAACATGAAAGTTCGTTCAATGACTATTTTAGCTGTTTTCCATCAAAGTTTATAACCTATACTTTAATATTTTCTATGATTCAGCTACATCTCTTGTGAGTGAAAATAGCTTTAGGGGGCTAGTCACTATATGATCATGCCAACTTAAAGTTTGCTCATGTGCCACTTTTAAATATCAGACACCCCTACCTTGTGGACGACTATTATTATGAATGACTTATTAATATTCAAAAGCATGGTTCTGCCTGTCGAAAAGGTTATTTTAGCAGGTCACTACAGCAGGTTTTAAGCTGTTGCAGTTAGGCTACATAGGGTAGGCCTGTAGTCATTATTTTCCCGTCACTGTAGTGGATCGCATAATCGGTCCGGCAATCCTCAAATGATGACGTTAAACTTCAGATGCAATGGGTATATTTCCGCACCATATACTATCACCTTATTAAAAAAATGAAATATGCCAATTTAACTATGTGCAAAGGGGAGCACAGCGACTTTACTCCTGTTTAGTAGGGGTAAAGTGCACAGAATTTACAAACCAGCAAACATAAGGTCTAGAAAAAGGCAAAAATCTGAGGTGATCATTCAGAAAAGGCAGATAGGACCAATTCCCATCATCAGGCTTTGACCAAGACCAAGAGTAAGAAAGACAGAGAAAGGAGGATGACAAGAAAGAAAGGAAAACAATGAAAAAGGGAGAAAGCAGAGGTGAAAATAAAATTGCAGTAGTGCGATTAAGAGACAAGAAGTGTAGAATGGTGGAAGGAAGAGGCATGACATGGAATCAAGAGTAGGAAGCCTTATTTAGTGTAAAACCTGGCATTCTATGGAACTGGCAGTGGGCTGTGGATGAAAATCTTTGGACACCTGCACTTAATTTTACAAGTTAAGCACAGTAATTCTGAGCAAATGATATGCCCCTATCCATGGCTTATTTCAACATGTCTATAAGCATGTTTGTGTATTTTACTTTAACACCATATCCTTATTCAGTTTTTGATGTTTAGTGTCAAACAGCAGCACTGCATGATGCATGAAAGTTCAGTGAGATTTATTTTTTTAATTGACGACCAGTCCCAGTTTTCCATGGGAAGGCTCTATTAGCACTCCACCACCTACCTACTTCCATGCCCACGAGTCATCAACTCTACCTCAACAAGTTTCCATCCTAAACTTCACCAATCCCAGCCCCAGCCCAGATGTGATGTGGTTCATTTTGTCTTTGGTTTTTGACAGAAGCTAGACAGGTTATAACTAGTGTTTTGTCTGCTGCTGTGTGGCACTGCCAAATTCTCTGATGCAATGCAGCGTCTCAGTAGGATTTTGTCTGGTGCAATGGTTTGTCATTATTCAGAGCCCTGTTCAAGTGGGAGATTGTCCTGTGTACTGCTGTATGCCACTAACTATACTTCAAGATATAGTTTGTATTATCTTACATTAATCATTTCTTGTTTATTTTTCTGTAGTCATAAGTTGGCTGACCAGAAAACTCGTAAATGCTTGGGACGTGATGAGTTTCGTCTTTTGCACTACGCAGGCGAGGTCAATTATTGTGTGACAGGTAAATGTCTCAGGTATAGGAGTTGTTTGTAAACCTGACATTAAAGAAGATACTTTACAAAATGAATGTTTTAGATTTTGGCATATATTATAAAGTCAAACAGATTAGCTGCTCTGGTTCATACCATTCATTCATCTTGTGAAACACTTCGCCTGCAGCTTTTATTTTGTCTAGTTAGTGATTGCTCTAGGCCTTTAATCTGATTATCTATCGTTTCTCTTTCACTGGACGGTGGGACCCCTAGATGACCAGCTATATCTCGAAACGCTGCGTTCGAGGCATATGAGCTGCAGATTACACACTTTTGCATAGATCGCCATCTGGTGTTGGGCCCGGATGTTTGCAGTTTGTTTTTCCTCTTGCAAAGTCTTTGGAAGTCACAAGGTCGGTGACTCCTCCTTTGGATCGTATTGCGCATGGGCTTCGGCTCCATCCTCAGATTGTTTTTTTTCCGCCATCGGGCTCGCATGTAATCTTCGCGCTCCGGTTCCGAACAGTTTCCAGTTCGACAATCGACGCGGAATCCTCACCCGAAATCGCGGTATTGTTTCGATCGCGATCTCCTCAATCAACGCACTTTCTCATCAGCAAACCTTTGGTTCCAGTCGTCGACAGCGGCCTTCGGGCCTACCCAACCTCCGGTCCCGGCTTATGGAAAGAACTCCATTCAAGAAGTGCCCTCGATGTGGGTCCAAATTCCCCCACACCGATCTTCATTCATGAGGTATGCAACCTCTGCCTCTCCCCTGAACGCAAGTCTCGAGACTGTCCGGCTTGTAATTCTTTCCGATCGAAAAAGACTATTCGAGACCGAAGAGCCAGAAGGAACATGGCACACTCCTCGATCTCCGTTCCAGTCGATATCTTCGGAGACGACATCGAAGATCTGGGACAGCAGCGCACCAAAGAGGACCTCGTCAGCACTTCCGAGGCCGACGAGTCAGATGTGGAGGACATCACTCCGGCGCAGAGGGTCGTGAGTACTATAACCCCCCCCCCCCCCCCCCACACCCTTGCCGGCTCAGAAAAAGGCTACGGTCACGCCTTCGCCTCCGGGCCTAGGCAAAACCAAAGATACCGCTTCACACACCCCACCTTCGGGCCCGGTGAAGAAGCCAAGCAAGCCTTCCGGCGGCTTGGGCCCGAGCCAGCCTACCAGTGGTGCCGAGAAACACGCTTCGGCACCGAAAAAGAAAATGGCCTCCACCTCGACACCGAGCTCCGTACCGAAGCTTTCGGGGTCGAAACCCAGCTCTTCGGTACCGACACCATCTTCGGTACCGACCAAGACCCATAAGGCCACCGACACTTCCAAGCCGAAATCCATCTCGGCGCCGGCCCTAAAGTCAGAGGTTCCCAAACCCGGTGTTAAGCACACTGGCATGAAAAAGCCTAAAAAGACGTCGGCCTGAAGGCTTCGACGCCGACGGACCAAACACTTTCTCAGGAACTATTTACACTGGATCCCTTGCAAAAGACTCTCACCAAGGATCCAAAAACTGGACAGTTGGCACTCTCTTCCAAAAAGAGACATTAGGACAAACCAGCTCCGCCTCCACCTCCAAAGAGGAAGGACTCTGCTACCTCTCCTTTCAGAATACCTTCCCCACCTCCTCCACCCTCTCCACCCCCACCTCATCGCTCTCCGACTCTGTCTCCAGACGATGATGATCAGGGGGACCCATATCAGGATATAGGGGATGTGCCCCAAGACCCCACCCCTACAGGATCCCCAGACCCATGGAACGACTACAATAAACCAGATATCACCGACGTCCCACAAGATGACCTTTACCCTTCCAGGCCATCTCCACCGGAAGACTCATTAGGGTTCCACCACCTACTTCCAAGGGCGGCACACTACCGCGGGATAGACTTGCACACTGACCCCGTGGAGGAGGATTTCCTTCTCGACACGTTTGAAACCACACATAGGTCTACCTCCATATTACCTATGCTTAAAGGAGTGGTAAAGCATGCGCCAGAGGTTTTTTAAGACCCAGTTAGGGCCAGGGTCATTAACCCGCGCATAGATAAAAAATACAAAGCTGGCCCCACAGATCCCTCCTACATCAAAGGGCCAGCGTCACTAGATTCTCTAGTGGTTTCCACGGCACGAAAAAGAACAAATTCTCAGGCGTCAGGCGAAGCACCACCACCTGACAAAGAGTCAAAGCTACTGGACGCATCAGGAAAGCGCACTGCGTCACAGGCAGCCAATATATGGTGTATCGCCAACACCCAAGCGCTATTGGCCATATATGATAGGGCACATTATGACGAATTAGAAACCATAATGCACCACCTCCCTGAAAAATATAAAAATAGGGCCAATGAATTAATCCAAGAGGGTAAGACAATAACCAACACCTCTATACGCTGTGCCTTAGATGCAGCAGACACAGCCTCCAGGGCCATTAATACTAGCGTCCTCCTCCGTCGCCATGCTTGGCTAAGAATATCAGGGTTCAAACCAGAGGTACAAGCCTCCATCCTTAATCACCCCTTTGACCAGGAACACCTATTTGGCCCAAAGGTAGATGAGGCCATGGAGAAAATGAAAAAGGACATCGATACCACGAAGTCCATGGGAGCCCTACAGTCACACCCTTCTAGGCGCTCCTTTCGCCGCTCTTCCTTTCAAAGTACATCTAGAGGTTACTCCTCAGATAACGCATCCACTCCCTACAAAGTCCACCTTCACAAGGGGTTATCAAAGAGGCGGCTATAGGGGCAACAATAATAAAGGCAGAGGCAAAACAAATACCTCCCGCTCTGCCACACCGCCTACCCAATGACTTCCCCCCGCTCCCTCCAGACCATTCCACCCCGGTCGGGGGCAGACTTACAAATTTCCTTCATGTCTGGGAGACCATCACCTCAGACAAATGGGTGACCCTAATAATTCGGTCAGGATACTGCCTGGAATTAACATCTACCCCCCCAAACATTCCACCCAGGCAATGTCCAATGTCACAAGAACATTCCACATTGCTAAAGCAGGAGGTAATCTCCCTCCTACAAAAACAGGCAATAGAACACGTTCCTGCCAATCAACAAAATATGGGGGTTTACTCCCTATATTTTCTAATACCGGAAAGGGACGAGACTCTACGGCCTATCCTAGATCTCCGGCCCCTAAACACATACATACACTCAGACCATTTTCACATGGTAACGCTTCAGCAGGTACTTCCTCTACTCTCCCAGAACAACTTTCTCACCACACTGGACTTGAAAGACGCATACTTCCACATTCCAGTACACCATGCTCACAGAAAGTACCTCAGATTTGTAGTGGACGGACAACACTACCAATTCAAAGTGCTCCCGTTCGGAGTCACAACAGCACCACGGGTATTCACCAAGTGCCTAGCAGTGGTGGCGGCACACCTCAGAAGACAGCACATTCACGTCTTCCCATACTTGGACGATTGGCTGATAAAAGCCACTTCCTACAACCAATGTGTACACCACACCGCTACCACAATCCAACTACTTCACCAACTAGGCTTCACGGTAAACCACCAAAAGTCTCAGCTAACACCATCCCACATAAAACAATACCTCGGTGCCACCATAGACACCTCAAAAGCAATAGCCTACCCCAATCCGGCCAGGATTGCAAGCATTCAGGCTTTGCAACAAAAATTCGTACTTCAACACTCCCTTCCAGCACGAGTGTTTATGCAACTGATAGGGATGATGGCCTCTTGCATTTTCATAGTGCCTCACGCAAGACTCCAGATGCGTCCACTCCAAGAGTGCTTAGCGCGCCAATGGAACCAGGCCCAGGGGCAACTGACAGATCTGGTGTTGGTAGACGGTCGCACCCATCGCTCTCTGCAGTGGTGGAACACCACAAACCTTTCCAAAGGTCGCCTGTTCCTGGACCCGGTTCCCCAAATAATACTAACAACGGACACATTGCTCTCCGGCTGGGAAGCTCATCTATTACACCTCACAGTGCAGGGTACATGGACGCCGCAACAAAAGTTACTTCATATCAACCATCTGGAGTTACTAGCAATCTTTCAACCACGGATTTCAGGCAAAGCAGTCCTCATTCGCACAGACAACATGACGGCCATGTACTATATTCAAAAACAAGGCGGCACACACTCTCCACAGCTCTCTCAATTAGCACAGAGCATATGGAGATGGGCAATTCCCCACAAAATCTTTCTCCTAGCTCAATATGTCCCAGGAGTCCAAAACACAGTGGCAGATCTGCTCAGCAGACAGACACAACAGATCCACGAGTGGGAACTTCACCCACAGATTGTTCATCCGTTCTTTCAAATGTGGGGGCATCCACAGATGGACCTCTTCGCCACCCACGAAAACACAAAATGCCCAAGCTTCGCCACCAGATACCCACACCCATTGTCCAAAGGAAATGCGATATGGATGAACTGGTCAGGCAAATTTGCGTACGCTTTTCCGCCTCTCCCACTCATTCCACTAGTGGTGCGAAAGTTACAACAGCACTCCCTCACACTGATCCTAGTAGCTCCAGCATGGGCCAGACAACCGTGGTACACCACGCTGCTGGAACTCTCGGTAGTACCACACCAAAAGCTACACCTCTCACCATGCCTCCTAACCCAGAACCATGGAGAGTTCAGGCACCCGGACCCAGCTCAGCTCAACCTTGCGATCTGGCTCCTGAAATCCTAGAATTCGGGTACCTGAACCTTCCCCCTGGCCGTATGAACGTCATCAGAGAAGCTAGACGCCCTACCACTAGAGCCTGCTATGCTGCCAAGTGGAAAAGATTTGTTGTTTATTGCCATAACAACACAATCAATCCTTTAAACGTGTCTATACAACACATCATATGCTACTTACTCCACCTACAAAGGTGTAATCTAGCCTATACCTCCATTCGGCTACACCTCGCAGCAATTGCAGCTTACTTACAAAACAGGCAGCACCTATCACTTTTCAAAGTACCTGCCATTAAAGCCTTCATGGAAGGCCTCAAGAGAATAATTCCCTCCAGAGTACCACCCTCACCTGTGTGGAACTTAAATATCGTTCTCACAAGGCTGATGGGGCCTCCCTTCGAACCTTTGCATAAATGCGAACTGCAATTCCTCACATGGAAAACAGCTTTCCTTGTAGCAATCACTTCCCTTAGAAGGGTCAGTGAGATACAAGCTCTTACCATACAAGAACCTTTTATACAAATGCACCAGAACAAGATTGTTCTCTGTACCAACCCAAAATTCCTACCTAAAGTCATTTCCCCTGATCACCTAAACCAATCTGTAGAATTACCAGTATTTTTCTCGCAACCTGAGACCGTTGCAGAAAGGGCTCTGCACACGCTAGATGTCAAACGAGCCTTACTTTACTATATCCAAAGAACACAACCATTCAGAAAGACCAAACAACTGTTTGTCTCTTTCTCTCCACCACACAAGGGCAACCCCATCTCAAAATCAGGGATAGCTAGGTGGATTGTAAAATGCATCCAGATTTGCTACCACAAAGCAAAACGCACGCTATCCGTTCCCCCTAAAGCCCATTCTACACGGAAGATAGGGGCTTCCATGGCTTTTCTAGGGAACATCCCACTAGATGATATCTGCAAAGCAGCTACATGGTCAACACCGCACACTTTCACTAAACACTATTGTGTAGTTGTGCAAACCAAGCACCAAGCTAGTGTGGGCCAGGCTGTACTAAAAACACTATTTCAAACCACTGTAACAGACACCGGTGGTCGCCGCTAAGGTTGGGAACTGCTATATAGTCTATGCAAAAGTGTGTAATCTGCAGCTCATATGCCTCGAATGGAATATGCTACTTACCAGTATGCATCTGTTCTTGGCATGTAGAGCTGCAGATCTACACACGCCCACCCGCCTCCCCGGCTACCTGTATCTGTTCCAGTCTATCTTATTTAGATACAACACACATGGGTTTCTTCACTACTGTTACTACGCTCCATCTTTCCCTGCTGGCGAAAAACAATCTGAGGATGGAGCCGAAGCCCATGCGCAATACGATCCAAAGGAGGAGTCACCGACCTCGTGACTTCCAAAGACTTTCCAAGAGGAAAAACAAACTGCAAACATCCGGGCCCAACACCAGATGGCGATCTATGCAAAAGTGTGTAGATCTGCAGCTCTACATGCCAAGGACAGATGCATACTGGTAAGTAGCATATTCCTTCTTTCTGATTACATAATGTAGGTCATGGGGAAGGAGATTGTGGCTCATTTAAAAAAATTTAATGGTAATCATTCTTCCTCTCCATGGACAAACTGCCCCTGATGTTGGTGCCAGACGCATTACTTGAATGTAAAAGGAAGCGTTGAAGTCAGGATAAAAAAGGACCAGCTTTAATGCTGTGTAAAAGACTTTTAAGCTGCCAGCTCCCCTAGGACCTTAGACACTGCAGTATTTTTTTAAAGAGATTTGCAAGGAACACCATCATAGCCGTGGCGGCTGGTAACTCTTGAAAGTGGTAGGGCATAGGGTACTTGCTGACAGTAAAAACTGTCAGCAAGTAAAAACTTCAAAAATAACGTTGATATGATTGCACCATGTCAAAGTTATCTTTGCAGTTTTTAAGTGCGAACTCTGCAAATAATATTTGGGTGCTTTGCCATTACTTTACCTACGTGCAGTGCGTCTGTGCATCACATTATACATACAAACTGTATGTATTCCACCACACAGAGCTGCCTCTCCCGGAAGACAGTGGCATGTGCATACGACTCGCTTTCACATGTTCACAATTCAGCAGTGTACATCCAAGCAAGTTGTCTAATTGTATCTATTGTATAAAGAAAGGCCTGTACACAGGATATGTCTGTGAACCCCAAGAAAGCTAAAGTGTGCATGCTGAAGCAGACTTGCAGGAGCTTCGTGCCTTCCTACTGGCAATGGCCCCCCACTTGAAAAGCCCTCCAGGTGCAATGAACGCTGTCAGCGGCTAACATGATTAATCAATGCCTTCCTCTACATGGATTTAAAGTGCTAATATCTTTAGCCTGCCCACAACTGTTAACTGGGTCAAAGGCCCACGTCAAAACCTTTTCATTCAATATTTTAACTGTCCTAATGTGGTCATTCACCATTAATATTGCTGTTTGGGGGCTGGTTTGAAAATGGATAGGTCAGAATATGCAGGAGGCACATGGGGCACCTAATGCTTTTGCCTGACAGACGGCCATCACACTATTTTTGTCTTGTTCTATCTTGTCTTGATATATTTTATGTGGCATGGCTGGGCCGGTGCATGCTTGTGAGGCAACAGATGGCACGCTTAGATAATTTATTATAAAAAAAAAGTAACAAATATTCAACTTACCTCAGCATTCGATCTTCTACATCCGCTGTGGATCGACTCTGAAATCCACACCTCATGAGTTGAGCAATGCATGCTGGGAGGCAAAATGAAACTAAAACCCCAGCCATCTCAGCCAAATAAAGCACTTCTTTCATGCTGTTTATCCACACCTCATGAGTTGAGCAATGCATGCCGGGAGGCAAAATGAAACTAAAACCCCAACCATCTCGGCCAATTAAAGCACTTCTTTCATGCTGTTTATAATAGTAAACAGCATAAGAGCAGTGTGAGGATTGCCTGGGATAGGTGACCACAGCGCTCCATCTGTGACCGATGGGCTTTGTTGCTTGTCCAGTTCGGTGACAGCTTATGCTAGGGAAAACCATAAACTGCGCCTGCAGGTTTGGCCATATGCAAAATACCAGCCAAACTGACATGCGTAGTTCAGACAAACAGCCCTAGCTGCCAGTCGGCACTAAAACCATGCCTACTATTGTCTTCCGGTAGAGGCAGCTCCATGTGGTGGAATGCATACAGTTTGTATGTATGATGTGATGCACTGCATGTAAGTAATGGCTGCAGTCAGGGGGTCAACGCCTAAATGTAGAAACCGCCGCTGTTGTGTAGGCTTCTAGTATCATATAAATCACAGACAGGCTTCTTATTTCTAAGTGCTGAGTCAAGCTGTTCGCTTCAGGGCATGTTGCTTGGTTTCTGAGGAGCAGGCAGATAAGAATTGTTAGGTTCTATGGTACTCCCTGCTTCCATGAGCTGAGTTGGTGTTCAGTCCAAACTGAATATCGTAACGCCATCCAAATACAATGCTGCACAACCTGAACAATAAAGCATATGTAAGTTGCAGAAAAGTTTCTTGAGGAGTTCAAAAGCACTGTAAATCTCTTGGTGTGGCTAATGCTGGCTCGTGAATATGATGATCATGACTTAATCATATTTGCCAGTAATATTTAGATAAATCTAGGGTGCTAATAACATGTCCATTTTTGGCATGCCTCCCACCTCAATTTGAATTGTCTCCCTCTTGGCATCCAGGATGAAACAATGCCTTTGCTATGGAATTTCACTTTGAACTTTAAATGAGCAAGGTGTGCCCTGGATCCATTGAGCAGGCAATTGTTGTCTTCTCCATGGGGTGTTACAGCTACTACTTTTGTAATATTACAATAGAGCCAGCTTCTCTGTTCTTTGTAGGACCATCTCTTCAGTGACCAGGCAACAAACAGAAACCGTACTCTGTTGGTTCTAAACACTCCTTTAGCAGGCAATTGTTGTTTTTTTTTTTGCCCTCTAGGCAATTGTTCTAATAGTTTACTTGAGAAAGTGCCATCTTTCTTGCATGGTATGCCCCCACGTTTTCCTAAATTGCTGATGTACTTTGAGTGTGCCCTGGGCTCCTGCCAATCAGGTGCCCAGGGCCTGTGTTCCTTCCCTAAAACTGCATGAAGCCTAAACCAAATTGGCATCTCTGGCCACATGTCAGCCCCTGGTAAATGGTACCCTAGGTACCCAGGGCCCTGTGACCAGAGAAGGCCCCTAAAGGCTGCAGCACTTATTGTGCCACCCTTAGAGGCCCTGTACCCTGAAACACACACACTGCCTTTGCAGGCTGAGTGTCTTGGTGCAGAACAAAACAGAGAGTCGACATGGCACACATCCCTGTGTGCCATGCCCACAAACCCACTACTCTGGCATACCTCAGTCTAGCTGGGTGCACTATGCCAGTGGTGGGGGTACAGGTGCATGAGCTCTGTGCCCCTACAGTACTCAGGGCCATTCCTGGGCACTGTAAGTGCAGTGCTGCCATTAAGAGTATATGATGCTGGGAGGTGGTCAACACAAACTCCACAGCACCATGATGGCTACACTGAAGACTGAGAAGTTTGGTATCAAACTTCTCAGCACATTAAACCCACACTGATGCCAGTGTGGGATTTAATGTAAGATGCACGACAGAGGGCAACTTAGAGTTGCCCCCTGAACCTAACCTACAATCCAAGTCCTGTCTGAGAGGCTGCCACCCAGCAGACATGTTGCTGGACCCCTGGGTAGAGAGCCATCCGCTCTCCTGGGCCTGCAACAATGCACGTCCTGGGCGAGGTGCTAGGTCTCCTCCCCCAGGATGGGCAGGGGGAAGCTTCAAAGGCATGCTGCCTTTGTGAGCCTCCCCAGACCACTTGCTGTACTCAGCAACTGGTCCCCACCGGTTCTAGCCCCCACTCTGGCGGGAAGATTGGCGAGAAACTCCAAGTGAGGAAAGGGGGTGTGCCAGCCTCTGCCAACCCCACCCCTCAGATGGGGGAGGCGAGGTGAAGCACATATCCGGGCTCTCGCCATCTTGAAGATGGGAAGCCCTACCCAATCAGGACTAGGCTACTGCCCCCCTCCCACAGGAGAGTGGCAGGATAGGGGTATACCCACCCCAGGGATGGGACACATTGGTCCCTGCCCCTTACCTACCTGTAACGCCCCTAAATTTAGTATTTAGGGGCACCCTGAACCTTCCCTCCTCAGATCCCGAATCCGAAACAAGCAAGAAGAACAAGAAGAAAGAAGACCTGCCGTGCAGCTGCTAACAAGAGGAAGACACCAACTGAGTTGGCCCCAGCCCTACAGGCCTGTCAACCCTCGAACCTGCTCCTGCTAAAACCCGGCGTCTCCAGTGGTCAGCAACCTCAAAAACCCCGGAGGACCTGACTGCTTTGTGACCCTAAAAGACTGGGACTCCCACGAGTAGTGGTTCTGCTCAAAGCAAGTAACAAGCCCCTGGTGCCAACCACTAACCGCGACTCCTGCACACTCTGCACCCGCCAAGCCTGTGCCGGAGTAGACAAAGACCACAAGGACGTCCCCCCGGCGACTGTGACCCCGAATCCAGCACTCAAGGACCCACCTTGAAGCTCCTGACGACGCCTGCAGCCTCAGAACGAGGGACCCCACCGACTGCTACCAGCTGAGGGTAAATTTCCGGATGCGAAAAGACACCCCGGCGCCCTGCGGCCCCTGTGTCCAGCTCCTGGGTGCCTACCTAACCTACAGCTTCCCAACTTACCTCTCGATGTGGTGGTCACACCTGAAGAAACTTCGTCCCCGATCTTGCAGCCTTTGTTCGTTATAGAGCTTCTCCATTGAAATCCATTGAGCGTCCGATGGCTCAAAAGCACCCTGCACACAGCCGCCCGAGTGCCCCTGGGAGTGCTACCTCTGTCCTATTTTTCTTCCCCACTTGCCCTGAGCAAGCTCCCACAGCCGCTTGGTCTGCCTGCTTGCAGCCACCAACCAAAGGCCCCCTGCCCGCCATAGGCTAACATTGGGCCTAACTCTCTGTGAAACCGGCTGCCGCTGTGCCGCTGAGGGTGTAACAACTGTACCTACCTGACCCTGGTAGACCCCTGAGTCTATGCCCAGAACCTTAACTTTGCCAGTCGAGTACTTACCTAAAAGCCGATAACTCACTTTTACTCCATAAGGTAACATTGACTGGTTTCACTTGAAATTTCTTCTTTAAATTTTTAAAATATTCACTAAAAATCAGCCGATCAACGAAAATGAGATTACTCACCTGTTATCAGGAGAGATCCCAGTGCTGGATCTTGGTGCCGAGCATTGACTTTCAACTGTTTACAGGAAATGCACCAGGGTTGAATCCAGGATCTAACCCAGAGTAAGAAAATTATACGCAAAGTAATTGAAATTGCATTTACTTAAAAAGTCCCATTGAGCTCAATGTTATATTTGTGTTTGAATTGAGTTGCCGATTGCAACAACTGTAACTATTGCATTCAAAAGTCTATTACCTATTGAAAGTACTTAACTAAAGCATCTCATTCTGAGAAAGTATATTTTGATACCAATTGTTGGTTCTAAAATAAAATAACTATATATTTTAATACACAAACAATTGGCCTAGAGTTCAGTTCTTAAGTGTGTGAGACCATTTGCTGACCTGAGTGTGTACAACAAATGCTTTACACTGTCCTCTGATACTGCCTTACTGTTCGACCAAGCTGCCACTTTAGAGAGTAAGGTTATATCTAACTTTAGCCTCTGCCAAACCTCTGGGGACTGTGGACTCTGTGCACACTGAACCTTACTTTGGTACAGTATGTACAGAGCCACTTTCTTATATTTACATCCCTAGGTCTGCAACAAAACTGATATGTGATCCACTGGCTGAAAGGTTTGATGACATTTTCCATGCTTTCAATGGCTCTTTTGTTTCCTTTCAATCTATTAAATAGTTCAAAGCTGTATCCTTTAGGGTCTTCTATGCAGGATTCCACCAGGATTTCTTTTTCCTGGGGTTTCCTCACCCATTTCTGCCTTACAGTGTCCAAAGGTTTCGTTTACAGTGACTCAGAGGAGTTGAACCTGGTAGAGAACTTGGTGTGTTTTGGAATAATGACAATAGATGACCAAACCAAAACAGATGATAGTTATAGATGACCACACAAGCTCTTAATCAATGTCACCAAAAAAGCCTCTAAAGTTTTCACCCTCTATCATTCTATTACATTCTTTCCTTGTACTCAAAGTGTGAATCTCTAATGTAAATACGTAAAATTGTAAAGTAATCTACTTATCCTTGGACCTAAGTTAGTGCCACATTAAATATTCGAAAAAGGGAAAGGTTCTTGGTCATGTTTTGTTTAACCTCATTTCTGGTCTCCAGGTCTAAAAAGTTGGTGTCATTGAAGCACTTCATTGACCTACTATTTCTGTGACATTACTACAATCCCCTCTAGGTGTACATCTTCTAATCAATCCACTGAACCCATTCTAATATAGTTGGTCCCTCAACCATCTCTTACAATCTTTTATTTGATCTAGCACCCACCTTTAATTTGTTAACTCACTCTTCCAATGCTTCCTTGTCTTCTCAGTCAGTCTGTTTTGCCCCTTTGCTGGTAACCGCTATCCCTTCCAAGCTGTGTTGCCCCTCATCTCCAAATCCAACTCTACCTCTCATTCCATCCATCTAATGTATCATGTAATACCCTTTTATAATACATAATGCTCCAAGCTTTTGCAATTAATACCAAAACAAACTTTTTAATTCATCCTGCTCTTCCAAAGCAGCTTGCCCCAGCTCTTCCATTGGACCTTTGTTTAATCCTTTCTTTTCGAAACCATCCTGGCACTTCAAGGTTTAAAATCCAACCAGCCACCATGTCTTACTATACTTTCCGCCCCTCCTCTTAAAACCCATCAGACCCTTTCCTCATACAGTTCAACCAGTTATATCTCTTTTAGTCCATCCAGCCGTTACCAGTCCTCTGTGCCCTTTCTCTTTAAATACATCCTGTGTAATCACCTTTCAAGACCACTAGTCTGTCCCACTTCCTTCCTCCAGTAATCCTTTCCTCCCCTCATCTACTCCCCCCCTATACATCCTATCCAAATGCCTTGTGACACAATAGTCATCACTTTTTGTCTCCTTTCTTGCAGGATTCCTTGATAAAAACAATGATCTTCTATTCCGGAATTTGAAGGAGGTGAGTATAAAAAAAGATTTCTCTGTGAGCACTGTTTGAAGGCAGGGTCAAGAGGAAAGAGAAGCAAGGTTAGAGGTTTGGGTGGAACCGGTGAATTCAGAAAGGTGTGAAATTGGGAGAGGCAAGCAAATGTGAAATGTGGAGAGCAAGAGAGAAAGGAATGGAAGAGCAAAGAAGATTTCAAGGAAGATGGAGTCCAGCAAGGGAGTAGGGGTGTGAATTTTTGGGTGGAGGAACAGCATTAGAGGTGAGGATTGAAAAACAGTATTGACAGTAATGAAAGTTAGGGTTGGTCGAGTAAGTTAACATAAGTGCTGAGAACTAGGCAAGAAAGGAGACTGTCAGAGACAACACAGAAGGTGAGGACCAGAAATAGAGGACAGGAGGTGGGTGCTGGTTAGGATTAGCATAGGGTAAGAAATGTAAAGCATGGGTGGAGAGTAAGGAACTTGAAAACATTGGAGCTTTGTGAGAGATCAAAATAGTTAAGTGCTGTATGAGAGTAAGAATAGCGAGGTCTTGGTATAAAGTACAATTGGGAGGGTAAAAGTTGTGAAGAATGGGGAGAGAGTGAAGAAAGGGGAGGCTGGGTTGCAAGGAGAGAAAGTTAGGCACAGCGATGAGCAGGGACAGTAAAGACCAACTAGACAACACAGGACTAGAGTGATATGGGGCTAGGAAATGAGCATGGGAAAAGAGAGTATTGAAAGGGAGGAGTGAGTGAATATGTAAGGTGAAAGCTGGAAAGAGAGCAAGGAAGAAGAGAAAGGAAAGATAGGGCACAATAAGTATGTAATGTGAGCACAAGGAAGGAGAAAGAAAGGTGATGGCTAGGGATAGCAATTAAGGTGACTCCTGCAGAGAGCATGAAAGGTGAATGCTAGAATAGAGTAAGGAAGCTAATGGCAGGGTAGAAAGTAATGAATTTGAAACGATGAAGGCATGAAAGAATAGAAGCTTTGAGAGTGATGGGGAAGGCGAATGCAGAAATAGGGCAATAAGGGTTCTCCGGAGAAAATAAAAATGGTTAGGAGGAGGAAGATGTGGGCTGGGTGAGATTAAGGAAGATGAGGGCTAAGGAAGAAGTAACAGGTAAATTCCCAGTACAGGTTATAGACTGGAGGGTGGGGTAAATAAAGAAAACATTGCAAGAGGAAAATAAGCAAGGTGACACTTGTTGAGAGGAGTAGGGAGAGGAAGAAAGATGAAAATTGGAGAGTAAGGAAGGTGAACAGTAGACACTAACAACGGTGAAGACAAGGAAAAGATAAACATGGTATGCATAATGAGATAAATAGGGTAAGCGCTGGGAGAGAATAATGGGAAGCGGTGGAAGAAACAGAGAGGATGGGACTGGAATAGAATTAAGAAGAAGAATGCAGGGGGCACAGTAAAGACAATGATGATTGTGGTTATTCATTTATTGTTTATATTCATGGTCACATTTTGTACAATCCTTTTTTTAAATGATTTTCTGTAATGCAGCAATTGTACCATAGCAGCGAAACACATAAAGCAACATTCTACTCTTTCTGGAATGCAGGCTTTTTAATGCTGCGTCCTAAAAAGATGAGTTGCTTTATTTTGAGCTTTGTGAATAGTCTGGTGATTGGCGAGAAAGAGGATGAGTGTTGCATAGCTGCCAAGGTTTCAGATTGCTTATACATGACAATTTCATAATTTCAGTGTAATTATGATTGACATTCACCGACTATCAGTGACACTTTCTTGCGAGCAAAATCAAGCAATGAAGACGAGAAACATAAATATCTGAAATTACACCCATTTGAGCAATGTGAAACTTTAAGAAGATTTTGAAACTTTTAAAGCACCTGAAATGGAAGGATAGTAACTTAGTTCCCTTGTAACCTGATCGTACAGTAAAACAATTATGCAACCGTGATATTAAATAGTAAACATGTCTTTCAGAGGCAATTAAACACAAAAATAAATACTTACATGATGCCATGAATAGTTACTTGAGTTATAAAACAGGCAATTTACGATTTAAGTACATACATACATGCAGCCAAGACCGATTACAGCACCTTCAAACTGGACAAAACTGTCAGTCTCATACAGCGCAGTGACAGACATCACTGACTCACTCTCTCAGGGCTGGCAGATGGCGCCGGTTGCAACAATCTTTTTTTGCGCCCCATGACCTTCTTCCTCACGGATTCCATCACAACCACTGTCCAACAGTGCCCCTCATTTCTCCATAGTCCCTCTCTAACAAACATCTAATTTGTTTTATATTGCTGCTCACACCAGTGCAGGTTTCAGAGATCTTTACATCTCAGACACACTACACAGACATGAATCATACGTGTGTAAATCAGTTTAGGAAAGGTTATGTAAAACAATGAGGATTGCAAGCTCTAGGAATCACATGTCAGTGCCCAGACACCCCTAGGGGTGACAGTGCAGCGCTCTACAAATGCTGATTGATTGACCTATTGATACTAGTAGGCAGTATATTTTTAGTATTTGGTGTAGAGAAGCACAAACTCAGGATTTAAAAAGAACTACGGTGGTTAGGGTTGGCTTTACTAATAAGAATGCATTTCTAAACAAAGTAAACCCTTTTAGCAACATTAGGTTCTGTGGTATGCATGATACGTGCTCGAAAAAAACCATAGTGGCACATCCTTCTCTGTTCAAGCAGCCAAACTATGGAACTCTTTACCCCCCCAACATAAGATCCACCGATAGCCACCAATTCTTCAGAAAACTACTCAAGAATTGGCTCTTTCCCACATAAGCACCATGCGCAAACAGAAATCTACTGCATATCCCTCTGTATATAAGCATTTATTTTCACTATGGATATGTACCTATCTTTGTGTATTGTTTTGTATAAACATGTAGAATAATTATGTGAGACACGAGGGGTTCGAATGTGATTGCCGCAGTTATGTGTTGTTATTGCCCGATTTGTAAAACCTTGCTTTTAAAATTTGTGATTTGCCCGATTTATAAAACCTTGCTTTTTTAAATCTGTTATTTTACAAAATCTTGCTTTTTAAAATCTGCTACATGCCGACAGCCTGTTTTAACTACGTTTTTGGTAATCCACCTAGTGATACTGACCTCACGGTCCCCGTCTGTTAAGAGCGGGGCCGCAGCGTGATCAAGGTCAGCGTTCTAGTTCTTCAGACAGGGGATAAAAGGCACGCTGGCGCGACCGCGCACAGCGGGCGTGGCACCGGCACACCGAAGGCGCGCGAAAGGCAAGCCCGTCTGCGCCTGTCGGCGCCCGGAGCGTGCCTAGTGCCAGAGCTCCTGGTCGTTCTGTATCCCAGTTTCCTAATAGAACTCAGATCATGGCGCTCCGAAGAGTTGAGTGCTGCGGGCCACAATTGTGTCTGATAGAGGAGGGATGGGACAAGTTCACGTGCACTGGCTGTGGCTTCCGGCTCTCCACACTTTCAGACAGTAACACTGTTAAGGAGGACGGTAAAACAGATGGGAAAAGGAACAATGAGAAGGCTAGGGCAGACTCTTCTTCTTCAGAGAGGAGCAATGCAGCCAATAGTTATAATCATTCAGGCTGCAATGGGGGGGGGGGTTATGGCATGTACCACAATTAAAATGCCTACTGCTTAACATTAGAATCTTGGGAAAGCATAAGTATTTTCTGGAATGCCTGCTCCAGGTCTCTGCACCGGACTTCGTTTTCCTCACAGAGACATGGACTAGCCAGGCCTCAGACCCGCTCTTCCGGCTGGATATTCTGTGGTTAGTCAGGACAGGATAGGGAGTAAAGGTGGGGGGATAGCAATAATCCACCACGACCACCTGAGGGTGCATATTGAGTCCATAACACATTTGCCTGCGGAGGCAATGCGCTTTGTTTTGAAAGTTAACAAGATTTCTACATTACATGGAATACTTCTCTATAGAACGCCGGGCCCTAGAGCCCCTTTTTCTCATGCTCTACAGACTCTGCTTGACTCTTGTACAAATTCCAATTCACTCATCATTTTGGGGGACTTTCATTACCATTTGGAACTCAACAATAACTCCGATACCAGCCGGCTTCTTGACAATTTAGCAGGCTATGGTCTTCATCAAAAGGTGGTGGGTCCCACACATTCTGCCGGTCATACACTTGATGACATCTTTGTCTCTAACTCTGATGTTACACTGATCAACTCGGTCCCCCTTCCTTGGACTGACCATACGGCGATCTATTTTAACACTCAGTTCTCACTACTGGCTCAGCCGAATATGAATAAACCTGCTAGCATAAAAATCAGGCGGTGGAACAAAATCCAAGGCACTGAATTAGAGCAGGCTCCTAACAGCTGCCCCCCGATACAGGTTCCCAATAACAATGAGGCAGCCAGCTAGTTTTATAACTGGATAGCCACGGCTGTAAATAAGGTGGCTCCTGAGAAAGTTATCAAACTAAGAAGAGCGCATGGTATGGCCCGGAGCTGAAAAAACTGAAAGTTATATGTAGGAAAGCCGAACGTACATGGAGAACCGAGTATATGTGGTAAATAATTTAATTACCGGGACTTAATTTGGTACAGAAACATAATAAAATAGCTCAGTAAATAAGAGGCAGAATCCGTGGTATTAGAGGTTCGGAATGGGCTTTATTCCAATGATCGATTATAATCGGTTGCTCCAAGTTCCGTCACCACGAAGGTTCAGGAAGTGAAGTACATACTTTATTGACAAGAAATGACTTTTATAGAACATACATTACAATGCAGCGAATACGGTAGGCGTAACAATTGATAAGGAAAATGACGATTCACATGCGTAACCGAAAATGGGTGTAATAAGGAGTAAAAAGGAACATAATTGGTTATGATGTCATATATAGGTGGATCTATAAGATAATACTTGGCATAGATGCGCGCGCAGCAGCATGACGTGTGATTGACGTGCAACTAGGGGGTGAAGGGGACTTGACATTTAGCTCTACATGTGGAGACGAAAAGTCTGGGGGGTCAAGTCAACCTAATCCCAAATCATATCTAACATCCTATGTTTAAAGAACTAGGTTATCCACAAAAGAAGGACTCTCGGACAGAATCTATTCTATACTGCCTGTGCGTGCGTGTACAAGCGTCTAAGTGTCTATATGAGATGCAAGGGGCAGAAACCTTCCATGGTAACAGGGTTATGAATTACTTGCATAAAGACAGAGAAGCCGAGCCTTTGCTCGGTAGCTGGAAGAATGTTTACTTAAACTACCAGACAGGAATGCATCGGCTGAGGAGCGAAGCAGATAACTCGAAGGTGAAATACAGTTCTTGGCAGAGAATAGGCTGATGTCAGGCTTCGTGAGCCGCGCAGAGAATGAGACAAAGTTCATGGTCACAGATGCAGGCTCAGACTGGAGTTTTCAGAGGCAGAAGGCAAGAAGAGTTTGATGACAGAATCAGGGCCTACTTGCCTGGACTGTAAAATGGCATAAGTGAACCATATAAAGCCGGTGGCCTTTCATACTTAGGAATGAAATATCCGACCTATTCATGGCGGATCTGACAGAGGACATGTTGACGGTGGACGCACATGTGTTTGCGTCTTCATAACTGGAACTGGAGGGAACATACATGTACTTGTGATTCATACATGAAACCGTTGGGGTCCAAGATAGGGGACATAACTGATCAGAAAAATCCATATTTCCACATTCCCTCCTTGTCCCCTACTTGCCCGTTAAGAGATATCAATCTTCATCAATCCATTGATCTGTTCATATAACATCATTTGTTCTTCTTTCTCCTTCCGTGACGAATGAAATCTTGGTGGTGGAATACACGATGTGGCACACAGACCACAGATCGCTGGTCCACATTGTAGACATAGACAGCAACTGAATAGTATGAGAAGGCCAATACCTAGGAAGGATAGAACTCTCCATCCCCAGGCTGATATCACACTCCAAAACCAACTGGACCAAGTCCAAGTGCCTGGGTTCTGGTGTATCTGGCTTACAATCTTATGAAGGCGAGTTATGGCTTTATATACAGATGGCGAATTTTCTGGTATGAATACGCAGCAGCTTGATCCGATGACCCTACAAGCTCCGCCCCTATCAGCCAGGATGACGTCAAGGACAAGACGATTTTGAAGCACAACAATCCGCATAGCAGACTGCTCTTCTGTTAAATTGCCTAAAGCGGAAATAGTTTCATTCACTACTGCTTCAAGGGTTCTAGTTAATCTACGTATCAGCTTACTATTAGTAACAGTACCTATATAGGGAAAGATGCCTTTATTAAAATCTACATACTTGTCCCATGCCGTCTCAGTATAATCGACAATTGGGAGATCTCTCCGCTTTCTGTTGTGTACTAAATGAATATTTCTATAATAATCAGGAGGAGCTAGGAAAACAGGTGGCAAAAGAAATGCAATGTAGCAGGTACCATCCCAATCTAGAGGTAGACGCATATATGCAGTCTGACCACATATAAAGTAGGAGTGGCGATAAGCTCTAAATGAAGATTTGCCTTGATCACTGAATTCTACTATAGTAGTGCATTTACTATGGCCCATATGTATGGAACCAACTTTTCTTACACACAATTCACCCTTCGCTGGGAATACGGACATGGTGGGTAAAACTAGTTCAACTTTGGATTCGACATTTAGAATCATGAGATTAGGTGTAAAATTACCTAATCCATATACTTCATTTTCTAGATCAGTTCCTGTTCCTTTGGGGCGACCCTCCTTGTCAGGGTAACAGACTTTGAATAAAACTAGGTTCAGATTTCCCCATACCCAATGGTCTTGATAAACTGCTGTGTCTGAGTCTATGGAATTGATTAAACTAAACCATGCTCCACAGGAGCCATTATGTGTAAACGGATGTGGAAAGAAAGGCAGGACTCCTTCATAATTCTGATAGGGAGGGAGCCGGCCACACACCCAACAATTAGTAGCATTACTAGTCTGATGGGAATGATGTAACATACTAATGAAAGTGTTATTGCGCAGCGCAAGTCTATAGGACAATTCATGCGGGGGTAGGTCACTAAAAGAATGTTCAGCAGTAACATTGTAAACGTTTCTGGCAATAGGGTAATATGTGCAACAATATACTTGCAGTAATTATTAAAAGACTTAAGAAAAACAAGGTTAATAATGTCACTATGCAATGACTACGCAGTGATTTACAATACGCCTGTCGTTTCAACATTTTTCGCGATTCTCCATGATTCAGGTCTAAGGGATACATGTCGGAGACAGATTCAACCGCTTCACCTTGGAGAGGACTTAAACAATCAAATCGTCCGACGGTCTAGGCCTGAGTTTTATTTTATAAAGTTCCTGACTGTTGGCCTCAGCCAAAGGTAGTTTGGAGTCAATGGGTGAAGACACACGAGGTGGGCTATTTACATCTGCAGGAAGTCCATGAAATTTCTTGATATGACTTGAATGAATCCATCCTTTTCTGCCTTCAATCTTCACGGCTGTTCTTGTGGTCAGCAGGACCAACTTGGGTGACTTCCACCTGGGCTCCAGCTGAGTCTTTCGGTCGAAATTCCTCACAAGAACGAGGTCCCCCGGAACTACGTCAAGGGGTTTCACCTCAGTGTTGTCGGGAAAGGCTGCAGCTACCTGTGAACGACAAGATTGTAGTGCAGACATCAAGGAAGCCAAGTAATCTGTCAGCATATTACAGTCAATATCAGTTATTTTGCGTGGTATAGGCGTCCCCCACATATTTGGTGGTCTGCCGAAGATCACCTCATACGGGGATAGCCCTGTTCGAGAGTGTGCTACCATTCTCATGTAAAAGAGTGCAACTGGTAACGCTACTACCCAGTCGACACCTTTCTCTCTGCATATTTTGGACAATCTGATTTTCAGTATCTGATTATGTCTTTCTACGAGACCTGCTGCCTCGGGGTGTCGGACACAGTGGAATTTCCACTGATATCCTAACAGAAGTGAAACATGTTTCATTAGTTCGGATGAGAACGGCTGGCCGTTATCTGAGTGAACAACACGTGGTAAACCGTATCGTGGGAAGAATTCTCGAACCAACTGTTTGGCAGTAGTCGGGGCAGTGTAATCTGAAACCGGGTATGCCTCCGTCCAACGGGAAAGAGCACAAACAACTACGAGAACGTATTTGAATCCTCGACATCGTTCCATTTGGATATAATCCATCTGGAGGACTTCAAAAGGGTGATCAGGAGGATGAAATCCACCCTGTTCTACGGGAACGCTTTTTCCTGGGTTGAACTGGCAACAGATCATACAGGTACGGACCTTTTGTTTGGCTGCTGCTCGTAAATGTTTATTGAACCAAATGTGTTGAATGCTATCTAGCATAGCTTTTTCTCCTAGATGTGCTGGACTATGTATAGTGTTAATTATAACTTGGACCATTGAATCAGGAAGGAACCACACAGATTTTTCCTTCATCATCCATCCTTGGTCCGTTTGGATCCCTCCTAATTCAGTCCATTTCTTTATTTCGTCTGGTGTAGCATGTGTCTGTATGTCAATTACGTCAAGAGTAGGATCTTTAACTGTCATACAATGTGTCGGCATCGGGACTATTGTCTTTGTCATGTCGGAGGTTTGAGTTTGAGCAGTCTGTTTAGCTGTTCTGTCGGCTAGATCATTGCCTTGAGAAATGATATCAGTGACTTTCGTATGAGCTTTACATTTCATAATTGATATTGCAGTCGGTAGATGTATCGCATCTAATAAGGCATGAATGAGGGGTCCGTGCTGAATGTGGGCACCGTGGGAAGTTAAATAACCTCTCTCTCGCCACAGCACGCCGAAGTCATGTACAACTCCAAATGCATAACGTGAATCAGTGTATATGTTGACTTTTTTATTAGTGGCTTGAATACAGGCTTGTGTCAGAGCGATGAGCTCTGCGGCTTGAGCTGACAAAGTATTTATACGATTTGTTTCAATGACTTCAGTATCTGTTGTGACTGTGTAAGCAGCCACTAACTCTCCTGTATTTGTTCTCATACATGAACCATCTACATACAATGTCAGGTCTGGATCTGACAATGGGACATCGGTTAAGTCTTGTCTGGGTTTCGTCGTTATAGTAATAACTTCAATACAGTCATGGGCTAGTGGGTCTGTTCCGGTTACTGGCAAAAGTGTGGCAGGATTCAATGTGTTACAGCGTCTGATTTCTATATGTGGCTGAAACAATGTAAGTTCGTACCCTGTAAGTCGCGCTATAGTCAAGTGTTGTGTTTGCGTTCTATTTACAAGAACCTCTACTGCGTGTGGTACTTGAACTGTCAATGGATGTCCTAACACTATGGCATCGCTTTGTCTGATTGCTAAAGCTGTCGCAGCCACTGATTTCAGGCACGCAGGCAAAGCCTGAGCTACGGGATCTAATGTACTAGAAAAATAAGCACATGGTTTGTGTGCTCCTGCTTGTTCCTGTGTGAGTACTGACAAGGCAGTACCTTCGCGTTCTGTAACAAAGAGTGTAAACTGTTTACTGTAACATGGTGTTGCTAAAACAGGTGCTTGGCATAAGGCTTTCTTTAGGCTTTCAAAAGCTTGTGTATGTTCCTGAGTCCAAGGGAGAACAGTCGATGTGGCTGCCTCCTGTGTTGTCAACTGAATGAGTGGTTTTGCTAGAAATGCATACTGAGGGATCCACTGCCTACAATATGAAGTGAGGCCTATGAAAGCCCGTACCTCCTTTTGAGTCTTGGGTATTGGCATGTTATCTATTAACTGAATGCGGTCGGGTGTAAGCTGCCTTCCCTCCTTGGACAGCGAGTGTCCAAGATAAACAACTCGCTGGACACAGAAGTGCAGCTTAGAAGGGGACACCTTGTGCCCCTTTTCGGCTAGAAATTGTAAAACTGTCAGTGATGCTTTCTCACATTCCGGTTCGCTTCTCGCGGTGATCAGCAGATCATCGACATATTGAAGCAGAGCAGTGTTAACTGGCATGTGGATACTGTCAAGTTCTCGTTTCAGTGCTTGGCTATAGATGCTGGAACTTTCTGTAAATCCTTGAGGTGCGCGTGAGAATTTAAAGCTACGTCCATTTAAACTAAATCCGAACAAATATTGGCTTTCCGGATCTATTGGGACGCTGAAAAAGGCATTCTTGAGATCAATTACTGTAAAGAATGTTGCTTCAGAATCAATAGCTGTCAATAATGACGAGATATCAGGGACCACAGGGAATTGTGGCACAATACACTTGTTTAATTCGCGCAGATCAATAACCAATCGATATACTGGCGGGGCCTTTGGATCTGTTCGTTTAAGAATCGGAATTATTGGTGAATTACATACATTGGAGTCTGTTTCCACAACTACTCCTTGGGCAATGAGCTCGTCAATGATTTGCAGCAAAGCCACTACAGCATCTGGTGGTAACTTGTATTGTCGCATTCGTGGTAGTACCACTCCTGCCTTTAATGTGACTCGATATGGTGTAATATTCATGCAACCAACATCAGTAGGGCCTTGTGCCCATAGATGTGTGGGTAAAGTCTGCAGTCGGGGATCCATGTCTCTAGATACATAGTGACCTTTAAAATCACGTAAAAACAATCTTACTCCTTCCGGAGAACAACATATTATGGCTCCTAGAGCTTTCAGTGTTTTTATTCCTAACAGATTTTCTGGACATGATTTAGTAAGTAATAAATCTGTAGTTCGGGTCAAAGGTCCTATCGTAAGTGGAAGAGGTTGTGACACTTCATTAACAATAGGTTTTCCTGAAAAACCAAGGGAAATATTCTGAGAGCCTGAGAGGGGTGCCCCTGGAACTTCACTACGTTTTATGGTTGTTCGACTTGCCCCTGTATCGAGTAAAAATTTTCTGTCTTGGCCTAATAATTCACTATGTACATAAGGTCCTTCTTGATCTACAGGGATCTCGATAAGGGGTAAGTCAACTTCCCTCTCTAGGCTGGTTCATGCGTATCGTTGGTAATCAGGATAGTCATACTGTGCGGTCTGGTACAGTTGTCGTGTCGTGGTTTGTGTGGCAGCAACAGGCAGCGCTGGTGCAGCTGGCACGAACTGTACAGACTGTGGTGGAGCTGGCATGGACTGTGCATGCTGCGAGGCTCCTTGTTCATTCTGATCCTGTCTAGGTGGCCGTGGTCTTTCTTTTGTATTACCTATGGCGATATTATGTTTCAAAACTGGGCAATCGTGTACGTAATGACCTGGCTTTTTACAATAATTGCATGTCCCTTTTACAGGTCCTGCTGAATCACCGGAATGTGTCATACCCTTTTTATGTCCTTCAGCTGGAACTGTCTGAGAAACTAGCATTTTCATTTTCGTGTCTTTCATGCGTCTGTGTTCATGTTCTTGTTCCTCTCTAATTCTATTGTGATGGTACTGTAACATTTGTAACATTTGTGATGGAGTGTTACCTTGCCAGGTACTCTCGAATTTTAATACTCTATTCTTTACTTGGGGCAGGGCATTTTCTACTAATTTTGTTACGAACAGATGCGGGTATGATTCGCTATTTGCTTTTATGCCACTATTTATACCAAAACATTTTTCAAATCGGGCATAGTAATCACTAGTGTCTTCATCTTGCTTCTGTTCACAGGCTGAAATTGTACCCCAATCTTCCTTTTTCGTAGTTAATAAACGTGGCAGTACCTGTACTAATAAACCTGGTAGCGCTTTAGTTTTATCCCCAAGTCCTGCTCCTGCAGTTCGGGCCTTTTCTTCCGCTTCTAATACTGACCATTCTATCTTTTGGTCTCCTACCTCCCACTCTTTTTCCCTGAGTTTCTCATAAATGCCAGCAGGCATCAATACCTTTAATATTGTCATAATGTCGGGATAGGTATACTCTCCCATGAGTAACATGTCTTTAATTTCTCGGTGAAAACCCGCTGGATCTTTGTCATGACTGGGTACCACTTTCTTCGTTTCTAACAATTCTATTTTCGATATGGGCGTATATACAAATACGCGTTTAAACTCATTGTCCTCGCCTTTTATTGGGTGCACTTCTCGTAAGGGATTCTGTCTATCCATGTAATACGTGGTTCTTTCCTTGATGGGCAATGAGACACGTTCTGAGCATACGAAAAGAATATACTGCTTTCTTGATTCTAGAATTTCTTTAATTAATTTAGTACCTGAACCTCTCCATCTATTCATGAGCAATTCAGTCAATATGTCAGGTAAGGGACCAGGGTCCGAATGCTGACTCTGATATAGTATGAGGAGTTGTTGAATCATATAAATCCCAGCTAACCGCTGTTCGTCTGGGGTGAGATTCAAAAATGTGCGTGCTACTGTATCATCACTATATTTTCCGGGACTGTCCACCCAATGGACAGCTGACCTAGCTAAATCTTGTTCATCCATAGAATCGAGAAAATGATAACCCCTTCGTTCTCGGAGTAATTTGTCGGCGGCTTGGAACGAATGCTCGTTAGACCTTATATTAATTATAGGTATTTGGAAATTCCTGTTATTATCTGGACATATCGGACGTATCGGGTCAATAAGACATCTATTACTATTACAAGATCTTCCTCTACCTACATAGGCTATGGTGTCTGACTGTCCTGCGGGCAGTCCTGACCCTTCCTCCTCGCTTTGTTCGAACTGGTCTACCGCTAATCTTTCTTCGTGTAGGCGTTCTATTTCTTTACGGATCTTTCGGCACATGGCTATTATACAATTTTGCTTATCATGTCTACCTTCTGATATATTCTGGCTCCATCTGGTAAGAATTTGCATTGCTTCCGGGTCTACCCCCGGTCGGTCTTGATTTCTGATCACACAATTTATGAGGAAACGTAACAGTTCCCCCTGTATCTCCACTTTCTGGTATTCCATAGCTCTGTTAATACATTCTGAATCTTGCCCTGTTTGGACAAAATGATATATTTTATCTAGATGCGCAGTCATTCCTGGTAACTTCCCTAAATACACTGCGGCTCGTCTGATACGCAATGATGCCAGGGTCATTTCGTCCTCTTTGCCGGGCACAGGGTCATATCTACAATCTACAAGAAGTTCCTTAAGCGTACGGGCATTTATGAGTTTGGGGGTACGTGAATGTGCTGACTCTTGAAAGGTAAGTTTATTTATTCTGGGTGGCGTAGAAAAAATATTGGTAGCACCTCCCGTAGCCCCATCTGGGGTGTCGGGTGTGAAAGGATTCGTTGAACGCGACACAGCAACTATAGGTGTGGACACAGCTATAGAAGTAGCTGTAGGAACAGATGCAGAAACAGATGCGCTTGCCGGAACTTGTGACACGATCTGTTGCTGTAGGGATACGGGTACTGGATCTTGGCGTTGAACCTCCCTGGTATGCGGTCTATGTGGGGCGGAATTAGCATATTCGGGAGCTGCGTCATCTAAATATGAGGAAAGAAAAACATCTTCTGCGGTTCTAGGACGCCCCTTAGGATGTACCTTTATTGGGAATAATGGGGGTGGCAAGTCTTTCGGTATTTCTGGAGTAGCCTTAGGTAATCCTTCGGCCAGAAGGGGATACATACCATTCATAAGGGCATTTCTTTGTCTGTCTACTTGTTCTGATTTCACTCGGATACCTTCTTCAATTAATAAATTTTCTCGAACTTTATTTGAACTCTCTTTATTCTTTTCTTCCTGTCGGAGTGCTTTTTCTGTGCGTCTATGAGATTCTTTACACCATAACTCAACGGCGTCTTTCTGTGACTGTCTGACTTTCCTTTTCCATAACTCTTCCTCGACTTTCATGATGCACTCTGCATCCCAGGTCCCCGCTGCGGGCCACCTCTGACTTTCTGGTAATTCCTTGGTGTAGTCTACCCATAAATCAAGAAATAATATAGCGTCTAAGCCATGTTTATGATACATGAAGTACCCTGGAGTGTCCCTAGGAGGAATAGGAACGGCTTCTTCGAGTACCCCTTTTCTTGTAGTGATCTGTCTTAGTTTCGAAAAGAGCGGCATATTGAGAACTGATCTGATACTTGATTTTGAACAAACTTAATACAGTAAACACGATAATGAACAGTCATTCACCCCACAATATGCAGAACGTACTTAAAACATTTAACATTTAACATTTACCTGAGCAATCAATAATGATGACGGTCTAAGGAAAACTTAAACACAAAAACATAATACTCGACTTTAACTGATTTATTCTGAATTTATATACTTGATATACTAGATATACTGCTAAACAGTACAGATACACTGCTGAAACAGTGCAGACCGGATTTGTGTACCCAAACCCGTCTTGACCGGCACAACCTATGTGCACGTCAGAAATGCCTCCCCAGTAATGGTACTCACCGGGTAGCTTCGGAAACGGAAGGCCTCGGAAACTGAACTGAACTTGAACCGGACTGGACTCGACTCGACTCGTCGGAAACTGGACTCGACTTCGGACTTCGGGAACTGGTGGGCCTCTGTATACCTCGGATCTTGCTCTCTCAGCTAGGCTCTGGTCGGGATACTTCGCACTTCTCACCGCCTCGTCTGGGTGTTGATCGCAGCCTCAGTCGCCCCCGCTTGACCGGAGGGAGATACAGGAAATCCTGCTGGTACGCGTTATTGTCCGTCCAGCTGTGGCAGGAGACCGGGCCTGCAACTCACCGCCGGCGCGTGAGATGAGAAAGTGTCCCTGTTCGGGCGCCATTCATGTGGTAAATAATTTAATTACCGGGACTTAATTTGGTACAGAAACATAATAAAATAGCTCAGTAAATAAGAGGCAGAATCCGTGGTATTAGAGGTTCGGAATGGGCTTTATTCCAATGATCGATTATAATCGGTTGCTCCAAGTTCCGTCACCACGAAGGTTCAGGAAGTGAAGTACATACTTTATTGACAAGAAATGACTTTTATAGAACATACATTACAATGCAGCGAATACGGTAGGCGTAACAATTGATAAGGAAAATGACGATTCACATGCGTAACCGAAAATGGGTGTAATAAGGAGTAAAAAGGAACATAATTGGTTATGATGTCATATATAGGTGGATCTATAAGATAATACTTGGCATAGATGCGCGCGCAGCAGCATGACGTGTGATTGACGTGCAACTAGGGGGTGAAGGGGACTTGACATTTAGCTCTACATGTGGAGACGAAAAGTCTGGGGGGTCAAGTCAACCTAATCCCAAATCATATCTAACATCCTATGTTTAAAGAACTATGTTATCCACAAAAGAAGGACTCTCGGACAGAATCTATTCTATACTGCCTGTGCGTGCGTGTACAAGCGTCTAAGTGTCTATATGAGATGCAAGGGGCAGAAACCTTCCATGGTAACAGGGTTATGAATTACTTGCATAAAGACAGAGAAGCCGAGCCTTTGCTCGGTAGCTGGAAGAATGTTTACTTAAACTACCAGACAGGAATGCATCGGCTGAGGAGCGAAGCAGATAACTCGAAGGTGAAATACAGTTCTTGGCAGAGAATAGGCTGATGTCAGGCTTCGTGAGCCGTGCAGAGAATGAGACAAAGTTCATGGTCACAGATGCAGGCTCAGACTGGAGTTTTCAGAGGCAGAAGGCAAGAAGAGTTTGATGACAGAATCAGGGCCTACTTGCCTGGACTGTAAAATGGCATAAGTGAACCATATAAAGCCGGTGGCCTTTCATACTTAGGAATGAAATATCCGACCTATTCATGGCGGATCTGACAGAGGACATGTTGACGGTGGACGCACATGTGTTTGCGTCTTCATAACTGGAACTGGAGGGAACATACATGTACTTGTGATTCATACATGAAACCGTTGGGGTCCAAGATAGGGGACATAACTGATCAGAAAAATCCATATTTCCACAGGAGCAGAGGACATCCTGCAACACAGCTCTACAAAAATATAATGAAGCTATTATACAAGCAAAAACCATTTATTACTCAGCTAAAATAGAGGAAGCTAGCAACTCCACGAAGGAAATTTTTAAAAATATTTAAGTATTAGCGAAACCACGTCCAAACACGTTTTAGTCCCGACTCTGCTTCTTGTAACAAAATGGCGAATTTTTTGCAAACTAAGATCCATACGATCAATGATGAACTGCGGAATAATAGACAGGGAGAGGTTAACGGTCTAACTACCACTATGGAGGTTAGGACGCCGCAATGTCATCTGAACATGTTCAGCACACTCACTCCTATCGAAGTAAATAAAATCTTACTCTCTACCAAGTCAGGATCCCTGTCCTCTGACTGTGATGCATGTGGTGTCCGGGGCCATTAGCAGACATCTAACTCCCATTCTAAATCAAGTGATAGAATCAGGGAGTTATCCGTCGGTCTGGAAAAAAGCCTGCATCAGACCCATTCTGAAAAAGCAGGCGCTTGATCCATTGGAGGTTAAGAATTACCGACCCATTTCGTGTTTGCCGATTGCAGCTAAAATCCTCGAGAGGGCGATAAATCAGGAGGTCACATCTTACTTCGATGCTAACAAACTGCTGGACTCAAGTCAGCATGGCTTTCGGTCGGGCAATTTGACCGAAACAGCGTTAGTCATGGCAACAGAAGAGATTCGGAGACAGGTGGATGGGGGGGAAGAGCGATCCTCATCCTCCTTGACCTAGCAGCAGCATTCGACACCGTGAATCACACTGTGTTGGTGCGGTGGCTGAAGGTGGTGGGGATTTGGGAGGCGGCTCTGTCCCTCCTCTCCTCATTCTTTGAGGATAGGGAACAGACTCTACACTGGGAAAGTTTACAGTCTGAAACCTTCCGTCTGCCATGCGGAGTCCTACAGGGTTTAACATTGTCACCGTCTCTGTTCAACATCTATGTGACCCCACTCGCCAGTCTCATTAGACAGCATGGGTTCTCGTTTGTGTCTTACGCAGACGACGCACAGATCTTCATCTCTGTATCAAAACAGGCGGAACCTGCTGCTGCGAGTTTCCATGCGTGTCTGACTCACATCATGAGCTGGATGAGTAATAACTAATTCAAAATTAATACGGACAAGTCGGAGGGGATGGAGTTTGGTGGCGGTCCGTCTCGGTGGAACCCCACCTGGTGGCCGATAGAGGCTGGAGGATGCCCAACACCATCCGCTAAAGTTAAGAACTTGCGGATAATTTCTGATGACCAACTGGGCTTTTCTGCCCAGATCAACCACGTAACCACTTGTTTTTACATACTGAAGCTTCTGAGGAAGGTGTTTCCTTTTATTCCGCAGGAGCTAAGAAAAACAGTGGTAGTGGCCTTAGTCTTATCCTGCCTAGACTACTGCAATGCTCTATTCATAGGCATTGACAAGGCACAAAAGCCAAATTGCAATCCATACAAAATGCTGCTGCACGAATATTACTGAATATCCCAAAAGGTCACCCCACTTCTGCAGCAATTAAATCATTGCACTGGCTTCCAATACAGCAACGTCTGGAATTTAAGGCCTTATGTCTGGTACATAAGACATTATATGGCGGAAGGGCGGCAGATCTTTGAACAATCTTTCATTGGTATACTCTCACAAGAAGTCTTAGATCAGCTAACTCTGGCCTTATATGTGCCACTAAAGTCCGTAGAGATAGATGGGGGGGGGGGGGGGGGGGGGGGGGGGGAGAGCCTATCGCACTGTGCAGTCAGGCTGTGGAACCAACTGCCTATCACAGACTCCAACCAACCAGGACAGTATTCAGGAAGCGAATAAAAACGTGGCTGTTCCTTAGGCAATAATCGACCGGCACTGCTGCTGCTAGTCCTCCTCCTTCTTCTCACCTCAGCGCCAAGACGCCTCTGCATTCGAGCGCTCTATAAATCTAAATCCTATCCTATCCATGATGTTTGAAGAAAAAAATTAATTAAAGTAAAGTAACACTTGAAAACCAGAGTTTATATGGTGCATATTTGGTCTACATTTACTTGCTGCCATCATTCATCTATGTGCCTTCCATGTACTTGGATCTGTGTGTTTACTTTTCTCCTGAAAAAGCATATCCAATGCACTACCCTATTTTTTATCCTGAACCTCTATCAATATCTTTAATCTACATATACTTACCTCCTTTATGCATCTATATACTTTCAATGTACTTATGGATCTATATATTTATCACTTTCTTCGAATTTAGCGTTTGCAATGCACTACCCTATTTCTCAGCCTATACTTTTCTCAATATATCTCCTAGCCCAACTTTCTGACTCATCTCAAATTCTTTCTACTACTCTTTCCAATGTACTACCCTATATATCAGCCTATATATCTATCAATATATCCTCTACATCCACTCTCATTTATCCCAAACCACTACTATGATCCCCAAAATAACCCTAGCTAGACTCTCCCCTACGCTATCCCTTCTTGCATCATCTGATACCTCTTTTACTATACCGATCCCCCAAACACAAACCCTTCTAACCTCTTCCCTCTGACTCTTCCCCTTCAAACCCCTTTTTACTCCTCCAAAAGCCTCCTCCTACTCAGAAACAAATGATCCAAATCCTTCACTCTTCTATCCCTCCACTATCCTTTTCAATGTAAATCAAAATAACAGAGTAACATGTTCACTTCCTAAATTCCATGTTCCACTATACTAATTCACCACTAATCCTTTATGGGTTCCAGAGTAGCGTGCTACTTGCCATTAAAGCGTTTCAACACCCCATCAGGGTTACAAGCGCTATATAAATGCAAACCTTTTTGCCCTTTCTACCCCTCCCCTATCCGTCTCAAGCCAAATAACTGACTAACATATCCACCACTCAAATTACTTTCATATTTCACCATACTAATTCAACACTAATCCTTATGGAATCCAGAGTACGGTGCTATTTGACAAAAAAGCGCTTCAAAACCCCATCAGGGGGAGCAAGCGCTAAAGAAATAGAAACCTCTTTCCCTCTTGTATCCCGCCTCCTACCCTTCTGTATCCAAATAACTGAATAACAAATCACCACTCAAATTAGTTCATATTTCACAATACTAATTTTCAACACTAATCCTTTATGGATTAGTGTTGAGTGCTACTCGCCAGAAAAGCGCTTCAACACCCATCAGGGGTAACAGGTGCTATATGAATGCAAAACTTTCTTTCCCCTTCTATCCCTTTGCTATCCTTCTCACTCCAAATAACTGATTAATATCCACAACTCAGATTACTTTCATATTTCACCTTATTAATTCACCACTAATTCTTTATGGGTTTCCAGAGTAGCGTGCTACTCGTCACAAAAAAGCGCTTCATCGGAACTTTTTTGCCTTCCGCCTAGCCTTTTTGCTGTTAGGGTCTTGGGGGTTTATGGACTGTGAGCACTTTGGCACTGGAGTTTGGTGGAAAGTGCATGTACTCTCTGCCCTCCGTAGGCTAGCATTGGGAATTCTGCCACCCCATGGATAACTCCTAACTGAAACAAAATAAATGTTATGTTTGGTGTGGTTGAACTGAAAATAATAAATGCTGCGCAATGGTGTACGCCGGTTTATTTTCCCTGCTTTAGAAAGGTCACCATTAACAGTCGCCATTTCTGTGTGCTTTGTGCCTGCCTGCCTCCCTGAGGTGGGTTGCATGTCTAGTTCTCGAAGTGACAGGGACTGGGAATGCTAGCTCCGCCCCATGTGGGTGTGTCTGTTTCCCACACCCCAGCTCATGAAGGGAGGAGGGAAGTCTGGCAGACAGGGTGCTCTGCACCTCCCCCAAAACCAGTTGGGACCGATTTCCCCAGAGACCCTTCCAGAAGCTTCTGGCCCTTTCTAGTAGGTGGGGAGAGGGTTGTATATATAGAGGAGCTGAGACTCCGTGTGAGTGTGCTTGCTTGGACTTTGATTTGGAGGGGACGCTCTGTCAGGAGGTACCGCCGCAAGGGCCTGCGTGCTGGCCCCTGTGCCCATCTGTACCCCTCTGCTGTCCACAGGGCCAGTGAGAGACCTCTGCTGGAGTGAATACTGCTGTCCCTGTAGGAGTGCCACATTATGGGGGTTGACTGTTCCAAGGAACTGCTGTCCTGTTCTGATGAGCTGCCCACTACCTGCTGATCTTCCCCAGCATTGACTGTGTTCTGCTTTCCTGGACCTTAGCGCCTCGTGAGCGCTACAACTTTATCCCAGCCTGTGCCTGCTTGTCAGCACCCTGTGGGAGCCATGCTTTAACCCCCTAGGAAGAAAGGAGCTAGTGTCTGCAGCGCCAGCGTGCTACGAGGGAATCCCGGCGTGTGGGATTCTCCCCCACCCCCCGGGCTGCCTGCAGAACAGCGGGTGCCCACCGCGCGTTTTGCATGTTTTTCGCGGGTACCCACCCCGCATTCTTGCAGCCTGACGCGGGTGCCCACCTGCATTTATATTTAATTAACAAGCGGGTGCCCACCCCGCTTGGTGACCACGCTGAAGCGGGTGCCCACCCCGCGTTGCCCCGTCGAGGAAGAGGAGGCTGCCGGAAATCACCGCCGCTGCGGGGACCGAAGTCGACGCACGTGCCTGGTTGTGAGCGGGGCCTGCCGAGACGGAACCTCGCGGGCTCCATTTCCGCCTCCCCCTGCCTTGGGGGAAGCCGTCCGGAGCCTCGCGGGCTCCCCGTCGAAGTCCCGGGTCCCAGGAGGGGACCCGGGTGAAGTAAGGAGAGGCCAGGAGGACAGAGGAAGCCGGGAGCGAGTCCGACTGCGACTTCATCTGCCCAGCATAAGGAGTGGTTAGTGGGGCTGGGCTCTGGCTGTTGTGAGGTGGGGGCCGCCTTCCACGGGTTGCGGAGCCAGCTGCATGGCGGTGCCGCAGTTGCGGATCGCCGCACCGTGTTGGGACAATTTAAATTTAGAGCTCCAGGGACAAGGTGCCCCATCGTGCCAGTGTCTGTGCTGCTCCAGCTGCCCACTGGAAAGGAGGCAGCCGCACCAATGGGACCTTATTTTTGTTACGTCCTGGAGTGGGACTTCCCCGGCCCGCAGCGGTGAGAAGCCAGTTTCCCTCTTGGCTACACAGCGGCACCGCAGTTGCGGGCCACTGCAACGTCTTGTGGGCAACATAATTTTTGGTTTTGGACTGGGACTCAAAAGACACAGTTAAGTGCCAGTACTTTCCCTGCTCTTTCGACAGCTACACCACGAGAGCGTGGGCAGCTGCCTCGAGGGGCATGGTCGTTTTGCATAACAAGATGGGCACTATAATGGAAGGGTACTAATCTGTGGGCTCTACTGATTATGTTTTATGCCCCATGCTAATGGTTACGCCTAATGAGACGCATCATGTTTTTAGGCCTAAAGTTGTGCATGATGCGAATAATGCTCAGGAGGATGCTTAATGCATGTGATTTTGCCCAATGTCATGCAAAGATGTTTTCATCCTATGCCTACTGCAAACGTGATTTATGCTAATGAGGTATGCCTAATGTTATGCCCAAGGTGTTGCTCATGCTTTTGTGCTAATGATGATGCCTCTGTGTTCAAATGTTTATGCCAATGCTAATATGATTAGGCCTAAGGTTATGCAGAATGTTTTATACTTTATGCCTACTGGTTCTATGCCTAATGTATTTATGCCAATGAGGTTTTTATGCCTAATGTTATGCATAAGGTGTTGTTTAGGCCCATAAGATGCTAATATGGTTATGCCTAATGAATTTCTATGCTTTCCTATGAGGATCCAGGTTCATGCCTGATTACGTTTTCATGACCTATGACTAATGTGATGATGCCTTATTTTTATGCCTAATGCTTATTGC
Organism: Triturus cristatus; assembly: GCF_964204655.1. Lineage (NCBI taxonomy): Eukaryota > Metazoa > Chordata > Amphibia > Caudata > Salamandridae > Triturus > Triturus cristatus. Next base: position 826,172,487 of record NC_140584.1, on the reverse strand, counting down.
AATGTTGCTAAGTGCATGGTCTTGCCCGTAGGTACTGGCTGTTATGCATTTATTGCTGATGGTCTTACATTTATCCCCTGTGCCTTGTGATGGTTCTGGCAGCGGCCAGATTGGCCCTGCCTTGTACATAATCCCCTGTAAATTCCTACCCGGTGCCAGTTGGCACAGTGTGAATATGTCTGTAATTGCATTCTAATGTGTGTTGCATAATACAAAAGTTATTTTTATATAACCTGGTGTGGAGCCACTTTTGTAGAGTGCCTGGTGTGTCGCTGCTGTGAGTGGGCTGCGCAAATGCTTTGCAAATTGCCTCCTGAGTTTAGCCTACCCGCTCCGCGCCAAGCTACCCCGTTTCTAACATTGGTGTTCAGCGGTGGGATAGGACTTGTGTTTGCGCAGTACCACAGCGACAACTGGTTGCACTACAAGCTCTGCACTTAAAATAATCACAGATTTGAGGATTATTTTTTCTGATTGTCTTTCTTCCTAAAAGTGTCACTTTTGAATTGTGTTCCCCTGTTTACTGTGGGCTGTGTATATCGCCAAGATGGGGTTAGTCTATGATGAGGATGAACTTTGGGAGTACACTGAGGAGGAGGTGATGGATTTCTGCAGAGAAAGGGGGATACCAATAGAAGGTGACTCCCGCAGAAAATTTTTCCTCTTTGAAGTCTTTAAAAGGGGAGAACCCTTAGAGCTCTGTGGGGACCTTTCAGATTACATCTCCGCATATCTAAGTGATGGATTTGGGGGAAACCCTGAGGAGGTTCCCAGGCGTAGGGAGGACTCTGAGAGCGAGGGTTCCCAGTCCATAACCCTGGAGAGTGGTGGCTCTGAGGAGGAGGAAGAAAATGACAGGGCGGAGACGCGAGTAGCGACACCATAGATAGGTAGTCCCTTGCTGGGTCCTGTCCCGGGGACAATGCCCCATCCCTTTCCCTGTCCCCAGAGAAGTGGGTGGATAGGAGGGAAGAAAGGGAGCATCAGCTGGTGCTGGAAAGGCTCAGAGTGGAGCTAGCGCAGCTGAGTTTGGAAGAGAAGAGGCTAGAGACCGAGAAGGTCCTAGCGCTGGAAAGGATGGCGGAGGCAGAGAAGGCTTTCGCCAGGGAGAAACTGACTCTAGAGGGTAGGTTGTCCCCTGAGAGTGGTTTCAGGAGTCTCCGCGCCAAGCTACCCCGTTTCTAACACAAGCCCTATATATATATATACAAACCCTCTTCCTCCTCCATCCTTCTTCTATCCTTCCGAATCCAAATAACTGACTAACCTATACGCCACTTAAAAGTACTTTCATATTTCACTATATTAATTCAACACAAATCCTCTACGGGCTTCTCACCAAAAAAGCGCTTTGATGCCTTGTATGGGGTAGTAAGCGCTATATAAATGCAATTACAATACAATACAATACATACTCAGAAGTTACATACTAGGTCGTTGTTGGTTGGCTATGCATATGTGGGTACGCACTCATTGGATATATTCATGGACTCACGTTTAGTGGGTTTATTTATGGCTACAGTCAGGATTTGCCTTACCTTTAGTTATGTTGTTACCTCTTCTACAGCACACATATCCCACAAATAAGACCTCTTATGTTTTAAACATTTCGTAGTGTATCGTCTTGTACCTAAAACATATATAAAGATTGCAAAATTCCAAAGATATGTACAAAATGAATACTTTAAGACTTCTTTTGCACTTAACTGAACCTAACTACTAGTGCAGTGGCTTTACGGAAAAAGCCATATCATGATCTCCTTCTATGTGCCGTGTTAACTAAAATAGCACTCTCTACAGCACATACACTTACTCTTACTCCTAATCTTATTGTATAAGCTGCAGACTTCACAACTTGGAAACTGATTGCTGTTCTGTTTTTCTGCTCCAAGCAAGCTCATTATACAATCCCGGATCTTTAATATTTCCCAGCTTTAGACTTAACCTTCTGATTCCAAGTTAAATGTTATTGCTGTGTGCTGTTTGGACAAGAACCAACTGCAACCTACCCACTCTCTTCAGAATTTGAATGAATTTCCTTGAATGCAGATAAAGAGAGCAGTAATTTTCTCAGTTGGTGCTGAGATTTTTCTAATGGAAAACCTTGGCCCATAATATAAAAGGTGTCATGTACTATCCAGTATCTTAAATGTTGTTTTCTATACTATATTATACTGGATTAGATCAATTACTGCCTCTGGCATAATGTTGTAGATGTGTGCTTGGCATTTGTGTTGTTTTTCAGTAATAAATACCCAGATAAGTTGCTATGTCGCTCTCACACAGAGTTTGTTTTCACTGCATGTCAGGAACCTTTCAGTTCTTTTCCTCTTTGCAAACTTCATACCTTGCACGGCAGATAAAAGCATGAAAAGGCTGTAGCTTTATAGCAGATAGGACAACAACATAGAGTTTCCAACACCCAAGCCACCTAAGGCAACTCTGTCAAACTGCAAAAGAGGTGGGCGAACTAAAGGTGTGGGAGAACCAGGACATATGGCTATTTACTCCTGATGTTTTGTTTCTGCTGCACTCTACATGAGGCCTGAAGTAGTACAACATGGAAACCGATCACCGCATACAGAAATTATAACCATTTGTTAAGACATACTTTTGTCTTGGCAAAAATATCCTTCATTGGGTGATTTGATCGAGATAGGGCTCCAGAATGCTTGTTCCCCATCAAAACAATGGTGCCCAAATCAGTGGGGCACTAACGTATACAAAAAAGTGATAGCGAAATGCTTGGAATTAATTTCAGCCAACAGTATTTACTCAGGACCACATCCTAGTCCATCATTCTCCAATAGGAACAGTCCAGCTGACCTGCCAGGCTATGTCCTTCCTGAACCGAAACACAAGCAACCCAGGACCAGTTTCGCCCTGGTTAGAACTCATCAGCAAGGTATAGTTTGGGTCCTGTGACACATGGGATCCCCATCTGGGAGGACCTGGCACATGACTTTAATTTGATAACACTGATGCCATGCACTCTACATGTCATGTCTCTTGGTGCTGAGCTGCCATGTTGTACATTATTTGATAGCTCAGCTGCTATTCATTATCTTAGGATAAGAATAGATTCGTACATTGACCTGAATTTCAGGTAGTGGTCCTCTTGTTTAATGCCATTTGGCAAGGCAAGCTGTTCGAGAACCTTGGAACCAGGAAAGAAAAATGTCTTTCTCCCAACTTCTTACATTAACAATATTCAAATAAATTAATGGAACCTGGTATGAGCAACTACATTCTCGTGGCTCAGTCACTCCCAACCTCCAATGCTGCATGGGCCAATAGGAGACTTGGACCAGCCTCTATACACATATTGACAACCAAAGATTATACTTGTGGCTGCCGGGATTGAAGAAGAGGATTTTCTTATACTCCTGGTTAGGTTGAGCTATTTCTAGAACAGCCTAGGCTACCTCTGTTTCTCCCAAGCAATGCAGAACCCATCTGTGTTGTACAATGGCTTTGTGTAGTGTAGCTAAGCTTTTATATACTATTCAGAACTCTGCAATAAAGAGGAGGTCTTGAGTCCGACACTAGGTCACTTATGTGAGCTTCATTCTTTCTTAAGGATTATTCAGTTGTCAAGATGAATGTTAAGTGTGTGCAGTCTTGACTGGAAGGGTGTGTTATCCCAGCTGGTTTCGTTGTTATTGGTGCTTGTGTTAAGGAAAGGTACGGCTAGGCTGCGGGGCTGCATGGAGTCTTAATCCAGTAGTTGTATGTTTGAACAGAGAGTGATACTTGACTGTTTTAGTGATAGTTTCAAGAGTTGCTCTGAAGATTGCTCGGGCTGCTAAGACTGTAGAGTTGGTGCTCTGGGATCATCTTCTGTCAGTGTTTGACTATTGTTTGAAAGGTTGTTGAGAGAACGAGTCCTCGACCATGCCAGCCCTCTCAGGTAAGGCAATAGTTAACCTGTCATAAGTTGATTGTACCAATGTTTGCCTTAGCTGGTGTGGCCCTGAGGTCTGTTATAAGAATAATGTGGCCCGTTTATCTGGCTGATCTAAAACAATGTATATTTGCTCACTTGTGTTGTTGCTCTAGAACGGTTAGCCCAAAGGTTTCCGCCATCAATAGTGACCTCGATTTGACCCTCATTACCTTGTTATTTGCCTTCCCCAGAAGTCCTGGTAATGTCTGTGGTATAAAAATAATGGACAGTACATGTTTTGTGGGAAAATATTTAGAAATTTGTGTTTTAGCACCATTTCTCGGATGTTTTCTTGTGAAGTCTTACACAGGCATTTTGGCTGCTTTTACCAGCTCTAATCTCCCAGCAAAAAATCAAAAACGTATAATTCCAGTGGGCCCAGTAACTTCTGTTATAGGTGTTTACAGACCACACATAATGAGAGCATTAGTCTGCACACGTGTAGCCCCTCTCATGCTTAACTGTGTCTGAACTGAGGGCGATTGTCAGGCTTCAGTTTTTTGTACTGAGAAGGCGGCTACTTGGCCAAATTTTGGTTTAACTTTGACCCCATTCCAACTAAAAATCCACATTATAATCCAAGAAGGAAATGAAGGTGGGAAAGTTCCTCAATTTCATAATCTAAAATATCTAGGGCTATATCAGGTAATGATCTGTAATTAGATCTAATTTCTCCCCTTCTTTCTAGGCCATGTGCGATTCACAGAATCCAATTATCAACCAGTGCTTCGGCAGGGTGGAGCTCACAGACAAAAAGAGACCAGAAACAGTGAGTACAGCATAAGGAGCAAAGAGTGTAGAGTGTTTTGGGAGGTCAAATGGGAAAAGGAGATAGGGGTAGGAATGTGTAGTGTCTGGCTATGCTAGGAGGTGTATGGAGATTATAGCTATAGTTTGGGTGCATAGCATGGAAGAAGGTTAGTCAATTGTGGCATCATTATATTTTAATTGTCAGATGGGGAATTTTGTTGCCTACCAATGTGGTCCATCTACATTTTGCAAAAAGCATATTTAAGTGAAGGAAGCAAGCAGTGGATGGAGTGCTCAATAATGTTTAAGTGTGCCATTGTTAGTATTTACCATTTCTCTGGCTGACCACATATTCTTCTCTCTCCCTTTTCAGTCCCCCACTTCATTTCTTAACTTGTTCTTTCCCTAAACTCTACTTTTCCCCTAAATGAATTGCCGTGCTCTTTCACTTCCTCTGAACTCATCTCATGCATGTTTCATGTACTCTTTCACCACAATTTTCTTATCTGTTGGTCTGTTTGTTTCTTGTGTTCTCAAGGCCGCCACTCAGTTTAAGAACAGCCTTTCCAAGCTGATGGAGATCTTAATGTCCAAGGAACCTTCATACATCCGCTGCATTAAGCCCAATGATGCCAAGCAGGCAGGTGGGTCCGTACATCTTGGTATGAGCTTCTGTGCCAGGCTGGGCAGATGCCAGGCATGCTTGACTCAAGACCATGCATGTACTCAGCGACGCTGACCCAGCCCACAAGTCTGACCCTGTCTCTACTGCACTGTTATGCTGTCTCTGCCAGCTGCATTCTCACACGGAACTGTCTCTGTCTATAACATTCTCGTTTTCCAAGCTGCTCTGATCGATGTTGTGCTGTCCTGTCTTTGCTAGCTGTAGTTTTACTTTCAGGGACTACTCTGTTAGCTGCAGGTTCCATTGACTGCATGGATGTATTCACAACTGCTTTTCTAGCTGTAGCGTTACCCCATCTCTGATAAGTGCTGGCAGTTTTACTCATAGTTAGTGTCTTATCTAATAGTCCATATTATGTTCCTATAAGTCTTAGTTTTGGTCTCCCTCTCCTTTCCATGACTAAAAATGGCCAGTGACAGGTGGGAAATCTTTTCTGGGCGCAGATCTCTACCCAGCTATAGTACCTCTGATAAACAAGCTCAATGTCCATATGTTCTTTTGGTTGTTGCCTGGCAGTAGCAAAGCTTGGACTTCAGTGTCTGGCAGGCCTCCACATGGAATCCCAAAACTGACTATTTTGTACCTGACCCTTTCCTGTCCTGACAAAGGCTCAGTAGAAAACCTACAAAGAATCATTGGTGTTGGCTGGCATGTTAACTTTCAAAGAGTTTAGACTTTGTCTTTCACTTCCTACCAATGCCCTCAGATAGAATAAATGCTACCCCATGTATGCCAGTAACTCACGCTTCAGCTGAACAGCAAGGAAAAGCTCTGTTTCACCAGCCTAGCAACATGACTCTCTGTTCACCTTATTTTGCAGGTGGTGTGCCACTGGTTAAGGCTGGTGCTCCTGATTGCAGAACAGTTGGGCTATTGCTGTAGCCCTTAACGTTTTTGTGGTGGTGGTTGATGTTTCAGTTGAACACTGAACTCCAGTTAATTTCTCAAGTTTCATCTTGCAGTTGCAGAGCGTTCCCCAAATCCCATAGATGCTTAGTCAAATATCCCAATTGTGATGGACCACTATTGAGATATGGACCCAAATCCAGCTCAAGGTATAATAGGTCTCCCATAACTGTGTTAAGTGATCCATATGCCCACCACCAGAGATCCAGTGGGCCCTTTAACTAGACATTGAAACTCTTGGAAACCAGTACATTGGCAATTTTGTTTTTGGGTAGAGTTCCATGTTCATTTTCAGTGGTGTTTTTTCTGTTGAGATGGGATCCTTAACTTTTGAAATATTCTTAGCAGAGTCTTAGCCACCTGGGCTGAAACCCAGCATGTTCTCTCTCCTTCCACTCAAGGACATTGAAAAACTAAGGAAAGGGCTGCAGCAGACTCTGTATTTTGTAAAATACTCCCTAGCACTTTTGTTGTGTAAAGGGCAGATGTACCATATGAGACTTGATATATTATGACAAACTGTCTGGTACTTATGTCCTAAAATGTTTTCAATATAACCACACTCCTGACCCCACCAAATTCTTAAATATCAGATAACACTGGCCATAGAGCCCCATGTTAATTGGACCCAAATAGGGATCCATGTTATCTGTACCAAAATGCGACCCCAAGCACAATAATTGTGTTCGAGGTTGTATCCTACCCTAGAAGATACAAGTGCAACCTATATTTTGTGGTGTTCCTTATTCTAATTGCCCTACATTCCTATCTGTAAATTCTAGAGGCCTTTCTGTCTCTACAACTTCCTGGAGTCTGGCATTTACTGCTTGCCTTCAGTACTCTAGGTGAGTCATCTCCATTTGAGGCTAAAGGAGAATTGTGTTGAGGTTCTAAATAAACTGAATACATATCACTTCAGCTCAGCCCATGCTCTGGGTTCACCATTATAAGCTTCAAGTCCTGCCTATTAATTGGTTAAGTGCCCAAGACTGACATTTCTACATGATTCCAAACAAGGCGTTTCAAGCAATTATTCAAAGCTTTGGCTGTGTGCTGTGAAGAAGTCATTGTGAAACCTGATTTCCGACAGCTACAGAGTCTCAGACATTGCAGCATACTTCAATAATAGGTCTGCAGGGCCTCTTGACACAATAGTACATCACATGCCATGCCTATTGCCTTGTCCCCTTGCATTCCAATGCAGCCAAAACGTGTCACTTAAGAAAAACCCTAGATAAGTAAATGAGAGTAACTTGGTTATCCATTTTGAGTGCAATAGTGCCCAAGACCCTCTGGCACCAGCGGAAAGACAGTATCCCCAAATACTTCCTAGCAACTACTGTCTGCCCAAGGAAAGACTTGATTGCTCATCCTTTGCTTCACAGTGCTGCACCGGATTTCCTCCTTGAGTGCATGCACTTCACGGTGACTGTGTAAAGGGTAACTTGAGGCACACCTCTTGCGATCTTTAAACTCGCTCTCCTGTTTGTCATCCGCAGGGCGCTTTGATGAGGTTCTTATCCGACATCAAGTGAAGTACTTGGGATTGATGGAGAATTTGCGGGTTCGCAGGGCAGGATTTGCATACAGACGGAAATACGAAATCTTTCTGCAAAGGTAGGTACCAACTGGTAACAGTATTGCCAGAAAAGCATGACAGGTCATTCTTTAAAATGTTATCAACATTTGATATGAACGCTTCGCATCATCTGATCTGTGTTATCTGTCAGACTATTTTTATAGCTATGGTGTCATAGTTTCAAATATCCATGATCTCCTTAGCACACTCTACACCTGCCAATACCAGCTCCGACTCACTTATTTCGGGTGACATTTCTTAGACTCTAGTCTTGTGCTGCGAATAATAGAATGCTTTTGTGCCCCACCCTTTGAAACCTTTACTTGGAGTCCTGGGTCAACATTTTCAGATCCACTGGTCATTCCATCTCCAATGACATCCTCCAACTTTGGCTCTCAAAAGCATGGAAATGAATGAGCCAGAGTTGGCTCAAGTTTAACATAGATGTAACTGGTGTCCTTGTGGCTACAGGCTCCTCTGATAGCTAAGAGCTGTTTTCGCAGGTCTCATCTGCTCCCAACTAAACTACTGCAAAATCATCTACATGGACTTGCCTAACACTCAGTTGAACCAACTCTAATCCTTTCAGAACTAGCCTGCCCATCTTAGCACCTTGGCCCCTCGGTTTCGTATTCTTCCCCTTCCTCTTTCTCCTACATTCGCTTCCTATCCATGACAGAATCTCTTTCACAACTAAATGCACCATTCTCTTTCTTACTCTGCCCCCACCTTCATCCAAAGCTCACCTGGCATATGCCTAAAAGGGCACCTCATTCCACGAGTCGGATTCTTCTCTGCATCACCTACTTCTGCTATGCCAAATCTGGGGGATTGGGTGAAGGGCATCTTTCTAAGTTATAGCCCCCTCTCCTATGGGATTCCTTTTGAGATTCATACCAATTCTTCTCACTTCAAGTTCCAGCAGTTGCTCAAAACCTGGCTCATTAATCAGTATTTTTAAAACTTTCCTCCTCAGCTGTTCTGTAGTAGGGGATCTCTGTGTATAGTCATAATCTATGAATAGTCCCGCCCATGTGCAGGGACCCCGGAGCAATCAAATTATCTCTTAAGCTGTCCTGCATTTGCAAACCTGCAAAGACACTTAAGAGACAGACAAAATAATACAGCCTAATAACAATATGGCTGCACTGGCCAGCACTTCCTCTGAAGTGAACACAAAAGCCAAAATAAAGTTTAAATGTCATTTTTATTCACATCTGACATGTTCCTTTATTGTATCACACTCCCTTCACCAAAATCCCTTTAAACAATAGAGAGGAAGGGGTGGACAGACAAGCCCTATAGGCTGTCATTATGTTTCTGCTAAAGGGATACCGTGCCTTTAAGGAACTCTCCAGAGACCCCCGGTATCCCAGGATGCACAGCCAAAGCAAGTTACTTTCAGTTCTTTTTTCCGGCTCCTGCAAGCAGGACCCTGGAGCTTGAGCTCTACCCTTTTGGGTGGATATTTGGACTAAATTTTGTTTTTTTGGATAAAATAGTGTGTTCATTCGACGTCTAGAGCCTTTCTCTACTGCATCCTGCAATTTGGTGCAATTTGACCCACTCTTAGCATGGCTTTATTTGATAAATGCCCTGAGTGTGGGAGGAAAAAGGCCAAGACGGACCCACATGATGTCTGTATCCTCTGCTTGTCATCCTCGCATGTCCCTGCTACATGTGCCATCTGCAAGACCTTCTCCAAGAGGACCCTGAGGGACAGAGAGAAGATTCGCCTCCAGGGACAGGAGAAGCAGAGGACAGGTGGGACTTCGGGGCATAGAGGATCTCATTCCCCTTCCTCTGCCCATGCTTCAGCCACTGGAGGGACCTCCGGGCAGAAAAAGGAGTAGAAACGACACCTACCGGCTGGTAGGTCGCGTTCGACGTCGAAGGCGACGACGTCAACGGCGAGAGGTAAAGCACCGGTGTGTTCGCCATCGATCCAGGGCTCTGGATCGCGGCGTTTTCGACGTCGAGAGAGGGGCCGGCGAGACCTAGGACTAGGTCGCCGTCGAGGATTCCACAGTCGACGTCGACATACCATCGACGTCGTACCGAGCCCCACGGACAGCGCAGATCGCCGTCGAGGCGACCCCGCTCGGCTCCTTCGCCGTCGACTCATGGATCGACGCCGAGACACCGGCGACTGCCGTCGAGACAAAGAAGATCGCCGTCGAGGCACAGATCGCCGTCGAGGCACAGATCGATGTCGAGGCGAAGGAGATCGACGTCGAGGCACGGATCGCCGTCGAGGCGAAGGAGATCGACGTCGAGGAGACATCGTTCACCGTCGACGTCGAGAGGCTCTCCGTCAACCCGCCGTTCGACGTCGAGGAGACGCCGTACGAGGTCGACGATCAGTTCGACGTCGGTGACATCTGGTAACACGTCTTCGGTGATTACGATCTCCAGTCGTGGATCTAGGAGACGACGGCGCTCCCCCTCGTTTACTTCAGCACGGGATAGGCCCGCCAAGAAGAGAAGGGTGGACGGGAGTCCGGACAGTGCTGGTCCAGGTTCTCCTGCAGGGAGTGATGGAGCTCCGCAGCCTCTCCCTCAGCCGCTGCCTCAGAAGCCTCCTACGCCTCCTCCGCCTCCTTCTCCTCCGCCTCCTCCTCCTAAGCGACCTCCGCCACCGCCGGTGCCTCAGCTCCCGCCTTCTCCTCGGCTACCGGCGATTCCTAAGGCTCCACGCAGACCGAGGTCACGCTCTCGATCTCGCCGGAGGTCACGGAGTAGACACAGGTCGTCCACTCACACAAGGCATGGACGACGGAGATATAAATCTCGTTCCAGAGGCACGAGGTATACGGACTCTTCTGGCAATGGACGGCTCTCCCCCTCGTTGTCGGAAACTCCGCCTACTCTAATCTCGCCGGTGGATGATATTGCCACTTTCCAGGATGTGCTGATGAGGGGGGCGGCGAAATTGGGAATCTCAGTAGCAGTCCCGGTTCCCACTACCTCTGTGATATTTGAGACATTGCACAAGGCTCACCTGTCACGCCCCCTCCTTCCTTTGGTTCCGGGTTTGGAGGAACCAGCCATGGAGGTCTTCTTGACACCAGCCGTGGTGAAGTCTGCTCCCTCACGGTTGCAGAAGAAGTACAGGGCCCCTGATTCGGACCCGGCGTTCCTCAGGGTGGACCCTCCCCCGGACTCTGTCATTGTGGTTGCGGCTCGTAAACAACACTCTATGACTCCCTCTTCCACGGCTCCTCCGGATAAGGAGAGTCGCAAGATGGACTCCTTGGGGAGGAGAATGTGCTCTACGTCGGCCACGACTATGAAGGCTGCTAGCGCCTCCGCCCTGCTGGGTCGCTATGACCGATCGCTTTGAGACTCTCTGCAACAGTTTGCTGCCTCCCTGCCTAGGGACAAAAGAGAGGACTTCCAGGAGGTGCTGAACGAGGGCATGATGGTCTCCAACCAGATCATCAGTGCGGCGGGGGATGTATCGTTGCTGGCGGCCCATGGGTACTGTCATGGAGTACACATGAGGAGACATTCCTGGCTGAGGCTTACCTCTCTAAAACCTGAAGCGCAGCAAAAGATTGCTAACTTGCCTTTCTCTGGTTCGACGTTGTTCGGGTCTCATGTGGATGACGAGATGGCCCGCATGAAGGCCGAAGCAGAAACCCTGAAGGCCGTGGGGTTGGAAAAACCCAAGGAGCAGAAGAAGTCATTCCGTTCCTATGGCAGGCGTAATTCTAAGCAACGCGGTCAGGGGCGTCAGTCTGGTCACCAACAACAGCACCAGCAACAACAACAGTTCCCGAGGCAGTCCTTTCAGAAGCGCCAGAGGGGCAGAGGCCAGCATCAATCCTCGTCGGGGAACAAAGGCCCGGCCGGGTCGAAGCCCTGAAAGGTCACTTCCCCCTCGTCCGTTACCCGCTCCGGTGGGGGGAAGTATTCAATACTACCTGGCAGAGTGGAGGACAATAACTCAGGACAAGTGGGTGCTGAATATTGTTTGCAATGGATACAGTCTTCGTTTCACCAGCCCGCCTCCACAGATTCCACCAGTGCGCTCTCCCTACATGGTGCGGGAGCTCCAGTGGGAGGCGGACGTTCTGTTAAAGAAGAAGGCGATAGAAACTGTTCCTTTGAGGCAAAAAGGAAAAGGCCTTTACTCCAGGTTCTTTCTCGTCAGAAAAAAGGACAAGAACGAGTTCAGGCCTATTCTGGATCTGCGTCAAGCAAACAATTGGATCCGCAGAGAAAAGTTCCGTATGTTGTCCCTGCATCAGATTTACCCTCAGTTGCATCGAGGAGACTGGCTGTGCGCCATAGATCTGCAGGAGTGCCGATCGCACCAAAGCATCGCAAGTTCCTAAGGTTTCTGGTAGGCAACAACCATTACCAGTATACAGTACTCCCGTTTGGTCTGAAGTCTGCACCACGTACGTTCTCCAAGTGCATGGCAGTGGTGGCAGCACACTTGCGGAAGAACAAAGTGTTTGTGTATCCATACCTGGACGATTTGCTGATCAAAGCTTCCACGTTCCGGGAAGCCCAGTGTCACTTCAACAGGACAGCTGCCTTGCTTCATTGCCTGGGGCTGCACGTCAACATGTCGAAGTCAGTGCCGATCCCTATGCAGTGTCTCCAGTACTTGGGGGCCTCAGTCAATACCTTGAACGCAAGCGTGTGTCCTTCGGAGGAGAGACGCTTATCGATCCGTGGGAAGGCCCTGCACCTCCTCTCAGCCCACTCTCCTACAGTGAGGACGGTGTCCTCTTTACTGGGGTCGATGGCTTCCTGCATCTTTCTCACCCCCAGTGCACGTCTGCATATGCGGCCCCTGCAGGAGTGTCTGGAGGATCAATGGGACCAGAGGCGGGGGCGTTGGGAGGACATGATTCATCTGTCCTAACACGCTCTCCAATCTCTGAAATGGTGGTGCTCCTCAGAGAATGTTTGCAAGGGGACTCCCTTTCACAAGGATATTCCGGTCCAGACCATAGTGACCGATGCGTCTCTCCAGGGCTGGGGAGCGCATTCGGGCCCTCTTCAGATTCAGGGGATATGGTCACAGACGGAGATGACTTACCACATCAACTTTTTGGAACTCAGAGCAGTACACTTGGCCCTGAAGGCGTTCCATCCCTCCTTCACGACGAACTCCCTGCTAGTTCAGACGGACAATACTACTACCATGTATTACCTCAACAAGCAGGGGGGCTCCCGTTCACGCACGCTGTCTCGGGAGGCACAGACGATCTGGAATTGGCTGGTGGCCAGGAACCTCACGATCACGGCAACCCATCTGCCGGGAGTGCAGAATGCCCAAGCCGATGCGCTCAGCAGGCTCGTTCAAGAAAATCATGAGTGGGTGCTAAACGACGACGTGCTAAGAGACGTCTTCGCAGAGTGGGGCACTCCGGACATCGATCTGTTCGCTACGGCAGAAAACAGCAAATGCCGCGACTTCGCGTCCAGGTACTACCAACCAGGGACACTGGGGAATGCCCTATGGATCTGCTGGTCCAACAGCTATCTCTACGCCTTTCCACCCATTCCCCTGATTCCGGCGGTGCTGATCAAGCTGTCGCAATCCAGAGCCAGGATGATCCTGATTGCTCCGGAGTGGCCGAGGCAATGGTGGTTCACCAACCTTCTTCACCGGTCTGTTCTGCCACACCGGCGCCTGCCGTGTCGGCCGGACCTTCTCACGAAGTTCGGAGGACAGATGGTTCACCCCAATCTCTCGTCCTTGAGTTTGGCAACATGGCTCCTGAGCTAGCACAGTATGGACACTTGAACCTACCTCAGGACTGTATGGAGATCTTGAAAGAGGCGAAGAGACCGTCTATGAGGACTTCTTACGCCTATAAGTGGAAGAGATTCTGCTTATGGTGCAAGGCAAAGGACATTGACCCTACATCCTGTAAAGAAGATGTTATTTTGCCTTATCTGCTGCAGTTAGCTCAATCTGGGCTTAATTTTCAGTCTATTAAAGTTCATCTCGCAGCTTTGACTGCGTTTAGAAAGGGCCCGTCCCAAACCTCATTTTTAAAATCCCTGTGATTAAAGATTTTTTGGAGGGTTTGCGTAAGGTGTTTCCCCCTGTTAGACGACCTTCTCCACCATGGGAATTGAACGTGGTGTTGTCTAGATTAATGAGGGAGGCTTTTGAGCCTATTCATAAGGCTTCCCTGCAGCATTTGTCCTGGAAGGCCGCCTTCCTTGTGGCCATTACATCGGCCAGGAGAGTAAGTGAGATTCAGGCTCTGTGTTGTCAAGAGCCGTATACTGTATTCCATGCTTCTAAAGTGGTAATGCGTACTCATCCTAAGTTTTTACCTAAAGTGATATCTGATTTCCATGTAAATCAAATGATAACTTTGCCTACATTTTTTCAGCATCCCTCCTCTCCGGCGGAGAGGTCTCTGCATTCATTAGATGTGCGTAGGGTGTTAAAATTCTATCTAGATAAGACAAAAGACATCCGCAGGTCGGATCAACTGTTTGTGAATTATGGTTCAGTAAGAACTGGTCTAGCTACCTCAAAACAGTCCATCTCCAGATGGATTGTGTCCTGTATTCAGCTTTGTTATCAGAAAGCTAATAAGACGTTAGGGGTAAGCCTACAGCGCATTCGACTAGGGGCAAAGCAGCGACTACAGCTTTGCTTAGGAATGTTCCAATTGCTGACATTTGTAAGGCTGCCACCTGGAAGTCGGTCCATACGTTTACAAAGCATTACTGCCTGGATTCTGATGCTAGGGCAGATGCGCAGGATGGACAGGCTTCGCTGAGGAATTTGTTTGCACAGTAATTTGTTGGTGTTTGGTTTTTACTCCACCGCTGTTTGTTGGTTGGGATGGGCTTGCCATTCTATTCATAGATTATGACTATACACAGAGATCCCCTACTACAGAAGGAGTAGTTTCTTACCTGTAACTCCAGTTCTGTAGTAGGGGTATCTCTGTTATAGTCATAAGCGACCCTCCCTCCTCCCCGGTGGAGTGAAACTGACAGTATCAGGCCTGTTGTTATACACCTTCAAAAAGAACTGAAAGTAACTTGCTTTGGCTGTGCATCCTGGGATACCGGGGGTCTCTGGAGAGTTCCTTAAAGGCACGGTATCCCTTTAGCAGACTCATAATGACAGCCTATAGGGCTTGTCTGTCCACCCCTTCCTCTCTATTGTTTGAAGGGATTTTGGTGAAGGGAGTGTGATACAATAAAGGAACATGTCAGATGTGAATAAAAATGACATTTAAACTTTATTTTGGCTTTTGTGTTCACTTCAGAGGAAGTGCTGGCCAGTGCAGCCATATTGTTATTAGGCTGTATTATTTTGTCTGTCTCTTAAGTGTCTTTGCAGGTTTGCAAATGCAGGACAGCTTAAGAGATATTTTGATTGCTCCGGGGTCCCCGCACATGGGCGGGACTATTCATAGATTATGACTATAACAGAGATACCCCTACTACAGAACTGGAGTTACAGGTAAGAAACTACTCCTTCTCCTCGCTAGTACTCAGTTCCAAGAGACCTCTCCATAGATAGTGTGCTCTACAAGTCCTTGTTAACTTAACTATCTGGACAGCTACTGCCCTTGATTAATGAAATCACAAAACACACTATTTAGGCTCCAATTATGAGTCGGTGCATTTAGGTGCACTAATATCATGTAGCCAAAAATAAAGCTTCTGGCTAGTATCCTTACACTTAAATCCAACTACTAAGAGTTAATTCCCATAGAATGAGGAATAACCAGCCAAGGCCCTTTTTTCAGGCAAAAATCTGCACAGTAGTTCCAATCCCATGTGGATTACCACTCGCATTTACCACCTTCTTAGAACAGGTGGTAAGTGGGGTCAATGGAGGGTGACAGTAGACAGGGTAGGCTATGCGCTGGCCAGGGGAGGCGCTCTGTGCTCTCCAGTTCCATAGCAAGGGATATGGGACCTGGGACCAAGGCTGGACTGCACTTGCAGCCCAATACTTCTGCAATCTTACCAGACAGATTTTCCAGCTGTAAAATCAGGCATCGTGTTCCTGCGTACAGGAGATTTGGGTGCTAGATTCCAGGCCATTTGTAACCAGTCCTAGGTTCCAATTCCTGTTTATGCTTTTTTTTAATTTTTTTTATTTTAACGCCATTTGGAAATAACACACTTTCAACACCTTGCATTTGTAAAAAAAAAAATAAGATTCCAGCAATCACAAAGTTGTTTTTCCTTTTTGTTTTCTTTTTTACTGACAATACAGTTGCTCAAAGTATTTGTGTCCCTGCGTGCCATTAACTCAGTTTGCCTAAGGTTGATGTTTTGTGTTCTTGCAACCCCCTTTTGGTTTAAGGCCACTCTCCTGCTGATTAAGGATCATTCACTTTAGGTGTTGATATTCCTCTTATAACACCTTTAAACATAAACGTGTTCCTAAAGATAATCAGTGGAGGATACTTTCTGTGCTTCAGCACTTTAACAGCACTGCACATGTGAATACATTCTCGGCCCTGTCCTCTTTCAGTTTTGTAAGCAGCAGCCCATTGCTGGTATTTGCTCAAGGGCCATATGGGCCCAACAATCCGTTCCCATAGTCTAATAGATACCCTCATTCACCTGTCTATTTGCACACAGTCACCCCCACACAGTCAGTGTGTTCACCCTTCATAAAAGTCCTAGATATAGTATAGACCAAGACTTCTTGCTATAGTAAATTGACCTGAATTTTACCTGAACAGTGTCATGCAACTCATCCCTCTAGGGTACAGGCAAATAAGCTTGTACCCTGACTCCAAATACACTGCCACTAATGTCAATCTTCTCTTTCCCTAGGGAGTGAGGGCACTAGCTACTCTCTCAAAAAGGGGATATGCTTTGGGTGTGACCCTGAATTGACATCAGGGTACAGTACTGATGTCTCAAGTCAGTTTAAACAGGAGAACTCCAGTGGGTTTGCAGGATTGTTGAGATCGCCGACGGGAAATACACAGGACATATAGAATTTGTGTAAGAGTCAGACAGCACAACTTCCCGAAACCTTGGAAATTACTTTTAGAAGAATGTAGGGGTTCAAGGTCATATTGCAAGGAGTTCAGCAGACTCCTTGGCTGAGGATGAAGGGCTGTAACTTTCAGACTTTTTCAGCATTGTTATATGAGCACCTTATGCAACCATAGTGAGGCATCATGGACTGGACAAAGGGACATCAGGAGAGTCAACTTTAAGGGAATAAATCATAGTTTGACGATTATATCTTAAGGTTGGCATAGGGATGCTGAGATTTTGGAGTGTTCTTATGCCTCACTGTATTTATTCAAAGATGTACAATGACAAAGGACAATAAGGATGTGAGGCCTAGATGACTTAACAGCATTAGGCCAGACCTCTTGTGTATGACTTGGATAAGCAGTGCTGCCCTTAAGGTACTCTGAGGGGAGGCATCAATGGTTATATTAGAACACTGCTTAGGCTGCGTGATGACTCTCTACCTCCACCAGCTACTACAACAGCATTGACTGATACTAGAGCAACTTGCCCTTATTGATGTCATGAGGACACAAACACCTGACTACTCCAGACTTAGTTTTCCATTCAACAGCTAATAACATGTCATCAAGACTTGACTGCTGTTTAGGCATTAAAGACATCAGCACCTGGACTGCGGATATCACGCATTTTATCTGATCACGCTTCAGTAAAAATACAGATTGATCTCCTTTGCTGTGTGAAGCATACAAGATAGTGGCACTATTCATCCACTACTAGATGTGGCGTTCAAGGAAGAACGTAGGGGGTGCATAGTGAACTGTGTTATTCAATGGTTTTGTGTCTGCCCCCTAGATATTTTGGGAGACATTCAAGGGGTGTATGAATGGCTAAACAAATTAACAATGCAGAGATATGCATACCCACCTCCTAAGCTTGGAGTTCAGACTGCAGAATTTGAAGAGAGACCATTGGGCGATATAACGAGGATAGAATGATCTACAGGAGGGCTGGTATATAGCACTAATGAGATTCAACAAGAATTTAAATTCAGATCTCTCTTCTTTTCACACCTCAATAGCAAATGTGGAAAAATCTAAACTATTTTGATAAGATTGCACTGGCTTAAAAAATGATCACCAGGACCAGCTTCTGCCCCCAGTCTAAATTCAGCACTTCCACTCAGGAATCGGAGCTGTGTGGGGAGGCTGATCTTGAGGTAGTGCTGACGTGGAAGAGGTGTGGCGCCACGACCAGGGCGACTGACTCCTTAATCTGGGGATCACGGTTCGATCGTCGGCGGCAGATTAGCCCAGCACCATGTGACTCTGGACAATAGCTTGCTTAATCTTCCTGACTGCCCCCACCGCCTAGAGACCCTTACGAATGATTGTTCGCGCTTTACAAATGTGGATTATTATTACTTCTCTGTTGCATTCTAAAATAAATATTTGTGGCGATCTCATCCCATCCCTAAGAATGTATGAGGACGGTAGACACAAAGGTGACCTCCCTCCCTCGCTGTGCGAAACTCATTTAGTTCCTCCATGTAAACTGGACAAAATCCTGGGTAAATGTAAATCATGCCCTACTGCCAGCAGTTGTAGCATATAGACTTCTCACATTCTTGCTGTGGCATTCCTGTTCCAAGATGTGAAAACTAGACTCAAAGAGAAGCTGCTATTATGCACAAAAAAGAGAGCCTTCAAGTTGGCTGTGGCTTCCCTACGACCAGCAGAGGAGAGTAAAGGCTGCAGCGTTCCACCAGGTTGTACATCATTTAGACTTCCATGGTACCCTGTACACTAATGAAGAGCAAACATGTTAACTGGAACTGAACCACTGTATAGAAGACGAGGTGGAGAAAGATAAAGGGACCCTTGATCTGCCCAATACCTGGGACCTGTACCTATTATGTCAAGGTACAGAAGGTCTGGGACATCTTGCACCATCCAGGCATGAGCTAGAGGTGGGAATGGTGGTTCTGGAACCGTACACATCATCCTTCTAGCCCTTATGGTTCCAAAGATCCCACATTTTATAATCGCATTCAACCCTATCCTCAAGTCTAATTCCCAGTGCCAACTGATGAAACCTAGGAGCCCAGTGGGTATCTCCACCATAAAAAACCATGGTCAAAATCCCTGCGATACAGGCTGTTAGATTGTGAGGATTGCAGGGGATTTAGATCTCAAAAAACTTTGAGAATCCAGTTAGCATCTCCAATTAGATCCTGGACTGTAGGAGTCTGTGTTTCTGGATGCAACCAATTACAATGAGTCGTAGCCTGTAGCTGGCTAATGAACTTTGAAAGTATTGCTCAGTAGTTGCCAATAGTATTGTTCACTAGAGCCTGGGGTGGAACCCTGTTCCATTATACAGTCCTAGGTGGGTTTTGTGCTGGACATTTGGGAATAAATGTTTGTGGAAACTCAAATCCACAGTGAACCTGGAGCCAGAGACCTTCAAAGATAGAGGAGCAAGCTTATCATATCTAAGTGGCTCAATTGTTTTTCGGTCGAGCACCTTTGTCTGTCTAATGTCCAGATGTAAGCATAGCTGATGAGCCGTAAAGTTCCCAAATCGGCCTACATTCAGCATAACAGTGTATAGAAGATCTAGCGTGTAGAGGTTATAAACTCATTTGGAATCATATCTCTGCCTCCGACGGTGCTGCTGGCAGTGTCCGTTTTTGTGTGCCATAGATCAAACTGTTCCATTTATCTGGATTTCATAGACCTTATAGCACAGATCAGACATATAAGTTATTTACAGTGCCAGACAGTATATAAGTTTCTAGTCCTCTCTACCTACTAGCGTAAGCCTTGACTGTGTGCTGTTGTTTGTTGAGTGTGTCCACTTGTTTAGTCTCTCTCTTTCAACTGTCAATGTAAAAGTAGTAAGGTCCGGAGACATTGGGAGTAAAAAAAAAAAAAAACAGGACACAAAAAGGATGCTTCCCAGTAGTCATTAACTCCCTCTATGTTTCAGGTATTGTCCCCCCAAATAGTACTTCTATTACTTTGATTCTCCTTTCATCACCTCATCCCTTATAGATATTGAAGTCCTAAGGGTGACTTTAAAGAGCTGTGTCTTTCTGCTCTTTTAGTTCGTCATCTAACATCTTTATTCACACCAATGGACTCAAGACCCTACATGTTTACTGTAGATACTCTATTATTATTTTGGTCATTCTGTGGTAGAGTCTTTTATTGTTGTCTGCCATCACCCAAAACCAAGAGCGGCTTCCACCCCTCATACCTGGCAGAGGAGCGACTAGTGATTAGTGGCAGTGAATGAATAGTTCAGAGTTGTAGGCCTTGGCCATCCCCATAAAAGTCTGATGTGTCCACTGTAACTGTGGTATTTGATTCCCTTGAGTGTGCACATTTGCACATGTTCCATGTGCTGAGACGAAAGCTTGCAGGGGTACTGCTTTCCATTTGGGGCACATTATGTGGGTCTGTTCAAGGTGGTGATTTCCTTGCAGGTTGCCAAGTGTTCTCTGTGGACAGGGCAACTTCAGATCCTTTGTTCCTTGACCACGAATACAGCTGGGTGCGACCACCATCCCTTCCTTAAAAAAAGACAGTTTCCCCTCTTCTCAACTGAAATTCACTCCATCTATTTTGCTGTGTTGTGATTGCCATCATCTAGCAGCCAATGACGCTGCAGGAAAAAGAAAGCTGTGCCTGCCCTGCAAATGTTTCTGGCATGGTCTTTTTTTTTGTCTAAAGTGAACTTAACAATCAACAAGTATATTGGAGGCACTAAAAATGTCTTCATGTGTTTTTGTCAGTATAGCCAAGGTCTGATAACAGGGTCAGTGAGAGGGAATCCCCTAAATGAGTCAGGGTAGGTACTTTACACCCATTGCAAGTATGGGGTAACTGGTGGTGGAGTTATAGTAATTTCAGTCTGTGGCACAGGCTATGTTTCCATAGAACTACAGCTAGACTTCCTACTGGCACTCTCTTAAAATATTCCATCCTGTCAGTTGATTATATTAATGTGTGGGAGATGTGTCTTATGTGTGGGTGTTTCACAGTAACACTAGGAAATGGTGATATCAACTGGGATACAGGGTGAGCATGGCTTTATGCTCTTTCCCAGTGTTTGAGGCTCCCTGCAACTAGTTATAACTGGTAGGTGGGGGAAGTTGCTATCCACTTCCCTTTGCTCAGAGTAGGGTTCCTCCTGCTTTGAGGAAATTCATATTGCCACCACTTCTTGTGTTGCTTGCTGTCCTCTATTAATTGTGGTGTTCTGTTGGTCTGACTGACCTTAGAGCATCAGCTCTGAAAGCTCATGAAACAAGAGGCCAAAGATGGAAACCCACTTCTTGATTAGATGATGTGCTGAAATGTTGAAAAAGAATACACTTTGGTTAGCTCATGCTTTTTAGCTGTGCTCTAAAAGTGGTATAAATATTGGACTTCGGGACCCAGTATTTTGTAGAGCCTTTAGACATCCGCCTGACTTTGCACACCACATGGATCACCTTTCTTCTATTCAAGTGGGAGACAAAGCATGGACTATTTGAAGACGACTTGCTGCTGTAATCGTTGGAAAGAGCAGGTGCTGAACAATCCCATAAAAGAGCAGCTGGAAATCCTCTTTAAAATTTGCCTCGATACTAGGATCAGAGTCCAAAGACGTGGAGAATATGCATGGACGACGCTTAAAAGACCAAAATCACTAGAGACCACAGTCCAACCTGCTCACAGAAGCTAAACAAAATAGCTAGTCTCAGACAAGCATTACCTGGGTATAGTTATAGCTGCTGGGGAGCTCATCCTTATTTGCAGACCGAACCTATGGTTACCACTGAATTGGACATTGAGACCCTGATGGAACCTTACACTGCACCACTGGCTACCTTCCAAGTGATCATCGTTGATTGGGTGGTGAGCTTTTGGTTGATTGTGTTTTCCAACTTTATATAACTAGAAACTCAGCTGCTAGGGTTTCAGCCCACAAAATTGGGCAGTTTTTCACCCAGTGCCAAATCATTAAACTAGCAGACCAGACATATCGCAAAGTTGGTACATTCTGTCATCTCTGTCTGGTACCCGAGTACCATTACTGGAACGTAGAAACATTCTTAGAGACCTCATAGTAGAAAGCCTGATGAGTCTTCTTGTTCAGCAAGTCAAGTAGACTGCTGCCTCATAGAATAACATTGACTACAGTGCCCATATTTTTAAAGTAATCCTGCATCTGTGACATAAACTCTGTAAACATGCTAAAGGTTGTATCTTGGCTCAGGACCCCAGGGTTACCACAGGTTATAGTGCAATGTTGCCCAGTAGAACATGTCCACTACTCATCCACTATTTACTAGCCGTCCCTGTGACAAATGTAAATGTAGTGCATTTATATAGCGCTCCGCACATCCCCGAAAGGGTCTCTCAGGCGCTGTGCACATACCGCTGTGGAACCCTTCCTGGCCTTTCCCTGTGAAATGCCCACTCCTGGGCACCCCCAAGGTGAAGCCAGGCATCCTAGCGCTTTTGGGGCCGTTGTGAAGATTAAGCAAGCTATTGCCCAGAGTTGCAGAGTGGGACCCATGATTAGAATAGGCACCGAGGCGAGAATTATCGGGTCCGGGGAAAATGAGCCCAAGACCCGCCGAGGCGGGAATTGAACCCTGGTCCGGGCCAGACCTCTGCATCATGGTCTGCCGCTCTAACCATTGAGCCACACTTATCCACGCAAGAACAATTATACGCAGCCATTATGAAAGACTGGCAGGGTATTGTTAGGGATTAATCTTGGGCAAAAGCAGTGACTCTGCCTGGTCTACATGAGAGCATAACTTTCTAACTCCTATCACCTCATGTAGAAAGCCTTAACTGCTTCACTTTGCTTGCACTGGAATATCACATGCCCAAAGGGAGTAACTCAGTTATCCAGTTGGAGCTCACCAGTTCCTTAGCTGTACAACACTCAGGATAACTGACAAAATGCACCATAAATGCTGCCTAGATAACCACTGATTGCCCTTGGAACAGGCCTCATATGCCCTAATCACCTCCCTTTTTTGTTGGCATCTTAGCCTCTATACTCGAGGAGTAATAGCAGACTAAAAGGTGGGTTGCATCATTGTAAGTTCCTTATGAGGGGGAGGATAGGGGTTTAAGAAAAAGAAACATTAAAGCGGAAAATAAAGTTTTTGGGGTTGCTTCTCTACATCTCTACTGTACAATCATATGACCACAGGTTTAAAAAAGAGTGAATGTTGTTCACTGTCTTCCTCTGCTCCTGGTTACAGGTACAAATCGTTGTGTCCAGAAACGTGGCCACACTGGGATGGACGGCCACTCGATGGAGTGGCAGTGTTAGTGAAACATTTAGGCTTCAAACCTGAGGAGTTCAAAATGGGCAGGTAAGCTACTGGCAGTAAATGTAACCTGATTACCTTGCAAGGATGTAAACCAACAGTCACCCTCAGTCAAATATAGCCCAGTGCGATTACTTTAGTAACAATTCATGTTTCTGAAAACACAAAATTATTGCTTTGACAAATGTCTACTTTCAAAAAGTAAACCTTTCTATAATTTATCAGTTGAGGCAAATAAAGATGGAGTGTGTTCATTTAGGTCACAAAATCTCAAAATTAAACATTTTTGGTATACATTTTACAGATATTATGTATTTTTTTTAGTATTTCATTAACAGTTTTTCGGAAACTTGTCATAACCTAAAATGTAATGTTGTCTTCTGTGCTTCATCTTGCTTTACTCTCACATAAGTAGCTGTAAGAAACTATGGTTTTGTAAAGTTAATTGTGTACGATTGTAAGAAAGTGGCTCTGTATATACTGCACCAAAGTAAGGTTCACTGTGCACAGAGTCCACAGTCCCCGGAGGTTTGGCAGAGGCTAAAGTTAGATATAACCTTACTCTCTAAAGTGGTAGCTTGGTCGAGCAGTAAGGCAGTATCAGAGGACAGTGTAAAGCATTTGTTGTACACACTCAGGTCAGCAAATGGTCTCACACACTCAAGAACTGAACTCTAGGCCAATTGTTTTGTATGTAAAAATATATAGTTGTTTTATTTTAGAACCACAAGTAGGTATCAAAATACTTTCTCAGAATAAAATGCTGTAGTTGTATACATTCAATAAGCAATATAATTTTAAATGCAATAGTTACAGTTGTTGCAATAGGCAACACAATTCAAACACAATTATAACATTGAGCTCAATGGGAGTTTTTAAGTAAATGCAATTTCAATTTCTTTGCGTGTGATTTTCTTACTTAGGGCTGGATCCTGGATTCAGCCCTGGTGCATTTCCTGTAAACAGTTGAAAGAAATAGTTTTTGTTACACAGGCAATTTTTAAGGAATATTTGTATGTTTCAAAAATTGACAAGAATTTCTGGCAAAAACCAGGCAATGTTATCCTATGGAGGAAAATCAAGTTATCGGTAAGTACTGTTGTAATTAATTGTCAGGGTCAGTGCTGGGCACCAAGATCCAACACTGGCATCTCTCCTGATAACAGGTGAGTAATTTCGTTTTTGTCGTTCGGCTGATTTTTAGTGAATATTTTAAAGTTTCAAAACTCGACACTTAGAAGAATTTCCAAGTGAAACCAGTCAATGTTACCCTATGTAGAAAAAGTGAGTTATCGGCTTTCAGGTAAGTACTCGACTGGCGGAGTTGAGGTTCTGGGCATAGACTCGGGGGTCTCCCAGGGTCAGGTAGGTCCAGTTGTTACACCCTCAGGGGCAGCCGGGTGCAGAGAGAGTTAGGCCCAATGTTAGCCTATGGCGGGCAGGGGGCCTTTGGTTGGTGGCTGCTCGCAGGCAGGCCACGCGGCTTTGGGAGCTGGGCTCCTGGTCACTCACACAGGACAAGTTGGTAAGTAAGATAGGATAGAGGTTGCACTTCCAGGGGCACTCGGGCGGCTGGGTGCAGGGTGCTTTTGAGCCGTCGGGCGCTCAGTGGATTTCAATGGAGAAGTTACCAGATGAGCAAAGGCTGCAAGCTCGGGGACGGAGATTCTTCAGGTGCGACCACCACTTTGAGAGGTAAGTTGGGAAGCTGTAGGTTAGGTAGGCACCCAGGAGCTGGGCACAGGGGGCCGGAGGGAGCCGGGTGCAGGTGTGTCTTTTCGCGTCGGGAAATCTTACCCTCTGCTGGTTCCGGTTGGAGGGGTCCCTGGTTCTGAGGCTGCTGGCGTTGTCAGGAGCGTCGAGGAGGGTCCTTGGGTGCTGGATTCTTGGTCACAGTCACCAGGGGGACGTCCCCATGGTCTTTGTCCACTCAGGCACAGGCCGGGCTTGGCGGGTGCAGAGTGTGCAGGAGGCGCGGTTCCTGGCTGGCACCAGGGGTTTGTTACTTGCTTTGAGCCGAACCACTGCTCGTGGGAGTCCCAGTCTTTTAGGTGAGCAAGACAGTCCGGTCCTCTGGGGCTTTCGAGGTTTCTGACCACTGGAGATGCCGGGTTTTAGCAGGAGGAGGTTCGAGGGTCGACAGGCCTGTAGGGCTGGGGCCAGGGCAGTTGGTGTCGTCCTCTTGTTAGCAGCTGCACGGCAGGTCTTTTTTCTTCTTGTTCTTCTTTCTTGTTTCGGATTTGGGATCTGAGGAAGGAAGGTTCAGGGTGCCCCAAAATACTAAATTTAGGGGCGTTACAGGTAGGTAGAGGTCAGGGACCAATGGGTCCCTGCCCTGGAGTGGGTACACCCCTATCCTGCCATTCTCCAGTGGGAGGGGGGCAGGAGCCTAGTCCTGATTGGGTAGGACTCCCCATCCTCAAGATGGCGAGAGCCCGAGTTGAGCTTCACCTCGCCTCCCCCACCTTAGGGGTGGGGTTGGCAGAGGCTGGAACTCCCCATTTGCTCACTTAGGTTTTCCCGCCGATCTTCCCGCCAGAGTGGGGGTCAGAACCGGTAGGGGCCATTTGCTGAGTACAGCAAGTGGCCTGGAGAAGCTCACAAAGGCGGCATGCCCTTGAAGCTTCCCCTGCCCATCCTGGGGGAGGAGACCTAGCACCTCGCCCAAGACATGCATTGTTGTAGACCAGCAACATGTCTGCTGGGTGGCAGCCTAGGCAGCCTCTCAGTCAGGATGCTGGTTGCTGGTTAGGTTCAGGGGGCATCTCTAAGGTGCCCTCTGTCGTGCATTTTACATTAAATCCCACACTGGCATCAGTGTGGGTTTAATGTGCTGAGAAGTTTGTTATCAAACTTCTCAGTCTTCAGTGCAGCCATCATGGTGCTGTGGAGTTCGTGATGACGACCTCCCAGCACCATATACTCTTAATGGCAGCACTGCACTTACAGTGCCCAGGAATAGACCTGGGTACTAAGGAGTACAGGGCTCATGCACCTGTACCCACACCACTGGCATAGGGCACCCAGCTAGAGGGGTGACTGAGGTATGCCAGGGCAGTGTGTTTTGTGGGCATGGCACACAGGGATGTGTGCCATGTCGACTCTGTTTTGTTCTGCACCAAGACACTCAGCCTGCAAAGTCAGTGTGTGTGTGTCAGGGTACAAGGCCTCTGAGGGTGGCACAATAAGTGCTGCAGTCCTTAGGGGCCTTCTCTGGTCACAGGGCCCTGGGTACCTAGGGTACCATTTACCAGGGGCTGACATGTGGCCAGAGATGCCAGTTGGGTTTAGGCATCATGCAGTTTTAGGGAAGGAACACAGGCCCTGGGCACCTGATTGGCTGGAGCCCAGGGCACACTCAGTAAAAGTACATCATCAATTCAGCAAAAAGTGGGGGCATACCATGCAAGAAAGATGGCACTTTCTCACAACGATTCAGTAATGTTTACAATATCCGTGGTGAAAAATATAGGTTCATTCTTACATTGAAAGGATTTTCTTAGATTTAATTTTCTCACTTTGTTGTGTTTCGAAAAATAGTATGATTTCTCTGTTGTGTATTTTTTATTCAGTTAAAAGTCCCCCAGCAAAACTGTCATAAGCTGTGCCAAGTAGTAACGATGGTACCCGACTCATTTGAGTAGTTCTAGCATCTTTTTCACTGAGCTATTTAAACTTAAGCTAGAGATAGAGCTAGATTAAAGATGATTTGCAAATTGTGGTATACAGGACTGCAGACCAAGAAATTACCAGTTGCAAAGATTATTCGAGCAAATCATCCATCACCTTTTTTTTCTCCTTAATATGATTCCATAAGTGCTAAGGGTAGGTCAGGAAGTCAGTCCTCTGCTCTCTATGCAATCAAAACCAAGCTATACCTCACTAATGATCCTAAACCTGCCAAAGCTGGTCTGAGGTTGCTTATGTTCACATCTGGAGGAGACTTTGCCTGGCAGTTCAGAGCTGGCCCAAACTTCTCTGTATAGAATGACATATTGGGCAAGCAAACAATGATGGACTGGAATGTGGCCCAGGTAACTACCAGTGACTGAGATGATTTAAGCATTCCACCCATAACCATTTTGTTTTTCTTAGTGCAATGCCCTAAGTGTTGCGAGTATGCCCAGATGTACGTTGTGGGCTCACAACACCATAGAATTCAAACTATTCCTTATTGATGAGGCGTACGTGGGCTGAACCTGGTCTGGAGTTGCAAGTGCCTCAATTCCTAAGGCGATCTGGCCTGATAGAGTTTTCCTATTGGAGCCACACCAAGGCTTATTTACATAAGACGGGTATCTGTCTTGAGTGACATAAAGGGCAAAAACAAAAGAAAGGACTGCAATGCAGCCATGAGTAATTACTAGTGGCTCACATTAATTCAAGAATTCCACCCAGGACCACTTTGCCTTCGTCAGCGTGAGACGTATTTCCATATATGGGTCCCCGGACTCACTGTGGTGTAAGAATTAAGCTATACTTCTCTGATTAGGCCTTAGTACCTCAAAACCAGTTCTGCGTTGCATTCATCTGGTCATTGTCTAGAATGGGTAAAAACAATAGACTGAAAAGTGACCCAAGTAGTTACCTAGGCCAGGTCTAATCAAAAAATGTCCACCCTCACCTATTTGTTTTTAGAAATTTATTTCCATTTCGTTTGAGGTACAGCAGGTCATCTTTTTTCAAAGGGGGTCAGTTTGCTATAAAATTAACCGTATTTGTTTGAGTAGTCAATTTGAAATGTTGTTTTTTGAAGTAACATTTCATTTCGTGCATTGTAGCAGGTTAAGCAGCAATTAAAAAATACCAATAAAAATTTTTGCATTAAAAGTATGGTATTTCAAAGTGAAAATTTTAGGCAAATACTAGATGTTCTGCAAAATCATATTACCCACCTTTTTGGAATACAACATGGCTCACCCTTATTCATGTAGACACCACACCACTGGCTCTTTAGTACAATCAGAATTGTATTGAATATGTTAGGGTTATGCTCAATGTTCTTCACAGCAAGTATCTTCACATATCTTTAATGCTATATCGGCCTGTTCGGTGCTTGAGGTCAGTGAGTCAAAACATTCTTTTCTTTCCAGAGCAACATACAAACTGACCCTACGTGTATTAGAATATTTCCTTTCTAACCGGCTCCCTTTGCTTCTTAGAAGTGAGGAAAGACCTGTGGATGTCCAGTTCGGACAGGCTTTTTGACTACTATTAACAGGACTGTCTAGCATTAGGAATTATTTATCAAAAATAGTTAGAAGTCACGCATGTTGCCTTGTTGCCGGAGGCACGGAGATGTTTGCTGAATGTCTGGGAGCCGACTGATTACAATGTGATGCAGACGCAGTGGGTGACTCTGGGCTATATGGTAGCGAAGCGTGACATTGCACAACTGTGGGGCTCCCAGAGGCCACCAACGGTCTCAGCGTGGAAGGAACACATGGACTGGTGTATGTTCAGAGAGAAAACGGTGTATGTGGCGAGAGGCAAGCCTGGGAAGTGGATTAAGGTGTGTGGGGTCCCTGGAACTCCTATCGTGGAGGTATTTGCGCCCCGCCCCAGACGCGAGAGATGCATGCTGCTCTGTCTCCCTAGCCCGCGCATTCCTCTATGCACCTGCGACATGTGCATTTGGTTTCTTCTGCCTGCCCCCCTCCCCCCTCTTTCTCCCTGGGTTTGTTTACCCCTTCGATACGGGGAGCACATGTTACTACTATTGACCTCCTCTTGCCTTGTGTGTGTGATGTTTTTCGTTTTCTTTAAAAATATGAAACCTTTCTTTGCTTGTCTATGGACTGCGGCTGGCTGAGTTGATTAGCACTCCAGTAGCTCTCTTATTGCTTCACCGATGTGGCTGTTAAGATGTGTCTATGCTTATAGTGTGCATTAGCGGCCGGCCTGTTGGTTGTAGGCCCACACTTGTATGTCTCTGAAACTGTAATAAAGGTTTTTCAAAAAAAAAAAAAGAAAAAAAAAATAGTTATTGTGAGGCATACAATAATCTGAACATCTGTCTTGTGCTACCCTCCTTAACCTGTGCAAACCAATTTCGAGCAGCCTATTGGCTGCACAAGTGCTATGTAGAAAATAGGTTTTTCAGGCAGTAGAAAGCCAGTCACTCAAATATTCTAGTCAGAATCCGTTTTCTAAAACTTAAGGAACCTTTGCAGGTAGATCAGAAAGTGTTCTGCAGGATGACCTTTTTCTATATTAACATGTAGTACATTATTCTGCCATCTAGTGGGAAAAAGTTATATTAAACCTCTTGTGATCATCACCAAAAAATAAGCAGAGTCTGTATGACCCCCAATGCCTTCAGTGTGATCACCATCTTCAAATTCTACTTTTCACCATTGTGTTATGAAACATTCTTCTGATGGGTATCATTAGTTTTAATTTACTTAGGCTTACAACGGTTAAAAAGTTGATTTAACTGTGGATCAATAATGATTCTGAGAACACAAACATCTGAAAATTGACAGCAAGCTTTTTTTGTGGTGACTATGTCAACGATTTGTGAATATGTTTAATTCAAAATCCTTATGGCGGGATAGTTAGTTTTTTTCTGCCTTTTTAAAAAGTATGTTTTAATAAGTGACAGCTTGATATTTAGGTTCTGTCTGATTTTGGAGCTGGGAACCTTTGGAGCTGAAATCTTTGGAAAATGCTTGTTTTCAAGATGGATGATTTGGATAAAGAAAGATCACATTTGGCGACAGTATCAGCAAAATCGTATTTTGTGTAAATGAAGAGGAAGTTTGTTTCCAAGGGAACTCTTTTCATACAACCCAGTGAACCGTTTGTCAACAGAATGTAAAGTTACATTGTTAACAAAGTAGCCTCAATAAAGGCAAAGAACAAGAATAGATATAACTCAAAGAATAAAAGCTAGAACCTGTGTAAAGAAAGAATGAAAGATATGAAGACTGTCAGAGGTCCGGTCGCCCTCCAGCCAGGGATAAAACAGCAAGCAAATTTTGTATTTCTAGTAAAAGATATGGATGAGAGAGAGAATTTTTATAATTGAAGCTTCAAAGGATTGGCAGTATAATTGAATTTAAAAGAGGTATATTAGAAGAATAGAGTGCAATAGAGAAGGAGGTTCTAAAAACCTCAGATGGGGTGGGCACTAAGATTTCTGAACATGGAGGGAGTGGACAAGAGGGTTAGAATTCTATAGGAGAGTATGAGAGTAGGCAAAGGGAAAAAGGTAGCTGTGGACAAGAATTACAGAGATCATTCCACATAGCTTTGAAAAAGGTGCGTTTTCAGTTCTTTGCCGAAGGTTAGGAACTATTTTGAGCACCTCAGGTAAGCTGGGAGTGAGTTTCACAGAGAAGGTGCTTCCCCAGTGAATGACTGTTTGGCGTCTTTGCAACTTCTGATTTTTTTCCCTTCAGATTTTAGTGCGTCACTGCATCTGATGCTTTTATTGCCACCTGGTATTTTTAGAGAAGCTCCACGATATTCTGAATGTTGCATAAACATGTTCTTAAAAGTAATGCAGTATTGCTTGAAGTTGATCTTGGCTTGTATCGCAAGCCAGTGCAGGTCATATAGAAAAGGCAATACGTAGTCATACTTTCTAGTGCCTGGTAGCACCCTAGCCGCAGAATAAGGAATGTCTTTCATTGGTGCCAAAGGCATGAAACGCCTGCTAGAATGGATTACCATAATCTAGCATACCAAGTACAGTGGCCTAGACTGTGGTGCAGCAGTCATTAGGGTGCAATATGGGTTTGAGCTATTTTAATGAATGAAGTGATTGCAGAGTTGGTTGTACAAACAATTTGTGAATTAATTGAAAGACTGTAATTGCTCCAAAGGTGAAGTGATTTTAATTTGTCTACCAGGACATAAAGGAAATTTGTTGGTGCTAAGCTCAGGTATCCAAACAGTTTAGAATTTTATGTCAAGGAGCTTTCTAATAAGGATCACCTCAGTTTGCTCAAATTCAACTTGAGGAAGATTGACATCTAGTTGTAAAGTTTTTTTTTCTGAATGTGGATACTTTGATTTAAGTTTTATATGAATGTTAGTGTCATCTGCATATTAAACGATTGCGCCTTCTCTAAACGCCGTTTAGCAGCTTAATGGTTACATGTACAGGTTGAACAATGTGGGTGCAAGAATAAACCCATTAGGGATCCTGACTGACATTGGCACGTTTCCTAATATGACCAACTGCTCAATTTTCCATTAAAAAGATCCTGGTCTTTACACCAATACATGATTTAAAGATATCATCCAGTATTTTAAGCATTACAGTTTCTGTGCTGCAACCTTTCCTTAAGGTGGATTTGCATGAAGCCAGCAGCTTTTTTGATCGATGTGGCTGGCTTGTAGATCAGCAATGCTTTTTCTTTTACTTTGCCCTTCTGTGGTAAGTTTGTTACGGGCCTCAAATTGGAAAGTTGATTGGGATTGTCTTTTTTAACAGAGGAGTGATTTTGACACATTGGAGGCAATCGGGGAAGGTGACATCTGTAATGACACAGTTATAATGCAATCCAAAGTTTTCAGGCTAGATAAAAATCTGTTTTGTTGATAACATCCTGAATGATGTATTCGTAGTAGAAAGCTGGCTTAATGTTTTTAAAAATAATTTTAACTAGTTCTTCGGTAATAGGGTTGAAATTGGACCAGATGTTTTTTGAATAGAGATGTAAGTGATCGTTCCTGTGAAATTTCTGATATGTTGATTGTAATTCTGATTTGTGTGGTGCTATTTGAGAAGACATTAATACACTCAGTGCACTTGTCCATTGGTTGGAAACTGCACCAGATCCAATAAGATCTCATACAACACCTCATTCTTTAATTGTGACAATTGCTTAGACATATTCAGTCAGCCCTGCTTCTACTTCAGGTCCACCCCCTGTAATAAAGAGCAACACACAAGATACCATGTAGAAAAAAATATTTAAAACCGGGCAGCTGCATAAGGGCAGTTTCCCAATTCTACTGTGTTACTGCTCATATATAGGCTTCAGTATTGGGAGGATATTGAGGACGTTTTACAACTTTGACCTGATGAACATAAAGTAGGCTTCATTTATTGTGCAGTACAGCAGATTGTCATGCTTAAAATCATCATTAGGCAGATCAGATCCAACTCATCGAAGGATATGCCATTCGCCACAGGCATAGCTTAGAGTTTCCGACTTTAGATGCAAGGCACAAAGCCCCATGATAAATATGCCTTAAAAAGGTTGAACATCTCTGTATCTCAAGTGTAAAAGGATACTGAGACTGTCAACATAATGGGTACATTATGACAAAGTGGTTCTTTTAGCCAAGGATCTAGGTCCTCAAGACAGGCAGCAATCCTTTCCACGGGGATTGCATCAACAATATTTGTTTGCTTGTAGTGATATATTTATTCTTTCTTTACTATAAAATGATCATTTTCTTTTCATCAGATATAATCTTTTGCTTTTTTTCTTGCAAACATTTGAGCTAATCCAAAACAGATTTATTTGAAACACATTTTAAATCACCCACATCCGCATGCATACCTCAATCTTCTGCATTCATCACACAAATTGCTTCATAAATCACAGGACTTAAAAGAAAAAATAATTCCTGTATACTGTTCACTGTTGGATATTGCTTCAGCTCTCATTGACAGAACAAATAATGCTTCAGAAACAATATAGAATCAATTCAGTTATGCATTAATATCTTTTCGCGTTCTTAATTCTTCTTATTTTAATACTGTTGTATCTCATTGTGGCTTAGCCAGTCTTCCTCAACACTCGTTTCAACACAAAATCCTTCCTCAATGGTGTCACATTTCTCGACCCCCTTAAACCACACAAAGCCTGCAATTACATAAAATGTTACTGAGCCACACATTCAAGTATAAGCACTAACATTAAAGTGCTGCTAATGTAGCTGCCACGAGTAGGTGATAAAACTATTATTCTATTCTCCAGATCATAACATTCTGTTTGGTAGGCATCGGAAGTACTTCCCACACCAATGGGAAATCATCTGTCTCAGGCACATGGGACTAAAGCATAAGGCAACATGAATATTGCATAGAATTTAAAAGGAAACCACAGAAATAAAGGCCAATAAAATGTGTGTAAAAGAAGATCATATACCTCCGCTATTCAGTCTCATCTACAAAAGAAATTTTCTCTACAGGAAATCAGGGAGAGTACTCCGTTTATTGCCTGATTTTAGAAAAACATGGTATCATAAGCTCTGTCTTAGACATGTGACCTAAACAGATACATAATGACAGCCTTGGAAGATGTCATTCAATTGCCAGAAGAGGACTGTTGATGTCAGTGGACCTCAAGAACGCCTGTTTTCACATGCACTTGTACCAATTACATCAGAAATGTCTTTTGTTTCTGGTAAGTGGCTAGATAACAAGTCAAAGTCTTCCATTCGAAATAAAGTCCAAGAATGCTCACAAAAGGCTTGGCAGTGATGGCACATCTAAGGCAACAAGCGGTAGAAGGGTATCAATACCTAGACACTTAGCTGTTATAGGGGAATGCCATAATACCCCAAACAGAACTATACAAATGTTGTCCCTGTTGGACTTTACAGTTAATTGCTGTATGTCATCTTAAATCATTCTGAACCGAGGCAAGCAGGGAAGTTGTCCAAATAGATACAGAAAACACCACAATGATGTATTACATAAGGAGAGTGGGCTAAAGTCTCAACCCTTGAACAATAAGGCACAAATGTTTTGTTGTTGGTCAATACAACACAATGGACAACTTATTACCTTTTTTTTGCCGGTTCAAATGAATGCCTTTGCTGGCTCCCAAGTTAGACAACTGAGGGTCACTTGTGAATGGGAATTACATCAGCCCTTTGTCGATTGCATTTTGTGGATTGGGGACAACTCTTCATAGACATATTTGCTACACACACAATCTCCAAATGTCATATATTTGCATTCAGGTTTCCACATCGTTCTAAGATGGTGATGCTCTGTCAACATCTTCATCAGGATTCTTGGCACATGCTTTCTCCTCAGTTCCACTAATATCATATGTGGTAAAAAAAAATGCAGGACAGCATACATGTCATTGATATCCCTATACGATTGTTCAAAATTGTCAACCAACAGACCGAAGCTTACAATGCAACCAAGATCAACAATAACTCAGTGGAAATCTCTTCGTTTTTCAATGGAAAAATATTGGAAATCGAAAATTGTATCCGAGAAAAAAAGGCTAAGAGCAAATGTAGCAAATGAACACAATTCTGACGGTGTATCCCCCATACCCAGTGGAGGAACAGACGGAGACCAACCTATCCAAAACCAAAAATCAAGCTGTCTGGAGTTCAAATCACTTACTGAGGAAGAGGTCCACAAGACGTTATTATCCATGAAACCAACTTCACATTTCAACGAACCTATCCCCTCCACAATGTTAAAGAAACTCAGTCACCTCTTTTCACCCATACTGAATAAGATCGTAAATTCATCGCTAAAACAAGGCATTATCCTGAATTGTCTGAATGCTGGGCAAGTGACACCCCTCCTGAAAAAAGTAGGAGCAAACTCTACAACTCTTAGCAACTTTTGTCTAGTATAGCATATTCCCTTTCTGGCCAAATTGCTAGAAAAATTTGTACACAAACAATTGAGTCAGCACATTGATCAATTTAACTTACTCAACAAATTTCAATCAGGATTTAGACCTTGGCACAACACAGAATCGGCTATTGCTCTCATAATAGATTACACTCTCAAGATGCCAGACTACAACTTCTCCTGCCTACTCATACTACTACACCGATCATCGGCATTTGACATAGTCAATCTCAACAACCTACTAAAACTGCTATAAAACAGAATGAGACTATCCGGGAAAGTGCTCTCATGGTTTGCATCCTTCCTGCAGAACCGCTCAAAGCGAACAAACTAGGAACCTCCTTCTCAGGTACCACACCAGTGAGATGCGGAGTCCCACAAGGTTCAACCATATTCCCCTAACTCTTTAACCTATACATGGAGCCACTGACGCAAATCTTCAAATAATCAAACGTTGCATACCACATGTACGAAGATGACACTCAATTATATTTAAAGATAACCTCCCAGGAAGATATCATCCAACTAAATAACACTCTGGTCATAACCCAGACTAGCTTAAAACAACCTTAAGCTGTACTCACTGGAACAGAATTCCTACTTTTATTCCCTCAGAACAGCTCTACACACATTCAAGACTGGCTCAATCACCTCGAAGCCTAAACTGCAAACTTATCAATCTTGATTTCACAAATCCCTTGGAATATACTGGACAAGAATCTGAACATGCAGGAACATATCAGTGCTACAACCCGCAGAGCATAATTCCAACTCAAGCTACTAAAGAAAATGAAACCATTTCTGCCACCTCCAGACTTCAAACAAGCAGGTACAATCATTATTGGTCTCAAGATTAGAATATGGTTCTGCAACCTTTTCAGGTCTTCCCAAATCCAGAATGGTTCCCCACAAAGCGACCCGCAACTCGGTAGCTAGACTGGTAACAGGCACTATACGCTTTGACCATATTACCCTGTCACCTAGGTTTATCAACTGGTTCTCGCGTGAGGCCAGAACTCAAGTGGAAATTGCTTACCTCACGCATGAAGCTGTACATCGTAACGAACCAAGGTACCTGGTAGAAAAGATTCGAATTTTAGAAGACAGCCGCTCACTCAGAAGTGCAAACTCTCTGACTAGAACCCTCCAGATTCAGAAAACAAACACGCTTCTTTTCTGGATTAGGATAGGATAGGATATAAGTTTATAAAGCGCGCGATTGCCATGGCGTCTTGGCGCTAGTGAGTGTGGAAGTGGTGCAATCTTTATTGCGAGGACTATATTGAGGCAAACAGCCAAATCTTCAGGACTTTCCTAAAGGATTGATGGTTTGGCAAAAGTCTCATTGCAGTAGGCAAATTATTCCACAGTTTTGCTGCACTGTTTGAAAAAGTTCTTCCACCCCATCTTACTCTCCTAGTCCTATTTACCCGAAGAAGGCCCAAAGTACTGGATCTCAGGGCACGACCGGGGATATAGCGTATCAGCATTTTTTAAATTTCTTTAGCTCCTCCCCCAAAGAATGCTTTGTGGACCAGGCATAATGCCTTAAATTCCACACGTTGCTGTACAGGAAGCCAGTGAAGTGCTCTAATTCCCGCCGAAGTGGATTGGCCTCTAGGAATATTTAAAAGCAGCCTCGCAGCGGAATTCTGCAGTGACTGTAACCTACTCAGTTGAGTTTTATTAATCCCCCAACAGCAAGGCATTACAATAGTCAAGCTTGGACAGCAGAAGGGCCACCACGACTGTCTTTTGTAGTTCTTGCGTTATGAAAGGAAAAATCTTTTTTAAGGTTTTTATTAGGAAGAAGCAAGAAGAGGTAAGACTATTCACCTGAGCAGAGAAATTTAGCTGGCTGTTAAAAATGACACCCAGGTTTCTCACCTTGGATACAGGGCTAGTGCACTCTCCGGCCTTCAGTGGCCACCAGGAGTCGTTCCACAGGGATTGCCCCTGACCAAACTTGATGATCTCCGTCTTGTCTGTGTTAATCTTCAGGAAGCTATGGTTCATCCAGGTCATAATTTCTGAAAGACACGCATGAAACCTGACAGCTGTGTCATCCGGCTGATTAGCTATCAAGACTATAAGTTGGGAATCATCCGCGTAGGACACTAGGGCGAAACCATGCTTCCTGATAAGTCTGGCCAGGGGAATGACATAGATGTTAAACAACGTGGGTGACAAAGCTGATCCCTGTGGAACCCCACAAGGGAGATGGAAACTGTCAGACTGAAAGCCATCCCAGTATAGGCTCTGCTCCCTACCCTCCAAAAACGATGAGGGAAGGGATGGAGCTGGGTCCTCGATACCAACCTCCTGTAGCCTCCGTACTAACACAGTGTGATTCACGGTGTCGAAAGCTGCTGACAGGTCTAACAGTACGAGGATTGCCCTGCCCCCTCTATGCACCATTCCTCGGATCTCCTCTGCTGCTACAAGCAGAGCAGATTACTTGGAATTCTGTGATCGAAAACCATGCTGAATCGAGTCCAGCAGATTAAAGGTGTCCAGGTAGTCAGTCAGTACCTTATTCACTGACGTCTCCAGGATCTTAGCTGCTATAGGCAGACCAGCTGTTGGGCGATAATTCTTGGGCTCTGAGGGGTCTAAGGTAGGCTTTTTCAAAATTGGCCTGATCGTAGCTTTCTTCCAGCAAGTTGGGTAACTGCCTGACCCCAGCACTTGGTTAATTAAGGGAGTCAGTTCATCCCCAATTCTATTTGCAGCCAAATGCATAATCATGGGAGGACAGGGATCTTTAGGTGAGCCTGATTTTGTAGAGACGATAAGTTTACACATTTCCTCGCTAGTAGTTGCTGGAAAACATACTAACCTAGAGTGTATTATACCCGTCTCAACCTGGGGTTGTTCTGACTTATCTGAGCTCAATTGAGTATTCAGGAGGTCATCGTAAATTAGTTGGACCTTATTCTGGAAGTATGTGGCTAATTTATCACACATACCTTGATCTAGCTGGAACATGTTGGCTTGCTGCGATTTGGAAAGCAGAGTAACCGTTTTGAAAAGCTCCTTGGTAGAATTACCTGCTTCCTCAATCTTAGTAGTATAGAACAATCTTTTAGCAGCAATTATTGCGTCTTTATACTGTTGAAGAGCACAATTGTAGATTGTTTTCTTGTCTATACTGTAATCATGCCTCCAGAGTCGCTCCGCTTTCCTACAATTTACTTTTAAACCTTATAGCACAGAGCTATACCAGGGAGCTGAAGGTTTTAATCTCTTGACTGTTACCAGTTTTTCAGGTGCCACAGAGTCGGCTGCTGTCACGAGCCATTCATTAAACATGGATGCTGCCTCATTATTGTCCTTACTCAGCGAAAGGGGAAGTTGGCCGAGGGCCATATTTAGACTGTCGGCTTGGACGCTAGTCCATCGTCTGGTCTTTACCTTTAGCGCTTTCGTATGGGTTTGGTGTGTTGGCAGAGAGACCCTGATCTTAACATAGACCGCTCTATGGTCTGACCAGGGAAGAGCAGTAACACTGGTCAGATCGATATCTGCATTAATAGAAAAAATGCCATCTAAGATATGGCCTGCCTGATGGGTGGGTTCATTTACTAGCTGGCTAAAGCCAAAAGCTGCCAGATTGTCTAATAGTCTGCCAGAGTCTAGATTGTTGGTTAATTCCAAGTGATAATTAAAATCTCGGAGAATAATAAAAGGATTGGCTCCAAGGATTTGGAACTACTTACCATCCAAGGTTTGGGCTAACCCATTGACACATGTCATCAAAAAAGAGGCGAAAAAGATCCTACTGAACAGATTCCTCTCTGAAAAATCACTCTGAGCATGTCCCCTGGGTGCATTGGCAGCGACAATGACTGTAAAAATAACTCAGGTCTGAAAGACACAATTCTCAGTGGAATCCAAGCACAAATTGTCCCTTGGGTTCCTGGAGCAAAACCGACGCAAAGCAGAATCATGAAACACTACCCTGGAAAACCCATTCCAATGACTCATAAAGAATGGAGATCCTCTAATAATAACTCTGTTACTACATACCATATCTTACTGGAGTTCTTAAAAGTTGCGATTTGTTTTTATTAGATTTTCTTTTTATGTATCAGCTCTTCGTTTATGTATTATATGTACAGTGCTCTGATACCCTTGGTCATGTTCGCACTTTATAAAACACCACAACTAAAATAAAAATAGCACCATTATTGGCTTTCCAGACTTGATTTTCACATCTGATGCATCTGTCAGCAATGCAGCATCAGGAAATGCCAATAATACTACTCTTGTTATCGCTGCAGTAAGGTTGTTGCCTGGCACCCAGACTGAGGCCTTTAACCTTGGTGTCTGCATTAGAAAGAGCATCACATATTTTCGATGTCAAAAAGGCAATAATGTATTATATCGATGAGAAAATAACAGTTTATCGTTGATGCAATAAAAGGTTTTACTTTTACATGAACCCAACCACTTGATGGAAGAATAACACACTACATTTGACTCTAGTCTTAAACTGGCTATTGTCACTTAAGTAAGTAGTTCTTTCCGAAGAGAGGAGTCAACATGGTAACATTAAGATAACATTAATAGTTTATTTTCTATTTGCAGAACAAAAATATTCATCAGATTTCCGAAGAGCCTATTCGCAACGGAAGATGCCTTGGAAGTGCGGAAGGAGAGCCTGGGTGAGAAGAAAAAAAATATCTCTGATAGGGTGGAAGTTGATGGTTAGGGAAGGGACTGTGGCACCTGCTGATTAGTGGTCACTTATAGCTCTCATACCATGCTAAGCACTGGTGACACCATAACTCTTTTCAAACTCATACTGTGTTTTCAAAAGGCATTGTTGCAGTGCTTCCAATTCGTACTGTTTTTCCACAGTTGGACTCGGTGGATCTTTAACTCCCAAATGTTTTATCTGGTTCCCACTTGCAGTTTTGACAGTGTATTTACCTTCTACATGAACACACAATTTCTAATGTGGAGTCTTTGCAATGCAAACGTCACCCGTAGGTGGTGTCCCTGTTTTCCACAAAACAGTAGTGTCAACAGATTGCTTTATAGGATTTATGTTGGACACATTCCATCTCAGTGGCTGTAGCTCCATTACAGGATTACTGTCTTCCTTATGGAGGCTCAGCAGTGCTTCATCTTTCACATA
This sequence comes from Triturus cristatus, assembly GCF_964204655.1. Classification (NCBI taxonomy): domain Eukaryota; kingdom Metazoa; phylum Chordata; class Amphibia; order Caudata; family Salamandridae; genus Triturus; species Triturus cristatus. The sequence continues at coordinate 826,132,617 of NC_140584.1, read as the reverse complement.
ATGTGTCCTTCACCCTTCAAATGTGACCCTGATCCTACATCTCTTTATAATATACTATGCGTACTCTTACTTTTCCTTTTCTACAGTGACCCTTATCCAGTCTTCGTGGAAAGGGTACCACCAACGCAAGAAGTTCCTGCATCTGAAGAATTCTGGTGAGAACACCCAGTGAAATTATTTGCTGTTCATATTGTTTAGGTTTTTGGGGTAGATATCATAGGAGTCGCTCAGTGATGACAAGGGTTATACTTGGCAGAAAAATGTTTCTTAGCTTGGCTGAGCTGGCCAAGCTGAAATGTTTGGGTTCAAAATACTTAATAAAAGACGTTTGGGCAAGAGTGTTTAGGGACATGGATTTGCAGCACAAACTTACTAAAGCGTTCAAGTTGAAGAGGTTTTAGTTTGATCTAAAATAAGTGTTCTGGGGGAAGAGGATTGTAGGTTTAAAATGATGTTTCTCTGAAAGTTGTCATTTATGAAGTTTGCTATTCCTGTGATTTTTTTTTCAATTTAGAAAGAGCAGGGTTGTTTATTGTATATCTTTACGGGCTCATATCTAAAAGTATTCTTTTCATGCAGCCATTGTTATTCAGTCTTGGTGGCGTGGAACTATCGGGCGTAGAAAAGCTGCCAAAAGGAAGTGGGCTGCAGAAACCATTCGGCGGTAAGTAGTGCAGTGCATTGATTTGTGCTATGAAGGATTGTGAAAAAGAGCCTGTTCTTCCCCACAGTCCTGCATACAATTTTCAGCAAACAGGAGTTTATTTTACTTCCCTTTTTATCCCCATGAACAGAAGATCTGGATAGAGCCATGAAGTATTCTTATAGAGGTTTTCATCGCTGTTCATCTAACTTAAAATGTTACTCCTTTTTTCTTTGGGAGGTAGCAGTGTACAGTTATCTGTAGATTAATAGAATGTGTCTCCTCTTTCTGAGTTGGTGCATTTTAATAAGGTATTACCTTCACTTCTCCTAGTAGTAGTAGATGTTTTATTGAGTAATTTCCTTTTCTCTTCATGAAGTTTTACTTTTTCTGCTGTTTCTTATATTCTTGAACTTCTCATCCTTTCTTTATTGAGTGGTTCCTTTACATGTTTTTTTTACACTTTCTCCTAATCGGTTCACTCACTTAAATTTTTGCCTGATGAATGAATATTCTCCTCTCTGCATTTCTAGGTTGATCAAAGGCTTTATTTACCGTAACTACCCCCGTTGCCCTGAGAATGAATACTTTATTGATTACATTCGCTACTCTTTTCTGATGAAGCTGCGGCGGAATCTTCCAAAGAATGTTCTGGACAAGTCCTGGCCCACACCTCCCCCATCACTCAGTGAGGTACATGAGACTGACATGATAACATTAACATGCTGACCCTGTACAGGAGGTTTGGAAAGAGGGGCGCTCAAGGACTAAAGATGGGATTTTGATCTTTGATAAAAGTGAACATTATTTTGGAGCCGCATATATATTTTTGAATAATTATTGTACTATTTAAAAGAACATCTGGGATTCATCCACTGGTTCACACCTGGTGTGTGACCTACCTTAATTGATAAGCGACTGTGCTTCAGTCAGAAAAATGCTTCTTCTGACTTTTAAGGACATGTTTTTAAAACAGTAATCCTGATCACTGCAAAAATATGTTCTTAAGAATGTTGGGAGTGATGTTCGAGTGGAAGAACAGTTGTTTGGAAACAGGTGGGAGGTGCTCAAAAAGCCTTTTTCTTCAATCGATGGATAGGGAGTTTGGCACAGCAATACCAGAATTTACTTAGGAATACAGAGGTATTCCCCAAAAGATGGGTTAGTAGCTTGACTGAGGAATACTGTGCCTCTCCCTTCTGGGATTTTGTGGTGAGTAGTTTGGCTCTGTGATAGAAATCTTATAGACCTGACGATTGGCTCAGAAATGTAAAGCCTTTCCCCACTGGTTGGCAGCCATTGTTTTGCTTCAGGGTTATATCACCTTTCTGTGCTGAATGGCCAGGTATTTGGCTCGGCAGTAGAGAGCATTTCTTTTCTAGGCATAGTAGAAAATGGTCTAACACAGCAGTACAGAGTTGGCCCTTCCTAGAGTTACGTCTCAGCCATACAGGTTTCTCAGCCCGCAAATACCGATGACATCTGGTTTGATGGGCTCTTGCACCTACCATGAAGAAATAGTAATCATCACACAACACCAGTAATGAGGAGTGCTCACCTAAGTATCTGCTCCTAACTGTGCCCCCTTTTCTTACAGGCCTCACAGCTCCTGAGGGATATGTGTATGCAGAACATGGTGTGGAAATACTGCAAAAGGATCAGTCCAGAGTGGAAACAGCAGGTACTTTTGGATCTATGCTGAGAAACCTCTTCAACTGTAAACAAACTTGCTGTGCCATGACAGGGTGAATAAAAAGTATATAGCTATACAATGCACTTCCAGGCATTATGAATTCACCGCCGAATATGCCCCTGCCTGGGTTAATGGATTGACTGCCAGTGATGGCTGAACCTTTTCAAGGGTCCTAGGCATTCCTCCTCAAGGGTCGTAGCTGGCTGCTTTGAGCTCTGCTCTGCATGAGTTGCTGCTGTTTTCTGATCTCTTCTGTTCTGAATGTTCTTGATTACCATTTCTGTATCTTTTACAGACTGACATTATGGATTCCTAATTCTAATACTTGCTCTGTCTTAGGTTTTTGGTTCCCCGTACTGAGCTCTGTTCTTAAGGGATGTCATACTAGTTTTGTGCCTTGCTCTGCCCGTAATCTCAGTTCCCAATGCTATGCTCTGCTTTGGTGGGGCTGAGAGAGGGTTGCATTTCCCAGACATATCTAAGCCCTGCTTTTCAGGGGTCATATTTCCCATGTCTGTTTGTTTTTAATATAGTGCCATTCTCCACATGGGGATCTTGTGTCATCACCAAGTATCTGCCTGAGAGACCACCAAAAATGTGTCTGTTGTACTGAGAGAGCGATTCATGTTGATTTAAGAGATAATTAAGGGAGAACCATTCATTTTCAAAATGGTGATTTGAAACTAGCCTGCTAGGGCAAATAACTTCCCCAAGTCAATAAACAATTGGCCAATTAAAATTATTTTGATATTTTACGAGAGCGATCGAAGTTTTATCTTTGAATGATTTGATCTTGTACTCATTCAAAGATGCTTTTTTAGTACCATCCAAGAAACATTCGCATCCCAGTTTGCAGCTCATGAAGAGTGAACCAGATGGAAGCTTGCAAGTGGCTTTGGTCTGTGTGTTAGCCCCTTTTGTATCACAGGCAGGCACTCTCGCAGCTGACACACATAGTAAAACTGCAGAGTATGCATTTTTCTGAGTGCAAAGGTAATTCCTGAAGGCCCTGCTATTAAAAGAAAGACAGCAGATCAGGAGATGTTTCTGCTGCATGTTGTGTACTTTCTTTGTTCTTTCTTGACCTGATTAGCTTCTTACACTGGGTATGCATGACCACATGTGCTGACAACCCCAGTATAATGATTAAACTAACAGGGTTGTTAATGAATGATGTAAACCTAAATGATCTGCATTCACATTCATGAATGGATGTGACTTCATTGATTTAGTTTGAATGAAAGCTATCTCGAATTTGTTCACATCCACTCAAGACAATCTGGATTTGTATCCATCTAATGCTCCAATCTCACCTTCATCTCAAGGTGAAAAACTGGAGTGATGTGCGACTCATGTCTCTTAATAAATGGTGTATTACTGTTAGTGCCGTTTGAAACTCATTATAATAGTTTGCTTGATCGTTGAGGAGCATGAGCGAGCACAGTTTTAAACTCAGAATAGTTTGCTTGATCATTGAGGTACATGAGCGATCAGCATTCACTTGTGCCATAATGAGGTTTCTTTTGGGCACACTACACTCTGAAGAAGGACCAACTTCACAACAATGTTACAAATGTCCTACAAAAAGACATTCACACATTATTGACTAATGCAACTCTATGCTAGTAGAAATTCTGCAGAAAATATTGATACGAAAATTGCTACTACGGTTGTCTCACAACTTCTCAGAATTCACTAGCTCCTGGTTAGAGAATGATTACAATTCAAAATGATATCTATCACTCATACAGGTATGTATCACACATTGTTAAAATATTTCAAGACCATCCTTCAAACCTGCAAAACACCAGGATTCTGTGCCTGATCTTTTGTAAGGACCTCACAATCTTCAGACTACATTGAACAAGAGCAGGTTGTATGTCCTCATCCTGGCACTACAGTTATTGAAAGTATACCTTGTGACAAGTGGGTACACAAGAACAGATGGTAGTTAAGAGCGCCGTGCAATAGAAAACTTATTCAGAAATAAAATAATACATTTAACATAATATGTGAAAAACAATATTTAGATGTGTTCGAGTGGATCGTAAATCCAATGTTAAGGCAATTTTGATGTCTGCAATTCGTCACCCTAATCACACTAAAAAAACAAGCCATCTTCTATTGAGAGGACTTAACTTTGTAGTCTGAAGGATCTTGTTGGATAGCAGGTCTTCGATCTTCCACATCAGGCTGTGATGTGTGTGTCAAAGGGGCTCAGGCATCAATCAGCAACTAGAGACTACCTCCCCTTAAGTGCATAATGTAAGCATTTGCCTTCGCTCACTCACCAGTATTTGTAGCAGAGAAACCAACAAAGCGGGTCTCAGGAAATCCTTCCCCTCCCAGTACCTGTTGTGGCAGTACTCTGCTGCATCAATGTGAGTTGTAGCAACGAAAGGCAAAATGTATTCAGGGCATTGTTGTTTGTATCAACGGTCTGATATTGTTGTCCAAATCAGGGCAGGATGTGAAATTTGAGTTTGCAGAGAAGTAAAGTGCGGAACATCAGAGGGAAACCTTTCAAATTTTGTACAGAAGTACACCAAAGGAAGGGACAGATGTTATGAGGAACCAGAATTGAAGTTGCCAACAAATTGTGTAGCTTACAGCTCACCAATGTAAAAGGAAATTACCAAAATCTTATAGATGAAAGGCATACACCCTACACTTAAGAGCATGAGACATGGTTTAAAATACGCATGAGTTTACCACTCACTTGTCCAATTTGATCAATGGAGTAACAAACCAATCAAATGAAATTGTGTAGAAATTCCACAAACAAATCAATATGGAAATTCAAAAAGAAAAACAAACTGGCAGTATACAACAATGCTGCAAACCTTTTTTCATTTGTCAAGAGGGAAATTTTGACAATCCATAAGGGCGTATCAAAAATTGTGAACCATTACCATGTCCTCAAAAACCCGATGCTCCCGAGAAAAGAAATTTGTGGCTGGAGCAACTTTGCCCCGTCAGAGAGCCTGATGTTTCCTGAAAATGAAGAATTGACTCATTCCCTTCACTGTAGGGGGTGGGAATTCCCTTCCAGTTATTTAGCAGACAGTGTGCCAGATTAATGTGAAGTATATGGTTTTGGAGTGAATCACTGCATTCCAGAAAAAGGCTTTCCTCTGAGAAAAAGAGGAAGAATACTTGACTGTATGAACTGTTAGAATGAGTCAGTAGCCAATCTGGAGTCATTTGGTAAGTGATTCAAGAGCAGGCTTCGAGCCCTGCTGCCGTAGAGGGGAGTACATCTGCTCAGGCAACAGAAGTTCCATACAGCATTGTTTAAATCCTTTAAACTGATTATCAGTTGAATTAAGACTCGAATGAAAGAGCAGTTGACCTCTTTGAACCTCCCCTCCTCCAGAGTGCCTGTTCTACATCTTGGATATGAGGGCCAGTTTTACGGACATCAGTTAGCTATGTTGTGCCTCATAGACTCCTTATCTGTGAGGTCATGAAGAACTTAATAAAGCTTTTTCGAGGACCACTGGAGTGGTTTCAGTATTCAGACGTCCTAGCGCGCAGTGTTTGATTTTGGCCATGGATTAATGCCATTTGGTGGTTCCTCAAGGCCTATGCACATGGCATTGTGTTCAGAGCCCAAACTGATGCCGGGCTCAGTCATTATGCCCCCTACAGAAACTGGTGAGGGGTCATCCGACTCGGAGAAAATTACAGCCTATACGATTGGGCCATGCATTTCACAGAACCTCCATCAGGAGGTGAATAATAAGAGGATTGTATGTAGGCTGCAAGTACTATTAGACCTTCAGTAAATAGTGCAGATGGTAAGGTTGCACCAACTGCTTAATCTTATGATTACAATTCAAACATGTACGTGGACTTTCTGCACTTGGGATGAAGTTGTGTACTATCCATGAGATGGATTGGCATAAAAAAACTGACATTTATTGTGCATTAGGGGTAGAAGAATGATGCCTTAAATTGCTTTTTCAGGGGCATTTAGAAATCTCATTGCAGAACGGCAGGGAGGGACCCACTTCAGCTCACACTATTTTCAGGATAGTGGTAAGATAGTTGTGAGATGGGTGAGCCATTCTGTCCCACTAAATAGCGATAACAAATTCTTGGTGGTTCTTGCAGATATCAGTCTAATGTTTTTGCAACTTTGACTTTTGTTGGAATAATATATAATGCTCCTGCTAATTTGGCCATAAAACAGAATTCATTGTGGCAACTGGTTTAAATGGTGCTTGATCATTTACCTGAGCAGGCAGCGACTTTAGGACAAATGATGGCTTGTGGCATAGATGAGTTCAACCAAATATTCATGCTTGATCATGATTTGATTACTCTTGTGTGAGGGAACAGCTATTTCATTGCCAATAAATGATCCTGGCTCAAGTTGTCTGGAGTTTGTGGATGTCCATTTTAACTTAATGGGCATGCCATTAGATGGAGGGAGATTGTTTTTTGACAGTACTGACCATACACTAGAGAACTTTAAGTTGTCTAGACAGATCACAAAATCTACTACATTAAAACCCGTAATCACTACCCAACAGTATAGTTAGGTGCTTCTGACGCACAGGCATACATTTTGTAGAGGCCCTTCCTTTTCGTGAGACAGCACCAATATCTGAAGCTTTCCAAGGGCAGAGGACAAAATATAGCTGCCCAGTCTGCAGCCACAGTTGATTGCATGTATCAGAGGAAGCTGCTTTGATACCCTCCTTGCAGCTCCAATTCATTCTGGCTCTATTCCACAGCACAGCCCAGTCTGCCTTGCAGAATTGAGGAATGTTAGTGTGTTTCATGGATTAAGTTTCAGCTTCTCTACTATTGAAGCTAGATCTCTTGGCTGCTTCAATACAGTGGATTATGTCCTTCTTTTGAACAATATTTCCACCTTGCTGAGGGCTTTCAATAGCATTAAATCATTTCATTCTTTCCTTATAGGCAGAACCCAAATTAAACTAAATCCCTTCTTCCCTTTGCTTTGTGAAGCACTCTGCGGTGTTTCACAGATTGCTGCTTTTTGCTCAGCTTTATTTAATATCTATTGGTGCCCCTCACAATCGTAAGCAGATGGCAGCCATTTCTTTATTAGAGTATCACAAAGTAACCTCTTATTACACAGGGTTCAAAACTGGATGCACAACTACCTGCAATTAAATCAGACTAAGGGCCCAACTTGTATATTGACAGATGCCCCGTTGTTCCGCCAGGGGGATGGAATAGATTACTCCATCACCCTGGAGGATGGACCACCCACCAAATTTATAAATGACTGCCAAGCTGGTGGTCATTTATAATGCTTTGGCTGGAACTGTAGTCTAAATCGGTCGGGCGGACCATTATCTTGGCGGTAAGAATACTCAATCAGGCTCCAAGTCTGAGGTGATCATTTTTGGCACCTCATGCTGGACTTCCTTAGCAGCTCCTAATTGCCTTAAACTTGATCCCTCAAAAAAGGTAAAAAATGTGAATTTAATTTTGGCTTTGAGGCTACATTCTAACCTAGGGAACAGTAAGTCATTATCCGTTATTACAAGCTGTTTTTTTCAATATCACTCAGCTTAAACCTTTACTAGTCCTTCTTTCCTTAAAGAATCACTCTTTGGTAGTAGGTGCCACAGTAAATTCTAGACACAACTACTACAATTCCCTTCATTCAGGAATTTCAAAGATTCTCTTGGCTAGTCTACAAAGAGCGTAAAAGTAAAGCAGTTTTCGAACTGAGCACAGGGTATCCCATCTCTGCAGTTACCCTGACTCTGCATCAGCCCATATTAAACATCGTGTTACATTCAAGGTATTATGCTGGGGTATCTCCATCAGCAAGTCCCCAGATACTTGTTTTCTAAAATACACTCACATGTATAGTTGTGAGCTCACAGTAGGACTCATTTAAAGTTGTTGATACCCAAATACAGCTTCAACTCTTGTGGTGGTTGTTCATTTGGAGATCAGGGGTTCATACTTAGAAACTCTTTGCCTATAGATATTGGTTGAATGATCATTCACATAAGCTTCAAGAAAAATATGAAAGCTCATCAGTTTGAGTAGGCAGTTCTTTAGACCCAATGCGAAGAGACTCCCCTGTGGCAGACATAATACAAACGCTGCCACTCACTCACACTGGTGGGGCACATATTGATGCATTTTTCTTGAAAGGAATTACAGTATTTCCCTCACACAGTCTTACACTGTTAAGGGCAGTTTCATGGCTATTTAAAAAAAAAAAGGGAAGAGAAATGCTGCAGGAAAAATGGAATAAAATATTTTCCTCCAGTTATGTTCTAATCTCAAAAGTGAAATGATGACATCGAGTTTGTTTTCGATCTCAGAGAGCTCAACACGATCATGGAAAAAAAGTAAATTTGATATGGCTTCTTGAGCACAACTCATAGTGGTTCCAAGAGATGGAGACTGGATAGTGTCCATGGAAGTGAAGTAGACCTAATTAAGCAATATTTTGGAAGAGGAGGGCACTCCCAGGTAATTATTGACTGTGGTGGAGTCAAAGGTTCTCAAGACGAGGCAAAGGGTCCTACTCAACCCTGGTCAATAACTACCAGGGATTGCCCTCCCCTTGGATAGCATTGCTATTGTAAATCAGACTGTTACCATTTGGGGTGAAATTCACGCTATTTTGGATACCAGATGTTCAGAAGTTTTCATAATGAAAGGAAGCCATTTTTAGTTGTAGGGTATTTCCATGTCATTACCTAAGATATTTACAAATGTATCAGATATGGTAGTTGATAATCTGCTTTTATAATAAAAGCAGGTGTTTACTTAACTGGATGTGTCCTGTATTGCAAGCCCTTCAGAGAACAACTGCATTTGCTCCATGTCTCTTATTTTTTAATCTTACATGTTCAAGACTTGTGCCAATGGAATTGATTCTGTTTATTGGAGTTCCAGTACACACTTTTCTGATGATTGTATTCCCACTATCATAGAAATGCTTAGAAATAAAGGAAATAATTCCCTTAATCTTATCAGACCTGACAAATCAGGCGATTGAGTTTCGGAACTTGATTGTGCTCATGGCATCCTGCTTTCAGCTGGTGCCTCACACAAGATGGGGACACTCAAAGAATCTTAGCGTTGTGTGGCAGAATATTTGCCAGGATTTTATGTGTTGGAAACACCACAACATCTGTCGTAGAGGGCAGGATCTGACCCAAGTGGGAAGATGCTTTCCTAGCAAGGTGGGAAGCACAATTGAGATTCTGAATGCTAATGACCTTTGGCCACAAAATGAGGCCTCTGTACATAAAGTTGTTGGATTTCAGCGATTAAGATCACTGCGCCAGGACATTTCTTATGAAGCAGCAGCTGCACTTTACAAATTCACTTTCATTCATTCGTTCAAGATGACATCTTAAAATGTATTTTAATAAACTTTACAATAAGTTTCCTGGCCAGTAAAATCTATGATATGTTGGAAAAGAAATGCCTTCTGTTACTTCCTGGATTGAGTCATTGGTCGGACTGTATTTAAGATGATTGGGTGACTGCTTTCTAGACTATTGTTACACTTTGTTAAACTTTTGAGCAGTACCTCTGCTGGGCAGCCAAGTGGCGCTGTACAACTCGGAACTGATGCCGTTCCAGTCTGGAAATGACTTGAGGAACCCATACAGATGCCCCTCCCGCGTGCTATCATTTCATTTCTGCACCAGCAGATGTGGATCTGGAGCTACCTCTCTCTATCTCTTTTCAAGACCAGTTTTCCTCAAAAATCGAAATCAAACAATCTGGTGGCTTGTAGATCACGACTACTCACCTGTAAGGGTCCCAAGGTGCTGGGGGGGGGGCCTCAGTGGGGGGAACCTTGGTCTGTGGAAGGCGCTGTGGTTCAGTTGAAAAGCCAAGTCTCGAGGTAGTGACAGTGATTGCCTGAAGTGAAGATGGAGGGTGTTCCGGGTCTTTGCTGCGAGGTAGGAGAAGTATCTTCCTCCGGCCGTGGTCTTGCTGATATGGGGGATGGTATGCAAAGGTCTCTGGTGGGTGCGTGGAATGCGAGGCTGTGGTTAAGGTACACAAGTCCTGCGTCATGTAGGGCCTTGTAGGCTGTGTGAGGAGCTTGAAGGTGATTTTGTTGCTGACTGGGAGCCAGTGGTGGTCTCTCAGGTGTGTGGTGATGTGGCTCCGGCTTAGGATGTTGAGGATAAGTCTGGCTTATCCAGTGTGTAAAGGAAACTTCACCATCCAAGACAACCAGGTTTAAACTGTGTAGGGACTGTCCTAAGCAAATGTTTGTGACAGATCACCATCAGGTACCTGCAGTCTGCTTACACCTATTAGGCCTGCAGTGATCGTATCGATAGATCTGAAGGCCATTCACGGATGCGAGGCAAAGCTCTTTGTTCCTAAGCACTGGAAGACCATGCATTGTGACTGTTCCAAGTCCAAATGCTGGTCTCGGTCCAGAAGCCATTTCCGCGGTCGATCATCGTCTCATTCCAATCCTTGTGTAAGTCAAAGGACAAACATAAACAATCAAAGAGAGACTCATCCCCTTCCTGCCACTCTCATACAACTGAGAAGGTGCAAGGGCATCATCATGCCTCTCGATCTTACTCCTGAAGTCAGTCGACCTGGGAGCCAAGACCCCCAGCATAACCCTAGGTTCCACAGCTCACTGTGACACCCAGGCCAATCGAGGAGTTCCACAAGTCCATGCTGTGACTCTTTGGAACCCTTCTGACTGTGGGCCACACGGAGCTGAGAGGCCCTCTATCTGAGAAACAACTGGCTTGTTCGCCCTCTGTGCCACCTGGATCCTATGAACCCATCATTAGTGTCTCTATCGATGCCTTTACCGTCTCCACCTCGGACTCTACGTTTCATACTGGTCCCCAGAACACTGAAGCGGATGCCAACTCCGTTGATGCCAGAGGACGAGGCACAGCAGTTTGTCCTCTCGGACTCATTTGCGCCAACCCAACCTCGCCCGTTGCCCATCGAACCAAAGTTCTTCCTTGTTCCTTCTGTGCCTCTCAACATCCTGGCTCCACAGGACAGGCTTTATGTGCTTCATTCATTATTTGGAACAGATTTTTATAATCTGCATGATGCAGGAGACGACCATGGCCAACCTTACAATGAAGAAAATTGGTATGAGGATCTCCATGATACCAGTGGCCTTGACAACTCTTCTGACATTAGGCTAATTTCACCTCCAGACCCTGCAATGATTTTGCAGAGGGTGGCTGAGGTTCTTGACCTCCAGCTCTCTAACCTCTAGGTCAAAATGAACGTTCTGACCGGAATTCTCCAAATAGGGCAGGCCAATACTGTGCCCCAGTTGCCCTATAATGAAGCCCTCACCAACAATCTCTTAGAAGCCTGTACAAACCTTGCTCTGTTACGTTGGTGAATGAACATAATGCATGACATCGTCATCCTGCCCCTGTCAACCTCGCTTTTTTTACACAACACTCCTCTCCTGGGAGCTTGGTGGTGCAAGCTTCCTTTAGCAAAAAAAGTCCGAATGCAGCCCGACTACTCCCCCCCCAGATAGGGAGTCTAAGAGAGGAGAGACCTTTAGGAAGATGGTCTTTTTTTTCCACGTGTTCGTCTCTCCTGTCAGTGAATGCCATTTGCCTTTTGAGCTGCTTTTCTCACGCTTTCTGAGACTCTATAGCTCGGGTCTTTCTTGGTGTTCCTGAGGGCCTTCGTACTGTATTGACCCAAGACATACAAGATTGGTGTGATGCAGCTAAATTTACCATCCTCCGTGGCCTGGATACTAAGCATTCAATTGGTCGGGCAATTGGCACTAATGTCACTATCTGTCATCACAGTTGAATGAGATCTAGGGGTTTCGCCAGCGATGTTTAGTTGTCTCTAATAGGCATGCTCTTTGATGGGCTTTCCGTTTTTGAAGATGAAGTGAACTTTGCTTGGGAGCGTTTCAACGACATCAGGGCCACATCATTCTACTTGGGCTTATCTGCTTTGCAACACCAACTACATTAGCCTATTCCATCTTTCCATAGCTCTGGCAAGGGTACCCCATACAGACAGCCACTTCAGTCTCAGCAGGGTTCCCAGCCTTTATGTGGCCATGACACCCACCGGTCGGTCATTGGCACTAACATCGCTATCCGTCATCACATCTGGATGAGATCTATGGATTTCTCCAGCGATGTTTAGTCGTCTCTAATGGACATGCTCTTTGATGGGCTTCCCTTGTTGGGTATAAAGTGAACTCTGCTAGGGAGCGTTTCAAAGATAGCAGGGCCACAGCATGCTACTTGGGCTTATCTGCTTCGTCACGCTAACTGCATCAGCCTATTCGATCTTTCCATAGCTCTGGCAGGGGTACCCCATACTGACAGCCACTTCAGCCTCAGCAGGGTTCCCTGCCTTTTTGTAGCCATGACAGCCACCGGTCAGGGGCAGCACTCCAGTCAGTCTACCGCCCCTTTCAACACCTCCAACCCACAGCCCCACCAGCCAAACCCTTTTAGTGTGCCATTTGGGGAGCACAGTCACCCGGTTTGAGGCAGGATCCAATGATTTTTACCGGGTTGGCAGGCGTTAACATCAGAAAGGTGAATCCTGCAAATTGCCTGGAGCGGGTTCGCCATACACTTCCTGGCCACTCTGTTGCACCTTCCACCATCCCTTGCATGACTGACGGAGGACCATCTGTCTGGTTTACAACAGGAAGTGCACGTCCTTTTGCATCGAAGTCTTGGTTGCTACTTCAGCTACTTCCTAGTGCCAAAAATAGACAGAGCTGTTCATCCTACTTTAGACCTGCCTCTCCGAAAGGACACATTAATGATGCTTACCCTGACCTCTTCTTACCTGCCTTAGACCCTTATGGTGCCTTAGACTGGATGGTGGTGTTGGACCTGCAGGACGCATATTTCCATATTCGCCTCCTGTGGTCTCACCAACTCTGCCTGCAGTTCTTAGTGGGATAGGACTATTTTCAGTTTGCTGTGCTCCCCTTAATGTTCAGCAGTGCCCCTCGAGTGTTCAGAAAAGTGATGGTGTTGGGGGTAACACATCTTCAGAGGTAAGGGGTCCCAATCTTCCCCTACCTTGATGACTGGCTGTTGAAGGTGGGCTTTGTCAGGCAGTTATTATCTGCCTCCAGACTATGGCAAACCTGACATCCTTGGGGTTCACCATCAGTGTGCCGTAGTCACACCAGTCTCCTTCTCAGAGGCTCCCTTTTATCTGAGCCACTCTGGACACAGTTCGGTTCCGTGCCTTCCCAGAAACCAGAGTCCAGGACATTCATGCTGTCATCCTGATCTTTCAGCCTCTGTCCTGGATCTCATTGAGGACCACTATGAAGCTGCTCGGACTGACGGCCTCTTGCATCTTGCTGATCAAACATGCCAGGTGGTGTATGCAGACTTTGCTTTGGGATCTAATGTCCCGTTGGGCTCACCATCAAGGGGATCTCTCCAACCATGTCCAGATTTCAGAGTAGACTGCAAAAGACCGGCAGTGGTGGTTGCTGGAACATAATGGGGTCAGTGGTAGACTCCTCTCCCTATCCCTCCCAGATTTGACAGTGGTGACCAAGAGGGGTAGAGGTCAGAGGCTTCTGGTCTCTGGCAGAGTCCCGGCTCCCTAACAATCTTCTGGAACTGAGGACCACCCGCTTCTCACTGTGAGCCTTCCTTCCATCCATCAAGGGCAGGCTGGTGCAGGGGCTTACGGACAAAACCACTGCCATGTGTTACTACAACATGCGGGGGATCACTTTGACAGCTGAACATCTTTTACTTTCCCATGGAGGTAGTTGATGTCATCTTGACAGCCAGACGTCCCTTGACAAATCTGCATGCGCCTGTTGTTGAGACAATTTTGTGGTTTGGTGCAGTACACTTCACATTGATCTCATTCAGGTAAAGTTATCTGATGTTTTGTTATTTGTTCTCTTGCTGACCGAAAAACCTTTGCTATGGGCACAGTTAAAGGGTATCTTTCAGTTCTATCAGCCCTTAACAGTTGCAGTATTTGCCCTCATTATTTAAATTACCTTTTGCAATAAGTTTGTTACAAGGACTCCAGCTTTTGTTTCGTCCTTACCCCTTTGCTATGATCTTAATCTGGTCCTCACATGTTGGATGTGAACTTCCTTTGAGCTGCAGCACATCTATCCATTGCTGCTTCTCATGCCATAACACTGGCATGGCCAGTGATTGAGCTCCAAGCTCTGTGTGTCAACCTGCAACCTACCAACTTCTTCCCAGATAGACTGGTTCTGCAAACTCAGGCATACTTTCTTCCAAATGTAGTAACACCATTTCACATAGGTTAAACTAATACCTTTCCAGCGTTCTTTGCTCCGCCACACCTCTCTAAGGAGGAGGATGAGACTCCATCACCTAGACACCAAGGGCCATATGTAGGTGGCCTAACATTTACCACTTCATAAATACCGAATTTTACCGATTCAGTATTTATGAAGTGGTAAATGCTATGTAGGTAATCCATCGGTAATATTTACCGATTCGGAATGGGTCGGTACTTTAGAATCGGTATTTACCGATTCGGTAATGGTAACTGGCTTCCCATTGATTCCTATGTGCCAGGAGGCCCGTAGGAATCAATGGGAAGCCAGTTACCATTACCGAATCGGTAAATACCGATTCGGTAATGGGGGGAGCACAATTAAGGGTGGCAGGGTGTCACAGTGACACCCTGTTGCACCCCTGATTCCTGCATGTGTGCACATGTGGCACACATACATGCCCTAAGGGCATGTATGTCTGCCACATTGCACACTTCTAAGTGCAAAAAAATGCTTTTTCAAAGCCATTCGTCATTTACCACCAACTTTTAGTTGGTGGTAAATAACGAATCCACACAACACCCACACACTCCCCACACACTCCCCCTACATCTCATTTCAGGATTCGGTATTTACCGAATCGGTAAAATTACCGATTCGGTAAATTACCGAATCCTGAAATGTGCCCCCTACATACCAAAAGCCTGAATACCGGTCGGTAACGGGATTTTTACCGAAAATCGGCCGTTACCGACCGGTATTGGGCTTCCTACATATGGCCCCAAAAGAGCACAAACCTTTTACTTCAATTGTAGTAGAGAACACCAGGTGGACGATTAGCTCTGTGTGGGATTTGCATTAGCAAGGAGGGCAAAGCCTTGCTTTAAAGGACCATCTCTCACTGGATCGAGCTCTACATTAAGATCTGCTACGCACTGGCCAATAAGCTACCCCTTGAAGGGTTAAGGGCTCATTCCGCCAGAGACAAGGCTGCTACCACTGCATTGGTGTGCAAAGTTACTGTCCTGAACATTTGTCAGATGGCTTTGTGGGCGTCCCTCCATATGTTCATGAAGCACTACTGTCAGGACAGCCAGGTTCAACGAGAGGGGCATTTCCCCTGCTCGGTCCTACAGAAAATTTTGGTTAGAGCCAATTCGGGGACCCATTTCTCAATGGGTAATACTTTGGTATCTATGCAAAAGGTGAGGAATCAGCGGTTAGAAGGCTTTATCAGAATAACAAGTTACTTCCCTTTGGTAGCGCTCTTTCTGGTAGAAATGCTATCTGCAGATTCCTCTTAAACCCTCTCCATTCTGCCAATAGGACTCTGCCCTGTGAAAAGATCCCAAGTCAAGAAATCAGCACACTGGTCAGTGCTAATTTGTTGTTGGGGCTCTGCCTCTCGGGGAACGGAGAGCCTTGAGAGCAACTGATGTCTGTACACAGGAGTGGCACCTATATGGTGGGCACACATGTCATTGCCCGAGCAAAACGGCATAGGTGCGGAGCAACACAGCACCACGTGGCAGGGCTCATCAGTACTGCTCAAAATTTTCCAAATCCGGTCTGACACCTGGGAAAATATTTAAAAGGTGACGAATGTGCAGTTATATAGAGTCTCTCCCAGAAAGAGCATTACTGAAGTTAAGTAACTTGTTCCATTGGAAGCCAGTGGTGTCTGAAGTACCGTGTAATGTGACCCTTAGTTTTAAATTAGAATTTACTACTCCACAGGCTTGTCTGCCAGGAACTTCTCTTCAATACTTGATAGCACATAGAGAGGGGCATTAGTTCATGTTTAATGATCTGTAATTTCTCCTGTTCTGCTTCTAACATATCTACTTACTTATTTTGCAGCTGGAGCAGAAAGGGGTGGCTAGTGAGATCTTTAAGGATAAAAAAGACAACTATCCTCAGAGTGTTCCCAGACTCTTCATCAGCACTCGTCTGGGTAAGTGTTTTTTACTCAGGACACACTGCAAATACTGTTTCCCAGACACCGGTCTTTTCTCACTTTATGGATTTCTTTACAGGCAATGAAGAAATCAATGCCAAAGTTCTTCAGGCCTTGGAAAACGGGACCATCCAGGTACAACATTTTAATGCCAACTACAGAACAAAGGGGTTGTAGATTGCTGTGGGAAACTATCTCCTCTCTGGGTTTTGTGATTGGGGGCCTTGACATTGGAGTTCTATGTGTTTGAGGTTGTGCTATATAGCAGTGCAGTCTTTTATTTGATATTGACTTTGCTTTACTCTTTAACTTTCAGGCGCGCCTCCTGTTAATACTGGCATATTTTTTCCAAAATAATTGTATTATGTTTTTATTGATGGGCTAAGGTGCAGATCAAATGATTGGAACCATTGCAACAGAAGTGCTGTATGTAATATTTCGCTTGCAGACTAAGCAAATGTGGCTAGCAACTGAGAAGCAAACCATTAACAGCAGTGAAGAATTCCCCTGGAACAATATGGACCTGTAACTGTTGTCTTTGGAAGGGGTGTTGGCCTGTCCACACCATTGCAGTATTTCATGTGTTAGTGCTGGAGTATTTGGAATGGTTTTGTCTTTGAGGTTCGAGTAGTGGTTCTATGGTTGTTTCTGGGTAATAAATACTCAGTCCAGATCGGAGGGGATTGCTCACTCTTGGGTTTAGGATAGGTTGGGGTTCTTGAAATGGCTTTAGGGAGTGGAGTTAATTGGGTTAGTGCTTATGACTTGCATGTCAGAGAGAAGATTGATACCAGTAGACTATTTATAATTTGATGACAGAGTTGCAGCACACAAGGATAAAAGTGACAGCTTATGCCTGTGGTTAGAATCAAAAGGTACCGATGAGAATTTAGTAAATGTTTCGAATGAATAATAACGTGTTTCAGAAGAGTTACTCCTTTAATACAGCTTCGATAAGGGGGTGATGTCCAGTGTTACTCCTCTTCATAATAGCCCTACAATTTTTGCCCCGAATTAATCTAGTGGTTAATTATATTGCCTTCACCCAGTTGCATCTACTGATGGCATTCCCAAAAATAAAGCATAAGAAGAGGGCAGCAGGGGATGAGAGGGTGTTAATAGAGTCTTTTCTCTACTGTTTTTTTCTAATTTTAGGGGATTGGTTTGCCGGCATATGTTGACTCTAGGTGCTGGGACGCAACTACACACTTTTTAACGTGCACACTGACCCCTAAATATGGAGAATATGCGAACTCATATTTCAAGTCTGGAATTTAATTAAAGCCTTTGCAGAAAGCGGCCTCAAGGGGACTAAAAGTTAAGCGTTGGATGCAGTATTAATGTGTACCAAAAGTGACTTTAAAAACATGGCTTCTGGGATGGTACTGCACCCTTGGTTGCTGTAGGCCAAAAGGTGCATCAGGAACATGTCTGAATAACCCTTTCTGACATGTGTAAAAGCCTGCTTTAAGTATAAAAGCTATTGTCTACAGAATGAGTTACCAAAGCTATACAAATTCCATAGTTTCAGCATTGTACCATGTGGCACAAATCCAACTTATTGATAATATTTATTTGTAATGGAAATGATATTTATTTTCTAGCAAGCGAGGGCATTTCTGCTGAAGGCAGTGTAGATTTGCTGGACTGTTAAAGTAACAAGAGGACCCTGGTGCAGGAATGGTATATGGCCTTCCTCTGTACTCGGTTTGAGTTATATGTTGCCACCTGGTGTCGAGTTCTGTTTAAGCATGAAATGTTAATGAGAATATTGAAGATTGAGGAATCTCCACGGATGTAACCATTGGTCTAGACTTTGACATGTATTGTTGTTGAAACATAAACCACCTCGGCTGAGGCGGGCCAGCTGTATGATTGTATATACACTTGATCTACTGATTTGAGGTATAAAACTAATGAAGAAATAAAAATAAAAAAATATCCAAGTTGCCACCTGGCCGGTTTTATAAAGACATTACCATTTTTTTTAATGTCCCGGACAGTGCAAAAATTAAAAAATTACTTAAAGCTACTATTTTATCTGTAAATACTTTAAACACTGAACGTTAGAAGAAAATAATTTAAAGTGTATTCTACAGCTGCTTTATTGACCCCTGACTAATAATTAAAGTAAACAAAAACAGAAAGGCCGTATTAAAAATAAATAAAGATGATTTCCTGTAAAGTTATTCTTAGGAAGCATGTCTGGGCCTTTGCATAATCTTAAAATGTGAGCACAGGGCCAGTATTTTTCTCTGGGAAATGTCGCAACCCTACTAGAGAAAAACTATTCGCAAAGCAAAGAGTGTACTAGGGAACTTCCTTTCTTAAAGTCAGACAGTATGAACTGGTATCTCCACTCCTTCCTCCCCCCATCCCAAACCTGTCACCACCCAATTTTCATTCCACTGATCCCCGGGAAGGTGCAGCGCCAGATCACGTGATGTAGGTATCGCTTGAGGAACCATGAGGTTTGGGCCAACAAAGGGCTGCACTCACCCCCGTTGGAATGAGAACAATGCCTGGTATTTGGAAGGAAGCAAGACTAGCTAGCAGTCTTTGGAAGCATGGAGATAAATCGGCCCGGTTGCCGACCCCTGTCAGGAGAACTAGTGCAAGGCCCCTCCTTCTGGCTTGTATCTCTAAGCTTACACTGGACTCTCTTCCCAGGATTGGTAATGCCAGTCCATTGCTGCTCCTCTAGGGCCAGTGACAAGGATACTTGTTGTATTGCTTTGTGGCAACAAGTTAGCCTTGCACCTGGAAGAGAGGACTACTCAGACTGTGATGCGTCTAGGCTTCCAATTATTCACCATAATTTGGGGTCAGAGCACACATACTGGGCCACAAACAAAAAATTGTGAAGACCAAGCAAAGAAGGTGATCCATACGAAGCCAAAATGTTTTTCGCTGTTTATTTTACAGTATGGAGTGCCTGTGACCAAGTATGACCGTAATGGCTTCAAGGCCAGGGGACGACAGCTGCTGATTGCCCAGAATGCAGTCTTCATTGTTGAAGAAGCCAAACTCAAGCAACGAATTGATTTCGCCAATTTAACAGGTAACTGTACACATGGGCACCATCCTTGGCACTATCATGCTCCTGTAGGTGGGAGTAGTCAACCCCATCACTGCCTGTGATAATTGCTACCCGAAGTATGGCATTTTCAGACTCTGAAGTGGGGCATCTAAGTCATTAAACAAACCCCCTCATTCCGCCCTCAGCCTATGGAAGAGCCACTGGTAACTACATTGAAAGGCGAATGAATGGAAGCAGAAAACCATGAGCCTCGTTTTCTGCTGTGATCACAAGTCTCCCACTAGCGGGCAGCCACGCTAAAACGCTCAACGTTTGGAAAGATGGATATAGAGTATCATCTCCCCTCGCACAATGAAACACACTGCTCTAGAATTTAATCGGCGAAGCTCGATCGACTCTTTTAATAGCTTCTACTAGATGGCAGGTTTGGAATGACAACAGGAAAACAAGATACCCTCATGCCAGAGTTGTCATCTGGAAACCGAGACAAAGCAAACGTTTACAAACATGTCAATTTTTAGGTTATATGAGAGATTTTAATGTTGTGTGCCAATAAAGAACCAAGAAACGGCCATTGGCACTCCTGGAAGGGTTCAGTGGTGTTGGGGAGTGGGCACTAGAGTATTGAAAATGACTGGGAACTAGTCGATGCATTGACTAATCTAGCTACAGTTTGTACTGTAAACAGGGGTGCGCTTTACTTTTTACTGAAGAGCCAAAGTATAACAGACGGGAGTCAGAGAGCGTGCCTTTGCATTTCTGATCCAAAGAAAGGATTCTGGTAGCCATGAGTGTCTGGTCAGTTTTTACGCCTGGTGTACCTTTATGCAGAGCTGTATCACCACTTACTTTTAAACAATGGTCTGTGGCTGTGTCTGTTAATGACCAGTGTGTAACAACACACTTTGCAGGGTCCGGACTGCCCCTGGCCTTACACCTGCCTCCAGACTCATTGCTGTATTTTACATAAAGCGTAAGGGATCTTTAGGTTTAGTTCTTGGATCTGGACCAAGGGCAGTGATAGTGCTAGATGCCTAGCTGGGGTTAGTGCTGAACATAAGTCTGGGCCTGTAGGACAGTTAATAGGTCTGGTATGGATTCTGTGCTGTACTCACACCATTCTTTCATTTCTATGTAGGTATCTCGGTCAGCAGCCTGAGTGACAACCTGTTTGTTCTCCATGTTAGTCGCGATGATAACAAGCAGAAGGTAGGTTCAAAACACTTTTTTTATTGTACCTATAAGTGGTATCGAATAAAGCATTACATATGCAGCAGGTGGTGGCGGGGGATTGATTGTGATGATAGGCTCTGACACATTGGCGGAATGGGGAAGTGACAGTGGTTGAAGGGAGCTCGGATAAACTAAGTGTTGGCAAGAGGATTGACACGATGTGGACAAAGGCGACACTAATGCAGTGATATGTTTGTGGGTATCTAAAGCACTGACAGATGCAGAGAGGACACTGTGCAGTGATTGGTTGAAGGAGCTATTAATGCAGTGATGGTGAATGGGTAGCTTATTGATTCAGTAATGGGTGCAGGGAGTATTCATGCAAAGCTCAAGGGGTATTAATCAAGTGATGCAGTGAAGACACAATGCATGCGGGGTCTCTGTTCTAGTGGCAGGTCTCAATGGCGAATTGATGCAGAGACATTGATGTACTGACGAGACTGAAGGAGCACTGATATTGTGATGAGCAATTAATGCAATGGCCTGGGGGGTGAGATTGGATTTCATTGGACTTTGCAGCATGGCATGGCATGGCCATTGCAAAGAACATTTACCAGCAATGTACCACTTAAATTTGAACAACTATGGTTAACTGCCTTTTAAACATTGTTAATGTTCTTGTATTTTAATGATGTGCCGACAACATATTTACCACACCATAAAGGGTTACGTATGTATATTTACCCCGATAACTGTCTAAAAATGTATAGGTTTCCCCTCAAAAACGTTCTTTCAGGGCAATGAGTTTTACAGCATCCAAGGAACACAAAGCTCTTAAAGTTGCATTCAGTTGGCAGCAGAGGCCAGTTCTTGAACAGCATTCACTGCAGCAGATGTTCCAGTGAGAAACAGGTCATGCTTTGGAAGTGCTGTGCATTTGGGGGCTATAGTTGTTAATGCAGCCATAGTAGCATACATACTGGTGAGTAGAAGGTAATCTACTGCAGAAACTTGCATTAAATTATGTTTTCATGTGATCTATTGAGAACCAGCATAGAATTATTGAAGATGGATGTCTGTGAAATGCTGATTGAGAGCATCTCCTGTGACCTTGACACGTCAGATATCCGATCAGCTCACCCGATCCCCATCTGTACGGCGTTTCTCCAAATCCAAGGAATCGCTGATTGGGTAACATAGTGGGCTTTCCTCAGCAATCAATCCTGGTAATTCACTTCCCTAATAATAAAGCAGGTTTTCATAAGGACTTGCTTTTATTCTCCATCTTGCAAGAGCAGAAGGGCCTAGGATTTGGGCTCCAAAAAGACCAAGCAGGCCTGTGTAATGGGAACGCCCTGCATGGATCCATTCCATGTCTGACTGAGCAAATACAGCTAAGGAACATTAGAATGCCTCCTTCCTCTCAGTTGCCGGCTTAGTCATGGTGCTCCGGAGTAGCAGGTCACCTTGCTTTGGGTACATTCCTGAATTCTTTCTGAGGTTGGCAGGAAGTCGTTTTGAGTTGGGAAGGTAAATAAAACTGTCCCTTTTTTATACTCTCAATATGGATTTGCAGGAGCGACTATTGCTCCTGACTTCTTGTATGGCTCTGTAAAGCGGTTTTTAAGTGATAGTGCTGTATGACCTAAGATTCTGACATTTACAAAGTTGTGGATTTTAGATCTGTTGTAGTAAAGCTTGCTGCATCTTAGTCCTATTTTTTCTGCCAGTGGTGTGACGAAGTAAAGTTCTTGATCTTGAATATCAGCTTCCCTTGATCAACCTGTCGTCCTCCCTTCAACAACGAACTTTAACTAGTACAGGGGCGAGAGGGACTGCTGGAACATATGAGTTATTCAAAGACTCTTGTAGTCATTTACAGCCAAAGATTGTGCTGATAGAGACATAGACATTTATTGAAGGTCTTCTGAGCCGCCGTTCTTGTCGCACCAGAGCACCAACGCAGATGGGACAGCCCTTTGACTTTTAGTTACATTTGTGGTAGTGTATAACTTTAAATTGTGCTTTTTGTTTTGCCATTTATCTCGACTTGCTGGTTCTATGAGTACTGTCTCATTACTTGGTCGGCTATATCAGGCCAGACACCCTCTCCACCCATTTCCCATGCACTGCAGTTACAAAATTGCCTATCTTTTTTTAATATATGCCTGTCACAATTTTTAGAAATAGATTTTTACTTGTGTTCATTTCCATTACACTGATTCCACTATTTTCATGAAGAGAAGCACTCTTCTTGACCCAGCCACCAGTGAGCGAGCAGCTAGTTGACTTGCCTCAAATGAAGCTGCTCTTGTACCCATCTGAGATCAGTGGTAGCCAGGTGTTAAGCTTGGGATATGACTGAAGACTTCCCTTAGAGATAGAGAAAACCTTTCACGCTTTTCCTTCCATTGCCAGGGAGATGTGGTGTTACAGAGCGATCATGTGATTGAGACATTAACTAAAATTGCCATAAGTGCGGATAAAGTGGACAACATCAACATAAGCCAGGGGAGGTAAGTGAATGTGGGCTGTTTCCACTTCATTTGGTGCTTTTGTCAGCTGTGTGAGTTATGCCTGCCCCAGTGAGTGCTGTGAACAGGTGAAAGTAGAAGGTCTCGGCTCTAGGTGCGTAAGGGCACTTGAGAAAGTAATCAATGCTCCAGGGGTGTTATATGGGTATGTGCAGAAGTGTGAGTGATCGCTAGAGTGTGCTCTGAGCAGCTTAGTGTGGGCTATTGTGTGACTAACTGAAAGTAGTTTTTGCTTCAAAAGTGAGTATGGTGATAAGTTAGTGCATATGGGAGATCACAAAGAGCACCATAGACAGGTGCTCAGTGGTTTCATTGTCATGTAGATGAGAATAATCACTGTTTCAGGACTTCCCTTGAATAGGAAAATGAGTGTTAGTAATTTCTAGGACGTGCTATAAGCAGGGAAGTTGGCGTGAGTGGGCTGGTGAATAAATGCATGTAATCTCCAGCGGGCTGTTGCTAATGAGCGCGTGATCAGTCTGTCGGGGGCGCTGCAGAAGGGTGATCTTTTATAAGGGTTCTTGAGAGAGCACTATAAACCAGTGTTGTCAAATATTTCATTAATTGTCTTATTTCTTTGCAGTATAAAGTTTACTGTTGGGCAGGGGAAGGAAGGCATCATTGACTTCACTGCAGGGTCTGAGCTCCTAGTAACCAAAGCCAAGAATGGTCATCTTTCTGTGGTAAGACCATCTCCAGTGTCTTAAGTCAAATCCCCCTAAGCCCCCTCCCCCTGCTTATGAAAGGCCCTTCCCTGCACTGAGGGCATATTTGTATGTTATCAGCTTCTGCTTTCTGGGATGTTCAGCTGAGGGACATGCTTTGGAGGTTCTCTGGTGTCAAGTTCTCCCTAACGTTTTTTCAAAGCCTTTGGGTAATCACTGTGCTCAAGCTGTATTGCTCTCGTAGATAATGAGAGCCAGTGGTCAGTTTTTCCTTCTCCGCAATGCCTGTAATTGTCTGCACCTGATGTCGAGCTGTCCGAGGCACTTGATGTTCTGCCTCACTCAAGGTGAATTCATAGGTATACAGCTGATGTCTCTCGAGTGCTGTCTGTTACAGAAAGGTGAGCATTTTTTTGTGTTAGCTTCAAAAGATAGAAGGGAATGTCATGCTTTTTTGCTGAGAAAGTGAGATGCTAAAAGCCGCAGTCCATTTTGTTCTCTGTGACTCGGAAAACAGAGATCAATTATATAACTTTATCGTTGTTGATCCTATGCAGGTGTAACCATCCTTTGCATCTTGGGGCATTCTTTAGTGGCATAGGTGATTTGCACTGGTTTCCCTGGCACCATCTTCTTTGCAAGGTTATGTCGAATTCTTGTTAAGACAATATTCCTTGTTCACAGGGGTCAGGGCCTTTTCTACTAGCTTTCATGCTGTGCCCCTATGTCGACCTGTCTGCCATCAGCAGACCAGAATGTACCGTGGAGGAGCGCTTTAATAGTGAAAACAACTTGGATGTTGCGGGCAAAAATGCCCCCTATTTTAGTAAAATGCTCTTGCCATTCATGCAGTCAGATCATCCACTGGGTTGCCTCACCAGGTCTCTTGAAGGGCAAGCCAGTCTGCGCCCTTCAGCAATAATATTGCACAGGAAGGCAGCAGAATCCACTTCGAACAGCATTCCAACCAACCACATTTTACTACTCCTGTAAGTAAACTCTAACAACTTAACCAATGTGCTAATATCCTTAAACTCACAACCTTATCTGCTCTGGAAGATCTGACATTTTGAAAAGATAGTCATGAGCCTTATGCTTCCCTGTCTGATAAATGGATCCTCAAAGGTAATTATTCTTTGTGTCTGGTAAACTACCAGCTTCTTATGTGTACTGATTAATGTGTTTACCTTCTCTGCCTACCACTGAGAAATGTATATTCCACTCCTAACATGCAAATGTGATTTAGTCTTTATCTCTGAAACGTGGCTCCATGGCCACTGTATTACTGGCTTGTGTATTGCAGTATCTGATGGCTATTAAATCGTACATTATGTCTGAGTGGAGAAACAGAAGAACGGGCATGGGAGTGTCAGAGTAGGCCGATTGGCAGTGATTTCGTAACAGCAGTTGTGATACCACCTGGGTATAGTTTTACCCCAAACTACTTTGTTCTGTCTCTCCAGAAATTGCACTCACCTTGATGACAATCCACAGCCCCAGATGCAGGTTGTAGGTCTCTAGGCCAACTGCATGAGGTCAATGTTCAGTTTGCTAAATTATTTATTCTAGGCAACTTTAGTCCGCATGGGGATCACCCACTGGACTCTTCATCAAAGGATTGTGTTAACTCAGTTGATTTGTGTGGACTAATGCAGCGGACAAGGGACACCACACCCGCAACCTGATCTTTCAGCCACCTTATGCAGGATTAAATCTAAATTATTCTCTGAGCATGTTTAAGAAGCTTTTTTATGCTTTAATAGTAGCATTCTGGATGTTCTATCACATAAAGCCTGAGACGTTCAAACACTTCACAACTCTTGTTTTTGGGAATCTCTGGAAAAAGAATTAACCCAACAAATTGAGCATAGCTGGTACCTACACTACACAGCTAATGAGGGGCTACTTTCTAACAGAAAAGATACTTGTACATTTAAGAAAACTTTGTCAGTCTCTCTTGGTGTATAATATTAGCAAGAGGATCCATTTTGAATCAAAAACAGTGACTTAACCGGTAACAATTAAATGTCCTGCATTGGTATTGGTAACATGTGATGGCTTACAAATGCATATTGCATTTCTCTTACTTCCATGAAAGAAGATTAGGATGGCTGCCATGCCATTGATCAATGATAACGAGTCAGTCCAGAAGGCAGTTTCTCTATGGTATCAAGAACTTCTTTAAATAAAACCAATGCCAGGTTTTAAAAAATGTGCTGAGATCTTAATACCGGATTATTTTCTGAGAGCATGTTGGTTTGGTGCCAGTGATCCTTTCAGACTGTCTAGTTCTTTTATCAAAATTGCAATTTATGTCTTGTTTTTACAAAATCTGTTTTAAGGTTGGGTGATGTCGGTTGTTGCTGTATAACATTTAATTTACAACTGCTAGGTGTTTGTGTTCCAGCGATTGTTCCTTTTACGTCTTCACACCAGACCCTGCATGTTGGAGGACACGTCTGCCAGCACTTTAATGTCAGATGAGGCAGCATATGTCATGGGTGCTGGAGCAGAGAGAGTTAAGGTAGTGGGGGAACATGGAAAGCAAACAGGTGAATGCCCAAGTGAAGGGTGAAAGGTAACCACTGGGACATACGGTTGAGTGAAATGACCAAGGATTTGGATTAAAAGTGCCGTAGGGGAACATGAAGGACTAGAAGAGAGACCAGTTACAGGAATAGAAAAAGATTTGAAGTGGGGGCAAGTGTGGGTGAACAGAAACTGGCAGGAGAAGCTGGAAGAAAGACAAGTAATGGAGGAGTATGGCTTGAGAAGGAGGAAAATTATGGCATAATAGCAAAATAGTACACAACAGACAAGTGACTTGGACATATAATTGACAAATCCTTTATTGGTGTGTTCAGTTATTAGTGTGTACCATGTGTAATTTAGAATGTGTGCTTTCGCCCTTCAGAGCAAATCATCTTCCATGCTTCTCCTGTTCTGATCCTCCTATTTTTCCTCCCCAGACTGCTCCTCGTCTGAATTCACGATGATGAACTCTACAAAGAAAGGGACTACTTTCTCCTCCAATCAAATTATGGCAGAGAATGCAAGCTGCTACTTCATTGGCCGGACATGCCTTAATTGCAATCCTTTGCTGCTTCACTCTTTTCTATTCTAGCTACCAAAGACTTGAGTTTCCAAATGAACAGAACTTGCACTTTTCTGCCTGGTGCCAGAAATGTATGTCATCCCTCTGTCCCCTTCTAATTTCGCCTACCAGGTCTATACATTCTTGAGCCCCTGCTTCTCTTTAAACCCCGTTTCTCTCTTCCTGTTTTTTCCATGCTTGAACTACAACACATTTGTTCTTGTATGCTTTATTTTACAGTACTTTAACCCTTCGATCCTGCGCGTGCCTCTTTCCAGGTTTTTCACATTTCTTCGTTCTTTTCCCCCTTTTAGCCTCAGATATTTTTTCTGTGTTCTTATTGTCTTTCCTCACCCAGCCCCTCCCTGTGAATTGCCCCCTTGTTGCGCTCCATGTCCCACCCCCATCTATACACATCCCCAGTTTCATTTGCCCACTGATCTTCCAATTAATGCCCCTGTGGGTAATAGTGAGGTCTCGACTAGTGCGTGGCAGGAAGGCGGTGGGGCAATTACTGCCAGAAGGGGGAGCAAGAGTCTATGCCTCCCTTGAAGTTAGACAGTCCTATGGGTGAGATGCACTGTCAAAGCTTTGATTCAATTGTGTCTTGCCCCAAGTGACCACCCTTGTAATTCTCCTGTGCTGCAATACCTGTGTATAATACACAGACCATTGAGGGATATTTCAAGGCTTAACAAGAATCGCTTTTAAGAGACATTTCGTACTTTCTATAAACATGTAAAAGCCATAGGATGTACACAAAACTGACATGTAAATATTGTGTATTTAGTAGAATGTGTGACAAAGGAAGAGGAGAGGAAATGATTTTTAATGAAAACCCAAATTTGCTTTACCAAAGTCATTCTTAATGATGTTTTAATCTACAAAATTCCCAAACCATGGATTAGTGTGGACCAGGGTCATTATTACGTAAGCCAGTGCTTCTCAGATATGGGCCCCCTTATTCGAAAAATCTTCTGTACCTCCCACACTTCATGTGCCTCAAGTATGGCCCACTTGTTCATAGTCCAATTGTGCATATCCCATAATCCGATCCTAACTATATAAAACACTATATTCAAACACGCCATTGCTCTCGAGCACTGCCTGTATACAACCTATAGAGCTCAATTTGTCCTTCCTGTACCACCATGCATATACTACCACAGTCTGTTCATTTCATACCTACTCTAAATTGCACATCATGTTAGTCCTGTAGCCAGCGAACTCACCTCAACCTGTCCCTTCCGTGCCCACGCTTCCTACCACAGCCAGTCTTTCATTCTGCGTCTTCACCTTTCAGTCAAGGCATAGGCCTTCTCATCAATACCCCATCACCCTTGTGCTCCAATCTTATTTTCGGTTATAACTTAAATACTATAGAATAAGAAGGTTGTAAAATGTGCTAATGTTGCAATGCGAGCTAGCTAGGCAGATGGTTATTGTTGACATAGTAGTTAGGACCCTCACACACAACAGTCTCTTCTCTTCCATGATGTCGCCGTGCTTAAAGAGTAGAAACGTTTGTGATATTTTTATATAACATGATCCAGAGTTTTATAAACTAAGTAATTTTATTTAAAAAAGCAAAATAGAACATGTTTGGGTTCGTGTTTGTTGACAAGGATTGATTCCCAAGTGATTAACGGTGGAGTGTTTTAACTTGCCACGTCAAGAAGTAAGAGGAGTCTTCCACGTTGAAAAGCCATCATGCATTCCAGACCATACTCTGATTGTGCTCTGCCCTCATCACTGCTTCCCGCTCTGCCTGCTGCATTGCTGCTGGTGTAACAGCAAAACACAATCAGGTGTTGCATGCTTCTTGCATTTATGTTCATCTACCTAAAGAAATAATGAAAAGGCAATTAATAATAACGTTGCATGCACCCAATGCTCGGCTCATTAAAGCAACTATGTACCCAGGATGATTAATCTCCTACTGGAGAGACTGAGAGATGATGTGAAGTGCATGCTTTGTGAGTACAATCTGCCTTTGGATATATGCATGGGGTTCATTGTGCCTGGGACCTCACTTAAGTATGAGAGCTCCCTGTTGTGGCGAGACATGCACTCACGGGCAAGAGAGCGGATAACCCCCAGATCCAGAGCAGTGAACAGTCCAATCACAGAATATCCTTGGCTGGCCATCGAGATCTGTCTGGGCACAAAGCAGCTATGCCTGTGTACAGTAGTTGTGCCTGAGACCATCGGTGGAACCGTTGCTTATAATATCGTCTTTGCTTATTTGCTACCTATCTAATCAGGTGTGGGTGTTCTTGGGCCCTCTCTGCCAAGACAGCCAATGTTCAGTCTGTTCATGTTGATGTCATTGTGATGGCAGATCCAATAGACTGGATGATTTTTATTAATATTCTGATAGCTTAAACAAACTATTGTATCAGTCATGGAATTCTGTATACACTATATTATATAATCAGAGAAATACACTAAATAAATACATTTTGTTTTTTCAGCCTGGTCTTCTACTTTCAGTTTGTTGTGTTCATCTTTGTATTGTATTGTAGTTGAATTTATGTAGAGTGTCATACCCCTGACGAAGCAGTGGTTTGCAGATGATAGTATGGTGCTTTATTGTGCGTGCTTGTTTGGAAGGATGTAGGTCTGTAGTGTAAGCTATGTTAGAGTTGTTTCAGTGCTGAGTGCCCCACAGCTTATATTGGAGCAAACATGAGTGCTAGGACTGTAAAGCTTAGGAGGTGATTGTAGGAAGCTTGCTCTGTATATGGTATAATACTTGGTGGAGATGCCGTGCACAGGGTCCAGAGGTTCCCCAGAAGTGTACAGGGCTCAATGTAAACCCAAAGTGCTCTATTAGTGGTAGTGCGGGCGAGCAGACTTAGACCTAACACAGAGGAGTATAAGACATTTATTGTACTCACATTGACCAATAACTGACTCGCGACTCAAAAGAGAGATCCACACCAATTTTATTTAAAAAAAAAAAAAAAGCTTTGTTTGAGTTTTATTTTAAGACCTAGATCTTCGCAAAAAGGTAAGAACGTTTTTCAGCAAAAATACTTCAGTCTTTCAAAAGTCAACGCTTAGTGCAATTTTCAAACAGTTAAATTTTATCCTATGGAGGAAAACAACAATGCGGTTTGACGGGTAAGTACCCAACTTACAGTTCCAATCTTCAGGGTTTAAGATCAGCAGAGGAGAAGGTTCAGGTAAGTACAAAGTCTGCACCACCAGCTCGACACGAACGGCCGGGTGCAGAGGTCCTATTCGGAAATCGACCCAGTGTGTTTAAATGGAGACTGGGGGTGCCTGAAATCAGTTGCAGGGGCCAATCTTTAAGGGTTAGAGCAAGCACAGGGGGCCACCAGACAAACACCACCAGCCCCACAAGGGCGGCCGGGTGCAGGGTGCAAATACAGCATTGGCCGCCCAGTGCTTTTCATGAGGGCAACTTGGTTCGACTATCCGGCTGCAGGCGTCGCACCTGAGGCTGCACAGAGGAAACAAGTGACACCATAGGTAAGTTGAGGTGTTGAGGGTAATAGTGACACCGCATGTTCAGTTCACCAAGGCCCAGGTGCTTCGGGTGCAGGGGTGTTCTTTGAAGTCGGATTCTTCTTACCGGAGATGGTTGCAGGGGGGAGGGTGGGGGAGCCTTTGGATTCAGTCTGCAGGCGTTGTCATGGAGGCCAGGACTGGGCTTGAGGTCAGGATCGCTGGGGAACATGTTCTGGATTGGTGGGCTACCTGGACACGGGCCAGAGGCGTCAGGTGCAGAATGGGCAGGACTTGTGGTTCCAGAAGCACCAAAGTCCTTTGTGTAGATTTCTTGGGGACAGGTTTGCTGTCCTCTGGAGTTCTGGTCTTTATCAAAGTTCAGGCAGTCTTCCTCGGGTTCTGGAAGTCGCTGGCTGCAGGACATGTGTTGTCTTTGTTTTCAGGGTCTTTGAAGCTGGAGAAAGGCCACTAGGACTGGGGTCAAGTCAGTAGGTGTCTTCAGGCTTTGCTGCACAGCGTCGTCTTCGTCCTTTTTCTTATGTCGGCAGGAACTAACTTCAGCGTCTGGGGGAGCCACCTAAATACTGATATACTGTCAGGTAGGGCCAATGGGCACCTTACCTGGGGTGACTACACCCCTAGGTATGCCACCCTCCTGTGGGACGGGGTATAGTCCTAGCCCTGATTGGAGGGGTCTCCCCATCTTCAAGATGGTGGGGACTGAAAGGTCTACTTCACCTCACCTTCACCATAGGGGTGAAGTTGGCAGAAGTGGGCACACCTATTCTTGGTTTTCCAGCCTAAAGTGGGGGTGTAAACCGCGGGCTGCCATCTGCTACTAGCAGCAGAGGCTGGGGGGTCGCATTACAAAGGCGGCAGGCCTTTGAAGCTTCCCTCTCACGCACTATGCCCATCCTGGGGGCGGAGGTGTGACACCTCCGCCAAGGATGTGCTTTGTTTCTGGCTCCAGAGAGCAGGGGCTCTCGACCAAACAGTCCAGAAACATGTATGGTGGTGGCAGGCTGCCTACAGCCAGTCAGTGACTACACCGAGGTTGGTAGGTTTCCAGGGGCCAACTCTGAGGTGCCCTCTGAGTACATGGTTCTATAAATCCCACACTGGCATCAGTGTGGGTTTATAAAGAGGAGCAATTTGGTACCAAACACTCCTGATTTCAGAGAAGCCATCACGGTGCTGGGGAACTCAAGTTATTGAGTTTCCAGCCCATGTACCCTCTGTGGCTTCCCTCGCACTTACAATATCTATGAAGGGACTTAAATATTGTAGTGGCATATCTGCTCATGCAGATATGCCCACACGCGTGGTGTAGTGCACCCTGCCTTAGGTCTGTAAGGCCTGCAAGAGAGGTGACTTCCCATACCTTAGGCAGTGCTAGTTGGCATGGCACACAGGGAGTGTGCCATGTCAACTTTGTCATTTTGTCTGCACCAGGCCATGTTCGAGGCATGTGGGCTGCTGAATTCATATCTGTGCATAGATCGCCGCCTAGTGTTGGGTCCGGATGATTGCATATTGTTGTCCTGGAAGAGTCTTCGAAGTATCACGAGATAGGTGGCTCCTCCCCTGGACTACAGTGCGCATGGGCATCCTCTCCATCCTCAGATTGTTTTTTTCCGCCATTGGGTTCGGATGTGCTCATCTTAGCTCAAGTTAGGAAACCTTTATTTAAGGCCAAAAGCCTTTAGATATCGTCGGTATTGTTTGCGTTCGGTATCGATAAATTATTATACTTGTTCTCGAACTTATTCACCCTTCTCGGGCCGAGTTTCGGTCCGAACATCGATCGACGTTCGAAGATGGAATCGAGGACTCCCTTCAAAAGATGTCCTCTATGTCACGCAAAATATCCACACGTTGATGTCCATCCGGTGTGTAACAAATGTTTATCACCGGATCATGATGAGACCAGGTGTATGGCCTGCGCCCGGTTCCGGTCAAAAAAGACCCTTCGGAATAGACGAGCGGCTAGATTGGAGGCCAAAAAATCGGCGCCTAACCCGGTTAACATATTCAGCACCGAGGATGAAGAAGTCGAGAGCGTCGAAGAGGTAGAATCGGACCCTGCTTCGGAGCAAGAATCCCAATATGACGACGATGATGAGGAGATCTTCGAGGACGAAGACGTCGTCGACGAGGTAGGAGACGACGATGAGGCCCTTGGGGACGAGGAAGATAGCTCAGGCGAGGAGCTAGGCCAATCCGTCGATGCGGAGGCCGAGGGAGATAGTCTTGATAAGGCTCAGGTCGAGGGATCGCCTGCGGGCCTTACCCAAGATCGGTCGGATCGTTCTACAGCCCCGCCTGAAGGCCCGGCTTCGAACATTTCAAAAGAGCCAGAATTATCGAAAAAGACTGGAGTCGATTCCGTGAAATCGAAACTAAAACCTGCACCGGTCAAATCGAAACCGAAAGTGCCACTGGTTCAGGTCGGATCGAAGGCATCGAAACCTTCCAATCCGTCGACACAAAAGAAGGCCATCGGAGCCGAACAAACGAAGAAGGACTTCGGTACCGAGAAACCAAAAAAGGACTTCGGCACCGAGAAACAGAAGAAGGCCCTCGGTCCCGAGAAGACGCAGAGGCCTATAGCACCGAAGGTTGGGGCACCAAGGTCAAGGTGGTCGATCCGAATACATCAACACCGAGGAGTGCTGAGACTGCCAAAATACCGGATCAACAAGGCGTCGATCCCAAACTTCGGATCGAAGCCCCGAAGACTGGTAAGAAACCGGAGACCGCGTCGAGGCCTGTCTCCAAAGAGCCTGTCGATCAAAAGCACCGTCGGCATTCACGTTGCAACAGGTGTCGGAGTCCCTAAAGCGCATCAGGGAACGAGACACTCTCGAACCGAAAACGGGTCCCGAACCGAACAAGGCCGCCAAGGCTCACTCGGCGCCGGCACCGATCAAGTTTGGATTGCCACCACCGGGGGCACCTAAGATGTTCGAACTTGGGAAGAGTATCGAACAACCAAGAACAGTGTCCACAGAAAGAACTGATGTCGAAGACTCACAGGACCAGTTTATCGACGTCGACACTGGTAGACTGTTGTTCCGCAAGCGGAGAATTGTTCCAGAAAAGGCTTTGGACTCATACAAAATTCCACTCAAAAGGAAAATGGCGTCAGGTTCGACACCAGTTCTTGTAGAACCTTACCACACATATGATCAGGAACCACCATCCTTTTCTCCCGCACACTCGGAGGCGGATGCAGGAGAGGGCTATACTGAGGATACCACTTATCCTGTGGATAATGACCCTGATGAACAACAGCAAGACCAGGATCAAGCATGGGGAGACCCTAATGATCCAGGAGACCAACAAAATGCTCCTGACACTCATCTTTATAATATAAAACCATCTCCCACTGAAGATACTGCTGCTTTTAACGCCCTCATTGAAAGAGCGGCTGCCAATCACGGAATGGAACTTCATTCTGACTCTGTGGAGGAGGATTTCTTGGTGGACACGTTCTCCACATCAGAAAGAACGGTCAAGACTCTACCAATGTTAAAAGGGGTTATTAAACATGCTAAGGACATCTTTAAGGAGACAACCAGAGCACGGGTATTGAACCCGAGAATAGAGAAAAAATACAAACCAGCCCCAGGAGACCCAATGTACATTAAGGGTCAATTGCCGTTGGACTCCATGGTAGTTTCTAATTGCCCCAAGAGAGCTAACTCGCAAACTACCGGTGATGCTCCTCCTCCGGACAACTCATTACAAATGCGTCCATCAAATGCGCACTAGATGCAGCTGACACTGCAGCAAGGGCAATCAACACTAGTGTGATGTTGAGGAGGCACGCATGGCTGAGAATATCAGGTTTCAAACCTGAAATTCAAAATAATATCTTGAATCAACCAGTCAACCCAGACTTTTTTTTTGGCCCCGAGGTTGACACTACACTAGAAAAGATTAAAAAGGACACTGAAACTGCGAAATCTATGGGGGCTCTACAGTTGCAGCAGTTTCGGAGTGGCTCCTTTCGTCGCCCCGGGAATAGAGGAGCAGCTAGAGGTCAGGGGTCCCAGCAGCAGTACAATAAAGGAGGTACCCAGAGTACCTATAATAAGAACAATAGGGGTGGATATCATGGATCCAGCACCAAAGGCAGAGGACGAGGACACAACAACACCAGGTCCACCGCCAATAACAAACAGTGACGTCTTGTCACTGCCCCCCGACCACATAACACCGGTCGGGGGGAGACTCCAACAGTTCCTGCCAGTCTGGAGATCCATCACCACAGACAGGTGGGTCAGAGAAATTGTCCAGTACGGTTATTGTCTGGAATTAACATCCAATCCACCCAACATACCACCAAGACACCGTCCTATGTCCGCAGAGCACTTGGCATTATTGCAGCAGGAAGTACTAAGTATGCTGCAGAAAGGAGCCATAGAGCTCGTGCCCGTAGAACAACGAGGGTCAGGGGTGTACTCTCTGTACTTCTTGATCCCAAAAAAGGACGGGTCTCTCAGACCTATACAGGACCTGAGACCTCTCAACCAATACTTTCTGTCAGAGCATTTTCATATGCTCACCCTCCAGCAGGTTCTACCGTTACTCAGTCAGGGAGACTTCCTAGCAACACTCGATTTGAAGGATGTGTATTTCCACATACCCATACTCCCAACACACAGAAAATATCTCAGGTTCACTCTTCAGGATCAGCATTATCAGTTCAAATTACTCCCTTTCGGAGTAACAACTGCGCCCAGAGTCTTTATCAAGTGCCTAGCGACAGTGGCTACACACTTAGGAGACAGCACATTCACATCTTCCCTTACCTGGACGACTGGCTTGTTCAGGCAAAGTCAGCCCAGCAGTGTGCCAGCCACATATCCCACACCATTGACCTTCTTCACAGTCTGGGATTCTCACTAAATTATCCAAAGTCACATCTTCAACCCGCCCACGTACGGCAGTACCTGGGCGCGACCATAGACACTCTGGCAGCCAAAGCTCAGCCAAATTTAGTGAGGATCAACAGCATGCAACTGCTGATAAAAAAGTTCAGGCCTCAACACTCCCTTCCAGCGCGAGTGTTCATGCAGTTGATAGGCATGATGGCCTCCTGCATCTTCATAGTCCCGCACGCGAGACTACATATGCGCCCGCTTCAGGAGTGCTTGGCACGTCAATGGAATCAGACTCAAGGACAGTTGAAAGACCTAGTGTTGGTGAGCGGTCGGGCATACAACTCTCTGCATTGGTGGAATCCACAAAACCTTTGCAAGGGCCGACCGTTCCAAGAGCCTGTTCCACAAATAATACTGACGGCGGACACGTCTCTCCAGGGATGGGGAGCTCATGTACTCAATTACACAGTGCAGGGACTATGGACGACACAGCAACAGAAGATGCACATAAACCTTCTGGAACGGATGGCAATCTTCCTGGCAATGAAGGCATTCAAAGTACACTTGTGCAACAAAGTCGTGTTGATCCGGACGGAGATCCGGACGGACAACATGACTGCCATGTACTACATACAGAAGCAGGGAGGAACACACTCTCCACAGTTGTCTCATCTGGCTCAGAGCATGTGGAGATGGGCCATTCAGAGGAACATGTTCCTCATGGCAGAACACCTCCCGGGCAAGGACAACCAAATGGCGGATCTGCTCAGCAGACACAGCCACCAAATGCACGAGTGGGAGCTACATCCAGCAGTACTCCAACCGTACTTCCAGCAGTGGGGTCATCCAGAGATAGACCTATTCGCCACAAGGGAAAACGCAAAATGCCACAGCTTTGCCGCCAGGTTCCCGCACCCACAGTCGCAGGGCAATGCGATATGGATGAACTGGTCAGGCAGATTTGCGTACGCTTTTCCCCCAGCGCCATTAATACCGCTAGTGGCACGCAAACTAAGGCAACACTCAATGACACTCATCCTGGTTGCTCCAATGTGGGCACGCCAGCCATGGTACACCACGTTACTAGAACTTTCCGTGGTGCCGCCTCAAAGACTGCGGCTAACACCCAAACTTTTAACGCAGAACCATGGCGAAATTCAGCACCCAGATCCGCAACAGCTGAACCTGGCGATCTGGCTCCTGAAGTATTAGAGTTTGGCTACCTGAACCTGCCTCCAGAATGTTTGAATATCATCAAGGAGGCCAGGAGACCCACGACCAGAGCTTGCTATGCGGCTAAATGGAAAAGATTTGTCATTTACTGTAAAAACAATGACATTAATCCGCTGGATGCATCCATTCAGAACATCATCTGTTACCTGTTACACTTATACCGATGCAATCTGGCATACAGCTCCATTCGTATACATCTAACCGCAATAGCAGCCTATCTTCAGAACAGGCAGCACCTCTCTTTATTCAGAGTGCCTGCCATCAAAGCCTTCTTAGAGGGACTCAAAAGAGTGATTCCTCCAACACACCCACCGGCACCGGTGTGGAACCTGAATGTGGTCCTCACCAGATTGATGGGTCCACCTTTTGAACCTCTACATTCATGTGAGATTCAATTCCTCACCTGGAAAGTAGCTTTCTTAGTGGCGATCACTTCGTTGAGAAGAGTTAGTGAACTCCAGGCACTAACCATTCAAGAGGCATTCATACAGGTTCACGCAAACAGAGTTGTACTACGTACCAACCCCACATTCATGCCTAAAGTGATATCGCAGTTCCACATGAATCAGACTATTGAACTGCCTGTTTTCTTTCCAAATCCAGAAAATGTCGCAGAGAGAATGCTCCATACACTAGATGTAAAGAGGGCCCTCATGTACTATATAGACAGAACAAAGGATTTTAGGAAACCAAAACAACTGTTTGTTGCCTTTTCTCCACAACACAAGGGCAACGCCATTTCCAAAGCAGGGATAGCCAGATGGATCGTTAAATGTATTCAAATTTGCTATGAAAAAGCTAAACGCACATTAACGATTCCCCCAAGAGCCCACTAAACACGAAAGTTAGGGGCGTCCATGGCTTTCCTAGGGAACATTCCTTTAGAGGAAATATGTAGAGCAGCCACATGGTCCACTATACATACATTTACTAAACACTACTGTGTAGATGTACATTCAAAACAGCAGGCAGCTGTAGGACAGGCTGTTCTCAAGACCCTTTTTCAGACTGCTGCAGCTGACACGGGCAGCCGCCGCTAATGGAGGGACTGCTATATAATCTATGCACAGATATGAATTCAGCAGCCCACATGCCTCGAACCGAATATGCTACTTACCAATATGCATCTGTTCTTGGCATGTAGGGCTGCTGACATTCATATCGCCCACCCTCCTTCCCGGCGCCTGTAGCGGCTGCAGCACTCAGAATTACTGTATAGCATGGTCATCACTTACTGTATCTACTCCATCACTGCCACAATGGCGAAAAACAATCTGAGGATGGAGAGGATGCCCATGCGCACTGTAGTCCAGGGGAGGAGCCACCTATCTCGTGATACTTCGAAGACTCTTCCAGGACAACAATATGCAATCATCCGGACCCAACACTAGGCGGCGATCTATGCACAGATATGAATGTCAGCAGCCCTACATGCCAATAACAGATGCATACTGGTAAGTAGCATATTCGGCATGCTGCATTGGCAGTCTGCATGGCCTATGTGAGGTGTCTCAAGGGGACCCTCTTCAGTCCTAATGCCCTAGGTACACAGGTACCATTTACTAGGGACATACAGGGGGCCTGAAGGGCCAATTGTGGAATAGTTTTAGGGAAGAAGCACTGGCACAGGGGATCTGGTTGATAGGACCCCTGTGCACTACAATCGAAACCACATCAAATGCTAGGCAATAAGTAGGGGCTAACCATGTCAAAAGAGACACTTTCTCAGAGTGATATTGTGTTTAGTTGGAAAGGTTGTAGGTGTATCTGTTGTGGAAGTGTTTTGGTGTTGGGCATGTTTGGTAGAGGTTTTCACTTGTGTTGCGGATAATTTGTAGGTACTAAAATGCATAGAATGGAATGAAGTAGTGTAATAATAGATGTACATGTACACGCTTACCATCCCTGAGGAAGATGTGGTGCCTTTTCTGTTGTGGATTTTATTCCCCAGTTCTGTATCATCCATATCCCCTTGCGGCAGCAAACATTTTTCTCTGCTGGTTGAGGGAGGCGTTCCTCATCTGTTGGGAAAGACACCAATTGAATTAATGACATCTACTCAGCAAGTGGAGGGGGGTCTCACGTTAGCAGCTGAACTCTCGAGGCTATAATATGAAGTTCGTGCCCAGTCTTTAAAATATATATCTTTATGATTATAATAGCTATACATCTCTTACTCTCTTATCTGTGCTGGATTCCACCATTTTTAATATCTGCACTTTGAGCAGGGGAACTGGGAAAATAATTCCAACGTGGAATAGATTGCCAGTGCCGCAATTGTCACTTCCTCTGCTTCACCCCACATTTCCAATGAATCTCTATTCAACTCTGAACAGTAAATTAGTCCTCTGCCACAGGATACAGAGATTTCCGTGAGAAATTTTCGAAAACTGAAAAACACTTGGCTTGCTCTGTGTCATTATGAAAGCATTCTATAAATGACTGGTCCACAGCCCTGCAATACCCCTTGTTTCTGCCCCCTTCAGATGCCTTTTCTACCAACATGCTTGGAATGAATGCAGAAGGACTTTGCAGACTTTGTGTGGTTTTCTTTGCAGTACACCTAGGATACTTGTGAGCTCAAACATTGGTGGTCCCAATTTTATAACCGCAGTCTCCACGCCTCGAACATTTTCGGTAGGTCACATATATCACTTTGTGCCAAGAGGTTCATCTGTCATTGGAAATGGCCGCTTTCAAATGTTGTTCATAAAGCTGCAATTTTGGAGAGACTGTCATCCTACAGCAGGTGTGATCCTACTGAGCATGAGGCAATTACCATAGTGCATACAAACTGTAACCAATAGATTCTTCCGTACTGAATAGAAAAAGGTTTGGTGCACAGAGCCTCTAAACGTCCTCTGAGACTTTGACAATTATTTTGCAGGTTGAACCCAAGTTCTTGATTGTACTTTGACTGCTTTCATAGTCATCCAATGAGGCAAAAGAGCTCAATGAACAATTAGAATCACCTTGTATGGTTCCTAAGAAGTGGCAAGAGAGAGCATAGTTTCGATAACCAAAATGATTAACACTGATGTTCCCAAAAACCCTACTGAGCCACAAAACCAGTGTCATAGACCCTGACAGAGGCATGTTCACAATCAATAGCATCTGACCTGAATGCAAGGTAGCCTTCAATATTCAGTTTGGCCTCAAGAAAACCCTCGGGGCAAAAAGAACACTCAGTGACAAAACATACTACACTGTTGAAAAGAGTGTCCATGCTGAAAAGATCTTTGAAATGTGCACCAAACCCATTGTTTATACTCACAGTCACAGATCTGACTTTGACCGCATGTTTACTTTGTTAAATGCCCTTAGAACAAGCAGGCAATTGTAAGATGGTGAAATCTGCAGAGAATGTAAATATTCTCAGGTAATTTTGAAGGGAAGTTATATGTTCGAGGCATATGAGCTGCAGGTTACACACTTTTGCATAGATCGCCATCTGGTGTTGGGCCCAGATGTTTGCAGTTTGTTTTTCCTCTTGGAAAGTCTTTGGAAGTCACGAGGTCGGTGACTCCTCCTTAGGATCGTATTGCGCATGGGCTTCGGCTCCATCCTCAAATAGTTTTTTTCCGCCATCGGGCTCGGATGTAATCTTCGCGCTCCGGTTCCGAACAGTTCCCAGTTCGACGATCAACGCGGAATCCTCACCCACATCGCGGTATTGTTTCGATCGCGATCTCCTCAATCAACGCACCTTCTCTTCGACAAACCTTCGGGCCTACCCAAGCTCCGGTCCCGGCTGATGGAAAGAACTCCATTCAAGAAGTGCCCTCGATGTGGGTCCAAATTCCCCCACACCGATCTTTATGAGGTATGCAACCTCTGCCTCTCCCCTGAAAACGAGGCTCGAGACTGTCCAGCCTGTAAGTCTTTCCGATCGAAAAAGACTATTCGGGACCAAAGAGCCAGAAGGAACATGGCACACTCCTCGACCTCCTTTCCAGTCGATATCTTCGGAGCCGACATCGAAGATCCGGGACAGCAGCGCACCGAAGAGGACCTCGTCAGCGCTTCCGAGGCCGATGAGTCAGATGTGGAGGACATCACTCCGGCGCAGGGGGTCGTGAGTACTATAACCCCCCCCCCCACCCCCCACACCCTTGCCGGCTCCGAAAAAGGCTGCGGTCACGACTTCGCCTCCGGGCCTAGGCAAAACCAGAGATACCGCTTTACACACCCCACCTTCGGGCCCGGTGAAGAAGCCAAGCAAGCCTTCCGGTGGCTCGGGCTCGAGCTAGCCTACCAGTGGTGCCGAGAAACACGCTTCGGCACCGAAAAAGAAAATGGCCTCCACCTCGACACCGAGCTCTGCACCGAAGCTTTCGGGGTCGAAACCCAGCTCTTCGGTACCGACACCATCTTCGGTACCGACCAAGACCCATAAGGCCACCGGCACCGACACTTCCAAGCCAAAATCCATCTCGGCGCCGACCAAAAGACCGGAGATTCCCAAGCCAGGTTCTAAGCAACAAACAGGCACCCAAAAGCAAAAAAAGATAACGGCCCAGACGCCTTCGGTGCCGATGGACCAAACACCGAACTGTTTACACCGGATCCTTTGCAAAAGACTCACCAAGGATCCAAAAACTGGTCATTTGACACTCTCTACCAAAAAGAGACATTTGGACAAACCGGCTCCGCCTCCACCTCCAAAGAGGAAGGACTCTGCTACCTCTCCATTCAGAGTACCCTCCCCACCTCCTCCATCTCCTCCACCTCCACCCCCTCCACCTTCCCCACCCTCTCTACCCCTACCTCATCGTTCTCCGACCCCGTCTCCAGACGATGATGATCAAGGGGACCCATATCATGATCTTGGGGATGTGCCACAAGACCCCACCACTACAGGATCCCCAGACCCATGGGGCGACTACAATAACCCGGACATCCCCGATGTCCCACAAGATGACCTTAACCCCTCCAGGCCATCTCCACCGGAAGACTCACTGGGGTTTCACCATCTACTTCAGAGGGCGGCACATTATCACGGGGTAGACTTACATACTGACCCCGTGGAGGAGGATTTCCTCCTCGACACATTTGATACCACACATAGGTCTACCTCCATATTACCTATGCTTAAAGGGGTGGTAAAACATGCGCCAGAAGTCTTTAAAGACCCAGTTAGGGCCAGGGTCATTAACCCGCGCATAGACAAAAAATACAAAGCTGCACCCACAGATCCCGCCTACATCAGGGGGTCAGCAACACTGATTCCCTAGTGGTGTCCACTGCACGAAAGAGATCAAATTCCCAGGCGTCAGGCGAGGCACCACCACCTGATAAGGAGTCCAAGCTCCTAGACGCATCAGGAAAACGCACTGCGTCACAGGCAGCCAATATGTGGCGTATCGCCAATACACAAGCGCTATTGGCCAGATATGATAGGGCACATTATGATGAATTAGAAAGCATCATGCACCACCTCCCTGAAAAATATAAATCTAGGGCCAACGAATGAATTCAAGAGGGTAAGACGATCACTAACACCTCTATACGCTGTGCCTTAGATGCAGCAGACACAGCTTCCAGGGCCATTAATACTAGTGTCCTCCTCCGTCGCCATGCTTGGCTACGAATATCAGGGTTTAAACCGGAGGTTCAAGCCTCCATCCTTAATCACCCTTTTGACCAGGAACACCTATTTGGCCCAAAGGTGGATGAGGCCCTCGAAAAAATGAAAAAGGACACGAATACGGCAAAATCCATGGGAGCCTTACAGTCACACACTCCAAGACGCTCCTTTCGCCGTTCTTCCTTTCGGAGTACATCTAGAGGTTACTCCTCAGACACCACGTCCACTTCATACAAATCCCCTACTCAGTCCACCTTTACAAGGGGTTACCAAAGAGGCGCGGCTACAGGGGTAACAATAACAAGGGCAGAGGCAAAACCAACACCGCCCGCTCTGCCACACCACCTACCCAATGACTTCCCCCCGCTCCTCCCAGACCATCCCACTACGGTCGGGGGAAGACTCCAAAAATGCCTTCCTGTCTGGGCTACCATCACCTCAGACAAATGGGTAACACAAATAATTTGGTCAGGCTACTGCCTAGAACTAATATCTACCCCCCAAACATTCCACCCAGACAACGCCCAATGTCACAAGAACATCTAAAGTTACTAAAGCAGGAGGTAATCTCCCTCCTACAGAAGAAGGCAATAGAACACGTTCCTACCAACCAACAAAATATGGGGGTCTACTCCCTATATTTTCTCATACCAAAAAGGGACGAGACTCTACAGCCCATCCTAGATCTCCGGCCCCTAAACACATACATACACTCAGACCATTTTTACATGGTAACGCTTCAGCAGGTACTTCCGCTGCTCTCCCAAAATGACTTCCTCACCACTCTGGACCTAAAAGACGCTTATTTTGACATTCCAGTGCACAACGCTCACAGGAAGTACCTCAGATTTGTAGTGGACGGACAACACTACCAATTCAAAGTGCTCCGGTTCGGAGTCACAACAGCACCACGAGTATTCACCAAGTGCCTAGCAGTGGTGGCAGCACATCTGCGAAGACAACACATTCACGTCTTCCCATACCTAGACGACTGGCTGATAAAAGCCAGCTCATACAATCAGTGTGTACAACACACGTCCACCACTATCCAACTACTTCACCAGCTAGGCTTCAGAGTAAACCACGAAAAGTCCCATCTACAACCATCCCACGTGAAACAATATCTCGGTGCCACCATAGACACCTCAAAAGCGCTAGCCTACCCCAATCCCCCCAGGATTGCAAGCATTCAGGCTCTACATGCAAAATTCATGGCACAACACTCCCTTCCAGCTCGAGTGTTCATGCAACTAATAGGGATGATGGCCTCTTGCATCTTCATAGTACCTCACGCAAGACTCCAGATGCGTCCTCTCCAAGAGTGCTTAGCGCGCCAATGGAACCAGGCCCAGGGTCAATTAACAAATCTGGTGTTGGTAGACGGTCGCACCCATCGCTCTCTGCAGTGGTGGAACACCACAAACTTTTCCAAAGGTCGACCGTTCCTGGACCCGGTTCCTCAGATAGTACTGACAATGGACGCATCGCTCTCCGGCTGGGGAGCTCATCTATTACATCTCACCATGCAGGGCAAATGGACACCTCCACAGCAGTTACTCCATATCAACTATCTGGAGTTACTAGCAATGTTCTTATCCCTAAAATCTTTCCAAACACAGATTTCAGGCAAGGCAGTCCTGATCCGCACAGACAACATGACAGCCATGTATTATATTTAGGCTTTCCTGCTTTCAGTTTCTATTTTTGGTAAATTCTGGTGGGGTTTTTTCAGTGTTTTCAATACCTTAAAAAAACGTGGTTATCAGTGGTTACACATTTTCGCGACATTAAAAACAACAGAAACAGTGTTTTTCCGGTGTTTATGGAATGTTTTCCTTTTAATTAATGCTTGCTTTCAACACTGATAGTGCATGTGTATAAATAGCATGTGTACAGGGTATATGAGGTCCAAGAACTTCTGAAAAGTATCCCAGTGAGGCTTCATTAACTTCAAATTCCATGGTTAGTGAAGGGACATTTCTATGCATCATTGCAAGCCATTTCCCATAGACTGGAAAATTAAATTTCCTGAATTGTTCCTCAACATTTCCTTGCTTACCAAGTGGCAAGAATTCTAACATGGAGCACGTTGCAGTGCCAAAGTGACTAAAGGTGTCGCCCATCCTACTTTCAAGGAGATGTCTCACATCTATACCAATTACACTGAAAACTTGAAAAACAACAAAACTCAAGCAGACTATTGTTAGCCCAGTATTTCTTGCTGCTGCCTTATATAGCAAAGTAACATTGTATTAGCCCCTTCAGGAAGAAATAAAAATTACTCTTTCACTCATATTTTCCTTTCTTTGAATGTCACTTAGTTTGTGGTTGTGAAGGTGTTTTTTCAGTGTTTATATGTTTACACTCGTGATGGCTATTTTCCTTTCGGTGGGGTTTTATCAGTTAATATAGGTTTAAACCTAAAAACCAGATAGCCTAATTATATTCAAAAACAAGGCGGCACGCACTCTCCACAGCTCTCTCAATTAGCTCAGAGCATATGGACATGGGCCATACCCCAGAAAATCTTTCTCCTAGCTCAGCATGTCCCAGGAGTCCAAAACACTGTGGCGGATCTGCTCAGCAGACAGACACAACAAATCCACGAGTGGGAGCTTCACCCGCACGTTCTTCAACCGTACTTTCAAATGTGGGGGCATCCACAAATAGACCTCTTCGCCACCC
This sequence comes from Triturus cristatus, assembly GCF_964204655.1. Lineage (NCBI taxonomy): Eukaryota > Metazoa > Chordata > Amphibia > Caudata > Salamandridae > Triturus > Triturus cristatus. The sequence continues at coordinate 826,087,694 of NC_140584.1, read as the reverse complement.
ACGAAAACACCAAACGCCCAAGCTTCGCCGCCAGATACCCACACCCATTGTCCAAAGGAAATGCGATATGGATGAACTGGTCAGGCAGATTTGCGTACGCTTTTCCGCCTCTCCCACTCATTCCACTAGTGGTGCGCAAACTACAACAACACTCCCTCACACTAATCCTAGTAGCTCCAACGTGGGCCAGACAACCGTGGTACACCACATTGCTGAAACTATCTGTAGTACCGCACCAAAAACTACACCTCTCTCCACGCCTCTTAACCCAGAACCATGGAGAGATCAGACACCCGGACCCAGCTCAGCTCAACCTTGCGGTCTGGCTCCTGAAATCCTAGAATTCGGGTACCTAAATCTTCCCTCTGACTGTATGAACGTCATCAGAGAAGCTAGACGACCTACCACTAGAGCGTGCTACGCCGCCAAGTGAAAACGCTTTGTTGTCTACTGTCATAACAACACCATCAATCCCCTGGACGTGTCCATTCAACACATCATAGGCTACTTACTCCACCTACAAAGGTGCAATCTAGCCTATACGTCCATTCGACTACACCTCGCAGCCATTGCAGCTTACCTACAAAATAGGCAACATCTATCACTCTTTAGAGAGTACCTGCCATTAAAGCCTTCATGGAAGGCCTTAAAAGGATAATTCCCCCCAGAGTGCCACCCTCACCTGTGTGGAACTTGAATATCGTTCTCACAAGGCTGATGAGGCCTCCCTTCGAACCTCTGCACAGATGTGAACTACAATTCCTAACAGGGAAAACCGCTTTTCTTGTAGCCATCACTTACCTCAGAAGGGTCAGTGAGATACAAGCACTTGCCATTCAAGAACCTTTTCTCCAAATGCACCATTGCAAGGTTGTTCTCTGTACCAACCCAAAATTCCTCCCTAAAGTAATTTCTCCCTTTCACCTAAACCAATCTGTAGAACTACCAGTATTCTTCTCGCAACCACAGACCGTTGCAGAAAGAGCTCTTCACACACTAGATGTCAAACGAGCCTTACTCTACTACATCGAGAGAACACAACCTTTTCGTAAGACCAAGCAACTGTTTGTCTCTTTCTCTCCACCACACAAAGGCAACCCCATCTCCAAATCAGGGATAGCTAGGTGGATTGTAAAATGCATTCAAATTTGCTACCACAAAGCAAAACAAACGCTATCTGTTCCCCCTAAAGCCCATTCTACACGGAAAATAGGGGCTTCCATGGCATTCTTAGGGAACATCCCATTAGATGATATCTGCAAAGCAGCTACATGGTCAACACCGCACACTTTCACTAAACACTATTGTGTAGATGTGCAAACTAAACAACAAGCTAGTGTGGGCCAGGCTGTACTCAAAACATTATTTCAAACCACTGCAACAGATACTGGTGGTCGCCGCTAAGGATGGGTACTGCTATATATTCTATGCACAAGTGTGTAATCTGCAGCTCATATGCCTCGAATGGCATATGCTACTTACCAGTATGCATCTGTTCTTGGCATGTAGAGCTGCAGATCTACACACGCCCACCCGCCTCCCCGGCTACCTGTATCTGTTCCAGTTTATCTGATTTAGATACCAGACACATGGGCATCTTCACTGTTATCACTACGCTCCATCTTTCCCTGCTGGCGAAAAACAATCTGAGGATGGAGCCGAAGCCCATGCGCAATACGATCCAAAGGAGGAGTCACCGACCTCGTGACTTCCAAAGACTTTCCAAGAGGAAAAACAAACTGCAAACATCCGGGCCCAACACCAGATGGCGATCTATGCACAAGTGTGTAGATCTGCAGCTCTACATGCCAAGAACAGATGCATACTGGTAAGTAGCATATTCCTTACATCACGAGTAGTAAAGAGATTCCTGGAAGGGTCGAAAAGGATAGCGCCACCAAAGATGATGCCGCCGCCGGCATGGAACCTCAACATAGTCCTGACGGAACTTATGAAGGCACCCTTTGAGCCCATCCACAAGGCCTCACTTCAAATGCTGACAATGAAGACAGCCTTTCTGGTGGCAATAACCTCGCTGCGCAGAGTAAGCGAGCTGCAAGCACTAACACTGCAAGAACCTTACATCCAAATACACAAGGACAGGGTCGTAATGAGAACGGACCCACACTTCATGCCGAAGGTGGTGTCGGCATTCCATATGAACCAGACAATTCAAATACCGAGCTTCTTTCAGAACCCAGCCACAAGCGCAGAAAGGGCACTGCACACTCTAGACGCAAGAAGGGCGGTGATGCACTACATCGAGAGAACCAAGGAGCACAGGAAAACGAAGCAGTTTTTTGTGTCCTTCGCAACCAGCTTCCTGGGTAGACCAGTAGCAAAAAGCACCATCGCTCGATGGATCGCACTGACGATACAATTCTGCCACAAACAGGCAGGGCAAGCACTATCGGAAGGGGCACGGGCCCACTCCACAAGGAAGAAAGGAGCAACAATTGCTTTTCTGGCTAACACACCCATTCAAGACATATGCCTGGTGGCAACATGGGCTTTAGTGCACACGTTCACTAAGCACTACTGCGTGGATATACAAATGAACAAGGAAGCACAAGTAGGACAGAAGGTGCTTCAACATATATTCAATGACCAATGCTCATCTTCCACCCAGCCGCCACAAAGATGACAAACCGCTACAAAGTCTATGCACAGCATAGTGAATCCAGAAAGATTCACGCTGCAAAACGAATAGTTTCTTACCTGTCGGTGTAGTTTTGACGCTTGAAGATCTTTCTGGATTCACTAGCGAACCCACCCAACTCCGACAGAAAGATGAGGCTGGAGCAGAAGGTGGAAAGACAGAGAATAGAGAACAAGAAGAGACTTAAGAGAAGTGTGTAAAAGGATATGATTAAGGAGAAAATAATAAAATTGCCTAGGATTCACAAAAAAGAAAAAAGAATCCGAAGATGGCGCCCCGAGGTGGGAGCTTCCGCAGGAAGCGTGCTGACATCATGAGAGGTACACCAAATGGTGGGACGTCGACGCCCACCTGGGCTACAAAAAAAAAAAAAAAGAAGAATCACTACGATTCCGGACCCAACCACCAGACCGCGGAATAATGCACAACATAGTGAATCCAGAAACATCTTCAAGCTGCAAAACTACACCGACAGGTAAGAAACTATTCGATATTCATCCTTCTACAGGGAATAGTCTCACCAAGCCCTCTATTGAGGTCCGGCAGACTCTTCCTCGAAAAAAGCAGGCTCACTTTTGAGGATCAAATAACGATGGAGTCCCCACCACCTCCTAGGCAGAGAAAATACATGACGGGTACAAGTCCTCTACTACAACCACCTGCTTACCCACTGCGTCCTCATTCACATCTGCCTCCACCGCCACCACCTTCTCCCCCCACCTCCATGACAACTACCATCACCACTGGGTCTTACTACTCATACTATGGGGAAGGTAGCCAACCCCCATTATATTTTGATGATGTCCCCGGATCCACAGGATGGTCAATGGGAGGACTACACGTGGTACCTCCGGGACCCAATGATCCAGATTTGTACCCCGCAAAGCCTTCTCCCCCTGATGACACTACCTCGTACCATGAGGTTATTCAAAGGGCAGCTCATTTCCACAAGGGAAACCTTCACTCTGTACAAGAGGAGGAAGACTTCTTGGTAAAAAGCTTTTTAGCACACACAAAGGACCACCCAGTTCCTGCCAATGCTTAAAGGTGTGATCAAGATAATGCTTGGATGTTCAAAGAACCAGTAAAAGCCAGAGTAGTTACAACACAGGGTTGATAAAAAAAAAAATACAAGCCTTCGCCTTCTGACCCACCGTACATCACTGTTCATGCTGCACATAGAAGGGCTAATGCCCCAGGTACCGGGGATGCCCCTCCCCTGGATAAACTAAGCAATAAGTAGGATGCAGCAGGGAAGAGAGTTGCAGCACAATCTGCGACTCTTGGCAAGATAGGATTGTGCCCCTTGGGATGAGATGGGAGAGGGTATATAGCATTAACCAGACCAGTACAAACAGAGAGGGCAGGAAATAGTATTAGAAGGCCAAACCATCTCGAATACATCCATTAGGTGTCTCCTTGATGCGGTGTGCATCCTTATTAGGAGGCATATTTGGCTTCGAGCCTCTGAATTTAAGGCAGTAGTTCAACAGCATCTGATCAACTTACCATTTGATGGGGAACATCTTTTTAGACCTCAAATTGATCAGATGCAGGAGAAAATCAAAAAAGATACAGACACTGTCAAGGCAATGGGAGCTTTACAGCCCCCTTCCCCTCCTACCAATTTTCGTCACCGACAGTTTCACAGGGGTTCCAGCCCCACTTAACAGGAGGTGCACACGGCATATCAAAGGCAGCAACAGTAAACCGCACCTACTAAGGGGTACTTTAGAGAGTCATACAGAGGGAATAATGACAGGCAGAGGTAGGGAAGGAGCACCCCCGACCACACCACACCTGTAGGGGCAAGACTGCAGGGGTTCCTACCACAATAGTGCAACATCACTCCAACCAATGGGTCCTAGATATTGTGAAGGACAAGTATTGCCTGGAACTCACTGCAACACCGCCAAGCATGCCATCACAACCAAATTCCCTCTTCCCTCAACATCTATATCTTCTCAAAGAGGGGGTAAAGGCTCTATTACAAAAGGGGTCATAGAGCCAGAGCCATGCCACCACAGAAACAAGGGGGTGTACTCACTGTATTAACTCATCCCCATAACGGGCAGTTCTCTCAGGCCTATCCTAGACCTGCTGCCTCTCAACAAGTACATTAAATCAGAGCATTTCTACATGGTTACTCTTCAAGATGTCATACAACTCCTATGGCAAGGCACTTCATGACCGCCATGGATTTAAAGGATGCCTACTTCCACGTACTAGTTCACCCAGCACATCGTTGTTACCTCAGATTTGTGGTAAGTGGCCAACATTATCAATTCCAAGTTCTACCCTTTAGGGTCACCACAGTACCGGCGTGCTTCACAAAATATTTGGCAATGGTTGCAGCTCACCTACGAAGGGACAGCATCCATGTCTTCCCTTACCTAGTTGATTGGCTGATAAAGAGCTTAAGCAAACAACGTCTTGCTCACACACAGAACATTGGAGCTTCTCCACAATCTGGGCTTTACCATCAACCTTGGAAATCTTATCTACAGCGGTTACAAAATCAACCTTTTCTAGGAGCAATTCTAAGCTCAGTAACAGGGAAAGTCTGTACCAGTCCCACTCTAATCCAAACTTTTCATTCTCTTCCTCTTTTTCAGACAAATTGTCAAATAACTGTTCGCACAGTCATGCGCTTGTTAAGGATTATGGTATTTTGCAGTGCGATTGTACAGCACACTAGGCTTCACATGCGTCCACTCCAAGAGTGCTTAGGAGAGCAATAATCACAAGCGGAGGGTTGCTGGGAGGATCTAGTGTGGTTAAAGGCCAGTGCATATCACTCTCTGAAGTGGTGGAACCCCAAAAACGGGGCAGGCCTTTTCTGGACCCTATGCCGCAGGTGACCATTACCATAGAAACATTCCTCACTGAATGGGGAGCACACCTAGAAACTAATGTTCAATGTCTGTGGACTCCCCTACAACAAACATCGCCCATAAACTACGTGGAGTTGTTAGCGATTCAACTAGGACTCAAGGCATTTTTCTGTCACATTCATCACAGAACAGTCATAATCAAAACAGATAACATAACATGACTGCTATCTACTACCTTCAGAAACAGGGGGGCACACACTTGCCCCAACTGTCCAAGTTAGTACATAGTATTTGGTGATGGGCAATGCACTACAAAATCCACCTTTTAGCGAAGCCTCTACCATGCGTGGACAAGGACATTGCAGATTTGCTGAGAAGGATGCAACAACAAACCCATGAGTGGTAACTCCACCCTCATGTTCTACTTCCATACTTCCAAATGTGGGGGGTTTCCGACATTGATCTGTTTACCACCGCTGAAAACGCAAAATGCCCAAATTTCTCTTCCAGATTAACTCACACAGTCTAAGGCACGGTTACTCATAGTACGGCCCGCGGGCCGACAGCGGCCCGGCAAGCCTTCCCTGGCGGCCCGCGGACCTTACAGACTGTTTATTTTTATTTTTTTAAGAGTGTCAAACACCGCTGGTTGCAGCAGCGCGGACTCTGCTCTATGGGGGTCGGGCGATTCTTTTAAAGACCATTCACTTGTTAATGAGGCTTTGTTGTATTTCACCTCTTCTTAGCGCCCCTGCATCTCCACTCTGACTGAGTGGAGATGCAGGGGCGCTAAGAAGAGGTGAAATACAACAAAGCCTCATTAACAAGGGAATGGACTTTTAAAGACCTGTGAAGTACTCGGTGCGGCAATGTGTGTTCCCAGGAAGCTGTCTCAGCCCGGGCTGACACACACGCGGGGTGAGGTGACAGAGGGTGACAGAGGACAGCAATTCGGAACACAATTAAAAACATAGTTGTTGATATAATAATATATGCTACTTAAAGGCACTATTTTTGCTTCTGATGCAATGACCTCCTTGCAGGATTTTGCCCATCAGCCCATACGTGTTTTGGAGCTTGAAGGAACACTTGTATACTTTGCATGAAAGAGCACCATTTGTTGAAAAGTTATTTAAAGGCAAGACAGAGACAGATAGAGACAGAGAAAGACAAAGACAGACAGAGACAGGGAAAGACTGACAGATAGAGACAGAGCCAGATAGAGGCAGAGATAGATAGAGGTAGATAGAGGCAGAGACAGGGACAGACTGACAAAGGCAGGGACAGGTAGAGGCAGAGACAGACAGAGACAGACAGCGAAAGAGACAGCGAGAGAGAGATAGAGACAGGGACAGATAGAGGCAGAGACAGATAGAGGCAGAGATAGAGACAGACAGAGACAATGACAGACAGACAGACAGAGGCAGAGACAGGGGCAGACAGAGGCAGAGAGAGGGAGACAGGGACAGACAGAGACAGGGACGGACAGAGACAGAGAGGTAGAGAGATGGAGAGGGAGACGGAGAGGGAGATGGAGGGAGAGAGAGGGAGAGGGAAAGAGATAGAGGGAGACCGAGGTAGACAGAGAGAGACCAAGGGAGACAGAGAGAGACTGAGGGAGACAGAGAGAGAGGGAAGGTGACAGAGAAAGGCAGAGGGAGACAGAGGGAGGGAGTCAGGGGGAGACAGAGGGAGGGAGGAAGACAGACAGAAAGAGGGAGGGAGACAGAGAGGGAGACAGGGAGAGTGAGGGAGACAGAGACAGAGGGAGGGAGACAGAGAGAGGGAGACAGGCAGAGGGAGACAGAGGGAGACAGACAGAGGGAGGGAGACAGACAGAGGGAGGGAGACAAACAGAGGGAGGACGGTGACAGACAGATAGAGGGAGACAGAGGGAAGGAAACAGACAGAGGGAGACCGACAGAGACAGACAGAGGGAGACAGAGGGAGAGAGAGGGGGGAGACAGAGAGAAGGAGACGGAGACAGAGAGAAGGAGACGGAGACAGAGGGAGGGAGAGAGACAGAGACAGACAGAGGGAGGGAGGCAGAGAGGGAGACAGAGAGGGAGACAGAGAGAGGGAGACAGACAGAGGGAGGACGGTGACAGACAGATAGAGGGAGACAGAGGGAAGGAAACAGACAGAGAGAGACCGACAGAGACAGACAGAGGGAGACAGAGGGAGAGAGAGGGGGGAGACAGAGAGAAGGAGACGGAGACAGAGGGAGGGAGTGAGACAGAGACAGACAGAGGGAGGGAGGCAGAGAGGGAGACAGAGAGAGGGAGACAGACAGAGGGAGACAGGGAGAGGGAGACTGGGAGAGGGAGACAGTGAGAGGGAGACAGCGAGAGAGGGACAGCGAGAGGGAGGGAGACGGAGAGAGAGGGAGACAGAGAGAGGAAGACAGAGAGGGAGACAGAGGGAGAGAGAGAGAGAGGAAGACACAGGGATGGAGACAGAGAGAGGGAGACACAGAGGGAAACAGAGGGAGACAGAGAGAGGGAGACAGACAGAGGGAGGAAGACAGAGAGATGGAGACAGACAGAGGGAGGATGGCGACAGACAGAGGGAGGGAGACAGATAGAGGGAGACCGACAGAGACAGACAGAGGGAGAGAGACAGAGGGAGAGAGAGGGGGAGACAGAGAGAGGGAGACAGAGAGAGGGAGAGAGAGGGAGACAGAGAGAGGGAGACAGAGAGAGGGAGGGAGACAGAGAGAGAGAGGGAGACAGACAGAGGGAGACAGACAGAGGGAGGATGGCGACAGACAGAGGGAAACAGACAGAGGGAGGAGGGTGACAGACAGAGGGAGGAGGATGATAGACAGAGGGAGGAGGATGATAGACAGAGGGAGGAGGATGACAGACAGAGGGAGGGAGACAGATAGAGGGAGACAGACAGAAGGAGACAGAGGGAGAGGGAGGGAGGAGGGGGAGGGAGAGAGAGAGAGGGGGAGGGAGGGAGACAGAGAGAGAGGGAGACAAACAGAGTGAGTGAGACAGAGAGAGATAGAGGGAGACAGAGATAGATAGATAGATAGATAGATAGATAGATAGATAGATAGATAGATAGATAGATATGCTGGGCCTGGTGGTTCAGTGGACGAAGGCGTCCGCTGCAGGGGCCTGTGTTCAACCTCATGGCCATGTGTTTTTTTTTGTTGCTCTAGCCCCGCCCCCGCCCCCACCGGTGCGGCCCTCGGCCACAAACCACACTGTAAATTGGCCCCCGAGAGAAGGTTTGTGAGTACCCATGGTCTAAGGGATATGCACTATGGATGAACTGGTCAGGGTTATTTCCCCACACGTTTCGGCATCTCCCACTACTTCCATATCTGGTCAGGAAACTACTGCACACCTTCCTTATAATTCTAGTATCTCCCACATGGGCCAGATAACCTTGGTTCACTACCCCCCTCGAGCTCTCTCTAGTTCCACCTTAGAAGCTCCCCAGCAAGCCGGGCTTTCTCATGCAACATCATGGAACACTAAGACATCCCAAACCAAAGGCCCTCAACCTAGTGATGTTGGCTCCTGAAGACCTAGAGTTTGGGAATTCTAGAATTTACTCCCCGAGTGCATTGTTAGCTTGCTCAACCACTAGGGCCTGTTATGCAGCAAAGTAGAAGAAATTGATACACTACTGTCTTCCTAAACAAATCAATCATCTGACACCTCAAATACAGGACATCAATGCTCAGGACTAGCCTACACATATTGGCTTGTATTTGGCTGCAGTGGCAACATAACTACAGAACAGGGAATACTCTTCCCTCTTTAGGGTCCCTGTAATCAAAGCTTTCATGGACGGTTTGAAGAAAGTCATACCTCTCAGACTACTGCCATTACCTTTCTGGAATCTGAATATATTCTCACAAGATTAATTGGGCCCCATTTTGAACCCCTTCATTCTTATCCATTGCAATTTCTGTCATGGAAAGTAGCCTTCTTAGTCGCTATTACCTCCCTGAGACGTGCAAGCGAGATTCAAGCGTTAACCCCGGAATAACCTTTTTTCAAAATACATGCTGACAAAGTAGTTCTTCAAACCAACCCAAAGTTTCTATCTAAGGTTATATCTTCTTTTCACCTTAACCAAACCATAGAATTACCAGTGTTATTTCCACATCCAACCACAGTAGCAAAACTTGTGCTTCATATACTAGATGTTAAAAGGGCCCTTACGTACTATATAGATAGGACACAAACATTTAATAAAACGTAACAATTATTTGTAGCCTTCGTTAAGCCTTGTAGAGGGACCAGCAGGGAATTGCCCCCTGGATAGTCAGGTATATTCAAACATGCTATGCCAAAGCCAAAAGGCTGCTCATAGCACCTCCAAGGCCACACACTACTAGGAAAACAAGCTTTGGCATAGCCAATAGGTCTCGCTTTTGGGACCTTATAAGTATTTAGTTATGCAGCACAATATCCTTGGTGCAACAACATCAACCGTTGCATGGCTAAACACTTTTAAGGTCCCAAAGGTGAGGCCTATTGGCTATGCCAATGCTTGTTGTTGTAGCAGGGGACATCACAAACAGGGGGCGGAAACAATATATGTCTGCTGGTGTGTATGGATCCAGATAAGAGGATTACTGAAATCAGGGTGTGAAGGAGGGGGCATTTAACTCGGACGGAATACAATCTAGTTGTCCTATACAAATTGACATTACACACATTTGCAAATAAATGCTTATTACAATGCACACATTTTAGGACCAGAGACCTACAGTGAGGTGCCTAGAATTACACCATTTGTTGATGGAATCGTGGATTCGTGATTCCCAGGCCAAGAACACAACCACTAGAACGGATCTCCTCACTGACTGTCAGAGCATGCATTGTCCAGTGTGGTTTGTTTCGCCAACTGTGTCAAAAATATAACTCGAGAGGTCAAAGGTTAAACAAGACTCCACAGCACATGCTCCTCCGGTCTTATGGTGTAGGGGTGATGGGCAATATGGGGGGAAGCTTTCACTTCTGAAGACCTCGCTCTCCAGTGCTCTGAGCCCCCAGGAACTAAGGAATGTGCCCCACTGAGCCATCTTCTAAATTTAACAAGCACGTGGTTAAGTACAGCCTGAAAACAAGGCGCGCGCCGCCTCCTCCCGTAATCTGCGCGCGTGATTTCAAGATAGTTCATTTGCAAAGTAGTCACTTTATGGCACGGCGTTTCTTAGGCTCCCTTGAGCACTTTGTGTGTGATTGCCCCGCCCCCTGCTTTGTCTGCTTTAACTAGGATTCCGAGAGGCTCGTAATCTCAAATGTCTGTCCTGGGGAGTTCCGTGTATACTAAGAAATCACTAATCAATCCCTAGAGCGAACTCCGGAACTCACTGGTCTGAGCCTTTAATGGCGGTGTTGGATTTAACCCTAAAGGCTTTGGCGAACATGTGGTGTCTGTCCTGGGTTTGTTTGTGTAACTGTGATGGTGCAGAAGAAGCACAAATTGATCAATGGCTCTTGCTCTAGTCCATGTTGGTTGAATTAGGGGTCTGGACCATGAAGCCGACGCCAAGATGCGTGGATGCCTGATTAAGTGCTGAATGCATATCACCAAGCTCCAGAGAAGAGTCAGACGCGCTAAAAGTCCCCCCCAAAAAAAAAAAGCATTTGATTTCAAGATAGTTCATTTGCAAAGTAGTCACTTTATGGCACGGCGTTTCTTAGGCTCCCTTGAGCACTTTGTGTGTGATTGCCCCGCCCCCTGCTTTGTCTGCTTTAACTAGGATTCCGAGAGGCTCGTAATCTCAAATGTCTGTCCTGGGGAGTTCCGTGTATACTAAGAAATCACTAATCAATCCCTAGAGCGAACTCCGGAACTCACTGGTCTGAGCCTTTAATGGCGGTGTTGGATTTAACCCTAAAGGCTTTGGCGAACATGTGGTGTCTGTCCTGGGTTTGTTTGTGTAACTGTGATGGTGCAGAAGAAGCACAAATTGATCAATGGCTCTTGCTCTAGTCCATGTTGGTTGAATTAGGGGTCTGGACCATGAAGCCGACGCCAAGATGCGTGGATGCCTGATTAAGTGCTGAATGCATATCACCAAGCTCCAGAGAAGAGTCAGACGCGCTAAAAGTCCCCAAAAAAAAAAAAAAGCATTTGCCGCGCGGCCACGAAAGTGACGTGGCTGCGAAAGTAAAAGTGATCACGGCTGTAAGGGTGCCCGCGAGATGGCACCTGTGCTCGTAAGCGCGCGTAACCGCAAGCTCTAGGTCTCCACCAAATGCGTGTGGTAGCATTTTCTGAAGCCCTTACTAAAAGTCTCACCAGCGCAGCGCATGTGCTGGCTCAGGCGAGACCTAAATGGCTTCATAAAAATTGCGGGCAATCGTAAGGCTGTTACTTGGTCCACACCACACACTTTTACTAAACACTTCTGTGTGGATGTACTAGCAAAACAGCAGTCCAAGGTGGGGCAAGCTCTTCTGTGTACACTTTGACAGTGTTCTGCAACATCCTCCAGCTAACCACAACCTTACAGGGAAAAATGCTTTCTAGTCTGCATAACATTTGTATCTACAGCTACGCATGCCATGAACAAAATGTTACCCTGTGGGCATCTATTCGTGGCATGTAGTGCTGTAGATTCAAATGTGCCACCTTCCTCCCTGAAAGCCCTGGGTTGTTGCAGATACCCAAGTTCCTTTTTTTTTATGCTTCACTTTACTCTCTATCCTAAGCCCGCTGTGTGGAGAAACAATCTAACTATGCAGCTGGTGTTCATGAACAATACTGCATAAGGGAAAAGTCACTGTACCTCGTGACTCAAAAGATTTCCTTAGGAAAAAAACAAGTTCTACACATCCGAGCCGAAAACTAGGTGGCAGGAGTATGCACAGCATGTGAATCTACAGGACTGCATGCCACGAACAGATGTCCACAAGATAAGTAACATATTCCTTACTCCATAGATTAGGAAACTAGGACAACAAGCTGCACACATTACCCAGAAAAATGCAACCATCATATAACCCAAAGGCACGACTCCAGTCCCTTAACAAATTGACTGATCTAGACCACTAATCCAGAAATTGACTGTTCAAATTGAGGCAGGAAAAGGAAAAATTAGCACCTCTTACATTCACTTCTGATCAAACTGTCCCTGAAGAACAGAACACAATACCAGTGTTAACTGTTATACAACCACGCACATCCTCTGCATCGCAATATTTAATGTCAACAAATTCTTGTAGAAACCATCACAGTGTTGATGTTAAAACTAAATGTCAAACATCAGCCATGATTCTACTTGACCTACTACATTCTATTGTAATCCCATATCTTCATAATACATCCAAACGAAGACACGTATATAGGTGTGAGGTCATTATACACTTGAAATGCTCTGAGGTCATAACAAAAGTGTTCAATAGGTTGGGATAATCAGTCCTCAGTGTCCATTATAATGTGTAACCTTCCTTCACTGCTAGCTAGGGAAATGCCCTTTTAAAGCTTACGTACCACCAGAGCAGCCAATAAATGTCTCCCACAGGTTTAAACATCTTAAATAATGACCTCCACTTTCTATCTGCTGTTTTGGGGATATCCTCCAATCCTGAGGACTATCAACGCTGGCAGCTGACTTAGCTGTTGCAACCAGGGTCAGAGTACACTGAATGATCTTGAAATTACTGAAGGGTCTCAATACCTTTTGGGCAGGGACCCTCGCTGCAACAGCAAATCCCCTCTAGCCTTCCATGCTCATCACATCATTTTGCACTAGCACAGACTCCTGCTGAGGAGTTCAAGGTAGTCCGTGCTCCTCCAAGGGCCTGAGGGGATTTGGACTAAAGCTGCATCCTTGAGCTGTGTACGGTTCCTGTCAGGGATCGTGAGTGGAACCCCTCTGAATTTTAGCGAGCCTAAATGGCTTGGGGCTCCCACCTCTCCCCCTGGTGTTGGCCACTTTGAGCTGAGCGGACATTTAAACCCAGAGCCAGCATGCTATGCTCATGCCTCCAGATGTCTCTTTAATGTCGAGAGCCTGGGTGGGACCAGTTCCTCTTCATCAGAACAGAAAACTTGGAGACTCAATTCATCTGTATAGCTATGGTGCACTAGAGGCATGCATGGAAGATGACCTGGTTATGCCACCTTCCCCCACCACTGTGCCTGAGCAGGATCACATAATGCTAAGATGGATCATAACTCAAAGAAGTATGATAAAGCAGTAAGACCTGGCTGCACTTTGCCCATGCTGCACACTCTCTGAATCACTCTCTGGGAAACCAACAGTGTTCGAGGAGAAGACCATTTCACTCACAAAACATTCTCAGGTACTGATGTTCTGCCTCCATCAATCTGAAAGAAACTTTTTAAGATTCCTTACCTTAGAATTACCCCCAGGCTTCAGACTGGATCCGGAAAGTTTTTCGTCAGCAGTGCCTCTGCAAAGTCAGAAGATGGCGTCGGTCGGCTCCGCGTCCGTCATTGGCGTCGTGGTCGCTGGGAGAACGTCGCGGCAGCTACTTACACGTCAGTTCTTTCTTTTTCCTTGCCAGCCAGCGCAGATCCGGAGAGAGCAGTACCTCCAGTCATTTTTTGACTGACTTTTTGACAACTTTTTGACAACAACTTTGAGTCCTCACGACTCCTGGTGCACATAGGGATGCCCGGCTTCAAGGCTTGCGGTTCCTGTAACCGACTGATGTCGGAGACGGATCCGCACCATGTGTGCATCTTTTGCCTGGAGCCCGACCGCGACCGCCAGTCGTGCTCTGACTGCCGGTCCATGGCTCCGAAGGCTTTGCGAGAGCGGTCCCGAAAGCTTCTTGAGTGCTGGCAGTGGACTCCGCGCCGTTCGATGTCCCAGTCGCGAGGGAGGTCGAAGCACCGGTCCCGGAGCCATCATTCTTCCAAGTCTTCGCACTCGGGGTCAGGTAAGTCGAAGCACAAGAAGTCGAAGAAGCATCATTGCTCTTCGACTTCTCCCCGTCGGTCGGCTGACGCAACAAGGGATGCGGGCGGTGCCCCTCCCGCGGCTCCGCGTGTGGAACCTGTAGCATCGACTCAGAGTTTGCCTCCCTTCCCGGGACCAGGGGACTCGGTTGGGGTGCCTAGGCCTTCTCCGCTGGCAGCTCAGGCCCCGGCGCCGCTGGCACCTCTTGGATCCAGGCCTAGATCCAGATTGGTGCTGGTTAACCTCATTACGCCTCCACCGGCGCCGCTTCCACTGGCACCGCGTCCTCATTCGCTGGCGGTCGGACCCCTAGCTGGCGTCGACTCCGGCTTCCATCCTGATGTGGACACGGAGCCGGACCGGCTTCACCCAACGCCGTATCTGGTGCCAAACGGGGTTTTTGTGCCCCTGTTCACGCCTGGGGTCCCTTTTAGGCCAGATTGGCACCCAGAGGAAGAGGAGGAGGACTGGGAGGGGTCAGGTGACCCTCTGACCGACCGGTTGGAGTATGATCCAAATTGGAGAGAGGGCCTGGGGGATGCCAGTGGTCTTGAGACATCTCCTGACCTTGGCATGTTGTCTCCTCCTACCGTGGCTACGGAGGAGGGAGCGTCATCCGCAGTGGTGTTGCGTAGGGCGGCCAAAGCTCTCAACCTCGAGCTTCCTACCATGGCAGTCAGGACTAACCTCCTGACAGAGGTGCTTCAACTGCAAGCAAGCTCTTCGGAGCCCCTGCTTCTGTTTAATGAGGCCCTCACCGACAACCTTTTGGGAACCTGGTCTATGCCCAACACGGGGGCTCCCACGGATAGGATGATCGCCTGACGCCACCGCCCGGCCCCGGGCAACCACACCTTCCTCTCCCAACACCCCACCTCTGAGAGCTTGGTTGTCCAAGCCTGTACTTCCAAGGGTGCATTCCCTAACACTCCACCGGATAGGGATTCCAAGAAGCTGGATAATCTTGGAAAGAAGATTTTTTTCTTCTGCCAGCTTGGGACTGCGGTCGGTAAACACCGCATGTCTATTGGGCCGTTATTCCCTCTCTGTGTGGGACACGGTTGCGCAAGTGCTGCCTCAGTGCCCAGAGGAGGCCCGGACACTACTCTCCCAGGCTGTCGCCGCCGGGAGGGACGCAACCAAGTTTACCATCCGTTGTGGGCTGGATACCGTCGACTCTCTAGGCAGGACGATTTCCACGTCAGTAGCCCATCGAACGCTACGCCTGGATGAGATCAACTGGCTTTTCTGGGGATGTCCAGAATACTCTCATGGACATGCCCTTTGATGGCCGTCGCCTTTTTGGTGACAAAGCGGACAACGCTCTAGAGCGTTTCAAGGACTTACAGGCTACGGCCAAGTCCTTGGGCCTCTCCAGCCGTCTTCTTTTCACCCTTTCAGTGGCTACGGAAGGGGTGCCCCACTAAGTCCCGCCCAGAGCCACAGGCCAGCGCAAGTTCCCCAACCTTGGCGCAGCTGGGGACGTGGAAACCACAGCCGTGGTTCAGGGGGCCAGCGGGCAGGCCAGTCCACCAACCACCCCCCCTGCAGCAGACTCTAAACCCTCCCAGACGACCTTTCAGGCCCATCCGTCACGTCGGAGAGGTGGGTTTTGCAGATAGTCTGAAGGGGCTACTCCCTCACCTTCGAGACTCCCCCTGCAGCCATGCCACCCGGTACCATCGCATGTCGGAGGATCACCTGGGCCTTCTCCAGCAGGAAGTTTTGGCTCTCTTGGCCAAGGGAGCCATTGAGCGTGTTCCTGTCCCAGAAGCAGGTCATGGTTGCTATTCCCACTACTTTCTGGTACCCAAGAAGGACAATGGCCTGCGTCCTATCTTGGACCTCAGGAGCGTCAATCGCTTACCCGGGAAGGAGAAGTTCAAAATGTTGACGTTAGCTCAGGTCTTGTCTGCCCTCGACCCTGGAGTCTGGATGGTAGCGTTGGACTTGCAGGACCCTTTTTTCATATCCCTGTCCTGCCTGCCTACCGGCGCTACTTGCGGTTCATGGTAGGCCACGAGCATTTTCAGTTTACCGTGCTGCTCTTTGGCCTTACAGTGCCCCCTCGGGTGTTCACGAAAGTGATGGCGGTGGTCGCAGCTCACCTGTGCAGATCAGGGGTTCCAGTCTTCCCCTCTCTTGACGACTGGCTGTTGAAGGCAGGCTCACCCCAGACTGTCGTCTCCCACCTCCAGACTACGGCCGACCTCCTGCATTCGCTGGGGTTCTCCATCAACGTGCCGAAGTCACACCTGATCCCCTCTCAGAAGCTCCTCTTCATAGGAGCGGTTCTGGACATGACGCAGTTTTGGGTTTATCCTCCGAACAGCGAGTCCAGGATATTCGGGCTATGATTTTGATCTTTCAGCCTCTATTCCGGGTATCGGTCAGGATGACCCTGCGGCTGCTGGGCCTCATGGCCTCCTGTATCCTGCTGGTCAATCATGCCAGTTGGCATATGCGGGCTCTGCAGTGGGACCTGAAGTTCCAGTGGGCCCAGCATCAGGGAAATCTGTCCGATTGCGTCCAGATCTCGGAGTGCGCTGCACGCCAATTGCAGTGGTGGCTCACGAACCAGGATTGGGTCAAAGGCAGATCCCTCTCTCTTCCCCAGCCAGAACACACAGTGGTGACAGATGCATCCCTTCTGGGATGGGGCGGCCAAATGGGAGAGGCGGAGATCTAAGGCCTCTGGTCTCTGGCAGAGTCCGGACTCCACATCAACCTTCTGGAGCTGCAGGCGATCCGGCTTGCACTGAAAGCATTCCTTCCCTCTGTCTGGGGAAGAGTAGTGCAGGTGATCACGGATAACACCACCGCCATGTAGTACTGCAACAAACAAGGCGGGGTGGGGTCGTGGACCCTATGGCAAGAGGCCCTCTGCCTCTGGACATGGCTGGAACATCAGGGCATATCCTTGGTGGTTCAACACCTGGCCGGTTCCCTGAACACCAGGGCGGACGAACTCAGCCGCCGGTGCATGATGGATCACAAATGTAGTCTTCACTCGGAGGTGGTGCAAGGTCTCTTTCAACAGTGGGGAGAGCCTTGGTTAGATCTATTCTCCACCGAAGAGAACGTGCAATGTCAGCAATTCTGCGCGTTGGAATTTCCGAGGCGGCACTCGCTAGGCGACGCTTTTTGTCGCGAGTGGAGTTGCGGTCTGTTGTACGCCATTCCGCCTATACCACTTCTGCCCAGAGTGCTGAAGAAGATCAAGCGCAACCGGGCCCAAGTCATTCTTGTGGCTCCAGATTGGGCACGAAGAGTCTGGTATCCTGAGCTGCTCAGCATGGCCATCGATCCTCCGATGCGACTGCCTCTTTGGGAGGATCTTCTGTCGCAGCAGCAGGGGACAGTCTTCCACCCGAAGAAACATAGGTTAGTTATAGATTCCTTACAGCCCCACCCATCCTCCCCGTTCTGTGAACTGATTTCTAGGGTTAAGGACATCCTTTCAGGGTCCTAGTTTTGTGCACCAGTGGTCAGTGTCTTGCATGGCTCTGCGTTTCTGGCACGGAAAGTCGTGTAAAAGACTGATGTCCGCGCGCGAGGTCGGCGTCTAAGTAGCTGCCGCGACGTCATCCCCTAAGTAGCTGCCGCAACGTCATCCCGGCGACCATGACGCCAACGACGGACGTGCAGAGGTACTGCTGACGAAAAACTTTCCGGATCCAGTCTGACACCTGACTAACCTATTACAGATATATCGTTACCGAAGGTAAGTAACTTGTGCTTCTGCAGCATAATTGCACCTCTGCCCACTTACTAAACCACACTGTTGTGAACTCTATCCTCTCACCACAAAGAACCGAACACCAGTCTTCAGCACTACCAGCCAAACCTGTAGGTGTGTAGTTCCTCATTCATGATTACAGAGATGAGCAAAAACAACGCCAAGGAAACTAAGATGACATTTAACACTATACAAGTGTGTAGAGCCGGTGATCGCGATTGTGGTGGGGCATCACTTGGCTTCCCAGAGGACTTAGTGAAGCTTAAAATGTGAATGTAAAAACTATTTTAATTTACTATGCAAAAGAGCTTCATATTCATAAACTGCACAATAGACTAATTGGCGGATAGTGTGAGTCAGATGAACTCCAAATTGGATAGCCAAGAAGGAAGATTGAAAACTGTTAAGACGTGAAACTCTACTGTTGAAGATGACAACACTATCAACAATGAAGAATTACTAAACATGGTTAATTCTCAGCACCATTTCAAGCAAAAAAATTAGAATTGTTAAACCGGTCCTGCTGGGACAATTTGCGAATCGTTGGTATCCTAGAATTCCAGGCGCAGTGCGTCCATTGGGGCGTTGGGGCGTTGCCCCCGCTCCCGCTGCTCCCTCGGCGTCTCTGAACTTAGTTAACTTAAGTTTAGAGACGCTGAGACAATCATGTCAGTCAGCATAACGTCGGACCGCCCACCCCCTTCAAAGTCTGAAGGGGGTGGGCGGTCCGGCATCATGTTGACTGACATGCATTGTCAGACCAGCCAGGGATAGGCAGCACTACAGCACAAGTGCGCATGAGTGGGGAAGGTGAGCAAAGTTTTCGCCCGTGCCCAGTCATTGCGACCTTGTGTTTCCACTGGCTTGCGCATGCCCATTAGGAGCCCCTTGGTCTCCTAATGGGCAGGCGGTGGACGAAGAGTAACCGTGCCCTAAGCCAATCCTGGCGCTGCAGCAGCGCCAGGATTGGCTGAGGGGTTGCCACTCCAGTGCTGTTCCTGTTTGAAGAGGCGCCATTGCCAACGCGGAGCAGAGGCGGTCAGGTAAGTTTTCTTTTTCTAAATTTTATTCTCCCTCGGCCCCCCACACCCCGCGACCCTCCGCCCCCGGTCCTCCCCCCCTCCCCCGCGAGTACTGCGACCCGCGACTGTAATTTCCCTGGGGTAAGGCTGTTGGGGGGGTTTCTATAGCTGAAGTGCGTGCCTGCAAGGGCGCGTGGTTGGTACGGTATTGTTGTCTTTGTTCTTTTAGCCCTTGGAAGGGCTTCCACGTTGAGTGTGTGACCGCCAAGGGGCAGGTATCGTGTTCTGGGACACGCACTTAGCAGCAGTGTGTAGGACGGAGTGAACAGTAAGGAGCACTGTGACTGCTAGAGGGGGCTGGAATGACGGGTTTCCTTTCCCGTATGAAGGATGGCTGCGGCGAGGCTGACATTGTAGATGGTAGCATGGAGAGCTGTAACTGCTTGAATGGGCAGAAGAAGGGCTTTCATTTCCCTGGGGTATGAAAGGTGGCTTGTGAGGCTCCCCTTGAATTGTGTGCTGGGCTGCAAGTGACTGCTGGTGGTGTCTGATTCAGATAAACGTGCAGGGAGGAGGGAGAGTCTGCCCATGGTGTATGAATGACTCCTCTGGGGGCAAGATGTGCACAGGGTATGAGGAGTGCTGTAGTGGCCTGGACGTGAAGCAGTGTAGGAAGGCAGCAGGGCCAGACAGGCCTTTTATACCATCCCTCCCGAGCCCCTTCCCACCACCGGGCACTCAACTCGGACCTCCACGCCTCACCATCTTCAAATGTCACCAGCCGCTACTGTAGAATTCCTGAATACAGGTATACTGAGGACTACAATGAGCACCTAATCTCTACCCTCTTCGGTCCTAATAATAACTTCTCACTTTCATCACTCGCTGGGCCCTAGTCCCCCGTCTGGAGCTGCAATTTGCCCTGTCATCACCGGCCTTTAAAATTTTAAAGACCGGGACACGATTTCTCAGACTGGCATGTGAAGACTGAAACATCTTACATTAAAGCAACACAATCTCAGTTTACCCAGACATCATCATTGCCGTGCAGGAGGTGAAACGCGAATACCTCCCTATCAAACGTAAGCTTCAGCTAGTGGGTATCTCATATGCCATGCTATACCTAGCACTTAAAGATAATGCACCACTCATCATCACAAATCTACAGAGTGCTGCTTCACTTGTTAAAAAGCTCCTATCCTTGCCATTAACCAGCCCAGTCACCACATTTCCAGTGCTAGGGGAGCAGCCGTATGATGTGCAGTGACAATCAATATTTTAGATGTGTATGTGTTTGGCACCATACGTAGAGTACCCAAGGCCCCTTCAATGTGGAGCAGGTTTGTGGTGCCTGTGATATTAGACCCTACCATGAAACTCTCTCTAAGCACAGTCATGGATCTATCTACGAGGACAAACTATTATTGGAGATGTCTTACTAATTGTAGTTAAAGATGCCTCTCCCAGGGTGGCTGAAGCCAACATTGCAACCCATGGGGTGGACCCTGTGAGGGCAAAGTACACTGTTAAAAGGATAGATTTCTTGCCGCAGATTCCTCACCTTAGAATTATCCACAGGCGGAAGACTGGATTCAGAATTTTTTCGTGAGCAGTACCCCTGCGTGCTGTTAGGTGGCATCGTTCGGCTCTGCTTTGTGTCATCTGCGCCAGAAGTGACGTGCGCAGTAATTATATAGATGCTACCCCAGTGTGGAGACATCAGTTATTTTCTTTACACGCCATTCAGCGCAGATCCAGAGAGAGAGATACCCCTAGTTACTTTTTGACTAGCCTATTTGTGCCTTTTGTTGAAGGCTTTTTGAGACGTTTTTCGCCTGGTGTGGCAGGAATGTCCTCTAGGAAGGCCAGCTTCAAGCCCTGTGGCGCCTGTCTCCGCTTGATGTCGTGGAACCACACTTTGTTTGCCTCTGGTGCCTCGAGGACAACCACTGCATGACCTGCATCGACTGCCGCGCAATGAATATGAAGGTGTTAAAGGAACGGTACCTCGAGCTCCTGCAGCTCGAGATACGACATCGCGACATCTCAATCCCTGTCGAGAGGAAGGTCCTTGGATTGGTCACAGAGCCCGAAATCCTCATTGCACTCAAAGTCGTGGGGTCACTCGTGTAAGTCTCACCATAAGAAGAAGAGTAAGAAGTCTAAGAGGTCTTCGACTTCACCTTGTCTGTCGGGTGACAAGACTTGGCAGCGTCACTATTAGAGGCCTGGCTCCGCGGTTGAGTAAGCGTCTGGGTCATCTCCGCGCTTCCCTTAGTTTCCGATGGCCAGAGCGACCTATACTCCACTACAAGAGTTTTTTATGAGGCCATGTGCCTCGTATTTGAGCAGCCTGTTCCTACAGTCTCACATTTGGGCACTGTGGGTTTGAGAGGGGCCCCTACTGGTTCCACGCCAGCGCTCTGGCACGAGTCAGGCCCCTTGGGTCCATGGATGGATCTGGACCGGTGCAAATCGTACCATCTCGACCCCATGTCGATGCTCCCGGCGCTGCCCCCATTCTGATCCCTGACTCTGACAGAGTCGAAGAGGAGTCATGCCTTCCAGGCTGGAGCCTAAACCATATTCCAATGGGTTAAGATTCGGAGAGGATTGCGAGGGTCCACTGGACCCTGAGGAATGCCAGCCTTTAGATCCACTAATGGACTTGTGTGAGGACGTGGGGGAGGCCAGTGGACTGGACACTTCTCCAGATACTGGTAGGCTTTCTCCCCCTACGGTGGCCATGGATGAGGAAGCGTCCTTTGCAATGGGGGTGAGAAGGATAGTGGAGGACTTGAACCTTAGCCTGCTCTCAGTGGCAGTCAAGATGAACGTCTTCACGGAAGTGCCTCAGTCGGGAGTGTCCCCCTCAGAACCGCTTCTCCCATTCAATGAGGCCCTTACAGATGTCCTGCTTGGGACCTGGTTGAAGCCAGTACAGGGGTTCCTGTGAACAGGACGATTGCCCGCTGCTACCGCCCTGCCTCAGGGGACCCCAATCTTCTCACACAACACCCTATCCTGGAGAGCTTGGTAGTTCAAGCCTCTATCTCCCATGTAAATCCTGGCAGATTCTCGACTGGATAGAGAATTCAAGAGGCTGGACACCTTAGGGAAGAAGATGTTTCATCCACCAGTCTGGCACTGCAGTCATGAACACTGCGTGCCTTTTGGGCTGTTACTCTCATGTTCTATGGGATGTGGTTGCACAGGTGCCTCCCGGGTTTCCAGAGAGAAGGCCTGGGCCATACTCTCCCAGGCTGCTGCCGACAGGAGGGATGCACCTAAGTTCACAATCAGATGTGGACTGCATACCACCAACTTGCTGGGCAGAACGGTTTCCTCAATAGTGGCCTTATGGTGCTATGGTTACATGACTCTTGAATCCTGCTTGTGACACATACTCTCTGGCATTTGCGGGCTCTGCAGTGGGTCCGGAAGTCCTGGTGGGTGCAGCATCAGGGGAATCTTTCTGACATGGTCCAGATCTTGGCGGGAACTGCACAAGATCTGCAGTGGTGGTTAAAGAACAGCGATTGGGTCAGCGGCAGACCCCTCTCCCTTCCCCAAATAGATCTAGCAGTGGAGACAGATGCGTCGTTCCTGGGCTGGGGCGACCATCTTGGAGAGGTGGAGATCAGAGGTTTCTGATCTCTGGCGGAATCTGAACTCCATGTGAACCTTCTGGAGCGCCCTGTGATCCAGCTGTGATTGAAAGCCTTTTTACCCTCCATCAAGGGAATACTACCGCAGGTGTTCATGGCCAACACACCCGCCAAATGATACTGCAACAAACAGGGCGGGGTGGGGCCGTGGGCCTTTTGTCAAGAGGCTCAGTGTCTCTAGACATGGCTGGAATATCAGTCATATTCCTGGTGGTTCAACACCTGACTGGTTCTCTGAACACCAGGGCGGACAAACTCAGCCGAAGGTGCCTAGCAAATCACGAGTAAGCAAAAGACATACAGTGGTATCTCCATTCAGAGGTGGTGCAAGGTTTCTTTCAACCATGGGGAGAGCCTTGGTTAGATCTGTTTCTCACTGCCAAGAACGCACAATGTCAGCAGTTCTGTGTGCTGGAGTTTCCAAGGCGGCTCGTTCTCGGAGACACTTTTCATCTCTAGTGGAGCTCAGGCCTCCTATACGTCTTTTCGCCCATACCACTCCTGCCCAGAGTTCACAAGAAGATCAGGAATGACTGGGTTCAAGTCATTGTTGTGGCTCCGTACTGTGCCCAGAGAGTTTGGTATCCCAAGCTTTTGAGCATCACCACAAGTCCTTCGATCAGGCTACCACTTCAGATGTATCTTCTGCCGCAGCAGTAGGGGAGGGTTCTCTCCCCCAACCTGTCAACGCTCCACCTTCTGTGTGGAGATTGAACGGTGTCAGTTGACAGCTTTTGACCTTCTGCCCAAGTCTGCAATGTTATCTGGGCAACCAGGCGTCCCTCCACCAAAATCGAATATGACTACCATTGGGAAAGATTTGTGGTATGGTGTGCTAAACAACAAGTTGACCCTCCTTTCTGCTACCTCATCTCAGGTTCTTCTATTTATTGTTTTTCTTGCCCAGCATAGCTCTGCCCTGGGTACCTTAAAGGGCTACCTTTCTGTTATATCAGCCTTTCTGTGGTTGCCTGACCAGTCACCCATCTTTAAATCCCCTATTGTACGTAGGTTCTTCAAAGGGTTGCAACCTATGTTTCCTCCTCCTCCCTTCATCATGCCTCATTGGGCCCTTAATCTAGTCCTGGTGTGTTCACCCTTTGAGTCATTGCTCAATTGTCCTCCCAGACTCCTTACTATCTAGACGGCCTTCCTGGTGGCAGTCACATCTGCCTGAAGGGTCAGTGAGCTTCATGTTTTGTCATTCAAGCCTCCATACCTGAACATCTAACCAGACAAGCTGGTTCTACGAACTAGAGCTTCTTTTCTGCAAAAGTCGAACTCCCTTTCATGAGGCCAGTCCATCACACTGCCTACTTTTTACACTCTGCCACATCCCTCTACGGAAGAGGAGTGACTTCACCCAAAAAAAGCATTGTCGTGCTACCTTATCTGCAAAAGATAGTTCCGGGTAGACGACTGACTTTTCGTGGGGTATGTCTGAGCAAAGAAAGGAAAGGCAGTACAGAAGCGTACCATCTCCCAGTGGGTCGTACTCTGCATTAAAATCTGCTACGCATTGGCCACGAAGCAACCCCCTGAGGGCTTGCATGCTCATTTCACCAGAGCCAAGGCTGCGACCACGGTGTTAGCACATGGAGTCCCAGTCCTGGACATCTGCCAGGCAGCAACGTGGGCCTCTTTACACACCTTCAGAAAACACTGCTGCCTGGACAGTCAGGTCTGTCAGGACATGCACTTTGCCCATTCGGTCCTACAGGACTTTTTGGTGTGAAATTGTTTTGCAGACCCACCTCTGGGGAGGTATTGCTTGAGTATCTATTCAAAGATAAGAAATCTGCAGCTAGAAGCCTATCTGATGAACCAGTTACTTACCTTCGGTAACACCTTATCTGGTAGAGACTCTATTTAATTGCAAATTCCTTACCAACCCACCCATCCTCCCCGCTCTGCGAATGGATTTCTAGAGACAAAGCTGTTCCCTTTCAAAGCCCTAGTTTTCCACACCAGCGGCTCTGCGCTCCTGACGAGTAAAGTTGCAACAAGAAACTGTTGGCAAGCTGGGGTGGTGCCTATATAAGCACCGCGCACGTTAGTTCCAACTTGGACGATGCCACGTGGAAACAAACGACACCACCTACCAGTGTGCAGCTGTACTGATTATGAAAAATGTCCAGATCCAGTCTGATGTCTGGGGATAATTCTAAGGTAAGGCATCTGTGGCTATATAGAGCCTATACTAAATAAGGTAGGTAACTTGTTCTTTACCATGATAGCAAGATGTGCTTTATATCGATTTCCTAACTATAAACAAGCCTGTCCATTAGATGATCAAATTGTTTAGTCTGTAATGACACACTTTGGTAAGACGGGTGCCGGGTATGAAGGTAATGGCAGATGCTAAATAACCCAAATAATCCATATAAATACAACAATCCGAGGCCCACAACTTATGCACACTCTTCTTCCTTATACATCAGGGCTCCCCCACTTACCAATTTTGTTCGCTAAAGCCCTTGAATTGCTAGCTTGTATAATTGGGCAACTTAACTCCAAACGGGCCTGATGACCTCTTAATGTTTCTTTGAAACCCAGTCTCCAACCTCAGCCCCATCATTAGAGACTTCTTCACATGTGGACACTTATCAGCGTTATCTATAAACTGGAATAAATTATTGATTTTCCCAGTATCGTCTAGAACACCAGGTCATATGCTAGAATTGCCCCTAAACCCCCCACCCCTGGAGCACATCTGTAAAATTCTTAGGCATTTGGATCCGCTGCAACAGAGACATGATTATTCTTGAAATTTATGGGTCAATCTTAAGAAAAATCTAAGAACAAGTTAAATGCTGAATCTCGCTTCAGCCATGGTGGGCATACAAGCACAGATGAAAATGGTTATTCTCCCTAAATTACTCTACTTTTTATTTTTTATTTTCTTCAATTTCCTACTCACCCTAAACCGATTGTTTCTTTAAACAGTTACAATTGTGCATGGTGTTACTAGCTTGGTCTTCCTGGTCATCCTAGGCTCAAATGGGAGACACTCGCGCTACTATACAGCTAGAAAGGCTTTGCTGCATCTGATTTTGAACTTTATTATAGCTGTGCACAGGAGCAATTTCCATACTATTGGCTGAATCCCCCTTTCATTTCACATGTACCCATTGAAAAAGAGAGTAAAGGCCCCGTTCCTCACTCTTCTCTCGTTGGATAGCACCCACCGAGTAGTTTCCCTACAATTAATTCAGTAGCGTGCACCAAGTCATCATGGGACAAAAGCCTCAAGAGAATACTTTACCCCAATCTCTACACTCCAGAACAACTGCTGAACCGTCATCCACTACTACCCTGACCGGGTAGCAGAAATTCACTAAACAGCTAGGGCTCGACAAAATAGCAACATGTTTCCAGATGGTAGATTCCTGAAACTTCCATCCATCTTTAAGATCGTAGATCGCTCTGAGCATCATGCAGGTGTTATATGGTTCCTTTGAATCTAGGAGGACTGTGTGTTTAGAATAATAAAACTGGCTGAGTCTTATTATATAACCAGTAAATGTTTGGCTAGCTCACAGTACTGTATCTAAACCACTAACCATGCAGAGTTCTAGATGTTGTCAGTAACCTAGAACATGATCAGTCTGATTCCCAAGGAATCGTGGAAACAGATCTAACCCTTTCATTTGTCGCTTTTGCATGCCCAAAGTGCTTTAAAGAAAAGATATAATATTGTATTTTCAGATGTTTATTGCAAAACTCTAATCTGTACATATAAAATACGAAGTGCGATTATTAGACAGATAAGGCATGATTGTTATAAGCATTCTTAGAATGGTGAAAAACAAACAATTCAACCATGTTAATTGTTCATAATGTTACTAAGGTTACTCCTCGCCATAATTTCTACATGCTAAAGAGAGCCTGTCGTGAGTTCCCATCTGCCAGGCCTGATGGAATGACCTAACACCTTTCTTGGCACTATATGTCAGGAAGCTAGGCTCAGTGCATCCACCTCCATCTGTGTGTACAGCTATCTTCCATCTCAGGATGAAGGTCGGGGACAACGGAACTGCATCTCAGTCACAGCTCAGCAGCAGCAGAAGTATTCCGACTGGAAGTGAACCTTTCACCGACTTCAGCAAGGATGCGGTTTTTATAATAAAATGGTAAGCTTACTGCACTGTGCCAGAGATACAGAACAACGTTTTAATTTAGCCTGAAGCAGAAGAGTGGTCTCTTATGCTCATAGAACAATGCATCGTGTTCCAAATTGTGTGACCTTGCAACTAAATGTGCAGACTACAGGGTGGCAATGTCTATCAGGAATAAATGTGTGCATTGCACATTCTAGTATTAGAGAAAACATGAGCAAATCCCCATTATAAAATGATGCTAAGTTAAGACTAGAATTTAAAATGGAGGCTGTATGTTAACCCTACAACACAGGGAACGTAACCTCTCTGTCCCATAAAAGCCTCCCTTTGCAAAATGTTAGCCCTGATGCTCACTCTCAAAACCAACACAGTTACCACATTGTACACGTCGGTGCAGGAGGAGACTCCCATCACTGTCTCTGCTGCCATGGAGAAATAGGCTGCGAACCTCCAGCTCTCTATTACAGATGAAGAGTGGAGATACTGCTGCGGACAAATAGGAGTTATAGTACCTAACAGGCTGCGCTTGATTCATTTAAAGTTTTTACATTGTGCATACAGCACTCCTTTCGCCCAACTGAAAAGCAGTCTTGTAGAGAGGTCTAACTGTATGCACTGCCATGTACCCATAGTGGACTTGCTTCACTTGACCTGGACATATCCTAATGTTAAAAAATCCTGTCTGGACGTCTTTACTCACATCACAACCTTGCTGGAAGCGGTGGTGTCACCTCCTCCTATTTTGGCACTGTTGAGGGCACACCAGACATCTCCCACAAAATGTTAGGATGTTTACTGCATATCCATTTTGCCGCCCACATGTGAGTTAAATTGTATTTGGGGTGGAAATGGTTCTCCCACTGTCACTGCCTAGTTAACCAATTACATTTTTTTTAACAAACAACTTGAGATCTATCACTCAAAACTTTCCCATGCCAAAAGGACCAAAGACATTTGCGCCCCATTGTGCATCCTTCTATTAGACAACATATAGCCATAACTGAAACTGAATTACTTGCCAATATAGCTGGATGGAGAGTCATTAGCACATCTGTTTTTCGCTTGCGGTCTGGACACGTTGGAAGGCTGTGAATCACTACTGGATGATGGTGTCTGTGTAAGGTCCACTCTCCCTTGTCTTATCCTAATCGCTATGTTTAAGCAAAAACGTGTATGTGATGTGAACCACCTATGTATCACAAGCTTATAAAGCTAATGCTGATCTCTACATTTGTTCTTCCTTATTTGTTTCCTGTACTTGCCAGAAATACTTTAATAAAAACAATTAAAAAAAGGTTTTATCACTCCAAGCAACCTACAAATCAAAGGATGCTCCCCAACTGGCTGCACAGAGACTGGTCCATTTCTAGATTAAATGGCAGATCTAATAAAGATTAGCTATTCTTCAAGCCTTACCCTCATTGCCAGCAGGGCTAAATGGTTGACATTCTGGGTCATCATGACTTGCACAGGAGAAAAAGACCTCTGTAGACCACACCATCATCCCTTCAAAGTGCATCTATACATCTTGTTGGTGCTAACTGTTCACAATACACAGAATTCCGTAAAGTTTTAGGACTTGCAACTATCTCTGCAAATCCACCTGACCATCAAATGCATTACTTTCTTCACCAGGGTGTGTAGCGCACCTTGGCAAACCAAGTAAGTTGAGGATTAAGAGAGGAAGATTACGATTTTCAGAGCTGCATATCCAGAATATCTGTCTTTTGTTGCTCCGGCACCTTTTTGCAACTTTTTTAATACACCAGGACCAACTCACACGCGTCTCTCTGGACGCCGAGCGCAGGGGTTGATATTACCGCCTCTTCTACTCACGCCCTTTGGACTCTCCTTAAGCTAATTGTGTCCCCTTAACCTAGGCACACCGCGGTCTTTCTCTTTTTCTGCAAGTGCTTTTCTGACTAGGATTTTCACCTGGCCGTATCTACACCAACTCTTGGTAGTGCATGGTTCCTGGCCTAACTTTAGTTGACTGAGCACTACTTGAACTGCCATGACCAGACTTTGATAACCCTGCGGGTTCTTTCTCCTTTCCTGGCAGCATTTGATTCATGAGCTAATCGTCCTCTGATGTGATTCATTTGCATCACTCCCAAGGTAACTATATATTTAATTACATTTTTTGGTAAGTCACAGGAGACACTCCGCTAGCTGCCTTTCTTCTCATCCTTGTACCCCTCTTACAGAATCCAACCATTGGTAGGTTACACTTTGAAGACTTCTACTGGTAACTAATACCAGTGGGGTACCATTGATCATCAGCTTTTTCCTCTCTGCCTCATGTTTAACACACCATACTTCCGGTCTGATTGATTTATCTACACAGGCAGTCCCCCGAGTCCTGAAGAAGACTCACCGTGACTCCATCTTCAATCATGCACTTCTCTGGGTCGAAACGTCGACATGCCTGTACAATCCTTACCCTACTCTCTCCACTCCAGGCAGATTAAGCCCCAGACGGACTGGCGATTCATGCTTAGGGATGGATGTCCACTGAATTTAACATTTTTAGATACCTCTTGTACAGCACTGTATATATTTCACTCACTTACAGCACCTTGTCACTTCTAGAGCACCTAACCACCTATAAGTTATCCTTGCGTTGTTTTTCAATAATTTTTTGATTGCTTGTGACAGCCATATTATGTTAAAACCACGCTAACTGAAAAATGGAAAAAGAAAAAAGTAATTAATCTGTTAACATATTGGCAGTTGATTAATTCAAAACAGTTGTGTTCTCTATTTATTTATGAACTGTTAAAGTAATTGTTGCACCCGACAAAACCAACATTATTACATATTCCACACACCCAGGTTCTGAGGGTCTCTGGGTCACCCCATTCTACTTTATGTACAGTGGTAGGTATAAGGCACTCCGCCTGGAGCCAATAACGGAACCCTTTTTAGGTCTCGGCTAGCGAAGGCTGCGCTTGCGCAGTCTCGCTCACAAGATTTAATGACTTGGATAAGAGGGGCTTGAACCCGCCCCTCTTCTCTCCTCTTCTCCATTGGCTGGCCTCTTGAATGCTGGCCAGCCATTGGAGAAGA
The DNA here is from genome assembly GCF_964204655.1 of Triturus cristatus. Classification (NCBI taxonomy): domain Eukaryota; kingdom Metazoa; phylum Chordata; class Amphibia; order Caudata; family Salamandridae; genus Triturus; species Triturus cristatus. Next base: position 826,057,674 of record NC_140584.1, on the reverse strand, counting down.
GGTTTGTCACTTCGAACAGGCCCCATCCTTTTCGGATTCGGGGGCGTTTTTTTGTTGCTTTTCGCCCGGGCGTGTTTTTCTCTCCTCCAGCCAATGGCAAGAGGAGAGAAAAGAAAAACACGCCCCGAATCCGAAACCGCCACTGCGTTTCTCCGAGGCATTTCCGCTTCGCTTCGGAGAAAGGCGGTGGTTTTCATGGCGACTCCCTCCCCCTGCTGCCTCCTTTGTTGTTGAGAGCTGGTTAAGGTTAGTTAAAAGCAGACGCATCAACAATGCTGTTATTTGTAGGATCGGTTTTTGTTAACCTACTAGTTTCTACCTTCTCAAAAAACCCTGAAACAATATGACCTGGCAGATCGTCGCTCGTTAGATAGGCAGTTTCAAAATTGCTCAATGTGGCAAACTCTTACTCCAATAAACTCCTTTACCAAAGCGTCACCCTGAAAATCTTTGTAATACATTTCTTGTGTGGTGTTGATGTTAAAACCACACTTTAACTACTTCTACAAAGTATATTTAATGAAAGCGTCCAGAACTGGTCAGGTCTCCGCCCACTCCGAGCACTGTGCATTGACTGCTAGGGATTGTAAGGGATTTGTGTCCCACGTCTGTTTTTAGTCTCCCTGGAAACGGCCCTCCCTGGACTCCCTCCTTCGAGAGAGGAAGGCCAGGCTGCTCGAAGCTCGCCACTAATTATACCATTGGTCTGAGCCTGCCTGCACACATACACGTCTAGCCTCCCATTTTTTTACCTGTCATACTTCCTGTCTGCCTGCTCACTCCTCTATCAATTGCGTTATCTGTTTTGCTTGTCTCTACATCGTAGCTACTCTCTTTCTCGATCTCTAATCCCCACCCCACCCTCTGGTTTAGCGCCGATTCTGAAGCCTCAGGGCGCTGCATTGGATTCGCCCAGGGCAGTAGCGGAAGCAGCGGCACTGTTACGAGGCAGCTTTAAACACAGAACCCCCAAAACATGTAGCAGAGATCACAAAGAAACGCACTGATACCCCCCCAGCACTTTTCCACTTTGACCACATCTGTTCCCCATCTGCCCCAGCTTATTCACCTATCCAGTCTTTCCACTGTAACCCTCCTCCCCCATCTCTGTCCTCCTCGCTTTGTCTGTTACCCCCCCCCCCTTTCTCAAGAGCCCCCCTGCAGAAGGGGGAGGAACCAGGAAGCGAAGAGCAGATGTAAAGTGCTTCCCTGCCCCCTTTTTTCCCAACCACGCCCCCGGCCTGCCACAGCTGCTTCTTTTGAGGTCACTGACGAAGTGTGGGGTGGGGGGGAGGGTTCTCCCGCCCCCGCTAGTCTGCATTGTCGCATTATCTGTTTTGCTTGTCTCTACATCGTAGCTACTCTCTTTCTCGATCTCTAATCCCCACCCCACCCTCTTGTTTGGTTTAGCGCCGATTCTGAAGCCTCAGGGCACTGCATTGGATTCGCCCAGGGCAGTAGCGGAAGCAGCGTCACTGTTACGAGGCAGATTTAAACACGGAACCCCCAAAACATGGAGCAGAGATCACAAAGAAACGCACTGATACCCCCCCCCAGCACTTTTCCACTTTGACCACATCTGTTCCCCATCTGCCCCAGCTTATTCACCTATCCAGTCTTTCCACTGTAACCCTCCTCCCCCTTCTCCGTCCTCCTCGCTTTGTCTGTCCCCCCCCCCACTTTCTCAAAAGCCCCCCTGTAGAAAGGGGAGGAACCAGGAAGCGAAGAGCAGATGTAAAGTGCTTCCCTGCCCCCTTTTTTCCCAACCACGCGCCCGGCCTGCCACAGCTGCTTCCTTTGAGGTCACTGACAAAGTGTGGGGTGGGGGGGGTGGGTAGGGTTCTCCCGCCCCCGCTAGTCTGCATTGTCAGCATTCAAACTTGTGACCTGCAGGTTACCCAAACAAATCTTAGCAGCCGCCGCATCGATTCATTGAGCAAAAACGTAAGCATTGAAACCTGTGACCTGCGGGCCGTGCTGATCTGGCTTGCAGGTGCATTAGCCATCCGAGCAGGCTCAAAGCCTGTCATTTACAGGTTAAAAATGGACAGGTCCAGTGGACGTTCAGCCCAATCCGCGGTCTATGGCCTTGAAAGCCTATCTTACCCGGCTGAAAATGTATTTATTTAGAGAACTGTATATGCCGCGAAGGCGGCCTCCGAGGGGGTCAGAGCGCCTCACATTCATGCATGTTAAAGTACAGTATATACAGCAGTCCAGTCGTGTAAGAAAGTATGGGGACTTTGAACCTGAGCACAGTGGGTAGAGCGTCAGGGAGCGGTCAGTTTACTAAAAAAAACAACAAAAAAAAACCTTTATTGTTGGACTTCCACTGAGAGTAACTTCATATACGATATAATGCACCGACCATATATGGAAATAGTTAAACTGATGTTTAAAGTGCAGGAGACCTACTTCTTTCCTTTCAACCTGAGGTAACACCATTAACCCTGCCGGAACAGTTATTATTTGACAAGAAGTATGGGAATATATAAACATTGAGTAAAACATTAACTTCAACTGTGTGGCTCTGTGTGTGTGGCTCTGTGTGTGTGTGTGTGGGGGTGGCTCTGTGTGGGGTGGCTATGTGTGTGTGTGGGTGGCTGTGTGTGTGGGGGAGGGTCTGTGTGTGTGTGGGTGGCTCTGTGTGTGTGGCTCTGTGTGTGTGGGTAGCTTTTTTGTAGGTGGCTCTATGCGTGGTGGGTCTGTCTGTGTGTGGGTAACTGTGTGTGTGTAGGTGGCTCTGTGGGTGGCTCTATTTGTGTGTGGGTTGCTCTATGTGAGTGGCTCTGTGTGGGTGGCTCTGTGTGTGGGTGCAAATGCAATAGGTCTCGCATTTAAGAGTGATTAAGCTATTGACATTGTAAATAACAATGCCGTTTCTTTAAATGTTTTAAAAACATAAACAAAAATAATGTCATGAGCAATGCCAATAGCTCTAACTTTAACAATGCCGAGACCATTGCATTGTAAATGCTTGTTTCTGATGGGTTCTTCCAACCTCATATTCATCGCCTTTTGATTCCTCACCTTGAGCATATCTGCAGGCACGAGTCTGAACCCAGAAAACCTCTTTGTAATAGCTTCTGTGCACCAGTAGGCGGCCCCATTGTCTTCTTTTACGACTCCATCCACCTCCGAAAGTAGCAACACTGAGTCACATATATGCATTACCACTGCGCCCTGCCTCTTTCTACAACCTATAATGCGGATCCAGAGGTTAGCCCCTGATTTTGCCGATGTTTTTACCAAACTCTTCAATAGTGTGCAGTTTTATCTACCCAAGGCATCGGGTTTTAAACCATGACATACCTGCTGGAAGCAAATGTCTATTACTGACCCACGCAAAGTCTTCTTTCGGTGTCTCTGCACCAACATGGATCTAAGTCATGCAACAACCAACATGCACCTGAAGGCTATTGGAGAGCAGGAAAACAAACTTTACGTTGCCAGGTACAAGAAATGCAGTTGGTCTCGCTCCAAGTTGTAAGGCCAGTCCTGAACCTGCTCCTGTTCTCCATTTTCAGTCCAAGACTAGATCGAGAGACAAGTCAGAGGAAGCCCACGATATTCAAATGCAGTCCGTCTCTCTCTCCATCCTCCACTCCAGGGAGAGCTCCCAGATCGGCACTCAGGCTGCAACATCCAATCCAGACCCAATTCTGAAGCAAGGATGGATGTGCCTCTAGTTGCCCGAGCCATCGTCTACTCCGCAAGAGTTTGCAGCTTTCAGTGGCCAACTTTTTATTTTGATAAACCGATTTTATGCAAAGGAAAGTTAGAACAATATGATTCACATTCTGCGCAGCAGATAGAATCACAAAGTGCGATTTCGAGGCACTGACATTCAGTTGATCCAGTTACATCATCGCAAAGCAGCAGCAACAGCGGCATCCCCGCCCTCCAGCAGTACCATCGATGTATTGGCCCAGTCACTGCCCCCATACTCGGCCGTGTTTGAGGGGACAGCCCCTGGCCTTAGACCGGTCTGCTGCACACACCAGTGCACCCCTTGGTGCCATTGTGAGAGAGTGGGAGGAAAAGGGGACCACCATCAGGCAGCGATATCCTGTTTTGCAACCATAAGACCCATCCCTAAGAAACATCGCTCAGCCCTTGTACCTCCGGAGCCCTCCAGGGCACCCACAGAAGCACTAGGTAAGAAAGGGGGACCTCCCATCCCAACACCTCAGGTAACTCTCCCACCACTGAAGACCAGAACCCCTGAAGTATGGGGCCAGACCATATGGTAAAAAATCACCACACCGAGAGCAGGAGAGAGTCTCACTCGAGCTGAGCTGGGTGAGAGATGAGTACCGTACAGATAATATGTTTGGACCAGGCATAGCCTGGAAGAGGTCCGGGTCATCCTGGGGTCATCAGTGCGTCACACCAATCATCACACTGAAAAGGTTCCAGCCAGGCCTGGCCAAGACGTGATCCAGGGTACCTGGTATATTAACTATCAAGGTTCAATACATTTTGAAGACCCCCTCCTTTGTCCAAATCATCCATCAGAACCTTGTCCTCCAGTGAACTGAATTCGGGGAGTGAGGCAGTCCGAGAGACATACGGCTGTAGTGCATGTCTCAGTTGACGATCTTTATAAAACTGCGTGTGAGACAATGTATGTGTGGTTTGAAGTTCCTAGTATGGTCTCATGTGTGTTCCCGATCAGACATTAGGTCCCAGCCCCCAAAACCCTCTAGGGCACAGCTTTCCAAACTTTTCACGTTGGTGACACACCTTTTAGAGAATCTTGAACTAGGGACACGGTAACGCGAGCGAGCGCAGCGAGCGAGCCCAAACCACCTCAGGGAGGTCCGGGGGCATTCTCCCCCCGAGAAAATTTTGACAAAATAGTGGCCAAATGGTGCATTTCCAAGCAAATTTGAGAAAGCAGGAAGATTAATAAAGCAATTGTGAATCTGTTCTAACAAAGAAAGTGACTGGCAAAACTGGGTGTAAGCAAGGTTAGGTTTGTGCCTGAAACAAGAATATAATCATGCACACTGACACATGCCCCAGTGATTTACGGCATAAAAAGGAAGGGGTGTGTGCACGCACTGCCAACCCTTTCAACCATGCACAAAGTCCACCTGTTGCCTTGCTGAATATGAGTTAAACAAAAATCCGTTCAGGAAGGGGGCATTGTAAGTGGTAAAACTATCATTCAACCTATCAGCCGGTCTCTGCGCATTGAACTCAGGTGGGACCGCTTTCCTCATTGCAGCGTGCCAAAAGGCAACAGAAAATAAGACAAGTGATATGTTTTTCCATTCAGTACTTGGAGGTAAAATTAACCGGATATAAGACATAAGGACAAATACTTATATGCCATAGAAATTGTAACTATAGCAAAATGTATGGGGACACAACATATCTCACGAAAACCTTTCATTGATTTTTAAACTGAACTGATTTTTAAAAGAAAAAAATAAGATTTGTAATATAACACACATTTCGTAAGTAATGATGAGGGTTCTCTCCGAGCAATGTTAAATGGTCAACAATCAGGGGGCTGATATCACATTTCAGCAGGCACTTAGCAGTTTTGGAAAACCTTTCAAAATTCCCACCTTGCGCTTTGCTTTTCCAAATTGCTCTTTTGTCTCTCACAGCACAAGAATTACAAAATTTGAATAAAAACCAACAGCACTTGTCTTACTATTTTAATGAGAAATATGAGGCTGATAGGATGAACACAGCTGGTCAATATTTGGTTGAATATTTGATAAAGACACTCGCATTTCATCATCAAGCATTTTCAAGCACCCACGTTTCAGTGTCTTTAAGTTTATCATCGTTGAAAAGGATACTTCACAAATATATGTAGTAGAAAACTGCAAGAGAATATTTAACGCTTTTTTACCTATGTTTGGATGCATTTTTGTAACACGAATCCAAAAGCTGTCTAAATCACCCTCTGCATGCATCATGAACATACTTCGATCATTTTTTATTTCAGCTAATTCTTCTTCTTCAGTTAGTGAAAAGTTCCCAGTTGCAAGAAATGGATTTCTGATCCAATCATAGTCTTGGATTTCAACATTTGGAAAGTAATGAGAAACTTTCTCTCCGAGCAATGTTAAATGGTCAACAATCAGCGGGCTGATCTCATTTTTCAGCTGGCACTCATCAGTTTTGGAAAACATTTCAAAACAGCCTTCTTTCACTTTCCTTTCCCAAAGTTTTATTTTGTCTCTGAAAGCACAAATTTTATCTACTGCTGTTAAGATATTTTCTCCTATTCCTTGCATACTGGTGTTAATTTTATTCAAATGTTCAAATATGTCAGCAAGATATGCCAATTTTGTGCACCAAAGTTTGTCTTGAATTAGATCGTAGAATTCGTGTTGCTGATTTTCCTCAAAAAGCTTCAGCATCATTTCCCGCAATTCGTATACACGACAAAGCACGCGACCTCTTGAGAGCCAACGAACGTCTGTGTGCAGTAGGAGCTTTTTAAACCTTGCCCCCATTTGTTCACAAATATGAGCAAATATTTGTGATTTAAGAGGTCTGCTTTTAATGTAATTGACCATTTGAATCACTTTGTCCATAACTTTTCTTAATTTATTTCCAATGGTTTGCGCGACTAGTGCCTCACGATGTAAAAAGCAATGAGTAAATATGATATTTGCATTTTCTTTCTTTGCTAAAGCTATAAAACCTTTTGTTGAGCCAACCATTGAGGGTGCACCATCCGTGCATATCTCGACACAATTTAACCAGCGCAAATTATTTTCCTTCATGAAGCAATCTAAAGTTGTAAATATATCTTCACCTCTAGTTCTCAAGGGAAGTTCTAGGCAACACAGGAATTGCTCAATAATTCTGTCACTATGAATGAAACGTATAAAAACCAGTAATTGAGCTAACCCACTGACATCCGTAGATTCGTCTAATTGCAATGTAAAGACCATATTATCGTCTTGGAAAATATCCTTCATTTGTAACTTAACGTTAGCAGACATATCTTAAATACGTCTTCCAATTGTGTTATCTGCCAAAGGGATTTTATTAACTTCTATCTCAAATTCTGCCCCAAACATTGTTCGAACAATAGCACAGCAAGATTGCCTTATGGTGGTTTCGGCAACAGTGTGTGGTTCCTTGTTTTTGGCAATTATTTGAGCAACCAAGTAACTTGCCTTTTGAGCTTTCTCTGATGTCTTCATTCTCTTTGTGAATGATGCAGACTGCTTCCTTGTAGATTTGGAAAGCTCAATAAAGTATTCTTCTTGTTTTTCTGACAAATGGCTGTGTTTTGTGGTAAAATGTCGTTTTAACTTATTTGGTACCATACTTTCATTTGCAAGTATTTCCCCACAAACTAAACACTGGGGGCAAGGATGGTTTTCATTACCAGAAAATGTGAACCCCAGTTTCATATAAGCTTTGTTATATAAATGAGTATTGGAGATTTTCCCTTTACACTTCTTACGTGCTGAGACAGACCGCTCAGTTGATTCTTGGGTACTTTGTTCAATAGCTGCTACATGTTGTTCTTCGCAAACGACATCTTCACCAGCTTTTCGCTTCCTAATTATAAACTTATCCATTTGGAGTTTCTGTTTGCCTTCCGGGAATATGAAGAAATGTGGAAATCTAGAGATAGGAAGAACACAAGACACGGAGTTTAACATTCTTACGCCTTGCTTACAGTCCTCATTCTCTCTAGTATCCTTGAGTAGTAGATAATCATGTGAAATCGGAGCTCTCAGCATAGGGTGGACAGAAGTAATAACTGCATTGATGCTGGCTCGGACAGACTCAGGATGCCAAGTGAGCTGTCCCAAACCCACAATTATATTCCATCCTTTATCAGAAGGTCCTTACATTTCCATGCCATGGTCTTCCCCGCCAAACTAGATTGCTTACTTTCCTAAAAAACTATTTATGTCTCATTTTTTATCTACCTATTTGAACAGGAAGCAATCAAGAGATAATCACATAAACAACCACATATTTTTCCGCTATGATCCTGAAGCCTTTTTGACTGGATCAGAGACAGGCAAACTAAATGAGGTAGCAGTGCGGCACGCGGAAAACATGACATTGAAGGTGGAAGAGCCACGCCAACATTGCCCACGGGAAATTCTAATTAAGTTGGAGAACCACGTTTCTGAAACCTCAAAAATGGTTAGGAAATCAAACGGTTGCCCGAGCTGTGTTGTCATCTTTCAATAATCTAGTTCTAATCTAGTCAATAATATCAAAGGACTTAAGATTGGTCTAGAAAACAACGAAGCAAACACAAGAAGATGATGGACGGAGCGCTGAAACTTTACAGACACTGACCCCCAGTCACAGATCTGGGTTCAATCCTTAATCATTCTTTAGTTCACTGTGCCACCTCAGTTCAGACCCAGCTATATTACAATGAATTTACACTGGAAGAGTAAGCAGTAAACACAGAGCTGGAATCTCAACCAATTTTGAAAGTCAGAAATATAAACAAAGCATTTACTTAACAGCAAAAAAAAAAACAGCTTACTTGAAACGTGACTTTCGGAACGTACAAACAACCAGCGCGCAACACTACCTTGATGGCTAACTGACCAACTCTAGTTTTACAGTTATATACACAAACATCTCAATCCAGCATATACTAAGGCTCACTTTAGTGCACAAGTAACAGAGCAGTCATAGGATGGTAAGCATGTAACACAGGTTATTTGAACATGGTTTTTCAAGTGCGCAGCTTCAAAAATGAATGTCTAGATTAGAATTAGAGAAGCCGAACTGAGGCAGCTTGCTTCTGTGACTACATGATCCACACTAATGGTAAAGTATCTTCTGAAATTTGGAGAAGCCTGGTCAGCCCCAGGTCTGTTATTGTTTGCTAGGCATAAATGTGCATACAAATATGTGACATTTCCAGACTCGAGCACACACTCTCTCACATACACACACTCACACACACCGATATGACCCAAAGAAGTGAATACCTTACGAATCACTCCTTCGGTGTGTCGCAACTGCCCTCATTTTCAAACATTGGCCACTTTACTAGCTGTATAATTAACTAATGGGGGGCAGGCCCGGTTCTAGTGGGTGGGCCGGGTGGGCCAGGCCCACCCAAACATGAGCCTGGCCCACCCAAACATGAGAATGGCATTGGCAGTGAAGTCTTGAAGGCCAGTAGTAAAAGGCCACTTCAATTTAAAACGTTCTTCTGAAGGTTGATTTTATTCCTAGGAGTTGCGTGATTGGGCCTGGGCTCTCCCACAGGCACCCCCAATCACGCATCGCCTTTTAGAAAGGTGGGCTGCGTCCCCGTCCACTCGTGCACGTACAATTGGGTCACTGGAAGGGGACACATCCTTTCTTTGGCACCGGGCAACCTTAACTGTAACTTTACCCGTTCTGCGGCCTGGGTATTTCCTTTTCGATTCCACGCTGGAGAAAAAAGTTTGTTCATCCTGATTCACCTTTCCTGGCCCGACAGCTGCTTATTAGATGGCTGTGAGGAGGAACCAGCAGGTAAGAGAATGTGTGGCTATTTGTTCTTTTTACAAATCAAGGCAGGCCCAGCAAGACACATACTTCATGTATGCTTCATTTATAATAAAACATGTCTAGATAAATCTGGTGATTAATGATCCTGCTGGAGAGCAACCCTTTGTCTTTTGGTAGTTTTGAAATGCAGATAAACTGTATTCTATGTGGATAGCTCATTGGGTTACTGCCTTTGTCACAGAGATTTGTGTGTTCCTTGCAGTTCAGAAGTTACAAACCTATCATAGGACAGTGACCTATGAACTGTCATCAAATGAGCTGCATGCAAACCTGAATAGTATAGTTAGAACGTATCTTTTATTTGTGTTGTGATATAGTTCGAACTTTCCAGGTATTTTATTATTCTAATGTTGCTAAAAAATAGTTTGTTTGGGCAGATCTACATTTATGTTAGTAAAGCCAACCCCCAAGCACTGGAGACCTCTTTAAATTCTGAGTTTGTCTTTCTCCAGACCAAACCCTCTTAAAATATACTGCCCACCAGTATGGGTGACGTGATTCCTACACCTTGCAATGCTCACTGGTTTATTTGATATTTCCTGTAGACTGATTTACGTACTTGTATAATTCATTGTATCTGTATAATGTGTGCATGATGTAAAGTACAGTGACACCCTACACTGCAAGTAGTGCTATACAACAAATGAAATGCATATGAGAGAGGGGCTACGGAGAGATGAGGGGCATTGGAGGAGGGTGGCAATGAGGGAACCCGAAGAGGAGGTCATGAGGGGTAAGGGTTACGGAGAGATGAGGGGCACTGGCGGAGGGTGCAGTGAGGGAATCTGAGAAGGAGGTCATTGGGAAGGGGGCAACGGAGAGATGAGGGGCACTGGAGGAAGGTGGCAGTGAAGGAATTCGAGGAAGAGGCCATGAGGGGGAGGGGCTATGAAGAGAGGAGGGGCACTGGAGGAGGGCGGCAGTGAGGGAATCTGAGGAAGAGGTCATGAGGGAGAGCCCGAGAAGTGTCACTTGCCCGATACTCCCACCTCAGAAACCTCCTCTTCCGATCAATGGGGCATTACATAGAAAAAAACACTTTTATAAAGTGATAACATATAAAAAAAGATTTGGAAAGAAAATAATGCGTTTTCCGGGCCCTTGTAAGACTAAGCAGAGATAAAGGAGGGCCCTGAGCAGGCCTGGCTAGACATATATGTGACAAATCGGGCCCGCAGTGGCCCACCCGAATGCACCCTTGGCCCACCCAAATAAAAAGTCCGGGGGCAGGGCCTGATGGGGGGCCCCTTTTATTTGATGCCAGGACTATTTTCGGGCCCAGTCCGATCCGGCTGTTGTGTGTGCATGGAACTGCACCGCTATTAAGGAATATAAGAAGGGTGGCACTGTACTGTGAAAGAAATGATGTAGTGAGGAAAAAATGGGACGGTAGGGATGAGAGGAACAGAGATGCAGCAGATTTATGTTGATGGATGATACGGAAATGGCAAAAGCGGGGTGTTGTAAGAATGGAGTGGATGGCAGAGTGATGGAGGGCATGATGAGAAGTGTGGAAAGGGAGAGACATTAAGCTGGTGATTCGTGGGATAATGGATGCAGCCAACATCATGCGCCTGCCAGGTTTCAAGATTGTGTAATTAAATGATGTGTTTCGTTTATTATGTAGCAGGAAGGTGTTATGGGGGGATATTTAAAGTGGTGGGTTTTGTTCGTTTTAATATTAATTTTCCACGGTTTATTGTGTAAAGAGAGAAGAAAAGTTATAATGTGAGCTGCCAGGTTGCTCAGTGATTATTGCCATGGTGCCCAGGATTTTGATTAGTGATTGCAATCCTGCATTCAACTATGGTGGCAGCTCTCCAGGCAAGGGAGCTTCATGTATGTGGTTGGTTGTGAGTAAACTTGATTTCCCCTATTGCAGTTGCATGAAGTTTACTTCACTAGCACAGAAAATTAAATTAAACTTATCCACTGAATTAAATTCGAAATGCTCCTCGTTTTCTATTCTGGGCTCCAGGAAGCACACGCAGAAGTGATTTCGCTACAGCAAAGTGCCACGCAGAAGAGTGTATTTCTTGGCAGTGGGGCATGTCTCCCACTGCGCGACGCAAGGACTTTCTTTTCTGAAAAGTAGCTAATTACTTACTGCTAGGTTACAGTGGCTTCAGGGCAGCCATGGTTTTAGACCAGAGGCTCCACTGACCCATATTCATTCGTGCTCATGGAGGGGGGCTGTTAATTTCGAGCAATATCAGCAAACCAACTAAAATTAAAACCAAGTACACAAGGAAAGGGCACGTGGTAAGAGAATAAAGTTCATGTGTTAAACATCTGTTTTGGGGGGAAAAAAAAGACTATGAAATTGCAAATAAAATACAGTGCTTTGTCAGGAGCTGTTCAGAAATGAAACACACCACGAGCGGCTCAGGAAACAAATATAATTACAGTGTTTGTTTTTAGCATTCAAAATATGCTCATTACGTATGCTACCAAACACTTAGGAATACTAAGCATTAGCTACTCTGAGTCAAACTCATGGTCCATTTCTTTAAATTTGACCTGTACTAAGGCGCTGCCAGCACGAATGTGAAGAAAGACCACGTTACTGTAGTATGCAAGGTTCTGTTGTTAAAAGTTATATTGTCGCTTTACATAGTAAGAGTCTTGGTTTTGTTTATCAAAGTCAAATATAAATGCTCCAATTCAAAAACAATGGCAATGATCTCATTCATCTCACAGTCCTAAACTCCAATGGCAAGTAACTTTACATCCCTGCACAATTACCGCCGTGATTTGTCTCTCTCGTTGACTTTATCTGAACACCCTGCCAGGCTCCATCCTTTGATTACGGAGAGAGGGTTGAAACACTTTTCTGGGAAAAACGTCGACCATTTGCACAAAAATTGACTTTCTGGACAGACCAGATTATGGCACTTATAAATAGTTTGTGTCAAGTCTTCTGTTCTCCCTTTCGACACTTTAAATTAAAATCGGAAGAATGTAGAAAAATTCCAGGATACTCGTTATGGCCTTTGTATTTTATTTGTGGCTTTACAATTACATTTCAAAGGCTAAAAAATCCGGATTTGCATCGTTAGCTCGAGTGTTTTTCTCAACACTAGCCAGAATGGTAAAATACCCAGGAGCCAAGCAGCTTTGACCTGCATAAATCTACGCTGGAGGGGGTGGGGGTCGTTCGGTCTTTAAATCAACTATAATTACAGGGTGTTCTGAAATCCGACCCACTTGTGAATGCAATCCCGGGCGGCCTAAATGGAGTTTTAAAATAACAAAGATTTCACTTACCGAGTGCCTGGGGAACAGAGGCAGCTCCGTGGTCTCTCCGTGGGAAAGGGAACAAGGCCTCACGCTCGCCTAACGCTTCTCCTTCCTCTCCGTACGTCGCTGTACTGTACTGCGTCACTGCATGCAAGCTTGATTAGCCATAATATGCCGGCCGACGTCATCGCAGCGCGACACACCCACACACTGGACGCGACACAGCAGAGTGTCGGGACACACACTTTGGAAAGCACTGCTCTAGGGACACCACTTCCCTCAACCATGTACCATGCCAGAGAGATGTTTGCGGCGTGAGTTTGGTATCCCAGTGGGTATGCTACAAAGCTGCCCTCCAAGCCCATAGGGCCAATTTGGTCACACAGGGCGTGGAGTTATGGATGGGCGAACCATAAAGCATGGATAAAAGTTGGAGAAACCCCATAAGGCTGAGCTCCAGACTATAGGCGGGGTCCGATCATCCCCCACTAAACCAATCATGGAGAGCCAGGAGGTGGAAAGCTAGGTGACACAAGTAGAGGTTGGCCATTCCCATCCCGCCGTCATAAGGGCCACGTTAGCAATGTGCAAGTTCAAGGCGAGCCCTAGTACCGTGCCAAAGAAAGGAGATTGCAACCGTATCCAGGGTCCGGAACCATTTCTGCAGTATGGGGTGCGGCAAGTTTAAAGAAAATGAGGCAGTATCATCATTTTATATAGGGCGATACGTCCCATTACATTTAGCGGGAGAGATTGCCACTTAACAAGGTTGGCTTTACCTTTTGGCAGCAGGGGCTCCATGTTAAGAGACCAGGCATGTTCGGGTGCAGTGGGGCCCAGATGCCCAGGTATTTAAAGCTAAGACGACAGATGTTATCCTGCCAGTCGAAGCAGTCTTGGGAGGGGACCAGGGGAACTAGTACTGATTTAATGGGGTTTACTCTAAGACCTGATGCCTGCCCAAAGCAATGCAAGAGGTGGAGACAGTGAGACCCGCTGTGTGTGGGGTTCGCCAAATAAAGCAGGACATCGTCTGCATATAGAGCTACACAATCTTCATGATCATCACTCCATTCCCCTCAATGGGTTTGCGCATCTTCTCGGATGAGTTGTGCCAGAGGTTCAATCGTGAGCACGAAAAGGAGTGGGGATAAGGGACAACCCTGCCTGGTCCCCTGGCCTATGGGGAAGCGTGGGAGAGGACTCCGTTAATTTGAACTCTTGTTGTAGGATTGGAATATAGTGTTTGGACCATACAACTAAAGCGGCCCTGACCCCGGCTTGCACTAGCACCAGTTGGAGGTAGCCTCAGTCTACCATGTCAAACACTTTTTCAAAGTCTATAAGAAGCAAGGCCAAATCTGAAGATAAGCGATGATGATGGGCCAGGGCCACTTGAAGCCGCTGAAGGCAGTGTTGTGTGCTACCGTTAGGCATGAAACCACATTGATCGGGATGTACTAAAGTGGGTAGGACCTGTTGAGCCAGTTAGTCAGTAGGGTTGCAAAGATCTTAGCTTCCATTGACTAGGGATAGTCGGCACTTGAAGTTGACCGAGTCTGTGTTTTGGGGATCACTACGATTGTGGCAGTATCTTTCTTTGTGGGAAAGGCACCTAGTTCCCCTACGGCCAGGAGTTGCGGGGACAGAATATCTCGAAGTGCCAGATAATATTCCGATGGAAACTCGTCAGGACACGGAGTCTTCCCAGGTGCCACCGCTGATTAAGCCGCCCCTGCTTCCTCAACCTAGAGGGGTTCATCCAGGGCCCGAGACTCAGCCCAAGAGAGGCGATGGAGGGGAACATCATTGAGGGGAAAACAGAGGCCAACTTTTTAAGATGGTTCGGACCGTTCTTGTACACCTTCAGGCCTCACTTACCTATCAGGGCTCCCAGTTGGACTTCTTCCAGTGTGTCCTTCCCCAGCACTGACTGACCCTTTTAGACCTCAGCCTCTGGCGCTGGGTCGACCCGATTGCAGCAGGCCCCTATGGTTGTTCTCTTGGGCACGCCATTTGCTTCTGTCTCAATACACTGATGCTGGTCTATGGCTAGATTTACGGAATGCAAGGGTTTAGACACTTCACCAGCAACCGAGTTGAATTCACTTGGAGGGCGCTCACAAAAGAAAATACTTCTTTTGCGGTGGTGGTATGTAGAGCTGCAGAGGTATTGAACTTACAATTACCTACTGTCGATCCTAAAGTCAATGTGTTGACTGAGATTTAGCAACTTGAGCCTTCAACTTCTAAGCTGGTGATACCACCTCGTGACAGCCTGGTTCAAACCTTGTTTGGCCCCACAGGAAGTCAGTCAATTGCGTGACAACATAGGTCAACTATGCCAGTTGATCCAACCTTTCTTATGCAGCACCCTGCTCCGAAGACTCTTGTTGTGCAAGCCTCTAAAAGTGAGGTCAATCCGAACGCTTTACCCATCGGACATGGATTTGAATGATAGATGCTATGAACAAAGCAGTTTTCCTTCAGCCAGCCTTGCTCTCCGCTCCCTGAATGTGGTTTGTCTCTTAGGCCACTTCACTCACTCTCTCTGGGTCATGGCCAGCGAGATTCTGGCTTCCGTGTCCAAGGAGTTTTGTAAATACTTTGCCCAAACAATAGAGGATGTCGAGACCTGTTAGACCTGGCACCTTGGCAAGAGTCTCCCTTCCACTTTTTGTCGCTGTGCCTCATGTGTTTTGCTGGTGTTAGCTGCTCAGAGCACTGTACCACTGCCAACCAGTGCCACAGTGCAAGTGCTCCCTATTTAAAATGTATATGTTGGTTGGATTCCATGATTGGCTTATTTGGTTTACTGCCAGACCCCAATAAAGTGCACCAGGAGTGCCCAGGGCTTGTAAATACAAATGCTGCTGGTGGGCTTACAGCACTGGTTGTGCCACCCACAGAAGCGGCCTAGTAAAATGTGTCTAAGATCTGCCACTGCAGAACCTGCATGCAGGCTGGTTCTGTCATGCTGACTGGGCAAGTTCACCCACTTGTCAGTACCTAAACCTTCCCTTAACTTCATACTAGTCACCCCTATGGTAGTCCCAAGGGCAGGGTGCATTGTAAGCATAAGCTAGGACACGCCCTGATGTGTGTGGCATGTCCTAATAGTGAATTACAGCCATTTTCGTTTTTCACTATTGTAAGGCTACCTGTTCCGATAGGCCGGAATGGGCTGTCAGAATTGTTACATCCTATGATCCTAACAGACCCAGGGAACATGGTAGAAAATCGAGTTTAGTATGCCTGAACTCAGAATAATAAAATACATATTTTAGTAAAGTTTATTTTAATATTCTGTGTTTGCAAATACCACTTTTAGAAAGTTGGTATTTGCTTGCCTAACCATTTCAGCCCGCCTCTGCTATGATGTGTATCTGCCTGTCTGGTTTGTGTGAGTGACAGGGCTGGGGAAACCCAGAGGGGCAGGGCTAGGTAGCCTGGTGGTGAATAGAGAGATTGACATCCAGATGGGTGGGAGGAGTGCACCTGGACTCTGAATAGGGCTGTGCTCTGCCACCACAATGCTGGCTCCACCTCCTGTGGAGCGGCTGATGTCTCTGCCCTGCACCCTGAATGGAAAGTCAGAGTCATGTCAACAAAGTGCTCAGGAACTGGTTTGGACTAGGCAAAGGCCCCTCTACCCCAGAGGAACAAAGGAATTAGGGGTGTAAGTATTGGGACCCTGCTCCCAAGAAATTAGATCCTGCTTGACCAGAACCTCTGCCTGAGGAGAAGGAACTGGGAAAGCTGTAAGGAGGAGTACTGTTCCTGACCAGGGGGATTGGCCTGCAGTGGTTGACTGCTGCTGAAGGAGAGGAGAAAGACTACAAAGACTTTATTTCAACTTGTGCTTAAAAAGTTCTCCAAGGGCTTGGAATAGAGCTTGCCTCCTGCTGAAGTCCCAGGAACAACAGACTTCACCCCCCAGCTCCCCAGAGTTCTTTGGAAGTGCCTGCTGCTGTTGTTGGGCCTGAGGGACTGCGTGTCGCAAGGAGCTGGAAGCGCGACTCAAGGAGGAGAAGCGTGCCGCCGTCGGAGCTGTTGTCGCATCACGTAAAAGGGTGTCGCCGCTGCAGCAGCGCATCGAGCGGAAGCGTCTCGCATCATCCAGGAAGTGTCTCGCCACGCCGAAGAAGCGTGTCGCCATCGTAGCTGAGGCATCGCACCGCATCAAGAGAAGAGTCTCGCATCGAGGAAGAAGCGTCTCGCCTTCGCAGCCATCGTAGCTGTCGCATTGCACTGCATCAAGAAAAACGCCTCGCATCCACGGAGAAGCGTGCCGCCGTCGGAGCTGCTGTCGTCGCATCGCGTAAAGGGGTATCGCCGCTGCAACATCGCATCGAGCGGAAGCGTCTCGCAAATGTCGAAGAAGAGTTCCGCTGCCAAGGCCGCTGTCGTCTCATCGCGTAAAGAGTGACGCCGCTGCAGCTGACACATCGAGTCGAGTCTTCTCGCAACATCGGAGAAGCGTAACGCATCTGGAAGATCTTCACGTGTTTATTTCTTTGCACCAAAAACTTAATCGCATCAACATCGTTGCAACACTTTTGTTGCCCTGCGTGTCGCATCTAAAAGGTACATTGACTTAAAGTGTCGCATTTAAGAACTTAAGAGAACTAAGCAAAATTCTACCATCTAAAGTAACAGTATTGTGTATGTTTGTCGTTTAATGGTCTTGTGGTAAGTCTCTATAAAGATACATGCCACTGAGTTTTCTTGGAATGTCAAGGCTTTGCTTATGGATATGCCCTTTGTTGGAACCAGGCAATTTGGCAAGAATGCAGATTCAGTGCTCTGTCACTTCAATCACAGCATAGCAAACGCTTTCTCATTAGGGTCTGCTTACCCAAGCTCGTTAATTACACCAGCAGGACCGAAAATTCTGTGGATCTTCAAGGGCACTTGCCTACCACCAGAGGGAGCACTCACAGCTTGTACAGCAACCAATTTCTAGTTTCAAGTGCAGGGGCAGTTGTAGAGGCAGTCGCCACCAATAGATGCACAAATCGTCTTCTTCCTCCTCTTCGTGTGGTGCTGCAGCTGACACCAATACTCTGTACTTCCCCCTCCTTTGGACCCCTTGAGGCCAGTAGAGTGCATGATTCTGTACTGTCTCCCCAGCTGACGTTTCACTCATTTGGACCAGTGGGTTCTTCAGATTAAGTATTGTTACAACCCTCTCTTTTAGGATACTCTGTAACTGGTGCCTCAAATTATGGCCCAGCGTCAGCGGGCTAGTTCTGATATTTTCTCTCGAGAATTGTAGATGTTACTTGCCAAGAAAACAATGGATCTTGTGCCCAAGATGGAGAGGAGGTCCTGATGTTACTGGCAGTATTTTCTTTTATTCAAGAAGGTCAGAGAACTGAGGCTGATTTTAGACCTCAAAGAAGAAATTCAGTAAGTTGACACGGGTCCTTTTGGGACTCGACCCCCAAAGGCTGGATGGTATCCTTAGACTTGCAGAACCTGTACATCACATGCCACTCCAGCATTCCCACAGGAAGTAACTTTGCTCTGTAGTGGGGTTGTATCACTACCATTTTAGTATCCGTCTCATCAGCCTTACTTCTGAAAGGTCATGTCAGTGGTTGTGCCTCATCTTCGCAAGTCACAGATAAACGTATTCCTGTGCCTCAGTGACTGAAAGGTGGGCTCACCTCAACTAATCTCGATCCATCTTCAGACAATAGTGATGCTACTGTCCTGCCTGGGATTCTCCATCAATGACCCAAATGCCATCTTCAGTTGGTGCAGTGGACTCCATTTATTGGAGCCGTTGTGGGAAACTGATATTTTTCAAGAGTGTCTGTTCTGCCTTGGTGGTTCAGAGACGTCTTGGGCTCCTGGCCTCATGCATCTCACTGGTGCTACATGCCCGTTGGCATAAGCGGGACTTCCAGTGGGTCTAGCACTAGAGGTGCCTTTCAGACAATTTCTACATTGAGACAACGCAGTTCAGGAACCTTCAGTGGTGGATGTCAGCTTCCATTCTGACTTGCGGCTGTTCTCTGAATAAACAACCAGAGCTTACTGTGGTGTTGGATGCATTATCTTTAGTATGGGAAGGCCACCTGGGTAATGTAGAGATCAGTGGGCTGTGACCTCCTATTGAGCAACTCCATCATATCAACCTTCTGGAGTTATGGCCCATTCAGTTGTTCCTGAAGGCCTTTGTGCCTTCCAAGTTCTAACATGCAACATGACCACCATGTGATGTTGCAACAAGCAGGGCACAGTGGTGTGTTTCTTTGGTGGCTCTGGTGGTGACTGGCTGTTCATGGAGTTAGAGATGAGCTCAGCAGGCTTCACCTTGCCAACCATGAGTGGTGTCTGCACCAGGAGGTGGTTTGAGATATCTTCACCTGATGGGACATTCCCTTGGTAGAGTCCCTTGCTACTTTTGAAAATACTTTTTGACTGGCCTTTGGTGCCCTGGATTTTTCTCCTCTGGGTTTACTGGTAGATGTTTTTGCCTCCGTTAAGACTCAGGCCTTTATGTCTCTGATCCCACAGGTACTTAAGAAAAACAGGTGGGAGTGAGTCAAGCTCCTTTGAATTTCCCAGGCTTGGCTCAATGAGTGTCATATCCTGTACTCTTGAATCTGAGCATTCACACACTCCACTCTGCTTTGATTGCCTATTCAGAAGGGTCTGCTGTCTCAACAACAGGGCAGACTGTTCAACATGCACCTCCATAATACACCTCCATGGGTGGAAGCAATTGAGAGGCTTTGATTTTCCACCAGAAGTGGTAGATTTCATCCCGGCTGCTCACCATCCTTATACCAAGTCTGTGTATTCTGGTTGTTGAGAGAAATTTTTCACCTGAGTAAAAGAAAGTTGATCCTCTACCAGTTATGTCTGATGTGTTATTGTTTGCATTGTCTTTAGCCCGGCAAGGCTTTGCTTTGGGTACAGTTGATGGTTACTTCTCAGCCCTTTCAGCCTTCCTCCTTTTTCCCAAACATCCCTCTTATTTAAGACACCCACTGTGATGTATTTCTTGAAGGGGCGTCTGCATATGTTCTCTCCAGCTCCTTATATTATTCCACTGTGGGACTTAACTTGGTCTTTACCTTCTTGATGTGTGCCCCCTAGCTGTGCTATGAAGCTCCTAACCCTGAAAATTGTTTCCTTTCCTCAATCACCTCTGCGCATTGCACCAGCGACCTGCAGGCTCTGTCAGTTCAGCCTCCATATGCCATTTTTTCACCTTATAAGCTGGTGCTTAGGACTCATGCATCCTTTCTTCCAAAGGTGGTGTCATCTTCCCATGAGGGACAGTCCAATAAATTCTCAGTACTCTTTCCTCCTTCGTGCTCATCCAAAGATAAAGAGGAGCTTCACTGGTTAAAACCAAAATGTGCTCTTAGTTTTTATATTGATAAAATTAAGATATCCAATATTGATGACCAGATGTTTGTTGGATTCAATCTTGTGAAGAAGGGAAAAGTGGTTGAGAAGCAAACCTTAACCTAATGGATTGTCCTCTGCATCAAAATGTGGTTTGCATTGGCCAAAAAAAACCCTCCTGGGTACCTTAGTGTTCATTCCACCAGGGCAAAAGCCCAAACTACAGTTCTATCTCACGGTGTTCCTGTTTTAGACATATGCCAGGCAGCCAAATGGTCATCTGTCCCTACTTTCACCAGGCACTACTGCATCAATTTTCAAGCCCACGGAGAGGACTTAGTTCTGCAGGACTTCCTGATGTAAAGTCCACTCCTCAGACTCACCTCTTTGGAGGGGGTAGAGCTTTGGTAATAATTCATAACGTGGAATTTGTGTAAGAAGCATTCAACAGAAGGAGCATCACAGTAACTCATTCAGCACTGCAGGTGCGCTTGAATGTAATCCGACACACATGACTTGGATACACATTTAGAAGACCTAAGATGATAAAGGTCCCCCAGTTCAAATACTGGTGGGTTGCTGTTGATATGCAGCTTCTCTTCCTGGTCGGTGGGTGTGGCGCTTTTGGGCCCTGACTCCACCCCGACAACTCACCTTTAAGACCTCAAAGTACAGGGATCCCACCTGCAGAAAAATTAGATTTTGCCTCCACTTCATTGAAGGTATCACTGTCTGCCTTATCACCACCCTATCAAAACAGGACTTGTGTTAGGATATGTGATCTGCCGACTCATGTGAAAGGCCATTGGCCATGGAATTATGATTCTGCAGCTGCGGTGTTTTCCCTATAATTATGGATTTAACACATATGTCAAAAAATGCCATTATCTTCTGCATAATTTGCTGATTTTTCTAGCCGATACAGGTAAAAACTTACTTAAAATGAGGCAAAATGTGCTGTCACGTAGTGGATGGCCATTCACAAAGGTTAGCTAGTCAACTTTCAGTTGCTTATTACTGTATTTGGTTACTACTCTGTAAATAATGAGATGGTACCTTCGGCCAGACAGTGTTAACTTATGTAAAAGTGACAAAATAATGAAGTAATACTAACACAAAAAGTGGTTCATTATGCAGCATAATTTGCCTTTTCTTTTGCATAATCTAGTCAACTCTGCTGCATAAATGATTATCCCCTTTCATATAATTCTAGGGTCACTCACCCAGACTAACATTTGCTCCTGTGCAGAGGGTGTAGGATGCCAGAAATTGAACCTGATCGTAAAGGCCCAACACAGTTACTCAACGACATATGATTCCGATGACAATTAATTCAGTTTATTCTTTGTTTTACTTTTGTCAGCATCAGAGGGCACCAGCCCTAAATCTCCAGGCAGGAGAAATGGGTCATATCTGGTATTTTCCACAGACTGAGTGTCTGAGTGCTTGGATGCATGACATACTCCTACAGAGCATGGTGCCACAAGCCGAGCATCACACTGACCAGTAAATATCATCTGACGGTTTTCCCTCAAAAGCTACTGCAGTCTCCTGCTCATGGACAAATTCTTCAATGGGGGTTGGAGGTCCTTCAGACGTTTCATAAGACATGGCTATTATGGTGTTCTTTAGAAGGGGCGAAAGTTTAGCAATTGACTGCAAATATTACTCTGTACCTAGCATGGGAAGACTTATTGGCTGACCCTCACTTAATAAGTGGGCAAAGTGTGGAGGCCCAACAGGTGTAGGTTCTTTAGAGGTCACAGTGCCTTAGTGTGTGGTCACAGGGGTCAGACGTGCGCTGGCACTGTGGGGTGTGGCAAGTTGCCAGTATGACTGTGGGTCTTTTTGATGAAAGCAGTTTACCAACTCATCAAAAGTGCTGTAGCACAGTGGTTCTTAACCTCTTGACTTCTATGGACTCACAGTGAATCGTTTTTGGAATCTGGGGACCCACTGAGTCATTCTTAGAATCCGGAACCCCAGCATAACCAATTTCAAGGATTTGAACCGCAAAACAATACACAAAAATATAGAAACTAGTATTCAAACAAAAGCAAAATGATGAAATATGTTTTTTTATTCAGAAACAAATAAAAAATTTAAGTTAATATTTTAATTGGAAGGTTTAAGCTTTTCTGAATTCAACTGAGACTACCGATCATCCATACTATATTCTGGTTGATGCACTTTCACTGCTCCTACGAATCAATCTGAGGATACCACAGTCATTTTTACTCTTCAAATTCCTTCACATTTACAGAACGTTTTACACATTTCAATTTTATACTTAGCTCTTTATTTATTTTCCCTTTCAATCTGTTAATATTATTTCATTTTCTGAATAGTCGTGGAGCCTTTGCGTGGGCATTGTGGACCCTAATGGATGCCCACACCACAAGATGAGAACCGCTACTCTAGGATGTCATATCAGCAGCTGGTATCATCCAAGGAAAAAACAACAGGATCAGCAACCATCAGTGGTCCCCAGTTTGTCGAACTGCTGTCCAGAACAGCAAACCTGAGCCAAGGGTTATGGACATCTTCTTGGCCATTACATCAGGGCCAAATTCGAGATATAAAAGTTATAATGGCGTTCCTGAGGAGAGTCTCTGTAACCATCTGAGAAAGCAATTTTTAATTATAGTCAATTTCTTATGGGCATGACCACTGCAGGAAGACATTTAGCATAATACTTCTACCAGGTAGGTAGAAGGATCTTCCACCCCAGTACTCCAAATTCCAAGGAGAATATCTTGTAATGTAATGTAATGTAAGTTGGTTCTTCTAAAGCGCGGGCTGTCACTCCGCGAGGAGCATCCTGGCGCTGTGGAGGTTGGAGGTAAGGGAAGGGGAGGGGCACTAGCATTTCTAAATAAGGGAGAGACATAGTTCCTCTGGGGCTGCAAATACCTTATTATGTCTATTCTATGGGTCTGCAGGGCTGCACACTTGGTTACTTGGCTATGCTATTTCAAACATCCATTAAGCAAACCCCTCCATAATCAAACTCTGAAACAGTATCTAACAGAACCACGTCCAGTTGAATATTAGTTTGAATGAATATGTGAGGGCATTGGGACAAATATTTATTTTTATGTTTGCTGATGAGTGGCCCTCTCTCATCACAAGTTGTTACCAATTCACCTTAGCATTAGGCGTCTGTAGTAGACAACTCCAACTGGCTAGCCAAATTGTTGATATGTAAACTGAAAAAAGGGTTGGAGCCAAAACACAAAATTGCTTGATTTCCCAAAGAACTGGTTATATATCAGGTTGGTCCCCTCTAGAGACTTGGGAACCCAGCTTTACACTGCCAAAATGATCGTTATTCATGGACTGAATATTCTTTGTAGTGCTATTTGGATGAATCAATCAATCAGGGGCTACTCACCAGTGAGGGTCTCAAGGCGCTGGATGCCTAATTCCCTCAGTACTGCTCAGTGTTGGCTCTTGGAACTCTGTTGAATGTGCTTTTTATTTCAGTAAACGCAAGGTATAGGGACTCCGTTGTGAGTTTTATGTATTTTTGGTCAAAAGATTCAGGTGAAAGACCTGGTCACTAGTGCTAAAGCTCTTTGAAACATCAGTCTGGCATTGGGAGATAACTTTCTTTGACTTGATCCTCTGTTTAGACCTCATATGGAGCATATTGCCATAAATTTTCTGGAACAAATGGGTTACCCCTTGGTCCCCAAAAGTTTTAAAACCATGACCCAATTTTTGGAATGACAATGTTTTGCGACCCACCTAACTTTAATGGATGAGGCGGGTGTATTTTTAAATGTAACTAAAATACCGTGTGGTACTGCGCTATCATTTACAGGCCGCATATTTTCCACTGAAACGGCTGCTAAATTTGCACAGACGTACAGTTTTACTGATAAAACTATATTGTACACAAATGATAATGTGTGGAAATAGGATTTCAGTCAATATTTATCATTTGTACATCACCAAGTAAAGTGTCTTGATTTGTTTTGATCTTATTAAAAAAAACTTCCATCAAACTTCAGAATTACAAAAAAGTGTTTGATTTTTGTTTTCCTAACTGCTGATAGTGTGCGGTTGATTTACAGATGTTTACATTCTTTGTGTTACAAAAAATGACATCTTACAGCCTTTCCTTTCACATGCCTGTACCCCAGCAAGATTGTCACATAATTCACTTTATTTTTATTTTTATGACTGCAAAGTGGGATGAGTTTGTAAACACTAATACCCATGTTAAAAACGCAGCAGTTTGTCAAAAGACTTAGCCTGACATTTGACCTCTGTCTTTGAAGCGCAGCAAAAGCGGCAAGATAAATACAGAATTCAAAGGCTTGTTTATTTAGTACTTGTACTTTCACGACTTAGTAAAAATCGGGTTGGGACTCACGAGTTGGGAATTGGATTAAACTAATTGGGCTATGGTTTGCTCTGATATTATCCCAGCCCTTTTTGCCTGGCATAGAGACAGGGTTAACTGATTTTCTAGTCTCCTGTAATACAAGCATTTGCAATGCATTAGGTCTCGCATTTGCAAGAGTTTAAGCTATTGGCATTGTAACTGACAATGCCTTTTATTTATCTGTTTTGATAATTAACACATAAATAAAAGGCATTGTCATTTACGATGCCAATAGCTCAAATTCTTGTAAATGCGAGACCTCGACCGCCATGGGCTATTTGGAACGGGACTGACTGCTTGGAAAGTGAAAGCGCGCTTGGTGCACTGAGAGTTGCAGGAAAGTAGATCATGCCGCCTGCAGTAGGAAAAACGCATTAAAGAAAATAGTGCTTACAGGCTAAATAGGACATAATGTGTAATAACAGAGGTAAAAGGGCCTGCCCTCCTGGGAGGTTATAAATGAAGATAAGGCTTTACTAAGGAGGGACTAACAAGCCTTTTAAGGAATCAAGTCCGCGTTTACGAAGGACAATGACACAAGCCAATGACAAATATAGGGGAGAAGTGGGGGCGGGGGGCTTCAAGTCCATACTCAAATACAGCATGCCTGATAGACAAGCGCATGTGCTGCCCAAGCTCGACGTGACAATAAAAAATATATACATACATACATAGAGAAACTTTGAGGCAGCCTTCTTCATTCTTTGGTCAGTTCAACTACGATTCACATTTTGTTTTCGTTTACCCAAAGCATGAATCATGGGTTAATTAATAGGTCAGACCACTTCATCCATTGGCTCTTTTGCACTGTGAGCGATGGCAGGTTGCCTCATCAGATGCATGCGTCAACCTAGGAAGAAGCGCACTACAGTGCAAGGGCTGGTGGGCCAATACTCTACTTTACCAATGCATTTTCTTTCTATTCTTTATTTATTTCTCATGACTGTGTGTTTAAACTATGACTTCATATTACACCAAATCAAAGTCATAGTACATTTTCTTTGTACCAATATGAATCATATGTCCTGAGGTGTGAATTTAGAAAAAAAAGGTGTTCAATTGATACTTATACCTCCAGATTCTTCACCTCTGGATCCTAGTCCAGATGGGATCCTGAAACGTTGAATTAACTGTACTGCGCCAACAGGTGGCACTGGTGGGCCAATTCCTTTTTTTCCCTCATGCCCTTTGATGCTGATCCAGAGTTGCTCTCTAGTCTTAAATTATCCTATATATTTTATGTATTTTGGTGTCCAGGTATAATGGCACTCACAAAGACATCAGGTTGCCATACCTGCTGTTCCTGAGACTCCTCTTTGGGTTCACTTGATTCCTGTCTGTAGAGGGGACTCTGCGTGCACCTTGAGGCCCGTTCATAGTCTCACGCACTTGCTTTTGGCATCTGTAGAAGGCCAGGCGAGGCCTCCTTGCTGTCTTGGAAAAGCCACAAGCGTTAACATCCATGCCTCTGCAGGTCCTTCTGTGAAGCACTCATCTTCATCTGAACATCCATCCTGCTCAAAGGACAGACAGGTTGACCGACGCACTCTTGACCTTGGCATCGTCTTTGGAGGACTGTCCTAATCTGGTGGGCATGAGCCCGATGCCGCTGTCTGGCTCTGTGTTTGCCACTCCTGCCTTTTCTGGCCCGTGGTGCTACCCCACCGAGGTGGCAGCTTTAATTCATGCTCTGCTTTCTATGTTGCACTAGCCTCCTGCTCCCTCTGATGCCCTTTGAGTCTCAAGGGGCCTGCTTTGCCTGTCGTCCTGCTGGCGGCCACTTCCTCAGTACTGGTTGACTCGGCGCAAGAGCCAGACGCCACTCCGGTGCTGGTGCTTATTATTTTGCCACTGTAGAGGAGACAAATGCTGGAACCCCAGGGATGAGATGCTCATGGGTAGCAGTGGTGTCATTCCATACAAAGGAAACCATATACCAAGAGTGCAAAGGCCAAACGTTGCCAGACCCGTATGTACATTTTTGGCTCTTGCATTGGTGCTTGCCAAACACAACAGTCCTATGACATGGGAGGTCAAGCATGCACCGCATATTAAACTATGGTTTGAGGATGTAAAGAAATGGACCAGAGCGGAGATAGTGGTCAGAGCAGGCCACAGAAGAATACAGGGCAGAGGGGGGCAGTAACGGAATGAGATGGTATTTTGCTGGTGGTAGAGGCAAAGACAGATGTGAGTGAGAACTAGTGACTGATTGATGACCTACTGATGTAAACCCCTGTATGAAGCTATGGAACAAGCTCTTGCCAAGCCATTCAGATATACACACAGATACAGCTTTCCCTAAAGAGTCTCTGCTGTGCTACTATAGAGTTGAATGATATGATACCATGGTTTCATCTTTGATACACCTGACTTGATTCTTGTGAAGGTACATGTATAATGGCTCCTACGTCTTAAACACAATATTTAATGAGCGACCCAAGTTTTAGATGCTATGTTCTAGACTATTTTGCAAAATGTTTCTTGTTCGAATATCATAAGATGTCACTCAGAATGGTGACTGAACATTGGAAGTAAACCTTAGAACACCACACCTTTATAAGGTCTTTTAGCAATTTGAATGCTAATCTGCGACTCATTCCTATCTTTACCCTGGTCAAGAGGTCCGTTTTTTAAATGACAACATCTGTCTTACAGTACACTAGTGATGGATTAAGACTTGTTTGGCATTTGAAAGACCCGGGGGTCACCCTTGCTATGCTGTTAAAATCCCATCTTATGACTTTATTGAGTTGCTTGTCTGATACACGGGGGACGAAATGTCGGTCTTTTTTGTTTCCCTTAATATGAATATCAGGCAACTACTTTTACAGCCGATTAGAATTAGGCGCCAGAACCCACGCCGGTTCGAGACCCATTGTTCTGCAGCCATTCGTAAACTAAGGAAGCCCTGTCTATTATACCCAAAGACCAAATTGCCGTACATGAGGCCCGTATGTTCTTTTAAACACCTTGAATTCCAGAAATAAAGCTTTCCATAAGAGGGACTGGGAGCTCCTGGAGAGTATGCCATTGCTAAGAATAGTAGGATCTTTTGGTATACTGTGATTAAGCTCAAACAAAGGGAATCCACACCTAACCTCCTTCCTGGGTTGCAGTGTTCCAGGCACTGCTTGGGTGGCACACTTTAGTGCAATTTATCATCTGGTGGAAGAGGGATGTTTGAGGGATGAGCTTAGAGGAAAATGATTCAACTCACCGTCTTTGTCACTGCTGGAGCAGAGTTTTCAGTTTGAAAATTCTGGGGCTTTTGAAGCTCTGGCATGTCTATTCGTTGTACTAAAGTATTAATAATTAATAATTAATTATTTGTCTTGTGCAAGTGCGTTTATATTAATCAATCCGTTTGTTTTAACAAGAGAGAGTTACACGTGAGTGTGCTTAAATGTGCTGACTGATAATAACGCGCGTGTTAAATGTGTTAAATGTGTTAAATGTGTTTTCATGTTTAAACGTTGCTATGTGCTGTTTATTTTGAGCACAAAACGCTTTCTGAATTAATGCTTTTCTATGTTGCAAGTGCTAGATAAATGCATACACATAAGGGTATTAGTGGGGTTAACACTGTTTAATCACTATGCTGTAGTAACGTTGTTTTTGTCTCTTTTAATTAAGATGGTCTATTAAGGCCTATGTTGGCCTGAGAAAGATGGCTGAATAGTGAGCCTGGCTGTGATTTATAATATGAAAACTGAGACGAGGGAGACCCCTGCTGGAAATGGTCCTGAAGCTAACTGACCATGGTCCTTGTTCGAAAAACTTTCCATGAGGACAGCAGCAGTTTTTGGGAGATCTCCAAGTGAAGTGAAAGTGTCCTTGGCAGCCTTGGGAAACAAAGGAGCCTTAGAGGGAAGCTCTGAACTGTGGCTCGATGGCCGAGGAGAAGCAGGATAATTGTGATACATGTTTTATTTTCTTGGTTCCTGTTCCGTAGTTTTCGCTATGTGTATTTTTGCTGAGCGGAGATTCTCAAATGTAGCGATGTTACATCCTTTCCTTCTCGCTCTGCTCAGCAAGTCCGGCGGACATTATGAGTTTTTCTATGTTCCCAATGTATCTTTCTATTGTTTAGAGACTATAAGATGATAGTCTAGAGAGGGCCATTTGCCACTTGCCATTTTGCCTTTGCCGCGTACTGAATCTACGTTGCTGAGGATTGATGCTGAAGGGACTTCGTCTTGAGAGACATTTACCGAGAGACTTGTCCTGACCCGTTGTGACATTTAGCTAGAATAGGTAACTATGAGAAATGATTTACTCTGATTGATTTTCTTTGACTAATTTTAGATAAAGCAATATAATTTTAAACATGGTGTTGGATATTCTTTCTTGTCAATTATTGGGTTTGCATTATTGATTATTGTTGTATATATTGTATAGGTTATGCTTAGGGACAGTCACAAAAACCAGGTCTTATCGACCTCGCTATAGATGCAGGGTGTTTAGGAGTGTTTTCCTTCCACAGGTTTATTGCTGGTAGAGTATTTGAGCGTATGTTAGTGAAATGGGCCCTAGCGTATGATGTATGCATGTGCGTGTAACTGTGAGATTACTCTATCCGTGGTAGTGGGAATATTGTACACACCCTGATCTCTATCAATTTCCTGGTAGCAGAGATTGATGGTTTTGATGATTGTCTTGATTAGATAAGATTGTTTTTATTGATTATTGATTCATGTTGGTATATGTACTAATACTATATGTTGGAGTCGTAATGTTGAGTTATATGTAGTGCTTCTGGAACTTGGAAGCTGTAGCAGTTCCGTAGTAGGGCAGAGGGAAGTAAATGCTGCTCTCGGGAAAGACGGAATTGTAAGGAATAACGTGTGACAATTGAAGTTGCGCGTCACATTGTCTGGGTTCGGAATTAGTGACATCGTCGTATGTTACTATTAGATATTTCTGGTATATAAGGAGTGTGTATGATAGTGAAGGTTATCTGTGAAACTCTGGTCTTAAGTCCCAGGGATCCATAAGGATTTCCGTTAAAGCTTATCGCGGGAGGAGTAATAGGTATTCTCTGAGCTTATTTGAAGAACTGGGCAAAGAAAGCTTGCTTAGTTAATGTGTGTTATAATTCTGTAGTGGAGCAGATTGTCTGTTCTCGGGAAGCAGGATTCTGTGCATATGTACTATATTTCCTTTGTATGAATGTGCGTGAATGTTTGTACATTTAGTTGATTGAAAGACTCTTTGGACAAGTCCTAGAGGAAACAGTTAATGAATGTATGTTAGTAGGGCAGAGTAGAAGAAGTGCTACTGTGTCAATGAAAGGTTTCTTATGAAATAGACTCTTTTTTACTATTCTGTGGTTAGCGAAGCAGACAATGGAGATGTTTTTATGTTGTAACTAATAGATTTTGTAGAAATTTTGACACGAAGTCTACTGAAAAGATTTTGTAAAGGAGGGGTAGACGAGTGACAGAAGACAAGAGACAAACTGCAGCGACTGTTGACGTCAGAAAGACCGCGCTCTGATTGGATGGTAGATCAGAATAGTGCTCGCGCTAGGATTGGTGCGTTAGTGTGAGCCGCGCAAGGATTGGAAGAGCTATCTAGTGACGTAGACGTTCCAGGATTGGTGCGTTAGTGTGAGTCGCGCTGCAATTGGTTGAAAATTCGTATTGTATATTTATAATACGGAAAGAGTAGAGAGTTCTTTGTAAACGTTAAAATGTATTATCCAGAAGAGAAAAAGAAGAAAACATTTTTTGGTAAAGTTAAAAAGTGGTTTAGCAAGGATAAAGATGTTAAAACAAGAGAAGGCGAGTTGTTACCTCCACCGAAAACACCTGCATCCTTTATGGCTGCAAGACATGGGTTTCATACCTGTATATGGTTGGAGAATTGGGTTAGGTATACTAAAGAAGATGGTGTTCTAGCATTTCCAGAACATGGTTCATTTAATCTGGCCGTGTTGAGAAATTTACGGGAAAAGATGCTATGTCTTGACCCGAAGCCGAGACCTACACAGTTCGAGGCTTTAGTGGAATGGGAAGAAGAAGTACATGAGAGAGAGAAACAAAGATCTGGGGGGTACTATAGGTACATGTTTGGGAGGAGACATGATCGTGAGACTCATCATGATCGAATGAAAAGGTGGCGAGATGTTAGTATGTCAGAGGGATTATATCCGATGAGAACAGTTGAAGGAGGAGCAGAAAGGGTTCCTGAGTCAGAAATAAGAAAATATGGAATTAATGAATATGAGGATGAGGTCTTAAATGACATGATTTACAAAAGACCACCTCCATATAGACCAGAACCGGACAAAAGTACACCAGTTGTTTCTCCGATAAGAGATACAGTTTGTGTTAGTGAGACAGAAAATGAGACACCTGAAGTGAGAAGTGATCATTACCTTGATAAAAATGCCAGACAATTAGCCAGAACTACAACAGAGTTGACTGAGAAGATTAGGGAGTTAACGAAAAATCTAGAAGCTGTTACGGTGCCTGTAACAATAGGTCCAGTTATGCCTGTGTTTGACAAACAGAGAGCAGGTGAGAATGGACTGGTGATTCCATATGTTGGGAATAATCTGACAAATTCAGTTGGTCCTTCAGGAGATTCAGGCAAAAGAGCAGAAAGAAATGACCTGAGACAATCAAGACATGACACATGTAGTGAAATATTGGATGCTAGTGAAGCTAGTTGTTCAGGGATGCCAATTTTAGAACCGCAAAAGAGAGTGGTTCCAGTGAGGAAAACTGCTGAAATAACAGTTGATGATTTGAATGATTGGATGAAGGTTCTACAGAAAAAAGATAAAGATTCACAAGTAATTGATGTAGCTAAGTTACGTGTAGAACTAGAAGAGCTTGTCACAGGAACAGTTCCAACAGAGATTCTGAAGAGTCATCATGATGGTGAACTAATGTTTATGTGTAAGAGTGTTACCTGGAGAGCAAGGAATACACATGACAGGCTAAGAGCAATAGCAAATGAACAGGGAGTCGACATTGATAAAGTGAAAGCTTTACAGAGAACTTACAGGATGGATTTTACAGAGAAGGACATTGAAAATTTGAATGCTACTGGTAGAACAGGACAGATTAAGGAAATGGTAGCATTATTGCGAAGATGGGGTGATGTTGAAAAGTGGAAGGATAGGTGGTACAAGAAAAGAGATGAGACTGAAGATAGAACAACTTATTCAGCATTTCCAGTGAGAGAAAAGGAGAAACCAGTGGATAATTATCCTATGAGAGAAATACCTGGAGGAGGATATGTACATGTTCCATGGACCAGACAGGATATTTTATCATTTACGAATGATTTCCCTCGATTGAGAGAAAAGCCCGTCGAGTGGTATAGGCAGGTAGATAGGTTTGTGAAATTGTCAAAAGTGCTGTGGGTTGACCTGAATAGTCTGTTTGATATAATTGTTCCAGCAGACTTGTGGACTGAGTGTAAAATAGTTGTGAGTTGGCCTACTGAGGAATATCCAAGAGACCCAAGAACAGGGGCACCAGATCCAGAGGTAATGAGGAAGTATGATCAGGTGATGGTATACCTGAAGAGTAAAGTACCTGCAAAAGAGACAGACTGGGTAAAGATAGATCGAACACAACAGGAAGCGAAAGAATCTGTTCATGCTTTTTACGAGAGGCTGATACTGGCATTTAAACAATTCAGTGGAGATGAACACCTGGGTGACAAAGATTTGAGTCACTTTGTATACAGATTTGTATATGGCCTTAGACCTGAAATTGGTGAGAGAATTCGTGAGCACACAGTGGATTGGCAGAGTAAGAAAGTAGATGAGATCCTGAGACATGCAAAATACTTCAGTGATGAAATTGAAGCAAAACAAAGAAAGCTGAAAGAGAAAGCAATGTGGGCACAAGTGAAAGTTGCGGAGAGACAGGAAGCACAGTTAGTGGAACGGGCGAATAATCCAGGAAATAATGCAGGGAATAGACCAAGATATGCAGGAAAAGGAAAAGGAAGTCTTGAGGAAGCGAAGAAAAAGTTCCCTTGTCACAACTGTGGCCAATTGGGGCATTGGAGATCGGAGTGTCCTAATCCACCATTAGTGAGTAATGAGAGTAAACCTTTAAATCAACAGGTGCAGAACCAGAACGAAGGAAATAATCAACAGCAGCAACAACAGAAAGTTGTGAGACAGCAGAGTCAAGAGCCAAAACCGCCCTTGCCGCAGAATAGAGGGTTACAAAAGTATAATCAGGATTCAGGATTCTACAATGATGAGCAGGTAAACAAACCAAGACGTTCTAACAAAGTACAGCAGTACTTGTTAAAGAGTGAAGGGAGTGAGTCTGAGGGTGATTATTGACGGTGCCGAGGAGAGGAAGAAGAGTGCATACTTGGTGCAACTCTAGAAATAGACCAGGCAGGACCATTTGTGGATGGGAAAATACATGAGGAGAGTGTTACTTTTTTGGTAGACACAGGTGCGACAAGATCAACTGTCAGGTCAACAGATGTTAGAAATCTTCCTCTCTCGGATGAAGCAATCCAAGTAGTTGGTGTGGCCAATACACAAATCAAAACACGTCTTACTGAACCTGTAAGAGTACAGATAGGGAAATTTTCAGACATGCATAGATTCATTGTCTGTGACACGAGTCCAGTGAACCTATTGGGTAGGGACTTGTTGTGCAAGATGAACTGCACAATTTTTTGTACACCGGATGGAATAGCCTTTGAGACACCAGATGAAGATGCTTTGTACCGAGTGACTCTAGAAAATAGAGAAAGTGAGTTAATTGGTGCATTTGCTGTGTTTAATCCGGAGGATTTGCCTCAAGAGCTGAGAGACACAGTGAAAAGGACAGTTTGGGATTTTACTGGAGAGGATGTGGGATTGATGAATAATGTAGATCCAGTGAAAATTGCAGTAAAAGAGGGAATCACATATCCTAACATTCCTCAATACAAAATGACACCAGAAATAATTGAAGGGATAACTCCTATAATTGAGAAAATGATTCAGCAAGGAGTCCTGAGAGAACTACTGAGTAGTCCGTGTAATTCACCGATAATGGGACTAAAAAAGCCCAATGGGAAATTTAGGATCGTACAGGATTTGAGAAAAGTTAATCAAATTGTGGTGGCATGTTGTCCTATTGTGCCAAATCCATCAGTGATCCTGTATCAAATTCCACATGATGCTGAGTGGTATACAGTGATTGATTTGTGTCATGCGTTCTTTTCAATTCCATTGCATCATGATAGCCAGCCGATTTTAGCATTTAGGTTTGGCCAGCGTATCTTAGCATGGTGTCGAATCCCACAGGGGTATACGGAGAGTCCTTCGATATTCAATCAATTATTGAAGAAATCGTTGGAAAGTTTGATCATGCCCGAAAATTCA
This sequence comes from Triturus cristatus, assembly GCF_964204655.1. Lineage (NCBI taxonomy): Eukaryota > Metazoa > Chordata > Amphibia > Caudata > Salamandridae > Triturus > Triturus cristatus. Next base: position 826,023,787 of record NC_140584.1, on the reverse strand, counting down.
GTGCTAGTGCAGTACATTGATGACCTACTGGTGGCATCAAAGACACGTGAAGCTTGTGAAGTAGATACCATAGCTTTACTGAATCATCTGGCAGATGGAGGGTTAAAGGTATCTCCAGCCAAATTACAGTTTTGCAAGAAAGAGGTGCATTATCTTGGACACAATATTGAAAAAGGTCTGAGAAAAGTGACTACTGACAGGATCAGAATAATCAGAGAAATGAAAGCTCCAAAGACCCAGAGAGAAGTGAGAATGTTCCTGGGTATGGTGGGTTATTGTCGTCAGTGGATAATTAATTTTTCCTTGATAGCAAAGCCACTGATTAAACTGACAAAAAGTGAAATGACAGATCCATTGGATCTAGATGCAGAACAAATGGCAGCATTTGAAGAGCTCAAGAGTAAAATGTGTGAGGCTCCAGCTTTGGGTATGCCTGACTATGAAAAGGAATTTGAGCTGTACTGCAGTGAAAGAAATGGATGTGCACTTTCAGTGTTAATTCAGAAGCATGGATTACTGAGAAGGCCTATTGCGTACTTCTCATCGACACTTGACCCTGTAGCTGTGGGTTTACCAGGTTGTCTGAAATCTGTGGCTGCAACATGCAGGAGCCTGGAACAAAGTGAGGGAATCATAATGGGATATCCTGTAATGGTATTCGTACCTCACAATGTGGCAATTCTTTTGACAAGAAGCAGAACTCAGTACATGTCACATAGTCGATTGACCAAATATGAAAAAGTGATACTGGGAGCATCAAATGTGACTCTTGAGAGATGTGTGAATGTGAATCCAGCGACGCTTTTGCCAGACATTGAAAATGTGGGTGTGAAAATGGAAGATGATCATGACTGTTTGGATGTGCTTGAGTACTGTACAAAACCAAGACCAGACATAAGAGATTTACCCTTGAATGAGAGTGATCATGTGTTGTTTGTGGATGGATCATGCCTGAGAAATGATGATGGTGTGCTATGTGCAGCATATGCGGTATGCAAAGTTTCAGAGGTCATGGAAGCATCACCATTGAAAGGGGTGAAATCTGCGCAAGTTGCTGAATTGATAGCATTGACAAAAGCTTGCGAAATTGGGAAAGATTTGAGGACGACTGTGTTGACTGATAGTCAGTATGGATTTGGAGTGGTGCATGATTTTGGCCAACTTTGGCTACAAAGAGGTTTCTTGACATCGAGTGGAACTCCAATAAAGAATGCTGAAATGATTGGTAAATTGCTTGAGGCGATACAGCTGCCTAAGGAGTTAGCAGTTGTAAAATGTGCTGCCCATGGTCTAGGGGAGGATTTTATAACGGTCGGAAACAGGTATGCGAACGATGTTGCGCAATACTGTGCCAAAACAAATCAGTCCATCAACAGGGACAGAGAAGGGGAAATGTCTTTACTCTCTGTGATGTTTACTAATGTCTTAGAAACCTGGGATGAAGTGAAACAGTTGCAAGATGAGGCAGGAGAGGAAGAGAAAAAAGATTGGATTAAGGCAGGATGTGCTCCAAGAGAAACAGACCATGTTTGGGTCTACAGAGATGGCAGACCAGTAATGCCCAACTCCATCTTGTCGTCAATGGCAAGGATGTATCATGGCCAGGGACATTTGGGGAGGGACGCGATGGTTAGGTCATTCAAGCAGACCTGGTACAATGCAAAGTTCAGGACAATTGCAGAAAGCATCTGTCAGAGGTGTTTAGTTTGTCAGCAATTTAACACTGGGAAAAAGACAGTGGTGAGTCTGGGAACAATAGGCAGAGAAGGAGGTCCTTTTACAAGAATGCAGATTGATTTCATTGAAATGCCCCAAGTAAACAGACTGAGGTATGTTCTAGTGGTAGTTTGTTTGTTTTCAAGGTGGGTGGAAGCTTACCCGACTAGAAGAAATGATGGATTAACAGTGGCAAAGTTACTGTTAAGGGAGTTGATTCCTAGGTACGGGTTTCCAGTAACAGTTGAGTCTGATAGAGGTAGACACTTTCAGAATGAGCTCATAGGTTTGATTTGTGAAGCATTGAAAATACAGCAGAAGCTACATTGTGCATACCGACCAGAGGCTTCTGGTGTGGTTGAGCAGATTAATGGCACAATCAAGAATAGGATTGGAAAAATGTGCTTAGCCACTGGCATGAAATGGCCAGATGTTTTACCTCTAGTTCTGATGACTATGAGATCTACTCCAGATAGAACTACTGGTTTGAGTCCGCATGAAATAATAATGGGACGTGCTATGCGCCATGCATTCGTGCCTGTCAATAAGTTGGTGACAATAACTGATGACATGATTTTGGATTACTGAAAAGGCCTGGCTGACGCAGTTCATTCTGTGTTTCACCAGGTTGGAGAAGAAGCTACCACACTTGAGAAGAAGCAAGCCCATGATCTGAGTCCAGGAGACTGGGTGAGGATAAAAGTTCACAGAAGAAGAAATTGCTTGATTCCAAGGTGGGGAAGGCCAAGACAAGTTATTCTGACTACGACGACTGCAGTAAAGTGTGCTGGAGTGAAGCACTGGGTACATGCAAGTCATACTCTGAGAGTTCCAAACCCAAAAGAAGGGACTGGTAAAGAGTATTTTGAAGAGTCAGATTCCAGCGATGATGAAGATACAGAATCAGTGGGGAAAGAAGTAGGAAGAGCTTCGAATGAACCACTGCGAGTATCAGAGAGGAGATCAAATTCTGTAAGAGAGCCTGAGGTTTCAAACAGCAGCGAAGGAAAAAGAAAAGAAAAGAAAAATCACACAGAGACTACTCCTGAATCAGAAGAGGAGGAGATTGAAGAACCACTTGAGATTATACTTGAAGAAGTAGGGTCAGAAAAAGATAGAGAGGGACAGATTGCGGAAGACCCCCGAGGAGGTGTAGGGAACATTCTTGATGAGCCAGGTGAAGGGACAAGTAGACAGCAAGAAGATTGCGTGTCGGAGACCCGAGGAGGGACAGGAGTAGGGAAGTCTCAAACAGTGGTGAAAAAATCTGTGGAAAAGAAGAGAGCTGCTGGAAAACGGAAACAAGAGGCACTTGAAACAGATGATGAAGATGAACAAACAGAGGGTCGAGTTCTGAGAAAGAGAACTTGGATTGGAGAAAGAAGTAATAAAGAAATAAAGCCGAAAAAGGTGTTAAGAGGAGACCGTTGGCCTAACAACAGAGTTAAGAGGCTGAAATACAAAATAATAAGAGCAAATACATCGAAAGCTGAACAAGTGAATGAAGTTTCGAGTCAAAGTTCAAAAGCTGAAGGAGAAGAATCAAAGGAGTCAAACGAACCAGTGGAAATAAAAAGAGTAAGAAAACCCAACCAAAAGTACAGATCACCGGAATGGTCTTATGTGGCACTGTCTGAAGGAGGGAAAGAAGAAACAGTGACTCGAGATAATCCGGAAGAGATCTTGAGAGAAGTGGTTGAGGAAGATACTGGTGAAATTCTGAAAGTACTCTTGACTGACATTGGAGAAGAGTCGAGTACTGAGGATTTTGATGTTGGAGATCTAATACAATTTGATGTTGAAGAGATTGAAGTGAAGAATGACAAGTATCCAAACTGAGTAAAAGAAGGATTCACTTGGATTAAGTGAACAAAGAGATCATTTGGATAAACTGAAAGCTGAAGAATTGCTGGAGAATTGAAAAGTTCAAACAGTAGTGGAGTAGTAGAGGCTAAACTAAAATGGCTAACATAGAGGATAATAGAAATAGATGTGCTTTCTTTAAAAGGTGGTGTAGGATGTGCTGCTGCTGTACTGGATTATTAATGCTTCTATGGGGTGTTTTAGTTTTATTAGTTACTTTTAAAGTAGAGTTTGGAATGCATATAGAGAATGTGACAAATGTAGAGAAGAATTCACAAAAAGTAGTTCCAATTAGAATTAGTAATGCTTACACACACAAAGATAGGTCAATTAATAACTTTTCTAGTAATGTTTTTTCGAAACTGTTATATGAATATGTGAAGACAATGGAAGTAAGGGATTGCTACGTCTGTATGCAATTACCTGCATCCGTTTCAGAGGGTGTTACTTATCATCATTTACCAGCTACATATGGTATTTCCTGTAGTATTTTAAGTAGTGTTTTTTATTTGTTAGGGAAAGTAGATTATAAGATGTCTAACAGAGATAGTATTTTTGGGCACTTGCCAATGAACAAAGAGCTGAATCCAGCTAAAGAAGCTAACACTTTTGGTGAGATTTTTAGTGAAGAAAAAGGATTAACATTAGATTACATTTTTAAGAATAATTTAACTTGCAGTTTGAAAGGAGAGGAGAAAGCTTTCCTGGATATGGTAGAAGAAAGGAGATTGAACATGCATGAGAAAGCAGGAAAATATAAAGTGAGTGAGACAATTTGGGACATTGAGATGGGAAAAGAGTTGAAGAATGGGGCTAGTCCAACTTTAGCTCTAGATGCACCACAGAAGGGTAAACTTTGTATTACACGAAGGAAATCCCAATATGATACATATTTTGTCGGGACTAGTGAGTGCCATGATACATACTTCATTGCAACAGGTTGGGGTTTCAGAGGTGGAGAAGATACAATTTTTCCAGGAGTATATTATGTTTGTGGGAATAAGGCTTATTACAAGTTGCCTGACCATTGGTATGGCACGTGTTATGTGGGCCTAGTTTTTCCAAAGATTTTTCATATAGATAAAATAACAGATGTAGAACATATTAATTTACTAATGCGTTTTAAGAGAGAAACTTGGTCTGAAATAGTGGGTGATATTTTTGGGGTTTTGATTCCAGCAGTGGGAATTTCTCTGAATGCTTATGGAATTCGGAAACTGTCCACAGTGGTTGATCGCTTATCGACAAATACCGCTGGAGGGTTTCTTTTGGTGAATACGGAATTAAGTGCCGTACGTGCCATGTCTATGCAAAATCGACTTGCCCTTGATATTCTATTGGCCAAGGAGGGTGGAGTCTGTGGAATGCTGAAAGTTCAACATTGTTGTACTTACATTCCAGACGAAAGCAGAGACCTGAAGGTCTATATCAAAAATATTACTGATTTGCATGAAGAATTAGTACCACTTGAAGCTGAGAGTTTGTGGACTAAAATAGCTAATAAAATGATAGCTGTTAAGGATTTTATTGCAAAGATAGGTAGTACTATTATAGGTAGAATATTGTTTCCCTTGTCTTGTATAATTGTGGCTTTATTAATAATAAGATTGGTGTGTGTGTGTTGTAAAAACAGGGGAGGGAGGAAGAAATTGAATAAAGAAAAGAAAAACAAGAGGTTGAAAAGAGAACCTCAAGAAATTGAACTAGAAGAATTGAGGGAGAGTGTTTACTTAGAGACAAAAAGGGATGATGAAAGAGTGACTGGTGTTTAATGTTGTGTAAAGGGGAAAAGACATTTCTGATTTCTCCTAAAATGGGACTAAATTTTCACTAATTTTTTTTTTTGGGTTTATTTGGTGATAAAATCACCAAAGGGGGGATTGCTGGAGCAGAGTTTTCAGTTTGAAAATTCTGGGGCTTTTGAAGCTCTGGCATGTCTATTCGTTGTACTAAAGTATTAATAATTAATAATTAATTATTTGTCTTGTGCAAGTGCGTTTATATTAATCAATCCGTTTGTTTTAACAAGAGAGAGTTACACGTGAGTGTGCTTAAATGTGCTGACTGATAATAACGCGCGTGTTAAATGTGTTAAATGTGTTAAATGTGTTTTCATGTTTAAACGTTGCTATGTGCTGTTTATTTTTGAGCACAAAACGCTTTCTGAATTAATGCTTTTCTATGTTGCAAGTGCTAGATAAATGCATACACATAAGGGTATTAGTGGGGTTAACACTGTTTAATCACTATGCTGTAGTAACGTTGTTTTTGTCTCTTTTAATTAAGATGGTCTATTAAGGCCTATGTTGGCCTGAGAAAGATGGCTGAATAGTGAGCCTGGCTGTGATTTATAATATGAAAACTGAGACGAGGGAGACCCCTGCTGGAAATGGTCCTGAAGCTAACTGACCATGGTCCTTGTTCGAAAAACTTTCCATGAGGACAGCAGCAGTTTTTGGGAGATCTCCAAGTGAAGTGAAAGTGTCCTTGGCAGCCTTGGGAAACAAAGGAGCCTTAGAGGGAAGCTCTGAACTGTGGCTCGATGGCCGAGGAGAAGCAGGATAATTGTGATACATGTTTTATTTTCTTGGTTCCTGTTCCGTAGTTTTCGCTATGTGTATTTTTCCTGAGCGGAGATTCTCAAATGTAGCGATGTTACATCCTTTCCTTCTCGCTCTGCTCAGCAAGTCCGGCGGACATTATGAGTTTTTCTATGTTCCCAATGTATCTTTCTATTGTTTAGAGACTATAAGATGATAGTCTAGAGAGGGCCATTTGCCACTTGCCATTTTGCCTTTGCCGCGTACTGAATCTACGTTGCTGAGGATTGATGCTGAAGGGACTTCGTCTTGAGAGACATTTACCGAGAGACTTGTCCTGACCCGTTCTGACATTTAGCTAGAATAGGTAACTATGAGAAATGATTTACTCTGATTGATTTTCTTTGACTAATTTTAGATAAAGCAATATAATTTTAAACATGGTGTTGGATATTCTTTCTTGTCAATTATTGGGTTTGCATTATTGATTATTGTTGTATATATTGTATAGGTTATGCTTAGGGACAGTCACAAAAACCAGGTCTTATCGACCTCGATATAGATGCAGGGTGTTTAGGAGTGTTTTCCTTCCACAGGTTTATTGCTGGTAGAGTATTTGAGCGTATGTTAGTGAAATGGGCCCTAGCGTATGATGTATGCATGTGCGTGTAACTGTGAGATTACTCTATCCGTGGTAGTGGGAATATTGTACACACCCTGATCTCTATCATCACTAAGCAGGAAGTTGTGGCAGTGATTATGCAAAGTCCGAGCGACAAAGCTCCAGGGCCGGACGGTGTCCCCGTGGACCTAATCAAGTGCGATATAGATCTTTGGGGGCCCTCGATAACAAATGTGTTTCAAAACTCCCTAAGCAGCAAGATTTCCACCTCATGATCCCTCTCTGCAACAGCTCCATTCTTGAAAAAGGGGATCGTATGTCACCGAAATGTTATCGCCCAATCTCCCTTCTGGATACCTTGGTTAAGGTGATTGGGTGGGTGATATTCAACCATCTGAAGGAATGGGCTAATTCTAATGAAATTCTGTGCCCCTTTCAATTTGGCTTCTGACAAGTGCTGGGTTCAGTGGAACAGTGCTAAACTTGAACCTGCTTATCCGTAAATATACGATAGCTAAGCGCTGTGCGCTGTAACTGGCCTTCATAGACCTGTCAGCAGCCTTTGACTGTGTTAACAGATCCAGATTGTGGTTGCTGCTGCCGACCCTGGGTGCCGAGGTGCCTCTGGTTACCTTTCTGCACACACTGCAGGAACCTGGAAGGAAGGTTCGGTATGGCCAGTTGGGAGAATTGTCAGGCTCTTTACCCCAGCCCGTGGGGGCATCAAGGATGTATTCTGGCCCTTTGCTCTTCCATTATTTATATTAATAATCTGTGTCCAGCATCGGTCAAAGCCACTAGTGACATTCCAAGGATTTCTGCTTTATGCAGATGACACAGCGCCTATGGCGGAACACCAGGCGCTTTTCCTCTGCTGGTGGAATCTTTTACATCTTTTATGAGGGATTTGGATTTGTGCACTGACTTTGGGAAATCACTCATAATGCAGTGTGGAGCAGGGTATTAAAACGTGTCTATCTTAAAAGTGAAGGGAAAAACCCTGAGTTTGGATGATTTTAATTATCTGGGCGTTCTCTTTAGTTATTCTGGTTAAACATTCACAACTGAAGATCAGCAGGGCAGCGGGTGCTTTATTTAACCTTCCACAGGCAGCTAGTAGGGGATCCCTTTACCCTTTTTAGGTCTCGCCTGAGACAGCGCTTTAGCGCTGCTCTGGCGAGACTTATAGTAAGCGAGTTTTGGAAGTGCAAACAGTGGCTTTTCAGGCCTCCAAATACAGTGCATGTGCGCCGTCCGGGCGCGCGCACCATTTGGAGGCCTGAAAGCACTCGTTTGCTTTCACTTTCGCGGCCCACACGGCCGCTTTGAAGTGTGAGCGCGATCGCGATCACTTACATTTCGCGGGCGCTTTGATGTTCTCAGTGAGCCGCGCGGCCACTGCGAACATCAAAGCGCCCGCGAATCAAAGCGCCCACGAAAGACACGCCCTCCCCTTCGTTTTTTCGTCCCTGTTATATCCCAGTAGATACCCCCGTTACCTAAATCTGCAGTTCAGTCAGATGGGGCTCTGGTACATGAGACGCCCACAAGCACCCTGAAGCATTACTTCTCTCAAAAACCTGCAAAGAAAGCTGTTGGCACTGAAGAGCGCACAATTATCAAACCGGCAGATAAAGAGGCAAAACATTTAGCAGACGCCTCTCGAAACGGAAAGTGCCTCCTTCATCTCGGCTTCATCGCATGAACCTCTGTAAATGCTAAACAGGCCTCCATTGCTGCAGTTTTAATGGAAAGCGTTTCTCTCTCTTTAACGCGGCTGGCATATTTCTGAAGTACTTTGTATGGTGCCGCGAGCTCCGGTAAAATCATGCGTGTTCCGTCATTTGTTTTATAGAGTAAAATCCAGTGTGACATCTGATTTGTTCACTGTCTGTAGTACATATTTCGTGCAGCAGTTCCTAACATGTAAGACACTCCTCTCTGCCACGTGAGCTCACGATCCCAGCATGACTTTTACACCTGATTTCATGAAGCGCTTACGCCTGGCCTGCAGCGCCTACCAGACACGTCAAACGCCAGGCAGCTATCTGCAATGTCACTTTCCACTTGTGTGCGATATGGCCAATGCCTCGCGCTGAGGGGTGTAAGTTAGCAGCGCCTCCATTAGTAACTGCCTCCGCGCCCTCCCTCCCAGGCCTGCCAAGTTCTCTCAGCCTCGAGTGGGAGCTAAAAGCCCCGCTGTCGCCTCTTGGCAACGTAAAGCGAGATATCCCCGCACCAGGGCCTGTCCGCCGCTTCCTGGAGTGCCTTGACGTTTACAAGACGGGACGCAATAAAAGCATCCTTATCCATAACAGATAAGCGCAGCGGGCTTTTCACTTGTTCCACAACTACTTTTCAGCATTCCTACATATCTAGCCCAGAAGACAACAAGAAGACGTATTTACAACTATTCCAGACAGCTCGTTATTGCGATTTCAACCCTACTAGCAAAGTAGCATATGTCGTCATCTGTGTTTATTTTCAACCACCGTATAAAACATCACTTAAAATCTGGCCATTTTAAACATTATTATCGTGAAATTAGACTACTTTGTCAATTTTGCGCAACCACAAGCTAGTGCAGGTGTAAATTTGTTACAGTCAAAGTCTGCTGTCACGCTGAAAATCGTTTAATTGCTAACTGCACAGTTTTATTTTTCTATCATTTTAGGCCACCGCCAACGCAACTGCACATACAAGACCATGGGAGCCTTGCTTTAATTTCTCGCGTCACTCCATCCCTTACAAAATTAGCTCGCGAGGTTATTTTGTACGTCACGTGCCAATCACCTGCACTAAATGAGGCGCACGTGCCAACACCCTTGACCCTTCATGTAGGATGCAGCAATCACAGTTACATTTTGTGGAAGGGAAAGAAAATGAACCGATACGCAAATATTTTCTAATGCCCGAGGTGAAGACTGCAGGCCCAGGTGGGTTACGTACTGTAACCAAATTACAAAATAAAATCCAAGATCACGCTAGAATAAAAAAGAGATATCCAGGAATCGAACCCTTGAACGTTTATTACGTCACATATCTCACCCTTTTAACTAAAACACAACAAATCAAACGTGTGGTTTCATTCTGAAATCTGAAAGCTGCGTGTTAGGCATCTTGACGTGACCTGTGACAGAAGTGTCAGGGTAATTATTTGTGATATGAACGAGACAAAATGCTCTTGCGTGTACAATAAATCCAGCACGTATTGTTGGTGGAGTTACTAGTGGAGTGTAGGCCTTCTTGCACTGTGATAACATGAGTAGCTTTCTGTGTGCAGCTGGTACTGGGAGGCGGATTCGTGGTGCCGAGACTCTGTTGCGGTTACTGGAAGTGTGAGTTTGGCTCCTTGGTGAGAAGGGTTGGGGCAGGAGTGTCGTCGGACTTTGTTCACTTTGAATGCAAGGAGCGTGCAATTGTGTTACCTACCCTAAAGGGAGAGTCGTACCGTTCCAACACGGGGCGCTTGTTTGCTATAGCATAACCTATAGGAGAGAGTTTCGTAAGCCAGGGGACGTAGCTCCGTGTTAGAGCGCATGCGTTGTATGAATGATGCCCCGGGTTCAATTCCCGCATTTCCAGTTGGTAATTTTTTTTATTAATTAATTCGGAGCTCAGAATAAATATACTTATATTTTTAATTTTACCCACCGGATAATGTGACATCGTGTTTCAGTGTTTGTGAGAGAAGTGCAAGCAGTGACGTCCTATAACAGCCCTCGAATGCTTTGGATATTTCTGTTCTGTGATGATTTATAGCGAAAGGAAGCGGACTTGACTAGATTAGAAACACTGCTCATGTTTGGTATGAGATTAAGGTACGCACTTCATTTGTAAAGCACCACAATACTGCTGTGTGTTGTAGGCGCTTCACAAGCGGCATGCTTCTATCTTTAACTTGCACTTTCAACACTGCATCTCACTGTGGGGTGCCTTCCCTCCCACCACCAAAGAAATGCCTGTAATACAGCAGAAACAGCCCTCTGGTGGTCTAACAATGCTCCGCACAGGCCTTCTGGAACTTTGCTTCCATTCGCGTTATAAACCCTCCCCCACCCTCCCAGCACAATGGGAGCCTGGGGGGCAGCCGAGCACCGCGAGGTCTGCCGCCCGGGCAGGTTGGGAGGGGGGAGAGGGGGGCGTGGCCGAACGGCCATTTTGTAGTAATTGGGCTACATTTGAGGGATAGCCCAAATGTAGCCCAAATCCAGGGACAGTAGCCCAAGGGGTATATAGGCAAAACGCGCGATATCCCAGCCACCAGTTTTGTAAGGCAGTGGCCAAGGAGTTAAAATTGTGATATGCACCTGTTTCAATAAAGCGGCCTTTTTCACACACAATAAAGTGTTTGGTGTCGGCTTGCCCCCCTCTCCCCCCTTAATCTCCCAAACGCAGCAAAAACACTCCTTCAGGGGTCTGTCCATGCTCCAAGCAGCCCTCCTAAAACTTGGCTCCCCGGTCCGCAGATAGTCAGCTGCTTTGAGTGGTGTCTTTATGTCACTTTAACAATCATTTCCACCTCTCGAGGACACTGTATGCTCAAATGAAAAAGCTGCTCAAATAATCCTAATCTGCTTTAATGGGTTACGGGCTCCTTTTAGGCAACAGGGAGGCTTAAAATCCCCTTTAATTTCTGTTAAAATACCGGGTCCCTCCCCCACCTGATCCCTTCCATTTCACTCTACAGAGATTGGATCTGGAGCAGGAAAGAACACGTTAACCCCCCCCCCCCCCTTCATTACCCTACCTTGTTGTTTCCATCAATATGTACAAGTTGATGAAAGCCGCATATACAGCTCCTACCAGTAATAACGATCTTACCCAAGAGGCGACGTTTCTCTGTATTGTACCACTGCAGACTCCACATCAAACACATCTACAAACTATTCAAACGTTTCACACCACTCCAGACTTCTTGGCGCATCATTCGGTCTTCTTCCGATACCAAGGTGTGAACGCTTTTCAAACACATTCAGCTGAAAGGGTGCCACGACAACACTGATAACTATCTCAATTAGGAGGCTAACTTTCAGTTTATTGTAGGATTGCTGTTTCCTTTCACAGCAGATTCCTAAACAATTTAAACTGTTAGGCCACTCCAGACTTAGTGGCACACTGTTTTTTTTATCCTTTCTTTTTTTCTAAAACAACGTCTAAAGTTAATTCAATGCCTTTGCTAGTTTTTATTTTACATTTTGGTTACACAAATATTTACATGTAAAAATGCAAGTGCAGAATGCTTTACTCACTATTTTGCTCGCATAGTAAACATGAACTCACCATAACAAGCATTTGCAATGCAATAGGTCTCGCAGTTGTTAATAGTTTGAGCTATTGGCACTGTAAATGGCAATGCCTTTTATTTATGTGTGGGTTTTTAAAACATAAATAAAAGGCATTGTCATTTACAATGCCAATAGCTCAAACTCGTATAAATGCTAGACCTATTGCATTGCAAATGCTTGTTGAATATTTATAATTCCCAGTGTTCTTCAGATGCACTGTATGGGGTTGGGATATGGGGATATCAGGATGTTTCTAGTTTGCAGACAGAGGAAAATCGCATCTGCAGACAGCTTTTGTGCCTGCCTCCCACAAGCTCACATTTTATTAAGCATTCAGAGCTCAATCTTCAATATATTTCTGATAAAGTAAAGTTAGCGCTCTTCCTACAATGGCTCAGTCTGTGGGCCAACACTGACGCTAGCTTGAATAGAGAAAAAATTTAGACTGCCACAAAATGTACAGCGGGTTAACAAGCCCCTGGTTGGCTTATTTAAAAAAAAAAAATCTGAATGCATTATACTTACCTGATTTATTTGATGCGCCTTGCACTTTAAAAAGAGGGGCTAAGCTGTAGGTAAAGGGCAACTTTTTAGGGTATTGTCAATCCCAGCGGCTACAAAAGGAATCTAGCAAAAGCACCGTCAATGAGTACCTCAGCCTGTATATACCTGGGGAACTAGCAAACAATTTTTGCAAAACCACTATCTCTGTGGGAGAGATCTTTATTATTTATTTTCATAACTGGCTCCCTGGTGCGGTTTTTTAATTTCGCAGGTACAGGTGGCTCCTCGGGGTGATCAGCTTCGGCTTGTCCGAGTGATGGATCATCTGACCAGACCATAATGCACTTTATTTTCTTTTGTGTATTTTATCTTATTATTTATGCCTATTTTAAAAACACTAAGGATATGTAAGTGCAGGGATGCTGTTTTTTTTCTTCCAACGTTTAAATGGTCATGATGTCTGTTATAGCGTTTGCGCATGTTTCATAGCAGCGGAGAGGTGCAGACGGCTGATGGATGGCTAGGTGCAATAGGATGGCCTTGTTTATTTAAGGGGATTGAGGGTTGGAGAAGAAATTTGTTCAGTGTATTTAATTACATTTTTCTTATTGTTGTTTGTTAGCTGATTTTCTATTTAGTATATGATTCTTGTGATGTTTTTATCTTTGGAACTTTAATGGTCATCTTTCAGTGCCGAATAAAAAAATTTGAACTTGACAACTTTATTTTTCTTAACATCTCTAATGTGTAACTGTGGGTTTCTCACTACTGTCATCATTAGATGGCAATTTTGTGCACTCTAAAGACAGCTGAGGCTGCTTTCTTGCCATCCATTGGCATCCTTTATCCAGAATAACCACCCAACCTAAACAAACGCCTGTACTAGACACCATGGACTGCCAAAGAAAACAAAAAATCCCTTGGAGGCAGCTGCACATTGTGACCGAAGACGGCATCGGAGAGGGTGCCAGTTTAAGGAGTCTTCTTGGTGGTGATGACCGCACCAAAGGTAGGCACCTGGATATGGCAATAAATCACCAACTAGGTGAATGATCTTTCTTTGAAGCTTAGGACCGTAGAAGACTAAAAGTAAAGGTGCAGTGATTTAAAGAAATGATCTGGGATCTTCTCTAAAAACATCACGTGAGAGTCCGGTCGCTGGAGCCGTGAGAGGAGATTATGCAGCCTATTATTATCTTGTAAGCTTTGAGGGCTTCGCTGGAGATGTGCTAGAGCCAGGTAAGTTCTGGAGATGTGGAAGAGCCAGGTAAGCTCTGGAGATGTGAAAGAGCAAGGTAAGCTCTGGAGATGTGTTGGAGCCAGGTTAGCTCTGGAGATGTGTAAGAGCCAGGTAAGCTGTGGAGATGTGTTAGAGCCAGGTAAGCTCTGGAGATGTGTAAGAGCCAGGTAAGCTCTGGAGATGTGTAAGAGCCAGGTAAGCTCTGGAGATGTGTAAGAGCCAGGTAAGCTCTGCAGATGTGTAAGAGCCAGATACACTCTGGAGATGTGCTAGAGCCAGGTAAGCTCTGGAGATGTGTAAGAGCAAGGTAAGCTCTGGAGATGTGCTAGAGCCAGGTAAGTTCTGGAGATGTGCAAGAGCCAGGCCAGCTTCGGGGATGTGTAAAAGCCAGATAAGCCCTGTAGATGTGGAAGAGCCAGGTAAGCTCTAGAGATGTGGAAGAGCCAAGTAAGCTCTGGAGAGGTGCAAAAGCCAGGTAAGCTCTGGAGATGTGCAAGAGCCAGGTAAGCTCTGGCGATGTGTAAGAGCGAGGTAAGCTCTGGAGATGTGCAAGAGAAAGGTAAGCTCTGGAGATGTGCAAGAGAAAGGTAAGCTCTGGAGATGTGTTAGAGCCAGGTAAGCTCTGGAGATGTGCAAGTGCCAGGTAAGCTCTGGAGAGGTGGAAGAGCCAGGTAAGCTCTGGAGATGTGCAAGAGCCAGGTAAGCTCTGGAGATGTGTAAGAGTCAGGTAAGCTCTGGAGATGTGCAAGAGCTAGGTAAGCTCTGGAGATGTGTAAGAGCCAGGTAAGCTCTGGAGATGTGTACGAGCCAGGTAAGCTCTGGAGATGTGCAAGTGCCAGGTAAGCTCTGGAGATGTGTAAGAGCCAGATAAGCTCTGGAGATGTGGAACAGCCAGGTAAGCTGCATTGGCACATCTTGTAGCAGCAGTGTCAAAACTTATAATGACAAATCTAGTTCATAATTGGATGTTCAGCCCTTCCATTATATGGAAAAGCTTTGCTAAACTAGGACGAATAATTGTGATGGACAGCATAACACATAAGGGCCCACTGTGTTCCCATGACATGTATCTTCCGTGATGGTCTGCCCATGCACTATAAGCGCCAAAATAGTGTATGAACAAAGAAGCCAAATTTCACAAGGACAGTGATTAAATGGGAATTTTAAAGTAATGTATATACCATGTATGCTGTTCTCAGTAGTTCAGTAGCTAGGAGGCCACGGAATGTTGCAGGGCCATGTCAGTGTGTGTGACACATTTACACAGTGCTGCTGCCAGCATAGACAGACAATGCAATCAGTCATGGTGTAAGGTACCCCATGACAGTAATAGAGGAGAAATTCCTATGAGACATATAATTTGTGTGACGTCATCAGCAACCAAGGTGTAGATCCAAGGAGCTTTGGAAAAGATGTGTGAAAATAATAGGCCAAGAGAGGCCATGCACAATCTATGACTTCTTGTGACCCTTGAATACACCATTCCAATGGACTGATCCACTATTCCCATCACCGGTGAGACCACGTGAGGAGGGGAAAGAAGAGCTGTAATTTACAAACCACGCCCTGTCACCCTTGATGGGCAATGGTACAGAACAGTCTGTGCAGCAATAGCAACCGTCAGCACCTCTGCAGCTGCACTTGCAGGAACCACCACTTCTGCACCTGCTCTAAGAACTACCACTACCAACGTCACTCCTGCATTAGCTGCACTGATTACCATTATCATCCCTGCACTGGCTGGAAGAACCTTATATCCCTGCAGTGGCTATCATTGCCTCTCTTGCTTATGACACCACTGCTACTTCTGTAGACACAAGAGGTACCTCATAGTAGAAGGCACCACTTATCAGCCTATCACGCTGTATGCTGATATGCGCTTTTAATGGCCGTGTTTTAAATACTCATTCTATGTTTGCCACGCACTGTTGTTTTGTTTGTTGATTAACTGGGGGCAGTATTATTGCTTCATTCAAACTTACATCGCTTTCAGGCAACTCTCCGGTCCACCACGGTCTCTGCACGTGACCGATTGAGTGGAGAGAGGAAGCCGAATCCAGAGGGCTGCTCACGGGCCCCATTTTAGGGGCGGTTAGCGCTCTAGTGTTCCTAGGCCTACAGGGCATACATTTACCGTGTTTGCGGACGCGCGCAGCGAGCGCGCCTAAGGCAAGCCCGTCTGCGCTCGTCCCCGTCTGGACGCTGCCAGCTGGCAGGAAACGCTGCTCGTTTTGATCAAGGTATAGCAATGGCTCCTTTATTCTGCTCTAAAGAGGTGCTACTGGAGTTAAGGGTTAGTGCGCCTAGCCTGGGATGTGAGGGGAAATTTCCTATTGATAAGGGAGTCTACGCAAGCAACTGCCCACAATGTGATTGGGCTATAGGTCAGCCGCAGCAAAGAAGAGCTCCATACCGGCCCCTCCCATCAGGCCAGCGAGTACCCAGTAAACAGACTCCCAGGGAGAGAAAGCAGAATGAGGGCGGGCAAGAAGCCACCTTTCAACGCCTGTACCTCAATGCTAGATCCATTCCCAAACATGCTACGGAAATCTGGGATCTGCTGGATGATCTGAAACAGATATCTGCTTGTTTACAGAGATGTGGCTGCACACACAAATTCCCCATCTCTAGCAATTTGCTTCCCGGCAGAAAACACGGTAGCGAGACTAGAGAAAGCAGGCAAGAGGGAAGGAGGTCTGGCTATTGCCACCTGCCTAGCCCTTCACATAAAAATCTTGGATACTATCTCCACCTCCAGCATGGAACTAACGGTATTATCAATGAAACCTGCCCAAGGCATCAGGGTGATGGGAACTTTAGTCTACCAGCCCCCGGAGGAAAGCAAGAAATCCTTCTTTGCAGCATTATAAGAAATTGTTGCTCCATATATCATGCAAGCAGAACATTTCCTACTCCTAGGGGATTTTAACCACCATTTAGAAACCATCTCCAACACAAAATCCGCAGGTTTACTAGCAGCTATGGAATCCTTAGGTCTATTGCCCAAAATACGCAGTCCGACACACACAGCGGGACATACGCTGGAGAACATCTTTACGAATATTGAGGATCTCAGAGTAGAGCCCCCTCTAGCACTAAGCTGGACTGACCATCTGGCTCTTGGATTCTCTCTGATCATCCCGAAACCATTAGACAAGCCTCAAGGGCACAGGAGTTCCCGCAGGAGGAAAGTGACACCAACAGCATCTAGTTTGGTAATTTCTCCCCCGTCACTTAGTAACTGTATTGACAGCAATACAGCTCTGCATATGCTAGAGAAGTCGATAACAGTGGCCTTCGATATTATTGCCCCGATTAAGTCAGTCATAGTTCGGGATAGGACTGCCCCAGCCCCTTGGTACTCAGAAAGCCTGAAGGCAGAAAAAGCCATTTGTAGAATCAGAGAGCGGAAATGGTGGAAATCAAAACTGGAGGAGGACAAGCTGGCATATAAAATAGTACACAGAACGTACCTAAAGAATTTTAACATAGCCAGGAGATATTATTTAGGTACGCGAATCACAGAGGCAAAGTACTCCTCGAAAGAGCTCTTTAAGATTCTCAAGAAGTTCACTGATCCTAGAGCAATCAACCCCTCTTGTTCACCCACTCAGGGGCTATGTGATGAGTTAGCCTCTCATTTCAAACAGAAGATTGATAAAATCTTTAACTCCTTTGATATGGAATAGGAAGCTAGGGCGATAACACCTCCCCTGGAAGACCGTCTCCCTCCAAGTCTTGAGCCTTTCTCAGCCATCACCGCTGAGCAAGTTCTCTCTTTGCTGGCACACAGTAGGTCAGGCTCTCTGTTAGATTTGCCCCCCCACCCCACATTATTTCAGACCTGGCATTGGCCTTGTCCAAGCCAATTATGGAAGTCTGCAATTTGTCATTAGACACTTCCTCGTTTCCTGCGAAATGGAAGAAGGCCTATATCAAGCCACTGCTTAGGAAAGCATTAGTGGATCCCGCAGATCTACAAAACTATAGACCCATCTCGCTTCTCTCATGTTGCTCAAAAATCATGGAAACCTTGATTAATCAACAACTTTCGGGCTATCTGGAACAGAATAACTTGCTCGACCCCTCGCAATCAGGTTTCCGTGCTTGTTACAGCAGGGAGTCTGCCTTGACGGAGGTGTCAGACTCGATAAGGATGTTGTTGGATGAGTGAACACCGACGATGTTGGTCCTTCTGGATCTGTCGGCAGCCTTTGACACCATCTCTCACAGAATCCTTTTGGATAAGCTGCAGGAGATTGGTATCAGAGGAACGGCATTAACATGGATGCAAAGTTTTCTGACCGACAGATCACAATGTGCACAGTTGGACACATTTGTGTCCCAGACAACAACTGTAGACAAGGGGGTACCACAGGGTTCCATCCTAAGTCCCACCTTGTTCAATATCTATGTATATTCCCTGGCCACCATTATTAGATCATGCGGGCTCCAAACAATCTCATAGGGAAGGACCCCGTCTCGACCATAGAAAAACTTAAGAGCTGCATGCTAAAATTAGCCACATGGATGAGCAAGAACTTCCTACAGCTGAACTCTAATAAAACAGAGATCCTGCTATTTGGGAAAGCTGGGGATTTATGGACCACGGAGTGGTGGCCTGTCGAAGTGGGGGAAGTCCCCATACCAAAAAAATGGGCGAAGAATCTGGGCATCGTAATCGATGACAGACTTTCTATGGAGGAGCATGTAAAAATGCTCTCAGGTAAGTGCTTCGTTATGATGGGCATGCTGAGAAAGATCTTCCCGTAGATTCCTCTCTCCACCAGAAAGGTTCTCATACAGGCGCTTCTAGTCAGCAGACTAGATTATGGAAATTCTTTACTGGTGGGGATAAGGGAAGATTTGTTATCAAGGCTGCAAGTCGTCCAAAATACAGCAGCACGCCTGGCCTTAACAAACCCGCACAAACTCCATCATTACCCCTGCTACGAGAATTGCACTGGCTCTCCATCAGGAAAAGATCAATTTTTAAACTCTTATGCTTGGTGTTTAAATCTCTCCATGGGCTAGGCCCGGCGTACTTAACAAGAAAACTTGAATGGTATACTCTGGTGCGCCATTTGAGATCTAGCAGTCAAAAGCTGCTTTGCAGCAGGAGAATTAGGAAAGTCAAGATGGGTGGCTGTGATTTCTCTCACCTAGCCCCCAAACACTGGAACAGTCTGTCAGAGGACATTCAGGCATGTACTAACCTGGCACATTTTAAGAAACATCTTTAAAACCTGGCTGTTTTAATGAGCACCCTCCACATATGTTGCCTGCTACTCAGGCGCCGAGAGATCCCCTTGGGGATGATTCGTCTCGCCATACAATTAATAAGAATAATAATAATAAGAATAATAGGGTACTGTACTTTGTCCCATGGACATCAGCCAGGAGCAATCACATGGAACCAGCAAAGTCCCATTCCTGGAAGCCTCAGCATAATCTGAGGCATGAGATATTATTTAAGGATATGGAGGTAGATGAAACAACTGGTCATCCGGCCAGCTGCCCCTGCTAGGCACCCACCTCCAGGTCATGTTTCAGCAACTGGATGCCAAGGAAGATGTACAAACTAACATAATTCAGCAGTCCCAAGACAATGTCATTGCCTTCACGGGGATGAGGGAATCCCTGAGGGATTTGGTGAAGGAAAAGAGGCAGGAGGTAGTGTCACCACTTGACACAAAATCCCACTGAAGCAAGATGTAGGGGTGACCCAACGCCATGCAGCTCAAATCAAAGCGGAAAAACTACAGGGGCATGCAGAGGTTGGCTTCTGCCACTAATAACTTGGCCAACAAACTAGTTCAGGAAAAATTGGCCCTACTCCGAAGGTGTGATCGCATCCTGGAGTACTCTGAACGGCAGACGGTAGGTAGGAAAACTGCTGATTTTTCCTCTTTAGCAGAACCATATATTTTTGCTGGCTTTAGAATTCTGTGCAACTTACCCCTGTAAACTAGTGGTAAAGTGTCAGTGCTCCCCATTAAACATGGTTGAACTGGTTTATTCCTAATCTGCACATTTAACTTGCCTATAGTACCCTATTATATGGTGTAGAGAGTGCACCGAGTGCCTGGAAGATAAATGACACTATTGGACTGCAACACTTATTGTGCCATCCACTACAGTGGCAGGGCAAACTTGACTTCAGGCCTACCATGTGTTGTCTGACTGCTGCAGTGTAAACTCTACAGTACAACTTGTCAAAAATAACCTTTTTATCAGGAGAACGCATTCCTTTGAAATATTATTAAGTTACCCCTATGTATGCCATGCATCCCACAAAGCAGGGTGCATGGTATTTAAAAGTGGTACATGTAGAACATTAATGTTACAATGTCCCTTATAGCTCAAAAGGCCATTTTCAATGTGGCAGACCTAGCAGTCTTATGTAGAAAAAATTTAAAGACTGAGTCAGACGGTAAAGTTCTGGACCAATACGAATCTGGTTGGTGTATCAACCTCAAACTGTGCTTCGATCCAGAGCTACTGTGACCATTGATTATCATTGGTTCTCTGTACTTTTTGTGATATTTTTATTTAAAACCTGAAAAATTCATATTTTTGGTTCCCCTGACTGGATTAGTTGTGTTAGCAGAACAACCCTGAGATAAACATTCAGTAGATAAAAAGCAGTGCTTAAGGGACTTGCAGGTCAACCAAAACAACTAACAATAGCTTCTGATAAGTGGACTGCACATGGTTGCGCAGGATCAGTAGACATCCAAGTCCTAGAGAGAAAAACACCCTAAGCAGCATGGTCAGAATCCTAAAAGAAATAGCAATAGAATTCCCAAAGTTCCTAGCCGAGACACAAGCCCAGGAAGAATGTGCCCTTCCATCCAGAGTCTCACGGGGAGCAGAGGTAAAGACAACTTCCCCTTTCTAGGTGCGTGGAAGCTATGATTGTGAAAAAAAGCGGTCACCTCCGAGAGACTGCCCTGGAAAGAATACTACTCCTATTCCTCAGATGGGTGATCTCCTCATCTGTACTGAGGACCAAACGAGTGGCTGAACAGTGGCCATGATGTCTCTAGAGCACTATTAGGATGACCACGGGTCTGAGCCAGGCCCCTCTCAATACACACTAGAACCTAGATGCTGCCTATGTTGATAGATAGCGAGTAATTGCTCTCCGGGATTCTGATGCTAGCATGAGAAGCAATACAGTATCAACTAGGAAGTAATTTAAAAAAAAGTAGAGAAATCTCACCACATTCCACATACTTCTGAAGCCACCAACTCAACAAAAGAACTATTCAAAATTGTTGTGGACTGTTGAAAACCAGATTGCACTCTAGACCAGGCCAGTGATTCCCATAAAGGAAATCACAGACTAACTGATGAAAAAAGGATTTTGAGACCAGCTTCTGATTAAGACAGTCAGTAACCACATCATTTGCTCAATCTGGCTGAATTATGACCACATAAATACACACTCAAAACTATCCTGGTCTAGCCTACTATCCATAAAAGAAACACTTTAACTAACTACAACTATTAATATTCCTTCATCACTTGCTGACCTGTGCCTCCTAAATATATTCAAGTCCATTCTTAAAGCAACCTCTGTGGCCATACCAGCTACTGAGATCATAAATGAATCACTATCAGCTGGAGAATTCATCAGCTAATTAAAAACAATCTACATAAAGCCAATTCTGAAGAAGCAATCACTGGGCCAAAGGACCCCACAAACCACAGACCTATTATGAATGGATACTTTCTGAGTAAACTGACTGAAAAATATGCATTCATTCATCATCATCATCATCAACTTTATTTCGGCAAAAAGCCATAAAAGCAAGATATGCATTAAACATTTCCAACAATTAAATACATATACACAGACCAGTATTCAAATAATGCATAGAATGGGACGAACAAGCAATTAATCTATCTCCAGAATTGTGCAATTACCGTGTAAAAAACGAATAGGACATTATAATTTAATTAAAAAGCCAGATTTAAAACTTTCTTCTAAAACATATTAAAAAAGAAGAGATCAGTACTTGTCATGTTAACTTATCAGGACTAAGGGAATAGAACCCACAGCAATTCATTATAACTTACAGCCGATCTGTTTCCTAGTAAAGTACACACTAAATAAAAACCTACTTATGCAAAACACTACCAGTTGGGTGGTATTTGACTTGAGTATTGGTTCTGCCTCTTTAAGACCTGACCCCCATGTTTTTACATAAGGGTTTGATCCAACGGTCTCTTGATTTTTTGTAGACTGGGCAGAAGAACAATAGGTGGGCATCATCATCTTTTGCTTTTTGAAAACAGAGGGTACACAGCCCGCTGTCATTTTTGCCCCCCCACCTACAGGTATTTGCGGCGGTTTGTAAAACCCCGTATCTGAGTTGCAAGTATAAAGTTTTTGCTAAGGGTGGTTCTATCTCATACATAAATTGTTCAAATTCAGGAATAACCTTTAAAATCAAAAATTTCTGAGACAATGTGCCAATCGTTGAGCTATGAACTGATTCGTCATTAACATAAGACCAAAAAGTAGACTTTACAAGCTTTTTAAGAAGGGGTGTCATGTTCTGGGGTTCTTCCCATAACTGGGAGAGTCCCAGCCTGTTAAACCACTGAAAAATGTGCTTTAACCATGCAATTTTCTTACACCCAACATTCTGAGTTATTTCTATCAGCCCACTCTTGTAGTCGCTCAGATCCGGGGTTGTCCATAATCTGACCCAGTACAATAATGGCCTTAGTATTGCATGATAATCTGTCCTTTTGAGATTAATGTCCAAAAACACTGGTACTAGGGGAGTTCTCGTTGGTATCTTGAGCAACCTGCGTATGAAATAGTTTTCTTCTTTCTCAAAGATGTTTTTGCAGGAATGCCCCCATAGTCACGCTCCATACAGTGCCGCTGATTGAGCCTTTGCCTTAAATACTTCCAATGCCGGAGTAATAGCTTTGGAATAGCTACTATCATGCATTTTTAAGATAGGCATTGAATTTTGTTTTAGAGATAGTTTACTTTTTTCCAGCTGCCCCTTCCAGGAAAGCGTACTATCCAGTGTAATTCCTAAATAGTTAAAGCTCCCCACGTACTCCAGTTTATGGTTATTTAATACCAGGTTTTTCCTAAAGGACTTCTGTGGGTTTATGGACATATATTTTGTTTTGGTTGAGTTTATTTCTAACCCCTTCCCTACACAGTAATTATTAAAGGAATTCACTAAATTTTGTAGACCCTTAGGTGTTTGTGAGATGAGAATCGTGTCATCGGCAAAAAGTAGTGATGTGATTGCCTCACCTCCTAACTTCGGGGAGTCATGGTCACAATTACTTAAATAGGTAGGTATATCGTTGACATATAATGAAAAGAGTGTGGGCGCCAGCACACAGTCTTGACGCACACCCCGACCTATAGGTATAGCCTTTGAAACGTCAAAAGCGGCCCTCAAGTCAATAAATGCCACGTACAAACTGCCCTTCCTTATGTTAATGTACTTCCAGCAGATGCACGTGAATCTGAATACTTGATCGACCGTGCTGGTTTTGGATCTGAACCCTGCCTGATATTTAGTTAATATCTGAGTCTCCTCTATCCATTCTAAAAGACGGTTTAAAATATGTCTGGCAAAAACTTTTTGTAAAAGATCTATTAAACTTATCGGGCGGTAATTGCTCGGGTCATAACAATCCCCTTTCTTAAAAATTGCTACAATTTCAGCCCCTTTCCAGGTTTCGGGAATTGGTGTTCCTGCCACTATAAAATTACACAAAAAATTTATATAAGGCCCCCAGACTTCCTTATCGTGCTTAAATAAATCACCAGGAATCTTGTCAGGACCGGGGGCTTTGCCCATTTTAACGGCCTGTAATATCTTGGTAGTCTCCTTTAGGCTAAACCACAAGGGAGCAGTATTCAATACTGGAATAATCTCTTGATCCCCCGTGGATAACCCCTCATCGTTAGTAGCATACAGTTTCGAAAAATGGTCGCACCATGTTTTTTCATCTAAGTAGATATCCCTGGGTGATCTACCCTTTTTATTCCCCTTTGAAATTAAATTCCAAAAGGTACTCTGATCTCTCAATTTGGCCGCATTTAAGAAATCAGCCCATACGGCATCATCCCAATCTTTTTTTGCTTGGGTCAAGATTTTATTGTATGCCTGTCTTCTGTCTCTTACGTCCTTGGGGTTCTTTGATTTGACAGCCTGAATCAAAAGTGACTTAGCTGTGCGACAATCCTTATTATACCATTGATTGACTGATTCTACATGATTATCTTTATGATTGTTATCCTTTTTGTGGATTTTACTCAGATGAGGAGTTAGAGCGTCTACTAATTTATAATTCATGTCTAAAACGCCCTGAGTGCCTATTAAGGGCATCTGGCATGCTTCCATGGTGTCAGTAAATGCATTATAAATTTTTAGCAACGTCTCTTCTTTAGCCAAGATATATGGCCATTTTAAAGCACGCCTATTGTTTGTTATTTGGGGTTGCCCAAATGAGCTACTTAATATATTTTCTCCAACTAGGTTAGATATAAAAGGCTCGGAATCCAGCCATAATTGGAGCGGAAAATGATCACTCTCTATCCTGTGATCAATATTAAAATCAATTAGTAAATGCCATAGGTTCAGGGACACCAATATAAAGTCTAAATGTGACCTACAGCTGCCCTTACAAAACGTAGGTGCAGGAGGTCTGTCGGACTGAAAACGGCCATTACATGCCCTTAAATCGTAAGTTGTAGGATTTGAATAGCAGCTATAGAACTCTTAACCGATCCAGTGGAATCCAGGGACAGGACGTTATTTGCAGTATCCTGCTCATCAAATAAATTGTCCAGGCCCAACACTGGTTGGTATTTGCGGTTAAAGTCCCCGCCAACCACTACCTGTGCATCTGGGCTTAATTTGTCCAAGACGGAATCCAAAAGCTCTATCACCTTGGATTCCTTGTTAGATGAATGTGGTCTATTATATATATTTATTAAATGTATGGTACCTTTGCCCCTTGTATCCATTTTTAATATCAATAAATCAGGAGAAGAAATCAATAATTGGGTAACGTCTATTTCTAAAGTAACCCTTACCCAAATCACCAGTCCCCCTGATGCTCTCCCTCTTACTGATGGGATCGCACCACAGCAAAATGTTTTAAACCCTAATCTATGTGGAGTTTCAACAGCCCAAATCTCCTGAAGAAGAATAATATCAAACTTCTCGATGTAGGAGCACCAAGCTGCATCCTGTAGGTTCCTAGTTATTCCTGCTATATTCCATGATATTAGTCTAACAGATGGATTTCCTTCTGGGCAGGGTGAATGTGCCTTCACTGATCTACCATGCCCAACTACACCAGATACAGAGCTAGCTAGAGTGTTTATTTTATCTGTTGTAGATTTTTTAGTATTATTAACCACAATCTCAGTGGTCCCAATACTACACTGTCCACCCTCACTCAAGTTAGGATTACTAGCTTCCATAGTGTTTGAGAGCACATCTAATATCGCAGATTTAGGAGTCAAGACGGGTGTAAGTCCAACATCATTAGGTAATGAGGAAACCTCCAACCGTGGTTGTTCGGACTCTGTGGCAGGTAAATTCAACTCCCCTTCCTGTGTATTGACAGATATCTCTAGATCAGAAGTGCCACCCAACGAGAGTCAGTCATTCTGATCCAGGGAGCTCAATGCCAGATATCTGTTATTAGTGGGGATCTGAAAGGTTGGGCATCTGTTAGAATTTTGGAATCTACTTGGAATATTAGCATGAGGGACCCTAGCTAGATGACTATAGAAATACCCCAAGGGGTGCACACCCACACTATTTTCCCCCAGTACCAACGACGCTGCTCTGAGTAACACAGTCGCCATGTGTTGGGGGTGTCTAAAATTTATAATTATGCAATCACCTCTGCAGGTTTTTCTAGCATTGCCGATCCAAGGAACCCGTCTAGTTAGTAATATCTGGTCCGCGAAATTTATTGGGAACCCACAGTTTTTATTCAGCCAGGAGACTGTTTTGCGTTTGAGTGAGTCGTGGGATTCGTTCCGTGAATTGGGTAGTGAAGAGTCCAGGGGTGGAACATTTGAAAGAACAGCAACATATGGCTCACACTCTGGGGGTAAGTTGATTGAGTGGATTTTCCTTAATGAGCCTAAAGGCAACACCGAACTAGTTGGAGCCTCTTCAGTCGGGAGATTATTAACTCTCGACTGACTTAACTTATTGGGTTGAGGACTCTTTGCTCTCTCTATCGACGACAACTGTGCTGCTTTTTCATGTTGTTCCCCCATCTCCCTCAATAGTGTACTGTGATCATTGGATATTTTTAGTAAGAGACCACCCAATCTAGTCACTTCAGCTGACAGTGAATCGATCTTTTCTACAAGTGGCTGCACAACAGCTTCAAGTTTATCTTCAAATATCTTTGTTATTTTGGCCAAAAAGTCTGTATTCATATCTATGCTAGTGCCACAATTAATAGTCATAGTTTCCTTATGACCAAACCCATTACTCTGAATCGGGGCAGTTAAAGACTTATGTAGTAAACCCCCCCGCTTGGGCTGCGTTTTCCTACATTTCCTTACAACTCTCTTAACAGGAGAGTGTGCAATTGGAACTACCGTGGAATCATCTAATAAATTCTGTTGTAGTACATCCTGGTCTGCAACCGATGGTGCAGGAGTCTCTCCCATCAAAATGCCATTAGCGGGGGATGCAACATTTTCGCTACAGTTATCATTAGATGTGGGTGAGGGTGGGGGCAGGAAACACTCCCGGCCCAATGATTTCCTTCTTTCATTATTAATCTTACTCACCACCTTTACTAACTAATTATCCATAGTCAATTTATTATTAGACATTAGTGTGCTGAGAACGGATGTATGATGTAACAACGCGTACCATTACAACGCGGTATGTTACATCGCGGTTTTAACAACGCAAGTCGTTACATCGACTTGCGTTGGAGGGCGCTGGACATAGGAATAGTGTGAATTACTATTCCAACTCCAGTCTACGTACAGTAGGGAAGGTGTTGGAATAGTAATTCACACTATTCCTTAGCCTACAGCGCCCTCCAGTGCAAGCCGGTGTAACGACTTGCGTTGTTAAAACCACGATGTAACCATACCGCGTTGTAATGGTTGCGTGGTAAAGGATGTTTCCCGCTGAGAACGCCTCAAATAATACACAGAATGCTCAAGTCTTACAGGCACTTTTGGGAGTAAAGAATAGTCACCGGTTACGCCACAACAATCTGTACTCTGCGTCCAGCACACTTGTGTAATAAAGAGGATAAGCAGTAGACAAGGTCCCCCAAACAATTAAGAACAGCTTAACCACCTAGCAAACCTAAGTGGGCAGTATAAAATTTGGGAATGTAAGTGCCCACAAGCTTATCAATGTGTACTTGACATACGTCTCATGGAAAAGGCAGAAAAGCAATTGGGATCGTCCACATAGCCCCTCCAGGTGCAACCCGGCCAATGTCCACAGGTCACAACAGTAGGAATCGGTCTCTCTTCAAATAACCTGCAGTACAGTGCGAACACAGAATGGCAAGTGAGTCAGTATCAGCCGAGGACGCCAACCTCTTCTCACCTTAACACAGGGGGGATTGCCCAGCCCAGCCTCTGTCTGCCCCTGACGGCCACAGACGGCCCGCCCTTTGTCCGGGCTTCGTCCGGCGCCGCCCGTGCGCGTCCCGCGACGCGGAGGGAGCCTCGGTCTTTTCTGCGCCTCCGGGCGCGTGGAAGGCGTCGGCAAGCGCTAGGTGAGCTGGGAGCTGTAGTCTCCCCCTGCTCACGGCCGCGTAGTGGAAGGCGGCGGCAGGGGAGGCAACAGCGTTAGAAACCCAGCAGCGGCGGTAGGACAGGCGAAGCAGCAGGACCCCACAGCAGGTGAAGCGACTCTGGCAAGGTTTCCCGCTCCACCGAGGGAGCCTCGGTCTTTTCTGTGCCTCCGGGCGCGTGGAAGGCGTCAGCAAGCGCTAGGTGAGCTGGGAGCTGTAGTCTCCCCCTGCTCACGGCCGCGTAGTGGAAGGCGGCAGGAGGGGAGGCAACAGCGTTAGAAACCCAGCAGCGGCGGTAGGACAGGCGAAGCAGCAGGACCCCACAGCAGGTGAAGCGACTCTGGCAAGGTTTCCATTGCATTCATTCAGATCGAAGACTTCTTTGAGAAAAATAACCCTGTCTCTAACACGCAGGTTTCCAACCAGGAAGAGGCACTGAATCAGCATGAATTGCAGTCTGCCATCTGCATCCCATGTACACAGGAGACTCCAACAGAGTTGCTGCACTCCTCTTACTTGACCTCTCATTAGCCTTTGGTACTGTGGACCACCAACTTCTACTTAAAAGACTAAATGATATAGGAATACAGGCACAAGAGATTCAGGGCCAGATGTACAACCGTGTTTTGTGGGCGCAAACGAGAAATCGGCCCGTTTGCGACCAAAAAATTGGTTTGCCCCAGGTACAAACCGTATTTTGCGAGTTGGTAACATATTTCGCACTCGCAAAATAGGGTTTGCGACTTGCTATTAGGAAGGGGCGTGCCAAGGGCTTCCCTTCTTAATAACGACTCGCACTTCTATGTACAATTGTTTTGCAACCGCATTTGCGGTCGCAAAACCCTTGCAGTTTACCACCTACCTCAAGTAGGTTGTAAGCCTCTCGCAAATGGGAAGTGGTCCCCAGGGGACCCCTTCCCCTTTGTGAATGGAAGCAAAAATATTTTTTAAGAGCAGGCAGTGGTCCCACGGACCACTTGTTGTATTCCGCTTTAGGTGTCCGTATATAGGCCCAATTCGCAATGCCCTTATACAGGCATAAGATCCCAGTCCTTATTTAGGCATTAGCCATGCTATCCAAATACAGGCATGGTCCCCTACATCCGTCCACCCCAACATCACAACTAGTTCTTAGAAACCAGATCCTTAAGCTCTTGGGAGTTCCCCTAGCACAGGATTATTGATGTCTCCAAGAACTCATTTATTATGCATGAACCGCTATTCCTTAAGGGTTCATTCCTGACGTCTTCCTCTGCCCGACTTTACGTCAATGCTAACATTCCAAGGCACCTACCAGGTATAAATATACCTTCCCTTGCCCAAGCAAGTAGGAGCCCGTGTCCCGGCCTGACGTACTGTCAAGAGACGCTGTCATTCCTGCTTGCAGGGAATCCAGCTTCCAGTGTTCTGACTCCCTTCGCGGGGTGTTAGAGTCAGAGACCCGGAAAGAGATTCCCACCTCTCTCATTCTCAAGGTATGGAGCTGACTAGAACCTACCAGACTTGGCATACCAGACTATAGCATACCATACTATAGCCTACCATACTATAGAATACATCACCTACTTCTTACCTTGTACTACACTTAGGTTAGGTACACTGGGGTAGAACTAGTTAGAGAAGCATCTTATGAGTACTCGCATTTTTAGCTTATGTTATTTATGTATATGAATATATGTGTCATAGCTAAAAGATAATGCTAGCGCAGTATTATTTCTTTCTACTGCTTACGCTGTACATAATATATCTCGTATACTGTCTTACGATTGTAACAGCTCATATCTCTTACACGAGAAACAAGACTGTTCAATAAATGCTTTTTATTGAAACGCCTGTCTATTCTTTCTGTGTAACTCTGAAGAAACTAAGCATGCATGATTAGCTGAGTGAAACTGTTATCTGTTGTTTCCACGATTCTGAGAGTGTTCCGATTCTGAAGGGAAACAAAGTTGTCATGTTTATGTGGTTGCCAGAAACTACTCCCTTCTTGTTTACAAGGAGTTTCTAGTGGCCTCTGAGTTAGTTGGCACAACGTAATTAAGTTTAATATACTCGATAGGGACATACTGACCTCAGTCTATGCCAAATCTATAGGGTATATTATTCCAATGCGCAGAGCCTATTAGGGAAATAGGAACTACACTACATGGCACCCAACGTTTGGTAAGGCACTAATTTAATGCTAGATACTGAGTAACTCAGTCGTGCTTTTCTCAGAGACCCCCTACTCACATACTCCATAAGACGTCTAGAGTGGGTAGGGTTAAGTATCCGCCAAAGCTGAATAGGACAAAAATCCTATATATTAGCTGTTTGGTTTGTTCAACGTTGAAGGATACAGTGTTCCAAAATATTGTGCACCTTATCTTTGTTTCCTTGAAACTTGTTCTACATTTTTCAAAAACAATGTCCCTTAATGGCGATACTAACACCAAGAACGGTGTAGCTGCGGCTGACCCAACAGCTTTTAATTTTACAGGTTTAAATGAAACCGATGAGGGTGTTATAAACATCCCTCCAAACTTAAGGAGAGCAAGCAAACTAAAACTTATAAAACACGGCCTAACACCAAGAGGTGGTAGAGCAGTTTTCGTGATAGAGGCACACGAATCCTTTCAGACAGAGGTATTCTATTCATGGATTGTATTCCCAGAATCAAATCCAGTAACAAAAGTATTTCACTTCTTTAAAGAAAATGAGCCACTTGAGGAATATATTCCTTTCGAGGATATTGAAATTCCACTCACATACCAGGAGCATAATCTCTGGTTTAAAGGCGCCCTAAAACATCACAAAAACATTACCAGGCTCGGTCCACTAGGTAGACCAGGAGCAACATGGCCGATTCTAGCCGGCTACACACCTCATCCTGACATCGAAGAGATGTCAGACGCGGAATTACTCACTCAACTACAAAAGTCAATAAAATTTACAGACAATTAGTCCAAAATGTCAGGCCGACTTTCACAGTCGAACCACCAATGACCCTTCCAAATCAAACACCTCAACAGGGGTATACACTAAAAATGACTCCAGAGACTTTACACGCAGTCATGGGTAAAATGCCCACAAAGCGTGAACAAATTCCATTCTGGATACCTCAAAAAATTACTTAAATCGAAGCAGTATTTCCAAATACTAGACCTTATGAGAAACACAAAATCCTAACAGTCTGTTTACCAATGGGGATCACACCACAACTGGAAAACTGCACCACTTAGGGCACAGTCTTTTCTGCCATCTATACTAAAACACATGGTGTCCGTCAATTGCCGTAATACCAGATGTCCTGAAACAAATTCAAAACGAATACAGGGCAGAGTCTGCTCTGAATTTTGGTATGAAATTACTGGAAAACTTCGACCAGGTCTCAACAATAATATTATCTAATATTAAAGGGGAGGCAGCATCAGTGGCGATCCACCAACGCTTACGGGAATTTGATGTAACAGAACATAAACATGAACTACCCAGAATAATAGAAAAATCTTATGGAGAATTAGGCAGAGACAGTTTGGGTGGAAAACCTTTGAAGCCAAAACTGTCTGAAGGTTCTGAGAGGGACTCTATTAATCAAAATCCTACATCTTCTAAAAAGAAGTGGGAAACTAATAAACAAAATTAAAAAGAGAAACGTTCTCAATCCCGAGGTAGGTCTCCTCAAAAGGAGCCCTCTGAAAGGAGGTATAACCTCAGGAATAGGGATAATTTAAGAAAACCTGACTGGTATCAGGATACTGATACACGTTCCTCTCGTACCTTTCAGATATCGTCACAGACATTAGAAAGAAGAGGACGGTCAGATCACAAAGAACGTGTGAAGTCCAAAGACGATCAACACGTTCAGAAAAATAAATCTAAACCTCAATTCACCAAAAAGAAGGTAGCAGGTCTGAAGATCAGACATGCCGAGAATACTGAGAACACAGCTCAAGAACAGAGAATGGGCTAAAAAAATGCTAGACAGTGCAGCAGAAGTAACAATAGCTCGCCAGAACCTGAAGGAACTTCTGGAGATAGTGGACTTGAATGAGTACATCACAGTAGAGACTGTAGACACCAGGGTTAGTACTCCACAAAAGTTATATGAAATAACACTACGGATGGAGGGAGACATACCTAGAAAAGTGAAAGCACTCTCTTGGGAGAAACTTTCAAGGGGTTATGATATACTTCTAGCAGAAGAAGACTGGCCACCAAAATTTCTCAGGGAGTGCTCACATGGCGAGGACATCATTATGCCATCTTTCTCCAACCATATTCCAATTCACCTAAAATATACTTATGCCAGGAAATGGGCAGTTGCCCAGGCCACAGCATTATACAAAAATCATGTAGGATGGAATGCGGACTCACCTCACCACAAAATACAGCTAAAAAATCAACCTACTGCACAAAGGCAGTACCCAATGAGGCAAGAAGCTAAAAAACAGGTCAGGGAGATCTTAGATCAACTTGAATACCAAGGGGTGATTGAAACCTCCTCGATGAACAATCATTTGTTTCCTGTATCCAAACCAGACAATACATATCATCTAGTTTTGGATTACAGACAGTTGAACACTTGTTCCAAAACATTTGCTGTGCAAAATGCACATAGTACAGCATTAATGAATAACTGTGCGTAAAAAATATAAAACCACATTGGACATTTCAAATGGTTTCTTTTGTCAAAACATAGCACCTGAAAGCAGGTACTTAACAGCTTTCTCAATAATGGGGACCTAACGTCAATTTTGTCGACTCCCACAAGGGTTCAAAAATAGCCTGGGGTTATTCTCAGCAAGGGTAAACAGAGTTACTATACATTTATGATGACAAGGCATTGTCATATGTCAATGACATCTATCTGACAGACGATGACCTAGATAGGCACTTGAACAGGGTAAATACCATTATACTGGGCTTCGCCTCTGAGAGCTATAAATTCAACATTAAAAAATCCAGAATTGCTCATCTCAATGTCCTTTTCCTAGAATATGAGCTTTCAAGTGAAGGCAAAAGCCTGGCAGCTAACTTTTTAGAAAAGTGTGCGTTGCTCCAACCTCTAAAACGCTGAAAAATTTACAATCCATCTTGGGTTTCCTAAATTGTGGAAGAACTTGCATTCTAAATTACGCAGAAAGGGTTAAACCTCTCTGCAAATTAATCAAACCTGATTTTTTAACAAAACAGTGGACACAGGAACACACAGACATCCTGCGTTAACTCCAAGCTAACATGTTAGCAACAAATCACTTATAAACACGCATAAATAAACGCAATTTAGTGATCCAAATAATTTCGGGTCAATGCGAATTCACCTATTTAACATTTAATGAGGGTGAAAAAGTACCAATAGCATACAAATCACATTTGTATACACAAGCAGAAATGCGCTTCACATCAACAGAAAAAATACTGACAGCAGCTCAACCCGCTGTAGCAAAAGAAAGAGCACTAGCTCAGGGGAAACACATTATTGTCATGACTCCAGTACCAGCCTTAGAGGCGGTTACAAAAGCGAGCATTCCAAATGCAAAAGCTTTACATCCTAGATGGATACAATGGGTTAATTCTCTTGCTGCAACAGATGTTGAATATGTTTTTGATCCTGATTTAAAAACCCAATCGTTCCTGCAATATGAACATGAATGTCCTCTGCTCACTGAAATTCTGCCTCTCGATCAGTACAAATTTATAATTTATACTGACGGATCAACACAACCCGCTACAGGGAGTAAGAAAGCTTACACGAGCAGCGTGCGCAATCGTTAAAAATCGCATGCGTGATGGTAACTTCCGACCAATGGTCACTAAAACTCAATCTCTAGGAGATTGTACAGCTCAGCGAGCTAAACTACAAGCATTCAAACTGGCACTTGAAAGTACAGATCGCGAATTCCCCACACTTGTAGTGTGCGATTCCTTTTACTGTGTTCAGTCATATAATGAATATTTACAGAATTGGCTTCAAAACGGATTCAAAGATTCAAAAGGTGGCACAATAAAGCATAAAACGCTTTGGGAACAAGTAGTTCAGTAGAGAAA
Organism: Triturus cristatus; assembly: GCF_964204655.1. Classification (NCBI taxonomy): domain Eukaryota; kingdom Metazoa; phylum Chordata; class Amphibia; order Caudata; family Salamandridae; genus Triturus; species Triturus cristatus. The sequence continues at coordinate 825,990,190 of NC_140584.1, read as the reverse complement.
CAAACTATCAAAAGCTCATGTGATACACACGCTGAGTCATCAACGTGATGGCGTTCACGTTGCAGGGAATTCCTTGGCTGATAAAGCCACAAAGGGGGCTGTTCAGACGGCTTCCATAGCTGCGATCACTCGTTCAAAAATGAGAATAGACAGTGAGATATTGTTGGCTGTGAATGCTTCCAGCAAAGGCAGTGGTGCAGCGTTACCAAAGAAATTTCCACTCAAGTACTCTTATGTAATTGATTCGAACAACGTTCCTTTTGCTCGAATCCCTAGAGTGGGGGATAGGGTAATTCCAAACATGGAACGTAGATTAGGACTGATCCTAGCAGCACATGAAGGGATAGCCTCTGCCTATGCAGGTGTTTCTGCAACAGTATCTTTACTAAAACAAAGATATTGGTGGCCTGGCATTAGGAAACAGACCAAAAACTATGTTTTGGAATGTGAAATATGCCAACAGATGAAAGTCTCCATAGTGAAACGTCCTGCACAGACACCCCTGTTGATTTCAGACAAACCATTAGCTTGTGTTTACCTGGACCACTGCGGTCCCTTGCAAAGAGACTGTAACTATAAATAAATAATGTTTGCAGTAGATTCCTGCTCAAGGTTCCTATGGATGTGGCCTCAGCGCTCGGCTGACGCTCGAACTGTTATAAAAGATTTGCGAGTCTTTATCGGCACATACGCAATTGGCACACTACATTCTGACCAGGGCCCTGCGTTTAGCTCTCGGGCTTCCAAAGAAGCCATGGCCAGTTTGGGCGTGGAATTCCGGTATTCCTCTCCGTTTCATCCTGAGGGAAATTCTGTTCTGTATAACAGCTAGAGTATTAGGTTGGGCTGATGGGTGGGTCAAACATCTTTATAGGGTCCAACGCTCATTAAATAATTTGCCAGAAGTTCTCTGGGGGGGTCACTCCATATGAGGTCCTATTTGGGACAAGAATGTGGGTTCCTGATCTCGAATGTAAAGGCACAATGGTGGAAAATAAACCCTTTGATATCAAAGATCGTTTGGCTGTTTTACAGGATCTAAATGAACTAAGATCGAAACAAAGCAACGTGTTCCTGAAGCCAACCACCCTGGGGAAAAAACGGCAGTCCCAGCAAGGCCTGTCTGGATCCCAAAAGTTGGGAATCTAGTCAGATAGAAGATTGCGGACAAGAAGGAATTTGGACCTTCTTACAGACAACCAGTACCTGTCCTAGCCATCCACGGAACAAGAACAGTACTTCTGCCACCCCTTGCTGGAAAAAAGGAAAAAAGATTTGTGTCAATCGACCTCATCAAACCACACTATGTGGCCAATACTAAATAGTAGGCCTGGTGGACTCCGACCTAGTAGCAGACGCCCTCCTCTTGCTACTATCCAAGAGGTTCAGACTGAAAGACTCATAACCATCAAGAATTCAGCAGTAAGAAATGAAGGACTAAGCAACAATGCTATGGAACTCATCCCTCTTGAAACTCAAGTAACAGTTCGTCCAGATACACCTGTCCACACCAACGTAACACGTGATCAACTGGTTCCAGTGATTTTGACGCATCCTGATGCAATTCCAACAATTGACCGAACTGCTTCTGGCTACTTCGTTAACTTTGATACGTTTTCTGAGGATCCAAGTGAGCCTGAAACGACGCCAGCGCTAAAAACTTTCAAACAAGTACAAGATTTTTTTGATTTTCTGAAAGACACTTATCTGGTTTCACCATGGATTGAACTATGGATTACTTCTGGAATATTTTTCTTTCTGCTTTGGCTAGCTTTGGTAATGACTCTTAGCGTGCAGATACATTCGTTTGGACACTGAAAGTAAAAATGTTAACTTATTTTTAAAGCCATACAAATCTTCCCATCGTTTAGCAAGAGACTTGTCAGCAGTGAACATCACAGCCGTTCTTATACAGGATGGTATAGTTTGGGACAAAACCGACAAAACCGATTTCAACATATTCGGCCCGACAGAACTTTTGAAGATTCCACATTTATTTAAAATTTCATTAAGTGACTTTATTACCTCCAGTACCTATTCTGGGACTTTGAGACAGTTAATAACATGATGTCTGATCTAGAAAGGTCTGCTGCGTTCTCTAACAATGAAACCTTAGAGGGTTCATCAGACTACGAACAGCTTTATTGTTACAACCACTATGGTCATCATTTCTTGCATAAATCTGCAACACCTAGAAATGTGTTTATGTTTAACCAATGGGAACATTGTCCTGCACCACCAAAGGGTAGTTCAAAAACATTTGCAAATAAGTTTCCATATTTTTCAGGGTACAATACATCTGATCCAGAAACATTTTTCTATAGAACTGTAAACAAAACAGGACAGAAAAATATGTTAACTAATACAAAACAGATTTATTCTGCAGCTTTTATTGCCCAACTGTCTAGACAAGGGTTTGACTTTTGGAAAGACACAATCGACACAAAATCTGTCTGGGGTTATAAAGATTGGCAAGTGCAGGGGATAGAAGCTCTGTTTAGAGCCTGTATCGTCCCACAGCAAATAATGTTTTGGAATGACACTGTGCAACAAACGTCTTGCCTTAAATTAGCCAAGATCAAAGTCATGAACACACCTTCTGTACCAACACCTGCAAGTAATAGCACTGCACAGGGAGCGGTCACAGTAGACACAATACTACAAAACAACAGATCAGATCCTGATTGAAAAAAATGGTTGCTCTGGCCCACAGACACAAACATCTGTCAAGAAAGATTCCTGAATAGAATACAGGGCTTTACTATCCGTAGGCCAGACCCATGTTATGTTCAACGACCGCACCCGGGGGTAGTAAAAACATACAGTGTAGGAAAATTGTGCCTCGACTGGTTACAAAAATCTACACTAGAGGATGTGAAACAACACTTATCTTTACTTAAAGAAGACGCAGACCTTAGGGATTTCTTGCTAGGACCAAGAAAACCGTGTCAAAAACATTTCATATATGCCGGCATTTATGCTGCTTATAATGAAATATGGAAGGTTTCACAGGCAGAGGCCGCAGAAAGAATACGTGAGATTGATCGTATTAACTTAGAGAAATCTCTCACTGTGGTCGACAATGGGTTAACAACTTTGTCATCCAGAATATATTCACTGGACAACATTGTATCCTTTGCTATTGACATACTGGAACAAGATTTAGCCATGTTACAACAAGGCCAATCTCAGTTACGTTCTATTATCTTATTAGGCTGGACGCTGCAATCCTTGCGTGCAGGCTATGTGCCTTGGCATTTTATTAATACGTCGTCTCTGTTTTCAGAATACAATCTCATGGATAAACAGATCGAACTGGCACAAAGGGGAGCAAAGTATACAGTGCTGGCTTCCAGAAACTTCACCCTTGAGACCACGCCCACTTCCTGTTCCTTCGTGGAGATCATCCTTGCTGTGGCTGAAACCTGTTTTTCTGTCTAGGTATTAAATCCTATTTCTTTTTGGCTACCAATCCTTTTTGTTCCTTTTCTTTTGCCAGCTGGCACGCTACTGCTCCCTGTTTCTTTTTGTGGATGGAGCGTTTGCCTGTTATTGCGCAGTAGCGCTAAAGGCATTTAATGAGCAGCACCTATTTTTTTATTTGAGCAGTGTGTGACTCCGCGGCCGCGTTTGAAGGTAATCCGCGTCCTTTTTTCTCGCTGCAACCGCGGTCGCGTATATATCTAATGCGCGACCATGTTTATTACAGTAGTACCTCTCTGATTATTTTTTGGTTTAAGCGCCAATTCATGAACATTCCTGGCCCCCAATATCAAGTGGCAACATTGGGCTGAATAAACGCCCCCGAAATAAAAGGCCTTTTTGGAAATTGAACCATACTCCAGCTTTTTATTTTGTGCCAAAGTCCCTATATTTGGAAATCTCCATATGTTCTCAGTAATACTCTGTGAATGCTCTTAAGAGGCCTACGAATTTGTAAAGTCAGACTTTTTGTGGAACTTACGCCTTTAAACATGTTTGGACATTGAAAGCAAACCTTTTTGGATTTACCTGCCTCTTCTTCTTCGGATCTTCTGCGGACTGTGAAGGAAATAACTGATGTGCCTGATTTACCTTGTTCTTCGAATCACTCACACAGTTCATATGTTCCTTATCAAATCTGGCTGGTAAGTGGAACGACTGTCTCTGCGGGACAGGCATAATATCCTTACGAAGTTTTTGAGATTTACATAAGGGGAAAGAATTTCATTTGGGGCATTTCTTGTTTTCTCTCCTAGGACACTCATTTTGAATTCGCTTTCCTTGAACCTTTTGGGGATTCAGAAGAGGCTACCTGGGTTGGATATCATTCCCCGCATCTCCCTGGGCTAGCCTTCCTGTATGAGAGAATCTCTTTTCCATATCAGGGGGGCTGTCTTTGGGGAGTGTGGAGAGCTCTCTTTGTTCCCGTGGACTGGGCATCACTTCAGGTCAGTGGATCTGGCGTCACGTATCTTAATCATGTCTGATACGAGCGGGATTGTACATGTATTTAAGACCATATGTTCAGGACTGTTAACACCTTTTCAGGCAGTCCTCGGAATCATTCCAAACTTCATGCATTTGGTGTTTTGTGGTCTGCCGTTAATTCTAGCACTCGTTGCAGGAATCTTGTTTCTATTCCTACTACTACGCTATGGCAAGCCTATCCACCGGCGTCACTCCCAGCAACTCCTAGAACGGAAGTGCTGTGAGCGCATAGTGCAACTTTTGGGCATACCTCATCTACAGGAACTTAATACAACATGGTTTCTGTCATTTAGACCAATCTGGCAAGATTGCATCTTCCCTGTTCTACGCTGCCTGCTTTGCGGTGAAAAATGCGTGCAAGACATCTGTCTAACACTCCAATCAGTCATGCCAACGGATATCGATACTGTGCTTGACCCGATAACGCCCATGCTCTGTGTTGTCCCCAGAGGCTATCAATCCTGATGACGGCATTCGTTGATCTCACGGGCGCTTCCTGCTGCTGCTGAGGTACGAGATGGATCAACAGTCACACAGGTAACAACGGGCGCGTACATTGCTGCGGCAACGCATGCTGAAGGCGATGCTTCACATCTCTGTGCAGTTAACCTTCTAAACGAGGTGTTCCAACTGTCACCGACATCAGTAGACGACCTTTTGTCTACAGGAGTAGATGATTTCATATTTACATCAGACCCATACACTGACTTTGATTCTGCTCACAGTGTACCGGGGAAGCAAGGATTTTGACCTCCATATTTTCAAAACAGAACAAAACTTGGAACTCTTCCTAAAATTGAAAATACATGGCAATTCAATCTGCTCACATTAGAACTATTCATGTAGAACGTACTTCTTTGAATACTTCCAGGGACACATTGTCACCTTATTTACCACTATTTCATTTAGTACCATGTTATGAAATGGCTTTGGATTTTGAATAATTGTCAACCATTTCGTCATATGTATATATTTCTATTCATACATATTGCATTTATTTCCGATATATGCTTAGAATGAAAAACTGCTTTGAAATGTACAGTACCTTTGCATTACATGTTTAGCAAATGTTTTTTTTAAAGAACTTCTTTTAGTATGCTTTTACAAATGTTTATTTAACAACATGTGGTACTCAGTTTAATGTTTAGCATTTAATGTTTAGCATTTAGTATTTAGAAAGTGGAGTGGGTGTTGTATTCCACTTTAGGTGTCCGTATATAGGTTTTCCTGAAACATATCCTTATATAGGCACAATTTGCATTGCCCTTATACAGGCATAAGATCCCAGTCCTTATTTAGGCATTAGCCATGTTATCCAAATACAGACATGGTCACCTATATACGTCCACCCTAACGTCACAATGAATTCTTAGAAACCAGACCCTTAAGCTCTTGGGAGCACAGGATTATTGATTCCTCCAAGAACTCCTTTATTATGCATGAACCGCTATTCCTTAAGGGTTCATCCCTGACATATTCCTCTGTCCGACTTTATGTGAATGCTAACATTCCAAGGCACCTACCAGGTATAAATATACCTTCCCTTGCCAAAGCAAGTAGGAGAAGACCTCGACTTCAGAGAAGCCAGTGTCCCGGCCTGACGCGCTGACAAGAGACGCTGTCATCCCTGCTCGCAGAGAATCCAGCTTCCACTGTTCTGACTCCCTTTGCGGGGTGTTAGAGTTTGAGACCCGGAAAGAGATTCCCACCTCTCTCATTCTCAAGGTATGTAGCTAACTAGAACCTAGAGGGACTTTTGGCATACCAGACTTGGCATACCAGACTATAGCATACCATACTATAGCCTACCATACTATAGAATACATCACCTACTTCTTACCTTGTACTACACTTAGGTTAGGTACACTAGGGTAGAACTAGTTAGAGAAGCATCTTATGAGTACTCGCATTTTTAGCCTATGTTATTTATGTATATGAATATATGTGTCATAGCTAAAAGATAATGCTAGTGCAGTATTATTTCTTTCTACTGCTGACGCTGTACATAACATGTCTCGCATACTGTCTTACGATTGTAACAGCTCATATCTCTTACATGAGAAACAAGACTGTTTAATACATCCTTTTTATTGAAACACCTGTCTATTCTTTCTGTGTAACTCTGAAGAAACTAAGCATGCATGATTAGCTGAGTGAAACTGTTACCTGTTGTTTCCATGATTCTGAGAGTGTTCCAATTCTAAAGTGAAACAAAGTTGTCATGTTTATGCGGTTGTCAGAAACTACTCTCTTCTTGTTTAAAAGGAGTTTCTAGTGGCCTCTGAGTTAGCTGGCACAAAGTAATGAAGGTTAATATACTTGATAGGGGCATACTGACCTCAGTCCTATGCCAAATCTTTAGGGTATATTATTCCAATGCGCAGAGCTTATTAGGGAAATAGGAACTACACTACACACTGCCTCCTCTTAAAAAATGAAACAGAAACGTTTCATTTTTCCTTTTTAAATGCATACCGTTTTCCTTTGAGGAAAACGTGCTGCACTTTTTTTTTTTAAACTGATTTAATTAAAAAGCAATCACAGACATGGTTGTTTGCTGACCCCAGCAGGCTACCATCCCTGGGAGTGCTAGTCATTCCCAATGGGGTCGCAAATTGCACCTGCCTCATGAATATTAAGGAGGCATGCAATTTGCGACCCCATTAGGAATCGCAAACAGTGTCTGAAACACTGTTGTAAATTACAGTTTGCGAGTCGCAAAACGACGCAATTTGAGACTCGCAAATTGTAAGGGTCGTACATCTGGCCCTCAGTCCTACTTCACAGATACAACACAAATTGTGTCAGCACCTCCATTTTTGTCAGCACCATTCTAGAAACGGGCGGTATTCCCTAAGGCTCAATGCTTCTCAACTTTCTCTTCAAATTATAATTATCACACTCCTGAGTTTATCAACTTCTTTAAACTTACCTGTTACTACTATCCAAATGACACTAAGCTTATTCTTAAATTGGAAAACTTGTCAAACCTTACGACCTCTATACTCAGACAGTTGAATGTTAAAAAAAAAATCTCAAACAAAATCCCTAAAAAACTAAATTCTGAATTTTATTTTATTGGAGGCTTTTATAAAATGCTCATACGAATAAAGGATGATACAGAGCGTGGTTACATCCGAGGGAAGGGGTTAAGGCAACTGACATAAATAGTCATTCAGGACCAAAAGCCTTGGAGGGAAGAAAATAAGTGGTGTATTCTTTCAAGATCCAAATGCTTGGAAGAAGTGGTGGAGCTTAAGTTGCTTTAAAAAGTGTCTAATGTTGATAATATCACACAGATGCAGAGGGAACAAGTCCCAAAGGAGAAGCCTCAATGGTGGAGAGACCTTCCCCAAACTGATTTAATCTTGATCAGAGTGGGGTATTCAGTTCTAGGAAGCCAACCTTGAGCATCTGTTGGATAAATTGGAAAAATGTTTTGTAGCTGAGCGGTGCAAGCCTTTTTGTACAAGTCAGAATATCTTGTAATCAATTCTTTGTTTAATGATGGGGTGACATAGTCCAAGCCTTTTCAATACATAGATGAGTTGGCCTGGAAAGTGTTGTGCTTGAGGAACATTGGCAACCTGTGACCCAAATGTAGCTTGCCCTAAGGAATTTGGATCTCCCGATTGATGTAACTACTTGGGTGTGACTATGGACTTCAAACTCTCACATGAATGTCAGATTAACAATCTTACATTAGGTGCCTTCAGCCATACGAGAACATTAAGGCAGGTTCTCTCCTACCTGGGCTATCCCTATAAGTGAAAACCCCAGCTGGCCTAGTGCTGTTGTGTCTAGACTAAGCCATCGGGCTCTAGATGGGGCTTACAAAAAACTTTATAAACAAAGTAGAAAGAATCCAGAATGCAGACACCAGACAGGTTTTTAGCCAAAACCAACATGACTAGAAAAACCCCGTCTTCAAAGCTCTGTAAAATAGCCTTTTACGCTCTCTGCTTCTTCCACAAGGCAACCCATAGCACTGCATTTACTTTTGTACATTCAAGATTCAAATTCCACGCCTGTTGGAGCAACACTGAACCAAGACTGGTGTCACCGGCTTTCATCTCTCCTTGGAGAAGACCTAAATACGTGGTAGCTTCTTCTTGGAACAAACCTACAAAGTATAGCAAACCTTACCTTAGAATATTAGAACAATCAGCAACCACCTAGAATTGTCGCGAGGCTCCTCGAGACTGCTCCTCAGGATGACGCTGATGCTATAGGGGGTCCCCCTCCCATCCGTCCCCAACCCGGATTCGAATAACAGACCCTCGGGTTTGGGAGACAGGTGGGTGAGGGAAGGAAGGGAGGAGACCGCAGGGAAAGGGTCCTGAAACGAGAGAAGGAGAGGGTTAGGAACGATACTGTCTCTCTTTGAGCTGGAATACGTTCCACGGAGCTTCCTCTAATCACCTGTCTCTTTCTCCTCCCTAGACGAGGTAGGGGGTGTCTGTTTCTTCGTTGCCTGGCAGGGCCGCGAAGTCCGATCTCCTTCTTGGCCAGAGAGAATGATGGGGCCGCGAACACCGGCTACGAGCGCTTACAGCCCAATGAGTTTATTGAAGCTGCGCCCTAGTCGGAATGGTAGAACGCTCCAGACCCAGGAATCCTTGGGGCCTGGGCGCACCACGTAGGGATGAGATCTGGAAGAACTGGTACAGATAGCAAAGAATAACCACCAGCGCTTCGACTCCGAGCCCAGGTATCCGTGGGGCTGGGGAGCGCGGGAAGGCGGTTTTGGTAGCACAGAAACGGAAGGAGAGTAACTGGTGCCCGCGCTTCTACTCCAAGCCCAGGAATCCTTGGGGCTGGGGAGCGCTGCGGTACCGGTTCAGAAGGAGCAAGTATAACGGAGGTAGAAGGTGATAAAAGGGAGAGACCCTCCAGGGACTTATCACCTGTAAACCAGCGGGTCTTGAGGAAGGAGGGCGTGACGGTTCACTCACCCGGACCGCTGCCTTCGACGACGATCTGGGAGGGGTTCGGAAGGTTGGCGTGCAGATTTCCCGGACAGAAGCACGGGCAGAGGAACGCTGGGGTTTTCGTAGCTGAGACGAACACGGAGCTGCCGCCGGCCGTTGACTGGAAACTCAGGTAGTTTTCGGAATCATTGGCACCGCCCCGTTGCAGACGGTCGTCTTTTATGTTGTTTGCTCCCTTGTACCTGGCGGGAACTTGGCGCGTTGCTTTCTGGGCAATGTAGTGTTTGTTCTACGTCCGTTGCTAGATTGCGCGCTGCTTCTTCCCTGTCCGTCTGGATGTTCATGACAGCACATCCCCCTTCACACCGCGTCCCGTGGTGAGAGAAGGAGAGGGCTTATCCGGACAGCGACGGTGGAAGGCAGCCACCAGACGGTCAGCATGCACCGCTGAAGCGGGCTCCCAGGAGTTTTCCTCTGGACCATAGCCTTTCCAGGCCAGAAGGTACCACAGCTTGCCGCTTTTGTGGTATACAGGTGGGGCTCGCCGGTGTTTGTCGGCTTGGTCTTTGTAGCGTGCTTTAGCACGGTTCAGATTGTCCCTGGCCTTTTTGATTGCAACGCGAATGTGCCTTATTCTGTCTTGCACCTCGGGCAGTTTATTCTGTGCGAGCGGCAAGAAAAACGGGAGGAATCGGGGGTGATGCCCGTAAGCAAGAAAGAAGGGCGAGAAGCGCGTGGAGGAGTGCACGGAGTTGTTGTAGGCGATTTCGGCTATCCAGAGCCAATGCACCCAAGTACCTGCGGCTTGATCAACGTAACAACGGAGGTATTGTTTCAGGGTCTGGTTCAGTCTTTCTGTCTGACCGTCCGTTTGTGGGTGAAAGCTGGTTGAGAGTGAGGATTGGATGCCGAGTTCTTCACACCAAACCTTCCAAAAGCGTGCAGTGAATTGTGATCCCCTGTCTGATACGATTCCTAGGGGGAGCCCATGGAGCCGCACGATGTGTATCAGAAGTTCTTTTGCCAAGGCCCCTGCTGTGGGCACCTGTTTGCACGGGATAAAATGGGCCATTTTCGTTAAGTAGTCGACGACTACGATTATCGCGGAGCAGCCCTGGTCCGTAGGTAGACCGACGATGAAATCAACAGAGATTTTTTCCCACGGTTGCGTCGGGGTCGGCAAAGGCATGAGGAGGCCTTGTTCTTTTTGGCGATCCGCTTTCATTTGGGCACATACTGGACAGCTTTTCACCCAAAGCAGTATATCGGGACGGACCGTGGGCCACCAGCATTGTCTCAACACTAGTTCTAGGGTTTTCGTCCCTCCCATATGCCCTGCACTCGGTGCCTTGTGACACCAGGTGAATACGAGTTTGCGGAGCCGCTGAGTAGGGAGCAACACTCGAGAACCGCACATGGGAAGGCCGCTGCGCATTCGCCATTCTTTGTGCCTCTTCAGCCAAGCTGCCCAGGCAAACGTGCGTATCCCCTTCTTTATCTCCTGCAAGAACGTTGTGGTTTGGAGGCCACCCACTACTTGACTGGGCGACAGGATGGGTTGGTCGATGGACTGTGCTGGAGTGTCTCGAAGGTCCTGACGGGATAAGGCATCTGCCTTCTTGTTTTGGGCTCCTGGTCGATAGGTGACTAAGAAATGGTACTCCGCAAAAAAGAGCATCCATCTTTTTTGACGGGGCGAGAGGTGTCTAGCCGAGCGGAGGAACTGAAGGTTGCGGTGGTCGGTAAACACCGTCACCTGGTGTTGTGCGCCCATTAGCCAGTGTCGCCACTCCAGGAAGGCTTCCTTGATGGCCAGCAGCTCTTTTTCTGAGATGGTGTAATTCTGTTCGGCCGGGCACAGCTTCCTGGACATGAAGGCGACTGGGTGAAGTAGTCCGGTCTCAGGTTGTTTTTGGGACAAGACGGCCCCAACCGCCACATCGGAGGCGTCGGCTTCTACGATGAATGGTAGGTCGGGTTTGGCGTGGCGTAGGATGGGCGCGGTGGTAAATGCTTTCTTAAGTTGGTCGAAAGCCGTTTGGGCCTCAGGAGACCAGACGAAAGGAACCCCTTTTCTTCTTAGCCTGGTGAGAGGGGTTACCAGTTGTGAAAAGTGGTGGATGAACCTCCTATAAAAGTTCGAGAAACCTAGGAAGCTCTGGACCTCTTTCACTGTTCTAGGTTGAGGCCACTCCACCACTGCTTGTACCTTCCTGTTGGCCATGATCTGCCCTGTGGGTGTTAATAGGACCCCTAGGAACTCCACGGTTGTGACATGGAATTCACATTTCGTGAGTTTACAAAACAACTGATGGTTTTTCAGGGCTTGCAGCACGTTTTGCACGTGGTGTATATGGTCCTGTACAGTTGATGAAAAGATTAAAATGTCATCAATATACACCACTACGTATTTGTCTAGGAAGTCCCTCAACACCTCGTTGAGGAAAAACTGGAAAGAGGCCGGGGCATTACAAAGCCCGAAGGGCATGACCAGGTACTCGAATAAACCAAACCTAGTTTTGAAAGCGGTTTTCCATTCGTCCCCTTGTCTTATGCGAACCAAGTGGTATGCCCCCCGAAGATCCAACCTGGTGTAAATGTTGGCTTCCCGTACCTGTTCCAGGAGCACCGGGATCAGTGGAAGCGGGTATTGGTTTTTTATGGTTAGTGCGTTCAGTGCCCGGTAGTCAATGCAGCAACGGAGCTCGCCGTTGGCCTTCGGAACAAAAAAAAGGGGTGAAGCCGCTGGAGACCTGGATGGACGAATGAAGCCTAATTTCAGAAATTCGTCTAAGTACTCCCGAAGATGCTGGGTTTCGGGACCCGTGAGGGCATAAATCCTGCTACATGGAACGGTGGCTCCCGGGATCAAGTCTATACGGCAATCGTACTGCTGGTGTGGTGGTAGTTCTTCGGCTCGTTGTTTATCGAAGACTTCAGAGTAAGCGGAGTACCAGGGCGGGAGTGCGACCTCCTTCTCGGCTGCCGTGGCCACGTGCTGATGTGGGGGTTGGTTAGTGTCCCTTGGCCAAGGTGGCTGATGGCACCGTAGGTGGCAGAACGCGGAGTTGAACTTTATCGTATTGTTCGCCCACGTTATGTGAGGTTCGTGCGTTCTCAGCCAGGGTAACCCCAATATGAGGTTACATCTTGGAGCCTTGATGACATTCAACGTGAGCCACTCGCCATGGTCTTCCCCGATGGTAACCCATAGGGGAGGGGTTTGATGAGTAATGGGACCGGAGTCCAGCTCTTTCCCATCCACTGCGTAGACGAGTTCAGGTTTGTCCATGAGTCGTAGTGGAACTTGAAGTCGTTCGGCCTCCTGTTTGTCAAGAAAACACCCAGTGGCGCCGGAGTCGATCATGGCGCGAACGGGTTGTGGACGATGGTTTACAATCACAGAAACGGAAATGAAGAAGTGTTTGGGTTCCGTGGTAAGGTTGGCTTCGGTCGAAGGGATGGAGTGGTAGCTTGAAGATGCCCCTTCCTGGACCCTCAAGCTCGTGGGTTTCCCGCCGGTTCATCTTGCGACACCACTGCGGCTTGTCCGCCGCGGTTGCGGCCGGTCTTGGGACGTACCGGGCAGTCTCGGAGGAAGTGGCCCTTCTTACCACAGTAAAGGCAGAGACCCTGCTTCCGTCGGTGGTCACGTTCACTGAGTGTCAGCGATGCTCTGACAGTTCCTATTTCCATGGGTTCGGCGCGGGATGGCCTGGGCTCCACGGTGCGGGGGGTTTCGAATGAACCCGAGGTCTTTTCTTTTCGCTTGTGATCTCCTTTACGGTCCCTCAAGCGGTACTCGAGACGGGACGCCAATTCAATCATCGCCGTACAGGTACGGGGTTGTGGGTCTATTTGGGCGATAACGTCTTTGAGGTCGTCCGTTAGTCCTCGATAGAATATCGCCGTCTGCTTAGATTCCGGCCAGTCGGTTTCGGCCACCAACCGTCGGAAACTGTTGATGTACCCAATGAAGTCGTTGGAGTTTTGGCGAAGGTCAAGGAGGTCGCTGTCGGCTGAGAAGGTTTCCGCACGGCGATCAAAGGTTTTTTCAAACTCCACCCTAAAGGAGTCCCAGTCATATAGGAGGGCATCGTCTCTCCTGATGATGGGGACAGCCCATTGTGCGGCTTCTCCCGCCAGGTAGGAAATGAGGAACGCGACCCTGGCTTGGTTGGTTACAAACAATTTGGGTTTGCATTGGAAGTGCAACAATATTTGCGTCATAAATACCTGCACTTTTTGGATCTCCCCATGGTATCTTTCCGGAGGGGCTAAAGGTACGTGGGATGGCATCTCCACTACCACTTGGGGGGAGGTTGATGGGAATACACTCCCGGCGTCAAAGGGATTTTTCTGGAGGCGGTCCATGCGGGTGTGCAAGGCCGCTGTTTCTGCCCTAGACGTGGCCAGTTCTACCTGCATCTGGGCTAGGGCGGCCATCACGTCCTCTAACGTGGCCATTTCTGTATCAGCGTGATCAGGAGGAGAGTAATTCGTGGGCCAATGATTCTGTCGCGAGGCTCCTCGAGACTGCTCCTCAGGATGACGCTGATGCTATAGGGGGTCCCCCTCCCATCCGTCCCCAACCCGGATTCGTATAACAGACCCTCGGGTTTGGGAGACAGGTGGGTGAGGGAAGGAAGGGAGGAGACCGCAGGGAAAGGGTCCTGAAACAAGAGAAGGAGAGGGTTAGGAACGATACTGTCTCTCTTTGAGCTGGAATACGTTCCACGGAGCTTCCTCTAATCACCTGTCTCTTTCTCCTCCCTAGACGAGGTAGGGGGTGTCTGTTTCTTCGTTGCCTGGCAGGGCCGCGAAGTCCGATCTCCTTCTTGGCCAGTGAGAATGATGGGGCCGCGAACACCGGCTACGAGCGCTTACAGCCCAATGAGTTTATTGAAGCTGCGCCCTAGTCGGAATGGTAGAACGCTCCAGACCCAGGAATCCTTGGGGCCTGGGCGCACCACGTAGGGATGAGATCTGGAAGAACTGGTACAGATAGCAAAGAATAACCACCAGCGCTTCGACTCCGAGCCCAGGTATCCGTGAGGCTGGGGAGCGCGGGAAGGCGGTTTTGGTAGCACAGAAACGGAAGGAGAGTAACTGGTGCCCGCGCTTCTACTCCAAGCCCAGGAATCCTTGGGGCTGGGGAGCGCTGCGGTACCGGTTCAGAAGGAGCAAGTATAACGGAGGTAGAAGGTGATAAAAGGGAGAGACCCTCCAGGGACTTATCACCTGTAAACCAGCGGGTCTTGAGGAAGGAGGGCGTGACGGTTCACTCACCCGGACCGCTGCCTTCGACGACGATCTGGGAGGGGTTCGGAAGGTTGGCGTGCAGATTTCCCGGACAGAAGCACGGGCAGAGGAACGCTGGGGTTTTCGTAGCTGAGACGAACACGGAGCTGCCGCCGGCCGTTGACTGGAAACTCAGGTAGTTTTCGGAATCATTGGCACCGCCCCGTTGCAGACGGTCGTCTTTTATGTTGTTTGCTCCCTTGTACCTGGCGGGAACTTGGCACGTTGCTTTCTGGGCAATGTAGTGTTTGTTCTACGTCCGTTGCTAGATTGCGCGCTGCTTCTTCCCTGTCCGTCTGGATGTTCATGACAAGAATTCACAAAAGCATCAAAAAAGGGACTGTTTCCCAAAATATGACTCAACTTCCAGAAGATCATTTATAAACTCAGATTTGGTGCATGTGTAAATTGATACAAAGGACACACCCCAAAGACCCAGCAGTACACCCAGTGGAGCTGGGCACTGCCAGTCTTTTGTCACAGATATCAAAATGCTCACATGTCCCTTAGTTGAACAAGGAAAACTGAAAGGTCACACGTGTAGTGTTCTCCAAGTTGTAAAATATCACAATAAAAGTTAGAATAAAAAGTTGTAGAAGGTACCATTCGGAGTCAAAGTAAAGAAGAGTTGGGATTCTGGTTGATAATAGGCTGAGCAAGTGTTATGTACAAGCTAAAGTCTTTCCACACAGGTGGATATATGAATAAGATGGTCCAGAAAATACCGGAGGTTCCTATTATCCATTTTGTTTGTGCTGTTTATTCTGCATTGCGATAAAACTACCAATAGCTAGCACCTCTATTCTATTGACACCATATCAATAGTCTGTAGCTAATTAGACTTTACAATAAAATCATGTTGGTGTCATCCTGCATGCTACAGTGCTTCATTTCTTATTCTTCCTCATGCATGGCTAGTTTTTCCTCGAGCCTGCATGACTCTGAGTTCAGGTGTGGTCGTCCCGGGGCGGCCGTACTCATTTCTGCGATGCCCCTCTTGTTTTTAGGTCTTGCCTAGGCAGTGCTTGTGCTGTCTCTTCGAGACATGCTGTATTCAGGTATGGACTTGAAGCTTGTCCCACTCTCCATCCATCTTTTTAATTGCCTGCTGTCACTGTCCTTTATAAATGTTGGCTTTTGATTTGTTAATAGGCTTATTAGACCCTCCATAGTACCTCCCTCTCTTCTGTTGTTACCTCCCATGAGGACTGGCCCTTTTAGATGAGTTGTTACTCAGTATGTTTTAATTACAGTCTGTGAGCACTATTTTGTTGATGACTTTTTCCTAGCTGCTGTTGAAAGACGCTCCCTCCCCTCCCCTCCCATTCCACAGCCGGCATGTAAACAATATCTTTGTCTTTTGTTTTAAAGCAGTGCAGTACCCTAGCTTTAGCAATGGCAGCCGTGTGCGTTTATTTTGTTGTGAGCGGCTCGCCAAACTCATTTTTAGCATTATATTTTTTTCATGCAGCAATAGATCTTCAAAAACGGTGGCTGCGCTCCTTGCTTTTATTTTGCGTGGCTCACCAAGCTATTTTTTAAAATATTATATTTCTTTAATGAGGCGCGGTAATCTGCGCTTGATCTTCAAAAATAGCAGCAGCATGCCTTTCTTTTCTTCGGCACAGCTGCTCGCCCAAATTTTATGTGGTCGGCTAAGGGCGGTCGGAGTAGACTCGTGTTTCCGCTACTCTCTGTCCCACGCGTCTTCTCTGTGTGACTCCACTCCCCACCAGTAGCGCAGATGCAGAGCACTGGGTGGTGTTTCAGCTCATCGTTGAGTACGGCAATGAAACTGGATACTAGATCTTTGTCTGTCTCTCCCATACTTACACACATACTAGGCACTGTCACGTTCATGCACTCTTGGGCGCTTCCATGCTCAGATTGCACCTCACACCCAGCCTTTCTGCCTGCCTGGTTTCTCAGAAATACCCGCCCAAGCATCCAGATGTGACGTCAATTAAAAATGGCAGGTAAAGCATGGAAAAGTTAATTCTGCTGTTCATTGCTCTGGTCTCCATGTCATTGCTCCTGCACAAAGGAAATATGCATGTATTATGTTATGTGGTAATACATATGCTCCTTACATTTGTGTTCTGCCTGCACACCTCTCGTGTTTACATCAGATGTAGCAGCAACACTTCACACACCTGTAACGCTCCTATTACACATTTCAGTCTCTTTACCGTCACAAAGTACAGAGCTCCACTGCGCCTTCATTAGGTTTGTAAATTCCACATACATACATCCACTATACTGATTGGAGGCCAGATAAACGCCAGACCCAAAAAAATTATTTGCAATGCAATAGGTCTCGCACTGCTGAAAGCTTGAGCTATTGGCGTTGCTAATAATAATGCATTGGCATTAGCTCAAACTTTCAGTAATGCAACAGCTATTGCACTGCAAAGCAATCACGCCACTCACGCTTTAAATGTTTAAAGCTAAAGCGCAAGTGCTGCGATTACTTTGCAATGCAAAAGGTCTCGCATTACTGAAAGTTTGAGCTAATAGCTCAAACTTTCAGCAATGTGAGACCTATTGCTTTGCAAATGCTTGCTTTTTAATGGTGCTGGAGGTGTTTATTAAATTTAATTCATCTTGACAATAAGCACAACTCTCAAAAGAAACACTTGGCTGTGTTTTAGTCATAAGTTGAATTTTAATTTTAGAGTAAAAAACTCTACATTTTCAAAGTTTTTCAAAATGTATTTATTTATTTATTTGAAGGTTTTATATAGCGCGAACAAGACCCTTGCGAGTTTCAGAGCGCTTTACATGTCATATGTAGCAAACAAGAGTAGACATAGCAAACAGAGGTATAAGTGAATCAGATATACAATACTCATAAACGTAAAAAAACTAGCGAAAAAATAAAGAAAGCAGAAAGGAGCACAAAAACAGAACTAGTAAAAAAATACAGTAATAAGTCAGTAAATTCACGTGAATTTAGCCATGAGGATCGCTTTCACTTCTTTTTTGAAGGAGGCAGTGGAAAAGTTCATTCTTGTCTCAATGGGCAAAGCGTTCCAGATCCTAGGAGCCATACCAGAGAAGGATCGGTTCTAGGTTTTTTTCTTGGCAAATCGTTGTGGTTTTAGTAGAAGAGTCTTGGCACTCCTGGAGGCTCTGATGCCCTCAGAGAGCACCAGTTTCTGAGCTAGGTAGTGCGGGAGTTGTGGTGTAGGGCCTTGTGCGTCATACAAGCGATTTTCAGATGAATTCTAGCTTCAAACGGTAGCCAGTTGAGGGCTCTCAGGTCTGGGGAGATGTGAGAGGTTCTCTTTAAACCCGTGATGAGTCTCACAGCTGAGTTGATAGCGGCTCTTAGCGGGCTGTCGACGACCTTAGGAGGCCGCATAAGGTTACCGACCCATATTCCACTCTAGGGATTACTAGGGCTTGAACTGCTTGTTTGAAATCGTGGGCTGGCAGGAAGGGTTCCAGTATTTGCAGGGTCTTCATGTGGAAGTCAGCTCCTTTTGTGGAAGCGCTGATATGCTTCTGCATCTTTAGGTAACTGTCCAAAGTTACCCCTAGCGATTTCGCTGAGTCGACAATGAGAGGTTGTCCTTTGAGAGCTGTTAAGTGCTTTAGCCAGTCTAGGATAGTGGGTGTTTTGTTAGGGGGAGCGATTAAGAGGAATTCCGTTTTGAGGGAGTTTAGTTTCAAATGGTTTTTGGCCAGCCATGTTTGGGTTTTTTGTAGTGTGGTGTTGAGCGATTTGATGTCTTCAAGTGAGTGGATCTTGATGTAGATTTAGGTGTCGTCTGCGTACATTTGGAAGTGAATCTTGGTGAGCCTGAGAAGTTGGGTGAGAGGTTCCATGAATAGGTTGAAAAGGGTGGATGAGAGGGAGGAGCCTTACGGAACTCCTAACCTGACTGGCATGGAGTTGGACAGGGATTGACTGACCTTGAATCTTTGGGATCTATTTTGGAGGAAAGAGGCAAACCAGTTAAATACAGTTCCAGACAGTCCCATTCTGTGTTTCACGAGTTCTAGCAAGTTGCTGTGTTTGACGGTGTCAAAAGCTGATGACAGGTCGAGTAGGATTAGTAAACAGGCTTTGTTTTGGTCCAAGATTTTTAGAGCGTTGTCAATTACATGTGTCATGGCTGATTCGGTACTGTGACCTGCTCGGAAGCCTGATTGAAATTTGTTAAGCAGGTTGAATTGATCAATGTGACTCTTCAGCTGCAGGTTAACACATTTTTCCAGGAGTTTGGCTAGCATAGGTATGTCAGAGATTGGACGATAGTTATTTAGATCCGAAGGGTCAGCTGTTGTTTTCTTTAGGATAGGGGATACCTGACCAGTTTTCAGGATGTCTGGAATGGAGCCTTGAAGGAGGGAAGTATTTATGATCTTGGTCCAGAGAGGTAGTAGCAGAGGAATGAAGTCTTTTAAGTAGTTGGCCGGGAGCGGGTCTGTGAAATGGTTGGAAGGTTTCAGGGTGGTTAGCATCTTTAATATGGTATCTTCACTGTAAGGGTTGAAGTGGGACCAAGTTGCGTTGTTTTTGAGGTTGAATTTTGGGAGGCCATTAGCTTGGGCACCTGCAGGAGGCAGTGATGGATCCTTTTGCATGTCTGAGAGGGATAAGAGGTCCTTGAGTAGTTCTGATTTTATGGATTCGGTTTTAGAAGCGAAGAAGGAGGCAAATTCATCACAATTGGTTAGAGTGAGTGGGATAGCCTTAGGGATGATGGGTGCGCTCTTGGTTTGAGCTTTGATAAGATCGAATAGCTTTTTGGGGCGGTTCTTGGCTTGGTCTAGCTGAGTCCTGAAGAATTCGGTTTTAGATTTTCTGATCTTTCTAAAGTAGGAGTTTCTGGAGTCGTACTGTGGAGACTTCAAAATTACCTATAACAAAACTACCTGGTTTTGGGGAGGGGAACCTGGGGTTTTGGCCCCGGGCTCGCTGCCATCTAGGGAAACCTACCAAACCCACACATTTCTGAAAACTAGACACCCTGGGGAGTCCAATGAGGTATGGCTTGCGGGGCAAATTACCCCCACCTCGCGTTCCCCAAAGTCTTCCGGGAAAAATGGTACCTCACTTGTGTGGGTAGGCCTAGTGCTCGCGACAGGAAACAGCCCAAAACTCAACGTAGACACACCACATTTTCACAGTGAAAACTGACCCTTTTTTTGCAAAGTGCCTAGCTGCAGATTTTGAACACTGGCTCTGCCGGCACCTAGGGAAACCTAGCAAACCTATACATTTTTGAAACCTAGACACCCAGGGTAATCCAGGATGCTGTGACTTGTCTGGCTCTCACTAGGTTATGTTACCCAGAATCCCTTGCAAACCTCAAAATCAGTCAAAAAACACATTTCCCTCACATGTCTGTGGTGGAAAGTTCTGGAATCTGCGTGGATCCACAAAATTCAACCCACCTCGCATTTCCCAAAGTCTTCCGGGAAAAATGGTTCCTCACTTGTGTGGGTAGTCCTAGTGCCCGCGACAGGAAACGGCCCAAAACGCAACGTGGGCACAACACATTTTCACTTTCAAACCTCAAAATTTGTCAAGAAAACAAATTTTCCTCAAATGTCTGTGGTGGAAAGTTCTGGAAACTGTGTGGAACCCGCAAAATTCCACCCACCCCGCATTCCCCAAAGTCTTCCGAGAAAAATGGTACCTCACTTGTATGGGTAGGCCTAGTTAGTCCCTGCGACAGGAAACGGCCCAAAACGCAACGTGGACGCAACGTGGACACAACACATTTTCACAGTGTAAACTGACCCTTTTTTTGCAAAGTACCTAGCTCTAGGTTTTGAACACTAGCTCTGCCGGCACCTTGGGAAACCTAGCAAACCTGTACATTTTTGAAAACTAGACACCCAGGGGAATCCAGGATAGGGTGACCTCTCTGGCTCTCATCAAGTTCTGTTACCCAGAATCCCTTGCAAACCTCAAACTTTGACCAAAAAAACACATTTTCGTCACATTTCTGTGGTGGAAAGTTCTGGAATCTGTGTGGATCCACACAATTCCACCCAGTCCGCATTCCCCAAAGTCTTCCAAGAAAAATGGTACCTCACTTATGTGGGTGGGTCAAGTACCCGTAACAGACAAGGGCCCAAAACATATTGAGGCAACTTCAAAATTACCTATCACAAAACAATCTGGTTTTGCATGGGGGGTCCCATGAGTTTTTGGCCCCGGGCTCGGCGGCCATCTAGGGAAACCTACCATACCCATATATTTCTGAAAACTAGACACCCTAGGGAGTCCAGCAAGGTATGGCTTGCGTGAGTCCCCCAACATTTCCCTACCAAGAATCACCTGCAAACCTCAAATGTAGCTGAAAAAATCACTTTTTTCTCAGATTTCTGTGTGTGAAAGTTCTAGAATCTGCGTGGATCCCCAAATTTCCTTCTGCACAGCATTCCCCCAGGTCTCCCAATAAAAATGGTACCTCACTCGCGTGGGTGGGTCAAGTACCTGCGAAAGGCAAGGGCCCAAAACCGATTGAGGCAATATCAAAATTACCTATCACAAAACAACGTGGTTTTGCAAGAGGGGTTCCATGAATCTTTGGCCCCGGGCTCGGCAGCCACCTAGGGAAACCTACTAAACCTACACATTTCGGAAAACTAGACACCCAGGGGAGTCTATCAAGGTATGGCTTGCGTGGGTCCCCCAACATTTCTCTACGCAGAATCCCCTGCAAACCTCAATTTTTTTTTGAAAAAATCTATTTCTTCTCACATTTCTGTCTGGGAAAGTTGTAGGATCACTGGGCTGACACAAATTTCCTACCACCCAGCGTTCCCCCAGGTCACCTGATGAAAATGATACCTCACTTGTGTGGGTAGGCATAGTGGCTGCAACAGGAAATGGTCCAAATCGTACTGTGGAGATTTCAAAATTACCTACAACAAAACGACCTGGTTTTGGGGAGGGGCATCTGGGGTTTTGGCCCCGGGCTCGCTGCCATCTAGGCAAACCTACCAAACCCACACATTTCTGAAAACTAGACACCCTGGGGAGTCCAATGAGGTATGGCTTGCGTGGATCCCCCAACGTTTCCCTACCCAGAATCCCCTGCAAACCTCAAATTCAGCGGAAAAAAACACATTTTCCACATATTTTTATGTGGAATCACCGTGGCAGCACAAATGTCCTACCCCACAGAGTTCTCCTTAGTGTCCCGAGTAAAATGATACCTCACCTGTGTGGGTGTCCAATGCAGAATCGACTAAAAATGTATTTTAAAAAAAATGTAGCGCTTAGAATTCTCGTTGCTGTACCCTTATTCCCTATGTTTTGGGCTCTTCCCAGTCACAGGCCCTTGCCCCACCCACACAAGTGAGGTATCATTTTACTCGGGAGACTGAGGGGAAAGCTGTGGGGTAGGAAATTTGGGCCGGCATGGTGATTCTACCCACACATATGTGGAAATGTGTTTTTTTCAGCTAAATTTGCGGTTTGCAGGGCATTCCAGGTAGGAAAACGTTGGGGAATCCGTGCAAGCCATACCTCGCTGGACTCCCCTGGGTGTCTAGTTTTCATAAATGTGTGGGTTTGGTCGTTTTCCAAGATGGCTGCCGAGCCCAGGGCCAAAAACCCAGGTGACCCCTCTTGCAAAACCAGGTTGTTTTGTGATAGGTAATTTTGATGTCTCCTCAATACGTTTTGGGCCCTTGCCTGTTGCGGGTACTTGACCCACCCATGCGAGTGAGGTATCATTTTTATCGGGAGACCTGAGGGAATGCTGGGTGGTAGGAAATTTGTGATCCACGTGGATTCCAGAATTTTCCCACAGAGAAATTTGAGAAAAGTTATTTTGTTCAGCTAAATCTGAGGTATGCAGGGCATTCTGGGTAGGAAAATGTTGGGGGATCCACGTAAGCCATACCCCACAGGCCTCCCCGGGATGTCTAGTGTTCAGAAATGTGTGGGTTTGGTAGTTTTCCAAGATGGTCACCATGCCTGGGGCCAAAAACCCAGGTGACTCCCCCTGCAAAACCAGGTTGTTTTGTGATAGGTCATTTTGATATCTCCTCAATACGTTTTGGGCCCTTGCCTGTCACGGGTACTTGACCCACCCACGCGAGTGAGGTACCATTTTTATCGGGAGACCTGGGGAAACGCTGGGTGGTAGGAAATTTGTGGATCCACATAGATTCCAGAACTCAACCACACAGAAATTTGAGAAAAAAAATGTTTTTTTCAGCTAAATTTGAGGGTTGCAGGGCATTCTGGGTAGGAAAACGTTAGGGGACCCTTGCAAGCCATACCTAGCTGGACTCCCCCTGGTGTCTAGTTTTCAGAAATATGTGGGTTTGGTGGTTTTCCAAGATGGCGACCGAGTCCGGGGCTAAAAACCCAGGTGACTCCCCCTGCAAAACCAGGTTGTTTTGTGATAGGTCATTTTGATGTCTCCTCAATACGTTTTGGGCCCTTGCCTGTCGCGGGTACTTGACCCACCCATGCGAGTGAGGTATCATTTTTATCGGGAAACCTGAGGGAATGCTGGGTGGTAGGAAATTTGTGGATCCACTTGGATTCCAGAATTTTCCCACAGAGAAATTTTAGAAAAGTTCTTTTGTGCAGCTAAATTTGAGGTATGCAGGGCATTCTGGGTAGGAAAATGTTGGGGGATCCACATAAGCCATACCCCACTGGCCTCCCCGGGATGTCTAGTGTTCAGAAATGTGTGGGTTTGGTAGTTTTCCAAGATGGTCACCGAGCCTGGGGCTAAAAACCCAGGTGACTCCCCCTGCAAAACCAGGTTGTTTTGTGATAGGTCATTTTGATGTCTCCTCAATACGTTTTGGGCCCTTGCCTGTCACGGGTACTTGACCCACCCATGCGAGTGAGGTACCATTTTTATCGGGAGACCTGGGGAAACGCTGGGTGGTAGGAAATTTGTGGATCCACATAGATTCCAGAACTTAACCACACAGAAATTTGAGAAAAAAGTGATTTTTTTTTCATCAATATTTGAGGTTTGCAGGGGATTCTGGGTAGGAAAACGTTGGGGGACCCACGCAAGCCATACCTTCCTGGACTTCCCTGGGTCTCTAGTTTTCAGAAATGTGTGGGTTTGGTAGGTTTTCTATATGGCTGCCAACTCTGAACCAAAAACTCATATGCCCCCTATGTATCCGAATATGACCTGGTTTTGCAAGGGGGGGGGTCACATGAGCTTTTGGTCCCGGGCTTGGCGGCCATCTAGGGAAACCTACCAAACCCACACATTTCTAAAAACTAGAGAACGGGGAAGTCCATGAAGGTATGGCTTGCGTGGATCCACCAACGTTTCTCTAACCAGAATCCCCTGCAAACCTTAAATTTTGATGAAAAAATCACTTTTTTCTCAAATTTCTGTGTGGGAAAATTCTGGAATCCACGTGGATCCAAAAATTTCCTACCACCCAGCATTGCCTCAGGTCTCCCGATAAAAATGATACCTCACTCGTGTGGGTGGGTCAAGTACCCGCGACAGGCAGGGGCCCAAAACGTATTGACGAGACATCAAAATGACCCTTCACAAAACAACCTGGTTTTGTAAGGGGGTCAACTGGGTTTTTGGCCCCGGGCTCGGCGGCCTTCTAGGGAAACCTACCAAACCCACATATTTCTGAAAACTAGACACCCGGGGGAGTCCAGCGAGTATGGCTTGCGTGGGTCCCCCAACGTTTTCCTACCCAGAATGCCCTGCAAACCTCAAATTTAGCTGAAAAAATTTATTTTTCTCAAATTTCTGTGGGGAAAAGTTCTGGAATCTACATGGATCAGAAAATGTCCTACCACCCAACGTTTCCCCAGGTCTCACGATAAAAATGATACCTCAATCGCGTGGGTGGGTCAAGTACCCGCCACAGGCAAGGGCCCAAAACGTATTGAGGAGACATCAAAATGACCTATCACAAAACAACCTGGTTTTGCAAGAGGGGTCACCTGGGTTTTTGGCCCTGGGCTCGGCAGCCATCTTGGAAAACTACCAAACCCACACATTTCTGAAAACTAGACACCCAGGGGAGTCCAGCGAGGTATGGCTTGTGTGGATATACCAACGTTTTCCTACCCAGAATGTCCTGCAAACCTCAAATTTAGCTGAAAAAATAACTTTTTTCTCAAATTACTGTGTGGGGAAGTTCTGGAATCCACGTGGATCCACAAATTTCCTACCACCCAGCATTCCCCCAGGACTCCCGATAAAAATGATACCTCACTCGCGTGGGTGGGTCAAGTACCCGCGACAGGCAAGGGACCAAAACATATTGAGGAGACATCAAAATGACCTATCACAAAACAACCTGGTTTTGCAAGAGGGGTCACCTAGGTTTTTGGCCCCGGGCTCGGCGGCCATCTTAGAAAACTACCAAATCCACACATTTCTGAAAACTAGACACCCGGGGGAGCCCAGCGAGGTATGGCTTGCATGGATCCCCCAATGTTTCCCTACCCAGAATGCCCTTCAAACCTCAAATTTAGCTGAAAACAATACATTTTCCACATATTTTTGGGTGGAATCACTGTGCCGGTACAAATATCCTACCCCACAGCGTTCCCCTCAGTCTCCCGAGTAAAATGATACCTCACTTGTGTGGGTGGGGCAAGGGCCTGTGACTAAGAAGCGCCCAAAAGATAGGGAATAAGGGTATAGCACCAGGAATTCTAAGCTCTACATTTGTTTTAAAATAAGTTTTTAGCCAATTCTGCTTAGGACACCCACACAAGTGAGGTATCATATTACTCGGGACACTACACTAAGGAGAACTCTGTGGGGTAGGACATTTGTGCCGCCACGGTGATTCCACACAAAAATATGTGGAAAATGTGTTTTTTTCAGCTGAATTTGAGGTTTGCAGGGGTTTCTGGGTAGGGAAACGTTGGGGGATCCATGCAAGCCATACCTCATTGGACTCCCTAGGGTGACTAGTTTTCAGAAATGTGTGGGTTTGGTGGGTTTTCCTACATGGCGGCAAGCCCGGGGCCAAAACCCCAGGTGCCCCCCCCAAAAGCAGGTAGTTTTGTTATAGGTAATCTTGAAGTCTCCACAATACGATTTGGGCCATTTCCTGTTGCAGCCACTATGCCTACCCACACAAGTGAGGTACCATTTTTATCGTGAGACCTGGGGGAACGCTGGGTGGTAGGAAATTTGTGTCAGCCCGGTGAGCCTACAACTTCCCCACACTGAAATATGGGAAAAAATAGTTTTTTTCAACAAAATTTGAGGTTTGCAGGGGATTCTGGATAGGGAAATGTTGGGGACCCACGCAAGCCATACCTTGCTGGACACCCCCGGGTGTCTAGTTTTCAGAAATGTGTAGGTTTGGTAAGTTTCCCTAGATGGCCACCTAGCACGGGGCCAAAAACTCATGGGACCCCCCTTGCAAAACCAGTTTGTTTTGTGATAGGTAATTTTGATGTCGCCTCAATAGGTTTTGTGCCCTTGTCTGTCGCGGGTACTTGACCCACCCATGCGAGTGAGGTATAATTTTTATCGGGAGACCTGGAGGAATGCTGTGTAGAAGGAAATTTGTGGATCCACGCAGATTCCAGAACTTTCCCACACAGAAATCTGAGAAAATAAGTGATTTTTTTCAGCAAAATATTAGGTTTGCAGTGGATTCTCGGTATGAAAATGTTGGGGGACCCACGCAAGCCATACCTTGCTAGACTCCCCATAGTGTCTAAATTTCAGAAATGTGTGGGTTTGGTAGGTTTCCCTAGATGGCCGCCGAGCCCGGGCCAAAAAACTCATGGGGCCCCCCCTTGCAAAACCAGGTTGTTTTGTGATAGGTAATTTTGAAGTCGCCTCAATAGGTTTTGGGCCCTTGCCTGTTACGGGTACTTGACCCAACCACATAAGTGAGGTACCATTTTTCTCGGAAGACTTTGGAGAATGCGGGCTGGGTGGAATTTTGTGGATCCACACACATTCCAGAACTGTCCACCACAGAAATGTGACGAAAATGTGTTTTTTTTGACAAATTTTGAGGTTTGCAAGTGATTCTGGGTAACAGAACCTGGTCAGAGCCAGACAAGTCACCCCATTCTGTATTCCCCTAGGTGTCTAGTTTTCAAAAATGTATAGATTTGCTAGGTTTCCCTAGGTGCCGGCAGAACTAGGGTTAAAAATCTACAGCTAGGCACTTTGCAAAACAGTGTCAGTTTTCACTGTAAAATGTGGTGTGTCCATGTTGTGTTTTGGGCCGTTTCCTGTCGTGGGCACTAGGCCTACCCACACAAGTGAGGTACCATTTTTCTCAGAAGACTTTGGGGAATGCGGAGTGCATGGAATTTTGTGGATCCGCCCAGATTCCAGAACTTTCCACCACAGAAATGTGAGGATAATTTGTTTTTTTGGACACATTTTGATGTTTGCAAGGGATTCTGGGTAACAGAACCTGGTGTGAACCAGTCAAGTCACCCCATACTGGATTCCCCTTGGTGTCTAGCTTTCAAAAATGTATAGGTCTGGTTGGTTTCCTTATATTCCCGTTGTGCTAGGGCCCAAAATCCACAGGTAGGCACATTGCTAAAATCAAGTCTGTGCCTAGTGGGCTTTCTGTCGCCCTGGGGGGCAATCGGGGGGGTTGCCCCGATATGCCCCCAAGGGCGGCACAATGCCCCCACGCATAAAAAAAGTCAGCGTAATCGCTGGCACCTAGTGGGATTTCCGCCCCCCCGGGGCAGATCAGGGGCCACTTTCCCCATCTGCCCCTCGGTTGGGGGAGGGGGGGGCAGAAAGACTGTGCATTATTTTGGGAAGGCGTGGGCATTAGCATTCTGGACTGTCCTCAACCCTGAATTAAAAAAAGAATTCCTGAAGGCTAGCGGGCTCCCCCCCCCCCCCCCCACCGGGGGCAGATAAGGGGCTGTTGCTCCAATATGCTTTCGGGAAGAGGCAGAAAGACTGTGGTAATTGTTTTGAGGTGGGGGCATTATCATGCCCATTCTGGGCAGCCCCCACCCCCATGTCAATAAAAACAAGCGTTGGCATAGCCGAAGGTCTCGCTTTTGGGACCTTATAAGTATTTAGTTATGCAGCACAATATCCTTGGTGCAACAACACCAACTGTTGCATGGCTAAACACTTATAAGGTCCCAAAGGCAAGACCTATTGGCTATGCCAATGCTTGTTTTAGTTTGCATTCAATTGCCTGCATAATAGATAGCGAAGAAACACTGCATGGTTTGGAAGGCGTTCGTTGGTTTTCAGAGTCAGTGTGGCTCCTTTTGACAAATGGAGGTGATTTGCTGCAAGAATTGCTCACCTTATTCTGGTGTTTGCTCAGCGTGTGAATTATGTGGTTTTTGCGCGCATGCTCTTTTTCTTCCCAGCAGTGCTATGTTAACAAATTAACGCAAGGTTTCATAAACCATATTCAATAAATAACATGCTGTCCAGGTTCTCATCGCTTTCCTTTGCAAATGTAAAAGTGAACTGCACAATGAATCAGGAATTCGGCGTGAAGAATGAGCTTGCCGCGATGCCAGCCTTTCCCAAAGGTGCCCCTGAGCAGCCTGCCAAGAAGAGGCCGCCGAGGCACTGGTAAAAGCTGCTAATTATTCAACGCTCGTGGGGAGGCAACAGGTGGGAGCGATGTTTTACAATCTAAACCTTTCATACGCGGTATGATGTTTTCTTTCGGCTGGCCTGCGTCGGTTGTAACTGTTCTCATAAACAGCTGCGGAGCACAGAAGGTAGATCTCGGAGACCTCCCAGTTCCGGCCAGGAAGCAGCTGACAGGACCTGTGACATGGCGGCCACGACAGCACACACGCAGTACTGTTGGCTTACCATAGGGCGCACCGGTCAGAGGAACAGCCCATCATGTCTGTACTGTGTAGCTTTTCATGGAAAACATTAGCACTTTTCCACGCGGAGAGCAATTTTATGCAAACACAACAATGTTATTTTTTCTCTGAAAAGACCTCCTTCCGTCTTACACCACAGTTTAAGGAAACAAACTGCGTAAAAACTATTTTGAAAGAAATAATATGGAAGCAACACCGTTTTCGGAAAAATAGCGAAAGGGAACGAATACTATGGCTTTTTTCTATATATCATATAAAAAGCAGTACGCTTCTTCACAGGATTTTTCCATGCTTTATTTTGACGTTTTGTCAATTTCATTTCTTCTCATCAAATAATATTTTTCTCTTCATATGAAAAGGGATATTGTGTGATGAAGTTTGGCATAAGTTTCACTTCGAGAGAACATTTTTTATTGACAGCTGTTTTTTCAATTGCAGGCATATTGAATGTACCTGGGGAAGGTTAAGGCAACGCAATAAAAACAGTGGCACGAAATTCACGTTAAACAAGACGGCAAACACCCGAGTGGTGCGCGCGCAGCAGCGCCAAAACTGAAAGTAATCACGCTTCAGATGGCGCCTCGGGCGCTGAAAGCTGGCAGCTGTGCACGTTCACGCTCGCGTGAGCGCAAGCTTTAGGTCAGCAAAAGCTAGTGGGTAGCACTTTGAAAACCCACTTACTAAATGTCTCGCCTGAGACAGCGCATGCGCTGGCTCAGGGGAGACCTAAAAACAATCCCCGGTTTCTAGTGGGCTTTCTGCCCCCCTGGGGGACAGATTGGGGGCTACTGCTCCAGTCTGCCCCCTGGGGGGGAGGGGGCAGAAAGACTGCCATTTCTCTGGAGGGGGTGGGAGCATTGCCATGACCTTTTGGGGCAGCCCCCACCCCAATGTCAATAAAAAAATCCCTGTTTTCTAGTAGGCTTTCTGCCCTTCTCTGGGAGCATTGCCATGCCCTTTTTAGGCAGCTCCCACCCCAAAGTCAATTAAAAAAAATCCCTGGTTTATAGTGGGCTTTCTGCCCCCCCAGGCAGGGCAGAAAGATTGACATTTCTCTGGGGGGGTGGGGTCATTGTCATGCGCTTTTTGGGCAGCCCCCACACCAACGTCAATAAAAAAATCCCTGGTTTCGAGTGGACACTCTGCCCCTCCCCGGGGGCTACTTTCCCCATCTGTCCCCCAAGGGGGGCAGAAATACTGTTGCGGCCAAACAAATATGGGGGAAGCAAAGGCCCTTGCCCAAGGGGCCGCTCCCCCATCCCTGGTGCTAGTGGGTGGATCCCTGCTTGGGGATCGCCCTCCTCGGGTGATCCCCAAGCAGGGATCCACTAGGGAAGGGTACCATTGGAAAGGGGAGATTCTCCCCTTTCCAACGATACCTTTCCCTTTTCGGTGCTCGGGGAGATGAGATAGCCCCACAAGCACCCAAACTGAGAAACTGAAACTAAGTTTCAGTTATGATTTTGTTGCCATTTCAATGGCGCGCCATGCGCGCCATCGTCATTGCAATGAAATACAAAAATAGGCCTGGGGAGGTTGGGGAAGCTCTTCCCCACCTCCCCAGGCAAAAACAAAATGGGAAATCCCTCTGCTGTCTGCAGAAGAGGGATTTTCTGAGCATGTGCTCATGACGGAATGGTTCCGTCATGAGCGCACTAGAACATGTGCTCATGACGGAACCATTCCGTCTTGAGCATGGAAGGGGTTAAAGACTGAACTCAGACCAATTTTGTCTGTATAAAAATATGAAGTTATTAAATTTCTAGAACCAAGCGAAACCTGGCACAGTTAAGTGAAATAAATGCTTTGCAAAATATTATGCAGTGTTTGAAATACAGGTAATTCATGGTATTGAAATTACTGTACAGATTACTTTTTAGTTACTTTTTAGATTACTTTTTAAGTTACTTTTTCTACTCAGTGTGATATGCCTAGATATCACACTGGAACATTTCCTAGAGAAAAGGTAAGTAAAATCAGTTTCTGCAAAATTGTTATTTTTCAGGTTTTCATACAAATCAACTCCACGCTAACAATTTTTAGAGAAAAACAGTCAATAGGTTCCTATAAAGAGAAATGAAGTTAACGGTTACCAGGTAAGAAATCGGACTTTAGGGTTTAGTTTCTGGGGTTAGAACACGGGTTCCTCCAGGGTCGAGGATGCACTCTCAACATACCCTCAGCGGTACTAGGGCGGCCGGGTGTAGAGTGCTGAGGCCCAATGTTATCCAATAGGGGATGAGGGCCTCCGGTTGGTGGCTGCTCAAGAGCAGGCCACAAAGTTGTGGGAGCAAAGCTCCTGGTGTTAGGATAAGTGCAAAGGGGGATCCGGTTTAGCACAAAAAGTGTACCCGCAGCGGTGGCTGGGTGCAGAGTTCTGTTTTGGCGTCAGGTGCCCTGTTATTTTCAATTCCGATTTTTGGTTTTGGGTTTTAGCTGCAGGCTCAGTCCAGGAAGACTTATGTGAGGAACCAACAGCTGGGCAGGTAAGTTGGAGGGCTCGGGGACATACGTGCACCTCTGGTTCTTTTCTCCAGGACGCAGGGTGGCTAGATGCAGAGGTGTCTTTTGAGGTCGGATTTCACCTTACTGGGCTACTTGCGGTTGGGGTTGGTCTCCATGCAAAGGCTGCAGGCGACGTTGGGGAGTCCTGGAGGGGTCAACCCACGGTGTACTCGGACTCTGGAGTGCTGGGGAACCTTTCTGGGATCGGAGGGCCACTCGAACTTGGACGGTAGGCGACGGGTGCAGTGGTGGTTCCAGGAATTGGGTTTCTTTGTCCTCAGCAGGCTCAGAGTCTATCTTGGGAGTTTCTTTTGAACAGAGCTGCTATTCACAGGAGATCTGGTCTTTGTTGAAGGCAGTCAATCCTCCCAGGGTTCTGGAGGTCGCTGGCTGCAGGACAAGGTGACTTTTGCCACAGGATCTCTGGAAACTGTAGACGGGCCGGTAGGGCTGGGGCCAAGTCAGTTCTTCTCTGCAGTCTCCTCTGCTGGGCGTCTTCTTTTGTCCTTCTTCTTCATAGGTTGCGGGAATCCGACTTCTTGGTTCAGGGCTGCCTTCTAAATACTGCATTTAGGGAGAGTTTTAGAGGTCTCGAGGTCAGTAGCCAATAGGCTACTGACCTTAGTGTGACTACACCCTTGGTGTGCTCACCCCACGTGAGGGAGTGAGCACAATCCCTAATCCTGATTGGGGAGTGCCTGCCGTTTGCAAGATGGCAGGCACTGAAGAGTGGGCTTCACCTCGCCTCCTCCTCCTGCGGGGTGGGGTTGGCAGAGGTGGGCACACATTTTGGGGTGGCTAATTTTTCCCGCCTTACTTCCCGACAAAAAGGAGGGGAGACAGGAAGGGGGCCTGCTCCTGGCAGAAGGAGAGGCTGAGGGTCGCATTACAAAGGCTGCAAGGCCTTTGAAGCTCCCCTACCATAGATGTCTCTTTCTGGCCTGGGGGAGGTGTGAACACCTCCACCCAGGAAAGGCTTTGTTTCTGGGCTCAGGGAGTGAAGGCTCCCACCTCAGAGGACCAGAAACATGTCTCGTGGTGGCAGGCTGGTGTATACTAGTCAGGGAACCCACCAGAGGCTGGCCATTTTTCCAGGGATAAGATGCCCTCTGAGTGGATTTTTCATTAAATCCCACACTGGCATCAGTGTGGATTTAATGTGCTATGAAGTTTGATGCCGAACTTTCCAGTTTTCAGTAAAGGCATTATGGTGCTATGGAGTTCATAATGACAAACTCCCAGCAATATATATACTCTCAATGGCATTACTGCACTTACAATGTCTAGGAATTGGTCTAGACACTGTCGGGGTACAGGGCTCATGTACTTGAACCCTCACCACTGGTATAGTGCACCCAGCTAGAGAGGTGGCTGAACTATGCCAGGGCAGTGGGTTTTACATATGGAACACAGGGATGTGTGTCATGTCGATTCTTCACTTTGTTCTGCACCAAAACATGCAGCCTGCAATGGCAGTGTGTGTGTGTGTAAAGGTACAGAGCCTCTAAGGGTGGCACAATAAGTGCTGCAGTCCTTAGAGGCCTTCCCTGGCCACAGTGCCCTTGGTACCCATAGTACCCTTTACAAGGGTCTGACATGTGGCCAGAGAGATGTCAATTCGGAGTACAAGGTACAGTTTTTGGGAAAGAACACAGGCCCTGGGAACCTGATTAGCAGGGACCCAGGGCACATCAGGTCAAAGTGCATCAGTAGTCTGGCAAAATATCAGCGGGTTACTGCAACAGTAACCCCGCTTCCTACATTGACTATGAATGGTCAATGCACCATTTTGTCAAGAAAATTCATAACAATAAATATAGCAGGCCACAAAGGCAAATCAATAAAAGAGATATCATTCAGCAAAAATTAACTTTGGATTTAAATAGTTTAAAATGAAGCCAATATAAGCACTCCCTTTCTGGCAGAACAAAACTTGTTCTCCATCAGAAATTCTAGCAGTTGATAAACCCAGTGTGCTCTTGAAACTGTTCATTGAATTGCAACCACAACTGGTTGTAAGGTTCTGATGGGTACCGAAAGAGGCCTCACCTCTATTACTCCTACCAAAAATAATGTAGAACAAGACAGTTTTTTAGTCCCCTCCTTTTTTTTATTTATATGATTTCCCAAAGAGCCCTTAGTAAGTGTAGATTTCTTCACTTTAAGGAGGATGTGTTTGCTCTAACTCCTGTAGGATTACAACACACCTTGGGTGCATTTCACTTCACCAATACACAGACCAATATACTGACATACATTATCTTAAAGTTAATACAGCAAAAAGTAAAATTATAACCTTTAATTACAAAATAATATTGATTTAGCTGGCACTTGGGAGAAGTAAAATTGGATAAAGTGAAATCGTGCCCTTACCTAAGAATAGTTTTATCACACAACTTTAGTAATGCTCTGCATATAAAACACGCCACCTCAAGAGCCATAAAGCATACAAAAAATTATGGATGGAATGCTTGAAGTGTTCTCAGCCATTGGTAATTACTCAGGCCGCATCCCATTCCCTCGTTATTTTGCATACCATGCCACATCAGTTTGGACCCAGCCATATGTGAATCAGCCTTAACCCTGCTTCAATGGAAACAGTCCAGCCAGAACTGCCAGGCCAGGTCCTCTCTGAACCAGAACACAAGCAATCCAGGATCAGTTTCGCCCTAGTTAGGGCTCATAAGCCAGGTATAGCTTGGTTCCAGTGCCACAGTGAGCACATGACCCAAGTCTGGGGTGACCACTAAAGTATACAAAAAAAGGATGAATGGAATGCTTGAATTAACGCCCTAGCGCATGGCGGAGGGATGTGTCTACTATATTAGTGTTGAGGTCACAGACATTTTCTACATGTGTTGAATGTCTGCAAAACAAAAGTTCCCTCCACCTTAGTCTACTTGATAGAATATCTTACTCCTAAATCTTTTCATTTCTTGACAAGGTGGAGGGCAAAATAGTATGTTCATTTTGCTCAATGAAGCAACTTGTTCCAGTGCAAGCACTAAGACTTGAACTTGGGTTTTCCACTGAATTCATGAGAAACCTAGCGGTCATTATTAGATGAGGTTACTGGATCTCAAACTTTTTTTCTAGTCCCCTCAGAGAATTAGTAAAGTTTGAAATGAATACTCTCTCATGCCTAAATGGATGGTTTAATTATAAAGTTCAAGTTGCACACACAAATTCATTCATTCTCTCAAAAAGATATAGAAGGCTGTGTTTCAGTTAGTCAAAATAAATCAATTTTAACTGATCAACATTCAAATTTGTGTTTTAAATTGGATTATGAACATTGTGTCAGATTAAAGTCTTGTCTAATTTCAGCAAATACAGTGTACCTTGGTAAATTGCATTGTAAACATATCTAAGCATGCACCAAGGACACAAACTAAGGAGATGCCTTTTTATGTTGCACACAGGTGGATAACCTACCAGATCAGCCCTTGAAAACTGGGAATGTTTCCTTCTTATAGACCATGTCTGTTATCTGTGCCATCTGGCTATCCACTATATAAACCATATAATTATGTCCTGCATTGTCGAATGCCACAGAAAAACTGATGGGAACTTTGTCAATGTGCTACAATAGCAAAATGTTAGAAAATATAATCTCCCTAATTATGTCACCACCCGATCCCAGAGTCTGTTAGTGTTTCAAAACGGTTCAGTATATTCATACTATTGTTTTAACTAGTATTTAAATAAGACATGTAATTTATAGTCAGTATTTTTTAATGTGCATGATACTCTATTTCTCTACGTACATTTTGATGCTATGGTGTTCTCCATTTAATGACTAATCATTTAACTAAAACTGAATAATTACATTTAATTGAATATTGTATAGAAAATGATTAAGGTAGAGAATTCTGCGGTTGACTTTTTTTTTTTACATGTTTTGTCTTGACTGAATAGAAATTCAAAACTTTAAGTCTGACCTATGTTGGCATAATCCCATATTCTCAATGCCGATAACCATATTGTGAATTTACAGTAGGATTACAGCTTACGCATTGCTTACCATCGGTTGGCTTTATTGACATTTTCATTTAATTGCCTCTAATTCAATGCTTTGCCTTCCTTTTCTTGTGTTAGTTCTTCCGATGGAGGATAGCCTCTTTGTGATCCTACAAGCACCGCAACAAAGATATTTTTGCATTGGTATGACTGAAGAGCAGACTTTAAGTTGTTTTTGTTTTATGTCCTACATTCCACATATCGCATGAACGCACAACCATTGACACACAAAGGATTTCATGGCACTGAGAGGAGGGTCATCTGATGCACTCTCACTCTCTCAGCTGGCATTTGAGGCAACAGGTGTACACGTACTTAGCATGACACTACTCCTGGAGGCCAAAAGTCAGGACTGGGACAGAATAGAGACCTGAGCACCAAGTCCATTAGCGAATCAGATAGTTAAAAAGTGTCCCAAATTCTGGAATTCAGGGCAGTTTTGAACTTTTAAAGACACACTCTAACAGTGTTTTGAAAGGTATAGGGGCCTGCATGCTTTTGTGCTGCAGTCCATGTTTGCGGTAATATCTGAGAAATCAACAATAAACAATGGCCCACCAGACCATAAAAGAGGCCCAAAAACAGCCCACACAATGACCGGTCAATCGGCCCTTCAGGCACTGCCAGATCATTCTATGGTGCCCACTTAAAACTGCTCTCTGAGCTACTACAAAGGACTAAATAGCTGAATCCTATGGAAAGTAAATTACGCCTTGGAAATCGTTCCCCTCTAGTTTCTTACAATTCTTTATTCTTTTTTAATTCTGTTCAGAGATTTCTGAGTGAAAAGTATTTTGAAAAATATATCATACCATTAAAACAATAACAAATATTGAATTCAAAGTACAGTTTTGAGAAAACCTAAGAAATGTGTTTGTTTTTCTTCCAGTATTTTGAAATGTTTATATTTTACTTTTTTACCAATTGTTTACAAGCACTGGTAAAGCTAACGGCTCGGCTTTTGCATTATAAAGGCGATACTTATTGACTTTGCCAATGCTTGTTTCATCTAGTTCAGTGATCTCCCACCCGCCCCCTCTTCCTATTGAGGTGGGGTCTATGGCTATATTCCCAGGGGACTGCAAATGCTTCTTCTTTTAGCTGTAAATGAAGACAGCTAGAAAGTCCAACTTTATTTACATGCAGCAGTTGAAGTGCATAGAAAAGCGTGGTAACTGTAATACTGAGTGCCAAGGGGCAGGGTCCATGAGTGTGGTGAAGGGAGTCAAAGATGTGGCTAAAAAGAACAAAATGTATTGCACTTTGTTGGTTTTTCATCTTTAGGTAACAGCATATGAAATAAAATGTACACACCATAAATTAAAAATAAAGGCAAGATAAACCTATCAGTGAAAAATCTACTCTTTTACGTTGTGAAAGCTCAGTTGGGTATACATATTGATCCAGCGGAAAGGGGCAAATTTACATATCCTCCCTGCGTCCCAGATTCGTCAACCGCACTTACTCATTCACACACGCATTCATTGGTGGGGCCCATAACACCAACACACATACGTTTTCTCCCACGAGTCTGCGCGCAGGAGGAATCGATGTATCCCGCTGGAGATGTGTGGGGGGGGGTACCTTATTACCTATAGGAAAGAAAAATGATATTACAGAATATACATATTTACATCACCACCTATAGGATCCTAACCTTAACATCAAGGCACTCCACCACTTGGTCGACGGACCAATTAGTTGGACTGGTTGATGGTGATTTAGAACCAGCTAAAACACATTAAAGCTTCAGAATCCTCTAGTAACCTAATGGAAAAACCACAAACTCATTATTTGTGTTAATCAAATTTTGTTTATCTAAATCTTGTTCGCAATTATATCTTTAGCATTTCGGTAAATCAAGCTTGAATTTCAGTCAATCAAAACAAATTGCATGACATTTTAGATTTACCTATTCTTGCTATCGGGGTCTTTTCTAATTCAATTGGCTCTGCATAAACCAAATTCTCTGCTCAATTGCCCCAATAAAAGGCAG
Source organism: Triturus cristatus (assembly GCF_964204655.1). Lineage (NCBI taxonomy): Eukaryota > Metazoa > Chordata > Amphibia > Caudata > Salamandridae > Triturus > Triturus cristatus. The sequence goes on along the minus strand of NC_140584.1, from coordinate 825,953,172 downwards.
GCCAAGACTCAAAAGTCCGGGAAAGTTCTTTGCTCAGCACGTCACAGTCCCAAAGATCTCCAAAGGACCAGGAATCGTGCAAGCATGTAGCTCATCTGTCATCGCCTGGGGGGTGGGTAGGGGTGTGACTCTCCCTATTCTACTATCCTTTTTATAATAAAATTCTGGGTAACATGAAACATTTCTTAGGCAATAATGAAATTTGATTGGTCCATTTGAAGAAATTTGTAATATCATCCAACTTTCCCAGAATTTGGTTCTCAGAGAAGTGCTGGGTCACTTCCTTGGTTTAGGTCATAATCATGCAACATTGTTGTATCCTGGTTGTAGAAGATCATTGTTTCCTCTGGTGATTTTCACTGACTGAAGTTTGGCAGTCCTCCATGTTCCTATCCTTGACCAGGAACACTGTGCTCTGAATTGAGGATGCCTGGAGATCTACGGAGCCATTCCAGTCTGCGCAGTAGACATCGCGCTCACGAGACAGTGGCCACTTCCGAACTCCATTTTGAATGTCATGGCTTGGTAGGCCCGAATGCCAACTTAAGCGAAACAGACACAAAAGAATAATTAATATGCGGAAATGAAGATTCTAATGTTAAACCCATACTAATCCCTTTATGTATTAATATTTTCCTAGCTTACAGCGACATTTAAAGCAATAATACTCACCGTTCGGTCCTATCAGGAACGCAAACGTCACCAAAGCAACATAAATCATGCAATATTCTATCACCACACGTACTACTGTTAATAGGCATACTACAATTAGTTATTAGAGTAATTTTGCCATGCAAATAGCAGAGTCCCGCGTGTAATTTGTGTTTACCAAAAATGCAAATTGTTGGTTAGTATAACACAGCACCCAGTTAATTCAAATTATAATATAAAGCGATTAAGTAATTAGTATTTTCATGCAAAATAGAGAAGGTATACAAAATTTTGCTTTACCTGCTCCATCAATCCCCCCTTTGGTGATTTTTAATATCACCATAAAATCCCTTAAATTTTGATAAAATTTATAATAGAAATGAATTCAGTTCTCTTAAGTTTCGTTAGGTCCTGTGATTGTTTCCCCTGTTTCTTTTATTTATTTTTTTATTTTTTTATTAGCCAAAAGAAAAAGGTCCCAACAAGAAAAGAAAAGGGATTACAAAACATAGCATGGCAACAAGGCAAGAATAAACATGCATTTGTGGTCTGTATCACTTAGTCCCATTGTAGACAGAGCCACGTACTGTCTGTTCTGTTATAAGCAGAGGGACCCCTAGCTTTGGCTAGAGCAATCTCCATCTCATATACCCCTCTTAATAGCGTCCAGAACTCTGCAAGTGTTGGGGGTTTTGAGTCGATCCATACTCGAGCAATGCATAACCGACAGCAAGCCATTGTAATAGAAAATAAAGAAGCAGAAATAAAACCTGAATCCTCCATAATCCCCAAAAGAATCTCTTTCTCAGAAATAATAATGTTACGACCCGACATATTACATAGCTCCTTTGCGATCAACGACCAAAAGGTAGAGAGTGCTGGACATGTGATAAACATGTGCCTGATATCTGCTGCGTACAATAAACATTTAGGACAGTGAGTTTTAGATGTGGCATTAGATACCGCCCATTTAGAAATAATTTCGGGCGTATAATACAAAAGGAATAACATACGGTGCTGCTGGAGTTTTAGATTAATAGAGGTAACAGATGTGTTAATAGTTAGTAGCGACCTATACAAATCTGTTGTGGTGATGCTGATACCAAAATGCCGATTAAGTTTTTCTACAGCGGAGACAGCATCATCGGTTACACCTGTAAGTACATTTTTATAAATTTTCCCTATGCAACCCCTGCCCTTAAATTGAAGAATTGCCCTTGCAGATTCGCCCAGCATACCAACAGACAATAGACCTTCCCTGTTAATAAAAAAATCTCTAATTTGCAAAAATTTAAAAAACGAATGGTGTGGGATCCCAAATTCGTCTCTAAGGGAAGAGAAAGATCTGAATCCGTCCTGATCATGCAGTTGTCCTAATTGAAGTACACCGCAACGGTGCCAGATCTTCCAGGCAGAGTCCCCAAATAAAACCCCCAAACGGGGGTTTCCCCTTAGGTAGATATTTGCATGCAGATCAGGGATATCGTAGGACTTTGCGATATCGCGCCATATCCAAAAAGCGTGTCTCAATACCTTAAAACGAACACGTTTAAAGTAATTCGGGTCGAACACCCTAAATAAAACAAATCTATACTCCGACCCACAAACTAATTCGTATGCAGGCCATATTTGAAATATACCGAAACCTGCCATCAGGCTCTGTAAGCGCGTAGCAAAAGCAGACCAAAAATATAATTTAAAATCGGGTAGACCAAAGCCCCCCTTTTCGTATGGTAATTTGAGAAATTTAATAGCCGTCTGGCCCTTTTGTACCCCCAGATAAAACTGCCTATGATGCCATCCAGTTTTTAAAAAAATGCAAATGAGACCCGCAAAGGAATACTCCTAAACAAATACAAAAATTTTGGGAGGACATTCATCTTAATAATGTTACAACGCCCCCAGATAGTTAAAGGAAGTTGATGCCACTTACGTAGATCTAGAGCAACTTTCTTCATCAATGGTTCATAATTAAGTTTTACTATTTCTTCCGTGTGGCTATTGAGGCAAACCCCCAGATATGTAGCTTTTTGGGTAACGCCCAACATGGGTAAATGTGGGGTATGTTCGATATTAGTTATGGTTTGGGTTTTATTAGTATTAAGTTTATACCCTGAGATCGATCCAAATTGCTGTGCTTCCGATACAATCTCCATCATCGCTTGGACCGGTTCGGTTGTAAAAACGGCTATATCGTCCGCATAGGCAGTTACCTTGATGTGAACGTCATTGTATGTAACCGGGATAATATACTGATTCCGTAGCAGATGGCGAATTAACGGTTCAATGTATATTGCAAACAACAGAGGTGAAAGAGGACACCCCTGCCGGGTACCCCTCTGAATAGAAATTAGATCCGATGTCAGTCCATTAAGTCTAATAACGGCCTGTGAATTTGTATAGATTGTCTGGATAGCCGAGATAAACCTGCGACCGATTCCCACTTCCAGCATAATAGTCCAAAGTGCTCTCCAGGACACTCGGTCGAAAGCCTTCTCGGCATCCAGCATTAACATTGCTACATTACCGCCCAGACATTGAGCAGCGTCAAAAACTGCTATGGCTGTGTTGATATGCATAGTGGTATCCCGCCCTGGGACGAAGCCGTGCTGTTGGTCTGACACTATTAACTGAATATATGGGGCAAGTCGGGAAGACAGAATTTTGGAGAAAAAAATGTGCGTCGTGGTTAATGAGTGAAATTGGACAATAGGAGCCTCTCTCGACTGGGGGATTCCCTTTTTAAGGAAGACAACTATATTAGTCTGTTTCCAAGATAAGGGGGCATCTTTGCCATTCAGTATATCGTTGACAACCATCATAAAGATCGGACTCAAAATTCCTAAAAAAGTTCTATAGAACTCCAAGGGCAGAGCATCACCCCCAACAGCCTTTCCTGAGGGTAAAGCCTTAATAGCTTCTAAAATTTCAATTCCATCCACATCCCTATCCATTGATAAAGTAGCTAAAGAGTTTACAACATTCAAGCCACTCTCCTGTAGATAGGCTGCCAACGTTTGTGCGTCACACTTCGTATCATCTCTGTAAAGGTCTGCATAAAACTGCCTAAATTGCGCCAAGATCTCTACAGGTTGATGATAAATTAGGCCATCCCCCCCAGTAATACACTTGATTTGCGTATAAGCCTTGGAGTCCGCCAGCTGGTAAGCGAGTACCCGTCCGATCCTTTCCCCATATTCATACTGACGCAGCCTAAATTTGTGATACTGGCTAGCAGCTTTCTCCTTTAACTCTCGAGTGATCTTAGCTCTTGCAATTATAAGCTGTTTATACGTAATCGGCTTCTCGAGGGTCTTTGTTCATTATGTCTTGGATATGACGCTGTTCAAGTTCCAGACATGCCCTGCGCCCAGCAGATGCGAGGCGCAATCTGATCTGATTTTGACGGAATAGGTATTGTTGGGTAATGCCCCTGATATATGCCTTAAGACTATCCCATACCATAGACCATGCAGCAGAATGGGCGTTAAACTCTAGAAAATCCGTTAATTGTCCTTGCATGAACTGACAATAGTTATCATTTTTAAGCAAGCTCTTAGGAAAAGTGAAGCCCCTCATCGTCCGCTGTATTGTTGATCCTAAAAATATTGAAAATAATAGAGGATTATGATCTGATGTGATTTTTTGACGAATCGCAATATTAGAATCTACCAGGCGGGATTGTTTGACAAAAACCATATCAATCCTTGAATATTGGCGGTGGGGTTGTGAAAAATATGTAAAGCCGTTAACTAAAGGGTGAGACTCCCGCCATAGATCGACCAGCTGGTGTATACGCATCAGGTCTTTAATAGCCGCCCTAGTGGATACCATTCTCACCCGACCCGTGGTATTTGAAGAGTCTATCTTCTGGTCTAAGACGCAATTAAGGTCTCCCATGAATATTAATTCGCCATCCCAGCCCAACAGCTCTGAGTTTAAAAAAGAAATATCCGCTGGGCAGTCGTTATTCGGACCATAAACCACACAAATTGTAATTTTATGATTATATGCCATTAATTGAGCGATCACCCAGCGTCCCTTACTATCGCCAAGTGTACGTAAAAGTGTAAAGTTCGTATTTCGTGCTTGTAAAAGAGCGACGCCAAGGATCGAGACAGTCTGAGAGGTGCAAATTATCAATTCAAATCCCATTTGCTTGAAAAAATTACGGTCCTTAAAAGCCAGGTGCGTCTCGGTGAGACCAATGATCTGTGGTTTGTATGCTTTAAGTTCCTCCGAGACTAAGCGGCGCTTAGCGAGAGAGTTCAAACCAGCTACATTCCAGCAAATTGTACGAATTCTAGACATAAATTCTCTATTATTGATCTTAGCCACAGTCCCTCCAAGCCCCTATCTTGTCCTGCAGAGGAGTTCCTGTGTGGACCTTTGACACTCTTTTGGCTATTTTCATTTTTTTTTTTACCCTCCACCCGCCCATCCCACCCCCCTACTCGAATGACTCCCACCTTGACCAGTGTGGTCAAACAAATCAAATCAATCAGTTCCCCACACCAAAATACCTGTGACCACCCTGTCAAACCCCTGTGCCTGCGAAACGGAATCACCCCCTTCCCCGCTGTCATCAGGACAGCACTGCACCAGAGCGCACCCCCAAGGGCCCCCCCGCATCCAACTGAACACCGACATCCAAACATAGAAGTAAATGTGTATTACAAAAGCCCCCACCAAAAAAGTACCACATATATCCTGACTCCTGAAGACGAAATCCAGAAAAAAAAAAAAAAAAAAAAACCCATATGTATAAACCATTACAAATCCCACTTTCATTTCTTCGAGGGATGTTGCCACTTAAGTAAACTTATTTTAGCCTCCTGTTCGTTAAAGAAAATGTGCGAGTGACCATCTTTGATCACTTTGAGGCGGGCAGGATCCTGCAAAAACACTGACGCACCGACAGCCTTAAATGGATCCATGAGCTGCCTTAACTGCCACCTTCTGTCCATAGTTTGTTTACACAGGTCGAAGCGGACAAAAATCGACATGGATTCATATTGTATTGGAGTAGTTGGTCTAGCCTTAAAGAAAATGGCTTGCCTCAATAAAAAGTTCCCTATATAAACCAGAATTGGTCGAGGAAATTTTGAGGACCGGGAAGTGCTTGCTGAGAGAGGGAGCCGGTGCGCTCTTTGTACTTGCGAATCCATGTCCCAGTCAGTGAGATCTGTAAATACTTTAGAAAAGAGGTTGACAATAAATGCCCGAGCGTCAATACCCTCTCTCCCCTCAGGGACCCCAAAAACCCTCAGGTTTTGACGTCTCTGCCGGTTCTCCAAATCCTCGACTTTAGATTGCATGGTCGACATCAGCTGCTCCTGAGCTTTAATTGAGGCGCATGTAGCGATATTAACCTCCTCCACTTCAGCGACACGCTGTTGGAGATCTGTTACTTCAATACCAAGATTAGAGACTTTCGTGGCAACCTCTTCCAGGGCATGTTTGATCTCCTGCCTGTCTGTACTAGCCTGTTGAAAGTAGCGCTGTGTCTCCTCATGTAGAGCTGCCAGTACTAAGAGAACAGTAGAGAGAGTAGGCTCCGGTTGCGGGGTTGTCGAACAATCCGAGGCAGCACCGCTAGGGTCCTTGGTTGGCCCGGGGACCACCGCCAGACACGCGGGTGACAGGCCAGGAGTAGTTAAGGTGGTTGAGGATAATTGTAGTGCTATTGCTTCGTTCAGCTGATCTTCTTTTCGTTGTAAAGGAGCAGTAGGAGCCCTATCACTTTCCAGTTCTACGCAATAGATAGGGGGTGTTACGCCATCAGTGTCGTCGTTACTGAGTTGGTCGCCCGTCGGAGAGCAAAGTGCTACCGAGGAGTCCGGGGTAGCAGGAGCTGAGCTAGACTTCTCAAGCCTAGTTGCCGATCCTGTTGATAGATAGCTCTGTCCGGCAGGTAAGCCGATATTGGAAAGTCTGGCAACCAGGGATTTCACCTCGCCTTTAGTAGAAACCCATTTGAGTAATGGACTTACTCCTGGATCTTTATTCGGGGTGTTGGCAGATAGTTTTCTAGAGCTTTTAGCCCCGAGAGTGAATCCTGCTGCCTGGACCTTCCCCTGCCCGCGGCCCCTTCCGCCCCTGCCTCTGACGCCATGAGTTTTTGAGCTTTTACTTTTATGTATTTTTGACGACTCCATAGGCTCCGTTGGTGGTGGAGCTGGATTTTTCGCTCCCCCGGTCGCTCCCCCATCTGCTCCTGGTGATTCAAGGTACTCGACACCAGCGCCATCCAGCATTACGTCGCAAAGCGGGGACAAGCCAACATTTTCCACAACTACCGTCCCGGACAGTGGACTTGCTACAATATGACCGTTATCTGTACTTTCAGGGCACGCAGTACAGGGTTCGACCCTATCTTTAGCCATCCCGCACTCAATAGCGGCATTAAGAGTCTCGGCTATTGGAAATCCCGGAGTGGAGGCTTCCAAACCGACAGCTTGAAATAAAACTGAGGCTTGCCCAGACTTTAAGAAATTCACAATGGGTTTGCCAAGGTTGCCAAGGTTGCAAGTAGTGCTAATGTTTGAGGGAGGGCAACCAGCGGCTCCGATAAGACCCCCCCTGCCTTCTCTGAGGAGCCACACAGGGCTGTGTAATGCAGTGGTGCTTACCGCCTCTGGGTCTTCCTCCTCGTTAATCTCCGTGGCGGGCTCATGAGGGGGTTCTTGACCGGCCCGGACTCGTCGAGTATTTCGAGGGGGGGCCATCCCGAAATGAAAAAATGCACTCCGCGCTTCCCCTGGTTGAGTCTTCGTAGGTCCGCAACCGGACCGCCACCTCGCGCTGCGAGCACCAAAAACTGTAGCGCTAGCTTGTGTCTAGCGGCACATTGGAGACAGCTGGAACAGCCTCAGTATCCTCGCGTCTTAGCCTCGCGTCTCAACCTTTTCGGCTCGCAACACTCTCCTGCTTCTGAGGACGTCAGGTGGGGAAAATTTGCATAGCCGTCAGTCGGCCATCAGTCGGACGCGGCGAGAGAGAACCCTAGGCAGCGCGCCTCAGCAGCAGAGCCACGTCCGCCATCTTCCGCTTCCCCTGTTTCATGCTCTCTTGTCTTTTTATACACATTCTCTTTCTATTCTTCTAATTCTATATCTTCCATTTCTCTTTCCTTTCCTTCTTTCCTACTCTCTTTTCTTAGCAGCTTCTCTTTTTATATGATTTTGTAATTTTCTTCTTTTACCACATAAACATCCTAGTCTCAGAATTAATACTAAAAATATCACACGTTACTGGAATTAAAATCTTACCAATAAATGTACTACCTAATTTTAGTAAAAAGTCTTTAATAGTAGAAAATCCTTTTCCAATCTTCTCCCAAACACTTTCAACCTCCAATGGAACAATCTCCTCGTGCAAATCAGTTATATTCTTTATGTATGTCTTTAAATCTTGACTTTCATCAGGAATATAAGTACAACAATGTTGAACCTTCAGCATTCCACAGACTCCTCCCTCTTTAGCCAAAATAATATCAAGGGCAAGTCGATTTAGCATCACCATGGCTCGCATGGCAACCATTTCTGTATTTACCAATAAAAATCCTCCAGCAGTGCTTGTTGATAAGCGATCCACTACGGTAGACAATTTTCTAATTTTGTGTGCATTCAGAGATATTCCAACAGCTGGTATCAGTGCTCCAAAAATATCCCCTACAACTTCTGCCCAACTCTCTCTCCTTCTATGTGTTAGTTGCCTACCTATCTCATGTGCACCATCTTTTCCCCTTCACACATAAAATATCTTTGGGAAGACCAGGCCTAGGTAACATGTGCCATACCAATGGTCCGGTAATCGATAATAAGCTTTGTTCCCACAGATAAAATATAATCCAGGGAATACCGGATCATTTCCTCCTTTAAATCCCCATCCACCCATGATTCTATAAGTATCATGGCAGTCACTCGCACCTATGAAGTAATTATCATACACAGTTTGATTTCTTCTAATACACAATTTCCCTTTCTGAGGCCAATCTAAAGCCATAGCTGGACTAGTTTCTTCTTACAAATGTTTTTCTCTTTCAACATGCCAGACTGTCTTTTCTTCCTTTCCCTCAGGTATCTTTCTTTTCATTTTGATCCTCCTTTCTTCTACCATATCAAAAAAAGTATTTTCTTCTCTCTTCAAACTACAAGTGAGATTATTTCTAAATACTGATTCTAAAGTTAATTCTCTAGTTTCTAGAAAAAATTCACCTAAGACTTTACCAGGTTTTACTCTATTTAGTTCAGGAACTACGGGTACTTGTGAAAAAATGCTATCTACATCAGAAAAATAATATTCTAGTTTCCCTGTTTTATAAAACAAACTTGCTAATACACTACATGTTATTCCATATGTTACTGGAAGGTGATGGTAAGTGACTCCCTGAGACACTGATGCAGGCAACTGCATGCAGACATAGCAATCTCTCACATCCATTGTTCTTACATATTCATACAACAATTTTGAGAAAACATTGTTAGAAAAATCAGTTATGGACCTATCTTTATGTAAGTAAGTTCTATCTATTCCTCTAGTCGGATTAATATCATGAATCTTCTCTACATCAGTTTTATTTTCGCTATGACCTTCTATCGTCTCAAATGTTACTTTAAATGAAACTATTGAAGCTAACGCACTCTACAGAAGCATTAGTAATCCTGTACAACAGCAACACACCTTGGACCATCTTCGAAGGAACACACATGTAGATTTTCTACTTTCTGTGTTTGCTATTTCGGAAAATGATCAGTGTCTTTTGACTTAGCCTCGTCTACACACAACTAGTTTCGTCTAATCCCAAGGCTCTAAGCGCCTACTTGGTTCTTTTCAGATATGTCTCTTGTTCGGTATTTTTCAGAATTCTCTTCTGGAACACCTTGGTTGCCTCAATTTGGCATTTGATCGTCTTTCACTTTGCTCTCACAATCTTGATTCTAAATTTCCTGAACATCCGTCTCTTCTCCGATGTCGGACAAGATAACTCTGAGGATTTTCAATTCTTCGTCTTCCTCAACCACTTCTGGTATAGTCACCCCTAGATCCCCTTGGCTGTCTGCTTCCTCTTGTACTTCAGGAAGTGCCCCGTATGACCATTTTGGTGACTTATACTTCTGGTTAGGCTTTCTAGTCCTTTTTCTTTCTTCTGACGGTGTCTGTTCATCGTCTTTTGATTTCTCTTGGCTAGACACCTCATTCACTTGTTCAGCTCCGGATGACTTTACTCGTGTCAATCGGTATCTCAATCTCTTTATCTTGTTTGGCCAAACTTCCTCCTTTGCTGGTCTTTTCAACTTATTTCCCTTTTCACTTCTCTCAGTTCGCCATGCTCTTTTTCTCAGAACACGACCTTCCTGTACTTCTTTGTCACTGTCCTCAGATTCAGTTCCACCTTGACTCATACTCCCAGTAGTTTTTCTTTCCAACACTTCCTTTTTCTTATCTACTTCTGTCCCTCCTCGTGTTTCTTCTACACAAACTTCCTGCTGACTAACTGTCCCTTCTTCTACCTGGATGTATGGTTTCCCTACAACTCCTCGGAGGTCTTCCGCAACAATCTTTCCCTCTCTCTTTGTATCTGGTACCTTGCCATCTACCTCTGCGATTTCAGGTGGGATTTCCCTTGTTTTTTCATGCAGAGCTTCTTTATCAAGAATTTCTTTGACATTCTCTTCACTGTTTTCGTTTACTCTTTCATGTACTTGTACTGGTTCAGTATCTGACTCTGAGCTAGTGTCAGAAATGTGCAATCTCCTTCTTAATGGTAGATTCTCTGGTGCTATAACTGGACTTGATTCTAACTCCCCCCTTCCAGGAGTTGGTCTTGTTCTTGTTTCTTCTGAATCTGACTCAGAACTGGTATCGGATTCTTCAAAGTATTCTTCTTCACTGTTATCCACTGGATTTGGAATTCGCAAGGTATGACTAGCATGAATCCAATTCTTCACTCCTGCACATTTCACAGCTGTCGTGGTGGTCAAAATTACCTGACATGGTTTACCCCACCGTGGGACCAGACAATTTCTTCTTCTATGCACTTTAATTCTCACCCAGTCACCTGGGCTTAGATCATGAGCTGGCTTCTTTTTAAGAGTGGTTGCATCCGATCCAACCTGATGAAACACAGAATGAACGGAATCAGCCAACCCCTTGCAATAATCCAATACCAAGTCATCAGATATAGGCAATAGTTTGTTGACAGGAATGAAAACATGTCTCATGGGGACTCAATCCATTATTCCTATCAGGGATTGATCTAATAGTCATGAGCACTAGAGGCAAGACATTAGGCCATTTCAAACCTGTGGCTAAACACATTTTTCCCAATCTGATTTTAATGGTGCCATTTACTTGTTCCACCACACCAGAAGCCTCTGGGCAATAAACACAATGCAGTTTCTGTTGTACATTCAATGCTTCACAAATCAGTTTCATGATTTCATTATGAAAATGTTTTCCTCTATCTGATTCAATCGTGACTGGAAAACCAAATCTGGGAATGAATTCTCTTAATAGTAGCTTTGCTACAGTAATTCCATCACTTGTTCTAGTTGGGTATGCTTTCACCCATCGAGAAAACAGACAAACTACCACCAGAACATACCTCAACCTATTACAGGGGGGCATTTCAATGAAGTCAATCTGCATTCTAGTGAAAGGCCCTCCTTCTCGTCCTATTGTTCCTAGACTACCACTGTTTTTCTTCCAGGATTGTATTGCTGACATATAAGGCATCTCTGACATAGGCTCTCAGCTACAAGTCTAAACTTGGCATTATACCATGTCTGTTTAAAAAGTCTGATCATAGCATCCCTTCCTACATGTGCTTGTCCATGATGCATCCGTGCCATGGTAGAAACCATGCTATCAGGCATGACTGATCTTCCATCCCGATAAACCCACACATGATCTGTCTCTCAGGGTGCACATCCTGCTTTTATCCACTGTTTCCTTTCCTCATCTCCTGCTTCTTCTTGTAACTGCCTCACCTCCTCCCATGTGTTTACAGTGTTAGTAAAATGCAAGGGACATGAATTCATTTCTTTTTCCCTGCCACGATTCACTGAATTCTGGTTTCGTGCACAATATTGTGCCATATCATTAGCAAACTCGTTTCCTGCCGATATATAATCAGCAGACTTCGAGTGGACAGCACACTTTACTACTGCCAATTGCTTAGGCAGCTGTATCACCTCAAGCAACTTTCCAACCACTTCAGCATTCCTTATAGGAGTTCCATTTGATGTCAAAAATCCTCTTTGGGACCAAATTTGCCCAAAGTCATGCACCACACCAAAGCCGTACTGACTATCGGTAATCACAGTCACTCTCAGATTCTTTCCCAACTTGCACGCTTTTGTTAATGCAAATAGTTCAGCAACCTGGGCCGATTTCACTCCTTTAAGACAAGATACTTCCAGTACAGATGCTACAGTACACACTGCGTATGCTGCACTCAAAATTCCCTCGTCTGTTCTCAAGCATGACCCATCCACAAACATCACATAGTCACTTTCTGTCAGAGGTACATCTTTTATATCAGGTCGTGGCTTAGTACAAAAATCAAGCACTTCCAAACAGTCATGATCCACATTATCCCTGACTTTCACATTCTCAGCATCAGGTAACAATGTTGATGGGTTCACATTCAGACATCTCACAAGGCTCACATTCGTTGCACCTAAATGGCTTTCTCATACTTAGTTAGATGACTATGCGTCATAAACTGAGTGCGGCTCCACGTTAAAAGGATCGCCACGTCATGAGGCACAAACACTCTAACAGGATATCCCATCACAATTCCTTCACTCTGTTCCAGACTCTTACAAGTAGCTGCTACAGCTTTCAAACAACCAGGTAATGCCTCAGCTACGGGATCTAGTATAGCTGAAAAATATGCAATTGGTCTTCTCAATTTTCCATGTTTCTGTACTAGTACGGAAAGTGCGCATCCATTTCTTTCGCTGCAATAGAGCTCAAATTCTTTCTCATAGTCAGGCATGCCAAGAGCTGGGGCTTCACACAAACCATCTCTCAATTGTTTAAAAGCCTTCAACTCCTCTTTGTTCAATTCAATGGGGACTTTTACATCACTCTTTGTCAAACGTACCAGAGGTTTTGCAATCAATGAAAAATTACTAATCCACTTACGGCAATATCCAACCATTCCAAGAAACATTCTCACCTCTCTTTGTGTCATTGGGGCTCTCATTCCTTTGATTATCCTGATTCTATCTGCAGTCACTTTTCTTAGCCCTCTTTCAATTTTATGGCCTAAATACTGTACTTCCTTTTGACAAAATTGTAACTTTGATGGGGATACTTTAAGTCCTCCATCTGCTAAATGATTTAGCAATGCTACTGTATCCACTACGCAAGCTTCTCGAGTCCTCGATGCCACCAATAGGTCATCGATATATTGGACTAGTACAGAACTTTCAGGCATTTTTAAATCTTCTAGGGACTTCTTCAGAATCTTATTAAATATCGATGGGCTTTCTGTATACCCCTGTGGGATTCTGCACCATGCCAAAGTCCGTTCGCCAAACCGGAACGCAAAAATCTGTTGGCAATCTGGGTGCAATGGAATAGAAAAGAAAGCATGACACAAGTCCATGACTGTGTACCATTCTGCATCATGAGGAATCTGATATAGAATCACAGAAGAATTTGGTACAATGGGACAATATGATACAACAATTTTATTCATTTTTCTCAGGTCTTGTACTATCCAGAAAGCTCCGGCTTTTTCAGACCCATAATTGGCGAATTACATGGACTGCTCATTATTTCTCTCAAAATACCTTGTTCAATCATTCTGTCTATTATAGGAGTAACTCCTGCAATTATCTCGGGCATCAATTTGTACTGTGGAATATTTGGGTAACTTACTCCTTCCTTCCTTTACAGTAATTTTTACGGGATCTACATTTTTCATTAATCCCACGTTTTCTCCCGTGAAATCCGATACCTCCGTTTTCACTGTTTTCTTTAATTCCTGAGGCAATTCCTCTGGGTCAAATACAGCAAATGCCTCAGTAACTTCAGGTTCCATATTAGCTATAGTCATTTTTTACTGTACATCCTCATCAGGAGTCTCAAAGGCGATGCCATCAGGAGTACAGAAAATTGTGCAGTTCATCTTACACAGCAAGTCCCGTCCTAACAAATTTACAGGGCTGGTATCGCACACGACAAAACGGTGCATCTCGGAAAATTTCCATATTTTGACCATAACTGGTTCAGTAAGATACGTTTTAATCTGTCTGTTGGATACTCCAACTACTTGGATTGTCTCATCCGAGAGAGGAAGATTTTTAAAATCACCTGATCTAACAGTTGAACGAGTAGCACCAGTATCTACTAGGAAAGTAATGTTTTCGTCATTTATCTTTCCATCCACAAAAGGGCCAGTCTGGTCTACTTCCAGAGTTGCGGCAAGTACGCACTCTTCTTCCTCTCCTCGGCACCGTCAATAATTCTCTTCTGACTCACTCTCATCGCGTTGTAGCCAATACTGCGAAACAGCACTAGCGCGCGGCAGCTTAGTTACCTGTTCTTCGTTGTAGACTCCTGTCTCATTACTGTATCTCTGAGGGTTTACGCTCTGTGGAAAAAGCGGTTTTGGCACCTGACACTGTTGGGCAACAACCTGCTGCTGTCGCTGTGGTTGACAACTCAACTCATTCTGCACCTGTGGATTCAATGATGCATTATCGCCATTAGCACTCGGAGGTAATTTACACTCGGATTTCCAATGCCCTATCTTTCCGCAGTTATGACATGGCCACTTCTTTTTGGCTTCTTCTATACTAATCTGTCCTTTTCCTTTCCCAATATTGGGTTTCTGTTTCATATGGCTCATGCCATTTGCCTGTTCTATCAGTTGGGCTTCCTGTCTTTCTGCCACTTTTACTTGAGCCCACATGGCTTTTTCTTTTAACTTACGTTGCTTGGCTTCAATCTCATCACTAAAATATTTTGCATGCCTCAATACTGCATCTATCTTTTTATTTTGCCATTCCACAGTATGCTGTTTAATCATTTCACTTACTTCAGGACGCAACACGTACACAAATCGATATACAAAATGACTCAAATCTTTCTCACTCAAATTTTCATCACCACTGTATTGTTTAAAAGCCAATAACAATCTCTCATAATAGGCATGTACAGATTATTTTACTTCTTGATGCGTTCTATCAATTTTTACCCAATCAGTTTCTTTTGGAGGTACTTTATTTTTCAGGAAGGTAACTACCTGTTCATATTTTCTCATTACTTCCGGATCAGGAGCACCTGTTTTAGGATCTCTAGGGTATTCCTGAGTAGGCCAACCTATTGTAATTTTACATTCTGCCCATAGATCTACTGGCACAATTATGTCAAATAGACTGTTCAAATCAATCCACAGTACTTTTGATAATTTGACAAACCTGTCTACCTGCCTGTACCACTCCACTGGCTTCTCGCGCAAACGGGGAAAGTCATTTGTAAATGATAAAATGTCCTGTCTAGTCCAGGGGACATGCACATAGCCTCCTCCTGAAATCTCCCTCATGGGACACTCAGTTGCCACTTTTTCTTTTTCTCTTACTGGGGAAAGCTGGAAACGTTTTGTCTGTTGCATCGTCCCGTTTTCTAAACCACCTGCTCTTCCATTTATCTACATCGCCCCATTTTCTCAGTAAAACAATTAGCTCTTTAATTTGAGTTATTCTTCCTGCAGTATTCAGATTCTCAATGTCCTTTTAGCAAAGTCTACTCTGTGTGGTTTCTGTAATGACTTTATTTTTTCAAATCAATGCCCATTTCACTCGCTACTTCTTCCAATTTTTCATTTAAATTCCTCGCTCTCCATGTTATACTCTTACATAGAAACATTAGTTCTTCATCCTGATATGCTTTTAATTTTTCTGTGGGAATAGTTCCTACTATTAATTCTTCTAAAACTATTTTTAATTTTGCCACATCTAAATGTCGAGGTTCAGCATCCTTTTGCTGTAAACTCCTTAACCATTCGCCTAGTTCCTCAGAAGTAGGACCTACAGGATTTGGTTCATTTCTCACTTGTTCTAAACTCTTTGGTGTCCCTGGTACTGATTCTGTCGTCGTTATTGCTTTATTCGCTAGGCTCTGATTCACTGTCAAATTTTTAGGAGTACTTAATCCAGAAGTTCCTACCACTTGTCCCCATGGATTTTCTCTTGAATCTCTTTTTTCATTTCGGTTTGTTTATCACTGTTGTAAGGGATCGTTAGACAATGTTCACTATCCTTTTGCTTATCAAAAATAGGCATCAATGGTCCTATTGTTACAGGAACAGTTACAGCTTCCATATTCTTAGTCAATTCCCTAATCTTTTCAGTTAACTCTAAAGTAGTTCTGGCTAATTCAGCCCAGTTTTCATTTGTCATTTTACCAGGTTGTGTATTTTCTGATTCTCTAAAGGGATTATTTTTCCCTACCTCAGGTGGCATTGACTCAAATTTGATATTTTGTGGTGTCTCTTTTACTGGGGCACTTGGTGTCAACAACGTGGAATTTGGTTGGTACGGGGGAGGATTTTTATAAAACATGTCCTCGAGTACATCATCCTCCGACTCATGCACACCATACTTGTAGCCTTCTGACCCTGTATTGTTTCTCTTCTCTGTACATTTTCTACTACTAGTCTCTTCAGCATTTCTCATAGGGAACATTCCATCAGCCATATTTGCACTTCGCCATCTCCTCATTCTGTCATCATGATTCTCCTGTCCACACGGTCTACCAAACATGTATTTATACCTTCCGCCACTTTCATACATCTCATCTTCCCATTCTGTTAATGCTTCAAACTGAGTAGGTCTAGGTCTCGGTTCTAATCTCATCATCCTTTCTCTTAAGTTCCTTAATACCGCTAAATTAAATGAACCATGTTCTGGAAACGCTAAAACTCCATCATCTTTTGTATACTTTGCCCAATTATCTAGCCAAATACATGTATGATACCCATATTTTGCAACCATGAAGGATGCGGGTGATTTTGGTGGAGGAAGCAACTGTCCCTCTCTAGTCACGATCAGTTTATCCTTTTTGAATAAGTTCTTAATCTTTTCAAAGCAGGTCTTTTTCTGGTGGATCGTAATACATCATTTTCCTTATTCGGTTTCACTAGATATCTTCTACGACTATTCTGTGGTCTTATCCAATCGTAGCGCGACTCACACTAACGCACCAATCAGGGGCGTCTATGTCACTTCTGCAACTCTCCCATCTCAGCGCGACTCACACTAACGCACCAATCCGGAGCGTCTTCGTCACCCTGTCACTTCTCCACTCCTAGCCCGGCATACACTAAAGCACCAATCCGGAGCGTCTACGTTTCTCTACAGCTGGTCAATCCCAGTGCGGTCTTTTTGACGTCAGCTGTTCTCGCTACTCCTGCTTCTGCTAACATCTCCTTTACTAAATTTATCGGCAAAATTTTTCTTACGTTCTCTTTTACTCAAAATCTGTTAGTGACGACATTAAAACACCACCATTGTCCGTTTAGCTAGTTCAAAGAACTAGTTTTGACCTTTTTCACAAGAATTCCGTATTTCTCGAGAACAGCGCTTACCTCTGCCCTACCACGGAATTATTCCATTTGCCGATAAAGTAGCACTTCCTTCTAACAAGAATTAGCTAACCGTTTCTCTGGAGATAAAACACATGTGGAGAATACACTGCTCCTGAGAATTAAGGTCAGAGTTTCACAATAAAGCCAAATGCTATTTCACTTACACACATTCATACGGAAAATGTAGTCCATTTACACAAGAATCCTGTATTTCTCGAGAGCAGCACTTACCTCTGCCCCTCCACAGAATTATTTAATTTGTTGCTAAAGTAGCACTTCCCTCTACTCTACCCTTCTAACAAGCTTAGGGGAGACCTATTACCTTTCAAGTGATAAGCGTAATCAGAGCTCACAATTGACTCCGGTTACTTAAAACCGAAATTTCACAGGTGGCCTTCGCTACCCATACACCACTTTCACACAGAAATGTCCCTAACGATAACACACGACGATGTTACCAATTCGAACCCAGACAATGCGTTGTGCGACTCCAATCGTCACACATTTTCCCCGTGTACCTACAGGGCAACAAAACAATACACCGTGCAACTTCACTTGCATCACTTAACATCAAGGCACTCCACCACTTGGTCGACGGACCAATTAGTTGGACTGGTTGATGGTGATTTAGAACCAACTAAAACACATTAAAGCTTCAGAATCCTCTAGTAACCTAATGGAAAAACCACAAACTCATTATTTCTGTTAATCAAATTTTGTTTATCTAAATCTTGTTCGCAATTATATCTGTAGCATTTTGGTAAATCAAGCTTGAATTTCAGTCAATTAAAACAAATTGCATGACATTTTATATTTAGCTATTCTTGCTATCAGAGTCTTTTCTAATTCAATTGGCTCTGCATAAACCAAATTCTCTGCTCAATTGTCCCAATAAAAGGCAGGCCAAGACTCAAAAGTCCGGGAAAGTTCTTTGCTAAGCACGTCACAGTCCCAAAGATCTCCAAAGGACCATGAATCATGCAAGCATGTAGCTCATCTGTCATCGCCTGTGGGGTGGGTAGGGGTGTGACTCGCCCCTATTCTACTACCCTTTCTATAATAAAATTCTAGGTAACATGAATCATTTCTTAGGCAATAATGAAATTTGATTGGTCCATTTGAAGAAATTTGTAATATCATCCGACTTTCCCAGAGACTTTGGTTCTCAGAGAAGTGCTGGGTCACTTCCTTGGTTTAGGTCATAATCATGCAACATTGTTGTATCCTGGTAGTAGAAGATCATTGTTTCCTCTGGTAATTTTCACTGACTGAAGTTTGGCAGTCCTCCATGGTCCTATCCTTGACCAGGAACACTGTGCTCTGAATTGAGAATGCCTGGAGATCTACGGAGCCATCCGAGTCTGCGCAGTAGACATCGCACTCACGAGACTGTGGCCACTTCCGAACTCCATTTTGAATGTCATGGCTTGGTAGGCCCGAATGCCAACTTAAGCGAAACAAACACAAAAGAATAATTAATATGCGGAAATGAAGATTTTAATGTTAAACCCATACTAATCCCTTTATGTATTCATATTTTCCTAGCTTATAGCGACATTTAAAGCGATAATACTCACCATTCGGTCCTATCAGGAACACAAACGTCACCAAAGCAACATAAATCATGCAATATTCTATCACCACACGTACTACTGTTAATAGGCATACCACAATTAGTTATTAGAGTTATTTTGCCATGCAAATAGCAATGAGTCCCGCGTGTAATTTGTGTTTACCAAAAATGCAAATTGTTGGTTAGTATAACACAGCACCCAGTTAATTCAAATTATAATATAAATCGATTACATAATTAGTATTTTCATGCAAAATAGAGAAGGTATACAAAATCTTGCTTTACCTGCTCCATATGAAATAAAATGTACACACCTTAAATTAAAAATAAAGGCAAGATAAACCAATCAGTGAAAAATCTACTCTTTTACGTTGTGAAAGCTCAGTTGGGTATTGATATCACTGCAGGTATCTGTGTGTAACCAGAGAGTCACAGAATTAAATCCTGATTGGTACCGTAAGGAATAGTGACATATTTATAGTGGTACGAGGTCTGCCGCTAGAAAGGACTTGTGCTGGGGGGGGGTGGGGCTCAGAGCAAAAAAGTTCGAAGACCTCTGATCTAGTTGCTTGTGCGAAAGAAAAGCGGATCACAGAGAAGCCTGCTGCCTCCAAAGGCTCTTAGCAGAGGCATTCCCCACTAGGTCGTCCTCCCTGTAGTATCGCGAGAGACGGTGAGGCAGCCCACGCCTCTCGCAACGACAGGGGAAGCGTTGCCAGTAAGCACCCCCCTAAAAGAGGACTTTGTAGGTGGGCTCGACGAAGGTCTAATAAAAAGCCCAGGGCGTGGTTATGTTTTGTGGCTAACCACCAACGCCACACCTGTGTGTCCGAGTGGTCCTTAGCGCAGTTTGGCCTAGTCACCCACGATATTACACTGGCGACGAGGTGGTGTCAGGAAGCTGCTGCCATACCTCTGACCCGCCGTGCTGCCTGCCTGCCGCTGTGCAGCCCCTCCCGGTGGAGTGCCTCGCTCAGTGCGAGTGTCGCCTGGGTCCCGGCCTGTCTCTGAGGCCTCACAGCAGCCCTGCCGGACCGTCGGTGCTCACCAGAAGCACGTTGTGGGCGGAAGCGCTGGAGCACGTGCCGGTGCCCGCTGAACGTCGTCAAAGCGGTAAGCGCTTGCGGCCTCTCTGCTGCCCCCTCGGGCCGCGTGACGACATCGCACCCGCTACGGCCTTCCCCCAACAAAACCTGTGGGTGAGCCTGCACCGGGAGTCGCGCGCTACAGGCGACTGGGTAGAGCCTTCTTCCTCGCATCTCTGGCCACCAACCACCACTGTTTGCCCACAAGAGTGACTGCCAGACACTTCAAGGTAGCACACCCCTCCAAGTGCAACTGCCACTACTGTGCCCCACGGTGCTATGCTGCCTCACAACGGAGTCACACCCCCTCACTGGCACAGGAACTGATAAGCGCCACGAGTACATGACCCCCGGCTGTGGGACGGTCCCAGCTGCCTGTGGTGCGCACGCCCCCATCAAGGTCCCAGCCGCCACCTCCTGCTTGTCAGCCACCAGATCTCTCTGGATCCTTCTCCTGCCGTCGACGCTCCAGTGCCCCGCAGACACCGCTGAATAGCCTTCCTGCGCCCCAGGAGTCGTCCACAGCGATGCCACCATGACCACCGTCCCGCCTCTGGAGCACTTCTCCGTAACAGGTCCGCCGCCTTCCCAAGCTGCGCGCTGGAAGGAGTGGGTGGAGCGGCTGGAGACAAAAGAGCGACGACAGCGGTCCATACTCCTTCACCTGGGCGGCGCGGACATTCATAAAATCGCTAAGAGCGTCCATGAGGCCGGTCCCCCGAAGACCTACGCCACGTTGCGAGATGCCATCGCTGCGCATTTCGAGCCGTATGTCAACCCAGACTACGAACGGTTCCTTCTCCGCCAAGCGAAACAGCTCCCAGAAGAATCTGTCGACGTATTCTACGCTCGCCTCAAAGAGTTAGCAAGCACGTGCACCCTGCCTGATGAAGACGATGAGGTGCGAGCACAATTCATCCAAGGGTGTGCTTCCTCAAAACTGCGCGAGCGCATTCTCGAATAGCACAACATGGCAATGAAGGACATACTGACCCTAGGACGCTCCAAAGAACTGTCCAAGGCCAGGGCGGCCCATATGGAACTCAAAGTTGCGGTAGCCATCAAAGAAGAGCCAGTCAGAATCCCAAAGCCCGCCTCTGCTGATGGTGCGGAGGCCCGCTCCCACACGACGGCGCTTGCCAAGCTCAGGGGAAAACATGCAGCGCATGTGGAAAAATCAATCACTTCTCAAAAGTCTGTCGCTCAAGGCCTTCACGGCGGTCGCGAGGCCCAACTCGTCCAGTACGCGCACTGGAGCCTGTCCCTGGTGACTCCTCGAGCGGGGACATGGACGATGATGAAGCCGCCACTGTACACATGGTGCACATGCTACATGCCCTCTCTGCGTCACCGCAAGCAGCACCCATGTGCACTGTCAACGTGCAGGGGCATCCAGTGACAACACTCATCGACACCGGTGCCACAATCCACCTCATGGCCGTCTGTGCCTACAGACTGCTGCCCAACACGCCTGTGCTCCGCAGCACCAACGTCCAAGTGTACGCTTTTGGGACCCACACCCCCCTCCGAATGTGCGGAGTATTCCAAGCTGAGATCTCGCACAACGTCGGCCAAGATCTACGTCTCCAGAGAAGGGTCAGGATTTCTACTCGGCTGTCGCAATGACCAAGAACTGCGCCTTATCCACTTTGCCTTCGCGGTACAAGCACATGATCTGGACAGGTTAATATCGGAGTTCGCACCCCTCTTCCATGGGATCGGGTGCCTCAAGGGCCCAGCGGTTCATCTGCACATCGACAAGTCAGTAGCCCCCGTGGCTCTCAGGCACAGGAGGATTGCTTTCCACTTCCGACCGAAAGTAGAGGCGGAACTCCGCATGCTGGAAACGGACGGAATCATTGAACGGGTGAGAGGTCCCACCCCGTGGGTGTCCCCTATCGTGGTCGCGAAGAAACCGAAGCAGCCGGACGCTGTCCGCATATGCATTGACATGCGGATTCCGAACCTCGCCATCAAACGAGAACGCCACCTGACACCCGCGGTTGATGACATCATAGGCGAGCTTGCAGGGTCAAAGTGGTTCTCGAAGATGGACCTCCGGTCGGGGTATCATCAGGTCCCGCTCCACCCGGACTCGCGTCCAATCACGACCTTCTCCACCCACGCCGGCCTGTGGCGCTACAAACGCCTTAATTTCGGAATCTCCAGCGCAGCCGAAGTGTTCCAAAATATCATCAAAACTGTCCTGCAGGGGCTAGATGGGGTGCTTAACGTGAGCGACGACATCTTGGTCCACGCCACTTCTCTAGAAGAACACATCATCCGCCTCAACGCAGTGTTCACACGCCTGAGAGACTGCGGCCTAACACTCCACAAGGAAAAATGCGAGTTCCTACGCCGGGACATAAGCTTCTTCGGATATCGCTTCTCAGACAAAGGCATCGGGCCTGATCCCGCTAATGTAAAGGACTTCCAAGAAGCGCCAGCCCCCACATCGGTGACCTGAGTCCGCAGCTTTCTGGGCATGGTCACGTATTGTGGCCGGTTCATCAAGAACCTATCGGATCTGACAGGTCCACTGCGAGAACTCACAAAGACCACCGCCCACTGGACCTGGGGCCCAGCACAGGAGCAAGCATTCCAGCAGACCAAGGCTGTGTTGTCCGCCGACACAACTCTTGTATACTTTGACCCGCGACATGACTCCCAACTGGTTGTAGACGCCAGCCCCACCGGTCTTGGTGCCGTCTTAGCACAACGCCAGAGGTGCGGAGACTGAGCGCCAGTAGCCTATGCAAGCAGAACTCTAACGCCTACCGAACAGCGCTACACGCAAATTGAAAGAGAGGCCATAGCCATTCTATGGGGATGCCGCCATTTCCACATTTATCTGTACGGCCATCCGTTTACGGTCATTACTGCTCACAAGCCACTAATTCCGCTATTCCAAGGCTTGTCGATCCGGCCCCCTCCACAGATTGAGAAGTGGATACTGCAGCTACAGGAGTTCCAGCTGAAGGTAGAATACCGACCCGGCACACTGAACCCTGACGATTTCCTGTTGCGGCATGCCCGGCCAGTCACCCCTCCCGAAGCCGAGGAAGCAGCCGCCACAGAAGATTATGTGCGATGGTTGTCGAGCAGTCCCGACCCCTCCCGATGTCACTGCAAGAAGTCATAGCCGCCACCCAAGACGATGACTGCCTCCAAATGGCGATACAAGCAGTTGGCTCCGGAGACTGGCAGCCTCTCCAAAACCCGTCGCCCATGCGCACAGCAGCAGCCCAAGCGACGCTAAAATGGCTACACCAAGTCCGTCATGAGTTGTCGGTATCGGCAGAAGGATGTCTACTGCGTGGCCCACGCCTGGTTCTACCTGCAAGCCTCACCAGACAAGCAGCGCTCCTTGCCCATGGAGCACATCAAGGGATCGTCAAGTCCAAGAACCGGCTTCGAAGCAAAGTGTGGTTTCCCGGCCTGGACAACCAAATTAAATCACTCATACAACACTGCCCCGCATGCCTCGCCACGAGTCTCCCGAGCAGACCAGCACCGGTGATCACCGAGGCAAGCCCCAGCAGCCCATGGGATAGAGTCAGCGCGGATTTCGGCAGTCTTCCAGGAGGGCGACACATGCTGGTAATTGTTGATGACTTTTCTAGGTATCCGGAAGTAGAGTTCGTTTCCTCCACGTCCGCGGCAGAAGTAATCCCTAAACTGGAAAAGGTGATTGCCACTCACGGGCTGTTTCGAGAACTCCGGACTGACAACGGACCACCGTTCACCAGCATGGAAATCGCTGAATACCTAGCGTCTCATCGAATAAAGCACCGGAAAATTACGCCTAGGTGGCCCCAGGCCAACGGCGAAGTAGAGCGGCTGATGCGAACTCTGAACAAGACCATACAGATCACGTTGTCAGAAGGACTCAACCTAGAACGAGCTGTATATCAATTTCTCCGGGAGTACCGGCTCACACCCCACTGTACCACAGGTGTATCCCCGTGCCGCCTGTGTTTTGGCCGAAGAGTCACTGACACCATTCCCCATCACTCCACATGGGAAAAAGCCGCGAGTCCTCCGAATCTATCAGACCTCAGGCGGAAAAAAAACAACGACGCGGCATCTCAGATGAGACGTGCCATGGAGAGCCCAATCGCCGTGGGCGACCAGGTACTTGTGCAAGATCGACATCCCGGAGGAAAGTTCCGGACACCGTTCGAACGACATCCATGGACTATCATTGCCATCAACGGTACCATGATGACCGCCCAGAGGGGTTCCGAGACAGTTACCCGCAATGTGTCATTCTTTAAAAAGGTCCCACCCGCAGAAGAATGCAACCCAGCGGAAACCCCCGATCAGGACGAGACGCCCCAAAGTAGACCTGCAAACCCGAGGAACAGAAGGACCGAACAGGGGCAGTCAAGCCCCACAGACTGCTCTACCAACCTGCCATTTTCGCCGCCATCAGCCCGGGAGTCGGAAGGAGATCAAAGTTGGACTTCCATCCACGATCCAGTTGACCAGTCTCCAGACTCGCAGCTGCGGGGCAGTCAAAGCCGGTACCACCTCCGGCCCTTCCCCAAAACCTCCCAGAGGTACAAGGACTACGTAACCAGTGGCTAATCGGCGATCGGATGTGGGATTGCAGCCAGGGTGAGCGGTTGCCGCCAACTCCCAAGTAAGACTGTTTTATTATGTTATAACTCGACCGGTAGCCAACGGTCAAGGCTGAAAGTTTATGTTTATGTTGTTTTTGGTTATTTCAATTTGCCTCCTGGTTAAGGAGGAATGTAGTATCGCGAGAGACAGTGGGGCAGCTCACGCCTCTCGCAACGAAAGGGGAAGCGTTGCCAGTAAGCACCCCCTAAAAGAGGACTTTGTAGGTGGGCTCGACGAAGGTCGAGACCACGTGAGGGTGCTAATAAAAAGCGCTGGGCGTGGTTATGTTTTGTGGCTATAACGCCACACCTGTGTGTCTGAGTGGTCCTTAGCGCAGTTTGGCCTAGTCACCCACGATATTACACTCCCTTGTCCCACAAACTCGGATCACTCAAGTTAATTTTAATGGAAGAATTGAGGCCGCAGTTTATTTAGGCAATTTCCAACTTACACGCGATCCTTAACACAATACTCCTTCCCTTACTCGCGGAGCCTGTAACCCTCCTCCCCCCCTTAGCATACACCAGCGCGGGCTCTGCTCCCTGGGGGCGGCCTCCACTAAGGCCCTCGGTCTGGACGGGGGCCAGTCCAAGGGGCATATTCTCTGAAATGAGTCAGCCTCGTTGGGACACCAGTACTGCCGTTTGCTAGAGCTGGCACATCCGCAGTCCTTTCTCTCTGTCTAGGATCACCTGACTGAAGCCGGATCTCTGGTCACGTGATGCTGCCCGGGCTGTACGAGCTGGGATGCAGGCTGACAGCAGGAGTGCCCTGACGAGGAGGGCAGAGTTGTTGCGGGGTTTTCTCTTCCTAATGTTTAGAGTCGTCACAGCAAGGTAAGAAGTCCGAGACCTTTATTACTGGTTCCCATGTGGACCGGCTCAGAACTTGAATAAAGTATTGAAGGAACGATTCTCGTTGTTTGAAAATCTACTTCCTAGTGGAAGTAGCGCTGTTAATACCAAAACTGCCCCGCCTCCTTCTTAGACGAATTCACTTTACTACAACCCGAACACCAAAACCAGTTAACAACATTACTCCCCCTTCGCCTGCCGTCAGGTCCAGGGCTTCGTAATTCTTACCACTCCCCAGTCCCAAACTAGCCCGAAATTCTTTACACAGGCAGCAAGGGCACTCCTGGACCACGGTGTTCTAAGGCTCAACACCTTTCACAGACCTCGCAGGTCCTTTATCTCTTGTGTTTGGGTGTCTTATACTGTTTTTGTGTCTGCTGCATATAGACCCTTTGTCTCGCGGAATTTTAGTTCCCTATGCTAGGTTATCAGCTGCTGCCCTGTAGCTTTATCTGCGGAATTTGGGTGATTTGTAATGCCACCAACCGCCACGTATTCTGCAGCTATATCCTCCGTATTTGTGTGCATTAAACGATGTCACCAACTGCCCAGTGTTTGTCAGTATTTTCTCTTGACAGTGGGTGCCTTATGATGTGACATTCCTGTAGGAGCTTTATTTTTGCGGTTTATGCCGTTACTTGCTGCCAGATTTAAGATTTAGTGTAATAAATAGGATGTCCATACACAAGTACAGACCAGTTGGGATAGTAAATGGGACAATATATGACATCAGTATGTTGTGTGGTGTTACGTCACAGCAGCCTCTGGGTGGAGAGAAAGTAGGCCAGGCATATAGTCTGGATTAATTGACAGGACTGGCCTGGGCTGCACCCCCCCCCCCCCCCCCCCCCCCCTCCCCGGAACTCCCAAACCCCTCCCAGGAAGAGAAGATTTGTGTATTTTGTTCGATTTTTTTTTTCTGCGTGTTTCAGTTGATGCGCACTGGGCAATTTACAGTGATTGTGCTGTATAATATAGACTGTTGCACACAGGTAACCAGAGGCAGCAAAACACCAAACGTTTTAATGCATAGTATTTATATTGGCACTGAATACAACAGAGCCATGTTCTTGAAAGTTATGCAGACACGAATAGCTGAGTCACTGATATAGGAATGCCGGTGGAGTTGGGAAATTTGCCTACATTATGCTGTCAGCAGGCGCGCAACACCCATTGGGCTCACCGGGTTTCAGCCCCCCCCGTCATGTGTGTCAGCCCTTCTTACAGCCACTCTGCCTATGGCTGGAAGACTTAGCCCCCCCACCCCGAAATCTCTTTCAGCCCCCCCCCGAAATTTGTCTCTAGTTGCCCGCCTGGCTGTCAGACATACCTTTTGTAAATGCCCTCTATAGCATTTCTGAGACGGAGAAAGGCGCCTTTGAAGATTGTTGTCTCCAAAAAGTTCCTCAAAGAATAGTGGTTTGGTTTTTAAAGTTGAATAGAACGTCAGCTACCACATCGTATAGCTATAAGATCTGGGATTACTGGAAACTAGTAGAAAACGTGTTTCATGAAAGACACTGTATTACAAATCTGAGAATACATAATGCTGTTAACTAGAAGGCCAGGTCGTTAAAAGTATGAACCACTTTTCATCACTGTTAGTCTGATCTACCAGTGTCCTTTATAAACTCGGATCACAACTGAAAATAAGTGATGGCTCAGCGGTATGGACAGCTGGCCACCACTGTAGAGCCCTCAGATTCTTGAAGCACCACGCTTTGCTTGAAGCTTTCTGCTCCACCAACCCCAGGCTGTAGGAACTCGGTGGGTGAGTCTGGCCTGATGAAGCATGTCTGTGTCCATGCGATATGACTCGTGAGTGACCCTCTGACATCCATAATTGTTAGAAATGGGATTTCTGCTTGGCTAAGGCTTGCGCCAAAGCCAGGCAGAAACCACCACTCTAGTCAGGGCAAGGGAGTTGCATGCTGAAAATAACCCCTGCTCACCCCCTTGGTAGCTTGGCAAGAGCAGTCAGGCTTATCCCAGAGGCAATGTGTAAAGCGTTTGCGCAACACACACACACACAGCAGCAACACACTAGGCACATCACAGAATAAACTCCACACAAGGTTATATAGAAAAATTGCCATTGTATTATCCAAAACACATTAGAATAGAAATCACTCAATATACACTGTGCCAACTTGCACTAGGCAATATTTACAGGGGATTATATACACATGACAGGGCCAATTGGGCCACTGTCAAAACCATCACAAAGCACAAATAGTAAATGTAGAACACAACCAGTAACTACTTGCAAAATAGTGTACTCAGCATTCTATTCCTGCAACACAAATCACATTATGCAATCAGCATCATAAGCCTAAACACATTACGCAATAATCCTCACAAGCATAAAAACATTATGCGCAGATCAGGGTGCATAAATCACATTAGAGGCATAAATCATGGTGCATAAATCACATTTATCATAGGCACCACATAAATAACATTGGGGCCTGGCGCCCTACCAACCTAACACTGACCCCCTGGCCAACTGGCCTTCTCTCTGGGGCTCAAATGCCCTATGTCCAAAATGTCAGGGCTTGCCTGCCAATGCAGCAACATCAAAAGGTGCGCACTGCGCTGGGGTCGGGCAGGAGTGTACCTTACTCCTTTCTCATCAAATGAATAAAACTGCTCCCAAAGCAATAGTGGCGCTGGCACTACTGTACCTCCTGGGTCCCCACTGGGCCTTGGCAAAACAAATGTGCCCAACGTTGTAGTTGCCCGCTACTGCTGCGCAACTGAGGAAATAAATGTAGGCACTGGCACTCACTGTGCCCTCTGGACCCCCTCTAGGGCCCTGAAAACAGCGTGCCTCACCTTGCAGCTGCCCGCTACGGTGGCGCAGCTGTGAAGATAAATGTGGCCCTGGCACAAATTGTTCCACTGCAGTCCGACTCCGGGACTCCTCAATAGATTATGGCCCCCGGCCCCATTCACTGAGGCTCCGTGCAGGCAAAGAACAAAGGGGTGCCACCGGAGGCACCAACATTACTTCAGTGTCTCCCCACTCACCGGGGCTCTCGGGTGAGCTTGCCTCCCTTCACTCCTCCGGGCCCTAGGGACACGCGAGGCTCTCTCCTCAGGTCACGAGGGCCCCTGTGCAACTCCCGGCTGCACCTCCTCCGGACTTCCACTCCGGGGGCAGAAATAGAGCCTGCGAGGCTCTCACGCTTGACTCTCGCGTTGATCAGCAGGCCCCGCCCACAGTCAGGCGGACGCGCCTGGCTTCCGGTGCCGAATCGGGATGCGGCGGTGATTTCTCTTTGGCGCCACAGTGCGGTGTGGGCACCCACCTAAAAAAAAGCACATAAGCGGGGTGGGCATGTGCCAGCAAACCCCAAACGCAGGGTGGGCTTTCGCTATTGAGCACCAAATGTGGGGTGAGCACCTACTTGTCAAATAAGCATAAATGCGGGCTGGACACCCGCGCAAAGCTGCAAAATGCAGGGTGGGCACCCGCTCCTTCCCACAGCAATGCAGGAGAATCCCTACGTCCGAATTCCCTCTCCAGACCTCGCTGCTCAGCCCTGTAATGCCCCAGCACTTTCCCGGCCTGGGAGAGAAAGTGAAGCGCTCTCCAGAACAAAAGCAAAGCGCTCACAAGGGGCTAGAATCCAAAGTCCAGGGCAAAGTTCTAGGGGCGCCAGGCTGGGCCCAGGCAGGCCAGCACACAGGGCCCTCCAGCAGGGAGGCAGTCCCTCGTGGCGGTTCTTCCTGGAGCCCAGCAGCAGCAAGCCCCCAGCACAAGAACAAGCACACTTTCATGGGGTCACAGCCCCTATATTTATATTACATCTTGGCTTTGTCTGCCCTGGCACAGGGCTTGGGGGAACCAGGCAAAACTGGTTCAGGGGTGAATTGGAGCACTTTGTTTACAAGGCTCCTCATCCCCTTTGTCAGGCGGGGCCTCGTCATAAGACACACCACAGGGGGGCAGAGCCAGCATTGTACAGGCTAGGCACAGACCTATTCAGGGACCAGGGACTTCTCCTCCCACTACTCCAAATGCAGATGTTCCATTCAGCCTAGTGCTAACTCACCATGCCACTCCTGGAGCCACACACACCACACCAGCCCCTGTCACTCAAAAGCCAGACATGCAATTCACATCAGGCAGGCAGGCAGACATATAGCACACAGAAATGCCAACTTCTAAAAGTGGCATTTCTAAAATAGTTATAATAAATCTACGCACACCATTGCACAGCATTTATTATTACCATTCCAAATATACTAAACTTGACCACGCTGCTCCTCTCATATCAGGAATTACCACTGAAACACTTATCAGGGAATCCCCAATGCATTCCTATGGGAGGGCAGCCTCACAGTAGTGAGAAACCAAAATGGCTGTTTGTCACTACCAGGACATGTCACACACTTAAGGTACATGTCCTACCTTTTACCTGCAATGCACCCTGCCCATAGGGCTAGCTAGAGCCTACCTTAGGGGTGACTGACTTGCAGTAAAAGGGGGGGGTCACAGACATGGTGCACACTTTAGGTGCCACATCACAGCGGCAGTAACACTGCGCGCACAGGCCCTGCAATGGCAGAGGCCTGAGATAGGTTTGAAAGGCTACTTTGGTGGGTGGCGCAATCAGCGCTGCAAGCCCACCTATAGCATTTAAGTTACCAGCCCTGGGTATATGAGATACCACTTTACAAGGGACTGACAGCTCAGTTAAATAGGCCGAACAGGTTTAGACCAATCTTACCATATGTAACACAGAGAGCACACGCATTTTACACTGAACAGCAGTGCTTAAGTGCCAAGAGTCCTAAAACCACCAACACCATGTCAGAAAAAAGGCTAGGAGAAAGGCAAAAAGTTTAGGGATGACCCTGCAAAAAGGGCCAAGTCCAACAATAATTAACTGGGCATCTGTGATGGGCCAAGCTACTTGCCACACATGATTAGTTTAATTCTTGTTCTCTGTTAGAGGCATGTCAATCTCTTATCAATACCTGATGAGACAAATGCAGCTCCCAAGTTTCTGATGGAGCACTGGTGCAACGCCTAGATGCCACCCAAGGACCCAGATACTATACTTTCACACTCTCGCCGTATTGGTGTATAAACCAAGACACGGTGTACAATAGCTAGAAACAGGGGGTGCTTGAGCCTCCATAAAGAGTTGTTCGGCCGAGGTACATTCATGGCATTGTCTTTATTGACAGAATTTTAAAACAAGTGTTTAACAGCCTGTCCAATGTATTATAGGTGATACTGCTCTAGTGCTGTGCATTCGAATTTGCACACACAATTCTAAATAAATATGTAGTCGGCCCAGGTATTACCTCCTCTAGTAATGATCGCACTATTGAAGACTATCCCTAAAGTATATCTAATTGCATTATAGTAAGCAATTCCTAGCCATGTGCTGTTACAACAAAGTGTAATTTCAGCAAAGTTCAGTATTCCTAATTAAAAAAAACATACCTTGCACAAAGATTCTTCGATTAGTATCATAAGTTGCATTGTCACGGAAATACTGTATTGGGGTGAAATTCTCAGAGACCTTGTGTTTGCAGTTTCGAGCATGATCTACAACTGAACCAATGGTATTAAGAGACTAGCTTATATTGGCAGAATTATTAGCTATTACTATCCCAGATGCCCAGCAGGCTTTCAGAAGTAAAGGAATTCTAGAGATGAGGAAACCAATATTCAAAACTTCTCTTGCACTGACAAGTTCAGCCACTGGTGCTGTAAGTAACCTCTGGAATTCCTTAACTTCCATTCAAAGCACCCAACGAGCCTTCCTTCTCTAAGGAAACATCAAATTCCCATCTTTGCTGGCTTCACCTTAATTAATCTTTCTCAAGACTTTGTCTTTCACTGTATGTTTCTTAAAGTGTGCTAATGTCTTTCAAGTGTGACTCTGCTATAGGAACCTGTTTAAATAAACCTTTTTATAGTTCTCAAGAGATCCACTGTTGCTGCATCCGTGCTTTCAAAGTACAAATGCAGAGTGTTTAATCTTTATAGCAATCCCTTCAATATCCTTCTGTCATAGCATAGGTTTCTTTCCCGTGCTTGGATCTGAAAAGCAAGATTTGATCGAGATCATAATTCCTGAAAAAGTTGTCTGGGTGGAGTGCCAATTGCTTCAAATTGTGGTAAATTCAGGATCTAATGAGCCATTTGGCTTTCACATCTGAATTTCCTAAAGTCTTTCAGATCTGGAACAGGCTTCCAAGAAAAGTGGCCATTAAGCATACCATGGTGCTTCCTTCTGTAATTCCAAACAATTTAAGATTGAGACACCGTGTTATGTCGTCTAAACCTTGCATGCTTTCTTTGAAGTAATCAATCAAAGGGGAGTGCTCATTTCTTTATTTTTCCACCCAAACTAAATCTTTCAAATCCCCTTGCTGTTTCTCTAGTTTATTCATCCTCAAGGTAAATGCATTCGGAGTTGCCTCAGGACTCAAGAGATGTTGAATCATGTCCAGAACTTATTATGCATTTCTTGCATTGCATGCAATTCTGCCTTCACTTCGTTGTGACCAGCTTAAATTTGTCCAGTGTGTGTTCATCGTAGACTGGATAGCCGTTAAAGAATTGACAATACATTCTTCTGTTTCACCATATCCTTATGGATTCTTGGAGCAGTACATGAAATTTTCAGGTTCATCATACTATCTCTCACCCATTTTCTATGTTCATCTTAAGCTTGTTTCTCGGAATTATCAATGTTAACCCACACTATATATGCCACCATTGCCGGAAGTCTGTCATTCAATAATGTTTATAAGCCAGCTGAAGGCTGTGTTTCTCTCCCATCCCATCATTTCACCCTCAGCTGAGGAGTTTGAAGTTGTCATTTACCTTTCTGATTCATCCTTCAAGGGCTGTGCACTGGGTCAACCACTTTGTGCTGTAAGAGTGGTGTGATAGTTTGCTAAGCTCTGTTAGTCCCCTTGCATCACGTTTACTTACGGTATGCCAAAGTCATTCAAGTAATTATCTAGATATAGGTAAAAGAGACAAGCGCAGAGACTGACAGTAAGATCGACAGTGAGCTTGTTATGAAAGATTTGCGTTTGAATCCTGCATTTGTTGGAGAGAATTCTGCCTCAACTCACATTAAAGATTTTGCTCTCACAGGGCACAAATATCCCTTTAAGGATTTAAGGAGAGAACCCTTGGGGGAGAAAATTATTAAAGAGATTAATTTAGAATTGCATCCAGCAACACCAGTGGACCTTACAAAAACATTTTTGGTGATTCCTTTCCATCCATTTGTATCTATTTGTTGCACAAAACACAAACCTAAAGGGACGTGGACTCCAGGGGCAGCTTTTGCACTGGTTCCTGAGTGATGGCAGCCTCGAGGGCACTCTCTGATGTGGAGGGTTAATTAGGGATATCCAATCCTGTTAAAACAAAAATAAATCCAATACTTTTCAGAACTCCTCATTCTCATTAGGGAGAAGCAATTAGTTACAGAGCAAGAATCCTTACCTTCTAGAGCGTTTTAGCAGCCTCCTGCATCTGTTGTAAATTTAATTTGCATTGTTCTTCTTTCCTATGAACTGCATTCATCACAGATGTCACAGATTAGATACTCCATTCCAGAGGAAGTAGTGCTGCTGACATTCCCACCTCCTGCACAGACAGTTGGTTTGTATCTGTGGCCAGTAGCACGACAGAATACGCACTGTAATCTCCATCTCCTCTCAGTAACAGATGAGCTTGCAACACAGCTGCGCCGCTTGCTTTGTCTGGGGCTTCACTGTTGTTTATGGTCCAGAGCTTGCTCTACCACTTGGGATTGGTTCAGTAGAATTCAATCTCTTCTACGATATGCTGAACTAGTGGAGAGGAGACCACCTAGTTACTTTTATTCTTCAAATGCTTCTTGTTTGTAAAAATATGCCTCAACGCAAGCTTTACTGTGCCCCTGAATTCCTCAGTGTGCTGGTTTAATCCAACTGTTCCTTCAACTTATATTGCAATGCACAACTGAGTTGGCCCGTATATTTTTATTGTGTAGCTAAAACAAGGATTTACTCCCTAACTAGACATAGAAGTTCACAAATGAGCTACTTTTCATACAAGAGTTGCCTCTTTTCTAGTGTCTCACACCCTGAAGTTGCTCATTCAGGGTTGGGCAAGCATGGGCACCTGCAGCCACAAGATCCCATCAAGCAATGGACTACAGACATCCTTGGAGCCCATCATATCCGCAGGAGGGAATGGGTACATCTTTCCTAAGCAGTGGTCAGGTCTAGGGACAGTGGTAAGGAGCAGACGTAGCAGGAGCTACTGCCACGACCTCAAGATATGGACTGCTTGAAATGGGAGATGCAGTAATCTATATCAACTGAGCGCCCGACCATGTTAACCCTACAGTGAGACTCAAGCAACAACAAACAAACATACCGAGTAAGGACTACCTAGTACAGGCTTGTGATCCGTGTGCAGCTCCCGAAACTGATATTTTAGAATGTCCCCAACTGCTGCTGCTTAAACTGTTTTGACCATTGAGCAAAAATAAACAAGCATTTGCAATGCAATAGGTCTCGCATTAATAAAAGTTTTAGCTATTGGCGTTGCACATTATAATGCAACGCCAATACCTCAAGCTTTCAGTAATGCGAGACCTATTGCATTACAAATGCTTGTTATTACTTGCAGTTCATAAAGCAAGCAGTGAACAGGCATCAAAGACTGCAAGTAAACTGCAGGCCATGGGTTGAAAACCGTATTTCTCCTCAATCTGTTATGATAAGGCTACTAAAAAGGTGTCTTTGGGTAGTAATAACGCCAAGCACTATGCTATGTTTTAAATCCTGACTTTGTGTTTTCCCTTGCCATACAATTTTAGCTCCTAATCCCAAACATTGAAGCCAATGTGACTTCTAACCCTGGAAACCCTTATCGTCTTATGTAACACCCTGTACATTGATTTACATTACAGTTGCATGATTTATTGTCAATATATAATGTATACGTGTGATGTAAAGTGCTCTGACACCTTACAGTGGGATGGTTAGCGCTATAAAAATATTAAATACAACAAATTAGCGAGTGCCATTTAAATTGTTTTTCGTGTAAATACTCACACATACGGATGCATGTGACACTCTTAAGTGCATGCATAGCTCTTTCACAGGGGGTTGCACAAAGTCAAAAACCGGACTCCAAATGTCTTAAGTTTCTCTAAAGTACTCGTGAGGTGATAGCAAGCTGTGTGGCTTTGTTACACAGGGTGCATTGGCACCTATGTGTAAGGCTGCAGATAGCTCCCAGACAGGAATGTACTCCCAACAAAAAGAGGGCTGATGGCCCTTTAAATTGCCCTTCGTTTTGGGCACATGACAGAAGAGGTCGTAAAAAGCCACTTTATTGCCAGGCAGAGAACGGGCGGAGGCAGCTGAATTGTGTCCACGTGTTGGCAAATTACACAGAGACCATGTCAGCAAATTTCACTGGGGCCAAACGGATCCCCGATCTGGCTGACTAATCTCTGCTGGATCGGGGTTCTGGTGGGTTCCACCTTCATTCCAGCTCTGATGAACCTTCATAGTTGTTTAGAGAACCCTCTTCCCACCTAAACATTCCCTCTGCAACTGAAGAGACCCCTCACACAAGCCCATTCTACCCTATGTACATGACCTTTGGCATCCATTACATTTATTTTATTTATTTATTTAGAAAGTTTTATATAGCGCTAGTTCGACTTGTGGTTTTCTTTCCTGTGAAGTCCGATTGTGTCCTTGTCCATGGGGTGTGTTTGGTGTTCTGGTCTGTGAATTACTATGACGTGCTATGTTTACGTCCCAATGATCGTTGAAATGTACTTTCCCATCCACGCAGTGTTTTGTGTGCTTTTTGGAGGGTGTGGATAAGCTGTCCGGTCTGCATACAGCTGTGGGGTGTTCTTTCAAGGTGTAAAGCTAGCCACGCTGACAGCCCGAGGTTTGTTTGTGGCTTCTCGTCCTGTGCGTGTACCCTTGTGTAGCTGCGAGTGTCCGGCGCGGGCTACTCAGCGCTAGAATAGAGCCTGGCAGATGAGAGATGTGCTTCGGAGTGCACGAAGAAAGCAGCAGCTAGCAAATCCAGCCCACACCACACAGTCGCCGTTGACGTGCACGTCTTTGGTGCAATGCGAATTATCCCTAGTCATTCAGTCAGTGCTGACAGGAAGAGGAGAACCACAGAGGTTTCCCACCATGCCATAACAACCAGGCTCGGCGGCACAGTGAGCGTTTGCCAGAGGCACCCTGCGAACAGGGAGAGCAGCTCCCGGCACAACAACACACCCAGACCTACCTCAGCGTGCAGTCACCATTGCCTCCTGCACAGGGAAAGAAGACAAAGTTTAAAGGAACAGTTGCTTGGGGAAAGGCTGGTAGTGGTACATGTACACGCATAGTGGTGCTTACTAAACAAACAATGGCGAGTAGTTTACTAATAGTGACAGATCCCATGTGCAGGCCAGCTCCCCCCCCCTTCCCCCACATCTGCCTCTTTCGTGGGCGGGGGCCAACATGCATGAAGAATAGCCTTATGCACAGAGCACGACTGTCCCTATGTATTTGCTGCCTTGCTCGGACGCGTAGAGTCCCCAGTGTGCATGGTGCGCTGTCTCCAGTGTGTGAGGAAGCAGAGGTAGCATGCACCATCCCACTGCAAACTACAGTACCACAGTACTTAAAAGAAAACGAAATAGAATAATATATTGGGTGTGGGGAAAAAACGAAGAGTAAAACTTTATTTTTAGAAAAAAATAGAAATTCGGTGACGGTCCCTTCAGCATCAGCTGCTGCCTGTGCCTGTGGACCTTGAAATGAATGGCGGTGTCGTCGATCATTTGTTAGACATGTAAGTCGCTAACTACCCTGTTTACAGCGAGAGTCAATAGGGGTTTTGTGTGTTCTAACTTTTCACGTAATCGATATTTATGTATACATCCTCGTCTTCCCTCTTCTGGTTAGACGATTTTCACGGAAGACCGTTTTGACCGACTTAATTGTAATGCATTTGATAAAACACTCAAAAGCCGCTCCTAAAGCAGCAGTGGCCATGGGGTTTCCAGTTTTGTGTTCGGAGGAATAGGAATACGCACTGGTGACGAAACAATTTTCCTGTGAAAGCCACAAATGGGGGCAGGGAAAGGTGCGGAGTCACGACGGGTGTAGTGTGCCATGAGGAACTATTCACTAACGGCCAAAACGTTATTTTCAATTACAACTAATGAATAACAATTATATCTTGTAGTTTACATGTATATTTAACAAAGGGCGCATAACTCACTCACCTAAGTGTAACTAGGGGCCTGCAGCCAAAATATGTCTCGCTGCAAAAAAGCATTAACCAACTACCTTACATAAAATAGAAAACTATGACCCATATACAACAGATACATCTAGCCAGAAGCCATTTGCCGATTCAACCCTTTGACCGAAGATTACACATGTCTGCAGCAAGAGGAACAAGAAAAACAAGCCCGGCGGAGCGTGGCGCGCTTGCGCGCTTGGGGGCGGGGGAGCGGACCCTTTGAAGTGCTCCCAAAAGGCGGATTGCATGACGGCACGATGCGCGTGATTGTGCGCGTGCTAGCCATGCAATCCGCTTTTTGGGAGCACTTTTCAAACCCGCTTTCTATAGTCTCGCTTTGCGATCGCTTACGCGATAGCAAGGTCGAGACCTAAAAAAGGAGACAGCCTTTGTTTTTTGGGGAAAATCCACTGAACAAATATTTATGCATTGATAGATAAATGCACATGTTGTAATGAATTGCAAATTAATATACAGTCACTGTCAATATAGAAATGGAAGTAACATGCCTGTTCTTAGCCCCATATGGTCTGCAGGCTTATTTTTAGATACCCGATAGTATTGATCTAATGTGTTTGTACTTGGCTTTTAAAAATTAATTCTACCATGACATTTCAACTACAGCCTGTCTGCTCAATGGGTTAGTCAATGAAAATTTATGTTCTGACATTGCCGATGAATTTCTTTCCTCCATCCACTCTCATGTACACAACTCCTAGGCCTAGTTTGGAAAATAAGTAGAAGTTGCTTCATATGTCAGGCAGTGTCATGTTGTACAAGTGTATGTGACATGCACTGAGTGTGTGTTATATTTTGCTGTGTTAATTTACCATATGTAATCTGAAAGAAACCATTAGTTATAGATTTCTTACCTTAGAGTTACTCACAGGCGTCAGACTGGATCCACAGAATTGTTTCTGTAGCAGTACCCCTGTGTGTCGGTAGATGGCATCGGTCGACTCTGCGTCCGTCGTCGGCATCTTGGTTGCCGGGATGACGTTGCGGTGTCTACTTAGACGCTGCCCCTGTCTGACATCAGTTCTTTCTTTTTCTGCGCCAGCTAGCGCAGATTCGCAGAGAGCTTGCCCCTTAGTCATTTTTTGACTAAACTTTTCCGACTTTTGTCAACGTCTTTTTTGAGTCTTCGACTCCTGGTAGCACGAGGGATGTCCCGTCGTCCGACCGGCTTTAAGCCTTGTGACTCTTGTCACAAGTTTGATGTCTGTCACAGATCCGCACCCCGTGTGCCTTTGGTGCCTGGAGCACAACCACAACCTGAAGTCGTGCTCCGACTGCCGGGCCATAAATCCGAAGTCTTTGCGGGAGCAGTTCTGAAAGCTCTTGGAGGCCCGGCAGTCCGCTCTGCGTCGTACGAGGTCCTAGTCGAGAGGAAGGTCTCTGGACCGGTCACGGAGCCACCACCACTCGTCATCGAAGTCTTTGCACTCCTTGTGTAGGTCAAAGCACAAGAAGGCGGCGAAGAAGCAATGTCCCTCTTCGCTTTCTCCCAGGCCGTCGGCCGACACGACGCAGGATCCGGAGCGTCATCGCTTTTTGGCTCCGTCTTCGGAGCCCGCTTCGGGGACAGTTCTGCGCTTCCCTCCCTTTTCCAGGGCATCCCCTGCTCAGCTTCGAGCTTTCTACGAAGCGCTTCACAGCATCTTTGGGCAGCCTGACTCTGCCAGCGTGCCTTAAGTCCCCGTGAACTCGGCCTGGGGCAATGGGCCTTGGTTGCCGGCGGCTTCTGCTCCGAGCCCGACCCCCGAGGTTCCAGGCCTGGATCCGGATCGGCGCCTGTCGACCTCACGGTACATTACCCAGCGCCGATTCCAGTGACAACGCCCCCGACGCTGGTTGTGCTCCGAAACGGCGTCGACTGCAGCCTCACTCCGACTTGGACACGGAGCCGGACCTACCTCGCCCTATGTTGGTATCAGCACCGAAGGGTACTTTTGTACCGCTGTTCATTCCTAGTGTTCCCTATCGCCCTGAGTGGCAGCCAGAGGAGGGTGAGGAGGAGGGATCTGGAGACCCTTGAGCCGACCAGCTTGAGGAGCCAGACTGACCAGATGAACTGGGTGATGCCAGTGGTTTGGATAATTCCCCAGACTTCAGCATGCTTCCCCCCCCCCCCCCCCCCCCACTAACGTGGCTACAGAGGAGGGAGCTTCGTATGCAGTGGTGTTGCGTAGGGCGGCTGAGGCCTTGGGCCTGAAGCTTCCTACAGTGGCAGTCAGGACTAATCTCCAGACGGAGGTACTTCAACCAGCAGCGGCCTATTCAGAGCCCCTGCTACCTTTTAACGAAGTCCTCACTGGCATCTTTCTGGGCACTTAGTCCAAGCCCAGCACAGGGGCTCCTGTGGATAGGATGATTGCCTGATGCCACCGCCCGGCCCTGGGCGACCCACTTTTCCTCTCTAGACCCCTTACCCCCAAAAACTTGGTGGTCCAACGCTCATTTTGTAAGGGTGCATTCCCTTCTGCACCCCCAGATAGTAAATCCAAGAAGCTGGACCGCCTTGGGAAGCAGATGTTTTCTTCTGCCAGCTTAGCGCTGCGGTTGGTGAACACCGCATGCCTCTTGTGCTGCTATTCCCATACAGTTTGGGATATGGTCGCGTAAGTGCTGCCACAGTTGCGGGAGGAGGCCCGGACCGTTCTCCCTCGCGGAGTAGCAGAGGGTCGAGACGCAGCTAAGCTCACCATTCGGTTTGGGCTGGATACTGCCAACTCTCTGGACAGAACGGTTTCCATGTCGGTAGCCTTGAGGCGCTACGCCTGGTTGAGGACGTCTGGTTTCTCTGTAAGAGACATACATTAGTTATAGATTCTTTACCGCCCCACCCATCCTCCCCGTTCTGCTAACTGACTTCTAGGGTTAGGGACTCCCTTCTAGTGCCCTAGTTTTGTGCACCAGTGGTCAGTGTCTTGCGTGGCTCTGCGCTTCTGGCATGGAAAGTCGTGTCAGAACTGACGTCCGTGCACAAGGGCGGCGTCTAAGTAGAAACAGTGACGTCATCTCGGCAACCTCGACAGCGAGGACGGACGCGGAGTCGACCGACGCCACCTACCGACGCGCAGGGGTACTGTTACAGAAAAAATTCTCCAGATCCAGTCTGACGCCTGGGGTAATTCTAAGGTAAGGAATCTATAACTAATGTATGTCTCTTACAGATACATCTTTACTGAAGGTAAATAACTTGTTCTTCTGGGCCTTAAAATTGTGCCTTAGAATGAGGCCTCAGAATACATGTGAGCTTTCTTGCTTACCTTGTGCAAGCTGATAGCTTTTTTTTGTGTGAACAAAATTGTGACGTGGCTTGTGGTTAGACTGCATTAGCTAGTAGAGAATTTTTGATTTCCTTGCTGAATGCTAATATTAGCTGTGACTGTAAAGTAAACCACATCTACAAGCAGACCTTGTACCAGAATTCAGTTCTCTGATTATGGGGTGCGAAAGTAACAAGAGGTATTATTTTTGTGCTCCTGAATATCTTTCAAATAAAAACATTGTTCTCAGATAGATAAAGCAAGCACAGAGTTTTGTATGAATACACCCGGCCTTCTATAGATAAATGCATGGACCATGTCATGCTTTACACTTCCAAATAAAAGAAATTCAGCACTCCCAAGAAGACGCACTCGGTAAAGCATGAAAAAGCACCTCGAAAGGAGGCTCTGCACTCATAAGATGAGGCACATCACAATACAGTTTCAAAATATAGTGTGGGGTTTTATTAATGCAACACTCTCCAACAGAAAGACTCTCCTAGATGTCAAATGACACAGATAAAACAACATGCATATGTGTATATATATGTGTGTGTACGAGCAAGCAATAAAACACTCACAAGTAGTCAAATGCATGAGATAAGACACAAGCAGATAATAATGGAGCATTCACAAGTCAAATAATAAGAAAGCAAAACATGAGCAGATAATAATAATGGAACATTCACAAGTAAAATAATAATGAATCAAAACATAAGCAGATAATAATGGACATCCAGTGCAAGAAACCAGCACTGTCAAATGTCAGAAATAAACACTGTCAAATGAAAGAATCAATTATAAAGAGCACAACATGAAAACCTCAGAGAGCAATGACACTCATAGCTAATACATCACTATGAGTGCACATCTTTCTGGTCAACTCGGCTGGGAAGCCCTTTCAGTCGCCCAGAAGTCTCAATGGGACAGCAAAAAATATTCTCGTGACGGTGCGTCCACCTCACTAGTGAGCTTCTGTGTGAATGCCAAAACTTCCGGTCTTTAATACCTATTTTACTACTTCTAGAAATCTCCCCTCCCTTCATCTATTACAAAACCAATGCCCACCGTACCGGTCTGTTCCAAGATCAAGACGGAAGCTGGCCAGCCTTCAATGGTTTTGACTCCGAGACAGGGAAGTACATTCCTGTCTCACACTTTCAAATGCAAATCCCACACACACAAACCGTTCAAGCAAGGCTGTTTTGCTCTGTGCTTAGAAGAAAGTAAACAATTCACTCTGAAGCTGCAAGGAGACATGAAATGAAATCATGCAAGAGCACAAAAATGATGTTGTACATTCAAAATGGAGTAAGTTAAAACCCATTGTCAAAAGTCACCACATTCTAACTACGTAGCACTACAAACCAGATAGGTAAATAAACTCTGATTAGTGAGGGGCAAAGTAAAAAAGTCGTCGTTGGTAGGCATGCTTCATGTCTGGACACTGAAATGAGGGCCTGCTGGTCTGCAGGTATGCTGGTGTTTTATCTGATCCAGCAACACTGAAACAGAAATGATGCCCTATAGAAGACTACCTTGTACTCAAGTGGTTCCATGGCTGTTTTCAAAATCCTTACAAATCTGTTTGTCACATGCCAACCACCCAAAAGTGGGTATTGCATATCCAATTTTGCAGACTCAAAAGATGTGGTGATAATTCTTTCCACTCTCTGGGCTGTTCCTTATTGAACTCACAACCTCTCCTCTTGAGACTAGACATGCCTTTGACAAATTTGGAAGATCTTAAAGACCCATCATTTCACCCAGGCATTCAGACCCTAATGCTAAACTCACTTTAGCAATCCTCATTTGGATCTTCAGTGCAGCTTTCAGGAGATTACGGATGCCAACAATAGCCATACACTGCTACCCTAGACTGCAAGTGGTGGATAATAGGAGGGAGGGTTCTAGAGAAACATAGCTCTGCTTCTTTTGTCTGTTCAAGCAGAAGATGATGGTTCAATTTCGTATTCAGAATGTCCCAGGTACATAAACATGAAACCCATTCTAACAGACTCGAATTTGGTGTTACAGTGCAATTAACTGTTAATACACTTATGACTATTGACTAACAAGGAATGTAACTTATTGGTTTCCACAGCAGTAGCAGCAGAATTTGCAAGCCAGCAGAAAAGGCCACGATATCAAACCTGCAGCTCAAGAAACTAGCAACTGAATGAAGAATATGGATGGTAGTGTAGAAAGAAGATGCTTAAGTCCTGAGAATGTCCTAAAGTGAACACCTCCAAGAATAGGAACAAGAGACAGAAAAGGGGAGGGAAATGGAGGAAAATCAAGAAAGGTGCAGGCCAGGGAGACTGGATTCAAATGGAAACCGTGAAATGCGGCAGACAACAGGACACCATGTTTCTGTTTTAGTGTTGTTATACTGCTCCTGCTAAGTATTGCCTGTAAGAACATGTGGTGACCGGCAAGTGGAAGTGATGTTTCTCTTTTCTGCAAGGGCGGCTTTGTTTTCATTGCTATTTTCTACAATGTAGTCTCCACCTCCATGTTTGTCATAATCGCTATATCCTGTTTCTAGTAAAGTGTATTTTGCAGTTAACGTGCTTCATCTGAGTCCTGGCCCTAGTTCAGTCAGGCTCCTATGACCAGTATACCTCCTTCTCCTCCTTGGTATCCTGACTCACTTTCTTCAAGGCTGTGCCATCTTAAAATTCATTTGACAATGGTACTGCATCAGTTTGAACATCTTTTTTGGCCAGCAAGAGTAAATGATTTTTTGACGGATCTGTCAGATTAATGTCGGATCTGAAAAAAAGGTGGGAAATATCCATCCTTTTGTATTAGGTTTTGCCTACAGCGCGCATGCACTGTCATCAAAAGCTATTGTTCTTTAAAAAAGAAAATAAAGCTTAAAAGGGATTATTTACCTCCATGTCACTGTTTCTTTGCTTGCTATTGTTCGGTGCCTAAGGCTTCCTCCCGGGCTTCAGTCTTCATCCCTTCATTACTCTGCTGCGGAGCATGGACCAAGTACTGCTTTCTGTGGCCAGTGTCCTTCCA
This sequence comes from Triturus cristatus, assembly GCF_964204655.1. NCBI lineage: Eukaryota > Metazoa > Chordata > Amphibia > Caudata > Salamandridae > Triturus > Triturus cristatus. The sequence continues at coordinate 825,910,161 of NC_140584.1, read as the reverse complement.
CTGGCCACAGCCTCCTTGAGGTACTCTTTTTAAATTTATTTACTTGTAGGCACCCCCGCCATTCTCTTTAACCCAGCTACCTTTGTTTCCCACCCTCCTCTCTCTTGTTGCTTTTTTTCCAGGTTTGCAGCACCAGCTTGACCTGGTTATCAGAGCCCTTTACATGAGCGCCATTTTCATTACACAAGGACATATTTATTTTGGGATTTTTTTTATTTTGGCCCATGGAGTTTCAGTGATTTGCCCAGAGTTACAGGATGTTGTGCCGATGCAGAGACTCGAACCTGGTTCCCCAGTTCCATAGAGGACATTCTGTCTGTTAAGGTCACGTCCTCTTGAAACAACATTAACAAAGCCAAATAGCTCATGCACAGTAATTTGGCTTTGTTAATGGCTTTTAAAGTTGTGTCATGGGCTGCTGTGCAAAAAGACTTAAAGTAAACGAAAAAAAAGTGCCATGACACTGTCAACGGTGGCCGTACCCTATTGCTTTGTTTTTATTTACTTTGAGTCATGTTGCACAGCAGCTCTCGCTCTTGTAGAACATCTTTAAGAATATTTGACAGCGCCAGTAGTTTTTGCATAGGCAAAACCTATTGGCTTTGCCAATGCTTGTTTTTCCCAGTTGTGATAAAAAGTGGGTGTTTCACAAAAGGAGAGCATGCGTGCATCTTGTAGAGAGACAGAAAATATGACAGGCCTTGTCCTTGTAATTTGAGCTTCGCTGAGTTTTTGCCTCTAACCAACTAACCAGTTTCTCTTCTTGTTGCCACCACAACCCTTCCTGCTTCTGCTCCACAACTCTCTGGTCCAATGCAGGTACAGCATGGATCTCCCATTTACGTGCATTTTGATCCGCTGCCCTTCAGGGTTATGTCTATTCTATATACAAACCCCAATAAACTACATACTGTGATTGTGTTAACAATCCTGCTCTGCTTTCTCTTAGAAATTCCTTAAACGACGACTTGTTGCTGCCATATTCTACTTCGTTTCATGGGCCTCTTCACCATCACCGACACGTCCGTGATTGTCAACCCAAAGTGCATGGCAATGTAACTCATGAATCATGGCCTGGCAATCGCATTGCAGAACCTCCTGTGGCAACTGTGAGAGTGTTTGTGTCAATGTTTCCTGATAAGAATGGTAACCAAAAAGCTGTATATGGACATTTCACTTTTGTGACCAATCCTTTGAGGGCATTGTCCGTGCTAGAACCTGGTGGTGCAGGCGGATGCGGAATCAACAGGACGTCAACGGTGGAAGAAACTGCTCAACCAGCACAGTGCATTGTGGCACAGAACGGTGGTTTCTTTGATGTAGCTACACAGGAGTGCCTTGGCAATGTAATGAGTGATGGCAGACTGGTTCGTAATGCCAAAGGATTGCAGAATGCCCAGTTTGGAATCCGAGCAGATGGGACCCTGGTATTTGGGTAAGAGCCATGTGCTAAATGCAGCCTTTTCCTCACTTTCTGTTCTTATTGGTTTAATTCGACTACTGCAGTCCTGAACCAAGGTAAGGTGTAAAATGAGGGAAGCGAAAAGAAGAAGCCTTGTGACATTGACACGCTTGCATTTACTAAAGATGTGCTCATATAAATATATTTACAATCGATCCCGGCTCCTCCAAGGATATCAGCCCATTGTCTGGTGGCGCACAGAAGCCGTTAGAGCCAAAGCCGGCAATTAGTTAGGTTCCAAGTTTCAAAGTATAGCGCGCCCTCGGTTTAGGTTTTCAACAGCAAATCTTTATTCCAACGTAACGCTTTTTGAGAGTGAACTCTCTTGATCACACGACCACGTGTGATCAAGAAAGTTCACTCTCGAAACGCGTTACGTTGGAATAAAGATTTGCTGTTGAAAACCTAAACCGAGAGCGCGCTATACTTTGAAACTTGGAACCCTCATATAAATATATATATATATATATATTTTTTATGTTCATTGATTTTAATACTCTTCTGGTAACAAAGAATTCAATACAGTTGCATATTCTCTTAGCTTTGTACAGTGCAATTCCACAGTGACCATATACAATGCGTAGAACTTACTACAATTAAAGCAGTTATCACTACCGGGTTCATTAAGTAGTTAGTGGATACATTCAATATCGATGATTACAGTAATGAAGATGGATCACATGTACATGCTCACTTCCCACATATGTTTGTGCAATCAACCCATGTGTTGTATTCTGTGTGTCTAATATATACCTAATTACCTTCAGTGCCCTCTGGCTCCCCAGTCTCCTTTTCCACTAAGTACTGTTGGTACAATCCCAAAAAGCCTCTTGGGCGATTCTGTGGCGGAAGTAACTCACTGTATGTCTGATTGTGTGTTGCACTTGTCCAGTCATCTATGGTTGGGACTGGGCCTTTAACCCAGCGTATTGCTACCCTACGTTTAGCTAGCAGCAGACCCATAGGCCCTAGTCGTCTTACGTTTTTGTCGACGCCCTTGTCATGTCCCAACAAAGAGAGAAATGGATCAGGTGTGAGGGAGAGACCCGTAATCTCATTCAAAGTTTGAACAATCTTCCCCCAGAAATCTTTCTGTTCTGAGCAGCGATGACAGACCGCCGAATCAAGTAATCTGTATCTGCATAGTCTCTCAGGTGTGTAATACACTCTATTGATATATTTAAAGTGGATTAGTCTGTGTCTACCATTAAGAGAGATGTGTCTTGTCACTTCGCAGCAATACTGGCAGCTGTTGTCGTCAATCACCATATCTAGGTCTTTCTGCCAGTCCTGGCGAGCTTTCATTAAGTGTGGTCTCATGGATTCTTGTGTAAGGCTATAAATTCTAGTTACCACCTTAGCGTGTGTGGTTGAACGTATATTATTAGAAAGTATTGGCATGTCTGATGGCTCCTGCATATCTTTGCCTAATAGGTCACGTAGTGCATGCCGAGCTCTGAGGGATTGATATTGGGCAAGGGTCGAGGGTTCATGTCCCTCCTCCAGTATGTCTTCCCACTTGCGTACCACCCCATCATGAGAGGTCGCCCATCTTAGATATACCACATTTCCACAATGTTTGGGAAACATCCCTTTCCCTCTCCGTTGGAAACCAGGAACACCATTCTAACAGGGTCAGTGGTGAGTCCATCAGAGCTCCTGTCTGTCTCTCCTGTAAGTTTCACCAAGCATTTAATGTTGAGCTTAAAGAATCAAGGGTACCATGTCGCCTAACCGGGGTTCTAAAGAGCACCTGGGGGAGAATATCAGCTTCAGCAGCATCTCTTTCAATATGTAGGTGCGGTAAGCCCTGTGGTCTGTGTATCCAGGAATGTACATGTGAGCTCTGCGCTGTTCTATAGTATATCTGGAGATCCGGTGCATTTAGGCCACCCATAGAGTATGGCAGGGTGAGAGTTTCCAATTTAACCCTTGGCTGCTTACCGGCCCAAGCCAATTTAATCGGCAATGAACGAAGAGTAGCAAATATATGATGCAGAAGTAGCATCGGGATATTCTGAAAGAGGAACAAGAATCTGGGGAGGACGACCATTTCCATAAGAGTAATTTGTCTGACCAATGAGAGAGGCAATCTGATCCTTTGGGTGATATACTCTTCAAGCTTATGAATTGCTTTACCATAGTTGTCTGATAGCACTATCCCAGGGTCAGTATAAATTTGTATTCTTTAATAACGTACAAAATCTGTGGGCCATTGCAGTGGGAAGTCCAATTTCACTGGAGACAGGGGGAAAATTATAGATTTTGCTCAATTAACCCTTAGGCCTGATAGCTGCCCAATATGAACCACCTCAGTGAGCACAGTGTAAGTTGTCTCTCGGGGTCTCGGACATAAAGAAGCATGTCGTCAGCCTATGCCAAGACAATAAAGTCCAGGGAAGCGCAACCCCCTATGTACATGGTGCTCCCTCAAGGCACAGGCCAGGGGTTCTGCCACCAGGGCATATAGAAGGGGAGATAATGGGCACCCCTGCCGGTTACCCCTCGAGACAGCTATAGGGGAGGTGACTATATTACCCAATTTTATCCTGGCCACTGAGGGCCTTATATAGAACTGCAACTAACCAGAGAAAGACCTCACCAACCCCGATGCGACGAAGCATGGTCGTCATAAATGACCACTCTACTGAGCCAAAGGCCTTTTCAGTGTCTAAAAAGACTGCTGTGGTCCTGACATCTGGGTTAACTCTTTGGATGGTCCAAAAGACGGTTCTGAGATTGTAGGTTATGCTCCGTCCTGGAACAAAGCCAGCTTGCTCCAGACTGACCACCAGTGGGACCAGTGGGGCAGTACAATTGGATAATATTTTGGCAAAGAGGTTGGTATCTACGTTTAGTAGGGAAAAGGGTCTATAGGAAGAACCATTATCTAGAGGTTTCCAGGTTTCAGGAGAGTAACGATCAATGCTTCTCTCATGGATGGGGGCATCACATCGGCCTCGACCATTTCCTCATATAGAGTGGCTAGATGAGGTATAAGCAGGCTTTATAAAAGGCCACCGTAAGGCCGTCTAAACCAGTTGCACCCCCAATCCAGCATTGCCTTGAAGGCATCTCAAATTCCTCTAGGATCAAGAGGAGCCATAAGGTGTTCCCTGTGTGCATTGGTGAGCCATGACATTTGGATATGTTCCAAGTACTCTTTTATTGCTGTCTCGTCCAGTGATATCCTTGAACTATATAGCTCAGCATAATATCTCCTAAATCTCTCTGCAATTAGACTGGCACCATGCAACTGGCGTTACAACAAACAAATGATGGACGGAATGCTGACAATGCAGACATTCTGGCTACCGTCTTCATCCTGTAGATCAACAATCGTACCTGCCTCTCTTTTAAGTCGCTGTAACGCCGCCAGAGCGGCACGGGGCGCACTCCCTCGCCATAGACCTGTGCGTTAGCTTATTTGCAGAGGTGTTTAACCTCACTGTCTGCTGTGTCATGATACTCCTCAAGAGCTTTTTTGATATTTTCAAGGAGTTTTGTGTCGCCTGAATGTTGATGGGTTTGTTCCAGTTGAGCAATATCTCTTTCTAGTCTCATGTTTCGAGATTGTCAGACATCTGATGAACACCTTTAAAGTAATTAGTTACCGAGCCTATTATATTTTTAAAGAACCCCTTCGTGAATGACGCCATATCAGCCTTAAAGACTGGATCCATTTGGGAGTATGGGGGAAACCTCAAGATAAATGGTGCTAATTTATTGGTAGATAGCTCGATGTCCAGCAAGACCAGGGAATGATCTGAATAAGTTTGTGAGGGAGGTTCACAGGTCATGACCTGGGTGAGCAGACTCCTAGATATTATCCAAAAATGTATTCTAGAATGTATATAGTGAGCGGCAGAGTAGTGAGTAAACCCTGAGACCCCGGGGAACGATGTCTCCTGATATCTAGCAAGCCTAATTGGTCTGTAATGTCTGCTTTCGCTCCCCCAGTAGTGGACGGACGGCTAGGTGGACCCTTGGAGCGGTCGCAGGTGGGGTCCAAAACGCAATTTAAGTTATCACCCTGAATTTGTGGAAGATCCGTGCCTTGGAGCAGGCGGAAGCCAAGTGAATCGTAGAACTGCGAGTCATCGTGGTTGGGGCCATATATATTAACTAGCTTCTCATTTAGCCCTTCTTTATGACATCTAGTGATAACAAACCTACCCTTTGGATCTATTTCGACTTCCTGCAGTGTAATACCTGATTTCAAGTTAACCCTTGTGAGGACGCCCCTGGCATGTGAAGTAAACCCAGCGGCACAGTGATGGCCCTGTAATCGTCTTTGTGTGAGCATAGTACTATTAGGGGTCGAATGTGTCTCTTGTATTAGTGCTACATCATTGTGGTGCCTTTTAAAGTATGCAACAACTTTGCATACTTTTCTATAATCATTTAGGCCTCGTACGTTCCACGTCTGTAATCTTACTCTATTGTATGTGTTCTGCCTCTGTCGAAACCATTTTATCTGCAATCTCTGAATTCTGTACCACTGTGTATAATGCATCACCAGCCAAAACATAGTATCACATTCCCATGTAATTTGATTGAAGAAAATACTTAAAAAAATCCCCCCACCCACGCTGTGCATACCCCCAACATGGCATAGTCGATAGTCTGCCCATCCCCATCCCATTAAACAATCCCACACCTAAGTTGGTAAACAAAACAACTTTGTAAGGACACTGTGGGTAACACACAAGGGCAGATGTTGCCGGCATTGAACCCTGTCTGTAACTCGGCTGTACCTATAGGTATAAAGTATAGTACGCTTTCCATGTTATGTGACCGATCATGTCCATTGTGCCTTCCACAAACTCATCTCCCACCCCGCTGGACTTCCCTAAGTCATCAGCATCTCCCCATATAGTCAACAAGCATTGAAAATGCAATAGGCCTCGCCTTTGATTAAGTTAAAGCCATTTGCTTTGCTAATGTATAGCAAAGCAAATGGCTTTAACTTAATGAAATGCGAGACCTATTGCATTTTTAATGCTTTTTTTTTTTAAGTAAATAAACAACTGGGGCACTAGGCGGGCAGCATACGCCCAGGATCACACACCGTTAGTGTATGCGGAGAAGCTGTGACCAAAACACAGGCCTCTGGTTCCCATTGCTGACAATCCAGCCAACACACATCCCCCCCTATTGTGTTGTTACATATAAAAGTGTTGAAGCATTTATTGTTCGTTTACAAGGCCAGCACTGTTTCTAAAGCGCTTTCAATCCATGTGACGGGCGCTATTCGGCATTTCAGTGGATTTGTAATCTTGAATTACTGATAAATATGAAAAACGTGGTACATGCTCCTGCGTGTTTCTCAATAGCCCATGTCACCGTATTGCAAGTGTTTCTTTACAATTTATATAGGACATTAGGCACTCTGTAGGCAACGTTTTCAAAACCAGTGTCCATTGCTTAGATTGTGTGTGACACTCACGTGTGTGTGTGAGGGGGGTGCTTACAAATGGTGTTCCCTCTGAGCACTACTGCTGACACTTCAGTCACATACACACACTCGACCAAAACCTGGAAACGTGGCCTGGTGGCTTACCTTCTAACTTTCAAATTGGAGATGTGTGCTAATCACAGTTACGCACTTAACCAAGAATTCGTGTGATTTTGGGCGAATTTCTTTAGTTCCATATTCATTGAAATGTAAATGCGCGTACCCTACAGGTGCCTGGTGCAATTTAATTACATGAAAAACAAATTTACAGGCTGCTGTGTAGTACTGTTGCAGCTGCGGCTTCATTCTCCACAAGAGTGCCCCCCGCACTGTTAAGTGTGCAGCGCGCACCCCAGATTTGAACTGTTGTTGTTGAGAATGACTGTGTGTTATTGAGTGGTAGGGCCCTGTAATTGGCGGAGGTTCCCTCAGATCTACGGGGCAGGTTTGAATTCCAGAGGTGCAAAACAGCCTCTTATCCTTACAAGGTCTGCAACATTCGCCAGGCCTTTTAACCAGAACACTTGCCGTTGTAGCGCCTGGAGGCGGTCTGTTTGGTGAGTTAATAGCCCCGCTAGAATACATTTGAACTTTGTTTTCGAGCCCTTTTTTGTCCTAACATCCACTAAGTTTTGGGAATGCGCGTCACTCAGGAATTCCTTATCTCTGTTTTAAAACGGGTGTTAATTTGATGGGTCCCAGTGTGGCGGCCCTAATGGCGTTGTGTTTGCGAGCCTAGGTGTTAATTTGCCGCGATTCGTGTCGACACATGCTACAGGCCACATAACCCTGGCCTGAATACGACCTCTTATTCTTTAGTGACACGCTATTATTAAACACCCCCCCACCCGCGAGCCAAGCAAGTCCGCAAGAAAAATAAACAAGCGCGACTCAGGCGGCCCGCGCTCACAATGCGCAATGTTTATAACAGCGGGGACTGGATGCTTTACTGGGGGCGGAAAAAAAAGTCCCCAGAGTGTCACGCCGCCAGTAAAGCATCAAATCCCCGCGTGCACATCTATGGTCTCTTTTGTCTCTCCACGTGCACGTTTTGGAATCCGTATCGATTCTAAAAGGCCCTCGTCATGGCGAGAGCAGCGCATGCGCGATGCTAACGCCAGATGAGACCTAAAAAGGAAGGGAAGAGTGCACAGAGCTACCCTCGACCCAGGGGCGTATCAGCTAGTCACTTTTACCCATGTAGTGCCTCGGGGATCCATGACCTTGGCAGGCTGATATAAGCTCCTCAGTGGGCCCAAATATATTGTAAATGGCAATGTCTTTTAAAAAATTAAAAGGCATTGTTATTTACAATACCAAAATGAACACCTATTGCATGAAGACAGCGCCGCGCTTATTAAAGTAAAAAAAAAAAAAAAAAATGACTGCCTTTTATGTTTTAAAAACCAAAACATAAAATAAGGCATTGCCATTTACAATGCCAATAGCTCAAACTCGCGTAAATGCGAGACCTATTGCATCGCAAATGCTTGTTTCCATTGTGTCCAGCCTTTCCGTATGTTTATCCAGCTGCTCGGTCATCCTGTCCATTTGGAAGGAAAGTGCGTTGATTTTCCCATCAATTTTAATCAAGCTATGTTGCATGGCAGCTAGTATTTGTTTTATATCAGAGTCTGTGGGTGGATCACCAGTCTCGGAACCGTATCCAGAAGTGTTTTTGTCCAGATCTTGTTGCCTGGGTGTTCCGGAACGGTTCAAATTGTAGTTTGGACTGTGACTTTTCGGTTCTCCCCATTATATGGTTATTTAAGTTTCCCCCACTGTGGGTGAGCTGCAGTTTTGACAGTGAGGAAAAAGTATGTGACACCGCACCGGCTGTGCGCCATCAGCAACTGCAGGGGTTACTTAGTAGCAGGGTGCCTGGTGTGTGTTAACTCAATCGAACTTATGGTGGTAAGGAAAACAACTCCGACCGGAATTTCCAAATCAAATAATAGGAGTATCAGGTAAAACCAGTTTGCACTTAGTGAACAAGTAAATATAACTTACAGATCTCTGCGGCACGGTCACAGTTATAGAGTTTAAGGGATTAGCAGAGGCCCGTTACTCTGACCGCAGGGGCTAAGCTGCACACGAGGCCTGCTCAGCAGGCAGGGCGAGCTGCGTTGTCTCGAATGTGGGGACACAACACCATCACGCTATCTCCCGTTGTGCCTCGTCACCCCTCTCAGCGCGTAGAGACTCAGAATAGGCGAATAGGTTCACATCAGCCTCATCTGTCTCGGGCTTTCACCATACTCTGCACCTCAACTCGGCAATATCACTGCATACTACATGGGGGCTCGCTGCGCCAGCCTTCAGATCAGCAGGTGTGTATAGGGTTGCAGCAGATATCACTTGCTCAGGAGCCTTCTAAGTTCTTTGTAGCAATTTCTTTCTACTGCGTTCACCTCAGTCTCCTTTGAGCCTCACAAAAATACAATGCCAACTGCAGTATGAATGTTAGGGATAAATCTGCATGTCAGTGTTCTTTCCCTCCACCTGGGTGTAGCACGCGTGTTCTCAAACAGGGGCACTGCTGTAATCTACATAGTGCGGCTCAGTCATTCAAGTAGACCCTGCTCGGGACCAATATTGTTCAGATCCTGCTGAACGCAGCCATTCTAATTGGTCGTGGAGACAGTGTAATCTTTTGTCTCCCACTTTCCAGATAATTGCATTTGTGAATGTTGTATGAATGTCTCTGTTGCAGTATGTTTGAATTTTTTGTATGATCTTTCCCTCAGGGGTCCATTATGGTAGATTGTATTGCATTCATTTTGTATACTAGAACTGTATTTATCTGTATGTATATGTTGAAAATAATATTTTACACTAAAAAAAGAGAAATAATAATAAATATATATTTTTGTAAAACATAAAAATGAAGTCAAATAAATGACAAAATGTCAAATTATAAAAACTCTTCCTTTCTCTTTTTGAAGTACATTGTTGTTATGATATAGCTGGTTAGCCCGTGCTGCATGTAATTTCTGATCTGTGAAAGAAATATAGGTCACAAGGGAGTTTCCTTATATTGACCCTGCTCGGGTCTCCAACGCACCTCCGCCCCTACGTCGGGCAGGGGCAGTACAGATATATGCACAGCTTGGATGGGTAGGAGCGCGACGGGCCCTGCAGACCCAGGTACCTGTCTCCTACCTTATTTTCTCCCTTAATCTTTCCGCAGTCTGTGTGAAATCCGCCGACGTTTAGTACTTTAGTACCAGTGCGGCATTGGCTCCCTGCCCAAAGTGATCAGGTATGTATGATGTGGGCACCACAGGTACAGGTATGAGCAGCTCCCCGCGTAAGGCTCCCTGCGGAACAGGAGCTTCTGTCGCCGAGGGGACTTGGAGTCTCAGCTCTGACTCCTCTAGCGGCACTCGGACACCTCAAAGCGAGGAAGGGAGCGAGCCGCGGCCACGCTGAAACATAGGCCGCTTCCAAGGCGAAGTGCAAAGCCCTCCTCCCAACTCACTGCGTCTCCAATTTTTTAGATAAACTGGCAGCAACTCCTCCAACTATACTCTGGAGCCCCTTTGAGTGAGTTTTGAGGGTATTCTAAGTGTAGGGAAGCAGATTCATGTAGGATTTAATGCCAGGCTTGCAGAGCTCTTCTAAAGTGCGGCCATCTTAGATCCAGGCAAGCTCCGCCCCATTGCTCATATAAATCTTTCAACACTTAGAAATATTGTTAAGGTGACTGATCTGCACTGTGTTGCTCAAGTGTCTAGGTTACTTTACCCTTCAAGTTCTGCTTTAGGAATAAGGAGTATGAGGACTCGTATAAACTCAAAACGTCATATCCCTATCCTACGACCACACCAGAAGCTCCTAATCTTCATTGTGCTGCTTTCCTTTACTCTGAGACACTGTAGCTGTCTACGGTAGAAACCTCTCAGACTTGGAACACTTTGCCCAACCAAAGCATCTGCACCCAGCTCATAGTGCAATCACATACTACCCAAAGCACATTTCCTTCAGCAAGGAAGACCAACACTGTATGGCCCAATGCCAAAGACTTAACACCTCTCGCTTCTTCAACAAGAACTACCAGCATTGCATTTACACTCTATCCGAAATTCATGAACTCAAGAAATGTCAACAAGGTATCCACAGCAAACGAAATGCAACAAGTCACAGTAAATATTCACTACAGCAAAGCAAAGATAAGGGGAAAAAAACATATTGCAAGTGCTAAATGTCGTTAACAAAAGGGCAAAATGCCTAACATTGCTCCAGATACATCAAAGCCCCAAAGGTTAAATATAACCTTCTGTATGTGTAGGACTTTCACCTTCCTGCACTTCCAGCACAAGGTGAAAATATATAAAACATGCCCATTCATCTAGAACCAACCAGTATTAAAAGATATACAAGCAACAAGCATTTACAATGCAATGGTCTCGGCATTGTTAAAGTTAGAGCTATTGGCATTGCTCATGACATTATTTTTGTTTATGTTTTTGTTTTTAAAACATTTAAAGAAACGGCATTGTTATTTACAATGTCAATAGCTTAATCACTCTCAAATGCGAGACCTATTGCATTTGCACCCACACACAGAGCCACACACACAAAGCCAACCACACACACACAGCCACCCACACAGAGCAACCCACACCCAAATAGAGCCACCCACAGAGCCACCTACACACACACACACACACACACACACACACAGTTACCCACACACAGACAGAGCCACCACGCTTCGAGCCACCTACAAAAAGAGCCACACACACAGAGGCACCCATGTTAAGCAAATATTCATTTTGGAATTCTGAACATATGTTATATGTTTGCATGAAGTTTATTTCACGATTTATGTGTCAAACATTTTCTTGATTCAACTCCACGCCAGACCCTTGGCTGAGCTCTGGTGTGACTCTCCCTGTTAACTGGTTGCCTCGTCCGCCTCTACTACATGCACACACACACCCCAGGGCAGATTATTGCGGTACACATGTCTAGTGACTGTGTGCTGCTACACACATGACAATACACTTACTCCCTATCCTGGAGTTGACAATGCGTAGGTTACGCTACGCAGAGACACACGGTGGGCGCGCGCACACGATGCTGCCACGAGAGTTCAGCGCAGGGCTACAAGCGGATATTAACTACAGTCCCCCGGCAACTCCAGCACCGGATGGAAACAAAGTAAAGACGCCAGAAGAGTGCGAGTCCGGGGAGGCAGCGGGCAAGGGTAGTCCTGCTGTGCGCCAGCGTGCCCAAGGAAAGCCGCGGACACCTCCTGACCTTCTAGCGCTGCTTGCCCCTTCAGGGAGCTTGAGGGGTGCTCTGCGTGGGGATGGAACGGACCCCACGCTGATTTAATGGCTCGAGCAGGGGAACATTGGGCAGGCTACGGCTGCCCCTTACCTCTCGGTCTTTGGTTCCCTTCGTCTTAGTGAAGTACTGGGTATTTTATGCCCAGCGGTGCAGGGGAACACACCCTATGACTTCTGGGTTCTCCCTGTTTCAGACCTACAGAAACACAGAGTCTTCTGGGTGAAGTCAAAGATTTGTTTATTGGCTGCAGACCAATTACAGGTATCCTAGAAGTACAACAGCGTGTATGTTCTCAGGAGACTGCTGAAAATCACAGAAACGGGCTTCTTCTTAAATACAGAATTTCCTGCCTCAGGCATACATTCCTTAGTTTACGATATGGCCATTACATGTATACATTACAAACGAAAGAGCAGAGTCATGATGACCATCCCACATTCCAGTTAAGCCAGCCCACAATTATTTACACAGCAAGGCTCAGATCCCACATCAGATATCGATAGGCCCCAATAAACTCGGGCAGCTCCTGTTGATAGAAACCAGTCATAAAGCAGGAACAGTCAGGTGTGAAAGAGATTAGCCGGAGGCTTGTGTGGGATGAAAGGGCTTTATGGTGTGTCAAGCCCTGATGCTAATCACAGGTGGCCAGGGGACGGGTAGCTCGTGAGACCGGACTGACCTGGGGCAGCGGAGCCAGCTGCCCAGGTCACAGAGAAGTCAAAGGAAAGCACATGTACTGTAAGGCCCGTATTTGCTTCATTATAGCCTATGTGAGGGCAACCATAAGATGGCCACCGCTCCAAGATGGAACCCGCGTAGTGATGTAAAATAACGTGTACACAGTGCATTCATAGCTAGAACGTTATACAAAGCACTTGTACATACCGCATTAACCATTTGCGGTTCGCTAATACCGGGATAGACAGGGGTAGGGCCCTGTCCCCTACGCGGTCCCAAATATGAAAGTACGACAGACCCTCCTTTTGCCCTTACATAGGCAATCACTATACTCATCTCAATCCGAGTCTAGGTCAATATTCACGAAGTCATGGAGATGTTGCTGTAGCATCATCCTATTACTTAGCTCGTCCCTTGATACAGGTTTCCTTACACATAATGTAGCACAGAGGCCACATATCGCAGGAGCACACTGTATGCACAGACAGAACAGGAAAAGAATGGCTAAGATCATTCCAATGACCATCAGAATCTTCCAACCCCAGGCAGATATCAGTTCCCAGAACCACCCCACCAGCGACCAATCTCCTTTATCCACGTGTATGGATTCAGATATTTTATGGAGTTTGGAGATGGCTTGATAGACTGTTGGAGCGTTATCTGGTATGAAAATGCAACAACTAGATTGGATAACCTTACATACCCCACCGCGGTCTGCAAGTATAACGTCTAGAACCATGCGGTTCTGCAAAGTCATAAGGCGATCCGCTTGGAGCTCAGCTGTCAGATTACTAAGGGCACCAGCCGTTACATTGATAGTGGATTCAACCACACGAGTCAGTTGTCTCAGGTTCCTACTATTTACCATAGGTCCCCAAAAAGGCAGGAAACCCAAAAAGAAGTCTCCCGCTTCCTGACCGGCAGTATCTTCCTTACTAATCACGCCTCTCACAACTCTGGTCTTGTGATAGTCAGAGGCAGCAGTAAATGTTGGCGGTAGCAAGTTTGCAATATAACATGTGCCCGAGAAATCAGGGGGCAACCATGTATATGCTCTGTCATTGCAGACAAAATATGTACCCTTGGCAGCCAAAAACGCAGGGGAAAACTGTGATGGGAAAGTGTACGTTTCAGTACAGTCACTTCTCCCCAGTTGAGCTCTTGGATTCTGACCATTACCTTGTAAACAGAACCGACCTATGTGGGGTATGACCCAGATTGGGGATGAGATTTTTCGCTGTCTTTCACCCAGACTAATACTATACCCCGTTGCGTTCCACCCTACATAAGCTCTCAATTCCTCCTTGGGTATGGATGAGTATGCATCGATATCTCTGCTCATATCGGCAACTCCTTTCATTAAGGCCTTATTATTCATACTAAATCTGATGGAACGCGGTTGTCGCGGGGAGTAGGCATCTAGGGCAAAGAGAAACATGGTTTGGAATGCCCATGACGATCCATTGTAACTAAATGGCAACACCAGATAAGGAATACCCTTATTAATGGTATGTGGCATTAAACCGCACACACCCAGCAATTGGTTGTATTCATGACTAGTTGGTGTTGGTGCAAGAGCTGAATAAACGAGTTATTCACAAACTCTGATCGTCTAGCTTGTTCGTGTTCAGGCAGAGGGTGAAAAGAGTGGGAGGAGGCAGTAGAAGGAGGTATAGGCTGTACAGTGGGTGTAATGGGCTTTTGAGAGGAGAAGAATACAAATCCAACGGTAAACATTATCATACTACACAGTATAAATAGACACAAAAATACAAAACATTTGCTCTTCATAATTTTACATATCCTTGCTTTAAAGTCCATTTCCTCAACGGGTCTCTCCATCTTAAACTCCCTCCTCTAATCGGGCCGCTCGCGGCGGATGAGTTTCTTCTGCTAAGGAGTACGCCTGTCAGCCCAGGGAACGCCCTAGACCAACCAGAACCGTTGACCTAACGTCTTCGGCCTGTACCCCAAAGTCTTGGCACCGCGACCCTGCGGCTGAACCCGGATGGTGGTTCGAAAAACAAATATCAAGAAAGTCCTTCAGATGGGAGAGCTTATAATGTCAAAAAGAAAATAGTAAGGAAATTTTTATTTGTCCATAGGCCTTAGTCTCAAATTATAGCGGAGACGGCAAGGTACTGTTTGATCTTGAAACAAGAGTTCAGGCTCTGTGGTGTCCAATCGATTTGACGGTGGCACAGCTTCTTGCAAAATATTGTTACTCTCTTGGTCTGAAGCTGTCTCTTATGCGTGCATCACTGAATGGTACAAAACGAGGTACAGTGTCTGTTTCAGAGTCAGCGATACCCTCCTGGACCCACTGGTCATACGGCAGAGGCAAAGGGATCCTCTTCACGTGGGCGCCGTGGATCCAGTTCCTTTTCCCCTTTACTCGAACAGCTGATCTTGTAGACAGTAGCACGAGATGAGGGCCAATCCAGCGAGGCTCATCGTTGGTTTTCCGCTGGAAGTTTTTCACAAGGACCCACGTGCCAGGTTCGATAGGGTGTCCAGGAGCTTCAGAAGCCGGGGGGAGAGTATCATGCACCTGTTGGTGTAAAACACGCAGTTTAGCTGTCAATTCGTACAAGTAATCAAGCAGTACTTGGTGTTCGATTTCGCTGAATTTTGTCGGTCTTGGCACACCCCATACATTGGCCGGGCGGCCAAAAACGACCTCGTAGGGACTAAGTCCCACCCGTGAATGCACGGTCATTCTAGTGGACAGGAGTGCTAGAGGCAGAGCGTCAGGCCATTTAAGACCTGAGCTCGCTTGGATTTTGGCCAGTTTGAGTTTTAGAGCGCCATTGTAGCGCTCCACTAATCCAGCTGATTGGGGGTGATTTGCAGCGTGGAACTTCTGCTTGATACCTAGCCCCTCACACACATTCTTCATCACTTTACCCACAAACTCACTTCCATTATCACTCCACACCATTCTTGGCATTCCAAACCTAGGGAAGAATTCCTTCACAAGGGCTTTGGCTGTGGATAAAGCAGTGTTATCCTTTAGAGGATAGGCCTCTATCCATTTTGAAAAAGCGCAAACAACCACCAATACATATTTCAGGTTGTTGCACCTTTCCATGTGGATAAAGTCCAGCTGCAAAACTTCAAATGGATATGATGGGGGTGCAAAATGACCAGCTGGGGTTGGGGTTCCCCTACCAGGGTTGTACTTCAAACATACCATACAATTCTTGACCACATTCTCTGCGCACTTGGGAATCCCAGCATTCTGCCATACTGGAGCCAACAACTTACAAATTCCTTTCGTACTGATATGTGCCATTCCATGTGCCATCGTAACTACTGGGAGCACATATGCATCAGGTAACAACCATCGCCTATGTTCTGACAGATCAACCCAACAACCATTCTCATCCAACTTACCCATACTTTCTCTCCACTTGCTCAATTCTTTCTCTGTGGCTTCAGCTTGAAGGGACTTTACACTCTCTATTGTGTTTTCACACATTCCAACATCACCAACCCATCTTGCGGTGCCTGCCACATACATTCTAGTCTTCACATCTTGTGCTGTTTCTTTCGCGATTTCATCAGCAAACGCATTACCACGACCAACATCATCAGTGACTTTCTTGTGCGCACTGCATTTCATAATTGCAACTTGTAACGGTAGGGTCAGCGACTCAAGGAGATCATTCACCAACTTGCCATTCTGAATCTTAGCTCCATGTGAAGTCAGGAACCCACGTTCTTTCCACAATCGCCCAAAACTATGAGCCACGCCAAAGGCGTACTGGCTATCCGTGTATATATTCACTCTCATTCCTTCAGACAACACACATCCTCTTGTGAGGGCGATTAATTCTGCTGCTTGGGCCGAATTATGTGGCACATGTGCAGTTTCCACAACCGTGTGTAAAGTCGTGATAGCATATGCAGCAGTCGTGTCACCATTCGGGAGCTTGAAACACGAACCATCCACCCATAAAGTACCATCACACTCAGTCAGGGGAGTATCTTTGAGATCTACTCTCCCTTTCGTCTCTTCTTCTGTTCTGAACAGACAGTCATGTTGCTCAATCTCATCTAGGTCTGCCGGATTTGGCAATAATGTAGCTGGATTCAACGTGTTGCATCTCTTTATGTGTGTGTTACAGTGTCAGCTCATAGCCTGATAATCGCGCACTAGTCAGGTGTTGCGTCTTGGTTCTGTTTAACAATGTGTCCACAGCATGTGGAACCATAACAATCAATGTGTTATCCATTACCAGACCAGCAGATTGTCGAATAGACATAGCTGCGGCAGCTGTAGCTCTCAGACAACTGGGCAATGCCCTCGCTACAGGGTCCAAGGTTGACGAAAAATATGCGCATGGGCGCGGTCTGTCGCCAAAAGGCGTTAACACTGATAATGCACAACCATCTTTCTCGTGAACATACAATGTAAAAGGCTTGCTGTAGTCAGGGGTACCCAACACAGGAGCTGAACATAATGCATTGCGCAATTCCCAAAAACTTTTCTGACACTCTTCAGACCATGGGATAGGATTCGGTGTGTCTTTACATGTTAATGCTAACAAAGGCTTTGCCAGCAGGGAAAAATTTGGGATCCAGTGCCTACAGTATGAGGTAATGCCCAGGAAAGCACGCACTTCTCTCTGTGTTCTTGGCACACTCAACTGTGCAATGGCTTGAATTCTTTCTGAGGTCAGTTTCCTTCCCTCCTTCGATAAGAGATGACCTAAGTAGGTCACCTCTTGTCGACAATATTGCAGCTTTGAGAGGGACACTTTGTGATGGAAAGCAGATAAATGACGCAAAAATGACAATGTGGCTTCTTTGCAAATCTTTTCAGTATCCGCGGCGATTAGTAAATCGTCAACGTACTGGATGAGGATAGCGCCACTAGGTAAAACCAGTGCATCAAGCTGCGCTTTCAAAGCTTGACTGTATATTGATGGACTTTCACAGTAGCCCTGGGGAGCGCGTTTAAAGCGGAAGCTTCGGCCTTCCTAGACTGAAGCCAAAAATGTCTCTGCTCTCCTCTGCAATTGGGATGCTAAAGAAAGCATTCTTTAAATCGATCACTGAAAACCATGCAGCAGAGGCTGGAATCATGGTTAACAAGGCAGTTATATCAGGGACAACTGGAAACTGAGGCACGACAATCTTATTAACCTCTCTAAGATCAATCACAAATCTGTAAACAGGTGGCTGTGAAGGGTCCGTTCGTTTTAAGACAGGTAAAATCGGACTGTTGCAAACGTTGCCTCTTGTCTCTTCAATTACACCCTTATTAATCAAATCGCTGACAATTTCTAACAACGCTTTCTGACCTTCATTGGAGATCTTGTACTGGGGAATACGTGGCAGTCTGACATTAGCCTTTAAAGTTACCACGTATGGCGGTATTTCCAAGAGACCCACATCATTGGGACCAGTAGCCCAAAGGACATCTGGAAGGGATGACAATTCAGGTGGCATTGCATTTTTAGACAAGTACATCGGGGAAATCACTGGCTTACCTAATGTGAGTTGCACTCCTGAGGGAGAACAATACAGCGTAGCATGCAATCTTTTTAGCAAATCTAATCCTAGAAAATTCTCACCACAACCTGTTGTTAGGATCAGGGGTGCTTTCAACTCGCAAGGTCCAACAGAAAGTGACATGGGACTAGAAATCGGGTTTCTAACTGGGGCGCCAGAAAAACCTACTGAAACATTTATGTCGCCAGACAAAGGTGCGCCAGGGAGTTTTGAATGCATAATTGAACTCTTTGCAGCACCAGTGTCTAGCAGAAAGGGCTCCGTTACATTTACTGTAGTCACCTCAACATGCGGTCCGCTCTGATCCACTGGCACTGAAACAACTCCCTCTCTCTGTCTACGGCTGTCCTAGTAATCATTTTCTACATTGTCGTCTTCTGCATAATAATCATTATTGTAGTACTGAGCTGTATTACCAGTCGCGTTGGCTTGCTGATCAAAGCTATTTATGGTATTTTGAGGCGGAAGAGGACGCGCGTTCTGGGGAACATTTCCACGCCCTCTGCCTCTAGGAGCTTGCTGACCACCCCTACCTCTTGCGCCATACGTATTACTGTTACGCTGCATTAATTTAGGGCAACTATATTTAAAATGACCTTCCTCTTTGCAGTATGAACATTGGTTGGGACCTACAGGGACACGTGGTTGATAATACCCATTCATTTGCTGATTGTTCTGAAATTGTTGGGGTTGGTGATAGACACCTTGGGTTTGCCTATAATTATTCTGACCTCCATGTGGCGGGTAAGCCTGCTGCAAAAGGACCTTCGTTTTCAGTTCTTTCGTTTTCTTGTCTGTTCTATCTTTTTCGTCTTTATCTCTGTTTTCATAATACTGTGCAGTAGCCAGTATTTGCTCTGAAGAGGACACAGCCCAAGAACTTTCTGAATCTTTTAACTTTTTACACAGCTCAGGAAGTAAATTCTGCACAAATTTATCAACAAACAACCGTTGGCCACCTTCCGTACTCATGTCTTGACCACTGTGGTCAATAAACGTTTCTTCAAACCTTGTAAAGAAATCTGACACTGTCTCATCTTTCTTCTGCTTGCATGCAGATAGTTTGTCCCAATTTACGCGCATCGTGGGCATTATGGTCTTCATATATGTGATAATTCTGCCAGGGAGTTCTGCTACTAAAGGCTCAGGTTTCGCACCACCAATTTGTCTAGCATCTGCGGCAATGATGTCAGCCCATGTAGCACCTAGTTCTGCATCGTGATCTGCATTACGAATTGATCCCCATAGGGGCTGTGGAACAACATTACCAAACAACATATCTATGTCTGCCAAATTCATAACGCATGATCCTGCCGTCTGTGACAACTCTTTATAATATCCTGCAGGGTTTTTACGGGGATCAGGCAATGTCTGCTTAAGCGCTAACACCTCAGAACGCTTCCATGGAACATGCACCCAAACACGCTGAAAATGCGCTGGCATAGCAACAATACCGTTAGCGTCATCAGCTGCAACGGCGTCCTTCCATACCGGAGGGACTTCTCTCATGGGGTATTGTCGCGCTTTTACCTTTTTCCCCACAGGGACATCTTGTTCAAACAATGACTGTTGACAATCATCATTCCTGAAGGACAATACAACCGCAACTGCTCTATCTACGTCGCGACCCACAATTGTACCAGTTCCAAAATCAAATCTCACTCGACACAACTCCTGCGGGGTTGGATTTTTACCATTATCCTCCAATTCCTCACAGAGGATTTCGCACATTTTCTCGAACACATACCTCTGTTTCGAAGCATCCCATTGGTGAAAAACGTTAACAACTGACCCCACATCATAGAGTGAAGGAAAAACTATCCACCTACGCGCCATATGATCTATTACCTTCTTCTCATCGGGGTTAGGCAGTTGACTGCGCAATTGCTTACGCTGTAAACCAGGAGTCGCACTAGATGATTCAAAGAGAGGCGACATTAAATTAGTAACTATGTTAGCTAGACGTTGTCGCGCTGAAGGGGAAGTTGAGGCGAGAACAGGGGGATAAACAGAGGGAAGAAAAGAGGATGTAGAAACAGGTACTTGAGTAGTGTAAGGAATAGTGTCAGGGGAGGCAGCTGCTGGACTAGACAAAGTCGTAGGAAGCGCAGGGGCAACTGGTAACACAACTGGCGGCCCGTGAGGGGGCTGCGCAGCAGGGACAGGAGCCGACTGCGGAGCAGCTGGCGGCTGTGGCAAGGCATGCGGCACATTAACTGGAGGTGGCATATTCACAAGCTGGGGAGGCGCCGTGGCATTTTGAGCATATGGGGGTGGCGAACTCAGAAAATGCGACATCAGGGGATCTTTCTCCTTTTCTTCTAACTCATTCTGTTTGGAGTGCGGTAAAGCTGGGTAACATTTGTAGATCCCTAGCTTACGCTGCCTGTGCAATTGCTCATTCATTTGTTCCTCCTCATTGTCTTTAAATTGCACAGCTGCTTGCATTACTGTCATACCTTTTTCTCTCTTATTCTTTTTCGCTAGCTTAATTTCCTTCTGTTTGGCTTCCTTTCGCCATAAGCGGAAAGAATCAAACATCGCCGGCCGGGCTTTCTTTTTAAACAATTTCACTTCCAAATTATCTAAGATATCTGTATTGAAACTACCATTTTGGGGCCATTTTAAAACACCGTCCTTTCTGGTGTAACTAATCCATACTTCGTTATATGCAATGGGGCCTACGCCATGTTTTACATAAAGCTCATAAGTTGGAGTTCCAATTGGAGGAACCGGACAGGATTCCTCTAACTGGAAATCCCTTCCACAACCCAAACAAAACAATCTACCAAATACACTAGAACCAGGCATCTTCGCTCACTAGTCTAGATCCAAACTTCAAAGGATTATCGATTACGATAGTCTCGTGAATACACGAGTCCTCTGGCTTTGGCGTTTGCAAACTCCAAATCAAAGCGATCCCGAAGGATACCAAAACAAATTGGGAGACGCTCCACTTATACTTAACTGAATATTGATGATCGATGGCGTCACCAGAAGACTCTCTCTATTGTTTCGCTCTACAAAACTCGTCAAGGGTCCAAAACAGGGCGATTAATCAGGGCAGCAGTCCTTCGTAGCCGTCGGGACGCGGAGAACCTCGCAGAAAAGACTTTTGGACCACGTCGACATGCAGGGGTCGATGAAGTGGCGGCCTACCTCCGGAATTTCCACACAAAGCTCCTCACGAACCTCTGGCTTGGACTGGTACCGCTGAAATCGTCCCGAGTTGGGCGCCAACTGAAGTACTGGGTATTTTAAGCCCAGTGGTGCAGGGGAACACACCCTATGACTTCTGGGTTCTCCCTATTTCAGACCTACAGAAACACAGAGTCTTCTGGGTGAAGTCAAAGATTTGTTTATTGGCTGCAGACCAATTACAGGTATCCTAGAAGTACAACAGCGTGTATGTTCTCAGGAGACTGCTGAAAATCACAGAAACGGGCTTCTTCTTAAATACAGAATTTCCTGCCTCAGGCATACATTCCTTAGTTTACGATATGGCCATTACATGTATACATTACAAACGAAAGAGCAGAGTCATGATGACCATCCCACATTCCAGTTAAGCCAGCCCACAATTATTTACACAGCAAGGCTCAGATCCCACATCAGATATCGATAGGCCCCAATAAACTCGGGCAGCTCCTGTTGATAGAAACAAGTCATAAAGCAGGAACAGTCAGGTGTGAAAGAGATTAGCCGGAGGCTTGTGTGGGATGAAAGGGCTTTATGGTGTGTCAAGCCCTGATGCTAATCACAGGTGGCCAGGGGACGGGGAGCTCGTGAGACCGGACTGACCTGGGGCAGCGGAGCCAGCTGCCCAGGTCACAGAGAAGTCAAAGGAAAGCACATGTACTGTAAGGCCCGTATTTGCTTCATTATAGCCTATGTGAGGGCAACCATAAGATGGCCACCGCTCCAAGATGGAACCCGCGTAGTGATGTAAAATAACGTGTACACAGTGCATTCATAGCTAGAACGTTATACAAAGCACTTGTACATACCGCATTAACCATTTGCGGTTCGCTAATACAGGGATAGACAGGGGTAGGGCCCTGTCCCCTACGCGGTCCCAAATATGAAGGTACGACATTAGCAGTCCCCCTGCTCGCCTCGCAGTCTCCCGTGCTCCATGGCGGCTCCGCTCACACAGGCAGCCAGAGGGCTGGCGGCGCCCCCTCAGCAGCGCGAAAAACAACTTAATGCATTATTATTGTACGCAGCATGCCTTTTGTAGAAGGAATTAAGCCAGTATATTTACTGTCCCTGTCACGTCCGTAAATGTGGAACTAGTAGATGTGTAGCGAATGTTTGTTTCCATTAACAGTAGAATATTACAATCAACTTGATTCATTTTCGTGAGGTGTCTTACTGTTTAATTGGTTGTATTGGGACATATTTTATTTTTAAATATAATTCCAATCTTTCATATTTTAAAATGTGCAGTTGTCAATAGGAAATTCTAAAATCTAACAATCGCTTACTTGTGCTCTGAGCGTCCCTCTTTAACCACATTAGAAAGCTGTGTGGCGGTGAGGTGAGTGATGGTTTGTGGTGAGTAGTAGCTGCTAGGCAATGATGTGAGTTTTGACTGCATGGCGGTGAGGTGGGGTGGCTGTGTGTAAGTGAGGTGCGTGGTGACTGCAATACAAAGTGGGGCGAGTGGGGTCTGCGACGGCGTGCCAGTGAAATGAGTAATGGATGTGTGCAGGTAAGGTGAGTGAAGACTCTGTGGTGGTAAGATGAGTAAAGACTAGGGCGGTGATGTGAGTGAGGGCTGCATGGCAGGGATGCCAGTGGTGGCTCCGAAGGAGTGAGCTTAGATAGTTGTAGGACAGATTTTTGTTGTTTGTTTTATATAGCACTAACTCGACATCGGAGCGCATTACAGACGTACACATTCATGTTTTTCAGGCAAGTTGAGATTACGTGATTTGCCCAGAATCACAGGATGCTTGAGCCTCCACCAGACTCGAACCTGGTTTCCCAGGGTCAAAGTCGGCCGCTCTAGCCGTTAAGTCACACCCTCAGTGTGGTGAGTGGAGGTGTACGGTAACCGGTGGCTAGATGGCAGTAAGGAGAATAAGGGCTGTGTGTCAGTGAGGTGATTGATGATTGCGTGGCTGTGAGGTGAATGCTCCGCCGGGAGTAGTGGGGTGAATGTTAGCCGTGTGTCAGTTAAGTGAGTGGCGGCTGTGTGTCAGATAGGTGAGTGGCGACTGTGTGACAGTGAGGTGAGTGGCGGCCGGGCAGTGCTCATCTGTGTACGGAGCTTCGCATCTGCTTTGCTGGGCCTTGGCAATCCGCATCTAGGGGTACACAGTGCCGTGCGAACACTGCGTGCCAGGGTCAGAGGCATAGCCTGAGGCTGTGGAGTGGGAGGCCGCGAGCCAAGTGCCAGCTTATAGCATCCCTGCCCCCTCTGACGCAGGCGGCCCCCAGAGGCACTCCCCCGCAGATGGGCTGTGTCTGCGCGTACACACAGGCTGGGGGACTCTGCCGGAAGCAATCCAGCTCGTCTCCACGAGTTCCATAGCCATTCTGAAAGTAAACCCCCAGGCTCTCGATCATGCCCTCCGTGGCCAGCGCCCCGGGGACGAGGTGACCACAGCTCTGTCTAAAGATCCGCGCCGGAGCCGCCTCGCAGTGCAGGACAGGAGTGAGCAATCACACCGGAGAGGACACTAAGTTCACAGGGCATCGCACGCATCTAGCGCTTGCTCAGTTTACTTAAGGCTTGTCGCTATTTACCCACCAGTGCAGGCCAGAGCAAAGCCTTCTAAACGTTTTGTAAGTGCTTTCGAGGCACACTTATGTGGGACACGTACAGCTGGAAAACAAGCACACCACGCCTTTCTCCGAGGCGAAGCAGAAATGCCTCGGAGAAACGCAGCGGCGGTTTCGGATTCGGGGGCGTGTTTCTTTTTCTCTCCTCTTGCCATTGGCTGGAGGAGAGAAAAACACGCCTAAAAAAGGGCATGGCTAAAAAGTGGAAAGAAGAGCACGGAACACGCCCCCGAATCTGAAACAGACGGAGCCTATTTGGAGGGACGGCTCTCTCCTCCAATGGCTGGCCTCCGTTTAGGAAGCCAACCAATGGAGGAGAGGCAAAAAGAGAGGCGGGCTAAATAGCCACTCTAAGAAACATAAGATCTCTGGACTTCCGGTTCTGCCTTCGGCAGACCGGACGGTCCCTCGACCTAAAAACACGAGGTCACACAATCCTCTCAAACCAGCATTAAACTGGAGTGCTAACATCTAAAATCACTTGATACCAAAAGCCTTAAACCACTCCTTATTAAAATCCCCAGTCGAAAAACATGGTAAAAAGGAACATAGCATACATGATATAAACAAGTAGTCTGAAAATTAAATCCTGTTACTCCATGCTGAAACCGTCTGTTGAGAATAGCTATCCTTTCCTCCGTTTGTAGCTTTTACAAGGCTGTATATACTACGACTTAATTGCACAGATCGGTTAAAAACAAAAGCTTTCAAAATATCACACCTGAAAGAAAATATCGACACTGCGGCAACAATATTATACATCTAAATGGTAAATGTTCTATGCAAAACCAATGTAATATAAAAGCTGCAACGTTTATTCTCCCTCATACTTGCTGTAAACAACAAAGATTGTTACAAGAGTACACGTTCCTATTTGATAGCACTCTGCTCAACATGGATCCATTAGACCAGTGTTTCTTAACCTTTTTACATCTGTGGACCCATACTTAGTAATTACTAGAACCTGGAGACCCCCACTGAATCATTATTGGAATCTGGAGACCCCCCACTGAATCATTATTACAATCCTGATACACCAGATTGTAATAATGATTTATTACTGGAAACTGGGGACCCTGGCTTATTACTGGAAAGTTATTACTGGAAACTGGGGATCCTGGCTTAAGCATTTTTGATGATTTGAACCACAAAACAATACAAGAAAAATGCAGAAACTTTATCAAACAAATACAGAAATAATTAGATATTATATTTAATTCGCAAACAAATATAAACAACATCTACACTTTAATAGGAAGGGTGGAGCTTTTCTAAATTCAATTGTGGTCACTCATTGCTCACACTATATTCTATTTAATGCATTTGCGGTGTTCCCACAAATCAATCTGAGGATACTAACTTAATTTTTAGCCTCTAATTTTCAATTCCTTCCCATTTACAAAAAGATTGTAATATTTCAATTATAAATTTTCTTCTTTATATATACTGTATTAGTCTGTTAATAGTATTTCATTTCCTAAGCAATCGCAGATCCCTAGCGTAAGCTTTGCAGATCCCCAGGTGTTCCCGAACCACTGGAACATTAGACTGTACTGGCTTAGGAGATGAGAAGAAAGGAAGGACACTGCTGTCCGGTGATGCTTAACTCTCCTCCCTGTGCATATTGTAGATAAACAGCACACGTAACATATGCCACTGACCCAATGCTCATGTATCGCTCATAAGTCTTTGTGGTGCTTTTCTCCCTCATAGCAAAGGTGACGCATCATGACCCAGTGGTCCCTAGAGAAAATAGGAATGACAAACCAGTGAATAAATATAGACTCGATCAGTGCTATATTGATTGGACTTGTCCAGCCGCACAGAGGTCTAATATTTACTTGTAAACAATTTTAGAAAAATAGTTACACACAAAAATACAAAGTGGGATACAAGCCTGTATCCTACTAAACCAACAAAGTGCAAAACACACAAGAGGGCTCAGGCAAAGCTCACGGTTTGTTACAGAAAAGAGTTACACAGTGTTAGAGACAAATCGCAAGGAACACCTTTACATTTTCAAAAGAATTTTATAACGTATAAGGTGTTTTAAAGTGTTAACGGCGTTTCGATCCATGTGGGTAATGCGTGGATCATCATCAGGACATTAGATACATGCCTGTGTAGTAGAGCCTTAGTTTACTTATGAGTTACACAGGCGAGATTGCAGGTGAAGCGTACGTGCGGTCCAGGGGCTTGTACAGCCGGTTCCGGTGGATCCTATATATAATTAGGAAGCTGAGATGGAAGCATCAGTGGGCTCGCAGTGACGTCGGATTGGAAAGTTACATCGGGTCCGCGATGAATTGTAACGTTCCCTAATTATAGGATCCACCGGAACCGGCTGTACAAGCCTCTGGACCGCACGTAGCTTAGCTTTGTGTGTATGGCCACAGTTATTCTGTGCGTCATCTGATTCTAGAATGAAATCTGTGACACTATTAGCAATGGAATTTGACCTTTGCACTCTAGTAATAGCTGAGCAGAAATGTATTTATTAGTTTAATTTTATTTTTATGAGAATGGCATATCCCACATGTAAACCACAACTTGCACACCAGATGCAGTGTTCTTGACCACACAATTGATGTGACAGATGCAAATATAAATGTCATAAATAATCTTACAGGAGACCTTTCATATCATAATATACTTATCGCTATGAAAGAAGTAACTATTCATATTGTATTATATATTGGTTGAGTATGCATTCTTTTTAAATTGGTTGTGCTTTTTGGCATTGATACTTTATAACGATAAATATTGCAGGGTCATAATCATAGCATTTAGTGTGTGAGTCACGGTTTGGATGTCTGTTGTGTGAGTTAACAATCATGGTCCCAACCGTAATTATTGAATTTCAGTGGTTTTTCTGCTTTAATCTGCTACCATAACTCCACCGTATGGGTTTTAAGTGGATTTCTAAAGTTTTTATAAACATATGCTAATGTGTTATAACCAAACCTAACCATAGCTTCACTTTAAACTTTGCTTTGTTCAGTGAAGTTTTAGGGTTGTGTAATAATCCGTGTAAGTGAACAGATGCAATGCAGCAGGAGACAGGTTTCTTTGTATAATTAATCCTTTATTTGAAACTCAACAGGTTACATCATAACACCATCAGGCCAGAGCAATTGGTTTGCTTTGCATTTCCCATTTTTGCTGGAGCTCTTCAAACTCATAACAACATTCCACATGACATGGTAAGATTCCATGCTGGGAAAGGCCAGCATGGAATCTTTGTGTAGTCATCACACATTTCCCCCTTAACAAATTTACTAGAATTTACAACAATTACAGTAAACAAAGTAACATATTATAAGAAGAAATGGGCAACCCACTTGACAAGTATCAAAACAATAACCTAATGAAGCACCTGATGGCAGCTGGATGTAATGCAATAAAATAAGACGTTACTGGGTGAATTTGGTCACAATATCTAGAAGGTAGTTCCTTTGTCAAAGTCTTTGATGTAAGGATTCATTGAGCCTGGGAGACTTCCCATGTGCCTTATCCTTACTTCCAGAAGGAAAACTCTCTATATGTGTGTCAACCTTTTTGTGGAACATTTTACTTCCATAATAACCTTAGCTAACCTACCTACTTTCCACCATTGCCCCTATCCCCAACTTCCACTCTCACAAAATTGTCTTAAACCAATGACTCCGAGAGGTTCACCAAACTTGCAAACCTTTCTCTTTTTTTTCTCTTTTTTTTTTAACAAAATAGCTTCTTTGATTCTGACCCAATCACCAATGACAAAATGATCTTCTTCTATTGTTAGGATTGGCACTAATATTGAGTTAGCACACTCTTCTCTGGTCTTCCTTCCTCCTTATCAACTCAAAAGGAGTTTTTTCGATTAGAAGCATGTGGGTTGTGCGATTATACCTAAATCATACCATTGACTGAATCACAAACATCCGTTCTACAATGGTAAGCAATCTGAACACAATCTACCTGCACATGATTGAATTACTCACCAATACAATTACTGTGTGGACAATACAAAGGGGCTCTCAAGTATTTCCCAACTCACTGAATCCCAAAATTACTCTGTATCTGAGAAGTAAACTGAACTCTATTGTCTGTGAGAATCATTTTAGGAACAACTTTTTCACTAGACGCTTCTCGTCGTAAATTTATATCAGGCTATTATAGGTTCACATGAGAACTTAACCTCAATCCCCATGGACCGGTAGTACTTCATGACTACCATATATACCTGCACTGTATGAGAAAAAAATGGAAGGGACATAAAAAATCAAGATCTACTGGCGCTAATCTAGGGGTCTGGAGATTAATGTAGGCAAATCAAACCACATGACTATAAACCCGCACCGTCTGTTTAGAAACAACTTGAAGGTAGACTTGTCAAAGGTAGGCGCACGGAGAAACTAACTTGGGACATGCAACTCCAAAAAAGACAAACCCATTTATCCCATAGGAAATATAAAACATTGGTCAAAAGAGCTATTTCCCCAGCTATTGAGATATATAGAGCAGTGGCCTCGAGCAAGGGGCTTTATGAAGCAGAGATCTGGGGCTCAAGGGACTCCACAAGCCTGAAAACTACAGAAAATTAATTCATAAGAGCACTATTAAATGTCCCAGTCAGTACACCTTTAATTCCTCTACGCTGGGACTTGCACGTCAAGGGAATTGACTATATTGCACACCTTTTAAAATTCTAACTTATTGGGCCAGAATATGGACAACCCAGGAGCTGGCTCACTTTAAAGAGGCTCTGCAGGAATTGATTCTCCTTGATAAGACCTACACTATACTGTGGCCGTGAGAGCGGTGAAATCTATATGCACCTAGTTAAATATGGGGGCATTGTGGGACAAACCTAGCACGAGGGATAAAAACTCAGTCAGCAAGATGAAGGAAATATACTGGTAACATGTCTTGCAAAAGACCTGGCAAGACAAGAGGTCTGTAGGGCTATTTGACAAATGCCTAAGCCATAAATTCACCCTGCTTTTCAAACTTTATCTTGATAGAATTACTCCTCCAACACTCTTATCTCAGGACCTTCGCTCTGTGAGTGTGTTTTTTCAGAATCCCTGTCCTCAGTTATATGACAAGATATGCGTAATCAAAACAGAATCTGCGTTCTTTTATTATGCCTAGGTGCTAGTGTCTGACCAGAGGGAACAAGGGGCAATGTTGTTAGACCTTGCCTAGGCTGTTCAGACTAAATCCCAAGATAATAATAAAATGTTAAAACTTGCTGGTTGTGTGCGGAAATACAATGTGGCACGAAAGCAAGCAGGATATTTAGTAATGAGTGCCAAATAAAAGCGGCCTACAATGTGCACAATTAGGCTAACATAGGGAAATCGACAATGGGCCATGCAAGAAACAGACAACAGAACCAACTGAATTTGCCTTCTCGAGGTACCTAAAATGAGCATGGTCACAACGAGCTGCTGCAGTGAAGATCTGATCTTGACATGTTACCTAACCTTGACTCGCCATTTCACTTATACAACTAAGAGACGCCCTGAAAAAAATTCTTCCAGCCAGACAGAATCCTTTGCTGAATAGGCAGGAGCGAAATATAAAGCCTGTCTTGTCACTCCATCTAAGTAGTGAACCCCGAACCCATTGCACACACACCACTGGAACCAGTCCTATGAAACTATTATGTATTCCAGGGAATTTAAAAAAAATACTCTTCTGTAATATGCACTTTAAAACTATCTGTCTTTCAATTGTAGGGCATATGTATTCCTTGTGATACCAACATACAATGGGCATCATGTACTCTAGCTTTGTTATTTATACTAATGCCTCAGGGAGTGTTTTCTAGTGGTGGCAATAATGGTATCCTTTCTTTGTCTTGGGCAAAATGTATCAGATGGAGGAATTGTGAAACTGAATGCGCTAAACGAATGTGATTGCTATTGAATTTTATTATATGTATCTATAGTCAGTCGGCCTATGCACGATGGTGTTAGACGATTTCGGACTCTGACCTGGGTTTAACTGTGATATTGAGAACACTGTCCTGGGCACACGAAATGAGGATAAAACAATGGTAGGAATGTCTCGCATTGTACTAATTTCTGTGGTCGACACCAGTGTATTGTTCAAAAGTATTTAATAATGCAACAACGAAAAACAACCAACCAACCAACACGTGTTTTGTCACATAAGGGAACTATCCCGTGACTTCTTCAGGGCTGAGTGGCTATGCAGAGTGACCAGACAGTGTCGCAAGGCCGGTGATAATTCCAATCCGGCCAGGGGGTCAAAGAGGACCAACCGGTCCATGTCACAGTTGCTTTTTTTGCAGT
Organism: Triturus cristatus; assembly: GCF_964204655.1. Taxonomy (NCBI): domain Eukaryota; kingdom Metazoa; phylum Chordata; class Amphibia; order Caudata; family Salamandridae; genus Triturus; species Triturus cristatus. The sequence goes on along the minus strand of NC_140584.1, from coordinate 825,879,650 downwards.
AAAAAAGGCCACTTTTCAACGTGGTTTTGCCTCTCACCCGCTCTTTCCTGTTTGACCAAGTGGTGTGATCCTGGGCAAATACTTAATTTCACTGGGCCTACTTTTATTCATTGTTACATATGAGAGCTCATTCAAACTTGAGAGTTATGGATTGTGCGCTGTGCAAACATTTCTAATAAACTGTACTAGAGTGAAATGCATTTGGCAGAGCAGATGTGTGTTGCAGTTTAAGACCACTACTGGCAGCTGTTACATTTCCCTAGTTGCTAAATGAGAGGCCAGTTTAAGAGCTCAGCAAGCTTGTGAAGGAGAGTTGTGTGGCAGGATGTTGTTTTCCCTGCAGTCTGCCTACGTATCGAGACCTGCCAGCCCTCAACTAGTGCTTGACTAGTTATTTACATTGAGGGACCATGACCGATGGTCCTAGAGGCATGCAGCCACCGACAACCTGCTACTTATCTCTCAGCACTGTGTGAAGCTCACTTGCCCACCCTGACCAACAACCTGGCCGAAGAAAAGACGCTCGCTGGGCTATTGAGAACAAAATGTTCTAAAACTGTTCTGGTCTTTGTTCTTCAGGTAACCATATATACAACCATGATATACTTGAATTTAAAGATGCCCATAGATCATGCAAGTTTAAATTGATGGGAAAATGAATTATTTTTTCTTTTACGTTTACCTTATGAAACTTCAACTGATTAATACAATCAAATGTAGGTTGTGTGTGTAACTAGAGAGAGACAGATTTGTGCCCTGTTTTGTGCTTTGGGAATTACTGATTTCTTTATTCATAGTGCCATGAGGTCCTAACCAGCAAATAAGGCACTGTGTGAAAATGCAATAGTCGTCTTAAAAAGCAGCTGTACTTTAGTGATCTTCCATTTCAAGGATTTTGCAGTAGTTAAAAGGTTTTTTTTTTTTTTAGAGTTTTTCATTGCTCAAAAGGGTGTAATTTCTGATATTAATGTCTTTCTGTGGACTACATTGCTTAGTTTTACGCATGCAAAAGGAGTTTCTCGTTACTCAAATGGGTGTAATTTCTGATATTTATGTTTCCCTCGTCTTCATTGCCTGATTTTGCTCGAGAGAAAGTGTCACTTATAGTCGTTAAATGTCACTCATTATTACACTGAAATTATGAAAATGTCACACATAAGCAATCTGAAACCGTGGCAGCTATGAGGGCAGGGGGGCGGTGCATAAAAGAGGGGGTCATGAGGGACAGTCATGAAGAACGGCGTCACGAGGAGTGGAATTACTAACAGTTTATACATCAATCTAAAAAGTGTTTCAGTCAAATTGAAAGCTAGAAACACTCCAGGTCTTTGCATCAAAAGAGAAAGAAAAAGACCATCTCATAGACTAGAAACCCGGTTTGGTTTGAGGATGACAACCCTCGGGCACCTTTTGATAAAGATCCCGCTATACAAAATTGCATTAAATAAATTTAAAACTCTCACCATCGATTATTTAATATGGCGTGGCTAGTCCCCCTGCATGGGAGGAACTCTTGAGAGTGAACTCTTGAGAGTGATCACCCTATGGGTGCAGTCAGAGGCGCAACTAGAGCCAAATTTCGGGAGGGGCTAATAAAATTTTTTTGGGGGGGGGGGGGAATTCTTCCAGCAATAGGCAGAGTGAAGATGCAGGGGCTCTAAGAAGGGGTGAAAGCACAACAAAGTCTCATTAACAAGTAAATGTCTTTGAAAGACCTGTGAAGTACTCTGGTGCGGCTGTGTATGTGCCCGGGAAGCTGTCGCAGCCCGGCTGACACACACGATGGGGGAGGGGGGAGCTGAAGCCCTTTGAGCCCAATGGGCGTTGCGCGCCGGGGGCAGTAGAGGTAGGCCACCCAACAAATTAACAGGGAGGACCGAGCCAAGGCTCAGGGCCCCGTGCTCATCACACCAGCATGGGGCCTCGCCCCTATGCTGCAGCTTTGCCAGGCCCACTGAGGGGAAGGGCGTCTCTCTCCTGGGCCTCGCAGGCACATTTAGTGCTGGGAGGGATAGGGAAAGGGGCTGGGCCCCCTTCTCCCCTGGACCTTGCAGCCCCAAACCATAGCTTCAAGGCCAGTATACATTTAGCAGTTTGGCCTGTAATTGGCGATCCTATCCCGACTGCCCACTCAAAGGCACTCGGCACAGCATGATGCCAATTGTCCTGCATTTTGACACCCCAGCATTTTCAAAGGACAACTCTCATTCAGCCCATTATGAACTGTGAAAGGGTTAGCTTGTCAGTGGCAGGCAGGGAGGCGTTGCCGCACAGGTGGGGTCCTGCCCCTTGCAGATTCAGAAGCACCTTCAGCATTTGCGATGCAAACTGGGTTAAATGAGTGATTGAAACCAATTATTTTTGCAGTTTTATATAGCACGAACTTGGCCTGAAGATATTGGAGTGCTTTACAAGAGCAATGGCTACATTCCACAAGGACACATTCCTGGGAGAATAAGTGATTTGATCAGAATCACTGTTGATGTTAAGCCGATTGCTGTGACTCAAACCTGGTTCCCCAGCCAGCAGCTCTGGACTAATTCCACATTCTGTCTCCTCCTCTACCCCAGTGGTATAACGCAGAACCCCACAGCCCTTGCGGGGGCCCCCAAGCTATAGAGGCGCCGTCTCAGCACAGTTATCAGGCCCGAGAGCTTCTGATTCATGGGCCCTCTCGAATTTACCTTGCAGGGGGCCCCCCCCTCAAGTTTCGTTATGCCACTGGTTACAGGGTATTTCCCCCGACCTGGCAGCACCGTGCACACTCTTAGCATAGCAGACACAACGCGAACTAGCCTGAGCACCAATCTTCCTGTTTTTACTAAAAACCCTACACCGAGATAGCACTTTAACTGTGATATTGTTTAATCTCTCTTTTTAACAATGTGCTTTTATGTGTCTTTTTGACTAAAGATGAAGTGTGATATTTATTGCTGATATTATGTACTTATACGTTTCTAATGACCGAAATAAAGTAATAAATGATTGATTGACTGACTGAATGGAGCTCTCTGGATGGATTGTGTTCCGCTCTTAAGGATAGAAGAAGTACTATCCAGTATAGGGCAGTTCAAATGGTCCGCTAATTTAGATTTAAAGGTTGCATACCACAAGATTTTATTACATCCTGAATCCAGGCATTACACTACCTTCATTACTTCCAGGGCGCATACTAATGTTGTAGAATGCCATTTGGTTTGGAGTCTGCAGGTTTAGCATGTCAACAGATAATGCTGGAAATGTTGTGTGAAAACCCCCAATGTGGCAGTCTTTCAGAATAATATTCTAATTTATGCTAACATATTACAGCAAAATAAAATTGTTGAAAACGTTTTGTAGATTCTGCAAAATAGTGGCGTGACATTACGTAAAGATAGGTGTATATTTCAAGCACCTGGAATTGAGTTTTTGGGGCATGTGTTAAGTTGTGCTAGAGTGAGACTCAAACCAGGATTAGTTGATAGCATCATCAAAGCTCCTACCCCAGTTGACCAAGATCAACTACGATCTCTCTTAGGGAATGTGCCAATTTTATTCAAAATTCAAATAGTTTTGCAAATCTGACAGATTTGTTTTACCTTTACTTAAACAGAGGTGCCAATTTTGACAAAGATCAAAGAAATTCTGAAGCACCATCTTTACAACCTTACTCTGCTAAACCAACCAGTCACGTAATGGTAGACACTAGTAAGTATGGGATGGGGGCAATTCTTTTACAAACTTAGGGTCATGGACAATTTACATTTAGTTTTGCATCCTGAACATTAAGACTTGTTGAACAAAGAAATGTGGTCACAGAAAAAGAAATGCTAGAGTCTGGTGTGGAAAGTTTTATCCCTATGTCGTGGCTCACCAGCTTAAACAAATAAGGTCATAAACCTCTATCTGATCTATTTTCTAGCAACACACTCGGAGAAGCGAGTCAGTCAGATAGTGATAGACACTAGTGTGTATGTATCAAGCTCATTTACCTGACATGTAAATAATTTTTGCTTCATTAAAGAAAGAGTACAAGTTTCCAAGAAATTATTGAAATGACGAATTATATATGTAGTAAAATCCATAAAGTGGGACCAAACTGAAAGACAGTTGAAAATGTTCTGCTGTTGTTGCATTGCGGTCCACTTATCCAAGGAATGGGTTTGCTGCAGCACCTTTTTGTTTTGCAGCAGCCGATCATGGAAATCAATGTAGCTTTACTTGAAGCTGGCCCTCTGGCTCAACAATGCTTTCAGAATCTCCAGATCCATGCACTCTCATTAGTCCACTTTTCGTTCCTAATGGAAAATATTCTTTCCACTAGAGCATTAGTTTCTGGCACACATAATGCACACTGAACCACCCTGATAATGTTCTTGAATATAAATTTGTGATTTTGGAAATTAGTCAAAATTGCCACCCACTGTTCCTCTGCAGTCATCTTCTGATCATTCCATAAGGCAAGTCTATCTGCTGTGTATTTTCGTACACCAGTGATCTCGTCAATTTCAGTTTTGTCAATTTCAAACATGTTTGCTATTGATCCTAAAAACAGCACAGACAAACCAGCAGTATCCAAGACAGGTAGACAGTATCAAGAAGAATCTAGAAAAAAGTGTTCAAGTTACAAAAATAAAATATGCCCTCAATCCTACAAGTAATCAATACAGTTGATTGTTGTTGTGGAAAGCGCAAACAAAGTTACAAATTTGTGTTTCTGAAGCTAGTCCTTGCTTCTTCTGGGAGTTAAGAAACCACTTTACTCTTAAGCTCATGAAGCAGGCATCTCTCCTTACCTTCAATTTGTCTATTGTGTGATTTTTTTTTTTCTCTTGCAATTTCGATGTTATTTGCACTCAGCTTTTCCATTTCCTTTATTATGGCACCGAAAAGAGGCAGTTGGTTGCACAAAAACCAGAGGCAAACTTCAGCAAGCGGTTTTTCAGAAAACATGGCTATTGCTTTGAGGGAATATGCTTGGGACAACAAGTACAAATGCAGGACTGAGAACAGTTTTAGCCCCCTGTCAAGTGGAGGAAGCAGCAAGTAATAAGTGTTTAGGAGTCACTGATAATCTACATCAACAAACTCACAACATTCTTTTAGTTCAATTTGGATAGTTTAGATGTGGAAGTATTTGTGCAAACTTAAGTCGAAATATTCTATATCCACAGTCAGCCCATCAGCAGCATTCAGCACTGCAGTGTGGACACTGTGTGCAGCACACCTATTCTAAGTAATTTATATTCGGAATGGCTTCCTCAAGCTTGCAGAATACACTGTTCCCTCCTGCTCTAACCTTTCTCCCAAAATTTGTGTTAGTATTATCTGCACAAACCCCAATTAATTTTTCAGGCAGATTACACTTTCACAAGGGCATGGCACAATTGCTCAAATAATATCATAGATGTTTCGCCAGGAACTCTAAGTTTTCACTTTAAAACACCTAAAGTACTTGAAACACTGAATTACAGTTGGTATTCACTTAACTCTTTTCCTGTCGGAAGTATCAGTTGATACAGATATACAAATAATGTTAATTAGGGAACTGTTTAGATCACTGACTGCAAGAGGAGCCAGTACTTTTGTAATCGGGCTTCTGTCTTGGTGCGAGCACTGCAAAACTTTACATCATGCAGTTTTCAAATTTAATGTTGAGGTACAGTGTGTTGACTGACTTTGCTTAGTGATTGTGCTTAGCGAGATGATATGCTAATGTCTCGCCAGCAGCAGCCCTCCTGAATTCAGAATGTGTAGAGGCTGCCTTCTCAACTTAATGAGTTTGTGGGGCTGATTTAGTAACACTTAGTCACGGATTTGCTTAAAAAAAGTGACACACACCCTTTGCAAAGTGTTGTTGTGGGGGTTACTTTTCAGGGCAAACCCTGCTTTGTATTGGAAAGTAGTCGTAAAGTAGCAGTATGTGCTGATTTGCTTCATGCATGTACATAGGAGTTCCTAACCACCCAGGGATTTTTATGCTAATCCCCTACTAACATTGGTAGAAAGGGATTTGCTTAAAAAATAACCACTTCAAAGCAGGTGTAATTTTGGAGAGAAGTTTTATTTTATCCAACCTTTTCCAACTTCAATGTGTGCTGTGCTGTACTGTGCTGTTTTGTTAAACTTTACTTAGTAATCTCTTTGTTTCTCCAGAACAACTGATTTTTCATTTTTGTATGATTCATGGTCTCTATATAATGAGCGTGTGTGGGATATAAGTCCTACGATACGCTACATTGGGATTGGTAGCGTTAAAAAAGAAATTAAATAAATGTGAAAGAGGGGTTAAGGAGAGATGAGGTGCACCTTTTAATGATAGTGAGAGTATCATTTGAAGAAGGTCTTGGGGTGGGGGTGCAGACAAACTGTGAACATCAGGCACCACCAACACTAAAACCAGCGTGGTGACGGTTTTGTAAAGGATGGATAGATCTTACATCAATGATGAACCGAAAAATGGATTCCCTTCTGCGCCACTCACTGATTTAAAAATTATACTGCTGTAACTAAGGCCACATCTGTAAGCATATGCTAGAATGATTCTGGTGACAAGGAAATACGTTTAATTCCTCCCTAAGCCTCGAACTAAGAAGGACAGGCAACACCTCTCTACAAATAATAGGGACTCCATCCAGCTCCGACTTCTGCCCAAAGATATGTAAACAAATGGCTGGTATGGTTTTTTTTTTTTATAGGAATGGGTGGCAACACTGTACTGAGCACAGAGAAAGAGAAAACAACCATTTAAATACTTCTAAATTGCTGGATCACAAGTCTTCTGCTATCCCTTGCAGGATGGAAGGACAAATCTCATGATGCTGCTGATGGATCCTGGCTGTAGCAACTGTGATATGGAGGCTGAATCCTGACTTGATGGTGCTGTTAGAGCTGGGCCAGGGATATGAACTTCACTCAGAGCCCTTTTGCTAGATCCAGAGGACAACCCTTTGCAGAAAGCCAATCTTCCTCTGCACATGGAAGTTTGCTGTGCACAGTGAGGGTTGGTTGCAAAGCCTCATCCCATCCTACGTGACCAACATCTGCTACGTTCAGCCTTTGGTCTGCTACAGTTGGGACTGGTGACACGGACTGGACTATGGCCAGCCCTTCTAGTTTGCAATGTGCAACCAAACTCTTAATGTGAATTTTGGCCAAGCAAGCCATAGTGAACTGAATCCTTTTTTTTTCCTCCAGGAATCCTGTGCCAGATCTGCAAATGCCCAGACTCAAGTAGGACCTGGGATCAGTAAATCCGGCATTGGACTTAAGGATCCTACTATCAAAATCTTTTTTTAATATTGGTTATTGATAGGTGGGTCCTTTTGGGCTCTTCCTGTGAGCTTGGAGAGCCTTATGCCCCTTTTAGGTCTTGCCTAGGCAGCGCGCATGCGTTGCTCTAGGAGGGCCTTTAGCCATCGGTCTTCACTTTTCAAGCACTGCACTCGTGCTTGTGGCGGCATCCATCTTGCGGGAGCGAGCAGCGGCACGCCACAAGCACGAGTGCAGTGCTTTAAAAGTGAAGACTGCGTGCGTACGCACTTACCACTCCCGGGCTTGTTTCTTTTTCTTGCAGCACTCCATTAGAGTGCATGTGTTTTTCTCACACTCTGCCCTTGGTACTGCTGCCCCACTCAAATGCCAACCCTCCTTGCGTGCCCTGCCCCACTCAAATGCCAACCCGCCTTGCGCTCCCTGTGTGTTTTCTGTCACCACCCAGCTTGACCGTTGCTTCCCCTGCCCTCAACTTCCGGCTTTTTTTTTAATGCTCAAGTCCCCCCACTTTCCATTGTTCCGGTCACTTGGCCACATTGGCATGAACTCCCAAACCCTCAACCCAGTCCTCTATTGCTTCCACGCCCTTCTTCACCAGTTTTATTTTTATTTTGGAGCGCTGGCAGCTGCCATTTGCTTCAAGGCTGCCCTTTCTTTTTGATGCACTTGCATGCGTATGTGCCCCCACCCCCTCCGTTTTTGCCCCACACCCGCGGAAAGTTCTCCTAGGAGAAGCTGTGCACTAACTAGTATCGCATGTGGGGGGGGTGATAGCAACTGCTGTTGGGCAGTAGTAACATTTCAATGTTTGTATTGCCTGAAGATCATTTTTTGCTGTATGCCATCAAAATATGGTTAGCCCACCACTCCTGAATCAGAGTGCATCCAGTTACTCAGGATGTAGAAGTGAACTACCTTAATCCGTATTTTGATCTCACAATTCTCCCCTCGTAATATCTTTCATGCAACCGCCGTTCACCGCAACTGACTCCAAGTGCTGCCCTCTGGTGAACACGCTTGCTACATACTCCTGAAGAGGTAATGCGTGGCCAGCGACTCTGAGGATCACTGCGTACGTCCAGGCCCTCATTCAGGTGTTTTACTAATGAGAAGAGTTGCGCTGCTTCTTCCACTTGATGAGCAGGTGTGGATTCGTTTTGAAATGCTTCTGGATTGGCCCAGGAGAGCTAACCAATGGTGGCTGATTTGCTCCTCCGGAAGTGTACACGTTTATAGCCCATGTTTTCGACTCGTCATTTCCTTCATATTGTAATATGTAGATTCTTTGCTGTTGCTCCTAGTGACTCAGACTGTTCCCTGCTGCTCTACCTTTGGAGCCCTAGGGATTCATACCACAATCCACAAATTTGGTCACTGTGCATATTGACACTCACTGCTGTTTTGGCCACTTTGCCTATGGACTCATACACACTACTGCTTTGGTCACAGTGGCTATGGACTCAAAGTGCACCCCAGTGCTTTGGACACTGTGCCTAGGGACAGATGCTACAGCCCACTTCTGTGGTCAATGTGCCTGTGGGCTCATACACCATATTTACTTTGGTCACTGTACATTTGAACTCATACAACTATTCTCTGCTTCGATCACTGTGCCTATGGACACAAAGTGAACACTTTTACTTTGGTCAGTGTGCCGTTGGGCACAAACTGCACCTTATTGCTTTGGTCACTGTGCCCATGGACTCATACTACAGCCCACTGCTTTAGTTACTGAGCCTATGGACTCAAACTCAATGTTTTAGCCATTGGACCTGTGGAAAGACACTACACCCCAGTGCATTGGTCAGTATACTTATGAACTCCTACTACACCCCACGGCTTTGGCCACTTTGCCTATGGTCTCCTACATAACCCTACTGTTTTAAACACTATGCACATGGACTCATGCAGCACTTCACTTCTTTGGTCACTGTGCCAAGGGACACAAACTGCACCCCTCTGCTTTGATCACTGTGCCAATAAACTTGTATCTCTATGCCCAGACCACAATACTTTTTAAATGCTAACTTCTCAAACTTCTTTGCATATTAACACCAAACCAAACAAAGACACTTCCTTGAGTAAAGATCTATTTGCATAACATGTTTGCTGTAATTCCTCTCAACCAGTTTTTCTGCATCGAGGAGCAAAGAATCCTAGGAGTTCAAATGGGAAATGTTCCTTTTGGACCCCCTCCTGTTTAGGAACCCAGTTGATGAATCTGTACAACACTTGCTATGCACACCATGGGAAAGCATGACTGCATTTGCCATTGCACAGTGAGCACAAGTGTATGTTCATCACATAGTATTTCGTAGAACATTGCAAAATAAGTGACATATTACACAAACTGGAGTTTAGTGAGCGGTGATGCTAATTTGAAGGAAGCCGTGTGGATGTACCCACAGATAACATTAAAAAAAAACTGCATCACTAGGTGATCTGCTTACCAGGAGCCATTTTGAACCTGAAAAAGATTTAGGTAAGGCGACATAGCTTAATTCTAGTGGAAAAGGTTTCTGAAAATGTGGATCCTGTAAGAATTGTGCAACCGAGGTGAGTAAATAAACAGTATGTCACCTTTGAAAGAACAAATAGAGCTAATGATCAAAAAATAGAGTGGCAAGTGGAACATGTCATCTTTGCCCCAGAGTGTGAGTGCAATAGAAAATATGTTGGAAGCCCTGCTAATAAATTAAAAACATGTTTATTGCATCACTTGAGAGCTATAAAAACAGGCATAGCAGTTATCCTATAGCCAAACATTATTGGGAGATGCATGTTGTGGCATAAAACATATCCCCATTAACCATTGGGGCGGCAATTGTGAGAATCCACTGAGAAGGAAAGAATCAAGAACGGTCCTACGATTGGGCGTTGAATAACCGTGGGGACGTAACCAGGATGCTGAATTATGTGTCCAATTATGACTGTCATGATCCGCTTTAATATAATCAAACATGTGTCGACTGATCCATGTCCTGACACACTCGAAAACAATGCAATTGTAATGTAAAACGAGCCACAGAGTGTGATCATATGCTGAGAAGTCTCTGCAATCTTTTCTGAGAAGCACATCGTAAAAATGCTAATTTGAACATTTATCCATCAGTGGATTTGCCCTTTATCAGTGAACCAGGAGATTTTAGAACAGGTAAACTGTTTTGACGGTCTGGAAATCGTAATTACACTAAACTGTCTTGGAAGTAGGAAAGGAAAAAAGCTGTTGCAATTTTAAAGCAGGCAGCAGCTGTAGTTATTAGATGTAAACAAAGAATAGGGGGGTAGTCATTGCGTTCTTTACTGCCTGGTTGTAGAGCAAAGGCTGCTACAGCTGCGATATATGGAGCTGAAATTCGGTGGTACACAGATTCCTCTATACTTCAGAATGTTGAAAATAGGTTTCTGAGTACATTGTTGATGGTGGGGCAGTGTCTCTCTTTAGCATCACTATATTTGGAACTCTGCATTAGGGCTATGTCTTATATTTTTGCCGTAGCCCCAATAATTTACTGGGTATGCCTACAACGACATTGTTTAGTGGGCACACACTTGGATGCTATAAGGGTGGTAGTCTATTATCCTGGTCTGCTTGGGATGCCCTGGTGGAAACATGTTTGCAGCACCTTAACCAGCTGAAACTCGACATTATGTGAGAGGATCCCACCGTGCTTACTTGGGAAACAATAAATAAGGTTAAAGAGGCTTATTGGCAGAATACAAATCAAATGATGAGTCTAGTAAGTATGGTATCCTGGTACAGGGGTTTTTAAAGCACAAATCCATTTTTGGCTTTGAACCCTATTTAGATAACATGAACCCAGAGATACAGCGCTCATTATATATAGAATTCCACCTGGAGACCCTTCCACTGAAGGAGTATGTTGCAACATGGAGTAAGACAAAGGAGATTGATGAAGTGCGTGATTGTGCTTGTGGGGAGACTGAAACTATTGCCTATTTCATATTATTTTGTCCAAATGTAGCGTGTATGTGCATGAAATGGCTTGCCTTCTTATTTTCCACTTATTTTTTTAATGAGACGGATACCTTGGCTCTCTGTTACAGGACTGATCATCCAGACATCTATTGTGCAGTTTATTTATATATTTGGAGTGCTTGGATCATGAATGGGAAATGGAAAAATAACTGATTTTAAATTGTATAGCGTTGTATTTATCATGTAATGTTTTTAACATTTTATCAAGGTGTTGTGCTTTTCTTTTAATTATCTTTGTATGTTTTATATTGTATTTATTATGGCAAATGCCGAGAACAACAAATAATGATGAAATCCATCAGTGAAGCGAAGTTGATGAATCGTTATCGAAAGAACCAGATGGGGTGCATGTAATCATGATAACTGAGAACTTTTGCCTTAAACCGAAACCTTCATTTTGGGATTTTAAAATATAGGTTATGTATACATAGGTTATCAGGATGAGTGTGACAAGTTGAAGTAGGAAAATTTGACAAATGTCAAAGTTTTAATATTATCCCATATCCTGAGGTTGAACTTTTGAATATCCAATGCAAGGATAAACATGATGCATTCTTATGTGACAACTAAATGTTTGGCTTTCAAAAAATCATGAAAAGTCACATATGTAAGGTTTATTAGAAAATTGTCAGTGTGAGTAGTAAATAGTATCAACCTAAATAGGAAAACTGCAGGGTGGTTATTTCTGCATTAATTTGCAGCATGAGGTTAATTAATGGATTTTCATTGAAAGGATCAATAGGGTTTACGATAGCTATAAATCATTGTTGGAAATTAAAACCCCAAACTATGACCCGAAAAAACCCGAATTAATTGCAAAAGTGATTAAATGAGTAGCAGCTTGCACCCTTTCCACTGTTGAATTATTCATGTGAATGCTAATAAGTTAGATGTAACATTTTAGCATTTAGAATCTTTATCTGTCATCAAGACTCTTGAGTCGTGAATTCAAAAACTGAATCATGCATGCTAGGACTTCTGTTATAAATGTTAACGTTATTAGTGAATATGACTAATTCTCAAGACAACAACTTGAAAATGTGTCTGCACCTTAAAATTATGCAGATGAATTGTCAATGTTGGGATTAATAATTTGTTGTATACCTTAATCTGTGGCTCTAAAACTGTGAAAGATGCCTGTCAAATTTTAGTAACTTTCTGCATAACCCTATAATGAAGAAAATATGAAAAAAACTAAATAGTAGAAACAACAGTAATGTAGCCTAAAAAGGGCGCCTGAAAATTAACATTCACTGATCTATATGGACGACGGTCTAGTTGCTAAGTAATTCACTGAATGGGTGTTTTTCTAGCTCGAAGCCTACGAGATAGCACAGCTGTCTGGTTGCTAAAGACGTCACTGGGACATTCTGAAAACTGACCTAAGAATGCATTTCACCCATTGCTTACCATTAGCTTTGTGGTTTGTAACTCACATTTGCTTGCTTTCTTTTCGCTGACTTTATTTGTTCGAGGCTGTCCAGCATTTCATCGGCCCTTCTGTGGAGCATAGCCTGTTTATTGTATTCTTCCATGAGTGCTCGCTTTCTGGAAACAGGCCTTTACATTTTGCTCTTATCTTGTCACATTTGCTGCGCATTCTAAGACAGAGGTCAAATGTCGTACTCTGTCATTTGAGGGATCTTGGTGGTTCCTTTTCTGGCTTCAATGTGAGAAGATTTCTGTGACAATCTTCCTGAGTACTGGGGGTGGGAAAGGAAATGTATTTTTTGCACACAACAAAATGTAAATGTCTGTAAATGAACTGTGCACATATTTCAGAATATATTAGAATTGGTAAAGTACAAATGAAGCACACTGTTTGTAATTGTGAAGTGTGGTGAAAACAAATATTTTAATACAATCAAAACTAATCAATACACTAGGTGATGCCATTTCCACACATTAACTTTTGTGCGCCTGTATAGTTTCATCAGTAAAAGTCTATGCACAAATGTAATGGTGATTTCAATTGAAAAAGTGTTGTCTGTAATAGCAGTGAGCTACCACACCATGTGTACTCCACTCTATCCTCCCACTTCACTCTGTGACACTCCACTCGCACAACCCACTCCTTGGCTCTCTACTCTACAACACTTCAAAACGCATCACTCCACTCTATCCTACTCCACTCTATCCTACTCCACTCTATCCTACTCCACTCTATCCTACTCCTTTCTACGACACTCCACGACACTCCACTCTGACACTTTACGTCACTCCACACTATCCCATTCCACTCTGACACTCAACTTAGTAAATCCTCTCGAAAAAAGTATCTTCATAAATCCAACCCCTAGTAATTTTTGTCAGCCCTTCGAAGCTCAGATTATTATTGGACAGCCATGTCTCAATCTAATGCTGACAGCCACAGTCTTTTACACCTTTCCCAAATTTTCAGTTGGCTACCCCGGGCAGGAGGGTTCTACTTTTAAATTTCCTCTAAACCTTAAATTAGACTGTTATGTCCTCATGCTCCTGTTATGCCTCCTTCTCCACCCCTCAGGATAAAGGATGCTCCTCTTAAGGCAGAAGGTCAACCAGGAGATGATTTTTCCTTGGGATAAAAAGGCCTCTTAGCACAATGAAGTCCCCTTGGAAAACTGGACACTATTGAGGATACAGTAGGTCTGTTGGGCCCCTCCAGGATAAGGAAGCCTCTCCGTGTCCAGAAGGCCTCTCATATGGGATGCAGCTATCCTCTTGTAATCGAGGATGACCTGCTGAAAACAAGTTTTCCAATCATTGGCAGTGTCACTTGGCAGCATTTAATAATTTACTTACTTGCAAATGCATAGGTTTGAGTACAGATTGTGTTTAATAATAGATATCATAGTGGATTTTTGCTTACGTGAATCCATTGTATGCACTGATTGTGTTTCAGCTACCTGTCGGAAGAGGAGGTTATGGATGAAGTTAATCCTTTTGTACAGCTGGTGAGCGGAGTAGTTTGGCTTCTCCGGGATGGCGAGATCTACATAGAGGAAAGCAAGAAAGCAGAATGTGATGCAACTCAAACAACAGGTAAAAAAATCAGCTTGCCAAAGACTGTTAGAATTGTAGAGTTAGATGGGATCCACGCAATTCTATCTGACCTTCTGTTGGGGTTTGTGACTTCTGGATCATTATATTAACTTCCAGCTGTAGAACAGGTCTCCAGTCAATCGTTCTATTTAATTTTGTCCTGTGGTACACCTGGCCTCAATGATTCAAACATAACCTGGGATCAGATTTGGTATGTCTCCTATAAACATCGAGGATTGCAGAACACAGAAATCATAAGACAAAGAATAACTGTATAGCATCTGAAAACATGAGCCTGCAATTCATTTACATTTGTGTCCAATACACAAAAGCCAATGTGTGTTTCTCCCCTCTGTGACCAACGAAATACAGCTCCCCCTGACCTGAAGGATGCTATATCCTTTTCCAGCAAACTAGGTTTTTCTGATGACCCCGCATCATTTGGATTTGCATAGCACAGCAAGGGTAGCCACATATTTTCTGCACCCACCTATCCGCACTCATTATCCGACAACCAGTAAACAGATGCTGAGAATGATTGTTTCTAAGCCTTGAAAAACACCCCAGGCCTGCGTGCCACTGAGGGGCGAAACGCACGTTGGCAGTTGAACCATCCAGTATTCGCTGACGGTTTCTCATCTGTAAGCAAGGAGTTGGACAAAGAATCCCCAACCTATGATTTATGAAATTGCACTTCTCTAGAAACAAACAAATTGATTTGAGGAATAATTTTCTTGTATAGTAACCCATTATATGTTCTAGCCAGTTATTCTTTGTCTTATGAGTTCTCTGGGGTGCTGTGTGACTATCTATGTTTACTATTAATGTGATGTGGGTAAATGGACCAAAACCCATATAGCTAAGACTGCACTCACAGACCATCTAGTCTTTTGAGCATAACAAGTAATATGGTGGACTATCACGTTTAAGGAGGGTCCTCCTTTATTAACGTGTCTTGCTTGCAACTCCGAATCTGTTATTTGGACCCTTCACAAGTTCTTTGTAGACTATCTTTGGGTAATGACATTATGATTGCAGTATGGTGTACTGTAATTTTAAATATGATTTTGCTCATTGCATTCCTCCTTGCACCAATGTACATATGGAACATTAGTTTGGCTTTTTTCTCCATTTTATGTGTAGATTTTATTGACCCAAAACAAAGAGCATGACCTCCATCTCCCTCCAGACAAAGAACTCTATACTTCTTGGTTAAAGGGCGTACAGCCTCACATCCCTCAGACTGAGCAGAGGGCTAACATTGGTCCTGGAGCTGCAGCCAGAAAAATTGGGCAGTAAGACCAACTCCTCTTAGACCAGGACAGAGAGCACTGCACACTTAAGATTCTAGGCAAAGTACAGATAATGATCATAGAATATCTCTTACCCCTCCATGCTGAGCATAGAGACCCATGCCTGCAGATACTGAGCTGAGAGACCTATGCCCCTCGCATATTGAGCAAAGAGACAAATGCCCTCTTTATACTGAGAAGAGAGACCTATGCCCACCAGACACTGAGCTGAGAGACCCATGTTGATTAGATACTGACAAGGAGTTCCATGATTTTCGGATACTGAGTAGAGAGACGCATGCCCTACAGATACTGAGCAGAGATACCCATGCTAATCAGATATTGAGCAGAGAGCCCAAAGCCCCGTGAATATTGAGGAGATCATCGCCCATTAGATTCTGAGCAGAGATTCATCAGATATTGAGCAGGGAAATCTTTGCCCGTTGGATACTGAGCAGAGGTAACCATGCTAATTGGATACTGTGCTGAGACCTCATTCCTCAGATACCGAGTAGAGAGACCCATGCCCCTCACAGAATGAAAAGAGACTCATGAACGTCAGACACTGAGCACAGTCCCTTGCCCCTCCGATACTGAGCAGAGAGGCCCATTTCCCTGGGATACTGAGCAGAGAGGTAAATATCCCTTGGCTACTAAGCAGAGGTCTATACCATTTGGATACCTAAGAAAGAGACGCATGCCCCACAAATAATGAGAAGAAAGACCCAAGCTCCCGGGTAGTGAGCAGATACACTCATGGCGCTTGGATACTGAGCTCAGAGACCTACACCCCTTGTAAATATGGCAGAAACAACCCATGACACTCAGGTACTGAGCAGATCCTCAAACATGGTCTATACTTACCAGAGAGCCTCACACCTCTCATACAGTGCAGATTCCTTAGCGAAGCTCGTCTATGTGTTTTTCGTGTGTATTATTTGCTTTCTTTTTCAGGAAACTTTGACCGATTCATCAATGTGACGTCAGCGAGAACTGCAGTTGGGCATGATAGGCAGGGACGTCTCATATTATTCCACGTGGATGGCCAGACTGATGCAAGGGGGTGAGACTTTTTTCTTGCAACTTCACTGTTAGTACCATTGCCTTCAGATCATGGAGGGTATTGTGAAAAGTTTCAAGCAACTCTCTGAGTTAATTTGTGTTTTGACCAGACATGTTGGTACAGTAACTGGGTTGCATCTGGGTGGCTTGTATTGTCCCTCCCGAAGTTTAGCAAATGGGTGTTGGCAGATATGGACACCCCCATGTTGTACCAGCTCAAGGAGCAAAATGACATGACCTGG
Source organism: Triturus cristatus (assembly GCF_964204655.1). NCBI lineage: Eukaryota > Metazoa > Chordata > Amphibia > Caudata > Salamandridae > Triturus > Triturus cristatus. The sequence continues at coordinate 825,862,776 of NC_140584.1, read as the reverse complement.
CCCACGTTGTCCCTCTTCAAGGATCTTAAGACCAGGTCTGCCTTACAATTTTCCTCACTGAGCCAACAGCAATTTCAATTCATAGATCTGTGTTGGCATACATTATCTATGAGAAGGAAGTCCTTAGACCTGCACTAGCCCTAATTAATCCATAGGGAGCAGATAGACCTGTGTTGATATACATTTCCCCCACCCCTCAAAACCTGTTACATGGTCTTGCTGGTCCACATCGCCCCTCCTCAAAGGACTGATTAACATTGGCTGAAACAAATCGCCACTCATGAGTTTGTTAAAAACATGTGCTACAGAGGATTAGGCAATATATTGTCTCACTCTTTTGAGTCCCTAATGTAGTCACTATCCTCTGCATTCCCCATTTTTAGGTCTGGCCTAGGCAGCGTGCATGGGTTACTCTAGTAGATGACCTTTAGAAATTGGTCAGCTCTTTTCAAGCACTCGTGCTTGTGCTGGCATCCACCTTGCGGGAGCGAGCAGCGATGCGCGCGGCCACCCTAATTGAAAACAGATGAAAACAGATGGCCCGCGGGGATTCCAGCACAAACAAGTGCTTGAAAAGAGCTGTTTACCTTTGCCTGCTCACGGGCATATAGAGCAGGCAGCACATGCTTGGCAGGCAGCGCAGGTGTAGTAGATGCTACTGCTGCAGCAGTACACAATTCTCTATCACAGAACATGGTTAGCGCAGGCGGCGGCAAGTCAAGCCTCCGTCACACACTGAGAGCACGTACAGTGCAGCCAGCAGCAGTGCACGTTCCCCACTGCACAGAAGAGGTACGGCTCGTGGTGCAGTTTCCCAAGCCCCACCTAGACAAGCACACATGTGAATAGGTCCGCACAAACGTCCCTCACGTTACATAGAGCATGGACAGTAGCAAGGTAAGCATCCCTCACATAGGAGCCCTGCATATGCAGCAGTAACATTGCATTTGCAAGCCATCGCCACACTCCGCTCAAGTACATCATGGACAACTTAAGTGCAACCTCCCCTCGCTCCCAGAACGTGCTGCCTAGTCAGGGGTAGCTTCCATCAAAAGAAGAACAAATACAGCACATAAAGATGCAATGCAAGCTGCCTCCCACACCGACAGACACAAACTCACTCACAAACTCACTCTTACAGTAGCAGCTAGGCGAGCTTCCATGCATACACTGGAGCAGGTCCTGCACTGTGAGCAGCAACTCAAGCTTCTCTCATACACATACAGCAAAGGCAGTGCACCGAAGCTTCACACTTAGTAGACGTACAGCATACACAGCATCAGTGCAGACGTCCCTATCGCACACTCATCAATCCAGAATTAGTATATAGCCCAGAAGTAGTGAAAGCTTCCCTCATGTGCTGAGAACAGATACAGACGTGTCATAGCAGTAGAGTGTATTCAATTTTTAAACCTGAAGGGTGGGCTGCGTTTATTTTTTTCTTGTTCAAGAGTGACAGCGTAGAGCAAGAGAGTATTCAAAAAACGACAAAGAACAGGCCTTAAAACTCCACCATGTTTGCTTATTTGTATGGCCAATGTAAAAAAAAAAGATAATTATATAAGAGTTTCTGATGTACTAACCAGGAGTGGGCTTCTGTCTATGATCAGAGATGGTAGGCAGAGGCCTCTGGAAAAAACATGCTTAAATGACAGTCCCAGTACGATCATGGTAAGCAGTACCTTAACTTTCACAAGTACCTGTTCGGAATCAGGGTCTGTTGCGCTGTCAGAGTGATGGTCATAAGCAGTTCCTGATAGGTGTGCTAAAGAGCACCATCTACTTTGCAAAGCCTGGAGCCAGTTGTACGGTAGACTGTGCAGCCAGTTTCATTGCAATATCTGGATACATCTGGGCTACAGGTGCTGAATCCATTGTATTGCAGGGCCGGGAACCGGTTTCAAGGCACAGGTGGAGAGTGAGTGTCCAGAACTCCTAGACTATCCAGTTCCACTGCAGAGCCTGAAGCCAGTTGCATTGAGGTGTCTGGAAAGAGCTGCATTACAGAATATGGAAACCGTGGCATCACAGGTGCTGAATCCATTTGTACTGTGGGGGAGGGAATCAGTTTCATCACTGAGGTGTGAGGCTGCGGTGTAATTGTACTGAGATACAGTTTCACAACTGGAATCCTCTCCATTTTTAGATGTGATCCATTATTGTTGCCATAGTAGGAGCAAAGGCTAGTGACCATGAACATGTAGGGCCTATTGTCCTGCACAGCGACTGCCTTTCCGGAGCAGGTTATGGACACAAGTCTTATTTCCAGGGCAGAAGCCGGCTCCACTGCAACAAATCCATTCTTGATGCTGGGCCCAATATGGAGGGCCTAGCAGCATACAGTTATGCTAAGTAAGAGCCGTTCCCTTAGTTTGACAAAAGTCATCAGTGCTTAGGCAAGAGTCAAAGATAATTAGTGGCGTAACAGTACTTGCTTCAAAGTGCATGGATGGGGCTCAATACACTCCGGGCCTAGTCCGGAGCTCTCAGTCCGCCCAATCACAGTGCCGGAGGGGGCTATTATTACGCCCCTGAAGAGAATGCTTGTACAGAAGTGAGAACGGTTGGCTATTTTCCATAGAGGTGTTGGGATTTTGATTATAGAGTCAGCACTTTGGTGATGACAGTCACTGCTTGTACAGAAGCCACAGTCTTGGAACAATTTGATTCAGCTAATTATGCAAGAGTGACTTTTACTTTGGGACAGCAGCCAGACCCTTGTTCAATTTGATGTGTCAGGGTACAAATTGTGGCTGGTGGTTACAATGAAACACTTGGGGTGGGTCTATGTCGGTGGTGAAGCGGCTCGGATTTGGTGTAAGCCTACTTTTAGTTTAGGCATAAATGCGCTTTTCTTAATGTGTCTACTTCTTTTATACATACTTAACATGTTTTTGGTCTTCCTGACCGAGCCCAGGAACCTATCGACTCTCTTTTTGTATGCTATTGTATTTCATCCAGTGCAGTGGGCCTCTAATTTCCCACATGTCAATATTCACATCCTTAATCAAAAGAGCCTAACCAAAAACTCAAATAATCCCACTGGGATGATAAGAATAGACCATTATCCAGTCTTGTCAGTAGGGGCTACATGCCAGTATACTTAATGTCTTAATACTTAAGACAGCACGCAATTGGGCAAAGGCGAGTGCATGTCCCACCTTTCCCAGTAAATGTATCCGCCCACAGCCTACAGCTTGCGGGAGCGAGCAGCGGCGCCATCTGTTTGGGATCATGTTTCCAATTAGCGCGGTCACGGTCACCGCGCGGCCGAGCTTGCTTTTGTTTCTATTATAACCCCTGCCATTGTTTCCCTTCTCTTTCAATCTCTTCCCCTTTTGTTTATTTCATTATATGATTTAATTTCCTCCATCAAATATTTTCCGGACTTTCTCTGTGCGTATGCATTCATTTATTCGCCCTTTATTTCATGTGTTATTATTCTTTGCATTAAGCGCTCTTTTCTGCCTGTCTGTACTCGTGCCGCAGTAGCCTGCTGCAGTACAACAAATGCAATAAGTGTCAGGTAATTTAAACCCGGAGTTGAGTTCGGCTTCCCCTTGAATCGTATCCCCTTTCTCACCCCAAGAAAAAATCCACTGATTCGGCCTGACGCTGCTGCTCGGGCAGAGTTTCTCCAAAAACAGCCGAACTTCAGGTTTTCGAGGGGGCTACAAGAATTGCGCAACACCGGGACTGTCTCACTCATATGTTTTGCTCCAGCGCTGCATGTGTTAGCGCTTTAAATCCAGTCCTACCGGCTATGCCAATGCTTGTTTGTATGCCTTCTTTCGTATTATTCACGGGATGCTTTTAGACAGGGAACGACAACAACTTTCACCTTGCTTGTTAGAGTATCATGTGACTGTCACTGAACTGTATAGAACGCCGGCTACTTCCTGGTTTCAGAAGCTGTGCTGTGCGGCTGGAAGAGGGCTGGGTTTCTGTGCCTCTGTATGATTTTGGCGTTGGCTGTTTCTCCATTTACAGGTAACACGTTCATCCATTTTCTGTTCAGTAATGTTGAGCAATGTACAAATATTTAGTAAAGCCATGTTGCACAAGTTGGCTGGTTGTATAACCATTTTCCTCGGATCACTGCTGGTGTTTCAAATCGTTTTCTCATTTCAGTTCACACGTAGCTGCCAAAGTTTGAGATTGCTAATGTGTGGCATTTTCATAGTTTCTGTGTATTTGAGTGAAATTCAACGACCAATGTGTGACACTTGGAGTGACACTTTCTCACGAATAAAATCAAGCAATAAAGTCCATGGAAACAGATAAATACCAGAAGCTACACCCAGGGCTTTAAGTAGGATGAAAAAACTGGGGGGTGTCTCTCCAAAAGGGGCGTGGCTTAAAACGCGTAAGTTAAACATCTGTGCTTAGCATAGTGTGCCTGCCGACTTGTATCTTACAGTTTCTGTTGTTGCATCCTGATATATGATGCCACAGCAGCCAGAGTAATATGCTTAATGCTAAACACATACACGGGCTAATATGCTGCATGTCTAAACACTTATAATGTCCCAAAGACGAGACCTATTGGCTATGCCAATGCTTGTTCCTCTTGTAACTAAATTATTATTTGATTTTGCAGGCTTAACCTCTGGGAAGTAGCTGAATTCTTAAAGAAGCAAGGAGTTGTGAATGCCATAAACTTGGATGGTGGTGGGTCAGCAACTCTAGTGGTGAATGGCACACTTGCTAGCTACCCATCTGATCACTGGTATGTACTGGGGAGATAAAATATAACTTAAGGCCCACTCTAACAACAATTTCAGCACCACTTGTGGGGTATTGGCTTTCACAATCTGCAACTCGTTGGGCACGACAGAGCAATGGAACCGAGAGCTCAACAGGGATTACCCCCTCCCTTGCAGTTGATCATGCATCCTCATTTATCTTAATAAGGAATTATTCATCACCCAGTATTGTCTATATTAAGGACTCTCGGGTCATCAGACTGTAAAGCATCACCTCAGATACAGCTATCACTACCATAATTAGAGCTGTAATACGTCAGGTTTCCCACTAGATGTCTGCCCAATAAAGAGACTCAAATACATTTTACTAGAACTTGATTTCAATCCTGTGTTTAAAAAAACACCCAATCAGTTCCTACGGATATGGCTAATTGCAAGCCCATTCCTAATTTACCATATGTTGCTAAACTCTTAAATCAGGTTATATTATTCTATGTTTAACTTGTATATAAGTGAGTGCATAAATAGGTAAATATCATAACTATTTATCTATAATTGCTTCACTACTGAGTTACAAAATAAGTAATAAAAAAATAATTTTAAGTACAGCAACTCTTGAAAGTTAGTTTATGAAGTACAACTCACATCTACATATATTACCTTCTTTATATATATATACCTTCCATCTACTTATGTATCTTTTTATTTATTACTTTGCTTCTAATTTAGCATCTTCAATGCACTACCCTATATCTCACCCTATACCTCTCGCAACATATCCCTTACCTCCACTCTGGCTCATCTCAAACCTCATTCTACTACTCTCTCAAATGCACTACCCTATTTCTCATCCAATATCTCTCAATATATCCTCTATCTCCACTCTGACTCATCTCAAACCTCATTCTACTACTCTTTCCAATGCACTACCCTATTTCTCATTGTATCCTCTACCCTCTCACTCATCCCAAAACCCATTCTACTACGATCTCCAAAATAACCCTTTCTAGACTCTTTCCCTCCTCTACCCTTCCTTGCATGGTCTCATTCCTCCTTTACTATTCAGATCTCCCAAACAAGCCTTTCTAAACCCTGTCCTCTGACTCATCCCCCCACAACCTCCCCTTTATTCATCCCAAACCTCCTCCTACTGCTCTGAACGCCCCAAAACACTTTCTAGATCCTTCTCTCATATATCCCTCCACTATTCCTTTTCAATCCAAGTAGCAGAATAACATGTCCACCACTCAATTTAATTTCATATTTCCCTGTACTAATTCCCCATTAATCCTGTTTGTGTTCTGGAGTAGCATGCTACCCACCAAAAAGCGCATCAACACCTCATCAGGAGTAGCAAGCACTACATAAATGCAAACCCTTCCCCCTTTTATCCCTCCACTATCTTTTTCAATCCAAATAGCAGAATAACATGTCCACCGCTAAAATTAATTTCATATTTCCCTATACCAATTCACCACTAATTCTTTTTGGGTTCAAGAGTAGCGTGCTACTCGCCAAAAAGCACTTCAACACCTCATCAGGAGTAGCAAGAGCTATATAAATGCAAACCCTTCCCTCTTCTATGTCTCCACTATCCTTTTCAATCCAAATAACAGAATAATATGTCCACCACTTCAGCAACGTCCGATCTAGCAGTATTTCTGATTTGTTAGTGGCTATGAAGAGCCTGCACAGGCTCCTGGTCGCAGAGCGTCTAAATGTAAGTCACTTTATTTGGTTCACTGAACACTATCTGGCAGACATCTCCTTTTTTTGACTTCCAATCAGAAATTATTTCTGATAAAGAACTCTGATAGAGAAAGTGATGGCTGACTTCAGATTTCAAAAGTCAGGAGTTGTAGGTTGCGTGCTCATGCCTTTCATTCTCCCCCACCCCCAACATTCAACAAGAGGATTTTGCGGCATTTAAATAGTTATAAAAACTCCTTTGTCCTGTCTAAAATATTCAGCACTTTAGTTTCTGCTGTGATCAGTTTAATAATCAAACTGGTGCTTGCAGCACCAAGCAACTGCTTTGGTGCTGTCAGCACTTCCCAAGAAATGTTAACATAACACTCACCATTTGTTGGTGCAAACTTGATATTTCAAAAAGGATGAAGGACAATGCGGTGCTCTAAATAATGTGTTTTGTCCCAGGGCATCCCTCTGAATATGTTCATAAAGCTAACAGGTGGCTACAAGAGTGTTTGGCATCCTTGTTTGTGCTTCGCCGGAGATAGCATCTGGGTCAGGTTCACTATTTTAGTTTTTAGTAATTCACTTGGAGCTTATTTCATCTTTGCTGTGAAACTAAATGTGCAATTTGTTATCAGTGGCTCATTATAGTGCTGTACCCTGACCGTGTGAACTCAACTATGGAGGTCAGTGCCTGTGATGTTACCAGGAGAGGGTGAATCCTTTTTGACTGGTTTTGTGTATGTGACAAATGGAAATGGAAGCAGCACTCTTGATAGCCATGTACTCAGTTGTCTAGAACGGACAAAGTACTACATGAATGTGTTGGTTACCAAAAATATTATTTTTTGCTTGTTTTAATACAGTATTCATGATACCCTTTTTGTTGCTGTTATTTTATGCTCTGAGCTCTCCTATGCCTGAGAAAGGATGTTAGATGGTCCCCTCTTTGGCTTCACTGTAACACAGAAGAAACACAGAACTAAGGGCCAGATTTATATACTGGCGGGAGACACGTTTCTCTGCCAGGGGGACGGAGTATACTACTCCATCGCCCTGACAGAGATGCTCATTTCTAAAGCATTGCCAGAAGCTGCCATCGCGCAGTTTGCAGGACTCCATCAACATGACGGAGCCTTGCACAAACTGTTTTCTTTTCTATTTTCTGTTACTTTTACTTACTGCCAGGGTTTGCCTGGCAGTGGCAAACAGTAAATAAATATCTGTATGTCCACCCATCTTAATTTGGTGGACAGACATAGCCAATTCTGCTCTAGCCCTTACTCAAACGGGTTGTCGCAGACGTTTGACTACGGCAGTGACGGAGTAGTCACAGCAGTATCCAAACCTATGGTCCGCCCGCATTTAAATCGGACTGGCAGACCACTTTGTTGGTAGGGAGTGAACTCAGTAGCCTTTGCGATGGAGTTCCCTGTCCGCCAACATCTAAATCTGGACCTCAATTAGTGTTTTATACAGATTACCTGAGGAAACCTATTTTAGAGAACAACAAACCACCTTTATGTATCTGGCAATTGTTGGTTGTGTTATTTTGTATTGCAGAATTTCTGTGGTGCTACCTGCTCCTGATGACGCTGCAAGGTGTTCAGATTTACATTGGTTTCTGGGCATTCTTTTTCGACGTGCTTTGTGGGAAGGGTGTTGGCAGAAGTGTTGGTTGAAGTATGCACTATGTGTATGATGTTGGTTGACGTGCAGGATATTCAGAGGCATGGTGTAACATGGTGCTGCATGTGGTGCAGTACATAAGCATGTTTTGTTGTGGAGAGTGCGAGAGGAAACACAGCTGCACATCTACTTATCAGTATGTGTATTTCATACCCTGATTGAAAGAGCCATTGGAACTGGAGATGGTTATCAATTTTTTCTTGTTTTAGCCGACATTGAGTTCCAGACTTGGGCTGAGTGGTCAGAGAAAAGAGGTTCTAGCAGCTCATGTCTTTTGGAAGAGAGTGACAGTCCGTAGTGGAGTGTGCATTGAGGTCTGAGGTCTTGCATGACCATAGGTGAGGAGTTTATGCTGATTGAAGAGTGAACCATTCCCGTGGATTGGTTGGTGAGTGGTGCACGTTGCTTTAAAGGTGTTTCATCTAGGTTTTAGGAACCAGTGAAAGAAATTGTGACTAGATGTAATATGGATCTGCATTGGTAGGCTGTGAAGTTATCTGGTGACACGTTTAGGATTCTATGTGTTTTCCGAAGTTTTAACAGGGGATCTTCATTGGTTCTTCAAGATGGGAGAGTACCAATGTAATGACAAATTGGATTTTTTTGCCAGTATGAGAAAATTTGTTAAAGGCTTTGCATTATGTGAAAGCTTTGTTCAGCCACTTGATTTACTTGTGGTATAATTGTTAGCTCAAGAGAGGATCCTGGGGATGATTACAGACTGAGTGTGGTGGTCCTAGGTTTTTGGCCTTTGTCAGAGTAGTTGAAGACGCAATGTACAGATTAACTTGTCTTCTCTTTGGGCACATCACTCTTTGCTAATCTTGACTGGGCACATTAGAAATTAGAATAACTGCTTTTAGACACGCCTGGCATTAAAGGGTACCATGGCAGCACTCGTGGAGTTGTCAGAACAATGGGTATGCTAGACGGACCTTTTTTTCCACTAGACCAATAAAGGCTGCACTCAGTGGGGCGTGGTGTTGCCGTGACACCTGGTAAGCGATGCGGCCATTATAACACAATGATTTTTATTCACTGCTGTACTGAATCAGTGAGGGGGCAGCCCCTGTGAGGCAGCTACCAAAGACGCTAATGAGAATTATCCAATAGCCATAAGAGATACAGGTCATGGCAACACTATACAAGCTTTTGATCAGCTATGATTAGCCGGTTAAGAATGACGTTTCTCGGGGGGGCTTTCGTACCGCCGCATGATCTCACTTGTCTTGCCCAATCAGCTGCTTTCCCCGACATTGCCCGGAAGTATGGACCTGGGCATGCGCAATACTTAACAGGTCTCGCCTTTCAATGCAGTATTATGCTGGACTCTCGAGGAGGAGTACAAGGTGAATCAGAGGGTAAGATGCCTTGACGAAGTAAGTTACGGAGAAATGGAGGATGGACACATGCATATTTTTCTGACCAAGTAACCCCAGGACGTTCATGGCCTTATCCTTATCTGTAATACTGTTATACTTCTAGAGTGTGGCAACAGGGTCCACCCCCTCGGGTCCGCCCATGAGGTGAGGAAATGCTACACTACCAGTGGGTTCCTTTTTGGGTTTCCTACTTTTTGTGTCTATATGTCAAGAGTACTTTGGACATGTGTGACGCGAGCACTGTATTAACTTGCTATAACTCTCACCAAAGGCACAGTTTGGCACATTTGTGATTGTTTATATGTTTATATGTATGTTGATCTGTCATGGCTTCCTTTGTGAAGCATACTTTGCCACATATCCACAGCATGAGTTGAGGTGAGGTACTGTTATGATATGCTGAGAGTTCCAGCATGTTCGGGACAATAGTGCATGACCTCTGTGCCCCACTTTTGCTATGCTGTTAGTTCTGTATAGATGATGCTACCTACATAACTATTGTGTCTTTCTCATTCCCATTACAGAAGTAGTTAAAAGAAGTGACCATTTACATGTAGGTTTGTAAATTGAAGCTTACTTCGCATGCCATAGGGTGCATGCGATTTTCTTTTCTGGTCCTGACGAAAACCATATTGAATAATGTACAAGTCTGTGAGAGGAACACCTACTCACTGGCGGGAGCACGACGTCAATAACAGTAGGAATTATGTTCCTACTGGACTGTAGGACTATAGGACTGTATAGAGTTTAGACTCTTGTTCTTTTTGTTTTTTAGAATTATGAGTGATCACCCCTGATGAAGGGTTGTATTATTGACCCAAAATGCATTGGGTTGTGAATTCGATAATGGAAAATTGTTAATCGAATGGAAGACATTTTCATTGTTTACGAATGAACAACAGATAATAAATTCTTCTGAAATTCGTACAAGAGTTGAATTAGATTGGAATCATTGGATTATCATTTAAATAAATTTTTTGAACATAATTCCTACAGTTATTGACGTCTTGCTCCCGCCAGTGAGTAGGTGTTCCTCTCACAGACTTGTACATTATGCAATAATGGTTGCCTTCGGACAAGGCGCCAGGCGTGGATGCACACTATAGCGTGTTTATCTTTATGAACTTGAGTTGAACAACAGAAGTGAAGTGTGCACACTGGCAACATTGCTACAGAAAACCATATTGACCAATAGGGGCACTTAAGAGAGATGGCTGAAACATGTTAACCGTAATTAAGGATACAAGAGATCAAGACAATCTAAAAGGTATCCACCACTGTTTTTAAAGTTGTTCCAGGGCCCCCACTATTAAAGTACCCCTTGAGGTATTCTAGTTAGGACCATGTTTCCATAGGAAAATCGATTTTGACTTGCCTCTATCTTTGGTGCGATTTGAAATTTTCCCATAAAATCTATGCCGGTGATTCTAGTTGTGCATAGAAAGTTTCGGGGTAATCCATCAAGCGGGGCAGAGACAAAGGGGGTTCAAAAAAAGTGCATTTCCCAAGTTAATTCCTATTGGGATTTTGAACATTACTGCAGCCCGAACTGCTGGACAGAATTACACCAAGTTTGACAGAAAGCTAGCTATTGGCCCAGAAAGAGTGCTGTTTGTTATTTGGTGTAAATCTGTTCAGTAGTTAGAGTTATTGAAAAAAATCCAAATTTAGATATCTAGCGACATGGATCCTTCTATGATCTGACAGCCCTCGTGTTGGCAGCCATCTCAGGACTCTGCTTCATCCGAGTCCCTCAAAATTTGCGTAAAAAAGAAAAGGAGGCAAGGTAGGAATAATTGTGGTGCTTGGGTCCCCCTGTGACCCCAACAGGGCCAAAAAGCACTTTTTAAAAAACACATGTTGCCGTAGAAGCACGACAATGCTGCAAATCCGCAGCAAACATTAAATAACAAACAAGTTTTCGCTCTCTTGTTCGTTTTCATGAAGCCAGCCCGTGAAAAGAGAAGGAGGGGGACGCGCGGCCCTTCCGGAGCCAATAATGCCCCCGGAAACAGCCAGGGGTGGCTCCTGTTATGTCCCGAGGTGCCCACCCCCGGGACATAGTTGTTTGCTTTTGCTTAGTGGGAGCTGTGGCAGCTCCTGCCAAGGAAAAGCAAACACTCTGGTTCCAATGATATACAATTTTTGAAGCACACGCAAATTATAACATCAGGTCAGTACAATAATGTAAAGGAACAAGAAAGTAGTATGTTGGGCTTTGTCCGTTCTTCCACTCCCTTAAGCCAACACGTTTCGGCGTCTATGGGTATGAACCCTATGACTTCCTCAGGGCTGGAAGTAATGCAAATATCGAAGTTGTAATATACGTTAAATTAAACAATCATTTTCTTTTCATAGTGTAAGTCCAAAACACAAACTCTGTGCAACAAGGAACTAATCAAAACAAACAATTGTGCTCATGATCAACGTGAGACAATAATTATAAATAACTCTTAAACAAAAATATACAATGCATATCTACAAATGTAATTAAACAATGATTACTTCTGAATATCACAATCTAAATCTAAGCTCATTATCTGCACAAACATCCAGTCCCATGCTACCACCTTTGTGAATGTGAATCTGCACACTCAATAAAAATAGCCAATGTGCAATTTAAATTAATGAACCCATGTGAGTTACACGCTTCCCTACGACACTAATACCTTGGAAGTATGTAGTACCTTGATAAATTAATCCAGAACCATTTCTGTTGGGATTAAATAAACGTGAAACCTTTATCAAATATGGGCGCAAGAGACATGAGGCACAGGTTATTTATTACGTCTTTCTAAAATCCCAAAAAGCAGTATTTCAGACAGGGCAAAGCTTACCTCACTGTTCAAAACGTCCTCCGAAATGTACTTCCCCTTATTTTTAGACTTGAGATATCATGTATTGATCATCTAGAAAAATATATCAAGTAACGACCCTGTAAGGGAACGCAAAATATTCTTGTAACCATTCCATCATATTTTCAAATCCTATATCTTAATAGCGCAATAGCAATAATAAGTCTTACCAACGAGTACTATGCAGTATCCAATCTTTACGAAGTGTTAATGTCCTGTCATAAAATTGTATCCAATTGCTGTAATCCGAAAAAATGGAAAGACTGACTCCAATTAAAGCGTCAAGTCCCTGAAGTATGGGGCACTCTTCAGAATTGAAAAATAAAGGATTGCCCAAGTTACTACTGTATCCAAATACTGGCCTTTAATACACCTTACAAAATCTTTGGATCTTACCGTTTATAAAAATGCCACAGCAAGTCCTTGTCCGAAAGTAAGCAAACTGTTAACAAAATCGGAAATAATAATTCCTATAGTCGAGACAGGTCCCTGAAGTACGGGGCAACCTGTGGAATTAATTCAAAAATGGCCGAGTTTTGTACCATCCACAATTTTCTAACCTTAGAACAAATATATTTTGATGATATTGCTTCACATACCTGTGACCACGTAGCGTTCTGTGCCGCACCCGGATAGGGCGAAGGCACTCTACTGGCCTTGTCAGTTACTCAAATAGCAAATGCGGAAAGTGAAGAGGTGACTTCATTAAATAAAAAAGTCTTGGAATGGTTAGATTCCAATGTATAGGCCCTCTATTTACTGTGAATTACTTGGGCAATACAAGTAACTTTCTTAGTTATAAATAATCAGCGTCCCCTCCAAATATAGAGTTACAGGACTAAAAAGGCCAATCTACCTAGTGACTCACCTTAATCAAATGAGTCATCATCGTGAACCATAACTAGAATTTAATAGTTTGCATTCGTTTTTAGTCCCATGAGTACCTATATTATTATATATTATTACCAATCACATACTGCTCCTGCCTCATTCTCTTCAGTTATCACCAATTAATATACTGCACATTAAATCCAATTACAGCTAATAGACTATATCCGCCACATAAGACCAATGTATATAAATGCATTCGCATGCAATACTGAATTGCAGGAAGTAGGTTTACGATACATGTTACTCTGGTTCCAATGGGTGGTAGCTGTCAAAGTGCTCCCGCCAGCTGCACCCGCTTTAGTTAATAGCAGTGGGGCCGGCTGGGGGGTGGAGGGGATTTCGAGAGACTGCCACAACGGAAAATAAATAATTTTCCCTAGTGGTCGTCTCTCGAAATCCCCCCCCCCCCCCCCCCCCCCCCCCCCCCCCCAGCTGGCCCCAACACCCCACCGATCTTGCCTGCAGCGGCTGGTCCCGCCCACTGGAAGTGGAGGTTTCATCTCTTTTCCTGCCCACAAAAAATGCTGGGGAGCCAGCTGTCACCATGGGGGCCTTACGGTCCGGGGGAAGGTCAGAAATTAGCATAAAGAGGCAGAACAAAGATCAGAAACGAGCAAGAGGCACAATAAAGGTCAGAAAGGAGCAGGAAGAGGCAGAATAAAGGTTTGTAAGAGGGAAAGTAAAGGTCGGGAGCGAGCAGAAAGTGGCAAATTAATGGGTAGAATGAGCAGAAAGAGGCAAAATAGAGGTCCGAAACGAGCAGTAAGAGGCAAAAATAAAGGTCGGGAGCAAGAAGAAGGAGGCAAAATAACAGGCAGAACGAGCAGAAAGGCACAATAGAGGGCAGGAGCGAGAAAAGGCACAAAACGAGCAGACAACCTTCATTGGAAGTTATTTCCAGTTCACCATTCCACTTCTTATTTATAGCTATATTGGTCATTTATTCGTGATTGCTCAACATTTTATAAAAGGAAAATTGACTGTGCCTTTGGTTAATGCAAATCATTGTTCTGAAAGTTCAGCATTAGTTATTACGTCAGATTAAAACATTCTGCCTTGAAGTGGAGACGAGAGATTTCTAATTCCACCGATTGTCTCAGTGGAAGATAATCTTCAGTTAAAAATATATTTTTTAAACATACGCGACAATCAAGTTCAAAGCCATTAAGTTATGAACAGTTTGGATCAATGTCACATAATGATTTTTAGACAGCCATGTATAAATGTTTATATAAAAAAGTAAATACATGTTTGATTTCAGTAACCAGAGTTACTAATTTATCATTGCCCACGAAAATTAAAACGATCAATTATATTAATATCCGCACTATTCTAAATATCAGTGTTGTCCATGCCATATTATTATTTAGCTTCTAGAAAGTTCTGTACATGAGTTAAAAAAAAAAAGCAAACTCCGTTTCATAGAAACCTCATTGTTCTTCATCCTCTAAACAAAAAAACGAATTCAATCTTATGTTACACGTTTTCCTCCTTAAAAATAGTTCTCTAACATTGTCTGGGCAAATCAGTTAAATTTGGACAAATACATATGAAAGTCTCAGTCTCTCTCACAAGCAGCTGAAAAAAGCGAAAACTGTTATAAGCTTGTTTAATGTTTCCCTGCCACGCCATAGTTTAATGTGGAGTTAAGATCACAGCTACATCAACATAAAATTAATTGTTAAGGTTTAATTATTTTCAAAAAAATCATGGCTGTAATTGGGCTTTTTAACTGTCAAGATCTGACAAAGAGCACTGGATTGTTACATCTCTGTTTCACGCTTAGCTCTTCGTGTAATTCCTAAAGGACACTCCAGGAGGTGTTTCATGAGTGGAGATTTACGATTACAGGTCTAACTACACGCTTGCTGTTTACATTATGTACAACATGGCTGATTTGTTTGCAAGTGGACGTGCTGCAGCGATACCAAGTTCTAGTAGTACTATTTATTGCCTGTGGTGTCCTACCACGTATTAAAAGCTGTTACGGAAGAGATTTACATCGAGTGATGTGGAGCTTATATTTTTCATTGTGTTTCGTATGACCTCCTGGTACCATAAACAAACATTGAAATTATATTAATTCTTATATGGAATCAATAAAGGTCTTGGTAAATAAACTCCCACATATGAACAATTTACATTTGGGATTTTTATTTCCGATTTCTAATGGACCTTGGACTCAAGTACTTATACGATTTACCAAGATCTTACTTAGTGCTATTTGTACCCCATTAGATTTTACTTTTTCTTCTAAAATCTCGTGTTTTTTTCCTATCTCTTTTCTTTTATCACTAAATGATTGTTGCTGTTGAATTGTTTTTGTACGTGCAGCATACTTTACAGTCTTCTGAAAGTTTGATCTTGTATACCTAGAGAGTCGGCGTACATGATTACCGGCAGTAATATGGCTGCAAGCTGTAGGTTAAAATACCCTGCATCTTTTAAGTACAGGTCCAAGTTCCACATATGTTAAATATGATTGGAGCATGTTTACGACCGCTGTCAGCTTTCTAGGAAAATTGGCAGCTTCCAACATGCTGTGTATCACTGAAAAGCCTAAATGCATCCTCCGCAATCAAGACTTCATTCAGTTGTCAGAAAGGTTCTGCTACAATTTGTTGGGTCACGGGTACCAAAACTGAATGTGTGGTTAACAAAACAGCGAATGCAATAGTGGGGCACGTGTCTCTTGAGTCTGAGATTTTTTTAATTCTTTGGTGGTAATACCATTATGTCATGTACAACTCGAAACGCCAAGTGGGAAAAAAGGACAATTTTATTTTATCCAAAGGTGTTGTCTTGGCAGGCAAATGTTCCAAAGGTCTTGTAAAAAAAAAAATCAATAGTTTTAGGAGTCAGAGATTATGACAGGATTGCTGTTTCTCCATTACAAAGGAGAGATTCCCCAGAGTCTCATTTTAACGTTGGGGGATTGTTCAGTGCCCTAATCTGAATGTGCTCAAACTACTGTGAATTGTTTTGTACTTTTTCGTTTTATCAGTGCAGTGATGAAAGGTCCCACTTGTTATAAAAATGGTTAGTATTGTCATTTACAATTTTCTCTAGTCAATCTGTTAAAATGCAACACTTAATACAAGTTCTTCGCTGGTCTCCAAGCTCTCCTGAATTTGGCAAATGAAGCATTTTCAGAGTCTAATTCATAAAAATGTTCACATGTACAATTCAGAAACTCCCGTGTATGATCTGTGAAGAATTGTGCATCAGTTTTGTTTAGTAATGTTAAGTATGGCAGCTGCACAAGTCCTGATGTAAGGTACACATTTTATCTGCTAAAACCATCTCATCGTCTAACTTCTCTGCAGTGTTGAGGACAATATGTGGCGCTGTGCCCGTAGCATCTCGACAGTGCTGTGTGTCCATGAGCCAGTCTGCATCCCTGCAGACTGCGGTGGCCATGGTGACTGCATACATGGCGAGTGCCGCTGCTCTGGCTTCTGGAGTGGGGCTGCCTGCAGCATCCTGGATTGTGGCCCACTGAACTGCAGCAGGCGTGGGATCTGCACCCAAAGTAAGGAAATTCTTATTTACTGTAGTATTGGTTTGTAAGGGAGGCTGACCATTAGCAGTGCAGGAGATTGGCTCCAGTGAACATATATGATTGTATCGCTGTGTCCAAAAATGCAAGACTAACTATCTGCTATTAAATACTGTCAACAGGTACATTGTAGCCCCGGGGTGACTTGTCACTGGCTGACTTTTGACCTAGAAATTAAGAATGTGCATGATACAAGTCTGTGTGCAGCAGAGTCTACATCTGGTTCGGATAGCTGTATTATCAGAGGCAATTCACGCAGAAGCAGCATTGTGCGTTGATTGGCTCTGCCAGTCCCCCATCGACGTTTGAGAGTCGAAAATACAGCAATCTGGTGGCAGGGTCCAAACATCAAATAAAGTGATTTATAAATCCCAGCGTTATCTTTTCTCTTCAAATATGTCGATCTGAACCTTTTCAAACTTAGCGCTGTATTGCTTTGTAGTCTCCATATGTCCTCTTCAGTATCACAATTTTGTTAATATTTAAGTCCTTGTGTATATATAACTAGAATCTAGAAAGCTGGAATATTTAGATGTGTCCTCTGTGTATGATAATGCCTACTACCACATGTTGGACACGGAGAGGGTTGCTGGGCAATTTGATAAGGTTTACATGTTTTATCTTAAAATATACTACAATTATGATTTAACAGGTGAAGAAAACAATGACTTGCCCCAAGTAGTTTTCAGAAATGTTCAGAGTCTTGCTGAAGATCAAGACTTAGCTTTTTGGGGATTGTTGTTTGTGTCCCTGTATTTGAACAGTAGGCATCTCTGCAGGTCAAGACTGAATCTGCAATTTCAGAGATGTGTGTTCGTCTCAGTACTGGAGTTGCAGGAACCTTTCAAATTCAGGACTGATGGAATTATCAGGCTCTGTCCCCTCAAATAGCTGGGGGAGTTGCAGGTCAGAATTGAGCTGCACTGTTACAAGCTGTGTGCGGGTAACAATGTTGGACTAGCAGGAGCGCTGAAAGTCTTGGATGAGGTGCATTGCCAGAGCTGGATGAGTCTTCCCCAGTAGCAGAGCCCTAGTGGGCAGAATTACGATACAGTGATAGAGCTTTTAGCAGCACTACACTGCTGTATGAACATGAGGTGCTGTAGAGCTAGAGCTGTGGTGTGTGGACCTAGACCTAGACCTAGACTGAAATAGCAAGGGCCTATCATGCTACCTTTGATGCCAGTTGGCATATATTGGTGTGGGTCTTTTTGCTGAAATGGAGGGGTTGATGCTAAAGGTCTGGACAAACACATTGGTGTGTTTCAACAGTAGAGGTAAGAGTTATGCCCTAGGCCTGGCTCTGCTCCCTCCAACCCCCTTCGACTTCCCTCTCATGTCATCACATTTTGGTGGTAAGATGGTATGCCGTTTTGTCATTCAGTGAAAGGCAATCACAACAGACTGTTGGGTGCTTCAGCTGATCTCCCGGGTTACTCTCTTCTTTTCCTATCTTTCCCAACAGACTACACACACTTTCTGCAGGAGGCTCACGCCTTGATCCTGCTGAGAAATGTCCCATAGAAATAAAGGGCATGGGATTTACTTCTTTTACTTCTTGGACCCCAAGAAGGACAGAGACCTAATGCCTGTTCTGGATAGCTGCCTTCTTGAACCTGTTCATTCTGTGGAAATATGGATTTTTATGATCAGTTATGTCCCCTATCTTGGACCCCAACGGTTTCATGTATAAATCACAAGTACATGTATGTTCCCTCCAGTTCCAGTTATGAAGACGCAAACACATGTGCGTCCACCGCCAACATGTCCTCTTTCAGATCCGCCATGAATGGGCCGGATATTCCATTCCTAAGTATGAAAGGCCACCGGCTTTATATGGTTCACTTATGCCATTTTACAGTCCAGGCGAGTAGGCCCTGATTCTGCCATCAAGCCTTTTCTTGCCTTCTGCCTCTGAAAGCTCCAGTCTGAGCTCGCATCTGTATCCATGAATTTTGTCCTACTCTCTGCGCGGCTAACGGTGCCTGACATCAGCCTGTTGCCTGCCAAAAACTGTATTTCACCTTCGAGATTATCTGCTCCGCTCCCTACCCAATGCATTCCTGTCTAGTAGTTTAAGTAAACATTCTTCCAGATACCGAGCAAAAGGCCCGGCTTCTCTGTCATTATGCAAGTAATTCATAGCCCTGTTACTATGGAAGATTTCTGCCCCCGCATCTAGTGTAGACACTTAGACGCTTGTACACGCACTAACAGTCAGTATAGTCAGTATAGAATAAGATTCTACTCTAAGAGACTTCTCTTTTGGATAACATAGTTCTCTAAACATAGGATGTTAGATATGATTTGGGATT
Source organism: Triturus cristatus (assembly GCF_964204655.1). Taxonomy (NCBI): domain Eukaryota; kingdom Metazoa; phylum Chordata; class Amphibia; order Caudata; family Salamandridae; genus Triturus; species Triturus cristatus. The sequence goes on along the minus strand of NC_140584.1, from coordinate 825,843,684 downwards.
AGGTTGACTTGACCCTCCAGACTTCTGTCGCCACATGTAGAGCTAAATGTCAAGTCCCCTTCACCCCCTAGTTGCACGTCAATCACACGTCATGCTGCTGCGCGCGCATTTCTGCCAAGTATTTCTGCTGACATTGCGAAATTCTTTCATGGAACCACCCTATTATGACATCATACCTGATGACGTTCTTTAGTTACACCCAGTTACACCCACTTTTGCTACGCATGTATGTTTTATCTTTACTATCAATTGTTACGCCTCCTCCATCTGTTTCACTGTAATGCCTATTGTATAAAAATGATTACTTGTCAATAAAGTAGGGTCTTCACTTCCTGAACCTTCGTGGTGATGGAATATGGAGCTCCTCAATTTAAATTGATTCTGGAATAAAGCCCGTTCCGAACCTCTAATACCACGGATTCTGCCTCTTATTTTACTGAGCTATTGTTATAGATTTTCCGCATCAAATTAAGTTCCGGTAATTAAATTATTTACCACATAAATGGCGCCCGAACAGGGACACTTTCTCATCTCACGCGCCGGCGGTGCGTTGCAGGCCCGGTCTCCTGTCACAGCTGGACGGACAACAACGCGTACCCACAGGATTTCCTGTATCTCCCTCCTGCCGAGCGGGGGTAACTGAGGCTGCGATCAACACCCAGACGAGGCGGTGAGAAGTGCGAAGTATCCCGACCAGAGCCTAGCTGAGAGAGCAAGATCCGAGGTATACAGAGGCCCACCAGTTTCCGAAGTTTCCGAAGTTTCGAGTCGAGTCCAGTCCGGTTCAAGTTCAGTTCAGTTCCGAGGCCTTCCGTTCCGAGCTACCCGGTGAGTACCATTATCGGGGAGGCGTTCTGACGTGCACATAGTTTGTGCCGGTCAAGACGGGTTTGGGTACACAAATCCGGTCTGCACTGTTTCAGCAGTGTATCTGTACTGTTTAGCAGTATATCAAGTATGTCTAGTATATAATTCAGAATTACCTAGTTAGTATCGAGTATTATGCTTAGTGACTAGTTCCCTAAATGGCCATCATTGTCTATTTCATTTAAAATGTTAAATGTTAAAATGTTTTAAATACGTTCTGTATACTGTGGTGTGAATGACTGTTCATTATTGTGTTTTATGGTATTAAACGTGTTCAAAATTAGGTATCAGATCAGTTCCCAATATGCCGCTCTTTTCGAAATTAAGACAGATCAAAACCAGAAAAGGGGTACTCGAAGAAGCTGTTCCCATTCCTCCTAGGGACACTCCAGGGTACTTCATGTATCATAAACATGGCCTAGACGCCATATTATTTCTTGATCTATGGGTAGACTACACCAAAGAATTACCAGAAAGTCAGAGGTGGCCCGCAGCTGGGACCTGGGATGCAGATTGCATTATGAAAGTAGAAGAAGAATTATGGAAAAAGAAAGCTAGACAGTCACAGAAAGATGCCATTGAATTATGGCGTAAAGAATCATATAGACGCACAGAGAAAGCGCTCAGACAGGAAGAGAAAAGTAAGGAGAATTCAAATAAAGTTCGAGAAAGTGTATTAATTGAAGAAGGTACTCGAGTAAAGTCAGAACAAACAGACAGACAAAGAAATGCCCTTGTGAATGGTATGTATCCTCTTCTGGCCGAAGGATTACCTAAGGCTACTCCGGAAATACCAAAAGACTTGCCACCCCCATTATTTCCGATAAAAGCACATCCCAAAGGGCATCCCAGAACCGCAGAAGATGTTTTTCTTTCCTCTTATTTAGACGACGCAGCTCCCGAGTATGCTAATGCTGCGCCACATAGACCGCCTGCCGAGGGGGTTCAACGCCAAGACCCTCCTCCGTCTGTACCTCTGCAACAGCAAACCCCGACACAAGTTCCGGCAAGCACATCTGTTTCTACATCCGCATCCACACCTATGGTTGCTATATCACGTTCAACGAATCCTTTCACATCCAGCACCCCAGGTGGTGCTACCGGAGGTACATCAAGCATTTTTTCCACGCCGCCTAGAACAAATAAACTTTCCTTTCAAGAATTAGCCCACCAACGTACGCCCAAACTAGTAACTCCCAACACGCTCAAGGAACTTCTAATAGATTGTAGATATGACCCTGTGCCCGGAAAAGGGGACGAAATGATGCTGGCATCATTACGTATGCGACGAGCTGCAATATATTTAGGGAAGCTACCAGGAATGACTGCACATTTAGAAAATATATATCATTTTGTTCAGTCAGGGCGAGACCCTGAGAGTATTAACAGAGCCATGGAGTACCAAAAAGTGGAAATCCAGGGGGAACTGTTACGTTTCCTCATAAACTGTGTGATCAGAAATCAAGATCAACAAGGGGTAAATCCGGAAGAAATGCAAATTCTTACCACATGGGGTAAGAATATATCAGAGGGGAGACACGATAAACGATCATGTATAGTAGCTATGAGCCGAAAGATCCGCAAAGAAATAGAACGAATACACGAGGAAAGATTAGCAGTAGACGAACCAGAACAAACCGAGGATGAGGAAGAATTAGAACTGCCCACAGGACAGTTAGAAACTATGGCCTATGTAGGTAGAGGAAGATCTTGCAATAATACTAGATGCTTTACTGATCCGATATGTCCGATACGTCCAGATAATAACAGAAAATTCCAAACTCCTATAATAAATACAAGGTCCCCCGAACATTCGTTCCAAGCCGCAGACAAATTACTCCGAGAACGGAGGGGTTATCATATACTCGATTCTATGGATGAACAAGAATTAGCCAGGTCAGCCGTTCACTGGGTTGATAGTCCTGGAAAATATGGTGATGATACACTAGTGCATACGTTTTTGAACCTCGCCCCAGATGAACAGCGTTTAGCTGGTATCTATATGATTCAACAACTCCTTATATTATATAAAAGCCAACACTCCGATCCTGGCCCCTTACCTGATATATTGACTGAATTACTCACGAATAAATGGAGAGGTTCCGGTACCAAGTTAATTAGAGAAATACTAGAATCTAGAAGGCAGTACATTCTTTTTGTATGTCCTGAACATGTCTCACTGCCCATCAAGGAAAGAACGACGTATTACATGGATAGACAGAATCCCTTACGCGAAGTGCACCCGATAAAGGGTGATGACAATGAGTTTAAACGTGTGTTTGTCTACACACCCATATCTAAAATAGAACTATTAGAAATGAAGAAAGTGGTACCCAGTCATGATAAAGACCCAGCAGGTTTCCATCGTGAAATTAAAGATATGTTACTCATGGGAGAATATACCTACCCCGACATTATGACAATATTAAAGGTATTAATGCCTGCGGGCATTTACGAAAAACTCAAGGAAAAGGATTGGGAGGTGGGGGACCAGAAGATAGATTGGACAGCATTAGAAAACGAAGAAAAAGCTCGAGGTCCAGGTTCAGGGCTCGGGGACAAGATCAAAGCACTACCAGGTCTACTAGTACAGGTACTGCCACGTTTATTAACTACGAAAAAGGAAGACTGGGGTGCAATCTCAGCCTGTAAACAAAAATCAGATGAAGACACTAGTGATTTCTATTCCCGATTTGAAAAATGTTTTGGTATAAATAGTGGAATCAAAGCAAGTAGCGAGTCGTATCCACATCTGTTTGTGACAAAATTGGTTGAAAATGCCTTGCCCCAAGTTAAGAATAGAGTATTGAAATTCGAGAGTACCTGGCAAGGTAACACTCCGTCACAAATGTTACAAATGCTACAGTACCATCACAATAGAATTAGAGAAGAACAAGAACATGAACATAGACGCATGAAAGACACGAAAATGAAAATGCTAGTTTCCCAGACAGTGCCAGCTGACGGTCATAAAAAGGGTATAACACAGTCCAGTGTTTCAGCAGGTCCTGTGAAAGGGACGTGCAACTATTGTAAACAGCCAGGTCATTATGTACACGATTGTCCCGTTTTAAAACATAATATCGCTATAGGTAACACAAAAGAAAGACCAAGACCACTTAGACAGGATCAGAATCAACAAGGAACCCCGCAGCATGCACAGTCCATGCCAGCTCCGCAACAGTCTATGCCAGCTCCGCCACCGCAGCCTATTGCTGCCACACAAACAACGACCCGACAGATGTATCAGACCGCACAGTATGACTATCCTGATTATCAACGATACTCATGAAACAGCCTAGAGAGGGAAGTTGGCTTACCCCTTATTGAGGTCCCTGTAGATCAAGAAGGACCTTATGTACACAGTGAACTGTTAGGACAAGATAGAAAATTCTTACTTGATACAGGGGCAAGCCGAACAACAATAAAACGTAGTGAAGTTCCAGGGGCACCTCTCTCAGGCTCACAGAATATTTCCCTTGGTTTTTCAGGAAAACCTATCATTAACGAAGTAACACAGCCTCTTCCACTTACGATTGGTCCCTTGACACGAACTACAGATTTATTACTTACTAAATCATGTCCAGAAAACTTGTTAGGCATAAAAACTTTGAAAGCTCTAGGAGCTATTATATGTTGTTCTCCGGAAGGAGTAAGATTGTTTTTACGTGATTTCAAAGGGCACTACGTCTCCCGAGACATGGATCACCGACTGCAGACTTTACCGACACATTTATGGGCACAAGGCCCTACAGATGTTGGTTGCATGAACATTACACCATATCGAGTCACACTAAAGGCAGGAGTGGTACTTCCACGAATGCGACAATACAAGTTACCCCCAGATGCTGTAGTGGCTTTACTACAAATCATTGACGAGCTTATTACCCAAGGAGTGGTTGTGGAAACTGACTCCAATGTATGTAATTCCCCGATAATTCCGATTCTTAAACGAACCGATCCAACAGCCCCGCCAGTGTATCGATTGGTTATTGATCTGCGCGAATTAAATAAATGCATAGTACCACAATACCCCGTAGTCCCAGACATTTCTTCATTACTGACAGCCATTGATTCCGAAGCGACATTCTTTACTGTAATTGATCTCAAGAATGCCTTCTTCAGCGTCCCAATAGATCCGGAAAGCCAATACTTGTTCGGATTTAGTTTAAATGGACGAAGCTTTAAATTCACACGCGCACCTCAAGGATTTACAGAAAGCCCCAGCATATATAGCCAAGCACTGAAACGAGAACTCGACAGTATCCACATGCCAGTCAACACTGCCCTGCTTCAATACGTCGATGATCTGCTGATCACCGCTAGAAGCGAACCTGAATGTGAAAAAGCCTCACTGACGGTTTTACAATTTTTGGCCGAAAAGGGGCACAAGGTGTCCCCTTCTAAGCTGCAATTCTGTGTCCAGCGAGTTGTTTACCTTGGTCACTCGCTGTCCAAGGAGGGAAGGCAGCTTACACCAGATCGCATCCAGCTAATTGCAAATATGCCAATACCCAAGACACAAAAGGAGGTGCGGGCTTTCATAGGCCTCACTTCATATTGTAGGCAGTGGATCCCTCAGTATGCATTTCTAGCGAAACCACTCATTCAATTGACAACACAGGAGGCAGCCACATCGACTGTTCTCCCTTGGACTCAGGAACATACACAAGCTTTTGAAAGCCTAAAGAAAGCCTTATGCCAAGCACCTGTTTTAGCAACACCATGTTACAATAAACAGTTTACACTCTTCGTTACAGAACGCGAAGGTACTGCCTTGTCAGTACTCACACAGGAACAAGCAGGATCACACAAACCATGTGCTTATTTTTCCAGTACATTAGATCCCGTAGCTCAGGCTTTGCCTGCGTGCCTGAAATCAGTGGCAGCAACAGCTTTAGCAATCAGACAAAGCGATGCCATAGTATTAGGACATCCATTGACAGTACAAGTACCACATGCAGTAGAGGTTCTCTTGAACCGCACACAAACACAACACTTGACTATAGCACGACTCACTGGTTACGAATTAACATTGTTTCAGCCACATATAGAAATCAGACGTTGTAGTACATTGAATCCTGCCACACTGTTACCAATAAATGGAACAGACCCACTAGCACATGATTGTATTGAAGTTATCACTATCACGACGAAACCCAGACAAGATTTGACAGACGTCCCATTGTCAGACCCAGACCTAGCGTTGTATGTAGATGGTTCATGTATGAGAACAGGTACAGGAGAGCTAGGGGCCGCTTACGCAGTCACAACAGACACTGAAATCATTGAAACAAATTGCATAAATACCTTGTCAGCTCAAGCCGCAGAGCTCATCGCTCTGACACAAGCCTGTATTCAAGCCACAAATAAAAAAGTCAACATATACACTGATTCACGTTATGCATTCGGAGTTGTACATGACTTCGGCGTGCTGTGACGAGAGAGAGGTTATTTAACTTCTCACGGTGCCCACATTCAGCACGGACCCCTTATTCATGCCTTATTAGATGCAATACATCTACCCACTGCAATATCAATTATGAAATGTAAAGCTCATACGAAAGTTACTGATATCATTTCTCAAGGCAATGATCTAGCTGACAGAACAGCTAAACAGACTGCTCAAACTCAAACATCCGACATGACAAAGACAATAGTCCCGACACCAACACATTGCATGATGGTTAAGGATCCCGCTCTTGACGTAATCGACATACAGACACATGCTACACCAGACGAAATAAAGAAATGGACTGAATTAGGAGGGATCCAAACGGATCAAGGATGGATGACGAAGGAAAAATCTGTGTGGTTCCTTCCTGATTCAATGGTCCAAGTCGTTATTAACACTGTACATAGTCCAGCACATCTAGGAGAAAAAGCTATGCTAGACAGCATTCAACACATTTGGTTCAACAAACATTTACGAGCAGCAGCTAAACAAAAAGTCCGTACCTGTATGATCTGTTGTCAGTTTAACCCAGGTAAAAGCATTCCCGTAGAACAGGGTGGATTTCAGCCTCCTGATCACCCTTTTGAAGTCCTCCAGATGGATTATATCCAGATGGAACGATGTCGAGGATTCAAATATGTTCTCGTAGTTGTCTGTGCTCTTTCCCGTTGGACAGAGGCATACCCGGTTTCAGATTACACTGCCCCGACTACTGCCAAACAGTTAGTTCGAGAATTCTTCCCACGGTACGGTTTACCACGTGTTGTCTACTCAGATAACGGCCAGCCGTTCTCATCCGAACTAATGAAACACGTTTCACTTTTGTTAGGCTATCAGTGGAAATTTCACTGTGTCCGACACCCCGAGGCAGCAGGTCTCGTGGAACGACATAACCAGACCCTGAAAATTAGATTGTCCAAAATTTGTAGAGAGAAAGGTGTCGACTGGGTAGTAGCCTTACCCGTTGCACTCTTTTACATGAGAATGGTAGCACACTCTCGAACAGGGCTATCCCCGTATGAAGTGATCTTCGGTAGACCACCAAATATGTGGGGGACGCCTATACCACGCAAAATAACTGATATTGACTGTAATATGCTGACAGATTACTTGGCTTCCTTGATGTCTGCACTACAATCTTGTCGTTCACAGGTAGCTGCAGCCTTTCCCGACCACACCGAGGTGAAACCCCATGACGTAATTCCAGGGGATTTAGTTCTAGTGAGGAACTTTGATCGGAAGTCTCAGCTGGATCCTAGGTGGAAGTCGCCTCAACTCGTATTGCTAACGACGAGGACAGCCGTAAAGATCGAAGGACGAAAAGGCTGGATACATTCGAGTCATATCAAGAAATTTCATGGACTACCGTCAGACGTAAACGACACACCTTGCGTGTCTTCCCCGATTGACTCTAAACTTCCTTTGGTTGAACTGAATAACATTGAACAATACAAACTAAAACTTTGGTCTAGCAAGTCAGGCAATTTGATTGTTTAAGTCCTCTCCAAGGTGAATCGGTCGAATTTGTCTCTGACATGTATCCCTTAGACCTGTATAGAGAAAGAAACAGAAGGATAAAGTTGAAACGACATGCGTACTGTAAATCACTGCGTAGTCATTGCACAGTGACGTTATTAATTTTGTTTTTCCTAAGTCTTTTAATAATTACTGCAAGTATATTGTTACACATATATTATCCTATTTCTAGACCTGTTTATAATGTTACTACTGAACATTCTTTTAGTGAATTACCTCCGCATGAATTGTCTTATAGATTTGCGCTGCGCAATAACACTTTTATTAGTATGTTACATCATTCCCATCAGGTTAGCAATGCTACAAACTGTTGGATATGTGGCCGACTCCCTCCCTATCAGAACTATAAAGGTATTTTACCTCTCTTTCCATACCCGTTCACACACAACGGCTCCTGTGGAGCATGGTTTAGTTTAATTAATTCCCTAGATTCGAATTCTGCAGTTTACCAGAATAACTGGGTATGGGGAAATCTGAACTTAGTTTTGCTCAAAGTCTGTCACCCTAACAAGGAGGGACTTCCCAAAAGAACAGGAACTGATCTAGAAAATGAAGTATATGGATTAGGTAATTTTACGCTTAATCTCATGATCCTGAATGTCGAATCCGAAGCTACTCCAATTTTGCCCGCCATGTCAGTATTTCCAGTAAAAGGTGAATTATGTGTAAGAAAGAATGGTTCCATACATATGGGCCATAGTAGATGCACCACTGTAATAGAATTTAGTGATCAAGGCAAGTCTACATTTAGAGCTTCCCGCCATTCCTACTTCATATGTGGTCAGACGGCATACATACGTTTGCCACTAGATTGGGATGGTACCTGCTACATCGGATTCCTTTTGCCACCTGTTTTCCTAGCTCCTCCTGATTATCACAGAAACACTCGTTTAGTACACAATAGAGAAAGGAGAGATCTCCCAATAGTCGATTACACTGAGACCGCATGGGAAAAATACACAGATTTCAATAAAGGTCTCTTTCCCTATATAGGTACAGTTACCAATAGTAAGCTGATACGTAGATTAACTAGAACCCTTGAAGCAGTAGTGAACGAAACTATTTCCGCCTTAGGCAATTTAACAGAAGAGCAGTCTGCTATGCGGATTGTTGTGCTTCAAAATCGTCTTGTCCTTGACGTCATCCTGGCCGATAGGGGCGGAGCTTGTAGGGTCATCGGATCAAGTTGTTGCATTTTCATACCAGAAAATTCGCCATCTGTATATAAAGCCATAACTCGCCTTCATAAGATTGTAAGCCAGATACACCAGAATCCAGGCACCTGGACTTGGTCCGGTTGGTTTTGGAGTGTATTATCTACCTTTGGATGGAAGGTCCTATCCTTCCTAGGTATTGGCTTCCTCATATTATTCAGTTGCTGTCTATGTCTACAATGTGGACCAGCGATCTGTGGTCTGTGTGCCACATCGTGTATCCCACCACCAAGATTTCATTCATCACGGAAGAAGAAAGAAGAACAAATGATGTTATATGAACAGATCGATGGATTGATGAAGATTGATATCTCTTAACGGGCAAGTAGGGGACAAGGAGGGAATGTGGAAATATGGATTTTTATGATCAGTTATGTCCCCTATCTTGGACCCCAACGGTTTCATGTATAAATCACAAGTACATGTATGTTCCCTCCAGTTCCAGTTATGAAGACGCAAACACATGTGCGTCCACCGCCAACATGTCCTCTTTCAGATCCGCCATGAATGGGCCGGATATTCCATTCCTAAGTATGAAAGGCCACCGGCTTTATATGGTTCACTTATGCCATTTTACAGTCCAGGCGAGTAGGCCCTGATTCTGCCATCAAGCCTTTTCTTGCCTTCTGCCTCTGAAAGCTCCAGTCTGAGCTCGCATCTGTATCCATGAACTTTGTCCTACTCTCTGCGCGGCTAACGGTGCCTGACATCAGCCTGTTGCCTGCCAAAAACTGTATTTCACCTTCGAGATTATCTGCTCCGCTCCCTACCCAATGCATTCCTGTCTAGTAGTTTAAGTAAACATTCTTCCAGATACCGAGCAAAAGGCCCGGCTTCTCTGTCATTATGCAAGTAATTCATAGCCCTGTTACTATGGAAGATTTCTGCCCCCGCATCTAGTGTAGACACTTAGACGCTTGTACACGCACTAACAGTCAGTATAGTCAGTATAGAATAAGATTCTACTCTAAGAGACTTCTCTTTTGGATAACATAGTTCTCTAAACATAGGATGTTAGATATGATTTGGGATTAGGTTGACTTGACCCTCCAGACTTCTGTCGCCACATGTAGAGCTAAATGTCAAGTCCCCTTCACCCCCTAGTTGCACGTCAATCACACGTCATGCTGCTGCGCGCGCATTTCTGCCAAGTATTTCTGCTGACATTGCGAAATTCTTTCATGGAACCACCCTATTATGACATCATACCTGATGACGTTCTTTAGTTACACCCAGTTACACCCACTTTTGCTACGCATGTATGTTTTATCTTTACTATCAATTGTTACGCCTCCTCCATCTGTTTCACTGTAATGCCTATTGTATAAAAATGATTACTTGTCAATAAAGTAGGGTCTTCACTTCCTGAACCTTCGTGGTGATGGAATATGGAGCTCCTCAATTTAAATTGATTCTGGAATAAAGCCCGTTCCGAACCTCTAATACCACGGATTCTGCCTCTTATTTTACTGAGCTATTGTTATAGATTTTCCGCATCAAATTAAGTTCCGGTAATTAAATTATTTACCACAATTCAGTAGGGCAATAATTTCAAGATGTCATCCCTAAGTCCGGGTCCAGTAGCCCTTATACTTGAAAGATTGGTTGGTCATGGAACACAAGGAACACAAGGATGTTTCATCTACCAAGTTATCTCTGACCGCAGGTGCTACTTGAGGTCCTCGGTGGAGGCCTAAGACTTTATTGTCCTCTGGTTCACATTGATGACAGCCCCACAGTGTTTATGAAGGTGATGGCAGTCACAGCAGCCTAGCTGTAAAAGTCTTGAATCCATGTATGCCTGTACTTGGATGACTGGCTGATGAAGGTGGAGTCCCCAAAGCTGATCAAGGAACCCCCCCCATCAGACAATGACTCCCCTCCACAACCTGGGGTTTGCCATCAATGTACAGAAGTCTCCAATCACTCCCAAACAGAGGCTGATTTTTATTTCAGCAATACTAAACACAACCATTATTAAAGCCTTCCCTTTTTCTTAGAGGTTCATAGTTATTTGGGCAATCATTCCAATGTCTCTGACTAAAGCTTGAATTCTGGGGCAGCAGGACTTGCACCTGTTAGACCTCACGTTCTTGTGCATCCTTGTGGTGCCTCATGTCCAATGGTGAATGATGGCCCCCAACTCGTGTCTAAGGCGGCAGTAGCTGCAAACCAAGAAAGTCTTATGGCTCCAGTGTGGATTTTACAGCCTCTATACAGATGTGCACTTGAGGATGGACTCCTGCTTTCTAAGCAGTCCCCCATTCTGCTTTGTTTGTTCACTCTGACTCGGTTTATTGTTCCTCATTGGGGTTGAACCTTGTTTTGACTTTATTGATGGCAGCTCCATTCGAGCCAATTCACATTTGTCAAGTTCGACTCTGAAGACAGTTTTGTTGGTGGTAATTACTTCCGCTCGCTAGGTCTGAGAACTTCAGGCCATATAAGCTTGACCACCCTTCACAATTTTCTGCCTGATTCAGTTGGTTCTTTATATCTTACCCAAATTGATTTCTGCACTCCATTGGCCCAGGCTATTACTCTTCCATATCCCTATCCTTCTCCATATCCTACCAAGGACAAGGAAAGTCTGGATATGCTGAACCTAATGCATACCGCGTTGTAGTTCAACCTCACAGGACCATCTTTGTGGGCTTTGTTGAAGCTAAAATGGGCAAGGCTGTGACTAATGACACTATTCCGTGTGAGTTAATTTTTTGTATTGCGAAAAACATGACTTGGCTCTAAGGGAGGGCATTTGTGCTCATTCCACCAGGGCCATGGCTGTTTCCATGGCTCTTTTCTGAGGTGTCACGATTTCTGACATCTGCCAGGCAGCTACTCGGTTGTCATGTTATTGGTGGCTAAGTGGTCGTCAATGCATACGTTTGCAAAACACTGCTGCCTCAGGCATGCAGTAACCATACTTTGCCCAATGAGTGTTGCATGATTTCCTCGGCTACTTTTCACTAATCATTCCCTATGTCTTGGGAGGTACTGCTTTGGGACTCATCTAAAGGTGAGGAATCTGTGTATAGATTCTTCCATCAGAATAAAAGTTACTTACCTTTGGTAACAATATGTTCGAGGCATATGAGCTGCAGATTACACACTTGTGCATAGATCGCCATCTGGTGTTGGGCCCGGATGTTTGCAGTTTGTTTTTCCTCTTGGAAAGTCTTTGGAAGTCACGAGTTCGGTGACTCCTCCCTTGGATCGTATTGCGCATGGGCTTCGGCTCCATCCTCAGATTGTTTTTTTCCGCCATCGGGCTCGGATGTAATCTTCGCGCTCCCGGTTCCGAACAGCTTCCAGTTCGACGATCGACACGCAATCCTCACCCCAATTTGCGGTATTGTTTAGAACGCGATCTCCCCACTCGACGCGACTTCTCATCGGCACAGACCTTCGGTTCCAGTCGTCGACGGCGGCCTTCGGGCCTACCCAAGCTCCGGTCCTGGCTAATGGAAAGGACTCCATTTAAAAAGTGCCCTCGATGTGGGTCCAAATTCCCCCACACCGATCTCCACGAGGTATGCAATCTTTGCCTCTCCCCTGAACACGAGGCTCGAGACTGTCCGGCGTGAACGTCCTTCCGGTCCAAAAAGACTTTTCGAGACCGAAGAGCCAGAAGAACCATGGCACACTCCTCGACAACGATTCCGGACTACATCTTTGGAGAAGGCGTCGACGCTCCAGAACAGCCTCACACCGACGAGGGACTCGTCACCTCCTCCGAAGCCGACGACTCAGATGTGGAGGACATCACTCCGGCACAGAGGGTCATGAGTACTAATCTACCCCCCCCCCCCCCCCCCCACACCCTCGCTGGCACCGAAAAAGGCTTCGGTCACGCCTTCACCTCCGGGCCTAGGCAAGACCAGAGACCCTGCTTTACACACCGCACCTTCGGGCCCGGTAAAGAAGCCAAGTAAGCCTTTCGGCGGCTCGGGCTCGAGCCAGCCCACCGTCGGTGCCGATAAACACTTTTTCGGCACCGAAAAAGAAACCGGCCTCCATCTCGACACCGAGCCCCACACCGAAACACTCGGGGTCGAAACCCAGCTCTTCGGTACCGACACCATCTTCGGTACCGACCAAAGCACACAAGGCCACCTGCACCGACACTTCGAAGCCGAAACCCATCTCGGGGGCCTACCAAACAACCTGAGTTTCCTAAGCATCGTTCCAAACAACGAACCGGCACAGAAAAACATAAGAAACCAACGGCCCCAACGCCTTTGGCGCCGACGGACCAACCAACCTCACCAGAACTTTTTACACCGGATCCCTTACAAAAAACATTAACCAAGGATCCCAAAACTGGACATTTAATGCTCTCTATCAAAAAGAGACAATTGGAGAAACCGGCTCCGCCTCCACCTCCAAAGAGGAAGGACTCTGCTACCTCCCCTTTCAGACTACCTTCCCCACCTCCACCGCCGCCTCCACCTTCTCCTCCTCCACCTCCTCCACCCCCACTTCATCATTCCCCAACTCCATCTCCGGATGATGATGATCAGGGGGATCCATATGACGACATAGGGGATACACCCCAAGATCTACCTACAGGGGACCCCACCCCCACAGGATCCCCAGACCCAGGGGACGATTATAATATCCCTTATGTCCCTAACGTCCCACAAGACGATCTTTACCCTTCCAGACCTTCTCCACCAGAAGACTCATTGGGGTTCAACCACCTATTGCAAAGGATGGCACACTATCACAGGGTAGATCTACATACTGACCCCGTGGAGGAGGATTTCCTCCTCGATACATTCGACACCACACATAAGACCACCTCCATATTGCCCATGCTCAAAGGAGTTATAAAGCATGCGCCAGAGGTCTTTAAGGACCCAGTCAGAGCCAGGGTCATTAACCCGTGCATCGAGAAGAAATATAAATCTGTCCCTACAGATCCCTCCTACATTAGAGGGCCTGCGCCACTAGATTCTCTAGTAGTCTCCACCGCACGTAAAAGGGCCAACTCCCAGGCATCAGGCGAAGTACCACCACCTGACAAAGAGTCTAAACTCTTGGACGCATCAGGCAAGCGTACTGCATCCCAAGCTGCCAACATATGGCGTATCGCCAATACACAGGCGCTACTCGCCAGATATGACAGGGCCCATTATGACGAATTGGAAGCCATAATGAACCATCTCCCTGATAAATATAAAGCTAGGGTCAACGAACTCATTCAGGAGGGCAAAACCATTACTAATACCTCCATACGTTGTGCCTTAGACGCAGCAGACACAGCCTCTAGGGCTATCAATACTAGTGTCCTCCTCCGTCGCCATGCCTGGCTAAAGATATCAGGTTTTAAACCGGAGGTACAAGCCTCCATCCTCAACCATCCCTTTGACCAGGAACATCTGTTTGGCCCCAAAATGGATGACGACCTGGAGAAAATGAAAAAGGACACGGACATGGCAAAATCCATGGAAGCCTTACAATCTCACCCTCCCAGACGCTCCTTTCGCTGCTCTTCCTTTCGGAGCACATCCAGAGGCTACTCCTCCGACTCCGCTTCTACTACATACAAATCCCCTACTCAGTCCACGTTTACAAGGGGTTACCAAAGAGGCGGCTACAGGGGCAGCAATAACAAAGGCAGAGGCAAAACAAATACCGCCCGCTCTGCCACCGCGCCTCCCCAATGACTTCCCTTCACTTCCCCCAGACCATCCCACTCCGGTCGGGGGCAGACTCCAACATTTCCTTCTGGTCTGGACTACCATCACCTCAGACAAATGGGTAACACAAATAATTTGGTCAGGCTACTGCCTAGAACTAACATCTACCCCGCCCAAACATTCCACCCAGACAACGCCCAATGTCATCAGAACATCTACGGCTACTCAAGCAGGAGGTAATCTCCCTCCTAGACAAGGAGGCAATAGAACATGTTCCAACCAACCAACAAAATATGGGGGTCTACTCCCTGTATTTTCTCATACCAAAAAGGGACGAAACTCTATGGCCCATCCTAGACCTTCGGCCCCTAAACACATACATACATTCAGACCACTTTCATATGGTAACGCTTCAGCAGGTACTCCCGCTACTTTCTCAAAACGACTTCCTCACCACTTTGGACCTAAATGATGCTTACTTCCACATTCCAGTGCACAAGGCTCACAGGAAGTACCTCAGATTTGTAGTGGACGGCCACCACTACCAATTCAAAGTGCTCCCGTTCGGAGTCACAACCGCACCACGAGTATTCACCAAGTGGCTAGCAGTGGTGGCAGCACATCTGCGAAGACAACACATTCACGTCTTCCCTTACCTAGACGACTGGCTAATAAAAGCCAGTTCATACAATCAGTGTGTACAACACACACACACCACCATCCAGCTACTTCATCAGCTGGGCTTCACGGTAAACCACAAAGTCCCATCTCCACCCATCCCACATAAAACAATATCTAGGTGCCACTATATACACCTCAAAAGCGCTCGCCTACCCCAATCCTGCTAGGATTGCAAGCATCCAGGCTCTGCGCGCAAAATTTATAGCACAACACCCCCTCCAGCTCGGGTGTTCATTCAACTAATAGGGATGATGGCCTCTTGTATGTTCATAGTACCTCACGCAAGACTCCAGATGCGTCCTCTTCAAGAGTGCTTGGCACACCAATGGAACCAGGCCCAGGGTCAATTAACAGATCTGGTGTTGGTAGACGGTCGTACCCATCGCTCTCTGCAGTGGTGTACTACCACAAACCTTTCCAAAGGTCGACCGTTCCTGGACCCGGTTCCACAGGTAGTACTAACAACAGACGCATCGCTCTCCAGCTGGGGAGCTCATCTATTACATCTCACCATGCAGGGCAAGTGGTCACCTCAACAGAAGCTACTCCATATCAATCATCTGGAGTTACTAGCGATCTTCCTAGCCCTAAAATCCTTTCAGACATAAAATTTTGGGCAAAGCAGTCCTGATCCGCACAGACAACATGACAGCCATGTATTATATTCAAAAACAAGGCGGGACACACTCTCCACAGCTCTCTAAATTAGCACAGAACATATGGAGATTGGCCATACCCCAGAAAATCTTTCTTCTAGCCCAGCAAGTCCCAGGAGTACAAAACACTATAGCAGATCTACTCAGCAGACAAACACAACAACTCCACGAGTGGGAACTTCCCCCATACTTTCAAATGTGGGGGCATCCACAGATAGACCTCTTCGCCACCCACGAAAACAAAAAATGCCCAAGCTTCGCCGCCAGATACCCACACCCATTGTCCAAAGGCAATGCGATATGGATGAACTGGTCAGGCAGATTTGCGTACGCTTTTCCGCCTCTCCCACTAATTCCATTAGTAGTGCGCAAACTACAACAGCACTCCCTCACACTAATATTAGTAGCGCCAACTTGGGCCAGACAACCGTGGTACACCACACTACAGGAACTATCGGTAGTACCACATCAAAAATTACGCCTCTCTCCACACCTCTTAACCCAGAACCATGGAGAGATCAGACACCCGGACCCAGCTCAGCTCAACCTTGCGATCTGGCTCCTGAAATCCTAGAATTCGGGTACCTAAATCTTCCTCCTGACTGTATGAACGTCATCAAAGAAGCTAGGCGCCCTACCACTAGAGCGTGCTACGCCGCCAAGTGGAAACGTTTTGTTATCTATTGTCATAACAACACCATCAATCCACTAGATGTGTCCATTCAACACATCATAGGCTACTTACTCCACCTACAAAGGTGCAATCTAGCTTATACGTCCATACGACTACACCTCGCAGCCATAGCAGCTTACCCTCAAAACAGGCAACATCTCTCACTCTTTCGTGTACCTGCCATTAAAGCCTTCATGGAAGGCCTTAAAAGAATAATTCCCCCCAGAGTGCCACCCTCACCTGTGTGGAACCTAAATATTGTTCTCACCAGACTAATGGGACTTCCTTTTGAACCCCTACACAAATGTGAACTTCAATTCCTAACATGGAAAACCGCTTTTCTTGTAGCCATCACTTCCCTCAGAAGGGTCAGTGAGATACAAGCATTTACTATTCAAAAACCTTTTCTACAAATGCACCATAATAAGGTGGTTCTACGTACCAACCCAAAATTCCTCCCCAAAAGTCATTTCTCCTTTTCACCTAAACCAATCTGTAGAACTACCAGTATTCATCTCGCAACCACAAACTGTTGCAGAAAGAGCTCTTCACACACTAGATGTCAAACGAGCCTTACTCTACTACATCGAGAGAACACAACCTTTCCGTAAGACCAAACAACTGTTTGTCTCTTTCTCTCCACCACACAAGGGCAACCCCATCTCCAAGTCAGGGATAGCTAGGTGGATTGTCAAATGTATTAAAATTTGCTACCATAAAGCAAAACGAACGCTACCTGTTCCCCCTAAAGCCCACTCTACACGTAAAATAGGGGCTTCAATGGCTTTTCTAGGGAACATCCCATTAGATGATATCTGCAAAGCAGATACATGGTTTACACCGCACACTTTCACCAAACACTATTGTGTAGATGTGCAAACTAAGCAACAAGCTAGTGTGGGCCAGGCTGTACTCAAAACATTATTTCAAACCACTGCAACAGATACGGGTGGTCGCCGCTAACGGTGGGTACTGCTATATAATCTATGCACAAGTGTGTAATCTGCAGCTCATATGCCTCGAACGGAATATGCTACTTACCAGTATGCATCTGTTCTTGGCATGTAGAGCTGCAGATCTACACATGCCCACCCGCCTCCCCGGCTACCTGTATCTCTTCCAGCTTATCTTATTTAGATAACACACACATGGTTATCTTCACTGTTATTACTACGCTCCATCTTTCCCTGCTGGCGGAAAACAATCTGAGGATGGAGCCGAAGCCCATGCGCAATACGGTCCAAGGGAGGAGTCACCGAACTCGTGACTTCCAAAGACTTTCCAAGAGGAAAATACAAACTGCTAACATCCGGGCCCAACACCAGATGGCGATCTATGCACAAGTGTGTAGATCTGCAGCTCTACATGCCAAGAACAGATGCATACTGGTAAGTAGCATATTCATTATGGTGGATTCATAATCTTCATGCAGATTCATCACTTCTGCCCTCGACGAGCTAGCGCTGTGATTAAAAAGGTTCCAAGATATGTAAATACGTTATAGGCTGTATTTGTTGTAGTTGTAGCTCTCACTTCCTCTCCGCACATCTTGGATATCAGAAACTGACGACAGTGCGTGGGTTGGCACATAATACACTGCAATGATATAAAGTCCTCAGGCACAATCACTGGGGGGCCATGAGACCCCCACCTGGCCATTGATGGGAAAATATTTTCCAGACCAATCTGAAGCCTGGAAGGAGTATTCATAAGGTGAGTAGTCTGCAGCAAGATTATATAGCCACCAGAAATATTGCTACCAAAGATAGGTAACTTTCTACTGTGTACCATCACTGGGATAACAGTTGGTGCTGCAGTTCAAGTGAATAGGATTAATAGGGTAGTGTGTTGGGCTCAGTAATGAAATGGCAGCCAGTTGGTGCCAGGGCACTTCTGAAGAGCTGTGTGAAGCTCCATATTTTGATATAGTTGGGTGTGCAGCAGGTTAGGCTTAAAGTATGCTGGCAGAGCTGATTGTGGGTTTCTGTATTGTTGCAGGAATTCTGCTCAAGAACAGAACTATGCTTTGAATCCTAGAATATTGGCATGTAGGGACTGAATCGCCATACCACCTCAGTATCTATAACCCGAATCTGACTAGCTATAGTGCCTCACTCGCCCTCTTAACCTTACCAGAGAATTGGCACCCCAGAACACAACACTCTCAACCTTTCTCAGGGATCGTGGTAACAGGACACACCCTTTTGCTTGCTCATTCGTGCTCGTCCACATTAATATAAACAAGAGACACAAAGGAAGATTCGAATATTTATTCAAACTATCGTGTCCTAAAATGCAGTATTCGTGCCACAATTAGAAACCAAATGCATATTAGAAGTACTGTCAGCATGTTCAATAAAACATATATCATAAAAAGCCCTGTCATTTTATAAGACAGAATATCCTTACTCACTCCCTTCTACTGAAGCTAAATGATTATCTCCATGTCTGGGATTAGTGGCAGACCCTGTACCTTAGCATACACGAATGGCCATTTTACATCTCAGTTGATGTAGCAATCTCGTCTCAGCACCCTCGCTCAGTGAGTGTGCTTTCTCAAGCTCTTGTGCTCAGTTATATGACAAAATGTGTGTGCTCACAAACATAAGCTGCGTTCTCGTATTATGTCTAGGTGCTAGTGTCTAACCAGAGAGAATAACAAGGGGCATTGTTGTTTGACCTTGTCTAGCGTGTTCAGACTAAATCCCAGGAAAAGAACACAATGTGAAAACATATGCTGGTTCCGTGTGAAAGTACAATGTGGCACACAGCCAATGTGTCTACATAGAAACAAGTGCTAAAGAGAATTCGACCTACAATGTGCACACTTGGGCTAAAATAGGGAAAACCACAACGGGCCATGTGGAACACATGACAGTTAGTATCAGAAGTGCTTCTGTGGGAAAGGATTGGGATACACCAACAACCTCACTTCTATGATCCACTATTAGAATGACTGTTGTGCTGCAAATGTGGATTGTGGTGAGCTGAGGGGAGGGTTTCCCTTTATTGGTTTAGTTGGGGCTGCCATTTAGTTGAGATTGACCTGCATTGACGGAATGTTTACACAGTTATCTATATTGATATTGTTTCCTTACACTTCACACTTTAGGAGAGAACTTATCAGATCAATGAGTTGGAGCATCTTTTTTTCTCTCATTAGATGGATGTCTTTGTGATGCCGGCTGGACAGGCAGCAACTGCAGTGAAGGTACTTTGACTCAGTGTAATCATCTGTGTGGATTCTTTGCCCTGTGCTGCCTGGAGTAATCCTATTGATGTCAGCTTTGGCCCAGTGATGACTGGAGTTTCATGCTAAAGGAGTATCCCTAGCCAATGTCTTCGCTTCTGACTACATCTGTTAATTTACTTCCTTTTAGTGTGCAATTCCAATTTTTCATCATGCATGCTTTTGCTGATATGAAGGTGTGTGAGGGTGAAGTGTTGCATATATTACAGTTGTCTGGATGTTATAACACACAGGCTCTTACCACTGTGGAATGCTTAACAGTGGGCAAGAACCACAACACCTTATGTAGCAGTTAAAGCTGTTGAATATCAGGACGTCAGTCGTTTAGCACATCAGTGTTGAAGAGCAAACTGTTGTGTCTGTGGAACCAGAGGAATTGATGTAGGCGTTACTATTGTTTCTTCAGACGTTAATAGTGCAGGTCTAATACTGATTCTCTGGCTCCTTACATCACTTGCAAACCTTTGTCAAGGTAGGCAAGTTATGGTCAACCGCAGTGCTGTCCACTGAGGTTTGAAAAAAAGAGGATGAAGAGACAAAGCTAATATGTCTGGCAAATATCAAGCCTTTGAAAGGGATCCAGCTGCTGCTTCCCTCCATTCTCCTCACACCTATATTGTGCTGCTTCCTCTGCAGTTTGAGATGTAATGGCAAGTGGTAGCATGTTGCACTGATGAGATTCACTAGCGTACTACTTCAGGTTGTTCAGAATTCGGCGGCAAGGCTACTTACGGGCACCAGTCACCGCTTATCAGCCAGATCCGCATTAAAAACCCTCCACTGGCTTCCGGTGAAAGAGCGGGTCCATTTTAAGTCATTGTGTATGGCACATAAAATCATCCATGGGAAAAGCCCTCCCATTTTAGAAAACATGGTAATGCCCTACAAGTCCTCTCTAAACCTTCGCTCTAACGACCAGAATCTTGCAGTGATTCCAAGAATCAACAGATCCCGCTCTGGTGGCCGTCTTTTTTCACTGAATGTATCCAAATTGTGGAATTCTCTTCCTTCATCCTTTCGTCAAGAGCCCAGTCTCCTTGTGTTCCGGAAGAAGCTAAAAACATGGCTCTTTCCGAGAAAGTAGAGATCGTAGATTAGCTAATGGTTCCTTTATTATCCCCTGTGGTTATCTTCCCTGAGCGCTGGGATGCTTTCGAGTAGCCATGCGCTATATAAGAGCGTTTTCAATTCAATTCAATTCAATACTATAAAGCTACTTCATAGCTACCCTCGCACGCAGTGGTTTGCTAAACCTGACATCCTTTTCTTCTGTTCCTTTGCAGTGTGTGCCTTTGGTTTCTATGGTGATGGTTGCACCAGAAAATGCCTTTGTCAGAATGGAGGAACCTGTGATTTTGTCCATGGCTCATGTTCATGCCCACCTGGATTCCAAGGATTGTTCTGTGAACAAGGTACATTTCTGGGTGTGTTGTTCACCTGATTTACCAGAGTTCATTTTTGAAGGAAGGATGAGGGGCGTCACACTAACAAAAGGAGAAACCAAACCTGTATGAAGATGTGCCTTTTATATTTTATTTATAATATTGAGAGTCTTTTGCCTTTCAGTGGTTTAGGAGCTCTTAGTCGACGACAAGTTGAAAGAGGGACCAAACCAGAGTGGTAGTGGGGTGTCCAGCCTACAGCAAGAGGGGTATTTTCGATTTATTAAAAAGGTGTGATTTCAGAACTTTGAAGTACTTTCATAAGACCTTCTCGGGGCTGAGCACCAAAGAAGGGCATGCTTTGCTACCAGACCTTATCACCAATCCTGTCCATAAATGTTGTCTTGTATCATCTAGAACAATAACTTATTTTGAGAGGCTGACATTATGCATTCAGTATGATAGTAAGGCATAGTTTATCTATGTAGTCCTGGTTGTGCATGTATTTATTTACAGGGCATAGGAAATTGCTATATTATTCGGCTTTCTGTTTAATAAGCAGTCTTGAGACCTCTTGGCGTGTGTTGGCATTTGTGTTCTGGTTGTGCTATTTCAGGTTGAGAATTAGGCAGGCTACATAATTGTTTTTTGTAGCTTATTTCTTGCTTTGGATGGGGCCATCATAAACTACACTGCATTAGTCAATCCGGTTAAGGGGATTATGAGGAATAGAACAGCCCGCCGGAGAGTAGGTGAAGTAAATTTCAATATCACAATGGTATGACAGGTGGGAGATCATGTTTCTTGTCACATCGTTGATCTGTGGAACAAACAATGGCACTCCACCGCAAGATCAAGAAGATCTATGACAGCTTCCCAAAGCAAGGCTCACCCACCCCACCCGCAACCACCACACCCAATGGTTCCAGCCCCCTGCAGACCTTGACCAGCTGGACTACTCTCACCTCAGACGACACCTTCAGGATCATGAAGACCATCCACTCCGGAGCCCCCTTGGATCCCTGCCCTCACCACATATTCAACAGTGCCTACACCTCCACCGCACCCAAACTCTGCCACACCATCAACTGCCCCATCGAGTCCGCAACTTTCCACGAAGACTGGAAGCATGTAGAGATCAACCCCCTGCTGAAGAAACCTTCTGCCGACCTTACGGACCTCAAAAACTACAGGCCCGTCTCTTTGCTCCCCTTCCCATCCAAAGTCATTGAGAAAGCGATCGATGCGCAACTCTCCGAGTTTGTTGAAATGAACATCATCCTAGACCTCTCCCAATCAGGCTTCAGAAGCAAACACATCAGGCTTCAGAAGCAACCACAGCACTGAAACCACTCTGCTCGCTGCTACAGGCAACATCCGCACCTCCCCAGCCGAGGCGAGACTGCAGCCCTCATTCTCCTGGACTTCTCTGCAGCCTTCGACACCATCTCCCAACACACCCTCTGCGCAAGACTCAGCAACGCTGGCTTCCACGACAAAGCCCTAGAATGGATCCACTCCTTCCTCACCGGCCGAACGCAGAGAGTCAGACTTTCACTGTTCAAATCAGAACCCACAGAGATCAGCTGCGGAATGCTTCAGGAACCCTCCCTGAGCCCCACTCTCTACAAGATCTACATGGCTCGCCTGCAGCCATCGTCTGAAGTCACAGACTCAACATAGTCTCCTACGCTGATGACACCGGGCTGATTCTCTCCCTCATAGACGAACCCACTGCTGCCAAGATTAACTTCCACAACGGGATGAAGGCAGTGGACACCTGGATGAAGGACAGCTGCCTCAAGCTTAACTCAGACAAGACTGAAGTCCTCATCCTGGGTTCCTCCCCCTCCACCTGGGATGACTCTTGGTGGCCCGCAGCGCTCTCAATCACACCCACGGACCATGAATGAAACCTTGGCATCATCCTGGACTCCACTTTCTCAGTGAACCGCCAAATCAATGCCGTCTTGTCCTCCTGCTTCCACAATCTCTGCCTCCATTGTAAGATCTTCAAGTGGATCCTCACCGAGTCCAGGAAACCGATCACCCATGCACTCATCAGAAGCAGACTGACTACGGCAACGCACTCTATGCCGGCACCACCCAAAAACTCAAAAAGAAAACTGCAGACTGTCCAGAATGCCTCGGCAACACTCATCCTGAACATCCCACGCCGCATCCACATCACCGGCTACCTGAAAGACCTTCACTGGCTGCCTGTCAACAAGAAATTCACCTTCAAGCTTCGCATCCACGCCTACAAAG
Source organism: Triturus cristatus (assembly GCF_964204655.1). Classification (NCBI taxonomy): domain Eukaryota; kingdom Metazoa; phylum Chordata; class Amphibia; order Caudata; family Salamandridae; genus Triturus; species Triturus cristatus. Next base: position 825,820,057 of record NC_140584.1, on the reverse strand, counting down.
CCCTCCACAACGCCAGACCTGCATACCGCAACCACCGCCTCTCCTTCTACACTCCCACCAGACATCTGCGCTCCGCCCAACTGGCCCTGGCCACCGTCCCGCAAGACCACGGCTGGAAGAAGATCCTTCTCCTACCTTTCTGCGAAGACTTGGAACTCCCTGCCTCTGCACCTCGGGCAATCCCTATCGCTGCTGCAATTCAGGAAGGACCTCAAGACGTGGCTCTTCGACTGAACCGTAGACTACCCCTCTCTCCCCCCACCCTGCACCTTGAGACCCTCACAGGTGTATAGTTGCACTTTACAAGATCCTGATTGTTTGCTGGATCTAGAAAGATCAATGTATAGCCACGTACTTGTATTTTTCTAATGTTAATTAGAGTTATTTGGGTCACGCAGCTGGGTCTCTTAATGGGGGATACTTTGTCCAGAGCATAGTTGTAACTTTACTGTCTGTTCCAGAATGTTCATAGGTGACAAGAATGATGCCAGGACCACATCAGAGAGAACATGGAGAAACATGTTGGACTAGCTAAGGTTCGGGTTTCTATAACATAGCATACCTTACTTTGTACGAATCTTTACATTGAAATGCAGGCAGTCACAGTGAACGACAAGCTTAGAACACAAGGATTGTATGCGTGCAACTTAGGCAGTTCAAAGACAGAGAAGAGAGAAAATAAAAATGTCCCCTTAGCCCTTCCTTCAGCCCACCACCCTCAGTGCACCTGAGGCTAATATATGGCTTATCCAATAAGTGGGATTTGGATTTCCTTTCCATTATTATGTATTCAACAGATATAAAAACATTACACTGCCCCACACTTATGTCTCATCTGTTTAGTTACCATAGATAAATAAAAATGGATATATTACTTAGCAGTAGAACATCTGAACATACCAATTGTAGAAATTGCTCCTCATAGTAAAACATAGAATTTCTGAATTAAAATTGTGCAAGGGCAAGCTTAGGACCATAGCAAACCACATGACAGAGGTCACTTCCTGCCTGTATATCTTCAGGATTGTCACCGATCGGATTACGTCGCAATACTCCTAGGAGCTCAGAAGAAAGAGTTGGCTACAGTAAAAATGAACAGAGTCTATCAAGCCTCTGGGTTCAAAACCTAGTTAATATCTAGTACGATGACAGGCACCAAGAGCTACTTCCTTACCAGATTGAAGGGGACACTACATTGTAGTTGCCTATGCCAACCTTTTGGGCCACAGGTTCACAGCCTCAAGCAGCAGTAAAGCAGCCATTTTAGCCAACATCTTTGTTCCTGAAGACAAGCAGGAGGGCGTAACGTACATCAGTGCCGGCTGAGCATACATGCCTTAATAAGCAGAAGCAGAAATCAACCTCCATGAAGCAAATTGAATCTGGTCAGCTCCTTTCTCGGGATGCTGCACAGGCTTTTTTTTCCCCTGGCTAGTGGCGCCCACTTCGATTTACCAACCACCAAGATGCCTAGGTAGCAATAGGCCTTTACTGTTGTGGATCGTGGCCACACTGTCTCTGGTGAAAGATCACAACTTTCGCCTTTGTGCAGTTAACCAACAGACCATTCCTACTACTGTATTTATATAATAGGTTAAATGACCCTTTACTCTCCTGTGTTTTTGAGGTCGAAAATGACATGGTCATCAGCGAAATAAAATGCAGGGATGTGTATCCCCTGCCTTGAGGAGGAACATCTTGATCAAACACAGAAAAGGTGATGGTGGACAAAAGAACGATAGGTTGGGATGATACTCTGAGTGATAACCAGTAGCCAGACTTCTCCCATCATCTTTCGTGTGTTTGATGTACTGCCGTAAGTGGCAATGGTACGCCCAGACATGAATCCCGTGATCATCGTGCCACTCGAACCAAGCTATACCCAACTGAAGAAACCCAGTCAGAGCAAAACCTATCTTGGTTGCATGTGCTCCGGTTCAGACAGGACATGGCTTTGTGGGTCAGGGTGAACTTACTCTGATTGGAGCAAGGTCAAGACTGATTCGCATATGGCTGGGTCGAAACTGAGGCGGCATGGTTGGCAAAAGAAGGATGGGTTGGAGTGCTACCCTGAGCGACTGCCAGTGGTTAGTCTTATTGTAAGCAGCCTCCCATCCCTTTTTCTGTGTTTGAGGAACATCTTTCTCCTCATAGAAACTCATCCAAGTTCGAGATCTGTAAACTGATCAAAAAGGAAAACAGGATGCCCCTTTACCTGACCGCCCCACCCGACAAAGCACTTTCCCCATGCTGAGTCTAATATCATCTGGTGTAACAGTGACCTTTGTGCTCGAATGAGATCAAGAGTAGCAAAATGATATTGGACGTAAGGCCTTTTGTTCCCATACAGGTATTTGCAATTTTTCAAAACTGAGTGAAGTGTTCAGTGGCAGTTTCACTGTTGCAAGGAAATATTACCTCCTGTATTATCTGAGGAGCGTAACCCACTGTGTCCTTTCCTGTTAATGCAGAGTTCTTCTTGTGAAGTTCTTTATCAGACCTACCAGACAGTCTGAGGCTCACACCCATATGCAACCCATGGGTATTAGTGCCACCTAATGGTGGGATGGGAAACTGCTGCTTTGCATGCCAGGTAGCACACGAGTATGTCCTAAGCAGATCACTATCTTTCCTGATTTATGTATTGTCATCTTGCGGTGTGAATTGAAATCTGCTTCTGTAGTTGTCACTTGACCTTTTGTCGCAGCTGACCCGAATAACTTATGCATCTCTTGTTTTTTGCATAACAGTATCCTGATGCATACTTTTGTTTGGTATGCGACCATTGGCATGAAGCTGTGTGGTATACATGCACCGTTATGATTACCCTATCCCGCAGGGGATACTGGATTTTATCACTAGGCAGTAGCATCAAGAGGGGGGTAGGATGACTCTGAAAACAAGCACAAGGAAGCACGCATTCCAGGGCCATGCACCCTCCTGAATGGCGATAACACCTGTGCTTGTCCTTTGGAGGTGATGGAAATAATGGAGGCAGGTTAAAAGTACCTTATCACTCAGCCACTTTCTCCCTTTACTTGGTCACCTATTTCCAGCACCTCCCTGTTCTTGCTCCCTTTGCATTTCTGGCTCCATTGTAGATACCCCCTCCAAGTCTGTTCTAAGATACCCCAGGAGGGCTATCCGAATACTCGCACCGGAGAGGACATTGTCCCTCATCTTAAAATATGCAACGCCACTGACATAGTACTCAGTCCCATCCATCCCAGGATTGGATTGGATCTGGCAGAACATGCTGCATTACCTGCAGGCCCATTCTCAGAATCATCATTGCCTCCTTGGCGCTCCAGCATTAACAGCTGTAATGATTGCTCCTCAATTAAGAAGTGTATCGCTTTACTCTCAAGGACCCCGCCAACTATTGAACCATTGCACGGATCTATTGGGGAGATTGACTTGCAATCTCCTGCAGAAACGTCTATACTTGAGTTGTATCTGGACCCTTCAAATTCTGGTTTCTGAACAAAACCCAACATAGGGGCAGCAATGATCAAACTACGGGGTGTGGTGCTTAAGCAAGCATCGGACCCCTTGCAGCCTGGTGTTGACATTTGAAATGTGAGAAGATATTTGGCTCACATGTGGCATTTATCATCCAAGGAAAACTCAAGACTCTAGTAAATCTGCTTGAGCAGGTATCTCCAGAATAATGACTCCAACCTCCAGGTCCAGCTCTGTCCTAACGCCCTCCAGGCTTCAAGCAACAACAGCTCCAACACAGAACCAATAATATAAAACAGTGACACCCATAAGACCAACACGCATGCCATACACGTATGTTGTTTGTGTGGGCTTGTGCATGTCGCCAGGCTTCATAACTGGCTTTTGTAGTGCTGGGTCTAAATGTGCTCTGCTCCTTGCATCGAAGAATATGTCCCCAGCCACGCGGGGCTACAATGAAGTTGAACAACAGTATGTCAATGGCAGAGGCATGCCGCATTGATTATTGTTCATGAGCCATTGATTATTGTTCTGGTATTACTATTGATGTTGACAGATCTCCGGGATCCCGCCGGCGCTCTGCGCTGTAGCACAGTAGCGAAGGTGTGACTGCTGGACCGGGGCTCTGTGAATGCTCAGCCCAGGAGCTGGGGTCCTTCCTGCGACTGGTTCACCCTGTAGCAGATGAACTGGAGTCTTACTTTACACCTCTAGCCCAGGAGCGCGAGCACACGACTGATCCCTGCTCTCGCGCCGAAACCTAGCCACTTGTGAATGCTGCGAGCAGTAATTTAGGAGCCATGAGTAAGTGCGCTCTTTAATATTTCATCCAGGCTGGTGTCGAATGTTCTGCACTTGATCAGAAGTTGCTGACCGTCGAACCATTAAGTTTTACTCCACAGAGCAACACACGAGAACCCTGAGAGCAGCCATGCGTGGAAATGTCTCTCAAATTCCCTCAGTTTGTATCCGTTACTGATAAATATGGATTGTATACACGGACTCCCCCATGATCCCACGCGGTTGGGGGGGGGGGGGGGGGGGAGGGGTGTTCACTGCCTTGAGACCAGGCCCCTATAATCCTCAAGTGAACGCCTGCGCAGAGCCAGCGTCGAAGACGCCTTTGTGGGTGGTTGCTTGGACTAACGGTCCACGGTTACTCATAGTACGGCCCGCGGGCCGCCAGCGGCCCGGCAAGCCTTCCTTGGCGGCCCGCGGACCTTGCAGACATCCTACCTGTGTTGTAAAAAAAAAAGAATTTGCAAACACTGCCGGGTGCAGCAGCCCGGACTCTGAGACTCTGCTCTGTGGGGGCTGAGGGATTCCAGTGATTGTCAAATTGGAGATGCAGGGGCCTAAGAGGTGAAATACAACAAAGCTTTATTAACATGTAAATGGTCTTTTAAAGACCTGTGAAATACTCGTGCACGCTGGGAAGCTGTCTCAGTGCGGCTGTGTGCGCGCTGGGAAGCTGTCTCAGCCTGGGCTGAGGGCTGACACACACACAGGGGGTGAGATGACAGAGGGTGATGGAGGGAGGGAGAGGAAGACAGAGGGAGAGGGAGACAGAGGTTGACAGAGGGTGACAGAGAGAGGGAGACAGAGAGGCGCAGTCTGGGGGAGACAGAGGGAGGGAGGCAGACGGAGGGAGAGGAAGGGAGACAGACAGGGAGGCGGAGATGGAGGGAGGGAGACAGGGAGAGGGACAGATACAGGGAGAGATAGAGGGAGGGAGACAGAAAGAGAGACGGAGGGAGGGAGACAGGGGGAGGGAGAGGGAGCGAGACCGAGGGAGGGAGACGGAGAGAGAGACAGAGGGAGAGGGAGGGAGAGAGAGAGGGAGAGGGAGAGGGAAAGGGAGGGAGACAGACAGAGGGTGACAGAGGGAGGGAGACAGGGAGGGAGAGGGAGGGAGAGTGACAGGGAGAGAGAGTGACAGGGAGAGAGAGGGACAGGGAGAGAGAGAGAGAGAGAGGGAGGGAGACAGACAGGGAGGGAGACAGACTGGGAGGGAGACAGAGAGGGAGGAGGGAGACAGAGAGGGAGGAGGGAGACAGAGAGGGGGGAGGGAGACAGAGAGGGGGGAGGGAGACAGAGGGAGGAGGGAGACAGAGGGAGGGCGACGGAGGGAGAGAGACGGAGGGAGAGAGACGGAGGGAGAGAGACGGAGGGAGAGAGACGGTGGGAGAGAGGGAGGGAGAGAGGGAGAGAGAGAGGGAGGGAGAGAGAGATAGAGAGAGAGAGAGAGAGAGATATAGAGATAGATGTGTGTATATGCCGGGTCTGGTGGCTCAGTGGAAGAAGGCGTCTGCTGCAGGGACCTGTGTTCAACCTCATGGTCACAATTGTTTTTTGCTTCAGCCCAGCCCAGCCCCCTCTGACCCCCGCCCCCACCGGTGCGGCCCTCGGCCACAAACCACACTGTAAATTTGGTGCCCGAGAGAAAGTTTGTGAGTACCCATGGGTCCTAACCCAAGTACTTAGCTGGCTTTGGGAGGTGGGGCCTTATCGTATTTCCAGATTTGGGGACGTCAGGTTGGGCAGCTTCATGAAATCCTTTTAGGAACGGCAGGAAGAGTTTGACCTGAAGAGGTCCACGTTCTGCTGAGCTCTGCTGCTGCGGTGTGCCCCAGGGGGACATCGGCCGGAGGTGGGAGAGGCTGCGGAATGTAACTCCTTGGAGGTGGAGGAGGTTCTGGGCCCACTGGGTAAAGAGGGGGTTCACGTATCTACAAAGCTGTAGTAGTTATGCACCGGATCCATTTGCTTCCCTTAGGAGGAAATGGACCAGTTGGGTCCCTGGATGACAGCGAGGGGCAAGCGGCCCCGCGCATGTACAAGTGTGACTTCAGCTAAACTCTGTCTGGTTCAACAGACACTTTCACATGGGTCTGCCTCACCCCACAGAAGTGTTGGCACACAGTTCATGGCAGGTCCCCAAAGTCTTTTCACTATGAGGAGGGATCCTTCTTTCATGGTATCTGGAGGTGTCCAGTGGTATCCCCATACTGGACCCAGTGTCTTCGCGTCCTTGTCAGAAGAGCTGCCCAGATCAGTCCGTCCCTCACCCAGACGGGCCCTTCTGGGGTCACTGCAAGACTTGGGAGGTAACCGGGGGATCAGGCTTTGCAGGGCAAACAGAAGACATGGCTGGATTCTGGAGATGGAACTCTGCGCCGCCGCCCTTCGGTGGCCAACTCAGGGGAGTGGACCGCAGCGCTGAAGTTAAAGAAAGCATGGACTTGCCAGGGGCTGCCCCCACGAGCACCAAAAGAGACGGTGCGCACATTATAGCATGCTGTGAGATTTATGTACATGGAGGGGACAAGAGCACTAAGGCAATGTAATATGTACGTTGTGATCTAAGTTTGTTAGTTGTAAGCAAAATAAAATTTAAAAAAATTGATTATCAAAATGCACTTCTGGCATAAGACATTCCAGTCAGTAGTTGTTGCTTCTGTAAAAGCACTTATATTGTAAGTAAGCCTGGTGGTCGTGCATCAATACCTTCAGGCCCTTTCCCGGCCATGTATCTTGGTTTAGTCACTACCTTGTGTATGTCGGCTGAGTTCTCATGTTGTGACACTTCCCCAAGAGCCTTGCGTGAGCCTGGAGGCTGAGGAGTGTTGACCCCCTGTACTGAGTGCGGTTTCCCCAGCACCTCACAGATTGTTTGCTCTTCTCCCCCTAGAGTGTGACCTGGGATGGTACGGTCCTCGTTGTCAGCAGATGTGCAGGTGTGAGAACATGTGCCCCTGCCATACCCAGACGGGCAGCTGCAATGTGACCTACGAGCTGGGCGTGAACAACTCCTTCTACAAAGGTAGTGGCTTTCTTGTATCGTTTCTGTTCCCAGCCTCCTCCGTTCTTGTGGGGAGTGTTCTCCATAGTAACCGAGTTTCCTCTCTGTGATGGATGGATGGTTGTTGCCCTGCAGGTAGCGCCGACGGGCTTCATCCCCGTGCTTTACTAGTGAACACATCTACGCAGACTTTCCAGTGCGCATGTACGCAGTGGTGCACACCCTCCACATACACACGTTCATTCATAGCTCTGTGCAGGCCTACCGGTACCCTTTCTATGGGCGTGCAGCACACGTGCTGACTGACATGCCCGGCATCCCCATGCGTCTCCGCGCAGCCGCTGGTACACACTGCAGATTCACACACCACGTACGAAGCCGCCAGAGCACCCTTCTGCTTCCATATCTACCGGTCCACGCGGGGGCACACGTCTCCACGCACCTTTTAGTGCCATCTCAGGACACACCCGCCATAGCACAAATCTGCCTACCTTGTGCACGCATGGCAGAGCACAGCTCCATACTTCATGTACTAGTGCACACTTGTGCACATACTAACAGTTGCACAGCTCTGCACATACTAGTGGTCCACACAGCTGTGTACACTTGGGGCACCTCTGCACTCCTGAGCAGACAACGTTAAAAACTATCAAATTTCCCTCATGGATTTATTAAAAAGTCTCCAACTACAGGTTAAAGATCAATGTATATTGAACCAAAGATAAGGAATCCATAAGACTAAACACAACAAAGATAAAATATATTGTTATTTTATTCAGTTTGGTAATTGTTCTGTACCTCAAATTTGTATTACAGTGATTGGTCCACAATTATCAAAAATACAATGGGGTAAAGCATCTTCAAAAACAACAATCATGTGTGAAAAATTACTGTCAATAACAAATAAAGTCAATAATTGCACATAATTAGATCAAAAAACATTATTTAGAAAACATTCAATATGGGAATCAAAATTGCATTGCATACATATAAAGTTAATATAAAAACACAAATATAAATTTGTCCTCTTGTCGACGCGTTTCGGTGTAAGATATTATTTGTAACACCTTCTTCAGGACCAATGAATTTAAAACAGCTCTCTTTATCGATTTAAAACAATATATGGATCGGACCATATGGTCACAGTCCTTAAATGACCCGACTGGCGTGTTGTTTCAGTACATCACACTCCAATACAGAATTAAGACTCTGAATCGCAGTTCTTAAATAACCAGAGTTGCTTGATTGACTTGTTGCATCATACTCCAATCCTAATTGAGCGGATGTATCTTCTAGAACCGCTCGTCAGCGTTATAGGGAACTATTCATGTTCACGCTCAGTAATTTCTATCATAGATTCAACAACGGTCAATTCGTTATTTTCTTATCTTTATATACGTTGAATGACCGGTTATTCCGCTATTCCAAGGTGTCTGTACATCAAACCTTCCTAATTCGTTTTGGCGGGACCGATTACTTCAAAGGAGCGTAACGTCACCTCGTATCGGCATCTCAGGTCTGGCTCACCTGAGCAGACGACATATCAAGATACTGTTCAGCGCGGGGGCCATGCACAGATGGGGTCTGTGACTTTATTTTTCCCAAAATTGCCCGTCGCATAGTAAATGCATTTTCTGCCGACTGCACAGCTTGACACAGAGCAGTAATTGCCTGTTTGTGTTGCAGCGCTGTGCTGCCTACAGCTCGTACATTGACTCAGATTTTCAGAGTTAATGTTTGCACTGTAGACAAGGCCATTTAAAGAAACACACAGACTCCTTCTGCGTCGCGCTCTGCACTGAATGGCGTGATGATGTGGTCCATGCACTGCAAGCCCCTGTTGGGCATACCCCTTCACAAACACCCTCACGGTGGCATCCCTACCGCACACAGCAGGGAGTGCACGTCTGCCTCTATTTATCCCCACCAACACACTAGCACTGCACACAGGTGCCAGTGCGCGCCGCAATCCCTCAGTTTCAAAAGAATGCGTAAAACCCTGAGAGAGAGAGACTGAGAGAGTCTGAGAGACTGACACTCGCGCTTGCTTGCACAGCATTCTTGGTTTAGTCATGACCAGAGCTGAACAGCTTAGTGAGAGCGATTAAGGCTGACATTTGGCTGCACCTTTATAGTTGTGTATGGCCCGTCCGGCGTGGCTGTGCTCGGCACTCTCGAGTGCCTTGTCCTGTGTGTCTCCAGATGTGTCTTTGGCGTGGCTGAGCCCAGCATGGTTTTGCGCATGAGTAGCCTCTGCCTTGTGCTGGGCTGTCACCGGCTTGGCTGGAGCCGAGTCTGAAGTGGTCTCGATTGCAGCCATCTCATTTGCATGTTGCTTCACTTTTTAATCGCATTAGAAATGCGCTTTTTTTTGTCTTGTTGATGAAGTTTTCTTTTTGTCTTTTAGTCAGCCAGTGTTTTGCCTCCATGCTTGGATCGGGGAAGGACAACATTTCGCCGGCACAGCAGAATTTCCTGCCCGAGTAAGAGGGATCCTGTTGTTTGTTACTAATGGTCACTCTGAAGGTTGTGTGTTCCCGGCTTCTTCCTTCCTTGTCCTCTCAGGCTTTTGAAACACGTGGTCCCAAATTCCTAATGTGAAGGTGGGGTTAGTAGTACCCTTACTCAGCCCTAGCACGAAGTGATTCACCATCACTCTAGGACCGTCGCTCTGACAAGCCCTCCTTGGTGTCCTTCCGCAGTCCCAGGGGGTGGGCTCAAGAGGGCCCCCCCCTGCTCCCATTCAGGATCACCTTACACCACACACGGTATGTGCGGGTCAACTGGCAAGCAAAAATAATGTACCCTTCCCTATCATTGATGCACATTATGTTACCCCCCACCCCCACTAAAACCAGCAAAACCTTCACAGAGTTCTACCAGTGCATGCCATGAGGACCGGAGTAGCACTGCTCAGCTGGCCACCCAGCGCTCTGATAAACCAGTCAGGATTTCCCCAGCTCTCATACTAGGCCTACCTTATCGAGCTGTAGCACAGACTAAGCAGGAGACGGAATTTGCTGTTAAAGTTTGCAGAGCTCCTGAAAGCGAGTAACTTTTCGCACTGCACTATATGTGCGTGCACTCAGTCTAAGGAAACACTTATAGTTGTTGATTTACATTGTATGTATGCAAAGGAAGGACCTTTTTATGCAGAATTGTTTTTCAGTATGTAACACTTGAGTGAGGCTTGATTCGCTCGGAGTGGGACTGGGGAAAGGAAAGCCTTGTGTCGCTGTTCACGCCTGTTCCGTCTCTGCGTATCGAGCGTACCTGAGTAAATAATCTGCTTCTTTCTTTTTCAGGCAACTCTGGATGATCATCACAGCCTTTCTTGCTCTGCTCCTGGTGTTGGTTTCACTCTGTTTCATCACAAGAGCTTCATGGTGCTGTGCCAAGGGGAAGAGCAAAGATGGCAACTATATGTACTATCAGTTGGAGGACATGAACAGAACTCTGCCAGGTGATGACATGATGGAATCACTGGGAGAGTGGCATGCTCAAGTTCCAGGATACCACCCAGAAGCCCCAGAGTACCATGATGAGATTCCGGAGTAGCAGCATTTCGCACAAGAACTGGCTACAAAATGGCTACCAAATAAGGAATGCAAACAACCACCAAGTGCCAAGAGGGAAGGTGTTCTTTCACTGAAATATTTTATTGCCACAGCTTTATTCGGGAGAGGGAACCCTGGGATGCTCACATCTTCCTGTCACAGAGCACTTTAGAACTTGTGTGAGGGCTTTGCTAGTTCCTGGTGAGTCACCCTAGCTTTGGGGAAGCTTTGGCTGGTAGGGAGAGAACATTAACATCTCTGAGAATATATATATTAATGATGTCTCTGCTGTCCTCCATAGCGTCTAATCCGGTCTTTGAAGAGATTGAGACGCTACGCTACCATCTGTGATCATTTTTTGAGCAGAGGCCAAGATTCTTGATTTCAGGACTTGCATCACAAACAGGCACTCAAAGTCACTATTTGAAAGGACCTTATGTAACTGCTGGATTCAAATATTGCTTGGCAGCAAGGGTTTCATTAAACCGCAGTTAAGAACTTAAGATACTTTTTCAAGGGCTGAACTAGAGTTGCACAGAAGAAAGTGAAGTTATGTTAACATGTTTTCTGATGATACTTCTAACCGCAGTGTTATCACCTTCTTAATATTCCCAGGTCATCAGATTGGATCTAGAAATACCTTCAGGCATTACGCCTGTGCACCAGTATTTGGCACTGTGTAGCTTTACATCGACGATGTTCTGCTCCGGGAATGACGAGTTGCAAATAAATACCACCGTGTGGGTCAATGAAGGTTCCTTTCCCCTCTGTGCCTCCAGACGCAGTGCTGGAGCGCTACCCCTTTAGTATCAGACGAGATTGTTCCCCTAAAAATGTTGTCAAAGGTTTTTCCTGTGTGCAAAGGAAATGTCCCCTCCTGAAATTACAGGGTTTAAACCTTGTAGGTACTGTTTCAAATTGATGTTTTTGACAGATGCCCCCCAAGGTGTGTGTCTGGTGTCAGGACACGACTCCAAAACCTGCAAAGACTGTGCCCAGATGAACCCAAGGACATATGAGATCATAAAGTAAAGCTCTGTGTCGCAACACACCGCAAGATTTCACTCCGTTCCATTCACAGTCAAAAGCAGTGTCCTGTTCCCGTGGCATTTATTTGTTGTGGTCGAAGTCTTTTGGTAATTCAGAGAAGAAGTCAACAAAATCTAAACCGGAATAGTCTCCTTCCTGGCATTCTCCAGTGAAGGCGCACAGGTACCATGTGCTACGCAGTCTCACTCCCGTTCTCCTGAGTAGCCAATTCCGAATCTGGTCTCGATGCATCCCGCCAATCCGCTTGCTCTGGTGATGTCACAACAAATCAAGGCCTTTAGAGAAGCTATGATGTGCATTTTTCCAAGCTTCCGGCTCCCTCTGGGGTGCCTCCAGACGCTAAGGATCTGCAAAGGCCTCCAGTTGGACTACTATTGGTGGTTTCACAGTCTACGCGGTCTGTGCACTTTAAACCCGCTTCAGGTTCTGCACCGGCTGCGCTCCCGATTTCATGCCTGGCACTACAATCTGCGCTGGTACCTTTGACATCAATGCTGGCGCCGGAGGAGGATCCCCTACCTAGAGTACTTTCAGACTTTGAGACCAACTTTTCTCAACCCCTGCCCAGGCTGCGCCCTAATCCCATTGTGGCGGCCCAGATGGCAATCCCTCTGACTCCGACTCACTGCCTTTACTATACAGTCACACACAAACACTACATCAGATTTTCGGCTCAAATTCAGACCACAGTCAGACTTCTGGTGATAATGGGGTCAAATCTGTCCCTCATTATGAGGATAACAACTGGTACGAATAGCTGCAGGATGTCAGTAGCCTGGACTCCTCCTAGGACACCAGATTAGTCTCCCGTTGTGGCCCAGACATGGAGCCATTTGCTGTAATGATCACACAAGCTTCAGAGAATATTGATCTACAGCTCCCAATTACGGCGGTTAAGACTAACTCTCTTACGGAGGCCCTTCAGCCTGGCAAGCCACCGACCAAACCTCTTATGCAATTTAATGGAGCACTTACGAATTTGCTGTCAGGCACGGGATCAAAGCCATATTCTGGCCCCCCAGTCAATAGACCGGTCACTCGTCATCATAGAGTGGCTCCAATTGGGGCTGACTTTCTTACGCTGTACCAGACTCTGGAGAGCTTAATGGTGCAGTCGTCCACCTGCAAAATCAACCCTAACGCTTTTCCTACAATCCCTCCTTGTCGCCAATACAGGTCTATGGAGGCATTCGGCTAACACATGTTTTTCTCCTTTGATCTTGCCCTTTGTTCAGTAGACAGCATTTGACTCTTTGAGTGCTATACCCATGTGCTATGTGACATGACAGTCCCATCTTATCAGCGGCTCCTGATGACTTACCAGTGTCTTTAGCCCAAACTATTCAGGGTGACCGGGATGCAACTAAATGTATCTGGTCTGGGCCAGATATGACTGATTACTTAAGTTCGGCAGTTGGCACAAGCGTCGTGTTTTGGCACCATGCTTTGAGGTCCCCAGGCTTCTCTGGATTTTCAGGCATCTTTGATGGATATGTCTCGCCTCTTTAGTGAGAACAGGCCTCTGTCCTCGAAAGTTTCGAAGAGTTGTGCAATAGCTCGTTGTTTGGAAATCTCCACAACTGCCAGGCAGCTTCCCCAATAATTTAGTCAATTTCGTGGTAATGCTAGAGGTTTGGCATACAGATAACATCAGACGCCATCGCCAGTGCAACAAGCCCCTCCGCCCTTTCATGGTCGAGTCACCAATCCCAGAGACAACATCCAGGAAATCAGAGGCAACGCACAGCTCCGTCCCTCACATCTCTAGCAACCACAACATCTAAACCATTTTAGTGTGCCCTGTCCAACACCCCCACCCTTTAGGAGGCAGGGTCAGTCCTTTCCTCCCAAGAGTGGCAAGACATTAATTCCAACAAATGGGTCTTCCAAGGTGTTCTTTTGGGCTTTACCTTCCCATTTCTTTCTACCCTGCCACCCCTTCTCCACCCATTAGGCCGACTCAAAGAGGACTACATCTTTGTTTTGTAGTAGGAAGTGCAGGTCCTTTCGACCAAAGGGGCCATAGAGACGGTTATTCATGCTACTTCCTTGTGCCTAGGAAGGATGGAGGCATTTATCCTATTTTAGTTCTTCACCCTCTCAATGCCTTCCTGCGAAAGCATGAATTCAAGATGCTTACGCTAGACCAAAATCTGTCTGCTAATCCTGGATACTGTTTGGTAGTGTTGGTCCTGCTAGACACTTATTTCTATATTTCCATCCTGCAGGGACACATTTGTTGTCTACGCTTCATAGTGGGCCAAGAGCATTTTCAGTTTGCTATCCTCCCTTTTGGCCTCACCAGTGCCCCTTGGGTGTTCACAAAGATGATGACAGTGGTTGCAGCAAACCTTCAGAGGTTGTGTGTTTCAATTTTTCCCTACCTGTTGAAGGTTTGCTCATTCCACACAGTTGTAGATCACCTCCAGATAACTGCAAACGTTCTAATATCGTTAGGGCTCACTATCAACTCGCCGAGTCACGCATGAATCCTTCTCTGATGCTCCCATTCATCTGAGCTATCCTGGATAAGGTGCAGTTTAATGCCTTTTCCCCTGAGCAGAGAGTTCAGGATATTTGTAATATGATCCCAGTGGTTCAGCCTCTATCCTGGATTTCATTGAGGATGGCTCTGGGGCTACTGGAATTGTTAGCCTTCTGCATGCTGTTGGTCGATTGTGCCAGACGGCATATGCTGACTCTGCAATGGTATCTAAAGTGCCAGTGAGTATAGCACCAAATGAATTGTATTCCATCCATGTTTCGGAGGAGACTACAAAGGATCTTGAGTGGTGACTGCTTGACTGTAATTAGGCCAGCACCAGACCCTCCTCCTCCCGCCTTAACCCACCCAGAATGGACGGGGGTGACTGACGCATTGCTGCTGGGTTGGGGAGGCCATCTAGGATAGGTGGCGATCAGAAGTGCCTCTGGCAGAAACCCTATTCCACATCAATCTGGTGGAGTTGAGGGCAATTCGCTTGGCATTGAAGCCCTTCCTGCCAACCATCACAGGAAGGCTGGTTCAGGTTCTCACAGACATCATTGTTGTACTGCCACATTGCGGTACTGCCACAAGCCAGGATGGAGTCTTGGGTCCTATGTCAGGAGGCTCTACACCTCTAGAACTGACTAAACCATCAGTTAATTTCTCTGGTTGTGAACCACTTTGTAGGATCTTTAAATGCCAGGGCAGACTAACTCGACTGCCGATGCTTAGCGGATCACAAATAGCAGTGACACCCTGAAGTACTACAGGTAGTTTTCTAGCAGTGGCAAGAATCTTGGCTCGATATCTTCCCCACTGCCAAGATTGCGCAATGTCAGCATTTTTGTGCACTGAAGTCCCAAAGGATGCTCTCTCCCGGCAATGCATACCGCCTATCAGGATTCCTGTTTGCCTTCCCACCCTTATCTCCCCTGGGTCGTGTTCTAAAGAAGATCAAGAATGACCCACCTCAAAGTCATCTTAGTGGCTCCAAATTGGGCCAGGAGAGTGTGGTATGAGGAACCTCTGGGCATGAGCATCTGTCCTCTGATCAAGCCACTGCGTCTGGAGGATCATCTGTCTCAGCAGCAGAGCAGGGTCTGGCCCCCAGGATTACGCAACCTGTACCTCCATGCATGGAGAATGAGTGACAGCAGTTCATTCCATTTCATTTAGTTGCCAAGATAAAATTCACAACCTCGAGAGAGAGCTATCCTTCCACAGAAACGGTGTATGCTGAGTGCTGGGACAAGTTTGTGGATTGGAGTGACAGCCACCAGATGGACCCATACTAGCAAAACTGGCAGATGGTTTATTTATTTTATCTTTGACCCAAAGAGAATTTGTTCTGGCCACTGTTAAGGGCAACTTGTCTGCTCTTCAGCTTTTCTTTTTGTGGTTGCTGAATCCGCCTTCTTTGTTCAAATCACTTGTTGTGATGAGGTTTGTTTAGGGTTTACAGCACATGTTTCCGCCAAAGCCCTTTGTGAAACAACAGTTGCACTTTTCTAATGTGCACCTCTTTGGTGCCAATGCACAGTTGTCCACTACACCTCTTGACCCAGAAAACTGTCTTACTGGTCGCAATAATGTCAGCTCGTCTAACAAGTGAACTGTGGCACTCTAGGTCCAGCTGCCTTGTAAAACATTTATTTTTCCAGTCAAACTGTTTATAATTTGAGCTGCATTCCTGCTGAAAGTAGTAACCCCTTTCCATGTCAGGTAGGTTAACACCCTTCCAGGATTCTTTGCCATGCCTTCCATCGAAAGATAAGTATTGACTACATTGATTGGATCTCAAAAGAACCCTCCATTTTTACATTAATCATACTAGAGCCCACTGGATGGACAATCAGCAATTTGTGGGCTTCTCGGGGGCAGAGAAAGGTGAAAGCCAGTGCAGATATCAACCATCTCTTGGTCGATAGTTCTCTGCATTAACATTTGCTATGCACTAACTAAGAAGCAGCCTTTTTAAGGGTTACAGGTTCATTTTAATCCAACCAAGGCTGCATTTACTGCATTGGAATGCAGAGTGACACTCTTGGATATCTTTCAGGTTGCTACGTAGAGCATCAGCGCACACTTTCTCAAAATACTACTGTCTTGATAGTCAGGTCAAATAAAGATGGACGTTTTGTGTGTTCGATCCTGCAGGACTTTATGATCTGAGCCAGTCCACAGACCTACCACCTTGGGTGGTACTGCTTTGATATCTATTCACAAAGTGGGGAATCTGCGGTTAGATGTATTCATCAAATGAACAAGTTACTTACCTTTGGTAGCACTCTTTCAGGTGGATAATCTATCTAACTGCAGATTCCTTATTGTCCTTCCAACCCCACCTCCCAATTCTGTGGAATGGACTCTTTTCCATCAAAATGTTTCCAACCTAGGTATCAGTATAATGGTCATGCCACTTTGCCAATGGAATCTGCGTCTGAGGGCACAGACAACCCTGTAACAGAAACTGATGTCAGCACGCATGGGTGGTGCTTATATGTGGCTCAGTTTGTCATTTCTGGAGCAGAACAAAGTCGATGGGTAACTGCACTGTGCCATCTCGGAGTGCACAGGAGTACTGCTTTGAAGTTTTTCCAGATCCATTTTGACACCTGGGGAATACTCCAAAGGCGAGGAATCTGTGGTTAGATAGAGAATCCACCAGAAAACGTTTTACAGAAGGTAAGTAACATATTTATTATGGCAATTTCTTATTGTTGTCATTGCAGAAGCAGTAACATATAGTTAAGAAACTGGCCATACAATATTCTACCTCTGGGCTCTCTGGGGATACAATTCTCTCCTTTGCCCTACTCGTGCTGCCTTTGGGCAACTACCTGCGAGATTCCTGCTGATTATCTGAGCCTCTCCTCCTGAGCGTGCAGTCACTGGCTTTGTTTCAAGTTAAGTCACTCCTCTTGATGTGTGCACTCTGCCTTCTGGAATCCAAGCCACTAATGATTATGCACCCTACACAACCTCCCTGCCACCTTCTTCCAGTATCTCTGTTGCTTTTAGTGAACATGCTGTCTGTGCCAACAGAAATCCGATCCCCTTGCCTATGTGAATCCCAGCCTTTTATCCTGAGTGCATATCTCCAGCCTGCCTGTGCGAATAGAAGCCTCTCTTCTTTAACAGGCATCCTCTCTTTGTGTGGGAATTCAGACCATTCCTCCTTAACTTATACCCCTGCGTCTGAGAATTCAAGTAGTTAATAAATGGGGACCCTCTTTCCTGCCTGTAGGTATTTATGGTGAACATGTCCCCTTGCCAGTGAGAATCTTAGCTACTTTTTATGAATTCACATGCCCTTGGTAGCCACCCCTGAATAATGCACAAAACCTGCCCATGCAATCTCAACTGGTAATCAATAATGCTCATCCCCTGCGTGAATACAACCGGCTCATTGTGAATGCACTGCCCCCGCCTGTAGGAGTCCAAGTATCACATTATGAATGTGAAGTTACATCTTCATAGGGTAAGACCAGGTCACTAATAACAGTCTCCAGTCCTAAAACCTTCAACTACTAACCATTATGTTCGGGTGAGGTAGCTTACTTAGTTTTCCTGCCAGCAAAGCAAGAAGGCAACACCTAGAACGCAATAGATCACATCATTGCAGGTTATTACAGACACAGTGGCCAGCCCTGAATTAATGTGTGGTCACCCTGCTTCCTCCCCTTGCCTGTGAGTCTCCATGCAGATACTCACCCTGAATGACAACCCGCTCCTTGTTGAAATCTGACACTTCTCTTAAACCTGCAGCTTTGGCCCACGGTAATCCCTTCCTATCAACCAAAAAGCACATGACTAGTCATGTGAGAATTCAAACCCACTCATCATGAGTACACGGCCTCTGTATGTGAAAGCAAACAAATCATCAGGAATATGGTATCCCCTCTCTACACCAGTAAGCATCCTCGCTGCTTATCCTAAATGTGCAACACCAGAAATCCATGCACCCCATGTCCTTTTTTTTATTTTTATTCCAGCTGCGCCTCCTTAGTAGGCATTCCCGCTCTGTAGTAAACTCTGATGTTGCGCGTAAATATTTGCATCAGACCTGTGCAAATCAGTCATTTCTCCATGACAGGCATCCTCTGGGAGTTGGATTGAGCAGACTCTGCCATCTGGGAATTTTTTTTTTTTTTTACATTGCAAACACTGTCGAATTGAAGATGACTTGAACTGTTTTAATGATGCCCTCTGGTGCTCGGTTGGTTCATGTTATTTTAACTAGGAGCACTCAGAAAATGTCTGTTCGGTAAAGGAATTTAAATAATTATGAATGTTTTGCTTTTGTGAAAAACTGAATGTGTTCACATGACTTTCACGATACTTTTGGATATTCTCATTTGTGCTAACACCCTTCAGTTATATCGGCTTAAAATTAAGAAAGTAAAAATCATTTTCTTTAAACGTTGTTTTCCATCATGGGTACTTTTTATTAAGAAGTAAAACTTTTATTTCTAAAAGAGGCATAATTTTTAAAAAGTAAATATTTCATATATTTTAATTTTGACTATTTAATGACTTTCTCTCTTTATTTTACTACAAATGAAAGTAAAAAAAAGAAAATTGGGTTTAATAAATCCTTTCTGATTTAACAGAGCAGAACTGGCTAGATGTGCAGCAGCCTCTTCAAAGCAGACATTCTTTCGCCCTTTAAGTTTAAAGTAGCAAACTGCTGCATTATCCCAGCTCTCATGGCGTAAATGAGCAGGCAGGTGCATTATCTATCAATTTAATGCCGACCCACAGCAGAGAACAAGCATTATATGTAAGTAACTATTCATTCCCGATCATACGATATTTATCAGTAATCGGAAACACATCAAATAATTGCATGTTCATCTCCAGCATGTGTGTAAAACTGGAGTATGCCAACTGCACCAAGAAAATTAAAAAGACGTTAAACATCCAATTAAACCGAAACCCCTGAAAGGCCTGGAGCATGGCTAGCGCAAGAGAGTGCTAGCATTTCCGGAAGCGCCTAGAAGTTAAAATGGAAGCATTTTTATTTCTAAAAACTCCTCTAAGCTTGTTTATGGAGGATTTGCTGTGTCTTTTCTAGGAAGATATGATACAGAAAAGTCTTTCCACTTGACCACAAATTGCTTGGACAGTGTCAAGCTTGCATTCATAGCACTGCGGAAAATTCATAAAATCATTCAATTTTGCTTCATCCTGTGGGACTAAGGAAGGACAGTAAAGAGTTCCTTTATCCTACAGTGATGAAGATGGATCCTGCTGTAGAATGTCTATTCAGAAATATCAGGTACACGGAGTAGTCTTCTTTTCTGCTTTGTTGCAAGATTTTTCACAAATAAATAAACTTTTTATCCAGCACAGAATATTCTTTTTTCAGTGAAAACATTGCACTAACAGCCAAATGGACTTCAGCCGAGAACACAATGGAAACCACACTCGCCAGGTGAAACCAGTAAGACTGCTATGCTTTCTAGAAATTTTCGTGGATCCTGGCCCACGACCATGCATGCTATGTGGAACCTCTATTACTTTGACACCATGATGGCTTTGTAGAAATGTTTGTAGCCTTTAAGGGAAATGTGGTACTTACTAAAAGAAGATATAGGATTTGTTTTTATATTGGAGTTTAGGAACTATGCAGGAAGGATTCGTAATGAAAGGATGCTGTTTAAAGTGTTGCCTCCTCTGTAAGTGCGAGGTCTTTTTGTGGGTTCTGAGGGTAGTCTGTGGTTACGGGGCAGTGTTCTTTATTCATACTGTTGTTTACCACTGGTGCCCCATGGCACTCAATTTGAAAGACTAAGTTGCTCTTTTTGGCATTTGGTTCTCTCATTGTAGCAAATACAGGCACTCCGGGCTAGCTCCAGAAGGTGGAGTGAGGTAGAAATTAAAATATGATGTGATGCAATAAATAACACTTATTAACACCAGTGTCCAGTCATGTATTTCCTCTAAAAAATAGGTTATTAATAGCTAAGTAACACAGATAAGTTAAAAGTAGGACACAGAAAGCAGAAGGCACTAGCACCGTCTGGGTGACCCTATATGTTGTTTTAGCATATTAGTGCTGGGCGTTTGATTTCTGATCATGTTGGCTGTGTGACCAGTGTTATCGTATGCAGTTTGGTTCGGCCTTCAGAGGCATCTTCTGCAGTGCTGCGGTCTCTAGTCTTTGGCTAGACCTTTTCTCACACAAAATGGGAAGAAAGTTGGGCATGCAGATCTGCTAACAATGGACCCAGCTGGTCCTGTACTACATCGGTGAAACAAAGTCTTACAAAATCCTCGATTCTTTTCAGATACACGCCTTGCAAACCACTGTACCTTGGCAGGATGTATACTCTGCTCTGCACCTGCATTCTCCCTCTCTTGTTATGTCAGCATCTCTGGTAAAATAATGGAAGGATTTCTATAATCTGAGTAAGAGAATTCGGTCAACCTGGTATTCTGAACTTTAGTTGAAGGATTGGTTCGCCAAGTTCCTTGCTCAAACCTATCTGATTGTCATTGCCTGTCATTGGCAACTCCAGATTAGACAGATCAAAATGTCTTGATTCGGTTAAGAATAGTAATAAAAGAAACAAACATATCCTCTAGAAACAATAAAATCTCATAATTTGACAAAACTGTACCAATTTACTAATGTTTTCCTATACAGCAGAAAATCTCAGTGAAACTTGATTAAAAATGCCTCCAAATATGACCTAGATCCAAGAGAGCATACTCATCATAAAAATATGTGCAAATAGCGCAATCAAGCATAAAACAAGTAAAGTTAGCACATGTGAGCATAATGTTTTCTTCTGGTTAATTAAGTGTTGGATGTATTCAGACACCCCTAAACAAATAGGAATAGAGGGTAATAATTGAATCTAGCATAGCGACTCAGTGTTTTCTAAAATCGGCATCCCTCAAAATTGGAATCAAAAATCGATTTTAAAGGGGGACATGCAATTAAAAAAAAAAAAGCATAAAATAAATAAGTGTTTGAAGTGATCATGAAGCGCAGGGACAAATGAACAGAATACCAAATAGGTTCCAGAAAAGCAACCAAAGAGTGTATGGTCTATAGATACATATATGTGTTGAATGTTAGTGACCCACGTTAGAAAAGGTTCCATTCAAGGTGATTTGGTAACTGTTACACAGTCAATCACTGTACATTTTGAGAATTCGGTGCTCTCTTTAACATTACACAAAGCATAAAACTGATCCCTGACTGGAAGCAGAGAGAGCCTCTGGTTAAATAATTCTGGAATGTGAGAGTACACACTTTCTTTATGTAACCCAGCCAGGGTACATGCTGGTTAAAGGTAGTATCTGAAAGAGACAATTAGTTATGGATTCCTCACCTTAGAATTACCCCCAGGCGTCAGACTGGATCCGGAGAACTGTTTCCTCAGCAGTACCTCTGCGCATCGATAGGTGGCGTTTGTCGACTCCGTGTTCGTCGTTGGCGCCGGAATGACGTCACAGTATCTACTTAGACGCCTCCCTTGTGTGCTGATGTTAGTTCTTTCTTTTTCTGTGCCAGCCTGTGTTGAGTCGGAGACAGCAGTACCTGGACTCACTTTTTGACTCAGTTTTTGCGACTTTTGTCGACACCTTTTTTGAGTTGATCGACTCCTGGTGCACGGAGGGATGTCACGTCGGACCGGCTTTAAGGCTTGCGACTCTCGTCGCAAATTGATGTTGGTCACAGACCCGTACCTCATGTGCCTTTGGTGCCTGGAGCGCGACCACAACCTGAAGTCGTGTTCCGTGTCATTCGAGGTCCCGGTCGAGAGGGAGGTGGCGGGACCGGTCGCGGAGGCACCACCACCACTCGTCATTAAAGTCTTCGTCTTCAGGTAAGTTGAAGCACTAGAAGAAGGCGAAGAAGCATTATCGCTCTTTGCATTCTCCCCGTCCGTCAGCTGACGCGGGAAGCGGAAGGTAGTCGTCCGCCTCCTCCCCCGGAGCCTGTTGGGGCGACTCCGGCCTTCGCTCCCTTACCGAGAGCCGGAGCAACCCCTGCCCAGCGTTGCAACTTTTATGAAGCTTAACATTCCATCTTATGGCAGCCCGGCTCCGCTGGCGCGCCCTCGGACCCCACGTACTCGGTTGGGGGCTCTAGGCTTTCGATGCCGGCGGCTTCAGCTCTGGCGCTGCCGGGCCCCCAACGAACCTGGCCTGGATCCGGATCGGCTCCGATCGACCTCGTGACACCTCCTGCGCCAAATTCAGTGCAGACGCCCCCGTGACCCCCGATGCTGGTTGTGTCCCCAGCCTATGTCTGCCCCAGCCTCCCCCTCAATGAGGGCACGGAGCTGGACCGATGTGGTCCGACGTCCAGACCAGCGCTGGTTGGTACTTTTGTACCCCTGTTCTCCCTGATGTCTCCTACCACCCTGAGTGGTTTACAGGAGAGGGTGAAGAGGACTGGGAGTGGTCTGTGGACCCTCTTGCAGACCAGTTAGAGGAACTGGACTGGAGAGAGGAGTTGGGTGATGGCAGTGGTCTGGACACCTCCCCAGACCTGGGCATGCATACTCCCCCTACTGTGGCTACAGAGGAGGGTGCATCTTACACAGAGGAGTTGCGTAGGGCGGCCGAGGCCTTAAACCTAGAGCTTCCTACAGTAGCGGTCGGGACAAACCTCATGACCGAGGTGCTTCAGCCGGCAGTGGCCTCCTCGAAGCCCCTGCTGCCGTTCAATGAGGCCCTTACAGACATCCTTTTGGGCACTTGGTCCAAGCCCAACACAGGGGCTCCTGTGGATAGGATGATTGGCCGACGCCACCCCCCGGCCCTGGGCGGCCCCATTTTCCTCTCACAACATCCCACCCCAGAGAGCTTGGCGGTCCAAGCCTCAAGTTCCAAGGGCGCATTCCATACTGCACCACCCGATAGGGAATCCAAGAAGCTGGACCATCTTGGGAAGAAGATGTTTTCGTCCCCCAGCTTGGTACTGCGGTCGGGGAACACCGCATGTCTATTAGGCCGTTATTCCCACTCTGTGTGGGACATGGTTGCGCATGTGCTGCCAGAGTGCTCAGAGGAGGCCCGGCCTGTGCTGTCCAGTGCAGTTGCCGAAGGGAGAGACGCAGCGAAGTTCGCCATATGATGTGGGCTGGACACCGCCGACTCACTAGGCAGGACGATTTCCACGTCGGTAGCTCTTAGACTGGAAACGTGTAATATTTAACATTCGCATAAGCAACAGCCATTTTGCCTGCGATGTCCATTTCGTTTCCTTCGTAATTCTTTCGTCCCCTGCTGTTCGCCTTTTCACTCTGCTTGTGTCATCTATTTTAGTTGACCTCCTGACATGGCTAAGCAATGTACGTGCTGGGGGTTTGTAGCTGCCAGTGCACCTTGTCTCAGATGTTATCTGTTGACTGTTTCCTGCCGCCATAAGCATTCCTGCTCCCCCTCCCTATTTGCTGACCACGTAGTCATCTGTCTGCCTTTGTTTGCTGATAGCTATTTCTAAACTTGTTCTTTCCATTTCTGTCCATATGCTTACATTGCAACAAAACTGTATAAAAAGGACAATGGTTTGTGAATCCAGTGTACTTCCTCCTGCAGCACTCGAGAGTGTTGTGTGGACGTGGTCCCACTCATGAGTGATTAATAAACTTGTTATTTTATTTCAACCCCAGTGCCGATCTCCATTTTGTTGGTCTTTGGACCCGTGGACAAGAGGGTGACCCTGCACCAGTGTGCTCACTTTTAGGTGCATTTCCACAGTTGGCGGCCAAACTTGGGGGGCCCAATTGGAGACAAACCATCTGAAGGAGTGGTCTCGACGGAGGATCGAAATATCACTGAGGATGCGTACTGCATGAGGAGGCCCTTGTCTTTGCAGGCCGATGTGTCTTTTCCCGTTTTCCCGATCTGACCCTCCGGGTGGTGGCCGGTCTTGACTGGGGTTTTCTTTGGCGTAAATCTGCGGTGACCATTATGTCGACCAGAGATCGGCAGGTGGGAGTTGGAGACTTCTGTTTGGTAAGGTTGCTGAAGCGGCACTCTTGATTTGCTTGGTTTGGTTTTTTGGTTTAGTTTTAGTATTCATTCTTTGTAAAGACTAAAGGCAGGTAATGTGGAGATTTTTCTCCTTTTGGAATATTTGTTTGGAATAGTAATATTTTACATCTACTTATAAAAACATGCCTGTTCTCAGCACACTGTGTAAGTGGTGTTGCTGCTCTTGTGGTACCAAGAAAAATTTAGAGCAAAGTAAGCCGGCTCCTCCAGAAGGGACCCCAAATAGAGAGATTTATATCAAATACGGTATTATTCCCATAATGTATGGTTCATTGTGGAACAAATACTCAAAGAAAGAGTCTAATTTACAATGGCGAGTGAATGGGTCATTCAATTTTAAAAAGGTTCAATATGTAGAACAGTGTTTATTTAAAAGAAAAAGTAGACAGGATATGTTTGCTTGTACGTATGTGGGATAAAGAAGTGCGAGAGAGAGAGAAAGGAGCAGAAGCTATAGCAGAGAAAGAGCAGCAGAAAACAATATATCAAAAAGCGGTGGAATTAAAAGACAAAGAAATCAAGGAAAGAATAGAAAAGGAAGATAGGAAACGTCGATTAGAGGTAAATGGCAAGTACCCTATTAGGCGCCCTATCTATCTCATACTTAATAAACCCCAGGATGATTGCATCCTATTAAAACAAAACCCTCACCCCCGTATACACTTCCCGCTCCAAGTGCTCCTGAGATGGATGCCTCTGACGAGGAGGACTCTTCCTCAGAGGATAAAGATAAAGACAAGCAAGCTCGGCGACAGACTCGCTCCACTTTGACTAAAGCAGAAAAAGATGCATTGAAAACCGCTGCTAGAGAGGAAGCTCGCCGGGCTACCACTGCACCGATCCTCGTAGCTATGATTCAACAATGGAAAGATATAGACCAATTATATTTCGTAGAAAAATTCTCTTGGGAGGTGCTATATGGTTGGTGGCATATTTCTTATGAAACAGAGCCAGATGATATAAGTACTGATTATAAACAGTTAGTAGATGGGACTTTCCTTTTTTCGAACCTACCTGACATGATTAGACAAGTGGTTAAATTAAGAAATGACACATTGCGTTTGCGAAAGGAGCAAGAATTAGTTAGAAAAAACAAAGTTGTAGAAACAGTTCAATCCCAAGCACAGAAAGTAGATGCTCCGGTGGATGAGACTGAACCCAGTAGTAGTGAAATTACTATGAAACCAATGCGTGAAGCTGCACCCATGTATGTTCCTCTGAAGGGTGCGGGAACAAATGATGATAAAACTTCGGATGATGCAAAGGGATATTTTATATATAATTGGGTTTACACCCCTTGGAGTCGAGCAGTTGTTATGGCTCTTAAGGTTGCTTTGCCTGACCCCTGGAAAAATCCTACCGCCTTTTATGAGGAGGTGGAAGGAGCTATCCGCTCCTGCACTATGACCTTGCCAGATATTGATATGTTCTTTGGGCTTATTTTGCCCCCTGATATGTGGAGAACAATACGTAAAATAGATGATAATGTGGCATTTGGTGATACCTGGGAACATTTAGAAGAAAGATGCGGAAAGAGAGCCTGCGCAGAAACCTCAGAAGGAGATGTTAGATCTTCCTAAAGCTATTGTGACTAAGTGGAAGACTCTCGTACCCCCTAAATAAAGTTAGCGTCCTGTAAACAGAAAAAGAATGAGTCCGTTTCTGATTTCTTTTCAAGATCCGAGGAGACGTTCCATGATTTTAGCGGCCAGCCATTGGCCGATGATACAGGTAAGCATTTGTTTGTCAACAAGTTTGTCACTAATATGTCACCGGAAATAGCTAGTCGCTTAAAGCCTAGCGAGAGTTCTTGGACCACGTCTTCCCCGGTTTCCCTTTTGACCATGGCCCAATATTATGAGCGTCAGGAACAGGAAGCAAAAGGTAGGGAGGTTAAGAAGGTTAAAGAGTGAAAGACAAAAGTTATGTTGGCTCAAGTATAATGCCTACCATTTAGGGGAGGTGGAAGAGGCGGACTTGCAATGTATACACCTGGAGTGCCCCCTCTCCCTCGAGCAAATTTGTCCCCTGATCAGTGTGCTTATTTGTGAGAAAGTAGCTCTGTATATACTGTTCCCAAATAGGTACGGTGTGTACAGAGTCCACAGTCCCCAGAGGTTTGGCAGAGGTTAAAGTTAGATATAACCTTACTCTCTAAAGTGGTAGCTTGGTCGAGCGGTAAGGCAGTATCAGAGGACAGTGTAAAGCATTTGTTGTACACACTCAGTCAGCAAATGTTCTCACACACTCAAGAACTGAACTCTAGGCCAATGGTTTGTATAAAAAATATATGGTTTTATTTTAGAATCAACAATAGGTATCAAAATATACTTTCTCAGAATGAGATGCTTTAGTTAAATACTTTGCAATAGGCAATTGACTTTTGCAGATAATAGTTACAGTTTTGTTGCAATGGGCAACACAATAATACATTGAGCGCAATGGAAATTTTAAGTTATGTGCACTTGATTACTTTCAGGATTACTTTTCTAACTCCAGGACTGGATCCTAGATTCAGTCCTGGGACAGTTCTTGGAAACAAGTGAGTAAATTCGTTTTGGTTACTGTTGTGGTTTTTAAGCAATATTTTGCTATTTTAAAAGTTGACACTTAGAAGCTTTGGCTAATCAAATTACCAATGTTATCCTATGAGAGGAAATTCACTTAGTAGGTAAGTAGGGTTATGGTTACTTTTTGTAGGTCAGTGTTGGATCCTAGATCCAGCATTAGTGTACCACCTGTAAGCAGTTGAGCAACTGCGTTTGTTACACAGGCGATATTTAAGGAATATTTATAAGTTTGCAAAATCGACAGAAGAAATTTCATAGAAAAACATTAAATGGTTTCCTATGGGAGAAAATTCAAATTACGGGTAAAGTATGTTCTTGTTACTTTTGTAATCCAGTGCTGGGCTCCTAGGCTCAGTACTGGGGCATCTATCTAAAACAAGTAAGTAATTACGTTTTCACAGTTGGTACGATTTTTAAAGAATATTTGTAGTTTGCAGAAATCGACACTTCGAAGAAATTTCACAGAAAAACAGTCAATGGTTTCCTATGGGAGAAAATTGAGTTAGTGGCAAGTACGGTTGTAAGTACTTTTCAGGGTCCGTGCTAGGCACCAAGATCCAGCACTGGGATCTCTCCTAATAGCAGGTGAGTATTTCCGTTTTCGTTACTCGGTTGATATTAGGTGAATGTTTTAAAGTTTAGAAACTCCACACTTATAAGAAATTTCAGAAGAAGCCAGTCAATGTTACCCTATGGAAGAAAAGTGAGTTATCGGCTTTTGGGTAAGTACTTGACTGGCAGAGTTAAGGTTCTGGGCACAGACTCCGGGGTCTCACAGGGACAGGTAAGTACAGTTGTTACACCCTCAGCGGCACAGGGGCAGCCGGGTGCAGAGTGAGTAAGGCCCAATGTTATCCTACGGGAGGCAGGGGGGCCTTGGTTGGTGGCTGCTGACTAGCAGGCCACGCAGCTGTGGGAAGCTGGGCTCCTGGTCACTTGCTCAGGGCAAATGGGGAAGTAGGTAAGAGTAGAAGTTGCACTGCCAGGGCCACTCGGGCGGCTGGGTGCAGGGTGCTTTTGAGCCTTCGGGCGCTCAATGGATTTCAATGGGAAAGCTCCAGGACGAACAAAGGCTGCAAGCTCGGTGACGAAGATTCTTCAGGTGGCACCACCACTTCGAGAGGTAAGTTGGGTAGTTGGAGGATAGGTAGGTACCCAGGAGTCTGGCACAGGGGGCCGCCGGGTGCAGGGGTGCCTTTTGATGTTGGGAAATCTTACCCTCTGTTGATCGCAGTTGGGGGGGGGTCCCTGGTTCTGAGGTTGCAGGCGTCAGGAGCATCGAGGTGGGTCCTTGGGTGCTGGATTTGGGGTCACAGTCACCGGGGAGGGGGGATGTCCTCTGGGTCTTTGTCCACTCTGGCATAGGCCAGGCTTGGCGGGTGCAGAGTGTGCAGGGTTCGCGGTTCTGGGCTGATGCCAGGGGTTAGAAACTTGCTTTGAGCAGAGCCTCTGCTCGTGGGAGTCCCAGGTGCTCAGAGTCACAAGGTAGCCAGGTCCTCCGGGGTTTGTGAGGTTGCTGGCCACAGGAGGTGCCGGGATTTAGCAGGAGCAGGTTCGAGGGTTGACAGGCCGGTAGGGCTGAGGCCAAATCAGTTGGTGTCTTACTCTTCTTAGCAGCTGCACGGCAGGCCTTCTTATTGTTCTTCTTTGCTAGTTTAGAATCTGGAATCTGAGGAATTAAGGTTCAGGATGCCCCTAAATACTAAATTTAGGGGCGTTACAGGTAGGTAAAGGGCAGGGACCTTTGTGTCCCTGTCCTGCGGTGGGTACACCCCCTATCCTGCCACTCTCCTGTGGGAGGGGGGCAGTGGCCCAGTCCTGATTGGGTAGGCCTCCCCATCTTCAAGATGGCGAGAGCCCGGAGATGTGCTTCACCTCGCCTCCCCCACCTGAGGGGTGGGTTTGGCAGGGCTTGCACATCCCCTGTCCTTACTTTGAGTGTCCGCCAGTCTTCCTGCCAGAGTGGGGGATCAGAACCGATGGGGGCCAGTTGCTGAGTACAGCAAGTGGCCTTGAGAAGCTCACAAAGGCGGCATGCCTTTGAAGCTTCCCCCTGCCCATCCTGGGGGAGGAGACCTAGCACCTCGCCCAGGATGTGCATTGTTGCAGGCCCAGGAGAGCGGGGGGCTCTCCACCCAGGGGTCCAGCAACATGTTTGCTGTGTGGCAGCCTAGGCAGCCTCTCAGACAAGACGTGGATTTTAGGTTAGGTTTCAGGGGGCATCTCTTAGATACCCTCTGTAGTGCTTTGTACATTAAATCCCACACTGGCATCAGTGCGGGTTTAATGTGCTGAGAAGTTTGATACCAAACTTCTCAGTCTTCAGTGTTGCCATTATGGTGCTGTGGAGTTCGTGTTTGACGAGCTCCCAGCACCATATACTCTTAAATGGCAGCACTGCACTTACAGTGCCCAGGAATGGACCTGGGTACTGTAGGGGCACAGGGCTCGTGCTCCTTGGCCACACCACTGGCATAGGGCACCCAGCTAGAGAGGTGGCTGATGTATGCCAGGGCAGTGTAGGTTGTGGGCATGGCACACAGGGATGCGTGCCATGTCGACTCTTTATTTTGTCTTGTACCCAGACACTCAGCCTGCAAGGGCAGTGTGTGTGTGTTAGGGTACAGGGCCTCTAAGAGTGGCACAAATAGTGCTGCAGCCCTTTGGGGCCTTCCCTGGTCACAAGGCCCTGGGTACCTATGGTACCATTTACCAGGGGCTGATATGTGGCCAGGGTTTGCTAATTTGGGTTTTAGGTTTTAGGGAAGGAGCATAGGTCCTGGGCACCTGATTGGCAGGAGTCCATGGCAAACTCAAACTACCTTCAGCAATTCAGCAAAAAGTGGGGGCATACCGTGCAAGAAAGATGTCACTTTCTCACACTATTGTAAAGAGACTGAGCATTGGAGTTCTGAGTGCCCTCTTTTGCGAGGTCAGCAGTACTAGCGGTGAAGGGTAAGTATGAGAGGATGCCCAGGGAATTCAGGAAACAGGGGAGGTACAGAAGCTCGTCCCAGGTTTGAGGCAGTTCAACAAGGACAAAATTACTCTAATACGTTTGATAGACGAAATCAATGCCAAATGTCTGATTATTCTGATGATGCACTTGCAGATTCCGATTACGCATAGGGATGCCTAGGATGGGGTAAGGGACCGGTTGAGGTGCCAGTAGATCAAATGGGTCCTTATGTTGACGCAAATGTCTTGGGATCTACTGATCAGTTTCTGGTTGACACACGGGCTACCCCTAGTGCTCTGTCTAAAAGATTAGTTCCTAGGGCTCCCCTGTCCGGCACAATGATAACATCAATAGGGTTTGATGGAACACCAACACCTAGCCCGCTTTCACAGCCACTTGAATTGGGACTTGACAAATTTACTGCAGCATGTCCATTTTTGCTTTCCCCTAATACGCCGGACATCATAGTGGGTATCGATATGCTTCAATATTTTTGTGCTACAATACGTTGTTCTCCGTAAGGTGTGCCTGTTATTTTAAATGATAATTATCCAATGGTTGAGAGATCTTGTGTTCTCAATGAGGATGCCGCTCTAGCGTCCCTACCTTGTACTTTGTGGGCTAGATCAGATACTGATGTGGGTCAAATGGTAATTCCACCTGTGCACATCCAAGTAAAGGAAGGTGTTTCATTGCCTCGTCTGCCCCAATACAAAATATCCCGAGAGGGTGAAGAAACACCAGCAGGTATTGTTCAGGATTTGATTAAAGTGGGGGCAGTGGAAGAAGTCCCCACAATACTTGCAATAGCCCTATCCTTCCTATCTTGAAAAAAGACACACTAAAATGTACAGATTCATTATTGATTTGCGAGAGGTTAATAAAATTGTAGTGCCCCAATAACCGGTAGTTTCTGATATCACGACCCATTTAACCTGAAAGCCGCTATCTATTTGGATTTACACAAAAAAATAGATCCTTCCGGTTCTGTAGAGCTCCACAGGGCTACACAGAAAGTCCCAGTATTTACAGTCGGGCCTGGAAAAGGCAACTTGATTCCTTTCCTGTACCAAAAGGGGTGGCCCTCATTCAGTATGTCGATGATATTTTGTTAGCTGCTGACACTACTGAGCAATGTGAAGAAGGTACATTGTTACCGTTTCTTGCATCACATAATCACAAAGTCTCTAGAAAGAAATTGCAGTATTGTAGACAGCAGGTTACCTATTTAGGTCACCTCCTGTCTAAGGAGGGACGTGCACTCACACCAGATCGCATTCAGACCATTTTAGATACTCCTATGCCCCGTACTCAGAAGGAAGTCTGTGCACTGATTGGCCTTCTTTTTGTAGGCAGTGGATCCCCAGTTTTTCGCACATTATTAAACCTTTGTTGGCCCTTTTGACTAAAGACACTCCGATGCCCCTCCCATGGACTACTGAATCTCAGAATGCCTTCCAACAGTTACGCAAAGCTTTGTTCTGCACCAGTATTATGAACTCCAGACTACACTAAGACTTTCACACTCTATGTACACGAGAGGGAAGGTTGGTTGTGCCCTCTCGGTTTTAACACAGATGTACGGTGATAAACAACATCCTTGTGCATATTTCTCAGCTGTCCTTGACCCAGTCGCTCACGCGCTGCCTGGATGTATCCGAGCGGTGGCAGCAACGGCTGTATCTATACGTCAGAGTGAGGGAATAGTTTTGTCACACAAACTGCTTGTGTTAGTACCCCATTCAGTTGAGTCTTTGCTAAATCAAACAAAGACGCAACATTTGACTAGTGCTCGTTTGACAGGATATGAATTGACACTTTTGGCCCCCCCATATCACGTTAAAAAGATGCCTGACATTAAACCCTGCCACGTTGTTGCCATTTCCAGCTACTCAGCCACAGTCACGAGTCACATGATTGTATATTTCTCACTGAAGAGCAAACAAAGGGTCGTGTTGACCTACAAGATACATCTCTTTCTAGTGTTGATGGGGAGTTATGGATTCATGGCTCATGTTTAAAATTACCTGATGGCACTACATCTGCTGCCTATGCTATTACGACACTTCAGACAGTAGTTGAGACAGCTCGGATCCCACAGAAGTCGGCCCAAGCGGCTGAACTGGTTGCACTGACGAGAGCATGTGAGCTTAGTACAGACTTACTTGCCAACATTTTTAGCGACAGCCAGTACGCTTTTGGGGTGGCACACAATTTTGGACGCTTATGGAAAGAAAGAGGCTTCCTCACCTCACATGGGACACAGATAGTGCATGGAGAATTAGTGCATAATCTTCTTACTGCCCTAACCTATCCTAAGAAAGTGGCAATTGTTAAGTGTAGTACACACAAGAAAGTCACTGATAAAATAGGAGCAGGTAACGCCTTTGCAGATCACACAGCCCGTGAGACCGCAATGCAGCAAAGTACCACATCTATGTATGTGGTGAAGTCACAAGCTGAAAGTTGGCATGATGCCAGGCAAGAGGTGCTGGACATGCAACAATCTGCCTCCGCTGACGAACTAGACCAATGGTCTAAGGAGGGAACACTGGATGATGAGGCCTGCTGGAGGAATAAAGATATGACCAAATGGAAGTTACCCACAGCATACTTCTACCCTTTGATTCACATGGCACATGGGCCGGCACATGTTGGTGCATCCTCAATGGTAAACCAACTTATGCAAGTTTGGGATCATCCTGATATTGCTGGCACTGCTAAAAAGATAGTCCAGTCTTGTCTGGTCTGTCTCCAGTATAATCCTGCAAAGGGAACGCAAACTCCAACAGGAGGGTTTGCGACACCAACTGCACCTTTTGAGGTCCTGCAAATGGATTACATTCAGTTTGAGCGTTGTAACAATCTTAAATACGTCTTAGTAGTAGTTTGCGCCTTCAGTATATGGGTGGAGGCATATGCTACGAAGGATAATACAGCTCTCATGACAGCAAAAGTTCTCCTTACAGGAGTTCTTTCCTCGACTCGGCATTTGTCGAGTCCTATAGAGTGACAACGGACCTCATTGCTTTGGGCAAGTTGTAGACTATGTCATGAAAGGGTTGGGGATTAAGCAGAAATTTCATGCTGCTTTTCACCCACAGTCAGCAGGCTGGGTGGAGCATCATAACTCCACCCTGAAATTGAAATTGGCTAAAATACAGGCTTCCACGTCTTTGAAATGGCCTGATGCACTGCCCCTAGCCTTGCTTTCTATCAGTTCGATACCACATACACGATCTGGCCTTACGCCATATGAAATTGTCTTTGGAACGTCCATGAATATTTGGGGGGTCCCTAAGCCTCGCCCTATACATGATGTTCCCCACATATTGATGAGTGACTATTTGTCACAGTTAACTGACAACTTGTCTTCTATTTATCAGCAGGTACGGAAAGCTCTTCCAGACAGATTGCAGGGTGATGGACACAATCTGTGAACCTGGTGACTTCGTTCTGACAAAAATCTTCCAGTGGATGAACAACTTGGCACCTCGTGACATGGCCCAGAGCAGGTCCTCCTTGCTACCAGAACTGCAATGCGAGTAACCAACAGGAAGAATTAGTTCCATGCCAGCCATTGCCGAAAAGTTCCGTTCCCCTTCTGGTTACCGAGAAAGGACGAGCTGCATCACCTGAAGGGCCTGAGGAAGTCTTCCCAGACCACACGATTCCTGGTGCCTCTAGATATCTGCTTCGATCCAGGAAGAAAGACATTTCATTGCAAAGAGAGACTGTTTGAGCCACTGTCCTGGGGGGTTAAAGACTCACTACAAAGGGAGGTAGCCTTTTAGTGACTACTCGTCTCAACGTTAGTGAAGAAACCAACGCCCGCCCAGGACCTTGGGGCATCATCTGTTTTGTTATTTGCTGACGAGATTAACATGCCTGAGGAGAAGAAATCGAATGCTGCAAAAATCTGTAGCAAATGCACAATGTTCATCACTGGACTAACTTTGACTGCTGACATTATTGCTGTGATAATGTGGATTGTGGATGAAGTAACTCCGGCTCAAAACGTACTGACTGCTACTACTCCTGTTGAAGAAATAAAAACCTTCTCAGGGATTTCACTGATACACCTGGTCCTTTTAAACCAACAAAAAAGAGATTGGCACAGCTGTGATATAAAAACAATGCATTTATTAAACCTCACATGAGGGAGATTGCGTCACACAGTACCCTCAAGTCACTGTAGGAGGCATTCTAAGGAGTACAGAGAACAGGGGCCTTATATACCCACAGAGGGGCTCAAAAGAAGGCGGTACAAGTACACATGAGAAGAGTTACACACATATATGGTCATACAGAAAATGTACAGTCAACAAGTAGGAGGAGTAAGGAGTTGCTGACATCAGTTAGAACAGCCTGACAGTTATAACATAAGAGCAGGTGCATTCTACTAGCTAGGCCTTTCTGGGCATGTGCGAAGTTCTGGAAGAGGGAGAAAGCAAATGGCTAGCACATAGCTAACTAAAATGGCTGCCAAGTACAAAATGGCTTTCAGCTCATGCTAACAGATTCCTGCAATCTTTAACAGATGGTCCTCTTAGCAAGAGCTAAAGACATTCCTTTGATCTAATAGGAACATAGAAAATATTTTGCACATTTATTTTCATAAATTCATCAATATTTTAATCCATTGCTAAGTGGGCATTTCTCATTCTAAATATTGTTAAGCGGGCATATATAAGGTATAAGCAGGAGTACAAAGGGAACAGGGCATTGGATCATACAGATAGCAGGAGAGAGTAATGACTATTATCACAAACAGAACTATCAATATTTTTCAACCCTAAGCAGAAAGCAAATCCTTGAACCATCTAGTCCAATTCCATGTAAAAACCATTTTCAATAGACTTTTCCAGTGTTCTTTTTATGAGGGCTAGAGTATCGATCATTATAGTCAAGGAAAGGGTAAAGTAACATTTGTCAACTGCTCCGATTAACTTTTCTCTCGCAGAATAAACATTATTCCTAATCCAAATATTAAAGCAGTCAGACATATTATTACAAAAACAATCCTGGATCCAGGGGACCAGGAGGACCACACAGGGCCATGAGAATTAGGACGAGGAGCCGCAACGGGCTGCTTCTCCTCCAAAATGGGACAACCAAAGGGGTACATTTTTAACAAAAAAGAAGTCGTACTTGGGAAATTTAAGCCGCTGTACAACCAGCCAGAGGGGATTCTTCTCCCGGTGTCCGTTTTGAGCCTCACAGGCAGGGTCTTGTTGTTCCCACAGTGGAGCAGCGCAACTCAGGAATCACGGGCCAGTTTCAAGGGAAAAATTTCTTCTATCAGGATAAGGCAATTACCTTCCGGGGTAAATGCCCTCAGCGATCCTGTCCAGTGTCTCACGCAGTGAACCAGTTTTCTTCACTTCAATCTAACAGGCACAGCACCTGTACCCTGAACTCAAGTCCTTCCCTAACTCCTGTTTTGCTCTGCTGGCACACTGCTCTTTCGTTGGGGCCACAGATTGTATCCAGTGTGCCCTGGTATCTCTTGATCAACAAACAAAGGTGCAGACTTTACAGCCAGCATTCAGGAGCGTGATGCTGAAGCAACCGTTGTTTCAAAGGGGGTCACCTCAAGTAAAAGCCTCCTTGCCGTTCTGGTCGGTCTGTGACTCTCTCAGCTGGGCATCAAAAACTTGATCCACGATTTCTCCTTTCTGATTTGTGACCCCGTCTTTCGCCCAAGACAGTTGCAGGGGTACACACTTCACATCCCAGTGCTTCCGGCATTCTACCTTCACTGAGATCCTAGTTGCCAGCAATGCCTGTGCTGGTTACATTCACCTTGGCTTCAAGCTGGACTGGTGCTGACTCCCCAGGCTGAATCTGATGTCCGGGCCCCTCTGGCAATGGTTGTAAGACAGCAAATATCTATAGGTGGACAGAACAAAAGGTCTTTAGACAAGGCATAAAAATAATCTATCAACGGAGAGGATATTCTCAAAATACTTCCTAGTCCTGGTGCGACCCATATATTAGCAAGGCACCCAAGAACCACTTCATCTATCTGAGAGTAAAAAACCCTGGACCTATTACTCGATTTGAAGCAGCTAAGGAAGTCTGTGTTCATTTACTAACTTCTGAGGAAAAGAGAAAAACAATACAGACATACTCTAAATCCTTACATTTGTGTACTCCTATATTATTCATCTGAAGACCCTCAAGAAAAAAGGAAATGTTCTACACTTTTACTCATAGACTTTGCATTACTTGTACAGGACTGCAGATACTTCTAAAATGATTTCTCTTAATAAAAGCACCTACATTGCACGCTTAGGCCCATGCTCTCGTGTTATAGGTGCAGCAGGAAAATCTAAAACTGCTAATTTTAACAGGGATTCTTATTACATAAAGAACTAAAAACTTCAACATAGTGGGTGCATACATTTCTCCAGCAGAACATGTTGTGACAAACAAACTCCTATAAAACAATATTTTCCTCAAAAATGTTTGCTAAGGATCATATGGGCGTCTTTCCTGCATTCTACTTTTCACGATCCAAGCGATGCACCATCAGCTCTAGTAAGGACTGTCAGTTTATTTACACAGACTAGCTAATAAAAGACTAGCAATGCCCTTGCAAAACTGTATGTAGCATGACAATAACATAAACAATAATGGTGTTATCACCTGAAAATATTAGAACAAAAAGTTCCCCTTAAAGATCAAATAAGGGAACAGCAATCTAGACTACTCATCCTTTCATAATTTCATCAGACAGGATGGGCAGTAACAGCATATTTATCTATTCATTTTATTAATGCTAACAATTTGTAAAACAGTATTACTGAATAGCCAATTAAATGTCTCATGGCTATTTCCTAGACAGCTTAGACAGGCCCAAAAGAGATTGAGAAAAAGAGAGAGAAAACATAAATTTGCCTACCCTTAATTTGAAGAGAAGCAAGCCTCCTTCCCCCATTTCGACAATAGGAAAACCTGAAACTGGTTTTACTTCTGTCGACACTATCATCCCCTATTTGTAGCAACTGGGCATAAACAAAGTTATAGGAGGTAAATAGCACATTGAGCTAGCTAAAAACATGAATAACCAACCATCAATTCCTTTAGCAAGTATACTAGTTGTAACATGAGGGCACATGAATTCAAACTAAATCCCATTGCCTCCTTAACTCAGCCCTAAAAGCATTAGTGCTATATACATGGCAGAGCCATTCTCTTAATCAGAGTTCACATATATCATTATATTTCCCTCTGTTCATATGAGTGCACAAAAACTTGCTTTTACCAAAAAAAAAGTAAGCAAAACTTCTCTTTCTCTCCCTGCCTTGCCATCTCGTCTTTCAAAACATTTCAAAGGTCGAAGTGTCAAAGCAAACTTTGCTCTGAGCCCTGCTAGGCTTCTAAATGTACAACTCGACCTTTAACCCTTTACCAGCTGTCCTATTTTGTGTGCAAGGCGTTCCATGCGGTTTTTCAATTCAAAGTGACTATGAAGAATCACAGCTGAAAGGCAGTCCTGTTATTCCTGTTTTCCAGTAATTTAGAGGTAAGAGAATAACTTCTGCTGGGTTTTTATATTTATTTATATTTGTAAGCAGTGTGTGGAGTGCTTGTCTAGCAGTATAGAGGTCAGCTATTCATTCTATACTTACATGTGTGCATTTACTGAAGCCTAAGAGCAGTTTGAAAGCTGCTCTGAGTTGCAGAACTGCTTTTAAAAGGTGAATTTTGCCCAATTTCGACTTTGGTGTTTGGGGCACTTAAAAATGAATTTCCTACATATCTTTGGTATATTAGTCATCCCCAGAATATCCTCTACATATCCCAGAGATGGGGGATCAGAAATGTATAAGGTACACCCTTATAAAAATGAGTTTTGTACGCCTGGGTGAAGTGACATTTTCCATATTAGTTTCCCCCCATTGCTGCAAAACGCTGCTTAAATTCAACTTTAATGCAAGGAGTTCACAGTATTATTATTGGGCATTATAAAGATCAAAAAATGAATTTATTGCACTTATCTTTAATAACATTTTTTTTATATAATCAAAATTCCCCTTTTTATTATTATTTTTTAATAACTCCAACCCTTTTTATGGTTGCACATATGAAAAGCAAGCGTCGTTCCTTTCCTATCATATTGAAACACATTCATTTATAACGTTAAGCACAGAAGCCTTACTTGAAACATGAAAGTCTGCGCAACTTATAAGGACAGTTATTATTTAACATCAAAACCATGGATGTGCTTATGTAAAAAGGCATTAAGAAAGGAAATCCCTTCTTATCTTTTCTCTGTTATCCAAAATAATGAAACTGTATTTCTAACTTTTAAAACCGCAGTCTCTAATGCAGGCCATTATACCAGGTTTACACTGACTTAAAATCTAGGTGACTCAGCATTTTCCCCTCTGTAGCCTGCAGTCAGAAATAGCCATGTGCTATTGACACAGCTGTTGCTTGTGATCAGCAGGCGTCGAATTCTCACGCCTTTCAAGCCAGCACAAATCTATTGTTCTGTAATGTGTGTTTAGTTCAACAACAACCAACTCACTCAGATAATGTGAATGCCTTTTAATACCGAATACATAAGGATAAATGCTGTGACATTTTGTATCTTAGTCTAAATTATTGTAAAGCCCACAATTTCGTTTTTTCTTCCTTTCTATGAGGCCTATTTTATTCCTATTGATTGTGAATTCTAATTTTATCTTTAGCATTGTGGCAATTTGCACACATGTATAGTGACTTACTCTGTCAATTTTAATGATAGCGTGCCGCTATTTAGCATATATTACATAATTCATTGCTGGATTATTTTAAAATATATTTTATTTTAATGATATTTTGCATAACGGAATAATGACAAAAAAAACACATTGAGCTCATTCCAGACATTTTCAGAAGGGGGTCATATACTCAGAACACACAATAGAGCGCGCTTAAGGCTAGCCATTCTTACACAAAGAGCGCAATCGCTACTTACTCACACAAGTACCACAAACAAACCACATAGACATTTAAACACACATTTAACCCACAAATCAACATTTAGGACAGAAACAAACGACAGCCCACAGACTGTACTGAAACCAAACCATTTGTAAATATTAATTGTAAGTCATATTTACAAGAAAAGCTCTCAAAAGTAGTTCAAAACATCCCAAAGACTGTTCCATTTTCAAGAAGCCAAAATACACCAAATTTGCTAGTTTTGGCTGGCAGAACACCAAATATCGCTCTGCATATCACCACTTATGAATGTTACTAAGTGCACAGACCAGGATCCTTTTTATGTACATATTTAGTTCCTTTGGGGTACTAGTCACCAAGGAAGAAATACGTTTTTATACATAAACCTATTTAGGTATCCCCTCTAAGGGAGCCGGCTGATTCCATACAAGTTCCATAATGGTACCTCCAAGAAAGCAACACATTCTACGATGTGTGCTAAGAACAGGCATGCTAAGAATATTGCAACATATACAATATTATACACAAAGTAGCACTTAACTCAAAGTGTGCTGTTCAAGTTTTCAAAAGTTTCTCATTACCTGCCTACATAAATTGCAATTTACATATTTCCAAATTCCAAATATTGGGCAATTTACATACAATTCCAAAAAGCGTCGCAACAAATGACCTTACCAAGCACAAAAATCTCCCACCTCTCAGTGCCAAGTTCTGAGTGACCTAACGGTCATTTTTAGAATACTCACGCCAAAAACGTTCTCAGTCAGGAACGGTAAACATTTGGAGGAGTCAAATCAGGAAGACTAGAAATATACTGGACTGCAGAGACAGAGAATCTCAGTGTGGGGTACCTCCTTAATAGTGTCCTGTCCTGTCCTCCTCAGTAGATTCCTGTCTCCCATCAAGACCACTCCCTTGGATAGCCACTTCTCTGATGAGGTCCATGTTGAGCGCCAATTGAAGAAATAAAAACCTTCTCAGGGGTTTCACTGATACACCTGGTTCTTTTAAACCAACAAAGAAGAGATTGGCACAGAAGCTGTAATATAAAAACAATGCATTTATTAAACCTCACATGAGGGAGATTGCGTCACACAGTACCCTCAAGTCACTGTAGGAGGCATTCTAAGGAGTACAGAAAACAGGGGCATTATATACCCACAGAGGGGCTCAAAAGAAGGTGGTACAAGTACACATGAGAAGAGTTACACACATAGATGGTCATACAGAAAATTCACAGTCAACAAGTAAGAGGAGTAATGAGTTGCTGACATCAGTTAGAACAGCCTGACAGTTATAACATAAGAGCAGGTGCATTCTACTAGCTAGGCCCTTTCTGAGCATGTGCGAAGTTCTGGAAGAGGGAGAAAGCAGATGGCTAGCACATAGCTAACTAAAATGGCTGCCAAGTACAAAATGGCTTTCAGCTTATGCTAACAGATTCCTGCAATCTTTAACACTGTCCCCACAGAACATTGTTACTTCACTCTTCCCTATCATGAAAAGAAGCACCGAATGTCATATCTCAAAAACAACTTTCATACAAATATTGCATCATACTCACAATGCTACAAACACTACCAACTGCTGGGTATGTGGAATGATGCCAGCCCATCAGAAGAAGGGAGGAACACCTTTCATTCCCTTGCCATTCTCGGATAATGGCTCCTGTAGAGCCTGGTTTGCGCTGTTGTGGGCCTCTGAAATTAGTAATATTACTCTAGCTGATGTAGGAGGACTTAATGCGCAGCTGAATAAGATTTGCTACCCCGATGAGGAAGGGGATCCACAAGCCAAAGGAACTGTATGGGAAATGGAGGAGTATCGCAAAGGAGATTCCTCCACAAGCTGTTTTCCCCAACACTCGAACGGCCAAGGGTAATGGGCCTGCTGTTATTGTTGTTACTAGAGCCCCAGCAAATCTTTGTGTGAGTAGTTTTGGCAGTATCCCAGTGGGGGAAAAGTGACTGTACTACAGTATTGAATATCACTGGCACGAACAATAGCAGTTTTCTATCCTCACACAACACTAATTTCATTTGTGGAAGTAATATCACTTACCAATTGGATGGTCTGGAATATGCTATGTGTCCTTCTTGCTTCCTCCTGTGTTCTTAGCACCTGCATCTTATCATAAAAATCAAAAATTGTTTAATGACATTTCCTTAAACCGATTCAAAAGAACTATAAATAATGATGAAGTGGATCAAACTGACACTGTGCTACAGCAATATGTTGACTTTAATTTGGGACTCTTTTACATTGTTGGTGCGGCTTTGAACAGTAGGAAAATGAGACGCTTGACCCTAGTGGTAGAGGCAGTGACTAATCAAACAGCAATGTCTCTTGGAAATATTACAGAAGAACTCCAAATTACGAGAATTGTGACTTTGCAAGATAGAATGGTGCTAGATGTAATCTTAGCTGCTCGTGGTGGAGCATGTCGCATTATCGGGAGGAGCTGCTGCATGTTCATCCCTGACCACGCCCCTTCTGTCTATGATGCCATTTCTAAAATGCATAAAATAGCCACTGAGATACATCAAGACTCCGGAACATGGACTTGGACTGGATGGTTCTGGAACATTTTTTCTGTATGGGGTCTGAAAATATTGTCGGCCTTGTTCATAATTATTGCAATTCTCTTCACTTGTTTATGTATTCAATGTGAGCCAATGCTCTGTTCCCTCTGTATTTCCACTTGTACTACTTGTTTACCATCTAAAACGAATGTCCAAAATGCAAATGCCCGTTTAGCAATAGGTTGAGAAATCTGTGAAATGATGTTAATTGACATTCATGATGTGTATCGTACCCCTTTCAAGAAAAAAGAAAATGTCTCAGCTTATGCTTAAAGGGTCGTCTGTGGAAATGTGTAATATTTAACATTAGCATAAGCCACAGCCATTTTGGCTGTGGTGTCCATTTTGTTTCCTTAATGTCAGGACTGAGTTCCAATTCTCTTCACGGAGGCAGAATGACGCTAAATTCCCTTGCCCCTTCTCCGGAAAACACTGCATGTGAGCAGCTGCTCCAAATGGGGGGAAAGGGGAATGGGACAGAGAAGAGACACTCGTGCTGGCCTGGAACCCCTCTTCGGTCAGGTGAAGCTTTCCGAGGATACCTAATGCACAGATGGGGACAACATATCAATTCTATTCCTCAACTTACCCCTAGATGTCTAGTGGTTCTTAATCTCCCTTTTCTGCCTACCAGGTGTCTGCACGAGTTTCTGCCTCTCTTCTATATCGACCAGTGGTCCACTTCTGATTTGGTTGAGTGGATAACCTAATGCACAGAGGAATCAAAGTACAGGTTACGTGATCCTATTCTAGCTCTTACACTCTCTTCTTATGGTGCTATTCTATCACCTCACTCTCTGTCTTACCTATTCTCTGGTCTTTCAATTGATTACCTCTTTTCTGTTTGTATCTCGTAGATATACAAAAGATGATAGTTTAGTTCAAAAGGTTTCTTTTGGTCTAAGACCAACTGTTCCTCGATAGCTCTGCTTCACAGTTTGAAACGCGCAAAAAGGGACAGGGAAAGGAAAAAAACGGTAGGAGAGAATAGGTAAAGCGCAAGGGAGGCAAGGAGATCAGTGAAAGCAGGCTCAAATGCTTCTCAGTCACGTAATCCTTGGTTGAAGCTAGAGCGAGTAATACATTGCCACCAACAGTCTTGTGCTTACTTGGTTCTTGTCACCACCCGGTTTGCAGCAGTACTTCAGTCTCCTTCTCTCGACGGTAAGCCTACCGGAGTAAGGAGACACTGAGTTACCTTGTCAGCAGTAGTCTTCGTGTTCGGGCGGACGTCAGTATTCAGGACTCAGCTTTAACAAGTTCAGTGAGTGTTACTTCCGAAATGAAAGCTGCAATAGGACTACTCAGTCAACTGGAGAGACTGACTGAGTTCTCTGACTGGGAACTCTCTTACACTTCGATGCGTCTTTTCTCCACTTGACGCAACTCAAAGTGTAAGCAGGAAAACTAGAGTACCAACCGCGTGATACACGCGAAGGCACAAAGCAGGTGCTCCGAACAGAATTTGCTAGGAGCCTATAGAAAACACTACCTCTCTCGGACTTGGGTGAATTGAAGTGCGCAGTGGAACGTTCACCCACTGCGCGCGAAGCCTCACTTCCCGCGAGACTTTAGACTCCTTCAGTACTGGGGTAAACTAGGCGGCCATCTTGTAACGGTCGACCTAACAGGAACGGGAGACCAACAATTGAAAAGGGAAGGCTACACTATGACTCAATGTCTCTTCTGAGGATGATTACTTAGAGTAATGGCGTTCACATAGTTCCTGACAGTACCCCCTCTCAAGGACCGATCCATCGGTCTCGGTTTCAGAGGATGCTGTGTATGAAATCGTCTTATCAATTTGGGGGCATGAACATTCTCAGCCAGTTCCCAAGACCTTTCTTCTGGTCCATAACCTTTCCAGTCTATCAAGTACCATAAATTTCCTCTACTTCTCTTAGAATCTAGAACCCCTTTTACTTCATACTCTAGGTGTTCGCCCAACTTCAGAGGGGGTGGAGGTTTCTCTAATCGAAGATTAGGAGCTGTTTTCTTCAAAAGGGACACATGGAACACGGGATGAATCCCTAATTTAGTAGGTAATTTTAGTTTGACCGTGACTGGACCAAGTATTTGTTCAATTGGAAATGGGCCTGTGAAACGAGGCTGAAATTTTCTATTTCCTTTCAGTCTAAGATGCCGTGAAGACAACCATACTGAATCTCCCACATGATACTGAGGTGCCTCTCGCCTGTGCTTGTCTGTCTGTCTCTTGTAGCTCTCCTTAGCCTTCAATAAATTGGACTCTGCCGACTTACGAGCTGAATTGAAGTCTGTCAATAAATTGCTGACTGCTGGGACCCCAAAATCTCCTTGACTACAGAAAGGATTTGGATGCCGCCCATAGTTAAGAAAGAAGGGAGAATATCCTGTGGAACCATTTTTTGCATTGTTATGTGCAAACTCTGCCATCCATACCATTTCTGACCACTGACCACCCTGATCCAGAAGGAACAGACGTAAATACTGTTCCAATTCTTGATTCACCCTCTCCGTCTGGCCATCTGTCTCTGGGTGATAACTGGTAGAATGTCTGACCTCCACTCC
The DNA here is from genome assembly GCF_964204655.1 of Triturus cristatus. Taxonomy (NCBI): domain Eukaryota; kingdom Metazoa; phylum Chordata; class Amphibia; order Caudata; family Salamandridae; genus Triturus; species Triturus cristatus. Next base: position 825,776,056 of record NC_140584.1, on the reverse strand, counting down.
CAATCCCTTAAAAAATGCCTTCCAGAAGTGAGATACAAATTGGGGGCCTCTGTCAGAAATTACTAACTTTGGGACTCCATGAATCCTCACTATGTTTTCCCAAATGAGTCTGGCTAACTCGGCAGCTGAAGGGCCCCCTTTTACCGGTATAAAATGACTCATTTTGGTAAAGGTGTCGACTACTACCAATATGTTGTTATAACCCTTACTCAAAGGAAGGTCTGTAATCAAATCCATCGTAACAGTATGCCAAGGTTGATTAGGTGTAGACAAGGGTTGCAAATAACCTTGAGGAGCCTGTCTACTAGATTTCCCCCTGGCACAGAGTTCGCAGGCTGCCACATACTCTTTAATCCGAGAATTCATGTTGGGCCACCAAAAATATCTCTGAATAAGGTCAATGGTTTTCAACGTTTGGCCTGCTAAAGGATGATCATGGCAGTCTTTCAACACTAGTTCTTGAATATTAGTAGTCGGTAAATACAGTGCTCCATTTCGATAGGGTAAAGAATCCTTGACGATGCTGCCTTCTTGACTAGCCCACTTAGCCATTTCTACTGCAGACATTTGTCTTCCGACTTCTTTTTTGTACTCTGCCAGAGATAAGGTGCACACAAACTTAGATGATGGAATAATTGGCTGCGGAAGAACGGAATGTTCAGTACTTTCAGTTTGAATCCTGGACAAGGCATCTGCCTTGCCATTTTTGTTTCCTGGCCGATAAGTAATCACAAAGTCAAAGTCTGTGAAGTACAAGGACCAACGCAGTTGACGTGGAGTTAACGTTCTTGCAGACTTGAGGAATTGGAGATTTTTATGGTCAGTATACACGGTGATTGTATGTCTGGCCCCAAGTAAATGATGCCTCCACTCTCCAAACGCGTCCTTAACTGCCAACAGTTCTTTTTCAGCAATTGTGTAGTTTATCTCAGCAGGATTTAATTTTCGAGAGTGATATGCCACTGGATGAAGTTGCCCAGTTGATTTGTGACGTTGTGATAAAATCCCCCCTACAGCTTGATCTGAAGCGTCGGCTTCCACAAAGAAGGGTTCAGTGGGATCCGCATGGAGTAAAATGGGCGCCGTAGTGAAACTGTTTTTGAGGAAACTAAAAGCTTGTTCAGCCTCCTCTGACCACTGGAACTTTACTCCTTTCTTAAGCAGTCTGGTAATTGGAATGATTTTCTGAGAAAACCCCTGAATGAATCGCCGATAGAAATTAGCGAATCCCAAAAATCGTTGAATCTCCTTAATATCCTTGGGCGAGGGCCAATCGGTAACTGCTTGCACCTTTTTCTTCTCCGTCGTAATGCCTCCGGGAGACAGCACAAATCCCAAGAATTCCACAGTTTGTACACTGAAAGCACACTTTTCCAGTTTTACATATAATTTGTGCTTATGTAGTCTTTCAAGGACTGTCTTGACATGGTGAGGATGTTCCCTTGAATCCTTGGAATAAATTAAAATGTCATCCAAATACACCACAGCAATTCGATCCACCAAATCATTCATGATGTCATTAATAAAGTGCTGAAAGGCCGCCGGAGCATTACACAAGCCAAATGGCATCACTTGGTACTCAAAAAGCCCATACTTGGTCCTAAAGGCAGTCTTCCATTCGTGACCTTCCTTCATACGGATAAGATGGTAAGCCCCACGAAGGTCCAATTTGGTGAAGATCTTGGCATCCTTCAACTGATCTAGAAGGTCCGAAATTAAGGGCAGAGGATAACGGTTCTTAACCGTGACTCGATTAATTGCTCGATAGTCAATGCAGGTCCTAAGAGATCCCTCCTTCTTAGGGATGAAAAATAGTGGAGACGACACTGGGAACTGGGATGGTCTGATAAATCCATTAGCCAGATAACGATCAAGGTATTCTTTGAGATAGCCGTTCTCAGCTTCAGTCAAGGCATAAATACGACTACAAGGTAGCATGGCCCCAGGTTCAAGATCAATGGTACAATCATAGGGACGGTGTGGTGGGAGCCTCTCTGCCTCTTGCTCACTGAAAATTTCTTGGCATTCTTGGTACTCGATTGGAATCTTTGAGGTATTGACCACTCCGATAGCTCCTCCACTAAACGATAACAAAGTGGATAAAGAAGGCTCCAGGGTGGGAGTAGGACCAGCGAAACAGTGCTCTGAACAGAATGACGAGTCCATCTCAACAGTGCGATCCTCCCAATTGATTGTAGGATTATGCAAGGAAAGCCAAGGAAGCCCCAAAATGATCTGAAATTGCGGAGCATCAATCAAATTGAATTGAATAGTCTCTCGATGACCATTTGATTGAATTAATTCCAATTCTTCCGTGTGATGGGTAATTGGGCCAGAAGAGAGATTAGTTCCATCGACTGCTCGAACTGATTCTTTACATTCCTTGCGTATTGCTTGAATGCCCACCTCTTTGGCGTACTTGATATCACAAAAGTTGCCTGTGGCCCCAGAATCTATCATGATGGCCACACCAGAAATCTCCTTTTCACGAAATTTTAGCACCATCGATAAAATCAAATGCGGGGTCTGGGTCTGCAAAGTGTTCATGATATGATGAATCTTTGGAGTCGGGTCTTCAACTTTCACCACCTGAGCGACTCCGCCTACAGATGGTTTTACGAGTTTCCCAAGTTGGACAACTTAGGCTTTTTTGGGCACTCTCTCACAAAATGCCCCGCTCCTCCACAGTACATACACAGTTTCTTTAACCTCCTCTGTTCTTTCTCCTCCTTGCTGAGGGGTCCACGAATCGACCCAATCTGCATTGATTCACTTTCGGCCCCACCACCCGAAGACTTGCTAACTTCAGATCTCGTTCGCTCAAATCGTGGGACATTCCAACGGAAATCCTTGGTCTTCTTTTCTCCTCTTCTCTCAGAGCTTCTAAAGTCGATCTCTAACACCAAGTCCACTAATTCTGAATAATTGGTGGGTCGATTTGGAATCTGTGCCAAGGTATATTTAATATCATCTCTCAACCCCCGATAGAATAAGGCTGCTCTTTTCTCCTCTGGCCAATTAGTTTCTACCAATAATTTATTGAACTGTGTCAGATATGTGATTAAATCCCTGTTCCCTTGGCGCAATTCTAGTAACTCATTGTCCGTAGCCTGGGACACTCTACGTCTATCAAAAATTCTAAGGAATTCTGCCTTAAAATTGTCCAAATTATATAAGAAGGGGTCGTCTCAGGCAACTAAGGGCATGGCCCAATTGGCTGCATCCACCCCCAGGTAGGATAAGATAAATACTACCTGTGACTGAGCATCTGGGAAGAGATTTGCACGACACATGAAGTGTAAAGAACATTGTGTGAGAAAGAGCTGGGCCTTTTGGGGATCTCCACTGTATCTTTCTGGGGGAGCTAAAGGGATGATGGGAGAAACTGAATGAACCACCTGAGCTACCGTGTGAGGGTCTTGATGGGGGAGTGAACTACTTGCAGTCTTTTGTGCAGAAGCCGCTCCGACAGAAATTTCACTAAGTCTCTGAGATAACTGAATGGTTTCCTGTCTTGACATTATTACGTCTTGTCTTAAGGTTTTATTCTCTTCCTTCAAGACCCCTAAATCTCTCTGAATTCCCTCCAACATTTCTCCCAGGGCTTTTAAACTAAACCCCTCCGCCATTCTACCCGGGTGAAGAACACTTCTCTTTTTAGGGCACTTCAATCTGTCAGGACTGAGTTCCAATTCTCTTCACGGAGGCAGAATGACGCTAAATTCCCTTGCCCCTACGCCGGAACACACTGCATGTGAGCAGCTGCTCCAAATGGGGGGAAAGGGAAATGGGACAGAGAAGAGACACTCGTGCTGGCCTGGAACCCCTCTTCGGTCAGGTGAAGATTTCCGAGGATACCTAATGCACAGATGGGGACAACATATCAATTCTATTCCTCAACTTACCCCTAGATCTCTAGTGGTTCTTAATCTCCCTTTTCTGCCTACCAGGTGTCTGCACGAGTTTCTGCCTCTCTTCTATATCGACCAGTGGTCCACTTCTGATTTGGTTGAGTGGATAACCTAATGCACAGAGGAATCAAAGTACAGGTTACGTGATCCTATTCTAGCTCTTACACTCTCTTCTTATGGTGCTATTCTATCACCTCACTCTCTGTCTTACCTATTCTCTGGTCTTTCAATTGATTACCTCTTTTCTGTTTGTATCTTGGAGATATACAAAAGATGATTGTTTAGTTCAGAAGGTTTCTTTTGGTCTAAGACCAACTGTTCCTCGATAGCTCTGCTTCACAGTTTGAAACGCGCAAAAAGGGACAGGGAAAGGAAAAAAAACGGTAGGAGAGAATAGGTAAAGCGCAAGGGAGGCAAGGAGATCAGTGAAAGCAGGCTCAAATGCTTCTCAGTCACGTAATCCTTGGTTGAAGCTAGAGCGAGTAATACATTGCCACCAACAGTCTTGTGCTTACTTGGTTCTTGTCCCCACCCGGTTTGCAGCAGTACTTCAGTCTCCTTCTCTCGACGGTAAGCCTACCGGAGTAAGGAGACACTGAGTTACCTTGTCAGCAGTAGTCTTCGTGTTCGGGCGGACGTCAGTATTCAGGACTCAGCTTTAACAAGTTCAGTGAGTGCTACTTCAAAATTAAAGCTGTGCTAGAGATCAGGGTATCAAAAATATGCCCACTACCACGGATAGAGTAATCTCACAGTTACACGCACATACATTCATCATACGCTAGGGCCCATTTCACTAACATACGCTCAAATACTCTACCAGCAATAAACCTGTGGGAAGAAAACTCCTAAACCACCCTGCATCTATATCTAAGCGATAGGACCTGATTATAGTGGTTGTTCTTAAACATACTCTATACAATCTATTCAACAATGATCAAAAATGTACACAATAATTGACAAGAAAGAATATTCAACACCATGTTTAAAAGTTATATTGCTTTATCTAAAATTAGTCAAAGTAAATCAGAATAAATCATTTCTCATAGTTACCTATTCTAACTAAGTGTCAGAACGGGTCAGGACCAGTCTCTCGGTAAAGTCTCTCAAGACAGAGTCCTCAGCATCGATCCTCAGCAACGCAAGTTCACGCGGCAAAGGTAAAATGGCAAGTGGCAAAAGGGTGGCCAAAAGAGTGGGGAGATCCCTCCCTAAGCTAACAGTTTTTATAGTGAAAAATACAATGGAAACTCACATTAAGTTTGCAGAATACACTGAATCACTGAGCAGAGCGAGAAGGAAAGGATGCAACATTGCAACATTTGTGAACCTCCGCTCAGGAAAAATACACATAGCGAAGACTACGGAACAGGAACCAAGAAAATAAAACATGTATCACATTTTATCCGGCTTCTCCTCGGCCATCGAGCCACAGTTCAGAGTTTCCCTCTAAGGCTCCTTTGTCTTTCGAGATTGCCAAGGACACTTTCACTTTTCTTGGAGAACACCCAAAACTGCTGCTGTCCTCATGGAAAGTTTCATAGAAGGACCATGGTCAGTCACCCTCAAGACCATTTCCAGCAGGGGTCTCCCTCGTCACGTCTTTCACATATTCACTCGAGGCCAGGCTTCAAAATTAGCCATCATGGATTAGGCCTCCATAGGCCACAATAGACCATCTCAATTAAAAGAAATAAAAACAACGTTACTACAGCATAATGATTAAACAGTGTTAACCCCACTAATACCCTTATGTGTATGCATTTATCTAGCTTTTGCAACATAAAAAAGCATTAATTCAGACAGCGTTTTGTGCTTAAAATAAACAGCACACAGCAACGTTTAAACATGAAAACTTGCACGTTATTTTTTAGAAAACAAAAACAGCACACACATGCTAACCCTTGTGTAGCTTTCTCTTATGTTAAGACAAATGAATTGATTAATGAATACACACTTGCACAAGACAAATAATTAATTTGTTATTTATTAATATTTAATAAAACGCATAGACATACTAGAGCTTCAAAAGCCCCTGAATTTTCTAAAAGAAAACTCTGCTCCAGCAATCCCCCCTTTGGTGATTTTATCACCAAATAAACCCCAAAAAAAAATTTGTGAAAATTTAGTCCCATTTTAGGAGAAATCAGAAATGTCTTTTCCCCTTACACAACATTAAACACTAGTCACTCTTTCATCATCTCTCTTTGTCTCTAAATAAACACTCTCCCTCAATTCTTCTAGTTCAATTTCTTGAGGTTCTCTTTTCAACTTCTTATTTTTCTTTTCTTTATTCAATTTCTTTTTCCCTCTTCTGTTTTTACAACACACACACACCAATCTTATTATTAACAAAGCCACAATTATACAAGACAAAGGAAACAATATTCTACCTATAATAGTACTACCTATTTTTGCAATAAAATCTTTAACAGCTATCATCTTATTAGCTATTTTAGTCCATAAACTCCCAGTTTCAAGTGGTACTAATTCTTCATGCAAATCAGTAATATTTCTGATATAGACCTTCAGGTCTTTACTTTCGTCAGGAATGTAAGTGCAACAATGTTGAACTTTCAATATTCCACAAACTCCACCCTCCTTGGCCAATAGAATATCAAGGGCAAGTCGATTTTGCATAGACATGGCACGTACGGCACTTAATTCCGTATTCACCAAAAGAAACCCTCCTGCGGTATTTGTCGATAAGCGATCAACCACTGTGGACAGTTTCCGAATTCCATAAGCATTTAAAGAAATTCCCACTGCTGGAATCAAAACCCCAAAAATATCACCCACAATTTCAGACCAAGTTTCTCTCTTAAAACGTGTTAATAAGTTAATATCTTCTACATCTTTTATTTTATCTGTATGAAAAATCTTAGGAAAAACCAGGCCCACATAACATGTGCCATACCAATGGTCAGGCAACTTGTAATAAGCCTTGTTCCCACAAACATAGTACACTCCTGGAAAAATCGTATCTTCTCCACCTCTGAAACCCCAACCTGTCGCAATGAAGTATGTATCATGGCACTCACTAGTTCCCACAAAATATGTATCATATTGGGATTTCCTTCTGGTAATGCAAAGTTTACCCTTCTGCGGCGCATCTAGAGCTAAAGTTGGACTAGCCCCATTCTTCAACTCTTTTCCCATCTCAATGTCCCAAATTGTCTCACTCACTTCATATTTTCCCCCTTTCTCATGCATGTTCACTCTCCTTTCTTCTACCATATCCAGGAAAGCTCTCTCCTCTTCTTTCAAACTGCAAGTTAAATTATTCTTAAAAATGTAATCTAATGTTAATCCTTTTTCTTCAATAAAAATCTCACCAAAAGTGTTAGCTTCTTTAGCTGGATTCAGCTCTTTGTTCATTGGCAAGTGCCCAAAAATACTATCTCTGTTAGACATCTTATAATCTATTTTCCCTAACAAATAAAAAACACTACTTAAAATACTACAGGAAATACCATATGTAGCTGGTAAATGGTGATAAGTAACACCCTCTGAGACGGATGCAGGTAATTGCATACAGACGTAGCAATCCCTTACTTCCATTGTCTTCACATATTCATATAACAGTTTAGAAAAAACATTACTAGAAAAATTATTAATTGACCTATCTTTGTGTATGTAACTACTACTTCTAATTGGAACTACTTTTTGTGAATTCTTCTCTACATTTGTCACATTCTCTATATTCATTCCAAACTCTACTCTAAAAGTAACTAATAAAACTAAACACCCCATAGAAGCATTAATAATCCAGTACAACAGCAGCACATTCTACACCACCTCTTAAAGAAGGCACATCTATTTCTATTATCCTCTATGTTAGCCATTTTAGTTTAGCCTCTACTACTCCACTACTGTTTGAACTTCTTCAATTCTTCAGCAATTCTTCAGCTTTCAGTTTATCCAAATGATCTCTTTGTTCACTTAATCCAAGTGAATCCTTCTTTCACTCAGTTTGGATACTTGTCATTCTTCACTTCAATTTCTTCAACATCAAATTGTATCAGATCTCCAACATCAAGATCCTCAGTACTCGACTCTTCTCCAATGTCAGTCAAGAGTACTCTCAAAATTTCACCAGTATCTTCCTCAACCACTTCTCTCAAGACCACTTCCGGATTATCTCGAGTCACTGTTTCTTCTTCTCCTCCTTCAGACAGTGCCACATAAGACCATTCCGGTGATCTGTACTTTTGGTTGGGTCTTCTTACTCTTTTTATTTCCACTGGTTCGTTTGACTCCTTTGATTCTTCTCCTTCAGCTTTTGAACTTTGACTCGAAACTTCATTCACTTGTTCAGCTTTCGATGAATTTGCTCTTATTACTCTGTATCTCAGCCTCTTAACTCTGTTGTTAGGCCAACGGTCTCCTCTTAACACCTTTTTCGGCTTTATTTCTTTACTTCTCCTTTCTCCAATCCAAGTTCTCTTTCTCAGAACTCGACCCTCTGTTTGTTCATCCTCATCATCTGTTTCAAGTGCCTCTTGTTTCCGTTTTCCAGCAGTCTTCTTCTTTTCCACAGATTTTTTCACCACTGTTTGAGACTTCCCTACTCCTGTCCCTCCTCGGGTCTCCGACACGCAATCTTCTTGCTGTCTACTTGTCCCTTCACCTAGCTCCTCATGAATGTTCCCTACACCTCCTCGGGGGTCTTCCGCAATCTGTCCCTCTCTATCTTCTTCTGACCCTACTTCTTCAAGTATAATCTCAAGTGGTTCTTCAATCTCCTCCTCTTCTGATTCAGGAGTAATCTCTGTGTGATTTCTTTTTTCTTTTCTTTTTCCTTCACTGCTGTTTGAAACTTCAGGCTCTCTTACAGAATCTGATCTTCTCTCTGATACTCGCAGTGATTCTCTTGAAGCTCTCTCTGCTTCTTTTCTCACTGATTCCGTATCTTCAGTATCTTCATCATCACTGGAATCTGACTCTTCAAAATACTCTTTACCAGTCCCTTCTTTTGGGTTTGGAACTCTCAGAGTATGACTTGCATGTACCCAGTGCTTCACTCCAGCACACTTTACTGCAGTCGTTGTAGTCAGAATAACTTGTCTCGGCCTTCCCCACCTTGGAATCAAGCAATTTCTTCTTCTGTGTACCTTAATCCTCACCCAGTCTCCTGGACTCAGATCATGGGCTTGCTTCTTCTCAAGTGTGGTAGCTTCTTCTCCAACCTGGTGAAACACAGAATGAACTGCGTCAGCCAGGCCTTTACAGTAATCCAAAATCATGTCATCAGTTATTGTCACCAACTTATTGACAGGCACGAATGCATGGCGCATAGCACGTCCCATGATTATTTCATGCGGGCTCAAACCAGTAGTTCTATCTGGAGTAGATATCATTGTCATCAGAACTAGAGGCAAAACATCTGGCCATTTCATGCCAGTGGCTAAGCACATCTTTCCAATCCTATTCTTGATCGTGCCATTAATCTGCTCAACCACACCAGAAGCCTCTGGTCGGTATGCACAATGTAGCTTCTGCTGTATTTTCAATGCTTCACAAATCAAACCCATGAGCTCATTTTGAAAGTGTCTACCTCTATCAGACTCAACTGTAACTGGAAACCCGTACCTAGGAATCAACTCCCTCAACAGTAACTTTGCCACTGTTAATCCATCATTTCTTCTAGTCGGGTAAGCTTCCACCCACCTTGAAAACAAACAGACTACCACTAGAACATACCTCAGTCTGTTCACTTGGGGCATCTCAATGAAATCAATCTGCATTCTTGTAAAAGGACCTCCTTCTCTGCCTATTGTTCCCAGACTCACCACTGTCTTTTTCCCAGTGTTAAATTGCTGACAAACTAAACACCTCTGACAGATGCTCTCTGCAATTGTCCTGAACTTTGCATTGTACCAGGTCTGTTTAAACGACCTAACCATCGCGTCTCTCCCCAAATGTCCCTGGCCATGATACATCCTTGCCATTGACGACAAGATGGAGTTAGGCATCACTGGTCTGCCATCTCTGTAGATCCAAACATGGTCTGTTTCTCTTGGAGCACATCCTGCCTTAATCCAATCTTGTTTCTCTTCATCTCCTGCCTCATCTTGTAACTGTTTCACTTCATCCCAGGTTTCTAGGACATTAGTAAACATCACAGAAAGAAAAGACATTTCCCTCTCTCTTTCCCTGTTAATGGACTGATTGGTCTTAGCACAATACTGTGCAACATCATTTGCATACCTATTTCCAATCGTTATAAAATCTTCTCCTGGACCATGGGCAGCACATTTTACAACTGCTCAAGCACATCCAAACAATCATGATCATCTTCCATCTTTATACCCACATTTTCAATATCCGGCAAGAGTGTCGCTGGATTTACATTCACACATCTCTCAAGAGTCACATTTGATGCACCCAGAATCACTTTTTCGTACTTAGTCAATCGACTATGTGACATGTACTGAGTTCTGCTTCTTGTCAAAAGAATTGCCACATTGTGAGGTACGAATACCCTTACAGGATATCCCATTATGATTCCCTCACTCTGTTCCAGGCTTCTGCATGTTGCAGCCACAGATTTCAGACAACCTGGTAAACCCACAGCTACAGGGTCAAGTGTTGATGAGAAGTACGCAATAGGCCTTCTCAATTGTCCATGTTTCTGGATTAACACTGAAAGTGCACATCCATTTCTCTCACTGCAGTACAGCTCGAATTCTTTCTCATAGTCAGGCATACCCAAAGCTGGAGCCTCACACATTTTACTCTTGAGCTCTTCAAATGCTGCCAATTGTTCTGCATCCAGATCTAATGGATCTGTCATTTCACTTTTTGTCAGTTTAATCAGTGGCTTAGCTATCAGAGAAAAATTAATTATCCACTGACGACAATAACCTACCATACCCAGGAACATTCTCACTTCTCTCTGGGTTTTCGGAGCTTTCATTTCTCTGATTATTCTGATCCTGTCAGTAGTCACTTTTCTCAGACCTTTTTCAATATTGTGTCCAAGATAATGAACCTCTTTCTTGCAAAATTGCAATTTGGCTGGAGATACCTTTAACCCTCCATCTGCCAGATGATTCAGTAAAGCTATGGTATCCACTTCACAAGCTTCACGTGTCTTTGATGCCACCAGTAGGTCATCAATGTACTGCACTAACACTGAGTTTTCAGGCATGATCAAACTTTCCAACGATTTCTTCAATAACTGATTGAATATCGAAGGACTTTCTGTATACCCCTGTGGGATTCGACACCATACTAAGATACGCTGGCCAAACCTAAATGCAAAAATCGGCTGGCTGTCATGATGCAATGGAATTGAAAAGAACGCATGACACAAATCAATCACTGTATACCACTCAGCATCATGTGGAATTTGATACAGAATCACTGATGGATTTGGCACAATGGGACAACATGCCACCACAATTTGATTAACTTTTCTCAGGTCCTGCACGATCCTGAATTTGCCATTGGGCTTTTTCAATCCCATTATTGGTGAATTACACGGACTACTCAATAGTTCTCTTAGGACTCCTTGCTGAATCATTTTCTCAATTATAGGAGTTATCCCTTCAATTATTTCTGGTGTCATTTTGTACTGAGGAATGTTAGGATATGTAATTCCCTCTTTCACTGCAATTTTCACTGGATCTACATTATTCATCAATCCCACATCCTCTCCAGTAAAATCCCAAACTGCTCTTTTCACTGTGTCTCTCAACTCTTGAGGCAAATACTCCGGATTAAACACAGCAAATGCACCAATTAACTCATTTTCTCTATTTTCTAGAGTCATTCGGTACAAAACATCATCATCTGGTGTCTCAAAAGCTATTCCATCTGGTGTACAAAAGATTGTGCAGTTCATCTTACACAATAAGTCCCTACCTAATAGGTTCACTGGACTCGTATCACAGACAATAAATCTGTGCATGTCTGAAAATTTCCCTATCTGTACTCTTACTGGTTCAGTAAGACGTGTTCTGATTTGTGTATTGGCTACACCAACTACTTGGATTGCTTCATCCGAGAGAGGAAGATTTCTAACATCTGTTGACCTGACAGTTGATCTTGTCGCACCTGTGTCTACCAAAAAAGTAACACTCTCCTCATTTATTTTCCCATCCACAAATGGTCCTGCCTGGTCTATTTCTAGAGTTGCACCAAGTATGCACTCTTCCTCCTCTCTTCGGCACCGTCAATAATCACCCTCAGACTCACTCCCTTCACTCTTTAACAAGTACTGCTGTACCTTGTTAGAACGTCTTGGTTTGTTTACCTGCTCATCATTGAAGAATCCCGAGTCCTGATTGTACTTTTGTACCCCTCTATTCTGCGGTAAAGGCGGTTTTGGCTCCTGCCTCTGCTGTCTCACAACTTTCTGTTGCTGTTGCTGCTGGTTATTTCCATCATTCTGCACCTGTTGATTTAAGGATTTACCCTAATTTAATGGTGGATTAGGACATTCAGATCTCCAATGTCCCAGCTGGCCACAATTGTGACAAGGGAACTTTTTTTTCGCTTCCTCAAGACTTCCTTTCCCCTTTCCTGCATATCTGGGTCTATTTCCTGCATTATTTCCTGGATTATTCGCCTGTTCCACTAACTGTGCTTCCTGTCTCTCTGCAACTTTCACTTGTGCCCACATTGCTTTCTCTTTCAGCTTTCTTTGTTTTGCTTCAATTTCATCACTGAAGTATTTTGCATGTCTCAGAATCTCATCTACTTTTTTACTCTGCCAATCCACTGTGTGTTCACGAATTCTCTCACCAATTTCAGGTCTTAGGCCATATACAAATCTGTATACAAAGTGACTCAAATCTTTGTCACCCAGATGTTCATCTCCACTGAATTGTTTAAATGCCAGTATCAGCCTCTCGTAAAAAGCATGAACTGATTCTTTTGCTTCCTGTTGTGTTCGATCTATCTTAACCCAGTCTGTCTCTTTTGGAGGAACTTTACTCTTCAGGTATACCATCACCTGATCATACTTTCTCATCCTCTGGATCTGGTGCCCCTGTTCTTGAATCTCTTGGATATTCCTCAGTAGGCCAACTCACAACTATTTTACACTCAGTCCACAAGTCTGCTGGAACAATTATATCAAACAGACTATTCAGGTCAACCCACAGCACTTTTGACAATTTCACAAACCTATCTACCTGCCTATACCACTCGACGGGCTTTTCTCTCAATCGAGGGAAATCATTCGTGAATGATAAAATATCCTGTCTGGTCCATGGAACATGTACATATCCTCCTCCAGGTATTTCTCTCATAGGATAATTATCCACTGGTTTCTCTTTTTCTCTCACTGGAAATGCTGAATAAGTTGTTCTATCTACAGATTCCTCTCTTTTCTTATACCACCTATCCTTCCATTTTTCTACATCACCCCATCTTCGCAATAATGCCACCATTTCTTTAATCTGTCCTGTTCTACCAGAAGCATTCAAATTTTCAATGTCCTTCTCTGTAAAATCCATCCTGTAAGTTCTCTGTAAAGCTTTCACTTTATCAATGTCAACTCCTTGTTCATTTGCTATTGCTCTTAGCCTGTCATGTGTATTCCTTGCTCTCCAGGTAACACTTTTACACATAAACAATAGCTCACCATCATGATGACTCTTCAGTATCTCTACTGGAACTGTTCCTGTCACAAGCTCTTCTAATTCTATACGTAACCTAGCCACATCAATAACTTGTGAATCCTTATCCTTTTTCTGAAGAACCTTCATCCAATCATTCAAATCATCAACTGTTATTTCAGCAGTTTTTCTCACTGGAACCACTCTTTTCTGCGGTTCTAAAATTGGCATCCCTGAACAACCAGGTTCACTAGTATCCAATAGTTCACTACATGTGTCATGTCTTGTTTGTCTCAGGTCACTTCTTTCTGCTCTTTTATCTGAATCTCCTGAAGGACCAACTGAATTTGTCAGATTATTCCCAACATATGGAATCACCAGTCCATTCTCACCTGCTCTCTGTTTGTCAAACACAGGCATAACTGGACCTATAGTTACAGGCACCGTAACAGCTTCCAGATTCTTCGTTAACTCCCTAATTTTCTCAGTCAGTTCTGTTGTCGTTTTTGCTAATTTTCTGGCATTTTCCTCACTACTTCGATTCTCTCTCTCCCTCCCTGAAAGAACTACTACCTCTTGATTCAGGTGTCATTTTTTCTTTCTCAACTGTATCTCTTATCGGAGAAACAACTGGTGTACTCTCATCTGGTTCTGGTCTATATGGGGGTGGTCTCTTGTAAATCATGTCATTTAAGACCTCATCCTCATACTCTCCATATCTTCTCATATCTGACTCAGAAACCCTTTCTGTCGAAGGAGCAGAAGCTTCAACTGTTCTCATTGGATATAATCCCTCTGTCATACTAGCATCTCGCCATCTTTTCATTCGATCATGATGTGTTTCACGATCATGTCTCCTCCCAAACATGTATCTGTAATACCCTCCAGATCTTTGCTTTTCTCGGTCATGAACTTCCTCTTCCCATTCCACTAAAGCCTCGAATTGTGTAGGTCTCGGCTTCGGGTCCAGACGTACCATCTTTTCCCGTAAATTTCTCAACACGGCCAAATTAAATGAACCATGTTCTGGAAATGCTAGAACACCATCTTCTTTAGTATACCTAACCCAATTCTGCAACCATATACAGGTATGTAATCCATATTTCGCAACCATGAAGGATGCAGGTGTTTTCGCTGGAGGTAGCAATTCACCCTCTCTCGTTTTAACCTCTTTATCCTTGGTAAACCACTTTTTAACTTTCCCAAAGAACGTTTTTTTCTTTTTCTCCTCTTGATAATACATTTTAGCGCTTACCAAAACTCTCTACTCTCTCCGTATTATAAATATACAATACGAACTTTTCAACCAATAGCAGCGCGACTCACACTAACGCACCAATCCTAGCGCGAACCCTATTCTGATCCACTATCCAATCAGAGCGCGGACTTTCTGACGTCAACAGTCGCTGCGGTTTGTCTCTGTCTTCTGTCTCTCGTCTACCCCTCCTTTACAAAATCTCTCAGTAGACTTCGTGTCAAGATTTCTACAAAATCTATTAGTTACAACATAAAAACATCTCCATTGTCTGCTTCGCTAACCACAGAATAGTAAAAGAGAGTCTATTTCTCAAGAATCAACAAACTTACATACATCTCATAACTGTTTCCTCTAGGACGTATCCAAAGAGTCTTACAATCAATAAATGTATATACATTCACGCACATTCATACAAGAAAAATATAGTACATGCACACAGAATCCTGCTTCCCGAGAACAGCGCACAATCTGTCCTATTTACAGAATTATAACATACAACAACTAAGCAGCTTACCTCTGCCCAGTTCCTCAAACAAGCTCAGATAATACCTATTACTCCTCCCGCAATAAGCTTTAACGGAAATCCTTACGGATCCCTGGGACTTAAGACCAGAGTTTCAAAGATAACCTTCACTACGATACACACTCCTTACATACCAGAAATATATTCTAATAGTAACATACGACGATGTCACTGATTCCGAACCCAGACAATGTGAACTTTCCTGCATACATACAGGACCAACAATCCCGTCTTTCCCGAGAGCAGCATATACTTCCCTCTGCCCTACTACGGAACTGCTACAACAGCTTCCAAGTTCCAGAAGCACTACATATAACTCAACATGACGACTTCAACATATAATATTAGTACATATACCAATATTGACAAAATAAAATCAACAATCAATAAGCCAATGTACAAGCAATCTTATCAGATCAAGACAACCATCTAAAACCATCCTCTGCTACCAGAGAAATTGATAGAGATCAGGGTATCAAAAATATGCCCACTACCACGGATAGAGTAATCTCACAGTTACACGCACATACATTCATCATACGCTAGGGCCCATTTCACTAACATACGCTCAAGTACTCTACCAGCAATAAACCTGTGGGAAGAAAACTCCTAAACCACCCTGCATCTATATCTAAGCGATAGGACCTGATTATAGTGGTTGTTCTTAAACATACTCTATACAATCTATACAACAATGATCAAAAATGTACACAATAATTGACAAGAAAGAATATTCAACACCATGTTTAAAAGTTATATTGCTTTATCTAAAATTAGTCAAAGTAAATCAGAATAAATCATTTCTCATAGTTACCTATTCTAACTAAGTGTCAGAACGGGTCAGGACCAGTCTCTCGGTAAAGTCTCTCAAGACAGAGTCCTCAGCATCGATCCTCAGCAACGCAAGTTCACGCGGCAAAGGTAAAATGGCAAGTGGCAAAAGGGTGGCCAAAAGAGTGGGGAGATCCCTCCCTAAGCTAACAGTTTTTATAGTGAAAAATACAATGGAAACTCACATTAAGTTTGCAGAATACACTGAATCACTGAGCAGAGCGAGAAGGAAAGGATGCAACATTGCAACATTTGTGAACCTCCGCTCAGGAAAAATACACATAGCGAAGACTACGGAACAGGAACCAAGAAAATAAAACATGTATCACATTTTATCCGGCTTCTCCTCGGCCATCGAGCCACAGTTCAGAGTTTCCCTCTAAGGCTCCTTTGTCTTTCGAGATTGCCAAGGACACTTTCACTTTTCTTGGAGAACACCCAAAACTGCTGCTGTCCTCATGGAAAGTTTCATAGAAGGACCATGGTCAGTCACCCTCAAGACCATTTCCAGCAGGGGTCTCCCTCGTCACGTCTTTCACATATTCACTCGAGGCCAGGCTTCAAAATTAGCCATCATGGATTAGGCCTCCATAGGCCACAATAGACCATCTCAATTAAAAGAAATAAAAACAACGTTACTACAGCATAATGATTAAACAGTGTTAACCCCACTAATACCCTTATGTGTATGCATTTATCTAGCTTTTGCAACATAAAAAAGCATTAATTCAGACAGCGTTTTGTGCTTAAAATAAACAGCACACAGCAACGTTTAAACATGAAAACTTGCACGTTATTTTTTAGAAAACAAAAACAGCACACACATGCTAACCCTTGTGTAGCTTTCTCTTATGTTAAGACAAATGAATTGATTAATGAATACACACTTGCACAAGACAAATAATTAATTTGTTATTTATTAATATTTAATAAAACGCATAGACATACTAGAGCTTCAAAAGCCCCTGAATTTTCTAAAAGAAAACTCTGCTCCAGCAGCTGCAATAGGACTACTCAGTCAACTGGAGAGACTGACTGAGTTCTCTGACTGGGAACTCTCTTACACTTTGATGCGTCTTTTCTCCACTTGACGCAACTCGAAGTGTAAGCAGGAAAACTAGAGTACCAACCGCGTGATACACGCGAAGGCACAAAGCAGGTGCTCCGAACAGAATTTGCTAGGAGCCTATAGAAAACACTACCTCTCTCGGACTTAGGCGAATTGAAGTGCGCAGTGGAACGTTCACCCACTGCGCGCGAAGCCTCACTTCCCGCGAGACTTTAGACTCCTTCAGTACTGGGGTAAACTAGGCGGCCATCTTGTAACGGTCGACCTAACAGGAACGGGAGACCAACAATTGAAAAGGGAAGGCTTCACTATGACTCGATGTCTCTTCTGAGGATGATTACTTAGAGTAATGGCGTTCACATAGTTCCTGACACTTAATAATTCTTTGTCCCCTGCTGTTCGCCATTTCATTCTGCTTGTGTCATCTATTTTATTTGACCTCCTGACATGGCTAAGCAATGTACGTGCTGGGGGTTTGTAGCTGCCAGTGCACCTGGTCTCAGATGTTATCTGTTGACTGTTTTCTGCTGCCATAAGCATTCCTGCTCCCCCTCCCTATTTGCTGACCACGTAGTCATCTATCTGCCCTTGTTTGCTGATAGCTATTTCTAAACTTGTTCTTTCTATTTCTGTCCACATGCTTACATTGCAAGAAAACTATATAAAAATGACAATGGTTTGTGAATCCAGTGTACTTCTTCCTGCAGCACTCAAGAGTGTTGTGTGGACGTGGTCCCACTCATGAGTGATTAATAAACTTGTTATTTTATTTCAACTCCAGTGCCGATCTCTATTTTGTTGGTCTTTGGACCTGTGGACAAGAGGGTGACTCTGCACCAGTGTGCTCACTTTTGGGTACATTTCCACAAGACGCTACCCCTGGTTGAGGTCTACTGGCTTTTCTGGTGATGTCCAAGCTACGCCTTTGGACATGCCCTTTGATGGCCATCGCTTGTTTGGCAACAAGGCGGAAAACGCGATTGAGCGCTGTAAGGACTCCAGGGCGACGGCCCAGTCCTTGGGCCTCGCATCCACCTCCCGCCCAGCGCAGTGTGCCTTTCACCCCTTTTGTGGCTACGGAAGGGGGGCCCCACCTGTCCCGCCCAGGGCCACAGGCCTGCTCAGGCTGTCCAGCCTCTGCGCGGCCGGAGACGTGGAACCGACCATCGTGGTTCTGGGGGCCAGCGGGTGGGCCAGTCCACCAGGCCACCTCTGCAGCAGCCTCCAAGCCCACCTAGTCTGACCTTTCAGAGCCACCTTGTGCCAGTGGGTGGCAGGATTCGCCATCACCTCCCTCACTGGCTCAACATCACGTCGGACAAGTAGGTTTTGCAGATAGTCTGAAGGGGCTACTCCCTCCCCTTCGAGACAACCCCTCCATCCATGCCATCTCAGACCCATCGCATGTCGGAGGATCACTTGGCCCTTCTCCAACAGGAAGTTACGGTCTCATGGCCAAGGGAGCCATCAAGAGCATTCCTGCCCCAGAAGTAGCTTGTGGTTGTTATTCCCACTGCTTTCTGGTGCCCAAGAAGGACAAGGGCCTGCGTCCTATCTTGAATCTCTGGAATGTCAATTGCTTCTTTCGGAAGGAGAAGTTCAAACTGCTGACCCTTGCCCAGGTCCTGTCTGCTCTCGACCCTTGAGACTGAATGGTAGCGTTGGACTTGCAAGACGCTTAGTTTCACATCCCTGTACTGCCGGCCCATCAGCACTACCTATGGTTCACGGTAGGCCACGAGCACTTTCAGGTTACCATGCTCCCCTTCGGCCTTACCAGCGCCCCTCGGGTGTTCACGAAAGTGATGGCGGTGGTCGCAGCTCATCTGCGCAGATCACAGGGGTTCCAGTCTTTCCCTATCTCCATGACTGGCTGTTGAAGGCGAGCTCCCCCAAGGCTGTCGTCTCCCACCTCCAGACTACGGCCGACCTCCTGCATTCGCTGGGGGTTCACCATCAATCACACCTGATTCCCTCTCAGAAGCTCCTTTTCATCGAAGCGGTTCGGGACAGAGCGCAGTTTCGGGCTTATCCTCCCGAACAGCGAGTCTGGGATATTCGGGCTATGATTCCGATCTTTCAGCCTTTGTCCCAGGTTTTGGTCAGAATTACCCTGAGGCTACTGGGCCTCATGGCCCCCTGCATCCTGCTGGTGGACTATGCCAGGTGGCATATGCGGGCTCTGCAGTGGGACCTGAATTTCCAGTGGGCACAGCATCAGGGGAATCTTTCCGATTGCGTCCAGATATCGGAGGGCACTGCACACCAATTACAGTGGTTGCTAACAAACCGGGATTAGGTCAACGGCAGATCCCTCTCCCTTCCCCAGCCAGAGTTCACAGTGGTGACAGATGCATCACTCCTGGGGTGGGGCAGCCACATGGGAGAGGCATAGATCAGAGGCCTCTGGTCTCCCGCGGAGTCCGGGCTCCATATCAACCTTCTGTAGCTTCGGGCACTTCGTCTTGCACTAAAGGCATTCCTCCCCTCTGCCCGGGGGAAGAATGGTGCAGGTGTTTAGGGACAACACCACCGCCATGTGGTACTGCAACAAACAGGGCAGGTGGGGTCGTGGATCCAATGTCAGGAGGCTCTCCCCCTTTGGACATGGTTGGAACATCAGGACATATCCCTGGTGGTTCAACACCTGGCAGGTTCTCTGAACGCCAGGGCGGACGAACTCAGCCGCAGGTGCATGATGGATCACAGATAGCATCTTCATTCGGAGGTGGTGCAAGGTCTCTTTCAGCAGTGGGGAGAGCCTTGGTTAGATCTATTCGCCACCGAAGAGAACGTGCAATGTCAGCAGTTCTGCGCTTTGGAATTTCCAAGGCGGCACTAGCTAGGCAACGCTTTTCGCCGTGAGTGGAGTTGCAGTCTTCTATAAGCCTTTCCGCCTATACCACTTCTGCCCAGGGTGCTGAAGAAGATCAAGTGCCACCGGGCCCAAGCCATTCTTGTGGCCCCGGATTGGGCACAAAGCGACTGGTATCCTGAGCTTTTACACATGGCCATTGATCCTCCAATCAGACTGCCTCTTCGGGAGGATCTCCTGTCACAGCAGCAGGGGATGGTCCTCCACCCGAACCTGTTCAGCCTCCACCTCCTTGCGTGGAGATTGAGCGGCAGCAGTTGACAGCTTTCGACTTTCCTCCCGAAGTCAGTAATGTTATCTTGGCAGCCAGGCATCCCTCCACTAAAACAGGATACGCCTGTAGATGGAACAAGTTTGTGTATGGTGCGCAGCAAAGGCGGTGGATCCCCTGTCTGCCCCCCTTTCTGAAGTTTTCCTTTTCATTCTTTCTTTGGCCCAGCAGGGCTCTGCTCTGGGCACTCTCAAAGGCTATCTTTCAGCTATTTCGGCCTTCCTTCGGCTGCCTGATCAGCCTTCTCTTTTTAAGTGCCCTATTGGTAATCGCTTCCGTAAGGGCATTACTCACTTCATTCCTCCGACTCCTTTCGTGATGCCCCAGTGGCACTTGAACCTGGTTCTTACTTATCTTGTGTGCTCCTTTCGAGCCACTACATAACCGTCCTCTAAGGCTCCTGACTCAAACTGCCTTTCTGGTTGCCATCACCTCTGCTCGCAGGGTGAGTGAGCTACAAGCCCTTTCTTTCAAGCCTCTTTTCCTGGCTGTTTATCCGGACAAGGTTGTTCTCAGCACTAGGCCTTCTTTCCTTCCCAAAGTGGTTACCTCTTTCCATATAGGACAGACCATCACTTTGTCCACATTCTTTCCACATCCTTCTAAAGAGGAAGAGAGGCTCCACCATCTGGATCCAAAACGTGCACTTTCGTTCTATCTGGATCGCACAAAACAATGGGTGGATGACCAGCCCTTCGTTGGTTATGTGGGCACCGGGAAAGGTCTGGCCGTGCAAAAACAAACCATCTCCAGATGGGTCATTCTTTGCATCAAAATCTGCTATTCCTTAGCGAAAAAGGATCCTCCAGTGGGGCTGTGTGCCCATTCCACCAGGGCGACGACAGCCACTACTGCTTTGGGACGTGGTGTCCCCCTTCTTGACATCTGCCAGGCAGTTATGTGGGCTTCACTGCACACATTTACCAAACACTATTGCCTGGACAGCCAAGTCCGGAGAGACTGCTTCTTCGGCCGATCAGTTCTCCAAGACTTTCTGGTGTGAACTTGGTTCGCAGAGCCACCACCAGGGTTGGTATTGCTGGGGTATCTATTCTAAGGTGAGGAATCCTTAACTAATTGTCACTTTCAGATGAACAAGTTACTCACCTTCAGTAACGATATATCTGTAAGAGACATAGATTAGTTATGGATTCCTCACCACCCCACCCATCCTCCCCGTTCTGTGAACTGACTTCTAGGGTAAGGGACTCCCTTTTCAGGGCCCTAGTTTTGTGCACCAGTGGTCAGTGTCTTACATGGCACTGCGCTTCTGGCGTGGAATGTCGTGTAAATAACTGACGTCTGCGTGCGAGGGCGGCGTCTAAGTAGATACCGTGACGTAATTCCGGTGACTACGACGCCAACGACGAACGCGGATTCGACCGACGCCACCTATCGACATGCAGAGGTACTGCTGAGGAAAACATTCTCTGGATCCAGTCTGACACCTGGGGGTAATTCTAAGGGGAGGAATCCATAACTAATCTATGTCTCATACAGATATATTGTTACCAAAGGTAAGTAACTTGTTCTTCATGATTGGTCCACAATGATATCCACAACATAAGTGGGCACGAATTAATATAATCAGTTATATAATCTATCTTCAGTTCAGTTTAGGTAGATGTGCTTTGAGGGCCAGCAGTAGCCTCCTCAGAAATGCATTTTCTATTAACGGGAGGCCTTGGATACTCCTGCACTCCCCACCATAAGTAGCACTCGGGATTCATTTGGTTTTGAAAACTGTCCTCAATTCTTTAAGGGGATTTATCCACAATTTAGAATAAAAACTAAACAGTTCCTCCACACTCCTAGCAGATTTAATGGGCCCCAATGCCTTTCAACTACAAGATTCATAAAATAAAACCCTCAAATAAGGGACGGTAGGAACTGATCCTGCCTTGATTTTATTTATAATCAGACATTGAGTGCCTCTTTTTTCGGACCATAAATCATAATAGTTCACAAAGCATTTGTTTCAATGTTGAATGAATATTTGGCTTTCTCAGGCTCCTGAGACAAAAAAAAAGTGTCACGTTTTCTCTTACTGAGCCATCTCACCAGCATTAATCACAGTCTTCAAATGTTTGGTATCACTCACATTTTAGTTTTGCTTGTTGTGAACAATGCTTTTGGCCGAATCATATATAGTATTCTTCTCACTGCTTGCAAATCTACATGACCATTCTTGATTGGGATCTCATTCTAGAACTCTCCAACAGTTCAAGCTACGAATAAGCTGCTGTGAAATGTATTGTATGGTTACAGATCCACACTTTCTCCTTCTTCTAATCCTTGACACTTTAACTAGAGGACAATGTAGTCTGAACATCCTCACAATTGACTCTTTTGAACTTTTGTACCAGACCATATACTTCCAGAGCATATTCTTGAAAACGAAATCCTTTTCCACCAAAACATATTTCATATTCCTGTAGATCATTACGTACCATTATCGGTATTCAGAAAAAGAGGTAGCCTCAATCTGAAAACAAAACACTTTAAAAACTCAAAAACCAACTCAGTAGTGAGATTACTCAGGAAGGTAAATTTCATACACCTAAAGGTAATCAGTCAACACTGCAACTTCTATTGCCGCTCAGCAGGCCCTGATACACCCAAAACTAAATTCTGCCTTTGGGAAATAGATGTGGATGCAATTAACTGAACCAGCACTTACATGGTGTTTCTGGTTTGTCACAGCCATTGAATTATTTCATGTACTCTTCAAATTTTGAATCCATTCAAGGCCACCAGTAAGTATATCTAACCAACTTCTTTGTTGATCTCTTCCTTAGATGCCACGTTTGAGCCACTTTAATAATGCTACTTCTCAATGCTCCAAGCAGAACCAACTTGTTCCTGTTATCTTAAATACCTTCTTCCATAGACAGTGCCTTTTTGATCTTTCAAAGAAAAGTAACTTTGGCACCACATCTTTATTAAAATTATTATATTCACCAAACTCGACCTGACATCGGTGACAGAGCACTTTATAACTGTTAGCAATTAGGAGTATAGTGAGACAAAAGTTTAAATGTTACAAACAAAAGGGATCAACTAAAGCCAGAGTTACATGACAATGAAAGAGTATATTTGGGAGAGGAATGTTATTGGGACCAACCAATGTGACCCCGGCGATGTGAGACCAGGGCCCATATTACAGATAGGGTGAACTTTCCATGTTTGCGCCACGGCGCATCTTAAAGCAGGTGCACTGGGTGCAAACATGAAAAATGGGTCCTATCAGGAAGAATGTGCTGCCCTCTGGGTAGCTGCAAATTCACACTGTCTCCAGAGCAGTTGTTTTAAAGCTACCCTGTGTTTCTCTGTTCAGGCGGCAACCCGCCTGAGCTTTTAAGAGGGATTAGAGATCCCCTTGCAGACAGGTGCAGTGAGTGACTACATCCGCCTGCAAGGGGTATCTTGGGGGGGTCCATGGGACCCCCTCTCATCCCTTTAGAGGGCAGCATTTAGAAGGCGCACTGAAAGTGCACCACTTTTTTTTTTTTTTTGTGCCCATTCTTTGTTTTAGGTAAGCAATTCTTCACCTGTGGTTTGGGAACACCTGTGGGTCCGTGACTGCTTAGAAAAATAAACAATATGAACACATTAATAAAGTGGGAAAATAAAAAAGCAAAATGTACAAGTGAAAATTTAAAATGATCTGTAAATGTGAAAGAATTTGAAATTAGAGGCTAAAAATTAAGTTAATTGCTCAGAGTGATTTGTGGGAGCAGTGCAAGTGCATCAAACACAATATAGTGTATATGATGAGTGGCCTCCATTGAATTCAGAAAAGCTCCAACTTTCCTGTTAAAATTCAGATTAAAAAATGTGAATTAAATAAAATATTTTATCATTTGTGTATTTGTTTGATGAATGTTTGTTTCTGTAATTTTGTGTATTGTTTTGGAGTTGTAATAATCGAAAATGCTTAGACCGGGGTCCTCGGCTTCCAGTAATGTCTCAGTGGGGAATGCCTGGATTCCATTAATGATTCAGTGGGGTCCACGTGTTCCATTACTGACTAAGTAGGTGCCCACAGATGTCAAAAAGTTAAATACCACTCTTTTAGTATTTTTAGTAGTGTGTGGTGGTTTACTGTGTTGTATGCAGCAGAAAGATCTGGGAGAAAAAGGAGGCATGAGTTACAAGCATAACCTTCATGTAGCTCTTTAATGTCTTTGTTGAATTTATGAACTATGTTACCATGCAGCTTTCTAAAGTCTTTGCAACTAATGGTAGGTTCCAGATTGCGAAGGATGTTCTAATGCTCCTGTTTTCTTGAGTAGATTTGTAACTTGTCCCATTTTGAATCAGTCGGGCCCTTTCCTTTGGTTTAGAGACTTATTGATGAGGTTGTTCCAGAATGGTGTTATGGAGTGACTGATTTCATTTAAGATGGTTGAGGTCATAGTCTTTCTGAAGTGCAGTGATGGGTTGGTTTTGCCAATGGTCTGCAGGATTTCGGGGTGTGATACTTCTCTGAAATTAGACCAGGTGGAGTTTGTGTATTTTTGATTGAAAATCATAAACCTCTTCTCCAGGATTGGGGGTAATTGAGCATTTCATCTTTTTCACCTTGTTTCTGAAGAAGATGTCACATTTTTCACATGTCTCTTTAGGTTTGTTTATAATCATTGGATTAGTTGGGGAGGTGTTTTATTATGCCGTCTCGAACAGCTTTTGTGGGTGGTTTTTGCTTTGGTTGATTTCTCTTCCGATGGAGATTGATTTAGACTCAGATGAGTTTATGTACTCTATCCTTTTCTTTAAATCTTTGTGATTTATTAAAGTTGGGATTTGTTGTTGTTTTGCACTTCTTTGAGCCTTCCTTTCTTCATTGAGCTTTTTAGAACCATTGGCCTGTGCTTTTGTTTCATGGTCTCTTTAATATTTGGGGAGCAAATGTATCAATATTGTCTGTTATGGTATCCATGTATTGCTTCCCGATTATGGCCATCCTTCCACAGTGTACCTGGCACCTTCAGCCACTTTTATCTGGCCAAACACTCACCAGTTATCAATCTACTGTGGCATATTCCACAACAGATAATACACAGGCATCGAAAGTGTCACCTGACCCCTTTCTTTATTACTAGTGTGTGGCAGGCTAGACAAGTAATTGACCCTATACCTCTGCATACCAACAATGTGTTATTTCAAAATTATATTTGTATAGTTTTTGCCAGTGTGCAGACCAACCTGGAAGATGCCGTTGCTTGATAATTATTTGCAATCAATGCAAACGCTAAAAGGCTTCTCCCGCAAATACCTTCTAAAATGTTCAACTCCCCATGAGCAACACTCTGCTTCCCTCCTCACTCTTAATTGTTGAGTATCTTCCCTCGGGATCTCAAGTCTCTAGAAGCAAACACAATTGTCCTTTCTTTACCTTCACAGCCTGTATTAGTACTTTACACTAACCCGCAAATTGTATATATTATCACAATACACTCTGCTTTAAGGGGAAACATTAACTATGCCAACATCAATTTCCAAGTAAAACTTCTGTTGTGAACATGTGCCTATATAAACGTTTTTTAAAGCAAACTTTTTAGAGACTCTGTTCCCTTGGCGCACCCTTCACCAAGCCATGAATAATACTCAAAATCCTAAGAAACCTAACATGATCCTTGCTCTTGATACCAAAGCTCGCCTAGCTGCAAGAAGAATCATCTGTAGGTTTAATGCCTTCTGTTGAAATGGAATGTCCCAAATATTCAACTTCTCTTCCAATAAATTCACATTTCTCAAAGTGTAATGACATCATTCTATCTTGTCAATTGGGCAATACCTCCTTTGCTCTTTTGATCTGTCCTTTAATGGTTTTGATATAGCAAGAATGCCATGCTGGAAAGCAGCAGTTGTGTCTAGCACATCGCCTGTATCAAACCTGTGAGGTCAATTGCTTGGGGCCCTTCAAAAGGAAGGTCATACTCACCCTTTAAGTCCCTGATTACTGCTGTTAGGCCTCTCGAATTGACTTGCTCTTTGGCTGCAGTAACATTCTAGTGGGGCGATTTACTTGTCTCACAAAGCATGCAACATTCACTAGTTATATTTTATGACACGACTTCCATGTCATACATTACCTCTAAAAAGGTTCAGTTTAGGAACGAAACAAGTAACAGCTATTTCTTAGTGTTTGACATCATAATGGAATAACCTTAGCCCACAATCATATACGGGCCCTTCCACGCCTTGCATACTTCACATCATAATAGATATATTTTTCATCTAAAATCTAATGGGATTATTTCAGTCATTGAGTTACTGCACTTGGCAATACCATTATCGACGTATTTGTATGTAGGGTTATACTGCATTGTTTGACTTTATAAGTCCTTTTATAGCAATGTTTACCTCACTAGATACACAGTCAGAGACCAGATATTACCCTGAATCTTGAGACTTTTTTTATGTTCTTACGAAGTGCTTCCTCCCATTTCACATCATCCTGGAAAGCAGCCACTGTCTCCATGCCATTGTAGTGTACGTCATCTTCAGGGCCACGAGGGCAATAGATGCCACCTTGAGAGAAGGCGTCATCGGAGATGATAAATATAGCTAAATCTTTTTTGTCGTGTGTCAGATCTGTTTGACAGCAAGTCGTCCAAACATTCAGTTTGGCCTCCTTAATCATCCCTGACCCCTCTGTTGCCTCAATGGCCTTGGCTCTTGTCATCCCCCTGAAGCCTTCGTAGGCATCCTGCAGTCTCAGAACCACCACCCTGCCCCGGCCCTTAAGGAGACAGTCCCCCGCCTATGGGCAAATCGAAGACCCACATTCCCAAGCCGTAGATGAGGATTCCTGAGAAGACGGTCTGTGGAAAGCAGAAAGTTCCTACATCCTCACAGTA
The DNA here is from genome assembly GCF_964204655.1 of Triturus cristatus. Lineage (NCBI taxonomy): Eukaryota > Metazoa > Chordata > Amphibia > Caudata > Salamandridae > Triturus > Triturus cristatus. Next base: position 825,748,883 of record NC_140584.1, on the reverse strand, counting down.
GCAGCGGTTTTCGTAAGATTGGTGGCCATATTGGATGCAGTTTTATATTTATGGCTCACCTAAGCTCTCCAGTTCTATTTGCTTTTAAACTTGAGCAGACCAGGAGATCCTGTGCTCTGGTCTAGACCACTTCTGCACCTCAGACATGACCTCCAGGCATCCTCCTTAGAAAATATTAGGCAGGCACATTGCTGTGAGAGGTTATTACTTGTTCACACCATTGCAGTTTGCCCTGCTTGTATTCGCATTGTTTATTCTTTGTAAAGTGGCTGGTTGAGTTGCTGTTAAGTGCTTCTTCTGCAGACAGGTTAGGAGGCTCAGAACTTAGTAAAACCTAAACTGCTTTCTGCCCTCGTTCATTTACACCTATCCAGCGACTCGTATAGCTTTACTACGATGGACATTAGGCTATTCCTGTGAGGTTAAAAGGTACACAGGGGCAAGGTAGGGGTCAGAAGTCTGTGCCTGATCAGTATTGGTTGTATATCTTTTCCCACCTCATACTTCTGCACCAATAGACATGGGAGAGAATGTGAACTGGGTATACGCACATGGGACAGCAGACGGGTGGCAACATTATTCACAGATGACTTATTGGTATATTTTTCCAACCCTACGCCATCCCTCCACTTATTGTTTGGGGTGATACGCACATGGGACAGCAGGCATGTGGTGTCATTATATGCAGACGACTTGTTGGTTTATTTATCCAACCCTACGGTATTCATCTACATATTCCTCGGGGAACTTGGCAAGTTTGGACAACAGTCAGACCTCAGAATCAATAAACAGAAATCTTTTATATGCCCCTCGGGGGGGGGGCGGGGGAGGGATTGAGTGACACACCAAGAGATCAACTCCCTGAACTGGGCAAACCCAGGGAACTCACCTCTTTTAGGTAGCTAGGGATTCAAGTAACGGATGACCGGGACAGGAGGACAGCATTAAATCCAGACAAACGCCTAGTGAGCATACACAGCAGATTAGATTATTGGATATCCCTACCCCCCTATTCATGGCAGACAGACTAGTGTAGCAAAAATGCTCCCCAGATGCTTATACTTATTTCAATGTAGCATGTTCCTAATCCCTCGTAACATACCCATGAAACTCAAAATGGTGCTGATTGGGGGGGAGACATGGGGGGAAATGAGGCAGAGTTTAAATGAAGACATTTCAATGCACATATAAACAGACCTGGAAGCATACTATCAGGCCTCGGTAATATAATTCATGACAGGTTGGTATGGCGCAGATAATGGTGTAGACGGGGTCCTAGTAACCCGCTGTAGAGTGCCGTCCGAACTCATACAGACCATGCACAGAAAGATAGGAACCCAAAGGCCAAAATAATGGATTTTGAGTCTGTCATTGCACGCCTGGGATATGTTTGCCGTACGTTGAGGTCGTGACCTGCCCTATTCTCGAGCAACCCCACTATGGGAACCCACTGGATTTCAACGTGTAACAGAGACCTGAATGTGAGAAGTTGAAAACTGGGCGGCTGCCATAACGCAGGTGACTTATACATTGACGGACGCATGCTCACATGAGATCAGGCACAAGACCTCTTTCAGGTGGGAGTTGGACCATCTATCCATTATGCGCCAAAAGGCCCAAAAACATGGGGAGCCCAGGACGCTGAACCACGAGTCTGGACAACACTGACTGCTGACGCAGACAGACGGGGACACAGGTAATAACACGCCTCTACCAGGCAATTGGGCCAGACACTGTCAAACCCATGTTGCACACTAAACAGAAATTGGAAACATACTGCAATATACAGTTTCATGGTTAGCAATGGCAGGACAGACGTTTTAAGGTGTTTTAAGGCGTTTTAAGGGGTGGGCACTCGCCTAGAGCCATGAGCTTTCAGGGGGACCCCTGAAGGATCCAGCTCTGTTCCTCAGAGTCTTGGCCTGATTAACTCAAATAACTCTTAAACAGATTGTTTTAAATACTGTTTTCCTTTAATTTATGCTCAATGTTGTTGATGTGGGAGAGTCTACTACAGACATGTTGCAGAGAAATGTTGTGGTCATGTTTCATGCAACAGTCCTAAAAAGGTTTCTTTTAGATCAAAACAGAACCTCACTTTTGAGAAATGGGAGGGTGTCACAGAGATTATTTGGTGTAATATTAGTGAGTTGCTGTTTTGTTAATATTGAAAAATATCCCTGAATATTAGATGTAAACACATTTAGAATTTGGACGAGTGTGCCTGTTCACTGTCTGTGAATCGGCCAAAAAGTGCATGAAAGAGCTGAAATTGGATCATACATTTAAAGCTGTTCCAAACAGGAGCCCCCAAAATACTTTTTGCAGAGGGCCGCCCAAATTGTGGGGGTACTGTTCAATAACGTCACCTCACTAAAGGCATATGGGATATCTGACGGTGTTTCTTTCAAAAACTCAAAAATGTTGCTAGAACGAAAACCTTTTAAGGCCCCTTTATTCTCTATCTGAACTCTTTCAAGTGTGTGGGGGTGTTGCAGCACCAACCGCACCCCTAGTTCCAAAACCACTGAGTAAATTCAATGTCTGCAGCAATTTGGATTTTGAATAAAATGTTATTTTTTCTAATTACATTGCTGGAAGATGCTTGGTTCAAGGCTGTCTGCTTAAAATTGTGGACTAGCAGTGACAGGTTTGTATCCTGGTCCCCGTCTTAATATCCATATGTTTAAACTATTTTTGTTTGTGCACTTATGATTACTATAAAGCCTTTTTGTATTATCAGTTTTATTTGTGATGGCTGACAGTAGTGGGGGACAAATGCAAAAAGAACAAGAGATGAACAGAATGCTGAACAGAGTCACCCACACCCAGTACAGAGATATTGGCCTAAATCCATTGTTTTTGGCTCACCACGCCATTCTACTTTGGACCCAGCCATATGCAAATCAGTTTTGACCCTGCTCCCCATGGGAGAATGGTCTGGAAGAAATCTCTATGCTTTTCCATCTTTCGTAACAATATCCAGCTGTTTCACATACATTTGCACTGAGTGATGTTTAGAGAGAGAGCTGTCTTGATAGTGGAGTTATGGAAGGCACAACCCTTGCTCTCGGGCGCTATTTACACTGTCGAAATCTGTTGCCCACATTCCTAAAGTTGTTGAAGGATCCAGACAGGCAGTATACAATCTTGTCCTTGAGGGCAAGCTTATTTTTGGGGTGTGGAACTTCTTGGGCCATTTACAGACTTGCCAGGTGTTTTGGAATCAGCCTATTACAATGGCAGGGCTTCGTAGAGAAGGGGTACTACTAAAGCCCAAGGGGTATATTTACTAAGTTTTAACACCGTGTTTGTGTCACAAAAGTGATGCAAATTGATACTAAATCTTTTCTTACAAATTTACTTTCCAACGCTAAACTTGTTTAGTGCTGGAAATTCACTCGAAGGTAGCACAAAGCAGTGCATAGCGCTGCTTTGCACTACTTAGTACCGATGTTTCTGACACTATGCCATATTTACTTTACAAAGTAGACAAGGTTTAACGTCTGAAATTAGTGCCCACTTCAAAAAGGTGATATCACAGAGATATGCTTTCATTTTTCCTGTCTTTTCAGACTTTGCATGTGTGCTGCACTGTACAGCACACTTTATAAGGTGGAAATGTGTTAAGGTTAGTTTAAGCATGCTATTTTGTACTGGAAGGTTATCCTTCCAGTACGAAACCTGCTAAACTCACGTAGCCACTCTTGCACTATGGTGCAAAGGTGTGTATGTGGCGCACTGCAGCACATTTCGGCACCGGTGCTAGGGAGATGGCGGGGTCCACTATCTGTAAATATGGTGCTCTCCTGCTCTCTCCTCCTCAGGCAGCGCATCATTTGCAGCTGCTGCACTGTGGGATAAACTAGTAAATCTGGGCTTAAATGTCCGCTTTGGACATTTGGACTGTCTGTTGTGTGGAATGGGGTAGTGATCCTATTTCGTCAAATATCACTGGGGGTTTTAATTGCCTAGCATCAATGCCTTCCCGACAGAAATCATATCAAACTTCTAATGGATGTAGGTCAGGATTAACAGCTGAGGACCAAAAAGCTGCAGGTAAATCTCTTGAACACCCCCTTTTTTTCCAGAGTTCTATAGAGCGCGAACTAGACCAGAGAAATCGGGTATCAGAGCACTTTACATGAGCACCAGTTTAGTTACAGATGGACAGGTTCATTTTTGTTAGCAACAGGGAGATTAAGTGATTAGCCCAGAATCACAGGATGTTGAGCTTCGTTGCCGAGGCTTGAACCCAGTTCCCCAGCTTCAAGGTCGACTGCTCTAGCCATAAGGCTACGTCCTCTACCCCGTTGTAAGGAGAAATTCAAGAGTTAAATACCTGGGGGAAACTAGTAACAATGCAGAAGCAAACGATAACAGTCAACCTGAAATGAATAGTGATATTCCAATGAATGATTTAATTAAGAACATCAGAGGCAACCTGCTTCTCAACATTAATGATTCCATGTGTAGTAACAAGCCTGAATGTAATATGGTAATTGGCGGAGTCAATTTGAAAATATATGCTGACTTGGGATCACCCTATACTATCATTGATGAGAATCTATGGAAAACTAATTTCGTTGGGAAAGTGGGTGAGCATTTGTTGAAATCTGAGCTAGATCCTGAGGGTTAGAGTGGTGAGAAAATTGATTTACTTGGTTTCAGGTGGTTTATTTTCGAATTTAAGAATAGGAACAGCCGTGGTAAGTTATATGTTGCCAAATCTGGTCCACCTGTGTTGGGCTGGTTCGACCAGAATATGCTTCACAGTGTTCTTGATCTCAACAGCAAGGAACAAGTCTTGGTGATTGATGAGGGATATTCATTAGGAGAAAAAGTAATCAAACTGTTTCCTTCTGATTTTTAGTGGTAAATTAGGTAATTTGCAAGGATTTGAACATTCAATTCATCATAAGGATGATGCTGTTCTCAAAGTTCACAGATGTCGCAATGTACCCTTATTAGTCAAAGATGAAGTTGCTAAAGAACTAGAAAAATGAATGACTTCAAAGGTAATCGAACCTATTGAAGCATAAGAGTGGATTTCTCCAGTGGTTATTGCCAGGCATAGCAAGGGAAAAATCAGACTCTGTGTGGACTTACACAATCTTAATAATAATATTGTTGTAGACAGATTTCCAATGCCAAAAATCAACGAAATGGTAAGTTGTTTGAAAGGGGTGAAGGGGTTTTCCACTATCGACCTTTCATCTGCTTATCACCAAATCTCGTTATCTCCTGAATCCCAAAAAGTACGTCTTTTATTACACCCTTTAGTTGCTACCAATTTTCTCGCATGCCTCTTTCAGTCTTGCATCGGCCGCCGCTTTTGTTCAGCTCCTTATGTTTCAGTTATTTAATAAGGAAGAAGGTGTAAAAAAGTTTCAAGATGATATTTAGATTTTTGGCAAAAGTAAATCTGAACACAAGTCTAGGCTTCTCAATGTATTAAGGATTTTGGGAAAAAAAGGTCTCACCATTGAATTCTCAAAGTGCAAATTTGCAAGTAACAGTGACTTGGGACACACTATTGATGAATATGTTATGTTATAATGGATTTATACCGCGCTCAAATACTCAGGAGTGTCCTGGCGCAAACAGTTACCAAAACCTGATGGAGCAGAGAATTAAATCGGCTGATTTAAAAAAAAAAGTTTTAAGTTGTTTTTTGAAAAGTCTAAAGTACTGGATAGACCGTAATTCCAAAGGAAGGGAATTCCATGCTGTGGCTGCTTTAACAGAAAGGGACTGACCCCACAGCCGCATCCTGCGGAATCGGGGAATCGCCATCCGTTGTTGGGTGACCGAGCGCAGAGATCGACTGGGGACATAAAAAGCAAAATGCTTCCTGATATACATTGGTCCAAGACCATGCAGGGCTCTATGGGCCAAGGTAAGAGACTTAAATTGCACTCTGTGGGCCACAGGAAGCCAATGCAGATCTTGTAAAGGCTGTCTCACGCTTGATCGTCCTGATATGTTAAATAGAAATCTAGCCGCGGCATTCTGTATGATCTGTAATTTTTTTTGCAAATATCCCGGGATGCCAATGTACAGAGCATTGGCATAATCAATGCGGGAGAGAATGAGAGCGCGGGCGACCATCTCCTTAGCAGACCTTGGAAGCATGGGGGAGAACCTTCTTAATGATTTAAGAGTGCCAAAGTAAACTCCAGTGAGTTTCTTGATTTGAACCGAGAACCGAAGGTCTTCTCCAAACCAGACCCCTAAGTTCTTTGCTGGAACGCCCTCTAACTTGGGTCAAGGGAAGTCTGGTGGCCACAGGGTTTCTCTAAAGGCGGACGGAAACTGACCATACTAAAGGACCTCCGACTTGTCCTCGTTGCATTTCTGGGCAGTTTCTGTCGACAAGTCGGAGTCCTTCCAGGTAAATAGGAGCTGGGTGTCATCGGCGTAAGCTATTATTTTTGCTCCCAGCTCCTCTGCCAGAAAAATCAAAGGAGTCAGATAGATATTAAAAAGCAAAGGGCTCAGGGTAGAACCCTGTGGGACTCCAGTAGAAATTTTCCTAGCAGCCGATGAAAAAGGAGGCACCCAGACCTGCTGAGTGCGTTCTTCCAGAAAGGATTTAATCCAAATGGGGTTAAACCTAAACCTTCTCTTGTTTCAGCAATTGAAAATGCGTCCACACCTACAAATAAGGATGACATCAGATCCTTTTTGGGTATGGCAGAATTTTGTGCGAAATATATTCCAAATTTTGCAGGTAAATGCTACAATATTCGCTAATTACTTAAGAAAAATGTTCATTTTGAATGGTCTTTGGAATGTGATGAGGACTTTAACACCATAAGATCTGCCATTGCTAATGCAACAAGTTAGAGTAGTTTTGACCCTGCTGCTGATAGCATCATTACTACTGATGCTAGCAACAAAGGTTTATGGGCTGTGTTGTCCCAAGTAGATGAAAAAGGTAAGGAATATATCCTTGCTTATGCCTCCAGGTCCTTGTCTCCCTGTGAAGAGAAATATCCCATCATAGAAAAGGAGGCGTTAGCATGTGCTTGGGGTTTGGATCATTTTAGATCTTTCATATGGGGTAAAGTTTGTACCTTGAGACGTGACCACAAACCACTGGTCAAAATTGTGACTGCGGAAGGTTCCACTAATGTTTCTTCCAGACTTTCCAGAAGCTCTATGCGCATGCAAAATTTTACATACAGGATTGTTTATACCCCTGGGAAAAACAATGTGGTGGCTGACTTTCTTTCAAGAATGCCTGCAATGTTGGAAGAATGTGAAGATGAAAAGTGGAACAATTTTCAAGTGGCTTTGGTTCATGATCTAGAATGCCCTGCTATCAATAAGACTGAGTGAGATTTGGAATTCCAAAAGGATAAGATTCTGGAATTGGTTGTTTCTTTTGTCATGAATGGTTGGCCTCCCAAAGATTCGTTGAATGATTCTGTTAGACCATTTTGGGAGGTTAGGTCGGAACTCACTTTTTGTGACGGTTTTTTATTAAGAGGTGAGAAAATTGTTCATCCGCAAAGTTTACGTTCTACTATTGTGGATTTGTGCCATAAAGGGCATTCTGGTATTACCAGAACTAAATCTGTTTTAAAAAGTTTATTCTGGTGGCCTGGTCTGGATTTAGAGACTGAAAGAATGGTGAGGGAGTGTAGTGCATGTTTCAATGCTGAAAAGTCTTTGAGAACTTTCAGACCTCCCATGTATGACAGTATTTTTTCTAAAGAACCTTGGGATACCGTGGCAATTGATATCATGGGACAAGTGAAGGATCAATCTGTTGATTCGCAGAAATATATAATTGTTCTTATTGATTTGCTTTCACGCTGGCCTGTGGTAAAAATAGTGGACAAAGCTGATACTGATGCTGTTTTAGAATTTTTGGATGAAGTATTTACATCTGAGGGTATTCCAGCTTCCTTGATTAGTGATAACGGTGTTCAATTCTTGTCTAATAAAGCTAGAACTTATTTTGAGAGGTTGGGCATTAGGCATAGAACTATGGCTTTATACAATCCTAGCGGTAATGGAATGGTGGAAAGGTTTAATCGAGTTTTGAAAGGTATAATTCAGTTGGCCATGAGTGGTTCTCAAGATTGGATCACTCAAGCTGGAAAAATGATCTGGGCATATTATGTAACTTGTACTGATGCCACTGGGTTACCTCTCTTTTTAATAATGAGTGGTCGTAAACCTAGATCAAAACTTAATCCTGCTTGGATGTGCTTGTCTGGTGTTGAACATTGGTCTAAGGAAGACGTTTGGAACAGAATGGAACGTGTGCATAGCAAAAGCAAGGAATATTTTGATTGTAAACATGGTACCAAACCGGTTTCTATTGAAGTAGGAGATTGGGTTCGTGTTAAGAAACCTGGTTTAGTTTCTAAGGGTGAGAGTGTTTTTTTTTATGCTGAAGAGGTTGTTGAAGTTTTGCAGAATGCTGTCAGACTTCGGAATGGTGAAGGTTGGCATCTTAAAAGAGTTGCCAAAGAAAGACCTGGTGGTCTGAGAGAATCCAGCAATTTTAAAGACAATTCTAATTGGCTGGAGGATGATTTTATTTTTGGACCAGCTTGTCACTCTGGTGGCAGTTCTTCTACTCCTTTTTGTGATCCACCTAATAATGCCAACGTTGATTCATCTGCTTTTGAGGGGTAAGAAGGGGTGGTTTTACCTTCTTTGTCTTCTCTTAAGGGTGATTCAGGATCTTATCCTTGTGATTCCCTGAGCCTTAAACAGAGGTTATCTAGGGAAAGGAAAGCCCCTGTATGGTTGAAGGATTAGGTTGTGAAGAATATGTAATGTTTTCCTTTTATCATAGTAGTGCATTGTTTTTAACAATATGTAATGTTTAACTTCTTATCATTGCAGTGCATTGTTTTTCTTCTTGTTTTTTTTTTCCTTTCCTTTCTCCCACCCCTTTCTTTTGTTGATAAGGAGGGGGGAGTGTTGTGTTGCTTAGTTACCAGGAATGCTGGTTAAGCATTCCTGGAATGTTTGCATTTGACTCTGTGTGAGTTCTTGGGGCAATTGCAAGTTGGACACTGTAGTAGTGGTGGTTGTGTCCGGCTGTGCTCCTCAGTTCAATAAAGATTTATTTTTCAACTGCATAATCCAGTGTATTACTTACAACAACCCCTCTCCCCCCAACGTGCCACTTTCTCAAAAGCGCTGTATATCTTATGTCCTCATCCTACAGGCAACACGATTTGCTCCTTTTCTTCTGTCCATCGTGATACTCCACACCACTTCAAACCAAATTAACTGCCATTCAATTAAAAGAACAAATTCTCATCCAAATTTGACTTGCTCACTGGGGTGGGGGGGTCAATACCTGTCTCACCTCTCACTGTCCAATACTTTTGTCCAATAGAAAGATAACACTCTTTTTGTAACAGTGTTCCCATGTGGACAAATTATCAACAACATTGAGCACCTAGGGGCTGGGGAATCTTTCATGCAGAGCAACGCAGCAATTCACCTTGCTGCGCTGCATGAAAGGGAAGGAATGCACCAGATTTAACATTATACAGCACATTCCTGGCCTTTCCTAGCGCTGGCACACTTATGGTTGCCTAGCACCTACACATTCATCCTTGCGTCAAGTTGCAGGAGTACCTGCGTTGTTGTCAAGATTGTTTTTCTGGAAAAAGGGACAACTTCCAGCACAAAAACAATCCTGAGAGGCATTTTCCTCTTTCTATGCAGCACACATAGAAAGAGGAAAAATCTAGGAGAAATTAAGATATTTCTCCTCATTGCACCTCACCTGGGGTGGCGTATCATTTTGATGCACTTCCAGGTCTACGACTAATGATAAATCTGGGAATGTGCCAAAATCCATGGGTGGCTATGAGGGACCACCCACTCTCCACCCTTGGAACACCTTCCTGGGGCATAGTAACCCAAAGCAGCAATTTAAGCTGGCTTGCGTTACTCTAGATAATCAAGCCAGGTAGGGCCTTGCATGGCTTGATAATTCTCAATTATATTTTGTGTTGCCCTTGCGTGGGGCGCAAGAGCCCTATTTATCAAAACCTTGATAAATATGGGCCCTAGTGCGGTACCTGAGGTGTGCATACCTATGAATGATCTTTACTTTCTTTAACATGAGGAACCAGAGCTCTCAAAATGACTTGTACCAGAATTATTACCTGCTTGAGCTACACATTATTTCAACCATCAGCTAATACCTAGTGTAAGGAAATTCCTCTTTTTGCATTATCACCCCCAAAGTTTTGGGCTGAGGCTGATGGTTTTTCAACTCAGATTGCACAGGGGCCTGCTAACCAGACCTCAGTGCCAGCCAGTGTTCTAACCCTTTACAAACTGTATGTTAAATTAGCTCCCCAGTTGGCATAATCTGTCTTATTTATAAGTCACTAGTATATGGTTGCACGGCTAACCAGGGCATGTAAGACAGAGTGTCCCCCAGGGTTGCAGCACTGGTTGTGCCACCCTGTGTGAGACAAAGTACAAAATGGCTCCCAACCAGCCACTGCAGCCTGGAAGAGCAGTTTTAAACTGCTAGTTCGACTTTACCATTTAAACTAATGGCAAAGCCCCTACTTTCCTTATATTTAAGTCTAAACTGAGAGCCTAAACTCCAAATCTCTAGCTGTGCCCAATTGAAAGCTGCACATTTAAAATGTTACAAGGCAGCTCCATTGATAGCCTATGGGATAGCTAGTCCTTGCAATAGTGAAAAACTAAATGCACAGTATTTTACTATCAGGGCATGTAACACACACCAGTACATGTCCTACCTTTCACATACACTGCACTCTGCCCATGGGGGTGGCTTGGGCCTACCTTAGGGTTGACTTACATGTAGTGAAAGGGAAGGGTTAGGCCTGGCAAGTGGATGCACTTGCCTGGTTGACATGGCACTTAAAACTGAGCGCAGACACTGAAGTGGCAGGTCTGAGTCCAATTTGAAAAAGGCTACTTGTGTCAGTGGCAAAACTAGTGCTGCAGGCTCACTAGTAGCATTTGAGTTACAGGCCCTGGCACACACAATACACTTTACTAGGGACTTACGAGTAAGTTAAATATGTCAACCATGGGTAAAGTATCCTAAGTACAATTTACACAGGGAGCACTTGCACTTTGGCACTGATCAGCAGTGGCAAAGTGCCCAAAGCATTTAAGCCAGCAAAAAGAAATCCAGCACAGTCAAAAATACAGGAGGTAGAGGCAAAAAGTCAGGGGAAACCACACCAAGGATGCCAAGTTTAACAGTAAGTCTTCCCCTAAGGAAGGGCTATGAAGTCCTGAGGCAGGGAGCTAAATATTTTTATGTAGGACATATGCTTTCAATCTGTCCTGACAACACCACTTAAAAATTGTCATTTTGCGGGGGAAAAGTTAGTAGCCCCATTGGATAACACTGAGCTACCTGCGGACCACTCAGCATGGCTAACGTCTGAATGGGAGTATGAAAATGGGTGCTTCAAAAGTATCAAATTAATCGTGGCATTAAACCGGTCTTGATGCCCAAGTCAAATTTCATGTCACTTTTTAAGAAAAGACAACCTTTAGAAAGTTGTCACTCTGTTGCCCACTTTGTCCAGTAGCCTTGCACGATTGCTGGCCACCAGACAGCCTTCTGCCCTCCTGGGGAGTTGTGTGAACGACTCCCAGCATCATGAACAATAGAAGCCTGTTACAGGGAGAGGTGTTACCTCCCCCTTGCACTGGACACTCAGGGTGTTAACCCAAAAGTCGAGCTTTAATGGCGAAGCTGCCTTTGATGGACTTATGATGATCACACCCCTTAGGGGCTGCCCCATTAATCCATTAGACAGACCAGTAGTGGGAGCGGAGAGGGGAGACCAGTGCCCAAACCGGTTTTCCTGTGGGCATGTAGCTCATGGGTAGCCTGTTGTAAAGAAAACAGCAGGTATGGTTTTCTTCTTTGAAAGACAGCATTTTTGAGCTACAACAAAGCGTGGTCGCTGCACTCCTAGCCAGGAATCAATTGTCCAAGCTTGGATTGCCACCACTCTAACAAAACCTTTGGAACCTCAATGAAATTCCATTCTAACACAATACAATCAAGCATAACACATTATAATAGAGCCACATCTCTGGAGTGAGCTACCAAAGCTCCTTACATCCAAAGAAGGGTTCAGGCATTCTGAGAATGGGTAGCATAGTGCATCCGGGATTGCTAGATCCCACACATAGCAGGAGGTCATCACATGGCTGGAGGGATCCTGGTAGCCCATCAGCTAGTGACTGCATTATCCCCCCAGGGCACTTTCTGGGCATGAATATGGCACCCTGAATCTCCAAGCACGCCAAACTGGAGAAAAGGACTGAACATGGACTGGCCTCCTGACCCCTGGACCTGGCAAGAGAGGCTGCATCGTCTGCTGGACTGCACCTGTCACACCTTGGGCTAGCGAAGAGATCATTGTGCCTGTGGCTCCTCGCTTGAGGAAAAGATGCTCAAGAGCCCCAGACCAAAGAAGTGACTACAAGGGTCAGGCAGCTGACCCCCTACATCCAGCACCAGGGCCATCAAAGCTGAAGAAGGCCCATCTGGCAAGTTGGTAGCCATATTGCCGAAATCATCGCCAACCACCGCAGAACACCTTGAGAGACCAATCCTTGATGGATAAATATTGCACCTGAGTCTGCTAGACCCCAGAGTGCCATCTGAGTCTGGATTAGACTCAGACCAAAGAGACACAAGCCTCCACCAAAGGATACAGCAGGACCCGCTGCGACAGAGACTGGTAGCACAGCAGCATCTGGCTTTCTACTTGCTTAAAGAGGACTTTGAGGGGATCCCGACCTTTCTGGCTAAAGTCACTCCACCTCCTCCGTGGACTAAGGAATAACCGCAAGGACACCCCCATCGACCACACAGCTCCCAGAGCATCCTCAACGTCCTGCATCCCCAGCATCAGGACCACTCCATTAAAGTTGATGGCGGTTTGGATGTAACACATGAAACTAGAATGGAGACAGTATTGGTGACCAGGTAACTGTCCAGATACTCTTTAGTGGGCCGGGGTTGTTAAACCTGTCTCATTCAAACTTTAAAAAAGTTACTAAACTTTACAGTTACCAATGCTTGGTTGCACTTTTGTCGAAAAAGCTAAGATTTACGTTTTACTCTAAAATCTATATCTCTTGGAACCTAAAGTGGATTTTACTCATCTTTTGGTGTCTAAAAAGTAATAACAATTTAATCTTTTTTTATATATTGGTTTTGGGTTTCTTTCATGTTGTGTGACTTTCTTTTTTCGTTGTTTGGTACGTCTAAATACTTTATACAAGTTTCTTTGTTTAAGCTTTAGTGCTCGAAGCCACAGCTACCCAGGTTTCAGGTAAGGTTTTACAAATGAGCCTGACTGGACCCAAGACAGTTTTGTGAGTGTAGTATATAGTAAGGTCACATACCATATAATAAACCACAATCCTCGCACCCAACTTAAAAAAAACTGTAAGGGTATATGGATAGATAACAATACACAGGACCCCATGGAGCTCTCTCAAGCAAGCGCACCTCTTTAAAATGCAATGATTTGTGAAATGAGTTATCACTGTAGGAAGCTGTCTTTTTATGTAGTATACCAATGTAGGGGTACAACATGCAAAAAATCCAGACGACCCTTATTGGTTTAGAGGGGCTTACTTTAAGAATCTCAAGTGCTCTCAATGATAGTGTGGTCGAGAAGTTTAGGCTAATCAGAGGGGGGGTGTTGAGCATTTGTTGTACAGAGTCAATAAATGAGACACACACTCAAAAAGAAATCAGAGATTTATTATGGGACCTGATGCTAGGAAACCCTGGCTCTTGTTTCAGCTAGCATGTGGCTCAAACACTGGATTCTTATTACAACATATGTGCGACCCAAATTACTACAAAAGAGTCCGATTTAAGACTATTCGGCATATTTTTCACATCTGGCAAGATATATGTAAAAAACTCAATCTTCCAAAGTGGCATGAATTTATCTATCTTTGGGGCAACCCAAGGCTCCCTGATATTTTCTCGGATACAGTTGCGCGTGCATGGCAACAACAGGGAATTACACTTTTGGGGCACTTATACGATAAACACGGCTTTAAACCATTTCAATCACTTATAGTAGAGTATGGGGTTACATATAATTCATTTTTTAAATAACTACAAATTAGGGATTTTTTTATGCGGGGAGAAGGTTTAATGGCACTGTCCCCTTCAACTGAGGTTCTTCGAGCGATATTTAAGAATAGCAATCGCGGTCTTATAGGGAGAGCTTATCGCTGTTTTATTGAGACAGTTGACGGGGATATTATACAGGTTACAGCCAAATTAAACACTATGTTTGCAATAGAGGTGACTCCCGAAGAGGTCTCAGACTCCCTGGTCACAATCACTTCTTCTGTAACCTCAATCAATTTAAAGCTACAACACCATCGCATCTTATTTATGTTATACTATACCCCTGAAGTTATTTCTAAATGGGCCGTGTCACATAATACAATTAAATCTTACTGTCCTAAGTGCAATGATTTTGCCGTAGACTTACGACATATGTTTGTTACTTGTCCTAAGCTTGCCGATTTTTGGCATAAGCTTGCACATGAGCTAAGTAAGTTAATCGGCAAAGTAACTGTGTTATTAGAGAAAGAAATTGTATTAGGTTCAGTAGTCGACACAGGTAACATTTCAAATTCTTTAGTGTCAGTTTTTATTGCATGTGTTCGTCTGACTATTGCTAGGGTATGGATTGAAAAATCCAGTCCTACCATTATTGAATTTTGGATACTATTAAGGGGGGTTTATGAGATGGAACTGGCACTGGCAAAAGCAAGGGGATTGAGATCTTTGGTTAAATTTGGAAGGCTTTGGTCCAGCCTCGAGTGGGGCTAATAATTTTTATACTGAAATTCTATACTATTTGTTAGGATATTTGTTTTGTGTATGTGCTTATATCTATCTGTATCCAGTTAGGTTTTTTTTTTTATTTTATTTTTTATTTGTGTTTGTGAAAAAAAAAGAAATCAGAGACCAATTTAGAAAAAGAACACAGATTTTAATTTCTTTTTAAACACCAAGATCATCAAAATCAGGTAAGCACTTTCAGAGACAGGATTTTTACAGTAAAACAGTAAAATGCTCAAATAACAGTTTTTGAAGGCATGAGCCTCGAACACCGTAATGTTATCCAATGGGAGCAACATGCACTACATAAATATACTTGTGAGCGTTTCTTGAGGGTGCCTTCTGGGACTTAAGGTGCTTAAGGACCCAGGTCCAAGAAACCACCCGCAGTTCGGTTTTACCTGCCCTGGTGAGTCCGGGTGCAGAGGTGCTGGTCGTGTCGGTAGCCTCGATTGCTAAGCGTTAAAGTCAATGGCGGGGTACCTGTAAAAGACAGGCTGCAAGTGGGGACTTGGGGACAAGTCCGTCAGAATCCAAAGAGGGCTCAGCTCTTGAGGGTCTCTGGGGCAAGGAGACACTGTTGGTTAATGTGAACCCAGGCACAGAGGTGTTTTGTCCGGCGGTTCGCTTGCATTGGAGGCTCTCATTTTGACTTGGGTGACCTTGAGACGGGATGAAAACCGAACAGCAGGGCCACTCTCAGTGTAGGCCTCATTGATCCTTAAGTTCCTCTTTCGCATGTCAGCCTTGGTGTCAGTGGTGTCCAGGCTGAACACTCAACAAGCCTTGGTTGCGGTAAATGCTCCGGTACCCAGGGTATTGGTGCAGTGAGTTTCCTGGAGGGTCTATCATCTCAAAACTCGCTGGAGAGGCAAGGCTGACCTCTTAGAACTACAATGACCTCCTCTTGGTGATAAGCTCCCTCGGTGGACCACGTGGTCAGCAAAATGGAGTACTGGACTAGTGCAGTCGGGGCCTGCGGATGCAGAGTAGTGGCTCCTCCACCCCAAGGGAGATGCTGATTGGTTATTGAAGCACTGGACGGTCCTCCAAGGGTTTTGGGTGGGTGTTCAGCTTCTGGACGAGTCAGTCTTAATTTTTTCTTTGATCTTTTTATTGGCAGTTTTACATATGACATTATCATCTTGTTATTTAGCGTTAATGCGGTACTGGGGTTTTCATAAAATATACATCGTATAAACATTTGTTAATATTCGCTTTTTCTGCCTGAGCAGTCAATCCCTCTGTGTGCATTCAATATAGTGTATACTACACATCACGTTTATAAACTGTTTATGTGGAGAGGCCCAATTTTTGAGGTGAGCTAATACAGTAGCCATGAGATCACCCATAACACTTACTAGCATTGCACAACTCACTCAATCCTGGAGCCACCAGTGTCATAGAAATCAGTAGTGATTTGCCTTACATCATAAAATCATAGATCAAGCTTTATAATCCAGAGTTAACAACAAAATTAGAACCAACAACAGGGTGGGGAAGAGAGTTCGCCATTGCTCAATGAGGTTTCCAGATGTTACATGATATAAACGATTATTACCTAGGTTCTTCAGGTTGCTCCACTTCTCGTACCATAATGTATATCTTCAAAGTCTACTAAGCTATGGTAACCCTGGTATGTGCGTGTGTATTATTTTGCTTCTCTGTTACACTTCGTCACCATCATCATTATTCCCTTCAGGGCACAATGCTAATTGTAGTGCCATCAGTACTGTGTCCCAGTTGGAGTATATAGGGTATTTACGCAAGCCTAGATTGTCTTCTGTGCGAGAGATATTCCCTCCACCCTAGCCCAACTAAGCAAAGAGTAGAACCAAGCCTGTGGCAACGGGGGTTTGCTAGCAGTCGCGGCTCGTATATACTCACGGGTGTGGGGGGGGTTATGGTTAAAAGAAATGAAAACCTTACCTGACCAGGTCTCGCGTCGCCTCTGCTCCAGGGCCGTGTCCTGCGTTTTCCTGCGTTTTCCTGGCCGGGTCCTGCTCCTCACAATGCTGCAATGGCAGCATTGTGATTGGTGTGGACAGCGCCCAGCTGGGCACCTGTAGGGAGGCAATTTTCTCTATGTAGGCTGCATGCAGCCTACATAGTGAAAATTTAGAGTCCGCATGACTGGTTTGGTCAGCCCCAGAAAGCCGACTAAACAGTCAGGGTACTCAGAGTGGTGCAAGCCACTCCTCCCCGACCCGCCTGCCCTCGACCAGGCATTCCCTCCTGCCCGCATCCAACCAGGCATACCCCTGCCTTCTGCTTTCTGGCAGCGCGAGAAGCAGAAACATAAAATGGTATTTAAAATACCATTTTATGTTTCTGCTTCTCGCGCTACGAGAAAGCAGTGGGGCGGCGCTCCTCCGCACTAATGGATGAGCCGCCCCTGTGTGCTAGATTTCCAGTGTCGTGTGATGAGACGCTAAGCTACCACCAGTCCAAGGTCCAGAAACCGGGAGGTAGCTTTTTGCTCTTTATCCGTTGTAAACATGCCCAGTACACAGATCTCCAATGAGGTTTGGTGTGTTCTGCCAGTGCACTCAGACCGGTATTGCGTTACTCCCTCCCAGTATTCATGTAACCCGGGACACGACCACAGCGTGGATGAGCCAGTCTTTATGATTGTCACAGTGCAAGCAGCTAGGTAGGGTTTGGCGCCAATTTTGGTCCAGGATCTCTTTTCCCACGTCTTTGGTTCTTCTTTACCCTTCTTCTGTACCCATGTCTTCCCAGGTAGACAAATCTGAATTCCTGGTCTCAGGTGGGCCCTAGATACTGAATTTACGGGCTTTAAGGGGAGTGTTGGGTAAGAGCCAATGGCCTACTTACCCTGGGGTGACTACACCCCCTATATGACCACTTCCTGTGGAGAGTGGATATGATCCTGACCAAGAGTTCCCAGTTTCACTGAATTCAAAATGGTTTAACCCTTTCTTGGCTGTCCACTTCAGGAGGCCCACTTTAGTGGTGTGCCTAGCCTGAAATCCAACACTCCCACTGAATATATAATTTTCCGCCTGCTCTGGTGCCAAATGGGCCCCAGGGCCGAGACTGGCATTCTCCAGGTCTGGGAGGGAAGCCGTTGTCACATATAAAAGGTGGCAGAGGCGTTGAAGCCTCTGGCCTTGACATGCTAATTCACTAGCCACTCTGCTGGAGGAGGTGTGATCACCTTCTGCTGGAGCAGGCATTGTTTCTGACCTCTCGCATGCAGAAACTCATCTGTGGTGGCAGTCCGGGAGATACCAGTCAGTCAGCACACTAGAGAACCAGTAGGTTTTTAGGATGCACCTCTAATGTGCCCTCTGGGTACATGTCACAATAAATACAGTACTAGCATCAGTACAGATTTATTAAGATAAGGTGTTTGATACCAAACACCATTCATGTCATTGAAGCTATCATGTAGCTAGGTAACTCGTAATGACCATTGCCAAGTAAATGCTCTTAAGATGGTTGCCTGATCAGTTGCAATTTTTTAGCAATGAAACTAGACATCACAGAAGCCTATCTGCTCATGCAGATGTACCATCACATATAATCCTGTGCCAGGGCTTAAACGCCTGCTATAGGGGTGACTTACATATTGTATACGCAGTATACCTCTGCATGGTACACAGTGAGTGTGCCATGTCGCGTTTTCAGAATGATTTGTACCATTTTCATGCAGCCTGCAACGGCTGTCTGCATGCTGTTTGGATGTGGGTCCCTTAGGGTAGAATAATACATGCTGCAGCCCTTGGGGACCCTCTTGTGTACCCATGCCCTAGATTCTAGGGGTACATTTTACTAGGGACTTACAGGGGTGTTAAAGTCCTTGACAATTGAGTTACAAGTAGACATTTACCTTGTTTTAAGTGAAAGAGCACTGGCACTGGGGTCTGATTAGGAGGGACCCAGTGCATTTTCAGTCGGAAAGCATCAGTACTAAGGCAAAAGTGGGGGTGACCATGTCAAAATGGGCACTTTCCTACAATTATGTTGAGCGTTTACCCACCAAAACTACACTCAGCAGCAGGTAGTTATCAGTGAAATTTTCATCAGACAGACACGTTTCATGTAACCTCATTGGCTGGCCATGTCAGAGAATGCATATAGGATCGCCCAATAAGATCACTTTATTCAGTTGACTTTGATTCAGGAGTATCAACACATTGTGGTCGTCTTGTATCCCAATCAGCAGTGCAAGCCACTGTCTGCCCTGCCAGGAAAATGGTTTGTACCTATAGTTCACCATTACAGGATAACAACCTTCAAGTCGATATGATGGTGAGCCTGCACCATCCCTCACCTGTGCTGTGTCCAAGAGTGCCTTAGTACCCATTCTCCAGTCCCTGAATGACCATACCACATTCATCCTTCACTCCCCTGGCATTGGGTCTCTTGTTTTACTGGCTGAGGAAGCAGTGCTGATTTGGGAATTATTTCCACCAACTTTCTAGCCTGTGCATTTCCGAGATATTACCATATTAGGTTGTGGCTGAGACCTGGCCCTAAAAGACCAGTTGGTTTCGGCTGGACCGTTGCTCCCATGGGGTGCACATGCAAGAATTAAAACATGACCGCAGCGAGTAACCTCTGAAAGGGAAATTTGGTCCTTCCAGAAACCAGGACTACTAGCTGGATTCTTAAGTGGTAGTTGGGACTCCATGGATTGTGGTCAGTTGGACTGTGACACCTAGCGTACACCAAGTCACTAGAGTATTACCCACTAGGGACATCAGGAGAGCAACATAGACTTTGGTGGTAAGGGACCTATTGGGGCTTTTGTTGTACACATTATTGGGCCTGACACATTTTATTGTGCTACTGTCCCACTTTTGGAGATAACACCTTTGGCACTAACAGCCAAAACCCGAAACCAAGCAATGGGGCCAGTTATATCGGACACCTAAGGTGTAGCAGTAAGACACTGCAGAAAATGCTACCCCCTTCTGGATTTGTGTCTTGTTTTAACCGAACTACTTAATTACCTGTTAAATAAGGTCCTTTTCTTACTCTAAAGTTAATTACTGACTGGGCATGGATGTTATTGAGTGCAATGCTCTATCTGGGTTTCCAGTCCCCTCAACCTCTACAATTAGGACTTGACTACTTATCCTCACTACCCTGACAAAGTCAAGTGCACAAAACAGTAAAAAAACTAATTATATACTTGTAGCAATAGTTTTGAACCTTCACCTATTGTAGATTCACATGATGTTTATTATTCCACTGTTTTTTTCTCTTGTGGAGAACAAATCTAAGGATGGTAAAAAAATGTTGTCTAGCAAATGATGGTGTGACTCCCATTTTCGTGACATCCCTACTTTTACTGCTTAAAGCATCTGTCAGTGCCCCCAGCCCCCTGGGTAAAGGACAGTCATAGGGACATAGCACGTCGGCTGGGCCGCTAGGAATTCAGTGAGAAGGTCATCCCATGAGTGCGCAGTCAGACACGGCTGCATGCTCCTAGCCTCTTCCCTGTGGAGCGCATTCCATGAGTGCGCAGTCAGACACGGCTGCATGCTCCTAGCCTCTTCCCTGTGGAGCTCATTCCATGAGTGCGCAGTCAGACATGGCTGCATGCTCCTAGCCTCTTCCCTGTGGAGCTCATTCCATGAGTGCGCAGTCAGACACGGCTGCATGCTCCTAGCCTCTTCCCTGTGGAGCGCATCCCATGAGGGCGCAGTCAGACACGGCTGCATGCTCCTAGCCTCTTCCCTGTGGAGCGCATTCCATGAGTGCGCAGTCAGACACGGCTGCATGCTCCTAGCCTCTTCCCTGTGGAGCGCATTCCATGAGTGCGCAGTCAGACACGGCTGCATGCTCCTAGCCTCTTCCCTGTGGAGCTCATTCCATGAGTGCGCAGTCAGACACGGCTGCATGCTCCTAGCCTCTTCCCTGTGGAGCGCATTCCATGAGTGCGCAGTCAGACACGGCTGCATGCTCCTAGCCTCTTCCCTGTGGAGCTCATTCCATGAGTGCGCAGTCAGACACGGCTGCATGCTCCTAGCCTCTTCCCTGTGGAGCGCATCCCATGAGTGCACAGTCAGACACGGCTGCATGCTCCTAGCCTCTTCCCTGTGGAGCGCATTCCATGAGTGCGCAGTCAGACACGGCTGCATGCTCCTAGCCTCTTCCCTGTGGAGCGCATTCCATGAGTGCGCAGTCAGACACGGCTGCATGCTCCTAGCCTCTTCCCTGTGGAGCGCATCCCATGAGTGCGCAGTCAGACACGGCTGCATGCTCCTAGCCTCTTCCCTGTGGAGCTCATTCCATGAGTGCGCAGTCAGACACGGCTGCATGCTCCTGGCCTCTTCCCTGTGGAACTCATTCCATGAGTGCGCAGTCAGACACGGCTGCATGCTCCTGGCCTCTTCCCTGTGGAGCTCATTCCATGAGTGCGCGATCAGACACGGCTTCATGCTCCTAGCCTCTTCCCTGTGGAGCTCATTTCATGAGTGCGCAGTCAGACACGGCTGCATGCTCCTAGCCTTTTCCCTGTGGAGCGCATCCCATGAGTGCGCAGTCAGACACGGCTGCATGCTCCTAGCCTCTTCCCTGTGGAGCGCATTCCATGAGTGCGCAGTCAGACACGGCTGCATGCTCCTAGCCTCTTCCCTGTGGAGCGCATTCCATGAGTGCGCAGTCAGACACGGCTGCATGCTCCTAGCCTCTTCCCTGTGGAGCTTATTCCATGAGTGCGCAGTCAGACACGGCTGCATGCTCCTAGCCTCTTCGCTGTGGAGCTCATTCCATGAGTGCGCAGTCAGACACGGCTGCATGCTCCTAGCCTCTTCCCTGTGGAGCTCATTCCAATGAGTGCGCAGTCAGACACAGCTGCATGCTCTTAGCCTCTTCCCTGTGGAGCTCATTCCATGAGTGCGCAGTCAGACATGGCTGCATGCTCCTAGCCTCTTCCCTGTGGAGCTCATTCCATGAGTGCGCAGTCAGACACGGCTGCATGCTCCTAGCCTCTTCCCTGTGGAGCGCATTCCATGAGTGCGCAGTCAGACACGGCTGCATGCTCCTAGCCTCTTCCCTGTGGAGCTCATTCCATGAGTGCGCAGTCAGATACGGCTGCATGCTCCTAGCCTCTTCCCTGTGGAGCGCATCCCATGAGGGCGCAGTCAGACACGGCTGCATGCTCCTAGCCTCTTCCCTGTGGAGCGCATTCCATGAGTGCGCAGTCAGACACGGCTGCATGCTCCTAGCCTCTTCCCTGTGGAGCGCATTCCATGAGTGCGCAGTCAGACACGGCTGCATGCTCCTAGCCTCTTCCCTGTGGAGCGCATCCCATGAGTGCGCAGTCAGACACGTCTGCATGCTCCTAGCCTCTTCCATGTGGAGCGCATTCCATGAGTGCGCAGTCAGACACGGCTGCATGCTCCTAGCCTCTTCCCTGTGGAGCTCATTCCATGAGTGCGCAGTCAGAAACGGCTGCATGCTTCTAGCCTCTTCCCTGTGGAGCGCATTCCATGAGTGCGCAGTCGGACACGGCTGCATGCTCCTAGCCTCTTCCCTGTGGAGCGCATTCCATGAGTGCGCAGTCAGACACGGCTGCATGATCCTAGCCTCTTCCCTGTGGAGCTCATTCCATGAGTGCGCAGTCAGACACGGCTGCATGCTCCTAGCCTTTTCCCTGTGGAGCGCATCCCATGAGTGCGCAGTCAGACACGGCTGCATGCTCCTAGCCTTTTCCCTGTGGAGCGCATCCCATGAGTGCGCAGTCCGACACGGCTGCATGCTCCTAGCCTCTTCCCTGTGGAGCGCATTCCATGAGTGCGCAGTCAGACACGGCTGCATGCTCCTAGCCTCTTCCCTGTGGAGCGCATTCCATGAGTGCGCAGTCAGACACGGCTGCATGCTCCTAGCCTCTTCCCTGTGGAGCTCATTCCATGAGTGCGCAGTCAGACACGGCTGCATGCTCCTAGCCTCTTCCCTGTGGAGCGCATCCCATGAGTGCGCAGTCAGACACGGCTGCATGCTCCTAGCCTCTTCCCTGTGGAGCTCATTCCATGAGTGCGCAGTCAGACACGGCTGCATACTCCTGGCCTCTTCCCTGTGGAGCTCATTCCATGAGTGCGCAGTCAGACACGGCTGCATGCTCCTGGCCTCTTCCCTGTGGAGCTCATTCCATGAGTGCGCAGTCAGACACGGCTTCATGCTCCTGGCCTCTTCCCTGTGGAGCTCATTTCATGAGTGCGCAGTCAGACACGGCTGCATGCTCCTAGCCTTTTCCCTGTGGAGCGCCTCCCATGAGTGCGCAGTCAGACACGGCTGCATGCTCCTAGCCTCTTCCCTGTGGAGCGCATTCCATGAGTGCGCAGTCAGACACGGCTGCATGCTCCTAGCCTCTTCCCTGTGGAGCGCATTCCATGAGTGCGCAGTCAGACACGGCTGCATGCTCCTAGCCTCTTCCCTGTGGAGCTCATTCCATGAGTGCGCAGTCAGACACTGCTGCATGCTCCTAGCCTCTTCCCTGTGGAGCTCATTCCATGAGTGCGCAGTCAGACACGGCTGCATGCTCCTGGCCTCTTCCCTGTGGAGCTCATTCCATGAGTGCGCAGTCAGACACGGCTGCATGCTCCTGGCCTCTTCCCTGTGGAGCTCATTCCATGAGTGCGCAGTCAGACACGGCTGCATGCTCCTGGCCTCTTCCCTGTGGAGCTCATCCAATGAGTGCGCAGTCAGACACGGCTGCATGCTCCTAGCCTCTTCCCTGTGGAGCGCATTCCATGAGTGCGCAGTCAGACACGGCTGCATGCTCCTAGCCTCTTCCCTGTGGAGCGCATTCCATGAGTGCGCAGTCAGACACGGCTGCATGCTCCTAGCCTCTTCCCTGGGGAGCGCATTCCATGAGTGCGCAGTCAGACACGGCTGCATGATCCTAGCCTCTTCCCTGTGGAGCTCATTCCATGAGTGCGCAGTCAGACATGGCTGCATGCTCCTAGCCTCTTCCCTGTGGAGCTCATTTCATGAGTGCGCAGTCAGACACGGCTGCATGCTCCTAGCCTCTTCCCTGTGGAGCGCATTCCATGAGTGCGCAGTCAGACACGGCTGCATGCTCCTAGCCTCTTCCCTGTGGAGCGCATTCCATGAGTGCGCAGTCAGACATGGCTGCATGCTCCTAGCCTCTTCCCTGTGGAGCTCATTCCATGAGTGCGCAGTCAGACACGGCTGCATGCTCCTAGCCTCTTCCCTGTGGAGCTCATTCCATGAGTGCGCAGTCCGACACGGCTGCATGCTCCTAGCCTCTTCCCTGTGGAGCTCATTCCATGAGTGCGCAGTCAGACACAGCTGCATGCTCCTAGCCTCTTCCCTGTGGAGCGCATCCAATGAGTGCGCAGTCAGACACGGCTGCATGCTCTTAGCCTCTTCCCTGTGGAGCGCATTCCATGAGTGCGCAGTCAGACACGGCTGCATGCTCCTAGCCTCTTCCCTGTGGAGCGCATTCCATGAGTGCGCAGTCAGACACGGCTGCATGCTCCTAGCCTCTTCCCTGTGGAGCTCATTCCATGAGTGCGCAGTCAGATACGGCTGCATGCTCCTAGCCTCTTCCCTGTGGAGCGCATCCCATGAGTGCGCAGTCAGACACGGCTGCATGCTCCTAGCCTCTTCCCTGTGGAGCGCATTCCATGAGTGCGCAGTCAGACACGGCTGCATGCTCCTAGCCTCTTCCCTGTGGAGCGCATTCCATGAGTGCGCAGTCAGACACGGCTGCATGCTCCTAGCCTCTTCCCTGTGGAGCGCATTCCATGAGTGCGCAGTCAGACACGGCTGCATGCTCCTAGCCTCTTCCCTGTGGAGCTCATTCCATGAGTGCGCAGTCAGACACGGCTGCATGCTCCTAGCCTCTTCCCTGTGGAGCTCATTCCATGAGTGCGCAGTCAGACACGGCTGCATGCTCCTAGCCTCTTCCCTGTGGAGCTCATTCCATGAGTGCGCAGTCAGACACAGCTGCATGCTCCTAGCCTCTTCCCTGTGGAGCGCATCCAATGAGTGCGCAGTCAGACACGGCTGCATGCTCTTAGCCTCTTCCCTGTGGAGCGCATTCCATGAGTGCGCAGTCAGACACGGCTGCATGCTCCTAGCCTCTTCCCTGTGGAGCGCATTCCATGAGTGCGCAGTCAGACACGGCTGCATGCTCCTAGCCTCTTCCCTGTGGAGCGCATTCCATGAGTGGGCAGTCAGACACGGCTGCATGCTCCTAGCCTCTTCCCTGTGGAGCTCATTCCATGAGTGCGCAGTCAGACACAGCTGCATGCTCCTAGCCTCTTCCCTGTGGAGCGCATCCAATGAGTGCGCAGTCAGACACGGCTGCATGCTCTTAGCCTCTTCCCTGTGGAGCGCATTCCATGAGTGCGCAGTCAGACACGGCTGCATGCTCCTAGCCTCTTCCCTGTGGAGCGCATTCCATGAGTGCGCAGTCAGACACGGCTGCATGCTCCTAGCCTCTTCCCTGTGGAGAGCCACAGATCCTGCTCAGGTTCAGGAGTTCAGGGAACCGCAGGCCACACTGCAAATATCCACCCATGGCAAGTTACTGACTGACACTGTCTTAGCCGACACTTCCTCCAGCTGCAGGCGTAAATAGGACCAGTTTGAAAGCAGGTCTGGCATCTGTGCCATCTGTCAGAGGCCGCAGGGACACTTCTGTGTAGACGTTTGGAGGAAAGATAAGTTTGATGTAGAGCATAGAATTTGATTAATTTAAAACAGGCATTCTGGGAAATCTTCTGGGGATTTTCCAGAGCCCTCACACACTCCTTATTATGCAGCACTGTGTTAAATTATTCCTCCCAGGTCTCTCTCAGCGTAGGGAGATGAGTTTAGATTGAGTGACCAGGGCTCTGTAAAGCCATGTTATTCACTTGTGGCCGCCTCCCATCATATGAAGGGTGTGGATTAATTGATGGGTGATAGGCTCAGAACCCCCCAGCATCCTAGTGACTCAAGGGCCTGGCAATCATGACAAAGAGCTGTACTTTCAGAGAGGAACTGGCACCTATGAAGTTTAAATTGCACATGTAGGGTTAAAAAGTCTTGTTATTGGCCAGCTTAAAACAAGATCACCCAGAGCAGAAATTCTGATCTGGTCTCAGAATTGCAACTCATGCCTAGAAAGGTGTCCATATCTCCTGAGGAGGCCCAAGAGTGGGAGAGAGGGCATCTCCCAGTACACTCATGATGCCTTACAGGGTGTATCTTGTCAGCCAAACCCTGATGTGTTTTGCCAGTTTTGATAAAGGGAATCAGCCAGTTCCCATTTGCTTAAGTAAAACATTGCTGTGGCTTTGTCTGTAAAGGCCTGTACCACTGACACCTTCATTGGCGCAGGAAACTTTCGGAAGTAGAAATAAGGGGCCAGATTTATCATTGTTTCATGCAACACAAAGCAGCAAGACAACTTGCTGCCCTGTGGGAATGGGAGAGGGTATAAATGCGCCATATTTACAAATATATGGGGCATTCCTGATCTTTACCTAAGCTGGCACACAATGTGCTACCTAGCACCATTGCAGGCACCCTTGCGTCATGGTGCAAGGGTGCCTGTGTTGCAGGCAGGATTAGTTTATGCAGGAAGGGACACATTCCTGCACAGAAACAATCCCTAGAGGCTTTTTCCTCTTTCCAAGTGTGCTGCAGAAGAAAGAGGAAGCAACGAGGAGAAATAAAGTGTGTGGAAATACACACGCCCCACCCATGGAACACCTTCCCAGGGCAGAATAACACAAGTCAGTGACTTGCACTGCCTTGCATTACTCCAGATTTACCAAGCAACACAAGGCCACGCAAGGTGGTCTTGCGTTACTTGGTAAATGTTACGTAAGGATTGCGTTGCCCTTAAGGTGACGCAAGTGCAACGCAATCCAGTAATAAATATGTCAACAGTTTTGAGATGTATTAATTTTGTGCTGGATCCTTGATTCCATTGTACCGTCACATGAAGGTTATTCGCGTGTGTGAATCATCTGTGTTAGTAGGGAGTGAATCTGTAAGAGGTCTTCCCTTTTTCATATTGGTAATTTTACAATATTGTTATGCTTATATTGCTTTGTAATTTCCAATCACTAGGTCCTTCCCTTCCCCGTTAGCCTGTGCCTATTGATTGGAATGCCAATCTGGCACTGATCTTGTCTTGTAGACAAGCACAGGCAACAAACCGAATGCACAATACCATCTTTCCTAGTGGATGAGAAGTGTATGGCCACTTAGTTTGATAAAAATCCAGGGCCTCATTTACAAACCCCTTGTGCAGCTGCTGCGTCTCATCTACAAACTGTGCCATATCTACAAACTGACGCATTGGGTCCAATGCGTGTTTGTAGAGCCCTGCATCACATTATACCTGCACCAGATATAATGTACGCAGGGTCGGTGTTCCCATGAAAAAAATCCACATAGAACTGGTGCAATGAAATTTACAATGTTTCACTGTGTCACTCTACGACTTCACTTTGTCAAAATCCTTCCTCCGGCTCTGACCAGGCGTAATGAATGACGCAGGGCTTTTACAAATATACTCGCCTATGTGTTCCGACGCATTGCTGGAGTTGCATCAGTTTTACTAACAACTACAGCAATGCGTCACTTTTGCGCCAACAGATGTGTCAGAATTTCTGACACACCTGTTTATCCTTGCACCATGAAGCCCTGTATTGTAAATACAGTGCATCGATGGTGTTGCAAGGACATTTGGCGCAGGCGCCAAGAAACTGACGTATAGATGTCAATGCGTCAGTTTCTTGTAAATGAGGTCCCCAATTTTTATGCATCATTTCAAGTAATCTAATTGTGGGAGATGGAGAGATCCGGTAAAGAGAAATCTTTTTATAAAGTGCCTCCACTCTCTGTGACATCAGATATGCCAATGCAGTTACTGTGTCAGCTTCTGCCTTAAGAAATATCTTTGATTTGATGAGATGTGGCGATAACATTTTGAAGTTTGTTAATCTCAATCAATAAACATTTCGATGACTGTATTTATGATGGTCTGACATTGCTGAAACCTTTCTCTCCAGTCGCCATACACAAATATACACATTACCTCTGCCCCCTGAGGAGTTCTGCTACCACTGCTGAACAGTTGGTGATGATTTGTGGTGCGAACTGTATCCCGCATTAAAATACTTGCCTCTTACAACAAACCTCAGTAATTTCCGATAGTTCCAATGAATTGACATATAAAGTATATATAATTTATGTTTATAGCGGAGCAATTAGCCTCATTTTCCAACAGTGGCATAAAATCATGCAATGTTTTCTTCATGAATAAAGTGGCCTTCACATGTTTGTTTACTAGCCTTCGGTCTAAGATTGGGCTTAAGCTTTTGTCTTTTTTTGTATTGGTGAAAACAGACTGAGTACACCCCTACATAAGTCTACAAAGTCGATACCTCCTCAATGATCTCTTTTTTGCAAGACTGTACCACTTTCAATAGTACAGCAGCATAGTCCTTGGTTATATTTCTGTCTCTTGGTTTTATATTCGCCGGCTTTAATATAGACACTATTGTGTAGTTGCAAAAACTCCTTGGTGTGAGGTAATGTCTCATGCTTTCAAGAGCAACCTCGGAAATTCTGCTACGATGGTGGTGTGATTAGGGGGGAAGGTAAATTGTGCATTTACTGGTGATGTTTGAACTCCAAGGGCACTGTCTCCATTGTCTGCCCACCAAAGGGCTATTACTCGGTACGAGCAGATAGCGAGGCTCTCTCTGCTGCGGACCACAACCCTGCTGATCATCTTGTGTCATCTTGTGTCTCATGCAATAAGGACCTCTCTGCTGGACCCTGCTGAAGATCTTTGCTGTTGGAGGGGACTTTTTCATGTTGTCCACTCAGCATCCAAATAAGTGTTCATGACATGTGTTTGAACCACAGGATTGAACCCAGATATATGCAAGCAGGCATGACATGTAATGGCTGACCCCGCAGTAAGTTGATAACTTGCAGTATCTGCTCTGTCTGGAGAACATTTTAAGCATGCATTGGCAACACTTTTCTAATTTCTTTTGTGCTTTTTGGAGATGTCAAATATACTCTTCTATTTCTTTCATTTCATGGTCGGTGGCCACAGTAAATTAATACAGCTGCCGAGTTGGCTACACGTCATTGTGTGGCTACAGCTTTATCGATTTGTCTCCCAACGCCACTGCCTTCCCGTATCACGTTGCAGTTAACTTGGAACCTGAGGTGTTGAAAATCTCTCGTGCAGCAGTCGCTTAAAGCAAATCTTGTTCCACCTGCAAACTGATGTATAGAGAATAATGGGGCAGTCATCTATATTTTGCGCCACTTTTGCGCCAACAGATGTATTACTGTTTTATTGGTATTACTATAGGGAAATTGTTCTATTTTGTTTAGAACTGAGAGTTGCATGAAAGATACAATATTCTTTCTGTTCTTGTGCATAGCAGTACAACCTAAATATCTAAATGTAGCTGCTATTTCTTAACTCACGGTTCAAGTGAAGAATGGGATGTCTCTTATTTATTTATTTAGTTGTGCAAGTTATATAATGCAGACCTGGCCACAGGGACAGCAGAATGCAGGAGTAAGGTTAAGTTAACATCAGGAATCGTCTGACGAACACTAAACAGGATAATTTGGTAGACATAAGGAACACGTATTAGAAAATCCAATGGGACTAGTGTTTGTATGGCATGCTAATCAAGCATGCACATGCTGTACAAACCTCACACTTGTTGTACTAAGGCACAGATAGAAATGTCTGAAAAATTGATGCTAAAGAAAGGATGGGTTCCTTTATGTTCGATTGCATCCATTTTTCAGATGCCTCTGTCACTGCCCAATACTAGCAGGCCAATTGCAACTGATTTCAGATGTACAATAGTGCAACACTAGTTCCAGTAGAGGTGGAAGGATGCAACTAAACAGTCACCAAGAAAGACTAAAACACTGCTGTGAACTGACCCAAGATGTAATTGGCAATGTCTCAAGAGATTAGCTGAAGGTTCTGTAGTAAAAGAAATCAATATTTGAAGAAGGATGACCCAGGGCTCTAAAAGTAAATACAGAATACAATATGCTGAGTTTGACACAAATAAAAAGAAAAAATGCCCGCGCTCTTCCCAAGCACTTGTTACCTTCCAGTGTGTTTTTGCTCTAGTACATAATTCAAAGTTCTCTGCCAGAAAATATATCAAACAAGTCCATCAATCTTGGTGCTTCAGATAGCAGCAATTCTTTTATTTTGTTGTCCAATTTCTGATACAATTTCACTTTCTAGTGGTATCCTTGCAATCGTTTTCACAAATATTGCACGACTCAATTCAAAATCTCCAAAGTAGTCATCAATGCCCCATGATAAAGATTTCTCCTCTTTACTGCACCACAGGCCCGATACCCGATCTGTTCCAATTCTGAACTCCGCTGGGGTCAATTAGATAACATTATTGTGAGTCCGGTCGACTGGTTTCAAGTTGAATTGTGAAGGAGATCTTAGAGGTTGGGTACAAGCAGTAAATTTGTGAAATTGGCCTTGAACAAATGATTGTATCGCGAATCATGTTGGCTGGATGCCTACTTTTTTAAATTATGCAATATTTGTGAAAACAATTGAAATAATACTGGACAATAGAATAAAAGGATTGTTATACCAAGTAGCAAGAGTGATGGACATTTTTATACATTTCCTGTCCGAGAACTTTGAATTATGTAGAGAATACAATATGTTTCTTGTGGACAGTGCATTTCCCATACACGTCAGAACTAAAAACGTGAACTGTTTGTTAGAGAGGAAGGTAGAGTCTGAAAGCATGGAATTTTAGATCAGGTCTGAAAGCAAAAGGGTCTGGATTCAGCCTGATATCATGTAGTATTATGTTCCACTATTTGGGTACTAAGCATGTGAATCCTTGAGTCATGATTTTAGTTTTTTCGTCTAAGGGTATCTCCAGTGTTAAGCAGGACATATTCCTTGTTGACCTTATGCCTATTATGGTATGTAGTTTACCTTTTAAAAGAAAAAGGTATGCCACTATAAATGGCTTTTATACAAGTTATTTCAAATTTATTTTTAGATTCTGGAGGAGCTAGTATAGGTCTCTTCAGTCGGGAGTAATAAGACCTTATTTATTGACTCTAATGACTAAATGGTCTACCACATGCATTATAGAGGGGAGCAGCAGAAAATGTGGGGAAATCTGCAAAAATAGCATTTCCTCTGTAGAGATGAAGCTTGAGCTTGAACAGTGGGCCTGTCATCCAGTGGCAGAATGGAGGTCTTCACCTTTCTTAGACGATGTAGTTAAAATGTAGCAGCTTTTGTAAGTTTTGAAATGTGTTCAGACATATTAAGGTTTTATGATCTATGAAATGTGCTACAACATTCACCCAAATCTTTCCCACATTATTCTCATCCTCTACAAAAGTACTTTCATGTTGTTGTGGACCCTGACTGTACTTTTCCACCCTGTTTCTGTCTGTCTTATAAACTGCATATGCATTCATGGCCTTGTCCAAGGGCTTTCTTTTTTTATTAAGGGTGTTTATCCAACACCAATATTTTGGTCAGAATTATCAGCGCCAAAAGTCCATGTTATTTTTTAAGGTCAATAGCCTTGTTTGAATTACTTTTCTGCATCAAAGTGGTTTTACTTTCTGGTCGACCACAATCATTCTTCCTGTAAGTCTTGTGAACTTGTGTGACGTATGTTACCTTAAAACAAGTCAGATAACGCTTTAGCAATTTCCGCTATTAAATACCAGACTCTTGAGTTTTATTGTAGGGAATTCAATACTTATGGTCTTTGGGACCATAAGTAGTAATGTCTGCACCAATTTCTGTAGAGTAACTATTTCATTTTCCTCTTCCCGTTGAGAGCCGCATATTGTTCCTCTATTGCTACTCAACATCGGATCCATCCTCCTCATCCTCCTGCTTCTTGAATACAGAACATGTAGCTCTGAAACCTGCATTGACCCACATCTGATCTTACCACCATAGCCCGACGGTCACTGTTTTTCCTCTATTTTCAGTATTTTAAACATGAAACCAGTAGAACATATAAGTTACACACTGAACTCTTGTCAATTGACATTTACATTGAGAGGACCACAAAAACTTTTTTCCATTACCAAAAGCACAGAAAAAGAGAAAACAATTTCACTGACCACATTCTATATGACCTTTAACCTCCCTATTTAATATTCTTCTAGAGTACAGCTGTACGAACGATATTGATAAGTTACTTTTCAACCAATATATAGTAAATAAGAAAATCACAGGCTCAAGTAATAGCAGCTCATTGAATTACTAAGTCATACAAGTACAGTTTGAGAAGTAAAAAATTGTTTGGGTTCGATATGGCTAATCCATGAACAAAGGTTGTTTCAAAGTCTTCGGGTCGAAAGAGGCCCCGCTCCTCAGTCCTCATTGAGCTTCATATGTAGTTTAGAGGTTGGCCAGATATGTGTTTTCTGGTGTTCTCTAGCATCTAGAAGTCAGTGTAGGTCTTTCAGGATTGACTGAATATGGTTGAAATGTTTTCCACTAGAGATCGGTCTAGATGTAGAATGGAATAATGCTTGAATTGGGGCTAAGGATAATTGTAGGATGTCTGCCAAAATGGTGTAGCCATTTTCCTGAAAGCAGAGGCTATGCAGAAGGGGACCTGTTGAGGTGAATAGTCTTCAGCATCAATATCTGATACACACTGGGGAAGAAGCAGCCACCGGAAGCTCTGAGAGCCCACTCCACCAGGACTAAGGCTGGTACCACTATGTTGGCATGCGGAATGCATGTCCTTGACATCTGCCAGGCTTTAATATGAGTGTCGGTGCGTACGTTCATATATCACTACTGCTTTGACAATCCGGTTCAGTCGAAAAGCAATTTTCCCCGCTTGGTCCTACAAGACTCTTTGGCGTGAGTCCACTCCACAGACTCTCCACCTTGGAAGGTTCTGCCTTGGTATCTGTACTGGGGTTAGGAAAAAGCAGTTGTAAGTATCCATCAGAAGAGCAAGTTACTTCCCTTCGGTAATGCTCTTTCTGGTGGATACTTTAACTGCACATTTCTCACCTGGCCTTCCACCTTCCGGTTTTGTGGATTGGTCTCTGTTTATTATCTAAAAAAAAAAAGTCCTAAGTTAGGAATCTGCACACTAGTGCTGCCAACTGTTTACATTCTGCATCTGAGGCTACAGAAAGGGGCAAGCAAGAAACTGATTTCAGCATGCAGATGCTTACATGCCACTTGGCGGCATGCAGAAGCACTGCTGGAGTACGTTTTTTGGACTCAGTCTTGGGGCTGGTGAGTATTCCAAGGTGAGGAAACTGCGGTTAGAGTATCCACCAGAAAGAGTCTTAACTGAGGAAAGTGACATGTTTGTCTGAGCCTTCCAAAATTGATTTGAACACTATGTGGTCTATTAGGATGGTGGGCGGTGGCACCACCGCGGTGCCTGCGGTGGCGGAAAATGTCTTTTTCTGCACACCAGCAGCGGGCCTCACGCCCGCCATATTAGTATGGCCAAACACAACCAATTTCCCGTCTGCCGCGGTGTGCCTGCTACCGTGGAGGTGGGAGCCAATGAAGACTCACCGTCGTGCGGAATGACGTCCCGTCCGCTGTACAAATCAGGATGCCTCAAAAAGCCAGTCGCACCGCAGCGGAGAAACCGGCCAACTAGTGACGGCGGAAGCTCGACAGCCGAGCGCGAAACCTGATTCCCGGTCCCGACCGCAATGAATCCAGCTCTTCACGTCTTTCTGGTGCTGTACCTGATAGATCACCAGCAACTCATGGACCGCCGTGGACGCCACCGCAGGTACGCAACAACACAATCCCGCACACAACCACAACACACAACTCATGGGCTGATACAGGGTCCCTGGCCACATCAGACACCCTGGTGGGGACAGGAACACATCCACAAGTGTACTTACACAGTTCCTACCTGCCACCAAGTCACCCCTCCGCAGCAAGGTCACACATCACCGCGATCTCCAAGTAATGTCCTGGTCACGTCACCGCAGCGGTCAAGACAAGGGAAAACATGCGCACAATGCAGAAGGCAGGGCCAGTGCCAGGCATGGGCAGGGCATAAAGTACACAGGGCCACACCTCCACACTCTGGCCCCCCCCAACATAAATGGACATGCCATGTGCACCTCCCTGTCCAACACCAAGCTAGGTGAATCCCCACCCTGCACCACACAACTAGGGAGACAGCCACAGCTGGAGTGGCTGCAGAGGAACACACAGCACAGAAGCACAGGCCCAGGGCAACCCACACACCACACCACCACCACATTCATGGCGAGAAAGCTGAGTACAAGCACAAAATGAACACACACACATACAATGCACAAACATCCTACTGGACACACAGCCTGCCATGTCACACAGACATACCCCACACTGACACACAGCCACATACACAGACCACATGCCACCAGCCATGGAGCACAACATATAGGAAAGCCAGAGTGAGGTGCACACAAATGGGAGGCCAAGGAGACAACCAACAAGCATGTGTACATCACATGCAAGACAAGGAACATAGAAAAACAACCTCACCCCATCAAAGCACGCATGGCTGGCACAGTGAGTGAACTCAAACCACATTCACCTCAGTGCAACAACTCAGGGAGACAGCAAGGCAAACCATGTATAGGCACAGGGATGAAAGGAAGGCCCTGAAGTCAAACTGTGAACAGCCACACATATGTACACAACAACTATACTGGGGTATGCCAGCAGCACAACACACAGGGCACAATGACCCACTCCATGATTGTCAAACACAAGTAGGGTTCTCTACACATACCCCTCTCACACCTGCAGCACACAACCCCAGTGTCAGACACACAGAAGGGTGTCAATAATGTCCAGTCAATACAGAGACAAACAATCAAACTTCCTGGGGGTATCCACAAACATCACGCACACAGGGATGCCAGAACCAATGTCTACACCACAACAACAGCCAAACACATAACTCAACAGAAGCACACACAGAACCACAACAAGACCACACATGACCTGTGCAGCCAAACTGTGGGAAGGCAATGGGACCACAGAGACAACAGGAGTGCATAACCTCATCAGTCAGGAACAATGCACAGACAACATACAACAACACAGACAAGAAGTGCACCATCACAGAACAACACAGCCACATCAAACACACAACAGATGCACATGGCAATAAATCACACAGCAAACACAGCAGGACGTCAGGGGATGAACACCAGGCCAGGACAAGGCAACATACACCCACAGCACTGCATGCACAAAAAGCAGTGTGTGCACACAAAACTTAACAGTCCCACACAGCCATGAGTGACACCATGAACACCCACAACAACAATCAAAACAGCACACTGACAACATCACACCCAGGAAGTCAAGCAGTACCCCAGCATACACACATACACCTTACACAACACCCACAGATGCACAAGTCTGGGACACAAACGTGGAAACAACTTGACCAGAGGACTGCCAGCACAGACAGTTGAACTGCACATGAGCAACCATGACTGCTGAACACTACAAGAACAACACAGATAACTAATTGGGGAAATGTCGTGAGTGGCACAGTGCTCCTGGCCAAAGGTCTGCACCACAAAGCACATTGTCACAAATGAAGTGATAGGGAGGCACACACACAGGCAACACAAGAGGACAGCTGACATCAAAGTGAAGTGGTGTGCACTTCAGTAGTGGACATGGCAGGAGTGTACCATACACAATAGAGGGAGTGCTTACTCACAATGTCAAGGCATCTGAAGCACAGATAGGGGATAGTATGACACCACATGCCACACTGGAGGCAATAAAGCACCATGTGACAGCAATGCATGAGAACATCACACCCACAATGTCAGTGTGGTGGAGCAGGTATGCACAGTGAGTACAAACAGTATCAAGACACACAGCTGTTTAACAAAACAAAACCCTGACTTGCCAGTCACACACACTGCATACTTACAATTGGCTAAAGCAACAAGTAGGAGTCAGCCAGAACTGCAAGGACACACCAACACACTGCACAGTGCACAACATACAACTCACACATGTGCACACAATCACAGGTCTGAACAATCCAAACAGGCAACCAACTCCTGGATGACGCGTGTGTAGTTGACATTGCATGAGCACATACACATCAACACCCATGAAAAACTCACCCCCTTCACACTACTCAGTTCAAGTGCACACATTGAAAGTAACCCATGTGACTAGGATGACTGCCCATCACAACATGACCATACACCTACACTGCTGGGCACACAGAAAGTAAGAACACACAAACATGATGAACCTGGCCAGCCTACCTGCAATCCTGTGGAAAGAATTCCACACTGTGCTGGCAGTGCCCCAAACCTGACATGTGTACAAGATATCCAACATGAACATAGAATGAAAATGACAACGGCGTACCATCTAAAAACAACATCATTGCACCCACAAGTATCACAGTCAGGAAGAACTGAAGTCCCTGTCACCCCAGTACAAAATTGAACAAGTCAGACAAGCCATTGGCAACGTTGAAGTGGCACACAGGGCATGTGGCACAGTAAACCATATACACACAGGAAAAACTTTATTCATGAAAGACATTGACAAAGCAGACAATAGGAGCAACTGTCTTTATTCACAAATTGCATAGATAGGCACCAATATTAGACAAGAGCAAGGCACAAAATGCAGAGCCTGTACACGAGAAGCTGCACAGGCAGGGGGCACACAGCAGTGAACAACAAGGCCAGTGGGCAGGATAAAGTGCACAGTGAGTCCATGAGAAGCTGCACAGGGAATAGTTCAACACAGCAAGGAGCAACAAGGCCAGTGGTCAAAACGAAGTGCAGAGCTTGTCCATGAGAAGCTGCACAGGCATGGGGCAAACATCAAGGCCAGTGGCCAGTCCAAGGTGCAGATGAGGTACATGAGAAGCTGCACAGGCAAGGGGCAAACAGCAAGGCCAGTGGCCAGTCCAAGGTGCAGATGAGGTACATGAAAAGCTGCACAGGGAATAGTCCAACACAGCATTGAACGACAAGGCCAGTGGAAGGACAAAGTGCAGAGTGAGTCCATGAGAAGCTGCACAGGCAGGGGGCACACAGCAGTGAACGAGAAGGCCAGTGGGTAGGGGAAAGTGCAGAGTGAGTCCATGAGAAGCTGCACAGGCAGGGGGCACACAGCAGTGAACGACAAGGCCAGTGGGCAGGACAAAGTGCAGAGTGAGTCCATGAGAAGCTGCACAGGCAGGGGGCACACAGCAGTGAACAACAAGGCCAGTGGTCAAAACGAAGTGCAGAGCTTGTCCATGAGAAGCTGCACAGGCAGGGGGCAAACAGCAAGGCCAGTGGCCAGTCCAAGGTGCAGCTGAGGAACATGAGAAGCTGCACAGGCAAGGGGCAAACAGCAAGGCCAGTGGCCAATCCAAGTTGCAGATGAGGTACATGAGAAGCTGCACAGGGAATAGTCCAACACAGCAGTGAACGAGAAGGCCAGTGGGCAGGATAAAGTGCAGAGTGAGTCCATGAGAAGCTGCACAGGCAGGGGGCACACAGCAGTGAACGACAAGGCCAGTGGGCAGGACAAAGTGCAGAGTGAGTCCATGAGAAGCTGCACAGGCAGGGGGCACACAGCAGTGAACGACAAGGCCAGTGGGCAGGACAAAGTGCAGAGTGAGTCCATGAGAAGCTGCACAGGCAGGGGGCACACAGCAGTGAACGACAAGGCCAGTGGGCAGGACAAAGTACAGAGTGAGTCCATGAGAAGCTGCACAGGGAATGTGTGTGACTGTAACCTGCCATGGTCAGCAACACAGTCTGGGGTGTCACGATGGACAGCACAGGCCCCGCTGTGGGAGAGACAGATGTGTGAGGTTGACCAACATTCAGACTTGGCTGTCAGTCGGACTGGGAGCTGGCTGTGTGTCGGGCACAGTTGCAACACTTGACTGGGGAGAGAGACGCCCAGCTGAGGTAGAGCTATCAGTGGCTTGGGAAGCCAGAGGGCTGCTTGGACCAGGTGGTGTAGTGGTACGTGGAGGTGGAGACATGCGGACGTGAGACACAGTGTGGGCGGGAGATTGTGGAGGGGTGCTTTTCCACTTCTTGGGGATTCTAAATGGCTTGCCTGACTTTGGATCAATGAGAAGTGGTGTGGACACAACAGGCACACGCAACACCAAGGCTGCATCAGGTGAAGATGCTGGCCCTCCCTCTGGGTACGTGCTGGATCCAGCGGGATGCTTCGCCTGGCCTTGCCTCTGCCCCTCCATCCCGTTTACCAGGTGTTCCCAGGTGTTCCCCCTACAGTGACCTCTTTTCCCTGCTTCACTGGGCTTGGAATGGGAGTCGAGGTAGTGGGTGAATCTGCCTTGGAGCCCTTATGTGTAGCCTTGGCAGGCTCCTCCTTCTCAGTGGGCACGGAAACTGTCTGCTTGTCTTTGCGAGACGCTTTTGGGACAAGAGAGCCCTTGGCTGGGGATGGCTCTGAGGCATGTGACCCTGAGACCTGCTTCTTTGCTTTTTGGGCCTTGGTATCGCCTGACAGGGTTTTCTCTTTGTGCTCTGTGGTGGCTTTGGTTTTCTGTGGGGATGGTGTCTGCGGCCTGGACCACTTGGGCTGCTGCTGCTGTGTGCTACGTGTGCTGTATCGGGACCTTGAGGTCTGTGGAGCGTGGTCACTATCGTCAGACGTGGCCACTGTCTTGGGGGTGGACAAAGGGACTGGAGCTGGACTACGAGATTGTGCCAGTTGAAGAGCTGCCGTCACTGTGGAGGACATTGACTGGACAGTCCGGTGCAGCCCACCCATGTCTGAATGTATGCCCTCCATGAAAGCAACCACCTGTGCCAATTTTTTTGTCATGGTCTATGAATGCATTGAGGAGAGCTGTCTTGTCTGCACACAGCTGGTGCAAAAGGTCCACAGACTCAGCACTGATGGCAGCGGGGGGCAGGGGCAGCGGTGCCTGGGGTGAAGGACACTCTTCCCCTCTTACTGGTGCGAACATGGGCAGCACCAGAGGAAGTGGCTGGGAGGGTGGGCACTGTTCGCTGTGTGGTGGAAGATGATGCAGAGTCCCCGTTCCCTGTGCCTGACAGCATGGATGCATCACCGCTGGCATCAGATGACGTAGAACTTTGCGTCTTGGGCTGTGATTCCTCCAGCAGACTCCTGTCCCCCTCCGAGGCACTGCAATGCCCAGTACTCGAATTTCCTTAGGTAGTACAGGTAGGACAAATGCATGACAGCTGCACCCAGCACAGAGGCCACTCACAGGCCACTGCATCACACTACCAACATCACATAGCCCAGCGCTAGGACAGGCTTGGTACAAATGCAGGCACACACAGCCAAAGTCATCCTTCCCAGAATACTCATCCCTAATTTGCTGCTCATGCTCCGTCAATCGTGCATCCAGCTCAGGGTGTGTCACGGCCAAGATGCGGCACATCAGTGGTGTCATGCTGCGCCGTGTCAACCTGCCACTGCAGAGATGACACTGAGGGAGCAGACCCAGTGTCATCTCCGCAACGTTGTTTGCCAGCCATGAAATGTCGCGTCCCACCTCTTGTGGCAGTGGGTGCGCCGGCGGTTTGACACACCCAGGGCCCGCACCTTGGTCGCATTGGCCCTCCACATGGCCTTACGCTGGTGTACTTTGAGCTGCAGGCATGGGAGACAAGAGTGGGAAAACATCAGTGTCACAGTGTTATGTAACAATATCTCTCAGTACAGTAGCATGAGACTGACTCATCCCAACTCCACAGATATGTCTTGCAGAGACAGGAATGCATCTCACAGGGTACATCTGCATGTGAGAAGCACACGTAAATGCATGCAGGTGTGAGGGGGGACATAGTACCTGCACATCTCACATACAAGCAGGATGCTAGCACAGAAAGCCAGGTGTAGTCTGCCCACATCTACTGTCCATTTCCAGGTAGAGCAAGACATACGTCACATGTCAACATGTATTTGGGGGAGACTCACTGTGTCCATCACTGCGCAGGCCTCAACGACCTTGCCCTGTGCCCTGTGAATAGCTCACTGTGTCATGGATGTCACATTGAGGGACATGATCTCACAAACGCACACCCTTCTCGCAGGGCCAGTCGTGTGCAATCTACAGGGCTGATATGGCTCATTGATGGAGATTCCTGCAAAAAACACACATGTAACACTGTACATTCTTTGATGTGTTCTTGTCAGATTGGGCGGTGACTGTGCAGGCCAGGTGGGATCACACTGAGATGGATAACAGGGACCCACACAGCCATTCACACAAGCAATCACTGTCCTGACTCCTGCATTACAAACTTGCTGCGTTACTGTTTGGCTGACAAGACATGTCCCTCCAATCTTGATGTGCAGGCAGGGAAACGTGTGAAATATGCTGTCTCCAGGGGTAAGGGGTGTGTAGCCTGTTAGGCAGTGCATGACCCAACCCCACACTCTCAGGCACATACTGCATCAGACCGACTACATGTGTGCCCCCCCCCCCTGCACTCTCATCCCCACTGTTGTAGACTTACCACGACATTTGGGGCACCATATAGCCTTGGGTACTGTGTGACCACCTCGTCCACCAGGACCTCCAGCCCTCGCTTGTGAAGGGACTGGCACGGATCTTCTCAGTCCTTGCCATCACTGTGGACATGAGACAGCAGCGGCGGCAGTGGGTGGTGAGGGATCTCAGGCAGCAGTCCCTGGAGGCAGCAGTAGGTGTGGGGTCTCAGGCAGCAGTCCCTGGAGGCAGCAGCAGGTGAGGGCTCTCAGGCAGCAGTCCCTGGAGGCAGCAGCAGGTGAGGGGTCTCAGGCAGCAGGCTCTGTGAGCAGTGGAAATGTGGGTCTCTGTCCCACACATATATAGCCCCCTGGTGTCGTTTCAGTGGTTCTAAGCTGCTGCAATTGGTGTTCCAGGTCAGCCTTTTTCAAATGCATCCAATGACCGGCTCCGCGGTGGCAGAGCACGCCTACCGCCATTTTCAAAATTGCATCATGCTACCGCGATAGCGGATCCCATTGGCTGTGAAGGCATGGTCCATGGCGGTTACACACCGCAGGGGTCAGGCGGTAGCTACCGTGGTGGTGCATCTTTCAATTGCATCCAATGACCGGCTCCGCGGTGGCGGACCACACCTACCGCGATTTTCAAAATTGCAATCATGCTACCGCGATAGCGGATCCCATTGGCTGTAAGGGCATGGTTCATAGCGGCGACACACCGCAGGGGCCAGGCGGTAGCTACCGCGAATTGGGTGCCATACAGTAACATGGGTGACCAGGATTTGGGTGTCAGAGCATGCCAACCGCCATTTGGCAATACATATATATCAATGACGACCGCGATTGTGTCCTGGGCATTGGCTGTGACACCGCAGGGGCCAGGCGGTAGCTACCACAAATTGGGTGTCATACAGTGACATGGGTGACCCGGATTTGGGTGACGGAGCATGCCAACTGCCATTTGGCAATACATATATATCAATGACTGCCGCGATTGTGTCCTGGGCATTGGCGGTGACACACCGCAGGGGCCAGGCGGTAGCTACCGCGAGTCGGGTGCCATACAGAGACATGGGTGACCGGGATGATGGACACATCATGCTGTGTCAATGGCCATCTGGCAGTTATCCACAGTGCACAGTGTCCCCATGGTTGATGGCATGTCACAGAGCACACAATGCCAATGTGCCATGTACCCCACTGCTGAGCACACATGCCATGTTTGTGTATGTGATTTCTTAGATTGGCATGTACTCCCTCACATGTCATTTGTGATATTGATGTGCCTGTACACAGGACAGTGTTGTTATGGACTCCCCAATGTGTACACGTCAAGGTGTAAAAGTGCAGGGAATATCACTGTGATGTATTTCAAGTTGAAGATTGTCCATATGTGCCTGTTCACTTATGTGTGACCTTGCACACATTCGTCATGTACGCACAGCCTGTGGTCAGTGTGTTGTTGTGTGCCAGGTTCGACTAACGCCTGAAGGTGTGTCAGGTGCAGCAGCTAGGTGTGAGACAGTGGTGTTGCATTTTTACACCAATGCTGGATGATATACTCCCAGGCGTGCCCATGGTGAACGTGGCCATATCCATATGTGCATTTTCATACGCAGAGTATGATTTGGATGTACTTGCTGTGTGTCAGTTGACAGGTGTACGATTAGTGTAGCTGAAGGAGTCCCTACATGTCAGCTGGTCTGTAACACAATTTAGATGACATTGTTGGCGTCGTGTCCGCCAAAACGTGAGATGCTGTGCCCATCTCATGATGTATTGCATTGACATGTGTCCACTTTCATCTCAACTAGGAGGAGACCAAATCTGTATCGTCCCTTTACAGTGCTGGCAGACATGGAGAATGAGGAGATCATCCAGAAATTCTGTCAGGATAGAGCCACCCTACAGACCCTTTTTGCTCAGTTGGAGCCCCACCTGCAGCCTCGCAGAACATATCCAACAGCTTTCACCCCCACGTCTAAGGTGATGGTGGCCCTGCATTTTTTTGCCACTGGATCGTTCCAGCACACGGTGTCCAGTGCAGGTGTGATGTTGCAACCCATGTTCAGCATGTCCTGTCTGCCATGATGAGATATAACGACACATATATCCATTTCCCCAGGGGGCAGGAATTGGCTGCTGTGAAGGGAGATTTTTATCCCCTTGGACACATCCCCCATGTGGTTGGTGCCATTGATTGCACCCATGTTGGGCTTGTACCACCATAGGCATGTGAGCACATCTACCGGAATCGGAAACATTCCACTCTATAAATGTGCAGGTGGTGTGCCAGGCAGACATGATCATCTTGCACGTGTGTGCCAAATTTCCAGGCTCGGCCCATGACTTCTACATCCTTCGGAACAGCATTGTACCACAGCTGATGGCTAATCTGCTTCCCGAGCGTGCATGGATTGTGGGTGAGTATACCTAGTCAAATAGTGTGCTGTGTGTATGACATGGTGTCCTCTAACCCAGCAACATTGCAATGTGTATCTGTGTTTGTCACACATAGGTGACTCTGCATATCCCAACAGTCCTTGATTGCTGAGCCCACTGCGGAATCCCAGGACACCAGCTGATGTCCGCTACAATGATGCCCATGGGAGGACACGTCGTGCGGTGGAGCGCACCTTTGGTCTGCTGAAGTCACGTTGCCGATGCCTGGACAAGACCGGAGGTGCACTGATGTACTCGCCCAGGAAGGTGTGTCAGATTGTAGTGGCATGCTGCATGCTCCACAACCTAGCCATTCGCAAGAAGATCCCCCTGCTCCTGGATTCTGATGAGCAGCAAAGGCCCCCACCTGCAAACCAATCCGTGTCCAGTGATGAGGACAGTGGAGAGGAGGAAGGAGTTGTCCTGCGTCAACAGCTCATCACCCGCTACTTCACTTGAAGGCGAGTGACAATGTACAACGGATCCATTGTCTGATGATGTTGCTGTTGTTGTTGTGAAGGTGTATGTGGACTTTGTGACTGCAGACAATGTTTCTGGAACAGGACAGTTTTGTACTTCGACAGGATGTGTATGTTGGCACTTGTTGCCCATTGTGATGTGTGCATGTTGGATTATCTTGATGGTAGGTGTTGTGTGATGTCTGTGATGCCACAACAAGACTAGTGAATGTTGTTCTGTTGTGTTTTCCTAGGTGCCTTCAACCTCTCCTTGCCTACATACATTCCATACTCCTAGTACATTGTAATCATGTTGAAGACAGTACATCCTGGAATAAAGACAGAGCAGACACAACATGTGTGTAAGGATTTTTTTATTTACAATGGTGACATGTGAGGGGGTGCACATTTACATTGAGATGATTAGTGGAGCAGCAAGTTGACAGCTATGGTAGATGAGATAATCTAATTGCCACCACATTGATGTCCAACAGACAGATGCCATTCACAAGGCAGTATGGGGAAGGACAGTCAAAAACGTCAATGCAGTGGTGAAGAGGGTTGCCATCAGGGCTGGCTCCGTGACTGGCATTTGGCAGGTGCTTTGCCTCCAGATACTCCCAGGGTTTTCTTAGGACGGCCCCTTCGTCGCTTAGCAAGGGGGGCCCCCTGCTGTAGGGCCAGTGGGATCTGAGGACTCACCCCTCTCTGTGGGCGTAGGGGAGGATGGCGAATGTCATCCTGCGGCCCACCAGAGGGAGGTGGAGGTGTTGGTTGGGGCTCAGGCCTGTCCCTCAATGCCACCACTTGCTGGCCCAAGAGGTCCACAATTTGCCCTATGTGGGTGTCAATGGACCTTATCAGCAGGATGAGCTCGCGGAACACTTCGTCCAACCGGCCCGTTCGTCCCTGGGCCCGTTCATATGCCCCAAGGACTCTGTTAACGTGGTCCAGGGATTGGGTCCCAGCCTCTTGTTGCCTGTGAGTGACCCTGCCCCTCCCACCTTCCCTGCTCACCACTGTAGGCACCCGCATCCTCTCCCTGCCCTCCTCAGTCGGTGGGGTGGTCATCATCTGGGACAGGGGGGAGTGTTGCAGGCGGCGGGGGTGGGGGTGGTGGAGGAGGAGACAGAGACACAGAATGCAACAGCAGGGGTCTGCAGAGACGTTGTTATTGCAGCAGATGTGGTGGGGGGGAAACAATGGGGTGCTGGGACCTGTTGAGCCCTGGCACACCAGATGGGCCGGCATCAATCTCATCGTACGAGTTACTTACCTTCGGTAACGATGTATCTGGTAGAGACGTTGTCTAACTGCAGATTCCTTAACTTAGAATATCCCCAGGCGTCAGACCGGATCCGGAAAAAACTTTGCAGCAGCACCACACGACCCCGCCCTGACGTCGTCCATGTACGTGACATCAGTGAGGTCATATAAGTCCCTCCCGGCACGCTGACGTCAGTTTTCCTCTGAGAAACTTTTCCGCGACACAACATG
Source organism: Triturus cristatus (assembly GCF_964204655.1). Lineage (NCBI taxonomy): Eukaryota > Metazoa > Chordata > Amphibia > Caudata > Salamandridae > Triturus > Triturus cristatus. Next base: position 825,704,107 of record NC_140584.1, on the reverse strand, counting down.
GAGCCCCCAATAAAAAAAACTGTGAAAGTATGAGAACAGTGTGCAATGGATGAACATTCGTGAATAAATAGAGAGGATGGAGCAAGACACCACCGTAAATCACAGAATTAGACACTACCTACATAAAGGTGAAAAAGCTGTGAGAACCTCGCCAGCTAAGCAAAGACCCTTCCCAAGTGCAACAAGGGAAGAATATCTCAACAGACAGAAATAGACTGTTATTACTTTGCAGAACAACAGACAAAAATAGACTGTCAGTACCATGTAGAACTGTGCCGTCCAGCAAGAACGGAGCACAGAGAGACAACAGTCCACCGTCGGAATGAAAAGACTGGGACCGCTCTATAGGAATGGAGGTCTGAAACAGAGGCGAACAGAGCCCCCAAGAAGACTACCGTAGAGGAGCCCAGAACCCTGAGCCAACAGAGAAGGCGGAAACACAGCAGGAGAAGAAGAAAAGGAAGAGGAATCTCCTGAAGGACAATGGAAAAGGACTCATTTTACAGATAATACACCCTTGAGAGAAAGACAACGGCATTACTGTGACAGAAACCCCTGAGAGGGAGTCAGTGGTATTATGGCAAACTTCAAAAGGGACGCAACAATGTGAGCACCCATGAGAGAAAAAGCCAATGCCAACTGTAACCGGGGGGCCAGCGGAGAACCCCACTTGGCAAGGTCCTCGCAGAACGGGGAGGCTGGGTGGGCGTTAAGGAATCTGCGGCTAGACAACGTCTCTACCAGATACATAGTTACAGAAGGTAAGTAACTCGTACATCTGATAGAGACATCTAGCCGCAGATTCCTTCACGTAGAAGAGATACCACAGCCATACCCCAAAGGGGAGGTGGGTCTGCGACAGAACAACAGAAACCGCCAAGCATCTGATCCGGCAACAGAGTGACGGATAAAGGGGGGAGGCTGTGGCGGAATAGCCATACAGCAACTCAAGCAGCTCGGAAGAGCAGAAATAACTGGATGGCAGATATCCTAAAAGTTCCAGAATTGCACTACACCATACCGGTATTAAAAAATGACAGGTAGAACGGCATGAGCCCCATACCAGAGCAAAGAAGAGAGAGGAAGCAAGACCCCTCTCCGCATAAGGGCGCAGGATGAGGACCCGGACCTAAGCTCGAAAAGAACCTGAAGAGATGCAACCAGAGCCCAACAGACTAGCCTATAGAAGGAAGGCTGAAGGAGCCCATGCCAAGAGGCCCAAAGGCAAGAGCTAGTATCTGAGCAATGCGTTTGGAACAGCTGGCGGGACAAGAAACACCCCAAGAGCACATTCAATCCCAAAAAGGGGAAATAGGGGCGAATAGCATCAAGTTTAAACCCGCTGAAACACGCAGCATGCAAAACGACCACAGAGACCTTAAAGTGGCTTACACAAGAAGCATAAATATGCCCGACCGGGCAGTATGAAGCCAAAGTGAGAAACAACCCATAATATAGACTTGGAGGCAGTAGCATATCCCGAAGGATGTGGCCAAAAACACCAAGGTAACGAATCGTGGAAAGAGCCCCAGAATCCACGACCAAACACTCCAGACAGAACACGTACAGTGTCGAACATCAAAAAGGGGCATTTGCCAAATTGGAAAATCACCCCTGGAAGCGGAAGCAAGGAAGAACCTATGGGATGCTTGCAACAACTCCGAAACGCTCCCTCACACATGGAGATATCGGTGTTTATCTCGCAGCCTCGAAAAGAGGTGGCGACATAGGAAAGGTAATACCAAGGCAACCGGCACGCATACATAAATGTATAAACATATAGAGACAGAACAAACCAGGAGCATGAACATGTCCCTACCGGAGCACACCTAGTACAGTAAGGGCAGGTAGGAGCCGCTTTTGAAGAGGAGATCATGCAACCTCTCAATGAGGTGGAACAGGAAGGATGACCATGGCGTAAGAAGATGGCACCAGGTAAAAACATAGAGCACCGTACAACGGGCCACAAAGCTACGCATGGAGCCCACAGGATCTCCAGGCCCAGGTGAGATAAGCAAAGCTATATAATAGCATACAAGTGCCCCACATGGAGTATGCATACCCCCAAACAACGGGGAACACCTCTTAGGGCAATAGCCAAGCTAAAAGAGCGCAGTAACGAACTGAACCCGTGAACATGAGTTCCAAGACGTATGACATTACCGAGCTGAGCAACCGGCTCAATACCACAGTCAGAGGACCAGACACAGCAATCTGTGGAACACGGCCAACAGGCAGCTCAAAGCAAAACGCATCCAAGGGATGCCAAAAAAGAGGGTAATCACCCTTGACCACAGAAAAAGAAGACGTAAGGCTCACTGCCCATGTTAAACGCAGAGCGCATCTAAATGATGCAAAATGAAAAAGTACCACCACGGAAGATAGGCCTAAGAAGACCTAAGTGGGAGGACGAAAGCCCGCAAGGAGCAGGTGAACCGCTGATTCGGCGCGAGCATCAAACAACAAAACCCCATCAAAGGGTAAGTCAACCAGTCGCTCCCGGATATTTTCAGAGAAGACACTATCGCGCAACCAAGCGTGACGGCTTAGGGCAACAGAGCTCGCCATAGCACGGCCCAAGGAATTCGCAGTTTCTAAGGCTGAGCGGATTGTGAATTCGGCAAGGTCGCGGCCATCCCGGAGGAGGCGAAGGAGATCAACCCGAGCACCTTCAGAGGTAGCTGAAAGCAAAGACTCTGCAGAGTCCCACAGGGCAGAGGTAGCCTGCGCCAAAACACACATTGTATTTAAGGACCGTAGGGCCGCACTAGTGGAAGCAAAGACGTTCCTGCCCCATGACTCTAGCCATGTGGACTCACGAGAGGGAGGCAGCGTTAGAGGGGGCAGGGAGGGAAAAGCAGTCTGCAACACAAACCCTTGCACATCAGGGTGTACAAAAAGACAAACAGGATCATGCGGAGCTGGACTGTGGTGGTGCATAACTGAACGAGCCACCGAGTCACCTGAAGCAGGCCGGACCCAGGTACCTAAAAGGGTATCCTAAAGGGAAACCTCAAAGGGTAGAAGCGGCTCCACGTTCCCGAACCCCCCGATGAAGGGCCTCAAGCAAGGGGTCTACAGACAAGGGGACAGAAGGGGGTTGCATGTTTAAAATGTGGGTGGCCAATGATACCACCCTCAAAAAAGCCGCACCGGCCTCGGTAGCCCTACGCGTAGGGGACAACAATTCGCCAGTGGGGGAGGGTTGTAAGCTGACCCTCCCAAGACACTGAGGGTGCGACCAATGTTCCACGGAAGGGAGTCCCATTGAAGAATGAGGATCCTGACATGGCTCCTGGGGAGGCAAAGAGCTTGCCGGATCTGGGAGCTCCTGAGGAAGCTCAACAAATTCCAAGGGGGGCACAGGCAACTGTACGTCCGGTGACGCTGGGCGAGAGGATGGCGCCGAACTCTCTCCAGAGGCCTCTGAAGAAGAGTCCATAATTCTGCACTGACACGGCGCCGAAGCGACGCGCGTCGGCGCTAACCCTGCGTCTTCAGTCGCCAACTCGGCTGCATCCGGCGTCAACACAAGATCCCCTTCCGAGGAAGGAGCAGGTGCCAGCGAGGCAAGCTTTCGGCGCCGCCTCCACATTATCCATGACAGCCTCCGACTCTGGAGAAAGCGGAGGCGGAGCCGAGCCTCCAGCGCCGGTACGGCGCCAACACCGGCTCCAGACAGGTGACCGCCTGCCAGGGAGCCCGGGGTGTGCTCAAAGCAGGGCTATGAGCACCGGCAACGACCTGCGGCGCCACAGGAAACCCAGCGGGGCTATGCGGTACGGCAGAGGCACTGTGGGTCGTAGAGGGGGACCCAGGTGGGCCGCGTCCTGACTCCACGTGGACCATAGAGGGGGACCCAACCGGGCCACGCCCTAACAGCACCACATCTCCGACATCCATGGGAGGCAGAGGCTCAATCGGCGCCGGGGGCGAACCCGCCAGTGAGTCCGTCGGAGAACCCACAAGAAGCAGAGTCCCCAAGGACGCCCCAGGAACGGGAAAGGGCCGAAGGGAGGCCTGAAGAGCTGCGGCATATGCCTCCATTTGGGCCAGAGACGCCCCCACACCCGGAAAGGTCGGATAGGGAGACTGTCAGGAGGTGTAGCTTTGTAGTTGTGCAAGACAGTACATAGCAGTGTGGTGGAAGTCATTTGTTTGTACTTACCAGCCTCCACACCCCCTCTACTCCTGTGAGACTCTCTGGATGCACTATGGAGAGCACCTTCTCCTCCCATGCAGTGAATGGTTTTAGTGGGATGGGAGGACCACCGCCACAGTTCTTGCTCCTCTTCTGTTTGACAACCCTCTTCAGGCCATGCCACCGCTTCATGATTTCGTTTTTTGAGCGCAGGGTGGTCCCTACTGCATTGACTTTATAGACTATCCTTGCCCACATTTGAACTCTTGTGGCTAATGGTGTCTGTTGGACCACGCTACCAAACAGTTGTGGTTCTACTCTGACCATCTCATCTACCATTACCTTCAACTCACTCTGTGAATTTTGGCATTTTATGTGTTGCCATGGTGTGTGATGTGCAAAGGGGTTATGGGTGCAGGGGTGTGAGTGGTGGTGGGAGATGATGTGTATGGTGTGTGACGTGCAGGGGGGTCAGAGGTGCAGGTGTGGAAGTGGTGGTGGTGCTGTGTGTGGTGCAAATAGTGCTGGTGTGTTGCTTTGCCTATCCTTTGTTGTCAGGGTTAGTGGCCTTCAGTCTTGGAATGTTGCAAAGGATTATGGTCAGGCAAGGGGCTGGTTTTATACTCCGCTATCTGGGTGTGTCCAAATGGGTTATTTCTGTCAGGTGTGTTGTCCTGGGATTTGTATTTGGCATGTGGTTGTGTCACTGGGGTGTGCTGGTTCAGGGGGGAGGAGGGGGGGGGGTGTAAAGGATGAAGCACACTAACTTCCCACTCCATTTTGGAGAAATGGCACATCGTATCTTTAACATGTCTGATATGAAGGAGATCGTGCACCTATTTAAGAGCATAGATTCTGGACTATTGAGCACCTTTCAGACATTTTTCAAAGTTATTCCAGGAAAGTATTTTTGGAGGGCTTCCACTGGTCCTACTACTTGTAGTGGGTATCCTGGTTTTAATTTTCCTGCTACACAATGGCAGCCCAGTTACACCAGAGATGGAAAAAGCACTCCTTGTTCGACGTGGCCGTGAACACATGGTACTCCATCTGGGCGGACCTCTGCTTCAGGAGCTAAGCGAGCATGGTTTCCCATTGTTCAGATCAGTCTGGGTTGACTGCATCTTGCCTGTGCTCTGCTGCCTATTCTGCAGATATGAATGCGTGTTGGACATATGTCTAACACCTCCATCGGTTGTGCAACTGGATGTTAATGTACTATTGGACCCCTTAAAGGCCTACATATTACAGCATCCTCAGCGCATTCCCATGTTGATGATGGCATTCTTAGAACCTCCACGGGATGCTTCAGCTCCTGTCAGACCGGACACCGCCTCTACAAAAAGCACACAGGTACCAAGTGTTTCCTCTGCAGCTGCTACAGGAACTGAAGATGATCACCTTTGCCTAGTTGACCCGATACAAGAGGTTTTACAGGGACCATCATCTGCGAATGCAAGTGACAGTGATGTTGCATCACACAGGACACACAAACATATCGCTTTCTGTATGCTGGGAACAATTCAGCTTTTTCCCCAAAACAAGCCAAATTGGAATTTGAAAACAAAGTTTTATTTTTGCTCTCCCTGACCACCATGGATTTCGATGTGCTCAGTTGGTCTAACAGTGTATTGACTATTTTAGAGGACTTCTGGTGCTTTTTTAATTTGTAACATTATTACATACACAATGTTTTTAGAGATTTTTACACTGATTTTTACAACAATGTTTTTTAGACAGGCATATTTTAGCATTAGTTGACCTTGACCTTCATATGAGGAGTGGGTGTTATGAAGACCAATGTACCGCAATATGGCCTAGGTAGCAATGCAACCTTTTACTTACATTTGTCCTACCTTGCTCTACATAACTGTTCTGGCTCTGACCTTTTACCTAGATATGTGCTGACTGTCGATCAGTGTTCTCCAAAACAGACCTAATTTATTATGCATGAGGATTCCTAGTACCTTAATCCCCTGCCCAGGACGTAGCCAGTAGGATTACAATCTTCTGTGCAACTCGGTACAAGTCACCACCATCATCCTCCTTGGATGACAAGACCACTATACATAATAGAAAGCCATTACATATCTAGGTAAAACCCCTGAGGGTATTTTGTGGGTATAAAAGAACCACACCTTCGCTGGAAAACCAGAGGAGAAGTGGACACTAGACACTGAGGTCCCGGCCTGCAGAAGCTCCAGTATGCAGTGGTCTGACATCCCTTGCTGGGAGTCTAACTAGAGGCCAAGACGAGGTCCTTTGTTCTCAACCATCAGGTGATGGGGGTGGCTCTTTCCTACGGGATTCTTGACTTTACACCCACATAAAAGTTAGGTACATTTAGATAGGGTTTGCATCTTAGGAGTACGCTTGTTTATTGCCATGTAACGATATGCCTGCATATATTTACTGTTTTAGTACCATGTGGAAGGAAGTGGGTTTCTGTTGCAGTAACCCCTCCCCCCACTTTTTGCCCGATAACTGATGCACTTTTCCTTGTTGTGCCCTGGGCTCCTGCCAATCAGGTGCCCAGGGCCTGTGTTCCTTCCCTAAAAACTGCCTAACGGCCAAATCCCAATTGGCATCTCTGGTCACATGTCAGCCACTGGTAAATGGTACCCAGGGCCATGTGACCAGAGACGGCCCCTAAGGGCAGCAGCACTTATCGTGCCACCCTTAGAGGCCCTGTACCCTGAGACACACACACACTGCCTTTGCAGGCTGAGTGTCTTTGTGCAGAACCAAACAGTCGACATGGCACACATCCCTGTGTGCCATGCCCACAACACACACTGCCCTGGCATACCTCAGTCACCCCTCTAGCTGGGTGCCCTACGACAGTGGTGTGGGCACAGGTGCATGAGCCCTGTGCCGCTACAGTACCCAGGTCCATTCCTGGGCACTGTAAGCGCAGTGCTGCTATTAAGAGTATATGGTGCTGGGAGGTCGTCAACACAAACTCCACAGCACCATGATGGCTACACTGAAGACTGAGAAGTTTGGTATCAAACTTCTCAGCATAGTAAACCCACACTGATGCCAGTGTGGGATTTACTGTAAGATGCACTACAGAGGGCATCTTAGAGATGCCCCCTGAACCTAACCTACAATCAATGTCTTGTCTGAGGCGCTGCCACACAGCAGACATGTTGCTGGACCCCTGGGCAGAGAGCCATCCGCTCTCCTGGGCCTGCAACAATGCACATCCTGGGCGAGGTGCTAGGTATCCTCCCCCAGGATGGGCTGGGGAAGCTTCAAAGGCATGCCGCCTTTGTGAGCTTGTCCGGGCCACCTGCTGTAATCAGCAAATGGCCCCTACTGGTTCTGACCCCCACTCTGGTGGGAAGACTGGCCGGAAACCCCAAGGAAGGAAAGGGGGTGTGACAGCCTCTGCCAACCCCACCCTTCAGGTGGCGAGGTGAAGCACATCTCCGGGCTCTCGCCATCTTGAAGATGGGGAGCCCTGCCCAATCAGGACTAGGCTACTGCCCCCCTCCCACAGGAGAGAGTGACAGGATAGGGGGTGTACCCACCCCAGGGAAGGGACCCATTGGTCCCTGCCCTTTACCTACCTGTAACACCCCTAAATGTAGTATTAGGGGCACCCTGAACCTTCCTTCCTCAGATCCAGATTCCGAAACAGCAAAGAAGATCAAGAAACAAGAAGACCTGCCGTTCAGCTGCTAACAAGAGGAAGACACCAACTGCTTTGGCCCCAGCACTACCCGCCTGTCGACCCTCGAACCTGCTCCTGCTTAACCCCGGCATCTCCAGTGGCCAGCAACATCCCAAACCCCGGAGGACCTGGCTACCTTGTGACTCTAAGCAACTGGGACTCCCACGAGCAGTGGTACTGCTCAAAGCAAGTAACTGACCCCTGGCATCAGCCAGGAACCGCGAACCCTGCACACTCTGCACCCGCCAAGCCTGGCCTGTGCCGGAGTGAACAAAGACCACGAGGCTTCCCCCCAGCGACTGTGACACCGAATCCAGCACCCAAGGACCCACCGTGACGCTCCGGATGACGCCTGCAGCCTCAGAACCAGGGACCCCTCCAACCACGACCAGCAGAGGGTAACATTTCCTGACACCAAAAGGCACCCCTGCACCCAGCGCCCTGCAGCCCCCTGTGCCCAACACCTGGGTGCCTACCTATCCTCCAACTACCCAACTTACCTCTCGAAGTGGTGGTCGCACCTGAAGAATGTTTGTCCCTGAGCTTGCAGTCTTTGTTCGTTCTTGAGCTTCTCCATTGCAATCCATTGAGCGCTCGAAGGCTCAAAAGCACCCTGCACCCAGCCGCCCGAGTGCCCCTGGCAGTGCAACCTCTACCCTAATCTACTTCCCCATTTGCCCTGAGCAAGTGACCAGGAGCCCAGCTCCCACAGCCGCGTGGCCTGCTAGCCAGCAGCTACCAATCAAGGGCCCCCTGCCTCCCATAGGATAACATTGGGCCTAACTCACTCTGCACCCAGCTGCCCAAGTGCCGCTGAGGGTGTACAACTGTACTTACCTGACAGTGGGAGACCCCTGAGTCTATGCCCAGAACCTTAACTCTGCCAATCGAGTACTTACCCAAAAGCCGATAACTCTTTTCTTCCATAGGGTAACGTTGACTGGTTTCACTTGGAAATTCTTTTAAGTGTGGAGTTTCTAAACTTTAAAATATTCACCTAAAATCAACCAAGCAACGAAAAGGAAAACACTCACCTGCTATCAGGAGAGATCGCAGTGCTGGATCTTGGTGCCCAGCACGGACCCTGAAAAGTAATTACAACTATACTTACCGCTAACACAATTTTCTTCCTTAGGAAACCATTGACTATTTTTCTGCGAAATTTCTTCTGTCAATTTTTGCAAACTACAAATATCCTTTAAAAATCACACCAACTGTGAAAACATAATTGCTTACCTGTTTTAGATAGATGTCCCAGTGCTGAACCTAGGAGCCCAGCACTGGATTACGAAAGTAACGAGAACATACTTTACCTGTAATTTGAATTTCCTTCCATAAGATAACATTGCCTGGGTTTGGCTGAAAAAGTTTTTAAGTGTCGATTTTGCAAACTTACAAATATTCGTAAAAAACAGTCGGTATAACAAAAACTCATTCTTTCAACTGTTTACAGGAGATGCCCCAGTGCTGGATCCAGGATCCAACACCGAGTTAGAAAAAGTAACAATAACCCCACTTACCTGCTAAGTGAATTTCCTCCCATAGGATAATATTGGTGATTCTATGTGAAAAAGTTTCTAAGTGTCATCTTTTAAAATACAAAAATACTGCTTAAAAAGTCACAACTGTAACCAAAACGCTTTTACTCAATTGTTTACAGGAAATGTCCCAGGACTGAATCCAGTCCTGTGGTTAGAAAAGTAATCCTTAAAGTAACTAATTTGCATTTACCTAGAAATTCCCATTGAGCTCAATGTATTACTGTGTTTGAAATTGTGTTGCCTATTGCAACCACTAACTTTCATATTTAAAATCTATTGCCTATTGAAAAGTATTTATCTAAAGCATCTCATCCTGAGAAAGTATATTTTGATACTTATTGTTGGTTCTAAAATGAAACTATATATTTTTATACAAAAACCATTGGCCTAGAGTACAGTTCTTGAGTGTGTGAGACCATTTGCTGACTGAGTGTGTACATCAAATGCTTTACACTATGCTCCGATACTGCCTTACTGCTCAACCAAGCTACCACTTTAGAGAGTAAGGTTATATCTAACTTTAGCCTCTGCCAAACCTCTGGGGACTGTGGACTCTGTGCACACTGTACCTATTTGGGAACAGTATATACTGAGCCACTTTCTTACACCATGGTAGAATTCTACCTTTTATTTACTCTGTCAGCGCTTCTAATCTTTGATCTGTTTTGGTTCGATTGTCGCAGCAAACATGTTTTATACTAGAATGACATTGGATCAATAAATGCTTATTGAAAACATCCATTGTTAATTCTGTCTCTCTCTCTGAGACAGTGAATATGATTGAGCAAAAAGTACTGCACTGTTTCAACGGTCCCTGAAGTATCAGGGGTGGTCATGTTCGATATTTGCCAGAGACTATTTGCTCCTTGGTAAAGTTAGGGGGGCTTATGGTGGCACACAGAGTTAACTGGTGTAAAGACTATGTATTATTAGGAACTACACAACACTAGTTCTTAAATGTCTGTTTTAGCAGAACGGAAATTCTTGTCTAGGAATGTTGTATTTCTATTGGCCTTCACATCTGTGAGAATCAGAGTTTAAGACAATGTTGCTCAGACCTTCATACCTCTGGACTTTAAAAGAGGTTATTTTTTTCTAACTGCCCCTCCTTTCATTCGTATGGCATGGTGCACGGAGATCATGAAATTATGCTTGCAGTATTTTCCCCCTTCTTCTAGGGAAGAGGACTTATTACACCTTCTGGGTGTAAAGAGCATTATTATTTTTTTTTTTTTTTGAAAAACCTTTATTGACATTTCGATCATTGACAAGTATGGGCCTACAACCCCCCAGGGCCGGCCGCTAAGCAATCAGAGCAATAAGGTCAAATATAAGCACATGCGGCACCTCGGTAGCAAAATCTTCATACTAAGATAGTTCGGCCCGGGAGCCGCGCAGGTAGGACACCAGGAGAAAAGGGGTTTTTCATTTTATAATGAAACAAAACAGTAGGATCAGGTGCCAAACAATTTCCCAACAGCGATAAAGGGCAGGCCGCATGATAGACGTTAGCAATAAACAGCAATCTATCGAATCCATGGCGCAAACACAGGAAAGGATGGGGAAGAATATCAAAAACAGTTGCGCCTGCAGGCCCCCATACCTAACGCCCAGAGAACCCCAGGAAACTATGGCACACACGGAGAGACAACGGTTCACAGCAAAAGAGGCGTACCACGCTGATCCCAGAAAAGAAGAAACAAGAAGAAACAGAGAAGAAAAAGAGGCCATGGAAAAAGAGAGGAAGACTGAGAAAGAAAAGAGTCCCCCCCCCAACCCTGCACCTCTGCAAATGAGTATGGCCCCTCCCCCCAGCAGTGTGCCTGTCGCCCTGGAACTAGACCCGAAATATAGAAGAAACAGGGAAAAAGGAATAAGAAAGAACCCCACCAGGCGGGGGGGTGGAGAAAATATAATAAACTGGAGGAGGGCCTTCAGAACATACCCCCGGCTTCTCCCTCCCGCACAGTAAGGTATCCCAACAGCAAACAATAAGTAGCACCAAATCGACCATAACAAAAGGGGGAATGGGGAGCATTGCGCACCGAATATGTTAGTAAGTATGTCCTGGGAGTACACAACCGTGAGTCCGCCCGTCTACCAGATGACCACCCCGAGGGATCAGCCTCATCCCTGACCACTCCTGGGGATGCTGCCCATGCCTACCCCTCGACCCAGCGCCATGTCCGATGCTCCAAGGTGAAGGGATGTCCCAAAGCAACCGGGAAGCGACGCACACAGGTGGGGTGGAGGTCCCAGAACGCCAACACCGTCCGCCTCTCGGAGGGACATCTTTCCCAGTGCTGCCCCAGGATCTGCACTGCACACAAGGTCCGGGAAGGCTGAATCATCCAAAGTAGACAGACATTGCTGGTAAAGTCCCCGGGTCACCGGAGGTCGTGCACAGGACGAGGCCACCACCTTCCACTCGGAACCACTACCTCCGGAACAGATCAAACCCTCAGTCAGCCGATCATACGGTAGCATACTGTCCGGAGTGTCCGGCTGTGCACTAATCGCAGGGATGGCCGCGACATTATCCTCCTGTGTGCAGTGTAGGAAGTCCCTGTGGAACTGTGGACCAGCATGCCGCCATTGTCCCAACGCTGATGCCACACCGTCGATCTTACTCCCCAAGACCTCGATGCCACGAGCCAAGGAGAAATGAAGGGCACCAAGGGCCTCAAGGAGGTCGCCGTACCCCCGCACTGCTCCCCGCGGTCGCTCTGCCACACTCCCAAAAGTCACACACTCCCAATCCCGCTGCGACCCGGTGGACAGGATAGTAGGCTGCATCGCAACCAGATGGCCGCCGGGGGAGGCCCGACTCGTATGGGGGCCGGGACCCAGGGACAAGCACCTCGGGGTTCACGTCGCTGGAGACCGGGGTCTGTGGGCAGGCACAAATTCAGCCGTTGCGTGGACTCGGGCAACAGTCGTCTCCACCAAGGACCAGCAGCCGCGAAAATCCGGGTGCAGTCTGCAAGGATCAGGGCGAGCTAGGGGCGGTGTCCGGGCAGCTCACCGTCAAAGGCAGGGGCAAACACCGAAGAGTCTGAGAACTGCACCCCCGGGCATGCCCTCGATCCACTACGCTTTAGCAACGGGAGCGGCCGCGGCGAGATGCAGGCCGGGACAGCACCGCTCCGGTGGACCGACTCCACCCAGTCACCACAGGCCGTTGTTGTTAAACTGCCACCCGGCCAAGGCGTCCACTCGAGGTCCCGGCTCCGGGGCTGCACGGGCCGCAAAGTTCTTCCGCAGATTTCTCAGGCGGTACAGTAGCCAGAAACCCCGGAGTCACACGATCGGTTGCCACTCTCCTTCACAAACACGATCCCATGGCGCAAGCTGAGGATCTAGTACAGGATATCCGTGCGGGATGCGGAGGTTCACGGAGCCGGGAATCTACGCTGCCGTCTCGGTCGCCATCTTGGCTCCTCCCCCCTAAGAGAGCATTATTATTAAATCAATCCAATCCCATGAAAATGTCTGATAATTTAATTGTGAAATTTGAAGGTTCTCCTTAAGGGAAGAAGGCTTCAAATGTGTATATTCTTTCGACTATTGCTGTGGCTTATTTTCTTTTAGACATCTTCCAGGAATCATTTTAGGACATCGACTAGGGCTGGTACGACCTTATGGGGCTGATATTCAATGAGTTTCTCACAGACATTTTGTAGGCACCTGGGCTGTTTCCTACACTTATCAAACACTCATATTCAGAACAAAAGTTTAGGATTTAATTCTTATGATCACAATGTCTTAAGTCATGTTTTATCTTAAATGTACTGAGTTCTTTTCTGAACATCAGTGTCTTGATAACCAATTAATGCATTTCCTTCTGAAATAAAGTCCAGCATGACATTGGGTTTACTCAGGACGGTAGAAATAATGTTCTGTTACCAGAAATCATCTACATAAATGAGAAGAGCACCTTAGGAGTACTTCCCTGCTGACCAGTCACACAGTTGCCTTCTAAGGGTAAGCTTGGGAGCATAGCATTCCTAGTGAATACAGGTGGGTGCAGAAGGATCACAGACGCTCCAGCGATTCGCAAAATCAGCCGGCAATAAGATTCTATCATGTTTCACCCTAGCTTCTTGCACCGGCCTGGCACAATGTTATCAGAGTGCGGTATATACTCTTGTTTATTTGTGCAGAATTGACAAATTCCTTTCTCATCCCAACTGTTTTAAAATCAATTTGAGCATGTTTCTTGGTTTTTTCCTTTACTGCTTTGGTGCAACCTTTTTCCTTCACAGAGTGATAGTGAAATAACAAGCAAGTTAACGCTCCAGTGAGGCACAATTAAACACCACCAGAAGACTTAGAGTTACTGCACGAGAGTAACTGGCATGCGCACACTTGTGCCCACACCGCTACAATACCCATAAAATGGTTGACCAGATCCACCCAGGAGATAAGCATGGTTTTTTGTGTTTATTTTCACTTGAAAATCAAAACAAATTACCCTCCTTTCCCAGCTGCACAAGTGGAGAAATTGATATTTTAAAAGAAAACTCTTCGGGTATTATTGCGGGTTTGATTTCCCATTCTTCTGAAGCAGGATGAGATAGAGTGTTTTTGGCAAGTCATTTCACTGCAATCAATGGAGAAGAAAATACCGGGCAGGGTGAGCAACGGTTTGTTTTAAGGGCAGGCAATGTCTTTACAGTTTATGGGGGAGAATGTTGCTTGTTTGAATGGTAAAGATGAATTCAATGGTGACAACCGCTAAATAAATGAGGGTAAGTTGAGAGGTTTGACTTAAAAAACACATTTCAATTTGCTTTGAAAAAGAACGTCTAGCTTTTCATTAAAAATACCACTGCTGTAGATCGAAAAATTCTGCTTTATTCAATCAGCATCACATTACAAATAGCCTGCAGATTCTTTTTGAAAAACAGTAATACCTCTCTGAAGTAGCAAGGTGACAAGTTGACAGTACATTAATCTCTTGCCTTTTCTCTCGTTCTCTTTATAGCTCACTCTTGCTAATATATATATATATACACACACACACTTAAAAAAACCATAGGTTTCACACATGTTCTAGTTAGGTGGATATTTCACTCGTAAAAAACCAATGAAATTCCCCCGTTATAGTTAGTTGAGATAACTATAACTTGCGCGCCCGCAATCCTCTGCTCATGACGTCACACATTACATCACTCATGACATGGTCAGTGGCATCACTGATGACATCATCCTTGTGATAGAGTGACGGTCGCGCGAGTTATAGTTATCTCAACTACGGGGGAATTTCATAGTTTTTTTACGAGTGAAATATCCACCCAACTATAACATGTGTGAAACCTATGGTTTTTTAAGTGAATTTGCAAGGTTTTTTTAAATGCTAATTACGAAATATAACGTGTGTGAAACCTATGGATTTTTCAGTGAATTTGTACAGGTTTTTAAATACTAAGTTATGTATGTATTATAATTTTTTTTATACATTTATTATTCAATAAACTACGTATTAAATTTTTTTTTAATAGGTTTTCACCGTGCGCGCACCTCCGCGATTTTTTTAAAAAAAATGTAAATGTTTTTTTCTGCCTTCGGGGTCCTTCAGGGACCCCTGACCAAGGCTAGGGGGTCAGGAACTCTCTACCCTGCCCCCTTTTCACGTTCGCCACCTTTCTTTTCCACTCTCGCACTGAAAACAAACAAAATGGCGGCCGACACTTCCTGATTTCGACCGATTCGAACGTGGACTGACATGTAACAAGCAATCAGAATTACGCCCGCGCACGTAAGGGTGCGCGGCTATCGATATGTATGTGCTTTTAACTGCAATTTTCTCAGGAACTACTGAACAGATTGACTCCATATATGCAAAAGGCACATCCCTGACCCGAGGACTACCTCTCTGCCAAATTTCAAGTAATTCTGTTCAGCCGTTCGGGCTGTACCTTCGACTAAAGGTCCTATGGGGAAAACGCGTTTTGGGACCCCCATTTTTTCCTCGGCCCCCTCTTGACGAATCCCCCCCGAGACTTTCAGGGTAGGAGCTGAGCAAAGCGCCCCATTAGTTTTGAAAATTTCGCGAAGATTCGTCAACCGGCGCCAAAGTTATTCAAAATAGAATTTTGAGATTTCCTATGGAAACACGGTCCTAACTATAACTATCTACTGGCGACCGCCAGTAGATTATATATATATATATATATATATATATATATATATATATATATTCTCCAAGTTCCAGCCGTCTTGACACAGACACAGCAGGTAGGTTAAAAAAAAATTACACTCATGCTGTTACCACCATTGTAACACGTTTCGGCAGCATTGCTGCTTTGCACACACAACGAGCACCATTAATGCTTGTATTTTTATGCGAGTTGGCTGATCACAGGATCTCAAAGACATAGTAGATATACTTCTTTCACTGTCATCAGGCACATGTGTAACAGGTATAGTTTTACAAAGCTCATATCACTCATTAAAATTTGCAAACACCACATCACAAAACACAAAATCCCCATGCTTTTTCCATAGACATCTTTAGACAAGGCTACAGCAAAAAACTGCTGAACATAATTACACCTAATCTGGCTAAAAGCTAGATCTTGGTACACAGATTGTGCTTTGTGATTTAGTGTGAATCCTTTCAGTGGATTTTGAGAAATTAAGGGTTAATAATAATTGAATACCCGGATGGTTGGGTCCACGAGTCTCGAGCGACTCACAGGATTGTCAATTTAAAAATGGAGCATTTTCAGGGAGCTTTATTTCCCTTGGGCCATCTCACTAGCGAGCACTCCGATTGGCTGCCAGCAACATGAGAAAAATGTTGCTGGCAGTCATTTCAGGCCTCGGGGACTTAGTCCCTTGATTGGAAATTAAAGAGGACCCATGGAGTGGACCCAGAGGGACCATCCTTTGGCCCAAAATTAAAACAAAATCTTCCAAAAAAAAAGCAGAAATCCAGCAAGACTCATAGGATCACAAAAAAAGCAGCCGGGCCGGATTCAAATACACTATCCCCTGGGAAGTCCATCCACAGAGCTGAAATCTAAAAAGGGAGGGAGCAGGACTTTAAGTGGGCCGGGTCCCTTTAGGTCTCGGGAGTAATTTAAAACAGGCTTTGAAATGGGCCCCTTTCAAGCCCTCTCTCTATTCATGTCCTTAACTTTGAGCAAAAACGCCGACCCTGTGCTATTGTGCTTGGCTTTAACCTATGCTCCAGAATGTTACCACAAAGGAGCATAGAGCAAAAAAACTCTCGAACAGTTATGATGCCTATTTCAAAGTTAAATACTCTGCTAAATCAGTTTACATTGATTTAAGGCTGAAAAGGAATGACAGAGTAAAATAAAGTGCTGCAATAATGCCGCAAAATTTGCCAATCTATCGAGCATTATCTGGGGGGGGTCTGATTAAGAGGGAAAAAGTGATTTGGGCAGCTGCACTGTTCACACCAGCTTGTAGCAGGCACATTTCTCACGTAACCAGGAATGGTCAGGAACATGCAATGCACGACCCCTTCAGCAGGACTCTTCAAAATGATCAAAATATAAAAGTGGATCTTGAACCACCACCTGAAATTAAACCAAACAAAACCATAATTTCTGTAAATCAGGCCATCCCAAATAAAGCATGAATTTGGGTTTCGCCTAGACTTCAAATCAGCTACAGCAAATCACGCCAGATTTCTGGGACTCATTGTCAACAGCCAGCTTAAACTACAATTCATCTCTCTACTATAGCCAGGAATGCATGCTACAAACTCGCACTGTTCTTCCTGAACAAGGCATAACGTCAGTAGTTCCAAGACTGGATTATGGGAACTCTTTGCTTACTGGAGTGCCACAAACTCACCCGCCTTTGAGCTGTGCTACACACAGCCACTTTGTTTCTGGGCACAAGTAACTTGACCATAATGCAACAGCTCCATATTGCAGCGAGAATCAGATTTAAGTCAGTCTGTATCATGTGCACAACTCCCTACCCACCTAACGTGTGGATAAAGTGAAACTCTCTGGCACCGAACAGGGGTCGAGAACCCTGAATCCCTTCAAGGCCACCCCACATTAAAAAAAGCGATGTGTATGAAGCAGTCTTTCAGCAGTGCAACAAGAAACTGGAACTCTGACCAGCTCTATGCACAACCTCATATCTTAATACCTTGAAAAAGGATATCCAAGATCTCCTACTGTAAAGACATTTTGGTAAATTACTCCTAGAAACATCACTTAACCTCCATTGACTTGGCAGACAATGAATCGTTTTGGTGCTCATGGTTTTTGTTGGATTTTTAATTTTAATATTTTTATTTTCAATGTAGCATAAGACATTTTATAACGATTCTTCCAAGATTTACATTAAGTGCTTATAGAGATCGGAATACATACCATAAATAATAAATTACACATGAAAAATTCTTAAAAATTACTCATACAAAAATCTGGTTTATTTCCATATTCTGTTTAATTTAATTACGGAACACTCTCCTTGCATATATAGTTTTCCGATTAAAAATTATATTAATTTTATTTACCTATTGGGAAATAGTTGAAGTTAATGCTGTTTTCTAATTAGCCAAAATTAATGACCTTGCTACCCATGTAGAGATTAATAAATTGTCGTTGAGGTAGAGTTAATACACTTCCAGCTTCAATTCAACCTAGAAGAGCCATAGAGGCCTCGAGAGGAAGATCGACTGCCAGTATTCTTCTTACTGCTGTAAAAACATTTTCCCAAAAGCTTGCAATCTGGATGCAAGTAAATCCCACATGTAGATAATCTCCTAAAGCCTGATGGCATCTAAAACATCGAGGATCGACTGCAGGGTAGATTTTATGGAGGTTGGCCGGAGTATAGTAAATCAGCCATTTACTGAAAAACGCCCTCCTGCTTAGGTTACCTGCTCTTACTGCTTTATAACCCATTTTTATTGAAGCTGTGCCATTGCTGAGGGTTAAGACGGCAGTCAATTGTCTCAGATATTTTCCAGATGGATTAGAACTAGTTGGTCGTTCTGAGTAGATTTAAACAGTAAAAATCCAGTTCCCAATTCCCCCGAACCTTAAATATAAAATGAGCTTTACTTAATAATAACCCTTTGGAATTGTCAAAGTTCCTCAGTCCTGAGCAAAACTTATCTGGAAATGGCAACAAAAAAAAAGAAGAATCTTCTTAATCTTGCTGTTATGCGACCTGATTCCCTGTCAAGTCCTCAATCTACCATTTAAAAAAAAATCCTTAAGTTTACAGAATGCATATTTAGCCCAGAGATCACAAGTCCGGATGGACATATGAAGTTCCAAGGAGAGACATTCCACTACTCAGCTGCGGATATCAAATATCTCCTAGACCTTCTGGAACTGAGAAGCTACAATCATGGGAATGTCGTATCGTGATCTCTTTGGAAGCTTAGGGATTCGCAAGAAGGGTGAAAGAGTGATCTCCATTTCCCCAAGCATTAGATCAAGAAAAAAAATCGGCAGAAGACATTTCTTCCAAGCTGTTGTAATTTTATTGATTAAGGAAGCTTGATAGTATAATCAGATTGCGTGACTCAAGATCCCCATCTATGACTTCCAGTTGTAGAGTTTCTAACTTTAGTCTAGGTTTTTTGCCCTGCCATATAAAAGATCTTATTTCAGAATTAATTTGCTAAAAAAAAAAAAAAGACTGAGGAACTCTGACCATCAAGTTGGATAATAAAAATAAAAACAAGGGGAGTATATATTTTACTCTGCCCATAATTGTCAAAGGAAGGTCCTTCCATTTTTGTTGGATTGTTGTTCATAACTACTATTCCTTTGCCAGTTAAGTTAAAGTTCTTCAGCCACTTATGCGCTATAACAAACTACAAATGAACCACTTTAGAAGCATGCGACAGTGGGCATTAATAATCCGTGCCTGGGCAAGTAAATCGTTGAATGCTAATACTTGGAAACTGGGGTATCAAATAATGGCAACACCCAAAAGAGGAGGCAATATATAGGAGTGGCCACATCTAATCTGGCATTAGAAACCCATTGGGGTAGTGGTAGCACCTGTGAATTTGTGGACGATGCAAAAACCTTTTACTGGGGTATTTTGGGTCAGACAATAACTGACTGGGCATATGAGCACTATTACTTGAGGCACTTTGGAGCTAGGACAAGGTTAGTGGGGGCATTTGGGAGCAAGGTGCTAGAATAGGTAAATGAATCAGGCAACATCTATTACTCTGAGCACGTTAAAGAAAATCTCATTGGGCATGTAAAAGCAAGTTACAGAGAACAAATGAAAAGCAGTAATACTCGACTGTACATATAAAAATTAGAAACATCCTACTGGTTGCAAATGGCCACTCCTGTCTAGAGTATGTGAAAGCTGTTAGACTCTGGGGAAAAAGGAAGTTATCTGAACTGACTATCTGCAATTATATGTTTGTAACTACCTGTTATTAAAGACGTGGAAGCAGACAAAATCTCTCTCAATGGGAATGTGGAAGCCACACTACTCGCACCACCCCTTTCCAAACTGTATCATCATGCATGAGGATTTAATGTAGAACATGCAGTTCGGTTTTAAGTACTTGTGTTTTGATATGCACACGACTGTCCCATGCTGGCTGTTTTGTTGTTTTAAACAGTTTAGCTTCCACTTCAAATGGACCACACGCCATATTACTACTCTTCTTGTGGTTCAAGCAGTCGATGTTCTTAATACCACTGAAAAGTGTGCATAAATGCCCCTTCTGCATCAAAGGATTTTTAGACACTGTCTTTTGTGCATAGACTGATGTATGCACGTTTATTGTTGGTCTACACAGCTTCATGTTCCACCCCAAAAAGTCTAGGTTGAGACAAATAGAGTTAATCCCCCCCACCCCCAAAAAGGCTGTAGATATCAAAATTGATGGAACTTTGTCAACAACTCCGATTGACCGGTATGCTGAAATTCACTTCATCAGCATTAATTTTTTTTGCTCTAAAAATTACCAATATCAAGATTCTTTCCCCAGCTTACTTGATGTACCCAAAAGTGGAATATATACAATCTCTTGGCCACAGCATGACTCGAGCACAGGCAAACATTGTCTAAGCGCCCTGAGACATTTGACTATTTAGTGCCTACCAACATAAGAAATTTTCCAGGGGTTCACGTTACCCAAGTTTGCAGAGGCAGACAATAAAAAAAAACGTCATACTATGAGAGCTAGCTTGTTGAACCAAGAGGATTTTATTCTACTGAGCAGTTGTTTACATTCCCATTGATAGCCAGCTTCCATATGCATTTACTGAGCCAAGATAATTTGCACTGGCATTCTGTTACAAGCAGTTATGGTGCACAAGTACTCCACTACAACAGATTTTGAGATCCCTTGCTAGAGAAGCAGAGGTGAAAGGAAAGACTGCCAAGTAGAAGGACCCATTTACCATTGGTACCCTAACAGACCAGCCCCACCTCCGACACTTTAGGAATGCTCCAAGACCAAGCAACCATTGATTACAACACCTGTACCAACTGCAGGGAATAGGAGTACATGCTTTTAACACCATAGAAGCAGTGAATGGAGTAGGCATCCATTACCACCAGGCAGGCACCCACAAGCTTTCCATTAGGCTTCGATAGTGAAGTAGGACAAGTTTGCCTACTGTTCGGCAGAAGACAGTCTTGAGTTCACTGAGCAATGCGATTCTCTCTCAGTACAAAATTCTTTTTTTTTAAAAAAAAAAAATCGGTGATCTTGACCACGTTTTTTCTGAATCGTTTTGCAAAAGATAGTGCTTTCTGAATTCTCTCTGTATTTGAAAAGATTACAGCTCCTTGACGACCTGGATTATGCTTAAAACATGAACGCTGTCCTATTTCAGTTGATGAGCTTGCATTGACCGTAAAAGGATACCTAACAATTCTTTTTTTGGGCTTCTTTGCACGAACTAATAAGAGGACTGCCTTTCCACTCCCTTGGACGATGGAGGAAACCTTCATAAGGAGCCTTATATGAAAAATAATTTGATGTCAAGACTTGTGCTTCTACCAACACATTTAACTTTCTGTACAACAAACTGCACTAGATTTGTAAACCAAACTATAATTGCACATCTGACACCTCTGAATGTTTTTCCTTTAACTACAGCCCCTTATTTCTTACCAAATCATTCACATGCACAATTTACACATCACACACTAGCAGATCTACAACCACACTAGGTCCACAAATACGGATTTTGTCCACTTTTTTTTATTGTTCTACCCATAAAAATGAACATACATAATGCATGCGAATAGTGTTATAATACAATGGCACGTTTTATATTCTTGCTTCAGATAGTCTCTTTTACAAAACATTACCAAAAGGCAGTGTTATTAACATTGATTAAAAAAATCTATTTGCATTATTAACAAAAGAAGTTCCAACAGATCAATAAGAGTTCTCGCCACGTCAAATATTAGTACAAAAAGTTTGGGTATTGTTGACATAATACAATATAGCAGCTGACTTTAAAGGTTACATTTATTATAAGTAACGTGAGGAGGTGGAGAGTTGAAACTAGAGAGACTAAAGGGAGCACAGTGTACGGCACACAGCACCTAGTGGTCCAAAATGGAGTGCATAGCCTGAAAACAAATGAGGGCCTGTTACTGTGACATATGGAGTCAAAGAATGGCCTTTGAGCGATATTGTCAGAAATGAGGGTCTTAGTGAAACGCATCGCTGTTACCCTTTAGTGGAACAGGTAGCAACGAGACAATCACAGTGACAAACGACAGGTATCAGAGAGGGCATTTTACAGGACATACATGGTCAATTACAGCATGTCAGTTTCATACGGCGAAAGTTTTGAAGGCATGTGACAGAGCCTGCAATGAGACGCATGCAATAGTTAAGTGGGATAAACAGTCAGTGAAATGCAAGGTCAGCATTGAGGATTTGTCTATGGTATTTGGTGTTTACAAAGCGGTCACAGCGACACGGTGTTGGCAAAAAGATTATTCACAGTGGAATATCAAGTAGGTGGGAATGGCATGTCACAGTGATTGTGCATTGCCCATTTATCTTGCTTTGATTTCCTCAGAGAGGACAATCATAGGAGTGTCAGTGTTCAGGGACCAGTCACTGTGACAGTGTCAGCATGGAGGAGCCAGCCAAAGAAGATTTAAAGTAATCATTATTTGGTATGAACAGAACATTAAAATGTATGGGGATTCTATTTTCTCCAAAAACACTGACATTAGACATGTTAAGAAAGTCCACCAACGTGCACAAAAAAGGGGCCATAATTCACGCCAGTACAATACCTGGGCATCACAAGGCATATGGGTGAAAACATAGCTTACCATGTACATCAGATCTGATACCATCCTGAGTGGCTCACATCAAACAGACAACTCTTCTTAAAAGGGAGCGTGCATATACAC
This sequence comes from Triturus cristatus, assembly GCF_964204655.1. Classification (NCBI taxonomy): domain Eukaryota; kingdom Metazoa; phylum Chordata; class Amphibia; order Caudata; family Salamandridae; genus Triturus; species Triturus cristatus. Next base: position 825,681,372 of record NC_140584.1, on the reverse strand, counting down.
CAGATAGCACTTGGAGCATATCTGTAACCCTCAGGAAAAAGGGGGGGGGGGGGGGGGGGGGAGGGGAGAGGGGGGGAGGAGGGGCAGAAGAGGAGTGGATGTGCATATACAGTTGTTCCAAGTAAAAAAAGGGGCTAGTACAGGTACACCTCCACTGAAGAAATTGGACTGGGCACTTAATGCCTTGCCTAGAGAGTGCATGTGGCTTGCTCACAGGAATTTTTGGAGAAAAGGAATTCAAATATATAGTCCTTACTGAAAAAGAAGGTTGTGCTCATTATGTCGTTTCTAGACAAGTTATGCATACCCATGCCGTCCTAAAAAGGCAGACGTGTATACAAAGACCGTAAAGAAGGATGTGCAACAACGTATTTGAAGCTGTAGAACTGGATTGGATGGAGTACATGTAAGGCTTCTGCTACAGAGGGGGAGAAGGGGGAGAGGGGGCGGTGGTGGAGGTTTGAGGCACAGGTGAAGATGACTATTTTTGATCCCTTAAATGTTCACAAATAGTCTAATTTGGATCCACTGGCAGCCATATGACCATTTGCTCTAAATATATTCACGGAAGGCAGAGTGTTGCTTGATTCTCATTTCTAACATCTTGGGTTCATTAAAGTTCAATAAAGGTCAGTCTTGATATCTGAGCGATAGGCATGTTTTGTTCTGAATCATGTTACAGTCCTACAAATAATTTGTTCCGATCTCCCTCAGCACTTTAGGTACATTACAGTTTAATAAACACTGAAAATAAAAAACAACTGTCTGATGCTCCCAAACGAAGAAAAACGCACTTCGGTCCTCAGAAAAGTAATTTACCCCTTTTTGACTGGAATGCAAAAACATTTTGCTGATGGAGTGCTTATGAGTTAATGTGCTGTGTCGCTAGGACAGTAAACTCAAGAGTACCCCAACTTTACTACGAAGGCAGAAGGTCTATGAAGGCCTCCAAAAAAAATCTACAATAAAAATGATGCACCACACTGTAATTATAGCGTGCAGTGAGTCTAAAGCCCCAGCCCTATCATTTCTAGATTGTTTGTACACTATAAGATGACTCCATGAATCATTGAAGACCCGCAGACACCATGAACAGATGCAAGCTCAAGGGTTACTTGATCAAAGATGAGCAGTACATTCACTTCCTCTACTAAAGTGTGCTTTAACAATATAATTGTATAATGAACGTTGGCACAACACTAGATGGGTTATTATTATAAAAAAAAATACCATGTAAGTTGTCAACGACCATCTGGCACCAGACAAACATCAAACAGTTCAGTATCTGACAACCAGAAAGTACACACCATTTTAGAGTGGACAATAACACCACATGTGGCATCAAGAAGACCGAATTAGGGCTCGAATAAAAAAGTCAATTTTAGGCTTGCAGGTTAGTCTCAGATTTTCCACATATATGTGCACCCCAGGTCTACGGCAAGCAACTAGTTAATCTGCCTAGCGTTAGAAAATATTTCTGCATTAGGCCTTTATGACAATACTAGTGGCTGAAACAAGCTCAAAACCTATTGATCATCTACAGGTAAGGGACCATTACAGCCCGTTACACCTACCCTGTATATTGTGTAGCGTGAACTTAAGTTTTTGATGTTAACAAATAGCCTTCAATAATTTTAATTGCAGGACTTCAAATGAAGACCTTTCACCATGAAGTCTATAGGCACGTTGGAACTTTCGCAGACATAACACGCACAGAAGGAGATGCACCAAGAAGAAACCAGGCATCCCTAAACTTTAGAGTTCACATTCAGAATTAGGGAAGCATACGCTTTTTTATTAAAAGAATAATACAACTGATCTCAAAGCACAGGGAACCTTTCAAATAAAATGCTAAATATAATGGAGGTTCACTAATCTCTCAAGACGAAAATTATCCCAAGGTGTACTCTCAAACAACTAAACTGTAGCATGGCCCTCAAAAAACTTACAATAACTTAAAAAAAAAAAAGACAAGCCTGTAAGGATAAGACTGCTTTATCATTTCTCTCCAGACCATTCCTTTTATACCAAATGTCGTTAAATTATTGGTCTTCTATCCAAATGAGATTAATGTAGGGGAAAGGTTGGAAAAATAATCCATGTCCTAACCAAGATTAACTTACGCCAAAACAAATAACGCTCTTCCACTTAAAATGTCTTCCTGTAGCTAGGAGGAATGTGCTTATTATTACCCTTTATTACGCACTGAGCCAAAGCTCACAGCTTTAAAATGTCATGCAACAGTACTGAAGCACCTTGGCAATGTATCTAGTCTTGGTGCCTGGGACCGAGAGAGTATGGATCAGTGGGTTTCGAAAACCTTCTGCTGGTGCACAAAGAATAAATCATCACTTACCTTGTGCACTGCACCGCTATTGTGCATTTTACGATGTCCCACAAAGCTTTTATTCAGTGCTCTCCTTCACCCCAGTTCAAAGTCTAGCTTCAGGTTTATTTCACGCCACAAAGTCTATCTAGTGCACCACAACACAAAATAAGTGGTGCTCTGTGTCACGGTGTGGCAAGTCCACTTCAAAGCTACCGCATACAGCACCCTGCCTACAACGCTCTGTATCCTCATTCAGGTTTACACTAGACTTTAGATCACTTTTGTTTATGATTTTAGGCTGCTGGTCACCGGGCATCAAATGGTGCTACATAATACAATTGAAGACTTTGGCAAAGTACTGCATGTGAAAATAACAGCACTGTTATATACCCACCCTGGGTTTACAACCAGCAAAAGTATGGTCTACATCTTATACTAAACAAACCATACAGTATCGGTCTGGCACAGGTCTGAGCAGTGTGCAAATGAAAATAAACAGTCATTGACGCATTTTGGTGTACAAAACCAGGTGAATGTGCTTATAGAGAGCATGTGAGGAAGCACCAGTGGAGGTCAATAAATGGCAAGTCGCTCTCACCAGCCACTCAGTCCCTGGATAAGCACCTCTCATCCATATCAGCTGTACTCCGCCCTTCAATGATGGCAAAGCAGATCTCCACAAGGTCCCCATTCTCGCTGTCCAGACAGCAGACTTCCTCTAGATGGCCTTCTGGCTGCTGCGTCTTATTCCTTGCTCTACTGACAGGAAAAAATGATCCACTGTGTCCTCTCACTGACTGAGGGCTGCTCTTCCTCATCATGTGGATCAGAGTCTTTCGCACCGGTCTTGCTCAGGTGGATGGTAGAAGGGATGGTTGAGTGGCATGGACTGCTGGTTATCTACTTCCATATTTACCAAAAGTGGATCTCCTGCAGAACACGCTCGAATCCGACACAAATGACGCACCCCTTTTGGAAGCGCATAACATCTTTAACTGGTCAAGTTGTTACACAGCTGCCTGTGGAGCTCTGATGCAAATAGGAAAGACCAGCAAGCACCCGGCATCGGGAGGAAGCGTCTGAATGGCGGTCGGAGGCAGTAAGTGTTCCCAGATTGAGAGAATGACGGAGCCACACTCAGCTGAAGTCCTCGTCGGGGTTCTGTTGATCGAGCAGACGAACATGCGTGAAAGGAAAGTGTCCACATTTGTTGTTGCACTCTCCCTCCCACTGACCACTAACATTAATCTTGGTCACTTTTACCAGGTCACCGACCTGCAGGGAAAAGAAAAACAGATTTTTAGCATAAACTCCCAAGAATCCACTCGTTCCCATTAACACAAGGAAAAGTTAAAGAAAATCTGCAGACTGGACAGGTAGCGAACCTCTACATGACGTGGAGGCTCACTGATAATGGTACCAACAAGAAACGGAGGCAGTCACCTATATGGCAGACAGGAAAAGCTAATGCATGTACAAGCAACACAATAGACAGGAAGATAGGGGGAAAGATCAAATGAGATTGTGACAAGTACCAGCAAAGCCAATAGGTCTTGCCTTTACAAAACAGTAGACTTTGCTATTATTCGTAAAGTATGGCTTAAAAAAGAAAAGATTTCCTCCTGGAGGAAAAGCAAACGTTTATGGTATCTCAAAACTGTACAGAGAAGTTAATGTTTTTAATCTTTATAAATGGTTTATTTTTCAAATACTTTCCCTCAGGAAACACTGATCAAATGTAGGTAATGGAAGGATACAAGCCAGGCAATAAAGGGATTGTAAAGAAGTCATGCACTAGGGGAGGGAAAAAATACAAGATGGACATCAATCGAATAAGCAAGCAAATTAGAGTGACAAAGTCAACCAATGGAAAGGAATGGGCAGGCTGCAAGTTCACAATAGGTCTTTCACAACCAGACAGCTAGTAGGCAAGCCCTAAAAATAAAAAGGAGGAGGGTGGAGATTGTGATTGGAAAGGGAGGACAGATGTCACAATACTCAAAGAATAGCGAAGAGACCAATCGTCACACAGGTGGTCAAAACGAACTAGACACAAAGTGTGCTGTAGGACATTTAACAAGCTATTCGAATCTCAGCTAGTGTTCCTTGCAATTATAGAAAGCTCCCAAGAAGTGGAGCGCTGCAATTTAATTTTACTCTCAATGCTCTCCTGAATGTCCATATAAAGACCAAAAAAGATAGAAAATTACATTTGTAGTAGCTCAACTGGGCAAACAGATTCAAAATAGCTGAAGTCCAGTGGGGGGGAAAAGTGAGTAAGCAGGTCAGTCAAAGAGACAAATAAAACAGTCAAGTGGCCAGCAAGTTGAAGCGGAATAGACAAGGTATTTGATAAGTGGCATGATGGTCTGGTCTATGCAACTTGTAGTACAAGGTAACCAAAAGGCAGGCACACAAATATGAAGACTGTATAATGAGACACCAAGACCAATCTGTGAAAGTATGTTCAGCAGTGTCCACACTTTCATAAAGGACTGTGTTGCTCAACAATAGGAGTGTCTGGCTGTGGGCATCTTAAAAAATAAAACAAATTACACAAACACTGGCTCAGCAAATATATTCACTGTAGAAATGAAAAGATGTGCACCAAGTCAATTATTCAGATGAGGTGAGATCTGGAAAGCAGTTTGTCTGCCGAGCTACAGCTCCCGCAGGACATGCAAGTGTAAACGTTGATTAACAAGGAATACAACCAATTTACAAAGCTCCCCCATCCCCAGTCCGCATGCGATTGGGCCGAGGGTTGAAATCTTTACCCCAGATTCATTTGAAATGCAAAGTTCCTCCTAAACAAACCATCCGAGTAGGATTGAGTGGGTTGTCAGTGAACAGTGTAGCTGGATTTACTAATGAGACCCTAGTAATAGTTCTACTCTGCAAGCAGGTTTATGCCCTTAAGATGAGACCACAGCAGAGGCTCCGAGCCTAGCGAGTTAGGGAAAGCGCACAAATACCTGCTGCAGACAGGTTACACAGCTGTTTGAGTGCAGACTAGGAGAGGTGGAGGCACGGGCAACCACAAACTGTTTAAAAGCCGTAGGCAGTAGACTGCATGCAAATTAGGCAAACCATTTGAAGACACAAAACATTGGAATCACACCAATCTTGTGGTACTCCAGGATGCCTCTCCGTCTCATTGAGACGAGACGATTTCAGTGCAATTACAAAAAAAGTCTCACTTGTGACTGCAAACTTAATTGCTGAAAATTGTTTTCGCAGAAGGGTTTTGTAATCCAACACACCCTCAGACCTACATACATATGCTATCATAATGAATAACCAAGGAAGACAGTGTGATGGATCACAATGGGCTTAAAACAGAACTCACCCATCATCTCAGTAAAGAGGACTGCTTACCAAAGCTAATCAATACCAAGGTGAGGCCAACTGCTAGTGCATATAATAAACTTAGCGCTTACAGACTCTTTTGCTACCTCCTCAATTGATAACTTAGGATCCTGGAAAAGGCTGGTTAAGCAGACCGCCATCCAGGATAATGGCCCGAAAAAAACAGAAGCTTTCCTAGATCAGATGTTCAATTTTAACTCTACCTGACTTAGAGCCTCTTAACCACATACCTAGACAGCTTGCTCTGCTTGCTAAACGACCAAGAGGACACCTGTTTCGAATTTGACTACCTCCGAACTATGAATATACTGCAAAAACACCGTCTTACCCCTGCGCCCATTTCAGTGCCAAGTGCTTTAGACTATAAAAACCAGCTTTAAGAATGCCCAGGTTATAAGCATCAACTTGGACGATCACTCTGGTCTGCTAGGTAATCCACATCTGACTTTCTACCTGTGCAGTCCGAAAAATATTGCAGATCTCTGTAATTCCGTTTGTGCATCATCCCTGAATTAATATACAGATAACCTAGCGAACCATCTTCGAGAAGAAAGCCAAAACTTAACCCCACCCTACAATGTGCTACCTGGTTTAATCCATAGCAGATCACTAGGCACTGCACCCTATTAATTACAGCAGCACCAATAGACCACCTGGATACACGCGAGTTTACGAAATACAAGTACATTATACAGGCCTGTAAGATTAGAGCACTAACTTGAGTGCTTGCCACTGACGTTTGAGTCTTACCCGATGGCTAGAGATTTGAAGCATGGCATGTCTAATTTAAATTCCTTCAGAGGCATAAAAAAAAAAAACACAATTGCCTAATATTAGCACCTAATCTTAAAAAGTGTTCGCAATCGAGAAATTTATCTTTTTCCATACATCCTATGTGCCTCGTCATTCCCGTGAAACTTCAGCTTTATTGATTTTATATAAACTCAAATATCAGTGGCAACCACTTTCAGAATGGCGAAAGTAATCAAGAAAATAAGTTGTACAGGAAGAAAGTCTCAGTCCAGTGTTCTGGCTCATTTACTGATGTCCTCCATTTCCCACGGATAAAATCAATAGGTGCAGGGCGAGAAAACGGTTAGGAAGGACGAATCAGGCCAACCATAACGGAGCGCCCTCTAACACTTGGGCTGCAGTCCAGGGCCATCAGCCACACAGGATCTAAAAAGATCAATCCACACAACAAGTCCATCTGTATCAAACAATGGGCTCCTTAGCAAGCCAGAGAGCCGCATGTCAGACGAGGCCGCATCTCTTTCACAGGACAGTCAGTGGCCATCCAATCTCACAACACAAGACAGCAAGCTCCGAGAGCTTTCGCCCTTTCTCTGGCGTGTTTCTTGGCAGTGTTAGTCGTCTCTCTAGCCTTCATGCACTGGCTGAAGACAAACAGGGTAGAAGCACTGCTGGGCTTACCCCTTTTAAGGGTCTGTCCATCTCAGTGTATATCGGTTAAATGTTAAAGAAGTGCAGAATTATTGGGCTGTCAGTGTGGTCCCTCACTTTCTACCTGCTCCTCGAATCCTCCTTTCTAGTGGTCTGCTTCTTACCGGCACTGACATGCATCAATCTCAATTCCTAAAACTCTTCTTGTGCCTGCAGGGCAAGGTCATGCTTGCCGCTTATGGCGAGTGCCTCTTCGCTTCTCACCTGCAGCTTCCTCCAGCGCTGCCAATGGCCTGGGCGCGATGTCTATCTAAGGGAGCAGTCTGGTCTGCATACGTTCCGATGGCTACTGCCGACTAATCCCAGATATTTTCTCCTGTGATTTTATTAACCCTATCACCCTAACTCCATTGTCTCAAACTGTTTTAAGGAAGGTCAAAGAATGGCGGGATGCTACATAATATAGGTAAACTTGATAACTACTTCAAGGACTAATACTGCAGGACACTCTGAACCCTTTGACAGTTATCATATTGCAAACTTATCACTTGCTCGGGATGACCAAATCTAATCAAGGGTAAGTCAAAACGGTGTTCAGAATGTTCAAAAACACACAACTAATCCTTCAAGACCACAAAGCACCAAAGGCCACCATCACATTATTCAAGCATAGAAATGAACCACAGCACATGCCTAAACTAGGGTTGCATATTCGGACTCCTCCTCATGCCCATACCTATAATGCCCAGGTATGTTGAGTCCTTGCACATCGCATCCAAATGATGTCTTTGCTATAGCAAGAAAAAGCACACGGCCATATTCACCTGCTATGCCTAGAGTTCGATGACATGTTCTCTCCCTGTAATGGACAAAACGTGCACCAACTACAATTAATACCATCCAAAAACGATTAAAGCCCTGGTCAGGGCTAGGCCACCACAGCCTCGCGGAAATAGCTAGTTTCCAGACCTTGCACTCCGATCATAGAATAGGAAGGTAGACTGTCCCAAACTAAGTCTACTGGAGCTGATATTGTTGCACCATTAGTCACTCCAGTCTCCGATTTCTCTCCCAACCTTAACCAGTCTTGAGGTGGAATAACTTCGGACCGCTCTTTTCTCTTAAATGGTTATTCACAACTAAACAGCTTGTCGGTGCATCGATCCTGAAACCCGCAATTGTAAATCTTTTTATTTCACCTAACTTTTGAAATTCAAAATGTTCAGAAACACAATGTTGCTTCTGAGGATAGTCAACCAAATTAGTAAACCAAGTTTCAATGTATTTTCCTGTAGCAAAACGCGTACATTTCTTTCACTTGTATCAGCTTGTGGCTGCTGCTTTAGTTACGTTAGATTTCCCAAAATTAAATAGTTGTAAAAAGTTGTTTAAAGGGGAGCAAAAAAATACGAAAGCGTACACCAAGTGTCTAAATGAATGATGGCCAAGCACACAAGATTTTTCATGGAGTAGTCCCCTACTGGTTTGCATTTCTTTGTACTCTGAAGCTTGTATCCCTGCATTTACCACAGTGAGATGAAAGTGCAAGAAAGAAGACGTGGGACAACTTTAAATAACATAACAGTGCACTTAAGTGGAGGCAATGCGGCACTCCAAGACGGTAGGCAATGTCTGCAAAGATAAGGGGAGGATGTTGGGTGTGAACATATTAAAGTTTCAGCCGGGTTAGTCAGAAAAGATCAGCATTAGTAAAGCCAGTAGGCCTAGTGCTGGCTGACACTTGGCTTTGCAAATTAGACAAATTGGATAACAGCTGTCAGTCAAAGCTCCATTGACTAGTGCCGACCCGATTGTAGCCCACCACCAGCACTCATGCCTACATTGCTTCAGCTCCCAATTTTGAACAATGCCTTCAATTTAACCAGCACAACCTTTTAAATCTCCAATGCAAATCAGTAAGCTCGTTGTGACCTCTCGGCCCAAACGTAATAAAATAACACCGCTGAATCTACATACGTTGTTTAAGATCACAAACTGAAGAGTAGCCTTTTCACACTTGGATATAACAAAACATTGCATGGATTTGTATACAATTTCATATACAGCACGTACTGACCGAATGAGGCATGGCAGTGAACAAGCAAACACCATGCATTTGCTATCCAGCACCATTTTTGCTTGTTGATAGTGCAGTATATTAGCTGCTCCCCAATGGACACCAAACCACTACAACGGCAATACCTGCAGACTAGTCACAAAAAAGTTCTCCAATGCACGTTTCCATACATATTACACCTTCGCTATACAGATATCTATTTGCTATACCGATATCGATCTGTATGACCCCTTTCCAAAGGCACAGCATGCCTAGACTTTCCTGATCCCAGAACTATCACCTCCTTTGCAACACCAAGTGCATGAATCTTCAGGTTCCTGCAACTTGCCACCCACTGTCTAAAGCCTTCAATCCATTACCGTGCTTGCATAATTAGGAATGAGTCGTGCGTGTAGGTTGTATGCATAGCAATTACTTTTGCTGCCATCAGTTAAACTATAAAAACCAGAGTTAAATATTTGTGAACCTCCAGGAATCAGACAAAAGATTAGGAAAAAAATAAAAACAAAAATTGACAGTTTTCACTAACATCCACTTCACAGCACAATATACACTTCCTGGATAAATGAGAATGCTGACCACTCCTGCTATTCAACACAGGGTCCATGACAATGAGGCAACAGTGATCCACTGCAAAGTAGCAGAGAATGTGGGAAAAGAAAAACAGCTGGGTGCCGATAATATGAACATGGCACATAGCAGAACTACAGTTCATACAGTATTCAAATCCTAAACAAGAGCACCCGCGCCCCCAAGCATCGAGAACATGTTTTCTACAGCAGCATCACTAACATGCTGTTTCATCTGAAAGGGAAAGCCCTCACAGATTAGTTTCTTCTAGTCTGTGCCAATTATGTACCTCCAAAGCCAAGGCTGTCTTGTCGTAGGCATTGGGGACTCGCTTCTGGATAACCCTGGCATAAATAGGCCCATTCTGGAGGTTAGGAAGCGGAGTGTTGATGCTGGGTTGGGCATAGGGCCCTGGCTCAGTCCCACCCAGTGGTTGGAGGTGGGAATTTTCCTGGTTACCTCCAATCAGACTTGGTACTGAAGTAGAGACAGGCCTGTACTTCTCCACATAGGGAACAGGTATCATTCCCCTTTTTCCGTCGTTGTCCTCTGCATTCCACCACTGCTCCTCAGGCTTATCCCGAATCTTCAGGATGTCTCCCTTTTTAAAGGGCAAATCCTCGTCGTCATTTCCAGTAAAGTCAAAGAGGGCCCGCACATACTCTGCTTCTTCCTGCCTCAAAGTAACACCAGTCTGCACTGACTTGGTTACAGGTTCAATCAATGTGGTAGTGTCCAGGTAGTGGATTTTATAGAATTCCAACAAAGCAGGCAGTGATTCAAATTCTTGGTCACCTATGCGAAACCGGGGAGGGTTAGAACCTGAAAGAGAAAAGAAAATTAGTATTACAAGACGGCAGAGCGCATCAGCCAGTTCAAATGTAATTGCCTGGGTTAAAATGCAGGCATCAGAAGAATAACTAGCTTTCAGAATAGGCATTTATTCACATGTAATTCTATAACGTAGGTTGAAACTTTACAAAAAAGGTTAAGAAGTGTTGCGATGAGAAGGCTGACGATGTTCTACTCTACTGGAATGCACTGACGTGAATGCTCGTTACCAAGGGTAATAAACAAGCAGCAGGAGGGATTACCCTCCATATTCTGTTGACTACAGGTCTTGCTCGACCTAAAAAGAGCAGGTAAAACAGTTTAGTAGTAGTGCAACACAATTTAGGAAACTGGATTGTACGTTGATCTCAAAGGACAAAAGCTAATCCCTTGCAGCAGCATGGCATTAGATTCCACTGGATGCTTTTATGGTTTAAGCATAGTTTTATTGTAGAACCAAGGTGCTAACACTGCACGGCGGACCAAGAGGAGGCATAAGTGGCTGCGTGTTACTGGGAAATAGGTGCTGAAATTAAAGCTATGTATACAAATATGAAACAGTGGTTTCACAGAAGAAGAAAAAAAAAAAGACGTACGAGTTCGTAGTTTATGGCACATTACATGTTTTGGTTTAATAGCAAACCTGGGAGTCAATTACTGTGTTAATATTTTTTTTATTATTTTCAAAAAGAAAGAAAAACCCAAGTGCAAACAGAATAGTAGCACGTACTTTAGTCAGTGTAGTTTGTTGCATTATAAATGCCAGTGTTAGGAGTCAATTATTTAAGGTCAGAAGTTATCTTCAGACAGTTCTATGGTTAAAATAAAGGGAGTCCAACCCCCTTTTTCCGCGATTGAATCGCTTAGTCTCTGTTGTCCTATATCGATTAAATGACTTTCCTCCCTGTTCTGGACCTCATCCTGGGCAGGAGCATTTCCCTCAGTGTTCTAATCGAATGAACAAGCTGAATCCTTGAGATGGAGTGTTTCTTTTTTAATTGGTTATTGATCTCAATTGGTGCGTGTTCTTTCTTTCCGCCCCCTACCGCTGCTGTATTTTTACGAGGGCCAGGCAGCTGCAAAATGCTGGTGAGCCACTCGCTTAATTTGGCTGTGGGCACTTGCGTTTACCATCTCCCTTTAATTTGCCATTCTAACATAGCCGATTTGCGTAGTGATGCATGTGCAACCACGCGTACAAAGATACACGCATACACATCAGCAACCACCTTAGGACGGGTTCCCTTTCATAGAAAACCCATTCCAAAATTGACGACTATACAGGTGCATGCGTCTTGACGCATGCTTTCACATGCCAACAAGCCCTTGTAAAACCAAATGACCTGGTCTTTTAAGGTGATTCTTACTGACTTTGTCAATGCTTGTTCGTTTCTTCCCATTTTTGTTCAAATACCTTCATTTCAGAACTCCCTGGAGAAAGTGTCACTGTTTAAGAGTAGTAATTATAATATATTAAAATAATTATTTCTTGCTGTAAAATATACTTTTTAAATTACTACATTCTAAGTTAATCAGAACATTAAAAATAAGGAAAACTGCTTGTCAAAACAGTTATTTCACCATGCAACAAAACGCTGGCTGAACCACAGCCATGACTTTGTGAAGTGGAATCATGTATTTCTACAACGTGTAACAAATATGTGGGCTGCGACTATGCTATTTCAACTCGCATTCTCACTATAAATTTTCTGAGTACATGTCTCCCTACAGGAAAGCGATAAAAATGCAGCATTTTGGCCGTATACAAAGGTCTGAGATACAAATCTTTGTTTTAATCCAGCCAACAAGCTAGACACAAAATAGGTAAATGTATAAAGCATGCAGAATTAAAGCCGCATACTCTACACTGCTAGAGAATTCACTGTGTGCACTATACACAACGGGAATACACTGAGCAAGCAGGGACATAAGGTTGGTAAAAGAGGGAGCACCCCTCGACGGAAATGAAATGTGGGTCGGTATAATATATATAGCGGGTCGCTGAAAAGAGCAGCAAACAACCACACTGGTGGCGGGACGCGTCTTCAAAGTAAAAAAAATTGAGGCAACAATTGTGAAAGAGCAGCACAAATCAATTAAAACCTTCAGCAGGTTCAGGTGGGGGGTGTAACGGGGCTATTAAAATCAGGAGTAAATACTAACATTGTAAGGCGGCCTTTGACCACAGAAGTCACAGGCGGAGTGCGTGCGTCAGACTGTCCCACGGCACAAAATTCGAGGAACTAATTTGGAAACCGCTTATGTGGCATTAATCGTTTCAGACGAACACCATAAAAGCGAAGAATCGGCAGTTCTACCCTACCAGAATCGTGTTTTGAGGTCCACACACAAGGCTGGCAGATTAAGCCATTTGTATCAGGCAAACTGAATGCAGCAGGAGCACAAAACAAAGCAAAACGCACAGTACCTCGTACAAGAGATGTTTAAGAAACAGTGACCACTAGCTATGACAGATTTAAAGTTCACATCTCGACATTGGTAATTTCATCGCTATTTTACTAAGGACCATTAGAACGTTGGACGTAGAGAAAACTCTAATGAAGATAATAGGAGTAGCTCCGGACTTATAATGGCAGGTATAAGCATCTGTTCCAACATTCCAATGTTTGCATGTTTCTCGCTTTTTACTTTAAAACATTCTACCCTTAGCGGGGATAGAACGCTCTAATAGGTTTTATTATAGCTAGCTTCCGCAGGCTATACCAGTTGTTATACCCGTTACAAGCCCGAGCCGCAGTTCAGGGCCTTCGACATCCGCTAAAGCCCTAGGCAGCAGGCTATAATAAATCCTTCTGCTGTATTAAAGAACACCAGGCATTAATAGACCAGAACGCTCTCACTGTAAGACACTTTTTGCTCACTGTTCTGAAATCGCGTATCTGTACTATCTCATAAAAAATATACTCCATCACTCTTTTTAGCGTACTCCTACATACACTTTGCTGCCTCATCGCCTCCTCTTCGTTTTACTCTCTCACCTCACACACCTACCACAAATCACTTCCTTTGGCGCGGTCAATATTTTAAACCTGAATACACCCCTTTCACACGAAATTATAATAAAGACCTACAGCCGACTCAATTCATAGTATACATGTCAGATGGCACGAAAAACCAACATCTGGAAAACACAAATTATCTACGGTGAAGCTAAATATAAACGGGACCTGCAGCGTGGACTTAGATGGCCATAAGGATTTTTAACGTAGTTGTTGACGACTTAATCAGTATTGTACCTTGCAATTTTATGACGATAATTAGTGGACCCTGATACAAAAAAAAAAATCAGTAGTTATACCGTCCAAGCGTCTAGACTAGCTTCCCCACCCCCAAACTTTCCATTCTAGTTCCAAACACCAGAGCTCTTTACTTAAGTAGATGTATCTAAAGATGCATTGGAATTGGTAGAGCGCATGCAACTGCTGCAGATAAGCGCCCAGAGACTCCACAACTCGTTCCCTTCTTTCCCAGCAGCACTTACTCCCCCTGTTGATGATGTAGTGGGACACTCGCGAGTTTTCGGACACAGAGAGCACGTAGTCCCCGGGGATTGTGGCCGAGTCGCGGACCAGGAACGTCCCGTGTCGCTGGCCTTGCAAAAGGGCCACTGCCTCGACTCGGGTCTGTCGCCCCCAGTACCAAGCATCGCGGTCCTCTGCATCGAAGTGCCCGGACATGGCGCCACCGCCCCCGAGCGCAGCCCGAAATGGCGGCCGGAAACGCGGCCTCACCTACCGGAAGTGACGTCGAGAGCCGAGATCGCAACCAATGGGTGTTAACGGTAACCGGATTATCGGTCAGACGTTGCAGCTTTTCCTGAGACTATAGTAGGTGCCACAAGTAACATAGAAAGGAGACAAAAGAAGTATGGCAACAAAATGAGGACTACATTTACCCTGTTGGGAATGGAGCTAAAAAGAAGTCAGCATGTTAGGATTTCGAATTGAATAAACTTTAGTTGCAAGAGAATAAAACTTTTGTAATCATTTACAGCAATTTGGAACACGCCCAGCAGCAAGCCAGTGCCCCTCGTTCCGAGTCCATTGCCCCGACATCGTTCTAACTATAATTATCCCATAGAACAGAGACCGCGGGGCACGTTCCATATTGCATCATCTCATATCAGTGTCCGTCTCAACACATCGTCTCCGTTATAAAAACAAGAATTGGCAAAACCTATTGGTCTTGGCTATCCGAGAGACATTGACGTTGTCAATGACAATGTCTTTTAGCCATTTGTTATGGAGTGGGATGTATGTATGTGGTGTGAATTATATAGCGTCATCGCGTATAAATATTTAGGTTGGAATGGAGTTGATTGTTGTTGTAGAATTGTCTGGCTTGGAATTGTGTGGTGTTGAGTGGAGTTATGTGAAGTGGAGTTATGTGGCATGGTGTGCAATGGCATTATGTGGAAAGTAATGTGGTA
Source organism: Triturus cristatus (assembly GCF_964204655.1). NCBI lineage: Eukaryota > Metazoa > Chordata > Amphibia > Caudata > Salamandridae > Triturus > Triturus cristatus. The sequence continues at coordinate 825,666,342 of NC_140584.1, read as the reverse complement.
TCAAGTGTGCTTGAATTATGTGGAGTGGGATTATGTGTTATGGAGTGTAATTATGTGAAGTGTGATTGTGTGTAGTGGAGTGGAATTATGTATTGTATTGTAATTGCATTTGTATAGCGCTTACTACCCCTGACGAGACGTTGAATCACTTTTTTCAGCGAGTAGCACGCTTCTCCGGGACCCATTGCGGATTAGTGTTGAATTAGTATAGTGAAACATGCAAGTAATTTTTAAGTGGTGGATAGGTTAGTCAGTTATTTGGATACGGAAGGATGGAAGAGGAAAAAAGGTTTCTATTTATATAGCGCTTGTTACCCCTGATGGGGTGTTGAAGCATGCTACTCCGAAAACCCATAAAGGATTAGTGGTGAATTAGTATGGTGAAATAGGAAAGTAATTTGAGTGGTGGATATTAGTCAGTTATTTGGAGTGAGAAGGATAGCAGAGGGATAGAAGGGGAAGAAAGGTTTGCATTCATATAGCATCTGTTACCCTTGATGGGTGTTGAAGCGCTTTTCTGGCGAGTAGCACGCTACTCCGGAACCCATAAAGGATTAGTGTTGAAAATTAGTATATTGAAATATTAAGTAATTTGAGTGGTGGATATGTTATTCAGTTATTTGGATGGAGAATGGTAGGTGGCGGGATAGAAGGGGGAAAGAGGTTTGTATTTATATAGCGCTTGCTACCCCTGATGGGGTTTTGAAGCATTTTTTTGGCGAGTAGCACGCTACTCTGGATGTGATGTGTGTAATTAAGTTCATTTCTGTGGTGTGGATTGGATGTATGTGGCGTATAGTGAAATTGTGTTGTGAGTTGGAATTATGTGGTTTTGTGTGGAAATATGTGGTGTGGAATGGAAATGTGTGGAGTTGAATTGTGTTAAGAGGAACTGTGTGGGTTTGAGTGAAATTATGTTGAGTGGAATTATGTGGAATGGTGTGTATTGTATTTACATAGATTGTTGCTATGAAGCATAGAGTGGATTTATGTGGAATGTGTTTATGTAGTATTGAGTAGAGTGTGATTATGTGGAGTTAAACCATGTGGCTTTGAGTGGTATTATGTGGAGTGTAATTACGTTTCACAGTGTGGAACTGTGTGGCATTGAATTGTGTGGAGTGGAATTATGTGGCGTCCGGCAATCCAAGAGCAACTGGCATTGCCAATGTCAATGTCTTTTAGCCACGTTGAATACCAGCATGACTGAATGTCATGTAAAAAGCGATATGACCCAGTCTGCGCTGTATTCTGAACTGACATATTTGAAAGCGCTTTCATGCGTGATAAAGAAGAAAAAGTCCTGAGTTGGATTATACTAGTGATTACCTATCTACAGAGAGGAGTAACCTGTCTACCAATCATTCCATGCTTACGAAACTGTCAAACTGGGCCGTGGCAAAATCTACCACCATCCGGGTTTCTCACCCTTCATCTGCAGTCTTGAACAGATTCCTCCTGCAGAGAAACCTAATTTTATCATTTCCTCTGAGCTCAAAGTTATCTCCCCCTGCCTTCCACGTGCTCTCAAGTTGCAAACTACTTAACTAAAAGTGTTTGCACCCTGTGCCGCGGAGCCTGCATCCTGCAAATTTGCATGCCATCTTGGAGTTATTCTTTTTGAGCCGCTCGAGATATACCGCGTCATAAACCTTCATCTTATCTTATCATCTAAACGTTAGTAAACTCAAGTTTTTTTCAAAGAAGCAAACGACAATCAATCACAAAATAAATATGGGAATATTTTAAGGCATAGTAAGTAAATGGTTTATTAATTATTATGGTTTAATAATTAAAAAGTCCGCCCCATTTCATTTACCTTAACATAAAAAATGAAACCAGTTTCATATTCTTAAGGTTTAAGTTTGGTTTTCAGCCACTAAATGACAAGTATGACTTGTTGTTATCTTTTCAAGATGGCTGCAACTCTGCAACGAAAGCTGAAGCCTACATGAAAAAGCAATCCCCAGAAAGCCTACTTCTTGATCGAACAAGTCCAGAATTGTCCGCTAATCCAGTATAGCAATTGAATCCATTAACGCAACACAGTACAAAGAATTTCTGCCGAGACTGCATGACGCTCATATTATGATGAATCAGACAACGCAAGAGAATGTAGTTTGAGTTGCTAAAGGGTGCGAGCCAGCAAATTAATAGGGAGTGCTGATCCTGAACCGAACCAGGGTGTGTCTAAATCAGAAAGTTGTACACAAGCAGAGAAAAAAAAAACGAATCAGCAGTAGCATGGCATGAGGGAGGGGGTGGGGATACGGAACAGGCGCCTACCGAAAGCAGCATCTGACATCTGACCTCGGTCTTTGAATGCTCATAAGAACAAGCTTTACATACCTGTGTACAGAAATAGAGCAGATTGGAGCGAGTGAACACAGGACCGATTGTGTGAATTGAGTGAAAATAGGACCGATTGTGTGAATTGTCTTTCAACAATGAAAAAAGTAGTTCCTGAAACAGATCCTAAAATGAGAGCAGTGGAAGAATAGTGTAATTAGTACATGCTCTCAGGAAGGGGTAAACACAGGAAGAGCATGGACATGATTTTGGAGGTAGTCAGTGGTAACAACTGTGACATCTAGCTTGTTTGCTGCTACTCCTGGCACTTCCTTTGAGACCTCAGGCCCCAGAGGGGGCAAAGCATTAGATGCAGGGGTCACAAAGGAAGTGCCAGGAGTAGCAAGGAGCAAGCTAGAGGTCACAGCTGCGACCCTTGATTACCTCCAAATGACATACCAGAGATAGAGGCTTGGCAAATGGGGAGAAAGAATGGGAGAGCAACAATGGAGTCAGCAAATGGGAAGCCTATGGGCGCGATGAAGCCCACAAAGTATATACATGTCTCTTCGAGACAGCGCATGCGCAGTCTAGCCAAGACCTAAAAAGTATAACAAACTAATAAAAAACAAATACAAATTTGAACAGAAAATAATATAAAACAACAAATCTACTGCTAGCATTAATACACACATACACACAATAATATATTGTTAATCCAATAACCGTTTTGTCAGTTCTCTTTGATATTTCTTTTCTTAATAATTTGCCTTGTTTTTCTCAAAATGGTTATGTTATTCTCAATTTTCTCAGAGCTCAGTCCCTTGAACCAACATTCTTTTCTTCCTCACCATCCATTCAAGATGACGCACCACTTTTTACATTTTCTCTATGCATTCTTCTGCACACCAATTGTCTCTCCAACCTGAATATCCAGAGGAGATTCCTGATACGTTTACTTTTTTCCACTTCATGCTGGCCCCTAATCGCATTTTTAACATCTCTACTCTCATATTCGTCACAAACAACTCTTCGTACTCATAGCTGCCAAGTTTTCAGGTTGCTTATGAGTGACATTTTTATGATTTGAGTGCGCGTATGAGTGACATTTGATTGCTACATCTGCGATACTTAGAGGGACACTTTATTGCAAGTAAGATTAAGGAATGAAGTCCATGTAAAAAGATAAATATTAGAAATGTCCACGTTTTTAGCCACCAGAGGGTCTAAAAAGGCCTCTTAACTGCCGAAATAGGGTTTAGGGCATTCCCTTCCCTTTTCTAGGGGGAATTAGGGTCTGATGTTGTGAATAAACTTCACTTGTGGTGTAGAGTGCTGACAGGCACAGGTTATGCAGAAACGCTCATCTCCAGGCTCTGACCATGTGCTGTTCCTATGTCCTGGGGCCGAGAGTGAGGTGCATGATAGCCTCTGACACTAAGATCCATCTTCTACATCCATGACTATTACTGAGAGGGAAGGGGGGGGGAGGCAGAGCAGCAGCAACCTCTAACAATATGGTCACTATAGCCTGCACCCTAAAGTATTCATTGAGGGAGCAGGGAAGGGATGTGCACAGACTGAGGTACTGGAGTTCTGTTTCACCCTGAAGTCATCAGTCAATAGAGAGGACGGTACTTTCTGATGAGCAGCCTGGTTGGGAGTAGGATTACATGATACAGATTAGAATAGTAATAAGGGGGCACTTGTGGCTAGTGTGAAGTCGTTACATTGTTGGGAAGTGTGAGTAACTTTCACTAGTACACAGCGTGAGAAGCTGGTATTTGTGATAGTGCTAAATAGATAAGCTAGCGTAACAAGCTGGTCCTGGTGGGAAGTACAGTGAGCTTGTATTGATGGGCACTGAAGAAGTGACACTGGTGTTCAATATGGTTAAGGGCAAATGGTGGAGAGTTTAATACAATGGGAATAGTGGCCTTTTTTCAGAGTCTGGCAATAGAGGCAGTGTGAAAAGATGTCACTAGATGACAGCGTGAGAACTGAAATCTGGTGGCTGAAAAAATAGCTTGTTATGGTAAACAGTGTGAGGTGGTGTCACTGCTGGTTGGTAAAATGAACTGCCATTATTAGCTATTCAGCAGCTGACACTGTGGCCACTGAGTTCACATTGGTAAAAACAGATTTAGACTCAGCACTCTAAATTTACCCCCTTTGACAAACAACAATTGTGGTCCTGGTGAAAATTATTAATTACAAGAAGAGTGTGAGTCATGAGACCTCAAAATCCTGTGATCTTCAGGACTCGAGAAGGGACAGAGGCTGAGAAAAAGCCTAGTTGAGGAAGATGACTTCACTTTGAAAGAAAGTGACTCACTTCACTGAGTAACACCGACAGGTATGCATCCCCGTACTGAGATAATGGTTGTTTCTGCAAGCAGCTCCAGAGTATGATGGGCATTTAAGCCTCCCTTTACAGGACTGAAGTAATGTAGAAACGGGAAGCATCAAGTTAAGTAGAATGAAGGTTTATTCATGGAAATTCAGCACCCACGACCAAGCACCCCTGCTGCGCCCTAGGATCTACACAACTGATTAACGTTGCTAAAATCCTGGCACGCATCGTTCAGAGCCTGATCGTGGACCAGGTTTGAACAATGCAAGGAAAACAAAACACAAGACGTCCTCGTGCTGTCTCCAGCGGGAGGACGCCTCCGACGGAAGCTATTCACTACAACTTCTCCCACCCCACAAAGAACAAAATGGAGGGATGGCAACAATGCAAATGAATGAACATGAGAAGAAAAACAATGGTTTGTATGACTAGAAAGTGAGTTCCAAAAAACTAATGAAAAATATTGGTTACAAATTCATGACAAAACATAATCATTGAGCTTGGAAGGTAACCTTCTTTGACGGGTACCCAAAACTCCAGTCTGTAAAGAAACATTACCAGTGGTTGCAACAGCCCTAGAGACCAGTGGCGGATGGTGACATTTGAAAGTGGTGGGGCGTAAACTTTCTGTCGGAGTGCACCGTGGCGAGCGAGCGCAGCGAGCGAGCTCGACCACCTTAGAGGGGGTTCGGGGGGGTTTTTCCCCCCGAGAAAATTTTGAAAAAAAAGTGGGTAAAGGGTGCATTTTCAAGCAAATTTCAGAAGCACAGAGACTAGAGCTGCAAACACACATAGAGCCCACTGCAGAGGGTATGTTCTTAGGTGAAGTCCTGCTGAAACTAAAATGCATTAACATTATAATCTCAGTTTCCCCACTTAACAAAGAGAGTCTGACTAACGTTATGCCCACTTCGCCGGGCAATTATTAATACTGTCACTGGCTGCCCGCTCTCCTGTCCTTTGCTCATTAATTCTTTCACTGGCTGTTATTCCCCCTTTCCTCTATCCTAATGTTGGCTTGTATGTTAAAAACTACAAACCAACAGGTACATGGTACAGCATGAGGTATCTGCATCACAGTGCACCTGTACTGCTAATCACATCTAACAAATTCAAAGAAAATGGAAATGGAAAAGAGGAAATGCATTTTTATTCCAAATACCACATTTCTAAAAATAGCCATCAAGTTTATGAAAGCAATGCAGCATTCTCAGAATGACAATCAATGGCTGCCCCGTGTTTCTATTGGTGAATGCTCTCCTGAGCAGGATGTGTCACCACGCTCCCAGCAGCGTGGTAGCAGTTCCCGCTGGGTTCTGTATACAAACATGGATGTCATTGGCTGTAAACTGCCCCTGGCAGCCATTTTGTTTACAGTAAACACCAGGACCTCTCCATTATTGGTCAGTAAATGTCACATGCGCTAGGCCTGTTTGGAAAACTTCCTCTCTCTGATTGGAAAAAAATAAAACAACTATATTTCCGGATTGAGCATCAGTTTTGCCCTATAATTCTCACCACTATTTTGAGGGAGAGATGAGGACAGGGTTAAATCATAGACAGCAAATCCGCCCTTACAATGCCAATGAAAATTAGAATTTAGCAAGCCCTACTTTAATATTAGTCATTCCTCGATACAGTTCAATGAGTGAATAATGTTTGTATTGTTCGCCTCACAAAGAAGCCAAATAGAATAATAAAGTGATAAAAATAGCACACAAACGTGGTGCCAACGCCGAGAAATAAAAAAAAAAGTGAGCGCCTCTTAGGACGTTGCAGTCCTTCTCCAAACATTGCATGAAACCAACCAGCGTTATAATTGCTTCGAGTTGTAGCCAATTAAAGCGTAGGAACCGGACATTTAAAGGACAAAACACGACAACGGCTCCAGGTAAACAAGACACCGTAGCAAGGCTTCTGCCTCGAGGCATTTCAAAGTGCACGCAATGACACCGAACTAGTGGTCACAAGTGCGGCGACAGAATTTAAATGCCCACTTACACTTCAGGGCAAGTACGAAAACAGTGGGGCAAATCTGCGCACTTCTAGCCCCTCCTCTAGGCTTGTTCTACGGACGGGGTATGACAAAAAGGCATTCATTCATATAGTATCGGTCACTGTACACGCATTCATTTATGAATGCACGAAAGGGGGGCTGTTGCGAAACACATGAAGCCACACGTATCTGTCAAAAAACTCTCCCCGACTCCCGGGTGAGCACACGCAGATATAGTTATAAAGTAGTCAAAAACTAAGACGAGTACACACAAAGTAAACACTCTCTTTCAGGCACACCTCCCCAGTGAGCGCCATATGAATGCAATTTAGAAAGCGATCCACACACTATGTATGATCTACTCCTGTGAAGATTTGTCCACACTTTATAAACAAACTGTTTCTCTCTCACACACACACAAATATCGAGTGTGACATACAGTGACACAACTTGCTTTAAATAGGATACAAAAACAAAAAGGTAACAACTAAATCAAACATCAAGAGAGCCATAGGGCAGAGATTAGAGATTCTGATGTGTAGTTCATAAGACATATATACATATTAAAGGTGATCAAAAACAAAAAGACTAAATCAAGGGCCAATATGTATACTTTAAAAATTACTGATGTTTATTGGTCCATTTGTATTTATACATTGTCCGTTTAAATGCAAAATGTGCATTGCCTAGTCAGGAGGTGGTAGTGGGACGGGGAGGGAGGAAGGAGGGGGTTAAAAAAAAGTTCACTTACCTGTCGGCTGCCTCCGTCCTCTCCCTGGTTCTCGGCCATCATTCATTCCCTATGAGGGCTCCTTAAACACACTCCGCTCGTGCTGCCAATTCTTACATTACTCGCTTTTCTTCATGTCCAGGCCCGCGTTGGCGCCTCTCTGCAACTGCCCCTTCAAACGATCCAGAACACCACGTCCCCGTGACGCAACCCGGCCCTCAGCCAATCCTGGCGCTGCAGCAGCGCCACTGATTGGCTGACGGCACAGCCTACTCCTCGCCCGCCGCCTGCCCATTTAGGAGACCGAGGGGCTCCTAATGGGCATGCGCAAGGCAGCAAAAATACAAGTACGCATGACTGGGCACGGAGTAAAAAATTAAGCTCCATGCCCACTCATGCGCACTTGTGCTGCCTTTCCCAAAGGCGTCCGACAATGATGTCAGTCAACATGACACCGGACCGCCCACGGTCCGACGTCATGCTGACTGACATTCACAGAGGGAGGACTCGGGAGCTGCGGTTGCGGACAGTCACAGAGGAGGGAGCTGCAGCTGCGGGCGCGGCGCGGGCGGGGGGGCTACGCCCCCACGCCCCAATGGACGCACCGCGCCTGCTAGAGACAGGACTGTCGTGCTGACTGACGTGTGAGGTTAAACACAGAGAAGCAACAATTTTCCCAGCGCCACTTTCACCTACAGGAGGTGGTATACTAGATGTGAGATCACGTAACCAGCTAGTCCAGTCACAATATTCAACTTCCTGTTTGGACAACTTGAGCAAAGAGCTAACCTGTGAATCAGAAAGATGCACAAGAGTTCTTTTATTCCACCACCCTTTACTGCCAAGTAGCGCTGAACCTTTGCTCACATCAGTGACCTGAACAGGAGCGAAAAATCGAGACAAGCCAATAGAAACCTTTTTTTTTTTTTTATAAGAACCCAATCATTAACCTTTAGTTCCATATGGTCAAAACTTTTCTCTGAATCATTCATAGATTTCATGAGACTCTGCTTCTGCAACACACAAGATACAAGACCTTTGTCAACATGGTTATGCTTGTCGTATTTGTTTTGCAACCAATTGGGACACAAATTGGTATGTGCATTTGTACCCATCAAAAGAGTAAATGGTGGGACTCCTGTGGAACAATGAGGAGAAATATTATAAGACCACAATTTGGCCTTAACAAAATCTTGAACATCATGACCAGATGACAGAGCTGCTTGAATGGCATCCTTAACTAATCTGTTAGCCCTTTCGACCAATCCGTTAGACGCTGGAGAATACAAAGCAACCTTGTAATGACTAACATAATTTCTTGCGAAAAATGTGAACATCTTATGGGAGACAAAATGAGTACCATTGTCGGTTACAATAACAGAAGGCGAACCTTCAGCTGAAAAAACCTTCTTCAAAAACTTGATGGCATTATTGGTACTAGTTGTGTCACAAAACATATGATAACTCCATTTGGAATGCGAGCCAAACATCAAAATGAGAAACTTGAGATCAAGAGGCAAAATATCATAGGGCCCGGAAAAATCTAATCCAACTTTCTCCCAAGGTGTGTTGGGAAAAGGAACAGGATGCAAGGGTGTACTCATTAATTTCCATTTCTTATCAGACAATAAGCATTTTGTGCATGTATCAATACAAAATTTGACCCGAGGTTCTAAAGATGGCCACCAATAATACAACTTAATCAGTTGAGAGGTTTTGGTAACACCTAAATGACCATGCTGTGCAGATTTAATGATGTCTTCCCTGAGACTTGACAGTGGAACAAATGAATCATGCCGCATGACCATGCTATTAACAAGGGACAATTCAGATGCTACCATGGCAAAAGCTCTTAACTCACTGGAAAGCTTCCTGTTTTCCGGCCATCCCTTAATAATGTTTTCCATGACCTGTTTGAGAATTTCATCTTTACTGTAAGCCTCCATCCATAACTGTTCAGTAATGCTGGGGCATTCCTTGATGGCAACTAAGGCTGCCGCAACACATTCTGTGTCCTCAAAATCCTCAACTTCAGAGTCATCATGAAAAGCCATGCGTGAGAGAAAGTTTGCCCTGAAATTCTTACCACCAGAAATATGCTGAACAGAAAAGTGAAACTCTTGTAACTTCGATAGCAATCTAACCAGTCTAGCTGAATCCTTACCAAGCCTTGTACCATTGAGTAAATGTGTAAGGGGTTTGTGGTCAGTAAAAAGTTCGAATTCACATCCACAAATGTATTTTTTGAACTTTTCAATCGTCCAAACGCACGCAAGTGCCTTGCGTACAATGGTATTGTAGTGTGTCTCGGAAGGCTTAAGCATTCTTGAAGAAAAAGCTATTGTGTGTTCCTTTCCAGATACCCATTGACCTAAGACTGCACATAACCCTGTGAAACTAGCATCCACCATGATGAAACATTTAGAACCATCTTGAAAAGCATGTAAAGCAGGTGCCTCAACAATACATTACGGCATGTTTTTTAAAAGATTTTCCATTATTTTCTGGAAAACACTAGCCACAGAGGCCAGGCCAAAAGGTAGTCTGAGATATTTGTACACCCAAAGGGTGTGACAAATGTGGTGAATTCTTGGGAATGCGCTGTCAAAGGTATCTGGTGATCGGCCGAGCGGATGATTGAAAAAACCTTTGCCCCCCTTAGACTGGCTAGAAGTTCGTGAATCTTAGGGAGGGGACGACAGTCAATTAAAATGTTTTTATTCAAAGTGCGCAAGTCAGCACACAACCTGACCTGCCCAGATTTTTTCCTGACTATAACAATGGGGGACACCCATTCCAAGGAGTCACACGGTGCAATGACCCCTTCATCACGCAATGACTTGAGAACTGACTTAAGCTCATCCCTGGCACTGAGAGGCAAGGGACGCACCTTGTGAACCATAGGTTGGGCATCAGGCTTAAGTCAAATTTGATGTTGAAAATCTTTAACGGTGCCTAATTTGTTTGAAAATAACCTGGGAAAACGATCTAGGGTGTGATCTTCAAGATGGTGCAGAACTATGCTGCTAGGTTGATCCTGAAGCAACCAAGGTGGATGGCGGCGACTCCTCTCCTGATCAAGCTGCATTGGCTTCCGGTCATACAACGTTGTTCCTTCAAAGCGGGTTGTATGATCTTTAAGTCACTACACGGCAAAAGCCCTAAATTCATTAATCAATTAATCACCAGATACGTTCCCTCCCGTAACCTTCGTTCACTCCACCTAGGCCTTCTCCAGACCCCTCCCTTTAAACTTAAACGTTCTGGTGGACGTAGATTTGCCATATTGGCCCCCTGCCTATGGAACACCTTTCCCCTGGAAATCCGGTCCTGCCAAGATCTCTTACCTTTCCGGAAAGCACTGAAGACCTGGCTTTTTAGACAAGCTTTTTAATCCATCTTTTCTACCTTCGATTGTGTTACTGTCAATTTTAGCGCCAAGAAACTAATCAGTGTTAGTGCGCTCAATAAATGATTTAATAACATAACATAACATAACATAACATAACATAACCTAGGCAATCCACTTTGTTTTGTTCACCCTCTAAAAATCCAGCTCCGGTATAACCTTGAGGAACATCGCCAAGAGCAATGGGGTTTTCAGAGACTGGAATGAGATACAATCCCATTTTTGCAAGATCTTGCCATCCAACTATGTTGCGTCCATTGAGTGCAACATAGACCTTTGTAAAAATTGATCTGCCTAAACATTCCAATCTTGAATTAAAGTAACCTAACATTTCTATATCAAATTCACTGAATGCTTTAGGGTTAACATCTGTCTGAGTTAAGGTAATAGAAGCTTGCCATTTATCAAGAAACATGACATCCGACAATATCGTAATAGGGGAGCCAGAGTCTGCCATGATTGGGATTTCTACTTACCCTAATAATGCAATACCCAAAGGACCTCTTAAGTAATGATTGTTGAATACAGAATTGCATTAAACTGTTATGACTACATCATGAAATTGCTCCGTACAATCATCAAGAGCCTCAGAAAATTCTACACTGTTAACCCTGATGGTTCTTTTAGCAGAACTACAGACACCTTGAAAATGGCCTATTTTTTTTTTTACATAATACAATCTTTTTCCAAGAGCAGGACACATAGGATAATTGCTAAGATGTGACTTTGACCCACACCTATGACAACTTGTATTGCCCTTTCTCATGAATTGTTTAAAAGGTTTGTATAAGTTCACGGCATTGACTGAGTACCCAGATTCGTGTGCAGCAGTCTTGACCAAGTTGAACGATAGATCATTTTGAAGTTCTTTGGAGGTGATAATGGATCTCTCAATGCTCTTGGCAATGTCAATTGTTTCAAGGAGTGTGAGTTTCCTGCAACTAAGGAGACGTTCTTGAATTTTCCATGAAAAACAAGAAAAAAACAAATGGATCACGAATGTAGATGTCAAGTTTGGCATCACACTCACAAGTGGAGGCTGAAACTCGTAGTTCCGCAATTTATTCATCTACAGTTTCATCTGCATGTTGCTTTCTCCTGAAAAAGTTGTGTCTCTCTAACATTATATTTGGCTCTTGGTCTTGATGTATTGCCAAACGAGCCAATGGCTCTTTGTAGGCATTCCAGTGTTCCGCATCGCCAGCCTCGCCTAAAGGTGTAGGAAAAGGAGGTAAATTCTCAAAAATATGTTACACAGACAGCCCAAAGAAACCATAAAGAATCACAACTTTGCGAGCATGTGAAAACTTGACTGCATTGATTGCTACAAGATGCTTTACAAATGCTTTTACCCATTGACACCAGGGAATGCTGGGTTTGCCTGGATGCTGCAAGAAAGGAGGCGGTTGTGCAAATTGCTGAGAGGTGGCCATAAAAACTAAACAAATGAGTCTGAAAATATTAATTATAGTTACATGCACAAAACTGTAAGTGGAAACAGCAATAAAGTTAAAGCAGCAACTGTATAATCTCGCAAGTTAAATATTGTCAATGCAATAAATAAATAAATCAAAATTTTAATCCTTGTGATTTTATAAGAGGATAGGATGAGCTTGTCACCGAAGTTGCAGGCAAAAGATGAGTCAGGTGTTAAGAAAAACGTGAGCATATCACTGAAAATGAAGGCTCAAATTAAGCAAAACCAAAAAATTTAGATGAAAATAGAATATTTAAAAAAGGTGAGCCTATCACCGAAATGAAGGCTCCAATTATGCAAAAGCGGTAAATTTAAATGACCGTACAAAGGTGTGCCTGTCACCGTAAGCGTGAACAGGCTGGATCCTACCTGTATTGAAGAAACGCGGCAGACCAATCAAATATGGCCACCTGTGTGAAGACGTAATGACTCGGCAGAGCTGTGGAGTAGAACGAGTGAGCAGCCCATTCAATATGGCCGCTTGCATGATGACGTCTTGCGTTGGTTTGCAAGGTGGTGATGTCACCAAGGAGGTCAGCTCGAAAACTCACTGCGAGAGGGCTGCTTGCCATGAGGAAGACTACCGGGCACCGTGTAAAAGGCCCAGGGAGAAGGGGAGCAGGTCAGCTTCTCAAAATCGAGGCAGGGAACAGCGATGAATCGTGCCGTGCCTGGCACGATTACAGTTTCAAAAATTGGACGGTGGATGCTGAGTGCATGGGCTTCTCATGGAAATTCAGCGCCCACGACCGAGCACTCCCGCTGCGCACCAGGAACTCCCCCAACTGATTAACGTTGACAGTATCCTGGCACGCATCGTTCAGAGCCCGATCGTGGAACCAGATTTGAACAATGCAAGGAAAACAAAACACAAGACAGCCTCGCGCTGTCTCCAGCGCAAGGATGCCTCCAACGGAAGCAATTCACTATAAGGACAGACGGCCATTTTGAAAAGGGGTCACACAATCCAAGCAAGTAGGAACACACCTTTATTGCAGTCTGTATTGCCATTTGACAACATGAGCTTGACGAAGAGTCAATATCATGTAGTGGCAAGTAAGGTGTACTGGAAACCACTAGGCAAAAGACACAACTACGGGTGACCACTAGTTCAGCACCTCAAACCTTGTTTATAGGATGTAAAAAAGTCCTGTGCACAATTCTTCCAGAGTCCGCCGCAGAAAGACTCCACTGGGATCCAGATAAAAACTTTTTATAACAGAAAAAATGAAGGTGCACCAGTAAGAAGTCCAAACTTGACAGGAAATCCTTTCAGTTTATTTTATTCTTCTAGATTATTTTAAACAAAGATCAGCCAACGCGTTTCATTCTTAACACAAGAACTTCTTCAGGGCTGAAACAAGCAACAAACAAATAGATAGACGTCACTACATATAAAAGTCACATATACAAATAACCTGGACATAACAACACACAAGACCTGAGCATTAAAAAATATATATATAAAAAATAATATATATATATGTATATATACAGAGACACAATAGGCACAATATTTATATAGACAAAAACAATATAAACATATACGAAAAATACAACATATATACTTTTAATATAAAATTGGACAGAAAACAATACAAAATCCACATTCTTCTGAAATTTAAAAACCAAATTTGAAAGCAAGGGTATAAATCCATGACTGAGATTAGTGACAAAGATTAGACCAGTGTTTATAAACATAGCAAACAATAATCGCTAGGCCAGAAAAGATCAACCTCCTGGAGAGTTGTATATTTGTATTTTTTTAAATATCAAGCGCAACATATATGGCTTATAATATGTCTAAGCGCGATAAGACACAAGGATCATGTATTAGACCAGTGTTTATAAAAATAGCAAACAATAATCGCCAGGCCAGAAAAAATCAACCTCATGGAGAGTTGTATATTTGTATCTTTTTAAAAATAAAGCGCAACATATATGGCTTGAAATATGTCTAAGCGCAATAAGACACAAAGATCATGTATATATTGAAATGTGATAAATTACATAGGCATATCCAGCGGTCAACTGTGTGACCTATCCGTCTGAAGGTTAAAAAGACAAACGAAAAACCAAACAATGGGTAGTTAGAGGTACACCACCCAAACAATGTATATAAACGCCATGTACCCCAATGACAACGTAATAGATTTGCTAAACAATAAGACAAAGCAATTCTTTATCAAAAGATGCTAATTATCAATCGAAAAAGAAGAAAGAAGAAAGAGAATAGGAGAGAGAGGAAATGAAACAGCACATCCCTTAGGTAATACATGTATAGAACAATAACACCATTCACCAAGGAAATAAATGATCCTAATAATCAACGGAAGTTAACCAATAGTTAGTCCCATTGGTGATTCTCAAAATAATAACTGTAGATAGTATACAATCTAGAGCAAAAGAATCAATACAAAAAAGATGAGAATCAGATGCAAGCAAATAAATCAATCTCACACGCATATCACTGTAATAACAACAAATATGTTCAAAACAACTAAATAATATAGGAAAGAGCATATAATAGTAATGAGACCAAAAAAGCAAAATATGGTTACTTTGTCTGAAAATTTAAACATGTGCGGAATAGAAATATATAATCCAACCAATAAAAATAGTTACATACGGCTAAAGTTACATCACCAAACATTTGCCAAAAAATCGTCAAGGCAAATTAATATGAACTTTTGAAAAGTCTCACCTAGGTAATAAGATTTGAAATGTCTCACCTATATTAGTGATGCAAGTTACATTAAAAGTAAAGTTCATCAGAGAATATGTATTTAAAAAATATCCGTGTGATTTAGATTTGGTGATTCCATGATACGAGTCCACAAAAATAACACACATAAGTTCCAAAGATCTAAATAAGACACAAAAAAAACCAAAAAAGAAATATGGAGGCGAAAAGCAACAAAGGAAAAATATATAACACCAATTACATATAACTCCCCAAATGTCAAGGGTGGCGTCTATTCAGATAGCGTGTAGCTCAAAAAAACAAACAAAAGCCATGGAGAGACCGGCAAAGTCTATAGTCCTCCATGACGATACAATGTATCTTAACACACACATAAATTCAAAACAATTCTAGAACCAAGGGTATAATGCGTACTACAACGCTGTAATAGATATCCTCATTGCCAGACTTATCTTAAGAATTCGAAAAGCGTGGAGTAGCCCGCGATACCAACATGCCGGATGATGTTTCAAACCAACCCGGGAGACCGATATCCAAATAGGTCACCAAAATACTACGTCACCGTACGTAGTAAGAAAACAAGACGAATCTGGGCGCCATATTGGAAGGGCCATAGGAATGTAAAAGGCAATATTTAAACAAAAATATATAGGTATTAATTAATAATATTACTGAAAAATATCAATTATATCCACAAGCAATATATAAGAAAAGGTATGAACACAGATTGTTAATTTATCAAACAATTTGTCGATAGATGTTAAATCGACCTAACGTGTACCAAAAATCACGCCCAGAGACACCAACTGATTATATCTAAAAGTCTCGCACAGAGTTCACAGATTAGTATCTTGACGCCACGTGAAAGATACCGAAAGTCCTTTATATCAAGTGCCAATTAAGTTTAAACCGGACTATATGTGTAAAAAAGTACAACCGATCTCCTCAAAAAAGAACCAAAAAATATATAGAAACCTAAAGAGAAAGGAGCAGGTAATACTTGAGGGTACCACACAAAAGGCACCCAAAGTCATTCATATCAAGTGCCAATTAAGTTTAAACCAAGACTATATGTGTAAGAAAGTACAACCGATGTCCTCAGCCAGGAATCAAAAGGTATAGAGAAAAAGGAGCAGGTAATAACCAAGGGTACCTGCAGATAACACAATTGTAAAAACGCTCCACGGAGACCAATGTCAACAGAGAAAAAAAATATATATACATGGGAAACAAAAACCCAGCTTGACAGTTCAAATCAATTGTACATATTGAATAACAAGATTGTATAAATATATATCAAGTTTAACAAAGTTTTACATGCATGGGTCCAGGATTGGTACTGACAATCAAATTGTATATAAGGGGTGCATAAAAAGAATAAAGCAATCGGATCCCAGATCGTAAACGTTGGGTAACATCAATAAATGCACCAACCATATCATGATCTACTTTCTTTGACTGTATTGATAATCTATATTCTGAAACTGGATTCAATCATACACAGTACAACTGAACCCCTAGAGTTTATAGAAAATAATGCATTTCAGCACCTGTATTATGTCCCAGAGTGGTAGCTCGCAAGCGACAAATCCATTTGGATTCATTCTGTCTGAGTATCAACTCCCTGTTTGATCCTCTTTTGCCTATTGGGATATGTTCAATGCCATGGAACCAGAAAGTGGTACAATCATTGTGTTATATCCTTGTTTAATAACGCTCTCCTGTGTTCCTGTATACAAGTCTTTAAGGAATGAATAGTACTCCCCACATAGATGATGCCACAGTCACATCCCAGGATGTACACTACATGAGTTGTATTGTAGTTGATAAATTGATTGATATTCAAAGTACGTGTGTTATTCTAGGAAAAGGTCTAAGTTTTATTTTTCCCCATAGGACAGATGTTTCAACTACCACAAACGAAGAAACCATTAGGCTTGTTCGGAAGCCAAGTCCCACTTATCTGTGAGGTTGTGATGTAACTGGGACACAATTCATTTCTCAGTGAAATACCTTTTCTGTATGTAATAGCAGGCATATCAGTAATGCAATCCTTAAGTCCAGTGATAGAAGTCAAGAGAAGCCAATTTTTTCAAAAAGCCTTAAATATACTATCAATATGTGTAGTGTATTGTGTGATAAATCTTGCCCTATCTTTATCCTTACAATTATCACAGAATGTGGGCCTACCAAGTAAGGTCAGATCCCTGTCAGTGGATAGTATTCTTTGTTCAGCTTTGTCAAGAATCTTATTGCTGTACCCTCTATTTTGAAATATTTTCTTTGTTTCCCTTACATTAGAAAGAAAAGTTCTCTCTTCACTAAAATTCCTCCTGATTCGTGTAAGTTCCCCAAAGGGAATGTTGTTAATAACGGAACTCGCATGGGCACTGGAGGCATGCAGTACCGCATTGCAGGCAGTTTCCTTTCTATAGAGTTTACTTTCAATCTTCCCATTTTCAATATAGAAATTGATGTCAAGAAAATTAATACTACTCTTATGATAATTCATTGTGAGTTTCACGTTGAATACATTGTCATTTAGATAAGAAAAGTATTGCTGTAGCATTTCAATAGAACCAGACCAAAGACAAATAATATTGTATCTGTACCTCCCCCAGAACACAATAAATTCGGTCCAGGGGGAGGCACATCGGGCCCAGGCATGCTCCTTCTCGTACCACCCCATAAAGAGGCAGGCATACGAAGGAGCAAACCTGGAACTCATCGCAGCGCCCTTGATCCGCTGGTGCCAGCAATTGTCATGTAGAAAGAAATTGTTCATGAGTATGATATTAACCATCTCAACAACCATTTCATTATATTCATAGAACTCAGAACCCTCCCGGTCCAGAAAGGAACATATGGCCATGATACCAAAATGTTTATCAATGCAAGTGTAAAGGCTTTCGACGTCAAATGTCACAAAAAGAAGCTCCTCACACCACTGAAAATCACTAAGCTTGACAAGGATGTCTTTACTATCCTTGACATAAGATGGTAAGTCAAGCACGTGTTTCCGTAATTTGAGGTCTACAAACGGTGAAAGCTTTTCGGTGGGTGAGCCCACCCCCGAAATGATAGGTCTTCCACGGGGAAAAGGTCCCCCCTTGTGTATTTTAGGTAAGATGTATATACAAGGGTGAGATGGACATTCAACCTTTAAATATCTATATTCATCTTCTGATATCAAACATGTATCTCTCCACTCACTTAGTCTAGCATTTATCATGATAGTTAAAGCAGGGATGGGATTGAGTGCAATCTCCCTGTAACATGTGCTGTCATCAAACTGTCTGTTGATCTCATCGAGATAGTCTGTACGATTCATAATGACTACATTGCCCCCTTTATCGGCTTCGCGTATCACAATGGTGTTATCATCCTTCAAATGCTGTAAAGCCTGTCTTTCAGTGTAAGAGATGTTTTGAATCTTTTGTGGTTTGTATTTATTAGATGTTTCCAGGGCATATAGTTCCTCAGTCATTTTCTTATAGAAGACATCAATGTTTGGATCGTAACCAAAGGCAGGTACAAATTTAGATTTAGGGCGTAGACCACTATGAGTATGTAAATCCTGTCTTATATCAAATTCGTTCAACAACATGGGTATATTGTATGTATTTTCATCACAAATAGATAACAGATATTGCACATTTTTAACATCAGCAATTGTGTGAGAGCCAGGCTCCCTAGTCAACCCACTCCCACCTGGTTCATGTGATCTAGTTGAAAAGTAGTCTCGAAGTTTTAAAATTCTCACAAATTTGTATAGATCTACATGTGTGTTTACTAAATCCCCACTTTGTGTGGGGCAAAAAATTCAAGCCCTTACTAAGAATACCAATATCATCATCATCAAGTATTTTATTGGAAAGGTTAACAATTTTTAAATTGCAGTTGTCATCAATATTTTCAATAGAGTCAATATCATCTGGCATTAATTTATATTTCCCTTTTTGGCCTTGGTCGATGTATCCCCCTTGCCTATTGTAACCTTGGGGTTTCCTTTTGGACCTCCTCCCTCCCCACCTCATCTTAGTTGTTCTTTCTTTTGTTGAAGTCTGTTGGAAATGCGTAACTGCGCAAGTTCCTTTTGGAAGGACGAGGCCTCTTCCCCTAAAGGGGTCTCCTGTGCCAAAGATGATGATGCAGTACTGCCCTGTGATGAGATTGATATATTACTAATTGAGCTAGTATCATCACTCTCACCCATGTCTTCTCTGCTTCTTTTCTTATCCTCAAGCTCCTGTACATTATCAAATTTCTTATGGAAAGTGTACATTCTACCATCACGGTAGTCTCGATCGTCTCTCTTAATCTTCCTGAGTTTTTTGTCTTTTAAATACACCTGATGGTTGTCCATGGCCTGTTTCAAAATAGTATAATTCTTCTCTATGAGATCCTTCTCCCCCATTTCACTGATTTGTTTTTCAATCATCACAATCTCCTCCTGTAATTTCTCCCCTTTCTCCATCGCATGTCTAACCAAAATTTTCATCATAGTATGTGATGCTTCCTCCAAGTTGCATTCCCATTCCTTAAGTAAAGCATCACTCAGGTCCTCAAATGTTGGGAAAAACAAAATGCGTAAGCCTCTGGGCACTTTACCATTTTATATGTATTGTTTATAGGTTAAGCCATCCCACCATCTACTTAATTCCTGTTTTTTTAGATGTTCAAGTTTTGTAAACATTGTTTTAAGACTGGTCTTGTGTGTTGATTCATGAGTAACTGTCTCATTTGAGGTACCTGTACCAAAGAGATTGTATGCCATCTCTTCGCGACCATCATTGAATTTGGACATATTTAGATAGTTACAATTTTTTTATAGGATGAGTGCAAGAACAGTCAATAGAAAATACTATGCAAAAGACACAACTACGGCTGACCACTAGTTCAGCACCTCAACCCTTGTTTATAGGATGTAAAAAAGTCCTGTGCACAATTCTTCCCGAGTCTGCCGCAGAAAGGCTCCACTGGGATCCAGATAAAAACTTTTTATAACAGAAAAAATGAAGGTGCACCAGTAAGAAGTCCAAACTTGACAGGAAGTCCTTTCAGTTTCTTTTATTCTTATAGATTATTTTAAACAAAGATCAGCCAACGCGTTTCATTCTTAACACAAGAACTTCTTCAGGGCTGAAACAAGCAACAAACAAATAGATAGACGTCACTACATGTAAAAGTCACATATACAAATAACCTGGACATAATAACACACAAGACCTGAGCATTAAAAAATATATATATAAAAAATAATATGTATACATGTATATATACAGAGACACAATAGGCACAATATTTATATAGTCAAAAACAATATAAGTATATACGAAAAATACAACATATATACTATTAATATAAAATTGGACAGAAAACAATAAAAAATCCACATTCTTCTGAAATTTAAAACCAAATATGGAAGCAAGGGTATAAATCCATGACTGAGATTAGTGACAAAGATTAGACCAGTGTTTATAAACATAGCAAACAATAATCGCTAGGCCAGAAAAAATCAACCTCATGGAGAGTTTCCGGGTGGGTGGGATCCTGTCCACACCGTAGGTTGCAGCGGATGCTATCCTAAGACGAAGGTTTCAAATACAGGAAGTTCCACTGTGTGACAGGATCCATGGATCCAAACACATGCGGAGTTTAAATACTCAACGCCAAGGATCTGTAAGTAACAAGATCCCACCACACTCTCTACACACTGTAGGGTGTGCGTTGATATACACACCTGGAGTGGCCTCCTAGTTTTTTGGCCACACTCACTCTCATGGTCCTAAAGAAAGCCTCACAAATATCGTAGAAGGCTGAAACTAGTAGACCTACACTCACTAGGGATAATGAGGCACATTTTCACCTCACATGTGTCCCAACTATGTTCTTACTCATGTCCTAGGACCCTTCCATCAAAACTTTTATAAGGGCATTTCCTAGAGACATTTTTATCATTTATTCACACTTCACATAGCATTTCACTTTCCCCCTGAACCCGCTCCGCTGTAAATCAGGCGTTGAAGCACAGCTGGATTGCACTCGGCAATTCAGCTGGACCCCGATGATGAAGCATGCCACCTACTAGGTAGGTGGGTGAGGGGTTTCCTAAGACAACCACTAGTTGTCTGCGTTCCTCTACCAGGGTGAAGGTCAGCAACTATGACCATAACCCGTTAAGGACTTGTCCACGTTGTTTTTGCATAAAAGATAAACACCACAGATACTGCCCATTATATAACCTTCTGCCCCAGGAACCAGAGAAAATGCTTCACACTCTTATTCTGCCTTTTATCTGTTATCAGAAACATGGAAGGGATTAGAATAAGGCTTTATTCTGGTAGTGACTGCTACAAGAAAATAACCAGACAAGCCTTTAGGAAGTTGGGCAAATCTTTGGGATGGCCAGGCAGCTTCACTCTCACCACTACATGTAGTCAAGGGGGTAGACTTTAGCCATGGTGCAATGAGACTTAACCTGTATTGTCAGCTGAACTGCTTTGCCAAAATGTGGTGGTGATAAAGACTTGCATTCTTTCCATAGATGGCAATTCTTGGGCCTTGTCTTCAGAACTATCCACACCCCAGTTGTGGTTTAGTGGGCACGTTGGAAACTGTGAAACAGTAGCCATTGTTTTTAATACCAGCATCCTCATGCAACAAAATTGTCTGTTCTTTTTTAAAATTGTATTTATTTATTTGGCCATGATGTCAGAGTGGAACAATAATTAATATCCCAATAAAATATGCCATCTATCAAAATGCAAAAATATTGCTCATTTAACTTACATATATAATATTCATATTTCATATTAAATATTAAAAGCTAACACCCGTCAGTACATAAATACGACAATCAATATAATCAATACTATTGCCAGCCAGCACCTACCAGGGAATAATAAAGAAGATAAGACATTTTAAGTATTTTTACTTTCATCATTCATGTAGTCTAATATAGCTCCCCAAACCTTTAGACCAAGGTTCCTTCTACGAGGTCCTTTGAGGGAATACAAACTATGCTCTAAGCTGAAAAATGTAAAAAATCTAGCTTTCCACATTTCAAAGAAAGGTGGTTCTTTTTGCAACCACGATGAGGCAATACAGAGCCACAGCAGATGCCATAAATATAAGATAGCTCACCAGCGGTGTTGCCAATCTGGCCAATTCATCATCTGCGACGCCTAGTAACAAAGCCGTAAGAGTGAGTGAAATTTCTACCCCAGTCACAGAGGTTAAAAAAAGACCTTTATCCCTGAAAAAAGCTGATGCAGCTTTGTGCATGCAAAAACATCTGGATACTATCAGCTAAATCAGCTCGGCACCGAAAGCATTTGCCGTCATTCACCCCTCCCCACTTTGGCATTTTCACCGGTGTATGATAAATATTGTGGATGGTCTTATAATGTTGGGCCCAGACACTTCAGGAGATCAAGATTTTCTCCGCAATCTCAATAGACCTCTGTAAAAGTCCACCTCCGTGCCCCAATCTATAACTCCATTTCTTATCCTGCTCTTCAAGGTCATCCTCCTGCATTTCCTGAAGGCCCATGTCAAGACTCCCAATTTACTGTCTATGTTTAATTGCTTCCATAAGACCCCTCTTCCCCATGACCCCCAGCTGCAATTTTCTTTCTCCAAAAATAGTCCTGTATCTTTAAGTACTTAAAGAAATCTGTGTTTGGCAATTCAAATGTTTCCCTAAGTGCAGCAAATGTACACAAGTTATCCTTCTCGTAAAAGTTCCCAATAATTGAGATCCCTTTAATTTCCACCTACCCATAATTGCATCCCAAAAGATAGGGGGTAGTAACTGTGTTGCATCAAGAAGTGTGTAAAAGTCTATTCTCCCAATCTTCAGTCTTTTAGGCACCTGTTTCAAAAATTTAAAACCTGACCAAAGAACCTTAAACTGGGTCTTTTCATAGTAACTCTGTTCGATTACCCTAAGAAAGCATCTCTCAGCTTCTGTGCCTAGCATCATTTGAGAGATAGAAGGGGCGTCAGTTGCATTGCTACTTGCTTCTCCTGTTAATAAAATCGTCATAAACTGCAGGAGGCAAGCATAATAATAAAGCACAAAATTAGGGACCGCCCACCCTCCCCGAGTCCTGGGTAGTGTCATATACTTTATTGCTCTGAGAGGTTGTTTCTGACCCCAAATAAATCTGCCACAGATTGATTGCAGGTTTTGTAGCCGGATTCCACTGAGCTCTAAAGGAACCGACCTGAAAAAATGCAGCACTTTAGGGTAATATATACATTTTCAGAATGTTAAAGTGACCTACCAATGTAAGATGTAAACACTCTAACCTCCCCAATTCTTTCTCAATTCAAGCCAACAAAAGGTCCCAATTAGCAGTTACTAGATCATTCAGGCAAGCTTTGATTTTGATACCTAGATAAACTGCCTCCTTCGTAACTCTTGTATCATCAAAGATAGCCTGGGTTCTACAGATGATCTGTGTTTTAGCAATATTCAGTTTATACCCTGACATTTGCCCAGATGTGGTGGCCAATCGTTCTATTTCAGGCATTTCTGTGTCAGGTGTTGTAGTGACGATGGCCACATCATCGGCATAAGCTAGTACTTTATAAACTACCCGCTGAATTTTTACAGATTGGATGATTGTGCCCAGCTCTAAATGAACCAGTAAAGGATTGATGTATACTGCAAACAACAGAGCGGAGCACTGGCATCCCTGTTGCGTCCCTCAGGTTATAATAACAGGTTCAGACTCCAAACCCCCAACACAGATTCGAGCAATAGGAGACCTGTACATAGTTTTAACTGCATTATTAAAACCACACCCAAAGTCGATAAAGTACATGAATGAGAGAGATTAATTCTCAAGAGACACGGTCAAACGCTTTCTCGGCGTTAAGAAATGTCAGCCCAAGTGGAGTCTGCTGAACCTTAGCTATATCAAACAAAGTCACC
Organism: Triturus cristatus; assembly: GCF_964204655.1. Lineage (NCBI taxonomy): Eukaryota > Metazoa > Chordata > Amphibia > Caudata > Salamandridae > Triturus > Triturus cristatus. The sequence goes on along the minus strand of NC_140584.1, from coordinate 825,642,440 downwards.
ACGTGATTAATATGATTGACCATGCCTCTTCCCGGGATAAAGCCATGCTGTCGTAATGAAACCAAGAGGGTTATTACCCTGGCGAGGCGTGCTGCCAGAATTTTAGCATAGATTTTATCATCGCTAATTAAAAGAGAGATAGGTCTGTACGATCCTGGGAGAGTTGGCGGCTTATCCCTTTTAAAAAAAAATATATAATATTATCAGTATCCCTTGATAATGGCGCCTGTCCAAGCTGAGCAGCCCAAAAGGCTATTAGCCTTTCTGTTCCTTTCTGTTTTTAGTTCCAAAAAAGGTTTTATAGAATTCCAAAGGTAATTTGTCGGGACCTGCTGCTTTACCTATTGCCAATGAATTAATAGCATTCTCAACCTCTTCCAGGTTTATTGGCAGCTCTAAATATGCAAAAATCAATAGGGGAGTGGATCACTAGTCCCAAGGAACCAGGGTGTGCACGGACAGTATAAGGTACTGTAAAAAACCCTCAATCACGTTGTACTGGGATCGATGTTAGCGGTATATCTTCGTTCTCCGCTTCGTTATATGTAACGTGACAGCATCATCATTGGGTTTTGCTGTAATGCTTTCTCCACCTGGAGAACATACCACTGGTTATGTTGGTAGTGATCGTAGATAGAAAAAAGGGGGGAGAGTGAGTCTTAGTGAAGTGATTTGTGGTGAAAAGGTTATACTTTAAAAGCCCACAGAGCCAGTAAAAATTTTTTTAATCGTACTGGATGTTGGGGGATTCGTAGGTCTTTGGTGTGCACTCAGGGGTGAGTTAGGACCCTGTGCATTCTAAAAAAGTGTCCATAAAAAGGTCGACATGTTTCAGCCCTTCTTCTGCCCCGAAGAGTCAGGCGGGCTTTCTTCAGGACCTGGGTGGTGAAAGACTTGTATATTCACAATGTCTTTATAGTGAGAAAAGTTGGGTTAGATAGTCCCAGAAAGTAACCGTTCGGTTCTGTGCTGACTCTACCCTCGGTGACCGGGTCACCGAGGGTAGAGTCAGCACAGAACCGAAGTTCGCCGCCGAAGAGAGCGCATGCGACCGCCCTAACAAGACCCGCTGTTGCCCGCAACCAAGGGAAACAGGTTCAATCGAACGGTTACTTTCTGGGACTATCTAACCCAACTTTTCTCACTATAAAGACATTGTGAATATACAAGTCTTTCACCACCCAGGTCCTGAAGAAAGCCCGCCTGACCCTTCGGGGCAGAAGAAGGGCTGAAACATGTCGACCTTTTTATGGACACTTTTTTAGAATGCACAGGGTCCAAACTCACCCCTGAGTGCACACCAAAGACCTACGAATCCCCCAACATCCAGTACGATTAAAAAAATTTTTACTGGCTCTGTGGGCTTTTAAAGTATAACCTTTTCACCACAAATCACTTCACTAAGACTCACTCTCCCCCCTTTTTTCTATCTACGATCACTACCAACATAACCAGTGGTATGTTCTCCAGGTGGAGAAAGCATTACAGCAAAACCCAATGATGATGCTGTCACGTTACATATAACGAAGCGGAGAACGAAGATATACCGCTAACATCGATCCCAGTACAACGTGATTGAGGGTTTTTTACAGTACCTTATACTGTCCGTGCACACCCTGGTTCCTTGGGACTAGTGATCCACTCCCCTATTGATTTTTGAATACTTGAGACAAGGAAGTCGAGTGGATCAGAAGCTCTTCCTTCTCCCTCCTGATTGATTATCATAGCTCTAAATATGCAGCATGTTCGCTGCTCAAAATCTGGCCAAACAAGGCTTGTGGCAAGAAGCAAAATGGGATTTCCTTTGTTCTAACCTCCCCTGTATACAAATCCTGGTAAAAAGATCTAAATACTGCTAAGATCTCAAGAGGTTTACTAATTTCCCAGCTGCTATAAGTGCTATACCACGCTCTGTCTCCTTGTTCCGAACTCGTTTAGCTAGGCACCTGCCAATAGCCTCCGCAAATTCATAGCTTTCTTTCCTAGAAGTTTGATATCTACAGGCAATATCTTTAGAACATGATAAATTAATCCTAGCCCTGCAACGGGCTACTGCAGCCTGTGCCAAAGAGCTTGACACCTTATCAACCACATATTGTAGCAAGCCACATTCGCCAGCCTGAGATCATCATAGACACCCTGGAGCAAAACATTAAGCTGTCTTTGCTTATGTATACCAATACTCAATATTTCTCCCCTTAGACCTGCCTTCAAGGCATCCCACACTACGGAAGGGGAGGCAGTATTCCTATTTATTTCCAGAAACTGAATGATCCAGCTTTCCATATGTGTAACAAATATATCATCGGCCAATAACTTCCTATCAAAGGTAAACTGTTTCTGTGGCCTGGGAAGACCTTGAACCAAGATATCGATAACCACTGGGCTGTGGTCAGGCGTAAGTCTGGGGAATAGTTGAATTCTGGCTGTAGCAGCCAGACCGTGGGAGACAAAAAAATAGTCCAGCCTCACCCACTTATTGTACAGAGAGGAAAAGTAAGTACATCCAACATTCGGGTATCTATTTATAAACCACAGATCTATTATGCCATGCTTGGACACCAGCTGCTGCAGTGTCCTAAAAACTTTAGGTTTCCTCCCAATATACAGTCCGTCGCCAGATTGTGACTCTGGGCCGTCTAAGTGTATATTAAAATCCCAGCATAATATCAAGTAGTTGAACAGGAAGGCAACTCTGTATTAAGTAAATCCAAAATTTGCACCTCATCGCCATTTGACCCATACACCAAGCATAAAACTCATTTCCAATGTCCGAATGCATATTCAGCAATAGCCCAACGCCCACATTTATCCGCTATAGCTCTTCCCTCCAAGCGTACATAGGTTTTAGCCAATATAGCCACCCCACGATTTGTGGATCTGTATTGTGTACACACTAATACCGTGTACCCTAATTCAGCCAGCACAGCACGCTTCTCCCAGGGAATGCATGTTTCTTGTAGCCACACCTCATCGGGATGGATGCCTCCCAGTTCCATTGCGACCCGCTGTTTCTTTGCTCTATCGTTCAAACCAGACACATTAAACATGCACACCTGTAAACACCCAGCCATCAATCAGTTAGTCCCCCATCTAATCAGAGCATATTCCTCCAGGTTTGACATCATCATAACATTTCTACATAAACCTTGCTCCAACTTCTTCCACTATAATTATTTTTTAGCTTTTTTCCCCAAACTGCCCCCTCCCCCTGCCCCAAGACCACCTACCATATCCCCCCAAACCCCTATTCTAGTGTTCCCTCACCCTCCCTGAACACCGCCGCCCTCCCCTACCTAGTGAGGCAAAAGGACCCAGGGTATTTAGTGATGGGAAGGTGACATGGCCCCCTCCCAAGTCCCCCCCGAGAGAAAAAAGAGAAGAAAAAAAGCAGAGCCTTTCAAGATGTATATCTACTGAACCCGTTCATAATACTATCCACACCTATATATACATTATCCTAGATATTCTAAATTGATTGCAAATATTCTTCAGCTTGTACTTCGGAGGTAAAAAACTGTGTTTGCCCTTACAAATGACCTTCAGTTTGACTGGGTTACGCAAAAAAAACCTGAGTTCCCTTTGCCTGGAACATTGGCATCAATTGCCGCAATTGCCACCTCGAATGACAGAAATCAGGCCTAACAAAAAATTCACTCCCCTTTCCTACCCTTTTCCTGTCTGGTCGTGCAAGATCATAAACAGCATATCAATATAGCTCTAGGTTTAGCTGTCCCAATCTCCTATGCTGTTTGAAGGTGAAACTGTGCACCCTCTGAACCTCCTAATTCCAGGTCCACTGTGTAAGTTTCAGGAATGCTTCTGTGAAGAGATCTACAATACATTTCCAAACATCCGCTCCCTCCACGCCTTCAGGAATACCAAGGACTCTCAAATTATTCCTTCTTAGGCGATAATCCAAATCAGTTAACTTCCATATCCTGTCATCCTTCTGTGTTCTTGGAGTCCAAGAGGGATCTTTAGGCGACAAGTTTGTCTTCCAGCATAGCAATCCAAGTCTCTACTTCACCAATCCTCTTTGCAAATTCTGAGCAGGATTTAGCAACTCTGTAGATAGAGTTCTGCAACTTATGGCATTCACCTTGGGTTCTTAGGCTCTCCGTCCAAGTCTCCTCCCTAGGCACCGTAATGCTTTGGTAAATGATAGAGAGCGAGATTTCCTCTGGGTTTTCCACAGCCCCTGAAGCCGAATTTCTAACAGCCATGTCTCCGCTACCCCCAAGACTAGGAGAGAAGGAAGTCCCATACTAGCGAACCTGGGGCCCCCTTAGACTCAGTACTGGGCAGCTCTCTGTGCTGTCTCTGCTTTCGAACAGTTGAAGGACTGATTGAGGGGTTACCCCCCTGAATCGCCAATATCTCCCTCTTCAAAATGCAGGCTGCTTGTGTCGCTCTTGTCACTATGGGTAAGTTCTCCTCCTGTCCAGTCCTTATCACCTCCCAGGCTCTCATCACCCGAAGAATTAGAAGGATCTGACATAGAAAAAAAATTAGCACCAGAATCCACCTCTTTTACGGGGTCCGGATAATCCAAGTTACAAGATTGGTCCTCCCAGTTCTGGGTTTTAAAATTCCCAGATTTCGCTTTTTTTCTGGGGTTTTCCCCCCGGGGATTCCTGCGAGGCCCCTGTTTTAGCTTGGGGCACTTCTATGCATTTGCTCTCCAGAAAAGTCCTTAGGGGGCCCACAAGCAAAGTATCCCCTGACCCCCCTCCAGCCAAGCACCCCTCGCCAGAGTCCAGGACTACCCCAGATTCGGAGGCCCCGCTGCTCTTATCTGCAGTCTCACCACTTCTAACGCTCACCTCTTTGTCACAGAGAGAGTCTGAAGAAGTTGACTGAATTGTTGCTTCCGGGTTCAGCATGAGGCTCTCCACAGCCGTCATGCTGGCCTTAGCTGCAGTCCCGTTGATCTCCATCTCTGCAAACTGCATCTTTTTGATCTTCGCAGTCTGGACTGTTTGAAAAAGTGTGGGTAACGTTTTCCTACCGCAAGCAGAGTTGCCAGCCTTCTGAATCGCCTTTCTAGAGTCAAGGGACACACCTCCGGCCGCCCGCTGTGTTTCAACCCCTGCTCCTGTTCCCTTCACAGACCCTGATGCTATGGAAGGCCCGCGGGTCTAAACACCTCTCACGGGTTTAGGAGGCATTGAGGTTGTTGGGTGATGCGGACTGAGCCGAGTCCGGAGGAGCAGCAGACCTGCGCTGGCAAAAGGAAACTGGGAGCGCGATGACACCTGCAACTCGTGGAACTGTACACTGAGCCTCCAGATCATGCCAACAGGAAGGAGGGCCAGCCGTAAGCAAGTCCAAACAGGTAGGGGTGGGTTTGATCAGGGGGTGAGAGCCAGCTTACTCGACCGCGAGTACGGCTGCCATCTTGCCTCACAGCTGTAGCAGAGTATTTTCTGAAATTGTCTGTTCTTGGGCAATCACTTATTGAATCTATTCACCTGATCCCATTTGCAAGGATTGCAAGGATTTTGAATCAGGCTAATTGCAAGCAGTGTGTGTATGATACGAAAACTTCCTTGGAGCTCAATACGCAAAGAATATTAACCCCAGGAAAGAAAGCATCCAATCTTACAGCCTACTTACTAAAATATGGTATAGTGTGACAGTTACCAGCCTTGAAATGATAGGTCCTGTATTGCAGTGGTGGTTCTGTTAGACCAAATTGTATGATCTTTGGCAAATTATGTTTTCCCTATGCTTTTGTCCATAGGGACATCTTTGTCAAAAGCATAGGGAGAATTTCGAAACAGGCTAAAAACAAGGAAACTAGAAGTCAGACCATATTCCTAGGGCAGGCCCACCACATGGTTTTTATTCCCACAATATTATGTTCTAAAGAACAACTTACTCACCTTCAGTAACACCTTATCTGGTAGAGACTCTATCTAGCCGCAGATCCCTTACCTTGGATTTATCCCTATGTATCGGGCTGGAACCAGAATTTCTTTCGTGAGCAATACCGCTGCGTGCCAGTAGGTGGACTCAATAGGCTCAGCATGACGTTGGCGGCATCGTCTGCGACAGATGTGATGTGGCTGGTACTTATATAGGCGCCACCCCAGCATGCTGATGTCAGTTTCTTTTTGCAACTTCCCCCGCAGGAGCGCGGAGTCATGAAGAAAACTGACCACTAGTGTGGAAAACTATGGCGCTGAAAAGAGAAAGCCCTGTCCCTAGCAATCCGTTTGCACAGCTGGGAGGATGAGTGGCTCTGTAAGGAATCTACTGCTAGATAGAGTCTCTACCAGGTAGGGCGTTACCAAAGGTAAGTAACTTGTTCATCTGATAGAGAGTTCTAGCCACAGATTCCTTACCTTAGAATAGATACCCAAGCAATACCTCCCCAGAGTTGGGTCTGTGAAACAATTTAATACTAATAAGCCCTGCTGGACCGAACGAGCAAAGAGCCTAACCCGACAGACCTAACTGTTCAGGCAGTAGTGTTTTGTGCCCACTTTGCTGCCTGGCAAATGCCCAGGGCCTGGACTTCGCATGCTAATGCAGTGGTCACAGCCTTGGCTCTGGTGGAATGAGCATGCAAGTCCTCAGGGGGGTGCTACTTGGCCAATGTGTAGCGGATCTTCATGCTGAGCAAGATCCATTGGGAGATGGTCTGCTTCTGCACGGCCTTTTCCTTCTTCGCTCCGACAGACTCCACAAAGAGGGGGTCGTCCACCTGGAACTGCAGTCAAGGTAGAAAGACACCACCATTTTGGGTCCAGTCGGTGAAGCCGCTCCTCTTCCTAAGAGGGATGTGGTGAAGCGTAAAAAGTAGGCAAAGTGATTAACTGTCCTACATGAAAGAGTGATTAATTTCAGTAGAACGAAAGCTCTAGTTTGTAGAACTAGTTTGTTTGGGTAGATGTTCAGGTATTGAGACTTGGATGACAAAGCCTGAAGCTCACTGACCCTCCAGGCAGATGTTATTGCCACCAGGAAGGCTGTCTTGATGGTAAGGAGCCCGAGAGGACTGTTATGCAAGGGCTCAAAGGGGACGCACATCAGAAACGTCAGGACGAGATCAAGGTCTCACTAAGGCATGATAAAGGGAGAAGGAAGAAACATATGTAGCAAACATTTCAAGAACTATTGTGCAGTCAGGGATTTGAATAGGGATGACTGGTCAGGCAACTGCAAAAAGGCTGAGATAGCAGAAAGATAATCCTTTAAGGTACCCAGAGCAGAGCCCTGATGGGCAAGGGGAAAAATAAAGAGAGGAATCTGAAAAAGGGAAGCAGGAAGGGGGTCAACCTACGTTCTACACACCATGCCACAAAATTGCCCCAGACATATACCGTTTTGGTGGAGGGACGCCTGGCTGCCAGAATAACTACACAGACGTCGGGGGAAGGTCGCAAGCTGTCAACTGTCACCACTCAGTCTCCACGCAAGAAGGCCGAGCATTGACAGGTTTGGGTGGAGAACCCTCTCCTGTTGCTACAACAGAAAATCCTCCAGAAGAGGCAGCCTGATCAGAAGACCAAGGGCCATGATCAATAGCTCAGGATACCAAACTCTCTGAGCCCAGTCTGGGGCCACAAAGATGACTTGGGCCTGGTCATTCCTGATCTTCTTGATAACTCTGGGCAGGAGTGGTATGGGAGGAAAGGCATACAGGAGGCTTGAGCGCCACTCAAGATGAAAAGCGTCTCCGAGCAAGAGCCATCTTGGAAACTCAAGTGCACAGAACTGCTGACATTCGCGTTCTCGGCAGTGGCAAACAGATCTAGCCAAGGCTCTCTCCACTGCTGAAAGAGACCTTGCATTACCCCCAGATGGAGACGCCACTTGTGCTCTGTTAGGCATCTTCGGCTGAGTTTGTTCGCCCTGGCATTCAGAGAGGCCGCTAGGTGTTGTACCACCAGGTAAATATCCTGACGTTGCAGAGATGCAGGGCTTCTTGGCAAAGGGTCCATGACCCCACCCCGCCCTATTTGTTGCAGCACCACATGGTGGTGGTGTTGTCTGTGAACACCTGCACTAGCCTTGACGTAGAAAGGCTTTAATGCCAATCGAATCCCTCGGATCTCCAAATTCAATTTCGAAAGGATTTGTTGAGCTCATAGCTACCTGGATGGGTTTCCCAGTGTTAAGGTCCTGTTGACTCGGATACAGACAACTTAAGCAAACAGATGGGTTTTGATTTGTTTTCTAAAACTGATTAGATTGCTTTTCTGTCCAAGAGTTAGTGGTAAAGTATTCCAGAGTTTGGGGGCAAGATGGGCAAATGAACGACCCCTGCATCTGGCCCTTTTTACTCTGGGAATGGAGAGGAGAATCAGGCTGCAGATCTTAGCTCTGTTGGCACAATATGGGCTGATCAGGTGATGGAGGATACGGTGAGCTGCTTTGTGCCTGGCACGGGGAGCTATGCAGAGTGCTTTAAAGTGAATCCTCTTGCTTCTTTGCAGCCAGTGTAGTGCGGCAAGAGCTGGGGAGGCTGATTGAAATTTGGGGGTGCCTATTAGTATTCGGGCTGCAGCGTTCTGTATGACCTGCAGTTTTTTAATGACAGAGAGTGGGCTACCCAGATAGAGGGAGTTTCCGTTGTCAAGGCAGGATAGTATTAAACCTTGGACCACTGTTCTGTAAACTGCAACTGGTAGCCATATGAGTATCTAACTAAGTGCTCTCAGGAGACCAAAGCAGCTAGATGCCAGCCTCTTTGCTTGGGTAGTCATAGTAAATTTACTGTCCAGTGTGACACCCTGACTTTTCACTTCTGGCTTTGGTGATGGATGGTCTCCCAAGGAAGATGCCAGCTTAGCCGGTCCCAGAGTGACGGGTTGTTGCCAACCACCAAAACCTCAGTTTTGTCCCCATTTAACTTAAGACACCAGGCAGCCATCCAGTTGGAGACCTGCTTTAAACAAGAGTTTAATTTTTGTGAGGGAGACATTGATCTGCATGTCGTCCGCGTTAAACACCATAATGAAGCCTAGGGGTAACAGATGATGTCTGACAAAGGACGGACATAGAGATTGAAAAGCGTGGGGCTGAGGGAAGAGCCCTTCAGCACCCCACATTTTATGTGGTGATTTGTGGAGAGGAATGACTTCCAAAATTGTTGTTTAAAAAAGACGAGAGCCATTTTAATGAACTTCCTGTAATCCTGACCTCTTCCAGTCTACAAAGTAGAGTAGGGTTGGAGACCATGTCAAATGCTGGATCAAATTGTGTAGACTGAGCGCAGCTGATCCAGCTTGATTGCGGACCTTTTTAAGCGCCTCCATAACCAACCAGGAGCGCTGTTTCAGTGCTACAACCTGGTCAAAATCCCATTCGAGTGGGGTGTAATATATTATCGTATTTCAGAAACACAGAGAGAGGGCTATTTATTGACTTGTCTAGGATTTTACTAACACCCAGGAGAAGGGAGATAGACCTCTAATTTTCAACCAGCTCAAGGTCCAATGAAGGTTTCTTTAATAAGGGTCTGATGATAGCATGCTTCCATGTATATGGCACACTGCAGCTATCCAGGGATGAGTTGTATATGTCAGTGAGTGCTGAAAGAATGACATCCGCCCACCCTTAAGGAGGATGTCTAGGGGTGTAGGTTCAAGTGTGGAGCCTGATTTAACCATTTTTGATATGGCTAAAATGTCCTCCTTTCTAAGCTACGTGAAAGCGGAAAGTTCAACCTTTGTTCTGTCGGCTATGATCTTCTTTTTGGACCTAGTTTTGTGGTAGGGCATCCCTACAAGCACGTCATAGATAAGCCAAGCTTCCCCAGCGAAATGATTGGCTAAAAGCTCACAGCAGACCTCTGAGGGAGGAGGGCCCACTCCTGAAGTGACAGGTTTTAAAAAGAAATTGACAATACTATAGAGTTCCTTTGAGAATTTAGAGGAGTTATCAATCCTTTCTGCGCAATCATTCATCCAGGCATTCATGATGACATGTTGATACTTTTTTCAAGGTTTTGTTTTAGATAAGTTTTTAGGTGTCATCATAGTGCACACTCTACTTTCTTTCAGATCTTTTACATTCTTTCTGTAGTTTCATTAGATCTGTCGAAAACCACTGGGGTTTGCCTGCGGCTGGGGATTCTTGCTGGATCTTAGAGGGATTAACTCATCTAGGGCAACATTTACCCATTTCTTGAATGCTGAATACGGTGAAGAGATATATCCAGATGGTTTCGGTACTGAATTGTGCAGGGTCATTTCCCAACTTATTGTGTACTCTTTGGACCACTGATGGGAAATCCTTGATTGCGACGCTATGGGGGCTTAATTTCCTGTCACTGGAAGGGAGAAAGGGATAATGAAATGATCCGACCAACAGACAGAAAGGGGGGCTTTCACTGTCATGTTTGGATAGTGCCTTCAGGTAGTGGGTGTTACCAGGGTTCACACACAATTGGACAGGACCCAATCATTGGTGTAGCCCATGCCTATCAGGTGGTTTCAGCCAGGGGCCACCTGGTAAAGATACGAATTCCAAAAATGTGATAGATTTGTTCCCATGGTAAGTATATAAGTTCCTAGTCTAATTAAATCCCAACTTCTAGTTTGGCGTTGTGGATACAGGAAATAGGAGACTGTGTTTTTATAGTATTTTCTTCTTTATTGAAATGCAAGCGAACACAAAGACAGCCGACACGTGTTTCGCCTATAAGGTAGTAGAAATCGCATTTGGGAATCGCAAATAGAGATTTCCTATTTGTGATTTCCTCACCGCATTTCCTAATTTCAGAATGGGCATTTAGGAAATGCTATTACCATTGATTCTGAACTGGAGCAAAAATGTACCCAAAATGCATCAAAAATGGTCCTTAATATGATCAAACGAATCGGTAGACAATGATAATACATTTCGAGCAGGCAGTGAATTGCTTGGCTGTAAAAAGCTTTCCCAAGTTTGTTGTCTTTTACATATCCAATTACAATGAATTATGCCATGAGACACCACAAAAAAGTTGGGAAAGAGTACAGTAAATCCAAATAAATGAACATTTTACTTAAGAAACACTTTTCATACAGAACATGGACACATAAAAAGCACAGACACTTCAAGGCGTCAATGTCAAAACAAGTCAAATGTTCAACCTAAAATGCATATGTAGGTTTTTTTTCTAAATAGCCCTGTATCCACATATGTGCTCATGTGAGTACCTGAGGCACTGAACAAAAAAGCCTATTTCAAGTATGGCACCTCTCTGCAACAGCATCCTGCCCGCTGAACAAGAAAGGCTAAAAATGTTAATTGTCTTCCAAGTTGCCTTCCAAAATGTCAGTAAGTAGCTCACCTGATTAGTATATATTTTTCTTTGCATTTTGGTACTTGAGACCTGCTTTTATAATAGAAAAATATTACAAATCCCCGGATGCAAAGCTAAAAAGGATTGCTAAATGAGAGGCTCACATCTGACATGGTGCAACAAAGGAATTCTCAGACATCACACAGCACCTGTTGTACATCACAAAGTACCCATATTGTGCATCCCATATACCCAAATGATGCATATGGCTCTGTACCCCTAAACAGTACAAGAGCTAGTGCTCTTGTGAGGGGTGTAAACCAGTGCTCCCCTGCTGTGTACTTCCCTGTGCACATCACTCCACTGGTGCACCTCACCCTGTGCTCCTCTTCTGCACATCACCATGTGCCTCCCTGATGCCGCCTACTACAACACACAGGTTATGTATGACTAGTGGTCTGTGTGTATTGATGTCTGTTGATATCGGGTATGGGGACCTGTATGTAAAATGACTGGCTAGCGGTTACTTCCATGTGTGTTTGTATGGCCATACATTACGTGCCTCTTAATTCCTGACAAATACAAAAAGCCAAATATAGTGGTATTGCCAACGCATGTTATTATAGCCTTCTCACAGTGACGTTAAGGTACTGAAAGAGAGGGGTATTAGGTTAGTAAAAGAGACTACAATGGTAGTTTCCTCAGCACATAAAGCCACTGCAATGGTTGGAGATGCCATGGCCCATATGTGTAACTTGTGCGATTTCCTATTAGGAAATCGCAGTTTAGCGATTTCCTAATTTGCGATTTCCTATTAGCGAATTCAAATCTGTAGGAATCGCTATTGGAAAATCGCAGATTACATACATTCCGTTTTGCGATTCCCAAATAGCGATTTCTACGGATTCATTATTTGCGAATCGCAAAATTTTAATTTCGCACATATGGGCCCTAGCTCTCTTGGGTAGGGTGTTGTGTGAGTAAACTGGGGTTCCATGGGGCAGGGTGGTAGCACTGGCGGTGAGCAATCATCCTGTTCACAGCAGACCCTCCCCTGAGTTGGGCTTGAACCAGGTCCCAAGCAGGACGTTGTTAAGAGCTTCATTGAGAGGGAGAAGTGGTTCTGAGGGGTTCACTCCAGACAGAAGCACCTCCTTCAAGACGTTCGTCTTGACTGCTGCTGAAGGTAGGCTGAGGTCCAAGACCTTGGCTACCCTCTTCACCACCATTGCAAAGGACGCTCCCTCCGACGTAGCTATTGTAGGAGGAGAAAGCATGCCAGTATCTGGAGAAGTGTCCAGTCCACTGGCCTCTGCCACGTCCTCACACCAGTCCATCTGTGAGTGTAAGAGCTGCATTCCTCAGGGTACAGCGACCCCTCCCAATCCTCCATGAGTCCTAACCCATAGGAAAAGGGCTTAGGCTCCAGCTTGGGAGACATGGATCCAGTTGCTCCTCTGTGTTGAAGTTGGGGATCAGAATGGTGACGGTGCCTCCGGCGCTGGGAGTTTCGACATCGGGGCCGGCGCCGGGCGAGGTGGTACGACTGGCGCCAGTCCGGATCCATCTGTGAATACAAGGGGCCCGACTGGTGGTGGGGCCAGAGCCGTCAGCGTGGAACCAGTATGAGTCCCTCCTGTAAGAAACTGGCTCTATATATACTGCACCAAAGTGAGGTACAGTGTGTATAGAGTTCAAGGGTCTCCAAAGGTTTGGCAGAGGTTAAAGTTAGATAGAACCTTACTCTCTAAAGTGGTAGCTTGGTCGAGCAGTAAGGCAGTATCAGAGGACAGTATAAAGCATTTGATGTACACACTCCGTCAGAAAATGGTCTCACACACTCAAAAACTGAACTCTAGGCCAATTGTTTTGTATAAAAAAAATATACTGTTGTTTTATTTCTAGAACCAAGCAAGCCTGGTACAGGTAAGCATATAAATACTTTGTAGTAGTAAATTACTTGTATGAACACGGTTCAAAATTGCAGTATGACTTGTACTGGTTTTGGTTGCAGTTTTAAGTAAGCAGTTTGCAACACATTGCAGGTATAATACATTAAAATGAATGGGCTTTTTAAAAAAAAAATGCAGTTCATTACTTTTCAGACTACTTTTGTTAACACAGGACTGGATCCTAGATTCAGCCCTAGGACATTTCCTGAAAACAGGTGAGTAAATGCGTCTTGGTTAAAGGTACAATTTTTAAGGAGTATTATTGCATTTCAAAAAGTTGACACAGAAACTTTTTCACATAGAATCACCAATGTTATCCTACGGGAGGAAATTCACTTAGCAGGTAAGTTACTTTTGTGTTACTTTTGTAATCCAGTGCTGGACTCCTAGATTCAGCACTGGGACATCTACTTAAAACAGGTAAGTAATTACGTTTTTGCAGTTTGTACGATTTTTAAAGAATATTCTTGTATTTCAAAAGTTGACACTTAGAAACTTTTTGGGAGAAAAAGTGTCAATGTTATCCTATGAGGTAAAGTGAGTTATCGGTTTCGGGGTAAGTAATCGGTCTTTTGAGTTAGGATTCTGGGGTTAGACTCAGGGGTCTCCCAGGGTCATCGATGCACTGTTGTTACACCTCCAGTGGCACTAGGGGCGGCCGGGTGCATAGTGTTGAGGCCTAATGTTATCCTACGGAGGATAGGGGGGCTCCGGTTTGTGGCGGCTGGCAAGCAGGCCACGGGGTTGTGGGAGCAAAGCTCCCAGGGTTAAGCTCAGGGCAAGTTGGGGACCAAGATAGCACCAAAGGGGCACCCTCAGCAGCGCCAGGGCAGTCGGGTGCATGGTGCTGTTTTGAGGTCAGGTGCCCTGTTAATTTCAATGGAGATTCTCCGGGACAAAGAAACACTGCAGGCTCAGGGACGAGGATCTTCCAGGAGTGACCACCACTTCAAGGGGTAAGTTGGGATGTAGAGGGATGGTTAGGCACCACTGGGTTGGGCACACAAGGCCGTGGGGTGTCGGGTGCAGGGGTGCCTTTGGATGTCGGATTTTCTTACCCGCTCTGGTCACGGTAGGGGGGTCCTCTGGATTGAGGCTGCAGGCGTCGTCTGGAGGCTTGAGGCAAGTCAGGGGTCGCTGTATCTCGGGTCAGGATCGCCAGGGGGACCTCCTCGTGGTGTTTGTTCACTCAAACACAGGCCGGGCTCGGCGGGTGCAGAGTGTGCTGGATTTGCGGTTCCTGGATGGCACCAGACGCTGCAGTTTAAACACATCCGGTGTTCTCGGGAGAAACAGCTTGGAGAGTGAAGGCAGGCAGGTCCTCCGGGGTTTTTGAGGTTGCTGGCCGCTGGAAACGCCGGGGTTTCGCAGGAGTAGGTTCGAGGGGAGACAGACCTGTAGGGCTGGGGCCAAGTCAGTGGGCGTCATCCTCTTGTTAGCTCTGCACGGCTTTTTGTCCTTCTTTTCTACTTTTCTTGTGGTTGCTAGGTCTGAGGAAGGAAGGTTCAGGGTGCCACTAAATACTATATTTAGGGATGTTACAGGTAGGTAAAGGGCAGGGACCAATGGGTCCCTTCCTGGGGGCAGGAGCCTGTCCCTGGTTGGCTGGGTCACCCCATCCTCAAGATGGCAGGGACTCGAGGTTGTGCTTCACCTCGCCTCCCCCACCTTAGGGTTGGAGTTGGCAGAGGTGGGCACACCTCTCTTCCTCACTTGTTTTTCCCACCGGTTCTCCCGCCCAAAGTGGGGGCTAGAACCAGTGGGGACCATGTCGTGTTCTACTCAAAACACGGACTTCAGGTATGGTGTGTGATATCTTTATTTCTTATCTGCACATCGCACTTGTCCCCGCGTCCTTCTCCGTCCCCTCGTGTCCTCGACTGTCCCCTGTCCCCTCCCCTCACCGGACCTGGTGTCCGGTGTCCTCTGGCCTCTGCCCTTTGCCCCAGGGTCCTAGTGCCCCTGGTCTGGTCATGACATCTCCCCCTTTGTTGCAAACAAACATTTTTTTTTTTTTTTTTTTTTTATAGAGAGAGAGAGAGAGAGAGAGAGAGAGAGAGAGAGAGGGAGAGAGAGAGAGAAAGATATACTTTCTACAGACTTCTGTCTCCTCACATTTCTTCAATTAGTCTTTTTGTTTTCTTGCATTCCCTTCTTGGTCGTTGTGTTCTGATATCTGCTGGAGCTGTCTCCTCGTGCGTCTCTTCCTTCAGCCCATGTATTGGCAGCTCCTCTTCTTTTGATTTCAATTCTCTGAAGTGCGAACTGTTGCGAGTAATGTGGTATGGCCCTGCTGAAGCCGTTATCATTGGCCCTTTCACTCCTGTCACTGTCAGTGGGTCCCTTGAGAAAACACTGTCTGATTTTCGCACTTGTTTCTGCCGTACTACCACGGTGTCCCCTTCTTCTATCTTTGAGCTTGCTGCGTGTCTTCTCCGATCCGCATATGCCTTCATCTTTTCTTTCGCTTCGGTGTCTCTCATTGCTATGTCTTGTCGCTCTATGCTTTCCTCTTCTTTCACTTGTGGCAGCCTCGTCCTGCTCGATCGCCCCAACACCAGTTCTGCAGGGCATCTTCCTGTGGAGCTGTGAGGGGTGTTTCGATAGTCCCTTAGGACCTGGCACAGAGCTTGTCCTATTGAGATCTGCGTCAGCTTTGCTCTTTGTACTGCTTTTTTGATTGTTCCCATGAACCGTTCTGCCATCCCATTTGCTTGTGGCCATAGGGGAGTTATTCGTCTGTGATTGATCCCGAGGTATTCCATGAACCTTTTGAATTCCTCGCCTGAAAATGGGGGCCCATTGTCTGTCTTCAGTGTCTGTGGTGAGCCCCATGCTGCGAATACGTCGTCCAGGACTGGCAGTGTTGCATTTGCTGACGTTGACGCTACCTGCCTCACTATTGGGAATCTGGAAAATTCGTCTATTATTACCAGCAAGTAGTTTCCTGTCTCTAGAGGTCCATAGAAGTCAGCCGCCAGTTCTGTCCACACTGCCTTTGGTAGTTTGGACATTTGTAGTGGCTCCGGCTTTGATGGGGGCCCTGTTACTTGGCAGATGTGGCAGTGCATCACGGTGTCTTCCACCATGTTGTCTAGTCCCGGGAACCACACTTTTTCTCGCAGCATTTTCTTTGTTGCTACAATTCCTCGATGTGACTCATGTGCTATTTCTATTGTTTTTCTCCTCAGAGTCCGGGGTATCACAATTCGGGTGCCTCTCATCAGTATTCCATTTTCGCTTTCTGAGAGTTCTTCGCTGACCTTTTTGAATGCAAGCAGTTCTTCTTTTCTCACTCCTTCTTCCCAGCTGTTGTTGTTGTTGACGTGCCTCCACCTTTGTTGTTTCGTCACTTTCATTATTGCTTGCATGGTGAGGTCTTTCTTTGTCTCCTGTTCCAGTTCTTCCATTGATATCGTTGCCGGTGTGTTGTGTTTGAGTGCGAAGTTTAGGTATTCCTCCGCTATTGTCGTTGCTTGAGAAACTTGTGGCAGGGGGTGCCTTGACACATAGTCAGCCGGGTTGTGTTCTTTTCCTGGTTTGTGTATTATTTTGAAGTTGTAGTCCATTAGCCGTATCCCCCACCTCTCTATCCTTGGTGGTATTTTTGCATTTGGATTTCCGTATATTGTTATCAGTGCTTGGTGATCTGTTATTATCGTGAAAGGCTTTCCATAGATGAACATGTGGTAGTGTTCACATGCCAATACTACCGCCAAACTCTCTTTTTCTGGCTGTGAGTATCCTTTTTCGACCTCCGATAGGCTTTTGCTTCCATAAGCTACTACATATCTTGGGGAGTCTTTTCCTGGTTGGTGTTGCGCCAGTATTGCCCCTAAACCCACTGGGCTAGCATCTCCTGTCAGTTCAGTGCACAGCCTCAGATCAAAGTATGCTAGGTGATCTACTGCCGTTACGGCGTTTCTTATCTCCTCAAATGCTTTGCTGCATTTTTCAGTCCATGCGAAAATTTGTCCTTGTTTTGTCAGTTCCCTCAGTGGTACACTTACAGTAGCGAAGTCTTGGATGTATCTTGCACAGTAGCTTGCCAGGCCAAGAAATGACCTCACTTCTGCCACATCGCTTGGTTGTTGTGCTCTTTCCAGCGTTTTCACCTTGTTGCGATCCGGCCGCATCCCTTTCTTGGAGAAGATGTGGCCAAAGAATACTAGTTCATCTCGCTCCAGCTCACATTTCTCTTTGTTTAGTGTCAGACCCGCCTGTTCCAACTGAGAGCATACCGCTCTTAGCGCTTTGTCGTGCTCCTCGTTTGACTTTCCAAACACCAGGATGTCATCGCTGTAGTTTAGACTGTTTTTTACCGGCTGTATTACTTGTCGTACTGTCTCTTGAAATATTTCTGCAGCCGATGATACACCAAAGCTCAGACGTTTGTATCTGAACAGGCCTAAGTGCGTGGAAAACGTCATGATGTATCGAGACTGAGGATCTAGTTCTAGCTGGTGGTATCCCTTGCGCAGGTCTAGTTTAGAGAATCGCCTCATGCCTGTTAGGCAGCTGATCATATCATCAAGGTGCGGTCCGGGATGTCTCTCGCGTTCAATTGCTTTGTTTGGTATCCTCATGTCAACACAGATTCTTATTTTTGACGTGTCTTTCTTAGGTACGGCCACGATCGGTGACACCCATGGCGTTGGTCCTTCTGCTGGTTCTATGATGTCTTGCTTTAGTAGTGCATCCAGTTCCTCTTCTACCTGCGGTTGCAGGTGTATTGGTACCCTCCGATGATGTTGCGCTACTGGTCTCACTGTTTCATCAATGTGTAGTGTTATTTGCCGCCCTTTTAGCTTCCCTAGTCCTTGCAGTAGTTTGGGGTATTCGTTCAGGATGCTTCCTTTATCTGATACGTTGTAAGTCATTTCAAAAAGACCCATCATCTGAGCTGTGATGTTGCTCAATAGGCATGGCGCTGGGATGTCGCCCATTAGCACATGAATCTCTTCCATTGTCTTTTTGTCTTTGTATGTCAGTTCTTCTGTAAACTTCCCCATGTTCATTACTGGCGTCCGGGATCCCCAGGTGAATACTTCAACTCGGGACGGCCTCAAGCTTGGCTTTGTTTCCATTTTTTCATATTCTGACACACACATGATGTTACATGTTGGTTGCGCCACTGTCTAGGACAAACTTTGCTTTGTGTGACCCTTCACCTATGATCACTGATTCTGTCTTTTTCATCTTGCTTTTATCTACCAGACATATGCTTTCTCCGCTTTCGCCCTCCTCGGCATGTTCGGTAGTGACGTCCGACATGAGATATAGTCGCCCCGTTGGTGCCTCTTCTCTTTCTTCTTCTTCTTCAGATTCTATTGAGGAACTCCTTGTTCCCGTTTCAACGTGTCGGACATGTCTGCTTGTTGATCCTCGTGGTCTTCCTGTCCTTCCTCTGTCGTTCCTGAATTGCATTCCTTGACATACACTGGAATAGTGATTTCTCCTGTTGCATTTCCGACATGTCTGACCAAACGCCGGGCACGGACCTCGATGTGGAAATTCAAGTCCGCACCTGTAGCATCTTCCTTCTGGTCGTCTCTTCACTGTTTGGTCGTTTCTGTCTTTTTTCCATCCACTTGTGCTGTTGTTGTTTGTCATTCGGTGCACTTGGTCCACTGATCGTTCTTTTCCTCGTTCCATTTCTTTTGCTTGTGCTGTCGCTCTTGCTTCTGCTCTTGCTAGTGATAGGATGTTTTCTAGCGAAGTTGGTTCCTTTAGAATTCTTGCGCGAAATTCTGTGTCACGGCAACCCTCAATGATGCGCAGTCTGATGGCTTGTTTGTTGTCGAATTTGTCAAACTCACAGTGTGTTACGAGTTTCCGCAGTCTCGTTGCAAAGTCATCCAGCGTTTCATCTTGTTGTTGGAACGCAATCGTGAAGGTGTATCGCTCAAAATCGACATTTCTTTGTGGGTCAAATTTATTTGTCAGGCACGCCTTTAGTTTGTCGTAGGTGGTGGTTTCTTCTTTTGGCAGTGTCACTAGTAGGTCTTCAACCTCATTCCCTACTAAGTTTAGGAATAGGCCTAGTTGCTTCTCTGCTATCACATCCGTCGCTTCCGTGTATCTTTCAAAACGCCTTATCCATTTCTCCCACCGTATTCCTACTTGCGGCTCTGATAAATTGAATGGTAATGGTCTGCGATATTGTGCACTTTGTCTTTCTGCCATCCTTTTCTTTTGTTGCTGCTCCTTTATTTGCCTTTGCCAAAGCTTGTTTCGTCACTTCTGGCTCTCTTTATTTATTCCTTTATTTCTTTATTTATGTATTATTGTTCTTATTTTTTTTTTTTGTCTTTACCAATGCTTGTTTTTTCTTTCTGGCCCGTTGCTTGCTTTTGCCAGCGCTCGTTTCTCTTTGGGGTGCTCTATTCGGCACTTTTTTCCTCTTGCCTGACCTCAAAATGGCCGTCACGCTGTTCTGTCTGCCTATTGGCTCGTTTTGCCTGATTTTAAAATGGCCGCCGTAGTCTCGCGAGAGTTTGTTTAAAATCTCTCGCGCTTCTCCATTTAGTTTCAGTTTTATTCCGGCAAGCTTTAACACCTCGCGCTCCTCGCTTTAGAGGACCTTTACTTAATTTATTTCTTTTGCTTGCGCTCTTACCACTCTTCAGTTTTCCCGCGGCCGGGGTGGGCTCCCGCGTCGCTTCAGCTTCTACTCCCTCAGACCAGGGTGGGCTCCTGGCTCTTCAGTTTGGGGAAGTCAGCGCGATGATCGCGGATCGTCGCTGTTCTTCTCCAGTCACCTCGCGGACCAGGGTGGGCTCCTGGTTAGTCGCAGCTGCTTTTACTCTTCGGCGTCTTCCTGTCCTTCATGTATCCCACCTTCGATCGCCAGTTGTCGTGTTCTACTCAAAACACGGACTTCAGGTATGGTGTGTGATATCTTTATTTCTTATCTGTACATCGCACTTGTCCCCGCGTCCTTCTCCGTCCCCTCGTGTCCTCGACTGTCCCCTGTCCCCTCCCCTCACCGGACCTGGTGTCCGGTGTCCTCTGGCCTCTGCCCTTTGCCCCAGGGTCCTAGTGCCCCTGGTCTGGTCATGACAGACCAGTTGCTGAAAGCAGTAAATGGTCTGGAGAGGCTCACAAAGGCGGCATGCCTTTGAAGCTTCTCCTTCGCGAACCCTGCCCATCCAGGGGTAGGAGGCTTGGCACCTCGTCCCAGGATGTGCATTGTTTCAGGTCCCCGAGAGCAGCAGGCTCTCGACCCAGGGGTCCAGAAACATATATGGTGGTGGCAGCCTGTGCAGCCACTCAGTCAGGTCACTGGTAGTTGGTCATTTTTCAGGGTGCATCTCTAAGATGCCCTCTGTGGTGCATTTTACATTAAATCCCACACTGGCATCAGTGTGAGTTTAATGTGCTGAGAAGTTTGATACCAAACTTCCCAGTCGTCAGTGTAGCCATTATGGTGCTATGGAGTTTGTAATGACAACCTCCCAGCACCATATACTCTTAATGGCAGCACTGCACTTACAGGGCCCAGGAATGGACCTGGGCACTGTAGGGCCACAGGGCTCATGCACCTGTACCCTCACCACTGGTATAGGGCACCCAGCTAGAGGGTGACTGATGTATGCCAGGGCAGTGGTTTGTGGGCATGGCACACAGGGATGTGTGCCATGTTGACTCTTTGTTTTGTTCTGTACTCAGACACTCAGCCTGCAAAGCCTGTGTCAGGGTATAGGGCCTCTAAGGGGGGGCACAATAAGTGCTGCAGTCCTTAGGGGCCTTCTCTGGTCACAGTGCCCTGGGTACCTATGGTACCATTTACCAGGGGCTGACATGTGGCCAGAGATGCCAATTGGGTTTTGTTTTGGGGAAAGAACACAGGCCCTGGGGTCCTGATTGGCAGGGCCCCAGAGCACATCAAGTCAAAGAGCATCAGTAGTCTGGCAACAAAAAAAGGGGGGGGGTTTACTGAAACAGAAACCCACTTTCTCACACCTCCTCAACTCATGTGGCCGGAAGTCTCACAGGCAGGAGCGGGTCACTTAGACATGCAGCATGGTCTCATAAAACTTGTGGAGTTGAGCGGAGTCACTCTGGTTCCCTGAAACTCGAGGAAGCACAGATCCAACCCAAGCGCTGGCTCAACTGTGGAGCTAGGCCTCGAATGTCGATGCTCCCTTGCTTTGTTGGTCGACAGATGAGGTGAAGTCGAAGATCTCTTCGACGTCTTCCTTTTCTTTTTTTTGTGGCACTTACCTAAGTTGCCCAACGACTTGGAATGTGATGAGTATCTTGGACTCTGCAACCAATACCAGGACCTTCCTCTTTCCTGGAATCGAGACCATCAAGCTTGCCTGGCTGATGAGGGGTGTTACCCGAAACCATTCCTAGGATGCTTGTTTACGATCCAGAGAAAACCTGACTTGGCAGTTCGGGCTGGACTGTTCCCTTGAGGCACAGAGCCAAGACTGATTTGCATATAGCTTGTTCTGAACTGAGTTGGTGAATGGAGCTAAAGAATGATGATGGGTTCAACCCAGATCTGTAACTGGGGTGAGTGTCTGCAAAGTTTCAGCACTCCGTCCATCATCCCCTTGTGTTTACTTTGTTCGCCCTAAGTTGCCCAGACGTGGATCCCTTGCTCACTTTGCCACTGGATTCAAGCTAGCCTGGCTAATGAGGGGTGTTACCCCGAAACCGGTCCCAGGATGCTTGTTTCCGATCCAGGGAAGACCTTGAGGGGTCAAGACTGATTTGCATATAGCTGGTTCTGAACTGGGGTGGTGAATTGAGCTAAAGAATGATGATAGGTTCAACCCAGATCTGTCACTGGGGGTGAGTGTCTGCGAAGTTTCTGCGCTCCGTCCAGCATCCCCTCCCTCAAGGCCTTCGGATTCATCACGCGACAGATGACACAAGTCTTCAAATCATGGTTGCATTCCAAGCATTCCAAGCACCAGAGACATGCAAGCTGTGGGTCTGTCACCAACATCTGTTGATGAAGCCGGTTTTCCTAGTGGACATCTCAGCCACACCAGGAGAATTAATTCTCAAAAACAACTTCAACAAAACATCGAAAAAGTGAGAGATGGGGTAGGTCTCCCCGAATCTGCACTGACTGGGGCAGAAAGAAAAGAACTAATGTCAGCGCACGGGGTTGCGCCTATATAGTAAGCCTGGGCGTAGTGGACGTAGTGGGGCTACGTGGAGCAGCGCGTAGTGTGCCCAAATCTACGCACACTCACGCGCTCCGCGTAGCCCCACTACGCTTCGCCCGCCTCCCGCCCGCCCTCCTTTTAAAATAATGAAAACTATTATAAAAACATTAAATATAATGCCTTAGCTGTAGCGCGGTGTCTCCGGGGCTCCCTCTTCCTGGTTTACAACTTCTTTCCACAAATGCGCATGCGCGGACGCCCGCACATGCGCATTTCTCGCATTTGTGGAAAGAAGTTGTCAACTAGGAAGAGGGAGCCCCGGAGACGCCGCGCTACAGGTAAGGCATTATTATTGAATGTTTTTCTAATAGTTTTCATTAATTTAAAAGGAGGGCGGGCGGGAGGCGGGTGGCGGGCGGCAGGCTGCTCTGCTTCGCCCTGGCATGTGCGTAGCGCTGCCTGCTACGCCTACTTCGAAAACTGCGAAGCAGGCAGCGCTACATACATTCTGTGGGCGAAGCGGAGTACTACGCCCGGGGTTACTATATAGGCCCTGTGCACGTCATTTTTGGCGTGGACAATGCGGACAACACCACGCGGAGCCGATGGATGCCATCTACTGGCGTTCAGGGGTAGTGCTCACAAGAAAAATTAAAGATCCAGTCTGATGCCTGGGTATAATTCTAAGGTGAGGAATTTGTGGCTAGAAGTCTCTATCGGATCATATTTTTGTGGCTCAGTGAAGGATATTTGACAGGTAATTGATTCCTGAAACCTCATTGTGCTTGACTAATGAAACAGCATAATATGCTATTTAGCCCTGAGTGGTCATTGCTTTTATGACATGTTGAAGTATAGATGTATATATATATATATATATTTATCCAACTTCCAATATACACCAAAATGGTGGCAAATAGATTCCAAACATTCCTAAATGTTCCTAAGGCGTATTTTCCTTTTTGTTAGACAGGAAATGACCAACCTAGTGCGGGGTAAGCTATAGAGAAAAGTAAATAATAATAAACTCACTATTAGCTCAATAATACTAATGTAAAGTCTTCCCTGCTGGTCAGGCCCTCTTTTTTGCTGCAGTTCCTCACATTACATTAGCATATTTAAGGGCAAGACAACTGTTGTGTGTTGCAGCCACTCATAAGCACGTATCTAAACATATGCTACCCATCCATAAACACGCTGTATATGGAGGGACATCCAGACTGAAAAGCCTTTCTGAGCTCAGCATGTCCCTTTGCATCATCCTGCAGTAGGAGTAAAAAGTGAGACATTTTGTGTACTCAGTGCGGGGTATGGGACTGACACATGAATTGTAGGCAGTCTTGCAAATTTCCTGATGGTTGGCTACCTTAATGCGGTGCAGTAAACACAATTGGCATTTTTTACAAGGGCACATAGAGAAGAATAGGGGGGGCTGTAAACTATCTTGTGGAGTGTGCTTCCAAGCTCGTATAGGCCCTGCCTGCTCTGGCGTCATACCATTTATTTATTGTTACTTCTGGAAAATGTATTCCAGAGCCCATGAATTAGAGGTGGCAGCAGAAGGGGCATGAGCCTATTCTATCTGGGGCACAGATAAGAGGACAATTTAGGGGGGAAAAGATCAGGGAATTTAATTTTCTTTTGCTTCGAATGAAAGAGGAGAGCGTTTCAAGCAGGACACAGCCATAAGAAAGTATTATTTTGCTTAAAAATCTCAAACTCAAACGTGCTGATCTGGTGCAATTCTATATACCTTCTGGTTCTGCTGTAGTCATCAGACAGATATTGTGCCACTGGGTGTATGGTCCGTGGGTTATTAGCTGAAAGGTTATTCAGGGAGCGAACATCAGAACATCCATTTCAATTTACAGAGAGACCAATTCGGCTCCACAAGAAGGACAGAGAGGATGTTTTTCAACCAAAAAGGTTTATCAACAAATCTGTCAAAGTTATAGGTTTTATTCTTTAAGCACACATTCAATATCAGGAATCAGTCCTTCTAGATATGTCAAGTGAAGGACAATGGAAATCAGACTACCATACAGAAACTGCCCTCATTTAACATAAGCATCTGAAAGTGGTAAACGGGAAATCCTAAGTAGCAGGCCTCAGCCTCACATGAACCAAGTTAAGGTTCAGGTTAAAGGGCAGGAACATTCAAGAGTCTGGAAGCTGAGCTAGGAAAGGTCTTTCCTTAGTGAAGTTAGGATGGACCTGCTCTAATGAAACTAAAATATACAGTTGAAATATTAAAGTTTGTTCAGAGCTCTTTCACAGGTTCTCCCCAAAGATGGGGCCAATCAGGGCATGCCGTCTTCTTGGTGCAGGTAAACTCCCTTCTTTCTCATCAAAGGCACACACAGCTGCACAATCTTGGAAATTGGTACAGGAGGATCTTCCCATCTCCACACACAATGTAAATCACAGCAGACTGTCACTCAAAACGAATCTATCTATAAAGAAAGCAATGAGCTATTCTTCTTAGCTATTATGATGTTCCTGCAAGGAAGAGAAAAATGTGAACGCATATTTTCAAAAACATCTTTAAATCAGCAATGAAACTTCAGACATCAAAAGTCTAGTTGCAGTTAGAGCAATTTTAAAATGTTCATTTAGTTAGCATGAAGATACAACAAGCTAATAATTGTACTTCGTTATATAAATTGTGTCATCTTTATGCGTATATGGCCACACATTTGCACACAGATTCATATATGATTAATAAAGATCATAGAGCACAACATTTGTACTGCTCCATTGCTAAAACACAAACATTGCTTTGGAAGAAAAAAAAATCAAATTTCTATGGTTCTGGGAATTATATGGGACCCAAGTGTTTGCACAACATCTAAGCTCCTCTCTGGTTAGTGCTTACGACAATGCCGATAGTACTCTCTTTAAAGTACCTAACTCAGTTCTGTAAATCACAAATGGAGAAATATTAATATATCTTTCTGGTTGCCATCTTTGAACGGAGAGTTCTTGGAAGGGTTTAATTTTGTCCAGTGACGCTTGGATGGAGCTTGCCATGAACCTCATGATTCCGTCATGCCCAAAAATTATCTTAACAGATCTTTATTTTTGGGTACAACGACTTCATCAATAGCTTGAGTGAGGGAAAACTTAGGCTTGATTCCTGAAGCAGAAATAGTGTGCCCTAAGTAGTCAATGGATTCAGCCATGAATTTACATTTATCTGTACCTAAAGTAACCCCATATTCTTTGAATTTATTAAGAACTCTCCTGAGAGTAAACAAATGCTCAAACCTGTTTTTTGAAAAAATTAAAACATCGTCCTGATAAGCTTGGACAGAGTCAATACCCTTTAATATGTGATCCATAAATCTTTGAAATACGCTTGCCGCAGATGCTAGACCAAAAGGAAGTCTAAGATATTTAAATGCACCAAAAGGTGTTACAAATGTGGTCAGGTCAGTGGATGATTTAGATAATGGTATTTGATGATAAGCTGACCTTAAATCCAGAATGGTAAAACAGGTTGCACCAGCTATGTTGGATAACAAATCCTGAATTTTTGGTAAAGGATGACAATCCACTATAATACTCTTATTAAGTGTGCGTAAGTCAGCACATAGACGAATAGAATTGTCCTTTTTTCTTACTATTACAATTGGACTAACCCATTCTGATGATTCTGTAGATTGAATAATACCTTCTTTGACCAGCTTATCTAGCAGTATTTTAAGGTAATTTCTAACACTTAATGGAACTGGTCTCGCTTTATGAGAAATTGGGATAGCATTTTCTTTTAGTTTGATGACATGCTCTACTTTCTTAACTTTACCAATGTTTGTTGTAAAAACTTCAGGATATTTTGTAAACATGGTTTCAGCAATATTCGTACAATCATGCGAATTATTATGATTATTACCATTAATAGAAGAAATTGTAATTTCATCATTAATTTGAATAGGATTTTCAGAGCCAGGAACTAGTTTCAAGCCCATCCTAGCTAAATCCTGCCATCCAATAATATTCTTACCTTTAGGAGCTACGTACATTTTTGTTAAAACAAGTAATAAATTCCATGAAATACCCATGCATGTCGATTATATGACCACCATATGCTTTTGGAACAATGTCCAAAGCTAATAAGGGTTTCTTAAATGTCCAACACTCTTCAAAAAGAGTGTCTGAAACAATAGTGACTGGTGCTCCAGAGTCAGCCATCATATCAACCTTAACATTTCCAATAGTGACTTCACATAATGGTTCCTTAAATTTCTGAGTGGAAGAAGTCAGATCTAAAGAATCAATAGAAAGCATAAGTCTTTCAAGATTATCATCAAGTGACTGAATAGGTTCAACATTAACATTTCTAGAAGTATCATCAGAAGTATCATCAGTGTCTAAATTACTAACCCTTACTATTTTCTTGCTTCTACAAACCGTATAAAAATGACCTATTTTCCCACATTTGGTACACTTCTTACCTAGTGCCATACAAATAGGGCTATCACCTAAATGTGATTTTGAACCACACCTAAAATAAAAAGAGTTAGTTTTGACCTGTACAAAAACAACACCAAATGCACCACTTAAACAATGTCATTCAAATAAAGTCCAAGTTCTTAAGTTATTTTTAGTTTTTTCAAAAAAGCTCTTCTTTATTATACAGTGAGTATTGCAATTAAAAAACAATTTTCCAACACAGCCAAAGCAGCCGACGCGTTTCGTCCACCTCTGGACTTCTTCAGGGCAAGGAAAAATTGAGAGGGATTAATAATGTCTTCACGTTCTAGGTTTCTTGTTCAGTTCCCTCACAGTTTCAGATATCCAAATTGTGGCAGTTAGAGGTCAATGTTTTTAATGTCTTGTAGAAAGCTAAAAATCAGAGTAGCGAAGTCTTAAGTTGGATAGCCCAAATGAGGCTTGACAGAAATAATGTCCTGTCGAGCTGCTGCTCGACAGGACAGGTGGATTTTGACCTCGTTTCTGAGATACGGACTCGGGTATCTCTACCGTGCTATAGCTGCCCTACAATTTGAATGAAATTTTGATACTGACCACCATTATTTCTGTCAAGCCTCATTTGGGCTATCCAACTTAAGACTTCGCTACTCTGATTCTTAGCTTTCTACAAGACATTAAAAACATTGACCTCTAACTGCCACAATTTGGATATCTGAAACTGTGAGGGAACTGAACAAGAAACCTAGAACGTGAAGACATTATTAATCCCTCTCAATTTTTCCTTGCCCTGAAGAAGTCCAGAGGTGGACGAAACGCGTCGGCTGCTTTGGCTGTGTTGGAAAATTGTTTTTTAATTGCAATACTCACTGTATAATAAAGAAGAGCTTTTTTGAAAAAACGAAAAATAACTTAAGAACTTGGACTTTATTTGAATGACATTGTTTAAGTGGTGCATTTGGTGTTGTTTTTGTACATGTATTTTCCAGTCACTGGAACGGCATTGTGCTGGCGGGTGTCAACCAATATTGCACACTTAAGGTGAATGGACTATATCACCACCATTTATATTGAGTTATTTTAAATCCGGTGCTGCTCTAGAGGGCTACCGCTAGCATTGTGGTTTGGTTGTTCATAGTTAGTTTTGACCTGCTTTTGGAAAAAAGGTTTTAGAATGTTGGCCTGAGAGAAATATTGTTAATGTTAGGATCATTTTGAATCATGTAACAGGTGAAATATTGTCATTGCTTAAACATTTTGACGTTATAATAGCTCTCTCAATTCCTTTTGCAATGTCAATAACCTCAACTAAGGAAGGATCTCTGCAGCTGAGAAGACGTTCCTGATTTTTTTTTGTGAAAACAGCTGTAAACAAACTGATCCCTTATGTAAGAGTCTAGCTCAGCCCCAAAGTTACAATTCGCCGCCAGGTTTCTTAAAACTGATATATAATCTTCAATGGATTCATCTGAATTCTGTTTTCTTTTCATAAAGTTAAATCTCTCAAGCATCACACTTGGTTGCTCTAAAAACGTTTTGTTTAATCTGTTGACAGCATCAGTGTAAACGTTCCATCCATCTCCTTCACCTGGTGGTGGGATGGTGACAGGTAAATTGTCAAAAGTTTCTCGCCCAGCACTGCCCAAAAAACTGTAAAGAATTGCAAGTTTGCGTTTGGGTGAATATTCCTCAGCATCTATTGCCACAAGGTAATTCTCAAAGGCTTTCCTGGTCTTGGAAGAAGCTGATCTAGCTGACATATTTGCTGAGAGGCCATTTTGTCTTTGTTCAACTATAGAAATAAAGTTGTAGGCATGTTGAGCGTATAAAAATCAACTTACTTTTGCCTTAGAGTGACTCCCTGGTGAGCTCTCCTTAATTTTCTCCGTTACCCGATGATTATGACACGTGCATGTGGGACCAATAGCGCTGCGCGTTTGAAATGTGTGAAAATTAGATTACGCGCTTGGGGCCAATGACAGTGCATGTTTGGGTAAAGAAGAGACGTTGCCTTGTGAGCTAATCCAACGGGTCCTGTTATCACGTATTGAAGTGTAGAGCTCACCGAATAAGAGACGTTTTAGTTCATTGGCTGTTCCTTCGCTAATCCGGAAACTCCTCTTTTATTAATCGAGGCTTGTAAAGAAGCTTCCTTAGCAAGACGGGAGTGAAGATTAATCCTTTGGATACCGGTAGGAAGCACAAATCGTTGTGGTGTTGGCTTTTTATTTTATAAAAATAACTTGTCGCCAAATGAAACGTGCATATCTTTATGTGAAATGAAGAATAATCCAACGTAGACAAGAAGAAAGTTGATCTCGAAGGTTTATTCCAGTAAACATGAACACACCACTGGAGTGCGTCCTTCCTCTCTGAAGTATGAACGGCAACTGTCTACTGATACCGTTCATAGTTCAGAAAGGAGGTTCAATGCACGGGGATGCATCTTCGAGAGATGCTCATTTCACATAACATCAGACAGCATGCGCGTGTAACATGAACCACGCGCATGCAAGTTACAACAACACAAGCTCATCTACAGAATGTGAGAACGTAACAAAGCGTACATAAACATATATGGAGTATATTACACCCCCCCACGAAATCTTTTTCAGCCCCCCCCTGAAATTTGGCTCTAGTTGCCCGTCTGAGGTAACCAGTTGCCTAGTTACAGCTCCACCTTTTCAGTTCACAGTGAGGGCTTGTGTTCTCTTGCCAGCTAAAGCTATTGCTGATTCTTCTGCATCTGTATGACTGTTCTTGAATATGGTTGTCTTGTGTTAGTTCTTACGTAGCTTGCATTACGTTTTGATGTAATAGACTCCGTGCAGGAAGATTTGTTGTATACAGAGTGGGACACGGATGTGTCACCAGGCTCCTCTTCTTATTTTGAAATAAGCTACATTTACCTTAAATTAGTGTTGGACTCTTTACTAGACACAACACTGGCAACGAGTTGATGGTTATTTGTAGCGGTTGAGTGCAGCTGAAAACTAGACAGTGAGCCAGTATCTTTTCACTCGGTGTGAGGATCTGAAGACTTCGGATCAGGGCTCTTACAGGTGGACTTTGAGTGTTTTGTGGTATTGGTGCTTGTGGGGACATTTCTGAAGGACACTAAATGTGGGTGATTATTTGCCTTTTACTGACCTTGCGGTGAAACCATTGAGGTGGTGCATGCTACAGCTGTTGGTCCCGGCTCGAGCCTTTCACTCTGGTCTCATGAACTGTGTCTTGCAAGTTTAGATTTCGCCACGTGTGAGCTCATATGCTCTCCAAGACTCCTTATGGACTTCTCATTGCGTAGCAGCAAACTTGGTTCCATCAGGGTGCCATTATGTTGGGAGCAAGGTGTGTGTTCAAGTAATTCATGATGTGTGCAGCTGTTTTTTTCACATCTAGTTGCCCATTGAGTCAAGATACTGATTGATGGAGGTTGCCGATTGAGTGGAAGCGTACTGTCACAGTATATGGATTTTAAGCCTGTTTACAAAGGTACTGTGCTCAATCCATACACTTGGTTCCTTTTGCAATATCTGCTACTTGTATTGGGAAGCTTGAGATTGTTGGCGTCTGTCTAGATTTTATCACCCAATTATTACTCTCTAATGCTCAACATCGGATGTTAACTTGAAGCATAAAGACCTTGAAGGGAGTATTGATTGTAAAATGTCTTTTCCCAACTTCTTGTCATTTTGTTGTGGTGAAGTAAGTATTTTGACCTAGTACAGCATCTCTAGTGAAGTGAGGACAGTGAACACTTCCATAACAGATTAAACATGAGTCATCAGAGTTTCTCGTTGCACCCTCCCCAGTCATTCCAGTCAATGGCTACTGATCCACCAAAGCTTTTGTGTGAATGGAAGGAATATTTCCTGAATTATATAGCTACTGTTGACGGGGAAGAGAGTTTGTCTCCAGAACATAAGAAACATATACTGTTACATTCCTTGGGCCCTTTGGGTCTTAAGAATTATTTGCAGATTGTTTTTGAAAATCACACGCTGTGGGGGATATTGATGTATTTCATGCTTCCATTATTGATATGAATAACCTCTATGCACTTGAAGTATGTATTGGTATCACTTGTTAAAAGTTCTTCCAGATGAAGCAAAACAAACATGAGTCTATTGATGAGTATGTGAGCACGTTAAGGAAGTTACACACAGATTATTAGTTTGGGGATTTGCTTGAGGATCTTATCAGGGATCATGTAGTGATGCATGCTAGTAATTCAGCAATTCAAGAGTGACTGTGGTTGAATTATGACACTGATCTGGATACCATTTTAGCTTTTGTACGCAAGGCTGAAATCTCTAGTCGTTGTGCCAGTGCGTTAAAAGGGGAAGAGAAGGATTCTAATGCAATCATAAAATCAGATCTGCACAGAGCAGAAAAGCAAGAATCAGTACCAACAAATCAAGTACCAATACCAGTGTGAAAGGGAATGGTAAAGATCAATGAGATGTTATTGGTGTGGTAGTTCAGAACATTTGGCTTTCTTCATAGAATGTTGTGCTAACAAAATGCTTAAATGCAGTGCTTTTGGTGTGTTGGAACACTTTGCTAAGGTGTGTCGTAAACAGTCTAAAAGTGTGAAGTGTCCGGCATTTTCAGATTCAGGAGAGATGAATTATGATGGAAATTATGATTTGTGTAGTGATTTAATTATTAAACTTGAGGACAAATTTGTTTTAAATGTCAAGGATGGATGTTTTGTGATTGGTAAAGATAAACCGGAATATCAGATGACTATTGTGGGTGTACAGTTGAGTATATTTGCTGACTCAGGATCTCCTTTTAGCATTATTAATGAGGAGCTTTGGAAAGACAAATCTGTACCTAAAGTTGGGGAAAATGTATTTACTTCTGATATTCACAATGAAGGATACAGTGGCAAAAGAATTGACATTTTAGGGTTCAGACGTTTTACATTTGTATTTAAGAATAGATCTGCTTATAGAAAAATTTACATATCAAAGAAGGGTTCCTTCAGTTTTAGAGTGATGGGACCAAAATAACCTTCACATTATGATTGACCCCAACAGCAAAGAAAAACCTTTAATCCTGGATGAAGGGGTGAAAACTGGTGAGAAGACATTGAGTGACTTTTCAAAGGTATTCAATCAGACTTTTGGCTGTTTGAAAGGTTTCGAACACCAGATTGTCTTAAAGGATGAAGTGTGTCCCAAGATACAATAAGGGCCTGATTACGAGTGCGGAAGGCTCGTCACCACCAGCCATGCGGTGGCGGTCCTTCCGCAATCGTACCGCGATTTTCCCTCCGCCACATTAGGACTGTGGCGAACGCAAAGACCGTCTGCCACAGGTCCGCCAAAAGCAATCTAACAGATTGCCTGGCGGACGGATCACGGCAGCCCTGAATGGTGGTGGTGCCTACCAGGCACCGTCCACCATATCAGGATGCTGGCCATTGCAGGCCTTTCCATGGCAGTGATGCCGCCATGGAAAGGCTAATGGGGATTGGTGAGGGGGCCCATTGCGGGTCCCCTTTGTGTTGGGGGGAGGTGAGGGTGCACTTGGGCGGTAGCCATGGTACCCCCTACATTACACAGCACTACTTGGCAGGCACTGCATGGTGCCTGCCACGTAGTGCTGTGAAATGCACGACATGCTGTTTTAGCATTGCGGCGGGTTCTGCTGTCAGCAGCACCCGCCGCTATGTTTTCTCCAAGTGTCAAACCTCTTGTTTTGAACCTGTATAGGACTGCCCTATGCCTATCGTCATGTTCTCGTTAACACGACACATGAACTAAGACGTCATCCTGGTAAATCTTAACTCCATCTAGGCCATTCATAACGTCTTCCTTACCGTGCTGAAATACAGACGCAGCGGAGTTCAAACTGAAAGGAAGACGAGTGAATTTGCAAGTTCCGAACAGAGTTATAAAAGCCGTCAAATTCATGGAGTCGTCATCATTCTTGACCTGATGATATGCGGCTTTAAGGTCTTAGGTGGAAAACACAACAAACAAATGATGGACGGAATGCTGACAATGCAGACATTCTCCCCCAGTCAAGAGATCTGGGTTAAATCCATCGTTCTTTTGCCCACTACACCACCCCAGTTTAGACATGGCCATATGCAAATCAGTCTTGACCCTGTGCCTCATGGGAAACACAACAGCCCCCTTCAATTGTGTCAACATTTCTGTGATGTTGGGGAGAGGGTATTTGTCAGAGATGAAGGCACGGTTGAGAGCAGGGAGATCTACACATAGCCTTACCTCCCCGAAAGCTTTGCGAGCAAGAACGACCGGAGCCAACCATTTGCTCGCCTCTGTCTCTACTATGATGCCATTTTTCTTTAATTTCTTAAGTTCAGTGCGCATGGACTCTCTTAACGTCAAAGGTACATTGCGCACTTTACAAGACACCGGAGAGGCATCGGCTTTAAGTATGATTTTATGTACATAATCTGAGAGACATCCTAACTTCTCAGAGAAGACATTTCTGAATTCAGTGCATAAGTCACACTCATGATTGGCTTTGAGAGAGCCATTGGAAATAGAATTCAAAGAGTCAGTAGTTGGCAAATAGACTGGATCAGTAGAGATGTCTCTGAGAACAATAAAGGGATCACCACCAGGGATCAAAGAGACACACAAGTCTGCCTCATGAATCCAACTAATGATACCATCACCCCTGCAAGAGATATACATTTTACCAGCAGTGAGCCTCCCTTTGTAGTCTATGTCTCCCAAAAAATAACCAAATAATTTTATTGGTTGGCCACCATAAGCTAGGGGCTTGATATCAGGTTTAAAAATGTTTACTTTTCCTTTTAACATTTTGTCCCCAAAAGCTTTGGGGACAAGGGAGATTTTTGCTCCAGAATCAAAGAGCATCCTAATGTTGTGATTGTTCACCATTACAACGTCTACTGGACTTTTACTTTTATTCTCCCCAACATGAAGTAAGACTTCACCGCAATGTAATTCATCATAGTCAGAATTGTTCTCATCCTCTAAGAAAACTTCCTTCACTCATTTCCCTTTCTTATATTTGTGTGCTCTACATGCTTTAGCCACATGTCCTAGCTTCCCACAGTTATGGCATTTGGAAGTAAGGGCAGGACAGGATTTATCATTGGCTAAGTGACCAAACATATCACAGCGAGAACATTTTACTTTAAACTCTTTCTTATAGTTAAATGTAGAAGATTAATGAGGTGTTTGTTCAGAGAGTTTCAGGGGTGCTTTCATAATTTTTTTAACTTTTTCCTCCACAACAACCTTTCCATTCAAATTGTTATTTTCTTTTTTTATAAATTCTAAGCAAGCGAGAGAATGTTCAATTCTCTTTGCAATCGAAACGACATCATCCAATTTGGGATCGTCTTTCTGCCACAAATTATCTATGATTTTCTCAACATTGCAGCCTAGCATAAATTGGTCACGGATACATTCTTCAAATAACCCCTCAAATTTGCATATAGCACCTAGTTTCCTGAGATCATTAATGTAAAACTCGACAGATTCTTGCGGTCTTCGTATTCTTTTACCAAAGTGGTATCTTTCTAAAATTGTACTAACTTTAGGAAGATAGTGGTAGTCAAGTTTTTAAAAAAATATCTCAAACTTGTTGTGACCATCAGCATCAGAATCACACAAATTAGGAAGGTGTTCATAGACTTCTTGGCCTTCGGAACTCAAACAATGTAAGAGCAAGGCAGATCTCCTTTCAGCGCTATGAGAGACTCCGCACACTCTAGCATAATTGAGGAAAACTTCTTACATTTAGATCATCGTATGTTTGGCTCACCAGGGTTTGAGAGAAAGAATGGAGGAAGGGTGACATTTTGCATACTTAAATACGTAGCAGGTCAAGAAAATGGAAGAATGAAAGTTATATGTTGTGTACCTTAATAGAATGATTTCACTGGAATTAACAATGTCAAGCACAGCAAAAGGAAAGGTATAATTAACAATGTCAAGCACAGCAAAAGGGAAAGGTATAGGGTAACCTTCTATAGGTGCACTTGTTGCAACATAAATTAATTAAATATTCATTTCCACTAAAGTATTGCGTGCGTGAGCAGGTAACGGCGCAGGCAAATATTAATTGAGGAAGGCGCTAAGATTTGGGAATAGAAACAACATCCGCATATGCTATAAAAGTCTCAGAATAGCAGAGTAGAATGAGTAAATGTAAACGCTGTAAGAGGAAACAGGGCTAGCCTTCTTGTAATTCTTGACGCGCCGGAAGAGAAAGGGAAATAAATCTGAAGTAGTGACAAGGAAGCCCTTGTAGTTAAAGTTAGTTCAAGTTTAAGAAAGCGCTTGGAGCAAAAGTTAGTTTAAGTTTAAGCACAGCGTAGTAACAGTTCTTTGGGGTTGGCCAGACCCACAGTAGTGTTAGGACATTCCGTAGCCTGGAAGAGAGAGGCAGCTTGTCCTTTATGAAGTTTGAAAGTCCCAGATTGTCACCAGTGTGAAGAGGTGAGAGGACAGCATAGAACATGTAATATCTTCTTTATTGAAAGATCATAGTAAACAGGAACGTGCTATCCATACGGAGCACCAACAGCATATGAGCAACGGTGTTCCAGATAGTCATACAAAGGATGCACATTCCAGAACCTTATGGGTTCTATTAGTAAGGCAACAGATGGAAGACATGAAGGCGAATTACATTAACAAAATAAGAATACCACACATCTTCCCCCAAACATTGTTAAAGAACAAGTAAGAAAGAAAACATTTATCGCAAAACAAAGTCTTGTAGAGTAACAGGGATTTTTGAAGTGCGAGAACTTCTGCGTAAAGCAGATGGAAAATCAGAATGTGTCACAGGAACAAAAGGTACAGACTGACTACAAGAACGCATGGGAGCAATTCTGCCTAAACTCCATATGCACCTATCATCAACTTTAACAGCATTGTGGAACAGTTTAATCACTTTAAAAGGTTGAGAGAACTTAGTAACAGCAAACATTTGAGGGAAACGTACCCTCACTTTGTAATATCTTCTTTATTGAAAGATCATAGTAAACAGGAACGTGCTATCCACACGGAGCACCAACAGCATATGAGCAACGGTGTTCCAGATAGTCATACAAAGGATGCACATTCCAGAACCTTATGGGTTCTATTAGTAAGGCAACAGATGGAAGACATGAAGGTGAATTACATTAACAAAATAGGAATACCAGTCACCTTAACAACAACATAGTTATTGACCAGTTTCCGTTAGCACTGATTAATGAAATGTTGATGTTGTTGAATGGAGCAAGATAGTTTTCCACATTGACCTATCATGAGAGTATCGTCAAATACTTCTGACAACTGATTTAAGGTGTTCGACAGCTTTTATAACTCCAATCGGTTGTTTCCAGTTTAAGCGTATGCCTTTTGGCCTGGCTTCCGCCGCTCCAATTTTCCTAAGACTGATGTTTCAGTTGTTTGGTGAAACCGAAGGTGTCAGATTGTTTATGGATGACATCCTTATTTTTAGGAAGACAAAAATTGAATGTGATATGAGGTTAAGAGACGTTTTGAGCTCTTTAGAGTCAAAATTATTTAAGGTGGAGTTTTCTAAATGTGCTTTTGCTCAGGATAGTGTCACTTACTAGGGCCATTTTATTAATGCAGAGGGTATAAAACCCTAAATTGGCATTAATTGATGGCACTCAATGTGCCCCAGCACATGTAATAAAGATGAATTTAGATACTTCATTAGTCTGGCTAAGTTTTGTTTGAAATATATTCCAAATTTCGCTGAGAAAACGTTACACATTAGACAGCTGCTTAAGAACAAGAACAATTTTGAGTGGTTTGTGGATTGGGAGTTGGATTGTCAGAGCGTGAAA
This sequence comes from Triturus cristatus, assembly GCF_964204655.1. NCBI lineage: Eukaryota > Metazoa > Chordata > Amphibia > Caudata > Salamandridae > Triturus > Triturus cristatus. The sequence goes on along the minus strand of NC_140584.1, from coordinate 825,605,855 downwards.
GAATCTATTGCAAATGTTGCCTTTTTAAAGGTTTTGACCCTGAAGCTCATTGTGTTATTACTGCTGCTGAAAATAATATGGATCTGGGGTCATGATTGACCCAAATTTGTGATGGTGGTCAGATCTATTTCTCCCACTGAGGCCAAATATTCTGTGATTGAAAAGGAGTCTTTAGCATGTGCATGGGCATGTAATCATTTAGGAGCTATTTTTTGGGGTAAGCTTTTTAATTCGATGTGATTATAAACCTTTAGTGAAGATATTGACTGAGGAAAGCAGTGTGAATGTGTCTCCCAGGTTGACAAGATTTTGTGTTAAATTGCAAGATTACAACTACAACATGGTTTAGTGCCTGGGAGGGTTAACGTTATGGATGATTTATTTGATCAAGGATTCCCAAACAATTGGAAGAGTGTGAAGATGAAGCATGGACTTAATTTCAGGTGGCATATGTTCATTATTCAAGTCACATAGCTATCAATAAGGAAAAGGTTATAGAGTGTAAAAAGATGGTACTTTGCATCGTGTTAGGTTACATACAAAGAGGTTGGCCTAGCAAAAATGCCATGGATTCATGTGTAAACCGTTTTGGAAAGTGAGTGTTTTGGATGATATTATCTTGAGGGGTGAGTGAGTTGTGCCTCCCAATTCTATGTGTCAAGGTATTGTTAATTTGTGTCATGGAGGTGATTTTGGTATTGTAAGAAAAAAAACAAGTTGTAAAAAAATTGTATTGGCCTGGTATGGATTTTTCCATAGAAAGGCTTGTGAGGTCATGTTTACCTTGTGTTATGGCTGATGAATCAGGAGCAAAAAGATGGGGGTTGCCCTAGTAACCCTACTTCTCAAGGACTAGTTAGATACTGAAAAACGGGAAACAATTGAGAAGCAGGAAAAGATACAGTTATTATTAATTCTAATAATTACATCAATTATTCATAGACAGAGCTCGAACATTTCGAGATCTTTCTTTTATTGGATCTCTCCAGTATTCATATTTTATCCAGACTGAAATAGAGTAACTGCAAATTGTAGTACATAAAACATACAGATTTGCTATATACAAAAATTCAACAAAGTCCAACAAAACATTACAAAACTCAAAACAACGACAAATCTGGTCCCTATAAAAAAGACTCCTATCTTTCACACATCTACTTGTGGGACGCTGTGCATAAAATTCCTGTACATTCACTCTACGCGATAGTCTCTGGGGTCCGTGTGTATTTGCAGAGAATTTATTTTTTAGATCTTAACAAGACACACAGTGTATTTAATACATTCAACGGTCCAGGCCTTCCAGAGACTTCAGAAATGGGGTGTCGACGCGTTTCAGCCTTTCAATTATAGGCCTCTCCAGGACATAATGAAAGAAGGAGCAAAAAAATATATCTCAAACTTGAAACATGTCAATGCAAGAAGGGTTCCAAATCTTCAGCTGCAGAGAAGAGTTGAATTATTGCAAGGCCCGTGGGCTACCGAAAAGCAGTGTTCCTGGAGAGGTCGAAGAGAGAAAGTACATACACATACGTGCCCTTTTGATGAAAAGCTCCGCTCCTTACCCGACAGTCCACTACTTCGTTGACTGTTGGCGCTTGCGGCGCAAAGGTCAGAATCCGGCGTGCTGGGTGCAGGGTGTCACCTACGTGCCATCCAGGACATGGCTGATGAATCACACAGCACTTTTAGACCTTTCCATGTTTGCTGGGGTTATTCCTGTGGCAGTCTATTTTGATAGATATCATGGGTCCTGTGGGTTATTCTCCAAAATACAATAATAGCTTAAATTGTTTTGTTCTCAAGGTGGCCCGTTGTGGAAGTGGTGAATAAAATTGATACCAATTCCGTTTTAGAAATGTTTGGATGTTGTGTTTACTTCTAAAGGCATTCCTATGACTGTTTTGAGCAATAATGGTGTACAGTTTCTCTCTAAAAATGCTAAAGGTTATTTTAAAAGAATTGTTTTTAAGAATGAAACCATGTCGGTGTATAATCTAGTGGAAGCAGTATGGTTGAGCGTTTCAACAGGGTTATAAAGAATGTGATTGTAATTGGCAGTGCAGGGTGGTTTATCTTGGGAACTCCAATTGGAGAAAGCAGTTGTGGCTTACAGGGTATCTGTGAATGATACCACAAGATTGAGTCCTTTAGTAGACATGAGAGGTAGGAATCCCTAAACCAAGTACAATCCAGGGTGGGTATTTAAGTCTTATGTGGAGTATTGGAATATTGAAGAGGTTGAAGAGAGTTTGAAATGTAACCAACTGAAGCATAACAAGTGTTATGATCCATGGAGGTTAGTGTTGGTCAGTGGGTCACAGTAAGAAAACCTGGGACAATTTCCAAGTGGGACATGCAGTTTGCGAAACCTCTGGAGGTAACTGAAATTCTGGGTAATCCTGTTCGTTTGAGAGATGACAAGGTGAGGAATCTTAAAATGATAGCTAAAAGTAGCATGCTAGAGAGAGATGGTGACATATAGGGGAAGGGAAATCTGGTTGGCGATTATCTACTGTGTGGCATGTTTGAGGTGGAGGATCTTTCTTTCAAGGAAGGTGTGAGTTTACCATTGAGGGTGGAGGGAAATACCACTCCAACGGATGTTTCACTACAGTATTCATGCGATACAATGTCTTTACATAATGGGAGCCTCCTTTTTGTGTTGACATTTCTCCTTTACAAGTGGGTTCTTTGCAGGTGGATTCCTTGCTTGGGGCATAGGTATTTGCATAGTACGGGTAGGAAACATCCTGCGTGGATGAAGGATTCCATTATACAAGTGATGACATGTCTATTTGAAAGTTTCGGACTGTTCTAAAGAGGACACTACTATTTGCATGTTTGCTTTGGTATTTATCTTTAATCCAATTGGTTGACAATTGACATGTCTATTTGAAAAGTTTTGGATTGTTTTAATGATGACACTTCTATTTTAGGTTTGTTTTCTTATTTATCTTTAATCCCATTGGTTGACTATTGACAAGTTATGTTTGATGTATCTTATGTTTGTTTTGTTTTATTTCGGGTATTGAAAGGGGGATGTGTGTGTTGTTTCTTACGTAGCTCGCATTACATGTTGATGTTGCTCCAGCGCGAAGGGGCAAATTTACATATCCTCCCTGCGTCACAGACCCGTCGTCACACTAACTCATTCACACACACATTCATTGGTGGGGCCCATAACACCAACACTCATACATTTCTCTCACGAGTCTGCTCACAGGAGGAACGATGCGCTGGACATGTGGGGGGGTACCTTATTACCTATAGGAAAGAAAGATTTATTACAGTATATACATATTTACATTAACACCTATAGGATCCTAACCTTAACATCAAGGCACTCCACCACTTGGTCGAGTGGACCGACTGGTTGATGGTGATTTAGAACCAGCTAAAACACATTTAAAGCTTCAGAATCCTCTAGTAACCTAAATAAAGAACCACAAACTCATTATTTTGTTAATCAATATTTAGTTTATCTAATCTTTGTTTCAATTTTTCTAAATTAGCATTTCAGTCAATCAGATTTGAATTTCAGTATATCAACACAAATTGCATGACATTTTATATTTACCTATTCTTACTATCAGGGTTATTCTCTAATTCAATTGGCTCTGCATAACCCAAATTCTTTGTTCAATCGTCTCAATCAGAAGCAGGCCAAGACTCAAAAAGTCCAGAAAAGTTATTTGCTCGGCACGACACAGTCCCAATGATCTCCAAAGGACCAAGTAATCGTGCAAGTGAATCGATCACGGAACGCACTCTCCTCCGGATATGATCTGCTCTTTTCCTCTCTATTCTACTACCCTTTTTATAATACATTTCTGGTAACATGAAACATTTCTTAGACTACGAGAGACTATGATTGGTCCATTTGGTGAAATTTGTAATAAGGTCCAATTTTCCCACTGACTTGGGTTCTCAGAGAAGTTGCTGGGTCACTTCCTCAGTCTATGTCATGCTCATGCAACATTGTTGAATCTTGGTTATGTGTGACCATTGTTTCCTCTAGTGATTTTCACTGACTGAAGTTTGGCAGTCCTCCATGTTCCTATCCTTGACCAGGAACACGGTGCTCTGAATTGAGGATGCCTGGAGATCTTCGGAACCATCCGAGTCTGCGCAGAAGACATCGCGCTCACAAGACGGTGGCCACTTCCGAACTCCATTTTGAATGTCATGGCTTTGCAGGCCCGAATGCCAACATAAGCAAAACAAACATAACAAATCATTAATATGCGGAAATGAAGATTCTAATGTTAAAACCCACACTAATCCCTTTATGTATTAGTATTTTCCTAGCTTATAGCGACATTTAAAGCAACAATACTCACCATTTGGCATCAACAGGAACGCAAACGTCACCAAAGCAACATAAATCATGCAATATTCTATCAACAGAAATACTATTGTTAATAGGCGTACCACAATTAGTTATTAGGGTTATTCTGCCATGCAAATAGCAATGAGTCCCACGTGTAATTTGTGTTTACCAAAAATGCATATTGTTGGTTAGTATAACACAGCACACAGTTAATTGAATTTAAAATATAAATCGATTACGTAATTAGTATTTTGATGCAAAATAGAGAAGGTATACAAAATTTTGCTTTACCTGCTCCATCAATCCCCCCTTTGGTGATTTTTAATATCACCATAAATTCCCTTTAATTTTTATAACATTTTTAACAGAAATGAATTCAGTTCTCTTAAGTTTTGTTAGGTCACATGATTGTTTCCCCTGTTTCACCCTCTCTTGTCTTTTTATATACATTCTCTTTCCATTCTTCCAATTCTACATCTTCCATTTCGCTTTCCTTTCTTTCTTTCTCTTTTTTCTTAGCAGTTTCTCTTTTTATATGATTTTGTAATTTTAGTCTTTTGCAACATAAACATCCTTTTCTCAAAATAATACTAAAAATATCACATATGTTACTGGAATTAGAATTTTACCAATAAATGTACTACCTAATTTTAGTAAAAAGTTTTTAATAGTAGAAAACCCTTTTCCAATCTTTTCCCAAACAACTTCAACCTCCAATAGAACAATCTCCTCTTGCAAGTCAGTTATATTCTTAATGTATGTCTTTAAATCCTGACTTTCGTCAGGAATATAAGTACAACAATGTTGAACCTTCAGCATTTCACAGACTCCTCCCTCTTTGGCCAAAATAATATCAAGGGCAAGTCGATTTTGCATTACCATGGCTCGCATGGCAACCATTTCTGTATTTACTAATAAAAATCCTCCAGCAGTACTTGTCGATAAGCGATCCACTACTGTAGACAATTTTCTAATTTTGTGTGCATTCAGAGATAATCCAACGGCTGGTATCAATGCTCCAAAAATATCCCCTAAAATTTCTGACGAACTCTCCCTCCTTCTACTTGTTAGTTGTCTACCTATCTCATGTGCACCGTCTTTTCCCCTTCCCACATGAAATATCTTTGGGAAGACCAGGCCTAGATAACATGTGCAATACCAATGGTCCGGTAATCGATAATAAGCTTTGTTCCCACAGATAAAATATAATCCAGGGAATACCAGATCATTTCCTCCTTTAAATCCCCATCCACCCATTATTCTATAAGTATCATGGCAGTCAATCGCACCTATGTAGTAATTAACATATACAGTTTGATTTCTCCTAATACACAATTTCCCTTTCTGAGGCCAATCTAAAGCCATAGCTGGTCTAGTTTCCCATTTCAAATGTTTTTCTCTTTCAACGTCCCAGACTGTCTTTTCTACCTTTCCCGCAGGTATCTTCTTTTGCATTCTTATTCTCCTTTCTTCTACCATATCTAGAAAAGTATTTTCTTCTTTCTTCAAACTACAAGTAAGATTACTTCTAAATACTGATTCTAAAGTTAATTCTCTAGTTTCTAGGAAAAATTCACCTAAAACTTTACCAGGTTTTACTCTATTCAGTTCAGGAGCTACAGGTACTTGTGAAAAAATGTTATCTACATCAGAAAAATAATATTCTAGTTTCCCTGTTTTATAAAACAAACTTGCTAATACACTACATGTTATTCCATATGTTACTGGAAGGTGGTGATATGTCACTCCCTCAGACACAGATGCAGGTAACTGCATGCCTACGTAGCAGTCTCTCACATCGATTGTTTTTACATATTCATACAATAATTTTGAGAAAACATTATTAGAAAAATCAGTTATAGACCTATCCTTATGTAAGTAAGTTCTATCTATTTCTTTAATCGGATGAATATCATGAATCATTTCTGCATCAGACTTATTCTCGCTATGACATTCTATCGTTTCAAATGTTACTTTAAATGAAACTATTAAAGCTAACGCACTCCACAGAAGCATTAGTAATCCTGTACAACAGCAACACACCTTGCACCATCTTCGAAGGAACACACATGTAGATTTTCTACTTTCTGTGTTTGCCATTTCGGAAAATGATCAGTATCTTTTGACTTAGCCTCGTCTACACACAACTAGTTTTGTCTAAACCCAAGGCTCTAGGCGCCTACTTGGTTCTTTTTGGTTATGTCTCTTATTTGGTATTTTCAACGTTTTCTTCTGGAACACCTTGGTTTCCTCAATTTGGCATTTGATCGTCTTTCACTTTACTCTCATAGTCATGAATCTGAATTTCCTGAACATCTGTCTCTTCTCCGATGTCGGACAAGATAACTCTCAGGATTTCCGATGCTTCGTCTTCCTCAACCACTTCTGGTATAATCACCCCTAGCTGCTTCCTCTTGTACTTCAGAAAGTTCCACGTAGGACCATTCTGGTTACTTATACTTCTGGTTGGGTTTCTAAGTCCGTTTTCTTTCCTCTGACGGTGTCTGTTCAATGTCTTTTGTTTTCTCTTGGCTAGACACCTCATTCACTTGTTCAGCTCTAGATGACTTTACTCGTGTCAATCTGTATCTCAATCTCTTTATCTTGTTTGGCCAAACTTCTTCTTTTGCTGGCCGGTTCAACTTATTTCCCTTTTCACTTTTACTTTCACTCTCAGGTCTCCATGCTCTTTTTCTCAGAACTCGACCTTCCTGTGCTTCTTCGTCACTGTCCTCAGATTCAGTTCCACCTTGACTCTTACTTTCAGTAGTTTTTCTTTCCGCAACTTCCTTTTTCTTATCTACTTCTGTCCCTCCTCGTGTTTCTTCCACACAATCTTCCTGCTGACTAACTGTCCCTTCACCTACCTGGATGTGTTGTTTCCCTACACCTCCTCGGGGTTCTTCCGCAACAATCTTTCCCTCTCTCTCTGTATCTGGTACCTCACCATATACCTCTGTGTTTTCAGGTGGAATTTCTCTTGTTTTTGCATGTGGAGCTTCTTTATCAAGAATTTCTTTGACAGTCTCTTCACTTTTTTCATTTACTCTTTCATGTACTTGTACTTGTTCAGTGTCTGACTCTGAGCTAGTGTCAGAAATCTGTAATCTCCTTCTTAATGGTAGATTCTCTGGTGCTATAACTGGACTTGATTCTAACTCCGCCTTTTCAGGAGCTAGTCTTGTTCTTGTTTCTTCTGAATCCGACTCGGAACTGGTATAAGATTCTTCAAAATATTCCTCTTCCCTGTTATCCACTGGATTTGGAATTCACAAAGTATGACTAGCATGAATCCTATTCTTCACTCCTGCACATTACACAGCTATCGTTGTGGTCAAGATTACATGACGTGATGTACCCCACCGTGGGACCAGACAATTTCTTCTTCTATGCACTTTAACTCTCACCCAGTCACCTGGACTTAGATCATGAGCTGGCTTCTTTGTAAGAGTGGTTGCATCCGATCCAACCTGATGAAACACAGAATGAACGGAATCAGACAACCCCTTGCATTAATCCAACACCAAGTCATCAGACATAGGCAATAGTTTGTTGACAGGAATGAAAACATGTCTCATTGCCCTCCCCATTACTATTTCATGGGGACTCAATCCAGTATTCCTATCAGGGATAGATCTAATAGTCATGAGCACTAGAGGCAAGACATCAGGCCATTTCAAACCTGTGGCTAAACACATTTTTCCAAATCTATTTTTAATGGTGCCATTTACTTGTTCCACCACACCAGAAGCCTCTGGGTGATAAGCACAATGCAGTTTCTGTTGTACATTCAATGCTTCACAAATCAGTTTCATGATTTCATTATGAAAATGCTTTCCTCTATCTGATTCGATCGTGACTGGAAAACCAAATCTGGGAATGAACTCTCTCAATAGAAGTTTTGCTACAGTAATTCCATCACTCCTTCTTGTCAGGTATGCTTCCAGCCATCGAGAAAATAGGTAAACTACCACTAGAACATATCTCAATCTATTGCAGAGGGGCATTTCAATGAAGTCAATCTGCATTCTTGTGAAAGGGCCCTCCTTCTCGTCCTATCGTTCCTAGGCTCACCACTGTCTTCCTTCATGGATTATATTGCTGACATATAAGGCATCTCTGACATAGGCTCTCAGCTACAAGTCTAAATTTAGCATTATACCATGTCTGTTTGAAAAGTCTGATCATAGCATCCGTTCCTACATGTACATGTCCATGATACATCCGTGCCATGGTAGAAACCATGCTATCAGGCATGACTGGCCTTCCATCCCGATAAACCCAAACATGATCGGTCTCTCGAGGTGCACAACCTGCTTTTATCCACTGTTTCCTTTCCTCATCTCCTGCCTCTTCTTGTAACTGCCTTACCTCCTCCCATGTATTCACAGTGTAAGTAAAAAGCAAGGGACATGAATTCATTTATTTTTCCCTGCCATGATTTACTGAATTCTGGTTTCGTGCACAATATTGTGCCATGCCATTGGCAAACTTGTTCCCCGCTGATATATAGTCAGCGGTTTTTGAGTGGGCCGCACATTTTACTACTGCCAATTGCTTAGGCAGCTATATCGCCTCAAGCAACTTTCCAACCACTTCTGCATTCCTTATAGGAGTTCCACTCGATGTCAAAAAGACTCTTTGGGACCAAATTTGCCCAAAGTCATGCACCACACCAAAGCCGTACTGACTATCAGTAATCACAGTGACTCTCAGATTCTTTCCCAACTTGCACGCTCTTGTTAACGCAAATAGTTTGGCAACCTGAGCTGATTTTACTCCTTTCAGACAAGATGCTTCCAATACAGCTGCTACAGTACATACTGCATAAGCTGCACTCAAAATCCCCTCGTCTGTTCTCAAGCATGACCCATCCACAAACATAGGTTTCAAATAAGAGGGATAAAGGGGGCGTTTTCCACTCACACAAGGGAGTAGGAGGTCCAAACTGGTAAAGTGCCCCAACAGTGAGACTTACAACAAGGATGTTACCAGTTGTTCCTCAATAGAAAGAGAAGAATGGAGGTGAATCGATAAGAGAGCCTCATAGGACTACATGTACGTTATGTGTAAAGTGGGTAATCCTTTTGTTGGATTTTAATGCCCTCACACACCCTTTCAGGTGTCATGCTTCATCATCTGGGCTGCTCCTCGTCGGGCCGGCGGTGCAATGCCCGACGGGCTCCCTAAAAGGGGCCCTTTATCGGAGTTCTTTTAATCCAACAGCCGTTTGGTGAAGTGCGGGTGTGGGGGCCTGATTATTGTAGATACGAAAAAGTGATTTAAAACAGGGTCGAGAGTACCGATATAGGAATTAAATTTTATTCTAAAGGTCTCCTTCCCTGATTAAAAGGTGTGTGTGGCACTCGGTAGAGTGTAATGTCTCTAATTAGAGTGCATGAGATTGGTGGTCAACATGTTTCTCGCTCAGAGCTCGTGCGCTCGCGATTCGTCAGGACCTATAAAACTATCTACAAAAAAGGGGGGACTATACAAAATCTTGGTCTCCTAGTCACAATGAGTAATGTGAAAAAATCATTAAGCTAGAATACCTGTCATGGTCTTGTGCTACCTGTAAGAGAGGGAGGACGGTAGGTTAAACAGATCATTGTTAAGACATATATGACCACAGGTAAAAGCATAACAAACAATAAGGCTTTCAAGGTGATTCATCTCCGTCGAAAATTAAAAGGATCAGTGGTGACTACTGATGCATGAGCGTCAAAAAACCGCTCATATAAGGTGGTGTACCATCAAAGTGAACTAGAGTGACTATTCACCTATGTGGAACAAGTAGAAAATTTACGCTTACTGGACCAGACCCAGGATACCCACAACATCAACTTCCTCATCACTCTAGATGTTGAAGCCCTGTATACAAACATCCCACAAAGGGCAACTCTTGAAGTGATTGAGGATGTACTTGGACATGAACCTTGGGAATCGCCAACTCCAGTGTCCTTCATCATGGAGTGTGCCACCTTAGCCCTGACAGAGAACTTTTTTGAGTTCAAAGGCCAACTATACCACCAGACCCAAGGTACTTCCATGGGAAGTACCTTTGCTCCGAGTCTGGCCTGTTTATACATGGCCTGGTTTGAGGGGATACATATTTTCAGTGATACAAATCCATATCGTCATAACATTCTACTATGGAGACGATTTATAGATGACATTTTGATTTTTTGGACAGGAGATTCTACGAGCTATGAAGCATTCTTTACATGGCTCAATCATCTGAATCCCCACCTTAACTTCACAATCACAGCATCCCCCTCCCATATTGCATTTCTTGATTTAACCATCAGGTTGACCGAGGGCATTCTCTCCACGACCCTCTATAAGAAAAGCACTGATCGCAACAGCCTACTGCATTTCACCAGCCATCATCCCAGAGCTCTCAAAGAGAATTTACCCTTTGGGCAGTTTCTTAGATTGAGGAGGAATTGCAGCACAATTGATGCTTTCAAAAGTGAAGCAGAATTTCTTTCACGTAACCTAAGGGAAAGACAATACCCACTGAAGAGTATCACTCAGTCCAAAAAACGGGCCAGGAATAATAACAGAGAAGCCCTTTTGGAACCCAGAGAAAACACCACAACTATCTCTGACATCCTTACCTGTGTCACAACTTTCTCACCCAACACCAATCAAGTGACGAAGGTTTTAAAGAAACATTGGAACATCCTTAATACTGGAGCGATGAATCTTGAACCACCCAGGTTTGCATACAGACGCTCGAAAAATATTAAGGATTTGGTGATTCAAACCAGACCCAGATCCAAAACCAAACCTACACAGAGTACACTGTGGCAACTCCCTGCAGTAAAAGGACACTTTCCGTGTGGTATGTGTACAGCCTGTAGGTTTACATCGATACATAAAACCGTCACCCTCAATACTACTTTCACCTGGGAATTGAGGTCACATACAAACTGCAATACCAACAATTGCATATACCTCATTACATGCCCCTGCAACTGGTATTACATAGGGATGACGACCAGACCAATAAAATTGCGAATCTCAGAACATCGCAGCAATTTTCGGTGCCATAAACAGAACACCAAGATCAGTGCCCACTTCTTTGAGAAGCAACACTCACCAGATTCTGTTAAATGGCTTATTCTAGAAGCCAACCCCCATTTATCTCAACACAATCTTTTTAAGAAGGAACAGAGATGGATACACCGTCTGTCTTCCCATGTCATTGGGCTCAATGACGATATTCCATGGGGGTCACTCAAGCTCTAGAGTGACATGATTTCAGCAGCCTTCATTTACTGTCCTTCATTAAATCCTGCCACCCACCTTTGTCCTTTGTCCTAAGATTATTTGCTGAAATTATTTTGCCTTTCTCAATGATTTTAGAGGCATCGTGGCACCAATCCTATCCCCTGCCACATCCTATTTTGGTTACTCTTACATCCCTCGTCATTTCCTTTCAGTTTCTGCCACTTATGACAGTGATGATTAACTTTATTGACACACATTTCTCCCAACCCAAGATGGCAGACACTGTTGTCTTTCCCTCTTTACTGGAGAAAAATTTAGTTTGTGAGACTCCGAGGATGATTCTTAACACTGCGCATCTCCTCTTTGAACTGACATTAAACTCCTGTTTTAACACGCTTAACTAGTTTGTTGTCCGTGAATTAGTCGCGATCACGTGACTTAATCACGTGACATCACCGGATGCACTTAATCTCCGTGCAGCATCCCGGACGCTACCTCCCAGACTCGGTGGCTCGGGTAGGTCTAGAAACGCAGCGTGAGCGGGGCAGATGTGAGTACAGTTTACGTTTTCTTTCTTTTTTAATCCTGAAACCACCGCATACACTTCTAAGACCACGTAATAATTGAACAACACCACCGCTAGCGCCATCCTAAAGGTCCTCTTCTGACGCCAGGCTCTCCATTACTTGTGGAGCACCGGCGGTTTGGTTAATTTCCAATTCTGACCCTTAGCTCTTTATTTATTTACATTGTCTATCAGCAAAGTACACCACGCTTATTTGCGAGCTTGTGGGATAAGCGCTCACACACATTAGATCGCAGAATCTGTCCCTGATACAGGCTCCTATAGGCGAGCTGGATGATAGCCTTTGTTTAAATGGGTCTCGACCTTGTATCCATTTTACATCCATTTTACACCCATTTTGGATCACAGTCTGTCTACGTGGTTAAGTAATCATTTACTATCTATATTATTTTTGCTCCATGTGTCCTCATGTCTATCTGCTGTGACTTGTGACTCTCCTTTCCCTGTTCTATACCATTAAGTTCGTTACTACCCTTTGGTCTAGACCTACTTTTAGAGGTTCTTTGGCTCACGCTGAGTCCACCAAGTACTGTTGTGGTCTGCAGTCCTACTGAATAGGGTGAGTCCAACGATATTTTCTGCCGCTTTTATTTTATATTTTCTACTTGTTCCACATAGGTGAATAGTCACTCTAGTTCACTTTGATGGTACACCACCTTATATGAGCGGTTTTTTGACGCTCATGCATCAGTAGTCACCACTGATCCTTTTAATTTTCGACGGAGATGAATCACCTTGAAAGCCTTATTGTTTGTTATGCTTTTACCTGTGGTCATATATGTCTTAACAATGATCTGTTTAACCTACCGTCCTCCCTCTCTTACAGGTAGCACAAGACCATGACAGGTATTCTAGCTTAATGATTTTTTCACATTACTCATTGTGACTAGGAGACCAAGATTTTGTATAGTCCCCCCTTTGTTGTAGATAGTTTTATAGGTCCTGACGAATCGCGAGCGCACGAGCTCTGAGCGAGAAACATGTTGACCACCAATCTCATGCACTCTAATTAGAGACATTACACTCTACCGAGTGCCACACACCTTTTAATCAGGGAAGGAGACCTTTAGAATAAAATTTAATTCCTATATCGGTACTCTCGACCCTGTTTTAAATCACTTTTTCGTATCTACAATAATCAGGCCCCCACACCCGCACTTCACCAAACGGCTGTTGGATTAAAAGAACTCCGATAAAGTGCCCCTTTTAGGGAGCCCGTCGGGCATTGCACCGCCGGCCCGACGAGGAGCAGACCAGATGATGAAGCATGACACCTGAAAGGGTGTGTGAGGCCATCCACAAACATCACATAGTCACTTTCTGTCAGAGGTACATCTTTTATATCAGGGCGTGGCTTAGTACAAAAATCAAGCACTTCCAAACAGTCATGATCCACATCATCCCTGGCTTCGACATTCTCAGCATCAGGTAACAATGTTGAAGGGTTCACATTAAGACACCTCACAGGGCTCACATTTGTTGCACCTAAAATGACGTTCTCATACTTAGTTAGACGATTATGCTTCATAAACTGAGTGCGACTCCTAGTTAAAAGGTTTGCTACGTCATGAGGCACAAACAGTCTCACAGGATATCCCATCACAATTCCTTCACTCTGTTCCAGGCTCTTACAAGTAGCTGCTACACTGCAGGGGTACTCACAAACTTTCTCTCGGGGGCCAAATTTACAGTGTGGTTTGTGGCTGAGGGCCGCACCGGTGGTCAGAGGGGGAGGGGCGGGGCTAAAGCAAAAAAAAATTGTGGCCATGAGGTTGAACACAGGTCCCTGCAGCAGACGCCTTCGTCCACTGAGCCACCAGACCCGGCATACACACATCTCTCTCTCTCTCCCTCTCCCCCTCCCTACCCTCTCCCTTCCCCTCCCCTCTCCCTTCCCCTCCCTCCCCCTCTCCCTACCTCTCTCCACCTCCTTCTCCCTCCCTCTCCCTCTCTCCCCTTCCCTCTCCCTCCCCCTCCCTCTCTCCCCCTGTCTCTCTCCCTGTCTCTCTCCCTGTCTCCCTTCCTCCGTCGCCCTCCCCCCGTCGCCCTCCTCTCTCTGTCTCCCTCCTCCCTCTGTCTCCCTCCTCCCTCTCTGTCTCCCTCCTCCCTCTCTGTCTCCCTCCTCCCTCTCTGTCCCCCTCTGTTGCCCTCCCTCTGTCACCCTCCCTCTGTCGCCCTCCCTCTGTTGCCCTCCCTCTGTCGCCCTCCCTCTGTCGCCCTCCCTCTGTCGCCTCCTCCCTCTGTCTCCCTCCCTGTCTCTCTCCCTCCCTCTCCCTCCATCTACCGTCCTCCATCTCCCTCCATCTCCCTCTATCTCCCTCCGTCCCTCCATCTTCCTCCCTCCCTCTCCCTCCCTTCCTCCCTCTCTCTCCCTCTCTCTCCCTCCCTCCCTCTGTCTCCCTCCATCTCCCTCCCTTTGTCTCTCTCCCTCTGTCTCCCTCTCCCTCCATCTCCCTCCCTCCGTCTCTCTCCCTCCCTGTCTCTCTCCCTCCCTGTCTCTCTTCCTCCCTCTCCCTCCATCTCCCGTCCTCCATCTCCCTCCGTCTCCCTCACTCCCTCTATCTCCCTCCCTCCCTCCATCTTTCTCCCTCCCTCCCTCTCCCTCCCTTCCTCCATCTCCCTCCCTCTCCCTCCCTCCCTCTGTCTCCCTCCGTCTGTCTCCCTCCATCTCCCTCCCTTTGTCTCTCTCCCTCCATCTCCCTCCCTCCGTCTCTCTCCCTCCCTCTTCCTCCATCTCCTTCCGTCTCTCTCTGTCTCCCTCCCTCCCTCCCTCCCTCTGTCTCCCTCCCTCCGTCTCCCTCCCTCCCTCTGTCTTCCTCTCCCTCCCTCCGTCTCCCTCCATCTCCCTCCCAAAGAAAGAAGGGGGTCTGGGAGTTATTGGACCTCAGTTTATAATAAATGTGAGATAACGTGTGCCTTGGTGCTTTCACTGTATCCGGGCAGACTCGAAATGGTGTCTGCATAAAGCAGACGATGTGAACGTGAAATCGAGCGCAGTTAACGGTGGCGTGTTCCAGGGTGACCAAGGGTGGTACACTTATAACATCCTGGGCTCCTCGCCCAGTTGACCGGGGGCGAGCGTTCCGTGTGACTACAATTGAATGGATGGACACGGAGACAAAGGCTGAGGCTGACCGAAGCGCGGGCTTCGGCTCCAACGTACATCATCCAACCGGAGGGTTCCCTTTTCTCCACAGCTCATTGGAGAGACAGCCTGCAGCCTCCGGTTGAGTAGCCAATCGTTGCACACTGCGGGCTATTTTCGAACGTGGGGCGGGAGCTTCAGCCAACCAGAGCAGCCCTCCGTCTTCGAGTGCATAATAGGGCTCTTGCCTGCCTGAACTCCATTCTTCCTCGCTCGTACACCGGTACGATGTCTGAAAGGTCCGCGGGCCGCCAAGGAAGGCTTGCCGGGCCGCTGGCGGCCGCTGGCCGTACTATGAGTAACCCTGGTTTAGGGTATTAGATGTTTAAGCCCACCTTTGTTTGCACTGCCACACATAACACTTTTGCTTGTGACATTATTTTAGAAATATGCTGTACATGTTGTTTTTGTCATTCAGTGGCTCGTCTTGGGATTTAGTCTACACATTTCGTACAAGGACATCTAGAATACATAACACCATATTGTACCCATCAGGGAGTACAGGACCCAGTTATTCCAGTGTGCCCTGTCCTCAGAAGCATTAGAGGTGCAGAGGAGTTTGTAATATATCATGAAACCTTTCTTTGCCAACCATACTTGAGAGCAGCAATTGGAAAGCATGCATTTAGGAATGTTTTATCATTTAGGCTACTGACTACACCCATTAGGGAGTACAGGGCACACTGGAATAACTGGGTCCTGGCACATGAGACTGCGTAATTACCACTCCGAAGCAGTTGCCCACATCGTATGCTGCTGCACAAGCTTATCACAACATAGACGCAGGTATCTGAGGCCTATCCTTATGCAACATGAGATAAGATCATGCAAGGAAGCACTACTATTCATATACACATTTGTCACTCCAAAGGTCCTAGCACAGGTCGGCAAATTCTTTGTGGAAACGGGCAGAATACTACGAGAGTCTGGATCATCATTAGGGGGAGCTGATAATCACACAAAATCCTCTATGGAGCCGCTCCTGTCCCGTACGACAGAACCCAGTAAAACTGCAGCACTTGGAGTTGACACTTTTATAAACCTGCCTGTTCGAACGAGCTTGCACATGCCGATTGCCAACCCATAAAAGACTCAGGTTCCATCCCCCTTTAAACACTGACGAACTTGCACAGATTTTACACAGCTTTTAAATGCATCACACTACGTTACAGTTGAGCTTAGTATTTCTGTTTACACAAGCCATTTGGAGGGACAGAACAACTAGACTGGCTAATCCAATAATCACATCATCCTTCTAGTCACAAGGATTGGATAAAGAGACACCAAAACAAAAAAGGAACCAATCTGAAATGACACTATTAATTTCCTGTTTAAAGTTTTACTCATTGCTAATAATGAAGCTGGCGGCTTTAACCACTATCAGCTTCAAGGCACTTACATATTGTCTGTTCTACTCCCGCACATGGTTTTAATATTGTTAACATACCCTTGACAATGAATTCCTTTTATCGTTTTTTATGTTTTATTGCGATAAATGATTGCTATGGTTTTAATAATTAACTAAACAATACATTTTGACACAAGTGTTACTGCTTT
This sequence comes from Triturus cristatus, assembly GCF_964204655.1. NCBI lineage: Eukaryota > Metazoa > Chordata > Amphibia > Caudata > Salamandridae > Triturus > Triturus cristatus. Next base: position 825,589,001 of record NC_140584.1, on the reverse strand, counting down.
CTGCTCAGTTAACAACAGCTACTGACATTCTAGACATAACACGGTAGCCCAGCTGCAGCATTCCAACACAGTAGTTTTATCATATAAACTGTGTCTTGTCCACTTGAGGGTAGAGAGTAGAATTTCAGCAGAGAGACTTGTCCTGGACCGAATGCACGTTTATGGGGTCAGTTGCTAATCCCAGATATCGCTAATATATCCCTTTGCATGCACAGAAAGAATAGGCCTAGACAGATAGATAATTTGCCATGGTTGGGTTGTTTATTATATACAGTCTGTTAGTAATGTTGATTACTTTTCTTTATATTTGCCTACTTATCACAGCACATCTGCTTCATAATAGACTACGATAGTTTCAAGAAATGTACTTTAAGTTACGTCATGTCTTTCCGATGTTTATTAAGGGCATGCATGAGTGAGAAACAAAAGGTTATGATCTAATTCCATGGTTCCCTTGGGGACTAGAGGCTCGTGTTCTAGGTTTGCCAAAATCACCTGCTACTCTGTGAAGGTTAGGAGTTCAGGTGAGGCACTATGAGCTAGTCTGGATTTGAGCCAACAGGTATTGACGTGGTAGAAAGACACAGTCCCTACATCCCAAGGCACAGTTCTGCTTACCAGCAGAATCCCTTGCTCATCTTATAATCATAACTCCGTTACAGAACTCCCACCTCTCATTCCGAGCTCTCTGACCCGTTATTTCTTTACAATGAATATGCTTCAATGGGAAACAGGTAGGTGATCAACCTTTAGTTTGTCAACTCACTGTGCCTCAATGCATACAAAGTCAATATACTTTTGTTTGGTAATCCTTTTTGTCAATCCTTGTCCAAGTAACTAGAACAACCTGGACGAGAAATAGATCCTACATGTTGTTTGTAAAATGTGAGGATCACCTTCGATATGGATCTCTCTTTTAAAAATCATCCAGCTGTTTCCTAATGTTATGAACTTGAAAACAGTGGGCCAAACGAGCTGGAGTGTGCTATAGTACAGCTTAGAAGGACTGCTGCACTTAAGCATTGAGGCAGGAGAGGGATATAGCGAACACATTCTAGGTGGAAGTTTGTAGGCTTCACGGTCCCCTGGCATACAAATGTCTGAACCGCCGGAGTTCTGAGGAACTGTGAACATGGCCTGTGGATAGGGCTCACTTTCTGTGTGGGGGTGCGTTGTTAGTTGGCCCCACACTGCCCACTGCCATAGGCAGCCCAGGGCAGCATCTACGGTAAAGGAGGATGCCTCCTTAAAGGAAATGTTGACATAGGCGAGCTTACAGAAGACAGACCAGGCATCCAAATCAGGCCCACCAGCAGACAACCATGGTCAGAGGTGGAAAGAATCAGCAGTGGAGAAGTCTCTGACACACTCATTTATGGAAGAACTGTGCCAGAACATATGCGAGGACATATCATGCCGGAATGAAGAGATGCTAGGGAGATACAGGGCACCAAGCATCATGTGTCAGCTATAGGGCAAAGAGTGGAGGATTTTGAAACAGCCCGGGACACAAAAGAGATGAATTGGGAATGATGGGTCAAGAACTCCTTTCCCAATGGGAGCAGAACATGGACTTACAGTTCCACCTCAAGGATTTAGAGAACCGCTATAAGCACCAAAATATTAGAGTTTGGGGTGCAGTGTGAAACACAAAAGGGAAGGAAATAGAAGAATATGAAATTTACTTTGCAGGCACATTTTGCCACCCCTTTAGCAGGAGGAAACCGTTTTGGATTGTACAAATAGAGTGGGCACAACATCCTGCAGGGAAAACGAAGCTCTCGATATAGAGTTATCTGTGTGCATTTCTAAAGGCGAAAAGAGGTCATTTTGACAGCAGTGTGCTCCATGGACACAATCACATTTTAAGGACAAATGGTTCGCATCAACGAGTGTCTGTCTGTGATTATTTTCCAAAAAAGGTGAGACTTTAGACAGGTCACGTCCATGCTTCACAAGAAGGGAATCACATATTGGTGTGGTCACACTTTTCAATTGATTGTCGAGTTGGAGGGAGTTCTCCAGCAGGTACAATCACTTGTGGAAGCTTGAAAGATACTGGGGAAGTGGATGCTAACGATGGAGCTCCGAGGTCTCCACAGGTGGGCCAGAATATGTCACCCAAGTATAGATTAATGACAGTTAAGTGGTAGAAGGCTGCAAATGAACCATCTGCAGACATAACAACACGTGAAAGGAATGATGTCTTGATGCAGCTGTGGGGAGCAAGTCCGTTCGTGGACTTACAGGAGAAGTAAAGCAGTATACAGCCGATTGCGAGGGGCTGGAGGGGACTGCCCCTCCAGGCAAGAAGGATATAGTGGGTGGCACCCATAAGGCCTACCATTGCATATATTATATTAAGGGTCATATATGGGGCAGAGGGGCAATACCCATTTCATTTTGGGGACACTGGTATATTTTACCTTAACGTTGGGGCAGAGGAGTACTCCAACTATCCCAATGTCTTGCTAGAGGGAAACAGAAAGGAAGGGTGGGAATGTTTTGTTTTCTCAGTACAATTTTATTTGGTTGTTTTTCTTTGTTTTGGGTCAGTTGGGGGAAGGAAGGCCTAATTTCAAGTACAAGTCTTACATTACATACCCTGCAAAGCTACTGGTGGGTGATCTTGATCGCACAGCAAGGTGGACAAGTGTCTCTGAGAGTGGTACACACTAATGGTTAACACTGGTGATGAACTTAAGATTGTGAGGCTCAATTTTAGAGGATGCAATGCTGCGACTGAGCAGCTGGCCATCTTTTCATACCTCAAAGCGGTAGTGATATCTGCCTTTTGTAAGAAACACATTTGGTGAAAAAAGATTGGCATAGATTACGACCGAAGTGGTTCCCGGTGAAACAGTTCTCTTCAGATAAACACAAAGAGGGGGGAAGGTAGGTAGCCATCTGGTTGTTCAAAACTTATCAGGCCTAGTTGGAGGTTTGGTGATGGAGGAGGAGGGGAGAGCCCGGACTGTTAGAATTGTGGTGGGAGAGCTCCTTTACGGTGGCAACTATATATGCCCCCAGTGAAGGGCTGAAGAAGTTTTTAAAGAAGGTGCATCCACGAACCCTGCAGTCCCCGGACGGGGATGTGATAGTGGGAGGTGATCTTAATTTGGTGATGAACAGGTCTTAGGATCGCTTAGCCCAAAGAGTGGGACAGACGGGGGAGTGGTCGAAAGGGGTTAAGGCATGGTTAAATGCTATAGATTTATTTTATATATGGAGAGTGGAACACCTGCAGGAGACAGATTTTATTTATTTCTTGATTGTGCATAGGACATGGGCCAGATTGGATCACGGTTTGGGGACAGTAGGGCTACAGGGGTCTTGTTTGGGGTTGAGATAGGCAATAGAGCGCTATCGGATCATGGACCAGACACTCTGACATTGCAGTTGTCACATGGCAAGAGTTATGGGAAATGGAGACTTGGGGATGCTTTCTTTCAAAATCCAACATAGTGGCAACAGATTGCCACGGGTCTCAAGCAATACCTACATGAGAATGACAAGCCAGATATCAGGTCTGAGGTGCTCTGGGACATCCTCAAGGCGGTTGTGAGAGAGCAACTGATTTAATTGGCCCTAACAGTTAATAAAGAAAGGAAAAAGATGATGGAGAGTTTAGACATGCAGATTAATGAACTGGAAGAGGTCTACCGTACAACTCGAGCTCGATAGGTGTGGAGACAATTAGAGGGACTCAGACCGCAATAAAAAAATATATATATCGACAGTGTGGAATATGCACTACTTAGATTGAAACAAGCCTATTATTTGGGGGGAATAAGGCAGGCAGGCTCTTGGCCGGCACTTCACAAGCCAAAGGGGTGAAAAAGAGAGTGTCAAGGCCATTAAGACCACGGATGGTGCCCACACTCAAATTGGAAGAGGTACAACAGGCATTTAGGGCCTGTATGCAGCTGAAAAAGGGGCAGATGAGGACATTGTTGAATATTTTGAGCAAGTCAATTTGACCTGTCTAATCGGGCGACAGGTCGAGCTTCTGGATAAGCCTATTAAGCCAGAAGAGGTGATAGGCAGCATTGTGAGGCTCTGTCCTAATAAGGCACTGCGACCAGATGGGTTCACAGCAGGATTATATAGCCTTTTGCCCAATACTGGCCCCCATACTGCAGAATCTTTTTTTTTTCATTAAACTGTTTTTATTATTTTCATGTTCAAGGCACATATATCTGCAGAATCTTTTTAATGATTTTGGGGATGGTGAGATGTTGAGAGATACCATGAGGGAGGTGCTGGTGATCGTGTTGTTCAAGCCGGGAAAGGATCCAATGCATTGTATTTCTTATTGCCCTATTTCTCCTCTTAAATGTAGACGTTAAACAGTTCACTAGCATCTTGGCTGTGAGATTAGGCCCCCCTATGCTGAGTCTTATTGACCAAGACCAAGACAAAGCAGGATTTATTCCTGGTAGAGGGCCCTCGGACAATACGAAGAGAGTGATCTATCTTCTAGACAAGGTGATGAGGGCAAAGATAGAGGCCTTGTTGCTGTCTGTCAATGCTGAAAAGACATTTAACAGGGTGTGTTGGCCATTTCTCTGGAAGGTGCTTTGAGCGTATAGTTTTGGGCCTAGATTCAGAATATGGATACAGAGCAGAAACTACTTCCCATCAGCTAGGGTGCTTGTGAACGGGAAGCCCTCAGCCACTTTCCCCATAGAACATGGAACCAGGCAAGGGCGTCTACCTAAACGACTTAGGGCATGGGGTTTACATTCATTCCCGGTGACTCGTGCTAAGTTGGAAGCTTGGGATGCAGTGGCACTGAGAAAAGGAGTAAATACTTTCCCCTCACCCCTTACACCAGTTCTGGGTAACCCAGAGTTCCCCCCAAGCATGAGAAAAAGGGGAGTACATAGTGTGGCAAAAGGCGGGTTGTAAGAGGATAGGAGAATTATTTAGTGAAGAGGGACTGAAGCCCTTTTAACAATGTCCGCATGAATTTGGACACCATGACTCAGAGAGATTACAATACTATCAGTTTCATCATTGGATAACGAAGAAAGAAATCAGGAAGGGTGGGGGAGATGGCTGGCCCACTTTGAAAGATGAATACTGATGAAGGATAGGAACAAGAGGGATTTATAGCTCCCTCCAGACAGATTGGTATCAGGGAAAACAAAGATGGATACTGATGAAGGATAGGGACAAGGGGGATTTATAGGTCCCTCCAGACAGATTGGTATCAGGGAAAACTGCTGGGCAGAAAATATGGAAAAGGGACTTGGGGCGACAGTGATGCCCAGGGAATGGATGATGTTTTCTCCAGGGTGACAACGAGTGCATCTAGCACAGATATCAAAGAAACTCTAGTAAAGATTACAAAATTTGGTGTTTTACCCCAAGATGGATCCATCAATGGAAGGTGGGTAGTAGCTCTGCCTGATGGAGAGACTGTGGAAACACAGGCTCTCTTTTTCATCTATTGTGTATCTGCCCGAAGTTGGAGAAATACTGGAAGGGGGTCTTAGATGAGATTGACTTTATGCTGAACACTTGAGATATCATCAGTGCTATCACTGACCATGTCATGAGGGATGTAATATGTGAGGTCATAAACAGTGCATTGAGGGCGCGTAAGTTATAGTTATCTCAGGTAACTATAACGGCTGAATTTGAATGACTTTGTACGATTTAAATCTGAACCTAACTATAACGTCCCTGTAGCCTGTTTTTTTTTTTGTGCGACTTTGTAGGGTTTTGAAAATCATATTTTCTAACCATAATGTCCCTGTACCCTTTGGTTTGTTTATTGAATTTCTAAGGTTTTTTAAAATTCTTTTTACTAACTATAATGTCCCTGTAACCTTTGCCCCCCCTTCTTTCTTTTTTTATGACCAGCCCCGAGGAGGTGGTGGGCCCCTGGGTAAAAAATGGCCCAGAACCTGGTTGCGCGCCACCCACTCCCTATGTACAAATTGACCAAAGAGGTGGCCGAATATGGCCCAGGAGGGGGGCTGCGTGGCACCCCTCCCCTTTAGGATAAAATCCTTCCTATTGTTAACATCAGTGGTTACACCGCATGCCACCTACAACCAAGATCGGGCTGGCCGCTTTGTTTAGGCAGGTGTAGCATTGTGGCAGCAGAGATAAATCAATTCAGTATACACAGGCAGAAGACCTAAGTATGGGAGGGCTTCTGTGCTCCATTGAAAGTTTGTTTGCATTCATAACACCCGTTCCATGTCAGGAGCTAGGGTGAGATTTAAAACTTGCGATTTTTGCATATTCAATTGGAAGCCTGAGATCGCACCAAAGTCTTGTAGCTCCACGATAATCGCAGGGAGAGAGATCAGAGGTTGGGTGATCGGCAGAATAAAGTCATCTGCATTTAGACAAATCAGGTGATTGTCGTACCTGAAAGGGATACCTATTGCCTGGGGATTGGCCCGCAACCACTGCACGAGGGGCTCCATCTAGAGTGCGAAGAGAAGTGGGGAAAGTGGGCAACCTTGTCTAGTGCCACGTTGAATAGGAAATCCGCTTGATTTGGCTCCGTTAACTCGAACTGCAGCTCCAGGGGAGCTGTATATGCTAAAAATCCAGTGTCCAAAGCGGTCCCCGATGCTAAACCTCTTAAAGGTCTTGAATAGGTAGGGCCAGTGTACCCGGTCGAAGGCCTTTTCGGAGTCGATGGCTAATAGGAGAGCCTCTTCCCAGGATCGGTATACTTAATCAATTAGGTGGCAAATGCGTTTGGTGTTGTCGCTTCACTGTTGGGAGGGGATGAACCCTGCTTGGTCAGGATCGATGAGTCCGGTCATTAGTGGGTTAAGGCGGTGGGCTAATATACTGGTGAATAGTTTCGAGTCTACGTTTATAACAATGAAAAAGGCCGGTAGGATCCACACTGCTTTGGGTCTTTCCCCTGATTGGGAATAACTGAAATTGAGGCCTCCAACATAGAGTTTGTAAGTGTGCCCGTGTTGGCAAAGGAATTGAATAAGCGCGTGAGCAAAGGGGCCAAAAGGTCTTATAAAATGCAGAGCTGAATCCGTCAGGGCCTGGGGATTTAAGTGGTTTTAGGCGGGCTATTGCTGAGATCACTTATGAGACGTGGATGAGTCTGTCCAGGGCTTCAGTTTCTGCTAGGGGGAGAGGTGTGACCGCCGCTTCGTTGAGGTATGTCTGACAGTCAATGTGCGGCGTGTTATCCAATGAACAGAGGTTCACGTAGTAGGCCTGGAAGGTGTCTGCTATTCCGTCTGAGTCAGTCACCTATAGGCCTGGGACTGTCTGGACAGATTTAACTGAGTGTGCATATTGCTTACTGTGGAGCCGATGAGTGAGCAAGGGGCCTCCCTTATTGCCACTTAGGTAGAATTTGTGTTTAAGGCGTAGCTTTGCGTGTTCAGCTCTGTGTAGGTTGAGGCACTTTAATTGCACTAGTTCTTTTTCTAGTTCTCTCCAGACCCAGTGTGCACCTATGCATTTGTGTATGGTTTCTAATTCAAGAATCCTTTTCTCTAATGTTGCCCTCTTGTCCCATCTCACTCTACTTTCGTTCGCGGCTATCGCAATGAGCTCTCCTCACACTACGAGCTTCAAAGCCTCTCACACAGACGAGAGGGTGGCTGAACCTGTGTCATGGAGGGCCAGAAATTCCTGTTTGGATTTCCGATGGGCAAGGCCATTGGCCAGCGAGTGGAGCATCGTCTCGCGTAGACAACAGCCCAACGCCCTCAAGGGAGAATGGGGGTGTGGAGAGTAAGGGTGACTGGTGCATGATCTGATAGTGAGCAGGGTTCAATAGTGGAGGTAGTCACTTGATCCCACACTGTTGGGAAGCCAAGAACGGGAGTAAGTCTTGTGTGCCGCAGAGTAAAAGGTGTAGTCCCGATCTTGTAGGTGATGTGAGCACCACACATCACGCAGGCCCCACTCAGATAGCCACGTGGACTGTCTGTTGAGAGGGCACCGGCTTGACCCGACCTACACCCGGAGTGATCTAATTCCGTGTCCATCACAATGTTGAGCTCACCTCTGACGATCACCGCTGCGTCAGGGAAGTGGAGTACTTTGGCTAGGGAGTCAGTGAAAAAGGATTCTTGTCGCTCGTTCGGGGAGTAGATTGTTGCCAATGTAAGGTGGAACAAGCTGAATTGAGGACGGGGGGCCAATAGGCACCCTTTGATTATGGTGCCAACCCTAGAATTGAACCCTGGAAGCGTCTCGAAAAGAGAATCACCACACCACCCTTTTTCTCCGTACCAGAGGACCAGAATTGTTGGAGAAATCATTTGGATTGCATTCTGTGTGTATCTTTGGGGAGAAGGTGTGTTTCCTGTAAAAGACAAATATCCCCTTGGGTGTTTTCAAGCAGGGAGAGGATTATTGAGGCTTGCACGTTGAGGCTAACTATTTTAACCTTAATGGTAAATGGGAGCAGTGGTTCTGCTAGCGGTTAAACCATGAGCTCGCCTCAAGGGCTGCGGGCGTGTGGAGTTCTGTTAGACGTGTGCTGTGTAGCATCATTCCACAAATGTGACTCTTGTGTCACCAAAGGTGAGCTGGAAGGAGATTCCCAGAAATGAACCACCCCCCCCACTGAAAAGATGATAAAAACAGAAAAACTGGCATACAAACAACTAGTTGTGAAATATAGTCCACAAAACTGGGGATCAAGAATTGCGGGCGTGTTGTCAGGGGCATGTGTATCCACTGCTGGGAGAACCTCTCACCAAGTCCTCCCCCACCCTCTTGATAACACCCACCTGAAAAACAGTCTCATCTGCATCTCAATCAGATGGGTTCATGTAGTCCGCTCCCTACCAGAGAGGGAGCGAAGAACAGCAGATCTTTTTTTGCCGATGGTATCCAGGTCAGGATGGTAAAGTTCAGGTTGCGAATTAAGGTGGGCCCTGCGGCGGTTTCTGCCCTGTGATTGGCTGTGTTGGGGAAGATTGGGATTCTTGATCTTTGTGTTCTAGACTCAGAATATTACATGCCTCAGCTAGAGAGCGGATCTGATAAAGTTTGCTCTCCCAACGGAAGACAATGCGGAAGGGGTGCCCCAGGCATAGGTAATGCCAGCTTGTTTTAGATGTTGGGCGACGGGATGGAATTCCTAACGTTTTTGCAAAGTGATAGCTGCCAGATCCTGAAAGAGCTATGGAGAGTGGCCATGAAAGTGCAATTCTTGAGACTTGCGTTAGTTCTGGAGAACTGTTTCTTTGTTTTTTTTAAACCATGGATGCAGACCAAGATGTCCGCAGGAGGGCAGGGTGCTTGGCAGGGGGGCCCCCCGATGGCAGCGGTCCATTTTGCTATCACTCCCGCTAGCGGTGCCTAGGATTGAGGGAAACAGGGACTGTAAATATTATTCTAGATCCGAGCCCTCTGAGGCTGTCGGAACCCCTCTGATTTGGATATTGTTCCGTGTGGGCCTGTTTTTGAGATCTTTGGAGTGGGCTTGCAGCTCTATTTGGTCCTAGAGACGTAAGATTTCTTGTTGCAAAACCTCTATCTCCTCGTCTCGCACAGTGTTGCTGTCTTCTAGGTCGGCCATCCTCTCCCCAACGCTGTCGATGTCTCGTTGAGCCTCTCTCAGTTCAAGTGCTAGGTCATTTTTGACTGTATGTAGATCTTCCCGCAGTGATGAGAATAGTGATTTGAGGAATTCACGCGTCACTGGGCTCTCAGGGTGCTCGCTCCCTCAAGGGGGTTTAGGATCTCCCAACCCCACTCTCTCACCAACAGCTTCTCCAGGGGTCTTAAGGAGCATGTCACAAATGTTTCAGCCTTTTTTGCCTTTAGCGGTTGCCATTAGTTCTCAGTGGGGTGCCTCGGGGAATGTTCTCGCTACTGCCAGGCGATATGCTCAGTCACAATGGGAGTCGGGTGGGGAAGCAGGTGGATAACCACCTCTTCAGATGGGATGCAGCAAAAGAAAGTTTGGTGGTGGTCCGAGGTGAGCCACTTGAAGTTCGTCCAAGCCGCACGTCAGAGTCTTGTTCAGGCCCTGAGTGTTCCAAGTATGAGAATGACCACTCAAGGGTCGATGAGGTGTTTTTGGAGAGAGCTGGGTAGGGCTATGGTCCCTAAAAGCAAGCGGGATTCCCAGCCCCAGGTGGCAGATTGTCCCGGCATACGGCGTTGATAGTCCAAGAAAGATCCCCACCCTACCGTGCGGATGAGGTGCCGGGGTGGGAAGGGGCCCTCACGAAGGGGCCCACAATGTCAGATCTTCAGTTGCCTAAGCGGTGTCCCTTATCCAAGGGTGGCACGGGGCACAGAGGGGAGCAATCCTAGCTATATTCCCACCTGACTCATGGTTGTGGTGGTGGCTGGACCCGGTGAGGTATCTCCACTCTCCCTGCTATGCTTCCCGTACCGGGGTCCTGCTTCCATATGAGCCCGGCGTCACCGCAGCGCCATGTTGATCCCCAGGCTCGGTGCTGGGCCCATGCAGTGAAGAAGACAACATCGCAGTGGGGCAGTGACAATGCTCGGGGCCAGGTGGGCCCCCCACGCTCCCCTCCATATCCCCCCCGCACCAGCGAGGAACCTAATGCGATGGCCAGTCAGTAGTTATAGTTAGAACCGTTTCCAGAGGAAAAGTGTTTTTTTGTTTTGCCAAACTCTTTGGCACCTTTAGACAAATCTTCATAAAATTTTCAAAATTAGTACGACACTCAGTTTAGCTGCTGTATTGAAAAATCTAGGGTGATTTGTGAAGCAGGGGCAGAAAAAAGGGGGGGTCCCAAAACACCTTTTCCCCATGCAATTTCCCATAGGGATTTTGAACAGCCCGATCCGTTGGATGGAAGTACACCAAGTTTGGAAGAAAGGTAGCTCTTGGTGCAGAAAAAGCCCTTTTTGTTATTTGGTGTAAATCCGTTCAGTAGTTTTGGATTAGCTTAAGAAAAGAAATGTGTCAACATTGGGATGTGAATTCTCTGTGGATCCAGGGATCTCATGCTGTGATCTGATTGGCTGCTAACACGTCAACCAGGAAGTGTTGGCAGCCATTTTGGGACACGGACTCAGCCAAATCCCCCCAAAAAGTAAAAACAAACAAAAAAAAGGTTGCAGGGTAAGAATACCCTGACCCCGTAGGCCTGGTAGTGGGGTTCCCCAGGGACCCGCCGGGGGTTAAAAAATATTTTTTCAATTTAGCCATGAAATCGCGGGTGGATCCGCAAATTCGGGGCTAAATTGAAAACAAGTGTGGTCTCTCGCGCTTGTTTCTTGTCGAATCCCCGGTGGGCCAGGTCCCAGGAGCATTTTAAAATATATTTTGCAGTAAGGAAGGCACAGGTGGCCTCCTTCCACATGGCCAATCTTTTTCCCGGGGAACACCACCTCCACGGGGCAGGCTGATTCCAGAGCCCCGGGTACCACCATCTCCACAGGGCTTTATTAATAAATTGGAAGGGGGCCCCATGGACTCCCTTTTATTGCTCTTAAGGGTCCCGGATACCACCACCTCTCAGGGGCCACAAATACAATTTAAAGAGGAGGGGGGTTGTGTCCAAGATAGTGGCATGAACGGACGATTCTCACCATTGCTCTGTCCCCGCCCGACCATTTGCACCATGATTGAGCCCCATCCACCCCTCGTTAGACCTCCAACGACCCTCCATATGCAATCAACATGAGAAGCTGACCGGCTGATCTGAACTCCGTGGCCAAACCCCTGGAGAGAGAAGACGTTTCTGGGCCTTGCTTCCGATCGCCGCCTCGGTGCCTGGGGGAGCGCCGCTCTAGTTGGGCCTGCCGATCCTGCATCAGGAGCTTCCTACTGCAGCCTCCAGCAGATTGGGCGGTCGTCCACTCGGCGGTGACTGGGTGAGGAGTTCAGCCCCCCTGAGTCCCACATGCACCAGAGTGCAGCCCGTCCCGAGGAGCTGGGGCCATTCCGGAGTCACCTGCTTCATCAGATCTCCCCCCGAGGTAAAGGAGAGGTGCCGGCATCAGCAGAGTGGCGGTGAGTCCCCGGCGCAGTGAACCAGTCACCGCCACCTGCACCATACTGAGCACACAACGATGGGCGGCAGAGCACTCTGTGCCTATACTCGGCACTCACCTGCACCCTCTGGCCCCCTCCAGGAGCGACCAACACGGAGTCAGATCCTGAACACTAGCACTGCGGGCCTCGTGGAAGACGAAGTGCAGAGGGTCACCTCTCTCCTTGCTCTTTCCTCGCTGGTGTAGGGGCAGGGTAGGAATATCCTAACCCCGCAGATTAGGTGGGAGGGTACCACAAGGACCCCACAGGGGTTAAAAGTAGATATTTTTTTATGTTGCCATAAATTTGTGGGTGGACACGCAGCAAATAAAATGTTTTAAAAACATGCTGGCTCCTGCGTGTCTTTTTTATGAACCCCCCGGGTGAGCCAAATCCCAGGGGCATAGTTTATACATTATGCGGGGGTTTCACACATGTTATAGTTAGGTGGACATTTCACTCGTAAAAAACCAATGAAATTCCCCCGTTACAGTTAGTTCAGATAACTATAACTCGTGCGCCCGCAATCCACTGCTCATGACGTCACATATTACATCATTCATGACATGGTCAGTGGCATCACTCATGACATCACTGATGACATCATCCTTGTGATAGAGTGGCGGTCGCGCGAGTTATAGTTATCTGAACTAACTATAACGGGGGAATTTCATTGGTTTTTTACGAGTGAAATGTCCACCTAACTATAACATGTGGAAACCTATGGTTTTTTAAGTGAATTTGCAAGGTTTTTTAAATGCTAATTCCTAACTATAACGTGTGTGAAACCTATGGTTTTTTAAGTGAATTTGTACGGTTTTTTAAATGCTAAGTTATGTATGTATTATTTATTTATTTTTTTTAAGGTTTTTCACTGTGCGCGCACCCCGCGATTTAAAAAAAAAAAATGTTTTTTCAGCCTTCGGGGTCCTTTAGGGACCCCCTGACAAAGGCTAGGGGGTCAGGAACTCTCTACCCTGCCCCCTTTTCACGTTCGCCACCTCTCTTTTTCACTCTCGCACCCAAAACAAACAAAATGGCGGCCGACACTTCCTGATTTCGACCGATTCGAACGTTGACTGACATGCAACCACCAATCAGAATTACGCTCGCGCACGTTAGGGTGCACGGTGCGCGCCTATAGATATTTATGTACTTTTAACTGCAATTTTCTCAGGAAATACTGAACAGATTGACTCCATACATGCAAAAGGCACATGCCTGACCTGAGGACTACCTCTCTGCCAAATTTCAAGTAATTCCTTAATTCCTTCAACTATTCCTTCCCTTTTTTCTCGGCCCCCGCTTGACGAATCACCCCAAGACTTTCAGGGTAGGAGCTGAGCGGAGCGCCCCATTAGTTTTGAAAATTTCGCGAGGATTCGTCAACCGGCGCCAAAGTTATTCAAAATAGAATTTTCAGATTTCCTATGGAAACACGGTCCTAACTATAACTATATACTGGCGACCGCCAGTAGATAATACATATATATATATAGATATATATATCACCCCAAAACTTTCCATGCACAACAAGACTCACTATGACACTTTCTTTTGTAAAATTTCGTGAAGGTTCGTCAAACGACGCCAAAATTATTGCAAAACAAAAAATGCTTTTCCTACCGAAACTAGGTTCTAGCTATACCTACCTACTGGTGGTCTTAGGTAGGTATAGCTAGGACCTAATTTCCATAGGAAAAGCATTTTTTGTTTTGCAATAATTTTGGCGTCATTTGCCTAATCATAACAAAATTTTACCAAACAAAGTGTCATAGTGAGTCTTGTCCGTCAAGAGGGGGGGGGGGGAGAAAAGAGGGGGCGGGGGGTCAAAAAAGTGTGTTTTCCATGTTAAATCCTATAGGAGTTTTGAAGATGACTATAGCCCAAATCGATGTACGGCGTTATGCCAAATTTGGCAGAAAGGTAGATTTGCTTCGCAGATCACACTTATAGTTATTTGGTGTAAATCTGTTTAGTATGTTTTTGCCAAATGAAAAGAAATCGAATTTGTTTTCTGGGATTGTGACAACTTCGTGAATAATAATCTGCTTGTGCAGGGAAATGCAAAATTCTGATTGGCTGCCAACACTTCAACCAGTACTCTACTTCAAACTACCACAATCTACCCACACTCCATTCCATTCTATCCTACTCCAATCTACCCAACTCTACTTCAATCTACCCGACTCCACTCCAGTCTTTCCCACTCCACTCTTCCCTAATTTACCTCACTCCACTCCAATCTATCCCAATATATCCCACTCCACTCTACTCAAATCTACCCCACTCTAATCTAAGCCACTCTAATCTACCCCACTCTAATCTACCCCAATCTACTCCACTACTGTCTACCCCAGTTCAATGAACTCTACTCTAATCTACCACACTAATCTACACAGCTCTCCCCTCCAATCTACCCCAAACCACCCCACTCCATTCTACCCCACACAACCCCCACTCCACTCTACACCAATCTACCCCATTCCACTCAACCCTAATCTATCCCACCTCACTGCACGCCACTAACATTTAGCCATGCTGAACAGCAGCTACACTAGCGTACATACAGGCTAAAACACATTTCAAGGCCAGTAGCTCTTGCACAGGCTAGATCAGTGCTTAATATGAGCCTGTGGTTTTCGGTGCACTGCACCGGCACTTCATTGCCAACACCAGAATATATGACAGTCTGCCACATGGTGGCACTGTTTGTCTAATCTAGAGATTAGCACAGCAATAGTTGTGTATTAATTTAATATGCATTAAAAATGACTGGTATCTGCCGCCCAAGCCATTCTTGTAGCTTTGGAGGCCTGAAATAGTCTCAGTTGTCACACTTGTGGGAGTGTGATGGCAGTACTTGTGCTAGTACTGTCATTGCTTGTTGTGATTTGGTGTAAATCTGTTTCGTGGTTTTGGAGTTATTAAAGAAAAAAGATTTGTAGCTATCTAGAGACTTGAATCCTCCCTGGATCTGACAGATCTCAAAATGAGATCTGATTGGCTGTCACCACTTCAACCAAGAAGTGGCAGCAGCAATCTTAGGACTCGGAACTCAGTCCGAGTCCTAAGAAAAAAGACTGAAAAACACAAAAGGATAAGAATTTGCTGACCTGGCATGGAGCCAAAATTCTTTTTTTGAAATTTTGCTGCAAATTTGTGCAATTTGTTTTTTCAAAAACAAGTGTGGTCTCCTGCACTTGTTTGTAAAAAACATTTATGGCCCCCTGGATGGGTCAGGTCCTCGGGGGAACAATATATATATTTAGCCCATTTCAGTCCCAGTGACCCAATTCCCCAAGGCCCAGCGTTTTTAAAAAAAAAGTGGGAGGGGGCACGCAGCCCCCCTCCTGGGCTAATTTTGGCCCCTGGGATCCTATCCCCTGGGGCACATCTGCATATGTAATGGTGAGGGGTATGTGCGGTCACCCACCCCGGACTGATTTTGGCCCCAGGGAACCCATCCCACGGTTCAAGGCTAAGAACAGAACAAGATATCCTAGTGTTTGCGTTGCCCGCTCGGAGACAGCTTCTAACATCTAGACATATTTTTGCATCAGAGCAATACCTCTAACACAGTTGTTTTAATATATAAACAGTGCACTGTTCCTTTACGGGTCAGAGGTGCACTCCATCCGTGACGGTCCTGGAAAGACGGCTGAGTTCAGCAGCATGCAGCTTTACTAAAGCTGATCTTCCATCCTGATCCTGCAGGGAGGGATTGCCAATTCAACTCCAGGCCAAGTCATCCAGGTATGGGGTCTCAGACTAACCTTAGAGATCAGGCACAGGGTACACCCACTATGCTCTCAGAGTAGGGGTAGTGATAAGCAGAGATATATACATGTAGAAATCAGACTGCTAGGATGGACTAATCATTCTTTTCGCCATGTTCATAATGCTGGTTACTTTGTTTCCGTTTTATCTGCCTAATAATCACAGCACATTCTCTTGATGCAAGATTAAGATTGTTTCAAGAAATGTATTGAACACTTCCTCTGTATCTTTTCGTCTGTTTAACAAGGGCATGCATTAGTACACAACGAAAGGGGTAAAACCTGTTTCCACGATTCCCTTGGGGATCAGAGTGTAATGTTCGAGGTTGCCAAAATGACCTCCTACCCTGTAAAGGTTAGGGGTTCAGGTGAGGCACTGTGAGCTAGCTAGAAATTGGGACAACGGTCCCTGTTGGTGTAGATGGACTCAATCACTGCATTGTGACATCCTGTTGTCCTAAATATGCAGTACAACCTTTTCTGGTGGGAACCGTATAACAGACGGCGAACTGATAGAGGGTGTGTTCTGAGTAATTGATCCGAAGTCAGGGGAGCCGTTGAAGTTTTACAGCAAGAGATCTGACAGAAAGTGGACAAATAGGACAGTCTATCGGTGACTGTTTGGCTTAAGGTTGAGTTGTGAGGGTGTGGTCTGTCCAGGAGACTGGTGTGTGTTTGTTGACTCTGATGTTGTTGAAAGTGGTGAAAATAGGGTCTCGGAGGTGTCTGGCAACGTGGGTAGGCCTCTTTTCTTGTTGGGTGAGGCTCAGGCTTCCAACGACTTTAATAAGGGCTTTTGCATTGTGGTTGGCATGGTCTTCCAGATAGAAGTTCAGTTCTCCGAGGAGGATGTAATTGCTAGCGTCAAGGGCAAATGGTGCGATAAAGTCTATGATGGTGTCCGTGAAGTTGGTGCATGGTCCCAGTGGTCCGCCTCTAAGGGTGAAGTTGGCTGGAGCGTGAACAACAGTTGCTCCATATTGGAGGATGGCGTGTTCGTGGAGCTGATGCAGCTGATGGTGTTCTTGTGGATGATAGTGATTCCATCTCCAGGCTTGGGAAGTTTGTCATGCCTGATGATCTTGAAGCCAGAGGGGATGGCTGTGGTAGCGTCAGGAGCCGATGCAAGGTTCTGACAGGTTGTGGTGAGGAAATGTAGGTCTGGGGCATTGTTGTGTAGTAGGTCCCAGATCTTTGTGGGATGTTTGGTGAGTGAGCGGTTTTTGAGGCGCATGCATGAGAGTGAAGAGTTTTGTGTTCACCTAAAAGGATGTAATGCTTAGAGAGGAATAGTGATTTCAAAACATCATTGTGGCTACCCTAGAAGGTGCTAATATTATATTAGCTGGTGGGCAGTAAACTGCAAAACTATGGACTTTGAATGGTGCAATAATGGTAGTGGAGTGGTACCTGAAATATGAAGGCGGGTATAATAATGTTGGCTAATCTTGAGAGCCATTAGTTGAGGAGAAATCTAAATCTTTGCCTTTGTTATTGTGTGTTGTGTGGAAGAAAATGGCAAATCTTGATTGAAGTGATCAGTAATGTAACTAGTTTTGATGCAGCAGGATGTTGAGTTGTGGTCCTTTTACCCACATGTTTGCTTAGTATTCAGCTGGTGTGGGTATAGATTGGTTATGAAGTTTTTGTTTAGACAACAAAATTACAGACAGAGGGGCAGTGGTGTCTGCAGGCGACTGGTGATGGGTGAGTAGATGTGCACGGTTTGGTCATTGGACGTGGCAGCTCTAGACTTTGGAAAGGTATAGTAGGTGCATGGAGCTAATAATGAGGTGTAACTTGATGTCAGTGGCTCACCCCCTGAGGACGCTGTGGACGGATTCTACTCCTCGCGGCCCCCGCTTCGCGGGAGCCGCTCGTGGGCTGGTTGTTCACCTGTGCCGCTGATAAGTGCGGGGACGCTTTTGGGGTCGCTCTTGCCTGATTTGAGAGGACGCTTTGCTGACACCTGAGGGACCCACCGGGGAGGCTGATCGCACGGGACTGCGAGGCCCAGGGTGCACTCTGCCAACTCTTCCTGCACACCTGATTCCTCTTCCCGGCCCCGACTCCATTGACTGATTCCCCGCTTTCCCATAAAGTGTTGGGATACTGCTGAGTTCGTTGCTACTCACCCCCTGAGGACGCTGTGGACCGATTCTACTCCTCGCGGCCCCCGCTTCGCGGGAGCCACTCGTGGGCTGGTTGGTCACCTGTGCCGCTGATAAGTGCGGGGACGCATTTGGGGTCGCTCTTGCCTGATTTGTGAGGACGCTTTGCTGACACCTGAGGGACCCACCGGGGAGGCTGATCGCACGGGACTGCGAGGCCCAGGGTGCACTCTGCCAACTCTTCCTGCACACCTGATTCCTCTTCCCGGCCCCGCCTCCATTGACTGATTCCCCGCTTTCCCATAAAGTGTTGGGATACTGCTGAGTTCGTTGCTACTCACCCCCTGAGGATGCTGTGGACCGATTCTACTCCTCGCGGCCCCCGCTTCGCGGGCGCCGCTCGTGGGCTGGTTGTTCACCTGTGCCGCTGATAAGTGCGGGGACGCTTTTGGGGTCGCTCTTGCCTGATTTGAGAGGACGCTTTGCTGACACCTGAGGGACCCACCGGGGAGGCTGATCGCACGGGACTGCGAGGCCCAGGGTGCACTCTGCCAACTCTTCCTGCACACCTGATTCCTCTTCCCGGCCCCGCCTCCTCCACGCCCTCCCTCTTTTTAACATCCTCCCTGTCCCTACGCGCTAGCGGTACGCGCGCGGGACGCAGACCGGGGCGAAGACCGGGCCAAGAGCGGGCCGTTTGAGGCCGTTCGAGGACGGTCGAGATCGGTCTCGGTCAGCCACCCTGTTTCTTTGCCCTCCCGTGCCCCCTCCTGCCTGTTAGAGGATAGCCGCTGAAGAATGGCCATGAGGGAGACCCGAAGCAAGACTCAGAGTGCTGCTGGGAATCCTCAATGTACTTTGGACTCATACTTTGCCAAAGCTGGCACACTATTAATTGAGGACATCACTACACTGGAACGACGCATCTCCCAGGAAATCGAATGGGTAAGAAGATCATCGTTGGGCCCCCTAGCCGCAATAACAACCCCGACTCAGAGACTTGATGTCAGCCCAGAAATGGATGGGAGCGAGGGTTTACATGAATTGCTTGAATCGGCTAGATCGCCATGTCCCATTCTGCAAGGCACTTCCAACTCTGACTGTACTATTTCATCTCAGGTTGATCTTAGTATATTGCCCCTCACCCTCCCCCAACTTAAACCTTCCCATTCTAAGACTAGTTCCAATACTTCCATACTTCGTAGGGAAGATAATAGTTTGGGGCTTACGCAGCTCGACCGCAATGGGACAGGGGTGAGGGAAGGAGCCATTTCTAAAAATAGTAAGAAGCCCCAGACGCCACGGGGAAAAAAAGGTAAAAATACCAAACTTCTAGCCGCACCACAGGCCAAGAATTCTGAGTCTACTAATAAACGACAAACATCACTACAATCTAAAGGGCACCTATCACTTAATTTGTCATCAAATAAACCAGATATTACGGGTTCAACCCTGGGTGAGGAGGACATTACACTCTCAGATATCTATAATCTGATGAGGAGATTACTTAATCCCCTGGAAGCACGTCTGGGGAAAATTGAAACTTCCCTAAATCGTATTGTCAATGATATGACTACATTAAAAGCTGCCTGTGCAAAAGACAATACAGCCCCAGATATTGTCTCAAGTGGCGCGACGAATAATTTACCCCCCCCAGCGACCAGTCTGAATCCTTCTACCCTTCCTTCTAAAACATATATACCGCCTCTTCAACGCAAAGTACCAGCTTCTGACTCAATACCAAATAGAAGCCCAAATAAGAATTCGCCCGCATGTTGCACCAAGGGCTTGAATAAGAGCATTAGTGAGAAACCAATGATTATTAATCTACCGCCCGAGGCCAGCCCCTATACTATAATTCTAGCAGGTATTCCCGCTTTAAAAGAACCATCCAAAGAGTCAGTTGAATCGCTCAAAAACAAGGTTATCAATTGGCTCACAATTAATAGACCACTCCCCGTTGGAACAAGTAGCCAGGTTTTGATGGTAAGAAGAGTTCAATGGTTGGGTGGCCTGAAGAAATCTATACAGGGAGACTGTGTCTTGGTCAATTTTAGAGACCCCAGGACAGTATCCCATATATCTAACTAGCCCTACCGTGACAGGGGAACCACAATTCAAGCTCTACCATTATCTTTCTTTTACCCACCTCTAGTACAAGTGCAGGGAGAGGGCGACTGGGAACTTGTACGATGTAGAGGCCATAGGCAGAGCTATGAGAATAGGGGCGTCCCCTCTACGAACGACAAAACACACCTTGACTACTTCCCCACACAGAATAGATTTGGGAGTTTAGATTAGGTGGACTGACTGACTAGGACGAGCAATAAAGAGGAAAGTGTCCCACTTGCCCTAACAAAGGAACCCAACCTATCGGAGGCTGAGCCCAGGAACCTGGTAGACTACAATTTTTCAATCTTGGATATCCAGCCAGATGAGGTGGTGTTTACCGTAGCCCCTGTCCCTGACATGTGTATATCTCCAGCAAATGATCTGGGTAGTACCCTCCTTACAGATGAATCCAATGGCACTACTAACCCCCACGTTATCAAAGTGCTATCGTGGAATGTGGCGGGCCTTGTAAACAAGCTACACTGCCCAGAATGGAACACATTTATCAGGAGCAAGGACATCTGCATGTTGCAGGAAACCTGGGCATGTGATGAGGTGACGTATCAAGGATACGCTTCATTCACCATGAAAGCAAAATGGGGAGGAAAAGGACGACCCTCGGGTGGATTGGCAATATGGCTAGCAGCTGACCTGGGATGCAGTGCTGTCCTACATTCACTTTCCACAGAGGATATTCTTGTGGTACTATTGGAATGGCCCAATTCCAACAGACTCATGTTGGTAAATGTTTACTCCCGCCCAGTAACCCACGGGTCGGAATCCCGTACCATTGAGGAACTTGCTCTAGTTTTAAGCGAAATTCCTGTGGATACGCCCTACCTAATTGGCGGCGATTTCAATTGTCACTACGAGCCCCTTTCTGGCCTCTTAGATGGCCTGGCCGAAGAAGAGGATGCGCTCTGGTCCATACCTCCTCTCGAGGCACCCAGACTAAAAGCATGGACACCTCTCGCGGTCCAACTCACAACACTCACCTTAAAATTCGGTTTACGGGCATGTAATGGCCGGAAAAAATCCGATATCCCACCAAAATACACATTTAGCAGGGGTGGGAGGGAATCAAAATTGGACTACATTCTTGTCCCCTTAGCATCCTGGTCTTCCATCAAAGACTTTAGGGTTTTGCCAGGTGTGGATAGTGACCACCGCGCTCTTGAAGCAGAATACATTTTGCCTGACCGCGTGGTCATGAGGGAGCAGACCACGTCACTTCGGGCGGGCCTAACAATTACCAACAACCGACGGAGAGTGAGATGGGAAAGATTACTTCTTAATCCAGACAATCTCCCCAGTCTTTATGCCCGGGCGATTCCTATTTTTACTAAGGCTCTGGAAGTCATTGATCGAAATGATTGCCCCGGTAACTGGAATGAGTGGGGGACTCTTCATACAGACCTAACCCTGGCACTATCTGACATTCTTTTTACAACGCAGGGAGGACCCATTAAATGCCCACACACTCCTAGATGGTATAACTCCACATGCCGGAAGGCTAAATCAAACCTCCTGGCTGCACTGAAAAAGGGTTTAGGGATCGAGGTTATCAGGGCTAGGCGTTCAGTTTACAAACGCATGATTGGCGCTGCCCAAAAGGAATGGGAACACAATAGGTGGGAGAAACTAAAATTGACATTAGCAAAAGGTGATTCCCGCTTATTTTGGCGCGCTGTAAACACAGGGACGGATATACTACCTGATGCAACTGAACCTAATATCTCAGCTGATGCATGGCGCGATCATTTTAAGTCCCTATATAGCACACTAAATCAATCGGAGACGTCCAATTTTATTATTGATAATACCAGAGGGCACTTTTTTACTCTAAGGGAGGTACATGATGCGATAGACAGATTAGCACCAGGCAAGGCACCGGGACTTGATGGACTGCCTGGTGACTTATTTAAAAATGAACCAGCCGTCTGGGCGCCATACCTACTGTGCTTATTTAATTCCATTTTGGCCGGCATGGAGGTCCCAAATACTTGGTTGGGAGCAGAGATTGTCCCAATATTCAAAAAGGGATCCCCTCTGCTCCCTTCCAATTATAGACCAATCAGCCTAATAGATGTCACACAAAAGTTGTTTGGTAGACTACTATTGAATCTTCTCCAAACTTGGATTGTAGAGAGGGATATATTGAGCCCTTTTCAGGCTGGGTTCAGGGAAGGCGTCTCTACAATAGACCAGATTTTCCGATTCAATTACTTATACTGGAAAACTGTGACTGCGGGCAGAGGCACGCTGTATACGGTCTTTGTCGACCTGCGGGCAGCATTCGACTTGGTCCCCCGTGCAAAATTATGGATGGTATTAAAAGATTTAGATGTTCCTGGCGATATCTTAACTATGCTGATGAGGCTCCACCAGGGCAACTATGCTAAAGTCAGATGTGGCAAGGGAGGTGCACTAACAGAGAACTTTCCCGTGGACACAGGGGTCAGACAGGGCTGTGTGCTCGCACCGACCCTGTTCTGCCTCTTAGTGAACGGTGTTATAGACTTCCTGACAGGGCTAAGCTATATTGACGCCCCAGTGCTGAATGGCAGGAGGGTACCCGCAATCATGTTTGTGGATGATACCCTCCTGCTCTCAAAATCACCAATGGGCCTCCAGAGAATCTTGGATGGATTCATTAATTTTTGTGAGCTTCGTGGTCTGGAGGTGAATGCGACCAAAACTAAATTTATGACCTTCAACCCACCCCTTACAACCCGCCCAAACCCCTCGATCGGACAAGAAAGTTTGGCCCGGGTCTCTACATTTGAATATCTAGGTGTTACCTTGAACCAATCTTTGACCTGGGATACGCATATTACCAGAGCAAACTTGAAACTTGCCCAACTCGCAGGTGGTATAACTAGGCTGATCTCAAGATCCTCCTACAAGCCTCTCGGCCCACCTCTTCATATCTACAAAACACAGGCTAGAGGGGCAGTAACCTACGGGGGTGAGATATGGGGACATGTAGCATGTCAGAAGTTGCAGATAACCGAGAACAACTTTATCCGACAACTGACTGCCTTACCATCAAGCACCCCGCTCCTCCCGTTGAGATTGGATCTTGGCCTAAGACCAATTTCTGAAGAATTAGGACTGAGGCCCTTGATGTACTGGCGCATAGTCTGGAGTTCACTCGAGTTATCCAGTTATAGAGCAGAACTAGAAGAAATTCTGCGCTTCCCCAAGGTGTTGCATATACCTTGGTTTAAATATATCAAGAACACCTTTGAAATGATGGGGAAATCAGAGTTGTGGCTTGACCCACGGAGCGCCTGTCCAAGGATCTCTCGTAGATCATTGGCCGACGCTTACCGCGAGTACAAGTTACAGGCAGCATTCCAATCACTTCGTCAAGACTCGTTGTCCACACATTTTATTGCTCTCAAGGACCATTACCATCTGGAACTGGTCCTTGATGATGTTGCTCCACCATTAACACGCAAATTGTACTTACAGTGGCGCTATGGATCACTCCCGTTGAGGGCATACACAGAGCACTGGCTTAACACGCAGACTACACCTAACTGCCAGGCTTGCCCTCTCACGAGAGAAGACGACTTACATATGATCTTTTTCTGTCCTGCATATAACAAACCACGTAAATACTGGCTTGTGCCCCTCCTCAGGAACTTAGGCTTTAAGGAATACCGTCCTGCATACAGAATCCTAAAATCCGACCTGTCTGCCCCTACTGTATGTGCCGTAGCCAAATTTTTAACCTCAGCATGGTTTATTCGCAATCGCCTCATGTATTTTTACGAGGTATTCATTGTTCAGCTATGTTAGCTAATATTACAGCTTAAAAGTGTTTATTTTATCATGAAACTATTATTGTTCATGTTTTATTGTTAAATTGACATTGTATCTCTTTGTATCTTTTATGGTCCATAGTGACCGAAATAAAGATTTGATGAATGAATGAATGATGTCAGTCAATATTTATTACTAGTAGCAGTACAGACCCATCTGGTGTGCATGTGGGTTCAGGGGAGGGGGATACTATGCCTTCAGGAGTCAATAATAAATCACCAGCTTGAATATCACAGTTAAGTTCCATTTTACAGGAATAACAAAGGTCTGTGGAACATATTCCTAGTCAACGCATAGCAGACCGTCTAACAAAAGTTATCCTGAGTTACAAAAGGTAACCCATGAAAATAAAGCTGTGGTGGAAGCAATAGAATGCATGGTATATCTTAGGAGTAACAGAAGCATTATGGGTGGAAGATGTGCACAGGGCTGTGTATTACTGAAGGAGAACATACTTAGGTTCTCATTACGAATATCAAGAACGATGAAATTGGTATGGCAGTTTTGCTGGGAGTCATGAATGGACACTGAAATGGAAGCAATGCAGTGAAAGTGGTGTGAGGGATTGTGGTTTGTATTGAAAAGATATATGGCTCACAATAAACCAGTGGAGTAGCCAAAGAGGCCATACCAGTAATTGGCTTTTGAAACTGAACTCTCATATAACCAGTCAGAGCTAAACATGTACGGCTAAGAAGTGACTTGTCTTTAAAGACGTCTGAGGTGGCATTTGTTGAATAAGTGACCACAAGCAACAATTCAGAGCTGAAAGGGTATGGTGAGATTTTGAGTTAAAACATAACCTGGTTGCTTGATCTGCAACATATGTAGTTTCACAATCTATTTACTGAAGGCTTCAGCATAAACAAAGCTACTGAAATTGAGTTTCAACACTAGTGTCCTGGTTAATTCAATTCCATTGCTAGAGGTATCAGGTTTCTTTGGAAGTTGGTAGAAGTTGATTTTCTTGACTACCTCTGGATTTGTTGCCCAAATGACAGATTTTCATAGATCCATATCTCAAGACTCATACCTGATTTTCCAGTGACTGGATGGCTCCTAGTTCCATAGATAATAAGCATGTTGTTCTTTAATGAAGTTACAGCTATGAGGATTTTGGACTTGGAGCCTTGCATCCAGAGAATGCACTCCTCCATCCACATGTATATATGTTTCAGACTAGCTGGCACATGCATCATCAATGCCATTTGCGATTCCTTAATAGCGAAAAATAAGGATTCGCTAATAAGGAATAGCAAAAGGCTATGCATGTAGAAATCGGTTACAAAATAGCGATTTCTAAACAGTCCTTAATTGCTACTCGCAAATTGCGAGTCGCAATTAAGGAATACCTCCCCATTGATTCCTATGGGCCTAGAGGCCCATAGGAATGAATGGGAAGACTTTCTCAATTTGCTAATCTCAATTAGAGAATCGCAAATTGCTCATGCTATTTCAAGGGTGCCAGGGCATCAAAAAGACACCCTGTTGCACCCCTGAAATCTGCATATGAATACATCTTGCACACAATGGAACTTTGAAAAATGCACTTTAGTGCATTTTTCAAAGTTTTTGCAAATTACCATGAAGTTCAACTTCATGGTAATTTGCTCCCCCTATTAGCGAAATCGCTAATTTTTAAACTTTCATGCATTGCATTTAAGGAATCTCAATTTGGGATTCCTTAAATGCAATAGCAATTTAAGGAATCGCAATTTAGAGATTCCTTAAATTGCGATTTTTGCATTTGGGATGATGCATCCCAAATGCAAAAATCCCAGTCGCAAAGGGGCAGATTCTGAGAATCTGCCCGTTTGCGACTGGCTTTTCCTTTGATGCATGTGGGCCTAGAGGTGATAGATTTGCTCTTTTGTTATTGGTTGCTCAGATGAACGCGTATTTGAATACCATCAGCATACATGTGGCATTGGCAAGGTACTGAGAGATGATTTCAGCTACCGCGCTCATGTAAATGTTGAACAGCAAAGGAGATAACAGGGATCCTTGTGGTACCCAGCATGTGATATGTATCACTGAAGATAATACCAATCCAATTCTGATTGGTTGCCTTTGATTTTACAGAAACAGTTAAACCATTTGAGAGCTGCTCTCTTAATGCACATCTATTTTTCCAAGTGGTCTAGTAAGAGTTTTGTGGTCGAGTTTTCTTTGCCTCTCAAAGGTCCTGAAGGATCATTGAGTAGGTAATGAAAACTCCCATAACCAGAATCCACTGCCAGTGAGTCACCTGGTGATTGTACTCCACTATTCTACCCCATGGCCAGGCGTCTTCAACATGGCAGAAATTGTTCCCAGTGGATGTTATCTTTCTCCTCCTCTTATCTTTTTTGTCATTGTCTTGGTCTGCTTCCTCTATGGTGGTGTTACTGTTGTTAGTAAGAACCTAATTTGGAACAACAGGATCAACGATATTAAAGAGGCCAACAGTAGGGAATGACTGTCTAGCAGTGCAGGTGATGTGATAGTGGTGGTGTCAATGATCTCCTCTTCCTCCTATGTCGCCAAATGAAAGGACAGCGAGAGATCCATCAGGGTCATGAACACTAAAACGTTAATCACAGTAACAGGATGGTATGCAGGGGAGTGTGTAATGGTTACCCCTTAGATGCACTGTATCTACATGTATCCACTACAAACATTGTAAGTTTCAATGCAGGCACAAAACATCAGACTATAGCACTGAATCAATTGATGTCCTCTTTACTGCAAAGGAACCTACATCTTGCATATTAATGTTGAAGATGGTGGGTCTGCCCCACATTGGTGACAACCTTGTTCATGGCAAAATGTTGGGTGTGTTGGGTGTGTTGGAATTGGTGGACAAAGTTCCGCCACACATCTGTTATCAACAGAGTTGTGCTGTTGAAATTTGCCGTGGCAGTTGCACTGGTGACTGCTGCTGTCATCTTGTTGACATAAGTGTATTAGCTGTAGATAATGGCGATAGTCACAGCGGGTGCTATTTCAAAAGAACAAAAACACAAACACAATCTTAAATAAACTATTATGGAATCTGGGAACAATACATAAACACAATTAAAAGAATGAAAACAAAAAGTAAAATTATATTTGTGGATTAAGAAATGTGCATTCATGAATGTGTCCTCGTCTCAAGAGAGCTGCTAGACGTTATAGCCCGAAGTAAAAAGCCATATGGCAACAAAATGCACCTTGGACAAAAGAATATTAAAATCTATCTAAAATGCTAAATATTATCCTGACATGCTTTTGCTGAGTAATGAGATTAATTCCTGTCATTGCATGTGCTCCAGCGCAAATCTGGAAATGGGGAATAACATTTACCGATAACCTCTCTACGTCGCAGACCCGACGTCACACTAGCTCATTCACACACACATTCATTGGTGGGGCCCATAACACCAACACTCATATGTCTCTCTCACGAGTCTGCACACAGGAGGGATGAGTAATTCAAGCGCTGGACATGTGGGGGGACATGCCTTATAACCTACAGGAAGAGAAAAGTTATTTTACAAAATATACATTAACATCCTTCGCCTATAGATCCCTAGTCCTCAAACATCAAGGCACTCCACCCACTTGGTCAACGGACCAATTTAGTTGGATTGGTTGGTGGTGATATAGAACCAGCTAAAACACATTTTAAGACTCAGAATCCTTATTTCCCTTAATGAAACCACAAACTCATATTTTTTTTGTTAATCAATATTTGTTTATCAAAATTTTCATAATGATTTTTATTTGCAATTGTCTCGTCAAAGTTTAGAATTTTTAGATCAATTCAAATAAATCGCAGAACATCATATTTACCTAATCTGGTTATTTGAAGTCCTGTAATTCATTGGCTCTGCATAACCAAATTTTGTCGTAAATTGTCAGAAAAAGCAGGCCAAAGCTCAAAGTCCTCTGCTCAGCACATTACAGTCCCAATTTATCAAAGGACCAGAAATCGTGCAAGCATCTATCATAGCCCGTGGATTTTTAGAAAAGTTTGCAGTCATCAAGCAGTCGGGCAGCATCTGGATCTTCAGAAAAGGCGTCACAACGAACAAAAGTGGAAAAATGAGGAATGAAAAGAAAGAGAGATGAACCCATCTATTCTACTACCCTTTTTTAAAAATAATAAATCAAGTCAAAGAAGATACAATTTTTAAGCTTTGGAACAGTCGTGATTGGCTGGTTGACGACAATGTTGAACTTTCAGCATCCCACAGATTCCGCCCTCTTTTGCCAAAATTATATCAAGGGCAAGTCGATTTTGCATTATCATGGCACGCATGGCAACCCTTTCTGTATTTACCAATAAAAATCCTCCAGCGGTGCTTGTTGACAAGCGATCCACTACTGTTGATAATTTTCTAATTTTATGTGCATGCAGAGATATTCCCACTGCTGGTATCAATGCTCGAAAAATGTCTCCCACAATTTCTGACCAATATTCTCTCTTTCTACGTGTTAGTTGTCTACCTAACTCATGTACACCATCTCTTCCTCTTCCCACATGGAATATCTTTGGGAAAACCAAGCCCACATAACATGTGCCAAACCAGTGATCTGGTAATCGATAACATGCTTTGTTCCCGCAGATAAAATATAATCCAGGAAAAACTGGATAATTTCCTCCTTTAAATCCCCATCCACCCATGATATGATATGTATCATGGCAATCACTTGTACCTACAAAATAATGATCATATGCAGTTTGATTCCTTCCAATACACAACTTTCCTTTCTGAGGCCAATCTTAAGCCATTGTTGGACTAGCTTCACCTTTCAAATGTTTTTCCTTTTCAACATCCCAGACTGTCCTTTCTTCTCTTCCCTCAGATGCTTTCTTTTGCATTTTCAATCTCCTTTCTTCAACCATATCCAAGAACACTTTCTTCTCCTTCTTTAAACTACAACTTAGATTATTTCTAAATATGGACTCTAATGTTAATTCTTTAGTTTCTAAGAAAAATTCACCTAATACCTTTGCAGGTTTTACTTTATTCAATTTGTTAATTACAGGTACTTGTGAAAATATGTTATCTACATCTGAAAAGTAATATTCTAATTTCGATATTTTGTAAAACAAACTTGCTATTACGCTACATGTTATTCCATACGTTACTGGGAGGTGATGATAGGTCACTCCCTCAGATACAGATGCAGGTAACTGCATGCAGACGTAGCAGTCTCTCACGTCCATTGTCTTTACATATTCATATAGTAATTTTGAAAATACATTGTTAGAGAAGTCATTTATAGACCTGTCTTTATGTAAATAATTTCTATCTATATTAGTCGGATATACTTTCTGAAACTTTTCTACATTAGTTTTATTCCCACTATGTCCTTCTATTGTTTCTAGTGTAACTTTAAACGAGATCATCAAAGCCAAAGCACTCCATAGAAGCAATAGTAATCCTGTATAACAACAACACATTTTTAACCACCTTCTAAGAAATACACATTTAGTTTTTCTATTCTCTGTGTTTGCCATTTCGAAAAATGATCAGTGTCTTTTGACTTAGCCTCTTCTACTTCACAACTAGTTTTGTCTAACCCAAGGCTCTAAGAACCTACTTGGTTCCATCAGTCTTTTCCAGTAATTTATTGTCTTTCCATTGGTATCACTTTTGGTCTTTTCAGTTTGGCATTTGATCGTCTTTCACTTTTCTTTCACAATCTTGATATAGAACTTCCTGAACATCCGTTTCTTGTCCGATGTCGGACAAGATAACTCTCAGGAATTCCGATTCTTCGTCTTCCTCAACCACTTCTGGTACAGTCACCTCTGGATTCTCTTGGCTATTCGCCTCTTCTTTTATTTCAGGCAGCGTCACATATGACCATTCCGGTGACTTATACTTCTGGTTAGGTTTTCTTGTTCTCTTATTTTCTTCTGTTGTCGTTTTTCCCTCGTCTTTCAATTTTTCTTGACTAGATACTTCATTCACTTGTTCAGCTCTGGATGAATTTACTCGTGTCAGTCGGTATCTTAATCTCTTTATTTTGTTTGGCCAGATTTCATCTCTTGCTGATCTTTTCAATTTATTTCCCTTTTCGTTTTTCTCAGCTCCCCATGCTCTTTTTCTCAGGACTCGACCTTATGGTGCTTCTTCATCACTGTCCTCTGATTCTGTTTCAATTTGACTTTTACTTTCAGCTGTTTTTCTTTCCACCTCTTCTTTTATTTTCCCTACTTCTGTCCCTCCTCGTGTTTCTTGCACACAATCTTCCTGCTGACTAAACATCCCTTCCTCTAACTGGATGTTTGAATTCCCTACAACTCCTCGGGGGTCTTCCGCAAAAATCTTTCCCTCACTTTCTGTATCTGTCACCTGACCATCTGCTTTTGTTACTTCAGGTAGAATTTTTCTCAACTTTCCATCAGGAATTTCTTTATCGAGAACTTCTTTAATTGTCTCCTCACTGTTTTTCTCTTTTCCTCTATGTACCTGGGCTTGTTCAGTCTCTGAGTCTGAGCTGGTGTCAGAAATCTGCAACTTCCTCCTCAAGGGAATGTTCTCTGGGGCAACGGTCAAATTTGGTTCTGACTCCCCCCTTTCAGAATTTTGTCCTGTTCTAGTGTCTTCAGTATCAGGTTCAGAGCTAGTTTCTGATTCTTCAAAATACTCTCCTTCCTTGTTATCCACCAGGTTTGGAATTCGCAAGGTATGACTAGCATGGATCCAGTTCTTTATTCCTGCACACTTTACAGCTGTTGTTGTAGTTAAAATCACTTGTCGTGGTTTTCTCCAACGTGGGACCAAACAGTTCCTTCTTCTGTGCACTTTAATTCTCACCCAGTCACCTGGGCTCAGATCATGAGCTGGCTTCTTTTCAAGGGCGGTGGCATCCGATCCAACCTGATGGAACAGGTATCAGCCAATGTACGGCATCAGCCAGCCCCTTACAGTAATCCAACACCAAGTCATCAGAGATAGGCAATAACTTGTTGACTGGTATGAATACATGCCTCATTGCTCTTCCCATCACAATCTCGTGGGGCTCAAACCTGTGTTCCTGTCTGGAATTGATCTAATAGTCATGAGTACCAGAGGCAAGACATCAGCCCATTTTAGTCCTGTGGCTAAACACATCTTTCCTAATCTGTTTTTAATAGTGCCATTTACCTGTTCTACCACACCAGAAGCCTCTGGGCAATAGGCACAATGCAGTTTTTGTTGTACATTCAATGCTTCACAAATTAGCTTCATGATTTCATTATGGAAATATTTTCCTCTATCTGACTCAATTGTGACTGGAAACCCAAATCATGGGATGAACTCCCTCAAAAGCAGTTTTGCTACTTTCTTTTTTTTTCTTTCCAGCTTTATTGCGACTAATTTAGTCATAAAAGCACAAACATGAGTAAAAACAATACAGTTATCATAAAAGGAAAAAAGCAGATATGAGACAATCATTCCAAAAGTCCAACCTGTGCAATACTAGCAGTAATAATAAAATTTAAGTTAAATTAGATTATACGGCAGACAATCATCAATTTTGGGACAAAAAGCAAGTTGACAAAATCAAACTAGGACAGTTGTAATCTTCTTGTCCTCCACATTGCTGCAAGGAATGAAGAAATTGCAAATACTATTTGCCTAGAGGAGTCTGATTTAAAAACTCTATAGGCTTCCATGCAATGTGCAAACCCTAAATTCCTACAAATAGGTAAAATCCAATATTTCCTACTCTTTCTGTAGGCGGGGCAAAAGAATAACATATGTAAATCTGACTCTAATTCTGCATCGCAACTTGGACAGTTTTGCATCGTGGGATGCGACCATTTGGCTGTGAATGCTCTTAGTGGCAGTGTGCCGTATCTCCACTGTAAGAACAATTTCCTAGTAAAGTAAGGTCTAATCTCACTTAAAGCCAACTCTAAATGATAATCGTCTTTAACTTTAAAAAAAGATTGGGTTAAAATAAAAGGTTGGGATTTAGAAATAGTCTCTGCTAATTTGTACTCGTGATATATTTTAATAAGTTTTTTCCGAGAAATAGTAGTACAAGCCAACTCTGGGTCTGACCAAAGATCCGATAGTCTAAGAGCAGTCAATTGTTTCTTTACATATGATAGCCAAGGAAATTTGGCTGCACTTGGAAGACTCAGTATTTCCGCTAACTCATTTTTATAGACCTCCAGCTCAGGTGTTGACCATAACCTCCTCCAAAAAATCAATGGCTTTAAGCCAATGACTTCTTCTATTGGTCGTAAACCCAAATCCAATCTTACGGGAAACAAAGGGGTACTTTGGGGTAAAGCTGTTAGATGTCTTATAAACTTGGATTCCACAAGTGGGATCTCATTACAGCATTTAGAACCCCAGAGTTCTGCACCATATAGAATCCGTCCACGGGCCTGAAGCTTATAAATTTCAAGAGGTGGAGCTAAGGGCTTTTCAGATGAAGAATTGTAAAACTTTAAAATTGCACCGGTCGACTGGGCTAGTTTTAGGTGGGCTTTTGTTTGATGGGAGGACCAAGATAATCCTTCGTTTAGGGTAAGGCCTAAATAATCGAAGGTGTGAACTCTTTCCAGGATAATGCCGCCTATAGAGGGGTTTGGGCGTGTTCTTAGTGGAGGGTTGAAAATCATGAATTTAGTTTTCAACGTGTTGATTTCCAATCCCTGTTCATAACAAAAAAGCTCAAACCCATCTAACACCCTCTGCAAACCAAGGGGAGATTTGGAGAGCAGCAGGGTATCGTCGGCGAACATTATCGCCGGAATCCTGTTACGGTCCAACTTAGGAGCATCACTATTTACAACCCTGTTCAAGTACGTGAAGGCTCCGTTTACATAAAGACAGAAAAGGGTGGGTGCAAGGACGCAGCCTTGCCTAACTCCCTTCTCTACCGCAAATCTTGGGGTGAGTGTACCAGACTTTCCATACCTTACTTGAGCGAAGTTCCCCTTGTGTAAACGGATTATAATATTCAACAGGGGGGCAGGCACTCCAAGGTTTGCTAAGACGGTCCAGAGTTTGACCCTGGGAACCAGGTCAAAGGCCGCGCGAAGATCGACAAACACAGTATAAAGGGATCCCGCCTCAACATGGACAGTCTTCCAATATATAAACATGAGCCGAAAGATTTGATCTACCGTGGATACCTTTTTCCTAAAACCAGCCTGGTAGGGGCTAAGTATAGCGGTATCCTCCATCCAATCTAGCAATCGATTTAAAATTAATCGAGCAAAGATCTTCTGGGAAACGTCTATAAGGCTAATTGGCCTATAGTTAGCGGGAAGTAAAGGAGAGCCTTTTTTATAAATTGGAACTATCTCAGCTCCGAGCCAGGTAGTGGGGATTGCCATACCCTTTAAAATTGCATTATATAAT
Organism: Triturus cristatus; assembly: GCF_964204655.1. Lineage (NCBI taxonomy): Eukaryota > Metazoa > Chordata > Amphibia > Caudata > Salamandridae > Triturus > Triturus cristatus. Next base: position 825,555,847 of record NC_140584.1, on the reverse strand, counting down.
GTGGTTAGATAAGGGGCCCATATTGACGGCTCACTTTTAAAAAGATCGCCGGGGAGCTTATCTAAGTCCGGGGCTTTCGCAGTAGGAAGACTAATCAAAATGTCTGCTACTTCAGAAATCTGAAACTCATCCACGAATTGATAAAAACCAGAGTCCTCCGGGTTAACCTCCCGGTTAGCCTCCTCAATCAAGGTATCATGGGATGGGGGATTATTACAAGCATAAAGAGCTGAAAAATAAGACTCCCAGACACTAGCAGCTACATTGGGAATTACTGCCGGGAGAGGGGCCGTCGATCCTGTATTGACAATTTGCCAAAATAGTCGAGGATCATTATTTTTTAATGCCTGAGTTAGATTATCCCAATTGCTTGCATCCCACTCCGCTTTTGCATAAGCAATTAATGTTTTATATTCTCTACGTTTCTGTTTTATTAATATTTTATTTGTAGATTTAAGTGCGGCAAAAAGCTGGGTTTTCGCTTTCCTGCAAGATGCATTGTACCATTTAGGTATTGCAGGAGATTTTCTTCCATTGGAAGTTATGGGATTGAGGACACTAGCCATTACAATGGTGAGCTCAAGGTTTAATTCTTCGAATCTTTTATAAATGGCCTTAGTAGGAGCTCGGAGAGGTAAATGTCGGACTGCTTCCAATGATGGAATAACCTTGGCATAAAGATCATCGATTGCTCCAGGCTTCATAACCAGATTTTCCCACCTCACCCTTCTTCTATTGGTGGAGAGTACAAGTCCAGTTTCAGTACTCAACGTGTCAATGTCATTAACCGAAGTTGTACAAACCCCCTGTAGAGAGAACCATAGCTGTAGTGGGTTATGGTCACTTTCAAGCCTTGAGTGGACCATAAAATCATGAACCTTGTCCCACTCTCTTGTCTCCACAAATATATAATCGAGCAGGGACTCATGGCCAAGTTTGTTAAATGTACTTTTGGCAGGAACATCAGATTTTGTACGACCATTACAGGCCCTGAAAGAATACTGCAAGGTCAAGGCCGTGATCTGGACTAACAATGGGGACCAGGCCTTAGGGGGATTTCCAACCGATGGTGGGATTTTCCAGTAATCGTCCTCCACCTGTATATCACCGTCTATCAAACCAGGGAGGGGCTCAAAATGACAATTAAAGTCACCACCTATTATCACACTAGAGCTCTTAGAAAGGCTACTCAAAAACTGCGAAACCTGAGCAATAGTTACTGACTCCGCAGTCGGATTAACTGGCCTAGAATATACATTGACCAGAGTGAGGTGAACATCATTCGGCCAAGTCAGAGTCACACACGGAATATCTGGGGAATCTGAACTCACCTCGGTCGCAGTGCAACCTAAGTGTGTACGGACCCAGATAGTTAAACCACCTGATGGTCTGCCGCGGCCCTGCCACCGAGCTGGAATTGAAAAGGAAGCAAAGGCATTGCGGAACTGTGGGGACCTTGCCCAAGTTTCTTGGAAAAGGCAGATGTCCATAGTATCTATAAATTGACCCCAGTCAGGACACCCTAGTTTATTAGTCAAACCAGCTACATTCCACGATAAAAAATTTAAATGGGGGAATAAAGATGGTTTATCTACAGTTACAGATAAATTATCTACTTCAGTTGTAAAATTTCCAAGGGATGAACCGATCTGGTTAACCCCACTGTAAGGGAATGACGGTGGTGAATCTGCATTTACAGTTAAGCTATCTACTTCAATTATACGATTCACGGGACATAAGCCAGTCTTATTTACCCCGCTATGAAGGAGTAAAGATGGTGAATCTACGATTACAATTGGAATTTCTACTTCAGTTGTGCAGTTTCTACAAGAAGGGCCGATCTTATTAGCCCCCCTATAAGAAACTGTGGGGGAGTTCACGTGGGAAAGGTTCTGTAATGATGTATTTGGAGCCCGGGCTTCTCGTATGTCAACAACTTCCAATCCTATAGCACCCAAGGTAAGTGGACTAGTAGAATTTGAATTTATAACTGTAATTCCATCACGGAGCCCTGAGAGATATAACTGAGGTTCCAGGGTAGAATGATTGGCTAGTCAATCAATCTCACTTAGGCACCTAAATCGATTGTAATCTCTGAAATACAGTGTAGGGGCCTGAGGATCCTGTCCGATTCTATGCCCAGCAGAAAAACCTCTCCGACCCACCCGTGTCCACCCTGATTCAGGATCTTGCCTCTGGTTACTACTCAATGGGGGATAAAAAAAGGCTAATGGGAGAGTCTTGATAGAAGACTGTATCCCTAGGTGGGAAGAACTCAGGATAAAAGAGACTGCACCCTTATCCCTCATATTAATAATCACACAATCCCCATCAAGATCCTTCTTAGTGGGGCCCACCCATTGAACCCTTCGAACCATTAGGATTTCACCTGAGAATTTTAGCGGGAGTGGTCTATGTTTTGAAAGCCAGCTCATCACTTTGTTCTTAAGTGATGCGAAGGATTCGATAGTTCCCTCAGTAAGCTTAGGGACTCCCGCTAAAACAACAACAAGCGGTGCTGCTTCCGGGGGGAGATTTAGATTTTGATAATCTCCCGTGGTGGACAGATTTATAGCAGTAACCTCCTGCCGCATGTTTCCCACTATCCCAGGTGCAGAAGTAAGGTTATCTTGAGGGGGAAAGGAAGGGACAGAGCTTTGCTACTGTTATTCCATCACTTCTTCTTGTGGGATATGCTTCTACCCATCTAGAAAACAGGCAGACCATCACTAAAACATACCTCAACCTACCTGTCACAGGGAGGCATCTCAATGAAGTCGATTTGCATTCTGGTGAAAGGCCCTCCTTCTCGACCTATCGTTCCTAGACTTACCACTGTTTTTCTTCCAGGATTGAACTGCTGACATATAAGGCATCATTGACAAAGCCACAAGTCTGAATTTTGCATTGTACCATGTCTGCTTAAATAATCTAAGCATTGCATCTCTCCCTACGTGTGCTTGTCCATGATACATCCGGGCCATGGCTGACACCATGCTATCAGGCATAACTGGTCTTCCATCCCGATAGACCCACACATGATCTGTTTCCCTTGGTGCACATCCTGCCTTGACTCATTGTCTCATTACCTCATCTCCTGCTTCTTCCTGTAACTGCCTCACTTCTTCCCATGTATTCACAATGTTAGTAAACTACAAGGGACATGAATTCATTTCCTTCTCTTTTGCCCTGTTCACCGAAATCTGATTTCGCGCACAATATTGAGCCATATCGTTTGCATACTGATTCCCAGCTGCGATGTAATCTCCGGTCTTTGAATGTGCAGCACACTTCACAACAGCCAATTGCTTGGGCAGCTGTATTGCCTCAAACAATTTCCCAACCACTTCAGCATTCTTTATAGGGGTTCCACTAGAATTCAAAAATCCTCTCTGTGACCAAATTTGGCCAAAATCATGCACAACACCAAAGCCATACTGACTATCAGTTATCACAGTCCCTCTAACATTCTTTCCCAACTTACATGCTCTGGCTCAAGCAAAAAGTTCAGCAATTTGGGCTGACTTTACTCCCTTTAGGTAAGATGCTTCCATTACTGCTGCTACTGTGCACACTACATATGCTGCGCTCAAAATTCCTTCGTCTGTTCTCAAGCATAATCCATCCACAAACATCACATAGTCACTTTCTGTAAAGGTACATCTTTTATATCAGGTCGTGGTTTTGTACAGAAATCAAGCACATCCAAGCAGTCATGATCCACATCATCTTTGACTTCCACATTCTCAGCATCTGGCAATAATGTTGAAGGATTCACATTCTAACATCTCACAAGGCTCACATTCGTTGCACCTAATATGACTTTTTCATATTTAGCCAGCCGACTATGTGTCATGAACTGAGTGCGGCTCCTTGTTAGAAGGATTGCCACATCATGAGGTACAAATACTCACACAGGATATCCCATCACAATTCCCTCGCTGTGTTTCAGATTCCTACAAGTGGCAGCCACTGCTTTCAGACAACCAGGTAACGCTACAGCTACTGGGTCCAGCTGAAAAATATGCAATTGGTCTTCTCAGTTTTCCATGTTTCTGTATTAATACAGAGAGTGCACATCCATTCCTTTCGCTGCAGTATAGTTCAAACTCTTTCTCATAATCACACAAACTGTCTCTCAATTGTTTAAAGGCTGTTTAAAGGCTGGTAACTCTTCTTTATTCATTTCAATGGGATCTTTTACATCACTTCTTGTCAGGCGTACCAAAGGTTTTGCAATAAGGGAAAGTTACTTATCCACTGATGACAATCTCCTACCATTCCAAGAAACATTCTTACTTCTCTTTGCGTCATTGGGGCTCTCATTCCTTTTATTATCTTGATTCTCTCTGCAGTTATTTTCCTCAATCCTTTTTCAATTTTATGGCCTAAATATTGTACTTCTTTCTGGCAGAATTGCAATTTCGATGGGGATACTTTAAGTCCTCCATCTGCCAAATGATTTAGCAATGCTATGGTATCCACCACACAAGCTTCTCGTGTTTATGACGCCACAAGCAGGTCGTCGATATATTGCACTAGTGCCGAGCTCTCGGACATCTCTAGATCTTCTAAGGACTTTTTCAATATCTGGTTAAATATTGAGGGGCTCTCTGTATACCCCTGTGGGATTCGGCACCATGCCAAAATGCGTTCGCCAAACCGGAACGCAAAAATCTGCTGACTGTCTTGATGCAATGGGATGGAAAAGAAAGCATGACACAGGTCAATTACTGTGTACCATTCTGCATCATGTGGAATCTGATACAAAATCACAGATGGATTTGGTAAAATAGGACAACATGACACAATTATGTTGTTTATTTTTCTCAAATCTTGCACTATTCTGAACGTTCCATTAGGATTTTCAGGCCCATAATTGGTGAATTACATGGACTACTCAATCAATCAATAAACTTTATTCGTTTTTTGTTTGTAAAACCATAAAAGTTACACAGATACAATACATAAAAACAATAAAATGTTATCACTATTTTTTTTTTATTTTTTTTTTTAAACAGACTCTGTTACCTTACTGTAAATAATCTAAAAACATGTCTAAAATAGAAAACTCTACATGTCCATAAAGTGCCTAGATTTCAAAGATGCTTTTAAAAACCCTACTATAAAAATGATACAATCATCCTTCAACAATTGAAGGTACATAAGAGCTGGTCTGACTTGGTTAAAATTTAATTTCTTTAGAATAGGAACTAAAAAATGCCTCCTGGGGACTTCATATAAGTTACAAAAAAACATAAAGTGCAGCAAATCCTGAGGAGACTTTCCGTCGCAGCCACAGGACTCTAGCACTTGACCTCTGGAAGCCCCCTTGGGCCTCGCTAACAGGAGGTGAAAAAGGTTGAACCGGAACCTAGTTAAAAGAAATTTTTCATGTGTCGTCAAGGACCCCATAAGATATGGTTCTGACAAAGGTGTTGATTTAAGCGGTAGGTATGCTCGAACACTCGGTTTCTGGACCTCTACTGAATCCCGATCTGCTTGCCTTCGGCTCAGAAAAGCAGACTTAGTTGATTCCACATCCTTTCTTACGATAACATCTGGGTTAAGAAATAGGATGCCCCGCCCAATCCATTTGAACCCTTTTTTAATATAATTAAGCCAGGGAATACGAACCATGTTATCTAGGCCCAGACAATTTTTTAAGATCAAATAAGTGAGCAGTAGGTCTTTATTTAACCAACAATTTAGCCAGAAAATCAGAGGGCGTAAGGCAAGAGTGTCGCTTAAATAGGGGACACCCAATTCCTCGTGTACCGCCATATTCGAGGTTCCTCGCGGCACACTTTATAATCTTTTTAAAAAAACATTTTCCACTACCTGGAGGGGTTCTGTTGCCGTGTATCCTCAAATCTCACTACCATAAGATGCTATCGCTAGACTTTTTGCTTGATACACTTGCAACATTGCACCAGTCGGTTTCTTCCCCACTTTTGAGGCAAAATTAAAAATTGCTACATTTGCCCGAACCAGATCCCCTTTTTTTTCTGAATTAAAAGGTCCCACTTAAGTTGATCGTCAAATAAGACCCCTAAATTAGAGAAAACGTTTGTACGGGGAATCTTATCATTACCAGTTCTGAACTGGAAGCTCTTCTTCATATGCCTCCCCACCCTCATGACATAGGACTTCGACATATTGATGGACAAGTCCCGGTCTGACATAAAACCAGAGAATGCAGCCAAAAGAGCTTGGAGACCCAGTTCAGTTCTGGATAGTAGGGCGGCATCGTCCGCGTAAAGCAAGACGGGGACGCCCCGCTGTCCTACATAAGGGAAATCAGCTCCAGATGCCCTCAACACATTTTCTAAATCATTAATAGAAAAATTAAATAAAAAAGGCGCCAAAATACAACCCTGACGGACACCCTTCTTAATCTCGAAGTCCCTTGTTACCTGCAGATCTTGAGAGTACCTAACGTTAGCTGTGGTCGATGAATGCAGGTCCTCAAGAAAGTTGACAATGCTGTTTTCCACCCCCATTGCCCTCATAGACTTCCATAGCTTAGTCCTGTTTACACAGTCAAAAGCAGATGACAAATCCATGAAGGCAAGGTGGATGGTTCCAGAATGTGCTACAGTGTATTTATTCAATATCATAAAGAGATTAAGACACTGAGCAACAGTGGAGCGCCCCGGTCGGAAGCCATACTGGACATCCGACAATATCTTGTTCTCATCCGCCCAGCTTGTTAGTCTCTCTAAGAGGTTACGACCTACCACTTTGACCACTGATTCAATAAGCGAGATTGGTCTATAACAGTGAGTACTGTTTCTATTGCCCTTTTTAAAAACTGGGACTATGGTTGAAGAAGCCCATGACTGAGGGCACCCATTCTTAGCTGCGGCATTAAATAGGGACTCAAGAATCGGAGCCCAAAACAGAGGCTCCGATTTGAATAAATCTGGGGGGATCCCGTCTGGGCCTGGAGCTTTATTTATGGTTAGCCCTTGGATCGCTTCCAGAATCTCGTTCATATCAAAGCTTATCACATCATCTTTCCTATTTTCGGGCTCTCTATCAGTAGGCGCAAGCGGGCATTCAAACATAGTTTTAAAGTGACATACCCAATCCTCCTCTGTGATGTGAGCCTCAAGGCCCACACCTCCTTCCTTATCAAACAGCGGTCCATTCACAACACTCCAAAACCTGGCACTGTTCCTCAGAGTACCAGAGTCGGTCAGCTCTTTCCAAGCATCTTCCTGCAGAGCTCCCTTGCGTTTGGCCAGGGCTAGCTTATATTCCCTACAACAGCCACGGATCTCGGATTGGATTCTCGGTCTTGCTGCCAGAGCTTCCCTCAACCGTTTAGCTGATTTGGAGCAGCTGGCATCAAACCATCTGGGGCCCTGTGACACAGTGTCACTAGCCGGAGCACTTAACAATTCCCCCACTGTTTGCGCTATTACCTCGTAGGCGCCAAGGATCTCGTTGGGAGTGGACCTCTCAGATGTGCATAATTTTAATTCCTGGGCACAAGATGTTTTCACCTTATTGAAAAAACTAACGGGAGACACCTGGGACCATTTTAGTCTGCGCTTTCCATTAGTTGCCTTCAGGGTACCCCTAATCAAAACCTCCCCCGTTTTTATCAATAGTGGGCCCGACATATAGACTGATACAGGGTTATGGTCACTGAATTCACTAACTACAATGTTAAAACCACTACAAAAGGATTGCAGCGGCGAAGAAATTAAAATAAAGTCAATGAATGATCCTTTTCCAGTTCCTTTGAACATCGGTACAGGGAACTTGGTATGAGGGTCAGTTAAGGACATTGTGACCACTAGATCTAGTTCATTTAGCATATTGTTTAACAGTTCCCCTTGAAGATGGTGTTCAAAATGAAAGCCCCTCATACGGGGACAACCCAACTCCGAGATGCAGGATGTTGAGGGGTCGCCGCAAGGGTGTATATTGAAATCACCAGAAATCAAAAAGTTACAAAATCTGTGGCCCATGGTTTGTTTTATCATTGCACCCAGATTGGTGATATTGCACACCTCATGCGGGCGAACCGTCGAGTTATAAAAGTTAAAGATTCCCCATCAAGTGTCCCCCCTACTTACTGACAATGCCAGAATTCCTAAACATGTAGATGGACTACTCATTATTTCTCTCAAAATACCTTGTTTAATCATTTTCTCTATTATAGGAGTAACTCCTTCAATTATTTCGGGTGTCAATTTGTACTGAGGAATATTTGGGTAACTTATTCCTTCCTTTACAGTCACTCTTACAGGATCTACATTTTTCATTAATCCTACATCTTCTCCTGTGAAATCCCAGACCTCTGCCTTTACTGTCTTTTTCAGTTCCTTTGGTAGTTCTTCAGGGTTAAATACAGCAAATGCCTCAGTAATCTCAGGTTCCATGTTAGCCATAGTCATTTTATATAGTACATCTTCATCAGGGGTCTCAAAAGCTATACCATCGGGATTGCAAACTATGGTGCAATTCATTTTGCACAATAAATCTCTTCCTAACAAATTTACAGGGCTTGAATCACACACGACAAAGCGGTGCATTTCAGAAAATTTCCCTATGTTAACTTTTACTGGTTCAATGAGATACGTTTTAATCTGTCTGTTAGATACCCCAACTACTTGGATTGTTTCATCCGAGAGAGGAAGGTTTTTAACATCAGCTGATCTGACAGTTGAACGAGTAGCACCAGTATCTACTAGGAAAGTAATATTTTCATCATTTACCTTTCCATCGACAAAAGGGCCTGTCTGGTCTACTTCTAGAGTTGCGCCAAGTACGCACTCTTCTTCCTCCCCTCTGCACCGTCAATAGCTTTGTTCTGACTCACTCTCATCGCGTTGTAGCCAATACTGAGAAACAGCACTAGCGCGCGGCAGCTTAGTTACCTGTTCTTCGTTGTAGAATCCTGTCTCATTTCTGTATTTCTGAGGATTTACGCTCTGTGGAAAAGGCGGTTTTGGCGCCTCATTCTGTTGTGCAACAAACTGCTGCTGTCGCTGTGGTTGACAACTCACCTCTTTCTGCACCTGCGAATTCAATGATGCATTATCACCATTAGTACTCGGGGGAAATTTACACTCGGATTTCCAGTGCCCTATTCTTCTGCAATTATGACATGGCCACTTCTTTTTGGCTTCTTCTATGTTAAACTGTCCCTTTCCTTTTCCAACATTAAATTTAGGTTTCATACCTGCACCATTTTCCTGTTCAATCAATTGAGCTTCCTGTCTTTCTGCCACCTTTACCTGTGCCCACATAGCCTTTTCTTTTAACTTACACTGTTTGGCTTCAATTTCATCACTAAAATATTTGGCATGTCTCAGTACTTCATCTATTTTCTTATTTTGCCAGTCCACTGTATGCTGTTTAATCATTTCACTTATTTCTGGACGCAGCCCATATACAAATCGGTATACAAAATGACTTAAATCCTTTTCACTCAAATTTTCATCACCACTGAACTGCTTAAAGGCGAGGATCAACCTCTCATAATAAGCGTGTACCGATTCCTTAGCTTCCTAATGAGTCCTGTCAATTTTTACCCAATCAGTCTCCTTGGGAGGTACTTTGTTTTTTAGAAAGGTAATTACTTGTTCATATTTTTTCATCACCTCTGGATCAGGGGCACCTGTTTTTGGGTCTCTAGGATATTCTTGTGTAGGCCAGTTTATCATTATCTTGCACTCTGTCCATAAATCAGCTGGTACTATTATGTCAAAAAGACTATTTAAATCAATCCATAATACTTTTGATAACTTTACGAACCTATCCACTTGCCTATACCACTCGACTGGCTTTTCGTGTAGTCGAGGGAAATCATTGGTAAATGACAAAATATCTTGTCTAGTCCAAGGGACATGTACATATCCTCCTCCTGGAATTTCTCTCATGGGACATTCTATTACCACCTTTTCTTTTTCTCTTACGGGGAAAGCTGCAAACGTTTTGTCCGAGGCATCATCTCGTTTTTGGAACCACCTACTCTTCCATTTATCTACGTCTCCCCATTTTCTTAACAAAATGATTATGTCTTTAATCTGAGTTGTTCTTCCTGCGGTATTCAGATTTTCAATATCTTTTTCAGAAAAATCTACTCTGTATGATTATTGTAAAGCTTTTACTTTTTCGAAGTCTATACCCATTTCATTTCCCACTTCTTCTGGTCTCTCATATAGATTTCTTGCTCTCCAGGGTATACTTTTACATAAAAAAAGTAATTCTTCATCCTGATAGGCTTTTAACTTCTCCGTGGGGATAGTCCCTACTATTATTTCTTCCAAAACAATCTTCAGTTTGTCCACATCTATAGATTGGGATTCTTTATCTTTCTGCTGCAAACTCCTTAGCCATTCACATAATTCATCTGAAGTAGGCCCTACACTATCTTTCTCAGTAGTTTGTTGTGCTAATCTCTTCGGTGATCCTGGGACTGAATCTGTCGTCATTATTATTCTATCCACTAAACTTTGATTTACTGTCAAATTTTTAGGCATACTTTGTTCTGGAATACCGGTTGTTTGTCTCCATGGGTTCTCGTCTGCAATTTTTTCTGGTCTCTCATTTTGTTTATTACTGTTATAAGGAATCATCAGACAATGCTCACTATCCTTCTGTTTATCAAAAATAGGCATTATAGGTCCTATAGTTAATGGAACAGTTACGGCTTCCACATTTTTTGTCAATTCCCTGATTTTCTCAGTTAATTCTAAAGTGGTTTTCGCTAGTTTAGCTGAATTTTCATTACCTATTTTACCATGTTGTGTTTTCTCTATTTCTCTAAAAGGATAATTTCTTCCTGTTTCTTGTGATACTGATTCAAACTTTATATTTCGTGGAGTCTCTCTCATTGGGGCACTTGGTGTCAATAATGTGGAATCTGATTGATAAGGGGGTGGATTTTTATATAATATGTCGTCAAGAACATCATCCTCCGATTCATGCACACCATACCCTCTTGACTCGATATTATTTCTCTTTTCCATACATTTTCTATTGCTAATTTCTTCAGAATTTCTTACAGGAAACAAACCCTCAGTCATATTTGCGCTTCGCCATCTCCTCATTCTATCATCATGATTCTCCTGTCCATATGATCTACCAAACATATATTTGTACCTTCCACCACTCCTCTCTCATGCATCTCATCTTCCCATTCTGTCAATGCCTCAAACTGTGTTGGTCTAGGTCTTGGTTCTAGATTCATCATACTCTCTCTTAAATTTCTCAAAACCGCTAAATTAAATGAACCATGTTCTGGAAATTCTAAAACTCCATCATCTTTTGTATACTTTGCCCAATTGTCCAACCAAATATAAGTATGGTATCCGTATTTCGCAACCATAAAGGATGCGGGCGATTTTGGCGGGGGAAGCAACTGTCCCTCTCTTGTCACAATCGGTTTGTCCTTTTTAAATAAACTCTTGATCTTTCCAAACCAGGACTTTTTCTCCTTTTCTGGTGCATCGTAATACATCATTTTGTTTTCTGTGTATCGCTAGATTTTCCCTATGACTATTCTGTTGTTTTTAACCAATCATAGCGCGACTCACACTAACACACCAATCCGGAGCGTCTATGTCACCCTGTAATTCTCCACTCTCAGCGCGGCATACACTAACACACCAATCAGGAGCGTCTACGTTTCTTACTGACTGGCCACTCCCAGCGCGGTCTTTCTGGCGTCAGATTTTCTCGCTATTTCTGCTTCTGCTGAGCTCTCCTTTACAAAATGTATCTGCAAACTTTTTTACGTTATTTCTGACTCACAAATCTGTTAGTAACGACATAAAAACGCCACCATTATCTGTTTCGCTAACAAAAGAATAGTTAATGGCCTTTCTTACAAGAATTCCGTCTTTCCCGAGAGCAGCGCTTACCTCTGCCCTACTACGGAATCGTTACTTCCGTTGATAAAGTAGCACATCCCTCTACCTTACCCTTCTAGCAAGCATTAGCTAACCGTTTCTCCAGAATTAAGACACCTATTTGGAGACGCTCTGCTCCTGAGAAATAAAACTAGAGTTTCACAATTAACCTGAATGCTATTTCATTCACGCACTTTCATACGGAAAATGTAGTTCATTCACACAGAATTCTGTCTTTCCCGAGAACAGCGAACAGTCTGCCCTACTACAGAATTACAGGCAACACACGACGATGTTACCGAATTGAACCCAGACAATGTGTCGTGCAACTTCAATCGTCACACGTTTTCCCCGTGTACCTACAGGGCAACAACAATTCCGTCTTTCCCGAGAGCAGCGCTTACCTCTGCTCTACTACGGAACCGTTACAAACTTCCGACTTCCTACATCCCAGAAGCCGTCAAACAACACAGAATTCGACGCGAGTCAACATAGAGTGTTAATACATAAACCAATACTTTCCCACAATCAATAATCAATAAGCAATTTACAAGCAATATCACCAAACCAAAACAATAATAACCATCATACTGCTACCAGGAAAACTGCTCCAGCGCAAATCTGGAAATGGGGAATAACGTTTACCCATAACTCTCTACGTCGCAGTCCCGATGTCACCCTAGCTCATTCACACACACAGTCATTGGTGGGGCCCATAACACCAACACTCATACGTCTCTCTCACAAGTCTGCACACAGGAGGGATGAATAATTCAAGCGCTGGAAATGTGGGGGGAAATACCTTATAACCTATAGGGAGAGAAAAGTTATTTTACAAAATATACATTAACATCCTTCGCCTATAGATCCCTAGTCCTCAAACATCAAGGCACTCCACCCACTTGGTCAACGGACCAATTTAGTTGGATTGGTTGATGGTGATTTAGAACCAGCTAAAACACATTTTAAGACTCAGAATCCTTATTTCCCTTAATGAAACCACAAACTCATCTTTTTTTTGTTAATCAATATTTGTTTATCAACATTTTCATGATGATTTTTATTTGCATTTATCTCGCCAAAGTTTAGAATTTTTAGATCAATTCAAATAAATCGCCGAACATCATATTTACCTAATCTGGTTATTTGAAGTCCTCTAATTCATTGGCTCTGCATAACCAAATTTTGTCGTAAATTGTCTGAAAAAGCAGGCCAAAGCTCAAAGTCCTCTGCTCAGCACATTACAGTCCCAATTTATCAAAGGACCAGAAATCGTGCAAGCATCTATGATAGCCCATGGATTTTTAGAAAAAGTTTGCAGTCATCAAGCGGTCGGGCAGCATCTGTATCTTCAGAAAAGGTGTCACAACGAACGAAAGTGGAAAAATGATGAATGAAAAGAAGGAGAGATGAACCCTCCCTATTCTACTACCCTTTTTTCATAATAAATCAAGTCAAAGAAGATAACATTTTTAAGCTTTAGAGCAGTCGTGATTGGCTGGTTGAGATTGTCCGACTTTCATTCACAGATTCTTAGTACAGTTCGAGGGGTGAGGTCATTGGTCAGCAAAGTGTCTGCTTGTTCCGGTTTACTGTAAGGTTGATTGTTCCCCTGTCTTGGCGAACGTCCCGTTTCATATCCTTGACCGGGTACATGATGTGCAAAGGTCGCTATGAGGTTTTAGGAGATTTCTTGCACATGCGCAGCTCACTCCGCGCCTCATAAGACAGTGGCCACTTCTGCGTGTGGTGACAGCGGCCATATTGGATTTAGGCCCAGATGCCAACTTAAGCGAAACAAACACAAAAGAATAATGAATTCATAGAAATGGAGATTCTAATGTTAACCCCTTGCTAATCCCTCAATGTGCTTGTATTTATCTAGCATATAGCGACATTTAAAGCAATTATATTCACCTTTTTCGATCCTCCTCGAGGGTGCAACATCACAAAGCAACATATATCATACAGTATTCTATTACCACATATACTATTGTTAATATGCGTACAGATTTTAGTTATAAGAGTTATTTAGCCATGCAAATAGCAAATCCCATGTATAGTTTAAGTTTTAATAATGTTGATTAGTATACATGCAATACTCATTTAATAATATTATAATTAATAGATTATATAATTAGTATTTTCATGCGAAAATAGAGGAGGTATACAAAATTTTGCACTATCTGCTCCATCACATGTATGATACAATAACCCCTTCAGGAAGACAATAATGGTATAATGCGGTCATTTATATAAGGAATCAACTCCCGGGAGTCGGGCCAAAATCTAAACATTAAAAACAAGACTCACCGCTGAAAGGGGGAAAGGATCAGGCCTGGATGCGGTCAGAGCGTGGGACCGGCGCTATAATCGCTGCAGCCGCCCGTGCGGTGAAGGGAGCCTGCTACGCTGTTGCTGGAGTGAAGCTGAGGATTTCCCGGTGGGTCTGGAAGACTCTACGATCCCTGAAGTACCTCCAGGGCAATTCGGATACTCGTGGAGGAAGCAGCAGTATGCCGCCGAGGATTAAGGTCCCACCGAAGGACTCTGGTGCTGTTGGAGGCGGTGGCAAGGGAGCAGCATCGATGCGACGCGTGCATGCTGATCCAAACACCGCTCTCTCTGCGGGTCGGAGCGAGGAGGGGCCACCCGTCAGGACGTCTACGGAAGGGCAGTGTCTTGTCGACACAACAACTAGACCGAAACAGCAGACGCTCCCAGGAATGTTTGCAGGGCGCGTAATGGTGGATTCTCTAGGAAAAAAGCTAACAAACAAAGGCAAAAGCAATTCATCTAAGGCGGCAGACATCCCTGTGATAATGGAAAATACAGTAGAGGACTCAATTGGGGAAGCTCCTGTCACAGGTGAAATCTCCTCTGTGGCAGTAGTAGGGACTGCATCTAAAGTACCTATTAATCTGGAAAGGAAAGATCTAAGGCTGGATGACCCTAGTTCTAATTTGCAGAGTACAAATCCAGAAGTAGAAGAAAGGGCAGTCAATAATGGTACACAAGAAGACACCTCTAATCAAACTGCCCTCGGCTTGCAGGACAATTGTAACTCTTGGGAGCTAAATTTAAAAAGTAGGGTCTCCACCTAGATGGTCTGCAAACACATAGGGACTCCAGAGGGGGACAAATTCTTCTCGCTGACAGATGAATCAGATCTCACTAATAACAGCGAGAGTGAAGGCACTGATCATGAGTTCACTGGGGAAGACAGTGGCAGCCCTCCCCTAAAACCTGAAACTCAAAGGCGACTACCAGCTCGCACTAAAAGGCGAAGTTTTTGAGGCAAGGAAAAAAACTTAGAGTCAGATAACAGTCAACTAAAGTGGGATTACTCCACTACACATTTAGGGATAGAAACTGATGATGAGATCGGTTTTCGGTCAGACCCCCCCTAAAACACCAGTGGATCCTAAAAATAAAAACAATCCGGATCTGCCCCCATCAATGGAGTTAATCTATTCTACGTTAAAACAAATGCAGACAGAAGCACGTCATGAACATAAGAGAGCCCACTTAGCTAACAAAAAACTCCAAGGGGCCATACGTAAGGTCAATAAAACATGCTCCGAAATCAATGAGCGGACCACAGCACTAGAGGAGCGTATCGTTCAACTTGAGGCAGGGGCTGACAATACAGGACAACAGATAGCGTCGAATGAGAGTAGGATGTTTGACGCAATCTGGAAATTAGAGGACTTTGAAAATCGGCAGTGCCGAAATAATCTCCGCTTATTGGGGATTGCTGAAAAGGCAGAAGGGGACGGCATCCGTGGTTTTGTTCTTAGACTACTCAAGGGCGCTTTTCCCGAACTAACTCAGTGGAATTGGGAAACGGAGGTTCAAAGAGTGCACCGATTTCCTTTGATGCTAAAAAAGAGAGCTGGACAGGAGGAAAAACCCAGAGCCATCCTTACATTTTTTGGAAATTTTTTGCTGCGTCAGCTCATTTTTGAGAGAGCCAGACCAGATGCGAGACGAACAGCTGAGGGGCACTCCTTCTTCGTTCGACCTGACTTCTGTCAAACCACGGTAGAGAGGAGATGGAGACTCCGGCAGCTAATAACTCCTTTCCAGAAGCTGGGCTGTGAGGTCTTTCTAATGCTAGACTTAAGGTTATCCTTAAGGGTACAAGTAGAGTATTCACTTCAGAGATTCAGGCCCAGGATTATCTCCACGAACTCTCTCAGAAATAGGGTTTTTTCCCCTCCTTTTTTTGTTTTCTCTGTTTTCTTCTCCGGGTAGGGGGTTTTGATTCTGCATTATGGTTTGATTTCTTATTATGCTTTTTTAGGCAGGGAACGGCAAGGGGCACAGCATGACACAGGAGGCATCACAAGTGTCCAAGGACCTTTTTGCCTTTTTTCAGGGGTTGGGGAGGGCCATGGGTGGAGGGGTCCGAAAGGGGTGAAGGTTGTTATTTTTCTTATACACACATTGGTATTTAGTAGGTATCTCTTAGTATGTGTAAGCGTAACTTTCAATGAAGAAACTTAGAATAGCCACAATTAATATCTGTGGTCTGAATAATCCCCAAAAGAGACAGAGAATCAGTTTGGATATTCAATACCTGCAGGTGGATATTCTTTGCCTGCAGGAGACACATATAGAAGCCAGTAGGAGTGGGATCTTGGAGCTGCCAGGCTATCAGTTGATTTCCCGCACCACACAGCAGACCAGGACTAGAGGGGTGGCTGTACTGGCAAGGAAAGGGCTAGCCAGATTTCCACAATCTTATGTCGATAAAATGGGTAGATGGATAATCATACAATGCTGTCTGGAAAATAGTGTTTTTACACTCTGCTCGCCTGTAGATATTCTCTCTGCTTTTCAAAAATACTATCAGAATTTGTATACAGACGACGTTCAGATGGGGGATCAAGAGATTAGAGATTATCTCACTGGGCGTACAATTGCCTTATTTGATTCCTCTAAGGTTACGGGAGACCCTATGGCTCTTATACTTCTAGATGCAGAAAAAGCTTTTGATAGGATCTCCTGGCCTTTTTTATGGGCAATTAAGGAAAAAAGGGCCTGGGAAAACGATTTATTGGGCTATTAGCTGTATGTATCAAGAACCCGTTGCTAGAATTGCCATGATGGGCTCTACTTCTGAATTAATTAAAATTAGCCGTGGCACGCGACAAGGGTACCCTTGTTCTCCCCTGTTGTTCGCGGTTTATATTGATCCTTTAGTAAAGAAAATAGAGGAGAACCAAATGATTCAAGCTTTATATACTATTGGAGGGGGTACCAAGATCTTAGCTTACGCGGATGATCTGGCAATAATAACACCAAATCCACAAGCAGCCCTTATAGAAATAGAAAGGGAAGCAAATCAATTTGGCAAGGTTTCAGGATACCACCTTAACGAAAGTAAGACGCTAATAGTTAAGAATGAGAAAGCTGTTCAGGACGACGTTAGAGTAGTGGGAAACGCTAGATATTTAGGGGTTAAAATCAGTGCTAACATCGATGAAATCGTTAATATTAATCTGGAACCTCTGATTCAGAAATCCAAAGTAGAGTTTGATAGGAAGAATAACCTTTATTTAACATTATTAGGTAGGTGTAATGTGATCAAAATGTTGTTTTTACCTAAAGTTTTATATTTTTTCAGAGCCATTCCTGTGGAGATAAACAAATCATGGTTTTTGACAATGAATCAAATGATTACTAGATTTTTGTGGGCAGGGCAACGTCCCCGACGAGCCTTGAAATATTTGACCTTGTCTAGAGATCGCGGAGGCTGGTCAGTTCCTAACTGCCAATTATATTACTGAGCGGCAGTACTTCAACAGATGTCTGTGCCATTGGGAAGATATAGTGGGACAATAAGAGAAACAGCTAATGTTTCTATATATGAGTTAATACTTGGGACAGAGGCCTGCGGCTGCCTCATGCGGCATATTGACTTTGCCTACTTTAAGAGAGTTAAATTCAAGGTAGTGATTGGAGCATTTAGGGTGTGAACTGCAGTTCGGAAAAAATTTTATATTGGTAGAATTCACAGATATTCTCCCTTAGATAATAATGATTTGCTCCCAGCCATATTCCATGATGTTTACATGAAAACATGGGTGGATAAAGGTGTGAGACTTATTGGGGATTTAATGAAAGATAAGGATGTATGCTTATTTGACACTATTAAGGATAGATTTGGGATAGGGAATAATAATTTTTTTAAATACTTACAATTGAGGGATTTTTTAGTTAAAAAGGTAGTTAATTGTAGTAAAATTCCCTTGGAAACACTGCTGGGGGCTTTTCCAACCTTATCCACAATATGTAAATTACTTAATAAAGAAATGGGTGATGATATAAATAAACATACAACCCGTTGGCAGGAGCTGCTTCAAGTGGACATTGAGGAATGCGAGGATTCACTGCGATACAGCCAGACAGCATTTATTTCGGCCAATCTTCAAGTGCAGTGTTTTAAAACGTGGCTCAATCTATATATTACTCCAGCACGGATTTTTAGATGGGGTGGGACGTCCGGTATACATTGTTCTCGCTGTGGATTATTAGCCGCTGATAGCGTGCACATGTTTGCTACTTGTCCTAAACTCGACCCCTTGGTAATTGATTTGGGTAATTATCTGAGAAATATGTTGGGATTTGAGGTAGATGTTACACCTCAAGTAATAATCATGGGGGTAAGCAAACAGGAAATGGCAGAATCAAATCAGATTTTGCTATTTACAGCTATGGCGGTGTACAGGCTATGCTTAGCTAGTGCTTGCCTCGATAATGATCCCCCTTCAATACATGTTTGGTTGGAGAAACTATTAGCCATATACCGGTGGGAGAGTGCAGTATATAAGCGTAGGGGATTCAGAGCAAAAAAGAAAGGGACTGCCATATGGGCGCCAGTATTTAGATGGCTTAATGAGGATTTGGCCCTTCCAACGGCTTAATAGCTTTATTTCCTTAAAAAAAGAAAATTCTAGGGTAAGGGGTTTTAGAATGTACTCTCTTTTTTCTTTTTTCTTCCTTTTCTTTTGTCTTTTTCCTGGTGTATAATGTCTGTAGTAGATTTGTATAATTGTACCTCCTTAGGACCTGAGGGAGGAGGGTGGGTTTTGGAGGGTTGGGGGGGAACCGAGGGTGGGGAAATGAAAAATATATAAGACATCGAGAGTTTATACATTGGTTTGCACATGCTGTGCTTGTTGTTTTTTGGTTTGATGTCGAAATAAAAAAAAAAAAATTAAAAAAAAGGAAGACAATACCCTGAGTGAAAAATATGTGCTGCAATGGTGAAAGAAAGGATGTGAAAGAAAAGTTGCCCACAGGCCAATTAAACATCAAAACGTGTTTATTAAGATTCACATGTCTGTGATTCACACGGCTAAGCAATGAAGAGATCTTGAAGTGAAGTGAAGATCTGAAGTGTGAAGAACATTTGAGACTGTATACAGCTATATACCGAAATTTAAACACTATCTACTGAGCAAGCTAACCAGAAATGTCAACCCTTAGAAGCCAAGTATGGCACTGAAGCTTTACACATCATGGACTGGCACAACTTGAAAACATGGTTGGCATGAGCATAACATGGCTGTAACAGTTAGACTAAAGCATTTTTAAAATCTCACAATTCCTCCCTTTTGCACAATTTTATTGAGCAGCCCTTAAGGAAGATCGGCTATCATTAATGAATTCACTTCCTGGGATAATCCCAAATGTACGAAAGTGATCTATATTCCAATTTCACATCTAAGTCCTCATCAGTATCTTGAGGGATAAAGAGGTAAAGGAGTATTAATATTAGGGTCTCAAAGACTACCAAAATGATCTCTAATGTCTTCATTCTCAACCCTCCAAATATGCCCTTCAGCCAAGACCAAACCCTCCACCCATCAAGACTAAACCCATCATTAATTATATGTAGCTCCTTGACACTTTAACGGATACAGGACAAAAGCAAGACCCATTCAAGTGTAAAGATTGCAGCTTCTTGCAGAATCTAATAAATGGCTAATATATACCTCTCCTGTCTTGACAGTCCTATTCCATACAAAGGAAACAAAATAGAAAAGAAGCCAGAAGTTCTGGATAGTTCTTCATTTATTTTCTTTCAGTGAGGAGGCTTAGCTTGGGTGTGTCATATTGCTGACACAATGTAACCATGTCTCTGCCCGGTTGCCATAAAGTGGTTTATAAGAGTGGCTGTGGGAACAGAGGACTCGTGAGGGTAGCTGAAAGTAATGGAGAGTGATTACTAACTCAGACCTGGCAGTGAGGGTGACATCATATTTGCAAAGGCACACAATGATGCTACCACTTTATGTTTAACAGGCCTTTCCATGGACGGTGTCAGCAGACACTATGGCATAGGGTATAAAATGCTGGTTAAGGAAACAGAAGCTTCCAGTCAGCAGGGGAAAAAGGAGGGAGACATTGTCACATTCTCCGGGGTAGTGCTCGTGCAAGTACAGGTCAAGACATTGTTCCTGTTCATCGAAGATGAGGGACCGTAGACACACCCTCTTGGGTATTAGTAGTTAACTGGGCACAGACCGGCAAGGAAAGAGATTAAGAATTTGCCAATGTTGTTCCAGAAAATGCAGGTAAGTGCTTTCACCATATAAAGAATAAAGATTGTTGATCTCAAAGGTGGGTGACAGGCTGGCTGCTGTCGATTTCTTGGCTTACCCAGAGCTACATAGTGAGCCAGAAAACTGGGCCTCCAGCAAAGAAAACAAGCCAGACTCACAGGCTAATCAAGTAGCTGGGAGGCTTCCCACTATCTAGGCAGTACGTTTGCACTTGTGGGCAGGAGGAGAGGTTGCATTATGGAGGGAGTAAGGCTGGCGAGCGCTGGCAAAAAGGGGCACTTCTCAAGCCGAAGCGACAAGGTTACTTACAGTAGTGGGAACAGTGATAGCAGCTGCAGGGTTGGAAGCTCTTGGCTTGGTGGGTCATTTTTAGGTCTCGCCTCAGCCAGCGCATGTGATTCTCTACGAGACATTTAGTAAGGGGCTTTTCAAAGTGCCACCAGAGGCTTTTGCTGGTCTCAAGCTTGCGTTCATGCGCACGTACACGCGCGCAGCTGCCATCTGCCTCCCTTCCAGCGTGATCACTAATGCTCATTCTAATGTGCTTTCCTTTGGCTTTCCAAAACCCCTCATGCCCTTCCCTGCGTTGTACTAGACAACCTAAGCGAGCTCACCAGACAAGCTGTGTCGTGCCTCTGTTTTGCTCGCCCCTCCCCAGAGCGTGTCTCGCGGTCGCGCGTCATGTAAGTGGGCTTGGTACATCCGTCACATCTTCAGCTGAATCTTCCTTCCTACAGCGTGTTTTCCAAATAAAGCTGTTTCCAAATATTGGTGGGTATGCAGTTGTCTCACTCTGTTGCTTGTGCTTCACAAGAAGCGCATATTTGCCCTTTCAATGTCATTAGAATGTCATTTTCATTGCTTTATGGCACATCAGATAGACACCATTGATAGTACAAAAGAGAGTGCAGTATAGGAGAGGGCAGGGGTTTAACAAAAAGGCAAGTTTGGCTGTAATTGCACATAAGGATATGGACACAGAATCAGTGATATGGGGAGGAACGCAGGTGTTTGAAATGCCAACCAGGGCCGGTTTTAGGGCGGTGCGACCGGTGCCACCGCACCGGGTGCTGGCTACCTGGGGGCGCCGTGCTTGAAAGTTTATTATGCTTTTGAAGCACCTGCTGCAGCGTTTCTTTCCCCCAGGCCTTACATAAATGTCACAATAACTTCTGTGATTAATCATCGTCCTGGAGAGAGATCAGCATTTTGCATAGTTGAGGTTTTGACTTATGTGAAGTTAGTGCAGAGGGTTAATATGCCTGCTGCGAAGAATGTGTACCATGTAGATTACAGAGTGCATATGATGTAAACAGATCAGCAGGTTACTGCTTTCAAAAGAGACATCCATTTGTTACTTGCAATGTATAACTTAAAGTCCTAATATAGAATAGTGAGCTATCAACTTTCATCCTAGAACTGCATACACACTGCAAAGTATACATTATTAGAACATTGATTAATGTTGCAAAAAGGATTAATTTGGCTAGAAATCGATTCTTATTATTAAAGAGAACTCCCAACTATGCTGTTTCTTTTTCGACTCTGAGTTTGTGCTTCTCCACACCAATCACTCTTAAACTATACTGCCTACCAGTATGGATGACATGTGACTCCTACACTTTTAGTCCTTTGGCTTATGTAACATTACCTATACACTGATTTACACACGTACGATTGATTGTCTCTGTGTAATGTGTGTGTGATGCAAAGTGCTCGGACACCCTACACTGGTATGAGTGGCGCTATATAACTCATTCAATGCATCTGAAAGAGTGTGGTTATGGAGACTTGTTCACTGTTAAAGGGTGCTAGTGAGAGAATCCGTGGTGGAGGTGGTCATTGGGGGGCGCCAACAGAAATTGTCGCACAGGGCGCCACCAGCACTAAAGCCGGCCCTGATGCCAACTGCATCAGTGGACATGCCTTATAAAAGCAAGGAAGAGAATTCAGAGGTCTTTAGAGCAGACTGACTGACCCTTGTGTCAATAAGCCATGAGGCGAGCTTTCTGCTCACAACACACACACTTGTGGCCCGTTTTGATCTTCGGTAATCAAAGCATTCGCAGAGCAGTGCCCTCCACACGGGCTGGCTTAGGCAGGGTGTCAGCTTTGGGGGGCTTGGTAGATTCAGGATGTTCGGGCTGGTAATGAGCACTAGGGGGTACATTAGGAGACTCCTGTTTCTAATGTCCCAGCTGCCCAAAACTGAAACGCGAGGAACCACTAGGTGGAGCCATTCTCTGCCTCCATGCCGCTCTCCCTCCTGCCTACCCGCGCAAGCGTTCTGTGTCCCAATTCCCGCCCTGCTCCTTCTTTTGCCAGCTTCTTGAAACAACTGCATTTGTAACAACAACAATTTTGATTCATTCAACTCCTTATTTCTCTCTTGTACAGTGTCACAGTGATTGGCAATAGAAACGTATTCAGCAAGACCCTTGGTTTGCCCGCTGATACAAACGATGCACAATAGTTCTTGCATCTTGGGTAGGAACAAGGACAGCGCCAGCAGCTTTCTGGGCACTCTCTGTAGCAATACCGAAATGCAGTTCAAACACATCTTTCAAAAGGGCCAGATAATCAGCAGGGGTCTCAACGTTATTCAGTTTTCAACGGCTCCTGTTGGTACAGTATGCCTTGGCCAGACACATTTCCATAGTGGCATCTAGCAGCGCCTCTCCCACAGCCGCGAAAGTTGCTGCCCCACCAGGGGCCAGTTGAGGCCCATTACTCCTTTCTAACAATTGGGCTTTGATTTCACTCTGCATAATAAGACACACCAGTGGATTTCCATCAGCCCATTTAGGATTATAATATTCAAATCTAGTTTGAAATCGTTCACAGAATTTCTGATGATTATCATGAATATTGGGATGCTGCCATTTGAAATCCACTAGGTCAGCAGGGTCTCAAGGGGCATGGATGGTGACAGGGCATCCTGCGCTGGGGTACTCTTGCAAGGGCAAGAGGGTATCTGTAGGATATTCTCCCAAGGGCCAAGAGGGCATCTGGGGAATGAAATGGGGGCATTTTTTTTTATTTATTTATGTTTTATAGAGCGCAAACTTGACCCCTTAGGGTATCAGAGCGCTTTACAGGATTAACAAGTTGTATACAAGAGACTTAGGAAGCGGGGGGAAGGGACATTTGGGATAAAACATGTAAATACATTTTACGAGAAAAAGTGGTCCCAGATCCTGAGGTGGTATGCCCACAGGTGCCGGGTGGCTAGCATCCGGATAATCCAAGGTGTGGCAGTAATCGGAAATGGAGCAAAGTCGCTGAGGTGGTTGCAAACAAGGTTTAGGAGAGGAATTTGCCCATAAGGAAGGTTTAGGCCTCCTTTTTAGGTCTCGCCTGACCCAGCGCATGCACTGGTCTGGCGAGACTTATTGAGAGGGCTCCAAAAATTGCTACCAGGCCAGCCTAGAGCTACAGTGCATATGCGCGGGTGCGCGCGTCGCGCTTTACCGCGATAACTTTCACTGTCGCGGCCGCACGGCTGCTTTGCATAGCCAATAGGTCTCGCTTTTGGGACCTTATAAGTATTTAGTTATGCAACTGTTGCATGGCTAAACACTTATAAGGTCCCAAAGGCGAGACCTATTGGCTATGCCAATGCTCGTTAAATTGTGCCAGGAATTGCATCCTAATTACATCCTGGGAATTGCCACTGGGTAGATTACTACATGAAAGTATGTTGAATGTTTTGAGGGTTTCTTTGAAGTTTCTTTTCTCTCCTCCCAGCCATGTGCCTCAGACTACTCTGGATTGTAGTTGAGCTATGCGACATACAGCTCCGATGCAGAGCATCAGAATGGTAAGGTACTAAGAAAACATCTAAAAGATTAACCCAATATCATGGAATCCGCTTAGACATGAAATCTCATGCACACTGCACCAGCTTTGCACGCTTCGCTGGTTGTCGCACCATGGCTCGCTGTGCCCACTACATCTGCCGACTGAATTGCGGGTACAGCTCCATTTCTGGCCATTACCACTGGTGCATCCTTGATGTCTTCCTCTGCATGTTGAAACTCGAAAGCAAATAAGGAAGAGGAAGAGCAGTGGGGGTACTAGTCCTACCTCTGTACAACAAGTGGGTAGCGTGTCATTTCAGTCTCTCTTTGGTTCCGATACTCATGTTTACGTCAGTTTACCTACTTGTGCCAATTCTGAAAATCTGCCCTTTGGTTAGTATCTTCCTTGTCTAGGGGCTCATTCAATCTTTTTTCAACATTATTTAGGCACTCTAGGTCAAATTTACCTTCTTCTGGGAAGGACTTCTTCCAATTTTTGTGGGAGAGTCTAACCCACTGTTCTACTACCACCAACACGTGATCTTTCCATGCTGTACATTTATACAAAATAATGGGGTGACCCTGTGTCCCTCAGAACCTAGCTTATTCATTATTTCTTTAAAAACATCGATTGAAATCTTCGTTTGGGTGTATTTATTTTCTTCTCCATTTCCTAAAATTATGGATACATGTTACATATAATGTACTTATATTGTGAACACTCCAAAGCAATTGAAATTTCCCCGACAGAACCACTATATCTATATAACTTTCCATGCTGTAGGTACATTGCATGAGTGTTAGTCCCTTTTGCTGAGGCTTTTTTCTTTTCTTTTTTTTACACTTTTTTGCCCCTATTTACCTCATTATACCTTATTCACAATCAGGAACATATTAAGGTGTTTTGCAGCTTTGTACCATAACTCATCCCATGAAAGGTGTGGGGTAGAAGTGAGAAATGGTAAGGGTCGGGCTAAAAACTTTTTTATGTCTGTTCTCATGGAGGGAGGGAGGGAGGGAGGGAGGGAGGGAGGGAGGGAGGGAGGGAGGAGAGTACTTCCCCCCATGCTTTTGAAATCTCCCAATCACAGCCTATCAAGGTATGCAGAGGTTCCTCTGTGGCTGCACCAGTGTCCCTTTTTTATTCACACATTCATTGGTTAGGAAGTGTGCTAGAGGTTATAGACAATACTTTGCCTCCGTCCCCTTGCTGCACCCTTTCCAGAGACTCCTGCTCTATACCATGAATTCCACACACACGTCTAACTCCTGGCCTCCTGGGACTCCGCCTGTGCCTGTCCAAACCGGTTTAACCTGTTGCCACCGTCCCAGACAGAAATTTTCAAAATTCTCTTCACATTTTTCAAACTAACACATTCGGGCCTCACTTTACATAATTAGTGAAGCTCGCTAGTGCTGTCTGACCTGATCGGTGAGTTGACCACCAGACCATCCTCTGCCCAAGTGCACGCTCCGGAGCACAGTCTGTCTCACCGTGAGCGCCTGGGATCACTGTGAGAGTCTGGACTAGCTCTGCTCTTGGCTTCTGGTCAAGCAAAGGCCCAGATTTGTTCAAGAAAGTCTGCCTACACCCCAATTTAAACCATAAAAATGTTTATTACCAAAAGAAAAATATAGATGTGAATCATAGGAATGGATGTCAAGGAGATCCCCCCCCACGCACCCCAAACAAGCAACAGCTGCACATTAAAAGACAAAATATATATTTATATGTTTTCGTACACAGGGCTCCAATGAAACAAAGGCGTTACACAGGTGCAAGGTCTAAATTCATGAGAAAGTTTGTGACAACCTTCAAATAGGAGCAATCAAACACTCCTCACAAGGGCTGACCAAAGGTTCAGCACATCAATCCCTATCTGTACAAATTAAGAGTTCTGTGCATCTGCTTCCGGCACTTGCTGCGGTTAAGCGTCACTGGTATCCAGAGTAAGCAAAGTCTTTTCGAAGTGGAAGTTGCACCAGAAATGAAGTCAGAATCGTATACTTTAGTCCATTAGTTCGCTTTATTAATGACAGGAGTAACAAGCATTGGCATAGCCAATAGGTCTCGCCTTTGGGACCTTATAAGTGTTTAGCCATGCAACAGTTGATGTTGTTGCACCAAGGATATTGCTGTGCATAACTAAATACTTATAAGGTCCCAAAAGCGAGACCTATTGGCTATGCCAATGCTTGTTATAGATGGAACAATAGCAGGACTCCAAGAGACTGGAAAGGAACCCGCCACAGCACTCCTTGACACATTTGTTAACATAGGAACCTCGAGTAATGAAAACATAAATACATTTAAAAAGAAAAAATATATAGTTCTACGCCCCTTCAGAAGATTAGGCTCATCCTACTTCATCCATTGGTCTGTTCAACTGGCATTCACATTGTTTCTGCCCACCACCATAGGATATGGAAATGGGTCTGCCCTCTGAGTATTGGCTTCTTGCACCTTGTGTAAAATTTTGGCTTGATACCCTGCACGTCTGCCTAAAACGCCTGCTTGATATGAAGCATCTTACTATTCCCTTGAAATTACATGCATTTATTTTTTAGACAGCCATTTTTAGACAGCAACAAGTTTTTGTATTTTCTCTTTTCGTGGCGTACGCTTGTGATCAAAATAAAATGAAATGTAGCCACTGAACAAGCTTGCAAAGGGCAGACCGATTGGCTTTAACAATGCTTGCTTTTTTCTTTATTTGTGCAGAACTCAAATATTGTTTGAAAGGCGCGTTGGCCTCCAAAAGCTAGAACGCTCCTCCAGCAGACAGAACAACCGTTAAGGAGTGTACCCAATGTATGTCAGGATAGGGTCAAGCGAGGGCATTCGTGAGATCCTGGGCATCTTACATTTCACAAATAAGGCTGCATGGCAAACAACTGACACCTGCAAGGCAGTCAGCAATGTTTGTTTGGCTTCTTATCAAGGTCTGGCGCTCGTGAAAAGCTACAGGACTGGAGTGGATTTCTACATTTAACAAACCAGTTGGGTGCAGCACTGGTCATGCCAGCTGGCCCACAGCAGCCCTTCAGCAGATGTCAACCAGAAGGAAACTCCTGCACGCGGGCGCACGCTCCCTTAAACTCCGGTGACCGCCAACGGGAAGGATGAGTGACAAGTCGTGGTGCTTACTGATTTGCAGTAATTGTAGCAGTCAATGCTTCGCACTGCTACAGAATGGACTACGGTGGACGTGGCCCCCAAGGTGAGAGGGGTTCAACACTGCTGAACTCCCCAGTCAATGGGTTTGCTAAAGTCTAGAGCTAGGCACCCTTCAATCACAGTCACATGACCCATGTTTTGCTGGCAAATTTGGGATCTACAAAGGTACTTTAATCTGGTAAATTAGAAGGCAAACTATCTTGTGATCCTTAGAGGTATTTCTAAGCTCACTTCCCACCGATGGCCAAGGACATACTTGCGGCGTTTCCTGCGTGATAACCTTTTGTAAAGCTCTTACTAAGAGAAGTAATTGCATTTAAAAGAGCAACTCAGTCTCTCAAATATACTGCAACTGACAGGAATGTTATTACATGACATCAAATATGTCTAAGAAGCATTCAGGAAGACTGCCGCTAAACTCATCGCTTTATAATAGAAGAGCATGTATGGGATTTCATTTTTTGTTTGGACCATCTTGATTCCTCTCCAGACTTAGGAAAGCGCGCGACTTGCTTTTGAGGCGGCGGCTCAGGTACACCCAGGAATGGCAAGGCATTTCAGGAAAAGCCATCAAATAAACTCAGTGTGCACATGCTGCTCCCGGGGCAATGCACTGCAAAGAGCGTGGCTTTAGACTGCTTGAGGTTTTTAAATTGCATGGTATTTACCTGCACCCATCTTTTAAAAATCGGGTTGCTTTAATTATCATAAATGCTGTTGACCTCTTTGGAAGAGCACAGCATCTGACGTTGCTCTTGCACTATGAGAAGATCTTTATAATTTGATGGAAACAAAGTAATTTTCATAAAAATGATACTCTTTTAATGAAAGTATTTCACAGATATGTTTTCGGGGGCTTTCGGCTGATGAAAATGCAAAAATAGCTTGGAAATATTGAGACAAATGAGTACCAAAAATCCAATCAACTGATCTCCGACTGGAACAAACCCTCAAACTTCTTTAGCCATATAAGCGTAAGAATGTGCGGATATTACAAATGCTGAAAGCCACCTACAGAACCAAGAGGCATATCTTCCACGCGCTGCTCCGCAAGGTGAACTCACAAGCCCAGCAACCAAGAATGCCTGAACTCGCCATCAGGTGCCACTTGAATATTTTGAAGCTTGCTCTTCCTGCTCTCACAGACAGGGGGCTCTCGTGAGGCAGGACAGCTTAGACCGTGGACATGCTTTCTACCGGCCGTTTGCGTCAAAAGCATCAACCCCACATTTCCAGTTTGAATGCCAGGGTAGGCGAGGGTGTATAGCTACCAGTCATAACATGTCATTAGCGTAAGAGATCCACTGTGCCAAATAATGCCATTCACAAACAATTGTTGCGAAAAACCTGTGTAATATTAATTGCCAAAGAAAAGTCGGACGCCGCTCATGTTCAATTCAACTGTGTGATTGCTGAGCATTTTGACTGGATTAAGCAAGAGATATGCGGTGAAACAGTGTTCTGTATATTTGTTTTTAGATTTCAACGTACATTTCCTTACAGCACAAAGATTCTTCCACACAAAAACTACTTTTCATCCAACTAGGTCAGAAAAGAGTTCCAAAGTCCACTACTTACAGGTAAGCCAATAGAGGAGAGCTGCTTTTCACCTAAAAGACACACAGAAGTGTGACCTGGTTTGGCGCACCTGGAACACTTTAGTTACAAGTTCAGTACTTCAATGGTGGCTTTCAGGTAGACGCTTTGTGTTTGCATATTGAAAGAAGCATTTATTAGAAAACCTTGGCTTAATTTGTAATGTGCTGACTATGACCATGCTCTTAGTGGTGTCGTCTGCCGAGGGAATCAAGCACTACTACAGAGCTACACAAGTATGAGGGTTTTTCCTTAGAATGTGTATTTTGTGTAAATAGTTATAATGCAAGTTAAACATCCATATGGCAAATGCGGGATCAACACCGAGACCTTTTCCAACTGCTAAAATGGGACAGGGTTCATGTGCCCGCTACAGAAATCTTGTCAGCAAATACAACGCAGTTTGGAAAGCCCTTACAAAACCACGTGCCCGCCTTTTGTCCCATTGTGATCAATAAATGTACAATTAATGCCATCAGGAGGCAAGTGACTACGCTGAACACTCAGATAGACAGCGGGGAGCTCGTCACCCCCTGGCAAGCAGGGTCTCCTTTGCACCTACCTACAGGCCACCCCTCCTGGTGTGGCAGGTTTGTGAATCAGCGTTCCCTGCAGCCGATACACGGTGGCTGGAAGGGGGGGGGGGGTGCAAACACCCCTGGCGTAACTACACCAGGACAGGGTTGAGCACAGAATGGCAGAGTTTGAGAGCAACAGAGTCTGCTGCCCAGGCTACACTGCTCCTAAGACGCACTCCCTCACTGCCAGCATCCTTCTTTTCGAACAGACTCCCGTAGTCAAAACACAACTCATCAAATAGGGGTGCACATTAGAAAGGGCACAGTGACGCGTTCCCAACTTTTACAAGCAGGGGCTATGAAAACTGGCTGAGGAGATATGGTTCCCAGCGGTGTTTAGGCAGCGGGGAAACTGCTTTCAAGACATGAACGCACTAGATGAGAAAAAAAACGGGCTTTCACACTTGCTCATGTGCCACAAGTGTGCCGGGAAGGTGTGTAGTTTCCAGTCTTTTTTTTAATCTTAAACACGAGGCAGCACTGGGGTACGAGAACAAAGAGGATCTAGGCTTCTTTTGAATGTTCTGTATTTCTCTAAATGTAATCCGATATGTTGGATGGCACGATCAAATTCAATAAAAAGGATTCCGTAAGCTGCCGCAGGGGTGCAGGGTGGGGGGGGGTTCCTGGGATTTTGGGTTTGTTGTTGGGGGGTTTATTTCTGCAAGGCATGATGATTCTTTCCAGGACTGTTCCATGGTGGCTCTTCGGGAGTGGGGTGGGCCTCTTTACATTTGAGGATGGGGGGTAGGGGTTTAAGTGTTATAAGCTGGAATGTTAATGGTTTGGGGGATCGCATTAAGCGTGGGATTGTTTTGCAATTCTTGAAACGGTCAATGCCGGATGTTGCCTTGCTGCAGGAGACGCACCTTATTGGTAATACGTGCTATGCTCTGAATAGGAAGGGTTATAAATTCATAGCACATTCGGGATTCTCCTCTGGGTCCAGGGGTGTGGGCATCCTAGTCAGAGCCTCGCTACCATTTGAGGTGGACTCCACCATTGTTGATGATAGGGGGAGGTTTGTGGCGGTGGCGGGGCGGTGGAAAGGAAGAACTTTGGTTTTAGTTTCGGTTTATGTCCCGCCGGCCCTGCAGGCCTCCACGTTCACAGATCTGGGTAGGGCCCTGCTGGATCTCCCGGGGGGTATGCTTGTGGTGGGAGGTGATTTCAACGCTGTTGGCTCCGGCCTGCTGGATAGATACCCGCCCAGAGACACAGGGGGGGCTCAGAGGTGGCTCCCAGACTTCCTAAACACGCTTGGCCTGATAGACTGCTGGAGGCTCCGGCACCCCACACAGAGCCAATACACGTTCCACTCCGGGGCACATGGTAGTCTCTCCAGGATTGATTACCTACTCACTCTGGCTGCGCATGCCTCATTGGTCTCCGAGGCGAGGCACATGGCGCGTGGTATATCTGACCATTCGCCAGTGTGGATCCGGCTGGATCTAGGTCGGGAGGGAGGAGGAAGGGTGGCCCCTATTAACCCGTGGTATTTCCGAGACCCCAAGATGCGCAGCGCGCTGGTAAAGAAAGTAGATAATTTTTTCAAGGATAATCAGGGATCCGTGGACTCGGCAGTGTCGCTGTGGGAAGCATTTAAGACCGTGCTCCGAGGGGAAGCCCTCTCCCTAGTAGTAGCTGCCAAGCGGCGGAGAGATGGCGAGGTTCTGCAGGTTGAGGAGGAGATCGCGGCTCTGGAGGGAGCGCTGGAGGAGGAGGTTACAGAGTCCTCACTGCATGAGCTTTGCTTGAAGCAAGCTGAGTATAAGGACCTGGTGACGAACGCCGCTAAGACCCTCAGCAGGGAGCAGCAGGGCCGATTGTATGATGTTGGGGACAAGGCAGGGAAACTCCTGGCTTGGCTGGACAAAAAAGAACAGGTCAATAGAGTTGTGCCAGAGTTGACGGGAGAGAGGGGAGAGGCGATTGTGGAACCTGAGAGGATTGTACAGTGTTTCTCGGACTATTTCTGTAGGGTTTATGCCTCAGTGTCGGATAGGCCGCCCGAGGACTCGTCTGACCTCCTCCGTGATATCGAGTTGCCCTGTCTCTCCGACATAGATAGGGACGATCTAGATGGTGACATAACGGTTGACGAGGTGGCGGGGGCTATCCGCGCGTTAAACTCGGGTAAGGCCTCGGGACCGAACGGTTTGCCGGTCGATTTGTACAAGCTATTTCCGGATAGGGTCGCCCCTCACCTGCGCGCCATGTTTATGGAGGCGCGGGGGAGTGGGACCCTCCCGTTGGACCAGCGACTGGCGACGATCGTGGTTATGCACAAAGAGGGCAAACCCCGAGATAAGTGCGCCTCATATAGGCCTATCTCACTTCTTAACGCAGAGCCGAAAATTCTGGCTAAAATCCTGGCGACCCGATTGATTAGGGTACTCGGTGACTTGGTCCACCCGGATCAATCCGGCTTCATCCCGCACCGAAACACGGCGTTAAATCTTCGGCGCCTTCATGGTGTAATCGCCAGGGCGGACACACTGCGTGAACCAGCTATTGTGGCGTCTCTTGACGCCACGATGGCATTCGACACGGTGGAATGGGCATATTTGTGGGCCGTGCTGATCAAGTTCGGCTTTGGCCACGGTTTTGTGAGTTGGGTGAGGTTGCTGTATGAGGGGCCACTTGCGAGTGTGGTGGTGAATGGTCGGGCGTCGACTCCGTTTCAGCTTGGGAGGGGTACCCGGCAGGGTTGTCCCCTGTCGCCTTTGTTGTTCGCCCTCGCCCTTGAGCCGCTGGCTGCGTGGATACGTTGGCACCCGGATATACGGGGCCTTAGATGGTCGCCTGAACACGAGGACCGTATTTCGCTCTATGCCGATGATATCCTGCTGTATCTTGCCTCACCCAAGAAATCACTTATAGTGGTCTGTGACGTACTCACATCTTTTGGTAGGAACTCGGGCCTTGTTATCAACTGGAGTAAATCATATTTGTATGTTCTTAGTGGCGAGGTTCCCCCGATCCCTAGAACATGTTCGATACAGGTCGCTCAGCAGGGCTTCGTGTATTTGGGGATTTTTATCTCCATGGACTCTGCTGTGCGATATGAGAAGAACCTGCTCCCCCCCCTGGCACGCCTGAGGCGGGATGTTGAAGGCTGGCGGAGGCTGCCGCTCTCCCTCGTTGGGCGTGCGGCCCTGTTCAAAATGATGTCGCTTCCCCGCTTCCTCTACGCACTGCAGAATACTTTGGACTGGGTTCCGGCCAAATACTTTCGGGAGGTCGAAGGCCTCCAACGAACGTTGCTTTGGGATGGGCGGCCGCGAATAGCTATTGCAAAGTTGACGCTTCCATGGTACGACGGGGGCATTGCGCTCCCAGACATCCGACGGTACTATTGGGCCACCCAGCTGAGTGCGATCAATCATGGGTTTTATGGCCCTGCCCTCAGCCCTGGGTATGCCATGGACAGGTGGTTGCTGCGTGGTGGTAACTATTACAGGGCGTTGTATTCGCGGTCCTTGGACTCGTCCCTCACGGGGCCCACTGCTGTGGCGGTGCGAGTGTGGAAGATGGCAACTGACTCGCTGGGCTGGAAGGATAGGCTCACCCTCGCTACCCCGCTATTTGAATCTGAGAGACTGGGTAGGCTTTGGCACACAAAAGGCTTTGACAAATGGGACTTGATCGGCATCTCCAGGGTCGGAGATGTCCTGAATAAGGGGAGGGTGAAGTCCTTTGAAGAGTTGCAGAAGGAGTATGAACTGGGGCCATCTGAGTCTTTCCGCTATATTCAGGTGCGTCACGCCCTCCGATCAGTCCTCATAGAGGGTGAGAAGGTGCCTGAGTCCTCTCCTTTGGAGGACCGGGTCCTTGATGGCCATATGCCCGAGAGCACGATCTCGCTCATCTATAAGAAACTGATCAACGTCCGGGCAGATATGCTTCTGGGGTTGAGGGACCAGTGGGCTAGGGATGGCCTCGAGTTGGATGACGAGGATTGGCAGTCTGCTGTTTCCTCTCCTAAGGAGGTTGCGATCCCGTCGCGTCTGAGGCTGGTGCAGCTTAAAATACTGCATCGAGTGTATGTGACGGGGCCAAGGCTGGTTCACATGGGATTCTCGGAGGACGGCCTATGCAGGAGGGGTTGTGGTATGGTGGGTACTTTCCTGCATATCATTTGGGAATGTGGTGTCATCACGGAATTTTGGAGGAGAGTCCATGCAGTGATGGGGGAGGTGACGGGCATTGCTATGCAGCCGGAAGCGCGGTGTTGTCTACTGAATGTCTGGGGGCCACTGATCATAATGCGGCGCAGACCCAATGGGTGCTAAGAGAGATATCGTGCGATTGTGGGGCTCTGCGGGGCCCCCCACATTGACCGCGTGGAAAGAAAATATGGACTGGAGTATGTTAAGGGAAAGACGGTCTATTGCGCTAGAGGCCGCCCCCGGAAGTGGCACGCCATATGGGGGCGGTGGAATCAATACAGGGGGGGAATATGTCTTGCCCCGGATCTGGATCCTCCCGAGGAACAGCTTTCCTCCTAACCTTCTTTCCAGCTCAGTATGGTTTATGGACTTTTTGGCCTCTACAGTCCCTCTTCTTCCTCTTTACTTTGTACTGTAACTGTTAGATGAGTGGGGTCCGGCCTCCCCTGGGGGGCTCATCATGGGCTTTCAGTGTTCTTGCCTTGCTGGGGTTTGTTGTGCGTTTTTGTGTTTAATTAAAATTGAACCTTTGCACTTCTCCTTTCATGGTATTGGGGACGCATCTCTGTTTCTATATATCGATGCTGCCGAACCTCCGGGTTGTCGGCTGAATAGCTGTGTCCTGACTTTTGAAAATAAAGGTTTTTCAAAAAATTAAAAAAAATAAATAAATAAAAAGGATTCCACAACCTATCAAGATAAGATGTATACCCCGAAGCTGGACCGGCGCATCTATGCACAGGATGACGTAATTCAACCTGTAGGTAACTATAGTGTCGCATCGCAATCTGTCCACGTACAAAAGACCGTAGAGGAAACAGGAGGAGCAGTTCTCGCATTGACGCGGCCGCGGGAAGAAAATGAAAGTGATGTGGCCGCAAAAGTGATCGCGCGCTATAAGGGTGCCTCGAGCGATGCCATGACGGAAAGCCAGATGGCGGCTACACGCGTAACTGTGCGTGTAACCGCATGCTCAAGGTCACACAAAAAGCGGTGGTCGGGTTTTTAAAGCCCAGTTACTAAATGTCTAGCCAGAGCAACGCATGCGCTGGCTCAGGCGAGACCTAAAAACCGCCATCAGCCAACGCATTTTGTTCCTTTGACCAAAGGAATTTCATCAGGGCTCAATATGTCAAGTAGAATGTTCTATACTTTCTTCTGTGATTGCAACAAAGATGTGGTAGCTCGGGAAATCACCCCACAATAAGGGTCAATCAAATCGAGTTCCGGCTCGTAATCAGGGTCTTCTGTATCTCGAAAACGGCAAGTATGCCAGCTACGAAGGACTCTGACTTAACCTAAGCTCTCCAAGTAAACCAAGATACCATACATGCTTAGGAACTTCGTAGCTGGCATACTTGCCGTTCTCGGGACACAGAAGACCCTGATTACTAGATCGCACTCGATTTGATTGACCCTGGTAAATCGGGCATCCTTGCATCATTTATAAGAGCGACCCGGCCAAATGACTGGTGTGCTTACCTGGACACACCAACATTTATAGGAGAACAGAATACTCGACACCTGGTGAGGGATTCACAAGTTGTCTTAGGAGTCTGAAACTGTACTTTCTAGAGCTCAAATTAGCTTTCTTATGGGTCATGCAGACACATCCTCCCTGTTTCCAAACATCCACATGCGCTTGCTAATGACATGCTATCCAAAGCTGAAATCCTGACAATTGTACTGACAGAGTCTTG
Source organism: Triturus cristatus (assembly GCF_964204655.1). Taxonomy (NCBI): domain Eukaryota; kingdom Metazoa; phylum Chordata; class Amphibia; order Caudata; family Salamandridae; genus Triturus; species Triturus cristatus. The sequence continues at coordinate 825,520,374 of NC_140584.1, read as the reverse complement.
GGAATGTCTGGGGATAGATGGGCAGGAGACAATTGGGAATTCCTACAATAGAGAGCTCTTTCCCATTTTCCTCCTGGTGGCTTTCTAAGGGTTTTTCTGGGCATTACTTGGTTTCTTTGATATCCTCACCATGAAGGCCATCACCTTGTACTACATGGTAAAAAAGTGTTTTGTTTGAGAACAGCTACGTCATTATCATCTTCTAAATTCCCGGTGATTTTGATTGTTCCTTATCTTTGCTGGCAGTGAGTTCCAGGTTAGGTGTCTGAACAGGGAAGAAGTACCCTCAAAGTGCATTGTCTTGAGTCTAGGATGTACAGGAACGGTGTCAATCTTGAGCAGAGTGTCTTATTTGTGAGAATCACCGAAGTTTCACCTGAATGAAAATCTGAAAATGGTCCAATTCTGAGGCTGTCCCTGTAGGTAAAGCATAGAGCTTTGAAGCAGGAGTGTATAGCCATGGGCAAACCAGATAAGTGCTTTTAAGGCTGGGGTGATGTGGTCATAGAGTTGCAGAGTAGCAGTTGCCTGGCTGCCACATTTACAATCTAATGTAGTCTTTATAATAGGTAGCATAATGATCCAAGGTAAAGTGTGTTAGCGTAGTACAGCTTGTCCATACCAGGGAGATGATGGACTGGATCCCAAGAGGGAATCCTAGATGTGGGGAAATGTGATGCAGGATTTTAGATGGTGATGAATGCATGTATGGTATCTTGGTTTAATTGGAGAGCTGGGTGGTTCATTTGGCGGGACATTGATCCTTGGAGTCGTAGCCTACCTGGCACGCCCACCACTCGGTCCACGAGCTCATGAGGTTATTTATCTCCTTTTAGCAAGTTAATAGGATTATGTAAGACCTATTAAGGCATTACGACTTCTTGGAGGCTATTTACTTCCTTTTTTCATTTCATTTTCTTACAATTTTTGTTTTAACACAACACAGTTAGTGGCAGGAAGGGATCCTTAAGGTCCTGACGAAGAAGCACGGGGAAGCTTCGAAACATGTCGACACCACTAGGAGGCATAGCTCATTGAGGCATACACCCTCCTCACCCCACCTTTTACTAATACCAGCTCGAATGGCAGAATAAATTTTTCAAGTCCAGAGAGCCAGGTATTTTTTAATTCACTCCTTATTTCACTCCTGACCCTTCCTCTCACACCCCCGCATCACACATAACTGTCTCACTAACAACAGTGCTCCCACGTAGTCGTAGGTCGTAGCACGCCCTGTCCCGTAGAGGGGCAGGAAGACCCCTATGATGAAGCATGACACCAAGGGCCCTTTTGGTGTGTGAGGGGTATTTAAACAACTAATGTGTATTCTCCACGACCGTGGGATGCATATTGAGTAATCGGGAGATCTCTTATACCCGTGGGTGGATCCCTTTGTTTATGTATAATTGACCGGGAGGAAGTATCCACCTCCACCACTCGCTGAGTGGTACCTCTCTACTCCTTTCTTGTTTTCCTTTCCGAGCTTAGGTTAAGTCAGAGTCCATGATCACAACCAGAGTTCTTATTTTTGTCGCTGTCTTTCAAGGTGGTCCACTTTCTTTGAACCACATAGTCATATGGTAGTAATTCTACCAGTTTCTTCAGGCAAGGCTCTCAGTTTCTGTTGAACTGGATTTGAGGTGGTTGGCCAGCATTCCTTGGTTCACAAGTTAAAAGCAATAATTTAGACTACAGTAGTCAAACCTGCAGGTTTTTGAGCAAGATGATACAGGAATTGTCAGAGAGTGCAAGTCCAGAAAGTTCTTTGAATGCTGACATTTTTCTAGGAGCTGGGTAGTGGACTGTATCAAGGGCTGGCTGATAGGTCCAGTAGTAATAGTATAGCGACTCCATTTATGTTGACTGTGGTCGTCAGGTCAACCCAGGTAGACATCAGAGTAAATATGGTACCTCTGCCAGGTTGGAAACCAATTTGGTGGTTCAAGAGCAAGTTTTCGTCTTCAATGAAACTGGAGAACTAGTTGACGATTGATCTTTAGATGGGTTTGCTAAGGCAAGGTCTGTTAGGTTGGTTTGTAGCTGGTCAGTATGTTGGACTGAGATTTTAATTCTTCATGATTGGATTAACGTGACAGCATTTGAGGGCAGTAGGAAAGCTGCCATAGGTTAAGGGATCATTGTGGTTTTCCTATGATGAGAACTTTTTCCTTTAGATAGAAACATGTTTTACAACCATGGCATGAGGCAAAAGCAAATAACAATTCTCACGCCTGTCACATGGTCTGCATACCTGTGATAAAATGTACACAGAAATGATTAGTTGAAAAAAGTACTTCCACATAGGCCGTATTACAACATTAGGAGGTTTATTCACAAAGGTAAATTTAAAGGTGAGTATCGTAGTAACTTTATTTGTTTTGGCTATTCACCATTTCTGAGTATAGAATTACTGCAAAGAGTAGATTTACATGTCTCCACCCCCTGAATTCACATTGTTTTCACATGTAGGCAGAGGTCTCTGCCACTGGTGTGGAGATCTCCCTATGATAAAGTATAGGGAAAATATAAAGTTTATTAAACATTAGTAAATAAAATAAAAATATTTTTATGTTACATATTAATGTCAATACATTTTATATCCCCTACAAGATAGCACCATTAGCTATCTGTTGTGAAATGTATTGTTAGCTTACAGTGGGTTTAAAGTCTGCCCATTGCTTACCATTGGTTGGCTTAATTGTCACTGTTATTTACTTGCTTTGTACTTCTCACCCCGTCAAACTCCACGTTTGTCTCTCTCTCTCTCGCCCATTTGCTTTTATCTCATAACCCTCCATGCTGCACTCTCTCTCACCAGTTGCTCCCCCGCGCCAACTCTGTTGCTTTCACTCCCACCCACACTCTCTGTGTTGCTTCTGGTCCCGTGTCTTGCTTCAGATCCCAGAAACAAAAGAAATTCCCTTTTCGTTAAACACCAAATGTGTGTTCTTGGAACATGTTCTACAAAGATGTGTAGGTTGCCCCTGTTATAAAGAATGAGGAATAGATTGTTATGAATATAGCTTCTTTAGAAGTAGATATGTAAATAGATCCTCTCTATCTATAGGCAATACAACCATGAAGGATTACAAATGTAATCAATGGGTGAACAAAAACAATACTTTCCAAATATCATCAAGAAAACAAAAACCTAAAAAACATATTAGATTTGGGAAAGACAAGTGTCTTTATATAATTTATTATTAGTACAGCTAATCAATAAAACATTTTTTAAAAGTCATTTTTCCCTCTGGGATCATTATATAGTGTGAACCTTCGAACTACCTTAAGGCCTGATTACAACCTAGTGATAATACCATTCAGATCTATTATGGCACTTCTTTCCCTCCAGGGATGATTACATTGCGTGCTCGTTTAAACTTCCCATAGGTTTATTTACCTTCTGCCGCGGGGCGATTTAACTTTAACTTTAACTTTCTTCTTTATTATGTAACATATAAGTGATTGATATATATATATATTATAAATAAAAATTTTGTTCAGGCATATATATAACATAGGTACATTTACATGTAAACACTACAATGCATTATTTCGAATTACAGCATTATAATAATTTGAGATACCAATACTGAATAAAAGTCAGGTTCACTGCTCCGGTGCGTTTTGCCCTTTTGGAGGAAAAAAGGTACATCTGTATAATACATTATCACAATTCTCACAATTATATTGACTGAAACATAACAATGTCAGCTGTGGGCTAAATAAACATATAGATTTTAGGCACAGTAAATGGGGAGGGGAAGGGTGGCTATGATTGACTGTATCATTTGGTGCGAGCTAGGTGGATCCATATGTGTGAAGGACATTTCCAAAAAGTGGCGAGTTTGAAGGCGGCTATTGAGGTGATCTGGATGGGGAGATAACTGGTACTGGACTAGAGTAATCTGGGAGGTCCGCATTTTGTCCCTTGAGCCAGGTATATGTCCCTCGGGCGAGATGCTGTCGGCATTAGGTCCCAGAATGTCGCCAGCTGCTCTTGACAGTAAGCAATATCTCACACCTATGTGGCCATACGGGGGGCTCTAGGGGCACCCCAGTGGATGGCCAGTCTGCATTTTGCGTGCAGTAGCATCATGGCCACCAAATGGCGTTTCTCAGGTGGGCTTTCCCCCACATAACCCAGCAGTGCCACCACTGGGGTATATTCCAGCAACACTCCAATGACAGCTTGAATAGTATCATACACCTCTTTTCAAAATTCGGCAATGGATTGGCAACTCCACGGAACATGTAGAAAGACAGCTGCAGACAGCTGCTTTACGTCTACATTTCCAGCAGCACGAATCAGGACGTAACCCCAGTTTGTGTAACTGCATGGGGGTGCGATACATCCTATGTCGGAATTTGAAATTGATAAGTCTCAGCTTATAGTTCGGGGATAAATATCTCAGCTGTGAGCAACAAAATAACCATTGTTCGTTTGTGGACAGTTCGTCTAGGTCAATTCTCCATTGTGTTAGTGCCTTGGGGGCAACCCAAGGGGTGTTTGTATGCGTGAGGTTGTACAATCTGGTAACTAATCTAAGAGGTGATGGTGTGGTTAATAGATGTTCTAGTGGCTTCATTATATCTGGGGGGCTGGAAAAGTTGAGTGCATTTTCTTGCAAATGGCTTGGAGTTGGAAATATAGGAATACGTTCAGGATTGGTATTGGTGTGTCTCCCGGTTGATGTGGCTGCTCTAAAAAGGTGTCCTGTGGGTACAGGTCCCCTAATGTAGAAATGCCCATGCTGCGTGTCTGTGCTATGGAACCCTTATCATTAAGGAAGGTAAATTGAGGGTGATGTGCAACTGAAGTGGAGGGCGCGTAAAGCAGTGGTGTCCCAACACATTTCCTTAAACCGTCCCAGGCCCATCTTAGGGTCTCAACTGTATTTATTTTGTTTGCTGATCTGTGATATGGTTTATAGACGGCTACGTGTAGTGGGGTGGAATCAGCTATATCTGTTTCAATGGACACGTGTGGCTGGAATGGGATGGGATGTATCCAAAAGTGAAGGAATTGGGCTTGCTCACAAAGTGCGTAGAGTTTGAAGTCAAGTGCACCCAATCCACCCCCAGATAGCAGATGTGTTAGCAGGTCCCAGTTCACGCGAGGTTGTTTACCGGCCCAAACTAAGGCAATTACGATAGAGCGCATGGAATTAAAAAAGGCCTTGGTTAAAGGTATGGGTATATTAACGAATAAGTATAAAAATTTAGGAAGAACTATCATCTTGGTGATAGCGATTCTGCCAGCCAGTGACAGAGGCAAGGCAGCCCAAAGTTTCGACTTGCGGTCCGGCCAGTCCAGTAATTTGCCAAAGTTCATTCACCATATTTCCTGCCAGTTTCGGCTGAACCACACCCCCAGGTACTCTTACAGCACCATCAGCCCATTTAAGCGGGAATTCCAAGTGGGTTTCCAGTGGGGCATCAGTCAGCGTCAAAATAGAGGATTTTGACCAGTTAATCTGTATGCCTGACATCCCTCCATAACGGAGGACTTCTCTCAACACAGGGTTAAGGTTATCATCTGGCTTGCGAATATATAATGTTATGTCGTCTGCATACATTGATATTATAAGACTCCTGTCAGTGAATCCCAGACCCTGTGTGGTGCTGACAAATTCTGGCTGCTAAAGGCTCCATCGCCACTGCCAACAGTAATGGCGTAAGTGGGCAGCCCTGCCTGGTTCCACGAGTTATGTAGAATGGTTCCGATATTAGATTATTTGCTCTAAATCAGGCTGTGGGTTTAGTATAGAGCAGGCTTATTAGTTTGCCAAAATTGGGGCTAAATCCTAATCTAGGTAGAACAGTAAACAAGAAAGGCCACTCCAAGGAATCAAACGCCTTTGTTGCATCAAGAAACACTGCGACGGCAGGTAATAGGGGGTCAATCTGGTGCACCATGGCAAAGAACGTGCGCAGATTGTGGACCGTTGACCTACCCGGGATGAATCCCGATTGGTCTGACCTGGCTATGAGAGGTAATAGTGGCTGAAGTCTGTTAGCTATTAGTTTGGCTAGGATCTTTACGTCTACATTAATTAACAACAGGGGTCTATATGAGTCACATAGATTAGATGCCTTGTCTGGTTTTAAAAGGGAAATGATTGCCGCCTCATGCAAAGTCGGCGGGAGGATTCTTATCTCTAGCGACTCCTGATATACATCTAACAGCCTAGGCGGCTGCTCCTCCGCATAGGTCTTATAGAACGTGGTGGTCAGGCCATCTAGTCCCGGCACTTTTTTCACCAGGTAAGCTGTTAATAACTTATGAGATGTCTTGTATCGAAAAAGGTTTGTCCAGATAATCTTTGTGGGCGTCACTCAACCAGAGCAGCTCAATTGATTCTAAGTATTCACCGAGGTCTGGGTGGGGTGCACTTTGAGTTGCCGTATATAATGAGGAATAGTATTTAGTGAGATATTTATGTGTAGCTTCTTGACCTCTGATGGGGGAAGTGTTGTTGTCCAATAACTCGACTATAAAAGCAGGAGAAGTGCGCTGTCTGAGTGCATTGGCAAGAGTTTTGCCAGGCCTATCACCCTCCCCATAACTGCGTGCTCTTGAATGTTTCCCTAAGAATCGGGTCTCCCTGTCTGCCTCTTCCTCAAATTCTGAGATTTTCCCCCTTATGATGGCCAGGTGCCCAGGTTCTCTAATTTGGAAGAACAATTGTTCAGCGGATTTGTTTTCTTGCTCAAGTTTTGCTATAGTAGACCGAAAAGAATTCAACACCCCTGATTGTTTGGAAATGCAAACCCCTCAAATCACTACCTTGAACGCCTCCCACAACGTCGAGCAGGAGTCCACCAAACCTTCATTAGTGGAAAAATATTGTGTAATGTCAGTTCTAATCTCTTCTCTGAATGTGGTATCAAGGAGTGCATGTGGTGGCAAATGCCAACTGAATGCGCGGGGTAAAGTTTGTGGTATCTTCCAGGGTAGCACCACCGGGGCATGGTCGGATAGAGTGCGTGTGAGGTGCAGTGTGTCTATGGTCCATGACGCAACATCTCATGTGACTAGCCAGTAGTCTATCCTTGACCATGTATTATGGTACGAGGTGATATAAGTTCCCTCCCTCGTGGTTGGGTTCCTACTGCACCAGATATCTGTAAGACCGTGCTCAAGTATAATATTATTTAGTTGTAGGGTTGCCTTGAGATGTGAGCTGCGAGCGGCACCGACTCTATCCCAGTCATTATTAAGAGTGACATTGAAGTCACCTCCCCAAATGATTGTGTCTTTTCCCAATGCTGCTATCTTAGCACATACAGTTAGAAAGAATTGTGGGTCATCCACATTTGGACCATATATTGTCACTAAGGTGACTTCAGTTGTCATAAGGGTACCCGTTAAAATGAAATACCTTCCCTCAGGGTCTATCTGTATATGTGTGGTCGACCTGCCAAGGCCACGCCTGATCAATATCGCGACTCCCCTGGTGTAATTAGAGTAGGGGGCCGAGTGTACTTCCCCCCAATATCTATTCCTAAGTTTAGGGTCAGAGTCGTAGTTCAAATGAGTTTCTTGGAGGAAACATACGTTTATGTGGTGCCTACTTAGATATGTGTGTATCAGCCGTGCTTTCTTAAAATCATTAAGCCCACGGACGTTTCAAGGGAGGAATTTGGTCTCAGTCATTTCTCAGTAAATAAGGGATATGATATGTGTACCTGTAAGATGAGCGCACAATAGAACATCATAAATAAATAAAAAAATACTGTATTTCCACGTTTTATATTTAGGGAAAGATAGAAGCTATGGTAATCTTTAGGAGAAATCAAGTGACTTTTCACTCCATGTATATGCTGTGTAGTTAAGGCCAATGCGCCTGAGTATACTATGCTCTCCCTCGTCCCACCCCCTACCCACATCAACCTCCCAATTAGGTTGTGACTTATGTCCACCCTCCCACCCTTGAAGAACACGTTGAACAAAATAAAAGCACATGGGAGATCTCCCTGTGGGGCTTGGGACGTCGGCTATAACCTGCCATGTGGCAGGGTGACCAGGCTTTGGCGTGTGATATGTAATCTGCCAAAGGAGAAGGTTGCACCATCATATAACCATGAGAAGTAAACTACATTCTGTTGCAGTCTAGATAACTAACGACATTGTAGTGATTAACACAATTATACCAAACTTGTGTGATACAATACAGAGCTACTTATCAGCATATCAATCATTGTCACTCAAGTTCTGTTCCGAAGCAGCTTGTGGTGAGGAATGCGAGGGAGATTTCCTTGCACCTATGTTTTTGGCATAGTTAAGGGCTGAATTAGGACCTGTGAAGAATTGCGACTTTCCGTCGTATGTGATTTTAAGCTTGGCTGGATATAGCATAACATAGGAAATGGAGGCAGTTTGTAGGATGTGTTTTGCTGGTGTGAACTCTCTCCGTGCTGCTTGGACAGTAGGTGTGTAGTCAGGGAAAAAAGAAAGGGAGTTTCCTTGATGTGTTATGGGGCTTTTGTCCCTTGCTGCTCTGAGAATGAAATCCCTGTCCCTATAGTTCAGAAGGCGTGCGATTATTAGACGCAGCGTTGCTCCTGGCGGGGGCCTAGGGCCTAAGGTGCGATGCGCCCTCTCAACAATCATGACTTGTGAGAGTATCAGCCTGAATAAATCACGCAGTAGGTCTTCAATGTATGGTTCCATTTTCGGGATGGCAGTTGATTCCAGCAGACCAATAATACGTAGGTTACTGCGCCAAGAGCGCGCCTCCAGGTCTTCATTCTTAGCTTTTATCACAGCCAATACTTTTTCCATATTAAGGATTTGCGTTCTGGATTCTGCATTAGAGTCTTGGGTATCCGATAACCTGTTTTCTAGAATGTCAAGTCAGATCTCGTGAGCCTCCATACATTTTTTGACTATATCAAGACTGGAGGCAAGAGCGTCTATCTTGTTGTCCAATGTTTTGATGCTGGAGCGCACGTCCAGCAAGATAGTGCGGATGTCTTCCTCCTGTTGCTCGATTGAATCCTATATTTAATTTTTTTTTTTTTAAGTATGAAATCCAGCATATTTCCTTGCATAGGTATAGATACATAAAATATTTGTATTCAAATATTTTTATTCTTATTTTAGCTTTTAGTTACGTGTATTGATTTCTCCAACATCCGGTGATTTTTACGTACCCGGCACCTGAATGAGGACCGTTAAGCATCAATTTGCCTTGAACTGAAATATCTTGTTGAGCCTATTATATCCCTTCAGTTAGACATGGCCAGGAAATCTATTCCTGTGTTTTGAATACAATTGAACTCTCATTCTCATTATTTCTTCTCTTTTCTCTTTCATGCATAAGGCCACGCGTTAAAGAGGTGTATATCATTACAGGGGATATTTTTCAAAATCATTTTTATTGTGGGCAATTTAAACGCCCTTGGAGTGGATTTCTGCAATATACAATACAGAAATCTTTTAATTAGTAAGTGGGATATTGCATTATTAATCTGCTTTTAAACTCCCACATAATAGATTACAGCTTAAAAATTGTATTCCGTTATTTTAGATTTACCTTACTAAGTGGGTACTGATAGCAGCTCATAGAGTACAGTCTGGATGAGACAGACGTCTTGGATACCCAACATATGACTTTTGGAATCTATATATGAATAGAAATTTTAGGTAAGATGTGTTGCCCCTTTTCTATTATTATTGACATTCTCCACGAGCACTCTTTCCATGGTTAATGTCTATATATCGCAAATTCAAGTATCAGAAGGTATTACTCCGTACACCCCCAATCATAGACAGGATGATCTGAGGTATATGGGTAACCCCCATCTCTGTGATAGAACCCATATCATCATATTTATTGATTAATTACTAGTTTAACTTTCACGTTTATTCAAGTATTTACTCTTTCCTTCATGATTGATACACAAATGAGTGAACTTAAAGCAACACAGTAGCTCTGTTCGTTAAGTATTGTACGCTTTTCTTGATTCAGCCACATTGTATTGATAGTGGTTTTTCCTCTTGTTTTAAAGAGAATGTGTCCTGAAGAAGGTGATAAATATTGTCTTTTTCACTGAAACGCTGCGTTGACACTTTGTCCAAACTAGTCAAGTTCCTCCTGAGCTTGCTGGTTGTTGTATGAATATTTTTATGAAACACTTATGATATTGTTGTTGTTTATATATTAGATGGCCTGAATTTATAAAATTATAGATCGGATGTGCTTAACGTAATAACATTGTTTCAGTGTGTGCATATTTTGAATTCTGATCACATGATTGTAACATCATTATTTTTGACATTGTGGACTAAGAAAATTCAATTGTGACTTTTTAAAAATATATTTTTTAATTACTCTTAATATGTTTTATTGATTAGTTGTACAAATAATGTATGATATAAAGACACTTGTCTTTCTCAAATCTAATATTTTTTTTGGTTTTGTTTTCTTGACGATATTTGAAAAGTATTGTTTTTGTTCACCCATTGATGCACTTAAATTTGTAATCCTTCATGGTTGTATTGCCTAGAGATAGAGAGGATCTATTTATATATCTACTTCTGAAGAAGCTATATTCATAACAATCTATTCTTCATACTATATAACAGTGGCAACCTATACATCTTTGTAGAACATTTTCCAAGAACACACATTTGGTGTTTAACGAAAAGGGAATTTCTTTTGTTTCAAGTATACATACCCTGTCCCTTTTTTGTTTATAAAAGGTAATTCTCTAGAGTTTGTTCTCTTTTTGCTTCAGGTGCCACCGGTCCACCCCAAGTTGCTTCTGCACCCACCCCCCTGTATTGCTTTCCCACACCCACTTTGTCCTCATAGTGATTCAGTGTCCCCTGCAAATGTTGCTTCAACCTCTCGCTTTCCAAAAGAAAAAAAAGCTTTAGCACGTTTTTGTCTTTATATTTACTGATTTGAGTTGTGTAGGCATGCACATGTGTGGTGCATGCCCCTACAATTGACACAAAAGGCTTTTTTTCTTGTCTGTACAGCATGGCGAAAAGGTATTGGCAATGCCAATAGGTCCCAAAGGCAAGACCTACTGGCTTTACCAATGGTTGTTGGCTGTAGAAACTTTAGAACTACAGCTTGTGAATAGGAACAGGTTTACTCCTTTGTGGGCTGGTGCATGTCCCTCCCAAAACCTCTCTTTAACCATCCCTAAATCCCTCTTGACTCCTCCCTAAACCCCTACCATTTTGTAGTAAGAATTCCCTCATTTTTGAGCCACTCCCCCGTCCCACCCACATTTACTACTAAAACGTAGGCATACATGTGTGGAGGACTCTGCAGTCAGGTGGAGATCTGTGCACAGACAAGATAGGAGTGGCAGATACCTACATGCGGCTGTTAATGAATAACATTTGGAATGAGTACTATTGTACACGGTACAGACCAAAGCACACACGGTACAGACCAAAGCACAACTTATTGCCCGCCCATGGTAATCTGGTCCTTCAGAATAGATTCTCCTGTCTGGACCTAGTAGATTGACCAATAAGGGGGGACATCCCACAACACCCAATAAATTCTGTCCATGGGTCTACATTCGGGGGGGAAGGTACATCTGTTCCGGTAAATAAACAAAGGTGCCTGGCCCATGTAAATGACGGGGGGACCACACTGGGAAGCACACAAGCTTTAGATGAGGATCCACCAAACACAATAACTGTCGCTGTAGCGCAATTGGTGGAGGTTGCTGAAGTACCCACTAGGTCGCCCATTACCACCGGCTTGGGTGACTTGGGTGATTCTGCACATGACATCCCGTCTGCACTAAGTGAAGAAGGTCCCCAATTCCAAGGTTCAGGTTTGGCTATCCTGTCCTGGAATGTAGCTGGTATCACAAGTAAGGTGGATACCCCGGAGTGGGAAATTTTGATCAGTAAAAGTGACATACTCCTCTTCCAAGAGACATGGGCTAGGGTACCACAGCTCAGGAGGGGATACGATATTTTTGAAATCCCAGCAAAATCGAATGGGAGAGGGATACCTTCGGGAGGTTTGGCAATCTGGGTGGGGAGCCACATTGGGTGTCAGGTGGCTGGGATGGACACACTTTCACCGGACATTCAGTGTGTGCTCCTCAGATGGCCTGATAAAAGTATATGGGCTATTGTTAATGTCTACTCCCGACCAGTCGCTGTGGGTAAAGAATCCCCCACCCTAGCTGATCTCTCATCTTTTTTAGGGCAATTGACAGGTAACCTGAAAATAGTGATGGGAGGAGATTTTAACTGCCACTTTGAACCCCTGGAGGGCCTAACGGAGGGTGCCTTTACTGCCGAGGACGACCATTGGGGAGTCCCTCCTTCCTCATCACCTTACCCCAAAGCTTGGTCTCCGTTGGCTGTACAACTTACCTCTCTCACCCTGAACTTTGCACTGAGGGCGTGTAATGGGCGCACCCCTTCCGACACTCCTTCGGTGTGCACCTTCAACAAAAAGGGCCATGAGTCTAGGTTGGACTACATTTTTATAGATATTTCCCTGTGGCCCAAAGTCTTAGATTTTAGAGTGATCCCGAGAACAGATAGTGACCACAATTCCCTTCGCTTGGAGATCCAGCATCCAGCCCCTGCCATAGGGAAGCCAACTACCGACCTTGCGATCGGCCAGGGAGACTTATTACTAACTACAAGTAGGCGCCGAGTCAAATGGGGGAAGCTAGTTGACAAAGAAGAAGCTTTAAAAAACCTCTATGGCATTGCACTCCCTAGGTTCCAGGAGGTGGATGCTCTCATTAACCAATCTAGACCCTCAGATTACAATGAGAGACTATTTGACATTCACCAGGCCCTAGTGAGGGACCTTGCAGATGTCTTCAATCCGGCCCTGCCTACTAGAAGGAATAAGACTCGTGCTCCAACTTGGTACACCTCCACTTGCAGGAAAACTAAGTCCGAGCTTCTTTCCGCAATTAAAGAGGGTAGGGATAAGGTGAAGATTGCTGCGCTTAGGAGGGGGTATAAGTTAGTACTGGCCAACGCAAGGGCAGAGTGGGATTGGAGTCATTGGCACGACCTGTCTGAAGCCCTTAAATCCAAAGACTTTAGGAAATTTTGGGCTCTGGTAAACAATGGAACAGGGGATCTGGTATCTGCAGTAGAACCCAACATCGCCCCCTCTATTTGGGAGGCTCACTTTGGGTCACTATATCAAGAAACCACTCTCTGGCCGGAAGGGATGGTGGTGGAGTCCCCCTGTCTGCCAGATGTGGCCTTGGAATTTTCTATGGGGGAGGTGAAGCTAGCACTGGAGGGCTTAGCGCTGGGGAAGGCACCGGGGTTGGACAAGCTACCCGGTGATTTGTTCAGATACCACCCTGACATTTGGGCCCCGTACTTTCTTGTCCTTTTCAATGCTATTCTGGGAGGTATGGCGATCCCTTCCTCTTGGCTAGGGGCTGAAATAGTTCCAATTTATAAGAAAGGGTCCCCTTTGAGTCCTGTAAATTATAGGCCCATTAGCCTGATAGATGTTCCCCAAAAGATTTTTGCGCGTCTTATTCTGAACCATCTATTAGACTGGGTGGAGGAAAATAACATCTTGAGTCCCCTGCAGGCTGGCTTCAGGAGAAACACGTCGACCATGGACCAGATCTTCCGCCTAGTTCTCCTCTACTGGAAGACGGTGAGGATCGAGGGCGGGAGATTGTACATGGTCTTCGTGGATCTGAGGTCAGCCTTTGACCTAGTCCCGCGCAGGAAACTTTGGGAGGTGTTGGAAAAGTTGGGAATCCCCCCACAGCTACTTAACATCTTGGTCAGGCTGCATGAGAACAACTATGCGCAAGTCAGGTGTGGGAAAGATGGTAGACTCTCATCCAGGTTCCCTGTGCGTCGAGGTGTGAGGCAGGGTTGTGTCCTGGCACCGACCCTGTTTTGTCTATTTATTAATAACGTCATCTCCCACCTGGAAAACGTTAAGGACAACGACGCCCCCTGTTTGGCAGGTAGGAGGGTACCGGCAATCATGTTTGCCGACGATACCCTCCTCCTTTCAAAATCCCCCATGGGGATCCAGAGGATCCTGGATGGATTTGGTCTTTTCTGTCACCAACACGGGCTGGAGGTGAACACAGAGAAGACCAAGTTCATGATCTTCAACCCACCACCAAAAACTAGGCCCAATCCTACCTTGGGGACCATTAGTCTTGAGAGGGTGTCCACCTTTATATATCTGGGGGTCACACTGCAGGAGAATTTAGCATGGGATCGACAGATAGTACGATCCAAGGCCAAATTATCCCAACTGTCGGGTGCAATCCTGAAAGTGGCTAACACTTCTTCCTTCAAGCCCATAAGCCCGGCCCTTGAAACTTACAAGACCCAGGCCAAGGCTGCGGCCATGTATGGCAGTGAGCTATGGGGACATAAAACGGTGAAGGGCCTATCAATAGTGGAAAATAGCTTTTTAAGGCGCCTTCTAGTCCTTCCAAGCGCCACGCCACTCCAGCCCTTAAGAATGGACATGGGTCTCCCCCCTATTGCAGAGGAGCTTGTGTCTAAGCCAGTGAAGTTTTGGCACAGGCTCTGGTCTACGGACGAACTCCATCATTATAGGGAGGATCTCACCCATGTCATGAGTTTAAACTCCAGTGCCAAAATCCCCTGGCTCACCTTCGTGGAAAATGAACTATCTGCCATTAATCTCCGTGCCCTGTGGGAGGACCCAGCACGAGGTTGCCGTACAATCTCGCGCAAAGCTCTCGCACAAATCTACAAAGCCAGGTCCCTTGCACATTTGTCGGATGCTCAAAATAGCGGCACCCTAACCTTGCGATTTTTAGAATCCAAAAATTCTTATGTTTTTGAACCTTTTATGGATTTTATCTTTCCCATCCTGGCAAGGAAACTGTTTGTTCAATGGAGGTATAGCACACTACCTATCAATTCATACACCTCGAAGTGGGCAAATGGGGGCGATAAAACTTGTCCCTGTTGTAACAACTATGTGGAAGACGACCCCCACATTTTGTTTGTGTGCCCTGCATACCAAAGGCCCAGAAAATATTGGATAGCACCACTCTGTAAGAACCTGGGGTTCAGAGAGTACGCGCAAGCTTACAGGATTTTGAAAACCAGTACCCTGGGCCACATTGTGTTTGCTGTTTCCAAATTTCTTATGGCCATATGGTTGATCAGAAAGAAAAAAATTGTCTGAAGCCCCCTGAACTTTTTAAAGAACAGTCTAAATGCAATTTTAAATTACTCCTCGCTGGGAGAGTTGATTTTATTTAAATGTATTTTAATAATGTTTAATGTTTGTAATGTTTTTACTGCATCTTTTATGGTCTATATGACCGAAATAAAGAATTTTTGGAATTGGAATTGGAACTACTAAACATACTACAAAATGCAGCTTGCGAATAGACCCCTAAGTCTTCAATAGGCACAAGGCCTTCATACAAGACCAAGAACTTTGGTAATGACCTTTTATTTACCATACAGGAACAATGAAGTTTTTCATTGATTGGTCTGCAATATAACAAACTCCCTTCTTGTCTTACATGAGAGGATGGGGTGGATAAACGTACAGATTGCTGCACTGCACAGATGCCTCTGTCCTTACAGTGAGAATTTAACATTTAGGTGTACACAACAGCGCCATAGATTACGATGTAATTGTGCTACTGCTTGCATGTCACAGACTTGAAGAGGACCTACTTGGCACTGATGCAAGGACGCTGCCACCCCCTGGCATTGCCAGTCTTCTGAGAAGCAAGCTTTTCCTTGTAACAAGGTCTTAGTGCCCGATTCAAAAAGCCATATGAACTTGTAAATTCAACTTCCAATGCCCTACAGACCCAGATTCACATTTTGCATTTATAAAATGTGATAGTACACTTTTAAACCATACCCTCACACGTGATTTTACACCAGTACAGTGTATTGCATGGGTACACATTTGCACCTTTGGGCATGGAGTGGGCAGGTGTGGGAATATCCTGTAAAGTTGGTGCACACCCATCACCGCCTACGTTTTGTGTTCACACAATTTTTCCGCTGCCCTTTCCAAGCATGCATGAGTGTAGCAGCTTCTCCGAACTACTCCCGGAATTCTTCGAGAGTTCCAAACTTTATAAACCTGCTCCCAAACGTAGGTGTAAACTTATGGGTGTAGAGTTATACATCCCTTTATGAATCGTCCCTTATTGTGCGAAGTTACACTTTTGTACAGTTAATAATGAGGGTACCGTGGGAAAGCAGAAATAAAATCCACTTAACTAAAGTGAACTTGTCTCCTCTTTCTGCAACATTAATGTCCATTTTATCAGTGGTAATGCCCACAAGTCACATAACACTGATAATTACACTTTATCCATCCGCCCCAAGCAAAATGCTGTCACGTGTCCCGGCCTGCGATAGAATTGTCGGTCTCGGATCTGTCTGGCTCGTTTGTTGACCCTCTCAGTCCTCTTCCTAATTTGTTATGACCCGTTGCATAGCAAAGGGCCAGGGGCCCTAATATGTGAGCTAAGGGACGGCTAGGGCGGTCGCCCTCAAAGCTGGAAACGCAGGGAGGCTCAACATCCTGTGATTCTAGGCAAATTAATTATTCTCCCAGTGGCGAACAAAACGAATATGCCCGTCTGTAACGCACCTGGAATGGCGCTCATGTAAAGCGCTCTGATACCTCCGGGTCTAGTTCGTGCTATATAAGATTCCTCCTCCTGAAAAGAAAAAACACGCACACACACACACACACACACACGTGTATATATATGTGTGCGTGTATATATATATGGGGATATATATATATCCCCCATCCCCAGGTTTGATTTGGCTAACAGCAAAAAATCCGTAATAGAGGTACAGTGGGACCCTTACACCCTCGCCCCGGTGCAACTTCACCTGCTGCACAACTGATAGCCCCTGGCCATTGCAAAACCAAGCTGATGTCTTAGCAACTGCTGAACCTAGCAGATGGGAAGTCCTAAAATTCGTAAGCCTGGACATGGCTGGCGGGCAGGGAGGGCTGAGCTCCAGCCCTGAAGATCGAGAAGGGCAGGTCTCTGTTTCAGCACGCAAGATGCAAAGTGCGCAGAAAACGGCCATTTCCAAAACATGTTTTACCACTTTTCGCAGCCGAGCAAAGAATGGTCTGAGGGAGAGGCGGGCACTGGCGGGGAGAAAGACAACAAGGGCTTCTTTGAAAGGGATCATAATCTCAAAGGGATTTCCAATTATGATAAACATTCTTCTCGGAGTGCCAGTGTCGCCATAATGAACACTGCAGCCTCGTTTACAAGAACATCTTCTTCACAACAAAACTCCTGGAAGCATTCCTCATCCAGCGCCTTAGAACGCTGTCGTGCCAGACCCAGAAATCAAAGCGGCGGCCGGGCTTTGGTGGTTCTGACGCTCTGATGGCCAAGCTCTAGTCTGTGCCCTGCTGAGTGAGGTCAGGCAGTCTAACACTGTGTGTAGTCGGTGTAACTGCCTTCACACCCCCCAAAAATGATACAACTGGCAGAGAGCTAACAAACTCAACGTGCCTCAGTAACTTTTTCACAAAGCAGTCATTATTTCAGCTAACATTTCGTGTGTGTATGTGGGAGTGGGAGGGAAAGGGGAAGTACGTGAGAATAAGTGAGAAAGAGGGATAGTGAGTCTAACTGTGAGTGAGGAGTGCGTCTGAGTGATTTGAGAATAAGATTGAGTGAGAATCAGAGAATGAGACAGTGAGTAAAATTAATCGTAAGTGTGAGTGTGAGAGAGGCAGTGAGAGTAAGTGTGTGAATGAATAAGTGTGAGGCATTGTGAAGAATTATGAGTGAGGGAGTGTGAGTGAGAATGAGGGTAGGTGAGTGACTGAATGCACATCAGCCAGCATGGCTAACAGTGTTTGTGAGTATGTTACTCTTGGAAGTCTGTTGCTGCCCCCGGAATACTGCTAGTAATTATAGTCATCTGCGGTATTTAAGTCAAAATGCTGCTATTAGCAAAGTGGGAGTATGTCTCGACATAAGGAGCACTCGTGGCAAAATGCTGATGCTGCCATTTTGGAGGTAGTTCTTGGTATACAACTTACCCAAGGCAAATACTGGAGCTGGCATACGTGAGGTAATTCTTGGCATATGGGCGGGGGCAGGCATGCCAACCATGGCAAGATGCTGGCTTTAACATGCTATAGACATTTTTTTTTACATATGGGTGAACCATAAGGTGATCACCTTTCTCCAGGTTATTATTGAGACTGTTTCCAGTCCTGCTCGTTTGTGTGACAGCCTAATGCATTCTGGGTGTGGTAGTCCAGTTTTAGACTAACACACCTGAAATCAATGATTTGTACGTGAAAAGTTCAGGAGTGGAGACTGTAAAGACCTGGAGAAAGGTAGCCACCTATGCTTCCTGGCATAAATGGGCACCAATGGCATATTTGGAGGAGGGGTGTGGATGGGTGTGGGGGGAATCGATGACAAAATGCTGGATCTTGCACAGTGGAAGTAATTACTGACATATGGAGGGCACCTACAGCATATTTTGAAATAAATGGGGTGAACTCCCAAGGAGCATCAGGCTACACTGGCATGGCACACCAATGGCTTATCAGCAAGTTTATGTGAAAATTGTGTTTTAAAATGCACAATTTGACCCAATTTCTCTCAAAAGTGTCTGCGGGGGGAGACCCCCCTCCTTACACTCCTCTTACAAGAAGTTAGACTAGTTTACTTCGCTCCCGCTTGGTGAATTCAGGGCAAGTATTATGCCCACCACTTTCAAAGATCACCAGCTGCCACTGGCACAGGAGAGCATGGGTCGCCAGGCTGTGTACATTTATATGTTACTGAGTGGACATGAGGACACTGAAACCAGACGTACTAGGTTCTCTCTTATGCTTAGGGACCATGCGCCTACCAAAGATCTCTACCTCTTGAAATGTACTGAGATACAACAGTGGCGAGCTGTCATTTAGGCAGTCATTTTTCATTGTTGTACTATCTGTAGATAATGTGTGGGTGCTGCAAAGGCACCCATCATGGTTTAGAGTTGAGTATGGACAGGTAAATATATTCTTGTTCTCTTATGTGAGTGGTTTTTGCATCAGAGCCATCAGGAGAGCCAGAAGGCATGTTTGCAGTCTGTTGCCCCTTTCCAACACCCGCTCAGAGGTGATACCCCTCATTCCCATCTTCAGCCTGAGGCAGGGGTTGCTCGCCTCCTGTTGGTGCCTGTTCAAGGAATCCAGGAAGTTTTTGTGCCATGCTGGGTGTGTAGAGATCTTCAAGTAAGGCATGAGGAGGGATCCCGGGGTCGCTGAGTCGGCCGGAGGTGGTTTCTGCTGTTTTATGTCCAGAAGCTGGAGGCGGCCTGATGGAGATGAGGACCTTCCGCTGCCAGGTAATGTGCTCTTAGTAATCGCTGGGCACCGCTGGCTCCTCCAGGGCAAGTGATGGTTTTCCAAGATGAACACTAAGTGCCTCCTGATAGAGAATGCGCTGTGTTAACAGAACATTGGTTGTTAGCGATGTACAAATGCGAATAACTATATGATGTCATTGACTGGCACGTGGAGAATATCTAG
The DNA here is from genome assembly GCF_964204655.1 of Triturus cristatus. Classification (NCBI taxonomy): domain Eukaryota; kingdom Metazoa; phylum Chordata; class Amphibia; order Caudata; family Salamandridae; genus Triturus; species Triturus cristatus. The sequence goes on along the minus strand of NC_140584.1, from coordinate 825,500,842 downwards.
GAGCATGACCTTGCCTGGCACAGGATTTAACCTAGCTGGGCACATACAATATACTGTCATGTCGTGCACTGACTGGGATGTATGACATATCTGTGTATACATGGTGGCTTTAGTAGGCATATGGAGCATAATGGAATTGACTTGCATTTGGGGGTAATCTGAGTATATAATATTCGGCATGAAGGGATACCGGGGCATGTGGTGTTGGCAGTCATGTAGCAGTGCATCCCTCAGCATGATTGGCAAATGGGCAGCACCTGGGCATACCGCATTGACTGGCAAATGTAGTGGCATGCCTGGATTCATGCTGGCATTGTATGGTATATGGAGAATATCTGAAAACATGGCATTGAGTGCCATATAGGCATCTGACACATGGAGTTTGACAGCTTATGATGGGGCATGTTTCAGAAAAAAGGAGGGAGGAAGAGGATGTGCTGGGTTCATCCTCCTCAACTAATATTGTTATGCCAAACCAGGAACCCAGCAGTGGTACATTTAATAACTCTCAATGGAAGGGAAAAACTTTGTTTTTCTTATAAAACCCTCACCCACCAGGCTTGCCATTTCATCATCGGGTCATCCCGACCCGCGGCGGATCGGGGAGTGCTGCGACCTTCGACTATGTGGGAGCACTTAATTGGTGTTTAATTGAGGCAAGTTGTTAGAATAAATCAAGCAGTTGGATCGTTTAGATCAAACAGGGCCAAAGGTGGTGATTTTCCAATCCATGCAGGGGACTGCCATGTGGGATTTACATTGAAAGGTGATAGGCACGAGCCATCCAAAGGTCAGTGGGTGTTTGGCTGGACTTGAGCCTTTGACTGTCTGGATATGAGGGATGATAGAGTGAGCTGAAAATGACTGTTATGCCATTTAGAGGTGATAACCCTACTGAAAACACACTGCTTGGGAAAAATAAGTCTTGAGTCTTGTAGTGAATTTATAGAAGTCCTCTGAATCTCAGATGAGCAGCAATCACCTTCCAGGATGGTGAATACTGACTTTGAAACGATTTTCCACCAAATATTTCTTACCCGTCTGAGCAGATGGTAACTAGGATCCAGATGGCTCCCTTGAGAAGTTAGCTTGCTTTTTGCCTTTCTCTTACATCATTGCTCTCACCTGCCCCTAACGAAAAGGTTCTCCCTTCTGTACTGACCATAAAGCCTAAAAGTGAAAGTACTAATAACAAAGTTAAAAAACATGTCCTCAATCGACAGCGTAGGTTTTCAGGAATTGATGTCTTACACTCTGTGAATGGTTACTGCGGTTGTTGAGATACTGAAACCATCCATGTTTTTGTACCGCAGGAAAGGTAATGTATGTGTATTACCTTGTGAGTCACATGGAAGGACTCGCGAGGTATACATTGCAACTTGCAAAGTCCATTGTGAATTGGCATGCACATCTGTAAATTGTTAATCAATGCTTTCTATGCACAAAGCCATCTGCATTAGCTTGCAAATGCAAAATATCTTTATAAATCTGGCCTTACATAGCATAACATGAGGCCTTACTCAGAGTCCCAAGAAAAATGTTAAATCAAACACCAATGTTTGCGCCCGATTTGGCATTTAGTGTTCTGAGAAAATAGATTTTGCACCTGTCATTTTCCCCCTATGTGCACTCCATGTTTTGTAGCTTAGTGTGTAACGCCAAAACCCATATTATCTCTATTCCTGAGCTGCAAAACTCAGTCTATAAAGGTAAATTCACGCAGGAGAAAAAAACACAAAGTGTGCTACAAGTGTTTTCTCCACAGTGCTGAAAATGTTATGCTAACAAATACCTTGATTTAGTAAACCGCAATGAAGTCAATTTGTACTGAAAATGGCAGAACTAGTCTAAAGTAAAAGAGGTATATGCCAATATGCCTCATTTGCGCTTAAAATGAAGGTGAGAACTTTTTTACCATATATGTACTCCTAATAACGGAAGGAATAGATGGTTCATATACTGGTGTGTTTTAAGAAGCCTCTGACTTCATTTCTACCCTTTCACCTTCCCCTGTGTCTCAACAAGAGTGATTAGTTTCAATTTTCAAAAAACTCACATTTTGCTGTGAGACAAACAAAAAGATCTGCATATTACATAAAAATAGCTAGCAGCGAGTTGTTGGACAAAAGCAATCTGTGCTGAGCTAACAGTTGACTTTCCATGAAAGTATTTGAATGGAGACGTTGCCAAAGAAAAACTTCAAAACACAGTTCTAATCTATTCTCATACCCCTCTCCTATGAAATGAGGGTGTGCTGACCTCCTGTACTCCTAGTTCCATCGCCACTGCAGAAGGCTAGCAAATGACACAAAATCATTGGTGCCTGTCAGTCCCATATTGTGCAGCCTGCCCCAACTAATGGGCAGCACAGTAGTGGAAGTGGGACACACCAGTGGGGGAAGAGGGCTGGTCCCTCCTTGGAAATATTTCAGCAAATTCTTAATTGTGCTCTTCATTTTCAGCATTATAACTTCCCTGGTGATCTACACAGCAATGCAGAAGCCATCTCTTGAAGGTTCCACTACAGGCAATTGATGCTGTACAATGTACAAGAGAACAGCGCATGCCTGACGCCAAAGATTTGACCAAGCACCTGTGTCACAGCCCCTTACTCTTTTAAGCATATGCATAAAGTAAAAAAAAATGTTTGACCATCATAGCCTCCTTCTGAGTATGGCCCATTTGAAAATCAGGGGCAGCGTGCACACCCACTACACCGCAATGTCACTACCAACCAACAACCAGATTTGTTGCCTGGTGTACGAATACCAAATTTACAGATTTCGCAAATGCAATTCATACACAATCGCAATTTAGGAAATGCTAAAGATGATTTACGTACTAATTAGGACCATACCCTATTCAGAAGTGTATTTACCTGCAGCAGCAGCGCACAGAAAGAGTTTGCCTCCCTGGTTCTTAGTTTATCGTTTGAAGAGACACAGGAGGACTAAGAACATTTTCTGATGTTGAGCTGGAGGTTCCAGTGGAAGAGTGTGTGGGTGAGCATGACCACCTGTTTGAAAATGCTTCTATGAATGTTCCTGAGTCCAGCAAAAAACACAGACGTGGACCAGGATACAGCAAAAAATAAATGCTGTAGGAGTTACAAACAGATTGGTGGAAGAAATCAGCAAGAGGTTGTTTGACCTCGACTCCCGTGCAAACAGAAGGAAGGAGGCAATAGCTACTGGCGAGGCCACGGTAAAGAACCACCACCCACCCCTATGGAAGTGATGATCAGATCCGCCTTGAAACCAGAAGCCCTCTCGGGTGGAAACACTATTGATACTTCTGTCCCTGCATCAGATCCTCAAGGTTAGTTGTATACTGTGTACATTTATAAATATACAGCCTCATGCATCAACCCAAAATCCAGTCGGTAAAATACCGATTCGGTAATAGCTCCCGGTATTAAGTAAAAAATACCCAATCCCAATGCATCAACCCAAAAGCAGAAATCGCTATTTAAGGAATCCTTAAATAGTGATTCTTTAAATAGGGATTCCTTAAATACCGATTCCTTAAATAGCGATTGCATTTAAGGAATCCCAAAGTGAGATTCCTTAAATGCAATGCATCAAAGTTAAAAAATTAGCGATTTCGCTAATAGGGGGAGCAAATTACCATGAAGATGAACTGCATGGTAATTTGCAAAAACTTTGAAAAATGCACTTTTGTGCATTTTTCAAAGTTTCATGTTGCGCACACACATGCCCTTAGAGCATGTGTGTGTGCAACATATGTGCACATATCATTTTCAGGGGTGCAACAGGGTGTCCTTTTGACACCCTGGCACCCTTGAAAGTGCTCCCGCTATTAGCGATTCGGTAATACCGAATCGCTAATACAGACTGGTTTTACATTCATTCCTATGGGCCTCCAAGCCCATAGGAATGAATGGGTAGGTATTCCTTATTACCGATTCGGTATTACCGATTCGGTAATAAGGAATATTAAGGAATCGCTATTTGAATAGCGATTCCTACATGCATAGCCTTTTGCTATTCCTTATTAGCGATTCCTTATTTTTCGCTAATAAGGAATCGCAAATGGCATTGTTGATGCATAGGCCCCAATATGCCTAAAGTGTTGCCTAAACATTACAAAATCATATAGTAATTATTTATTTTGAAAATATTTTATTAATTAAATTATTAAAATGAAGTATAACCAACATTGTTTCAAATAATTAGGCTTTTTCTAAAGTTGTGTACAGTGCATTGTTGCATTGTGGGTAGAAAACCGAATCTCATTAATCCTTTTGGCATAGTCGATGCTTAAACACTGCTGTCTACCAATTTGCTGGTCCTCATTAGGGCAAAAAGATAATTTGGTGGGTCTGTAGTAAAATGAAAAACATTGGGATATGTTTAAGGGGGTATTGTCACTATTCATAAAGTCATGAACTCCCAGACTCATTTAGAGTTTGGTGGGACAGCACCACTGCCATTGGTTGGCCGTGATCCCTCTCCACCAAATTAGTGGTTTCCTTGCATCATTTAGAAATGGCGGAACTGGAGAGTTTCCAACGGTAGGGCCTCAGCTGGCTCTGCTGTCACAAATCCTTGATCTATCACCACTTGGCCGCCTGACAGTTCACAAAGACGGTCACCATGAACTTGCCCACGGTCTATCCCCTACCTGCTCCCATGACTGTCTATTTTTACTTGGACTGGAGGATCTCTCTGCAAGTGGAACATATTGCTGATCTGAAGAACACGTTTTCCATCTGGCACTCATGCTACCTTAGAGACATAAGCAGTTGGATGATGGACATACAGGTCTTTACCCGTGGGTCTGAGAAAGGTCTCCTGTAGTGGATCAGATGGATTTAAGGTAGAAACATCAGGTCCCTCTTTAGTTCAGCTGGTGTCCAGATGAAGAGGCAGCTGCCTTGGATATCTTACTTCAGTACTGGTCAGGCCTCTGCCTATATGTGTGAGGACTGGGCATCCTTTTGGGCATAACCTTCTAGGGGGGCCTCTAATCCCTGCTCACATGACAAAGAAAAAGGTTTGAGACAATTTCCACATGATTGGCGTTTATGGAGAACATGGCTATGGAAGGCACATCAGGGGGTGGTTAGAGCTCTAGCCTTTCAGGATAGAACACACATTTCCAAAATCTCATTGTTCACTTCCCAGTTGAAATACACACCAGCACCCCAAGAAGAGGTTTTAACAGTAGCTCAGTGCCTAGCAACTGTGCCCTTTTGCTGAGGTTTCCCATTGATGCACTAGTTCACAGCCATTTCCCCTTCTCCTTCATGTTTGTTTCATTTTCACTTTGGACAGTTTGTTTAACTTAGGTTTCTCTCTTAACCACCATTGTGCTTCTCCTCTGCTGTTTTTTCCCCCGCTCTGTACTTCTTTCTTACTGTCCGCCGGGAAGCGAGTCTCTGCGGTTACTATGGACTTGTATTCGGTTGCTGGTCTTCTTCCACATTCTTCATCATCCGTGTTGGTAACAGTCTGGTAAGGCACAGATCATAGTAATTACACAATTACAGTGTACCTTCTAATGGGTTTACCTTGATATTTTACAATGTATGCAATATTCTCTTACTTACATAGCTGCTCGCTCGTCCAAGAAGTCCAAAATGATTACTTCACTGCCCTAACCATAAGCCATTCTTGCAATTCTGCCCAGTGTTTTGCCCCTTTCCTGTGTTTCCCCATTGGATTGTGCAGAACCTTTTACTGACCTGTTGGAAGGGTAGGGACCACAACTTAAATCCTTTTCACACCATGTTTCAAGCTATTGAAAAGATTTAATATGACTTAGACACTACAAACTAAGAGATGACCGTTCTACTAGAAATAATAAATCACATGTTCCTAGGGGACAGATGTGTATAGCAAAACTGCACCAAATAACTGACTGTACTATAATCATTTTCAGAGTGCTCCAAACAAGAAGGGATGTTTGTGGTAAGAGTGCATAATGAAAACAAGGCACAACAGAAAAATAATTTGAAATGAACGATTGAAAACTAGTACCAGGAGAGTGAAATTGGAGAGGGCAGCTGCTTCCACAGGCCTGAAGAATCAAGGCTATGCCAATGCCAAAAAGGTCAAAAAAGCTTCTACAGAACTTTTACATAAGCTGAGGAACATTTCTCATACAGTTCTCCTCATGCAATGATCCCCAGCATTGCACATGACCTCCTGAGGCACTGCAGCACAATAAGACTGTTCACTCAGATCTGTGTGAGTTAACAAGGTGGTGTGCTCCACACCCTAAATGACATACAAGATCATTAACTTGATATCCAGGTTATTTACTTCTCTTCCTCTTTGCTCACTTGATATAGGTTGAGCTTGTTGTGAATGTTTATGTGACTCATGTGGGAAGTACCGTGAGCTGCATGTTTTGCATTTTTATAAGTGAATTCAGCAATGGTTAAAAATTCATACCAAGTGTCTGGAAAATCAAACACAAAATATTGTAGATTCTGTTCTTGTGGGGCTCACCTGGGTTTTCAGCAGGGGCGAAATGGATGGAACAGATGATATGTCCCAACTTCCCACACCCACCTCCTCTGCCCAACAAAGTCAAAGCAAAAGAGGGAAGGTGGGGAAGAAGGGGAAACAAAACAAGTAAAAGGGAGAAGGAGTAGAGTCGACAGGTCTATCCGGTGTGGTGTCACCAAGTTTCTTAATGGAAAAGACACAAATGTAAGTATGATTTTTGAAGACTAGTAGCCTGCTGTATAGCTATTTGCCTATTCTAGTGTTCTACCTGTTGAATGTACTGCCAGTTGTATGTAGGAGACATTAAACAACTAGAGCGTGAGACTCACACAATGCATCTAGAAAATAAACATACACTTATTATTCATAAGGACTGCAAATTTAAGCTGTAAACAATGATAAGTGTGAAACATATCAACCTTAATGACAACCACCATTGGAAATCAACAGACCCATGTAAAATTATATATATCGTCTGAAAGCTAGGAAAAAAACTAAAAATGTATTTTCCTAGTCAGGAGAATAAACAAAGGGAAAAAATTATGGCACAAAAAGGTGCAGGATCGAAAAACGTAATTAAATTGAGGTAGAAGTGGTTAAAAACCAATCTCTTTTCGTATTGCAGCGAGAGATGTGGAGTAATCGTGAAATGAGGCAAGTTCAGGGCTGAAAGCACACTCCTCAACAAATGAAGGAGCACTGAATCAGATAAGTATAATATCGCCACTGGATACTTAAATTACGTGTATCCTGCCTTAGCCAAGAACTATGGGTCTTTAAATACCTCCTTTGTTTTCAAATAGGCAGGTACTGGGATTCACGGGGTTAAGAAATGCTGCTTCGACGAGAGAAACAATGTGGCTGGGCGACGAGGGAACTCCAAGACTGAAGAAGAAATGGAAACCCGGAAGCAACAGAGCTCTGAGAACGCCAGGAGAGGGACACCAAAGATGTCACAACTCTCCGGCGCGGATCCAAGAATGAAGGCAAGGACAAGCAGGGAATTCAAGGGAGGCCTGGTGGGGTCCGTGATGGAACGCAAAGTGCGTTTCCCTTGCGGACCCCTCCCATATGATGACCTCAAGCACCACCTTCGCCAGATGACGGGAGTCAGCAGGCGGGTCTTGGGCAGGAGGCTGCGGGCGGGATTGAGAGTGCTGCTTTGGCCACGCGGCACAACAGTACACCTCCCCAAGGCCCCCGAACAGGTTTAGGCTTATTGGGATAGCGTCTGTGAAACAACCGCACCAAGCAGGCAGCATGTACATGAGAAGCAGGTTCCCAAGACCGTTCATCAGGCCCAGAGCCCTTCCAATGTATCAAGTACTGTAGCCTATGCCTTACTCTACGAGAGTTCACAAATATAGGCTACTTCATACTCAGGTTCATCGTCCACCAGAACTGGGGAAGGTTGAGCAGGAACCAGGGGCTACAGGCTTCAGCAAAGACACATGGAATACAGGATGGATTTGTAAGGAGTCAGGCAAGTCGACTTTCATAGCAACAGGGTTTGCTACTTTAGAAACAACATTGGGACCTATAAAGCGAGGTTTAAATTTGCTCGTCCCTTTAACATTGATATTTCTAGTAGACAACCAGACTTTGTCACCAACTGCATAATCCGGAGGTGGTCTCCAATGGTGATCAGCATAATCCTTATACCTACTTTTGGCCTCCTCCAGATTCCGTTTTGCCTCAACATGGATATCGTGGAGTCGAGTCGCAAGGTCTAAGGCAGCAGGAGTAGCAGTAGGAACCTGAGGAGATACAAGGCCACAACGGGGGTGAAAACCATAGTTACAAAAGAAAGGGGATACACCTATGGAGGTATGATCACCATTGTTATATGCAAACTCTGCAGTCCAAGGAAAAGTGTCCCAGTCTCTATCTATGTGCAATAATTGGCACCTTAGGTATAGGTCAATGCACTAATTGACCCTTTCAGTTTGGCCATCTGTTTTGGGGTGATGAGCAGAAGAGAGCCTTACATCTATTTCTAGCAAAGTATTCAACCCTTTCCAAAATTTAGACACAAATTGGGGGTCTCTATCTGATATAATAACAAGAGGAAGACCATGATGGCGCACCAAGTGTTGGAGAAAAATAAAAGCAAGTTCTTTAGAGTTAGGTAAGTCTTTCAAAGGTATGAAATGGGACATTTTTGATAGCATGTCAACAACTACAAATATGACAGTATGCCCTTGCTTAGTGGGTGGAAGTTCTACAATAAAATCCATAGAAATGGATTGCCATGGTGTAGGATGCGTGGACATAGGAGTTAATAGCCCCGCGGGAACCTGGAGTGAACTTTACTCTGAGCACAGACATAGCATTGTTGAACATACAAGAGTGTCTTTGAGGCATAGATGGTCACCAAAAGTATCTTTTAAGCAGGGCAGGGGTTTTCTTATGACCTGGGTGTCCTGCTAACACATGTAAATGACACCATTCAAGTGTTTGTAACTGCAATTCTTTAGTAGGGAGGACCAAGCCTCTTTGAATGTACACTAGTTTGTGGATTCTAACTCCTTTGTGTTTGATTTCAAAGTCTTTGATTTCCACAGATTCATGTGCCTGAAGCACTTCTTTCAGAAATGATTCTTCCAAAAAGGTAACTCCCAGAATACGTTCAGGACTCAAGATGAAGGGTTGGTCATGTGTACTCAGGTCTTCAGACAGATCATAACCATATCGGGATAGGGCGTCTGCTTTGCCATGTTTGGTGCCCGCCTGGAATTGTATGATATGGTCAAAATTGCTGAAATATGGGCCCATCGTAACTGCCTTATGGATAAGGCCCTGGCTGCCTTCATAATCTGTAGGTTTCTGTGATCAGTGACAACAGTAACTGTGTGTAAGGCTCCTAGTAAGTACTGACGCCATTCTTCAAAGACTTGTTTTATCACCAATAATTCCCTGTCTTCCACTGAATAGTGTATTTCAGATGGTGTGAGCTAGTGGAAATAGAAGGCTTCTTGATGTAGATGACCTGTTTGTCTGACTCTCTAGGATAATACTCCTCCAATAGCCAGTTGGGAAGTGTCAGGATGTTTCAGAACAGGGGCAGTGATAAAGGAATTTTTTAGGCAGGAAAAGGCTTCTTCAGCGGCTGGTGTCCACAAAAAAGGTATCCCTTTTTTCAATAGTCTGGTGATAGCGATAGGGAGATCAAAGACGCAGATCCTTTTAATAATCGTCTATAAAAATTAGCGACACCCAGAAAACTCTGTACCTCCTCACAGAACAAGGAGATGGCAAATTTGTGATGGCAGCAACTTTTTGAGGATCCATGGTCACTCCTTTTGCTGACAACACCAAGTCCAAAAAGGTGACTTTTGAAACGTGAGACTCGCATTTGCCTAGCTTCACATAAAGGTTGTTATCTCTGAGGCATTTTAATATGCTCTTCACATGTCCAATGTGTTCTTCGGTTGACGAATAATAGATTAGAATGTCATCTATGTAAGAAATAGTGTTAACGTCCAATGTCTCCCTAATACTTCGTCAATAAAGAATTGGAATGCTGCAGGGGCATTACACAGCCCAAAGGGCATAACCAAATACTCATAAAGCCTGAACTTCATACAAAAAGGAAAAGGCAGTATTCCATTTGTCTCCCTCTATTACTTTAACCAAATGATAGGCGCCTCTCAAATCAAGCTTGGTGAAAATGGTGTCCTGTTTTACCTGATCGAGTAAGGATTGAATCAGAGGCAGAGGGTATCTGTTCTTTATTGTCACACAATTTAGGGCTATGTATTCTATGCAACACCAAAGACCCCCATCTCGTTTGGATATAAAGAAAAGAGGAGACAATATAGCTGTTTTGTAACATGTCATCCAAATATTCTCTCAAATAGATGTTTTTTTTTCTCTCAAGGCATATATACGACTGCACAGAACTTTTGCTCCAGGTACTTGATCAATGCGACAATCGTTGGGACGATGGGATGGCAAGACAGTGACTTTTTCTTTATCGAACACCTCTCTTATGGAATCATAACTGGCAGGTAATTCAGGTAAACTGGAATCAGTAATTCCTGCTATGTTTGGTAATGGGGCGTTATTCTGTAGACAATGATCTTTACAGTAATCGGACGTAAAAGCCATGGTATGGTCTCTCCATTTGATATCAGGGTCATGTTTCATAAACCAAGAGAGTCTTACAATTGCGTGAAATTGAGGTGAAGAAATGGCATCAAATTGGATGGTTTCAAAATGTCTGCTATGTAATAGAAATCTAATTCTTTGGTAGAATGAGTGACAGGTCCTGATTTCATGTGACTTCCATCAATAGTTTTAGCAACTTCAACTTTCTTTTTAGGTTCAATTGGGATCTCCATACTCTCAACCCATGTAGAATCTATTAAGTTCCCAGTTGCACCTGAATCAAGCTCAATTTGCACCTCTACAGTATCATTGCCCTAGCTCAGTCAAGCTCTAAAGAAAAATTGGTGCATTGGGAAGGGTATGTGATCTTACTTAAAAGTTGGAAGACCATTAAACCTGTCCCACCCGAGCAATCTGTTTCCACCTTGCTTGGGTTGGTTAGTTTCCCGACTCCGTACGTAGTTTGGGTTTGATAGGGCAGTCTCGCACGAAGTGTCCAGATTTACCACAGTGAAGGGTCCTCAACTGGTTTGTCAGACTCTGGCTTCTTTTCTCTAAAGGTAGCGAACTTGGGGCCATATTATCAAGGAACGACGATAACATTATCGCCGCTTTAGCGGCAGGAAACTGCCGCTAAAGCGGCGATAATGGGCTTGATAATATGCCCTTGTGAATTCCCATCCTTGCTTAAGATTCAATAGTTCGGTGTCAACAGACTGCATTAACGAATGTCTGTCAAACAGACATTGTAACTCCTCCTTAAAAGCCCAATAGTCATACAATAAGGGTTCATTCCTATCCACCAAAGGGATTGACCATGTAGCTGCAGTACCTCCCAAATAAGACAAGACAAAAGCAACTTTTGATTACTCGGTAGGAAAACATGAGGCTTTGCACATAAAGTGCAACTGGCATTGATTGATGAATGTGGCAAAGTTTGCTGAGTCACCTAGGAACCTTTCTGGGGGTGCTAATGGTAAAGAGGAGGGGGTTGTAATGTGATATACTGGAGACATACTACTAGAAAAAGAAGAGTGTGATGTGAAAAAGGTACTATGGGTTCCAGGCACCGGATGGTGTCGCGGAGACTTCGAGAGGTGTGTTGTGGGGCATCCGCACTAAGTGTCAAGGCTTGGGTTTCTTTATGCGAATTCCCTATCATATGTGCCACATCTGCCAATGTTATCTGGCGTTCCTCCATTACGCCCAGGCAGAAATATAAAATGCGGGCTTCGTGCTCTGTGGGGCTCACCTGGGTTTTCTGCAGGGGTGAAATGGACGGAAGAGTTGCTAGGTCCCAACTTCCTCACCCACCCCCTCCGCCCAACAAATTCACAGCCAAAGAGGGAAGGGGGAAGAAGGGGAAACAAAACAAGGAAAGGGAGAAGGAGCAGAGTCCACTGGTCCATCCGGTGCAGTGTCACCAAGTTCCCTAATGGAAAAAACACAAATGTAAAGTATGATCTTTTAAAACTGGGAGCCTGATGTATAGATATTTGGCTATCCTAGTGTTATACTTGTTGGATGTTCTGCCAGTTGTATGTAGGAGACATCAAACAACTAGAACGTGAGACTTACACAATGTATCTAGAATATGAACATACACCTATTATTCATAAGGACTACAGGATTTAAGCTGTAAACAATAAGTGTGAAACATACTAACCTTAACGACAACCACCATTGGAAATCAACAGACGCATGAAAAATTATATATATCGCCTGAAGGCTAGGAAAAAAACAATAAACGTATTTTCTTTTCATGAGAATTAAGAAAGGAAAAAGGTGAAGGGTCGAAATGCGTAATTACATTGAAGTAGAAGTGGTTGAAACAATCTTTTTTTGTATTGCAGCGAGATTCAGGGCTGAAATCGCACTCCACAACAAATGAAGGAGCACTGAATCAGATAAGTATAATATTGCCACTGGATACTTAAATAACGTGTATCCTGCCTTAGCCAAGAACTTTGGTCTTTAAATACCTCCTTTGTTTTCAAATAGGCAGGTACCGGGATAAAAAGTCAGCAAAGTCTTTGGCAGATGGAATTGTAGGAGTAGCTACAAAATGTGTTATCTTAAAAGTGTAATCAACAAATACTGGGATTGCAGTCATTGTATTAGAAGGGGACGGTCAGTTTTAAAGTCTACTTAAATTTGGGACCATGGTTTTACCAGTGTATGTACTTGCATGAGTCCTTCATTAGTATGTGAGGGTTTCGAAACTGCAAGGAGCGGACATATGTAGTCTTCTTTCATGTAAGGCCACTGAATCAGGTTTAATGTCATACAATGAACCAAATGTTCTGCACAAGGCGCATAATGACACCATCTCGTTTACAATCGCAGAAGGTGTTACAATTTGTCTTTTATAAAATAAAAGTAATCTTGATTTTCATTGAAACTCAAGGCCTGCTGGTGTTTTAAAAACTGCATTTAACAAACTGGTGTAGCCCTTGTTGAATTTCTTTAAGATATTAACCTTGTACTTATGTAATAACTTATTGAGGGGCTAGAATAAAAGACACTTCGGAATAAGTCTTTGACAGACTGCAAGATCATGCATCTGCTTGCTGATTATTTTCTTACCAAATTACAAGTCACTACAAATTCAAAACATGAAACAATAATGTCCAGCTAACTAGTTATTGATTTAAGTATTCTAGTGTATGAAAGTGCAATTTTTTTTTTAATCCTTTATTAAGGATTGTACAATAAACAAAGGACACTTCTTCATGCATATGGCAATACAATTGACAAATATGCTCAGTAGTTACATAATGTTCCAAAACAGTTAGCAGGCAAGTGATATTCCTGTGTCATTCACTGTCAGTCTACACCCCCCATTTGACCCTTGTGTACATCTGGTCCTGGATTCAGCTTCACAGACGCCCCGATGTTAGTTGAAGGTCGCATTTCACAATGTGGCTGCGCACAATCCCCTTGGCCCCCTGTGCTCATTATAGACCAAACCCATGTGCCTAATCATCAAGACTGGGTACCGGCAGATCTTGGTGTGCAGCCTCTGTGGCTGCAACGCCCCCTTCCTGAGTGTCTCTGTGTGCTCTGTACAGCGCCCAGAAATTCTTAGTCCTGTTGCGTGGAGGGAGGAGATCGCTATAGTTCTCCGTTAGAATACTACAGTATAGCATGTCATTGGCCCATTGTGCTGTGGTAGGAAGCGGACCCATCGATCAGCAAATCACCACTCTGCGTTTGGCCAGTAGTAGGCCCATGTCAACCAATCGTCTCACCCCTTTGGGCACCAATTTGGAGTAGCCCAGGAAGGCCATTGCCAGTTCTGGCTGCAGCTCCTGCCCAATAGCTGCCGCCAAGTCACTAAACACTTGTAAGCAAAATCTGGCTATCCCCGGGCAAAACCATGCTAGGTGCATAAAATCAGCTGTCTGTTTACTGCAGTGCCCACATCTCGAGTCTTCCCTGAGGCCATAGCTGCACAACCTCTCTGGAGTGTAATATACCCTATTGAGGTATTTAAAATGAATAAATCTGAGTCTGCCATTAAGGGAAATACGTTTCGTGCAGGTACAGCAATATGTCCACATTTCGTCAACAATTACCCTGTCTAGGTCCCTTTGCCAAGCTAATCGAGCCTTAGTGAAGTGGTTCTCTCTATAGGAGATAGTCTGCTTATAAATTTTGGACACTATGCGCGTCTGATCGTCAGTTTTTAAAACATAAGTCAGGGCTGTCAGCTCTGGCGGTTCTGCTAGGTCTCCCCCTAAAATCTGTAATAATGTGTGTCGTGTTCTGTGAAATTGGAATTTGGTGAGTAGTGTGGGCCCAGCATCACCTGTCTCCAAGTCATCCCAGCCTTTCGCTACGCCATCTCTGAACAAGTGGCCTATAGTATGGACCACAATAGAGTTGAGCACCCTCACAACTCCACCGTCTCTACATGGGGGCAACCAGCGGCACCAATCCGGTGGGAACAACGGCAAATACAGAATGGCCCCCGCCTGTAGCTTTAGTAGGTGGTGCCATGCGTGCACGGTCGCGTTAACTGAGTCCAGTATACCCGTTCTGCGATCAGGAGACGAAAAAGCAACAACGGTAACTGGCAAGGGGAGGTCACAACTCTCTCTATGAGCAGGTGGGGGGTGTCCGGCAGGCCATGTATACAGTGGTAAGCGTGCGCACTTTGTGCAGCCCTATAGTACAAGTCCAAATCAGGCGCTCCCAGCCCACCCAAGTGGTACGGGAGAGTGAGAATATGCCATTTGATCCTTGGTTGTTTGCCGGCCCATGCCAGCTTGACCATCAGTGTTGTGAGTCTCTTAAAAAATGTACTCGGAAGTACCAATGGGATATTAGTGAAAAGAAAAAGCAAGCGGGCAGTACCACCATTTTCATTATTGAAACTCTGCTCAGCAAAGACAGTGGAAGTCGAATCCAGCCCTCAACCTCATCCTCCAGTTTCCTGACAGTCACACCATAGTTTTCCCTGAACACAACGTCAGAGTCTGAGTGCACTTGGATTCCCAGGTATCGCACCGATTCCGATTCCGATGTCCACTGCAACGGGTAGTCAGGTTCGAACCGGGTTGTGGCAGGAGTAAGTGAGAATATGATAGACTTCGGCCAGTTAACACGTAGCCCCGACACCCCTCTGAAGCGCACCACTTCATGCAATACAGATGAGAGGTTGCGCTCAGGATCACGAATATAGAGGAGCATGTAGACGATAAGTTCATAGCCCGTAAATCTAATACCTTTGAACCTATGATATTCTCGCAGCGCACAAGCCAACGGTTCTGCTACAAAGGCATATAGTATTGGTGACAGCGGGCAGCCCTGTCGCGTGCCCCTAGTAATGTGAAAAGGTTCAGTCACCAGATTACCGATTTTAAGCTGCAGGAATACTTCCCCCAGTCCCATCCTCGACAACACCTGTCTCATACACGGCCATTTGACCAAGTCAAAGGCTTTTTCCATATTGATAAAGACCGCCACTGCTGATATATCCAGTTTAGTGTGCTGCACTGCTCTGAACACAGTGCGCAGGTTGTAATTAAGGTTTCGACCCAGAACAAATCCCGCCTGCTCTGGGGCTACTAGGGTCGGTATCAGAGGGACCAGCCTGTTCACCAGGATCTTAGCAAATATTTTCGTGTCAACATTAAGCAAAGAGAGCGGTCTATATGATGCACACTCCACGGGGGGCTTGCCTTGTTTCAGGATGACTACAATGATCGCCTCCCTCAACGATTGTGGCATAGTGCCTGATGCACACGTCATCAAAGAGAGTGGCTATGTGCGGTAGCAATAGGTTAAGTAGGCCTTATAAAAAGCGACGGTCAAACCATCAGTACCCGGTGTGCCGCCCGGTTTCATGCTGGATAAGGCCATAGTGATTTCCTCTCTCTCCAAAGGACGCATCAAATATTCACGGTGCGTGTTCGTTAACCACGGCAACTTAATATGTGTGAGATAATCTAAAATAAATTTCCTCGTCGGTACCTCCACTGCGAGCTGAGTAGAGCTGCGAGTAATATTGTCTAAATCTTTCAACTATGTCAGTTTCGTAAGTTAGTGTATCACCATCAGCCAACTTTATTTCAGCGATGACTGTTTTTTGTCGGCGCTTTTTTAGGAATTGGGCTAGCACCGCTCCCGGCTGCTCGCCCTCTCCGTAGGAATAGGCTGTGGCGTATTTGCCAAGATGTTTGATTTCCGCATCTGCAGATTCATGGAATTCTTCCAATTGGACTTTGAATTCTTTTAGTATTTCGTTGTCCGCACTAACCTGGAGGCGCGCCTCCGGTCCAGCTAAGCTTGTTTCCACTGTGGTAAGTCTCCGGCGTATTGCTCGGAGGACACCAGAGTGTTTGGGCATAGTCACTCAGCGGATATATACTTTAAACACTTCCCATACCACTTGGAAGCTGTCAACGGAACCGACATTGGTGGCAATTTTTTTTTCGATAGCTTCAGAAAGCTGCTCCTTAAAAACTGCATCTAGCAGGGAGTACGGTGGGAACCTCCAACTAAAGGGGGGGACGGTCTTCCGTGGCACACACAGTTCTAATAGTATTGGGGAATGGTCTGATAGGGTACGGGAAAGCACATCACATGACCGGGTATTTTCGAACAACCGCCCAGTAGCAAACCAATAGTCTATGCATGTGTGGAGATCTTGATAAGCTGAATAATGTGCATGTCCCCCTTTGTCCGGGAATCTCTGCCTCCAGACATCATGCAAGCCAAACTGCACCAAGGTGTCAGACACAGTCCGGGCCACCGCCGTGACTTGGCGCTCTGGCCCCCTGATCTGTCCTGACAGGGATTTAAGACTAAGTTCAGGTCGACCCCCCAGAGTTAGTTCCCTTCTCCACAGGAGCGTGCTTTCTTGGAAAGTGCAGCAAAAAAAATTGGTTTGTCATAATTGGGACCGTATATGTTAATTATAAGCATGTTAAGTCTCTTACCCCGGCATCTGGATATGACATACCGCCCAACCCCGTCAGTGGCTATACTAGGATCAAGCTTGTAGGAGACCTTGGGGTTAACCCATGTGAGTACTCCTCTCGCATGTGTGGTGAAGCCAGCAGTGTGTATGCAGCCTTGCAATCTCCTGCGACTGAGCATGGGGCTTTTAAGGGAAGGGTGTGTCTTCTGCAGCAGCGCAATATCTACCTCGTGTCTCATCAAGTAGGCCAAAACCTTACGCAGCTTTCTGTGGTCATTGAGGCCTCTCACGTTCCATGTGAGCGCACGAAGCTTACCCCGTGCTGCTGTACTATTGGGATCACCGCGGTGTTCCTTGGTAACATCTGTTTGCAACCTATCTATGCTACACATTGGGGAATATAACTAGTGCCATCATGTAGTGCAAAGTGTATTGACCAGAAAAAGTGTCCATCCAGCTAACTCTGCTACCCCTCCCACCCCCCACAAACGCCAGGGCTTACCCAACAGTGCCGTGGCAAAATCCCAATAAACTTCCCACTTGCCACATCTTGGAAAAACCAGCGAGCAGAAAAGCAACTCAACTACAAACAAAAGGAGCCCCCTCCCACACCCCCCAAAATGCACTACCCCAAGTGTGTGCTTCACTCGTGGGCAGAGGTTGCTCACCTAGTCAAGCAAAACTTCAAAGATTATTCAACTAACCAACACGCACACCATCAGACTAAAATAAAGCAACTGCAAACAAGAGAGGTTCTCCGCCCCCACAGCATCTTCCTAGCTTATAGTTAAACAATGTCCTAACTGTACCTCATCCCGGAACAGAAAACCAGTGAGGCCAGGGCACCGACATCTTAATGCCCCCCACAGTGCTTCCGCGACCCAGTGAGTCAATCAGTGTCTCTTGGACCCAGTGAATTCTGACATTTTGACAATAGGTTATCCCATACCGCCCCCCAAAATAATAATAATCTTATGTGCGATTTGAATGGGCACGAGTTCAGTCCTGTTCATCTAAGCGACCACCTTCCGCTCCGGACAAGGAGCCCCTGTCAAGACTACGACGCTGTTCTTTAGCCCAGTCCTTCAGGGCCTTCTGCAAGGCCTTGGGGTCAGTGAAGATTCGCTAGTGGCGCTGTCGATTAACGCTGGGTCGAGCCGGGTACAGCATGACGTAGTCTATGTTGTGTTCCTTTAGCTGCCTCTTCAGTGGCGCAAACTGCCGGCGCGCTTCTTGGACTTTCAGCGTTAAGTCTGGAAACAGCGAAATTGTGCAACCTTAATATTGTAGGGTCTGTTTCTCACTGGCCACCCGCAGCTCCAAGTCTCTGTCACGATAGTTCAGTAATTTTGCGATTATCGGCCTTGTGGGGGGCACCAGGCGACGGGATTGGGACGGACTTGGGCCTAGAGAGCGATGTGCTCTCTCAACAAAAAACATGGGTGAGAAAGTGTCGTTGCCGAAGAGCGTTACCAGCATTTTTCAACAAATAGTTCCATGTTGCCAGTCTGACTTGACTCCGGCAGGCCTGTTCTCCACTTTGTCCTGTAACACCTGTATCACCCTACCCAGTTATTAATGGTCAGTGTCCAACGTTGTCTGTGATTCCTCCACTTCTGTAATTTGGCGCTCCGCCATGTCTATCCGTTCTGCATGCTTGTCCAGTCTCTCGGACATTCTGTCCATGTGATAGGAGAGAGAGTCCATCTTAGTGCCCAAGACGGAGAGACTGTTCTGTAAGCCCTTCTCCATCACCGTGAGCATGGATCGGATTTCGCCATCTGGCTCTTCCCGGGGCGAATCCTGCACATTGTCCCCCTCGTCCGCGGTCGTTTCTCACCCCTTGGACTTCCTTTGGTCAAACGTCAGTTTCGGCTGCGTTTTATCCACTCTGCCCATCTTTTCGGCCAGTAGAAGTCGCTGTGG
Organism: Triturus cristatus; assembly: GCF_964204655.1. Lineage (NCBI taxonomy): Eukaryota > Metazoa > Chordata > Amphibia > Caudata > Salamandridae > Triturus > Triturus cristatus. The sequence continues at coordinate 825,481,903 of NC_140584.1, read as the reverse complement.
TCCTGAACTCGCTAGCAAGCAGGCAGCAGACACCGTCCAAGTGGCCGCTTCAGCAGCTTGGGGACGGGTTCCAGCCACCCAAGCCGGCAACAGCTAACCAGGAAGTCTGTTAGCTCAGCGCCGCCACAATCGAGACTTCGCCTGTCTCAGCCACCTCGGGGGCCCAGATCTCAAATGGCTCAATGTTGCTCTCTACTGCGCAAGCACACAAGGTGTGACGACCTCTGCTCCACCTCAGGAAGGATTACCCACGTAGTGAGCCTCGACAGTCTAACACCGTCCCCAGCACCTCCGCACCACAGCCTGCAACTAGGTGGGGGGGGGGCACTGTACCTGTTGCAATGGGTCTTTCAGCAGGGGCAGCAGTGCCGCGCAGAATCAGTGATCCCCCAGCGATTGCGCCAACTGTAACGGCTTCCCTCTATGCTGTGGCAGTAAGTCGAAAATAGAGTCAACTCCCTCTCACCCTCCAGGGACGGTCCCTCGACAGGCAGCCAGAAAGCAGTCACTCCTCCAAAAGCGGACTGATAGGCCCACAGCCCCCGTGTCTCGATCCCCCAAAATGGTGGGCCTCGCTCCTCTCACAGCACCGTGATCGGGTGCTCGTGGGCTAGACCCCCTGCTCACCAGTACGCATGTTGTCTCGGACTCAGGTCTGCAGCCCAGGGGGACTCAGCTATGGATCCGCTGCATCTCGCCGTACCACCAGCGCTGAGCCAAGAGCAACTATGGGTCCCAATTGTAGGTGCGTCAGAAGCTCCCGGAGCTTCACTTCACGGCCCTTGGTTCTCATCCGCCCCCCCCACGGGTGGACAGCGTGGTTCGAATTACTTAGTGCTCGTGAAGGCGGATTTCACACAACCAGAGACCGCTCCAGCTACCTCGTTCCTGCTGTCTTCACAGGAGCTTCATGTACCGCAGAGCCATTGCGCTTCAGGCTACCACGACGTTTAACGGCTGCTCGGGGATTATGGCCTGCGCAGCTCACCGACCGGCAGAGGTCTCCTGCTCAGCCGTCCGGGTGAGTTCAGGGGTCGGAGTCAGTTCTTCGCACTCCTGTTCTTCACCGGGACCGAAAGGGACACTAAGGGAGTCGCAATACGCCTGCAGATGCCGGATTATTGTAGGATAGCTTGATGGCTGTGCTCCTCGCTCAGGCGGCCATCTTTGGCGCTGGCAAGCTCCGCCCCCAGGTGCAAACATTTTAATGATTCCTATATACTATCACTGAAAAATGTGATCCTTACTGTAAATGCAGCTCAAAAGAGTTCTTTTTTTAGGATAGTGTAATTTATCTCACCCAAAGTGAGTTGTCAGGAATACAATGCCATTAATTATAATTTCATATTATTTTTCACTCTCTAAAATAAAATGGCTCCCAAAGCATAATATGCCGCAACCATCTTAACGTAAAACATTTATTTTTCTCGAGGATGTGCCGAAATTGCATCCTGTAATAAAATATCTTAGGTGATTTAAAGCATTGTCACGAATGTTTCTGTCATGAGATTGAATATGTAGCACTGGATTCGGAAGTTAACCCACAAATCTCCCTTTGCAGACTTCTAAAGGCCTTAACTAACTCAAGAACGAAATACTATGAGGGAAAAAGAGTGTTTGGGGGCCAGGAAAGGGAGAGAGAACAGAACACGCCTCCTATCTGACACCTCAGGAGGGCCACTCGGTACTTGCAGAGGGAATGGTGATGAAAGATAGCATTGGGGTCTGAGAAGAGTCCCATTAGAACAGATAACAGTTCAGTATCAGAGAAGGAATAAAGTACCAAGGAAAACTAAAATGCAAATACAGGCCAGAAATGATTTACCAGCTCCATTAGATGGATTGGCAATGGGGAGCCCTGTAAGCACCTGGAAATGCCCAGGGACCCTACATGAAACAGTAAGGAGACCTCGATGGCGATGGTCCATCTGGTAGTCACTGAGTGCAGGTTTAAAATGTAGCACAGGTAGTAGCATAATGGGTAACAAAGGGAGCCCAAACTGAGGAAGGTACAAAACAACAAAGGTGAGGGACGCAAGACTGTGAGGAACTTAGCAACAGCTGGTGCCATACAAGGAGCTGCCAAGCACCATCCTGCTAGTTCTGGACCCTTTATGGAAACCTTTAACTAATATGCTTGTTCTACTGGCTTTGACCCGAAACTGACAGGCTCTGATCCCCTAAGTGTTTGCGTGGACCATCTCCCATGAGCCAGTCCCACACAGTCTCTAATCTTTCTAGTGAACTCGAGTATGTCTGTAGTGATTTTGGATGTTCTTGAACTGAAGTCTCTTTCCTGGCTTTCCCCTTGTTGAAGTCCTAACAAACTTGCTCTGTTTCTGCTCTGTATTTGAAATGTTAATTTCTTTGTTAATTGTAACAATGGATTAGCTAGACAAGAGAAACGGCCAAAAAAGTTAAACTTCTTTGACATTCTGTGGATCTGCCCATTGTACGACTGTTTCATCTATCCATTGTTCCATGACACTTCCTATTTGACTTAGATGGATTAATCAACTTTGTTTTGATTAAAGGACCATTTTCCCAGCTTTGCATGTAATGGAAGATCACTTGGTCGTTGAACAACATATCAGACATGTTTATAATGTTTTTATACTTGAAGGAATATATAAAAATATCATCCACATTAATAACATTTTTATGAGATCTTGACAAATGTATTTAAGAAATCAGTGAAATGTTGAAGGTCCATTAAATAATGAAAATGACATTTCCAAATGTTCCTAGGAACCCAATTGAGTTTGCAAAGCTGTCTTCCTGGGTCTTAAATGTAGGAGAATATCCACTCTTTGAAGATCCAACTTAGTATACCACTAAGCTCCATGTAGATATTCCATTCACATATGGAGGAGGGACAGTGGGTAACCATTCTTAATTTGTCATTGCATTTAATTGCCTACTAGCAATATGGGGTATCAAATGCCCCTCCATTTTCGTACCAAACAATTATGGTGCTCCTGCTGGTGACTGAGATAAAAGAATAATCAATTTATGTACGTAGACTGCTCTGTATATATTTAACACAATATATATTTAAGACGTCTCTTTCAGACCTAGTTTAAGGATCAACTTCCTGTGGAGTATGGAAGCCTCTGGTTGTAGATCATCTGGACCACGGGTACTCATAGTACGGCCCGCGGGCCTCCAGCGGCCCGGCAAGCCTTCCCTGGCGGCCCGCGGACCTTGCTGACATAGTGCCTGTGCCCTGTGCTTGTCAGCGAACACCGCCGGTTACAGCAGCACGGAGCTGTGAGGCCGGGCGATTCTTTTAAAGGCCATTTACTTGTTAATGAGGCTTTGTTGTATTTCACCTCTTCTTAGCGCCCCTGCATCTCCCCTCTGATTGAGTGGAGATGCAGGGGCGCTAAGAAGAGATGAAATACAACAAAGTCTCATTAACAAGTGAATGGTCTTTAAAAGACCTGTGAAGTACTTGGGTGCGGCGGCCGTGTGCGTTCCCTGGAAGAAGTCTCAGCGCGGGGTGAGGTGACAGGGGACAGCAGGGTAAGGTGATGGAGGGCAGCAGGGAGTGAGAGCAGGGGGTGAGGTGACAGCGGGAGGAAGACAGAGTGCGACAGAGGGAGGAAGAGGGAGGGAAAGGAGGAAGACCGGGAGAGGAGGAAGACAGGGAGAGGAGGAAGACAGGGAGAGGAGGAAGACAGGGAAAGGGGGGAAGACAGGGAAAGGGGGGAAGACAGGGAAAGGGGGAGGGAGAGGGAGAGGGAGGGAGACAGAGGGAGAACGGAGGAGGGAGGGAGACAGAGGGAGGGAGACAGAGGGAGAGAGAGAGCAATAGAGAGAGGGAGGGAGATGGAGAGAGGGAGGGAGAGGGAGAGAGAGAGGGAGGGGGACAGAAAGAAAGGGAGACAAACAGTGAGTGAGACAGAGAGAGGGAGGGAGACGGAGAGGAAGGGAGGGAGAGAGAGGCAGGGAGACAGAGGGAGGAAGGGAGGACAAAGGGAGGGAGGGAGACAGAGGGAGGGAGGGAGACGGAGGGAGGGAGACGGAGGGAGAGAGACAGAGGGAGGGAGACGGAGACAGAGGGAGGGAGACGGAGACAGAGGGAGGGATAGGGAGGGAGGGAGACAGAGAGAGAGAGGGAAAGGGAGGGAGACGGAGAGAGAGAGGGAGGGGACAGAGCGAAAGGGAGACAAACAGTGAGTGAGACAGAGGGAGCGAGAGGGAGACACAGAATGAGTGAGACAGAGTGAGTGAGACAGAGAGGGAGGGAGACAGAGAGAAAGGGAGACAAACAGAGTGATGGAGGGGGAGAGAGATAGAGAGAGGGAGGGAGACGGAGCGAGAGAGAGGGAGAGTAATAGAGAGAGGGAGAGAGAGAGGGAGGGAAACAAAGAGAGAGAGAGAGATAGATAGATAGATAGATAGATAGATAGATAGATAGATAGATAGATAGATAGATAGATAGATAGATAGATAGATAGATAGATAGATAGATAGATAGATAGATAGATAGATAGATAGATAGATAGATAGATAGATAGATAGATATGTGTGCATACCGGGTCTGGTGGCTCAGTGGATGAAGGCGTCCGCTGCAGGGGCCTGTGTTCAACCTCATGATCATAGTTTTTTTTTGCTCTAGCCCCGCCCCCTCCCCCACTGGCCCCGCCTCCACCGGTGCGGCCCTCAGCCAGAAACCACACTGTAAATTTGGCCCCCGAGAGAAAGTTTGTGAGTACCCATGATCTGGACAGTCATATGGTCTATTTGCAGGGAGTTGTTCTGCCTCCTTTTCACTGAATGCTATCAGATGAGATTGGTAAACAATGTTGGAAACAATAGTTAAAATCCAAGGTAATGAATCTCAATTATCAACTTATGCTTAGCTAACCAAGATACCCCAAGAATTTTTGGACAAGTTGATGTCTGAATTATGCCAAACCTTATCAAGGAATACAGCATCTGCCAACAAATTCTTTGAACCAGCAATATAAGTGACAGGGAAATCATACAGAGCAAAGACAAATGCCCATCTTGCTTGACAACTATTCCTGCTCTTAAGATATTGTAAACACTGCAAATTTCGATGAGCACAATGGATTTTAAATGGTTTTCTAGTGCCCATCAAAAGATGTCTACATTATATACAAGAAGGACCATTGGAATTATGTGGCAGGGGAGAACCGAATTATGTGAAAGGGTTCACTAAATTATGCGGCAAGGAAAAACAAATCATGTGGCATAATGCAGTACATTTTGTGACAGTATGAATTATTATGCAATTTTTGCATGTTAACACTGTCCATGAAAAAGTTTCACCCTGTAAGTACTTGTTTAACATCTACATACAGCAATAAGCAACTGAAAGTTGAGTCATTGTAAAAAGGTCTTCCATTACACAGTAACATATGTTGCTGTGTTTTTTTATGAACTTTTGATCAGTTTTTCTTGTTAAAATCTGCAGATTATACAGCAGATGATAGATTATGTGGCAAGCTGTGGCTGCAGAATAGCATAATTTAACTGGCCATGCATACAAGCCATCTTAATGGCTAAAGAGTTTCTTTCAAGAAATGAATAGCTACCGCAGACGCCAGTTGCACCGGGGTGAGAGCCACAGGACTCCAACTCCCAGGCTCCCCTGCACCTCCTTGTCACGCCAGCAGCGCCCGGAGGTGCCCAGAAGCACACTTAAGCACCGGCGGGCTCCTGCAGCACGGGACGCTACTGCAGACACCAGTTGCACCGGAGTGAGAGCCTCGAGCAGCAGGTCCATAGGACTCCAACTCCCAGGCTCCCCTGCACCGCCTTGTCACGCCAGCGGCGCCCAGAGGAGCCCGGAGGTGCCCTTAAGCACTGGCGGGCTCCCGCAGCGCGGGATGCTACCACAGATGCCAGTTGCACCAGGGTGAGAGCCACGCCCAGCGGGTCCACAGAACTCCAACTCCCAGGCTCCCATGCACGTCCTTGTCACGCCAGCAGCGCCCGGAGGTGCCCAGAGGCGCACTTAAGCACCGGCGGGCTCCTGCAGCACGTGACGCTACTGCATACACCAATTGCACCGGGGTGAGAGCCACGCGCAGCAGGTCTACAGGACTCCAACTTCCAGGCTCCTCTGCACCACCTTCTCACGCCAGCAGAGTCCAGAGGCGCCCGGAGTTGCACTTAAGCACCGGCGGGCTCCAGTAGCGCGGGACGCACGCAGGCGTGCCCGGGCCAAGGGTGGGCCCATCTGCGCCCGTACGAGACCAGCTGAGGCCGGTCTGGGCCCCCCCTCTGACAGCTGATATCTGCTATATCTGCTACCTGGCTGACAGCGCATAAGCTCAAGAGAATTTCATCTAACTTCCTTTCAACTCTCAGGTACTGTTGTGATTACCCGCTTTTAGTTACTAGCCTTCATCTGATTGGGGCCTGGTTTTGAATATACACAACTGCCATTATGAGTAAGCGCAAAGGTATTCCCCTTGTTGAAGTCCTAACAAACTTGCCCTGTTTCTGCTCTGTATTTGAAATGTTAATTTCTTTGTTAATTGTAACAATGGATTAGCTAGACAAGAGAAACGGCCAAAAAAGTTAAACTTCTTTGACATTCTGTGGATCTGCCCATTGTACGACTGTTTCATCTATCCATTGTTCCATGACACTTCCTATTTGACTTAGATGGATTAATCAACTTTGTTTTGATTAAAGGACCATTTTCCCAGCTTTGCATGTAATGGAAGATCACTTGGTCGTTGAACAACATATCAGACATGTTTATAATGTTTTTATACTTGAAGGAATATATAAAAATATCATCCACATTAATAACATTTTTATGAGATCTTGACAAATGTATTTAAGAAATCAGTGAAATGTTGAAGGTCCATTAAATAATGAAAATGACATTTCCAAATGTTCCTAAGAACCCAATTGAGTTTGCAAAGCTGTCTTCCTGGGTCTTAAATGTAGGAGAATATCCACTCTTTGAAGATCCAACTTAGTATACCACTAAGCTCCATGTAGATATTCCATTCACATATGGAGGAGGGACAGTGGGTAACCATTCTTAATTTGTCATTGCATTTAATTGCCTACTAGCAATATGGGGTATCAAATGCCCCTCCATTTTCGTACCAAACAATTATGGTGCTCCTGCTGGTGACTGAGATAAAAGAATAATCAATTTATGTACGTAGACTGCTCTGTATATATTTAACACAATATATATTTAAGACGTCTCTTTCAGACCTAGTTTAAGGATCAACTTCCTGTGGAGTATGGAAGCCTCTGGTTGTAGATCATCTGGACAGTCATATGGTCTATTTGCAGGGAGTTGTTCTGCCTCCTTTTCACTGAATGCTATCAGATGAGATTGGTAAACAATGTTGGAAACAATAGTTAAAATCCAAGGTAATGAATCTCAATTATCAACTTATGCTTAGCTAACCAAGATACCCCAAGAATTTTTGGACAAGTTGATGTCTGAATTATGCCAAACCTTATCAAGGAATACAGCATCTGCCAACAAATTCTTTGAACCAGCAATATAAGTGACAGGGAAATCATACAGAGCAAAGACAAATGCCCATCTTGCTTGACAACTATTCCTGCTCTTAAGATATTGTAAACACTGCAAATTTCGATGAGCACAATGGATTTTAAATGGTTTTCTAGTGCCCATCAAAAGATGTCTACATTATATACAAGAAGGACCATTGGAATTATGTGGCAGGGGAGAACCGAATTATGTGAAAGGGTTCACTAAATTATGCGGCAAGGAAAAACAAATCATGTGGCATAATGCAGTACATTTTGTGACAGTATGAATTATTATGCAATTTTTGCATGTTAACACTGTCCATGAAAAAGTTTCACCCTGTAAGTACTTGTTTAACATCTACATACAGCAATAAGCAACTGAAAGTTGAGTCATTGTAAAAAGGTCTTCCATTACACAGTAACATATGTTGCTGTGTTTTTTTATGAACTTTTGATCAGTTTTTCTTGTTAAAATCTGCAGATTATGCAGCAGATGATAGATTATGTGGCAAGCTGTGGCTGCAGAATAGCATAATTTAACTGGCCATGCATACAAGCCATCTTAATGCCTAAAGAGTTTCTTTCAAGAAATGAATAGCTACCGCAGACGCCAGTTGCACCGGGGTGAGAGCCATAGGACTCCAACTCCCAGGCTCCCCTGCACCTCCTTGTCACGCCAGCAGCGCCCGGAGGTGCCCAGAAGCACACTTAAGCACCGGCGGGCTCCTGCAGCACGGGACGCTACTGCAGACACCAGTTGCACCGGAGTGAGAGCCTCGAGCAGCAGGTCCATAGGACTCCAACTCCCAGGCTCCCCTGCACCGCCTTGTCACGCCAGCGGCGCCCAGAGGAGCCCGGAGGTGCCCTTAAGCACTGGCGGGCTCCCGCAGCGCGGGATGCTACCACAGATACCAGTTGCACCAGGGTGAGAGCCACGCCCAGCGGGTCCACAGGACTCCAACTCCCAGGCTCCCATGCACGTCCTTGTCACGCCAGCAGCGCCCGGAGGTGCCCAGAGGCGCACTTAAGCACCGGCGGGCTCCTGCAGCACGTGACGCTACTGCAGACACCAATTGCACCGGGGTGAGAGCCACGCGCAGCGGGTCCACAGGACTCCAACTTCCAGGCTCCTCTGCACCACCTTCTCACGCCAGCAGAGTCCAGAGGCGCCCGGAGTTGCACTTAAGCACCGGCGGGCTCCAGTAGCGCGGGACGCACGCAGGCGTTCCCGGGCCAAGGGTGGGCCCATCTGCGCCCGTCCGAGACCAGCTGAGGCCGGTCTGGGCCCCCCCTCTGACAGCTGATATCTGCTATATCTGCTACCTGGCTGACAGCGCATAAGCTCAAGAGAATTGCATCTAACTTCCTTTCAGCTCTCAGGTACTGTTGTGATTACCCGCTTTTAGTTACTAGCCTTCATCTGATTGGGGCCTGGTTTTGAATATACACAACTGCCATTATGAGTAAGCGCAAAGATATTCCCCTTGTTGAAGTCCTAACAAACTTGCTCTGTTTCTGCTCTGCATTTGAAATGTTAATTTCTTTGTTAATTGTAACAATGGATTAGCTAGACAAGAGAAACGGCCAAAAAAGTTAAACTTCTTTGACATTCTGTGGATCTGCCCATTGTACGACTGTTTCATCTATCCATTGTTCCATGACACTTCCTATTTGACTTAGATGGATTAATCCACTTTGTTTTGATTAAAGGACCATTTTCCCAGCTTTGCATGTAATGGAAGATCACTTGGTCGTTGAACAACATATCAGACATGTTTATAATGTTTTTATACTTGAAGGAATATATAAAAATATCATCCACATTAATAACATTTTTATGAGATCTTGACAAATGTATTTAAGAAATCAGTGAAATGTTGAAGGTCCATTAAATAATGAAAATGACATTTCCAAATGTTCCTAAGAACCCAATTGAGTTTGCAAAGCTGTCTTCCTGGGTCTTAAATGTAGGAGAATATCCACTCTTTGAAGATCCAACTTAGTATACCACTGAGCTCCATGTAGATATTCCATTCACATATGGAGGAGGGACAGTGGGTAACCATTCTTAATTTGTCATTGCATTTAATTGCCTACTAGCAATATGGGGTATCAAATGCCCCTCCATTTTCGTACCAAACAATTATGGTGCTCCTGCTGGTGACTGAGATAAAAGAATAATCAATTTATGTACGTAGACTGCTCTGTATATATTCAACACAATATATATTTAAGACGTCTCTTTCAGACCTAGTTTAAGGATCAACTTCCTGTGGAGTATGGAAGCCTCTGGTTTTAGATCATCTGGACAGTCATATGGTCTATTTGCAGGGAGTTGTTCTGCTTCCTTTTCACTGAATGCTATCAGATGAGATTGGTAAACAATGTTGGAAACAATAGTTAAAATCCAAGGTAATGAATCTCAATTATCAACTTATGCTTAGCTAACCAAGATACCCCAAGAATTTTTGGACAAGTTGATGTTTGAATTATGCCAAACCTTATCAAGGAATACAGCATCTGCCAACAAATTCTTTGAACCAGCAATATAAGTGACAGGGAAATCATACAGAGCAAAGACAAATGCCCATCTTGCTTGACAACTATTCCTGCTCTTAAGATATTGTAAACACTGCAAATTTCGATGAGCACAATGGATTTTAAATGGTTTTCTAGTGCCCATCAAAAGATGTCTACATTATATACAAGAAGGACCATTGGAATTATGTGGCAGGGGAGAACCGAATTATGTGAAAGGGTTCACTAAATTATGCGGCAAGGAAAAACAAATCATGTGGCATAATGCAGTACATTTTGTGACAGTATGAATTATTATGCAATTTTTGCATGTTAACACTGTCCATGAAAAAGTTTCACCCTGTAAGTACTTGTTTAACATCTACATACAGCAATAAGCAACTGAAAGTTGAGTCATTGTAAAAAGGTCTTCCATTACACAGTAACATATGTTGCTGTGTTTTTTTATGAACTTTTGATCAGTTTTTCTTGTTAAAATCTGCAGATTATACAGCAGATGATAGATTATGTGGCAAGCTGTGGCTGCAGAATAGCATAATTTAACTGGCCATGCATACAAGCCATCTTAATGGCTAAAGAGTTTCTTTCAAGAAATGAATAGCTACCGCAGACGCCAGTTGCACCGGGGTGAGAGCCACAGGACTCCAACTCCCAGGCTCCCCTGCACCTCCTTGTCACGCCAGCAGCGCCCGGAGGTGCCCAGAAGCACACTTAAGCACCGGCGGGCTCCTGCAGCACGGGACGCTACTGCAGACACCAGTTGCACCGGAGTGAGAGCCTCGAGCAGCAGGTCCATAGGACTCCAACTCCCAGGCTCCCCTGCACCGCCTTGTCACGCCAGCGGCGCCCAGAGGAGCCCGGAGGTGCCCTTAAGCACTGGCGGGCTCCCGCAGCGCGGGATGCTACCACAGATGCCAGTTGCACCAGGGTGAGAGCCACGCCCAGCGGGTCCACAGAACTCCAACTCCCAGGCTCCCATGCACGTCCTTGTCACGCCAGCAGCGCCCGGAGGTGCCCAGAGGCGCACTTAAGCACCGGCGGGCTCCTGCAGCACGTGACGCTACTGCAGACACCAATTGCACCGGGGTGAGAGCCACGCGCAGCAGGTCTACAGGACTCCAACTTCCAGGCTCCTCTGCACCACCTTCTCACGCCAGCAGAGTCCAGAGGCGCCCGGAGTTGCACTTAAGCACCGGCGGGCTCCAGTAGCGCGGGACGCACGCAGGCATGCCCGGGCCAAGGGTGGGCCCATCTGCGCCCGTCCGAGACCAGCTGAGGCCGGTCTGGGCCCCCCCTCTGACAGCTGATATCTGCTATATCTGCTACCTGGCTGACAGCGCATAAGCTCAAGAGAATTTCATCTAACTTCCTTTCAACTCTCAGGTACTGTTGTGATTACCCGCTTTTAGTTACTAGCCTTCATCTGATTGGGGCCTGGTTTTGAATATACACAACTGCCATTATGAGTAAGCGCAAAGGTATTCCCCTTGTTGAAGTCCTAACAAACTTGCCCTGTTTCTGCTCTGTATTTGAAATGTTAATTTCTTTGTTAATTGTAACAATGGATTAGCTAGACAAGAGAAACGGCCAAAAAAGTTAAACTTCTTTGACATTCTGTGGATCTGCCCATTGTACGACTGTTTCATCTATCCATTGTTCCATGACACTTCCTATTTGACTTAGATGGATTAATCAACTTTGTTTTGATTAAAGGACCATTTTCCCAGCTTTGCATGTAATGGAAGATCTCTTGGTCGATGAACAACATATCAGACATGTTTATAATGTTTTTATACTTGAAGGAATATATAAAAATATCATCCACATTAATAACATTTTTATGAGATCTTGACAAATGTATTTAAGAAATCAGTGAAATGTTGAAGGTCCATTAAATAATGAAAATGACATTTCCAAATGTTCCTAAGAACCCAATTGAGTTTGCAAAGCTGTCTTCCTGGGTCTTAAATGTAGGAGAATATCCACTCTTTGAAGATCCAACTTAGTATACCACTAAGCTCCATGTAGATATTCCATTCACATATGGAGGAGGGACAGTGGGTAACCATTCTTAATTTGTCATTGCATTTAATTGCCTACTAGCAATATGGGGTATCAAATGCCCCTCCATTTTCGTACCAAACAATTATGGTGCTCCTGCTGGTGACTGAGATAAAAGAATAATCAATTTATGTACGTAGACTGCTCTGTATATATTTAACACAATATATATTTAAGACGTCTCTTTCAGACCTAGTTTAAGGATCAACTTCCTGTGGAGTATGGAAGCCTCTGGTTGTAGATCATCTGGACAGTCATATGGTCTATTTGCAGGGAATTGTTCTGCCTCCTTTTCACTGAATGCTATCAGATGAGATTGGTAAACAATGTTGGAAACAATAGTTAAAATCCAAGGTAATGAATCTCAATTATCAACTTATGCTTAGCTAACCAAGATACCCCAAGAATTTTTGGACAAGTTGATGTCTGAATTATGCCAAACCTTATCAAGGAATACAGCATCTGCCAACAAATTCTTTGAACCAGCAATATAAGTGACAGGGAAATCATACAGAGCAAAGACAAATGCCCATCTTGCTTGACAACTATTCCTGCTCTTAAGATATTGTAAACACTGCAAATTTCGATGAGCACAATGGATTTTAAATGGTTTTCTAGTGCCCATCAAAAGATGTCTACATTATATACAAGAAGGACCATTGGAATTATGTGGCAGGGGAGAACCGAATTATGTGAAAGGGTTCACTAAATTATGCGGCAAGGAAAAACAAATCATGTGGCATAATGCAGTACATTTTGTGACAGTATGAATTATTATGCAATTTTTGCATGTTAACACTGTCCATGAAAAAGTTTCACCCTGTAAGTACTTGTTTAACATCTACATACAGCAATAAGCAACTGAAAGTTGAGTCATTGTAAAAAGGTCTTCCATTACACAGTAACATATGTTGCTGTGTTTTTTTATGAACTTTTGATCAGTTTTTCTTGTTAAAATCTGCAGATTATGCAGCAGATGATAGATTATGTGGCAAGCTGTGGCTGCAGAATAGCATAATTTAACTGGCCATGCATACAAGCCATCTTAATGGCTAAAGAGTTTCTTTCAAGAAATGAATAGCTACCGCAGACGCCAGTTGCACCGGGGTGAGAGCCATAGGACTCCAACTCCCAGGCTCCCCTGCACCTCCTTGTCACGCCAGCAGCGCCCGGAGGTGCCCAGAAGCACACTTAAGCACCGGCGGGCTCCTGCAGCACGGGACGCTACTGCAGACACCAGTTGCACCGGAGTGAGAGCCTCGAGCAGCAGGTCCATAGGACTCCAACTCCCAGGCTCCCCTGCACCGCCTTGTCACGCCAGCGGCGCCCAGAGGAGCCCGGAGGTGCCCTTAAGCACTGGCGGGCTCCCGCAGCGCGGGATGCTACCACAGATGCCAGTTGCACCAGGGTGAGAGCCACGCCCAGCGGGTCCACAGGACTCCAACTCCCAGGCTCCCATGCACGTCCTTGTCACGCCAGCAGCGCCCGGAGGTGCCCAGAGGCCGGTCTGGGCCCCCCCTCTGACAGCTGATATCTGCTACCTGGCTGACAGCGCATAAGCTCAAGAGAATTGCATCTAACTTCCTTTCAACTCTCAGGTACTGTTGTGATTACCCGCTTTTAGTTACTAGCCTTCATCTGATTGGGGCCTGGTTTTGAATATACACAACTGCCATTATGAGTAAGCGCAAAGGTATAGCGGGGACTCTGGATGCATTTATTGTGAGAGCCGAATCACTGCTAATTCGCGAAATAGAAATGACCGAAAGACGACTTTCCCTAGACCCCAGTACATTATATAGTCAACTATCCTCAGGCATTTCTAAATTGGCTGATAGTCCCCGACCACCCATTTCTTCCTCACCCCCAACCCAGGCTCAAATCTCATCTTTGGCAAGTCCGGAAGAAACACCAATGGCACTGACGGTACATTCTAATGAGCCTAGTATAACTACCAGAGCCACCAGAGCACGGGTCAAAAAACCCCGTGCAGAAACTAAGGCGAGAGCACCATCAATCTAAAGGAAGCGGGGTGTCGCCACTCAAAAACGTATCAGCACGAAAGGAATCGGTACTAGACCGACTAACCCAGTGTCCCCCGCCTCAGGCGCCCCAGGCCATGGCACCATCAACTCTGTCAGCACACAGACTGATGTTAACTTTTTTGTAAAAATGGAAGATACTGCTGGGGGCGTCATATTTCCTGTTGCTATAGAGAGTACCTTGGACAAAGCACTGGGGAAAGTATTAAACAATCTTGCCCCTCTACGGGGGAAGGTCGAATATCTGGTCACCACCTTAGACACTTTGAATAGTCTCAGCATCATTAAGGCTCCAAAACCGGTGGATAGCGTAGGGGAGGATTCTGTAATAATGGCAGATGATAATTCAAGATTGAATCTGCCAACCCCATGCCTTAATATGTATAAAGTATAATCATCTGTAAACCCATATATCTCCTCTCGTAACCCTAAAGCATCATCTGAGTTGCAATCCAATCTGGAGCAGAGGAACTCACAGGACCTTCGTAGGAGTCCCAACACAAGAACTTTGGGCCCATGCAAGAGCCAGCCGGAATGTCCAGCTTCTGGTAACATATCACCAACGCAACCCGTTATAAGTCGGGACGCAACGGGCAATGTGACAAGAAAACATTTAAGTCCTAATGCAGATGTTCTAAACTTACCTCCAGCTTCTTCCCCTTACATACTGGTCTTGGCGGGCGTCCCTGCTCTATTAGAAGATCAGAAGGAATCCTGGACTGATCTTTGCAATAAGACCGTGGACTGGCTAACCAAACACAAAAGGCTTCACCCCTCACGTATGAATGAGATCCTCATGGTCCGTCGAGTAGGGTGGATTGGCCAATCTTGCAAAAACATTGACGGGGACTGTGTTGTGATTAATTTTTGCAGGCAACATTCGGTTCATTGTATTTTAAGTTTTTGTGAACAATCTTTTAGCCAAAGCTCAAACGTTTGTGCGCTCCCTTTGGGCTTTTCGTATAAACCACTATTTAGGCCTATAGATTATGTGTCCAACGCAATTCCTGTTTCCAACCGATTTGAGGTACTGTCAGATTTGGATACGCAGGATTGACAAACACCCTCAGTGGAACACCATCCCTGTCTTCTGGTAAACCTTCAGGATCCCGTCTTTCCTGTTCCTATACCCATTCCAGATGACCGGCCCCCCTTGTCTAAAGTTAAGGCCGATACAGATTCAAGAATTCTGAGCTGGAATTTCGGTGGCCTCCAATCGAGGCTTAGCGATCAGGACTGATTAGGCCTGATCGAGGAACAGGACATAGTAATGTTCCAGGACACCTGGGCTACACAAGACCAACATCTAAATGGGTTCCATTAGTATAATGTTTTAGCCCGTATTTCTGAATTTGGTCGCCCATCGGGGGGCTTATTTATCGGAATTAATATCGCTGCAGGCGGAAGTATCAAGGTTCTGCCCACTAAAAGTCGTAATTTTCAAGTTTTGTTATATAAAAGAAGAGTTTCTTTTTATTTGGTTAATTTCTATAATAATGATTTTATTACTATCCCCAATAGAAATGTTATTAAACATTTTGATTTTATCTCCCATCTTGACTCCCAGCAAGAATCAGTAAAAATTACTGGTATTCTTCTGGGAGGTGACTTCAATGCAAAACCTATAGATAGACTAGATATGTCTGGTTTTCACAGCACCAGCCATACTTGTTCGTAGGGGTGCTGAGCTGGCCACTTTTTTGAGTATGCCTAATCTCACTGATGTGATGGACATTGTAGATGAAAATTGTGTTATTAATCCCCTAGTGCCAACATTTCGGGGAAGGGGGTATTCTTCCACCATAGATTTTTTCTTCATATCCCCCCACCTCGCTGACCACCTTATGGAAACTGAAGTTATTCCTATGAGTCAAGAGGATCATAATCCCATCAGAATAGGACTGAGCCTAGCACCGCGGCTCATGTTTACTCCAGAATGCGGGGCTAGGAAGTTAACACCATCCACTGACAATTTGAGGCTAATATGGAGGGGTGGAGATAACAATGACCTTTTCAAGAAGATGGTTAAGAGAAACATACACCTTATAAATACGTGTTTATCAACTCAAGACCAGCTTCCTGACGTTGTCCATGACTTTGACAAACTTTGTTTAGCAGTAAAATCGCTTCTGTCAAAATCAATATCCCGAATGAAGCGTGATCCGAGATGGTTCGATCACAAGTGCTCGGAGGCCAACAAACAACTGCGGGGAGCATTATTATCTGACCCTAGATGCCCCCTTGAAGTAAAATTGGCCAGGCGGAGGTAAAAAACCATGATTTTTAATCGGAAAGGGGAGATTCTAAAGAATCGGTGGGAGGCACTAGAGGTTGTGCCAAATACTAAAAAGGGGGACACATTTTGGGCAGCCGTGAGAGACTTGTGGTGCATGGGTTAGCTCCTCACTCCGATAAGCTGCACCATTGCGAGTGAGTCCTGGCAAGAGCACTTTACAGGAATTTATGCTGCACCCACACAGGAGGCTGACCACCTTGTGCTGGGGCCATTAACAAGGACACAGATGACCCTACCTGAGGTGGAAGAGGCGATTGACCAGAGTTTGGGTGCTAAAGCCCCAGGACCAGATGACCTACCCATCAACTTTATCAAATACAAGCCGGACTTTTGGGCCCCTTTACTCCTAAATGTTTTTAACAATTTAGCGTACGCCCCATTACCCAGCTCCAGGTCCACAAGTATTATCATTCCGATTTTTAAACAAAAGGGATCGTTCCCGACCTAATTGTTATAGGCCTATCTCTCTAATTGATAATACTTTAAAAAGTTTAGGTAGAGTCCTATACAATAAGATTTTAGAGTGGTCTGAGGAAAATGAAATACTAGATCCCTGTCAACTAGGCTTCTGTAGTAAGGTGGGCACTATCGAACAATGCCTTAACCTCAACTTAATCATAGGGAAATACACCAATGCACGAGCATCTCCGGTCTATTTGGCCTTCATGGATTTGACCTCGGCTTTTGACCTTGTTAATAGGTCAAAGCTTTGGTCTATCCTGCTGGCCTATGGATTGGACAAGCCCTTGGTGTATTTTCTGGCACACCTGCACAAAGATCTTAAAACGAGGGTGAGAATTGGGTGCGGGGGTGAGGTTTCGGAAGCCATTGAAGTAGGTAGGGGGGTCAGACAGGGTTGTATCTTGGCCCCCCTCCTTTTTATCATCTACATCAATGGATTAAACAAATCCTTAAAATCCTTAAATCAAGATGTTCCATAAATCAATGAGAGGCTTCTCCCCGTACTCCTCTATGCAGACAATGCGGTCCTTATGGGCCGCACCCCGAACTCCCTACGCAGGTTAGTACATGGTTTTGTCAGTCATATGGACAGTCTGGGTTTACGCACTAATTTTAAAAAGTATTTTGTAATGTCGTGCGGCCCAA
This sequence comes from Triturus cristatus, assembly GCF_964204655.1. Taxonomy (NCBI): domain Eukaryota; kingdom Metazoa; phylum Chordata; class Amphibia; order Caudata; family Salamandridae; genus Triturus; species Triturus cristatus. Next base: position 825,464,353 of record NC_140584.1, on the reverse strand, counting down.
GGAAGCGACAACTTAATACTATACTTGTGAATAATCAGAAGCTGATAAGTACTAGTTATTTTTCTTATCTTGGGGTGGTCTTTGCTGAGAACGGCTCATGCAGTGAGCATATGGCACACGCCAGGAGCAAGTTCTCAAAGGCCACCACTCGATTCTTAGCCTTCCACGCCCAAAGAGAACAGGTGCTATTTTAGCTATTTTAAACACTTTTAAGTCTCAATGTGTGACAACAGCCACATACGGCGCTGAGATTTGGGGCTTTGCCAACAGTACCTGCATCCAACAGGAAGAAAATTGATTTTCTAGGAAATTACTAGGCGTCCCAATCTCTACACCTCAATATATTTGCCATAATGAACTTAATTCACATTTTATTGAAGATTTTATTAGAGCGCGTCCTGCCCTTTTCTGGTTATCAGTCTGGAAAAACCCAGCAGCATCCCTGACGAGAGAGATCATTAGTGACTGTACGGCATGTGCAAAAGGTAAAGACATACTATGGCTGTCAGGGGTGAACCAGAGCCTTTGTAGTGTCAATAAGGAAAGCTTTTACACAGACCCTAGTACAGCAATGACCACAAATAAAAGTGAGCTTAGGAGCACGCTCTACTCGTTATATAGAACAGAAAGATATGAGAAGGAATACAATAAACCTCTTGTTTATAGCTGCATGGCCATTGCGGATTGTGCACACTAGTTGGTTAATTATATCAGACTGCCAATGAGCCATTGGGAGAGGAGCCTTCTGTTTCGCTTAAGGGCTGGTACCATCAAATTTGCATGATGTTTCCCTCCTGCTTACCACCATGACCTCGATCATATTCCATGCCCGTGCGATGGTCAGAGCGGACAATCTATCCAGCACTTTCTGTTCTTCTGCAAATATTATTCAAAAATTATTAAGTGGTTCTTGACTCTCTATTTTAAAAAACATACACCCATCAGTCTGGAACATGCCTATTTAAATTACTTACCCTAGACTATGAAGAGTTGCTTTTTCGCACTGGCACTTTTTTGAGAATTGCTCCTCGAGCAGAACAAACGATGTCCAATCCTTAGGTTTTATGTCTTTTATGGATGAATCATAATATTATTGTACATTGTCTGCTGTTATGGTTTTATGATTTATTATGACTTTTTAACCTGCACGTTTTTATTTGTTTGCTGTTGTGTTTTGTGCTTTTATGAATACGATGTTATCCGAATAAAGTGTATTTGAACTTGAATAGTTCCATTTAGAGTCTGACAAAACATGAGATACATAAAAGACAGGAAGTTCTTGTCCATCATTTTTTTTTTACTCGTTTCATTTCCACCCTGAATGTGCCGCGATAGCAACCTCTCTTGGTGTTTTACTTTTTCAAACCACAAGTGATCTCACTGGTCATCTCTGCAAAATTCTTGATAAATTGATGATGAATTTTATAAGTTCAAGGGATCTGTTTTAACATGAGTAGGTGAAGGCCAATCAAATCACATAAATCCTTCTTTGGATTCATGGAAAGGCCTGAAACATTCATTCTAAATCCATGGTACTCTGTTCTTCTCAAACTCCCACTTTTAAGGTTTGCAAGACAAATGACATTGCTGAAGTCATGACAACACCATACAGCAAGTCTTGATGTTCTGCAAGGGTCTTTGAAACCACTAAAATATCATGGAAATTCAAAAATGCAAACTGATTCAGAACATCAGAGAATATTCAATCCATAAAACACTGAAAAATGACAGGAGCACTCCATAACTCAAATGGCTTTATACAGTATTCAAAATCCCCAAATGGGTATTAGAACTCATTCAGGACACACCCAAAAAGGTAGATCTGTTGATGGAGAAGTTCACACTGAAGGCCGCAGAGGAATCCAGGGGCAACTTCAGAAGCATTTACGGAATGTGTATAGGTTGGGGTGAAAGGGAACCCCAACTCTGAAGGATATTGCATTGTGCTGTCTGTGGCATCAAAGGAGATTGGAGGTTATGGGATTCATCAAAACAATACATGGTGTACTACCCAGTTCAAGATTGTAGTGGTTTCTGTCATGTAGGTCAGGCCTATCCAAGAAGGTGTCTGAGATCCACTTCTGAGTCACAGAGGGCTGCAGATGCGCTTTGCTTGGCACCTGTGCATTTTAGAATACAGCCTCTACAACACGCCTTGGACCACACTGTGCCTTTACAACGAGGTCCAAACCACAAGTGCGTCTTTACAATGCATTCTTTTATCATGCAAGTCGTTACAACAACTTGCTTTAGGGAAAGCGTTGTTGGACCTATGTTGGACTCTAAATCCTAAACTTTACCTACTGTTGCTCAGACTGGAGTTGGAATAGTAAATTATACTATTGCAAAGTCCAGCGCTTTCCCTAAGGCAAGTCGTTGTAACGACTTGTGTGGTAAAGGAATGCGTGGTAAAGATGCGTTTGTGGTTCGGACCGCATTGTAAAGGCATATGTGGTAAATGCATGCATGGTTCGAACATACAACTGTGCATTATGGTAGGCTTTTCGCCCTCCACTTCAGTTCGCACCCAGCTTCCCTCTCATGCACACATTTTTGTTTTGCTGGTGCCCTTCTGGTTAGTTTCCCTTAGGCAGGTCAGTTGTTTGCTATTATTACTTACTGCTGGCTCTTTGTCTTCACCAGTTCTTCTTCAATGGAATCCTAGATTCATTTGACAGGTGGCACTTGCCTGTAGCTGCCTGATGGTGAATCATATATTTAACATATCTGACAGTAAACAAGTATTGCATGTTTCCTATTCCCTAAATGTAATTAATTATGCCTTCTGTTTTCAAGAGGGAGTGCAGCCACAAGCAAGTCAGGTGTCCAGTATTTACCCCTTTTATTCCCTCTCTCTCACCTGCGTCACCAGGGCCTAGATCAGAGCACTAGTATATCTTAAATATTACCTAGACTCTGAGGCTTCAGGGACGCTGTGCTACTATCTTCTTGATTGATCCATCACTGGATCTTTCTCATTTAAAGAATACATACATCCAAAAGGAACAACAGTGCCAGGTCTGACTGGTATGATGCAATTATGTTCCCTGTGAGGGGGACATGAACCATTTTTGGGCTTCGCAAACACTGGATTAAAGGTATGGTACTGCTGTGGCATGGCAGAAAGGTTATCCACTGTTACATTAGCATTCAAGTCCTTTTTCTCAAAACTCCCTGACCAGTAACTTCCTACAACATAACAATGATCATTTTTTTAAAACATATTTTATTGTTTTAAAGCATAGAAAAACACAACTTAAGGCATTTCAAAGGCAGAGTATTCAATCAAGTACAATATTACTTTAGCAGAAGTCTGGCCATGGTAAGTATCTATACAGAATGTTCAAGCTTATTAAACACCCCCCTCCCACTTCTTAACATCTGTTAACTATCAAGGTCTACCCGCCCACCCTCCGAAGACTCATGGCGAGTATCATATTGCTTGTACATGTCCCCCATGACTCAGAGTAGAGCATCCTTGTTGGATTACACCCAGTTCTCTTATATATCATATTCGCATGAGATATCTGCGGGGTCTATCTCTTAGTATGCTTATATTATTTTTGTTTAGTCTGGCCACTGTTAGTTGTTTAGTGTAATGAAGGTTCAGCAGACACAAACTGTTCCACTAGCGCATCCCGTTCCTGTGATATCGGATCTTTCCTTAGACCCCTCTTTTCTTCTCTGCGTATCGCCATACCTTTATCCCTCCAACATCTCACTACTTCATAATGCCATGTTAACACTGCCGGTGGTTGCGCGGACTTCCATCTCATAGTGATTGATCGTTTCACCAATATAAGTAGTAAATTAGAAAATCTATACTGCGTTCCTTGAGACTACAAAGTGCTAATATACCAAATTCTGCAGTGGTTTTTTTACTATTCCTGGTGTCACCTCATTAAGGATTTTGTAGACTGTCTCCCAAAAGTGTGCCAACTTTGTGCATGTCCTTATTATGTGCAGCAGCCCCGCCGGCTGTGTGTGCCATCTGGTACAGACATCCACCGTACCCGGGAACATTTTATTCAGTCTATGTGGGGCCAAGTATGCCCTGTGTAACAGCATAAATTGGATCAGCTTGAATTTAGGGTTACGTGATACTTTCTTGGGGTATTCTAATAATTTTCCCAATCCTTATCTGTTATCTCATGTACTAGGTCAGCCGACCATTTTTCTCTGATATCTCGGAGTGAGATTGCTGCATGCGTTCAGGTGCTGCTGTATAGCCATCTAGTTAAATGTCCCCCATTCTCCATGAAATATGTCATGTATACAAGGTTGTGCGTTTGGGGCTCCGTGCTATCCGGTGACCAGATACCTCTCATATATTTACTGATTGTGGCGTGGAGTAAATAGAGTGAATTCGGAACTCCTTTCTCTCTGACAAACGTGTTATAAGCCATAAGCATTTTGTCTCATCAGTCCATTTGGTCACTTTCTTAGAGGAAATGATCCCAGTCGGTGCAGGAATCCCCATCAGAGGGATATTAGGCGCCAATGGGTTCAGTCCTTTGGTGTAGTGGATAGCCTTCTTCCAGTAGGCCATGGCCACCTTTAATAGTGGGGATGCAGATCGATATGGCCTGCTTTTGGGCAATAACAATGTATGCAGCGCTCCTTTCTCCCATTCTGTCTGTGACATGCCTATTTCTTGCAAGTGATGACCGGCTATCGAATAGGACAGCCATTGCAGCTGAATGGCATAACAATATGTCTGAAAGTCTGGGACTCCCAGGCCTTCCTTGTCTGTACCGTGGTCTAGTTTCGGGAGCCCTACTCTCCGCCCGTTACCCCATATTAAGTAGTGTGTTAAGTTTTTTCAATATATGCATCGGAATTATTACCGGCAAATTAGTGAAAAAATAAAGCAGTCTAGGGAGCACAACCATTTAAGATATGGCCACCCACCCTTCTTCCGAGAGCGGTAATGAAATCCAAAAGGAAATTTGTGATCTGAGTGTTTTAATGGCTCAGTTCAAATTACCTTCCAACAAGTTCTATGGTCATCTATTTATTTGTATACCCAAATATTTAAAAGTAACAGGTGCAATAGTAAATGACCAGTGTCCGAAGTTAACCGGGTCAGTATAAGCATTTTCCTTAAAATAATAGGCGTTAGATTTGGATTCATTTATGGCTAGGCTAGACAGTGTTTGGAATTGCCGAAACACCGCAGGAAGGGGGTCGTTGGGGCCTCGGAGATTGTTAAAATAAAGAATGATGTCATCTGCATAAGCAGAAAGAATATGGGTGGTGGTCCCCACCTTGATACCCCTATCTCCTGCGACTGTTCGTATCTTAATGGCAAGTGGCTCCAGCACCAACACAAATAGCAGGGGCGATAATGGGTATCCCTGTCTCTGGCAACTGGATAGGGCAGAGAAATATGAGCACCTGTCCGGGCCGTGGGGTCCGTATATAGTATTCGGACCCATTTTATATATTCCAGTGGAATGCCGAATAGAGAGAGGGCTCGTAGCATATGTAATCCCAATGAAGGGTATCAAATGCCTGTCGCAGATCCAGCGAAACACAGCGTGCTACAGTATTATCAGTATATGCATGAGAAAAAGGTATCAAGGAAATAATACAAAAGAACTTTCACGAAGAGAGCACATTTAATTACCCCTTCAAGGATATCAAACATTCATTGTGAATACATCAAAAATCATTTTCAAAAATACACAGAAACAGGCGCTTATTCAAAGAGAAGCACAATGACATATATCACAAAATATCGAGTACATACAATGCACAAAGGACATAATACAAATAACAATAACCCAAATGCAAAATATTCCCATCAGTGTCCTCCTCTAAATTGCAGGCGAACCACTGGGAGGTAGTCAAAAAGAGAACACTAGGGAAGGCAAAGTGGCCCAAATTTTTAGGTGTCCCCACAAAAATCTAAGAATCACTACTAATCTAGTGACTCCTCCATCCAATGTCTGTCGACGTGACCACGTTTCAGCCTTTATTGCTTATGGCCTCTTCAGGACAGGGGTTATACAACAACTACAATTGATAGTGGTGTATTATGGGCACCAACAGTATTTTTATTGTGTTTGCATCACAGGAGCTTATTGGAGAACCGGTGTTCGGATCTTTTTTGAAAGTCCTCTTTTTTGAAAGTCCCAGCTGACAAGTACGCATAATAGTTTAAAGGTAAGACCGCCACCTGTACGTTGGTAGTGGTTAAATCCTGTGTTGGACGAGGGTTGAGAGTAAGGTATCTCGCCTTTGTATATATTAGTAATCCGCTTACAGTGACGGTCCGTTATTGTTTTTATTCCATGTAGGCAGTGCATTAAGTGTGCCGTCTACCCTGCAGAGTGTGAGAGAATTATTGAAGGAACATGTAAGTGGGTTTGGTAGGACTTTGTCGAAGATTTGTTTGATGCAAGTTTTGGCTTTTGTGACACTTGTTGCACTTGGGGATATGGAATAAGGTGGTTCAGTTATAATTAATTTGGTAGTCTGTTACCACTACTTAAGAAATCGGGGGTATTTATTGGTAGCAGGCCTCTAGTTAGTTGTGTAGTGTTTATGTTATTGACTATTTCTAAGTGTCACTTTGTGGTGGTGTATGGTATATAAGGTTTATTTACTGGTTCACTGTGATGCGGGGTGCGGTCCTGCGTGGGATCCTTGTATGGCATGTACTGGTTTGTCACCATCCAGATCTCATGTGTTCCACTTTGAATTCCGGATGAGAGTAATTTGTCCCCTTTTTATTGTAGTTGTTGTATAACCCCTGTCCTGAAGAGGCCATAAGCAATAAAGGCTGAAACGTGGTCACGTCGACAGACATTGGATGGAGGAGTCACTAGATAAGTAGTGATTCTTAGATTTTTGTGGGGACACCTAAAAATTTGGGCCACTTTGCCTTCCCTAGTGTTCTCTTTTTGACTACCTCCCAGTGGTTCGCCTGCAATTTAGAGGAGGACACTGATGGGAATATTTTGCATTTGGGTTATTGTTATTTGTATTATGTCCTTTGTGCATTGTATGTACTCGATATTTTGTGATATATGTCATTGTGCTTCTCTTTGAATAAGCGCCTGTTTCTGTGTATTTTTGAAAATGATTTATGCTGTATTCACAATGAATGTTTGATATCCTTGAAGGGGTAATTAAATGTGCTCTCTTCGTGAAAGTTCTTTTGTATTATTTCCTTGATACCTTTTTCTCATGCATATATGTATTTCCTTATACCCAGGTATTATAGGGTTAATTGGGTATACCCCTGTTGTTTACGACTAGAACAGTATTATCAGTAGGTATCAAGGTTATTATCTGGTGTAAGCGCCTGATGTTTAGGGAAGTGCTTCTACCTGGTACAAAACCGCACTGATCGATGTGTATCAATCGTGGTAAATACTGTTGTAATGTGCGAGACAATATTTTACTAAGGATTTTATAATCTGTATTCAGTAAAGAAAGGGGTCGGTATCCTGTCATATCTGTTGGATCTCTGCCCGGCTTCTGTAGAGATGTTACCAAAGCTTGTCTTGTAGTGAGGGGTAGGGAACCTGTTTTCAATGCTGTGAGGTGCAACTTTTCAAGGTGTGGGGCCAGTTGTGATGAGAAGGTCTTTTAAAATTCCATGGGTAGGCCGTCAAAGCCTGGGGTTTTGTTGGGTGGAAGGTCTTTTATTGCTGCATTGATTTCAACTTTTGTTATAGGGGTTGCTAATTGTGTGTTTGTAAGTTGGGGAAATTCTAAGTCGTTAAGGAAATCACTTAGCTCCTCTACTTGTAGTTCCACAGGAGCCACATATAATGTTTCATAATATTTCTGGAATGCCGTATTGGTGTCAAATTGCGAACTTACGTTGGTTCCCTCAAGTGTAGTAATCTCATGTACGGGGATAATACTGGGAGCATCTAGTATAATTCTCGCTAGTAATGTACCTGCTTTGTCTGCCTCTGCTTGTTGTTTTTGAGTGTATGTGCATTGGTCAATTGTCATCCACTGCTCGAGTAGCTCCGCATGTTTTATATGCGCTTCTTGCAATGCTTCCTTATTTGCATCATCTAATGCTGCCGCAGTTTCAAGCTCAACCAGTCAGTTTTCTAAGCCCCGTAACTCTGTATCTACCATAGCGCAAACCCCTACTTTGGTACTAATGGCCACTCCACGGATGACCGTCTTGAACTCCTCCCACTCCACCTGTCGTGTGCTGGCAGTGTTTGTATTTTTCGAAAAGTAATTTGATATGTCAGTGGTTAGGGTAGTGCGGAATACAGGGTCCTCCAGAGCAACTGGTTGCAGTATCCATGTCAGAACCAGAGTGGGGATCTTGCCCCATTCTAGTATCAATTCCAAAGGGTTATGGTCCGAGAATGTTTTCCCAAGATATGTTGCAAAGGAAATATTTCCAAGTAGGGGCATAGAGCAGAATACCCTGTCAATGCGTATATGCAACATGTGTGTGTGGGAGTAATATGAATACTCCCGGCTGGTTGGATTTTGCACCTGCCAGGCATCTCCAAGCGCCCACTCCACTGTCCAACTCGCCAGCGCTTCAGCTTGTTTCCTACTGGTAGCTCCCACTAATGGAGGATGGAAACTATCAATATCTATATTCAGGACTGTGTTAAAATCTCCCCCCATCACCCGTGGGTGCTCCTCTAAGCCCGATAGTCCTGTATTTAATGACTCCAGAAATGTATCCTGGTCTGTATTAGGGGCGTATATGCATCCAAGAATCAGTGGTTTCCCATCTAGCGTACCACGGAGGAGCACATATCTCCAATTTATGTCTATCTTTTGCTCCAGCACTACGAACGGAGTACCACTCCTAATCCAAATGCCCGCTCCCCTTGCAAAAACCGAATATGATGTTCTATATGGGGAACAGCCATTACAACGCGGTTTTTACCACGCGCAGCTTTTACATCGCATGCGTTACAACGCATGCGATGTTACCTCGCACTGCCATTACAACGCAAGTCTTTACATCGACTTGCGCTAGATGGCGTGCTAACATTACAAATAGTGTAGTTTACTATCCCAACACCTTCCCTACTGTTACGTGGACTGGAGTTGGAATAGTAAATTACACTTTTCTAATGTTAGCACGCCATCTAGTGCAAGTCGATGTAAAGACTTGCGTTGTAATGGCATAGCGTTGTAACATCGCCTGCATTGTAACGCATGCGATGTAACTGCACACGTTGTAATAACACGCGTTGTAATGTCATACATCCCAAGCCTGAATCATATGTCCAGCATCACTACAATATAAAGACAGACCAGCTTTTTTTATTGCCATTCCCTTTCATTTTCAGTGAAAGGACCTCTCACTGCCCCTACTCGCATAGGTTCGCTGTGAGACAACAGTCCACGGGAACCTCTGATCAGGGGTGTCGAATTCCTATCGCCTAATGCCGAGGATATATTGTTTGGGGTCAGGGGTAAAAACTTTTCATGTGTATTTTGTTTCCTGTACAAGTAGTTCCAACCTCAACAGCACAAGCCCTGTAACTGTCAGTTTATTGAACCAGAGTGTGGATGCTTGAAATGGGATTGTCTGCCACTAAAGGCAAGATTTACATATATACATATGTATACATATGTATGTGTGCGTATATATGATGTTCAAACTTAGGAGTTGATTATGTAAAACTACGGCTATTACTGTTAGGGTGAACACTCGAAGGAAAAGCAGTGAGCTCAGCTTGTATTACTGAAAGTGGTTTTAGTATAAAAACATGCTCACGTTTGCAAAATGTAACAATTTCAGGCTAATTATAATGCTCCCAGCATGCTCCCTGATTATATGCAACTGCATGCAGCAGTATGAACGCAAGATTGATGTTTGTTTTCAAAACGAACTGCAAAGAAAAAAAATTGCAACTTGAAAAAAACATTTTGCTAAACACTGCATAACTTTAAATATCATTTCTCTGGGGCATCATTACATAAACCGTGGGTCGCCTGCTAATATTTACATTATAAAAATTTATATTGGAGATTGGAATTAAACCATTATGGGAAACTTGAAAATAAATGAGGGTTCCACTTCTTAAAGGGAGTCACAAAAGTGCAACTTCAGGTGTATGTCCTTGCATTGGTGCAGATTTCCAACATTCAGAAAATCACAAGAATTTACAGCACTAGGTTTGACATCTGTACTCTTAATAAACGTTTGTGGTTTCCATTTTCGCTTGAGTAAATATACACCTTTATTTGCCAATGTAAAAATGCGCTAAGCTAGTGCAAATTCACTTTCCCTGCACACCCTTTTTTCACACTCTGTACAAGGTTTTGCTCCTGGGCTTGTCAGGAGTAAATCTGCCACCTTTTCCAACGTGGGAACAGATTAGAGAGTAGTTGCTGTATACCGATAAACATTTAAGTTTGTGACTGTGATTCACAAGGCAGACCAACCCACGAACTACCACTTCCTGCCTACTTTCATGTCCTGTCTGTAGATCTGAGGAAAGGTGGAAAAATCACAACCTGGCTATACTCCACACCATGATACAATGTGTGCCATGGCATAATCAGAGAGGTAATTATCAGAGTTTGTATATTGTTTTGCCTCACTGCATGGCACCAAATGGAAACAAGCTTTGGCATAGCCAATAGCTCTCGCCGTTGGGACCTTCTAAGTGGTTAGTCATGCAGCGAGAGTAGTAGAGGACTGGGGCAGTGCGCTTAGGCACTCTACTCGGGGAGGGGAGGGAAGAGGTAGACGAGCTTGTGAGCAGGAGCACGGATTCACATTGAGGGTACTGGCGCAGTAAGTAGGGGCTCGCGTACATGGTAAATGGGAGAGGAACATTAGAGATGGTAGCATGACCTTGGGTGCACCGCGGGTAGGGAGGAAATTATAGCTAGGAGTCGGAGTTTAGGTACACAGTGTGGAGAAGAGAGCTGGTGCTCAGGTACACCACACGGTAAGGGTAGGAAAGGTTAACTGGAGTTGTGAGCAGGTGCTCGGGTTACAGTGTGGTGTGAGATGAGATGAGCTGTGCTGTGCTGTGAGCAGAAGCTCAGGTACTCAGTGAGGGTAGGGAGTCTGAAGCTGTGTGTGCATTGCGCAGGACCTCGACGACAAAGTTAGGGCAGGAGTGCATGGGAGCAGAGAGTAGAGGCTCTAGGCCACAGCAAGAGTCAAGCGGGACTGAAGCTATGGACAGTGGTTTCAGTTAGCCCTTTAAAACAAAAAACGCCTGACGACCGCTTCTTACAGGCACTCCTCCCATTCCCATCCACTTTCATGGCAGTTGGGCCTTGTTATAATTTCTTTACATCCATGTCAGGCCTGAGACGCCGTCAGTGCCACGGAAAGGTGTTGCAGCGAAGACGGAGCGGGACTCCGCTAGGCTTCCATGAGCCGTCACACACCGCAAGGCCAGCGGGCTGTCAGCCACACACTGATCAACACGGCCAGCAATGAACGCATTCACGGAGCAGGAAGCAGGGCTCCAACAACGGGAAGGGGGTGGGAGCATTGTGAACACAGACAACGGGTGGGGGGGCAGGAGCAAAGCAACAGAAAATTAAACAAGCGCGGCCACGAACGCACTCATCACCAGCAGACTGGACTATGGAAACGCACTCCACGCTGGCATCAACAAGTCCCTACTCCGCAAACTCCAGACAATACAGAACACCACCACCAGACTCGTCTTCAGCATCCCCCGACACCAACACATCAGCAAACACCTACGAAGTCTCCACTGGCTCCCCGTGGAGAAAAGAGTCACTTTCAAAATCCTCACTCACGCCTACAAATGCCTACACAACAACAGACCCAAATACCTCAACGATAGAATCAACTTCCACGTACCCAAAAGAAACCTCCAGTCTTCTAACCTCACACTGGCTGATACCCTGCGCATTCGCAGAGCCAGGGCAGGCGGAAGATCCTTCTCTCACATTGCAGCCAAGACCTGGAACGAGCTAACAGCAACATCAGCCGCGCCCCCTCCCTGAACACCTTCAGGAAGACCCTTCGGCTCTTCAGCTAAACAGATCTGCGGACCCCCTCAGCGCCTTGAGACCCTCACGGGTGAGTAGCGCGCTTACAATTCCCTGATTGATTGATTGATTTAGTAACCTGATCCACGTCGCAACGAGGGAGGAATGCAGCTGCCACCCTGTGCGTCGCTGCTCGCTCCCGAGACCAAAACACCATGGAAGTGAACAGTTTAAGAAGAGGTGGGACATGCACCCGCGTTTGGCCATTTGCGTGCTTTCATTATTGAAAGCCGCATGCAAAGTCCAATCCAATGTGTGGGAGGAGTCGAACCCACACAGGGAAGTTTTGAGCGCTCACAATAAGCCTCCCATAGAGCAGGACAAGCGCGCTGCGCTAAGTTTGACCCAAAAAGTTGATTTTTGAAGCATACCATCCTTTCGACAACTGGATAATTTATAAAATGTCATATCAAATAGACGAAGGAGCACAAGAAATCTAAAAAAAACTTTGTCTAGATTTCCTTCCTTCCTCTGTCTTGTAATCTGTGTTTAATTGACAGCACCAAATGAATTATTTCCAAACACAAAATAGGACTATGGGAGTGAATCAATTAGATTTTAATTTCTTCTTTCAAACTATGTTGAAAAAGAATCATCCGAGTTCTTTAAACCTAGGTAATTTTTGCTGCAAGTTGCCAAAAACGAGTCACATAAGTTACTACATCCATTTCAACTTGTGAATATTGTAGAATGCTTCCATACCAGAATACTGCAGGTCAAGATATTCAACATCATAAATGCTAGGACAAAGGTATTATAGTTCCCCAAATTAGCATCTTAATTTGTTACTAAAGGAGTTGCCTCACCCAGTAAAGCAACCAACCAGGTAACCAACTGTTAGTAGATATTGACTAAACTGGTCAGGGAAAAGGGTACATTGCACTGTATGAGAATCCAACAATTCTCTGGATCCCATGAAAAAGCAGAGTACTTGAAGGACCAACTGGGATATCTGTAGACTGCAATACCAAAGTCTGCTTTAACGTCTAATTCTCCGCACATTATTGTTAAAATTCCTGTGCTAGGTCCTGAAGCTTCTAATGTGTAACTAAACCTAAGATGTCAGTGGGATTGCAATCTGTCAAGGACTGGACACGGAGAAGGTCTGTTGAGTCCCTTTTTAATTGCCAAGCGTGCATAGGTAGGGTGCTACTCTGGACCTTATGCAGATCTGGGGCTTCTAAGTGTTGGGCTACCATTTTTTAATGTTTTTAACTTGGGGGCTGGGGCTCTTTTTATGGTATGTACTTCATTTTTGTTTGAAGTGGGGAGCATGGGTTAAGTACCTGCTTCAACTAATTGGGGGCCATTTTGTGGTGACGTCAGTCAGGGGAGGTCAGTGGTCCAGTTGCTACACGCCCGGCTCTATTTAGTGCTGCTGTGGTGCGGACGCACTCTGCATAGGTAGGGTGCTACTCCAGACCCTAAACAGATCTGGGGCTTCTATCTGTTGAACTATGATTTTTTACTTTTTTAATTTGGGGGCTGGGCTCATTTTATTGTATGTACTTTGTTTTTGTGTGAAGTGAGGAGCATGGGTTAAGTGCCCACTTCAACTGATTGGCGGCCATTGTGTTGTGCCATCAGTCAGCGAAGGTCAGCGGTCCAGTTGCTGCAAGCCCGGCTCTATTTAGTACCACAGTGGCACAGACGCGCTCTGCATAGGTAGGGTGCTACTCTGGACATACACAGATCTGGGGCTTCTAAGTGTTGGGATTCTATTTTTTTATATTTTTAACTTGGGGCCTGGGGCTCTTTTTATGGTATGTACTTTGTTTTTGTGTGAAGTGAGGAGCACATATTAAGTGCAGGCTTCAACTGATTGGTGGCCATTTTGTGGTGCCGTCAGTCAGCAGCGGTCAGCGGTCCAGATACTGCACACCTGTCTCTTTTCAGTAGAGCCGTGGCACAGATGCCCTGTTGGCGCCCAACAGGCAAGCCTCTCTGCGCCTGTACACGCCCGACTGTGCCCAGGGCCTAGGACCCCGGGCCGCACAGAGGAATGCCATGTCATACGATTCAGATCATGTGATGGCACTTGTCTCTTTCCTGCTCCCATTGTTCTTTCTCAGTTAAATCAGATGACTGATGTAATCATGTAGAAATACAAGATAACATTGATTCCAGCTATATAGCTGCTACTGTTAGGGATAGTAATAGGGATGCTTTTTGCTTTTATAGCCTTAACTGCCGGTCTTTACCCAGACACCAGCAACACCTGATTTATTTCTAGCAAGAGAAGTCACCGGATGCCCTATTTCTTACTGAGACTTGGCTTAACCAGGCCTCTACCCCTGACATAATTGCTGCCCTTCCCTCATGTTACTTGATGGTAAGAAGAGATAGACAACATAAAATGGGAGGTGGAATCGCTACAGTTCAGTTACGGGAGCTCTGATCTTCTGTCCTCCAGGACTTGCTGGTAAGTGGTATACCACTATTTCAGTTAGAGGACCCGATGTGTCGCCAGGGTACTACACTCATTGGAGTTCTGAATGTGCTAAACCTGGCTCTCTGCAACTCAACTCCCGCCCATGCGGTGGGGCATCTTCTGGATCTCATTTTTTCTAATATAGGGGATCTTTTACAGCAGCACCTATTCTGCTTCCTTGGTCTTACCATATGGCTGTTCCTTTTCTCATTAGAACTTTGCCTCAACCATCTGCGGGTCCTCCTAAATCTATGATCAAGTTCAGGAATTGGTGTAAATTAGATGCCCCAGCTTTGAACTCATTGCTTAGTAGTTCTAAACCAGACCTAATGCAGAAGGTCGAAAGCAGATCAGCCTCTGATAATCCTTTGGATTAGAAACTCTTTGGAGTCTGTTCTCCAGCTGACAGCTAAAGTCTCAGTGAGGAAGCACCCGCCAGCCCCTTGGTGTAATGATGCGCTTCATCTAGAAAACAAACGTAGTAAGGGTCTCGAAAGACTTTGGAGGAAGGCATACGAGTCGGAGGCTAAGGCCGAATACAAAACTGCAAATAATAAATATTATGCACTGTGCAGAGCAGCGCAAGCATCTTACTATTCAGAAAAAAGGTCCAATGTTCAGAACGAATCCTAAGACACTTTTCAGTGTAGTGAAAGAATTGTCTAAGCCCAGTATATTGTCCTCTGCACCTCTTCTGTCTCATTTGCAATGTACAGAACTAGCCACTATCCAATCGCAGCTGATGGCTAACACTTGGGCAGGTTCACAAGTGGAGAACTCTGATAGCACAGCTCAGCAGTCTCCTTCATTCAATCCAAATCCTTCCCAATATATGCTGGGCTCGGTCCAGAAAATTGAGTCATGGCCTCAGCTGGCCATTTCTGGGTTTTTGCCCATTCTGCAATCTATTAAATCAGGCTCTCCTTTAGACCTGCTTCCTCCAGCTAAGCTGGGGCTTCTTGATCCTGACTTGCTACAAGTAGTGATAGATTTGTTAAACTCCTTACTCTACGAAGGTTGTGTTCCACGGTCTTGGAAACATGCCATGGTACTCCCACTTTTAAAGAAGCCCAATCGTGACCCTACTAATTGGGCTAATTTCAGGCCCATGTCTTTGCTGGCCTCTTCGCCCAAAGTTTTCGGAAAAGCATATAAAGTTAATGCTTACCACTTTTGTAGAGGCCCAGCAATTTCTCCACCCTTCCCAATAGGGGTTCAGATCAGGACACAGTACAGAGTCCACCCTCCTGGGGGTCATAGAACTTCTAAAAACGACTCTTGGATGAGGGCCGAAAAGCCACGCTGATTCTGTTGGATCTCAGTGCAGCCTTTGATACTGTGTCCCACCCAATTCTTGTGGACAGATTGAGGACTGCGGGCCATGAGTGAACACCCCTAGTTTGGCTGACCTCTTTCTTGAAAGATAGTTCATTTCAAGTTTTTTTATTAGATACTGGGTCTGGGACCTGTGCCCTAACCTCAGGTGTACCCCACGGCTCTGCACTGAGCCCTATGCTGTTCAACCTTTATGTGTGCACTTGTCAGTTAATGCAAGGCGGTGAAGTGTCTCACCTGTGTTTCTGCAGAGACGCCCAGGAACTGATGACAATATCCACAACTTCCCCCAATCACCACCCAAGCATATCAGACTCTATACTGTAGAGGTGACTAGGGGAAGAAGGGAAACAAAACAAGGATAGAGAAAAGGGGATGACTGTCGTGTTCAATCTCTGCCTTCAGTTGCTTCACTGTGGGTCGCTACAAGACAAGAAGGAGGGGTTAGCTAACAGATGAGACGATGTGTCTTGTTTAACCCTCCCAAACTGGTGCTATACCTTAATTCTCCCTTCTTGTTGGGCATGGAAACTTATAAAATGCAACACCACCCAGGAGGCTGTAAGAACAAGTATAGTGCACTTAATATATATATGTATATACTGTAAACACAGAGAGTGTAAGTATGAGATTCAGGCTCACCTATAGTTCATCCCTGCTAACCCATAAGGTAATCATGCTGCACTCTTATCGCCAGAAGATCAGGATTCTTTAGTCCATTCAGAGGAATTGCAGCAGTTAGAACAGTATCGATACAAAAAGGAAAAGGAAAAAACGACCTTCAATTGTTACCAGAGTTCAGGTGTACTTGGCGTGGTCATCTGTAGTCCGGTGTATTCACAGTTGGGTCGCAGTGACGGTTCGAGGATAATGGAGTGGAGCAACCACGTTCGGGAGACAAAGGAAAAGCGGGAGCAAAGAGCAGGGGATAACCTTGCCGAGAGATAGCACGGAATGCCTACAGTCTGGCCGCCCGTCGGGACACTGGTTCAGCAAACGAGCTAACCCCAGGCCCTGCAGGTAGACCGAACTAAAGCTCGCGTCACTACTCCACAGCGGAACCCCTCTCAATGCCCTCCTGACGTCAGGGCTGCGCCGCCTAGAAATCGCCAACACGGGATATTAAGGAATGGGATGGAGGTTCCAAGGCGCGATGAGGCGTAAGGTACCAACGGGACTGAGTTCAGAAGGACAATGGGATCGGGATTTTTGGAAACGGGTTTCTTCTAGAGATCAGATGAGCTTCGGATATCCGGGGCTTCAGTAATCAGTACGCAAAGCGCTTCTTCCGGGGGAAGCCAGGCTTTTATTCCTGCCTGACTCCTCCACGCATGCGTGTTCTCTAGGTGCCATCTTTGGGTTGGCGCGGCGCGCGGTGACAGTCCTGACAGTACATTCCTCCCAACGACCCTCCCACGGGTCTGGGTTTATCGGATGTTGTCTGTGGAAAAGGCGAAGCAGTCTGGGTGCATGCACATTACTAGCTGGTTCCCACGACCGTTCGTCGATTCCATAACCTTTCCAGTGGATCAAGTATTGCAGTCTTTGTCTGACTCTTCTGGAGTCTATGATTCTTTCTACTTCGTATTCTGGTTCCTCGTCTATGAGAAGAGGTGCAGGAGGGGGTAGCAACCGGGTCCCTGGCTCAACAGGCTTCAACAAAGATATGTGGAAGACAGGATGGATCTTTAGAGTTGGGGGAAGAGCTAATTTCATGGCCACCGGGTTGACTACCTTGAGTATCTCGTAAGGTCCGATGAACCTAGGCTTGAACTTGCAGGAACCCTTTAAAGCTACATTCTTTGTAGATAACCATACCTTGTCTCCCTGTTTATACTCAGGCCTGGGTCTTCTATGGGCATCTGCTCCTTCCTTATACTGAGCCTTTGCCTGTTAAAGATTACTTTTAGCTGTTTGATGCACCATTTGAAGGTCCTGTATCATGTCTATGGCCGTGGGAGTAGAACAAGAAGAATAGATAGGTTGACAGATGGTTCTGGGATGATACCCGTAAGTACACATGTAAGGGGTGGTCTTGATTGCTGTATGATAGCTGTTGTTATAGGCCATCTCTGCTACCCAAACTAAGTCGTCCCATTCTCTAGCAGACTGCATGACCTGACACCTAATATACTGCTCGAAACATTGATTTACTCTTTCTGTTTGTCCATCCGTCTGAGGGTGGTGGCTGGATGACAAACGGGCGTCTATTTCTAGCAAAGTACACAAGCCGTTCCAAAACTTAGAAACGAATTGAGCTCCTCTGTCCGAAATGACGACTGACGGGAGTCCATGCACTCGGACTATCTGTTGTAAGAAGATCTGAGCCAATGTTCGTGATGTGGGGAGTTTGGTTAACGGAATGAAGTGTGCCAATTTTAAAAACATGTCTACAACCACTAATACTGTGGTGTGTCCCTTTACTGTAAGTGGCAAGTCTACTATAAAATCGAGTGAAATGGTATGCCATGGGCGAGGAGGTGTGGGCAAAGGAAGTAAAAGCCCCATTGGTTTTTGAGTGGACGACTTGCCTTGGGCGCATATGCTGCATCGCTGAATATAGAGTTTGGTGTCTTTTCTCATATCAGGCCACCAGAACCATCTACGTAAGGACTCTAGCGTCTTCACATACCCTGGATGTCCTGCAAGGGGATGTGAATGGGTCCAGTGTAGCGCTTGTTCCTGTAGCTCAACCGTGGGAAGTACCAGACCACCTTCTATATAAGAACAACCAGCTTCGTTTGTGACCGAATTTGAACCAATTATGTCTTTCAAATCAACAGCCATTTGTTCATGCCGGACTCGATCAAGAAAATCTTCTTCCGAACAGATTCCCCCTACTATCTTGTCGTGGGCTATGATAAGGGGTGGTTCTAAATGAGTTTATTCGATTTCGTAGCCTAGTCGGGATAAGGCGTCCGCCTTCCCGTTCTTCTTTCCTGCCTGATAACGGATAAGGAAGTCAAACTCATTAAAAAACTGTGACCGGCGTAACTGTCTCAAGGAAAGGGCTCTTGCAGATTTAAAATATTGTAGATTTCGATGATCAGTCAATACTGTGAATGTGTGAGTGGCTCCTAGTAAGTATTGCCTCCATTCTTCAAACGCCTTTCTTATGGCCAACAATTCTTTGTCCCCTATAGCATAGTTTAATTCAGCGGGAGTAAGCTTTCGTGAAAAGAATGCCACTGGATGCAATATTCCAGGCTGGGGGTCATACTGTGAGAGAACACCTCCTACCGCTACGTTGGAAGCGTCTGCTTCCACTACAAATTCGTGAGCAGGGTTCGGATGTCTTAGCACTGGGGCTTGAGTAAAAGCTTTCTTCAGTTTTTGAAATGCGTCTTCCGCTTCTGGGGTCCACAAGAATCTGACGCCTTTCTTCAAGAGAGCAGTAATGGGGGAAACCAACTGGGAGAAATTACAAATAAACCTACAATAAAAGTTGGCAAAGCAAATGAAACTCTGTGTCTCTTTCACCGTCTGGGGAGCTGCCCAACGGTGTATCGCTTCCACCTTTATCGGATCCATCCTAAGCCCTTGAGGAGAAATGATGAAACCTAAGAAGGGCACTTCTTGTGCATGAAAGATGCATTTCTCCAGTTTACAATAGAGCTTGTTAGTTCTTAACCTCTCAAGTACACTTCTAACATGTTTCTCATGTTCTGCCATGGAGCGGGAAAAAATAAGCAGGTCGTCAATATAAACAATCACTTACTTATCAATCATGTCCTTGAGGGTTTCATTGATGAAAAACTGGAATGCTGAAGGGGCATTACACAGTCCAAACGGCATCACTAAATATTCGTAGAGACCGTATTTAGTGCAAAATGCCGTCTTCCATTCATCCCCCTCTCTTACACGGACGAGATGATAAGCCCCGCATAAATCCAGTTTAGTGAACACTGTTGCACCCATTACACGGTCGAGAAGGTCAGAAATCAGGGGCAACGGGTACCTGTTCTTTATGGTAACCGTATTAAGCGCTCTGTAATCTATACAACATCTCAGACCTCCCTCTCTCTTAGGGATAAAAAAAAGAGAGGAAGAAGCCGGAGAGCGTGAGGGACGAATAAACCCTATCTGTAGCATTTTATCCAGATATTCTCGGAGATAGATATTCTCCTTTTCTGTAAGGTTATATACTCGACTGCATGGTATACGAGCTCCTGCCTGTAAATCTATCCGGCAGTCATAAATTCTATACGGAGGGAGACTGGTGGCCTCCTTTTCATCAAATATGGGGTGTAGATCACGGTACACGGGGGGCAAAGACCCCTCTTTATCAGTACTCAAGGTTACTTGGTCACTCCCAGAGATCAGTAAGGAAGATTTGTTCTTCGAACTAGATTCATGCCTAAATTCCAAAGTTAAGTCTTTCCAATTGATAAGAGGGTTGTGTTGACACAACCAGGGCAATCCTAAAATAACTGGGAACTGGGGAGCTCCGATCAGGTCAAAGACCATAATCTCCGAATGCTGGTCTTCTATGTCAACCCGTAGGGGTACTGTATGGTGGGTAACGGGACCAGAGGTTAAGGTGCTGCCATCTATGGTCGTTACATCTTCCCAGACTGTCTTGGCTACTTGATCGATATTGTCATTCTTGGCCCATAGAAGGTCCACAAAATTCCCTGACGCTCCTGAATCGATCATCACCGGGACCACGACCTTATGCCGACCCCATGTAATACAATCTTTAACAAAGAAATGACGAGCTTGTCTTAAAAGCATGTCAGAAGAGGAGACAATCAATCCTGAAGTACCCGAGAATCCTGTCTCCTTAGATCCCGGGCTTCCTAGTTTTCCGAGCGTGAACTTTGTTTTGGTCTCACAGGACGCTCTCTAAGGAAATGACCTGATTTCCCACAGTACATACAGAGCTTATTATCTCTTCGTCTTTGTCTTTCTTCGTTGGTCAATGGTCCTTTCACAGACCCTATTTGCATGGGTTCTGTTTCATCAAGACTCTTTTCTGTATCAGGTTTCTTCTCACGGTAAGGCATCCATTTATAATCCCCCTTACCCGTCTCTCTTTTTCGTTCGTTAAGGCGATGATCCATTTTTACCACTAGGTCTATCAAAGCTGGACAAGTATCGGGGGGATCTACTACTTGCGCTAGAGCATCCTTTAACTCATCTCTTAATCCCTTATAGAAAAGTGCGCTTCGCTTTTCCTCCGGCCACACAGCCTCTACTATTAATCTCTGGAAGGTGGTTATATAACTGGCCAAATCTTTGGTACCCTGCCGTAAACTCAAGAGTTCAGTGTCAGCTGAATGTGTAAATGTGTGTTTATCGAATAGCTTCCTAAGCTCTCGACGGAAAGCATTGTAGTCATGTAATAAGGGGTCGTCTCTCTCTATAAGTGGTATGGTCCAATTAGCGGCTACCCCACCCAGATAGGATATAACAAAAGCTACCTTGGCTTGTTCTGTGGGAAAGCAAGAGGCTTTGCACATGAAGTGCAACTGGCATTGGCTAATAAATACAGCGAATTTAGCAGAGTCCCCAAAAAACCGTTCAGGGGGAGCTAAGGGTATAGTTTGGGGCGTTGACACCTGTATCACTGGGGAGGCAGTGCTCGAACCTGGTCTGCCTCCCTCATTCTCTACCCTCCGGTCTCTTTGTAGGGAATCTACCCTGGTTGCTAAAGACTGAGTCTCTACCTGGAGATTTCCTATCATATGCGCCAGATCCGCTAAAGATACCTGGCTCAGTTCCATGGCGCCTGGGCAGAAATATAGTTATATCTTTTTGGGCTTTGCGTTCTGTCAGTTAATGCAAGGCGGTGAAGTGTCTCACCTGTGTTTCTGCAGAGACGCCCAGGAACTGATGACAATATTCACAACTTCCCCCAATCACCACCCAAGCATATCAGACTCTATACTGTAGAGGTGACTAGGGGAAGAAGGGAAACAAAACAAGGATAGAGAAAAGGGGATGACTGTCGTGTTCAATCTCTGCCTTCAGTTGCTTCACTGTGGGTCGCTACAAGACAAGAAGGAGGGGTTAGCTAACAGATGACACGATGTGTCTTGTTTAACCCTCCCAAACTGGTGCTATACCTTAATTCTCCCTTCTTCTTGTTGGGCATGGAAACTTATAAAATGCAACACCACCCAGGCGGCTGTAAGAACAAGTATAGTGCACTTAATATATATATGTATATACTGTAAACAGAGAGAGTGTAAGTATGAGATTCAGGCTCACCTATAGTTCATCCCTGCTAACCCATAAGGTAATCATGCTGCACTCTTATCGCCAGAAGATCAGGATTCTTTAGTCCATTCAGAGGAATTGCAGCAGTTAGAACAGTAACGATACAAAAAGGAAAAGGAAAGAACGACCTTCAATTGTTACCAGAGTTCAGGTGTACTTGGCGTGGTCATCTGTAGTCCGGTGTATTCACAGTTGGGTCGCAGTGACGGTTCGAGGATAATGGGGTGGAGCAACCACGTTAGGGAGACAAAGGAAAAGCGGGAGCAAAGAGCAGGGGATAACCTTGCCGAGAGATAGCACGGAATGCCTACAGTCTGGCCGCCCGTCGGGACACTGGTTCAGCAAACGAGCTAACCCCAGGCCCTGCAGGTAGACCGAACTAAAGCTTGCGTCACTACTCCACAGCGGAACCCCTCTCAATGCCCTCCTGACGTCAGGGCTGCGCCGCCTAGAAATCGCCAACACAGGATATTAAGGAACGGGATGGAGGTTCCAAGGCGCGATGAGGCGTAAGGTACCAACGAGACTGAGTTCAGAAGGACAACGGGATCGGGATTTTTGGAAACGGGTTTCTTCTAGAGATCAGATGAGCTTCGGATATCCGGGGCTTCAGTAATCTGTACGCAAAGCGCTTCTTCCGGGGGAAGCCAGGCTTTTATTCCTGCCTGACTCCTCCGCGCATGCGTGTTCTCTAGGCGCCATCTTTGGGTTGGCGCGGCGCGCGGCGGCAGTCCTGACAGCACTCTTGTGGATGTGGTTGAGAGCCATGGTCTAACATTGTTTTCCTAAGCTGAAGACACTCAAATTATTTTCTCTTTGTCATCCTCACAGGGGCATAATCCTGAGTCTCTCAACCTCGGTCTCAGACGGGTTGCCTCCTGGGTGGAAGGCAACTCGCTTAAGCTTAACTGTGATAACACCGAGGTTATGGTTCTAGGTAGGAACCCACAGCTTCGGGGCCCGGAACACTGGCCCGAGTCTTTGGAGGCCCTTCCAACTCTATCCCCAAAGTTAAAAGCCTGGGACTTTGGCTAGATGAGACTCTGTCGATGCATCCCCAAGTGCCCAAAGTGGCATCCACTTATTTTGCTGTAATGAAGCGGGTGAGGAAAATTATTTATCACTCGGCACAAAGAACACTGATTCAGGGCCTAATACTCTCAAGACTGGACTACGGTAACATTCTCTACCTGGGAGCTGACAGGGCCTGCATTCGACACCTGCATGTTGTGCAAAGTTCCGCTGCAAGACTCCTTGCTTGGCTTCTGAGATATGCTCCAGCCTCTCCTATTCTCCATGAGCTGCACTGGCTGCCAATTGAAAAGAGAGTGCAATTTAAAGCTCTCTGCCTTATGTTTAAAGCTAGAGCTGGACTCGGTCCCCGCTATGTACAGGATCTAGTCTCCCCCAATCAACTGTGTCGGAGACTAAGATCCGAGAATCAGGCTCTCTGTTATGTGCCTAGAAATCGTCTGGCTCTTACTGGGAATGTTTATTTACTTGTCTTTTATAGCCTCATAGCCTGCCCTACCAGGCTATACCGGCTATTAAAAGCCCGCTCCAGCATTAAAGGCCCGAGCCAAAGGCGTCAGCCTTTAACAAGAGAGTGGGCCTTTAATGGCCGGTGTAGGCCGCTTCAGTGGGCTATACTAGTATTAGAACATTCTGCCCCTAGAGGGCAGAATTTTCTAATTAGTAAAACAAAAGACTCACGGAGGCCGAGGGGTTGAAATCCCCTCGGGCTCAGTGAGGCCTTTGTTCACAGCATTAGCTGTGAGAGGAAAACATTGAAATGTTGATGCTCCGGGCTTCTACCAGCCTTTAGAAGCCAGGAGCACTCGATTGTCTTCATGGGAGAGCTCAACAGTCCAATGTTCTAATATAGCTTTAGAGCCCAGTGTAGCAGGCTCTACTGGCCATTAAAGGCCTGCTCCAGCGTTAAAGGCCCAAGCCAAAGGCGAAGGTCTTTAACAAGGAAGCGTACCTTTAATGGCCGGTAGAGCACGCTACAAAGGGCACCAAGGTTATTAGAACATTCCGCCCCTAGAGGGAAGTATGTTCTAATTTGTAAAACAAAGGCCTCACAGAGCTTGAGGGGATTGAAATACCCTAAGGCTCTGTGAGGCCTTTTGTTCACAGCAACAGCTGTGAACAAACATTGGAATGTTGGAGCTTCCGGCTTCTACTGGCCATTAGAAGACCGGAGCTCTTCATTGTTTTAAATAGAGCGCCCAACATTCCAATGTGCAAATATACTCTTGATCCTTAAAAAGGGTACACTATTTAACCCTGATAATTACAGGTTGATTGTCCTACTCAGCACGGATGCAAAATAGTTTGCAAGCCTACTATTACATGAGATATAAGCGCGGGCAACAGAACATAATATAGTTCCCGAGAGACACTGTGGGCCAAACTGGCCCATTGGGGAATCCCAGTGAATCTTTTAAAAGCCATACAGTTACTCTGTACTGACACGAGGACAGAAGTTAAACCTGGATATGGTTGGACAATTTCCGTTAAGATACACCCCATTAAAGGATTAAAGCAAAGATGCATCTTGGCACCGCTCTTATTTAACCTCTATATCGCTGACTTACAGACAGCACTAAATAACCCAAATACTCATTCACCAAAGATGGGAGGGAAACAGTTATCGAGCTTACTATATGCTGGCAGAGTAATCTTGCTTAGTAAAACACCAATGGGGTTACAAATATTACTAACTTCTCTATCCTACTACATGGCAACAAATGAGATGGAAGTCAATTTGAATAAAACAAAGGTAGTATTCTTTTGGAAAAAAATAAAAGAAATAGACTCATGGTTCTTTAATATGAAACAGATTGACATAGAGGCAGATTACAAATACCTTGGCGTAATATTTGACAACTGTAAAGGTTTCTCCGCACATTGTACCCTTTAAAAACAAAAAGCGCACACCATTGGGATAGCATTCATAACTGTTTTAGGAACATTTGGAGTATGTCTTTAGAGCCCATTCTAAGAGGCATAAGCCTTTTCGTATTGAAATTGTCAGTGGTTCAATCAAAAAAGCAAAGAGGACTGGGGGCAGGGGACAACCCTGTCTGGCCTTTTGTTTAATTTTTAACATCACAGCATCTGATGAGTTAATAAATATCTTTGCCTCTGCATTCTCATACATTTTCTGGATAAACCTTGTGACCTGAGAGGGTCTCCTAAATCTTTCTAGGGTACTAAAAAGAGTCTCCCAGGGCATGAGGTCAAAGGTCTTCTCAACATCCAATAACAAAATAGCAGCAGGTATTTCATTCACAGATAATCAAGAGCCTCTGTTAAATAATGCATTTTTGTTATTAAATGAGGACCGGTGATAAAACCACTCTGAATTAAATGTATCAATTTATAGGCTATCTCATGAAATCTATTTGCCATTAATTTCATGATTATTTTATAAATTAAGTTTAACAGTGTTATAGGGAGATATGAGTTTGGAGCTTCAGCATTTTTCCTTTTTTTAAAAAGCTAATCACATTGCCATGGCTAAAGGAAAATGGGATGGACTCTCCACCTAAAATAAAAGTGGCTAGCAGAAGCAGATATTCATTTAAAACATCAGATAACTCTTTACAAAGCTGCAATGGAAAGCCATTGGAACCACAAACCTTGCAATTCTATAAATTACGAACTGCCTCCTCCTGCTCATCCTTGCTAAACAGGTGAATCATCTTTTGACTGTCTTCTTCTAAATGTTTACATGCATAGTCTTCCTAAAAATGCATCCAGTAACTCTTTATTAACTATCTGGTTCTAATTATAAATCTGGTTATGATGTTCAAGACAAATCTAATTTAGATCCCTTACTCCTTACAATGGAGCCCTGTTGCAGGCAGGACACTTTAAAGTGTGTATGGTGCTTTTTAGCTATTTTTCATGATTTTGCCAGGCCATGAATTTCCTGACATAATTACTCTCTTCATAAATCTGTTGAGTGTTAGCAGTGTTACTTGTATAGCTCTTAGTGCAGAAATAATGGCTTAACGCTTGTTTAGCTTTCTCGAATATCCTTCTAATCTACTCAGTATACTGTTGAGAGAGTGTTTCAAAGGCTTCTCTCAGAAAAAACCCATGCTTTTCCAGCTCCAGTTTTTGCTGTTCTACTTCACGTGCTCAGATATCAATTGTCCCCGCAAGTAAGCCTTCAATGTATCCCAGACTACATTTAGCGGGGCTATCCCTTGATTTCTAATCTCAAACACTGGGTTCTCTTTAAATATTTTAACCCAATCCTCATCCTGCAAATAAGATTTATTAGAGGCCCACCTCTTGGGCTGGTAATTTTGCCCCCCACCAATATTACCCAGCTCCAGATCTGAGTAGTCTGAAAATCCATATGGGAGTGTTTGCAAGAATTTAAGGCCCAGGCTATGCGAGATTAGAAAAAAACAATCTGACTGGCAGTTTAAAATCTGTCCGAGAAACTGGTATATTCCCTCTTCTCTGGCAATGCTTCCCTCCACGGGTCTATAAGAAGTCAGTCTCGTTGATATCCTTGCATAGCTGTAGCAATTAGGCTTCTGTTGCCTTTAGTGCCTGAAGAAGGGTCTACCCTTGAATCCTGCAAAAAATTAAAATCGCTCCCTATTATAATTTCACCTGGAATCTGCAATAAAGACTGAAATAAATCAATATATCAGATAATATCCTCCACTGAGGTATAGAAACTCACTAAGGTGAAGCGTGCTGAAGAAATAGAGCAATGGACCCAACATCAGCGACCCTTCGTGTCACTCACACAGTCATGGACCCCTCCACAACCATAGATGCATTCACACCATCTCTAAGTGTCTAAGGGGCATATTATCAAGACCAAAATTGCCGCTTTTCCGGCGCTATGTGCCGGAAAAGCGGCAATTTTTACAACTCACAATTTACAAGGACTCGCGATCACGCTTTAACGCGAGTTTCCTTGAGTCAGGTGCCTTTTTAACCCTACTTTGCATGTCAGCGATATACATCGCAATGACATGCAAAGTAGGCGTTCCCAACCTAATCTGCATGGATTCCGTCAAAAACACAACTTTGCCCTATTATCGAGGTGGGTCAGGCGATCACAAAAGCTGCGCTAACCGTGTTTTGCGACAGATTTTAATCCCTGAAGAAAACCTGATTTAGCCATCCTGCCAATGGAAGGTGGATTGTCAGGCTGAGTATCAACAAGGATTTCGCCATTGGTGAGTTTATATCGCTGGATTACCAGCAATATTCAAGCATTTTGCCGCTATTGCTGGATTTTAAATCGCCAATGTGCAAAGCGTTGTTAATACAGCGCTATTATGGCAATAAAATCCAGCGATAGCTGGCTATAGCAAAAAACGCGCTAAGCGCGTTTAGCGATAATTATCGCTACGTGTTGATAATATGCCCCTGGGTCTCCTGTCTGCCTGTCGGAACCCCCCATCAAACATTAAAAAAACACAGAAGTCACCAAATTAGGCCATAGATTTCAAAAACATAGCAGCTTTCTAAAATGTACTGAAAGTTTGCTATGTGCCCCTGAACAGTACTTTAACTCTAGAATGCTGAATTATTGATGCCTGACCATCAGCCGCTTGAAATCTAGGAGTCATGTTTTTCAACTATTTTTTCCGCCTAGCTGTTTCTGTTGTCAAGCCTGAGATTTGAAAAGCAAAGTTATTTTGTGTTGTGAATAATTACTCCCTGATAGCTTTTGTCAGTGTTATCTCTAACTCTATAGTCTACAAAAATTCACCCGCGTCCTAGGGTATTTAGTTGGGCTGGAACTCTGTGCGCCCGCATAATTGCCAAATCTTGAGTATATTCCAGAATTAATAATAATAATAATACAGAGTTTTATAGAGCGCGAACAGTTACCTCTCAAGGAGGTGTCCCGGCGCTGAACGCAAACAGAAAAGCAAATACCGAAGTGTAAGACAGCCAATTAGCAAGGTTGGGTGAAGAGCCAGGTTTTCAACATTGATTTAAAACACGATTCAGAGGGGGCCTGTTGGATCTCAGGGGGGAGTGAGTTCCACAGCCTTACTACATTGGCCGAGAACGTTCTGCCACCCAGCCGAGCCCTTTTTACTCGAGGGACTGCTAGCTGGGTCCGGCAGTTGGAGCGAAGAGAGCGAGCCTGCGTGTATCTTGGCAGTCGATCCCTCAGATAGGTTGGACATGAGCCAAACAAGGATCTATAAGCTAACGTAAGAGCCTTGAATTTAATCCTGTGGGCAACAGAATTACATATGTTTTAATTAAACCTTCCACCAGTCAGACCCAATACACACTATCCTCATTGTGTTCTGGAATTCCAATCATATGTAAATTGGAGTGCCTTAAGTGGTTCTCAGTTTGCTCTTGCTTATCTTTGAGCCACATTATCTTCTTTTGCAAATTCTCATTAACTTCTTCCAGTGAGTTTACCTTATCCTTACACTCAGATGCCCTTTGCACAATTTCATCAATTCTCGAAGAGAGGTTCCCCAACTGCATACACACATTATCCAGCTGCATCTTCAACTCATCAGCTGTCTCTTAGTGCTTTCAATTGTTTCAACCTCTCTCAAGACCTCCTCTAACACACTTAGCAGACCGCTTGAGACATCTACAGCCACGGCTGACGTAATTAAAACAGTGTCACTCCCCTGGTGTGCAGAGCTCTGCTGTTCCTCCTGTATCGTGGTCGCTGCAAATTGTGCTCCACATGGGTACACCAGACCATTCCTCCTGGGCAAGGCCACTTTAACAGAAGCTATCTCTTCCTGATCTCTCCCTATGTCTTTAGCACCAATCTTCGCCCCAGCAGGTAAGTCCTCCTTCTGCACTGCTGAAGGAGGACATTTCCTCTTGGCTATTTCCTAGATGAATATTTTTGAGCATTTCTCTGATCTGCACTCTCGTCTCTGAGACTTGCCCTGGCTGTTCCAATTATCCTAGCTGTACCGGTGCTTGTAATGCTTGTAATGCATCCACTGATCCAGCTTTTACAGATTGACTGGCCCTTGTCCTCAGGGATGCTGTCCCTAATTTGTCTCTGAGATTATCTTGGGTTCCACTAGGAGAGGTTGAGACTATAGTTGTTGTGGCAGCAGAGTCTTCCCTAAACTTTTCAACAGGACCAAGCACCATTATTGAAGCTGTTGCCGCTTTGACATACTCTAAAGAGACTTTCTGTATGCTCACTGGATCACCTAGAAAGGTTTTCCTTCTCTCATTCGGGTGTTTTGATGTGTTTATTGTCTTGTCTTGCTTATCTGGCATTGCCAATATAGGCCTTTCTTGATGCTGGTACCTTGGGGGTACTGGTCGCTTTAAGGGAGGTTCTCCTGAGTTCTTAGCAGTTATATCACACAGTTCAAACACAGTCCAAACTCGGGAGTGAGGAGGTGTCAACCACTTTGCAAACTCAACAAATTCCTATTCGCCTTTCTTTTTGCCCAGAGCTCTCCTTAGATTTAGTCTAGAGAAGAAACCCCTCTTCTTCAAATATTGATGAGCTGTGATCAGAGATTGGAAAGGAAACTCTCTACTTCACTCAACAATGTTTTCTCAGCTCCGATGACTTTATATTGTCACTCCAGAAGTAATAGCTGGACACAGAAGATCAATGCATCACATGCACGCCTTCTCTTCCTCCAAAATAGCTGGACTGCTTGCTCAGCCACAATCAAGACCCTGCCACCTTCTTTCCAGAAAAGCCCTGCACTGTCTAAAAGTCATGGCGATACTCTGCTTACTCTGTACAGACAACCTTTCATCTCAAATCATAAAGCCTCAACTGATCCCTGCTGTTAGCAAAGCATAGGTGGTGTGAGGCACAGAGAACACAAAAAAACTCCAGGGCACTGGGGCACGGCTCTCCCGCTCCACTGCTAGGGCGCCATGCAGCCTATGGCCGAAACATGAGGGCGGGCCAGAAAGGTGTAAAGGGAGAAGCCAGAGGATGTGCACATACAGCAGCATCCTCGCCTGAGATCGACCTTGCACTTAATCAATGAAATTGACACTTATATATATACTTTGTCTGTAGCATCTTCTGTTTTTAACATTTTGACTGACATTTATAGCATTCTAATTTTCAAATGAAGTTACATGTCCTGCCATGCGTTATAACAGATGTGTTCATAGGTAGGGAATAAACGATGCACCTACCACCAGGTCTGAACACTGAAACAACTTAACAATATCCCATTCATGTTTGCACTGGACTTAATTTTGATGTTAAATAGATTTTATTGGTCAAATTATGGTGCTAGAAATGAAGTCAATTAACAATTTTTTATGTACCCATTTTTTTATTTTGTGAGATCATTTGCATTATACAATGGATCATTGTAAAGGTATTAAATTTACCTAAAAATAAAGACTGATTATTAGTGAAGGATTAGTTAGCATGAAGTTTTGGCAGCCTCTTCAAGCACTACCACGAAGGACTTTGCAAAAATGTGCTGTGATTGGCCAAGCAAAGCTTAGTCATCATAAACCTTCGGGCCTATTACCTCTTTAACCATGCAGTTGTGGACAGTTTCAATAAAGTAAGCCAGTTAATTCTTTTAAAGAGATCACATCAGTGCCTATTTTGGATGAGTGTTTTTTAAATAAATCTTTCCTTCGCATAGGCTGCCAGAGGCAATCTTATAGACAGAGGAATACAGTTTGTATCCTGTTTTGGGAAATTCTCACTTCAGAAAATAGGAACAGGTGGTCAACCACCCACACATTATCATTCCCAAAGAGAGTGGCAGAATGAATTATTGAATGAATGTCTAGAACAATATTTCAGATATTTTAATTGCTCAGAAGAGAAAGCAGGTACTGTTACGTAAATTAAGACTTTGGCGTAGTTGTTCAAGGTTTACTTTCCCACCCATGGGTGACATGAGTGACCTCAGTTCAATGCACCAGCGCTGAATGTGAAAGACAGGTTATTGTAGCCCCGCAGAACCCCATCCAATACATTGTTGAAATATAGTTAATGCTTTTGGGTTACTCACAATTCCTATGAAGGGATCAGGGGTACCGGGGTACAGAAACCAACCTAATTTGCTGTTCACAGTATCACACACACACTGTACAAAGCTGAATGGACACTTTTAAGTAAGAGCAACCAGTTTCTCAGTACATCTAAAACAACAACACAGAATATCATAAAAACCCCAAGAAGGCATGTTATGAGTAACAAGAATACAATGAACATATCTAACATGGTTAGGATATCATCTAAAACCTAACACCCTAAAATCTACTTGGAAAGCAGAACAATTTACAGACTAGAGTTTCTTTGAAAGAACTGAGACACTGCATACTTTGTTGACAGCAAAGGCTGTCATTGTCAGTGGAGACGTGAAGGCAATACTCCCTGCGAAGGGCACACATGTGCTGCGGGAACAGCCTTTCTCCGAGACTTGACTTTATCAGCACTGATTGAGATGTCACATCTTCAAAGTGAGCCGGCAGTAGGTGAGACCGTCTTCTGGCAGAGTCTCAGGCGATAATCTGGGTGAAGGACCTCTCCCTTAAGTGATAAAATGGTGGCATTTATATACTAAATCTTTTCAGAGATTTGAACTTCTGACATAAGAGAATGCAAATTCAGACTACACTATTTTGACTAAATGTCTAAATTTGTTCTTGGTTGACCTAGACATGGTAATACATAGATATTTGACCCAGATGTATCTCACTGCAGGTATTATATCTATGTAATCAGTCATACTGACACTTTCACATCTGCCTCAAATGGTGGACATGACACCGATTCTGTATACAGGGAGAAAGATTGTGACCTCCATAATCTAAAACGGCAACAGAGCCTACCTAAAATAAACTCAGATGAGTCGGACCGTCTAGGCTTTACGTTAGTAAAGTGGTAAGTTTTAGTGAGTTTGCTCGTAATAAATCATTACATAGTAACCATGGCTTCTATGCATTATACCATTTATATGGCACCCAGCCCAAGATGTTACCCATTTCTTTTTAAACCACAAAAGTTCTTTGTGGAATATTCCTGTTGCATAAGAGCAATCACAGAAATAGCTGTACTGTCTTCATTCCAGGTCAAAGCATTATACAAGTAATTTGTAGACAGACATCAGAAACCATCTCCTGGCTATATAGTAAATGATCAAAGTTGGTTGTCCACAATGTTTTTTACTCGCGCTACCCATCCAAACGTTACCTGGAAATGTGACTTCTTTCTCAATCAAACAATTAGTATTGTGAGCCACACTTTTGCTGCTGTTACCCTCATGTTGGAAAATCCATCCAATGGTCCATGCATCGACTGAAACCTGCAACAGGGGTGGAATATCTCAATCGCTCTATCCTATGTTGATAAAGAGTTCAAAACAATATAAAGTATAGACTATGATTGATTAATGTTCCTGTAATCGCTAATTGCAGCATCTGGGGATGTGGAAAGTCTATGGCATTTCCAATAGGTCCTGGCAACTCACTTTTTTTTGTACATGTCCTGATATTGGTTGCTTGATCGTATCACAGCTTCCCCACGAAGTCAGGTGCACGGGTGTGAGAGGTTCATCTGAAGGGATATTGTGAGAACTGGGCATCTATTAAATCACAATCCCACAGGATTGCCTCAGATGCATACATGCATGAACGTGAAGAGAGGCCTGAGATACTTATCACATAATTGGTGTTTATGGAGAAAGAATGCACTACAGTGGTGGCTAGCACTCTAACTGTTCAGGAGAAAGCATGCATTTCCAGAATCTAGTGGTTGTCTTCCAGGATAACAGACATGGGACAGCCCAAGACGGGCTTCAGGAGTAGCTCAGTGTCTCAAAACATCCTTGTTTGCTGAGGTTTCCCACTGATCTACAGTTCTAAACCGACTCCCTGTTCCCTCATGTTAGTTTTGTTTTGTGTTTTAATGGTTTGCACACCTTAGGTTTTGGACTTAGCTACCAATCATCTCTACTGGTTCTTTTGTTCTGCGCTTCTTCCCCATATGCATTCAGGTCTACAGGAGATTATGACTTGACTGTACCCAGGGACCTGGAGTTGGTTCCTGATCTTCTTCCATGTTTTCCATCGCTCATGTGTGTGAGAGTCTGATAACGCAACATTTGTTTCATGCTTACCCAGCCATTTACTCAGCCCAGAGATCAATCGACAATTACCACCCGCTCTAAATAAGAGCCCTCTGAATGGTGTCTCTATAGTTATTTATCGCCTCCCATCATCTTTTTCAACCTTTACAGTACCTGAGAAGATGCTGTGCATTGTGTGGTGCCATGTACTGACTCAGGTGTGGGAACTGGGATTTGCATAAAGTTCCTCACTCCAAGAGAGTCTGATATTATGTCTTTCCACCCTTTGTAATGATAATGCATCTTCGCTCTGGAATGGGCCTGCTTTAAGTGTTGGTTGTGTTTGGGGATCCTCTCTGGGGTTCTCAGGCTTGATTCACAATACTCCTTGAGTAGACTATCAATCCCCGCTTCCAGGTCCTTCCCTCTGAACTGGCTGGGGAAGCCCACAGAACTCTTGGGCCATTTAAAACTGGTTGCCTGGATGATTTCAAGGCACAGTGGCTTAGGCAAGGCCTTTTGGTTTCGTTTGGGCTGCTCATTTGAGGTGCAGGGGTTCTGGCACGCTGAAGTGTTATCGACTGACTTGAACCTTCTGAGTTCGCTGGTATGTGGCAGGAAAGTTTGATACTAGTTTAGCTCCTTTAGTTATAGTGGCTAACTTTTTTATACCTCAGTCTTCGAAGAAGGCAAGGTTACCAGTACTATCAACATCTATAGGTCTGCTATTTCTGCAGATCGCCTCTGCGATTGACTGACCTTACATCTGTTGGAACAGCAGCTTTGAGTTTCTGCTCTTGAAGAGTCTCCACCCGGAGTGAACTACTTTCCTTCATTAAAACGACTTATAACATGTTAACTTTCTTCTAGCAGAGTGGCCTACTAATTAAATGTTAGACTCGAAAAGGCTCTCTTTCAAATTGACTGCTATTCTTTGCTTTAATTGCCTTCAAAAGGTTTCTGATGTTTCTTCACTGGAGGTAATGGATAGACCTTTTACCACTGAAGCTGTTTGATATTTGTTTACCCAGCCTGAGGACAAGCTCACGTGTGTTGCTTAGTGCCTTTGGGCTTGTGAACAGAGAACGGGGACTTTTTAGATTTTCCCCTAACATCTGGTTTCTTTCTTGGTTTATACTTTGGCTTGTGAGATGCATACCCTCCTCTAGCTTACAGGTGGACTAAGGAGAGTATGGCAGGCATTCTTCACCTGGCATAATACCCCAAGGCCTTCATTTTAGGCCGGAGTCTCTGGGATATACCTAAGACAGCAGGTAGACTGGTCCTGTGTATCAACATCTAGCCTCCTTTATTTTAGACCAGTTGAAAGTGTTGCCAATATGATTGCAAGACTTTGACCTTTCACACTGTAAGCCTTCATGGTTGGAAGTAAAATATAGATTTACCCATTTGGTTAGGAAATCTTAATTTTACGTTCCACTTTGTTTCATTGACATCTTCAGCATGGGTACAATTTGCATAACCACCCCACAATACACAATGTAATCCAGTGACCAAAACATGTATTACTTCATTTGTCTATACCTTAGAAGGTGCCATCCGACATGTTCCCCCAAAAGCTTGTGAGGCAAGCAGAATTTCTATTTAGTTACAGTGTAGTAATAAGAAAGGCAAAATTACTCAACAGTGTCTAAAGATATTCAACCAAATCCCCCCTTCCCACCCCACCCTTCCGCAAACTGGTGTGCACAAGGCCTATCCCGGGTTTAAAATTTGTGTGCAGAGTAAATTCCTTAACCTTTCTCAGGTTCCAATGGGAGGCTCCTCAGCCGCCGTGAGCCGAAGGAGGCGGAGGTACTTTGGGCATGTGATCTCATTGAATTCGGTGGACAGAAGAGACACAAGCGGCTGCCAAACCTCCTTGAATCCTGCTATTGTATTTGTGAGGGAAGCGTGTATCCTTTCCATCTCCAGGATATGCCATTACTTGTGAAGCCACCCCGTATGTGTCGGTATCATCCGTGTCCCCCAATGCGATACGATGTCCTGGAGTGCTGCCCCCAGAGCTAGACCCATCTGTTTCCCTTTGCGAGACTTCAGAGGGAATGTTAAGGGATTGGGTAGCCACAATACTTCATATGCCGGTAATCTTGGAATCTGCGTTTCAAACTGCTGATCTATTTCGTCGAGTATCCTGGGCCAATATGTAGCCAGCTCCTGGCATTCCCATAACAAATGTAATAACGTCCCCTCTTCCCCGCCAGCAGGTAGGGCTGCGGTCTGGATTACCTTTATTAAGGTGCACCGGAGTCAAATACCAATACGTGGCGATCTTAAAAGCAGTTTCTGTGCCGGCTGTGTTACAAGCTGTATACTTGGGTTGGTAGTAGATTTCACCCCACTTCTTCTTCGTGAGTTCCCTTAGAAAGTTCTGTCGCCCAGCGTTTCTGACTGGCAGTAGGCTGTGTGGGAATTGTCGGACGTAGCATATCATATAACTCAGAGATCATTTTCCTATCTGTTAGCTTTGTCACCAGCCATTTCTCATATTTTGTCAATTTCCTTTTGACTTTCAGATGTACGTCAGGGTGGAGAAGCCAATGTCTTATTTGTAAATAGCCAAACTTTTCTGTCTCTGGGAGGGTATAGTCCTGTCTTAGTTGCGAAAACGAAATGATCCCCTCTACGTCAATTAGATGGCCGGCCGCCTTGCAGGCCGTAGTCTGCCACCTCGAGAACGCCTTGCCATCCTACCCCAGGGTGGAAATCATCATTTTAAATCGGACAAAGAGGCTAATATTACCCCTCCCTTGTGGGTTACACCCCTTGCCGGATTTCTATGCTCAATTCTCCTTTGCACTGCCTTTCTGGTGGAGGTAGCCTTTTAAATGAGAATGTTCAGATTGCAGAAACTTTTAATCTTTTTGCCTGTTTCAGCATAACTATAACATGCTTCAGCAATGTTTTCTTGCTTATGCCATTGCCCATGGGATATTCCTGTCTCTGATGAGTTTTGGCACTCGAGGCATGACATTGGGAATCAGCATGCTCAGATGAAAACTGTTCTCAGAACCTTCTGCCACCCTCAACAGGTTGTCACCAGAGGTGTACCAATTCCAAGGGGCTCTAGGCACAGTGTGAACATACATTCCCACCTCCCATGAATATAGCTGGTGCTGCCGTACTCTCCCTATTCCTTCTCTCCTTCTACTTGCATGAGAGTTGCAACACAAGGCAGCAGACTACTTATGATCTTTCGTGGTTGTAACTGGAAATTGTGCATTGTGTGCAAGAGGGTTGGCTAATGAGGAGCAGGCAGGGTGCACATAAGAAAATGAGGGTGGCATGCGGCAGCGTGATTGACTACAGTATGACAAACATTAGTGTGAGACATGAGACTGAAACAACTCTGCACTTGCAACATTTGGTGCACTCTTGATCATTGCCCCAATGTACAGAATGCATACTTAGATTGTTTGCTCAGGTATTCAGACTAATACCCAGGATAGTTTGAGACCGACAGCTGGATGAGCGCTTAGAGACACTGAACGTATGCTAAGACCTAAAAGAAGGCCACCTTATCTCAGTGATGAGGATGGCGATGATACCAATAATCCTTCCCATATCATGCCTGCTACCCTTTGTGACAAAACCCTTGTCCTGGAGAATCTGCAGAATATCATCATCAATTCCCTAATTACAAAAGAACACCCAGAAGTTCAAGGAAGAAAAATAAACTGTCTCTGAATATCATAATCCTAACTGGCCACAGGTAAACCAATTACTATGGGTCATTATGATGAGAGGTGAAATATCTGTTGTAATCAAGGCAAACTGGACTTAACAAAGTCCTAGAGATAATGCTACTTTGATTGCTGGTAGAGGTGCTTTTCTGGTTGCTGTTAGAAGTGCTTTATTTATGGTGGATAGAGCCTCTTTATGTTCTAGCATTAAAGAAGGCGAAGTCAAAACCCAGATTAAGAAAATGGCCAGAGGGAAGGCGGCGAGCCCAGACGGGCTCCCAATAGAGCTATACTTGGTAGTCCTTGAAAAGGTTGTCCCTGTTCTAACAAATTTGTTTAAAAGAATCTATTTATCAGGTGAGACCGTTCCAAAATCATTGTCTGAGGCCACAGTTACTCTCATCCTTAAGCCCAACAAAGATCCGTTAAAAATTGAGTCCTATAGACCCATTTCCCTGCTAAATACGGACTATAAAATCTTTGCAGGGGTTTTGGCTACTAGAATGGCTAGAATTATTAAAACAGTAGTACATCCAGATCAGAGGGGCTTTATTCCAGAAAGACAGTTGAATGAATTAACCTTCCAAGCTATTGCGGCAATAGATGTGGCAACAGATAAGAAGCTTCCATTGACTATGGTGGCTATTGATGCCGCCAAGGCTTTTGACCAGGTGAACTGGTCATATCTAAGGGAAGCTCTATCTGGGTTCGGTTTTCCCAATAACTTTGTTTCAGCTGTTAGGTCCCTTTATTCATGCCCTCGGGCAAGAATTCTAGTCAATGGAGCCTTAACAGATTGGGTTACAATTGCCCGAGGCACCCGGCAAGGGTGACCCTTGTCACCCCTTTTGTTTAATCTTTATATTGAACCTTTTATTTGTCAACTTAGGTCGGACCCATTGATTAAACCTATCAAAATTGCAGATCTAGAGTTGAAATTTGCCTTTTACGCAGATGATCTGCTTATGTTTACATCTAATCCAGCTGAAGCCATCTCTAGATTAGTAGATCAGGCCGAATCATTTGGAGAAATCTCGGGATACAAAATAAATAAAGATAAGACCGAGATCATGGAATGGAATCAAGATGTGGGGACACAAGGGGTCAAGTTCTGTATGAGATATCTGGGGATCCATCTGGCCCAGAAAATTGGCGATATATCTCAAATCAATCTGACTAGAGTCTCTAAGGATGTCTGTGGTCTGCTGCAGCGATGGTCAAGCCTCCCTCTAAATATTTTCGGAAGGGTTAATTTGATAAAAATGATCATTTTACCAAAAATAACTTTCCTATTCAATTCAATTCCGCTATCTTTTATGACATCAGATATTGCGAAATTGCAAGGGAAAATTGGTTCTTTTAAATGGAATGCTAAGTCTCCTAGAATCTCCTGGAAAAAGCTTCGGAGAAGCCTATATATGGGCGGTCTAGCTCTACCAGATCTATTCACATACTGTCACTCATTCCATTTTAAAAACTTTAGAATAATGGCCAATAAGAGGGATGTCTCTTCACTGGGTTTATTGTTTCAGGCTTTGTTGCATGACATCCTCCAGGGTCAAGACTTTTTTCTTTTCAAATTCGGGGATCTGAAGTTCTATAAAAAGGTTAGGCTTAAGATTCTGGGTGCTGCCTTGAAGAATTGGCTATACATTAGGAAAAGTCTTAAAATCCCCTACTATGCACCCCAGGCCCCAATTTGGGATTCCCCCGGTACCCCTGACTGCCTTAGAGATCAAGTGTCCCGGCCCTTAAAAACGGCAGGCTTATTTTGTTGGGGTGATTTGCAGAAAGACTCACAGCTCTTGATCTGGGAATCCCTCTCGGGGTTGACAGGAGGGACACTCACTAGATTTAAGTATTATCAGTTGTCAAGATGGTGGGCAACGAAATCCTGGGACTGTGAACTCAATTCTAAATTTGATTCAGTCTCAAGGAGGGGGGGATGGAAACGGGAGGTCTCTTTTTGGTACTGTGCCCTTTTAGAAACCGGAGGAGTGACTGAATCCGAACTCCAAAAACTTTGGGGCAATGCCATCACTTTCAATTCCAATGAATTCAAGGGTATTTGGAGAGACTCCTTTACTATGTTACAGGCAGTTGTCAAACCCGCAGCACTGAAAAGAAACCATGTATATACTACACATAGGGTATATTTAACACCTAGAAAACTAGCTAAGGTTACGGGTCTAAAATATTACTGCCCTAGATGTAAATATCCAGCTGCGGATGACCTCCATATGTTCATGGACTGCCCGAAGATCTCCAATTACTGGATTGAGATACAGGAGTTTTTGGAGGACGTGTTACATCAACAAGTGGAGATTACCCCGGGGACTGTCTTTTTTGGTCTTACGACAGACTACGATCTTAATGATTTTGTTTCTAAATTCATCTTCTATGTCATTATTCTGGCAAGGCGTGAGGTATACAGGGCATGGAAAGATGTAAATCCCCCAATTTTCACGGAATGTTTGAAACATATAATCTTTACCAGTGAATCAGATATGGCCTGTGACAGTACTAGCTACAATAAGATTTGGGCGTCCTTAGTCACATGGCGAAATAGGTAATGGTGGTCCTCTGATTTTTGCCCGGGCACTGTTGGTTCTTAGTCTCCATAGTAACACTGGGTCCCGTCAGTAGTGTGAACTGGAGAGGACTGGGAAAACAGTATCAGCTTGTGGGTTTCTCTTCACTCCCCACTCTCAGTACGGGCCTTGGAGTTGGGGCTGGAATTGGTTGGCCGTTTGAGAGAGGGGGTGTTCTGTTTCCCATCAAGAATGCCCTCCACGGTGTAAGAGGACTTAAAAAAAAAAAAAAAAAAGAAGTGCTTTATTGAATGCTTTTGGTGAAATTGGTCCACTAACGTTTATTGGACCAAATATAACAATTGTAACCAAAACAAGGGGTAAGATGCCATGCTTATCTACTCAATCATTTGAAGGATGTGTTTGATCGCCATTCTGTTATTGCAAATGTTACTGAAACAGCTCAAGAAGTGATAGGAGCTGCTTTCATTCAACGCTTATTTTCAAAGGTACAAGGGCAACTAAGAACTATGTATTGGATGGCAAACCAAAAATCTGTTTCAATTTGCATCTGTGGCAAGAAAACTGTGTAGCAGTTCAAGGACATAAGAAAGAATTCACTGAAGCTAAAATGTCTTTACAAATCCAATCTTTCCAGCAGATGGTCAGATGAAGACGTGGGTGAGGAATGGGAAGCAGGTTAAACTAAGTGGGCAGGGGGGTGGAAAGTAGGGAGGGTGATCAGAGGGGAAAAGCAGAATATATTCCGCTAGGTAATTCACCAAGTTTCAGCTATGGTTAGTTAGGGTAGTGGAAAGGTAGTGGAAACTAGATTGCTAGAATTTACCCTAGAGTTCTCATGATCCGCCAAAACAAGATGATTTCCCTCCTCTGCCACCGAATAGATACTCATCATTTATACAAGCCCCAGGGGAGCCAACTGATCTCAGCACACTTTAATCCAAGTGGACCGGAAGGGGCTGTATGTGTGATGTGTCATCAATGCAAAGCTCATTTCATGCCTTATTGAGAGTTGTACCAGTCAATCTGCTCTAGGAACCTCTGAATTTCCTACGCTTTGTTTTCTGGGCAACATGGTTGATTCCGTTGGCATTTCCCAAACGCTATACCTGTTCTGTTGCCAATCCTTTGTTATTTCCTTTTAAGCCCCACCTATCAGGGATCTGACGCCTAGTCGAAGGTCTTTGGTCGGATGGATGGAAGACTTCTGATATTAACAGTTTAAGTCTGCCAGTGGTTAGGGTGACCACTTCTAGTAGCCACGTTGCTGCTGGAGCATGACATGTCTAAGCAGAAGGCAGCAGAATTCCAGAGACGGAGAGACTGGACAAGAATTCGGAGGGTTTCAGAAAGAGGTACTGGAAAAACTGGATTACAGGAAGGAGACTTTGTGCTGGCAAAAATCAGCACAAAACAGCTCTCACTAGTAGAGGACAAGGCCTGCCTCGCCACACGTAAACATGGCTGGATGACACTGCGCACATACAAACATCTGAAACCACAGTGCTACTAAAACAAACTTTACAACGATTGGAAAAAGGCCCAGTTCATGAAATTAAGGATAGGGGTAACCCCTATCCCAACTCATTATCCAGCCTGGAGAAGGGGTGAGGAAAGGCAACGTGTCGGCTATGCAAACAGCAAAATGAGGACATAATACATGTACTGTGCTTGTGCCCCACTCTTCTAGGGGGAAAGGAGGAAGTTGTTACGAAGGGGAAGGGCTGCCAAGGGCACAAGATCATGCAGGGAAGCAGTTCTGGCCCGTTTTAACCCATCCTAAACTGGGCCCTGGTCACATTCATTTAGGTGACTAGGCCATGAACGTGCCTGGTACTGGGCCCCCGAATCCATCTTTGCCTGAATGGACTCTCTTTGAACGCACCTTTTCCTGAAAACTGTCATAATCAGGTGCAGGCTGACAATCTGGCCAGGGAGCCAGGGAGCCTAGGCATTTAGACAAAGCATAAACTCGTGTTGCAGTGATAAAGGCTACACTCTTATTTGTTTTCACACACAGCACTTTACATATACTTTCCTTAGAGCCTACGGCACAAGGATATTTTTAACCACTTTGAGACGCACTTGTGGCACTTTATCATCGACTTTGCCTGCTTCCGTGTG
The DNA here is from genome assembly GCF_964204655.1 of Triturus cristatus. Taxonomy (NCBI): domain Eukaryota; kingdom Metazoa; phylum Chordata; class Amphibia; order Caudata; family Salamandridae; genus Triturus; species Triturus cristatus. Next base: position 825,422,931 of record NC_140584.1, on the reverse strand, counting down.
AAGGCGCTATATGTCTGTTTTTTTATATGTGTACTTTTTAAAGCAGCACCCTCTCCTCGAAATATGTAATCTCGGATACAATGTTATTTCACTCATGTGTACCATATTGAAAAGGTTTCTTTTAATCAAGCAATAAAGTTATTATTATCTAGATTACAGGAAAGAGACTGGAACGCGGTAGGAGGATCACCAAAAGTAGCAGGAGGGATGAACACTAGGGAAACAAGCATTGGCATAGCCAATAGGTCTCGCTTTTGGGACCTTATAAGTATTTAGTTATGCAGCACAATATCCTTGGTGCAACAACAATAACTGTTGCATGGTTAAACACTTATAAGGCCCCAAAGGCGAGGCCTATTGGCTATGCCACTGCTTTTTTTTAATTTTTTTAAAGGCAAACAGTGCTATCAGGCTCCGGCTGCCACTTAGAGGTAGAGAGAGAGAGGTGTGTAGAGAGAGAGAGGTGTGTGGAGAGAGAGGTGTGTGTAGAGAGAGAGAGAGAGAGGTGTAGAGAGAGAGAGAGAGAGAGTGGTGTGTAGAGAGAGGTGTGTAGAGAGAGGTGTGTAGAGAGAGGTGGGTACAGAGGTGGGTAGAGAGAGAGGGGCAGAGAGAGAGGGGTAGAGAGAGAGGGGTAGAGAGAGAGGTGTGTAGAGAGAGATGTGTAGAGAGGTAGAGAGAGATATAGAGGTAGAGAGAGAGGTAGAGAGTTAGAGCGAGGTAGAGAGAGAGAGAGAGAGGTAGAGAGAGAGAGAGGTAGAGAGGTAGAGAGAGAGAGGTAGAGAGAGAGAGAGGTAGAGAGGTAGAGAGAGAGAGGTAGAGAGAGAGAGGTAGAGAGAGGTAGAGAGAGAGGTAGAGAGAGAGGTAGTTACTAACCCTGACAAGGCGTAAAAGCGCTTTTTCAGCGAGTAGCACACTATTTCTGGACCCCAAAAACAATTTGTTGTGAAGTAGTATAGTGAAATATGAAATTTTATTTGAGCAGTAAACATGTTAGTCTGTTATTTGGATTGAAAAGTATAGTGGAGGGATAGAAGAGGGAAGGGTTTGCTTTTATATGGCGCTTGTTACCCCTGATGAGGAGTTGAAGCGCTTTTCGGCGAGAAGCACGCATTTACACTACTCCTCTACCATTTCTCCCTGAGTTACGCCTAAGGGAATTACGGTTTGGATAAAGAGAGAACCATGATACAGAAATTATCAATCAGAGTTGGCATTGTTGGTTATAAGGCTGTGCACTTTTGTGTACTCTAGAGATAGTGGTGTTCTTCTTTAGTTGATTAACAAAAAGGTTTTAAACTAAAATGAGGACACTCCAAGGGAAAAGGAAGCAGTGTAACAAGGTAAAGAATGATAACATATTTTGAGCTTATGACGCATGCGACTAAAGAGACAAGGTCACAGAATTATACAAGTAAAATTATATGACATTTCTCACTGTCTGCATTTATGCTTTTCGTGCATGCATGGAACCTAGAAAGAAATCCCTGGGTGTTTTTCGGAGTTAATTTATTTTCAACGCGCTGGTTGCCTAGTGAATAAATACCCCTTCGTATCATAAATGAAAACATCTGTGCCGCCCAGATGTGGGGTTGCAGAAAATGTAAGTGAGTGAAAAGTGGATATGCAGATGTATCGGAGGAAAGTGCTAGTGTAGTGGCAATTGGCTGGGATTAGAGCGAGAAATGCACAAAGTAGGACGTGAAAACCACGTCTGTTTATCTCGTTTTATCGCCGGCCGTGTTCTGCTCTGCACTGCGCGGTTCACACACACAAGCCGCCATGAGTGGGTCCGCAGGGAGCGCTCGGCATAAAAGTGGCCGCACATAGCGCGGGAACCGCTGTGAAAATACGTTTATCTTGAGCCAGTTGTTTTTTACTCAACAGAGAAGTTTCGCTATTGACCCTTCTGCACAACCAGCCCCTTCTCTGCCTCCCGCCCTTCCACATCCAAGGCCAAAACAAGGGATTGTAGAGGTGGGTGGGCCAACAAATTATTAGGACGAGCCGAGCAGAAGGATTGGATTGAATCTAACAGATGAGCCGAGCCATGAACATGTCTGGCATGTGAATCAGGCAACAAACACCATTTCAAAATATGCTAAAGTCTCTTCAAAATTCAAAAACGTGTAATTTGTTTACATGTGGAAGCGTATCACCTTCTATCATATCACAAGCCTTGAGAAGCCGGACGACAAATTAGTGACTGAACTAGGAAGTCAGTTGTTATGCTGACTATATGGCCTTGATTCTTTTTTTCCATTGGCATTTCACATATAAACAGTATATGTTCATCATAAAAAAGATGAACAAAAAAATCTAATGGTACATTTGAAGACGAAGCGAACAGGAAAAGGAGAGAACAAAGAACATTAAAGTATAGCAATCACACCTATAGGCAACACTATAATAAATTAAACCAAACAGGAGAGGTTTTTGAACAGCACACTTCCAGAGTGCACGTCTTTGAATAAGCTTTTGTTCAATAATGAATAAAACAAGCCCGGGAGATGTGTGCCCGCGCACGCGCTAAAAGGCAAAAGTGAAAGCAGGCTGGCAAGTGGTGTGCGATGTGCGCGCACCATGACGAGAGAGGAAAGCTAGATGGCACCTTTGCTCGTCATTGTGCGCATAACCGCACACTCGATGCCAGCCAAAAAGCTGTGGTGGCACTTTTAAAAGCCTACACACTTAATGTCTCACCAGAGCAGTGCATGCGCTGGCACAGGCGAGACCTAAAAAGCACAAGCGTTGCGACCATCTTAGATAGGGAAATAAGGAATAGCTGGCTATGTCGGGGCCCCTACCTTGGATTGGGCTTTACATTAAGTCCAGATTTCCACATAGTGAATTCTGGGAAGCATAAGGCCTGGGGCAAATAGAGGCGCCAACGGTGTCCTCCAGCAGCAGCACTCCTGAAGCCACAAGACACATAACTGTACAGGCGGGCCAGCCGCCACACAGTGAGTTCAGGCAAGCACTGCGCCGGCCACCTGGCACGTTGCTCGAGCTCCCTACTAACATCCAGCAGCACATCACATCACTTTACTGATTAATTTGCTGGGATGGGACTTGCTATGCAAACTGCATTGTATGGTATATTGTTCTATCAAAGGTGTATATTTGGACGTTCCAATTGAAAATTAAAATGCTATATGTTATGTGAAAAAGATTGCACTTCAGGCTGGCAGTGGTCCAAGTTCTGTCATATTTGTGGTCTCAGCACAAAAGTGGCATAGGTTGTATTTCAACTGCTGACCCTTTCAAAATGAGGTTGAATCCAAAGAAGAAACTTCCCCATATGTACCACAATACCCACTGAGTCCTCAAACTATAGCTAGAATTCCCCCGGCTATTGCTGTTCTGACAGAGTAAAAGATTTTGGTACCCTCTGGGAGCATATGTAATACACCTAGGCTGTGTGCCAAGCCCGGTGACCATGGTATTGAGTATCAGACCTGCTGACATCCTTTTCTCTTGTTGCACATTCTTCAAGACCCCCTTATAGCCTGAAAGATGTTTTCCTTTTACTTTCAGTTTTGGTGAGTCTCAAATAACATTGACTTGCTTCCTCAAGGGTATGCCGAGCCAACGCTTATCCTTTCACTAACATTTAGACACTTTGATCTTCCCTGGTGCTTCTACTCTGGTACAGTACATTGATTTGTTATCTGCCTCCAATTCCTTCGATCATTGCAAATGTGACACCATATATTTGCCTACTGCTTTAGCCAAACGAGGCCATGAAGACTCTTGAAACAAATTGCACTTTTTACCCGTGTTCAATATTTAGGTAATGACATCATGGCTGAGGAAAGACCCCTGTCTACAGCTCATATCAAGGCTGCCCGTAAACTAATCTGAACTATTACAGTCTCAGATAGACACTCAAGGAATAGCAGGTTCTTGCAGTCTTAGGTATTACTCATTACTATGTAGCTTTGTATTGTCCCCAGGCAAACTGACTTATACAGAGGGCTAACATAGTCTTAAGGGGAGATATACATACTGGTTTGGCTAATGGCAAGAAAATAAAAGTACAGTAAAAAACAGGTACGAAGTAGGGTCTGGGGGAACACACAACCAACCTGGACAAGTCCCCCTACTAATAATATCTATAAACAGAAGTCCAGGGGTGAAAAAGGAACAAAAACCACTAAATAACCAAAAAAATGATTGGAGGCATACAGAACCTGAATGGTAATTAAACTAAAGCCTAACACAAGAAGTCCTCAAAAAGAGGACGTAATCCCATCACCCACCGTGGTGGCATGCTTCATCATTTGGGACCTCCTCTTAACCAAACCTGGTTTGGCTAAGGAGCTGCTACTCCCAAGCTAGAACTAAGGGAGGAGCTCGCGGATGTTTAAGTCTACGCTGATGGAAACAAGATCTCCTGAAGATCGATGAAGGTAGCCTAGGTTAGGTGGAACCCTATAGTGCAGTGTGAACCTAAGTGAGATAAAATTGACTACAGGAAAAGGAAAATACTTTAATTGAAAATTTCCCTGTGCCAATATTAAAAGTAAAGTAGTGGCGCAGTCTGCACAATTTAGCGAGTGCGCTCACAATAAACCAGGTAAAGGTCTACATGTTTCAGCCTAAAGAGATCAGTATATTATGATCAAGGCTTTCTTCAGGACCAAATATCAAAACTACTGCAACTGCAAACTCGCGCATCAAGCGCTATGTGAACAAGTGTCCAAAACCAGTCAAACGGAACGATACAACAAACCTTATACCGCAGGATCAATTCCACAGTTTTAAGATCCTACTGGTCAAGAAGGTAAGTACCTGGAACAATTTGACAGAGAACAAAACAAACAGGACAAAATTAATGGATAGACAATGTAATTTATACATGTCTGTAGCTCACACATAGCTGGCCAAAAGGACCATTAGAGATGAATCTTACCCGTAATTAAATCGGGACTAAGCCTGGCGCTCCTGGTAGCAACTCAGGGCGTGAGGCAACGCTCTGTGAAGAAGAAGATAAAAACATGGTATAGTATATTGGCCCAGTGACTGAACAAGGCGCACAAAAGATGCAACCAACAAAGATGGTTACCACCCTTTCAGCTATTTGGAGTTATACCCTTTAGCAAAGAACGAGGCCAATGTGACAGAATCTACCACGCTCGATGTATGCACGTTGTTGCCTGTGTGGATGATTGCAGCTGTTCAAGCACTCATCTCAAACAAGGCGGCAACTCGAGAATGTAGAAACACGTTCATGTATAAGACAATGCCCACGTTTCTTCAGGATACCAAGGATGTCTTGGACATCCTTCCTGACATCGATTTCAACATTGAGACTGACTATCTAGTCAGCTTCGATGTTGAATCGCTGTACACATGTATCCCCCAGGGGGACACACTTGAAGCGATTAGATCGCTATTGGATGACATCGTTGAACCATTGAGTTCACCTGTGCCTTTTATCATGGAGTGTGCCAGGCTGGCTATGACAGAAAACTTTTTCAAGTTTGAAGACCGGTTTTTCCTCCAGATCTCCGGTACTTCGGTGGGCAGCGTTTTTGCCCCCAGCCTGGCCAATCTCTATGTCCATCTTTTTGAGCAGAACCATGTGCTTTCGCCAACTAATCCGTTTCTCGGTTCCATCAAAGTATGGAAATGATATATCGATGACGTTTTGGTCATATGGAGAGGAGACGATGTCTCTTTAGCTGCTTTCCATCATTGGCTTAATGACCAAAACGTCTTTCTCAACTTCACTTTGGAATTCAGCAAGTTGGGACTGGCATTTTTGGATTTGTGGATTTTTCCTGCAGATGGAGGCCTTGGTAGTGAACTCTATACCAAACCAATGGCAAGAAATTTGTTACTCAAATTTGATAGTTTCCATCCCAAGGGCCTTAGGACAGGTCTGCCTTTTGGCCAGTTCCTTCGGTTGAGAAGGAATTGTTCCACTAAGGAAACTTTCACCAAACATGCCAATGCTCTATCAGAAAATCTCAAATCTCGAAACTAAGATGGTTACCACCCTCTCAGCTATTTGGAGTTATACCCTTTTGCAAAGAACGAGGCCAATGTGACAGAATCTACCACGCTCGATGTATGCACGCTGTTGCCTGTGTGGATGATTGCAGCTGTTCAAGCACTCATCTCAAACAAGGCGGCAACTCGAGAATGTAGAAACACGTTCATGTATACAAACGGGGCTCCCTTAGCTATCAGCAAAACTACGGCCAGAAAGTACCACCCCTCAATGATACATGAAGACCAAGTGAGGCCGAATGAACAACTACCAAAGCACTCGGTGCAAGTAGAACCGTCTAAAAACGCCACTCAAGTTGTCGTGATGGAAACGAATGACACCCAAATTAAAGAAATACGTGAACATGGGCGAATCAATCGATGCCAAATGGTGTCCAGCGGTCCAAATACATGGAAAAAAGAGAGAGTTCCTTACCTCTCTGTTGTTACCCCGGGCTTCCTTCCTGGATGCTCACGGCGGCAACCGGAGGGTGGAACACAACGAAGTTAAATAGATTAGAAAACGCACCCAGTGTCGTGACACGGCGCGTCAAGGACGCAGCCAATGACGTTACAAAACGCCCGGGCAGAGTGGGAAATGTAGTATAAACCCAAGCAGGCGCACTTGGACTCTTCGTAAACACAAAGGTGACAACATGCAAGTTAAAAAACGTCATTTGCAAGTTCTCCAACAGCATATGTCACCAAGCAGAAACGCTGCATCTAAATGAACCAAGCGGACATAGATCGATTCGTTTAGATCGTAATGTTAGCGTATCGACGGCCAGATGAAACAAAAGCTGCCCTCGATGAACAGTCCCCACTAATGGGAGGGACAAGTCACCATACGTGATCACAGTATTCGTGTAACCAGCACAGACACAAGATACCCTTAATGAATAGTACTGCCTAATCAAATCACAGAAAAACCCACAAGTGGCAGGAACTTATCAAGTGCTAAGCACGACGGACATATTGACAAGGCAGTCATAGAACAGTCAGCCAAAAGGCAACAGACTCAGATCCATGGCAGGTGAACAATCACAAAGCAGCCCATGGTATGGAATCATTAAGACCACGCCGGTCACTCTGCAACCTGAACACCCACCGTTGCTCTTTATTAAAAAGAAATCTGGAAACATCCGCAACATGCGAAGGAATAAAAGGTTGTTCCAATACAGTCCATGACATCTGGTCAGGACTGTGATTACACTCGAGATAATGATTAGTTAGTCTCGTTGATGCCTTCTTGCATCGGATGGTGCTCTTGTGTTCCATGATGCGTTGTTTAACTTTTCTCATCGTCATGCCCACATATTGTTTCTGGCACGGACAGGTAATCAAATAAATTACCTTTTCACTGTTACAATTCGTGTGGCGAAGCTGTTTCCACGACTGGGAGAGACCAATGTTGACCTCAGTGGTGTGACTAGTCTGTGCACAAACTACACAGCCACCACAGGGAAAATGTCCCCGAACTGGTGGGAAATTCCATAAGGGATTCACGGCAGCTGTGGGTGTGCTCCGTGGTCTCGTATGAACCAAGGCATCACGCAAATTACTACCTCTCTTATACAAGAATAAGGGGAATGCTAATTTGTCATGGCCAGTATTGAGGATTCGCCAATGTTCACGCACGATTTTCCGTATTTGGTTGGAAGATGTACTGAAGGTATTTACAAATTTTAATCTGTTGTGCGGTGCTTGAGAGGCTGAAACTTCCAACAGTGCTTCACGATTGTTGTTAGCCGCTCGTTTGAACGACTGTTTAATGAGCCTTGAAGGATAGTTTCGAGATTTGAGATTTTCTGATAGAGCATTGGCATGTTTGATGAAAGTTTCCTTAGTGGAACAATTCCTTCTCAACCGAAGGAACTGGCCAAAAGGCAGACCTGTCCTAAGGCCCTTGGGATGGAAACTATCAAATTTGAGTAACAAATTTCTTGCCATTGGTTTGGTGTAGAGTTCACTACCAAGGCCTCCATCTGCAGGAAAAATCCACAAATCCAAAAATGCCAGTCCCAACTTGCTGAATTCCAAAGTGTAGTTGAGAAAGACGTTTTGGTCATTATGCTAATGATGGAAAGCAGCTAAAGAGACATCGTCTCCTCTCCATATGACCAAAACGTCATCGATATATCGTTTCCATACTTTGATGGAACCGAGAAACGGATTAGTTGGCGAAACCACATGGTTCTGCTCAAAAAGATGGACATAGAGATTGGCCAGGCTGGGGGCAAAAACGCTGCCCATCGAAGTACCGGAGATCTGGAGGAAAAACCGGTCTTCAAACTTGAAAAAGTTTTCTGTCATAGCCAGCCTGGCACACTCCATGATAAAAGGCACAGGTGAACTCAATGGTTCAACGATGTCATCCAATAGCGATCTAATCGCTTCAAGTGTGTCCCCCTGGGGGATACATGTGTACAGCGATTCAACATCGAAGCTGACTAGATAGTCAGTCTCAATGTTGAAATCGATGTCAGGAAGGATGTTCAAGACATCCTTGGTATCCTGAAGAAACGTGGGCATTGTCTTATACATGAATGTGTTTCTACATTCTCAAGTTGCCGCCTTGTTTGAGATGAGTGCTTCAACAGCTGCAATCATCCACACAGGCAACAGCGTGCATACATCGAGCGTGGTAGATTCTGTCACATTGGCCTCGTTCTTTGCTAAAGGGTATAACTCCAAATAGCTGAAAGGGTGGTAACCATCTTTGTTGGTTGCATCTTTTGTGCGCCTTGTTCAGTCACTGGGCCAATATACTATACCATGTTTTTATCTTCTTCTTCACAGAGCATTGCCTCACGCCCTGAGTTGCTACCAGGAGCGGCAGGCTTAGTCCCGATTTAATTACGGGTAAAATTCATCTCTAATGGTCCTTTTGGCCAGCTATCTGTGGGCTACAGACTTGTATAAATTACATTGTCTATCCATTAATTTTGTCCTGTTTGTTTTGTTCTCTGTCAAATTGTTCCAGGTACTTACCTTCTTGACCGGTAGGATCTTAAAACTGTGGAATTGATCCTGCGGTATAAGGTTTGTTGTATCGTTCCGTTTGACTGGTTTTGGACACTTGTTCACATAGCGCTTGATGCGCGAGTTTGCAGTTGCAGTAGTTTTGATATTTGGTCCTGAAGAAAGCCTTGATCATAATATACTGATCTCTTTAGGCTGAAACATGTAGACCTTTACCTGGTTTATTGTGAGCGCACTTGCTAATTTGTTCAGACTGCGCCACTACTTTGCTTTTAATATTGGCACAGGGAAATTTTCAATTAAATTATTTTCCTTTTCCTGTAGTCAATTTTATCTCACTTAGGTTCACACTGCACTATAGGGTTCCACCTAACCTAGGCTACCTTCATCGATCTTCAGGAGATCTTGTTTCCATCAGCGTAGACTTAAACATCTGTGAGCTCCTCCCTTAGTTCCAGCTTGGGAGAAGCAGCTCCTTAGCCAAACCAGGTTTGGTTAAGAGGAGGTCCCAAATGATGAAGCATGCCACCACGGTGGGTGATGGGATTACGTCCTCTTTTTGAGGACTTCTTGTGTTAGGCTTTAGTTTAATTACCATTCAGGTTCTGTATGCCTCCAATCAATTTTTGGGTTATTTAGTGGTTTTTGTTCCTTTTTCACCCCTGGACTTCTGTTTATAGAAAGAAAATAAAAGTAACATCAAGGAGGATACTGTCCTTATCGAAGTTCTTTTTTTGCTGGGCAGAGGCGGCTCCTCCGCTAAGGTGGCGAGTGTTGCCCCACTGCTGCTCGGCAGTGAAAAATAAAATAATAATAACAAACGTTATCATTTTATTTTTCCTCGCTTACTTCCTGGCGCCGAGGGCGGGGTCGTTCATTCCGGCATTTCGACACAGCCGCAGGAAGGAGGAGGAGTGGTGGCAGTGCTTCAAGTGCACATGATAGTTTGGACGGCTCTCTTAGGATGGTCAAACTGTCATGCGCACTTAGATCTCTTCACCCGAGCTGTGCTTTACAGCCGGGTGGAGAACAAGCAGAGGGTCGTAGTCCCTTAGTGAGTGCCTAATTAGGGTGCTCACACCAGTCACGGCGCTGCTGTTGTGCTGGGTAATACCAGCATGAGAACAGCATCTGGATTGGCGTAGTGGACCCTGTGGCATGCCGAGAGTCGAGGAGCAGAGACCAGAAGAGCACCAACACTGCAGAATGCAGGTATGCATTATTTGTTTACTTCTTTTCCCCCATGCTGCCCCTCCGCGCTGCCCTGCTTGCGCTGCCCCACTACTTAAATGCCACAGCAGCCGCCACTGGAGGTTGTCATTCTATTGAAGATTGTATAGAACTGGCTGGAAAGTTTAATGATATTATGGCTGGTGGAGTGCAGAATTTTTTGTATTTGAGCAATGCATTTGTGAATGTGAGCGAACAGTGTGCCTCTAAACTAGTCAATAGAAATGTTTCTAGTGATAATGTTTTTAGTAGTGGATCAGTGTCTAGAATTCCATCACATTTTCATGCATTTCTTCTGTTCCTTTTTTTTTTAAGGGAACGTTTTGTTGTATTATGTCGTTAATCGATTTGTATCCTGTAATTAATACGTTTTTTTGTTTCAAGTAATTTTTTGTCACAACATTTTGTGTTCTTGGCTTGTGATATTGTGTTCTCTGTTTCATGGTTCCTGGTTTGGCAGTTGGCAGTTGCTGAATGGGGCTATGGTATGCAGGCTGCTGTGCTGGGTGCAGGACACAACATAGCCCACTACAAAATGTTTTTAATTATGTATTCTACCGAATAGAATGTTTTTACTAAAATGGCATTCTTTGGATTCCAAGCAGGATAAAATCATTAATTGCATAAGGAGTAGCGTTTCCTTCCTTAAATAACTTATGTATTTCATAGTGGAGTTTCTTATGTAATAATCTATGCAACAGAACAAAGCACTTACTTTGCCTCTCCATGCCCCATGAAGTGTCATTTCTTAGCCACATATTTTAATCAACACTACCTGCATATTATTTCGCCATTGCTTTTGGATCCAGTTTTGAAATGTCAGCTCTGCCCTAAGATACCTCACCATGAAAAAAACATGTACTGAGTGGAGACATTTCTTAATGGGATACCAAGAACTCTTTGAAATTCGAACTGAACCTTGGAATCTCCAATGCCTTACAAATGTGCAATGCAGAAATAGCCGTCAGGCCCATTGGGCATACTTATTGAGCCTTTTTGATTTCAAATAATAGGCGTAGCACAAATCTTCCTGAAGAAAATTCAAGCTGAGTATCCAAAAGGATGAACTGTTAAAAAGAATGATTTAGTGTTCAAAGGTAGAAAACCTTTTATTCCCTCTAAAACATCCCGCCTCGAGGTATTCAAGATATGCCATGACTCACCAGTTGCTGGTCAAAGGGGTGTCAATTCCACTCTGAAACTCATGCGTCATTTCTTTTAGAGGCCATCTATCAGAGAAGACACTGAGTTGTGTGTGGGTTCTTGGCTGGCCTGTACTCAAAAAAAGGCTTCCGACTCAAAACCTTCAAGGCTACTCCAAACTTTGCCTGTTCCTCCAGAACTGTGGCATACCATTTCCCCCAACTTTATTATTGCTTTACCCGTCAGATGATAATTGCGTTATACTGATTACTGCTGACTCTTTTTCTATAATGACTCATTTCAATGCTCTAATAAAAGTACCTTCTGATAAAGAAATGGGACTGATATTTGTATAAGAAATTTTCAGGTAAGCCCCAAATTATCTCTCATTTGTGGATTTTGTTTTGCAGATCCCTTCAAATCGAGCTGCCACAGTCTTACGGTTTTCATCCTCAGACCAATGGACAGACAGAATGCGTAAACACATGATCCAACAGAAATGTAGGGCAACGTCTAATGTCATGACCTACCTAAAAATGTTTCAGCATTTAATTTGCAGGAAAACAGTAGGGGAAGTATTCCTCTGTGGTGTTTCTGTTGATAATGGGTACCTAAAATAAGGTAAGAGGTAGAAGTTATCAAAGGGAAGTTGATAAATTCTACCTCTTACCTCATTTTAGCCCTACATTTCTGTTGGATCATGTGTTGTAGTATAATGATGAATGGTGTCTAATTAAATACAGTACACTAGATGTTACAGTTTAGTGTATCATACATTGCAGAACACTGTTATATAGGTTTGATTAAATACAGTATAAGACATAGGAGTAGTCATATGTATGTTTTTAAACAAAGCTTTTTGGACAATCTTTTTGTTAATTGATGCGACACTTTATGTTTAAAGTGATAATAATAAATTGTTTCTTACCACTTAGAAAACTTTTGTCCTGAAGATGGTGAAGGAGATACGTCTCATCGAAACGCTGCGTCGACTTATTTAGTTTTCTTGTAATGTTTATCATTAACAATGTATTAAGAATATGAGATGTTTTTAACCCAAATGTGACCATATTGTTTTAATTATAATAAATAATTTTTTTGTTAATGTCATATTAGTTTGTCTATTGTTTTTAAATTGCTTTTTTGACTAACTGCACTGTTTACTGAAATAACTGTTATCACAATACAAAGTTACATGTCCAACACACGATCCATACAGTTATATAACTTGAATAGGGACTCACTTTGTTTTCACTGTTGAATTACCCCGTCCCCTTTTCTTAGTACTAGGGTTCCTCCCTCTCTTTATTGATATTCGAGGCTCAAAAGAGTTTTCAAGTCTCAGCATTGCCTCTTGGAACTCATCATACTCATTCTCATCCTCGGGAGCTTTTACTTTGAGTAATTTTGTAAATATCCCCTCGGACACAAGATAGTGGAGCCAGATGCTCTTCCAACGTTCCGCTGGCATTTTACTGGCCTCTATAGCCACAAGAAGTGTCCTAAGCTATTCCTTCTATTTTTTCCAGGGAACAGGACGGATACCTTCACTCTGTAAGAAGTACAGTTGTTACGCACACCACAGATAATGTGAAAGAAATAGAAGGTGATTAAGGAATTCAATAGAATTCTCTTGCTGGTATTAATGAAATGTTTGTGTGATGTAATGGTGATGTTAACTAAAGATTGGTAGAACAGCCACACAGAGTCTGGTAAGTATATTCCCCAATCTAGCTTGACTGGAAATTAGCTGTATAATCCAATCATATGGTGGTTATGCTGCAGTGGAACACATATATAGGATGGTGCCCTATGATAAAACAATACGGCGCCCACTTTCAATACAAGGCTTGGAACACTGTGCAAGTTACTATAGTAGATGAGGAGATGCTTCGATGTACATGCCTGACCAGGAAGGCATCATCAGTTGCATGCCTGTGGCATGCACTAGGCAGAAGGCGCCACTCAGGAAGAAAAACTCCCCACTCGACGTAATGCCAGAGGTGCCACCAGTCTGCTTGACTCACACGCATCCGCACACCATCGGATGAAGATGAAAGCGCAGGTGGTGGGTGTGAAAGTCTGCTCTATTTCTTCCCCTCGTAGATGGTGACCTACCAGTAGATCAGCCACAGATGATGAGCACAGTGGAAACAGCAGGATAACGGAGATTCAATGTCGATAGGATTATTTATTGAAACACAACAGAGCAGCATAAACTGAGAAAAGCCATCTCAAGAGCCAGCCAGCTATCATCTCGCAATCCCTCCCCCTACCAACATTCCAATGGGCGAAACTAAGGATGAGGAGAAGGAAAGGACCAGGGAGAAAAATGCCTTTACAGAAATACACAAAAAGGAAACCTTAAGTATATATTACAGTAATCCTGGCCATCAGTGCTACATTGCAAAGTGGGCAGCAGTATTCTGAGGCCGGGAGGAAAGGAAAGACAGTTGCTTGGGGAACATGGTGATGGGGCATTACTGTAGAGAACCCTTCACTGTTCTCTGGCATTAATGCTGGGAGCATTGCAGGGCGTGAAAGATCTGTGTTGGGCCCAGGAGAGAAAGGAGTGACATGGCAGCATGTGTATGGCATCTCAGCACCCTTAGGAGGGCATTACTGAGGAGGAAACACCAAGTAGCAGCAAAAAGAGGATTTGGAAGGGTCTTCACTGAACTGAGTATGGCACCTATGACATTTCCTCTTTGAGGCAGGAAGAAAGGAGTGGTGGGTTTGGTAAACACCATTGTGAGGACCCTCTTGCTCAAGTATTTCATCACCCACAATTCTTTCTTCAATGCACAAGCCCCAGCTTCACTATTCACTCTCTTTAACCATTCTAATACTCCTTCAGACAATATGTTAATATTTGCTTGCCCACTTCAGTTTCCATTCTATAAAACTCCAAAGTGTTTTAATGCACTGCTCTTCTGCGCCCTACTTGTTTCAGCATTTATCACTATTTTCCCCACTCGTGCTATATCCCAGCACTCAATCTGCCCGTTTCATCGCCCTTCCACCCTAGTACTTCAAACGGTCCTCGGTTCCACCATTCACACATTTACTCAATTCCCTTACGCGACCCTCCCAGTATCCCTTACTCTACCAAGGAATTGCCTGTTCTGTGATTTTAGCTTCCACCCATCTCCATCAATCATTGTTACATTTGTTTAGGGATGGAAGAGACCTGAACTTTTCCACCCAGTACTATCTGCCTCTTAGCCAGCAACATGGTAAGATCTGCAAAACCGGCATGCTATTTTGTGTAGTCCTGACCTAAGAAGAACCAGAAGGGACCCTTGAGGTTGGTACTCTCTCCTTTACAATCAGATATTCCTCTTCAGTCAGAACATATGCAAAAGATCAGCCTCGTCCACCTGACATCTGGGACATCTGTGCAAGACCCCAAGATACCTTCTATGCAGTCTGATGGGCATCAGGTACATGCAATGTAGTATATTAAATTGTGGTAGTTTGGGCCACTGTGTGAGGATAAGACAAAAATGTTTCCCAGTCTCTGTCCGATATGACCCCGTTCGCACCCTTTGCATATACGCCACATAACAATATCAACTGAATCCTAGTCATGTCCTCCATTGCCTGGTAAAGTTTGGTCACTGCTTTGCATGAGCTGACGCGTTTCATTAATGAATAAAGAGCTACATTGTGTCCGTGGGTAACGTTTGTTTGCGTAATATGCTTTGTACAGTGTGAAACACAACATTAAAAGACAACAACTGTCCCAGGTGTTATTGCACATGACTGCTTGAGCTCCTGAAATGTGCAGAATCTACCGCACTCAATTAGGTCCCCAAACGCCTTTACCTCTGAAGCCTCAAAGGCACCCACATGTATCTGACTGTCCAACCTTAGGAAAGCCAGCAGAGACCACAGAGGCATGCCCAGCACAAAAGGCATCCTCGAGTTATTGGGCGATAACCTTCTAGTCTTGTAGTACCTTGCAGATAGTATCAATCTTGAACATTTCACATTTGTGTCATGGGGTCAAATAAACAAAATAGCAGATCTTGTCCTTCCTTTTCAGTTTAACAACATAAAGTTTATTGAGAAAGGGGATAGAGAGAGAAGAAAGATAATATTCATATACCATCATAATAAAGTTAATAATTACAAAACATTAATGTAAAAAACTTTGAATAAACAGAGACAACAATAATTATTGGCAATAACAATGAGATAAAAAAAATTAATTGAGGTTTAGGGACTTCTTCAATCTGAGGATTAGTAAAATATCATCTTCGAGCAGTACAGTTCAAAAATGTTGCGATAGGAAGCCATAGGTCAGGAGATCTAATTTAATAGCAAGAGTAATTGTGTGGACATATACTCTGTCTAGCCTGTGATTATAACAAACTCCATATCACTGCTCCATTGGAAAAGGGGAAAATGTACATATTCCCCCTATGTCACAGACTCGTCACCACTCTCACTTATTCATACATTCATTTATTGGGGGGGCCATAACACCAACACTCATACGTCTCACTCGAATCTGAGCACAGGAGTAAAAGAAGCGCTGGACATGTGGGGGTACCTTGTTATCTATTGGGAATAATTCCTTTACATTATATACATTATATACATTAGCACCTATAGAATCCTGACTTTGACATCAAGGCACTCCACTACTTGGTCGATGGACCAATTAGTTGGACTGGTTGATGGTGATTTTGAACTAGCTAAAACACAATTAAAGCTTTGGAAACATTCTGCTAACTTTCAATACCTTATTAAAGAATCACAAACCCATTTCTTATTAATCCAATTTTAGTTTATCTAATTTAGTTCATTCTGCATTAGCATGTTCAGGGTTACAGTTCAAATAATTAATCTATTTCAGAGACTTCCAAAATTTTGATCTTTAGTATAAAATTTTACATAACATTTATATTTACCGAATTTTGAACATTTGGCGACCTTCCGACCACACAGAATATTATTCCAGTCTCTGTGACAATCTCCAGAAGAACCCGTCAACCCACAGCAATAATCAAAACCCTTCAGATGGAAAAGTGCTCTTGCATTCAAAGGAAACCCAGATAAACCAGGAAATCTCCTTCAGTTTGACGCAGTCCGTACGCCAAAGATGGTCATTCTAACGAACCAACGAATCAACCAACGGATGAACGCCCCCCTCTGCCAGATCATGGACTTTTATACCTTTTTTTTCCTCCTTACTTTTAGGTCAATGTGCAACAATTTAGGGGTAGAAAGTTTTCTGATTGGCTAAACCAATTTCAACTTGCAAGTCTCCCAAATGTTCCCAGGTTTGCCTGTTTCCCAAGAGACAGGGCATGGCATTTCTCAATTGTATTCTTTTTGGTAATTCACAGGCAAAAAGTTCCGAAGAAACAACATGCAAGACTTCTTGTACAGGTCCTTCATTGTCCCCTCGATCGTTCGCACCAGTCTTTGTTTTGGCAGTCCTCCATGTTCCTATCCTTGACAAGGAACTCTCTCGTTTATGTTGGAGGTCGCTTGGAGATCTCCAGAGCCATCCGATTCTGTGCAGTATGCGTCTTGCTCACATGACGGTGGCATCTTCAGAACTCCATCTTAAGTAAAGCGGCCTAGTAGGCCCGAATGCCAACTTAAGCAAAAACAAACATAACAGTAATTAAAATATAGAAATGAAGATTCTAATGTTTAAACCCACACTAACCCCAATGTATATTAGTATTTCCTAGCATATACCAACATTTAAAGCAATAATACTCACCATTCTTCTCTGCTGAAAGCACAAACCATCACAAAAGCAACATAAATCATGCAATTCTCTATTTTACCACGTTCTACAGTTAGTTTGCGTACCACAGTTAATCATTTAATTGTTTGCCATGCAATTAGCATTTTAGTCCCACGTGAGTCTCGTGCTTATCAAGGTGCAAAGGTTGATTAGTCATGCCATTTCACACTAGTTAGTACGAGTTAATGTTTAATATAATCATGTAATTAATTTCATGCAAAAATAGAGGAGGTATACAAAATTTTGTTTTACCTGCTCCATCAATCCCCCCTTTGGTGATTTTTAACATCACCACAAATCACAATAAAATGTCAATTTTTCTACGGAAATGATTTCTCAGTTCCCTTGCATTTGTTACGTTACATCATAGTATTTCCCATCTCATCTTCTCTTGTTTTGTTGTACATGTTTTCTTTCCATTCTTCTAGTTCTATATCTCCTATTTCTCTTTCTCTTATTTCCTTCTCCTTTCTTTTCTCAATCTCTCTTTTTATTTTATTTTGTAACTTTCTTCATTTATACATACACACCCTAGTCTTAATATCAGCATTATCACACAAGTCACTGGTATTAGTATTTTACCCACAAATGAACTACCTAATTTTGTTAATAAACTCTTTATGGTAGAAAAACTTTTACCAAGTTTCTACCAAACACTTTCCACCTCCAGTGGAACAATTTCTTCATGCAAATCAGTTATATTCTTAATGTATTTCTTAAAATGTTGACTTTCGTCAGGAATGTAAGTACAGCAATGTTGTACCTTCAGCATTCCACAGACTCCTCCCTCTTTGGCCAATATAATATCAAGGGCAAGTCGATTTTGCATAATCATAGCTCTCATGGCAACCATTTTGGTATTCACCACTAAGAACCCTCCAGCTGTGCTTGTCGATAAGCGATCCACAACTGTAGACAATTTTCTAATTTTATGTGCATTCAGAGATATTCCAACGGCTGGTATCAGTGCTTCAAAATTATCCCCTATAATTTCTGACCAACTCTCCCTCCTTCTACGTGTTAGTTGTCTACCTATTTCGTGCAAACTGTCCTCTCCCCTTCCCACATGAAATATTTTTGGGAAGACCAGGCCTAGGTAGCATGTACCATACCCGTGGCCCGGTAATCTATAATAAGCCCTGTTCCCACAGATGTAATATATTCCAGGGAATACCGGATCATTTCCTCCTTTAAATCCCCATCCTCCCATGATTTTATATAAGTCATGGCATTCACTTGCACCTACAAAGTAATTATCATAAACAGTGTTATCTCTACTGATGCACAATTTCCCTCTCTGAGGCCAATCTAAAGCCATTGCAGGATTTGTTTCTCCCTTTAAATGGTTTTCTTTTTCAGCATGCCAAAATGTTGTTTCCATATTTTCCCCAAGACACTTTTCTTTGCATCTTAATTCTCCTCTCCTCTACCATGTTCATGAATGTTTTTTGTTCTTTTCTCAGACTACAAGTAAGATTATTCTTAAACGCTTCTTCTAAAGTTAATTCTCTTGTTTCTAAGAAAAATTCACCTAAAATTCTACCAGTAATCACCTTGTTTAGTTCAGGGACTACAGGTATCTGTGAGAAAACATTATCTACATCAGTATAATAGTATTCTAATTTCCCTGTTCTATAGAACAAACTTGCTAACACACTACAAGTTATCCCATATGTCAAAGTAAGGTGATGATAGGAGACACCTTCTGACACAGATGCAGGTAACTGCATACAAACATAACAATCTCTAACTTCCATAGTCTTTACATATTCGTACAGCAACTTTGAAAAAACATTATTAGAGAAATCATTTATAGACTTATCCTTATGGAAATCTGTTCTATCTACCAGTTAAGTAACATGAGTATCATCAATCTCTCCTCTATTAGTCCTGTTCTCGGTGTGGTTTGTTACCTTTTCAAATGTTACTCTAAATGAAACCGTTATTGCTAATATGATCCATACAAGCATTAGTAATCCTGTACAACAAAAACACATTTTACACCATCGTCGGAGAAACCCACATGTAGGTTCTCTACCTTCTGTGTTTGCCATTTCGGAAATGATCAGTGTCTTTTGACAGCCTCTTTTCAGTCACAATTTATTTTCGTCTAAACCTGAGGCTTCGATTGCCTACTTGGTTCTTTCAGTCACGTGTCTTGTCCGGCGTATTAATTCCTTGAGTCTTTCTTTGTCATTTCAATCCGTGCATGGATCGTCTTTGTCTCTGTTTTCACAATCTTGGTTCAGAACTTCCTGATCATCCGTCTCTTCTCTGATATCAGATAAGATAACTCTCAGGATTTCCTAATCTTCTTCTTCTTCAACCACTTCCTGCACAATCACTCCTAGACTTTCTTGGCTATCTGCTTCCTTTTGTATATCAGGAAGTGCCACATATGTCCACTCTGGTGATTTGTACTTCTGGTTTGGTTTCTTTATCCTCTTTGCTCCTTTCAAGTGTGCCTGATCAGTGTCTTCTGATTTCTCTTGACTAGACACTTCATTCACTTGTTCAGCATTAGAAGATTTTATTCTCGTTAGTCGGTATCTCAATCTTTTCAGTTTATTAGGCCAAATTTCTTCTCTCGATGGCCTCTTCAACTTTTTCCCCTTCTCTCCTCGCTCCGTTTTCCAAGCTCTTTTCCTCAAAGTTCTTCCTCCTTGGCTTTCTTCTTGTTCAGTTTCTTCAATATTTTCTTTTATCCTTTCTTGTATTCCCACCTGTTCAGTCTCTGATTCGGAGCTAGTATCGGAAATTTCCAGTCGTCTCCTCAGTGGTATATTCTCCTGCTCCGCAACTTGGCACACATCCGCTTCTCCCGTTCTTGGGGTTTGTCTTGTTCTTGTTTCTTCTGATTCTGACTCAGAAATACTCTTCTTCAGGTCTATTTATAGGACCAGGGACTCCAAGAGTGTGACTAGCATGAATCCAATTCTTTACCTTGGCACACTTCACAGCAGTCGTTGTGGTCAGAATCACTTGACGTGGTTTCCCCCAGCGTGGAACCAGACAATTTCTCCTTCTATGTACTTTGATTCGTACCCAGTCTCCAGGACTCAAATCATGAGCTGGCTTCTTTTCAAGGGTGGTTGCATCGGGTCCAACCTGATGAAACACAGAATGAACGGTATCAGCCAACCCCTTGCAATAATCCAAAACGAAGTCATCAGATATAGGCAGTAGTTTGTAGACAGGAATGAAAACATGTCTCATTGCTCTACCCATAATAATTTCATGGGGGCTCAGACCGGTGCTCCTATCAGGAATCGACCTAATAGTCATGAGCACAAGAGGCAAGACATCTGGCCATTTTAGACCTGTGGCCAAACACATTTTTCCCAATCTGTTTTTAATGGTGCCATTCATTTGTTCCACTACTCCAGAAGCCTCTGGTCGATAGGCACAATGTAGGGTCTGTTGTACATTCAATGCTTCACAAATCAATTTTATAATTTCATTTTGGAAATGCTTTCCTCTATCTGATTCAATTGTTACTGAGAAACCAAACCTAGGAATGAATTCCCTCAATAGAAGTTTCGCTACAGTAACTCCATCACTCCTTCTAGTCGGGTAAGCCTCCACCCAACGTGAAAACAGACAGACGCTTACTAAGACATATCTTAGCCGATTACACGGGGGCATTTCAATGAAATCAATCTGCATTCTGGTGAAAGGACCTCCCTCCCGTCCTATAGTTCCCAAACTCACCACCGTTTTTCTTCCTGCATTATATTGCTGACAGATAAGGCATCTTTGACAAAGGCTTTCAGCTACAAGCCGGAACTTGGCATTATACCAGGTCTGTTTGAAAAGTCTAATCATGGCATCCCTACCTACCTATGTGAGCCTGCCCATGGTACATCCGTGCCATGGTAGAGATCATGCTATCAGGCATTACTGGTCTTCCATCACGATAAACCCAAACTCTGCCTACCTCGCGTAGTGCACATCCTGATTTTATCCACTGTTTCTTTTCCTCTTCTCCTGCCTCTTCCTGTAACTGCCTCACCTCATCCCATGTACTCACAGTGTTAGTAAAAAGCAAGGGACATGAGTTCATTTCCTTTTCCCGATTCCGGTTTAAGGAATTTTGATTCCGGCACAATACTGCGCTATGTCATTCGCAAATTCGTTGCCCGCTGACACGAAGTCTGTGCCCCTTGAATGTGCCGCACATTTTATAACTGCGATTTGCTTAGGCAACTGTATTGCCTCAACAATTTTCCAACCACTTCAGCATTTCTGATTGGAGTTCCACTCGACATCAGGAAACCTCTTTGGGACCAGATCTGTCCAAAATCATGCACCACTCCAAACCCATACTGACTATCAGTAACCACAGTGACTCGTAGGTTCTTTCCCAACTTGCATGCTCGGATCAGTGCAAACAATTCAGCAACTTGAGCGGATTTTACTCCTTTCAGGCAAGATGCTTCCAACACAGCCGCTACAGTACATACAGCATATGCAGCACTCAAAATTCCCTCTCCAGTTCTCAGACATGACCCATCCACAAACATCACATAGTCACTTTCTTTCAGAGGCACATCTTTTATGTCCGGACGCGGCTTAGTGCAAAAATCAAGCACTTCCAAACAGTCATGATCCACATCATCCTTCACTTCCACATTCACAGCATCAGGTAGCAATGTCGATGGATTTACATTAAGGCACCTTACAAGGCTCACATTTGTAGCACCCAGAATGACCTTTTCATATTTAGTTAGACGACTATGCGTCATAAATTGAGTTCGGCTCCTTGTCAAAAGGATTGCAACATCATGGGGAACAAACACTCTCACAGGATATCCCATCACAATTCCTTCACTCTGTTCCAATTTCTTACATGTAGCAGCCACTGCTTTCAAGCAACCAGGCAAAGCTACGGCTACGGGATCTAGTACAGCCGAAAAGTATGCAACCATTCGTCTTAGTTTTCCATGCCTTTGTACAAGCACAGAGAGTGCACATCCATCTCTCTCACTGCAATAGAGCTCAAATTCCTTTTCGTAATCAGGCATTCCAAGAGCTGGTGCTTCACACAAACTGTCTCTCAGCTGTCTAAAAGCCTTCATCTCCTCTTTATTCAGTTTAAGGGGATCTTTCACATCACTTTTTGTCAAGCGTACCAAGGGCTTCGCAATCAGCGAAAAGTTGCTGATCCATTGGCGACAATATCCCACCATCCCAAGAAACATTCTCACTTCTCTCTGAGTCATTGGTGCTCTCATTCCTTTTATTATTCTAATCCTGTCTGCAGTCACTTTCCTCAGGCCCTTTTCAATCTTATTACCTAAGTATTGTACTTTTGCCTTACAAAATTGTAATTTTGATGGGGATACTTTGAGTCCCCCATCTGCCAAATGATTCAACAGTGCAACTGTGTCCACCACACATGCCTCTCGCGTCTTCGATGCCACCAATAGGTCATCGATGTATTGCACGAGCACTGAACTTTCGGGCATCTTCAAATCTTCTAGGGACTTCTTTAGAATCTGATTAACTATTGATGGACTTTCTGTATACCCCTGTGGGATACGGCACCATGCCAAAGTACGTTCACCGAACCGGAACGCAAAAATGTGTTGGCTATCGGGGTGCAATGGGATAGAAAAAAAAGCATGACACAGGTCGATGACTGTCTACCATTCCACATCATGGGGAATCTGATATAGGATTACCAAAGGGTTTGGTACAATAGGACAGCATGGAACAACGATTTTATTCACTTTTCTCAAATCTTGCACTATCCTGAAAGTCCCATTCGGTTTCTTTAAACCCATGATCAGAGAATTACATGGACTACTCATTATTTCTCTCAAAATTCCTTGTTCAATCATCTTGTCCATTACTGGCGTTACTCCTGCGATTATTTCTGGTGTCAGTTTATACTGAGGAATATTCGGGTAGTTTACTCCTTCTTTTACAGTTATTTTCACAGGATCTACTCTTTTCATCAATCCCATATCTTCTCCTATGAAATCCTATACTTCGGGTTTTACTGTTTCTTCAATTCCTGAGGCAATTCCTCCAGATCAAATACAACAAATGCCTCAGTAGTTTCAGGTTCTAAGTTTGCCATTGTCATTCTATACAGTACATCCTCATCAGGAGTTTCAAAAGCTATGCCATCAAGGGTACAGAAAATAGCGCAATTCATTTTGCACAACAAATCTCTCACTAACAAATTCACGGGGCTAGTGTCACACACGACAAATCGATGCATGTCGGTGAATTTCCCTATTTTAACTCTAACGGGATCGGTAAGATACGTTTTTATCTGTCTATTTGAAACTCCAACTACTTGGATTGTGTCACCAGAGAGAGGAAGATTTTTAACGTCAGCTGATCTAACATTTGAACGAGTAGCATCAGTATCCACTACAAAAGTAATATTTTCATCATTTATCTTTCTTCCCACAAAGAGTCCTGTCTGGTCTACCTCTAGAGTTGCGTCAAGTATGCACTCCTCTTCCTCTCCTAGGCACCGTCAATAACTCTCGTCTGACTCACTCTCATCGCGCTGTAGTCAATACTGCGAAACAGCACTAGCGCGCGGCAGCTTCGTTACCTGTTCCTTGGTGTAGAATCCTGTCTCATTACTGTATCTTTGAGGATTTACGCTCTGTGGAAAAGGTGGCTTTGGCACCTGACACTGTTGGGTAACAACCTGCTGCCGTCGCGGCGGTTGACAACTCACCTCATTCTGCACCTGTGGATTCAATGATGCATTATCACCATTAGCACTCGGGGGCAATTTACACTTGGATTTCCAATGCCCTAATGTTCCGCAGTTATGACATAGCCATTTCTTTTTAGCTTCCTCTAAGCCACGGTTACTCATAGTACGGCCCGCGGGCTGCCAGCGGCCCGGCACGCCTTCCTTGGCGGCCCGCGGACCTTGCAGACATCCTACCTAAAATTAGCAAACACTGCCGGGTGCAGCAGCCCGGACTCTGAGACTCTGCTCTGTGGAGGCTGGGGCATAAGACGTGAAATACAACAAAGGTTTATTAACATGTAAATGGTCTTTTAAAGACCTGTGAAGTACTCGGTGCGGCTGTGTGTGCACACTGGGAAGCTGTCTCAGCCCGGGCTGAGGGCTGACACACACACAGGGTGAGATGACAGAAGGTGACGGAGGGAGGGAGAGGGAGACAGAGGGAGAGGGAGACAGAGGGAGAGGGAGAGAGACAGAGGTTGACAGAGGGTGACAGAGAGAGGGAGACAGAGAGGCGCAGTCTGGGGGAGACAGAGGGAGGGAGGCAGAGGGAGGGAGAGGAAGGGAGGCAGAGAGGGAGGCAGAGAGGGAGGCAGAGAGGGAGGCAGAGGGAGACAGAGGGAGGGAGACAGAGGGAGGGAGACAGAGGGAGGGAAGGAGACGGAGGGAAACAGAGGGAGGGAGGGAGACGGAGAGAGACGGAGGGAGACAGAGGGAGATGGAAGGAGAGGGAGGGGGAGGGAGAGAGGGAGAGGGAGGGAGACAGATGGAGGGAGGGAGAGGGAAGGAGACGGAGGGAGAGAGACGGAGGGAGAGAGACAGGGAGGGAGACAGGGAGAGATAGAGGGAGGGAGACAGAGAGAGAGACGGAGGGAGAGAGACAGAGGGAAGGAGATGGAGGGAGGGAGACAGACAGGGAGGGAGACAGAGGGAGAGAGACAGAGGGAGAGGGAGAGAGACAGAGGGAGGGAGAGAGACAGGGAGAGATAAAGGGAGGGAGAGGGAGGGAGAGAGACAGAGGGAGAGGGAGGGAGTGAGACACAGAGGGAGAGGGAGGGAGGGAGACAGAGGGAGAGGGAGGGAGACAGAGGGAGGGAGAGAGACAGGGACAGATAGAGGGAGGGAGACGGAGGGAGGGAGACGGAGGGAGGGAGGGAGACAGAGGGAGGGAGAGGGAGGGAGAGGGAGGGAGACAAGGAGGGAGGAAGACGGAGGGAGACAGAGGGAGGGAGACGTAGGAAGGGAGACGGAGGGAGGGAGACAGAGGGAGGGAGACAGAGGGAGGGAGACGGAGGGAGGGAGAGGGAGGGAGGAAGAGGGAGGGAGACAGGGAGGGAGACAGGGAGGGAGGAAGACGGAGGGAGACAGGGAGGGGGGAAGACGGAGCGAGACAGAGGGAGGGAGACGGAGGGAGGGAGACGGAGAGAGGGAGGGATGGAGAGGGAGGGAGGGAGTGGGAGGGAGACGGAGGGAGGGAGGGAGGGAGGGAGGGAGGGAGGGAGGGAGAGGGAGACAGAGGGAGAGAGACAGAGGGAGAGGGAGGGAGACAGGGAGAGAGACAGAGGGAGAGGGAGGGAGACAGAGGGAGAGGGAGGGAGACAGAGGGAGGGAGACAGAGGGAGAGGGAGGGAGACAGAGGGAGAGGGAAAGACGGAGGGAGGGAGGGAGACAGGGAGGGAGGGAGACAGAGGGAAAAAGAGAGGGAGATAGAGGGAGGAGGCGACAGAGGGAGGGCGACAGAGGGGGAGAGGGAGACAGAGAGGGATGAGGGAGACAGAGGGAGGGCGACGGAGGGAGGGAGACAGGGAGAGAGAGACACGGAGAGCGAGGGAGAAGGAGGGGGAGGGAGAGAAGGGGAGGGAGAGAGGGGGAGAAGGAGAGGGAGAGGGGGAGAGAGAGAGAGAGAGAGAGAGAGAGAGAGAGAGAGAGAGAGAGAGAGAGAAAGAGAGAGAGAGAGAGAGAGAGAGAGATGTGTGTATGCCGGGTCTGGTGGCTCAGTGGACGAAGGCGTCTGCTGCAGGGACCTGTGTTCAACCTCATAGTCACCATTTTTTTTTTGCTTTAGCCCCGCCCCTCCCCCTCTGACTCTGCCCCCGCCGGTGCGGCCCTCAGCCACAAACCAAACTGTAAATTTGGTCCCCGAGAGAAAGTTTGTGAGTACCCATGCTCTAGGCTGATTTGTCCCTTTCCTTTTCCAATATTAGGTTTTTGTCTAGCTTGGCCCATGCCATTAGCTTGCTCAATCAGCTGGGCTTCTTGTCTCTCCGCTACCTTAACTTGTGCCCACATTGCCTTCTCTTTCAGTTTACGTTGTTTAGCTTCGATTTCATCACTAAAATATTTTGTATGTCGTAACCCTTCATCTATCTTTTTATTCTGCCAATCCACTGTATGTTGTTTGATCATTTCGCTTACCTCAGGTCTTAAACCATAGACAAATCGATATACAAAATGACTTAGGTCCTTCTGAGTTAATTTCTCATCTCCACTGTATTGCTTAAAGGCTAACAGTAACCTTTCATAGTAAGCATGAACAGATTCTTTAACCTCTTGGTGAGTTCTGTCAATTTTTACCCAGTCAGTTTCTTTTGGCGGCACTTTATTTTTCAAAAAAGTAATTACCTGTTCATATTTCCTCATTACCTCCGGATCAGGGGCTCCCGTCTTAGGATCCCTAGGGTACTCTTGAGTTGGCTAACCTATTGTAAGTTTACATTCTGCCCATAAATCTGCAGGTACAATTATATCAAAAAGACCATTCAGATCTATCCACAACACTTTCGACAGTTTAACAAATCTTTCTACCTGTCGGTACCATTCAACTGGTTTTTCCCTTAAGCTCGGAAAATCATTGGTAAATGACAAAATATCCTGCCTAGTCCAGGGAACATGTACATAACTCCCTCCTGGGATCTCCCTCATGGGATATTCAGTTACCACTGGCTCCTTTTCTCTTATTGGAAATGATGAAAAAGCCTTATCTGTCCTATCCTCTCTCTTTCGGAACCATCTACTTTTCCACCTATCTACATCCCCCCATTTCCATAACAAGGCAATCACTTCTTTAATTTGAGTCAATCTCCCCGCAGTATTCAGATTTTCAATATCCTTTTCAGAAAAATCTACCCTATTTGGTTTCTGTAATGATCTTATTTTCTCAAAGTCAATACTCATTTCACTTGCTGTCTCTTCCAGTTTCTCATGCAAATTCCTCGCTCTCCAAGTTATACTTTTGCAGAGGAATATTAGCTCCTCATCCTGATATGCTTTTCATTTTTCAGTTGTAAGAGTCCCTACTATTAATTCTTCCAAAGTTACCTTTAACTTTGCCACATCTAAAGGTTGAGGTTCTATATCTTTTCGCTGTAAACTTCTTAACCAATCACTTAATTCTTCAGAAGTGGGACCTACAGGGGTTATCTCACTTCTTATTCAATCCGTATTTCTCTCTGGGGTTTCTGTTGCTGATTCTGTTGTCATCAGTGTCTTACTTGCTGGACTTTGATTTACAGTCAAATTTTAAGGAGTACTTAAACCTGATGTTCCTGCCATATTTTTCCATGCATTTCCTCCAGATCCACTTCTTTCTGTCTCGATTTGTCTACCGCAATTGTAGGGAACTGTTAAACAATGCTCACTATCTTTCTGTTTATCAAAGACAGGCATCACTGGCCCTATAGTTACAGGTACGGTCACTGCTTCCATATTTTTGGTTAATTCTCTAATTTTCTCAGTTACTTCCAGAGTAGTTCTAGCTAGTTCAACCGAATTTTCATTTCCAGTCCTAACGGGTTGTGGCATTTCAGAGTCTCTAAATGGATTAATTTTTCCCAAACAGGGTGGCGTTTGCTCAAGATTTTTATTTAGCATGGTTTCTTTTACCAGCACACTCGGCGTCAGCAACGTAGAATTTGGCTGATATGGGGTAGGATTTTTATAAAACATGTCCTCCAACACTTCAGCCTTAGATTCACTCACACCATATTTATAACCTTCTGATCCTGTATTGTTTCTCTTTTCTGTACACTTTCTGCCACTTATCTCTTCAGTATGTCTCAGAGGAAACATGCCATCAGTCATATTTGCATTCCGCCATCTTCTCATTCTGTCATCATGACTTTCCTGCCCACACTGTCTACCAAACATGTAATTATACCTTCTTCCACTCCGATGCCGTTCCCTTTCATACATCTCTTCTTCCCACTCCGTCAAAGCCACGAACTGAGTAGGTCTAGGTCTCGGTTCTAACCTCATCATTTTTTCTCTTTCTCTTAAGTTTCTTAATACAGCCAAACTAAACGAACCACTTTCTGGAAACGCTAGCACTCTATCCTCTTTTGTATACTTTGCCCAATTCAATAACCAAATACATGTATGGTACCCATATTTCGCTACCATAAAAGATGCAGGCGATTTCGGTGGAGGAAGTATCTGCCCTTCCCTAGTCACAATCGGCTTCTCCCTTTTAAATAGATTTTTAATTTTTCCAAACCATGATTTTTTCTCTTTCTCAGGTGGATCATAGTACATCATTTTTATTTTTTCCCTGTTCTGAATCACTAGGCTTTTTCAAATCACTTCCCTTGTGGCTATTACGTATGCTCTCCAATCCCAGCGCGACTCACACTAACGCACCAATCCTATGCGTAAGTCACTCCTGATGTTCTCCAATCCTAGGGTGACTCACACTAACGCACCAATCCGGGGCGTCTACGTCACACTGGCAAATTCTCCACTCCTAGTGCGGCTCACACCAACGCACCAATCCGTGAAAGCTTTGTCTCTCTACGGCTGGCCAATCCCAGCGCGGTCTTTCTGACGTCAGCTTTTCTCGCTACTCCTGCTTCTGCTGACCCCTCCTTTACAAATTTTATTGGCAAATTTTCCTTATGTTTCTTTCAATCAAATCTGTTAGTAACAACATAAAAACACCACCATTGCCTGTTTCGCTAAACCAAAGTGATAGTTTTATTCATTTACACAAGAATTCTGTATTTCCAGTAGGCAGCGCTTACCTCTACCCTACCACAGAATTATTCCGTTTCGCCGATAAAGTAGCACTTCCCTCTACCTTACCCTTCTAACAAGCAAAAAGGCTAACCGTTTCTCTGGGGATAAAACACATGTGGAGACTACAATGCTCCTGAGAATTAAAGCCAGAGTTTCACAAGAGAACCTATTGCTATTTCACTTACACACATTCATACGGACAAAGTTGTCCATTCGCACAAGAATTCTGTATTTCCAGTAGGCAGCACTTACCTCTACCCTACCACAGAATTATCCTGTTTTGCCGATAAAGCAGCACTTCCCTCTAACATAAAGTGTTAAACATAAGTCAATAATCACCAAACCAATGCAATAAAACCATCAATCTGCTATCAGAAAACTGCTCCAGCGGAAAAGGGCAAATTTACATATTCCCCCTATGACACAGACTCGTCACCACACTAACTTATTCATACATTCATTTATTGGTGAGGCCCATAACACCAACACTCAAACGTCTCACTCGAATCTGTGCACAGGAGTATAAGAAGCGCTGGACATTTGGGGGTACCTTGTTATCTATCAGGAATAATTCCTTTATATTATATACATTATATACATTAGCACCCATAGAATCCTAATTTTGACATCAAGGCACTCCACCACTTGGTCGATGGACCAATTAGTTGGACTGGTTGATGGTGATTTAGAACTAGCTAAAACACAATTCAAACTTCGGAAACATTCGGTTAACTTTCAATACCGTATTAAAGAATCACAAACCCATTTCTTATTAATCCAATTTTAGT
This sequence comes from Triturus cristatus, assembly GCF_964204655.1. Classification (NCBI taxonomy): domain Eukaryota; kingdom Metazoa; phylum Chordata; class Amphibia; order Caudata; family Salamandridae; genus Triturus; species Triturus cristatus. Next base: position 825,393,290 of record NC_140584.1, on the reverse strand, counting down.
TTATCTAATTTAGTTCATTCTGCATTTGCATGTTCAGGGTTACAGCTCAAATAATTCATCTATTTAAGAGACCTCCAATCTTTTGATCTTTAGTATAAACTTTTACATAACATTTATATTTACAGAATTTTGAATATTTGGCGACCTTCCGACCACACAGAATATTATTCCAGTCTCTGCGACAATCTCCAGAAGAACCCGTCAACCCACAGCAATAATCAAAACCCTTCAGATGGAATTCTTGCATTCAAAGGAAACCCAGATAAACCAGGAAATCTCCTTCAGTTCGACGCAGTCCCAACGCCAAAGATGGTCTTTCTAACGAACCAACGAATCAACCACCGGATGAACGCCCTCCTCTGCCAGATCATGGACTTTTATACCTTTTTTTTCCCCCTTACTTTTAGGTCAATGTGCAACAATTTAGGGGTAGAAAGTGTTCTGATTGGCTAAACCAATTTCAACTTGCAAGTCTCCCAAATGTTCCCAGGTTTGCCTGTTTCCCATGAGACCGGGCATGACATTTCTCAATTGTATTCTTTTTGGTAATTCACAGGCAAAAAGTTCCGAAGTAACAACATGCAAGCCTTCTTGTACAGGTCCTTCAATGTCCCCTCGATCGTTCGCACCAGTCTTTGTTTTGGCAGTCCTCCATGTTCCTATCCTTGACAAGGAACACTCTGGTTCATGTTGGAGATCGCTTGGAGATCTCCAGAGCCATCCGATTCTACGCAGTATGCGTCGCGCTCACATGACGGTGGCATCTTCAGAACTCCATCTTAAGTACTGTGGCCTAGTAGGCCCGAATGCCAACTTAAGCAAAAACAAATATAACAGTAATTAAAATATAGAAATTAAGATTCTAATGTTTAAACCCGCACTAACCCCAATGTATATTAGGATTTTCCTAGCGTATAGCAACATTTAAAGCAATAATACTCACCATTCTACTCTGCTGAAAGCACAAACCATCACAAAAGCAACATAAATCATACAATTCTCTATTTTACCACGTTCTACAGTTAGTTTGCGTACCACAGTTAATCATTTAATTGTTTGCCATGCAATTAGCATTTTAGTCCCACGTGAGTCTCATGTTTATCAAGGTGCAAAGGTTGATTAGTCATGCCATTTCACACTAGTTAGTACGAGTTAATGTTTAATATAATCACGTAATTAATTTTATTCAAAAATAGAGGAGGTATTCAAAATTTTGTTTTACCTGCTCCATCACCACCATGCCTGAAATGATACATTCAAAGCATCTTTCCATGTTTTTGTAACTTGTTGAAAGGCAATCACAAGGAGTAAATCAATGATACCAACAGCCTTAGACTGAGTGTCCTAATATTCAGAAACACTTCCTAAAAAGAGATTAATAAAATTGAATGGGATGTGTGTGTGTGAAAAATCGTATTGATCCGTTTCCAAATTTGTAACCAAAATTGATAAATAGGAGGGCACTCAAATAGCATATGTTTCAGATCTGCTGGCGCAGTGGAGCCTGACCAGCATGTTGGTGGAATAGTAGAGCCTATCCTATGTAGTGCAGCAGGAGTGATTAAAAGCCTATTGTAGATTTAAACAAATAGTGTTTGAGTAGTATTAGCTGCTCTAGAGGATTTCTTTATTTTATTCTAAATCCTTTTACAGATTGAGATTGAAAATGTAGTTTGTAATTCAATTTCTCAAAAGTGTTCCACCTCTGTTTCATCCCTAATATTTCAGAGAGCGGTCAAATGCTTGAGATGCGGAAGGGGATGTATACAACAATTTATTGGTGGAGAAGAGTTAGAAATATGAGGAAGATTAATATATGAAGATTGAATTGCAGAAATTAAGGATGTGTATTTGGTTTGATAGGAAAGCGGAAAAGAAAAATGAGATTGAGCTACAGAAAAAGTGATACAGATATCATGTTGAAAAAGCTGGAAGATCCATTTGAGGCCTTTAGCATGCCAATCTTTCTAAAAAATGGTTTTATTGTTCAACTTAATAAACACATTATGCCACATTGACGATTGTAAAAAAAATCCTTTAGGAGTTCTATAAGAGATAAGAATGGGTTGAAGTACTTTACAAGTATTCTTAAAAATCGGAAGAGATAATGATGAATGTCTGGACGTAAAAGACAGTGTTTCCATTAGTGAGAAAGGGTGAAAGAAAGTTTTTTCAAAATCAATTCATAAAGGAGTTTGGAACAAATCATCTTCTTGTAACAAAAGGGAAGTTTGTTTAAGAAAAAAGCTTAAATGATAAGTGTGAAAATCCGGAAAGTTAACCCCCCCAAATGCTTAGGTTTCTTAGGACATCCGAGGTTTTTTGTTATACCATAAAAATTTGGACAGGATAGAGTATATTTTTTTATAGTGAAAAAGAGGAATATTTACCAGTATATTAGAGAGATAAAATAAAATTAGAGGTACTAACATCATTTTTATGGTGTCCAAACGACCCCACCAAGACGAAAATAAGGGGTTCCATCGAGAGGAGAGTGAATTTAACACAGTCAGTAGAGACTTAAAATTTAAAGAGACCATATCTTTGATGGAGTCAGTAAACCACAATCCAACATATTTAATTTTATCTGGATTCCAGTGAAAAGAAGAGAAAGCAAAGTCTGTATGAAAACATAGTCTATTTAAAGGAAAGATTTCACATTTATCAGCATTTAACTTATAACCTGAGACAGATGCAAAATTGTCCACTTCTTAAAGAAAAGCTGGTAAAGATGTTTGAGGGTGAGAAATAAAAAGCAAAATATCATCTTTGTAGACAGAAAGTTTGAACTGTTTATCACCATAAACAAAACCCATTATATCTATATTGGAACAAATTGTTATTGAAAAAGGTACTAAATCAAGAATAAATAATAGATGGTAAAGAGGGCAATCTTGTCGAATACCTCTAATAAGAGGGAAGAATGGAGACATAAGACCATTAGCTAGAATAGAGGATTTGAGGGAAGAATACAACAAAGAAACATAACTAATAAATTTAGACCCAAAACCAAACCAGGAAAGTGCGGAAAAAATGAAAGGCCAACTGACTTGATCAAAAGCTTTTTATGCATCCAAAGATATCGTTGCTAAAGAAGATTTATATGATTTAGACTTACTAAGAACATTAAAAAATAATCTTGTGTTATCTGAAAGATGTTGACTTTTGATGAAGCCACACTGCTCCTTCCCAATTAGATGAGGTAAGATAGGATTTAAGCGAACAGCAAGAATTTTTGAAAATATTTTATAATCTAAATTAATTAGGAATATCTGGTGATAATTTTTACATAATCTACGATCTTTGTTGTTCTTAGGAAGTAGACATATTAAGGCTTCTTGAAATGAACCACACGATGTCTGATTAGATATAAAATAGAGGAAAGATGGTGTAATTTTGGTATTAGAAGTTTGGAAAAATGGGAATAAAATTCTATAGTGAAACCATCAGGTCCTGGGGCTTTAACACGCTTAATCAGACGAATAGCATTAGAATTCTCTTGAATTTGAATATCGGCATCCAAGGAGGAGAAATCCATGTCAGGATTGGTAGGGGGAGAAATCGATGATAGGTATTGAAAAGCTTCCCGGTGATAGATTGAGATTCCTGGGTATAGAGGGTCTGAAAGACTTGAATACATTCCGAAAGTACATCTTCATTTTTATGAATAGTTCTGTTGGTGGAAGTAAGTAGAGCATCAATTTTAGTACGTTCTTTTCTAATTTTAAGGTAATTAGCAAGAAGCTTTCCGGCCTTATTCTGATCACCATAATATTTGGCAGTGGACTTTAATAAATATGAATTAGCCAGTTCTGTGGAAAGGCAATTGAATGCAAATTTATCTTTGACTAATTCATCAAGATCAGTGTTAGATTTAGAATTATAAAAGGAAGATTCTAATTGTTTAATACATGAAATAAGTGCCTTTGAGTTAAAGGAAGATCATTTGCATTTCCGGGCCACAAAGGAAATAATGAAATCTCTAGGAGCAAATTTAAAATTACCCCAAATAGTTTTGAAACCCCGTACAAGAGGTCTCTCGCTGCGCGAGCTCTTCTACGCACTGCAACGCTAGGCGCGAGACCTAATAAACAAGGTTGTGATTCTGTCTTCACTGCATATATGTGAAACTTTATAAAAAAGATAGAGAAAAAAAGAAAATAAAGACAAGAATCACAACCTTCTGTTTCTGGGTTATTGTTGTGGTGCATCCATACCTTTCAAATTGTCATTTGTAACCATGCACATTGGCAGCAGTTGCTTTTAGTGTGCGCACACATTGCTGCATAATTATGCTTAACGATACTATTTTGAACAACGCGTCAGGTGCAGTCTTTATGGTCCGGTGCCTTTGCTTCATTGGTAATTAAAAAAAAAATCCGACAGTGTATTCCCCCCATTGACTGTTATTGAAACAGGCAAATTAAGGAAGGAAGCATCCAACAATTAAGCTATTTCTGGCTTTAAAAGTCAGGATTCTACCGCTTGAATCTGGTCTAATCGCGTATACGAATAACGCTAAATTGGAGTTACATGTGTATGGTCACGAACTACTGAACATGGGAGGGTTTAACACAATGGGTAACTACTGACTTGTAAGGGGACCGACCGCCACCTAAAAGCACATTATCTATACCTCAGAATATGACTGCTGTTGTATGATGGGACAGCATAAAGCTTTGCACACGAGCCGTAGACCCCGCCCCCTCTGTTGCTGGGGACCTGTTGCCATGGAGCTCTGCGCCTGTCCGCGTGCGCAGGCGGAAGTGCCCGGATGAGCCGCCGCCATCTTGCCACGGACGGAGAGAGACAGGGAGCGGCGCCCGGAGCCCCAGAGTGAATCCGCGTCCATCCGCCCCGCCGTGTGCCACCCCTACCCCACACAGCATGGAACAAGAGCGCGAGGACCGCGTGTACCAGGCCAAATTGGCCGAGCAGGCCGAACGATATGACGGTGAGAACCGCGCCCGGGCCCAGCCGACCGGCACAAAATGGCGGCCGCTCTCAGGCGGGTGGAGGCGCGAGAGATTGGGTGGGCTGTAAAGAAGCAGGTAGGGGGACAGTAAATGAGACGGGTAACCTTCTAGGGTTAAGGGCAAGGAGGTAAAGCAGTGTGATTAAGAACCCTGCTGGTCAGGAAGGAGCAGGTGTAGGTTTACTGCAAGAATTCGTGAGGAGAGTGATGTTGAATGTTTAGCGAGGAAGCAATACAACTGTATAGAAGATTAGTGTGCATTGGGGTGTGCCAGGGAGTGTCGAAAGATAATGAGCAGCTGTTTAAATGAAGGGAGTGTCCCCAGAAAACAAGTGGGTCGTACTGGATGTAAAGGCGGGTGCGACTGAGCTCTTCCTGGGGTCGATAATGAAGAGGCTGTTTGTGGATGAAGATGGATGTGTTTCATGGGCGTAGACTGGGTGGGCCAGTTAGTGAAAAGGCAACGCTGTCCATTGGTTGGAATGGCTGGTTTGTCATTTTTTAATGGCGACCTGCACTAGCTACCTGGGTGCAGCATTGAAAATGTGTTATTAGGGAAGATGAAATGTGGAAATAAGAGGCATTCGGCGGTGAACCCACCACATACATGCACTTCTGGACCGCGTGCGTTAAATAATGGTGTTTGTCGAAATGCTCTGGCGATCAGAGGAGCCCATGGGAACCGATAAGTGGTTATCTCTGAAAAATACTAACGTTGTAGCAGAAGACTTGTACACTTTCGTCTGGGATGTTGGCTCAAGAGGCCAGTGGTGTTAACAGTCACTTGAAGACCGACGCTGTTTGTAACAGTCTCGATCAGTTGGCTGGCAGCTCAAGGAGTTCAGTGCAGAATATTCTCCTTAGTATTGTTTAATTGATGAGAATGTCTATTGTGCTTATCAGTTTGCTGGAGGTTGGCTGAGGCGTGAAACAGCTGATCAACGTTGGCTTGTGAGGTCATGAGTTATTATCCTCCCTCCGTGGCGAGTTTGGACCAGAGATTCATTTGTGTACATCAGTTTAATGGGTGATGTGTTATCAGCGTGTTGGCCAGTGGTGCCATCAATCAATTGTGTTGTACGCCATGACCATCGGTTATTGTACTGGAATAAAGAGTGGTTTATTCCCTCCTAGGCTGCATGTGACATGAGTGTTAACAGTTCTGATGTTTAAAACGTTGGCGGAACTTCTATTCTGGAGCGCACAATGATGAGTGTATTTAGAATTTAGGCAGGGTGGTATACCCTGTTATTTAAGGCTCCGCTATATTGACGTGCGCTAAGTTGTACTCGAGTGGTCTACATGCAGTGTCAAGTGTGACTGATCTAGGCCACATGGCAAAACACTTTACGTTGGCCTGTTCGTTCAGTTAATGATTCTGAAAGATAACATTCACCACCTCCCTGTTGAGTAAATCTGGATGGACTGCCATTGCAGCATGGCACTTGCATTGGAACACTATTTATCATGCAGGATGTGATTCCCGTGACAGAAGGAACGCGCATCATTCACTGATCGATGCACGTTTGCGCAGTATAGCACCGACAGCGGGCATACGTTCATTCCATCTTGATATTTGGGTCTGGTAGAACTCCATGAAGCGCGACACGCTATTGTTTGCTAAAACGTTTTGGGTCTGGTGTGTCTGCAGGATGTCGCTGGTAGAACTTCAAATGATCACCCTGGTGGGCGCGTCCGTCAGGCCTCGTCCTGTGCGGTACCTTACACAGACCAGTCACTTATATTGGACGCAGCGACTGCAAAACCTGAGACGTTTATTTTAATAAACATGTTGATTATGTTGATTTTTTATTTGAACGCTTTATTATGTTCCTCCAAAATATTAATTGTGGTTTGGCTGCCAAAACCTGTCGACATCCGCCCATGTTTCGTCAGAGGCTTGGGATTTTTTTTTTTAAAGTGTTTTATGAAGTGAGTTCTTGTTCTCTCGCCTATTGTCACTTGAATTGAGGTCTGACTTTACAGTCGGGACAGGTGAGATTTTAGTAGTACCAAGATGGGACATCAAAACGGGGACATGCTTTTGTGCATTTTGACATATCAATGCGGTTTAACTATTTAGCAGATCAGCGTGAAATTCGTCGAGTGCCAGTTAGGGCTGTTGACTTAAGTGACAAATTGATGCCCTTGTCCAGCATTCCATAATTTTGATGTGAAAAGCTGTCACGTCAATGAAAAACCTCAAAGGTAACACCAACATTAATTCTTAGGTCCGGAAGAGGGATAATTAAGCATAAATATATCACTAAAACTTTAACGCAACCTTTACTTCGTCTGTACAGAAATCGCTTGGCAAAGGTCGATACTATGACACACGAGCTGCAAAAATAACATTTTTATTTCTTGTACAAAATATATTTATTTTCACAATTCGTAATAAATATACATATTCACATTGCACAATTATTTCTTTATCATAAGCTCAACAACTATTAGTCGCATACATACCCAGCAACCCCACCTCACCCACTCACTAAGTTCCAAGGAACCAATTACAATCCGATCAGATCAATGCATATGCCGCATCTGTTCAACAATACTGGGTCATTTATTATCAATGGACTATACAAGGAAACTGCGATCTATTTACTGCCACGTCTGTGGCCTAAGTGAGAATATTTTTATTTAAGGAGAAAACACAGAGATGCGACACTGTATCTTGCACTTCTGTAAGATTCGGGTTTATAGTGTGGCAGGGCTGCCATGATTAGGCTGGGGATGTGATCTATGGGTTTGGTTTCGCAATGGGTGGAGACAATAGAGCGTTGGGTTGCAAGGCAGAAAGTTGACTGCTGGCACGGTTTAGTACCCCTGCATCTTTGTGGGCATAACTCATTGCCCTCCCTTTTGTAGAAAGGGGTGAGGCGTTGTGGAATTTATTTGGCATAGCCATGTGAATCCTGTCATGCATACGAGCCTGGATGAAGCTCTAGACTGGATTTTCCATATTTGAGTCTTGTATCAGTTTGCAGTAGCCATTAATACTTTGTAGGAATCTGTTGTGTATGTAATCCAAGAGGTTAGCATATTTGCCCACTGCTTTTCTATCCAATACCGAAGCAGGTGCATTTGATTGTATGCTCATCTGGTTAATAAGACCGACCTGCATCTGCACATACTTCTTGAAAACGTTCTCCACAGGCCTATAGATGACAATACAAGAATTTTTTTTCTTGAATAAAGTGCAACTCTGTTTTAAAAAGGCATGGGATGCATCCAACATACCTTCCACTCAGGGGCACATAACAGCTTGTCTCGTATCGACTACCTCCTTGTTCCAGCATCCCAAATAGGCGACATCCGAGAGATTAAACATATGTCGAGGGGTATTTCTGACCACTCTCCCATATGGATGGAACTGGTCCTGGGTGAGAAACTGATGAGGAGCAGCGCTCGAAAAATTATTTCATTTTTACTAGACCTGCAGGGCTAGTAACCTAAAAAATTTACTCAACCTAAATGAAATGCACTTGACCTCAGTCTCTGAAAGCGGAGCAAATGTGACAAGTTAACAAGATTTAAAGGCATTTTCATTGCTCATTCAGTTTGTAAGCAATAAAGATGCCTTTAAATCTTGCTATCTTGTCCCATTTCCTCTGCTTTCAGAGACAGAGGTCAAAAGTCAGTTTGTCTTCCTACTCGCCAGACCTAAAAATAGCTAGTCCTAATTAAATCTGGCTCGCAAATGCAAGCGGGGCGAGTGGTAAACCCCTGGCACCCAAGAAATCCTGTGGTCAAAAAGGCACTATTGCAAGCTATAGACAATTATTTCCTGGAAAACAAGAACTCAGTACCCTCATCCCAAACTCTGTGGGAGGCCTTTAAAACAGTGCTTAGGGGGCAGGCGCTCTCACTGATTGCAGGTGCACGAAGAGAAAAATCAAGATCTGGTCTGTCTGGAAAATGAGATCCTCCTCCTGGAAAAGTGGGGGCGGGGACGCAGAGAGGTTACACACCCTAAAACTCAAAAGGGACGAATGCAAAGCTATTGCCACTGATATGGCCAATACTTTGGGCAGAGACGAGGACGGAAGACTGTAGGCCTGGGGGACAAAGCTGGGAAGTTGCTTGCCTGGTTAGATAAGAAAGAGATGACAAGTAGACTGGTACCAGAGAGATCCGAAGAGTCGGGTGGGAAAATAACTGATCCGCAAGAAATAGTCAACAAGTTTGAGTATTATCGCTCCATATACCGGGCGAGTTCGACCCTAACGGAGGACGACTCCCTGGCCCTGCTTTCTGATACACAACTCCCCAGACTCACCACAAAAGAAAACAAGCATTTGCAATACAATAGGTCTCGCAATTGCGAGATTTTGAGCTATTGGTATTGCAAATGAGACTGCCTTTTATTTTGTGTTTTAAAAACCTGCAATAATAAAAGGCATTTTGTCATTTACAATACCAATAGGTCAAAATTTCAATAATGCGAGACATATTGTATTGCAAATATTTGTTGTTTACAAGCGCCCCATGCTGGCTTTCACGTTAATGGAGGTCATGTCACTTTCTTAAGACGAGCCGTGCCTAAAGAAATGTCTGCGGCAGCTATCGAAGTGAATGCGCGGCATGGGGCACTTTTACCCCAAAATAGCATTTGTTTGTCAAGTTGACAAATGTTTTTTTTTTTGTAAAGCTCCCTGTGAAACCGTGCATGGCACGCTGAATGTTGCAGGAACGCATGTAGTGCCTGCAGTAGGAGAAACCATTAAAGAAAATAGTGCTTATAGAATAAATAAAACTTAACCTGCAACAATCGAAGTAAAAGGGCCAGTCCTCATGGAAGGTTAGAAATTAAGACAAGGCAGTGCTAAGGAGGGACTAACAAGCCTATTAACGAATTAGAAGGCAGCATTTAGGAAGGACAATGGAACAAGCCAATGACATGTTGGCGGGGCTTCAAGTTCATAAAGCATGGCTCGCAGAGAAGCGCACGCGCTTCCCATGCTCGACCTTAAAAGTGAAAAGCGGCTCAAGGGGGTAGAGAAAAATGAGAAAAATGTGGAAAAGGAGCAGATGTTGAATTGGAGAAGGCATATGTCACACTCCGCTTTGTCAAAGGGGATAACACTACGCTTTATCGTGCATTATCTGTATTTTAATGTTTTACTTGGAATCGGTGGTTGTTTAATTGTTCCCTGTGGCCTTGTCTGCAAATGAAGAGCCCCTTTTTCATCAAAATATGTAACCGCATAATTCATCTGTTTGACGTACAGCATCATGGGTAATTTATTCTTTAGAGCACTAATTTAAAGCCCTGATTCTCTGTGAAGTTTTGAAGTGATTGTTGCATGGAGAAAGCTATTACTTGCAATTGAGTTGAGCTTATTCTTACGGTTCTAGTTACAGCTTTCCCATTGTATCAAAGTGTGATCTTTAGAAAATCACTCTTTCCAAAGCTCCTTAATCTCACAGAAAGTAGACTTGCTGGGGAACCCGCTAAATATTGGCAATAGGCGCTATGGAAAGAAGTAGACATATATATATTTGCGGAGAAGGCATAGCTTCGTTGCCATCAGGTAACTCCTCACAAATGTTTTCTGTATTCAGCCCAATTACGTGGGCATTGGTAGGCATTGGAGGCCTAGCAATACAACCCAGCACTTGTGAGACAGAAAACAGGATTGTGGAATAGCGAAGACCAAGTTTAAACTGTTTTCAGTATAAACCGCCTCAAATATGGCTTTAAAGATTGACAGGTCATTGTTTTGTTGATTAATTCAGTACTGCAAAGACATCTAACTGTAAAAAAAGTGGCTTCTTACATTGTGCAAACGCTTTCATGTTGATTGAAGCCAAGGTCAAAGAATCAGCATAGACTAGCTTCGCTTAAAGGAGAAGTCGTTCGGCCTTTTGTTGCCGACGTTCTACAGTGGTCGCGTTTATTATGTGGTGCGGCGCAGCAGCGATTCATGGAGCAATAGTCAGCTTTCACAAATGAAGATTCCTCCATTCTCTCCATGTTATGTTTATTTTGGTGGTATGCAAGGCACAACTTCACTGTAACACCATGGACAGCAAAAGGGAGACGCAGGAAGTGTGTGCCGTGATGTTGTCTCCTATGTTTTGAGCGTGCCTTAGACATGGATGTTGTACGCATTTTAATGACAAAAAAGCTCAATATAAAATGTAAACACTTGAGCGTCCGGGGAGGGAGGGAGCAAATACTCCTGACTTGTAGGTATGATGTTACCTGTATCGTATTGCTGGGTGCAATGACAGAAACAGCAACATACAAATCTGGCGGCACACTATGCTGAGCACAGATTTTTAGCTTGAGTGTTTTTAAGCCACGCCCCTACTTACTGACCACACCCCTTTGAGAGACCCCCCCGTTTTTTCATCCCACTTAAAGCCCTGTTTCGCACGCTATCCTGAAATGACACGAAAGTGTCCTTTACTATCTAACTTCCCCATTGTGCCTATCGTAGAAGTGATCTTTACTGTGTGCGACACCCTCACGTGCACACTTCTCTCGGGTCATCTCTATGGCGACTAGTTGCATCTAAGCTTCCAGGAAAGGGTTTCATTTAATCAGTGAGGCACTCTGGGAGCTTGATGCGCCTAGCTGCCAGGACACCTTGGTGCACTGAACTCCATAAGCGAAGTAATGCAGCGATATAATGTCGAGTTACCAATCGGTGCACTGAATAACATTACATTAACTACTATTAACACCTGTTTAAAGCGCTTATAAAAAATTAGGACAGCATCAAGTGCTGTATACAATAGTTATCATTACAGTGGTCATAGGTCACGCGTGCACCTTTCGGTAAATAGTCTAGGGCTGGCAGAAATTGTCACAGATTGACGTGCTGCAGGCACGTACGGCTGTACAGACAGCAAGCACTACTTTCAAGGGCAGGGTGCCTCGCTGTTCTACGGTATGAACTTTCTAGCATGCTCTTTAGTACAGACCGCAACAGTCACTGCTCTCGGATTTTGTTGCTGTATTATATAGCGCGAACTCAACGTGAAGGTATCGGAGCGCTTTACATGAGCACCAATTCCATTACAGAAGGACACATTCGTTTTTTAGGCACAAGGAGATTACGGGATTTGCTCAGAATCACAGGGTGGTGAGCGGACGCAGAGACTCCAACCTGTTCCCCAGCTTCAAAGTCGGTAGCTCTAGCCGTTAGGCCACGTTCCCCGTACAGGCCACGTTCCCCGTACAGAAAGCAAACAGACTTCTCTCAGGACCTAACACTTGTGTGGTGTGGTTGTCTATCTACACTGCTCTATAGAAGACTGCAGGCAGCTCCCCAGGACAGACTCCTCACACTGCTCCCCAGTACAGACTGCTCCCCAGTACAGCTGCTCCCCTGTACTGACCGCTGACAGTCTTTCCTGGACACAGATTGCTCAGACAGCTGCTTGGTAGAGACTGCTCGTGCTGCACCCCATAGGAGTCTGCATGAGTTTGTCTCGACTAATCTCCAGTGTAGAGTGCTTGCCAGGTTTTCCTAAGTCGGACTGCGCACACTGCTCCTCGGTACAGACTGCCCCCCGGTACTGACTGCTCCTCCTTATACTGGTAGAGACAGCTGGCAGGCTGCCAGGACACACAGGTACAGACTGTCTACAGCGCTCTCCAGTACAGGCTGCTGGCATGCTCCCCAAGACCAACTGAACGCACTGCTTCCCAAGACAGCCTGCTCCCCCCCGGTACCATCTGCCCATCCTCGGTTGACATCGGTTTCATTCACATCTCTTGCGGTACAGTGCTTCGCTGCCCTGTGCAGGTGAAAAGCGCTGTGGGAGAGCCGTGGTATTAAAACGACCTGTCCAATATCACGTGGTCCTGCTCGTAACACAAGTAAGGGCTGAGAGGAAGCCAGGGGTGAGAAACCCAGGGGAGGCTTGGCAAATGCTAAATTGAATTGCAAAATGTCTTGTGGGAGCCCTGTGTGGATTATTAGGGAACAGAGTGTAGATAGATAGAGTCCTCAAGGCGCTATCGTTTCCTCGGCGGGTGTGAGGCAGGGGAGGGGTGGCCAGGGACTGTCAAACAGCTTGTGATCCTCGGCAGGGCTGTGAAGGCAGGCGACCGCCACGTGATGCCAACTACTGAGCCGTGAAATGACCCCCGGGCCCAGCAGTGAGTAACTTCACACCCGCCTCCTCCCCGCCCCGCTCTTAAATAACACACGTCTCTTCTTAGAAAGGGAGGGGGGGACCGCTTACACTGAGAGCAGTGAGGGAAGAACAGTTTACAACCGACCCACCCCCGGCTCAGGTTAAACGGAGTTAGGGATGGCTTTTAGTTCCATAGCTCCCAACCCTTTCCTCAGCCACTTTTCTAGACACTGGATTAGCAGTGGTTAGACAGGACATTTTAGCTTCCTTGACTTGCTAGCGTTAGTAGTGGCCAAGCGTAGACTTCGGGAGGTGAAGTGATGGTCAATAGAAAATGCAACATAACACAGACGACTCCTATTTTAAATCATGGCAGAGCTTTTTAACAGCTTCTTCTGTTACACATTAAATGGCGTATTTCAAATGAACACTACAAAAACATGCATTAAAGTTTGCTGTTAGACTATCAAAACAGCCACTAGATGGAAATATAACCCCATAGTAATAGACAGCATGAACTAAAAATTAACAAGTGCGTGGTGGGAGCCCGTGAAAACTACCATCGCTAGAGGGGAGACGCCAGAGAGGAGACGCCATGCGCTTGCTTATCGCCTGTCCGTGCGCCCACATGGTTTGTCTCCCTTCGCTAGCAAAACCGACAACCATAGTCTCGCCAAGGCGAAGCACTGCATGCGCTGCGTTTGCTAGGCGAGACCTAAAAATGAACTGGATAGCTAGTTCACCAACAATGAAATTGCTTAGGCAATTGGGAACCTGCAGTCAGGCAAAGCCCTGGGTCCAAATGGCCTACCGATTGTTATACAAGTTGAAGCCAGACCTAATAGCCTCGCACCTACTGGCCATGCTCGAGGAGAGTTGAGAGGTGGGATTGCTTCCCCACGACTATAGGGTAGCTACATTGGTCACAATACACAGGGTAAACCCATGCATCAGTGTGCTTCGTATAAACTAATTTCTTAACTAAATGTAGAACCAAAAGTCCTAGCTAAACTACTGGCGACGCGCTTGATTCAGGTGATCATTTCTTTGGTACACCCAGATCAGTCCGGCTTTATGCCTCATCATAACATTGCGCTAAACTTGAGGAGATTACATGCGGTGGAAGCCGCAGTCGTGGTCTCGCTAGACGCTACAATGGCATTCGACACCATAGAATGGCCATACTTGTTTTTGGTCTTGACTAAGATGGGCTTTGGCCCCAACTTTATGAGCTGGGTGCGTCTCCTTTACACTAAACCTTTGGCGCAAGTGGTGATTAACAACAAAAAAGTCTGAGGTGTTCGAGCTGGGCCGTGGGACTCTCCAGGGTTGGCCGTTGACCCCCTTACACTAGAGCCCTCGGCGGCATGGATCCGCAGAAACCTGGTAATCCGGGGACTGAAGTGGTCTGAAGCGTGGGAGGACCGCATATCTCATTATGCGGATGATATCCTGTTGTACCTCTCCTCTCCTAAGGCGTAGCTTCACAGAGTGCTTAACATATTTACAACATTTCGGTAAATACTATGGGTACACAATTAACTGGATTAAGTCCCTGTTGTATGTCCTCAGTGGAGTCTCCTCCTCTGCCCAGTGGATGTCCTATCCAGGTGACAAGGGATGGCTTCAAATATTTGGGAATCTCGATCACGTCAGATTCCAGGATATGTTATTAACGAAACTTGCTCCCGCCCCTGCAGAGACAAAAGCGAGACGTAGCTAGCTGGAAGGCGCTCCCTCTATCCTTATTGGGTAGGGCAGCGTTGATCAAAATGTGATGTCGCTACAGCGGTTCCTCTACGTGCTCCAAAACTTCCCAGAACCGGTCCCGGGGCGATATTTTAAGGAGATTGGAGGTCTTCAGGGAGAATTACTTTGGGACCGTCGACCCCCGTATCCCCTTGCAGAAATTAGCCTTGAGTTGGTACGACGGGTGGGGGTCGGGCTCCTGGATGTTAAAAATATAATTGGGTGGCCCATCTAACCGCAATTAATCATTGCACATACCGCTGCTGGGACGACCCAGGCTACAGGATGGACAAATGGTTACTGCCAAACAGCAAATATAATGCCACATTATACTCCAGGCCCAGCGATTTTCCCTGACGGGACCGACCAAACACGCGGTACAGGTATGGCATGCTGCCAATCGAATCTTGGGATGGGATCGGAAGCTCACACTGGCTACTCCACTATGGGACTCTGAACAGTTGGGCACCCTGAGGACCACAAAGGGGTCACAAAGATTGGAGACCTGTGGAGAGGGCGAGGTGGTCACATTTGCATTTCTTCAACAGGAATATAAGCTGGCCACCACTGAACACTTTCAATATCTGCAGGTGAGGCACGCCCTAACATCACTCCTGCCGAAGGTTATCACTCCCCCAGGATCCTCACAGCTGGAGGACAGGTTGCGTGATGGATAGATGGCGACGAAAGCGATATCCCTAACTTGTAAAAAGTTGATTAGTAACACCCCTGACCCCCCTCAAACAGCTCTGGAACGTTGGGAGGGGGGTGGACTGGAACTTGATGAGGACTGGCCAGAGGCACTGGCCTCTCCTCGGGAGGTCGCAATCTCCTCCAGACAGCGACTAGTTCAGATCAAGATTCTCCACAGAATCTATATTACGGGCCTCAGCTCGTCAAAATGGGTAAAGCAGGCGAGGGAATATGTAGAAGACGGTGTGGATTCACAGGTACATTAATGCATATTGTGTGGGAATGTGAGCATATCCAGAACCTCTGGAAGGGAATCCATGACCGTATTGGTGAGATCCTCGGGTTGAGACTTGGAACCAAAAGATATCTTCTAAATATATGGGAATCCACCGACTTAAGCAGTAAAGGCAAAATATGAGCAGCAATATGTTTGATGGTGGCAAAAAGGGATATAGCTTAACTGTGGGGTTCCAGGGTATTGCCCAAGGTGAAGCTCTGAAAGCCGATAAGAACTGGTGCATGATCCGAGAAAAAACGGTATACATTGCACGGGGGTGCCCCAAAAAATGGTCTGCTATATGGAGCAATTGGAATGACTACCGTGGCAATATTTGTACCCCGCCATGTGTCCCTTCTCTTGAAGATCCCGCAACGCCATAATTGTCGATAAACCACTATATAATGCATATACATTGTCAAAATTCTCCATGTATGTATATTGGTATTTACAATTATCCCTGCTATTTGTGCTTAACAGCTATCGACTCTTGTTCAAGAAAAAGAAATTAAAAAGGCATGGAATACCGTGCCACCTAACTGCTTTTAAGTGCTCCTCAAAAGTACTAAACTGGATAAGTGGTAACTAGCTGAAGCTTAAGTTGAGCGCGTCTGGATTGTTGGATTGGAGCTAGTGTTTTGTGTTGCAAGATTGACGTCCTTTTCAATAAATATATTGGCTACCTGAATTGGGGTTTCTTGTTTCTTTTTCTTTTTTTTGTCCTTGTTGCTATTTGGGTGGCATGGAAAGCACCCCCTTTTAATTCCCCTCCACGGCACAATTGGATTATGAGAATGCTATCAATGAAACTGTGCCATTTTGACATTGGCCACTAGTGGGGGGAGGGGGGGGGGGGGTGTTGTATGTATGTTCTAAACACGACCTGAATGCTGGCAGAACTGAAGTACAACAGCAGGTTACTCTTGGGACTTTCAAATAGTTCAGCTTCTTATTCATAAAAAATCCTCTCTCGGGAGCTGGGTGTTCATAAGAACTGGAATGCAAGTCAAGAAATATCTAATTAGTAATTAGTTGTTTGCAGTTTCTATATTGTGTTCAGGGCTCATATTTACTGTTTCTTTTGTGATTTAAGTTAAGACTAGTGCAATTGGTAAGTGGGTCTGAGACCGCACACGTCTGTATTTTTCCCACCCTGCGCTGAGAACATCAAGAAACCTGATTAGAGTTCATTCATTTATATTCAGAAGTGAATAGTCTTTATGGACTTGGTAGCCATCTGGACCTATTAAGTGATGTGTGTTTTAACATATGTTGTAAGCAGTCCATTACTGTACACTTTTCACCTAAGGAGTAGGATATTGGTAGTTTTGTAAACTAGTGATCAGGGTGTGAAATTAGTTCAAAGCCCAATAAACAGTTCTCTTAAGCTACACCTGGTCAGTTGTTTTGGCTAAATGTATATATTGAGTGCAGGGAGTGAGATGCAGCTGCACAGCGCTACAAGACTCCTTTATCCCCTGGGGTACGGCATCGCTGTCCTCAATGGCAGTATGCTGGGTTGCGGGCAGCCAGAACGATCTGAAACCCCTGCCCACGCCCACCCTTCTTCCCCCCTCCCAATGTGGTATAGACCTTAAATTGTTTTAGAAGTGGCCAAAGGCAGGAAAGGTGGAAGACTGTATGGGTGAAAAAGATCAAGATTCTAACGTGCTTCTGCGACAGGTGCAGAAAATTAAGACCTCAACTGGGAAATTGTCTGTGATGCGTGTGAAGATGTTGGGTGCTACAGAATGGGAGGTCCCTCCTGCTTGATGATGGCACCGGAGAGGTCACTGGTTACTTGTTTGTTGTCATCAGTAGCATTCAGCTATCCTCTGTAGGTGCTGCAGTGGCGTAATCCAGTCTTCAACAGGGAGATGGAGTTGTACCACACTCTGGACACTTCAGCTAGAAATAATGCTACATCAGAACAGCTCTCTGATTATTTTGGGCAGAAGTAGACCTGGGCTGTCGCCTGCAATCTTGGACTGCTTCACTGATCTCAAAGGATGGCTGTGGCAACAGCTTTGGCAACTGCCAGAGAATACTTGAGGGGATCCTGGAGAGGAGTCTCTACAGAATTGTGTGAAATTGTTTTAAATCGAATGCCACAGATTGCCTGAGGAGAGGCATGTTAGGTCAGGACAAACAATGCTAAAAGGTAGATGCTTCTCTATCAGCGATAGAGTAAGCACCACTGCATCTTGACCTACTGGCATGGTACTTGATTCTGTATTAGGAGTTTCCCACAGATAACCAACCGTACCCTGCATATCCAGTCAAAGAGGAAGAAAGAGAAAAGCTCCATTGCCCTTAGCAAACGGACACATTCTGCTCTTCTTGCCTGCCTGCTGCCTTCTCCACATCTCTTAAGGAAGATGAGGTAGAATTTACCCGTGCGCTAATTTTTCAACTGATGTCACTGGATTGCGATTATCAAGTGTCTGTTATGATCAACTCTAGTTTTTTTAGTGCAGTGACCAAACTGAGACATGAAAATAAAGTACCGCTGTGACAGAGGTGGCAGCTGCACACATTGCAGAGCAGGTTTGTAGATATGCAATGGATGATTTGAAGAATAGTCAATGTTGGGATAATCTACGAGCTTTCATTATTAGCGAATGCTGGGTACTGAAGAGCCGGTTCACTATTTGGCTGTTTCAGAAGTTTTTTCAAGATGTGCCACAATCGGATATTGATTTACAGGTTCTGTATGCTCATAACTTTACCGTCTGAGAAAGGGGGGGAAAAACTACCCTTATGGTTATTAATCACTTGTGTGGTCAAGATTCCTGTACCGCTCATCCTAGATCTGACTTTCTCTGCACTGGAAACACTTCCTTTTGTGCCAGCTTTTTTTATGGAAGAGGAATTGTAGGCTACCATTTTAAAGTGGGTGGCTTCTCCTTGGCGGTCGAGCTTCCATGGCATCTTTGTCAAATGATCTGTTTTAGACAGCTTGTGTGATAGTTTCTCTTCCAGAGATTGGACAACGGTTATTTTTTTTGTCAGAGTTTAAAGTGCCAGAGCTGGTGGCTAAAAAGACTCAAGAACAGGCAGCAATGAGCCATATAGTCCTAATTCTGCTTTATGACAAAAAGAACAAGCATTGGCATAGCCAATAGGTCTCGCTTTTGGGACCTTATAAGTGTTTAGCCATGCAACAGTTGCATAACTAAATACTTATAAGGTCCCAAAAGCGAGACCTATTGGCTATGCAAAGAGAAAGTAATCGCGGTGCGCGAGCCCGCGCACATGCACTGTAGCTCTAGGCTGGCCTGGTAGCACTTTTTGGAGCCCTCTCAATAAGTCTCGCCAGACCAGCGCATGCGCTGGGTCAGGCGAGACCTAAAAATGTATGCATGTTAACCGGTGTTGAGGATGCTCCTGTAGGAAATGTAGTGTTGTATGGTCTTGATGGGACCCATCAAGCCTTGCTTAGGGTTTATTTTTAATTTAAAGTTTTCCAGTTTTATGAAAAGCAGGAAAAATGTGTGAAAAATAGTGCTTGGCATCGTAAGGAGTTACTATTTCTCAAATGGCAAATTGTTTCTTTTTCCACTCCCCAGCGGGCGTTTTGCATCTTGGAAGTTAAAGGGTGTGCATAATGCTAGTAATAGATGAATGGTGTTGTAAGAGTTCAGAGTATTAGGGCTAGCTTAGTGTGTTTGCACGAGACACTGCCTCCAAAGAACAGGAATTGCTTCATCACCAGTGTTAGCAAATGACACGGGGATTTTGGTATTTTTTATTGAGTGGCTCTTAGTACAGAAAGGCAGATTAGCAGTTATCATGCTCATGAACGTTGGCATTGGAGAGATGGTAAATAGGGATGGTTATTTGTTGGGTATGTATCTTAAACTTTGATCGACTACCAATAAAATATTTTTCTATTTTTGCTACAGAATTGTGGCGCAGTCTGGCCATTCTATGGGGGACTTAAATTGGCATACAGTATTGCGTCTGTTTGGGAATGGTAGGTGTAGGCTTGCTAGGATGATGCTTGATAAGGAGATGGCTTTTGATAAATGTGCTTGTCTATTCCTGTATAACCATGATCCATTTAGGTCTTGGGGTTCAGTTTTGGCGATATATACAAGGTCTTATTCGGTAGGTCTTCTATGATGGGAGCAATTTGAGAACCTTGTTTTGTGGCCAGGGGTCTTCTGGTGTGCACAATCTCGTCTTTGTTTGCACTCTGCTTTCAGGCTTATCCTTGATGCTTTGCAACTTTAGAGGCTATCAAGAAAGTGGTTTTGAATGGGGTGAAGGCCAAAGTGTCTTGTGGTATTTACTGTTGAAATTGACCCGGCCTTTGAAAGAGAAGCAGTCGCCTTTGGGGCGATATTAGGGTGTCCTCTGTATATAAAGTAAGAATAAAAGTACTACCACTTCTGGGTTGTTTGGTGTCTGCATATTTAGGATTTCGCTTGACTCCATTGTAGATACTAGACGACAATCATCTGTTGCTGTCAGTCTCTCTCAGACATTGACAAACCATTGAACATGTTCAGTTGTGTTCTGCAGGGTTGAATAAGTGACTTCTAGGATCAGGTCTGGTGGCTACCCACATAAGGAGACCTGTATTATTATCCCGTGGCTGGCTAATCATTGGCAAGGAGTTTTCTTAATGATGAGCAGTTTGAATTTTGATCCATTAGCAGAACCGAAGCATACAAAAAAGTAATGGGTGGAATGCTCGAATTAATCTCAACCTGGTTTTTTTGGGCTGCATCACATTCCATTGTTTTGCACACCAGGCCACCTCAGTTTGAACCCAGTCAGATGGCAATCGGTCTTGACTAATAAGCATATTTTGCTAAAAGAAAGTTGCTAACTTGGTGTTACTTAATATTTGATACTGAACACATTGAGTAAATTAAGCCTTATATTTTGTTGGATAGTCAAACGTATTCTGTTATGCAATCCATATTTAGTAACTGCGTTCAATTCAGTGTCTTCTGTATCCTACTGCTTTGAACTTTATTTTATTGAAATGTGTACGTTTAGCAGTAGAAACATTAATTCAAATATCAGCAGACTATGGAGAATTCATACACATCCTTTTCTGCATTTTTTGTGGTAAAGTTGTGAAACACTTTCTGTTTATGTAGAAATGCAAAGTATTCTTCGGATGATTGTGGTTTATAAACGCACTGTCTTCTAAGATATAGCATCACCATTTTCCTAACAAAACGGTACATGCGAGCAAAAAAAAATGAAATTAAACTTGAGCTGGGAATTAAATATGCATTTGGAGTAGCAAATCGCTCTTCATTGAAGTAAAATGACAATACTAAAGTCCAGAGTGAGAATAGGCGTAGGCGGGGAACTGTCGGGACCCATTAAAATTGGAAGAGGAGTCAGACAGGGGTGCGTTTTAGAACCCCTGCTCTTTATTATTTACATAAATGGGCTTAGTAATTTTCTCGCAAAGTTTAAACCAGACGCACCCTTAATAAATGGCAAAGCCATACCCACTCTTCTGTACGCAGACGATGCGGTGTTAATGGGCCGTACGCCAAACTCGCTTCGTTCTTTGGTTCTTAATTTTATCACATTTATGGATGACCTGGACTTACGAGTCATTTAAAAAAAATCCTTTATAATGGCATGTGGTCCAGGCAAACGACGACTGAGCCCCATACAGGTCGGGGGAGAAAAACTTATTGCAACCAATACCTTTCCGTACCTGGGTGTGACCTTTGCTGCGAATGGCTCATGGTCTGGGCATTTGGCCCAGGCCACGAGCAAATTCTCAAAGGCCACAAATTCGATTTTAAGCATTCCCAAACCAAAGTCATTAAGGCGATTGCTAAGATTTTTAAACTTCAATGTGTCCCAGTGGCAACTTATGGAGCAGAAGTTTGGGGCATTGGGAACAGCATCTCTATTCAACGAGTAGAGAATCGGTTTTGTAGGAGACTATTAAATGTGCCAATTTTTACATCCAATTTTATCACACATTATGAATTAAACTTAAATTTTATCTCAGATTTTGTCAGTTCCCGACCAGTGCTATTTTGGCACTCGGTCTGGATGAACAAATCAGCGTCTCTTACGCAAGAGATATTAACCGATTGTCTAAGCTGTGATGGGGGGTTGAAGATCCCGTGGATTTCTTATATACACACAAATTTGCGAGAAATAGGCATGGACAATATTTTTATTAATCTACCTATGCCAGCAAAATCAAGAAATCCGAATTAAAAGAGGCATTAAGTGTACTGTACTCCCAAAAGAGACTCAGGAGGGAACAAGAGAAACCAACAGTTACGAGGTACATGGATATAGCAGTACCCAGATATCACCTCGCATTATATTTAACACTAAAACTGACAAATTGGGAAAAGTCTTTTATGTCGTCTGAGGGCTGGAACTATTAGGTATCTGTTAAATTTCCCTTTGGGCTATCAGGAAAGTGCGACTATGATGAGCTGTCCCTGCAACGGGCAAAGCAAACAAAGTGATTTGCACTTCTTTTTTTTCTCTGTAATTTCTACTCAATGTACACAACTGTTTTTAATCTCCTATTTTAAAAAATTTAGACCAATTAGCTTGGTCAAATCTGATGAGGCACTGTTAACACTTAGAAATGAGGAAATCATTTTCCGTGTTTGTAGTTTTTCAAAGATTGCTGTCCATGCGCGCAGAACGATGGAAATGTAAAATAATTATGTATTTTAATCTGCATGCTTTTTACTGGGAAATCTGATTTTTCTTGTGTTTATAAGATGTGCTTTTATGAGTTGTTACAATTAGAATAAAGATTCTTTGAACTTGACAATACTAACCATTTGTGGCGTGATGCATCAGGCACACACCTTTTTGAAAGCTGAGCAAATCTTCTGTGACAGAACTAGAGCACCACAATTGAGCAGGAAGTTGACACCAGTGATTGAAGGAAAGCAGTGCCTATTTCATGATGGCATGATTTATTGTAATTACTTATTACATTTCATTACTGGGATTGCTTTTTTGTAGTAGATTTTATGCGAGCTCAATAGTATTCTTTTATTGTCTTCCTCTACAGACACCACCCATGTTTATTGAGAGGGATTTTCCTTCCTACTTTGAAGTACTACAGTGTTATTTAAAAACCCATGAATTTATTGGTCCTAAAGGATGTTTGTCACGGTTTGAAGAGTTGGTTGTATCGTCTATAATTTTAAACTAACTTTTCTTCATGCTTTTAAAATGATACTTTATAATCTCCAGTAGAACTGTTGCTTGCCTTCCAACATTTCTGCCATCACGCTACCTCTTTGAACTTACTTCCATCAAATACAGAACTCCTCTTTACTACCATCCAGTGCCAATTTGCTGAATTCGTGGGCACAACTCGATGAATTATCCACTATCACCACCATCTCCTACCTCTGATCCACCCGTGTTGTGCTGAATTAACTCAAATCTTGGTCCGTTTCCTAAAAACCCACTAAAACTGTTCTTTCAACCCATCTTTGTGTTGCAGATAAAGATATTCGGAATCCATCATTTGAGATATTGCAGGATTATGGCTGTGATCCGATCTTTAAATTATTGCCATTTCAAGTAAATAACTGAATAAAAAACTATAGTGTACTTAAAGACTCAGCCCCGCCAGTTGTTTGCACTGATAGTTATGGGTGCATTGAAATATGAAATAATGGTTGGCCACAGTACAGTAGTCGTGTGTAGCGACATCCCGCGGAGACGAGAATATTGTACTCCTTGGATCACCATGATGCTGCCAGTTGCAATTTACTGCCTCCCTCGACCCTAATGAACTATGCCATAACTTCAGTGCATCTCTTTGAATGAGCACTTTAACCAAGTGATTAGATCTAGAACAATGCAGAAACCGAATAATTCCACTGATGGTTGAAAGAAGAGTCTTCATATTGCTACACGCTGAACGACTGGTCCTGTTCTTCTTGAAGGTTGCCTGTCTGGCCATTCACCAGTAATTAAGAGCATATCATTGATGTCTGAGCACCACTAACCCAGTCTGGTATTTTTATGGCCGAGGCTGCCAACTCTCCTATGCCTTATTTCAGCTAGTCTCTCGGCCAAATTGTCTAAACTGTGCCAGGATGTATCTGGGTGATATTTATCCAGCGACGGTGCTAAAATCTTTACCCTCGTTTGAGCTACAAAAATAAAAGGGCATGTGGTCAAACCTGTAAAGAAGTGTAATCTTGACTCTATAGTTAAAGCTAACTTGGGGTCAGTTTTGCTCCTTCCTTGTACTTCTAAATTTAAGGGGTGTTATGCCTTATGACTCATTAAATTCCTCGAAGATCACCTATTGCATACTAGTCAGATTGGCTTTAGATGTAATCTGGGGACAGAGCATAAAAAGAGCTACTCTTAAGAATTCTATGTGTGGTCTTGATGGTAATTCTTCCACCTGTCTCATGCTGGATTTCTCATAGGTGCAGGCTTCCCATTTGGGGCGTGGGGTTCTGTGTTGGAGATTTATACAAGCTGTGTACAAGGTTCTTTAGGGTAGTGCCTCTGATGTGATACAGTGGATCATTCAATCTTGCTTAAGCAAATTGAGCACGTCAGTTTGCAGAATTGGCAGCCGTTGGTTTGTTTCCTTACTCTCCGGGAGAGGTCAAAACTCTTTCGATCTTTCACAGGCATTTCGGGTTCAGTGCGGGGTAACCCAAGGTTCTCTCTTTCCTTATACACTTCAAAATCTACTCCATTCTCCTTGCTCAAATCTTCAAGGCCTATGACTTCAAGTTCATCTTTTAGCTAATGTTAGTCTTCTGAAATCTAGCAACTCAGCAACAAATGGCTTAATCTTAACTTTCTTTACCTTGAGTCGCATTGATTTTCAGAACAGTGGCCTCCCTGTTTAGGTAACATGCCACTATCCGTTCTAGGGCTTCTGCCCCAATAAAGAACTTACTATGTCACCTAGAATCAGCATCGTAGTCTTGTCCTGTTATCGGAGGAGGTTTTTGAAGGAGACCATCCCATTTGTTCTGGTCCATTTTAATGTATTGTGTAATATCCCATGCATTTCCTGAATCTTATTGTCTCTAGGCTAAATTATGCCGATGTTTACTGCTTAGGCTTTCCAATGTCCTCTATCCACACATTGCAGTGTTTGCGGAATTAGACAGTCTGGCTTGTCTTTAATTTAAAGAAATTCAAAAGGCCTCCCTATCCTTTCATAGTCTTCGCTGGTTGTCGATTTTCAGCGGTATGCAATTCAAGACATGTTGTCTGCTGTATAAAACCTTTTAGGGACTGGTCCGATATTTCATCTGAATTTATTTAAAAAAATGTTTAACACCTCTACACTCTGGATCATTGCCTCTTAACCGTACCACGTTTCGGAAATTCTTAACAATGCAGTTGAGACGTTCTCCATGGTTGTGCCTTCCCTCTAAAATGACCTTCTAGTTCTTCATCATATTTAATGCCATGAAACGTTTATTAAAAAAAAATTTAAAACCCAGCTTTTCTGCTGCATCACCTGGATTAGCTTCAGTTCAAGTGCTATTGAAGTCTTTGGATGTAATTCTTGCACTTATAAATATCATTGTTTTCATTCAAAGTAATTTAGTTTAAAGTCAGCTCATGATGACGCACGATGAAGTAGTTTCCTTAGTTCCCCAAAGAACAAAGCAGTCAAACCAGATTGCCTGACTGAATCCCCCAAGTTATAACCCCCCAGTTAGGCACATGTGCCGGTTGATTCTTTCCTTTACCAAACTGGCCTTTCATCTCACAATGTAGCATACTGACAGGCAGGCACTGCAATTTAACAGGACCTACACCATGCCGCAAAACACGGCATATAATTGTAATTTCCCCCTGTTTTTACTTGTGCTCCAGGGCCTTACCCGGGCTAATGTACCGTATCGCAAAGCTGTCAAATTTTGCTTACTTGTCGTATTTGTATGCCTACCTACAGTGCTACAATGAAATGGCAATAAAAATGGTTTAAAAAAAAAAGTAATTTAGTTTAAAGTCTAGCATGCAAAGTAGCATATTAACACTTGTACAAATACCTGACTGATCCAAGAAATACTTCCTTGGCATAATTAACGAGCGTGGTCAAGTCTTCCTCCGAGCACCAATTGTATTGACTGTTGAAGCATTTGACATCTTTGCCTGGCATTGTTCCAGGGATCCACAAAGCCTACCTACTCTGGTGGTCCGTGACTGCTTGGAAAATAAAATATTAACAGATTCAAAAAAAGAGTATATGAATGAAGAAGCAAAGTGTAAAGTTGACATTTTTAAAACGTTCTGTAAATGTGGAGAAATATGCATTTGGGGGCTAAAAATTTAGTTAAATTTCCTCAGATTGACTATTAGGAGCAACGCATGTGCATTAAACGGGACGCACCTGGTGTTTTTTGCAATGCTGCTTTTGGCTAATAAAAGCCCCAACAGTGCACACTTAAGCCACATCTGCGATCCAGTTAGCGGGCAGGAAGTATAATTGAGGGCTCGATATGGATCCTCGTAGCGTTCCGCAGCAGCCTCAGTATTTCAGTCTAATAATCTGCAGTTTCACACGGGTCCAAGTCATGTGAAGGAACGTCGCTGGTTCCTGGCCGCACATAGAGCATACCGACTAGTGCGCTGCGTTGATGTGTGACAGTCGCTAAGGCATCAGGCAGGTGCGATGGAGATAATGGAACTGCGTGAGCTTGAAGTAGACGCTGCTTGCAACTTCACAGACCTGTGCAAATGCTCACCACCACTCGCCCCTTAAGTAAGGGGGCAGCGGCAGGTCCGCAACTACCTGTCCCTGATATTAGTTGCATCAACCGTGCGATCATCCTTCAGGGCTTTTTATATGTGCGGAATTAAGCCCCTGGTGGAGCCAGTCAAGCAGCAACCGCAACGTATGCGATTGTTCTGGCTCATCCTGAAGTGTCACCCACAGCTCGCGGGTAGCGAAGGAGACTTAGAAAAATTGAAGTAACTGTCCAGATGGTAACTGAATACATTACCTCGCATCTTTAAATGAGAGGCAGGTAACATTAATATATGGATCCCCAGCCATCAAGCAACCCCCAGCATACCATTGCGTGAGATCTATCACGTCTTGTATCCAGCTTAAGGCAGAAAATGCTTTTTTGATGTCCATGGCGACCACTGCCATCAGCACAGCAACACCCGTCATCCAGTGAACGACGTGGGAGAATCACCTCCGATTCATGTATCCCTCTGCCTGGTATAAACCCACACCGGTCTTCATGGACCGAAGCTGTCACCACACAGCTGAGGCACAGCACCAAAATCTAAGCCAGTATTTTAACATCCACACTCAGCAAGGACGGGTCGTAGGAACTGGGATCTAGTTGGCCCTTACCCGACTTGGGGAGCATGCCGATCTAGGCCTCTCGCATAGAGATTGGCATGGAACCTGTACACGTGACCTCCTGGAGTATCTCCAGTAAGCAAGGCAACAAGGGGTCGGCAAACATCTGATGCAACTCCACTGGGAGACTCCCTGGGCCCAGGGCTCTGCAGCAAGCAATGCTCGTCAAGGCTTCCCGCAGGTTTTCAAGTCCTAAGCGCCATAGTCACACTTAGGGAGTCCGGAAGGCGCAGGATCTGCAGACCCTCTTAAAAAAACAAAACAACAAAAAAAGTCACAATTGCGGTCATGTCAACCCATACATACAGCTGCTACATAAAGCTTACTTACATACATACAGCTGCTAAATGTTCTCGTAGTAGGTTGTTAATACCGACCTGGGTGACCGCCTCTGTCTTTTTAGGGAGTCGGAGTGGTAATATGAGCGGCAGTGGGCGTTCCCGCTTCAGTAAACACGTCAACAATCTTCTGAGTTTGTCCCCCCCCCCCCCCCCCCCCCCCCCCCCCGGTGCAGTAGCTGCTGATACTCCTGCTTGATTGGGCAATCTAGTCTGTCCCAGACATTGCCCACCTGACAGTTCGTTCACAGTATGGTTGCGCGAAGCCCAAGTGATGGGGGGGGGGGTGGGGGGGGTGTCGGCGTCCCCGGTCCCTGTAGGTCTGTCTGTACAGTTTCCGCATCAGCAAGGTCTTGAGTTGCCTTCTCGTGCCGCCCACTCTGGACAGGCACTCCCCACGCATCACCACCTTGAACGTGTCCCACTGCAGTCCCCTATTAGAGGCAGATAGCCAGTTAGTCGCGAAATACCATGCGGTCGCCTCCCGGAACCGGGCATCTCCGATCAGGCCCCACGCACACCACATTCCAACAGCACTGGGGCATTGTCTGAAAACAAACATCCCAGGGTGCATGTCTGCAGCACAGTGGCCGCCACCTCCCCAGAAACCAAGAACTTGTAGAGTCTACTATATGCATCACAAACGGGGGCAACAAGTGCATTTCTGTACTCCAGGGTGTCGCTCGCCACATGTCAACACAGCGCAAACGGTTCATTACTGTACACAGTGTCAGTCATGTGAGGTTTAGTATGCTACCTCGGGGGGGTGTCTCCAAAGCACCATCAAGCATACGATTTAAGTCTCCAGCCCATGATAGAGGCACTCCCACATGTAAGTTTTTCCTCCAGTTCCAAATAAAACCTACCATCATCCAGATTTGGGACATAGACATTCAGGAGGCAGACCTCTGACACATCGACCATTCCGTGTACCCGGATATAATGCCCCTCAATGTGCTGTAAAGCCTTGTACCCGAAAGGGGACCTGTGGGGCCTCCCAGACAATCACGCTCTGGGCGGAAGTAGAACATGTGGGGGAAAACATCTGACCCCTCCATTTCTTATGAATCTTCTTGACCTCTTAAGTCCCACAAGTGTCTCTTGGGGTATTGCAACCTTTATACCAGGTCTACGAAGATGGGTCTACACCCGGTAACTTTTCACAAACTAGTTGAGTCCTATAAAATTTCAGGTAAATTGGCCCATTCTCCCCCCTCCCCCAGTCACATTTGGCCCCCCCATCCCATTGCCCCCGAACTGCCACCTATAATTACAACTCTATAAACAAACTCCTCCCACCCACCAGGAAAACACATTTAAAGCAACTTGTGCCTCCCAAATCATCTGCACCCCCAACACCTACCTAGAAAAGAGGAAGAAAACAATAAGCTCCGGGCAGTTAGCCCCACCCAACTAAGGGAGGAACTGGAAAGCAAATATAAAACCAGGGAATAAAAATTGCCGCAATCTCACACACTGGTCACAACTGTTCCACACTCGAGCATTGTAATAGTTAGTGTTGGGGGGGGGGAGGGGGGGTGCACACCGGTATCAGCCGCACTCTGAAGCATCCAGCAGTATGTCTCACGACCATTGTTACTCTCCTCGCTTACTCGCGCATCACAAACCACCATTGCGTCACCCACTGAAGCATCCCACTGCCAGCCTCTACACCATATATGCACACCCTCATGCAAACGATAAAGCACACCTGCTGTAAAGAGAATGGGTGGGGGTGGCCATGCCCATATTTCAGACTTGCACACCTGTCCCAGCCCAGTATCTGAATCCTACATAAAGTTCAGACCACATAATGTACGCCTACTCTCAGAGGCCCGCTTGCCCCTTCTGCTCCGCCGTCCGGTCCCTCTAAGGCCGCTGGCTCCAAAGGGCACTCCCCGCCACTCGCAAGGCCGGAATCTGACCATCGCCCAACACCTCACGGGGGATATTTGAATTACACGATTCTCGAAGGCGGGGATCACCATCCACTTCTCCTGAAAGAGTTAAGGCACTCTATCTTCAGCCCCCTCTGGAAATCCCACAAAACGAAGATTACACCTCCTGGAGCGTCTTTCTGCACCCTGCACAAGAGCCGCCATCTTGGCAGATAAATAAGTCAGTGCAGCTTTCAAGGTGTACACCTCTCACTGCAATTAAGCCACATTCTGCTCTGTGACCAGGGATTTCCGCCACCACGCGGAGGTCAACCCGTCGGAGACCACCATCCTGTGGGACAGCATGTATTTTAACCTGTACTGCAGCACTCGGTGCCTTTATGACTTCAAGTATCTGTGCTCTGGTGGGTGACCCAGCTGCTCTGGTGTAACCCTCCCCACCCCCAGGTCGGGTCTCCTGCGCTGTGTATCTTGGTCTGCTGTGCCCCTCTCTGTGGTCTATCTTTCCCCATACCCGGAGGGGGCATTGGGCCACCAGGGCACCGCAGGCGACATCTAGAGAATTTGGAGCCCAACCCTAGCTATGGCAATCTGAGCAGAGGGTAAATGCCCCCACCCCCTTTCAAAGTGGAAGTCAGAAAAAAGAGCAGGCCATCTTGTAAATAATGTCCAGCA
This sequence comes from Triturus cristatus, assembly GCF_964204655.1. Taxonomy (NCBI): domain Eukaryota; kingdom Metazoa; phylum Chordata; class Amphibia; order Caudata; family Salamandridae; genus Triturus; species Triturus cristatus. The sequence continues at coordinate 825,363,247 of NC_140584.1, read as the reverse complement.
CCAGGCAATCGGGGCAAGTAACCACTCGGCAGTAGCACCCTAGGCGTAGGGCGCCACTCCCAGTAAATGCCCAAATCAGAGAGGCGAGTGGGCGCGCATCGGGCAGAACAGTGACCGGTGCAACCACTAGAGAGGAGAGGGGGGCGACGAGGCAACCCTCCACCAAGTGGAGATGTCCGGGAGGGGGGGTGGGTAGTGTAAGGACAGCACGCGACCCTAGTGAGCAAGGGAGTTGTCAGTGAACTGGTCCTCTGGCTATCTGTAGAGTTCTCATTGTGGGTTTGAGGGCTTAACGTTGGACACAAGGGAGTCCAGGTCTGTAGTCATTCAGCTGACCCCCAACGCAAGCAGTTAGCAGGGCAGATCACCAATCGGGGAAAACACTGCAAGTGTGGGGCACTCGCCCATGAGAGCAGATCCTATTTTGCTCCTCTTGGAGGCCCGTGGGAGGAGGGGGGGCTCACTAGCTTTGAGCTCTAGCATCCCGGGACTTGATCCACAAGCTTACAGACCCCTGCCACCCCCCTTGGCAGGGGTGTGGGGGGGTCCCAGTTCCAACAAGCATCCCCCACAGGCTAGGATGACGATACAGCCGGTGGGCCCCAGTCCAGCAGTGGCAGGCGATGCAAACAAATCCAGGCTAGGCCTTGTACCTCCACATTCCAAGAATCACCTCTTTAGTCGTCCTGGATCTGGGGGCAGCCCATGCCTTCCAGCCCAGCACCAAGCATAAGGGGGAAAGGACCCATGTTGCCTCCTGGCACAGCCCGCTGCCGCGTGTCCCTAAGGCGGGACACTGCACCGGGTGCCACCGGCACCCCCACCTCAAGGGCCCTGGGAGATCTCACTGGTGATCCAGAATGCCTTCATTTGGAGCAGCAGCTCCGGGAAACCCATAGGCCTCTGCACCACACACTATTGCGGGCGGCATCCCGGCAATCCCACAGAGCCGATGGTAGGGAGAAAGCACATAGCCCGGCGGCCTGGGCCCTCCAATCCAGGGCCTCTCGAACGTGTCTGCCAACAGGAAGGCCGTCGGGTAGAGGCAGTTGCAGGCCTTAAATGTGCTCCAACATGGCACCACCGCACAGCCCCCAGGTGTGCCAGCGATGGAGAATCTGAACTGGTGGTGACAGGATCGGCTGGAGGATTATTGGGCCGGCCGCGGAGTTCCTTAAAGTGTGTCCAGTGTGGCCGCCATTTTGGCCACGCCCCCTAAAATATATCATTTGTGTATGTTTGATGAATGTTCTTTTTTTAAAAATGTTTTTGTTTTGTGATTCAATTTCATCTAAAATGCTTAGGCCGGAGCCCCGTGCTTCAAGTAGTGAGGCATTGACCCTGTGCCTCATGGGAACAGTCCAGCCCGAACTGCCAAGCCATGTCTTCTCTGGACCGGAATCAAGCATCCTAGGACCGTTTTCGGGGTTGAAAACCCCAAAACCTGTCCTAGGATACTTGTTTCCAGTCCAGGGAGGACCTGGCCTGGCAGTTCGGGCTGGACTGTTCCCATTGGGCACAGGGTCAGGACTGATTTGCATATGGCTGGGTCCAAACTGGGATGGCATGGTGAGCAAAAAAACGATGGATTTGGGCCCCGATCTCTGTACTGGGGTGAATGTATGATATTATTCTGCATTCTGTCCATCAATAGTTCTTTTTGCATAGGAGACCCATGCACACACTTTTTTCAGGAGCGGTTAGAGGTCTGATTTTCATTTTGGACTGTTCATGCTTTTGACGGTAAAGGCATTGGCCGAACATTAATTTCTAAAGTATTATTGGGTGTTTTTGTTACATTCCGAGCTGTAATCACAGTCGCTGAAGAAAAGCTGCAACATTGCTTTATTCTTAATGCGCTAGCAGGAGCGGTACAATGCAGCAAGTTTGGATGTGGACTCGCTACTCCTACGATGACTGCGACAGCCAAGTGTTACAACCAGGGCCACTGGAAGTATGTGTCAGGGGAGGGCCAAATTATGCGGCAGTGTTGAGTAAATTGTGCAGCAAGAAAAGGCAAATTATGCAGCGTAATGTAGCACATTTTATTATAGTATTAGTTATTTTCAGCACACGTAACCAGGAGAGGGGCAGAGGCTTCATTTACCTAAGAACTGGTGATTGGTCACCATAGTGAAGTCGGTTTGTTGGACACACAACGTTTTAGTTACCAACCTGTGCGAGGGTGGTTTAGTTAGTGGGGATAGGCTTCCTGCAGTCACAGAGCGTGTATTCTCCAAGTGGATTGCCGGTGTGTTAAATGGCCCTCCCCAATGTTTGTGCATCCTCATTTAGTAATGCAAACCATCCAGGCTCACTCCCAGGGGGGCGAGAACTCCACGTTGGAAGCACTTGCTTTAGTGTTTCAAGAGACTCATCCATGCATCACTCTTTCAGTTTCAGAATGGCACCCCTCCCCGTCCCAGCAACAGATGAACGATGGTGGTGGCGATTGGAAGGGAGTTAACTTGGATTTTCTGCACCCCTACATAGCAGTGTTGCACTCTTCGCGCTTTGTGCTGCTGCATGGAGCCAATCCTTTTTTGAGTTTCTTTTCATAATAAGAAAATCCATACTGCACCTGGCTCCTTGTTGAGGTGCAGATGCAAATATATTTATATCCAGGAACCTAGACGCTGTTTGGATTTTTAATTAACCTCACACAATATTGACTCCGCTCCTGGCTCCTCACAGGAGAACACACTCTTACATGTGCCCCATTGCGTATTTACCTCGGCTTCTAGTTTTTAGGTCTCGCCTGGCGTAGACTGCGCAGTCTCTCTGGCGAGATTTAATGATTTAGAGTAGCTTTCACTAGCGGGGTTTAAGGCCCGCCCCTCTTTTCCATTGGCTGGCGTCACCGTTTATACTAAACGGTGGCCAGCCATTGAAAAAGAGCGCCCAGAGACGTATGCTTTTCTCTTTTAGAGCCGTCCCAGTTGGACTGGCTTGGTTGCCTTACGTGTGTGGTAAAAGCTTTCTTATCTTTATGGGGCCATGTGTTTCAAACACATGGCCCCATAAAGACAAGAAACCTTTCATGGCAGAAGGAAAGCAGGCCGCATGTTTGTTTTTGCATTGCGCTTAACCCCTTCGGTGCTCATGACGGAATGGTTCCGTCATGACCCACGGTTGAGCTGTGCTCATGACGGAACCATTCCGTCATGACCACGCCCGCGCAAGATTCCGTCAGCACAGCGGCGGAATCTGCGCAGCATCGAAGGGGTTAAAGTGACCGCGCAATGCAAAAATAAACAGTGGCTGACTGTTTTTTTTTCCTTGTTCCTGTGTTTCTTTCTTGGCCTGTGTGCGCCACTCAGCCTGTTACAGGGCTCAGCACATGCATGCAGCCTTTGCATTAATCAGAGGAACCGAGGTGTGGGAACACTTGTGAGACCAAGGATGTAAAATTAAAGACACTGTTTGACACGCCTGTCCTTAATGAGAATCTTGAATACTGAATAAGGGAGATGACTGTTGGCAACGCTGCATTCACTGATCGTTTCCTTACTGGCGGGGCGAATTCAGTGAGTTTCACAGCTGGTGGAGCTGTATTCAGTGAGTGTTTATCAGCTGATGGAACTGCGCCCGGTGTGTGTGTATCAGCTGGTGGAGCTGCATTTAGTGTGCGTATCGGTTGGAGTTGCATAAGGTTGAAGTTGCCCAGTTCGAAGAGATACGTTCAGTTTGAATGTATACGTTGGGAGAGCTGTATTCGATGCGTGTTTGTTATTGCAGCCCCATATACCTGGTGCTATCCACTTCCTAGAGCCGCATTCAGTGACCATGTCCCAGTTGGTTGAGCTAAATACAGTTGGATTGACCGGCTTTCCCGGTTGGCGGAGATGCATTTGATGGATGGTGCAACCTATTCATGCTCTTGGGGTTTTCCAGTTGGTAGAGCTACAAGCTTGCTAGTTGACATGCAGTATTCGGCTGGAATTGCCCAGTTGTGGAATTGAACGGTCCATTTGGGTTGGGTTGCCTACTAGTGGGATGGTACATCCCGTTCGGCTGGATTGTGGGATGGTGCCGCCCATTCGGGGTGTGGGTGTGTGTGTGTGTGTGTGAGGGGGTGATGCTCAGTTGCTATGATGCATTCAGTCTGTGGGAATCCCCCTTTGCGCCTCCTCTGCCAGCAGCTGGCTGCTGTACTTTCGGTATCACTCGAGTGATCTCCGGCCCCCTCCTTAAGCCTCGCCGCTCAAGCATGGCCGCCTCTTCTCTGAGGTAATGGTGCGCTCCTCTCCGCTATTACTGAAGCGCTGAGGAGCGCAGCCTGCAGCTTGCCCCGCTCCTGCTCACAGTTCCGTGGGCACGGGGTCAGTGTTGCGGGCTCCACTACGTGCTGATGGTGAAGCTGTGACAAGCGCAATTGCATCTCCCTGCGAGGTCAGATAGGAATAAAGGGAGCCGCAGAGTGCTCAACACATCACCGGCGCCGAGATGGCATTGGATGGGCTGACGAGGCCGCCTCAGATGGTCTTTGAAAAGATCATATTGTCTGCAGTGCCGCAGGGGCACGTGCTCGGCAAGACACGTCATAGAGACTGATGACTGCCCTGCGAACAGTGAGCATGTCTAGGGCCCCTCCGCAGCCAGTAGTGTAGGGATGTTCATACGTCGTTTCCACGCAAGTGGTGTAGTGGTACTGGGCCTACAGGCTAGCCAGCACGTGGCGCCCAGAACAGAGGCACATGGAGACGTGGAGTGTACTTTACTCCGTCTGGCGTGCAACTGCCAGGCAGCAGCGTCAGACGCCTTTTATTGCAATTGCGTCATAGCGTGCAAGACTAAACTATTGACTGGTCGTCGGCGGGGAAGTCTGCTTACCCCATGCGCTGGCGAGCCAAAGAACATTTTTACAGTCGTCCTTAACTTTAATTAAACACATTTTTTAACACTAAATCACAATTACTTCAGGTTTGCAAAACAGTTATGCTGATGTCTTTTAGCCCAAACAGAGCTTTTAGACAAGATAGTTATTTAGAGGGGTGGATGGCACTGGATTGCTTCGCAAAAAGGTATCTCGTGCTACAACCCTGTCCTTCAGAGTCCTGGCGAGGCAAGCTAGGTATGGTCTTCGTCGGAGGCTCAGCATGGGATGACATGGGAGGTTCCTGCCAGACTGGGGGCTTTAGGGTTCTCTGCAAAGGACAGGAAGCCACGGGGCAAGGGTGTTCATCATTAAAGTCTCTTGTAGCCCATTTAAACCAGCATTGGCGTAGCCAATAGGTCTCGCCTTTGGGACCTTATAAGTGTTTAATTATCCAGCACACTATACTTGGTGCAACAACATCAACTGTTGCATGGCTAAACACTTATAAGGTCCCAAATGTGAGACCTATTGGCTATGCAAATGCTTGTTGTGAAATTACTGATGTTGGTAGGTTTGCCTGGGTGCTATCTACACCTGCTCCCAAATACTGAGAACCTCTCCAATGAGCATGCTTGATGAAACATTCCCTGCTGGTGTGTCCGATAATCCCTTATTCTTGAGACCCGAATAATGCAGATCTATCACGGATATGTTCCCATGTGATAAGAGTGAAGGAAACTACCATTATTTGGGTGAATAAGTTCAAAATCTAACAGATTTATTGTTCACCATGTTGACCTGGTAGCCATTCAAATCGAGGAAATTGTGGCACCCAGCAGCAGAAACCTTTTGCTATATAGATATTAAGATATACAGCCGATCAGAAGACCAGTACCTAAACCGGCATTTTGCTTGCAGTTTTTTTTTTCCTCCAAATTTTCCTAAAGCACTCCAGAGTTTATCGCTTATGCACATTATAACTATGTATGATCCAGCACCCCGAGTTACCATATATGGAAAAATTATATTCTCATATGACGGTCATGGGCATTTCAATCAGCAAATCAAAAATGTATCACACAATCAAAATTTCCTTTCTTCAAACTCTTCTTACAACTTCTTTATCCCTGTAGCCAACGTGTTTGTCCTTCAGAGAGGACTTCTTCAGGGCTGATATAGGTATCGCCAGATTGCACACCACTACCGCCTTGCACCTGTAGACCCAGCATTTTTATTTCAGCACCCCTCCCCTGAAAGCTTTATGGTGCAGCTGTCTGTCTACAAGCGGGGCTAACCCAAATACATTCCCAAAGCAGTTCAAAAGGGGTGAAGACGCTTAAGTCTTTTTGTCCACCAGGTTCTCTGTAAAATGCCATCTGTCATTCCCACGATCTTCAGGATTTGGTGGCTGAAGTCCTCTCGCGTGTCCCAGAACACACCATACAGGACAGTTGAGATGCGACTAAGTTCACAATTCATTGTGGCTTGTACACCACAGATTCCATCTGGCGGGCCATTGGCACAGGTGTTGCCACCAAACTTGGTTGCAGTCAACCAGTTTGTCTTCCCTCATGGGCATGCCTTTTCTCAGGACTCCTCTGTTTAGGGAGAAGGCAGATTCCGCTCTAGACCGGTTCAAAGAGTAGGGTCTTGGTATGGCCTTGGGCTAATTTGCACCACCTCACCAACCATGTCAGCTCCATCACTCCTTTCGCAGCTTCTGCAGAAGTGCCTCATGCCGCCAGCCTATCCCACCTTAACAAGCTGCCCATCAATTTTTCCGTGAAGGCTGTTTACCACAGTCATGGTCAACAGGCCACCCACTCCACTATCCCCTTCCTCCCACTGCAGCACAACCTATCAAACCCCTTTAGCGTGCACTTAGTGGACCATAGCCACCTGGTGGAAGGCAGGATCCGGCTAGTCTTGTAGGGTTGGCAGGCGAAAACATTGGATAAATGGGTCCCGCATCTACCTTTCCTTCTCACAGTGGCGTGCCTTTATCCTCTCTCCCCCCACCTCTTGAGGACTGACAAATCTGTGCATATTGTTGCAGGAAGCATATCACTTTTGCCCAAAGAGGCTATCATGAGGATGCCTATGACAGAAGTAAGAAGTGGTTATTTCAGCTACTTTCCCATGCCCAGAAAAGACTAGGGCCTTTGTCCTGTTTTAGACTTGTGCCCTTTCAACACCTTCCTCAGGCAAAATTAAAGAAGTTCACACTGGCCCAAGTCTTGGCTGCCCTCTACCCTAGTGACTAGATGATAGCATTACACCTGCAGGATGGCTATTTCTATATACCTGTTCTACAGGCCCATTGGCGCTACTTGTGGTCCTTACTGGAACAGGAGCATTTTCAGTTCGCTCTGCCCCCATTTGATCTTACCAGTGCCCCTTGGTTGTTACCAAAAGTGATGGCAGTGGTAGTAAAACACCTTCAGAGGTTCCAGTTTTACCCTACCTCGACGACTGGCTGTTAAAAGTGGCCATGCCCCTAGGCAGTCGTCAGCCACCTTTAGATGACAGTGACCCTCCTGTCAACTTGCGTGAGTCGCACCTTACTCCTCTCCTTCATTCGAACCATTCTGGGCACGTTTTGGTCTTGTGCTTTTATATCACAAAAGTGTATCCAGGACATTCAGAGTATGATCCTGATGTTTCATCCTTGGTCCTGTATTTTAGTGATGTCGACTTGGAGGCAGCTGGGACTGAGGGCCTTCTGCATCCTGCAGGTTGAGCATGCCAGGTGGCATATGTGAACTATGCAGTGGGATCTGAAGATTCAGTGAGCCCAACATCAGGGGGGTCCTCTCCGACCACATTCAGATTTCGGAGAAGACTGCAAAAGATCTGCAGTGGTGGTTGCTGGACTGTGATTAGGTAAGCAGAAATCCTTCTCCCTTGTCTGCCCAGAGCTGCCAATGCATGGCTTCTGGGTTGAGGTGGCCATCTAGGAGAGTTGGAGATCAGAGGCTGCGGGCCTCCAGCAGAGACCTGCCTCCATTTCAACCATCTTTCCTTCCACCCAACGAAGGGAGGCTGGTACAGTTGCTATCTGGCAACATCACCGCTATGTGGAAGTGCAACAAATAGAGCGGGTGGGGTTAAAGACCTCTGGAAATGACTGGACCACCAAGGACTTTAACTGGTGTTGAACCACCTGGCAGGATCATTGAATGTCTGAGTGAACGGGTTCAGCCATCAGCACCTAGCGAATCAAGAGTGTCAATTGCACCTAGCCACGCAAGGTCTCCTCACTGAAAGAAAAGAACCATGTCTTGATGTTGGTCTCTGCTGGTAACATGCAATGTCCGCACTTTTGCTCATTCGAGTTTTCAAGGCGTCTCACATTCAGAGACTTCAACTGCCTCGAGTCGAACTCTGGACTCCTGTATGGTTTTCCACCAATTCCACACCTGCCCAGAGTTCTCAAGAAGATAAGGACCGAACAGGTCCAAGTCATCGCATTAGCCCCAGATTGGACACAGAGTATGCTATACAGAACTCCTGGGCATGAGCATCCGTCCTCCGATCATGCTGCCACTCTGAGGATTTACTGTTGCAACAGCAAGGCGGGGTACTGCACCTGGTTCATCGGGATCTCCACTTCCCTGCTTAAAAATTGAGCAGGGACTGTGGGAACACCTATGTACCTTGACCAAAACAACTGGACATGCCTGTCGTTGGGACAGATTTGTGACTTGGTATGGAACTTTGCAGATAAACCCCATCCAGGCAGAGTTACCTGATGTTTTGTCCCTACCTCAGTAAGGCTGTGCTCTGGGCACCATTAAAGGGTTCCTTCAGGCTCTTTCAGCTTTTTTGTGTTTGCCTGATCAGCCCTCATTGTTTAAGTCTCCAGTCGTGCACTTTTTGAAAAGTTTTCATTTGCTTCCTCCTCCTTGCTTTGTCATGCTCCAGTGGGACCTTATGACCTTAACTTCGTCTAAGGTTTCTGGTATGCACTTCCTTCGAGCACCTTCACAGCTTCTCCCCTTGGCTTTTGACCCTCAAGACAAGGTTCCTTGTTGCCTAAGCTTAAAATCGTGTCAACGTGCCATACACCACCACCTTCCCAGAGAAGCTGGTTTTGCAGACATGGGCATCCTTCTTGCCTAAAATTGTGATGCTGATTCCTGTCCAACGCATCACCGTGCAGGCGTTATGAGCTCCACCTCATCCCTCTGAGGAGAGACTTAACTGTTTTTCATCCAAGTGAGCTCTAAGCTTTTATATTGATCATAGCAAAGAAAACCAAGTGCACGATCAGCAGTCTGTGGGATTCTCTGAAGCAAAAGAAAAGGCACGGTCGTGCAAAAGAGAACGATCTCCCACTGCATTAAGATCTGCTATGCATTGGATAAGAAGCAGCCTCCGGAACGACGGTGCTCATGCCACCAGGGCCGAACCTGCTATCGGTGCCTTGGCACAAGGGACTCCCTGTCTTGGACATTTGCCAGGTGTCTAAGTGGGTGTACCTTCATTTGTTCCCGAAGCACTATTGGCTGGACAGTCTGGTCTGTCAAGAGCCACATTTTGCCCGCTTGATCCTGCAAGACTTTCTGGTTTGAGGTTATTCAGACACAGGTTTTAGCCCGGACATAGACATGTAAGTTGTGGTAGTTAGAGAAAGAAGCCACATGAGAAACTACATGTGTATGAGATTTATTGTCCTCCATCAAAGTCTTGCGCTTCTGAACTGCCTGGCTCCAGAGCACCTGCAGTGGATGGATATATATTCTACATATCTTCCCTGTGTCTGCATGAGTATCCTGAAATAACAGTGCTTTGCCGCAAGGTTATACTACCCTGCAAGTGGAACAATTAACTGAAGCTGTTTTATCAATACTAACTTCTCCCTACCCAATGCCCTGTGGCTTTTCTTGAAATCACTTCAAAATGAGACATCCTTCATACCTTGCGCAGACTAAAATGCTGCACAGAATATTTTACAAGAAATGGTAAGGTGAAACGGAGGCAAGGAGCATGAGCAAATACAACAGAAAGGTACGTTTTCAAATGAAGGAGCTTTTATTCCCTGACACTTTTGTTACCATTACTGTCCACCTTTAAGTTCTTTTTGGTGCCGAATGATTTTTCACTCCTGTGGATTGCTTACTACTTCATTGCATGAGTTTGCCACTGTCCTGATTTATTCTAAACCTTTTCTTTCCTTCATGAACACTGATGTCTTAACTCCCTTGACTCAACCAAGGAGCTAAACAAATGGACGTAAAAGAAATGGTCGACCAGACATTTTGTATATACTGAGGCGCTGCTCCACACTGCTAGGGTGATGGCATGGAATATGCTTAGTTGTAAAATACCTAGATGTGCATAGACATGGATCCTACCCATTTTTTCCTCCTTTTTTGTGTAATATGTCACCATTATTAGCCCTTTTGTTCCTCTAATAAATGTTCGTAAAAAGCAAAAATAACATTAGCTATTGAGAATCTTCTGAACATTGTCACGGTATATACTATGTTCATACATCCGTAATAAAGCCAAGCTTGAAAGTGGACGATTAGGTCACTGCTCAGAGTAGTTTATGGCTTACCACAGTTTCTTGGTTGAGTATAACTTGCTTCCCTAAACAAAACTTTTCTACCTAAAAGAACCCATCCACGTTCTGTAGTTGAAGGGTGTCCATCAATTTTCCGCAAGAAGTAAATCTGCACGTTTTAAGCGATAAAACCGCATGGGTAAAGTGCTGTCTCTAGATAAGGGAATGCAGGTTGGTTGCTTTGACTTGTGGTCTCAACACATTAAAATCGTGATTTCACATAATGTATTGCAAGCATATCGGGTAGACTGGTCAGTGCTCTAAAATGCTCTCATGGGTATCTAACAAGTAATAGGTGGGATGTGTTGAAAAGAAACATAAGAGGCAGTGTTAATTCAAAACACAAACAGTATTCCTGGTCAAGGCCACTTCATAAATTCTCATTCAATTGATTTGACCATATCACAGTGAATACATACATTTAAGATTGATTATTCTTATTGGATTCATTGTTAATCTACAGGTTCAGGAGATGAAGTCCTTACTTCGTTAGTGTTCATCAGTACGTTTACTCCTTACAATACTTAAATATCTGATCATCACCATGCAAAGTTGGCACCTCAGTCAAGCTAGCCACTTAATATTGAAACCTTTTCTGAGTGTTTTTTAGGTTAATCAGCTTTTGCTAGTCAGTGTCCCATGCTATTCAGGACCTTGCATGTTATTTCACATGGGTGACTTGTATTTGTAACCACCTAGACAGAGAAGCCCCAGCCCATCTAAGGAGACGCCAAGTTCAACATGCCTGCGAAATCTAATATAAGGGTTAACCCTCCTGATAGACTCAGGAAGGTTGTAGCAAACACCCCTCTCCTCCCTCCCAACCTGGATTTACGAGACCTGCATTAAGCACACTGGTTAGGTGTTAGTGAGACAACAGTCAGCCCCTGCAGTTATCAAATCCGATAACTTACTAAAAATAATTGGGAATAAAATCACCAAATCCACTCAACAAAGGAACCTCCGTTCAAGATTGGCCTTAAAATCCCCCTACACAAGAGAAACAAGCATTTGCTATGCAATAGGTCGCGCATTTACGAAACTCTTGTAAATGCGACACCTATTGCATTGCAAATGCTTCTTTGTAAAAGCGGCCATGCGGTGCTTTCACTTTAATGTTGGCTGAACCCTTTTCATTAGACATTGTTTAAAGAAAGGGGCGGGGCCACCATTAAACTGAAAGCGCAGTTTATGAAAAAAAAACATTTAAGCAAATAGTGTTCGGAGGCTGTAATTAAAGCCTACCAAGTAATGACACATGTAACAGGGGGCATCCTCATGGGAGGTTGCAAAATGAGACAAGGCGGTATTAAGGAGGGACTACTAAGCCGACTGACAAATGAAAAGCCACAGTTTAAGGACAGTTCAATAATGGTCGTAGCTTCAATTCCATACCTGCATACTGCATACCTCGCAGCGTATGCACTTCCCAGGCTCTCCCTAAAAACATAGGTGGCACATCTTTCTCTGTTCAGGCAGCCATACAATGGGATTCATTACCCCTACAGATAACTACCTAATTTTCAGAAGTCTACTCAAGAGTTGGTGCTTTCCTACATAACCACCAAACACAAATGTACAGCATATCCCTGTGTTTATTAACGTTAATTTTTTTAGTATGTATTTGTATGTGTTTTTCTTGACATAGATATGTACTTGTGTATCTATGTATTTATTACGTTACTCCTACTATAAAAAAACTGAATTACTTCGATGCACTGGGGGTCCCTGCAGTGAAGCTGAAATGGTTAAGCCCTGAAATTGCCACAGCTGACGGTGAGTTATATCGTGTTTTTTTTTTTTTTTTAAACAAACTTTATTAATAGTCTCCAGGTAAGATACAGATAGAGAAGTAATATAAATCTTTTCTCTTCATAAGACCCATACACACATGCAATATAGTATCGGCACATGAGAAAGACGTTCACGTAATACAAACATAGTCTCACGTGCAAGGGCAGTCCGTGGAGCCGGTGGCATTGACGGATTATTCCTGCATGACGTGTTGTGTAGCAAGTATCATAGTACCTGTGTAAATAAATGAACAGTAACACACTTTTAATAAACACCCCCGCGCTGGTGAGCCACATCTCCCCACAGTGTTACCAGTAATAGGTGCTAATGATTAGTGTCAAAATGAACACTTGTAACCGGTGCAGGCCTAGGCTAAGAAAAAATGAAAGTGCACTTATACATATAAGAATCTACAATAGTGTAGTCCCCAAATTGAACGTCTACAGCGTCAGAATATCGAATGCCTTGAAGGATTCCAATAATTGGTCCCAACTCATAGCGATTGGTTCCTTCCTTAGGCCTCTAATCTCTTGCCTGCAGATCGCTACACTCTCCGCTATACCCCTTGCTCAACTTCATCCTTCCAGCTAAGTATTGTAGGGGACCTGGGGGGATTTCCACCTCCTTATGATACCACGTTTCGCAAGGAGCAAAGGTAGGTCCGCAAACTTGGTTTGTACTTTAAATTCTTTACTTTTTTTGTATAGACTTAATATACTCGCCTCCATTTCCTGCCAACCCAGGTTCCCTACTACAGTTTGTAGGATAGTGAGTACACCTCCCCAGTATGTCCTCCAGGCTGAACAGTCCCACAGCATGTGTAACAGGGTGGCATCTTGCTCAGGGCATCTAGGGCAGTGTGGCAGGAGGGCAGGGAAAATGGCATTCAGGGTCAAGTACACTCTTTGTGTGACCATATATTGAATGATCTTAAAGCGGGGTTTACGGCAGACACTTTTTGGATATTCTAATATTGTTGCCCACTCCTTGTCAGACAGTGGCCTACCAATATCCGGTCTTTTGTTACTTATTTATTTTTACCCTCCTTTTTCCTTTCCTTACTTATCTGTATGTACATATTCCCTTATTCACTTTTTCCTCCATTTCATTCTCTATCGATTTCCTTCATATTTTTCATTTTTTTTTAAATCTTCCTCACTTTATTCCTTTTCCATATCTTTCTATTTTCAATATTGATATATATTGGAATATGTATATTAACTTATTATATCTTATTCTTTCTTGGCATTTTCTTTATACCATATAAGATGTCTTATGTAACTTTTAATTCTTTGTCTTCTGCGATAATGATATATTTAAAATGTTACCTGATAATCCTATATCTTCTTGTGTATGTCTCAATTATAAATGTTATTAATAAGAATTTTGACACCCCCAAAAAAAATCCAGTTAGTTGCGGCGAGTGGTGTAGGACGGTGTGCATGTATGCCCCGGTAGAACCATCTAGTTGTGGCCACCAGTCCCTATAAGATACATCCGGTGAAACAACTCATGGGTATTGGGTTCTGCACCATGAGGCGCCCAATATTTTTTAACATACCGTGTCATGCTCGCGTACGTCAGTGAGTCTGTGACATCCCTCATTTATGAAATCAGAGTGTGAGAGTAGCATTTTAACACCAAACATGTTGCCCACTGTTGTCACCCCAGCCTGCGTCCATGGGTCTAACCGGCGAATAGGTGAGTGTGCCAGAGGTATTTGGGATGCCCAGTAGGGGGATATTCGGCAAATATGCGTGGAGAGTTCGTGTATCGTAATGCCTGCTTCCAATAAGTGATAGCAGTTCTAAGAAGAGAGCCCGCTGTGTCATGTAATGTGCCGCTTGGAGAGAGGAGCCTATGCAGTGTGCCCTGAGCTAGCATGTGCCCTGAATATGCAATCTCCTGTAAATTACGCTCAGCTATAGCAATAGGATAGCCATTGCAGCTGAGAAGCTAAGCAGGAGGCCTAGAAATCAGGAGCACCTATTCCCCCAGTGTCGGATGGGAGCAATAATTTTGCTAAGCTCAGGCGCCTTCGGTCCGATCCCCAAATTAAGGAAATCAGAAGTGTATTCAGGGTTGTGAAGACAGCTCTTGGGATAACCACCGGCAGATTAACAAAATAATACAAAAGGCGCGGGAGCATGACCATCTTGGAGATTGCCAACTGTCCCGCTACCGAAATAGGGAGTGGGGTCCAAAATGCAGTCTGTGCCTTTAGAGACCCGATAGTAAGTTGCAGTCAATTACATCTGTTTTAGTTATGTACACCTGTATCCCCAAGTATTTAAAAGTGTGGTGGGCAACAGTTATCGCGTGATGTCCAAATGATATAGTCTGGTCAATTATATTCGAGCCGATGGGGAAGGCTTGGGATTTTTCATAATTGAGTAGTCCGGCAATGCGTTCGAGCTGTGCAAACAAGCTTGCTACAGGGAATAAATTATTCTGCAGGGTCAGAGTACAAGATGATATTGTCTGCTTAAAGAGACAGAGCCTGATAAGAGTTCTATCGTTCAAGAAGGATTCTAATATTTTTAATGCAACGTTGTGCAATCTCACCTGTCTCAGCCTTTGCACATGGAGATATGCTGTCAAAGGCTGCATACAGGTCGAGCAAAACCAGAATAGGCGCTCCCCCAGAGTCAACCTAATGGCTGATGTAGTCAGCTGCCAGATTCCTTGCTGTGATCACTTCTGAATACATTTTGTGATGGATCCAGACGTCCATACACATTGAGAAATTGAGCTAATTTCAGCTTAATAGGTTTCTCCAGAATTTTGACAGGGATCTCAGATCAGGCATAGATTTTTCATGTCGCCTGCATCTGTTTGGGCTTCTGTCTTAGTGCAATCACCTCCTTCCAACACTGGGGAAAGATGCCAAACTCTCAACACCTTAAGAGTAAACTTTCTTCAATAATATCGGAGACCACTTGCATAGGCGGGCAGGGGTCCTCCAATGAGCCTGATGTGGTTTGCACCAGAAGAGATGTAATTCCAACTGCCAAGAGAGGAGGAAACTTTGCTATAGCGGCATCAGCAGACACACCATAGGAGGTAACTTCCAGAGCAGTGGCAAGCTGATTATCCTCCTATACAAAATTCACACAGATCTTCATAATCTTTTCTCTGCTGAACTCTGTTACCCTATTACAGAAATCTTGGAAGTATTCCAGAGTTTGTGGAATAGGAGTGGAGGAGAGATAAATGACCACTTGAAGTTCTTTCAGTGTGTTAGTGGCCAGCTGCCTTTTCTGTGAAAAATATGATTTTGCTTTCACTAATTCCCTTTGCTTATCTTGTCCTAGTATAGTGAGTCTCCATCTACATTTGTGTTCCACATTTCCTTTGTAAGTTTTTCTGATGGATACATCTGCCAGTGGATTCCTCACCTTGTGAATACCCCCTGCGCCAGCATTCCACGGAACTTTTCTTCCCCAGCATTCTACGTCGACGTGGGCGACGTCCTAATACACCGGCTCCGCTCGCGACTCCGATCGACGTCACCGGAGCCATAAGAAGCCCACGTTGGCGTGATGACGTCAGTTCCCTTTTTTTCCGCGCCTTCGACGCGCAACGGTTTTTCTCCAGTGCTACTTTGTAGTTTGGTCGTGTATCTCTCTTTTATTCGACTATGTCTTCGACTAGGAAATCGGGCTTTAAGCCCTGTAGGGAGTGTGGAGGCCTGATGTCGATTACATGAAACCGAAGGCACTCAAGGAAAGGAAGACCAAGCTCTTCATGAAGAGGATTGGTGAGGAAAAGAGAGGGAGGAAGAAGGAGAGATCAAAAAGAGCGTCGTCGACTTCGAGGTCGAAGAAACACCATAAAAAAAGTAAACATTCTAGACGTCGATCCTCGAAGTCCAAGAAGTCGAGGTCGTCTTCGTCTCATCGACGTCGGAGCAAAGGTTTGTCTCCTTCTCCTTCGCCTTCAAGGTCTCCGGAAGGTTCTCCTTCGAGGAAGCAGACTCCGAATCAGTCTCCGTCGAGGTCTTCGGCTCCGTCTAAGACGTCGACTCCGGCTCGTGTGGAGTCGGATGCTTCTATGCATGAGGAGCAGGAAGAGTCGGTTCCAGTACCTGAAGATTCTGAGGCTCCAGTGGAGGATACTGCGGAGCCGGTGCCGGAGGCCTCACAAGAGGTTCCTTTGCCTCAGTTCCCGGCCCCAGGTACGGATTCGGCTAAATTCTTAAATGCTATGTATGGCATTTTTAATAGGGCGGCCTACCCATCCGGAGCACCAGCTGGTCCCGTGGGCCCGATGGCCTTTACAATGGGGGTGCCACAGCAGTATGCTCAGGCCCCCTTTATGCCGATGGCGCCTTCTTGGCAGTTTCCGGCGCCGTCTGGGGATCCGATTCGACCTCGGAAGGTTCGGCAGGATTCGGAGCCTCCTTCGACGCCGAGATTGACTCCATCGAGGCTGACTCCATCGACGTCGAGGCTGACTCCATCTGCGCCGTGTCTGGCGCCGTCGACGCCGGTTCCTCTGGTTCCTCCGACGCCGCGTACGACGTCGCCGACGTCTGTTCCCCGAATCCGGTCGAGGAGGGAAGCCCAGAGGGTGTTGGAGGAAAGAAGATATCGAGAGGTGGAAGAAGGTGAGGTTGATTCTTCTTCGGACGATTTCGAGGGCATTGAGGAAGCCAGTGGGCTGGATACGACCCCAGAGTGGGAACATACATCTGCCAGGTCTTCTCTTCCTCATGAGTTGGCTCCTATCACGTAGTGATAAAGAAAGCAGCGGAGCTTCTGGATTTACAGCTGCCTTCTGTAGAGTACAAATCCAACCTGCTCACGGAAGTGTTACATTCTCCGACTTCGACATCGGAGCCCTTGTTGCCTTTCAATGAGGCCATATTGGAGCCGGTATTAGAGGTATGGAAGAAGCCCCTTTCTTCTCCTGCGGTGTGTAGACAGGTGGCAAGGAGGTACAAGGTTGCACCAGGGGATCCTGACTTTTTATCCACTCATCCGTCCCCGGACAGTTTGGTTGTGCAGGCTTCATGCTCCAAGCATGCTTCCGGTGCCTTTCCTCAGTCTCCAGCTGACAGGGAGTCTAAAAAGGCTGATCAGGCAGCCAAAAAGACCTTTTTGACAGGAAGCATGGCGTTAAAATCGACTAATGCTACATGCCTGCTGGGGCGTTACGTGCACGCTCTAATGGATTCCATTAAGTCCTTGGCTCCTAAGTTGCCTGAAGGGGATAAGTCATCCTTCATGGAGGTTGTAGCGGACACTCAGGCGGCTGCCAAGCAAGTTATCCAGTCAGGGTTGGATACTGCGGACTCCGTGGCAAGGATCATGGGGTCTTCTTTTGCTGTGAGAAGGCAGGCTTGGCTCCGTAACTCTGGTTTCTCAGCGGATGTTCAAGCTACGTTGGTCGATCTTCCATTTGATGGTCAGAAGCTGTTTGGGGAGAAAGCGGACTCTGCCCTTCAGCGTTTTAAGGACAGCCGATTGACTGCAAAATCCTTGGGCCTGCAGGTACCGGCGAAGGGTTCGACCTTTCGAAAATTTAGGGGCTTTGGGCGATCGTCTTTTCGCTCTTACCGGCAGCCCCAGCAGCAGAATCCCCTCTATGTCCTATAGAGGGAGGCAAAGGGGTCGGAGAGGTTCTGGACGCAACCCCTCTTCTTCCTCCTCCTCTGCTCCCAATGAGGCCTCAGGGAAGCAGCCCTAGATCCCCCATCCTGGATCATGTAAGGCCTGTGGGGGGTCGGGTGTCCCACTTTCTACGGGGTTGGAAATCGGTTACTACGGACCTTTGGATTTTGAACCTCGTGGAGACTGGGTACGCCCTTCCCTTTCGGGAGTTTTCTCCCCCTTACCCTCCTTGCCAAGGTTATTGCTCGGAAGACCATCTGCTTCTCCTGCAGAAAGAAGTTCTAGCCTTGCTTCAAAAGGGTGCGATAGAGGTGGTTCCAGAGCAGGAAAGAGGTCAGGGGTGCTACTCCCGTTATTTCCTGATTCCCAAAAAGGACGGCAGATTGCGTCCTATACTGGACCTCAGAATCTTGAACTTTTACCTGAGACAGGAGAAATTCAAGATGCTGACCCTTGCGCAGGTTCTTCAAGCGTTGCAGCAAGGAAACTGGATGGTGTCGCTCGACTTGCAGGACGCGTACTTCCATGTCCCAATCCTGAAGTCGCCCAGGAAGTATCTCCGTTTTACGGTTGGGTCGCAGCATTACCAGTTTGCGGTCCTCCCGTTTGGTCTTACTACCGCACCTCGAGTCTTCACAAAGGTGATGGCAGTGGTGGCTGCTCATCTCAGGAGGTCGGGGATTCCGGTTTTTCCCTACCTGGACGACTGGCTTCTGAAGGCAGAGTCCCCAGAGATGGTGCAGCGTCATCTGCAGGTGACAACTCAGCTGTTGTTCGACTTGGGTTTTTCAATCAATGTGCCCAAATTTCACTTGGTGCCCTCTCAACGCAACCTGTTCATAGGGGCGGTACTGGACACTACTGTGTGTCGAGCATTCCCCCCTCCTCAAAGGATTCTCGACATTCAGGAGATGGTCCCTTTATTCCACAATGGAGCGGTTGTTCCAGTTCTGAAGGTCCTTCGCCTGCTCGGTCTGTTCACTTCCTGCATTCTGTTGGTCAACCATGCACGCTGGCACATGAGGGCGCTCCAGTGGTGCCTCCGCAAGCTGTGGTATCAGCACAACGGGGATCTCGGGGAGTCGATCAAGATCTCCGGAGAAGCTGCAGCGGATCTGTCTTGGTGGAGCGTGGAGGGCAATCTGTCTCAAGGAAAGCCCTTTCATCTTCCTCCATCGGTGACCACAGTGATAATGGATGCATCCACCCTAGGGTGGGGTGCTCATCTGGGGGATCTGGAGATCAAGGGTCTTTGGTCTCCAGAGGAAAGGTTGCTTCACATCAACCTTCTAGAGTTGCGGGCGATTCGTTTGGCGCTCAAGGCCTTCCTCCCTTCCCTTTGCGGTCAGTCTGTTCAAGTCCTGACGGACAACACGACCGCGATGTGGTATGTCAACAAACAGGGAGGGGTAGGGTCTCTTTGTCTTTGCAGAGAGGCCTTACGTCTATGGTCCTGGGTTCAGGACCATCAGATTTGTCTGATGGCAAATCATCTGGCCGGGGTGCTGAACGTGCGTGCGGACAGTCTCAGTCGGCAGTTCTCCGCCGACCACGAGTGGAGGCACCATCCGGAGGTAGTTAGTTACGTCTTTCGGACGTGGGGGACTCCTCGGGTGGATCTGTTTGCTACTTTCGAGAACGCGCACTGCCCGTCATTCTGCAGTCTCCAGTATCCGATGCAGGGGGCTTTGGGGGACGCGTTTCAGTTGAGTTGGGGCTCACGACTCCTTTACGCGTTTCCTCCCATACCCTTGATTCCTCGGGTTCTGAGGAAGATTCGCCAAGACCGGGCCCAAGTCATATTGATCTCCCCGGATTGGCCAAGAAGGGTGTGGTACACAGATCTTCTCCACCTCTCCTCGTGCCCTCCGCTCCGTCTCCCTCTAAGGGCAGACCTCCTCTCGCAGTCGGAGGGGCAGGTTCTACACCCCCCACCTCCAGAGCTTACACCTTCATGCCTGGAGATTGAACGGGGCAACCTGAGTTCCTTCTCTCTCCCACCTGATGTGGTGGATGTTATTTTATCGGCCAGGCGACACTCCACCAAGTCCGTTTACTCCTACAGGTGGTCTAAATTTGTGAAATGGTGTGGAGAGAGGTCCGTTGACCCTTTAAAGGCCCATCTTTCTGATGTTCTCCAGTTTGCTCTTTCCTTGGCTCAGCAGGGCTGTGCTGTGGCCTCGGTCAAGGGCTATCTTTCAGCCTTATTGGCTTTTCTGTGCCTTCCAGATCAATCTTCACTTCAAGTCCCCGGTTGTTCTGAGGTTCATCAAGGGCCTTACAAACATGTTTCCTCCCACTCCATTTGTAATGCCTCAGTGGGACCTTAATCTTGTTTTAACCTTTCTAATGGGGTCCCCTTTTGAGCCTCTTCATACTTGTCCTTTGAGGCTGTTATCATTTAAGGTGGTTTTTCTTGTGGCCATAACCTCGGCAAGGAGGGTAAGTGAGCTCCAAGCTCTTAGTTCCAAACCCCCTTTCCTTACTTTGCATGCTGAAAGGATGGTTCTCAGGACCAGGGCTGCTTTCCTGCCAAAGGTAGTCACTCCGTTTCATTTGGGGCAGTCCGTTACTCTCCCTGTTTTCTACCATCCTCCTCACCCTTCCAAAGAGGAGGAAAGACTCCATCGTTTGGACCCGAAGAGGGCTGTTAGTTTTTATCTGAATAGAACCAAGGACTTTCGCCTTGATGACCAGCTCTTTATTGGCTACATTGGTCGTTCTAAGGGGAAGGCGGTGCACAAGCGCACGCTGTCAAGATGGATAGTTCTGACCATCAAGATCTGCTACGCCCTGGCTGGTAAGACTCCTCCTGATGGTATTAGAGCGCATTCAACTAGAGCTAAAGCCTCTACATCTGCTTTGGCCCGGGGTGTTCCTGTGGCAGATATTTGTAAAGCTGCGACTTGGGCCTCCCTCCATACTTTCGCAAGGCATTATTGCTTGGACTCTGAGATGAGGAGGGAGGGCCACTTTGCGCGCTCTGTGTTACAAGACTTTCTGGTTTAGGAAGGTGGACACCCTCCTCTGGGAGTGGGGACTGCTGTGGGAATCTATTCACAAGGTGAGGAATCCACTGGCAGATGTATCCATCAGAAGAACAAGTTACTTACCTTCGGTAACGCTTTTTCTGGTGGATACAGTATCTGCCTGTGGATTCCTCACTGACCCACCCGCCTCCCCGTTGTCCACCTTTGTATACCATGAAATAGGTCTTGTGGTAATGTTTTTATGCTTTGTTGTGCAATTGTAGGAAATGCTTGTTTATTTAGCATTCTTTTCCTTTGTATGCTATGCATATGTGTTGGTGTATTGTATACTGTGTATACTTTGAGTCTGTCGTTAGTCCACCTGTTCACCTCGAAGGCACGGGGAAAAAATGGGTGGAACTGACGTCATCACGCCGACGTGGGCTTCTTATGGCTCCGGTGATGTCGATCGGAGTCGCGAGCGGAGCCGGTGTATTATGACGTCGCCCACGTCGACGTGGAATGCTGGGGAAGAAAAGTTCCGTGGAATGCTGGCGCAGGGGGTATTCACAAGGTGAGGAATCCACAGGCAGATACTGTATCCACCAGAAAAAGCGTTACCGAAGGTAAGTAACTTGTTCTTCAGGTCTTCTGAAAGTCACAGGGCCAAGGTATTCCTCCTGCCTTCCCATTTGGGTTGAGCTTCAATCCTTCAATAGTACTAAATTTCACTGCTGGTGATTTAGACTCCTTAAACGCAACAATCTATAATTTAGTCATGGCCTCTCTAAACTCCCTGCCAGAAATGTTACTCAATTTCCTCACACTAATGGCTTCATCTCAGATCCTTTCTACTGCCTGCCTCCTTTTTAAAAAAAAAAAAACTTAATTATTTTGTTTGAAATACAAAACATACAATTGGGAAAAGGAATCCTCATTGCACGAAGTGTGCTCAAGTGTAGGCAACAAATCACATTGATGGGCAGAAGGTATTGTAGCAGGCACTCCAGCGAGAAGCACATATTTACATCAACATCACATATATGCAAATACACGGGTCAATTCCTGTACAATCATAGCCAACAGGAATGGACTAGGCCCCCCAGTATTTAGCTATGTCTTTCTTGGCCACAACTAACCCTAAGTTCGTCAGGAGTTTGTCTTGGCAGGTCAGTGTCTGTGGGGATACCCACCAGTAGAAACTTCGCATCCAACCCTAGCTGCGCTCCAAGGATATTATTCAATTCTCCCAGTATCGTATGCCAGTAAGTTTGGATGTGTCTGCATTCCCAGAGGGTGTTATGTAAGTGCCGCGCTCGGCATGGCATCTTAGACCGTTTGGATCCTCAGCCCTCCCCATTGTGTGCAGTAGTCTCCTGTCAAAATAGGATCTATGGAGGATCTTATACTGTATGAGACGCAGCCTCTGTCTAATCGCTACTTCGTGCGGGTGTATAAGGGCCGCTTCCCAATCTGTCTTCCAACGGGCCAGTGGTCAATTCCCATTTAGCCTGTAGCGGACCAAGGTTGTCGGGCATATTATTGATTTGCGGCTTATGTCAAGGATATGGCCTGGGCCGTGATCTCTTCTTGCAGGAGCCTACCTTCTAGCGGAGCATATTCCGGCAGTGTCCCAGTGTCCAACCCTTCCGCCTGCCAGGCGTGTTTAAGTCTGAGGTAGGCATAAGCTTGGGAATTATGGAGTTGGTATTTAGACTGAAAAGAAGAAAACTAGGCTAGAGAGCCCCTCTCCAACAGGTCCCCTATCTTAGAAATACCCAAGAGGTTCCACTTCTTACAGCCCCACAGTTTTCTCATCTCCGGTAATCTAGTGCCCTCCCTAAAGGGAGGTCTCTCGTGTAGGTTTCCCTTCCCAGTGCAGCTGCTTTTCCACACTCTTCCAGGCCGTCAGTACGTGTTGGGTAGCCGACAGGAGAAACTTACCCCCTGCTCCCTTGTAAATGTAGTGTAGTTGGGAGCGTTTTCGGAATTGAAGTCTTTTCAGTCTATAGGTAGGGTGGTCAGCTGGCGTGTGGTTCCATTCATTGATGACTAGAAGGTGGGCCGCTCTATCGTATGCTCGGATATCTGGTAAGGCCATACCTCTGTTATATGGGTTGCGTTGCAGCGTTCGCAGTGCTGTTCGTGGGTGGACTCCATCCAAGAGGAGGAGACGTATCTCACTGTTAATGGAATTAAAAATAGTGTCTGGTACTTTATAATATGTATTATGCAAAATATAAAGGAGCTGAGGAAGCGTTGAGATCTTATACATAGCTGCTCTCCCCATGATGGTCAGAGGGAGTTTCCTCCACCTATTCACATCCTCCCGAAAATTCAGTAGCACTAGTCTAATGTTAAAGTCGAGTCTTGCCACGGGGTCAGTGGTAATATAGAACCCCAAATAAGTAATACCCCTCTGTAGAGAGCTGCTAACAGCTCGGGTAGGTGCAAAACTCTACCTCTCCACTTAACGGATAGAGGGTAGATTTGTTGCAGTTAAACTTGTAGCCTGCGTGGCCGCCATATTCCTCAAAGATTTGTAATATTTGGGGGAGTGTCTCGATCGGTTGTTTGACATGGAGCTGAATATCGTCTGCATAAAGTGATATGCGTCCCTCATCTAAAAGATGTGACTCGTCTACAAAGCCGCCCAGTCCTCGACGGGTTCTAACCACACAGGCCAGTGGTTCCAGGATGAGGACAAACAGTAGGGGAGATGAGGGGCACCCCTGTCTGGTGCAGCGCTGTATCGGCCAGCTAGCAGAGAGAACCCCATCTACTCGGACCCTAGCTTCAGGGACATTGTAGAACGGTGCCAGCCAGTCTCAGAACACCAGGCCAAAGCCCATTTTTTCCAGGGTGCACCACATGAAGGGTCAATGAATCGTGTCGAACGCTTTCTCGGCGTCAAGCGAGAGAAGCAGATGGGGGTCTATGTCGACCCTGCACGGTGTCCATCCAGTTAGCTAGACAGCGTAAATTAAAATGTGTGGCACGCTGTGGCATAAAGCCTGACTGATCCCTGTGTATCAGGGGGAGAATTATCGTCAGGAGACTTCTCGCAAGGATCGTGGCCAAAATCTGTCTCAATGTTAAGGCGGGAGATGGGTCGATATGACCCACAGTCATCCAGGGGTTTCCCCCGCCTTGGGGATGACCACCACTGTGGCTAGACGGAAGTCTCGTGGCAAGATACCCTGTTCCTTTGACCTCTTTAACATCTCAATCAGGTGTGGTGCCAGCAATGCACTATGCAGATTAAAAAATTCACTCGGAAGACTGTTGGGTCCCAGGGTCTTGCCCGCCTCCTGCCGGCCAATGGCCTCAGTCACTTTCGCCAATGTCAAATCCCCCTCTAGACCGTTTCTCTCCTCCTGTGTGAGTGAGGGCAGGTCAATGGTACTCAAGTATTGGCGTATTTGTGGTTTTTCTGTCTGGTGTTTGGCTGTGTACAACGCTGTGTAGTATCTCGCGAAGGCTCCTGCTATAGCCTCAGGAGTTGTGTGGGTAACAGTGTGTTCGAGGCATATGAGCTGCAGATTGTACACTTAGCATAGATCGCCATCTGGTGTTGGGCCCGGATGTTTGCAGTTTGTTTTTGTTCTTTGGACAGTCTTTGGAAGTCACGAGTTCGGTGACTCCTCCTTCGGTCCGTACTGCGCATGGGCTTCGGCTCCATCCTCAGATTGTTTTTTTCCGCCATCGGGCTCGGATGTGATACTTCGTGCTCCGGCTTCGAACTTCTACGGTTCCAGCCTCGACGGAAAATCCTCTTTCTTCGAGTTTCTTCATCATATCTTCATCTCTCGAAGCGGCACTTTTCTCCATCCCGTACATCGGCACCGGCCTTCGGGCCCTCCTAGACTCCGGTCCCGGCCGATGGAAAGGACTCTGTTCAAAAAGTGCCCAAAATGTGGGTCTAAATTTCCCCACACCGACCTCCATCAGGTGTGTAACCTTTGCCTCTCTCCAGAACACGAAGCCAGAGACTGCCCCGCCTGTAAGTCTTTTCGATCAAAAAAGACCATCCGGGATCGAAGAGCTCGACGCACCATGGCGCACTCCTCGACCGCGGCTCCACCGGACATCTTCGGAGACGACGCCGAAGCTTCGGGGCAACTACACACCCAGCAGGAGGAAGACATCGTCAGCGCTTCCGAGGCCGACGACTCCGACGTGGAGGACATCACACCGGCGCAGCGGGTCGTGAGTACTGTACCCCCTCCCGCGCCCAAAACCAAAGAGACTCAGGTTACACCCTCGCCTGCAGGCCTGGGCAAAACCAAGCACACAGCTTTTATCACCCCACCTTCGGGCCCGGTGTCGAAGCCTCAGAAGTCTCACGGCAGCTCGGGCTCGAGCCAGCCGACGCCTGGTGCCCAAAAACACCATTCGGCACCGAAGAAAGGGATACCCAGCTCGACTCCGAAGCCACCGGTGCCGAAGCCTGGACTCTCGGTGCCAACCAAACACAAACACATCTGTCGGCACCGACGCTCCGGCGCCGAAAACTCCGACGCCGAAAAAACCGGAGGCTCCAAAAAAGCATGGCGCACAGAAACAATCGAAGCCCTCAGCTCCGAAACCATCGGCGCCAGCGGACGATTCGGCGCCACTGGCTCTGTTCACACCAGACCCTTTGCAAAAGACTCTATCTGAAGATCCAAAGACTAATTATCAAGAAAAGACGCCTTGACACACCGGCTCCTCCTCCACCACCCAAACGGAAGGACTCTGCTACTTCTCCCCTCAGAGTGCCCTCCCCACTACCTCCTCCACCTCCACCACCCCCTCCCAGGTCTCCGCCACCTTTACCTCATCACTCCCCGACCCCGTCCCCAGATCCTGATGACGGGGATCCGGATTATGACCCGGCGGACGCCCCAATGGACCCCACTCCACCGGGGACCCCAGACCCATGGGAAGACTACCACAACCCTGACATACCTGATATGCCTCAGGACGACCTATACCCATCCAGGCCGTCCCCTCCAGAGGACTCCTTAGGGTTTCATCACTTAGTGCAGAGAGCAGCACACTACCATGGGGTGGACATGCACAGCGAACCAGTGGAAGACGACTTCCTACTGGACACGTTTGACATTCAGGACAAATCCACGTCTATCTTGCCCATGCTTAAAGGTGTCACCAAGCATGCTGCAGAGGTATTCAGAGACCCTGTCAGGGCCAGGGTACTGAACCCTAGAATAGAAAAAAAGTACAAGGCGGCACCCACAGACCCTGCATACATTAAGGGCCCTGCTCCCTTAGATTCCCTAGTTGTCTCCACAGCTAGAAAGCGGGCTAACTCCCAGTCCTCAGGAGAAGCCCCGCCGCCAGACAAGGAATCCAAACTTTTAGACGCGTCTGGCAAAAGCACTGCCTCCCAAGCTGCAAACATGTGGCGCATTGCGAATACACAAGCGCTACTTGTGCGCTATGACAGAGCACACTACGACGAACTTGAGGCTCTTATGCAGCACCTCCCCGAAAAACACAAGCGCAAGGCTCATGACCTGATACAGGAGGGTAAACTAATCACAAACACCTCCATTAAGTGTGCCCTCGATGCAGCCGACACTGCTTCTAGAGCCATAAATACCAGTGTCCTGCTTCGTCGTCATGCCTGGCTCAGGATCTCAGTGTTCAAGCCTGAAGTCCAGGCGTCCATACTAAATCACCCTTTTGACCAACAAACTCTCTTTGGGCCAAAGGTGGACGAAGCGTTGGAAAAGATGAAAAAGGACACAGACACAGCAAAGTCTATGGGGGCACTCCAAACACAGGCCCCTAAACGTTCCTTTCGACGCTCATCCTTTCGTGGCACAGGCAGAGGCTTCTCCACCGATAGCGCCTCAACCTCTTACAAGTCCCCTCCTCAAAATACCTTTTCAAAGGGCAACCAAAGGGGTGGTTACAGAGGCAACAACAATAAGGGCAGGGGCAAAACTAACACCACCCGTTCTGCCACCCCGCCCGCACAATGACTTCCCTCCGCTCCCCCCAGACCATCCCACTCCGGTCGGGGGCAGACTACAAAACTTTATCCACGCATGGGAATCCATAACATCGGACAAATGGGTGACCCAAATTATTCGGTCATGGTACTGTCTCGAGTTAACATCTACCCCACCCAATATCCCACCAAGGCACCGTCCAATGTCTCAAGAACATTCCACAGTGCTCAAACAGGAGGTGCTCTCCCTCCTCCAAAAACATGCTATAGAGCAAGTCCCCGTCAATCAGCTAAATCTAGGGGTCTACTCTCTGTATTTCCTAATACCGAAGAAAGACGGGACCCTGAGGCCCATTCTGGACCTCCGGCCTCTAAATGCATACATACATTCAGACCATTTCCACATGGTCACCCTACAACAGGACCTCCCGCTCCTCTGTCAGGGAGACTTTCTCACTACCTTGGATCTGAAAGACTCATACTTTCACATTCCAATACACCCTTCTCACAGGAAGTACCTCAGGTTCGTGGTGGACGGTCAGCATTACCAATTCACGGTTCTCCCCTTCGGGGTCACCACCGCACCACGAGTATTTACCAAATGCCTAGCGGTAGTAGCAGCACACCTCAGGCGTCAACACGTTCACGTCTTCCCTTACTTAGACGACTGGCTCATAAAAGCCGCGTCCTACCACCAATGTGTGCAACATACAAACAGCACCATCCAGCTGCTCCACCAACTAGGCTTCACGGTGAACTACCAAAAGTCCCACCGTGTACCATCTCACACAAAGCAATATCTCGGGGCCACTATAGACACCTCCAAAGGTATTGCCTATCCAAACTCAGCCAGGATCGCAAGCATACAAGCTTTGCGCAAAAGATTCCTTCCTCAACACTCTCTTCCAGCAAGAGTGTTTATGAAGCTCATAGGAATGATGGCGTCTTGCATTTTCATAGTGCCCCATGCAAGACTCCACATGCGTCCACTTCAAGAGTGCCTAGCGCAACAGTGGAACCAGGCCCAGGGTCAGCTAACGGATCTGGTGTTGGTGGACGGCCGCACCCATCACTCTCTGCAGTGGTGGAACACCACAAACCTTTCCAAAGGGCGGCCGTTCCTGGACCCGGTTCCT
This sequence comes from Triturus cristatus, assembly GCF_964204655.1. Taxonomy (NCBI): domain Eukaryota; kingdom Metazoa; phylum Chordata; class Amphibia; order Caudata; family Salamandridae; genus Triturus; species Triturus cristatus. Next base: position 825,335,386 of record NC_140584.1, on the reverse strand, counting down.
CAGGTGATTCTAACAGCGGACGCATCGCTCTCCGGCTGGGGAGCGCACCTCCTACACCTCACAATGCAAGGTCTATGGACGCCACAGCAAAAATCGCTCCACATCACCCATCTGGAGCTCTTGGCGAGCTTTCTAGCCCTAAAATCTTTCCAAAAACAGGTTTCGGGCAAAGCAGTCCTCATTCGCACAGACAACATGACTGCAATGTATTATATCCAAAAACAGGGGGGGACACACTCTCCCCAGCTCTCCCGCTTAGCCCAGAGCATATGGAGATGGGCAATACCCCAAAACATCTTTCTCCTGGCACAGCACGTTCCAGGCGTACAAAACACCATGGCAGATCTGCTCAGCAGACAAACGCAACAACTACACGAATGGGAACTGCATCCACAAGTTCTTCACCCATTCTTCCAACAGTGGGGGCATCCTCAGATAGACCTCTTCGCCACCCACGAAAACAAAAAATGCCCAAGCTTCGCCGCCAGATACCCACACCCATTGTCCAAGGGCAATGCGATATGGATGAACTGGTCAGGCAGATTTGCATACGCCTTTCCACCTCTCCCACTAATTCCATTAGTGGTAAGGAAGCTACAACAGCACTCCCTCACACTCATTCTAGTAGCTCCAACGTGGGCCAGGCAGCCGTGGTACACCACACTACTACAACTATCAGTGGTACCACATCAAAAACTGCACCTGTCCCCTTGCCTCCTAACCCAGAACCATGGAGAAATCAGGCACCCGGACCCAGCTCAGCTCAACCTTGCGATCTGGCTCCTGAAATCTTAGAATTTGGATACCTTAACCTTCCCCCTGATTGCATGAACATCATCATGGAAGCCAGACGTCCTACCACTAGAGCATGCTATGCCGCAAAGTGGAAAAGATTTGTAATTTACTGCCGTAACAATACAATCAACCCTTTAGATGCATCCATACAGCACATTATATGCTATCTGCTCCATCTTCACAGGTGTAACCTGGCATATTCATCCATACGCCTACACCTAGCAGCGATCGCTGCTTATCTACAAAACAGACAGCATTTATCACTGTTCAGAGTGCCCGCTATTAAAGCCTTTATGAAGGCCTTAAACGAGTAATTCCTCCCAGGGCACCACCTTCCCCTGTATGGAATCTAAATGTAGTTCTTACACGGCTAATGGGTCCGCCCTTCGAACCAATGCATAAATGTGAGCTACAGTTTCTCACCTGGAAAACAGCTTTTCTCGTAGCTATCACTTCCCTTAGAAGGGTTGGTGAAATACAAGCGTTCACTATACAGGAACCCTTCCTACAAATACATCACAGCAAGGTCATACTTCGTACAAATCCGAAGTTTCTGCCCAAGGTCATTTCCCCCTTCCATCTCAATCAATCGGTGGAATTACCGGTCTTCTTCTCGCAACCTCAATCTGTTGCAGAAAGGGCTTTACACACACTTGATGTTAAAAGGGCTTTGCTATACTACATACAGAGAACGCAACCTTTCAGGAAGACTAAACAATTGTTCGTCTCCTTCTCTCCACCACATAAAGGCAACCCCATCTCTAAATCAGGGATAGCTAGGTGGATTGTAAAGTGCATACAAATTTGCTATCAAAAGGCAAAAAGAACATTATCTGTTCCACCTAAAGCCCACTCTACTAGAAAGTTAGGGGCTTCTATGGCCTTTCTAGGGAACATACCCGTAGATGACATCTGCAAAGAAGCCACATGGTCAACACCGCACACCTTCACAAAACATTACTGTGTAGATGTGCATTCCAATTAGCAAGCTAGTGTGGGCCAGGCTGTACTAAAGACACTTTTTCAAACTACTGCAACGGATACCGGTGGTCGCCGCTAAGGTTGGGTACTGCTATATAATCTATGCTAAGTGTACAATCTGCAGCTCATATGCCTCGAACGGAATATGCTACTTACCAGTATGCATCTGTTCTTGGCATGTAGAGCTGCAGAGTTGTACACGCCCACCCGCCTCCCCGGCTACCTGTATCCGTTCCAGTCCATCTTATTTAGATACAACACACATGGGTTTCTCACTGTTATTACTACGCTCCATCATTTCCCTGTTGGCGAAAAACAATCTGAGGATGGAGCCGAAGCCCATGCGCAGTACGGACCAAAGGAGGAGTCACCGAACTCGTGACTTCCAAAGACTGTCCAAAGAACAAAAACAAACTGCAAACATCCGGGCCCAACACCAGATGGCGATCTATGCTAAGTGTACAACTCTGCAGCTCTACATGCCAAGAAGAGATGCATACTGGTAAGTAGCATATTCCTTTCTTTACTAGACATAACCCATTGTGTCTCTTTCTTTCCGTCCTAACCATGCTAATATTTTCCCTGCTCTATCTCCGGTTTCGTACAGTCTATGTTGGGTTGCCAGCTGCTGTGCTCTCACCTCGTTGGTTGCTAGCGCTAGGTAGTCCCGTTTAGTTACTTCAATTTGTGGTCAGTTAATGCGGTGGGGGTCACATTCCTCTAGGCGTAAGTTTGTTCTAAATCTTCAATCTCCTGTGCTTAGTGTTTCTTTTTGTGGGCAATTTAATGTTTGTACGCCTCCCATAAAGTGACCGCTGATGGCACTGAGCCTTCATTCTCACTAAAATGGAGCTCTGAGTACACCCGGAGCTCCTCTGCGACTGTCTCATCTTGCAATGCCCACGAGCTCAATCGCCACTGTGCCATTTGATGCCCTCCCCTGCCATCCACCTTCATTAGGAGAGGAGAGTGGTCAGATGCCCTATGCCATATAATCTATGGTTTCTGCCTGACTTACTTCACCCGCCGGGGCGAGAAGATAGTCCAGCCGTGAAAACACTCAGTGGGCCCCAGAAAAATAAGAGTATGCCCATTGATGTGGGTGTTGTCGCCGCCACAGATCAGTCAGTCCCAGGTTGTCTGAAAATCGAGCCAGAGGTGTGGTCTCATGGGTGCCCGGTCGGATATGGGTGCGGTCCAAACAGGGATCAAGCACATCATTAAAATCTCCCCCCAGTATATGTATGGCAGGGCCAGAGTGTAAGAGGAGATCAGGTAATTTCTCCAATGTATGCTGCTGCTGGGGTGGGTGCATACACACTAGGAAGTAAAAACGGCTTGCGTTTCCAAATGCCCCATACTGCCACGTAAGTCCCATCTGTATCCACCCATTTTTGTGTGACCTGAAAGGAAGGGGATTTTTTAATGTGGATTGCCACTCCTCGTGAGCCTTTAGTAAATCATGCATGAGGCAGAGTGATGTATTGTCCCCTTCCTAGGAACGAGCAGCTCAAGCCCAACATGTGTGTTTCCTGTAGGAATAAGATATCGGGACACCAACCCCCTCTTGACTTTATTACCTAGGACATTAACATTTCATTACTATATATCTATCATCTGCCATTGTGACATGTCTCTTAGTTCGTTACTTGTCCAGTATCTCCCCGGAGGTCTGCCGCATCCCCTCTCACCCCCCCCCCCGCCCTTAATCCCCACTTATCCCCCCCCTCATCCCCCTCTCTTGCTTCAACAGCACGTTTGAAAACATTGAATCAAACGATCTCTTTTCCCATAGAACAATCCCAATGTACCACACACAACTGTGTCCAAATCACCCCCCCACCCAACACTCTTCAGGTACACACCGCCCCGAACTCGTCAACATGACAACTCTGGTACGGGTAATCCACGAAGAAGTCTGTAACCCTCCCTCCCACCCCAATCAATTAACTACACAATAATAAAACAAACGAGACACACATTGTTTCCCCGGCTCAGGTCCAAGTCTCTTAATAGTCACCAAGCCTTAGGAAAGTCTTACTGTCTGAAGGCGGCCATCTGGCCCCGGTTCCAAGTCCTCTTCGCCATTGTTGGGTAGTTGTGGCTGCTGCGTACCCGGTACCGGCAGGCTTTGCTCTGATGCTTCTAGTCGTAGAATACTTTCAAGCAACAGGTGTTCACTGTCTGCATCATCTAAATTCTCTCTCGGACAGTTTGGTGTGTCCGGTGTCATCCGATCTAAGCAGGGACCACGATGGGCGTAAACGAACCACCTCGTCTCCGGACTCCGAGATGCGTATCTGCGTCTCTGGAGCGCAGTGCTCTTACTGGTGTGCCCCCCGACGAGTTTCGGGATCTTACCACACTTCTCCGTTTCTTTGTGTCTTTCCTGAGTTGGGCCCCCTCGTTTCATTGAAAGTTGGCTTGAGGCATTTGGTGTCGCCTGCCGCAACTGCGGCCGTTCTTCGATCCAGGACCATGCCTCTTCCGGGGTTTGAAAGAACGTGGAGCCTTGGAAAATAACCTTGATTTTGGCTGGGAATAGTAACGTATATTGAAGCCAGAGTGCCCTTAATTTGACCTTGACCTGGTCAAAAGTCCGTCTCTGCTTTTGTACATCACTGGAGTAGTCTGGTTACACCATCACTCAAGTGTTTTCATAGGTGACCTCTCCTCTCTTCCACAGTTCTTGCAGTATTAAGTCCCTATCTTGAAAGTTCAGAAAACGCGCTATTAGGGTTCTGGGAGGAGCCCTCGGAGGTGGAGGGAAATTCGGCATCCAGTGGGCCCGTTCTATGACAAAATAAGTTGAACGGTGCCTGTGGCAGGGTATCTTTCAAGAAGGTCAAGAGAAACTGTCCCGGATCAGATCCCTCTGCCTTTTCCGGAAAATCAATAAATCTCCGGTTGTTCCTCCTGGCCCTATTTTCCGCGTCGTCAACTCTCCAGGCTACCTCAGCCTTGGATGTCAAGAGGCCCGTAACATCTTTCCTCGTGGCATGCGAGATCTCTTCAAGTTCCGAGATACGGTGTTCAGCTTCGGTCACCCGTTCAGAGACTTTGCGGAGGTTGTGACGAAGCAGCATCCCTTCCGAGCGGATCTCTGCCATCTTTCCTGCCAGGCTTTCTCTGGACTCGCGAATGGCTTGCAGGATGGTTGTCGTGTCCGGAGGAGGGGTAGGGCCGCCCTCTGCACCCCCTGTTGTGGGGAGCACTGTGGCATAGCGGTCCAGTTTCCCCTGTCAGGACTGTTTGGGTTCTTTGTCCTTCGTCAACATGGGCAGCCGTGCAGTAGCGTGCGACCGAATGCATGCTTTCACAGCCACCGTTCTCTGTGCTCTCTTGGTCAATTTGCCACTTTCTGACCATTGGGTGGCCCAGTGGGGTCGGATCGACAGCGTGGGCACCGGGCGGTCACGGAAACCAGTGTAGGGTCCTGAGTATGCCCTCCTTGACGTGTCGGCCCAATAGGAGAGGCACCACCTCACAGCGTTGGTTAGGCCCACAAGATGCAGTGTCCAGACAGTGTTTCCAGGGTAAGCTGTGGGCAGGAGCAGCATCCAGGGCAAGCGGTGAGCTACCCCTCATGGTGAGGCCAATGTCCGACAGCCCGCAGCTCCCGCAACGCCCCCGCCCCTCACAAGTCATGACAGCCGCCTCACCACAGAGGAGCCAGGATGCAGGGACGGGGTCTCACCAGGGGACACTGCGGCAAACCTCACCGCCCTTCCAGCCCGATGTCACGATGCACAACCGAGGGGACAGTGGGCGGTATCGTATTGACTCCCCATTTGCAGGAGTGCCTTTTTTTTTTTACCTTCCCCCCCCCCCCCACTGGTTCGGGGACTCCGCGAGGGGCAGTTTCCTTACTGCCCGCCTCTTTGATACTTTGAATAGCACTGCATAATGATCTGACCAGCCAAGCTGTCTACACTCTTCCACCATCAGTTCTACCCGATTGGAAAAATCCTTTGATTGTATGGCCTGCTTTGTGTGGCCAGAGCAACACAATGGGAAAGACCGAAGCTATGCATTAGGTCAAGAAAGACACCAGCATCCTCATAATCCTGTTTCTTCATGTACAAGTTAAAATCCCCTAAATCGTACAATTGTTGCTGGTTATGAGGGGTTCAAGCACCTGATTCCAGTTCATTAAGAACGGCGCTTTGGGAATTGGTGGGCGGTACACCAGTAGTCCTGCCAGTAACTGCGAGCGGTTGGACCATATCGTAAAGTGCCCTGGCTCACATCCTTCAATAGTCAAGGACGATAGCGGTTTGAGAGAGCTCGCCAACCTATCCCTGTAAATAATAGCCAAGCCCCCTCCACTCAGAGTGCCTCTATCCATACTAGCAATAGCCTATCCCAGCGGGGTAGAAGTTACCAAGTCTAGCCCAGGATCCTGTAATGAACACAGTCGACCCGAGTCACACCAATCAGTTCACAAATTTCTATTGAGTGCTTGGTCATAGATCGAGCATTAACCAGTGCGCATTCAAGGATGTTCTCTTTGTCATTTCCCTTCGGCCTATCTCTACCCTCACCACTTAAGAGACCAATTGCGGCCTGGACATACCCCTTTATCCCTTTTACCGGGATTGCCCCAGAATCATTGTCTAAATCGAACAGTCTGCCTTGAATACATCAGCCTTGATTTTCCTGGCTGGCAGCATTTCTGGTGCAGACTGGCTTGCCATTGGTGGGTCTGACCATTGGCACCCTCTAATGTGGTGCCGGTGCACATAGGAGACGTGCTTGAGCACTGACTGGTCCTGAAAAGTGTTGCACTTAAAATGGCGTCCAAAGTAATATGAAAAGGGCTCCAAGTGGCCCACCATCTTTCAGTTCCAATAAAAACAAAGATGAATGCCCCCAACACAATCTCCGTTAAAATATAGTGCAGTGCAATTTCGAGCCAACTGTACCTCAATCAGACCATGGATGGCCTATTTTTTTTCTACAGAAACTTTGCATATGGTGATCTTCAACTCTCCTTGCAACCCACTCCCCACATCCACTTTTACCACCTGAATTGCAGAATTATTTTGGTATTTCTGTTCCACTGCATTTATCAATTGTTCACTTACTTGAAGTCTACTGATTGAGCCTTACCTTATGGCACTGAAAATGGAGCCCAAGGCTAGGCGGGAGAAGTCTGAGTTGCATTAGTAAAGGAGTACCTTCCTGTATTTTGCAGCGTACCTGACTTTGAAATGTTTTCTGTCGCTTCAGGATAGTGAAATTTTAGTCGGTAATGAGGGCTCTAGTGCCTTTGGCTGGAGAGTGCTCAGCTGGACTTTTCGGTAGCTATTACTCGCTCTTCTGTCAGATGCTGGTGAACTTTGTATACTGTGCTTATTTATTGTGCATCTAGTGAACAGGGAAAAAGCAGTTTTTGATACCTAGTGGCCCTTGAATGTTCCTGCTGGTGTTCAGTGGAAGTCTGTCTTTAATGGCAGCTGAATCCTACACTTCTCTAGTCTGGCCTTCAAATTTTCTACTTTGAACTTTGTAGTTAGTTTCTTTGGCAGTGCTTTAACAATTTGAGCTGTGGGCTAACAGTAGGAAAGGTGGTAACATTGATTCTTCAGACAAGTAACTGTTTAGTCGCATTCTTTATCAAGGTTCTCTCCTGTGATCTCGAAGTGCAGTTTATGATGGATTTCGGGCAGCTGCCATATTCTGTTATATATGCTCATATTTTTCCACTGTGTATGGTCTGGCTCTAGTTCTTGTCATATAGGAACATCCATCTGCTCCTTCCAGGATACACAATATCTGGGCTCTTTTGCAAGAGGGTGAGCTGTTGGTGTCCCATGGGGTGGGTGGATCAACATTATGTGCCCTTTTCTTGGGTATGGGTTTCTACAGAATTGTAGAGTTCTCCTCCAGATTGCACAGGGTCAACCACCACCCGCTTGCTCAGCTGATTCTTGGAGCCAGTGTAGTAATTGATGCGGTTCTTCACAACGGTTCTCAGAATCTCTCCCATTACTTATTGCGGTTCCGTTCTGGCTTAAACAAATGCAGTTCCAAATGTGATTCTTCACAAGTAATTTCAGGAGCCACAATTAATTTCGACTGGAGCTTTGCACTAACTCTGGATTTGTGATAAAATTTTAAATTGCGATTCACTCATCCCCAGAGAGAACCTGCAGATCTATCAGACTTTGAGACGCTACTGTGATATTGTTTTTAACTCGCAGAGTCCTGAAGATGGTCTTGCGGACGACAGCATAAAAGACCAAAACATCGACAATTACACTTTTTTTCAGTACAATGTTACCATAAGCTATATTCATCTATATTAACTAGCTGATTTGCCCTGTTTTGTTTTTTTTTTTGAAAAGTGTACATTATTATTACTGTGAAGTTCCAAAGAACATTTGTATCCCTTCACAACCTCCCGTTTCATTATGTTTAATGATCTAGAACCCTTCAAACATCATTTTCTATGATGAAATCGATTTTTTAAATATAAACCCGTGTTAGTTTGATACTTTCTGATATATTCTGATGATTCATGTTTCCGAAATTGTATGCAAGATACCTGTGCGAACAGTTTGAACTATATGTAAAGAAATTAATCTAAAAGTAAAAAATCAACTTGTCAAAATAATAAGCAAAAATTACTTCAAGTATATAAAAAATACCTTGTAGGCACCCCTACCAGTTCATACTATATTGCCCAAGCAGTCAAGGATTGGGTTACTCATTATAAACACTAAACCAATCTACGGCACCGTTACCCACGCAACGTGCACCGGTTTCCTGATTTTACTTTTTAAGACACTGAGAAGCCGGCACTCTTCAAGGAGTGGGAACAACTGCAAGACGGCCGAGAGATGCCAGCTCATTATCCCAAGGCTGAACTCCCCGACTCCTTGCACAAAAACACTCGGCGAAGAGTAACTTTTGTGCGTGTGTGACTTCACCTCAACAGTGGTGTCTGCTCATTCTCTGGGAGTTCAGCCTTGGGATAATGAGCTGGCATCTCTCGGCCGTCTTGCAGTTGTTCCCACTCCTTGAAGGAAGCCAGATGAAGATGCATGGTTGCAGTGTTTTCTGCAGAAGTCCCTGTCCCACTGGGCCTGAGATGACATATTTTATGTGCGGAGTCATCCCTTACCTCGCGCACGGCCGTCCCTATTAGGCGCTGCTTTAGCGGCTGAGTTCGTCTGGCGGAGGGTTATTGATGGAATAAGCAGATTTGTGACTGAGCCCGGGCTCAGGGCGCCCCTTCAAGGTTAAATACTCATGCACCCAGCTCGGAGCATTGATTGAAGGGGGTTCACTTACATGGGGTCACTCGGTTTGCCCGGAGAAGGGAATTGTCCTACATTGCACCGCGACGGTTATCTTTCAAAGATAGAGATAGCTATTGATTTTGGTTTGATTTTAATTTATCCTCCTCAGTTACGAGGTATCTGGATTGGCGGTAATTTAATTTGGGTGTTTCATATAGAGCCGTCCAAGTTCACTGGGGCAGGGAGCCAGAGATGGGGCAAAGTGCGGGCACCCACCACATACGCTGTTAAATGCCACAGACCTTGAATACTGAGGCCGCCTACTATTAAGTCTTTCTGCTTCCTTTTCCTCCACCCTACACTCCCTGTCTCTTTTTATCTTTCTCGTGCAGACTCCTTTTCATGCCTGCTGTCTTCCTATGTCACGGTTTTCATATCTTTCTTTCCTTCTCCCTTTTCTGCCTTTTTAGGTCTCGCCTACGCAGCGCGCAAGTGCTGCTTAGGAGGGGACCGTAAGCCATCGCTCAGGACTTTTGCCTAAACGCATGTATGTTTTCCATTGGTTTCTATTGCGACTCGTGCACGTTTGGCGTTTCCCTTGCGGGAGCGAGCAGCGGCGCCATCTGTTAGCAATTATCGCCCTGCCGCTGCTCGCTCCCGTAAGGTGCGTGCACGAGTGGCAATAGACAACTGTTGGCGCAAGGCTGCGCGTCGCTTTAACTTTCACTGCCGAGCTTGTCTTTTAGCGCTTATTTGTCTCGCCGTCTCTTTTCCTCACTCTATCCACCGGCTCCCCGTTCTTCTTACCTCTGTCACCCAATCCCCCTCTTTCAGTGTACCTCTCACCATCCCTATGGCTTGATTATGTGTATCCCCCCTCTGCCTTTCCTCCCTATCCCTGACACTCTGCATCTCTCATTCTGTCTCCCGCTCTTTTAACTTTTGACTCTTTCTCTCTGCGGCTCGCCCTCCCTACCCTCTCTCTGTTGCTGTCTCTCTATTTCTCGCGGTATCTGTCCCTTTATCTCTCCTCGTCTTCTGCGTTGTCACTTCCTCTGTGTCTTACACTCTCACCGCCTCTCGCGCATCCTCTCCTGGCACGCGCCCCTCTTTACTGTATGCAGATTCCCAGAAGCTTAGGTCAATGCTGGTAGACGGGAGGGGTGGCGCGAGCAGTCTGCCGACCGCAGCCACTGAGAGGCCGGACAATGCTCAAGAGACCCCCCCCCCCCCCACCCCGGACCAGAAGCAGCACAGCAGCACAGCAACACTTCCCAGTAGTAGCCAAAAGCAGCATGTTCAGCGCATTACCAAACCCTAAATAAATAAATAGTGAGGGCAGGAGGGAGTCGTGTCTCTTCAGAAACACTCTATTCAGCAGTTTTATGGATGCAAGGATGCCTCTGTGAATCATCTTAATGAAGAAACATGTAACTGGATTCTGTGGGCTGTCAAAGCGCCAACCGCCCTTTTTTCTATGTGCTAGGTATGTTGATCGGCACAGTTACTGGAGACAGGGAATGGGGCTCTAAATTACAAACCAAGCGGAGATCAGTAACTTGAAACACGAGACCAAGAACTACGGTAACTTAAACTTTGAGGCTTTTTATAAGGTACATTTCCATCTTTGTGCCAACCCGCTAGCCATCATTGATCTCTGTTACGCGTTTTGCTTCATGATTTCTCCCTCTAAGCAGATTTGGCCACCAGGCAGTGGACGGAATACTATATTTCTTCCATTTCCTCTTCGGTTGATCGGAGGATCATTTCTTTCAGAGGTGTCCTCCCCCGGGGAGCACTCTGGATCCTAAGAGGGTTGTTAATTTCTCAGGGTATCTTCCTGGTAAACCCCAGGAACCAGGGTTGGATTGGGATTAAAAATCGGCCTGGGTACGCAAAAAAAAGTGGCCCTCATTTGTATATTGCCTTTCGCTAAACACTGCTTCTGCAAAAGTTTATTTAAAAAGGGGTTTAAAAAAAAATGCACGATTAGGTTACACTGGTGAAATACACCCAAAAACAAGCGAGGCCACTTCCCTGTCCCTGCTCAGTATGCACACACTTGTTTGGCCGGCCCAGCAGAGAAAGGGAGTGACACCTTTGCCCTTTGATAACAAGCATTTGCAATGCAACAGGTCTCGCAGTTACGCGAGTTTAAGCTACTGGCATTGTAAATAACAATGCGTTTTATTTGTTTCAAAAAACAAAATATAAATAAAAGGCATGGTCATTTACGATGCCAGTAGCTCGGAGGCAAAAACTCAACCCTTCAGATTGTTTTTTTTTTTTAGAGCGCAGCTTGTTCTTTGTTTATATGTACTTATTACCAGGGGAGACGAACGAACACTCAAGCTTCCTCCTTTCTCTCCAGTTTATTTGAGTAATTAAAATACTCATTAAATAAACCTCTGTAGATTCAGTATTTATAATTGGGGATATGCGCCCTTGTGGACCTTGTAAATAATTTTCATTGTATTGTGATTTAAAAAGTAAGGAAGTGAGGCCCTGAATTGGTGTGCTATTTTGGTCTGAGTCTGGGCATAACTGTTGTGATGACACCTGCACCCCACCTTAGATTGTAGTGCAGCATTTTTGTGCCAGATTAGTGTAGGTTTGTCTTCTATGTATATACCTAAAACTGTTAGAACATCCATCGTTTTTGTCTTGATAGTGGCATTAATTCTAATTTATTGAGTCACCTTTCAGATTCATAGCCATGGTACTTTTGAAATTATCACAAAGGTTTGGTTGCTGGTGTACTACTGGCAAAGCTGTTTGGATGTCTTGAAGGCTCATACCTACCTAATATGTCTTTTAGCCTGAAAATGTTCTTTAATTATCCTTACAGCATTGAGTGGGATGTTTGCGACCTCTGCCTTTACCTCGGATTAGGACCATGTTCTTCTAAGAATCTGTCAGTTATCAAAACTTGCTCTGAACCTTTTCTTTCCAGAAATGGTTGAATCTATGAAGAAAGTAGCAGGAATGGATGTGGAGTTGACAGTGGAAGAAAGAAATTTGCTTTCCGTTGCCTATAAAAATGTTATTGGAGCCAGAAGGGCATCGTGGAGAATCATCAGCAGCATTGAGCAGAAAGAAGAGAATAAAGGTGGGCATGACAAAGTCCCGAAGATGAAAGAGTACAGACACACGGTGAGTATACACTGTATGGCATTGTACTCTTACTTCACGACCGCTTAAGGAGGTCACTGATTTAAGGTGCTCAGCATTATAGACCTCTGTAACTCCAGAAAGACTAATAAAGGGCAACACTGAATTTTCTATAACCTTCCTAAATACTGGTGCAGCAGTCAGGCAGATGGCCTTCCAAGCAGAGGCTTTGCTTTCGGGGATAGTGGGTTGGGGTAATTTGGGATATAGACAGGGGCTTCCACATCAACACTGCTAATCCGATAAACAGGGTTTCAGTGTTTTCTATGATATGGTTTCATATTTGCCTTTCTCACCCTGAAGCAAGCCCCCAGAGCTAATGTCGGACAGCATCATTGTCTAGTTGTACTTTGTAGAAAGCTGGCTCTGTTTTATACTATACCAAAGTAAGATATAGTGTGCACAAAGTTCAGTGGATCCCTAGAGGCTTTACTAGGGTAAAGTAGATAATATCTTAGTCTCTTTTGTGGTAGTGAGGTTGAGCAGTCAGACTTATTAGAGGGCTGTGTGAAGCATTGGTTGTACACACTCAGGCAAGAAATAACACTCATAGACTGAATCTAAGAGCAAGTGTTTTGTATAAAAATATTACTTTGTTACTTTTCTTTCTAGAACCAAGACAAACTCTGTTGCAAGTAAGTACCAGTTTTAAAATAGCAATACTTTTCAGGTACAGTGGAAATGTTTGCAAAAGCAGTAAAAATACTTTACAGTGATACTGAAAAATGCTTTGTGGTGTCATTCAACAGTAGCTGTAACTTAGTAATGTAAAAGATAGACACTTATAGCAAATAACAAGAAATGCAATGCAATCCTATGGGAGGAAAACGGGTACATATACAGATAAGTACTTGACTTAGACATTCAGTCTTCTAGGGTTTGGACCAACATTGGGCAAGGGTCAGATCAAGGTAGGTACCGCACCAGCACCGGGGCGGTCAGGTGCAAAGGTTACTGAGCCTAATGTTAGTCAGTAGAGACTGGGGACACCCAGAGGAGTTTCTGGTTGCAGGCAGGTACCCATGGTTTTAGGGCACAGTTCCAAAGGTTAAAGCAAGCACGGGTGAGGCACCGTTGGCTGAGGATGCAGGGGTGCCATTCGGTGTCCGGAGCCAGTCGCGGTCAGGGGGACTCTTCGGTGTCTTTGTGGAGTCCAGGAGAAGTCAGCCACCGATTATGTCGAGGTCAGGATCGCTTGGAGACTGTACTGGACAGGTGAGCCACCCTGGCTGTGGGCATCAGATGCAGAGTAGACCGCTGGATCTGGAGTCCTTGGAGTTGGATTCTTCTGGACAGGGCCACCGTCCTCTGGAGATCTGGTCATTGTTGAAGACCAGGCAGTCTTCCTCTGGTTGCTGGAAGCTGCTGGCCGCAGGACAGGCATTGTCGTCTTTACAGAGTCTTTAAAGCTGGAGACAGGCAGGTAGGGCTGGGGCCAAGTCAGTAGTCCTTAGGCTTTGCTGCACAGTCTTCTTCGTCCTTCATAGGTTGCAGGAATCTGAGGGTCAAGGTTCAGGGGTGCCACTAAACACTGAAAATACTGAATTTAGAGGTGTATAGGTACTGGCAGGTAGTAGCCAATAGGCTTCTTACCTTTTAGGGTGGCTACACCCTTCGCGTGTCCCCCTCCCTTTGGGTAGGGGCATTCTCTAACCTAATTGGCTAAAATCCTTCCATCCAGCATGGAGGATTTTATAAGGAGGGGATCACTTCAGCTCGGACACCTTGGGGGTGGTCCTGGCTGAGAAGGTACATCTCTCCTGAATATTAATTTTCCTGCTGACCTTGCTGACAAAAGTGGGCCTTGGTTACTTGAGTGGGCATCTACACTAGCTGGATAGGCCCTGGGTAGCATAACAAATGGCAGGAAGCCTTTGAGGCTCACTGCCCTGAATGCTGTTGCTGCTTGGGGGTAGGTGTAAGCACCTCCATCCCAAGCAGGCATTGTTCCTGACCCATGAGAGCACAAGGTCTCCCACTTAAGGGGATCTGAAACATGTCTGTGCATGCTGGTACAGACAAGTCGGCTGTACACTAGGGAGTTGTTTGTTTTTCAGGGGGCATCTCTAAGAAGCACCTCGGAGTGCATTTTGTAATCCAGCACTGGCGTGTGGGTTTAATATGCTGAGAAGTTTGATACCAAACTTCTTGGCTTTCGGTAAAGCCATCATGGAGCCGTGGAGTTCATAATGACAGACTCCCAGCCCATGTACTCTATATGACTGCTCTGCACTTACGTCTATGAATGGACTTAGACACTGTAGGGGCATTTTGCTGATGCAGCTATGCCCGCACATGTGGTATAGTGCACGCTGCCTTAGGGCTGTGAGGCCTGTTAGAGGGGTGACTTACTTATGTCACAGGCAATGTTTGTAGGCATGACATACAGGGAGATGTTTTTTCACAAAAAGCAACCACTATTGAATTGGCGAAATACCAGATTCAGAGTAGTGGAAAGATGTTGTTCAACTATCTACTTGACAGGTGGAATATCAAAGATATTGAAGTAAAAGCCTCACTCACGTAATAGTGACATGCTTCATCATAGGCAATTACTCCACACCCAGAGAAGATGGTACTCTCTGGGCGGACTCAACCAAAGATATACTGGGAGTTCCTAGATAAATGAACCACTGGTTAGGCAGGGAACCAGATCAGATTAAAAATACCTATGAGTGTACCCTATTTTAAATTATTTATTATTGGGCACTCATGATATCAGTAAAAACTTATTGTCGGGGTTTCTTTGAACTCGATTTGTTCAATTGTACCCGCTACCGTATGCCAACATGTTTCGGCCCGTCTTGTAGCCCAATCGGGTCTTGGGGCCTTCGTCAGGGCGATATCTTTCTTTTCCTTATGCTATAAGGTCCCTGCGATTAAGCTGTACATGTGCTTACATGCAACTCATTCGTACGTGAGGCCTAATGCACTCACCTGTCCGTATGTGCCTTCCGACTTCAGTAGAATTTTTCTATTGGACATGGGACACAAAGTTAACATGTGTTTCTTTGACGACACAACAACATGAATCTATCTACAGCCCGTCTTGTGCTCGTAGTCGTTGGTTCTTAGTTGTAGTGATGGTGTACCACCTGACTATGTGCTCTCTATGTTAGGGCTTGGTGTAATACATTAATCATTCCAGTTTGCTCACCGCCACATCACATCCACATCTATACACCACACAACGTGATCATCATACTGCTTGTGATTGACTATGAGTGAAAAGGATTGTGGCTATAATGTATTTTCTAGTCATCAATCCTATAGCTCTCTATTCAGGCACCCATTCCCTTGTTGTGTTGTTTATTCATTTCTTAAATATATCACCATGCATAGTGATCATGTATATCTCTTTCATCCAGTCGATTATTCAGAACTTCCGGCGCTCACCTACTGCCCTGTGCCTACTGGCATCATGCAGATCTCGTGTGTTAGGTGCAGTCCTGTAGTCAAACACTGCATCAGAGATAAATAAAGGCAACTATTAGCACGTTCAAAACCGATCTAATGATAAACATCTCGTTCTCTACAAGATTCTAGTTCACGGAACCTTATTACCGCGTTACTATCTTTTTACGGTTTAGGGAAATATATTCAGGGACGTATTTATTCTTATTTCGCTTCCGTGCCAGTATTCCTGCTTAGTTCTTCAAATCCTGTGTTGCAGGGTGAACTTTCCCCCTATTTGTATATGTTTTGTTTGCTGTCCCTTTTGTTATAGCTAGTCTTTTTTTGAAATTATTTAAACAGAACAATTTGGAACCATTGGTAAGCTCTACATGCGTCTCTGCTATCAACACAAATCATACGCGATAACAGGCGTCTGAATAACAAAGTGTACCCTCGCTGTCACTTACTTCATCAAGGACCCTGCACCGCCGTTACACCTAGTCAACCACACCGTCTGCCGTCGGGGATGTGAGTACGGCGGTGTCGGCTTTTAACCGGAGGTGCACGAGCCTGATTGGAGGGCGGTTCTGACCCAATTCTCTAACGTCACGCAACGTAATCACAGCTGTTCACACTTTTACGAGGCTGAACTACAAGACTTGTGGGAAATGTAGTTTATTTATGTCTGGTGCGCCGTGTTCGATCCCCCTCACAGCGAAGGATTTGTTAGTTACAATTTTGAGGAGTATTTCGTTGATCCCTCGTGTAGTTATTTTAATGATAATCGCTTGAAGTGTGTAGAGTTGCTATTTCGCCATTATCTTTGCGGAAATAGCGTGTCTCACCTCACGACCAGTGTTAGTGGGTATGGTGTAGGCAGCCCCACTTGAGTTTCGTATATCTGCTAACGGCAGGTCATTCTAATCAGTGGATTTATCTAGTTGACTGCACGTTTGTTACCTAATTCCGACTTTCATGGTGTTATCCCCTTGTGTTCCTAAATTATATATATCGAGGACTAATGTTACACCCCAATCTTTTGTTGTTATATATGTCGGAGGTTTTGTTGTCTTTCCAGGACTATGCCTCTTGTCTTTTGCTCCTGTTTACCATGTTTTAGGGATATGTATACTTTGTGGCCCAATCTAAATTAAACCTTCCCGCGGAATTTTCTTCTTATTTCCTGTTGTTGTTTTAAACGGGCAATAGATCTACTTGTGATTGCCATATTCAGAGATATGTAGGCTATGTGGCAAAGCTACGTCATAGAGCACCATGGAATTTCCTCGTTCAGTCCTGATGTTGTGCTTGACAAGCGATAGATCCACCTTTGCTCTAGTTTTAGCAATTGTTTTTCGTTGCAGCTGTCTGGTAGTCTCTCAATTACAGTCCATCTGCAATAAAATATACATTGGGATGACCACACGTAAGGTCAAGATCAGGATCAATGAGCACCGCAGTACATTTAGGTGCGGTAAAACCATCACAAAAATGATGAGACATTTTCAAACGCAGAAACACAGTGAAGATGACTTTACTTGGACTGTAATTGAGAGACTACCAGACAGCTGCAACGAAAAACAATTGCTAAAACTAGAGCAAAGGTGGATCTATCGCTTGTCAAGCACAACATCAGGACTGAACGAGGAAATTCCATGGTGCTCTATGACGTAGCTTTGCCACATAGCCTACATATCTCTGAATATGGCAATCACAAGTAGATCTATTGCCCGTTTAAAACAACAACAGGAAATAAGAAGAAAATTCCGCGGGAAGGTTTAATTTAGATTGGGCCACAAAGTATACATATCCCTAAAACATGGTAAACAGGAGCAAAAGACAAGAGGCATAGTCCTGGAAAGACAACAAAACCTCCGACATATATAACAACAAAAGATTGGGGTGTAACATTAGTCCTCGATATATATAATTTAGGAACACAAGGGGATAACACCATGAAAGTCGGAATTAGGTAACAAACGTGCAGTCAACTAGATAAATCCACTGATTAGAATGACCTGCCGTTAGCAGATATACGAAACTCAAGTGGGGCTGCCTACACCATACCCACTAACACTGGTCGTGAGGTGAGACACGCTATTTCCGCAAAGATAATGGCGAAATAGCAACTCTACACACTTCAAGCGATTATCATTAAAATAACTACACGAGGGATCAACGAAATACTCCTCAAAATTGTAACTAACAAATCCTTCGCTGTGAGGGGGATCGAACACGGCGCACCAGACATAAATAAACTACATTTCCCACAAGTCTTGTAGTTCAGCCTCGTAAAAGTGTGAACAGCTGTGATTACGTTGCGTGACGTTAGAGAATTGGGTCAGAACCGCCCTCCAATCAGGCTCGTGCACCTCCGGTTAAAAGCCGACACCGCCGTACTCACATCCCCGACGGCAGACGGTGTGGTTGACTAGGTGTAACGGCGGTGCAGGGTCCTTGATGAAGTAAGTGACAGCGAGGGTACACTTTGTTATTCAGACGCCTGTTATCGCGTATGATTTGTGTTGATAGCAGAGACGCATGTAGAGCTTACCAATGGTTCCAAATTGTTCTGTTTAAATAATTTCAAAAAAAGACTAGCTATAACAAAAGGGACAGCAAACAAAACATATACAAATAGGGGGAAAGTTCACCCTGCAACACAGGATTTGAAGAACTAAGCAGGAATACTGGCACGGAAGCGAAATAAGAATAAATACGTCCCTGAATATATTTCCCTAAACCGTAAAAAGATAGTAACGCGGTAATAAGGTTCCGTGAACTAGAATCTTGTAGAGAACGAGATGTTTATCATTAGATCGGTTTTGAACGTGCTAATAGTTGCCTTTATTTATCTCTGATGCAGTGTTTGACTACAGGACTGCACCTAACACACGAGATCTGCATGATGCCAGTAGGCACAGGGCAGTAGGTGAGCGCCGGAAGTTCTGAATAATCGACTGGATGAAAGAGATATACATGATCACTATGCATGGTGATATATTTAAGAAATGAATAAACAACACAACAAGGGAATGGGTGCCTGAATAGAGAGCTATAGGATTGATGACTAGAAAATACATTATAGCCACAATCCTTTTCACTCATAGTCAATCACAAGCAGTATGATGATCACGTTGTGTGGTGTATAGATGTGGATGTGATGTGGCGGTGAGCAAACTGGAATGATTAATGTATTACACCAAGCCCTAACATAGAGAGCACATAGTCAGGTGGTACACCATCACTACAACTAAGAACCAACGACTACGAGCACAAGACGGGCTGTAGATAGATTCATGTTGTTGTGTCGTCAAAGAAACACATGTTAACTTTGTGTCCCATGTCCAATAGAAAAATTCTACTGAAGTCGGAAGGCACATACGGACAGGTGAGTGCATTAGGCCTCACGTACGAATGAGTTGCATGTAAGCACATGTACAGCTTAATCGCAGGGACCTTATAGCATAAGGAAAAGAAAGATATCGCCCTGACGAAGGCCCCAAGACCCGATTGGGCTACAAGACGGGCCGAAACATGTTGGCATACGGTAGCGGGTACAATTGAACAAATCGAGTTCAAAGAAACCCCGACAATAAGTTTTTACTGATATCATGAGTGCCCAATAATAAATAATTTAAAATAGGGTACACTCATAGGTATTTTTAATCTGATCTGGTTCCCTGCCTAACCAGTGGTTCATTTATCTAGGAACTCCCAGTATATCTTTGGTTGAGTCCGCCCAGAGAGTACCATCTTCTCTGGGTGTGGAGTAATTGCCTATGATGAAGCATGTCACTATTACGTGAGTGAGGCTTTTACTTCAATATCTTTGATATTCCACCTGTCAAGTAGATAGTTGAACAACATCTTTCCACTACTCTGAATCTGGTATTTCGCCAATTCAATAGTGGTTGCTTTTTGTGAAAAAAAGTTACTCAGGGAGAACGCAACCACGTTGTTTATTCTCTCCCTCTCTGTTTGTGATAAAAGAATACAGGGAGATGTACCATATCAACTCTTAAGTTTTATCTGCACCATAACAGTCTTCAACAGCAGTGTATATGCGTTAGGTGATTAGGTCTCTGAGGGTAGCACAATACATGCTGCAGCCCTTAGAGACCCTATCTGGTCACAGGCACTTTGTACCAGTGGTACCTTTTACAAGGGACTTGTATGTGGACCAGAGGTGTGCTTATTGTGGAACAAAGGTATAGAGTTGGGAAAGGACACCGGCACTGGGAACCTGATTAGCAGGGACACTTCGGAAGAGTCCTGAACACCCCGGGACGTGAGCCCAGCGATCTGTGACCTGACGAGCAGCAGCGATCTGCAAGCATCCACCCTGAGATCAGGTGCGAAGCTCCCTCTGCAACACTACCTCGGAGTTGAGAAATTTTAAAAGCATACAACCGAGATGAGCATACAATCTCGTACAGTTCTATTTTGTGAAATGCACGGGGCACGTCAGCAGGACAGGCTTTTGACGTTACACCTCTTTTTATCTGTACATCCTATATAGAAGCGGTTGGTCACAGCAAACGTCCAAGAGTCCTCGCTATATCCTCGGGCACCGAGACGTAACTGTGCTGCGTGTGCATAACATGTTAGCTCATATGTTCCCAGTAAACTGATTTAAGAACACTTTTAAACATATTACTATTTTGATAATTGATATGTCATGAGTTCTTAAATTTTATAGAAAATGCTGCTCAAAATACATTCGCACGGACTCTAGGTTATATACAAACCCACCCATGCACACGCGTGCCCGGGTAATGTAATGGACTGCAGTTTAAAAAAAACAAAAAAAAACAATTTGTTGTTTGTGTATTATAAGACCAATACCTGTATAGCTACGCGTCAATTTTTCATGGCCATAATATTTGATGTTTTTTGTAAAATATCACACACGATTTACGTCGTCCCAATACAAATGGCCAGAACCCGCCCCTGCTTAATGTTGCTAAAAATGAAACATCCGACTAGGGTGACCTTGGAAACAGTTGGCACTTGTACACTAGTCATTCAGCTGCCCTGTCACCTCTTGCGGGCTTCACTGTGGTTGTGCTAAGACTGCAGAGTCACTCCGTCCATCCACTTCCTGTTCGAATCTGCTAGCACTGTAGCACTTAAAAAGTATCCGTCATGTGTTCTAGAAGAGGCCTGAGTATCCTGGGTCCGTGTCCAACCCAGGGTTAATTCTGGCTTCTGCAGCCCCTCTTGGTCTGTGTATGGAGCAGGTTGCTCTTGCACTCGGTCAACTTCCGCAGGTCTGATTTCCAGGTCTTTTAAGCTGGGGCCGCTGAGGAATTTCCAACCCTGAAAGCTGTCCTTGTGCTAATGCCCGGGCCAGGCCACACATCAATTAATCTATTAGTGAACTTTCATGGCTTGGGGTGAGTGAAAAGTGCTAGCAAGCAGAGGTCTGGTGCAGGGTTAGCGTGGCCCATAGGCAGAATCACTGGAATTATCTTTCATAGATTCACATGCTTGAATCCTTCCCCCGTCGTCTAGATGGGAGTCCCCGGTACATTTATAAGAGTAAAGTCACATTAGACATAGAAGGTAACAGGCCTAAGGCATTATATTTAGTAACATATCTGAGTCCTTATTTAAACAAGCATTGGCATAGCCAATAGGTCTCGCCTTTGGGACCTTATAAGTGTTTAGCCTTGCAACAGTTGCATAACTAAACACTTATAAGGTCCCAAAAGCGAGACCTATTGCTATGCCAATGCTTGTTTTAACTGCTGCAATCTATTGAAGCCTCACGGAGAACATCAAAGCGGCCGCAAAAGTGAAAGTAACCGCAGTAAAGCGCGACGCGCGCGCCCCCGTGCACATGCACTGTAGTTCTAGGCTGGCCTGGTAGCACTTTTTGGAGCACTTTTGTCTCGCCAGACAAGCGCATGCGCTGGGTCAGGCGAGACCTAAAAAGGACCAAACTTGAGAGAACAACCAATCCGCTAACACCACTGCTAGAACCTTCCTGGAAGGAGCTCCAGTCCCTCAGATTTTCTACTGCATGTCGTGCTAAGGGAGTCTCCACTGGGCTCTGCTCAGTTGTCTCATTTTCCAATTTCCATTGTCGACAGATTTTTTTCTTGGATTCAAGGTATTTTTCATCTTAAATTCATTTTGTCTGAGGAGTTCTCATTTTCTTCATGTCAGTCACACCTTTAAACGGACTTTTTAGGCCCTGTGGTACCTGTAGAAAGACAAGACTAAACATTGATGACCCTCATAAAGACTGCCTTTACCCTGATCACAAACCAAAGGATTGCAAGGTATGTCGCACTTTTTCCTTCAAAGACTGTGAGGGGAGGCTGTTGATATGGCTGCAGAGGCTTAAAGACAAGGAGGGCCCTATATCTTCTGAGGAGTGTAAAGGTTCCTCAAAGTTTCCTCAAAGATGCCTCAAAGATCTCGGGACGTCTCTCCAGATCACTCCTCGCAGCAACCTCCTAAGAAAAGGCAAAAGAAGTCTTCAGAGGCTACGAAGTAGCAAGATCTGACTGCCAGGGCATCTCCTTCCCTTCAAAGCTTGATTTCTGCCAAAAAATCTTTTCAGAAATTAGCTTCAGACCCCCCCTACTCCTCCAGTGAAGGTGAAACATGCTTTTAAAAAGCCTTCCTCAACCCTGTTGACAGACAGTTCATCGACGGCAGTACCAACGACGAAGACAAGAACTCCACTTACTGTTGTCAGTGACTTCGTCGACAACTGTCGCCAGTCTCATCGGCGTCTATTTTATCGACGTCGGCGAGTCAAGCTCCCTTGACGACTACGATAAAGATAATCAAAGTTATCGTCGACTAAGATTGCGACGTCGAACAGTCCGACGAGGATGATTACTAGTACTTAGTCGAAGGTGTTGCCTGCGTCGGCAATGAGTCTACCATCGACGGCCCTCTCGTCGACTATTTATCCTATTGCTTCGTCGACTGCTTCCACTACGAAAGTTCCATCGTCAACTACGGTTTTGTCATCTATGCCAGTTACGTCTGGGACATCAATACCAATGCCTGTCGACTATTTCTTGACGACGGCATGTGTACCAACCACACCAAAATCCCCCAAAAGAAAAATTAGTTTCCCTGCAAAAATTTCAAAGAGACAGATTGACACCCTCATTAACATCTCCTAGGGTTCAAGCCTTAATACGAACTCGTCTTTTAGACGACGATGACTCTGAATCGGACGAAGACAACTTGTTTAGGGCTGCACAAAGCCCCTCGTAGTTGAATGTCAAATACCAAGAAGACTCTGATGATGGCCAGTACTATGATTAACATTTGTACCACCCTGACCAACAACGTCAACAGCAACAGTCAGAAATGGTTTGTCTTCCTTCTGCTCTAACAGACCTACACTTTGTCGTCCGACTACAAAAAGAGGTTCCCTACGTCCGCAGTCTCCCGCACCAGTGCTTTCTCCACCTCCTGTGGTGCAAGTTCAGCCTCCACCCCTTCCTATATCTCAAGTGCCCGTACAGCTCCTTCCATCTACGGACGAGGATGAAGAGCAATAAGAAGGGAAATCCAGGACACACAATCATGTCCAGACGAAAGGGACAATTATCCCTCCACCAGCTTCTCCAGCTCCGCCTCAAGTAGGCTCTTCTCCAGAGGATATTGGAGGATTTCATAATCTCTTGGAAAGAGCAGCCAGTCGTTTCGAGCTTCCACTGCCTACTCACCAACAAGACTGTTTCCTTAACGATTTCAAGGAACCTTTTTAAAAATTGGTCAGGTGTATGCCCATTATCGACTGTATTTGGGATCAGGGCATTAAGATAATGAGAAACCCTGCCACAGTTCCTCCAGTCTTACCAAGGCTTGCCAAAAAATACAAAGCTTCTGGCGCCTGCCTGTCTCATAGGTCACCCCTGACCGGATTCCGTGATTGCCCAGGCGGCACAACGCAGATCAAAGAACCCATCGGCTCCGCTGTCAACACCCCCTAGTTAAGGAGGCTAAATAGCACTACTGGGGCGCTACAACAGACTAATGTGGTCAGACATCGCTCCTTACCTCAACGATCTCCCACAAGACATCAAGGAGGAGGCAAGGAAAGTTTTACTGGGGGGTGAACGCTGTGCTTCAGAGATTGACTGTGCGATGGACATCGCTTCCACTTGTTTGTCAGCTAGCTGGAGCTGCGGTTCTAAGGCACCATGGATGGCTAAAGGCTTAAACATTCAGGCCCGAGGTCCAGACAAATTCTAGATACGCCTTACGGTGGACAAGAACTATTCGGTAAGCATATCGACAAAGCTCTTCAGTGAATTAAAAAAAGACACTAATAAGGCCAAAGCTTTGGGCACCCTCCAGTACAAAAGAACCCCTTTTTGTCGTGCACAGGGTAAAAGCCGCCAGTCATCCTACAGGGGAGGTTAAAAGCAGTATAGGTATCCTTTCTATACTTCCTCTGGCCAGCAATACAGGACGCAGTTCGCTCGGACAACAGCCTGCGACTGTCTACAATAAATCTTCCCTTTCAAGGGAAAGTTAGACGACAAAAAGATTCTTCAAGGTGTCAGTGACCTCACTTCAGCTGCTTGCAATTTCTTCACCTCCCCCCAAAGTAGGAGGCATAACATCCCATTATCTCCAAAACTGGCAGCAAATTACAAAGAATCGCTGGGTCCTACAACTAGTTCAATTCGGCCACTCCCTAGAATTTATACAGCCACCAACACCTCCTCAACTTCTGGCTCACAAGCATTTGCGCCTGTTACAGTTATAAATAACATTGATCCAAAAAGGAGCAATAGGGCGTGTTTTGCAGCGTGAATCTTTCTGGATTCACTATGCTGTGCATTATTCCGCGATCTTGTGGTTGGGTCCGGATTCGTAGTCTTTCCTTTGTTTTTTTTTTTTTTTTTGTAGCCCAGGTGGGCGGCGACGTCCACCATTTGGTGCACCTCCCGTGACGTCGTCGTGCTTCCTGCGGAAGTCCCACCTTTGGGGCGCCATCTTCAGATTCTTTTTTCCGCCGTTGGGTCTGGATCGTCATCGGGAAGCTCCAGAAGTTCACTCGGAGGAAGAAGGAAGAAAAGCGAGTTTCATCGATAGAATCAAGAGAAGACATCAGGAAAGAACAGATTTCGACAGGAACGCGAAGAAAGAAGACCAGCGAGCCTTTTTCTTCGACAACCTTGGAGAATGCACGCTCAGAGACCCTGAGCGAAATGGACAAGACGCCATTCAAGTTCTGCCCAAACTGCCACCACAAGTTCGCGCAGAAAGACCTGCATCCGGTCTGCAACCTCTGCCTACCGGTGGATCATCAGAGTATCGACTGCAACGCCTGCTCAGTCTTCGCGCCGAAGACACTCAGGGTGAGAGAGAGGCAGAGGAGAGCCAACGCCAACATGGAGGGCCAAGGAAAACCCCCGACACTCTACGCGCTGGGCCTCGACACGGACGACGAGGACAACGTCGCCGAGGCAGCCGAAAACTTCACGGTCGTAGAGACCGACAAGAAGAAAGAAGACGAGGTAAGAGAATCGTCGAGCGCAAATCAAAAAACACCTCAAACACGAGGGTGACTCGAGAAAAACTGAGTCAAGGTCCACGAAGGGAGCCCCGGCGCCGAAAACTTCGACGTCCAAAGGGGGAACTTCGGACAAAAGGCCCAGCGGATCCTTACAAAAGGACTCCCTGGCGCAGAAAGACGCCGAAAGGCAAGGGTCGTCGAAATCATCCCATGAAACGGGCCGATCGACGCAGAAAGAACGTTCGACGTCGACGCAAGTTTCATCGAAAAGGCCCGCGGTCGACGCCGAAAGCATCTCCGAAATGGAGAAAAAGAAGAGGCGGCTCGAGGCCGAAATGGAGAACATCCTTCAAAGGAAGAAGGAGTTCGACGCCAGGATGAAGGAATTCAAGATTCCAACGGTTTCATCGGCGGACGTCGTCGAAGTCTAGGAGGAGTTCGACGCCGAAGGGCTGACAAGGGACCTCGAAGAGGAAGAGGAGCCCTATTATGAGGAAGAAGCCGAGGAAGAAGACCAACAATCGTTCTTCGAATCGGCGACATCTACCGGCAACGACGTCGAATGGCAAGATCTCGACACCGAAAACCCGGAGGAGGCCGTGGACACGTACCCCTCGAGGCCTTCGCCACCAGACGACATCGGGGTGTACAATATGGTGGTGAAGAGCGCAGCAATGGCCTTCGGCGTCCAGCTCGACGAGGAGAGGCCGAAAGCAGATTTTCTCGTCGAAACACTGCTCCCCATCCAGACTAGGAGCCAGTTCCTCCCCATGCTACAAAGCGTGATGAACCAGGGGAGAGAAGCCTTCAAGGAGCCTGCCACCTGTCGGTCGATCACGCCCAGGACAGAGAAAAAGTATAAACACTCCTCCCTGGACCCACCTTACATCAAGGGTAGCGTCACCGCAGACTCCATCATTGCCTCCACGGCCAGGAGAAGGGCCAACGTGCCAGCAACCTCGGGCCCACCTCCAGATAAAGAGAGCAGGAGAATCGACCTCACAGGCAGAAAGGTCGAGAGGAACGCCGCAATGCACTGGCGCATGGCGAATTCAAATGCACTCCTAAATAGACACCAGTACCAACACTGGGATGAAATGGGGGAGCTAGTAAAGCACCTCCCCGAAGAATACCGCCAGAGAGCCTCTCACCTGGTAGATGAAGGCAAGAACATCGCCAACTCATGTATAAAGACGGCGTTGGATGGGGCAGAGACTTCAGCAAGACTCATGGCCATAGGGGTCACAGAAAGGAGGCATGCATGGCTAAGAATCTCGGGATTCAAACCGGAAGTGCAGAACAACATCCTGGGCATTCCCTTCAACAGAGAGACACTGTTCGGAGCAACGGTGGACGAGAAGCTCACCCAGCTCAAGAAGGAGAACGAGACAGCGAGGTCCATGGGGGCCCTGCAGCTGAGGGGAATGAGACGAGGAAATCCCTCGAGGAGACCCTACGGTAGGGGTGGAAGCCAACAGGGGACGTCGCACCAGGCTTTCCAACAAGGTCAGCAGGGCGAAGGTCACGGACAAAGTCAGCAGAAGCAAAGCTGGCAATATCAACCTCGGGGCCAGTCCTTTCGAGGGAGAGGGAACGGACGTGGCCAAAGGAGGAGAG
Source organism: Triturus cristatus (assembly GCF_964204655.1). NCBI lineage: Eukaryota > Metazoa > Chordata > Amphibia > Caudata > Salamandridae > Triturus > Triturus cristatus. The sequence goes on along the minus strand of NC_140584.1, from coordinate 825,308,674 downwards.
GGGGCGATCAGCCCTCCTCGAAGTGACTCAGCACGCAAGAAGACGCCCACCCTCGTCAGGCCCCCAAGGGTGAGGCGCAAAAAGGTGTCATCAGGGGGAAGAGAAGATCCAAGAGCCTACGAGCATACGTCACCGGTAGGCGGAAGGCTGAGGTTCTACCTTCAGGAGTGGCGGCGCATAACCACAGACAAGTGGATACGGAACATCGTGCAGTACGGATACTGCGTAGACTTGGAGAAAAGACCTCCAAACAGAAAGCCGAAGGGAAGACAGAGATCGGCCCAAGAACTGGCAATACTCAGAGAAGAAACACGGAAACTCCTGCAAAAGGGAGCCATAGAGACAGTGCCGTTCAGGGAACGCAACAAAGGGGTCTACTCAAACTACTTCGTGGTTCCGAAGGTAGACGGAGACCTCAGACCCATACTGGACCTCCGTTACCTAAACAAGTTCATAAGAACGCAAAGGTTCAAAATGACTTCACTGCAGGAGGTACTGCCACAGATAAGAGAAGGGGACTTCATGGTCACCGTGGACCTCAAGGATGCCTACCTTCACATCCCAATAAACAGAAGGCACAAGGGCCTTCTAAGATTCAACATCGAACAGGAACACTACCAGTTCACAACCCTGGCCTTCGGATTAAAATCAGCGCCAAGGGTCTTTACAAAATGCCTGTCGGCGGTAGCGGCACACCTACGAAAGCAGGGCATACACGTATACCCCTACTTGGACGACTGGCTGGTCAAGGCAAACTCACGCGAGAAGTGCGAGAGGCACGCAAAACGCGTAACGGACACCCTCACAAATCTGGGATTTTCCATCCACTGGGGAAAATCATCGCTGGAACCGGAGCAGGTAAAGATTTTCCTGGGGGCACAGATCAACTCCCTCAACAGTACAGTAGTGCCCAGCGACAGGAGGACAGATGCCCTACTGAAGGAGACGCAGCTCTACCAGAAGGGGCGAGCTCTGACAGTGAGGGCGGTGAGCAAGATGATGGGGATGATGGCGTCCTGTATCCAGCTGGTGCCGAATGTACGCCTGCACATGAGACCATTCCAGGAATGGCTGCAACAGCAATGGTCACAAGCAAACGGAAGTTGGGAGGATCTAGTGGTTGTTACGCACGCAGTGCAGGAGGAGATAACTTGGTGGAACAGAGACAACATAACAACAGGGAGAAGCCTGACACCACCAAGCCCAACAGTGACCATTACCACGGACGCATCGCAGATGGGATGGGGAGCGCACATGGACAACCTCAGAGTGAGGGGTCTATGGGCTCCGGCAGACGCGGTCCGCCACATCAACTACCTCGAGTTGAAAACAATACTGCTAGCCCTGAAGGCATTCCAGAGACACCTGTGCGGCCAGAGGGTGTTGGTACAGACAGACAACACCACGGCGATGTTCTACATCAACAAACAAGGGGGGACACAGTCGTTTCCCCTCTCATCCCTAGCTCAGGAGATTTGGAGATGGGCCATACCTCTCAGGATAGATCTACTGGCAATTCACCTACCGGGGAAGGACAATGTGGAGGCAGACTGGCTGAGCAGGCAGACCTCAGCATCGCACGAGTGGGAGCTCAATGGCCAGGAAACGGAGAAACTCTTCCGGAGATGGGGGACTCCCACAATAGACCTTTTGCAACACGCCACAATGCAAAATGCCAAAGCTTCGCGTCCAGGCAACCAGATCAGCAATCCAAGGGAAATGCCCTATGGATAAGCTGGTCGAGGACATTTGCCTACGCCTTTCCACCGATACCCCTGTTGCACAGAGTGCTCGACAAGTGCAGAACCAGCAACATGAGTCTGATCCTGGTGGCCCCACAGTGGGCGAGGCAGACATGGTTCTCACAGATTCAAGAAATGGCGCAAGGCAATCCGTACAGGTTCGAGCGAAGAAAAGACCTGCTCTCAATGCAAAACGGGGAGGTCCTGCACCCAGAGCCAGAGACCCTCAACCTAGCAGCATGGCTCCTGAAGACCTAGAGTTCGCACACCTAAGGTTACCTCAGAGCACTATGCGAGTGCTACGGGAGGCAAGGAAACCTACTACAAGAAAGTGCTACAGCGCAAAGTGGAAGAGATTCACGGTGTGGTGCAGGAAGAAGGGCCTGCACAACAGAATGACAAGAGACTCAACGGTGCTGAGGTACCTCACACACCTTCTAAAGAGTAACCTCTGCTCGAGCTCCCTAAGGGTGCACCTAGCAGCGATCGTTGCCTACACCAGAGGTGAGAAGGGTGGAAGTTTCTTCAGCTCGCAGGTGGTGAAGAGATTCATGGAGGGAGCCAAAAGAATGGCACCCCCGAAAAGGTTGCCGCCGCCGGCATGGAATTTAAACGTGGTTCTGACGGAGCTCATTAAGGCGCCGTTTGAACCCATTCACAAGGCCAATCTACAAATGTTGACGATGAAGACTGCCTTTCTAGTGGCCATAACCTCACTACGCAGAGTGAGCGAGCTTCAAGCACTAACGCTACAGGAGCCCTACATTCAAATTCACAAGGACAGGGTAGTCCTGAGGACGGACCCACACTTCATGCCCAAGGTAGTGTCGGCGTTTCACATGAATCAGAGTATACAGATACCGAGTTTCTTCCAAAACCCGACTACAAATGCAGAAAAGGCCCTGCACACCCTCGATGCCAGAAGAGCGGTGATGCACTACATTGAAAGAACCAAAGAACTCAGGAAGTCGAAGCAGCTGTTTGTGTCCTTTGCTACTAGCTTCATGGGTAGACCAGTGACCAAGGGCACCATCGCTAGGTGGATTGCCCTCACTATCCAATTCTGTCACAAACAGGCTGGACAGGAGCTAACGGAGGGGCCACAAGCTCACTCCACAAGGAAGAAGGGGGCCACAGTTGCCTTCCTGGCAAACACGCCCATCCAAGACATTTGTCTCGCAGCAACTTGGGCATCTGTGCACACGTTCACAAAGCACTACTGCGTGGACATTCAAATGAATAAGGAAGCACAGGTCGGACAGAAGGTGCTACAACACATTTTCAACGACCAGCGATCATCTTCCACCCAGCCACCACAAAAATAGGAAAACCGCTACAAAATCTATGCACAGCATAGTGAATCCAGAAAGATTCACGCTGCAAAACGAAAAGTTTCTTACCTGTCGGTGTAGTTTTGCAGCTTGAAGATCTTTCTGGATTCACTAGCGAACCCACCCACCTCCGCCAGGAAGATGAGGCTGGAGGAAGAGGGGGTGAAATGGATAGGATCAAAAAAGTGGATACGTACAGAAATATGGACAAAAGGATTAATCAATCGCCTAGGGTTAAAAAAAAAAAAAAAAAAAACAGGGAAAAAAGAACCCGAAGATGGCGCCCCAAAGGTGGGACTTCCGCAGGAAGCACGACGACGTCACGGGAGGTGCACCAAATGGTGGACGTCGACGCCCACCTGGGCTACAAAAAAAAAAAAAAAACAAAGGAAAGACTACGAATCCGGACCCAACCACAAGATCGCGGAATAATGCACAGCATAGTGAATCCAGAAAGATCTTCAAGCTGCAAAACTACACCGACAGGTAAGAAACTTTTCGTTCCCTTTCATCAAAGGGGAAAAGGCTTCTATTTCAGTTTCTTTTTAGTGCGCAAAAAGCAACAAGTGGAGGCCAATTTTAGGTTTACGAAATCTAAATAAATTCCTCAAACAGTTTTTCCGCATGGTCGCCATTCACAAAGTCTTGCAGCTTCCCAATGGAAACAACTACATGGTATCCTTGGACCTCCAAGACGCCTATTTCCATATACCTATTTGCAAGAGGAATACAAAATTTGAGGTTCGCTGTGGCTGGCAGACATTATCAATTTCGAGTTTTACCTTTTGGGCTCAAGTCGAAAGTGCCTAGCTCCAGGAGCTGCATATCTCAGACAACATCATCACCAGGTTTTCTTGTATCTCGACGACTAGCTCGTCAAAGCTCCTTCTTTTATTGCCGCGAAGAAGTCTTCCAAACTCCTGTTTGTGGCTTTTCAACAAATTGGGTCTCACTAAACCCAAAGAAATCAGTCCTACAGCCTTCTCGACGTCTAACGTTCCTGGGAGCTAACCCATATACGGTTCTGAAAAGCGCCTATCCAACAAAGACCACAAAAACTCCTGACATTAGCAAGCCGCATACAAGGAAGAAAGTCTTTCGATGCGCCTGTACAAATCTCTGCTAGGCATGATGTCCTCTTGTATTCTTCTGATTCCCCAGTGCCGTCTACACATGCGTCCTCTTCAGGAAGACTTGACCGCGCAGTAGGTTCAGGTAAATAGGACCTTTGGCATAATCCAAGTGACTCTACAAATCGATCGCATCTCTAACTTGGTGGACTCATCCTCACCATCTGTCTCAGGGCATACCCTTCCTTCCACAAGCCTCTCCTCTGATAACGACGGATGCTTCTCTGGGAGGTTGGGGAGCCTTCCTACAGGAACTTCAGATCAGAGGCAAGTGGCTACCTTCTCAGTTCCAAGAGATTTATATGTAGATTCCGCCAAGAGCAGCCTTTCTAGCTCTTCAGGCTTTCTTACCCAGGATACAAAATTCTCTAGTGCTTGTCAGGACCGACAATACTACGACCATGCGCTATCTAAACAAACTGGGAGGAACTCTCTCTCCCAAGAATCCCAACGAATTTGGAACTGTGCAATTCATCACGGAATCTTGTTGAGAGCGGAGTATGTTCCAGGAAGAGAAAATAGAATAGCGGATTCATTAGGCAGATTAGACAATCTGCCATGAGTGGGAGTTAAACCAAGATATTCTCAACGGAATCTTCTCTCAGTGGGGCGAACCAGCGATAGACCTGTTTGCCTTTACCGTTTCTTCTCTCAGTGGGGCGAACCAGCGATAGACCGGTTTGCCTCCAGCAGCAACGCCAAATGCCAACACTTCACAAGCTGGATACCCAACAAGGATATCTGGGGAATGCGTTTTCAATAGCTTGATCCGGTGTATTTTCCTACGCTTTTCTACCGATTCGTCGCCTTCCCAGAATTCTAAACAAGATGAAAGCAGAACCTTGCAAACTAATTCTAATAGCTACAGCGTGGCCTCGCCGGCATTGGTTCACGGAGCTTCATCTCCTGTCCTTACAGTCGCCGATTCCTCTAAAGCCGTTTCCCTCTCTAACGATGAACCAGGGACAAGTTCAGCACCCGGATACAGGCTCACTGAGATTATCAGCTTGGCTCCTGACTTCCCAGAATTTCAAGACCTGAACATTCCTCAAGACTGCAGGGAGATTTTGTCTCTTGCTAGAGCAGACCGTACCAACAGAACTTATTCTTTAAAATGGAAAAGATTCTGCATCTGGTGTGGGTCTGCTAAGGTGCATCCCCTCAAATGATCTCCGAAGGAAGCCTTGCCATGTCTCCTCCATCTAGCGAATTCAGGTCTGGCTCATACTTCGATAAAAGTTCTTCCAAAGGTTCTTCCTTGTGGTCAGACAGCTAAAAGTTTCTTAAAGGTCTATTCAGAACTTTTCCTCCTGTAAAATCTCCACCTCCAACATGGCAACTCCACATGGTACATGTTCAACTTATGAAGCACCCGTTTGAGCCAATACATAGAGCTGACTTTAAATTCCTTTCTTGGAAAACTGCACTTCTTCTAGCTCTTGCGTCCGCAAGAAGGGTTAGTGAACTTCAAGTTTTCACAATAAAAGAACCATTTGCTCAATGTAAGAACGATATAGTGATCCTTCGTACCAACCTGAAATTTATACCTAAAGTCCCATCGGACTTTCATCTTAATGAGCCAATTGTCCTAAAATCATTATTTCCAAATCCACAAACTACAGCTGAACGAGCCTTGCATTCTTTGGACTTGAAGCGCTGCCTTAATTTTTGTCTAGAAAGAAAAAATCCTTCCCCAAGTCTAATCAGCTTTTTGTAGCAGACAGCTTACCCAGAAAAGGTTTTTCCTTCACAAAACAGAGCATAGCTAGATAGATCTCTAGTGCTATTCTCTTCCGTCACCAGCAAATTGGTCATCCTCTACAATCAAAAGTTCGTGCTCATTCTACTCGGACAATATCTACATCTATGGCGTTGTTTGCTGGTGTGCCCCTTTCAGACACTTGTAGAGCAGCAACCTGGAAAATGCTGCATGCATTCACTAAGCATTATTGCTTGGATTCCAAATTGATGAAGGATGCTGCGGTGCTTAGACATCTATTTCAATAAGGTGAACTTTCCTTCCATTCCCACCAACCTTTCTAATGCACATTTCTCTGTTCTTTTCTCTTCGTTATGCCAATGTTGGAACCTATGCATTTGCTATTTCGTATTTATATGCATAATTCAATTATCTGTATGCATGCTTTTATATTTATTTCTCAAATAGTTGTTGACTATTCGTATATGTACGGCTTATGTATGACAATGTGCTCATTACTGCTTTTTATTCTGATTCAAACATGTTAATCTATGTAAGCTACCCTAATACTGGCTAAGAAATTAGTTACTTACCTGTAATTGCAGTTATCAAGTATTGGTATCTTTCATTTTTTTTTTGTTGAAACATTTTTTTTATTGTTTTCAAAGCAACAACTCAACACACGTTCCACTACCCCCACCCTTCAAAGGAGTACTGTACATTTATCGTCGCTACCAATTATCCAGGAGAAGAAACATCCTTCCCACACAGTCCCCTCCCCCCCCCCCCCCCCCCACCCCCCACCCCATGTCAGTGTGCCCCCGTTACCTACCCCTCTTCCGATGTACCCCTCCTCCACAATGAAGTATGTACGGGTGCTCAACCTCTCCTTAAGGAAACAAGGCCTTCCCTCGCGCCGAGCTAAAGTTTATGCGTCCAGGGCTTACCACTATTCCCCCCCCTACTCCCCGCTACCTCCTGCCTATCAGATGTGCTCTCCACTTCCCCTGCATCAGACATCAACCCCTGAAGTTCCACCACCAACGCCTCCCATGCCCGGGCTGTCGCTAGTGCCTTCTCATCGTCCCTCCGAAGGGCTAATTGCACCCGGAGCGTACCCTCCGCACCTGATCATCTCGCAAACGCCGCCCTCCACCGCAAGAAGCTAGGCCCCGCCCGGGATTTCCAATGCAGAGTCAGTTCCCTCTTGGCCATTATCAGTCCTAAATCGTAAAACTTACTGGTGACCTTCGTCTGGCGGGTGTGGGGAAACCAAAGAAAACAAGCAAGCCCCCATTTCCGGGGCAATAGAGCGGTCCGTCACCTGATTCAAACAATCCACAACGTCTGCCCAATAGTCACCCAACTGCGCGCAGGACCAAAACATATGACGAAAATCCGCCCCATCTCCCCCACACCGCAGGCACTGAGAGTGAACCCCCCGAAATATTGCAATATCTTGGCCGGCGTCAGATACGCCCTGTGCAACGTAAAAAACTGAACTAACTGAAACCGGGCATTAAGTATTGGTATCTTTCATAGATTCACATGCGACCGGCCCACCTCCCTTGGAAGGGCTCACTGAATACTCTGTTGTACCTCTGGTTACGCATGGTGCTTATGAAATTCTGAGGGACTGGAACTCCTTCCAGGAAGGTTCTAGAGGGTGGTGTCAGCTGATTGGTTGTTCTCTTAAGTTTGGTCCTTTTTTAAATAAGGACTCCCGATATCTTACTAAATATAATTCCTTAGGCCTGTTACCTTCTAGGTCTAATGGGACTTTACCCATATAAATGTACCGGGGACTCCCATCTCGACGACTGGGAATGATTCAAGCATGTGAATCTATGAAAGATACCAATCATGGATAACTGCAGTTACAGGTAAGTAACTAATTTCTTATGCGGCACAATGCTACACATTTTGTGATTGTATTACCTCCCTCTTTTGTCATTTTCACACATGTTAACAGTAGCTGGGCAAAGGTTTCCCCTCATGAGTATTAGTTTGACACCTAAATACAGCAATAAGCATCAGCAAGGTGACCAATCAACCTTTGAGGAATGCTTTCCACTGTTCACCAAATGGGCAGCATGTTTTTATTACCTTTTCATTTATTTCAGCTAGAAACAATTTTGTTAAAATCTGCTGATTATACAGCAAATGTTATTTGTGGCAATTGTAGCAAATCTATAAATATGCAGAAAATGCTGCTGCAGCAGAATCCCATATTTTAAGTAGCCCTGCCTATAGGGCAATCCGGCAGTGCCCGAAAGGCTGGTCTGACCGGTTTGTGTATGGGTCATTTGTAGGTCGAGCCTGGGCAGCTCATATGCTGCTCTGCAGCATGCTGTATTGGAGTATGGAATAGAAGCCCCGCCCACTCCACCCTTATTTGTCATTGACTTGTGTCATTGCCCTTTGTAAATACTGGCTTCTTACTCGTTCATAGGCTTGTTAGTCCCTCCTTAGGACCGCCTTGTCTTAGTTTGTAACTTCACATGAGGACTGGCCCTTTTACTGCAGTTGTTACAAGCTGTCTTTTTTTTTTTTTTTTGTCTGTAAGCACCATTTTCTTTAATGAGTTTCACCTACTGCAGGCACGACATGCTTTCCTGCAACATTCAGCGGGCCATGCGTGCTTTCACTCCGAGTAGCCCGAGACCATGGCGAACGCTTCTTTGAATACGTCTCCCATTTGCAAGAGTTTGAGCTGGCATTATAAATGACCCTGCCTTTTATTTATTTGGTAATTAGCAAAACAGATAAGTAAAAGGCATTGTCATTTACAATGTCAATAGCTTAAACTCTCACAAATGTGAGACCTATTGCATTGCAAATGCTTGTTTAAGAGTAGGCAGTGGTCCGTGGGACCACTGCCTGCTCTTAAAACATATTTTAGCATACATTCACAAAGGGGAAGGGGTCCTCTGGGGACCCCTTCCAGTTTGAGTGGCTTACCACCTACTTGAAGTAGGTGGTAAACTGCAAGTGTTTTGCAACCGCAATTGCGGTAGCAAAGCCATTGTACATTGAAGTGCGACACGCTATTAGTAAGGGATGCCCTTGGCACACCCCTTCCTAATAGCAAGTCGCAAAATAGGGTTTGTACATGGGGCAGACCAATTTTGCGGTCTCAAACAGGCCGATTTCCTGTTTGCGTCCGCAAAAAATGGTCGTACATCTGGCCCCTAGTCACGAAAAAATTTCGGTCGTTCCGGTGGTTAGAAAAATGTGACTGGCTTTGTTCCTTCGAAAATTCCTACACAGGGAAGGAAAATTGCTTTGTAATCAATTGTTCCGCATGTGAATATAGAAGTGTTACATCGATAGCCCTGCAGACTAAACTTAAAAAAATATCCGTAAACATTACTAGCTCTCTAGCGCCATCTTGTGGCACCACGGTGACCTCTCCCCGGGGCAACTCCAGCATATAACCACCAACCATGACGCTTTGTTCATCTGTGCTGTATCAACGCAGCCGGAGATCTGTTTACTAATGACATTTCCTAAGCTTACAGCAGTATCTAGGTCAATGGTCTACCCCAGATCCATATAACATCCACTTGTCTGTCTTGGCTCAGTCTGACTTTGGCACGAGTTTAGTGTCCACTGATTGAACAGAAGACCATCCGGGACCAGGAGCCAAAGTTATTTATGGCCTAAGTCCCCAACAGGGACACACCAGAGCATGTTTCTCCCGCTACTGCTAGTTCTCCTGACAGGAACAATCCCCCTAGAGGTCTGTACAAGAAATTGCGAAATATGGATTTTTTAGCTTCTTACAGGTAGTTCAAAAGGGACAGGAGCATCATCCACTGCGATCTAGATTGCCCCATATTGAACATAGAGCTGGTGCGAAGATCTTTTAATACACTTTTCCAGCTCCTGCACAGCTTTTGAATCCATATAGACAGGTCTACTATCCCAATCCTCGAACCTAGCAGCTGTGGAGATTGAATGGTGACCGCTTACAGTCCTTTTCTTCCTGATTAAGTCACTGACGTAATCTTCACAGCTAGGAAACCTACTGCCAAAATCCATCTAAGTTAAGTTGCTTGAACACATTTTTCAATGGTGGGAGCAAGTAGGCCTCAACACCTTTTAAATTCTTTCTTTCCGACATATTTTGATGTCTTTTTTTTTTTTTCTTGCCATGTAGAGTTGCAGTGACTACATTTAAATGCTATGGGGGTGCCCTATCTCCTTGATGTGCCATCCTCCTCCGCCTTTCCTGTTAAGCTCACTAGTGGTACATTTTCGGAAAGGGTAAGTTGGTACTTGACTCCTGCCATCCTTCTTATCCAAGGTGCTGTCTACATTTCATTCTGGCCAGTCTTATTATCCTTTCATTCCTCTTGCCAAGAAGGAATAATGGCTAATTATGCTTGATCCCAGAAGTACAGAGCCCTTTGACTACATGCTACTGCACATGCGAGCAATAAACAGCAAGGTGAGGACCAAGCACACGATTTTGTGTTGGGGCATTCACTGATTCATCAAGCTCACTATGCCCTGTCCAAGAAAGATCTTCCAAAGGTCATCGGTCCCCATTCTGTTAAGGCCATGACTCCCTTCACAGCCATCTTCATGGGTGTTCTGGTTGCAGACCTCTACCGAGGATTGCCGTGACTGGTACTTTGAGCTGCGCTGCATTACCTCTTTCGTGAACTAGCTCTACTCTGTGCCATCTCCCAGGAACCTATTCCTGAAGGACGCCTTCATAAGGTAAACATTGGAAGATGTATCCTGCTTTCCTCCCCTCTTATTCCCTTCAGTAATAATATTAAATATGTACTGGTATGATCGCTGTTCTTGGATCATCTTCTTACGCCTTACTGGGATGCAAAAATGGTACCAGGAACTGCCAGCAGTGCTCCGGCTGGTTCTTAATTCTCTGCGGTTTCGTCTTGTCAATGGACATTATGAGCATCTGAAGACGCATGGTGCCACTGCGTGGCGCTGGAGAGATTGCTTGAGGTCTTTCCGGACCAGTCTGAAAGAATAATTCATACGACGAGGATTCTGTGAGAAGATAATGTATAAAACCATAAGTATGGTTACAAATGGTAAATACCGTTTTTTAATATGTCTTCTATCTCACCCCAACACCTTGTAGAGTAACCATTGCGGAGTTTTTGCAACACTGAGTCAGCTGCCTGAGGGATTAACTCTCAAATCTATTATCGGGGCCAGGGTATATCACTAGTAAACACCAGTGCCAACACTTTCGGTATTCACTTGACATCGCACCACTGCTCCCAAGTCGACAAATTGCCACAATAGAAGTGCCATGATGTGGGCCCACATGAGTAACATAGCAATCCCTAAAGAATAATTTAAGTGTGTGACGGCCTACCATCCCAAAACCATGCAGCAGTCTCTTCTAGTCAAAAAAAATACATTTTCTTGCACATTCTTACTTGCATATACTGCTCAGAGAAATAAGCAAGCCTAAAGATTTAGTTTCGTCTGATACAGGGCAGTCTTTTCAAACCAATAGCTTTAGAAAGGTATCACAGAGGGATGCTGCTGTCTTTTGACACTAGTAATTCGTCAAGGGAGCATTCAGCAATGATCAGGCTTCCAGGGCCAAACCCGCAAAGAGTTTGTAAGTCCTTCATTATAAAGGCTGAAGCTGGACTTTCTCCAGTGTCCTGATAACCTGAGCCTGCATCAATAGTCCTACACACCTTTTTTGTATCACTACAAAGGTGTCCATCAGATGTGTAGATTGTAGAGTTTTATTTCAAGTCGGTATCAGAGCAGCCTCTGGGAGATTCTTTTTATTAGTAAGAAAAAAAAGCGCAAGTGAGAATAGATTTTATATTTGAACAGTGCAAATTCCAGTTCTAAATAATTTAAACTCTTCATTGTTTAATTTCATACTGGAGGTTGTTTACCGGTCTTGGGTGCATTTCTCCCTCTGACTCCATGAACACTTTAGTTTTATGGCATTTGTTCAGTGCTTTAGATTGGTATTCGTTTTTTATTTTGAAACATAGCAAACTTTTTTTTTTAATAAAGAAATATGGTGGGGAGGATAGAACACAAGCCCTTTTTTTCTTTGAATAATTGAACCTTCTGTGATATTGTTGAAGATAATTTTAACAGATGCTTTAGTCCTTCTCCGAACTTCGTACAGATCCTCTCCAAAGTTGCCCGATGTGCTAGTGCCTGTGGAACTTAACCTGTCATAGTAGATTGAACACAGGTTTTGTGACTTATTTCACTCCCATGCTCGTGGTTCCTCCAAGGGAACTGATGTCTAGAGATACCACAGAATCTGTAAAGGTTTATTATTTGCAGTTTCAGAATGTTTCCGATAATGGTATTAAAGGGAAAAATTTAAAATATGCATGTGTATAGTCTTACTGTAAAGAGGGGAATCCCACAGTGCAAACTTTTCCATAGACTTGAGAATAGGCTGTCCTACCCAACACCATAGAAGTAAAATATGGTTATTAATTCTCATAAATTAGCTAATGTGGTCTGTTATATTGGGCTAAAAAGATTTAAGTTGGTTTTCTTCCTTACAGGCATGCTACTCCCAGTAATTTTTCAGTCCTTGTGGCTCTCATGTCAGTATGAGAATGAAATCGTAGTAATGTGCTTACATAGAATAGACACATCACTAACTTTATTTTCTAGACGTGTTCATCAAAAGATTTAATTTCTTCCTGACACGCCAAAGCATGAGCTATTTATTATATCAACTTGCTGTCCAAGTGTGCTTGTCACATCTGCTCTACGAAAAGGCAGTGTCCTTTTCACTTCTCACACCTCCCCAGCTCTCTTGCAGTTGGAGTACTAGTTGTACAGCATCCGTTGTAGATCCACGTGACTTTCTTAAAGGCTCTTACATGATGGCTCCAAAAGGGTGTGATGAATCAAGTGGGCATTGTGGTGGTGGTGTGCATGTACGGGTGGGCTTTTTAAACCCACTCACAAGCGTTCATAAATACGTATATTTCTAATAAATGTTAAAGTAATTTACTTGACTACTTACTGGAAAACATAATTGTGCACAGCAGCATTACGACCTTTAAAGATGCAAAATTACATTTCTGGAAAATTTAGTTGTACAATGAACCATTGGCTGGGCTATCTTGGGATGGAGGGGTAGCGGGTTGTGTTCAGCTGCATACAATCTTCTAAATGCTTAAGTAGAGATTGGGAGGGTGCTATTTGGAGGTGGTGATGTGAGAGGAAAATTAGTTGGGCATTTATTTCTATCACAGTCCCCCTCTTGGATGCACTAAGTATTTGTGTTCTGGCACCGGGGCTTCTTGTAGGTGGAGCAAAATGTGATTTGTTTGATTAATCCTGAAGTGCCTTGTATTTTCAGGTTGAGTGCGAGTTAAGAGACATCTGTAAAGACATTCTGGGTGTACTGGATAAACATCTCATCCCATGTGCCAACAGCGGTGAATCAAAGGTTTTCTATTACAAAATGTAAGTATAAACCTATTAATACGCCTTGAAGTTCCTGCCTGGTGTGTCTAATGAAATTTTTTTGCTTTTAATGCTTCTGTGACAGCATTTCTGAAAATTGGTCTGATGGAAACACCCTTGAGAATTCAAACATGGAGTGGTTGGTCAGTCAGGATGCTTTTTTGCCCACAGCTCTTTGGGAAGGAATTGCCAAAAAATTGTCTTGTGAAAGGCATTTTTCTGTAGTCTCCTTACAGTCTCTGACTTGAGAAAAGAGACGGATACTTCTTCCTCCTCATTCCAGTTTTTACCGGTCACCCAAGTACAGTGAAAAAGTCAAAGCTAGGAGGTGCCTTTTATGATGGGTTTATAATTTATTTGTAAAGTTCTTGTGCGCAGTAGTCTTTTTTTCTGCTTTGCAGCACCTTCGTTGATGGTCCTAAATATTAGAATAATTCCCTGCTGTATCTGTTGACCCCGGAACACTTCAAATAAGAAAAAATGTGCATATAGTTAAGTTCACAAGGCACCATTATGTCCACATGAGATGTATGAAAAAGTGATGAATGGAATGCTTGAATTAATCCTAGCCACTGATAATTACTCGGGCCGCATCCCAGTCCATTATTTTGCACACCATGCCACTTCAGTTTGGTCTCAGCCATGTGCAAATCAGTCTTGATCTTGCTTCAATGTTAAGTGAAGCCCGGACTGCCAAGCCTGGTTTAGTAGGGCTCATTATTCGTTAGAGCTTGTGTGAGAAAATGGGGTACTGTTGCAGTACCACTGCCCCCCCCTCCCCCCCCACCCCCAAACACACACACACATTTTTGCCTGGCTTTTGTTGCAACTTTGACTGTAGAGTACTGGGTCCCTGGTGCCCAGGTTCCCAGTACCAGTGTTCTTTCCCTAAACCTGATTCACAAGTGGCCCTTCAGGCCCCTTCTAAGTCCCTAGTAAAAGGTACATGGGTACCTAGGGCATTGGGACTCAAGAGCGTCCCTTAGTGACCCTTCAACAAGGCCAAATTACCATACTGCAAGAGGTCAAACTACTTCTGAAGAGACATTATATGGCCACTATATTCCTCAAGAAGCTTACCTGTGCTTATCAATAAACTGCAAACATGATCACTTCCTAAGATTTGTCGTAGACCAGGCACATTAGTAATCCAAAGTATTACTGTTTGGGATAACATTTTTACCCAGGGTATTCATATTCACAGTAGTAGTCTCATGTTCAAGGAAAAGGGACATTCACATATGTTCCTACCTGGAAGACAGGCTAGTAAAAGCGAGCTTGCAAGAACCGTGCCAGAAGACTTTCCAAGCAGTGATCCGAACACTTCACAGACTGTAGTTCTCCATAAATATGGAGAAGTCACCCCGGTCCCAGAACAGGACAACGTGTTCCTGGATAAAACACTAAATTCAAGATAAGCCAAAGCGTTCTCAGAATACAAGAGAGCTCTTGAGCTGACAGAGCAAACAATCCTTTACCAGAGGGGATAATATCGAACTGTGGACTGTAATGAAGCTGATTATGGTGTCCTGTATGCTCCTCATGCTAGGTTACATGTGTGCACTATCCAAGAGTAGTCACAGACCACAGGGAGTGAGTCTCACGCAGACTGTTGAAGGCAATATAGTGATGGAACATGAAGAACCTAAATATAGGAAGACCATTCATGCTAGCAATTTCCACAATGACCTTTACTACTGATGCGTCTCGCATAGGGTGGGGGAGGGGGTTACACATGGGAAACCTTAACATCAGAGGTACGTGAAACCCTACCCCCTACAGAAGCAGTAAAGCACCCAAATGTGTCAGAACTTAAAACAGTCGTCTTAGTTTGGACTGCTTTTCACAGCCAGATTAAAGGAAAAACTGTACAAATACAGAAAGGCAACATAGCTACCATGTTTTACGTCAGCAAGCAGAGGGGAACGAGATTGTATGTTCTTTCTAAACTGGCCCAGACCATCTTGAAATGAACCAATCAAAGGTACACATGTCTGGTGGCAGTACATCTTCCAGAGGTACATGATGTAGAAGCAGATAGGCAAAGCAGGTAATGAGGTTCCTCACACAAATGATAACTGAAAGATCAGATATTACAAGGTGTGTTTCGAAGGTGAGGCAGACCTGTTCACAACACCAGAAAACACAAAATGCCAAAACCTTGAGTCCAGGTACCCACATCACCTGTCAAGAGAGAATGCTTCATCGATGGACTGATCAGGTAAATTTGTATACGATTTTAGTCACATCCTACTGATTCCAATTGGTGATAAGTGCAAACAAGTACCAATGACACTAATCGTGCTTGTACCACTATGGGCAAGCCAATGAGGTACTAGGAACTGATATAGATGTCACAGTGAGCAGCAATAAAAGAACCACGTTCACAGGACCTACTAACAATGCAAAATAGACAAGCCTGCCACTCCGAGCCAGGCAGCTGAAGCTAGCAGCGAAGCTTTTGAGAACGTAGAATTCAGACACTTGGGTCTCTCACAAAGTGTGGAAATCCTAAGGGAGGACAACAGCGAGCAGGCACTACACGGTGAAGTGGAACGGATGTATTTACTGGTGAAACAGGGAAGGGGGCATTTAACAGTAAAACACCACATGCAAGACTTGGACTTCCAGATGTGAGCCTCGCCTATACATCACTCAAGGTCCACTTGGTAGTCTTGCTTACAGACACTAGGGGATATATAGGAAGAAGCTTCTTTACTACACCAGTTATCAAGCAAAGAGTGGCCTCACCATAGGGCAGTACCTGCGCCCATGTGGAATCTGAGCTTAATGCTCACTCAGCGAATGAAGGAACCCTTTGAACCTATGTATGGGGAAAAACTCCAGTATTTAACAACAAAAACAATCTTCCTTGTAGCCATCTATCACTGCGTAGAGCGAGTGGATTCCAAGCACTGACAACACAGGAAACCTACAAATACACCATGACGGGGTGCTTATGAACACAAATCCACCATTCCTCCTGAAGGTCACCACATGCTTCCAAGTTAACCAGTCCATTCAGCTATCTAGGTTCTTCCAGCAGTCAAAGACACATGCACAAAAGACTTTGCATATGTTTGATGTGAGGAGGACATGTGTACTACCTACAAGAAAAAAGTAAAGAAAATAACTGTTCGAGGCATATGAGCTGCAGATTGTACACTTAGCATAGATCGCCATCTGGTGTTGGGCCCGGATGTTTGCAGTTTGTTTTTCTTCTTGGACAGTCTTTGGAAGTCACGAGTTTGGTGACTCCTCCTTCGGTCCGTACTGCGCATGGGCTTCGGCTCCATCCTCAGATTGTTTTTTTCCGCCATCGGGCTCGGATGTGATACTTCGTGCTCCGGCTTCGAACTTCTACGGTTCCAGCCTCGACGGAAAATCCTCGATTCTTCGAGTTCCTTCATCATCTTCATCTCTCGAAGCGGCACTTTCTCCATCCCGTTCATCGACACCGGCCTTCGGGCCCTCCGCGACTCCGGTCCCGGCCGATGGAAAGGACTCCGTTCAAAAAGTGCCCAAAATGTGGGTCTAAATTTCCCCACACCGACCTCCATCAGGTGTGTAACCTTTGCCTCTCTCCGGAACACGAGGCTAGAGACTGCCCCGCCTGCAAGTCTTTTCGATCGAAGAAGACCATCCGAGATCGAAGAGCTCGACGCACCATGGCGCACTCATCCTCCGCAGCTCCACCGGACATCTTCGGAGACGACGCCGAAGCTTCGGGGCAAACACACACCGAACAGGAGGAAGACGTCGTCAGCGCTTCCGAGGCCGACGACTCCGACGTGGAGGACATTACACCAGCGCAGCGGGCCGTGAGTAATATGCCCCCTCCTACCCCCACGCCGAAAACCAAAGAGACTCAGGTTACTCCCTCGCCTGCCGGCCTGGGCAAAACCAAAACCAAAACTTCGATCACCCCACCTTCGGGCCCGGTGTCGAAGCTCCCAAAGTCTCATGGCAGCTCGGGATCGAGCCAGCCGACACCCGGTGCCGAAAAACAGCATCCGGCACCGAAGACTGCAAAATCCAGCTCGACTCCGAAACCACCGGTGCCGAAGCCTGGACACTCGGTGCCGACCAAACACAAACACAAATCTGTCGGCACCGATGCTCCGGCGCCGAAACATCATTCGACGCCGAAACACCCGGAGACCTCAAAAAAGCATGGCGCACACAGACCATCGAAACCCCCGGTTCCGAAATCACCGGTGCCGACAGACGACTCGACACCATTGGCTCTGTTTACACCAGACCCTTTACAAAAGACTTTGTCCAAAGATCCTAAGACTGGGCTTTTGACTTTAACTACCAAGAAAAGACGCCTTGATGCTCCGGCTCCTCCTCCTCCACCCAAAAGGAAGGACTCTGCTACTTCTCCCCTCAGAGTGCCCTCCCCACTACCGCCTCCCCTACCCCCTCCACCTCCTCCACCACCTCCACCTCACAGGTCTCCGCCACCTGTACCTCACTACGATCCGACCCCATCCCCAGATCCGGATGATGGGGATCCGGACAATTACCCGGCGGACGCCCCAATGGATCCCACTCCACCAGGGACCCCAGATCCATGGGAGGATTACAATAACCCTGATATACCCAATGTACCTCAGGACGACTTATACCCATCAAGACCGTCTCCTCCAGAGGACTCCTTAGGGTTTCACCATTTAGTGCAGAGAGCAGCACACTACCATGGGGTGGACATGCACAGTGAACCAGTAGAAGAAGACTTCCTACTGGATACATTTGATATACAAGACAAATCCACTTCCATTTTACCCATGCTTAAGGGTGTCACCAAGCACGCTACAGAGGTGTTCAAAGACCCTGTCAGAGCCAGAGTACTGAACCCTAGAATAGAGAAGAAGTATAAGGCGGCACCCACAGACCCTGCTTACATCAAGGGCCCTGCTCCCCTAGATTCCCTAGTTGTCTCCACAGCTAGAAAGCGGGCTAACTCCCAATCCTCAGGAGATGCCCCACCGCCAGACAAAGAATCTAAACTTCTGGACGCGTCTGGTAAACGCACCGCCTCCCAAGCTGCAAACATGTGGCGCATTGCAAACACACAAGCACTGCTTGCGCGATATGATAGAGCACACTATGACGAACTAGAGGCTCTTATGCAGCACCTTCCAGAAAAATACAAGCACAAGGCTCATGACCTGATACAGGAGGGTAAACTAATTACAAACACCTCCATTAAGTGTGCCCTCGATGCAGCCGACACTGCTTCTAGGGCCATAAATACCAGTGTCCTGCTTCGTCGCCACGCCTGGCTCAGGATCTCAGGTTTCAAGCCTGAAGTCCAGGCATCCATACTCAATCACCCCTTTGACCAGGAAACACTCTTTGGGCCAAAGGTAGACGAAGCGCTGGAAAAGATGAAAAAGGACACAGACACAGCAAAGTCTATGGGGGCACTCCAAACACAAGCCTCCAAACGTTCCTTTCGACGCTCGTCCTTTCGTGGCACAGGCAGAGGCTCCTCCACCGATAACGCCTCTACCTCCTACAAGTCCCCTCCTCAAAATACCTTTTCAAAGGGCAATCAGAGAGGTGGTTACAGGGGTAACAACAATAAGGGCAGGGGCAAAACCAACAACACCCGTTCTGCCACCCCCCCCCGCACAATGACTCCCCTCCGCTCCCCCCAGACCATTCCACTCCGGTCGGGGGCAGACTACAAAACTTTATCCACGTATGGGAGTCCATAACATCGGACAAATGGGTAACCCAAATCATTCGGTCAGGGTACTGTCTCGAACTAACATCTACCCCACCCAATATCCCACCAAGGCACCGTCCAATGTCTCAAGAACATTCCACACTGCTCAAACAAGAGGTACTCTCACTCCTCCAAAAACACGCTATAGAGCAGGTCCCCGTCAATCAACAAAATCTAGGGGTCTACTCCCTATATTTCTTAATACCAAAGAAAGACGGGACCCTCAGACCCATTCTCGACCTCCGGCCTCTAAATGCCTACATACACTCAGACCATTTTCACATGGTCACCCTACAGCAAGTCCTCCCACTCCTCTGCCAGGGAGACTTTCTCACAACCTTGGATCTGAAAGACGCATACTTTCACATTCCAATACACCCCTCTCACAGGAAATACCTCAGGTTCGTGGTGGACGGGCAACATTACCAATTCACGGTTCTCCCCTTCGGGGTCACCACCGCACCGCGGGTGTTTACCAAATGCCTAGCAGTAGTAGCAGCACACCTCAGACGTCAACACATTCACGTCTTCCCTTACCTGGACGACTGGCTGATAAAAGCCGCGTCCTACGACCAATGTGTGCAGCATACAAACAGCACCATCCAACTGCTCCACCAGCTAGGCTTCACGGTGAACTACCAAAAGTCCCACCTCATACCATCTCACACAAAGCAATATCTCGGGGCCACTATAGACACCTCCAAGGGTATTGCCTATCCAAACTCAGCCAGAATCACAAGCATTCAAGCCTTACGCAAAACATTCCTTCCTCAACACTCTCTTCCAGCAAGAGTGTTTATGAAGCTCATAGGAATGATGGCGTCTTGCATCTTCATAGTGCCCCATGCAAGACTCCACATGCGTCCACTTCAAGAGTGCCTAGCACAACAGTGGAACCAGGCCCAGGGTCAGCTGACGGATCTGGTGTTGGTGGACGGCCGCACACATCACTCTCTGCAGTGGTGGAACACCACAAACCTTTCCAAAGGGCGGCCGTTCCTGGACCCGGTTCCTCAGGTGATTCTAACAGCGGACGCATCGCTCTCCGGCTGGGGAGCGCACCTCCTACACCTCACCATGCAAGGTCTATGGACGCCACAGCAAAAATCGCTCCACATCAACCACCTGGAGCTCTTGGCGATCTTTCTAGCCCTAAAATCTTTCCAAAAACAGATTTCGGGCAAAGCAGTCCTCATTCGCACAGACAATATGACTGCGATGTATTATATACAAAAACAGGGGGGGACACACTCTCCCCAGCTCTCCCGCTTAGCCCAGAGCATATGGAGATGGGCAATTCCCCAAAACATCTTTCTCCTGGCACAGCACGTTCCAGGCGTACAAAACACCATGGCAGATCTGCTCAGCAGACAAACACAACAACTACACGAATGGGAACTGCATCCACAAGTTCTTCACCCATTCTTCCAACAGTGGGGGCATCCTCAGCTAGACCTCTTCGCCACCCACGAAAACAAAAAATGCCCAAGCTTCGCCGCCAGATACCCACACCCATTGTCCAAGGGCAATGCGATATGGATGAACTGGTCAGGCAGATTTGCATACGCCTTTCCACCTCTCCCACTAATTCCATTAGTGGTCAGGAAGCTACAACAGCACTCCCTCACACTCATTCTGGTAGCTCCGACGTGGGCCAGGCAGCCGTGGTACACCACGCTACTACAACTGTCAGTGGTACCACATCAAAAATTGCATCTATCCCCATGCCTCCTAACCCAGAACCATGGAGAAATCAGGCACCCGGACCCAGCTCAGCTCAACCTGGCGATCTGGCTCCTGAAATCCTAGAATTCGGATACCTTAACCTTCCCCCTGATTGCATGAACATCATCATGGAAGCCAGACGTCCTACCACTAGAGCATGCTATGCCGCAAAGTGGAAAAGATTCGTAATTTACTGCCGTAACAATACAATCAACCCTCTAGATGCATCCATACAGCACATAATATGCTATCTGCTCCATCTTCACAGGTGTAACCTGGCATATTCATCCATACGCCTACACCTAGCAGCGATCGCTGCCTATCTACAAAACAGGCAGCATTTATCACTCTTCAGAGTGCCCGCTATTAAAGCCTTCATGGAAGGCCTTAAACGAGTAATTCCTCCCAGGGCACCACCTTCCCCTGTATGGAATCTAAATGTAGTTCTTACACGGCTAATGGGTCCGCCCTTCGAACCAATGCATAAATGTGAGCTACAGTTTCTCACCTGGAAAACAGCTTTTCTCGTAGCTATCACTTCCCTTAGAAGGGTTGGTGAAATACAGGCGTTCACCATACAGGAACCCTACATACAAATGCATCACAGCAAGGTCATACTTCGCACAAATCCGAAGTTTCTGCCCAAAGTCATTTCCCCCTTCCACCTCAATCAATCAGTGGAATTACCTGTCTTCTTTTCGCAACCCCAATCTGTTGCAGAAAGGGCCTTACACACGCTTGATGTAAAAAGGGCGTTACTATACTACATACAAAGAACGCAACCCTTCAGGAAGACTAAACAATTGTTCGTTTCCTTCTCTCCACCACATAAAGGCAACCCCATTTCAAAATCAGGGATAGCTAGGTGGATTGTAAAATGCATACAAATTTGCTATCAAAAGGCAAAGAGAACATTATCTGTTCCCCCTAAAGCCCACTCTACAAGAAAGTTAGGGGCTTCTATGGCTTTTCTAGGGAATATACCCTTAGATGACATCTGCAAGGCAGCCACATGGTCTACACCGCACACCTTCACAAAACACTACTGTGTAGATGTGCATTCCAAGCAGCAAGCTAGGGTGGGCCAGGCTGTACTAAAGACACTTTTTCAAACAGCTGCAACGGATACCGGTGGTCGCCGCTAGGGTTGGGTACTGCTATATAATCTATGCTAAGTGTACAATCTGCAGCTCATATGCCTCGAACGGAATATGCTACTTACCAGTATGCATCTGTTCTTGGCATGTAGAGCTGCAGAGTTGTACACGCCCACCCGCCTCCCCGGCTACCTGTATCCGTTCCAGTACATCTTATTTAGATACAACACATGGGTTTCTCACTGTTATTACTACGCTCCATCATTTCCCTGTTGGCGAAAAACAATCTGAGGATGGAGCCGAAGCCCATGCGCAGTACGGACCGAAGGAGGAGTCACCAAACTCGTGACTTCCATTAGCGTAATTATGCATAATTTTGTGTAATTTTGTCCAAATTTGACTTAATTGCACACAAGCAATTTGCGTGAAGTAGCACGCCCCTAATTTCAGGATCTCTCATTTTAACGTGTATTGGTGCTTATATAATTCAAAGCGGTAAAAAAGGGGGTGGTGATGGACGGAGCATCAGAACCAATGAAACACTCACACCCAGTCAACAGATCTGGGTTTGATCCATCACCGTTCTTTAGCCCACTCTGCCACCCCAGTTCAGACATGGCCATATGCAAATCCGTCTGACCCTGTGCCTCATAGGAAGCTTGTTTCCAGTCCAGGGAAGACATGGCTTGGCAGTTCGTGCTGGACTGTTCCCATGAGGCACAGGGTCAGACTGATTTGCATATGGCCATGTCTGAACTGGGGTGGCAGAGTGGGCTAAAGAATGGTGATGGATTAAACCCAGATCTGTTGACTGGGTGTGAGTGTTTGATTGGTTCTGATGCTCCGTCCATCACCACCCCCTTTTGTACCGCTTTGTTCGCCATAAGTTGGCAGGGTATGCTCAGACGTGAGTCCCTTGCTCACTTTGCCACTGGATTCAAGCAAGCCTGGCTGAAGACGGCTGAAATGCCAGAAACCGGTCCTAGGAAGCTTGTTTCCGGTCCAGGGAAGGCATGGCTTGGCAGTTCGGGCTGGACTGTTCCCATGAGGCACAGGGTCAGACTGATTTGCATATGGCCATGTCTGAACTGGGGTGGCAGAGTGGGCTAAAAAACGGTGATGGATCAAACCCAGATCTGTTGACTGGGTGTGAGTGTTTGATTGGTTCTGATGCTCTGTCCCATCACCACCCCCTTTTGTACTGCTATATAATTCAAGGCAAACTTAATGAAGTCGGGGCTTACTCAAAAGGACTTTGATTCAGCCTCTTTCAGCAGTTGAAGACCTTAAGCGCTTTGTTTGAGACATATTGATTATTCCAGTGTACCCTTCAGCCTTGTTTGGAATTCATAGGTACCTGTTTTACTCCCTGGTAAGTACACTGTCATTAAACATTTAATTATTTCTCACCCATGAATTTTATACACAACAATCCTGAAGTGTGACAGTAGCCAAGGCCTTTTGTTTTAATTAAAAATGTATCTACTATCATTTTTGACAGGCTTGGTCAGCCCTCCTTATCCATTATTGATGGTGACATTTTGCTTCCACCCACTGCAGTGTAAAGCAAGAGGCGCAGGGTCATCCTACTTCACCTGTTGGCCTGCCTGAACAATTGTATTCTCCTCTTTCGCTAAGAGCACATCTGTGCACAAATTAGTTTCCTTCAGTGCCAAATCATTACTGTGGTAATGTGTGCTTTTTGAGACCAGAAATTGCTTCGTTTTTAGCCAATGTATTTTTTTTATATATATTGGCAGGGTCTGCCACTCGTTTAACAATAACCTTTTACAACACCCAAAACAAATCGAACATTGACAAGTAAGTCTGGTAGCCAACGACATACCTGTTGGCTGTACTAGTGCTTGTTTAATTTCGTTGAGACTCAGACTGTTGTGTATGTTTGCATTTGACTAAATTAGGTGTCCGACACTAGAATGAGAACAGTCCTATTAGGACATGAATTCCCTTTGCCAAATGTCACAGCCCCTGGCAGAGATGCACCTTAAGTTACTAGTTACAGGTTCAAAACAAACTACAGTTTCAAAATCTATGGAAAAAGCAGAATAACCTCTATCGCAAATGACAATCACTACAGGTTCAGTACGGGTAGCCTAGGAATCTTTTTGAATAAGCTTTCAGTAAAGGGCAGGCTGTTGGAACAGAAAGTAGCCTGCAATTTCTATGGGTCTGGTCTGAGCACACATGTTGAGAATTGCCTCTTGAGATCTGGCACTGAGCTGTACGGTAAACTTTGCAATTTGTGGGATGTTTGAAAGGCTTTTCTAAAAGGTGGCTGTTTTCAAAATGTTAGCAAGTGCCTCGGACTGTTAAATTTATTTTTTTAAAAAATAGAATTTTTAAGGTTGTCAACCTAGAGTATGCAGATTTGTCAGGTACCCTAAGTAACAAAATGACTGGCATAATTGTTGAATAATGAGATTAAATTAAAATAGATTTTTAGTTTTTCATCTATTGCGCTTCAGTTTAGTGCTTTTCTGAGTAGAAGCTCTAGTTTTGCTTTTGAGTATATTGTCTGAAATATGTTCAAACCTTCTTTTGACAATAAGTGGATTTGTAAACTGAGAAAAGTTAACTGTTACATTTTGTTGTCTCACAGGAAAGGTGACTACCACCGGTATCTTGCAGAATTTGCAACATCGAACGATAGGAAGGAGGCGGCAGAGAATAGCCTAGTGGCTTACAAAGCTGCAAGCGATATTGCGATGACAGAACTTCCACCAACGCACCCTATTCGCCTGGGCCTTGCACTCAACTTCTCTGTGTTCTATTATGAAATTCTCAACTCTCCTGACCGAGCCTGCAGGTACCTAGCAACATTTATAAGAGTTTTCTTAGTCTTTAGAGTTCTCAGTGCCACTTTTGTTTAACTATGGAAAGTGGTAATATCAGAGTGCAGATCAAAATGTTGTAATGGTTTGTCTTCAATTTCAAGCAAACCTATTCATTACATTTACACCGCTCCGTGTCTCAGTAGAAATGTCTTGTCTGTTTCAATACTAAACTTAATGAGATAATCATAAATAGTCAATTACTGAATAGTCCCCTGATTCTGCACATGGGTGGGACTAGTCACTGTTTGACTTTGCTTAAGATTAGGAGCAAGTACATTTTTCTTCCAATGCAGCAGAGCGAGAATTAAAGATGTCCTAATAGGTGGAGAAATAGGCCCACATTTTTTCAGTTGTGTGGGTGCTCGCCCCTGCTCCTAATACCACTTCATGCTGTGGAAATCTTTCAGAGCATCACATTTTAAATGTAAGGGGGTAGTGTTCAATTCAGTTGAGGGTTATTGTAAATTCCTTAAACTCCTCTAGTCTCTATCTAATGTGTTCTCCACTCTGCACCAAAACAATTGGGACAAGCACATGCTTCCAATCCTTATCACAGAAGTAGTAGCAGAAACCTGCAGCTAGTGTTAGCCTAGCTTGTGCTTTGCTCCTATAGTGTCTCCCACTCCAGAATAAGTCAGTTTTAGGCATGTGTGGCTATAGATACACATGCTTTGCATACTCCTGCCATCTAGTGTTTGGTCTGGATGTTTGCATGTTGTTTTTCTTTGAAGTCCTTCGTGTCACGAGGTAAGGTGCCTCCTCCTACTTGGTTATAGTGTGCATGGGCATCAACTCCATAGTTCGATCTTCTTTCCGCAATCGGACGTGTATTGCATTGCTCTGGTTCAAGACCGTTTTCGGGATCCTTTCAGCGTGCAAGCCACTCTCGTTGGTATGGTTTCAAACAAGTTTTTCATCTGTCATGTATTGAAAATCAGAAGACTTTCACCAATTTGGGTCAGAACATTCAAACCGCGGCCTCCGTCCTAGCCCGTCTGAGTTAATTTACACTTGATACCAACTCCATCGAAGATGATTCACTGATGGAACGGACTCTGTTTCAGTTCTGCCCTCTGCCACTCCAAGTACCCCCGCACCGACAGTCGCAAATTCTGCAATCTGTGCTTGAGCACAAAGAAGACTGAGGCCTGGCAGTCGTTTCAATATTAGAAAACCTGGCGGGACCATCTGGCCCGACGCAGAGAGATGCAAAGGCAGAACATAGAACATACTCCCAATATCTTTGACCAAGATGATATATAACACGAAAAGGAAGACATGGAAGTGTTGGCTGCCAAAGAAGGAGCCTTTTCCGTTAAAGATTCCGACTCCGAACTAGAAATCGATTTGGAGACCTATGATCTTCTGCTTCGTCAAGGTGCAGTGAGTACCCAAACCCCTAACCTACCCACACGAAAACAGTCCATTCCTGTACAACAAAATGCTTCTGGGCCACCACTGCCGTCCGGCCATGGTAGGCACCGAGAGTCTACTTCAAACACCCCACCCTCTGGCTCAGCACCAAAAGCACAGACAAAGCCTTCTGGCTCTGCTCCGAGCCGAGGCAACACCTCAATGGCTCCCAAACCATCGGCATCAAAAGAGAAAACTTCAGTTCTGAAAACATTGAAATCAAAATCTGCTCCTACAACACTCCCAACTATGCAAGAATGACTTGATCCAAAGCAGAATAAAATACACATTTATCCAGAGACTGAAAGGATTATAACAAAACCTGCGTCAGTACCATCTTTCAAAAGGAAAACCTCTTTCCAACCGGATATTCGTGAGAAAATACCTTTAAGAAAAGATATAGCCACCAGTCCCCTGCACCCTATTCCTCCTTTTCCACCACTTCACCTGTACCTTTTGGTACCTCATTCACCTCAAAACCCTCTAAATATCCCACCTCGGGGTTCTCCTCACACAGACCCAGGCGTAGATTTCAGGGGTGATAATGATCCAGCCCCACCAGAGCCATCACAGGATTGATATAGATCCTCCACAAGACAGATTCTGATCTTTATCCTGTGAAATCATCACCTCCAGACGATAACACCCCATCATATCAGGAGCCCATATCTAGATTAACTGCATATCATGGGGTCACTTCACACAAAGAAGCCTTAGAAGTAAACCTTTTACTTGAAACATTATGGAATATGCACAGAACATCTCTCTCCCCATATTAAAAGGTATGATGCACCATGCAAACTGTTTTTAAAGACCCTGCATGCATTATTACACCTAGAGTGGACAAAGTATAAACCACCACCATCTGACCTAATTTATATTATTGGCCAACTCCCACCAGACTCATTAGTTGTTTCTAATGCTTGTAAAAGAGCAAACTCACAAACCACAGGTGATGCACCACCACCTGACAAGTCAAAACTCCTAGATTCTTTAGGCAGGAGTTGCACAATTGGCCAATCATTGGCAGATAGCCAATACACAAGGTTGACTTGTCAGATACGAAAACAGTTGATGGACAGAATGCAGAGCAATGTCATACATTCACCCCAGTACAGAGATCTGGGCCTAAATCCATCGTTTTTTTTGCTCACCATGACATTCCAGTTTGAACCCAGCCATATGCAAATCAGTCTTGACCCTGTGCTTCATGGAAACAGTCCAGCCCGAACTGCCAAGCCAGGTCCTTCCTGGACCGGAAGCAAGCATCCTAGGACCGGTTTCGGTGTTTCACCCCTCTTCAGCCAGGATAGCTTGATTCCAGTGGCATGGAGAGCAAGGGAATGCCCTACTGATGAACTGGTCAGGAATATTTGCTTATGCTTGTCCGCCTTCCATCTTTCATTTTTGGTTTGGAAGCTCAGGCAGATGTCTCTCAACCTCATTCTGGTAGCTCCCACATGGGCTCATCAACCATGCTTCACCACACTACTCGGACTTTCAGTAGTTCCACAAGAAGCTTCACCGCAACCCATACCTTCTCACTCAGAACCATGGTGAAATTAGACACCTAAGCCCAAAGGAGCTAAACCTAGCGATTTGGCCTCGGATGTCAGTGTGGATATCTAAACCTGCCATCACTAGGTCCTACTATGCAGCTAAATGGAAACAGTGTATTTATTGTAATAACCAAAAGATTGATACTCTGCATCTATACAAAACATTATTAGTTACCTCTTAAATTTACAATGCTCTGGCCTTGCTTACACTTAAGACATCTACATCTTGCAGCAGTGGCTGGCTAGCTTCAAAATAAGGGCAACACTCCTCTTTGTTCAGAGTGCCAGTTAGTAAGTCTTTTATGGAAAGCCTAAAAAAGAATACCACCACCAATGGTCCCACATGCGTGGAATCTCAATGTTGTTCTAACACGACTTATGGGTCCATTCTTTGAACCATTACACAATTGTCCCCTCCAGTCTTTCTTGGAAGGTTGCCTCCTTAATTGCTGTCACCTCCCTAAGGCGTGTTGGTGGGCTTCAGGCACTAACATTAGAAGAACCTTTTGTCCAGTTTGATGGGGATAGGGTGGTTCTCCGTACTAATCCAACATTCCTTCCAAAAGTAGTATCCCCTTTCCACATTAACCAATCTGTTGAGCTACCTGTTTTCTTTCCTCAACAAGTTTCTGTAGCATAAAGAGCTCTTCATATACTAAACGTTAAAAGAGCATTAATGTATTATATTGATAAGACAAAATATTTTTGCAAACCCACTGGTGTTGCGTTTGCTTCCCCTCATGAAGAGAAACACATTTCAAAATCAAGCATTTCTAGATGGATCATTAAATGTATCCAGACAGGCTATCTCACAGCCTTAAGGACTTTGTCTTTATCCCCTAGGGCAAACTACACGTAAATTGGGGGCATCTATAGCTTTCTTAGGCAACATTCCCTTAACCAACGTTTGTAAAGCAGCTACATGGTCTACATCACACACATTTGCCAAACACTATTGTGTGGATGTTTTAGCACGCCAACAAGCTAAAGTAGGACAGGCGTGCAACGTCCACTGTTTAGCCACCGCTTTTTGGAGGGTACTGCTATATAGTCAATGCAAAGCATGTTTATCTACAGCCACACAGTACGGATTGTTACCCTGTAAACATTGTTCTTGGCATGTAGTGCTGTAGATTCACATGTGCCCACTCTCCTTCCTGGACACCTATGGTCGTTGCAGTTTTGCAGTGTGAATCTTTGCAGTTCTAATCTGTATTTCATAAGCATGGACATCTTGTAACTTACACTTGTACTCCGTTCTCACCCTATTGTGGTAAAACAATCTAACAAAGTTGATGCCCATGTGCACTACTACAAAGAGGAATTGTCCCCTTACCGTGTGACTCCAGAGACTTCTTCAAAGAAAAACAACTTGCAAACATCCAGACCCAACACTAAATAGCAAGAGTATTCAAAGCCTGTGAATCGACAGTACTACATGCCAAGAATAGATGCTTACAGGGTAAGTAACGTAATCCTTCTCTTGTATTTCCCATTTCACTCCTAGCACTTTGTTTGAATCAGAGAAATATTTTTCGCTATGTACTTATTTTAGGTTTCTGTGCTACTCATTATTCCACTATCTATTGAGCTAAGAACTGTTGTCGGTGAACCTTTGTCTTTGGCCAATGCCCAAAGACAAAGTTAGTGCAAGTTCTCCAGAATTGGATCTTCCACAGATTCACATTCTTGAATTATCTCCGATTTACAGCAGGAAGTCCCTCAATAACCCTTAAACAGTATTTCAATGCTAATACAATGCTGTGGCTAAAACACATCCAGTTTGGTAGCCACCTACCACCACGGGCTGGTTAAATAGTCTAATTTACTGCAACACAAATAGGGACTCGTATGCAGCCACACTGCCTCGGGTTTCCAGACCTAAAGCTATTTGGGCTCCCTTGAAGTCCTATTTACTTGGGATTGAGAATCCCGCTTCGCAACAAGCATCGTCAGGAATAGTCCCTACAGGTGTAGGTAGAATTTCCCCCCCC
Source organism: Triturus cristatus (assembly GCF_964204655.1). Classification (NCBI taxonomy): domain Eukaryota; kingdom Metazoa; phylum Chordata; class Amphibia; order Caudata; family Salamandridae; genus Triturus; species Triturus cristatus. The sequence goes on along the minus strand of NC_140584.1, from coordinate 825,278,937 downwards.
CTTTCTTTTTTTCCCCATACACAGCACGGTAAGGCTTACATGGTCTACCGCAAACTGTTGGGATGATTGTATAATTGTGTATTGTGGTAGAGGTTGATACTGCATTTGAAATCCACGGTCGTAATGTGTGCTGTGCAGCATGTATCAACATCGTATGGTAGACATGTACCAGATGTTTGTAATGGTAAAGTTTGAAGAAAAAAAATAACCTGGGCGGAGTTCACGGAGTTGCGCTACGCAAAACTCCAAGAAGTGGGGAAAAACTGTTACGCGGAGCTCCACAAGCGGCGGAGTGCGATAGAAAAATGCAGTTCGATGTTGATTTTCAGTGCCGGATGCTTGTCCGTACTGTGCAAATCATCGCGAACGGCACCATGCACAGCGCAAGCCGGCGCTGATTTCTTTCTGCCGCACAAGTAAATTTTTACCAGAACGGCAGCTTTCTCAACGCGAACGGACAGTTTCTCAATGCGAGCGGTCGCGACCATATGCGACCACTCTCAATGAGAAACATGAACCCCGGTGTTGAGAAAATCTCGCCGGGAGGTTTATTTTCCATGCTTGCCAACATGAGAATCTTGCCGGGAGGTGGATTTTCCTCACTTGTGCTCGCCAACATGACGTTAACTAACTCGAGCGATTGAAAAAAAAACTCCGCTATGCGTAGCGGAGGTTTCCGTAACTCCGTGAGCTCCACCTAACGTGGAGTGCGGAAAACTCCGCTCGCGGAGTTCACCTCCCAGGCTTACTAATTTCCCTACTAATCCTGCTTGGGTTCCAGAGTAGCGTGCTACCTGTTGAAAAGCGCTTCCACACTTAATCAGTGGTAGCAAGCACTATATAAATAAATTCTTCCCTCTTCCATCCCTCCTCTCTATCCTTTTTCAATCCAAATAACAGACTAACATGTTAACTGCTCAAACATAATTTCATATTTCCTTGTACTAATTCTCCACATTGGGTTCCTGTGTAGCTTGCTACTCGCTTAAAAAGCACTTTGATTCCACTTCATGGGTATTAAGTGCTATATAAATACAATTACAATTCCAAACAGCTGTAACTCCAACAGGCTAGCCACCGCTTATGGAGGAGGACTGCTTTACAGTCTATGCTAAGCATGTGTATCTACAGCAACACATACCTTGAACGGAAAATGTTACCTAGTAAGCATCTGGTCATGGCATGTAGTGCTGTAGATTCACATGCGCCTACACTCCTCCCTGGACGCGTGTCTGTTACACTTACTATCACAAATTAATTTTGCATGCACATCACTACACTTTCTTTCATGCTAAAACCGGTCAATTGGCTCTCCGTTCCAGAAAAAGACCACTGAACATGCCTGCACCAGCTCCACCACCTAAAAGAAGGGATATAGCCACATCACATCTTAGGGGTACCCTCTCCACCTCCTCCATCCCTCCCACCTAGGTCTCCTACGCAATCCCCTCCAACAGTAGATGACTACAAAACATGATGACACAGGGGACGGTGACAACAACATGCCAATAGATGACCCCAGTCCTCCAGGCTCCCCTGACCCATGCGATGACTATAATACGCCTGATGTCCCTAATATACCATAAGAAGACATCTACCCCTCTAGGCTTTCACCGCCAGAAGATACCATGGGGTTTAATCAGCTAATACACCGAGCTGCCCAGTACCACGGGGTCGACCCCCATACAGATCCAGTCGAAGATGATTTTTTAATGGACACTTTCGACACCACCCAAAGGTCCACATCCACTTTGCCCATGCTTAAAGGGGTGATTAAAGACGCTACAGAAGTATTTAAAGACCCTGTCAGGACTAGAATCATCAGGCCTAGAATTGAGAAGAATACAAAGCTGCCCCTACAGACCCAGCTTACATTAGGGGCCCTGTTCCATTAGACTCCATGGTCGTCTCAAATGCTAGAAAACGGGCTAATTCGCAGACAACAGGGGATGCACCTCCACCCGACAGTCTAAACTCCTGGACACCTCTGGCAAAAGAACAGCGTCCCAGGCAGCTAATATTTGGCGCATTGCAAATACTCAAGCCCTGTTGGCCAGATATAATGGGGCTCACTATGATGAGTTGGAGTCCCTGCTCCAACACCTCCTGGACAAATACAAACATAAGGCCAACGACCAAATACAAGAGGGTAAAGTTATCACCAATACCTCTATGCGGTGTGCTCTTGACGTAGCCCAGAGCAGTGAACACAAGCGTCCTCCTTCGCAGGCACGCGTGGCTACGCATTTCGGGGTTTTAACCTGAGGTGCAAAGCTCTATACTAAATCAACCATTCGACCAGCAACACCTCTTTGGCCCTAATGTTGATGCGTCCCTTGAAGATGAAAAAGGACACATATACAGCCAAATCAATGGGAGCCTTGCAATCGCAAGCTCCCAGACGTTCTTTTCGTCGCTCATCCTACAGGGGCAACTCCAGGGGATACTCATCTGACACCCCATCCACCTCCTACAAGTCTCCCACCCAATCCACCTTCACCAGAGGTTACCACAGAGGAGGATACCAAGGTAACAATAACAAGGGCAGAGGCAAGACCAACACCCGCTCTGCCTCCACCCCTGCCCAATGACTTCCCTCCACTTCCCCCCAGACCATTCCACTCCTGTTGGGAGAAGACTACAGCAGTTCCTTCCTGTCTGGACCAACATTACCGCAGACAGGTGGGTGCGACAAATAGTGCAATCAGGTTACTGTCTTGAGCTTGCCTCTAAACCCCCTTCGCTCCCCCCCCCCCCCCCCCCCCTGTGAGAAAGTGGGTTTCTGTTGCAGTAACCCCCCCTTTTTTTTTGCCTAATAGCTGATGCACTTTTCCTTGTTGTGCCCTGGGCTCCTGCCAATCAGGTGCCCAGGGCCTATGTTCCTTCCTTAAAACACACAAACTCCCAATTGGCAAACCCTGGCCACATGTCAGCCCCTGGTAAATGGTACCCTAGGTACCCAGGGCCTTGTGACCAGGGAAGGCCTCTAAGGGCTGCAGCACTCATTGTGCCACCCTTAGAGGCCCTGTACCCTTACACACACACACTGCCTTTGCAGGCTGAGTGTCTGGGTGCAGGACAAAACAAAGAGTCGACATGGCACCCATCTCTGTGTGCCATGCCCATTACCTATACTGCCAAGGCATATGTCAGCCACCCCTCTGGCTGGGTGCCTTATGCCTATGGTGTGGGCGCAGGAGCCCTGTGCCCCTACAGTACCCAGGTCCATTCCTGGGCACTGTAAGTACAGTGCTGCCTTTTACAAGTACATGGTGCTGAGAGCTCGTCAAACACGAACTCCACAGCACCATAATGGCGACACTGAAGACTGGGAAGTTTGGTATCAAACTTCTCAGCACATTAAACCCACACTGATGCCAGTGTGGGATTTAATGTACTAAGCACCCCAGAGGGCATCTTAGAGATGCCCCCTTACAGCTAACCTACAATCCACGTCTGCTCTGAGGCTGCCCAGGCTGCCACACAGCAGACACGTTGCTGGACCCCTGGGTGGGAGAGCCCCTGCTCTCCCGGGCCTGCAACAATGCACATCCTGGGTGAGGTGAGAAATCTCCTCCCCCAGGATGAGCAAAAGGGAAGCTTCAAAGGCATGCCGCCAGTTGGAGTTTCCCCAGGCCACTGCAACCCCCCACTCTGGCAGGAAGCTTGGCCGGAAACCCCATACAAGGACAGGGGATGTGCCAGCCTGCCCACCCCACCCCTCAGGTGGGGGAGGCGAGGTGAAGCACATCTCCGGGCTCTCGCCATCTTGAAGATGGGAGGCCCTACCCTATCAGGATTAGGCTACTGCCCTCCTCCCACAGGAGAGAGGCAGGATAGGGGGTGTACCCACCCCAGGACAAGGACCCATTGGTCCCTGGCCTTCACCTACCTGTAACGCCCCTAAATCTAGTATTTAGGGGCCCCCTGAACCTTCCTTCCCCAGATCCCAGATAGAAAACGACAAGAAGAGCAAGAAGAACAAAGACCTGCCCTGCAGCTGCTAAAAAGAGAAGAAGACACCAACTGCTTTGGCCCCAGCCCTACCGGCCTGTCGACTCTCGAACCTGCACCAGCGCGGCATCCCACGTGGCCAGCAACCTCACCAACCCCGGAGGACCTGGCTACCTTTTAGCTCTAAGCCCCTGGGACTCCCATGAGTAGAGGCTCTACTCAAGAAACCTATTTGCTATCCCTGGCACCAGCCCGGGACCGCGGACCCAACACACTCTGCACCAGCCAAGCCTGGCCAGTGCCGGAGTGGACAAAGACCCAGAGGACGACCCCACGGCGACTGTGACCCAGAGTCCGGCACCCAAGGACCCCCCTCGACATCCCGGAAGAAGCCTGCAGCCTCAGAACCAAGTGCCACCCCAGCCGCGATCAACCAGAGGGTAAGATTCCCGACGTCAAAAGGCACCCCTGCACCCGGCGCCCTGCGACCCCCTGTGCCCAATCCCGGGGTACCCACCTAACCTACAACTACCCAACTTACCTCTCGAAGTGGTGGTGGCACCTGAAACATCCTCGTCCCCGAGCCTGCAGCCTCTTTCCAAACCGGAACATTCCCATTGATTTCCATTGAGCGCCCTAAGGCTCAAAAGCACCCTGCACCCAGCCGCCCGAGTGGCCCTGGCAGTGCCCTCTCTACACTAACCTACTTCCCCACTTGCCCTGAGTAAGTGACCAGGAGCCCAGCTCCCACAGCCGCGTGGCTTGCCAGACAGCAGCCACCAACCAAGGCCCCCCTATCCCTCATAGGATAACATTGGGCCCAACTCTCTCTGCACCCGGCCGTCCTGAAACCGCTGAGGGTGAACCAACTGTACCTACCGGACACTGGGGGACCCCTGAGTCCATGCCCGGAATTTCAACTCTACCAGTCAAGTACTTACCCTTAAACCGCTAACTTCGTTTTCCTCATAGGGTAACATTGACTGACTTTTTCTTCAAAAATCTTCTAAGTGTGAACTTTTCAAAACTGCAAAAATTCACCAAAAATCAGCCAAGTGACAAAAACGAATTTACTCACCTGCTCCTAGGTGAGCTCCCAGTGCTGGATCTTGGTGCCCAGCCCTGACTCTGAAAAGTGTTCACAACTATACTTACCTCTAACTCATTTTTCTCCCATAGGAAACCATTGTCTGCTTTTCTGTGAAATTTCTTCTAAGTGTCTACTTTTGCAAATTTGAAATATTCTTTTAAAATCGTACCATTTCTGCAAACGAAATTACTTACCTGCTTTTGATAAGGACCCCAGTCCTGGGTCTAGGCACCCAGTCCTGGATTACTAAAGTAACGATAAAGTACTCTACCTGCAATGTGAATTTCTTGCCATAGAGATCCATTGAATGCTTTCTGTGAAATATTTTCTAAGTGCTAACTTTTGAAATAGCTAAATATTATTTAAAAATCATTACAGTTATTAAGTCGACTTTCATCACTTGATTCTGAACACTGACCCCAGGCTGGTTCTAGGAGCCAGACCTGGAATTCCAAAAGTAATCTGAAAAGTAATTATTACAAATAACCTGAATTTACCATTGAGCTCAATGCATTGTTATGTTTAGGAAATAGGATTGTTTATTGCAACCAACTGTGACTGTTTATACAAATTTATTGCCTAAGACAAAAGTATTTATATTCAACCTCTCATTCTGAGAAAGTATATTTTTACTCCCTTTGTGGTTCTAAAAATAAAACAAGCATATATTTTATATATATAAATCATTGGCCTAGAGTTCAGTTATTGAGTGTGTGAAACCATTTGCTGACTGAGTGTGTACAATAAATGCTTTACACTGTCCTCTGGTACTGCCTTACTGCTCGACCAAGCTACCACTTTTGAGAGTAAGGTCATACCTAACTTTGACCTCTATCAGCCTCTGGGGGACTGTGGACTCTGTACACCCTGTACCTATTAGGGAACAGTATATACAGAGCCACTTTCTCACATTGGTGGATCAGCGGTGGGATACAAACTTGCATTTGTTGGACTACTTGGTTACCATCTGATCACACGACAGAACTCTTAAAAATTGCCTTTAGAATTCTGATTGGTTTTTCCAAAACTACTAAAAGTCTTGCTAGGGCCTTGCTTAAGTCCCATTAGAATTCTAGAAAAATAAAAGTCACTATAGTCAGGGTAGAGGGTTAGAACTGTCAGGTTAGAATGTCTCAAACAAACCCAGCTATTAGTGATAATAATAACATGGACCTGGTGGAGGAGCTCGACCTCACACCTTACTTACACTTGTCTTTCAAGGAATTGAGGTCCTTATGTAAACTCAAAAATTTACAAATGGGTCAGCATCCAACCAAACAAGGGCTCCAGGAGCTCCTGGCTGAGTATGCTAAAGACCACCCATCTGAACATGGTGATGGCCAGTCAGATGAGAAAAGGGAAACAGGGGAGGAGGACAGCAACCTCCCCATACTATTCCCTAGGGAGGAGATGGCACCCATACCCTCCAACTCAAGACATAGCATCTGGGCACCTAGAGACCACACAGGTGGCTCTGGTCCCAGAGACAACACTGGGGGTCCCCCCAGTGAAGAGGACAGCCTTATGAGGCTGGCCAAAAGAATAGATCTAGAGTCCAGGCTCCTGGCTCTAGAAAAGGAAAGGAAAGAGATGGGTTTAGCACCCATCAATGGTGGCAGCAATAATAAAAACAAGGATAGGGAGGAAACTTCTGACCTTAAAATCCCCAAAGGGATTGTCCCTAAATTTGAGGAAGGTGATGATATCACCAAATGGTTCACAGCCTTTGAGAGGGCTTGTGATATCAGGAAAGTAAAAAAACCTCTCTGGGGGGCACTCCTGTGGGAACTGTTCTCTGGTAACTGCAGGGACAGGCTTCTGACTCTCTCTGGGCCAGAAGCAGGATCCTATGACCTCATGAAGAAAGCTCTGATTGAGGGATTTGGATTCACCACTGAGGAGTATAGAATTAGATTCAGGGGGGCTCACAAAACCCAGACCCAGTCCTGGATTGATTTTGTAGATTTCTCAGTGAAGACACTGGATGGTTGGTTAGCTGGACATGGTGTGCAGGATTTTACTGGATTGTACAATTTATTCATGAAGGAACATATTTTGAGTAACTGCACAAATGAAAAGTTGCATCAGCATTTGGTAGACCTAGGTCTAAAATCCCCCCAAGAATTGGGAAAAAGAGCAGACCACTGGGTCAAGACTAGGGTGACTAGGACGTTCACTGGGAGGGACCAGAACCAAGGGGTTCCAAAACCTCCCCAGAAGAAAGAGAGTGAACCCCTTGTGGATAAAAGAAAGGAGTCCCAGGTAGCCCCCCAAAAACCTGACCAGGAGGGTGGGCCCAAAGACACCTCACAAACTAAACCAGGGTACCAAGGTAAGAATTGGGATCCCAACAGAATATGGTGTTTCAACTGTCAGAAGGCTGGACACCACACCCAGGACTCTAGCTGTCCTAAAAATAAGGTTCCTAGTACAGCTCCAGGGGTGACTAGTGTAGCCCCAGGGGTTGCCAGTGTAGCTTGGGAGGGAGGGTCCTCAGATGAGGAAGTCCTCCTAGCTTTCAACTGGGGAATGGGCCGAAGAAACAAGCTGGAGATCCCAGAAGGAAGTAGACACTTCCACCACCTACTGGTGAATGGAATCCCAGCCACTGCCCTGAGAGATACCTGTGCCAGTCACACTGTGGTACATGACAGGTTGGTATTCCCACACCAATATGTCTCAGGGGAAACAAGAAGGGTAAGGACTGTCCCAGGGGGAGTCACTGTTAGGCCTGTGGCTATAGTGCCCCTAGCCACAGCTGGGTCCCTTAGATGGAGGAAAGTGATAGTCAGTAAAAACCTCCCCCTTGATTGTCTCTTGGGGAATGATCACTTAGATGTGGAACTGAGCCAAAGAGAGGTGCTGGCCCAATGCCAGGCCTCGCCCAAAGAACCTGTGGGGGCTCAACCTGCAGTCAGTGCAGCTGAGTCCCAAAAGAGTGAGAAGAAACAGGGTAGGAAAGGTGGGCAACTGTTAGCCACAGTTCCAGCGAGCCAGGGAGATTCTATCCCAGTAAGGGAAAACTCCCACAATGGCACTGGTAAATCCCCCCCTAGCCAACAGCAAGACCTGACTAGTCAGGCAACTGTCCAGCCTGAATTAGTGGCTCCTCAGGTGGCAGAACAAGGGGTAGAGGAGGGGTGTTCCCTACCAAGAGTAGGGACCCCCTATCCTCAAACAGACCAACAGCCAGGACCCAAAGAGAACTATAAAATAGCCCCCTCACTTGCCAGTCAGGAGCTAAAGGTATGGTACTGGGCACTGACAGCTGTCAGCAGCTTCTGCTGGGTGTTAGCCTTCATGGCAGCCCTATCCTTGGCATGGTGGCCTAACCCCCTGCCAAATAGCAAGTCAGGCCCCCTGACCTTATTGGTCATGGTGGGGTTGCTCAAGCTGTGGGTAGCCTCTGTGGGTAAGCTGGGCCTAGCCCTGGCTAAGTTAGAAACTACCGAGGTATACACCTCTAAACCCAAAATAGAAAGATGGGACCAGAACAGTAAAAGACAAGGAGAGGAGCCTTGGGAGTTAGGTCCTGAAACTAATAAGACAGGCCAGCTCCCCAAAGGGACTGACCTAGGCAGAAGGATGTAAGGCAGAGTAGGCCCTGCAACTTTCAAACCACTTCCCCAACTCTTCCTCGCCTGAAAGACTAGGTAGACTCTCCCAGCTTTGGCAGAAGTCTCCTGGCCTTTGGGCTGGGGGGGGCTTGTGTGAGAAAGTGGGTTTCTGTTGCAGTAACCCCCCCTTTTTTTTTGCCTAATAGCTGATGCACTTTTCCTTGTTGTGCCCTGGGCTCCTGCCAATCAGGTGCCCAGGGCCTATGTTCCTTCCTTAAAACACACAAACTCCCAATTGGCAAACCCTGGCCACATGTCAGCCCCTGGTAAATGGTACCCTAGGTACCCAGGGCCTTGTGACCAGGGAAGGCCTCTAAGGGCTGCAGCACTCATTGTGCCACCCTTAGAGGCCCTGTACCCTTACACACACACACTGCCTTTGCAGGCTGAGTGTCTGGGTGCAGGACAAAACAAAGAGTCGACATGGCACCCATCTCTGTGTGCCATGCCCATTACCTATACTGCCAAGGCATATGTCAGCCACCCCTCTGGCTGGGTGCCTTATGCCTATGGTGTGGGCGCAGGAGCCCTGTGCCCCTACAGTACCCAGGTCCATTCCTGGGCACTGTAAGTACAGTGCTGCCTTTTACAAGTACATGGTGCTGAGAGCTCGTCAAACACGAACTCCACAGCACCATAATGGCGACACTGAAGACTGGGAAGTTTGGTATCAAACTTCTCAGCACATTAAACCCACACTGATGCCAGTGTGGGATTTAATGTACTAAGCACCCCAGAGGGCATCTTAGAGATGCCCCCTTACAGCTAACCTACAATCCACGTCTGCTCTGAGGCTGCCCAGGCTGCCACACAGCAGACACGTTGCTGGACCCCTGGGTGGGAGAGCCCCTGCTCTCCCGGGCCTGCAACAATGCACATCCTGGGTGAGGTGAGAAATCTCCTCCCCCAGGATGAGCAAAAGGGAAGCTTCAAAGGCATGCCGCCAGTTGGAGTTTCCCCAGGCCACTGCAACCCCCCACTCTGGCAGGAAGCTTGGCCGGAAACCCCATACAAGGACAGGGGATGTGCCAGCCTGCCCACCCCACCCCTCAGGTGGGGGAGGCGAGGTGAAGCACATCTCCGGGCTCTCGCCATCTTGAAGATGGGAGGCCCTACCCTATCAGGATTAGGCTACTGCCCTCCTCCCACAGGAGAGAGGCAGGATAGGGGGTGTACCCACCCCAGGACAAGGACCCATTGGTCCCTGGCCTTCACCTACCTGTAACGCCCCTAAATCTAGTATTTAGGGGCCCCCTGAACCTTCCTTCCCCAGATCCCAGATAGAAAACGACAAGAAGAGCAAGAAGAACAAAGACCTGCCCTGCAGCTGCTAAAAAGAGAAGAAGACACCAACTGCTTTGGCCCCAGCCCTACCGGCCTGTCGACTCTCGAACCTGCACCAGCGCGGCATCCCACGTGGCCAGCAACCTCACCAACCCCGGAGGACCTGGCTACCTTTTAGCTCTAAGCCCCTGGGACTCCCATGAGTAGAGGCTCTACTCAAGAAACCTATTTGCTATCCCTGGCACCAGCCCGGGACCGCGGACCCAACACACTCTGCACCAGCCAAGCCTGGCCAGTGCCGGAGTGGACAAAGACCCAGAGGACGACCCCACGGCGACTGTGACCCAGAGTCCGGCACCCAAGGACCCCCCTCGACATCCCGGAAGAAGCCTGCAGCCTCAGAACCAAGTGCCACCCCAGCCGCGATCAACCAGAGGGTAAGATTCCCGACGTCAAAAGGCACCCCTGCACCCGGCGCCCTGCGACCCCCTGTGCCCAATCCCGGGGTACCCACCTAACCTACAACTACCCAACTTACCTCTCGAAGTGGTGGTGGCACCTGAAACATCCTCGTCCCCGAGCCTGCAGCCTCTTTCCAAACCGGAACATTCCCATTGATTTCCATTGAGCGCCCTAAGGCTCAAAAGCACCCTGCACCCAGCCGCCCGAGTGGCCCTGGCAGTGCCCTCTCTACACTAACCTACTTCCCCACTTGCCCTGAGTAAGTGACCAGGAGCCCAGCTCCCACAGCCGCGTGGCTTGCCAGACAGCAGCCACCAACCAAGGCCCCCCTATCCCTCATAGGATAACATTGGGCCCAACTCTCTCTGCACCCGGCCGTCCTGAAACCGCTGAGGGTGAACCAACTGTACCTACCGGACACTGGGGGACCCCTGAGTCCATGCCCGGAATTTCAACTCTACCAGTCAAGTACTTACCCTTAAACCGCTAACTTCGTTTTCCTCATAGGGTAACATTGACTGACTTTTTCTTCAAAAATCTTCTAAGTGTGAACTTTTCAAAACTGCAAAAATTCACCAAAAATCAGCCAAGTGACAAAAACGAATTTACTCACCTGCTCCTAGGTGAGCTCCCAGTGCTGGATCTTGGTGCCCAGCCCTGACTCTGAAAAGTGTTCACAACTATACTTACCTCTAACTCATTTTTCTCCCATAGGAAACCATTGTCTGCTTTTCTGTGAAATTTCTTCTAAGTGTCTACTTTTGCAAATTTGAAATATTCTTTTAAAATCGTACCATTTCTGCAAACGAAATTACTTACCTGCTTTTGATAAGGACCCCAGTCCTGGGTCTAGGCACCCAGTCCTGGATTACTAAAGTAACGATAAAGTACTCTACCTGCAATGTGAATTTCTTGCCATAGAGATCCATTGAATGCTTTCTGTGAAATATTTTCTAAGTGCTAACTTTTGAAATAGCTAAATATTATTTAAAAATCATTACAGTTAAGTCGACTTTCATCACTTGATTCTGAACACTGACCCCAGGCTGGTTCTAGGAGCCAGACCTGGAATTCCAAAAGTAATCTGAAAAGTAATTATTACAAATAACCTGAATTTACCATTGAGCTCAATGCATTGTTATGTTTAGGAAATAGGATTGTTTATTGCAACCAACTGTGACTGTTTATACAAATTTATTGCCTAAGACAAAAGTATTTATATTCAACCTCTCATTCTGAGAAAGTATATTTTTACTCCCTTTGTGGTTCTAAAAATAAAACAAGCATATATTTTATATATATAAATCATTGGCCTAGAGTTCAGTTATTGAGTGTGTGAAACCATTTGCTGACTGAGTGTGTACAATAAATGCTTTACACTGTCCTCTGGTACTGCCTTACTGCTCGACCAAGCTACCACTTTTGAGAGTAAGGTCATACCTAACTTTGACCTCTATCAGCCTCTGGGGGACTGTGGACTCTGTACACCCTGTACCTATTAGGGAACAGTATATACAGAGCCACTTTCTCACACCCCCCACCCAAATTCCACCCAAACAGCGTCCACTGTCAGCAGACCATTTGTCACTCCTCAATCAGGAGGTGATTTCATTACTACAAAAAAGTGCAATAGAACCAGTTCCCCTGCACCAACAAAACAAGGGAGTTTACTCACTAGATTTTCTCGTACCAAAGAAGGATGGCTCTCTGAAACCTATTCTAGACCTCAGACCACTAAACAGGTACATACAATTAGACCACTTCCACATGGTCACACTTCAGCAAGTCCTCCCTCTACTTTCACAGGGCGACTTCCTGGCCACCTTAGATTACAAGGAAACCTATTTCCATATTCCTATACGGGCAGCACTATCAATTTAAAGTACTCCCTTTCGGAGTCACAACAGCACCAAGGGTATTCACCAAGTGCCTAGCACTTTCCTAGTGGCCATAACTTCTCTGAGAAGAGTTAGTGAACTACAAGCCCTAACTATTTAGGAACCATTCTTACAAATGCATCATAATAAGGTGGTTCTCCGCACTAATCCTAAATTCCTCCCTAAAGTCATTTCCCCCCTTCCACCTTAATCAATCTGTGGAGTTGCCCGTTTTCTTCTCGCAACCACAGTTGCAGAAAGAGCTCTTCATACTTTAGACATTAAAAGAGCATGACTATATTACATTGAAAGAACACAACCTTTTCGGAAAACTAAACAACTTTTCGTTTTTCTCACCACCGCACAAAGGCAATTCCATATCTAAGTCCGGGATAGCCAGATGGATTGTTAAATGCATACAAATTTGCTACCACAAAGCAAAACACACTTTAACTGTTCCTCCTAGAGCCCACTCTACAAGAAAAATGGGGGCTTCTATGGCATTCTTAGGCAACATTCCATTAGATATCTGCAAAGCAGCTACATGGTCTACACCACATACGTTCACTAAACACTACTGTGTAGATGTGCAAACGAAACAACAAGCCAGTGTAGGCCAAGCTGTACTCAAAACCCTATTTCAGACTACTGCGGCAGATAATGGTGGCCGCCGCTAGACGTGGGACTGCTATACAAACTATGCAAACGTGTGTAATCTGCAGCTCATATGCCTCGAACGGAATATGCTACTTCTCTTCCAGGGGATCCTCATCAATAGTCATAAGCATTAGAATATTCCCGCCCATGTGCGGGATCCCGGAAACAGTATATTATATGTGCCCCACATATATATATCCATACATATATACCTATATGTATACACAAGCAATTGCAGCCCCTAAACCCTAGAGCTGAACCATGCTGTAAGTAATTTCCACAACACATAAGAAAATAGCATTATAAACATGAGAAACAACATTATAACTTGTTTGGAAACTGTTTTAATGCTTAGAAAACAGCAGAAATTCTTAGAAAACACTGAAAGCATAGGAAGCTCCCAGGCTGCATTGCAAATACCCAGTCTAAAAAGACTGAAAAGCTAACTCATAGCCGCATAGCAAAAAACTGACACCGTGCCTTTAAGGCACACCCGACCCCCACCTTCCCATCATGCCTCAGGGGTGGCAGTTAGGTCAGTTGTTCTTTCCGGCTCCTTCTGGAAGGATCCTGGCAACAGAGCTCCACTTTTTTCTGAGTTTGTCAGAAAATTTTGTCTGTTTTTCAACTGTTTTTTCCCTTACTTCGACGTTTTACATTTAAGTCAGTAAGAGGCTGCCTTTTTTAGGCATTTTTGGGCATTTTTTCCATCTTAAAATGCCTTCTCTTTTCGATCCTTGCCCTGCCTGTGGCAAGAAGGAGGCCAGGACTGACTCTCATAGGGTCTGTATCCTGTGTCTACCGGAGGATCATGATTCCAAGACATGTACTCACTGCCAGAGCCTGTCCAAAAGAACTTTGAAGGACAGAGAGCGAATTCGCGTTTATGGCCTGGCACAACCATCCAGAGGCCGATCTCCGGTGAGGAAGGGCTCCAAGAGGCATAGAGATTCATCTAGAAGCAAGTCCTCTCGTCCTTCCGCCTCAGCGTCTGGCTCGGCGCTGAGAAAAGATGTTCCGGTAGGTCGTGTTTCGAAAAAGAGGCTTTCGACAGCGGGCTCGCCGTCGAGAGCAGGTACGTCGTCGAAGTCCAGACCGCCATCGTCAACTCTGCGACGATCGGCGTCGAGATCCAGAGCCTCTCCGCCGTCGTCAACCCGGCGACGTTCGGCGTCGAGAGACACCACCCCTCCGCCGTCGTCAACCCGGCGACGATCGGCGTCGAGGAGCAGGGAACCTCCGCCGTTGTCAACCAGGCGACGATCGGCGTCGAGGAGCAGAGAGCCTCCGCCGTCGCCAACCCAGCGGCGTTCGGCGTCGAGGAGCAGGGACCCTCCGCCGTCGACATCTCGACGTCGATCGGCGTCGAGGAGCATGGACCCTCCGCCGTCGTCAACCAGGCGACGACCGGCGTCGGAGTGTCACCCCTCCGTCGTCGAGGGCACCATCCCCTCCGTCGTCGAGGCTCCATCGGCGTTCGACGTCGAGACAACAGGATCCTCCGCCGTCGTCCTCCAAGCGGCGTTCGGCGTCGAGGTTGGCATCGGTGTCGACGTCGAGAGTGGCAGCATCTCCGCCGGCGTCCCCGCGGCGTTCGGCGTCGAGGGAGAGAGGGCCTCCGTCGTCGGCTTCACATCGCCGTTTGACGTCGAGGCGGCATGCTTCGCCCACTGAACATGGCCATCGGTCCACATCGAGGCGTCGTTCGACGTCGAGAGAGTCCCGGCGAGAAAGGAGACGACACCACGGATCGACGTCAAGACCGCGCTCGACGTCGAGACAGGCCTCGGACAGGTCGGTGGTCCTGGTGACAGTCGGCGTCTCGCCATTCCTCCTCCCACTCAGGGGCCTCTCCACGACCGGCAAATCCACGAGAACCTGCAGTTCAACCCCGTAGGTCTTCTCCTCAGACTCAGACAATTAATCTGTCGCCCAGATGGCTGCTGCCAGCACATCATTGGCAGGACTCCGGGCCAACAAGGAGGATGCGGGAATACATCAGTCCAGTGCATGTTTCTCCGCTGCAACGGCTGGTGGCGGCTGTGGACAGAGCTAGTCCCCCCAGGCCAGCGCGTCAGAGATCGCCGGACGACAGGCGACGCAGATCGCGCTCCCCCAGACGGAAGGAGCGTTCACCTGGGTCACGGGCTCGTGATCATCGCCGGAAGAGAAGGACTCCATCATCGTCCTCTTCCTCGTCCTCCAGGTCATCCATCAAGGACTATTCACCCACGCTCTCGGGCAGCCCAGTGTCCAGGGTCTCGCCCATAGACGACAACACCTACCAGGAGGTGTTGCAGCGGGGAGCACAGAAGCTGGGGATTGAGATGTCAGTCCCCCAAGTCACCACGTCGGTGATTTTTGAAACACTTCACCAAAAGTCTGCCTCTCGTCCGCTGCTGCCTTTGGTCCCAGGAATCATGGAACCAGTCATGGACACCTTTCTCACCCCGGCGACCGTCAAAGCCGTTCCGGCTCGTATCCTGAAAAAATACAAGCCAGCTACCTCTGACCCCGTCTTTGTGAAGACAGACCCGCCTGCGGACTCTGTCATAGTAGCAGCTGCAAGAAAGGGTCAGACGGCGTCGGCCTCCTCTTCCGTCCCTCCAGATAAGGAGAGCAGAACCCAGGACTCATGGGGACGCAGGGCCTGCTCTTCTGCGGCGGCGGCCCTCAAAATCTCCAGCGCGGCGGCGCTTCTGGGCAGGTACGACAGGGCTCTCTGGGACTCGATGGAGCGTTTCAAGTCCAAGCTCCCCAAGGAGGACCAAAAGGACTTTGAGGAGATTGTTACTGAAGGGGCTCTGGTGGCTAATCAGTCGATTAGCACAGCGGCGGATGGTGCGCTAATCTCAGCCCACTCTTACACACACGGCGTCTGCGCCAGGAGGTCGTCCTGGTTGCGACTGACAGGGCTCAAGCCAGACGCACAGCAACGGATTTTAAACCTCCCGTTCTCTGGCAACTCCCTCTTCGGCACTCACACGGATGAGGAGATGGGGCGCATGAAAACTGAGCTGGACACCCTCAAAGCCGTGGGCTTGGAGAAGAAAAAGGAGTTCAAGCGCCGTTTTCGACCCACCCAACGCAAGGGGCCTCAACAGAGGGTTCAAACCCCTCAGTGGTCTCAGAGCAAGCCCCAAGGGAAAACCCAGTTTCGAGGCGGAAAGTCTGGCAAGGGCAGAGGTGGACACCAGCAACAGTCCTCCACTACCACAAGAGGAGGAAAGTCATGAGCTGTGGCTTCCTCTACGGTTGTTGCCCACTCCAGTGGGAGGAAGTGCGTCACAACATCTAGCAGAGTGGGACAGCATCACAAAAGATCGCTGGGTGCTGAATATACTGCGTCATGGATATGCGCTACGTTTTCGAGCGCGTCCCAGAGACATCCCGCCAAAGAGGTCCCGTCCTCACCACTTAAAACTGCTCCAACAGGAGGTGAGGGCCCTTCTGCAAAAACAAGCCATAGAAAGGGTTCCTCCTTCGCAGGTCGGAAAAGGAGTGTACTCCCGGTACTTCCTGGTGCCCAAGAAAGATCAAGAGCACAAGTTTCGGCCGATTCTGGACCTTCGTCTCCTAAACAAAGTCATCGTCAAGGAGAAGTTCCGTATGTTGGCGCTTCACCAAATATGTCCACATCTGCAAGTCGGAGATTGGATGTGTTCGGTGGACCTCCAAGATGCGTACTTTCACATTGCAATAGCGAAACATCACCGCAGGTACCTGCGGTTTGTGGTTGGAAGCAAGCACTACCAGTACAAAGTCCTCCCATTCGGACTCAAGTCGGCTCCGCGAGTCTTCACCAAATGTATGGCAGTGGTGGCGGCCTGCCTACACAAGCAGGGTCTCTTCGTCTACCCGTACCTAGACGACTGGTTGCTGAAGGCTCCATCCCAGCAGCAGGTGAAGAAAGACTTCCAAATCTGTCTGAGACAGTTGCACTCGGCCTTCACGTCAACATGGCAAAGTCCGTGCAGCAGCCCACTCAGTCCATCCACTACCTTGGCTCCGTTCTGGACACAAGCGCGGGAAGAGCGTATCCTTCGGAGGAGAGACTATCTTCAATGAAGAGGAAATGCAGGCTTATGCAGCAGATGCGGAGGCCGTCAGCTCGGCAGGTAGCATCTCTGCTGGGTTCCATGGCGTCCTGCATTTTTCTAATTCCCCACGCCAGACTGCGAATGAGACCTTTGCAGCAGGCTCTGGAGGACCAATGGGATCAGTCCACAGGCCGTTGGGGAGATCGAATCTCTCTCTCCCAGGTAGCGAAATCTTCCCTAGCATGGTGGACTCGTCAGGACAATCTGTTGGTGGGAGTCCCGTTTCACCAGCCACTTCCGGTGCAATCGGTGGTGACGGACGCATCGCTACAAGGATGGGGGGCCCACATGGGGTGCCTCCAAATACAAGGTCAGTGGTCTGCAAAAGAACAGGGCTACCACATAAATATGCTAGAGCTTCGAGCAGTCCACCTTGCTCTAAAGGCGTTCCTCCCAGCAATCGAGACCGACTCAGTCCTGGTGCAGACCGACAACACCACGACCATGTTTTACCTGAACAAACAGGGCGGGACTCGGTCACGCCCCCTCTCCCTGGAGGCGCAGGCGATCTGGCACTGGCTGCTCGCCCGGAACCTCTCGGTGGTGGCAGTACACCTTCCAGGGGAGTTGAATATCAAGGCAGACGCACTCAGCAGGCACTTCGAAGATCAGCCCGACTGGGTGCTGCACGACGACGTGGTGGCGGACCTGTTCCGTTGGTGGGGTCGTCCAGACATCGATCTGTTTGCAGACGACGAAAATTCAAAATGCCACGCCTTCGCGTCCAGATTCCACCGTCCAGGGACCAGGGGGAATGCTCTTTTGATGGACTGGTCAGGGACATTTGCCTACGCCTTTCCGCCCCTGCCTCTGATTCCAAAGGTGCTATCCAAGCTGCTCAGATCCGACATGAAGATGATCCTCATAGCTCCGGACTGGCCGCGCCAGTGGTGGTACCCGGACCTTCTTCATCTCTCAGTTCGACCTCACAGGCGGCTGCCTTGTAGGCCGGACTTGCTGTCCAAGATGGGCGGGAGGATTCTGCATCCCAACCTTCCCTCACTGAACTTAACAGCATGGCTCCTGAGGTCCTGCAATACGGACATTTAGGTCTACCGCCTGACTGCATGCATATTCTCAAGGAAGCGAAGCGACCCTCCACAAGAGCGTCTCATGCGTTTAAGTGGAAGAGGTTCTTCATTTGGTGTAGGGAGAATCACCATGATCCTACAAAGGGGCAGGAGGACGTCATCCTTCCGTACCTCCTTCACTTAGCTAGATCAGGCTTGAAGTATGCATCCATCAGGGTCCATTTGTCTGCCATTACAGCTTACAGGAGGTCTCCAAGTCAACCTTCTTTTTTCCAGATGCAGGTGGTCAAGGACTTCTTGCAGGGGTTGAAAAAAGTTTACCCCCCTGTTCGAAACCCTTCGCCTCCGTGGGAGTTGAACTTAGTGTTATCCAAGTTGATGGGCCCACCTTTTGAGCCGATCCACAAATCTTCTTTACAGCATCTGTCATGGAAGGTCGCTTTTCTGGTAGCCATTACATCGGCACGCAGAGTAAGCGAAATCCAGGCTCTGTGTACTAAAGAACCGTACACAGTTTTTCACCAGCACAAAGTGGTCTTAAGGGCACATCCATCCTTTCTCCCTAAGGTAGTGTCTGATTTTCATATTAATCAGTCCATTTCTCTGCCATCCTTCTTCCCGAATCCAGCAACCCCGGCTGAGCGGTCGCTCCATTCCTTAGACCTCAAGAGGGTACTTAAATTCTATCTGGCCAGTACCAGAAGCATTAGGAAGACGGATCAGCTGTTTGTCAACTATGGCGCCATGAGAACAGGCTTCCCAGCGGCTAAACGATCCATTTCCAGATGGATTGTTTCCTGCATTACCCTAGCCTACCAGCTGGCGAAAAGGCCCTTACCTTTGGCCCCTAAGGCTCATTCTACTAGGGGGAAAGCGGCCACAGTAGCTTTCTTGCATGACGTTCCAATGGCAGAGATCTGCAAGGCGGCCACTTGGAAATCGGTCCACACCTTTACCAGGCACTACTGCCTCGAATCCGATTCCAGGGCGGATGCCCAAGTAGGCCAAGCCTCCTTGAGGAACCTGTTTGGGTAGCTGAGCTATCTGAGCATTCTGTTCCTTCTCTGTTTTTCTTTCCTTTGCCCGCAGGGGGATGAGGTGAGGCTCGCTATTCTATTCTAATGCTTATGACTATTGATGAGGATCCCCTGGAAGAGAAGGATTAGTTACTTACCTGTAATCCTAGTTCTCTTCCAGGGGTATCCTCATCAAAGTCATAAGCAACCCTCCCGCCTCCCCGGGCAAAGGTGTGTTAGTTTTCAGAGGTTATTATTTTTCTTTGTGCCATGACTTTTCAGTCTCCGCAAAGAACAACTGACCTAACTGCCACCCCTGAGGCATGATGGGAAGGTGGGGGTCAGGTGTGCCTTAAAGGCACGGTGTCAGTTTTTTGCTATGCAGCTATGAGTTAGCTTTTCAGTCTTTTTAGACTGGGTATTTGCAATGCAGCCTGGGAGCTTCCTATGCTTTCAGTGTTTTCTAAGAATTTCTGCTGTTTTCTAAGCATTAAAACAGTTTCCAAACAAGTTATAATGTTGTTTCTCATGTTTATAATGCTATTTTCTTATGTGTAGTGGAAATTACTTACAGCATGGTTCAGCTCTAGGGTTTAGGGGCTGCAATTGCTTGTGTATACATATAGGTATATATGTATGGATATATATATGTGGGGCACATATAATATACTGTTTCCGGGATCCCGCACATGGGCGGGAATATTCTAATGCTTATGACTTTGATGAGGATACCCCTGGAAGAGAACTAGGATTACAGGTAAGTAACTAATCCTTACCAGTATGCATCTGTTCTTGGCATGTAGAGCTGCAGATCTACACACGCCTCCCTGGCTTCCTTTATCTGTTCCAGTATTATCTTATTTAAATCCACTATACAAGGGCATCTTCCTGTTTATTACAAAGCTCCATAATTTCCCTGCTGACGACAAACAATCTGAGTATGGAGCTGATGCCCATGCGCACTATGATCCTAAGGAGGAGTCACATACCTCGTGACTTCCAAAGACTTTCCAGGACAAAAACAAGTGTAAACATCCGGACCCAACACCAGATGCCGATGCAAAAGTGTGTAGATCTGCAGCTCTACATGCCAAGAACAGATGCATACTGGTAAGTAGCATATTCCTTCCAATACTTCAATCAGGTGTGCGCTAGATGCATCAGATACAGCTTCACGTGCTATTAACACCAGAATCCTTTTCTGATGCCACGCATGGCTTATAATATCCAGTTTTAAGCCGGAGGTTCAAGCATTTTAAATCTACCCTTTAATAAGGAGCATTTATTCGGTCCTGCAGTGGACACTTCATTAGAAAAAATGAAGGAGGACACTGAGGTAGTAGCCAAGTCTATGGAAGCGCTACAAACACCATCTAACCGTGGCTCATTTTGCTGATCCTTTTACAGGGGAGGCTGAAAGTCCACACCTACTGAAGGGTCCTCTACCTCACATGGAGGCAATAGTCAATCACCCTCTACCAGAGGTTTCTTTCGAGGTGGTTTTCGGGGAAACCATGGCAAAGGAAGTGGTAAAACACCCCGTGCTTCCCCAGCCACGAATAAGCAGTGACTTGTTTCCCCTTCCTCCCGATCATTCAACACCTGTCGGGGGACGTCTTACTCAATTTCTCCCAGTCTGGAATTCAATCACATCAGACAAATGGGGTTTACTAATTATCTAATCTGGTTACTGCCTGGAGCTTACCAGCAGCCCTCCAAACATTCCACCATGACCACACAACCTATCTCCAGAACATCTACACCTACTCAAACAAGAGGTCCAATCTTTTCTGCAAAAAGGAGCTATAGAACCAGTCCCACTACAATATCAGGGGACAAGGGAATACTCTCTATTTTCTAATTCCACAAAAAGACGGTTCTCTTAGGCCTATATTAGACCTCAGAGAATTAAACCTATACATTCAATCAGATCACTTCCATATGGTCACTCTCCAACAAGTACTTCCTCTGTTACAACACTTTGTCCACTCTGGACATAAAGGACGCCAACTTCCATATTCCAGTACATCCCGCTCATCGCAAATACGTCAGGTTTGTAATAGTGGGACAACAATCAATTCAAAGTGCTTCCATTCGGAGTAACTACTGCTCCCAGAGTATTTACCAAATGCCTAGCAGTAGTCGCTGCACATATGCGAAGACCACATGTTCATGTCTTCTCATATTTAGACGACTGGCTCATCAAAGCCAGCTCTCACAAAGTGTCTACAGCACACTCAAACAACCGTACACTTACTACACCACCTCGGCTTTACAGTCAATCTGTCATAATCCCATTTTCAACCCTCCAGTACACAAACATAATTGGGGGCCACTGTAGATACTCAAAAAGCTCTAGACTGTCCCAATGTAGCCAGAATTCACAATATTCAGGCTCTCCTTTCCAAAATTCAACCCGATCACTCACTACCAGCTCGGGTATTCGTGCAACTACTGGGAATGATGGCATCTTGCATCATGATAGTTCCTTATGCAAGACTTCAGATGCGTCCCCTTCAAGAATGTTAAGCACGCCAGTGGAATCCGTCTCGGGGTCGATTGACAGATCTAATGTTGATGGTTCGCCGCACGCATTGCTCTCTGCAATGATGGAATCCACAGGACCTTTCAAAAGGGCGGCGTATCATTGACCCAGTTCTACAGACCGTGCTAACAGCAGACGCATCGCTCAATGGTTGGGGAGCTCATCTCCAAACTCTCACAATTCCGGGATTATGGAGTCGGAAAGAAAAGCAACTCAATATAAATAATCTAGAGCTGCTAGCAATCTTTCTAGCGCATCAAAGCCTTCCAAATTCACCTGGTAGTCAAAGCTGTCCTGATGCATACAGGCAACATGACCGCAACGTACTAGATACAGAAACCAGGAGAGAGACCCTCTCCAACTGTCACACCTTGCACAGGACATTTGGAGATGGGCCATTCATCAAAAAATGTATCTCCTGGCGGGACACCTCCCAAGAGTAAACAATCAAATTGTAGATCTCCTCATCCGATACAGACAGCAGGTCCACGAGTGGGAACTTCACCCCTAAGTTCTCCTCCCGTTCTTTCAGATGTGGGGTTTTCCAGACATAGATCTGTTTGCCACACACCTAAACGCAAAATGCCCAAGCTTTGCCTCCAGGGATCCACACCCATTATCCAAAGGCAATGCTCTATGGATAAACTGGTCAGGGATATTTGCTTAGGCTTTTCCGCCTCTCCCACTCATTCCACTAGTGGTTCGGATGCTCAGGCAAACATCCCTCACACTAATCCTGGTATCTCCAACTTGGGCTTGCCAGCCCTGGTTCACTACCCCTGTTAGAACTCTCAGTAGTTCCTCATCAAAAACTACATCTCACACCCAGTCTCATCACGCAGAGCCATGGAGAAATAAGGCATCCAGATCCCAAACCCCTCAACCTTGCGGTCTGGCACCTGAAATCAGTTTGGTTATCTGAATCTTCCACCAGACTGTCAATATCATTAAAGAGGCCAGAAGACCTACTACAAAAGCTTGCTATGCAGCAAAATAGAAGCGGTTTGTTAATTATTGTAATAACCACCATATCAACCCACTTGATGCTTCCATTCAAAATATCATTTATCTACTACGTTTTAAAACGTTCAAATTTAGCGTACACATCTATACGCTTACATCTCGCTGCAATAGCCGCTTATCTTCAAAATAGACAACACCTGTCCCTTTTCAGAGTACCTGTGATTAAGGACTTTATGGAAGGATTCAAGAGTTATTTCTCCTAGACTTTCACCTGCCCCAGTGTGGAATATTAATATTCCCCTTACCAGGCTAATGGGTCGACCCTTCGAGCATTTACATAAATGTGAACTAAAATTCCTCACTTGGGAAGTTGCTTTCCTCATTGCTATCGCATCACTCAGGCGAGTGGGTGATTAACCTTAGAAGAACCATTTTAAAAGTTTCACCAAAACAAAGTGCTTCTTCGCACTAATCCTACATTTCTACCTAAAGTAGTTTCTGCCTTCCACATCAACCAATCTGAGTTGCCTGTGTTCTTTCCTCAACCAGATTCTGTGGCAGAACGTGCTCTACACATTTTAAATGTTAAAAGGGCATTACTGTATTACATAGAAAGGACCAAACCTTTTCGTAACATTAGATAACTTTTTATTGCTTTTGCTCCACCACACATAGGCAATCCCATTTCCAAATCGGGTATTGCACGGTGGATAGTCAAATGTATTCAAACAAGTTATGCAAAAGCAAAGAACTTTACCAATTCCCCTGGAGCGCACTCTACTCGAAAACTGGGGGCTTCTACGGCTTTCTCACCAAAACAAAGTGGTTCTTCGCACTAACCCTAAATTTCTACCTAAAGTTGTTTCTGCCTTCCACATCAACCAATCTACCGGTCTTCTTTCCTCAACCAGATTCTGTGGGAGAACGTGCTCTACACACCTTGGATGTTAAGAGCATTACTCTATTACATAGAGAGGACAAAACCTTTTTGTAAAACTAAACAACTCTTTGTTGCTTTTGCTGCACCACACAGGCAATCCCATTTCTAAATCGGGTATTGCACAATGGATAGTCAAATGCGTTCAAACTTTCTATGCAAAAGGAAAGAGAACTTAGCCAATTCCCCCTAGGGTGCATTCTACTCGCAACCTAGGGTCTTCTATAGCTTTCTTAGGAAACATTCCCATAGATGACATCTGTAAAGCTGCAACATGGTCTACACCACACACATTCACAAAACACTATTGTGTAGATGTGTTTGCCAGACAACAAGCTAATGTAGGCCAAGCAGTTTTACGTGCACTCTTTCAAACCACTGCAACAGCTACAGGTTAGCCACCGCTTTGGGAGAGCACTGCTGTATAGTCTTAGCACAGCACGTGATCTACAGCTCACATGCCTCGAACGGAAAATGCTACTTACTTAGTATGCATCTGTTCTTGGCATGTAGAGCTGTAGTCACATGCACCCACCCACCTCCCCGGTTACATATACCTGTTCCAGTGCTATCTTAATGATATATTTACACATGGACCTCTCCATTCTACTCTAACTCCATTCTCACCCTCTGCGGGAAAACCATCCAACAATGGAGTCGATGCATGCAACACAGGTTTCCTTTGTTGCTCCTCATGCAGAGGTGGGTCCAAAACCACACCCCCAGATCAAAATACCTCCGCTTACAACGGTAACAACCAGTCCTTTCCCTCCAGAGGTTTTTGCCGAGTAGGTTATAGCGGCAACATGACTTGCCCACGCTTATCCCTGATTAAACCACGGGGGTTTACTCGCTTCTACTTTCTCATCCCCAAAAAGGACGGTTCCCGAAGACCTATTCTACATCTGAGAGCTAAACCATTACTGTCAAAGCAATTTCACATGGTGACACTTCCAACAAGTACTCCCACTTTTACAAAAAGCAGACTGTCTGCTCTAGATTTAAAGGACACATATTTTCATGTTACACTTCATCCAGCTCACCGCAAATACCTCAGATTTGTGATAGCAGGCAAGCACTATCAGTTAAAAGTGCATCCGTTCGGAGTGACAACAGCGCCCAGAGTTTTTACCAAATGCCTGGCAGTAGTCACTGCTCACCTTGGAAGAAGACAAATTCACGTCTTCCCCCTACTTAGACTGGCTCATCAATGCGAGCACTCACCAAAACTGTCTGCGGCACACACATCACAGTAGATCTACTTCATCGGCTTGGCTTCAACATCAAAGCACAAAAGTCTCACCTGCATCCCTCACATATCCAGTCTTACCTAGGAGCCACTTTAGACAGTCCAAGCTCTAGCCTTTCCCAATGTATCCAGAATACATAATATTCAAGCTGCCATTCAGCAGTTTCAGCCCAACCATTAATTACCAGCCAGAGTATTCATGCAATTACTGAGAATGATGGTGTCTTGCATAGCAATTGTACCCCATACAAGGCTTCACATGGCCCCCCTACAAGAGTGCTTAGCACATCAGTGGAATCAATCACAGGGACTGGTAACCGATCTAGTGTTGGTAGACTGCCGTACACATCGCTCTCTGCAGTGGTGGAACCCACAAAACGTATCAGCAGGCTGGTATTTCGTAGATCCTGTTCCACAAATCGTACTCACAGCAGACTCCTCTCTAACACGTTGGGGGGGGCTCTTCTCAAACTTTACACAATACAAGGCTTGTGGCGCAACAAGCACAAAACTCTCCACATCAACTATCTGGAGCTCTTCACTGTCTTCCTAGCACTAAAAGCTTTTCAGACTCATCTTGTAGCCAAAACTGTCTTAGTCCGGACGGACAACATGACAGCAATGTATTATGTGCAGAAGCAAGGGGGGGACACTCCCAACTGTCAACACTTGCTCAAACCATTTGGCACCTGGCGATCCATCACAACATTTATCTCCTGGCAGAACATCACACAGGAGTAAACACTCAAATTGCTTATCTCCTCAGTAGAAGACGGCAACAAATTCACGAGTGGGAACTTCACCCCCAGGTTCTCCTTCTGTGCTTCCAACAGTGGGGATTTCCACAAATAGACCTATTCGCCACAGCCGAAAACGCAAAATGCCCAAACATGGCTGTAGATACCTACACCCGCAATCAAAAGGCAATACCCTATGGATCAACTGGTCAGGGCTATTTGCCTACGCTTATCCGCCTCTCCCGCTCATTCCATGGGTGGTTCGTAAGCTTGGGCAGAAATCCCTCACACTAAATCTGGTAGCTCCCTAATGGGCTCGTCAACCATGGTACACTACCCTGTTGGAGCGGTCACTAGTTCCACATCAAAAACTATGCCTGAACTCCAGTCTTCACACAGAACCATGGAGAAATCAGACATCCAAATCCCAAAGAACTGAATTTAGTGATTTGGCTCCTGAAGTCAGAGTTTGGGTAGTTAAATTTACCACCAGACAGTATGAATATTCTAAAGGAAACCAGGAAGCCTACCTTCAGAGCTTGCTATGCTGCAAAATGGAAAAGATTTGTGGTATATTGTAACAACAACAAAATCAATCCTATAGATGCTACTATACAAAACATTATCTGTTTGTTACATTTACAACAAACGGGACTGGCCTACACGTCTATTTGTTTGCACCTTGACGCTGTAGCTGCATATTTAGACAATAGGCAACATCTGTCACTCTTTAGACTACCAGTAATCAAGGCCTTTTTGGAAGGTTTAAAAAGGGTAATACCACCAAGGATTCCTCCTGCCCCAGTCTGGAATCTCAACATTGTCCTCACAAGGCTCATGGGTCCACCTTTTGAACCATTACACAAATGCCCTTTACAGTTTCTCTCATGTAAAGTCGCTTTCCTCATTTCGATCACATCACTAAGGAGAGTTGGTGACCTACAGGCATTAACGCTAGAAGAACCTTTCTTTCAGCTACACAGACAGGACCGTTCTTGGGACCAATCCAAAGTTCCTTCCCAAAGTAGTTTCTGCTTTTCATATAAATCAAACGGTCGAGTTAAGTTTTCTTTCCTCAACCTGATACCGTAGTAGAACACACTCTTCACACGCTAGACGTAAAAAGTGCTTTATTGTACTACATAGATAGAACAAAGGACTTAAACAAAACAATTTGTAGCATTTGCGCCACCTTACAAAGGCAAGCCTATGTCTTAATCTTGTATTGTGAAATGGATTGCTAAATGCATTCAAACATGCTATGCTAAATCCAAAAGTACTTTGACTATACCCTCTAGAGCCCATTCCACTTGCAAGATAGGGGCTTCTGTGGCCTTTTTAGGTAACATCCCTGTAGCTGACATATGTAAAGCAGCTACATGGTCTACGCCACACACATTTACCAAACACTATTGTGCAGATGTGTTAGCACGACGACAAGCTAATGTAGGCCAAGCAGTACTTCAACACTATTCCAAACAACTGCAACAGCTACAGGTTAGCCACCGCTTTGGGTAATACTGCGTTCGAGGCATGTGGGCTGCTGAATTCATATCTGTGCATAGATCGCCGCCTAGTGTTGGGTCCGGATGATTGCACATTGTTGTCCTGGAAGAGTCTTCGAAGTATCCTGAGATGGGTGACTCCTCCCCTGGACCACAGTGCGCATGGGCATCTTCTCCATCCCCAGATTGTTTTTTTCCGCCATTGGGTTCGGATGCATCTATCTTAGCTCAACTTCGGAATACTTAGTTTTAGGCCAAAAGGCCTATAGTTTTCGTCGGTACAGTTACCGTTCGGTGTCGACTACTAGTTCTAGTGCTCCACACCCTCTTCCAACTTTCGAACCGAATTGGTCCAAACTTCGACGCTCGATCGACGATGGAATCGAGGACTCCGTTCAAGAGGTGTCCGTTGTGCCACGCCAAGTACCCTCACATCGACGTCCACCCAGTCTGTAATAAATGTCTCTCGCCGGATCACGACGAATCGAAATGCATGGCCTGCGCGCGGTTCCGATCCAAGAAAACTCTGCGGAACCGACGGGCAGCGAGGCTCGAGGCGCAGCAGGCAGCGCCCGCACCCACCAATATATTCAGCACCGAGGACGAGGACGCCGAGAGCGTGGAAGAAATAGTATCTAGCCCCGCTTCATAGCATGGTTCCCAATCGGACGACGATGACGAAGTGCTCTTTCGACGTGAAGAAGCCGTCGACGAGGTAGGGGACTTCGAAGCCTATGGGGGCGAAGAAGACGGCTCTCCCGAGGAGCTAGGCCAATCCGTCGAAACGGAGGCCGAAATTGTACATCGTCGTCAGGCTCCGGTCGAGGTATCGCCTTCGGGCCTTACCCAAGACCTAATACATGGTTCCTCGGCCCCGCCTTCCGGCCCGGCATCGAACACTATGCAAGAGCCACTATTACCAAAGACGACCGGGTTGTTAAACCCAAACACATCCATCGCTCCAGTCCCTTCAAAATCTAAAGTGAAACTGGTGGTGGTCGGATCAAAGGCGTCAAACAGTCCACTGCCCCGGCGCCGACGCCGAAAAAAGTAGTCGGCTCCGAACGCGTACAGAGACTTCGGCGCCGAACTCACCGCAGCAGACGCAGTCGACGCACAGAAGAAGCGCGCCCTCGGGCACCACAAGGCACCGACACCTTCGGCGCCGACACCGAAGCCTGTAACCTCCGCAGTCAAAATGGCCGCCTCGGCTACGTCGACGCCTAAAGCACCGATGCCGAATAAGTCCTAGACTACGTCGACTATCGATGCATCCCTTCAAACCAGTGACCCCCTTCTGACAAAAAAGTCGGGGTCGGCCTCCACGCCTACTACCAAGATGCCCACCAAACCACCATCTCAGTTTGCTGTGCAGCAGGTCTCTGCATCTCTACAACGCATCCGTGACCGGGTAGCCCTCCACTCTACCTCCGGTCCCGACACTACCTCACCCTGTAGAGTGCACTCGGAGCCCACCAACATTACCTTTGGGCTGCCACCGACATCGGCACCGAAACTATTTCAAATTCGGACACGTGTCCTCCACACACAGTCCACCACCTCTGGCCTAACAGAACAAGACTCTTCAGGGCCACAATTTATCGACGCCGACACTGGCAGGCTAATGCTCCACAAGCGCAAAATAACGCCAGTCAGGGAAGAGGTGCCATACAAAATTCCTCTTAAACGCAAGCTACCGGCGGAGCAGGAACCAGTGCTACAAGAACACTTCCATCCCCTCCAACTAGATCTGCAGTCCTTTTCTCCTACCCCTTCTGCATCGGACCCGATGCAGGAATATGGTGGGGACGATACCATCTACCCCGGGGACGCAGATCCCGATGAACCACAAGACCCTGATCAGGCATGGGATGACCCCACAGACCAAAGTATCACGCCACATACTCAGGATGCGCAACTCTACAATATTAAAACGTCTCCTACAGAGGACACGGCCGCATTTAATGCCCTTATCGAACGGGCTGCTGCTCATCATGGGGTGGAGCTACATTCTGACGCCATTGAGGAGGACTTCCTGCTTGACACTTTCGCATCTTCAGAAAGGACTATCAAGACTCTGCCCATGCTTAAAGGGGTTCTGAAGCCTGCCAAAGACATTTTCAAGGACACCACAAGAGCCCGGGTGTTAAACCCCAGGATTGAAAAGAAATATAAGCCTGCACCTGGTGACCCTAAATACATTAGGGGTCAGTTGCCATTAGACTCTATGGTGGTTGCCAACGCTCGCAAAAGAGCCCACTCACAGACGACTGGTGATGCTCCTCCCCCAGACAAAGAGTCAAAGGTCCTTGAAACATCGGGCAAACGTGTTGCAGCACAAGCAGCGAATATCCTGCGCATTGCCAATACACAGGCACTCCTGGCACGTTATGACAGGTCACATTATGACACGCTGGAGTCACTGCTCCAACATCTACCAGAGGAGTATAAAGAGTCAGCGGAACTCCTCATTAGAGAAGGACAACTCCTCACTAATGCGTCCATAAAATGCGCCCTAGACGCAGCTGACACAGCGGCCAGGGCAATAAACACAAGTGTCATGCTGCGACGCCATGCCTGGTTACGCATCTCAGGCTTCAAACCCGAGATCCAAAACAATATCCTCAACTTACCGGTTAACACGGAATTTTCATTTGGCCCAGACGTTGACACTACCCTAGAGAAAATAAAAAAAGACAGACACTGCCAAATCTATGGGGGCGCTACAAACGCAACAATTCCGTAGTGGCTCCTTTCGTCGCACTGGAAATAGGGGAACGTCAAGGGGTCAGGGGTCACAACAACAGTATGCTAAAGGTGGCACACAAACCACCTACGACAAAAACAACAGGGGTGGATATCGTGGATCCAGCACCAAGGGCAGGGGACGTGGATATGGCAACACCAGGTCCTCCCCAAAGAACAAACAGTGACGCCCTATCCCTACCCCCCGACCACTTAACACCTGTCGGGGGACGACTCCAGCTGTTCCTGTCCGCATGGAAGAACATCACCACGGACAGGTGGGTCAGGGACATCATTCAACATGGGTACTGTCTGGAACTAACTTCCACTCCACCCAACATACCACCAAAGCACCGTCCTATGTCAGCCGAACACTTGGATTTACTCCAGCAAGAAGTGCTTGCTATGCTCGCAAAAGGGGCCATAGAAGTAGTGCCCATCGCCCAGCAGGGCACAGGGGTGTACTCTCTGTACTTCTTGATCGCAAAAAAGGACGGCTCGCTCAGACCTATCCTAGACCTGCGACCCCTAAACATATATATAGTATATTGGAGCATTTCCATATGCTCACCCTCCAACAGGTTCTCCCACTACTCAGTCAGGGGGATTTCCTAGCTATGCTAGACCTGAAAGATGCATACTTCCACATACCAATACACCCTTCACACAGGAAATACCTTAGATTCACTATTCAAGGGAATCACTATCAGTTCAAAGTTCTCCCCTTCGGAGTAACAACAGCACCCAGGGTCTTTACCAAGTGCCTGGCGACAGTGGCCGCGCATCTGCGAAGACAAAATATTCACGTCTTCCCTTATTTGGACGACTGGCTAGTTCAGGCCAAGTCAGCACAACAATGTGCCACCCACATGTCCCACACCATTCACCTTCTTCACGATCTGGGATTCTCACTAAATTACCCAAAATCAAGTCTCCAACCTGCGCACGTACAACAGTACTTGGGCGCGACAATCAACACTCTGGCTGCCACAGCTCAGCCAACTTTAGTGAGAATCAACAGCATGCAACTGCTGATCTCAAAATTCAAACCTCAACACTCCCTTCCGGCGCGAGTGTTCATGCAGTTGATAGGCATGATGGCCTCCTGCATTTTCATAGTCCCACACGCGAGACTACATATGCGCCCGCTTCAGGAGTGCTTAGCACGTCAATGGAATCAGGCTCACGGGCAACTAAAAGACCTAGTGTTGGTGAGCGGTTGGGCATACAACTCTCTGCATTGGTGGTATCCACAAAACCTTTGCAAGGGCCGACCGTTCCAAGAGCCTGTTCCACAAATAATACTGACAGCGGACGCGTCTCTCCAGGGATGGGGAGCTCATGTACTCAATTACACAGTGCAGGGACTATGGACTACACAACAAAAGAAGATGCACATCAACCTTCTGGAACTGGCAATGAAAGCATTCAAAGTACACCTGTGCAACAAGGTCGTGTTGATCCGGACGGACAACATGACTGCCATGTACTACATACAGAAGCAGGGAGGAACACACTCTCCACAGTTGTCTCATCTGGCTCAGAGCATGTGGAAGTGGGCCATTCAGAGGAACATATTCCTCATGGCGGAACACCTCCCAGGCAAGGACAACCAGATGGCGTATCTGCTCAGCAGACACAGCCACCAGATGCACGAGTGGGAGGTACATCCGTCAGTACTCCAACCGTACTTCCAGCAGTGGGGTCATCCAGAGATAGACCTATTCGCCACAAGGGAAAACGCAAAGTGCCAAAGCTTTGCCGCCAGGTTCCCACATCCACAGTCGCAGGGCAATGCGATATGGATGAACTGGTCCGGCAGATTTGCGTACGCTTTTCCCC
The DNA here is from genome assembly GCF_964204655.1 of Triturus cristatus. Classification (NCBI taxonomy): domain Eukaryota; kingdom Metazoa; phylum Chordata; class Amphibia; order Caudata; family Salamandridae; genus Triturus; species Triturus cristatus. The sequence continues at coordinate 825,247,326 of NC_140584.1, read as the reverse complement.
CAGCGCCGTTGATACCGCTGGTGGCACGCAAACTGCGACCGCACTCGCTGACACTCATCCTGGTTGCTCCAACATGGGCACGCCAGCCATGGTACACCACCTTTCTGGAACTTTCCGTGGTGCCGCATCAAAGGCTGCGGATCAAACCCGTGCTTTTGACGCAGAACCATGGAGAAATTCAGCACCCAGATCCGCAACAGCTGAACCTGGCAATCTGGCTCCTGAAGTCCTAGAGTTTGGCTACCTAAACCTGCCACCTGACTGTATGGAGATCATTAAGGAAGCTAGGAGACCCACTACCAGAGCTTGCTATGCAGCCAAATGGAAGAGGTTTGTTATTTATTGCAACAACAATCACATTAACCCGCTAGACGCATCTATTCAGAACATAATCTGCTATCTATTACACCTATACCGATGCAATCTGGCATACACCTCAATACGTGTCCATTTAACAGCAATAGCAGCCTTCTTGGAAGGACTTAAACGGGTGATTCCCCCAAGGCACCCCCCAGCACCGGTGTGGAACCTCAACTTGGTCCTCACCAGACTAATGGGTCCACCCTTTGAACCTCTCCATTCTTGTGAGATTCAATTCCTCACCTGGAAAGTGGCTTTCCTGGTTGCCATCACTTCCTTAAGAAGAGTTAGTGAACTCCAGGCACTAACCATTAGAAGCCATTTATACAAGTTCACGCAAACCGGGTCGTACTACGTACCAACCCCAAATTCATGCCTAAAGTAATATCGCAGTTCCATATGAACCAAACCATTGAACTGCCTGTTTTCTTTCAAAACACACAAAATGTCGCTGAGAGGATGCTCCACACACTAGATGTAAAGAGGGCCCTCATGTACTATATTGACAGAACTAAAAACTTTAGGAAGACTAAACAACTCTTCGTTGCCTTCTCTCCACAACACAAAGGCAACGCCATTTCCAAAGCAGGTATAGCCAGATGGATCGTTAAATGTATCCAAATTTGTTATCAAAAAGCTAAACGCACATTAACGATTCCACCACGAGCCCACTCAACACGAAAGTTAGGGGCGTCCATGGCTTTCCTGGGAAACATTCCTTTACAGGAAATATATAGAGCAGCCACATGGTCCACTATACATACATTTACCAAACACTACTGTGTAGATGTACACTCAAAACAGCAGGCAGCTGTAGGACAGGCTGTTCTCAAAACTCTTTTTCAGACTTCTGCAGCTGGCACGGGTAGCCGCCGCTAATAGGAGGTACTGCTGTGTATTCTATGCACAGATATGAATTCAGCAGCCCACATGCCTCGAACTGAATATGCTACTTACCAGTATGCATCTGTTCTTGGCATGTAGGGCTGCTGACATTCATATCGTAAACCTTCCTCCCCGGCGCCTGTAGCAGCTGCAGCTCTCCGAATTACTGTATAGCATGGTCATCACTTCCTGTATCTACTCCATCACTGCCACAATGGCGAAAAACAATCTGGGGATGGAGAGGATGCCCATGCGCACTGTGGTCCAGGGGAGGAGTCACCCATCTCAGGATACTTCGAAGACTCTTCCAGGACAACAATGTGCAATCCTCCGGACCCAACACTAGGCGGCGATCTATGCACAGATATGAATGTCAGCAGCCCTACATGCCAAGAACAGATGCATACTGGTAAGTAGCATATTCATTTATAGTCTTTGCAAAGGATGTGTATCTACAGCACTCATGCCTCGAACGGAAAATGCTACTAACCCAGTATGCATCTGTTCTTGGCATGTAGAGCTGTAGTCACATGCGCCCACCCACCTCCCCGGTTACCTGTACCTGTTCCAGTGCTATCTTAAATACTTACACATGGACATCTCTATTCTACTCTAACTCCATTCTCACCTTCTGCGGGAAAACAATCTAACAATGTAGTCGATGCCAATGCGCACTATCACCGAAAGGAGGAGTCACCTACCTCGTGACTGGAAAAGACTTATTCGAACTCAAAATGCAAACGTCGCCCAACACTAGATGGCAGACTTATGCACAGCATGTGACTACAGCTCTACATGCCAAGAACAGATCCATACTGGGTAAGTACCATTTTCCTTCTTCTGCTTCCTTCATTGTCTGTGAGCATTTGTATTTGCCATGCAAATCTATATAGGAAATACTCTCAAGAGTTAGGTGTTGATTTTATTCAGGCTATATCTGCATCTGACAGTCACGTTTTGTACCCAGTTTGACTCGTATGGTCAGAGTTCACGTTTCTGCTAATCATTTGAAGATAATGGAAGGCGCTGTTGATCTATTCAAGGTTTGCAAAGTGTCTTGATGCCTTTTATAACAAGTGCTAACTTGCTTCTCCATGTAGGTTGGCAAAAGCAGCTTTCGATGATGCCATTGCAGAGTTAGATACACTGAACGAAGAAAGTTACAAAGACTCTACTCTTATCATGCAGTTGTTACGTGATAACCTGACACTATGGACTTCCGACATGCAGGGAGATGGTAAGAAATAATCTAAACTAGCTATGTTGGAAAAGTTTAATCCGCAAGCATTGAATTACTCTCTAATACTGGTTTCATGTTTTCCTGTGTTTGTCTGTTCCTTTGTTGATAGTGCATGGTATTGTGGGTAGATTAATTACCTCCTGCTTCAATCATCACAGACCAACTCTTCGGTGTGGGTGGTTGTTGCCAGTTTTAATTCTTATGGGAGCCAAAAATTCTTAATTGTTAATGACTGGTGTGCTATAGCACTAGTCGCTCGTCAGTGTATTGCTTCTTAACCCCATCCTGACCTGGTCAGCCTTCTCTTATGTCGTTGAGCGGTCTTATTTATTTGGTAAGCCCTTGCTGATACATTCATACAGAAGCATGCATATATTTGCTAACAAAGTGAAGAGCGATAACATAAAGGATGATGGCCGGAGAGTTTGAGCAAATCAACACTCACCCCCAGTCAACTGATCTGGGTTTAATCCATCATCATTCTTAAGCTCGCTCCACAACCCCAGTTCAGACATGGCCATATGCAAATCAGTCTGACCCTGTGCTTCATGGGAACGTTTCAGCCCGAACTGCCAAGCCATGTCTTCCCTGGTCTGGAAACAAGCATCCTGGGACCGTTTTTTGGGTTCATAACCCTCATCAGCCAGGCTATCTTGAATCCAGTGCCAAAGTGAGCAAGGGACCCACGTCTGGGCATACCCTGACAACTTAGGGCGAACAAAGCGATACCAAAGGGGATGATGGACGGAGCGTTTGAGCAAATCAAACACCCCCAGTCAACTGATCTGGGTTTAATCCATCATTCTTCAGCTCACTCCACCACCCCAATTCAGACATGGCCATATGTAAATCAGTCTGAAGAGCATCAGTATGATACAGCTGTAATCCTCAGTCATTCTCCGTTACCCTCCATGTTACATTTATTTTCTCTCCTTTGATATTTTTCTACTCTTTTTAGATGTGATAAACATGCATTCCCCATCTTCATTTCTAGCTAACTCCTAACTAACCCAATATTCCACAGTCTGCTGGTTGTTTTAAGCCAACAAGTACAATGTTTCTTAATAAAACACTATAAATAAATAGGTTAAAATATGTAAATCGAAATTTTAAGAAAATACTCCAGGATCTCCATAGTGGGGCACATCGAGAATATGGCTAGGATGAAGTTCTAAATAGAGTAATTTGATAGTCCTAAATGTTTGCGTAGAAAGCATGGTTTTGCAGCGTGAATCTTTCTGGATTCACTAAGCTGTGCATTATTCCGCGATCTGGTGGTTTGGTCCGGATTCGTAGTCCTTTTTTTTTAATTTTTTTTTTTTTTTTTTTTTTTTTTTTGTAGCCCAGGTGGGCGTCGACGTCCCACCATTTGGTGCACCTCTCGTGACGTCGTCGTGCTTCCTGCAGAAGTCCCACCTTTGGGACGCCATCTTCAGATTCTTTTTTCCGCCGTTGGGTCTGGATAGTCATCGAGAAGCTCCAGGATCTTAATCGAAGGAAGAAAGAGAAAACCCGAGTTTCGTTGAGGAGAAAGAACTGAGATCACAGAGGAATAACTTTCATCCGGGACGCTAAGAAGGAAGAATTCCCAGGAATTTTCTTCGACGCCCTTTGAAGATGCGCACTCAGAGGCTCTGAGCGCAATGGACAAGACACCATTCAAATTCTGCCCTAACTGCCACCACAAGTTCGCGCAGAAGGACCAGCATCCGGTCTGCAACCATTGCCTACCGATCGACCACCTGAGCAAGGACTGCAACGCCTGTTCAGCTTTCGCGCCGAAGACGCTCCTGGTGAGAGAACGCCAGAGAAGAGCTAACTTCAGCATGGAAGGCAAGGGTAAGGCCCCGTCGCTTTACGATCTGGGCCTCTCCACCGACTGAGGACAACATCGCCGAAGGACCCGACGTCTTCACGGTCGCAGAGACTGATACGAAAACTCCTGATGAGGTAAGAGAATCGTCGAGTTCAAAACCCCCGAAAGGGCCTCGAACCCGAGACAGACTCTCGAAAATCTGAGTAAAAGGCCTCAAAAGGAGCACTGGCGCTGAAAATTTCGACGACCAAGGGTGGATCCATGGACAAAAGGCCAAGCGGATTCTGCGAGAAGGACTCCCTAGTGCCGAAGGACGCCGAAAAGCTGAGTTCGTCGAACAGCCCACGAAGCGGGGCGTTCGCAGAAAGACAAACCAGCGTCGACGCAAGCTCCGTCAAAGAGCCGCGGTCGACGTCGAAAGCATCTCCGAAATGGAGAAGAAGAGAAGGCTCGAGGCGGAGATGGAGAGCATCCTTCAGAGGAAGGAGTTCGACGCCAAATTGAAACAATTCAGAATTCCAACGACTCCGTCGACGGACGTTGTCGAGATCGAGGAACAGGACGAATTCTACGCCGAAGGAAGAAGGCACCTACTATGAAGGCGAAGACGAGGAGGCCAACCAGCAGTCGTTCTACGGCTCGGCGCCATCAACCACTCACGAGCTGGATTGGCAAGATATCGACGCCGAAAATCCCGAAGAGCCCGTGGACACGTATCCTTCGAGGCCTTCGCCGCCAGACTACATCGGGGTGTACAATATGGTCGTCAGGAGTGCTGCAGCAGCCTTTGGGGTAAAACTGGACGAGGAGAAGCCGAAAGCCGATTTCCTTCTCGAGACCCTGCTCCCCATTCAGACGAGGAGCCAGTTCCTTCCCATGCTCCAAAGCGTAATGAACCAGGGGAAGGAGGCCTTTAAGGAGCCAGCAACATGCCGGTCCATCACGCCCAGGACGGAGAAGAAATACAAGCACTCCTCCCTGGACCCGCCTTACATCAAGGGAGCGGTTACTGCCGACTCCATCACTTCCACGGCCAGGAGAAGGGCCAACGTGCCAGCGACCTCGGGGCCACCCCCCGATAAGGAAAGCAGGAGAATGGACCTCACTGGAAGGAAGGTCGAAAGGAACGCCGCAATGCACTGTCGCATGGCGAACTCCAATGCGCTTCTCAATCGACACCAGTACCAGCACTGGGACGAGAGGGGGGAATTAGTCAAACACCTCCCTGAAGAGTACCGCCAAAGAGCATCCCACCTGGTGGAAGAAGGTAAAAACATAGCCAACTCATGCATTAAAACTGCATTGGACGGGGCGGAAACTTCAAGCAGACTAATGGCCATAGGGATCACCGAACGAAGACAGGCCTGGCTGAGAATCTCTGGATTCAAACAGGAGGTGCAGTGCAACATATTAAACACCCCTTTCAACGGGGAAACACTGTTCGGGGCGACAGTGGACGAAAAGCTCACCCAGCTGAAGAAAGAAAACGAGACGGCAAGGTCCATGGGGGCCCTACAGTTCAGGGGGATGAGAAGAGGCACTCCAACTAGAAGACCCTACGGTAGAGGGGGTAACCAGCAGGGAGCATCGCACCAGACGTTCCAGCAAAGACAGCAGGGTGAAAGTCACGGCCAGCAAGGTCAGCAAAAACTGGCAGTACCAGCCAAGGTGCCAGTCCTTTCGCGGGAGGGGAAACGGACGTGGCCAAAGGAGACGAGGGAGTGACCAACCCTCATCAAAGTGACTCGGCACGCATGGGGACGCTCACCCCAACATACCCCCAGGGGTGAGGCGCAGTGCAAAAACGAGGGGGGGGGAAGAGACCCAATCGCCTACGAACATCTAACACCCGTAGGCGGAAGGCTGGGCCTCTACCTACAGGAATGGCAACGTATAACCACGGACAAGTGGATACTGAACGTCATACAACACGGTTACTGCGTGGATTTGGAGGGGACGCCGCCAAACAGAAAACCAAAACGAAGGCAACGCTCAGGTCAGGAGCTTGCTCAACTCAGAGAGGAAACACTGAAGCTGCTCGAAAAGAGAGCCATCGAGCCAGTGCCTTACAAGGAAAAGAACAAAGGGGTCTACTCTAACTACTTCGTGGTACCAAAAGTAGACGGAAATCTCAGACCCATCCTGGATCTGCGATACCTAAACAAATACATCAGAACACAAAAGTTCAAAATGACATCACTACGGGAGGTGCTGCCCCAAATAAGGGACGGAGACTTCATGTCCACCGTGGACCTCAAGGATGCCTACCTGCACATCCCAATAAACAGAAGGCACAAAAGACTTTTAAGATTCAGCATCAACCAGGACTATTACCAATTCACGACCCTGGCCTTCGGGCTAAAATCAGCACCAAGGGTATTCACGAAATGCCTGTCGGCAGTCGCAGCATACCTACAAAGGAAGGGGATTCATGTGTACCCTTACCTAGACGACTGCCTGATCAAAGCAAACACCCACGAAAAGTGCGAGAAACACGCAGCACAGGTGACAAAGACACGGAGTAACCTGGGGTTCTCCATACACTGGGGGAAGTCATCAATGAAGCCAGAAGAGGTGAAGATTTTCCTGGGAGCAAAAATCAACACCATAAACAGGACGGTCGTGCCCAGCGACAGGAGAGCAGAAGCCCTACTGAGGGAGACGAGCCTCTACCAGAAGGGGCGAGTTCTGACAGTGAGAACAGTGAGCAAGATCATGGGGATGATGGCGTCATGTATCCACCTGGTCCCAAATGTACGACTTCACATGAGACCATTCCAAGAATGGCTACAACAGCAATGGTGTAAGTAACAAGGACCCCCTGAATATAAGACAATAAAATATCTAGGACAGGGTAAAACACAGTGCAATAATAACTTCCTAGGCAATTGTATGAACATATATGGTAAAATCTATAATGTGTCCAAAAAGTGTAGCCATAACAATGTTGAAAAATTCCAGTGATTTTTATTATTGGAATAATTCTCATGAAGTGAGAATGTATTTTAAATAAAAAGCAATTCAACAACAAAGTTATACACAATGTAAACATTCAATGAAATAGTATATTTCAAATTACAATATTAAAACAAAGTAAAACAATATAGTGGCCAAATGGTTATCTTCTACGTGCGTTTCGGTGAAAAGTACGCCTTCGTCAGGAAAAGCCACCGTTCCTGTGAATTAAAGAGCAAGTACTTAAGATAGTATTTACATGTATGATTGTTGTTTTTATAAATTTTTTTGCATTACAAATTCAGCTACATAGTTGAGTGGACACATTACTTGAATAAAAACTGATTTAAAAGCATAAGATAACTTTACATACAATGAAATTAAGTTAGAATTGTGCATATCCGTGATGTACTATTATTTGATGGACATCGATACAACATCTATATTAGGCCGATAACTAAGAGAGAAATAGAGTGAAAAAGTAAGAACAATGGGGGTCTGAGTGTAAAAGAAAGACCAAGATATTTAAGTGCTTGAAACCATAAAGATATCAAGGGTAGAAACAATAGAGAGTTAACTATAAACAATGGCATCAGGAATAATTAAAAGTGAATCATAAATGGGGCTTACTTAGGGTCGCGGCTTGATGGGCAAATGAGAGATCAAGTGGTAAACTAGAGTAAGGATAACCTGTAATGAGTAGAGTACAAAGTATGAGGAGAATTATAGTGACAGAAAAGATAGGCAAAAGTCTAAGAAATTTTAATAAGGTACCTGATAGATGGTATGATCTAACTGATATTGGGATATCGCGATAAGTTTGTAGAAAATGATGAAGCAGATGAACGAGGATGGTCAAAGTACCTGCAGGGATGGTAAAGTACATTTATATGAATCCCAATGACGATGCCTAGAAATTAGTGCATAATTGTTCTGTTATAAAGGGGCAAATAAGTACCTGGTCTGTGATGTGGTTGGATAAAAGGTATCACAGCTGAATATTTATAGTTGTATAGAGTCGATAATTGTATATAGAAAACGATTTTTTTCTTGTCTGGCTGATGATTCTGAAATTGGAAACCCAGGATTAGTTATGATGCTGGAAAAGAATTTATACATGCCAGTTGTCAGTATGGACCATCATTTAATGTTTACCTGTGTGTTTAATTATGGGACATGTGAGGATAGAAGAGGTACCGTGTAGATGACTTATTGGTTGGATAAATGTCCTGAAATGAAGGGAGAGGAAGAAAATATAAATGATCGCAGGCAAAGTACATGGGGTAAATGTAGGAATAGTCTAATGTATACAACCTGGGTAGGCTCGATTGAGTTATTTAGTTAGTCTGCATTAGTTGTTTATTTAGAACAAGGAATGGACTCGCGAGCAAAATACATAGAGTAAGTGTAGGAATAGTCTAATGTATACAATATAGGTAGACTCGATTGAGTTATTTAGTTTGTCTGCATTAGCTGTTTATTTAAAACGGGAGATGGTAGCGTGGCAGCTAGCAATAAAGACTTACTTCAAGTTGAAAATGTACACAGAAAACTATGGGTGGATTCGTGTCATGGTGACAGTCTAATTTACGTAAAGGATTTAGTTTTATTTTTATCTGAGGAATTGCGGGGCTCACAGGTTTCGTGTTTAAGTATTATGAAGTCTTTACCTGATCGACGCTGATATAACGTAGCGGTTATGTCTCCGTGACTGCAGATTCAGCTGTGAGCCGGATGGATAAACAGAAATGACGGGCTGATGGCATGTTTAACCTCTTCAATGCCTATGACGAGCTGGACTCGTCATGGGCCACGGTTGCGCTGTGCCCATGACGAGTCCAGCTCGTCATAGACCCCGCCCGCTAATGAAAGCGCCGGCACAGGGCGGGGAAAGGGGCGGGCACTGAAGGGGTTAAATAGTTAAGTTGCATTAATCGGATTGGATGTGACTAGCTTTACGGGCTGCATCAGCAGCGTATGGGTGAAGCTGATGCTTTATTTACCTTGAGTACGTGAAAAAAATAACACGGGTTTTCGTGGAGTAATTTCCGCATAGATACTGTTTCTCAACCTAAATCGAAATCAGGACCTGTGTCTATATGAATACAAAAAAATAAATGCTTAATGTAAAATGTTTCGCTCGTGTCAATTATTATAAGCGAGTGTAATCTTGTGAAGCTGTATACAATATAGGCAGTTATTGATGAAAATGAAGATTATATGGAGATGGTAAAGTCTGTATATAGCTGTAGCTGGCACGAGTGATGCATTAAACAGAGGAAGTGGAAATGTGGATAAAACTACATGGTGGATTTATATGAAGTATAAAATAAAAATAATATACTATATAGATCATATTAAAGAATAAGAGCTTGATGGGGTCGGGAAGGGGAGGGAAAGAAAGGGAAGGGGAAAGGGAGGAACAGGGGAAGTGACGGTCGAGTTTTCAGTGCAGTGAATATAATTCTGTTCTAGGGGAATGATTAGATGATTGCGTTCTCCCATGGTAATTCATTGTTCAAACCATTACGAAAAGTGTCTAAGGAAAAGATCCAATATACTTCTCGTTTTTTTCGGATTGAGGTACCACCTTGATGCTCAGGTGTTTTGATTTTTTCTAGGATGCGCCAGCTAAGCTCATTTGGGTGATGTTGTGCCTGAACAAAATGTTTTACTAGCGGCGCTAGAAGTTTCTTAGTTTTAATAGCAGAACGATGTTCTGATATTCTTTTATGTATGGCTCTCGATGTTTTGCCGACATACCCCAGTTGACAAGGGCAAAGGATTAAGTAAATGACATTTTGTGTCTTACAGTTCCATAGATTAGTGGCTTGAATTTTGAATCCATTGTGGATCAAAGTTTCTCCAGATATGATAGTCACACGATTTGCAATTGGTACATCGTATAGTTCCTTTAATGGATGTTTCACCATTGATAGATTTTTGAATAAATGGTGGTTGTGAGTTCGGACTAGTGAATTTTGAATGGACCAGAATATCTTTAAGGTTTTTATTTCTACGATAGGCGTAGAGTGGTTTTTCCAGTTTTTTGTGATTCGCAACAACACAGTTGAGGATATGCCAATTGGTATTAATGATATGTTTTATTTTGGTGTTAAGCGTTGAATGTTTGGTGACACATACAAGTTGTTGGTTTGTGTCTTGTATTTTAGGTCTTAAGAGGTGATCCCTATCATAATACCTTGCTCGTTTATAGGATTCTCTCACGATGCTATGGGGGTATCCTCTCTGTAAATTTCTTTTTCATTTCAACTGCTTGCCTATCAAAGTCAGCGAGGTTAGAACAGTTACGTCTGACTCGTAAAAATTGGGAAAAAGGGATACTGTTTTTTTTACTTCTGGGATGGAAACTGTTGAAGTGTAAAAGTGTGTTTCTAGCTGTGGGTTTAATATGCAAGTCCACTTCTAAGTGCCCACAGTTATTCCTAATTAGGATGTCTAAAAATTCCACTGCGGTGGTATGGCTATTAGCGGTAAAACGTAAATTAGGATCTGTGAGATTAAGCCATTTCAGGTATTCTGGTAATGTGTCTTCCCCACCGGTCCAGATAAAAAAGATGTCATCAATGTATCTGGATCAGTGGGAAACGGATTCAAAGAACGGAGCAATTTCGTTATGAATAAACTTTTCATCCCAGTGGGCCATGTAGATGTTAGCTATGGACGGCGCCACAGAAGCGCCCATGCTGACTCCTTTGGTTTGATGGAAAATGTGGTCACCAAAACCAAAGAAGTTCTCTGTTAAGATGATGTGTAAACACTCCAAAATAAATGATTTGGAACAAGACATTTCAAATTTGTTTATAAACCATGATGTTGCTTCAATGGCTTCATTTTGGGGAATGTTGCTATATAAAGAATCTATATCTAGAGTTACAAGGACATCTTGAATGGGATTGAATGGTATATTTTCAACTTTGTTAATCATGTCTCTAGTGTCTTGTATATATGACATGATTTTGGAGATGTGAGGTCTCAATATATTATCTGTATATTTGGATAGTGGTTCCGTAATGGTACCAATGGTAGAAACTATGGGTCTGTAAGGTGGCTGATCTAAGCTTTTGTGGATTTTTGGAACACCATATATGCATGCTGTTTTTTGGGGGGAATAATTAAGGTAATCATATTCTTTACTGGTAATATGTCCTTCACTGAGGGCAAATTTAGTGAGAGTAAGGATCCTCTTTTCAATTCTAGAGATCTGATTTTGCGATAAAATTCTTGGTTTTCTAGCATGGTGAGCATGTTTGTTTCATAGTCAGCAGTATTTAAGACTACAATGCCACCTCCCTTGTCACACCATTTGATTGTGAGTTTTTTGTCATTGGTGATATTCTTCATGGCTAGAAATTCTTCTCTATTTAGATTGTAGATGGGTTTAGGTATAAATCTAAGGTTTTGTTCTAGCTGTTTTAGGACAACATGTTCAAATGTGGACACTTCAGGTCCCACTTCATCTAATGTGGGAGTGAAAGTAGAAGGAATGGAAAGTGTGTTATTTGTGTAGATTTCTTGATCTGGATTTTGGTTATCTTGGAAGAATTTTGTAAGTCTAATTTTGCAGAAAAAGGCATGTATGTCCTGGTATAGTTCAAATTTATTGACAAAGGAGTGAGGGACATAAGATAGACCTTTAGCTAAAAGATTGGTGCTAGGGGTATCAAGGGGATGTGATGATAAATTAAAAATGGGTATTACATTCCCTGTTTCCAGTATTGCCGGTTCCTTGTCTCTAGTAAGCAATGGTCACAGGCAAGCGGAAGTTGGGAAGATCTAGTGGTTGTTACGCACGCAGTGCAGGAAGATAACTTGGTGGAACAGGGACAACATAACTACAGGGGAAAGCCTGGCACCACCAAGCCCAACTGTGACCATCACCACGGACGCATCTCAAAGGGGATGGGGAGCACACATGGACCAACTCAGAGTGAGGGGTCTGTGGGCTCCGGCAGATGCGGTCAGACATATCAATTACCTGGAATTGAAGACAGTCCTGCTAGCCCTGAAGGCATTCCAGAAGCACCTGTACAACCAGAGAGTGTTGATTCAAACAGACAACACCACAACCATGTTTTATATCAACAAACAGGGTGGGACACAGTCGTTCCCCCTTTCCACTCTGGCACAGGAGATTTGGAGATGGGCCATACCTCTCAGGATAGACCTGCTAGCGATTTCACCTACCAGGGAAGGACAATGTGGAGGCAGACTGGCTAAGCAGGCAGCTCAATGGGCACTAAACGCAGAAGCTTTTCCAGAAATGGGGAACTCCCACAATAGACCTGTTTGCAACACGCCAGAATGCAAAATGCCGAAGCTTCGCGTCCAGGCAACCAGATCAGCAATCCCAAGGGGATGCCCTATGGATAAGCTGGTCAAGGACATTTGCCTACGCTTTTCCGCCGATACCACTGTTACACAGGGTGCTCGAGAAATGCAGAACCAGCAACATGACACTGATCCTGGTGGCACCACAGTGGGCAAGGCAGACTTGGTTCTCCCAAATTCTAGAAATGGCTCAAGGGAATCCCCACAGATTCACAAGAAGAAAGGACCTGCTCTCCATGCAGAACGGAGAGGTTCTACATCCAGAGCCAGAAAGCCTCAGCCTGGCGGCATGGCTCCTGAAGAGTTAGTTTGCGGACCTTAGATTGCCTCCAAGCACTATGCGAGTGCTGCGAGAGGCAAGGAGACCAACTACACGCAAAAAATGGAAAAGATTTACAATATGGTGTGGCAAAAAAGGCCTGCAGAATAAAATGACAAAGGACTCAACAGTGCTGAGATACCTCACGCACCTTCTGAAAGTAACCTATGCTCCACCTCCCTAAGGGTACACCTAGCGGCGATAGTAGCCTACACAAGAGGGGAGAAGGGTGGAAGTTTCTGTACGTCGCAGGTAGTAAAGATTCATGGAAGGAGCGAAACTAATCGCGCCACCTAAAAGGTTGCCGCCGCCGGCATGGAACCTCAACGTGGTCCTGACGGAGCTTATGAAAGCACCATTTGAACCCATACATAAGGCATCAATGCAAATGTTGACTATGAAAACTGCATTTCTGGTAGCCATAACCTCGCTACGCAGGGTGAGCGAACTGCAAGCACTAACGCTACAAGAGCCCTACATACAGATACACAAGGACAGTGTTGTCCTGAGAACGGACCCACACTTCATGCCTAAAGTCGTGTCGGCATTCCATTTGAACCAGAGTATTCAGATACCGAGTTTCTTTCAAAACCCAACTTCGAACGCAGAAAAGGCTCTACACACTCTAGACGCTAGGAGAGCACAGAAAAACTCAGCAGCTCTTTGTGTCCTTTGCATCAAGCTTCATGGGAAGACCTGTGACAAAGGGCACCATTGCTAGATGGATTGCACTAACTATACAGTCCTGCCACAAACAGGCAGGACAGGAGCTAACGGAGGGGCCTCAAGCTCACTCCACAAGGAAGAAAGGGGCAACCATTGCCTTTCTGGCAAACACGCCCATTCAGGACATATGCCTGGCGGCAACATGGGCTTCGGTGCACACGTTCACCAAGCACTACTGCGTGGACATACAGATGAACAAGGAAGCACAAGTAGGACAGAAGGTGCTTCAACACCTATTCAACGACCAACGCTCATCTACCACCCAGCCGCCACAAAGATAACAAACCGCTACAAAGTCTATGCACAGCTTAGTGAATCCAGAAAGATTCACACTGCAAAACGAATAGTTTCTTACCTGTCGGTGTAGTTTTGCAGCTTGAAGATCTTTCTGGATTTACTAGTGAACCCACCCACCTCCGCCAGGAAGATGAGGCTGGAGGAAGAGGGGGAAAAACAGAGAAGTACAGAAGGAATGAAATACTACAGAAAAGTGGACATATAATTTAATCATTCGCCTAGGGTTAAAAAAAAAGAGGAAAAAAAAACCCGAAGATGGCGCCCCAAAGGTGGGACTTCTGCAGGAAGCACGACGACGTCACGAGAGGTGCACCAAATGGTGGGACGTCGACGCCCACCTGGGCTATAAAAAAACAAAAGAAAGACTACGAATCCGGACCCAACCACCAGATCGCGGAATAATGCACAGCTTAGTGAATCCAGAAAGATCTTCAAGCTGCAAAACTACACCGACAGGTAAGAAACTATTTGTTATTTAAAGGGTACATTTTGTATGCTGGAGTTAGGGATTAGTGAACCCACTGCGAGCCCCTGGGCTAGCCCAGTGGTATTAGACTCCAAACCTCATCCACAGGGTGGAAAGAGAAATGGGGTTCTTTGTGGACTATAGAGAACGCCACTCTGTCACCAAGAGAGATGCTCAGCCTATCCCGAGAGCTGATGAATTAATAGATACGTTAGGTGCAGCCAAATTAGTACATTTGACTTAACTGCAGGGTACTGGCAGTTTTGCATGGCACCAGAAGCAAAAGAAAAGACCTCATTCTCCACACCTGATGGGCATTATCAGTTTACTGTTCTGCCTTTTGGTTTAAAGAATGCCCCTGCCACCTTCCAAAGGTTGGTGAATCAAGTCCTTGCTGGATCGGAGTCGTTTAGTACATCTAGTTGATATTGCTGTCTTTAGCTCCACCTGGCAGGATCATCCGATCCACCTTGGGAAGGTTTTAAAAGCCCTGCAGGCTTAACGATCAAGGCATCCAAATGCCAGATAGGGCAGGGAATAGTGGTATACTTGGGCCACCTTGTTGGTGGAGGCCAAGTGCAACCCCTACAACCCAAGATCCAGGCTATCCTGGACTAGGAAGCTCCAACAACTCAGACCCAAATAGGGCATTCTTTGGCTTGACTGTGTACTACAGGAGGTTTGTGAAGGGATATGGGTCCATTGTGACTCCCCTCACAGAACTCACCTCCAAGATGCCCAAAAAGGTAAATTAGAAAGTTAGCTGTCAAAAGGCTTTTGACACCCTGCAAGAGGCAATGTGCTCAGCACCAATTCTCAAAGCTCCAGACTATACCAAGCAGTTCATGGTGCAGACTGATGCCTCTGAGCTGTGGTTAGGAGCGCTCCTATCTCAGACCATTGATGAAGGCCAAGACCAACCTGTAGCTTTTATAAGCAGAAGGATTCTCCACAGGAAGCAGCTTTGGAGTGCCATTGAGAGGGAGGCCTTTGCTGTGGTTTAGTCAATGAAGAAGCTGAGACCATACTTGTTTGTTACTCACTTCCTTGTTCAAACTGACCACATACCTCTCAAATGGCTAATGCAGATGAAAGGGGAAAATCTTAAATTTTTCAGGTGATCCATCTCCCTACAGGGAATGGACTTTATAGTGGAACACAGCCCAGGGACTGCCCATGCCAATGCAGATGGACTTTTCAGGTTCTTCCACTTGTATCAATCAATCGGTGCATTTATAAAGCGCCCTACTTACCCGTGAGGGTCTCAAGGCGCGGGGGGGGGCGCTACTGTTCGAAGAGCCAGGTCTTGAGGAGTTTTCTGAAGGCGAATATGTCTTGGGTCTGCCGTAGGTAGGTAGGAGGGGTGTTCCAGGTTTTGGCGGTGAGGTAGGAGAAGGATCTGCCGCCGGGGGTTGTTCGTTGGATGCGGGGGACATCGGCGAAGCTGGCGGAGCCGGCGGGTGGGGGTGTAGAAGCTGAGTCTGGTGTTCAGGTAGGCTGGTCCGGCATTGTGGAGTGCCTTGTGGGTGAGGAGCTTGAAGGTGATCCTCTTGTTGACGGGTAGCCAGTGTAGGTCTCAGGTGGGCCGTGATATGGCTGCGGTGGGGGACATTGACGATTAATCCGGCTGAGGCGTTTTGGATGTGTTGTAGTCATCATAGGTGTTTGGCTGGGATTCCTGCGTAGAGTGCGTTGCCGTAGTCCAGACTGCTGCTGACTAGGGCCTGTGTCACCGTTCTTCTTGTTTCGGTCGGGATCCACTTGTAAATCCTGCGGAGCATGCGGAGAGTGTTGTAGCAGGAGGAGGAGACGGTGTTGATCTGCTTAGACATGGAGAGGGAGGAGTCTAGGATGAATCCTAGGTTGCGTGCATGGTCAGTGGGTGTTGGTGGTGTTCCCATTGTGGTTGGCCACCAAGAGTCGTCCCAGGCTGAGGGGGTGGGTCCGAGGATGAGGGCCTCCGTCTTGTCCGATTTCAGCTTAAGGCGGCTGCTCCTCATCCAGTCGGCGTCTGCCTTCATTCCCTCGTGGAGGTTGGTTTTGGCGGTGTGTGGGTCCTTGGTGAGGGAGAGGATGAGCTGGGTGTTGTCGGCGTAGGAGATGATGTTGAGGTTGTGATGGCGGGCGACTTGTGCGAGGGGGGCCATGTAGACGTTGAACAGCGTCTGGCTGAGGGAAGATCCCTGGGGGACGACGCAGATGTAGGTGGCTTTGGATCGGAAGGGTGGGAGGCGGACGCTCTGGGTTCTGCCAGAGAGGCAGGACGTGGTCCAGTCGAGGGCCTTCTCTTGGATTCCGGCTTCCAGGAGGCGTGTCTTGAGAGTGTGATGGCAGACCGTGTCGAAGGCGGCTGGCAGGTCTAGGAGAATGAGGGCTGATGTTTCGCCTTTGTCTAGTTGACGCCTGATGTCTGTGGCGGCGATGAGGGCTGTCTCGGTGCTGTGGTTTCGTCTGAAACCGGATTGGGATGGGTCCAAGATGTTGTTGTCTTCCAGGTGGCGGGCCAATTGCATGTTTACGATGTTCTTGGTGACCTTTGCCGGGAACAGGAGCAGGGAGATGGGCCTGAAATCCTTGGGGTCCGCCTTGGGCTTCTTGAGGAGGGTGTCGATTTCGGCGTGCTTCCAGCTTTCCGGGAATGTTGCTGTTTCGAAGGAGATGTTGATGACCTTCCGTAGTTGGAGTGCGATGGCTGCGTCTGCTTTGTTGAAAATGTGGTGTGGGCACAGGTATGACGGGGATCCTGAGTGTATGAAGTTCATGGCCTTGCGTGTCTCGTCGTCATTGACGTTGGACCAGGAGGTCAGGCGGTTGGAGCTGGTGGTGTTCGTAGGGGAGGTGGAGTCTGGTGTAGTCTGGGCGCTCGTGGTGTTGAAGCTGTCGTGGATGTCAGCGATCTTGCGGTGGAAGAAGATAGCGAGTGATTCGCACAGTTCTTGTGAGGGTGGGATGTCGTTGGTGCTGGGGTTGGAGAGTTCCTTAACGATGCTGAAGAGCTCTTTGCTGTCGTGTGCGTTGTTGTCCAGGCGGTCTTTGAAGGAGGATCTCTTGGCTAATCTGATGAGGTGGTGATGTCTGCGGGTGGCGTCCTTGTGGGCTGCGTGGTTTTCCAGTGTGCGTTCATGGAGCCATATTTTCTCCAGTTTCCGGCATGCGCGTTTGAAGGTCTGGAGTTCGTTGGTGAACCAGGTGGCTCTCTTGCTGGTGTGGCTGTTGGATGGTTTCTTGAGTGGGGTGAGGGTGTTGGCACAGTCGTCGATCCACTGTCTGAGATTGTGGGCTGCGGTGTCTGGGTTGATGGGGTCGGTGGGTGGGTCCTAGGTGAGGGTGGCGGTCAGTTGGTCTTCGGTGACTTTGCTCCAGCAGCGGCGAGGTAGCTGTTGGGGTGTGGTGGTGCGTGGTTGGTTTCTTGAAGGTGAAGTGGATGCAGCGGTGGTCGGTCCAGTGGAGTTCGGTGGTGTGGTTAAAGGCGACGTGGGTGCCTGTGGAGAAGACTGGGTCCAGCGTGTGGCCGGCGGCGTGGATGGGTGCGGTGACTAGTTGTCTGAGGCCGAGGTTGTTGATCAGGGTGGCGGAGTTGGCGTCGTCGTTCTCGAGGTGGAAGTTCAGGTCCCCGAGGAGGATGTAGTCCATGGAGGCGAGTGCGTGGGAGCTGGCAAGGTCGGCGATGGCATCGCTGAACTGAGCCCGGGGGGGGTCTGTAGAGGAGTGTTCCTCTGAGGGTGGTGTTGGGGTCGCTGTGAATCTGGAAGTGCAGGTGTTCGGCGGTGTTGAGGGTGTCTCTGTGGGTGGCGACCTTGAGGGTGGACTTGTGGACGTTGGCGCGATCCCTAAGGGTGATTTTGTAGCCGTCCGGAATGGCTATGGCGATGTCTGGCGCCGAGGAGTCGTTCCACCAGGTCTCGGTCAGGAAGGCCACGTCTGGGGCGGAGGTGTCGAACAGATCCCAGAGCTCGACGGCGTGTTTGTGTGCGGAACGGGTGTTGAGAAGTATGCAGCGGAGGTGGTTGGGTCCAGTCCTTGGGGGGGTTTGGTGGCTCTGTCGCAGGTGAAGCTGCAGGTGCGGCAGGAGAAGGGTCCGTTTTGGGGTGGCCCGGAAGCAGGTGTGGTTTCGGCCGGCGTTGTGTGTGGAGGGTGCTGGCGTCTTAGCGGAGTCTCGTGGTGTGGCGTTTGCGGGGTTCTGGCGCTGGGCACGTTCCGGGCGCAGACTGGCTTGCCTTAGGTGCGCCAGCTGCGCGGCCGCACAGCGTCCGGCATATATGGACGCTGAAGACTCTCTAGGAAAAGGTTAGTCTCGTCCTTTTGGTTGAGGGGGTGTGGGGGTTGTAAGAATGTGCCCTCTTTTTGCATGGTTGCCCCCATTTTTTGCTAAACTGCTGATGTACTTTCACTGAGTGTGCCCTGGGCTCCTGCCAAACAGGTACCCTAAACTGCATTAAAAACTAAACCCAATTGGCACTCTTTGGCCACAGGTCAGTCCCTTGTAAAGTGGGGTGCTGCCATTAAGGGTAAATGGTGCTGGGAGTTTCATTTAGAACTCCACAGTACGATAATGGCTGCACTGAAAACTGAAGTTTGGTATCAAACCTCTGAGCACCTTAAACCCACACTGATGCCAGTGTGGGATTTAATGAAAAATGCACACAGAGGGCATCTTAAAGATGCTCCCTGAAAAACGACCTACAACTAGTGTCCAGGCTTAGTGGCTGCTTTCAGCTTCCACCACGGACAGGTTTCTGGACCCCTGGGTCGAGAGCCTGCGATCTCGGGGGCCTGAAACAAAGCACATCTTGGGACGAGGTGCCAAGCCTCCTCCGCCAGGATGGGCAGGGTCCACGAAGGGGAACCTTCAAAGGCTTGCCACATTTGTGAGCTTCCCCAGGCCTTTTGCTGCTCCCAGCAACTGGTCCCCACTGATTCTGACCCCCACTTTGGGTGGGAGAACTGGCAGATAAACCAAGCGAGGGAGGGAGGTGTGCACACCTCTGCAAACCCCACCCCTCAGGTGGGGGAGGCAAGGTGAAGCACAACTCAGTCCCCATCTGAGGGGAGTGAGATAGGGGTGTACCCTCCCCAGGGAAGGGACCCATTAGTCTGAACCTTTTACCCATCTGTAACACCCCTTAATCTAGTATTTAGTGGCACCCCTGAACCTTGCCTCTTCAGACAATAAACTACAAGAAGAAAAGGAGGACCGAACAGCCGTGCCGAAGCTAAGAAGAGGACACCCACTGACTTGGGCCCCAGCCCTACTGGCCTGCCCCCAACTCGAACCTGCAGAAGCAAAACTCGTGTGTCCAGCAGCCTCAAGAACCCAGAGGACCTGACCTCCCCTCCCTTCAAAAGAAAAGGCTGTCTCCCGTGAACACCGGATTTGTTCACCAACAGACTCCAGCTCTGGCAAAATCCGTGAGTCTGCACCAGACGCCCACAGCCCGAGTTTGAGTGGACCAACACCACGAGGAGGTCTCCACGACGATCCAGACACGAGATCCAGTGATTCCCCAACCTGCCTCCAGTTGACGCCTGCAGCCTAAATCCGGAAGGTCCCCCCCCCCCCAACCGCGACCAGGAGCTGGTAAGAAGATCCGACGCTAAAAGACACTCCTGCACCAGAGGCCCCATGGCCTTGGGTGGCCAACCGGTGGTGTCAAACCAACCCCTAGCATCCCAACTTACCTTTCCACGTGGTGTTTGCTCCCAGAAGACCTTTTTCCCCGAGCCTGCAGTGTTTGCAAACCGGAGAAACCCCATTGAAAGCTACAGGGTGCCCAATGCCAAAACAGCACAATGCACCTGGCTGCCCCAGTGCTGCTGAAGGTGCACCTTTTGTGCTGGCTTGAACCCCTATTTGCCCTGAGCTGACGTCCAGGAGCTTTGCTCCCACAACCTTGTGGCCTGCTCGTAAGGAGCAACCAACTGGAGGCCCCCTATCCCCCATTGGATAACATTAGGCCTCAGAACTCTGTACCCAGTTGCCCTAGTACTGCTGAGGGTGTAACAAGAGAGCATCCTTGACCCTGAGGGACCCCAGAGTCTAACCCCATGAACCCAACTCCCACAACAAAGTACTTACCTTTTAACCGATAACACTATTTCCTCCCATAGGATAACATTGACTGTTTTTCTATGAAAAAGTTTGTGTAGAGTTGGAAAATCTATAAAAGTCTTTAAAACTGTAACCAAATAACAAACGCGCTTTTACTTACCTGTTTACAGGAAATGTCCCAGTGCAGTATCCAGGTATATTACACTGTGTAAGAAAAGTAATAATCTACTTGAGATTCTATTGAAAAGCCAATACAAAGTACATGTACAATAATTCAAAGGATTGCATTACAAGTAGTTCTACTGTAAGCAGACCATAGTGTGTATATATAAAACTACAATTCAAAATGTATACAAACTGTATTATTACTGCAAAGTATAAAGGACTTACCTGTGCCAGGCTTGCTTGGTTCTAGGAAAATAAAATAACAAAGAATATTGTATACAACACCAATTGGTCTGAGTTCAGTCTGAGTGTGTGACAGTCATTTGCTGATTGTGTGTACAACAAATGCTTAACTCTACCCTCTGATAAAGCCTTACTGCTCGCCCATACTACCACAAATTGAGAGTTAGGTGCTATCTACTTTTACCTCTGCCTACCT
Organism: Triturus cristatus; assembly: GCF_964204655.1. Classification (NCBI taxonomy): domain Eukaryota; kingdom Metazoa; phylum Chordata; class Amphibia; order Caudata; family Salamandridae; genus Triturus; species Triturus cristatus. Next base: position 825,226,257 of record NC_140584.1, on the reverse strand, counting down.
TTGGGGTTCCACTGGACTCTGTGCACACTACACCTCACTTTGGTACATTATATACAGAGCCAGCTTCCTACAGTGGTTACCTCCAGAAGATCTTCGTCCCCGAGCCTACAGTCTTTTTTGCAACTGGAGAATTCCCATTGAAATCAACAGGGCACGTGATGCCAAAACAGCACCCTACATATAGCTGCCACTGCAGGTGTACTTTGGGTGCCAACTCTGATCCCCCTTAGCCCTGAGCCTAACACCAGGAGCTTTGCTCTCACAACCTTGTGGCCTGCTCGTGAGTAGCAGTCTACCAGAGGCCCCCCTATTCCCCATTGGATAACATTGGGCCTCAGCACTCTGAACCCGGCCGCCTTAGTGACGCTGAGGATGTTTTAAGGGTGCATCCTTGACCATGGGGGAACCCTGGTTCTAACCCTAGAATACAAACTCCCACAGAGTACTTACCTGTTAACCAATAACCATATTTTCTCCATAGGAATACATTTAGGGCCAGATGTACGACGGGATTTTGCATGCACAAACTTGTTCGTAGCCCATTTGCGCATGCAAAATCCCGGTGGGCCATGTACTAACACTATTTTGCGAGGCGCAAAATAGTTTTTAACGACGCGCAATTAGGAAGGGGCGTTCCAAGGGCGTCCCTTCCTAATTGCGACTCGCAGCCCTATGTATGATTGTTTTTGACCGCAGTTGCGGTCGCAAAACACTTGCAATTTACCATCCACTTCAAGGGTGTGGTAATGCAGTCGCAAATGGGAAGGGGTCCCCGGGGGCAGGTAAACTCGAACTTCTGGTGATACGTTGGACCTTGCACCCACCACCTTTTCTCCTAAAGGAGATCCCCGAAATACGCTTGTAAATTCTTGTATGGAGTATGTTTCTTTCTCCATTGGAAAGCATTACCACATAAAAACACGCATGTAAAAATTGATATCTCAAAGTACTTAACCAATTACTAAGTTCTTGGTGTTAAAATATATATAAAAATACCTGTTATTTTTGTAAAATTGGTCTAGAGTTTCTTCTTGAGTCTCATTAATTAAACAAATGTTTCTACCCTCTGATAAGCCTAAACTGCTCGCCCACACTACCACAAGAGTATTTGGTATTAATTTAGACCCTGTAAGCCAATATGGGTCGCCTGGACTTTCTCGAAAATGTAACTTTGCATAAAAAGCCAGCTTCCTACACAATCCAGAATATATTCCTGATCATATTTCTCAGATCAGCCCCTGCAAGAAACACTTTTCTTAACCCTACCGGCCGCAGCCCCACTTGGGAGCTGTTAGGCCCACCCTCCACCTTAGCCATCCACACTCGCATCATGACTCTAGGTTGCCCAGTCATGACGCCCCTGCTTTCCACTGTCTGGTGCATTGCTTGCACCTTCATGAGGCCCTGTTTCGCCAGGGCCATACCCCCCTTCAACTAACATAGAGGCTACTGAAAAGCATACTATATACCATTCATTTGTTGTTCTCTCACAGAGCAATTACAACCATTTTTACAATACAAAAACAACCCTCGCTGAACTTCTCCCTCCCAAATCTTCCCATTCCCTCAATTGAATTAAAATTCAGAAAGTAAATGTTCGAGGCATGTGTGCTGTAGATACACATGCTTTGCATACTCCTGCCATCTAGTGTTTGGCCCTGATGTTTGCAAGTTGTTTTTCTTCAAAGAAGTCTTTCCTAGTCAAGAGGTAAGGTGACTCCTCCATTCGGTGATAGTGCGCATGGTCATTGACTCCATTGTTAGATTGTTTTTTTCCGCCATCTGGTTCGAACGTGTATTGCTGCACTCTGTTTTTAAACCGTTCTTCGGGTTCCCTTCGACAGTATGGTTTCCGTATGCGTTTCCCACTTCTCTGCTTATCGTTTAGACATCGGAATCTATTATCGATTGGAAAGCTTAGGCCGGCCTTTGAGGCCTAGCCGCCCCCCGTCATCTCTCCATCGATGGACCTGACTCAGTTTAAATTGTCCTTGGTGCCACGCGAAGTATCCACGCACCTATTCACACGAAGTGTGCAACTTGTGCCTGTCTTTGGATCACAATCAAGAGGACTGCAATGCTTGAAGATCGTACCGATCACAACACCTGGGGGAGTGGGCACAATCCCTAATCCTGATTGGGGAGTGCCTGCCATCTGCAAGATGGTGGCACTGAACAGTGAGCTTCACCTCGCCTCCCTCACCTGAGGGCTGGGGTTGTACTTATTTTTACCGCCTGTTTTTCTACCATAAAGGAGGGGAGACAGGAAGAGGGCCTGCTCCTGATAGCAGGAGAGGCTCGGGTCGCGTTACAAAGGTGGCAGGGCCTTTGAAGCTCCCCTGCCACAGATGGCTCTTTCTGGCCTGGGGGAAGGTGTGACCACCTCAGGAAAGGCTTTGTTTGAGTGGAGGCTCCCACCCCAGGGGTCCAGAAACATGTCTCATGGTGATGGGCTGCTGTGTACTATGTTGATTCTTCACTCCATTTTGCACCAACACACGCAGCCTGCAATTGCTATGCGCATGTGTGTAGGTACAGGGCCTCTAAGGGTGGCACAAAAAGTGCTGCAGCCTTTAGAGGCCTTTCCTGGCCACAGTTCCCATAGTACCTTTTACAAGGGACTGGCATGTGGCCAGAGGTGCCAATTTGGGAAGGAACACAGGCCCTGGAAACCTGATTAGCAAGGTCCCAGGGCACATCAAGTGCATCAGTAGTCTGGCCTAAAGTGTGTGTGGGGGGGGGGAGGTGCGCGCTTTACTGCAGCAGAAACCCAGTTTCCTACAAGTAGGAACTGCATAGGGTTTGGAAGACTAACTGGTGTAAGAGGGAGTGCAACATAAATTGTGATTGCTGGATGGAATTAATGGCACAATCTTAATTAACAAGTCTTTGTTATTCAAGGGCATGTTGTTGTGCTGTGGGGTCAATGTTACACCAGACCATGTTACCTTTCGGCACTAAACAGCCTGACATACAACATTTGTATTTGTAAATCATGTCTGCATATTGTCTTCTGAATTTTTGCGAATGGAAAGGAATTTACAAATCGACCCATGTACTAGTGGAGCGATTCACAAAATTCAAAATCGTAGGGTATAGCGATCAGTCTTCATCAATAGGTAGGTCACGAATTTCGACTCCGTATGATTGAATACCATCAAAAGTATGGTGACCTGCAGACAACAGTTTCTGTGATCTCATTTTAATTAAAAAAACTTTAATTGCAGCCCATTTTTCTGAAAACAGAATTGGATTTCAAAAAACATTTTTTCTTGGTTTTTTTAATTTTATTTTAGAGCGGTTAGTGGTTCCCTGGGCCACTGTTGCGAAATAGAGCCCCTTCCCTTTAGCAAATATGTTAACACCAATCTTTGAAGTCAGTAACTTTTCAATGTTTTGCGGCCGGATTAGTCACAGAACGTTGATGCATCCCTTAAAAAAAATCACTATTTGGAATGGACACCCAAAACTTTGTTTTTTTTAAGCCCATTGTGTAATTTGAGAACCTGTTAACAAATCTCAAAATGTGTTTAGTACATATACATCCATTTTACAGTTGCAAACCCTGTTATTTTGAAATTCGCAGGCATTGCGACTGCAAAACGGCTTTACATCATGCAGATAATGCCATTTCAGTGGCAGTCTTTCTGACCAGAGTAGGGAAAGACATAATAGTTTACAAGTTCACTATTAGTCCGGGGGTACTATACTATCCTTTGGCAGTCCGTGTTAGTTAAGCATGCAATTCCTTAGATATTCTGTAACAGAACAAAACTGGGATAGAAGCCCAACTGACATGCCTCTTCAGGCAATTATGCAAGTGCTCTCTCATTGTTGGTGAAATTACATGAGCTTGGTTCAAGCCGTTCATACAGATTTTAGTCATTTGTTGAATGATGGGTACCTTAGTGCAAAATAATAACTAAAAGTAAAATTACTTAAGCAATTTGTTTTACTCTTAATGTGATTTGTACAACTCGTGTCTCCACTTCTCTACCGATTGTCTAGATTCCTAGAGGAAAATTCAACGTTTCCCTTCTTTAAATCAGCTTTTGTAAGTCCCGCTAATGGCTTGCTCTTTTGTTTTAGTCCATTTTTGCATATGTTTTTTGCTGGAGATGCTGCCTGTACCTTAAATTCCATCCTATGCCCTATTAGGGTTATGGCTTCTCGCTGTCCAGTGGTCTGGGATCCATAAAATCAGTGGATTCTCAATGTCTTTTTTTTGTATCACTGTGAATCGAGGTCAAATGGATTCTAAGGTTATGATGCTTGGTTGTTTTGTTAATTTGCTTGTGTTTTTGTAGTTATTTTGGTTGACTGAGCATGCTTGGATTTATGCATCATTTGGATCTGAAGTGCCTGTTTGTGCGTGTTTATAAATGATTTGCTGTGGCTTTGTGGGAAGCAGTACGTTTTTACGCCCTTGGTATTTGTTGTTTTTAGGAGAAACCACTCTTCTAATGCACAATTGGTGACTACCGAAGATAAAGTTGCTAATGTACTTCTTTCAAACTACAAAACAACAAAACATGACAATAGCTAATTCTGGCAGCATGTTTTTCTCATCTGGAAGTAGTGTTTAATCCTTTTAAGATTTTAGACATTCAACACGTACTCCAGACCACAGTTTGCAAATTATGACGTGATTGAACTTGCGTGTTTATTTATTTTTAAGAAATTCTGCCACTTGCCTTCATAGGCGGCGTCATTTGTGCTGCTGGTACATGTTCATCGGTACATGCCTTCACAAAGTACTACTGCATGGACAATTGTGAGAAAGTGGCTCTGTATATACTGTTCCCAAATGGGTACAGGGTGTACAGAGTCCACAGTCCCCAGAGGTTTGGCAGAGGCTAAAGTTGGATATAACCTTACTCTCTAAAGTGGTAGCTTGGTCGAGCAGTAAGGCAGTACTTCTAGCTCTTCTTCGGATTTCGGAATCTGGGGAAGGAAGGTTCAGGGTGCCCCTAAATACTAGATTTAGGGGCGTTACAGGTAGGTGAAGGGCAGGGACCAATGGGTTCCTGTCCTGGGGTGGGTACACCACCTAGCCTGCCTCTCTCCTGTGGGAGGGGGGCAGTAGCCTAGTCCTGATTGGGCAGGGCTTCCCATCTTCAAGATGGCGATAGCCCGGAGATGTGCTTCACCTCGCCTCCCCCACCTGAGAGGGGTGGGGTTGGCAGGCTGGCACACCCCCTGTCCTTATTTGGGGTTTCCGGCCAAGCTTCCTGCCAGAGTAGGGTGTTGCAGTGGCCTGGGGAAGCTCACAGAGGTGGCATGCCTTTGAAGCTTCCCCCTGCCCATCCTGGGGGAGTAGATTTAGCACCTCGCCCAGGATGTGCATTGTGGCAGGCCCAGGAGAGCAGGGGCTCTCCTACCCAGGGGGTCCAGCAACATGTCTGCTCTGTGGCAGCCTAGGCAGCCTCAGAACAGACGTGGATGGTAGGTTGGGTTTTAGGGGGCATCTCTAAGATGCCTTCTGGGGTGCTTGGTACATTAAATCCAACACTGGCATCAGTGTGGGTTTAATGTGCTGAGAAGTTTGATACCAAACTTCTTAGTCTTCAGTGTTGCCATTATGGTGCTGTGGAGTTCATGTTTGGCGAGTTCTCAGCACCATGTACTCTTAAATGGCAGCACTGCACTTACAGTGCCCGGAATGGACCTGGGTACTGTAGGGGCACAGGGCTTCTGCGCCCACACCACTGACATAGGCCACCCAGCTAGAGGGGTGGCTGATGTATGCCATGGCAGTGTAGGTGGTGGGCATGGCACACAGGTATGTGTGCCATGTCGACTCTTCGTTTTGTCTTGTACCCAGACACCCAGCCTGCAAGGGCAGTGTGTGTGTAAGGGTACAGGGCCTCGAAGGGTGGCACAATGAGTGCTGCAGCCCTTAGAGGCCTTCCCTGGTCACAAGGCCCTGGGTACCTAGGGTACCATTTACCAGGGGCTGACATGTGGCCAGGGTTTGCCAATTTGTGTTTTAGGGAAGGAACCTAGGCCCCTGATTGGCAGGAGTCCAGGGCATGTCTGCTGTGTGGCAGCCTCAGAACAGATGTGGATGGTAGGTTGGGTTTTAGGGGGCATCTCTAAGATGCCCTCTGGGGTGCTTGGTACATTAAATCCAACACTGCCATCAGTGTGGGTTTAATGTGCTGAGAAGTTTGATACCAAACTTAGTCTTCAGTGTTGCCATTATGGTGCTGTGGAGTTCATGTTTGGCGAGTTCTCAGCACCATGTACTCTTAAATGGCAGCACTGCACTTACAGTGCCCAGGAATGGACCTGGGTACTGTAGGGGCACAGCGCTTCTGCGCCCACACCACTGACATAGGGCACCCAGCTAGAGGGGTGGCTGATGTATGCCATGGCAGTGTAGGTGGTGGGCATGGCACACAGGGATGTGTGCCATGTTGACTCTTTGTTTTGTCTCGTACCCAGACACCCAGCGAGGGCTGTGTGTGTGTGTGAGGTACAGGGCCTCTAAGGGTGGCACAATGAGTGCTGCAGCCCTTAGAGGCCTTCCCTGGTCACAAGGCCCTGGGTACCATTTACCAGGGGCTGACATGTGGCCAGGGTTTTGCAATTTGTGTTTTAGGGAAGGAACCTAGACCCTGGGCACCTGATTGGCAGGAGTCCAGGGCACACTCAAAGTACATTCAGCAATAAGTGGGGGCATACCATGCAAGAAAGATGGCACTTTCTCACAACAATCGTATCAACAGAGAAGCAGGAGTGGTACAAACAGTACTTAAGCATTTGTAAACACCTCCTATAAAGACCCTGGCCAACCCACAGGAGAGAAGAACACTCTTTAATCCATGCACATCATGTGAATCCAGAAAAGATTCACGCTGCTAAGCGAACGGTTACTTTCTAGTAGGAGTAGGAGTCGTGCTGCTAAACGAAATGGTTACTTAGTAGGAGTAGTTTTGCAGTTTGAAGAATTATCTGGATCCACATGCAACCCACCCACCTCCACCAGTTGAGATGTATTTGCAAACTCCACTCCAGAGAATACTGACAAACCTTGGGAATTAAAAAGAATCTGAAGATGGTCACTGCATCAAGAGATTTCTAGGGCATACGTTAAGCTTAACACAAGGAGGGGTTTAACTCCAAATGTTCGATGCCCATGTGTGAGAAGGTGGTTCTGACCCTCTTATCCGCCTGGATTTTTTGCTTTTTAAAAGCCTGGATTTTTAACTTTTACTGTAGGGGAGTCTCATAACCCGTGACTCACCCATGGTAAAATGGACTGCACATGTTTTCCTCTAGTCAACGCCTTTTAAGATAGTTGAGCAAGTCCAACCGAAGTATCCCCATTGAAATCAACATGGCAACCGATGCCAAAAAAGCACCCTGCGCCGCTGCAGGTGTACTCTGGGTGCTTTGCCCTGAGCCTAACACCAGGAACTTTGCTCCCACAACTTTGTGGCCTGCTCATGAGACTCCACCAACTGGAGGCCCCCTATTCCCCATTGGATAACATTGGACCTCAGCACCCAGCATCCTTAACCCTGGGGGAACCCTGGTTCTAACCCCAGAATACCAACTCCCCCCAACCAAGTACTTAACCTGATAACCATATTTTTGCAGCGTGAATCTTTCTGGATTCACTATGCTGTGCATTGTGCATTATTCCGCGGTCTGGTGGTTGGATCCGGAATCGTAGTCTGTTTTTTTTTTTTTTTTTTTTTTTTTTTTTTTTAATGTAGCCCAGGTGGGTGTCGGCGTCCCACCATATAGTGTACCTCTCGTGACGTCTGCACGCTTCCTGCGGAAGCTCCCACCTCGGGGCGCTATCTTCAGATTCTTTTTTCCGCAGTTGGGTCTGGATCGTCACCGTGAAGCTCCAGAGTTTTTGGGGAAGAAAAAAAGAAAGCACGAGTTTCATCGAAGAAGTAGTGGAGGAAGACTACAGAAAGGAAGCTCAACAAGCCGGAACGATGAAGGAGGAGAACCTCGATCTTCGACGTCCAACGGAGAATGCGCACTCGGGGACACTGAGCGCAGGAATGGACAAGACACCCTTTAAATTCTGCCGTAACTTCCACCATAAATACGCGCAGAAGGACCAGCACCCGGTCTGCAATCTTTGCCTGCCGGTCGACCACGAGAGCAAAGACAAACGCCTGTTCCGCCTTCACACCGAAGACACTCTGGGTTAGAGAGAGACAGAGGAGAGCGAATTACAACATGCAGGGCAAGGGACGGGCCCCATCGCTGTACGAACTGGGCCTCTCCACCGACTATTAAGACAACGTCGCCGAGGGACCAGATGACTTCACGGTCGCAGAGACATGATAAGAAAACGTCTGATAAGGTAGGAGAGACGTCAAACTAAACCCTCGACAGGGCCCCGAAAGCCTGAGTCACTCTCGAAAAACAGTCAGTCCTCGAAAGGAGCACCGGCGCCGAAAAATTCGACAGCAGCTGCATCCAAGGACGAAAGGGCTGGCGGATCCTTCAAAAAGGACTCCCAGGTGCCGAAGACCGGCGAAAAGCAAAGGTCGTCGAAGCAAGACCAAGAACTGGGGCGCTTGACTTCGAAGGAAAAGGTTGCGCCGGCGAAAAGAACCGCGCTCTACTCCGAACAGGCCTCACAGCTGGAAAAGAAGAGGCTCGAGGCAGAGATGGAGAGCATCCTACAAAGGAAAAAGGAGTTCGGCGAAAAAATGAGAATATTCACGATTCCCACGAAACCACTGTCGGTCATGACTTCGAGGAACAGGAAGAGTTCGACGCTGAAGAACTGTCAAACTCCGGGAGAAGAAGAGGACCTATACTTTGAGGGAGAGGAAGATGAGGACCAACAATCAAACTACGGATCGATGCCGTCGACGACACAGGACCTCGACGCCGAAAACCCGGAAGAGCCTGTGGAGACTTACCCTTCGAGGCCTTCGCCGCCAGATGACATTGGGGCCTACAATATGGTCATCAAAAGCGCAGCTGCAGCTTTTGGGGTCAAGCTGGAGGAAGAAAAGCCAAAAGCAGACTTTTTCCTGGAAACACTGCTCCCCATCCAAACTAGGAGCCAGTTTCTCCCCATGCTCCAAAGTGTCATGAACCAGGGGAAGGAGGCGTTCAAGGACCCAGCAACATGCAGGTCCATCACACCTAGGACGGAGAAAAAGTATAAGCACTCTTCACAGGACCCTCCCTACATCAAGGAATCCGTCACAGCGGACTCCATCATCGCGTCAACTGCCAGGAAAAGGGCTAATGTCCCGGCAACCTCTGGCCCACCACCAGACAAGGAAAGCAGGAGGATGGACCTGACTGTGAGGAAGATTGAGAGAAACGCGGCAATGCACTGGCGCATGGCGAACTCCAATGCCCTACTGAACAGACACCAATACCAACATTGGGACGAAATGGGGGACCTAATCAAGCACCTGCCTGAACAACACCAGCAAAGAGCCTTGCACCTGGTGGAGGAAGGGAAGAATATCGCAAATTCTTGCCTTAAAACGGCCTTAGATGGAGCCGAAACATCAAGCAGGTTGATGGCAATAGGGATAACGAAAAGAAGGCAGGCCTGGCTCAGGATCTCAGGCTTCAAGCCGGAAGTCCAGAACAACATTCTGAACATCCCTTTCAACGGGAAAAGGCTGTTCGGAGCCCCGGTGGATGAAAAACTCACCCAGCTCAAAACGGAGAACGAAACAAGGTCCACAGGGGCCCTGCAATTCAGAGGGATGCGAAGAGGTACCCCAACATGGAGACCATACGGAAGGGGCGGAAACCAGCCGGGAACGTCACACCAGACTTTCCAGCAGGGGCACCAAGGCGACAAGCGGGGGCAGCAGGGGCAGCAGAAACAAAATTGGCAGTACCAGCCTCGGGCCAGTCCTTTCGCAGTAGAACGGACGAGGGCGAAGACTAAGAGGGAGAGAACAACCCGCCTCAAAGTGACTCCGCCCGGCGAAGCGTGCTCACCCACAAGATCCCTCCGAGGGGAGAGCACAAAAAATTCAACAAGAGGGGGTTACACAGACCAAACGCCAACGAGCATGCAACACCAGTAGGCGGCAGGCTGAGATTTTTTCTTCAGGAATGGAAAAAGATAACATCCAAATGGATACTCAACATCATACAGTTTGGATACTGCATAGAGTTGGAAAGGAAACCAAAGTAAAGAAAATCCTCAGGATAGGAGCTAGTGCAACTCGTAGAGGAAGCACAATAGCTACTCCAAAAGGAGGCGATAGAACCAGTACCATTCAAAGAAAGGAACAAGGGAGTGTACCCAGACTACTTCCTGGTACCAAAGGTGGACGAAACACTAAGACCCATCCTGGATCTACGGTTTCTAAACCAGTACATAAGGACACAAAAATTCAAAATGACGTCCCTACAAGAGGTACTCCCTCAGATGAGACGGAGACTTAATGTCCACCTTGGACCTCCGATGCATACCTGCACATTCCAATGAACAGGCGACGCAAACATCTGTTAAGATTTACCGTCAACAAAGATCACTACCAGTTCACAACCATGGCATTCGGACTAAAGTCCGCTCCAAGGGTTTTCACAAAATGCCTGGCAGCAGTGGCGACGTACCTGCGGAGGGAAGGGATTCATGTATACCCTTATCTCGACGACTGGCTAATAAAAGCAAGTTCACGCGAAAGATTCGAGGAACACGCACAGCGGGTCACAAGGACGCTAACAAAGCTGGGACTCACCATACACTGGGGGAAATCCTCAATGGAACTGGAACAGGTGAAGATCTTCCTGGGAGGACAGATCAACACCATACAGAAAACAGTGATCCCCAGCGACAAGAGAACAATGGCACTGCTGAGGGAGACGTGCCTCTCCCAGACGGGGCGAGCTCTGACAGTGAGGACAGCAAGCAAGATGATGGGGATGATGGCGTCATGCATTCACCTAGTCCCCAATGTACGCCTGCACATGAGACCATTCCAGGAATGGCTGCAACAACAATGGTCACAAGCAACAAAGTTGGGAGGATCTAGTGGTTGTAACGCACACAGTGCAAGAAGAGATCGCGTGGTGGAACAAGGAGAACATAACAATAGGGAAGCCCTTGACACCACCAAGCCCAACGGTGACCATCACCACAGACGCATCCCAGATAGGATTGTTAAATGGTAGCGGCAGTTGTAGCCGATAACCCTTCAAGTATTGCCCGGTGGTAATCGCCTCTTATACCATTTGATGCTAAACAACAAAGAGGCAGGCGCCGGAGACTGGAAGGCAGGAAACAAAGTTTTATTCCGTCGGAGTGGAACACATCAGATCAGACAGCGAGGTATCGTCACGAGGTGCTCTAACCACATCTCTGAGGCCTGGCCTCTTATACACAGGTTTATGGCTTTATTGCAGGTTTATCATACATGGCACATTCTTGAGATCACTTTGATACATGAAAGAACATCCTCAGAATCCCGGCTCAGATCCGATCCCACACATAGATACAATAGAAGTCCCCACCCCACCCACAGTGGGAGATGGCTATCGCACAGCTGGACATTCCGTCAGTTCCCGGGGGTGTGTGCAACCGGTCGGGTCCCAGGGGGTGGGGGCCTTGATCTGCTGTAATCCCTTTGATGTGGGGTGTTTCCTTTACAGTAGGGGCAATAAACTGCATCCGCAGGGCTAGGTGATGGCCTGGGATCGGTTCGGACAATCGGGCGCGGAGGAAGGGGTTATCAGAAAGGATGTATGACCATGTATGGGATGAAAAGGAGGTGTTGGTCAGGCACGGGGTGCGATTCCATGGCAGGGTCGCACAGAAGGAGAGGTTTTACGGCCCATGTACGAGAGAGCGGGGGTGGCCAGCGCGCGGGGGAAGTTCGCAGCGCCTGAGGGGCGCGCTGGTGATCGGCAATGAGCGGGGAGAGAGAGAGAGAGTGTGGGGCGCCTAAAATGGCGGCCGTGCGTTCGCTGTGCGTGGCGCTGGGGAGAGGCAAGATGGCGCAGATAATGTTCAGTTACAAGCTAAATTTCCACAGGATGGGGCGCACATGTGAACAAGCTCGGAGTGAGGGGGTCTGTGGACTCCAGCAGATGCGGTCAGACACATCAACTACCTGGAATTGAAGACCGTATTCCTAGCCCTGAAGGCCTTCCAGAAAAAACTGTACAACCAGAAGGTGTTGATACAAACAGACAACACGACTACGATGTTCTACATCAACAAGCAGGGAGGAACACAATCATTCCCTCTATCTGACCTGGCTCAGGAGATTTGGAGATGGGCCATCCCACTCAAAATAGACCTGCTGGCCGTACACCTACCAGGGAAGGACAATGTGGAAGCAGACTGGCTCAGCAGGCAGACTTCAGCATCCCACGAGTGGGAACTCAATGGACAGGAAACGCAAAGGCTATTCAGAAGGTAGGGTACACCGACGATAGACCTGTTTGCAACACACCTGAATGCAAAATGCCAAAACTTCGCATCCAGGCAACCAGAAAAACAATCCCAGGGGAATGCCCTATGGATAAGCTGGTCAAAAACATTTGCCTACGCTTTTCCCCCAATACCACTGATACCCAGGGTACTCAACAAGTGCAGGACCAGCAACATGACACTGATCCTAGTGGTACCACAGTGGGCGAGACAGACCTGGTACTCATAAATAATGGAAATGGCAGAGGGGCCACCCCACAAGTTCACCAAAAGGAAGGACTTACACTCCATGCAAAACGGAGAAGTTCTACACCCAGAGCCAGAGAGCCTCAGCCTAGCGGCATGGATCCTAAAGACAGAGTTCGCACACCTTAAGCTACCACAAAGCACCATGCGAGTGCTCCGGGAGGCAAGGAGGCCAACGACACAAAAATGCTATGGGGAGAAATGGAAGAGGTTCACACAATGGTGCAGCAGAAAGAAACTGCAGAACAAGTTGACAAAGGAATCAACGGTGCTGAGATACCTTACACACCTACTAAAGGCTAAACTATGTTCATCCTCGTTAAGGGTACACCTAGCAGCGATTGTAGCTTACACACAAGGTGAGACGGGGGGGAAAGTTTCTTTACCTCACAAGTAGTAAAGAGATTCCTGAAAGGGGCGAAAAGGATAGCACCACCAAAGAGGATGCCACCGCCGGCATGGAACCTCATCCTGACAGAACTTATGAAGGCACCCTTTGAGCCCATCCACAAGGCCTCACTTCAAATGCTGACAATGAAGACAGCTTTTCTGGTGGCAATAACCTCCCTGCGCAGATTAAGCGAGCTACAAGCACTAACACTGCAAGAACCTTGCATCCAAATACACAAGGACAGGGTCGTAATGAGAACGGATCCACACTTCATGCCAAAGGTGGTGTCGGCATTCCATATGAGCCAGACAATTCAAATACCGAGCTTCTTTCAGATCCCAGCCACAAGCGTAGAAAGGGCACTGCACACTCTACACGCAAGAAGGGCGGTGATGCACTACATCGAGAGAACAAAGGAGCACAGGAAAACAAAGCAGTTTTTGGTGTTCTTCGCAACCAGCTTCCTGGGTAGACCAGTAACAAAAAGCACCATCGCTCGATGGATCGCACTGACGATACAATTCTGCCACAAACAGGCAGGGCAAGAGCTATCGGAAGGGGCACGGGCCCACTCCACAAGGAAGAAAGGAGCAACAATTGCTTTTCTAGCTAACACACCCATTCAAGACATATGCCTGGCGGCAACATGGGCTTCAGTGCACACGTTCACAAAGCATTACTGCGTGGATATACAAATGAACAAGGAAGCACAAGAAGGACAGAAGGTGCTTCAACATTTATTCAACGACCAACGCTAATCTTCCACCCAGCCGCCACAAAGATGACAAACCGCTACAAAGTCTATGCACAGCATAGTGAATCCAGAAAGATTCACGCTGCAAAATGATAGTTTTTTGTTTTACCTGTCGGTGTAGTTTTGCAGCTTGAAGATCTTTCTGGATTCACGAGCGAACCCACCCACCTCCGTCAGAAAGATGAGGCTGGAGCAGAAGGTGGAGAGACAGAGAATAGAGAACAAGAAGAGACTTTAAAAAAAGTGTAAAAGGATATGATTAAGGAGAAAATAATAAAATTGCCTAGGATTAAAAAAGAATCCGAAGATGGCGCCCCGAGGTGGGAGCATCCGCAGGAAGCGTGCCGTCATCACGAGAGGTACACCAAAATGGTGGGACGTCGACGCCCACCTGGGCTACAAAAAAAGGACTATGATTCCGGACCCAACCACCAGACCGCGGAATAATGCACAGCATAGTGAATCCAGAAAGATCTTCAAGCTGCAAAACTACACCGACAGGTAAACTATTTGTTTCTCCATAGGAATACATTTCTTGTTTTTCATTGAAAATCTTTCTAAGTGTGGAGTTGATTTTGTATGAGAACTTGAAAAAGTGCAAATAACTAAACTGCTTGCTTACCTTTTCGCTAGGAAATGTCCCAGTGTGATATCTAGGCATATCACAGAGTAGAAAAAGTAATACATAAAGTAATCTGTAAAGTAATCTAACAGTAATTTCCACTGTATTGAAAAGATTTACAAACCTGTAACAGACATTTTCATTCAGCCTGCTTGTATTGTTCAACCTGCCTTGAAAAGTACCACTTACACTTACCTGTACCAGTCTTGCTTGGTTCTAGATAATAAATAGAAGTAAAGAAAATGTAAATACTAACAAATTGGTCTGAGTTCAGTCTTTGAGTGTGTGACATCATTTGCTGCTTGAGTGTGTACAACAAATTCTTAACACTGCCTTCTGATAAAGCCCTACTGCTCGCCCACACTACCACAAATGGAGAGTAAGGTGCCATCTACTTTTACCTCTGCCTACCTTTGATCTCTGTGCACACTATACCTCATTGTGTGTATATACAAAGCCAGCTTCCTACAACTTGCCCACCTCCCTAGTGGAACCAGGAGGGTTACCAACAGAATCAAAAGATAGCAACAAGGTACGTACTCTTTCATTGTGAACTTTTGTTTCACTCATAGAAAAATCAGCATGACTCCTCGTCTGGTTGACCCAAAAAAAAGAGAAGTAAAATTGGTAATGTTTGCTGACCCAACCATCAGATGGCAGAATGCCCAACATATGAATCCAGACTATCCTGAAGTTGCAGAGCAATTGTTCTCAAGTATTGGCTCTTCCATATATTCACATGCTTGAATCATTCCCTGTCAACGTGGGAGTCCTAGTGTACTATAATAAAGCAATGGGTATTACTATCATACAGAATGGTAATGAGCCATAGGTTTTATATAGCCTATGTTTGTAGACCAAACTGCAAGTGTTAACCTATCAGGCGACAAAACTCCCTAGAACACTCCCAGGAAAGGCTGAATCCTTCAGATTTTGTTCCACACGTCGGTGGTATCAAAGGAATTTACTTCCAAAAAGCATCATGTTCGAGGCATACGAGCTGCAGATTGTACACTGTGCATAGATCGCCATCTGGTGTTGGGCTCGGATGCTTGCACCTTGTTGTCTTGGAAGAAGTCTTTTGTAGTCACAAGATAAGTGACTCCTCCCTTGGACGATAGTGCGCATGGGCATCGACTTCATCCTCAGATTGTTTTTTTCCGCCATCTGGTTCGGATGTAAATTCTGTGCTCGGGTTCGGCACCATATTCTCCAAACCTTTTTGACACGCAAACAATCCTAAACTCGACGGTATTCTATTTGATCGCGTGATCTTCGACGCACTCCTCAAATATTTGATTCCGGTCGTCGACGCGGGCCGCTGGGCCTATCTACGTCGTTCGGGCCTACGGCTCATGTAAAGGACTCCATTCAAAAAATGCCCCCAGTGTGGAGCTAAATTCCCACACAGTGACCACCACAAGGTCTATAACCTGTGTCTCTCGCCCAAGCATGACCAGAATAATTGCTAGGTCTGCGCCTCCTTTCGATCCAAAATGTCCATCCGTGATCGCCGGGCCAGATGACACATCATGGCGCAACAAGCAGCTCCGGTACTGGTGGACATCTTCGATGACTGCCCCGATGTCCTGGAGGAGGATTCTGAGGATCTGGAAAACGTGTCCGAAGCAGACGACTCAGACGACCACATCACTCCAGGTCAACGAGTGAGTACAACTTCCCCTACCCCACCTGAAAAAAAGAAGGCCCTGGTCAAGACTTCGCCTGCTGGCCCCAGTCGCAACCGAATAAGAGCTTCAGAAGCCCCGCCCCCGAAGATAAAG
Organism: Triturus cristatus; assembly: GCF_964204655.1. NCBI lineage: Eukaryota > Metazoa > Chordata > Amphibia > Caudata > Salamandridae > Triturus > Triturus cristatus. The sequence continues at coordinate 825,210,066 of NC_140584.1, read as the reverse complement.
GGACAAGCCTTCTGGCGGCTTGGGACCCAGCAAGCCTCATATCACTGTCCCGCAAGCGCCATCGGCACCGAAGCTGGAAGCACAGCCTACTCCCAAAAAGACATCGGCACCGACCACCTCGGTGCCCAAAGAAAAGGCATCGGATCCGAAACCCAAACATTCTGAACCGGAAAAGATTTCCGCCTCCACATTGAAGCCGAAGGACCCAAAAACACCTTCCAAGGCTGCGGAGCAGAAATCCAAACATTGCTCGGACCCAAAAAAATCGGCGCCGAAAGAGTCTACCGAAGAGGAAGAACTTTTCCGACTGGATCCTATCGATCCGAAACAAAAAACTCTCCACATAGATCCTAAAACAGGACATGACACACGAGAAGAGGAAATTGGACACCCCAGGTATTCCTGCAGTGCCTGCAAAGAGGAAAGACTGTGCTACTTCACCTTTTCGACCCTCTTCTCTTGTTCTTCCTACTAAGCCGGTCTCTCCTCCACATTCTCCTATACTTCCACCAAACTCCCCACTACCACAGGTTGATGATGATTTAGGGGTTAGGGGAGGCAACAATGACCCTTTTACAGACCCTAATGACGACACAGATCTACCACAGGACAATAATGACCCAGTAGATCCTCCAGACCTTCCTGATTCCCCCATGCATACCCAACAAAAGCCATCTCACCCCATATGACAATATTGGTTTTAGTCCGCTTGTAAATAGGGCTGCGAAGTACCATGGTGTTCAAATGCATTCAGAACCACAGAGGAGGACTTTCTAATGGACACCTTTGAACAATCACTAAGGACTGTACAAACCCTGCCAATGTTAAAAGGTGTCATTAAACATGCCCCTGACATTTTCAAGGACCCTGTTAGGGCTAGAATTCTCAATCCGAGAATTGACAAAAAATACAAACCCGCTCCCAATGATCCCACCTACATCAAAGATCAACTCCCTGTAGATTCCCTAGTGGTAACTAACGCCAGAAAACGGGCCAACTCTCAGACCTCCGGTGATGCGCCACCTCCGGACAAAGAGTCTAAATTATTAGATGCTTCCGGCAAACGAGTTGCCGCCCAAGCAGCTAATCACTGGCGGATAGCCAACACACAAGAATTACTTGCTAGGTACGATAGGGCTCACTATGACCAACTGGAAACCCTATTGCAATATTTACCTGATCATTAGAAGACCAAGGCCAATGATTTGATTCAAGAGGGGAAATTAATAACTAATGCATAAATCAAGTGTACCCTTGATGCAGCAGACACGCCTCTAGGTCCATTAACACTAGTGTGTTACTCAGACGACATGCCTGGTTGCGCATCTCTGGCTTTTAAACAGGAAGTACAAACAACTATTCTCAATCAGCCGTTCAATCGGGAACAACTTTTTGGACCGGCTGTAGACACCACTCTAGGAAAAAGGACACAAGACTGCTAAATCCATGGGAGCATTACAGTCTCCATCCATACGCGTTTCCTTTCGACGCTCCTTCTGTAGAGAAGCATCCAAGAACATCAGTGCTTCTTCCTACAAAAACACCACACAAATATCCCCCAACGGGGGATATTTTAGAGGTTGATACAGGGGAAATAAAGGGAGAGGCTGGGGTAACAACAACACTTGCACCTCCCTCACTAACAAGCAGTGACTTCCCTCCACTCCCTCCAGGCCATTCCACTCTGGTCGGAGGGAGACTATCACAGTTCCTACCTGTCTGGAATTCCATCACTACGGACAAGTGGGTAAGACAAATTTTGCAGCGTGAATCTTTCTGGATTCACTATGCTGTGCATTATTCCGCGATCTTGTGGTTGGGTCCGGATTCGTAGTCTTTTCTTTGTTTTTTTTTTTTTTTTTGTAGCCCAGGTGGGCGTCGACGTCCACCATTTGGTGCACCTCCCGTGACGTCGTCGTGCTTCCTGCGGAAGTCCCACCTTTGGGGCGCCATCTTCAGATTCTTTTTTCCGCCGTTGGGTCTGGATCGTCATCGGGAAGCTCCAGAAATTCACTCGGAGGAAGAAGGAAGAAAAGCGAGTTTCATCGATAGAATCAAGAGAAGGCATCAGGAATAGAACAGATTTCATCAGGAGCGCGAAGAAAGAGGACCAGCGAGCTTTTTTCTTCGACAGCCTTGGAGAATGCACGCTCAGAGACCCTGAGCGAAATGGACAAGACGCCATTCAAGTTCTGCCCAAACTGCCACCACAAGTTCGCGCAGAAGGACCAGCATCCGGTCTGCAACCTCTGCCTACCGGTGGATCACCAGAGTATCGACTGCAACGCCTGCTCAGCCTTCGCGCCGAAGACACTCAGGGTGAGAGAGAGGCAGAGAAGAGCCAACGCCAACATGGAGGGCAAAGGGAAACCCCCGACACTCTACGAGCTGGGCCTCGACACGGACGACGAGGACAACGTCGCCGAGACAGCCGAAAACTTCACGGTCGTAGAGACCGACAAGAAAAAAGAAGACGAGGTAAGAGAATCGTCGAGCGCAAATCAAAAAACACCTCAAACACGAGGGTGACTCGAGGAAAACCGAGTCAAGGTCCACGAAGGGAGCCCCGGCGCCGAAAACTTCGACGTCCAAAGGGGGAACTTCGGACAAAAGGCCCAGCGGATCCTCACAAAAGGACTCCCTGGTGCAGAAAGACGCCGAAAGGCAAGGGTCGTCGAAATCATCCCATGAAACGGGCCGATCGACGCAGAAAGAACGTTCGACGTCGACGCAAGTTTCATCGAAAAGACCCGCGGTCGACGCCGAAAGCATCTCCGAAATGGAGAAAAAGAAGAGGCGGCTCGAGGCCGAAATGGAGAACATCCTTCAAAGGAAGAAGGAGTTCGACGCCAGGATGAAGGAATTCAAGATTCCAACGGTTTCATCGGCGGAGGGCGTCGAGGTCGAAGACGAGTTCGACGCCGAAGGGCTGACAAGGGATCTCGAAGAAGAAGAGGAGCCCTATTATGAGGAAGAAGCCGAGGAAGAAGACCAACAGTCGTTCTTCGAATCGGCGGCATCTACCAGCAACGACGTCGAATGGCACGATCTCGACACCGAAAACCCGGAGGAGCCCGTGGACACGTACCCCTCGAGGCCTTCGCCACCCGACGACATCGGGGTATACAATATGGTGGTGAAGAGCGCAGCACTGGCCTTCGGCGTCAAACTCGACAAGGAGAGGCCGAAAGCCGATTTTCTCGTCGAAACACTGCTCCCCATCCAGACTAGGAGTCAGTTCCTCCCCATGCTACAAAGCGTGATGAACCAGGGGAGAGAAGCCTTCAAGGAGCCTGCCACCTGCCGGTCGATCACGCCCAGGACAGAGAAGAAATATAAGCACTCATCCCTGGACCCACCTTACATCAAGGGTAGCGTCACCCCAGACTCCATCATAGCCTCCACGGCCAGGAGAAGGGCCAACGTTCCAGCAACTTCGGGCCCACCTCCGGATAAAGAGAGCAGGAGGATCGACCTCACAGGCAGAAAGGTCGAGAGGAACGCCGCAATGCACTGGCGCATGGCGAATTCGAATGCACTCCTCAATAGACACCAATACCAACACTGGGATGAGATGGGGGAGCTAGTAAAGCACCTCCCCGAAGAATACCGCCAGAGAGCCTCTCACCTGGTAGATGAAGGCAAGAACATCGCCAACTCCTGTATAAAGACGGCGTTGGATGGGGCAGAGACTTCAGCAAGACTCATGGCCATAGGGGTCACAGAGAGGAGGCATGCATGGCTAAGAATCTCGGGATTCAAACCGGAAGTGCAGAACAACATCCTTGGCACCCCCTTCAACGGAGAGACACTGTTCGGAGCAACGGTGGACGAAAAGCTCACCCAGCTCAAGAAGGAAAACGAGACAGCGAGGTCCATGGGGGCCCTACAGCTGAGGGGAATGAGACGAGGTAATCCCTCGAGGAGACCCTACGGTAGGGGTGCAAGCCAACAAGGGACATCGCACCAGGCGTTCCAACAAGGTCAGCAGGGCGAAGGTCACGGACAAAGTCAGCAGAAGAAAAGCTGGCAATATCAACCTCGGGGCCAGTCCTTTCGCGGGAGAGGGAACGGACGTGGCCAAAGGAGGAGAGGGGGCGATCAGCCCTCCTCGAAGTGACTCAGCACGCAAGAAGACGCCTACCCTCGTCAGGTCCCCAAGGGTGAGGCGCAAAAAAGTGTCATCAGGGGGAAGAGAAGATTCAAGAGCCTACGAGCATACGTCACCAGTAGGCGGAAGGCTGAGGTTCTACCTTCAGGAGTGGCGGCGTATAACCACAGACAAGTGGATACGGAACATCGTGCAGTACGGATACTGCGTAGACTTGGAGAAAAGACCTCCAAACAGGAAACCGAAGGGAAGACAGAGATCGGCCCAAGAACTGGCAATACTCAGAGAAGAAACGCTGAAACTCCTACAAAAGGGAGCCATAGAGGCAGTGCCGTTCGGGGAACGCAACAAAGGGGTCTACTCAAACTACTTCGTGGTTCCGAAGGTAGACGGAGACCTCAGACCCATACTGGACCTCCGTTACCTAAACAAGTTCATAAGAACGCAAAGGTTCAAAATGACTTCACTGCAGGAGGTACTGCCACAGATAAGAGAAGGGGACTTCATGGTCACCGTGGACCTCAAGGATGCCTACCTTCACATCCCAATAAACAGAAGGCACAAGGGCCTTCTAAGATTCAACATCGAACAGGAACACTACCAGTTCACAACCCTGGCCTTCGGATTAAAATCAGCGCCAAGGGTCTTTACAAAATGCCTGTCGGCGGTAGCGGCACACCTACGAAAGCAGGGCATACACGTATACCCCTACTTGGACGACTGGCTGGTCAAGGCAAACTCACGCGAGAAGTGCGAGAGGCACGCAAAACGCGTAACGGACACCCTCACAAATCTGGGATTTTCCATCCACTGGGGAAAATCATCGCTGGAACCGGAACAGGTAAAGATTTTCCTGGGGGCAAAGATCAACTCACTCAACAGTACAGTAGTGCCCAGCGACAGGAGGACAGATGCCCTACTGAAGGAGACGCAGCTCTACCAGAAGGGGCGAGCTCTGACAGTGAGGGCGGTGAGCAAGATGATGGGGATGATGGCGTCCTGTATCCAGCTGGTGCCGAATGTACGCCTGCACATGAGACCATTCCAGGAATGGCTGCAACAGCAATGGTCACAAGCAAACGGAAGTTGGGAGGATCTAGTGGTTGTTACGCACGCAGTGCAGGAGGAGATAACTTGGTGGAACAGAGACAACATAACAACGGGGAGAAGCCTGACACCACCAAGCCCAACAGTGACCATTACCACGGACGCATCGCAGAAGGGATGGGGAGCGCACATGGACAACCTCAGAGTGAGGGGTCTATGGGCTCCAGCAGACGCGGTCCGCCACATCAACTACCTCGAGTTGAAAACGATACTGCTAGCCCTGAAGGCATTCCAGAGACACCTGTGCGGCCAGAGGGTGTTGGTACAGACAGACAACACCACGGCGATGTTCTACATCAACAAACAAGGGGGGACACAGTCGTTTCCCCTCTCATCCCTAGCTCAGGAGATTTGGAGATGGGCCATACCTCTCAAGATAGATCTACTGGCAATTCACCTACCAGGGAAGGACAATGTGGAGGCAGACTGGCTGAGCAGGCAGACGTCAGCATCGCACGAGTGGGAGCTCAATGGCCAGGAAACGGAGAAAATCTTCCGGAGATGGGGGACTCCCACAATAGACCTATTTGCAACACGCCACAATGCAAAATGCCAAAGCTTCGCGTCCAGGCAACCAGATCAGCAATCCAAGGGAAATGCCCTATGGATAAGCTGGTGGAGGACATTTGCCTACGCCTTTCCACCGATACCCCTGTTGCACAGAGTGCTCGACAAGTGCAGAACCAGCAACATGACTCTGATCCTGGTGGCCCCACAGTGGGCGAGGCAGACATGGTTCTCACAGATTCAAGAAATGGCGCAAGGCAATCCGTACAGGTTCGAGAGGAGAAAAGACCTGCTCTCAATGCAAAACGGGGAGGTCCTGCATCCAGAGCCAGAGACCCTCAACCTAGCAGCATGGCTCCTGAAGACCTAGAGTTCGCACACCTAAGGTTACCTCAGAGCACTATGCGAGTGCTACGGGAGGCAAGGAAACCCACTACAAGAAAGTGCTACAGCGCAAAGTGGAAGAGATTCACGGTGTGGTGCAGGAAAAAGGGCCTGCAAAACAGAATGACAAGAGACTCAACTGTGCTGAGGTACCTCACACACCTTCTAAAGAGTAACCTCTGCTCGAGCTCCCTAAGGGTGCACCTAGCAGCGATCGTTGCCTACACCAGGGGTGAGAAGGGTGGAAGTTTCTTCAGCTCGCAGGTGGTGAAGAGATTCATGGAGGGAGCCAAAAGAATGGCACCCCCGAAAAGGTTGCCGCCGCCGGCATGGAATTTAAACGTGGTTCTAACGGAGCTCATGAAGGCGCCGTTTGAACCCATTCACAAGGCCAATCTACAAATGTTGACGATGAAAACTGCCTTTCTAGTGGCCATAACCTCACTACGCAGGGTGAGCGAGCTTCAAGCACTAACGCTACAGGAGCCCTACATTCAAATTCACAAGGACAGGGTAGTCCTGAGGACGGACCCACACTTCATGCCCAAGGTAGTGTCGGCGTTCCACATGAATCAGAGTATCCAGATACCGAGTTTCTTCCAAAACCCGACTACAAACGCAGAAAAAGCCCTGCACACCCTCGATGCCAGAAGAGCGGTGATGCACTACATTGAAAGAACCAAGGAACTCAGGAAGTCGAAGCAGCTGTTTGTGTCCTTTGCTACTAGCTTCATGGGTAGACCAGTGACCAAGGGCACCATCGCTAGGTGGATTGCCCTCACTATTCAATTCTGTCACAAACAGGCTGGACAGGAGCTAACGGAGGGGCCACAAGCTCACTCCACAAGGAAGAAGGGGGCCACAGTTGCCTTCCTGGCAAACACGCCCATCCAAGACATTTGTCTCGCAGCAACTTGGGCATCTGTGCACACGTTCACAAAGCACTACTGCGTGGACATTCAAATGAATAAGGAAGCACAGGTCGGACAGAAGGTGCTACAACACATTTTCAACAACCAGCGATCATCTTCCACCCAGCCACCACAAAAATAGGAAAACCGCTACAAAGTCTATGCACAGCATAGTGAATCCAGAAAGATTCACGCTGCAAAACGAAAAGTTTCTTACCTGTCGGTGTAGTTTTGCAGCTTGAAGATCTTTCTGGATTCACTAGCGAACCCACCCACCTCCGCCAGGAAGATGAGGCTGGAGGAAGAGGGGGTGAAATGGATAGGATCAAATAAGTGGATACGTACAGAAATATGGACAAAAGGATTAATCAATCGCCTAGGGTTAAAAAAAAAAAAACAGGGAAAAAAGAACCCGAAGATGGCGCCCCAAAGGTGGGACTTCCGCAGGAAGCACGACGACGTCACGGGAGGTGCACCAAATGGTGGACGTCGACGCCCACCTGGGCTACAAAAAAAAAACAAAGAAAAGACTACGAATCCGGACCCAACCACAAGATCGCGGAATAATGCACAGCATAGTGAATCCAGAAAGATCTTCAAGCTGCAAAACTACACCGACAGGTAAGAAACTTTTCGTTATCCAGTATGGTTACTGCCTGGAACTTACTACTGCTTCTCCCCCTCCCCCAGCCCCCCCCCCCCCCCCCCAACATACCACCCAAACAGCGCTCAATGTCCGGGGAACATTTAACACTCCTCAAACAAGAAGTTCTTTCACTGTTTCAAAAGCATGTAATGGAACCAGTCCCCATACAACATCAGGGAACAGGGGTTTACTCCCTGTATTTCCTAATCCCCAAAAAAGATAGGACCCTAAGGCCAATACTGGACCTCAGACCTCTCTCTATTTCTACATACAATCAGATCATATTCACATGATCACTCTCCAGCAAGTTCTTCCACTGCTTCAACAAGGTGACTTCTTTGCCACACTAGATCTCAAGGACGCCTACTTCCACATACACCCTGCTCACAGGAAATACCGAAGGTTCACAGTGGACGGCCAGTACTATCAGTTCAAGGTCCTTCCATTTGAGGTGACCACAGCAACCAGGGTGTTCACAAAGTGCGTTGCAGTAGTAGTAGCACACTTGAAGACAGCAAATTCATATATTTCCATACCTGGACGACTGGCTGATGAAAGCCAAGTCACACAACCAGTGTGTTCACCACACTTAACAAACGATTCAGCTGTTACACGACTTGGTGTAGTTTAGTGTGAACCCCAAGTCACACCTTCAACCCGCCTACATACGTCCGTATCTAGGAGCCACAATAGACACTTGCAAAGCTCTAGCATACCCCAATCCAGCCAGGATAGCCAGCATGCAAACCATCATCAACTGGTCTGAGCCCAAACACTCTCTCCCAGCACGAGTGTTTATGCAGCTCAGAGGAATGATGGCCTCTTGCATTTTCATCGTACTTCACACAAGACTTCAGATGTGCCCTTTACAAGAATGCCTAGCACGTCAGTGGAACCAGGCTCAAGGACAACTTTCAGATCTGGTGTTGTTGGACAGCTGCACACATCACACTCTGCAGTGGTGGAACACACAAAACCTTTACAGAGGGCGGCCATTCCTAGAACCAGTTCCACAGATAGTGCGAATAGCAGACTCATTACTCACCGGCTGGGGAGCCCATCTCCTAAACCATACAATTAAAGGCAGGTGGACCACTCAACAGAAAGTGCTCCACATCAATCACCTAGAATTACTGGCAATATTTCTAGCTTTGAAGTCATTCAAAGTAAATCTAGTCAACAAGACCGCCCTAGTCCAAACCGACAATGTGACAGCCATGTATTACATACAAAAACAAGGAGGAACACATTCTTTGCAGCGGTCTTATCTGGCGCAAAGCATATGGAGATGGGCAATTCCACAAAACATATACCTTCTGGCAGAACACCTTCTGTAGTAGGGGATCTCTGTGTATAGTCATAATCTATGAATAATCCCCGCCCATGTGCGGGGACCCCGGAGCAATCAAAAATATCTCTTAAGCTGTCCCGCATTTGCGAACCTGCAAAGACACTTAAGAGACAGACAAAATAATACAGCCTAATCACCACAAGGCTGCACTGGCCAGCACTTCCTCTGAAGTGAACACAAAAGCCAAAATAAAGTTGAAATGTCATTTTTATTCACATTTGACATGTTCCTTTATTATCACACACTCCCTTCACCAAAATCCCTTTAAACAATAGAGAGGAAGGGGTGGACAGACCAGCCCTATAGGCTGTCATTATGTGTCTGCTAAAGGGATACCGTGCCTTTAAGAAACTCTCCAGAGACCCCCGGTATCCCAGGATGCACAGCCAACACAAGTTACTTTCAGTTCTTTTTTCCGGCTCCTGCTAGCAGGACCCTGGAGCTTGAGCTCTACCCTTTTGGGTGGTTTAATTGATTAAAATCGTTTTTTTGGATTAAAAGTGGTTTCATTCGACGTCTAAAGCCTTTGTCTACTACTGCCTGCAATCTGGAGCAGTTTTGGCCCACTCTCAGCATGGCTTTATTCGATAAATGCCCTGAGTGTGGGAGGAAGAAGGCTAAGACGGACCCACATGAGGTGTGTATCCTCTGCTTGTCGCCCTCACATGTCCCAGCTGCCTGTGACATCTGCAGCACCTTTTCGAAAAGGACCCTGAGGGACCGGGAGAAGACTCGCCTTCAGGGACAGGAGAAGCAGAGGACCGGTGAGACTTCGGGGCATGGAGGGTCCCATTCCCCCTCCTCCGCCCATGCTTCAGCCCCTGGAGGGACCTCCGGGCAGAAAAAGGGGCAGAAACGACACCTACCGGCTGGTAGGTCGCGTTCGACGTCGAAGGCGACGACGTCGACGGCGAGAGAGAAGGCACCGGTATGTTCGCCGTCGATCCAGGGCTCTGGGTCGCGGCAGCCTCGGCGTTCGACGTCGAGGGAGGGGCCGGCGAGACCCGGGACCGGGTCGCCGTCGCAGGTGTCACGGTCGACGTCGACAACACATCGACGTCGTACCGAGCCCCATGGACTGCACTCGCCGCCGTCTACCCACGGCTCGACGCTGACGGAGTCGACGCCGAGATCCCGGCGCCCGCCGTCGAGGCGGAGGCGGTCGACGCCGAGACACCAACGATCGACGTCGAGACACCAACGATCGACGTCGAGACACCAACGATCGACGTCGAGACACCAACGATTGACGTCGAGATACCAACGATCGACGTCAAGATCGCAGCAGTCGACGCCGAGGCACCGGCGGTCGACGTCGAGACGCCAGAAGTCGGCGTCGAGGAGACAGTCGACGTCGAGGCAGACACCCCGGCGACGGCGATCAAGGCGGGGCTCGACTCCGAGGAGGCATAGGTCGACGTCGAGGAGACTTGGTTCGACGTCGAGAGGACGATCGACTGCGGGGCGGCACTCGTCGTCGAGGGCGAAGAGACGCCGTTCGAGGTCAAGGTACAGTTCGACGTCCCAGACATCGGGGAATACGTCCTCGGTGATTACGATCTCCAGTCGAGGATCGGGGAGGCGCGGACGTTCGCCTTCGGTGGCTTCCCCGCGGGACAGGCCCGCCAAGAAGAGGAGAGTGGCCGCGAGCCCGGACAATGATGATGGGGGCTCTCCGGCTAGAAGTGATGGGGCTTCAGACCATCTGACCCCGCTGCGTACCCAGCGGCCTCCTTTGCCTCCGGTGCCCGACCTTCCACCGGCGCCTCCACCGGTGCCTGCACTGCCTCCTCCTCCTCAGCCTCCTCCTCTTCCTCCGCCTCCTCTTCCTCTTCCTCCTCCTCCACCTCCTCCGCTGCCTCTGCCCGTGCCTCAGCTGCCTGCCTCACCACCGCAGCCACCGCCTCCTCCCCCGAGGGTCCCTCACCGGCAGAGATCTCGCTCTCGCCCTCGCAGGCGATCACGGAGTAGGCGCAGATCCTCCACTCGCTCTGGACATGGTCGACGGAGGTATCGGTCCCGTTCCAGAGGGTCGAGGGGCACGTACTCTCCGGGGGCTGGCAAGTATTCGCCCTCGCTGTCAGAGACGCCTCCTTCCCGCGTCTCTCCAGTGGATGACATTGCCACGTTCCAGGAGGTGTTGCTGAGAGGGGCTGCGAAGTTGGGGATATCAGTGACTACCCCTATTCCCACTACGTCTGTGATTTTTGAGACTTTGCATAAAGTACATCTGTCGCGCCCCCTCCTCCCGCTGGTCCCAGGACTGGAGGAACCTGCGATGGAGGTGTTCTTAACGCCGGCTGTGGTGAAGCCGGCGCCCTCGAGACTGTCAAAGAAGTACAGGGCCCCTGACTCGGATCCGGCGTTCCTCAGAGTGGACCCCCCACCGGATTCTGTTATCGTGGCGGCGGCTCGTAAGCAACACTCTACTACGCCTTCCTCCACGGCTCCCCCGGATAAGGAGAGTCGCAAAATGGACTCCTTGGGGAGGAGGATGTGCTCCACGTCGGCTACTACAATGAAGGCCGCTAGCGCCTCCGCTCTGTTGGGGCGCTATGACAGGTCTCTTTGGGACTCCCTGCAACAGTTCGCGGCCTCCCTGCCCAGAGACAAGAGGGAGGATTTTCAAGAGGTGCTGAACGAGGGCATGATGGTCTCTAATCAGATCATCAGTGCGGCGGGGGACGTGTCGTTGTTGGCAGCCCATGGGTACTGCCACGGCATACATATGAGGAGGCATTCCTGGCTGCGGCTGACTCCGCTTAAGCCGGAAGCGCAGCAGAAGATCGCCAATCTACCATTCTCTGGCACGACGTTATTCGGGTCGCATGCGGATGACGAGATGGCCCGCATGAAGGCTGAGGCGGAGACTCTGAAGGCGGTGGGGCTGGAGCGGCCTAAGGAGCAGAGGAGGTCCTTCCGTTCCTCGGGCAGGCGCTACACCAAGCAGAGGGGCCAAGGGCGTCAGTCGGGCCCCCAGCAACAGCCCCAGCAGCAGCAGCAGTACCAGAGGCAGCCCTTTCAGAAGCGCCAGAGGGGCAGAGGCCAGCATCAGTCCTCGGCGGGGAACAAAGGCCCGTCCGGGTCGAAGCCCTGAAAAGTTACTTCCCCCTCATCCGTTACCCGCTCCGGTGGGGGGAAGTATTCAACACTACCTGGCAGAGTGGAGGACAATAACACAGGACAAGTGGGTGCTGAATATTGTTTGCAATGGCTACTGTCTTCGTTTCACCAGTTCGCCTCCACAGATTCCACCAGTGCGCTCCCTTTAAATGGTGCGGGAGCTCCAGCGGGAGGCGGACGTTCTCTTAAAAAAGAAGGCGATAGAAGCTGTTCCTTTGAGGCAAAAAGGAAAAGGTCTCTACTCACGGTTCTTTCTCGTAAGAAAAAAAGACAAGAACGAGTTCAGGCCTATTCTGGATCTGCGTCAAGCAAACAGGTGGATCCGCCGAGAAAAGTTCCGTATGTTGTCCCTGCATCAGATTTACCCTCAGTTGCATCGAGGAGACTGGCTGTGCGCCATAGATCTGCAGGACGCTTACTTTCATGTGCCGATCGCACCGAAGCATCGCAAATTCCTGAGGTTTCTGGTAGGCAACAACCATTACCAGTATTCCGTACTCCCGTTTGGCCTGAAGTCTGCGCCACGGACGTTCTCCAAGTGCATGGCAGTGGTCGCGGCACACCTGCGGAAGACCAAGGTGTTTGTGTACCCTTACCTGGACGACTGGTTGATCAAAGCGTCCACTTATCAGGAAGCCCAGTGCCATTTCAACAGGACGGCGGCTTTGCTTCACCGTCTGGGGCTGCACATCAACATGACGAAGTCAGTGCCGATCCCTGTGCAGTGTCTCCAGTACTTGGGGGCTTCAGTCAATACCTTGACCGCAAGCGTGTGTCCTTCGGAGGAGAGACGCTTATCGATCCGTGGGAAGGCTCTGCATCTCATCTCAGCCCGCTCTCCTACGGTGAGGACGGTGTCTTCATTACTGGGGTCGATGGCTTCTTGCATCTTCCTCACCCCCAATGCACGTCTGCATATGAGGCCCCTGCAGGAATGTCTGGAGGATCAATGGGACCAGAGGAGGGGGCGTTGGGAGGACAAGATCCAGTTGTCTCAGCACGCTCGGCAGTCTCTGAAATGGTGGTGTTCCCCAGAGAATGTCTGCAAGGGGACCCCTTTTCACAAGGACATTCCGGCCCAGACCATAGTGACCGATGCGTCTCTCCAGGGCTGGGGAGCGCATTCGGGCCCTCTTCAGATTCAGGGGATATGGTCGCAGATGGAGACGACCTACCATATCAACTTTTTGGAACTCAGAGCAGTACACTTGGCCTTGAAGGCGTTCCATCCCTCCTTCAGGACGTCCTCCCTGCTGGTTCAGACGGACAATACTACGACCATGTATTACCTCAACAAGCAGGGGGGCTCCCGGTCACGCACCCTGTCTCGGGAGGCACAGGCGATCTGGAACTGGCTGGTGGCCAGGAATCTGACGATCACGGCGACCCACCTGCCGGGAGTGCAGAATGCCCAAGCAGACGCGCTCAGCAGACTCGTTCAAGAGAACCACGAGTGGGTGCTAAACGACGACGTGCTAAGAGACGTCTTCGCAGAATGGGGCACTCCGGATATAGATCTGTTCGCCACGGCAGAAAACAGCAAATGCCGCGACTTCGCGTCCAGGTACTACCAACCAGGGACGCTGGGGAATGCACTATGGATCAGCTGGTCCAACAGCTTTCTCTACGCCTTTCCACCCATTCCCCTGATTCCGGCGGTGCTGATCAAGCTGTCGCAATCCAGAGCCAGAATGATCCTGATTGCTCCGGAGTGGCCGAGACAATGGTGGTTCACCGACCTTCTTCACCGGTCTGTTCTGCCGCACCGGCGCCTGCCGTGCCGGCCGGACCTCCTCACGAAGTTCGGAGGGCAGATAGTTCACCCCAATCTCTCGTCCTTGAGTTTGGCAGCATGGCTCCTGAGCTAGTGCAGTATGGACACTTGAACCTGCCTCAGGACTGTATGGAGATCTTAAAAGAGGCTAAGAGACCGTCTACGAGGACCTCCTACGCCTATAAGTGGAAGAGATTCTGCTTATGGTGCAAGGCGAAGGACTTTGACCCTACATCCTGTAAAGAAGACGTTATTTTGCCTTATCTGCTGCAGTTAGCTCAGTCTGGGCTTAATTTTCAATCTATTAAGGTTCATCTCGCAGCTCTGACTGCGTATAGGAAGGGCCCTTCTCAAACCTCATTTTTTCAAATCCCTGTGATTAAGGATTTTTTGGAGGGTTTGCGTAAGGTGTTTCCCCCTGTTAGAAGGCCTTCTCCACCTTGGGAATTGAATGTGGTGTTATCTAGATTGATGAGGGAGCCTTTTGAACCTATCCATAAGGCTTCGCTGCAGCATTTGTCTTGGAAGGCGGCCTTCCTTGTAGCCATTACATCGGCCAGGAGGGTGAGTGAGATTCAGGCTCTGTGTTGCCAAGAGCCGTATACTGTTTTCCATGCTTCTAAAGTAGTGATGCGTACCCATCCTAAATTTTTGCCTAAGGTGATATCAGATTTCCATGTGAATCAGATGATAACTTTGCCTACGTTTTTTCAGCATCCTTCCTCTCCGGCGGAGAGGTCTCTGCATTCACTTGATGTGCGTAGGGTGTTGAAATTCTACCTGGATAAGACAAAAGATATCCGCAGGTCGGATCAACTGTTTGTTAATTATGGTTCGGTAAGAACTGGTTTAGCTACCTCAAAGCAGTCCATTTCCAGATGGATTGTTTCCTGTATTCAGCTTTGTTACCAAAAAGCTAATAAAACATTAGGGGGTAAGCCTACAGCACATTCGACTAGAGGAAAGGCGGCTACCACCGCTTTGCTTAGGAATGTTCCCATTGCTGACATTTGTAAGGCTGCCACCTGGAAGTCAGTCCATACGTTTACAAAGCATTACTGCCTGGACTCTGATGCTAGGGCAGATGCGCAGGTTGGACAGGCTTCGCTGAGGAATTTGTTTGCACAGTGATTTGTTGGTGGTTGGTCTTACTCCACCGCTTCTTGTTGGTTGGGATGGGCTTGCCATTCTATTCATAGATTATGACTATACACAGAGATCCCCTACTACAGAAGGAGTAGTTTCTTACCTGTAACTCCAGTTCTGTAGTAGGGGTATCTCTGTTATAGTCATAAGCGACCCTCCCTCCTCCCCGGTGGAGTAACCTAACGGTATCAGGCCTGTTGTTATACACCTTCAAAAAGAACTGAAAGTAACTTGTGTTGGCTGTGCATCCTGGGATACCGGGGGTCTCTGGAGAGTTTCTTAAAGGCACGGTATCCCTTTAGCAGACACATAATGACAGCCTATAGGGCTTGTCTGTCCACCCCTTCCTCTCTATTGTTTAAAGGGATTTTGGTGAAGGGAGTGTGTGATAATAAAGGAACATGTCAAATGTGAATAAAAATGACATTTCAACTTTATTTTGGCTTTTGTGTTCACTTCAGAGGAAGTGCTGGCCAGTGCAGCCTTGTGGTGATTAGGCTGTATTATTTTGTCTGTCTCTTAAGTGTCTTTGCAGGTTCGCAAATGCGGGACAGCTTAAGAGATATTTTTGATTGCTCCGGGGTCCCCGCACATGGGCGGGGATTATTCATAGATTATGACTATAACAGAGATACCCCTACTACAGAACTGGAGTTACAGGTAAGAAACTACTCCTTCCAGGAGTTCACAGTCCGATTGCGCATCTGCTAAGTCGGCAGACACAGCAAATACACGAATGGGAACTTCATCCTCCAGTTCAACCATTTTTCCAAATGTGGGGCGACCAGACCTAGATCTGTTAGCCACACACGCAAATGCGAAATGCCCAACCTTCGCTGCCAGGTTTCCACACCCGTTGTCCAAAGGCTATGCGATATGGATAAACTGGTCAGGCAGATTTGCGTACGCTTTTCCGCCACTCCCATTGATTCTCCTAGTAGTACGCAAGCTCAGGCAGCAGTCTCTAAAGATGATCCTGGTGGCTCCCACATGGGCATGGCAACCATGGTTCACAACACTCCTGGAACTTTCAGTAGTTCCACACCAAAAACTATGTCTCTCCCCAACGTTGCTAATGCAGAACCATGGAGAGATAAGGCACCCCGATTCAGGACAACTGAATCTAGCAATCTGGCTCCTGAAGTCCTAGAGTTTGGTTACCTTAACCTTCTACCGGACTGTATGAATATCATTAAAGAAGCCAAACACCCTACTACTAGAGCTTGTTATGCAGCAAAATGGAAAAGATTTGTCATCTACTGCAATAACAATAAAATCAATCCGTTGGATGCTTCAATCCAAGACATTATTTGCTGCATTTACGAAGGTGTAATCTAGCATATTCATCCATAAGATTACATCTAGCTGTGATTGCCGCTTATTTACAAAACAGACAACACTTGTCACTATTTAGAGTACCTGCAATTAAAGCCTTTAGGGAAGGCCTTAAAAGAATTCCTCCCAGACTACCACCCTCTCTGGTGTGGAATCTAAACATTGTCCTTACCAGACTCCTGGGTCCCACATTTGAACCTCTACACATGTGAACTGCAGTTCCTCACATGGAAAGTAGCTTTCCTTGTTGCAATTACCCCTCTCAGAAGGGTAAGTGAGATCTAGGCTTTAACCATACAAGAACCATTCTTACAAATAGATCATAACAAGGTGGTTCTTAGACCAAATCCAAAATTCCTTCCCAAAGTAATCTCTGCTTTTCATCTTAACCAATCAGTTGAGGTACCAGTGTTTTTCCAAAACCCGGACTCTGTAGCACAGAGAGCTCTTCACACTTGACGTCAAAAGAGCCCTACTTTATTATATTGACAAAACTAAGCCCTTCAGAAATACAAAACTGTTTGTAGCCTTCTCGCCACCTCATAAAGGAAACCCCATCTCCACAGCTGGGATTGCTAGGTGGATAGTCAAATGCATTCAAATATGCTACCAGAAGGCTAAACGCACACTAACAGTTCCCCCTAGGGCGCACTCAACACGCAAACTAGGGGCTTCAATGGCATTCTTAGGGAGCATTTCCTTAGATGACATCTGTAAAGCAGCAACATGGTCTACACCACACACCTTCACCAAACACTATTGTGTTGACGTGCAGGCCAAGCAACAGGCTTCTGTAGGCCAGGCTGTTCTTAAAACACTTTTTCGAACCACTGCAACAGATACAGGTGACCACCGCTAGGGGAGACACTGCTATACAGTCTATGCACAGTGTATAATCTGGCACTCATATGCCTCGAACGGAATATGCTACTTACCAGTATGCCTCTGTTCTTGGCATGTAGAGCTGCAGAGTTGTACGCACCCACCCGCCTCCCCGGGACTTGTATCTGTTCCACTATGATCTTAATTAGATACACTTACATGGACATCTATTCTGTTTCTTACAAACTCCATCATTTCCCTTCATGGTGAAAAACAATCTGAGGATGGAGTCGATGCCCACGCGCACTATCGTCCAAGGGAGGAGTCACCTATCTCGTGACTAAAAAAAGACTTATTCCAAGACATGGTGCAAGCATCCAAGCCCAACACCAGATGGTGATCTATGCACAGTGTACAACCCTGCAGCTCTACATGCCAAGAACAGATGCATACTGGCAAGTGGCATTTTCCTTCTTTGACTACCTGCATATCCTGAACGGAACACTATGTCCCAACTCCCTAAAAAAAGACTTTTCGGATCCTGTGACTCTTGTGGGAAGAAGAGGCTCCATTCAGAAGAGCCACATAAAGACTAAATATATTGCCTCTATCCAAAGCATAAGATGAGACTGCAAGACTCTTAGACAGGGAAGATGGACTTTTGATATGGCTGGAAAGGCTACAAAATAGTGCCCGTTATTTAAGGATAGTGATCAGTCTTCAGACTTCATCTCCCCTCAAGACACTTAAATCTAAAGAGAAAATCGCCTCAGAACCACCTGCAAATGCCATTAAAAATCCAAATCTATTACTTCTGGGCACGAATAGAGGTATGAGGACATTCCTTCCTCCTCCAAGAAGCGCAAACTAGCGTCAGAAAAGATTCCCTCAGAGCCTACCACTGCTCCTTTCCCTAAAGAAGCACTTCCCCAGGGTGCTTCAGTCATCGAGCTCTGCAGGTGCATTCTCTGACGACTCAGTCTATGGTTAAGACATCCACATCTACCTTTACAACAGCATCATCTCCGATAATGTCCTAGTCATCGATCATAACAAGGATACTAAAACACCACTCGCCCAGTACTCCATCGACTACGTCTCTCCTCAACTTACTGTTGACAATGAAGATCTGGTTGACGACTCAACGGCGATACCGTTGATGGGTTCGTCAACTATACCGTTGAGGCACCCGTTGACTATGACACTATCTATGATACTGTCTGTGATGCGATCGACTAACTTACCGTCAACTAAGAGAACATCGATGATTGAACAAACAATGCCAACGGCAAAAATGTCTGCAGCCACAATTCTACCAGCTCACACCTCTCGGAGTAAGGTGTTGTCTTATCCACCTGTGCACCTCTTAGGTGAGGATAACGACTCAGAGGATGAAGGTCCCTATGGAGTAGCTAGTAGTCCATCACAACTACATGTCAAATGCCAAGACTTTTGAGGATGATGACCACCATTATCAGTGGGACTGTTACTCTGCAAGAGCACCCAAACAATACCAACAGGAATAATCAGTTCAACACCAGCAGGAGCTATCCATCTCAATGCCTGGCTCTGGTTACTAATTTACAAAGTATGCTCCAAGTCTATCGCATATTTCCACCATCTGCTCTGGGACTCCTATGCTAAAAGCGCCAAGGCCTGTACAGTTGCTGCAACTCCTACGGCAGCCAAGACGATTGCTTGAGGCACCTGTCACCCCTCTAACAGAGTTGGCAAATACCTTGGCTGACCCTCACAGGTAAGCAAGCCGATAGAGAGATACAGAATTTTATTAAACACAAACGGTCATGGTACGCCAGACCAAATTAGGGGTCCAATTATTAAAGAGTCTCAAAAATGCACCCATGATAGTATATGTCCTTGCATTAAGTGCAGCTATACGGCTTTCGTGAATTCCCAAGAATTTACAGAAGTAGGACAAGAAATAGCACTCCTAGAAAAATTTGTGAACTGCGTTTTAGCATGAACAAACATGCGTGTGTAGATTTGCTCATGCGAAAATCTGAGAGTTTGTAAGTTCACATTCCCTCCAACCACTTTTTTCCTAACTCTGGAAGAAGGTTTACGTCTGCCATTGTCTGGAGTAAATTTCCAACATTTCTCAGTATGGGAAAAGATTAGAGAAGAGTTGTTGAAAACCCTTAAAATATGCTAGTTAGTAAGTTTGCACAGACTCAAAAGGACTTTCTAAGCCTGGAACTATTGTTTACCACTACCTTCAGCCCCAGTATGTAGATCTGTGGAAATGTGGCAACATAAGGAGATTGCAAGTATTTAAACACTGCTATGGTATGAGCCCTGGCATAATCGGAGCTGCTTTTATCAGAGCTCTTATGTAATGAGATTGCTGCCATAATTTGTTGCTGCTCTACATGACACCAAAGGGACAAGTGAATTTTGTTACATGACAAGTAGATTTATGAAGCAACCTGTCCCATGGACAAGTAGATATTTTATTAAATTCCACAGCTCTGAACCTACCAAGAAATCAGTGAGGGCTATCCCAATTATGTTATTTGACTAGAAGGTCTTAAGGTCATGAAGAATACTAAGTTTGTATGGAAGCATCTAAAGGATTGATTTGTTGTTGCAGTATAAAACAAATCATTTCCTTTTTATTTTATGAAGCCAAGTTTATTGTCAAATTGCACAGAAGACACAGGGCTCGGTACCCCCAGAGGCCACTGCCGTTTCAGTTTATACATTTGCAGGACAGCAACTTTTTGTAAAATCTTTTCCATTTTGATGCATAGCCGGCTCTGGTGGTAGGACTTTTTGCTTCTTTTAGAATGTTATGAGTCTAATCCAGGCAATAATGTTTCATAAATGTGTGCCTGCTGGACCACTTTGCTGCTTGGCATATATGCTGGATGGGTACACCAGTAAAAAAGGCTGTAGATGTGGGAATAGCTCTGGCTTGCGAGTGATAAAATTGTATGGTGAATGTAATCCATCTGGCGATTGTCTGTTTGGATGCTGACAAACCTTTTCTAATATCCCCGTAAGCCAGATACAATTGGTCCACTCTGTAGATTTGATGGATTCTGTGTACGTAAAACTTGACTCGTTTGTCTAGATAATGTAGAGATTTTTATGCAATTCTTTGGTTTCAGGAAGAATGTTAGAACCACTGGCTTGTTCAAGTGGAAGTCTGATGGCACATTGGGAATAAACTTGGGATTGGTTTTGAAGTATTACACTGCATGTCTTGAATAGTAGGAAAGTTCCTTAATGGTAAAAGTGTGAATGTCACTCGGTTGGCAGATGTGAGCCACTAGAAGTGCAGCTTTCTAAGTAAGGCACTTCAATTCTGCCTTGTGAATGGGATCAAATGGTGTTTTCATGAGTTGTCCCAGCACCACTTTCAGGTACTATGATGGTACAACTTGACCAGACCATAGAAAAGGTGCATTACTGGACTGTGTAAACCTGAAAATTGCTCAGTCAAGCTGGATCTTGCCAGGTGGAACAAATATGGGTGAATTTTCTCGGTTGATGAGAGGGTGAACCTTGGAGTCCGCACACCAAAGGAAGAAGCATTGGTTTCCACTTGAGCTTATAAGCTCTGTTTGTTGCACTCTTGCTGTGTCAAGGATTTCCCTGCAGTCTGACGGAATGTCTATCATGGTGAATTCCTTGAACTCCTGAGCCAGGCTAATAAATGTAACAATGTCCGGTCGGGATGACGTACCTGGCCCTGATTCATGGTCAGCGACCATTGAGCTGAACTTCAGGTTAGTGCGAGAGGAGCAGGAGCTCCGTGAATCGGAACTGTCTCGGCCACTTGGGAGCTAAGAGGAGAAGTTGGCAAGGCTCTCTTCAGTTTGTTGAGCATCATTGGGACCAACAGGAGCAGGGGAAAAGCGTAGCATAGATTACGGACTATCCCTGTTGGGGATGTCAACTTGCGAACAATGGGCATTTTTTGTTCTCCTTTGTAGCAAACCGATTCACGTTTGGCTTGCCACTCTGGTCTTGCTCCCACACCTGGTAATGGACAATAGTCTGGCTTGGCGAAATCTGCAAGGATGTTGGGCACTCCAACCCATGTTCTGCTTTGAGCAATAGCGGATGTTGAAGAGCCCAGTTCCAGATGTGTTGTGCCGCACTAGATTGCTCTGGTGAGCGTGTCCCCCAACCCCCCCCTGCTTGTTGAGATAAATGTTACTGGTGGTATTGTCAGTGTATGAGGACAAATGATTTTTCTATCATGGGTAAAACAACTTCACTGCTAAGGCGATAGCCTTAAGTTTCAGTTGATGTGGAGCTTTGTTTTGTCTGGCCTCATTTGGAAGTCCTGGAGGTGGGCACCCCAACCTTTTAGGGAGGTATCCATTGTTATGATATATTTGCTTATTGATGTAAGCTATGAGATCTCTGGAGAGATTTGAAGTTTGTGTCTACAAAAACATGGCAACTTTCATTGTTGCAGTTCTTAGAATGAGGCGAAGGACCCATGTTCCTGGAGCTATTGCGCGTCCAGTTCTTCTTTAAGTGGGCTCATTTGTAGTCGGCAATTTAAAACGAGGGATGCAGGAAGAAATCGTACCCATGAACGATTTGTAGATCTGGGCAGAAACACTTTTTTTGTGGACAGTGTGAGCTAGTTCACAAATCTTTACCTGTCTGTCTTGTAAGAGAAATGCTGTGTTTTGCACCATGTCTAGAAAGGCTCCCAAGAAGTCAACGTTGTGGGATGCAAGTGAGAATTCTGATAGTTGACGGTGTGGCAGAGTGTGGTGAACAATGAGAGGCAGATGGACGTGGTAGCTGCTGCTTGTTGATGTGTGGAAGCTTTTATGAGCCAATTGTCCAAGTATGGAAAGCCCTGAATTACTTTTTGTTGCTCGGATGCTACTGGGGCTAACAGCTTGGTATAAAGTATTCATTATGATTTTATGGGATTTTTCATCCTCTTACTTAAAATTTTACAAAGTCGCACACATTTGCAGCAATATGAAGTGTTAAAGGGTTTAGTACGGGGGTCTCCACTTTTTCCATAATATGAGCTATTTGGTCAATAAAAATAATCCTGAGCTATTTACCAGTAGTGCTAGTGATCTAATATTGACAATAACAGACCATTGCATTACAGGCCACCACACACAAATTACCAACAAAGATCACCTCACTTCATTTAGCAAATTTGCCAGCAGTAATGTACCCTGGAGTAGCTCATGAACTATTCCTTTTGAGAAGCCTATTTTAGTAAGTGTTAGAAAAATTATTTTTGAAATAAACATTTAAAGCATGTTCTGATGTAGATCGCAAGCTTTGTATACTCCTACTAGTGTTGGATGTGGATGTTTGGTAGAAGCCCACCCCCCCCAATCCCCTCCCGAAGCCCATGCACCAGGACAAAAATCTATTCAGATTTTTCTTCTGCCACCATTGGGTTCAAACAGTCAACTCTTTCTCCGGGAATACCACGCTACATTTGTGATCCTTTTGGTTTCAGTTGATTTGTCTGTGTACTGCATGGGAAAGGTCATTATTCATTTTCTGCTGTGAAACTATTTTAGGACTAGTTGAGTGGAGCACAGAGTTGGTTCTAATGAAACCCTTATTCATGAGGCCCAGGCATTTAAACACTAAATGCCAGTCTAACCTGTAGAATGCCTTCTCTGCATCGAGAGAGATAAGAATAATTTGTGTGTTCGGATCCCTGGCTATTTGATATCTAGGAATACATGTATGTTGTCTCCAGTCTGCCTCCCATGGGCGAATCCTGACTGCGTTGGTTGTACGACATCTGCTCAATTTTCTTTCTATTTTATTTATGTGCACAGAATATGTGTGGAAATCTTTTGAGTCTTTGTTCATTAGAGCTATTGATCTGTTTGCCTCACATCACCTGAATGCTGTTCTTGTCAAAGATTGTAAATCTGTCACAGATGTATGATGCACAAAAAGTGTTCTCGACTGAGTGCAATGTTGATGAAGCAAAATGGTGAACAGTGAAATTTGAATGTGGCATTTTATATCTGAGTTGCATTGAACAAAGGAACATTGTGAGACTTAACCACTTGAGGGGGCGTGGAACCATTTTACCAACTATCGAATTGCTGGAGTTTGCGGAACAACAAGCTTGTGGTGCAGCAGTTTAATACATGAAGCTATACACGTTACTAATAATTTACATTATTTTACAGGAGATGAACAGAATAAGGAGTGCCTGCAGGACGTGGAAGATGACAACCAGTGAGACATTGAAGCCAAGAAGAGAATCCATCTCTGTCCACCCCTCCTAAGATCCCTGTCTCACTCTGAGGACCACCAGATCTGACTTTTTACACTGGTTCTCATGAGTTAGGTTCCTACCCTCCTGGGTTATCATTTTTTTACACAGTTTAAGAATTCTTAAAGGCAAGAGTGAATGCCTGTGGATTTCCCTGCTTCCAGCATTTTAGGTTTTTAAGACACTAATGGGACTTTAGAGAAGCTTTTTCAGCATTACTAGAATGTCTTGGTGCATCCAGCACATAAACTATTAGAAATGCTTACAGTGAGTGAATCATTAGACCCTAGACGAGCTGGAGTCAGCCGCACTGTACAACTTGTGCTGGAGGTTTTTCTTTGTTTAATTGTTTAAACTGAATTTCATACCATTGTTTAAAATGAGTGGTGTATAGAGCTTGAATTTTGCAGGTTGTTTTGGAGAGTGTCTGTTGTAGTGGGTTTTCTGTAAACAGTGTTTCCAAACTGTGCAAAAATGTTGCTTAAACCTTGTCCTAGTGGAAGTTGGAGAATCTGTTGCTATTCATTCTTGCCTTCCCTTAACTTTCCCTCCTCCAAGCAGGTTAGCATTGAAGGTGGCATTGAAAGGGCCTGCATGCGTATTCAAAAATGTTTTTTTGACCCTTCCACCCTTGCCCCCTCCCCCTTCTCCTGCTCAACCTCTTTTGTTCAGTATGTGTAACTTGCAGCTGATTTGTACTACTGGATATCTGACTGGAGCCACAGATACCGAATCTGTAATTGTTCTTACTGAAACACAGCATGGAATTAACATTAAACTTAAATAAAAACAAATCTAAATTAAAAACGCCAAATATTATTGTCACTTGATCTTCTGATTGCAGTCGATTGTTCTTCACACTAATAAAGGTGTTTGCCTCAGACTCTTGAAGTGCCTGAATGTGAGTCCAGCTAATTATAGGCATTACTGTTGAGAAAGTACCTTTTGGTAATTAGATTTGTTGATGAGAAGTGATATCGCTTACCTGGTTTGTGCAGTGGATCAGAAGAAAATAGCAACTCTGTGTATGTGTATATATATGTATATGTATGTGTGTGTTCGAAGCATATGAGCTGCAGATTACACACTGCATAGATCGCCATCTGGTGTTGGGCCCGGATGTTTGTAGTTGTTTTTCTTCTTGGAAAGTCTTTGGAAGTCACGAGGTATGCGACTTCTCCTTTGGATCATACTGCGCATGGGCTTCCGCTCCATCCTCAGATTTTTTTCCGCCATCGGGCTCAGATGTGTTTTTCGCGCTCCGGTTCCGAACCGTTTTCAGTTCTTCTAATCGGCGCGCAATCCTTCCCTTTCCGTGGTATTGTTTTGATCGCGATCTCCAAGACGCGACTCATCGCTCGAAGTCTTCGATTCCGGTCATCAATGAAGGCCTTCGGGCCTACCTGAGCTCCGGTCCTGGCTCATGGAAAGGACTCCATTTAAGAAGTGTCTTCGATGTGGGTCAAAGTTTCCCCACACCGATCTCCATGAGGTGTGCAACCTCTGCCTCTCCCCAGAACACGAGGCACGAGACTGACCGGCTTGCAAATCCTTCCAGTCAAAAAAAACCTTTCGGCACCGAAGGGCGAGGAGAACCATGGCACACTCGTCGAATACAATCCCCGACGACATCTTCAGAGAAGGCGTCTATGTTCCCGAAGACCAGCACACCAAAGAGGGCCTCGTCAGCGCCTCCGAAGCCGACGACTCAGATGTCGAGGACATCACTCTGGCACAGAGGGGCGTGAGTACGATCATCGCTCCCCACCCTCGACTGCATCGAAAAAGGCTTCGGTCACGCCTTCGCCCTCGGGCCTAGGCACGACCAAACACACTGCTTCAAATCCCTCGCTTCCGGGCCCGGTAAAGAAGCCCACCAAGCCTTCTGGCAGCTCGGGCTAGAGCCAGCCTGCCGTCAGTGCCGAGAAACACTCCTCCGCACCGGCACCAAAAAAGATGGCCTCCTCCTCCGCACAGAGCTCCACACCGAAGCACTTGGCACCAAAAACAAGCACTAGCTCCTCGGTACCGACACCATCCCTGGAACCGAGCAAAAAATCCAAAGCCCTCGACACCCACACCTCGAAGCCGAAAGTCCTCTCGGAACCGAGGAAACAGCCGGACATTTCTAAGCACAGTTCAAAACAACGAACCGATGCGGACTCCCAAGACTAAAAAACCTACGGCTGACACCTTCGGCGCCGACGGATCGGCCTCTCAGAGTAACTATTTCGGCCCGAACCACTACAAAAAACACTTGTCAAAGACCCTAAAACTGGACATTTGATGCTCAGCATCAAAAAGAGACCGCTGGACAAGCCTGCTCCACCTCCAAAGAGAAGAGACTTTGCTACCTCCCCTTTGAGACTACCTTCACCTCCTCCACCTCCTCCCCCACCTCATCATTCCCCCACACCCTCTCCGGATGAGGATGATGACGATGTCTACGACTACACGGGATGGACACCATGACCAACCCACAGGGGACCCCACTCCTACAGGCTCCCCAGACCCATGGGACGACTACAACATCCCAGACGTCCCTAACGTCCAGCAGGACGACCGTTACCCTTCAAGACCGTTTCCCCCCCACCCAACCTCCCCCCCCCAAGAAGACACTATGGGGTTTAACCAACTGCTCCGTAGGGCTGCACACTACCACAGAGTTGATCTCCATACAGACCCTGTGGAGGACTTAATCCTAGATACCTTTGACACTACACACCGGGCCACTTCCATTCTGCCCATGCTTAAGGGGGTTATCAAGCATGCGCCAGAGGTCTTTAAAGACCCGGTCAGAGCCAGAGTCATCAACCCTCGCATGGAGAAGAAGTATAAGGCTGCCCCTACAGACCCCACCTACATCAGAGGGCCCGCACCACTAAACTCCCTAGTAGTCTCCACTGCAAGGAAGCATGCAAACTCCCAGGCATCAGACGAGGCACCACCACCACCACCACCTGATAAGGAGTCCAAACTACTGGACGCCTCTAGCAATCGAACTGCATCCCAGGGTGCCAACATACGGCACATTGCAAACTCCCAAGCGCTTTTGGCAAGATATGACTGAGCACATTATGACCAATTAGAAGCCATAATGCAACACCTCCCTGACAAATACAGGAACAGAGCCAACGAGCTAATCCAGGAGGGTAAAACCATCACCAACATCTCCATTCGCTGCGCTCTCGATGTAGCTGACACCGCCTCTAGGGCAATTAACACCAGTGTCCTCCGTAGGCATGCCTGGCTACGAATTTCGGGTTTCAAACCAGAGGTGCAGGCACCCAACAACGCCCAATGTCACAGGAACATTTGTCACTTCTAAAGCAGGAGGTAATCTTCCTCCTACAGAAGAGTGCGATAGAACTAGTTCCTGCCCACCAACAAAATATGGGAGTTTACTCCCTATATTTTCTCATACCAAAAAGGGACGACACTCTAAGGCCCATCCTGGACCTCAGACCCCTAAATCACTATATACACTCAGACCAATTCCACATGGTCACACTCCAGCAGGTACTTCCCCTGCTCTCCCAAAACTACTTCCTTGTCACCCTAGACCTCAAGGACGCCTATTTCCACATTCCTGTTCACAAGGCTCACAGGAGGTTTCTCAGAATTGTAGTGGACGGTCAACACTATCAATTCAAAGTGCTCCCATTCGGAGTCACCACAGCACCACGGGTGTTTACCAAGTGCCTAGCGGTAGTGGCAGCACACCTGCAAAGACAACACATCCACGACTTCCCATACCTAGACGACTGGCTCATAAAAGCCAACTCATACAACCAGTGTGTACAACACACTCGCGCCACTATCCAACTACTTCACCAACTGGACTTCACAGTAAACCATACCAAGTCCCATCTGCAACCGTCCCACGTAAAACAATACCTCGGTGCCACCATAGACACCTCCAAAAGCGCTAGCCTATCCCAGTCCTGCCAGGATAGCAAACATTCAGGCTCTAAGCGCCAAATTTCACCCGGAACACTCTTCCAGCTCGAGTGTTCATGCAACTTATAGGAATGATTGCCTCTTGCATATTCATAGTACCTCACGCAAGACTCCAGATGCGTCCTCTCCAAGAGTGCTTAGCGCGCCAATGGAACCAGGCCCAGGGTCCATTGACAGATCTGGTGGTGTTAGACGGTCACGCCCATCGCTCTCTACAGTGGTGGACCACCCAAAGGGCGACCGTTCCTGGATAGTACTGACAGTGGACGTATCGCTCTCCGGCTGGGGAGCTCACCTACTACATCACACCACGCAGGGCAGGTGGACACCTCAACAAAAGTTACTCCACAGCAACCATCTAGAGTTACTAGCCATATTCTTAGTACTGCAGGCCTTTCAAACCCATGTCTCGAGCAAGGCCGTCCTAATCTGCATGGACAACATGACAGCCATGTACTATATACAAAAACAAGGCGGCACACACTCTCCACAGCTCTGTCAGCACAGAGCATATGGAGATGGGCCATACCCCCCAAAAAATCTTTCTCCTAGCCCAACATGTCCCAGGAGTCCAGAACACTATGGCCGATCTGCTCAGCAGACAAACACAACAAATCCACAAGTGGGAACTCCATCCACAAGTTCTTCACCCGTACTTTCAAATGTGGGGCCATCCACAAATGGACCACTTCGCCACACACAAACGCCAAATGCCCAAGCTTCGCCGCCAGGTATCCACACCCATTGTCCAAAGGCAATGCAATATGGATAAACTGGTCAGGCAGATTTGTGTACGCTTTTCCGCCTCTCTCACTCATTCCATTAGTGGTGCGCAAACTGCAGCAACACTCCCTCACTCTCATCCTAATAGCTCCAACTTGGGCCAGACAACCGTGGTACACCACACTGCTGGAACTATCTGTAGCACCGCACCAAAAGTTACACCTCTCTCCACGTCTCTTAACCCAGAACCATGGAGAGATCAGGCAGACGGACCCAGCTCAGCTCAACCTTGCGATCTGGCTCCTGAAATCCTAGAATTCGTTTATCTTAATCTTCCCCGTGACTGTATGAATGTCATTAGAGAAGCTAGACGGCCTACCACTAGAGCTTGCTACGCAGCCAAGTGGAAACGTTTTGTGATCTATTGTCACAACAATAACTTTGATCCCCTAGATGTGTCCATTCAACACATCATAGGCCATTTATTACACCTACAAAGATGCAACCTAGCCTACATGTCTATTAGACTGCACCTTGCAGCCATAGCTGCTTATCTACAAAACAGGCAACATCTCTCACTCTTTCGAGTACCTGCCATAAAAGCCTTTATGGAAGGCCTCAAGAGAATAATTCCCCCCAGAGTGCCACCTTCACCTGTGTGGAACCTAAACATCATTCTCACAAGACTAATGGAGCATCCCTTTGAACCTCTACACAAATGTGAACTTCAATTCCTAACCTGGAAAACTGCATTTCCTGTAGCCATTACTTCCCTCAGAAGGGTCAGTGAGATACAAGCACTCACCATTCAAGAACCTTTTCTGCAAATGCACCATAATAAGGTTGTTCTCCGCACTAATCCAAAATTCCTCCCTAAAGTCATTTCTCCCTTTCACCTAAACCAATCTGTGGAACTGCCCGTATTCTTCTCGCAGCCACAGACCATTGCAGAAAGAGCTCTGCACACACTAGATGTCAAACAAGCCTTACTCTACTATATCGAAAGGACACAACCCTTTCGTAAGACCAAACAACTGTTCGTGTCTTTCTCACCATCACACAAAGGCAACCCCATCTCCAAATCTGGGATAGCTAGGTGAATGAATGAATACTTTCTTATATAGCGCGTGGCTACCCATGGGCATCCCAGCGCTGTAAGACCTAGAGGATGAAAATAGACCTACTTAAACAAGAAAGTCTTTAGTTGCTTCCTGAAGATGGTAATGTTTGATTCATGCCTGATGTTATCGGGGAGCTTATTCCAGAGGTTAGCCGCTTGTACAGAGAAGCCGGCCGCCCATCCGGGCGAGCCTCACCCTGGGCACCACGAGAAGATTACGGTGATTGGATCTGAGGGATCTTATTGATTTATGGCGCTGAAACCAAGGGTTCAGAATAGAGGGGCCCATATTATGAATGGACTTATGAGCCAAACACAGAGCCTTAAATGTGATCCTCTCCTGAATTGGGAGCCAATGAAGAGTACGAATTGAAGATTTTGCTGAGCAGCGTTTGGGGATCTTCATGAGCAGACGTGCTGCGCAGTTCTGAACACCTTGCAAAGTTTTTAAAGTGGCTGCTGATGTCCCCAGATATATAGCATTAGCATAGTCCAGTCTTGAGAGAATTAACGACTGGACCAGAATGCGTCTTGCTTCAAAGGGAAGAAGGTCAAGGACTTTTTTTAGCAATCTCATGAGACCATAGCAGGTTGCCGCTACCTTGTTGGCCTGATGTTGGAAGTTTAGAGTCATCCATCCAAACCCCTAAACTTTTTATTTTGGTCTTAGGTTTGGGAGGGGTTCCGAGACAGCTGGGCCACCAGGGATCAAGGTTTATCGGAGCTTTGAAGCCCAACAGCATGATATCTGTTTTGGCTCCATTTAATTTTAGGCAAGAGGAAGTCATCCATTCCAGGACACTGGAGAGACAAGGGGTGAGATTGTTGAGCCCATGATGTAGATTATTGTCCCTTGCCAAAGAAACCACCAGCTGCGTGTCATCGGCGTATGTGACAAGCTGAATTCCCCAAGGGAGCACTACATCAGCCAACGGTCTCATATAAATGTTAGAGTGTAGGGCTGAGTGATGATCCCTGGGGAACGCCGTGGCTCAGATGAA
This sequence comes from Triturus cristatus, assembly GCF_964204655.1. Classification (NCBI taxonomy): domain Eukaryota; kingdom Metazoa; phylum Chordata; class Amphibia; order Caudata; family Salamandridae; genus Triturus; species Triturus cristatus. Next base: position 825,179,789 of record NC_140584.1, on the reverse strand, counting down.
ACTGGTTTGATGACACCTCATCCTCAAAGACAGAGAAATACCTGTCGGATAAAAAGGAGTGCAGCCATTTGAGAGCCAATCCTGATATCCCAGCAAGACGCAGCCGGTGTAGCAGGAGAGAGTGATTTACCGTATCGAAAGCTGCACTGAGGTCCAATAGGACCACCGCAGCGCAGCCTCCAGCATCCACAATCCTCCTGGTAGCCTCGACTACCGCCACCAGCGCTGTTTCGGTACCTTGCTTAGGTCTGAAGCCAGTCTGAAAGAATGAAGGGCACCCGAGGATTCAACAAAAGAAGAGGACATGGTTGACGTGCTTTTCAGCTATTTTGCTGAGACTGGGTAACAATGAAATAGGTCTATAATTGGTCAGGTCTTCTGGGTCCAGCTTAGGTTTTTTTAATAAAGCACGTACCTTTGCTCTCTTCCAATTCGGGGGAACCACTCCTGAGGTCAAAGATGAATTAATGACCTTCATTATAATAGGGCAGACTGTTTTAGAGACAAGTTTGAGTACAGCCGGAGGAGCGATGTCCTGAGGCGAGCCCGATTTTAAGTTGGTAAGAAGACGTTCCACCGTGACAAGATCTAATAGCGGGAAGGCCATGAGATCATCGCCTGACTTAGGAGCAACCAACTCCGAGCTTTCGGTAACATTGTCCAATTTATCAGGCGTAGGAGGGATTGCTGGAAAACTAGTGTAGATGTTAGACACTTTTGTCGCAAAGAAGTTGGCTAACGCCTCACAATGTTTATGCAAGTCAGGTGGCGGGGAGGTGGATTGTTAAATGCATACAGATATGCTACCACAAAGCAAAACGCACGCTATCTGTTCCCCCTCTTCCCCCCACCCCCCCCCCAAAGCCCACTCTACACGTAAAATAGGGGCTTCTATGGCATTCTTGGGGACCATTCCCTTAGATGATACCTGCAAAGCAGCTACATGGTCCACACCGCACACTTTCACTAAACACTATTGTGTAGATGTGCAAACTAAACAACAAGCTAGTGTGGGCCAGGCTGTTCTTAAAAGACTGTTCCAAACAACTGCAACAGATACTGGTGGTCGCCGCTAGGAGCGAGTACTGCTATATAATCTATGCACAGTGTGTAATCTGCAGCTCATATGCCTCGAACGGAATATGCTACTTACCAGTATGCATCTGTTCTTGGCATGTAGAGCTGCAGATCTACACACACCCACCCGCCTCCCCGGCTACCTGTATCTGTTCCAGTCTATCTTATTTAGATACAACACACATGGGTTTCTTCACTGTTATTACTACGCTCCATTTCCCTGCTGGCGAAAAACAATCTGAGGATGGAGCCGAAGCCCATGCGCAGTATGATCCATAGGAGTCGCCGCATACCTCGTGACTTCCAAAGACTTTCCAAGAAGAAAAACTGCAAACATCCAGGCCCAACACCAGATGGCGATCTATGCACAGTGTGTAGATTTGCAGCTCTACATGCCAAGAACAGATGCATACTGGTAAGTAGCATATTATATATATAGATAGATAGATATAGATAGAGATAGATAGATAGAGATAGATATAGATAGAGATAGATAGAGATAGATAGATATAGAGAGATAGATAGAGATAGATAGATAGAGATAGATAGAGAGATAGATAGATAGATAGATAGATATAGATAGATATAGATAGATAGATATAGATAGATAATCACAGGTAAGTTCATCTAGTACCAATTTAATGAAGGTTTGCACGGAAAAACCGCTTGGTGCTTCGCAATAATTCAATTGTCCTCCCGGACGTGTTTCATGCCTTGACAGCGCTTCCTCATGGGGCCATGGACTTCAAGAAAGGACCACAACAGTTTGATACTGGCACAGCTTTCAAAGTCTTAACACCCCGCCCATGTGGGCGTGGCCTATTGGTTCTCATAGATGGACTTAAGTTCAATGCCAGAGTGTGGTTGACATTGAAAGAAAGAAATGGTGGTTGATCATCGAAATGACAGGACTGTCAGAAACAAAAAGCTTTGACTAATTGTGAGTGTGTGCCATCTTTCTTGCATGGTATGCCCCCACTTTTTGCTGAATGTACTTTGACTGAGTGTGCCCTGGACTCCTGCCAATCAGGTGCCCAGGGCCTATGTTCCTTCCCTAAAACCCAAATTGGCAAACCCTGGCCACATGTCAGCCCCTGGTAATTGGTACCGTAGGTACCCAGGGCCTTGTGACCAGGGAAGGCCTCTAAGGGCTGCGGCACTTATTGTGCCACCCTTAGAGGCCCTGTTCCTTAACACAAACACACTGCCCTTGCAGGCTGAGTGTCTGGGTACAGGACAAAACAGTCAACAAGGCACACATCCCTGTGTGGCATGCCCACAACCTACACTGCCCTGGCATATTTCAGCCACCCCTCTAGCTGGGTGCCCTATGCCAGTGGTGTGGGCATAGGAGCATGAACCCTGTGCCCCTACAGTACCCAGGTCCATCCCATAGCACTGTAAGTGCAGTGCTGCAATTTAAGAGTATATGGTGCTGGGAGCTAGTCGCACACGAACTCCACGGCACCATGATGGCAAATGAAGTTTGGTATCAAACTTCTCAGCACAATAAACCCACACTGATGCCAGTGTGGGTTTCAATGTACAATGCACGGCAGAGGGCATCTTAAAGATGCCCCCCTGAACCTATCCTACAATACACATCTTGTCTGAGGGGCTGCCTAGGCTGCCATACAGAAGACATGTTGCTGGACCCCTGGGTAGAGAGCCATCCGCTCTCCTGGGCCTGCAACAATGCACATCCTGGGTGAGGTGCTAGGTCTCCTCCCCCAGGATGGGCAGGGGAAGCTTCAAAGTCATGCCGCCTTTGTGAGCGTCTCCAGGCCACTTGCTGTACTGAGCAACTGGCCCCTACCGGTTCTAAACCCCCACTCTGGCGGGGAGACTGTCCTGAAACCCCAAGGAAGGACAGGGGGTGTGCCAGCTTCTGCCAAACCCACCTCTCGGGTGGGGGAGGCGAGGTGAAACATCCCCGGGCTCTCGCCATCTTGAAGATGGGGAGCCCTGTCCAATCAGGACTAGGCCACTGCCCCCCTCTGACAGGAGTGGCCGGATAGGGGGTGTACCCACCCCAGGACAGGGACCCATTGGTCCCTGCCCTTTACCTACCTGTAAGGCCCCTAAATTTAGTTTTTAGGGGCACCCTGAACCTTCCTTCCTTAAATTCCAGATTCCAAAACAGCAAAGAAGATCAAGAAGAAAGAAGACCTGCCGTGCAGCTGCTAAGAGGAAGACACCAACTGCTTTGGCCCCAGCCCTACCGGCCTGTTGACCCTCGAACCTGCTCCTGCTAAATCCCGGCACCTCCTGTGGCCAGCAACCTCACAATTCCCGGAAGACCTGGTTACCTTGTGACTCTGAGCATCTGGGACTCCCACGAGCGGTGGCTCTGCTCAAAGCAAGTATCTAACCCCTGGCATCAGCCCGGAACTGCGAACTCTGCACCCGCCAAGCCTAGCCTGTGCTGGAGTGGACAAAGACCCCGAGGACGTCCCCCTGGCGACTGTGACCCTGAATCCGGCACCCAAGGACCCGCCTCGGCCCCCTGTGCCTGACTCCTGGGTGCCTACCTATCCTCCAACTACCCAACTTACCTCTTGAAGTGGTGGTCACACCTGAAGAATCTTCGTCCCTGAGCTTGCAGCCTTTGTTCGTCCTTGAGCTTCTCCATTGCAATCAGTTGAGCGCCTGAAGGGTATGCCCAAACGTGGGTCCCGTGTTCACTATGCCACTGGAGTCAAGCTATTCTGGCTGAAGAGGGGTGAAACCCCGAAACCGGTCCTAGGATGCTTGATTCCGGTCCAGGGAAGACATGGCTTGGCAGTTAGGGTTGGACTGTTCCCATGAGGCACAGGGTCAAGACTGATTTGGATCTGGCCATGTATGAACTGGGGTGGCGTGGTGAGTAAAAGAACGATGGATTAAACCCAGATCTGTGACTGGGGGTTAATGTTTTGCCAATGTGCAACATTCTGTCCATCTTGTGTGTTTTGGTCAAAAGCACCCTGCACCCAGCCGCCCGAGGGGCCCTGGCTGTGCAACTTCTACTCCTACCTACTTCCCCATTTGCCCTGATCAAGTGAACAGGAGCCCAGCTCCCACAGCCACAGGGCCTGCTAGCCAGCAGCCACCAACCACAGGCCCCCTGCCTCCCAGAGGATAACATTGGGCCTTAACTCACTTTGCACCCGGCTGCCCTTGCGTCGCTGAGGGTGTAACAACTGTACTTACCTGACCCTGGGAGACCCTTGAGTCTATGCCCAGAACCTTAACTCTGCCAGTTGAGTACTTACCCAAAAGCCGATAACTCACTTTTCTTCCCTAGGGTAACATTGACTGGTTTCTCTTGAAATGTCTTCTAAGTGTGGAGTTTCTAAACTTTAAAATATTCACCTAAAATCAACCGAGTAACGAAAATGGAAATGCTCACCTGTTATTTGGCGAGATCCCAGTGCTGGATCTTGATGCCCAGCAGTGACCCTGAAAAGTACTTACGACCGTACTTACCACTAACTCCATTTTCTCCCATAGGAAACCATTGACTGTTTTTCTGTGAAATTTCTTATATGTGTCGATTTTTGCAAACTACAAATATTATTTAAAAATTGTACCAACTGTGAAAACGTAATTACTTACCTGTTTTAGATAGATGTCCCAGTACTGAGCCTTGGAGCCCAGCACTGGATCACAAAAGTAACGAGAACATACTTTACCCGTAATTTGAAATTTCTTCTATGGGAAACCATTGGCTGTTTTTCTGTGAAATTTCTTCTTTCCATTTTTGCAAACTTAAAAATATTCGTTAAAAATCGACTATATAACTTTAACGCAGTTTCTCAACTGCTTACAGGTGGTACACTCGTGCTGGATCCAGGATCCAACACTGACCTAGAAAAAGTAACCATAACCCTACTTACCTGCTAAGTGAATTTCCTCCCATAGGATAACATTGGTAATTTGATTAGAAAAAGTTTCTAAGTGTCAACTTTTAAAATGGCAAAATATTGCTTAAAAATCACAACAGTAACTAAAACGTATTTTACTCACTTGTTTCCAAGAACTGTCCCAGGAATGAATCTAGGATCCAGTCCTGGAGTTAGAAAAGTTATCCTGAAAGTAATCAATTGCATAGAACTTAAAATTCCCATTGAGCTCCATGTATTATTGTGTTTGAAATTGTGTGGCCTATTGCAACAAACTGTAGCTATTGCATGCCGTCAATTGCCTCTTGCAAAGTATTTACTTAAAGCATCTCATTCTGAGAAAGTATATTTTGATACCTATTGTTGGTTCTAAAATAAAACAACCACATTTTTGTATACAAACCATTGGCCTAGAGTTCAGTTCTTGTGTGTGAGACCATTTGCTGACTGTGTAAAACAAATGCTTTACACTGTCCTCTGATACTGCCTTACTGCTCGACCAAGCTACCACTTTAGAGAGTAATGTTATATCTAACTTTAGCCTCTGCCAACCCTCTGGGGGCTGTGGACTCTATACACACTGTACCTATTTGGGAACAGTATATACAGAACCACTTTTCTAAATAGGTGGATCAGTGGTGGGATACAAACTTGCATTTGTTGGACTACTTGGTTACCATCTGATCACACGACAGAACTCTTAAAATTGCATTTAGAATTCTGATTGGTCTTTTCCAACATACTAAAAGTCTTGTCAGGGCCTTGCTTAAGTCCCATTAGAATTTTAGAAAAATAAGTCACTATAGTCAGGGTAGAGGATTAGAACTGTCAGGTTAGAATGACTCAAATAAACCCAGCTATTAGTGAAAATATTACCATGCAGGACCTGGTGGAGGAGCTCAACCTCACACCTTACTTACACTTGTCTTTCAAGGAGTTGAGGTCCCTATGCATACTTAAAAATTTACCAATGGGCCTGCATCCAACCAAACTAGGGATCTTGGAGCATGCTAAGGACCACCCATCTGAACATGGTGATGACCAGTCAGATGAGGAAAGGCAAGAGGAGGATAATAACCCCCCTCCATTAATCCCTAGGGAGGAAAGGGCCCCCATACCCTTGGATCCAATAATCTGAATCTGGGAACCTAGAGATCACACAGGTGAACCAGGTACCAGGGAGTTCACTGGGGGACCCACCAGTGAAGAGGACCGCTTTTTAGCAAAGCTGGCCATAAGGTTGGATCTAGAGTCCAGGCTCCTGGCTCTAGAGAAAGATAGGAGAGAGATGGGTTAAGTGCCTATCAATGGTGGCAGCAATAATAAACAAGCATTGGCATTGCCAATAGGTCTCGCCTTTGGGACCTTTATAAGTGTTTAGCCATGCAACAGTTGCATAACTAAATACTGATCGTGATCACGATCAAACATCAAAGCGGCCGCGAAAGTGAAAGTAATCACGGTAAATCGCGGCGCCCGCGCACTGTAGCTCTAGGCTGGCCTGGTAGCACTTTTTGGAGCCCTCTCAATAAGTCTCGCCAGACCAGCGCATGTGCTGGGTCAGGCGAGACCTAAAAAAGGACAGGGAGGAAACTTGTGATCCTAAAATCCCCAAAGGGATTGTCCCTAAATTTGAGGAAGGTGATGACATCACCAAATGGTTCACAGCCTTTGAGAGGGCTTGTGAAATCAGAAGAGTAAGGAAACCCCTCTGGGGGGCACTCATGTGGGAACTGTTCTCTGGTAATTGCAGAGACAGGCTTCTGACCCTCTCTGGGCCAGAAGCAGGATCCTATGACCTCATGAGGAAAGCTCTGATTGAGGGATTTGGATTCACTACTGAGGAGTATAGAATTGGATTCAGGGGGGCTCACAAAACCCAGACCCAGTCCTGGATTGACTTCGTGGACTTCTCAGTAAAGACACTGGATGGTTGGTTAGCTGGACATGGTGTGCATGATTTTACTGGATTGTACAATTTGTTCATGAAGGAACATGTATTAAGTAATTGCACAAATGAGAAGTTGCATCAGCATTTGGTAGACCTAGGTCTAATTTCTCCCCAAGAATTGGGAAAGAAGGCAGACCACTGGGTCAAGACTAGGGTGACAAGGACAGCCACTGGGGGTGACCAGAAGAAGGTGGTTACAAAACCTCCCCAGGGGAAAGGTGGTGAGAATCCCCAAGATAAAAAGTCTGAGTCTTCCAAAGGGCCCCAAAAACCTGTTCAGGGGGTGGGACCCAAACTACTCCCTTGGTGCCTCAACCGTATAGGGGGAAGAACTTTGATCCCTTAAAGGCCTGGTGTAATAATTGTAAGAGGTCAGGACACCTAACTGTAGATAAATCTTGCCCCCACAACAAAGCCACGAAGGCACCCAGTACAGCTACTCCTGGGGCAGCAAGTTTACAGATGGGATCAGAAGTGTGCCCTGAGCAAATCTGAGGACACACTGAGGCAAGTCTAGTCTCACTGGGGGAGTGGAGTTTGCCACTGTAGCTGTGTGGCCACCCAAGTTAAAGAAATATTTGCAATACCCCTGGGTGAATGGAACTAGGGTAGAAGCTCTGAGGGATACAGGTGCCAGTGTCACTATGGTGAGAGACACTGGTTTCCCCTAAGCAATATTTGATTGGGAAACCTTACCCAGTCACCAATGCTGACAGTGTCGCCACTAGTCATCCCACGGCTATGGTGACAGGCTGGGGGGGGGGGGGGGGGGTTTACTGGCCTGAAACATGTAGTGGTCTCTCCAAAGTTACCAGCTGCATCTCTGCTAGGAAATGATCTGGAAACCTCAGCCTGGGCTGAGGTTGAGTTAAAGGCCCATGCAGCCATTCTGGGCATCCCTGAATTGGGGTGTGTGCGCAAACCAGAGCAAGAGGTGGGGTGAAAATGTAGGTCTGGAGCCTGAAATAATGGCCCAACCAATCAAGAGAAAAGGTAAGAAGACTGGGGAACCAGCTTCTGTACAGCAGACCACTCAGGATCCCTCTCCACAGGGAGAGGACTTGGATACCCCTGAGGGAACTGAGCCCATGGAGCTTGACCCTTACCAGATTGAACTCTTGGGCCCAGGGGGACCCTCTAGGGAAGAGCTGTGCCAGGGTCAGCTAGACTGACCCACTCTTGAAAGCCTGAGGCAGCAAGCTGTTTCAGAAGCAAAGGGAGAGGTCAGTGGTACCCACAGAGCTTATTGGGAAGAGGGATTACTGTATGCTGAGGCCAAAGATCCCACTCCTGGAACCACCAGGAGAGTGGTAGTGCCACAGAAGTACAGGGAGTTCCTCCTAACTTTGGCTCATGACATCCCCCTAGCTGGACATCTGGGGCAAACCAAAACTTGGGAAAGGCTACGTAGTCACTTTTCATGGTCCCAGATGCACCAAAAGGTGAAGGAGTTTGTCAGCTCCTGTGTTACCTGTCAGGCCAGTGGCAAGACAGGTGGCCACCCAAAGGCCCCCCTAATCCCACTACCAGTGGTGGGGGTGCCCTTTGAAAGGGTAGGTGTGGACATTGTGTGTCCACTTGAACCTCCCACAGCCTCAGGGAACAAATTTATTCTAGTAGTAGTGGATCATGCTACTAGGTACGCTGAAGCAATTCCACTTCAGACTACTACAGCTCCTGTATTAGCCAAGGCCCTTCTGGCTGTCTTCACCAGGGTAGGGTTTCCTAAGGAGGTGGTTTCAGACAGATTCCAACTTCATGTCTGCTTACCTGACACACGTGGAAGGAGTGGGGAGTGCAGTACAAGTTTACTACACCCTACCATCCACAAACCAATGGCCTTGTTGAGAGATTCAACAAGACATTGAAAGGCATGATCATGGGACTCCCTGAGAAACTCAAAAGGAGATGGGATGTCCTGTTGCCATGCCTGCTTTTCGCTTACAGAGAAGTGCCACAGAAGGGAGTAGGTTTCTCACCCTTTGAACTTCTGTTTAGTCATCTTGTGAGGGGACCACTTTGTCTTGTAAAGGAGGGCTGGGAGAGGCCTCTCAAGGAGCCCAAACAAGACCTAGTGGATTGTGTGCTTGGCCTAAGGTCCAGAATGGCTGAGTACATGGAAAAAGCATCCAAAAATCTTGAGGCCAGCCAGGAGCTTCAGAAGCACTGGTATGACCAAAAAGCTGCACTGGTTGAATTTCAACCTGGGCAACAGGTGTGGGTTTTGGAGCCAGTGGCACCAAGGGCACTCCAAGATAGTTGGAGTGGCCTTACCCTATCCTAGAAAAAGAGTGAGGTCACCTACTTAGTTGACCTGGGCACTAGCAGGACACCCAAAAGGGTTATCCATGTGAACCGCCTTAAACTCTACAATGACAGGGCTGACATCACCATGCTGATTGTGACTGATGAGGTACAGGAAGCAGAAAGTAAACCTCTCCCTGATCTCCTCCCCTACAGACCACAAGATTGGTCAGCGGATGGTGTAGTCTTTTCAGACACCCTCTCTGCCCAACAGCAGACTGACAGCAAGCAAGTCTTGCAACATTATGCAAGCCTCTTTTCCCTGACCCCTGGTCTGACGAACTGGTGTACCCATGATGTGGACACTGGTGACAGTGCACCCTGTCAAAAACAAGATCTATCGTCAGTCGGACCAAGTCAAGGAAAGCATCAAAGCTGGTCAGCAAGATGCTGGAGTTGGGGGTTATTGAACCCTCTGAGAGCCCCTGGGCTAGCCATGTGGTTCTGGTCCCCAAACCTCATCAACGGGGTGGAAAGAGATGAGGTTCTGTGTGGACTATAGAGGGCTCAACTCTGTCACCAAGACAGATGCTCCACCTATTCCAAGAGCAGATGAACTGATAAATTGGGGGCAGCCAAATTCCTCAGTACCTTTGACTTAACTGCAGGGTACTGGCAGATTGGCATGGCCCCAGGAGCAAAAGAGAAAACCGCATTCTCCACACCTGAGGAGCATTATCAGTTTACTGTGATGCCTTTTGGGTTAAAGAATGCCCCTGTCACCTTCCAGAGGTTGGTGAACCATGTCCTGGCTGGGTTGGAATCCTTTAGTGCAGCTCATCTTGATATTGCTATCTTTAGCTCCACCTGGCAGGATCACCTGATCCACCTTGGGAAGGATTTAGAGGCTCTGCAAAATGCATGCCTCACTATCAAGGCATCCAAATGCCAGATAGGGCAGGGCACTGTGGTATACTTGGGCCACCTTGTAGGTGGAGGCCAGATACAACCCAAGATCCAGGCCATCCTGGACTGGGTAGCTGGGTAGCTCCAACAACCCAGACCCAAGTCGGGGCATTCCTTGGCTTGACTGGGTACTACAGGAGGTTTGTGAAGGGATATGGGTCCATTGTGACTCGCCTCCAAGAAGATGCCCAAGAAGGTTAACTGGACAGTTAGTTGCCGAAAGGCTTTTGACACCCTGAAAGAAGCAATGTGCTCCGCACCAATTCTAAAAGCTCCAAATTATGCCAAGCAGTTCATAGTGCAGACTGATGCCTCTGAGCTAGGGATAGGAGCGGCCCTATCCCAGACCAATGAGGAAGGCCAAGACCAACCTGTTGCTTTTATAAGCAGGAGGCTACTCCCCAGATAGCAGCATTGGAGTGCCATTGAGACGGAGGCCTTTGCTGTGGTTTGGTCCCTGAAGAAGTTGAGGCCATACTTGTTTGGTACTCATTCTGGTTCAACCTGACCACAGACCTCTCAGATGGCTAATGCAGATGAAAGGGGAAAATCCAAAACTTCTAAGGTGGTCCATCTCCCTACAGGGAATGGACTTTGAAGTGGAACACAGACCAGGGACTTCCCTTGCCAACGCAGATGGACTTTCCAGGTTCTTCCACTTAGACAATGAAGGCTCCATAGGGCAAGGTTAGTCTCATCACCTTTCGTTTGGGGGAGGGGGGGGGGGGTTGTGTGAGAAAGTGCCATCTTTCTTGCATGGTATGCCCCCACTTTTTGCTGAATGTACTTTGACTGAGTGTGCCCTGGACTCCTGTTAATCAGGTGCCCAGGGCCTATGTTCCTTCCCTAAAACTGCAAACCCTGGCCACATGTCAGCCCCTGGTAAATAGTACCCTAGGTATCCAGGGCCTTGTGACCAGGGAAGGCCTCTAAGGGCTGCAGCACTTTTTGTGCCACCCTTGGAGGCCCTGTTCCCCAACACAAACACACTAGCTTGCAGGCTGAGTGTCTGGGTACAGGACAAAACAGTCGACATGTCACACATCCCTGTGTTTAACAAAAAAAGGGGGGAATTAGAGGTTTTGGAGGTTAGGTTCACCCTCCATTTTGTACATAGATCAAAAAAACAACCTGAACGAACAGGTAAAAAGAACCTAACCTGAGGGCGTCGGAAAAACAATTGGATTCCGAAAGTCACCAGAACAAGGAAGTAAGGGGCAAAACTTTTCCTTTCTTCAGTCCCCTCACTCACCAGGGTTTCCCCACGGTGACATGCTTCATCATTGGGGTCCTCTCAGTCCTCTACGGGCTGAGGCGTGCTGCAACTTGCGGATTACGTAGGAGCACTTAAAACAGATTATGTGTGGTGCAAGTGTAGTGAAAAGGAGTGGGGCAAAGTGATTTAAAATAATCAACTAGTGGGCCAAATATATTTTATTCTTGCTCCTAGCTAATTGGTTAAAAACGGGGTAATATGCTAAAGGCCCTAATTATAATGAATAGGTGTACCTAGCATATGGTCAACTAGTTTCGAGCTTCCCCAGCTCTTCTTCAGGACTACACCGGGACCAGCCCAGTGCAAGAAACCACTCCTAGTAGACGTAAATATGGTGAAGAAAGTGAGACGCTGCAGCTAATAGGCATGCGTTTAAATTAATACATACGTAAATGTACGTCTGGCAATATATGTTTAGAAGCAACAATATGCCTCATGGTCAACGGAAGGGGTGTGGAAATCTCGTACACTTGTACGTTGAAGACCACACTCTGGCACACCTACTAGAGCCCAAGCCTCACGGACCGCATCCCTGTGTGCCATGCCCACAACCTACACTGGCATACATCAGCCATGCCTCTAGCTGGGTGCCCTATGCCAGTGGTGTGGGCTCAGGAGCGTGAGCCCTGTGCCCCTACAGTACCCAGGTCCATTCCTGGGCACTAAGTGCAGAGCTGCCATTTAAGAGTATATGGTGCTGAGAGATCGTCAAACACTAACTCCACAGCACCATGATGGCAACACTGAAGACTGAGAAGTTTGGTATCAAACTTCTCAGTACATTAAACCCGCACTGATGCCAGTGTGGGATTTAATGTACAATGCGCGACAGAGGGCATCTTAGAGATGCCCCCTGAACCTAACCTACAATCCACGTCTTGTCTGAGGGGCTGCTTAGGCTGCCACACAGCAGGCATGTTGCTGGACCCCTGTGTAGAGAGCCATCTGCTCTCCTGGGCCTGCAACAATGCACATCCTGGGCGAGGTGCTAGGTCTTCTCCCCCAGGATGGGCAGGGGAAGCTTCAAAGGCATGCCGCCTTTGTGAGCTTCTCCAGGCCAGTTGCTGTACTGAGCAACTGGCCCCTACCGGTTCTAAACCCCCACTCTGGAGGGGAGACTGGCCGGAAACCCCAAGCAAGGACAGGGGGTGTGCCAACCTCTGCCAACCCCACCCCTCAGGTGGGGGAGGCGAGGTGAAACACATCCCCGGGCTGGCTCGGCACGCGTTGCCCTGGCGGCGAATATAAAGACCTTCAGGCCCGTCGGCCTTTTAATTGGAGATATCTCGTGACCTGGCTGCACATCTCCTCCCCAGCCAGCAAGTAATGAGTGACCCTGACCTTGTGCTTTTCACTCTCTGGTTCACGAATAAGTCTCGTCATATCATGATACTTGTTAGGCAGGACCTTAAGTGGGGTGAAAAAACGGGTCTCCAAAGGCCGTTGCCGATGTAATTAAGGGCATTGCTCAAAATCATGAAAGCTAAAAATCTGTGCGGAGCATAGTGTGCCGCCCAACTGGTATAGTGCAACAGGTAACATGCCTACAACAAGCTATTGGCTTGATCAATGGTTGTTAGTTGCATAAGAAAAAAATCAGCCACTACTGCTTCAGTGTATATAGAATTGAAAATGCTTCATCTCTGAAATGATGAGACTCTGAAAGAACTATACAGAGTCTCTTTGAAGTTACCTCAAAGGTAGTGAAGGGTGGCACCACTGCAGAGATAAGATTTATGTTTTCACCCTGAGGGTGAGAGCTAAAATGGAGAGCCCGATAGGGACCCCACTCAGCACATGCGTTTAAGAACTGCCGGTGTTCTGGTGCTGAGCACCAGCAGGACCCGGCCCACTTAAAGACATTCTCTCATCTCAGCCACACCTACTCGCAGTAATGTCTTTGTGGATCAGGCCCGTAGTTTGCAAGGAGCATTGACTGCTGTGATTGTAGAACAGAAATTACACACAACTGCTCCAGACACGAGCCCTGTACAAGCGCCTCGATAGGACCCTCTTCCACAGGGAGAGCCTTCGGAAACTGTTTCTAGCAGAGAAATTATTTAAAAGTCCCAATTGCTTTACTAGCTACAACTGGTGGACACACTGTCGCTCATTGTGTGATGCACTAGCCTTGTGAGGGGCGCATGAAGAATCTGGACAAACCCTTTGTGCTCACATCTCCCTAGTCTGAAGGCGTGCTGAGCGTGGATTTACTAAGGTTAGCGACTTGGCAGCTAAATATCTATTTTGACATTTTTACACAGCACGGACTGGAACCAGGAAGGGCGAGAGCGCGCTTTACAAAGAAGAGTAAACATGATTTTAATACAGAGAGGAACTCATAAATGTTTGTTCTTATGATGCACAAACGCACAAGGCTGAGCTATCACAAACTTCCAGTCACTTTCACAAATAGTATGATTACTGCCCGCAGATTATTTTTCACCTGGCCTGTGGGTGAGGGCAAAAATGGAGAGCATGATGGGGATCCATCTCAGCAGCTGCTTTTTATCTCAGCAGCTGCTTTTTAGAACTGCCGAGTACCAGCAGGACCTGCCTCACTTAAAGCTCTGTTGTCCGGTCTTCAAAAGGGTGCTGTTTTAAACTAAAATGCATGATGCGGAAGGCTTGTCTTCTGGTTCTCTTTCTTGCAGTTTCTGGTTCTTAGTATGACCATGCTAAGACTGCATGTGCTGTGCCTGCTGTAAGAATATGAAGTCTAAAATATATACACGAGGTAGAGTGACATACAGGATGTAAATATCCAGTCCATCTATAGTGTCATTTGATTAATCTGGTGATAACGCTTTTAGTGGTGTTGAATGGGGGTGTGTGGGAATGCTCAGATCTGCTAAAGAAGGGTCTTCACCTTCTATTAAGATGGTGAATCTGTCACAGTATCTAATCTGTTCTGAATGGGTGTTATGTGCGGAGATTAAATTTTGACCTTTTCCTCTCTGAACCACACCCTCACCACCGGAAAAGGCGAGGCACATTTGCTACCCTCGTTTGTGTGATTCTTGAATTTTTCACAGTCCAATGACTTCAGTGATGTAATATTGATGGCAGCACCCACACTCTGAAAAGTGTTACAGCACCACTACCTGGGTGCGTTTGTGTGAAATTTTCATGCTTTCTGGCCTGGGTGCTTGCTTGTGTGTGACATTACCACAGTTTTCGGCCTCCGTGCTTATGTATGACATTTCCACAGTTTCGGGCCTCTTTGGCCTCGGTGCTTATGTCGGGCATTTCCAGTTAGTGCCCTCAGAGCTCGTGTCACTCCATGCTTACTGGCCTGGGTGCTTTTGTCACGTATACATACTTTCCGGCCTGTGCTTATATGTGATGTTTCTATTGTTTCTGGCCTGGGTGCTTATGTGTGACATTCTCACAGTTTCTGTCCTCAGTGGCTGGGTGCTCATCTGTGACACCTTTCCATGCTTACTGGCCTGGGTGCTTATGTTAGACGTTGCCATACTTTCTAGCCTGGGCCTTTGCTTATGTGTGACATTTCCATAGTTTCTGCTCTCTGATTCACTACACTTGTGTCTATTTTTTATGTTCTCTGTAAGAAGGGCTATGGGTACATATTACTGGGTAACCTGGTGCTCTTTAAGGTCATCATCTACTATTTACTGTGCTTTGGAAGTTAATAACATTAAATGTATAATGAAAAATGTGCAGTAAAATGCACAGTTTTTCTCATTCTTTTTCCAAAATCATCTTTGAGGGAGAACCGCCCCAACCCCCCTGCAGCAATGGTCGGACATGCTCGCTGCGCACCATACGTGGCACCATACGTGGCTAGTCTGACAAAAGTTGCCAGGGCTGCTTTCAGTTCCCAGTCCGGCCCTGGTTCAGACCTGGTCATTCAACAGAATCGGTGCTGCTCCATTCTACTGAAACATTAAAGTTTGCCTTAGATCAAGGCATGGATGCAGTACTGATTCGCTGTATTTATCAGCTGCATTCAACATGGTCTCCCATGATATTCTGGGAGACAGGCTTGCAAATAGTGGCATCACCCACAAGGCACTGGCCTGGCTAACATCCTTTCTGAAAGATAGGTGACAAATAGTAACATT
Source organism: Triturus cristatus (assembly GCF_964204655.1). Lineage (NCBI taxonomy): Eukaryota > Metazoa > Chordata > Amphibia > Caudata > Salamandridae > Triturus > Triturus cristatus. The sequence goes on along the minus strand of NC_140584.1, from coordinate 825,164,306 downwards.
AGGAAGCTACAATTCTACAGAAAAAAATTGCCATCAGGGGTACCACAGGGCTCATCCCTGAGCCCAACTCTATTTAATCTCTACATGTTACCACTACTCATTCTCATTGCCTCATTTGACATTGAATCCATCACATACACGGATGACATTCAGCTAATTCTCACCCTTGACAAAAAGTCTACAGCAGCTGAGGAAAAATGTTGCCATTGTCTAGCCACAGAAAAACCAATCTCTTTAAGGCCACACAATGGTGGCCACCGAACATAGCCCCACCGCCCAACTCCGTAGACTCTGTGAGGAACAGATTCGATCCCACTCTTTCTTTCCATGAGCGAGCACTTGCGGTGGCTGGAACGTGTTTCCACACAATAAAAATTCTCCGAAAACCCTTTGACCTACTTCCGGTCAATGCAAGGAAGGCAGCACTAATTCTATCATGTCTGGACTATTGCAACAGTCTGTAAGCAGGTGCCAAAAGTGGTCCAGAACGCGGCAGCCAGGCTAGTTCTCAAACTACCCAAGGGGTCCTCTACAGCGGAGGCACTCTAAACCTTGCACTGGCTGCCTATACATAAAAGAATCCTTTTCAAAATTGTAACTATCACTTTCAAGGTCATCAGAAAAACAGATCCGCGTAGTCTCTCCACCTCAGAGCTACAGTCTTTCCGCTAGCGCCAAGATGCTCCTTGGAGTGAACGGAACGCCTTATAAATGCCCTCATTCATTCATTCATACAGCTCTCCAGCTCTTGCCCTTGGCAGAGGTGCCTCTTGAGTCTAGAAGTGATTTAAACCGCTGTGGTTTAAGGTCCAATTCTTATACCCCATTTTCTCATTGTTCTCTTTGTGGCGAGGGTCTCTGAGCCCAGTCCAAACCAGTTCTGTCCTCTCTGGTGCAGCAACACTACAGGAGGTGGAGACGGCATTGTGCAGAGGAGACACTGCCTATTCAAGTGCTAGTGAAACTGTTTCCACTACTCTAAATGCAGCCAAGGTCTATTCAGCTCAGCCGAGTCACACGGGCAATGCAGGACACACCTCAACACCCGCCCCCCCCCCCCCCCCGTGGCTGTCTACAGTGAATGTACATCCCCAGCGCATGTCACTCCAAAACCAGACATTCAATACACAAAACAGCAGAGGCACACAGAATGGTTAATTGAGAAAATGCCTACTTTCTAAAAGTGCAGTTTTCAAACACACAACTTAAAAACCATCTTATTAAAAAGAGGTTATTAAATTCTTGTCCCAATGGAAAGTTATACTTGTAAGATGTTACAAAGCAACTCCCATGTTAGCCTATGTGACAGCCTTTTAATTGTGAAAAACGAAATTGGCAGTATTTTCACTATCCGGACATGTCCTACCTTCTACATACACTGCACATGGAGGTACCTTGGGCCTACCTGAGGGGTGCCTTACATGTCCGAAAAGGTAAGGATGGGGCCTGGCAAGTGGATACACTTGTCAGGTCGACATGGCAGTTTAAAACTGTGTGCTTAGACACTACAGTGGTAGGTCTGAGCTACATTTACAGGGTTACTTTGTGTGTGGCACAACCAGTGCTGCAATCCCACTAGTATCATTTGATTTACAGGCCCTGGCACACCCAGGGCACCTTCCTAGGGGCTTACCAGTAAATCAGATATGCCATTCGTGGATAACCAATCATAATAATTTACACAGAGAGCATATGCACTTTAGTACTGATCAGCAGTGTTAAGGTGCCCAGAGTCCTAAAGCCACCAAAAACAGGTCAGGAGAAATGGGAGAAAGAAGCAAAAAGTTTGAGGATAACCCTGCAAAAAGGGCTATTTCCAACAGAGAAAAAACACTGAGTGAGGGTCCTGAGACGAGTTTGCTACATCAGCTGAGACTTAGAACGTCTATCTGTGTGTGCTAAGGTTCGGGGTCCGCCACTAATTCCAGAGATCTTACAGATGCAATAATTTGGCTTCTGTAGAAGGGAGGGAGTTAGGATATTCTGTCAAGGATTTTTATGATGTATGGGTATTGACCATGCTAACAGTATTTATAGTTTGCATTTTTTGCCTAATTGTGGCAGAAATACTGCATTTTAGGACACAATACTTTGAATGAATATTCAAAACTTCCTTTGTGTCTCTTTATAATATGGACGAGTACGAGAGAGAGTGAAAGGGTGTGTCCTGTTACGGCGATCCATGAGAAGGTCAAGAGTGTTGTGTTCTGGGGTGCCAATTCACTTGTTTGTTTGGTAAGCTTAGGAGGGCAGGTGAGGTATCATGGCTAGGTTTGGCTCAGGCTCCTAGATACTTAAGTGGTATGGCGACTCAGTCCTTACATGCAAATGTTCTATGGTCCCAAGCATAGTTCTGTTCTTGAGCAGAATCCCTCCAACAGTTGAAACACTCAATAAATCACAAAAAAGTGCTCAATCGCTCCCTACGCGTAAAGGTATTTTTCTTCCACAGGACATATTTTTTAAGCGGCCAGTTAAATCCGATTGCTTAAATATTCAGATTCCTCAACTTTTGAATGCTCTCTAGGTGCCAGTCTGGATCGGGAGCTTTTTCAGCAGTACCTCTGCGTGCCTGGGAACGGCATTGTATGGCTCTGGTCATGTCCTCGACTCCGGTCATGACGTCAGTGGAGCCATAAAAGTCCCCTCTGGCATGCGGGCGTCAGTTTCTTGTTTTCTGGGCTGTACGTGGATCCGGAGAAGCGGTTTCTTGGGTCGATATATATATATATTTTTTTTTTTACCTCCTTCGACACTGTGTCAGTGGAACAATGTGCCTTGGTCTAATGTCTACAGGTTTCAAACCTTGTGGGTTTTGTAGCTGACTTATGTTGATGACAGACCCGCATACAATTTGTATGTGGTGTTGAGGCGAGCACCACAAAACCGAGGATTGTGGCTCCTGCCAGAAACTAAAGCCGATGTCAAAGGAGTGGCGTTTGAAGTTGATGACGCAAGTTCCATTCCTCGGAGGCTTACCGGCCTCCGTCTTCATCGTCTTGGGAAGAACATTTGCGGGGTCTATCTAGGAGCAGAAGCCCTTCTGGAGGAAGTCGTTCTCCGAATAAGTCAAAAGGTAAGCAGGTCACCGCGCGGAGACTCTGTACGCGACTGCACCGCGTCTCCCAGAGTGTTCGGGAGCCGGGGCATCAATGGCTTGGAGTGCAGTTAGGCCCCATGGGGGTGAGTGGGTCGCCATTGCAGGGTTTGCCCTCTGTGACGGTTGAGCTGTTGGAGTCGAGGGGTTGGTGCCGGTCAACGTCGGCTCGTCAACTGTCCTTTTGGATCTCGACCTACAATGCAAAATGCAGAGTAGACTATTCAGACTAAGGTGAACAGGCAGGTTTTAATTACTTCTCAGGAAGAGGCTGTGGAAAGACAGCCTGTGTCGATGGAGGCAGGGCCCTTTCATCCCAATTCTGACATTGTGCCTCAGATGGAAGAGAGCTGGTTCTCTGCTCTGGGAGAGGTCAGTGGCCTGAATTCATCACCAGCTTCTCCCGTAGGAGCCTGGGTATAAAAAGAAACTCGACTCCTATAGCCCATCTTTTGCAAAGGTATGAGGACCACATTCAAATTTCAATTATGGAAGTGCAATATATGTAATTGTCTGAGCAGACAGAAAAACTGAAGTTTAAGTTGGCTTGAACTCGTAGGGCAGCAAAAATATGCAGACTGCCAGGATACTCCGGATGCATGCTTTTTGCCGATTTACTTGGAGAGGTAGGGTCCCAGAGTTTTTTCTGATATTACATCACACGAATGTCTGAAAATCAGGAATACATTCAAGTACCCTGTCTCACATGCCCTTGGCGCTTCAGAGATCTCTTCAAAATGTTCATGCGTTTCTTGTGCCTGCCTGTATTTTCTGAATTCCATCAGTTTTTCTATTTATAAATGCATTATTTGCACTAATCATCAAAATTAAATGAAACTCTTAGACAATGTTACCAGTTGTCTCACATCTGCACCATTGCTTGACCAAGTATGTGCTTTAAATAGATGAATGGCGAGTAGCTGGAGCTCCTATGGCTATTGTGTGTATTTCTGGGAATTGTCAATCTGGCCCTCCTACCTTGGTCTAAAGCCAGTCGCAATCCCTCATGTGAAAGAAAAAGTGCAATAAATTTGACACTGAACTTTGTATGCTTAGTCAAATCACTACTATCATCAGTACTTGTTTTTTCCAACTTTGCACTCAAAAACATACCCTGTAGCTTTTATTGCAACGGTCTGGACCATTGTAATTCATTCTACCTGCACTTGTTCAATTCACTGAGGAGAAGCTACAAATTGTGCTGCCAAGATAGCAATGGGTTCATATTTTTCCTCCCTTGCTTCCTTACATTGGTGGCCTGTTAATGAACAGGTTTTGTTTAAGTTGGACTTTCTGGTGAAGAAGGAGATATCTATCTAAATAAGTAAATATAAACGAAAAGAATACAATAGAAAAGGCGGAACACAATCAGACGAACGCGGCGCCGTAGGCTGAAACGCGAAGCGGAGAGGGAATCAAAGAAACTACTGGCGCAAGAGATAAAACCTGATTTGAAAACCATCATTAATCTTTCGACCATAACCTTGCCCAAAGCTGAGGAACAACTTCTGTCCCTAGGACTCAATTATTGTCCGGAAAGTAACTTTGAATATGCCACCACTAGAGTTGATATTTTCTGTTTTATATGCAAGTTAAAATTAAAGAAGTTCTTTATGATTAAAACAGGACTGGAAAAGAAAAACAAGAATCTCGGGGATGTGACTGATAAACCGAATTTACAGGCATCGGATGTACAAACATTACTAACTATGCACGATTTGAGAAATGATAAGCAAGAGGAATCTTTTGACTCTACTCAACATAAGTTACATGCAATTGATCTGTTACAAAAGGGTGCAGGGGAATGCCCATATAAACCCAAATCGACATTTCTTCCAGTAATGCCTAAAGACGCTGTGGACATTTTCCATGAATGTGTTGTCGAAGAAATAAAAAAACTTCACCGTCCGGTTAACTACAAAAAAAGTAAATTAAACTTTAATCAGGTACAATACAAAAATGTAATGAAAAAACTCAGCAATGACATGGAGATTATTGTGAAGAAATCAGACAAATGAGGGAATATTGTTCTCTGGCCTAGGGAACAGTACGTACAGGAAGCCATGCGACAACTCAATAATATGGACTGCTATGAGAAAACGACAATGTCGACTTACAATAAAGCGTAGGAAGCCCTAAAAAAAGTTAAAAAATGGAAACAAGAGGGGCTAATATCGACAGATGAATATCATTTTATGTTGAATGAACATCCAGTTCTTCCCTTTCTTTATCTATTACCAAAAATCCACAAAAAAACATCTCCGATTCCTGGGCGCCCCATCATTTCAGCGATCAAAAGTATGACCGAACAGGTGGGGTAGTATGTGGATTTTTATTTACAAGATCTAGTAAGAACATTACCTTCATTTGTAAAAGACACTGGGGACTTCTTGAAGAAATTGAAAAACATCGTATGGTCAAGTAATATGATCCTTGTGACTCTGGATATAGAATCGCTATACACCAGTATTGAACACCCATGTGGAATTGATGCAATTAAGCATGTTCTAAACTCTAGACCGTGTGAATATTTCATGCATAATAAGATGTTGATATCTTTGATTACATGGTGTTTGGAAAATAACTATTTCCTATTTGGCAAGGACATATACAGGCAAATACAGGGTGTTGCGATGGGGGCCTGCTTCTCGCCTAGCTACGCATGTTTACATGTGGGCTATTGGGAGGAGCAGGTCCTCAGAATCCAATACAAATAAATTTTTGAGAATAGAATCGTGCATTGGTTACGTTTTATCAATGATGTTTTTATTGTTTGGAATGGAGACACCAAAAGTGCAAAAGATTTTATTGAAACTATCAATGTTAATGGTTTTAATTTACATTTTACATCATGTATTAGCCAAACTAAAAAATAATTTTTAGATGTTTGCATTTATGTGAATAATAACGAGTTAGCCATTACGGCTTTTAGAACGCCCACAGCAGGCAATGCAACACTTCACGCAACCAGTGCACACCCCAAACATCTCATTAGCAGCATCCCTTATGGGGAAATTTTAAGATTAAAACGCATCTGCAGCACATCAGAAGATTTTGAGAGTTTCCAGGATGAGGCCCTATCCAGATTAAGGAAAAGAGGCTACACTAATAAGACATTAACAGATGCAGTATTGAAAGCCAGCAAGAGAACCAGGGCATCGCTCCTAGTGCAGGAGACAGAAGAAGAGGGGTTAGAAAACACACCAGAAGACCCACCTAGACTTATTACAATATACAGTCATCAAGAAAAGAAAATTAGAGCCATAATTAATAAGAACTGGCCCATCATCTTGACTGATAATGTTCTTAGTAGTAGACTGCCAGAGAAACCTTTGCTTACATTCAGGAAAGCTCAATCGATGGGAGGGCAACTCTCAAGAAATTTTCCAGAGCTAGAACATAGGGAAGTATGGTTGAAACCTAGAAAAGGTTTTTACAAATGCACAACCTGTCGTGCTTGTAAATTTGGAATAAACACCACTAAATACAGTACTCCATTTAGAGAGAATGAGTTGGACATCAGAGGCAACTACAACTGCCGCACTGATTTTGCGATATATGTGCTCACGTGCACCTGTTGACTTAGGTATGTGGGAAGTACCAAGCTCCAGGTGCACATGAGGATTTTGCAACATCTTCGGGCTATTATTAATAGCGATCCGGTATATCCTGTCGCACGCCATTTTAACGAAGTCCATAACAAGGACATTAACTGCCTATCCTATTTTGTTATCGACTCAGTTCTAGCTCCACGGAGAGGAGGCAATAGAGAAAGAGCACGTAGACAGCGGGAAACTAAATATATTTTAGAACTGGATAGTAGATTCCCGAATGGCCTCAACAACACAGAAGACATGCACACCTTCTTATAGAATGTAAGGCCTTTACATCTGTAACAATACATGATTGAACTAAGACAATAAGGAGATGTTATATGTGAGATATGTAAAAGATATACTACCATATATAGGCCTATAAGAGGCATAGGGTCAATATTCTACCATGACAATGACCGCTGTGACCAATACAATTAACATTACAACACCTGTCCAGCTTGCCCCAAATTTTAATCACTTTATACAAATGTTTTAATCACTTTATAAATATTATGAATTTGATACACTTTTTGGAGGGGTCATATGCATTTCTGCACTAGGCACTTTATAGGTAATGACAAATACAGAATAGAATTATCTATGTAAAGAACTTGTGTCATGGGTGGCTTTGGATATACATACATACATACATTTTCAAATTGAATTACTATAGATTACGTAAACAATGGCTTTTAATACATGTGATTTGTATTTTACATTTTATTTATGCCCATTCAGTAACATTTTGCTATATCTTGCAATAAATTGCACACAATTTGCGTTGTTTTGCACAGGAATTCCGCATTTAAGCGGGAAGTGGCGCATATATAAGCGCATATATATCTGCATATTTTGTACATTATACATCAGGCGTTTGTTAGACGATTGATGTCCTTGGAGATTCAAGGTTATTTGTTTACATTGCGTAATTTGCACATGTTAGTGGCGTAATTTGCACAATGCTTTGCACTTATGCTGGAATTTGCACATTTGCCCTTATATGGAGCATATATTAAGATATGGATGACTCATTCAGGGAATTACTTTGGGGATTCGATGTTATCGCCTCATTAATGGCATTCAGTGCGCAATTCATAAATTCATGTTGTTCAATATGTACAGAGCAATATAACTATGCGTAAATTGTTGGAGAAACGTATGTGCAAGACAAGCTGGGCATTGTATTTGAACAAATATACAGAGACATGTATTCAGTTTTTAACCATGCGTAAAAAAGAGCCCCATATCACAAGTGTTTCTTCACTGTTTGTTATCACGTGGTGTAACAGCAAAAAAAGAGTGAAAAAAATGAGTGTATATAACTTTAATGACGTACCTCTATCTCGCTATGCGATCAAGGGCACTTGATGCCCGAAACGCGTCATGTGAGGAGTGATAAATAAATCTTCCTGTCATTTGCAAGTTTCCCTGGTGGTCGTTGTTTTCCATGTTCGCCGAAAGGAGGTGCTGGAAAGAGTTGCCATTTTATATATATATATATATATATATATATATATATATATATATATATACACACACACAAATAACAGCTGCTCCGTCTTTGATATTCATGATTTTCTTTTTAAATCATGGCAGACAGATATTCCGCTTTTCGACTATTGGGAGTCTTGATGGATATAGATATATAGTGCTACCCATCCTAAATATAACTTTGTTTTATCAGCATTACATCATTGCAGTACTTCATGTTCTTAATACTTTCATCAGCTTCATCCCAGTTATTTTCAGGGAGAAAAATGGAGGTACTCCCAAGGCCAGATTTACATTCCCCACCCGCCCAAAAAAAAGTAACATAATGGGGAGCCGCGGCCAACAGCCAATAGGTCAAGGGAGCCGTAGGTTGAAAAAGTTTGGGAACCACTGCATTAAGGGGCCAGGCTTAGTTGGCAACTTCAGGTTTCTCGGAGGCTGTCCAGTCGACTTTGGTTAACATGCCATTTGATGATGGCCATCTTTTTGGGAGTCAAGCTGGTGCAGCGTTAAGACGCTTCCGTGAAAGAGGTCTTCAGAGTCATAGCTTTTCGTTGTTTGTTACTGGGTAACTTGTCTTTATTCTTGATATGCAGGCTATTTCATTATAAGCCTGCTTTGTTAGGGCATTTTATGTCCGTTATTGGTTTGACCACTCGGTGTCCTACAAGAGCAGAGGTTTTTTTCTCAGTACCATTTTTTTCCTATTTTAGGCTGGTATTGATTTGGATGACCGAGAGAGGTTTCCCTTAGCCTCCGAGGATGAGCTTTGTGCCCCAGAGTTAATTGTCATGAAACGTGCCCTCTTGTATGGAAAATTTTCTGACGCAAGCTTCTTTGAAGCAGCTCAGTATATTAAAATGTGCATGGTTTCGACCTTTCGTTGTCTCAAATAGAGACATATTGGTATGCCAGTTGTAAAGTCTGGTAAATAGGGACGCTCTGATCTTGTTTGAGTAATTAGCGTAATATGTCCTCACTACTTTTGTGGTGTTCATATTTCTTATGGCGGTGATGGATTCAGGGCCAACGTTTTGTATTCTTTTGAATACATGTTCTTGTGGTTCATCCTTTATTAAAGTCCTCTTCAACTGTGTTTAAGGTGCAGTTTGTTTTCTCTTTCTGAGCGGACTGCATATCTACATTTTAATTATATGTGCTTCACGTTTTGGAGAATTGTGAGAGTAATCTCAGAGTTTATGGTGTATTCTTTGGAAGATTCGAGGTAGTTGCCTTATCTGTAGAGGGGATAGGTGATGTATTCATTCCTATAACATTATGGGGTGAACTCTGTATCTTACGATGTGTGATAGGTAGTGTCGGAAACAATCTTATGGAAAATTCTAGCTACATTTTCCTTTCCTGTTTTCGGTCATGCAATTTAAAGTGTGAGTTTTTAGGCTTTATAGGAAACTCTTGTTATTCTCCCACAAAGCTTTTTGCATCTATCTGGAGGATATATATTACCTGTCTTTTTGGGTATGTATCTATTTTCTCTGTGTTTCACAAGTCCTTGGGAAATCATGACGGTTACTTCTTGAGGCTAACTTGATCAAATTGTGTTTCGTATCACAAGTATTGCTGCGTATGCTTGTTGCTCACAAGGATTTATTTTGTGCCTGATTTTCCTTTTAATGTTTCCATAGGTTATATTTTGGTATATCAGATGCAAAAGTTACACACCTTCTGTAACGTAATATCTTGTAGAGAGACAGTCTAGCCGCAGATTTATTAACTCTTTGCTCCTCCTCCCCACTCTGCAAATAACCTATGAGGTAAGGGTTATACCCTTCTTCAGTACTGGTTTTATATACCGGTGATTACTATCTCGATTTATGTTGGAACTCAACAGACCACTTGGCCTGACCACATAGGTTTTGCTTAGATGTGGCCATACCATCCATTTCCAAATGTGTGTGGTCAGTAGAGTGGGGGGTGTTTTCTCTTTCACACTTGATTAGACACCAGTGGACAGTATAGATTTATTTGTTCTTTCTTTGAAAGTCCTTGATGAATGGTACAGGGTTTTCTTCCCCTACATGAGATATTTACTAGGGCGCAGGGTTTCATGAAGCCCTGTGCTTCGTTGATTCTTTTGGGGTTTTCTGTAAAATCCATGTCTGGCATTAACATACAATTTGATGCTTCTTCTTTATTATTTTTTCAATGATTTTGTTATCTTTTTGGCACACTATTTCCACATCCAGTTTCTATAGTGGCTCAGGGTTCTGGTGCGGAAGGTTTCACAGAAGAAACAGACGTATGCGCGCCAGAGGGGACTTATATGGCTCCACTGATGTCATGACCGGAGTCGACATCATCACTGAGCCATACGACGTTGTCTCCCAGCGCACATAGGTACTGCTGAAAATTTGCAGATCCAGACTGGCACCTGTGGAAAGTCAAAAGTTAATTAATTTGTGGCTAGACTGTCTCTACCAGATAGTACGTTACCAAAGGTAAGTAACTTTTACATCTAGGGTAGTCACCCCTATAATGGAAAAGAAATATAAAGCAGGCCCATTGGACCCTGACTATATTAAGGGCCAAATCACACCAGATTCATTAGCGGTACCACAGCCAGAAAACAAGCAAATTCACAAGGCACAGGGGATGTGCCTCCTACAGATAAGAAGAGTAGGAAAAATGATGCCGCAGGTAAATGCGTTGCAGCACAAGCAGCCAACCACATGCATATATTCAAGTTCTGTGGGACTATTCTCCAGATATAACCATGACTCATGGGATGAAATGCAGGAAGTACTGTAACTCCTCACTGATCAATATTAACAATGTGGTACACAATTGGTGGAAGAAGGCCGGGCTATGTCTAATGTCACTGCAATATGCCCTAGTCTCCACAGACCCAGGCTTCTGTGAGGTTAACACCAGTGTCCTTATCAGATGTCACGCATGGCTGAGCCTCTGGCTTCAGACTGAATGCACACCACCTGCTCAATTTACCATTTGATAGACACAAACTATTTGGGCCACGGGTGGATGAAATGCTTGAAAAATTTGAGAGACACAAACTGCTTAAGTAGTGGGGGTCATAAAAAAACAACACCATGTTCCTTTTGTAGGGGTCAGAACAGGGGTGCAGCCAGTGGGGGTTCCCCCCCTGACTCTGGCACTGGACATAAGCAATGGGGCTCCTATTAGTCAATTTGCTTGGGGATCTTTCTGTAAAATCAATTATAGAACTAGAGGCAATGCAACCACTACCAAGAATTCCCACCCCTCCAAACCAGTTAACACCTACAACTACCCCAACCATATAGAACACCAGTCGGTGGGAAGGTTAAAACCTTTTTATTCACACTGGCAGGACATTGCCACAGACCAATAGGTACTTTCCATAATCAAAAATGGGTATTGTTTAAAACTGAATCCCTACCCACAATACCACCAAGAACACAAAATATGCCACAACATCATCTTTTTACAGGACAAGGTTCTATCTCTCCTTCAAAAAGGGGCAATAGAAATTGTACCCTTACACATCTGGGACACGAAGTGTACTCCCTTTAATTTCATTTCTGATTCCCAAAAAGGACAAAACCTTTAAGGCTTATCCCAGGCCACTCAACAGTGACATCTCCTCAGAACACTTTCACATGTTCACAGTGCCAGTGGTGATACCACTGTTACAGCAAGGAGATTTCATGACCTCATTAGACCTCAGAGATACATACTTCCATATTCCCATTCATCCAGCACATAACAGTCATCAACTCAATGGGCAACACTATCAGTTCAAGGTGGTTCCCTTCGGGGTCACTACAGCTCCAAGGGTTTTCACCACATGCCTTGCAGTAGTGGCAGCTCATCTCAAATGGGAAGGAATACATATTTTCCTTTATCTAGACGATTGACTCCTCAAAAATCCAAGCTACTAACAGTGTCTTCAAAACACTAAGCAGGTTATCAACCTTCTGCACAAACTAGGTTTTTACACTAAACATATGAAAGTCTCATCTGCAAACATTACAAATTCAGCCTTTCCTAGTTCCAGCTCTCAATTTAGTTACAGCGAAAGCCCATCCCAGTCCAGAAAGAGTGCAAACTTTCATAGAAACCTTACCTCTTTTTCAACCACAAGCTCAACTCGCAGTAAAACTAGTAATGAGGTTTTTAGGCATGATGTCTTCTTGCATAGCCATGGTACCACACATTCATCTACATATTCATCTTGTTAGCGCATACTCCAATCTCAATAGTCTCAAGCGGAGGGGCATCTCCAAGATCTTTAAGAAGTAAGCTGGTACAGCACACCCTTATTAGTTCAAATAAATTCAAAACGAACGTGTTGGACCTTTGTTTATCATAACATGAAAAAGTCAATCCCTATAGTATAATATATTCCAATCCTGTGCAGGGTTTATGAGGTAATCCACGAACAACTTCCGTTGAAAATTTATTTTTATTGATGTTAAGGAAATTCCCAGCATCTCCAAGATCTAGTGTTGGTAGTGCCAGTGACTCCCTGCAGTGGTGGAACAGCAACAACTTGTTGCAAGGCCGACCCTTCAAAGCCCCAATTCTGCAAATCACCATTACCACAGATGCATCCCTTCAGGAATGGGGAGCATGTATGCAAGATCTCACTGTACACGGTCTATGGATAATAACTCACACATCAATCATCAAGAGCTTCTAACAATTCAGCTAGCCCTCCAAGCTTTTCGCAATCACCTACACCAAAATGTAGTGCTAATACGAACCAACAATATGACTGCAATGCATTATAGTCGAACACAGGGAGAGGACACTCCTCACAGCTATCCCTCCTATCAGAGTGCATCTGGCACTGAGCAATCCATCACAAAATCCACCTCCTAGCAGAATACCCACCTCAGATGGACAATGACATCACAGATAAACTCAGGAGGTACATGAGTGGGAGATCAACTTGCCACTACTCCACTCTTTCCAAAAGATGGGAAACACTGGACATAGACTTGTTTGCCACTCACCTCAACTGCCAAAGCTTTGCCTCAAGGTTCCCCCACCCTCAATCTCGGGGCAATGCCCTATGGATGAATTAAGCAAACACCAGGAGATGATGGACTGAGCACTGAAACTTCAGACACTCACCCCCATTCACAGATCTGGCTTGAATCCATCATCATTCTTTAGCTCACTTGGCTACCCCAGTTCAGACACAGCTATATGCAAATCAGTCTTGACCCTGTGCCTCATGGGAACAGTCCAGCCTGAACTGCCAAGCCATGTCTTCCCTGGACCGGAAACAAGCATCCTGGGACCGGTTTCGGGCTAACAGCCCTCATCAGCCAGGCTAGCTTGAATCCAGTGGCAAAGTGAGCAAGGGACCCACGGCTGGGCATACCCTGCCAACTTAGGGCAAACAAAGCAAACACAAGGAGATGATGGACGGAGCACTGAAACTTTTCAGACACTCACCCCCCAGCCACAGATCTGGGTTGAATCCATCATCGTTCTTTAGCTCACTTTGCCACCCAAGTTCAGACGCAGCTATATGCAAATCCGTCTTGACCCTGTGCCTCATGGGAACAGTCTATCCTGAACTGCCAAGCCATGTCTTCCCTAGACCGGAATCAAGCATCCGGGACCGGTTTTGGGCTAACAGCCCTCATCAGCCAGGCTAGCTTGAATCCAGTGGCAAAGTGAGCAAGGGACTCACATCTGGGGAAACCCGGCCAACTTAGGATGAACAAAGCAAACTCAAAGAGATGATGGACTGAGCACTGAAACTTTTCAGACACTCACCCCCATTCACAGGTCTGGGTTGAATCCATCATCGTTCTTTCGCTCGCTTCACCACCCCAGTTCCGGCACAGCTATATGCAAATTAGTCTTGACCCTGTGCCTCATGGGAACAGTCCAGCCCGAACTGCCAAGTCATAACTTCCGTGGACTGGCTGCAAGCATCCTGGGACCTGTTTCGGGCTAACAGCCCTCATCAGCCAGGCTAGATTGAATCCAGTGGCAAAGTGAGCAAGGGACCCCCGTTTGGGGATACCCTGCCAACTTAGGGCAAACAAAGCAAACGCAAGGAGATGATGGACGGAGCACTGAAACTGTTCAGACACTCACCCCCAGTCACAGATCTCGGCTGAATCCATCATCTTTCTTTAGCTCACTTCGCCACCCCAGTTCAGACACAGCTATATGCGAATCAGTCTTCACCCTGTGCCTCATGGGAACAGTTCAGCCCAAACTGCCAAGTCATGTCTTCCCTGGACCGTAAACAAGCATCCTGGGACTGGTTTCAGGCTAACAGCCCTCATCAGCCAGGCTAGGTTGAATCCAGTGGCAAAGTGAGCAAGGGACCCACGTCTGAGCATACCCTGCCAACTTAGGGCGAACAAAGCAAACACAAGGAGATGATGGACGGAGCACTGAAACTTTTCAGACACTCACCCCAAGTCACAGATCTGGGTTGAATCCATCATCGTTCTTTAGCTCACTTCAATCAATCAATCAATCAATCAATGACATTTATAGAGCGCACTACATACCCGTAGGGTCTCAAGGCGCTGGGGGTGGGGGGGGTGCCGCTACTGCTCGAACAGCCAGGTCTTCAGCTTCTTCCTGAAGGAGAGGTGGTCTTGGGTCAGGCGCAGGTCGGTCGGGAGGGAGTTCCAGGTCTTGGCGGCCAGGTAGGAGAAGGACCTTCCTCCTGTAGTCGCTCTTCGGATGCGGGGGACGGCGGCGAGGGCGTGGTTGGCTGATCGGAGGTGGCGTTTGGGAGCGTAGAAGTTGATTCGGCTGTTGAGGTAGCTCGGGCCTTGGTCGTGTAGGGCTTTGGGTGCGTGGGTGAGGAGGCGGAAGGTGATTCTTTTGTTGACGGGGAGCCAGTGAAGGTCTCTCAGATGTCCGGAGATGTGGCTGGTTCGTGGGATGTCGAGGATGAGTCTGGCTGAGGCGTTCTGGATCCGCTGGAGTCTCTTCTGGAGCTTGGCGGTGGTACCGGCGTAGAGGGCGTTGCCGTAGTCCAGTCGGCTAGTGACGAGGGCCTGGGTGACGGTCTTCCTGGTCTCGGTGGGGATCCACCAGAAGATCTTCCGTAGCATGCGTAGGATGTTGAAGCACGCCGAGGAGACGTTGTTGACTTGCCTGGTCATGGAGAGGGAGGAGTCCAGGATGAAGCCCAGGTTGCGTGCATGGTCTGTCGGTTTGGGTGCGGTGCCCAGGGCGGGAGGCCACCAGGAGTCGTCCCAGGCGGAGGGTGAGGAGCCCAGGATGAGGACCTCCGTCTTGTCCGAGTTCAGTTTCAGGCGGCTGGTCGTCATCCACTCGGCTACCTCTTTCATCCCTTCGTGCAGGTTGGCTCTGGCGGCGGCGGGGTCGTTGGTCAGGGAGAGGATCAGCTGGGTGTCGTCGGCGTAGGAGATTATGTTGAGGTTGTGTTGGCGTGCGATGGCCGCGAGGGGGCTCATGTAGACGTTGAAGAGGGTGGGGCTCAGAGAGGATCCTTGAGGGACGCCGCAGATGACTTCGGTGGCCTCTGACTTGTACGGTGGTAGACGGACTCTCTGTGTTCTTCCGTCGAGGAAGGAGATGATCCATTCCAGCGCCCTGTCCTGGATTCTGACGTTGCTGAGGCGCTGTACTAGGGTGCGGTGGCAGACAGTGTCGAATGCCGCGGAGAGGTCTAGGAGGATGAGGGCCGCTGTTTCTCCGTTGTCCATCAGGGCTCGGATGTCATCGGTGGCGGCGATGAGGGCGGTCTCGGTGCTGTGATTGGCTCGGAAGCCGGACTGTGAGGGGTCGAGGGATCCATTCGTCTCGAGGAAGGCGGCCATCTGCTTGTTGACGGTCTTCTCGATGACTTTGGCAGGAAACGGGAGGAGCGAGATGGGGCGGTAATTCTTGAGTTCGGTGGGGTCCGCTGTGGGTTTCTTGAGTAGAGCGCTGAGTTCGGCGTGCTTCCAGCTCTCAGGGAAGGTGGCGGTGTCGAAGGATGTGTTGATGATGTCTCGCAGGTGGGGTGCGATGACAGCGTCAGCCTTGTTGAAGACGTGGTGAGGGCAGGGGTCGGTCGGTGATCCGGAGTGGATGGAGTTCATCGTGCGGATGGTGTCTTCGGTGCTGATCGGGGTCCAGGCGTGGAGGGTGGTGGTGGGGGGTGGTTGTTCGGTCTTGGTGTGCGTTGGTTGGTTGTTGAAGCTGTCACCCCAGTTCAGACACAGCTATATGCAAATCAGTCTTGACCCTGTGCCTCATGGGAACAGTCCAGCCCGAACTGTCAAGCCATGTCTTCCCTAGACCGGAAACAAGCATCCTGGGACCGGTTTCGGGCTAACAGCCCTCATCAGCCAGGCTAGCTTGAATCCAGTGGCAAAGTGAGCAAGAGACCCATGTCTGGGGATACCCTACCAACTTAGGGCGAATAAAGTAAACGCAAGGAGATGATGAACGGAGCACTGAAACTTTTCAGACACTCACCCAGAGTCACAGATCTGGGTTGAATCCATCATCGTTCTTTAGCTCACTTCCCCACCTGATGGATGAATTAGTCAGGAGTATTTACCTGTGCTTTTCCTCCTCTGCCACTCATTCCATATGTGGTTCAGAAGTTAACACAAACGTCTTGAACACTAATCCTAATAGCACCATCATGGGAACGGCAGGCATGGTTCACATCCCTATTGCAACTATCTTTAGTGCCACACGAGAAACGAACTCTTTTCCCACATCTACTAACTCCGGATCAAGGAAGAGTAATGCATCCCAATCCCAAGCAGCTAAATCTAGTGATTTTGGCTCCTGAAATCCTAGAGTCTGGGCATTTAAAATTACCACAAGTGTGTATGGACATTCTTAAATGAGCTTGTCGGCTTACAGCAAACAAAGCTTGCTTACACTTCTATCAGATTACACTTAGCAGCACTAGCTGCCTACATGTAAAATAGACAATATATGTCCCTGTTTAAAATACCAGTAATTAAAGCATTCATGGAAGGGCTAAAGTGTTATTCCGCCTTCCACTCCCAGCCAGGAACTTAAAAATTGCCCTCACCAGGCTTATGGGCAAAAGCATTCGAACCACTTCATGCATGCCAACTCCCAATTTCTAACCAAAGTTGCCTTTCTAGTGGCTATCACTTTTCTCAGAAGAATAAGTGAACAGTAGGCACTTACTCTCCAAGAACCTTAAATATTCCCAAACAAATTAGTTCTGCAGACTAATCCAAAATTTCTATCTAAAGTGGTTGCAGCCTTTCATGCAAGTCAGACCATAGAGCTACCAGTGTTTTCCTAGCCCAGACAGTAGCAGAGAGTCCTACATGCATTAGATGTTAAAAGGGCTATCATGTTCTACATTGATTCAACAAAATCTTTTAGAAAAACACAAAAGCTTTTTGTTACTTTTAACAAACCTCATCAGGGGGGAACCTATAACCAAAGCAGGAATTGCTCGATGGATAGTTCTTTTGTTGTTTTTTAAATTATATTTATTGATTTTAATAATCTTCAGGTAATAAAGAATTCAATACAGTTGTATGTTCTCTTGGCTGGGCACAGTGCAACACAGCAGTGACAATATACAATGCATGGTACTTACTACGATTAAAACATTGATCACAACCGGGTTCAAACAAGTAATTAGTGGATTCATTCAAAGTCAATAATCTCAATAATGAGTATGGATAACATGTATAAGCTCACATCCCACATATGCTTATTCCATCAACCCAAGTGCTGTATTCTATGTGTCTGAGATAGAACAAATGACCTACAGTTTCTCCCTCTGGTTCCCCAGTCTCTTTCCCCCACTAAGTACTGTTGGTACAAACCCCTAAAGCCTTTGGGGCGATTCTGTGGAGGAAGTAACTCACTGTATGTGTCTGATTGTGTATTGCAATAGAGCATATCTTTAGTCCAGCCATCTATAGTCGGAACTGGGCCTTTAGCACAGTGCATAGCAACCCTGCGTTTAGCAAGCAGCAGACCCATTATAACTAGTTTCCTTACGCTTTTATCAATCTCTATGCCATGTTCCAACAAGGCGAGAAACTGATCAGGTTCAAGGGAGAGACCCGTAATCTCATTGAAGGTATGGAAAAATCTTCCCCCAGAACTCTAAAATCTTTGGCCAATACGAGGCTGCGTGCAAGAACCCAGCTTCTTGTTTTGTGCAGCGGTGACATACCGCTGAATCGCATAGTCCATACCGACATGCCCTCTCAGGTGTGTAAAGCACTCTATTAATATATACGCTCGATTTGGCCGCACAACACCAGGGAGAGAGCCAAGCCCAGGGACTGCATTCCCCAGGCTCACCCGCACCGCTGATGCGGTTTCCTGCTGGTTCCACCCGGAGACGCATAAATTAAATCACGAGCTCCCGCTGCGCGGGACGCTCTATTTGGCCGCACAACACTGGGGAGAGAGCCAAGCCCAAGGAATAGGGGAGAGAGCCAAGCACAAGGACTGCATTCCCCAGGATACACCGCACCACTGACGCTGTTTCTTGCTGGTTCCTCCTGGAGGCGCATAAATTAAATCACGAGCTCCCGCTGCGTGGGATGCTCTATTTGGCTGCACAACACCGGGGAGAAAGCCAAGCCCAGGGACTGCATTCCCCAGGCTCCCCCACACCGCTGATGCGGTTTCCTGCTGGTTCCTCCCGGAGGTACATAGATTAAATCACAAGCGCCCGCTGTGCGGGCCACGCCCAGGCGAAGCCCGGCCAAGGGCGGTCCTGTCCTTGCCCATCATTGCCAGGAAGAGGCAGGGCCACCCCCCTTTCGCCTGACTACAAGAACGTGCTGTCGGCTGACATCGGCCTTCTGAGGTACTGTGTTTGCTTCCCTGTTATCATTACTTATTGGCATTGCGCAGATACTAATTGGGACCTTACCACCAGCAGTCTATTGGGGACCATCCACTGTCTGCAAACGCCGTCCAGTCATTGCTAAGACATTTTATGTGACTTTTGTATTCAGTTTGAGTGTGCAGTATATCTAGTCACTAGCTTGTTCATATTGATTGTTTGTCGACCTCTATTTTATTTTCGGTTCTGAGAACCGAAAATAAAATAGAGGTCGACAAACAATCAATATGATGCTGAAAATTTGCAGATCCAGACTGGCACCTGTGGAAAGTCAAAAGTTAATTAATTTGTGGCTAGACTGTCTCTACCAGATAGTACGTTACCAAAGGTAAGTAACTTTTACATCTAGGGTAGTCACCCCTATAATGGAAAAGAAATATAAAGCAGGCCCATTGGACCCTGACTATATTAAGGGCCAAATCACACCAGATTCATTAGCGGTACCACAGCCAGAAAACAAGCAAATTCACAAGGCACAGGGGATGTGCCTCCTACAGATAAGAAGAGTAGGAAAAATGATGCCGCAGGTAAATGCGTTGCAGCACAAGCAGCCAACCACATGCATATATTCAAATTCTGTGGGACTATTCTCCAGATATAACCATGACTCATGGGATGAAATGCAGGAAGTACTGTAACTCCTCACTGATCAATATTAACAATGTGGTACACAATTGGTGGAAGAAGGCCGGGCTATGTCTAATGTCACTGCAATATGCCCTAGTCTCCACAGACCCAGG
Source organism: Triturus cristatus (assembly GCF_964204655.1). Lineage (NCBI taxonomy): Eukaryota > Metazoa > Chordata > Amphibia > Caudata > Salamandridae > Triturus > Triturus cristatus. The sequence goes on along the minus strand of NC_140584.1, from coordinate 825,144,557 downwards.
CTTCTGTGAGGTTAACACCAGTGTCCTTATCAGATGTCACGCATGGCTGAGCCTCTGGCTTCAGACTGAATGCACACCACCTGCTCAATTTACCATTTGATAGACACAAACTATTTGGGCCACGGGTGGATGAAATGCTTGAAAAATTTGAGAGACACAAACTGCTTAAGTAGTGGGGGTCATAAAAAAACAACACCATGTTCCTTTTGTAGGGGTCAGAACAGGGGTGCAGCCAGTGGGGGTTCCCCCCCTGACTCTGGCACTGGACATAAGCAATGGGGCTCCTATTAGTCAATTTGCTTGGGGATCTTTCTGTAAAATCAATTATAGAACTAGAGGCAATGCAACCACTACCAAGAATTCCCACCCCTCCAAACCAGTTAACACCTACAACTACCCCAACCATATAGAACACCAGTCGGTGGGAAGGTTAAAACCTTTTTATTCACACTGGCAGGACATTGCCACAGACCAATAGGTACTTTCCATAATCAAAAATGGGTATTGTTTAAAACTGAATCCCTACCCACAATACCACCAAGAACACAAACTATGCCACAACATCATCTTTTTACAGGACAAGGTTCTATCTCTCCTTCAAAAAGGGGCAATAGAAATTGTACCCTTACACATCTGGGACACGAAGTGTACTCCCTTTAATTTCATTTCTGATTCCCAAAAAGGACAAAACCTTTAAGGCTTATCCCAGGCCACTCAACAGTGACATCTCCTCAGAACACTTTCACATGTTCACAGTGCCAGTGGTGATACCACTGTTACAGCAAGGAGATTTCATGACCTCATTAGACCTCAGAGATACATACTTCCATATTCCCATTCATCCAGCACATAACAGTCATCAACTCAATGGGCAACACTATCAGTTCAAGGTGGTTCCCTTCGGGGTCACTACAGCTCCAAGGGTTTTCACCACATGCCTTGCAGTAGTGGCAGCTCATCTCAAATGGGAAGGAATACATATTTTCCTTTATCTAGACGATTGACTCCTCAAAAATCCAAGCTACTAACAGTGTCTTCAAAACACTAAGCAGGTTATCAACCTTCTGCACAAACTAGGTTTTTACACTAAACATATGAAAGTCTCATCTGCAAACATTACAAATTCAGCCTTTCCTAGTTCCAGCTCTCAATTTAGTTACAGCGAAAGCCCATCCCAGTCCAGAAAGAGTGCAAACTTTCATAGAAACCTTACCTCTTTTTCAACCACAAGCTCAACTCGCAGTAAAACTAGTAATGAGGTTTTTAGGCATGATGTCTTCTTGCATAGCCATGGTACCACACATTCATCTACATATTCATCTTGTTAGCGCATACTCCAATCTCAATAGTCTCAAGCGGAGGGGCATCTCCAAGATCTTTAAGAAGTAAGCTGGTACAGCACACCCTTATTAGTTCAAATAAATTCAAAACGAACGTGTTGGACCTTTGTTTATCATAACATGAAAAAGTCAATCCCTATAGTATAATATATTCCAATCCTGTGCAGGGTTTATGAGGTAATCCACGAACAACTTCCGTTGAAAATTTATTTTTATTGATGTTAAGGAAATTCCCAGCATCTCCAAGATCTAGTGTTGGTAGTGCCAGTGACTCCCTGCAGTGGTGGAACAGCAACAACTTGTTGCAAGGCCGACCCTTCAAAGCCCCAATTCTGCAAATCACCATTACCACAGATGCATCCCTTCAGGAATGGGGAGCATGTATGCAAGATCTCACTGTACACGGTCTATGGATAATAACTCACACATCAATCATCAAGAGCTTCTAACAATTCAGCTAGCCCTCCAAGCTTTTCGCAATCACCTACACCAAAATGTAGTGCTAATACGAACCAACAATATGACTGCAATGCATTATAGTCGAACACAGGGAGAGGACACTCCTCACAGCTATCCCTCCTATCAGAGTGCATCTGGCACTGAGCAATCCATCACAAAATCCACCTCCTAGCAGAATACCCACCTCAGATGGACAATGACATCACAGATAAACTCAGGAGGTACATGAGTGGGAGATCAACTTGCCACTACTCCACTCTTTCCAAAAGATGGGAAACACTGGACATAGACTTGTTTGCCACTCACCTCAACTGCCAAAGCTTTGCCTCAAGGTTCCCCCACCCTCAATCTCGGGGCAATGCCCTATGGATGAATTAAGCAAACACCAGGAGATGATGGACTGAGCACTGAAACTTCAGACACTCACCCCCATTCACAGATCTGGCTTGAATCCATCATCATTCTTTAGCTCACTTGGCTACCCCAGTTCAGACACAGCTATATGCAAATCAGTCTTGACCCTGTGCCTCATGGGAACAGTCCAGCCTGAACTGCCAAGCCATGTCTTCCCTGGACCGGAAACAAGCATCCTGGGACCGGTTTCGGGCTAACAGCCCTCATCAGCCAGGCTAGCTTGAATCCAGTGGCAAAGTGAGCAAGGGACCCACGGCTGGGCATACCCTGCCAACTTAGGGCAAACAAAGCAAACACAAGGAGATGATGGACGGAGCACTGAAACTTTTCAGACACTCACCCCCCAGTCACAGATCTGGGTTGAATCCATCATCGTTCTTTAGCTCACTTTGCCACCCAAGTTCAGACGCAGCTATATGCAAATCCGTCTTGACCCTGTGCCTCATGGGAACAGTCTATCCTGAACTGCCAAGCCATGTCTTCCCTAGACCGGAATCAAGCATCCGGGACCGGTTTTGGGCTAACAGCCCTCATCAGCCAGGCTAGCTTGAATCCAGTGGCAAAGTGAGCAAGGGACTCACATCTGGGGAAACCCGGCCAACTTAGGATGAACAAAGCAAACTCAAAGAGATGATGGACTGAGCACTGAAACTTTTCAGACACTCACCCCCATTCACAGGTCTGGGTTGAATCCATCATCGTTCTTTCGCTCGCTTCACCACCCCAGTTCCGGCACAGCTATATGCAAATTAGTCTTGACCCTGTGCCTCATGGGAACAGTCCAGCCCGAACTGCCAAGTCATAACTTCCGTGGACTGGCTGCAAGCATCCTGGGACCTGTTTCGGGCTAACAGCCCTCATCAGCCAGGCTAGATTGAATCCAGTGGCAAAGTGAGCAAGGGACCCCCGTTTGGGGATACCCTGCCAACTTAGGGCAAACAAAGCAAACGCAAGGAGATGATGGACGGAGCACTGAAACTTTTCAGACACTCACCCCCAGTCACAGATCTCGGCTGAATCCATCATCTTTCTTTAGCTCACTTCGCCACCCCAGTTCAGACACAGCTATATGCGAATCAGTCTTCACCCTGTGCCTCATGGGAACAGTTCAGCCCAAACTGCCAAGTCATGTCTTCCCTGGACCGTAAACAAGCATCCTGGGACTGGTTTCAGGCTAACAGCCCTCATCAGCCAGGCTAGGTTGAATCCAGTGGCAAAGTGAGCAAAGGACCCACGTCTGAGCATACCCTGCCAACTTAGGGCGAACAAAGCAAACACAAGGAGATGATGGACGGAGCACTGAAACTTTTCAGACACTCACCCCAAGTCACAGATCTGGGTTGAATCCATCATCGTTCTTTAGCTCACTTCAATCAATCAATCAATCAATCAATGACATTTATAGAGCGCACTACATACCCGTAGGGTCTCAAGGCGCTGGGGGTGGGGGGGGTGCCGCTACTGCTCGAACAGCCAGGTCTTCAGCTTCTTCCTGAAGGAGAGGTGGTCTTGGGTCAGGCGCAGGTCGGTCGGGAGGGAGTTCCAGGTCTTGGCGGCCAGGTAGGAGAAGGACCTTCCTCCTGTAGTCGCTCTTCGGATGCGGGGGACGGCGGCGAGGGCGTGGTTGGCTGATCGGAGGTGGCGTTTGGGAGCGTAGAAGTTGATTCGGCTGTTGAGGTAGCTCGGGCCTTGGTCGTGTAGGGCTTTGGGTGCGTGGGTGAGGAGGCGGAAGGTGATTCTTTTGTTGACGGGGAGCCAGTGAAGGTCTCTCAGATGTCCGGAGATGTGGCTGGTTCGTGGGATGTCGAGGATGAGTCTGGCTGAGGCGTTCTGGATCCGCTGGAGTCTCTTCTGGAGCTTGGCGGTGGTACCGGCGTAGAGGGCGTTGCCGTAGTCCAGTCGGCTAGTGACGAGGGCCTGGGTGACGGTCTTCCTGGTCTCGGTGGGGATCCACCAGAAGATCTTCCGTAGCATGCGTAGGATGTTGAAGCACGCCGAGGAGACGTTGTTGACTTGCCTGGTCATGGAGAGGGAGGAGTCCAGGATGAAGCCCAGGTTGCGTGCATGGTCTGTCGGTTTGGGTGCGGTGCCCAGGGCGGGAGGCCACCAGGAGTCGTCCCAGGCGGAGGGTGAGGAGCCCAGGATGAGGACCTCCGTCTTGTCCGAGTTCAGTTTCAGGCGGCTGGTCGTCATCCACTCGGCTACCTCTTTCATCCCTTCGTGCAGGTTGGCTCTGGCGGCGGCGGGGTCGTTGGTCAGGGAGAGGATCAGCTGGGTGTCGTCGGCGTAGGAGATTATGTTGAGGTTGTGTTGGCGTGCGATGGCCGCGAGGGGGCTCATGTAGACGTTGAAGAGGGTGGGGCTCAGAGAGGATCCTTGAGGGACGCCGCAGATGACTTCGGTGGCCTCTGACTTGTACGGTGGTAGACGGACTCTCTGTGTTCTTCCGTCGAGGAAGGAGATGATCCATTCCAGCGCCCTGTCCTGGATTCTGACGTTGCTGAGGCGCTGTACTAGGGTGCGGTGGCAGACAGTGTCGAATGCCGCGGAGAGGTCTAGGAGGATGAGGGCCGCTGTTTCTCCGTTGTCCATCAGGGCTCGGATGTCATCGGTGGCGGCGATGAGGGCGGTCTCGGTGCTGTGATTGGCTCGGAAGCCGGACTGTGAGGGGTCGAGGGATCCATTCGTCTCGAGGAAGGCGGCCATCTGCTTGTTGACGGTCTTCTCGATGACTTTGGCAGGAAACGGGAGGAGCGAGATGGGGCGGTAATTCTTGAGTTCGGTGGGGTCCGCTGTGGGTTTCTTGAGTAGAGCGCTGAGTTCGGCGTGCTTCCAGCTCTCAGGGAAGGTGGCGGTGTCGAAGGATGTGTTGATGATGTCTCGCAGGTGGGGTGCGATGACAGCGTCAGCCTTGTTGAAGACGTGGTGAGGGCAGGGGTCGGTCGGTGATCCGGAGTGGATGGAGTTCATCGTGCGGATGGTGTCTTCGGTGCTGATCGGGGTCCAGGCGTGGAGGGTGGTGGTGGGGGGTGGTTGTTCGGTCTTGGTGTGCGTTGGTTGGTTGTTGAAGCTGTCACCCCAGTTCAGACACAGCTATATGCAAATCAGTCTTGACCCTGTGCCTCATGGGAACAGTCCAGCCCGAACTGTCAAGCCATGTCTTCCCTAGACCGGAAACAAGCATCCTGGGACCGGTTTCAGGCTAACAGCCCTCATCAGCCAGGCTAGCTTGAATCCAGTGGCAAAGTGAGCAAGAGACCCATGTCTGGGGATACCCTACCAACTTAGGGCGAATAAAGTAAACGCAAGGAGATGATGAACGGAGCACTGAAACTTTTCAGACACTCACCCAGAGTCACAGATCTGGGTTGAATCCATCATCGTTCTTTAGCTCACTTCCCCACCTGATGGATGAATTAGTCAGGAGTATTTACCTGTGCTTTTCCTCCTCTGCCACTCATTCCATATGTGGTTCAGAAGTTAACACAAACGTCTTGAACACTAATCCTAATAGCACCATCATGGGAACGGCAGGCATGGTTCACATCCCTATTGCAACTATCTTTAGTGCCACACGAGAAACGAACTCTTTTCCCACATCTACTAACTCCGGATCAAGGAAGAGTAATGCATCCCAATCCCAAGCAGCTAAATCTAGTGATTTTGGCTCCTGAAATCCTAGAGTCTGGGCATTTAAAATTACCACAAGTGTGTATGGACATTCTTAAATGAGCTTGTCGGCTTACAGCAAACAAAGCTTGCTTACACTTCTATCAGATTACACTTAGCAGCTCTAGCTGCCTACATGTAAAATAGACAATATATGTCCCTGTTTAAAATACCAGTAATTAAAGCATTCATGGAAGGGCTAAAGTGTTATTCCGCCTTCCACTCCCAGCCAGGAACTTAAAAATTGCCCTCACCAGGCTTATGGGCCAAAGCATTCGAACCACTTCATGCATGCCAACTCCCAATTTCTAACCAAAGTTGCCTTTCTAGTGGCTATCACTTTTCTCAGAAGAATAAGTGAACAGTAGGCACTTACTCTCCAAGAACCTTAAATATTCCCAAACAAATTAGTTCTGCAGACTAATCCAAAATTTCTATCTAAAGTGGTTGCAGCCTTTCATGCAAGTCAGACCATAGAGCTACCAGTGTTTTCCTAGCCCAGACAGTAGCAGAGAGTCCTACATGCATTAGATGTTAAAAGGGCTATCATGTTCTACATTGATTCAACAAAATCTTTTAGAAAAACACAAAAGCTTTTTGTTACTTTTAACAAACCTCATCAGGGGGGAACCTATAACCAAAGCAGGAATTGCTCGATGGATAGTTCTTTTGTTGTTTTTTAAATTATATTTATTGATTTTAATAATCTTCAGGTAATAAAGAATTCAATACAGTTGTATGTTCTCTTGGCTGGGCACAGTGCAACACAGCAGTGACAATATACAATGCATGGTACTTACTACGATTAAAACATTGATCACAACCGGGTTCAAACAAGTAATTAGTGGATTCATTCAAAGTCAATAATCTCAATAATGAGTATGGATAACATGTATAAGCTCACATCCCACATATGCTTATTCCATCAACCCAAGTGCTGTATTCTATGTGTCTGAGATAGAACAAATGACCTACAGTTTCTCCCTCTGGTTCCCCAGTCTCTTTCCCCCACTAAGTACTGTTGGTACAAACCCCTAAAGCCTTTGGGGCGATTCTGTGGAGGAAGTAACTCACTGTATGTGTCTGATTGTGTATTGCAATAGAGCATATCTTTAGTCCAGCCATCTATAGTCGGAACTGGGCCTTTAGCACAGTGCATAGCAACCCTGCGTTTAGCAAGCAGCAGACCCATTATAACTAGTTTCCTTACGCTTTTATCAATCTCTATGCCATGTTCCAACAAGGCGAGAAACTGATCAGGTTCAAGGGAGAGACCCGTAATCTCATTGAAGGTATGGAAAAATCTTCCCCCAGAACTCTAAAATCTTTGGCCAATACGAGGCTGCGTGCAAGAACCCAGCTTCTTGTTTTGTGCAGCGGTGACATACCGCTGAATCGCATAGTCCATACCGACATGCCCTCTCAGGTGTGTAAAGCACTCTATTAATATATACGCTCGATTTGGCCGCACAACACCAGGGAGAGAGCCAAGCCCAGGGACTGCATTCCCCAGGCTCACCCGCACCGCTGATGCGGTTTCCTGCTGGTTCCACCCGGAGACGCATAAATTAAATCACGAGCTCCCGCTGCGCGGGACGCTCTATTTGGCCGCACAACACTGGGGAGAGAGCCAAGCCCAAGGAATAGGGGAGAGAGCCAAGCACAAGGACTGCATTCCCCAGGATACACCGCACCACTGATGCTGTTTCTTGCTGGTTCCTCCTGGAGGCGCATAAATTAAATCACGAGCTCCCGCTGCGTGGGATGCTCTATTTGGCTGCAGAACACCGGGGAGAGAGCCAAGCCCAGGGACTGCATTCCCCAGGCTCACCCGCACCGCTGATGCGGTTTCCTGCTGGTTCCACCCGGAGATGCATAAATTAAATCACGAGCTCCCGCTGCGCGGGACGCTCTATTTGGCCGCACAACACTGGGGAGAGAGCCAAGCCCAAGGAATAGGGGAGAGAGCCAAGCACAAGGACTGCATTCCCCAGGATACACCGCACCACTGATGCTGTTTCTTGCTGGTTCCTCCTGGAGGCGCATAAATTAAATCACAAGCTCCCGCTGCGTGGGATGCTCTATTTGGCTGCACAACACCGGGGAGAAAGCCAAGCCCAGGGACTGCATTCCCCAGGCTCCCCCACACCGCTGATGCGGTTTCCTGCTGGTTCCTCCCGGAGGTACAAAGATTAAATCACAAGCGCCCGCTGTGCGGGCCACGCCCAGGCGAAGCCCGGCCAAGGGCGGTCCTGTCCTTGCCCATCATTGCCAGGAAGAGGCAGGGCCACCCCCCTTTCGCCTGACTACAAGAACGTGCTGTCGGCTGACATCGGCCTTCTGAGGTACTGTGTTTGCTTCCCTGTTATCATTACTTATTGGCATTGCGCAGATACTAATTGGGACCTTACCGCCAGCAGTCTATTGGGGACCATCCACTGTCTGCAAACGCCGTCCAGTCGTTGCTAAGACATTTTATGTGACTTTTGTATTCAGTTTGAGTGTGCAGTATATCTAGTCACTAGCTTGTTCATATTGATTGTTTGTCGACCTCTATTTTATTTTCGGTTCTGAGAGATGGGGAAGAGAAAATCAATGGAGGGTATCGGTGGAGGTGGCGGTAGTCAAGTAGGGAAAGGGAAAAAGGCCGGGAAGATGCTGAAACATCCGGGCGGCAACTGCGTTCTCAACCGCATTGACACCCTCATCAGTGAGTGCAAAGGTATCCTAGAGAAGGAACAAACTGCGCGCACCACCCCAGGCCAACTCCCTTCCCGAGCCTCTAACCCAAGCTGCTCACCCACCATGCCAGCAATGTTCCAAAAATCATCTCTTAAGGGGACTTCTTTAACCAACCAGAGGATAATACCAGATACTGCAGGGGTTTGCCTATCTTCTATTACCCCCCATAACTCCCCTGATATCAACACCCAGCAGCTCGTACCCACTATCCCTTGCTCAAACAGGTTTTTGCCCCTCCTGGGCCTAACCGAAGATCACCAGGATGAGACACCCCAGCCTTCTCCAGTACCTACTGCTGTCACCAGCCCAGCACATAAACCAGAGCTTCAGGACATGCACCAACTTATGAATATGCTTAGAGCAGAAATAGGTACCATGAAATTCATGATTGAAGGCCTCACTACTCTAGTCAAATCAATACTGCAGACTGATTCACCGCGCTTGCAGCAAGGCGCTTTCGCATTAAGACCCTATCCGTAGTCCTCTCGCAATTACTGCACGACACAAGAGCCAGTCTCACACGGAAGGAGCACTACCCTCCATGGTTCCATCCTGCACCACTCTGCTATCCCTGTTCACAGCAAAGTCTCATCTGATCCCATAGCAAAGCGAACTAATAATTCTAACCATATTCTTCACAACAACCCTCACAACTTAGTGGTTGCACAGAATTCTTTAAACAACACCAGATCCATACCCTCATTTCAGGCCAAGCACCCTCCTCGCAGTGGGCAACATCAGCTGGCCCCTTTAGCCACCACACATTTGCTACACGTCCCGAAAATCTATATGGTTAATGTTCCCAAACTCAAAATAAAGAATGGTTATGAGGGCGAAGACTCACTGACCAATAAAGTGATTAATTGGATTCACCACGTCCAGGGCTCGGAGGTGCACTTCTCCCACTCGCCTACTTGACTATATTGAGCTTTCCCTCAAAGGGGCTGATTTGGTGGAAAATCTCCTTGCCCTGGAATTTTTAACCTGTTCCCCTGAAACCTCCTCCATCCAGTTTAGGCGTTCTCCAACTTGTGATCAGAGCAGGCAGTCTGCACCCCAACCGCCCATTCATCTAGCAGGTGGCTCCTCATTGGAGGCCAATGATTGACTACAGAGTGTAGTTCTGCGACACCCGGATCACCTACCATCATCCCTAACTGCACGGCCCCCATAGCACCTCGGCTTTGCAGACTGTGCCCCATTCAAAGGAAGATAGTCCCCAGGGGGAAGCAGGACTAAGTAGTTCCATCATCACTACTCAGGAAGAGGAGGATGAAGATCCCTTCATATGCTCAAACTCCCAAATACCAGCCCACCCTCCAACCAGCAATTCCACACTTGCACAAAGTGCTGCACTTGGCCGGGCACTCCACCAGCAGTTGAGGATTTTATCATGGAATGTTGCCAGGTTAAGCAGCAAAATGCTGATTCCCCTTTTGGAACAAACTAATTGAAGGTTTCGACATTTGCATTTTTCAAGAGACCTGGAGCCTGGTTTCCCTACACAAAACCGGTTTTGCTTGTTTCCACTCACCTGCAAAAACCACAGGGAGAGGGCGTCCGTCAGGGTGACTGACCATCTGGGTGAATATCACCCTTGAATGTCGAATTATTAGTCAAAAACGTACCAGCCCAGATATTCTGGGGCTTAGTATTAGGGGGCCGAGGTGGGGAGCCACAATTGAACTGTTTAATGTTTATGCGAGGGGGACTAAACGGGGCAGACCCTCACCAACTATTTCAGCATTGGAAGAATGTTTAGCTAATTGTTCACCCCATGTCAGAGTAGTGGTTGCAGGAGATTTCAACTGCACTTTTGAACGCCTGGACAAAGAAGATCTAGTGGGAATTGAAGACGATGACAATAAATGGGCAGTTCCCCAACTAAACTTACCACCAGTCAAAAGATGGACACAGCAGGCGCTTCAAATTAATGCCCTCACCTTAGAGTATGGTTTGAGGGCAGCAAACGGCAGGTCACCATCAGACAGACAGGGTGCAAACACCTGTAACAGAGTTAGCTGCTCATCCCGCATCGACTATATCCTCCTTGACGTGAAGTTATGGGGGAATCTAGTTGCTATGAGTGTGGGCACCACCACAGAGAGCGATCATAACCCCCTCTGCTTAACTTTGAAACCCCTGTGGAAAGCACCCTACTATCCTGTGAGCAGTCCACCATTGACTACCACTAGAGAGATTGTTCCTTTCAACTGTAATAAATTCTTGAAATGGCGGAAGATAATCCTGTATGATTCAAAGATTGCTGCTATATGACAAGACCTGGCTGTAGGCACATTAGAGCTCCAGGATGCAGCCTCTAGCGGACCATCAACCGAATCAGTGCACATTTCCTAGCTCTCAACTTGGGCAACAAATCCAGCATGCCCACTAAAGCGCCCTAGTCATGTGTCAGAAGTTCCGGAATCTCCACAGACGGAGAATTGACGAATATTTACCAATGCCCACTCACCGGTGCCGTCACCACCTGAATGGGTAACCTCACCAGCAGAGGGGGAAAGGGGAGTTGGACAGAGAAGAGAAAATCTCTGGATGGGTGATTGCTCCCTAGCTGCCAGGATCTCTTCGGGTACCTCTTCTGTTCTTCTGCTACCCTAAATTATCCCAGGTGGAATCAAGCACCTAATGCACACAATTGGGAGACAGCAATGTAACCACACCTTTTCTATTGATCTTCTTTTCCAAGCTATCATTTGGCAAAACTCTTACCCAATATTGTCTGGAGTTTTGCTTCTCTTCTATAGTTGATATGATGTCTTACTGTATTTGTTGCTACCAGTATACCTCTCTGACTGGTCCGAATTACCTAATGCACACAATAGGAGACGCTATGAAACTGCACCCCCACTAATTCCTTCTATATTACCAATTCTAATCCGTTCTTCTTACCCTGGTTAACTGGAGCTCAACTTCTAAACTTTAGATGAAGTGCTAACCCTATTGAATTACATATTTCGCAGTTTGCTATGCAATTAAAGTACATTACAGTGCCAGCGCCAAGATTACTGACTGTGCCTCCTGTAGACTTTTCCTGAGAGGATGTTCTTGATCTTTCTCCAAGCGCTGACTCACTGGCAAATGATGCGTGCAAAAAGGAACGCGGAAGGGAAAGAAAGGTAGGATAGACAGGGAAAAGACGCCCAAGCGGGGGAGCCTGGAAAGGACAGTTCCAAAGAGTCTTTCTGAAATAATAGTCAAGACCTTACTGACTTTTCCAAATGTAGTTGCTTCCAACCTCTCTGCTGGAGAATGCGGAGAAGGCACTAGTCGGTACTTCAGGTGACGAGCTTGCTGCCTTCCAGAAGGGTGAGTCACCGATCACCGCCACAGTGCTCCGAAATTTGAAGGTAGAACATTCGCTTGTCCCGGAAGTTACGGCAAACTCCTACGAACGTCCGCCGCTGCACCAAAATGCTGTGAAGGGGAGGTGTCTTCAAAACAACCTTCCCTCAAGGAATTCAAATTGAAGTGCGCCACGTAGAACGCGCGCACGCCACTAGAGTTCCCCAAATATCGCGAATGTTCCTTAACAAAAATGGCTGCGAATAACAAGAGAACACGGCAGCCATCTTACAATGTACATTCATTAACAGTTCTACAACAACTTTCAGTGATTGTTCACTGAGAGCTTCCTCACCAGTCTTCTCTTTCTATACCACTGTCTCTTCAACCTGCTCTGGAACAGAGATATCACACTAATATGATTCCTGACATCTTGGTAAACAAAAAACTGTAGGCATAAACGACTGCTCCTAGCTGCAGCAATTAAAGATAAGAATTGCCCCCTGATTAAAGCTGCCAGGAAGTGCTACAGAGCTGCTTTTTTACAGGTGGCAAAGATAGCATGGGACAAATCGTGCTGGCAGCAACTCAGGGAAGCAAGCTCAGCTAAGGACACCAATCTATTTTGGACCCTAGTCACCTGGGGCAGAAAGAGCAGTACACGCTCGCCCCCAAACCACATCACAGGCTAGGAATGGCATGATCACTTCCGAAAGCTTTATTCAACACCAGAGGCTACGCCATCTGTGGAGCTAGATGATTTTAATGGACGCCTTAAAGATGATGAGCGTTTCGACCTGACGGAGGTAGAGGCCGCAATAAGTAAAATAGTGCGCTCCAAAGCAGCAGGACCAGACGGTCTGCCAGGCGACCTTTTTCTCGCAGGCACTTCAGTGGTGCCCAGTCCCTGGGTCTTAGAAGGGCGCAGAGGTGGCCCTTATTTATAAAAAGGGAGCCAGAACCTTCAAATTATAGGCCCATTAGTTCTTCTGCAGAGGATACAGCTATGGACTGAGGATGAAGCCATCCTCTCTCAGTACTAGGCTGGCTTTAGACCAAGGACCAGAACGATCGATCAGGTGTTTAGGCTGCTACTTGTTTACTGGAAAGTAGTGGTGATTGGCAAGGGCAGTCTTTATCTTTCATTTATCGATCTAAAGACTGCCTTTGACCTGGTCCCCAGGAGTAAGCTGTGGTTGACGCTTAGTGAGATGGGCACCCCCCCCCCCCTTTATCCTCAAACTGCTGGTCCGGCTACAAGAAGACAACTTTGTCCCGGTTAGATGGGGGTGCAAGGACAACTAACAGAGCACAACCCTGTCAATAGAGGCTCCCACCCTATTCTCTCTTTACATGAATGGGGTGGTCAGCTTTCTGCAAGAAGATCCGGCAGACGCACCAACTCTGGGGGGTGACAAGGTACCGACCCTCGTGTTTGCCAACGACACCCTGCTGGTGTCTAAGACCCCAAATGGGCTGCAGCGTCTACTAAATAGGTTCCAATTTTTTTGTGATAACCGGGGGTTGGTCAGAAATACTTTAAAAACAAAATGTATGGCCTCTAACCACCACAAGCCATACAGAAGCGACCCTTTACTGGGTGGGACATCCCTGGAAAGGGTAGACACCTTTAACTATCTAGGTGTCAGACTCTCTGACAAAATGTCATGGAGGTCCCACCTAGCAAAGATGCTGATGGGGCACAAACGAGTGGCTGGAGCACTCTGAAAGGAACATTGCTCCTCACACTCTAGGCCGGTAGCCCCAGCCCTCCAAGTCTATGACGCTAAAGAAGTCAGCTCAGCTCTTTACGGAGCAGAGTTATGGGGATTTGATAAGGTTGGCGATCTCTGCAGATCTGAGTAAAAGTTCCTTAGGGACCTGGTGATGCTACCCCAAAATGTCCCCCTCACCTCCCTATTGCTCGATATGGGCAGACAGTCGATTGGCGATGTAGCCAGGTCGCCCCCATTGCTCTTTTGGGCTCGCATTAGGCGGCCCCCAGAGCTCGTCCCCTATGCTGAAGCCCTTACCGAGGTGATACGGTTAGACACTGGTCTCAAAATAGGCTGGATGAATGTTGTCAGCCATGGGGCTTCAAGCGCACTGGGATAGGCAGGAACCCCCAAGGAAAGACAAGCTCAAATGTTTGTATTGGGAATGGGTGGAACAACAGGAAACCTGCAAACCCAATGTGGGTAGATTAACAGCAGAATTTCATCTACATAAACAGACTAGATATTTAGATCCCTTTTTAGATGCAATTCAGGTTCCCAGGGACAGGATGTTGTACATCCACTTCAGGTTCGGCACTCTTCCTGTCTGTGAGACGACCATGAAATGGCACCCACGCATTCAGACACTAAAGGATTGCCCATGTTGCAGAGCCCCGTTAGAAAGTGTTGCCCATGTTCTGTTCGCCTGCCCGGCATACAACATCTCGAGGACCAAGTGGCTAAAACCAATCTGTCGACAACAGGGCACACAGAACTATCGGGCAGCCCTGCGCATCCTTAGGTCTGACTCCAGACCTTTTTTTGCGTGCTGCATGGCAAAGTTCCTTGGCCAGGCATGGCTTAGTAGATAGAAAGCCCTGACAAGAGCGGCACAGCACAGCACTATGCCGATCGAGGGTGTGATGAAATTGCCGCAGGTGCCCTTAGGTTGCTTGGCCAACCTACAAGCTACAAAACCAGAACTCATGCACATGCACTTTGTCTTTTAATAATCTCTGCTGTTATCTCAAGGAAGTCTAGAGCCTTTTAGCAGGTCTAATGGGGGCTGCTACTTGAGCCCATTACAAGGACTCTTATTAAGATGAATTATCATGCTGTCTCTCCCCTTATTTTTACTGTATATAATGTATATTTTTACCGATATGATGTGTATTCATTTTTAACTAATCGATCCCGACAATTGTGCTATGTGTCAGGGGTCCGATAGTCTATTTTGATGGATTGCTTGTGTATATAACTTTTATTATGTTGCTGTATGAAACGTCTATTGTGTATTGTATTTATAAAATGTTTTTATAGCTTTTTATGACACTAGTTGTCGAAATAAAGCTTGTACAACAACTATTAATATATTTAAAGTGGATTAGTTGGTGTCAACCATTAAGAGAGATGTCTTGTCACTTCACAGCAATACTGCCAGCTTTTGTCATCAATAACTAGATATAGGTCTTTCTGCACGTCCTGGTGAGCTTTCATGAAGTGTGGTCTCCTGGATTCTTGTGTAAGGCCTTAAATTCTAGTTACCAGCTTAGCAGGTGTGGCAGAATATATAATATAGGAAAGTATTGGCATCTCTAATGGCTCCTGCATATCCTCGCCCAAGAGGTCGTGTAGTGCATATCAGGTTCTGAGGTATTGATGTTAGGCAAGAGTAGAGAATTTGTGTCCCTCCTCCAAGACGTCCTCCCACTTGCGTACTACCCCATCATGAAAGAGATGGCCCATCTTAGCCATAAGCTCGATGGGTAGTTAGATACATTCAAACATGTTATCAAAAATACAAAAGAGTACTTACGGTACCACCATGGGCTTATTCCACACCTAAACAAGGTACCACTATGGTCTTTGTAGGAAATATCCCTATAGAAGATATTTGTAAAGCAGCAACACAGAATAACCCACATATATTTACTAAACTGTGTTGATGTATTCTCAAATCAACAAGCAGCAGTGGGCTGAGCTATACTTAAAAGCACTATTTCAAACGAGCACTTCATCCAATTGCTAGCCACCGCAAAAGGGAGCACTGCTTTACATTCAATGCTAAGCATATGTATCAACCGCCAACATATGCTACGATTGGAGTATGTTATTACCCTGTAAGCATCTAGTCGTAGCGTGTAGTGCTGTAGATTCATATGCACCCACCCTCGTCCCCGGAAGTTTTTAGTTGCAGTAATTCTTCCTATATTTAGTACTGTAATTTACACATTCACATTATTCTGTCACTTTATTGCTCCTTTTCTAACACTCACCCGATGAGTCAAAAACAATCTAACAAAGGAGCCAAGCAACATGCGCAATGCACACCAGAGGAGGAGTATCTATACCACATGGCTCGAAGACCATTTAAAAGAAAAACAACGTATAATCGCCTGAGCCCAACATTAGATGGCAAGATGAGGCTAAGCATATGAATCTACGGTACTGCACGCTACAAATAGATGCGTACAGGGTAGGTAACATATCTCTTTTCTTTACAGTTTGAAGTCTTCTGGATTCTTACACAACCCACTTGTCTCCCTAGAAGATGTACAAGTTCTAAACCAGGTGTGATAGACAAATTAGTGTTTTCAAAGCCCTAAAATTACCTGTCGCCAATTGGGGGAACAAAATCTGAAGATGGCGACCACACACTGGGTATTTGGGAGCCCATATCTCATGTCAAAGGAGGGAGGGACATATTCTCCAGTACTGGATATTTTATAGATTCATATGCTTGCATCATTCCCTGTCGTCGATGTGGGAGTCCCACAGTACAACTGAACAAGCATTTGCAATGCAATAGGCCTCGCGTTGTTGAAAGTTAGAGCAATTGGTGGTGTTGAGCTACTTAAGAAATAGACACTCTACTTTCAGAAGCAGTGCCTGTTCACGGTCAGCTATAATAACAGTTGATCTGTCCTCCCTTTACTGCATTGCCCCTGCTTCCTGCGAGGCCAGGCTTTTATTTTGTCATAGAACTGCAACTGGCAACAGTGTGCCTGCGCCGGGTGTCTAATGCGTAATTACGAGCCGGGGACTAGTTTAGTCGGAGATGGGCAGTTGTGTTAATGCGTTTACTTTGCTGGTGCCTTTATGTCCTGGGGACAACAGGCTGCTAACGAAGGGTGCTTATTAAGTTTTAACATGAGCATCAGTGGGCTATGGTGTTTGCACTACCATATAGTGCGTGCACCCTGCCTGGGATGCTGGTGTCCTTTCGCTGGCTGCCATTGGTAAAGATTAAGCGCGGCATGCGGCGCTCTAAAAAATAAGTAAAAAATGTTGAGTTGGGTGAAACCTGCACAACAAAAGAAAAGACGCGCATCTGCCATTGGTAAAGATCAAGCGCTGCGTGCCGCACTGGAAATTTCTTTTTCCCTTGCACGATAATGCAACAGAAACCATAGAAAAGCACACCTAAAATTACAAAAAACAATTACAAGAACAACATGTCGGGGAAGTGCGGTTTGGTCAGTGTGTAGCTGTTTTGCCTGCAGCAGCAGCCACACCGAAGAAGTCATTAACAAACGAGTGCTCACAAACTCTAAATAAAACATACCGAGTAGCAACACATGTGACAGGGGCAGTCCGTATGGGAGGTTACAAAAGTAGAAAAGGAGGGACTAGTAAGCAAAGTAACCAAAGATAAAAAAGAATCAAGATCCTGATATCCAGCTACCAAGACGAGTCTTCAGCCCACGGGCCAACAAGAATTGGGGCACAACTGTGTGCTTGAGCGTCTATTACTTAATGGGCGTTTACAGCATGGATTTACAAATTGTCATTGAGTGGCTGTGAGGGAGGTGCACTGTGATGTTTCAGGAAGGGACACCACAACTTTAAGAGACAGGCGGGGCTAAGAGTATGCTCAAATGGGAGTGAACATCTTTGCAGCTAAAAGGCCCCTACGTGTTACAATACTCCCAGTGAAACCGGCATTGAAAAAGGCCATCCAGCTGAAACGCATCTGCCGTAGCGTTTCACCAACTCACAGGTTGTGCTGCATGAATATCTGTATGGAGAAATACAATTCCACAGGGGATCTACCTGAGCTGTGTCAGACCCATTCTTGTGAGAGAGTGGGATTTTGAGAATGTATATATATATATATATATATATATATATATATATATAGACCAAGGCTGCTGGGGCAGCCGAAACACGTCTCACCTGGTTTCTGGGTCGAGGGAGGCCTGAATCAATACAAAAGCTGTAAACCTGCAGCCCTCGTGTGCGAGCTCTCTTCCGTTGGGAGTGGGAGTTGTAGATATATCTATATTTATTCATTCCGGACAAGAAACACCAACTGCTATTCAAATCTGAATACTCAAGATGTCAGATTCAACCAAAAAAACGAATTTTCAGACCTTGTGGAAACTGTGGGAAGAAAAGGTTACACTCAGAAGAGCATCACAAGGAATGCATTCTCTGCCTCCACCCTTCCCACAAGGTAAAAGACGGTATCATTTGCTTAACTTTTACTTCAAAAACCCTTAAAAGGGAGGGAATGCTTTTGATATGGCTTCAAAAACGTAAAGCCAATAATGCTCCACTTTCTGGCGATAATGAGGAAGATTCCTTGAAATCTCAGAGGAAGCGTCAAAAAAGGGAAATATTAGAAGTCTCAATGCCTCATGAACCACCAAAGGAAGTTTTAAAAAAGACTTCTCATGGGTCTCCTCTAAAGAGCATGTTTCATCAACTGAACGTTCCCACAAACATTCAAAAGAGGATATCTCCTAAAAAATGTTAATCAGAACCTACAACACACTCTCCAAAGTTGACATTACATTTCAAAATGCTCTCCTTAGTACCGTCACTAGAGAAACCCACCATAGCGATCACAAAAAACCAGACGTCACCGATGTCATCGGCGGCAAAGATAACACCATCATTGGCATAGACACCTACGTGATCCACAGAAACATCAAATAGGAAGCAATCAATGATTCATTTGATAACTGTGATACTGTCAATGACATTGTCAAAAATGTAGTTGACAGCAAAGGCAATGCATTCCCAATCAACTTTACTGATGCCTCCCCAAGAAGTTTCACCACTTCTACCAATCTTGCTCCAGTTTCTTTGTGGCGGTCGCGGGACGGGCTTGGGTGCGCTGGTGGTGTTGAAGGTGAAATGGACATAGTGGTGGTCTGTCCAGGGCGGCTGGGTGGTGTAGCTGAACCGGATTTTTGTTCCTTCCGCGAAAATAGGGTCCAGGGTGTGTCCAGCTCTGTGTGTGGGAGTGTTGACCAGCTGCTTCAGTCCGAGGTTGGCGAGGCTGTTGAGGAGGGTTATGGAGTGTGGGTCGTTGCGGTTGTCGGGGTGGAAATTCAGGTCCCTGAGGAGGATGTAGCACGTGGAGGTGATTGCATGGGGTGCGGCGAGATCGGCGATGGTGGTTGCGAACTGGGTGCGAGGGCCCGGTGGTCTGTAGTTGAGGGTGCCGCATAGCGTGGTCTTGGGGCCAGTCTGGATCTCGAAGTGAAGGTGTTCTGTGTCGGAGTGGGGGACACTCGTGCTGGATGTGGAGAGTCATCAGGGATGGCAGTGGCGATGTCGGGGCCGGAGGTGGCGTTGGTTCAGGTTTCTGTGAAGAAGGCGATGTCAGGCGAGAGGGTGTCGATCAGGTCCCAGATCTCTACGGCGTGTCGGTGCAGGGAGCGCATGTTGAGGAGGACGCCGGTCAGGGTGCTGGTGAAGGATCTGTGGCAGGCTCTGCACGAGGACTCTCCCTGGGTGGTGTTCGGTCGGTTCTTACGCAGCCAGTGTGTCTTCCAGGAATGAGTGCGTTGAGGGTGGTAGAGTAATAGTGGTGGGACCTGGGAGAGGCAGGGTTTCTGGCGCTGGTCGGTTCGCTGACGTTCTCAGACATGATTGCCTCAGGCACGACTTTGGCGCGCAAGCGGCGTGACCGCGCAGTGGTCTACATTACATAGGGGAGGGGAAGGAGGGAGGGAGGCTCAGCTGGGAGGTAGGCTCAGCTGGGAGGTGGGAAAACGGGCGTGGGTAGAGGATAGGGGCCGGGACAGCAGTGGCGGGAACGGGGGAAAAGTGTGAGGGGGCGAGCTCACCCAAGCCCGTCCCGCGACCGCCACAAAGTAACTGGAGCAGGGTCACAGAGGAACTCCTCAACACCACCCCTCGCCAAGACCCCCCCAGCGCCACGACCGACACTAACTTCGCAGCCACAGAACTGCACCGCTGGATCTCCCGCTGCACCGACACACTCACACCCCTCTGGCACCCCGCTAAGCAACGCCCGCTGAAGGCCGCCTGGTTCACCACAGAACTACAGGAAGCCAGACGCTTGTGCAGACACCTAGAGAAAACCTGGCGAAACCAGAAAACCACGGAAGCATGAAACAACCACAGGAGCGCCCTGAAGGAATACCCAGTGCTTTAAATGGACAAAAATAAGTGCAGGTACTCATCAAAAGGAGGGACAGACTGGGGGTGGAGTTTGGGGAGGTCATAAGGGCGGGACAATGGGTGGGGCTACATTTTGGACCTTTTCAAGCTTTTTATCTACGAAATCTGCATGCATCATTAGAATATCATATGTATCTCTCCATTCGTTTTTACACTAATAACCATTTACATAGCACTTACCAATCAGTGTTTATTACTACCGAAAGTAACACTTTTTCTTCAACCTTAAAAATGTAAAAGATTATGGAAAAACCAGTAAGGTTCTATATATATGCCTTGTTGTTGAATGGAGGTCGTTGCTGTAGCGGCACAATTAACTAAGATATATGCCGAGTATGTTAACTTATGACCTACAGGGAAGACCTGGATCTATGCAACAAAAGCAGTATCCAACGTAGCTATCTACATAAATAAAAAATAAAAATAAATCTCTGATCTACATTTTGCATACTGTGCTTTCCAGCAGGCACAATGACCCTCAATGTAACTTTATGGTGAATGCATTACCCACCAGAGTTATTCATTTTATTGCTACTCATGGTGTCCCAATCTTTCTTACTTAAGAGAGAGACCCCGGCTTCCTGTTTCTTATGATTAGTGAATGTGCTTAGCTGCAAAAATGCAAGCTATTCAGCAGCTACTCTTTTCATTCTCAGCACTAGTGCATGTTTCTGTCTAAAATGGAAACCAGAGTTGCTTTCCAAGGGACATACTTTTTGTAACTTCAATAAGTAGCATATTCTCTCTTGCTGCCACAGGGTGAGGAATGTTGACCCAGAGATACTGGTGAAATTGCTGCTGGTGACTCAACCTTTCAACATTCCATTTTATGTGGTTGAAAAGAAGTGGTGGACAGAGTAAACATGTTGCACGTGTGATGTTAGATGATTAAAGGTATCTGCTGGGTTATCTGAATACACTCTTTGTAATTAAAATATACACCATTATCTTTAACACAGCACACATGATGAAATAAACATCTCCGTGGATAATTTGAATTGCTTTAAAATCTTTTGTTGACATTACTTTGCAGTATTTAGTGCGAGCCAGGTATGTCAATTTAGATTACTTATATGTTATGCCTCATATACCTAATATAGTAAATGTAAAATGTATTCTTGCACTTTAAACTATTGATGAAATAAATATTTGAAAAAAGCAACAGACATTTACATCACATTACAAATGGCAAGAGGGTCCTTAATTAGGGCTTATTACAAATGACGTTTGTTTTCTGTGTTGTACCAAAATAACTTGTATAAAGGACCACCTGAGGGTCCAAAATAGTAGAAAAAAATCAGTTTTCCTGCTTTTGGCGTCCAATCAGTGTGCAATAAATTACAACCATGAGTGCGAGTTACACGCATGTACCTCGTCATGAATTACATTTTTGGCTTTTGATAAAAATACAGCTGTATACTTCCTTGTTGCATGTAAGCCCAGATGGGTTAGCGCTAGCTAGCTGCAAACATCTCTGTTCATATCACATTTTCACTGGCTTCCCTCCTCTTCCGTTCAAGGTCGATGAACAGGGATCAGTGAGTTTGGTAAGTAGATCCCATATTATTTGCACATGTAAATAGTCAATTTAGTTGTGGACCGATGGTTCGAGATCGTGAAAGCAAGCGCAAACCTGAAAACTTTTGTTCCGTCGAGGCTTCTTGAAAATACTCACCACAGGCAACAGTAACTTGAAAAAATGCTTCTATGTGTTTTGCCGATGCACATTATCAAGTATTTGGGCCCGATTCACAGAACAAACTTAAGACAAAATCCTAAACTTAGTACCATTTTGGTATTCACAGAATGCACTTACTACTTCTGGTATTCACAGAATGAACTTACTACTTTTGCGATTCACAGAATAAACTTACTACTTTTGCTATTCACAGAATGGATTTCTGACTACTAACTTTACGTCCGCACTCGGGCCGGAAATTGCGGCCCGGAGGCGGAGCTTCCGGCCCGGAGGCGGAGCTTCCGGCCCGGAGGCGGAGCTTCTGGGCCAGAGGCGGAGCTTCTGGGCCAGAGGCGGAGCTTCCGGGCCGGAGGTGGGGATTCCGGCCAGTGGTGGAGATTTAGCCATGGCCAAAATCTCCACCTCTGGGCTGGAAGCTCCGCCTCCGGCCCGGAAAGCCCGCCTCCGGGCCGGAAGCTCCGCCTCCAGCCCGGAAGCTCTGCCTCCGGGCCGGAATTTCCGGCCCGAGTGCGGACGTAAAGTTAGTAGTCGGAAATCCATTCTGTGAATAGCAAAAGTAGTAAGTTTATTCTGTGAATCGCAAAAGTAGTAAGTTCATTCTGTGAATACCGGAAGTAGTAAGTGCATTCTGTGAATACCAAAATGGTACTAAGTTTAGGATTTTGTCTTAAGTTTGTTCTGTGAATCGGGCCCGATGACTTTTACATAGTGTCAAACATCTTGTCTTGTGATAGATGTACTGGTGAATTTGTGTTTGAAAGTCTAATGGCAGCAGTTTATATATAGTGATTTCTGCTACAGAAGTGCCATTGCAGCCCTGTGTTACCGTGAACAATGCCTTTCACACCCCCGTCCATAAGGTTTTACAGCCTCCTGTCTACGCCCGCTGTGTAAGAACAAAGAATAAACAAACCTCTGTGAAGCCACACCTCTGCTCTGATGACTTCCAGAGCAGTACATGCAGCTCACAGTGTACTGGTGACAAGAGCAGCTGTCTTTTGGCCCAGCCCAGGCTTCCACGGTGACTAATAGCTGCTGCTGAGGTGATCGATGAACGGAGCGACATCTGCATCAAAACCAGGCCCTCGTGAGTACCGGTACGCTCCTTGATCGAAGAAAAGTGCCGGTACTCAATGGGAGAAAATGAAAAGGTGCCGGTATTCAGTACCTGTGAGTACCGGCCCATTTAAAGCACTGGGAATACCACCAGTGCATAAGGAACACCAAACGGACCTTCATAAAGGACAAAATCCAGGCCAACGCGACCAACGCCAAGGAACTGTTCAGCGTCATACAGCAGCTCACAAAGCCACCAAGCGAAGCCACGGAAGTCACACCTTCCCAGCAACTCTGTGGCAAGCTCAGCACATACTTCCACCGTAAGATCAAGGACCTCTAGGACAATTTCAGCGAACAGACGCGGGACATCACCCTCCTCCCCGTCGTGGCCAACCAGCCAACGATCTCGACCTGGAAGTCCGCTACCGCCGAACACATCTCCACGACCATGCATAAAACCCACTCAGGAGCCCCCAGGGACCCCTGTCCACCGCACATATTCCACAGGGCTGCCGCTGCCATCGCACCCGAACTTGGACGGACCATTAACACCTCCTTCACGTCCGGCATCTTCCCAGACGACTGGAAGCAGGTGGAGGTTAAACCCCTCGTCAAGAAGCCCACGGCCGACCCAATGGACCTGAAAAACTACTGACCCACCTCTCTCCCCCCTTTGCAGCCAAAGTCACCGAGAGACTCATGAACACTCAGCTGACCACCTTCATCGAAGAGAACTCCATCCTAGACGCCTCCCAGTCCGGATTCCGCAGCAACCACAGCACCAAGACCACTCTCCTCGCCGCCACAGACGATATCCTCCTGCTACTCGACCAAGGACACACTACGGCCCTCATCCTTCTAGACCTCTCTGCAGCCGTCGACACGTCTCCCATCGCACCCTTGCAGCCAGACTTCATAATGCCGGGACACAAGGAGCTGCCCTTGACTGGATCCGATCCTTTCTCTCCGGCAGAACCCAGAGGATCAGACTCCCTCCCTTCCTCTCCGAACCCACTGACATCAACTGCAGAGTGCCCCAAGGGTCATCACTAAGCCCCATGCTTTTCAACATCTACATGGCTCCCCTGGCCACCATCGTCAGACAGCATAGGCTTAGCATTTTATCCTATGCAGACAACACCCAGCTCTTTCTCTCACTCACGAAGAATCCCAAAAACACCAGACTCTGCTTCCAGGAGGGAATGAAGAACGTGGCAACCTGGATGAACAACAGCTACCTTAAGCTCAACTCAGAGAAAACCGAGGTCCTCATCCTCGGACCCTGTGCCTCCGCCTGGGACAACACCTGGTGGCCCTCTGCTCTTGGGACCCGACCCACTCCTACAGACCATGCTCGTAACCTCGACATCATCCTCGACTCTTCCCTCTCCATGAACTGCCAGGTCAACGCCGTCGCTTCCACTAGCTTCAACTGCCTGCGCATCCTTCGCAGACTGGACTACGGCAATGCCCTATACGCCGGAAACAACAGATCTCTCCTACACAGACTCCAGACCATCCAAAATGCCGCCACCAGACTCATCCTCAGGACTCCTCGCCACAAACACATGACCCTAAACGTACGAGACCTCCACTGGCTCCCGGTTGAGAAGAGGATCACCTTCAAACTCCTCACCCACGCCTACAAATCCCTCAAAAACATCGGCCCCAAATACCTCAACGAGAGATTATCCTTCCACATACCCAAGAGGAACCTCCGCTCCGCCAACCTCGCCCTGGCAAAGGTCCCCCCGCATCCGCAGAAGTAGAACAGGCAGGAGAGCCTTCTCCTACATCGCAGCCAAGACCTGGAATGAGCTCCCCGTGAACATCAGACGCTCTCCAACCCTCCACACCTTCAGGAAGGACCTCAAGACCTGGCTGATCCGGAGCCCACCCCCAGCACCTTGAGACACTCGCGGGTGAGTAGTACACTTTATAAACCCCTGATTGAGTGATTGAATCCATTTGCTAAATGAGGAGGATTCAGCAGATGAAGCACCCTTTGGAACAGCCCATAGCCCTCCTAAGCTAAATGTTAAATATCAGGAGGAAAATGAGTAATGTTTTGAGGAGGGCTGCTACTCTTCAGAGGCACAATTTCCTAATAAACCCAATTCCATACATGCAGCACTATCTACCATGTAGTCATTATCAACCTCAAGAGGACATGGTCCAAGTACCAAGAGCTTTGGTTCATGATCTACAAAGCATGCTGCAAGACTATTGCAAGAGATTTCTAGAACCCTCAAAGGTTATATTGTCACCAAAACCAAAGCAATCCCCAAATTCTCCTTGAGTACAACCTCCTACTCTGAGCACACTACGTCATATTCCGCTGACGCATACACCAAAAAGGACACCAGTATCAAACATCATAGTTCCATCTGCAGGTGGTGGAACATCTGATGAGGAAGGTGAAGTACCAGACAACCAAAGTGCATCCAATGAATGGGACAATTACTTGCTTCTTACACCTTCACCACCGGCTCCTCCTCCGGTGGATTCTCCTCCTGATGATATTGGGGAATTTCATACTCTCATGGAAAGAGCAGCAAAAAGATTTGACCTTTGAATGCTAGTCAAGCAATCAGATTTCCTTTTGGATCACTTTAATGAGCCTGCCAGAAAATCAGTTAGGGCTATCCCGGTTGCGAATTTAATCTGGGAAGAAGGTGTAAAAATAAAAATTCCTGCAGTAGTCTCTGCTGTCCTACACAGACTAGATAAAAAGTATAAGGCACCTGAGAGTTCACTAGCTTTTTTAGTGGGACATCTGAAGCGGTACTCCATCATGTCACAAGCAGCTCAATGCCATTCAAAAAATCCTTCTATGCTCATCTTAACCCCACCTGATAGGGAGGTTAGGCGCTAGATAACATAGGCAAGCATTTTTCTACATTGGCAGCAACTACTGTTAGAGCAGCCAATTCTTCAGTGATCCTTGGATGCTACGACAGGCAAGTGTGGTCCGATAATGCTCTGTTCATAGATCGACTGCCTGAGGTTATATAAAGTTGGAAGCAAAGAAGATTTTTACAGGAGGGTGAAAGAACCTCATCAGAAATTGACTGTACAATGGACATTGCTTCTACAGCATTTAAACAATTAGCAGGCGCTGCTGTCCTCCTCCGATAATGGTGGCTTAAAGCTACTTCCTTCAGGCCTGAAGTCCAAAGTAGGATACTAAATATGCCATAAAAGTTGTCCAACTCTGGTAAGTGAATCAATATGTGGGGTAAATTGTTAATCACAAGCAGGCGCAGGAAAGGCGCAAGCGTTTAAGCAGTGCGACTGGAATGGGGTGAAAAAGTGCCCCACATATTGATTCGGTTAACGCAGTGTCACGAGGGCAAGACACTCTTCCTGTGCGCACGCATTCATGGAGGATGATGACGAGTACGGATAAAGTTTGATGAAACAGGAGTGCATCTCACAACCCTGAATGATGAATTATACAAATTTGCCCTTCAATGAGATAGCACCCAGTAGAAAAGAATGTATAAAGTATTACATTTAATCATCGAGTAACTATCCGCACGTTTGATGAAACACCCTTGTTCAGCAAGCAAGACTGTGTTTAAGAAATACGACAGTGAACATTTATCAAAGTTATATGCATTTGGACAATATTTTGCATTGATAACGGTTTACCTTTTTAAATGTTGACAAATCAACAGTACATTGGTTACATGATAATCATGTTTTTTTTTTATGTGTATTTTGTGGTGAGTTTATTGCATTGTGGGTAGTGTAGTTTCCCATGATAAAAATAGAGAGCGGTGATAGGGTAGAATAACACACAGGAGGGCGGGACTTGCGCCAGGTGAACGAGGTTAAAAAACAAGCGAAAGAATAGGGAGTGAATTTCTTTTACCATGAGATGAGGCTCGAATGGCTTGAATCATTGCGTTTACGTTTTGGGAAACATTGCGGTATGAAATCGAGGGGTAGATGTTGACAACGAGTGACAGAGTGCATGTGTATGTGTGTGAGTTATGCGACTGATAGTAGAGTTTTGAATAAACGATGATGGGAGAAGGGTGGGTTACATCTAGATGGCTGTAACGCAAACGGTATAGTTGTAATGAGGAGGGACATTGGTAAAACAGCGCATCAGTCAAGACGGCATACAGTAGAGTAAAATGAAAGGTTGGAATCATTTGTGCTAGTCGTCCAAGGCTGTACACGGAAAGTTGCAATGCAAAATCGGGTGAGTTTAGAGAAAACAGTACGAGGTCCGCTCAGTATTTATTGGTTTATTAGTTTAAAAGCGTGCTGATGGTAGATTCGTTTGCACGATTGATGTACGTGTGGAAACATTCACAGGGAAGCAATGAACACACTAAGATGGGGTTAATATCAACATACTTAGTTGGTAGCTTATGATTAAAATATGTTTTTAATAAAGTAGAGGTAATATTACAACAATGTATAATGAGTTAATGCCAAATGTTTCTATTGTCAATTCTAGTTACCCCTGACGAAGGGCTTTGGTATGCCCGAAATGCATTGGGTCTTCAATAAACACTGTCTTGGACGAACTGTGCATCTGTTCGTGTTTTTGTAAGAGGTCCGGAGGGACACAACATTAACATGGGAAACTTTGGAAATGGCATAATATTCCTACGCGTGGATTGAACTGGAATTGAGATTTAAAAATAAGAGGTTAAAAAATGGAGAACAAAAATATAAAAATGAAGTAAATTGTTAATCACAAGCAGGCGCAGGAAAGGCGCAAGCGTTTAAGCAGTGCGACTGGAATGGGGTGAAAAAGTATCCCACATATTGATTCGGTTAACGCAGTGTCACAAGGGCAAGACACTCTTCCTGTGCGCACGCATTCATGGAGGATGATGACGAGAACGGATAAAGGTTGATGAAACAGGAGTGCATCTCACAACCCTGAATGATCAACTCTGGTAAGTCCCACAAGAAGTGTAAGAAGTCGAAGAGGTCTTTGACTTCACTCTGTCCGTCGAAGTCACCAAACGAGATGAGGGAGTATTGTCACTTGAGGCCTGGCTCTGCAGTTGAGCCTGAGCCGTCTACGCCTCCCTGAGTTTCCCAGAGTGGGAGTGACCCCCGCCCAACTTAAAGAATTTTGTGAGGCTATGCACCTCTTATTTTGAAGTACAGTTCCTGCTGGAGCGCCTTTGGACCCCCATGTTTGGGAGGGGTCCCTACTGATTCCCTGATGGTGGGTCTATCCGCGACGCCAATTGAGCCCCTTGGATCCACAGATCGAGCCAGACCTGCACCGGTCGACCTTCCCCCGTTACCATCCTCATTCTTACCCCGTATCGGACTCTGAGATGGAGGGGCGTCACCTGATGCAGACTCCAGAGCCGACTTGAGCCATTGCATCCAGGCCTGAGCCCTAGCCCTGTGGGCTAAGTCTTGGGGGAAGACTGAAAGGGGCCACTGGACCCTAAATAATATCGGCCCCTAGATCCCAATTTGTACTGGTTTGAGGAATTGGTGGATGCCAGTAGACTGGACACCTCCCTAGAAACTGGCATGGTCTCTGCCTACCGTGGCTACAGAGCCTCATTTGCTATGGTGGTAAGTAGGGCGGCCGAGGCCCTGTGACTTCAGCTGCCTTCCGTGGCGGTCAAGACTAATGTTTTGACATTGGTGCTTTTGCCGGAGTCACCCCTTCAGAACCACTTGTCCCATTTAATGAAGCCCCTACGGACGTCTGGCTAAGGATCTCGCCCAAGCCCTGCACAGGGGGTCATGTGAACAGGAAATTGCCCAACCCCAGGGGACCCATCTTTTCTCACCCAACACCCCACTCCGGAGAGCTAGGAGGTCCATGCCTCCACTTCCTGAGCAATTCCTTGCGCATTCCCTGCCACCCCACCAGATTGGGAATACAAACGACTGGACACATTGGGTAATAAAATGTTTTCTTCTGTCAGCCTGGCATTGCGATCTGTGAACACTGCATGCCTTTTGAGGTGTTAATTCCATTCCCTTTGGGATTCATTTGAACTGGTGCTTCCCATTGTCTAGCAGAAGACCCAGGCCATACTCTCCCATGCCATGGCTGATGGGAGAGAAGCAGCTAAGTTCACAATTCAATGTGGGATGAACACGACCGACTCGCTAGGCAGAGTGGTTACTTCATCGGTGGCCGTACTGTGCTATGCCTGGCTGATGACAACTGGCTTTTCACGGGATGTCAAAGTGCTTATGGACATGCTCTTTGATGGCTATGACTCTTCCGAGACAAGGTGGACTCCGCGCTGCAGTGCTTCGAGGACAGTAGAGCTACGGGCAGGTCCTTGGGCCATCCCATGGCCCTCAATCAACCCCAGTCCATCTTTCGCGGCCATGTAAGGGATTTCCAGTTGCGTCCTTACCCATACGGCCACCACTGCGTACAAGCTCCCCAGCCTCCGTGTGGCTGAGGGTGCGGTACCCGCAGACCCTGTGGGTCTACAGCCAGAGGTAAGGCCAGGCCCCCCCCCCGGGCATCCACATCCTCCATTCCTCTTTAGTTTGCCCTCCGACTAACATGGGCAACCCGCTGGAGGCAGGATATGCCATCACATGCCCCACTGGAGATTAGTAACAGACCGCTGGGTTCTACAGAATGTTTGAAGGGGCTACTCCCTTCCATTCGTGACTACCCCTCCACCCATGCCTCCCACTTCCGACAGGCTGATGGAGGACCATCTCTTATTACTCCACCAGGAAGAGTCGGGTCTGTTGGCCAAGGGAGCCATAGAGAGGGTACTTAAGCCAGAAGTAGGTTGTAGTTGTTATTCCTGCTACTTTCGTTTACCCGAGAAAGGCAGAGACTTTCGTCCTATCCTAGACCTGCACCTTGCAATTTCTTCCTGAAAAAAGGAGAAATTCAAAATGCTCACACTCGCTCAAGTTCCTTGAACCAGGAGACTGGTTCATAGCATTGGACTTGCAGTACGATATTTTCACATGCCCGTCCTGCCTGCCCACAAGCATTACCTGTGGGCCATGAGCACTTTCAGTTTGCCGTGTGTACCAAGGTAATGGCGGTGTTGCAGCTCTTCTGTGGAGATCAGGGGTGCCAGTGTTCCCCTATCTTGACTGGCTGTTAAAGGCAGGCTTGCCCCAGGTAGTCATATCCCACCACCAGACTACGACAGACCTCCTGCACTTTTTGGGGTTCACTATCAATGTGCCAAAGTCACACCTGACTCCCTCTCAGACGTACCCTTTCATTTGAGCTGTTCTGGACACAGTGCAGTTTCGGGCTTTTCCTGCTTAATGGAGAGTCCGGGATATTCAGGCTAGATACTGATATTTCAGCCTCTATCCTGTGTTTCAGTGAGACTAATTCCGAGGCTGTTGGGTCTCATAGCCTCCTGCATTCTTCTTGTGCCATATGCCTGCTGTAATATGCGGGCTCTTCAGTGGGACTTGAAGTTCCAGTGGGCACAGCATAAGGGGAATCTCTCCGACATTGTCCAGATCTTGGAAGGATCTGCAGTGCTGGTTAACAATCCACGATTGGGTGAGTGGCAGACTCCTCTCCCTTCCCCAACCAGATCTGACAGATACGTCACTCCTGGGATGGGATGGCCAATTGAGAGAGGTGGAGATCAGAGGCCTCTGGCGGAATCTGGACTCCACATCCATCTGTTGGAGCTCTGAGTGATCCGGCTAGCATTGAAAGCCTTTCTACCCTCCATTAGGGGGAAGGCTACTGCAGGTGTCCAAGAAGAACCCCACCTACCTCTATGTGGTACTCTAAGAAGCAGGGTGGGGTGGGTTTGTGGACCCTTTGTCAAGAGTCCCTGCGTCTTCGGACATGGCTGGAACAGCAGAGCATATCCCCTGGGGGTTCAACACCTGACGGGCTCTTGGAATGCAAGGGTGGACAAACTCAGTCGAAAATGCCTAGTGGGCCACGAATGGTGTCTCTATCTGGAGGGTGTGCAAGGTCTCTTTAAGCAGTAGAGAGAGCCTCAGTTAGACCTATTTGCCACTGCAGAGAATGAGCAATGTCAGCGGTTTTGCGCACTGGAGTTTCCAAGGCAGCACTCGCTCTGAGACACTTTTTGTCTCAAGTGGAACTCTGGCCTGCTCTACGCCGTTCTGCCCATACCACTCCTGCCCAGAGTTCCAAGAAGATCAGAAACTACCAGGCTCACGTCATTCTTGTGGCTCCTGACTGGGCTCAAAGAGTTTGGTATATTGAGCTCTTGAGCATGGCTGTTGGTACTTTGATCAGGTTGCCCCTTCGGGAGGATCTGTCGCAGCAACAGGGAAGGTTTCTCCACCTGTACCTATAAATGCTCTGCCTTCTTGTGTGGAGATTGAGTGGCAACAGTTGACATCTTTATACCTTCCGTCCGAAGTCTGTAATGTCATCTTTGCAGCCAGGCATCCCTCCACCATGCCGTTTTGTGGCATGGTATGCAGAAAAACAAGTAGACCCCCTTTCTGCTCACCTTAAAAGGCTATATTTCTGCCTGACCGACCATCCCTGTTCAAATCCCCTATTCTACGTAGGTCTTTGAAAGGTCTCCAACACATGTTCCCTCCTTCACCCTTTATCATGTCTCAGTGGGACTTAAATTTGCAGTCAGTGTACTTCGTGGCTCTGTGCTGAAAGTCACAAAAAGATACTGACATCCACATGCTGGGATGGTGCCTAAATAGGAACTGCACAAGTCACTTCCGGCTCAGATGATGCCACGTGGAGCCTAACAATGCCACCTTTGTGCAGGGGTACTGTTCACAAAACAATTCTGGATCCAGTCTGACGACTGGGGATAATTCTAAAGTGAGGAATCTGAAGCTAGAAACAGTCTCTACCAGATATGGCAATATCGAAGGTAAGTAACTTGTTCTACGGACACAGAAAAGTTGCTAGGTACTCTGCAAATGAGGTGAATGCCTTTTTAAGGAGCAAGAAGCAGAGGTCTCTTTTTCCTGCAGAGGCAGATATCAACCTTATCCATTCCAACAATACCAGCCTTTACAGCATCAATACAGGCTGCAGAATTTAGAACAAAACAGGCAGCCGCCATCAGCAGTTTATAAAAACACAAAGCAGGGAGAAAGCAAACTTCACAAGGAAGAGATACAATTAGAAAACAGACATTGTGAAATTGCTGGTTACTCTCACACTGTTCCCGGAAGTAGGCGGCCAAATAACACACTATTTGGAACAGCGGAAATTAATAATGGAAAAGTTGGTTTTCAAATTTAATCACCTACTGTTATACTTTGGAGTTCACACAAAAACCACCTCATACCAACCTCTTCTCTAACAACTGCAACCGGAAATATCAACCATTCTCAGCAAAGGTGCCATAGAAAAGGTTCCCTTTAACCAGGAAGGGATGGTGTTCTAGTGCCAGATTCTTTTTAATCAGGAAAAACATTGGGGAATGGAGGCCCATCTTGGATGTGATGAGATTGTAAAACATAACTAAGAAAACAGTCATTTCACATGGTCACTCTTCCAGACATCTGTCAACTTCTACATCACATAGACTATGTGACAACACATGATCTCTTGCATGCCTCTTTTCACATCCCAATTCACCCAAAGCATCAACATTTCTCCACATTCAGAGTAGCTGGCGTTCGCTATCAGTTTAAAGTCCTCCTTTCAGACTCAAATCGCCCCCTGAATTTACACAAAATGTCTAGCTCCAGTGGCCCCTCATTTGAGACAGAAAGGCTAGCAAATATTCCCATACCTCGATAGTTGGTTGATGAAGACACCTACTGGTCACGAAGCAACCAAAGCTACAAGCGCCTGCCTTGCACTATTCAACAGACTGGGCTAAACCCTCAACCACCCCAAAATCGCCACTTCATCCATCACAAACTATAAAAGTTTTGAAAGCCATATTCGACACCATGCAGGACAAAGCATATCTAACAGAGGACAGGAGAGCCAGTCTACCATTATTAGCAGAGAAGTTACTGTGGAGAAGGTCCATTTCGGTTTGCCTCTTCAAATTCCTGTTAGGGATGATGTCGTCTTGCATTCCTCTGGTCCCATTTTGCCATCTTCAAATGCGAACTCTAGAGGAAAAGTTGGACAAACAATGGCTACAAACTGAAGGCTCTTGCGAGGGCAACATCCAGATCACCCCAAGCATAAAGGAGTCCCTTCCTCGGTGGACTCAAAAATGTTTCCTTAGGGGTGAACTTCTTACCTCAAATGGCAGATTTTGTGGTGACAACAGATGCTTCCATAGAGGGATGGGGTGCTCACCTTCTAGATTTAAAAATAGAGGAAAATGGGCTCCACAACACAGAAGTCCTCATATAAATATGTTGGAACTCAAAGCAGTGGCACTGAATCTGCAGTCCTTTCTTCCCAAAATATCATGATCAACAGTGATAATACGGAGGAGGAGCCTAGCGCGCAACCAAGATGGCCGCGTAGGTGCGAGGCTCCCGAGGACCTCCGCGACCTCCTATCACTATCCTGAACATATCCTGTCCCAGATGAGGGGACTGTGTTGGTGAGCCCGAGCTGAGGTGGCGCCCGTTTTCCGCTTCCAAATCGGACCTCGGACACCGACTTTAACACCGATTGAGGTTTGCGGCCTTCTCCTAGCCGAACCCCGGATTTGCGTTGTGGGGCGATCCAGTGACGAAGTGAATAACAGCGGCGGACAGGGCTTGGTGGCTCGCGTAACCCGCACTTTCACTTTCGCTTTCGTACCCTCCTTGCTGTCTATGCGAGGTTGGGTCACGGGGCTTTGTGTGTTGGTGTGGCCTCGCTTCACGACGTGGCTGGTGCGATCGGGAGACTGAGACCATGGCCACGAAACAAGATGGCGATCGGGCAAAGGTAAAATCGACCTGGCGTGGCGCAGCCCATCAGTCCAACAGCATGGATCGCTATACCCTCCAGAAGGGATCTCCTGAGGTGCCACGCAAGTCCCCTGAGGGCCCTACTGATGCCCCCGATCTGCCCACGGATCTGACTCTGCGGGATGTCATGGGCGCCATCGCCGAGATGAAGGCCTCTGTGGGCCAGCGTTTTGACACTCTGGCGCAGAAGATCGACTCGGTCCTCGTAGATGTTGGCCTGATAAGGGCCGATCTCTCCAAGACCAACGACCGAGTCGATTCTTTGGCCCACACCGCATCGGGCCTTACGACAGATGTGGCGGCCCTGCAAACGGAGGTGCGCCGGCTTGCTCGGGCGAGTGCGCTGATGGATCGTCGCCTGGAGGACTCCGAGAGTCGGGCCCGGCGTAACAACATCCGTATCATCGGGGTGCCTGAGGGACGTGAGAAAGCGGCAGCGGACCTTTTCGTGGAAGACCTGATCGTTACCCATCTCCAGCCACGGGGGCTGAGTAAATTCTTTGCTGTGGAGAGGGCCCACAGGGTTCCCGGGGGAAGGCCTAAGGTCGGAGCCGCTCCGAGGCCTCTCATCGCCCGGATTTTTAATTTTCGGGACAGAGACGCTATCCTGCAATCCTCCAGACTACAGGGACCGATTAGACTTGATAATATGGACATTAATTTCTATCCTGATTTCACCCCTGCGGTCCAGAAGCAGAGACTGAGCTTCCTTGGTGTCAAGCGCTGTCTTCGGGACCTAAATCTCAAATACGCCATGCTCTTCCCAGCTAAGCTGCGAGTGGAGGTGGAAGGTCGCACACACTTTTTTGATCGTCCCGAAGCGGCCGGGGACTGGCTGGATACTCTGTCTAGAGATCGGGATCGGGGTGGCGGGGGGGGAGCGGCCGGGGGAGAGGGCTCGCCGGATCAAGACTGAGGGACTAATATTAGGCCTCGCTCGGGACAAAACTGATGCCACTTTTGACTATACGTCGGATTGCTTAAGTTCCCCTCCTATGGAGGTTGTGTGGGGTCTCTTGGGGGTTCTCCCTCCTCCTCTGGGGGTCTAGTTAGTTTAACTATCTATGGGGCGACAGGCACACTGCACGTTGGGGGGGCTGTCTGGGCTCATGCAGGGGTGCAGGGAGGGGGGAGTTTTGTTGGGGTGGGTGGGCAGGGATGGGGCGTTGTTCGTTATTATCACAAGGCAACCCTTTTTTTGTGTAGGCTCTACTGTGCTCTCGGGGGGACGAATGATGGTTTTTGTGTATGATGGGGGGTAGGGAATTAACTTTGTTGTCTTGGAACGTCAATGGACTGGGGGACAGGATCAAACGAGGTGTGGTCCTACAGTATCTGAAGCGACTCTCGCCTGATGTGGTCTTCTTGCAGGAGACACACCTTATTGGCAATTCCTTCTGCGCCATGAATCGGCGTGGCTACCGCCTCGTGGCCCATTCGGGCTTCACGTCAGGCTCGAGGGGGGTGGGTATCATGGTAAAGAACTCGCTCCCGTTAGAAATTGATGAGGTGCTCCACGACGACAGGGGACGTTACACTGTCTTGGTGGGGAGAATGGAGGGCAAAGTGGTTGTCTTTGTGTCAGTGTACGTCCCACCGGGGCTGCAGTCGACCACCTTTGCAGATCTGGGGCGCCGCCTCCTTGGCCTTCCGGGGGGGCTTCTGGTGGTGGGGGGGATTTCAACGCGGTGGTTTCTGGGACTGTGGATCGTCACCCCCCTAGGGACCTCCCCCGGGCACAGGCGTGGCTATCCGGCCTCTTGGATACACTGGGATTGGTGGACTGCTGGCGCTTAAAACATCCCACGCAGCTGCAATACACTTTCCACTCGGGGGCCCATGGTAGTCTCTCACGGCTTGATTATGTCCTTGTCCCGGCGGCCCATGTCGGGAGGGTGGGGGAGGTGCGCCATTTGGCACGGGGTATCTCGGACCACTCCCCGCTATTGTTGCATTTTGATGTCTTTCCGAGGGCTGAGAGCAGGGTGGTCCCAATCAATTCCTGGTACCTGCGCGACCCCACCATTCGCGCTGACTTGATTAAATCCCTCCAGCGTTATTTTGAGGAGAATGTGGGGTCAGTGCCTTCAGCTATCTCCCTGTGGGAGGCCTTCAAATCAGTACTTAGAGGGGAGGCCCTATCCCTTATTTCCCACGCCCGGAGGCGCGAGCGGGAGGAGGTAACCCGGGTGGAGGCTGAAATAGCTGAGCTGGAGGGTAATCTAGATGATGGGGTGACGGATGCTGCATTACATGTCCTCCAGCTCAAGCAGGCGGCTTATAGGGCCCTCGTTACGGAGGCGGCCAGGGGCCTCAGTAGAGAGCAACAGGGGCGACTATATGATGTGGGTGATAAGGCTGGTAAACTGATAGCGTGGTTGGATAAAAAGGAGAGAGCGAATCGTGTGGTCCCGCTGATTGAGAAAACGAATGGTGTGTGTGTAACTGAGCCAGAAGAAATTGTCTCCCGTTTCGCGGAGTATTTCCGCGAGGTGTATTCCCCGGTCTCTTCTTGCTCGGAAGAGGATTCCCGTGCTCTGCTCAGGGATATCGCGCTGCCTTCCCTGTCCGGGGAGGACAGGGTGTCGCTGGACGCCGCTCCCACCTCCGACGAAATCGCCCTCGCCATACGCTCGGTCGCTTCTGGCAAGGCCATGGGCCCGAATGGTATCCCTATCGAGCTGTATAAGCTGCGACCGGATACATTGGCGCCTCACCTCCGCGCAATGTTCCTGGCGGCCCACTCGCTGGGTTCCCTCCCGCTTGACCAGCGTCTGGCTACAGTCGTGGTGATCCACAAGGAGGGGAGGCCTCGGGACCGGGTTACTTCCTATCGGCCTATCTCACTACTGAATGCGGAGCCCAAAATTCTCGCCAAGGTACTGGCCAATCGGCTGGTCGGTGTGGTGGGCGATCTGGTTCATCAGGACCAGTCCGGCTTTATTCCCCATTGCAACACAGCCCTTAACCTGCGGCGTTTGCATGGGGTGCTCGCGCGCGTCCCATTTATACGGGAACCGGCCATTTTGGCGTCCTTAGACGCCACCATGGCGTTTGACACGCTTGAGTGGCCATACATCTGGGCGATGCTTGCTAAGTTCGGGTTTGGCCCAGGATTCATCAGTTGGGTCAAATTGTTGTATGCGGGCCCATTGGCACAGGTGGTCGTGAACGGAAGAGTATCGGCCCCGTTTGAGCTGGGCCGGGGCACGCGGCAGGGCTGTCCCCTGTCGCCGCTTCTTTTTGCGCTTGCCTTGGAGCCCCTGGCGGAGTGGCTGCGGTGGGAGCCTTCCATCCGTGGTCTCCGTTGGACCCCCGAGTATGAGGACCGCGTATCCCTATACGCTGATGACATCCTTCTGTACCTAGCCTCCCCACGTAAATCACTTATAGTCCTAGTTGATGTTTTACACTCGTTTGGTCGTAACTCCGGTCTCGTCATCAACTGGGCTAAATCGTGTGTGTATGTTCTCTCTGGGGAGGCTCCTATTCTCCCGCGGGGCTGTCCGATCCAGATCGCCCCGCAGGGATTTCGGTACCTGGGTGTCTTCATTACTCTGGACCCGGAGACCCGATATGAACGGAATCTGCTTCCCCCCCTCCAGCGTTTGCGGGTAGATGTCGCACTCTGGCGGCGCCTGCCGCTTTCGCCGCTCGGCCGGGCGGCACTGTTCAAGATGATGTCTCTGCCGCGTTTTCTGTACGCTCTGCAGAACACTGTGGACTTGGTCCCGGCGCGCTACTTCCGTGAGGTGGAGAGTCTGCAACGCCGCCTGTTCTGGGACGGGAGGCCGCGTATTGCTCTGGCTAAGCTGACGCTCCCATGGTTTGACGGGGGGATTGCCCTCCCGGATATTAAACGGTACTATTGGGCCTCCCAGCTCGCTGCCATTAACCATGGCCTCTACGGGCCCGCCTTAAACCCGGCATTTGAAATGGACAAGATGCTCCTGCCAGGTGGCGATTACAATCGAGCGCTCTACTCTAGCGCGCCCGACGCTCGTCTGACGGGCCCCACGCGTGTCATGGTGCAAGTCTGGCACGCGGCCAATGCAGCTATGGGGTGGAAGGACCGTTTGACCCGGGCGTCACCACTATACGCGTCTGAGCGGTTAGGTTCCCTGTGGACCTCAAAGGGCTTCGAGAAGTGGGACATAATAGGTATCAGTAAAGTGGGGGATCTTTGGACGAGGGGAGGATTTAAAACGTTCGATATGCTGCAGACGGAATTCCAGTTGCAGGGCAGTGAATACTTCCGGTATTTGCAGGTCCGTCATGCGCTGGGCTCCGTCTTCTCGGACGTTGCCTCCATCCCGGAATATTCCCCCCTGGAAGATAGAGTGTTGGATGGGCACGTCCCGGACAGCACGATCTCACTTATATACAAAAAGCTGATAAACGACCGCTCGGGCCTGTTGACTGCCCTTCGTGCGGCTTGGGTTGCCGACGGGCTGGAGTTGGACGACGAGGACTGGACCTCTGCGGTGGCCTCCCCGAAGGAGGTGGCCATACCGGCTCGCCTTCGCTTCGTCCAGCTCAAGATACTCCACCGGGTCTACATGACGGGGCCAAAGCTTCTGCGTATGGGCTATGCCGGAGATGGGTTGTGTAAGCGTGGGTGTCGTGCTTTGGGGACCTTTATGCATATTTTGTGGGAGTGCCCGGAGGTAGAGGGGTTCTGGCGTGGTGTACATGAGGTGCTGCGACTGGTTACGCATGTGGCGCTGTTGCCTGAAGCGAGGAGATGCCTGTTGAATGTGTGGGAACCGACTGATTACTCAGCGCCGCAGACGTGGTGGGTGACTCTGGGATATATGGTAGCCAAGCGTGATATTGCTCAACTGTGGGGATCCCAGAGGCCCCCGACGGTCTCGGCCTGGAAAGAACACATGGACTGGTGCATGTTTCGCGAAAAAGTGGTGTATGTGGCGAGGGGTAAGCCTGGGACATGGGTGAAAGTATGGGGCCCCTGGAACGCCTACCGAGGGGGTATCTGTGCGCCGCCGCTGCTGCCTGATCCCTCGCCAGCCCCATCCCCTTAGCCGATTCATTCCTCCGCTGCCGGGCATTGGGTTCCCCCAGTCCTCGCTTTGCTCTCTTCCCCCTCTTCACACTTCTGTGTATAGTTGGGATCCCCCCTCTTGGGGAGCACGTGCTGCTATTTTTGATTGTGGGTTGCCTTGTGGGTGTGGTTTTAATTTTCGTTGTTCTTAATTTAAAATGAAACCGCATAATGGGGCCTGGATGATGTGGTTTTTGACATTGTTATCTACTGAGAAATGCTCCTCCTGTAATATCACGTGTTCCATAAATGTATGTCGAATGTTCCTACCACTGCTAGCGGCCGGCCGGAAGGTTGTGGGCCCATACTTGTATACTTTTAAGACCTGTAATAAACGGTTTAAAAAAAAACCAAAAAAAAAAAACAGTGATAATACACAGAGACAATAGCACCACCATGCACCACATCAACAAAAAGGGTGGCACGAGATCTCGAGCACTGTCTCAAGCTCAGAGATTTGGAAATTGGCACTGAAACAGGTGAAGTTAAGAGCAGAACTTGTTCCAGGAATAACGTAACAGCAGATACATTAAGCAGAACCAAAAACAGATGTCACAAATGTGAGCTCAACCAAGACACTCTAAACAATATATTTGATCTCTTGGGAAATCCAAATCTAGATCTGGGAGGAGTGACCTAACCAATATGGCATGAAGGTGCATCTTCCATAAGCTCCCAAGCCACGGACAAAAATCCTGTAGCAATCTGATCACTAACTAGGATCTAGTTTGCTTTTTGAACAAAAAATGCGTGGCAGTTGAACCCTGTTGTGTATGAAACTGGGGCTGCCATTTCTGATTGAGACAAGACCGGCGAGTAGTGAGAAGTGTGCCCAGTGAGCACTGCGGCCTATTAGGCTGGGGCGTGTTTTGGGATCTTCAAATGCAAAAGCCAACCTGGAGGTCGCTCATTCTCATACACCACACCCAAGACATGGAACGACCTCCCTCAACACACCAGAGCCTCCTCCTCACTTCTTGAGTTCTGCAAGAAGTGAAGAACTGGCTTTTTGTATACACACCTTAGCAACCACAAACTTACGATGAATCAAAAGGAGGGAGGTACGGGCTATTCTTTATCCAGGTCTAGCACACATGCCCGTTAGTTAAGCTCTCCAACAGTGGTATGCAGTTCCTAATTTCTAAAGCAGGAGGTTGTGTGTGTTCATGGGCTCCACATTGTGGTGTAGAGTCAAAGAAGTAGGGAGAAGAATCCCCTCCTTTCGGAAAAAACCCTCACACACCCAGCCAGCTAGGTGTCTTGCTTCATCATCGGGTCTGCTCCTTATCGGGTCGGCGCTGCAATACCCGATCGCCACCTGAGATGGGGCCTGCTTGGCGGAGATCTTTATTCCTTATGCCGATGGGTGAAGTGCGTGTGAGGGCCCTAGATTAGTGAAGGTGATAGTGATGTGTAGGGATGTGGGTTAAAATAGGGGAGGTGGTCCACTCAAAATAATTTTAATGAAACGTGGCCCCTACCCTAATTAAAAGTGAAAGGGCGCGTATCTCCACTCTAAAGATGTGAAGTTTATGCGCTTGTAAAAAATGTCAACATGTTTCTTGCCCATTAATCTATTAGACGGAAATTCTTCAGGACCAAATAGGATCTACCTACATTTTTTGGTAGTGGTCATCAATTAG
Organism: Triturus cristatus; assembly: GCF_964204655.1. Classification (NCBI taxonomy): domain Eukaryota; kingdom Metazoa; phylum Chordata; class Amphibia; order Caudata; family Salamandridae; genus Triturus; species Triturus cristatus. The sequence goes on along the minus strand of NC_140584.1, from coordinate 825,104,178 downwards.
GTGAAGTGAGGAAATTACCACCTTTACAGCACCCTAAAAAGTGCAACCTGTAGATCTAAAAACACAACCTGCAAAGCAAAACAGAATAACAACATTAATGTATCATGTCACGATATTCTGGTTGAGATGGAGAGTATAAGCACCAAACAGTATTCATGATGCAGCTCATGCATGCTAAACACAAGTGACTAGTGGCATGCATGGCGTGAGCACTCAGTATCACTTGGAACGTTAAAAACAAATCAAAATCTATGCAGCTGAGGAGAGAATTCATCGTAAAAACTCACCCCATTAGGGTCAAGGTTGCACGGTATCAGTACCAGCTGGTGTAGACACTAATGTGTAGTGTCCTGGTGGGTAAGAAGAGAAATAAATATTAAGGGGATGAGACATCATATCCCAGATGCATTGGCCTGTAGGTCAGGACAGCAATACAATCGAAAAAGGCACCCAACTGGACTTCCCTGTATGTACCTCTCCATACGTCAATGTCCATGTTCCAATTGGGGACACACCATTTTGTTTATTATGCTTAGGGACTGTGCACTGTGAGGGACCCCAGTCAGCACGCCGGGTAGCTCACCAGACATCCACCAGGGTGAAGACAGGTCCACATCCAGCGTACGTAACTGGACCCCACACGCAGCGGTATACACATGAATCTCAACCGTATATAACCAAATCCGTGTACAGAAAGTGAAAACATGGTACATAATGCGTGGATCAAGGAAGGCCAGCGCTACCCCAATTCATCTAATTTGACGTATGCTGACCGGAAATGGTGATGCGCTGAGGCCAGTATTTTAACCACTGCATCAATCCGGGCTCCTCTCCACTGGATCGGGGGGTGCCGATAGCAAAAGGAGCCCAAGCACGAGCATGGACGAAGTACTCGGGGACACAGTATTCACATTACTCACAGTTCTTGTGGAATCAGGTCGGCGGTTGTCCTACCCTCACGCATCTGGTCCGGGCAGTGTCCGTCACGTTAGAAACTTTCTAAGTACCCGCGCGTGGCCGGGAGGGGGCGGTACTTTCGGTGATTCCTAAGTCGCTCAGTATAGTGACTAGAGCGAGAAACTGATTGCGGGCGCCATATTGGGTTACCCTCATACACTAAGAGCTTCCCAAACCAAGCCCATTGCAACCACGGGACACCTGCATATCCCTTAGGGGTGTAGGCTGTTAGTGCTTACGAAATGGAGTTCAATTAACCAGCTCCTGTCTACAAAAATGTCACTATTAGAGCGATGTGATGAACCAGTGGTCATACAGTATTAACCTGGTCATCATGTATTGTTATAGAATGGGGCAGTGAAAACCTCAATCTACACTGGGGGGGGGGTTTGGTTTAAAGTGTCATGAGTGTGCACCTGCTAAGGGGGTTCTCATCGGTGCAGATGTCATTTGGTGTTCAAAGCAGGCAGAGTTCCAAATATTTGATATTTGCCGTGTTGCAATCTGCTAACAACAGCGGTTTGTAAAGTGCACTACTGGGATGTCTCGCTGGAAGTGCAGGTGTGGTATACATACAGGTTAAACCCAAAATCTCGATCAGGTCAGTAAGCTCCATGGGATATTTTCGTTGAGCCCTGACCGGTCAGTTGCTAGTCGTAGGACCCACCGTTGTTCCATGCGAAATAGTGCATTTCTGGACATCCCGGGGTGTCTCTAGTACGCCCCATTCAAATGAGTCAGGAGAGTGTTGCGCCTCTTTGAAATGAGTGGTGATTTTGGTGTTGTTTTTCTGACACCTAAAGTTGCTTCTGTGTTCCATTATTTAGATTTTGACCGGCCTTGAGGTCATGCCGATGTACAGCAGATCACACCGGCACCTCAGTATATAAATACAGTTTAAGGTGTTGCAATTAGTATGTGTGGTCATTTTCCAACTAACCCCATTGGGAAATCTTAGTTCTTTGGTGACTTTCGTGAGGGGACACACAGAGCAAGAACCGCATGGGTAATGCCCCATGACCGGGGGTAAATCCCACAGTGTTCTTTGCAAACTGCTCTGTTGTTTCTTGGGTCTCGTGTGGATTAGCATATTCTTGAGGTTATTAGTTTGTTTGAACGCAAACCTTGGTATGGGGAAGTTAAATGTTCCTGTGTTGAGGATGTTCCAATGTTTGTGAATTATTTTCCTCATACGATTTGAGTCAGGTGTATATGTGGTGACACAAGTGATGGTCTTGTCCGGTTCTCTAATTCTGTCTTCCAACAGGTTCTCGCGGTTATTGTTTTGAGCCCTTTTGCACACGATATCTACAACCTGTCTGGGATACTCCCGCTGGAGAAGGTCTTTCTTCAGTGTGTAGGACTCCTTTTTGTAGTCAGTTAAGGTACTGCAGTTCCTTCTGATGCAAAGGAACTGACCCAAGGGTTAGTTCTGTCTCCGGGCCCTTGGATGGTGACTACTAAAAAGTAAGAGGCTGTTCCTGTCGGTTGGCTTGTGATAGAGGGTGGTGGAGATTTTATCACCCTCTAATTTGATCAATAAATCAAGAAAAGGAATCTCTGTTGCTGAGATGGTGCTGGTAAATCTCAGAAAAGGGTTCAAGGTGTTAATCCACATGCAAAATTCATCGCATTGGGTTCGTTCTCCTTTCCAAAGGATCAAGATGTCGTCGATAAATCTTTTCCACATGAGCACATTTTTCATGTATGGATTTCTGGGGTTGTAAATCTCTCTTTCCTCGAACGCTGACATGTACATACATGCCAGGCTCAGCGCAAATGTGCTGCCCATCGAGGTACCCTGCGTTTGATGGTAGAGCTGGGTGTTGTATTCAAAGAAATTTTCTGTTAGCGCTAAAGTGGCACATTCCAATATGAAGACCACTGGTGTTGGCGAATTCCACTCGCTATTGACCAGTGCATCTTCAATAACCTCGAGGGTTGCCCTTTGAGGTATATTGGTATAAAGGGCCTCAACATCCAGCGTGACCAGCAGGTCTACTGATTCTGGATGTTGAGTCCCCTCGAGTAAACGTAGGACATCTGTGGTGTCCCTGATGAAGGACGGAGTTGCCCTGACCAGTGGTTGTATGAAGTGGTCAACAAACTTGGACAGAGGTTCTAGAATGGACCCGATCCCTGACACGATAGGGCGCCCAGGGACCGGGGTGACCCTTTTGTGAATTTTCAGAAGACAGTAGAAATAGGGGTTATGGGTTCTTTGGTTACCAGGAATTCAGCTTCCTTCTTAGTGATCCACCCTTGTGTTTCTGCAGAGAAAACCATAGTAGAAATAATTCTACTCAATCTCGGAGTGGGGTCTTCTCTTATAGGAGTGTAGTATCTCCTATCACTCAATTGCCTGTGGCATTCAATGTCATAGTCCACTGTGGACATGATCACTGTTGCCCCGCCTTTATCTGCTTGTTTGATGGTGATACTCGCATCATTCGCTAAGGCCTTGATGGCAGCGATTTTACGATGAATGCTCTCCTCAGCTGCATAGATTTTGATATGTTTTTAACGTTCCAAGCAATACTGAGTGCTCACGCCACGCATGCCACTAGTCACTTGTGTTTAGCATGCATGAGCTGCATCATGAATACTGTTTGGAGCTTATACTCTCCATCTCAACCAGAATATCGTGACATGATACATTAATGTTGTTATTCTGTTTTGCTTTGCAGGTTGTGTTTTTAGATCTACTGGTACCACTTTTTAGAGTGCTGTAAAGGTGGTAATTTCCTCACTTCGCCTAATTGTTGACCTCTACCAAAAAGTGTAGGTAGTTCCTATTTGGTCCTGAAGAATTGCCATCTAATAGATTAATGGGCAAGAAACATGTTGACCTTTTTTACAAGCGCATAAACTTCACATCTTTAGAGTGGAGATACGTGGCCTTTCACTTTTAATTAGGGTAGGGGCCACGTTTCATTAAAATTATTTTGAGTGGACCACCTCCCCTATTTTAACCCACATCCCTACACATCACTATCACCTACACTGATCTAGGGCCCTCACAGGCACTTCACCCAAAGGCATAAGGAATAAAGATCTCCGCTAAGAAGGCCCTATCTCGGGTGCCGATCGGGTATTGCAGCGCCGACCCGATAAGGAGCAGACCCGATGATGAAGCAAGACACCTAGCTGGCTGGGTGTGTGCGGGTCTTTTTACGAAAGGAGGGGATTCTTCTCCCTACTTCTTTGACTCTACACCATAATGTGGAGCCCATGAACACACACAACCTCCTGCTTTAGAAATTAGGAACTGCATACCACTATTGTAGAACCACAAACTTACACCTGCCCAAGCACCTGGATATCCTCTTGGGTGATTAGTGCGCAATACAAATCAATATAACATAACAAAGGACTGTCCGGTTTTTCTTTTTCTTTTTATAGATAGAGCCCACAGAATGGCATCCAACCCAAGCCACAAACTGTCATTTTTCGCCTGCTCAATTATAGGGACCATGATGTCTTATTGCAAGCGGCGTGACGCAGCGGGGAACTTCACTTTGGGGAAGCACAGGTCTTGCTGTTCCCCGATTGCACCCAGCAGGTACAAAAACTACGAAACTCTTTTGAGGCAGCGAAGAGAAGATGCAGGGAACTAAATGTGAAGTATATGATGTTTAACCCAGCAAAACTTAAAGCTCATCATGACGGCAAGGGACTTATCTTCTCTGAACCAAAACAAGCATGGGACTGGTTGGACACACACAGCAGCATATCACCGCAACAAAATAAACCAAAAGAAGCAAACGGCAAACCAAGGTCAAGCACTTCCAGTCCATGTGTAGTTGTGATTCATGTGATGGTGCAGACTCTTCCCACACCCGCCGTCCAAGGGTGTTATATCAAGGTCAACAAAAGAGAGATTGGAAGGTGCACTCGTTTCGGAGTAAAAAAATGAAGTAAATCACTTATTCCATACAAAAGTCCTTTTATTCAACAAGTTGTCCAAAACTGGCACACAGCCAACGCGTTTCGTTCCCAATTCTTTGCCAGTGGGAACTTCATCAGGGCTGTAACATTATAGATAAAAGACGACCTAAATAACACATAATATTGAATGAATGAAACAATCATAATAAAACTGACATACATGTATAATATACATAGATGACCCAATGAAAAACAAAACCACAATTAAACCAACCAACAAAACTAGACAGACAAACTCTGGTGTAAGAAAAATATCACCCTTAAGGTAGGATAATACAAACATCATATGGGACAAAGAATGAGCAACAATATATGCATACATAAAAATACCATTTCAAAAGACGTATGAAAGCAAAATGAAAATATAATTGAAGAACAATTGAGACGCATTTAAAAAACCACATTTGTAATAACACATTAAAAAGCACATCAAAAAAGACAATGAGAAGGAGAAGTAGGAGAAAGATGATACATTAACGCATACCAGCAAACACATGTATGCGGCAAACCATTAAAGGGTAAATGCCTGATAGTATGCTATCTCACACAACTGAGATGTGCCAAGCTCCAAAACTTTTTTTTTATAACCAAAGACTCCTTCTCTAAGACAATTGTCCATATTAATTAAGAATTGAATTCGACTAAGTCTTAAGCACATCAAAAGAACTCTTAGGGAAGCTCTCACCTCCTAAGTAGTTAATCCACAATTGGCCTCAAGGTTGTAGAGCAAGTATCGAGCTTTCTCAGGGCGAGCAGTCCCAGTAGACTGATTAGTGAGAACTTCACTACTAACTTGTATTTAGTGAGAAGAAATTATCTAAAAGCAAGAAGAAACAAGAAAGGCACGAAAAGCTGTAATTATTCACTGAACATTTAAGATACCAGCGATCTGCGTAGGTCCATAAATTCAATAATAACACACTTGTGTTCACGACAAAATCAGACAATAATAATAAAAATAATAATAAAGAACTGAATTTGAGCATGTATTCATGTGAAAAATAAAATAAAAGAACCGACAAGCTCTAAGATGGATACCCATTTCTATTGATATGACAGGGCATAGACGATATCATCTGTCTATGGGCTGGGTCTAATGAACACCTTTTGGAATATTTTGATTATCTGAACGCGAATGAATACAATGTTAAGTTCACTATGGTTAGTGACAAAGTTAAGATCAACTTCCTTGATATTCATTTTTATATTAAAGATCATGTAATTGCAAGCACGTTATATAGGAAGGACACAGCGTGCAATAGCGTCCTTCATTCTAACAGTGCTCATTTGCGTTCGGTGATCAATAATATCCCCTTCGGAGAGATTACACGTATCCGTAGGAATTGTAGTGAGGAGGATACTTATCAGAGTAATCTGCGAGATTGTGAAATGAGATTCCTTAAGAGGGGATATAAAAGAGACATTGTTGGCAAAGCTCTGGTTAGGGCAAAAAACTTAACTAGAGAATTTACATTAAGGGAGACTAGTAAGAAACACAAAGCGTTCTTTTGATGTGCTTAGGACTTAGTCGAATTCAATTCTTAATTAATATGGACAATTGTCTTAGAGAAGGAGTCTTTGGTTATAAAAGAGTTTTGGAGCTTGGCACATCATTAGTTGTGTGAGATAGCATACTATCAGGCATTTACCCTTTAATGGTTTGCCGCATACATGTGTTTACTGGTATGCGTTAATGTATCATCTCTCTCCTATTTCTCCTTCTCATTGTCTTTTTTGATGTGCTTTTTAATGTTTTATTACAAATGTGGTTTTTTAAATGTGTCTCAATTGTTCTTCAATTATATTTTCATTTTGCTTTCATACGTCTTTTGAAATGTTATTTTTATGTATGCATATATTGTTGCTCATTCTTTGTCCCATATGATGTTTGTATTATCCTACCCAAAGGGTGAGATTTTTCTTACATCAGAGTTTGTCTGTCTAGTTTTGTTGGTTGGTTTAATTGTGGTTTTGTTTTTCGTTGGGTCATCTATGTATATTATACATGTATGTCAGTTTTATTATGATTGTTTCATTCATTCAATATTATGTATTATTTATGTCGTCTTTTTTCTATAATGTTACAGCCCTGATGAAGTTCCCACTGGCAAAGAATTGGGAACGAAACGCGTTGGTTGTGTGCCAGTTTTGGACAACTTGTTGAATAAAAGGACTTTTGTATGGAATAAGTGATTTACTTCATTTTTTGACTCCGAAACGAGTGCACCTTCCAATCTCTCTTTTGTTCACCGCAACAAAACAATCAGATGAGGAAACACCATACCAGTGGGTAGCCGAAGTACCTAGTACTATGAATACCCCACAGAGTCAGCCTACCCAAGAGGATATGCGTGACCCAGACTTAACAACGAACACTGACATATGTCTAGTTCAGCCACTGTTCTATAAAGGCCGGAGAGCCCAGAGGGAGAAGAGAGAAGTGGAGAACTGCAATGGTGTGTATATACTCCCCTACACACTGGGGTCTGGCTCAGCTGCCAAGACCCTGCATGAGTTCTCACCTACCGTTGCTAGATGGGTAAGAATAAACATTGCCTCTATTGAAATAATGTTTGCTGACGCGAAACATTATGATTTATAGATTAATGTGTAGTTTAGCATGTTGCCACTGTTATTGGTTTTTCATTCTTTACCACTGTTATTAAACGCAGTAGTTCCTACAAGAAGGAAGGGGAGGCACTCATATCTCCGATATAGAGGCTTGCGCATCACTAGATGTGCCTGCATGTGGACGTTTGTCATATAGGACATGGGTAGACAGATGCAGGGCAAAAAAGCTCAGTGGATGAAACAGGCTGTCTGCACGTGGTATTTGGACTGGCACGAACACAGCGCGAGCGCGCCCTGAGCGCGGGGGCGGGTCGGTGCAGTTTTCCACTCTGAGGCTGCCCGGGACATAATTAAGTTACTCACATGGAAGTCTGATGGCTTAATAGCTATTCAAAACGGGCAAGAGTGGGAGCATATCTGTGAAGACATGGCGCACTATTGGTCTGTCTGCAGGAGACTCATTTACTGACACCAGAAGCCACAAAGCTAGTACGTAAATGGAGGGGGCATTTCTATCACGCGGGTTACAGCACACATTCAAGGGGAGTAGGTATATGGGTGACGCCAGGCACACCGTTTATACCAACCACAACACTAAAAGATGAGTCGGGCCATTACCTCACTCTGCAAGGTCAGTTAAATGGCAGGGAGCTCACCCTGGTGAGTGTTTATGCACCAAACACAGACAACACATTCTCTGCTTGTATTAGATTAGAACTCACACCACACAGGGACAGCCCACGGATATGGATGGGAGATCTTAACTGTGTACTTGATGGGATGCACGATCGTGGCCCCACTCCCTATATACAAGTACAAAATGGCCACCTTACTTTGCTATGTGATGTTGAATCGGAACCTTTTAGATTTCTGTAGGGAACAAAATCCCAGGGTTCGAGTCAGGGGTACACGCAGGTACATGGTGTCCCCCCACTCTTTTCAAGGGTGAACGCCGTCCCCCCTGCCAAGAAGTTGTGCCCCACAGAAATATGTTGAACTTATCCCGGTGTAATTTTCAGACACTGGGACACGTTCAGCAGCACCTGCGTGTTGCCTGCTTTCCATTCCCGGCAGCAACATGCAGGCGGGGAGTTATCCTTTTTAGGTCTCGGCCTGGCGAAAGCAGCGCATGCGCTGCTCTGCCATGCAGAGGCCTTTTGGAATCGATACGATTCCAGCGTGCACGCGGGGATACAAACAAGACAGAAGATGTGCACGCAGGTATTGGATGCTTTACTGGCGGCGTGATGCACTGGGGCCTTTTTTTTCGCCACCAGTAAAGGCAGTCCCCACGTGCACATCTTCTGTCCGTCTACTCTGTCTATTGGGACAGAGTCCAGTGGGGAGACCATGGGAATGTATGGTCTTTCTGGAAGTCCTATCTGAACATCTGTTGAGGAAACAAAACCCCTCTGAGTAGGGAGAGGAGTGACGGCTATCCTGCGAAGTCGTCTTTAAGTCCGATCTATGCATCCAGAAAACCAGAGTACTCTGAACTCTGCCAGCGTGAAGTTTTTATTCCAGGACAGGGTAAAATATTTCCAGATGGGTGAATTTAATAAAAAGGTCGCTTTAAGAAGTTTTTCCTCCGATGTTTCCAGGGATGAACCCCGTTGTTTTCAGTCCTCTTGAACTCTTGATGGCTCGCCCATACCTCAGTCTTACAGTTGATGCCGGGCTTTGCTTCCTAGAAGGCCCTGAGTAAGTTCACCGGAGCGCTGGTAAGTGGCGCAGCCATCTTGACACAAGACAGTCTGAGCTCCTGGTACCCAAGGGAGCCAAGTTTCCCTGCAGGGAAGACGCTGTTCTCCAGCAGAACATGACGTGCTCACTATCAGGGGCAGCGGTGCACCCGGAAGACAAGGGATTTAGATTCACAGCAGAGGACAGAGAGCCAGATAAAAAATGAGGGACACACATCTGGTAAAAGGAATTGCTCCCCCACTTCATCTCCTCTGCTTTATCTGTCTGTCCAACTCCAAGAAGTGCTGTGCACTATGAAATCACCCAACGCTAACACACCGGGGCGTTTGTCTAATGATGGAGCTCTGAACACTGAAGGGCTGTATCCATCACACCTCTGAAGGGTGATGCTGACACACTTTGTTATGTCTGCTCTTCTTATAATGATGACCTCATGTGCATAGATACCACACCCTTAACACCTGGATAATGAAACAATAACAAACCCAAAAATGCATTGTACTGGACAGCCAGCCAGCCTTGTGAGACCTAAAGCCCTTTCCTAGGTGGTCCAGTTACATAAGGGAGAGAACAGAGTGAAGCAGAGAGAACGGGTGACAAATTTAAGGTGAAATAAAAGAGAAAGAGGATGAAAGAAAAAAGTACGAAATGTATAAAATTATAGCACAGAGATGAATTTTATTAAAATATTTCTGTACATCACCAATTCCTTTTCAGGGAGAAGATGTGGAGTGTCATCTGTAGCTCTTCAAATGTATTACTGTTAAGTGTTTTTCAGAGAGAGGTGTGGAATGTCAGTGTGACTGCATACTTCTGTGTCTCCATGTGTCACTAATTCTATGTCCTATGAGCAACAAAAATATGATAAGGGCTTGCCAGCGCTATATAAAACCCTTCAAAATAAATAAATAAATAAATGCTTTATCTAATCTAGATCACTAGTAGTCTGGAGTTGCATTCTATTCCATCGTTTTGTGCTCACCTGCATCAGTAGAGAACGAAAAACGTTGTGCAGTCATGCACATCACACATGCATACACATTCTCATAGGAAAGGGGTAACTGCATTATTCTTCATTTTCTTGGATGGTTGGCAGAGGTATGGTAGAGTGCAGTAGCCTGTACTGTATAGTAGGTGCAAGAGTAGATAGTTTTCACTTACGGACAACTGAAGGTCCAGTAGCATGTGCGTTACTGCGATGTACATGGGCTCACTGTTGAGTAATGCAGCGCAGTCGCCATAGTGGGTGAATTTCGTTGGGTGTCCCTGCCTAGTACTTGTGGACGAAGTTACCCGACTTCGGAGAGCTTTTCCTTTACTGTGCATCATCAGTGTGGTTGTGGTTTGTGGAAGGGAAGGTGTGTTGTAATTTATGTGTTCTAATTTGTGTGTTGCGTGAAGATACGTTGTGATTTGTATGTAGCGTCCTGTGTGTTGTTGTTGTGAAGGAGGGAGCCGTGTATTTGTGTGTTTTCTTGTGTGTCCTGTTCAGGCAATCTGCTATGATGCCATATGGAAATGTGCAGGTGTTACTGTGTGAGTGGACTGGTCCTTTGGCAGTGAAGAGAGGGAGGCTGGGCATGGAGGTTGTCCTCCTAGTGGGACGCCTTTTTAGGTCAAGCCTAGCGGCAGCGCGCATGCGCTGCTTGCTCTGCGAGATTGCTGTAGCAGAGTATGGGAGAGAAGCTGTGCCCACTCTCCTCCCATAGTTTTAATTGGCTTGTGTCATTGTCTTTCTTAAATGCTGTCTTTGGATTCGTTAATAGGCTTGTTAGTCCCTCCTGAGTACGGACTTGTCTTCATTTGTACCCTTCCATGGTGACTGGCCCTTTTACTTTGGTTGTTACACGGGACCTGTTATTTAGTCTGTAACACTATTTACTTTATTGAGTTTCTCTTACTGCAGGCCGGACATGCACTGCTTCAGCTGAAACCGCTTGTGTTTTTTTTAGCAGCACGGCCGCCCTCGTAATATGGGCGCCTGCTTTCAATCACTTTAACACGGCATTATCTCGTGTCTGTTTCAACCCCCGCCCCAAGTAAAATGGATTTAGAAATGATTAGCGAAAGTCATGTGAATCCTGTGCAAATGGGCTGAAGCTGATAACAGCACATCTGTGTTACATGTCATCTGCACTAAAGCCACCTGGTGGGTTGTTTACAAAAGCCTGTTTTATTAACAACACCTCCACCAATACTCCCACCAGCACCAATACCACCACCTCCACCAATACCATCACCACCAATACCTCCACCACTAATACCACCACCACCACCACCACCACCACCACCACAAATACCATCACTACCACCACCAATGCCACCACCAATACCACCACCAATACCACCACCACCAATACCACCACCACCAATAAGAATGCCACCACCAATACTACCACCACCAATACCACCACCACCAATACCACCACCACCAATACCACCCCCAACACCAATACCACCCCCAACACCAATACCACCACCACCACCAAAACCACCAATACCACCACCACCACCAATACCACCACCAGTGCAAATACCAATACCATCACCAATACCACCACCACCAATACCACTACCACCAATACATCTACCACCAATACCACCACCAATACCAATACAACCACCACCAATATGAATACCACCACCACCACCAATACCAGTACCACCACCAATACCAGTACCACTACCACCAATACCAGTACCACCACCAATACCATCACCACCAATGTCACCACCACCAATACCAGCACCACCAATACAAACACCATCAATACCACGACCACCAACACCTCAGCACCTCTCGCTTACTAGTAATAGCAGGGGCTCTGTACGAGGCCGGAGCTGCAGCCGAAACCATCCCTCCATGCCTGCCATAAAGCACATCCTGCCCTCCACTAGAAGGTGAAGCCAGGGCCCTACTACAGCTGGAGTGTTTTTTATTAGGCCAAAGATAACAATGACATTATGCAATGCCACACTGCACACTCAAATCACGGAGAGGACAGGAACTAGCCCCCCTCCCGCTCTTCCTCCTGAGCCGCAACAGTGTAATCACAGAGCAAAAGGTGTTGGAGAGCTTTGTTAGTGTTTATAGCTTGGGTCATATGCAAGTCTCGCTTCACACTTGTGTCTGTGTAATTTACAACACTTACACATCTTCTTCACTGCACGATTTATCACTACTTTGAAGATGTCGCAGGTCGGTCTCTTCTTCTGATATTTACAATCTAACAAGCGGTCAGGAAGGCCCTTTATTGCAATGCAATAGGTCTCACATTTGCGAGAGTTTAAGCTATTAGTATTGTAAATAACAATGCCTTTTATTTATGTTTTAAACCCCAAAACATAAATAAAAGGCATTGTCATTTACAATGCCAATAGCTCAAACTCACGTGAATGCGAGACCTATTGCATTGCAAATGCTTGTTTCACCTCCAGCTGGGCCGAAGTTAAGAGGCCATCCGGCCTCCTTTTGTTTGTATATGCTGACTGGGGGCTGCCTGGAACCTTACATTTAAATGTAAATGCCACAGAGGGAAACAAAGGCACACAGCTTGCCTTCTCTTCACAGGTACTTAAGAGGGGCATGCTTTTGCCTTTGTTCTGTCCCTGTATATAAATGCAGACACTGTAAGACTGTCTGATGGGTTAGTCTGTCCCAGTATTTGCACAAATAATTTAAATAGCACTATTTTATTTCTTATATAGCGCTACATTGTTGCATATTGTCTTACTTGGTCAGTCCCCCCTACTTCTTTTTATAGGACTTGTGCCCTGCAAAATCCCCATGTGTGGGAATACACACAGTATGGATTTTGCAAAAACAATTTTTATTGCTTTACCCGATTACAATTGCCATCATCACACATCATCACACCCCTGGTCATATCCAGCATGTAGGAACTAGTGCATAATACAGTCTAAACCACTTCCAGCTAGTAAGTCACTGTCCCCCAGCACTCCCATATGCAATTACACCCTCCCCCCCCCCCCACATGTCAGTGTGCCATAACACCAGGTACCAGGAGAAGTCTCTCTTTTGAAGTAGCCGTGTTAGTGGCTGCAGGCCACTCCCCACCCCCATAGTCAGGCTCAGAGCAGTAAGGAGAAGGAAAGCCCTCCCGCCCTGGAATACACACAGTATGGATGCCCCTGTCACACATATTCAAGACTAGACTATTTCTGATTGGACAGAACTTAGGCGCAATATGCTTCGTCTTGTGACCCACATGGGTAGGGCATGACCCAAGCATTCACCAGTGGGAATGTGGAACGCGTCAGTGTTGCCCGTTGTCCTCAATAATTTGTGCACTGACGCCTGAACCTCTAGCTTGCCAACTCAGGTCCTTGCTATCTAACTGGGCTTTACCTGTGGGGCAAAGAGAACATTTGGCAACGCTATAATTGGACGGCATGCTCCTTTACTTCAAGAGACTGAAGGAGGCTCTCCCAGTCTTCTTGACACCCTTCACAGTTTTGGGCAGCAGTCTGGCCTGCAAATGAACACACAGTAATCAATATGTCCCCTATTGCAGGTTTATCGAAGATGTCCCGTGCGCTATCGCCCAGACTGGAGTTACCATGGGAAACAGAGGCCTTTTGATATCTGGGAGTCATGGTAACCTCAGCACGGGACTGGCATGCTCTGAACACTAGTAGACTAATACAGGGAAAAGAGCGATATCCAAGGTGATACTGCTGAGATATCTGTATCTCTTCCAACACACTCGACCATTGGAGATCCTCCAGAGCATCTGGACTGTTTAGTAAACACCAGGTATGGGGAAGAAAGAGAAGTAGAGTCAAGATGGACAGGCTCATCTGGGCATATGAAGAGCGAGGCCTGAGAATCCCTGATTTAGAAAGTTATTACCTAGCAGCACAACTACAGTTTGTGGCTGGTTGGTTGGGAGCTGACACTGCACAGATGGTACCCTATAACAGGAGGGACACTTAGACAGAGAGAACGTGCCCGCTAAGCTATTTGAGCCGCCGCAAGCGCTGACTGATGGCCCACCTATGATACAATATTTGTTGTGACTCTGAGACAGATACCGCAAACGCACCCCGTACGCATCAGATGTGTCGGTGCGGAGTCTTCCTGAGTTTGCCCCCTAGAATGACATGAATTTGATAGATTGGAGGGGTGCCTCACACCAGCTGACATATGGGAGTTGGATGCAGTGTCCTCCTTAGAGTTGGGAGGGCACATTACGGAGTCGGCATGGGACAATACTGTGCTATAAAGTATACGAGGTGCAGACTGTGGTGGGCACTAGGACACTCCCAGCGAATGCTGCCACTTCTTCCCTGCTGGTGCAGGCGGACAGTGACCGGGCAGTGTCACCCGACTATTCACTGCTATTAGAGATAACATGCACAAACACCCACTGCACGACAGCACAAAAGATGAGGCAGACTGCAATAAGATGCATAGTGGAAGCAAATGTTACTTTTAATCAAAGGAGTTTCCAGCAACGCCAGGTTTAGATTGTTACAGTTTAATGATATACATAGAACATATATGATGCCAGCAATATTGCATCGAATAACAGGTCACCCCGAGTTGCTGCCCTAAGTAGGGGACCCAGAGGCCATATACTCTCACCTGGTATGCAACTGCCCTTAAGCACTGAGTTCTGGAAGGAGGTGGTGGACCGATGCTTGACACATGTCCCTCACTGTTAGAACTGGGGGTCTCTAGTTGGCAGAGGTAGGTACCTTTGACCAAGTAGGGACCCTTGCTTCTAAGTCAGGGAAAGGGGATTACGCTACTGGATAACCCCTGCTCACCCACTTGGTAGCTTAGCACGAGCAGACAGGCTTATCTCAGAGGCAGTGTGTTAAGCTTTTATGAACACATACAGTAATACAGTGAAAACACTACAGATGGACACCACACAGGTTTTTATAAAAATAAGTATTCTTTATATAGACTTAACACAAGACCACAAACGACAAAAATCCACAAAACTGTACTTATGGTAGAATTAGCTTAGTTCAAGTTGTTGGTAAATGCGACATATTTCTCACAAAAGTACCTGGATGCGTAACGCAAAATAAACAAAAGGCTCGCAGCGTTGGAGATGCGTCGGTTCCTTGCTTCGGGGGAGATGATGTGTCGCACCTCAATGCTTGCGCAGAGTAGGGATGTGTCTTGATCCTTACCGGAGAGGAGGTGATGCGTAGATTCTCGTGCTGCAGCCCGGTTGCGATGCGGCAAGATGGCGCCTCGATGCGATGCGACAATCCGGTACGATGCGATAAGATGCGACGAAGTTGAGACGATGTGGCACGCCCTGGCAGCCTCTCTGTACTTTGGAGCCGCGACAGGCCCTGCAACACGCTTCTCCAATGATGCGATGGCGACCATCACAGTTGCGACGCGCTTCTCTGGTGATGGACAGCAGACAGCTGTGACGAAGGCACGCTTCTGGGAGATGCGGCGGTGGCACGCTTTTCTGGCAATGCGATGACTACAACTGCGGCGGTGACACACTTCTTCCCGCTTTGCTTTCGCTTCCAGCTCCCAGCGACACGCAGGCTTCTGCAGATAGAATTCCCAGCAAGGAAATTCAGAGGGGAGCTGGTGGTGAAGTCTGTTGTCCCTGAGACTTCAGCAGGAGGCAAGCACAAGTTCAAGCCCTTGGAGAAATATTCTGCAAGATGATGAAAGTTCTGTAAAAGTTCCTTCTCCTCTCCTTGGCAATGAAGACACCACTGCAGGCCAACCCAACAACACAGCACACTGGCAGGGGGGCAGTCCAACTCCTACAGCTTCCTTTGGTTCTTCTCCTTGGCAGAGGTTTCTTGTTCTTGTTCCAGAAGTAATCTAAAGTCTTGGGGTTTGGGTCCCCATATATATACTACTTTTCTCTTTGTTCTCTGAAGGCAGAGAGGCCTTTACCTAGTCCAAACCAGTTCTGGTCAGTCCTGGAGCACTTTGTTTACCGTACTCCTTCTCTCCTTTCAGAGTGCAGGGCAGAGACATCAGACACACCGAAGGAGGTGGAGCCAGCATTGTGGAGGGAAGGCACAGCCCTATTCAGGTCCCAGGTGTAACTCTTCCCATCCATCTACATACAGAGCTTTTTATTCAACCCTGTGCTGACTCTCCCGGAATCCCCAGCGCTTGTCACTCACAGAACCAGACACACAATACACAACCTAGCAGAGGCAGGCTTGGACAGTTAAGCAAGAAAATACCTACTTTCTAAAAGTGGTGTTTTCAAACACAGAATGTTAAAACCAACTTTACTAAAAGATGTATTTTATCATTCTGAGTTCAGGCATACTAAATTCGAATTTTTACCATGTTCCCCGAGTCACTTAGGATTATAAGATGTAATAATCAAACTGCCCATTCTGGCCTATGGGGAACAGGTCGCCTTGCAATAGTGAAAAACGAAAATGGCTGTAATTCACTATTAGGACATACCACACACACCAGGGCATGTCCTACCTTATACTTATAATGCACCCTGCCCTTGGCCTACCATAGGGGTGTCTGATATGAAGATACGGGAAGGTTTAGGGACTGATAAGTGGGTGTACTTGGTCAGTCAGCATGGCAGTGCCAGACTGCACATAGGCTCTGCAATGGCAGACCTTAGACACACTTTACAAGCTGCTTCTCTGGGTGGCACAAACAGTGCTGCAAGTCCACCAGCAGCATTTGATTTACAAGCCCTGGGCACTCATGGTGCACTGTACTAGGGTCTGACAAGTAAATCAAATAACCCAATCATGGAGTCACTAATCAATACATCAATTTAACATAGGGAGCACTTGCACTGTGGCACTGAGTGGCAGTGGCACAGTGCCCAAAGCATCTAAACCAGCAAAACATATAAAAAACAGAGGAGGCAATCAGTAAAATGGAAGGGAGACTCACACCAATGGTACCAGGTCTAACACTCACAATACAATGAGAGCCAAGCATACACTTATTGGGCATAGATGTCATAAAAACGAAGTATAATATAATGTCATCGTTTGTACTGTTTACACTCCTGCTAGCAGAGATATGTGCAGCTATAGATAGGCTGGCTAGGCCTAAGGACCCCAGAGGTACAGCAATTGTTCTGGATGTGGCAGAGCGGACAGCGGCGAAGAAAATTACAATGAACCACATTAAGACTGATGACAAACTGCAAGAAGGCCTAGACCTCTGGAAAGTGCTGTCGTGCCCCGTACGATAGATCCCCCTGAAGATAGCAAACACATGTTGATCTAGTACATTGTTACTATTGTGTCCTAGCAAAGAAACACCAGATGTCCAGTCTCTCTGTTGTTCATACAAACCCCAGTTACGGTATATACTTTGCTGTTAGTGTACAACCTGTGTCTGTGTACTGTCAACGCACAGTTTTAAAACACTAATACAAAATTGCGTTAAAAAAAAGTTGGGGGGGGCATGACTTGGGCAGCAAACATGGCGGACACACTTTAAATGTGCTCCGCACAAACACTAGAAATCCATCATAATCCTACCCAGCGGAGCATATCTGATGGGCTGATGTGTGCGTAATTACCCGGAGACTAAATAAACTGTGAAACCCACCGGCGTGTGGACGAACAGACGGAGTGGCGGCCGCGCTGGATCCTGACATTGTCTGCAGCGTAGCGCAGGCCGGGGCTGATTTGGAGCAGGAGCCTACCCGGCGCCCCCGCCTTGACTCCTGCGCGCGACCTGGCGACTTGGCCTGCGCAGACTGTGGAGTCGGGGCGAGTCAGTGGCATTTTCCGCTCTGAGGCTGCCCGGGCGGACTCTTGGTTGCGGCCGCAGCCTAGACAGAGAGTGGACCTGCAGTTGAGAGAGGCCTGCCTGACGTGGGCGCCTCCCAGCCGAATCCTGGAATGGAGGATCCCCCTATCTGGCTCATGTTTCCCTGCATGTGGTGGTCCCCAGCGAGCTGCCTGGGACCGGACGTGCTGACACCCTGGTGAGTGAAGCGGCTTGGTGGTGTGGCGCATACTCCTGAGGGGCTGGCGTGTTGCCCTGGCGCTGGTGGTGATTCCAGTGCCCCTGCGCCCATCCCCCCTTTACAATCAGGCTGGGAGCGCGTCTGTCCGGGGACGGGGATGGCTCACTGTAGGACGGAGGGAGACGCTGCCTAGCAAGGGGGCCCAGATTGCGGGCCCTGGATTGGACTGGCCTGGGGTGGCTGGGGCTGTGATCTCCTCCATTAACCAGTTGCCAACTGAATGGCCAGTATACACTGCCTTCTAAACCCCAGATAAGGGCAAGATACCCGCATCAGGATCCTGTGGTGCGGTGATGCCTGGAGGGCTGAAGATGCGTAGGGGGACTCTGTGGGCCGGTGAGTCTGGTCTCCTTAGGGGGCCTACTTGGCTGTCCGTCAAGGGTTGCTGAGGCGGCCGGGCTAGGCCTGGTGCAGCTTGTGGCCTGAGACGAGCCGGTCTCCATGAGGCCCGGCCCGCAGTGCTGTCCCCCCTCAGGGCAACATTGTGGTGAAACCGGTGGCAGGGCCTTGTGGTCTGCAGTAGGGTGAGGGAGACGGGGGAGGCACCCCCCATTTCAAGACCTCAGAGACACCAGATATGACCTCTGTCTGCCCGTCGCCATGGGCAAGGATAAGCCGGGAGTCGCTGGCGCTAAACAGAATACCATCGACCAGTATACCACAACCCAAAATGGTGCTACTGGGGGAAGATGCCGGAGGCACGATGCCAGATAACTCGGCCGTCTTGGCGGTAATCACCGAGGCGAGGAACACGCTTGATGCCAAAACCGGCGCTGTGGGATCTGAGCTTTCCTTCTTGAGACAAGATCTCCGAACATGTGGTTCGGGATGAGGCAGGCACGATGCAAAGCTTCTGTTCCCTGTACCACAGTTTAGAACCCCAAACCGATTTAAGATCGATAGTAGCTTTCCATAGATCATATCCTCCAATTGCCAACTTGTCCATAAAGGACTTGGAATACAACAATTTGGTGTGTGTCAGTCTAACCTTAGAAGCAGACTCAGCCACAACCTTAAAATAAAAGGAGGCCGGATTCGACACACTGAAATCAGAAAAATATGTGAATTTGTCCACTAACGTGGTGGAGCTGCCCAGCCTAGGGGCTGGACAGTGTTCCCATTGTGTATAATTAACTAAATTTCTAAACGTATTTGCTTTGTGTGGGAAATGCGTGCCATAATGTTAATAGCAGAATTGCTCATCATAATTAGCAGTATCTAAATACAAATCTTCAGCATCAAATGCAGCATAATATTTCAAATCAGAAAACAGTGCTTCTATTGCTTGTACATCCCAATCATCCGAGTGGATGTTCTGCTTAACTACATCACCCATAGAAACACAAAATACATTTGGCACATTGATTACTTCAGTGGGGCCATGAATTTGAAATTTTACAGCATCCCAAGTGATCCCATGACGTACAGGCCAGGCAGTAATGTTCACAAAAGTCTGGTCCCTTTTCATTATATGTGATGAGGAGTGGGGGCCAAAGTTCCATCAATTAGTCAAATTGTAGATCTTTCTTTCAGGTAGTGTCCATTGATAAGTCTAAAAAACACTACCACAAAGCCAATGGACATAAACAAAAAAATACATATGAGCACCAGCCAAATGTAAGTCCAAGGGGGAGTTAAAAAATGTCTTTTGAACCAGGCCACAAATCGAATTTTTGGACGGGGCAATGGAAGTCATTGAATTAGTGTCAAAAGAGTATCGTGACTGGGTAACAGTGGTGGATTGTAAAACAGGCAATGGAAGATCCGCAGGATAAGCATACTCAATATCTTCAGGTAGACCACCAGGTGTCGGTGGCAATAAAGGACCAGTAACTGTATGCATCTCAACGGCAATATCAGGCAAGGTGTTAGAAGCTGGGGCCACAACAGAATTTCTCAGCATCGAAGGGCAAGAAACTGCCAGTGTCATACTAAGAAGAATCGGCCACTCGCTGTAGCTTGACATTGTCAATAGAGATGCACATATTATCCTTTCGACCAGGAAGTGGAGGTAAAATGACAGTACGTGTACCCTGTACTCCAAGCACCGGAACTGGTGCACGATAAGAGGGACCGAACTCCTTCTTGTTCTCCACCTTCTCACGGACTAGATCACCAACTCGAGGTAGCCAGCCGACTACCGGAATCTGAAGCGCAGCATCAGATGTGGAGGGTACGTGTTTCTTCGCTAGACTGTCTCTGGCTTCTTGAAGATTCTGCAATACAGCACAGTGATCATCTACGTCAAAGGGTGCGGCCGACGCCGCCATGTCGAGACCATCAAGGTCCGGGACAAACATTCGTATGCCAAAGAGCATCATGTATGGGGTCCGCCCACCCAGAGACCTTCTAGGGAGATTATTAAGTGCACGTTGCACGTCATATAAGTGGGCTAGCCAGTTCCGGCCAGTACCTAAAACCCTGGCTGTCAAAGATTGCTTTAAGTCACGGTTCATCCGCTCCACTACACTATTACCCTCAGGTCGGTATGGAGACGAAAATTTGACTTGGACCCCCAAATTTCTCATGGCTTCTTTGTACGCCTTAGAGGCGAACGCAGGGCCCTGATCAGAATGAAAGGTACCACATGCAAAACTTCCAACAAAGACACGCAAATCCTTGATGACAGTCCGGGCATCAGCACTCCTTTGTGGCCACACCCACAGAAAACGTGTGCACGAATCCACTGCAACCAAGATGTATTTGTACGCAGTATCAGAGGTAAATGGACCGCAATGATCTAATTAAACACAACCCAGTGGTTTATTAGATATGTACAACTGAGTTTGTGGTGGGCGCGCCGCAGTTGAAGGTTTTATCGGCTGGCAAATTTCACAATTAAGAACATAAGCTCTGGCTTGTTTATATAAACCGCACCAACAGTAACGTTGTTGTAACAGAGATACAGTAGCTGCTACGCCGGCATGCGCGGACGCCATGCCCTCGTGAGCTGCTAATATCAAAGATGATCTGCAGTCCGCGTTGGGAATCAATCTGTCACCAACGTCATTAATCCTCACTAATGGGACGTTATCAGGACTTACGCGATAATGGTAACGAGAAGGGAAACCTCTTGGATATTTTGTTCCCTTCTCTGTAGCAGCAATAGCTGCCAAGATGTCATCATCGATCTTACTTTTGGATCTTGTAACTGCTGCTACTAAGTATGTCGCCACTGCTGTTTTTGCTGCCTCGTCAGCTAGGCTGTTGCCGACAGCATGGACACCAACCCGTTGGTGACCAAAAGTGTGAATAACATTCACGAGAGGCAGATGTTCTTTAAGTTCTGCCACTCGAACCCAAAGCGTTTTATGCTTAATCGTGCTACCTTTGGAATCATGGAAGTCATTCCGAGACCAAAAATGTAGATTGTCGTTGTACGATTGGACACAATAAAATGAGTCACTCACTATAAGAGTAGTGACTCGGGGATCAGAAAACTCTAGTGCAAGCACCAGAGCACGAAGCTCCGCCAACTGTGCGGTACAATCACCCAATGACTGCGTATGCACGACATCGGATTGGAATTCACCATTCACGAAAGTACCAACCACAATTGCGCAGGCCGCTGAATAGGCATGCTTCGATCCAGTAGCCGGTTGCGCAGAACCGTCAGCGTAAATGACACAATGGTAATCCTCGAGCAGGCGCAAAGACAGAGGAGCTGGATGAACGAATTCATACTGCAAAAACTCCCGAGTCTGAAGAGCCGCGTCAAAGATATATGTGACATCGGGCGATGTCAAGGAAGTGGCCCATTGTATCCACCTTGGATGCAGAGCCTTAGAATTAGGTACACTTGCTTTCGTCACCGCCTCAAGGGCAGGATATGGTGTCACCACCAACATGCGTTTACCTTGCGATAGCGCTTGCTCTTTCAGAATCGCCATCTGCACTGCCGTCAGAACTTTCTCGACAGCGGAAAATCGCAGTTCAGCCGAAGTGTACAAGTGTGATTTGTAGGCAATGGGGACAGTGTCGCCCTCATTGAACGTTAAGTATGTGAAACCCACTGCGCCTGGCACAATTCTTATTACCAGGTTAGTGTGGTTATCACGCGTCAGTAAGTATTTTGAAGCAAGAAGGTCAGCTTGCAATAATTGCAATATAGCTGAATGCTCCAGCAGCCAACATGATTTGGAAAAAGTAGGTTGTACCAAGGCAGAAATCGGCTTGATACGCTGGGCATAATCAGGAATGTACGTTCGACCGAAATTCAGAAAGCCCAACAGAGATTGTAATTTCTTCAGTGTCGTAGGAGCACGTAGGCATGCGCATTTCTCTAGGAAGTGCGGAGCCAGTCCTCGACCTTCATTGTTGAGTTTGTATCCCAAGAACAACACTGTATATTCTGCAATGTGGAACTTCGCAAAGTTGAATTTGTAACCGAAGTCTGCAAACAAAACAATAATGCGATCAACGCGAAGGAGATGCTGTCCCAACTCGTCATCTGTGAGATAAATATCATCCACATACGAGTACGCATCTGGGTCTATGCTCTCTAACAGAGAGACAACGCGAGCGGCGAAGACACCAGGGCTGTTTTTATAGCCCATCTGTAATGTTTTGAAATGTTTCTGTTTGCCACCCGAGGTAAATGCCGTCCATTCACTACTAAGAGAGGACAGGTTATGGCTGTAAAAGCCATTGGAAATGTCAAGTGTGGTTTTAAACCGTTTTCTCACGAGACTATCGACGAGAGCCGAACTGTGGGTATTCTGTACTGCGCATGTCCGGCAATGTGAGTTTAAATGCCGGTAATCCAAAATTAGGCGGTACGACCCGTCAGGCTTCGTCACTGTGAATAAAGGATTATTCATCGGTGACACACATGTTTCAATTACACCTTGATATTCCAATTGTTCAAGGATAGCCGCGACGTGAGGTCTTGCTTCGCGACGCATGAGATATTGGGGTTGTGGCTGGGGCATGGACCGCAACGGAATTTCATGACCGGGGGACAATTTATCCCAGCCTACCTGATTACGATACAGCGCCGGTGCAAGCACCAGAGCCCACTCCTTGGTGAACTTTTTAGCTTGGTCCTTTGGCACTGTGTGCGCGAAGGACGGGAGGATTACCTCCTCCCCTCTAGGAGCATCTAAAACGAAAGCCGGGGGCCAATCTGCCTCTGCCAATAGAATATCATATGAAGTGGTCAGATGATCCCAAAAAATCCCTTTAATCGTGCGTTGTATGTCACCTTCAATTAAAAGGACTATATTATATAGTCTGTCAGGGGGAGCCACTCTAGTGTCAGCAGTTTCTACAGTTATGAACGTTTCAGTTGCTGTTGCCACCAGATATGGACGCAGTGCTTGTCGCACTACTGTAACTTCCGCCACGCTGTCGAGCAGCGTTCGTGCCCATGTCAGGTTCTGAAGCTGCGTCCGCACCATCTGTGGCATACCTCACTGTTAGCGCGGCAACTTTCTTCTTCTGAAATGGGGGTCGTTGCCGTGCAGACTCGTCCTGCTTGCCTTTGCCGTCAGTCTGGTGGGGTTGCTCACGACTTTGGGCACCCCTTCCTTTCCCACGGTCTCCGCCACCGGATTGTGAAGCCGATGTTTCCTGTGAAGAACGAGGAGAGCATTGTTCAGAAACCTGAAATCTATCAGGTGACTTAATACGAGATCGATCGCGCAGATCATATGTGCGTTCGCTGGACGACTGCACGGGCGAGGTAGGACGAGACCCCTGTTTCTGTTGCTGCTTCCCCAGTTTCTTCGCTCGCCAACTTTGTTTAGGAAAATTTGGGCGTTTGTCTTTAGTTGACGAGCTCACCTTAGTTTGCTGTACAATATCAGGAATTATTACGGCTGGTTTAACACCCAATGCACTACGGCCCACTTTCCTGTAGGCTTGTGCAATTATTTTGGCGAACTCCTTGGGCTTGTCGAGTTCATCCACGCTGTCCAGCTTATTTAGTACTAGGAACTGCATGGCATCGCCTTTGAGGTTGCCCATTACCATGGAAGCCACCACATCGAACACTCCGACAAGCCTCATTCCTAATTCAACAGCAGCCTCCGCACCGTGATTCTCTTGAACACGTTTTATGACGGAGGGTAGTACAGACATAGACGGAGTGCCGAAGCACTTCGAGTAGGTCGCGGCAAAGACCTTGCCCCAGTTTGTGCAATCAGCCATATCTGGGACTAAGTCTTTCGGCAAACTAATGGTGAGTATCCTGTGTTTCTCCACAGGAGTGGTATGCGGAAAAACCGCCTCCAGTTGGTCAAATTTCTCAGCAAGCCAATAAGGAAAATCATCCTTACTCTGTGGGCGCTTGCCCATTACCGAATTAACCATAACAGGACTAATAACCACCGCGTGGTGGTCCGTTGGTTGTCCCGCAACAGCAGGTGTCCCCACCTGCACATTGCGCGACATGTACTGCACTAAAGCCCTATGAATTGTAAATCAGGGCTGTGTGTAGTACCCGCAACTCAGCCACCGCCACCGTGAGATAGCGGGGATGAGGCGTATAGCCGGCCAGCACCGGCCATGTGGCCCCTGCAATAGACAATGGGCCCATTCTTGCCAGTGCAACCGCATGGGGAAGGGCGCCATTAAACCAAATGGTATGCTGCCAGGCAGAGATTGGAATTTCTTGTGTCCTATACGGGATATAGACCGCAGGTAGCTGTGTGGCAGTAAAGGAATGAAACGTATCATCGTCATCCACCGCCGGAAAAGTCACCCAAGAGTAAAACAACTCATACGGGTAAGACGCATCAGCACTCACCACAAAAATAACAGCCATCCCATCATCTGGCACCCCATACGTCATCAAATGACGGCGTAGAGGTGCACGACTATGCGCGGCTATCTCGACCGCCATTAGGACACACTAAAGAGTATCAACGATATCAACAGTAGCACTGGGGTTCAGTAAAAATAACCTTTTTAATGATCAAGCTTGAATGAACCTATTAGTCGAAACACAGGTAGGTTAAACCGTCACTCCCGTCAACCGGAAACCAGAGTGAGGGTGTTGTGGACTAATACAAGCACTACTAAGGCGTTTCAAATCAATAGACCAAACGTTAGGTGCGCCATGTTGCAGGGATTCTTCTTATGCACAGAACTATGCACAGGAAACCAGGACCTCAGTGAATTGTGGTGTACCAAAAACTCACCTCAGAACCCAGAACCCCTTATCCAACCAGCATCAGTGTCCCATTCGTTATCCGAGTTTTATCTCGGTGGTCCCAATGTATAGACAACCCAGAACAAGCGACTTAGGGTATTCTCAGGAATGGTGAGAATCAGAAATACCTGTTCGTAATTATTCTCATATCAGTCCACAACAGAATAAACAGAGACACGGTAAAGTTTAAAGCGTTTATTTTATAAACCTCGTGTCCTAAGATGCAGTACTTTGGCTAACATAAGCAGACAAATGACTAAAATCAAAACCATCAGCATAGTTACAATACCATAGAAGATGAAAGGAGTAATCATACTAAAATGACAGTGGATATCAGCCACCTTCCTTTCGCTAGTAAACTAATATTATTATTACTAGACTAATAATAGGTCTCTAGGCTTGAATGGGGAACCCCATACCGTAAAGATCAGCTCAGTGAGATCACATCACAGGATCAGCTAGACTCTGCTCCTGGGAAAGCTCTTCTTCCGAATGTCATGAAAAACATGCAACACTGCAATATTAAAAGCACCCGACTTTCAGGTATTTGCAGCTGCGTGCGTGTTATGGCTAAATAGTGGGCCGATCAACCTGAACCCAACAACATGCACCGTCTAGAGACCCAGACTGTTTCTTTACACAATGTTCAGACCAAGGTCGCTGCTCACTGTTTGGGATGTGAACAACAGACAGTTCTCATGTGAAGCAAAGTTGAGCAAGCATTTCTCAATTAATAACATGTAACTACAGTGTTGTGTGCAAAAGCAGCAAAAGCGTCAAGATGGCTTTCTAACATCTAACGCGGTTGTGCTAACTTAGCACGTATATAGATAGCAATCTTCACTACACTGTCATCGGTGAACTATAAGTAATATCCAGCTCCGCATGGAACTACAAGCTGGCGTGGATGTCCAGCCACACGATTCATCCCGCCCCGGACATCTCTACTTTTTCCTTTTGTTAATCTTATATGGGTAGTTTGGGTACCATTGGTGGAGGTGATCTGGGTTCCCCTGTTGGGGCCCTGAGATTACTCTTCACCGCAACAGATGCTCCGCGCTCAAGGCAGTATCGGGTGGGGGGTTTGGGGGTTCCTTAAGATGTTCTGTTAGTATTATTTCAGTTTTCACATGCGCGCAGGGGTTTAGTCTTGATTCCACACTATCAGCCTTAACACACACACCTACACAGATTAGATGACCACACAAGCATGCGTCTCCCCGCCCGGGGATTTGTCCATAGTGTCATGTAACGTTAGGGCCCTACTTAATAAAGTTAAGAGGGGTGCTATTCTCCGTCAAACCAAGCAATGTGGGGCCGACATTCTCTTTCTTCAAGAGACCCATCTTCTGGGTGCCAAGGCTCCCTGTCTTGCCAGGTTTAGGTTCCACACAATATATCATGCGGGGTTTACCAGGGGATCACGAGGGACTGCCATCCTCATACACCGCCGCATTCCCTTTATACACCAAGCATTGGTTAGACCCTGGCGGATGTTAAGTCCTTTTATCGGGATCACTATATGGGGAACGTATCAATCTTTGCAGCATCCATGCCCCTCCTCCACTGGGTAATACCTTTGTAGAAAAGATATGTTGATTATGGGGGGAACTCCCAGAGGGCTTGACCCTCCTAGGAGGGGACTGGAATGACGCTATGACTTTGATGGATAGAAGGTGCACACCGGCGTGAGAACCCCTATTAGATAGATCCAAACTTCATCTCTTGGCTACTAGGTTGGGTTGGTCGGACATTTGGCGCGAGTTCCACCCCTCCGAACTAGGCTACACCTACCAGTCCACAGTTCATGGATCTCTGTCCAGGTTAGACTATATGTTCATTCCACATAATTATATACACCAGATCTTCCATATATTTCCCCTCCCTAGAGGTCTGTCGGATCATTCGCCTGACCTGTGTAAGATCCGCATCCATTCCCACACACCTCCATTTAGGTGGAGGATATCCTCATGGCATCTGCGGGACCTGGAATATCTGTAGACGCTGTCCATAGCAGTCTCAGATTATTTTGAATTCAATGTGGCCTCTGCCCTTTCCAAGTGCATCCCATGGGAAGCTTTGAAACCTTCCGTTCGCGGGGTTGAAATTCGTTTTCGCGCGAATGCCAAACGTCAGCAATCGGCACAATTGTCGGAATTAGAGAACCGTCAGAGGACCCTGGAGGTGCAGTGCATAGCTGACCCAACCCCACATCTCCAGCGCAACCTACTTCAGACACAGCAACACATTCAGCAACCTCTTATGGGGGAGGCAAAGGAAATCTGGTTAGCATCGCAGAATCGAATCTACCAATTGTGGGACAAATAAAGTAAAATGCTTCATAGACTATGCCAAGTAGAGAAGTTCCCCGCAAATGTTCCGGTGCTCCGAGAGGAGGATGGTCTCTTGTGCTCATCCCCAGCAGTGGTGGCAGAGGAGTTTGCGCTTTATTTCTCACTCCTTTATGTGCACCAACAGCAGTTATCTGAGACCTCTATAGCCGAATTTATGAGAAACATACCCCCGTAAGCTTACAGATGATGCACGGGAGCAACTAGATGCTCCCATAACCACAGATGAACTTAGAGCAGCATTGATAGCCATGCGCCTGGGTCGTGCCCCTGGTCCTAACAGGTTCCCTATGGAATTCCTTGGACCACATATGAATACACTGGGTCCACACCTATTGGAGGTATTACATGAAGCCGTCGACCAACACCAGCTTACCCAAGACTGGCGACATGCAGAGATTGTATTCTTCTTGAAACAAGGTCGCCCACCCGAAGATCCCTCGTCGTACCGGTCCATTTCTCTTATTAACTTCGAGCCCAAACTATTGGGCAAAGTCCTTGCTGACTGCCTTCGGACCTGTGTGCCGGTTCTGATCCATCCGGATCAGTCCGGGTTTATGACACACCGCTATACGCGCCATAACAACAGATGGGTGCATAACGCCATGGCAAGAGCCCCAGGACTTGGACGCCCTGCGGCTCTTCTCCTGGCGGATATTGACAAGGTGTTCGACTCCCTCAGCTGGTGACATCTCTTCCAACGTCTTGAAGTTCTTAACTTTATCGCTCGGCCCCGTTCCCCATCTGTCGTGGCACGAGGTAGGGATGCCCCTTGTCACCATCACTGTTTGCCCTCGCTGTGGAACCCTTGGCAGTATGGGTGCGGGGGACCCGGTGCTCAGGGGCTTTGAGTGGTCTCCATCTCGATCCGATCGCATCACGCTCTTACGCGGACGATGTCCTCTTTTTCTTGACTGACCCGTGGTTATCGGGGCCCCACATCCTACAGATCCTCCGAGTGTTTGGCCAGACCACTGGACTTAATACTAACCCTTCCAAGTCCATATTGTTTCCGGTGTGTGGGAGTCAGGGTCGCGAAACATGGGCAGGGCAGCTATCTTGCGCAACTACGGGATTTATGGATCTCGGTATTTTTATGTCGCCCTGCCCAAATATATCAAAGATTTCCTGGGTACACAATATTAACCCACTCACTACGAGCCTTAAGGAGGAAACTCCAATGTGGTCTCCTCTCCTGCTCTCATTGTATGGGCGTTCGGCATTTTTTTAAATGGTCTCACTGCCCAGAACACTTTATAGACTACAAAATTTCCCATATGCTATACTGCGAACTTGGTTCGCAGAAATCAATGCCATCCATAACAAATTTCTCTGGAATGGTGGCTCTGTGCGTGTTGTTTTGAGTACGTGCACACAGTCAACATATTGCTGCGACATAGCGGCTGCACATGTGTACGGTTATTACGCGGCCTCCCACTGTAAATGAGTGGTGGTATAATTCGCCTACGGATCCAGCGTATGCACTAGAACATGTGGCATTGGAGGGCACCCCCCTCCTTCAACTCCTGTGCAGCACACAGAACTTGGACTTTCTAAAACCCTGCTAGCGGCACATTGATCCGGCTTTAGAGATCTGCGGTTAAACAGATGGGTTGGCAGTGTCGCCTGACTCAGGCAACCCCACTGTGGCATGGTACATGGGATTTCGAGGGTGGAACTTAGTGGAAGTATCCACGTTAGGAGACGTAATGCGAGGTACCACCTTAAAGTCGTTCCAACAGCTACAGACAGAGTTTCAGCTACACAAATCTCAATTTCATAAGTATCTCCAGCTGCGACATGCTCTAACTCCCCCACTTCAGACGATTGAGAATTTGCCAAAATTTTACCCTTTAGAGGGACGTTTAATAATGGGTGATTTAGGCGACCATAAGATCCGTCAGATTTACCAAACGCTGACGACGCACACTTCCACAACCCTACACAAGCCTAGACGTGCTTAGTCAGCAGACATACCAGATTTGACCGATGATGACTGGACAGAGGCCTTGGCTAGCCCTCGCAGTGCGGCGGTGTCACTGCGCTATCGTCTTATGCAATTTAAATCTATACACCGTATTTACTATACAAGGTCCCATCTGGAAGATGGGAGTCATTCAGTCCCCCTTATGTCTGAGATGTGGGTTAGAGGAAGGGACTTTTATACATACTGTCTGGGACTGCTCAGGACTGCAGCCATTCTGGCGGAGGATTGTGGCATGTCTGGGCGAGGTGCTGTCATGGGATCTCTCACTAGATCCGAGATTACTTTTGTTGCATAGCACTGATGGGATAGGTGGGAACCGGTACAAGCAACACTTGTTATTTTTAGCTGTTACCATTGCTAAACCGGATATTGCACAGGCATGGAAGGGTACGTCCCCCCCGACAATCGGCAGGTGGAAAAAGGCCATGGACGTCTACATGAGTGATGAGATTGCGGTGTTTGAAGCCCGGAGATGCCCCCAAAAGCATAGGAAAATATGGTTGAGATGGGCTGAATATCGGGGCATAGAGTTACCTCCCCTTCCACCTCTGGATCCCTGACAGGACACGCTCCTCTAATGTTACTGGTCATTGAGCAATCCGGATTATCAATTGAAACTTTCAGAATGTTTATCCAATTGTACAAATATAGATTTGTGGGATTTGGGACTTACTGCGCAATGTGTTTGTTACTGTACCTGCAGGTTTTGCAGGAGTTCAATCTTTTTCAATTGTATGTTTATGCAGCCATACGATGTGTTCAAACTGTATCCTTTGGGCCATGGCCATGCAAAAGTAATAATAAAATATATTGTTAAAAAAAAAGTGGGACTACATTATGGATAAGAAGCTCTGAGATGTTTGCTTATCAGGGCATAATCAAAGGGCATGCTTTTTCCCCAATTCCCATTGATCCTGAAGATTCTCAACAAGATGAAGTGAGAGCGGTGCAAGATAATTCTGACAGCTCAAAATGGCCCAGACAGTATTGGTTTACTGAACTAATTCTGCTATCAAAATAACGACACATTTGACTTAAACCATTTCTGGCTTTGTTATCAATGAACCACAACCAAAACCTTCATCCTGATCCAACAACCTTATACCTATCATACTGGCTCCTGAAAACAATGAGTTTGCTAGCATGAATATCCCATAGGAATGTAAGAAAATTCTTGCTAAAGCCAGAGATGATTCCATCGACAAAACGCATCAAATTAAATGGAAATGGTTCTATTTATGGGGTCAACATTCACAACTGAATCCTATGTCCGTTACGTCAGTTCGTATTCTGACCTGTCTGCTACATTAAGCCAAAACAGGTTTGTCTCATACTTCATTTAAAGTACATTTAGCAGCTATGTCAAGATTTTTAGCATATATGTCAAAATTTCGAAAATCATCTGGTTCGACATTTTAGTGGTCCAATAGAATAATCAAAGAACTTGTTAAAGGGCTTTTCTGAGCCTTCTTCCAAAAAACATGTCCTTGCAATTTAGGCATCTTCAAAGTCAAAGTCATATAACTCTTTATTCGATTTAAGAAAGATAAAATCATAAAAGCACAAATTATTAAAAAGTTACAGGAAAATTGCACTGAATTACAGAGCAGATATATGGGATTAGCCATCAATAAAAACACATTTTATTTCAGAAATAAAAAATAACATCATATGAATATAAAATGAGAGATTTATTTCTATCATGAAGTTATTTACAATTTAAAAAAATGTCATAGGCTTGCATGGTTTTCCTAGAGCGGATCACACCCTTTAAGAATTTGGCTATATGAAAATAAAACTTGGGCTCATCAAGCAATTGTAATTTGATGAGAGCGGGTCGACATTGTCTCTGGCCCTGGTGTTTTAAAATAGGCAATATCCAACCTATCCTAAGTAAAGAATAAAATTTACAGAAAAAGATGACATGGATTGAAGACTGTACTGAAATGTCGTCACAGGGGCAATGGCACAAGGTACGTGACCAATCATTCGTCTTTGGGAAAGAAACCATGGGGTGAAAACTGCCTAGATGCAGACGAGCCAACAGCATCCTGTCATAGTTCCCTAGGGTAGATATTAAATACGGTTGTACCCTCAATTGAGTCAGGAGCAGTTGGTTAACTCTGACAGATGGTTTCATAATATTAATGGACAGTCTTAACGTATCCAGGTGATTTAAACATACTAGCTTTAATTCCTTCCTGGAAATACGACACAGACTATCGGGGTTAATAAAATACTCGGGGAAGCCTATGTCAGTTGTAAAATCCCTGATAAATTTAAGCCAGGGGATGCGGTTGGCCCATTGTAAATTAAAGCAGTCATTAATCAGGTCCCGATTAAGTCCAGTCTCAGAACTTGACCATACCTAATGCCAAAGTAAAAGTGGCTGGATTTGAACTGAATCTGAAATATAAGGTAATCCCAGTTCAGTGTGGCAAATGTAGGTTGCTGTGCTGTTTGGAACGGCTACAAGAAATTTCAGAAACCTATTCTCGACTAGCTGTAGGGACTCAACATTAGTATGACCCCAGATACCAGCGCCATAAGTTGCCACGGGTAAACATTTAGCTTTATAAATCATAAGCAAATCATCAACTGGGCACTTGCCTAATTTCCTTGCAAAAGTTATCAAAGCCCCTATTGCTTTTGCAAACAAAAGTTTTCTGGTGTTAATGGCTTTGACCCAGGATCCCTTCCTTTCAAACACGATACCCAGATAGGAAAAGTTACTAGTAAATTTGAGTTTGTTTTCGTTTATGTAGATGTCTCGACACTTAACATTGCATTTACCACATTTCATGACAGAGGTCTTTGCAATGTTAACGTTCAAATCTATCCTTGTCATGAATTTTACAAAACTTGTAAAAAATGTTTGCAAACCTAACGGGGTACGTGACAGAAGGACAGCGTCATCGGCATATAACAATGCTCCACTGGTCCGTCTACCAAAACATGGAAGGTCCTAGCATTCCTTCACAAGGGTAACGCCCAATTTATGTATATAGAGGCTGAAAAGGAGAGGGGCTAGGATGCATCCCTGCCTTACCCCCTTCCCAAAAGGGAAATTACGGCTGCGTTCACCAGCCAACCCATAACGGACTCTAGCCTGGGCGTCCTGGTATGACTGTTTTAAAAATTAAGCAATGGCATTTCCCATGGTTTCTAAAATACTCCATAGTTTCTGATGATCAATGTAATCAAAAGCAGAGCTCAAATCAACAAAACACATAAAGAGGTTGTCTTGTTTGGCCTGGATATATTTTCCACATAAAAGGCTTAGATTTAAGCTCTGCTCTATAGTACTGAGCCCTTGGCGAAACCCATACTGTAATTCTGGAAGTACGCCAATGTCCTCAACCCAGTTTTGTAATCTGTTCAAAATAACACACCCTGCCACTTTCACGAGTGAGTCAAGAAGCGAGATGAGTCTGTAGCATACAGGGTCATTATGATCACCCTTTTTGAAAACAGGAACTAGAATAGACTCTGTCCAGGTTGGGGGGAAACCCTGCGTACAGCATGCCTTTAAAACCATTGTTAGTAAAGGGCCCCACAATGAGGGGAAAGATTTATATAGGTCCATGGGTATACTGCCTGGGCCAGGAGCTTTATCCCCCATACCTGCATTGATCGCTATGACCACCTCATCCACATTAAAATCAATTACTATTGGGAGATGACTCCTATAACTAGGGCTGGCATTATCGCGGGAAGGCAGGTCTGTACTGTGACTGTATAGCCTGGAAAAATGAGTTACCCACTGATCTTCACTTATTGAGATTTCAATACTGGGGAGGTTTGAAGGGGCCAAAAAAGAAGTGTTCACTGCCTTCTAAAAGCCTTTGGTATCTTTTAGCCCAGAGGGTTTCTTAAAGGCCTCCCATAATTCTACTCTTAAGACCTCTTTTCGTGCGTTCAATGTTATTTTATACGCAGCCCTGGCTCATTTTATTGCTTCCGCATCTCTGGGAATCTTATGAATAGCTATTTTTAATGCAACATGAGCTTTGGTACAATTTGTATCAAACCAACCAGTTAGCCTGAGGGTTGAATGAAATGAATTAAGAACATCAAGGTCTTTAGTTGTCTGATCGAGACAAGCATTAAAATCCATTTTACAGCTACTTAGTAGTGATTTAGTTAACATTTTACAGTCTACACCCTTCCACTTAATCGTATAGCCGTTAAATCTATTGAGGACTAAATTATCAACAGATTTTGCAAACTTAGTTCCTCTCGAAAGTACTTTGGCCGATAATTCCAGCTAAATGGAATCAGTGGGGAGCACAAATCATTTGCAAAGCCCAAGTCCAGGGAATACTTAAGCAGGTTAATTTGTTCTCCAGGGGTAGTATGCAAAAAGTGGAAGTTATCGTTCTCATCATCAATTGTTAAACCGCAATTACCATCTCCTAGTCGTGTACAAGGGCCAACATTAAAGTCGCCTCCCCAAACTATACAGTAATACACCATAGATTGCGTTTGAGCTTTATCCAAATGCTTCTGTAGACCTCTCAAAACGACCTCCATTTTCAGAACAGGGATATTGTTATAAAAATGTATTAAGATTGTGCAGTTTGAGGCGTCAATGGTCATTTTTATGACCTGATAAAAGGTAT
Source organism: Triturus cristatus (assembly GCF_964204655.1). Classification (NCBI taxonomy): domain Eukaryota; kingdom Metazoa; phylum Chordata; class Amphibia; order Caudata; family Salamandridae; genus Triturus; species Triturus cristatus. The sequence continues at coordinate 825,069,898 of NC_140584.1, read as the reverse complement.
TAGATACCAGAAACTCGGTCTTTTTTACATTTAGCCTATAAGAAATATATGTACAGAGGCCACCTTTTTGTCTCCCATGGGTAGAGGGTATGGCTGCAGTAAAAAAGGTTTTAAATCCATTAATATGCTGTGGACTATCCACCCAAGATTCTTGGACACAAATAATATCGTAAACGATTACAAAATCAAGCCAGGCAGGATTGGAGAGTTTAGAAAGTAAACCCGCTACATTCCGAGATAGGATTCTCAGAAGACTAATCATTTTTGTGACCTCAACATTGCCCGTAGTACGGGCAGATTCAACACGGGATTCCACAAGAGTATCATTACAGTTAGTAGGTAAATTTGAGTAAGGAGCGCATAGTTTAGATAAGTCTACTCTCTTCATATTATTACATGGCAAAAGGGTCAAGCCTACAGTCTCAACCAAGGCTAATTTATCGTTCTGTGCTCCTGAACTATAAATACGACTACCCACATGTGGAATGTCAGTAGATCTTGAGCTACTGCATATGAGATCACTATGGCCAGTAGCTATTTTATCCGAATTTACTTGGCATTTAGAATCTACCTGTTTTTGTGATAAATGCTTACCACTATGGAAGAGTCAATCAATATCTTCCAAGGATGGCAATATATCGAATTTATTTTGTGTGGGTATGCGAAATTGGAGATGAGTGTTACAATTTGAAAAACTCGTCTGCGGGGCATAATAAGTTTGTTGTACAGGAGCATAAGAATAACCAAGAGGTAGTATGTTTATGCCACTGGTTGATACAGAGTCATTACACAATCTACGCAATATCTTGCTCACCAATCTAGGCGCTCTAAGGGTGAGGTCAATACAATCACCCTAGAACAACATTTGTCAACAGAAGGTTTTGAGGATCCCGAAAGTCCCAGACCCACTTTTTTTTTAATTATTTGGCTTAGCTTTGGTTGTGCTCTTTTTTCTTTTCTTAGGTCCAGCTATTTTATAATTGCTAGGGGGCACGTCCGAGTGCAGAGCCACAATCGACATCTCAGGGTTTCTAGGGCGCTTGGCCGGGGGTTGACTATCCCAATCGCAGTCAAGGGTATATGTAACATCTGACGTATCCTGCACCGAGCCATTTGGCTGTATGATTGGGGCATCAGTAGACTCCTGAGGTGGGCATATCTCTATCAATGCAGGGGTTGTAGAACCCCCAGGTTCCCCATTTCCCGGCATACCCTGGTTCAAGGAAATTTCAACAGAATGAATTTGTTTCTCTATTGTTCCTAGGGCCCCTGTTAAGTATTTCATTAATGTATTCTGCGGCCCATCAGCCCCCCTTGTAGTTATCTCATCCTTTCTTTTACCCATGGTACAGACCTATCAACTTTTTTAATTAGGTGAAACCTTCCCATTGTGTTGTGTAATTGTGTACAGTTTGCCCCTGTAGGTATTACTAGGGTACCAAGGAAATTTCCCACGAGATTTTAGTACAGCCGACTTTTACAAGTTTTTTAACAATGTTAGTATCACTATTATTATATTGGCCCAGAACTATGCTAAAACTACAAGTTAAACACTCAACGAACCAAATATATCAACTATCAGATTGTACAAATTAATCATATGATCAAGATAGTGGTTACACAGTTTAGGAGGTACAACGTAAGTAAACAGCAATTTAAAACTGTCCTGACTTGTACCCATGCCCATATACCAACACGAAATATTCCACGAGATGTGGTTTGATGTGAATAACGTGGCCCAGCCCAGTCTTTGTCTCTCTTGGACGGGCTCAGATGGGTCTGCCCTTGGCCCGCATGCGGCCCCCGCTTCCTATGCCACGAGGGTCGAGGCAGAGCTTTATAGCGCGATGGTCATGCCTCCCCCCCACAGCAGCTGTGGCGAATTCAGCGAAGTGATGCACCCTGGGACACCGAGTCCAACCAGGATGATGAAGCTGCAGAATCCCGTCTACCAGCTATGCGGGAGGTCGGTGGGAACAAAGAACCAGTCCGTGACCCTCACAGGAATGATCCCGGCGATAGCAGGTGAGCAGAAAGTGAAAAAAAGTCTCCAGCGCGTCCTACGCCAGGGAGGTCGAGGCAGCGCTTTATAGCGCGATGGTCATGCCTCCCCCCCCCCCCCAGCAGCTGTGGCGAATTCAGCGAAGTGATGCACCCTGGGACACCGAGTCCAACCAGGATGATGAGGCTTCAGGATCCCGTCTACCAGCAATGCGGGAGGTCAGTGACAACAAAGAACCAGTCCGTGACCCTCACAGGAATGATCCCGGCGATAGCAGGTGAGCAGAAAGTGAAAAAAGTCTCCAGCGCGTCCCGCGCCACGGGGGTCGAGGCGGCGCTTTATAGCGCGATGGTCGTGCCTCCGCCGCACAACAGCTGTGGTGAATTCAGCGAAGTGATGCACCCTGGGACACCGAGTCCTACCAGGATGATGAGGCTGCAGGATCCCGTCTACCAGCAATGCGGGAGGTCGGTGGCAGCAAAGAACCAGTCCGTGACCCTTACAAGAACGATCCTGGTGATAGCAGGTGAGCAGAAAGAGAAAAAAGTCTACAGCGCATCCCTCAAGCCTTGCCACCAATCAAGGTAACTTAACTTAGTCCTTTCACAGTTAATGAAGGCTCAATTTGAACCCATTCACAGATATGAGATGAAATTGCTGTCTTGGAGAATGGCGCTTTTATGAGCCTTGACGTCTGCAAGAAGAGTAAGTGAATACAGTCTTTCACAATTAAAGAACCCTTTCTACAGTTCTGAGAAGATAGACTGAACCCCAGATTCATTCCAAAAGTTCCAGCAGACTTTTACTGTAATGTACTGAAGACATTCTTTTGAAACCCACAAGACTTGGTGAAAGGACGTTACACACATTAGATGTTACTATACACAGAGTAAAGATGGCGATTGTTTGACCTGCCTGGCTCGCGCCACCTCGCCTCCCCCATGATCCGTGAATTGGGGCTCGCAGGTGGACCGGGTCTATCGTTCCAGGTGTGCCGGGAGGTGGCTCGCCGAGTTGTTTGCCGGCTCCTCACGGAACACCTCGGGAGAAATGCCACGACTGGAAACTCGACATATTGGGGAATCGGATTGCCGGTGGAGAGGATGGCCGAAGCCGCAGAGGAAAGGCTCGTGGTACTGCAGTGAGTACCACTAGAATCGGAGCCACGGCTAGCGGATTACTATCTGGCTCATTAGGTACCGCGGGGAGAGTGGCCATGCGGATAAAAGAGAAGGAATGTCCTGGTAAGGTGAAACAGGATATGGGGGCTAAGCAACAGCTCAGTAAGAATCCACCTGCAGCGGGGCATGTGGAGGGTGGATTTCAGCCCCTGAAAAAGACTTTATTTACGGAGCCAGGACCAGGGGGGTGGGGAAAAGGTGACACTCCCTCAGAAGAGACTTATAATCCCCCACCAATAGTTGCAGTGGAGAGTGACAAGTATGAACATATAGGGCTAGGGGAGGCTAGCAAAAGTGCCATTCAAGAGGACCCAGATGGCTTTATGGTAACTGGGACTGTGGAAGACTTACAGACCACTGGTAATGCAGGAGTCGAGGGAGAGGGCGAGGTCAATCAGAAGGAAGGAGAGGGTGTACTAACGGACATAAATGATGATAAAATAAAAGACCCGATGGAGGCTAGCAAAATTAGTGGCAGACACCTGGGTGCCTTATCCCCAGAGCAAACGGGGGGGAACACTTATTTTCTCTCACCGACGACTCAGACTCCTCCAAACAAGGGAGTCTCTCACTGAGTAACGAGGACACTACAGATTTAAACAGCACCTTGGATGATTTGCAGCTCAACCAAAGGAAGAAATCCTCAAGGAAAAAGACCAGGAGAAGGAGAAACAGCAGGTCTGGGAGCTGCAGGCAAATGAAATGGGACTATTCTAACACTCAATTATCATTCCAAGAAACAGGCGAAGCAGCTGAATCAGCTTCGGGTATGCCTGCAGAAAGCATGGAGCCATCACTCTCCACAATTTTTTCCTCATTAAAAGAAATGCAGGAAGCGAACCGGAGCAAGAGTCGCCGCACTAGGCTTGCATCTAAGAAGCTGCAAGGGGGATGTGCAAAATAAACAAGAACTGTGGAGAGATTATAGAACGACGAACAAGGGTGGAAGGGTGGACCGAATCCCTGGAGGCACAACTGGAAACCCTGAAAGCAGAAAATGTATCTCAGGGATCAGCATTAGTGGATGCAATGTCCAAGCTAGAAGACCAGGAAAACCGTCCAAGACGGAATAATTTCTGCTTTTTGGGGATACCAGAGGGGGTGGAGGGAAATTACCCTACAGAATATATGGTGAAGCTGTTGAGAGGTACATTTCCGGATCAAGCCAAATGGGACTGGGGCATGGAGAACCAGATTTTCTTTGGCAATTTTCGGCTAAGGCAATTAATCTACGACAAAGCTTGCCCAAATTCGCAGAAAGCATTTGAAAATGTAACTTTCTTTGTCAGACCAAACTTTGATGTGCACGGTACGGTGGACAAAAGGTCTCCGACAACTCATCAACCCATTCCAAAGGATCTGGGTTATCTCCAGAATCTTGCCAGATTAAAGACTGTATTCAAGGGTGATGTCCGCAGTTTTACTTCAGAGATCCAGGCCCAGGAATACTTGTCTAGTATTAATCAAGGGACGAGTTCTCACAAGGCATAAGGGGCACTCAGGAGGGTTCAGTCTGACTGGGCAGGGCATGGCATCGTGAAGCACAGAGGCACTAGCCACTATATTTATCTTGTTAGATGTTTCTTAGTTTTTCAGGACTTGTTTATGGATTTGTTGTGTGTTTTCTTTTCTCTCCTAAAAAAGTATGGGGGCCTTCTTGGTTTTTTGGCACAGATCCAGTGGGGGCTCCCCCTCTAACATCTGGCTCTGGCATTTATATACAACAGATGCTGGGGCCCAAAGCAAGCCAAGATCATATTGCAGCATGTGCCTAGAGACTGTGGTTGGGAGCATGCTATCGTGGAAGGAAGGAACTGGTGGAATCCTAGTTTGCCAAGGACCCTCTCATACTGAGACGAGTAAGTTACACTTTTTCCATCCTGTATTTTTTGCAGTGCTGCTAACTGAGCTAACCCATACAATAGTGCCTAGAAACCTCAGAAACCAGGCCACAATAAGCACGTGGTGGTTGTGTGCCCTAATACTGTTCCATTGGCTGTAATTGACTTATTAATTGAAGAAGTCGAGTCATTATTAAACCCAGTAGTCTCTGATAAAGGGAAGGGCAATACCGTAAGAGTCCCAGACAGACATTTTCAAAAAGGCTACAACTAAAAAGCTGCAGAAAGCAGTCACTAGACATCAAATAAGCCCTGCTGCCTTAGACCATCAGTGTGCGGTAATTGAATCTGCTGTGAGTACAATTTCTTTATCATCTAAATCTAAGCTTAAGGCTGTGGAAGAGGAACCAGCTATACCACTTTCCAAAACCCCTTGCCCTCTGTTTACCGAAGTCATAATCAGTTTTCAGCTCTTCAAGTTTCAGGGGATGTTGAACAGCCAAATTTACTACAGTCGCAACCAGAATACAGCCATGTTGATCACACGGAGAATAGATGCCAATCAGGCTCAATGATATCTACTGAGCCTGTATCCCTATCAACCTTATCACTGAAATTGGATCAGCTTAGCAACTTAATTGTTCCCCTGGGGGTCAAGTCTCTCTGCTACAACAACAAAGTTTGCTGTGCTGCTGTAATAAAGACCCAGTTCAAACCTTAAATGAATCAAACTGATTTGAAAGCGCCAGTAGATCTAAATAGATTGGATCAGACACATAATCTTGCTGCTGCCTCTAGTGCTATAAGGTCCTCAGAAACCCTCCAGTGTATCCTCTGTAAATCGCCCAGTCCGACCTCTAAGGCATCCTAATCAAACAGCTCATAATAGTATGAGTACAAGAGTAACTGATGGTGATTTGCATAAGAGAGCTATGGCTGGTGCTATTGTAAACTTTCCACCTCACGGAGTGCCTCACATGAACCTATTCCTCACTTCCAACAGGACTATTCATTAATAACTCCAATTGATTATACCCTAAGAAACTCAAATCAAGACTGCAACAATTTTTTCTACATGACGCCAGTGCCCAAACTTAAGTACTGAAACTACGAAGATACTGATGGGTTAATTAACAAAGTAATATTCGGGCTAAGGGTAAAGCGCAAGTGCCTTTCTGTAATTAGATCAGATATTCTGAGTGCTAGACTGTGTCCTTCAGACACTCCAGTCTTTGATTGCATCCAGGTTATTTTATGTGACAGCCAGTTAGCTGAGAATCTCATTCATTTTGAACTTCGAACATGTCATCTTTTGAGAAATGATGCGCTGATAATTAGATTAAAGTTTTCTCTCCTAACTCATAGATTTCTGAGAAGCTCCCAAGCGCAACCTGCCAACTTATCCGCACAGGCTAGTTGCTCAGTTTCCACTTCCAACCTGAATGCAGTCGATTGACTGAGTGTAATGCATGCACAGAGTAATTGTGATCCACTAAATTAAGAAATGCTAGGAACGATAGTTGTCTCCACCAATGAACCAATCAATTTAGTTAATATTGGGAGGTGCAACGCAGGGGTGTTGAGAACGATAAACAGTGTGTCCCCTAATAATAACAGTGGAGAATTTTTATTTGATGCTTCTACCTGCCTGAGTAGGACAATGGGGAATTTTGACAGTGATGATATGGAGGACGGGAAAGCAAGATGGCGGCAGCGGCGTAGTACCGCGGCAGTACCTCTCCCTTAAGCTCCGGAATGCGCTCTTAGGAGAAAAAAAAAACTTCCCCTTTTGACACGGCTTAGCTGCAGCTTTTGGGATCCGTGTCGCGGGAGGGCAGGAGTGGCAGTTTTCGGCAGCAGAGGTGGAGCGGAACTGCGCCCTGCTCAGCGGAGGGGCTGCTCCTCTCTGGCGGCTGCGTAGCTTCAGCTGAGCGGCAGGGTATGCGAGGAGGCACCAGGCAAAACGTCAGAGCTGAGAAGGCTGGGGGCGGGGCCGGGCTGTAAGCCGGCCGAGGCAGCACTGGGAAGGAGAAAGAGCAGCACCTTGGTGGCTTGACTTTCGCGATCAGTTTGCTCCACCTGGAGGCTGTGGGTCAATGCTGCATCTACTCTAGGGCGCAAGCTGGTGTCAAGGGCATACACAGCAGTGTCAAGCTCTGGACTGTTAGAAGAGCCTGGAAGAATGCCTCCAAAAATTTCAAGGCCACCAAAAGAATCCCTGGGGAGAATTCTGCACAACTACAAGGATCAAGGCAGGAGTCACCACCAGGCCAGGCAGCCAAGCCTAATCAGAAGAAACAAGTGGATAATGGGGGGGCTGGAAAACAGAAGACCCCGGTCGAACGCCCACTAGCTGGGGGAAGGAAAGTGGCAGCTTTAAGGATAATAGAAGAAAGGGGGGATACCCCCGACCAGACCGAATCTGCCTTAAACGCCTTACCGCCCCAATTGGCTATTACAGATTTCTTTAAATCTAAGGAGGCTACACAGAGCTTGAACACTTACGAACCTTTGCGCAATACGGAAGTTCAGGAGCAGGATCAGGCCCGAGTGTGCCTCCTGGGTTTGCCGTGGGTGAGGCTTCGATGACGCAGCTCGATGCTCTGGATGAAGAAGAGGTTAGCACCCCAAGGGAGTCGATTCAGGCAGCCACAATGAATGGCTCCTGTACCACAGCTGACCCTCCACCAGGCATGTCAGCAACCGTACAAGAAGCTGCCTCAGGGGCTTTAGGCTGTACTTGAGCTCCTATTGGCCTATCAACAGATGGTATTATATCGGACAATGCAGATAAGTTTTTTTCTCTGGCCGAGGACTCATCATCATGCGTCTCAAACTCCGACCATAGTAAGAGCAGAGAAAGTGACTTGACATCGGACTCCAGCACTCTTGAAGCGCCAGAGACTGCCTTAAGGCGTCAAAAGCATCGACGGAGCTCCAGAGGTGCTAAGGGGCCTGCCGTGATGCAAAAAAAAAAGGGAAGGCAGAACATCGTGCAGAGACGAGGGCGGATGGAAAGAAGGCTCGACAAGCCACAAAGAAGTTGGAAGGTGCGATCCGGAAGGTCGGGAAAGCTTGTGCAGAAATTAGAGAGCGGATGAGTGTGACTGAAGAGAGAACTGCAGCTGTGGAAAGAGACCTTTCTGCCACGAAGGAAGCAACCATATCCCGTGAAGCACAACTAAAGGACACAATGTGGAAATTTGAAGGCATGGAAAATCGCCAGAGGAGGAATAACCTCCGCTTTCTCGGGATTAAGGAAGGGCTGGAGGGGGATGATATTTGTGATTTCATATTAGATTTACTTAAAGAAGCCTTTCCAGAGTTAGCAGGCTGGAATTTGGATCGGGAAATCCAGCGAGTCCACCAGTTCCTAGCAGTCCTTCGTAGGGCCACAGGCAGGGATACTTACCAGGCTAGGGCTATCCTAGTTTTTTTCGGTAGTTACCTGCTCAGACAGGCCATCTTTGAAAAAGCACGCCCTGAGGCCAGAAGGCTGTATAAAGGCTCATCCTTTTTTGTTCGCCCTGATTTCTGCCACATCACTGTTGAGTGCAGATGGTGGTTACGGCAATTAATCAAGCCCTATCAAGATGTGGGATTTGAGGCATACCTGCTGGCCCCGGCTAGGTTGAAAACAGTTGTTAGAGGTTCTCAGAAATTCTTTACCTCTGAAATCCAGGCGAGAGAGTATCTGGAACAAGCTTGTGAGAGATAAAAACGAGATCAGGCAGTTATATTAAACGACCATGGGGGGGAATTCCTCCCATCTCTCTTTATAAATTCTCAAGATGTCTTAAGGGGTCTTTAGGGCCCGGTAGTGAGAAGGTTTGTTGGTTTGTAGGGCGCACAAAGGGCTGGGGGGGTCGTGGGACTCTTCTTTACCTCCATCACTCGGACCCTATGGGTCCGGCTGCTTCCAAAGGGAGGGTGGAATGGGGGGAGCAGGGTGGTGGGTGGTGGGCGTGGGTGGGCGGAAGGGGGGGCACAAGTTAAAATGGTGAGGTGCGAGCAGCAACTGAAGCATATTATTGGTGATCTCAGTGTATCATGGAGAGTACTAAAGATCAGATATAGAATGGATTCTGGATTAGAGGATTTGGTGGGCAATGTATTGTTTGAGATAAAAGCGATGTGGTCCTACAGCTGGATATATATCCTTAATTGGTGTAATGGCAAAATTACGAATTGCCACTATAAATATCTGCGGGTTAAATGATAGTGCAAAAAGAAGACAGGTTCAAGAAGATCTAAAAGTCCTGAAGGCCGATTTGTATTGCCTCCAGGAAACTCATATCGCACAAAAAGATTGCGGTCTGCTCAAATCTTTAGGTTTGAAGGTCATAGCATCTACAATGCAAGAAATCAGAACTAAGGGCGTAGCCATTCTTATGAAAGGCAGTGTCATTACCCCGGGGAAAAAGGCGGTTGACAGGAATGGCAGATGGGTCATAATGGAGTGTAAAAGCTGTGCTGGCTTATTCACATTGTGTTCAGCATATGCATCAGTATTAGATGACCCAGGATTGCTGCATTTTTTGGCTAATGAACTGCCGTCTTGGGCGGCACCATATGTGGTTTGTGGAGATTTAAATCTTAATGGCTCAAGTGGGACTATTGGATATAATGGGGTATCCGGTAAAGGGCGTAAACCACACTCTATGAGGGCATATAATAATTTTGTTAAAGATATTGGCCTGGTAGATGTGTGGGCTAAATTGAGAGTAGATGATCCGGGTTACACTAACTATTCGGCCCCACATGGCAAATTCGCTCGACTGGATTATTTTTTAATTCCCCCATCTCTTTTTCAGAATGCTAGGGTGGAGCTTTTTCCCAGGGTAATGTCCGACCACAACCCTATCATCCTGGAACTGCCACTAAAGGGAATATGAAAGGAGTATAAGCGCTGGACATTTGAGAGGGCACTTCTATCAGATAATGAATATGTAGAACATATGAAGGGCTGGATTAGGGAGTTTTTTTATAATAATATCGGTAGTACCCCACCGGGAATGATGTGGGATGCTTTCAAGGCTGCAGTGAGAGGGGAGACCTTGCAATATAGTTTGACAAAACAGAAAAAAGGGGCAGCACAGATTAAACTGTTTCATCAGAAGCTTTTATGTCTGGAAACAGATCTGATATGCAAGGTGGCTAGGGGAGAGGATATCTCCGCAACCTCGAATTCTATCATGGTTACTAAAGCATGCCTCTCCGACTTCAAGGCCGATAGGACGGCAGGGAAGTATATGGCCAAAAGACAGGACTGCTATGAATTCAGCGAGAACGTTGGTCGATTATTGGCAGTCAGGGCTAGGCAACAGATAGCTTTGGGTCATATCGAACAGGTCAAGAACATGAGGGGGGTTCTAGTGACAGACCCCGGGGATATTCTAGAGGCCTTTAGGGAGTTTTATGAGGATCTATATAGAGCCCCTCCCTCGGCCGCACATCTAGTGGATGCGGATCTGGGGGAATTTATCCCGAGAGGCAAGGTCTCCCAGGAGGAGTGTCTACAATTAGGGTCGGATATCCTACAGGAGGAGGTATTCGATGCACTTCATGATCTACCGGCAGGTAAAGCCACAGGTACTGAAGGTATCCCTATAGAATTTTATAAGATTTTCTTTAAGGCGATCTGTCAGGCCTTGATGGGGCTGTTTTAGGAGGTCAGGGGAGGAGCTCGACCACCTGGCTTCTGGGGCACTGCTAATAGTGTTGTCTTTTTAAAGAATGGCAAAGATCCTATTAGCATGGGCTCATAGCGACCCATTACGTTGCTCAACAGTGATACTAAATTATATTCAAAGATTTTTGCTACCCGGCTGAACACTGTGATACATCAATTAGTCTCAGTTTGGCAGCACGGTTTTATACAGGGGAGGCTGACGGTTGACCACATCAGAAGGGTAATTTCACTTTTTGATGCTACTGAAGTACTTGCAAATCCCATGGGGGTCGCCTTTTTGGATGCTTAAAAGGCATTCGACCGTGTGGCATGGAACTATCTTTGGAAAGTCTTGGAGGCCAACAGCCTGGGGGATCCATTTGTGAATGCTTTACGAGTCCTGTATACGAACCCTACTGCACGACTAAAAAAAATGGGAGCAGAATCGGAGGCTTTTTCAATCAGTAAGGGAACCAGGCAGGGGTGTCCATCTTCCCCTCTGCTATTTGCTCTATATATTGACCCTTTTCTAAGACGACTTGAGGCCTCATTAGACATCGTTCCTGTAAGTCTGCATGGGTGGAATACTAAGCTTCTGGCGTATGCCAATGACGTGGCTATAATCACCTCTGACCCTGAGGGATCAATGTGTATTGTAGAAGGCATAGCGGAAGAATTTGGGTCTCATTCGGGTTTTTCACTGATCAGAGCTAAAACACAGCTTCTGATAAATAGATTTGTTATGGCCTCGGATACACGGATTGTGGAGAAAGCGGTTTATTTCGGGGTATGCATTACGGCTAAAGTGGAGGACATCGTAGAGTTAAATATGGCCCCCATAATGGGGAAATTGAAGGATGATCTTCATCGATGGGACAACCTGAAGTTATCAATAATGGGGAGGTGTAATCTCATCAAAATGATGATTCTGCCAAAATTGCTATATGTCTTTCGCACAATTCCCTTGGAGATACATAATTCTTGGTTTAAGCAAATTGAGAGGGAGGTAACGAGATTTATCTGGTCCTACGGCAACAAAAGGAGATCAAATGCATTGTTTTCCCTTCCAAGGGAGAGAGGGGGATGGGGACTCCCACACTTTAAGTTATATTATCTAGCGGCTGTCCTGCAATACTATGGGCCCCTCTTTGGTTTCAAGGCTAGGGAGGGAGCTATTTCTAACTATGTTCCATCTATATTTGAAATCCTGATCAGCACACAGACTAATGGCTGTCTCCTAAAATTTTATGAAGCCAGCTATTTAAAAAAAAAAAAAATCTGTTCAAGGTTTTAATTACTGCCTTCCGTAATTGGGCTGGCGTAAGGAAAAAACTAGGAGTAGGCAGATTTAACAGGTATACTCCCTTGATTGGTAATGATCAGCTCCCGAAAGCTCTACAGGATGAGTGTTTGGTAAGGTGGGGTAGAGGTGGGCTGTATAGGATTAGTGATCTCTTGGTAGGTGGGCATATTGCTACCTTTGACATAATACGAGAAAGATTTAGCATAGGCCCCCGGGATTTCTTTACATTTTTACAGCTAAGGGACTTCCTCCTTAAAAAAGCCGGTGGTTCTGCAGGTTTTGGGCAGATGGCTACAATTGAATTGCTTTTTCGCAGTTCGGGTTCTTCAATTTCACAACTTTATAGTTGTTTGTTGGAAGGGTTGCCAGATGGCTTAGAGAAACATGGACAAAGATGGCAGGCTAAACTGTGGGTCCCGGATTCTTGCTTTCTCAAATCGGTCGCTTTGGGGAACTCTGTGCTGTATTCGACTAATCTGCAATCACAACACTTCAAGACCCTGTATGATCGCTATATTACACCGGCGAAAATCGCAAAATGGGGAGGAGTGGAGGGCATTCATTGTTTTCGGTGCAAGGCTCATGCTGCGGATATAATACATATTATTTCCACGTGCCCTGGTGTTGAGCTACTAGGTTGAGAAATCTCTGCTTTTTTACAGCTTGTTTTAAAAGAAGATGTCTTTCTGTCACCCCAGCTTATGTTATTGGGGGTTAATGAATTAACAGGGAGAAGAGCTTATCTTTATCGCGATGGCAGTCTTAAGACTCTGTGTTGCCTCTGCCTGGTTAGATCCACAACCCCCGACCTTTCAACATTGGAAAGGATGAGTTTTACACATTTATAACCTAGAAAAAGCACTTTACGAGCGAAGAGGGAGAAAGGGCAGGGCAAAAGGGAAAAAGATTTGGGGTTTGTTTACGACCTGGGTCACACCATTTATGCAGGTAGAATGACATTTACGGTTATTACTAATTAGATAAAATGTTGTTGCACTTTTGGCCTTTTATACATATGGTTTAGAAGAGACAATCACAATTGCTTTTAATCTCTGAAATTCTTTTGACTGCCTGTATATAATCCTTTTTTCCCCAAAGTCTTCGGTTTTGGTACATGGTTTTAGTCGATTTTGGTCTACATATGTTTTATTCTGACTTTTATCGATGAAATTATCTGTATCATGATTAATTGCTTCAGCTGTTACTGTGCTTTATGGTAAAATAATTATAATTTTATTTTTTAAAAGATGATATGGAGGCCGGGACTAGGGTTGGTCACACAACTATTACTCTTTGATTGTCAGCCCAAGTTCCCTGCATGTGATGGTCCCGTAGGTACCCAGATACAAGCTGGTATTAATCTAATATCCTGGAACCTGGCAGGTATTGCCCCTAAGTTGGATGATTTTGAGTGGCTATTGTACATCGGTGAGCATGATATCTGCATATTTCAAGAGATCTGGGCAACTGAAAAAATATTTGTTGATGGGTTTACAAGCTTTAGTGTAGAAGCTAAACCCCCCAACCATTATGGGAGGGCGATCAGTGGTCTCCTGATCCTCGTTAAGAATAATGTATTTAAGTCATGAACGCTGTTGCAGTTAGAATGCTTAGATTTAATGGGGATCACTGCCATGTTACCATCAGGACTTGTTTTGGCACTTTCAAACATATATGTGAGATCTATTGTGGCCTCTATTGAATCTCCTACTTTGTCCATCCTTGAAAAAGCTTTGGACTCTCTTCATCCAAATACAAAGGTAATGCTGGCTGGTGACTTTAATACCTCCTATGAACAATCTTCCTATATTAACGTAGTCACAGAAGAGGAAGATGAATAGTGGGGTATTAGAATACTAACGGGGCAACCTCAAGTAGATTTTATAGTAACTGGTCGTAAACTAGGCTCTATAGTAGTGGGCAGAGATGTAACGATCGAACTACATCTGACCCGGATCAAGCCCCTACTTTTAGAAGAGGTAATCATGCGACCGTTATTGATTATGTGATTTTGGATGTGAGACTCTGGCCATTTTTGAATAACGTGATAGTAGACAAGCGTATTGACAGCAATCACGACCCTCTGGTGGTTTCACTGGCTGGAGCCCCATTGGTGAATGTACCGAATATATGTCATACAGTGGTGCCTGATCCTGTAATATCTAATTGTAGGCGCTACGTTTGATGGCCTAAAATGATGGCGAATCAAACATTGCTGTCAAAGATATATGGGCTTTATGCCAACTCCTTGGCTAATTTTGAAGGGGTGAGTGAACAAGAAATTCCAATCTTGAGCATACACAATATACTTTTTAAAGAGCTCCAGCAGATATTTTATAAAGACATGGTCAATAAGAAACCAAAACCAGCCATGGGGAAAAAAACGACCTGGTTTGATTTCCCCTTTAAGCAAGCCAAATATCTTTTAAAGCGTGTAGTCCTGGAAGGTGAGAGGGACCAAATAGCCCAAGCAAGGCGCGTGTATGAAACCTTTATAAGATTGGCCAAAAACGATGGGATGACAGAATTTGGGAAGATATGCTGTGCGTGGTAAGAACAAATGATAACAGCTTGTGCTGGCGCACAGTGTCTCCAGAGTGCAGAATAGTAAGAACCACCAACATTTCATACCAGCTGATGGGTGGGTTTCTCACTTCTCTGATCTCTATGAGCCCAAGGAAAACATACTGTGGGGTACTGAATGTGTTATAATGCCACCTAGGGACTTGCCCTGCTGTGCTACTCTACAACCTCATGGGCCTGTTGTCACCTTTTGCCTCGAAGATACTATGAATGCCATTTTTGCGCTTAAAACAGCTAAGGCACCAGGAGCTGATAAAATCCCAGGGGATCTTTATAAATCGGAACCTCAGGTTTGATCATCTTAATTTAATCTGCTTTCCAATGCCATAGCAAGAGGGGGAGAGATTCACGATTCTTGGGAAGAGGCCGAGATTGTCACTATATATAAGAAGGGCGATGCATGTGTACCATCGAATTATAGGCCAATCAGCCTAATCGACAATGCCCAGAAGATTTTCGCTAAACAAATACTTGATAAGCTACACCACTGGATAGACATAAACAACATCATGGCAGATCTACAAGCAGGGTTTTGATCCAAGATGAGCACTGTAGATCAAATTTTCAGATGTACCACATTATATTGGAAATATACCATATTACAACAGCAGAATCTTTATGTGGCATTTGTTGATCTCAGAGGCGCCTTTGATCTTATCCCCCAAACAAATCTGTGGTCTGTTTAAAATACAGTGGGTGTACCGGGAATTTAATCCATTTTATGTCCCAGCTACACAATAACAACTTTGCCCAGGTACAGTGTGGGCATGCAGGAGGGCTAACTAAGCATATCCCCATACAGCAGGGTGTACACCAAGGGTGTGTCCTTGCCCCTACGCTTTTTACCCTCTATATAAATGATCTGGTTGATGTCCTGCGGAAATGACTCCCCTCTACAAAACGGTAATAAGGTACTGATTCTCTTATTTGCAGATGACTCATTTCCAAGACCCCAATAGATCTCTAGCTTCTCGTTGACAAATGTATTGATTTTTGTGTGTCACGGGGCTTGGAGCTCAATGCCAATAAAACCAAGTATATGGTTTTTGGCAAGGGAGCTGTTAAAAATGCAATCATACGGGCTGTGGGAGAAGTACTTGAGAGGGTGAGGAGCTTTGATTATTTAGGAGTCAAAGTAATGGGGAGTATGAAGTGGAATGATCAGACAAAGAAAATTACACTGCTCCTAGAACACAGAGAAACATAGAGAAAATGCTATTAGTAGGTTATGCTATTGCTAAATTTATCTATTTATCTATTGGTAAGTTATATAAGCAAACAAGTTCCCATGCAGTATCGCCAGCTCTGGAAGTTTATCGTGGCAAAGCCCAGGGGGCAGCCCTATACGGCAGTGGCCTTTGGGGATGTACTGATGCTTTCCAACTCCCTGCTGCAGAAAATGGGTTTGCCAGAAGTCTGGTCTCTGTCCCCAGAAGTGCACCATTAATTCCGCTGTTTAATGATCTAGGACTCAAAACAATTGCTGATCTGGCCGCCCTTAGACCACTCCTTTAGTGGATTTTATTATGGGTCACTCCTGAGCTGAAGGAATTCAGAGATTGCCTTGTTGAATTGTTGAGCATAAGGGGTGCCAAGTCAATACTCAGGGTTAAATTTGTCTCTGACTGGTTTAACAAGGTTATGGAATAACCCAGAAAGAATGTGTAAGACCAATCTTAACATAAAATCTAGTTATTGAACTTACATCCAAGATATCCAGTTAAATAATTATTCAATTGGTAAACTAACAAACAGATTTTTAGACATAAAGCCATTTTCTCGTTACAAGGAGTTTTTTTAGATTTCCTTTCTTTCCCCCTAGCCAAAAGTCTCTATATCCGTTTTCAATTTGGCACCCTCCTGTTGAGATCAGTAACGAGTCAATGGCACAAGGCCCCTGGTATTAACACTTGTCCAGCATGTGGCCTGGCAGATGAAGATGAGGCTCACATATTATTCTTCTGCCCGAGTTACCATGTCCCACGCCGGCAATGGATTATTCCTGTATGCCAAAATCTGAAAGTTACAAAATATATAGTGTCCTCAGAATATTAAGGAGTGACACTCCAGTAATAGCTATTGCTACGAGCAACTTTTTACTGGCGGTATGGCATAAACTTGGTAGACTATTGACTGTGCCCATAAATGACTAGATAAAACAATTTTAATGACTGTTTTTATCTTATTTATATTGTTTTTACATACAGAGCCGGAAGATAGTTTTTATGCATATTCTATGTATTTTTTGCTTGATTTGCACACAATTTTGCCTGATTCCTGCTCTCGTTTGCACACTCGTAATGGCCAGAGTAGATGATTAGTGTTGTTCTTAATGAATTGTGCTATGACATGTGATGAAAGGGTTTTATGATATACTTTTTGTAATGTTTTTATATATGTGCAGTTTGATGGTACTTGGTTACCGAATAAAGATCATTACTACTACTACTCCCGCAATAGGGACTCCAAATGCTTGGCCGGTTCCCGGACATATAGCATCATATCGTCCGCATAAAGTGAGACAACCAGCGGGTGCTCCCAGAACCCCAGAGCTGCCTCCGCATGCTTTTGACGTAACTTACATGCCAGCAGCTCAAGCGCCAAGGAAAATGGCATAGGAGAGAGCTGACAGCCCTGTTGAGTGCCCCTACATATCGGGAAAGAATCCGAGACCGACCCGTTAACTCGCAGCCTAGCGACCTGGCCAGCATACAGTAGGCGCAACCACTTCAGAAAAAATGGCGGCATTCCCATTCTCTGTAGGACAACAAACATGTATCCCCATTGCAGTGAATCGAAGGCTTTTGCCGCATCTAGTAGTACTGCCACAGCTGGTAGCGTGGGCTCCAACAGGTGTAGCACTGAACAAATGGTGCGCAGGTTGTGGGTAGTTGATCTTTTGGGAACAAAGCCTGACTGGTCAGGGAGAATCAGATTTGGAATCAGGGGGTGCAGTCTAGTGGCAATAATTTTAGCTAGGATTTTTGTGTCTATGTTTATAAGGCACAGTGGCCTATAGGACTCACATTTGTTTGCAGCTTTATCAGGCTTTAGAAGGGTGACAATCAGGGCCTCCCTAAGCTTGGGGGGTAATGCACCTGTCTCATAAGTCTCGGCAAAAACCTTAAGCAATTGCGGGGCCAAAGCCTCACTGTATGTCTTATAAAACTCACTAGGTAAGCCGTCAAGCCCCAATGCCTTACAAGTCGGTAAAACCATTATAGCCTCTTTGACATCGTCCACATCAAAGGGTTGGGTCAGATACTCACGCAGACCCTGCGAGAGCCATCCAAGGGCAATATCTTCTAGATAACCATTAACCTCTTCATCACTGGCAGTCTGTCTACCTCCGTATAGTTTGGTGAAAAAAATCAATAAACACCTTAATAATTTCTGTAGTGGAGTGTCGAGCAATAGACTCCTCATCCATCAGTTCGTCTATATGGTCCTGTCCCCCTAGGCAAAAACATCTTATGTGCCAGCGAGTGGCTCGGTCTACCACCCTCGCCATAATAACGTGCTTTGCATCTTCAGGATCTATGCAATAACTCCTGATCCACTGTCTGATTATGTTCGGAGACCAGCTCCCTTATATGGGCTAAAGTTGCAGTTGAGGGGTTTAGCTTTTATTCGCGCTCCAGCTTACTAATATTATCCACAAGGCCCCTTATCCTGTTCCTGATATCGCTCAATAACCTGCCTGAGCCCCGATACATTCCCCCCTTATTGTAACTTTAAATGCTTCCCATAGTGGGCCTGCGCTTTCCACTGAGCCCTCGTTCTCCGTGAAGAAGTTTGTGATGGCAGCACCTATTTTAACTCGAAACACTTGGTCTGTTAAAGAGGACTGGTGTAACCGCCACTGGAAAGGTGGCCTTACGCAAGCCGGCACACTAAGCTCCAGCAGCACTGGAGAATGATCAGATAATGTTTTAGCCAGGTGTTTAATACCCGCCCAAGAGCCCACCTCCCTGGAGACCAACCAATAGTCCAGCCTGGACCAAGAGCCATGCACCATGGACACACATGTGCCCTCTCTTCCAGTCAGATTCCTGACCCGCCACACATCAACAATACCTTCAGAATCCATCAATTCCGTCACCACCTGCACTGCCTGCTTGCCACGTCCCACCGCATCTGAAGAGCAGTCAAGGCGGGAGTCCAGACTAAAGTTTAAATCACAGCTCCATATCACAACAGAGGGAGTAAAGGAGGAAATGTGCCTCCATACATCGTTAAAAAAGGCAGGGTCGTCAATGTTTGGCCCATACGTATTCACAAACAAAACCATTGTTTCACCTAACAAACAGCACAGCACCAGCAGCACCCTTCCCTGATCGTCTACTTCGGACTTAGTCAATGTGAATGGAATACCTTTCTTCACTAAGATCATGACCCCTCTAGAGTAAGAGTGTAAAACGATGCTGCCACATGCACCCCAGCCCATTGAGCCCCCACACTTACTTCCGTTTGTTTGGTAAGATGCGTCTCTTGCAGAAACACAACCTGCACATCTTGTCTATCTAGGAAGGCTAGTACATTACGTATTTACCTGGGGTTGTTTAGCCCTCTCACATTCCAGTTTGACAGTACCACCCGTACCTGTGTTACACAATACACTTGCAAGATTACATTACTCAAGCTACCATCATATAATCTAATTGATAAAGAGTACACTGCAGCTGTATCATATCATATTTGACTACCACCACCCCTCCCCCAATCCCTCCACCCACTTCAGCACCCCCAACTTGCTAAAGACATCCCGATCTAGCATATCCCACCACCCCAAACCCCAAATAACCCAAAGTAAGCGGGGTACACCCATTAGGGGACACAAGAGTACAGATCAGCCTCCCATCTGTGTGGAGAGGTGGACAAACTCGTCCATAGTTGTGACATAACATGTCGGACAATGTTCATAGATCCATAGTCCTCATTCAACTCGGAGCCACGCAGAGCACCCAAGTAGCTATATATCATAAAACCAAGGCGAGCGCCCTCCAGTGCAATATATATTCCATGGCATTCATAATGTATCCAGGAGTGCTCCTCCCCAATGCCATCAACATTGCAAATGGACAGCAAGTGTTAGACCCCAACTTCGAACTTACAGTTTTCATAGACAAATGGAACCTCATTGTTCATCTTCCTCCAGGTCACTTGTGGATTCCCGTCAGTTCTTTTTCAGGAGTTTCACGTGATCCATAGCAGCTTTTGGATTGGTAAAGATATTGGCTGCCCCCTCTGAACCAATCCTGCGGCATGCCGGGTATAGCATAGCGTATGGAATATCCTCTGCCTGCAGTAACTCTTTTGCTGGAATAAACTCCCTTCTGGCCGCCTGGACTGTCGCAGTGAAATCCGGAAAAAACACAAGCATATGTGATGGAGCTTTTATCTCGGGCCAGACGGAGGATCGTGTCCCGATTCCTTTAATTTAATAGCCTCGTGATGATAGGACGCATTGGTGGGCCCGCTCAACTATCAGCATGGGGGACAGATTATCCACGTGGAAAATCTCTCTAAGCATCTCTTCTATGTATGCCTCCAGTTTCCCAACGTTAGTCAACTCCTGCAGTCAATAATCCTCAGATTGTTTCTGCTGGTCCTCGCTTATATGTCCTCGTTCTTCGCATGGATGACCGCTAGGACTTTCTCCATATTCAGGGTCTTGTCAGAGACATTTTGCAGGTTATCTTCGACCGTGGAAACCCGTTGCTCTACGTCACCCAGCCTGGTGCCATGCTTGTCAAGTTTCACCGCCATATTGTCCATGCGTATGTTTAATGCGTCGATTTCCTCGCCAACCGACTGCAAACTGTGTTGCATCGCCACGAGCTTCGATTCTAGTGTCGGGGCAGGGTCTGGCGGGACCTCCGCCTCTGAATCCGATGCCTGTTTTTGTTGCGATCTTCCCGTCTTGCGCATGTCGAATGTGAGGCGGGATTGCGTCTCATCAGGTTTCCCCATTGTAACCGGCACTCTGGTGTAACCGACAGTCGCCACTCTCCTTCGAATGAACGTGAACACCGAGTCCTTGCTGTGCGATGGTCTACATGCCCTGCACCAGTCTGTGTATAGTGTAGATCTATGTAGCGCCACATCAATAGACCGTCGTTGTTCCACTGGCACACTTCAAGTAGCCGCCGCACACTCCTTCACCCTCTATAGCTTAGCCTCATGCTTCACAATCACAGCACGCCGGTGGGGAGGGGTACAATATTCAGCCCACTCTACGGCCCAAGGCAGTCCCACTCTCTCCAGCTCCAATAGCCACCTTAGTTACTGGATTTACAACATTGTAGTGGCAGAGTGAGGGAGGCGAGACACGTGTGTGGGGAAGACAACTCTTTATTATATTCAAATGCTATTGACAACGGCCCACGGGGAGCAGGCGGGGAGACAACCGCCGGTGAAGCTTACGCGCTCCCGTCTGCCGATCCGCCGCGCCCCGCTGACGTCACGGCCGACCTCGAAGCGCGATTGGCCATGACGTCAGGAGGGCAGGCAAACAGCGAGGAAAGACTGCGTTTGTCGCTGCGGAACTAGTCCGCTACCATCCTGTACGACATCTCCCTTATCAACAGAAAAAATATGGAACACATTATCATCTCATAACAAAGTCATCAAATCTCTTGGGTGCTCTGACATGTCGTGTCGGCCTGCTAGGGGTAACATACGGAGTTTGTGCCAGCCCACCAACTCCCGTACCGCTTTGGCCCGGGCTCCCCATGCTGCGACTGTCACACCTCCCTGGTCCGGAGCCTAGGCCCATCTGCCTCTCAGCACCTCCCGTACCATGCCCTGTGCTCCCACTAGTAAGTGCGCTTCCGCATTCGGCCCAGCCTTGTGCGGGGGATTTGCCCCCAACTTCATCATCGCACATACTTCCACCGGTGACCTCATTGTCTTGCCACTCAAGCACACTTTCATCGCTCTCGTATTCACGCATGCGACCACCTTTCATGATGATTTCCTCTTGTCCAGCTTTGAGCTTGACTACGTCATCCTTGCTACGCCATCCCCCATCTTCCAGACACACTGCCCCTCTGGTTGCTCCATGTACCCGCAATGGGGTTTGGAACACGGATTCCCCCTTCGTTACTTTGTAGGGCTTCTTCACCAGAACCCAATCTTCCTGCGCAATTTCCTTCGGTTTGGCTCTGTTGACCATGTCAGCATACAGTTTGTTGCTCACTTGCTTAGCCACTATGCGTTCCTTGACTCTCAACCCCTCCGTTCCTTCCCTCATGTCATACCAATTGTTGAATTTGGGGGTAAGCTCGCTCATGCACCGTCTCCCTCTCATCAAATAGAACGGCGTATGACCTGTGACTTCATTAGGCGCGTTATGGAAAGTGTGCACCTTATCAGCCAAAAACGCCTTCACGTTCATTTGAGACGCCACGGCCTGTTGGATACCTTCTTTGAGGAACCTGTTCATCCGCTCGACCTGCCCATTGCTCTTTGGACTGTACAGTGGGGTCTTCTCCTGCTTGATTCCCAGCCTGGCCAGGAAATCCGTCATCTGCCGGGACACCAACTGGGTACCAATGTCGGAAACCATGATCTTCGGCTGCCCCTCCGTCGCGAAGACTTTCTTCAGCACCTTGATCACCCGGTCAGTAGTAACCTCCCTGACGAACTTGTAGTGGATCCACTTGGAGAAGTAGTCCGTAAGGACGATGAGATGCCTGCAGTCGTCCGGCAGAAGGGTAAACGGGCCTGCGAAATCTATGGCAATCTTGCACCATGGGCCGACTGGAATGTCCACCATCTGCAGTTCTCCCTTGGCCGTCTTCCAATGTTTGTCGGCTCTCAAACACGGCCCGCATCTATCAATGAAACCGCAGACGTCGCTGCACATCCCCGGCCACCAGTAGTACTGCTTGAGGAGGTTTTTGGTGGCTGTACCCCCCGGGTGACCCCTGTGAGCGATCCTGATCAGCTTGTCCCTCAGACCTTCCGGGGGCACGAACAGTTCATGCCTCTTCAGGAAACCATCTTCGATCGTAAGTTCCGTGCTTATCTGCTGGAAACATCTGAGCGCCCCGTGCAAGTTCCGTACCGGAGGCCACTGAGTGGTCATGTTGTCCACTACCCTTCGGAGGGTCACGTCCTTTTCCTGGGCAGCCAGCCATTCTTCCTCAGAGATAGACCCCTCGCAGAAAGCCGTCGCGTCTACCATCGCCACCACACACTCCGTGTCATCTAGGGAACCGTCTTCCTTGCCGGCGGTAGGCAGGCGCGATAGGCAATCCGCCCTGCTGTTGAGGCCACCCTTGATGTGTCTGATGGTGAAGTGGTATTCCTGCAGTTTGGACAGCAACCGCAGGAGTCTCGAGCTGGCTTTTCCATTACCGCGGCCTTCGCCGTCCATCATATAAATCAACGGTTTGTGGTCCGTGACTAGCTCGAACTCTTTGCCCCACAAATAGTTCTTTAGTTTCTCCACTGCCCAGACACAGGCGAGCGTCTCCCGCTCGATAGTGCTATAGTGTTTCTCTGTGTCGCTCAGCGACCGGGATATGAACGCGATGGTGCTTTCCTTCTTCCCTTGGAATTGGCAGAACACTGCCCCGATCCCTTTGGCGCTGGCATCGACAGTGATGACATTGCGGTGATCCTTGTTGTAAGGCTGTAACACTGGAGCCGCGACAATGGCCTGCTTAACAGATTCGAAGGCAGCTCGTTGTTCCTGCCCCCATACGTATTTTTCGTTCTTCCGCAGCAGTTTCCTAAGGGGCTCCACAGTGAGTGCGTAACCCTGCATGAACTTCGAGTAATACTCGCTGAGCCCCAGGAATGACCGCAAGGCGTCCTTATCTCCGGGACATGGGGCATCTCGAATGGCCTTCACCAGATCCTCCTTGGGCGCAATACCATCCGGAGTCAGAACGTGCCCCAGGTAGTCTAACCTGCCCTCCATGAACTTGCACTTGTCTTTGGAGACCGTCATCCCTTTCTCCCGCAGGATCTCCAGAACCGTGCCCAGCAGCTCCAGGTGCCCCTTCTCATCCTTCGTGTGGATCAGGATGTCATCCTGGAATGCTTCGACACCCTTCATGTCGCAGAAAAGCAAGTCCATCAACTTCTGGAAGACCCCTGACGCCGATGCAAGGCCGAAGGGGAGCCGGACGTACCTGTACGCTCCGAACGGGGTAATGAAGGTGGTCAGTATTTTGGACTCCTCCGTGAGACACACCTGGTGGTATGCTGACTTCAGGTCTATCAGAGTGAAGAACTTGGACCCTGACGTGGATGACAGAATTTCTTGGATGTTGGGCAGCGGATGGCAGTTCACCAGGATATTTTTGTTTAAGGACCGCAGGTCCACACATAGGCAAATGTCCCCTGTCCTCTTCTTCTTGGACACCACTATCGCGGACACCCATTCTGATGCGCCTGCCTCCTCTATCACACCTTCCTGCTTCAACTTATCGAGGACCTTCTTCAGTTCCCCTCTGACAGAGAGAGGGACCGTCCTGACCTTATGCTTCATCGGTATTGCCCCTTCTTTCAACTGTATGGCGTGTACAAACCCTCTCACACGCCCCACCTCATTCCTAAAAACAGACTCGAATTCATCAATGACCTCAGCCAATCCCCCATGCACTTCGCCAGGTTGTATGTAGCCGACCCAGTCATCACGCAGAACAATGGGATCGTCGGCTCCCGGGACTAGCATCACACCCAGCTTCACCAGGTCCTTCCACCCCACAAGGCTCCTCCCTTTCTCAGCCACATAGACCTTCGTCATCACAGTGCGCCCTCGAAAGGTGAGTGTATCGCAGAAAAACCCTTTCATCACAATGTCCTGTTCCCCAAAGGCCTTGGGATTCACATCAGTCTCACTCAACCGCACACCCTGCCACTTTGCATCAAACGTGGTGTCGGATATCAGGGTTATAGGCGAACCAGAATCCGCCGTAAACTGCAGCTCTACAGCACCAATCAGAACTGAGCCAATAGGCCCCTTCACTCTGCCGTCCTCGGCATCAATGGACAACACAATGTCCGCACTCGCCTCCGCATCGCTATCACTCACCGAGCTCACTTTCATGCCCCCACCCGGTTTCCTTGTCTTGCACACAGCTGCAAAATGGCCCACCTTCCTGCATTTCGTGCAGCTCTTGGACAGAGCCGGGCAAGACCTGCTATCAGCCAAGTGGTCCCGCGCCCCACATCTAAAACAGGCGAACGGCCTCCTGCCACCCCCTCTATCACTTGCCGCTTTGTCGGGAGTCCTTGGCACACTTTTACTTTTGTCCTGCACGTAGCACACCGTCGAAGCCTGACTCGTGGATGCAAGCTCCCTAGTGGACACCATGGAGCGCTCAACGGCCTTCGCAATGGCCACCACATCTTTCAGGGAAGGGTTTCTACATGACAGCAATCTCTCCTGCACCTTCTTAGAGTGGCAATAGAACACCACCTGATCTCTGATGTAAGTATCGGTCATCTCCGCATATTCACAGTCTTGCGCCAGAACGCGTAAGCAGGCAATGTACTCCTCAATCGTCTCTCCTTCCTCCTGTCGCCGCAGAGCAAACTTATGGCGCCCCACCATGATGTTACCTTCCTCGGCATATTGCAGCTCGAGCCGCTTAACCGCCTCCTGATACACATTCAAAGGAGCGGGAGCCCCGGGGGGGGGTCCACGAACACTGGCAGACTGTCAAAAACTTCCTGGCCGGCCTTCCCCAGCAGTCCGAACAATAGTGCCTTCTTGCGCTCGGGGCTATACCCCTCGCCGTCTATGGAAACGATGTAGTTCTCAAACGCACGTAGCCACCCCTTCCATTTCATGCACGGCTTACCAGGAGAATCAAGGAACAGGGGAGGCACGCAGATGTTGACCGGCTGAGCCATCGTCGGAGGTCAGGGACCGCAGCAGGAGGACGACGATCACGAGGACAGCCACCGGACAGGCACGGCTGGCAGCACGACCTGGAACCTCAGCACGCAGAACAGGACCACGCCTGCAGGAGCGCCTGCACGTAGGGCCCCACGCCCACCGGAGCACACTGGGTGGGACAGGGAAGGATGATCCTCACGGCGCCCCTCCTGGGCACAGGAGACAGCAAAGTCCAGCACTCCAGCCCCCTCACCAAGCAGCAGCCTGTAGCGCCGAGGACCAGAAGGGACACGCAGCACCCAGCCAGCAGCAGGACAGACCAAGCGTCGAAAGAATTCCCACGTGGTAGCAATAGGACCAGCAGAGGGCAGCACGGCAGCAATGGAGGAGCACGAGGGGCTCGAGGCACCGGATTCCACACGTGGGCCGTACAGCATCAATTAACCCTCGTCGCCATTTGTAGTGGCAGAGTGAGGGAGGCGAGACACGTGTGTGGGGAAGACAACTCTTTATTATATTCAAATGCTATTGACAACGGCCCACGGGGAGCAGGCGGGGAGACAACCGCCGGTGAAGCTTACGCGCTCCCGTCTGCCGATCCGCCGCGCCCCGCTGACGTCACGGCCGACCTCGAAGCGCGATTGGCCATGACGTCAGGAGGGCAGGCAAACAGCGAGGAAAGACTGCGTTTGTCGCTGCGGAACTAGTCCGCTACCATCCTGTACGACAAACATACAAGTGATCCTGCTCTTATCCTTGCATAGCAGGCCAGATCCTCCCCCCGCGGGCCGCAGTGAGGTCTATGTTAGCCAGGATTCAGAGGCCTCTCTGCCTCAGAGCTCTTCATCTGGAGTTCAGTGGGGGGGCCAGTGCAGCCACAACGCAGGCCGCCAGCACAGTCCAGCCGCATCAGGAGGCTCCCCGCCTCCAACTTCCGCGTCTGCGTGGGTGCA
Organism: Triturus cristatus; assembly: GCF_964204655.1. NCBI lineage: Eukaryota > Metazoa > Chordata > Amphibia > Caudata > Salamandridae > Triturus > Triturus cristatus. The sequence continues at coordinate 825,043,503 of NC_140584.1, read as the reverse complement.
CAGGCCACAGGACCTGCTCACTAGCAGCCGCCGCCAACATGCCACTCACTGTACCCGCAGTGGGGATCAGACAAAACCCAGCCCCTCCAGCTCTAGTCAGCACAGTTCAGGATTCTTGACGCGCAGCCGCCCAGCGCAACCCCAGAGCAGCAGCATGGCCCCTCATGTCTCCAGCAACGGTGGCCTCTCCACTCCGCCACTCGTTGTCACGACAGCAGCCGCAGTCTTCGTAGCAGCTGGATTGTCAGCACTCCGGGGTCTTACCTCCCCGCCTGGGTGCACAGTAGCTCTGGCAATCAGTGAAATAAAGCACAGCCTGCAGTAGCAGGGGCCGCCCATTATTTTGCTTTCGAGGCCTCTCCTCTTGTTGCCGGCATATAATACCGCCATTCTGCCAAAGATTCTCAGACCGTATCTATTCGCTTCAGGGGTTATCGTGGGCGTTGCACCTTGTCAGATGTGCATATCTGCCACGTCTTGATGTCGGATAATGAAAAGATTATAAAGCATCCGGCGGAGCTGCACTAAAGCACAGCCATCTTGCCCTGCGCCCTCTATCAACCCTCTGACGTAACAAATCTTGAGGGGGCCCCCCTGCATGGTACATGGAGGGGCCCACTCTGGACTCAATCAGGAGCTCTCTGTCCAGGATACTGGGCTGAGGGGGGCCCCTTGAAACCTGGGGGTCCCCCACACCGCAGGGACTGTGGGGCCTGTGTTACGCCACTGCCTCTGGAAGGAGTTTTCCACTTTTTGAAGCAGGTGCACATTTATGTGCCCCCAAATTTCAGCTCCATAGCAAGTATCTGACACCGCTTTGTTTTTGTGTTCGTTAAGTGCAGTCTTTATAAGGCGATTTTTTAATTTGTTGGCAAACCTCGAGCCGCTCCAGCCTTTCGGGACAAGATACCTGTGGACTTGGTTACTTGGGCACCCCAGTGGAGCTGATTGTTGAGCCGAATCCGCAAGCAATTGTAGGTTTTGCCTGCTCTATTGGTTTTCCGTAGATTTTAAAGGTTGATTTTAGCTTGGCTTTAGGTTTCAATATCATAAACTTTGTTTCCTGTATATTGATTGTTAATATCCTTGTTTTGCAAAAACGTTCAAACCTTTCCAGCAGCCGATACACAGACAGTTATGTGCATGCTAGAATGACCATGTCATCTGCAAACATTAGGATCAGAAAATGGGCATTCCTCAACTTAGGTAAGTCAAAGCCAAGATCGCTAAGATACTTCCTAATACAATTTTAATAGATGGTAAATAAGGATGGGGCTAAAACACCTAAACCTGACCTCTGAATATATATATCAAACAGGGCCGTACATTCGGCTTTGTTACCAAACTCCACTGCTGCTGTTTTGCCAGTGCAGAGGTTGATTTATAAATCCTGTAAGCATGTGAGGACAGGTAGTTCCTCCAGGATACGCCAGAGTGTAAACTGATCCAAGCTGTCAAAGCTGTCTTTAGGTCTATGAAGACCAGTAAGATCGGGGAGTTTCAGAGAGATACATGCTTCAAGCAGATCATGTATAGTTGCAGAACTTGATTGATTGATCTCTGGCCCTTACGGAAACCAGCTAGTAGATGAGATAGGATGTGGTTGTCATCCATCCAGGACTCCAACCGAGTGAGTAGCAGCTTGTCCAATATTTAGCATGCAGGATCCAATAATGAAATTGGACGATAGTTGGTTTGGTCATCTCTCCTTCCTTTTTGGTGAATTGGAACTATTACAGAGGACCTCCAGGAGTCTGGCACCACCCCTTCTGCCAATATGGCATTGAATGCTGCTGTCAAGGGACCCAGCCATGCCTTCAGGTTGGTTTTGAACACATCAACCAGCACCTTATCTGAGCCTGGGGCTTTCCCCAGTTTTCGATGTTGGATGGCCTGGGCTATTTCCATCTGGCTGAATGCAATTTCTTCATGCTGGTAGTTGCAACAGTGGGGCAAAAGCTACAGCTTGAATATTTGGAGTTCCTTGCAGGTCCTTTTCTGTGATTCCCAAATCAGCATTCGAGGATTCTTGATATAACGGACCAAGTGCTCCATCCATCTTACGGGGGTTATATTGGCCTTAAGATTCCTGATGGGTCTTGCGCAGCCCATCCTTTGATTTCCCTGAACTTTTTTGTGTCCTTTAAGTCGATTGCATATTGTAAAGCTTTCCAAGCCTAAATACAGTGTTTTTTCTTCTTGTGTCTTATGAAGTGTTGTAGCCCCTTTTGGCTTCCAGCAACTGTATCTCGCTCCAGGGTATTCCTTCTGTTTTTTAGGGGCTGCACTAAGCTCTTTCATCTTTACCCACCAATCCTTGTCATACCAATTAAGGTAGGAGTCTTACACTGTTAGTTACCCACTTTCTTTATGGTCCATTAACCCCTACGATGCTCATGACGAGCTGGACTCGCAGTGGTTGTGTGCTCATGACGAGTCCAGCTCGTCATGAAACCTCGCGTGTGAAATCCCTCTGGTGCGGGCACCAGAGGGATTCTCTTTAAGCTAAAATAGCCTCGGGAGCTGGGGAAGAGCTCCCAAGGCCCCCCCCCTGGTTTCCCTGAAATGACGATCGGTGCGCACGTCGCACTGACGTCATTTCAGTGAAACCGGAACTGAAATGAGCAAAGAGACTCATTTCAGTTTCAGTTTCTACGTGCTCAGGGGGCTATTTCAGCCCCCTGAGCACGTAGAAACTCAGGAGAGGTATCGTTGGAAAGGGGAGAATCTCCAGGAGGGCTATCCCCAAGCAGGGATCCACCCACTAGGCACCAGGGAGGGGGGAGCTGCCCCTTGGGCAAGGGCTTTTGCTCCCCCCATACATTTTTGGCACCTTAGTCTTTCTAAGTAGCCCCCAATCTGCCCCCCGGGGGAGTAGAAAGCCCACTAGACACCAGGGATTTTGTAATAAGGTAATCATTAGGGGTGGAGGCTGCCCATAACAGGCATTCCGATGCCCCCACCCCCCAGGACCAAAATTAGTCTTTCTGCCCCCCCTAGGGGGCAGATGGGGCAGCAGCCCCCAATCTGCCCCCCCGGCAGAAAGCCCACTTGACGCCAGGGATTTTTTTCGCACAATTTGTTTTAGGGTGGGGCTTCCCGAAACGGACACGCCAATGCCCCCACCACCATTACTGCCTTTCTGCCCCCCTGGGGGGGGTAAAAAGCCCACTAGTTAGTTTGGGGCAAATTTGAATTAGGGTGGGGACTGCCCAAAATGGTCATGTCCATGCCCCCCCCCCCTGCAAAAATTACAGCCTTCCTGCCCCCCGGAGGGGCAGATGGGGCAGTGGCCCCCAATCTGCCCCCGCGTGGGGGGCAAAAAGACCACTAGACGCCAGGGATTTTTTTGTGAAAATTTTTATTAGGGTGGGGGTTGCCAAAAACAGGCATGCCAATGCCCCCACCCTAATAAAAATTTTCACAAAAAAATCCCTGGCGTCTAGTCGGCTTTTTGTCCCCCACCCGGGGGGCACCTGGGGGAACGCTGGGTGGTGGGAAATGTGTGTGAGCCCGGTGATGCCACAACTTTCCCACACAAAAATGTGTGAAAAAAGTGATTTTTTCAGCTAAAATTGAGATTTGCAGGGGATTCTGGGTAAAGAAACGTTGGGGGATCCAAGCAAGCCATACCTCCCTGGAAGCGCCCGGGTGTCTAGTTTTCAGAAGTGTGTGGGTTTGGTAGGTTTCCCTAGGTGCCGGCATAGCTAGGGTTCACAAACTACAGCTAGGCACTTTGCCAAAAAAGGGTCATTTTTCACTGCAAAATTGAGGTATGACCACATTGCATTTTGCGCCGTTTCCTGTCGCGGGCACTAGGCCAACCCACACACGTGATGTACCATTTTTCTCGTAAGACTTTGGGGAACGCGGGGTGGGTGGAAAATTGTAGATCCACGCAGATTCCAGAACTTTCCACCACAGAAATGTGGGGAAAATGTGTTTTTTGTGGTCAATTTTTTAGGTTTGCAAGGGATTCAGGTTAACAGAACCTGGTGGAAGGCAGTCAAGTCACCCGATCCTGGATTCCCCTGGGTGTCTAGTCTTCAAAAATGTATAGGTTTGCTAGGATTCCCTAGGTGCCATCAGAGCTAGGGTTAGAAAACGACAGCTAGGCACTTTGCCAAAAAAAGGCCATTTCTCACTGCGAAATTGAGGTGTGACCACGTTGCGTTTTGCGCCGTTTTCTGTCGCGGGCAGAAGGCCGACCCACACAAGTGAGGTACCATTTTTCTCGTAAGACTTTGGGGAACGCGGGGTGGATCCGCGCAGATTCCAGAACTTTCCACCACAGAAATGTGGGGAAATTGTGTTTTTTTTGGACAGTTTTTTGGGTTTGCGAGGGATTCTGGGTAACAGACCCTGGTGGGAGGCAGTTAAGTGACCCCATCCTGGATTCCCCTGGGTGTCTAGTTTTCAAAAATGTATAGGTTTGCTAAGTTTCCCTAGGTCCCGGCAGACCTATGGTTAAAAAACGACAGCTAGGCACTTTGCCAAAAAAGGGTCATTTTTCACTGCGTAATTGAGGTGTGACCACGTTGCGTTTTGCGGCGTTTCCTGTCGCGGACACTAGGCCGACCCACAAACATAAGGTACCATTGTTCTCGTAAGACTTTGTGGAACGTGGGGTGGGTGGAAATTTGTGGATCCACGCAGATTCCAGAACTTTCCACCACAGAAATGTGGAGAAAATGTTTTTTTTGGGTCAATTATTTAGGTTTGCAAGGGATTCTGGGTAACAGAGCCTGGTGGGAGGCAGTCAAGTCACCACATCCTGGATTCCCCTGGGTGTCTAGTTTTCAAAAATGTATAGGTTTGGTAGTTTCCCATAGGTGCCGGCAGAGCTAGGGTTCGAAAACTACAGCTAAGCACTTTGCCAAAAAAGGGTCATTATTCACTGCGAAATTGAGGTGTGACCACGTTGCGTTTTGCGCCGTTTCCTGTCGCGGGCACTAGGCCGACCCACACAACTGAGGTACCATTTTTCTCGGAAGACTTGGGGAACGCGGGGTGGGTGGAAATTTGTGGATCCGCGCAGATTCCAGAACTTTCCACCACAGAAATATGGGGAAAATGTGTTTTTTTGGACAATTTTTTAGGTTTGCAAGGGATTCTGGGTAACAGAACCTGGTGGGAGGCAGTCAAGTTACCCCATCCTGGATTCCCCTGGGTGTCTAGTTTTTTAAAATGTATAGGTTTGCTAGATTTCCCTAGGTGCCGGCAGAGCTAGTGTTCAAAAACTACAGCTAGACACTTCGCAAAGAAAGGGTACATTTTCATTGTGAAAATGTGGTGTGTTCACGTTGGGTTTTGAGCCATTTCCTGTTGTGTGCACTATGCCTACCCACACAAGTGAGGTACCATTTATATCGGGAGACTTAGGGTAATTCAGATTTGTAAAGCAACTGTTATTACTTATTGATTTTTGATGCATTTCTGCCTTCCAAATGAAAGACATTGTGTAAAAAAGAAGTCATTTTGAAAAATGACCGATAATTCTCATGCTTGTATGAGTATTCCCAATTTCGAATATGTGCAAATATGTACTGTTTCTAAACTCTATAATTTGTTCCCATTTCAGAAATACATAGGTGTCTTTCATACCGATATTTCCATGAATACATTTTCCCACAATAATTGCTATATACCCGGAACATAATAAAAAACCATTGCAAATTGCTGCTCAGTTTTTGAATCTGAGTTCGTCGGGTTCTTGGTGAACCTACAAGTCCTATATATCCCCACAACCAGGAAGGTCCAGCGGATGTAACGGTATATTGCTTTCAAAGAGCTCTCATAATCAGAAGAAGTTTCAGGTGAAAACGTTGACACAAAAGGCTGTTTTTTTCAACTAATTTTCAATTTTTCCAATATTTAACTGTTAGTTTCTATAAAGAAACCTTGATGGATCTACACAAATGACCCCTTGATGAATTCAGAATTGTATCTACTTTTCTAAAATATATAGCTTTCCAGGATCCATTATTGCTTTCACACCCATTTCTACCATTAACTGGAAGGAGGTTGAAAGCACAAAAAATAGCAAAAATAGGCTATGTCCCAGAAAAATGCCAAAACTGTGTACAAAATGTTGGTTTTCTGACAAACGTCTGTCATTCCCTACAGGCTGGGAAAATGGTGATTTCAGCCCCACAAACCCTTTTTTGATATCATTTGCAGAGAAAACCCTGCATGCTTTCATTTGCAGCCCGTTTTTCCCATTTTCCCCCAAAAAACAAAATGTTGCTGTATTTTGGCTAATTTCTGGGACCCCTCCAGGGGAATCCACAAACCATGGTTACCTTTACAATACCCATGATGATGTTGGAAGAAAATGACGCAAATTTGGCGTGGATACCTTATGTGGTCAAAAAGTTACAGGGGCCTAAGCGCGCACTATCCCAAATACAAATAGCCAAAAAAAGTCTTAGCACGGGGGGGGGGGGGGGGGGGAGGGCGAAGGCCTAGCAGCGAAGGGGTTAATACTTGATTGGTGGCTATCAGCGCCGGGACACCTCCTTGTGAGGTAGCTGTTCGCGCTGTATAAAATCCAGTATTATTATTATTATTATTATATGCAGCATCTTAAAGGATTTGATCGTTTCAGGGCCTAAAGCCTTAGCTTCCGTACTCAATGCTGCATGAATTGTGTTCCACTGCAGGTCAGTGGAGAATTCAACTGAATCTCAAGTAATGGGGGCTCCAGATAACTCTTTCCTGCTTTCATTATAGCTCACTTTGCAGGAGAATATAGATTCTATCTGGTGTCATTCCTAGTATTGAGTTTCTGGGAGAGCAAGCACATGATGGAGTGGATCGTGGTCACTTTCTATTCTATCTTTGACCCACATGTCAGTTACCAGATTCCAAGTCTCCAGATGGATAAAAATGTAATCAATAGCACTAGCACGTCCATGGGTGGAGTTAGTGCTAAATAAGACAGTAAAAAATAAAATACATGTACTCATAGGCAAATTGTATAAACACTTTTCCAAGAAGTGCACATCTCCATATTCCCAATACATCTCTTCTTGGTGGATCTAAAAACAGATGCCTAGAAACTGAGTAGGATATTCTACAATAACATAATAGAGGACGGACCCTACTGCGCTGGTCTCTCAGATAAGTACTTGGTTATCTTGGAAAACTCCAGTTCCACTTCATCCATGTATGCCAACACTCCCTATTTAAGACCTCAGTAGAAGGAATACAGCAATTCCTGACTGAGCTGCAAACATGTTTAGAGCCAAAACTGGATTTGAAGTTAAGCAGGAATATCTGCACTTTTTGTTTTTCTGAAATTCACATTTCGCCAGAGAAAACCTGGTGATGTTAATGTGAATGACTTAATGTGCCCGGTATGTGAAAGGTGGGTGTGGGGGGAGTGTGAACATTTGTGTGGATAAAACCATTTCTGCAGTTAGTCCTAATTTCTAGTTCCCAAACTCATGAAAGGTAAACACGCAGCAGAGAATCACAGATTCTTCTAGAAAGAGGGTCCTGATTTTATTAAAGACAAAGACGGTGAATAATATCCAGTCTCTCTTATTGACTTTTTAATACACAACACATTTAAAGTACACTACAATTCCCACAATCCTGCTCTTCTGGGTGGGAAGTCATAAACACAGTAAAAGGACACCATCCACTGTCTGTGAATAGGAGCAGTCCATTGTTAACCTCCTCTTTTCTTGATGGTTTAGAGTCTATAGTCAATTGAAGAAACAAAACAAAAAACTAGAATAATCAAACAGTATGCAACCACAGGTACTAGGGTGGTATCAAGATAAGCGAGGTGGGATAATATTCACCTCCTTTTATAAAATCAAGACTCTCCTTCAACAACTGTCTAAGAGAATTTGCAATAGAATTACAAGACAGCAGGCTCTATTCTTTAAGTTTTAAGCATCCGCACAACATTCAAATCAGCAAGTTGAATAGGCTTACAATAAGTTGTTCTAAATATACACACTCGGACCAATCTGCAGACTTAAGAATGCCTTCCAAACTGGCTCCAGCCCAAAAAGCCTTAAACACCTTTGATCCTGTCGCAGAGTGTGCCCCAAAGCAATTTGTATTTACCCCGCCATGACCATCACACATTTAACCCATCTGCTAAGGCTAGCTGGAGATACAGGAGTAAATACTTTACACAGGCCAATCAAGAGCTGTGGATCAGATGTTATTAGGTTTTCAGTTAGTATGCACTGCTTGAGACATCCTACCACACAACTTAGGGTGGAACAGGAATGCTGCAAATTCAACTGCAGTAGAAGAATTCTTGGTACACCTTGTGACCATGAAAAAACCCCCACTGGTGAAAAATGCAAGAAAGGATGACCAAAGCTCCAACATCCGACACCCATCTAAAAGAGACGAAACATAGTAACATCAATAACTTTGGGAACAACAGTTTATATTACAGCAGTGTCATTATCTTCCCATGACTGAAAATGTTTCAGTAGCAAATCTCTATCCCACAAGGTAGAATATCTAGGCTTAAATTGATTAGAATACCTAATACCTTTCAATAAACTGCAAACTAACATGCTCCCCAACCGGTGTGTCTTCAATCTTCTGATATCATGTCAATATAGCTGACCTATAGCCATTTATAGTCCTATAGACCTTCTGATTAGGTGCCAGGTGAGCCATGCAAGAACATTTAAAACACTTGTGGCATTTCACAGAACCAGATCAATACCTCATTCCAACACCAGCTATTCCAGATATTCCATGCTGACCTATATGAACTTATAACACCCTTTGCCCAGTGTGCTCCGATTTAACAGAAGCTGACTTTGAAAGCCTCAGTATGTCTTAAAACATCTTAAAAGGTTCCATGCTATACCAGAGTGAGCTTACGTTCTACAACAAGGTTGTTACAGCACTCGAGAGGATCCTTAAAAAAACTCAGGAAAAAAATGAATTTGAATTTGTAATCCCTTGATAATTCTAGGAGAGAGGAGTTACCAAAATGACTCTTGCTAATTGCCTGCGAATCTGAGCTATGCATCTTGGAATCATGACAAAAGGTGGAAAACATAGAGATTTCCACCAGACCATTCCTGAAGAAAAGTATCCGTTGCTAGGGCCTCAGGATCTGGTCTCCAGCTGAAGCACTTCCTTAGCTAAGCTGCTAACCTTGAAGTGAAAAGATATATGTCGAAAGTACCTCACTCTTGATTACCATACTGGGTCCTCAAATATCAATCTGCTGCCATATTGCATGGACCCAGAAGGTATTCTGCTACATGGGAAATGGGCAAGCCAGGATCTTGCCAGGTCTGCCAGCAACCTAGATCTTGTTCACTCCAGTCTGTTGATGTACCTGACCGTTGTGAGGTTGTCCATCCGAAGGAGGGCCACACACTTTATCCTATGTTTATTTTACCAGCTTTGAATTGCATAGAAGCCTGCAAGAAGCTATTCATACTGTCATTATTGACACCAGTTCCTTCTAATCGTCAAGGCTGACGTGCCTTGGAACCCGCAGGGTGTTTTAAAAGAACCCTCATCCACCAACTTAGTTGGTGATATGCTTCATCATTGAGTTCCCACCCTGGTTGTGAATGCTTCCATGTGTGCTACGATACCTGATTACAATGGAGATGGTTTTTCTTGGGGATCTATGATTGTGCATGTGGTGGTGGAGAGTGGTGTTTAAAATTGTATCAGTAACTCCTATCACCAATGTTGAATGTTTTTTTTTTTGTTATAACAATTTAAATTGAATTAAAGCTGCGCAGAGTCATCAATACAATATCACAGTGACATTCAAGGATCACATAATACAAACAGTTGGTACTGGTATATAAGAGGCGTCAACTAGTCCGGGGGTCCGCGAGCCGGGCTCTTTCCATTGCAATTAGGGGTGGGCGAAATTTGCAAAATTGCCTTTTGCAAAATTACGCGAAACGGCAAAAAAATCTCTGCGAACACGCGAAATTTCACGTGCTAGCGGGGATTTTGTGCTGATTAATGCATTACTGAATTTGAGCTTCTTCAACTCGGGCACCTGCTTTATTTATATCTGTAAGTGCTTCCTGTTGAGGTTTAATTTTTGTGACAGGAGCATCGTGCCAGAATGAAAACTGGCCTGCATATTTACCCAAGAAGATGCCACCGTTTTGTGCAATTCCTCCACTCAACTGGAGTACTTTTTACTGGCTAATCAGTAAGTGCTACCTCGTTGGGTAAATGTATAGTGCTTTTCCTACACTACAGCTGCGTAAAGGGCCAGAAGAGTTGTCTCCAGTGACCATGTGTGTCTGTAACTTTTGCCACCGCGCCGATGGGCGCCGGGGTCCCTCGAGTGAGCTGTCCATCATAGTGGGGAAAGGGCGGGAAGATGTTGCACACCGCTAGTGTGTGGGCTGGGGCCAAACGGGTGGGGCTTCTATGCAGTTCACTTGCCTATTGTTTATAAAGGGTCAGAGACCGATCAGAGCAGCAGATGAGGAGACAGAACTTCCTGGTGTCAGGAACTACACGTGGATTGCGCTCGAGAAACTCATGGGTGCACAGAGCTCCATCAAGGATTACAGCAAATTGTTGATGGTAGATATGGGGAGAAAGCACACCTGCCTAGCCTCCACCGTGCTTTATGCTGATTAATGCGTTACTGAATTTGAGCTTCAACTCGGGCACCTACTTTATTTATATCTGTAAGTGCTTCCTGTTGAGGTTTAGTGACAGGAGCATCGTGCCAGAATGAATACTGCCCTTCATATTTCCGTTCTGCCGTGGATCGCGGAAGTTTCGACATTTTCGCGTTCCGCGCGGAACGCGAAAATTACGACATTTCACAAGTTCCGCGAGCAGATTGGAATTTGTCGCCCACCCTTAATTGCCATATCCTCTGTCGGAGAACTGCAGATTTCGCCTCTAAAGGTGTTCCACCCTCCCCACTTCTTGTTCTATTTCTTAGGGTAGCCTCTTAGTTTATAGACCTCTTTCTCTGCGATCATGCATCTGTCCATTTCTGCCACCCACCTTATTGTCAATGGCCTCGTGCTGGATCCCCAATGCATTGCAATTGCCCGTTTCACTAGCAAGTATAACAACGCCACCCATTGCTGCTCTATGTCTGTCAAGTCTGTGGCCTCCCAAATGTTCAGGAGCCCCAACCGGGACGATAGTGAAATATGTTTACCTGGTGTATCAGTCATTTTTTTGGTTGCCCTATCCCACATGGGCCATATATGTGGACAGTCCCATAAGATGTGATAGAATGTACCAGTTTGGCCACATCCCCTTAGACACAGTATATCTGGACGTCTACCAATCCGGGCCAGGAGGTCTCCGGACATATAGGATCTATGTAGTATTTTTAACTGTATGAGGCGGAAGCGATGATTTATCGCCGTCTCCTTGGGGGACATCAGCGCAGTCTGCCAGTCTTCATCGTCCAATAGTCCTAATTCGGATTGCCAATGTTTTCGTAGAGTCTGAAAAGAGTCGGGCAGATTATTGCATAATTTGCGATATGTGCAGGATATAGGTTTCGTCAGGAGTGGCTCAGAAAGCAATCTGTCCTCTAGGGGGGAGGAGTCTGGAAGGAAAGGAAGGTCTAGCTCTTGTGTAAGAATAGCATGCCGGATCTGTAGATAGTGGAAGACCTCACCCTGTGCAAGAGCATATTTCTGTTGTAGGTCTCGAAAGGTGAGAAGTTTTCCCTTGCTGACCAAATCCCCCAAAGTAGTGATGCCAATAATGTCCCACTTGTCAAACCCCGCGTGGAAGCAAAGAGAGCCCAACCTCTGAGAGGACCGCAACGGTGTACCTTTTGTGAATTTGTCAGCCCACCCCAAACGTTTGTTGGCTCTGTGCCGTATGGCTAACGTCTGTGCCATCGGTCCCAGATAACGGTTCTTCCGGGTTTTGCTGTAAAGTGCGCCCAAATATCCCTCCCGGCCCGTCTGATAGTGCTAAAGGTGGAAGGCCGGATTAGTAGGGGATCCGTAGAGCCAGTGGTTGATGACCACCAGCTGTGAGGCCCAGTAGTAGAGACGTAAATCTGGAAGAGCAATTCCCCCATCATACCACCCCTTTGTGAGCTTTCGGAGAGCGATACAAGGCGCCCTCCCATCCCAGAGCAAGAGACGGAGTTCCCCTTCTAGGGTGTTAAAATGGGAGTCCGCAATTGGGAAGGGGCAATTTTGAAGTATATATAAAAATATAGGGAGCGCTAATATTTTAAATAGGGCCGCTCTGCCGAGGAGGGACAGGGGTAATGACCTCCAGTGCGTGACATCCTCTTGTAGTCTTTTAAGAGGGCCCAGAAGATTGTGTTCATAGAACAGTTTAGGACCAGTGTGATAGAAATGCATAGGTATTTAAAGCCCTCAGGGGCCAGTTTGATGGTGTAACCACGGGGCAGGTGGGGCAGGGGGCCATGTAATACATATAAGACCGATTTGGGCCAATTAATGGAGTAGCCAGCATATTTACCGAAATTGGTAATGACATTGAGCAAGTATTTATGGAGGCTCGAGGGGAAGCTAAATAAATAAGGATGTCATCCGCATATAGCGAGATTTTGTCCTCTCTATCTTCGCTCCACTTTAATCCTTGTATAGAGGCATCCTGTCGTATCCAGCGGTTCTAAGGTCAGCGCAAACAGTAGTGGGGACAGCCTCCTTGCCTTGTCCTTCTTCGTAGTGTGAACTAGCGTGATGTACGATTGTTCACTCTGACCGGTCCCAACAAATCTGTGTACAACAGTGCTACCCACTGTTGAAATCTCGGGCCAAATCCAAATCTCGCCAATACTTCGAAAAGATAGGGCCACTCAATCGAGTCAAACGCCATGGTAGCATCAAGAGACAGCACCACCGCATCTTCCTGCAGATAAGGCTGTCGTCCCAGGACATTGTGAACCCGGCAAATATTCAGGGCGGTGTTCCGACCCGGTATAAAGCCCGATTGGTCGTCATGGACCAAGGAGGGAAGGACTGTGAGTAGTCGGGTCGCGAGAAGTTTGTCCAAGACCTTGGCCTCAGCACTAATCAGCGAGATAGGTCTATAGGAGCCACACTCTGTCGCTGGTTTGCCCGGTTTGTGAAGGACCACTATTGAGGCCAGTCTTTGATCTGAGGGCAAAATACCTTTTTCTCGACTCTCATCATACATATTTTTGAGGTAAGGAGCTATTTTAAGGGCCATTCCCTTAAGGAATTCAATGGGGATTCCGTTGGGTCCCATGGCCTTCCCAGAATTAATGGCAAATATGACTTTGCAGTTTTCTTCAGCCGTGATATCGGCGTCCAGGGCCGCTACATCGGCTTCTGCGAGCGTGGGCAAAGACATCTCCTCGAGGAGCTGACGAGAGACCTCCGAGCTGTACTAGAGTTATATACCGCCTCTAGATGATCCGCGAATGTTTCCGCTATTTCTTGGGGGTCTGTTATTTGTGTGCCATCCGCCCTTGAGAGTAGCGGGACCCATCTAGCTCCCTGATCTCGCTATTCCAGCCATGCCAGCATTTTGCCGGCTCTATCCCCAAGCTCGTAGACCCTGTGACGAGTCTGAAGCAGTCTCGCTTGGGCCTTTTCCCGTGCCATGGCTTTGTATTGTAATTGTTTAATCTTGAGCCTGTGGGCCATGTCGTCTGTAGGAGCTGCGTTGTGTTCGGACTCAAGAAGAAGCAGGTCACCTTCCATCTGAACCAACTGCTCGTTATGATTGCGGAGGTATCCGACTTTTAAGGCCAAGGCCCGTCCCTTAATGACTGCCTTATATGCCTCCCATATTGTGTTAGCCGAGTCCACCGATCCCACATTTTCAGTGAAATAGTACTCTGTGTGCTCAGCCAGGTCCTCTTTGATGTCTGGAATTTTGAGGAGCCAAGGGCTAATGACTATAGGACCTCCGGTGACCGACCGGTGAAAGGTGAGCTCAAGACTAAGCGGGGAGTGGTCAGAGATACCCCGTGGGAGTCCTCTAAGACGCTGAAAGTGGCCTGTATCTGCGGAAGAAGTGAAGAAATAATCAATGCGGGACATGCTATTATGGGCATTGGAAAAGTGTGTAAATTAGTATATACCTGGGTTTAATAGTCGCCATATGTCCACAAGTCTCATTGCGTGGGCAAAGTCAGCCAGACCAGTCCTATGGCGGGGAGACAGTCGCTGGGGGTGCCTATCAAGCCTATCGTCCATTGCCATATTGAAGTCGCCTCCCAGTATGATAGTGCCCTGGGGGAGATCAATCAGCACCTTACCCAGATCTTGTAGGGCCAACTTCCCCAACGCTGGTGGGAGATAAGCCGAAATTATATTCAACGGTTTGCCTTCCCAGATGGCCTCCAGAACTGCGAATCTTCCTTGGGGTCGGCCCAAGTATTAGTGGGTGTAAGTGCCAAGTTTTCCCGAATGAGAATGCCCGTACCCCTGGACCCAGAAGTGAACCCAGCATGGACCAAGAGTTTATAACCCCAGCGATGAAGAGCTTTACAGCTATTCCCCACCAGATGGGTTTCCTGCAATAAGACCAGGTCCGATGAGTGTCTTTTAAGATATTGCAGGACCACTCCTCTCTTGATTTTACTACCCAGACCATTCACTTTCCACGTCATGATTGATAGTGTTCTTTCCAGAGAATCTGTCATAGGTGGGGTTTAGGAGGAACTAATCTGGACGACCGCGTCGGTGGTGCCGACTTCCCCCAGGGGGTTCCCCGGGGGAAAGTGGAGCGCCCATACGTCGTTAGCGGAGTTAACCTCTTACTCGTCTGTCCTAGTAGACAACGGACACCATCTTGGGACCCTTGAGGCCCGCAAAACCATACACTGTGGGATGCTCTGCGCAAAAAAGAAAAAACTCTAACTATCGAAAGCAAGGGAGGCTGTCTCTCTGGCAGGACGATGTCCCCAATGTTCGGTACCCACACCGCCTCAGTCCTGTGTGGTGGCCCTCACTATCGCCTCATCAAGACCTCTCCATGCATTTAAGTTCCTGGCTTTCCTGCTGCCAAGATGTGAGGGGGCCTCCTCTTCCCCCGTGATGGGGGCTGTGATCGTGGGCCCTGTGCAGTCAAATATGGTGAGAGGGCCTATATCACGGGGTCGGCCCTAGGTGGATTGAGTGGATGGGCTCCTCTGCCAGTCAGTAGCAGCGTGCGTCCGCCGAGAGAGCACCTCAGTGCACAACCGTTCGCCGCCTCCCCCAGCTCGGTCGCACTGCCCTGCACTCAGGGGCTCCGAAATCAAGCAGCCCTCGGGGGGGAGTATGCGCCAGTTCGCCGTCCCGCCAGGTAGGCCGTACTTCAGGGGCCTTGCGCAGACGAAAGCTGTCCGCCGCGCCACTCCCACTGTGCAGCTGAGGGCTGATCAGCAATCCATGATCCACCAGCCATCAGGCATCACCTCCTCGCCTCTGCTGTGTAACGGCCGCCAGGGGACACCCACTCGAAGGAAACTGCAGGATTCAGAGGTCCGGCAGGTAGGCCCGGCAGCCGTGAACCTCGCGTGGTCGTTCCCCCCATCCGAGTTCCACCGCAGATGTACCTCAGCCGCAGCGCTCCTCTGTGTGTCTCCTCACCGCTCTCGATCGCCTCCTCCCTCAATTCGCCTCACGGGGGCCTCCAGCGAGTGTCGTGACCCTCCGCAGTCGAGGAGTCTCGCGCTCTGGACCCAGTGGCAGGGGTCCGTGGGTTTCACTCCGGGTTTATGCTCTTCGCCGCCTCCCAAAAGCCATCTTGGGTTTCCCGGAGCCTGGCGGTCCGAGCCTTCACCCCAGCTTTAGGATGAGTTATCGGGACTCACAGGCTGATCTGCTGTGTCAGACTGGATCAGGGAGAGTTCCCCAGTGCCTCGGAGAAATCTCCATAGCGTAGGACGGATACTGGTTCGGATAATGCGGCGAGGGTTACAGAGCCGCTTCATCAAGCGGCCATTCCCTTGCCCCCAATGCTGAATGTTTTAATGGTAGTGGAGGTTCTGGTCAATGTTTAAAATTGTGGCGTATATTTGTGGAATACTACCTTGATCCCACTTATCCTGGTGTGGTCAGCATTTTCCAGCCACCTTTTTTCTGCCTCTCAGGGTCAACGTGGCTTTCATCAGGACCAAGAAGAAAAGTGAGCATGCCGCTATGGCAGATGAAATTCTGATTTATACTTACAAAACCCTTTAAACATTGGAGATAATAACCTCTTGCGATTCATCCTGTAAAGATACATTTATGGGAAAACAACCTAATTTGTCAGGTAGGTAGTTCTGTGATTGAGTCAGGTAAAACATTATCAGTTTCTATCCCTGGTTCACATCTACAACGTATTCCTTATGTTTGATTATTTAAATGGAAAAATGTGTACATAGAGACAAATGTGTACACGCTTCTGGATAAAAAAGATTTCACAAGGACAGAACAAATACGTTTTTTTGCACAATAGGACAATACATTTAACAGATGTTACATATTCATTTGCATGCAGTGAACATGGGACTCCCTGTAAATACTAAAAGTAAGGAAAGGATAAAGAAAAAGAAAGTAGAGACTAACTTTTAGGATTGTAGCTAATAGCTACATGGGATGCTCCGAGGGGTTGGACCCTGTTGTCACAATCTGTAATGGCGAGATAATAGTTGTTAGAGACTTTGGATCCTGGCTAATAGTGTATACCTTTACACTAGTATCTCTCGTCAGGCTCCTCCCTGTATCAAAGTCCCCACTTACTTCTTCAAGGTGTCTCACCCACTAATCAACCTGTACATTCTCGTAAGTCCTGCATCTTGTGTGGGGACCTGAGAATTCACCTTAAGTACATTGTCAGGATTTCCCACCCGCTCTTGGAATTCATGTATGGCACTCATTGGGTGGTGGCTGTCTTCCCTGTTGTTTGGAGACTCCTGCCATCTGTACTCTCACTTGACCTAAAGGGGTGGGGATTGAACCACGACATCATAGAATACTGGTGCACATATGTACATACCATAGTTGGCCACATTCCCAAATAAACACGTCCCGTAACGGGATAGTGTTGATGTTTTCCTTTTTGGTTGCTATAGCGACTGGTATGTTGTATCTCTCTCTGTGTCTAGGTTGTTCCCAGTTATGATTAGGAAATAGGAGTGCAATCCCTTCTGTTGTACTTAGAATATATTAGAAATATTCACTCTGTTTTTATTTCTTATGTTTAATAAATTGATTTCTTTTTCTTCTGTTCCATAGTCTTGATAGTGAGCTCGTTCCTCTATGCCTGTTACTATAGGGACAAGGAACCTTGGTCTAGTATACAATGTGTGCTTTTTGGAAGCTGGGGCATCCTAGTGAAAGATGATTATTATCTTGTTATTTTCATCTTATTCCATGTTGTAAAGTCTCATCAGTAGGTGTCCTCTGATTCCCTCGGGGTTTATCATACTGTGTTCCAAGTCATGGTCGACTCTCTCCAGGACTATCCTGCTCCAATCGAGTAAACGTCACATCTACCACCACAGTTCCAAAGACTTGCATTGTATTTAAGACAAGCTCTGAGGACGTAGCAAAGATGGCACAACCATTCCAGGCATCTATGTGATTTAACCACCAACATATTTCCTCCCTTGATTCTAGTCTTAAAGGAATGACCTGTGAGTATTCCAAACCCCTCTGCAGATGCCTTGTCTTGAGAAATGCTGAAGGGCTCTATAATAAAGGGGGGTACCATAAAATAAACACTTGAATCGAGAAAGAGAACAGGCCCACCAGTCTTGCCAACTGGTGAAAGGAAATCTGCTGCTGAGCTCAATCATTCATCAATTCCCTTTTTATTGCCCTTCGCTTTGACTTTGTAAACAACTGTATCTCCTTTTCTGAATCCACCAGCAATGCCCAAAATTCCATCCTTTTTGAGGGAATAAATTATGATTGTCTGTTGATAATGAACCCCTATGATTGTATCAACTGTATGGCTGTCTAAACCTGCAACACTAGCCCCTCCTTCTGTCCTAGAAAGACCATATTATCCAGGTATATCATCACCCTCATCCCTCGGACTATGAGGGCCACTGACAGAGGTTGTAACAGCTTGATGAAGCACCAAGGAGTGGAGGATAACCTAAACGCCTGCCCTTGTCGTGGGAAGTGTAGATATTTCCTGTGCTGCTGACATATTGGTACAATAAATAAGCATCTTTTATGTACAGCTGGATCATCCAATCTCCCAGTAGAACACTCCTAAGAAATATAACCATCTCCGTCTTGAAATGCATGTAAAGTACATATTGGTTTAAATCTTATAAGTTAATCACCGGCTGATATTTGTTGCTCTTTTTCTGAACCAAAAAATATATTGCTGTCAATTCTCCTGTTGTGTATGAGACATAGCTCTAGTGTTCCCTTCTGCTACAATTCTTGTGTTAACATTTCTCCTAGTTTTTTCCTCGTTAAAAGCGTGCTGCATTCTACATTGAAAGAGGAAAATGCCTGTAGTGATTGTTTTTGTGCAGGAAGGTGCCTCTTCCTGCACAAAAATAATCTCCCCATGACGCAGGCATCCTTGCACCATGGTGCAAGGGTGCCTGCGCCGGCGCATGGCAGCGGTTTGTGCGCCAGCACAGGGGAGAGCACAGGAATGCGACATATCATTGTAAATTTGTCGCATTCCTGTGCTTTGGAAGTGCCGCAGCGTGACGTAGCCAAAGGGCTTGCGTTGCTTCGCTGCGGCACTTCTTTGTAGATCTGCCCCATTGTTCCATAATTCGCCCTTAAATAGGAGTTTTTCCCAATAGCAATGTAATTCCAAAATGAGAGTGAACCCGCGCAAGGATCACGCTCGTCGCCTGTTCTGAGTTTCTGACCAGAACTGCTTTTTTGCCCACTCAAAAGCGTTTTGTTTTTAACCAGAACACATTTTTCTGAAGCTAGACACATTTTTTTGTTGTCCTCTGTGAATAAGGTGACAATTTTCAGCTGTGATTTTAACTAGGGTCAACAAACAGACTCAATTTTCTAATGACCTTTCATTACAGTATTTTTCACATCGAACAGTAATATTTCGGTTTATAATTAAGCTTGATAAAGATGACAAGCCTCTGAGCCAGTAATGAAGAGCACACACGAATTAAAAAAATACAGCAAATTACACTATCTGATATTTGTGGATTCTGGGAAGAAACAGCAGGATTGCAAAAAGCATCACTATTTGGCAAAAACATAATTCCTGCCCTTAAATCTTGTTTATAGAGATTGATAGAAACAGTTATACCGTTTCAGGATCACTGCACTTAAATGGGTGTTGGGTGTCTGGTCGTGGGTGTATTTATTGTAACCCTCCTGAGGTTATCTCGGTTTTACTTCCTTTTCTCTCATTGCTCCACGAGGCAGTGTCAGCACATTGACAGCTGCACTTCACTTCACCCACAGTACATGCACATCACCTGCTGAAGCACCCACATTACTCAGAGCGCATGCACGTCATTCACAGCACACACACAGCACTGCCAACGCCTGCTTTAAAACCATCACATCCTTAAAGCTACATTTTCTGCTCATTGCAACTGTCTGCACTTTATTATCTTGGCACTTTCCCCAGTTTTTTATAAGGATAATGTTCAGGAATAAATGCTATCCACCTTTTTATTTGGGTCTGATGGATCCCTGTATTTGCAGCGTTCTTCCCAGAGGGTGAAGCTTTAGGCTGCATTTACATATGGTGCGTTCAGGATAGCGCCTCAACTGGCAGGTTTTAAGGCAGGAGAAGAGTGAGGCAGCTCTCACCTGTGCATCAAAAGTGCATCCTGAGAATTTAATAGAAATAGTATAACGGCAGCTGAGCACTTCAAAGGGTACGCATCGAGAGATAGCCTAGTCTCCAGTAGTATGTCAGGACCACCAAAGACCACCAGAGTCTGGTGATATTTGATGGTGCGACATACAACTTGAAGACTGTATATTTGTATTTGTGCCAAGAGGATTGCAACAATGCCATTCTTTCACTACTTCTATCTAACTTGCATGAAGAGAGCCCTGTGTGTTGCTAAAAATCTCCTTGCACTGGTGCTGCCAAGAAACAATTATATACTTGTTAGGAAATTGCGGCGTCCCAAGCTAAGAAAAAGCGCTCACTATTAGGAGTGTGTTAAAAAAGTGCCATGACATGGCGTTTTCTATTTTCCTTTTCCTTTTTGAGGTGGACAGCTATTTTGCTATTTCGAAATGCAAGCAATGCAAACCATTTGTCAAAACACATAAATGCAGGGCAGGGTAACAGATAGATGTGTTTGATGGGGTGGTTTGGCTCAGTGCTTAATTTGCAAAATATGAAGTCCGGGTGCTCATATTTTTGCAGGAGGCCACACCCACTTTACCAGCTCCACCCACTGGCTCCACCCACCAGGATGCCTGAACCCGAACCCCGAACATTAGCATTTATGTAAAACACCTAGATTAGTGAACATGGATTGCACATGCTTCATTACTTTCTTTTTAGTTTTTTGTCTATGATGCACTTTCTAGAAAGTACAGCAAGTCTGCCAAATACAACAGACAGCCTTGCCAATTACCTAGTGACCACACCGTCATCCGCTTCAGTCAACACGCATACACAGACGTCACCCAATGATTACACTGACACTTTATTTGTGGGTGAAGAACTGCTGCAGGTTTATTTCATACAACACAGTATGATAATAAAATTGGGTTATCTTACGGGCGATCCAGGGCAGGCAGCCCCTTGCTGCTCCGCCCGCCTGGTGAGCCAGCACACACGGTGGGTCGATGCCCGGCAGTGTGGCACATAATTATTTACAGATCATCCACTGGGTCACGTGATCTGTCTCCTACTCCCGCCCCTTCCGACAGGGGCGGAGCGTGTTGTGGCACACCCCCGGTTGGTCAGGCCCCCCAACCGCCCGAAGGACTAACGGGGCGCCGTCGCGGTCTTCCCAGAACCCCCTTCGGCTCCTGGACCTTGGCTCGGGCACCCTTACTGTGCCGGACAGGGGTACCCTTACTGTACCGCCTGTCGCAGAGGTACCCTTACTGTACCCGTCTGCATCCAGATCGCCCTGTAACTCCGCCTGCAACGCAAAAGAAAACATTAAAACATTCCAATAACGCGCTGTGCCTGACACGTGGGGTAAGTGGAAAGGGTGGGATAACGCGTGTCCAGGCTGGAGCGGCGCGCAGGGAACAGAGGAGGAACTGGGCGAGAAGGCCTCCTAAGTAGAGGGGGCAAGCCGCGCCCCCCGCCCTCAACGGCCTGCCTCCAGCTCCACACTATTGGGGGGTCATAACCCTAGTGGGCGTAGCCTCGCGCGCGAGGCAGCAAGGGGGAAGGCTCCGACGGGCGGCCACTAGAGTGCTGCCCTGCTGATGTCCCACTGCTTGGGACGCGGGCAGCGGCATAGTGACCACACCGTCATCCGCTTCAGTCAACACGCATACACAGACGTCACCCAATGATTACACTGACACTTTATTTGTGGGTGAAGAACTGCTGCAGGTTTATTTCATACAACACAATATGATAATAAAATTGGGTTATCTTACGGGCGATCCAGGGCAGGCAGCCCCTTGCTGCTCCGCCCGCCTGGTGAGCCAGCACACACGGTGGGTCGATGCCCGGCAGTGTGGCACATAATTATTTACAGATCATCCACTGGGTCACGTGATCTGTCTCCTACTCCCGCCCATTCCGACAGGGGCGGAGCGTGTTGTGGCACACCCCCGGTTGGTCAGGCCCCCCAACCGCCCGAAGGACTAACGGGGCGCCGTCGCGGTCTTCCCAGAACCCCCTTCGGCTCCTGGACCTTGGCTCGGGCACCCTTACTGTGCCGGACAGAGGTACCCTTACTGTACCGCCTGTCGCAGAGGTACCCTTACTGTACCCGTCTGCATCCAGATCGCCCTGTAACTCCGCCACAGCTCTGGGGAGGCTACCGTCGCTGCCAGAGCCCCCCTCTCCTAATAGGTGTTACTGATGTCCCTTGCTAGCCAGTGCCTCTTGTACGTCAAGCAGGAACATGTACATCCCTACCCTGGACAGGTGCACCCCGTCAGCCTCATTAATTTGCAACATTACTCAGGAGCCCAGGGCAGACTAACAAAGGATGTCTTTTGGCCCCACTGCCGTTCAGCTTAGACGTTACTGGTGTTCCTAACTTTCTTAGCGATGCCACTGCAGATCTTCCAAACGTAATTATGGGAAGATCTAGCACCTACATATGGAGCCAGAACTGAACCATAGCTGAATTCGTCAATCCAGCGATTCCCTTCGTATCCTAGCACGAAGAAGGTTTTACTTTCCACTTTGTCTACAAAGGTGATGCATAGATAGCGTCATGGTTCCTGAATTGCTGCTGCTGCTGCGAGGGGTGCATGATTTCTCAGCAGGACAAAACATTTCAACGTAACTGCTAACTGGACGGCTTTTATCATGACTCCGGATAAAGCCAATGTGACTGACTGAGCTGCCGAAGCATACATCTCTCAGCTCGAGGACTAAATTTGTGAACGTATCCCACCTCCCTGGCTCCAAGGAGAGGCTGAGCGAGAAGAGCCGCACCTAAATCTGTTTCTCAGGCTGGAAAATATGGCATGGGTAACAAGGCATTGGTGAAATTGGCGCTTATGGACCTGCAATCCTAATAAGATTTTCAATTGGCCAAATTAGGTGCCTTCCTGGCTTGGAATTGTGTTCCCAACAGCTACAGCACAATAAGCAGGGTGAAGGTAACGTGTGAGTTAACCACTTTACCTACGTATATAAACACAAGCTGACATCACCGGTATCTCAATTTTCTTCCTTACACAACTTATTATCCTATTGTTTACTACAAACTGACCCATATCTTTAGCAACATCTTGTTTTAGCCTTTCTACTTGCAAATTACGTTACATTAAATTCGACGATAGAGTCGTATACTAGTCCCGCTGTGTATCCCAATCTTTTCTTACTCTCCACTGGGACAGCGTAACCACTTTCCTTGCTTGTTGAATAGAAGCTAGCTTCGGGACTTTATTGCTGCTGAAAGGAGTTAATAGGTTTGCCTACAGTCCATGTTATACCGTTGTTGCTGTGCTATAGGTAATTCGTTGCACCGACATCGTGGCTTGAAAATGAAACGTCTTATTTTATCAAATAATAAGTTGTGAGCCCCAGTGATGATTTCGTTCATATCTTCATAGTTGGCAGTGCCTCTATCTCGCCAATACCTGGGTCACGTCCGCCTTAAATGACGACAATACATCTGGCTTTTCCGCTAGCCTTGCCCATTAACCTGTCAAATGTCTGTGGAGAGCAGCACATCTCTGGTCATGCTCATTTCAGAAGGTGTTAAGCCCTTTCCATTACTAGAAAGTTTAAGTGCACAATTCAAGAGGTATGGTCGCTCTCTGCTCTCTCAATCATCACCATGTAGCTGAGGGCATGCCATTCACGGGAGTCTGGTTGAAGTATGCACAGGTCATTGCCACTCTCCCGCGTGCAGTGCTGTGAACCATTTGAAGTAGTTCATCAGATTCAGCCAGCCACCCCCTAGGTGGAGGCTTGCACTCCCAAACTTCTGCTAGTGTAAAACCCGGCCACACCTCCAGTGCAGTGAGATTTAGTAATTCACGACACTGACAACCCCAGGGGCGATATACTGGGCTGTGTAAATGCGGCCCAATACCACCATGAACAATTAGCTTGGTGTGGATGGGTGTTAACCTAGGCTGGCTGAAGGCAAAACCTTTGACAATCACTCCTGGCAAGATGTGCCAACGCAGGTAGAATAGGAGTTGTCCAGCCCGCCTTACTTCCTTTCCCAGTTCGACACAGGTCGAAGAAGAATGCCCCTTCCAGCCCGCCTTACTTCCTTTCCCAGTTCGACACAGGTCGAAGAAGAATGCCCCTTCCAGAAAGGTCATGGCCTTATCCCTGAAGCCTATCCATAAAGCATTCTACCGGAAATCTTCAGCATTGCTTAGTAAAGCTTTTTCTGGTTCCACAATTGTTTGTGGTCGATATGCTCTCCCTCAGTTTGCAAAATCTTAGCTAATCGTACGCCTGCCTAATTCCCAGGGCTGTCTGGCTTAATGCTGGAAATGCCCCACCAAACGTAGCCTTGCATAGAAACTTAACTTGGTTGTCTCAACTTTCCTTTTAGAGCTAGGAATGCCCCCCGTGCTCCTTGTGCTTACTTAGTTGCCAGCACACAATGCACTTAAATGTCCTCTGGCCCTGGTGCCTATCAAACAACAGTGACAGCCTCTGTCACCTTCATACAATACATAAACAAACCTCACAGGTCGCAGAAGCGGCAAGCCAGGCTAAGTCTCGGTAAAGCATGTCACTCTATGCTTTCCCTGGCCTCCCTGTGGAACAGGGAGAATAACCTCAAAGATGTTAAGTATGATATACAACCCCAGGCCTTCCGCCTGTCTCAAAACAGCTCATGCTGCTGCCTATCCTGTATAGACTAAGCTGCCACTATGACTGAGTTGCAGAAAATATCACACCAGCTGTTTCCGAATAGCAAGGCTAAAGATAAAAGGCAGCCACATCTCTTGACTTAAGCGTGGAACTCACAAAATACCTTCAAGATGTTATGTATGACACACAAAACCCAGGCCTACAACTTGCCTCAACCCAGCACAGGCTGCTGACTTTTCTATAATACTAAGCTGCTACTATGACTAATTTGAGTGAAACCTTACCCCCAGCTGTTTTTAAATAGCAAGGCAAAGATGAGAGACAGCAGCATCTCTTGACTCAAGCGTTGAACTTACAATAATAACATTGGTCGCTCAATTTGTGTTACACCTTTGCACAAGCTGACCATTGCATCATGGTTGAGACTGGGTTTTAGGCTGAACCTTGACATATTTGTACACCTGCTGCCAGGGAACATATATCTACATATATACCTTCCCTTAGCGGTTGCACCACTTGGGACACAACTTCGTCCCTTTGTACCCACCGGCATGGAACTAATGCCCACGAGATTCCCCCCTAGTACCGGATAATCCTAATAAATGCTGCATTTTGGGCCAAAGATACCAGGGAATAAATACAAAGGGGGGGCTCTCGAGTGCGTGTGAACCCATGTCATTGCGATTAGTAACAGTTGCTCTGTTCGAGCTAGAACATGCGACTTTATTCATTTAATCAATTAATCGGCAAAGCATGCCATTCCCTAACTTGGACATACACACAACCGCCTCTAGTGTCCTGCAATACCAGCTATCCCGAATCTGGCTGACAAAAACTACCATTGGCCCAAAGCTAAACTAGTAAAAACTATCACCCTGGCCCCCCAAACCTTTCCCAGGGAACTGGAGAGAAATGAACTCAATTGCGCAGGGCAAGAAATACCAGAAGTTACTGCTGACCACGTTTCCCTGACCACACTCTCAGATGCATTGAATTAGTTATATAGTGCCACTCCTACCAGTGTAGGGTGTCCCCGAGCTTTGCATCTTACACAGAATCCGCCGAGCCAATCAATCATATGCATGTGAATCAGTGTATAGGAAATGTAACCTGTGCCAAAGGACGCAAAGTGTAGGAGATACATGTCATCCCTACTGGCAGGCAGTTCAGTTCAGGGCTGCTTGGTGTGGTGAGGCCGTGGCCCCGACAAGGACTGGGTCAATATATAATTTAATAAATGGCGGCCCCCACGTGGGTGTAACCGCGTGCACGGCAACCAATTCCCCCATGTCTATTCTCAATCAGGGTGCGGATACTGTAAGGATGCGGGATAGCACCATACCTCACACCCAGATGTTCAGAGTACCATCGAATGCTACCAATCCCACTGCTGCAGACGCCATGCAACGCAAGCGTGTCCTATTTGTGTTTGTGCATCCTGGGAGCAAAAACGGGTTTGGGCTTCGATGCATACTTTCTGTACTCGTGAGTGGTTTCCCATCGTACGCATGTCAAATAACAAAAGTCAAGCGTCGACCGGAGGACAAAGTGCAACCGGAGATTACCAACCGCGCGGCCCGGGAGCGCCATGCAATATGCTCAGTATCCCTGTGTTTTGAAATTGAAAGAACCCTTTTAAAAGTTGGTCCACCTGTACTGGGAAACAAGGCAAGCCTGTACGCGATACATCCTCGGTACTACCGAAGACGTTTATAGGCCCCAGGGTCTCCCCAAAGCTGAAAGCTGTACAATCCTGTGCAATTCATGTGCATGGGCTGATAAGAACAGTGGGTGTTTGAGAGCTGTCTGTTCCCTGTCAAAGGGAAAATTAAACATTCTGACTTTGTTATAAAAGAGCTCAGCGCATTGAAAGCTTTACAATGAGTGAAAATACAATTTCTTGCGTCCCTGGGTGGGCTTGAACCACCAACCTTTCCTTTAAGAGCCGAACGCGCGAACCGATTGCGCCACAGAGACCGATGCCTCAAGCATTGGCCAGTACGGGGATCGCACCCGCCACCTTCGCGCCACTAGCACCACGCTACAACCAATCGAGCTAACCGACCAGGCCAGGAAAAACAACTAGCTCAGCGCACTGAAAGCTCTATAATCCGTTTAGAAAATACAATTTTGCGTCCCTGGGTGGGCATGAACCACCAACCTTTCCTTTAAAAGCCGAACGCGCTAACCGATTACACCACAGAGACCGATGCCACAAGCATTGGCCAATACGGGGGTTGCACCCGCGACCTTCTTGCCACTAGCACCACGCTACAACCAACCGAGCTAATCGACCAGGCCAGGAAAACCAACTAGAAGTAACATAGTCGAGGAACTTGGACACCAAAATTCAACCTGACGTTTTCGCCTCCACAAACGGCAAGATCGGATGTCCACAACACGCCAGAGGGTACACTTACAATGTGCTGCCAATGCCCATTCGTGCAGGCCCGGCATATACCCCAAAACAATCTCACAATTCAGAAATTGAGAAGGAATTACCTGGGATATTGTCCAACAACTCGCACATATGCACAGATTGACCAAGACGTTGACCAGAAATCGATGGAACAATGTTATAAAGGGCAAAAGCTTCCCCCGTGGAACAAGCATTCTGAACAGCAGACCCCCAAACTATGAGCGTGGTCGACAGCAACCAGCCAGCTACATCCCACAGACACTGCATGTATTCCTGCCACCTTCGACATTTCATTAGAAATTTAACTTTTCTTTCATTCCACACATGTTGTGTTCTAGAGATGTTGCCAATGCATTTCTCACTAATGAGTACTTCATCAGGGGCTTTTACAACGCACTGTTAAAACAGTGAATATTTTGTGAGAAAGCCCTGGCTATCCATTCACAAACTTCACCTCGTGCATTTCAGAACTGGGGTGGAGTTAGTGTTGGATGAAAAAACGAAAATGCAAATTCCACTGAGTATTACCCTAAATTGTGAAACATGCCGATTACCTGTGTCACAATGAATAATCTTACCCAAAAACGTAACCGTGAAAACATAATATGTGGTACTTTCCACCCAGTTTGTAACACCCATTCCACGCACTGTGCGAGGCTGACACCTGTTTAAATCATGCTACAACATATATATATATATATTTCATTTGTAGTAAATCTCATTGGCTACCATTTTGTATAATCACGCTTTACGCACCCTGAGGCCGGACCTTATGCCATGTAATAAACATGAATACTTTTACCCATCAGCTCTCGCGTCACAGCATGAAGGCATGTACCTAGAACCACACATAAAACACAGCTACTTTTGGCACACAGTGGCACGCATGCTATGAATTGTGGGTCAAATTTGCAACGGAGACCAGTACATTTGCCCACGCTTTGTGCAGTTTTGCTGCAATATTTCCGTTCATTTCACAATTAATAACAAATCGTCTGAATAGAGAACTCGTGGCATTCCTGCCGTCGCTACAAAAAGAAAGGTTAATCTATATCACCGTTTGAATACATTGACCTCTTTCCGCCGCGATAGCCCAGCCAACAAGATAACGATACTTTGACAAAGCGCGTGCAGACAGGCGTCTCAATGTCCATCCTCCCCATGGCAGGCACTCCGCCATTGCTGCCGCAAGCCCACATGGCACCGCATTACATCCACATCCCGGGAAAACAAGAAAAGAAACGAGGGCCACCTCGTCAAATATCGAAGCACACCTGCCCGGTCTAGATGAGGCGGGGTGCAGACGCGAACACGTGGGCCCTCTAGGACCACCGGCAAAGCGCCTCCCCCCTCCCCCCCCCAACGTATCCTGATAAGGCGCTGGATAGCCCATAACTACAAAAAAAGGGGGGGGGGCACCGCTTATCAGATACAAGTAAATACAGCCCACGCACTGACCATCGACCCGACACACACCCCGCAGGCGGCGTATAGCCTCTGCCCGAGCGTCCCCGCAGTCAGGCAACAAATCGATTTCCTGCTCGCGCTACCGTAGTAATGACACATGCGGAGGCAGCGAAAGCAGCGGAGCGCTTCCCACGAGCACCGTATTTAAGCTACACCAGCAGGCACGCAAAATAACCCCCACTGCAACCATTAGTGTTGCGCCGTTGCCGAGACCCCCGCTTGCTGCCAAGCCGCGAACACCGGTCCCCCAGAAAGCGTCGACCGCCAAAACCAGCCAGCAACCCCACCACATATCGCTGCACGGGTACCGCCAAAGCAACCGGATGGCCCCGCCTGTAACCGGAGACAGCGACTCAACAGTTAAAGTAGGCAATCCTCACATATCTATGTAGCGCGAACTCGATTCGAGGACAACGGGGCACCCCACTTCGCTCCTCATTTACAGTGGCTACGGCACAATATGTCAACGCGCTTTGCCAATAAACAGCAATTCCCGATTAAACCTTAACAACAATGCCACAGTGCCTCGATCGGAGCGCGTCCCCACAATTGGCCAGATCGGACACTGAGCCGGCGGACTCGAACCAGGCTGTCCCGCCACACGGTCCGCCACCATACGCCCTCCTCCCCGCACAGGCCGCGAAAAACATTTCCCGCCGCCATCCACAAAAAACCGACCAACTCAATAAACTCTGCTGCCCAAAGAACTACACTCACCGAATACCAAAGGCACGATGAAAACCCGGTGTGCAGGGCAGCGAGGAGAACCCAGCGCTGGGGCGACACCCGACGTGACGAACGGCGGGAAAATAACGCGTGTCCAGGCTGGAGCGGCGCGCAGGGAACAGAGGAGGAACTGGGCGAGAAGGCCTCCTAAGTAGAGGGGGCAAGCCGCGCCCCCCGCCCTCAACGGCCTGCCTCCAGCTCCACACTATTGGGGGTCATAACCCTAGTGGGCGTAGCCTCGCGCGCGAGGCAGCAAGGGGGAAGGCTCCGACGGGCGGCCACTAGAGTGCTGCCCTGCTGATGTCCCACTGCTTGGGACGCGGGCAGCGGCAAAGCATCAGGGGTGTGTGCGTATGTAAATGTGCGTGTGTGTGTGTGTAATCACAGAGAAACAGAATTTAATCATGGTGCATTGGGGAATGTGACCTATGTGTAGCGCTACGAGAACCCAGCCTGCAACTAAAAGCATTGCGAATATGCAAGTTATTTTAAAATAAGGGCAATTGGTCAGCAACCTTCCATTTTAAGGGTTTCCATCAGTTTCAAGATCCATTTAGAGCTTCTCATTGCTAAAAAGGTTGTATTTCATTTACTTCATTGCTTGGTTTTATTCACAAGAAAGTGTGACTTTCAGTGCCACACATTTGCCAGTTTAATGTCACTCATAAGTACGTTGAAACCACAATTGGAATGTTATACGTTGCAATCTGAAAACTTGGCTGCTATGGTACAGTTTAATATACTGATGATTTCCACCTTATAACATACATGCCTTACTTTTAATACAGGAGATCTTTTCCCAGAAGGACATTAACTACACTGTCCTCAGCCCTGCAGGATTTTCAACTGACTGATTTTTTTCAACCCATACAAGACTTTCAGATCATTGTGCTTATTCACGTACAGCCTCTCACAGAGGCCGTACTTTTAGTACAAACGTTTTTTTTTTTACCCACACAGGCCTTTTTTCACAAGACACCCCACCTTCCTTTAAGCCTCTTCCTGAGGTCAGGTCATCCTTTTTGGGCTCCTGCACCAATTGGAAAGAAGCGAGACAAAAGGAGTCTGTCGGGATTCAGGAGCCCCTCAGAGAGAGAGGGAGTCCTTCCCCACACCGCCCGCAGCCCGCCTTAGCACTGCACCCACCATAGTCTTCCCTCTTCATCTCCTGGCTTCCCCCCTTCCCTTATATTTTACGCCTCTCTGGCATGTTCTCCCTTTTACCCCTCGGTCTCCTTCTTTGACTGAGCTCCCTCAGCCAGTACCTCTCTGGCGGTCCTGTGGCGGGAAAGTGCGCAGTTTGGGTGGGTCTGTGAAAGGACTGAAGTTCCCGACTGACGAGAGACTACCTGTTACAACTCCCTCCCTGGCGCTATACTGTCTGCTATAGATCTGCCTGTGTGAAGTACAATGGGTGTCACTTCTTAGATAAAGCCTCGCAGAGCACATAGTGCTTTGAGGCTGGTCTTTGAGGAACAATGGGTACACTGTCACCGTGAGTGCAAGGCAGCTCCTCGAGGCGCATGTAGTGCTTTGATTCCAGTGTTTCTGATGTACAGTAACACTTACACAACAACACTTAAAACACACTTTTTTTCATAGTAGCACCATGACAGTAATACTCGTCGTCTCACCTTTGACCTGCAGCTTCGGGGGTACTGTCAGGAGCAGACCGCTGGTGCTGGCAAATGGCTCCTCTATATTTCTACCTCACGACGCACGCACATGCAGTGTACACTGCGCATGACTGGACACACACAATACAGTCTGTGACGGACCAGAATTGTGAGGATCCAGACTACCTAACCCTTGCTCGCGCACGCCACCCATTAGCCCGCCCGGTCCTCAACCATAATTAAACAATGGGAGCAACATGCTCCTTGAAATGCAGGCGTGCAGTACTGACATCACTAACGTGATCAGTCATCATGCCTGGCCCTGGATAGGCGATCCTCTGGGCATGCCAGGCAGACATGCATTGGAAGTTTGGGACGGAAGGTGTTCAAGACAGGTAATTACATGAATACATTTATTTTCAATAATAACTGAGCCCATCTCACAGGGGAGAAAATCAATAGCCCTGGTCTTGTCAGATAAGTGCCGGTGTTAAGCACCGGAAAGCACCGGCACAAATTAAGCACTGGTTTGGCTGGTAATGATGAAATACAGACTCATGTTATAAACTTTGTGGAAAAAACATGCAACCTTGCCTTTGATGCGCAGTAACGTATGTGCTCTTGCTGTAAACTTCACGAAAGACATCCCAGCCTTGCCTTTGATGCGCAGTAACATACGTGCTCTTGCTGTAAACTTTACGAAAGACATCACAGCCTTGCCTTTGATGCGCAGTAACATACGTGCTCTTGTTGTAAACTTTACGAAAGACATCCCAGCCTTGCCTTTGATGTGCAGTAACATTCGGCTCTGGCAGTTAACTTTACGAAAGACATCCCAGCCTTGTCTTTTATGCGCAGTAACATACGGGCTCTGGCTGTAAACTTTACAAAAGACATCCCAGCCTTGCCTTTGATGTGCAGTAACATTCGAGCTCTGGCAGTAAACTTTACGAAAGACATCCCAGCTTTGCCTTTGATGTGCAGTAACATTCGAGCTCTGGCAGTAAACTTTATGAAAGACATCCCAGCCTTGCCTTTGATGTGCAATAACATTTGGGCTTGGACTGTAAACTTTGCAGAGAAATCCCAGCCTTGCCTTTGATTCGATAGCTGCTCTTGTGACCCATGGGTTAGCAGATGTGTTCCACGTCATGCAGTTAGTTTGGTGACAGGCCAGAAGACCCGACTGCCCTAAGGAGCTCCCATTGGGAAAACCTATAATCAGGAGACAACAGTTTTCATGCAAAGACATCAAACAACACCAAGAAGCAGAGTCACCTTATATGTGCTAAAATGCAGTATTTGACCTACTTTTTTTTCAAAATTGTCTTGTGGGGTGGAGAACCCCCGATCCTCCCCTTACGTTAGTCAGCTTTGCTCACTCGTGACATAACACTAATCACCAACATTTACACCCATCACTTTGTAAACTCATCAGTCGCCATCGGGCTCAAACTCAGTTCAAACCCCTTGTAGGGTTCTTGGCGCCTCTACTCAAGAATGCCACAGTCTTGGCATCCAAGACCACTGTCATTAATAATCGGTCTTGGGCATTCTGCCCTTATTTTGGACCTAGTGACCCCGCCAACTGGCCTGATTTAAAAAAAATTATATTCATCAACAAAAGGCACGAACCCATTTAGCTAAGTCTGGGTGTTTTTATCAGGACAGGCTCAAACTTAGTTTTGGCTCCCTCATCCAAAATCAGCTTGGTTTTCTGTGCCCTCTTTTCAATTTTTTCACAACATTATTACCATCATAAACTTTATTGTAGTAATTATCATTATTATACCTGTTGGAATAAAAATGCTTTTAGCTGAGTTCTCTGTATATTGTACGACTTAAGTTTGCCTTCGCTGCACCATTTTGTATTCAGCCGCTATTTTGAGCCATGATCGAAACTAACTTCTGTCTCACTCTGTCTGCCTCAGCACAAATCAGCTGCAATATTTTTTTGTATTTCTCCAAGGTTGAGCTTCGCATACCTTTCTCACTAGATAGGCCTGCTCCCATCCTTAGAGTGGCGGGTGCAGGCAAAGTAACTTTGATGCTGAGATAGCATGTACCCGGTCCAGCTACCAACTGGAAATTTCCAGTGTGGGCGTGTCTTTAGTGGCTCTGAAAATGTACATTATGTGTTACCATGTTGGCAGAAGTCAGTCCCTCTGCAGCAATCTAAGGAGGCTGTTCAGACCGGACTCCACTCGAGTGTACTTCTAATAAATACCTTTGGTTTGTATTCTCTACTGTCTGACCGACTCTTCATTTGTGAGGAAGGCTGAGAGGTGGTCGCGAGTGACCCGGGTGGCCCTAATCGGAACACTTCTTTCATTTGGCGCCTGAAGAGGGACCCCATCGGGTGAACCATCCTTGCCTGCGGACGGGTGAGGAGAACGGGCCTCATCGGGTCGGACGAACGGACCGGGGATCCCTGCACGAGAGAGTCTTGTACTCGCAGCTGCCCCGTTTGTCTGACCGGGCAGTGCCTTGTCTAGTGATCATCCCGACTGGGGCCCTTGGATCTGACCGTTTGGTCTGAAGAGTAGGTAGTGGAGAATAAACTCGTTTGACGTGTGTGCACCAGGTGAGTTTTCTTTGGTTCTTTGTGGATAAGGCGCCATTTTGATTTGTATTTGACACGGTCTGAGGACTGTCTTTGGACAAGCGCTTGATTGTTTGAGTTCTTTATGAACATGGTACCATTTTGATTTGTATTTGATGAGGTCTGAGGGCCGACTTTGGTAAAGATATTTGCAAATATCTGCTAGGCATAAATAGTGAAGTTGTTTTCTTTTGAAAAATGCCGTGCCTTAGTTAGGTGTTTTGTTTGGGCTGTCGTTTTTGTTCTGCTGATGCTCAATTGGAAGAAAGTCAGCCAGCGCCTCCAAAAGGCATGTAAAACATGGCCTTGGCCCTATTATCTTTAGTACGCTATGGCACAAATATATGAGGGACAATGCCGAGTTGCAGTGGCCATTGACGGGCACTTTTGATGAGAAGAAAATTTAATTTCTACAGGAGAAATTGTTTGCGAAAAGGAGTAGGCAGTCAATGTTTGATTCCCTCAGAACATGGCAAAAGGAGGCTAAACAGAGACGTATAAAAGCAGAGAAAGAGGCCCGGAAGGGGAGAATGCAAACATTGACTCAGAAAGCTGCAGCGCATGATAGAGAGAAAATAGAAAAAGGAACAGAGTGTGCTGATAGCAAGTTTTGATTACAATGTGAAAAGTCTTATGTTGCCCGAGAAGAAAATTATACATTTGTGGAGGAATTGTTAGATACTCAACCTCCACCTCCATATGCCCAGCAGAAAATATACCCTGCCATATAACAGCCTCTGTCATCCCTTCCTCCTGTCTCTGCTGCTTCTGTCTCTTCTGCCATTGATAAAGTTGTTTCGGCCACAGCGCCTCCTGCCCTTTCTTTGACTTCGCCTTCTGCGGCTACGATGACTGCCAGTCTCCCTGCTGCGCCTATTGTTTCGGCATCTCACTCGCTAGCCCTCACACCTATGACACAGTCACCAGTGACATTAGTGCCTGTTACTTCTGTTGCTACTCCTTCCCTGTTCCTCCATTCCCCGATATTACTGAGCAGCGGAACGCCTGTACGTGGACTAGGGGACGGAGACTGGGCGACTGCTAGGGAGCGACTGGGGTGGATATTGATACGATCTGATGTGGGAGAGGAAGAGAAAAGGGTGGTAGCCAATCAGGCTGCTCAGTGGGCTCGTAACTCCATTTACATTGTGGAAGATGTGTGGAGTGTGATGAAATATCATGAGCAGTAGTTTGTGCAGCAGAATGCCCTTAAGCACATATCGGTTACTTTGATTGGATTGTGGAAGCAGTGTTTCAGTGATTTAGCACCCCAGGTTATTTATGATATTATGGACCATGTATATGCTGCTAATATGGCACCTGGCGAGGTTTTTGGTAATGTCGCAACGCTGGTCACTTATCAGAATAGACTGCTTGAGAAGAGTCCGAAGACAGTATCCCAGTTTCCGATGAGGGAAGTCCACCCCATATATCACCCTGAATTACCGGAGCTATGGGATCAGCAGTATACTGTTATTAGACAGAGGGTAGATGCCTGTTTCCAAGAACAATGGATTTACACTCTGTGGAAAAGGAGTGAGGTTTTGTCCCTTAAGACTCAGCTACCTGACCCTAGGAAAAATCCTACTCATATTATAAGGAATTGACTGAGGCCGCTTAATCGACAGTGATGACGCTTGCAGATATTGAAATGTTCTTTGGTTTACTGGTGCCCGTTGATATTTGGAGACAGGTGCACACACAGGACCATGTTGGGGAATTGGGTGGTACCTGGGATCAGATTAAAGCATGGGACCAGGAGAGGAAGCCTGGGGAGAAGCCTAAAGCTGAGATATTAGCTTTGCCTGGCTGAATTATTACGTATATTCCACAGATTGGGACAAGTTAGCAGCATGTCGTCAGAA
Organism: Triturus cristatus; assembly: GCF_964204655.1. Lineage (NCBI taxonomy): Eukaryota > Metazoa > Chordata > Amphibia > Caudata > Salamandridae > Triturus > Triturus cristatus. The sequence goes on along the minus strand of NC_140584.1, from coordinate 825,008,466 downwards.
GAAAGATGAGAGTGTGCCTGATTTTTTCACTTGGTTTGAAGGGGTGTTTTGGTATTTTGGCGGACAGGATTTGTTGGTGGAGGGAGGTGTCCGATTGTTCGGTAATAGATTTGTTACGAACCTGCTTCCTGAGATCGCGACTCGGTTGCAAGCCTCGGAGAGCACCTGGACTACCTCCTCCCCATCTGTAATATTGAGTATGGCGCAGTATTATGAGCACAGGGAAAATGAGGAGAAGGAGAATGTGGAGAAAAAGCATAAAGAATTGAAGACAAAGGTGTTGTCGCAGCAGGCTTCTCGAGGGAATAGTAGAGGTCGTGGTAGTATGGCCTGGCAACTTCCTCATACTAGCCGGAGTACTATGCCTGTAGGGCTGAATCAGTGGGCGTATTGCAAAGAGGAGGGACATTGGCGTAGTGAGTGTATGGTGTTGTTGCAGAAAGTCGCGGCCCCTATAGGACAAGGTTCTCGTGGACAGGGTCGTGGTGCTGGTGGACAGGACAGAGGTCAGCAGTTCACAGCCTCACAGGACCGTCCCGATAGTAACTACTTCGATGACAATAGGGGCAGACAGTATTATCATGATGATAATGACATGGACGAGGTGACAGGAATGTCTCACAGCTAGAACAGCCAGGGACAGAGTGAGGGACCAGTTCAGATACCTGTAGATCAGCGTGGGCCTTATGTTACTGCAGATTTGCATGGCTCAGCTAAGGAATTTTTGGTGGATGCAGGTGCAATGAATAGCTCTATCTCTCGTTCACTGGTCCCCGGGGCAGCAATGTCTGGCCATATTAATGTTTCGGTAGGATTTTCTGGTGTACCGGTTGTGAGCCCCATTTCCAAACCTCTTACACTGACTATAGGTCCTCTAACTGTGAATTCGCCATTTGTTTTTACATCTAATTGCGGAGAAAATCTAATGGGCTTAGATTTATTAAAGAAGTTGCATGCGACCATTTATTGTTCACCGGAAGGTATTTATATGACAATGGGTCCAAATGTGGTCAGCACTAAACAGTGTCTGTCCAAGATGCACCCCTCCCTGCTGAATTTAAGGACGTGCCACCCACAATGCCATTTTGCCTCGTATTCCTCAGTGCAAAATACTGCAAGCAGGGGAGCGAGCCTTGTTGCAGATTATACAGGAGCTGATTACATCAGGAGTTGTTGAAAAGACGACTGCTAATGTGTGTAATAGCCCTATTCTTCCCATTCTTAAGAGGGCACCTTCGGGTTTCTCTGATGATCATTCAGACGTTTATCGTTCCGTGATTTACTTGCGCAAAGTTAATAAAATAGTGTTTCCTCAGTTCCTGGTAGTCCTTGACATTACTGCTCTTCTGACGATGATTCCTTTCTCTGCTAAATTCTATTCTGTCATTTATCTGAACAATGCATTCTTCAGTATCCCGATCCATCCAGACAGCAGGCACTTGTTCGGTTTTACATTAGCTGGCAGAAGCTTTAGATTCTGTCGAGCTCCTCAGGGCTATACTAAGAGCCCTAGTATATATAGCCAAGCTTTAAAAGCCCAATTGGACTCCCTCACGCTTCCCTTAGGTAATTTCGTGCTCCAATATGTAAATGACCTTCTCATCGCTTCTGACACTGAAAAGGGTTGCAAAGACAGTATGGTTAAATTGTTGTTGCATTTGGCACACCATAGACATAAAGTGTCCCTTTCCAAATTTCAATATTGTCGACAGGAGGTCACCTACTTAGGTCACCTACTGTCGACGGAGGGTCAGAGATTGACCCCTGTGCGCATCAGTACCATTGTTAAAATGCCGATCCCTAAAACCCAGAGGGAGGTGCACACTTTTATTGGCATTACTTCCTATTGTCGTCAATGGATCCCTAACTACTTGTTACGAACAAAGCCTCTGCTGACATTAAGCACTAAAGATGTGCATGAACCCTTGCCTTGGACGCCTGAATGTCAGCAGTCTTTTGAGCAATTAAAAGTTGCGCTTTCCTTTGCGCCTGTGATTGGTACACCTGATTATGCGAAGCCGTTCATTCTGTACATACATGAGACGGCTGGTTGTGCACTTTATGTTTTAACATAGGCCTTTGAAGGTAAGCAACGGCGTGTCCTTTTTTTTCTGCTCTTCTTGACCCTGTTGCAAGAGCCCTTCCAAGTTGTTTAAGAGCGGTCGCGGCTGTGGCCGTCTCTATAAGGCAATCGGCTGGGCTTGTACTTGATACTGACCTCACAGTCATGGTGCCCCATGCTATGGAACCCTGAAATAAGACCAAAACGCAGCAACTCACCAGTGCACGTCTGACTGGTTATGAGCTAACTCTCTTTGCACCGCATGTCACGTTCAAAAGATGTGCCACTCTGAACCCAGCCACGTTGCTACCCCTCCCTTCTGAAAATGAGGAAATCGACAGACATGGTTATATCTTCCAGACGGAGGAAGAGACGAAAGGACAAGTAGACCTGACTGATGTTCCCTTATCTGACCCCCAAGGGGAACTATAGGTTGATGGCTCTTGTTTTAAGTTTCCAGATGGCGCTACAACTGCTGCATATGCGATCACAACACTGCACACTGTAGTTGAGACGTCAAAAGTTTCCTATCAGTCGGCCAAAGCAGTAGAACTCATTGCCCTTATACAAGCCTGTGAGTTGAGTGAGGGACTGGCTGTCAATATCTACACTGACATCCAATACGCCTTTGGAGTCGCCCATCATTTTGGGCGGCTCTGGGCAGAGAGGGGATTTCTCACATCCCATGGGGTGAAGATACAACATGGCCCCCTTATACATAGGCTTTTGTCGGCATTGACACTCCCCAAGAAATTAGCGATAGTGAAGTGTAGCACCCACAAGGCAATTACTGACAATGAGGGTATAGGGAATGCATTCAGAGATCAGACAGCTAAGAAGACAGCCCGAACGAAGTTGAAAAAGATCTTTGTAGCCGGTCCTGCTAGGTGGGTCCCCGAGATTACCATGTTTGAGGATACACTGCAAAGCGCCAAGGAGATACAGAGTGAGGCAACTATTGAGAAGTTAACGATATGGCAGGAAAGCACAGCACGTTTGGATGAAGATGGGTGTTGGACTGATAAGTCAGGAAAACAGAGATGGATGCTACCAGATGCATATGTTCTCCCCATTGTCACCATGGCGCACGGGCCAGCTCATATCAGTGCTATAGGTATTTGTAAGTTGTTAGACCCTGTATGGCAAAATGATAACATCCCGAAGACAGCCCCCCATATGGTCAAATATTGTATGGTGTGTATGATGCACAATCCTGGAAAGGGTACCCCTATGCCACCTGGCAATTTCACACCCCCTACTTTCCCTTTTGAGGTCCTCCAACTAGATTATATAGAGATGGATCAAGTCCACAATTTGAAATATGTGTTGGTGGTTGTTTGTGCATTCAGTAAATGGGTTGAGGCTTACCCCACGGAAGAAAAAACAGCCATAGCGACTGCGAAGGTACTCTTGAAGGAGCTTTTTCCTTGCTTCGGCTTGCCCCATTTGATTTGGAATGACAATGGAAGTCACTTCAATGCTAAAGTGATTCAGTTGGTGTGTGAGGAACTACATATCAAACAGAAATTTTATGCTGCAAATCGCCCCCAGTCAGCAGGTTTGGTTGAGAAGTACAATGGTACTCTCAAACTGAAATTGGCAAAGATTCAGGAGAGCACAGGGTTGCAGTGCCAGATGCTTTACCATTAGCCCTTTTGTCTACAAGAATGACAGCACATTCTAGGATAGGATTACCACCCTATGAGGTCGTGTTGGGGCGCCCGGCGCACGTTTGGGGCATCCCGCGACCTCGTCGATTTTCTGAAATTGAATATCCTCTGTTGGTGGATTATTTGTATGACTTAACTAAAAGTTTGCTTCTATTCACCAACAGATCCAGGAACATCTCCCACCAGTACCTGAGCAGCCAGGCCACAACGGCCTGGCGACTTTGTCTTGGTGCAAAATTTCCAGAGGAAGAGGAGTCTGGAGCCAAGGTGGAAGGGGCCAGTCCAGGTGCCCCTCTCCACCTGCACTGCTGTGAAGGTCGCCGGCTGAAAGAACTGGATTCATTGCCAGCATTGCTGCAAAGTGCCTCTACCCTTACCCTACGATCAGTGGGTATGTGAGGGCATCGGGGATTCCGAGTGTGAGAGAGTCCCGCGGTTCATCCCGTTTTCAGATGCCCAACTCACGTGGACCCAAATGGAGGATGAGAATGATGCAGTGTTGAATGCGGCAGTGCCCTCTGAGGTTCGGGCCATTCAGGAGCCACCTTCTACTGGCCCATCTGTGCCTGAGTCCCAGTCCATTAGCCTCTCTGTGTCTGAGCCTCCTGAGCCTCCTGAGCCACTCTTTCCTGACCCTTCTGTGCCTGGAGCAGTTAGGTACAATTTGCGCCCCAGACGGAGGAACAGTACACCAAAGGAAAAGTCAGATTAGCAGGGATGGACTCAACAAGTCAGGCAACAGTAGTGTAGGGCGAGACGAGATTGGTGCATTGTTCGGACACTGGACAGGATAGCTTGAACGTGTTCCCCTGGAGGGTGTACTTTATCTTGTACGACGTGGTATTTTCTTCAAGAGCTGGTCCAACTCTCCACCGCAGGTGCTCAACAGCGCCAACGTTGATGAACAATAGCAGTCTGCCAGCGAGGCTCTAATGGACGCTGGGAACATTTGTCTTTTGCCGTTAGTTTTCTTGCATTCTTTACACCCTTGGTTCCACAATTTATCCGTTTGGCCGACCCATTACTCAGGAGGAACAGCCATTCGCAGCACCACGTCTAGAGCGGGATGAGTCTAGTTGGTCTGGTTGGTCCATAAAGAGCAAAATAGTTTTTTTAGTGATCGTTGTGATTTTCTTAATAACAGTACTCGGAGTAGCATGGAGTAGCATGGTTCCTGGAGGAGAAATAATACCCAGGACATTCCCTGGTTGGTACAACGCCTGTTCCCCCAAACACATGTTTATTACTTTGGCCCCTCACAAAGGGGAACATTGCAAAACATATGTAGACAATGTATTTTTGCAACTGTTGCATCAGGCCTATGATACGTCTAATGCTACTAATTGTTGGATCTGTGGTTTACTCCGCTCAGTTACACATAAGAGTGATATCCTGTTATTGATGACATTATCCTATCTGCGAAGTTGTGAGGGGTGGATTGAACTGTTTACTATGGTGCAATATCACTTTCATTCTTCTGCTATGAATATGACATCTGCTGATTCTCGCACAGTGGTAGAATATATACATTTCTACCAAGGGTTTAATTCCACGGGGTCCGGAGGAAAAGGGGCACCGGGTGCATTGTCCCAATCAGCCTGTATGAATATATATATGAAGGTAAAGAATGAAACATGGCTTGAAATGTTAGATTTTCAAGGGTTCAATGCCACTGAATATTTCCGATCATTTCAAATACGTAATATTACTAAGGAAGAGGCGATGCCGGTGTCAGTAGCCAACACCACTGCTGGTTTCTGTGTCCAGGGAATAGGGAAGGTAAAAGTAGGAGGGAGCAATTGCAATTACACATATACATTGAGTATGATTATTAGCCTGCCTTTGCTCCCATCACATAATGTTTGTTTTGTTTGTGGGTCTCAAGCTTATGTTTGGCTTCCTAGGGTATGGTCAGGTACATGTTACCTCTCTTTCCTTCTTCCCCCAGTGTATATAGCACCATCCAATTACCATAAAGACCATTGATTGCAGGGTTGGAGTACATACCTGTCCCGAATCAAAAGGGTTATTAACCCAGAAGATATAGATCAGACAGACACCACTCTGCAGCAGTTTACAGATACCATGAAGGGTATTATACCCTTTTGAGGCAATATGTCCAATAGCCTCAACATTCATCGTCTCACAAGAGTTATAGAAGGGGTGATTAATACAATAGCTGGGATTTTGACAAATATTACAGCTGAGCTCAAGGCTGCGAGGCTTGTTGCCTTACAAAACAGGATGGTGTTAGACTTCATCCTTGTTGATTGGGGTGGGGCTTGTCACATCATTGGCAGTAGTTGTTGTGTATACATACCTGACCACGCCCCTAATGTGTATTCTGCCATACAGAAATTACATAGACTCTCATCTTACATACATCAGGAGAATGGCACTTGGACCCTCTCTGGATGGTTCTGGGGCTTGTTCGCGTCCTGGGGTTGGAAGATTCTCATTTTCCTAGCCGTAGTTGCTGGTATAATTTTCACCTGTTGCCTGTGCATACATTGTCTCCCTGCTTGCTGTGCTCATTGTGTAAAGACTCTAATGACCAAACCGAAGGTTCTAGTACCTGACACTAAGACAACAGCCATGATGATGCAGGATATACAAGATCTCATGTCAATAGATGAAGGCATTTTTGAGTATTAATACTGTCTATATTAGCTTGTAGTGATATGTATCCCTTCATCTATGATGTTATTTGTTCTTAGACAGTAACAAAATGCTTAGCTAATTCTAAAAGGAGGGTATGTTGGACTGGAAAAAAATGCGTTTGCCGAATTCTCTAATCACTGTACGACTTAGTTAGCATTTGTTGCGCCATTTTGTATTTAGCAGCCATTTCGAGCAATGATCGAAACTAACTTCTGTCTCATTTTGTGTCTGCCTCACCAAAAAGCAGCTGCTAATGTATTGTCTGTGCGTGTATTTCTCCAAGGTTGAGTTTTCTGTGCTAATGAATAGACCGCTCTTATTATCGCATACCTTTCTGACTGGATAAGCCTGCTCCAACCTCTCTGAGCGGCGAGAGCAGGCAGAGTAACCTTGACTGCAAGATAATGTGTGCCCGGTACCAAGATTGCAACCCATCCTTCTGTATCTCCTTTGTTCACCAGCTACTAACTGGAAAATTACAGTCTGGGCGTGTCTTCAGGGGTATTGGAAATTGACTTTATGCATTGCCATGTGAACTGAGGTCAGTCCCTCTGCAGCAATTTAAGGAGGCTGGTCAGACCGGGCTCCACTCGAGTGTACTTTCAATAAATGTCTTTGGTTTGTATTCTCTACTGTCTGACCGACTCTTCATTTGTATGGAAGGCTGAGAGGTGGTCGCGAGTGACCCGGGTGACCATAATCGGGTCATTTCTTTCACACTACAACTGCTGCATATGCAATCACAATACTGTACACGGTAGTTGAGACGTCACGAGTTTCCTACAAGTCGGCCCAAGCTGCAGAGCTCGTTGCCCTTATCGAGCATGTGAGTTGAGTGAGGGACTGGCTGTCAATATCTATACTGACAGTCAGTATACCTTTGGAGTTGCCCATAATTTTGGGCAACACGTGGCAGAGAGAGGGTTTCTCACTTCCCATGGGATAAAGATCCAGCATGGCTCCCTTATACATAGGCGTTTGTCGGTTAAGACACTCCCCAAGACATTGGTGCTAGTAAAGTGAGGCGCCCACAAGACAATTACTGACAATGTGGGCAAGGGGAATGCCTTTGCAGACCAGATAGCTAAGGAGACTGCCCGAACGAAGATGAAAAGGAGGTTTGTATCAGGTCCCACTAGGTGGGTGTCCAAGGTCACCATGTTTGAGGATATGCTGGAAAATGTCAAGGAGAATTAAAGTGAGGCAATGATTGAGGAATTAGCAATATGGCAGAAAAGCACAACACGTTTGGATGAGGAGGGGCGTTGGACTGATAAGTCAGGGAAATAGAGATGGATGCTACCAGATGCATATGTTCTTTCCGTAGTCACCATGGTGCACCGGCCAGTTCATATCAGTGCTAAAGGCATTTGTAAGTTGTTAGACCCTGTATGGCAAAATGATAACATTCCAAAGACTGATGCCCATTTGGTCAAATATTGCATGGTGTGTATGATGCACACTCCTGGTAAAGGTATCCCTACGCCGCATGGTAATTTTGCACCTCCCGCTTTCCATTTTGAGGTCCTCCAAATAGATTATATAGAAATGGATCGAATCAACAATTTGAAATGTGTGTTAGTGGTTGTTTGTGCATTCAGTAAATGGGTTAAGGCTTACCCCACCAAAGAAAATACAGCCATAGCGACTGCAAAAGTACTCCTGAAGGAGTTCTTTCCTCGCTTCGGCTTGCCCCCTTTGATGTGGAGTGATAACGGAAGTCACTTTAACGTGAACATCATTCAGTTAGTTTGTGAAGGACTACATATCAGACAAAAATGTCATGCTGCGAATCAGCCCCAGTCAGCAGGGTTGGTTGAGAAGTACAATGGTACTCTCAAACTGAAATTGGCAACGATTCAGGAGAGCACAGGGTTGCAGTGGCCAGATGCTTTACCATTAGCCCTTTTGTCCACAAGAACTACAGCATATTCCAGGACAGGACTGTCACTCTATGAGGTTGTGTTTGGGCGCACACAAATGTCTGGGGCGTCCCGCGTCCTCGTCGGTTTTCCGAAATGGAATATCCTCCGTTAGTGGACTATATGTATGAGTTAAATAAAAGTCTACATTCTATTCACCAACAGATCCAGGATTCTCTCCCGCCAGTACCTGAGGAGCCTGGTTATTATGTACTGATCCAGAATTTCCAGAGAAAGAAGTACTTGGAGCCGAGGTGGAAGGGGCAAGTCCAGGTGCTCCTTGCCACCCACACGGCAGTCAAGGTCACCGGCCGAAAGAACTGGATTCATAGCCAACACTGCCGCAGAGTGCCTCTACCCTTGCCCCATGATCAGTGGGTCAAGGATGGATTAGGGGACTCAGAGTGGGAGCAAGTCCCACCATTTGTCCCCTTTTCGGATGCCAAGCTAACGTGGACCCAAACTGAGGCTGAGAACAATGAGGTACTAAATGCTGCAGTGCCCCCGGAGATTAAGGCAATTCAAGAGTCTTTTTCCACTGGCCCCTCTGTGTCTGACCCCCTTTTTCTGTGCCTGGAGTAGCCAGGTACAACTTGCGCCCCCGACGGAGGAACAGTGCACCAAAGGAGAAGTCAGATTAGTAGGGATGGACTGCGCAAGTCAGGGTGTGCTTGCCTATGGTACCAACAGTAGTTTAGGGAGAGGCAAAATTGGTGCATTGTTCGGACATTGGACAGGATAGACCAAATGGGCTTCCCTGGAGGGTGGTACGGTATCCTGGACGACGTGGGATTTCTTCAAGAGCTAGGATCGAACAGCTCCACCGCCAGTGCTCAAGAGCGCCATCTTTGATGAACAATAGGAGTCTACCAGTGATACTCTGATGGACACCGGGAACTCTTGTCTTTACCATCAGTTTTATTGCATTCCTTTTTCCCTGGTTCCACTATGTATCCGTTTGGTCGGCCCATTACTGAGGAAGAACAGCCATTTGTACCTCCGCGCCCAGAGCAGAGTTGGTCCACAAAAAGTAAAATAATTTTTGCAGCAATAATTGCAATTGCATTAATATTTGTATCAGTGATATCTTGGTTCTTGGAGGAAAAGTATCCTGTATCCTCTTTGATTGGGACAACACCCATCCCCCCTGAACACATGTTTGTCACTTTGGCCCCTCACAAAGGAGAACACCGAAAGTCTTATATAAGGATAATGTGTTTATACAAATGTTGCATCAGGCTCATAATACGACTAACACAACTAATTTTCGGGTGTGCAGACTTCGTCCCTCGGTGACCCATAAAAGTGAGAACGTATTGTCCATGCCATTGTCCTATATTAGCAGTTGCGAGGGGTGGTTTGCATTGCTCAGTATGGTGCGTTCTCATCTCCAATTCTATACTCTAGAGAGAACGCGTACTGATTCCTGCATCATGATACAGAATGTATATTTCCATTAAGGACTCCCCCCGGTGCTTCCACAGGCCAAGAGCCATTTGATAGATTGTTCTTGCATGCACGCACACAAGGGGGTGAGAAATGGAACGTGGTCTTGAATGGAAATAGCTGATTTTCTGGGGTTCAACACGTCAGAATATTTCTAGTCTTTCCAGGCTCGTAATGTTACTGATGATAAGCCAATACCGGTGTCAGTGGTCAACACAACAGCTAGTTTCTGTGTCCATGGGACTGAGAAGATAACGGTGGGGCAGAGCAGATGCAATTCCACATATAGGTAGTTCGTCCTTAATCTCATCCCCTAATGTCTATTTTGTTTGTGGATCCCAAAGTTGTGTCTGGCTCCCAGAGGGATGGTCGGGCAGGTGTTATCTTTCTTTCCTCCTACCTCCCATGTTCATAGCTCCATCAAATTTCCACAAAGACCATTGGCTGCAGCGTCTGAGTGTATACTTGCCTCTAGTTAGAAGGGTTATTAATACAGAAGATATAGATCAGACAGACACCACTTTGCAACAGTTTGAGGATGCCATGAAGGGAATAGTACCTTTTTGGGGCCCCATGTCTAACAGTCTTAATGTTCGTCGGCTCACACGAGTTGTAGAAGGGGTTATTGATACAATAGCAGGAAATCTGACCAATATTACTGCTGCGCTCCAGGCTACGAGGCTCGTCACTTTACAAAACCGGATGGTGTTAGACATCATCCTAGCGGTGCCTGACACTAATGCCACTATCATGATGATGCAGGATGTAAATAGTCTTATGTTTATAGATGAAGGTATTTTTGAATATTGACAAAGCATATATCAGCTTGTAGTGGCACTATACATCTTATGTATGAGGTTATTTGTTTTAGGCAGTAACAAAATGCTTTAGGTCATGCTAAAAGGAGGGTCTGTTGGAATAAAAATGCTTTTAGCTGAGTTCTCTGTGTAGTGTATGACTTAAGTTAGCATGTGCTGCACAATTTTGTATTCAGCTGCCATTTTGAGCCATGATCAAAACTAACTTTTGCCTCACTCTGTCTGCCTCAGCAGAAAGCAGCTGCGATATTTTTTCGTATTTCTCCAAGGTTGAGCTTCGCTATACTTATGAATAGACTGTTTTTTTTGTCATCACATACCTTTCTCACTAGATAGGCCTGCTTTCACCCTTAGAGAGGCGGGTGCAGGCAGAGTAACTGTGACGCTGACATAGCATGTACCCGGTCCTGGGATTGCAACTCATCCATCTGTATCTCTTTTGTTCACCAGCTACCAACAGGAAATTTCCAGTCTGGGCGTGTCTTTAGTGGCTCTGAAAATGTACATTATGTGTTACCATGTTGGCAGAAGTTAGTCCCTCTGCAGCAATCTAAGGAGGCTGGTCAGACAGGACTCCACTCGAGTGCACTCCTAATAAATACCTTTGGTTTGTATTCTCTACTCTCTGACCGACTCTTCATTTGTGAGGAAGGCTGAGAGGTGGTCGCGAGTGACCCGGGTGGCCCTAATCGGGTCACTTCCTTCATACCAATCATCAACATTTTGTCCAATCATAAGGTATTGTACCTGGGCCTTCCATACACCCTAGGGGCGGCTCCTCCATTAGGGCGGAGGGGCATCGCCCCACTGCTTTCAGCCTACATAGAGAAAATGGCCTCCCTTCAGGCGCCCGGCTGAGCGCCGTCCTCACCATTCCCAACACTGCCATTGCAGCATTGTGATTGGCTTAGGGGAGGGAGGATGCATGCTTCCTTCCTCCTGTTCCAGGAAACCTCGGGTGCGGGACCCGTCACCCGGCCAGGAACAGAGGCAGCGCAGGTCCTGGTGAGGTAAGTTTAAAAAAAAAAAGAAATTCCAAACCCCCTCGCGATCCCGCCCCTTTTACCCCCACACAAGTCATGCGAGCGTCGACTGGGTGCCTTTAGTTACGGGCTCGGCTAGAAATGCTTTTTAAGTTTACCCCTGGTTTCAGCCTCAGACACGAAAGGAGGCTGTGCAAGGAAGCTTTCCTGGCTCAGCCTTAGATCTTCATCAGCCTCGGATCACAGGTTCCAAGTGCTTAAAACTTAAAACGCTACAGGCTACAGAGCCAGAGCTGCTCCGATCACGGCTAATTCCCCAGGGGAAGTGATTTCAAACTATTCCGCGCAACTGGGAGTGGACCTTTATTCAAGTCTGAACACAAAGAGGTCATGTTTAGTTGTAACTCTGGCTTTCATATCGCTGCGCCTGCTAAGTGAAATTTAAATCTCTATTGCAGTGCTCTCTGGTGCATTTTCTACTCCTCTCCTGTGCCATAATGTACATGAGAGGCTGGGTGTGAACACCTCTCCTTCCAGGATAGCCGTGTAATTTGCTATCCAGTCACTAACCAATAGAACGATCAGCTGCCTGGACATCTTGACAAACATTGAAATATCCGGCGCTGCTTATTTTGATGCCGTCAGAGTGTGTGGGACTGAGTTTCATCTCCGTGTTTCTGAAAAAACTTTACACCGGCATTTCTTGAGCTGGTTTCCAGATCTTCTACACCACGAGGCATATTAGTAAAACCTCTGTAGTGTTTACACACACATATGTCCCTTTATCTGGCCCGCGGGAGGGTGGCTCTGACAGCTGAACTGCTGTGGCATTTAATTATACTTGGTGTATGTGTGCGTCGGGAAAATTCCTCAAGGACCTATTCAGTGTTTTTCTGATGGGAAGAGATTGGAAGCAGCTGACCATGTGAGTTTTCTTGCTTAGAAGTTATCTAAGGGGGCGTGGCTTGCGGAGTCAAGATGGTGGATGCACTGTACGAGTGCTCCTGGACCCCTCCGCCATCCGCCCGCAATCCTTACCGTGAGTGAGTCATCTGAAGCAGCAAACTGCTGCTAACCCTCCACGGCACCGCCGGCTTTGATTTGGAAGTGCAGTGCCCCGAGATTCATCCTTCTGCCACGACGCTCTGGCCGGACCTGCCTCGCGGCCGAGATGGCAGCTCCTGCATCCTGCCTGTGCCACGGACTGCTCTCTGTGCGATCCGCCCGGTCTGCTGGCGGTTGCTGCAGGGCCTGAGTAACCCGCCATACCTGTGGGGGCACCCGCCTTTTTTCGGATCTGTTGGCCCCTCCAGCTGGCGCGGGAGGTGGTGGATTGGTGGCGTGGAGTCCTGGTGGCCTGCGGTGGGGACGGCGCTTTTCATCTGAGCCCCAGCCTCCCTGGCGGCACTGCCGTTACATCGACTGTCGTGTCAGGCAGCGGGGAGGCTGGTGGGGGGGTACTCGTGGGCCCTGAGGCAGCGACTGTTCCTGGGCCTACAGGGGACACGTCTGGGCACTGGAGGAGGCCCTCTATCTCTGCACTGTCGGCTCTCGGCAGCGTCCGAGCCCGCCTCGCCGCCTCCTGGTCCTTCCTCGAGTTGGGAGCGGGGAACTTCTACAGAGCAGAGCAAGTGTTAAGGAGTGATGACCGCTGGGGTGCTGTCATGGAGGTACAATGACCAGAGCCTCCTTGGTGCACACCTAGCACTCATGGTCTGAGAAGCCTGGACCTCGTAGCTATTGCTTCAGAGAAGAGTAACAGATCGGAGTCAGTGAGTGACAAAGCTTCCTCAGAATTAAAGAAAACCTTGGTTGCTGTGGTATTTGATGTCCTTAAAGTCACGCTGGGAGAATATGCTGGTCAGACAACACTAATGGACATGCCAGTGCTTAAAGCCATTTAGCCTGGGGAACTTTCCAGTTGTGGTTAGAGCAAAATGGTGTCCGAGAGATCCTCCATGCACAAACGCTGATAATCCGAGCCAGCGGCGGGGTCTGATCCCAACTCGCCGCCTCTCGGTCCTTCATGGGGCTTAATCCTTGAATGGCCTCCACCTGCACCCTGATTTTGTTTGAATGTCCGGCGGTGTGACCGGAGGTCGCGCTGGACAGAGCTGGATGGAAGGGACTGCGGAGCGGCAATTAAGAGGTATTTCAGTACTCCAGGATTGTGGAGTACTTGTTGGTGGGAGAGCTGGGCACCAGTGGGGTCCTGGGGCATATGCCGGGGGCCTCCCATCCGTACGGGGGTTCGGCCAAGCAGTGGACCGGAGGTGGACTGGCTTGAGTGGCCTCTTCTGTCTTTGGTGCGGCCTGGGTCCTTCTTCCAGCTTCCTCAGGACCAGGCAAGAGTGAATGTGGTCCCCCCGGATTCCGCAGTCCTCCTGTGGGGGGGGTACATGGTGTGCAGTGATTCCAGGCCGGGGGTGGTTCCTGGGACATCTTCGGTTGCATAGATCGAGAGGCGGGGGGTCTGGGACTGGACCCACACTTTGGCTGCTGGGCCACCGGCTCGCCCTCCGGTTTTGGGAACTGTACTTTGTGTGTGGGGGGCCTCTCCTGGCCCCACCCCCTGCTCCGCCATTGTTCCGCCATTGTCTGGGCCCCTAACCCTGATGTATCTGTGCTGTTGGCCCTTCTGCTCCTGCCCCATCCTGATCATTGGGTGTTGAGTTGTTCGGCGGCGGATTTGGCTGGGGCCTCTCCTTTGCTCTAACCACTCCTGCTTCTTGGCTTTGTCCTATTTGGAAGGGACTGCCACCTCCCGGCGAGGAGGCTGGGAATTGGCAGCTCCAGGGGGTATCACCATGGGGAGAACCAACAGGTCGGCGAAGGCCCCCGCCACACAAACCAAAATGGACCGCTTTACCACATCGGATGTCAGTGCGACTGGGGGCCCCTCTGAACAACAGCCTCCACCATCTGCTGATCTGTCCACCATATTGCAGGCAATCCACGCTTCGCAAACGTCAGTGGAGTGCAAGGTCGCGGAGGTGCGGGTGGATATGACCCTCATGCGGCAGGATCTTCAGAATGCCACTGACCGGATCAAGAAGACTGAAACCCGGGTCTCTACTGTAGAAGACGACGTCGAGCAACTGAAGGGGCAGATGGCCCGTCTCCAGTCTCACACTCAGGAGTTACACCGCCGCGCGGAGGATACGGAAAACAGGTCCCAGTGCAACAACCTCCGCCTCGTGGGGTTTCCGGAGGGAGTGGAGCAGGGCCGCCCGACGGACTTCCTGGACAAGTGGCTGCGGTCATGGGTCCCTGAGGGCTTTCTTTCCCCATGGTTTGCGATTGAGCGGGCCCATAGGTCTCTTGCTTCTAGATTGCCACCAGGTGCTCCTCCTCGACCAGTCATAATGCGAGTTCTCAACTTCAAAGATCGCGACGCTATCCTGGCGGAAGCCCGCAAGCAGCAGTGGCTCCTTTATGAGAATCACGCAATCATGATTTTTCCAGACTATACCCGTGAGGTCCAAGTACAACGTCGATCCTTTGGTGAGTTTAAACAGAAGCTGAGGGCACTCAACATCCCATATCGCCTCCTTTTCCCGGCAAGCCTGAGAGTGGTGTTCGCCAACAAAACCTTGTTTTTCGACTCCCCTACTGAGGCTTGGACATGGGAAACTGAAGAGCGCCCTCTGTGGGCTGGTGGCCAGACTTCGCCCATGGGTGGGTGGACGGCGAAACTGTCCAGCCCGTGCCTTTCGCCCCCCAGCCGCAGCGCAACCGCCACCGCAGGCGCCGTGGACAGAGGCGGGCTCGGTCTGACTCCCTCCCGTGCCGCTCCCGGCAGCCAGCGATGCTCTCTGGGGAATCTTCTGCCGGGAGGTGCTCTGGCTCCTCTGGCCACCTGGAGTGCGGAACTGCCTCGCCCTGGCCCTCTCATCTTGATCTTCCAGATACTGAACTTTCGCGTAGCCCGATGCTCTTGAGGGATCCTGCCTGATCTCGTCCCTGCCTGCCAGGCCTGGCTCCGCAGCCAGAGACTATGCTAAGTGTTGTCTTATGTTTCTTTCCTATGATGATCTCGTTTATGAACATCCTGTCATGAGGAGGGGTCCTCCACGCTTCCCTACTTACAAGCATTTTAGTTTGGTTATGTTCCATTAGTTCATTGTTGGGGCGACAGATGCTTCGTTCTCGAAGTGTAGGATGGGGGGTGGGAGTGAGGAGGGGGAGGGGGAGGGGGGAACGTTGTCCTCTGAAGTTGTAGTATTTAGCCTTGGTTTTATTATTTTTATTTTTTATTATATCAACGTTTACACAGCATTCAAACATGCACCCGGTTTTATGTTTCAGCAATCGCGGAACGGCACAGACTCTTATTAGCTGCATAGGACACGCTCTCATAGCATGTGAATGCTCCTGTCAGTGCGGGCTCCCAAGCGCAACTACACACCCCTATTATGCCACGTGTCATGGGCCAGGCAGCACCTACCATGATCACTGATACTGTGCCCAGGGCGTCTTTCCACGTATTGTCGTGGAACGTCAATGACCTGTTGTTTCGGCACAAGCGCACGGCGGTTCTCAGATATGCGCAGCGTCTCCACATAGATATTCTTATGCTTCAGGAAACACACCACTTGGGTAACTGCTGCCCCTTCTTGGCCCGCTATGGCTACGACAGGGTGTGGCACTCCGGCTTCTCCAGGGGCTCGCGAGGGGTGGCTTTCCTCCTGAGACGCACCCTGCCTTTTGTTCTTTCCCAAGTGTTCCAGGATCCTCAAGGTTCGTCGGTGACAGTTTGTGGGTCGCTGGCTGGCTCCCCTCTCACTCTTATGTCGGTATATGCTTCCCCCTCGATGCTCACGTCCACACTGGCGCATACGCCGGCCCTGCTAAAAAATACACCCATGTGCAACCATGTTTATTATTTTTATTTTTTATTATATCAACGTTTACACAGCATCCAAACATGGTTGTGGTGGGTGATTTTAATGCAGTTTTGGCACCGGCCCTTGATACGTCGGGTCCTCCATCCGCTACCCGAACAGCGCGCGCGAAACAGCTGCAGAGCTGGTGAGAGTCCCTGGGACTTGCGATGCATGGTGCACATGGCACCCCCGCACCACTCAATTCACTCATACCTCCGTGGCTCACCACACACAAGCGCACATAGATGCGATCTGTGTCCCCGCGCCTGACTGTTCTGGGATTCTAGATGTCCGCATTCTGCCCAGAGGCATTTCTGACCATTCTCCAATACTCCTCAGCACAGGGGCTCCCCCTCCTTTGAACGCCTGGTTCCTCCAAGATAAAGACTTTAAAAAAGTGGTGGGGAGGGAGCTTAAACAATACTTCACCACTAATGCGGGCTCTGTAGCCTCCCCGGGCACTCTTTGGTAGGCAGGGAAGGCGACCATGAGGGGCATCGCTAAGGGGCAGCTAAAGATCCAGAGGCAGGCGCATTTACAGCAGATAACATCCAAGGAAGCGCAGGCGCTCCGCTTGGAACAGCTACAATCCACATCAGAGGATGCCGCCCAAGCCCGGCAACTTGCCCACCTTCGGGATGACATTAGACAGCTCTCCTTAGACGTGGAGAAGCTCCTTTGGAGGTCTTCAGTGGCGAGAATCTACGGGTGGGGGGATAAAAATGGCACGATCCTGCACAGGTTGGCCACATACAATTATCCCAGTGGTGGCTGACGAGGATGGAGCGGTCCATCGTGCTCCTCTGGCGATGGCTAATACCTTCGCGGCTTACTACCGGAGACAATACACAACGCAGGCCCCCGAGCTGTCACTCTCAGCCCTCCTTGAGCGGGGTGGGGTGCGTCTCCCTAAACTAGAAATGGCAGCTCAGAAAGACTTGGATCGCCCCATTTCACGCAAATAAATTGATGAAGCAATCACCCTCACCTCCTCGGGTAAGACCCCGGGCCTCAATGGCCTTCCCCAGGAGTATTACGCGTCATACCGAGACATGCTGGCGCCCCACTTGACCAACTTATTCATTGAAGCCGTGGAGAAAAGTTCCTTCCCGCAGGAAACGGACATCGCCACCATTCTGGTTCTTCCGAAATCCCAGCCCCCTTCCCGTAGATGTGTGGACTATCGTCCCATCTCCCTCCTCAACACCGAAATTAAGTTGTTTGCCACCATTCTGGCTCAACGTTTGAAACCCTACCTAACCCTGCTGGTCCATCCAGACCAATGTGGGTTCAGGCCTCAGCTGGGAACCCGCCACTGCCTCTGGAGGCTGCAGCTGGCTTTGGCCCACCGGCATGTGCTTACTCCATACTTGGCACTCTTGTCCATGGACTTAAAAAAAAAACTTTGATACGGTGGACTGGACGTATTTGCAGGATGTGTTGGTCGAGATGGGGTTCGGGCCTCACTTTAGATCACTGGTCCGTGTCCTGTATGCCCACCCGAGGGCACGAGTGCTGGTCAACGAGGTGCTATCGGAGGCCTTTCCCATTGCGGGGGGCACGAGGCAGGGTTGCCCCCTCTCCCCTTTATTATTCGCCCTAGCGATGGAGCCCTTGGCCTCCCTGGTGCGTGCTGAGGACGCATTTGCGGCTGGGAGTGGCCTAATATCGAAACGGACAAGATCGCATTATACACGGACGATGTCCTGATTTTCTTGGCTGACCCAGCCTCCTCTGGGCCATATTGTCTCCAGACCCTGCATTCTTTTGAGCAGGCCTCTGGCCTGCGACTAAACCATGGGAAATCAGTTTTGGTCCCCCTGCATCTCTCGAGGGAATGCTTTGAGTGGCAATCCACCATACCACTCCGGCGACAATCGTTTAAATATTTGGGGATATGGATTGCCCTCCTTCCAGAGTTGGGCTGGGCTCTTAATGTAACCCTGTTGGTCAAGAAGGCCAAGGAAGATCTCGTTAAGTGGAAAGCACTACCGCTGAACCCCCTGGGGAGGGTGGCCCTGTTTAAAATGATGATCCTCCCCAGATTTCTTTATGTCCTCCAAAATACCCCCTTCTGCTTTCCCAGGTTTTGGTTCAGGGAACTGGACTGTTTAACTACCCGGTTTCTTTGGAGTGGTGGGAGGGTGCGCCTGGCTCTGTCTACATGCCGGATTCCTTCCTTTGATGGGGGTATGGGAATGATGCATTTATACCTCTATTTCCTGGCCGTAAGGCTCCTGGTGATCCATGATTGGTTCAATGGGGGTTGGGATGATCCGGCCTATAGGCTGGAGTTGAGAGAACTGGGTTTACCTAGTATCCAGGCCACGATGTACGGGGGCCCATCTCATTCCGATTGCCCGAGGCGACACGATCTGTGTTCTTGGCCTGGCGGGCCTCGTTGCGTCAGACCGGATGGACGCAGAAACTGACTCAATGTACACCCCTTTGGCATGGGACCTGGCTCCGGGAGGTTAGCGGACTACAAGGTTTTAAAACGTGGGATCTTATTGGCATCTCACAACTTGGGGATGTGTGGGCTAAAGGCTTACCTTCCAGGAGCTCCAAACTCGCTATTTCCTACAGTCTTCCCAATTTTATAAATATTTCCAGATGAAACACGCCCTCCACGCGCACATGCCGGATGACACGAGGCTCCCCGAATACAGCCCCACTGAGGCCCAGATAATGATGGGGGACTTGGGTAAGGGGGGGGGTCTCTCGTATTTCCCACACTTTAGTTAACAATACACCCACCTCCTTAGATAAGTTGAGGGAACAATGGGTGGAATGGGTGGGCCCCCTCTATGAAGTGGATTGGCGCGATGCTCTCATGGCCCCCAGGATAGTCACTGTCTCCGCCAAACTCAAATTGATTCAGCTCTACTACCTGCATGCTGCATATCTCACTCCCCTGCGCCTTTTCCGAGCGGGCTTGCGCCCGGATGCGTCCTGCGCAAGATGTGCCCACGCCCCGGCAGACTTTTTCCATATGGTTTGGTCGTGCCCCCGGTTGGAGCAATTCTGGGGATCTATTGGGTCGGAACTTGCAGAGGTGTTGGGTTGGGAGGTTCCGCACGACCCACGTCACTCACTGCTGGGAATCACGAACGGGCTGGATGGGTCCTGGAATGATAAGTTATTATTTAATGCAGCATTGGTCGTGGCCAAGCGAGACATAGCGGCAGCTTGGATAAGTCCCGAGCCACCTGATCTGGGGAGGTGGCGCAGGGGGGTGGATTGGTGCGCAACCCAGGAGAAATCCCTGTACATGGCCAAGGGGTGCAGCAAGAAGTACCGTAGAGTATGGGGGAAGTGGTTGAGTAATGTTGAGGGCTTTGGGTAACCTGCCTTTGTATTTTGCCTGGGTAGGACTTTTGGGGGTCGTGATTGGGGGTTGCATTGATCATGGGAATATAATTCTTTTAATGACTTCTGTGTACTTGTTGATTTCTTCTATGTGTTTAAAACCAATAAAACTTGATTAGAAAAAAAAAAAGAATTTATCTAAGATGATTTAAATGGGCAGGGTTAAAAAAAAAAGATTTTTTCCAATTTATGTCGAGTACAAAGGCATTTGTAAAAGAAAATGTTGTAAACTGTAAATCACAGAGCGTGTATTTTTAATCTGGATTACTATCCTTAAAGTGATTACTGTTGAACATGTACTGCAGAAAAACACTTAACGGGGTCTTAAGGACATTATAGCCAGCATCTTATGCAAAGAAAGCCCCAGACAGGGCTGACCTGTTTTACAATTATAATCCTAAATTGACCGATTAAAGAGTGTGATAATGATGCCCCAATAAACACAGCTTCTGTTACTTGAAACATATAAAATGTTAAATAGAAAATACATATTTCGTAAAACTAGATTTTAAAGCATGTAACAATTATAATAGAACAATAAACAATATAGGCCTGCATTCTAATCTACCAGACATCATTTGGGAGATCCTAGAGGTATCAGACGTCATTTGGGAGATCCTACAGGTCAGAACTATACTATGCCCACCGTTGCTACCATTATAGGTTCTTCTGTGACCTTGTTTCTGAGGCTCCTGGGTCAGCACTAAATCTACGGTGAGGGAACCGTCATGGGCTAGCAGGGGATGGTCAGCCACAGCACAGGTCAGGAAGGTTGAATTTAGCCAACAGTCAGCACTCTTCCCTGTAGGCCTTGTGCTTTATTCTTCCCCCCAGACCAAGGATCATTTCCCAGGTGTCCTTCAGCAGAGCTATGGGCTTAAAAGCTGTGAGGGCTCAGGTGCCACTCGCTTTCTTTTCATTCTTCACATCAAATTGAATAAGCAAAATTCTAAGAAATGTTTTATCAAGTGTTAGAAATGGGATTTCTGGCAGGCTAAGGCGTGCGCCAAAGTCAGGCAGAAACCACTACTCTAGTCAGGGCAAGGAAGTTACACGCCAAAGATAACCCCTGCTCACCCCCTTGGTAGCTTGGCACGCCCAGTCAGGCTTATCCCGGAGGCAATCTGTAAAGCATTTGCGCACGCACACAGCAACAACATCCCAGGCCCACCACAAAAGAAACTCCACACAAGGTTATATATAGAAATAGCCTTTGTGTTATCATAACCCATTAGAATAGTAAGCACATATTATATAGGGTGCCACCTGGCACTAGGTCATATTTACAAGGGATTATTTACACCTGACAGGGCCCACTGGACCACTGTCAGTACCATCACAAAGTGAACATAGTAAATGTAGAATTTATCATAAACATAGAACACCACCAGTGACTACTGGTAATCACTGTACTTAGCATTGGCCTGTAACATAAACTACATTATGCACAGCATCACACCAGGCGCAAATTACCTTCTGCGCCAACCTCACCATCATACACACATGAGGCAATCACCTCACCAGTCTAAACACATTGGACCCTAACCTCCTAAGTATAACTACATTAGGGAATAACTCTCACTAGCATAAACCATAATATGCGAACCAACCTCATAGTCATAAAACACATTTAGAGGTATCAACACAGGTGCGTAAATCATTCTACAGGAATCACATTTCCTAGCACCCAAAATCACAGTAGGGCCTGGCGCCCTATAAACCTAACAATCCCCCGGGCCAACTAGCCATCCCAAAGGGGGGGCTCTCCTGCCCTCTGTCCAAAAGTCAGGGCTGCTGCCAATGCAGCGATAGTCAAGGGTGCGCACTTTGCGCAGGCCTAAACGTAGCTTTTGGCACTAATTGCTGCGCAGCTGGGGAATGTTAGGGGTAAAGGAGTGCATCTCACTCCTAACTCAGGCATGTCCCCCAAAGTAAAAGAAAGACCTAAACCGTGCAGCTGCCCACTACTTGCTGGGCAGCTGGAAATAGTCAAATGGGGCTTGGGCTCTCAATGGCCCTTTAAATCAATATGCAAAACGTTGGAGCCATTTGGCTCTGAAAATGGGAAGCGTTGGAGCCACCTAGGCTCTAGGACAAATAATGCGCACATTGGAGCCCTCTAGGCTCTGAAACCATATGGCCAACGTTGGAGCGCGCTGGCTCTTGAGGCACAACATGCCACAACTGGGGCAACCACGGGCCCCTCCAGCCCTGGAAACAAATATCCCCCCTTCTTCGGAGCAGCCCTCTGGCAGGTGGGGCCGCTGAAGAAAGAAGCACTAGCACCAAACAACATGCCCCCCAAAGCGTTGGAGCCACACGGGGCTCTTAAAGTAAACATGCCCATGTTGGAGCGGCTTGCAATGGCGGGTCCGCTCACGGAAACCGACACGGGGCCCTCACTGGCACCACACCGCCCATCTTGAGCCCCCACTCACCGGGACTCACTGGCGCCGCTCGGGATCTCCTCGCTGGGACTTCACCTGGAGCCTGTGAGGCTCCGGACGGCTGGGGCTGCACGCGGGGCTCTCTGGCAGCCTTCCTTCACCTGGGCCCCCTCCTGGGACCCGGGATTTCTTCACAACAGCAGCTGAACGCGGGGATTCCCCTGGGTCATGGGAGCCCCACTCGGCATCGGCGTCTTCTCACTCGTGGGGCTTCCCTCCTCCTTCTCGGAAGCCCCGCCCATGGGAAGCGCAGCCTTGTTTGCCTTCCGGGTCACGCTGGGCAGCGGCCCGGAACAGATTCCTTTAGCGGCTCGGGCCGCGGCGCTGGAACGCGGGGTGGGCACCCGCCATCAAGAATAAATCGCCAGCGGACATGTGGGGTGGGCACCCACCATGAAATAGCGGTATAAGCGGGGTGGGCACCCGCGAAACACAGTAAAATGAGGGGTGGGCACCCGCCGCCATAATCATCATGGGAGAATCCCTACGGTGGGGATTCCCTCCTAAGGGGGCTGCGGTGCGGCGCTGCGCAGCCCCCAGGCTCTCCCTCTCCTGGGGGAAATTTACAAGATAGCGCTCCCAGGGCGCAAAAAAGAGAGCCAGGTGCTCTTAAAAATAGAGCAAAGTGCGCACAGGGCGCTAGGCAGCCCAAAGTCCATAATGCTGAAAGAGATGAAGTAAAAAGGTTCCAGGGCATAGCTGGGCCCAGGGAGGCAGAAGGGTCCCAAGAAGTCCTCCAGGCATGCAGGGCAGGGCCCAGGGAGGGAAGCCCCTGGTAGATTCAAGTCCACAAACAAGAACATTTTCATGGGGTCACAGCCCCTTCTTTTATACAGCATTTTCCTTTGTTCTGCAACTGTAGAGCAAGGGGAGAACCAGATACAACTGGTTCAGGAGCACTTTGTTTTGCTCAGCTCCCCTCTCTATTCACAGGACAGGCCTGGGACATCAGACGCACCACAGGAGGTGGAGCCGGCATTGTGAAGGGAAGGCCCAGCCCCATTCAGGTCCCAGGTGCAACTCCTCCCTCCCATCTACATGCAGATCTCTCCATTCACCACCGGGCAGACTCACCCTGGCTCCTGGAATTCCCCAGCCCTCTCAGCTCCTGTCAATCACAAGCCAGACATGCAATTCACTTCACACAGCACACAGAAATGCCAACTTCTAGAAGTGCCACTTCTCCACCAGTCACAATAAATCTGCGCACACCATTGCACAGCATTTATTCTCACGAGTTCGCACATATCAAACTTGCCCCTGCACTCCTCTCAAATCAGGAACTACCATGGACACACATATCCCCCATGCATTCTTATGGGAGGGCAGGCCAGTCTCACTAAATGTAACACAGAGCGCACGCACTTTACACTGGGACACAGTGCTAAAGTGCCTAGAGGCCTAAAACTACTAACACTACATAGGGAAAAAGGCCAGGATAAATGCAAAAAGTTTAGGGGTGAACCTGCAAAAAGGGCCAGGTCCAATATCAAGTTTAAAAGAAAAGGAACTATTTTGAAAATCTATTGGCTCCTTATTTGTGTGACGTCAGCTCTTTTGGCGCTTGTATTGTGGGTTTGCGGCTGGACTCAGGGGAGGACTGTGCTTGCTGGCACTTGGTACCTTTAAAACAAGGTAAGAGAGGGGCTCAATGTTTTCAAAAAGGAAATAGAGCACCAAGGAACTATGAAGTAAAAAAAGTGTTTTCCTTTTTGGGTAGGATATTTGCTAATTCATTCACACATTCTATTCATTACAACTACCAAAGTCAGGTATTCACAAATCACTCATTATCACGGAACACTTCAATACAAGGCAACGTCAGTTTATATAAAAAAATGGTTGGTTTATTCGGATCTCAAAATTTCTTTTACCACAATATAATCATTATAAAAAGTGCATTTAGTTTTTAATAAAACAGCAACACATTTAAAAAAACAATTAAATGAAAAATACTAAATAAGACAGAAAACAGACCAACAAGGAGATTAAAAAGACAGTCATTTTGTCATGAAACAGTTAATTTGGAAACCTTGTGGGCAACAATTGAGTAAGGGTTGACTTCCTTATTTAACAAAGGTTTTGTGTGCCCCTTCCAAATTTAACACAACAGTATTGCGTCGACGCGTTTCGGAGGCTATTCGTTGTTTATGACCTCCTTCTTCAGGACTATAAGAAATGGTATCTCCTTATCCATGAATGGTTGCCTAAGGCACAAATGGAAAACAATTTTTACTAACGGTATACACAGTGTTTTTTTTCTTTTTACAAAAATCTAAATTACATCATGTCCTATCTTCATGGTACAGCATCATTAGTGCATGATATACTTCTTTTTATCAAAAGAAAAGAGAGAAACCAGGACTTAACTTGTAACCTCGATTGCTAGCTGTTCATTCTTTAGTATCATTAAAAATACCCCCACAAAAATATAACCCTAATCAGACTATCTCGGTTCTTTTGTTATATAAAACAACGTAATTTGCACCGAAAGTGTTTCCATTCAATCACTCCGTCAATTTGTCATCATTCACACTCTAACTGCGCACCAGTAGGGAAACCCCTTACTAATGTACTCTTAATAGATTTTTAAGAAACTCACCTGTGCGAAAAACGCACTAGGCTTGCTCATTAGTTTGGCTGCGCTCCTGCGGGAGTTTTTTTTAATATTGCACTTCCCTGAGCTGTCAAAGAAACAATAAAAATAGCTTTTTCTTTCTGTTTCGAAAATAATTCATCCGTTGTTTACTTATAGGTATGACGCTCCCAAATGGAGAGTTCTAAAACTGATTTCCCTCTTCACGTGCCTCCTTAGTGGGTATAAAGGTTCAGAAAAATACCTTTCGGAGTTGTTCGTGGGTATGGGCATGGGACTTGGTACCTTTAAGCCCTATCTTGGGTTCCCCACATACTAACTGTTATGTCGCAGGAAGGGTTGTGGCTGGGACCGGCCCTGTACAAGTTGTCAAGAAATGGACTAAAAAACAATCACATGCCCAAGATGAGAATAATATGTACATTTAGATTACAGTCCACTCTATACTTCTGATTGTAAATATGCTTTATGTTGGGTGTCTAAACCTGCCCTGAAGAGATGTGAACATGATGATGTAATATGATGATTTATTATCCTGTTCAAATATTTGAAATGGTTATCTTGATATCTAACCTGGCGAGGAGGACGTTCAAGAGCCAACCTCAGTGAACTACCAAAATGCGGCACTGTGGCATTAAAATGCATAGTCATGTAATGGGCTAATAAGCTGGGTCTACAAGTCGAAACGGTGCCTCTTGTCACTCCCATCAACAATATCATAATAACTGCGGCAGCACGTCACCTGAATTGATTCCAAGGACACCAGTAGCCTCCATACACCTGTTCCTGTAGTTGTCAGAAAGTCAGTGGTGAAAGAAGGGCAGAACGAGCAAACCTTTTATGAAGCTTTTCTCCATACACCCCCACTCCCCTGTCTCCTGCTCATAAACTAAAGGCAGTAAAGAGACAGTGAAGAAACCACTTTTCCCCAAGTCCTGTGCATTTGTGGATCCACTCACATAGTTCACCAGCAGGGTAAGGGACCTGAACTCTCCCTACTGTGCTGGGACTGGAGTATTTTAGGATAAGAGATCAAGGTGGTTATATACAGGTGCTGTAAAAATACAAATGCTGTACCTATGTACGAACGCAGTATCTTGCAAGTAGCTGTGCAAATAAAACTGTACAGAGAACATGATAACTATATTTTGGTATGTGAGGTTTTTTGTGGTATTATAATGCAGGATGTGGCTCCGATAAAGTAAGTAATTGTGCATATTTATAAAGCAATTGCTTGTATTTTACGAAATTGTAAAACAACGTTAAAATGTTCGTTCTTGCCATCATGTCGTAAACTACAATAAATCCTACTAAATCACTTTCTCCTCCAACCTCTCTATGTTCTTTCACAAAATGGTTACTGTGCACATCCCATGAGCTTCTGGGGAAGACCTGTTGCTTAATACTATTCTACTTGGGGAAAATCCCTTCAAGTAGCCTGAACTTTAGCCAAACTCCAAGGGGGGCTTACCACACACATCACTCTAAAATTAGAGGGTCCATCAGCATAATTGAATTAGAACACTGCAATCTAGCTTGATGCCAGAGTGTCACATGTGTGCCCACTTTTGCTATGTTTGGACGACATTGTATAAATCACAAGCCTTGATTTAAGGTTTGCTGGTCTTCGTTTGTGCACTGAATGAATAGAAGTGCATAACAAAAGTACTGGGACCTTAGGATTTAGACTTTTATTAATGTTGGTATTTTAGCTCGCAGGCATTGTATGTGCTCAAATTCTCATGTGTTTGTGCGGCTCATGTTGCGATGCCAGAGAAAATATTTTTCTGTTGTTTGCAGCATTTCACAATAGCATAGAAATTTCCAAGCAGGATTGTCCTCAAAGACGTGCAATTCCATAGGACTGAATGATACCACACAACTTCCATGTGTTTCCTAAAACTAATAGATGGATTGTTTTCTGCCTGTGAAACAAATAGTCTGCTCAGGGTGCAGAATTCACAAATCAGTGGCAGTAAACATAGAAGACAGATGTACAAGGCGGCATGTAGATGAACATAGAAGAGAAGAGAGATGTAGAGGGCTGTGCTGCTGCTTGCCAGCAAGCAAGGCAGTGAACAGAACAGACCGAGATATGCGGGACCTTGCTTCTGTTTAATAGGGACCTAGCAAGGAGATGAACATAGAAGAGAGACATACAAGGTTGTGCTGGTGTTTGACAGGGACATAGGAAGGCAATGAACATAGAAGGGAGATGTACAGGGGTGTGATGCTGCTTGACAGGGAAATAGCAAGGCAATTAACAATTGCTTTATTAACCTTCCTGCCTTCCCAAATTTGCTTGAAAATGCACCATTTGTCCACTCTTTTTTTCTAAATTTTCTCGGGGGGGAAAACTCCACGGAACCCCCCGGAGGTTGTTCAGGCTGGCTCGTTCGCCGAAGTGCAGTACAACAATTATTTGACACCTCACCACTTTCAAATGTCTCCAGCCGCCACTGATGCACCCATCAGTGGGTCTTGCCAGATTGACCATGGGTCATTATCCATTTTCAGAACTGAAACTTCACCATTGACATCTCCCTTATACCCATGAATGGAAATATGATTTTGTTCATCATTCTCTTGCCAACTTTGCTAAACAAATACCCTTGCCTAGAATTTACTCTTCCGTCCGCAGCTACAGACAACATATTTGATATTGCACTAACCACTAAGTTGCCTGTCTCAGTGGCCATATTTCTAACCGATGGTGACACCGCTTAGTGAACTGAATTAGACACAGAAGAACAGAGGTTCGTTTTATACCCCTTCAATTTCCTCTGCTTCTTTTCTGTTTGTATTGCAGTCCTACACATCAAATAATTAATCCAACTGGGAACAAAATCCTCACAAAAAGTGTAATGGAAGCAGATCACAGTTTCTTTCTGAAGGAAAAATCACACCATATTATGTGCACCTTTTATAGCTGAAAGGCCCCTAAAGGCACAGTTTGCAACAAAGTATGTAGCTTCCAAACCAGGCAGCCTGAGGAATCCGAAACACACTTCCCCAGGCGAGTTACATGCTGGTAACACACACCGCAACAAAGTAACCATAAAGAGAAGCCATCACAAGAGTTGTTAGCCTTTCAAAGCCACTGCCAGAAGCCTTGCAAGAGACTCGGTGATCACTCAGGTGCTTCCTGTGAGGGCTTAAAGAAGCTTTTACGCAGCACAGTCTTCCAAAAACACAATCAGCAGTTGCGTGTTAACACAAGTGTGCTCTGCACCAAAAACATGCAGTATACCGTGTCAAAAGTGACAATATGCTCAATACTTAAAGCATTAATGATTCAAACAAGCAAAGGGCCTAATTTATATTTTGCAGGATAAGGCACTCCTTCAAGCACCCTACCCTCCGTGCTGCTGGGCCACAGGCCTCATTTAGAGCCAGTCCGTGTGCTGACGGCAGACACTACTCCGATGGCCCGATGGAGTAAAGGTCCTTGGAAGTTTGCCCATGCGTCCACCTGTCCTATTTAGAGTGGGTAAACACATGGCCAGTTTTCGCTGCCCGTCACCACCATGAAAAATGTGGAGGTAAGGGTAAGTGAAAACTTTTAAACTACCCCGACGACAGGAGAGAATGATCCCATGGTGACGGTGTCATTGTTTTTTTCTTATATTTCAAAAAGATTTTGGGATTTATTTTTTAAATAAAAAAAGTTGTGGCGGTCCGTCAATCTTACAATGACAACTGTGATGGCGGCTCCTGAAAATGCAGCTGACGCCTCTAAATAGGGCAGGCGGAGCACCCTCGCCATGGCAGGAGTAAAGTACTCCTCCATGGGGACGGTTATTACTCCGTCCGCCAATATTTGAATCAGCCCCTGCATCTTTTTAAAGGGCAAAATACAGAGTTTCAAAGGGCCCTTAGTTCAGAAGCAGAAAGAAAAGAGGACGCGAAGGTGGGCTGCGCCTGTTTATATAGTGTGTGTTACTTCCTGCTCAGAGAAGCAGGGTTGTGAGAATTGTAGTTTGAGTTAAATGTGCTGTGTAAACAAAAGGCAATACAGACGCTGCCGAATAGTCACCTCCTTTGTCTTTTTTTACCATGAAGTTTTATTGAATGTTCTATAATACAAGAAACGCACCCCCTTCCCTCACCTTTCGCACCCTCCATCGGTCAGCTTTGTGTACAAACTGCGGCATTGCAAATGTGCATCTTCCGCTTAAAGTGCAGGTTTTGAAAGCCCATGCTGAGGACTCTCCCGCTAGACTGAGAGTCAGACCGGGCTCGAGGATCGAGGGAGATCATAGACCGGACCCTGCCCCATGGAGAGTCTACAAGGGTTCTTCATTGTATATCCGATTTGTATCCAGATCAAGAAGTCTCCATGTCAGTTTCTCCCTAGCAATCAATGCCCAGGGCTTACCTGCCAATTCGTGCGTCGAGGGAACGATCGAGGTCTTCCATCGCGGCGCTAAACGTTGTTTTGGAGCCAATAACATATTGGTGATTATTGGCGAGCACGGCTTAGATAGGCCTGCCCTTTCCACAGGTTTGAGGCCCACAGGACTGCGGGGTATGGCTTCAGTGGGTCTCCATTCACCCCGCTGATGTGGCTGAGGATCTCTCTCCCCAAAACCTGTCCGCTCAGGGCACAAGCACCACCTCTGCATAAAATCACCCTCTGCATAACCCCACCAGCATATCCTTCTGCCGGCTCATACATCTGTTTCAATTTAACAGGTGTGACTTTCCACAAGGTCATGCGTTTGTACATGGATTCCCTGTTCTGCACGCCCCTACAAAGCAAGGGGGTATCAGACCAAAGTCTCTGTCAACATACCCTGAGAACAGGGTGGCAGAGGACTGTCACGTAGGCCCATTCTGTGTCTCAGACAAAATTGCCTAAAAGTTAGACATCAGACCTCTAGGGTCTGTATATATAGGTGGTGAATAATTTCTCCTCCTATGTCGTTTCCTAAAATCAGAACTTGCTTCTCAGTGCTCTGTGCAGAATTTGAAACAAGCTGGCCCTCTGTATTAATAATGCGGTAGCTTTCATAGGATACCACTAGATGGCGCTTGATACTGAACTATTTTGTTTTCTGTTTCAGAAGTGGACATGTATGTTTTCCAAACTTAGAATCAGGTGCCAATGGCACTTGAAACAAGCATTTGCAATGCAATAGGTCTCACCTTTAGGACGTTATGTTTTTAGATATGCAGCACATTATCCTGGGGGCTACAACATCGAGTGTTTTCTAACGTGAAAGTTTTTTTTTTATTTATGCAGTTTAATATAGTGCAAACTAGACTTGAAGGTTTTAGAGCACTTTACGGCTCATGTAAAGGCCCGGTTCTAGCAGGGGGGCCGGGTGGGCCAGACCCACCCAAACATGACCTTTGGCTCACCGAGTAACGGCAGAAGAGGCCACGGAGAAGGCACCTCTAAAGTGCTTCCTCAATTTTAACGTCGGAACGTCAACATGTTTTTCCCACTGTCTTTAAAACATTGAAATTGAGTGGGGTGTTTTGGGGGTAGAGGTGAGTGAGAAAATAAATTTACAGGGAGAGTCGAGCTAAGGCTCTGGCTTGGCCCCTAGAGCCCATGCACAAGCCGAGACCTGAAAATGTTAGCTATGTGAAACATACAAACATGTCAAATATTATATAGTCTCTTCAAAATTCTTTTTTATTTCTTTAACTCATGAAAGCTTTGACATTAATGTCACAATATAGTGCTGCACTGAGAAGTACCTATTAAAAGTGATAGTTTTTAAACATGAGCTCACAGTCCTTCCTACCCCGTCCTTGCACTGGTAACAGCGCCATTAGTGAACCAACGGGCAAGGCCGTTGTCATGTGGACCTTGTAGGTGGCCCAGATTATTATAGAGCAACATGAGTCCATTAAATCAAACACAATAGGTTTTTGTATAGTTGGTTTTTTGATTCATGTATTTGCAAGTGCTTTCGTGCACAAATATGAAGAGAAACGAGTTTTGGTGAAATAAAATATTTGCCCAAGCTCTCACAATTTAAATGGGGAAGCTACAATTTATCCAGGTTTTATTTTTTTCCTTTGTACAAATCAGCCACTAAATGGCTATCTTTTTGTCTCTCCTTTTTATGTTAATGTTTTATTTTTACCACTTTGTGCAGTTTTTTGCTGTTTTTATATGGTGTGAACTCGACCTGGAGATACTGAAGCGCTTTTCATGAACACCAGTTCCATTATACAAGGTCACATTAATTTCTTTTAGGCACTGGAGATTTGCCCAGAAGCACAGGATGTTGAGCCAACACCGAGACTCAAACCTAGCGTGCTCAATTCCAAAGTTGGAAGCTCTTGCAGTAATGCCACATCCTGAGTAGATTGAGGGTGGCAGGCAGAAGGTACATGAAAGCTTGGCTCACTATGGGCTTGAAGTTACAACAGGACCTAATGCTGAATTAGAGCCAGGCTTAAGGCTCAAGCCCGGATCAAGCTTTCAGTGCCAGTCTTCCTAGTGCAAAATGTTATGGCTTAGGTGAGGTAACAGGAACGCCTTAACCTTGAACTACTATTACACTCTGCTTGGAATCCTGCTGCTGGTGCTAAAGCCTAGCCTGTTAGAAATGAGGAGTTGGGCCATTGAGTATAGACATCAACTCTTACTCTCAAATAACTCTCTAGACGCACTGTATGCCTGTTTGGAAGAAGATATAATGACAATCTTGGGTTTGTAGGCTACCTACAGAATTGACAAAATTTGGGCCTACATTGGCCCACCCGAAGGAACCCTTGGCCATTCCAGATGAAAATTCCTAGAACCAGGCCTGCATGAGCCCCAGTTACATTGCCCAAGGACACATAGGCATATTATCGAACTGCAATGAGAAGTGTTATTTTTGTATAACTGGCTGGTAAGAGCACATTGCATTGATCTGAGGCCGGGTTAAAGGATGTAGAATTTCCTTTTACTAAAACATGAATCCAAACACTGGAAGAAAAAATGGGAAAAACTCCTCCCACTTCTTTTTATTTTACTAGTTTTCCTGTTCAAACATGGATTACAAACTTTCTAAATCGATGCAGGTCTTAAAAATCAGACGAGGGCTGGCTGAGAATACAATAAAGGGCCCTTACCAGGCTGCGTAAAGAAACTTGATTTATGTTTTTGGGGGAAAAAGCTGATCATATCTCACTGTTTCTAAAATGAACAGCAGTTCAGAGCAGCATGCAAAGTACCAGCTCCCTTGGGTCAGAGTAAAGTTGCAGCACATCTGAACAGTCTAACACAGAAGCACCCCCAGTTGCAGCACTCTAGTAACAGTGTGAGGGAGCATTTTCCAGAGACAGCAACATATGCTGCACTATGAGAGTAACGTCCAGTAGCAGTACCGCAGGGGCAGCATAAAGCAGGTGAAGCACTATGGAACAACCTAAAATAACGCAGCTGCACCTTGGGATAATGAAAGCTAGCCGCCCCATGGCACTGCATGAAGTTGCATCTCTTTGAAGCCAGCTTACCTTAGCAGCATCCAGGAGGTAGCGTAAACTAACAATCTGGTAGCAGCAATGAGCTGCACTATTGTTCAAAAAGCATAAAGTAGAAGGCGTCTGGGAGCAGTGAAAAGCAGCGGTAACTTGGGAGACTCAACACCAGTTCCCCAGCTCCAAAGTTGGCAGCTCAGGCCGTATGCCACATTGTCTCTCTAATGAGATACAATAATTAAAATAAAGAAAATCTTATTTTAAAGCTACGGGCCAAGTTACATATAAGCAGGTTTCTGCTGCTGCGTTGTAAGTTGAGCTTCTTATGCACACATCTTTGGTTGTGAGGCACAAGATCCTTTGTCAGTTGGCTGAGGTGAGTTGGCAGGAGGAGATGGAGATGAGACGGCGGACTTACTTGGCGATGGACAAGAAATCCCTTTTTTCTCAAATTTCTGTGTGGGTAGGTTCTGGAATCTGCGTGGATCCACAAATTTCCTCCCACCCAGCATTCCCCCGGGTCTCCTGATAAAAATGGTACCTCACTTGTGTGGGTAGGCATAGTGGCTGCAACAGGAAGTGGCCCACATCGTACTGTGGAGACTTCAAAATTGCCTATCACAAAACTACCTGGTTTTGGGGGGGGGGCACATGAGATTTTGGCCCCGGGCTCAGCGGCCATCTTGGGAAAGTACCAAACCCAAACAATTCTGAAAACTAGACCCCTGGGGGAGTCCAATGAGGTATGGCTTGCACGGATCCCCCAACATTTTCCTAACCAGAACGCCATGCAAACCTCAAATTTAGCTGAAAAAAACATATTTTCCACATATTTTTGTGTGGAATCACTGTTCCGGCACAAATGTCCTACCCCACAGCATTCCCCTGAGTCTCCCGAGTAATATGATACCTCACTTGTGTGGGTGTCCAATGCAGAATCGGCTAAAAACGTATTTTTAAAAAAATGAAGCGCTTAGAATTCTCGGTGCTATACCCTTATTCCCTATGTTTTGGGCTCTTCCCAGTCACAGACCCTTGCCCCACCCACACAAGTGAGGTATCATTTTACTCGGGAGGCTCAGGGAAACGCTGTGAGGTAGGATATTTGTGCCGGCACGGTGATTCCACACAAAAATATATGGAAAATTTGGTTTTTCAGCTAAATTTGAGGTTTGCCTACCCACAGAGGTGAGGTACCAGTTTTATCGCGAGACCTGGGGGAACGCTGGGTGGGAGGAAATTTGTGTCTCCACACAGATTCCAGAACTTTCTCACACAGAAATTCGAGAAAAAAGTGATTTTTTCAGCAATATTTGAGGTTTGCAGGGGATTCTGGGTAGGATAATGTTGGGGGAAACATGCAAGCCATACCTCGCTCGACTCCCCCAGATGTCTAGTTTCCAGAAATGTGTGGGTTTGGTAGACTTCCCTAGGCCGCCGAGTCCCGGGCCAAAAACTCATGGGACCCCCCTTGCAAATCCAGGTTAGTTTGTGATAGATAATTTTGATGTCGCCTCAATAGGTTTTGGGCCGTTGCCTGTCGCAGGTACTTGACCCTCCCATGCAAGTGAGGTACCATTTTTCTCAGAAGACTTTGGGGAACGCGGGGTGGGTCGAAATTTGTGGATCCACGCAGATTCCAGAACTTTCCACCACAGAAATATGAGGAAAGTTTGATTTTTTTGACAATTTTTTAGGTTTGCAAGGGATTCTGGGTAACAGAACCTGGTGGGAGCCAGTCAAGTCACACCATCCTGGATTCCCCTGGGTGTCTAATTTTAAAAAATGTATGGGTTTGCTAGGTTTTCCTAGGTGCCGGCAGAGCTAGGGTTAAAAAACTAAAGTTAGGCACTTTGCAAAAAAAAGGGTCATTTTTCACTGTGAAAATGTGATGTGTCCACGATGCGTTTTGTGCCGTTTCCTGTCGCGGGCACTAGGCCTACCCACACAAGTGAGGTACCATTGTTCTCTGAAGACTTTGGGGAACGCGGGGTGGGTAGAAATTTGTGGCTCCGCGCAGATTCCAGAACTTTCCACCACAGAAATGTGAGGAAAATTAGTTTTTTTTACACTTTTTTAGGTTTGCAAGGGATTCTGGGTAACAGAACCTGGTGAGAGCCAGTCAAGTCACCCCATCCTGGATTCCCCTGGGTGTCTAGGTTTCAAAAATGTATAGGTCTGGTAGGTTTCCCTAGTTGCTGGCAGAGTTAGGGTTCAAAACTTCAGCTAGGCACTTTGCAAAAAAAGGGTAATTTTTCACTGTGAAAATGTGGCCTGTTCACGTTGCGTTTTGCGCCGTTTCCTGTTGCAGTCACTAGGCCTACCCACACAAGTGAGGTACTGTTTTTCTCGAAAGACTTTGGGGAACGCGGGGTGGGTGGAATTTTGTGGATCCACGCAGATTCCAGAACTTGCCACCACAGAAATGTGAGGAAAATGAGTTTTTTTGTCAATGTTTTAGGTTTGCAAGGGATTCGGGGTAACAGCACCAGGTGAGAGCCAGTCAAGTCCCCCCATCCTGGATTCCCCTGGGTGCCTAGTTTTTAAAAATATATAGGTTTGCTAGGTTTCCCTAGGTGCTGGCAGAGCTAGGGTTAAAAAAACTACAGCTAGGCACTTTGCAAAAAAAGGGTATTTTTCACCGTAAAAATGTGGTGTGTCCACGTTGCGTTTTGCGCTGTTTCCTGTCACGGGCACTAAGCCTGCCCACACAAGTGAGGTACCATTTTTCTCTGAAGATTTTGGGGAACGTGAGGTGGGTGGAAATTTGTGGATCCACGCAGATTCCAGAACTTTCCACCACAGAAATGTGAGGGAAATGTGGGCTTTTTTAAATACTTTTTTAGGTTTGCAAGGGATTCTGGGAAACAGAACCTTGTGAGGGCCAG
The DNA here is from genome assembly GCF_964204655.1 of Triturus cristatus. Taxonomy (NCBI): domain Eukaryota; kingdom Metazoa; phylum Chordata; class Amphibia; order Caudata; family Salamandridae; genus Triturus; species Triturus cristatus. The sequence continues at coordinate 824,973,290 of NC_140584.1, read as the reverse complement.
TCAAGTCACCCCATCCTGGATTCCCCTGGGTGTCTAGGTTCCAAAAATGTATAGGTTTGCTAGGTTTCCATAGGTGCCGTCAGAGCTAGGGTTAAAAAACTACAGCTAGGCACTTTGCAAGAAAAGGGTCATTTTTCACTGTGAAATTGTGGTCTGTCCACGTTGCGTTTTGCACCATTTCCTGTTGCAGGCACTAGGCCTACCCACACAAGTGAGGTTCCATTTTCTCGGAAGACTTTGGAGAACGCGGGGTGGGTGGAATTTTGTGGATCCACGCAGATTCCAGAACTTGCCACCACAGAAATTTGAGGAATATGTGTTTTGTTTGTCAAATTATTAGGTTTGCAAGGGATTCTGGGTAACAGCACCTGGTGAGAGCCAGTCAAGTCACCCCATCCTGGATTCCCCTGGGTGTCTAGGTTTTAAAAATGTATAGGTTTGCTAGGTTTCCTTAGGTGCCGGCAGAGCTATGGTTCAAAAACTACAGCTAGGCACTTTGCAAAAAAAGGGTAATTTTTCACTGTGAAAATGTAGTGTGTTCACGTTGCGTTTTGAGCCGTTTCCTGTCGTGGGCACTAGGCCTCCCCACACAAGTGAGGTACAATCTTTATCGGGAGACTTAGGGTAACACAGATTTGTAGAGCAACTGTTATTACTTATTGACTTTCGATGCATTTCTGCCTTCCAAATGAAAGACAATGTGTAAAAAATAAGTCATTTTGAAAGATGACCTATAATTCTCATGCCAGTATGGGTATTCCCAATTTCGGAAATGTGCAAATATCTACTGTTTCTAAACTCTATATTTTGTTCCCATTTCATAAATACATAGGTGTCTTTCATACTGATTTTTCCATATATACATTTTCCCAGAATAATTGCCATATACCCGGTACATAATAAAAAAAATTTCAAGTTGCTGCTCAGTTTGTGGCTCTGGGTTCGACGGGTTCTAGGTGAACCTACAAGTCCTATATATCCCCAGAACCAGAAAGGTCCTGTGGATGTAATGGTATACTGCTTTCAAACATCTGTCATAATTAGAAGAAGTTACAGGTAAAAACGTTGACACAAATGGCTGTTTTTTTTAACTAATTTTCAATTTTTCCTATATGTGACTGTTAGTTTCTATAAAGAAAACTTGAAGGATCTACACAAATGACCCCTTGCTGAATTCAGAATTTTGTCTACTTTTGTAAAATGTATAGCTTTCCAGGATCCATTATTGCTTTCATACCCATTTCTACCATTAACCGGAAAGAGGTTGAAAGCACAAAAAATAGCAAAAATAGGATATGTGTCAGAAAAATACCATAACTGTGTAAAAAAATGTGGTTTTCTGACAAAAGTCTCTCATTCCCTAAAAGCTGTGAAAATTGTAATTTCAGCCCCACAACCCCTTTTTTGATACCATTTGCAGGGAAAAAAACAGACGCTTTCATTTGCAGCACTTTTTTCCCATTTTTCCCCCAAAAACCAAACTTTTGCTGTTTTGGCTAATTTCTGGGTCCCCTCCAGGGGAATCCACAAACCCTGGGCACCTTTAGAATCCCCATGATGTTGGAAGAAAAGGACGTAAATTTGGCGTGGATACCTTATGTGGTCAAAAAGTTACAGGGGCCTAAGAGCGAACTACCCCAAGTAGTCAAAAAAAAGCTTAGCACAGGGGGCGAAAAGGCCTAGCAGCGAACGGGTTAAGAGAAAGCCTTTTGCCACACTCCATCATTAAATATCAGTGTTTACTAAAGACTAAACCGTCTCTTCTGTGACACTGCTTCCTTCTCAACTCTTGTTATTTTTGCTTAAAAAGAAACTTCAAACACACATATCGATCTCAACGCATAGTTTTGGTGCATATTATTTCCAGTTCCCTTAGGACTTGCTTTTGATGGGGAAGTCAAAAGTGAATGTCTTGAGCCTGGAGGCGAGCCTCTGAAGCCTCAATCCAGGCTTGCGCCAGATGCTTGGATTTGGCTCAGCTTCCGGTGCTCATGGACTTTACAGCCCAACATGAGCACAGCTTTCATGTTTGCTCTGCCAGCTACCCATACTCTAAACTCATGTGTCACGAAATAAAGCCAAGCCATCAACCTTTTATGTAAAACAGGAGAGAGAAAGAAGCACTCAACCAGTGACTGAATTACACAAAGTGAAACGAGAACATCTGGGATCAATCCCAGCTTCTCTGAACAAATTGTGTGATCCTGGACAAATCTCTGTCTTGTTTTTGATTTTATAGCCTTTAATGTTGTTCTGTGTATAAACATAGGTCGAAGTGGGCAGGGGAACAAAGGAAACAATGTTTAGAAGGTTTATTAATCTGATCAAAAATTTAAGAAACAACTTTTCTTGAACTGATTAGCTGCTTCACGTTGAAAGAGGAGGAGGGGCCCCTTTACCGCGAAGTGAGAGGCAGCAAAACTAGAAACAAGCCATCTCTCCAGGGTGCCTGTGGAAAACTAGCTGCAATAGCTGTTAGCATCTGCTGAAGCCATTTGTTTTTGGCAGCCATTTTAGTTGGCCATGTGCTCGCCATGTGCTTTCTCCCTCTTCACTATTGACTGCCCTTGTATTCTGCTTGTGTCGTGTGATATAGTTAACTCCTTCAGCACTGAGCCAGAGCCTTGCACATGCTCAGAAAGACCTGGAGCTGCCAATACAGTGGTTCCTAGTGAATAACTGTCAGGCTGTTCTTACTGATGTAAGGAGAAATGTCTCCCCTCCCACTTTGTTGAGCAAGCAATTTTTGTATAACCATATTAGTCAATAACTATTCTTGTATGTGCCAGTACCTCCCCTTGGTCTCGTGCTGACTATTCAACATATATGTATAAAAGACCCATGTTCTCTGTACTCCTTAGACCATGGGTACTCGCAAACATTTGCCCAGGGGCCACAAAGTATGGTCTGTGGTGTGACCGAGGGCCGCTCTGATGCCAGCAGTGTGGCGGTAGGGAGTCTGGGTGGGTCAGGGATTGTGCAAGGAGGTCTAGAAAATGTTAAATAAACGGGCAAGCATTTATTTGCGGGTTAATAAATGCTTACCCGTTTATTAAACATTTCTTTTTGAATATTCGTGCTCAGCAACCAGACGCACCAACCTGATGCTGCTGTTCACTAGGGGTCCGCATGTAAAGGTCAAGAGGGCCGCAACCGGCCCCCGGGCCTTACTTTGAGTATCACTGCCTTAGACTGTCTCATATAGTGGCCTGAGGGTACTGTATGACGCAGTCTCCCTCACGTGAGGTTCATAAATGCATTATTTTCATATTACAGCTTCCGTGCCAGTCTCTTCTTTGTTGGTTTAAGGACCAGGTGCATCAGTGAACCCCTACAAAGGGTTTTATTTCCGCAGCCTGCTACTTGAAAGAAAAGTAAGGGAGCAATTGGTTAATCAGCAACTCAAACTGCTGCTTGGGAGCCAGCATACGCTTTAAATAATAGACTCTGAATTTGTCCTTTTAAAGGAAACCTATAAAAAAAGGTGTGCACAAGGTACCATCAAAGTATTACAATAAACAACTTTTGAAAGCACTATAAGCATTTAAACAAAATCTTTTTCACATTTTTCAACTGCTTGTGTATCCATCTTATCTTGGGTGCAGTACAAATTTTAAACAAATGACTTACTTAACCACTTAATGAATGTCTGAGCACACGCTGCTTTATCCACAGTGATCATATTAACTAACCAAACAGTCCTGCAAGCAAAAATTATTTCACCATAGATACATATGTTACATCTATTTTAAATTTAAGGTGTATGGGTAAGAATATAGTTACAGAATATTTCGTTCCTTTTAGCCGCATTATGACCCCGCCCCCACATTCACTACGCCAACATTGAACTCAAGATAACAGGTCTCACACTTTTCTTTATGCACTTCGTCCACTGAGTATAAGATACAACTTCCTTCACGGCAAGCAACAGAACACCTGTTTCTTCCACGCTCCGTGACCAATGTCACCGTTTCAGTGCTGTAATTTGACGAAGGTGAAGTTTGTTCTCCTGGCGGCTGAACTGGACCAGCGAGCGGGTTCACTTCACCCCTCACCTGGCAGCTGTAATCAATATCTACTTCGAATGTTGGCAGGCTGCGCGCGCCGCCCCCGGCGAGCCTTGGCACAGGTCACTTGCTTTACAGTGGGAGGCGCCCACGTGCCCTGCCTCCGAGCTCCGACCTGTGTAACGTTTTACAGGTGAACGTTCGAGGCAGGCTCGCATAGGTGTAGTCTTTACTCTTTTCAGCACCGACACACTTCCTTTGGGTTTCTTCTTGGCCGCCGGTCTGCAGGTTCCCGCCTTGCCACTGAAGAGCCAGTCATGGCTGCTGCAGACGCATCCGAACATCTCATTTTCTTTGTAAATGGGAAAAAGGTGAGTATTTCTGCGCATTTGACATGTGCTGAGTCTATTCCGGAGCATTTTATATTTTGTGGGAGTCGAGTCTTCGCATTTCAGTGGTGGTCGAGGCACCATTTTTAAATCCAACTTTTCAACGTGGATGCATCTGAAACTACCGGCTTCCTGTCAGAAAGTAATCCGAACGTTCTGTAACATGCCCTACAGGTTAAAGTCTAACGTTTCCTATAAGATTTACCGCCTGCAAGCGTGGCTTACCATCTCCCATTATATCACTAAGGGTGTGGCTTCAAACACTTAAATAAAATCCTGTGCTTCATACAGCTTGGTATGTACCAGTTAATAATGTCTGGGGAAGGGGTAGTGACCTTAGGAGCTGTCAGACACTCCTGTTTACTCCATCCAACCACTTTCTTATGCAGTATCTCACTTTGATAGACATTTAAACCCTTTTTCTCCCCACATCTTTCTGAAATCCTTCATCTACATACATATCTCGCACTATTCCACAGTTACAATTGGCACATGTGCAATCATAGCTCTGTGTACTCTGCAGAGAGGCCAAGTATTGGATGTGCAGGTAGTCTGCACACCTTATTGACACACTGACAGTGTGAGAAACTCACGCTGCCTTGTTCCTCAACTTCAGAGCTCTCAATCGTACTCCCTCACAAGCACCAACCCACAACCTGATCTCACTCAGACACGTGAAGGCGCATCAGTTTAAAGTATGCATTATGCAAGCGCAAGAGTCCTCTGTTGCATAACATAAAAAACGACAGAAACACATCAGCTTGGACAAGCAAATATTCTTAGGGACTGTGAGATGAAGTAAAAAGATATTGCACTGCTAACATGGATTACCTTAAGGATTTTAACAGTGATTTCTAAAATATTCAGTAGTGGCTTGAAAGACATTCGATTTTATTTTATTTTTAATTTATAAAGTGTGACAATTACCCACAGGCATCAAGGCGCTATAATTACAGCACTCTGCCATCAGCCAACGGACATTCAAGCTGTGCGCGTTTGTAGGGACTGCCTAAATGGCATACAGCCGGGTCTTAAGCACCTTTCTAAAAAGCAGATATTTACTGATCGCAGTCAACGATTGGGGGAGACAGTTCCAGGGGATGAGGCACAGGGTCAAGACTGGTTTGCACATGGCTGGGTTCAAACTGGAATGGCATGGTGAGCAAAAACAATGATGGATTTAGGCCCAGATCACTGTACTGGGGAGAATGTATGACATTGTTCTATATTCTGTCCATCAACTGGTATTTTTGCATTTGTTTTTCAATTACTGCAGCGTGAGACCTGGGGGGGGGGGGGGGGACCCATCCTACTTATAGTACAGATGGGGAAACAACCCGTCAGACTATGGAATAGTATTGTTTCATGCAGACTGAAATCATAGAACCATAATTACACTTCTTGGTCGATTAAGAACATAACCACTTATTAACATAGGTTTGCTATTTTATAGCACTAGTATGCAACTCTACAGTATTCCAACCTCAGAGCAATGAAATGCTGAGTCAGCCCTGCTGAGCTTCAAATCTGCGCCTGAGCTTCCTTGGCTAGAGCAAGCAACATACACACACAAAATATAGTAATGCCAAACTTTGAATCTCTTTATTTCAACAATTCGGTTGTGGATACTCCAGCCGACGGCACAGCAAATGTGATGTGTGCAAAAGAGTGCGCTGAGAGAGATTCATGAACAGATCTAAACACAAATTAACAATATAGACAAATTTGCAAAGTAATTTCAATTCTGGCTCATTGTTTGAGTACTGTGTAGGCAAATCACATTAAATGCAAGTCTACATGTCATAAGCGTCGACGTTTCAACCTCTACATATTATTCGGGAGGGGGGAGCTTACTGAGACCCATCAGTCAAAAAGCTAGATACAAAACTGGAGCCGTGTCTTGGTCACCAGCAACCCAAAAGAAGCAAATTTAGGCTCCTTTTTTAAATTCTGGATATGTATGATTAAAGCTATCCAATGGCCCACTTCAGACAAACAAGAGTTCAAGTAGAACCATAACTATGTTGCATTTTTAATTACTATTCCACAGTCCATACCATTTTAAACATTCGATTGCTTAGTGGTCTGCACCGAACCTACGGGTGGTGAACTGGGCTCTGTGTCTCCTGGATATTCGACAGGCCTTCGATTCTGTTGAATGGAATTATATGTCGATGGTGCATGGTCGGATGGGACTGGGAGATAACTACTTGAGATGGTTAAAATTGCTCTATATTAAACCAGCGGCTGAGGTCCGCCTTCGCAATCAAATATCAGATAGTTTAGAACTCCAGCGAGGTACTCAACAGGGTTGCCCCTTATCAATGCTAATTTTCGCTCTTGCGATGGAGCCCTTGGCGATCTCCCTTAGATGTAGGATGGAACACTGGGGGATTCAGCTGGGGATGACGGTTCATGTGGTGTCAATTTATGCTGATGACACGTTGGTATACCTCCGGCAACCAAAAGAGGTGTTTCAGAGCTCCTTAGGGAGCTAAACGGCTTTGGTGAAATATCAGGGCTTTGCCTTAACCCGGGGAAGTCTAAACTTTTCCAAATGGGGAGCCTGGAGGAAAGGAGGAGGACGAGTTGGCCAGGGTGGGGATGACCTGGGTTAGAGACTCTGTTCGTTATCTTGGGGTCAGGCTGGTGCACACACAGGAGGCCTACCTAGAATGCAATGTAGGGAAATGTGTGGAAGGTATCGTTAATCGATTGAGTTCTAGAAAGACCTTCCCTTGTCCCTAATGGGACGAGTAGCTCTAATAAAATTGGTGATTCTTCCGCGCTGCTTATACACTATGCAGAACTCACTCTACCGTATTCCACAGGCGTATTTCCGCATGCTGGACCGTCTACTGGTTGATCTGTTATGTGGGTCCAAAAGGAAAAGGGTGAAACTGTATACACTACAGAGGACGTGGGAGCGGGGAGGACTGGAGACCCCTAGGTTGGGTTTCTATTACATGGCGACACAGCTTCAACACGCTGTTCAGTGGCTAGATGAGGACGACAACTGGGAGAGGCGATTGTTGGAGGGTACTCACAGGGGAACCCCTCTTCCGGACCTACTTATGATGGGATCCCGGGTGCCCGAGGAGCTCCCATATATTATCAGACACGTGGCTGCAATCTGGGAATCCGCAATAAAAACTGCAGTGAAACGAGCGCCCTATACCCCAGATGGGTACCGTTTAAACAAATAAGTCAAACCATGTCTATTCTCAGATGAACGGAGGGAGGCTGTTGCGTGATGGGGGATTTGTATTCAGGACAAAAGTTCATCACCAGGGAAGAGGCGGAATCAATGTTTGAGTTAGGTAGGGGGCAATTCCTTCAATACGCAAAGATTTCAGCGGTTGCACGGTCGGCGTTCTCGGAGAACACACCCATTACTGCCACACTTTAAGCTCTCGTGATCTTGGCGGGGGGGCCGAAGGCTGGTATCTCACATTTATAGGGCACTGGCTGTGCACCTGCTCCCGATTCAAGCTAAGTGGGATGCGGCACTAGGAGAGCCTCTAACAGACCCGGAAATGGCAACAAGTACATGATGGGGTTAAGCACATAAGTTCTAATACCAGATTCAAACTTACACAATTCAATATAGTACATCAAACCTATCTGACACCAAGTGTACTTCACAAAATATACCCGGATCGCCCTGCTAGCTGTCCGAAATGTGGTTATGGCGACACCCAGTTCTTGCACATGATATGGGATTGTCCCGAGCTACGTTTCTTCTGGGGATCGAGACTGGAGATTTTGCATTGAGTAACGGGGTGGACGCTACCCCAATCCATAAGGGAGGTGCTGTTGGGACTTCTCCCTAGACCTAAAGGGAAAAAGCTTACACGTAGGTTCCTCCAGTTGGGACTGGGGTTGGCCAAATAAAGGATTGCAATTAGTTGGAGGGGTTCGGTGCACCCCCTAGTAGGGAAGTGGGATGGGGACTTGTAGGAATGGGCGCCGGCAGTGTTATTTCGAATGAGACGTGTTTGAAGGGATGCTAAACTAGAAGACGATGCGAGGGCCTGGTATGTCATGATCACAGAGGTCCCCACGGGGGGAGGGCCTTGCCTCACAATTGTCAGGAGAACAACACATTGTATGTGATAGCTCAGATAAGGAGGCAAGGCCACACCCTGAGTATAGTGTAGAAATATATGCACACCTATATCATCTGACCTGTGTTGCAGGATTCGTAATTGAGGTTTTCCTTATGTGACTCGGGGGGGTAGATGGGTTGGGTAAGTTAAAAGTTATTATGTTATGATTTCCTTTCATGAGAATGACCTGCTTACGTTCAAATACAATACTAAGTGTATTAACACAAGATTTTGGTTATGTACAATTTTATTCCTTGACTAGATTGTATTATTTCTTTGAGGGGTTCTCTCATCCATAATTGTTGGAGAAATGTAAAAATTGCTCAGAATGTACTGTACTGTGTTTGGGCATCTGCAAATCATAATAAAAACATATAAAAATAAAAAAAACAATTGCTCAGTGGTCTGGTGGACCCAAGAGAGGGAAAGAAGCAAAATGGGGACAGCAGCAATAAAGAACACAACACTGTGGGAATCCTCTCCACTTGTCCCCTTTTCCCGATACCGAAGCGGACCCTGTTTCACTCTCCGGAATGTCAGTACCCACCTCACACCTTACATACAATACATTTACAGATGATCCATTTCCATGCGACTTAGAGTCCCCACTCCTCACACCATCCAGAAATGGCATAGATCAAATACATGTTTATTATCTTAGTGATATACCATTAGTTTAGTGGAATGATAAAGTTTTGCCTTACGCATCCAGCAAATTCAAATCTGATTTTAATGGTCACCCGTGTTCTCTTTCTGTATGATGAGTCAGGAAAAACACAGAATGCGGACATCCTCTCAAAAATCATTGCCTGTTTGTTGGTTTGTTGTCTCAAGTATGCAGATCACAGAACTGCCATCATTGTCACTTCTTTAGCAGATCCAATTTTTGAGAGCTTTCTGGGAACTCTGTAATATTGAAGCAGCAGATGTGGCTCAGATTCCTTATGCTAGTCAATCAGGGTTTTCTCCATGCCTTGTATTTTTGGAATGGTATATGGGAGATAATCCTCTTTCTGTGGATTCAATGCCAATGGGACTGGCTTTAATGTATTAACACTTTGGGCACAATTTACAAAATGCGTTTTGTAGTACTGCAGTCGTACTGTTAACTTGCTAAAAATGCTATTGACAAACTACTGGTGTAAATTGTAACCTCCTCCTCTCATATATATTGTCTCTGGGGGAATTTCCACACATGTAATTTACTACTTAGTAGTAAATGTAAGAAGGACTAGGAGAGTGGTGGAAAAATGAGCATATTAACTAGAAAATGGGAGGGGTTTGGGAGGGACTAAGGAGGAGTTTAGGGAGGGGTAAGGACGAGCTTATAGAGGGACATGCAAATACAAACACCGACCCAAAAAGAGTAAGCCCTTTGCTATTCAAAAACTGCACTTTCTAAAGTTGCTACAGCCCAAAAGGCCACACAACTGTTGTAAATGTACTCCAGACCAGCATTGGAGTAAGTATAGCACCACACATGGCCACTCACAGGTACAGGTACTGTAACACCCTCTCGCAGAAAATAATGGAGACAGGAATTTGACATAAATTCCCATAGAAAATATTGTTGAAATAAAGTAATTTATTTGAAATTTTTAATAACACATTTTAAATTCATGTAAATATATATATATCTATATATATATATATAAAAAAATATATATCTTATCTACTGGCAGTCGCCAGTAGATAGTTATAGTTAGGACCGAGTTCCCATAGGAAATCTGAAAATTCTATTTTGAATAACTTTGGCGCCGGTTGACTTATCTTCGTGAAATTTTCAAAACTAATGGGGCGCTCCGCTCAGCTCCTACCCTGAAAGTCCCGGGGTGATTCGTCAAGCGGGGGCTGAGAAAAAAGGGGGGTCCCAAAACGCGTTTTCCCCATGCATTTTCCCATAGGACCTTTAGTCGAAGGTACAGCCCGAACGGCTCAACAGAATTACTTGAAATTTGGCAAAGAGGTAGTCCTCAGATCAGGCATGTGCCTTTTGCATATATGGTGTCAATCTGTTCAGTAGTTCCTGAGAAAATGGCAGTTAAAAGTACATAAATATCTATATGCGCGCACCGTGCGCGCTCGGTGCTCGCACGGTGCGTGAGCGTAATACAAATTGGTGGTTAGATGTCAGTCAACATTCGAATCAGTCGAAATCAGGAAGTGTCGGACGCCATTTTGTGTGTGACAGTGAAAAAGAAAGGTGGAGAACGTGAAAAGGGGGCAGGGTAGAGAGTTCCTGACCCCCTAGCCTTTGTCAGGGGGTCCCTGAAGGACCCCGAAGGGTGAAAAAAACATTTTATTTTTTTTCAAAAAATCGTGGTGCGCGCACGGAGAAAAACCCTAAAAAAAACATTTTAAACTGTTTATAAGTTTTTAGAAGATATTAACTATGCTGTTCAAGTTTATCCAAATAAAAAAAAAAAGAGCTGAGCCATTCCATATTACAGGATACAGTCAATCTATAACTATATACATAGGTAGTTTATTGTAAAATAAATATATAAAAAATATAATAATACATACATAAATTTGCATTTAAAAAACCTTACAAATTCACTAAAAAACCATAGGTTTCACACACATTATAATTAGAAATTAGCATTTAAAAAACCTTGCAAATTCACTTAAAAAACATAGGTTTCACACACGTTATAGTTAGGAATTAGCATTTAAAAAACCTTGCAAATTCACTGAAAAAAACATAGGTTTCACACATGTTATAGTTAGCTGGACATTTCACTTGTAAAAAACCATTTAAATTCCCACGTTATAGTTAGTTCAGCTAACTATAACTCGCGTGACCGCAATCCACTGCTGATGACGTCACATATTACATCACTCATGACATGGTCAGTGACATCACTCATGACATCACTGATGACATCTCAAATGACATCACTGATGACATCACTCATGACATCATCCAGTGAATATGTGTCTTTCTGAAAAATAAATATTTTGTATATATGTATATCTAAAGGTTAATGGAAGAATAAATGGGTAAATAAGTGTCTAAATGGATGTTTTTTTTGTAAAATTAATTGTATAACTGACTTATTAACAATATCTTAGTGAATACAGTGATGTAATATGTGACGTCATCAGCAGTGGATTGCGGTCGCGTGAGTTATAGTTAGCTGAACTAACTATAACGGGGGAATTTCAATGGTTTTTTACGAGTGAAATGTCCAGCTAACTATAACATGTGTGAAACCTATGGTTTTTTCAGTGAATTTGTAAGGTTTTTTAAATGCTAATTCCTAACTATAACGTGTGTGAAACCTATGTTTTTTTTAAGTGAATTTGCAAGGTTTTTTAAATGCTAATTTCTAACTATAACATGTGTGAAACCTATGTTTTTTTTAGTGAATATATATATATATATATATCTCGCGTGATCAAGGTGATGCTTCGCCAACATGCGTCGGGAATTTTTGCTGCTGAAAATACTACATTCTGCTTCACCAGCAGCAGTAGTATATGTGGCTTTCCTATATATTGTGAGGGGAAGATGTTAGGTATAATTTTGTGTCTCACACCTAAGCACCTGCTGCCACACTCAGTGGCCAAAGGAGACTGTGAACTGTGAGGAGAGGTAAGTCATTTATTTATATATATATATAATTTACCTTTGTGAAGAGGCCACATTGGGCTGCTCCTCTCTGCAAACTGCCTCTGTCTGAGCTTCCTGTGTCTGTGCTCTATTTTTAATTCACCCAGCTTGCAGTGCTGCATGTGCAGACAGCTCGAGCATTACCTGCCAACACCTAACCTACCAACAATTGAGAGCGCTTTTCAAGACACATTTCTTTCCTCAACTCCTAACTACTTGGCCATCAGTCAAAAAGTCAAGATTTAGATCTTTTCCCAACCTGCTCTCTTGTAGAAAACAATCCTAGGTCTCTTCCCCAAATTTCTCTATATCGATAAAGACCGTGCTCAGCACTCACAACTCGTGAAATTAGAGAAATGTGCAAGAGATAAAACACACCCTTCCACGATGTGCAGCTTCCTCTTCTAGGATGTGTGAGAGACTGACACACACACATACACACATACTCACAGTTTGAGTTGTGTTCACTAGTAGTAACAGGATAACAAATGATAGTGGTCTCTGCAAAATATTTAGATTTTAACATTGTTAAAATAATATTTTATCAGCACAAGTAAAATTCAATGTGGCGTAGGTCAGTAATAAGCACTGTTTACAAGGAGAATGAACTGAATTAAAACATTTTAGGAAAAAAACAAAACCACATTATTCAAAGCAGAATTAGAATATGCCTCCAAATAGCCCTATATTTTATGAACAAAGACATTCTAACTGCAACAAGATTGAAGAAAAGTACATTTATTGTTTAGTGTGATGTTAAATGTGAGGCTTTAATGTCAAATACTCAATGTATTAAGAGCTTTCGGATTGGTATAAGAAAGTTTAAACATCTTTGCATAATTAATAGAGGATTGAAGGATACAGAGTTAATGTACCCCCTCTATCCAGTATCACAAAAGGAAACTAGATAGTTCGAGCCCCTATTTTGTCAGGTCTTTGTGGTTATTATGATAGGAAAGTTCAACACAGAGTAACATTTTCGTTGTTTTGAATATACTTTATACAGATGTGGTCCATGTGCCTCAATGAATGAAACTAGAACTTGTTGAGCAGTCTGAGAATGTAGCACTGTTGGGGGGATATGTCACTGGCTAATCTGACCAGTGTGAGCAGTTGGCCCTGTTAAGCAGCGCGGGTCATTTACAATGAAACAGAGAACGTCGGGCCCCCATGCTCTCAATCTGGCACATCAAACATGCACTAAACACTGACAACGAACTCATGCAAAAGAAATACTGTTTTTCTCTGCCTTCGTGTTTCCTATTACTTAATTTTCCTATTTGGGCTCGTCTATATCCTATAAGGCTCTTTCTTTCTTGATTTTTTTTAGCACTATTTTACTCCTTTCTCTGGGACTGATGTTTTCATCCTTTCTGCCTCTCTGGAGCCATGTACTGTTACGTTATCCTTCCCATAGAGGCTTTCCCTCACCCCACCTCTATCCAGCAATCTCAAGGAATTTCTTTCACTCTCTCCTAGGTTATCTAACATTACCACTATCACATTCTCTCTCCCGAGGGCACTTTTCCACTCAACACAATCTAGCATCTCTGCACTTTAAATTTTCTCTGCACAGCATATGTTGATGATGCTCGACACTAGGAAAATGGATTTTGCGTCAGTGCTCTATCTATCTATCTATCTATCTATCTATCTATCTATCTATCTATCTATCTATCTATCTATCTATCTATCTATCTATCTATCTATCTATCTGTCTATCTGTCTATCTGTCTATCTGTCTATCTGTCTATCTGTCTATCTGTCTATCTGTCTATCTGTCTATCTGTCTATCTGTCTATCTGTCTGTCTGTCTGTCTGTCTGTCTGTCTGTCTGTCTGTCTGTCTGTCTGTCTGTCTGTCTGTCTGTCTGTCTGTCTGTCTGTCTGTCTGTCTGTCTGTCTGTCTATTCATTTAAAAAAACAAAAGGTTACAGGGGTGTTATAGTTAGGAAATAGAATTTTAAAAAACCTTAGTAATTCACAGAAAAATCAAAGGCTAGATGGACGTTATAGTTAGGCTCAAAATACACTCATACAGAACCATAGAAATTCAGCAATTGTAGTTAGCTGAGCGAACTATAACTTATGACCCCGCAATGCACTGCGTATGACCTCACATATCCATTACTCATGACATGGTCAGTGACACCACTGATGATATCTCAAATGACATCCCTTATGACATCATCCGGTAAGTATAAGTATTTTGTAAGAGTTTATGATTGTTATACATGTATAATAAGCTGCTACAAAAGTTTAATTAGTATACTAAGTGCACTACTAATGAGTGATACTACTTCTTACATGTATTATGTAAGTGACTCTGTGAATGTGTATATCTGTGTGTGAGTGGCTGTATAGGTGTGTAAGAGGGCATGTGAGTAGCTGTGTGGATGAGTGAGTGGCTGTGTGAGTTGCTGTATTGGTGAGGGAGTAGGTGTGTCAGTGGCTGTATTGGTGAGTGAATGGCTGTATGAGTGGCTGTATGGGTGGGTCAGTGGTTGTGTGAGTGACTGTATTAGTAGTTTAGTGGGTGTCTGAATGGCTGTATGAGTGAGTGACTAGGTGTGTAAGTCTCTGTGTGGGTGAGTGAGTGGCTGTTTGAGTGGGTGTTTGGTTACATGAGTTGATGTGTGAGTGGCAGTATTGGAGAGTGTGTGTCTGTGTGAATGGTTGTATGAGTGAGTGAGCAGATGTTGGTGTGCTTGTATAGATGTGTGAATGGGTATGTACATGGTTGTGTGGGTGTGTGAGTGCTTGTATGAGTGAGTGAGTGTCTGTGTTGGGAACCAGTATGGGTGAGTGAGTGGGTGTGTGAGTGGCTGTATTGGTAAATAGGTGAATGTCTGAGTAGCTGGATGGGTGAGTGTGTGGCTGAGTGAGTGGCTGAACAGGCGAGTGACTGGTTGGATGAGTAGCTGTATGAGTGAGTGTTTGTGTGTGTGGTTGTATGAGTCAGTTAGTGGGTTTGTGTGTGACTTTATGGGTGAGTGAGTGGTTGTGTGAGTTCTTGTATGGGTCTTTGAATGGGCATGTGAGTTGCTGTGTGGGTGCGTGAGTGGGCGATGTCACTGACCATGTCATGAGTAATGTAATATGTGAGGTCATAAGCCGTGCATTGCGGGGGTGTAAGTTATAGTTAGCTCAGGTAATTAAAACTGCTAAATTTAAATGGCTTTGTATATGTGAAATCTGAGGCTAATGATAATGTCCCTGTAACCATGGAATCTCTTGATCTCTCTTCTAGAATAGACAGTCCTACCCACTTAGCGGGCCATGTATTGGACACCATTTTTTCGAACATCCCAGAACTAACAGTTGAACCTCTTTGGAGGGTTGGCTGGACAGACCATTCAGTTTTGAGTTTCTCTTGGGCCCACTCAAAATTCTGTTGTTCCAAAATCATGGAGACAATAATCAACCGACAACTTTCTGGCTATTTAGAACACAACAAAATACTAGATCCATCCCAGTCTGGCTTCCGTGCATCCCATAGCACCGAGGCCGCTCTACTAGAGGTTATGGACACGCTCAGGATGTCATTGGACAGGGACTCTCCAGTCATGTTAGTGCTGCTTGACCTGTCGGCAGCTTTTGACACCATCTCTCATCGTATCTTGTTGAACAGGCTTCGAGAGATTGGTGTCAGAGGCCTGGCCTTTGACTGGATTCAGAGTTACCTGTCCGACAGAACACAATGTGTTCAGTTGGACTAATTTGTGTCTCAGACAACTGTGGTGGACAAGGGGGTTTCCCAAGGCTCTATATTGAGCCCCACGCTGTTCAATCTTTATGTTGCCCCTTTGGCCTCTATTATCAGAAATTACGGCGTTGAAACCATATCCTATGCTGATGATACGCAGCTGATAGTACACATAGAGAACAACCCCGCTGTAACCAAATCTAAGTTCATTACTTGTATGACGAGCATTGCCAGCTGGATGAGGAAGAACTTCCTGCAACTGAACTCCTCTAAAACGGAGATTTTGTTGTTTGGCAAGGCAGAAGAGCTGTGGAGCGCTGACTGGTGGCCGACAGAATTAGGAGAAGCACCTGCCCCTAGAGGGTGGGCTAAAAACCTAGGGGTAGGAATAGACAATAAGCTTTCAATGGAAGATCAGGTGAAAACTCTCGCAGGTACCTGTGACGGGACCTTGCAGTTACTCAGTAAGATCTTTCCTGGATCCCACTGAACGCCAGAAAGACCCTCATCCAGTCGCTTCTTATCATTCCCCTTGATTATGGTAATTCCTTGTTGGTAGGAATTAGGGAAGACCTGCTATCCAAGCTGCAGGTGGTGCAAAATACAGCCGCCCGTCTTGCCCTTTACAAACCAGCACAAACCCCCTCCCGCCCTCTCCTGCACCTTTTACACTGGCTTCCTGTGAGGAAATGAGCCATCTTCAAGCTACTTTGCCTGGTCTTTCAGTCCCTGCACGGTATGGGCCCGTCCTATCTGGCTAACAAAATTGAACGCTATCAACCAGGGCGACTGCTTAGATCCAGTAATCGCAGCCTGCTCTGTTGCAGGAGAATTAGGAAAGTGGAAATGGGAGGTTGTGCGTTTTCTTATCTGGTCCCCAAACTTTGGAACGAGCTCCCTGAGCATATTTGTGCCTGCCCAAACTTTCCACAATTCAAAAAGTTGCTCAAGACCTGGCCATTCTAATGAATGAATTTTTATTCCTCTTACATTTGCCTCCTTCTCGGGCGCCCAGAGATCCCCCTGGGGATGATTCGCGCCTTATAAATGAATCAAATCAAAATCAAACCTTTGCTTTTTTTCCAGTGAATATAAATATATATGTATATGTCTCATGTGGAAAGGTTCTACAAGATTTATCAATTTTGAGGTCTCATATTTACGCTGTCATACTCTATCCCTGGATACTTATTTCACTTTCCTTTAGACTCCGTAATTCTTTACTAATCCTCCTTCACCTAAAGGCATCTATAACTTGTTTTGTATGGTTTGATCTGAATTTCTGCTGTTTCTAGGTTATTATTGTATGAATTAACCAACCTTTAACCCCTTCGCTGCGGCGCGAATTCCGCCGCGGCGCTGGGGGGGGTGCAGGGTGAGCGCGGCGCTGCCATGCTCGTGACGGAACCACGCCGTCATGAGTCACGGACGAGCTGTGCTCATGACGGAGTGGTTCCGTCACGACTCCGCCCACTCTCTATTTCACCTGCACAGGCGGGGAATCAGTGCCGCATGGGAGGAGCGGCCGCAGCATGACGGAACCACTCTGTCATGAGCACACGCCGTCCGTGGCTCATGACGGAGTGGTTCCGTCATGGGCACGCAAGGGGTTAAAAAAAGGAAGACTGAGTTGACCTTGTTGATATAGAAATTAGTGAACAACAGATTGCAAATTATGTCTTCTCTTTTGATGTCTCTGTATCTTGTCTCTCAGTGAATGTTTTACATCCCTTTTCCTGTAACTCTTTTTAACTTATTTTTTTGCTTAATTATCTTTATTGCATTTTTGAATTTTGTAACAGTCTGAGGACATCCGGAGTATCACACATACGTATACAAACCAACATTATGAAAGGGTACATATAGCAGAGGTACATAGCAGAAGTATGATAACAAATCGTGTATGGACAAATACCCCTCTACAGGTGTACTATGCTAGTAAACAGTTGCATGCTACTCTCGTCCCGCATTACATCATTCCATTCTCTTGTTTACAGGTAGTAAAGTCTGCATAATATGTAGTTGCGTCTTATACTTTATCGTTCAGTTATTACGTGGAATGTACAGAAACGAATCACATGGGGGCTGTATATGCATGTCCACCTCAGTATAGATTAGAACATTTGTAAGATATGCCAATAAGACATACAGAATCTGGTTCACTAAACTAAATATTTGCTAATCAAACTGCCATCAGAAAAAAAAAAAACAATATGTGACTGGGTATGTGTGCATGTGTCTCGTACTTTATGCTACATTGGCTCACCAGGGGGGCACTACGGCTCATGCAGGGTATGAGGGGCTAGGTAGGCTAAGTAATCGGTCGGGGACCAGGGGAGGACTCCCAGCGGCAGGCTCAGATCTCAAACATGCTTCGCTGTAGGTCCCATCTGGAATAATGGGTGTTGTGCGGTCAGTGACTCAGGGCCTCCTGTGCTCAAGTCAGGTACTGGCGGGGGGGGGGCGAGGGGGGGTAGTGCCATCTTCATTGTCGTTCCCCTGCGTGAATGCTGTGAGTATGGTATCCCAGGATTATGCTATTGGGTACTTGCGAAGCCCAGCTGTCTCCTCCCTATGCAGTGTTGTGCTTTCCGCCTGTGCCGATACCGTGAGTGATATTTCCCAGCTGACTATTCCCGGGGGGGTGGGCGTTGTGCTTCCACTGTTTCGTGATTAATCGCTTCGCCACTATCAGTCCCAGATCACGAAACCGGGATGTGACTCTATTTTACTTGGACCTGGCACATAGCCCCAGTATGCAAACTTTTTATGTATGTGGCAGGGGTATGTTGGTGCAATTATCCAGTGCCGTAGTTACTGCGTGCCAGTAGAGTTGTAGGGAGGTGCAGCACCAGACCATGTGCAGTAGGTTTGCGTTAAGCTTCTGACAGCGTGGACATGCGGAGGTGGCAATGTTGATGTATCTGTTTATGTTATCGGGCGAGAGGTATGCTCTATGTATAATGTATGTTTGTTTAAGCTTAAATCTAGAACTTCTCGGTACAGATGAGGAGCTGGCTAGGATAGCACTCCATTCTTTTTCCGACCACGGTCGCCCTCTATCCTCTTCCCAACGTGTGCAGGACTCAGCATGGGTTTCAGTGTGTGTGTCAGTAGAGCGGACACCAGCCAGTGTACTATGTGGGAACCCGCACCCATTATATGTAAGTACTGCAGCAGCAGGTGTGTCATTGGTTCAGTCATCATGTCCCCCCAGGCTGCCGTTAGGGCCCTTGTGAGAGAGGTGTGCAAAAGAAACTGCCCTGCCTGCAAATAATAGTTTTCCGTCAGCACCTCAAAGGAAAGCAAGGAACCATCCGTGTATAAGTCGCCCAGTGTATCTATGCCAGCTGTGTGCCAGTGTGCAAGGACCTCCTCGGTGGTGCCTGCCCTTCCTCTGGGTGTCCCCACGAGTGGTAGTATTGGGGCGTACGGGTGACTTCCCAGGTGAGGCGGAGGCTCCTTTTGTAGCATTTGTGCGCTAGTTCTAGGTGGATTTGGGATGGGCGTGGAGGTTTGGCAATAGGATGGAACAGATGGTAGATCTGGGTTTGAGTTCAGGGCTGCTGCAGGGTCGCCGTGTCCTCCAGGCTCCTGCCACTTAACCACTTCATCACCCATTGTAACTGGGCCGCTAAGTAGTATAACTCCATTTTAGGGACTGCCAGCCCTCCTTGGCTGGTAGGGGTATATAGCTTCCATAATGCTTCCCGGGGCCTGCCTTTGTTCCAAATTAAGTCACGGAACATACGCTCCATCTCACGGAAGGTCTTGGTCAGGACATAGATCGGAAGATTCGAAAAATAGTATAATAGTTTAGGGAGGATAATCATCTTTATCAAAGTAATGCGGCTCATAACATTCAGTGGGAGTGACTTCCAAAATTGCACTTGGGCTCTAACAGCCGAAATAGCTCTTGTTAGGTTGCCTTCCAGTATATCAACAGGTGATCGGTATATGAAGATGCCAAGATAGCGGAACTTGGCGGGGTACCACGGGTGAGCGGAGCCGTTGAGGAGCACTTCTGTCCCAACCGTGTCTTCGCTAAAGGAATAAAATCCCGACTTAGCCCAGTTTACCTGGACACCAGACATCATCTCAAATGTCTTGAGCGTGTCCGCTATGGACGTGGGGATGTCATGTAGATCACGCACATACAGTAGCAGATCGTCGGCATATAATGAGACGGCATGCTTCCCATCTCCCAGCTGGATGCCCCATGCATCGCCGTCCCTACGGAGTGACATCGCCAGCGGTTCCATAGCTAGGGAGAAGAGTAGCGGGGACAGGGAGCATTCCTGGCGTGTCCTCCGCCTCACTCGAATGGGGTCTGAGATGAGCCGACCCGTCCTGACCCGGTCAGTGGGGCGTTGATAAAGCAGTTGGACCATGCACATGTAGTGGTCCCCTAGGTCATACTTGTGTAGTACCGGCGCCAGATAGGGCCACTCCAAGGAGTTGAAGGCCTTCTCCAAGTCTAGTACGAGGCAGCCAGAGCGTGGCCACCTGTGTAACACATATTTTTGTACCCGGAAGAACCTGCGTATATTAAGTGAGGTGCATCTAGAGGGGACAAAGCCGTTCTGATCGGGGTGCATCAGTGCCTGTTCCAACGGTGATAAGCGCTTAGCAAGAATCCATGCGAAGATCTTGTAGTCAGTATTCAGGAGAGCTAGCGGACGGTAAGAGCCTAGGGACTCAAGGTTCCTGCCAGGCTTGAGGAGAGAGATTAGTAGTGCTTCATTTTGCATGCTAGTAAGTGTAGAGTAATTTATTGCAGTCTCATACACTTTTAATAACTGTGGCGCTAGTATATGGGTGTATGTCTTATAAAGTTCTGTCGGCAGACCATCAGGTCCCGGAGATTTCCCATTTGACAACGAGAATATGCTATCACAGACCTCCTCCAGAAAGATAGGGTCATTCAGTTCCGCCTTTTGAGCCCACGTAGGATGTGGCAAGGTGATCCCCTCAAGATAAAGTTGCAGCTCCATAAGGGTAGCCTGCTCATGGGATGTGTATAAGTCCTGATAATGCACCACAAATTCGCAGTGTATGTCCCGCTGTGTGTATGCTGTAATCCCTCGTGTCATGCGTAGGGAGGCCACAGGGGTCGACCACTCATCCTGGCGGATCAGCCACGTGAGCAGTTTCTCCGCTTTGTCGCCCATGTGATGTGTCCGCGCCGAATGCGCTGCATAATTGAGGCAGCGTAGCCATTCTAGTAACCGAGCATGTTCCTCCCTGTGGCGTGCGAGTAGTCTTGAGGAGCCTTCAGTCGCCTCCTGTTCATTGGATGCCAGCTTTTGCTCTAAAATGGTGAGATTTTTCTCTAGCTGCACTCGTATGCCCGCTTGTGTTCCCAGACAGTGCCCCCTCACAACCACCTTAAGGGCGTCCCACTCCAGCAGTGATGACGAGGCTGTGCCCGCGTTTTCATCAAAGTATTGTGCTATGGTGGTAGCTAATAAGTCGCGAAAAGGCGCGTCAAGTAAAGTGTCCGGCTGGAGGCGCCAGACGGGGATCGGCGGCACCCCGGTCTCCCATTCCAGCCTCAGCACATGCGGGGTCTGATCCGAGTGCATCCGCCCCATGTAGTGCGACCCAGAAATACACGGCAAGAGATCGCTGGACATCATAAAATGGTCAAAGTGTTCATGTAGATCATGCGCACCTGAATAATAGGAATACACTATGTCTTGAGGGTTTCTATGCCTCCATGCATCGGTTAAATGCCACTGTATCGCCCAGTTGTTTAACGCTTTAATGGCAGAGTGCGTAGCTGTGCCAGGCAGGGGATGAAAGGAGCGGTCCAGTGAGACGTCTAAAACACAGTTGTAGTCACCGCCTAGCACCATGGGGGTATAATGCCATGTAGCCAATTTATGAGATAGCATCGCCAGAAAAGCAGCCTGATCAGTGTTAGGCGCAAACAGTGATGCAATAATCACCATCCGTCCGTCCAGAGTGCCCTTGACCATGACGTATCTGCCCTCCATATCTATTATGGAATCCATCACCCGGAAGGGAGTCCCTGGCCTCACCCATAGTAAAACCCCTTGTGCATATGCCGAATAGCCCGTGGCGAATAATTGCCCCCCTCCACCTCCTGTATAGCCGTGTCACTTCTGGTTTAGTCAAGCCTGTCTCTTGGAGGAGAGCTATTGTATATGATGATGTTTCAAATATGAATAGATGAGGTACCGGCGCAATGGGCTGTGTATACCTCTCACGTTCCAAGTCCCTATCTTAATGTAATGCCATAATGTACGAATATCAGCAGCGTGCAAGGCCTTGCCAGGCCAATGGGTAGGTGGATGCAAAGCATAATGTTTAGAGGCGGTGCCAGGGTCGGTGCCCACCCAGAGCCAACATTCTGACTGTTGTACCTCAGTGCATAGATGATGGCATAACAAACATGTGAACTGGAAACAAAGAAAAACAAATACCAAGAGGGAGAGGATGCAACAGGCATTCGTCCAAACATTTGACAAAATCAGCATGCAACTAACGTCTAGGGGGGACTATCGCTCACAGCAATTTATGGGGTGTCAGTTAGTGAGGGTCCATCTCTAGTAGCTACCCCAACCGCTGGCCAAATGAGTGTAGGTAGGGCCGCTACTCAAATGTCATGTAACTCTCTTTTTAACTTATGTCTGTCAATCACGTTTTCTTCTCCTCTCCCAGGTCTCTCATTCTCTGTGTCTCTCTCTGTCCAAGCCCTTACTAACTTTTATTCTTTCCCTGTATCTCCTTTTCATAATCATGCTCTTCCTTTTTTTTCACTTTCACTTTCTCCTCCCTCTCTCATTCTATATACCCCAATGCTCTGCGTCTCCTCTCAACTCATTTTTCCTTTGACTTCTCACATCTGTTTCCTTCAGATTGTTACACTTCCCAATCACATTTTCTCTTGTCTTTTTCCACTCTGACTGAATCCCCATTTCTAATTTCATCTTCAATTGTGTCTCTTTTATTTATCTTTGAGAGATCAGACTTCTCTATGTGTAGAGGTCTCATTTTGCACCTGAGAATAAAATATTAAAATAAAGTTGGAATCGAGTACTGGCGTAGTATGTTACATACATGCAAGAGCTGTACCACCTCACAGATTTCCAGCATTCATATCTAACACTGCATGCAGATTGTAACAGCATAATGTTATCTGAAGAATATAAATTGTGGCACAAATTTAACAACTGCATCTTTACCTCTCTGTTCAACTAAGAACTGTCCTGAGCTTTCTGTGCTTGTGGTTTCTGCACTGAAGGAACCTTTATCCAGCACAAATGCTGCTCCCAAACGGATTGCTGTAAATCTAAGCATATTTCTAACATTGTCTTAATGAAACCTGGCACCCACCAAAAACGGAGCAGAGCCTGCACCCCAGGAGAGACTGTATGTGCATACAACAGACTTTAATTTTATGCCTTGTATGTCTGTACAACAAGAACAGAGGCCCTCAGCTCGGTTTATTCTGGCAAATCACTTTGCCATCCTGAGAAGTGTTCATTTTGACTTTCCACCGCGTGTTCGTCTTTATAAGGTCCTCTAGATTTTAGTGGTGTGTATGTATATATGTCCCACTAAAAGCCAGAAGAACTTAAAAACATGAACCGGCGGTGGAAAGTCGAAATAAACACTTCTCAGGAAGGCAAAGTGATTTGCCAGAATAAGGCGAGGGCTTCTGAGCTCGGAAGGAGCAAGCTGCATTTAGGTGTAAAATCATCCTTAATACAACGTGAACAGGAATGGGGAGGCACCTTTAGTTGCAAAGGCTCTCCGAGGAGCCAAATTCACTGTTAGGTGCACATTTAAATGAAAAGACACCCAAAGAAAAAATGCTGCAGTAAGATATGTAAAAAGTGTAAAGTGTTAAGCGTAAAATGTGTGCATCTGTATGACATTGCATTCGATTAACAGCACGAAGAGTTACAACATCACCTGTGTTGAGCATCAGCATGAGTGCATAAAATGCTTAAAAGCGTATCTAATATTTAGATGTAAAGTCTTTTTAGCAGCAAAATCACTTTTAAGTTCAAAGTAAGTGACAATGTGATTTTACGTTTTGAAGCACAATTCACATTTATGAGCCAAAAGGTGCAAAGCCAATAGGAGTGTAGAAGAGCTTTTAGAAGCACAAATATTCCTTTATTACAGTGCTTGGAAGCTTTGCTTTATCATCTGTGAACACTGGGACGCAAGCTGGCTGACACACCTCCTCTTGCCTAATCCAAAATGTGAATCCGTCCAGCAGTTGTTGGAGTGGTTGATCAGAGCAAACCAGGGCTGAAGGGGCTAACTCGAAGCCCTTCTCTGTTTATGTTTTTAGTGTTGATGACATACATGAGCTCTGGAAGACAGCTAAAGCTGCCTTCAGCCAGATTTAAAAACAAGACTACACGATTGGTCTATAACTGTCTGGCTCATTTGAATGTACCTTAGATTGGAATAAAGGGTGGGGCAGCAAAAAAGGAGGCCGCTGGATACCAAATGATGCTCTCTTGTAGGACTCATTACTACACAAGGTCATCAACAACAAATACCAGGTAAATAGAGAATAATGATACAGGGTGATCAGTAAGCAAATGGTAAGGGACAGTGCAAGTGAAACTTGGGGATAAATGAAGTAGGCAGGAACTAAGCATAACAGTATGCATCACAGAAACTGGCAGAAGGCGATTGTGAATAGAAGGCAAATGAAATCAATGGAAATGGAGAGGGTAACATGTTGGTTAGACTTAAGCAAGGGTTCTAAGAAGAGGGGAAATAAAGCAGAGTAATAATTAGCCTCAACGCCGCTGAGAGAAATAGGTACAAGGGCTGAATAATGGTAATTAGAGACACCCATCATGTGGGGAAACAAGAAAAAGCTGGAGTAGTTTAGACTGTTTTGTCAGTGGCTGTACAAAAGAGAGGAGTCGGATCAAAGGGGGATAGAGGTTTACTTGGCTCCATTCAACTGCAGTGGTTTGAGGAGCAAGTGCAGATGGTGCAAAACATGCCCAATCATTAAAAAGGAAGTATGTTGGTCGTACATAGCATAGAACAGGCAGTAGCCCCAGGACCTGACTTCTTTTCCGTCGGTTTCTTCAGAACCATGATTCAGCTACTCTTTGGCGTATGTTATAACATTATTAATGAATGACCTAGCACAGCTGCATTGGTGACACCTCCTTGTTGGAGGAAATGGTCTCAGTGATGGCAAAAGTGGAAAATAACCAAAGACACCAGGAGTCACACAAGCCAGTTGGTCTCTTAAATATAGATGTAAGATTAGCAGAAGAGTACTGGTGGCCAGGTTGGGAGCAACCCTTCCTTCTCTGGTTCCTCTGGACCAAGCATGCTTTATTCAGGCTACTTTGATGTGTGATAGAAGTAAGGAAGCTCACAATTTGCTGGACACATTTGGATCCCAATCCAAACTGTTGCAGTTTAGGAAGCAGCTGAAATCCGGGCTTTTTGCTGAATAACTTAGTCAAGCTTGGTGATCTGCTTCCTCTTTACTGTTTTTCTGATGTTCAATCGCTAGCCCAAAGAAAAGTTCTGGTAATTGTGCGCTATACAAAACAAACGTACATTACATTTATACACACACTTACCTTGTATATATTTTGGTACTCAATATTTGCCTGTTATATTCCGTTAGAACCATATTCTGGAGTGGATATTAAGGAGGAATACCCCCAAGATGCCATGCCCAGCTTCACACAGCGAGCTCTGCAAGCTGAAAATCAACTACTCAAAGAAAGTCATTTTGCTGCGCCTGAGTACATGGAGGCTGAAGTACTACATATATATATATATATATAAATAAATAAATACATAAATAAAAAACTTTATTTCGGTTTTGTTAAAACAAACCATAAAAGTACACAAGTACGACACAATAAGAGTAAATATTGGGATTAAGTTCATCATTAGGATACATCAGTGCTGAGTTAGGAGGAATTTTATATTTTATATATATATATATATATATATATATATATATATATATATTCACACCAAATGCCACTGAACTGCAGAACAACTTTGTGGGCGGGTGCATCCTCCGTGACCGTGGCCGTCACGTAATATATTACCACCAAAAGGTCCCCACCAAAGAGACCAAGGAGCACACTGTGCTCCTTGGTCTCTTTGGTGGGGACCTTTTGGTGGTAATATATATATATATATATATATATATATAAAAATGTTACTTAGAAGTGCAGTTAAGAATAGTAAATCATTACTTACCTATATGCACTTGCCATTGACAAAGCCGCAAGGCGAAACGCATCTATCAGGGGGTGGTGGGTCTGCTGAATAAAGCATTCTGCATATCGGATATCTCGTGAGTGCTTTCCTTTTAGACGCCGGATGGCACGTCTTGGCTCTCCATTAATTCGCGGTTCACCACCGCGGGATTAAAGCACCCGGGACTGGTTGGTGCGACGGTGGTGAAGTTCCTGTGGTCTCATATATATATATATATATATATTATCTACTGGCGGTCGCCAGTAGATAGTTATAGTTAGGACCCTGTTTCCATAGGAAATCCGCAACATTCTATTTGGAATAACTTTGGCGCCGGTCGACGAATCCTCGCAAAATTTTCAAAATAGGTGGGGCGCTACGCTCCGCTCCTACCCTGAAAGTCTCGGGGGGATTCGTCAAGCGGGGGCTGAGAAAAAAGGGGGGTCCCAAAACGCGTTTTTCCCATGCATTTTTCCATAGGACCTTTAGACACAGCTACAGCCCGAACGGCTGAACAGAGTTACTTGAAATTTGCCAGAGAGGTAGTCCTCAGGTCAAGGAAGTGCCTTTTGTAGGTTTGGTGTAAATCTGTTCAGTAGATCCTGAGAAAATAGCATTTAAATCAATATATATATCTGTGGCAGCTTACGGTGCGCTTACGGTGCGCTTACGGAAAGCTTACCGCGATTCTGATTGGCTGTTAGATCTAAGTAAACATTCGAATCGGTCGAAACCAGGAAGCGGCAGCCGCCATTTTCTCTCTCGCACTCTGAGTGAGGCAGCAAAAACAAAGGCAAAAAACATCTAAAGGGGCAATGTATTCAGTTCCTAACCACCTAGCATTGATGTTGTTGTCCCCAAAGAACCCCCAAGGCCAAAAATTCAATTTTATTTTTTTTCGAAAAATCGCCGATTACGCTTACCGTACTCGTACGGTGAAAATTAATAAAAAAACAAAAACTATCCACACTATCCCCACCCCGTGTGCAAAAGGTGCCCAAAGGTCAGCTTTTGTGCATGGCATAATAATTCTAAATGAAAATATAAATGATTACCTTTCACAACGAAGTGCATAATATGTCCTCCATGTGCGCACGGTGCGCGAAGCGCATCGTGCGTACATGGCCCATCCCGCTTAACGTGGGCACGCGGTACGCGTAGCGCACCGCGTGACCACTGTGCGTGCACGGCACTAACTGCGTAAAGTGGGCGCGCGGTGCGCTTCTGTGCGCGCACGGTGCGCGAAGCGCACCGTGCGCGCACGGAACGAACTGCGTTAACTGGGCGCGCACGCCACGAATGGCGTAAAGTAACTTAGCATTTAAAAAACCGTACAAATTCACTGAAAAAACCATAGGTTTCACACACGTTATAGTTAGGAATTAGCATTTAAAAAACCTTGCAAATTCACTGAAAAAACCATAGGTTTCACACATGTTATAGTTAGCGGAAATTTTAATCATAAAAAACCATTGAAATTCCCCCGTTATAGTTAGTGCAGGCAACTATAACTCACGCAACCGCAATCCTCTGCTGATGCTAATACTGTATTTAGACACTTATTTGCCCATGTCTTCTTCCATTAAATTTTAGCTATACATATATTGCAAATATTTTTTTTTCATAAAGACACATATGTCATCAGCAGAGGATTGCGGTTGCGTGAGTTATAGTTGCCTGCACTAACTATAACGGGGGAATTTCAATGGTTTTTTATGATTAAAATTTCCGCTAACTATAACATGTGTGAAACCTATGGTTTTTTCAGTGAATATATATATATATATATATATATCCAATCCACCTTCCGTAGTACCAGCCGGTACCACCAAAGACACGGACACGTATTTGCTGGTGAAAAAATGGTGCTCAGTTTATTCTTCAACAAACATAATTCGGTTCAGACGCGTTTCGACCGTCACAGCGGTCTTGATCACATGACTTGCTTACATCGAACGTGACTATTTAAAGGTGCAGTGTACCCAGTTGCGTCATTTCCTATGAACATAGACAAAATACTCAATCCGGCTGTTATTACAAATCCTGAAACGATATGTACGGACAAATCCTATGTAAATAATTGTAGGGCATTTCCAGAGATATAATACATACTAATATGCATTTTTTCATATATAAAATATGCCAGTCATAATTCTAAATACGATAGACAGTAACTCAATGCATAATGCTGTTTAGATTTCGCTAGGCCAATGACATAGCTCAGATAAATATAAGGTGCTGGTGTACTCATTATGCTATACATATTGCATTAGGTCATTATTACTCCCATAAATGGGAAACATTCCTCTCTGAATATGTGCAAATCACGCATATCATGTGCAAATAATGCAATTTTTAGATATATGTGCAAATACAACAAAATTGTGCAAATCCGCAATATAATGTGCAAAAATTGCAAGCATCAAACTAAATATTCTAAAATATCGTAAAAAGGACTGGATTCTCTCATAAAATCATCTGGATGGCTGTTTGAAAATAATGCGCCATACTAAGTCATATTTGGGAAAACGTACTGGGTATTACATATAATGCATATAAATATGATCAAAATTAAGACTCCATTTAGATCAAAAAAAATTTAAAATTTCAACTATCAGCCTAGAGAAAGCTGTTTTACCAAATCACCCTTACCCTTGTGTACAAATACATACTGTGATAAAACAAGTTTCAATGTAAAAAGATTCAGCAAAAGTCAAACATTATAAAATCCACAATGAAAGACATCAAAAACATATGAGCACATCAGAGCGAAATAGGGTAAAAATGAATCTAACAAGGACGACAGATAGTATGTTGCTATTTACTGTAAATCACCAATCTATTCATAAGAAATGGTGTAGGTCTTCCCCGTTGTTCAAACCTCCTGGAATGCGTGTATCCAACTCTAATATATATTTGCATTCCAACTGTCTCAGAGCTTTTTCCCGGTTTCCCCCTCTTATAAACTTGGGTACTGAGTCTATAATAAAATAACTCAAGCAGCTAAGATTGTTATTATGGCAAGCTTTAAAATGCCTCGCTACCGGGTAGGCTGGATCAGAATTAACTATAGCCCTTAAGTGCTGCAAAATTCTATTGTATGCTTGCAATTTAGTGCTCCCTACATATTTTCAATTCACATGTGCATTGAAATACATACACCACATGGTCAGTGCGACATGTATAGTGTCCTTTTAGGCCTCTAGGTATATCACTGAAAGGTGTGGTGTATTGATTGGTATTTACTCCAAACTTGCATGGTCTGCAAGAGGAACATTTAAAAAATCCTTTTAAGGGGGTTAACCAAGTACTACTAGCTGATATTTCCGGACTACTGGATACTAGTTCATCCCTCATTGAAAATGCTCGTCTATATGTAATAGTAGGGTTCTTAGGAAGCACTGCTTTAAGGGTTAGATCCGTTAGAACAATGGGCCACTCATTACAGATAATGTTCTTAATGTTTTTAGCCTGTCTGCTATAAGTAGTGACTAGTCTCATTTCGTTCTTCGTCGTGTCATTACCAAGGATAGTATTGGTGGGCGCTTGAATTTCCTGATTAGTTGTATTCTTAGATACTAATAAATCATTTCTATTTTTGAGGTTCGCTTTTTTCATTGCGCTGTTTAATTTCCTTTCCTCATAACCTCGCGCCAATAGTCTATTTTTGGCATCCATCTGATGTTTATCGCGCACTGCTATGGTGCTACATGCTCTATGGATTCGCAAAAATTCTCCATATGGTATGCTATTTATTGTGTGTTGCGGATGGAAACTCTCTGCATGCAACACTGTATTCCCTGATGTACTTTTGCGAAATAGACTAGTCTCCAAATTCCCTTCTTTCAGATTTACCGTTACATCAAGGAAGTTTACACTACTGGTACTCACTTCAGCAGTGAACTCCAGATTCAATTCATTATCATTAATGTTATTGACGAAACCTAATGCTTCTTGTTCCATTCCTTTCCAAATGACGAAAACATTGTCAATATATCGCCACCATGATAATATATTGGTGGACCACTGTTCCGCATGGCGTGCCCTGAGGATATGCCTCTCCCACCAGCCAACATGCAAACATGCATAGCTGGGAGAGAAGCATGCCCCCATAGCCACGCCCCTCAACTGTTGGAACGTCTTATTGTTGAATTGAAACATATTGTTGTTTAAACAAATACGGATCATACTTAACAGCATAACATTGTGTTTATAAAATTCAATGCTTCTTTCCCCCCAAAAATACTCTACTGCTCTTAAACCATCATTATGAGCTATACTGGTATATAACGCTGTGATGTCCATAGTCATTAAGATAGCATCGGATGGTAGAATAAGGTGGTTGAGTTTATGTAGGAAGTCCGTAGTATCTCTTATATAACTCGGCAATTCTACTACTAAACCTTGAAGGAAAAAGTCAATATATTTAGAAGTATTCTCAAATATGCTGTTGATTGCTGACACTATGGGCCGTCCTGGAATTGGCATAGTTCCCTTGTGCACTTTAGGAATAAAATAAATGCTTGGTAACACTGGATATTCTTTGTATAGAAATTTCAATTCTTCTTTAGTCAACAAACCCTCTTTGTGCCATGCATGTAACTCATCTTTATATTGCTTATGTGTTGTAGAAATCAAGGTTTTGGGAATCCTGCGATAACACTCAGTGTTATCTAAATGGCGATAGGCTTCTTCTTTATATTCCTTTTTGTCCCACAAAACCACATTACCGCCTTTGTCCGATTTATTAATAATAACATTGTTGTTTTTCTCCAATTTGGACATCAACTTGAAATAATCCTTAGATTTTTCTGCAGGTATCCTATTGCTTACTTGGGTCTGATGCTGTAACTTTTTTAGTTCATCCGTAATGCGTTCATGGAATACATCTATTGCATCACGCGGCATGGTCGGCATGAAGGTAGACACTGGTTTAAAGGGACTTTTGCATGGTTTTGAAATATTAATCCCTTCCTTATCTGCCACATCTTGTGTAGTGATTTCAGATTCTTGACTCACACTGAGTGCATTTAAGATGTTAATCGTATGCATATCTGATACCACCAGCCCTTCGGTAATTCTTTCAGTCATTGGCATGCTCCTTATATTCGTGTCAATTTCGTACCCATTACTGGCCTCGTCACTTAGTTTATTTTTGATAGTGAAGTATATAAAGAAAAGTCCATCCAACTCCACAAGGAAGAGGCACGTACACGAGGTAGGAATGAATAAGGCTTGTTTATTAAATTCAGGTCTCCCACGACCCCCGCAAAGAAAGAGAGATGCGTGTCGCCTGTGCAGCAGGCTTTATCAATCTGTTTGGCGCCATGTCATTTCAATTATATATAACCCTCCCACCTCACATAGGCTTCAATAAACATGGAAAGCAGACTTCGTGAGTGACACCCTAACTGGTAGAAACAAACTGATCATGGCATAAAAATAACATTGCTAGTGCAGAAAGTATATTCATACAAATAACAGCAAAGTGCACAGCCATCCTGTTTTGCCAAACATAGGAATATCCTAAACAATACATAAATGTATAAATGTGTGTTCCATGCCCGGAGGATGAGAGTATCGAGATTGTAGTCTCAAATAAAGTAATTGTCAAATAGATGGCGCCAAAGCTCCCCGAATCATGCAACCTACCCAATACTGAATATAAATAACACATGCTTAATAACGTGCTAAATGTTAAATTCATATATACATGCAGACCATATATTGCCACATTGCTAAATGGAACCTAGTTCTCCATCACTCAGTTACGGAAGACAAGGCAGTATGAAAAAATGCATCCAAAGTTATCAATCACCTGGAACACATTAAAGAGAATGGTGGCTGGTAACACATCCACGGGGCTCAGATTGCATCACCTAAGTGCACTTTCGACCCTAATATCAGCCTCCGGAAGATCGCTACTAAACAGCAGGACTGCGAGGCCCAGAATCCCCTATGACGGCTCAGCTAAATCAATAGTCCGTACACAACAATTGATGTAAATGTTCCTGGTGAAGAAATCATTAACATATAGTCAGCCAAGCTCAAAATATTGTTCCATTTGAAGGGGCTTTAAGTCCAAAGTCACTTTTGCAAGTGGCACGCAATAGCAAATAGCGCACAAACTGACACAGTCATAGGCCAACATGCGGGGTCGGAGGAGACCGATGGTAATAAAATATTCGATATGCCACACCGACCTCACCGCTCATGCTTCGTCAAATAGGGTGCCCAGACACCAGAGTGCCCCGATAAGACCGAATAGGGTAAATTACATAAATAAATCCTATTCTGTCCTCTGTCGACACTACTTCCTAGAATTTGTGAGCACATCACACTTCTGGGACCCTATGCAACTGCACCTGTTGGCCTAATGATAGCCGCGGCCCTGAGTAGCACACTGTAGCTTCTGCCTCTTTCACCCCTTTCCCACAATGCCTGGCCATCACTCCAATCTTGAAACCGATTCTCTGTCTCGCACAGAATGAAGTGGTCTTCCACATGTTGCCCACCTCTTTTCAGCAAGGGTCCCCCTCAGCCCTAATGCTAGCCAGTAAAATGAGCCTCCAATCGTCTTTTATAAATGAAGCCAGTTATAATTGGTATGTAGCGGGCCTGTCAAACTGCTGGCCCAGTGCCATTGCAACTGCTTCAATAGTGAGAGCAACGGCCTGACGAAGAGGGCAGTCTCCTCCACACCTTGTTGAAAATATCGGCCGCCATCTTGCCCCATTCTCCACTCTGCCATCTCTCTAAGACCTAAACTAAGATGTTTCTCCTGCTTCAATTATTTCCTTTCTTGGGCCGCTGGTCCAAGGCCCAAAACAACACTGGCACAGCAGTGGTGCGCTGGGTCCTAATGTAAGCAAGGAAGGATATAAAAAACCATACTAATTGGGGTTTACAAGGTGTCTCACACCCCTGGACCCTGTGACACTGCATCTGCTGCACAAATGATACTTGCTCCTCTACCCATTCCACTGGCTATCACTCCTAGGCCTGAGTCCCAAAGCAGGCTGTCTGCCTCCTTGCATAAAACAAGCATTTGCAATGCAATAGGTCTCGCATTTGCGAGAGTTTAAGCTATTGGCATTATAAATGACAATGCCTGATCTGTTTTGCTGATTAACACATAAATAAAAGGCATAATCATTTACAATTTAAATAGCTCAAACTTTTGTAAATGCAAGACATATTCAAAGAAGCGGCCACCATTGTCCAGGGCTGCTCAGAAAGTGAAAGCGCATATGCTGCAGGAAAGCATGTTTGTGCCTACAGTAGGAGAAACTCATTAACGAAAATAGCGCTTACAGACTAAAAAAGACGAACTGTGTAACAACCAAAGTAAAAGGGCCAGTCCTCATGGGAGATTACAAATTAAGACAAGGTGGTACTAAGGAGGGACTAACAAGCCTATTAACAAATCAGAAGCCAGCATTACTTAGGACAATGACACAAGCCAATGACAAATATTGGCGGAGCTTCCATGCTATACTCCAATAAAATATGTTGCAGAGCAGCGCATGTGCTGCCCAGGCTCGACCTTAAAACCTTGGCATTTGTAATGCCAATTACTCATCTCCAACAAATGCGAGACCTATTGCATTTGCAAAGCTTGTTAATGTACTTCCACCGCTGCATACAATCCTCACTTAGTGCATCTGTTGGACTACAGTTAACTAGCAAATCCTGGGACCTACTGAGACTATACAAGTACCACAATGTGTGCACACACGCTAAAAAACCAAGACTGTCAAAAGGTGTTGCAGGCCCTAGAGTGGTGTAACGCAAAATAATGGGCCCCTCTCAGTAGAATGTAATGAGGTGCTCCTGCGTCTCCCAAAATTTACAGATTCATTAGCCTTGGGTTTAACGGGGGGCCCTGAAGTATTGGGGGGCCCCTGAAGGTCCGCCCGCCTGCATCGCTGGGGATTTAGGGGCCTGTGCTACGCCCCTTTGCTCACGGACACTGTTGATGATATTGCCTCTTTATATTACGGAAAAATAGACACGCCTATGTATATACTCAAAAGTGAAAATATGAGTTCAAATCACACACAAAATGCCAGAGTATCTGGAGATCTTTGTCATTAACCAGCCTTTGCCTCCCATCACCAATATTCTAATTCAGTATTCATTTTAAGGATGCTAAGTCTGCATGACAGCCTCCTTCCATATTGCTTTGCTCAATATTGTATATGGGGGAACGGGATGTGAATGCACACAGAGGCAATCCGGGCTCCCCTGAACTCTATGCAGTCGCCATGTTTGAGGAACCATCTCTGGTGCAGATCTGTTGACCATAGAACTACTTGAAGTGGTTTCACTAGTTCACAGTTCCTTGAGCCACATTACAACTACACCAAGTACTTCAAACTTACTGACTATTGTAATCTCGAAGTGGATGAAAGTATTAATGAGGAAACATTGTGCTTAAAGAATCATGTAAAACATACCACATCTGAAGACCATCACAACCGATCACTTCCACTGCGCAGCCCCCAAGAGAAGACACAAATACACGCTTCTCTCCCAAAAGCTCTACGCAAATGGCTTTACCCAAATTGTTCCCAACTTGTGCTACTGAGGCATAGCTGGAAGTCAACCCCGCTGACATGTTCTGTTCTCATGTCAGTGGCATCACTTCACCACTAGCGCCATTACAGCAGCGCTGTGCTTCAGGAGGTAACGAAGAGCGCGACTCTGGTTGGACAATTGGACTCTAACAGAGAAAAGGGCTTAAACCAGCTGTATTAAGGGCACCTGGATATAGATTCATCATTGCATAATAAGTAAGCCACACTGGTCTCTTCTATAGCCCTTAGGCCATAATAAGGCTGCTTCAAAGCACTAGGTATTGGAGGAATGTGAGAGGGAGGATTAGGAGTCTTGCAGTACTCTGAAACAGGATTTGGGTGGCATAACCTTTGCAAGAACACCCAAAATGGCATTTTCCTATCTACCCTATTTCCTGTTCCTTCCTTAGAATGTCCGGTCTCTCCCAGTGCTTCGAGGCAGCTTAAGCACTATTTAACATTCAAAAGTGACAATGAGAAAGACTACCCGCAGTGAAATCTTCAAACAAATTAGATTCATAGGGTAGATGGGAAAAGCAACAAACTTCCAATGCATTATAATTATAGGGTTAAAAAA
Organism: Triturus cristatus; assembly: GCF_964204655.1. Lineage (NCBI taxonomy): Eukaryota > Metazoa > Chordata > Amphibia > Caudata > Salamandridae > Triturus > Triturus cristatus. The sequence goes on along the minus strand of NC_140584.1, from coordinate 824,938,069 downwards.
CACTTAAAGCCATCTCCCATCCCATAATTGTAATGGGGCAGAGAATAATGGAAATATGCACAATGTTATGAGTTATGCTCTAAAGCCAGCATTAGTGAAGCCTGTTAAAATTCAACAATTGCCACAACGAAGCCATGGTCCTGGTTAATAATAATAAAGAAATAAAGAACAACTCGGTGAAATGCCCCAACTAAAACGGCATAAACACAAAAGAAAGCAAGAGTGGCACAAAAACGAAAACATCTAAACACAAACTGCATCTTGTAAACTTTAATAAAACTCTTTCCTCATAGTTCGAGATGTCTGTTTCAAGGCGGATGTGACGCTATCAAGGTTACCTACCACATCTGAAAGACAGTGTGAGGTAGGCCTTTATATTTTACACATTGAAGATAAATATGGCTGTTTTCAGCAGGAAATATGTAAATTCTGACAAACCAAAGGCCCCAAGTGTCTACTAAAAGGTACAAAGGAGACCATAACAGACTCTAATCTGTAACAAGCTGCCAAACAACGGACAGCGGGAGGGGGGCGGGAACAAAGGGAACGGGGAAACAGACAGCGGGAGGGGGCGGGAACAAAGGGAACGGGGAAACAGACAGCGGGAGGGGGCGGGAACAAAGGGAACGGGGGCACTGACAATGGGAAAGGGGGAGAGGATGGAGAACACACTCAACGGGAGGGGGGGCGGAACAAAGTGAACGGAGAAACGACAAAGTGAACGGAGAAACGGACAGCGGGAGGGGGGCGGGAACAAAGGGACGGGGAAACAGACAGCGGGAGGGGGCGGGAACAAAGGGAACGGGGGCACTGACAATGGGAAAGGGGCGGGAGGATGGAGAACACACTCAACGGGAGGGGGCGGAACAAAGTGAACGGGGAAACGGACAGCGGGAGGGGGGCGGGAACAAAGGGAACGGTGACACTGACAACGGGAAAGAGGGCGGGAGGATGGATAACACGACCAACGGGAGGGGGGCGGAACAGGAAAAGAAAATGCCAACACTTCCAAACTCAGCAGCTAGTGGTGAACGGCGGTGGAAAATAAACAAGGAAGTAGTCCCAAATTGAGTAGATAATGCGGAGCAGCGGAACTAAACTGTAGTTGGTCAGTGCTGCTTCCTGCTCAAAGGAAGCAAAACGGAAGTGACGTTTCGGACCACCAGCCAATACATGAGCGACATAAAAAGAGCAATGCCAGATGTAACCAATGGCAAGTGACAAAACAAAGTGAGATGCAATGGGTGGAGTTTCAGTAGTAATACTTATTACTTAATGCCTCGCAGAGGCAGCGCATGCGCTGCTTTATGCGAGACCTAAAAAGGGGAATAAATGCACATCTCGCCCCCTGTTGCTTTGGACCTGTTCCCTGCACCACAGCAAGGGTCACTTGGGCCATAATGCTAACAGCGAAATATGGTTTCTACCAGTGCCGGATTGGCCATAGCGGGCACCGGGCATTTACCCTGGTGGACCAGAAGGGTGGGGGCCGGTTTTGGAACGGTGGGGGCCGTTTTTGTTACAGAGGGCCGGTTTTGCAGTGCTGCAAAATCGGCACCTTGTAACAAAAGTGCAGAAGCAGTGTTCCCACCAGGACCCAACCCTCCCTCCATCACCCCCAACACCGGTAGAACACAATTGCCAGGTCTGGTTTGCGATCCCACCCTGGTTCCCACCCATCTTCTTGCTAGTAACACAGCCATAATTTGGGTGCATTGGTCCCTCATAGCATTACCCCAGTGTCACTGCACCTGTCGAACTGATGCCAGTGATAGTTATTTAAAAAAAGAAAATCTCCACATTCCTCAGGGAATCTCCCTGGTGAAGCTGTGTCTGTTCATTTGTAAATGAAAAAAATAGCCCCCCACATAGCAAACTCTGCTCTGGGCCATCGCTTGGATACTATCTATGGACAGAGAACTAAAGAAGAAACAGACTCAGGGTACTTGCTATCTGAAAGGAAGATACATGTGTGCAATGGGTCAATCACCAAATATAAAGGCTGCTTGGAACCGAGTACAGGATTTTACTTATGGAGTCACTAGAAGCTTTATGGTGGCAAAGTTGTATTCTTTCTGAGAGGTGATCAGGGGTTTTAAGTTTTGGAAATCATCCTCTTCATGGGCTTATAAAAATGTTTGCACTAGGTACAGTTTATTACCTATTACTGAAAGGTATTCTTTGAAAGCACTTGTTTTATCTTAAAAACAAAATCATTTTGAGCAGCCTACTTTATACTTAGGACAGCTGGAAATATGCAATTTCGCGGCTGCAGAGTCTTCTATATAATCATGGTTTTGCTGCATAATCCACCATCTGCTGTATAATCTGCAGATTTTGACCCACAAATGTGCTTCTAGCTCAAAAGGATACAAAGTTCATAAAAACGCAACCGTACATGTTGCCGCACAGTTGAAGGCCCATCGCAAAATTTGACTGGTCACCTTTCTGTTGCTTATTGCTGTATTTGGGTGATAAACTGGTACTAATGAGAAAAAACCTCTGCCCAGACAGTGTTAGCTTGTGTAAAACTAACAAAATAATGAAGTAGTACCAATCCAAAAAGAGCCACGTTAAGCCTCGTATTTAGCCTTTTTTTGATGAGTAATTTAGTCAGCTGTGCTGCATAATTTAGTCATACCATGCCACATGATTCCAGTGGCCATGCTGATACTGGGTGCAGTACAATTTTTTAATAATGGCTTGCATATTCATAGTGTTCTGTGTTACAGGCAAGGACTTCATAGTGTTAAAAATGCACAAGCCACTATTGCGCACTGCGCCAACCAGGATGCAATTATGTGGTCATACAATTAGGCATCTGCAGCGATCACATTAACCAATTGAGGTTTCACAACATAAAAGAAATGTTCCCAATGATTACTTTATTTTGCACTTAGTAATGTCTTTGACCCCTCCACCAGACAACCAATAATCACCATTCATTTTTATGCACTTCAACTGCTTGATTTCGATGAATACATCCTGGAAACGCTAAATAAAGAAAGTCGCGCTTCCAGGCCATTGTTATTTACAAATAGTTACAAAGACATTTGCACCCCTCTGGGGACACAGCCATGGACCCCCAGGGGGGCGCGCCCCACAGTTTGAAGACCTCTGATATAATTCATACTTGAACATTTTCTCTTCGCAATTCAGATCACAGAGAAGAATGCAGATCCAGAAACAATGCTGCTGTCCTACCTCAGGAAGAGGCGTATCCTTCAAGTTTAGATTATCTGTCTGTCTATCTATCTGTCTGTCTGTCTTTCTAGGAAGAATAGTGCCCTACTCTGACCGGGTCACAGATGGTAGTAATGTGGCACAGTGGCGTAACAATAGCCCCCGCAGTGTGGGGGTCCCGAGCTCCAAGGAGCCCCCTCTGGCACTGTGCACGGGTGGCAGATGTGAACTCCTGACTGAGGCCGGAGTGTAGGGGCCCCCCCTCTATGCACTCTACAGGGGCCCCCTCAAGCTTCCACTGATGTGACACTGCCATTTAGGACACTCTCACATGGATCTCCCATCACCTTAAAATATGGAAGGTCCAATGAAGATCTGTGGGTGCAGTGCTTGCTTCCACCGCTGCCTGTACCACTTAAAGGCCTTAAAGTCAGGTCATCTGTGACATGGAACAGTTTGGTGGGAGCAGAACCGAGCTCCAGCTTCACTGTACCTTCATTTTGCCTGAGGTTGAGTGTACCCTCATATCAGGATATTGATTTGTATGCTTTATGTGTTTGCATTTTATCTGGAGTCTGTCTGCGTCAATATAGTGTGTGCTTTGACTTGGGTAACATTCAAAGGCCAGTCAGAAGCTACATCTTGTCTGTGGCTTTATTGCAGAATGCGGAGGTTGGAGCTGGCTGAAAGTGGTGGCGAGGTGGCTGGTGAGAGACTGAACTTGCAGTGAGGCTGGAGGAAGTTGTACACCAGGTCTCCTGAGAAGCCTTCACACAAAGTTGTCCTAGATTGGGTTTTCATTTTGGAAACCTTCCCGGGATCTTTCTCACATTAGATCATGAAAGGCTCCCTGAGCTCGTCCGACCCAAACTCTCATATAACGGAACAATGTACAGGGGAGTAATGGACCCAGTGATCAGTGGATTATTGCGAATTCCCCAGTTCCCCAGGATTCTGACAGCTGAGCCAGTTGGAAGACCTGAACGAATGTGGAGCTGGGCCAGTTTTAAAAGACTGAATGAATGTGCCACTGAATGCCAGCAACCAGAGTTCATGACAGAAACATGAAGTCCTGATTACCTTGATGGTAGGGTTACTGATTTTTCTGTTTACTTCTCTTGTCGTTGTGCAAGAAGTTCTCCTTCCATTTACTGTTAAGAAAAGAATCACTGGGAGACAAAAGGGGCCAGATGTACGACCATTCAGTTTGACGAGTCGCTAGTTGCGCAGAATTGCGACTCGCAATTTGCAACTTGCTAAACTGAATGTACAACAGTGTCTCAGACATTGTTTGCGATTCCTAATGGGTTCGCAATTTGCATGCCTCATCAATATTCATGAGGCAAGCACAATTTGCTGTGTGCCGCAGTGCGAAGGTCAAATTCCAGCTTTTTACTAGTAGAATGAAATGGACATAAAAACGACACTGTTTAACACCCCAAAGAGTGCACATTACAATTACTTTATATGTGGGAACACCTCTCCTGTTGGTCAGAAGGCCTCGTGTGATTTCAACTTGTCGCGTGCATGTAATCCCGTAAATTCATATTTTTGATTACGTTTCTTAAAAATAAACAACAACAAAAAACTGATGTGCATGAAAAATGCCTCGGCAGATGCACAGAGTATCATAGAAAATGTATTAAAATTGTTCTGGGAGTGGAGGGGCATCTCTGCTGACTCAACACACCCATTTTTAATAGATAGCATAAGGCACACTGCACCTATGCGCACACACACACCTTACATACAGAAAGTGCTATATGGAGCCAAGCGCTATGTGAATGAATCGTATGATTCTGACCTCCCCTCTTCTCTCAACCAAGGAGCCCGTTCGCCCTCCTCCCCCACATGAATCCATCCAACTGTCCCCATGGGTGTGATGGGTCTGTTTGGGGTGCATCTGAGATTGCACTTAGCCTCTCAGACCTGCAGCCCCAGGAGGTTACGCCAGAGACCCTGGTTTAGACTGCCTTTTATCCTCTATTCTGTGCCGTGGGGGGAAGCCCCCCCCCCCCTCGTGTATGGAGGGGCTTAATTGAATTCCCAGGTGGTCGTGGCCAATGTGAGGATAAGGTCAGTGCAGCTGTAGGGAAGCAGAGGGGATGGGTGGAGGCGAAGGGGACGTTACTACTTTACAACAAGTTCTCTCTCCATCGATTCTACCCTTCCAGCCCCCATCTCTCCCATCAGCTCCTTGCAGTGTCTCGCTGGTTCCCCCTGTCCAGGCGCCTCTTCCCACCACTCCTTTCTTAGCACAAATAATACAGTAAAGTTTCACGAGGGCAGGCCAATGTCCGGCGGGGTCACGTGCAGGCTGGTGCCCCACCTCCTTGTTCCCTGCCCTTCCTCTCTGCCGCTGACCGCGGCCCCCGCAGGGGGCCAATAGGCGGTCGGCGCCTTAGTGGCCCCGGGGCACCGGTCACCCCTCCCCAACCCCTCCCACAGGGGGGGGCGGGGACGCAGACCGGAGCCCCCCTCCTCGGGCTTGTCCGGAAGTGACGCGCAATGCGTGTCACTTCCTCGCCCTGGTGTGAGGGGGAGGCTATTTAGCCTTCCCCCACCCTTCCTGGCGACCTCTTTGTCTTCCTGGCCCTGGTGTGAGGGGGAGGCTATTTAGCCTTCCCCCACCCTTCCTGGCGACCTCTTTGTCACCCACCTCGCCTTTTCCCTCCCTACCGCTTACCCGGCGTAGGCGTTGGGTGGGGGGGGGGGTTTCTGAGCATTGTAATGTTTTCCTTTTTCGTTGCAGGCGGAGTTACAGGGCGATCTGGAAGCAGGCCGGTACAAAGGGTACCTCTGCGCGGCACCAGAGGTGGTGCCTGAGCCAAAACGAGGAGCCTCATGGGAGGTCCCGGAAGCCGTGTCGGCGCCCCGCTAGTCCTGCGGGCGGTTGTAGGCCTGAACAACCGGGGGCTTGCTATGCGACGCTCCGCCCCGATAGGGGGGGCGTGAGTAGAATTACCAACGGCACGTGATCATAGAAAGAATCACCTGGAGGGCAGCAACGGCGGGCATCGCTCCCGCGCTGCCCGGCTCATCAGGCGGGCAGGCGACCCAGTTGGTTGCCTGCCCTTGGATCGCCCGTAAGATAACCCACCCATTACATATTCTGGAATTATGTAATAAACCTGCAGCATTTTGTTACCCAACACCAACTGTCTTGTGTGTGTCATTTGGGTAACCTATTATGGGGGAGGGGGGACAGCGGGGTGCCCCTGGGGGTACTATGCCTGCTGTCCCTCGAGCTCCTCGGTCTCTGCCCCTGTCTCTTATCCTTCTCACCTGTCCCTTTCTCCTACCCCTTCCGCCTCCACTCGCTGATGTCTCCTTTAGCCCCTGCTCCAACGGCTGTTCCCTGTCTCGGCTGTCTCTCCGAGATACTCGTGGTCTTTTGTGTTTTACCTAATCTTTCTCGCTTTTATCCTTTTTTCTGTCACTTTTATCTCCCACCTCTCTTACCTTCTCTCCCTCTTTCTCTGCTCTCTCTTACCCACTCGTTCTTACCTTCTCAAACACCCCTCTGCGTTTTGCTGTCTCTTAGCTCTGCCTCTTTTACCCCCCTCTGTCTATGCTGTTTGTGCTAACTCCCTGTCGTTTACCACTTTATTCTCGGTGCACCTTCCCTTTCCTACAAAGCTATTTTGCAAGTCAGTGACTCACAAAATAGCGTTTGTACATACCACCACAGTTTTTTGCGGTTGCAAATGGGTTGATCTCCCTTTTGTGACCACAAAAAAAACTGTCGCACATCTGGTCCAGGGTCCCTAACCATGTTGCATTGCAGGGATTAAGCAGGTGTTTCATTTCACTAAGCATGTATCCTATCAAGAAATGAGATTGTGGTGCCAGTGTTAATTGCATCAAAGTCTTCTTGTCCACATCAAACGAGAGCTACTATGGAGTACATGTAACTGGATGAGGGAGATCACCATTTATCCATTTTTGGAAAGCACATGTGGAAAACATGGGTGAACTAAAATTCAGCTTTCTTTGAAACACAAAACTTTCCTCCAGTGGCGAGAAAGAGCATTTTGTTCTTTTTCCAGTTTTGACGATCCTCCCGCGCAGGACGACAGACTGGAGCCAGACTGCACAAATGTAAAACTTGGGTTGATAGCCAAACGCTACAAACACAGGTGAGATGTTAGATTTGACTGGGCTTAGAGTAAGCCAAGGTCTACTGTAAAAGAAACAGAGATTTCCACTCGGCCATCGGGTAACTCCAGTATCCAGGGAAGAGATGAGACAGCCTACAGCTTTTGCAACTATACAGATGATGTCCTAAATAGATATTGGTACACAACACACGAGGAAAGGCCAGGACCCCAGTAATTGGTGGCTGGCAGGACCTTTGCAGGATGGAGTCAGTAAGCAGCCTTCCCGACAGGGGTGCAGGTAAAAAAGCCTGGACCACTGAGCTGTAATCTGCAACCGCCGGTCACACCGCAGCCCACCAGAAGGAGGGGGAAGTAACTACCTTCACTGTGATGAGATGCACCCCAGGTGTACCCCGTTTCAGACGTACTGTGCTCTGCTGGTGAACATCTCTCATTCAAAAGTGGAGAATCTCCAGTGGATTCACAGGTTGTCACATTTTTGCCTCTATGACCTATCTAAGGTTTGTCTTCCATTTCAGCAAAAACGTGTGTTTGACACAGGAGCATAACGACGTCAGGTCTGTTCAGTTAATATCTTATGTATATGCCCCTCCAGAAAAACCTTAAACAAACTACAGAAAGTTTAATTCCTTGCTGTGCAGATTATTTTTGTCGTAAACACCAAGGCCCATTTTAGTCTTGGTTGCCCTATATTACAGCTATTACAGCAGTATGGCGACCAGACAGCTCTCTAAAAGCCCTCCAGAAAGTCAAGCGCAATGCATCCACACCAGCACAGACTATGGGGCTGATTAGGATGGCGGGCGGACTAGTGGAAACAGGACCATCCGCCAGTAATGCGGCGGTCCCGCAGCCCTGATTAGGATGCGACCGCCACTCTGTGCATGCAAATGGACGGGGGTACATCCCTGCCAGCCTTTCCATGGCGGTGAGCCAGGCATGGAAAGGCCTTCACAACACACCATCCTAATATGGATGGTGGTGCCTGCTAGGCACCGCCATCATGTTAGGGGCCAATTTCGCCTGGCCGGCAATTGGAACGATTGCTGACCGTCGGAAAAGCAGCGCACGGACTTTCCATCTGCCGTGGTACCCCCGCCATGGTAATATGGCGGGGGGTAAATGTGGTTGTGATAGCGGGCAGATCGCCACCGCCGGCCGGGCGGTGGCGATCCACCTGCCATCATAATCAACCCCTTTGTATGAATTTGTGTCATCCTTAGGGGTGGAAGTCTTTAAAACAAGATTTTGGGGTCTCGATTCAGAGAAGTCAAAAACGCCAAACATCTCAAGAATATTGGCATAATACTGTTTTTCTATTAAAAGTGAAACTTAGAATCAACAATGTGTGTTTGCAATATGTATTTGGTGTATTTTTTTCATTATTACCATTATTATTATCGGTGTTAGTATTATTATCATTATACTAAATGCAATACCATTACTCACGTTTACAAACAGAGAAACATGCACACAAATCCTAGCAAGAAGCAGAAGATTGTGGTTGCTGTACTCCATCTACACACTACAGTACCCATCAATCATTCTCTGTAGTGTGAACAAATGAAGCACATAATCTGCAGAGTTTCAAAATGTATTTGGATTTTTCTTTAACTACTTGCCTTAGTTCTCTTGACGGGGACCAAATATGGCTGTGGAGGAGGCGGCTGCGGAGCCTGCACCGTCATGGTATCCACATTCAATCCAGTGAACAAGAAGATCCTGTATCCTTCCATCTTTACGGGCGAAGTGTTTATTGGACACAGCATTGTATTTTATTTCCAGGCGAAGAGCGGCACACAAAGTCACTGCGCCTGCATTTCCCAAACTTACACACCGAACTGGAAGACAACTTCAGGTGCTCGACATGCAAATCAGTGTTCTTGGAATGCTAGACCATTACTGCACAGTAAACTTCAGGGCATATTAACAAGCGCCTATCGCCACAGGAACGTCACGTTTAATGACGTTCCTGTGGAAATAGGGGCTTGGCCTTATTTACAAGGCAGCGTTAAGCCACTTTATGTGGCTTAACGCCACCTTGAAATAAGTCACCATTTCACGCTATACGTAGCATGAAAGGGGTGGGCAATGGGTGTTGCGGTGGGCATTCCACCGCAACACCCATTGATTTTGACGCTGCCCCATATTTACAAGGGTGGAATACAAAGTCATTGTGTGTGCATTTTCCAAACTTTCACTCCTATCTCGGTGCTCGACATGCAAATGTTAGCTCTTGGAATATAAGGCCATTACTGCTACAGTAAACTTCGTGCTCAAAATTATCTTTATTGACCCTCATTTCCTAGCCTAGCAGACATCGCATTGATCTGCATGTGACTATGCACCTGCTGAGATCCTTGGTTATTGAATTAAAGCAATCAATTGTAAAACTGCTGTTTTAAGTGGCTCTCGCCTGTTACCAACCAAGAAGATCTTTTTGCAATTGTGATGCTAAATCCCATTAATGGAAGCGATCCCAAGTCTAGGATTGTTGACTTCTCACTGGAGGTAAATTTGTCTTTGTTGTGTTTGGCCAAGTTGTGCGTCGTTATGTTATCTCATGGATACTTGATAACGCGCATGTTCACCATTGGTTTCCTCGCACTGAAAATGTGACCTGTGTGAAGAACTGAAGAAGAGGATAGCCACTCATCAGAGTTAATATCAACAATGACATATGTAAAAGATGGCAGCAACAGTCAAAAGCAAAGCTTGTTATCCACAAAGTGACATAAGTCAATCTTTATGAGAGTCACTGTATACTGTGGTGGTAACTGAGTTTCAGCTGTTGGAGTCTATATTAGTCCTGAGGTATCTGAAACCTGATGGCAGATGGGAATTTGCATGGCAGCAAATGGCATGTATTGATCCATTGTTGTCTGTGCTACGAGAGTAGGACATTGTACAGGTGGCGAGACACCATGTTTTTTTTATTTCAGGTGAGAGGAGGCACAATAAGGTGCCAAGTATTTTCTTCTATTTTGAAAAGTGTAAGGAGACTGGGGTCTTGAGAAAAGTAAGGAATCTGTGTTTTTTGGGATGGGGAAGCACAAGGAAGGTGATGGAGGGTACTTGCTTATTAGATATTTGTATCTGTGTTTGTTTTGACAAACAGGGACAAGGTGAAAGTGTAGCAGGAGATAAACAGGTTTTTTTTAGGTTGGTTTTGAGGAGGGAGGTAGCAGGGGGAGTCCTATAAATTTTGGATGGGCCCCCAAGACTCCTATTCTCTAGTAAAGCCTACAAGAGGGGACAGGAAAGGTGGTAGTTCTCCAGCTACGTATAAGTAGCTCTCCTGTGTGAAGCCCCGTGAACTAAATGAGAAGCTTCTCCTTGGTTAAGTGAATATATGTACATAAAACCTGAAAACCGTGTATTTAAAATGAAAATGTACTATTCCAATAAGAGCCACATTAAGCCTCATATTTTGCCTTTTTGTGGCGCATCATTTGGTCAGACGTGCTGCATAATTTAGTCCTACCGTGCTGCATAATTCCATTAGCCATGCTGACCCTGTGTACAGTAGCATTTTTGAATAAGGTCTTGCATATTCAAAGTGCTTTGTGTTACAGGCATGGACTTCATAGTGTTATAAATGCAGAAGCCACCATTACCGACTGTGATGTTTGGTGAAAAATGACAGAATTTGAAATACTTATTTAAAGCTGATATTTGAGTAATAAAAATCAAACTGTGTGGAGAAGCACATATTACTAGTAACTTGCTGCTAGTGTCATTGTAGCGATGGGTATTCCGTGTTAGCCATGTAGAGACAAAGCATTTTTTACATTACTGCTGGCAGCCATGCCTGGTGCATTGATGTGAACACTGCTGAATAATCTTGCCTATGGTGGCCACTAATGTGACCTTGTTTTATGTAGTTACCCTCACATCTCGAGTAATGTTAGATGCTCGAGAGGATTTTCATGGAACATAAGTAGAGCTTATTACAGAGAAGGTTGGAGACCCCTGGTATTGGTCATGTTCAATATCAGGTTGTGGATACGATACCATCCACAATCAGGAGTGTCCAATCACGGGGTTCCAGGTATGTCAAAGACAACTTGAGCTGCATACAGCCTTACACCCCATGGTGTGAGGCTGCGGAGCTATCAGTCCCCACTGGAAATCAGGCAGTTGTGACAACTGTTTGCTCTAGAAGTTTAGAACTGATAGACCCGAAAGCTTATTGGTTGATATATTGACACATAATTCAGAATGGCAATTAATGTACAGAATGCTGTTAAATGCCCTCCCTTGAACCTCATAACATTCTGTGTTTTCACCTAAACGTAGTCTACAGCCACAGTACCAAGGAACAAAAAAAGGGCCTGCGGCTCTGGCAGGCGGGCCCGCTCTTCCGTGGTCTTCACCTCTCGCTCTTCCTCGTGGGCACTCCTCTTATTATTCACAAAGTAACATACATATCAGTGATCTATTTTCATAATCCTTATTTCCTTTATAATCCAAAGTCATTACACTGCGAACGCCTGCCTACTCCCTATCTGCTCTCTGCATGGCACAGCAGTGACCACCGTAGAAGGCATTGGCAGCACCACCACCAAGCTGCACCCCGCGCAGGTAAGAGTATTTCCATCACCCCTATGTGTTTTGGTTTTCTATTTACTTTGAGATGACTATTTATGTCTGTGAATGATGTTGCTTGTATTGCTCTAGTTATGTTCCAAGATAGGCATTTAGAGGTGTTATATCATCTCATCATGCTATGTTAATTTTGGGACAAATAAATGTCTCTCACAGACTCTACTGTTGTCCTGAACACAAAGTGTAATGATTGATCGACCTGGGATCATGGAAACTGCATTCATGTGTCCTGTTCAGTGAAAGAGTTTTATCAGACAGAGTGCCGGTCAATATCTGTGACATGGGTGCCCTTGATGGAGTGATGTATGGGTTCAGGTCACCATAAGACGATGTTTTTAGTCCTTGATTTTTATTTTAGAAAATCATTAAATTCCATGTTTTAGTCATGATTTTATAGTCATGGCCCAGGTGACAATGCAACCGATTAAATTAAAATAGCAGGATAGAAAGGTAGCTAAAGCAATTCTTTCAGGCATTACATTTTAGCATTGGGTAACAGAGAATACATTGTTACACTGTGAAAACATGTTTTTATTATTACAACCCAATGCGTTCCTAGAATGTAACAGTTTTATGTTAAATATTCCTATAAAACATTGAAAAGTTATTTTTTTACTAACGGGAAAGGGCAGGTATGATATTTTTGCAAGAAGCCCACAATTGCTAAATATGTCTTTCTCCTAATTAGTTTTGTTAGTGTCATTACTAGTATCTATTTTTAAGATTTTTTTAAAATGCGTTTTGGGGCTAGCTGAGCTCTGAAATGACTGCGCAATGCCAGAGCGCCGGCGTGGCCCTTTTCTTAGGGTTGGCTCCCACTGTAAGGAGATTGTGCTGGGCTCTTAGCAGTGCGGCGGCTCCCAGACGGTGTGCTTCCATTCTGGAGCTGTTGGATGGGTTTGCTGACTGCTCAGAGGCCCAGTGTTGTGACAGGGTACAGCAGCTCCCAAGTAGAAATCAGGGTGGTGGCCTCCTCTGGCTGAGGGCTCACAGCTCAACTTAGCTGCAGATTTCTTGGAATGTGTGGCCCTCGGGACTCATTCAGAGGCCCCAGGTTGAAACCAGTGAGTAGGGTCCTCCCGCGATAAGGAGCTGACTGTGGCAATAATAACAGATAGATGGCGGTGACTGGACACCTTGGGTGGGCCAATGTGGTGCGGTTGCTACTGTCTCGCCCTCGTACTGTAACTGCTGGCTTTTTGTGACATAGAGGCGAGTGCTTACCAAGCTCTCACGACTCCGACTCAGAAGAAACAATTAAAGCTGTTAAAAGTAGAATTTATGTTTATTGGTTCAGAACACTCTGTGACCAGAGAATCAGAAAGAGTCAATGTTGCAGTAGCTGCAGTTGTGGAGCCGACTCTCTCACAAGGAGAGAGTTTGATGGTTTGTTTCCATTCTAGGAGCAGTAGAGGGGCCTACAAAGCACATAGAGGTAAAATGCCTTCAATTGAAGGAGCCCTTGAAGCTATGATGGGTCGCATACCTGATACAGAATGAAAGGTGGGGAAGATGGATGTACGATTGCAGGAGTGCAGCGGTAGGTCTCCTAGAGCCCAGCGATCTGTGTACTGCCCCCTTTGAACTATAGGAATCAAACTTTACAACTTGAGAATGAAGCAAGAGCTGCCAGAATTTTGAATTCTTGATTGGCCTCCAAAAGCTAATCAAACACACAAAATATAATGGAAGGAATATTTGTAAATAGTATAACCACTATGAATAATATGGATTAGACCTAAATATCTGTAAATCAGCTTTGGTCTTGCTCTAATGGAAAAACTCGAATAAGCCAGGTCATCTCTGAACCGGAACACAATCAACCCAAGATCGATTTTGGGCTGGTTGGGCCTCCTCAGTTGTGTGCAGCTTGGTTCCAGTGGCAAAGTGAGCACAGGACTCACGTCTTGGCAAACCCTTGGCAACTTAGGACATGACACCAGAAACACAAAAAGTGATGGGAGAAATGCTTGCAAGTAGCCTAACCACTGGTAATCACATTCTTACACATTGTAAGTGTAGTTAAGCCATAACGAGTATATGGTCTGGGAGTTGGTCATTACGAACTCCACAGCTCCATAATGGTTTTACTAAAACCTGGAAAGTTTGGCAGCAAACTTCTCAGCAAATTAAAACCACACTGATGCTAGTGTGTGATTTAATGTAAAATGCACTCAGAGGGCATTTTAGAGATACCCTCTGAAAAACAACGACCATCCCTGCTGGGGTTCCTGAATGGCTGCCTGCCATTTGCCACCACCAGACAGGTTTCTGGACCCCCGGGTATAGAGCATCCGCACTCTGGGTCTCAAAACAAAGCCCATCCTGGGCAGAGGTGTCATGCCTCCTCTCCCAGGATGGGCTGGGTCCACGAAGGGGAAGCTTCAAAGGTCTGCCACCTTTGGAAGCTGTCCCTCCCTTTTGCTGTCCCTAGCAACTGGCTCCCACTGTTCTGCCCCCGACTGTGGGCGGGAGAATTGGCGGGAAAACCGAGCAAAGAAGAGAGATGTGCCCACCCCAGGTGGGGGAGGCGAGGTGAAGCACACATCTCAGTCCCCTCCATCTTGAAGATGAGGGGACTCAGCTAGTTAGGGAGAGGCTCATGCCCCCCTCCCCCTGGAGGATGGCATAATAAGGGGGCGTACCCACCACAAGGAGGGGACCCATTGGTCCCGACCTGCACGCCCCTTTTAATACCCCTAAACCTAGTATTTAGGGGCCACCCTGAATCTTGCCTCCTGAGATTCGAGGAATATAGAAAAAGGAGCAAAGAGCCATGTTGACCCAGACAGAAAAGGACACCAACTGCTTTGTCCCCAGCCCTACCGGCCTGATCCATCTATGACCTGCCTACAGCAAGAATCCTGGTGAATCCAGCAGCCAGCAACCCCCAGAGGACCTTCCCTGCAACCATCTTGCAGACTCTGTCTCCCGTGACCAGAGGATTTGCTAAAGCCAAGACTCACCCACAGAATCCATACTCCAGCCACTCCACGATTCTGCACCACGCTGTACCTGACGCCCATGGCCTGAGTTCGATTGGCTAAAAGCCACACGGAGGTCCCCCAGCGATCCTGACCTGGTATTTGGTTATCCCTGACCTCCCTAAAGCCTCAAGACCACGCCTGCAGGCAAAGCTGACAAGAAAACCAGAAGCCACCTTTGCACCCGATGACTCACAGCCTTGGGTAGCCGAACCAATGATGTCCAGGCATCCCCCAAGAACCTAACTTAACTCTCCAGCCAGTGGTTGCCTTCAAGATGCCTCTCTGTTCGAGCCTGCAGCAACTTTGCCAAACCAAAGGTCTCCATTGAGAATCACAGGGTCCACGACGTCTCCTTGGCACCTTGCACCAGGCCGCGCCAGTGCCGCTGGCGGTACAGCTCCTGTGCTTATTGTTGGCCCCTGCAGTGTTGGTCTTATCCCCAGGAGCTTTGCTCCCACACCTGAGTGGCCTGCTCGTAAGCAGTCCCTAGCCGAAGGTCCTCTTAGCTCCTTTGGCTAACATTGTGCTCCTGCACTCTGTGCCAGGCACCCCCAGTGCCGCTGGTGGTGCCCCTTGAGTGTTTCTCACACAAAAAGGAGGGTTAGAGGGAAGAATTAAGCTACTTACAACAGCTGTTGGCCTATATAACTTCCAATATGAATAAATCTCACATAAGATATAGGGTAGCTCACTGAAAAATAGAATCCAATAGAATCCACCGTTATCTTGGGCATGTGCCACTTTTGGACGAAAACCCTCACTCACCCGAGGGTGACATGCTTCATCATTGGGTTCCTCCAACACACGGGGACCGCAAGGTACCCCGTGTGGGCTACAACTTAACCCAAGAGGGAAGGAGCAGGAGTGCAAAAGCATGTGTTGGATCTACCAACTCGAAACGGTGATGAGGGGCAGAGTGCCTAAGTGATAGTAATTAAAATCAAGTGAGTATAGGGTTGGATATGCCCTATCTATTGACCAAGATGTTTCTGCCCTGGTGACATAGCTGTTTTTGGCATTCGTCACGATCAATAAGAAGTCACTCTGCAATATCAGTGCTCAAATCATAAAAAGTGTATACTTAAGTCTCAAGTGCTTGACATTCATACGGACAATCGTTCTACGTAATAGGTCAGCGGGCTCTGTAAAACAACAAAACTTCTATTAATATCAATTAATCACCCTTGTGACCATTGTCCAAAAAGTGGTAAGAATCATAAGGTAGAAAAACATGAGCCTTACCTAATGCATACTTCGTGTGTATCAACTCGACCGATTTCAGAGTCCCACATCACGCTCGGTATGCTATTAAAGTTAAAATGAATGTACTTTTATATTTAGCGTGTCAAATTCATATTGCAGACACCTTATTATGAGACTACACCTTTCAAGTTTTTATATAAAATGTGTTCGCATAATGTAAAGTAATCCAGATAGGCACGACAATTAACTTTCAAATGATAGAATCTTTATCAAATGTACTAACACACTACAAAGTTATAGACTATGCGGTCAAGAGTAGTGATGGCTGACATCCCTCATGGCCAAATGCCTGATAGAGACTCTTCCAGTAAACGTAAATAGCTTAACGGGAGGCAATCATCCCGACCAACACAGACCCACGGACGCGTGGTCACCAGTGTTAGCTATATGACAGTGCCAAAGTTTCACGACAAAAAACAAGCATTATTCGTGGTTGCTTACTTGCACGACGCGTGATACTGCTGTTCGGACTCTGCCGGGAGTAACGCGTAGCTCAAGCATGTTTGTTTATATGCGGAAGTATTTCGAGCAGCCGATCACGTGAGTGCGTACGCGTCACTGCGTGCGCACACAACGATCGTGATGGGCTCAAAAACCGAAGCTGCAAAACACACACAGCACAGGGCATGAACGAATGGTTAAAATATCGACATCTTGAACGTTCAGAACAGGTTCAACCACTAACTGTATAACACACAGCACAGGGCGCTAACATTTATTTGGGTGCTAAAAATATATTTAACTGTCGACGTATTGAATCTTCAATCGACAAACTGTTGATACTTCCATTTTTTATCGTTTGTTTTAATTAAAACGAGAATAGAACCTGCAACAATTACCAAAGTGAATTATGGTGCAATTCTCATGGAATCACGTGGGGAATGTTATTTCGTTCTAACGTGGTTACTGTCTTCAAAAAACAAATATTGGAGGGTGTGAAAATAGGTAGAAAAACAACATCCTCCATTCCATCTTGCAATGTCTCACTGTATTAAATATAGCCAACTACAGGAGACCTATACATGAAATAGTGGTCTCTAGATCACTCCAAATCTGTCTCCTTGCGCACAATGGTGGTCAGTCAATAGATATAGGAATTAACAGTAGGTCTAACTGTTCCATACCAGGGAGTGGGCAGAGAAAGAATGTGTAAAATAGTTGGTTACACAATTAGTAGCCTATAGCCATCTCTAACCTTATTATCCCAAGCAACATGTAATATAGAAAAGGCTAAACAAAAATTCTATATCACAACAACAATCTGGATGAAGATGTAGTTAATGATGTTGTAATAAGAACATGTCACTTTCCATGGGAATTAAGTGCACACCAGGGTATATCATCATTGAGCCCATAAATATGGCTGCTCAATCTGAACACCCAGCGTTGTTCTCTTAGGAACAAAATTGTCTCTAAAGGACCCATGTTCCTATGATAATGGGGTTTATCAAGAACTACCCATTTAAGATCCATTTCGGAGTGGTTTGCATCTAGAAAGTGCCTAGTCAATTTCGTATTTGATTTCTTACACTTGATGGAACTTTTATGTTCAATCAACCTGGTTTTTACTTTCCGAGTAGTCATGCCTACATAATACAGTTTACAGTGACACTGTATGAGGTAAACAACTCCTTCTGAATTACAATTGGTGTGTGAAGTAAGACGCCAGGGCGTTTTTAATCCTAGATCTATTGAAAATGTTTGTGTAGTAAGATGACATACTGCACAAGATTCACAAGGATAATGCCCTATGACTGGTATACCAATATTGATTGTCCGTAGTTGACTCGTGACATTAGTGACTCTCGGCCGAGAGTGTACCAAGATGTTTCCAAGATTCCTACTTCGTCTAAATGCAAAGAGGGGTTTCTCACAAGTCTTTTTACCCTTATTAAGGATATTCCAATTGGTATTGATTGCCTTTTTTATGGTTGTGCTCAGATGGCTGAAAGTACTGACACAAACTAAGCGATCAGAGGAAGGTTTGACGATAGTTTCTAACAGAGCTTCTCTGTTATTGTTCAAAGCTCTCTTCTTTGCCTTGCGTACCAATCCTGCTGGATAATGACGTGTTTGAAGTTGCACACTAAGATTGGTAGCATGTTTGTGATATGTCGCAAGTTCAGTACAGTTTCTTCTTAACCTTAAAAATTGTCCAACAGGTAGATTATCACGAAGTGCCCTAAGATGGAAACTTCTATAGTTGAGCAAGGAATTGCATGCCATAGGTTTCTGATATAGTTCCGTATAGATTTTACCATCATGAGGATATAACCTCAAATCCAGGAAGGGCAGGGTCTCATTGCTAGCTTCCCAAGTGAAATTGAGGTGGATATTGAGAGAATTGAACCAAAAAGATAAATCTGATATTGAGTCATTATCACCTTCCCAGATAATGAAAATATCATCGATATATGGCTTCCACAGTAATAACTTACTGTGGAAGGGATTATGGTCAGGATATATATGGGTGACCTCAAACCAGTGCATGAACAAATTGGCCATACTGGGAGCGCAAGTGCTGCCCATCGAAGTGCCCATGACTTGCCAATATAGTTGTTCTTCGAAAGAGAAATAATTCTCTCTCATTGCCAGTTCAGCACACTTCATTACAAAGGCTGTAGGTGTTTGGTCACTACGAGGGTTTTCTTCCAACAAAACTATGATGGTACAGAGAGTCTCCTCTTGTGGAATGTTAGCGTACAAGGCCTCCACGTCAAATGAAGCCATAAGATGTTTAGTAGAATTAAATTCAATCGACGTAAGAAAGGAAAGGACATGTTTAGTGTCTTGCAGGTATGATGGCATCTGTGCTACCAAAGGTCGTAAAAATCAGTCAAAGAATTGCGATAATGGTTCTAGTATCGAACCAATACCAGAAACTATCGGTCTTCCAGGAGGTGGTATCTGGTTCTTGTGTATCTTGGGCAAGATGTAAAATGCCGGAACCTTCGGATGTTTAAGATTCAAGAATTCGGCTTCATTTCTGGTGATCCATCCTGCTTCCAAACCTTCTTGCACAAGACTACGAATGGCAATCTGTAGTCTATTCGTGGGATCAAGTTTGATAGGCTTATAGTATTTGAGATTATTTAGTTGTCTGAGACACTCTGTCCGATAGGAAGTGGCATCCATCAACACTGTCGCTCCACCCTTATCTGCTTGTTTGATAACAATAGAAGAATCAGAGCCAAGTTGCCAAGGGCTGCTCAAAATACTTCCGCATAAAAACAAACATGCTTGAGCTACGCGTTACTCCTGGTAGAGTCCGAACAGCAGTATCACGCGTCGTGCAAGTAAGCAACCACGAATAATGCTTGTTTTTTGGCGTGAAACTTTGGCACTGTCATATAGCTAACACTTGTGACCACGCGTCCGTGGGTCTGTGTTGGTCGGGATGATTGCCTCCCGTTAAGCAATTTACGTTTACTGGAAGAGTCTCTATCAGGCATTTGGCTATGAGGGATGTCAGCCATCACTACTCTTGAACGCATAGTCTATAACTTTGTAGTGTGTTAATACATTTGATAAAGATTCTATCATTTGAAAGTCAATTGTCGTGCCTTACTGGATTACTTTACAGTATGCGAACACATTTTATATAAAAACTTGAAAGGTGTAGTCTCATAATAAGGTGTCTGCAATATGAATTTGACGCACTAAATATAAAAGTACATTCATTTTAACTTTAATAGCATACCGAGCGTGATGTGGGACTCTGAAATCGGTCGAGTTGATACACACGAAGTATGCTTTAAGTAAGGCTCATGTTTTTCTACCTTATGATTCTTACCACTTTTTGGACAATGGTCACAAGGGTGATTAATTGATATTAATAGAAGTTTTGTTGTTTTACAGAGCCCGCTGACCTATTACGTAGAACGATTGTCCGTATGAATGTCAAGCACTTGAGACTTAAGTATACACTTTTTATAATTTGATGCACATACAGTAATAATGCCTCCAGAATGAAATTAAAAATATGCCACAAACACATGTACACGTGGTTAGTGCAACTCAAGAGGTGCATGACCAGACAGACAAAATAAGCAGACTTGTGGCACACATGACATATACAAAACATACTGGTGTCATTGGTGGTAATCAACCATCGTAGGAAATGGCGCGATGGAACTCACCCAATTCGGGTTTAAGCCATGCCTCATCAATAGTTAGGCAGTGCAACGATCTTTACAAAAGTTAACGTCATGCTGGTTTTGAGGAGAGAAAGGGGGAAGATAAAAACACAATGGGTATTAGCAAAGATGGAAGGCTTCCCAAGGATGAACATCCTGTCAAAGTGGCATAGGTCTCTGGTGCCAAAGCGGGGGCAGGGGGAAAAACAGTGGGAACCTCTTACTTACAGTTTTCCTGGAAAACAGGTGCCGGGAACCTACCCCTTGCTCTGCCTCGTAGGTAGGAAGCGAGGTGTGTGAAGCCAGTGAGTTGAAGTATCAGGTAAACGCCCCGGAAGTGGAAGGTCGAGGGACGTGCGGCAGCCATCTTTGAAGGGAGTTGAAGCTACAAGCTCCCGGTTAAAACGGTATCAGCCATCTCAGAACGTGGAATGCATGTGGCATCCACAGTTCGATAAATATAGGGCGGCCATCTTATAACGTGGAATGTGCATAGCATCCAGAAGGTAGGTACTGTATTGGATGGGTCACGCGTGTGCTTGTATGCGCTAAATGTGTGCCCACCCTCGTGGGACATCTTGAGGCCAACGCCATTGGCAATGTAAAAGGGGTGAAGGAAGTACCCAATTGACCGACATCATCGGTCTGCAGGCCGAAGTCAAGCAATCATAGTGGGACACACAGATCATGCAGTGTAGTGATAACAAGTGGGTGAAGTCCCGGGATTGGGATGTAAACACTGACACCTCTACATGTGATAAATCCTGAAGGGATGTCATGATAGTTATCACACGTAAGAGGTGAAGAAGGGAGTCCACATGGCCATGGCGACAGGTTCTGTATGAAGCCAGGCTTGGTTATTGTGGCAAAGTAGATCGTGTTCAAGGGATAGTAAGTCCCCACTGGTGATGGCTAGTATATGCAGTCAGTGACATCAACTGCATGCAGTGGGAATCAAGAGGACAGATAGTGGGGGGAGGAGGCTCTAATTATTTACCTCCCCCTACGGAATATCCTCATTGAGCCCATCTCTGTTGCAGGATAGTCTGAAAATCCAGCGTTGCTCTCTCCTGAAGAGACCCTGTTTGCTAACATTGGGGTGGGCCTCAATCACTGTCCACCTTAAGCTATCAGGTGCGTGTCCCTTCTCTGTGAAATGTTGACAGAGTTGGTAGTTAGTCTGTTGCAGCGTATGTTGCTTCGGTGCTCCATAATCCTGACCATCACTGCCCTGGTTGTCATGCCGTTTACAAGGGCAGGTAATGGTGTAAATACAATTGTTGGTGTTGCAATTGGTGTGAGACCTTTGGACCCATATAAAAAGCACAATCCACCACTGAGTAAGGGTGTTGACCACCTTAGCCTCCTTCTCTTCTTTCCCCACCCTACAGGAACTGCACACTCCTTCGGTGCTGCATTGTATTTATTGGGGCCTGTATCCTGGACCTATACGCACCCCTTCTCCCTTATATGTATAGAGTACTTGAGCACGGTGAACCACTGTGGGATTCCCTTTTCCCCATAGGAGAAGTCTCCCTGGACACTATACCTTAACTTGGTACGGTATATAAAGAGCCAGCTTCCTACACCCCTCATTTATTATGGATTTCAGTCTGGACATCTTTTTATAAACTCAATTTTTTACACATCTGGAAAAGTGATTTGTGGGTAAGAGCAGACCGAATCTACTGTTTTTTTACACCTACAGAAGTCAAGCTTTGGGCAAAAAGAGTATGCTTACCATTTTGGTAAAATGTTAGAAAATACGGAATTTAATAAAGCGTAAGTTAAAAGCTGTATGCTGATAAAATCACTTTTTGGGTTGGAACCCAATGCTAATTTAGTGATTTTTAATTATGATACAATGCTATTGTCCAGATTGAAATTGTCGTCTCTTCTCTGTCTGCTTTGGTTTCCAAAAGGTTGGTGTTATCACGCCAATTTGGCGTTCTGACCATGTGATTATCCAACCCAGACTATGATGCAATCCCTTTTTTTGTAGTTTTAAAATCACCTCGTACAAAATTCTTAATTCAATCAATCAATCATGGTATTTATAAAGCGCACTACATACCCGTGAGGGTCACAAGGCGCTGAAGGGGGGGGGACACTGCTACTGTTCGAAGAGCCAGGTCTTGAGAAGTCTCCTGAAGGTAAGGAGGTCTTCAGTCTGCCGCAGGTGGATGGGGAGGGTGTTCCATGTCTTGGCGGCGAGGTGGGAGAAGGATCTGCCGCCGGCGATCACTCTTCGGATACGGGGGACGGTGGCGAGGGCGCGGTCTGTGGAGCGGAGCTGGCAGGTGGGGGTGTAGAGGCTGAGTCGGCTGTTGAGGTACGCTGGTCCGGTGTTGTGGAGTTCCTTGTGTGCGTGGGTGAGGAGCTTGAAGGTTATTCTCTTGTTGATGGGGAGCCAGTGCAGGTCTCTCAGGTGGGGTGTGATGTGGCTGCGGCGGGGGATGTCGAGGATCAGGTGGGCGGAGGCGTTCTGGATGCGTTGGAGCTGTTTCAGGAGTTTGGCTGGGGCTCCTGCGTAGAGTGTGTTGCCGTAGTCCAGTCTACTGCTGACGAGGCCCGGGTGACCGTCCTTCTCGTTTCGGTGGGGATCCACTTGAAGTTCCTGCGAAGCATGCGGAGGGTGTTGAAGCAGGAGGAGGAGACGGCGTTGGCCAGTTTCGTCATGGAGAGGGTGGAGTCGAGGATGACCCCTAGGTTGCGTGCATGGTCGGTGGGTGTGGGGGTGCGCCTAGTGCAGTCGGCCACCAGGAGTCGTCCCAAGCCGAGGGGGTGGGTCCGAGGATGAGGACCTCCGTCTTGTCCGAGTTCAGCTTCCGTCGGCTGTTTCTCATCTAGTCGGCGATGGCCTGCATTCCTTCGTGGAGGTTGGTTTTGGTGGTGTGGGGGTCTTTGGTGAGGGAGAGGATCAGCTGGGTGTCGTCGGCGTAGGAGATGATGTTGAGGTCGTGTCATCGTGCTACGTGGGCAAGTGGTGCCATGTATATGTTGAACAGCGTTGGGCTGAGGGATGAGCCTTGGGGGACGCCGCAGATGATTTTGGTGGCTTCGGAGCGGAAGGGGGGGGAGGCGGACGCTCTGAGGTCTGCCGGAGAGGAAGGAGGTGGTCCAGTCCAAGGCCTTCTCTTGGATTCCGGCGTCGTGGAGGCGTGTTCTTAGTGTGTGGTGGCAGACCGTGTCGAAGGCGGCTGACAGGTCCAAGAGGATGAGGGCCGTGGTTTCTCCGTTCTCAAGCAGGGTTCTGATGTCATCGGTGGCAGCGATCAGGGCAGTTTCGGTGCTGTGGTTGCTGCGGAACCCGGACTGGGATTGGTCCAGGATGTTGTTTTCTTCGAGGAAGCTGGTCAGTTGTTTGGTGACGGCCTTTTCGATGACCTTCGCTGGGAACGGGAGCAGGGATATGGGTCGGAAGTTTTTAAGGTCCTTGGGGTCCACCTTGGGTTTCTTGAGTAAGGCGTTGATCTCTGCGTGCTTCCAGCTCTTTGGGAAAGTCACTGTCTCGAAGGAGCTGTTGATGGTTTTCCAGAGGTGAGGTGCGATGGTGCTGCTGGCTTTGTTGAAGATGTGGTGTGGGCAGGGGTCTTCCGGGGATCCGGAGTGGACAGTGTTCATGAACTTGATGGTGTCGTTGATGTTGGTCCAGGTCAGCAGGCGGTTGGTGCAGGTGGTGGTCATGGGGGTGGGGGTCTTGGTGGTTGCTAGGGTGGTGACGGCGTTGAAGCTGTTGTGTATGTCTGCGATCTTGCGATGGAAGAAGGTGGCCAGCGAGTCGCACAGGTCTTGAGACGGTGGGATGTCGTTGGTGTTGGAGCTGGGGTTGGAGAGTTCCTTCACAATGCTGAAGAGCTCTTTGCTGTTGTGTGCGTTGTTGTCTAGGCGGTCTTTGAAGGAGGTCCTTTTGGTGGATCTGATGAGCTGTGTAGCTTTCCGGTGTTTGTTCACGGGTCCAGTATTTTTTTTATGTTTCCGCAGGTTCGCTTGGAGGCCTGGAGGTCTTCGGTGAACCATCTGGCTCTCTTGCTGGTGCGGGTGTTGGGGGATTTCTTGAGCGGGGCGAGGGCGTTGGCGCAGTCGTCGATCCACTGTCTGAGGATATGCGCTGCGGCGTCGGGGTCGGTCGGGTCTGCGGGTGGGCTCTGGGCGAGGGCGGTGGTAAGCTGGTCCTTGGTGACCTTGCTCCAGTTGCGGCGAGGCATCTGTTGGGTGTGGTGGGTTTCTGGAAGGTGAAGTGGATGCAGCGGTGGTCAGTCCAGTGGAGTTCGGTGGTGTGGTTGAAGTAGACGTGGGTGCTTGCTGAGAAGATGGGGTCAAGCGTGTGGCCGGCGGAGTGGGTGGGTGTTGTGACGAGTTGTCTGAGTCCAAGGTTGGCGAAGTTGTCGATCAAGCTGGAAGTTGGAGTTGTTGTTGTTCTCGAGGTGGAAGTTCAGGTCCCCGAGGAGGATGTAGTCCGTGGAGGCGAGGGCGTGTGTGCTGATGAAGTCGGCGATGGTGTCGCTGAACTGCGGTCGGGGTCCGGGTGGTCTGTAGACGAGGGTGCCTCTGAGGGTGGTGTTGGGGTCGGTGTGGATCTGGAAGTGCAGGTGTTCAGCGGTGCTGAGGGTGTCGTCGGTGTTGATTGATACTTTGAGAGTGTTCCTGTGGACGATGGCGATTCCTCCTCCTACTCCGTTGGTGCGGTCCTTGTGAGTGATCTTATAGCCTTCTGGGATGGCTATGGCAACGTTGGGTGCCGAGGAGGGGTTCAGCCAGGTCTCCGTCAGGAAGGCGAAGTCAGGGGCGTTGGTGTCGAGTAGGTCCCAGAGTTCAACGGCGTGTTTGTGGGTGGAGTGAGTGTTGAGCAGGATGCATCTGAGGAAGTTGAGTTCTTCGGTGGGCGGGTTGGAGGGTCGGATGCTGGTGAAGCTGCAGTTTCGGCAGGAGAAGGGTCCTTGGGTGCGCCTCGGGTGGCCAGGCAGCAGGTGCGTGATCGTCCGTCGTTGAGTGCGTGGAGGGTGTTAGTCGTAGTGGTGGCGGGCGTCGTGGCGTTCGCGGGGGCCAGGGGTCCTGGCGCGGTCCAGGCGTGGACGGGCGCAGACGGGCTTGCCTTAGGCGCGCCTTTGGCGCGCCAGTGGCCGGCATATATGGGGAGGTGGGAGGGAGGAGGAGGTGGGAGGAGGGGGCAGCGAATGGGCAGTCAGGGGGGCGGGAGCGGTGCGGGACGACGAAGGGCACAGAGGCAAAAGGCACAAAAAACAGAGGGGCAGCGAAGGTAAAAAATAATTCTGAAATGCGGGGGCAGCGAGCGGAGCAGAAGGCAAAGCGGGCACAGGGTTACCGGTGCAGCGAGGGAACAGAGAGCAAAACTGGCAGAGGGACACGGGGGCAGCGAGGGGAACAGAGGGAAAAAATGGGCACAGAGCAATTTCAGGCAGCGGGGGAGGACCGAGAACAGCAGTTACGGATACAACAATGTTGGAAAAAGGCAGTACAAGCAATGCAGTGAGACCAACCTACCTACGGCAGCTGGGCAGACACACAGGCGGCGCTGCGCGGAGGGGGAGCGACCTACCAAGTAGGGTCAATGGTCGCTCCTATCCTGCATGCATGTGACTGTTCTTAACTACAGATCAGCATTTTTATTTTTGCAATTATAGGACTCTCCTTTGATATCTCTGTTGTGAGCTGTTTCTTATCAGTTATTTTTATTCAGCCGATATTTGACACGGGAACTCCTTATCTTCTTGATATGATGATATTTGGAATGTCATTTTTATACGTGAATGTTGGTAGTTTCTACACCTCTACATATGTCTTTTTTGTGATTTAGATAGAATTTTTTTATTGTGTGCTTGTGTTTTATAATTCTTAAGTTATTTCCTAAAAAAATAGTTGTGATTGACTGACAAATAATATATAGCATTGAAATAAGGTAAGAGAGTGATTTTGTTTTCTATCCATGGTAGAGTGGTTTATCAGTAGACGAGGGCACCTCTTGCCAATGTAGATTTCATGGTTATTTGTGAATTCTGGCTAGAAGACAAACATCTACCCCAAAAATAATTTTGAGCTTTAAAGTAATGTTTTTTTGGGAACTGAAAAAAAATGCAGGACAAATTCTAAAACACTTCATAAAAATGGATATTATACGGTAACACCTGGTAGAAAATATAATGTTAAAACAGGGCAAAAGTGGGTTTATGAATAATACATTTTGTTACCTGAATCATATTGACTATTCAAAGTGCTTCTGGGCATAGCTGATTGTAGTAACGCATTCAGCATCTTCTTAAACAATAAACTCATAAACAAATTGGAACAAATCTGTTTACATATGACAGTCATTGTTAGGATTAAGGCCTTTCTTCTGGTAACAGTTGACCGAGATGATGATTACTTAAGAAGCTTTACATTTGAAGAAAGGTTTGTATAATAGCCCTTGAGGGCCAGTGCTAGGACTTGAATTATCTAATATGTTTATAAGTAAAGAGGAGGATGGAATCCATACTCTTGTAAAATGAGCTGATGACTAAACATAATGGAAGACTTAAATGCCACCTTAGGAGAGCAGAGACAAACTTTAGGAGGGACTTTAGAGAGGCTGGATATCTCGGCCATTGGAAATTATATGAGACTTAACATGAATACATGTAAATTCATACAGGTAGGCAGTGGTAATAACAAACATAAATGCGAAATGGGTAGCATGTAGTTGGATTAAGGTGAAGATAAAATAACATAGAAAAAGAGTGCACAACAACAAACTAGATGCACATAAGGAGCCAACATGACTCTTGACTATAGTGAACAGAGAGGTAATATTTCAACTTTACAGTGTATGTGCGTCAGCATTGAGAATGTTATACTCTGATTGATGCGTAAAAATGCAGAGGCAGACCTGAGAAACATAATACAATTATTTAAGAACGTGCATTTTTAATTTTAAAAATATCACATTGTGGGCATGACAATACAGTTTATATGTATATTTAAAGGTAATTACGCAAACGGAAAGGATTGGTTTGTTGGTCGTCATCAATAATAATACAAGAGCAAATAGTTTACAACTCAAAAAACATGAATTCAGACTAGATCTGAGGATACATTCTAGACTTGTGAAAGTAGGTTGGTAGTTGATTTCTACAAGCCTTCCAAGTTAAGCATGATAAAATATGTTGTCATATCTGTCCATTTCTGCATCATTGGCTAGGTTAAGACATGATGATTATAAAATGCTGTCCTCTGGTTGCATATAATATATGGTTGTGTATTTTCTTTGTTTCACCAACTCAGTAATATGAATTGGAACAATTAACCTTTTTTAAGAATTCCATAATACTGCATTTTGAAAGTTGATGTTCCTATTATCCCTTATTAGGAGAGAATTGCAAAAGCTCACGGCTCCCAGTGTGGCTTCTGCACCCCTGGGATGGTGATGTCCATGTACACACTGCTGAGGAACCATCCGGAGCCCACCATGCAGCAGATAAATGAAGCTCTTGCCGGTACGTTGTCCACATGAATTACTGTGACCAGGCTATGTAAACCAAATACAACCAGTATATGCTCTGCAAGTTTGTGAGCCTTTCACTCTGAGTAGCAGATGTGCGTAGCCCTTATGGTTGTTTCACATGCATGTTGGGTGAGATTGCAGTGTTCTTATTTTGCAGTGGTTTTAGCAGGATTTTGCCCCTTCCAGTTTGTTGTATGAATGTTTGGAGAGCACTTGTGGTAATTTTTATTCAGAGGGCACTTGTGGTATATGAGTTTATGACTTTTGCACTCTTGATAGTCACTGATATGTATACCAGTGCGTGGAGAAGTGTTTCTGTGTCTTGCGTGTTTTAGTAGCGGTTAAGATTTATGGTAATTTTATGTGAATAATGCAGCACTGATGTCACAGCATGCTTTACTATCTAGTATGGTTTGTTATCCAGTAGAGGTTGGAGAACATGCTTCTATTGCTTTTCCATGGTGAATACCAAGTAAACATTTAATTTATGTATGTATTGTCATTTTGTGTTTGCTGCAGTATGTCCCTGATAAAGGGTCTGTATCCCGAAATGCATTGGGGTTTTTGAAGGTTGCTCGTTAATGTAATGCCAAGATTCATGCAACTACAGCATTTCTGAATGAGAATGGAATATGATGACGAGATGCATATATACAATCATTTATGGATGTCTATGGATGATTATGAACTTTCCATTTAAAGACATTTTTGAAAAAAATCAAGATAAGAATCTGTGGGGAATTATTTAAAAGAGATTTAGCCTACGGGTGATATGAAATACAGTGCGCCTTGAGACCAGTGGCGGCCGGCACGGCTCGCGGGTGGTGCGGTGGGTGGGCGGTCTGCGGGGTAGGGGGGAGGTGAGGCACTATTTAAAATAAAATTAAAAAATACATTTACCTTGCCACCGGATCCTGCATCTCCGCTCCTGCTCTCCTCCGTCTCGGACTCCTGGATGCACAGCCAGGCTCCCCTGACCAATCACAATGCTGCAATGCAGTGTTGTTATTGGTCTGAGAGCTGTGGTTTGGTGCTCAGCCAGGGACTGGGGGCCTGGGCATGTTCCCCATGCAGGCTGTACTACAGGCTGTACTGCACCCTGCATGGAGAACAGGGAAAGTGCGCATGACTGTTTTGGGTAGCCCGAGAGGGCTGGCCAAACAGTCATTGTGCATTAAGAAAAGTTCTACCACTCCCCCCCTGCTCTGCAACTCTGCCCTGCCCCATCATGCAAAGCTGCTGCAGCAGGGGGACGAAATTAAATTATAGTAACATTATGTTATTATCATTTTATTCTTTCATTTTTTTTACAGTTTCAGGCAGTGGGGCAATGCTCCTCTGCCTTTGCCGAGGAGCCGCCACTGCTTGGGACTGATATGCATGTTCGAACTATCAGCTAGCTGTTGTTCACTGGACAGAGAACACACCAAGGCTGCACGGAGACATTTAATTCTGTTTAAAATTGATTGATGGAGTGCATATTCCAGATAAGCAATTTGTTAAGAAACCCTTAGCCAGTTTTTTAAAGGTATACATGTATTTCGTTTAATGCTCATGTTCCTGTTGGGTCAAAGGATAGAATTCACCATGTGGTATCTTTGCATCGGGAACTAGATCTATGGATCAATCATACGTACGCGCCGCAATAGAGCAGAGTATGCTTCCTTTTTGCTTATCTTAAATTTCGGAATAAACTTCTTAAATTTGACTAGGACTTTCAGTCAGGCTTAAAATAATAAATAAACCCAAGAGGTGTGGACATGAGTCTTTTGGAAAACAATTGCTTTTATAGTGCCTGACGTAAAATGTATGTTTCCGATTTACAGAAAGATTAACCATGATATTTCAAGAACAATATCGAAATTTGGCATATCGATCAAATCAAAACTAATAGTTTTACAATGTTCCAAACGCGTTTCCAATTCTACGTTCCCTCCATGCTGCGCGCAGCCTGGCTTCCTACAGCGCCCGGGCACCCTCTGGGAGCACCTTCCCTCAAGGACCACTATACACAACAGAAGGGGAAACTTCCCTTTTCGTGCCAGGCCTTGCTCCAGGAGCCCAGCAAATCAATTAAATGTTATAGGGGCGGCTTCTTTTAAGAGCAGAGTGTTTCAAGAGGCCCACAGCAGGCAGGGTGAAACAAAACACGTGGGATTGTGTTTCAGGCTGCAAAGAGAGGGTGTGGATGTGGCAATATACCAGTGCTGCTGACTCTGGAACTGGGCAAACAGGTTCCAGGCTTGATGCTCAATAAAGCTCTCCAATACTTTCTGTTAAATCTTGCTCAAAAACTGAAAAACAAGAAAAAATTAAACTTTCACCTTAAAGAATACGCAAATACTTTTTAGCCTATCCTCCTCCTTGTTCATCATCACAAATGAGGGCACCTTCAACCACGCAAATTCAGGCTTTGCACTGTACAAAACAACTCGGTTTGTTTTCATAGCCTATGAAGTTGCTCCATTTATAATTATAACCTAAGCCACACATAGGAGACACATGACCCCTGACTTTCCTTAGTACACTAATAGCATTGCCACTGGGGGTGGGGGCCGGGAACGTTTCTCAGTTCATGTTTAAAAACTCTTACTTTTAGAAAATAAAACTGAAAAGTTTCATCTTTCTTTTTTAAATGCAGCCTGTTTTCCTTTCAGAAAACCTGCTTTATTGAAAAAGCAGTCACAGACATGGTGGGCACCATCCCTGTAAGTGCCAACCATTCCCAATGAGGTCGCAAATTGCGCTTGCCTCATAAATATAACAAGCATTTGCAATGCAATCAGTCTCGCCTTTGGGACCTTTATGTATTTAGCTATGCAGCACATTAGCCTGGGTGCTGAAACATCTACTGTTCTTTAACATGGAGGGAAAGTAAGCACCAAACTGCATGACACGCCAGGTATGGGAACACATGGAGAGAAATATTGCATTTCAGCGGGAAATGTGTGCTTACCAGAATATTGTATAAACTATGCAAGTATGCGCAGTGGAGTAATGCAAAAACTGCCACAGTGGCTGGCCTTGTGCGCTTTGAAATGCTCTATTACGAAACAAGATTTACAGAACGATACTCCCACCTCACCACTTCTGAAGCTGTGACAAACAAAGTAGTGTCGCAAATTGCTTTATGATGAGATCCTGAAACTTCCCTGTAAAGCAGTTATTAATCCCATCAGGTTTTTACCAATGTTATTAGGGCTACATGCTTTTAAAATAACCACTGCCAACTTCCACAATGTGATTTAAAATGTGCTACTCTGTCATTTAAAATAAAAAAAGTCCTCAGGGTATGAACCACAAAACCTTTAGCTAGAGGTCTTTACATCCCATCAAAGTTTTGTACAATGCTGTGGGCCATGCCCATTTCGTAAATCATATTCACCACTAACGTTTCAGAAGAAGCATGGGGGGGACAGGCACGAATATGACCCCAAATAACAGACGACGAGACATATGTTTGATACTTTCAATGACTGGGTGCGGAAGATATCCCAGTTGCCTTGGTGTAGGTGACTATTTAAGACCAGGAGCATTTTGGCTAAAATTTTAGGATTTTTTTCTAAATGTGGCATTTGGGCCCTCTCCTTAAAATATCATACAAAACAATTATGGCACACAAGCACTTCATGTGATGGGACTCGCTGCGCCTCTGCTTAGATCGAAATGTGTGCCTTAGTACGTCTGAGCCCCACTTCCCTCTGGAAAACGTTAAACTTTACACCTATTTAGCACATAAGACTAGGGGGTTTAAACTAAAGTGTTGCTTCCCGCTTTCTGAATTTTTTTAATACGGGAATCCTGAAAGGCTTTGTACGACACAATGAAATGCAAGTAAAACATGGACTCCGTGAAACTTTGAGCACCTATTGACACTTAGTGAGAATACCAGTTCCGATCAACTTCACCAGCCAGTCTCCTCCCCCTTCCCCGCCAAGGCGTAATTAGTAAGGAGTGCACCTCGCCCTGACCTCCGCCCGCCTCCCTCCTCTACTAAAGCGCAGCAGAGATGTTAAGTCAATCCAGGTTACGTGTGAGTTTTTTTTCTAGGTTTTCACATTGCATTTTGTAACTTTTACTTGTCATTTCCAAAATGTATGGAGCCGCAGAGTGCAAAGAAAAATAACTGCCACCAATGTCAAAGTAAATGGAATAGCCCGAGCATGTTCAGCGTTAAACTACAGTGCAGATCAGCAATGTGCCCGCTCTCACCTAAATACAGGGGCGGGCGTTGGTTCATTGCGTTCCCCAGGATGACAGAAGGCTAGCCCATGAAGCCGCACCACACCGAATTCCTATTCACTATGCCCGGCGGGGGCAACCGCTTCGCCTCGTCCGCCACCATCCCCACTATAGCTTCCGTCTAACCTCAGATGAAGGACATCACTGGGGAGGCGCAAGGACGACATGCTGCTTGTGCTTCACCCAAAGCCGCGAATTCCCCTGTGCAGGCAGCAACGGTAAAGACCTTTGAAAGCCGAGAAGGAGGCGGCCATCTTGGAACATTAATGTTTTCATTAATTTCTAAATGTGGCTGCTAACTCGGAGAATCCCTATGTGCTATAACGAGAGTAAATTTCTTGTTATTTTACAGTTTTCTGTTGGTTGAAAATCGTGTTTCAAATAAGCTCATACTCATCACTATAATATCACGCGCTTACTTTGAAGTACAACAATAAATAAATCACGCTTGCCTCAGTATGCACCGTGTTTTCCAAAACATGTAGACACAACTTGCCAAACATAATTTCTGCTTCAAAACACACTCGGCACTAGCTGTCAATATGATGCGTTTGCCTCAAGCTCCAAAAACGAATTCCATGCCTGGATACACAGTCGGCACCAGCTGAAACGTTTGAAGTGTGTTAATATCACCCACTATACGTGCTGTGAAACACACTCAGCAGAGGCGGTAAGATTTTTACTCTAACAATATCACGCGCTTAACTCCAACAAAAAACAAGTGATATGTCCCTCCGATGACCCGCCCTCCCTCCCGCACAGGCGCCTGCAGAGCCCCCACTGCTCCTCAGTCTGCTTTCACTTTTGTCCTTTACGAAAGCTTTCTTGTCTTTATGGGGCCATATGTTTGAAACACATGGTCCCATAAAGATAAGAAAAGCTTTAACCACAGACGTAAAGGAACCGAGCCAGTCCAACTGGGACGGCTCTAAAAGAGAAAAGTGTACGTCGCTAGATGCTCTTTTCCAATGGCTGCCCACCGTTTAGCATGAACGGTGATGCCAGCCAATGGAAAAGAGGGGCGGGGCTTAAAGCCCACTAGAAAAATCTCCTCTAACTCATTAAATCTCACAAGCAAGACTGCGCATGTCTGCGCAGTCTACGCCAGGCGAGACCTAAAAAGGAGGCACGCAATTTGTGTCCCCATTGGGAATCGCAAACAGTGTCTGATGCACTGTTGTGCATTCAGTTTAGCAAGTCGAAATTCGGCGCAATTTCGGACTCGCTAAACTGAATAGTCACACATCTGGCCCACAGTGGTATGTAAAAAAGTACAGTGATCAATGCAACAAGAGAAAAAAGTGATAAATACATGTTATGAAATGAACTGTGGCAGCAGTTTCCTGATAGATGGGTTAGTAGTGGTTTAAGAGATGGTCTTACTTTTGTGCCCCATAAAGCACCAAATATATGGTTAAAAGCATACAGGTTAGATTAAATGTTGTCAACAATTGTTTTGTCTTTTTTCAGAACTCAAAAGAAGGTCTTCCTCCGAACATCGTATTTTCTGGGGAAATTGCTTATATTAATAGCACTTGTGGCATACCTACATTCTGTCGTCTTTAAAATATAAAGCTGGCCCTCTCCATCGATAACGCTCTTCATGGTTTAGCTGTAATATTATGGCCCAAAAAACTGCTTAGAGGTAGGACACGTACTGGTTTGTGGGACATGTCCTGGTAGTGAATTCGAGCGAATTTTGTTTTGCAATATTGGAAGGCTATCTGGATCATAGGAAAGCATGGGAGTTAATTTATAACATCTTATAAATATAACTTCCCATTGGGACCAGATAGGAAAATAAAGTTTAGTATGCCTAAACTCAGAATCTTAAGATGCATATTTTAGTAAAGGTGATTTTTGGGTCTCGCCTGACCCAGCGCTTGGTGCTGCTCTGGCGAGACCTTAAGTGAGGGCTTCAAAAAATGCTACCGCCGGCTACAGCTTGCAGTGCATGTGCGCTGGCGTGCGCAAGCTGTGGCCGGCGGTAGCATTTTTCCCCCCAGGTTTTTAGCCAGCTTGCTAGAACGCGCACAAAGCACGCGCGCTTGCGCACTCATGCCTTGCGTGTTTTAGCGCGTCATCGCGATCACTTTCGCTTTCACAGCGATCGTGATCTCGATGACTTTCATGGCCAATGCTTGTTTTTCCTTGTCTGTGGTTTTCAAATATATAAACACACACTGCCATAAACAAACATACCTTGTTGACTAGTCCTTCATTAACTTTTAAGGGCATGTATGTGATCCAGTGATTTTAATCCTCCTAATAAATTATAACACAGAGAGGACTCTGGTGGAAACTTTACTGTTCCTGTGTCATCATCCGCAAACTCCTAGAAGTGATGCATGAGATTATTTCTCAAATTGTGTGCCATCTGTTCGGATTTGTATTTCAAAGGCTTCGCGTTCACGTTCACTTTGTGGCCACGTGGCCGGGCACTGTTTTCTGTAATTGCTTTTGTCCTGCCTGCTGCCTGACACACGTAATGGCCTGTACCTTTTAATGCACACACCTGCACCTTTAAATTGCCGCTTCCTCTTGGATTTGTAGGCAGGTCCCAGGTGACGCTCATTCTCTCCTGCCTCCAATAGACGACCCGGGCTGCAGCAATGATGCCGTCTTGATCAAAGTTGGGCCCCTGGTAAGTGTAGACTTCCTCCTCCGCACGAGTGCCCTGGCTGCAGCTATAATGCCAGTCTTTATTCGCAGGTGGGTGCCGCCCATTGTCTCACGAAGGTACCAGGCCGCAGCAGTGATACCGGTCTTCACACTCCATGGGTGGGCCCTTGGGGTAACGCTCACCCGCCCATTGTCTCACCTCTGGTCAGTGCTCGAGGCCCGCATTGGTGATTTCAATCCACTGCCTCTCTTGACACGATCACCTCCTGCCCAACGGTGTGCTCAAGCCAGATGCCCCATGAGCACTCTCCTCAAGCTGCCCTAGGTTGCGTCGGCGACTTTGCTGATCTTCTTCTTTGGCAAAGGTACAGCTTCTTGTCTCAAGGTCTCTGCGGTGATAGTCACAAAATGGTACTGGCCACAGTTGCCCCCCGCCTTTAATAGGGTTACATGACCTGGGGTGCATTTTAAAATCCTGCGAGGGAACCTGCATTGTGCTGCCTTTTTTGTGTGTGAGTGAAGCTTGCACTGCTGTGTGTGTGTTTGTGTGTGTGTGAAGCTTGCACTGCTGGGTGTGCAGCTTGCACTGCTGTGTGTGTTAAGCTTGCACTGCTGCTACCCAAGCTGCATCCAGTCAGTGTCTCTGCGAGGGAACCTGCATTGTGCTGCCTGTTGTGCGTGTGTGCGTGAGGGAAGCTTGCACTGCTCTGTGTGTGTGTGTGTGTGTGTGTGTGTGAGAAACTTACACTGCTGGGTGTGCAGCTTGCACTGCTGTGTGTGTGTGTGTGAAGCTTGCACTGCTGCTGTCCATACTGCATTTAGTCAGCGTACATAGCATACAGTGCTAATGCACTTTCTTTTTAAAAAGAGCATTAGCCCTCGATGCTTCATGTGTCCATAAATGTTTCCTGAAGCAAGCATGTATTCCTGAATCACACTGCATGACCCAGTATGTAGTAATTGTATAGCTCTCCAATCCCTGGCAGCACAGCACCCAGGATAATGTGTTGCATGGCTAAAGGCTTGGAAGGTCCCAAAGGTGTGACCTATTGGCTATGCCAATGCTTGTTACAATCTGTGTTTGAAATACCACTTTTAGAAAGAAGGTATTTTCTTGCTTAGCCATCCTGTGTGCCTCTGTTAGGATGTGGATTGACTGTCTGGCCTTGGAGTTACAGGGGATGGGGATGTGCAGTGGCTCCCGAGAGTCTGATGTGTCAGGGCTGGGCTGAATAGACCTGGTCTGCATTTAGAGTAGTGGGTGGAGATTTACTTGCACCTGAATGGCCCTGGTCTGCCTTCCACAATGCTGTCTCCACCCCCTGCCAGGAAGCTGGGCCAGAGAGGACAGAAGTGGTTTGGACTAAGCACAGACACTCTCTGCCTGAGAGGACAAAGGATTTTGAGGTATAAATATTGGGGCCCAGACCCCAGAAATTTGAAACTCTTTTGGAACCAAGACGACTGCCAAGAAGAAGAGCTGGAGAAGCTGTGAGGAAAGACTATCACTTTGCTGTGTGCTTTGTTGTGTTGGCCTGCAGTAGCTGCTTCTGTCTTGGGCAGTGAAAGGATTGGACTGAACTTTCTGTAACTTCCTTTTTGAGAGTTTCTCCAAGGGCTTGAGGTAGAGCTTGCCCCCTGTTCAGGAAGTCTCAAGAACAGCAAATACTTCACGTTCTTCTGCTATCAGCAAAGGGGGCTGTTTGTTTTGTGCTGCAACAGAAGAAAAGCAACCGACGCCGTCGACGATGCCGCTGCCGACTCCTTGTCCTGAGGGCAATGCCGCACCGCAACCCTGGTCTCACCAACGATGCCAGCTGATGCCACCACAGAGCCGCTGCTTGCACCGCGACCTGTGGGCACTGCACTCCGTACCGCCTCGATTCACACCGCTGCCCTGGTATCCCCGAAACCACCGCTCCAAGACGACATAGACGCCGCTGCTTGCACCGTGGTTTGAGGACACCGCTCGTAAGTTACACGACGCACCATCCTCATCCCATACCACAGCCTTGGCCTACTGACACCGGCACCATTGACTCCAATTCGTCAGCCGACGACAGCGCTTCAGCAACGACGACGCTGGTGTTTGCACCGTGACCTTCCAGCACCGCAATGAGCCCCGCATCACTTCGCTCCACAGCCCTGGTCTCACCTACGCTGCTGAATGACCGTCACCAAGCCGCTTCCTACACTGTGACCTGAGGGCGCCGAACACCGCATTGCTGCACCTCACACTGCAGTCCCGACTCCTGCTGACACCGGTGCTCCCAACTTCAACCGCGAGGAGTTCGATCTGCAACGCGTGTGACTTCAAGGGCCCGACGTCTCCTGCATCGACCTCCAGAACCAATGCCTGCGGACACCGGCCTTTCGGGGCTCATTGGGAGGTCACTGACGCCCTGCATTTCTAAAGGTACTGTTTTGCGTGCCTTTCCAACACCATAGCTGACCAGCGATGCCGCGGTTAGCCAGAACTGTTTGGATTTGTTATTCACGACGCTGTTATAGCCTCAGACGGAGCTATCGACTTCAAGGAATTGTATTTCAATTCTATTTTGATTACTGAAGACTTCGAAGTACTGTATTGTGGATTTTTATCATTTTGGTCTTGTTTAGAGTATATAAAAATATTGGATATTTTTCTAAACTGGTGTGGTGTCCTTTTGTAGTGTTTTCACTGTGTTACTGTTGGTTATGTGCAAATGCTTTACACACTGCCTCTAAATAAGCCTAACTGCTCGTGCCAAGCTACCAAGGGATGATCAGGGGTTATTTTAGGAGTGTAACTCCCTTACCCTGACTTGAAGGAAGGGTCCCTACTTGGACAAAGGTGCAAACCCTTGCCAACTAGAGACCTCCATTTCTAACACTTACTATGAAACTGAATCAATTCCTTTAACAGGTTCAGGTTTATCTTGCCTCCTAGCAGGGCTATCATGCTATTTTGCAACCTCTATATCCATGAAGTAACCAGAGTCAAGCAATGCTGCACACTCTAAAGGTCTACATGAAGGAGCTAATGTGATTTTGAGTAGGACATGAGCTATGGTTTTAGCAGAGACTTGAATCTAAGAGCCACCCAATCGTGGTCTACCATTTAAGACCATGCATACATGTTTCCCTCCAGCTGGAGGCACATTCTCACAATGTGTCCTGCTTTACTGCAATAAGTACATAAGCCACTCTTCCTTTAGCAACATTTTTCTTCGGGGAATAGTATTATGAACATTCCCAGTTTGCATGGGTTCCTCACAGTGTGTTGCTACAACTGATTCCACAGGAGTGCTAGGAATCCAGCAGCACGCTATCTTTAATATTTCAGAGTCGAGCGGGTTTGGGAGGTTAACTACCAAAACAAGCATTGGCATAGCCAATAGGTCTCGCCTTTGGGACCTTATAAGTGTTTAGCCATGCAACAGTTGCATAACTAAATACTTATAAGGTCCCAAAAGCGAGACCTATATTCTATGCACAGCGGCCATGCGGCCGCGAAAGTGAAAGTGATCACGATCAAACAGTGAAAGTAATCGCAGTCACGCAAGGGCGGCGCGCCCACGCACCTGCACTGTAGCTCCAGGCTGGCCTGGTAGCACTTTTTGGAGCCCTCTCAATAAGTCTCACCAGACCAGCGCATGCGCTGGGTCAGGCGAGACCTAAAAAGTGTGTCTTGAAGGTCTTCCTTTAGTACATGATAGTGCGTGACCACTGATGCCTCACCTGTCCATGCTGCTTCAGAGTTTGACTAAATAGAATGAAATAGGTAACAATATATTTGCACCCCTCCAATATGTCAAGAGACCGGCATGAGCTGCTTGACCAGTTTGTCTTCAATCAAATACTGCTTTGAATTGATCAATGCCCCATTATATTGCTGTAGCCTAGGACTTCTATTTACAAATTAAGGCAGTCACCCAGACAAAAGGGTCCTTCTTGAGGTATGACAAAAACAAAATACATTTTAGCGGCATCAGTAGTAAAGTGCTTAGTTTGGGACAAGAAATGTAAATTGCACTGCACTAAGAAAGATTGAAAAATTGAGGGTCTCCAGTGAACGTTTCTGGTGATGCCATGCCCAAAGGTGGATTGTTGCAGCTATGATACTAAGTCATGGGAATTGGGACTTGAGCATAATCAGTAAAGGATGTTCCTGGTGTGAAATTGCTAAACTCCCCTGTGATTAAAGAGATTTGTTCAAATGACCAGGTAAGTATCTCCATTTATTTCAGGCAGTCTTGAGATCTTCCTGAACATCTGTAATGGCCAGTGCCATAGCCTGCAGCATATTGAGTTCAGACCTCATGCCAGCAGGGTAGGCCTGGCAAAGTGTTAGGTTTCACAGAAGTTGTCCAGCAGAGTTTGTTGACAACCTACTCTGCTCTTTAGCACATGCTTCTACCACTACACATTAAAATACTAGAAGCAGAACTAAATACTGAAGTGAAGGGAGAACGGGAGTGAGAGAGGAAAGTGACAGCCACGAGTACTCAACCTCATCCCGCACAAGTCTCCTTGGTCAGGTCTTTCAGAATAGGCATCACTCAGACAGACGTTCCCAGGCAGTTCAGGCGCACACTAAAATCGGAAGAAAGTCCACTGTTCAGCTTGGGTGTCTCAGCGATCCAACCACCACAGGCCAATTCACCACAGTCTTGTGGGAAAATAGTTCACAGTTCTCCTCTGCTGCCTGCCAGGGAAAAAACATATAGAAGGTCCTTTGTCATTCCTGACAGGGTTAGCTCCAAACTTTATCCCTGTTTCCTCCATTTACATGTCATTTTGCATGTGGCAGAAGTTCCCAGGCCTGAAAGCACGTGTACCCAAGTGGGTATGTCTGTCATGGCCGCGGGAAAGGTTGTGCTCTTCAATGTGTGCCTGTGGTCCGTGCTCCACCTCTGTCCACAGCGAATCTACTACTGAGTCTAGATTATTTGGGAGACACCACCCTTCAACAAAAGCTGCTGTTTCCTCATAGGTTTAAACCGGGCAGTGCCCTCTCACGACTCAGGCGCCCGTCGCTTTCAATGTCTGAAGATGCCATTGATTGCCATCATCACGACCAGGTGAACTGTGAGAAAACCCAAGCAAAGTGTATCAGTGATGCCATGCTGATACAGTCTGCCCATGGACAGAGTGGGCATATTTGTATTCAGCAGTAGGTATGGGTGGTGGCGGGAGGGGTGTTGGAAAAGAAGTCACATTTTGTGGATGTACCTGGTTGAAAAACTATAAATACCTTCTTTGGGTAGGAAACAATTAGCGGGGTGACCTTATAAGTGCATCTACTGTTTTATTCCTACTCCATAGGATTCAACACTCCAAAATTCCCCTGTCAAGATTCATCATTTTGTTATTCATTAGCACCAGACAGGAATGTCAATTGAGCCGGTCAAAACCTGCTAAAAAACAGAAATTATGAAGCGCATGATTAGATCGACAAAAGTGTCCTGTTTGCACTTAGTAAAGAAGTTGAAGGGGAAATGTATTCCCTTCGGCCGACAGAGAAAACATATACTGTCATGCAAACTAGGTCATTTTGTGTTGTTTTTCTTAGAATCAGACAACAATGCACTGAAAGAAGACATAACACCCTGAAATTTAATGAGACATTTAAATACAATATTCACAGAAGCAAGACATTTAGGCCTCTGTGGAAGCTTTAATGTGATTTGGATCTGGATGCAAAGCGTGGCGTTGACCAGTGGATTGTGTCACCCATCGGGTTCTTTTATTGCAAAACAAGGAACCTTCTTGTTAGTAGTAATTCTAATTGTAATTGTAATTGCATTTATATAGCGCTTACCACCCCTGACAAGTCTTCAAAGCGCATTTTTCGGTGAGTAGCACGCTACTCCAGAACGCATAAAGGATTAGTGGTGAATTAGTATAGTGAAATATGAAAGTAATTTGAGTGGTGGATATGCTAGTCAGTTGTTTGGATTGAGTAGGATAGTGGAGGGATAGAAGAGGGAACGATTTAGATTTTTTTTAGCTGAAAACAGTAGAAGGAGGCTTGGGATGAGTAAAAGGGAGTGGAAGGGGAAAAGTCAGAGGGAAGGGCTTATAAAGGCTTGTTTGGGAGATCTGAATAGTAAAAGAGGTATGAGATGATGCAAGGAGGTGTAGAGTAGGGAAAAGTCTAGAGAGGGTTATTTTGGGGAGCATAGTAATGGTATGGGGTGTGGGATGAATGAGAGAGTGGAGGTAGAGGATATCTCGATAGAGGTATAGGGTGATAAATAAGGTAGTGCATTGGAAAGAATAGTAGAATGGGGTTTGAGATGAGTCAAAGAGTTGAGGTAGAGGATATATTGAGTGGCATAGAGTGAGAAAAAGGTTAGTGTATTGGATATGGTGAATTAGAGAAAAAGTAATAAGTATATAGATTTTTTTTGTAATTCAATAGTGAAGCTATTGTAGATAAATAGTTATGATAAAAAATTTACTTATTTATGCAATCACTCATATACATGATAAAAACATAGAATAATGTAACTATCAGTACTATGTACATTTGTTAAGCAGAACTAACGAATATCTATATTTTTAAAAACATAATTATTGTACATGTTTATGCAAACAAAGCAATACAAATATATAGGTACATATCTATAATCCAAATAAATGCTTATAAACAGAGGAATATGCTGTATATTTCTGTTTGCGGATGGTGGTTATGTGGGGAAGAGCCGATTCTTGAGTAGTTTTCTGATGATAAGGTGGTTATCCATGGATCTTATGTTGGGGGGTAAAGAGTTCCATAGTTTGGGTGCTTGAACAGAGAAGGATGTGCCACCCATGTTTTTTTTTTGTATGTTGGGATTTTGAGGCGAGGTGTCAATCTAGAGTGGAGGTTCTTTTGTTGAATGTGTTTTGTGATTTTATTCCTCATGAAGAGTGGTCCCTTTCCATGTATCACCTTTGGGTGAGACAAAGAGGCTTGAACGTGGATCTTCTGGCAACCAGTAACCAATGCAGGGCTTTCAAAGTAGGGTTTAAAT
The DNA here is from genome assembly GCF_964204655.1 of Triturus cristatus. NCBI lineage: Eukaryota > Metazoa > Chordata > Amphibia > Caudata > Salamandridae > Triturus > Triturus cristatus. The sequence goes on along the minus strand of NC_140584.1, from coordinate 824,896,405 downwards.
GTAAGAGTAATCTGGCAGTCAAGTTCTGAATCTGTTGTAGTCTTTTCATAGTTGTTAAAGGTGATCCATGGTAGAGGCTGTTGGCGTAATCCAGTCTGGACAGAACAGGAGAGCTGGTAGCCCGTACCTTGTGTGGAAATTCTAGATGGGGGAAAATTTGCTGCAGAGTTTTTATAGTAACAAAGCTTGATCTTGATAGTTTGTCCACTTGGACATTGATTGATTGCTTGGAGTCCATGGTCATTCCGAGGTTTCTTACTTCCATTGATACTTTAGGCAGTGTTCCGAGATCAGCAGGCCAGGTGGCGAGCGGGTCACAATTTTTCCAATCGTCACACATGAGTATTTCCGTTTTGGAAGCATTCAATTTGTGATGACTCCACATCAGCCATTAATCTATGGCTCTGAGACAGCTGAAAGTTTGTGAGTTTCCTGTCATCTGCATAGTTGTAAGCACGTGAGGTGAAATTGATTGATCAGTGCCGGTAACGACTTCATGTAGATATTGAAAAGCATAGGAGAGATGATAGAGCCTTGAGGGACCCCTGCCTTCATGAAATACGGTTTGGACGAGAAAGGGGATATGGATGGCTTTAGTTCTGTTACGAAGGTAGGGTGTTATCCAGTCTAGAGCAGTTCCCTCTATTCCGGCTTCGTAGAGTCTTTGAATCAGTGTCATGGACTACCGTGTTCAAGGCAGCCAAGAGATCCAAGAGAAGTAGCGCAGCAACTCAGTTGTGGTCAACTGTGCTATTTCAGAGCATCCCAGATGGCAACGAGGGCAGATTCTGTGCCTTTTCCTGGACAAATGGCCACTATATTCCTCTAGGAACATTCCTCTGGCACAATGCACAGAATGCTAGCTACAGGTCAAGGTACAGCTTCTGCAAGCATTACTCTGTAAATACAGGCCCCAGCTCTGATGTGCAGGTCAGGCCAAGCATCTTTGAAACATCTTATCCAGCTGTCAAATGAATGCTGATGATCCAGCGCAAGAAAGGGGACAGATTTTTACAGATCCTCCCTGCGTCACAGACCCGACGTCACGCTAACTCATTCACACACGCATTCATTGGTGGGGCCCATAACACCAACACTCATACTTTTCTCTCACAGGTCTGCACACAGGAGAAATGATGCGCTGGACAATGTGGGGGGTACCTTATTACCTATAGGGAAGAAAAGTTATATTACAGAATATACATATATGCATCACCACCTATAGGATCCTAACCTTAACATCAAGGCACTCCACCACTTGGTCGACGGACCAATTAGTTGGAATGGTTGATGGCGATTTAGAACCAGCTAAAACACATTTAAGCTTCAGAATCCTTTAATCTCCTAATAGAAAAATCACAAACTCATAATTTCTGTTAATCAAATTATTGTTTATCTAAATCTTGTTTGCAATTATATCATTAGCATTTCTGTCAATCAAAGTTGAAATTTAGTCAAACAACACAAATCGCATAACATTTTATATTTACCTATTCTTGCTATAGGGGTCTTTTCTAATTCAATTGGCTCTGCATAAACCAAAATTCCTGCTCAATTGTCCCAATAAAGCAGGCCAAGACTCAAAGTCCGGTAAAGTTCTTTGCTCAGCACGTCACAGTCCCAAAGATTTCCAAAGGACCAGGAATCGTGCAAGCATTTAGCTCATCTGTCATCGCCTGTGGGGTCGGTAGGGGTGTGCGGGATAACTCCTCCCTATTCTACTACCCTTTTTATAATAAAATTCTGGATAACATGAAACATTTCTTTGGCAATACTATAGTCTGATTGGTCCATTTGAAGAAAATGTTATCAACGTTCAACTTTCCCAGAGACTTTGGTTCTCATAAAAGTGCTGGGTCACTTCCTCAGTTTAGGTCATCACCATGCAACATTGTAATTTCCCTGGTTGTGGAAGTTCATTGTTTTATGCATTGATTTTCATTAACTGAAGTTTTGTAGTCCTCCATGTTCCTATCCTTGACCAGGAACATTGTGCTCTGACTTGAGGGTGCCTGGAGGTCTACGGAGCCATCCGAGTCTGCGCAGTAGACATTGCGCTCACGAGACGGTGGCCACTTCTGAACTCCATTTTGAATGTCATGGTTTGGTAGGCCCAAATGTCAGCTTGAGTTTGAGTTTAAAAATATTTATATAGCGCACTTTCACCAGCGGTTTCATGGCGCTGCAACAGACAGATCCCCAGAGTAGAAATAACAGAAAATAATAAAAAGAAGACAAAAACAGCAAATGATCTAGTTAAAAAATTTAGCAAATAGATGAGCTTTGAGCTTTTTCCGGAATTGGGGGTAGAAAGTTAGAGATCTAAGCTCTAAAGGCAGGGAATTCCACAGGACTGGGGCAAGGGTCGCAAACTTCGATCCTCCCCACTTCTTCCTCCGGAAACGGGAGACTGACAGCAGGGATTGCGTGGATGAGCGTAGTTCCCTAGTTGGAACGTAGGGAACGATCTCAGATGAAATAAAGGCCGGAGCCGCGCCCAGTCGTGCTTGAAAGATGATAGAAGCAAGCTTAAACTGGACGCGTTCACGGACAGGGAGCCAGTGTAAGGATTTGAGAAGGGATGTTACGTGATGGGATTTTGGAAGATTGAACACCAACCGTGCCGCCTGGTTCTGGATCAACTGCAAACGCCTTAAACTATATGCAGGTATACCTGCATATAGGGCGTTGCCATAATCCAGGCGGGAGATAACCATCGCCAAGATGATCAATTTTAAGGCATCAAAGGAGAAAAAGCGGGATACCTTGCGGATGGTGCGTAGTGACAGAAAAGAAGAAGACACCACAGAGCTAACCTGGGAGTGAAGAGTGAGCTGAGAATTAAGTTTGATACCTAAAGTTTTAACTGAGGTAGAAGGGACCGGGGAAGAACCAAGGGAAGGGGGCCAAAAAAGTGAAGACCAGGGACTGGAGGAACCACCCGTCAACACCAACTCGGTCTTGTCCGGGTTAAGTTTCAAGTGGTTGTGGTTCATCCAGTCCCGGATAAAAATCATAATGGACTGGAAATTTAAGATGGAAGCAGAGGAAGAAGAGAGATTGAAAACAAGTTGGAGGTCATCCGCATAATTGTATACGCTGACCTCCATTTGCTGCAACGAAAAAATAAGAGGGGCAATATAGAGGTTAAACAAAAGAGGTGAAAGGGAGGAACCTTGGGGAACCCCGCACTGAACTTTGCGGAAGTCCGCAGAAAAGTCACCCAGGCGAACAGCCTGGGTGCGGTCCCTCAGGAAGGAGGATAACCACACCAGGGCGGTACCCCCTATCCCCGCCGCCCTGACACGGGAAAGCAAGATGGTGTGGTCAACCGTGTCAAAGGCGGCTGAGAGATCGAGGAGGACCAAAGCCTGGGCCTGGTTGGTATCCATTCCCTCCCTGAGGTTGTCAAGGACCGAGAGTACTACGGACTCCGCAGAGTGTGCGGGGCGGAAGCCGGCCTGGCGGGGAGCCTGCTTAAGCAAAACAAACACAAAAAAGTAATTAATACACAGAAATGAAGATTCTAATGTTAAACCCTAACTAATCCCTTTATGTATTAGTATTTTCCTAGCTTATAGCGACATTTAAAGCAATAAAAACTCACCATCTGGTCCAAACAGAAACACAAACGTCACCAAAGCAACATAAATCATGCAATGTCCTATCTCCACACGTACTACTGTTAATAGGCGTACCATAATTAGTTATTAGAGTTATTCTGCCATGCAAATAGCAATGAGTCCCGCATGTAATTTGTGTTTTGCAAAATGTTGGTTAGTATAACACACCACTCAGTTAAATCAAATTATAATATGAATCAATTAAGTAATTAGTATTTTCATGCAAAATAGAGGAGGTATAAAAAATTGTTGAACCTTCAGCATTCCACAAACTACACCCTCTTTGGCCAAAATAATATCAAGGGCAAGTCAATTTTGCATCACCATGGCTCGCATGGCAACCATCTCTGTATTTACCAATGAAAATCCTCCAGCACTGCTTGTTGATAAGCGATCCACTACTGTAGACTATTTTCTAATTTTGTGTGCATTCAGAGATATTCCAACGGCTGGTATCAGTGCTCCAAAAATATCCCCTACAATTTCTGCCCAACTCTCTCTCCTTCTACATGTTAGTTGTCTACCTATCTCATGTGCACCATCTTTTCCCCTTCCCACATGAAATATCTTTGGGAAAACCAGGCCTAGGTAACATGTGCCAAACCAATGGTCAGGTAATCGATAATAAGCTTTGTTCCTTCAGATAAAGTATAATCCAGGGAATACTGGATCATTTCCTCCTTTAAATCCCCATCCACCCATGATTCTATAAGTATCATGGCAATCACTCGCACCTATGAAGTAATTATCATACACAGTTTGATTTCTTCTAATCCACAATTTCCCTTTCTGAGGCCAATCTAAAGCCATAGCTGGACTAATTTCCCCTTTCAAATGTTTTCTCTTTCAACATCCCAGACTGTCTCTTCTTCTTTTCTCTCAGGTATTTTCTTTTTAATTTTTATTCTCCTTTCGTCTACCATATCTAAAAAAGTATTTTCTTCCTTCTTCAAACTACAAGTAAAATTATTTCTAAATACTGATTCTAAAGTTAATTCTCTAGTTTCTAGAAAAAATTCACCTGAAACTTTACCAGGTTTTACTCTATTTAGTTCAGAAACTACGGGTACTTGTGAAAAAATATTATCTACATCAGAAAAATAATATTCTAGTGTTCCTGTTTTATAAAACAGACTTGCTAATACACTACATGTTATTCCATATGTTACTGGAAGGTGATGGTAAGTAACACCCTCAGACACTGATGCAGGCAACTGCATGCATACATAGCAGTCTCTCACATCCATTGTTTTTACATATTCATACAATAATTTTGAAAAAACATTGTTAGAAAAATCAGTTATGGACCTATCTTTATGTAAATAAGTTCTATCTATTCCTCTAGTTGGATTAATATCATGAATCTTCTCTACATCAGTCTTATTTTCGCCATGACCTTCTATCGTCAAAAACGTTATTTTAAATGAAACCATTAAAGCTAACGCACTCCACAGAAGCATTAGTAATCCTGTACAACAGCAACACACCTTGCACCATCTTCGAAGGAACACACATGTAGATTTTCTACTTTCTGTGTTTGCCATTTTGTAAAATGATCAGTGTCTTTTGACTTAGCCTCGTCTACACACAACTAGTTTTGTCTAAACCCAAGGCTCTAGGCGCCTACTTGGTTCTTTTCGGATATGTCTCTTGTTCGGTATTTTCAAAATTCTCTTCTGGAACACCTTGGTTTCCTCAATTTGGTATTTGATCGTCTTTTACTTTGCTCTCACAATCTTGATTCAGAATTTCCTGAACTTCCGTCTCTTCTCAGATGTCGGACAAGATAACTCTCAGGATTTCCGATTCTTCGTCTTCCTCAACCACTTCTGGTATAGTCACCCCTAGATCCCCTTGGCTATCTGCTTCCTCTTGTACTTCAGGAAGTGCCACATGTGACCATTCTGGTGACTTATACTTCTGGTTAGGCTTTCTAGTCCGTTTTCTTTCCTCTGACGGTGTCTGTTCAAAGTCTTTCAATTTCTCTTGGCTAGACACCTCATTCACTTGTTCAGCTCTGGATGACTTTACTCGTGTCAGTCGGTATCTCAATCTCTTTATCTTGTTTGGCCAAACTTCTTCCTTTGCTGGCCTTTTCAACTTGTTTCCTTTTTCACTTCTCTCAGTTCTCCATGCTCTTTTTCTCAGAACTCGACCTTCCGGTACTTCGTCGTCACTGTCCTCAGATTACTTTCAGTAGTCTTTCTTTCCACCACTTCCTTTTTCTTATCCACTTCTGTCCCTCCACGTGTTTCTTCCACACAATCTTCCTGCTGACTAACTGCCCCTTCTTCTACCTGGATGTATGGTTTCCCTACACCTCCTCGGGGGTCTTCCGCAGCAATCTTTCCCTCTCTCTCTGTATCTGGTACCTCACCATCTACCTCTGTGATTTCAGGTGGAATTTCCCTTGTTTTTTCATGTGGAGCTTCTTTATCAAGAATTTCTTTGACTGTCTCTTCACTGTTTTCGTTTATTCTTTCATGTACTTGTACTGGTTCAGTATCTGACTCTGAGCTAGTGTCAGAAATTTGCAATCTCCTTCTTAACTGTAGATTCTCTGGTGCTATAACTGGGCTTGATTCTAACTCCCCCCTTTTAGGAGTTTGTCTTGTTCTTGTTTCTTCTGAATCTGACACAGAACTGGTATCGGATTCTTCAAAGTATTCTTCTTCACTGTTATCCACTGGATTTGGAATTCCCAAGGTACGGCTAGCATGAATCCAATTCTTCACTCCTGCACATTTCACAGCTGTCATCGTGGTCAGGATCATCTGACGTGGTTTACCCCACCTTGGGACCAGACAATTTCTTCTTCTATGCACTTTTATTCTCACCCAGTCACCTGGGCTTAGATCATGAGCTGGCTTCTTTTCAAGAGTGGTTGCATCCGATCCGACCTGAGGAAACACAGAATGAACGGAATCAGCTAACCCCTTGCAATAATCCAACACCAAATCATCAGATATAGGCAATAGACAGGAATGAAAACATGTCTCATTGCCCTCCCCCTTACTATTTCATGGGGACTCAATCCAGTATTCCTATCAGGAATAGATCTAATAGTCATGAGCACTAGAGGCAAGACATCAGGCCATTTAAAACCTGTGGCTAAACACATTTTTCCTAATCTGTTTTTAATGGTGCCATTTACTTGTTCCACCACACCGGAAGCCTCTGGGCGATAAGCACAATGCAGTTTCTGTTGTACATTTAATGCTTCACAAATCAGTTTCATTATTTCATTATGAAAATGTTTTCCCCTATCTGATTCGATCGTGACTGGAAAACCAAATCTGGGAATGAACTCTCTCAATAGTAGCTTTGCTACAGTAATTCCATCACTTCTTCTAGTTGGATATGCTTCCACCCATCAAGAAAACTGACAAACTACCACAAGAACATACCTCAACCTATTACAGGGGGGCATTTCAATGAAGTCAAGCTGCATTCTTGTGAAAGGCCCTCCTTCTCGTCCTATCGTTCCTAGACTTACCACTGTTTTTCTTCCAGGATTTTATTGCTGACATATAAGGCATCTTTGACATAGGCTCTCAGCTACAAGTCTAAACTTGGCATTATACCATGTCTGTTTGAAAAGTCTGATCATAGCATCTCTTCCCACATGTGCTTGTCCATGATACATCCGTGTCATGTTAGAAACCATGCTATCAGGCATGACTGTTCTTCCATTCCGATAAACCGACACATGATCTGTCTTTCGTGGTGCACATCCTGCTTTTATCCACTGTTTCCTTTCCTCATCTCCTGCTTCTTCTTGTAACTGCCTCACTTCCTCCCATGTGTTTACAGTGTTAGTAAAAAGTAAGGGACATGAATTCATCTCTTTTTCCCTACCACGATTTACAGAATTCTGATTTCGTGCACAATATTGTGCCATGTCATTAGCAAACTTTTTCCCTGCTGATATATAATCAGCAGACTTTGAGTGTGCAGCACATTTTACTACTGCCAATTGCTTAGGCAGCTGTATCGCCTCAAGCAATTTTCCAGCCACTTCAGCATTCCTTATAGGAGTTCCACTCGATGTCAAAAATCCTCTTTGGGACCAAATTTGCCCAAAGTCATGCACCACACCAAAGCCATACTGACTATCGGTGATCACAGTCACTCTCAGATTCTTTCCCAACTTGCATGCTCGTGTTAATGCAAATAGTTCAGCAACCTGGGCCGATTTCACTCCTTTCAGACAGGATGCTTCCAGTACAGCTGCTACAGTACACACTGGGTATGCTGCACTCAAATTTCCCTCATCCGTTCTCAAACATGACCCATCCACAAACATCACATAGTCACTTTCTGTCAAAGGTAAATTTTTTATATCAGGGCGTGGCTTGGTACAAAACTCAAGCACTTCCAAACAGTCATGATCCACATCATCCCTGACTTCCACATTCTCAGCATCAGGTAACAGTGTTGAAGGGTTCACATTCAGACATCTCACAAGGCTCACATTGGTTGCACCTAATATGACTTTCTCATATTTAGTTAGACGACTATGTGTCATAAATTGAGTGCGGCTCCTAGTTAGAAGGATCGCCACATCATGAGGCACAAACACTCTCACAGGATATCCCATCACAATTCCTTCACTCTGTTCCAGACTTACAAGTAGCTGCTACAGCTTTCAAACAACCAGGCAATGCCACAGCTACAGGATCTAGCATAGCTGAAAAATATGCAATTGGTCTTCTCAATTTTCCATGTTTCTGTACTAGTACGGAAAGTGCACATCCATTTCTTTCGCTGCAATAGAGTTCAAATTCTTTTTCATAGTCAAGCACGCCAAGAGCTGGGGCTTCACACAAACCATCTCTCAATTGTTTAAAAGCCTTCAACTCTTCTTTATTAAATTCAATGGGGTCTTTTACATCACTCTTTGTCAAGCGTACCAGAGGTTTTGCAATCAATGAAAAATTACTAATCCACTGACGGCAATATCCAACCATTCCAAAAAACATTCTCACCTCTCTCTGAGTCATTGGGGCTCTCATTCCTTTGATTATCCTGATTCTGTCTGCAGTCACTTATCTTAGCCCTTTTTCAATTTTATGGCCTAAATACTGTACTTCTTTTTGACAGAATTGTAATTTTGATGGTGATACTTTAAGTCCTCCATCTGCCAAATGATTCAGCAATGCAACCGTATCCACTACACAAGCTTCTCGAGTTCTCGATACCACCAATAGGTCATCGATATATTGGACTAGTACCAAACTTTCGGGCATTTTTAAATCTTCTAGAGACTTCTTCAGGATCTGATTGACTATCGATGGACTTTCTGTATATCCCTGTGGGATTCAGCACCATGCCAAAGTACGTTCGCCAAACCGAAACGCAAAGATCTGTTGGCTGTCAGGGTGCAATGGAATGGAAAAGAAAGCATGACACAAGTCGATCACTCTGTACCATTCTGCATCATGAGGAATCTGATTTAGAATCACAGAAGGATTCGGTACAATGGGACAACATGATACAACAATTGTATTCACTTGTACTATCCTGAAAGTTCTATTAGGCTTTTTCAGACCCATAATTGGTGAATTACATGGACTGCTCATTATTTCTCTCAAAATACCTTGTTCAATCATTCTGTCTATTATAGGAGTAACTCCTGCAATTATCTCGGGTGTCAATTTGTACTGTGGAATATTTGGCTAACTTACTCCTTCCTTTACAGAAATTTTTATGGGATCTACATTTTTCATTAATCCCACATCTTCCCCTGTGAAATCCCATACCTCCGTTTTCACTGTTTTCTTCAATTCCTGAGGCATTTCTTCGGGTCAAATACAGCAAATGCCTCAGTAATTTCAGGTTCCGTGTTAGCTATAGTCATTTTGTACAGTACATCCTCATCAGGAGTCTCAAAAGCTATACCATCAGGAGTACAGAAAATTGTGCAGTTCATCTTGCACAGCAAGGCCCTTCCTAACAAATTTACAGGGCTGGTATCGCCCACGACAAATCGGTGCATTTCGGAAAATTTCCCTATTTTGACTTTAACTGGTTCAGTGAGATATGTTTTTATCTGTCTGTTGGATACTCCAACTACTTGGATTGTCTCATCCAAGAGAGGAAGATTTTTAACATCAGCTGATCTAACAGTTGAACGAGTAGCACCAGTATCTACTAGGAAAGTAATGTTTTCGTCATTTATCTTTCCATCCACAAAAGGGCCTGTCTGGTCTACTTCCAGACTTGCGCCAAGTACACACTCTTCTTTCTCTCCTCGGCACCGTCAATAACTCTCTTCTGACTCACTCTCATCTCGTTGTAGCCAATACTACGAAACAGCACTAGCGCGCGGCAGCTTAGTTACCTGTTCTTCGTTGTAGAATCCTGTCTCATTAATGTATCTCTGAGGATTTACGCTCTGTGGAAAAGGCGGTTTTGGAACCTGACACTGTTGGACAACAACCTGCTGCTGTCGCTGCATTTGACAACTCACCTCATTCTGCACTTGTGGATTCAATGATGCATTATCGCCATTAGCACTTGGGGGAAATTTACACTCGGTTTTCCAATGCCCTATCTTTCCGCAGTTATGACATGGTCACTTCTTTTTGGCTTCTTCTATACTAATCTGTCCTTTCCCTTTCCCAATATTGAGTTTCTGTTTCATATGGCTCATGCCGTTTGCCTGTTCAATCAGTTGGGCTTTCTGTCTTTCTGCCACTTTCACTTGAGCCCACATGGCTTTTTCTTTTAACTTATGTTGTTTGGCTTCAATCTCATCGCTAAAATATTTTGCATGCCTCTATACTTCATCTATCTTTTTATTTTGCCAATCCACTGTATGCTGTTTAATCATTTCACTTACTTCAGGACGCAACCCATACACAAATCGATCTACAAAATGACGAAATCTTTCTCACTCAAATTTTTATCACCACTGTATTGTTTAAAAGCCAATAATAATCTTTAATAATAGGCATGTACAGATTATTTTACTTCTTGGTGAGTTCTATCAATCTTTACCCAATCAGTTTCTTTTGGAGGTACATTATTTTTCAGGAAGGTAACTACCTGTTCATATTTTCTCATTACTTCCAGATCAGGAGCACCTGTTTTTGGATCCCTAGGGTATTCTTGAGTAGGCCAACCTATTGTAATTTTACATTCTGTCCATAGATCTGCTGGCACAATTATGTCAAATAAACTGTTCAAATCAATCCATAGTACTTTTGACAATTTGACAAACCTGTCTACCTGCCTGTACCACTCCACTGGCTTCTTGCGCAAGCGAGGAAAGTCATTTGTAAATGATAAAATGTCCTGTCTAGTCCAGGGGACATGCACCTATCCTCCTCCTGGAATTTCCCTCATAGGACACTCAATTACCACCTTTTCTTTTTCTCTTACTGGGAAAGCTGCGAACGTTTTGTCTGTTGCATCGTCCCGTTTTCGAAACCACCTACTTTTCCATTTATCTACATCTCCCCATTTTCTCAGTAAAGCAATTAGCTCTTTAATTTGAGTTATTCTTCCTGCAGTAGTCAGACTCTCAATGTCTTTTTCAGCAAAGTCTACTTCAAAATCGATACCCATTTCACTTGCTACTTCTTCCAATTTTTCATGTAAATTCCTCGCTCTCCATGTTATACTTTTACATAGAAACATTAGTTCTTCATCCTGATATGCTTTTAATTTTTCTGTGGGAATAGTTCCTACTATTAATTCTTCTAAAACTATTTTTAATTTTGCCACATCTAAAGGTCGAGGTTCAGCATCTTTTGCTGTAAGCTCCTTAATCATTCACTTAGTTCCTCAGAAGTAGGACCTACAGGATTTGGTTCATTTCTTGTTTGTTCTAAATTCTTTGGTGTCCCTGGTACTAATTCTGTTGTCATTATTGCTTTATTCGCTAGGCTCTGATTTACTGTCAATTTTTTAGGAGTAGTTAATCCAGAAATTCCTACCACTTGTCCCCATGGATTTTTTCTTGAATCTCTTTTTTCCATTTTGGTTTGTTTATTACTGTTGTAAGGGATCGTTAGACAATATTCACTATCCTTTTGCTTATCAAAAATAGGCATCACTGATCCTATAGTTACAGGAACAGTTACAGCTTCCATATTTTTAGTCAATTCCCTAATCTTTTCAGTTAACTCTAAAGTAGTTCTAGCTAATTCAGCTGAATTTTCATTTGTCATTTTACCAGGTTGTTTTTTTCTGATTCCCTAAAGGGATTATTTCTCCCTACCTCGGGTGGCATTGACTCAAATTTTTATAAAACATGTCCTCAAGTACATCATCCTCCGACTCATGCACACCTTACTTGTAACCTTCTGATCCTGTATTGTTTTTCTTCTCTGTACATTTTCTACTACTAGTCTCTTCAGTATTTCTCATAGGGAACATCCCATCAGCCATATTTGCACTTCGCCATCTCCTCATTCTGTGATCATGATTCTCCTGTCCACACAGTCTTCCAAACATGTATTTATACCATCCGCCACTCCGCTGTCCTTCTCTTTCATACATCTTATCTTCCCATTCTGTCAATGCTTCAAATTGAGTAGGTCTAGGTCTCGGTTCTAATCTCATAATTCTTTATCTTAAATTCCTTAATACTGCTAAATTAAATGAACCATGTTCTGGAAACGCTAAAACTCCATCATCTTTTGTATACTTTTCCCATTTATCTAGCCAAATACATGTATGATACCCATATTTCGCAACCATGAAGGATGCGGGTGATTTTGGTGGAGGAAGCAACTGTCCCTCTCTAGTCACAATCGGTTTATGTTTTTTAAATAAATTCTTGATCTTTCAAAACCAGGAATTTTTCTCTTTTTTTGGTGGATCGTAATACATCATTTTCTTTTCTCAGTATCGCTAGATTTCTCCTACGACTATTCTGTGGTCTTATCCAATCGTAGCGCGACTCACACTAACACACCAATCAGGAGCGTCTATGTCACTTCTGTAATACTCCAATCTCAGCGCGACTCACACTAACGCACCAATCAGGAGCGTTTGCGTCACCCTGTCACTTCTCCACTCCTAGTGCGGCATGCACCAACGCACCAATCCGGAGCGTTTGTATCTCTTAACAGCTGGCCAATCCCAGCGCGGTCTTCTCTGAAGTCAGCTTTTCTCACTACTCCTGCTTCTGTTTACCCCTCCTTTACAAAATGTATCTGCAAACTCTCTCTTACGTTCTTTTCAATCAAACATCTGTTAGTAACAACATAAAAACACAATCACTGTCCGCTTCGCTAACAAAAGATTAGTTTTGACCTTTTTCACAAGAATTACGTATTTCTCGAAAACAGCGCTTACCTCTTCCCTACCACGGAATTATTTCATTCGCCGATAAAGTAGCACTTCCCTCTACCATACCCTTCTAACAAGCATTAGCTAACCGTTTCTCTGGAAATAAAACACCTGTTGGAGACTACACTGCTCCTGAGAATTAAGACCATAGTTTCACAATTAAACCGAATGCTATTTCACTTACACACATTCATACGGAAAATGTAGTTCATTTACACAGAATCCTGTATTTCTCGAGAGCAGCTCTTACCTCTGCCCTTCCACAGAATTATTGCATTCGTTTATAAAGTAGCACTTCCCTCTACCTTACCCTGCTTACAAGCTTAGGGAACACCTATTACCTTTCCAGTGATGAGCGTAATCAGAGCTCACAATTGACTCCTGTTACTTAAGACCAAAATTTTACAGGTGGCCTTCGCTATCCATAAACCACTTTCACACAGAAATGTCCCTAATGTTAACACGCGACGATGTTACCAATCCGAACCCAGACAATGCGTCGTGCAACTCCAATCGTTACACGTTTTCCCCGTGTACCTACAGGGCAACAAGACAATACACTGTGCGACTTCACTTGCCACACGTTTTCCCTGTGTACCTACAGGGCATCCGACTTCCTACATCCCAGAAGTCTTCAAAAACAACAGAAAACGCAACTCGCTTCAACATTGAATGTTAATACATAAATCAATAATCAATCAAACATATGCGATCAACAATCAAAAATCAAAATCAATAAGCAATAATCACCAAACCAATGCAATAAAACCACCAATCTGCTACCAGAAAAACTGATCCAGCGCAAGAAAGGGGACAGATTTTTACAGATCCTCCCTGCATCACAGACCCGACGTCACGCTAACTCATTCACACACGCATTAATTGGTGGGGCCCATAACACCAGCACTCATACTTTTCTCTCACAGGTCTGCACACAGGAGGAATGATGCGCTGGACAATGTGGTGGGTACCTTATTACCTATAGGGAAGAAAAGTTATATTACAGAATATACATATATGCATCACCACCTATAGGATCCTAACCTTAACATCAAGGCACTCCACCACTTGGTCGACGGACCAATTAGTTGGACTGGTTGATGGTGATTTAGAACCAGCTAAAACACATTTAAGCTTCAGAATCCTCTAATAGAAAAATCACAAACTCATAATTTCTGTTAATCAAATTATTGTTTATCTAAATCTTGTTTGCAATTATATAATTAGCATTTCTGTCATTCAAAGTTGAAATTTAGTCAAACAACACAAATCGCATGACATTTTATATTTACCTATTCTTGCTATAAACCGAATTTTCTGCTCAATTGTCCCAATAAAGCAGGCCAAGACTCAAAGTCCGGTAAAGTTCTTTGCTCAGCACGTCACAGTCCCAAAGATTTCTAAAGGACCAGGAATCGTGCAAGCATTTAGCTCATCTGTCATCGCCTGTGGGGTCGGTAGGGGTGTGCGGGATAACTCCTCCCTATTATACTACCCTTTTTATAATAAAATTCTGGATAACATGAAACATTTCTTTGGCAATACTATAGTCTGATTGGTCCATTTGTAGAAAATGTTATCATCGTTCAACTTTCCCAGAGACTTTGGTTCTCATAGAAGTGCTGGGTCACTTCCTCAGTTCAGGTCATCACCATGCAACATTGTAATTTCCCTGGTTGTGGAAGTTCATTGTTTCTTGCATTGATTTTCATTAACTGAAGTTTGGCAGTCCTCCATGTTCCTATCCTCGACCAGGAACACTGTGCTCTGACTTGAGGGTGCCTGGAGGTCTACGGAGCCATCCGAGTCTGCGCAGTAGACATTGCGCTCACGAGACGGTGGCCACTTCTGAACTCCATTTTGAATGTCATGGTTTGGTAGGCCCAAATGTCAGCTTAAGCAAAACAAACACAAAAAAGTAATTAATACACAGAAATGAAGATTCTAATGTTAAACCCTCACTAATCCCTTCATGTATTAGTATTTTCCTAGCTTATAGCGACATTTAAAGCAATAAAAACTCACCATCTGGTCCAAACAGAAACACAAACGTCACCAAAGCAACATAAATCATGCAATGTCCTATCTCCACACGTACTACTGTTAATAGGCGTACCATAATTAGTTATTAGAGTTATTCTGCCATGCAAATAGCAATGAGTCCCGCATGTAATTTGTGTTTTGCAAAATGTTGGTTAGTATAACACACCACTCAGTTAAATCAAATTATAATATGAATCAATTAAGTAATTAGTATTTTCATGCAAAATAGAGGAGGTATACAAAATTTTGCTTTACCTGCTCCATCACTGACATATAATACATTTATACCTGCAAGAGTAGATTTTGATATGTGGCCAGTATTCTAGATTCACATGGAGCCATGTGTGTGCCATCTCTTGAGTGAGCCATCAAAAGGAATATACAATAGTTGCCTTGATGTTTTTCCTAACTCATCTCTTTGTGTGGTAAATTGATCCATGTGCCTCACTAGGACTACCAAAGCATCGAGGGCCCGAGTGTGCGAAAAAGGTGATCAAGTGATCACAAAAAAGCCGTTGCTTCCAAATTGTCTTCCAGCTCTGCTGCAATCAACCCAAAATGATATCAGTGAATGGTAAAGTGTATGCCCTGAGCAGCACTTCGAAGGTAATGTTCATCTCCAATACTTTAAATGCACAGGTGTCAGTAAAATGTTGTTTGCACAGCCATCTTTCTAGATAAAAAAACGTATTTTCATTAAAGCATTGTTTGTGTAAAGTCAGCTCTACTGTTCAGAACCCCGTAATGTAAATGTGCTCTAAATGTGTTATGAAAATGCACAGAAATTCTAATGGTATCCTCATACACGTGCACATGTATTGTGGACGTGACTGTTAAATGTTAAGACACTATTATGCAAACCTGTTCTTTGTGTATCCTTACTTGCTGTTGACTCCTGTTACTGGTTAGTATATGGAATATTTCAAAGGTGGCTTCTATTAAGATATTCCATAGGTTTAATCCAGTGCCACCGGTGGCTCACATTGTGCTAAATATTTTGGCTGTTTTTAAACTTTTATAACATTTTTATAGATCACTCCTTTACTTTCCATTACCAGGTAATCTGTGCCGTTGTACAGGATACAGGCCAATAGTAGATGGATGCAAGACCTTCTGTAAGGTAAGTAGATCACAGTTCTTAATCGGCATGTCATATCCATTGTGCATGAAATGTTCCCAGCCACATCTGAAACACCAGCAATCAGGTGCAGAACGCGACTACTGGATATGAGCCACTGCTTCAAAACGACTGCCATGCAACTGAGCCTGGTTTGCCTCAGGCGTGTCTCAAATCTCAAGCTTGACCGTCCCACTCGTGTCTCATGCAGGAATCTTTGCATTTCAACACCTCAAGAGAAAGACTGCAACTACGCATGCCAAGGTTGACAAAAGACCCAATTTAGAGTCATGTGGTATTGAAAAATCTAATCTATGGAGAAAGGGGTAAATTTAACGGAAAATTTGCGGTGACATATTCCCACCCCACAGGGAAGTAACGTGCAGGAACTTCCACCATCAACTTCTCTTGATTTCCCACTGCTCCCCGAATAGTATAATGTTCACTGAACCCCCGGCACCAGGTCATGCCCTAAGGACCTCCTTTAGAGTTTGGAGGGAACTGAAAATCCTCAGTGTCTGCCTGAAACTCGAAATGCAGAGTAGAATCCACCAGCTGAGTTTACTCCAAGTAATATTCCTACGGTGGAGGAAATCCAGCTGGTGGATTAGACTCTGTATTTGGATATCCCACAAAATTTGGAGGATTTCCAGCTCCCTCCAAACTCTAAAAGAGGCCAATAGCCTTTTTAGCCTTCTTCCAGCCTTCTTTCTTTCCAAGTTACATTTTGGGTGGGATATCGGGATACCATGAGGAACAAAAAAAGCTCAACAAGGCCTCGGTAACTGAGCTGTGGTACTCAAATGTCCATCTCATTATGTTTGCACAAATATTAACTTTAAAATTGAGTAGAATACACAGTCCACCTGCTGAATCGTCAGTTTTTGCGCATTGTATAGTAACTTATCTACGAGAGGGTCTAGTATAGTTGTCGGATAATGCCTCAGTTGGACCCTATGTTCACTAAGTATAAATAGAGCTTCTTTGGCAAGATAAATTTGGGGCGGTTCCTAGGTGAGTGACAGGTACGGAAGTCTATACAGTACACCAGGCCCCTGCTTCCTCCATCTGCATAATTGAGCAAGAAGCCCAAATGTTAATGTTTTAACTGTTAACAACATTATGCTAGCCCTTTTCCCTAATTTTACCACAGATATGAGTGTGCGCCAGAGAGTGCAAAGGTACACAAAATGTGTTTTGACTAAATGTCATCACAGAGTATGTTAGCAGTCAGTCAAAGCAGCACGTAAAGTATCGTAGGTATGTGCCTTCAGCAGGACCCCAGAGTATTGTATTATTTTCATGTATTCCTTTTTCAGCCTTCATTTAAGGCAGGCCCGCAGGCCACATCCAGCCCTCTACAAGATTTTATCCGGCCCTCAACAACTTTAGCATTAATGGGCTAAAATTCTGGGCCACATGCATCTAGCGAAAAACCGGTCACAAAGGTGCAGATTCTGCGAATCTGCCCGTTTGCGACCGGTATTTTTGCATTTGGGATGCATTATCCCAAATGCAAAAATCAAAATGAGAGAAATTGCAAAAATAGCGATGACTTAATTGGGATTGCATTTATGGAATCGCAAATTGCATTCCCTGAACGCAATGCATGATGAAAACGCAAATAGCAATTTCGCAAATAGGGGTCGCAAATTACCATCAATTTGAACTTGATGGTAATTTACAAAAACTTTGAAAAATGCACTTTAGAGCATTTTTCAAAGTTCCTGGTTACACACACACACGTCCTTGGGGCATGTGTGTGTGCAACATGTGTTCACATTACAATTTCAGCAGTGCAACAGGGTGTCATTTTAGCACCCTTGTAATTGCATGTGCAATTTGCGAGTACCTATTGGGTACTCGCAAATTGCGCATGCAATTCCTATTCATTCCTTTGGGCCTGTGGACCCATAGGAATGAATGGGCAGCCATTCCTTAATTACGACTCACAATTTGCGAGACGCAATTTAGGAATGTTTAGGAATCGCTTTTTTTTAGCGATTCCTACTTGTATAGGCTTTTGCAATTCCTTAATTTCGATTTCTTAATAATCGCAATTAAGGAATTGCAAAAACCTACCTTGATGCATGTGTCTCATAATTTCTGTGTTGTTTTCCAAAGCCCCGCATTCCGATGATCAAAGGGAAGTATATATCTAATTCCTTTGGCAGCCTGTAGGTGGCTGCAAAGCCTCTTGAATATTTTCTATTCTTTAAAATTAATTAAAAAAATGAATAGCCTGCTTTCTTTATCTACAGGTATGTAATTTATTATTTTGTCTGAGCATTTGCTAAAATTTGAAATTTCTATTCATTATATATCATTTCTCAGTTTAAGCACAACATTGTTCCTTTGTAATTGTCACATTTCTCATTTGTTCTGAGTTCTGAGTAAAATAGTACTGGTTTTTATATTAATGTGATCACCTTTCATTTAAGCAGTCAGTGCCTTATTTTAACATTCATTGACCATCTCCTGACACCTTGGTGTTTGACTTTCATTAAAACTCTCCAGTTGTTGGGTGGTGCTGACTTTGAATGCTGTAGAACAATTGAAAATGTTTAAGCTGGCCTTTGCCTGTACACATTTCAATAACCCTGAGCACCACCCACCGCCAGTCGCAGCTTCAAGTCATGTTTTCGTTTCAAGGCAGTCTTACGTTTTATTGTCTTTCTCTGTTAGAAACTGGACTGTTGTCAGGCATCGAAAAATGATGACTGCTGCATGAATCAGCAGGTGGAGGAGGCTTCACAATCTGGGAAGGATGTTAATGTAAGTTTATTTTTCACTGTCCCCTTTTTAACCTTGAACCTCTTAGGTGGCAGTCTCCAATTTAAGGACACCCTAAAATTACTTTTTCTCCAGACAAGAATGACCATTTTTCTTTTGCTGGGGATTTGTAGCATTCCAGCATGCCTCCTGCTGGCTCCTTCAGTGTGCTAGTGCGCTTTGTCTACACACCCACTGCAGAGCTCTCCATAGCCAAGCACCGTCCAGAACCTGATATTTGAACCGTAACATGAAGATTTCCGTGCGTGCCATTCCGGTAAACTCTTCAGTTGTTGAATTTGTTCGGATATGGGTTTGCCTTCCAAAGTGTTAGGTCTTCGTCCCAAAGAGCTTGTTCTCTCTGCTCTTAAGGTGGATCACGATTCTGCTAACTCCCTGCAAGTGCCAGCAGCTGTTTCTGTTACCAGTGGTCCCTTGACAGCCAAATGACAAGTGTGAGAGGGTGAGTGTGAGTGCAGTGATGAATAACTGCGAAGTCAGACAGATAACCTGGAAATAGACAAAGTAACATCTTTAGGCTTTAGGATATTTTCATAGGAAGGCAAAAATGAAACGTTCTCAAGAAAATATTTTTCCATGATGTTCTGCACCCCCCCTCCACCCCCAGAAAAAAATAACTTTGTACAAGTTTATAGTATCATTATACAGTTTTCAAATTTGTCACCATTTTTGGGCAAATGTAGCTCCCCACATTGGTATTTATGCTACATCAGTCATTTATGGAATTTAAAGATGTGGACTTTATAGGGGTAATGTTACAGGTTTGTCAGGTTTGGTTTTGGTTTTACTTTAAATCTTTGGGACATATATAACCAGCATTGGCAAAGCCAATCGGTCTTGGCACTGCAAGAGCTTTTGGTTTGTCAATGTGTTTCAGCATGGCATGGCCAGATGGTAAGTGTTACCCAGGCAGATGCAGGACCCAAGCGCCCGCAGCTGATGTACTGTTACTCCTTTGTGTAACCACAGGCATGCATCCACAAGGCAACCCAAATTAAATTTACCATTTGATAAAGAGCAAACTACAACATGAAATGTGTCAATTCCCTTTAACGAGTACTGCCAAAATTACCTAGTAGAATCATGGTACTTATTTTGTTCACCTCTCAAGAATAGAAGCCCGTCTGCCTTAGTGCAACTCTTATTTGTGACTCGCATGTTACACACACACATGCCTGCTAATTTGTGTAACAGTAATTTGTGTAACAGTAAAAAATGTTTGCAGTATTTAGATATATCAGCAGTAAAGTGTTATGTAATAGTATTGTATTATTTCATACCACTGTAATTTTTATGGTTGGCACGTGGCTTAGAGACCATGCACGTGCAAATTGTTTCTTTGTTGCAAATGGAAGGTCGCAGTTTAAAAAAACAGAGTAATGCGAATTTACTTGGGTGCAGGCATCAACATTTACCAAATCTACATCTCAAAGGTGGGGTGCCATCTGCTGAAAATATCTTTGTTTATTTTATTTTGTAATATGCCTTTTACTCATCATTTGCTTTCAGCCTGCCATGTGCTTGCTTATGTACGGTGTGCTGTATTCTAAACCACGAAACAATACAGATGCACTTCAGCACCTAAGAGTGCAGTTAGTGGCATATGGCGCTTTACAGTGACCATCCAGTGAATTGAAACAAGCCCTTCACGCAGCCTGTTTTAGTAGCAACCCGTGAGCTTGTTATGACGTGTTCCTGTTTTTTGTAACTATCTCAGGGGTGGGATTGGGTGAGAATGAGTGAGTGAAGGGCAGCTGAAACAAAGCGGTCATGTGACCTTGCAAGGCAATGGAGACTATGGAGGGGATTCCTGATTTTCCCACTGTCTCCCTGCAAATGCTCTCCTGGTAATTTAAAAACTTGCTGTGGCTTGAAAAACAAGACAAGAACATGTCTTACAGGCTTGTTGCATTATGGTTGGAGAAGCACAGGGCAAGCAGCCACAGAGGTGTGTGAAGGAGCAGGCGACAGTGGGAGGAAGGTGTTTTGGGGACGGGATTAGAATAAATGCGGAGTGGGGAGATCAATTTTATGGTGGTCCGAAAAGCACAGGGCAAGCAGACACGGGGCGTGTGATGAAGGAAGCAACAGCGGGAGGAGGGTTTTGGGGGATGAGACAAGAAACAAGAGATAAGAACATGATTTACAGGCCTGTTTATAGAAAAAGCGCAGGACTTGAAGTGATTGAAAACACAGCCGCTCCTGATGTGGGCTCTTAAACAAAGAAAAAAGAAGTTCCTAAAATGGTCATTAAATGGGAGCAGTGGATGGAAAGTAGTAATTGGTCCATGCTCTCAAGGAGGGCTAGACACAGGAAAAGGCATGACACAATGGGGAACAAGATTAGGAGGGTGTTGATGGAGCCACCAAATGGGAAGCCTAAGGATGGGCTGAAGCCAACAAAGTATATATAACATGTTTCTTTTGACACAATGCATGCGTGATATAGAGCCGAGACCTAAATACACATCAATGAAATTAAACATGACAACATAAACAAAGTGCAGGTCCTTTGAGGACCTCCCTTACCAGTGGCAGAGCAAGGATGCCAGGGCACCTGATGCAAGTAAGCAAATTAGCCGCCTTACCTTTTTCTGTGCTACTGAAATATATCTATAATTTGGGTGTGGAGGGTTCCTTAACCCTTGGGTTCCTGTATAACTGCACGTGCTACACTGTTAACAGCTACGATGCTGTCCCTTACCAGAATGTTATGACTGTGCAATCCTATAATGTTTTCATTTTCTTTTTTAAATAGGTCTTTATTCGAATTTTCTTTCGTACAACAAAGCAAGAAATAAAAAACATATAGGGCCATATGTAGGTAAATTACATTTACCGATTCTTAAATACCGAATTTTACAGATTCGGTATTTATGAATCGGTAAATGTAATGTAGGTAAATTATTACCGATTCGGTAAATATCGGTATTTAAGAATCGGTATTTACCGAATCGGTAATGCTTCCCATTAATTCCTATGGGCCTGGAGGCCCATAGGAATGAATGGGAAGCCAGTTGCCATTACCGATTCGGTAAATACCGAATCGGTAATAGGGGAGGCATTATCATGGGTGGCAGGGTGTCACATTGACACCCTGTTGCACCCCTGATTCGTGCATGTGTGCACATGTGGCGCACATACATGCCCTAAGGGCATGTATGTCTGCCACATTGCACATTTCAAATAGCACAATAATGCTTTTTTACAGGTATTCGTCATTTACCATCAACTTTTAGTTGGTGGTAAATAACGAATCCACACACCGACGAGACACTCCCCCTACATATCATTTCAGGATTTGGTAATTTTACCGAATCGGTAATTTTACCGATTCGGTAAATTACCGAATCCTGAAATATGCCCCCTACATAGCAAAAGCCCAAATACCGGTCGGTAATGGGATATTTACCGAAAATCGGCCGTTACCGACCGGTATTTGGCTTCCTACATATGGCCCATAGTCTTTACCATTCCCGCACAACACCTCCCCCCACCCCTCCATCTGCTGATCCAGCCCTGATAGTATCCATAATAATTTAGCATAGATTACAATGCAGGAAAAAGTATACAAATTAGCCATGCTCCAGTATGTTATATAAAGGTGAATTTTACTCCCCTACCCCTAAAGTACCTCCCCCTCAACATTCCTATTTGTTATTCACAGTGGGCCATTTCATGAGGGGAGCCCAAATTGCTAGCCCTTTAGCTTTCGCCCTGCGGCCTCTTCTAGAGTAAACAGCTCTCTACAGCCTATATACCGCTAGAAATCTTTCTAGCCTCTGTTGGCCAGATGGAGGAACGGGATCAAGCCAATAAGTGGCCAAGCAGAGTCTAAAGACTGTCATGCTATGAAAAGAAAAGACTGACTCTGATTTGATGATAGAGGACATTCCACCCCCAGTACAATCAACTGAGATGATAAAACAATTTCCCTGCCCAACATGGTTCCCAAAGTATTGCTCACATCCTGCTTCACAGTATCTAACAGGGGGCAGTCAGCGAACATGTGAATGCTATCCGCAGCTTGATAGCCGCATCGGGGGCATGTTGATCCTACCACCCTGCCCCATTTAGCAATCTTAGCTGGTGTAATATAGAGATTAAACCATGTTTTAAGACACTGAAGTTGAAGATTAGCCACAATGAATACCATCTGTGCCAGGTGTAGTGAGTCTTCAATTTCTCCCGTTCCCGCCTGTAAGAGTCTCTGCCATTGCTCTGAGTGTTTAATCAAATCATCAGGTGTCAGCTCATTCAGAATTTTATATATCCCCCCTAGTGTGGTTGAGCCTTTAAGTAGTCCCTCAAGCAACTTTACCCTAGAAAAACCACAGGTGTCCCCCGTTTTCTTAACTAGAAAATCTCTTATCTGGAGATAATTAAAAAACTGCCGATTATCCAGCTCAAATCTGTCTCTTATAGTCTTAAATAGAAGCACCTCAGTCCCATTTGTGACATCGCCCACAATCCTAACTCCCTTATCATACCAATACCTCATATGCCCGTCATTGAAAATATTTGGGAGAAAACTGTTCTTAAATATTGGGGTATAGGCATTAATACGCCCGAGGCCAAATTTTTTCTGGACCGCAGTCCAAGCCTTAAATGCACAGATTAGGGTTTTAAACTTTACCCTTTTATAATAATTCAATTCTATGTGGCGTAAAAGACACCCCCAAGCCTCATCGCCCAGTATCAGCCCAAAAATAGATGCAGAAGACCATATCAACATTGTCTCTTCCTTTTCATTAAGTGATATCCCTGCTTTATGTAAAACTGAGGCCCAATGATAAAGCTGAAGATTGGGTACTGCCCATCCCCCTCTCTCTCTTGGCAATGTTAAAAATGTAAGTGCTCTCCGAGGGCGGCAATTTGCCCTAATGAACCTAGAAAATTAATGATTCATAGAGATAAACCACGTGCTGCAAACGTTCAGAGGAATGGCACTAAAAAAATATAGAATCTTTGCTAAAAAGTGCATTTTGATAGCATTACATCTCCTCACCATTGTAAGTTTAAGGTTCTCTAATCGATTGAATTAAATTTTAAATTTGGATAGTAAAGGGTTCAGATTATTTTCTGTAATCTTCTAAACATCTGCCATAACTTCAACTGCCAAATATATTGCACTCTGTACCATGCGAGAATCATTCATCTGAAGTCCTTTGCCAACCATAACTTGAGTTTTGCTTGAATTCAGGCGGCAGCTGGTAAGCTTTCCAAAAATATCAGCTTCTTTTTCAATTTCCTTTAGTGCATTCATGGGATTCTAGGTAATAATCGTGAGATCGTCGGCATATGCCAGTATTTTAGTACACCCACCATTGCTCTGCAATCCTGTAATCCGGTTGTTGTATTCGATCTTTCTGACTAGCGGATCAATATATAGTGCAAACAATAAGGGGGAGCACGGGCATCCCTGACGTGTCCCCCTGCTGATCACAACAGTGTACGATATCTCTCCCATTATTGATATTCTTGCCCCAGGGTCTTTATACATTATTTCAATAGCAATGATAAAGCCTTCCCCAAACCCTCTGCTCTTTAAAGTTGCCCACAGAAACAGCCAGGAGAGCCTATCAAAGGCCTTCCCCGCATCAAGCAGGACAAGACCGATAGGATCCCCGGTAATTCCTGCCTTATCAAAAAGAGCAATAACCCTCTGAATATGGTCTATTGTACTGCGTCCCGGTACAAATCCATGCTGGGTTGGAGAAACCAATTTCTTAATAATAGTCATCAATCGTTTAGCCAGAATTTTAGCATATACTTTGACGTCGCTATTTATTAGAGTAATAGGACGGTAAGACCCCATTTCTTTCACCGGTTTGCCTTTCTTAGGGAATATAACAATATTAGCTGATCCCCAAGACCCAGGAGCCCCTCGCCCCGCCTGAGCTTCCAAAAACACCTCCATCATTAACTCCTGTATAGAGGAGGCAAAGATTTTATATAATTCACCAGAAATGGCATCCATTCCCACTGCCTTGCCATTTGCCAGTGACCTAATAGCGTCCTGAATTTCATCTGCTGTTGTAGGTGCTTCTAGCACCTCCCTCTCTTCTGTTGACAATCTATCACAAGACATCCCCGATAAATAGTTCTGTATGGCTTCCTTCTCATTACTAATGTCCTCCATATACAGCTTCTGATAAAACAGTTGAAAGGCGGCGCCTATTTCTTGAGGCTGAGTGACTAACCCTAGCCCGGGATCATCTATTTCAAATATCCCCCCATGTGTTATTCGCTGTCTAGTCCGAAACGCCAAAAGGTGACCCACTCTCTCATTGCATTCATACATTTTGGATCGCCAAGCACAGTATATCCCCGCAACATTGTTAGCCGAGAGATCCAAAATTGTAGATTTAACTAAAGCCACTTAATTTGTGCCTGCCTCTCCCTTATTTGTAAGTGCCTGTATTAATTGTGTTTCTGCTTCACTCAATGCCCGATATTGTTCCTGGAGATACCTTTTCTCTTTTGCCTGCGAGGCCCAGCCATACCTCAGTGTTTCCTCTCTTATCCCAGCTTTTAGTGTATCCCATAATGAAAATCTTCTAGCTTCCACATTACGTCCATCATCCGCGTTTCATTTGAAGTGGCTTGTCGGGCTGAGTTCTCTGTTCCAGCCTCTAATGCTATCACCCGTTCTTCAAGAGCCGTAGTTCTCTCTGCGATCTCAGCACCAGATTTATTCACTTTCCTAATGGCACCTTGAAGCTTCTTTGTTGCAAGATGGGCTTGTTTATGCTCTTGTCTAGCTTCACCCTGCATGTGTTTGAGGGTTGAATATATCAAACTCATCGAGGGGAAGATTCAGCCTCATTCATAGGGTGAACAGGCTGATTCTTTAGGCCTTCTGCAAAGTCCACCATCTTCTGTTAAAAACTGAGTAGTCGTATTGTCCCATTTTAGCTGGCTAGAGTGGCTATTATCTGATCCTGATTGTCCAACTCTGCGCTTTTTCCCACTTTGAGTTCTCCTTCTTCTTTTTGCTAGAGAAGGCAGGTGTTTTTGAGTGCTAGGATTGGAGAGAGAGCTATCTGAATCCGTACCTGAATTATCCAATTCTGAGATCTCTCCTTCACTGGGATTGGATAGCTCAGAGTCTTCGTTTAAGGAATATAATTTTTCTCCACATTCTGGGGTCCCCCCCCAACCTTGCCCCGAATAGCAATGGACTTAGGATCTTTTATTGAGCTGCCATCCATAGCCTTCTCCACGCTATAGTGATTGTCAACTGTTATGGCTTCAAGTACCCCTGCCCCCCCCCCCCACCCCTCTATAGGATCACAGACCCCCATTGCAGCCAAACTGGTACTCACATTGTCCACTGGGGGGTCAGTGCTCTCTTCTGCCAGCACTGTCAGTTTCCCTCCATTCGAAGTAGAAGTTATTCGCTTTCTCTTTCAGTTTCCCTTGTCCAGAGAACATCCCAGGAATCACCTGGTGTTGTCTGGCAGGGTCTGCCTCTTCCCCGAGACGCTGCTCCTTGTTTTTGGATTTCCCTGCCTCCGCCTCCTTACTTCCTGCCAAGGGAGTAGCGTCTCCTGCTTTCCTCCCGATCGCAGTCTTCCGCGAGGCCGGTGGGCCCTTGAGACTCCCTGCCGCACTACCACTCATCGCGCCACTCTCCGCTCGGTCCAGCGGAAGCTTCGGCTGCTTTGGGGGCATCCTGCCAAGGAGAGACCAATTCCGGCATCCCCCGCAGCACCAACCGAGAAGCGCCTTCAACGCAGCTCGAACCAGCAGGTAAGTAAATTGGGTTGCTACTCCTGGCAACCTCCTTCCATGTAGTCGCCGCTCACCGTCTGCTATCAGGGGGGTGATCATCTATATAGCCAGGGTTTTTTACAAGTTTAGACCATGGAGCGAAAGATGAGTGGCTTCCAGCAGCATTCCCACAGCCGCCATCTTGCCTCCCATAATATTTTCAAATGTCTCATGGTTTTTAAGTTCATGCTGCACTGTTTGCTTTTGTTTTTAAGAATGCATGTGTGCAAGAGTACCAGTGTATCAAGTGGGGAGAGGGGTCAGAGAGTACATTTAATTCACCAATTTCCACAGCCCTTGTTACTCCAGCTGCCAAGTTGCTCATACTTCACTCAACAGATTGTAAGACCTTGCTCCCTTGTGTTCAAGAAGTGCACACTGCTTTCAAAGATACCATGGTGATCGTGAGATTTACCGGTAAATCTATGTCACTGCGAGTGTGATGCCCTTTTAGCACAAAGGCAGAGTTAGTGACGCCAGTGTGGGACTGACTGGTCTCTGAGAGGCTCCTCCCTCCTCATAGAAAGACCACACCCCCGCCCACGTGTCTGTTTCCCCTTAGGAGACAGGGTTTTATGGTGATACGTTCGTAAACCGCCGCGCGACTGCAGGCGCTCGCGCACGCACACCCGTCACCACCTGCAGCGGGATGAACTGTGGTCCACAGAAAAACTCCGCCCTTTGCCCTCTTCCCGCTCGTTAATCGAACGCCACATTATACACTATACAACGCTTGTAAAAAAAGTATGTGCTTTTCAGTTTAAAGTTGCTGAAAGTCACGGATATCGCTGCAATAAATGGTCTCTCCAGCACAATAAAGAAACCTTACATAGTTACAGGTATGTAAACATCACTGTACAGCCTTGCCTCTGTGAGATGCTAACCATTTCATTATTTTCTGTTCCCATTATCGCAATAATGTGGTCTTTTTACAGGTGCGGACCTTGTATCCATTTGACAAACGATTTGATCGAAGTACAAGCAAGCTGGGGCACAGTTGACACACGCACTTTCCGTTTCTGCTCTGCAGAAGATTAGCAGGTCACCTTGTTATCACCCTGTACGGATGTAGTCCTGCGACTCACTTCTTGGTGATAACCATGCTGGTTAGATTGCCACACCATTCTCTGCACCCTAGCAGAGTGCTTTCAAAATAGATTCTTGTTAGCTGGCTCTCAATGGCAAAGCAAATTTAGATATAAAGGAATAGGGTGACACTTTACTATAGGTCAGCTCTTCTTCAAGGCCTACAGGGCTGGTGCTAAGTCTGGCACACAACTACCGTGTGACCAGGGCCCCAAAAAAGAAGTGAAGGGGCTAACCAAGTTAGGCAGTATGCAGGTGACATCATGACATGTGACATTGCAGTGTGTGACAGCGCATGTGGCATCACAGGAATCACAGGAAGTGAGATCACAACACATAACCTAACAGGAAGTGACATCAGATCTTAAGACCTCACATGCTTATCACCTCTATCATGAGTACATTTCAGTGCATTACAATATTTAACAAATCAAATTTTGCTTTGGGGTTGTGCCAAAACATTGACGCAAAATCTGGACCTCTACTTATACGTTTGGGGGCATATTTATCACATAATAATAACATCTTTATTGCTTGATTAATTTCCACGCAACGCAGCAAGCCACCTTGCTGCGCTGCGTGAAAGGGAGAGGGCAGGAATGCGCTGTATGGAACATTGTGCGGCCCATTCCTGCTCTGTCTGCGCTGGCGCACAAACTGCGGCCTAGCCCCAACGCAGGCATCCTTGCACCATGGTGCCTGCATTGTAGACAGGATTGTTTTTGTGCAAGAAGGAACACCTTTCTGCACAAAAACAATCATCAGAGGCCTTTTCATCTTTCTACGTGTTCTGCAGGAAGCAGCACACGTAGAAAGAGGGAAAAAACGAGGAGAAATAAACATATTTGTCCTTATGACACCTCTCGTGGGGAGGCGCAGCAGTTTGACGCATTCCCAGGTGTACCACTAATGGTAAATCTGGGAATGCACCAAAATACATGGGTGGGTGCATGGGAACACCCACGTTCTACCCACGTAACGCTTGCCTGGGACAGAGTAACGCAAGGCAGCGATTTGAGCTGCCTTGCGTTATTCCACATGTACCGAGCCACGCAGAGCCATGCAAGGTGGCCCTGCGCGGCTTTGTAGACATCATTCAAGGTTTTGCGTCTCCCTTGGATCCCCTTGCATAGCACAAGGGCAACGTAAACCCAGGATAAATATGGACCTTATTTTGTAAAACCCTGCCACAAAGAAATTGGCAACAAGGAGAAACGTGGCAGTACTCAGATTTGACTCAAAGTAGCTTAGAGGGTTAATATGTCTCCTGCAAAGTGCATTATGTAACACGCAGATGACAGACTTTTATTTTATATAATTGGATTCCTGCTTTTAACACAGAGATCTTTTTGTTACTTGCAGTTCATAAATTGTAATCCTTCTAATATAGCACAGTGAGCTACGAAGGACATGTGTCTCCTACACCTTGTAACCCTCACTATCTTATATAACACATCCTATACATTGATTTACACACACATGATTTGCTGTCAATGTATAATGTGTATGTGTGATGTAAAGTGCTCTGACACCCTGCATTGTGATGAGTACCTCTGTAGCGCTATAAAATAAATGAAATAAAATAGTGGTATTTAAATAGGTATTTGTGTAAATACGGGGACAGACCAACACATCTGATCTTCTTTGAGTTTAAGCATATTCCTTATATACAGGGAGTGAACAAAGTCAATAGCCTGCCTCTCTTGTACCTGTAAAGTATTAAGGTGTGTGCCTTTGTTTCCCCTCCATTGCCTTTAGGTGTGAGGCTCCTGATCACTCCCAGGCAGGATACTCCAACAAAAGGAGGCCTGATGGCCCCTTAACTTCGGCTTTTGTTATGGGCCCAGCTGGAATCTGATAAGCCCCTTGCCCAGCTGCACGTTGCTGCTCGAAACAAACGCAGACAACGTGCAGATGCTGCTGAATGCGTCCCGGTGTCTGGAAATTACAATGGGGCAAGTTTAGCATATTTCTGTAGTGCCCAGCCTCTTGACAAGCTAGATGGCGTCCAGCCTATGAAAAGAGTGGGTAGACGCCATCTACCCGCAACTTGTGCGCTGTTGGACTGTCTAGGCCAGGGGTACTCATAGTACGGCCCGCGGGCCGCCAGCGGCCCGGCAAGCCTTTCTTGGCGGCCCGCGGACCTTGCAGACATTGTACCGGTGTTTTTTTTTTTTTTTTAACAGTGTCAGCAAACACAGACTCTGCTCTGTGGGGGCACGGGGATTCAAGCGATAGTCCGGGTGGAGCTGCTGGGGCGCTAAGAGGTGAAATACAACAAAGCCTCGTTATCATGCAAATGGTCTCTTAAAGACCTGTGAAGTACTCGGGTGGGGCTGTGTGTGTGCCCTGGAAGGGAAGCTGCATCAGCTGCCAGGGGCGTAACACAGACCCCCGCAGGTCCCGCGGTGCGGGGGGGGGCCCCACGCTCCAGGGGCTCCCTCATTCTAAGCGAGGGAGACGTCTACGCCTGGAAGCAATCCTCTTCAGCCTCCCCAAGTCCCCATAAATTAAGCTGTGCGCGCACACGCCACGGTGACGGCATCTAAGCCTCCGAGTCTTCCCTCTCATTCTATCTCGCTCCTTAATGAAAACCGAGACTTCAAGAAACGGATATTACCCTCTCTTTCCTCCTTTCGTTTATTTGCTCCCCTGTGAAATGGATCCAAAAAAGAATAACATTTTTGCTGGAAACGTTGTCTTTCTTTGACACAAGTGCAGCCTCCGGGTGGAGAGAAATTAAACATTCCAAATGTGAAAAATAAATTACTAATTAAAGCAAGACAGAGTGGTTGCAAGATGTCCGGATTGATTTATTTACACCTAAACACATTAGTGCCACTTTACAGTGTTTGCCAGTGAAGTGATACTTTTGTTTACTCCTCTCTCTTTGAACAACATAGTTTTCCCTGTGTGGGAAAGTGCACCTTGCCTGGAGGTACTGAAATACCTGCTTGATGGGTGAATTGCAAAACAAAATGTGTACAGCGACTGTGTGTTTACGAATGTGGTCTTTTTATACCATACTGCCTATGTTTTGAAAGAATATAAGCAATGGGCACTGAAACGGGTCCCTTCCGGGCCCTGTAGTCATGGCCTTACCTTTTCATGCAAAAGAACTCACTAATTTCAGAATAATGAGTGTAAAAGGAAAAAGGTAACCATGTTGTTCCTGCTTACATTTTACATGCTTTACTTAATCTTGCATTCCCTATGAGTGTTTGGTTTTTCTAGGATGTTGTTAATTTCTTTTAGGCAACATATTGCTCTTGTCTAGTGCGTAATTAGAATTGAGTGACATCCAGGTGTTTATAGCGAGTCAGTGCAGTGCAAGTTTCTCTCAGTGGGGCAGTATGGTGTTCACTGGGGGAGAGGATGTGGCGCCATGGTCAGAACTGCTGAAGTGGAACTGGTGAACCAGGTTCAGCCTTAATGGCCAGGCTCCCAGACCACTCTCCCGAGGGAGCACATTCCTGTGCAACACCTTAGAAGGTGCCGCAAGATCTTAAAAGCCCTGGTGTCTTAGCACCAGCAGGTGGACCCTAGCGGTGGCAAGTGTGGATTAACCTTGAAGGCCTGTCCACCACCATCCATGAAGTTCACCTTCAGTCTTGGGGACAGACCTATGAAGCAGCACACCATAGAGTGGCAGTGACTCTGTCACTGAGTTTACAGCACCCTTGAGCAGCGTGGCTCTAGGGCAGTGCGACCACACCAGGCGCTAACTTCAGGTGGGGGCGTCGTGTTTGTAAGTATATTATGGTTTTAAAAGCACTTGCTGCCTCCTTCCTGGCTTCCAACATTTTTGGGCAACAATAAAAATGTCTTAACTCAAGTGATTAATGTTCTTAGTAGAGAGAGATGGTGTTTTGTCTAGTGGAAGGTTTGACTTATGAAAAGGAATGGCAGAGGTGTAATGTGCATGCTGCTAAGAACATGTGCCATTCATATCACAAAGTGCACAGAATATGAATAGGTCAGTGGGTTACTGCTTTTGTCAGAGAGACCCTATTGTTACTTGCAGTTAATAAGTTAAAATCCTAACATAGAACAGTGAGCTATTAACTGTCATGCAAGGGCTGCATGCAAACTCCAAGGTATAAATGAGAGCGTATGTTTTTTCCCCCGTCTTCGATTATCCTAATGTTGCAAAAAAGGTTCATTTGGGTAGAAATCAATTCTTATTATTAAAGAGAACCCCCAACCATGGTATTATGTTTTTAATTCTGAGTTTGTGTTTCTGCAGACCAATCACTATTAAACTATGCTGCCTACTAGTATGGTTGTCATGTGACTCCTACACCTTGTAGTCCTTTGTCTTATGTAACCTTTCCTACACAGTGATTTACACAAATATGAATGATTGTCTCTGTGTAATATGTGTGATGTAAAGTGCTCTGATACCCTACACTGATATTAGTGGTGCTGTAAATTTTCTGATACTTTATTATTTTGAAATTTTTACACATGCTAACAGTCTCTGCAAAGATTTTTCCTTATTAGTACTAGTGGAACATACAACTGCAGCAATGAGAAAGGTGACCAGTCAACCTTTGTAAAGGGCCCTCCACTTCACAGCAGCACAAGTCACATTTTTTAGTAACTTTTGATGTGTTTGAGCTATAAACAATTTATTAGTTAAAATCGTCAGATTATGCAGCAGATGATGTATTATGTAGCAAATATGGCAAAGCCATAGTTATGTGGAAAACATTTGCAAACTAGGATATTTTGCCATTCATGTTTGAACTCTCTCTCTAGGCATCTTGAAGCTGGAAAACTCCTGCATCCATCCCAAACTGGGTTTCGCCCCTCTCAAGGGACTGAAATAGCCTTATTGGCAGTCGCGGAAGACTCTAGAAGGATTCTTTATGCAGGTGGTTCTCTAGCCGTGATATTGTTAGATCTCAGCGCGGCATTTGATATGGTTAATCACCGTATCCTAATGCATCGACTCAAAGATCTGGGTTTGACAGGAACAGTCCTGAATTGGCTGTGCTCTTTCCTCGAGGGTAGATCCTTCCAGGTCTTCGAGGGCAAGGCCATTTCAAGCCCTAGGCCCCTTTATTGTGGAGTGCCTCAGGGGTCGTCCCTGAGTCCCACTCTCTTTAATGTTTACATGGCTTCTCTCGCGGACATTGTTCTACCCTTTGGGGTGCATATAATTACATATGCCGACGACACTCAATTAGTGGTGGCATTTAACTACAAAAGCAGCTCCCCTACTTGTCTTGGCCCATGCCTCGAGGAGGTAATGAGGTGGATGTGCCATTCCCATCTAAAACTGAACGGTGATAAGACCGAGCTTATGTTGCTCGGTAATCCCTCCCCCCTAGAGGTTTCCTCTATCTGGCCAGCATGTATGGGCCCTGTGCCTATCCCCAAATCTTTAATAAAGAGTTTGGGTTTCTGGCTTGATTCTGAGCTTAGCTTTAAAACCCAAGCAAGGAAAGTTGTTGCCTCCTACTTCGGTATTCTAAGACTGCTGCGTAAAGTGTTACCTTTGCTACCCCCTCAAGCAAGAACGCTTGTGGTCCAGGCACTTGTCTTATCCCTCCTGGACTATGGCAACGCTCTTTATCTCGGTGCTCCCTGTGCGGTCTTTAAGAAACTTCAAATCATGCAAAATTTTGCCGCAAGGATTATTGAGGGTACTCCAAGCCGCCAGTCAGCCAAAGCTGCACTTAGGTCTTTACATTGGCTTTCTATTCAGGAAAGAGTCCACTTTAAAGCCCTCTGCACCACCCATAAGATGCTAGGGGTGTGGGACCGGCTATCATTTCTTCCTTTGTCCACCCCTACCAAGCCAACAGGCGGTTACGTTCAAATGACCTCCACCTGGCGTCTGTTCCCAGAATCAAGAGGTCCAGAAGTGGCGGCCGGCTCTTCTCTTACAACGCCGCTAAACTCTGGAACTCCTTGCTGCTTCAGCTACATAAAGAGCCAGACCACACCGTCTTCCGCAGGAGGCTCAAAACCTGGCTTTTCCCTAATTGATTGCCACAGCTTAGTGAGGTTTCTGCCCTAGCGCTGGGATG
The DNA here is from genome assembly GCF_964204655.1 of Triturus cristatus. NCBI lineage: Eukaryota > Metazoa > Chordata > Amphibia > Caudata > Salamandridae > Triturus > Triturus cristatus. The sequence continues at coordinate 824,862,626 of NC_140584.1, read as the reverse complement.
CCTTCAGGTAACCATGCGCTTTATAAATGCTATTTCATTTCTTTTAATTCATTTAATTTCAACTGCTCTTGTGCAAAAAGAGAGGAAAATTGCTGATGACACAAACTCCATGGCTGGGAGACAAATGGCTTGCGATTCCACTTTTTAGGATATTTGGGACATTCTGTGATTGGAAATGTATCCCACTTTGTGTATGTATTTTAATGTCAATAACACATATTTAACCTTGAATAAACATGTGTATCTATTGGTTAAATTAAATAATGTAATAAGCTGTAACCGGTTAGTGAAATGGGAAACAAACACTAAAAATTGGGATATTTTGCTCTTTCTGCCACACCTCTCAATCCGCCCACTGACCCAATCCATTGGTTATTCCCGCCCTCTGATTCTCCTCCCACAGTTCCCTACTTTTTTTCCCCCACTTCGACCACTGCCTCGCACTAACATGCATTAGAGACAACTGTGGGCTTTTACCACTGGGTCTCTTAGAGAATGACACCTCAGGTCCATACACGGGGGCTAAACACAGCACGTTTCTGGGTTCTCCGCACAACGTGTTTGCTATTTGACGCCAGACTTCTGCAGCTTGTGTTGAGGAAATCCCCTTGTGCTTGTATAAAACATAGCTGCCAAGTGGCATTGGCACCGTGTTGTGTCCATTCGTAGCTTTGATCCAACAACACTTTGCATGCTGGAATGTTTAACCCCTTACTTAGATGGTCACAGCACAACTCCCAGAATGCAAGGCGCTGTTGGCTTAAAATCCCGGCCTGGCTGGCGTGGTGTCACACGTGACGATAGAGCCATTTGGAGGCAATGGTGAATCTGTACTTTAGCAGGCGTGCCTATACTCTTAGTGAATTGTAATTACCGCCAGTGTTGACACACTGAGGTCTCAGGCCTCTGTTTGTTACGAACTAAGGCCCGGTCTGGTGGTTCAGGTCAGTCCTTGTGAGGGAAGCTGCTGGACTTGTTTTTACCATGCACTTTGAAAGTATTTTCACCTTGATGCAAGAAGAAAGTTGGATTGTTTTACAAAACATGCTTGATTTTTGTATATTGCTGGACTGGTGATTGCTTTATTTTGCACTTTGAAAGTATTTGCACTTTTTCTTTTGCTTTACCAACTACAGTTTGTATAGATTGTCATTAGGTAATTGCTGATATGTTTTTTTTTTAAATTCTACATGCAGTGTTATTTATGGTGTTGCTTGCACTTGTCTGTAATATGTGTACCTTAAATCTTGTATTTAGCATTGTTTACACTACAGAAATTATAAATTAAAACAGACAAACATCTGCATCAATGTTCTGAAGCATCCAAACAGTTTTGTTCCTCAGCCTTGTTTGCCTGCCTGTTTTGCAGTGCTTACTAATAAAGACATTATGATTGAAATCGCTTCCTCAGTTCACGTTATTATCATGCACAACCCTTGACAGTCGCTAGTGTGTGGCATGCAGATAATTCACCAGTCTATTTCTCTTGACTTTCGCAGGATACTGAGTTATAGTTTGTGTACTTCTCATGTATATTGTCAGTCGAGTTTTTATAGAATTGCAGGTTTGGGTTGGTCTTTCAAAGTTTCAAGGTATTGTCAATTCTATTTCGACCCTTCATAGTTGTTCTTTGTTCTTCAGCCAGAGGCAGTTCCTGAGACAATAGGATCACTCCTTGGTATTGTTCTGATTGCTGCCGCAGTTAAATAATCTGCTTTTGACAGTATTGTTACAAATGGCATAGCTTGTATGTTAAGAGTGTTTCCCACTTTCTCATTAGAACTTACAGAAAGACAATATAGAGGCATTTCATTTAAATGTTGGAGGTTTCAAATCAAAATATGCTAGATTTCTGGGTGGTAGGGCAAAGTGGTAGATGGAGGGCCGCTCCGCCGTGGAGGGGGGGCCCCCTCCATGTGCTTTGCAGGGGGGCCCCCTCAAGTTTCGTTACGCCACTGTCAGCTGCCACACAAGCGAAGAGGAGTGCGGGGGGGGGGGGGAAGAGGTGACAAAGAATGACAAGAGAACAGCAGGGTGTGAGAGTCGGGTAAGGGGACAGATGGGCAGTAGGGAGAGACAGAAACAGACAGAGACAGATAGAGATAGAGACTAACAGAGACAGGGACAGACAGAGACAGATAGGCAGAGACAGGGACAGACAGATAGAGGCAGAGACAGACAAAGAGGCAAAGAGACAGGCAGAGAGGGAGACGGAGAGGGAGATGGAGAGGGAGGGCGACAGAGAGAGAGGGAGACGGAGAGAGAGAGAGAGACGGGAGAGAGAGGGAGACGGGGAGAGGGAGGGAGACGGGGAGGGAGGGAGACGGGGAGAGGGAGGGAGACGGAGAGGGAGGGAGACGGGGAGAGGGAGGGAGACGGAGAGGGAGGGAGAGTGAGAGGGAGGAAGACTGAGAGGGAGGGAGACTGAGAGGGAGGGAGACTGAGAGGGAGGGAGACTGAGAGGGAGGGAGACGGGGAGAGGGAGGGAGACGGAGAGGGAGGGAGATGGAGAGGGAGAGAGAGAGAGGGGAAGAGAGGGAGAGAGGGAGGGAGGGAGAGAGAGAGGGAGGGAGACAGGGAGAGAGGCAGACAGAGGGGGGAGACAGAGAGGTGGAGACAGAGAGGGGGAGACAGAGAGGGGGGAGACAGAGGGAGACGGAAAGGGAGGGAGAGAGAGGGGGGGAGAGAGAGGGAGGGAGAAAGAGGGGGGAGGGAGACAGAGGGGGGAGGGAGACAGAGGGGGAGACAGAGAGGGGGAGACAGGGGGAGACGGAGAGGGAGGGAGAGATACAGAGAGGGAGGGAGAGAGACAGAGAGGGAGGGAGAGAGACAGAGAGAGGGAGGGAGACGAAGGAGGGAGGGAGACGGAGGAGGGAGGGAGAAGGAGGACGGAGGGAGAGGGAGGGAGACGGAGGGAGACGGAGGACGGAGGGAGACGGAGAGAGACGGAGAGGGAAGGAGAGGGAGAGAGGGAGGGAGAGGGAGAGAGGGGGAGGGAGACAGAGAGGGAGGGAGACAGAGAGGGAGGGAGACAGAGAGAGAGGGAGACAGAGAGAGGGAGACGGAGAGAGACGGAGAGGGAGAGAGACGGATAGAAGGAGAGAGGAAGGGAGACTGAGGAGGGAGGGAGATGGAGGAGGGAGGGAGATGGAGGAGGGAGGGAGACGGAGGGAGAGGGAGGGAGACGGAGGGAGAGGGAGGGAGACGGAGGACGGAGGGAGACGGAGGAGGGAGGGAGATGGAGGAGGGAGGGAGGGAGATAGAGAGAGGGAGAGAGAGAGATATGTGTATGCCGGGTCCGGTGGCTCAGTGGACGAAGGCGTCTGCTGCAGGGACCTGTATTCCACCTCATGATCACAGTTTTTTTTTGTTGCTCTAGCCCCGCCCCCTCCCCCAATGACCCCGCCCCCAAGGTGCTGCCCTCGGCCACAAACCACAATGTAAATTTGGCCCCCAAGAGAAAGTTTGTGAGTGCCCCTGGTCTAGGCCCTTCACTACCTCCCTCTCTGGGACAGCCGCCCGGCCCGACGGGAACCTCCAGATCTCTGTGTGCACAGCCCTGCATTGGAGGAGCATCCCACTGATTTAGCTTTCTCTTTATGTTTTTACAGGTTCGTACATCACTGTTTAATGCTGAAGAATTTGCACCACTGGATCCTACCCAAGACCTCATATTTCCACCTGAGCTAATGGTAGGACGTTTTGCTGTATTGTTCCCTCTCGGTTGACCTTTACATGTTACAGGAAGGGCACAACCTGCACGATGTGGAGGGTAGCTAAGCTCTACATCACAAACAGTGAAATCCGAGTCTTTTACAGGACTTAACTTCTCACAGACAAGGCACCACACACTGGTAACAGATGTCCTTACAAGACAGGACAGCCAGTACAAGTGTCTATCTGCTACAGATCAGGACCTTGGATATTTTATTTATTATCAAATCCCTCCATGTGGCTGGGGCACCAAACTTCCTCTTTGTTTCGCCCTGTAACAATGTCCCACAATTAAACAGTGGAACAGACCAAGAAGGTGATTTAGGGCCTCATTTAGAGTTTGGGGTAGCAGAAAATCCTCCAATTTCTGGAGGAAATTCTAAATATGTAGTAAAGTCTTGTGGCTGATTTTCCCCCACAATAGTATTTCTGTGGTGGAGCAAATTCAGCTGGTGTCTCTTAAATTGTAGTATTGTCAGATCCCTCAAAATGAGTCTCCTAAATTAGACTATTGTCAGTATCCTCAAAATGAGTCCCTTGCTGGTACCCAGTACAGGGGGATTAGAAACAGTCCCAAACCAGACAGATATAGACATGGCCCCAGATAAAGTTTTGCCATCTTATGCCAAAAGGCAACATGCCCGCCCACCCACTCCGGCACATGCGCATTCTTTGTTGGTTATTGAAGAAATCTGGTGACCTCTTTCTTTGGCACAATAGACAGCTGCTACAGTAAAAAAATGTCCATTTATTACTCGATGTGGATAACCGTAACTCGGTGCATTCCTGGTCCTTCATCAGCAAAATCAAATCCATAAATTGAATATTTGTTTTAACTCGTGAACAAATCTCCATCTGTCAGTAACAACAGTTCACAGGTGTTCTCTCTTAGCCCAGCACACCTCTTTATTTCTCTTCACAGCTCCTGGCTGAAGCCCACCCCAAAAGAAAGCTGGTTTTCCAAGGAGAAAGAATTCAATGGATTGCTCCTTCCAGCCTTTGCGAGCTCCTGGAACTGAAAGCCTTGCACCCCAAAGCACCACTGATTGTGGGGAACACCAGCCTTGGTAGGTAGAGAACATAAGGGCAATTTAGGGGAGGGCCCAGTACTTATGAAAAAACGTCAGGTGTAATAGATAGCAGAAAAGTTCTCTCTTTTTCCAAATCATGATCACGCTTATACTCTTAAAACTTTCATTTTACTATCGACCTTAAAATGAAGGGAGCGAGATCTCTCCTTTTTAATAATTCTTATATGCCCAGCCAGACTTGCAGTTTCAAGAGGTTGTGAATAGAAGCTGTTATTGTTACTCTAGTCCTTGACACTCCTGAAGGCCGAAAGAGCGGGCTGTCCAGAGTACACACAGATTCTTGAGCGAGGATCACGGGCTCCCTGGAATGGGGTAGTGCCTCACTGTGGCATGTGTGTCGCATCTATTTGTATTTGCATATCTGTGACATGATATCTTGCTCTTCTTTCTCAGGCCCAGACATGAAGTTTAAGGGCATTTTTCACCCCGTTCTTCTGTTCCCGGTAAAACTTGCAGAACTGAACATGGTGCTCTTTACAGAGAAGGGTGAGTAGAATGGTTTTTTTTTGTTGCTTCTCTCAAGGTAGGTGATTTGCTGATATTGTTTGACTAGTAAGCATGCAACTGCATTTGCATTACACTAGGCCGAATGTATTTTGAAGCAGAGTGTAAAATGTCCAGTGTATTCATTTGAAGAAGTCATCCCATTGGCTTGAAGATCTAAATACCTTATGCTCACAATCGTGGATGCCAGAGCACCCTAACACCAAGCAGCTCCCCACACCAAGAAATACCAGACATATTCCATAGTGCCCATTAGATTGATCAAATCAGGTTCATTGAAACAACTATATTAAGCCATGTTGGCCACCTCGTTAAAGTTGTCATGTAAGTTTTGTGGAACTGGCAGGTCTGATATGAGCATTGCTAATATTTCAGAAGTATTTATAACTTTCCTGGAGTTTTACAGGAGTTTTTCTGGATCTTTCTGCACCCCAGTGCTACATTGCTTACTGCTGTATTGGACAGGAGCTTAGAAATCGACTGTTGGTAACATTGGTGGAAAACAAGCGGAATTTGCCTTAGTCTACTCTCCAACCCCGACCGCCCCGGGAAAATCCAAATTGAGAATCATAAATCCTAGACGCCCTCTATCCATTTCTGTTCTTTGAACCTATTTTATCTTAGGGACTGGATTTAAGTGCACAGCGTCTTGAATATCATTCCCAGTAAAGGGCCATGATGAGACAGTCAATGGTGGAGATATGACAGAGAAGTGGCCAAAAATAGGTGGTTAGGAAGACTTCTTGGTTTAATTTTCCAATCGCACTGTAAAGGCAAAAGTGGTTAAACACAAAAGGTAGAGTTGGGGTCCAGTCCTATTGATAACTGCACTTAACTGACACAGGGGGCTCCTGTAAAAGATTTGCAAAGTTACAAACTCAAATCATCAAATTAGTTACTAGTCAATAGCCAATACATTCATGTATTGGTGAATGTAACACAAGAAATTCAAACCATACGTTTAAATGCAAACTGTTATAAAGTTGCCTCAATAACAGAAAGCAGACAGAATATCCAATTTAGGGACTAGGAGGACGTCTGGGAAAATTGTGGAGATGTCAGGATAAAGGTGTCAGCATAGAAAGCATCTGATAGGTAGTATTTATAAATCAAGTAATAATAATAAACAGTATTTACAGGAAGAAAACTGGGTGCTCTTTTGTAAAACAGAGATAAAGGAATTTCTGGCAATAAATCACAAGACTGCTCCCCCTCTTATTGTTTGGGACTCCTTAAAGGCATATATTGGTGGGTTGGAAATAGGAAAAGACGCAGAAAACTTTGAAAAAGATAGAGTAAAAAAGCAAAACTTAAAACGGTACGTGCAGCAGTGTTATGAAAGCCTATTAAGAAGTCTCATGGCTCTTAATCTAAGAAAGCTTGATCAGACTAAACGGGCGCTAAGTGAGTCATAATATATATATATGCAAAAGGTATATGAGGAAAGCAATTGCACAGGGAGGTTGCTTGCATGGCAGTTTCGGGAACAAGCTGCAAGTAATCGGATAAATGCATCAAAATGCCCTGTTACAGATGTATTTATGGACAAAAACAAATGATTAATAATGAGTCCCTTGAGAAGTTCCTTTGGGAACAGAATATTCCCGCTTTGTATGAAATTGAGAGGGTAAAGATTACACACCTCTTTTCTGAAGAAGAACTAAGGGAGGTTATTAGGACCCTCCCCAATGGCAAAGCCTGTGGAGCTGATGGTCTACCGGCTGAATGTTTTAAAGCTTTCTCAGGGGATTTACTTGAATACTTTCTACTGGACGCCAATACAATGCTAGAGGGGGGCCCGATACCAGCATCATTTCACAAAGGGAATGTGGTAGGCTTTTTAAAAATCAGGAAAGGACGGTGAGGATCCCAACTTATATCGTCCAATTACATTATTGATCTGAGATTACAAAATTATCACAAAACCTTTAGCTAACAGATTCAACGCAATAGCACCCAATCTGATTCACAAAAATGGTTTTATTGCAGGGAGACAGCTAGGGACGAACACACACTATTTAACTGAAGTACTAGACTACTTTGAGAACAGGAATATACTGGCCCTGATACTCTTGCTGGACGAAAAGAAGGCATTTGACCTCGTGGTCTGGGAGACGTCAATTCGTATCTTGTCTAGATTCGGCATACCTCCCCAGATCATTGATACAAAGAATGTAACATAATGCAGAAGCCAATTTTATTGTCAATACTGCAGAGGTAGGGAAAATCAGTGTTAAGCGAGGGACCAGACAAGGATGCCTGCTATCACTGATTTAATTTGCCCTCGTCATCGAGCCACTGCCCATTGCAATCCGAGACAGCGCAGATATTCGCCCCCCTTGCCGTTTATGGGGAAAATAAAGCTATCCGCAGATGATATTATGTTAATTCTCGACTGTGATAAGGGGGTCCAGGTGAAAGTTTTTGAGATTTTCGCACATTATGAAGGTCTTGGCGGGTATAAAATAAACAAAAAAGAAAACAAAAATACTATGTGGATGTAAACCAGACATTCTACATATAGATATTGCCTCATGTGCAAATTCTCAGCCAAAAAGATATTTAGGAATCATGTTTTCGCCACGGATTGCGGATTTATACGATTTAAATTTCTCTCCAGTGCTTTTAAAAGTACAGGATTTATTTCCACGCTGGAACTCCTTGGGGAAAATTTCGCTGATTAAGATGTCTGTTTGCCCATTATCTAACTTCTTATTTTCAGCCATTCCGTGTTTTTTAGCTGCATCTTTTTTTAAAAAGGTCAAGTCCGTGTTTACGTCTTTCATTTGAAGAAAAAAAAACGAATTGCATTAAGCACTTTATATGAGGATTTGGAGAAAGGTGGGCTAGCGCTACCTAATTTTAGGGATTATTATTGTGCATATTTTAACAATATATGTCTAGGTTTTAATTAGAATCGCATACAGGAATATTTGTGAACAATTTTTTGCTGTTGATCTTCACAGAGAACCAGATAAGTAATCCGTTAAAAATAATGAAATCACCCAACAAAATCTGTGATAAGAGCATGCAGTGTTTTTTTGCAAACGTCAGGGTTTTTTAGAAGATATGCAATCCCCGTTTTTAACATTACAACCACCTTATCCGAACTTGCTACTGAATTAGGGACTACAGTTTCATCTTAAATAGTCCAAAAATGGGCCTAAGCTGGATTTAGGAACATTTCTGACTTTATTGTGATGGAAAGGTGGTTTAATATTTCTGAAATCCACAAATTAATTCAAAACTATTTCCTTCTCTTTGGCTCTTATAGAATGCTTTATAAAACTCTTAGTAACTTGGATCTAGTTCAGATAAATGGGAGTAAAAATATGGTGCTTGCGCTATTTGAAGCAGATGTAGATAAGAGACCCGGGGAATGGAAATAACCTTTGGCCTCCACAAAATGTCCGGACCTCACTTGGAAAGCAATAACAAAATGGGGAAAACATGAAGGGTTGGAATTAACAGCTAGAATGTGGACTGAAGTTAATAAACTTAATTTTAGTGTGATAGGCGGAGCTAATTGGCTCCGGATGCTATATTTTAGCAAATGGCTGCTATATAGAACCCCATAGTTTTGTTATGTTTCATATAGGTACTCTAATATAGGTCCAGAGAACATCGTACCCTTTCACCTACATCATCTCCCCTACATTACACACAAACAAGCCTTTTAGGCATATAACGCCTTATGAGGACAGAACACCTCATAAGGACAGAATGCCTGATAGGGACAGAACGCCTTATACGGATTGAACGCCTTTTATGGACTGAACCTTTCACCTAGGAGGGTTTTTCCCAAACAATAGTGCTATGACTTCATCCTTAACACATAAGAATAATTTATAAGGAAACTATCCAGAGGCACCTTCTTCCTATCTATGCACAAGGTTCATCCCATATGTCATCCTCATACTAAACAATGGCTAACACAAGAACAAGGGACAAAGGGACTCTATACTCTTTCTGTAAGAATACATCACCTCTTGCTATCAGTAGTTTGAGGGAACTGAGACTTCCAGGCCGACAAACTGACCAGAGACGCTGATGCTCCTGCAAGCAGTCGCTCCAGCTGACAGTGGTCTAACCATCCCTTGCGGGGTGTCCAACTCGAGACCAGGACGAGGTCCCAAACTCTCATTATTCAGGTAATGGGGTTTGACTAAATCCTAGCAGGATTCTTGGCTCTCTCGCACCTACTCACATGCTCGGTACACATTGGTACATCTAGACAGGCATCGTAGGATTATGCACTTTTTTTTTTATAAATGGATTTTATATTCATGTATATGTTCATGACTATTGCAAAATGGTAGAACTGTACTATTCCTTTTTATTCACTGTACTGCTGATCATATATCTCTGCTACTGTTTAAAAGTTGTTGCAGCACATATATTTTACACTAGAAGAAAAACTGTGCAATAAATTCTAAATGTAAACACGCTCGATTGTTTCTTCTGTGTAACTCTCTGAGACCAAATTAGCAAGCACGAGCGACTGGGCGCAAAGTAGTACATTGTTTCCACGAGTCTGAGGAATCCGGGTTGTTGTGTTCTGAGGTTGCCAAAAACTAATCTCTCTGATAAAAGGAGATTCTAGTGGCACTGTGAGCTAGCTAATGCAAACAAGGCTAACATACGCAGTGGGGGTGCTCAGAATCATTCTGCCACCAGGCCCACAGTGTATGTTATCCAAAAGCGCAGGTCCTGCAGGGGTACTATAGGAACTACACTACAGTTTCTTTCCCAGATCAACCCTAATCAGTCTAGTCACTGTTTCCAGTGTTTAAAGCAGCCGGCAGCTAATTGGACGCATATAATCACTCAGTGCCCTTCAGCCCAGGGGTTCCATATTTCGGTATTTGGAGATCGAGTTCCCAATTCAAATAGTTGGCTGAAAGTCCTGGGATATGATCCATCTCTTCGCCTAACTGATAAATGGGTGAAACTAGTATACAGTGCAGTGGCGCTGGCCAGGTCTCTTCTGCTTCAAAGATGTTGATCACGTCAGGTTCCAACAATGTTTGAGTGGGTTCGGAAAATAAAGCAAGTTAGAAATAGTGAACGGCTATATGCAATGCGAAATGGGGTGATTAGGAAATTCGAAAAACTGTGGGAACTGTATTTTGATTAAATATTTAGGCTTGATTAGAGGATCTTAACAGTATCCCACTAATCTTCATATCATATTATTAATCCTTCTGTATTTAAGAGAGATGCACCCTGTCTATTTCAAAGGGTTGCTAGAAAGATTTTATATATATATATATATATATATATATATATATATATATATATATATATATGTATATATATATATATATATATATATATATATATATATATATATATATATATATATATATATATATATATATAACCTACTGGCGGTCGCCAGTAGGTAGTTATAGTTAGGACCCCTTTTCCATAGGAAATCCGCAACATTCTATTTTGAATAACTTTGGCGCCGGTCGATGAATCCTCGCGAATTTCTCAAAATAGGTGGGGCGCTACGCTCCGCTCCTACCCTGAAAGTCTCGGGGGATTCGTCAAGCGGGGGCTGAGATAAAAGGGGGGTCCCAAAACGCGTTTTTCCCATGCATTTTTCCATAGGACCTTTAGACAGAGCTACAGCCCGAACGGCTGAACAGAATTACTAGAAATTTGGCAGAGAGGTAGTCCCTAGGTCAAGGAGGTGCCTTTTGTAGGTTTGGTGTAAATCTGTTCAGTAGATTCTGAGAAAATAGCCTTTAAATCAATATATATATCTGAGCCCGCTTACGGTACGCTTACCGTACGCTTACCGTACGCGTACGGTGGCGTGCGCGAGCGCGATTCTGATTGGCTCTTAGATCTTAGTAAACATTCGAATACCAGGAAGCGGCGTCCGCCATTTTGTCTCTCGCACTGAGTGTTATTTATCAAACATGATGCCCAAAAACATGTTACGGGGCTGTTTTGACAACTCCCTCCCACACAGTCATGTTGAGGGAGTCCCCAAACATCCCCCAAGAGCAAAAAGGGTTATATTTTTTTTTCGGCAATTTCGCCGAGTACGCTTACCGTACGCTTACCGTAAGCGTACGGGAATGAGATAGAAAAAAAAAAAACACTATCCACATTTACCCCACCCCCTGTGCTTTTGGTGGCCGCAGGGCACCAAATGTACAGGGCTTATCGATTCCGAAAACACTATCAACACTTACCCCACCCCCTGTGCTTTTGGTGGCCGAAGGCCACCAAATGTACAGGGCTTATTACTGTATAAAAAAAACATGAAATTATAAAATCGAAATAAAAAAAACACTATCCACATTGACCCCTCCCCCTGTGCTTTTGGTGGCCGAAGGCCACCAAATGTACAGGGCTTATTAAAGTTGATAAAAACCGTGCACGGAACGAACTGCGTTAAGTGGGCGCGCACGCCTCGAATGGCGTAAAGTAACTTAGCATTTAAAAAACCGTACAAATTCACTGAAAAAACCATAGGTTTCACACACGTTAGAGTTAGGATTTAGCATTTAAAAAACCTTGCAAATTCACTGAAAAAACCATAGGTTTCACACATGTTATAGTTAGCGGAAATTTTACTGATAAAAAACCAATGAAATTGCCCCGTTATAGTTAGTGCTGGCAACTATAACTCACGCGACCGCAATCTTCTGCTGATGACATATGTGTCTTTATAAAAAAAAATATTTGTAATATATGTATAGCTAAAAATGTATGGAAGAAGACATGGGCAAATAAGTGTCTAAATATAGTATTAGCATCAGCAGAGGATTGCGGTCGCGTGAGTTATAGTTGCCAGCACTAACTATCATTGGTTTTTTATCAGTAAAATTTCCGCTAACTATAACATGTGTGAAACCTATGGTTTTTTCAGTGAATATATATATATATATATATATATATATATATATATATATATATGTGTATATATATATATATATATATATATATAGTCTACTGGCGGTCGCCAGTAGATAGTTATAGTTAGGACCGTGTTTCCATAGGAAATCTCAAAATTCTATTTTGATTAACTTTGGCGCCGGTTGACGAATCTTCGCGAAATTTTCAAAACTAATGGGGCGCTCCGCTCAGCTCCTACCCTGAAAGTCTCAGGGGGATTCGTCAAGCGGGGGCCGAGAAAAAAGGGGTGTCCCAAAACGTGTTTTCCCCATGCATTTTCCCATAGGACCTTTAGTCGAAGGTACAGCCCGAACGGCTGAACAGAATTACTTGAAATTTGGCAGAGAGGTAGTCCTCAGGTCAGGGATGTGCCTTTTGCACATAAGGAGTCAATCTGTTCAGTAGTTCCTGAGCAAATTGCAGTTAAAGCACATCAATATCTATAGCCGCGCACCGTGCGTGCACAGTGCGCGCACCCTAACGTGCGCGAACGTAATTCTGATTGGTTGTTACATGTCAGTCAACGTTCGAATCGGTCGAAATCAGGAAGTGTCGACCGCCATTTTGTTTGTTTTCAGTGCGAGAGTGGAAAAGGAAGGTGGCGAACGTGAAAAGGGGGCAGGGTAGAGAGTTCCTGACCCCCTAGCCTTTGTCAAGGGGTCCCTGAAGGACCCTGAAGGCAGAAAAAAACATTAAAAATTTTTTTTTTTAATCGCGGGGGTGCGCGCACGGTGAAAAACCATTAAAAAAAAAAATGTAATACGTAGTTTATTGTAAAATAAATATATAAAAAAAATAATAATAGATACATAACTTAGCATTTAAAAAACCGTACAAATTCACTGAAAAAACCATAGGTTTCACACACGTTATAGTTAGGAATTAGCATTTAAAAAACCTTGCAAATTCACTTAAAAAACCATAGGTTTCACACATGTTATAGTTAGGTGGATATTTCACTCGTAAAAAACCAATGAAATTCCCCCGTTATAGTTATAGTTCAGATAACTATAACTCGCGCGACCGCCACTCTATCACAAGGATGATATCATCAGTGATGTCAAGAGTGATGCCACTGGCCATGTCATGAGTGATGTAATATGTGACGTCATGAGCAGAGGATTGCGGGCGCGCGAGTTATAGTTATTGACATTGACATTTTGCATATTTGCACACTCTTTCCTTGTTTGCACTTTACGCACTCTATGCACCTTAAGCGCTTTTTTAATTGCACAAATCTGTATTGTATCTGGTCTCTATTGATTTTTAAAGCAATGTTATTCGTGGTCGTATTCTGCTCTGTATATTTTTATATTCCTGAATATGTACAAAGTATTTATTGATTATTGGTGCATGACCAAGACATGGTACTGTGTTATATGGATGAATTTGACATTTTGATGGATCGCAATAATAAAAAAATTAAAAAAATACATTTGTTCCAGGATGTTTTGTATCAGGTGCTCCTTACTGAGTGTTAAGAGGATTGTATAAAGTTAGACATTCACATGAGAAAACAACATAAAAGATGCATCGTTCAAGTTGCTGGTAAAGCTTATTGCCTGAAATGGGAAAAAAGAAGACACACGACAAGGAGAAATATAGCAGGCTAACATTAGCCATTTTCATATGCAGCCGATGTTAATACAGGCGATTAAAATGTGAAAAGTACATTTAAATATGAAACAAATCTTCTAGGAGTAATCAATAAAGTCTCAGGACCCACTGTGTGTGCCATCAAGGGATGGTTACCAACAGGCCTAACTAACCAGGACTTGTACACATATCTATAAATGTGCACATCCACAACTTAGCCATTTGAAGTGAAAGATACCTCAGTTCCACAGACAATGACACTTATTTTAGCAGCCTACACAGCAACCCTACACACTTTTTTATTTTTTTTAAATTTTATTTATTAAGCATTTTCAAAAGGAAACAAAACACATTAAGTCATGCATATCACAAGGTTGAAATTGGACAGATTCAAGGCATCGGTACAAGGAAAGACACAATTAACAGTGGTACAGTAATCTTACTTGGCCGCCGTATCATATTCTCAGGAAGTCCCAGGGCTCCAAAGCCAGGCAACAGGGCCCAGCCCGTGAGGGTAAACAGAAAAAGAGAAATAAAGAGACAAAACAAAAAAAACTAAAAAAGTTTGTGTGCCAACATCGTTCAATACATCAATCATTATTGAGTGAGAGCAAATACGTTGTGAGTGGTCCCCAGATATCTCTTGGTTTGGAGGTTGCAGGCAGCTCCTCCGCATAGCATGTAAGCTGATCCCGGCAATACGCCAAGTCCTGCAGCCACAAGTTGAGTGTGGGAGCCATCCGGCTCTCCCAACAGATAGAAATACGTTGTTTAGCCATGAGCAGGGCAATGGATACAAATTTCTTGTGAAAAGGGCGGACCGCAGCCCCAACCCCCAATAGACATAACCGCGGATGGCAGTCCAGCGGCCCCTCAATCATCTGTCCAAGCACTCTAATTACTTCACCCCAATATGCAAGTATCTTCGGACAGCCCCAAGCCAGGTGATAAAAGTCTGCCCCAGGCGCGCCACATCGCTTACAAGCATCGGACTGGCGAAGCCCAAACCGACATAACTGCACTGGGGTATAGTACATCTGATGTAGGTACTTGAAATGCACCAATCTTAGATTGCCATTCGGTGTCACGTGGCCTGTCAAACTACAGCTATCCAGCCACTCCTCCTCCGTGAGAGGCTCCGGTAGCACCTTGTTCCAATTGTCCAGGGCCGTGGATCCCACGGAGACCCCCTCCCTCTGCGATTCTTTATAGAGCCTGGTCACCAGCCGTGCTCTAGAGGCGGTCGTATAAATCAACTGCCGCGCCCCAAGAGTCGGCGGCTCAGACGGGAAGTGTGGAATACATGCCCGCATAGCGGATCGCAATCTCGCAGACGAAGCGCTGCATGGTGGACACCTCCCCCCGGGCCTCCAGGTCTGCTAGGGTTATAAACTGCCCTCCCACGAACACGTCCGCCATGACATTAAGCCCTATCGCCGCCAACGTCCGCAGCGTGCCCGTCTCCTGAGTCACCGAGAGATCAGAATGATGGAGTAACGGCATTCCCGGGGCATAGAGCGGCAATCTGCCCGCGCGCTGCCCCAATGCTCGCCAGGCACTGGCGGTAATCTGTACCGTGTCAAACTCCCCCTTCTCATATATCGTATATGTGTTGACAATCATCGCTTTAAGGGGTAGAGGATGGACCGCCCCCGCCTCCACAGCCACATGTGGGATGAAAGCCGGGTCATGTTGCCAATCATAAGCGTACTGCGCCTGGGCGCAGAGGTAATAGAGATGAAAATCCGGCGCCGCAAATCCACCCTGGGCATAAGGCAGGGTGAGAGTCCCCCAGCCAAGGCGGGACTTCCTCCCCCCCCACGCCAGTGTAATCAGGAGGGAGCGGAGAGTGTCAAAGAAGGACCGAGTAAGCTGGACTGGGATATTGCAAAAATAATATAATAGGCACGGGAGCACTATCATCTTCATCAAGGCTATTCGATCTGCAAAGGAGAACGGCAGTTTAATCCACCGAGTCACCTGCTCTTCCAGCTTGGTAACTGCTGTTCCAAAATTGGCCTGTATGACCGTTTGGGAGTCTCTGTGCAGCCACACCCCCAAGTATTTAACAGCCTCCAGTCCCCACACCAATGGATATTCCATGTCAAAAGGCCGGGTGCTATCAGTAAGAGGCAATACTGTGGACTTAGCCCAATTAATCCCCAGACCAGAGATACGTTCAAATCGGACATATTCGTGGATAAGCGGCGCTAGATACTGTTCCGGTTCACGGACATACAGCACCATGTCATCCGCATACATGGAAACTGCTAGTGGGCGCTGCAAATACCGCAATGCTGACGCAGCGTGGCGCTGTCGCACCATGCAGGCCAGAGGTTCGAGCACAAGGGCAAACAGCAGGGGCGACAATGGGCAGCCATGCCGCGTACCTCGGTGGATCGCAAATTTCTCAGAGAGATGCCCATTAATTCGCACCGTGGCCTCCGGTCTAGTATACAGCAACCTAATCCAGTTCGTAAAGACAAACGGCACTCCCATACGATGTAGGACTGCTATCATGTAGGACCACGCTATAGAGTCGAACGCTTTGGCAGCGTCAAGGAGCACCGCCACCGCCGGAGCGTAGGAGTCAACACATGCATGACCGCAAAGATGGTGCGGAGATTGTGGGATGTGGAGCGAGCGGGGACAAACCCCGACTGGTCCGGGAGGACCATAACCGGTAGGAAGAGCTGGAGCCTCGTGGCCAGCACCTTCGCCAATATTTTGACGTCAGTGTTGATTAGCGACAATGGGCGGTACGAATCGCATTGATCAGGTGGCTTGTCAGGTTTTAGAAGGGCGACCACCAGCGCCTCCCGAAGTGTCGGCGGCAAGCACCGAGTCTCATATGCCTCCTCATAGAGTTGTAACAAGCACGGTGCTAGTTGGTCCGCATATTCTTTATAAAATTCAGCCGGCAGGCCATCAGTGCCCGCCGCTTTACCACCAGGAAGCGCCTTAATAGCATCCTGAATCTCCCCAAGTGTCAAGCGGTGCATCAGAAACTCCTGTTGTCTACGCGACAGCCACACCAATGCGACATCATCTAAATATTGATCTAATTCATCCAGCCCCGCCGTGGGCCGGTGACTGTACATGTCAGTGTAGTAGTCCGCAAATGCTCCCAAGATACCATCAGCATCATGCCGGGTCTCCTCATCAACCTTGATTCCCTGTACCACAGGCGCCCGACGATGAGGATCCAGAATGCGAGAGGCGAGTGACCTCCCCGGCCTTCCGCCCTCCCCGTAATATCGCACCCTGCTGCGCCGGGAGAGATGCTTGATCTCTCGGTCTGCAGTATCATTATACTCTGAGATTTTTTCCCTTATTTGTGCTAGGATGGCTGGGCTAGGTCGAACACTATAGGAGTGCTCCAGGTTCGTCAGTTCCCTCTCCAGAGCGGCCATCTGCCGACGGAGAGACCTCAAGACACCAGCCTGAAGGCCAATGCACTCCCCACGAATGGTCACCTTAAAGGCTTCCCACAGTGTCTCCATTGTCGTTACCGTTCCCGTATTCACTGCGAAGTAATTCGTTATGGCCTCACGAACCCCTTCTTTGAACACTGGGTCTAGTAAGGATGCGGACTGCATACGCCACTGGAAAGGGGGCGGGACCCGCGCAGGCACCACCACGTCCAGTGCCACTGGTGAGTGATCAGACAATGTTCTAGGCAAGTGTCCTACCCGCACCACCCAATTGCAGACATCAGGCGCTACCAGCCAATAATCTATCCGGGACCAGGTCTGCCGGGCGTATGAGTGACATGTTCCCTCCATAGCCTGAGGATACCTTCTTCGCCAAATGTCAATCAGTCCCAGGGATCTCATCCCCTCCTGTATTGCACCCGGGGCCCTCCGGGAAGGGCAGACTACCGTGGTTTTTCGGTCCAGTGCCGGATCCAACACCGCATTAAAATCCCCCCCACATATAACAGGCGCACATTGGGTATTGGCAAGCTTACTCCAAAGAGCATCAAAGAACCCCGGATCATCTGTATTTGGACCATAAATATTGACAATAGTTAACGGCATATTATAAAGTGTGCCCTGAGCTATAATGTACCTGCCGTCTGTATCAGCATCAACCATGTGGGGTACAAAGGGAACATGTTTCTTGACCAGTATCATAACCCCCCGAGCATATGAGGAGTAGGACGCAGCCAGCCGCGCCCCCGCCCAACCAGACGCTACCTTCTGGGCAGTGTGCTGCGTGAGATGCGTCTCCTGTAGTAATGCATTCTGCACATTATGCCTGTCCAATTAAGCGAGTACTTGCCTCACCTTCCTAGCGTTGTTAAGCCCCCGGACATTTCAGCTCAGCCATTTTAGGGTTGACCCATTATTTGTCATCACAGCAGGACATAGTGATATATAAACAAGCAGCTAAGAAGCAGCCACGGCTGCAGTACCATGCATTATGTAGCCTAACAATCTGCGTCACATCAACATATTGAAGCATAAATCCCAAACCACCCCATCCCCCCACTGCGGCTAGCAACTGCTGCCACACATTCACCCTAGCATGAACCAGACGAACAAAGGGCAACTGTAATTTCCCAACACACAAGAACCAGAGAACAAGGAACAGCAGTGCCCCAACTTGGACGCCAACCTGGCATCTACAAACACCCCAAACTGTGTGGGAAGTTCCCATAGCAGGGGTCACCACCGGCTCCTGGCCCCCCGCAGAAGCAGGGTGGGTCGAGCTTAAAGGAAAGTGGCAGCCATCACAGGAACTTGACAAGAAGAAATAGGAGAAGTGCATGGCACCCGGCTACAGCCACCTGGTCCCACCAACATGAGCAGCCACGGCCCCCACACCGCCATTGGCAGTCGCATGTCAATTACCACATTCAATAAGGCACTATGAGACAGCGGAATGGCAGTGGGCAGCACCATGCTCAGTCCTCTGAGTCCAAATGTCTACTGTTCTTGCCAGATGGTTCCTGCCGCTCCAATCGCCGAGTACATACCATCGCCTCTTTCGGCGTCGTAAAGATGTGCGCCTTCCCCTCGTGTTGGATCCGCAGCCGGGCAGGATACAGCATGGCGTATTGAATTTTCAGGGATTGCAGCTTTTTCTTCACCGCTTGAAATTCACGACGAGCCTGCTGCACCGCCACGGTGAAGTCTGGGAATAGTTCTATTTTCATTCCCTGATATTCAAGCTTCCCTTTCTCTCTGGCCAGACGGAGAGCCACATCTCTGTCTCTATAATTGAGGAGCCTGGCGATGATCGGCCTGGGCAGGGCACCCGGAACGGGTCTAGGAGCCAGGGATCGATGAGCACGCTCCACAACAAAAACCTTGGAAAAGTTTCAGCACCCAGCAATGCCGTGAGCAGTGTTTCCACATATAGTTCCATGGGACCAGTGTTGGTAGTTTCAGCCACCCCCGTTATGCGCAGGTTATTTCTCCGGGAGCGGGCTTCAAAATCCTCACTTCTGGCCTTTATAACCTCAAGCACTTTCTCCATGGCAGCGCAGGATGTACTCATCACTTCCATGCGGTCTTCTGCCTCTGAAATGCGGGTTTCCGCTTCGACAATCTGTGCGCCCTGCTTGTCAAGGCGGGAGGCCATACTGTCCATACGGAGATTTAGACCATCGATTTTGGCATCTATAGTTTGTAGACTCTGCTGCATAGTGAGCATCATTTGCTCCAGCCGCGTGGGCGGACATTGCTCCGGCCCCAGCTCCGGATTAGGGGCAGTAGCTGCAGGAGTCTTAGTATGCGCTTTGGTCTCAAACTGAAGTTTGCTCTGCTGCTTATCGGTGCGGCCCATGCTGACAGTGTCACTGTCCAAGCAGGGGGAAGGCCAACCCCAGTCCACCACCCGTCGGCACACCTCAGTCCACGCAAGTTCCACAGAAAGCAGAGCAGCAATCTATATGAGGGCAGGCCACACAGAAACACGATACAGGCGCACACACTCCCAGCCAAAATGCGCCAATGCGGTCCCACCTAAAGGCATCCAACGATCGGACATCGCAGTAGGGCAGACATCTCAAGACAGGCACAGCACGTGTCCCCCGCCGTCCAAATACACTAGAATTACCCCAGCTGGCCGCGACAGTGTCTGAAGGGGCCTCCCCGGGCCGCCGACGCCGCAGCTAGCGCCCACTCACCAGCGCTCCAGGCCAGGCCGCCTCGCCCAGGTCTGCCGTCAGGCCTCGGCCCACCGCAGGCTCCGCAGGTCCGTCCAGGCCGCGTTGGAGGCAGGCCCCGAGCACGGAGTCGCGCCGCAAAGCTGTCCGAGCCTCCACAGCCCGCGCTGCGGTCCTCACAGTGCGCCGTCAGGCCGGACAAGGCCAATCACCGTCCTAGGCCGCAGCTCCCCCCGCAGCACCAGACGCCGGAGCTCCGGGTAAGGATCCGCTCCCAGCAGTAGGTTCCGGCAGTCACGCCCGGCCGCAGGAGCGACACCGCCAGGGCCACCGAGCACCCCGTGCAGGCCACAGCAGGCACAGCCCAGAAAGCCGCCAAGCATTCACAGCAAATCAGAGCCGCCGCACACCTTCCACCAGCAGCCGGCACAGGAGGCTCCGCAGGCGGGGTCAGCAGCCGGGTCTCCACGCGGCCGCCATTTTCTGCACAGCGCGGGTCGCCAGTACTCGTTGCGATTCCAGGCGGGAGGAGCAGTAAAGGTCAGCAAATCGGTTACCAACAAGGTCTGCAAGGCAGGAGAGCCAGGTAGCCGCCGTCAGCAGTCACCATCGGCGCCAGCATGCACGGATATTAGGCGGATAAATAGCTCGAACAGCGGAGCTGCACTACGGCGCAGCCATCTTGCTCCGGGCTCGCTAGCGCCCCCCAACCCTACACACTTACCTACTCCCTGCTGACGAGAGGCAACTACCTTGAAACACGTGCCCAGGGATGGCTAACGCTACACACACTTGCACTCAAGACTCGGGCATAGGCGTACCCGCCGAAGCTGACTTCAGGGACCACAATTCTTTGGGGCAACACGCTGGTAGGTGGAGCAGTGTGCGACCAATTGGACTTTTAGACAATGACATGCTGTCAACTTCAGTTGTGCATGCTGGTTCTCAAAGCTCATCCTCAACTTGGTTACCACCAGCTCATCTTGGAAGAAATGAGTCAGGTTATTACCACATTTTCAGCCTGTGTCAGTCTCCAATGTTATAAGAGACTTAACTTTGGGCTTTCCTGTGGGGTGGCAGAGTTCCTGAATGCCATCAGAAAAGTCCGACCTCGCTGGTGTGATGAACATCAGTGGCCACAACCTCATCTATGCTCAGACCCTCCAAGTACACCACAAAGGACTAGGAGTGAACGTGCAATGGAGACGTTAAAGAAGGCACACAGAATCCTCTGCAGTCTATTACAGAGCTACGCAGTTTAGAATGGACACGTAATGTGGCCAATTTACTCTCTAACCTAGCCTCCACTACTTTGCCACTTTAGACATTCCCCGCCCAATATGCCTACATCTCATTCAATAACCACCTGCCCCCTACACCTCTGACTCCACTTAGGCCTTACTCACCTATTCTACCTTTCACAACCCTCCTGCTCCTAACCCACCTGCATTCACTCATCTGCCCAACCTTTTTCTACCTACCTGACCCCCAAACTCCTGCCATGCCTCAGTCCACATGTGCATATAACCCTACACGGGTTAAATGCACATGTGGGCATCACGGGAGGGTGGACACACACTGGGGAGAAAGGGCTACACAAGTGAGTGCTACAGAGAGAGAGTAAACAAAGGAGGAAGCTGAAAACACTTACACTCTAGTAGCATGCTTAAAAACAAAAAAACTAGCTCCTGAAAGAAGTGAAGTGGAATGACACAACTCCATGCTCCAGGGGAAAAGCACAAGAATTGGAAAGAAAGTCCACACACGATAATGAATAATAAGCAAGCAAATGAGGAACAATGAAGTCAACCAATAGTAAGCAATGGGTGGGCTCCAAGCTCACTGTAAGCTAATAATACGACTCGCAACAGACAGCACATCCGCTGTATAGTAGGTGAGACCTAAAACCCAAGCCAGAGGGTTGCATGCCTCCTTTGGCCACCACAATAAATACACCAATGTCACTAATGTAGATCCACGATAGACCCATCAAAACAGATATCCCTTGCTGCATTTAACCAGAAAGGGCCTCTGTTTTGATTTCTGCCAGTATTCCCAGCACCCTGAAATTGGTGCCTCCTATTTGCGTTAGGGAAAACTTTAACTTTGTTGTCCATTCACACCAAGACCTCCACTCATTTTAAACATAACACAACATGTGTATTTTTAAAGTGTACATTCACCCAAGGGTATCTTGGCACTGAATTACAGATGTTTATTGTTACCCAACTCAATGGTACTCATTTTATCAACCTCAGAAGGATGAAAGGCTGAGTGGACCTGCCGGGAATTGAACATGTGACAAAAAGTTTGAACACAGGCCCCTACAGTGGATGCATTAGTCCACTAACCCACCAGACCCGAAATCATCTATGTCTAAGGTCTAAAGGACATCTTCTCTTGTACTTCAATTGCCTTCTCAACTGACTACTCCTCCAATGTGGTTGCCCTGCTCCATGCCTTTTCTACTTTCTGCCCCAGAGAGCCCTCTCCCAGTTAGGCCATTCAGTTTCTCTCAAATGTCTTTCACCACGGTTTAATTGGTGCATAATTCACTTCGCGAGCATTAGAGGAACTTAGCAAGGTCCATTTGTTGGTGGCCATTTCAGTGTTTCTGGGGTTCATATTTTTGTACTCTCCTCCCAGAATTTCGACGAGTATTCAGATACCATTCTTACTCTGATGAGGGATCCTCCTCTCAGTTGACCTGTCACAGGAATTCTCAGGCCCAAAGCACGTCTATCAGGGCCATACTGGCCTTTTCTTCCATCCATTACCCCGTGGGCTGGAGCCATTGGAGGCTGGCTTTGGAAATCTCAGGGCCACTTCTCGCGCTGTGTCACTTTCCCCAGCAACTCAAGGTTAACTGCACCAGGCACAGAAGAGCTTCAAGACAGGGGAAAGGAGGTAGGTAGAGAGAAAGCAAAACGAGAGGGAGAAGAGAAAGAGGAGTGTAAGAGAGAAAGATAATGGATGGGTGGAAAGAGAGACATAGACTAAGGTAACTCCTGTTATCGAACATATCAGTGTTAATTTACAGTCTTTATTGAAAAACGCATCCTAGTTTTTTTCCTCAGTATATTTAGACATGTCAAACCTGCCACAATTTCCTAAGAGGCAAAATGACTGGTACATTCCCATACATGAAGAATGTGGTATGAAAAGCACCAATTCCGCTTGCAATAATTATAATTGTGTTTATTTCTTTGAGTATTTATTAACCTCATCCTTACTAAGGGCTATTGAAGTGCTGCATGTGCAACAATTTAGAACAAGCATGCCTGGCAGGCCAATGCTGATGAAAGCATTCGTTGTTCTAGGAGTGATTTCCACAGATGAGGGGTGTGATGGGAGAATGTCTGATTTGTTGATTGTATGTTGGCTCCAGCCAGATCTTGTCCACTTCTCTTGAATGTAGGAAAGCAGTTTGAAATAAAAGGCTTTGAATATTGTAAGGAGGAGCTTGAAGGTTGTCCTCAGCTCTGTTGGTAGTCATAGGAAATTGGTCCGTTTGGGGGTGATGGGCTCATAGTTCTTGCCCCCCGTGATCCAATGGCCCACAGTATCCAAGGCACTTTCCAGATGTACCAGAATTGCGCGAACGACATCATCCCACCTCGATAAGTGTTGACCTAGTCTTGGACAACATTACACAAACGTTCTGATCCGATTGAGACGTTTATCTTTCTGTGTACATGCATTAGATCGATAGCCTTTTTCGTGATGTGAGCACTGGAGCTGGAATTCTGTCTTGGGTTTAATTTCAAGGGGAAGGCTTCCTAAACGAAGTCAAGCTTGGAGAGGAGGGTCTTTGTGCATAAGGGTGTGAACCAGAGACCACATTAAGTACTACTGATTGCAAAGCTTTTCAAAACTACTTGGAGAACATGAGATGTAATGCATTCCATCGCCTTATAAGCTTAAAGCTGTTCAGAATTTTATGTTATTTTTCAGTCAGCCCCAAGGTTCCTAGAAGCTGGTAATAATGAACTTTCCCTAAATAATGGACTTTCTATCCCCAAAGATCATACCTCTGCTCTCTGGATCTGCCTGTTAATTACTTTTCATGCCTTTATCCTGCCTGGACGTGGCATTTCCCATAATTTGCCAGAGGTACCTTGAAAGTTGCCACCATATCTTACCTTTCACGCTTCGATACTCTTGATGGTTGCTATGAAGGTTTAGAGGCAGGGTCCCTTATTCAGACTTTGGTGGAGCAGAAACACCACCTTAAATCAGCTGGGCGCTTGCCCCGTGAAACTTGCAGCTTCCCAGCTCTATTTAGAGCTGGCAATTTGCAAGTTTACACTGGCAAAGACTTTGCAAGTACCACCAGTGTAAACCTGTTACTGGTGCCCATCTAGACTGGGGTGGCTATCACTATTTCCCCTGCCCGTGACCACCATGTGAGGCGAGATGGACAAGGTATGAAGATTTGGAATGGCTCTATGCATTATTTGAAAACCTCCTCAGTGTCTGACCATTTGCTGTTTTTTTATAGAGAAAACACATTTACCTCTTGAGAGTTTGTTGTCTCCAAACCTAAATGTTTACAGAGCAGGTATTTTAGGTATTTTATGCATGGGGCCTGCTGAGAAAAGGAGTCGTGGTTGCTAGGACGTTCTCACAGCACCAAGATCCCTGCCAAGTAGATGGGGATCTCTTCACAGGTTTGACGGCCCTCCACCTTGGTGGGGATCTCTTAATATGCTGGACAGTCCTCCGCCATGGTGGTGGAGGCCAAGGCCTCGGCTCCCTGGCAGACCCAGGAACATCCCCCATAGTCTGCATTTTTACCCTTCTGTGGATAAAAAGGCTTTTCAAAATATTTTATCACGAAAGAGCCCTTTTTTTCTTGAACACAGAAATATGAGTACATTTTTGCGAAATCCTTCTACCCACAAATCAAGCCATTTGCTCATACAGGTTAGATTTACAAACGCACAAATGGCTTTTTTAATTGGGCTCACTGTAGCAGAATTCCATTATCGATAATTTCCCTGTTCTTTGAAAGCTCAAAGATCTTTAGAATGTTGCTTGCAGAGGGGTCCTGGACAAAATCAAGGTTTGTTTTGAATGTGTGTAATGTCAAAGATTAACCCTTTTAACATTTCCATGAAAGCTTATCTCTATCTTGTGTAAACAATTCAAAGTTGAAGAAAAGTTGATGCCAAGGTCAGACTGAGAAATGCTTTTACAGTGACAGAGAACAGAGCATGTGGGGAAAATTCAGCCTCATCATCACTATACAGATGACGATCTAGCACGGAGTTTAAAAACGTCAAACCCGTGTACTAAAGACTTTTGCATTCACAAACCCCGTGATTCACAAAATTACAGGGTTTGCGGGTGCAAAGTGTTCTGTGCCATGTGCTAAACACAATTTGCGAGTTAGAAAAGACATCCCGACTCGCAAAATGGGTTTTAAAATCCAATCTGACTTAAAATTACGAGGGCACGTGAATTGGGCAACGTGTCCATAATTGCAGTCACAGTGGCCGGTGTATATGGTTTGTGACTACAGTTGTGGCCACAAACCATTGGTCAGCTACTGACACCTCAAATGCCATGGTCACGAATTTGCTAATGGGAGGATGTCCCTTGGGACACCTGCCCCTTGGAGAATTGAGACCTTGGCGGAAGCAGCACTGGTTCCTTACAGAAACACTGGCAGGATTTTATGGCATATTGTAACGCGAAGAGGGAGGATTACTGTAAACTGGCGCACCCAAAGGCACGCCCGAAAGATTTCTGGGCACCCTACAGGGAATTTCTGAGAAGTAGGGAAAAGGACTGAAGTAGTGACAATGGAGGGAGCTGCAGCCAGCCAGAAGGCAGGGGAAGGTCAGATGGGGGCAAAATAAAAGTCAAATGTACATTGAGTCAGCACTAGTGAAGATGGATTGGTATGCTACATGAAAAGTGGTGAGATAATGTGTATGTCTTTGTTTAGTTAATGTATCTTTTTTTATCTGTGTTTCTTTGGTATGACTGATATACATTTGCAACTCAAAATAAAACATAAAAAAACAAACACGGGCTTCTTTTAAAACCAACAAAACATCCTGTTTGGGTGTATAGACACGGAGAATATTGTCTGCTGCTCCTTGCAGACCCCCATCTATCTATGTGTTGGTAGCTAATCGCGGGGCGCAAATTGTGACCTGCCTTATTAATATTCATGAGGCATGTGGTTCTGCGATCCACACACAACTGGATTTGCTGTGGGCCCGATTAATACGTAGATTGGATCGCTAAATAAGAAAGAGGTCGCAGAAAGTCGGTGCACGATATGCAACTGCCTTTTGTGCGCTGTCCCTTAAAAGACATTGGGCCCATAGTGTGGAGCGCAATGGGGCATTCAATGAGCTATGTCTCAGAGAAGCGAGTGGGCAGAGGTTTCTGAACATCTTGTTTAACACTGATGCTTTCTAGCAAACAGTGGTACATGATAGCCTTTTTGCTTAGATTCACTAGTGTTGTGTATATCAGGATTTAAAGATTGACACTACTTAAGCCTAATCTATCATTGCATTAATATCTGTTGCTTCTTTGCTCAGCTTTGCCTCAGAATAAACATAAAGGCCATTTAATGTTTTCTAAAACTACAACAACTTTTGTAAAGAAATATAACACAAGTTTTGAAACTGAAAGCCAAACCATATTTGCAGGAAACTAAGTGCCTGATTCAGAGTGTGTTGACTGGCCACGATCTGTCAGGGTGGTAGAGGTCATTGCCTCCGCCCCTGGGGCTGGACTACAGCCCACCATATTTAGAGATCTTTGCCAGCCCAGCGGGGATTTCTATGACTTCAGAGGACCCGGTTCTACCACTCCTCCTCTGAAGGCACTGAAAGTTTGCTGAGTGGCCGCCATGTTTCATGCAGCCGCTCAGCCAAATGTCTTTACTTTTCATAAACAAACTTTTTAAAGTGGGAGTTTGTTTTTGCAAAATAATACTAATGACCCTGATACGCTGGGTGCTTTTTCCAAGGGTTTGGCGGTCATTTTTTTTTTTTTCTGTTCATTACTGCCATGCTTTTCCTGGTGGTCCCGAAAAGAAAGAAATCCATCAGGCTATCGTCTCTAAATATGGAAGATGGTCTGATGGGCTTTCGCCGAAGGCCCCAACTCCATTGGTACGTTAGAGTAAGGTTTTCACATGTGAAGCCAGTGGGGCACAGTGAGGGGAAACTTCACAGTGTGCCTGACTCTAAAAGGAGTGGGTGGATCATCCGTTGGCGGATGGGGTACTTCGCCCTTGGTGTAGTACACTGTCCGTCAAACTCAAAATCTGGCCGAAATGCGAGATACATAAAGCCCTATTGCGGTCACAATCCAAGCGATTTACAATTTACTAAGGTGTTTCAACAATTTTAAGGGTCCTTTTACAGTCAGAAAAGTATTTCCGACTTGTTAAGGGCGTTTGTGACCTTTTCCAAATTGCAAATAGGGGAGGGCGTGAAAGAGGTAGGTATTCTTCTACTCTGTGCAATTGGAAAAGGGATTTATTAATAATTTATGACAACAGTTGCGGTTGTACTCATTGATTAGTTGCTGACCCCCAAGCAGGGGTGGTAACTGATTTGCAAAGGAGAAAGTGTCCCAACGAGACAGCTTCCCCTTTGAGAATCGTGCGGCCCCAGCGAGCGAAGGCAGTGGCCCACAGTACCACAGCCCTTTCTAACCAGTGTCTTCCCAAACAGGAAGCATTTTTTTAAAGCAGCACCTGTGCCTTTAATGAACACGGGATGATTTAAAAAAAGCATGTTGTCTCGTACAGGCCTCCATCCCTACATTTACATCCAGTCATAGGAGGGTCGCACATGGTGACCTGCTCAACTCATATACATTAGACTGATTTTTTTGCGACCCATGTGAATGGAAACTTTGCAATGCAGCCTGTTAGCATAGAGATCACGTCGCAGGTTGCATTCCCATTTGCAACGAGTCGTGAACATTTCACATCCCTAGTTTGCAAATGGAAATAGTACATCTTGCCCTAAATGAAGACCTGAACATATACACATGTTATTCCATACATTTGTGTAATTTCTGTTTATAAGAATGAATATGACATTGGTGAAGTAGCTAGAAATGTTAGACGAGTGTACAATCATTAACATTGTAAACAATGTATTTAGCAATGCACACACTTGCACCCTGAATTCACCAACCTTTTCTAAAAAACAAAAACAAACCTTGTTTAATAAATTCAAGAATGCCTTTCAGTTTCTAGCAATGTAAATGTGCTGAACATTGAATGTAAATGAAGGACTATAGAAAATGTAAAACATGACCGCTAAACAGATCGTGATTTTAAAACTCACCGTCTTGCACTGGAAAATACACGGAGCGCCATATTGTTCAAAACATAGTCCAAGTCTGGGTAGAAAATATAATATCAGACCATTTGGTAACATTCTCAGCATTATTCTCTGACGGGAGAATAGGAATTCAGGATTGATATCAATAAATCTTTATGTTAGAAGCATATGAAGTGATTAAATCTACCCAATTTCTCAACATTACTCATTTCATATGACATGAACTTCTTACAGTTATTCCATCACATGATTTCGGCACATACAGTGCCTCCTGATCACTGAAGCTAATAGGGTTAAAAGCAAGATTCCTCTGCTATGAGAGGCAACTTAGATTTCATCTTCTGAGAAGAAGGATGAAAAGAAGGATGACGGAGTTGTGTAGGTTCACCGTTCATCTCCTTATTCTCAGAAAGTAACCACTTAACTTGGAAGAGAATGGAATACAACCTAGATCCCCACAGGGTACGACATAGACGCAAGATCCCTATTGATGTTTACCTGAAGAAGATTTGGGCTTCAACAATGCAAATAAATAAGTGACATATTTTTCCCTCCAAGTTAACATTTTATTAGACATTCACATACAATTTGACACAGAAAGTTTTCCCTCATGGTTAAGTCCATGGTTGCTGGTTGTGCCGTAATTTCAGTGGCGTAGCTGTGGGGGAGGGGGCGGTCCACCCCATGTGGCACTCCTGGGGCGACAGAGGTGAGCAAGTCATGTCTGTCGACTACCACCACCCCCTCTGTCCCCGAGAACAAGTTGTCCGTCAGCCACAATCCCCCCCAACCGGAGCAAGTCATCCATCCCCCCGCTCTTACCTGCATCTCGTGGAGGTGGCATGTATTTATTAGAAACCATAACAATCCATGTGAACATGAGTTCTTCTAGTATGGTTTCAAATCTGCCTAGAGCCAGACTCACTTGAATCCTTTACGTAGCACCACCAAGCGTTCAAGGTGTATGTGGCCAACAAAGGTCCTGTTTTCTGGGGTCCGCCAAGCAATAGGATTTGTTATATGTCTTGACCCTAATCATCCTCACCAGTTCTTTGAGCAGACTATGCTGAAGTAAATGTAGTTCGGATGAATGACTGGGCAGAGAAGTTCCCTGAGGTCAAGAGATGGGCTAGAGTAAGTCAAAGGATTTACCAACAAAATAACATTGAAGAAGGGGCAGTTGCAATTGCGCACAAAGTGACAAATATGCCCTTAGTAATGTGTGAGAGACTGCGCAAGGAAGTTCAGAGGTTGTGTGGAAAAGTGATAATTGAAAGCATCAAGGCATTTGAACGGCTTGCCCAGTAGTGTTTGCTAGAAAAAGGACCAGTAAACTCAGGCTTTGCATAGACCTTCATGATCTCAATGCTTCCATCTGGTGGACAGGCATCCATTGCCCAATATTAGTGAAATAGTGGTGCAGATTAAGAGAGTAGCACTGTTCTCTAGCTTGGATTTGTCATTGGCATTTCACTAACGTTTCCAGGCCTTAACTTCCTGTGTCATGCTTAAAGGAGTGTATAGGTATTGCCTTTTGGGTTGTTAACACTTCACAAATAGAGAGACTCCCTCTAGTCCGTGAAGGGTATAGGATTTTTAAGCAACAGAACAACACAATTCCCCTCCCACTCTGCATACAAAATGTTTTACATGTGTCATTTGCAGGTACCTTTAGGTCCTTATTCAAAGAAACTGCATGCTTCATAATAATACTTTGTTATTAAAAAAAATGTTTTATTGTTATTTATTTGTTCCTCCAATAAAACCTTTTTACAGTGTTTTTAAAAACATGAATTCAATACAACGCTTACTCACAATAAAACCGTATCAACTACAAATGATATCAGCAAAATACACACAAAAATTGTTGTATTAAATTCAAAACAAATATAAAGTATAAAGCCATTAACACAGCGTTTTCGTGGGTTAAAGTAGATAGGATCATATATGCTTCATCAGCCTCTTTGTTTTAAGTGTTTACCACTTACTCACATTATCAACAAACTCCCCTTAGTTAAACTTAATTTCCCCATTGTATTACAGAGCGAATGACATTGATACATTTGGCTTCTCTTTTGGCACTAAGCAAAATTATAATAAACACAGAAGCTATTCATTTTAGATTTGGAGTAGTGGTATGACAGCTGATGGATGCCAGGACAGTCACCATTCCTTATGCTCCGTGGCTGTTAAGAGATACTAAATAAAACGACCCCACACTTGAAAAAGAGGCTTTTGCCTGTTGTTGGTTGGGTGGCACTGAATTCTCTCGTAGGAACAGATCAACAGCCTTTGACCTTTGTTCTCTTAGTCAGTGTTCACAACTAAGGTAGCCAGTCAGCCAACATAGAGGAACTCAAAATGCTTGTTAAGATTGCAGGAATTTTGTTTTCAATTTTAGTATATGCTCATGAAGAAGAATGTATTAGCAGATTGTCTGTTAAGATTACCTGTGTTTGAGAAAATGCAAAATACTGTGGATGGGGAAATAACTGAATCTGCTGTTGCAAGCATTCAAGAAATGGCTGAAGCAGTATTTTACATGAACAATGATTGGGTGCTGCTGGCCAGGATTTGGTGCTAATGAAGATAAGAGAGCACATGATGTATGGCTGGCTTAGAAGGTGAGTTGAAGGTTGAAGTGGAAGCATTTAGAAATGCTTGCTTGGAGTTCTGTGATGGAGATATACCGTTCAGAATGGAGTTGTTGGTAGCACTGGAGGGGCTGAGAGAGAAAATTCTGACCGAGGCCCATAGAGGCCTCATTTTTATGAGTGCCACCAAATAGAGCACCTGGGCAGATTTTTGGATCAGGAGTAGATTGAAATGTGATGAGGAAAATCTAGAATTGAGAGACTGGTAATTGTTTCTCCTTCAAACTGGATAGAATGGATGGCCCTTGGAGGAAAACAGCTTTTTTACATTTCTGCAGGTTGGGTAGTACAGGTAAGTATGCGATAGTGGGAAAGCTGGTAATTCCAGAGCTGGGGAAAATCCGGATCATGATGAGTTGGAACACAATATGGTTTAAGAATGAAGAGTCTGCTTTTTAGCTTGGGGGGAGTGACTATTCTGGTCATTGTGAATGGGGATTTGGTCCATGTGGGGATAGGTCATGTGTTTTGTTCGTATTTGCTTCACCAGTTTGGTAATATGGATTGCAGCAACTTGTAGCCACAGTCCATATTTGGTTAATTTGTCGACTTGTTACTTTTCATCTAAAATCATTACAAAGTTTGTAAGCTTCACAGATACAATCTAACTAAAGGATACATAAAGGATACCTGCCTGCTAGAAAGGCCATGCTATGTAGAAAACCCTCAGTAATTCAATATAAAAGCTTCAGTTGAAGTGATAAGTGTACAATACATATCAGTTCCTCTAGATCGTCAGCTAATATAGCTCCTTGCCCTTAACTCTTTCCAGCTCTACTGCTCATGGCCTAATTTGTCACTTCCATTTGAGAAATAAATTTCAATCTCCTTAGAGCTCTGAAGTCTCCTGAATAGAGAAATTAACAAACTGATCACCTATACATTTACTGACATCCGAAATGGATATTTCTGTCTAGTTTCATAAATTCTTTCAGACAATGGTCACTTTGTTTTCAGGATTGACACTGGGCGCAGCCTGCAGCCTAGCCTTGATGAAAGACACCTTGTATAAAGCAGTATCCGAGCTTGCGACGGAGAAGACCAAGATCTTTCGAGCACTGCTGCTACAACTGACAACTTTGGGTGGGCAGCAGATCAGGAACACCGCGGTAAGCCTTGAGAATAAGTTAATATGAACACATGATGTGTAAGGGATATAGCTGACCAGATACCGACTGTTGGCGTCCTTGAATATTGTAGCCACCATGCATCAGTTCAGAAGGTAATTCCACACATAAGGTTCCACTAATGGGAAATCCATCTCTCCAAACGTAAATGATAACTTCCTGAGACTCTGTGGCAGTCTGAAAACTTGCCTGTTCATTGATACATATGGCTGATACATGTCTTAAGCTATGGTAAAACGACTGCTATTATCAGGCTCTTAATGGTACCCAAACCTGCACCCATAACCTGGAGGAACTTCAAAGGGCCATCCAGTGAAGAGCATAAAACAGTTCTCTTTACCCAGTTTTGCATCATCAACACTCTCCAACAACAAGTATTCTAGATTGTCGCTTTGTTTGATGACGTGTGCTTAGAGATATTCTGACATCATTCACCGGATGGCCCCTTTAAAGCCGATCTGACGCAGATTAGTGCTGTATAAAGACCAAGTAAATTTATAAATAAAGAATCTCATTCACAAATGTGGACATGGAATACAGAGTCATACCCTATTTGCTTTTGATCAACAGAATCGTGACCAGGCAATGCATCATGGATTTCATTTGGTTTCTTCGAGACATTGAATTCATATTGATTATCGAGATCTCCTAGACACGCAGGCAGGTGCAAAGTTTTGTAGAATACTTCAGTGGATGTGGAGCAGACCTATCTTTCAGGAGGTGACATGTTTGGACTGATGTATGCCTTTCTCATTTCTGCTGCCTTTATAATGCAGAGGTATGGGCAAATGGGTCCTTTTTACAGAACACCTATTGTGAACTTAGAGTGGGTTTAGAGCCCACCCACTGCTTACACATGGTTGGCTTTATTGTCACTCTCATTTGCTTGCTTTTCATTCATAGCCTTGTGAGCTTGCAGTCATCTTTTCTGCTTGACCCTCCCCTGGTGAATAGTCTCTTTACAAGTGTCCTTCCAATGCTTACTTTTCTGGAACTGCATCTTTTTTTTGATTAAGCACTCTGTGTGAGTGAATATGTTTTCCATTTGTCTCCCTTGTGTAGTTCTCTTCCCTCTGCCATGCTCTGTGTTGCACTGTCTAACCCTTGTGCTTCTCCTTCACCCCTCCTTCTTGTTGCATTCTCCTTTGTGCACTGCTCTCTGCCCCACCGCATTGCTTTCTCGCTCGTTCGCTGCTACATCCTCCCGCTCTCTGTTGCTGCCCTCTCCCAACCTTATGCTCCCCGCTGCTGATCCCTCCTTCCATTCTCTACCTTTTCTACATTTCTTTCTTACTTTTTTTGCAGTGGACCAGGCAGCAAATTGCTATTGGGCTGTCTGTCTTAAAAGTGCTTTTGTGCTACTTTTTTTCTTTTTTTAATTACTCAAAGGCTAAATCCACAGGAGGATCAATTGTTACAATTCGTTCGACTATAGAAACAGCATGGTGGGGGACATGCTATCTGGGGTGTATCCTCTAGATGTAGCACTTCTTCCAAACATCAGAGAATGTACCATTACCACCAAAATTTTATTTGGGCAATTTTTGTTATCTCTGCAGTCCAGTTTGTGATCACTCATTCCATATTTTCAGGTCTGGCATGCTTAAACCTCTAAAAGAGCAACATTTGCAATATATGTGCAATGCAATCGATATAGTAGTTTGTTTCCAACCATAATGGGAAATTTCACAAAATATGAGCCCTACTCATGCTATGCGCTGGTCGACATCAATGCCAAATGGGAACAGGTATACTTTAGCTTTCTGCAAATGGATGATTAATTGTTGGTAGTCTTTCAATCCTGTTGACAGTTCCAATTTTATTTTGGATCCTCTCCAGTGGATTTGCATCTTGCTCAGTTCTCCCAATCCTGATGCACCCTGACTATTGTAAACCAACTGCTCCAACCTGTTTCATTTGTTTTGTCTCTGCATGCTTCTCAATCCTGCACAAGTCCTAGAGCCACATTTATAGTGGCCTGCCGTCGGCAGGATGGATCACAATACTTTTGGTTATTTCGGGTCAGGTCCAAGGGATTCAGACTGGTGGGATGTTCGGATTAATCTTCTGGAGCTCTTGAACCCAAGAGTGGAGACATAGGTGAATCTTCTGGGCATTCTGTGACCTTCGATACACGGAGAACTCAGCACTTTTTATCATGGCTCACTTATAGGTGCATGGTTCTGATTTGAGACAATGAACAAACCTCGATAACTCTCAAAGATTCTGACCTTTTATTTATTTATGTGACTTTCAGGTTCCTACATGAACTAAGGTTAGGACAGAGTTGCCCTTGATTCATGTTCAATACAATAGTAGATTGATGGAGGCTCTTGGTCTTCACATCATTGTCACGGAGGCACATCGAGCCTTTTCTTATTGGGTTCCGAGTCGCCACTATCTTCTTGAGTGGTCATGCAGGCCATGTAGTTTGCTGTCCTCCTGCACTTTGCATGCATGTTGGTCTGAAAAACAGTTTTTTTTCTGCCCCAAGATTTGCATCTATTGTTTCCCTGTGAGAGCACATCTCTTTGCTCTCAAGACACTTATCTTCATTAGACACCAGTGGTGGGCAGGATCCCTTTCAAAGGTTTAACTTGGACACATAAATGTGTGTATGGAAAGATACCCAGGTACCTCAAGCATGGGTTGAAATGCTACTGTCCACTTGGTGACCTGTGGACTGGCAGTTCTGGCCTAATGTGTCTACTGAAGGTCAAAGATGTAAAGCCAGCTGGTCAGTCTTCTGCCAGACAGCGAGGCTGGGTAACATTTAGCCAGGCAACATGTGGAAAAGGGGTACATTCCAGTCTTTTATAAAGCAATACATATATTTTATGTTTTGATGTCTTGGTTTCTGATCGCATCGGTGTAGCGTTTGGATCTCAAAGCAAGGGTTTTTTCAGTGTATGATTGCTATAAAAATGGAAATGGAAATAGAGATAGTGCATCTTAGCACAGTCAAGGAATATACTGAGCCATGTCTTGCACAATAGACTAATATGGTGAAGTGATGGGTTATTCCAGTACGTTTGTGACCGAATTGTAGGATATTTTAGTGCATTTTGATGGGATATTCATAAATGTCAAGAAGACTGACATATGAACGTAATTAATACCTTTTATACATAATTAATGCAGCCCAATTTGAAGCATCTTAAATATGAAACACTGAGTAAAACGGGTTTCCCAAAAACATTTTCCCAAAGTTGGTATTGATTCCATTTGAAATGAGATGCTTGAGACATTGATTTGTGTAGCACTGTAACAGAAGAATTCACTTGTGCAGTGCATTGTCAGATAATATTTGTACTGAATTATATTGAACTGTGTCCTGCCTTTTTTTAGTCTTTAGGAGGAAATATTGTCAGCAGATCATCAACCTCTGACCTGAATCCTGTTCTGGCTGCTGGCAACTGCACCCTAACCGTGGCGTCGAAAGGTGAGAGCCCAAGTAATAGAGCGAGGTAATGGGTGAATGGGAATGATGGAAAGAGGTCAGACAACTGCTAGGTGGTGGGGTGTGCTTCGATGTAATCTGTGTGTGGATGAGCTGTACCAGATTAGAGCACTGGAGTCTGAAGTCCTCTCAGTAGTCCCAGCTTTTTCACACTGTCTGTTGCTGTGCATCACATGTGACCGGAAAGATTAGAAGGAAGTCAAGACTCAGTGCTTATACCCTGCATCACTTCTCTTTTGTCCCCGCCATCACAGGTCTAACATAATTTCAAGGGTGGTGTCTTGGAATGGGGTGCCCCAGGTGGTTTAACACGAGCTGTTTAGTACCAGAATGCCGCATCATGGTGACAGATAGCAAAGGACTTTTATTACCGGTGGCTTGGGTCTCGTTCAAGCCGACTTGTCAACAATGGCCTCACTAAGGGCTGCCCAGTATGGGTAAAAGTACAATAAAGTTGCAAGAGAACCTGGTAGGATTGTCATGAGCACAAATATTTTTAGACTCTTGACCAGTGGGCTCAGCAGAGATTTTGGTCCTGGTAATGGCAACAGGTGGCGTCTGGGATTACCATGATGGTGTGGTCTTGTGATGGCTGAGAGATTTTTTTTCACATCACAAGATTTGAACCAGCTCCCAGAAAGCAGCAGCATGGTTATATAAGGTTGTGGGAGAGAAGTGAAAAGAGTGCCTATGAATTCCACCTGAGCTCCCAAGTGGAAGCAAAAGTCACAGAAATTCCCCTGCAGGTGCAATGTTTTAGTAAACTGAAAGCCTCGAGGGATGTGTCCGAGGTCTTAGCTAGAGGATCACCAGAACAACTCAAGCAGTAAATTCAGGAGAGCAGGAGCGCTAATGAGTAAGCCTCTGGGGATCCCAAGTAAGTCCATCCCAAGCTTGCCTAGAAGCTTGGGACTGACTCTTCATATGATGAGCATATTCAGTACTGATTTGCATAAGAAGACCTCTGTTTACACTGGCATAGTAGGTGAAAAACGATGGATCGGAGTGCAATCCAGAGAGATTACCACTGGTTTAGACTATCTGCTTGCATTCCTCTCATCACCAGTTGTGTGTTAAAAATAAGGCACTCCATTCTCAATGTTTGTGGAGTTTAAGGAGCTGGTCGCTTTATCTTATCGCCTTGGAGGCCAAGCTGTATACGTTAGGCAGACATGCCTCTGTCTACCATAGGAATTATGTGGTCCCGTGTTGAAGAACTGGGATGGGACAAGGGCATCAGTTTCAAACCCCCAAAAGATGTAACTGGAATAGAGGAACATCTTGTGTAACCCTTCGCTTATACATTATGGCGGCTAGTTTCTGAGATGCCTAGTTCTCCACATTATGCACCATGTCATACATAAACCTGCACAGCTGTTCTCCTCCTCTGCAGTGCTTAATAAGTAAAATATTAAGTGCCAGGGCTCTGACCAGGAGGCCACTGCAGCTTGCACCACCCATCGCCCTTGTCATCGCTGCCAAAACAACTACTATCCATCTCTCTCACATGCAAATGCGACAGTTCAGATTATTCCAGGTACCCAAAGATAAAGGAATGGCTGGGGAGGCAGATATTAGCAATTTTTATGTATATTGTATTCCTAAACAACCGTTGTTCTGCTCATCTGTAAATTAGATGAGCAGCACCACTATGTGGTAGACTGTTCTATGTATGGTGTTGACAATTAGGTGCCGGTGCCGAGCACAGGAAACCAATTAAGTGCCGGTGCTTAGCACCAGAAAGCCCAGGCTCAAATTAAGCACTGCTCCTCTGTCACTCTCTTGCGTACAGTACCAGGTCCTGGTAGCCATCTGGAACTCAGTGAAAGGCAGTTAGTTCTCTGTGGTTATAGAGATTCGCAGAAGATGAGGTCTGAGGAGAAAGCCTTAAAGAGGGGCTTTATGTTTTAAACAATTACTGCCAGTACTTCTTTTTCTGTAAGGCTAACCCACTGCTCTGCCACAGGGTATCAGTAAAGTGCAGTTAGCCACACTCTCCGGTACTCTAGTGCATACGCCATCTCCATGGTGTGATGCAGGCTGCCTTCCCTGAGGCAACCCGTGTGCAAGCAGGTTGCTAAAAGGTGACCAATCATCAGTCACCCACATTTCTGTCCTCTTTTCACTGGGAAGACATTGGCCTGATCTCTTAAACATATCTACAGATCTGTTGGTATACATTTACCCTAACACTAATTTCAGAAGAGAGGATATGACACCCAGGGAAGCTCCTTTCTATAACTGGAGCGCTGATGGGAAACCCTTCTTCTCCTCCTGCACGGTAGCCTCCTCCCCTGTCCAAATCCTCTCTTGGGCGACTATGACAAACGTGCCAAAGAGCCAGCACTGCTATTTCAGGTTGTATCCTGATACTGGGCTGCAGAATGAGGAGCCAAGGGGATATTAGCAAACTAGGGTTGTGCAATTTGCAGACAAACGGGTTTGCAAATGGGAATGCAATCAGTGATCAATTAATAGGTCGCATTGCAAATCGGACAGCAGACCTCCATCTCTGCATTTGCATTCTCAAACGAGAGGCTTTTCCTGGAGGTTCTGAACAGGAAAAAAGTATGACAGATCTAAACAGGGTGGATGGTCCAAGGTACTTAGACTGATGGCCTGAAGTCCGTAGGACCATCAGTCTAATGCTTTAGCCAGAAGAGGAAGCAGGAGCACCACCGCCAGAAATACCACCATCTGCTCGACTGTAAATAAGGTGGACAGACCAACAGTTTGACAGATAGAGTACCCTGATACATGTGGTAGAGTACCTTGTCCACCAAATTGTAAATAACCACCTCTGTTCCTTCAACGCTGAGATGGAACCAGCATGGTAGGAAGACATGCGATTAAAAATCTCTGAGTGGTACAAAATGAATAGCTTGCAGTGATGTTGACGTGCATATTTTCGGTGATTTAACTACATGTTCATAGATTCACCAGGAAGTGATAACAGGAAGAGCAGTGCCAGACTGGAAGCATCCTTTATCTTTTTTCTCCAACTAGAACGAACACGAATGATTCCTGTGGACGAAGCATTTTTTGCTGGATCCGGAGAGGCGGTGATTGAGGCGGATGAGATTTTGGTCTCGGTTCACATTCCTTATTCCACAGAGGTGGGTGATTTGGTGCTTTTCACTTCCTCATTGACATTTGAGGTAACAGTCATGTATGACTATTTGTACTATTTAGTGATTCATTTGTCAAAAAATAAATGCACTGGCCCATAGCTTTCCTGTGGAGTGCTCTGCTCGTGTTGCCAAATACCACGATTACCTAGTTTTGATTCCACCTCATGCCTCTTTCTTTCACCCGCTGTGGTTCCAGTTTCCTTATCACTCTTTTTCATACCACTGTTTAACTATCTTTGATTCTGGGTCAAAATCTGATGATGAAAAATCTGCCTGATCTCCAAAAATGAGTGTTAGTAACCATCACCTGCAATCACCTGCATAAATGAAGCAATGTTTTATCAATTCATGATTTCTCTGTCATTAAGAGCAATGCCTGCCCTTCCCCCAAATCCTCCAGAAAGTTCTCCCAAAAGCTGTAAATTATGAAGCGAGTTAATAGATAATATAGTCATACATTAACAAAATGCAGTTATCTTTAGCATCACCACAAGGAATGTAAGCAGGGCTTTCACATTTTTGGCAGAAAGTAGAGGTGCTGTGGGTTTGTGCCTACCAGGAAACTGGAGCAATCCACAGGGTGAAACTAGAATGTGGGTGGCAAACTGGTGCAGGCAAAGGAGAAATAGACCCTAAGTTTGGGGAAAGGATACTCAATTCCATCTAACAGCACACTGAGGCCCTGCTTTGACGTTTGTCAGACAGGGTACTCCGCTACAAACGTGGTAAAGTACCCTGTCTGCCAAACTGATGGTCTACCCACTATGCCTGGATTTGGGGGGGTTCGCTAGGAAGTCATAGGTGGTACCAAACAGAAAATCCAACAATTATTTGTAATGCAATAGGTCTTGCATTTGCGAGAGTGAGAGCTATAGGCGTTGTAAATGTCTTTTAAGTATGTGTTTTAGTTTGGAGTGCAGTGGCCTTTGGGGCCTGATAACTGTTTAGTGATGCAGCACATTATCCTGGGTGCTGTGCCGCCAGGGATTGAATAGCTACACAATTACAATACAGTGCGTCATGCAGTCTGAATCAGGAATACATGCTTGCCCCTGGAAACATTTATGGACACAATGCAAGGCTTTTATCTCCCCAACCGTAAGGCACGTGCCTTGATGCAAGTGAACAGCCCTATAACATTTTGTGA
This sequence comes from Triturus cristatus, assembly GCF_964204655.1. Lineage (NCBI taxonomy): Eukaryota > Metazoa > Chordata > Amphibia > Caudata > Salamandridae > Triturus > Triturus cristatus. Next base: position 824,822,845 of record NC_140584.1, on the reverse strand, counting down.
GCGGCTGCACAGCTAGAGTATTGCACAGCCTGAAGAATGAGTGTGAGGGTCAAGTTATGCTTAACACAATAAGGTGAGCGATTTAACACACCTCAGGCTGAAAACTATGCACTGAATTTAGAAGCACAATTGTTTGAGCAGTGCATGAACCTTGCACTTGAGTTTATGGACAGCCACCGTTCACTGCTTTGCATTGCAGTCTTAAAATAAATATAGCTGCATTACCCTTTCTCCATTTAAAATAAGGACCCCTGATGTCTAACTGAAATGTGACTCCTGTGGCTCCCTCCCAATCTGGGGTGGCAATAAAATAATAAAATATACATTTGCCTTTCACCATAAACACCCTAAAAGGAGGCCACCTGCTGAAAGTGCTGCTGTTTACTTTTGAGGGAGGACAAGAAATTGTGCATTATTGCATAATAATGAAATGCACATATAACATTGTTATTTGATAGTTAATGTGTACAAGACTAATTGAGAAATCCTAACGCATAAAAATACAATGTTAGTTATGAACTATCTTCATATTTTAAGTAACTATTGATAGATCCTAACACAAAGGTTTTTAAAATAATTACATTTAAAAAAAAAAACAATCAACATTGTATGCCAGACGTTTGGACCATTCACCCTCCCATCACTTCAACTCTCCCCAAAGAGACTTGAGCGATATCAATGCAGGATTAAAACAACTTAAAAGAGCCTACCAAAATTAAGTGTAGCCTAACAAAGGTATGAACTTGATTTTTACAAAAGTAATGTTTATAGGGGGCTATCACTGTATTTACTTTAACCTGAAAGAGCAAAGGGATTTGGTTTGGTCACAAAAAACACAACATAGGTATGTAAGGCATGGCCACAAAGCTAAACAGCTATTAGTTGTAAATAATGTAATTGTGTGCGCAGAGAAGTTATCTGTCTTTACTGTGCCATATGATCTAATTCCTCTTGTTTTGAGATGCACCATATCAATAAATAAATAAATGTATGCACACTATATTTGTGGATAATCTATACTTATACTTTGGGACATGTGCTTTTTTTTTTTTAAACATCTTTTTATTAAGTTTTACATTCGAATTCCAACTTACAGCCATAGATATCTTGTCGCGTCTACAAACATCAGCATCTGCAGTGTACTCAGCATGCAAGATAGGAGAAAATGTAGGAGAACCTGTACTATTCATGCGGTTCGGCACGTTCCACAAAATCAAATTTCGACAATAAGTCTGTCAAAGGTGGTGGTCAGGTCGGAATGATCACATTCTAGCAACTAATCATATTTAAAACATGAAACTTGATAATAAGAGCGTCTATTGACAAAAGGCAGGCAGTGTATATACTGGTCAAGTTCATCTGGTGCAAGCAGGTCTTGTATACATTCTCTGGGATTTAATGAGGTTATAAAGGCCATCTAGGCATCGCCAAGTGTGGTTACTGACTGTCGCCTTTAGCTATGGTTCGGCTGTGGGCTGTTTTTATTTATGTATAGTGGCATTGGGGTAGCTTGTGGTGACTCAGGGGAGCAGTCTCCCACTCTTGTACTACCTACGACCACAGGTCCGCTATAGGGCGGTGCCTCACCCCTCTTTTTCCCTCCTCGATTTATGCGCTTTCTTTCGCCCGGGCCCAAGATGTGACATCATTTTCCCAGTGCAGGATACCAGGGCCGCTATGGGATTTCCATCGTAGAGCTATTCTCCTTCTAGCCAACACTAGAGATAGATCTATGAATCGGTTTCCCACTTTCTTCGGATTTGGCCTAGGGAGCAAGCCCAGAACACATGCCTCCATTGTGTAAGAAATAGTGCATGCAAGTACCTTATGCAATGACTCAAAGACATGATGCCAGTATTCCGATAGGGATGGGTAGTTCCATACCATGTTTTTGAAGTCAGCGTATGGCTGTGCACAGTGCGGGCATTGTTTGTCAGCGCTGCCACACATTATGTTGAGTCTGTGTGGTGTGAGATAATATCACAACCAAAGAAGGGGGAGTAGAGGTAGGATATAATGGGGACCTTTCCCCCACAATTCTATGCAAATAATCAACAAAGGTACCATCGGAGCCACGGAGGAGTACGGTCAGGTCTACAGAGAGGGAGTAGCCTTGACCGAGGTTTGACTACAGGCGTCCCCTCTTTAATCTCCACGATGGGCTCATGTGGCCCAATGATGGTTGCATTTTATGTATTTTTTGATTTAACACAGATCAATTAGGTGCTGTATGTTTAATTTGTATTTTTATTACTATTGTGTTTATTACAACACTAGGAGTGGGAACATCATTTCTCCTTTCTAGGTCCTGATGAAATGCCTTGGGGCTAGGCATGAAACTAGTTGACCATCAAGAGAAACCCTAGGTAATCACGCCTAGAACGTTTCCACATGTCCCCAGATTTTAGCATACCAATTTAGGGGTAGGAAATCAAATTTGTTTTATGAACTCACTAATTTGGTATTTAAAAAAATATTTTTGCTTCTTTTTTAATTTTTGTAAAAAACCCACTCCCTTCTGATTCATCACTAATGGCTAGGTGTATAAGGACACCCCCAATTTTTACAAAACTAGTGCTCCCACGTATCCGTAGGTCGTAGCACACCCCTGTCCATAGAGGGCAGGGATGGACCCTATGATGAAGCATGCCACCAAGGGGAAACCCGGGTGGGTGAGGGTTTTATGAAAAATAAAATAATTTCTTTTGAGCTGTTTTCTCTGCAAGGAGATTTATTTTCCTTCCCCTACTTCCCCTTCTTTGAGAGGGTACCTTTGTTGGTGTGAGAAGTCATATGTAGGATGTTGAATTGGGTGTATTTGAAGCTGGCATTTCTGGAGATCATCTTGGGTAATCGCAGCGCCTGTTTCCATTCTGCCACAGAAATGGTACGCTCTATAGTGGACTCCCACTTCTGTTGTAGCATGGGTAGTTGGTTCCCTGCCATGTCTCTCAGGGGGCGGTACAGCCATTTAATTAAATGTCTTGCCGATCCCAGTGTAATCATGGCCTACAAGAGTCCGTGAGTCTTTGGTTCGTGTGTGCCCGCTCCTCATAGAGACTAGAAGGTTTTCAGCATCCCATAATAATTCAAAAGGTCGTACTGGGATATCAACTCCTCTAGGGGATCAGTGTTCCCTCCATGGTGGGGAGCTTGAGGGAGCGCCAGAATGCCACCACTGACTTAAGTGAGCGAAGGGCTGGGTTCAGGTTGCCCTCCAGGAGGTCTCTTTGTTCATGAAATATTTGAATACCTAAGTATCTGAAAGACCGGGGGTATCAGTTAGTGCCCGTCTGGAGCGACGGGGGCGGCAGGAGGCTGTAGGGTTCAGTGGAAAGACATGCGTCTTACGTTGGTTTACTTTCAGACCAATTAATGTAGTATAATAATTTAAAATATCCATTGCATCTCTTATCCCCCTATCGCTCACTCTCTGCTCTGAACTGCACAGATAGTGGCTCCATAGCCAGGGCGAATAGAAAGGGCGACAGAGGAGATCCCTGTCTGGTTCCCCTGTATATCCCATAGGAGCTTGAGATTGTACCTCCTGTCTTAACTCTAGCCGTGGGGGAAATGTAGAGCAGCTTGACCCACCTAATCCATCCATCACCCAGCCCCATAGCATACATTACCGTCAACAGGAAGTCCCACTGCAAGGAGTCGAAAGCTTTTTCAAGATTCACCACCATGACCACTGCGTTTGGGTAGTTCGAGAGTTCTCGGTGGAACAGTGCATAATGCAGTTGTCTGAGTCTCCCGGACATGGTTCTGGTTGGGATGAACCCGTACTGGTCTAGGTGGACTAGTGTGCGCATGTGCGGAAGCAGTCTGCTGGCTAATATTTTGCTTAAGATTTTGAAGTCCATATTTAACATGGAAAGTCGTCTGAATTCTGTGACCCTAGGGGTGTCAACTTTAGTCTTAGTGATGGACACCACCAGCGTCTCTCTAGTTGTTGTTGGCAAGTGGCCAAGGTCCAGTGAGTCAGCATATAGCCTCTCAAGGTAGGGCGCCAGCTTAGCACTATATGTCGCATAAAATTCAGCAGGGAGGCCATCTGGGCCTGAGGTCTTCCCTTTTGCCATATCCTTCATGTGAGACCGGCCTTGTGGCGTGGACCCTCCCGACCAGTAAGCAACCCTGCAACCACACCTGATCCCCGATATCACAGACTTCCGGCCCCCATGGCCCAACAAACCCGATAGCCGGCCGGGATCCCAGCAAAACCCAAGACACTACCACGCATGCCCGGCCGAGGGAGAGAGAAATCCCCAAGCCAGACCGGGAGACGCCGTCTCTGTCACACCTCTGATCTCCTCCCCAAGGAGGGTTTCGATCGGCCACCAGGCCCCCGGTGAGCGGGTGCCTCGCATGCTGGGGGCGTCTGGGGTCCCTCCCAGACCAACCTGAACGGATCAAAGGGCCGAGCGGCAGGAAATCCCGACACACCGCCCCCAGGCACCACAACCCCTCTCTGCGAGGACTCCGGACTTCAAAGAGGAGGGGGAGTATAACAAGGGGTGCTGAAGGGACAGGCGGCAGAGAAGACCTGGACCTACGAGAGCCCTGATGACCTGGTCGCGGCTCGATCGATCTCTGAACCCAAGGACGCTACCTGACCCACGAAACCATCTGAGCCCTGCTGACGCTGTTGCGGCTCCCCAAACTCTGAAACCATCTGAGCCCTGCTGACGCTGTCGCGGCTCCCCGAACTCTGAAACCATCTGAGCCCTGCTGACGCTGTCGCGGCCCCCCGAACTCTGAAACCATCTGAGCCCTGCTGACGCTGTCGCGGCTCCCCGAACTCTGAACCATCTGAGCCCTGCTGACGCTGTCGCGGCTCCCCGAACTCTGAACCATCTGAGCCCTGCTGACGCTGTCGCGGCTCCCCGAACGCCGAACCATCTGAGCCCTGCTGACGCCATCGCGGCTCCCGAGAATCTGAAACCGCCTGTGCCTGCTGAGAGACCCGCGGCGCTCCCCTCCAGGAGAATCGGCGGAGATTGCTGAGTGAACCCAAATCCCCCAGCTCGAGGATTGAGAGCTGTGCGAAGGATACTCCGCAGAGACACTGAACTTAAAGACTGTCCCGCTACCCCAATACCCCCATCACAAAACCGCCGCCGCTTGTGGCATTGATTCAACAGCTGCATCTCGGATCATAAAGATCCCCTGAAACTATCGATAAAGTATACTGTCCTACTAAGAACTACTGTGTGGTGTCCCTCTGTCAAATAGTGTAAGCTCAGCGTGTTCGATCCTAGGAACGAGACCCTTCCAGGAAGGGCCTCCCCGCCATTGCTCGGCCTAACTCTGGGAGAGGTGGGTCAAAGGGTGGTCAGGAACGTATTCCGAAGCCCCCCGGAGAACGCCCTTCTAACACTTCATTGCCCCCTAATTTCTTGCACACTGCTAGCGTCTCCCAGGTCTTTCTGGGCTCCAGTGACAATACGTTGTAGTTGGACAATTGTCCAGATAGTCTTGGTTTTGGTCCCCCGATATGCTTCGCAGACGTTCATAGAAGTATTTGTAATAGTGTAAGAAGCAGGTAATAATTGTTTTAGGGGAATAGGTTGTAGCTCCATCTGCATCCTGCAGCCTAGTAATGGGGGATCCCCTATTCTCGGGCTGAATATACCACGCTAGCAGGCTTCCTGATTTCCCACCTTCAGTATGCTGTTTCTTCTGGTAGTCCTTGCGATCTATGGTTCACAGTCTGTCCAGTGTTTTGTTGCAGGTACTCTTGGCTGTGGATAGTTGCGTGTGGGTGTTTTTCTGCGCCCCTAGTCTGAGTTCAAGCGCGTTGATCGCAGTGTCCAGTTTTCGGAGTTCATTCACTATCTCCCTCCTAGCACCCACTGTCGCCACCATACAGTGTCCCCTGATGATCACCTTGAAGGCGTCCCATTCCATAGAGCGAGGAACTGGCCTTACCCTGGTTTCATGAGAAATAGTTGGTTTTGGAGGTATGCAGGGATTGTTGGAAGCATGTATCTTCCAGCATGGTAGCATCTAGTGTGGATAGCTGACGTTTTGGCAGTGGTGGAGAATGTCAGGAGTAGGGGGCTATGGTCTGACAGTGTGCGTCCCAAATATTCAGTGTCTGTTATTTGTGTACTAATGTGGGATGAACAAAGGGACATATCCAACCTGGTATGCAAATGGTATAGGGGGGAATAGAATGAATAGTCCCTAACTTGTTTGTGATGCAGTCTCCATATATCCACTAAGTCCCAGTGCTTTATCCAGGTTCGGAGGGTTTTCGCCTTGTAGTTGGCCAGTGTACCATGCAGTGGTGGGGTGGATCTATCGATGGTGGTGTCTGCCACGCAATTGAAGCCCCGCCCCAAAACTATGTCCTGTGTGACTATTTCTGCAAGCGGGTTGGAGAGTTTGCAAATAAACTGTTGTTGTTCTTGGTTAAGGGTGTAGATGCTGCCCACTGTTATCTCTTTTCCAAGTAACCTCCCCTTGATCAACACATATTGGCTCTCGGGATCAATTAGGGTTTGTACCAGTATGACATAGTGTACAGGTGGCCTCTCCATCGTCGCCGGGCACTTTGTGCCTTTTCTAGACTTTATAACAACAAAAGAGCGAGAAAAGAGGGAATTACTAGGGCAGCACGAGGAGAAACCTCTTTATTTAAAAGAACCCTCACTCACCAACCTAGTTGGTGACATACTTCATCATTGGGTTCCCACCAGAGGGACCGAATGTCCTCTTGATGTGCTACGACGCCTGTATTACAGCGGAGCGTTTTTTTTTGGGGGGTGGTGTAAGTGTAAGGGTAGTGCAGGTTAAAAGATCGCTGGTTTTATCCCAAAGTAATTTTAATGGTGGAAAACCAGTGATCGTTTAAAACGAGTGAGACGGATGTGAGCTGGCTGGTTAGGTTTACCAGGATAGTCCAATTTAATCAATGAAGTGAAAGTTGGTCAACATGTTTCTACTTATGGATGCACTTTTAGCTAAGCATTCTTCAGGACCAGGATCCCCACTGTGGTATACGCACGCTAAGGCGTATCCTAACCTGTGGGAGTTGTGTGGAAGGCAAAACTCACGGTTTTGCCATTGCGTCCTTGTGGGATTTCCAAAAAGCCACTGTACTCTGAAAAAGAGAGAACAAACATGATAAACACATGACTACTGCGTGAAAACTGTGATATTCCTCATCAGATGCAACATAGGATTAAAGTACTAAAACACCTCGTGCTTGAAGTAGTCTGGGTTCATTGTGCAACCCAAAACACGTGTGGCCTTATCTCAGGCAAACGTGTCACACAAACATCCACTCCGTGTAATTTTGTTGACGGAGGGGTCAAAACACGCGTGACCTTAACTCAGGCAAACGTGTCACACAAGCTGCCACTTCGTGTAATTGTGTGGATGGAGGGGTCCTAAGTATGGGTCAATACCAGTACAAATTCGACACCATTCAGATGCAGTGTAGTTAAAGCCATTGCTTATTTGAAAGTAAGTTGCTCAGTGTTAGTGCCCTGTCACAGCGCTGGACGCACGCGCTGTGAAATGGTGGATTAAAAGAATCGTAAAAGCATGGAGAACTCGGCGCTTACGTGAAGGCGTTATTGGCTTCACATCATGGGTTCCGGGAGGGGCTTAAAGCTACCTGTAAAAACTGTGTAAAGACAGAATAAGGGTCAAAACTAGCGTGTACCTAATGGCAGAGGTAGCCACCCACCCTAGCAACCCAATTCACTTACTTTTTGTATTGTACTCTCCCTCACAAGACCTGCCTGTTGCCTGCCACGGACCCGAATGTTACCGCTACACCGTGGCACCGGTCTTCTAGAGTCAGGTGGGTTACTTGGAGCATGATTATCTGTGCTCCCCTACACCTAAAAAAGCTGAGTATGTTATGATGTTTCTCTGGTGAGCCCATGCCTCTAACATTCCAAGTAAGGAACTTTATCCCACTAGGGCCTACGTTTGCACTTGCCGTGTTATCTTCATGTCATGACTTGAATGCCATGTCCGGATTTGATTATGCCTTATCGCCTGTACACTCGTTTGAACTTTAGAAAAACAACAACTCCCCAACCCAAGGGCAGCAGCGCAACCACTAGCTGCTCAAATCTGTAAACCGAACAAGACATAGAGTCGAAACGCCACCTCTGGGTCGCTAGGCGAGGCATTCTGTAGAGGGGTGGATGTAGAGTGTAGGTGGGATAGGAGCGTCTCGTCCCAACTCCACTGTGTGGTTGCACTCCCAAGCAGTGTTTCTCAGTCCCGAGTTCACGACCACAGTCTGTGGCGCTCCCACTGCTGGGGCAGACCATGGTCTTTCATCTGTTGCGGAGGGTGTTCTTGGGGAGTGTGGAACATATACCAGTTTCATGGTTGCCCAGGGGGTCCGCCTCAGTTAGGCTATGTCGTCCACAGATTCTGGGGTGAGCTTCAGCAGCTGGGGATTTGTTTCAAGGGAGTCCCCAAATTTGGCCGATGCATCGACGGATCTAGCCGATGTCTCTGAGGCTTTGTCCTGATGCAATGGTGAGATGATTTGCGCTACTGCTTGCAGCGCAGCTTGTCTGTCCTGGTATGTTTGCAAGGCTGTGGGCTTTAGTGTTTGAGCTATCGTCTGACTACGCTTCGGCCTTTTCCTGTGTGGCTGTGGTCCTGTTTCTGATCGCAGGGGCCTCTTACGCAGTGGCGTGCCTTCTTGTATGCTTCCATCCAGGTCCACACTTCCTCCGCAGTATCACAAAAGTATGAGGCACTGGCACCATCCAGCATGATTTTCAGCTTGGCCGGGAATATTAAGGAGTATTGTAACCCTGCATCCCTGAGGACTTTTCTAGCTTCAAAAAAGGATGCCCGCCGGGCCTGCACCTTAGCGGTAAAGTCTGGGAATATTGATATCTTACTGTTTTCGATCACATACGGGCCATGTGTACTGGAGTGCCAAAGAATTGTGTCTCGGTCTTTAAAATGGAGAAGCCTGGTGATCACAGGTCGAGGAGGTTCCCCCAGAGCTGGTGGGCGACCTGCTACCCTGTGTGCCCTATTCAGGGTGAAGAATTGAGAAAGGAGTTCCGGAGCCACAATGGAGCACATCCATGTGTCTAGAAATTCGACCATGTTGGGCCATTCTGCTCTTTCCGGTATGCCTATGAGTCTGATGTTGTTCTTGCGATTGCGGCCTTCTGCGTCTTCCGCCTATCATTCGAGGATCGCCGCTAAAGTATGGAGTTCATCGAGCCTAACAGCGTGTGACTTTTGTTCTGGTTGCAGGTCGGTTAATGCGGATTCAGTTTCCCGAACTCTGTCTGCCAGCTTCCGATGTTCTGCCTGCAGTAGGCTCAGGCCCACCGAAACTGTCCCAATGTCTTGCTGTAATGCGCTTTTGGTATCAGCAATGGCAGCCAATACCCTGTCCAGGTGCGAGTGTAGGAAGTCATCTTCACCGATGGCCTCACCGACCCCCCCCTCCTGTGCAGCGGGTAACGGTTCCCTGGTAACAGGCTGGGTGTCCCAGTGTTTCTGTTTCGGCTTAGGCATCTTGTCCTCAGATAAGCCCCTCGTGCCACATACTGCGACCAGGGCAGTTGTGAGAGAGTCAGGGCTCGTGCTGTAGGAGTTGTCCACCAAGTGCCTATGTATACAGCGTGGTGCTGACTGTCCTCTAGGGGCGCCGAGCCCCTGGGTCTCAATATCTGCTTGTGTAGCTACAGGGGGGTGTACTTCTCCCATGTCTTCGCTCTCGGTCGAGCCGTTCCAACACTCGTGATCGGGATCTGCAGGGTTGCCGGCAACTGGGACAGGGCCACTTGGTATCTATATTCTCTGCGAGGCCACAAGTCCTCAGTCCCTCGTCACATCTATGAGCTTCCCTGGTTCTAGTGCGGGGGAAACCCAATTGGCACCGCTTCTGGGGACTGGTCAGCTCCCCCACTGCCTCACCCACTCTTGTCGCTCTTGGACCCCTTCTTTTTGGGTTCTCCTGTCTGTTAGGCCCGACCAGGTGTTTCTCTTGTCTTTTTAGTGGGCCGCCAGCCTTTCCAAGAGTCCGATCTCAGCTCGAGCCATCTACGAGGCAGTGTCAGGGGCCGCTCCCCATGGCCTCTTCCTCGCCTTCTGGTCTCCCCTTATGACCGGGCGGGGCGCCGGTGCCTCCCAGCGGCCTCCCCATCCCATGGCTGGGTTGCTTCCAGCTGCACACCCTCCTGCTCCCAGTGTAGTGCACTCACCAGGGTGGGCTTCAGCTTTGTCACGAGAGTGGTTCCAGGGAAGATCACCACTGTTGCTCGTTTAGGGGTTTCCCTGTGGTCCTGTTTCACCGCGGCCTCGATCGGGGTCTGCCGCGTCACCTTCCAGGGCCTTGCCGGATCTCTCTGACCGCGACTCTGTCTTAACTCACTGCCGGCCCCCGTGGTCTCAATCTCAGCGGGCGCCTTTGTGCGCCATCAGCAGAGTCCTCCTCTATGGAACGGCAGCCACCCCTGCCATTCAGCGTGATAGGGAACCCCCCGACAAGGCCGCTGATATCACCAAGTGGCCTGCGTGTTTCATTCCTTCATGTGCGCCGGGGTCACGCCTCGCTCTCCTTCTGCGCGCCTGCGGCCTCGGCAGCGTTGGACACTCAGATGTGTTCTCCCCACTCCTAAGCACTGCGGGGTGATCAACTCGATTGCTCAGGGCCGCCGTATGCCGGCGTCAGGACAGGATATTTAATGGGCCGGGACGCAGAGCCGCACTCAGACGTCCGCCATGCTTGGGATCTTGGCCATGCCCCCTTGGGACATGTGCTTGATAGGGATTTAAGTGCAGGTTGACTTTTTGTGCGGAGATATTTATGCAAAGTCTGTTTTCGAGTTTTTGTTTTTGGAAAGGATGTTTTCCAGTGACACAGTACACTAAAAACTTCAAACACCACAGTGCCCTGCATGGTGCCTGCTAGGAGATGGTACCCCTCCCCCAGGGGCTTGCAGCAGTGGCCTATCCCAGCCTAGGCATTACCTTCTTAAAGAAAGGGATGAGCTTGGCATTGGAGGTGGGGTGGTGATGCTGCTAACACTACTGATGGGAGGAATGGGGCTGCACCCACCTCTCGGCCTCCTCCTCTTCTTCTAGCTCAAGGGGTTGGAGATCGTCCCTCAAATTGGTTATATCCAGAGGGCCTGGGGGAGGCGTGAGGGAGGGAGAAAAGGAGCAAATGGGGCTGTGTGGGAAATGTTTGATGAAGTTTAATTGGTGGCAGGGTGAGGGGGAAGATGAAAGATAGGAAGAAAGTGATTTGGTAAAGAAAGATGGAGGTGAAGAGTAGAAGAAGGAAGGAAAGAGTGAAAGGAAGCAAGAGATGCGTGAAGGGAGGATGGGCAAAAGGTGTCAGCGACAGGTAGGGGAGAGAAGGGACAGCATGGCACGGGATATAAATTAATGGCGACGGGTGCAAAAGCACTATAAATAACAGGCAGTGAAGGGCGGGAGACAGAGCCCCCTGATCATAGGCTGTTTTATTAACAACAACAACACTACCACCAATACCTCCACCACTACCAGTACCACCACTACCAGTAACACCAACACCAGTACCACCACTACCACCAGTCCCACCACCACCAGTCCCACCACTACCACCAGTACCACCAGTACCAGTACCACCACCACCACCACCACCACTACCAGTACCACCACCACTACCAGTACCACCACCACCACTACTACCACCAGTGCCACCACCAACAGTACCACCAGTACCACAAGTATCAGAACCACCACTACCAGTACACTCACCAACAGTACCACCACCACCACTACCTCCACCACCAGTACCGCCAGTACCACCACCATCACCAGTACCACCACCATCACCAGTTCACCACCAGTACCACTGCCACCAGTAGCACCACCAGTACCACCATTACCACCACCAGTACCACCAGTACCACCACGAGTACCTCCAGTACCACAACCACCAGTCCCACCACCAGTAACACACCAGTACCACCACCACCAGTACTACCACCAGTACCACCACCAGTCCCACCACCAGTATCACCACACCACTACCAGCACCATCACCAGTACCACCACCAGTACCACCACCACCAGTACCAGCATTGGTACCACCAGTACCACCACCAGTACCACCCCCACCACCTCTTCCACCCCCAGTACCACCACTACCACCAGTACCACCATCAGTACCACCACCAGTAACACCACCACCAGTACCACCACCAGTACAACCACCACCACCACCAGTACCACCACCAGTACCGCCACCACCAGTACCACCACCAGTACCACCACCAGTACCACCACTACCACCAGTACTACCACCACCAGTACCACCACCACCAGTACCACCAGTACTACCACCACCAGTACCACCACCTGTCCCATCAGTACCACCACCACCACCAGTGCCACCACCAGTGCCACCACCAGTCCCACCACCACCATCAGTCCCACCATTACCACCACCAGTACCACTGCCACCATCAATACCACCACCAGCAGTACCACCACCACCACCAGTACTACCAGTACCACCACCACCACCTGTACCACCACCACCACCCCCAGCACCACCACCAGTACCACCACACCCAGTACCAGTAGCATCAGTACAAGTACCACCACCATACCACCACCACTAATACAACCAGTACCAGTACCAGTACCAACACCAGTATCAGTACCACCAATACCACTAGTACCACCACCAATACCACCAGTACCACCACCAGGTTCCAGTACCACCACTAATACCATCACTACCACAACCTATACCACCACCACCAGTGCCACCAGTACCAGTACCATCACCACCAGTAACACCATCACCATCACCACTACTACCAGTACCACCACTACCAGTACCACCACTACCAGTACCACCACCACTACTACCACCAGCACTACCAGTACCACCACTACCAGTACCACTACCACCACCAATACCACCACTACCACCACCACTACCAGTACCACCACCACCACCACTACCACCACTTCCACCATCACCACCACCACCACCGCCAGTGCCACCACCAGTACCGCCACCACCAGTACCAGTACCACCACCAGTTCCACCACCACCAGTAGTACCACCACCACCACTAGTCTCACCACTACCAGTCCCATCACCACCAGTACCACCACAACCAGTACCAGTACCACCAGTACAAGTACCACCACCAGGACAACCACCACTAGTACCACCAGTACCACCACCACCAGTACCAATACCACCACTAGTACCACCAGTACCACCACCACCAGTACCAATACCACCACCAGTACCATCAGTACCACCACCACCAGTACCACAACCACCAGTACCACCACCCACCAGTACCACCACCACCAGTACCACCAGTACCACCACCACCACCAGCAGTACACCACCAGTACCACCACCAGTACCATCACCACCAGTACCACTACCAGTACCACCACCACACCAGTACCACCACCACCAGTACCATCACCACCAGTACCACCACCAGTGCCACCAGTACCACCACCACCAGTACCATCAGTACCACCACCAGTACCACCACCACTAGTACCACCACCAGTACTACCACCACCACCACCAGTACCACCACCACCACTACCACCACCAGTACCACAAGTACCACCACCAGTACCACCAATCCCACCAGTTCCAGTACCATCACCAATACCACCAGTCTCACCACCAATAGCACCAGTACCACCACCAATACCACCAGTACCAGTATCACCACCAATACCACCAGTTCCAGTACCACCACCAAAACCACCAGTACCATTATCGATACCAGTACCACCACCACCACCACCAGTACCAGTACCACCATTACCACCAGTACTACTACCACCAGTACCACCACCATCACTACCCGTACCACTACCACTACCCATACCACCACCACCAATACCACCACCACCAACACCACCACCACCACCCCAATACCACCACCACCACTACTAATACCACAACAACTACCTCAGCGCCTCTCGCTCACTAGTAATAGCAGGGGCACTGTACGAGGCCGGAGCTGCAGCCAAAACAATCCCTCCATGCGTACCATAAAGCACAGCCTGCCCTGCACCCAAAGGTGAAGCCAGGGCCCTACTACAGCTGGAGTGTTTTTTATTAGGCCAAAGATAGCAATGACATTACACAATGCCACACTGCACACTCAAATCACGGAAAGGGCAGGAAATAGCCTCCCCCTGCTCTTCCTCCTGAGCTGCGATAGTGTAATCACAGTGCGACAGGTGTTGGAGCGCTTTGTTAGTGTTTATAGCTCAGATCATGTGTAACTCACTTCACACTTTGTGTCTGTGTAATTTACAACACTTACACATCTTCTTCACTGCACTCTTTATCACTATCAGTACCACCACCAATAATACCACCACTACCACAACCTATACCACCAGTGCCACCAGTACCAGTACCACCACCACCTGTACCACCACTACCACCACCACCACCACTACTACCAGTACCACCACTACCAGTACCACCACCACCAGTACCACCACCACCACTACCAGTACCACCACCACCACTACCACCAGCACTACCAGTACCACCACTACCAGTACCACCACTACCAGTACCACTAGCACCACCACTACCAGCACCACCTCTACCAGTACCTCCACCACCAACACCACTACCAGTACCACCACCAGTACCACCACCACCAGTACCAGTGCCAGTACCACCACCACCAGTACTACCACCAGTACCACTACCACCACTAGTCTCACCACCACCAGACCCATCACCACCAGTACCACCACCACCAGTACCACCACAGTACCACCACCAGTACCACCAGTCCCACCACCACCAGTACAACCACCAGTCCCAGCACCAGGACCACCACCACTAGTACCACCAGTACCACCACCACCCGTGCCACCACTACCACCACCCGTACCACCACCAGTACCAGTACCACCACCAGTACTACCACCACCAGTACCACCACCACCAACAATACCACCACCAGTACCACCACCACCAGTACCACTACCAGTACCACCACCACACCAGTACCACCACCACCACTACCAGTACCACCACCACCACTACCACCAGCACTACCAGTACCACCACTACCAGTACCACCACTACCAGTACCACTAGCACCACCACTACCAGTCAGTCAGTCAGTCAATTATCTTTATTCGATTATTAAAAATCATAAAAGAACGAGCAAAAATACATATCACCATTTCATCTGATCACAAAATATTACATACAATTAAACCAAAAAACACTAAATTTTTACAATAAAACATGCATAAATATTTAAAAAAGATAAAAAGAAGGGTTTGTTAAAACACAACGCATTCAGAGAAAGGAGTAAAAAGAGAGGAAATTCATTTTTCAGAGATAAAGTGCCTATGCCTTGTACGATGCTTATTTAAGCGTGCTCCTGCAACTAGAAAACTAGCGACAGAAAAAGCTACTTTCGTATCAGAAAGAAGTTGCAAAAACATCAAAGCTGGTTTTACCTGAATAAAGCCCTGATTGCGTAGAATAGGGAGCAAATATCTTTTTCTAATCTCAGTATAATGACCACAGAACATGACGAAATGCATCGTGTCCTGTGTTGAAAAATGATCACAGTCACATGGTTCAGCGTCATCAGGCCTAGACCAGGTTCTGAAATTCCCCAATATAAAATGAATTAAATCAAATCGGAATCTCGTTAGGAGAAAGCGGTGGTAAGGTTTTGTTACCGAAAAAAGGTATGTTTCCATTCCAGGAACAGAGGAAAGCATACAGTGTTTCCTCACCATGTTTTTTTTTAGCTCTACTGCTTCCCTCTCCAGGGCATATAAATTTGTCAGAGTGTTTTTGACTAAATTTAAATCTTCATAGGTTATACCATCTGGGGATGAGAAGAGCTCCGGGCGGCCTGCTAAAATAAGCTGGGTTTTCACGTATCTTAGCCATGGGATGTTAAGGGCCCTGTCCAGGGCTAGGCAGTCTTTTAAAATAATGTGATTTAGTGTAAGCTCCTGGTTAAGCCAGGTTTTTAACCAGCCAATCACTGGGGCTAATTTTAGAGTGTCAGATATATAGCCCAAGCCTACCTCTGTGTGCAATGCAAAGGTCGGGGTTGATTGGGGAACAGAAAGCAGAGATCTCAAAAATTTGTTCTCTACGTTCTGTATTTTGATAGAGCTAGTGTATCCCCAAACAACGGAGCCATACTGAGCGACTGACAGACATTTTGCTTTATAGACTTTAATTATACTTTCCATGGGACGGGCACCCAGTTTTTTGGCAAAGCCTAGCAGCCCTGCGGCCGCTCTAGCAACAGCGCTGCTTTTGACCAAATGCTGGGGGCCCCAGGTACCCTTTTCATCGAAAATCACCCCTAGGTATGGAAAGGAAGGGACTCTCTTAACCTCCTTCCCTGCGCAATAGAATGTTAACAACTTTTTTTTTCTACCTGCGGATCCAGCAATCATTACATGTGATTTTTCTGTGTTAATTTTCATGTCCATAGATGACATAAAAGCTCCAAAAGATAAAAGAAGTTTATTCAGCGCAACTCCAGAGCGTGCTAAAAGAACAGCGTCATCCGCGTACAGGAGGACGGGTATCTTTGTCTCGCCTGCACGCGGAATGTCACTATGTGATGTTATCATTTCTGCCTCGAGGTCATTAATATATAGAATAAAAAGGAGGGGGGCAAGTATACACCCTTGCCTAACCCCCCTCTCTGACCTAAAATGACAAGTACATCTTCCTTCCCTAGTAACTCTAACTGAGGTCATAAGATCCCTATGTAACTCAGCTAAGTAATCGACCAAGGGGGGATCAAAGCCCATGGCCAAAAGGATCCCCCACAGCCTTGACCTGTTAACCAGGTCAAAAGCTGAGGAGAGGTCCATAAAGGCCATGTACAAAGAGCCGCCCCTGGCGACCACATATTTATTTAAAATTAATTCTAGGTTTAGGCACTGATCTAAGGTTCCTCTATTGGCTCTAAAGCCATATTGTGCGTTAGATAAAATACCCTTACTTTCTAAAATCAAGGTTAATCTACCTAGGAGGACTCTCCCCAGAATTTTAACACTCGAGTCAATGAGAGAGATTGGCCTATAGCAAGCCGGATCTGTCCTCTGTCCTTTCTTAAAGATTGGCACAATGGTCGAAGTTGCCCAGGTAGAGGGGAAAATAAATTCCCTTGTGGCATTAAAAATATTAGTTAAAATCTTTGAGCTAAGTTCGGGGGCGGTCTTAAAAAAGTCTGCAGGTACCCCATCTGGCCCCGGTGCCTTTTTACAGAGTGTATCTTTAATTGCTTGTTTCACCTCATCCTGAGTGAAGGGAGAGATACGAGTTAATGGTTTTGGTAGGGTTTCTTCACATTCAGTAGTAGTATGAATTTGACTATAAATATTACTAAAATGTGTTACCCACTGTTCATCTGGGATAATACAGTCAGCTCTCTGGTTATCTAGTCCCACAAAATACGGGTGATTTATAACTGCCCAGAATTTAGCACTATCTTTCTGTATCTCGGGCAGTAACAAATCATTCCAGGCCTCGTCTTTTATCTCAGATTTCCTCTTCCTAATAGCTAAGTTATAATGTTTCCTCAGTGACGCTATCAACACTCTGTCTCTAGGTTTACACTTTAGGGCTTTAAGAAGAGTTGAATGGGCCTTAGAACAGTTTGCGTCAAACCATTTGGGGCCCTTGAGTTTATTAGACTTTGCCTTTATGGTCAAATCTAAGTTAACTTGATGGCAAATAACACTAAAGGCCTCGACCAAAGTAACACTCGGGTTTTTGTCATCTAAACAGATGGCAATTTCACCGGCAACTTTGGCCGTGGTTTCCTGTAAGAAAGTTATTGGAGTAACTTGGCCCCATTTAAGCCTCCGGTTTTGGTCTCTTAGCACAAGATCTGTCGCACACAATGTGTCCGTCTTCCTGTTTCCCAGGACTCCTTGAGATAAAACCTCTAAAATCACAGGATGGTGGTCACTAAAAACAGAAGTTTCTACCTTATAAACAAATATTTCAGGTAGAACTTTTGAAGAAACAAAAATATAATAAATAATAGTGTCAGAATCATTGCCCACATATGTTGGTAACCTCAAATCATTTGAGCAGGTACCAAATTCATAGAGGTTGAGGGTGGCCAAGAGCGATTCCAAAACCTCTCCGCTTGAAGTGTGTTCAAAATGCGGAGAGGAAGAATAAGGAAAGAATTTCTCAGTTTCTCTCTGGCAGCCTGCCTGGCAAGGATGAATATTAAAATCTCCCATAAGGATCACCTCATGCGTGTAACAACTGTTCTCAATAAGGGTGGATAAGAGATCCTCTAGGGATAACAAATGCTCGTTAGGGAATTGACTGGACGGGGAATTATAAAAATTAACAAGTAAAATGGAGTTACAATTTGATAAAGTCAGTTCGACCGCTAAGCAATTTTTTGATTTGGACTTAATATGTCTAGGTTTACCTTTGACGTCAAGTGAAATGTATACAGCCAAACCACCCCTTGCTCTTCCTGCTCTACTAGGAACTGCAGGTACAAAAAAATGAGAATAGCCGTCTAAGGCCAAGCAATCTAACGTTTCCCAAGTTTCCTGAAAAGCAAGGATGTCATAATTCCTAATTTTGTCCAACCAAATTTTATCTTTAAATTTGGGTCTTAGCCCCGCAATATTCCAGCTCATAAATCTGCAGGCCCTGGCTCCTGCAGAAGGCTGAGCTGATAAACCAAAAGCAGAAAGTGGTCCCTTTGCGTCATTAACGTGATTTGGCAAAAGTCAATCGTTGTGGTCCATAAAAGAAAGTGGCGCAAAGCGGTTAAGCAGTTCTAAAGGCTGTGTAACGGGGTTAAGCATAAAAGGTTGATGACGGTGAACTGAGACGTTATTCCTTAGATCTTGTTCCCAACTGGAGTGAAAATTCCAGTTGGTATTCCTCTCTGAAGCAGGAGTCCTTGGAAAAGATACGTTCCGCTGTTCCCCATAAAAAAATTTCAGAGTGAGGGGAACCACGGTGCCTTGTCTTCGTTGGGGAGGAAAGATATTTGCAAGAATGTTAGGAAGAACATGTTGATTTGAAAAGCTCACAGCCACACAGTCACCTTTAAATCTTTTTGGGCGGTTTCCCAGCCAAGGAACCCTAGTTACTGATTTAATTACGCTTGCTAGGTGATGCTGTCCCCCTGGAGCTAGCCGCACGTTTACGGTTAGCCAATGCAGGGCTTTGCTACGTAGTGAATTAGAACTTTCCACCGTACCTCTTTCCAGCGGAGGAACATTTGCGAGGACTAAGACCACAGGTGTGGCTTCAACAATGAATTGCAGTGGATCCGTTGTGAAAATTTCGGCTTGTACTTGTGTTTGTACTGGGGGAATGTTGGCCGGAGAAGTTGGATTTATTGGAGGACGTGGTAGCACGGGACCCTCAATGGGAGCGGTCAAAGATAATGGCGAAGGGTTCACTCCAAGCAGTTCAGTTCCTTCACCAGCCCCCAAATCGTCGTTTCCGGTGTTAACTCCCCTGGGATTATTGCCTAAAATAGTCACTAACGTAGTTATATTTTCAATGCCACTTGCAACTATATTTTGACAACCGCCCAGCTTCTTAACCTCTGCTTGCAATTTATCAATCTTGGATATGAGAGGTTTAACAATGGAGTTAATTTTAATCTCAATAAGGTCTACGATTTTATCGAGAAGGGCTTCTTCAGTAGGACAGGTAGAATAGCCCTCGACGTGAGTCATTTGTGTACATTTTGGAATGTTAGCCCTCTTCCATTTAGTCCCTGAGCGTAGCCCACCCCGCTTTAGAGGAATCTTAGTGCATTGTCGCTTGGGTCTGGCTACATGACCTATAGTGGATTGATCGAGAACAGACACCTGAGACTGTGTATCTTGATCTGAATCTATATTATTGTAGTTATCTGCATTGCCCTCAACGGGCAAGCCATCAGAAGCCGGGATTACATTATCCGGGGTGTCTGGTGTAACTTGGGAAGCAATGTCATCGATCGTGGCTGCAGTGAAAATGTCTTGCGTAAAAATTTCATCAGTCAAAGTAGTAACAAGTGTAGGTGGGGACAGGCAGAGCAAATCAGGAGATTTGCCTAGCCCCAATGACTCCCTCCTTTGCATATTGATCTTCTGTACGGTCTGAACTAGATAGTTGTTAATCTTGTTTTGTTGAACTCCAGCAATTTTTTTAGGCATGACTTACAATATAACACAAAATAGGGAAGACCACATAAACAAATGTACGTAAGATTGTATAGCACCACCACTACCAGCACCACCTCTACCAGTACCTCCACCACCAACACCACTACCAGTACCACCACCAGTACCACCACCACCAGTACCAGTGCCAGTACCACCACCACCAGTACTACCACCAGTACCACTACCACCACTAGTCTCACCACCACCAGACCCATCACCACCAGTACCACCACCACCAGTACCACCACAGTACCACCACCAGTACCACCTGTACCACCACCACCAGTACAACCACCAGTCCCAGCACCAGGACCACCACCACTAGTACCACCAGTACCACCACCACCCGTGCCACCACTACCACCACCCGTACCACCACCAGTACCAGTACCACCACCAGTACTACCACCACCCGTACCACCACCACCAACAATACCACCACCAGTACCACCAGTACCACTACCAGTACCACCACCACACCAGTACCACCACCACCAGTACCATCACCACCCGCACCAACACCGCCACCAGTACCACCACCACCAGTACAATCAGTACCACCACCACAACCAGTACCACCACCACCAGTACCATCACCAGTACTACCACCACCATCAGTACCACCACCAGTACCACCACTACCACCACCAGTACCACCACCACCAGTACCACCAATACCACCAGTTCCAGTACCACTACCAATTCCACCAGTGCCACCACCAGTAGCACCAGTACCACCACCAATACCAGCAGTACCAGTATCACCACTAATACCACCAGTTCCAGTACCACCACCAATACCACCAGTACCATCACCGATACCATTACCAATACCACCACCACCAATACCAATACCAGTACCACTTGTACCACTACCACCACCATCACTACCCATACCACTACCACTACCAGTACCACCACCACCAGTACCGCCACCACCAATACCACCACCACCAATACCACCACCGATACCACTAATACCACCAACACCACCATCACCACTAATACCACCACAACCACCTCCGCGCCTCTCACTCAGTAGGAATAGCAGGGACACTGTACGAGGCTGGAGCTGCAGCCGGAACCATCCCTCCATGTGTGCCATAAAGCACAGCCCGTCCTGCACCCAGAGGTAAAGCCAGGGCCCTACTATAGCTGGAGTGTTTCTTCTTAGGCCAAAGCAGTGCTTAATTTGTGCTGATGCTTTCCGGTGCTAAGCACCGGCACTTATTTCACAGGGTCGTGTCTATAGAATTGAGAGCCATGGGTATGCTCCAGAGGAGTGTTGCAGGTACTGACTTTTTAATGGTGGAGTTTCTTTCTTTGCTTGAGGCAGTGAATTACCTGTACAGAAAACTCCTGATATAGTCTGATTCGGTTGAGGTCACATAACTTCAATTGGTGAAATAAGCTGCAAGCTATCCCTCCCTCATCAGCGGGAAGTGTGATTTGCAACCAGTGCCTTAATTTGAGCTCTGGTTTCCGGTGCTCGAAGCGGTACTTCATTCTCAAAACCAGCACTTGTGACAGCTGCCACAAGGTGGCGCTGTCTGGCTAATTTATGATGACCACGACAACAGGTAACAATTAATTCAATAAACATTTAAATGACTATTATCTGCCTCCCAAGCCATTCTTATAGCTTTGGGGGCCTGAAATAGTCCGAATAGTCACACTTGTGGGAGTTTGCTGGCTAGTACTTGTGTTGTTTCTATCGTTGGCAGCATTGAAGGGGCTACATGTGTTGCAAGCTGCAGTGGCCTCCTGACGAGAGACCCAGCACTTATTATTTTACAAATTAAGCACTGGGCCAAAGATAGCAATGACATTACGCAATGCCACACTGCACACTTAAATCACGAAGAGGGCAGGAAATAGCCTCCCACCGCTCTTCCTCCTGAGCCGGTACAGTGTAAACACAGTGCGACAGGTGTGGGAGCGCTTTGTTAGTGTTTATAGCTCGGATCATATGTAACTCACTTCACACTTTGTGTCTGTGTAATTTACAACACTTACACATCTTCTTCACTGCACTATTTATCACTACTTTGAAGACGTCGCAGGCCGGTCTCTTCCTCTGATATTTACAATCTAACAACCGGTCGAGAAGGCCTTTATTGCAATGAAATAGGTCTCGCATTTGCGAGAGTTTAAGCTATTAGTATTGTAAATGAAAATGCCTTTTATTTATGTTTTAAAACCCAAAACTTAAATAATAGTCATTGTCATTTAAAATGGCAAAAGCTCAAACTCGCGTGAATGTGAGACCTATTGCATTGCAAATGCTTGTTATATATTGTCACCCAACTGCTCATCATTGTGTTAGAAAAACTAGAAATTTGTGTAGCATTGCACGTGTCTTGAAATAAAAAATAAAATAATTACACAGTAGTAAACCTTCCACAAGTGCTGGGAAATGGGTGAATCACTGACTTGAGAGTTTGTGAATGAACACTGACTTGAGAGCTTGTGAATGGACACTGACTTGAGAGTTTGTGAATGAACACTGACTTGAGAGTTTGTGAATGGACTCTGACTTGAGAGTTTGTGAATGAACACTGACTTGAGAGTTTGTGAATGGACTCTGACTTGAGAGTTTGTGAATGGACACTGACTTGAGAGCATGTGGGTGTTCATAGACTCCTTTCTGACCCTTACAATGGTTTGAGATTTGCTCCAAAGATGGAGTAAATCACCTTCTATAGGAAAGGGTCTCTTCGTTCGGAGAAATGTGTTTCCTGTGGAAAAAAAACGAAACGAAAAAATGCAATTATACATCAGGGCCGCCTTTCCCCAATAATGAACTGTACTGTAAGCACGATTACATATTGGAGATGGCAATGTGTAAAAATGTCATATGACATTACCAGTATACACTGCAACAGTCGCAGTAAAGTAGCAAATATTACCTGTTCGTGGTAGTACTACTACGGGTACAGATTTATTACTGTTTTTTACGAATCGGGCTCTTCAACTTTAGTACTACTAGGTAAATATTTTCCACTAGAGGTGATCTCCCTCACAGCTTAAGAAATTCCGTTTTACATCACGTTAATAGTGTGCCTTCAAAACAATTGTTGAAAACACAAAAGACTTGGCACAGCATTTTGCTGTTTTAGTTTTTTTTATTTTGACTTTGTTCAGTTGTTAATCTCAACTATTTTTATGCACCCATATCTCAGTCATCATATCCCGGACTGATCATGTTGGCATATTTAAATAGCCAGATATTGTGTTCTGTTTATCTCATTTGTGCTCTTTTTATTATGTTACTCACTTGTTCCTAAAACCGTTTTTTTAAAAAATTATTTACATGTATATGCTCTATTGCATATATTTTGCCGGATATTGTGTCCGTAATCCATTCTTTAATATCAATTTATTTTAAGGTCTTGAATTAAAAAAAAAATACATAGAGAAGTACAGACTCTAGTCACAGAAAAATACTTTTTTTTGTGGTTTTATTTACACTGCAGATGTATCTTTGTATTGGTCAGTCAGCAGAAATGCTGTTGCAAATGCTGTTGCAAAACTGCATGGCTTCTGTGCAATGTGATGGGATCTGGTCAGTGTATGTACTAATGTCTATATTTACCAAATGTGCGATATTCGCGTCCTGAATTTGTGGACCCTTGTTGTGGGAGGTAAATGAATGTTTGTATATTATGCAGCACAGGGTTCATTTAAAAATCTTAGTTAAGTGTCTTTTTTGGCTTGCAGTGGGAGTTTGTGTCGGCCCTGAGACAGGCCCAGCGGAAGGAGAATGCTCTGCCCATTGTGAACGCTGGCATGAGAGTCCGCTTCCAGGCGAACACTGACGTCATTGAAGACTTATGCATTTTCTATGGCGGGGTTGGAGTTACCACAGTGGGCGCCAGAAACACCTCCCAGAAGCTCATTGGAAGGTAGAATGGGCCAATGAGAGTTCATATCCTAACACACTGTGTTTTGCTTTTAAACATCTGAAAAAGCATGTTTTATTTTGATGTTATCTTTGGTGGAAATCCAAAGTGAACAAGCATTGGCATAGCCAATAGGTCTCGCCTTTGGGACCTTATAAGTGTTTAGCCATGCAACAGTTGCATAACTAAATACTTATAAGGTCCCAAAAGCAAGACCTATTGGCTATGCCAAGCGGCCGTGCGGCCGCGAAAGTGAAAGTGATCGCGGTCGCGATCACAATCAAACATCAAAGCGGCCGTGAAAGTGAAAGTATTCGGTAAAGCGCGTCGTGCGCGCCCGCGCACATGCACTGTAGCTACAGGCTGGCCTGGTAGCACTTTTTGGAGCCCTCTCAATAAGTCTCGCCAGACCAGCGCATGCGCTGGGTCAGGCGAGACCTAAAAATGAGGAAGAGGGATAACTGCATCTTTCCTTTACGTTAACAGGATAGGGAGGAGCCATTTGGGGCCTTCGCCTGTATATTTAGGAGGGTTTTCTATTTAGAAAATGAATTACATTATATATGTGAGATAAGTGAATTCTATGCACATGTGTGTTAGGCCCTCACAACATAAGGACTGGGACGAGGACGGACGAGTGTGTAACGGCTCTACCCATCTTAACTCATCCCAAATTGAAATTATTTTTTTCGTTTTTCTTCTCCTTTTACTTGCCTTTCCCCTGCTGCTCGTTTGCTGTCCTCATCAACCAGTAATTCGTGTGTGAAATGTGACTCATTCTTTTGCACTTCTATCCACATTTCTTTCATTACATTCACAAGCTTTTTTCAATTTCTAATTTAGAATAAATGCAAAAGTACTTGGCTTACCTTTCACTCCAGCAAGAGTCAACCCTAATTTTCTCATATCATGTTTTTTTTTAAAACTGTGTTTTATCTGGTTTCATAAAAACGACAAAGACTAAACATAGAGTGTGAGTGACTCAGTTTCACATAAATTATCCCAAGTATTATGAGGTACAGGCGTTTTTCAGAGATGGGTCACAACCCAGATGCCCGGTATTGAAAAACAAAAAGGTTCGTACACTGGGGTTACATCTTATTGTAAGAACCAAGATTACAAGCTAAACATCAATGAAGGACCAGAACACACACTCACTTGGTCGCTTTATATATAACAGTGTAGATTCCATTCAGGGAATATACTCCTCCTCCCTGGAGTAATCGGTACTGGAGTCCCCCTCCTCATTGGGCCCAAAGCATTATTTCCTCCACTGCCCCCTCATCAGTGAGTGACAAGCGCATGTGGTGCTCCTCCGCCGCCCCCCACTCTATGAGGTCTTTTAGCCACTGGGCCATCAGTGTCACCCTGGTGCGCAGCCACCCAATGGCTCCATGACCTTTGGAAAGGAGTAAAGCCACTGAGCGAGTTTGTAGGGGACATAACGTCACCTAGGTCTGCCCACAAGACCTAACAAACATACTATAGGTGTCAGGGGAATTCCAGTACAGTGGCATACTCAATCTTAGGTGCCACCAACCTTCAAAAGGCCTGGATCTCAGGGATCCATTCTATATAATTTGTAAGGAGTTGCGTAGGTGCGGTGAAGAAAATGGAAATGGATCCGCTTTAACCTATTATTGCAAGACACCGTGTGCACTAGAGCCAATGCACGAGCCCAATCAGAGTCTGTTATTGGTTCTGCTAGCTCATTCTCCCAGGCACTACGCACAGCCTTAGGTTGTTTCAATATGTCCCCCCCTAAGAACTCTACCCAAGTAAACCACCAAGTACCTCCGAAAACCATTGCACTTCCCGGAAATCACACCACACCTGTCTCGCAACACTTTCCAGTTTGGCTAAAGTTATAAATGACCGGACCGACTCCGAAGGTGTCATGGGTGTCTTGAACTATGATAAAACTGCGCTGGGCATAGCGATCACCCACCACCTGACATCCCCCACCCTCCACTGTTCCATTGACATGTCAGTATCTATGGCCCGGAAGGGTGCGAGATCCCACAGCCATAGTTCACTATCGAATGGGACTCTGCAGAGCACCTTGTGAACCACCTTCTCCCAAATCGTCACTGTGGTATTGACTAAGTACGGACCTAGGTGTTCTGATCTATCCCACGCATCAGTTATTGTGTTACGGTGTCCTCCCCAATCATGTTCCCGAGCAGCCTCTTCTCCCAGTTATCCGTGCACTACATAATAGTAAAATTGTATATCCGGCACAGCTAACCCTGCATTTTCCATAACCCTTTTAAGCACCACCAACGCTACACTGCTGCAACTGCCCATATCAAGGAGATCCACAGGCTATCCATGCTATGAAAAAATCCTAGGCTCAAGCAGAAAAAGTAAATTCTGGACGAGGTAGAGCCAGCGTGGAAGAAAGACAATTTTCGCAATGGCCACCCTACCCATCACAGAAAGGGGTAGTCTGTTCCAGAACGCGATCAAATTCTCAAGTCCACTGACAACCCTGTCTTTGTTCCTGAACCTGTGCTCTCCCTCAGTGTGTGTAGCCCAGACCCCTAGGTATCAGAACCCCTTTGTTTCCCAACGGAGCCCCACAATCAGCAATTGTTATAGCTGTCTCCGAATTAGCCCTCCCAGGGGGAACAGAAGCGATATGCGAACATTAAATCTAAGGCTGGACATCTCACCAAAACCTCCCCTTAGCAGGTGCAGCAAGAGTCGGACCAACTCATCTGGGGATCGCATGTAGACTAACGCATCATCTGCGTATAGTGAGCAGCCCACCAAGGTCCCATCTACCTACTCAACAGCAGGGCGGTGGGCTCAATTGCAAGCCAAAAAGAAGGGGTGAAAGAGGGCACCCCAGTCTGGTCTCCCTCCCGACTGTACATGGTTCAGAGAGCTCACCGCCCACCCTGACACGTAGAGAGACCTTGGTATTCAAGAGCTGCACCCAGGCGCAGAATTTAGGTCCGAACCCCATGCCCCGCAATACAGCCATTAGATGCCCCCACTCAACAGTATTGAATGCTTTTTTGAGATCGAGGGAGACCAGAGCCAACTCCCCTTCATAGCTTAAGGTGTCATGCAATACATGGGTCAGTCTACGCAGGTTATAGGTCGTACTGCGTGCTGGTATAAAGATACATTGGACCTTGTGAACCAACTCCTGAATCACCCCCTGCAGCCGAGACACTTGAAGTTTAAATAATATATTGAGGTCTGAGTTGAGCATGGTAACGGGCCTATACGAAGAAGGGTCTACTGCGTCACCCCCAGGTTTAAGCATAGGACATATAATCCATAATCCCCTCACACATGGTCGCCAGGAGGCATCCCCATCTCTCGCCTCAAGCAAGACCTCCAATAATTTCTTCTTGAGTACAATAGAATATGTTTTGGTAAAACTCTACTGGAAACAAGAGCTTTTTTCTAGTGACAAGAGCTTTTTTCTAAAGTGATTTCTTCCCCCAAATCCTGTATGTTGCCCTGCTGTACCCAAAGTAAGCCAGCCTGTGCCAAGAAATTTCAATCACTCCCTTCGGGCCAGACGGATCCGCCTAATACCACCTGACAATATGTCCTGCTGCCTGGTTACCAACACCCTAGTAGTGTTCCGGACGCGCAAAATAGAAGGAACCTCTGTGTCGCGCCAGAGAATTCAGGCCAAAAGCCTGCTGGATTTGTTGCCCTCCCTGTGTAAGAGTTGACAATATGTTTTAAAGGTGATCTGATTCTGTGTGTCCCAGAGCTGATGTATCTCTCTGTGAATCCCCAGCATTGTATCCTGTGCATCCGCTGAACATGCGGTTTTTTTTTCCGGAAGGTCAGCGATGCGCACATCCTGCGCTTTAAGGTCCGCCTCCATTTGCCTACGCACCCCACATACAGTTCCTATGCACTCCCCTCTCACAACCGCCTTCAGCGCCTCCCACTCAATAGACCCCGTATTCATGGTCCCCCAATTCACCTCTAGGTAGTCCTCCAAGGAGGCTGCTAATGTAGCCCAGCAGGCTGAGTCTGTCAGGAGGTCCGAGAGCATTCCCCAACATCTGGACCTGCAAGGCGTATCCCCCAATTGAGAGCCATCAATACAGGGGCATGATCCATAAGGAACTACCCCAATTGTGTTACCGTAGCCAACCATGTTTGATTGATCCCCCCCACCAAGATATAGTGTATCCTCTGAGTGCAGTGTACGCCAACTGTCCAGCAATCCCAGGTTGTTCGTGACCGCTACTAGGGAACCCACCACAAGAGATTTAGTGCCTCCCCTGGGCGGATACCAGTCCCTGTCCCCATCCAGGAGGCAATTGAAGTCCCCACCCATAGAATAGGAGAGCCCATGCAGCCCTCCAGCAGGTTGTGGAGGTTCCGAGAAGTACCGATTGTCCACATTGGGGGTATAGGTGTTGAGAATAGTTAGTGATGTCTCTGCCATCCAGAATGCCCTGCAACTGAAGATAGTGCCCCTCCACATCCGCTTCACTATACGTGTGCCTAAAGGGGACCCCAGGAGCCACCCAAATGGCCACCCCTCTAGCGTACAAGGAGAACAAAGAAGAAAGCAGCTTCCCTCTCCATTTCTTCTCCAATTTCTGTGGCTGCCCAGTCATGAAATGTGTCTCCTGGAGACAGACTATCTGAACTTTCTGTCGCCTGAGGAAGGAGTGGCCTCTGTAGCTTTTGGAGCAGCCCGGACATTCCATGGGATAATATTTATCAGTTCAGTCATAATAGTAGTGCAACCCCAACTGCAACGGCCACTGCCCTCCCTCCCTTAGACACATCCATATCTAGGTCTCCAATAAGGGAACTATGTGTTCTAAACACTGCTCAGCACTGCAATAAAAAAAAAATCCCCAACATTCGGGTCGTAGGACAAATGAACTGTCCCAAATCTTACCACCTTGGATGGGCAGTGTAACAGCAATACACCACACTGCGAATCCAATAAATTTCCTGCTGTCAAGATGTTTCGCTATGGTCAAATACATCACACTCAACCTCTTCCAACCATGAGTTATTGAAATATTCACTTCCTTTAAACTGTACTCTTTAAATAAACAATGATTCGATGGCCTGGACTCCTACAAATATTTTTCCTTATAATAATTTATCGGCCTCTTTTTGCATCTCACCAGACAGTATGTCACTTTTATCCTACAGTCTTTATCCTGCATTGTCTTAACCCCAGAGGCTTGACTCCACAGGTAAATATATATAATACATAGGATTCTGCAATCCCTGTATAAAACCTGTCTCTAATTTCTTCATAATAGGCAACTTGTGACGCACCTAGCCTCATATTATAAAGAAATGACATCAGAACTCAACTGTAATAAGGTATTAGAGTTGTGTTCTGAAGTCACAGTGCCTTCTGCCAGAGCCAGAAGTGGATGGAAAAAGGCAGGGCAGGTTATGGAGCATAATCAAAGCAGCTATTTGAAGAGAAAGACAACAAATTGTTGCTTTTGTTTCTTCTGCTCTGTTTTTGTAGCTGTAGAGGAACAAGCAGAAGGAAATAGTTATTGCAAATGCTCATTTTTGCACTCCCTAGGTAATCCTAGAAAAGCTAGAATCTCTCTGTATTTTTATACACA
Source organism: Triturus cristatus (assembly GCF_964204655.1). Classification (NCBI taxonomy): domain Eukaryota; kingdom Metazoa; phylum Chordata; class Amphibia; order Caudata; family Salamandridae; genus Triturus; species Triturus cristatus. The sequence continues at coordinate 824,793,135 of NC_140584.1, read as the reverse complement.
ATCCCAGCTACTCTGCTTTTTTAAAAAAAAAGAAAAAAACGGACTTGTAATAACGATTCTGATATTTGTTTGCAACAAATATATAAGAGCTTTTTAATGTGTTTAATTTTGCAGTATATATTCAATTTTTATTGTTCATGCATGGAAACATATGAAAGAGCTACGCACCAAGGATTTAAGTGGGTTGTGGCAAAAGTGAGTGCAACCATGTTTAATCCAATATCCTTATAATGTAAGGCAGGGGGTACTTTATCCCCTATTTAATAGGTTTGTAAAGTTTACCATTTTTTAAAGTTTACCTAATAGGGTTTATGCCGTGGTCGCAGGTAAGTATATATTTTTGTAACTAACATAATTTTTATGTGGTTTAAAAAAGTGGTTTAGGTAAATAGGGCATGGGTGATTTTGGGTAGAGGTAAAGGGAGGTAAGAGTGATTTGAGGGTTTAGGGGTGGGTACAGGTAAAGACAGATGAGTGATTTTAGTGCTAAGAGGTGGGTAGGGGAAGTTAAGGGTCATTTCATGGTTTAGAGGTGGGTAGAATAAAAGGTAAGAGAGGTTTTAGGGAAGGGGTGGGTAGAGGCAAAGGGAGGTTTGGGTATTTAAAAAAAGTTTCAGTGACTACGGGCCAGATGCATCAAAGGGTTTTGCCCATTCTGTGTTTATGGGAAAATGTGTTCATGCATATGGCCCAAAGTGTTGTATGTAAAAAAGATGTTTACTGAAATAAGCAAAAGTTAAAGAAACGTTATACTTTAGTAACCATGACATTCATAGTATGCCGTTTAAAATAAAAAGCACTGAAATTTGCCTGTTATAGTTCAGCCAGCTAATTATAACTCCCCCCGCCATGCACTGCTTATGACCTCACATATTACATCACCCATGACATGTTCAATGACTTAATTGATGGCATCACTGTTGACATCTCAAATTACATAATTGATGACATCATCCAATTAGTGTGAGAGTTTTCTATACACTTTTCAATTTAAAAGGTATTTAGAATACTACATCTAGAGCACATTTTATATACCTTTTGGACTGGCAAGGAGTGTAAGCTTTTCTAAAATGTTTGGCCTGTTATTAAAGCTTGCATGTATGGAGGTAGCTGGCTCTTCTTGAAGAGCTATGCACAGGGCCAAATAAGTGTAGTAGTGGCTCGGCCATCTAAAGCGACTAGTGTGTGCAGGGAATGGACTCTATGAAGAGCTGAACACAGGGCAAAGGCTGTACATAGTAGTGGCTTGTCCACCTAATTGGGCTTGATTGTGTGTAAGGAGTGCGCTATGTGTGAAGCCTCATGCACAGGGTAAGGCTTTGTGTAGGTTGGGGCATGTCCATTTAATGGATCTTAGGTGTCTAGAGAGAATGGCCTCTTTGTGAAGAGCTGTGCAAAGGGCAAAGGCTGTGTGAAGTAGGGGCTTACGAAGGAACTGGCCTCTCCCTAAAGTTATGTGCACAAGTGGAAGGATGTGTCCAAAAGCAGCTTGGCCACCTAATAGGGTTTGAGTGTCTGGAAGGAGTCGCCTGTCTGTGAAGAGTGGAGTACAGGGAGAAGGTTATACGTAGTACCTACTTGGCCACCTAATGGGACTTGTGTGTGTTGGGCTACTGGCCTCTCCATAAACTATTCTGTGTGTAGAATACACTCGGTATAGTATAGAGTGTTTGTAGAGGGTATTGGCTACAGTCCAATTATTTTATGTAAGTACATATGTTGATGTAATTTATGGTTTAAGTGATTATGTTCCATTTAGTGCTTATTTACATGTGTAAAAGACAGTATTAGTTTTTACAGTAAATTGAACAGCAGTAGGGTGGATGATGTCGCCAGAGATCTCATCAACAATGCCGTTTGAGATACCATTGGTGATGTCATCAATGATGCCATTGAACATACTATAAATGTCCCTGGCTTGCCTGAGGTATGGGCGGCTCTTTCCAATAGCTAAAGTACTGTCCCTCAATCGAATGACATGGGAAGATTTAGTGGCTGCTAGAAAAAAAAACATTTCTTGGAGGAAAACGCCTAATGGCATAAAAAAACCTCATAGAAGCAGAAAGTAGAATCTCCAACGGAAGAGGGGTACAACGAATGAGGAGAGAGCATTTAGATAGCGAAGAGCAGTAAGAACAACAGGGAGAAAGCTAGAACAGTTTATAATAGTGTGAAACTGGCGAAGTACTCTGACTGAGTTGTGATGCTGTGCGTGTCATGAAATGGCCCTTGTATTTGATTCAGGCAGGAACAGGACGTTTCACCAGGTTGGAATCTATAGAAAACCTTGGGATTATCTTGGATTGGGGCAGGAGTTGACCTCGTCTGATCTCAGGAAGTGATTCCTATAAAAGGATTCCAGAAACGTATTGCTCCCTTTTACCAGAAGGTTCCTGCACCAGAAGTGCTTGGCCAGACACTGAGGATATGAGGCCATCTATCTACAGGTGAGTAATGCGCACTGTCAACAAACAGCAGCTGCTACCTGTTGCTACCTGCAGAGAGCACAGCCTCTCTTTCTTATTAGGTGGCAAAGAATTGCAAGCCAGCGTGGTAGTCTAACTGCTCACTGTGGGACAGCAGAATACCCCCTTCTTAGAGCACATGTTTGCCCGGAAAACTGTTGTAAAATTTACAAAATAGAAGAGGGGCATGCAAGGAAAATGCTGGAGCCCTGGATCTTTCACCGGGAAGGTACCCCTTCCAATGAACAAGGTATTGTAATAGTTTTCGTATATAACATGAATCACAAATCTCACGGACTTCATAATCAGGTTGTCCATCTGCTTCAACTGGAGGAGTACTAGACTAATTTAATGGATCAAGAATAATGTGTTTCAGTTGGATACATGGAAGGTTGGATATACTTTCCATAAGGGAGGTAACTGTAAATGAAAAGCAACTGGGTTGATCTGTTTAATGATAGAAAATAGATAAAAGAATTGTAGTCTCAAAAGAGTGGGTTGATTTCTAGTAGTCAGAAACTTAGAAGACAACCATACTTTATTTCCTTCTTGGAAGAAAGGTGTTGGTTTTCGGTGTAAATCTCCTCTCCTCTTCATACTGAAGACTAAAAAAAAATTCTTACTAGCTTTCATTGTTTGTTTGATAAAGCTTGAAGCTCCTGGAAGCTTTGGTGAAAAATTATGTTTTTCAGGAAACATTTGGGGATGGAACCCTTGAGCAATAATGCAGAGATACTTTTGTTGCAGAGTGAGTGTAGTTATAAGGAAATTCGGCCTGAGGCAAGAATTGTAACAAATTATTTTGGTGGCATTGCAGAAACATTGTAAGTACTGCTCTAGATTCTGATTATTCCTTTCAGTTTGTCCGTTAGTCTGGGGATGGAACCCATGAGACATATTTTGATTAATGTTTAATGATGGACAAAGGGCATTCTGAAAATGAGAGACTTACTGGGACCATGTATCTAATATTAGCACACTTGGCAACCCATGCAGTCAAAATATGTTAGAAATAGATCTCCTAGCCAATAGAGGAGCAGATGGATTTGACTGGAAGGTGGAAATATTTACCATTTTGGGAAAAGACTGTGGCCATTATAACTCAAAATCTGTGAGAAAGGGGAAGGTCCACAATAAAATCAGTTGAAATAGTGTGCCATGTGGAGGAGGAACTGGAAGGGGGTGAACACCCTTACCCTGAGTGCAAACAGGACAAGAGTGAACATATTCCTTCACATTCAAGAATGTTTGGCCAACAAAAAGGATGAAGCACCAAATCTGCCATAGAGTTTATCCCACTGTGTCCAGAGATGGCAGATTATTAGCACGTCTTAAGTACTTTTCTCATTGACATCCATTCACCAGAATGCCAGGGGTAGTGGAAGGGACATCACACACCCTTTGCCCTTACCTATACCACAGGAAGTGTTAATATATTACCTATGACACTGAATCATGTGACCTTTGACCTGCGAAGTGATGTCTCATGACATTAACCGTGATGACACTTGATCTGAGTGGTAGGGAGCCCAACTTCTTTTAGGAAGGGTTTGATGGGAGGCGCTTTTCCTCTCCCAAGAATATGTTAAATACATTGAGCCAAATAGCGCACCGTAAAGCACAATTTTCACTTACTTTTACAAATAAAATAGGCACTGAATGTGCACTCATTAAATATTCACATCTTTCATGGTGAAAAAGGCCAATGAAACCGGATGCTCTTCATGCTTAGGCTATACATTTTTCAAAATGTGCTGGATGTACCCAGATATGTCAAAATTATCTTCAGGGATGGTAGTTTGTCAAGGTGTCCCCATAAACCATCGGTGCCCTCTAAGGCCAAATATTACAAGATATGCCTTACCACAATTTTGTCATTAGTCCTGTCATATAGCATAGAAGCCCCATGTGTCAAAAGTTATCTCCAGTATGTCTGTGCCTTTGTTGTCATTTAGCCCACCTTCCTTTATAGCACAATTCCTCCAATAAGCCAGCACCAGTATTTTGCCATGGATGCCCCATACCAAGAATTTACTCCAGTTTATCATCACCAGATTTTTTTAACACATGCCTCTAAGCCTCTACCATCAGTATGCCAGCAGTAGGATTTTGTCATGGGTGTTGCCTTACCCAAGTATTACCTCAAGTATGTCAGTGCCAATACCTATTCACAGGTGCCTATCATGATAAGAATTGTCTCCAGTGTGCTAGTGCCACCATTTTTGCCATTGGGGTCTTCAAAAGCAAAACAATTACATTCAGTTCGCCAGGGCTGAAGACTCGCAAGCATAAAAACACATTCTCAATCACACTCAGATTCGCTCACATTCTTTCTCAGTTGCTCACACTCACTTGTACTGTCACTAACACACTTAGTTGGCTTACTGATACTTTCTCACTCGCTCGTGCTTATCGTCACTCACTGATTCTCAGCCCTTCATATTTTCACTCAGTTACTCATTGTTACCCAAGTAACTCATTCTCATCCCCTCACACTCTCTAATATTCCTCACAATCATTCTTATTTATTCTCACGTACTCATTTACTTCCAGTAATCACTCGTTCATTCTCGTTCACTCTGATTCAATCACATTCAATTACTGATACAGTCCCACTCATTCTCACTCACTCTCTCACACACACGCTTTCACATACAGACACATGCTCACACAGACTCTTGCACAAACACACTGTCACCTGCATGTAAGGACAAAACAAATTTAAAAGCATTTTATTTTACTTACCTCAGCTGCCAGCGAATGTCTGTTTCATTTCCTTGTGGTCTATTTAAATTACACTATAGGTGGCAGAAAACAAAGAGGCCAGGGGTTGCAAAAGCAGTGCTAGTGGCCCCAAGGGGTCGCAGCTGAGACCCCTGGTGACCCCTAACTGTCATCCAGGTGTGCATTCCTCCTCCTCTCTGCTCTTTTTTCTATCCGCTTTGTCTCTTTATTACATGTCTCTTTTACTGTATCCTCCTCTCTCTCTTTGTCTCACTCCTTCTGAGCTCTCTTACACCAGTCTCTCTTTATCACCTGTCTCCAACTATCCCTCTCTATCTCATTTTCACCTGCCTCTTATCAATCTCTCCTTCTCTTAGATATCTCTTCTTCACCTTTCTCTCTAGTGTCTCTTTCGAGGCAGTCTCTTTATCAATTCTGTCTCACACCTGTATCCCCCTCTTTCTGTATCACTTTAATGTGTCTTTCGCATCTGAATGCCTGTCACGTCTCTCTCTGGCTTTCTGCAGTCTTTTATGAGCCTGTCTCCGTCCTAAACACTTGTCATGTCTCTCCCACCTGTCTTCCAGCATCTGTCTCTTCATCTGTCTCAGCTGCTTATTTCTCCGTTTCACTCTCTCATTCTCGCCCTTTCACTCTCACACCCACGCACAAATCTTTGCCTCTCTGTGCCTCACTTGTCTCTGATGCATCCACTTGCCTTCTTCTGATCTCTCTACTTTCCCTGGTTATCTTTCGCCTCTGCCTTATTTACCTCCTCACTGAAAATGTCCACCGACAGCCAAACTTTTGAGATGTCTTTTTGAGTGGCCCTCTCAAGCAGGAATAGTAAATAATTATGTTGCAAGTTTATTTCATTTTCTGTTTGATCACACGGTGCTGCCATCACAAAACTGCAAAAACAGCTCAGGCCAGAGATACCAGCATATGAGTGAAAGCAACATTGTTTCATTGCAGTGTTGTTTACGGCAGCCTAATGCCCAGTTCTATGCAGGCTAAGGTGAGTTTAAAAATCTCATGGGAGGCCTCTTATCTTGTCATCCCAGCACTTCTTTAACAACCTCTAAAACCAGGGGTCGCTGAAGCATTGCTAGGGGTCGCAAGGAGAATGCCAGGAGTTGCAATTGCGACCCCTGGCAACCCCTAAATGACAGCCGTGACTTCTCCCTGAAATTTGTTAGACGGTACAAACAAGGCTTGTTGGCAAAAATAAAGAAGTGTCTTAAATTGTAGTTCCTGCAAGGTTTGTTGATCCAAATTTGTCTGAGTTTCACTGGTCTTGAGAAGAAATTGCAGAACAAAGGACAGGATTGAGCAGAGGTAACAAAGAGTATTTATGGATTGATTCTGTTAACTTTTTTTATACATGGTACCTGTTCTGAGATCCCAGAATATAGGTCACGTAGAAGCAGTGGCAGCCGGTACAGTATGGTGGTGGTGGGCAGGAGGGTAAGGGGTGGTAGGTTTGCATTTTTTTTTTATTCACTTACTTGATTGCTGTGTCTCTCCTTCATCTCTCCCATGTCATCCCTCTGCTCCAGCTGGAAGAAGGAAGTACCCAGGCACCTCTGAGCCAATCACAATGCTGCAATGCAGCATTGTGATTGGTCTTAGCAGAGCGGTTCGTTGCTCAGACAGGGAATGGGAGCCTGGGCATGTTCTCCACCCAAGCTGTAATGCCGCCTGAGTGGAGCACATGCAAAGAGAACATGGCGGTTTGGCCAGGCTAAGACGGCCAGCCAAACCATCATGTGCACTTTAGGGTTCAGCAACCACTCCTCCCCCGTGTCACAGGTTTCCAGCTCTCCTCCACCCAAATCCGGCAGATACTAAAAATAAAATGATAACTTGTGTTATTATCATTTTATTTTTTATTTTACACTGCTTCACTAGCAATGGGGCGACGCTCCTCCGCCTTATCGGAGGAGCCGCCACTGCGTAGAAGTTAGGTTGTGAAGAAAAAAATAAGCCCAACAGACCTGCCGGCTATTCTTGCATTGCATATTTTGGAGGAATTGGAGATTCTGGTAGTGAGATCTTGTTTCAGAAGGTTTACTGGTTCCTATCAAAAGATGTCTCAATTCCTCACAAGCTTTCTACGTAGCTAAACGCTCCTTTTATAGGACTGAATAGCTTTGGTCACAGGGATTTAGGCCATGAGACAAATAGAATATTAAACGTTCCACATTGTCATCTGCCCGAGTCTGCAATATGATAGCTCCCATTTCACTTTCCGAAGAGTCAGTCTCTATTATGAGCTTTCTTGTAGGATCTGGGTGTCAAAGCATTGGGGCTTGGATAAAGGCTTGTTTTGATTCTTGAAAGGTATTTTTTTCCTGACTCCAAACAAAGCCATTTAAAAGACTCTTCTTCTTCAGCCGTAGTATGAAATATTGATACTTATTTAAGTTTGAGACTAAAGCTTTTCTAATTCAGTTCATTAATGAGTATCCCTTGAGTCATTTTTGTAAAAAGTGCCTTGGTTTTAAGTGTTACAGTCCCATGAGAGTACTGCAGGGGTATAGAAGGACTCCCACGAGACTTGAGTAACTCACATGAAAGTCGTCTGATTGTTTGAAATTAATGTCTTGCTCCATTTATAGGAGGTGCCCACTCTTTCAACTTGATTTAGGATTAGTACTTTGCTGTCATCACATATAGTGCTTGGCCCTTGAGCTTGTCTTGCTTTTCAATTTTTGGGGAAAACTGGACAATGGCATCAGGTTGAGACACAGAGGAGGAAGTTGCAGAGGTGGCAGCACGGAGTCTCAAGTGTGGAAATGTTCTAGGATTCTATCAGAGGAGAAGAAAGTCTCCTCAAAACATGTCACATGTAAAATCTGCAACAAGCAGTTCTCCTGTGGGACTGCAAAGTTGTATAAATAGTGAACTTCGAGCATGAGGAAGCACATGCGTTCCGCACATCCCAATTGGCTGGCTTGAGCTGAGTGCCAGAGAGATTCCCAGGAGATGTCCAGTTCAACATCTGGGCCTTCCATAAGCCCGGATGCTGTAATGCCCATTGAATTTCTCCAGTGGCAGGGGACCAGAATCCTGCTTATCACAATATGATTCTTTACTGCAGGTGGTGCATAAAGGTAGTTTATGCTGGAGAGAGCCAGTCTATCAGGTACAAATTGCTATCGGAACATCAGTGTTCCAAAAATAAGTAATATTTTTTTTTGTTTCCCTCTGAGTTCGGAAGCCCTATTTTTGTTTCTAAGTTCAACCTCCCCAAAAAATGAAAAATGTAAAAGAAATGTAAATGCTCCAAAAGAAATCGGTCTTTTCCGAACTGCCTATTCTGGTTTAAAATATAAAAATGTCATGTTTCTTGTAATTTGTGGCTCTTTATGTTGGTATATCATAGTAGTCTGATGCAGTAGTCTGTAGATATAGATTTATATATATATATATATATATATATTACCTACTGGCGGTCGCCAGTAGGTAGTTATAGTTAGGACCCCTTTTCCATAGGAAATCCGCAACATTCTATTTTGAATAACTTTGGCGCCGGTCGATGAATCCTCGCGAATTTCTCAAAATAGGTGGGGCGCTACGCTCCGCTCCTACCCTGAAAGTCTCGGGGGGATTCGTCAAGCGGGGGCTGAGATAAAAGGGGGGTCCCAAAACGCGTTTTTCCCATGCATTTTTCCATAGGACCTTTAGACAGAGCTACAGCCCGAACGGCTGAACAGAATTACTAGAAATTTGGCAGAGAGGTAGTCCCTATGTCAAGGAAGTGCCTTTTGTAGGTTTGGTGTAAATCTGTTCAGTAGATTCTGAGAAAATAGCCTTTAAATCAATATATATATCTGAGCCCGCTTACGGTACGCTTACCGTACGCTTACCGTACGCGTACGGTGGCGTGCGCGAGCGCGATTCTGATTGGCTCTTAGATCTTAGTAAACATTCGAATCGGCCGAAACCAGGAAGCGGCGTCCGCCATTTTGTCTCTCGCACTGAGTGTTATTTATCAAACATGATGCCCAAAAACATGTTACGGGGCTGTTTTGACAACTCCCTCCCACATAGTCATGTTGAGGGAGTCCCCAAACATCCCCCAAGAGCAAAAACGGTTTTATTTTTTTTTCGGCAATTTCGCCGAGTACGCTTACCGTACGCTTACCGTAAGCGTACGGTAAAAAATAGAAATAAAAAAAACACTATCCACACTTACCCCACCCCCTGTGCTTTTGGTGGCCGTAGGCCCCCAAATGTACAGGGCTTATTACATCAGTAAAAAAACTATATTTTGGCAACATGAAATTATAAAATCGAAATAAAAAAAACACTATCCACATTGACCCCACCCCCTGTGCTTTTGGTGGCCGAAGGCCACCAAATGTACAGGGCTTATTAAAGTTGATAAAAACCGTGCACGGAACGCACTGCGTTAAGTGGGCGCGCACGCCTCGAATGGCGTAAAGTAACTTAGCATTTAAAAAACCGTACAAATTCACTGAAAAAACCATAGGTTTCACACACGTTATAGTTAGGAATTAGCATTTAAAAAACCTTGCAAATTCACTGAAAAAACCATAGGTTTCACACATGTTATAGTTAGCGGAAATTTTACTGATAAAAAACCAATGAAATTGCCCCGTTATAGTTAGTGCTGGCAACTATAACTCACGCGACCGCAATCTTCTGCTGATGACATATGTGTCTTTATAAAAAAAAATATTTGTAATATATGTATAGCTAAAAATGTATGGAAGAAGACATGGGCAAATAAGTGTCTAAATACAGTATTAGCATCAGCAGAGGATTGCGGTCGCGTGAGTTATAGTTGCCAGCACTAACTATAATGGGGCAATTTCATTGGTTTTTTATCAGTAAAATTTCCGCTAACTATAACATGTGTGAAACCTATGGTTTTTTCAGTGAATATATATATGTGTGTGTGTGTGTGTGTGTATATATATATATATTCACTGTAAAAAACATAGGTTTCAGGGGTGTTATAGTTAGCTGGACATTTCACTCGTACAAAACCATTAAAATTCCATTGTTATAGTTAGTTCTACCCGCAATCCACTGCTGCTGATGTCACATATTACATCATTCATGACATGGTCAGTGACATCATTGATGACATCACTGATGACATCATCGAGTGAATGTGGTTTGGTTCAATATTTAAATATGTATTATATATATAGCAATCTGCATTGAAGAATGAGTGGAAGTATAAGTGTCTGGATGGAGGATTTACTAGCAGTGTGATTGACTGTTTAAGCGACTAATTTAAAGTGTCTCACTAAATATATGGGATAGTGATTAAACTGTGTGAATATCTGTATCACTCTGTTTCTTGTTGTGTAAACTACTGCATAAGTTGGTTTACTAGCTATTTGAAAGTCTATATTAGTTATTGATTAGTTAAGTGAGTATTTTTATGGGAGAGTGAATGTGTGTGTGGTTGGGTGGGAGGTGTGTGACTGTCCAAAGATGTGTAAATAGTTGATTTAGTAGGTATATGAGGTTAAGACTGCATGTGGAAACAGTTGTTTGGGTAAGTGAATGTCTTTATGGGTGAAGTGATGAGTAAATATTTTTCTCAATTATACATGTCCAACAAAGTAGAAATAACTGTATACTTGTAATAGTGATTTTATAACACACTAAGTATGAGTTACTATCTATATGAATAAATGAAGTGGTGTTTGTATAAGTGTGTAGCTGAGTAAATGTAAGTATGATCAATTGTTTGAATAAGTGAGTAGGACGACTGCATACGTGAATAGGATGTATGCTGGTGTGTAATGTTGATGTAGGTGTATAACTATGTTTGATAGTGTTCTATTGATCTTTGTCAGCATGTATGAGTGAATGTATAGGTAAGTGTTTAGATGTGTGTGTAGATCTAGGAATCACTGAGTGGGTTTTTAGAAACTTATATTGGTGTGTCAATGGTTTCAAATATGGTACTCCATATTTTATAATGAGTGATGAAAGGTTATACTAGTGTATGATGAGGTGTATCAGATTGTCACGTGGATGACGTCATCAGTGATGTCACTGACCATGTCATGAATGATGTAATATGTGACATCATCAGCAGTGGATTGCAGGCGCGCAAGTTATAGTTAGAACTAACTATAACGAAGGAATTTCAACGGTTTTGTACGAGTGAAATGTTCAGCTAACTATAAAACCCCTGAACCTATGTTTTTTTCAGTGAATTTCTAAGGTTTTTTAAATGCTAATTGCTAACTATAACATGTCTGAAACCTATGTTTTTTTTTCAATGAATTTCAAAGATTTCTTAAATGACAATTTTTAAATGTAGTAATAGTTATATTTATTTTTTTGATACTGATTTCTAATTTCTTTTAACTATTTCTTTTTACATATTTTATTTTTTAAATTACATTATATATTTTGAATATAAATGTGTTTTTTTGTAATATTGAAACTGTTTATTTTTTGTTTTATATATTTTTTTAATATATATTATTTTCTTTATTGTTTTTTTTTTTCAAATTTTTTTGGGTAGTCACGCACCTAAAGGGTACCTTTCTTGATTCACTGCGTGGAACCTAGCCGCCATTTTAGGATTCTTGTGTAGGATCCGCGTAGTATGTGCGATGGGTGCATATTTTCGTGCGCGATCGCTCTGCGACCGGTACGCGACTCCAGGCGCATACGTGACACATACGTATTACTTTACGCCACGCTCGCGTACTTGCGCGTGAAAAGCCCCGGGGTGTGGCGGTCCCCAGGGCTTGGGGGGGCCTTTGAGCCCCCCCACTCATGAATATTGAAGCCCCGGGGGGTGGGGGTACCTGGGGCTGTGGGGGCTGTGAGCCCCTCGTACATGATTTTATAAAGCCCCGGGGGGTGGCGATCCACGGGGCTGGGGGGGCCCATCTGGGCCCCATTCACATAATAATATTGCCCCCGGACTTGGCCCCCCGGGGGCTAATTACCAACGAAACGCTGGAGCCAGCGCTTCGTTTTTTCTTTTTTAATCGGCAGGATCCGCGCACCCTGCGCGCATCTTCCCAATAATAAAAAAAATATATATATTTTGGGCCCAGGGGGTCCTTGTGGGACCCCCTAAGCAGGCCTAGGGGGTCAGGGTGTTTCTACCCTTCCCCCTTTTTGCATTTTTCAAGGATTTCTTGTGCCTCGGTTCTATCAGTGATGTCATCAGTGATGTCATTTGAGATGTCATCAGTGATGTCATGAGTGATGTCACTGACCATGTTATGAGTGATGTAATATGTGACATCATCAGCAGTGGATTGCGGGCGCGCGAGTTATAGTTAGCTGAACTAACTATAACGGGGGAATTTCATTGGTTTTTTACGAGTAAAATGTCCAGCTAACTATAACATGTGTGAAACCTATGGTTTTTTCAGTGAATTTGCAAGGTTTTTTAAATGCTATTTCCTAACTATAACGTGTGTGAAACCTATGGTTTTTTCAGTGAATTTGCAAGGTTTTTTAAATGCTAATTCCTAACTATAACGTGTGTGAAACCTATGGTTTTTTCAGTGAATTTCAAAGGTTTTTTAAATGCTAATTTTAGAATTTTTTAATATATTTTTTATATATTTCTTTTACAAAAATTTCCCTATGTATACATTTATAAATTATCTGTATCCTTTAATTTGGTGTGGCTCATTTTTTTTTTACTTTGAATTTGGATAAAGTTGAACAGCATTGTTAATATGTTCTACTAACTTATGTCCACTTTATTTCTTTTTTTTTTTCTATAAATTTTTAGGGTGCGCGCACCTAGTACGCATGCATACGTTTTTCATGTAGGCCTGCGTACGTTATCTACGTACGCATACATACGTTTTAGTGCGCGCTCGCAGCGCGCACCTAGTACGCATGCGTACGTTTTTTGTGTACGCATGCGTATGTTATATACGTACGCATACGTACGTTTTAGTACGTGCTCGCAGCGCGCACCCAGTACGCATGCGTACGTACGCTTGCGTGCGTCGTACGTGCTCCACGCACTACACTCGCGCATACGCACGGAGTACGCACGCTGATGTTCGCGCATGCGCGCGTGCTGCGTATGCGCGTTACGTATGCGCATAATACTTATGCGCATGTACGTGTTTGCGCATGCGTACTTGCACCGTGCGCGCTCTGAGCTTGCTCCGTGCGCGCACCTCGGGTTATGTGATTAATAAAACAACACTTTTGATTGGTTTTCATTACTTTCAGTTTCAGATTGTTTCAACACCACACCCAATCCCCTCATGACAAGTCATGTGATCAAGAAACATCACTTTTCATTGGTTCAAAGTACTTTCAGTTCCATTTTCTTCCAAAATCACACCCACTCCCCTCATTGTTAGTTCTGATTCCCTTGGAGAAGGAGCTACTCTGTTTTTGTGAGACAATGGCAGAGCACCAGCCACCTTCTGAGAGTGAACAGGACACTCTTGAGAGACAGAGGCAGAGGAAGCAGAAAGACTCCTTTATATGGCAGTTTTTCACTTTTCCTGAGGGACAAAAGAAGGTGAATGCACCAAAAGTCACCTGCATACTTTGTCAGTGCACCTTATCACGTGGGAATGCTAATAAGAAGTACTCTTTTAGTATTCACACAATGTTGAGGCACGTTGAGAAAATGCATCCTGTGACTTTTCGTCAAGCTTCTGGAGCAAACACTCCACCTGCTCAGCCGACGACTTCTGCAGCAGCTCAGCCGAGCACATCTTTGGCAGCTCAGCCGAGCACTTCTTCTGCGATGGTGCCTTCACCTTCTTACACACCTCTGGATATTCGTCCTTGTTTTGGGAGGATGAGTACACGCTGCATGGATTGTGGTACTCTTATTACTACGGGTGAGAGCAGTGTTGATCTCATTCAGAGAAAATTTGAGGAGCACTCTTGCAGTGAGCCATAGTTTTGTTATTTTTTTTTTCGTTTTTCTCTTACTCTGTCCCTACATTAACTCAAGGGCTCTTTTTAGAGCCACCTAAAATCTAAACACAAAAACTTGTTTTTTGAATCTATTTGTCACCCAATGATGTTTAAAAAAAAAAAAAAATGTGTTCACCTTTAGTAAACCTTCAGGGACTCCCTGACAAAGAGAGGGGAGTGGCAAAGTAATTAAAAAAGAGATGGTGTACATTTCACAGATGAAGGGAAGAGAGTCTTCCTATTAAACTTTAAACTCTGCATCAGTACTTACGTATAGGTACCCTAAACCTATCAAAAAAGAGAATAGCTCATTTTAGTGCTGCGTTTGAATTGGCTGTATTTACAAGGAGAGGAAAAGACACACAGAGTGGCTTATCCTCTCCTTGTAAATATGGAGGAGCACCCTGCGCCACTAGTACGTCAAGAAAAGTGACGTAGTGGTAGTGCAGGTGGCTTGTAAATCTGCCCCAGAGATGTTAAGGAAGTTAAGGGTAAAACAGACAAACAGAGAGTGACAGATACAGAGACAGAAAGCAAACAACTGAGAAGGAGTAAGGCAGTAAAAAAGACTAAGACATATGGATACAGAGAAAGAAACATGGATGTAAAATTAGTGATGGAGGTAGTAAAGGTAGGGGAGTAGTAGAGAAGGAGTGAGGGAGTTACAAAAGAGTAGTAAAGCAGGAAGAGAGAGTGAGAAGAGAAATGAGAAAAGCAGAGTAAGGAGAGGTGAAGAAAAGGAAGCATGAAACGAAAGCAGTGACACATACAGATATTTTAAACTTACCTGACCATCAAAGTAACTTATTTAGAAATAAATGTTTTTATTTAATTGCAAGGAAACTGAATTACATTTTCTAAATTTTCTTTCTAGTTCTGAAAAAAAGAAAAAAAGTATTAATATTCAACAATACATTTTATTAAACAGTACATGTTTTTTCATATTTAGCAAAGCAATTTTTTGCCCTTTTTTGCTGTTTTCAGAATGTTTTGATTTTCACTGAAAATAGTGAAATCAATTGTATTCATCATTTAACAGCGGGCAAAAAAAAAACAATCTGAAAGATTGTTTAAAAAAGCCCCAAATGTATCCTCACTAAAACATACCTTAATAGAAATGTCAAAAATACATTTTAAGTACAATAACAATTTTCAAGAAATAACGTCTGTAAACCTTGTTGCAAAAGAACATTTTCCAAAATAATATCTGTCAAAGAAGTCCACAATTGTTTGTTTTACCTTTCCTTGAGGCCAAATGGTAAGTTTAAAATCCTTTTTGAGTGAAATATTCAATTTTAATCCTTTAAAATCTAAATAATGCTTTCTTCAGATGCTGAATTTAGTATTTAAAATTTGGGTTTCAGAAAAATTAAGTAACAATTGGGTAAATCATAAGGCAAACGTTGCTTGAAAATCAATTGAGAATCATTACACAGTGTCCATGCTTTTTCACATTTAAGATAAACTGTGTAATGACCAGAAGTTATAGAAGGACCGTCATGAAAAATTATTGCAACTGCTACAAAAGTTTTTCCAGATATAGATAATTGATTACCAACAAACTTCTTTAGTAAAGTTTCCAATTTTGTTCCATCAGCTCTACAACGTTGTACCATTAAAATTACATACTGTCCATATTTCTTTAAAAATAACGTTGACAACATTTCAGATTTACATTCAGAACATTCCATGTTGTGATTAGCATCTTTAACTAATTTACTAAAAGTCACTGTTTTACTTTCTGGTAATGGTAAATATATGAACCTTTCAGAATCAACATTAGTACTGCTTGTGTTCATACAGTTATCACAACAATGTTCCCATTTATAAGAGACACCAAATACATTTTCTACTTCTACCCCTTCATCTTCCAGTACCATCAGGATATACATCAAGAATTCCTGTGCATCTTGCTGGACATTTTGTGTAAACTGTGTACATCCAGAACATACATCTAAAAGATTTCTAACATCAGAAGCACTTTCTATTTTATTTTTATCATTACTCAGCTTCTCATAAAGGAGACTCAGCAAAGAACAGAATCTTTTTTCATGATTTAGTATTATCTGCTCTTGCAAACTTTCAAGATAAAATACAACATTCAGCACTACATTTGCGTAGCAGTTGACACCAGAGCTATTTTCAAAATGACAACCAACAACCTCTTCCACACTGTCCTTTTTCTTTTTGCTTGCAGTCACATCACTGTCTTTTTGTTTTCTCTTCTGTACATCCTCATTACAGATATTCTCAAATCTCCTTTTCCGACAAACAACACGTTTTTCAAACACAGGACACTGACCTAAATGAGGAGCATAGCTTCTTCTTAATCTATTATACTCCTTTACACAGTTTGCATCAGCACTTACTTTTGAGTCATCAAAGTCTATCATGAATAAACCAGATAATTTTTTCACGCGTGACAAAGCAACATATGCCATACCTTCTTTAAACACAGTAGATCCAATGTTTACAAAAGCACTATCAACAGTTAATCCTTGAGACTTGTGAATAGTTACAGCATATGCTAGAGAAATTGTAAACTGCTTCCTACGTACATATAAGTCTTTCACTAGCAAAAAACGAACTGAACAACGACTAATGACTTTAACCTCTTCAATCTGATCAAATTTTATTTTGAAGAATTCAATTCCATCTTTTTTCTGTTACTTTACAAAACCCACAACTTTACCCATAGCTCCATTCACTAAACCTTTTTCTACATCCAAATTACGTCTTAAAATTACTCTACAGTTCATACACACATAAAGATTATTTTCCAAACCAGCTGTTTTTGAAATGTTTTTCTCCAGAGAATCCAATTTAGTAGCCAATTTGCCTGTCAATATAATAGTTATTCGTTCATGTTGAATTTTATCCACAGCTTCCAGTTTTATGATCTCTTCATTTTCCAATTTCAAAAGTTCTTGATTGAATACAGAGCATTCATGTAGTGCTGGCATTAAGCAGATTACAGTATTTTTCTCAGCAATTTTCTTGTATATTTTCTCTGGAACTATTTCTTCTGTTGTAAACAAATTACTCAGCAATCGACTCTGTAATACTTTTCTGCCATGTTCTGTGAGTAGTCCAATTCTTATATCTTTCAGAATACTTGCATAGTCCTCATCATTGGCTTGCCTCATATTGGTAATGAGTTCCTTATACTCAAAATATGTCCAAATATTTACATTGCCTATACTTCCTAACAACTTTTTCGTGTCTTCATGTGTAAGTGTATGGAATACCGGTTGTCCTTTAACTGGAGTAAGTTGCAAAAGAGCCCCAAAAACTATGACGTGCTTTCCTCCAAATAACACATCATAGTCTGTCTTCAGAATTTGCTGCATTCTTAAATGCACAAAGGCAAGCATTAAGTTTGATACCATGCTTACCTCATCAATAATGAGTACTTTCATTTTCTTCAATACTCTTGAAACTTCCAAGCATACTTCTCCTGCTAGTTTGTGGTACTGTATTTTGTTCTCATGCTCTACTGGTAACATTAGCAAACGATGTAAGGTAACTCCTTTTATGTTAACTAACCCAGTTGGAGCAGTAACAACACAAGACAAAATGGAATCCATTTTCTTCTGTAGGTAGCTTCTAATTACATTAATTAAGAAACTTTTTCCAGTTCCTGCTTGTCCACTTACATACATTCTCATTGGTTCAAAAGATGTGCATGAGCACTCTTTATTTTCATGTAGTAATCCGTGATCAATTTTTTTCCTGACTTCTTCATAAATTTGTTTTTGTTCTTCATTCAGTTGCTGCTCCAAATATGTTAAGTCTACTAAATCTTCCTGAGCTTGATTCATAGTTGTTTCCACTTCATTCATGGCTATTGCTGCTTCATTTTCTACGATTGGTTGTCCTAGAAGATCTTGACTGAATGTCCCAGAACTTTGACTGTCATGAGAACTGTCTCTAGCGAATTCAGCTGCAATTGTTGCTTCTTGTTCAATTTCTTCATTTAACATTTGAACATAAGTTGTGAAAGTACTGCATTCTATGCTGTCTTTGCTAGCATTGAAGGAATCTTCATAACTCTGGAATTCTCCAAGTAGTTCGTCCTCTGAACGCCATGGTTTAAACAGCTGCAAAAGTGCCAAGTAGTAAAATTCCTTTTTGTCAGGAGTGTCGCAACTCAGCTTCCGGTGATTTATCAAACTTCCTTTTGTTTGCTTCACCAAACATCCTTCCTCACCACTGACTTTATATTTTCCATTGTTGATATCTTCTGTGGCATTCCGTTTAAAAATGAAGTTCTGCAGCACTTCATAGAGACACATGTTCTCAAGGTGATGACTTCTTTGTGGGTAATATGTGTCCAACATGTTTGTTCTTAAAATGTCTGTACTTTCTGGTTCGAACTCTGCTAAATATTCAATTTCTCAAATAGATTTCAGTACCCGATTTCGCATTCCTGCAAGGCCTAAACTTACCCAAATTATTCTTCTGGATTTCGAGTACAGACTTGCAGATGATAACCTATCTGAGCATTCGTAGGATCCAATTTCTCAATGCGATAACATCTTTAAACTGAAACTGTATAGCTTCTTACTGACAGTCTTCTCGTGAGAAATCTCTTCCCACATTTCCTTCAATTCCGTTTTCTCAGATTTAGTGATGTAAGATGTGACATACCGAGCAACAGCAATAGAATTGTCAGCCACATACTGTATATCCATGTTAGCATTCCACATGGATAAAATGACTGGGTTGTAGTCATTTATATATTTTGACTCTTCTTTTCTTCTTAGGTTGTAGGTATTCTTAGGCGATTTTCTTGTAATAGTATGTCGCGCAGCTGACATAAAACTGTTTACTCTTCCTTTTGAAAGAACAGGTCGTGGAAATCCAAATCGACATTTTGTGTAGAATTTATCTTTACTCTTGTACTTTCATCGACAGTATTTTCCACACCGATGACTTTGGAAACGTAAAACGTTCTCTTAAGTTTTTCTCTTCTGTGCTTTTAGGTATAGCACATGTTGCATATCCTTCAATGAAAGATAAAACTGCTTCATCAGCATCTGTTCCAAATTTTGGGGCATCCTTGATCCACAACAGCATATGAATGTGAGGAGCACCTCTTGCTTGGTACTCTTTTCTCCAAAAGAAATCCACAACTTCTCCAAGAGGTGGATTTTTTTTATTGCAGATGAAGAACATCATAGCCTCAAATCTATGATTAAAATATCTGCAAACATTAATCGGATCCAATGAGCACAATTCTCCTGCTGTCTTGTATTGTATGTTTTTAATGTTTGAATTTGCCTCTCGAAGAAAATCCAGAAGATCATCCCAAGCGTACTCAGCACAGCTTAGGGTAAGGAACCATGTAGGAGTTCCTAAATTCCGTAACATATACTTCAATTCTCCATGGCGTCGGTACCAATATTCATTAGTCCCACGCTGACAAGCCATCAAATTGATCAATTGAGATTCCAAATGATCATCTCGCTGTTGCACTTTGTTGATAAAGTCCTTTGCTGACACATTATGTAGATGTACTCCAGTTTTTAAAATATGATTTACTGCATAAGATAGTGCAGACAAGTCACTTTCAAATAAAAGATGAAACAAATAAGGAATACTTCGACGAAATCTGGGATCTTCTGCATATAATCTTGTAGTCCGATACTCCGAAGCAGGAATTTGTACTGGACGTTCATCATATCGTCCACCTTCTCCTGTAGGAAACAGTTGGGGAAAACAACGAGCTTCCAAGCTCTCCTCCCATACACTCACAGGAGTTCCTTTTGCTTTCTTCATCTGAAACAGATCAATAGCGTTTCCCATAACTTCTTTAGAATGAAGAGGATGTATGGTGAAATGTTCATAAATTTCTTCTTCTTTTGACTTATCCACTTTTTCAATTTGCCCAGTTGGTATTCCTGTGTCTTCTAGTATTTCTTCTTCATCTTCATCCATATAAATGGCTTCATACCATTTTTTTTTCTCAAATACAAATTTGCTCTTTGTACTTTTCGTACATCCACCAGCTCCTGCCAAATTTTCTCATTCATTGTAGGTACACCATTAACCAGAATAACTAATGGTTCAGTTTCCAAAGTATCTGCATCAATTGTTTCCATATTTTTTTTTCAAATCCAATGGCAAATAGACAACTCTTCCTTTTACACCTCTTTGTAAATCCGAAGGAGGTAATTTACCTGTTTTTGGCTCCATACGCACTATGGTCTGAAACGGATGGACACATTGAATGAGTATAGACTCATACGTATTTAAATCACTAAGTTCTGCAGGAATATCAACCAATTCTAAATTATTATGTACAGCTCTAGCTGGCATTTTATTTTCTTCTAACTTGTTATAACAGTATTTACAAATACGCAGATCTTCACCCAATTCAAAACAATTTTCCAGGAATATATATGTTGCAAAATCTTTCCACTTATAATTATCTTCATTTTCACTTTTTTTATACAGATCAATATTCCTTGTTTGAATTTTATAATGGCTTCTCCGGCAACAAATACAAGTAATATTTGGTCTTTCATTAGAGATGATAGTAAATTTTGTCATTTCATCTTCAAAATTTTAACTAACAGTAAGTTCTACATTCTCTTCCACATTTTCATCAATAACTGTGTCATTTTCTGCACTTTCTTGTTCTGGACCAAAGTAACAAAACTGAATCTCATCAGTAACCTTCACTACATCTGATACAGATCCACGGAACAGAGCATTATTCAACTCATTTAACTTTAGTGCTGGACTTTTAGCAAAATACAATGTTCTCACAAACTTTCTCATTTCAGTATGATGAACAGCCAGCATCCTAAAATGGTGAAAAACACTTTGACACACTTTCCTAGATAGACAAGCCAGAGAATGTCCTTGCAAACCAGTATTCTCTCTCACTCTGCATGGATCTAGTCTTTGAAGCACCTTAATCTTCTGTTTAACACTCTTTTGACTATATTCTCTTAGAAAGTCACGTAATTTATCAATAGATTCCTGACGCACAGTACAAATACTACTACAATTCCAAGTGTACACAGGGGCTTTAGGACGTCTCCCCATAACCTCATCAGCCATCACTTCTTCCTCATTTCTTGGAACCATTTTCTCCTTTTCCATTACACAGCCATCCATAACTTCATATGCTCTACCATTGGTGTCAACTGCATGCAACAAACTATTACTTTGAAGATAACTCTCTTCATTAAAAAATGGTTCAGTACTTGAACTATGCTTCCATTCTCCTAAAAACACTTAGCAAAAAGTTTTTTTTTTCACTTCTCTTTTCCTTTTGCTTTGTGACTTCATTGCATTGACTAATTTATCTAATCTACGCATCCTGTTCAAAATTAAAATGAATATATATTTTTTTATTTCTAAAGCCTTCGTAACAATACTTTCAATAAATTTCTTTTTCTTATAAAATTTGGTTTTCTTCTTATATTTTTCACATCCTTTAGCAAATTTAACATCACTCTTCTCTGAAACATTTTTCGACGAATGTTTTTAAAATCTATTTTTCGTGTTAAGTCACTCTTTCTTACTTCTGAGTCTGTGTTTTTGTTGTCGACTCTGTTGTTGTTTTGAACTAGAAACACTGTTTGAATTTATCTTTCGATCATTTTTGTTTTTTTTAAGATATTTTTTAAAAATTCTTTAGTCTGCTTACCAGAAGACTTTTTCTGTTTTCCAACACGAGCTTCTCCTCCTATTTTTTTTTTACCAGTTGTCTTTAAATATAGTTGTTGTTGCTTTTCTTTTCTCTTTCTTGACTTTATAGGCATTACATTTTTTCACTGTTGCTCAGCAATACCTGCAAGAAACTAAAATAAAATACCTTTATGTAATTTTAATTCATTACAATTTTTTTTTGAGCTTTTCAAATCCTATCACATGAGCTGACCCTTTCCTACGAGTCCAAGTCTTACAAAACAAGAGAAACATGAATTAAATCTCTGACAACAATTCCTGTGTGCACACAGACTCATGGTGTGATTCTAGGCAGAAATTGATATTTGATTGGCAATTTGAAAGCACATTTACTACTGTGGAGGAGCAAGTGATAATTACTGTGACAGCCTGACACATTTGTCTTATATTTTAGAGAAGCAGAAAAGAGCACATGTCCTTACAGCTATTTGAGACCATGACCATGTGTTACATGGTGAGTGATTAGACTAGAGCAAAGGAAATGAGCCTTGGTGACATTGAATCTGTTTGCGTTACACACTGCTATCTGAAACACCACATACAGCTGAGTAGTACGCATGGGAGTGTACGAGAAGCTGCTGCGTGTGTGCAAAAAGTGTGTTTCTGGAGACTGTGTATTGTCAGTTGCAAGAGAGATCTGCATGGAAATTTGCACAACTGCATGAAGAGTGCAGACATGTGTATAAGAGTAGATGTGTGGTAAGGGTTAATTGGACTTTTGAACATGTAGGAACAACCTCAGCCATTGCAAGATTTGATGGAAAATCTACCTTGTTGATTTGAAATGTGTTAGCATTTGCCTCTCATTTTTGAGATAGTGATTTCTGCTGAGTGCTAACCAACACATTTGAAGAAAACAAGCTGGCCCTTTCCTGAAAGTGCAAGTTTTACAGAACAACAGCAACACAAATTAAATCTCTGACAACAATTCCTGTGTGCACACAGACTCATGGTGTGATTCTAGGCAGAAAGCGATATTTCATTTGGCAATTTGAAAGCACATTTAGTACTGTGGAGGAGCAAGTGATAATTATTGTGACAGCCTGACACATTTTCCTTATATTTTAGACAAGCAAAAAAGAGCACATGTCCTAACAGCTCCTTGAGACAATGACCATGTGTTACAGGGTGAGTGATTAGACTACAGCAAGGGAAATGAGCCTTGATGACGTTGAATGTGTTTGCGTTACACACTGCTATCTGAAACACAACACAGAGCTGAGTATTACGCATGGGAGTGTAAGAGAAGCTGCTGCATGTGTGCAAAGAGTGTGTTTCTGGAGACTGTGTATTGTCAGTTGCAAGAGAGATCTGCATGGAGACTTGCACAACTGCATGAACACTGCAGATATGTGTGTAAGAGTACATGTGTGGTAAGGGTTAATTGGAGTTTTGAGCATGTAGGAACTACCTCACCCATTACAAGATTGGAAGGAAAATCTACCTTGTTGATTTGAAATGTGTTAGTATTTGCCTCTCATTTTTGAGATAGTGATTTCTGCTGAGTGCTAACCAACACATTTGAAGAAAACAAGCTGGCCCTTTCCTGAAAGTGCAAGTTTTACAGAACAACAGCAACACAAATTAAATCTCTGACAACAATTCCTGTGTGCACACAGACTCATGGTGTGATTCTAGGCAGAAAACAGTATTCCTGGGTCATACCAGTACACCTTAACTTATGGTGAAGACATCCTCCATAATATCTTTCAAGTTCAAGGCACTTAAATATCTTCCTTAACATAAAATGTAAAACACAACTTTTAAAGTGGTAGGAAAATGTACCATGCTTTTTTCAAATGTGTTTACATTTGCCTCTCATTTTTGAGATAGTGATTTCTGCTGATTGCTAACCAACACAGTTGAAGAAAAGAAGCTGGCCCTTTCTTAAAAGTGCAAGTTTTACAAAACAACAGCAACACAAATTAAATCTCTGACAACAATTCCTGTGTGCACACAGACTCATGGTGTGATTCTAAGCACAAAGCGATATTTTCTTTGGCAATTTGAAAGCACATTTAGTACTGTGGTGGAGTAAGTGATAATTACTGTGACAGCCTGACACATTTTTCTTATATTTTAGACAAGCAGAAAAGAGCACATGTCCTAACAGCTTCTTGAGACCATGACCATGTGTTACAAAAAACAAGCTGCCCCTTTCCTGCGAGTGCAAGGGTAATAGAGCAAGACCAACAAGAACTAAATCTCTGATAACAATTCCTGTGTGCACACTCTCTCATGGTGTGATTCTAGGCAGAAAACAGTATTCCTGGGTCATACCAGTACACCTTAACTTATGGTGAAGACATACTCCATAATATCTTTCAAGTTCAAGGCACTTAAATATCTTCCTTAACATAAAATGTAAAACACAACTTTTAAAGTGGTAGGAAAATGTACCATGCTATTTTCAAATGTGTTTGCATTTGCCTCTCATTTGTGAGTAACTGATTTCTGCTGAATGCTAACCATCACACTTTAAGAAAACAAACTGCCCCTTCTCTGCGAGTGCAAGGCTAACAGAACAAGAGCAACACAAATTAAATCTCTGACAACAAATCCTGTGTGCAGACACACTCATGATGTGATTCTAGGCACAAAACAGTATTCCTCAGTGATACCACTACACCTTTACTTACAGTGAAGACATACTCCAAAATATCTTACAAGTTCAAGACAGTTAAATATCTCCTAAAACACAAAATGTAAAACACAACTTTAAAAGAAGAATGACAATTCTAGTATTTATATCAAAAATCACCACATACATCCCCTCTCAAACTCATAACTCACCTTTAAAATTAGTTAGTTGAGAAAGAAATGTGGCACTCAAACAGCAGATTATCAGAGCCAGAATCTCAGAGCTGTACACCTCTCTCCTTTCACCACAACCAGTAAATGACAATGTTTCCCTCTCTTTTTTCACACATATACATGTTAATGTAAAATCACAGTTCTTCCCACATTTTTTCAAATGGAATCACACATTTCTATTGGTTGCAACTTTCAACCCCTTTCCAAATCATCCCTTCCCCCAACATGACTTCTGCCTGCTACCATAGCAACAGGTCCTGGAACACTGGTGTGAGCAGAGAGGTCAGAAGTTCAGCACACAATGTTTCAAATCCAAAGAGCAAGAGTGCTTGACTTTTCAAACCTAACAGCAAATCCAAAGTAATGTTCAGTGGGAACACATTTTTCTGTACCAATCCAAAACATGCTTTTAAAAATGTAAACATACAGCCTAGTTTTAACTGTAAAATGGTTTGAATCAGCCAATGAGTTCTCTTTATTAAAAAAAAGTATGTGTGCCTCCATTTTTCAACTGTCTTTCTTTTCATATTGCCATTCTACTGAAAGACACCTCCTGAGTGCATCCTGTTCTCCTTGAAAGATGTTCACAGTGTGGATTGTAGGTCATAGCTGTGTCTTCTGGAGTGAAAAATTTGCAGAAAAAAGAGGTATTGTAAAAGACCTTGCTTTGCCAAATGTAGACATTAAATGGATTGGTCAGAGAGGATTAAAGTGGCACCAATTAATGCCTTTGGTGAAAACCTTTCTACATCTCCCACAGCCTAACCTTATTATTGTGCACTGTGGTGGAAATGACCTAGGCACTTTAACTGGGGTAGGTCTGGAAATGCTTATTAAGGACACCTTTCTGCAATTGATGTCACTTTTTCCACAAACTGCCTTTGTATATTCTAATATATGCCAAAGGCAAAAGTGGAACTGGTCCAACCAATTTTGTCCGCAGATTGACAAAGCAAGAAAGCACGTCAATAAGTCTGTTTCTGCTTTCCTCAGAGACTATGGTATGGGTTCTATATACCACAACAACTTGCGTTACAACATGCAAGACATTTATAGAGGAGACGGTGTACATTTCAATGATGAAGGGAACAGAGTCTTCCTCTTGAACTTAAGACTCTGCATCGGTACTTACTTGTAGGTACCGAAAAACACTCAATAAACACAAGGGCTCTTTTTAGAGCCACCTAATATCTAAACACTTAAACTTGATTTTTATTTCTATTTTTTTTAATGTTTTTTTCGGGTGCGCGCAGAGTGCGCACACCTCGCAATGTTTTTAAAAAAAATTAAAATCTTTTTTTTTGCCCTTCGTGGTCCTACTGTGACCCCCTGACAATGGCTAGGGGGTCAAGAACTCCCTACTCTGCCCCCTATTCACGTTCTCCACCTTTTCTTTTCAGTGCGACAGACAAAATGGCGGCCGACACTTCCTGATTTCGACCGATTCGAATGTTTACTGACATCTAACAACCAATCAGAATTACGCTCGCGCACGGCAGGATGCGCGCACAGGGCTTGCACAGTGCGCGCACCCTGCGCGCGAATAGATATTGATATGCTTTTAAATGCTATTTTCTCAGGGAATACTGAACAGATTTACACCAGACCTGCGAAAGGCACTTCCTTGACCTTATGGCTACCTCTCTGCCAAATTTCACGTAATTCTGTTCAGCCGTTCGGGCTGTAGCTGCGACTAAAGGTCCTATGGAAAAATGCATGGGGAAAACGCGTTTTGGGACCCCCCCTTTTTCTCGGCCCCCGCTTGACGAATCACCCCGAGACTTGCAGGGTAGGAGCTGAGCGGAGCGCCCCATTAGTTTTGAAAATTTCGCGAGGATTCGTCAACCGGCGCCAAAGTTATTCAAAATAGAATTTTGAGATTTCCTATGGAAACTCGGTCCTAACTATAACTATCTACTGGCGACCGCCAGTAGATAATATAAATAACTATATATATATGTATTTATCAATCAGACTTTACAACACCCAATACAGGATAAAGGCATGTGTTGTAAAGCCCTACATGCGTTGTGAAGCCTGCTCTGTAAAGGCATGCTAGGTAAAGATCTACGTTGTAATGTCTGATATTTCACCAAACATCCTACAGTTCTTTGAATCAAAAAATGTAGCACAGTTATAAAGAAAATTATATTAATGTGTCGTATACATCAACACGTAAAACCTGTGACCGCAAGGTCTAAAATTCACCCTATGGGAGTGGGCAATCACAGGTGTGCTTGAACTGCTTTTGTCATGTCGCAGCCTCCATAATGTTTTAGAAGTTCTGCTTTCCGACATGCACAATAAAGTCTAAGAACTCTGACAGAGCTGTGGCAACATCAACACTTAATAAAGTAGTGGTTTATAATTTTACACACATGCAGGCAGGGCTTACTTCCCTTTTAATTCTACGGCAAGGTCATGGGATGCCAGACTTTGCCTTTCATCCAAAGTGGAACATGCGCCTTGAAACCTTGTGTCATTTTCCAAGAGAAAACCAAACCTCTACCCATCACAGAACAAAAATAAGGAAAACATAACCGCAATACAAGTTTATTCCGTGGGTAAACCCCATAAAACTCCTGAATAAAAACAAGATCATCATTAATTCAGCGTACATAAAAATAGGACGCGCGAAATACAATTTGTGTAATATTATATGATAACTATCATATGTATCTTAAAATGCATCATTAGGATAACATGTATAGTTCAAATCTGTGGTGATAAACCTAGCGATGGCTAGCGGCTAAAGTCGGGCTATTATGTCATGTAGTATAGTCTGTAAAGGGAATTTTTTTATTGTTACTAAATGTAATACACCATAAACACCAAGCAGAAAATAAGAATTTAGTCAAGCCAAGCACAATGACATCTCTAATAAATGATTTCAGAAGCCTCAATGGTGCACAATACCGCCTTACACCCAGTAATCGGCAAATGAGAAAACATAACAAAAACCTCTGAATAAATGAGGAAGGTAGAAAACAGCCTAGTTTGAGAATGAGAAGCGAATAAGACTGGATAATATACTAGACTTGCGGAATCTTTTCCCATTCAAAGTGTTGCATGGACACACTATGACTCTAGAAACATATAATTGTTAAAAGGACTGCTGTATTGAGCATTTTGGGACGTTTTAGTGCTGTATGTTTGGTTGTTTGTTTATGAGCACTCAAAGGTACCTGTGATCGCTCCTACTAATCTTTTGATGCAAGAGCTCTTTTTTAGATCTCGCCCGGCTTTAGCAGTCCGCATGCGCTGCTCTCGCCATGTGAGGGCTTCTTGGAATCAATAAGGATTCTGAAGTTTTCAGAGGCGGACTTGAAGCCCCGCCCATCTTTTTAATTCGCTGGCGTCATCCTCCATGCTAAATGCTGGCTTAGGATTGAAAAGGAGGCTTATTAGTCCCTCCTTGTTACCGCCCTGTCCACTTTTGGCCCCGCCCACTGGGATTGGATCTCTCCCTTGCGGCGTTACATGGTCTCCTTCATTAGCTGGGACGCACTCCTTCTTTGTCATTGTGAGCGCGGGCCGCCTGGGTTGTGCTTGTTTAAGTCGGTAACCAATTTTTTTTTGTTTTGTTTGTTAGGCCCATCCAAATACCATGCAAATTGCAGTCTGCGCCTGCCCTGTAAAGAGCCATTCACGTCCCGCAGCATGGGACCCCTCTCAGTGTAAATAATGTCTCCTCTCGATGAAGCTGTTCGCTGCAGAGTCATGCATCATCCCGGGGCTCTTTAAATATGTCTGCCCGTGAATATAAACATCACACAGGCCCGGACGATCCATCATCTTCCGCGACAAGGTGAACATTCCGCATAGGCGCCCTCAGGAGCCACATCACGCAATTACCGTGGAGGCGACGCCGCCCTTGATGTACGAGCTTCATCATGGCTGGTTCCGTCAGGCCTGGTCCCGCTGGGCCTTCCGGTAATCGGTTTCGTTGCTCAACAGGCACGGAGCAAGTTGGGGTGCATGTTCCCGAAGACGCACGGCCCAAAACTAAACCGATGCGCAAAGCAACTGCCTGTGTTAAGGAGAGGTCCACACCATGACTACCAAGATCTGTGCAACTGGCATTGATGCCATTGGATTGGTGGATTGCGCAGTAAGTCTCTCAAGTAACTCTGTGCATGATGCTGCCTTGCTAGACAGGTTAAGACAGACACCAGATTCAGCACTGAAGCAGTGTGCATGTGATAGCATAGTTTCCGGTTGCAGAAAGAGCTCGCCAACATTCAGCTGTTGTGTATCTTAGACCATCAGGCACAGTACTGCACTGTTCCCATACTTTGAGTTCAGCTTGCACTATCTGACTGCGGGACATGTGAGTGCCCTTGGCCTCCTTTAACTAGCATGTATCCCATTTTCTGTGAGGATGAAGTGTGCGAGACGTGAGCACAACGAGCTTTCCCCAGTCATTTGCCAAGAACATACTTTGGAATTAAATCAAGGTTCCGAAACACGTCAGAGGGGACACGGAAGATAAGATCAAGGGGGCACTCATATTGATAACAAGCATTGAAAATGAAATAGGTCTCCCCTTTGATTAAGTTAAAGCCATTTGCTTTGCTAATGGTATTGTATAGCAAAGCAAATGGCTTTAACTTAATGAAAGGCAAGACCTATTGCATTTTTAATGCTTGTTCTCTTATGCAGACTAAAATGGGCTAAGTGGTTTAAGAGCTCTGAAATGTATTTATAAAAAAAGTGTTTGAATATCAGGAGTAAATACATTTAAAAAAATAATCGAAAAGTCTCTTTCATCCCCAGGAATGTTTGCGGCACATATTTGTTCACCTTTATTTTTTGTACATAAAATCCACTATAAGTCAAATGAACAGAGACACTGGATTTTCCTCTTGAGCTCTCTGTATCTGACATCTTTGACCACAGCTGAATGTTTACTTCCGAGTCAACAAGGAATACACCAATGCTGACATATCATTCAATATTTTTTCTAGACACTGGAATGAGGAGATGCTGAATGAAGCTTGCAGGAGCATATTGGAGGAAGTCTCCTTGCCCGGCTCTGCACCTGGAGGAATGGTGGAGTACAAGAGGACCCTCACTGTCAGCTTCCTCTTTCGATTCTTCTTGCAAGTAGCACATGACATAAAGCAGAAGGTAAATTAGTGTCCATATGTTCCCTTCCTTATTTCATTCATTGAAATGGATGTGAGGTGTAGGAGCCCCCATAGATCAGCCCCTGTAACGGTGCTTTTAAATGCATTTGTACGATAAGCTAGAGGAGCGTCTAGGTAATGCATCCCTTTTTGCAGTTTTGAAAATCTGAGGTTGGGTTGGTGGGTGGACATGGCATCATAGTTTTCATGTCGATTAAGGAGAAATAATTTAAAATCAGAGGACAAGTTGGTCTATGAAGGTCCAGCTTTGACTCACTGCAACTAACCAGAAAGTCATGCCACAAGGCACAAGCATCATGTGGAGCTGTAGTCGGATCAGTGCTTAATTTGAGCCGGTGTTTTCTGGTATTCGTCACCTGCACTAAATTGTCAGCACCAGCGCTTGTGCCGCAAGGTGGTGCTGTCTGGCTAATTTAGAGACTACAACAACAACAGCTAATTATTAATGCAATATGCTTTAAAATCACTATTACCTGCCGGCCAAGCCATTCTTTTATCTTTGTGGGACCTGAAATTATCTGAATTGTTACACTTGTTGGAGTGTGATGGGTTGTAGTATTGTTGTTACTTTCATAGCAGCATGGCAGGGGAAATGTGTGGTGCAAGCTGCTATGACCTCCTGACGAGAGTCGTGGCTCTTATTCTTTTACAAATTAAGCACTGACTTAGATATCAGATGAGGCACCAAAACCATCAAAGTGATGAAAAATCTTGTGGTCATCAGATTGAACAAAATCATAGTGGCTAAATAATGTGACAAGGTTGTGGTGAGAAGCAGGACAAATGTTGTGTATGATTGGTGGTATCCATTCTTACCGGAGTCTTATTTGGATTATCTTGGCCATTTTTGAATGTCGTTCTCAGATCCTCTAAACCTCATCACAGATGATAAATACAGATTAGACTCAGACACTTCTCTACTACATGAATCTCGAAATACCTTTGTCTCTCCATAGCAACTTCAAGTACTTCATCAAAATACTAGTTCTGGAGATGAAAAACTTCTACTTGTAAATAATAGATTATTGTTGCGCAACCATTTACACTGCAAAACACATGTAAATTACAAAATCTTAGTTTCCTTTCAAGGAAACTTGTATAATAGCATATTTTTCTGTATAATAGGCTAAATAAACCAATGGCTTAAATGGCCATTACCCTATACTTTGCCCTCGGCACTGTACTACCCCATGCAAAGCTTGAATTGTTTGTTGTTAATTTCACTAAGACCAAGTTTTGGGAAAATGCTGATGAACCAGAACTAGTTTCCTAAGGAAACCAAACTGCAGAATGTTTCCAACTGCAAATAATGAAATGACTATTAGACATTAGTTTTGCCTATACGGAATTAGAAGTAAAATAAGGGGAATGGATTGTGGAAAACCCTTTTCGGACAAACATTGGGAGAAAACGCTAGAAGTGATTAGTAATGCCATTGGCAGTTTCTTACTGATTCATTTCAATAGACTTCACAGAACCTACGTTACTCTGGCTGTGTTTTCTAACTTAAACCCTGTTAAAGGCCTACCGGGCTCTAAATGTATATCTGATAGTGCAACCTTTCTTTTTTTTTTTTGCAGAGTTCTATATAACACGAACTTGACCCGAATCCAATCAGGTATCAGAGCGCTTTACATAGCACCAGTTACGTTGCATGAGCACACATTCATTTTTTGTTAGGCACGGGGAGATTAAGTGAGTTTCCCAGAATCACAGGATGTTCAGCGTCATTATCGAGACTCAAACACAGTTCCCCAGGTCCGAGGTCGAGCGCCCTAGCGCCCTAGCCGTTTCTGCACTTAAACTGAACATGCCATATGGTATTTGCCGAATGGAAACAGGAGTAGAAAGATCCAAGAATATTGTTACTACTACATTATAATTTGACCAGAGGCCCATTTATTAGGTGTATCGCCTTTCAGCATGTAGCAAACTTAAAAACAAAGACTACACACGTCATCATGTTAGCTAAACAGACTGGCTATACATTGGCTATCTGATACAGGTGTGAAACTGAATGACTGGATAAAAGATTTGCCTAAATGTCATGTAGCTGAAGAAATACAAATGAGGCGGAATAGAATTGTTCCCAAGGTATTTGAGGACCTGACGGAGTGGAAAAAATGTAACAAGACTGACATATGTCCCAGATTATGGATGTGCAATGGTATGTGTTGTCTGTGATAGCTCCAGAAAAACTTTCTAGGTTGTTTATGAGACAGATGACTAGATGGTAGTGTGGTTTTAAGTTATTCAATACCTGTTTGATATGTTACTGTTGGTTGCCTTGTTTACTCAAAAACAATACATATATTTTAGAAAAAACTGAAATTGAACTGGTACTTTCATCTATTAGGCTAATGGGGCGCTCCGCTCAGCTCCTACCCTGAAAGTCTCGGGGTGATTCGTCAAGCGGGGGCTGAGAAAAAAGGGGGTTCCAAAACGCGTTTTCCCCATGCATTTTCCCATAGGACCTTTAGACGAAGGTACAGCCCGAACGGCTGAACAGAATTACTTGAAATTTGGCAAAGAGGTAGTCCTCAGGTCAGGGATGTGCCTTTTGAATATATGGTGTCAATCTGTTCAGTAGTTCCTGAGAAAATTGCAGTTAAAAGTACATAAATATCTATATGCGCGCACGGTGCCGTGCGCGAGCGTAATTCTGATTGGTGGTTAGATGTCAGTCAACATTCGAATCTGTCGAAATCAGGAAGTGTCAGACGCCATTTTGTGTGTGGCAGTGAAAAACAAAGGTGGAGAACGTGAAAAGGGGGCAGGGTAGAGAGTTCCTGACCCCCTAGCCTTTGTCAGGGGGTCCCTGAAGGCCCCGAAGGGTGAAAAAAACATTGTATTTTTTTTTCAAAAAATCGCGGGGAGCGCGAACGGTGAAAACCCGTTAAAAAAAAACATTTTAAACAAGCCATTCCATATTACAGGATACAGTCAATCTATAACTATATACATAGGTAGTTTACTGTAAAATAAATATATAAAAAATATAATAATACATACATAAATTAGCATTTAAAAAACCTTACAAATTCACTAAAAAAACCATAGGTTTCACACATGTTATAGTTAGAAATTAGCATTTAAAAAACCTTGCAAATTCACTTAAAAAACCATAGGTTTCACACACGTTATAGTTAGGAATTAGCATTTTAAAAACCTTGCAAATTCACTGAAAAAACCATAGGTTTCACACATGTTACAGTTAGCTGGACATTTCACTCGTAAAAAACCATTGAAATTCCCCCGTTATAGTTAGTTCAGCTAAATATAACTCACGCGACCGCAATCTACTGCTGATGATGTCACATATTACATCACTGTATTCACTAAGATACTGTTAATAAGTCAGTTATACAATTAATTTTACAAAGAAAACCATCCATTTAGACACTTATTTGCCCATTTATTCTTCCATTAACCTTTAGATATACATATATAAAAAATATTTATTTTTCAGAAAGACACATATTCACTGGATGATGTCATCAGTGATGTCATCAGTGATGTCATTTGAGATGTCATCAGTGATGTCATGAGTGATGTCACTGACCATGTCATGAGTGATGTAATATGTGACATCATCAGCAGTGGATTGCGGTCGCGCAAGTTATATTTAGCTGAACTTACTATAACGGGATAATTTCAATGGTTTTTTACGAGTGAAATGTCCAGCTAACTATAACATGTGTGAAACCTATTGTTTTTTCAGTGAATTTGCAAGGTTTTTAAAATGCTAATTCCTAACTATAACGTGTGTGAAACCTATGGTTTTTTAAGTGAATATATATATGAGCAAGGGCGGATGCCCGAAACGCGTCAGATATTTGTGAAGACTCGGCTTTAAAATAAACTAACAACTATTGTGCCTGACTTTGGATCTGCGTGGTTTCTGCTTTCCGTGGACACGGATTTTTTGGAGACTGCAAACATGGGTATATATATAATCGTTACTTTGTAATTGATTCTGCTTACTAACATATATATATATAAAATATAATCGTTAATTTGTAATTGGTTCTGCTTACTAACATATATATATATATGTTTCTCTGTTGCGGAGGAACCTCTTGGTGGATATATATAGATATATGTTTTAGATTCAGAAGGAATTTATACATATATAAATGTTAGTCAGCAGAACCAATTACAAATTAACGATTATATTTCTTTTTGTTTGAAATGAATTACAGTATTAAATTGTGCAATTATGGGGGCTTGGCTCTTGATGTGGTTCCCCATGGCGACCACTTTCCTTGAGTATCCTCATCACCTTTGCTCCACAAATTTATCACTGTGGTCTTCAAGAGTGGTGGAATGTTAAGCCAGGTTCTCATGCTGTGAAGTGATTAAACTGAGGAACAGCATGACCTGACTAACACTGCCCTGCCGGCTGTGGCACACATGCAAGATGTTAGTCATTGCACACTAGACGAGGTGTGGGCCCATTTCTCTCGCTGGGGCAGAGAGAGTGCGCAAAAAAAGGCAGACCATTGTAGTGTCTCTCTAGCCTGTGCAGGTGGATCCTATGAGTCAGGGGGCATCGTGCTACCTTTGTCCCAGTGGAGGCTGGCCTCCTCACACAGGTGGAGCTGGAGGCAAACCTGGAAACAGTATAAGAAAAATGGGTTTCAACCTGCACTCCGAGTGTGTGTGATTTTTACTAATGATAGTTCTATAACATGTTTTGTCAATGCGTGCTGCGGCCCTAAGGGTACCAATGAGGTGTAAGGAAACGTAGGAACGAGGTCCCTGAGCACAGCGCACAGCTATATGTCCCTAAGGCAGAGTTCTTCAATCTGTAGAGCGTGCCCCCCCCAGGGGGATGCAACACCATCTCTGGCGGGGCTCGCACTCCAGCTAAGATTTTACCTTTGTTGGACCTTTACTGTCCCGAGGCCTCGCAAGTCTTCACCCATTTCAAATGGGAATTCTTTATTGGCGAGCTCCGGTAACAGAGGGTTGGCGGGGGAGGGAGGGGAAATAGATGAGGCACAACTTGCGCTTTTGTCCTGTAAAGAGCTAACAGTTAACCTTCCCAGGAGGGGGTTAATTAGTAGCGCTGAAATACTTGGGCTGCAGTGGGAGGCAGTGTCTCCTCTGCTAAAACCAAAAGCAAATCCTTCACCTTGGATTTCATATCGGAGGAGACTTCTTGCCTCCCACTGCAGCTGAATGACTGTCTGTTCCTTTCTTTCAGTTTTAGGAGAGGAGACATCCTAACCCTGTCCTGGGAGGGTTACCTCTTAGCAGCAAGGAGACAAAGTTTATTTTAAATTTACCCAGGCAGGCACCAAAACGCCCACAGGGCTTCAAGTTACCAACAGAAAAATGACAGCCAGTCATGTGTTTTTTAAACAGCCTGCAAATTGCTGGGCTTGACACTAAATATGCATATAAATAAATAAGTATATATACATTTGAAATGTGACTTTTCTGGCAGCTATAGAACACAATTAAATGTGCTACTATTTATATTTGCTGTTCAAAGTATGCCCAGACAAGTGCTGACAATACAGCTTTAGGTGACTGTTTATTTTTTGTACTGCATGGGACATCAAAATAATGAGCTGGCAACTCTAATCATAAAACTGAAAGTTTGTTGCAAGATCAGCACATTTATTTCCACCACCCTGATACCTGGTAATGCCATAATAGCAATAGTTCAACATATCTGAAACCCTACGCTGCCGTCAATAACCTGCTGAGTTACTTCAAGTGTCTGGGAATGCACCCTGCATTCAGAAAACTCAGTCCTCATTCTCGCCCTTCACTTTCATGCTCACCCTGCACTCAATACACTCACACTGATCAACATGCACTCACACTGATCACTCCTCACCCTGAACTCAGTAATCACTCTGTACTCACAATGCACTTGTGCTGTTCACCCTGTACCTCACCCTGCAGTCACACAAGCACACTACTCACCCTGCATTCATGCAACACTTCACTCACATGTCCCCCTTACTGCTCAATGTGCAAACTCACTCAAATAAGACCATCACTAACCATACATTCATTTGTCCCACTCTGCACTTACATCCACACCCAAATTAATTTGGTCACCTCACTCACCCTGCACTCGCTCCTCTTACCCTACTCTCACACTCTCACACTGTTGCATGGCTCACCCTGCACTCACATGGGTACTCATGCCACCCACACAGTGCAGAGATTTAATGTGCCTGCTACAAAGAACATGTACCATCCAGATTAAAGAACTGAGTGTGGGTAAACTATGAGTAGCGCTATAAAAAAATGAAATGTTTGCCAGAAAGGTGCTATAGCGAGATGGGGTGCATTGTTGATGAGCGGTAGTGAGGAAATTCATGGAGAAGGAGGAAATGAGGGAGGGGCGCCAAAACAGACGTTGCACTGTGTGCGACCAGTGATAGGGCCAGCCCTGGATGGGAGTGTTAGCTCCCCCTCCCCCGAAGTTCGGGTCTAGTTGCACCCCTATACACAAGTATGGGCATGTCGTGCCCCATCAAGGTTTTCATCCTAAGTTACAAAAGGACAAATTTACATGCACTGCAATCCAGTCTTTCAGGGGGTTCCTTGATAGAGGCAGCTCTGTTTTTGCCCTGATGGCCTGGAATAATTCCTAAACAGATTCTTGTAAATACTGTTTTGTTTTAGTTATTTTTAACGTGATTGATGTGAGAGAGTCTATTACTATTTGCAGAGAAATGTTTTTGTTTCATGCAACAACCATAAAAAAGTTTATTTCAGATCAAAACAGGTCCTCACATATGAGAAATTGGAGGCTATCCCAGATATTATTTGTTGTAAAATTAGTGGGCTGCTGCTTTGTTACAACAGTGAAAGCACACATCCCTATCTCTGAATATTAGATGTAAACACTTAGAATTTCGACCACATGCCTAAAAAAAGAAATACAAATGGGCCTAACTAGGCTCCAAAGGATATGAACATAAAGCCAGGGCTGACACTAAGGCAAAATCAAGGCATAGCTACAAGTGAGAAATTGTTTGCAAAATTAGATTAATTTTATTGTGATAATTCAGATATTGAATCAATTTATATCAAAAATTCACATAAAGGCTAAATGGATGCGCAATACAAAACATATATATGGGTCCCACATAAAGCAATTAGAACAATCAATCACATCAACATTCATTCATAATTCAAACACACCATCCTAATTCACAATCACTCATCCAATACAGTACATAAACATACACAGTGGCAGATTTATGACGTCTGGCGCATCTCTGCTAATCAGCAGAGTTGCGCCAGAAGAGTTGCGACGCATCTGCCCACCCGTGCGCCACCATTGATGCGCCGCATTTACAATGCGGTGCACCGTGGCACTCGGATGGGCAGATGCGTGACGCATCTCCTGTCAGAAAGGCGGCGCATTGCTGGAGTTGCGTCGCAAGCGCAACGCAGCTCCAGCAAGGCTCGGGGGTGCCCTATCCCTTACATGCTGCGTCAATCCTTACGCCTGCTTCAAGCAGGCGCAGAGTTTTGACACAGCATGGCCTTAAAAGTGACTGAGTGAAATCTTGTAGGTTTCACTCAGCCACTTTTAGGAGGCGTTCCTGCGCCGGAACGCCCACCCCCTGCTCCAAAACGCCTACATGTGGTGCAGGGCTTTACAACGTGATGCATCTGCCAGATGCGTCACGTTGTAAATACCCCGCAGCATGGTGCAGGATTTGCGCTGCCGCTGCGTCACAAAAGTGACGCAACGGCGGCGTAAATGAGGCGCAAGGGGCTCATAAATCTGCCCCACAGTGCTTAAAAACAAGATATCGAGCAGGAGATCAACAAACAGGGAAGATAAAATATCATAGGGTCTCGTGTTTTCCTCCCAGGGGTTGATGGAGGGAGAGTCCAAACAAACACGAGGAAATCAACGCCAACGCACGTTTCGGTGTCAAGCCCAAGGGGGCTACACCTTCATCAGGGCAATAGATGAGTAAGTAATGTGGGACCACCAAATACACCTAATGGGAATAAAGTGTAAGAAAACCACAACTTAGTCAACATATACTTTATACATCCTTTAGAATAATATTTACAACTATATAGAGGAACCTGTAAGGGATTATTAATAAGGTCAAGATATTTTTTAAGAATAGAGCCTATGGGGGAGGAGCCAAGATGGCGACCGGAGCAGACGCTTGAGCGCCCGGCTCCGTCGGTCCGTGGCCTCGGACTACTATCCTGATGCCCATCCTCGCCGATTCTCGAGGTGCACCGTGTGCGAAGACGCGCTGACCGCGCTGCTGCTTTCCCGGAGTCTCAACCCGCCCGGACGCCCGAGTTCTGGGTGCTTTTGTCCTCGGCACTGAAACCCTGCGCCCTTACGGCCTTTGCCGGCCTCCTGGAAGCTCCGCAGTTACCGGACCAGCTAGCGCTAACCTGAGCCCCGCGGTCCCGATCTCGCCTCGCACCATGGATCGTTGCCGGATGAGCCCGGGGAGAGACGGCCGGACACCTTCTGCACCCTGTGCCTGACGGGCTGGAGCTGTGGGGTGGGCCCCGGTGCGGTGAGTCTCCTGCCCCGCTCTGAGGACCGAGCTGTGGGGGGCTGCTGCCCCCTTTGCCTATTGCCTAGCCAGCGGCGAGGGGGACCGGCGAGAAGATAAGCGACTGTCGGCCTTTCCTGTTGCGGCGTAGACCTGAGGGGAATTGACCCCTTGCCACGACCCCCCCCCCCCTGGCCATTGCACCGTATAGCGGCAAAACATGGCGTTGAGTGCCTGCTCGCGGCTGGGGGGTGATACTCCGGTCTCGCCCGCTGCCCACTTCGCCCTCCCTCTTCCGGACACCAGCTCCACAGTGCCGTCCCGGATTGCTGCCGATGTTGGGGCCCAGCTTCCGCTGACATGCGGCTCCGTTCTGGCTGTCCTGCGGGACTTTCAACTACAGATGTGCGCTGGCCTGCAGGCGCTGAGTGAGAGGTTTGACCCCATACTGTCGGCTGCGGGCCGTGAGCGCACTGTTTGTCATCCACAGGGCGTGGGTCCTCCGGTGCTCTTGTCCTCTTGCGGGGACGCAGCGGCGGTGTATGATTGTGCTACACTGGTGCCTTCATCTAGCGCTCCCGGCGCCCAGGGTCCACCGCTCTCCACCTCAACTGCGGATACTTTGTCCCCCTGGTCATGGCTGCCTGCTTCATTGTTCCCTGCCTCACCGCGTCCGCGAGGCTATCCTGCTGAGCGATACCTAACGGCTTCGAGGGACCGTCCGCGGTGGCCCACTGCTGCCTTTTTGTGGAACTCCTGTACCTTACTTGCCAGGTTTGGATTTTATGTGGTGCAACGAGGGACCTCAATCGATGGTCGGCGGCCATTTCGTGATCCTACTTCACCATCCTCTCACAAGCGGCCATCTTGTCTTTGTCTGCTCGGGACACGGGGCCTTCACGCAGGAGCTGGTTTAATCCCAAGCCCGCGATCGGGCCAGGGCTAGACTGACTTCTATCGCTATGGTTTATGGACGGGCTGGCCTGGGACTGGGACTGTATGTATGTTTTGCGCGCACTCGTCGCGACTTGTATCCCTTGCTTAAACTGTGGTGCCATGGTATCTTTGCATGCCGTTTTTTGGCGTAGAGGGCTCTCAGTGTGTGGGGGCCATAACTGGCTGATGGTTCGGGGCGCTCTGGTGTCCAGTGGGCTCCTCCCCACCTTCTTTTCTGTTTTCTTCCCTTCTTCACTCTGTTCCTACTTTCTCTCTTCTCTATATTTCGGGTTCATTGGGCGACAGGCACTATGCTGGGGGGGGGGTAGGCCGTAGCCTCCGCATTGGTGTAGGGTGGGGGGGTAATACTCTGTTCTCAATTAGTTCTATGGGCCTTTCTTCTTTTATGTCTCTGTGCTCTACTTTCTTCGATTCGGGGTCCGGGTGTGGGGTGGATCGAGTGGGAGCGGCTCTGGAGGGGCGCGTACTTGCTCATGTGACTATCCTGATATATCTCTGCACCGCCTCACTGATTGAGATTTTACTCCCATTGTTGTTCTTACTGATGTTGCTGCTCGCCCGTGTGGTGAAGCTATCTTGCGGACTCGAATCTACTTTGCTCTTATCCTTCATTGACTTTTTTTCTCTGATAAAATTATCAAAAAACTTAAAATTAACCTTCACCTCTCCTTCCCCGGGTTTCAAAGATATCTCCAGTATGTGACTCATAACCTGTTGTTAATCCTGACCGTTGATGCACGGGGGCTGTAATGTGGGTATCAGTGCTTTACTGTATCGTGGCCGGCCTGACGGTTGTAGGCCCGTATTTGTTCTTTTAAGATGCACGAATAAAGGTTTTTTAAAAAAAAAAAAAAAAGAATAGAGCCTATGTCAGCCATGGAGAAGTTAAAAAATACTTATTCAAAGGAGAGGATAACTATTCATAAAGTTTCAAAAGGAAGGAGTAAAGTGCACCAAAAAACACCAGAAGGACGTTAAGTAGAAATACAAACCAAGATCTCAATAGATAAATAAATAAAAACACCTCACCCGTGACATATATAGTATAAAGAGAGAGATAAAAGAAAAGAAAAGCCAACCAAGGAATATAAATACCTTGAGGGTATATAAATGTCCATTTATAACTTTAAGCAGCAAATTTCTGGGCCGCGTTCGGCTCAATAAACAAAATATCTAGAGAAGGAGAAAAAATAAGGAAATGAGGGGCATGCCCTAAAAAGGGGGGGGGGGCAGGGGAGAAGGATCTGTAGATGTATCAGATTACTCTTACCCAAGCGGTTCGAGAAAAGACCAGTTCCAACTTGTAGGGGTCTAGTTAGTGACAACGCTTTTAGGCAGTTGGTAGTCTCTCTATAGCTTGTTTCTTAATATTCCTCTGCACCATCTGCCTATTAATCATTTCCAGGGGTCCCCTTCTTCCTCGAAAACTTTTAGAATTTCGGCCATAGCGCTTGTGCACCGTTAGTAGCCTGGCTAAAGAGGGTATGGCAGAGCTGAAAGTGAATCATTTAATCTCCAAGCTGTTCTGAACAGGGGCCCCCAAAATAGTACTGACACAAGGCACTCAAACTCCTTAACATGTCCCTGCCACCACAAAGCCTGTCAGACGATATTGCTCTGAAGTAAAATAGTCAACATTAATTTATTATCAGTTCTATTTTTTTTAAACATAAGCCCGACGTGTCCTAAACCCCCACTGCTTCAGGTATGCAACTTATCGTACCACTAAGAATTAGGTGTTCTTTCAGCACCCTCTCTGTGGACTTTCACCTTTCTCTTCCGATCTATAACTGGTTGGTGGGCAATTATCCCATTATAATGCTGTCTAAAACATTTGTTAATGGTTTCTAGAGAAGAATTGTTTCTCGTGTACCAACTCTGAGCTAGAGAGTGCTCGAAAAATCTGATAACACGGTCTCCCTTACAGTCACTGTTTTGGCTGAAAATGTCTGCAGAGTATTCAGCTTTGAGAGAAATTGCTATCAAAACTCTCTTCCCTTTCAGCTCGTCCTATTTATGTGAGATTGGGTTCTCAGCACTTGCAGTATTAAAGACTAAGTACTGTTCAAGACTGGATGTGGAGCACAACCTGAGGATGGCAGTGGCAAAAATCCATCCAGAGATTGACAGTCTATGTGGATAAAAACCGTCACACCCGTCACATTTATGTTGGTGGTGTTATTATTAATCTATGTCCTGTATAAAACAAAGCATCCTAGTAAAAAGAATTTGCGCACATTTTATCTTGGAAAATTGTGTTTTGAGCTGTGTAATAAGCCTCTGTCATTCCTCCACACAGATTCACAAACCTGCAGTTCACTAAACACTCTTATTGTGTTGAACATTTTTACCGGATATGGCCCAGGATATGCGCGTGGCAGACGATTATGTGGTGTACCAGTTTACAGACATTTCTGTCAGGTGGTGGGGGGGGCCAACATCTAAAAAATTCAACTGGGGGGGCGCAACCTACAAAAGTTTGAAGACCTCTGCCCTAGTGTTTCAATAAAACATCATACACATTTACATCATTAAATCATGAATTGAATGTAATGTACTCATATATTTTGCAATGATACATTCATTTGAAATAATTTTTTGATAACACAAATGCGGTAAACAATCAATGAATCAAAATATCATACACAGTTTCAAAAGTTCTGCGCAATGCTTATACATCAGCTAGAAAATGTTTTTGCTTAAAGCATATTCAGTACTTCAATTCCAACAAGCCCAATGCATTTCGGGTTGTTACACCCTTCGTCAGGGGCAGATGCGATCTTCAGTTTAATATCAAACGTAGCCTCCTGCCGGAACATTATAAAACATAAGAATGTGTTATAACATATGAAATATAGTGTGGATACACAACTTA
Source organism: Triturus cristatus (assembly GCF_964204655.1). NCBI lineage: Eukaryota > Metazoa > Chordata > Amphibia > Caudata > Salamandridae > Triturus > Triturus cristatus. The sequence goes on along the minus strand of NC_140584.1, from coordinate 824,751,014 downwards.
TTTCAGTATCTGTGTCAGCTCTCTCTGTACCAAATTAATGGTGCAATGTGACATGCTCTTTGTGAGACCCGAAAAAGTCTCCTTATGTTCCGTAGACACCTGATTACAATTCCTCGTGACCCGATAACCGCATTACCATGTGCTGCTCTTAAAACAAAGTGTGCATCGGTGCCATGAGTGAATACCAAAGTGAATTAGTCAAGCGTGTGCTCAAACTCCGTGGAGGTTAAGTAATGTACTATTCCAACACTACCTGCCACAGCCAAAAAACTGCTTCCAATAATTCAAAGAGGGTTCTCAGTATCACACCTGCTGTGTCTAAAGGCAACTGAAGTGTCTGCAAACAACGACAGCGTAGAGTAAGTGCCACTCCCATTGAAATTAAAAAATCGGTGTCTCCATAACACGTAACTCAACTCCAACTTACCCTCCTATGACGGGTATAGACATTCAATCTAAAAAATTAAACAACACGATCTATCAGTTGACAACATCTATTTTCCTCCCGTTAGCTTACGTGTTACAACATCCAAAATATCCGAATAATACTGCCTAGGAAATTTACTTTCCAGGCCAATTCCGCTATCGAATTAATGCGATGCGTAGCAGGAAGACGAGGTGAGCGCAATTCCACACCGCGATAAGCTGGATGTGGTCGTTTGGTGTTTTAAGTGATTTAACGTTACCGCGTCTGACTTATGAACGTAATGGGTCACATGACTTTGAATGTCATCAATATGGTGGCTACCTTGGAAGCTGGAACGTGAATGTTCCACTTCAAAGGATGAACAACTTTATTAAAACCATGGTAGACTGTGGGTGAAATATTGTGCACACTTAATGTGAAACTGAGTAGTGTCGAGAAATACATAAACAAACCTACAAGAAATCCTATTCAAACAATTGGAATGAAAGAGTTGTCGTAGTGGTGATATAAGGACGTGATCCAGTGTATTATAATCCTCTTTTCAAATGTGAATTTGTGATTGCAATTGCCAGTGAGAGCCAACACAGATGTACAAAGGTAATATGTATAAATCCAACAAGTATACAGAAACATATTTACAAGAAGCAAAGCATTTCATAATGATCATTAAGACCCTTCGAGATTAGAGTCCCTAGGTACTGTATTCAAAAAGTTTTCCGTTGAGCTAATTGCGTGTGACTCTCAATGCCTGCGCGCAACATGGGTTTCTCTAAGATTGTAAATCTTAATTGAGGTATCGTGTGTGGTGTATATATCCAGTGAACGGCTAAGCATGAACTCCAGTTTTTCGTACGTATCATGCTTTTGTGTTCTATAATTCTTATTTGGATTTTGCGAGCTGTTCTACCCACATACGTTAACCCACAAGGACATTGGATTGCATAAACAACCCCTTCTGTATTACAGTCTGATGTATGTTTTAGACAATTTTTTTTGCCAGTGTGGGGATGATGGAAGATATCTCCGGTGATTACATTTCCACATTGTCCGCAGTTCCAACACTTGCTCATGCCTTTGTGTTTCAGATGTGGATGATGAAGGAGTTTTTAACAATTCTTTTAGATTTTTTCATCTTGTGTGGGCAAAAATAGGTTTGTCAACGAAAACCATTGTAAAATCTGTTTCTTGCTCGAGAATTTCCCATCTGTTCATGACGGCTTTTTAAATTTTTGTTGTTTGTTGGGAGTGTTTTAAGACAAACCCCGCACGTTTATTCTGTGATTTGGATGCTTGATGAAGTAAATCTTCACGTTTCATGTGAAGAACCGATGTTTTGGCTGATTCAAGAATTTTTGGTGGGTACCCACGTCTGATGTATCTTTCTGCTTGTTCATGAATTAGTTTGTCACTGAGTATTGAGTCTGATGTAATCCTCTTAATACGGATGAATTGTGAGATGGGTAAGTGTTTCTTTAATGACATCGGGTGAAAACTGCTGAAATGGAGAACATTGTTCCTGTCGGTCGGTTTTCTATATACTGAAGTTGATAGGCCAAATTCTGTTTTCTGTATTTCAATATTCAAAAAGTGAATTTTGTTTGCATCAATATTATGGGTGAATTGTATGTGAGAGTTGCACTGATTAAATTTGAGTATACTTTCCTCCAATGTTGCGCGATCGCCTTTCCAAATTACTAGAATGTCATCTATGTATCGTATATAAGCAATTAGATGTCTTTGCCAAAATTCATTATTTAAAATATGTTTGTCTTCGAAATATGCCATGTATGTGTTTGCATACGAAGGGGCCCCTGGAAGTGCCTGTTCTTTGTAAAAAGAACTCTCCATTCCACGTGAAGTAGCTATGGTACAATGAAAATTGCAATAATTCTAATATGAAAACTCCATTCATGTCATCTTGGTGAGTGTTGAGTATTCTCCACTCAACTGTTTCCAAACCTTCTACGTGGGGAATAGAAGTGTATAACGCCACCACGTCAATGGTGCATAGTTGTGTGTCTTCATTACAACAGTGCTTAATAAGTTCTAATTTGTTTAAGCAATCTGTTGTGTCCTTTACATAAGAGCACCATGATTGAACCATTGGTTACAAATAAAAATCAATAAAACGGCCTATATATTCATGTATAGAACCGCATCCTGCCACAATCGGGCAAAATGGAGGGTGCACAGGATCCTTATGCATCTTAGGTAGCATGTACAAATGCGGTATTTGTGGGGTGGCAATTTCTAAGAAGCGTCTAGTGGTTTTATTGATCCATCCCATATCCTCAGCCCGTTGCAGTATTTGTGAAAGAATCATCATATATTCTTCAGTGGGATCTGATGGTAACTGAATGTATGTGTCTATGTCATTAACATGCTCATCCACTTTCTGGTTGTAGAAGACTGTATCCATTACAACAATTGCCCCTCCTTGTCAGCTGTTTGAAAAATTTCATTTGTGTCTTGTCTCAGTGAGTTCAAAATTTTCTTCTCATGAGTAGTCAAGTTAGTGTGTTTAGGGAACAAATATTTAATGTCCTGTAAGTCTTTTTTAACAAGCAATTCAAAGGTGTCCAGTGTTTTATGCGAGAATGGTGCAATGAAGTTACTCTTTGGTCGAAATCTATCATAAGGTTCTGATGGAGTTTGATCTTGTGCGATGGAGTGAAAAAAACACCTTAGTCTAAGTTTACGCATCAATTTAAAGAACGCAATTTCTGTTTCTAAGGTGTGGGAAGTATATTTGGGCACATAAGACATGCCTCTGTTTAGTAGTGCAATCTCTTCAATTTTGAGCATCCTATTCGAAATGTTCATGACAAGTTGGTCGTCTTCTTGACATTGCATTGAGGTCTGGCCGATTCGACAGCTTTTTTTATTCTGTCCCCTCCTTGTCCATTGCCACGTTGGATTTCTCCTTTGTCTGGCAGATGATTGGATGTCTGGCCTTGTTCTAAAAAAGATTGTTTTCCGCTAGTTGAAGGGCCTTCTCTTAAATAAGTGCTTAGAGTTAAATCTTTCTCTCCGGGTGCAGGAGGTCTCTGGAGTGATAGATCCTGGTCAGTTGCTATGCTTTTTTCTGAAGAAGTGATTCCCGTTTTTTAAAAATACTTTTTTTGTGCATATGCCTCCTCCCATGAGTAAACCTCGTTTAACTTATAATCAATGGTGTCTCGCTTAAATTTCCATAATTTGCGATCATGCACCTATTTAGCGTGTGCGCCAAGTTTAGTGTTGATGTCATTAAGGGTTTTGGTCCAGTCTTCAGTTTCCATCTGATTGGAAATCTCATGTTTTAATGTTGCAATCTCAGTTGCTGATTCTCCCAAGATGGTGGAAAGTTCTTCTATTATTAGAAGTATAAGGTCCACGGAACATTTATTTAAGGTGGCGTACCAGCGAGTCATAAATGATTTGTTGTATTTAAATAACATTGGTTTTAAAGCTATCCTTAGGCCCCTTGGTATACGCTTCACCTTGTGATATTCAACCAACTTCCTAGGAGGGTAAGTTGGAGTTGAGTTGTGTGTAATGGAGACACCGATTTTTAATTTCAATGGGAGTGGCACTTACTCTACGCTGTCGTTGTTTGCAGACACTTCAGTTGCCTTTAGACACAGCAGGTGTGAGATCGAAAACCCTCTTTGAATTTCTGGAAGCGGTTTTTTGGCTGTGGCAGGTAGTGTTGGAATAGTACATTAATTAACCTCCACGGAGTTTGAGCAGACGATTGACTAATTCACTCATGGCACCGATGCACACTTTGTTTTAAGAGCAGAGCATGGTAATGCGGTCATCGGGTCACGAGGAATTGTAATCTGGTGTCTATGGAACATATGAGACTTTTTCAGGTCTCTCAAAGAGCATGTCACATTGCACCATTAATTTGGTACAGAGAGAGCTAACACAGATACTGAAATAGGTTGTGTATCCGCGCTATATTTCATAGGTTATAAGTTTAACACATTCTTATGTTTTTTAATGTTCCGGCAGGAGGCTACGTTTGATATTAAACTGAAGATCGCATCTGCCCCTGACGAAGGGTGTAACAACCCGAAATGCATTGGGCTTGTTGGAATTGAATTACTGAATATGCTTTAAGCAAAAACATATTCTAGCTGATGTATAAGCATTGGCAAGAACTTTTGAAACTGTGTATAATATTTTGAGTCATTGATTGTTTACCACATTTGTGTTATCAAAAAATTATTTCAAATGAATGTATCATTGCAAAATATATGAGTACATTACATTAAATTCATGATATAATGATGTAAATGTGTATGACAATTTATTGAAACCTTAGATACATATAGCTGTGCGCTGTGCGCAGGGACCTCGTTCCTACGTTTCCTTAAACCTAGAAACAGTGCCAGAGTCCTGTGTGAAGATCAGTGCTCTCCCACTTTTTTTTAAACCAATTTTATTTGTTTTCATTGCGATACATAACTTACAATATTGTATTAGATGACAATATTCATATGCAGAAGATGTTTTTGCATACACAGTATGAGGAATAGGAGCAGCCGGCTCAATTTTTAAACATGAGAACAATAATATTGTAAATCTTCAGATCACAACAATGAGAGTCGTGCTACACTGGATCAGGCCATCAATCTATCCAACTCTATTACATGCAAGTCTCCACAATACTCCTGGATGATTGCATAGTATATGGTGTGCTGAACTGTGTGTTTCCCCCCCACCACACACAACAGTAGACAGGTTGGTCCATCCTGGTGGATAGAAATCGGGTCCGTGGAAGGGAGACCAGTAGACCACCCAAGAGAGGGACCGGCAGGACAGGAGGAAATCTACCAGGAAATTTTTGAATGTCCGGAGTTCGTGCAGTAGACCATCCCAAACAGTGGCTGTGGGGATGTTATGCATCCCTCAGACTTCTTCCCTCCTCAGTGCTATCTCTTCAGCTTTGCTTCACTTGAGCATTGCTGCACACCAGTGACTCATTGTCGGGAGGTTGTGTGCCTTCCAATTCTTGGCTATGGAACTCCATGCTATAAGGAGGGCCAAGTTAAGAAACCAATTAGTTGCCACATGTGTTTTTTTATGTTTGAATGTACCAAATAACACCCATTCCATGGTGAGAAACTAGTGCTCTCCCACTTAATTACAAATCCGCCTCCCACATGCAGTCAACTGGCTGCAGAGCTAGACCTCCTGCAAGAACACTCGAAAAGCAGTGGGACTCTGATATATATATATATAACAATATTTACCCTGGGATCAGCCAGTGAGTTGATGTAAGGGAACGACAATCACAAAACCACAAAGAAATGATCTCAGGGAGCACTTTTACATGTAAACCTCTGCCATTTAATAAGGCATGTATTAACTGGGCTAAGAAACCTTGGGTTTGTTCATCTAACCTATCTTTCTTACTCTTGTACTTAGTTGTGGCCTAATTATTAAAAACTATGAGCAACTGCGGTAAAACACCATCATTCAAAGACATGTTCCCAAAAAAAGACTTTAACTAGCAGGCACCGTATGCACGAGGAGAAATTCAAAGTTTTTAGGTTGAATTTGGAAAAGACATTATTACTCTGTCATAGGACTTTGTGAAATTAGACCTGCATCACTTGCTGTAGAAAGTTGTGAGATGACTAATGGAAGTAGTGGCGGTTGAACAAGCACATGAGAAAGATAAATTTACTAATAGGGTATCGGAAGCTGTCAACAAACACCAACTGTTTATGGATAAAGTAGATGATCTCAAGAATAGTTTCAGGTATAATAATATCTGGATTCGGGGGGAAGAACTCAGAGGTGCCAAATACAGAACTGGAATACCATGTTTATGTTTTGTTCAAAACAATTCTCTAACACTAACACATGAGGCTGTTATCTTGGATCACAAACGCAGTTTTCTCTCCTTTCCAGATTCAATCAATCTCCTGCCAGACACATTAACTCCTGAACACTTTTTTATGTATTTAGGCATCTATCCTCCTGGGATGATTTGGAGGAGGGAGACGTTGACTACTAAACTGACCACATAGCTTTGTTCCAGGATTGCCCCTTCACAATGCAGGGGAAATCTAAAGTATTTTCCTCAACCTCTACCTATCTGCGTAATTAGAAGATTCTCCTGTGACCGCTGTTTCCCTTCTGAATTAGCTTCAAACAAAGTGAGCTGAAAACGGGAGAAAAAGCATCAAAGAAATTATGACCACACCTCCTATGGAACATATACGTACAACATATTCACAGAAATAGGGCACCTAGACAAAACAATGCTCCAATAGATCAAGACGGAATCAGAGGAAACAAAGACATCAAAGACTATAGTAGAAAATGAGTGCTCTGAAAATAATGATGGCCACCCTTAAGACAAAATCGGGACATTGCACTTATATCAAAAGTATTGATCATGAGTGGGATAGAACATCTTTGCTCACATGGTCAGACAATATAGGTCTCAGTTAAGTTACAAACAAAGCATATTTAGTGCAGTACTCATAGGTGCCCAGGTGTATTATATATGTTGCCCCTTCAATATTGCAATGCTGTTTCACTGCTTTTGTTTGTTTGTTTTTGATGGTCATGTTATACCAATATTTTCTTAAATTACATTTAAAGTTATGGTACATTTTCATTTTTGTGTGTTTTTATACATGGTTTGTAATTCTTTAATGGTCGTGAATTATAAAGTAAACCAGTTGAGCCTTTTGAAGATGGGGGAATGTATTCTGTCCCTTAAGTGGACCATCTGGCACATTTCTCATCTGGTACATTTAATGTCCAATTAGGCCCTCGAGCTCAATTGTTTCTTTACTATTTATTTAATGTTGAGTTTTTATATAGTATTGAGCTGTAGCGACTCTCTGATAGTAGTAGAATGATAACATTCAAAATTATGACCCTGAATCTTACTTTTGTTGTTAAAAGAAAGGATGTGTTAAAATTGCTCACGTACTAAAGAAGTGGATATTGCCATGGTCCAAGAGACACACTTGAGACCTGAAATGTATCAAGATTAAAATGCAAATAGTTTCCATAGCAATTTTATTCTGCAATCACTATCAAGACCAAGGAGTGGCTATATGGCTGGGAAAAGATGTTACATGTAAACTTTGTAAAAGATATATAGATAAATTGGGCCAGGTCGTAGGTATTCAGAGTTTTTTTAATGGTACCCAGATCACATTATTCTCTAAGGCCCCATTATGGACAAAGAAGCATTTTATAGAGGTCTGTTCACAGTGGCGAACTGATCTTGTGAAGGGATTGTTATGCTCAATCTAGACATTGGTTGCTTGATCATTGCAGCATATTTCCTTCTGTGTCAGGTGTAACGCTTGGTCCACGTAGGGATGACACATTACACTCCGGATAGAGACTACACATTCTTTTCTAGTGTCCACGAAAGTAACTCTAGGATAGATTTCTTCCTCCTCAATCTGTGTCTACATAATGCTACCTTACCTTTATTGATAAACACACTAGTCTTGTTGAATCATACCCTAGTTATGTTGGCCTGGAGCATACTTATTGCTTCAAAAACACATGCAAGACAGTAGAAAAAGCAATTAAGTGTTCATTAGAGACCCTGTCCTAAGGTGTATCAGAGGGGATATTTTAGCTCATTATTTTGAATAGAATCTTTGAATAGAATCTTTGTCTATTATGTTGGCTGTGGCAAAGGCTGCCTTACGAAGCAAATTATCCGCACATGCCACCACATTTGAAAGGTTATCCAAACATACTAGGGAGCAGTAAGAACACTGCATCTCTTCCCTAGAAACCTGGTATAAACAGCACGAATAAAGAAAAATTTACCGGAACGTAAGAAAGATGAGAAGTGAGCGTGAATCTTTAATAATGAAAGATGCGCCTCATAAGCTGTTAGGTACTAAACAGCTTTATTATAAGGGAGGCTGTTTACTTACAAAATAATTCAGGTTTATGTCCACAATTTGTTTAAACGTGTAGTGGATGATACAGGTCAAATATGTGAAACCACTCCTGACACTCTTAACTGCTTCTGGAACTTCTATAACAATCTATATGTTGCCCAAATCACTGATCATAATGTACAGAATACATATTTACAGAAAATGTCCTTTCCCCATAGAGATTGGGGCATTCGGACGACCTTATTAGAGACGTTTACACCAGAGGAGGTGTGTAGTGCTATTACAGACTATCCTAGCAATACAGCTCTGGATTCAGACAGCTTTACAGAAACCAATGGAAGTCGTTCCAGGACATACTGATTGGCCCTAAGAATTAGGTTTTCATTCTGACATGATTACAGACACACTTGTTGATGCTTAAATCAGGTTGTGGCTCAAAGAACTGATCTTATTACCTTAAAGTACTTTTAAATTGTGATGCAAGGATCAATACATAGGCTGTATTGAATCACCTAAATGATGCTCGTCCCCCTCTGATCCCTCAATGCCAATGAGATTTCATTAAGGGAGGAAAACCGGGACAACTATTAAATAGCCTTGGGTTTGATTGACTGTTCTCAAAAGTCTGGCACTCAAATGCTGCATCGCTCGTTTGATGTGAAGAAGGCTTCTGACATGATTGACTGAAAAATTCAGATAAATACACTGGGTAAGACCAGGCCGGGGCCAAATATAGAAATCTCTATTATGGAGAGTCTCAGACCTTCTACGAAATCATTGGCCAATCTCTCGACCAGTAGCACTAAAACGAGACACAAGGCAAGGAAGGCCATTTATTCTTTACATTGACAAAGTAATCCCTAGACCAATGCATAGCTGCTGATCGAAATATAATTGGTGTTTGGGTGACCAAAGAGCATTGTACGCTGTCACTATGCGTAAATGGTGTGCTCTCTTTCTTCACCAAGCGTACCCTGCCCCAAAACCCTCTTGTCTGTCCGCCTTATTTAGAGAGGGGCAGGCCTTAAGTTTTCCATTGACGTGACTCCCTTTGCCCCCTTTTTCATGGGGGATAAAAAGTTTGCCAGTGGGTCCTTCCCTGGTACCAACTGATTCCTGGTCAATCTGAGCATGACCCTAATGAATGAATGAATGAATGAATGAATGAATGAATGAATGAATGATTACGGTCTTATATAGCGCATAGCTACCCGGAGGCATCCCAGCGCTAATCTAGTGCAAGGCTGTGGCTTGACACCTTGCCATAGGTCCCTCCACTATTATCTGGTTTGATGCTGGCCTTGGCTCCAGAGGCACCAGTTCCGGACTCTGCCCCGCTTCCGATGTCAGATCTAGAGCCAACTTCATTCAGATCTCAACCTATGTCAAACTATAAAATAAAGTAACGCCTGAGGCTTGGAAGAGTTCCTGTACTTTTCGTTTGCCTCGATGCCAGTACAGTATCAGAGTTTGGAAGATATTTTCAGTTCATACCCTGATGCTATTCAGGGCCCGAACACATTAAACACAAAGGAGATGACCATGTGGAGGCAGACAATTTACTTTCCCCTTTTTACACATATGCTGGCCTGCAACTTAATCTTCAGAATGCTAGTGGTTTGGACACTTCACCTAAAGCTGAACTGGATTCGCCCTCAGGCCCCTCTGCTTCAGAGAGTGTGTCTTTTGCAGTGGTTGCACACGGGTCTCAGAGATTGTTGTTTTAAAGTTGCCCACAGTGGAGGCCAAGGTGAACTTACTAAGTAAAGGTTTGCAGCCTCAGCCATCAACTACTGAGCCTTTATTGCCATTTAACAAAGTCCTGACTGAGGCTGTTATTGTAACCTGGTCCCGATCTCTGTCATTTAGGATTTGGCAAGCAAGATGAACCATAATGCTTTCCCTACCACTTCTCTGGATAGGGGATACCAAAATATTGATGCTATAGGCAAATTAGTTTTTCTGCTTGCCAGTTTGCCTCTGAATTCATTGAAGAATATATGTTTGTTTGGCCCCTACACACACATGCACTTTGGGACATGTCAAGAGAAGCATTGCCTGCTCTCCCGGAGGCCTTTCAGACTACCTTTGCTCAAACCATACATGATGGGCAGGATGCAGTCAAATACATCTTTATATCCGGTCTGGACACCATGAGCCTTTCCAGCAGCCTGTTTAGAGATTTCGTGGTTCCAGAGGGAGAGGTGGTAGCAAAGGCCATGGCCACTGGCAGACACAACTGTCCTCATCTACATTCTCGCCAGCTGCAGCCTCCCCTAAGCCGCTTTAGTACCCCCTCCAAGGGTCATACGAGCCTGTTAGCTACAGAACCCAAATTTTCTTTTTGGCTAGAAGCCCTCCCCTTTTTGCCCACCCCTTCCCATGCACCACCAGTTTGTAGACGGACATCCTTGGAATATGCTGTCATCCTGGCGAAAATATTCCAGACACTGCTTGCAAAGCGAGTGATAAAGGTGGTACACAAGGTGGGAAGTAGCTTAGGATGCCACTCTAGATAATTCTTGATCCCCAAGATGGATGGGGAGAATTGAGGCCAATATTGGATCTCAGGCTTTGGAACACTTTCCTCAGGAAGGACATCTTCAAGATGCTGTCATTGATTCAGGTCTTAATATTATTGTACAAGAGACACTGTTATGTGTCCTTAAACTTTCATTATGTTTACTTTCATGTGCTGATCCTGCAGTCCCACAGTTTCTTTCAGGTTTTTTTTCATGCGGTCGGAGTGCTTCCAGTTCACTGTCATACCCTTCGACCTTACCTTAGCCCTCCCCCCCCCCCCCCGGAGTGTTACAAAGATAATGTTTGAAGGTCGATAATTCATGTATTTCCATACCTCAATGACTATCTGCAGAAGGTGGGCTCCCTCATCCCACATAGGGCCACTCGAGTACAACTGGTTCATTACTGTCCAACTTGTGTTCTCCATCAACAAGCTGAAATCTCATCCTCAGCCTGTGCCGAGGGTCCCCATTCTTAGTTGCCAACCTGGACACAGTTGCTTTAAAGGTCTTTCCCCCTCCGAAATGAGTCAGGGTCATTAAGGCTATTATTCTCGTGTTTTTGGATCATGCTTGGTTGTAACCTTAATGGTTCTTAATCTTCTTGGGCTCCTGGTCCCTTGCATACTTCTGATGCCTCATGTCCATTGACACATGCTGGCACTACAGTGAAATCTTCACTTTCAATAGGCCCAACTCTGGCAATGCCTCTCAGCCAGATCACGGCCTTCAGTAGTGCATGACGGATGCCAATCTGTTGTGCTGGAGACCGTTCTGCCTACACCACCCAAAGGTCATGACAGTGACAGATGCTTCATCGTTAAGCTAAGAAGGTCAATCAATCAATCAATCTGTCACCCCTGGAGGTATCTGGGCACTGAGGTGCGAGGTCTCTGTCGTACCAGCTCACCCTGTGACAGGTCTTGAGGAGACAGCGGGAAGAGGGGAAAAAACAAGCAGAGACGGCAAAACAGATGGCAGAAAAATTAGCAGGAAAAGCATGACAGAGCAGAAGAGGACAAAACAGAAGGGCAGAAAAATTAGCAGAAAGGCAAAACAGAGGGCAGAGAAATGAGTAGAAAAGGCAAAAGAGAGGGCAGAAATACAAGCAGGAAAGGCAAAACAGAGGGCACAAAAACTAGCAGGAAAGGTAAAACAGAGGGCAGAAAAACGAACAGAAACAGGCAAAAAAGAGGGCAGAAAAGGCAAAACAGAGGGAAGAAAAATGAGCAGAGAAGGCACAAACAGAGGGCAGCAAGTAGTCTGGCAGCAGAGGGTAGCGGACTGTGGACAAGCTGGACAGGAGAACTGTTGCAGGGGGAGCTGGCACGAGGACCTGCTCAGTGTGGTTGCGCTGCTGGCTCCATTAAAGTAGGTCATGTGGGAGGGTGGGGTGCTGGGTTGCGGGAGGAGGGAAACGGCGGGAAGAGGGAAGAAATGAGCTAAAAAGGCAAAACAGAGCAGAAGAGGGCAAATCAGAGGGCAGGGAAACAAGCGAAACAGGCAAAACAGAGAGCAGAAAAAAGAAAAGAAAAGGGTAAGCAGAGAAGGCAAAACAGAGGGCAGAAAAAACAAAACAGAGAGCAGAAAAACGAGCAGTGAAAGCAAAACGGAGAGCAGAAAAACTATCTGGAAAGGCAAAACATAGGCCAGCAGGTAGATGGGCAGCAGAGGGTAGCAGACTGTGGGCAAGCTGGACAGGGGAACTGTTGAGGCGGGAGCTGGTACAAGGACCTGTGGACAAGGTTACCTAGAGAAGAGGGTATCGAAAGCCTCTGGTCTTCAATCAGGCAGTATCACCATATCAACGTTCTGGAGCCATGCACCATCCGCTCGGCCATCAAGGCCTTTCTGCCTTCCACCAAGAGCAAGTCAGTCCAGGTTCTAACAGAAAACAGGCCTGCCATGTGGTACTGCAGCAAGCAGGGTAGTGTAGAGTCTTGTACCTATGTCTGGAGGCTCCTTGGCTGTGACAGTGACTCTATCCCCCTGGGATTTCCCTGAGTGTCAGTCAATTGGCAGGTTCCTCGAATGTCACAGGGGACAAACTCAGCAGGCTTCATCTTGCCAATCACAAGTGGTGTGATGCTTCCAGAGGTAGCTCTGGGCTCCTTCACTGAATGTGGCATGCCCTTATTCGATCTTTTTACTACCACCAAAAAACTCAATGTCTAGACTTTTGCGCTCTAATGTTTCCTCCTTAACACTCTCTAGAGGACACATTCTGCTTTCTATGGGACTCATGCCTCCTTTATGTATTCCCACCTCGCCACTGATCCTGCAGGTCCCGGAGATCAAGCGGGATCAGGCTCAGCTCATCTTGATAGCCAGGTATTGGGTATGAGGGGTCTGGTATACTGACCTGCTGGTTCTGTGCCATCTGCCCCCTGCTTCGGCTTCCTCTTTGATAAGAACTGCTGTTCCTGAAGGAGGAGAGGATTCTGCACCCACATCATCACAAACTGCACTTCCATACATGGAGAATGAGTGAAATCAGTGAAATTGCTTAAGGTAGTGGAGGTGATTTTGACTGCTCACTACCCAACCGAAAAGTACCTCTAGTTTTGCTTCTGATTTCCATTTTTTTCCCTAAGGTGAAGACAGACACGGCAATACTCTTCAAGATAAGCTGGCTGATGTTCTTCTTGTTTGTTTTTTCTCTGGACTAGCAAGGCTTTGCTGTGGGCACAGCAAAAGGCTACTTATCAGACCTTTCAGCCTTTCTTCACGTACCTAATCAGCCTTCTTTATTCAAGGCTGCCATTGTGATGAATTTCATAAATAGGTTTACATATATGTTCCTTCTTGCTCCTTTTATTGTGTCACAGATGGGCCTTTATTTGGTCCTTACCTTTTTGATGTGAGCACCATTTGTGCCTATGCACAGTTGCACCCTGAGAGATTTGACCCTCAAGATAGTTTTTCTCATTTGCCATCACTTCTGCATGGTGTGTGAGTGAACTGCAGGTGTTACCTGTACATTTGCCATATATCACTGTTTCAGCCCACAAGTTGGTGCTTCAGATGTAAGGATCTTTTCTTCTGAAAGTCGGGCCGTGTTTTCATGTGGGACAGTATGACACACTCCCAGCATTTTTCTCTTTGCCACATCCTTTATTCTGCATTTATAGGACTAAGGAGCATAGGTTGGAGATCAACTCTGTTGGATTTGTGGTGTAAAGAAAGGAAAGATAGTTCACACACTGAAGTCATTGGGGTGTATTGTCATGTGCATTAAACTGTGCTATGCAGGCAAAGAAGGAGCATCCTGAGAGCCTTTGGCTCCTTCCACCAGGGTGAAGGCCACAAATAGGGCATTCACCTGTTGGACATCTGAAAAGCGGGTACAAGGGTGTCTGTCCACACCTTCACCAGGTATTATCCTATTGACTCTCAAGTCCAGCATGAAGGGTCATTTCACACACTTGGTCCTGTAGTACTTCCTGGTGTGAATCCATTCCTCAGATCCACTACCTGAGGGGGGTATTGCTTTGGCGTTGATTCCAAAAGTGAGAAATTCACAGTTAAAAGTATCCATCAGAAGAACAAGTTATTTATCTTCAGCAATGTACATTATAAGGTCCCAGGTTAGACTGTGGAAGCTGTCAACATCTTAATTTGTCGGTCACTCTGCATCTAGATTGCAGAAATAATCTATTCATAAACTGACGTCAGAACACAGGGTTGGTGCTTATATGCAGCTTTGAGTCATTACTACTTGAGATGGGACTGAGCCGACAAAGAGTTGAAAGGTGTTATCGACTGGTATGCAGGAGCTCTTTTAGAAAGCTTTTTGGATTTAATCTGGTGCTTGGGAGGATTCAAAAGTTGTGAAATGTATAGTTAAATAAAATATCAACCAGAAAGAGTGTTACTGAAGGTTAGTAACTTGCTCATCAAGCTGCTGTGTTGCTGGTGTAACTCTTACAGAATAACTTGAGAAAAAAATCTTGTTTATCAAAACATTATTGCGAACCAAGACACAAAACAGCTCAATAGCTTAACTGCTATTTCAGGTTGTTGAACAGATACAGACGCCGCCTAGAGGAGGCAATAAATAGACCATTTTACTCTGCAGGTAATGTTAGTGTATGTACTTTTTACAGTTGCTACAACCAAAAGGATCAACTTGTTAGAATTTCCCTGCTTTTTTATTGCTTTTGGAAGATACCACTATAAGATAACTTAACATACACCATACGTTTCTAATTGGGGTTATGCACTCAAATTAACTATTAACATTTTGTGTAGTCATCATTGTTGCAGTTACCAACAAAAAGAGCTGACTATGCACAACACCTCAAAGTGCTGGCACTTCCACTAGGGTTTCTTAGGTTAGTAGGCACCAAAAGTTTTTCCATCATTAAATGTGCTGAAAGGGGAAAGAAGGGAATTTTTATTAAAATTTTACATTTACAGTGGCGGCCATTTTGATGTAAACATTATACGTGTATTTGGTGTTATGCATGTTAGAAACAATAGGATTTGAGTAAAATACAAGTAACAAACGCCTATACTCTTCCAAAAGTTTGTGAGTGTTTATGAAGCACCTAAGTTGATGTCATTTGAAATCAGTGCATGGCCTTAAGATATTTATAATGAATTATTATTACTTACATACATTGTTTCAGTAATGTCATGGTTTCTTGGGATCAAGGGACAGTCTCCCGAAATGTGTAGAAGTTTGTTTCATGAACACCACGCCACACAGTGAACATTAGTTTTTGAATCATTTAAATTGAATTGAGAACTGAATAATGAAAGATTATTGAAGATATAACACAAAGAAAACAATTAATACAATTCCAGAAGGCATGCCTGAATTATTCAGGTTTCTGAGGTGTGTCAATTTATGGTTTTGTGTCTATAAAAGGTACACAGATAAGGTCACAGCACCCAGATACTGATGAGTTTTTCTTTTGAATGCATGTGTGCAAAAGTTTACAGTGATCACAAAACCAGCTTCCAAAATTCGCCATATATTGGTGTGTTGCAATCCCAAGTATGTAGACTATTGATGTGCGACATTTGAAATTTCGCACAGTTTTAACACATTTGCATAATATTGATGAGCAACATTTTCACATTTTTAGTATGTTGGAATGTGATAAAATGTTAAATGAAGAACTTAACAGGTAACATTTTCGTATTTGTAGTGTGTGGATGACCCAAAATGCTGGTGTGGAACACTTCCATATTGGTAGGATGCTGATGTGTGAAGGTCTTATGTTTAACGAATGCTGCAGCATTCTTAGGTCTGCAATAGCTGATGTTTCCATGTTTGCAGAATCTGATATGCCATATGTAAGTGGGTCGAAAATGCAGCTGTGCAGTCTGCTGATTTGTGGCATTTCCATAGTTGCAGTATTTTGATATGTGACATCACCACGCCTGTAGTATGCTGATTGGCCAGAGTCTGTATTTGCATGATGTTGTTGAGCAATATTCTCCAGTTTGCAGAGTAGGGTATGGGACAGTTCCATACTATGTATGTGTTTTATATTAAGTGCAGAAAATGCCTGATGCAGCCCCACCTAAAGACTAATCGGTTAACAGTTACGCTGCGGCCCAGTAGAACTGGCCAACCTAAAATAACCAAATCTCTTGAGAATTGGTAGCTGATGCATTCAAGTCCCATTACTGAGAATCCACAAGCCACCAGAGGGTTCCCATACAAGAGAAAAGCATTGTCAAATCCAATACCTCTTGCCTTTTGATATTTTTGTTTCACATCTGCAAAAAGAAAAAAAAGGAACAGCATTGACAAAAACAATAAAGTGTGTCTACACATGCATGCATTATCATACATGCACATATGTGTCATGACACAGAGACCATTTTTATAATTTGCCGTTCCCAAATGGCAAATGCAAATTATTGTAAACTTTTAAATAAATGTGCACAAAACGCATGAAAGTGGAAGGAGCATCCGGTAGCAAACACTGCATCTGCTGGTCCCTTCAAAAAAACGGAAAATAAAATTCATCTTTAAAAAATAAAATGTCCAGAAGCGAGGGGGATCAATGGATGAGTGGACTAGGGAACTGTCATGGGTGTCAGCAATAAGGAAGGTAGGGGGGCAATAGAGGAGCGCAATGAGAAGATATAATATTAAATACAAAAACAGCTGGACGAAAAGGGGTGGGGTAAGCAAAGGAAAAGCTGGGAGGAGAGAACAAAATGTAGAGACCACAGGGGAGGGAAGCAGCACACAAGGCTTCCATATAGTGATTGTCTCATCCCTGTATGTACGTAGCAGAAGGATGAAAGTCAACCAGTCAAAAGAATTGTAAAGAAAGCATGCTCCAGGAGAGGGGCAAACACAAGAAGAGGTGCAAACACAAGAAGAGGATCGAATAAGAAGCAAGCAAATAAGATTGACAAGAAAATCCACCAATGGTTATCAGTGGGCTAACCCAAAGCCTATTGTAAGTATTGGTCTTGTCCTCATTTGTCTTCGACAACAGACAGCTAGGTGAACCCTAAAACATTGGTGCCTCAAGCATAAGGCAATATAATAAGGTGCAATATGAACACAGTTATCTGAACTGATGGTTTTAGTTCTTTTAACCGATTTATTTAACATATGTTAGTATAATGAGATTGCAAATGCATGTATTTTGTATTGTATTCTTTGGTGGTTGGTGACATATTGTTTCAAGCGGCTAGGACACCTTGCAGGTGTCTTGTGGTACTGTGTAGGAAATGCATTATTTGGACACTCAACAAAAGTGTCTTTCTGCATTTGGAACAGCTGCATTCTAACAGTGGGCGGGTGGTCTTTGTTCACACTATGGCTGACATGTTGCTTCCTCCATCCAGGTGCCAAGTTACCATGAGCTACCGAAACAGTTCACAAGTGCCCTGGAAGCTCTCCAGAGGGAGCCCCTACAGAGCGTACAGGTCTATGAGGTGAGTGAACAGACATGCACACCCTTGTTTCCATTGGTCATGTGATTTCGTTTGACGATTCATTCTTCTTCCACTTGACTATCCATGCATGCCCAGGATGTTAATAGGCAACTATCTTCCTCATTCTGCAGGACGTATCACCTGATCAGCCCACCCAGGATCCTGTGGGGCGTCCTATTGTGCACCAGTCTGGCATCAAGCAGGCCACTGGGGAGGCGGTGTATGTTGATGACATGCGAACGGAGGATGGAGAGCTCTTTCTAGCTTTTGTAACCAGCTCACGGGCTCATGCCAAGATTGTGTAAGTGCACCATATGAAGGAATTGGGGGCCAGGGTCATTCATGTAGAGTCTTTTGCAAAATGATTCACTTTCAAGCAGTGGCTGCTAAAGGCTGCATGCTGCATATTGTTTCCCTTGTACTATTTTTAATATGCCTTTTCCCTTGATTACCCTACACCTTCGTGTGTGTAGCTTTCTGCATCTTTTAATGTATTTTAAATGAATATTCATATTCTAAATTAATATTGCCAGTAATCAATCACTCATTATTTCTTTACCTTGTTTTAGAAAAAGGCTAGATGTCTTAAGCTGTTGTCTCAGTTCTATTGAGTTCAACGTTGATTCCCACAACAAATGTTGGGCTGCTGCTAGTTTGTGTAGAGCACACATCCCTCACTACTACAGCCTCTGAGCACAGTGAGCTGCCTGAAGTATGTGTTGACACGTATTTCTAGGCTGTCTAGCATGTGTGTTCCTGCACTGATCTGAGTTGTGCACAGAGGAGACTGGTGTGTGGGAGTGGTGTGTGGCATGTTGTTTCGGTGGCTTTTGTGCACTGTATGTGGTTTATGTGTAGATGTAGTGTGCATGCGTGGTGTGAATGTTCAGAGGGCCCTTGTCTGTTCAGTGAAGCTGACTGCAGAGATCAGCTCGGGAATGCGGCTTGTGCAATGGACAACATTCGTGATGATCGCAACAACCAGGGCAGTGGTTGCACAGGAGGCGGGAAAACAAACTTACTGCTTGGGAATTAGAGACCTCTAAGTATGGTGGTGGAAGGCAGACCTCCAGCAGTGAGGAAAGGGGGATTTGGAATTTACAGCAACATATGCCAAAGACTAGTTCAAACAGGAGGTACATGGAGAGGGTTATGGCAGTAGACCAGTGCTTCTGAATTTGATTTTCAAAAAACCTGGTTAGTCCCTATTCCTTGCCACTATGATGGAACTGTCCCACTTACAGCATCATTCCACAGTGCAGGTTAATACTAGATGTGAAGCTATAGTAGCAATGCTCCCAGAGTGTTTTTTCCCTGCTGCGGTAATATCACCTCATTATAAGATCTGCATGTGGGAATAGGGACTAACATGACAATACTGCACGTCTCCCTCGTTCTAAGCTACGAAACTCGAAATCATGTGTTTCAACACCCCTGCACAAATTTCACGACGTTTTACCTGGCTAAATTTGTGTGCTAAAACCTGTGAGTTCACTGCAACATTTTGGTGCATCTTGTCTTGACAATTTGGGCGGAAAATCCCAGTTACGCCCAAGTCGACTTTACAAGATCACTCGAAACAAGTGCTTGTGACTTCGCTTTTTCTTTTGGATGTACCTTTTCTAGCTTCAAGTTCACTTGGTCTGTCAAAATGTATCTGCAACATAGTAAAGAAAAACAAATACATAAA
This sequence comes from Triturus cristatus, assembly GCF_964204655.1. Taxonomy (NCBI): domain Eukaryota; kingdom Metazoa; phylum Chordata; class Amphibia; order Caudata; family Salamandridae; genus Triturus; species Triturus cristatus. The sequence continues at coordinate 824,731,580 of NC_140584.1, read as the reverse complement.
TAACAATCTATTGAATTTATCAGTATGGCAGTACTATTACAACACAAGTGAATTCTTCTAAGCTGCACTGTTTACTAGCATCTCACAATCTCTTGTGAATCCCTCGCAGAGCCATTCGATTTAGACATCTTACACTGCGTCTTCTATATGATGGTTTTGGTACAGCGCATTGATGGAACACTTTCATTTTAATCTAAGGTCAATGGATACAGCTGAGGCTCTTGCACTGCCCGGAGTGGTTGATATTATAACAGCTCTGAATGTTCCTGGGATCCAAGAATTCAACTCTGAGAGTGGGAAAGAGATGCTGTTTGCAGGAGATGAGGTATGGTAATGTAACACAGAGCAGAGAGGCTCATGCGGCACTAGAGAAAAAACAAATAACATTTGTGGGAAGTAACAAAGGGAATATAGAGATCAGGCTTTCACCATATACACCTCAGTAGTTTGTTATACTGATTTTTACTTTGGCCTAGCATGAAAACACACTTCAGTGATCTGAAGAGCCAGCCTTACTCAGAGTCAATGAGACTATGATTTTGGACAGTTGTGATGTGTGTCACCGCACACTAAGTCGTTCCTCAAGAGTGGGTGCTCTACTTTCCTGGATTAATTATACCAAAAACCAAACGCAAATCAAATAGATAAAAAAATAAGATCCATTCATAAGATTCAGCAGCATTATTCCGAGGTGTACTGAGTCCAAAACTATCAGTGTGTTACAGCCAACGTGTTTCGTCTTAGTAAACAGGAGGGACTTCTTCAGGGCTGTCATAAAACAACACCAAAGAAAACATGCTCACAAACACAGCCTAAAAATAATTTTGATCTTTAAAAGTGCCACATGGCACAACTTTAAAATGAACACCCTTAAAGGCATATCGCCATTAGAGTGAAATACCACAATGTATGACACAAATAATGCGAAATGAATCATCTAACAACAGGCAATGCTTGATAAAAGTTCATATATGCATTGCATTCCTTCCCAAACCCCAAAAAATGAAAATAACATATTACATTAAATAACAATAATATAAAGAGGTTGGCATACTTCTTGATTCACAATCGCAAAATTTCATATTACATTAATCCAATTTTTCTACCATTGCTTTCTTTGGAATTTCATTTCGTACACGTCTCTTTCGTACCTGACTCTTTTCATAACAACCTCCACAACAGGAGTCCTTGTACACTGTCTGCCTAAAGACATTGAGCCTCTGAAAGCAATAGTCAAAGACATTGTTTGTTATTATTTCAGAGACTCCTGTTGTTGGAGGTTAATATCGAAATTTACCAATCTTTTGTGAAATGTGAACATTATTTGTTTGAAAAAGCGGCAGGTACGAAACGTTGGGGAAGTGGTCCTCTTTTTATATTGATAACAATTTTTGGCGTCAAACAACATTTGTTCATATTTTTTAGTGGCCTTCCTATCAATCTGTTTGGTGATGCTTCAGACCCTCGTCAATTGAAATTAATTGACAGCATTATTACATGACTGGTGTATTAGATGAGAGTCTAACACCTTTCTATTTTAAGAATGCTGAATTATTTTTGGCAGGGTTTATGGGTATGAGAAAATGCATTCCAATTTTTTTTTTAAACTAACATGTGCCTGCTACATGTCATTAAGTTGGCGTCCTCCTAACTTGTTTCACATGAGTAGAGTGGACATGTCTTATCGCACGTGCACATAGTACGACAACAGAAATTCCGTCAGGTCTCTATGTTTTTTAAGCATCCCCTGACTCTTTAGTGCAGAAGTCCAGTACCTCTTAGGTGGAGGACTTTTTAACGACAATGCAGTATTGTGCTTACAAGGAGCCTTCTGAAGGCCACTAATTACCTCAGTAGGATCTCTTAGAGTGAGTAGCTTAAGACGAGTCCGTAACTTGAATCAAGAATTTGCAAAGCAAGAGTCAGGAACAGAGCAGGCACTAAGTGAATGTGCAGGCTCTCGACTGGAAGTGAGTGTAGGCTGTTACTTTATTTTAGAGACAGCACAGCGCCCATACTCATAAGCAGTGCACCATAGTCTCCAGGAGTGCTGTCCAGCACATAACAATGAATCACAGGACTTTGATTTTGTGAAAAGATGGGTCTCTAAATTAGTTTCACTTATTGAGGACAAGGAGGAGCATGTTGCTGTTAGAATTCTGGCCTCTATATTGAGCACTCAAGAATCAAAGACCTTGTTTAGATTCCTACAAATCTAAATCTTTGTGTATTTTCATATGTTCAAGGTACTGTGTGTGGGGCAGATCATCTGCGCTCTGGTGGCGGACACACCAGAGCTCGCCAAGCGAGCCGCGGCAAAAGTGAAGATCATCTACGAAAACCTGGAACCAGTAATCATTACCATAGAGGTCAGAGAGCAACTAATAAACCTTTTTTTCTGCAAATATAGTGTGCATGAAGAGTGCTCAATGAAAACACTGGAAAGTACATCCATTCCGCATAGACACATTTCCATCGCCCTATAGTATTGTGCTCCCTTGAGTGGTCACCTCAGCTGGAATGGGAGTGGAGTCTCCCCAGTAGGGCAGGCAAATAGCCTGACACGGACTTGAGGGGGACAATTTATGACCTTTTTAGCACTTTGTAAGGTGATGTTAGCGCCTGGATACCCTCCTGGGTGAGACACTGTAGATAGTCTCAACATTTTCTAATGCTCCATCTCAGGCTACAAATTTCAACCACTGTCAGATAACGAAAATATTTTTAGTGACTGTGATTGGGACCGCTTCTTGGAAGTTGCAAGTGTTGTAGAGGCCCAAGCTGGATGACTCACCCTTATCTGTGCAACCAGTGTGACAAGGTCAGCGGGTGTCCAGATCATGCTCCAATCAAACAGGTTGTGCTTGATTGACTGACTTAATTTTTTTGAACTCCTGCTTTACTAATGGAATTCAGGGGTAAACCAGGGGTACTGCAAACTTCGCAAAATTCCTTGTGAATTGGGCCCTCTGTGTTTACTAAAGGACCAATCATGCAGTTCACTGTTATTTCATTTGTGTATTTACAGAAGAGTCCAAACACACCACTGAGAGTAATGTAGCTAAAAAAAATAGAAATGAAAAAAATGGCTGTTGAAAAGGATGCAAAAAATGCAGCTTCAGCCATGTAGCATTTTTGGGAAAACAGGAGGATACCGTGTGAAGGTGGTCCTTCTTTCAGCTATGTATCGTAAACTGCATAAATGGCCCTGAGGTGTCAATTTAATTCACCTCTTTTTCTACGTAACTATCAACCATGTGTTTACACCTTTGTATAACCCGCTCTGAATGAAACATAAAAAAAATGCAGATTTGGATGTCGTGTGGTTAATTTAATACTGAGGTTTCGCCTTCAACCTGATGAGAATGTGCCTTCACCTGTGTGGGCGCGCTGTAGCCCAAAAACCTTGCACCTCATTAAGCACACCGATTTTTGGATAAGCTGGGGATGGTGTTAACCTCAATTTCATGAGGAAAAGTGTCCCTGGATAAGGTTCAGAAAAACCATTACAAAATACAGGCCATCTCGCCAGCACTGTTTCGGCAACATGGACACTCCATTCCCCAACTGCCTTTCCGCCTGGAGCCTCTGAAAGTTCCTTTCCACGCCAGGAGGCGCTTCAAAAGCGGCTCAGGGCTCCCTCGGCACGGGAGCCCATCACTGCCATCTTGCCAGCACTGTTTGGGCCACACGGTGACCCCATTCCCCACCTGCCTTTGCGGCCGGAGCCACCGACGTTCCTTTTTGCGCCAGGAGGTGCTTCAAAAGCGGCTCAGGGCTCCCGCAGCGCGGGAGCCTATCATTGCCATCTCGCCAGCACTGTTTGGGCCACACGGGGACTCATCCCGCACCTACCTTTGTGGCCAGAGCCGCCAACATTCCTTTCCGCGCCAGGAGGCGCTTCAAAATTGGCTCAGGGCTCCCGCCGCACGGGCCAAGGGCGGGCCCATCTGCGCCCGTCAGCGACAGGAAGAGGCAGGGCAGGGCCACCCCCCTTGGCTTTATCTTTCTTTGTTGGTTTGCAGGTAAGACTTCTTGAACTAAGTTCCTTCTAATGGCATTCGTCTCCTTCCTTTCCCTGGAGGTGGCATCTACCAAAGTACTCTGACGAACTCAATCTAGCTACCCGACAATAACTGCTCCTGATTACACCAGGACAAAAAGGGAACACTCCTTGTGGGATCACTAGTCTTTTTCTGATCATCTGAATATTTGTGACTTTAATTTTCATACTGCAAGGGTGTGGGGTTTACTTGTGACATTTAATCTTCACATGAACATTGAAGACCTAATTATTAAACTGCCTGCCTACATTTGGACTATTATGTGAGTCCTAGTAGGGTGGCGAGTGTAGCATAGCCACGTGATTGTTGGCCATTAAAACCCACCTTGTTCCCCTGTTGTTCCACTTACCATCTGGGCCATTCTTAACTATTTTTATATCTGATTGCATTAATTTGGGACAGCTCTAGGTTGATTCCATTGGGGTGGCTGTGGCATAGGCTGGTTCAGGCTGAATAATGGGGAAGCGTACCTGTCCTTTGAAGCCCTATGCTACCCCCTTATCCTCATTGCCACCAAGTTCAATTGATAGCATGTTACAGAGGGGTGGTCAATACAGAAATAGAGCTCACTGAGAGGCGTTTGTCACTAACTCCTTATTCATGCATTCAAGTGTCTGACTTATGTACTTAGCAAACTGACACCCCAGCCCCTTTAGCTGAACCACCCTCACCCCCACTCCAAGAAGTTGCACCTAAAAAAGTAGCACGAAAGGGGAGAAATACCACCAGTATTCCAAAGAACGGGAAGCGTAAACAAGTACTTGGGGTGAGAGCTAAAAGAAAGAAAATTAGTGAGGACCCATCATCTAGTGCAGAGGATTGCGAGAAGTCTGATTCAAATGCAAGTTGTTCCCCGCCTACTAGACTAGACATTGATTATCCTACCTGGGCATTGAATCTGTTGACTGACCTACAGTTCCAACTCAGAGCCATTGTAAGGGAAGAACTCGCCCCCTACTCAATCGTATAGATAAAGTGGTAACAATGGGGGAAAGTTGGCAAGCAAATTCCAACACAAGTACTACCCATGTAGCAGTAAGGGGGAATGATTTTGGCTGCCAGGTGGACCCTCTAAACCTGATATCTCCGGACGTGTTGGGTGTGCAGAGCAACATAGACCACACCACAACCCAAGAGATAAGGAACCCAACTGTCAACAACCACCAGGCAGGCACGAGTTCCAACCATGAGGCCAGGAGGAAAATTGTAGTACCCCAAAAGAGGGGCATGGATAAAAGCAGCCCCCTCTACATGGGCCCACAGAGACTGTGAGTAGGTTGGTGAGGGACAAACACATTGCTGGTAGGCCTGAAGTAGTGAACTTACCGACCATAAATTTACCCTCTTCCCTGTACGTAGACATATTGACAGGAGTTCCCGTAATCAAAAATGACCAGAGGGAAACACAACTGGATCTTAGGAACAAATGCCTGTTCTGGTTAGTGAGGCACAGGCAGTTTGACTATGACAGGGCTGGGGAAATCCTAATGGTCAGTAGAGTTGGCTGGATGGGAATCTGATGAAAAACAATACAAGGGGACTGTGCAGTTATAAACTTTAAAAATCCCCAAATCGTGGGTAGCCTACTCAACCAGAAAACATGCCACCAGGAGCCACTCACAGGGATTAGGCCCTTTCCACTGGACTTTTTTTTACACTCACTACCAAACGCCATCTAGGGCCCACATTACCCCAGAAGTATGTAGATGGCCACTAAGCATTCAACTGTGGGCAGTTGGGATGCCCCCCCGACCCTTTATTATTTAACATACCAGTAAACAATAGATTTGGGGTTCTGGAGGAGGTAGATTGACAAGTAGTGGCTCTGACTCCAGACCAGGGATCTGTAACGCAGTGGTCGGAAACAGAAATGGAAGATCATAGCGGGAATTATCTCACCCAAACAAGATGCCCTGGGCTAGGGGCAAAAGGCAAGGACCACCGATTAGAAACACCCGAGACCATTGGCCTAGAAGGAGCAGGGGTACAATCGCCAAGAGCACTTTTTGCCCAATTACCTGCTCCCTTGAGTAAAAAAAACGAGATAAGGCTTGTCTAAGAGGTCACTAGATAACCAGCTTACTACCCAAATGAGGGACATTCAAACTTCTAACATCAATACACTAGAGTGTATTTTTAGAAAGAGTACGTAAAGCAACACGATGAGAGTCTTATCCTGGAATGTTGCTGGAGTCAAACGCAAACTGTCCTGCCCAGACTGGGGGCTTCTTGTGGACAAATACGATGTATGCATGTTCCAGGAAACCTGGGCCCGGTAAGACCCTCTGAGGGTGGGTTTTGCTGCATTCAATGTCCCTGCTACCTCGGGGGGAGGGGTAGACCATCGGGGGGTTTAACCATTTGGGTAGGCTCGTATCTGGTCTGCAGAGCCGAACAGTTGACTACCCCGTCAAATGACATCCAGTGTGTAGTACTTACCTTTTCCTCAAAGATAAAAATTGCCTTTATCAATATTTACTCTCGGCCTGTTAGCCTTAGTCAGGAATCTGTGACATTAGACCAACTGAGCCTCTTTATTCCCACTGTTGATCAAAGCATATGGTTGATTGTAGGGGTTATTTCAACTGCCAATTTGAGCCACTAGCTGATCTAAGTAACACCCAGCGAGGAACATCTTCAATGGCTGATACCAGATCCACAAATTCAACCTATTAAAGCTTGGTCTCTGTTGGCACTCCAGATTAATTGCACTAATTAACTCACTCCCTAAGAGCATGCAATGGCTGCACAAAATCGGATATCCCGGGGCAGCTAACTTTGAACAGATTAGGTCAATCGTCCCTGTTGGATTACATTTTAGTGGAGACTAGGCTATGGCAAAGGGTTCGTGATTTTGCTGTTGTGATGTGGCAGGAGAGTGATTACAACGCTTTGACCATGGAATTGGAGATGCCGAATCTGGGTCATTTTAATTTTAAGGCAACCCGTACATCTCAGGACAGTGGATTAATACTTTCAAATAATAGAAGGAAAATAAGGTGGGGTTTAATTAAACAATCACCTGACAAGATGGCCACAGTATATCAATCAGTAATCCCGATTTTAATAGAAATGTGGGAGGCGACAATTGCAGAGGGTACTCCATTAACCACTGTGAGGGTTGCAAAACTGCACGCAGAATTAACATCCAAATTGGTAGATGTATTTTATCGAGTGGTACCTTATAGGGCGAAAAGATGGCCTAAACGATCTTGGTGCAATGCTAAATGCCGAAAAGCCAAACGGGCTCTGCTTGAAGCCATTAAAGCAAAGGACAAGCATCGAACTAAACTGAATCGGGTGCTGTATAAAGACAGCATCCAGCAAGCAAAAAAAGAGCTGGGAATTGGACAGATGGGAGGCCCTTAAATCTGCCTTATTCAATATAGACATGCAGGCTTTCTGGACCATAGTTAGCTCAGGTGATACCGAAGGGAAGACAGCCATTGAGCCGAATATAGCATCTGAAGCATGGGAGACTCACTTGTAGGCTCTATACAGCACCAAGGAAGCTGTGGGCCATAATTTTTACTAGCTTCGCCCAGGAGGCGGCCCCAGGGATTACCATGTGTGAAGTGCTAAATGCACTTAGCAAGCTTCCCTTCGACAAAGCGCCGGGTCTGGACAAACTACAGGGGGACCTTTATCGGGGGAACAAAAATATGGGCACCTTACCTATGAGTCTTATTTAATGCTATTATGAATGGCATGGAGCTCCCTGATACCTGGCTTGGGGCAGAAATTATCCCAGTCCTTAAAAAGGGCTCACCTCTTCCACCCACTAACTACAGGCCGATGAGTTTGATCGACGTTACCCAGAAATTGTTTGCACAGGTTCTTCTAGACCGCCTTCAGGCGTGGATGGAAGAACAAGAGATCTTGAGCCCTTACCAAGCCGGATTCAGAAAAAACACCTCTACCATCGACCAGATATTCAGACTTCAACTTCTCTTCTGGAAAACAGCGACAATAGAGGGTGGCAGCCTCTACCTAATATTTGTGGATCTGTAGTCGGCTTTTGATCTCGAGCCCAGGGCCAAATTATGGGGTGTACTTAGAGATCTGGTGATCCCTCCATCTCCTTAGCATGATGAGACTGCATGAAGGTAATTTTGCTCAAGTGAGGTATGGAAAATGTGGTGAATTAACACCCCGCTTTCCGGTCAACAAAGGGGATGGCAGGGGTGCGTGCTCGCACCCTCTTTATTTTGTTTATTCATTAATGCACTGGTTGACCAACTCAGGAAGGTTAAGGATAGTGATGCCCCTAAGATAGCGTCTGGGAAGGTTACGGCAATGATGTTTGCTGACAGCACTCTTTTACTTTCAAAGTCACCTATGGGAATCCAGCGGATCCTCAATAGCTTTGTGGCCTTCTGTAAAACCAGGGGGTTGGAGATTAATATACAGAAGACCAAATTTATGGTCTTCAATCCTGCCAACAACTCTAGCTCTAAACCCTGTTTGAATGGCACTATGCTTGAAAGAGTGTCAGACTTTGACTACTTAGGTGTCACCTTGACAGAAAACCTGTAGTGGGGGGTGCAAATGGCTAAAGCAAGCCTTAAGCTTGCTCAGACCATAGGAAGAATTGCAAAAATGTACAGAACTTCCATCCCCAAACCAGCTGAGATTTAGAAAGTGCAAGCAAGGGGTGTTACATTATATGGGTCAGAATTATGGGGCATTGCACCGCTAGTAGCCTAAACAAGGTAAAGAAGAATTACAAGAAGCAGTTGTTAGGTCTCCCCCATAGAACTCCCCTCACCCCCCTATGCCTGGACCTGGGCATTAGGCCCACTGGGGAAGAGATTGGCCTTAGACCCATAACTTTCTAGCGTAGATTGTAGGTGACCCCGGAACTGGCCGCCTATTGGTCTGAGCTCAAAGAGCTATTGAGTTTCCCGGGTATCAGCAAAATACCTTGGTTTGTATACATAAAGGATGTCTGTAACAGGTTGGGCAAAGCAGGCTTATGGAGTAATCCTGAAGAATCATGCCTTTTAATCTCTCTGTCAGAATTGGTAAAATCCTTCAGGAGGCACAAATTTGCTGACATCCAGGAAAGCTCATCCTCCGGCCGTTTAACAGACATATTCTTAAAAATCAAGGACGAGTACATTATGGAATCTTTCCTGGATGATATTCAACCAATTCTGGCAAGGAAATTATATGTACAGTTCAGATTTGGGACTCTACCGCTCTGTGCCTTTTTGAATAAATGGTCCAAAACTCTATTTGGAGGGTGTCTTGCCTGTAATTATAAGGAAGAGAATGAGTTACATGGCTTTTTTTTTTTGCTCTCCTGGCTATAAATTACCTAGACAGCGCTAGCTTATTCAACTCTGTAGGAATCTAGGCTCCGTACACTGTGCAGAGGCATTTAAAGTTCTAAAGCATGCCACTCATGCCCCTATTGTCTGTGCCGTATCTCATTTTTGAATTCCAATGTGGCGTGTACGTTGGATTTTTTTAAACCAGCCATTAAGGCCCTAGAAACTTGCATTGTTTGTATTCTTTTTTTATCTTTGTATCTATTCCTTTCTTTTTTAAAGTTTTAATGAGAATATCTTTTTATGAAATACGTTTTTAAACCTCTGACTGCACTGTACTATACATGTTCCTGTCCCAGTGATTCTCAGGCAGTTTGATTTGGGAGGATCGAGATATGATTTGTCTAGGCTTATCCCCTGAAGATTCCAAAATGCATTTTATTATCGCCAAATGTGTCCAACTGTATAGTTTTTTATTGGGACATTTTTTAGCATATTTTCCTCTCTATGAATTAATTTTATGGTTATGTATTATTTATAGTTTACTTGTGTATACTCCCTCTGGAGAAATGTTATGATTATGTACTTTTATGGTCCATGAGACCGAAATAAAGTGATGGAATGGAATGGAAAATACAGGCAAAAGGACGGTCTCAATAAGTGAGTTCTAGGGCCAGATTTGGGGAAACCATGAAGGTTGATTACAAAAATTCAAAGGTACAATACAGATGCAGCAATAAATTGCCATGAAGGCTCTCAAACAGAGTACAGAATAATAGGCAACTCCGGTTAGAGCGGTGATGGATATCCCGTCTGCCAAAATACAAATCCCATTGGATATAAAGGGATTTATATTTCAGCGGATGGGATATGCGAAACTTTTGTGAAGGAGTAACCCGTCCATCAAGATCTAAATCAGGCTCTAAGTCCCAAATGTGCAGCAAAGTCAGTAAGAAATCGGACAGTATCCATAGTAGCATAAGAAAGTCAACTGGCTCACCCCCAAAGTCAGGGGTTTATATACAGTTTTCTTGCATGGAAGAACATTAATTTTGCAAACTCATCGTGGTGTGAGCAAAAGAATACACTTACGGCAAATCAGAACATAAGAATTAATAAGCGTCACATATCCAAATGCCTTAGCACTAGCTCACTACATGAACATCTGTTCAGCTCATCTGAGTCATCCAGAGGTATCGGAACAAACTAGTTACATGAACAAGTGTGAACCAATATGAATGAACATAATGCAGCGTGCAAGCATAAGACTCTTGATACTTTTATTGCAACAGTAAGCCTAAACTAGAGCTAGACTTCCTGAAGAACAGGGCCAGGTGGGAATAAATATGATGTGATTGCTGTGCTGTGCGCAGCTGAGTACTGCCGAGAAAAAACATTATTATGAGCAGCAATTTTAAAGGAAGATGACATTGATGCGTAATTGAGGCCTAGATAGATAGCCAGAAAAACACACTTTAGAACACCATAGAAAGTTTGTTTAAACTATAATAGTATTATTTCAGTGGATGCATATGAAATCAGGTGTAGATTAATATTTTTCATACTTTTAAAGATACACGTTTTAATTAATACATAAAAGTACCCTCACCTGCCTACTTTCAGAGATGTTGGTGAACTGCTTGGGTAATGTGACAATTTTTACATCACAGGGAGCTCTAAAACGAAATACAGTGGAGTACTTATCCAGAAAATATGTATTGCTGGAAATTGATTCCTATCCCACTAAGACTATCCTCTAGCTTCACAGAGACTAATCGGAAGTTAATTTGAACAGTTGTTGATTTCATACAGAATTGTATACAGCTGTGTAAATTTGTATTTGTCAGAAAGCTGTCTGCACAAAGTTTGTTCCCCACTTGTTCTGGTAGTAGTAGGGAAGGTGTGATTAGATTTGCTAATGTTTGGAACACTTGAACAGCATTTATGAAAATTTACCCAAGTCCCATTTTAGACTAATTGAGCAGTTTGTGTACTCCTTGTGTTGAACAGTGTATGCACATTATGGATCTTTCCATCATCATCTTTATATAAAGCCCCTGTGGGCTACTCTTGCTAGCCTTGCTTCCATACAGAGGACATGCAGCCTCCATCTTATTCTGCAAATTCTGCAACAATAACTTCTGTCATTGCAGCATACTAAAATAATGTTTTCTTATCCCTCTACCGCAGGAGGCTATTCAGCACAAATCCTTCTACAAGCCAGACAGACAGCTGGAAGAGGGTAACGTGGAGGAAGCATTTGGCAAAGCTGATCAGATACTTGAGGGTAAGAGTTTGGCACAATTGCTAGAGAGAACTCAGTGAGGTTCATGAGACCTGGAATGATTTTTGTCAAATGCTACTGTTTACAATCGAAAACCTAGGTACTAAATAAGAGAGGGATTTCCTTATTGACAATGCGTTCATAAAGTTGCAATCCAGATATTTTTGCTAGTACAATATGAGTCCTATTTCTCAAGAGTTTTTCTTTAGCATTTATACCCTTAAAAGGCAAAGACATGCATGAATTCGCAGAGTGGTTTGTAGGGGAAATAGTGGATTTTATGATAGACCTCTCCTGCTGAGAGACTGGTCTAGCTTTGCAAGAGTGTGTCACATGTCAGGCATCCTTTAAATGTCTGACTCCCTCAGCCAAACCAGTCTTTTTTCTCTTGCGATATCGCATGATTTGGCCCACAGGCTAGAGATCATTTGGCTTTTTTCGAAGATTTCTGGAAGAAGTGAGCATGTTGGGCACATGAGGCGTGCTTGACTATAAGAAAGAATATGTAAAAGAAAACATTGGACCAACCTTCAACCCCCTTCATTTTCTTGCAACATCCATGCCGTGAAGGCTGACTGTCTTTCCGTAACAGACAGACCTTTTATATTGTGTATGTGTACTGCATGCATGTAACATCTACCAACAAACTCCCCTAAGATACTGAAGACAGAAGTGTTTAAAGTGCTCTATTACTTTAATTTAGTTGGGTAAAGGATGCTGGGTCCCAAAATCCTCCTCTAATTGGACACTTTGGAGGCATTTGGCTGATTAGGAGGGCAAATAGGTTGGTAGAAACTCCAGTGATGGAGAAGTAGAAGTGTGGTTGCACTTCGTTCAGCCATAACCTGTGAAACGGCTCTGTCTTTCAATCTGAAATAGAACACCGCATTCTGGAGAGGGCATTTTTGCCACTGCTAGGAAAAAGAGAAATTCTGCTAGCACTAAGGCAGTCCCGAATCTAGAAGTGGAAAATTCCACCCGCCATGACAAACAACACCATCTTATTACCACTAGTGGTGAAAATACTGTAGATACTGCTGTCCAGTACATGAGGTGATATTTGTACCCCCAGCAGCAATTGCCAGGGTACATCTGTACCACTAATGATAATTCTGTACCATTGGCTGTAATCTTGGTGGTATGGTAATTCATCATGGCATGTATTTCTTCTTAAGTGAGCATTATTATAGCATCTAACTTAGTTGTGTACAGTGTAGGTCCAGGAGTGCTAGCTCTATGCCACATTTCGAGGATATCGACATAAGATAAATTTACATTAAATGATTCCAGATGGGACACATTTTCACAGGGACCTATTCACAAAGTTACATTTACATTTGAGTATATCTACACCTATACAATGTACTCTTACACTTTGTAATACATTTACTATTGATGACTATTCACCATTTCCGCGTGTAAAATTTACTACTGAGGACAGACTATCTATTTACATTATTTATTGCAAATGTTTTTTATTGGAAAAAGTTATTAAAAATGCTTAACCTAAAATAATATTATATATATATATATATATATATATATACATATATACATATATATATTCACTGAAAAAACCATAGGTTTCACACACGTTATAGTTAGGAATTAGCATTTAAAAAACCTTGCAAATTCACTGAAAAAACCATAGGTTTCACACATGTTATAGTTAGCTGGACATTTTACTCATAAAAAACCAATGAAATTCCCCCGTTATAGTTAGTGCAGGCAACTATAACTCACGCGACCGCAATCCTCTGCTGATGCTAATACTGTATTTAGACACTTATTTGCCCATGTCTTCTTCCATTAAATTTTAGCTATACATATATTACAAATATTTTTTTTTCATAAAGACACATATGTCATCAGCAGAGGATTGCACGCACGGTGGGCACACGGTGCGCTATGCGCACCGCGTGCCCACGTTACGCTGGATTGGCCATGTACGCACGCTGCGCTTCGCGCACCGTCCGCACACGGAGGACATATTATGCGCTTCGTTGTGAAAGGTAAACTATTAAATGTTCCTGCAATGTACGTGCCATGAACAAAAGGTGCCCTGCGGGCACCTTATGCACACGGGGGGGTGGGAAATTTGCATAATTTTTTTTTTATAATTAGTTTTTACCGTACGGTAAGCGTAATCGCCGTTTTTTCGAAAAAATATAAAATTGAATTTTTTGCCTTGGGGGTTCTTTTGGGACACCTTAATCAAGGCTAGGTGGTTAGGAGCTGTCTAACCTGCCCCTTTACTTGTTTTCAACCTTTGTTTTTCCTCCCCCCCCTCAGAGTGCGAGAGAGAAAATGGCGGCCGCCGCTTCCTGGTTTCGACCGATTCGAATGTTTACTAAGATCTAACAGCCAATCAGAATCGCGCTCGCGCACGGCACCGTACGCGTACGGTAAGCTTACCGTAAGCTCACGGTAAGCGCACCGTAAGCTGCCACAGATATATATATTGATTTAAATGCTATTTTCTCAGGAACTACTGAACAGATTTACACCAGACCTACAAAAGGCACTTCCTTGACCTGTAGACTACCTCTCTGCCAAATTTCAAGTAACTCTGTTTAGCCGTTCGGGCTGTAGCTGTGTCTAAAGGTCCTATGGAAAAATGCATGGGAAAAACGCGTTTTGGGACCCCCCTTTTTTCTCAGCCCCCGCTAGACGAATCCCCCCGAGACTTTCAGGGTAGGAGCGGAGCATAGCGCCCCATTAGTTTTGAAAATTTCGCGAGGATTCGTCGACCGGCGCCAAAGTTATTCCAAATAGAATGTTTCGGTTTTCCTATGGAAACAGGGTCCTAACTATAACTACCTACTGGCGACCGCCAGTAGGTAATATATATATATATGTATATATATATATATATATATATATATATACATGAATATGTGTTTAACATTAAATTACATTTGTATATATTTTTGAAAAGTCGAAATAAAATTATTTAATTTTAACATTATTTCCTATAGGATTCTATTTTAAGTCCCTCCCACCATTATTTTCTATAGTAGGGGGTTGTAGTACCAGAATCTGGTCATGCGTGGTGCTGGACATTACTACTATTTTGTATCCACTTTAGCTGTAGTAACTCTAGAAGTTCCGTTTGTAAATAGCAATGGGCTTACTCTTGTAGATGGGTGTCTTTCACTCCCTAAACCACTTCGTATTCCTCTCTAAACTATTCCTAATCAATAGTAAATAATCTCATTTTCACGTCACTCCTTCAGTCCCTCTCACATTTACTAGTACATACATGTGTGAGGATCACCGCATAGAAAATACAGGAGAGGTGGAGATTTGCACTTGTAGGTTTGTGAATTGTATTTTGTAGTATGTAAGTAGTTCTGCAGTAGTACTATGTACATACCAAAACATTCAGTTTGAGCATCATGCCCACAGTGTTTATGCTGAAATCAGCATGAATCTGCTCTCCCAGACTTAGGTTAGATACTTCTAATATAAACCATAAATGTTTAAGCCATAGTGATGTTTTGCTTCCTTTTTTGAATACTTCTCTCCACTCTAACCTTACATTATGATTTTAGCCCCCCCTTGCCTTTCCCCTTGCTCTGAGTGTGCTATTCCATTCTCCTTCCCGCATTTTATTTTGTACCATCTGTAACAATATTGCAGCTGCTCCCTTACAAATTTTAGTACGACTGTTTCCGTTTTTATTATTTCTAAAAATACAATTATTTTTCATCGACAAAAATGGAGATTACAGTTATATTTGAGAATTTTCTGAACTTCTCTCTCTTCTATCACATGAACAGGCACCACCAAAAATACCCCTATAGAATCTTCCCCAATGAGCCCCCCATTGTACGTTTGCCGGATACTGATGCTGAGATTCCAAGGGGCCCGAATCTCTAATTCCGGTTGTTCTCCCCACTCCAAAATCCAGCAATTGTGAGATTAGTTGCTAACATTGAGTTTGCCAACCTGGGAATACTGGGTGCTTTTCGGGTGATTTCCTTATATTTCAGGGACAAATCCACTGACATGTTCTGCCTCCTCCTACTAGGGAGAAAATGTCAGCTGATGGACCAGTAGGTACAGGGTTGTGGGGGTTCAGGGTAGGGTAGGGTCAAGCCAGGAGCTGCTGCAGGTGTCAGCCACAGAGGCCATGCTCAGCTCCGGCCCAAAGCCTCTGTCTCTTCTTTCACAGTGTCACGAAGTGGACCCATAATTATCAGGTTCAAAGACACAGGGCTACTTGGAATATCCTGTGGCAGTATCCCCTGTGGTATTAATGTCCCGGGGCAATACTGCCTCTTTTAATAAAGGCCTAAGAGATGCTTTCAAAAAAGTGCTATAACTGGAATTAGAAGTTAAACCCACTCATGTTTGTTTGCTTGTAAACAAGTCTTAGTTTATAAGTCTTCTTAAGCAGAACCCAGGAATACAGTTTTCCCGTAGCACAGCAGAAACATTCCACATGTTATGTGGGATGTGAGATCTCCAACAAAATGATGCATTGATCTCAGAGTCTTCCTTGAAAAGCAGTGGGTAATACAGTGCAGGTTATTTTTAAATGACCTATTTCTTGCTCCTGCCTTATATCCAGCTGAATGTTATTTCTGAATTCTTTATGTTTCACTTTGGAACAGGTGAGATCCGCATTGGCGGGCAGGAGCATTTCTACATGGAAACACAGAGTGTACGTGTTGTTCCAACAGGGGAGGATCAGGAAATGGATATATATGTTTCAACACAACATCCAGCATACATACAGGTAAATTTATAGAATTTACAGGGGTCGTTTTAAACTTGCGCTTCAATTCATTCCTGATACTACAATTGCAGGTTGCACTTCTTGTCTAGGAACAGCTGGAAGGAGACAGTTTTGGAGCTGGATCCCATACTATCTGAGATGAAGGAGTTCTTGTTTTCATGGTACATCCTACAATAAGGTGCTCAAAGGACACATTTTTACAGCCATATCAAAGTGACTCCGTCCAATCCTACTCATTACTTACAATATAATATTAAAACCTATTAAGGGAGGCTAATAATTATTCAATTGCCTTAACAGTAAATTTTCCAGTATTAATGCTACTTATATTGATAACCTTAAAAATATCTTCTCCAGCTGAAACCCGTTCAGAGGGTCACAGGGCAAGCAGGAGCTACTGGGTCAACCCGTGGAGGTTGAGGCCTTTTATTCCTTATGTCCCGAGGGCCCAGTCTACTATGGATCCTGAGCACCTGAGAAAGTACCCCGTCAGCACTTGACCCTCATTGGCAGCATGGGTCGAGCAATCCAAGGCTTCTCGGGTGATCATAGCGTGGGTGAACACAGGCTTACAACTCAAAATACGCTGGGAAACCGCATTAAACGATTGTCCAGCAAAATACTTATTTTATGAAAATTGGAGTATTTATATACAAACACAAAGTAAAATACGACATTCAAAAACAATACACACAGTCTCTTAAAGTCAAGAAGTTCTGTTGTTTCATAGGAGGGTCCCTGAGTTCCACTCCCCTCTCGCTAGCAGTAGTGGTTATTCCCCTTTTACTATAGTCAGCATTCAGGTAAAGCCCCATTCAGAGTCTCTGGAGTACCACTCATTGTTAAAGTCAAAAGAGTTGCAGTGCCAAAGTGCTGTCTGATAGGCAAGTTCCCCTGGGGCCGCCTGACCCGACAATTAATCTTACCCGGACCAGCAGGATCCGAGCGACTGGTGTCTTTGAGTGTGCCCGAACCTGCAGTGGCTGTCTCCGGTAAGCCTTTCACACACGTGGCCCAGGAGGGTGTCCTAAAGTTCCTCACAGGTGGCCCTGCAGTTGCTGGGGAGTTCTTGATGCTCCTCTGATGCTGGTAATATTCTTGAGTTCCTCCCCATTGGTGGGGGGAAGGGGTCAGATGTTTTTGGTGCTACTCCTCAGTCATGGCTTGGGCCGCTCAGGTCACCAGAGTGGCCTCCTTTCTCTGATGATGGTCTTGACCACATCATGCTTTTTGCCTGGCCTTGGTGGGTCCACACTAGCATACAGCCCAACTGCATGCAGGCAATGACCCAATCAGTGCAGCAACAGTCACAGATCACTTCATGGCAGCATCCTCTGGCATACGGGGGTTGCCGACTTTTGCTGCACAGTGCAACAATCTGATTAGTGCAGCAGCCATCTCCTCACACCTTGCTAAGGGAATCCAGTTGCCAGGATTCCCCACTGGCCCACGCTCACTCCAATCTCTCTCATCTCCCTCTCCCTGGTCTTGGCAAGCAGCTGGACTTAGATTCTCTGGGTGATGTTCCCTGTTGGGAGACTAGCAGTCTTTGGCCCCCAGTCCTGATCACAGGGGAAGCTTTTCCTCACACAGCCTTAATGGCTGTTTGACAGTTGACAGTTTTGGGGGCTTGAGCTCTCCTTCTTATACTCAATTCCAAATGGTATTTAGAGTCTGAGTCTTTGTAGTTTATGTTGGGGGTATGCTTCCTTTGAAGTGCCCTCTCCTCTGCCCTGTCCTTCCTCCAGAAGATCGTCTATCACAGCAGAACCGACTCCACACACACAACACAGGCCATGGGAGTGACTAACGGTTCACACCTGGATGTCAGCCACAGCGATATGTGTACAAAAAGGTTACCCAAGGACCTTAGCCCTAATCTTTATGATTCTCTAATCAGCCACCTCCTTCCTGAGATGTGCTCAGGCCCCTTCCCAGGGACGCACTGAACAGCACTACATCCTTCATATTTTGTGCCATACACAGGCACACATACAGTCATCACATGCATATAATATACGCGCATTGCACAGCACTGCATTACCCCAATATTGTACCATTCACAGGCACACATATACTCAGCACATGTATACCACATAAGCACTGCGCAACACTTCACATCAAACTTGATGTAGGCCAAAGGTGAGTTAAGCATGCAGCAGTTAAACTTTACATGAGTGAGCCCAGTGACACAGGTAAAAAGGACATGTTGATGCCTACTGATTACTGCACAGTATGCTGTCACGCTTGTGCCATTTAACTCCTGGTAAAGGCAGTACTCTTTTATCACTATGAGGGTAGTGCTTTTGATGCCCACCCGGTCTAAAAAGATTGCAATCCATGAAGCAGGCCTATATCATGGCGCACATGCATTATGCGTGTTCGCCCATGACAACAGCAATCAGCAATAGGCCTCATTGCAGTTGGAGCACTCAGGACAGGTTAGCACATCCATCACCATGCGAGGGACTTTTGGGTTCCAACACCCTTATTATAGAGGTCCAAGGCCAATCTTTTTGTTGGCATTTTAACTTTTTGTACTCCACACACTGCCATTTAAAAAGAAAAAGGCAACGAGGCAGCAATGAAACATGCAGACACAAGTTTGTAGTGCAGTTAAAATTCTGAGCTATTCCAGATTCACAGTCACCATTCGGATTCATTTTTGTGGATTTTAGGATAATGACTTTGGCAGTTTTTGTTGCTTTTTTCACAAATTCAGGGTTCTTTAACTCCCACTTTGTTATGCTGTGTACCTATATTTTTGCTTCTATTGACATTTGATGATGGATTTGGTGGAGATGATGTTGGTTGCATGCACGTATGATGGTGGATGTGTTTGAGAATTATGATGTGTGTGTTTACTATAGGATGTGAGTTGTGTGGACGTACAATGGTCGTTGTGTTGGTGTATAATATTAGTTGTGTAGACTTAAGATGGTAGGCGTGTTGGTATATAATGTTGGTTGAGTGAGCCGATGATAATGTGCCCCGCTTCTCCATTGTCTGCTGTGTGCCCCTCGCCTCCCTACAACACCTTCAGTTTGCCCCTTCCACTGCATGTACCCTTGACCCACCTCAGCCCCTGTTTCTCACCTTGTGCACCCGGCAGCCCTCTTTGTGCCCTTCCACATCCATGCAACCCCTATGTGTGCCGTTTGTCAGCCCCTCTGTGTACCATTCTGCCACGCCCCTCCGGTCTCCATGTGTACCCTTAGCCTCTCCTGCATTCCTTCTCTGTGCCCTCACTGCCCTGCAGTCCCTCTGTGTGGCCCTTCCCCACCGTTCTACACTGCCCAACCCCCTGGTTGCACAGAATGCCTCACATTCACAGCAGACCTCTGTTTCCACTTTAGCCTCTGTAGATCTCCATTCATCCCTGCAAGCCTCTGTTTGCCATAATTCCCCATCCCTGCTGGCCTTGTGCATGCCCGAGCCACCTGTGCATCCCTTTTATGTCCCCGCCCACCAGTGCAGCCCCTCTGTATTGCCACTTCCCTGCATATGTCCTGGCGCCTTACTGCCGACCCCATTCACCTTGTAGCCCATGTATGCCACCTTGTCCTGTTCCCATAGCCCCTTTCGGTCCCCTCTGTCACTGTAACCTCTCTGTGTATCTTATGCTTTCCCCCTTTGTGGAATTTGCGTTGTAAAATGTGTTGGGCGGGCTTGAAAGGGTTAAAAACTTGATAGTTCAAGTTTGTTTGATTTGCCTTTACCGTAGTGCCGTTTGACAAATAACCACAAAATCTGGAATCGTTTTGCATGTTTAGCTGAGTCTTGGTATTTTTTTTAATTCGGTAAAAAGGGGGGGGGGAGAGTTTATTTGCTAATCGCTGCAGCATTATTTGATGAATCCATATGAAAGTCACAAGACATAAAGCATGTCAGTCTTCTGTGAGTGAGGCACGTCCTATGCAGAGCCTACACGGAGGGGCAAAATAAAAAAAAAGGGGGGCAAAGAATGTTTTCATGTAGAATAACTTTGGTGCTGTTTAATGAATCTGCCCAAAATTAATCAGGCTGAAGCCCAGTACAGGAATCCCAGTTTTCAAGAGATCTGATATGGGGACTAAGTTGAAGAGTGGGTAGGAGTCAAATATTCTTTGCTTTGCTTATATCTTTGGTGCAGTTTCACGGACATGTACAACATTTGGCAGACACCTAACTATGTTTAGCTTACTCCTAAGATTTTGAGTTTCATGCAAATCTGTCAAGGGAGGGAACACTTGAAGGCAGGGTGTCAAAAAAGTAGGATGTCAAAAAGCAGGGTTCCCTAAATGTCTACTCACTTACATTGAAAAACATTAGAGCCAGTATTTGATATGGAAGCTTTTTGCGCTCATCGTCTGTTTCAGATTTGTGGTATCAAAGTTGGATCCGCGGACTTGAAAGCTCTGTTGGGCTGTCACAGGAATACATTTTCCATTGCAAACAAAATTACAGGATGCATGGCTTTGTCTCTTCGTCCTGTAAAAAAAATTGAGAAGCACCAAAAGTGGACTGAGGTTACTCCGCTGAACCACTGGACCCCATTTGTTTAAAACATTTTTTTTTTCTGTGGGGCTTGAAGATCCTGGACCAGGGTTCAAACACCCCATAGCAAGAGTCTGAGGTTTGCAACCCCATCTCATGGGCCGATGGACACCCTGTGAGGGCTCTTGCACCCTTGTTGGCTCCTCTCTCTGGTTCACAGAACTGGGATTAGGTTTGCAAACCTAGCGGGGGACACAGGAGGCCTAGTTTATACATTACATAGTGGAACATCTAGTAACAGATTAATACTTTTAGGACCTCCCCTTTGAATGAATCCCCCTTCACAGATCTGCTTGAAACTCATAATATCAAGAGTAAACTAAACTTGCCACATGTCGTAAAGGTTGATAAATCTGTGCCACGTTATTAACAATTCTTGTATCCCTACATTTAGTCCACCCTCTCTCCTCCTCCTCCCAGTTTTCAGATCTACATGAAACATGAGATTTACACCGCCTTTTTACCTTATCCCCCCTCTATGGACCTGCACGAACCTTGACATACCAACAGGAAGCTAAACATGCTGAATCACTGCAAACCTTCCAGTGGATTTGTCTAAGCATGCCACCGTTATCAACAAATGAACACTCTTTGAACTCCCCCCCCCCCCCCTTAACTGTGCCCCTTGCTTGGCAGATCTGCACAAATGTAAAACAAGAGTGCGTGTTTGCCAAATTTTGTGCAAATTTATCAAAAGATGCTAAAAGTTATGAGCAAGTCAAAAACACCGTTTCGATGGTCAAGAAGTCTCTCAATTTGAACTCTTCCGTGCCCTCCAGACACATTTTTGAAACGCTAATATCTCAGAAAATACTGAATGGATGGATATCAAATCAAACAAAGGAAAGGCCCTTCTTGGGGTATAAAGCTCTGCTTTCATGCCGAATTCGGGGTAATTCCATTCACCGGTATGTGCTGTGCTCAGAGGAACATTTCCCATAGAAGCTAAAATGAGAGATGCAACTTTTTTCCTTCCACAGATTTGCATGAAATTTGGCATGTCGACCCTTATGCAATTTCACTTGGGGTTTGCACAATTTCGTGCAGATTCGTCAAGCAGTGCCAGAGTTATTTACATTGCAGAAATGCATTTTCAGTGTAAAATGTACTTTAGAAACGCAGTTAAAGTGAAGCTGTGGGTAGAACACATATGAAATATTATGACTTACCTTTAAAACAAACATCATAAATTCACTAAGAAACACAGTTAAATTGGCGTTATGTTTACTTAACAATATCACAAAACCTCTGGAATGTGCATAGCTTGCACCTCGGTCCTCCACTGCCTATGACATCCCTGATGATGCCTTCCGTCATTCTTCTATTGACATGAGTTTTGATTTCACTAATTCTCAGTGAAATCAAAACTAGTGACGTTACTCTTTTGATTTCAGAAGGATTCATTAATCCTTAGTGCTTTCACAAAGGAGTGACATCCCGAGTATGAGTTATTTGCGTCTACTGTACTGTTTTTGTTACAGTAACTTTTTAACTGATTGCATTGTTTTTTTATTTAAGTTGAATGTTTTTGTAAAGTTCTGTAATAGTACTTGTATTACACAGGTACGTGCTGCAGATAAGAGCTTACCTCTAAATCAGCCCTTTGGTGCCATTTACAGCTTGTGTAAATCAGGCAAAGATGTAGCAAATATCGTGACTTTGTAACCCTTTCAAAACGTTCGCCCATCTTCCCTGCTCCTGCTTGTTGGGCAAGCATTGGGCCGTCTGCTCAGAATTGGAGGGAACCGCAATCCTCTCACGCATGGCCGGCTTTAGGGCGGTGCGACCGGTTCCACCGCACCGGGTGCTGACTTCACATGGGGGCGCCTGTTTGCTTAAAGGCACCTGCTGCTACGTTCCTGGCCTCACGCAATTTTCAGTCAACAATTAAAATGTCAAGAAAGCTCCAGTGATTAATGTTCTTCCAGGCAAGATCGGAGTTTTTTGTCTTAGAAGTTTTGACTCGTAGAAGTTGTGAAGGTAGCTCAGAGGGTTAATATGCCTGTTGCACATAATATGTACCATGCAGATTACAAAGTGAATATAATGTAAACAGTTCAGTGGGTTACTGCTTTTGTCAGAGTCTTCCTTTTGTTCGTTTCAGTTTACAGTTAGCTATTAACTGTCATCAAAGAACTGCGTGCAGACTTCAAGGTATAAATTAGAGCTATGGATTTTTTCCCCAGACTTTCATTATTGTAATGTTGCAAAAAGGGTTCATTTGGGGCACAAACCTTTCTTGCTATTAAAGAGATCCCCATTTCATTGTGTTACATTTTAAATTCAGAATTTGTGCTCTCCAGACCAAGTACTCTGCAACATTTACTATACATTGATTTACACTACGATTGATTGTCTCGGTGTAATGCGTGTGTTCTCTGAAATGCTTTGACACCTTTCACTTTTATGAGTGACGCTATAAAATTAATTAAATGCATCTGAGAGAGAGGTTATGGAGACTCTTAAAGGGTGGTAGTGAGGGCATCCGTGACTGAGGTGGTCGTTGGGGGCGCCAAAAAACATTGTCGCACTGGGCGCCACCAGTGCTAAAGCCGGCGCTGCTCTCACGTGCCTGTTTTTTGCAGGCGATGGTGTCTGCAGTCCTGAATGTCCCGTCCAGCAGGATCAAATGCCACGTGAAGAGAGTCGGTGGAGCCTTTGGAGGAAAGGTTTCTAGAACTGTCACCTTATCCTGTATCGCTGCCGTAGCAGCCAAGAAGTAAGCACATTATTTAAAGTTTTTTTCTGGCATTTTATGGTTTTCAAAAAATGAAATGCGAAAAAAAAGTAAATAAAGGTTCCATCAAGTAGGAGAAACAGTGCAACCTGACTGGGTGCACTGGTGTACGAAGGTTTGCACCCCAAAAAACGGGTGCCTGCTGTTTATTTTCAAGGGTGAGTTGAAGCCAGGGTTGAGATCCAGTTCCACAGGATTTTACGTTTTAAAAGTTAGAAATTGATTAATAGCCAATTTAATTAAGGAAGCAACACCCTACATGCACTTAGACTTAGAGACTAATTCTCGGACGATTACAATCCTTTGGTAGGTGCGTACGGAGTAACTACTGACCCCGCGACACGCAGCATCTGCCGGACGCACAATTACTGCACCATCCTGAGTTTTGGATCTCGAAATGACATAGTGCACTAGCAGCACGTGTTTCCCTATTGCAAAGTGTGACAACTCAGAATGTCAGCAAACAGCAGTTACCAGCCCAATCAGGAGTAACGCAAAAGGTGGAATGATGCCCTAAGATGGGAGCATGTGCTTTGCTTCTAATGCGTCCTCAGAAAACACAGGAATAAACAACAAGCTCATCAATATTTCTAGTTTTACAAGTAGATATTTTCTTGTAGGTTCTGCATCACCAGAGAGGAAATCGAAACTTTAGAAATAGTGCCTCGGGACCTCCAGTAAAGCAGATGTGCACATGCATGGCCAGCAGAACAAGACGTCAGATCCACATCTGTAAGATCATTTTCGTTCCTCTTTTCTACCAGAGAACGGAAGGTGTCCAGAAACAGCAGGTAAAGGCTGATGTTTCTCACGCGATGGTGAAACTGGCGCAGATCCAGATTAGGGTGCTCTCCCTTGTTCCTGGGGCCCCTACCCATCACTCTCCCTGAACCATGTATATAGTATGCACACGTAAGGAGACAGGACCACTGCTTGGTATTAAACGGCCAAAGCCTATCCTATTACATTAACATTAAGCATATAAAGTATCAGGTGCAACAACTGACAACTTTCCCCTGCTCACAATACCTAGGGTACACACTTTGACATTTGAAGAATAGCACGATTGACATTAGGACTACATACAAGTGATAAGACCTACTGCAGGCATCATGGCAGCAATGCAAGTGTTAATATCTTGAGCAGCTTGGCATAACTTCCTTATACTAACATCACTGTCAAAATGTAACTGAGCCTGGGTGGTGAACTCCACTCCGTTCGTGGAGTTTTCACACTCAGTTTTCAGTAAGTTGGCAAGCTAGGAAAATCCAACGCTAGATCACTTCCCTGCGAGATTTCTCGTCGCGGATGGTCGCGACCGCTCACGTTGAGAAACCTTCCGTTCGCATTGAGGAACCTGCAGCTCAAGTAGAACTTCTACTCGGGCGACAGAAAGAAGCAGTACCCTCTTGCAATGTACGAGATGCCATTCGCGCTGATTTTACAGCGCTGGACAAACTCCCGGAACTAAAAATCAGTGCGAACGGCGTGAGGTAACCAACTCCGTCACTCGCGGAACTCCCCGGTACTCCGCCCAGACTTAAATATAACCATCATGCACATTATATAATGTGCTTACATTTTTTATTTGAAAATGTTCAATTAACAAAAACCATTGCGTCCAATATCATACAAATAATTCATTTTCATAAAATACTAATTTGAAACAACTTCGAGTTTTAGCAATATTTTATGAGGTCAAGTCATTAGATTATAAATGTTTACATTAAAAAAACGGGTATAACAAAAAATCCATGCTATGTACCATATAAAAGTGGCAGAGAGGTTGTACAATAACAGGCTTGCTTGGCTATCATCTTTACATGAGGCACACTGAGGAAGCTCAGCTAGAGGAGAATTCAGTTTCTTTACCGCACAAGTCGAAAATATGACAAAGCAGGCGGTTAATACATAGTCGGTGACTTGCAGGGACTCAATCAGAGCTCTTCTGCACATCTGGATCCCTCTTGTTAGAAAGAAGGTTTTTTTTAGCCAATATCTACGTTCCGTTTGCAGGGCTGGACAGGGGTTGTATTCGATTGTTTCCTGTCCAAGATTATAGATCCTGCATTGCTTTCTGCTGTTCGGGTTACACCAGGTCTAAAATTGGTTGCTCGCCAAGTCGATACATACATGGTGAGCTGCTGTTTGACTGTAGGCAGGCCAGCTCCCAAATAGATTTGCGGGTGCAGGGTTCATAGCTGTTAATAACGAGGCGGGCATGAGATCGCCTTGCTAAGATGTTCCTGTCCATGGTGGAGGAGAGCCGCCGCATGGCTTTGCTTGTTACAATGATGAAGGCTGAAAAGAAAGCTGATGAGTGTTAGAGGTCTCTAGTTGTAACCTTCTAATTGACGGATCGAGATAAGCACTGTCAGGGGATGATCACCCTTGATTCTGGATTTCTGACCAGAAGAGCTGGTTTAGAGTGCCAGGCTTTGAGCTGCAGAGGTTGTGGCAGAGTTTAACAAATGACCCTGTCGCATTACATTTTGACTAGTGAGCCCGAACTTCAACCGTATTTGGGACAGAGATGCGCTTTGTGATAATCTAAAGGCCTTCCAATATGTGCTTGAAACTAGGCTATCAAGTAGCTGTGCATCCCTGCCACGTAGAGCTTCACACCCATGTGAAATGGCTGGGATCAGTTTTTCCCTACTTACTTCTATAAGTGTCCTCGATAAGGGCCCAGCATGCAGAGGAGGCTCGCTCAGGTGGCGAGGTGGGGCGGGGCTGAGGGCGATGCTGCGAGCGCAAAGTAAGTGCTTTTATTTATTTATTTCTTTAATCTCAACTTTCCCGTCGTATGTCACACTCCACTACCCCCCCCCCCCCCCCCCACCCAGCGTTACCTGTGCGAGCCGCCACTGCCAGCATGCACTTTGCCAGTTTTCCAAAAGTGTTTTGGAGAGCTCCTGCCCTGTTACAGATGTATTTCTTTCGGGGCAGGAATGAGCTACAGTTCTGCTGGTTCTAATTTGGCGGTTTTTAAGGCTAATTTAGACGAGACGTTAGTAGAGATTCTTCCCGTTGGTATGCCTTTGAGCTTGCTCTTTTTCGCTGGATTGAGTAACTCAATAAATCCAAATAATGGTGTTGGCTCAAGTGCCCACATTTCCTGAAGGGTAAGTATGCTGCACTTTCGCAAGTAATGAAGGATGTCACTATAGTTTAATGTTGGTTTCAGGCCCCTGAAGTTCTAAGAGCAGCCTGTCAGCTCTCTACCCTCCCCGCGCTTTGGGCTTCAGTTTTCCCGGACTGATGACAACATTTATGGCAATCAAAACCAGGAGGGGGCCGCAGAATCAAAGTTTAGTTGGTCTGAGTCCGGTGTCACTGACCGTTGTTCCCTCTGGTGTGGGGACCCTATTCTCATTTGCTAACTCAGCTCTAACCCCCAATAGCGGAATGTTTGTAAGGTTCTCCTCTTTAGTTATGGTAATTTTCAGAGGGAGTGGAGTTGTATTTGCGGCCAGTTTAGGGTTTACACCTCTTGTGCCCTTCAAAATGGAATAGGGATTTATTTTTTCTTGAGGCCTTGTGGCAGGGCAGTGTTGTCCGTGACCTTGTTTCGCAACTGAGCTCCGAGACAAGGTGGCGGGGTAGACGTTGTTCCGGTATTCCATTACCTTAATTCCCTAATCTCTAAACTACCACTTTCTGGCTAACACAAGCTGGGTAATTGTTGATGAAACACATGTTATCAGTGTCTGTTCTTTACCCTTCTTGCCTGGTCTTGGTATACATCGTACAGACACTGTTCCTGGGATCTGAAATGTTCTAGATCTAGGATGGAATGAAGCAGTGTAAGCATGTTCAAGAATGGAAGGATGGTGCACCAGAATGAAGTCAAATAAATTCAGATGTATTCCAAAATATATATTCTTTATTTTTGACTTTTGAGCTTAAAATTTGGACATCAGCCAATGAGGTCCAAATTTTAAACTCAAAAGTCAAAAATAAAGAATATATATTTTGGAATACATCTGGATTTATTTGACTTCATTCTGGTGCACCGTCCTTCCATTCTTGAATCTTCTTGTCTGGTTTTCAGTGAAGTATAAGTGCGGCATACTCCGGATGAGATTGCACAGACAATATACTTAATTATTTACTTAAGAAGCTGAGGTGCAGAACCTTGGTCAGCCGCATTTTGTTTTTTCTGCAGTGTAAGCATGTTGCCTGGATTTAGGGTGTCTTGGGGACCTTTTGTTTAATATTCTGGGTAAAACAGTTGGGTACTTAAGCTCTTTGGCCTTAGGGCTGATGGGTTGTTGAGTATAATTGTTTCTTCAACTTTACCATCAGGATTTGTCCCATTGGGCCTGCAGATTTTGGGCGGCATAAGTGGACGGCTTGACAGGGGCTGGGTTGCAGGCAGACAAAACTGCAGAGCTGGATTTTTCTCTTGTCCTCCACCAGCTGCAGTGGGAAAGGAGGTCGGCCGTATTGAGGACTCTATTTGTCCTGCCTCTTGGCTCTCGGCGAGTCATGGGACAGGCGAGCTCAGCTGCTTCTCCTCTCCAGATACCTCTTGTGCTCTTTGCAGGGCGCTGGGGACTGTCTTATTGCTTTTACATTCACCCATGGGCTTCGAGCGTTGTTTGACCCGCTGCCCCTGGGGGTTCCTGTAGGGGGTTTTAGTGTTTTGCAGGTGCCTCCGAGTTTCCAGATGCGGTTGTTTGGAGCTTGACCCACTGGTGAATTTGTTGATTTACTTTAGGAGTAAAAACTGGGAACAATTGGAACTCTTTGGAGCCCTTGGGCCATTGGTTTGATTTCAGGTGCTTGTTACGACTTGTACACTTAATTTTTCATTCCCTCTTAGAGAGAGGTCTGTCATCCCCACTGGTAGACTGGTTACTTTTGGAGGGGTAAATGTTATTAGTTTTCTTTGAAATGATGACCTCTGTGTACGAGACATTAAGGGGAGAAGAATACAAATCAAAAGAAGGAGCGATGGAAAGGGGTAGAAACAAGGGCAATGATAGGGCAATAATTGCATTATATAGTCATCTACCTATGCAATAAAATTGTCCATGCAAATCTAAGCACTGTGTGCATTTCTATATGCTAAGTTGAAGGACCACAATATGATCACCAACACACACAGAGCCCAATCACCACCATTATCTAGAAACTCTGGTTCGATCTCCAGAGCAACAGTCTAAAATGGCAATGTGCCTCGAGATTCAGCCAGGAAACACAATAGGAAGAGGGCACATGATGGGGCGGGACTGCACTAGTAGTAGGAGAAACAAGCTTTGCCAATGTGTTTTAGCCATGGTGTACACCAGCATGGCTCATGGTCAGCATGGCTAAAAGTTAGTGGCGTAGAGGAGAATGACATTGAGTGGAGTGGCATAGAGTGGAGTGGCACAGAGTGTTGTGGAGTGTCGTGGATGGAGTAGAGTAGAGTGGAGTGGAATGCAAGGGCGTACAGTGGAGTGGCATAAAGTGTCGTAAAGTGAAGTTGAATAGAGTGTTGAAGAGTGGTTTAAAGTGGCATGGAGTAGTGTCATGACATAGAGTGGAGTAGATTGTCGTAGATTGGAGTGGCATAGAGTGGAGTAGAGTGTCATAGAATAGAGTAGCATAGTGTCATGGAGTGGTGTAGAGTATCATGGAGTGGTATGGAGTGTCGTAGAGTGGAGTGTCATAGAGTGTCGCAGAGTGGTGTAGAGAGATGTGGAGTAGTGTGGATTGGCATAGAGCGGCATAGACTGTGGAGGAAGTGGAGTAGAGTGGAAGGATGTATAGTGGAGGGGTACAGAGTGGCGTAGAGTGGAGTAAAGTGGCGTGGAGTGGCGTTGAGGGAGTTAAGTACAGTAGAAGAGTGTTGTGGAGAAGATTGCCATAGAGTGGAGTGGAATACAGTGTCATGGAGTGTCATTGAGGAAGAAGAGTGTCGTACAGTGGAGTACAGTGTAATGGCATAGAGTGGGGGGGGCGCAGAGTGGAGTAGAGTGTTGTGGAGTACCATACAGACTCGTACAGTGAGGTAGAGTGGAGTAGAGTAGAGTGGCATAGAGTGAAGTAAAGTGGCTTGGAGTGGTAGAGAGGGAGTTGTGTAGAGTGGAGTATATTGTCATAGAGTGGAGTGGCATAAAGTGGAGTGGAGTGTCATGGAGTGGCATAGAGTGGAGTAGCGTGTTGTAGAGTGGAGTGGAGTGGCATGGATTGGAGTACAATGTTATAGAGTGGAGTTACATAGAGTGCCTTGGAGTGGAGTAGAGTAGTGAAGTGGATTAGTGTGTCATAGAGTAGAGTAGAGTGGAATGGAGTAGAGTGTCGTAGAGGAAGTTATGTGGACTAGAGTGGTATGTAGTGGAGCAGAGTGTTGTACAGTGGAGTGGCATAGAGTGGAGTAGAGTGTCGTAGACTGGAGGGGCGTAGAGTGGACTATCACACTTATACCACACCTCGCTTAACATCGGCAAAAAAACAAAGAACTCCAGCAAAGAGCCCCCCCGCCCCCTGCGGGGCACAGAGGGCACTGCAGCACCAGCCCAACGAGGAGCTGCCCGATGATGAAGTGTGACACCCCTTGGGGTGTGTGAGGCAGAGGCGCAACTAGAGCCCAATTTCGGGTGGGGGCTAAGAAAAATCTTCGGGGTGGCTAATTCTTCCAGCCATAGGCAGAGTGGAGATGCAGGGGCTCTAAGAAGGGGTGAAAAACAACAAAGCTTCGTTAGCAAGTAAATGGTCTTTTAAAGACCTGTGAATTACTCGGGTGAGGCTGTGTGTGTGCCCGGGAATCTGTCTCAGCCCGGGCTACCACACACGACGGGGAGGGGCTGAAGCCCTTTGAGCTCAATGGGCGATGCACGCCTGGTGTGAGGGCCCTTGCTCCTGAGGGAGCAGATCCCCTGATCTGCCTCAACAGGTAGCTCCCAACCTTTTCCTTCTCTTCTCTCTGCTGCGAACAGTATATCTTTCTTTGTACATAGACTGAGTGGGGCCGTGGATGCTGGCCCTTTATTCACCCCTTGTCCCCCTATATTGTTGACAAAACACAAAGCCAATAATAAGCAATGGGTGGAATGCATTTCCATGGAAGCTTTCAGAATATCACTAAGAAGTCGTTACAAACCAGCCAGCTGTACTATTTGGTAGCCTTCCACCTAAAACACCCAAAGAAAGGGCCTCCTGGTAGTTCAGATGCCCTGCACTGCAAGCATACAGGAGCCATGCCCACAAGACCCAGAGGGCGATGAAGAATGTAAAACGAAAGCAAGAGCAGAGAAAGGGCACACTGTTCCCTGTCTGCATCCCAAATCTGATGGTTTTCATAGGGATTTTATGTACGACCTTCTAAAACGGTAACACACTTTCGCCATTAGATGGGAACCTTTCAGGGATCGAACATAGGTGGATTACATTTTTTTACTTTTTTTAAAGTGCAGATTCTTAAAATGGTGCAAATCGTATTAGCAAGACAAAAAATCTCTTCCAATGGAAAATTTATTCTGAACAAAAACTTCAGAGGTGCAAAGTACTCTTTTGAAATTGTAACACGTCCTGTTACAATTGCAAAGGAATACAATGGAATAAAAAAAAAACCAGACTATTGCCTTTATGCAGCCATTGTTCGTTTATTTAAGAGAGTTGCTTATTTCTTTTTAAAGAGTGTACCAGGCGCTCTCGATTAGTTATAGATACTCACTGATTATAAATGTAATGAAGATGCCTATGATAGAGAATTGGTGTTACAGGGTAGATTTTTCTTACCTTCAGTTTTGTCCTGTTAGAAGACCTTAGTGTCAAAGCCAATAAGTACTACTTCCCGCTTGACATTGTAATATTATTTTCTTCTGAAATAACTTTCGTGGGCCTCTTTTAGGACAGGCCGCGCAGTTCGCTGTGTTCTGGAACGTGGTGACGACATGTTGATGACAGGTGGACGACACCCATTCCTTGGCAAATACAAGGTGAGTTCATAATCTGAATCTGTGTTTGTAAAGAGGGATGCGATAGGAGGAAAGCAGCGTTTGCTGTAGGAGGGAACAGAGCCTGTTTAAATCGGGGCCGAGGGGATTTATTTGGCGTCGACCATACATCAGAGGTAGACTGGCCTGTCGGACATGTGCACACTCCTTACTCTGATAATCTGCTATCGGTTGAGAAAAATCGCTCATCTGTCAAGCCTTTATCTTTATGTACAGAATGAAGGCATTTGCCACCAGGTGCATGACGCAGCCATTATTTTAAGGTGGTCTTGTGCAAAGTGAAAGCGCCTATAGGATCATAAAGATGTGTAGGTGGCAGAGTTAGTGCCTTGTGACGATCTGCCAGACCTCTTGGTTGTACCAAGGCACATTAGATATTGATTGAGACAGATGCATAACCAAAATGCTTGCTTGGAGTGGTTCCTCTCGTGTTCTTATGGGGGCCCAGCTTTTTCCGAACTTCTTCTATGGAACAAATGCAAGGATGTATGTCCATTTTCGCCATTTGGATGTGTTGATGATTCCTGAAAATAGTAAAACTGTTTCCAACTTCTTGTTCTACTGTAGGTGGGATTCATGAATGACGGTAGGATTATAGCAGCGGATGTCGCCTATTACATTAATGCGGGTTGCATGCCTGAGGAATCTATCATCGTAAGTGTCGTGGAAGCACGTGGTGCTTCTGATCCAGAGAACTGAGATCACATGTTGTTTTGTGTGTTTCACTCTAATTCCTTCCTTGTTTTTATCCGGTGCTTGTGATCTCTCTTGCAGTTGGGACCCACTGTGCCGCTCTACACAAAAGGTCATAATACATGTGCCCGCATCAGTGATTTTCTCTGAAGGAATCCAACTCTTAAGACTTAAGAGAGGAATAATCTTATTTGTACCACAATATCCTTCAACTCCTTACCTGAGGTATCCTGAAATTCCACAGCACCAATCCAATCTGTTCACACCTCTGGGAAAGGGATCCAGGCCCCTGGAATGGATCCCCGTTCCCTCTTCTTGATAGGACAAACATGGGATGGCTTCACATTGTCCTCATCCTTTTAGATCTAACCAGACCATCACACCCTGCTCCTTAATTTCTTGTGTAACTGCCTGTGGGAGGATTTGTGTGTGTTTTTCTGACAATATGTAGGGTATGGCCCCATTCGGTAATCTCTGGAACACATCCAGGTGAGGCAGAATCTTCGGATTCTGACTTGCCACAGTAAGGGCTTTAGTTAGAGTTTGGCAGATGGTGCACTCTGCCACAAACATGGCAATGTCTCGTCCACCATTTAGAAACTAGTGCATTATAGGCTATGTCACAGTAATACAGTGGATGGGACATACCTTATAATTGGACCCAGTATCGCATCCGCCAAGCCTTAAATGAGACCCTAAGGCTGGTCCTAGACAATGTGAAGGGCTGTAGATCTATATTTTGCTACATAGGGCCTAAAGTACTGACCTACTTTGTTGTCCTCAGTCTCTAATGTCTCTGCGGTGTGATGATGGGGTTTCATTGCTTCCATCAGCAGGAAGGGACGGATGTACTTTTGGAATTAAGGAGTTATCCCAGGGAGGGGTTCAGTCACAGACTTGGGGGTACAACCGCAACTACTCAGGAAATCCCTTACCTTGGCAATCCTAAACCATAGAGCAAATTGCGGGAGTTACAGGTTACATCCCATAATATAAAATAGAGAAAATAGTGTACACAAGATTGAGGACAGCAATATACATGATACTTTTCGTTCTTCATCAGTATAATCTTGCTAAATACACATTCCTGTTTCCACAAGTTGCCTGGCATTGTGTAACACCAACCTGTGAGTCAGAGGCTACACAAATAAGTCTTATTTTTTCAGCCTTGGGATGGCAGCCCCTTAAAGCAAAGGAAGATGGCCATTTTAGAGCAGAATGTAGAGGGTCATTAAGACCCTAGACGATGGTAGCCTGCTATGCTTGCAGATCGGCGGTAGCCATTGCTACTACCTTCCCACTGAAGGACCGCGGTGCTAAAGAAGCACTTTTGTGAAAACTGAATGCCATATATACTGCCATTTTGTTGTGGCCTTCTAAGCATTTTATTTTTTTCTTTCAGAAACCATTCCCCAAAACAGTTTGTTTCTGAAATGTAAAAAACCCAATGACACTATCACTCAGGGAGTTTTCTCATGGTATGTGGAGGACAGTTTTGATCTCCCCAGAATAGCAGGAAAAATCTGCATTGGGAGATCTAGTCACCCGTGCATTAAGGCAACAGCCCTCTGGAGGACAAGCCACCACCAGTGAAGTCAGCAGAGGTTTGACTGGCAGACAATCAGTGGCTCCTCCACCTCGTAGTTGATGAAGGAGGTACAAGTTTAGGGGGGCGGGAGATCCCTCCTGTCCCTCAAATCTCTAAACATACCCCTTAGTCCTTTCATGACCTTAATTGACATATTTATTTCCTTAATAATGGATTCTGTCTTTATTGAGTAATGCAAATGTTGTGTCATTTCATCATTGTATTCTCATGGTTATTTGTGTCATGCAGCCCAGGTGTATATTATCACATGGTCGAAGCAGAATGTAAATTACTTTTATATCACTGTGCAATCAATGATGCCCTTGCCTTGACATTTCTCATATCCATTAAATGAGAATTGCAAGGGTTTTTTCGCCTCCATGTTGCACATGCTGCCAATTAAGACATGGTAAGATATATTGTGGCTCTTGAAAGAGCCATGGCATTCTATTGGAAGCACTGAACTTTGTTCTAGTGTTTTTGATCATATACTGGTGATTGCTAAGTGATCAGCCAAATGACTCTCTTTTTGACAGTGGATGGGAGTGCTGAGAATATGCCACGTACACTGCCCAGAGTATAACCAAGTTCGCCGGTGGTAACTTGAGTCTTTTGGGAATGATCCAGATTAAGAAAAGCCCTTTGAGATAATTCGATGAAAAAAGTCAATGTTAACTCTGAAAGCCATCTAAAGGGGTAGGGAAACTGCTCATTCAAAATAGACCTCGGGGTCTGTACTGCTGCAGCTTGCAATGGTGGAGAATGTAGCACGCTATGCCCTTATTGCTAGATGTTAGGGGACGAATTTATGACGAGCCATATGTCCATCTTGGATGGATACAGTTTAAGAAAATTTTGTCCGAGTCTAATAGAATTCAAGAAATCATATTTGAAGATTTTTTGCAACAAAAATGTAATTGATACTGTACAGATTAGTTAAAACAAAATGCAAAAGATCTTTCGTCCAAGTGAAAATGGTATGATATGTAACAACTGCAGATTTAATTCAATTTCATAATGGTTTCTATTTCTATATCTTAAGGTGGTGGAAGTTGCTTTGCTGTCTATGGACCATGCCTACAAAATTCCCAACCTTCGGGTGCAAGGTTGGGCATGCAAGACAAATCTACCATCAAACGTTGCATTCCGAGGCTTTGGTTACCCCCAGGCGGCCCTGGTCACGGAGACGTGGATAGATGCAGTTGCAACCAAATCTGGTTTTCCCCCAGAGAAGGTGAATACTTATGAAGTAGCCAAATAAGTCAACAGTTATTTAAGTTTCTTTAAATTAATACTGCTTGCTTTAACTTTCACCGTATGTGACTTTCCGACAGAGTTAGAACTAACTGGTTCGCAAACAACCCTGTGAGGGCTGACTGGCATGAAACAGTGGGATACACCAATGCTTTGTCTCCCAGCTATATCCAAGGCCGAAGGGCTCGAAGGTGACACAGTCTTTGTAGACCTGGCACGCTTACTAGAAAAGAGGCAGCTAACTAGGCGCTGGAAGTCTCCCAGGTCGCCCCAAGTGACTCACTGGCGGGAGGAGGTTGATCAGTGGGGACTCGCTGAGTGTGGTCCAATATGCAGGGAGGAGTACAGAGGGCTCTGGAACAAACCCATCTCGGTTGAGTGGGACGCCCTTCTAGAAAAATGTTAGGCACAAGACAATGTACTGGGGAAGGAGTGATGGCCGGCGATGTCCTCCCCTACAGACATTAACCCACAATATTGCACCCTCCCCCCTTTTGGGGGGAACAGCTAGGCTTCTAACAACCCTGTCTTCCCCGCCCCAACGGATCCCCCACCCTTTCGCTCCCCCGGCCCCACAATCTGGACCTTTTTTCCTCTTTCTTTACGCAATGACTATTTGCATATTTTCACATGCATTCCCACACAGGATGCTCTGTTCTTTTACGGTTAGGTGACACAGTTCATTGTTCGGCGGGAGGGACAAGTTGGGAGTTACGAATGCGTTACTTGATGTCACAGTTCTCAATTACTCATGTTGTCCAGATTATCAGATGTACTCTGCATGTACTATCTGTTGTTACATTATGTACCACAGCAGGGAGTGGATACACCATTCTTTATGCCTTGTGACTGTATCACATGTAAAAGCACTAAAGTTTGTATTAAAGAAAATAAAAACTGGTTCACAAAATTCTTTGTGGACATGATGCCAAATCGTTGACACCTCATCACATCAGCCAACGCCTAGTACTATACCAACACCATAGAAAAAGTTGCCAACAAAAGCGGAACATTCCTCAAAGTAATCAAGCACTGCATCCAACTCCTGCCCAACCTTCATATGCCAAACTCCACGAACAAGTGCCACGTCATCAAGCACTTCTTCAATGAAAGATACAAATGACCCAATAGCACATCTACAACACCAAAACTACTTATATTCTGACACGCACTCCTCCCTGCTCCATCCCACAATGGCCATCCTTCAATTCCTTGTCTTTTCAATACCTCTTCAACACTTTTAACTCCCTCAAAGCCACCACAGTGAAGATAATGTCTTACCCTGATCCTTCATCAAAACCCTCTCTGGAGAATCTCTCTTACCCCTACTCATCATTGTCAATGCCTCCCTCCCTCACAGCATCGACCCTGAAGCTATCAAGATAGTCCAAGATGACCCATGCCTACTGACATTTCTCTTTCTCTCAGCCCCATTCGGCACTGTTGATCACCCACCCCCCCCATCATCCACACCCTGAAGTCTTAAATGAATGAATGAATGAATGAATGAATGAATAAGCACTTATTGAGCGCATAGCTACCCTAACGCTTTCACAGCAAATGTTCTTAGCTTATCCTTCTCCTAGCTATCCACTGACAAGAGTTTGTTCACATGGGCACCTCTAGGCCTCAAAAGATCATGATCATCTGTGGAGACCCTTTGACCTCTACTCACAGACAGCATAAAAATGTTTTCCAATATGCCAGTGACACACAGGCATATTGGCAAACCTCTCCTATGCTCCAGCCATTCAGTGCCTCAAACAATATTTGCACCTCATCAAGACCTGAATAACCAGCACCTACCCGAAGCCTAACCCCACCAAACAGAATTTCTGATATCCGCCAAGAACAACAAACAACAACAAGCTCAAATCAGACTCAACAACATGAACCTGGACTGCGCTTAACACTAGATAATAGCCACAAGAAATGCTGAATTGTCCAAAGACATAAGAGAGCTTTAATTCATGACACATGTGGCAGTTCTGCCTCCTCATACTAGTTTACCATGTAACATTAAACAATAAAAGGCCTCCCGCCGTCCCTCTTCCTGTTTGTTTTTAATAGCGCAGATAAAAGCCAATACTGTTGTCCTGGCCCGAGGCGGGTACAGAAGTGTCAATTGAAGCACATAAATGGCACCGAATCACACACAATCAAGTTTGCTTTCTTTTAGTCTTTTTCCTTTCTTAAGTTTCCAATTAATATTAGATGATTCCAGTACAACCATGAATGGTACACAGTCCTCTTTTAATTTAATTGGAGCCTTCTGCAACAAAAGAGAATTGATATGGTGGTTAGCCAAAATATCGAGTTTTAAATTTCGACCTACAATAATATCGTGTTTTTAATATCGTAGGTACAGAATATCGAAGTCAAGAATATCGATGGACAGAATATCGATCTCAAGGTAAGTAATATCGAAGTAAATAATATCGAAGTAATTAATATCGATGTAAGTAATATCGTAAGTAAAAATTTCGATGTCAATAATATCGATATTTATTTAGTGTAATGTCATTTAATATGTATTTTATTTGTATGTGAAAGATTATTGTAATGTATTTTAATACATTTAAAAATAAATGTTTAGAGATTTATAATTATTTTACATTTAATTTAGCGTTTTAGTATCAGAGCGGGTTGTGGGTTTATAGGGGAATAGGGTGGGAAGTAATTTAATTATAATTAATGAATTAATATGTATTGTTTAATTGGTATTTATGATTAATTAATTGGTAATTAATTAATAATTGGTAATTAATTGATTAATTAATTGTTAATTAATTATTAATTGTACAATTATTTTATTAATTGGTTAATTATATACATTATAATTAGTTTATTATTAATATTTATTTATTGTTAATTAATTAATTGTTAATTAGTAATTAATTGGTGATTTAATTTTATTAAGTGATTAATTGATAATTAAATTAATTATGTGAATTTTAATGTGTAGTGGGTTGTGGGTTTATAGGGGAATAGGGTGGGAAGTAATGTAATTATAATTAATGAATTAATATGTATTGTTTCATTGGTATTTATGATTAATTAATTTGTAATCAATTAATAATTGGTAATTAATGTGATTAATAGATTAATTAATTTTTAATTAATTATTAATTGTAAAATTACTTTATTATTTTGTTAATTATATAAATTATAATTAGTTTATTAATAATATTTCTTTATTGTTATAGTTAATTATTAATTGTTAATTAGTAATTAATTGGTGATTTAATTTTATTAAGTGATTAATTCATAATTAAATTAATTATGTGAATTTTTATTTGTAGTGTGTTGTGTGTTAAAGGGGGAATAGTGTGGGATGTAATTAAAATTTATTTATTTAAATATTTATTTTACATAATTGGTATTTAATAATATTTTTTTTTTTTAAACATTGTTAACATGCAATTTTTTTATAAGAAATTATTAAATTGGTTATAATGTTAATAGAATCACTATGCTATCTAGTGCTTTCCCAACTGTTTTACTATCTGGAGTGGGAATAGTAATTTTTACCCCTACGCTATCCAGCGCTTTCCCTACTGTTGCACTCTCTGGAGTTGGAATAGTAATTTTTACCCCTACGCTATCCAGCGCTTTCCCTACTGTTGCACTCTTTGGAGTTGGAATAGTAATTTTTACCCCTACGCTATCCAACCTTTTCTCTACTGTTGCACTGTCTGGAGTGGGAATAGTAATTTTTACCCTTACGCTATCCAACACTTTCCCTACTATTGCACTCTCTGGAGTGGGAATAGTAATTTTTACCCCTACGCTATCCAACGTTTTCCCTACTGTTGCACTCTCTGGAGTTGGAATAGTAATTTTTACCCTTACGCTATCCAACACTTTCCCTACTATTGCATTCTCTGGAGTGGGAATAGTAAATTTGACCCTTACGCTATCCAACACTTTCCCTACTATTGCACTCTCTGGAGTTGGAATAGTAATTTTTACCCCTACGCTATCCAATGTTTTCCCTACTGTTGCACTCTTTGGAGTTGGAATAGTTATTTTTACCCCTACGCTATCCAACGTTTTCTATACTGTTGCACTCTCTGGAGTGGGAATAGTAAATGTTACCCTTACGCTATCCAACACTTTCCCTACTATTGCACTCTCTGGAGTGGGAATAGTAAATTTTACGCTTACGCTATCCAACACTTTCCCTACTATTGCACTCTCTGGAGTTGGAATAGTAATTTTTACCCCTATGCTATCCAACGTTTTCCCTACTGTTGCACTCTTTGGAGTTGGAATAGTTATTTGTACCCCTACGCTATCCAACGTTTTCCCTACTGTTGCACTGTCTGGAGTGGGAATAGTAATTTTTACCCTTACGCTATCCAACACTTTCCCTACTATTGCACTCTCTGGAGTGGGAATAGTAATTTTTACCATTACGCTATCCAACATTTTCCCTACTATTGCACTCTCTGGAGTTGGAATAGTAATTTTTACCCCTACGCTATCCAACACTTTCCCTACTGTTGCACTCTTTGGAGTTGGAATAGTAATTTTTACTCCTACGCTATCCAATGTTTTCCCTACTGTTGCACTCTCGGGAGTTGGAATAGATATTTTTACCCCTACGCTATCCAACATTTTCCTTACTGTTGTTTTTGTTGAAGTTGGACTAGTAGTTTTATTGTGTCTGATATTAAATATGTTTTGTAATATTTTAGCTATTGTAATATATAATTAATAATAAAAATTATTCAAATTAAAATTATTGATTATTATTTGCTATATGTAATTATTTAATATTTATTAATGTTATTGTTTTATGTGTATAGATGTATTGGTAATTTAAATAAATATTTAATAATTTATATGTTATAGAAATTATTATTAAAAGTAATTATTAAGTAAGTGTATATATTATATATTATATATATGTTTAATTAAAGTTTCATTTAATTATATATATTTATTATAAATTTTACATATTATACAATATATTTAATTATGTTTCTTTGATTTATAAGTATTATTTGGTTTATTTTACATATATTTTTAAACTAAAAAAAAACCGATATTTTTGAATTACGATATTTTTGACATCGATATTAAATTATCGATATTTTTGTACTTACCATGTTGTAGATAGGATGTCGATATTCTTGACCACGATATTTTTGTTGCGATATTTTTGTAGGTCGAATTTTTGTCTTTCGAAATTATGTCATACAACCAATTGATATAAGTGTGGGTCTTTTCTACTCTCTTCAATAGTCCACATTCTGTTGAGAACGCTGCTGCTATGAAGCGAGAATATACTAAGATGGTACCAAACTTGATTTTTCACAGTTTATTTAAAATCCTTCTTGATGGAGTATGGATGCCAATGGGGACAGCATGTATGTGAACACCCTTGGAGATGACTTGCAATTCACAGTTCTACCCTTCGGTTTCAAGAGGTGATCCTCTATAAAGCATAGGAACCTTTTATGACGTACTTGAATAGGAAAGTGCAAGTAAGCATCCTGAGGATCTATAGCAGTGAGAATGTCTTGCGTGTTTGTAATTGGAATGATAGACTGTAAAATGACAATCTGAAAATACACAATCCTTATCCACAAATTCACCCACTTCAAATTCAGGACTGGTCTGAAGGATGCCTTCTGACGGAGAAATATAATTGAATAAAATCCATTTTCTCATTCTGAACTAGGCACTTGTATGATAGCTCTTTTGTCCAATAATGTTTGGACTCCCAACATTAAAGTTGAATGCTTCACCTTACATAGGAGTGAATCTTTTCTCTGGAGGTCAATCTAAGATGTCTATAGCACAGCCTTTCCTCACTATGATCTGGGCCCATTGATCTGTCAAATCCTGCTCCCTGATCTGAAGGAATTTTTGAATCCTCGCCCCATTGGTTCCATGACCTCAGTAGATCAATTGTTCTCAGGACTTTTTCTTTTTTGATCTAGATTGATTTGACCCTTTTCCTTTAGATGCTGATTTACTGGTTAGATAATTCTTTCTTCTTTAAGAAGTAGATCTTGAATCCTTCTTGGGGTAAGATCTTGAGTGACCCCCAAACTCATGGGTCCCTGACTATTTGCCTTTATAAGGTGAAGCTTGCCTCCAATCTTTGATCATGGTGGTGATCATTATGTCCAGCTGATTGCCATAGAGCTATCTACCATCGAAGGGAATTTTTAGGAGCACCACCTTCTCTGCTGCTTCTGCCTTCTTCTTTCTCATCCAGAGGTGGCTTCTGACAGAAACCACTGGGCCCTAGGCCATTGCATTTGCTCTAATTACATTAGAGGAGATGTCAGCCAAAACCTTGGCCTATTTCTCCATTAGCACCAACAGTTTCAAGCAGTCGGTTTCTTTCTGAATGGCCATTGCTAGCTTATTAAATCTAGAAACTGAGGTGCAAAAGCAGCATATGTCCCAGCTTTAATAGCCAAATTCTCCTCAGTAAATGATCTATTCAAAACAGAGTCTACCTTGTTATCTATTTGATCTGTGGGGGCACAGTCCTCAGGATTGATTGAGGTTCTACCTATTTAGGTAGCTAAGATCGCAGCCACATTGCAGTTATTTGGGAGAGAGTCTCCCTGTTCCAACACGTTAAGTGTCTTAAGAAACCTGGTTACTGAAACATGATCTAGCTCCTTCCACTCCCCTATCACCAGATCCTTTATTTTTCCGTGAAAAAGCAGGTCCAAAGTTGTGGGCTTTGCCTATTGGGAAAACAGCCCCTCGTCTTTTTCCTTCACTGCAAACAGTGGAAAGGGCAAGTTGGATCTGATGTGAGACAAGATGTGCACCATTTCCTTCCCTCTCACATATTTCCCAGATGACGTAGTTGGGTCCTCTTTGAAGCTCACTTTCTCTCCATTGCTGCATACACAGTGATGTGACCGTATGCCTCTGCCTCAGGTTAAGTACAGATCACAAATTTATAAGGGACCAATAGCATTTCTCCCAAAAATCTCTCTTCACCAATTCCTAAATGAGAATTCTCAACCAATCCTCTTACAGAAACTGGGGCCAAATATTAATATAAAATAATTGAATAAACGCAGCCCTACAGGGCAACTCACTTATCCCCAAATGCAGAGAGCTCTGCTCTGCTTGCTGAAGTGGCACTGCTCCCAGTGCATCCGTTGCTGCTCTCTCACTTGGATGCGCACCCCTGCCACTAAGAGCAACTCAAACGGCCTCAAGAGTTGGCCACCTTGCAGAATGAAAGACTTGTACTGCCCAGTGCCCTCTGAAAGGAGAGCACCCCTGCAGCCTCTCACAGAATTAAATTTAGCTTAAACAAGCATTGGCAAAAACCAACAGGTCTCGCCTTTGAGACCTCTTGGCGTTGTCAATAGTTTGCCATGCTGTGCAGCATGGCTAAATAGGGAAAAAAAAGCCTATGACGTGGCTGGCCGCGTCATTTAGTAGATGTAAGCACCACACATGTACACACCTACAAAAGGATGAGCCTCTTTTTCTTTTTCTTTGCTGATCCAAGTTGAATCCACAAAATAAAAATTAAAAATATCTAAAAGCATCTTTTTTTAAGTGTGGATTATGGGGAACCAACATTGAAGGCCTGGGTGAGAAGAGCAACTCAAGGGAGAAGTAGAAACGGGGAGTGCACAAGAGTAAGCACAATATGGAGGGGTGGGAGAACACACGGGTGACCACATATACCAAGGAGTGCAGGGAAAGTGAAGTAGACAAGGGAGACAACACATACACTCTTATGGAGTGATTTTCCAAAAAGAAAAAGCAAGCAGTGGAAGCATACAAGCCATTCAAACAAAGGAGATGGTAAAGAGCCTATGCTTCATGTGAGGCATGAACACTATAGACTAGCTGGGACACAAATAAGAAGCATGCAAGCAAGAGAGATAGAAAAGCCAGCCAATGCTAAGCAATGGGCATGCTAATTTCTCCTGTATTTTCCTAGTAAGCCCACAATATATCTTTCAGAACAATCTGAAATAAATACAGGACTATACAAATGGTAGAGAGTGCTACACAAGTGCACATAACATACCAAATTACTATAATGTGTAGACTGTGTTTGTTTTTTGTCTTCTGAATGCAAGAACCCAGTTCAAAAAGAAAATGTTAAAGAACATACAAACCTTAAGAGTAACAAAGCCCGACCTTGGAAAAGATTTATTTTCAATATCAAAGAGGAACATGCATAGCAAGGAGTTATCCCCCGATTCTCTTGCCA
Organism: Triturus cristatus; assembly: GCF_964204655.1. Taxonomy (NCBI): domain Eukaryota; kingdom Metazoa; phylum Chordata; class Amphibia; order Caudata; family Salamandridae; genus Triturus; species Triturus cristatus. The sequence continues at coordinate 824,688,240 of NC_140584.1, read as the reverse complement.
GACTTTGAGTGAATACATCAATAGCAATGGTGGAAGCCCCAGGATGTCTGACCTCTTTAATCTTTTTAATGCCTATGTGTATGTAATTACCTGGGTGGCACTGAACCTCTTATGAGAAGAGTGCGCATGTTTTACCAGCTCATATAAATTTACTACCGTTGATACCCTGCTATCAGCTTCGAAACTAAGCGCCCAAGGTGTTTCTCAGAAAACCCAGGGGAAACTAAATTGGCACAAATGATTATCGGAGCTGGGCTTAAATTTTGTAGTCTTTATAATTTTATATGGTCAACGCCATAATCCATAAACAAAAAATATGCCTTCTTCCAGAGCAACTCTGAGCTCAGCCAAGTAGAATCGATCACTAGACTGTCCATGTCACCTGCTGAGACATCTCAGCACCCTTTAAAGCAACCATTAATTACCTCTGGAAGCCAGTGCTCCCCAGAAAAAGTCCTCTTTAACTCTGACTTTTTACTTCTGAGCAGGTAACGAGCAGATTCGCAAAATGACTACATCATTGGGCATGACCTGCGATGTGTTCCTGCTTCAGTTGACTGAGTTCTTCAAAAGTAGCTTTCTTCAGAAGCCGGTTATTTTGCCTTTGCCAATCTTGATTTGCTAAAAGGTGCAGCTGGTGCAGAGCATAGAGAAATTAGATTGAACACCAGTGGTACTATTCCATGTAGTAGGCTAGTTAGCGATGTCCATCCAGCATGCTAGTGAGCTTTGCATGGTACCTGTGCGGGGCACATCCTCCATCTGTGTTGCTCCTTAATGCTGGCAGCTACCTGGATTGTGCAGAATAAAATGGCGCCTGTGCATCACAGCGCCCCTACTCACTCAAAAAAACAACTTTATGTAAACAAAACATATCCATGAAAAATATGAAGGGCAACCACAGCCAGCACCCCAAAGAAATGGTTTAAAAAAATATATACAGAAATAATACGAGGGTGCTTTCTTGTCAATTCTACTCTTAACATGGGTTGCTCGGAGTTGTTTCAGCAGGGACTATTGTAATGAAACCCCACAAAGTATGCAGAACAGTTCCAAATATAAGCCTGTGCACTGTAAGAGACTTATGGAATTAACTACAAGCAGTAGATACGCTTCTGATGGATACATCTGCCAGTGGATTCCTCACCTTGTGAATATCCCCTGCGCCAGCATTCCACGGAACTTTTCTTTCCCAGCACTCCACGTCGACGTGGGCGACGTCACAATGCATCGGCTCCGCACGCGACTCCGTACGACGTCATCGGAGCCATAAGAAGCCCACATCGGCGTGATGACGTCAGTTCCCTTTTTTCCGCGCCGTCGACGCGCAACGGTTTTTTTCCAGTGCTCTCTAGCTACTTTGTAGTTTAGCGGTGTTACTGTGTTAAATTCAGTATGTCTTCGACGAGGAAGTCGGGCTTTAAGCCCTGTAGGGAATGCGGAGGCCTGATGTCCATGACGGATCCGCATCAGGACTGCTTATGGTGTCTTTCTTCCGAACATGACATGGAAGAATGCGGGTGCTGTAGGAGCATGAATCCTAAAGTGCTGAAGGTGAGGAAGACCAAGCTCTTCATGAAGAAAATCGGTGAGGAGAAGAGAGGGAGAAAAAAGGAGAAGTCCAGGCGGGAGTCGTCGACTTCGAGGTCGTCGAAGTCGAAGAAACACCACAAGAAGAGGAAACATTCTTCTCGGCGTCGCTCCTCGAAGTCCAGGAGGTCGAGGTCGGCTTCGCCCCGTCGACGTCGGAGCAAGGACTTGTCACCTTCTCCTTCTCCTGCTAAGTCTCCGAAGTCTCCCTCGCCGAAGCGGGCTCCAGCTCGTTACCCGACGCCGTCACCGGCTCCGTCCAAGACTTCGACTCCGGGTCAAGTGGAGTCTGATGTTCCTTTGGATGAGCAAGATCAGGAGGAGGCTGTTCCGGTGCCGGATGACTCTGCGGCTACGGTGGATGATTCTGGGGAGCCGACGCCGGTGACTCCACAAGGGGATACAGGGACGGTCCCTTATCCACAATTCCCGGCTCCAGGTACGGATCCCTCAGGATTTCTGAATGCCATGTATGGTATTTTTAATAGGGCGTCCTTCCCATCCGGAGCACCAACTGGTCCCGTGGGTCCGATGGCTTTTACGCTAGGGGTGCCGCAGCATTACGCTCAGGCCCCCTTTATGCCCTTTATGCCGATGGCGCCTTCTTGGCAGTTTCCGGCGCCGGCTGGGGATCCGACTCGACCTCGGATGGACCGTCAGTCTTCAGAGCCTTTTTCGACGCCGAGGCCGACTCCATGGGCGCCGCGTCCGGCGCCGCCGACTCCACCTATGGCGCCTCCGACTCCGGTGCCTTTGGCTCCACCAACGCCGCGTACGACGTCGACGACGCCGGCTCCCCGGATCCGGCGAGGCGGGAGGCCCAAAGGGTGTTGGAGGAAGGAAGATATCGGGCAGAGATGGAAGAAGGTGAGGTCGACTCTTCTTCGGATGAGTTTGCAGGAATAGAGGAAGCAAGTGGTTTGGATACCACCCCAGAGTGGGAGCATGCTTCTGCAAGGTCTTCTCCTCCACCCTACCATGTGGTGATTAAGAAGGCCGCAGAGTTGTTGGATCTGCAGCTGCCCTCTGTGGAGTACAAGTCAAACCTGCTTACGGAGGTGTTACACTCTCCGACGTCGGCTTCGGAGCCTTTGTTGCCTTTCAATGAGGCCATCCTGGAACCAGTGTTGGAGGTGTGGAGGAAGCCTCTATCGGCTCCGGCGGTTTGCAGACAGGTGGCGAGGAGGTACAGAGTTGCACCAGGAGACCCGGATTTTTTGTCCACACATCCTTCTCCAGAGAGCCTAGTGGTGCAGGCTTCATGTTCTAAGCATGCTTCGGGTGCTTTCCCTCAGTCTCCGGCTGATAGAGAGTCAAAGAAAGTTGATCAGGCGGCCAAGAAGACCTTCTACTCAGGAAGTATGGCGTTGAAGTCATCTAATGCCACTTGCTTGCTGGGGCGATATGTTCATTCCTTGATGGACTCTGTAAATTCTTTGGCCCCTAAGTTGCCTGAGGGGGATAAGTCGTCCTTCTTGGAAGTTGTTGCGGATACTCAGGCAGCTGCCAGGCAGGTGATCCAGTCTGGGCTGGATACGGCGGACTCGGTGGCGAGAATTATGGGGTCGTCCATAGCTGCAAGGAGGCAGGCTTGGCTCCGTTCCTCTGGTTTCTCAGCAGATGTTCAGGCCACGTTGATTGATCTGCCTTTTGACGGACAGAAGCTGTTTGGGGAGAAAGCAGATTCTGTCCTTCAACGATTCAAGGACAGTAGATTGACGGCGAAGTCCTTGGGTCTGCAGGCTCCTGCTAGGGGTTCAACTTTTCGAAAGTCTAGGGGATTCGGAAGATCATCCTTTCGCTCCTTCCGACAACCCCAGCAGCAGCAGCAACAACAGCAGCAGAATCCCCTCTATAGGTCCTATAGAGGGAAGTAAAGGGGTCGGAGAGGTTCTGGTCGAAACCCCTCTTCTTCCTCCTCCTCCTCTGCTCCAAATGAGGCTTCAGGGAAGCAGCCCTAGATCCCCCATCCTGGATCATGTAAGACCTGTGGGGGGTCGGGTGTCCTACTTTCTACGGGGTTGGAAATCTGTTACAACAGACCTTTGGGTTTTGAACCTCGTAGAGACTGGGTACGCCCTTCCCTTTCGGGAGTTTCCTCCCCCTTACCCTCCTTGCCAAGGTTATTGCTCGGAAGACCATCTGCTTCTCCTGCAGAAAGAAGTTCTGGCCTTGCTTCAGAAGGGTGCGATAGAGGTGGTTCCGGAGCAGGAAAGGGGGCAGGGATGCTACTCCCGGTATTTCCTGATTCCCAAAAAGGACGGCAGATTGCGTCCAATCCTGGACCTCAGAATCTTGAATTTTTACCTGAGACAGGAGAAATTCAAGATGCTGACCCTTGCGCAGGTTCTTCAAGCGTTGCAGCAAGGAGACTGGATTGTGTCGCTCGACTTACATGACGCGTGCTTCCATGTCCCAATCCTGAAGTCGCACAGGAAGTATCTCCGTTTTACGGTTGGGTCGCAACACTACCAATTTGCGGTTCTTCCGTTTGGTCTTACTACTGCACCTCGAGTCTTCACAAAGGTGATGGCAGTGGTGGCTGCTCATCTCAGGAGGTCAGGGATCCCGGTTTTCCCTTACCTGGACGACTGGCTTCTGAAGGCAGAGTCTCCAGAGATAGTGCAGCGTCATCTGCAGGTGACATCTCAGATTGGGTTTTTCGATCAATGTGCCCAAATCTCTCCTGGTGCACTCTCAACGCAACCTGTTCATAGGGGCAGTACTGGACACTACTGTGTGTCGAGCATTCCCTCCTCCTCAAAGGATTCTCGACATTTAGGAGATGGTCCCTTTATTCCACAATGGAGCGGTTGTTCCAGTTCTGAAGGTCCTTCGCCTGCTTGGTCTGTTTGCCTCCTGCATTCTGTTGGTCAACCACGCACGCTGGCACATGAGGGCGCTCCAGTGGTGTCTCCGCAAGCAGTGGTATCAGCACAATGGGGATCTCAGGGAGTCGATCAAGATCTCTGGAGAAGCTGCAGCGGATGTGTCTTGGTGGAGCGTGGAGGGCAATCTGTCTCAAGGAAAGCCCTTCCATCTACCTCCATCGGTGGCCACGGTGATAACGGATGCATCCACTTTAGGGTGGGGTGCGCATCTGGGGGATCTGGAGATCAAAGGTCTTTGGTCTCCAGAGGAGAGGTTGTTTCACATCAACCTTTTAGAATTGCGGGCGATTCGTTTGGCGCTCAAGGCCTTCCTCCCTTCCCTTCGCGGTCAGTCGATTCAAGTCCTGACAGACAACACGACCGCGATGTGGTATGTCAACAAGCAGGGAGGTGTGAGGTCTCTTTGTCTATGCAGAGAGGCCTTACGACTATGGTCATGGGTTCAGGACCATCGGATTTGTCTGATGGCAAATCATCTGGCCGGGGTGTTGAACGTGCGTGCGGACAGTCTCAGTCGGCAGTTCTCCGCCGACCACAAGTGGAGGCTCCATCCGGAGGTTGTTCGTCACGTCTTTCGGACGTGGGGGACACCTCGGGTGGACCTGTTTGCCACTTTCGAGAACGCGCACTGCCCGTCATTCTGCAGTCTCCAGTATCCGATGCAGGGGGCGTTGGGGGACGCGTTTCAGTTGAGTTGGGGCTCACAACTCCTTTACGCGTTTCCTCCCATACCCTTGATTCCTCGGGTTCTGAGGAAGATTCGCCAAGACCGGGCCCAAGTCATATTGATCGCCCCGGACTGGCCAAGAAGGGTGTGGTACACAGATCTTCTCCACCTCTCCTCGTGCCCTCCGCTCCGTCTCCCTCTGAGGGCAGACCTCCTCTCGCAGTCGGAGGGGCAGGTTCTACACCCCCACCTCCAGAGCTTACACCTTCATGCCTGGAGATTGAACGGGGCAACCTGAGTTCGTTCTCTCTCCCGCCAGATGTGGTGGATGTTATTTTATCGGCCAGGCGACACTCCACCAAGTCCATTTACTCCTACAGGTGGTCTAAATTTGTAAAATGGTGTGGAGAGGGATCCATTGACCCTTTAAAGGCCCATCTTTCTGATGTGCTCCAGTTTGCTCTTTCCCTGGCTCAGCAGGGCTGTGCTGTGTCCACGGTCAAGGGCTATCTTTCGGCCTTATCGGCTTTTCTATGCCTTCCAGATCAACCTTCTCTTTTTAAATCTCCGGTTGTTCTGAGGTTTATCAAGGGCCTTACAAACATGTTTCCTCCCACTCCATTTGTAATGCCTCAGTGGGACCTTAATCTTGTTTTAACCTTTCTGATGGGGTCCCCATTTGAGCCATAGTTGTCCTTTAAGGTGGTTTTTCTTGTAGCCATAACCTCGGCAAGGAGGTTGAGTGAGCTTCAAGCTCTTAGTTCTAAGCCCCCTTTTCTAACCTTGCATGCTGAACGGATGGTTCTCAGGACCAGGGCTGCTTTCCTGCCAAAAGTTGTCACTCCGTTTCATTTGGGGCAGTCCATTACTCTCCCTGTTTTCTATCCTCCTCCTCATCCTTCCAAAGAGGAGGAAAGGCTTCATCGCCTGGACCCAAAGAGAGCTGTAAGCTTTTACTTGGACAGAACGAAGGACTTTCGTCTGGATGATCAGCTCTTCGTGGGTTATGTTGGACATTCCAAGGGGAGAGCGGTGCACAAGCGCACTTTATCGAGGTGGATTATCCTTGCCATCAAGATCTGCTACGCCCTGGCTGGTAAGACCCCTCCTGAGGGCATTAGAGCTCATTCAACTAGCGCTAAGTCATCTACATCTGCTTTGGCCCGGGGTGTTCCTGTGGCAGACATTTGTAAAGCCGCAACTTGGGCCTCCCTCCATACTTTCGCAAAGCATTATTGCTTGGACTCAGAGATGAGGAGGGAGGGCCACTTCGCGCGCTCTGTCTTGCAAGACTTTCTGGTATAGGAAGGTGGACACCCTCCTCCGGGAGTAGGGACTGCTGTGGGAATCTATTCACAAGGTGAGGAATCCACTGGCAGATGTATCCATCAGAAGAACAAGTTACTTACCTTCGGTAACGCTTTTTCTGGTGGATACAGTATCTGCCTGTGGATTCCTCACTGACCCACCCGCCTCCCCGTTGTCCACCTTTGTATACCATGGAATAGGTCTTGTTTGAAATGTTTGTATACTTTCTGGTACATTTGTAGGAAATGCTTGTTTGGTTAGCATTCTTTTGTTTTGTATGCTATGTATATGTGTTGGTATTCTATATACTGTGTATACTTGGAGTTGTCGTTGGTTCACCTGTTCGCCTCGAAGGCACGGAAAAAATGGGTGGAACTGACGTCATCACGCCGACGTGGGCTTCTTATGGCTCCGATGACGTCGTACGGAGTCGCGTGCGGAGCCGATGCATTGTGACGTCGCCCACGTCGACGTGGAGTGCTGGGAAAGAAAAGTTCTGTGGAATGCTGGCGCAGGGGATATTCACAAGGTGAGGAATCCACAGGCAGATACTGTATCCACCAGAAAAAGTGTTTCACTGATTAACTTTTGGGAATCCCTATTTGAATAACCCTCACCACTCACTGCGAGCAACGTGCTACACTGTACACCAATGCGCCCAACCTTGGCGCACTAATGAAAGAACTAACATAGTTGAGGTTTAACTCCTGAATATTTAAGCAAACGGAGGAACTATTAGTATTTTCTGATTGCACACGTCACTGATAAAGGGCAATCGGTCTACACCTTTCTGGGCAGACTTCAAGAGCTAGTGATGGTCCATTTCGGCCACTCCCATTCTTACTCGATCAATAATTACTATTGCATTGCTTAAAATTTAACATCTTGAGTTGTGTGTCACCTACACACATCCTGCCTCATTTAAGGCTTCCAGACACCCTTCCTCTGTTAGCCAACCCATGCAACGTGCACCCACTTTCCTGTCAAGAACCCAGCGACACTGAGCTTGTTGAGAGGCTAGCACTGAGCATGTCCCTTGTCTGAACCCAAACACTTCCCCCTCATAATTGGACTTATCATCGTGCATTGCAGTTCTCACTTGAACATCTGGACCCAACTAAGGAACTGCGTCAAGTTTCTTCCATGGATGAATGTCAACAGGTCCCTACAGAAAGAGGGGGGTGTGGCCAAGCACCTAAGATGGCGGACGTGCTCTAGCGGAGCTCCGGGTCCCATCCCCCAGTTATCCTGAACATCGCAGCACAAGCGTACTGCAAGCTCCCCTTTGGGGCTACCCAGACAGGAGGAACTCCCGTGGCAGCTGGTGAGGGGCCGTTTGCTGCGTCAGATGTGCTGTCAGAGGCTATTTTTTGGTAAGGCCTGCTGCACGGCTGACCTGGCACCTCTCGGAAATTGGCAGTGGGCGCTATGTGGAGTTGAGCCCCCCCTGCCCTCTTAGTGCACTAAGTCTGGTGCCTCCGGAGCTGCTGAAGATTGCTGTACTCCCAGATGACTACAGCGGAGGTCCCTGCTGCTGGGTGTGAAGTGGCGCTGAGAGGCCAGTGGGGGAAGCGCTGACACAGGTGAGCCCCGGGGCACTAGGCGACCAGAGGCGGATCGCCGGTGCGGGCAGGCAGTGCGGAGGTCGCTTTGTGCCTAAACTGCCCTACGCTTGGTGTCTACTGCACGCCTGTACTTCAGTTTTGGAGAAGCAGCGGGCTGGACCTGGGGGAGGTCCGGGGGCTGGTCGGGCCTAGCCTCCCCCGGAGGTCCGGTCTCCTCAGCCTGCGGCGGATGCCTGGACCCTATTGGAACCTGAGCTGCCCTCGCAGATACAGGAGGAAGGGGTATCCATTTTTGCCAACGGTGCTGGCTTGGCACGTATGACCCCTCCTCTCAGTGGCATTGATTCAGCTAAAGCGGGAGACCCTCGACACCCTAGCTGGGAGATCGGCGCTACTGATGCTGAGTGTGAACTGGAGATTGGCTGCTGGCCGGGCTAGATCCCTTTGGGGTCCAGGGTTTGATCGGTCCAGGCCTTCTCTTGTGTGTTGTTGGGCCACGCTGGACCTGAACCAAGGGACACTACATCTCCCCGAACCCTCCCAACCAACCGTAGCTTTGCGGGGGCACAAAAAGAAGGACAAGTGTACTTGGAAGCTGGTCGGGCCCAGGTCTAGCGACGTACCGGTGCACGGGCGCTGCCTTCCAGGGTGCGGCTGCCTGGACTCGGTGTGGGGTGTCCTGTCCCCCCACGCGGTGGCAGCGGCCGTTGCGATTGAGCAGGACAGCGCTGGTGGGTCGTCTCCTCCTGTGCCTGTGACCCTGTTGCACACTTTTAACAGAGACTTGAGGCCTGGAGTGCAGTTATTCCTTCCCTGGGGGCTGCCAGTGCCGGGGCGCCACAATGCAGGCAATTTACAGAACCCCCGGCCCAGACACAGGTCCTGCCAAATCTGAACAGGGGCCCTCCGTGTGCACCAGTTGTGCTCATGCCGCGGAGGCTATTTTCTATCCCGGGGTTGGTTTTGAACAGGTGAGAGCACCGGCCAATCGTGGTGACAGACGAGGTGCAGATTCCGGGCTTTACCACCCCTCCTCCCCTAGCGCATACATAGACATCCGCTTCGGGTACTGGGAGACAAGTGGGTCCTCATCAGGCACCGGAGTGTCAGCACTCTCGACCCACACTGGCCCGCAATCATCCTAAAGAAAGGGGGGCGCCTACTGCACAGTCTGTGTGCACTTGCGAGGAGCATAGTGGAAATTGCGCCAGCCTCAGACTGAATCACTGTATAATCTGATCCACATGTCGAGTGCGCAGCAAATAGTTATGGGGCGTCTTTGTTCGACTACTCATCAAGACAATGCATCTCACACTGTGAGCAGAGGTGCTCCTGGAGGCACAGAGAGGCCTTCAGAACCTGGCCACCTGGATCTCTTGGCCAAGTTGGATACAGTCCTGGCAGCAGTGGAAAAAATAGGCCCAGCACTTGAGCAGACCCGTGCTTCCCTGGAAAGCAGAATGGACGGCATGACAACGGACTTCACGCTCTTGTGTGCGGATCACCACAAGTTGTCGGACCGTGTGCGTGACATTGAAGTTTCCCTTGCAAACCTCCAACCAAGAACTCGTAATCATATAGCGACCTTATAGGACCTAATTGAACGGGTCTGCACCCTAGAAGAGAAAGTTGACGAAGCTGAAAGTGAGGTCACGGTGCAACAATATCTGAGTAATTGGCCTACCAGAAGGAGCAGAGGGCTCGAACCCGGAAGGCTGCATAGAGTCCTGGATGAAAGAGTTATTACCCCCTGGATTGCTTCCTCCACACTTTGTTGTTGAACAAGCACATGGGTTCCCCGCCCATAAGTCTCCACCGGGAGCCAACCCATGCCCATTTTTGTTACGCCTATTGAACTTCCGAGACCGTGATGCGATATTAAGGGCAGTGGGGAAACACCCTGGCCCTAGAGTACAGAATGTTACTGTCGCCTTCTTCCCGACTACACCGTCCAGGTACAGAAGAGACACGCCACCTTTGCGGCAGTCAAGCGACAGCTGAGGGATCTTGGCCTTCGGTACTCCCTGCTCTTTCCATCTTGCCTATGAGTCATCCGCAGTGGCAACACCAGATACTTTGACACTCTGACGGAGGCCTGGGATTGGCTGGAGGAAAATGGGCTAGCAACTATGCCCAGGCCCCCGACAAATTCAAGTTGCAACAACGGACCCACTGCAACCATTGGAGAGGTAGAAGCAGACTTGTGGCAAAAGGCATCTCTGGTAACCACCCCGGACCATGAACAGGTGAGGTCAGAACACCAGGAAGCATTACAGGTGGCAGCCACGCTGCATCCAATGAAACTATGGCCACCGACTGGCTGTGCGGGATCCCCAACGGAATCTCGAGAAGATGCTGAATCTGCTCCGGATTGGTCATCAGGCGCTACCTCTCCTCACCTACCAGATGTCACACCCCAGATGTCAGATGAAATTATTTGACAATACTGAATGAACTGGCTCTTTCATAACCAAATACCTGTATTGTGGTGATGTTGCCTTAGCCGTCCTCCTGCCCGCTCCTGGTCCCTCTTTTTTTCTTTTTCCACGATACTGTAGCGCATGTGCAGGCGATGGTTCCATGCTTCGCACTATTATTGTCAAATATATGGGGGATGGGCCACACAGGTCCGGTCCTATCCCACACTCCTCTCTGAAGTCACTCCATGACGACGAGTTAATTGCCTCACTCAGGCACAATAGTTTGGGTCGATCCCCCGTTTGGGGTCCGCCCTTATGAAGTTGCATATTATCTTGATTTCTTTGTTGATTGTCCCCACAAAATGATTGCCTTCCTCAGAGACCTGTTCTTGTCCCACGTACACTGGTAGTGTCAGCCAGATGAGTAAGCTGAAAATGGCAAATCCAAACCTCTCTTATAACTAGCCTAAATGTCATAACCTGGAATGTTAGGGGTATACACACTCCCTCTAGGAGGTACTCTATATATGCCTACTTACGATGCAGAGCAACCAGCATCACCCTACTGCAGGAAACACACCTGACGAGCTCAGAGGCCACCCAACTTCGTCGCCCCTGGCGCATACACGTGTACAGTACTAATTATTCATCTCTAGCACAAGGGGTTCTGGTCTGGGTGAAAGCAGGGGCCCCATGGGAGGAGGAAGAGGTTGTGACGGATCTCGCGGGGCGTTATGTATTCTTCAGGGGGCGACTCAATGGGCAACCTATCCTATTGGGATCCATTTATGCACCTAACACTGAACAGAGTGCCTTCTTTAGTGGACTATCAACACTTCTTTACCATCTGGAAAGACTTTCCCTGGCTCTTGGGGGGAGACTTCAATTCGGTATTAGACGTCTCACTTGACCGTTCCTTCCCACTTCTGAACTGCACAACAGCTGCTTCCAATGCACAGTTTCTGCGCTCCTAGATGGGGCACTGGTCCCTGACAGATGTCTGTCGGGAACATAATCCTGTCATGTGGATTTACTCCTTTTACTCACCGGTTTATGACCTACATGTATGATTAGATCGCATACTTTCCTCGGCAGCCCAGATCCCACAAAATACGGAATACCAGGGTCGCACACATTCAGATCATAATCCCATGATAATGCATCTGGACTGGGAGGCAGAACCTCCTCAAATCCCTGCGTGGTGGCTACAAATAACAGCATTGGAGGTTCAGGCGTTCCGAGGATCCCTAGGGGCGGCAGTGATAGACTACTTTGAACATAACATGGGCACCACTGACTCATCCCTGACGGAGTGGGAGGTCTTCAAGGTCGTAACCAGAGGGCACTGTTTGGGTCACACATGGAGCATTCGAAAGCAACTAGACTCATCCCTATCTACAGTCGAGCAGCAACTTCTCAGATTAGAGACATTAGTCATCACCAAACTGGAAGCAAAAACACGGCTGGATGTCATTCACACTGAACGTGCGTAATTACTAGAAAAGCTGCGCTGTCATAACTACCTGGCTCACTCAGCTCGCACTCACTCGACAGCAGACAAAGCAAGCAAATTATTTGCCTATTTAATTCAGCTGGAACACCCACACCGGCCCATACAACTGTTGGTGGATGAGTCTGGGCAAACGAAATGCACACATAGTGACATTCACGTGGTAATGACGAAGCATTATGCCAAATTATACGCATCTGGCTTGCACAGGGATGATCAGCACATCAGAGTGTTTCTAGACTCAGTTGAATTACCCACATTGACTGTTGACCAGCACCTAGAATTAGACTCCCCTTTAACATTGGATGAAGTACGGGAAGCACTGACGTCGCTGGCATCCGGGAAACCCCCGGGACCAGACAGACTCCCATCTGAATTCATTAAGACATATGTGGAAACTCTGGTGCCCAGACTGCATGCTTTATATACCTCGGCAATAGGTAGTATGACCCTACCGCCATCAATGTGCACAGCTAATGTGTCTCCTTACTAAAGCCGGGCAGACCCATCGTCCCCTGGATCATACAGACCTCTAGCGATTCTAAATACAGATTATAAAATATTAGCAAAGATCCTAGCAAACCGGTTGGCACTGTGTATCCCCTCCCTGGTGCACCCAGACCAGAACGGGTTAGTTCCTGCTCGCAACACTGCCCTCAATATATGTCGCTATTTTAGGGTGGCAGAGTACGCCCCTTTGAACTGGTCTTGCTCAGGTTGCCTGCTGCTTGACCAGTGCCAGTGCCAGTGCCAGTGCCAGTGATTAATGTACCTGCTGGAGAGAGATGAGAGTTTTGTCTAGTGGCAGCTTTGACTTATCTAATGTGACACAGTGGGTTAATATGCCTACTGCAAAGAACGTGTACAATGCATTTTAAAAAACAGTATTTTATGTGCACAGGTCAGTTAGCTACTGATTTTGTCACAGAGATTCTTTTGTCACTGTGCAATTCATAAGGAGCAATCGTAATCCAGCACAGTGCCCTATAAACTGTCAAAGAGCTGCCTGCAAACTGCACGGTAAAAGTTTGCAACATATGTTTATTCCCAGTCTATCATTAGATGCTGCTATGTTCCCACTTCCTGCACATTAACAATTTTGTAATGCCTTTTTGTCACTTGCCTAATGCAGCACACATGGAAGTTACAAAACGGAATTTTTATTAAAGATTGTTTATGTGCAGGAAGGGTCACCATCCTGAACTTAAACAATCAAAGGTGTTTTGCTTTTCCCGTTGGAAAAAGCAAAAACGAGGAGAAATAAGGCATTTCTCTTCATTTCGCCAAGTTAAGACCAGGTTTTTCATTGTCTTAATTCTGGTGCTGTCTCCTATTTAAGCTGACCTTGTAAATAGAGGACAGCGTCAAAATCAATGGGTGTTGGAGTGAAACGCCCACTGCAACCCCCACTGCCCACCTTTTTCACGCTAAGCATTGCATGAAAGGGGTCCTTATTTACAAGGCAGCGTTAAGCCACAATCAGTGGCTTAACACTGCCTTGTAAATAAGGCAAAGCCCCTATTGCCACAGGAACATTGCAAAAAGTGACGTTCCCATGGCGATAGGGACTTGTAAATATGCCCCTAAAATCCTTAGTAATTTGAGTATTTGTTTTGTGTGCACACGTTTATTTTTTTCGAATGACTGTTTTAATGTTTGAAATTTAAATCCTACAAATTGCTTGGGGGTCCCCGGCTTCCAGTGGTGACTCATTGGGTGTCCTCAGGAGTCAAAAGTTTGGGAACCACTGCGCTAAGTAATCTGTGCCGCCACGGCCGCAAGTTACTACTGTATCAATGTACTCTGTATCATGAGGTGCATTAACCTAACGCTATAATGATGAATGATGCCACTGCCCTAATGTTCTTGTTCGGAATGTTTATGCAAAAATGTCAATAAAAACATTTAAACAAAAAAAAAACAGGTCCCTACAGAAACACTTTACTTTGTACTGCTAAACCCCTGCGGACCGTCTTTCATTGGAATTACTTTGATAAAGTACATCAGGCTTGACGGATTCGTTAATTTAGTTTGCGTTTCTATTTTTAAATGAAACTGAATGCAAAATGGCATTGTAATGCATTGATTGGCCTTGTGAGTTGATAGAAACGTATATTTAAAACATATGCTTTGTTTGTTATTTTCTGTGAGCGAAGAATGCATTTATTGAACTTCAAGCTTCCTTCGCATCACAATTTTAAGCAAAGACTAAGAGTGGCGGAATTATCATGAAGGTAACATTTCCTAAAAGGAGTATGCTGTAGAGAGAAAAAGCCCCTTCTCAGTAGGATTTTTGGAATCCTGGTTTGGTGCCATCGTATGTGTAACTAAACTAATGTACTCATCTTTTACCACAGATACCTAGAGTACCCCCGGGCAGATACCTTGAGTACCCCCAGGGCACAGCTTTTGTGAAGTGGCACACGATACCCCTGGGGCCTGAGTCTTGTGCTGAGATATAGTTAATTGTGCTGAGATATAGTTCATATGTATGCAGTATACAATGTGATCAGTTTTATCTCCCATTCTTTTGCAGATCAGAGAGATGAACTTGTATAAAGGGATCGATCAGACTCACTACAAGCAGGAGATCGATGCTCGCAATCTGGTGAAATGCTGGAACCAGTGTATACAGAAATCGGCCTACCACAGTCGGCGAGAAGCTGCAGAGGAGTTTAACAGGCACAATTTCTGGAAGAAGCGAGGCCTTTCTATCATCCCAATGAAATTTCCTATTGGATCTCTGAAAAAGAGTTTTGGCCAGGTAAGTGTTCTATAAGATTTTATGGTAGCTGATTTCCAAGCGTTGTGCATTTTTTTTACAGGGGTGGACTCTCTATAGACAAAGAAGGAGGCATTACATCAAGTTACTCACACTCCATTTTTAATGGCTGCTGAATACCAGGCATGGATCTTCCAAAGTCGTTCAGGGGTAAGGCAGGCAGATTCTGTACAGATTTTGGGTTGGATTAGGCTTAATCTAACTGATATGGCTATCTCTCATGGGGGTATAAAAGATCCCTCTAGTCCTCCTCCTCCAGTGGATGCAGATCCATGACAGTCTAAAGCATAAGAATTGAGAGTCCAGTACATTCTTGAGATCCCCCCCTTTATCCAGTAACTACTTTAACTTCAAGCAGATTAATCATTGCAAAGGAATTCATATGATCCTCTCCCCAGATATCTCATGGTTCTAAATGTTTAAATGCAGTCACACTTCCCAAACACTTAGAGTTTGACTGATTGTATCAAATATGTCCCTTGCCACTAAGGGATTCCCATGTGAGTCTACCATAAATACTGCAACTCTGTACTTTCAAATAGGTTTAGTTTGAGCCGAAAGGCATGATGTTCCCTGCTCAGAGTGACCATCTGTAACGGCCAGGAATAGAGATGTATATTCGCCATTCCCAGCCCTCCAACATATACCGTCCATGTGCATTTATCGAAAACAAGTCTTAGTTGTTTGCCCACCCATAGGAAGTATTCGGCACAGACTAGCACCCTGTACAAGAACTGTTGAGAGATCTTGTATAGGTAGCGTTTGAGAAATTAAAGAAGTTTGAAGAGCAAGATGATTTTATACAAATCCACCCTGTCAACATTGGTGATTACTAGCTTGTTCCAGCCCTTTAAGTTCCTCTTCGTTGCCTCCCATAAAGGTGTTACATTGAGCTCCATCCAGTTGTGTGTTAAGAGTTAAGTGGATACCCAGGTATTTTAAACTGGTGATCTGAATGCTGACCCTGGTTTGCCAACTGGTCTCCTGCCTACCCACATAAACTGGGATCAGGGTTCACATGCTCAGTCCATCTCCAGTACACAGCTCTCCCCATACAATTTAGAATTTCTATCAATCTGTGCTCAGTCGATCGAGGGTTATGCATGAAAAGAGACATTTAATCTGCATATGAAGATATGCAATACTCCATGCCCAATCCATTGAAAGCCCTGCACCAATGCGTCACTCCTAATCTTTGCCATCCCTGGCTGGTACATCTCTTGAGTGGGATGGGGCAAGAGAGGACGCCATTAGTCCGAGCCCAGACTTGCAGGTTGTTGTAAAGTATGCCAATGTATGTTTATAAGTGAGGGCCAAAGTAATTTTGCATAGCACTTGGCAGAGGAAGCTGAAGCTGGGGAAGTCACAGCCCTTTTTTAATTAGACTAGCATCAATGCACCACGACCTGGGAATTTGTTTGCACAAACTAGTGCCCTCTGTATGCGCCTGATACAGTAGCCGGCACTCCTTGATGTCATACAGCTGTTTTGGTCCAGGTGGACCAGCGTAGGTATTACTTTAGCCAGCTAGTTTGCTTGGGATTTGCAAGAATCTTGATCTCCATATTTATAATGGAGATTGGGTGCTAAGCTGCTCATTGTTCAGGAGGCTTTGCTGGTTTCTGTAGGACCACCATAGGGGCTAGATTCTAGTCGTCCAGTAAGGTGCCTACTACTTTAACATCCTCAAACATGGTCTGGAGGTGTATGGTTACAAGTGATGCAATATGAATTTCAGTGGGGACACAGTTGGTCCGAGTGTCTTTCTGGATTGCACACCAATTATGGTCAACAGGACCAACGCCTAGAAAGGCTATTACTTGTATTGCTCATTTTAAATGCCTTGCTTCTACTTCTCTTTGGAATGGCCAAGCACTGACAGCTCATTTCTGCAAAGGGTTGCCGAATGAGATAAAAGGTTGAATTATCATGAGGCACAATACCCTGAACGTGCTTCACTTTAATTCATCTGGTAGTGAAAATAGACCTATTTTACAAGATTACAAGATTGTAAAAATGAGAAGTGTTGAACAAAGAAATCGATCCACTTTTTCAGCAGTTAAACCAGTCTTCAGCGTAAGCGCTTTCAAGACCCACAGTAGAATAAGCAGAGCAAATGCAAATAGGCTCAAGTAAATATCAAACTTCAAACTGAGATTATTGAGATCGCTGGAGCATCTAAAACCTTTGTTTACACTGTTGTAATGGAAGCCATTATTTGCAGAACTGTCCAGTTAGAGCACAGTCAGAAATGTGTTCATAATGGGAACCCTTAAGTCTAGTCAATCAACAACAGGTGCCACAATGCCTTTAGTGTGTCAAGCTAATCGACCTGTGCACTTTCAGCTACTCATACGATTTCAGCTTATATCTGCTCAAATTATACAGACTGCAGCTTTAGTAGCTAGATTGATATTGCTAATGCTTTTTTATCAAACTGTATAATTACAAAACGAATCTAAAGAATTACCAGCAGAGGTTAACATGGTTAATGCGACCCCATTGTCTCAGGGCTCATAATCCACACTTTAATTCCATTCAAAATTGATAAATGATGTCATGCTCACCAAGAGATCATTATCTTTGACATTGTTACCACACCAGCCTTTCCTATTGTACTTGAAGTTCCATGACTTTTAAAACATTACCTAGTAATTAATTACCAAAAAACTACCATAAAATTAGATTGAGAGTATTGTTAACAGAATTACCCATACCCTACTGAAAGAAGACCAGATAATTTATAAGAAGTCTGTGCCACTCTCTTGCATGTTAAGTATCCAAACGATCAATATGTAGTCACCAAAAAGATGAACTACCACCAAATCAGCCATACGACTGACCAATTGATCGAGTAGGTAATGCATTAATCCAACACAGAAAAGTGTATCCCATATATGGGTCTGAGAAGTAAGCTTTGAAAGAATATATTAATAAACATTTATGAAAACATTTTATCGGTGTGTCCCAATCACCTGCTGGGACGCCTTTTTTTTGGGTCTCAGACCCTGAGCACTCCAGGGAACTAAATGGAATTTCAGTTAAAACAGATATCCCCTCCCTCTATTTGAAACACTCTAAGATTTCCTAAATGGAGCACAATGGTATTACAAACCGGCTCTATGGGAAGACTATATTCTAGTTCAAATCCATTCCGAAAATGAATGAAATACAGCTCTTTATACTTAATTCGAGCATTTGGAGTATTTGGAAATGCCCTTTGGCCTATGCAACACCCACTTCTACATTCCAAAGTTTTATTAACAAAAAACTCCAATATTCTATTGGTGAATACCGAGTAGTATATTTTGATGATATTTTAATCTATTCTCAAACTTTGTCTGAACATCAACACCATGTCAGAAACGTTTTTCAGAGATTAAGAGATAACAGGTTACATACCAAACTGGAAAAGTGTGCCTTAATCTAGGAGCTTATTATCTTGGGTTTGAAATAAGTCAAGATGGAATAGCAATGGAAAAATAGGTTCCTCATATACTTCCATGGCCTGATTTCTAGTTCTTATAAATTTTTACAAAACTTTTATTCAGAATTTCTCAATTCTAATATCTGCCTTAAAAAAGTTAACCCAAAAAAACAATGAAGGCTCAAAGGAATGAGGAAGCACAGCCAGCAGGCTTTTGAACAAATAAAAGAGAAGTTCTTTCAGGCTCCGATTCTCGCATACCCTAAGAAAGACACACCTTTCATTATTGAGACTGATGAATCTGGCATAACTTTAGGTGCAATTTGTTTCCAAAAACAAAGCACAGATGTCACCTTTCACATTCAGTGGCATGCTATTCACACACATTGACATCATAAGAAATCACTTTAATATCCTAAACTCGAACAATTAGCTATATGATCCACATTCATTGAATGGATACATTTTTAAACAGATCTGTGAATATAATTTAAGTCTTCTTTGATCATTAAAAATTACAGTTTATGTGCATGCTAAGAGTAGTAAATCAACATATAGTAAGACATCCATTTTTTTTTTCCCATTTAATTTTGTAATTTCTGTCCAAGCAGGAAATAATTTATTTGAGGTTGCTTTAGCGCAAAGTTTAGAGAACAACTACGAAGTGGACAGTCCTACAGTTTTCTCATCAAATTAAATCCTTGGTTCTTTATATTCTCTGCAACATTTGGCTATGTTTGTAAGGTCTGATGAACAGGTGGAAGCATTGTGTAAAATAAAATGCTTGCATTGGTTCAAAGTGCATGTTGTTGTTTTTTAACCTATAGCAAACATCTGGCCACCCCTCCAGGAAAGATTCATGATATATTTACATTTTCTTGTCATGATAGTCCCAATGTTGGGCATAATGGACATAAGAAACATTAAAATTAGCGAAAAAATACGTCTGGTGACCAGATATGAAGATTAATATTTTTGATGTTATGAAGTCTTTTTATTTTTAGGTTTTTGTTCCCCTTTTTTCTGGCCTGACTGGATATAATATGAGTGTTTTGGCACCTTGAATTCCTGAATATGAACTGCATTGTTTAATGTTATTTTGAATCTGTCATCTGCTGAATCATGGAGTTTTTAATAGCATTTTTCTTTTACCCCATTTTAATCGATTGCTTAATAGTTTTTACTTTTAAGTGCTTTGATGAATTTGTATCTTTTGTGGCCTTATCAGACCAAATAAAGATTAGAATTGATTGACTGAATTGATTGAAGATGGATATTTTTGACGTTATGAAGTCTTCTTCAGTTTATGAAGTTTCCTAGAAAAGTAACAAGTTAACAGGTTACATTTGATCAATTCTAACTCCAAGACAACTACGTACAGAGATCTTTATTGGCTTTATTACAGATTTGCAAGTAGCTGAAGGTACCTAATTAGCTCATTTTGTGTCAACTTCCAAGATTCCTATTACCAAACAGTTAGCTCACATATTTTTAAATCATGTGTTTTGATTACAGGGTCTATGAGCCAAGGTATGGATCGTGGAACACTATTTACTTCCGAGTTCTGGCAGGAGCTAACTTCTCTGTTAAAAATTTAATTAGCCTATCTTCAGCATATCATCCTGAAAATCTCTACTACATCCCATCTGAGCATGCTAAATTGATGCTACTCTAAGCTATTAGGAGTAAAGATCCACGCTCCCTTCCTTCATCATCGTGCTATTAAACAGTTACTCAGTTTTGGCCTCGTTTTCAGTCTGTTGTGGAACTCTCTCTACTTCTGCCTCAATTATGTTTCAGTTCTGTTGTTGATACATTCCGTTAGTCACATATTATCTACTTTGCCTTTCCACCAGTCTTCCTGCTACCAACCAGCTCAGTCATCTCCACAAGTCATCCAGTTATTTTCCCGTCCAGCCATCCTACTTCAAGATACTTCTCCAGATTTAAGCTCTGTGTTTACAACTACCTTGGCGGTGCTTCTCAGAATCCGCTTCAAATGCCAGTGGTCATTCTAGAATATCTATACACATAGGCCTGCTTTTACAGGAAGGCAGCCAAGGATTTACTACACAAGTGTCCTGGAAAACTGAAACTAGAAGTGTCTTCACTTTTAATAGGAAAGAATGACAGTGAGGGGAAAGACAGCTTCATAGAGCTTTAATATGAACGCTCATTCTTTTCTTCACACTTTTTATACAACACTTTTGATAGATTGAGTGAAAGGTGACATGCATACCACTGTTTCAAAAAGGTAGAATATTTTAGATTTGAAAATGTAATTACTATAATAACATTGCAGGAGTCTTGTGATCTGAGGCAATGTTTATGTAAAATTGTGTTTTATTCAAGACATCTACGAAGTGGAAAAAGGAAGGCCCGGCTCCTTACCTGTCCTGCACAGAGAACTGTCAGCTTTGCTTATTCTTGCAGGACAATGTCTGCTGGAGAAGCCACCTTGCCTCATCTACCAGCAGAAGGACAGCAGCCTGATTATTTGTCCCAGGGCTTACATCTGATCAGTCACAGGGTGAGCACTGTACTGGAAAAAGGAGAGTTGTGTCTGACCCCTAGCCTGGCCCCCAAGCCGTTGACTGGTTGATCACATTGTTTCCCAACCAGTGATTGTCTGGTATTGCTACTTTTAGTCCCTGGCAGCCTAATTCTCAGTCTGCATTGGGGCTTGATTTCCCCACCAGTTCGCAGGTTCTTCCCCAATCCACATCTGTGAAGGGATCAACCAACTCTGTCTCCCATGCTTGCTGTGCTCTATATTGATGTTTCGTCATTTCCCTTTTAAACGCCTTATAGAATAGGATGATCAGGTGTCTACTTTCGCCCCCAAATAAGCAGTCCGTTTCGCAACATTTTACACCTATATTGAACCCTGCGACCCCAAGTAGGTCTGTGAACTAGATAATTCAGTGCTTTTTTCACTCCATTCGTTATACTTTATTTCTTTTTATTTTGTGTGTTTAAATTATGGGGCCTACTCACAAACTGAATTTCATAGTGATGGCTCCTGATAGAATTGTTGAGCTGACAAGGTCTGGAATGCACCCTGGGAGTAGTGCAGAGACCTGAGAAGACTCTTAGCAGCATTGCTAGCATGCTACTGAAGAAGGAAAAATATCATAAAACACATATCTAGAGATACACAGCACTGGCTACAACTACAATTTATACTAAAGACTTTTAATGAAAGTGAGTATTCTGATGCACTGCATTTACCACAATGGCTCTGGGCGAAGTTTGTGCTAGTGTGCCAGGCAATGTTCTTCCTCCCCCTTTTGTGAATTTTGTAGTATGTTTAGTAGTCCTACAGTAGTAAAACCCATGTATTACAAAATGCTTTTCACTTACCCATGTACTGAGGTCTACGCCTCTGCCCCCTTACTTTTTCTGTGCATGGTTCTCCCCCCAATCTGCAGAGATCTCCACACATACACGCCTGCGTTTTAGTAGTGATTGTGGGAGGGATGGGGGAGTAGCTGGTAAATGGTGAATACTCATGAAAAAATGGGAGGGCTTTATGGAGGATTAAGGAGTGGTGTAAAGAGGATTAAGGAGGGGCATGCATCCACCCACAAAACAGTAGGCCTATTGCTATTTATTAAACCAACTTGTAAAGTTAGTACAGCCAAAAAGTATCCAAAACTGTTTTAAATGTACTCCATCTCAGGCCTGTTGTAAGTCCAGCACCATACAAGGCCAATAACCCCCTCACGCCCATGGAAAATAATGGATGTAGAGACTTAAAATAGAACCCCATAGGAAATAATGTTTCAATTAATTATTTTGTTTCTACCTTATAAAAATATATACAAATGGTATGTAATGTTTTAAAAAGTATCTGTAAATAAGAATAGTTATTTTATGTTAAAATATTTTAATAACGTTTTTTAAATGTTAAACAAATATAAATAAAAAAAGAAATTATTTTAGATACAATTTAGTAACTTTTAAAAGATACACATTTTACTTAGGGTGGGTATTTTCTCAAAAATATATACATATATATTTTGACTGTAATACATTTAAATTAGTTAAATATGTAATTCAAAGTTAATAGTGCTATAGCATTAACATTTTGTATAGAAAATTAGTTTGCATTAATATGTAACATTAACACATTCTAGTTATTTTTATTAAGTGTATTTAACATTTTACAATTCCCTATAATTTACCATAGGGAGATCTTTGCCATGGTGGTGAAGACCTTTGCCTACCTTCTCCTATATTTGAATAATAGCTAATAGTAACTTTACAATTGTTAGGATCCAGCCAGTGAATTCAGGGGATGGGGACATTTAAATCTACAATTTGAATTTACTTTACAATTAGAAATAGTAAATAGCCAAAAGAAGTAAAGTTACTATAAACTGTAAGAGTAAGTTTACCTTTGTGAATAGGCCCCAAGTCTTCAGGTACAGGAACTGAGGAAATAATACCTTATCTATGCACTGATAAAAATCATATACTCCTCTTACATGCTTCAAAGCTATTCATTTTCAGTGTCTGTTCTAAGCACACCTGTCTGCTAGGAAAACATCCTTACTGTTATATGAAAACTGCATGGTTATTTTTGCATTTAAAGTTTTTATTGGAAGCGTATGTCCGCTCATTTAGGCAGCATCATGTTTCCTTTTTATTTTGTTATTTTGTGAAATATATTTGCAATGAAAATTAAAAGGATATTTAACCATTGCACAATCTTGCCAAGGCCTGATAGACTGGCTTTGCCGAATCTTTTTTAACATGTTGTGTAGTTGAAAAACTGTTGTCAGCGAATTAGGGCCAGATGTACAACAGTTCTTAGCAGTTGCAAACAGAGAATCGGGCCGTTTGCGACTGCTAAAACGCCTTTTAGAATGTATTAACCCTATTATTTTAAGAGCAGGCAGTGGTTACACAAACCACTCCCTACTCTTAAAAAATGAAAATGTAGCTATTAATTTTTATTTTTGAAATGCATCAAGGTTTTCTTTATGTAAAACAGGGTTCATTTCAATGAAAAAAAATGCTTTATTTGAAAAGCAATCACAGACATGGTGGTCTGCTGACCCCAGCAGGCCACCATCCCTGTGATTACAGGCCAATCCCAATGTGGTACACATTGCAACCTGACCGATGAATATTAATAAGGCAGGTCAATTGGAACCCCACTGGAAATCGAAAACAGTGTCTGAGACACTGTTGTACATCACATTTTGCAACTTCCTAATTGCGACTTGCAAAAAGTCTCAATTAGGAAGATACAAAATGCTTAGGTCGTACATCTGGCCCTAAATTCCTTAATTCTGTATCATGAGGTGGGCTAGGACGGCTCCAACCATAGTGTCATGTGTAGTGTACAATGATGTAATCACTGTGACTAAAGTCTTGTGATATAATTTCTGGTGATGTCATTGTCAATATTATACTAAGTAGCAATTTCAAAACCTGAATAATCCTGCTTCTTTTGGGTCACAGATTGTTGACAAGCATGGAAGCGTCTGCAGTGTAGTATATTTGCTACAACTGTGACAGTGGAATGGGGCATTTACATAACCACAAATCTTTACACTGCCATGTATAAAAACACATATCTACAGTTCATTGATGCATGTATTACAAGTATGAGGTATTATTGTGGTGAGCCATGGTCAGAGCTGTGTCTTACCCTTAGTTTGATAATTACCCTGTGTGGCTTGGCATGGAAGTGGATGCTCAAAGATGTGAGTGTTGTGAGTTGTGCCCCTTTCATATTTCTGGAACCTGTGTTTGTGAGACTTAGTAGGGGCTGCTGTTTGTAAACAGATTTTGACCTAGTCTGACAAATTCGATCCTTGGTACATCTAGACGTGAAGTGTAACTTTCTCATGAGCTGGCCCATCAGTAACGACTTTTATTGGCTGATCTGCCAGTGTAAATTATAAATGTATTGCTCATAGTACTATGCCTTTCATCCACAGGCTGCAGCACTGGTTCACATTTACCTGGATGGGTCTGTGCTGGTGACACACGGTGGAGTGGAGATGGGCCAAGGTCTTCACACCAAAATAATGCAGGTAGGAAATGTATAGCATATGCCACCCTAACAGCCACTGTAGCCCTGTTTGGGTAAGAAAACATTCATACAATCACCCCCAAAAAAGTATTTAGTAACATCAATGCAAAGGAATCCCTTTGTTTTCCTCCACCTTCAGAATAGACAGCAAGTACTGCAACCATACATTCACACTCGGACAGTTACTTTTATGCATTCACTGACTTATGATTTTAATCTCCATACATTCAATATCATACTCATTCAAGCATTTACTCATACATGTGTAAACTCATTCATGCTTTAACTATTTATTGCACTGCTACATTAGCACAATCACTTATTTATGAATCTACTGATCTGAGAATCAATTCAACTTGTATAACAATTAACAGGGTTACTGTGTGTCCCTCAGACCCTGAGCTTATTATAGAACAAAAAACTCTGCAGGTTTTGATACTTAAAAGGGGGCAGTATGTCAAGCCACTTATAAGTAAATTAATTATACTGAAAGAATTAAATAATACACAAGCATAGAATGCTTGAATTGCTTGTAAAGTATGCAGCACAGGCAAATTCCTATATTTCTGTCAACGTTTCAACCTGTGTATCTATATGTGACACTCAAAAAAAGTCAAAACAAGCTTTATTCGATTTTAGGCGTATAAAATCATAAAAGCAAACAATACAAACATCTCATCTCGATT
The DNA here is from genome assembly GCF_964204655.1 of Triturus cristatus. Classification (NCBI taxonomy): domain Eukaryota; kingdom Metazoa; phylum Chordata; class Amphibia; order Caudata; family Salamandridae; genus Triturus; species Triturus cristatus. The sequence goes on along the minus strand of NC_140584.1, from coordinate 824,663,345 downwards.
TTAAAAATACAGTAATCTGCAATAATATATACAAATTCATAAAAACAGTTCAATTTGCTGCAGCTTTTCCTATAGTTTAAAAAATTGTAACATATTACCTCATTTCCAAAGTAATACATCACAGTATAAAAAACTTCTCATATGTGTCCCCTCCACCTTCTAAGCATTTATAGTTTTCCTTGCTCTCAATGTGCTTTTCAGGAAACCCACCATAGTTGCAATGCAATAGTAACTATCCAACATCTGTAAATACAATAGAGCTGGTCGACATTGTCTTCAGCCCACCTGTTTTAATAACGGCTTAATCCATCTATGTCTTTGATTTGCATAGAATTTACAGAATAGGATTACATGGATGGTCGTTTGTGAAGAGATGTTGTCACAAGGACACAGGCCTAAGTCCCTTGACCAATTGTTCATGTCTGGGTAACTGATTAAACGATGGAATGTCCCAAATCTGAAACGTGTTAACATGTATCTATTGTATCCCCCCATACAGCACAATAGATACGGTTGGATGTTGTACGTTATGGTAGTTATTTGGTGCTGCACCAGCATGGGTTTGTTCATTTCCAAAGCTAAGCTGTTATCTTCCAGAACAGTCATGCAAAGTTTTTTGAACTCCTTCCGGTGTATTGAGTTCATAGTTTCCGGTCGAAAGGAGTACTCTGGGTGCCCTATATCCTGCATGAAATTTTTCACGTATCTTAGCCAGATGATCTTATTTGCATGGTCTAAACTCATTGCATCGGTTAAGATTTCCTTACTTAGCCCTGTGTTTGTGGTGGTCCAGATTCTATGCCAGAGCAGTGCGGGTTGTACTTTAATTAAATCTGAGATGTATGGTACACCTAGCTCGCTGTGGCAATTAAAAACTGATGCACTTGCAGGAACTGCCAATATAAATCTTAAGAAAACATTCTCGACTTGCTGAATTAGTATACAGTCATCGAGTCCCCATATACCTGCCCCAAAGATTGCTATGCTCACGCATTTGGCCTGGTAAATTTTCAAGAGAATTGCAGGTGGCCTTTTACCCAGTTTTTGGGAGAAATTTATTAATGCCGCAGTGGACTTCATAAACAGTAGGCTCCTGGTCTTGATCGCTCCTGTCCAAGACCCAGTGTGGTTGAATAAAACACCCAGGTATGTAAAAGTATTAATAGATTCTACCCTGCTTCCCCCAGCTTGAAAGCTTCTACACTTTTGTTTCCCTCTCCCGCAGGTCATTATAAAACTTTTCTTTGCATTCATTTTCAAACCCAGGGTGTCCATAAAACTAGTATAAAAAGTAAGAGCCCTCTGTAGACCAATCTGAGTGCCTGCCATAAGTACCGCATCATCAGCATAGAGGAGGGAGACTATCGGGCACTTGTTTACATATGGCGTATCCCTAGCATTTGACACCAACCCCTGTTCCAACGCGTTAGTGTAGAGAGTGAACAGGAATGGTGCCAAGACGCACCCTTGCCTCACTCCCCTCTCCACTTTAAATGATGCGGTACATTCTCCGTTAAACCCATAATGGACTTTAGCTGTAGCCCCAGAATATAGCTGTCTTAAAAACTGGATTAAAATTGGGTTGACCTTAATATCGCTAAGAATGTCCCACAGTTTGCTGTGTATAACACTGTCAAAAGCGGCTGTAAGGTCGACGAAAGCCAAGTAAAGTTTCTCTGATTTAGCCTGCGTGTACTTTCCAATTAAAATACTAAGATTAAGAGCCTGCTTGTTGACGCCTAAACCAGATCTAAAACCGTACTGTACGTCACTTAAAATTAACCCTGGGCGTAGTTCGCGTAGTAGGGCTACACGTAGCTATGCAAAGTGCACTTCGCACTACGCGAGATACGCGTAGCACTACGCGAACTGCGTAGTGCGCTGTTCGCGATGATTGCACAGTGCCGGATGCTTGTCCGCACTGTGCAATCATTGAAAACGGCATCTTGCACTGTGCGAGCTGTCGTTTTCTGCCGCTCGAGTAGATTTTCACTCGAGCGGCAGCTTTCTCAACGCGGACTGGTAGTTTCTCATTGCGAGCGGTCACGAGCATACGCGACCACTCGCAATGAGAAACCTGACCTCCCCGCGTTGAGAATCTCGCAGGGAGGTGTATTTTCCACGCTCGCGATCGGCAACTTGATGTTGCTGATCGCGAACGAGGAAAAAGTCTCGCCGGGATGTCATTTTGCTCGCTCGCGGTCGCCAACTTGACGTTGAGGACCGCGAGCGAGCAAAAAATGCCAACTACGCTACACTACACGTTTTTGCACTGTGCTATGTGCAATTCGCGTAGCGCGAAGTAGCACAAACTACGCAAACTACACGAGCGTAGCATAGTTGTCCACCCAGGGTTACTTAAAATTTTGTTTTCCTCTGCCCATGTTTGCAACCTGTCTAAAACAATCCTTCCAGCCACCTTCATAAGGGAATCTAATAAGGACATTGGGCGATAACAGGCCGGATTCTCCTGATTCCCCTTCTTGGGGGATCAAAAGACGGTGTCAGTGTATTTAATTGATCAATAATGCACATTCTGCTAATGAGTTCTCTCTAGACAATGCTTGGACTAGACACAAGCAGATCACAGGGATTCAGTCATAGATGCGACATTACGCAAAAAAAAGCTCAGTTAATTGCGCATCATCAACCAATTAGGTACACAGGCGACCTCTCGGAGACTTCTGGATGATTTCTAGGGGACCTTATGGATCCCATGATAAGACTTTAATTCTGCCATTACAAACTCACACAGACTAAGGTGTCTCCTTTCTGCTGTCCTGAAGAAGACCCACATTGATGATTGGGTGTTACATTATAGATACACAGGTTGAAATGTCTAGTTAGATAATGCAAGTGACCTGCTTAGTGATAGTATCTAATCATGGCTTCCAAGAATTATCTTACATGCATAAAGGTAAAAGGATTAATTATCACATATTTGTAAGTTCTTTTTTGCTGGCCTTGTGAGATGACCTGGAACTGGTTTTGGCACACTTATACAGTAGACCATTTATCTTGGTTGACCCATTCATAGACCCCCAAAAAGCTGGTTGTTTCTTTCTTATGCCATGCTCTTTCCAGGGGAAGGGTTCAAGTTTTTAATGCAATGTGTGAGGAGATGAGTGCTGAAATCCTTCCGCTTGGCAGCTGCCTTAGGCAAGGAAGTCATTGTTTATTTATTTATTTTGTTTATTTAAGGCAGTGGTTCCCAAACTTTTTTGACCCGTGGCTCCCTTGACCTAATTGGCAGTCGACCGTGGCTCCCCCCCATTTTTTTTACCGTTGGGCGGGTGGGTGGGGATGTAAGCCCGACCGCAGGAGTACTTCCTGTTGTCTTCCTTACATTAATTGGCATGCAATGAAGGCATTTATTTAATCATATTTGTAACAAAATAAAAAGATAACAGTTGTAAAAGGGGAAAAACACACTTTTGTTTTATGTGCTGATACGTTTTCTCTCATCGAGAATGTAAATGCGACGTGAACTCAGGCGTGGGAGGCTGTATTGAAGCCAGTGACCATACTGATGTTTCAGTAATATTTGAATGTATTCCCTTTTCAGGGACCATCTGAGAGTTCTACTGGGTTTGGTCTAGAATAGATTCGAAAAATGACGATGGCCCTGTCTGTAAACGCACATTTGAAGATGTTTTTTAAACAAAATACACTTTTTTAAATTTAAGTGTAAATGCATATTCCCTACTGAATATATGGAATATGCATTTACAATGACATTTAAAAAAAAGTGTATTTCGTATAAAAAGCATCTTCAAATGTGCGTTTACAGACAGGGCCATCGTCATTTTTCTAATCTATTCTAGACCAAACCCAGTAGAACTCTCGGTTAATCTGTAGTTAAATTCCACAAAGTTAAGACGGAGCCACTCGGTGTTATCATTGCATACTGGAGGAAAAATGCACCCAACAGGCAAACACGCATGCCGAAATTCATTAAATACACCCCTATCAACCCTCTCCCCCTGCCTGCCAGAACCCTGCCATCCCTCTCCCCCTGCCCGAAGATGTCTCCCCCGTCTCTTGTTTTATGCCTTGTGGCTGGCCCTGCGCTAGGAGTGCCCGTTCTGCCCATGCTTGCTCCCTTCGTGACCTCTCCTGCCCCCTCTACCCATGTCTGTCCCCCTTCGTGTCTTGAGACTGTCACTTCTTCCCATGCCTGCTCCCTTCGTGTCCTCTGACTGTGTCTTCTATCCATGCTGCTCCCTTTGTGTCCTCAGACTACCCTTCTCTCCATGCCTGCTCCCTTCGCGCACTCAGACTACCCTTCTGTCCGTGCCTGCCCCCAAACCCCCTGACTACCCCCTCTGTCCATGCCTGCCCCCGCGCCCTCAGACTGCCCCTTCTGTGCATGCCTGCTCCCTTCGCGCACTCAGTCTGCTCCTTGTGTCCATGACTGCTCCATTTGTGCCCCCTGATTGACCCATCTGGCAATGCCTGCTCCCACTGTGATTTCAGACTTCCCCTTCTGTCCATCCCAGCCTCCTTCGTGCTCTCAGACTACCTAGTCTGTCCATGCCTTCTCCCTTCGTGCCCTAAGACTGCCCCTTTCCTCCATGCCTGAACTGAATATGAGAGTAACACAATTACGTCGGCACAAAACAGCTCAAGAGCCTGTTTAAATTATTAATTTCCACTCGTCCTTGTCTGTCGAACCCCCCCCACCCCCACCGCTCTTACCTGCACAGGTGCTGCTGCGTTTAATGATGAGCGAGTGGCAGACCGAAGAGGCCAATCAGAACCTCCACTCCCGCTGTGCCGTGCCTGTATCCCTGTGCCATGCGTAGCTCCACGTGCCTGTCAGTCTTTGTGCATGCCTGTATCCCTGTGTCATGTGTAACTCCACCTGCATCTGTCTCTATGCCGGGCCTGGTTTCTTGTGTGCTGGGATTGTCTTGTCTATTGCCCTGGTGCGCCTGTCTCACTCTGCCTTGCGGCGGATTTTCCATGATAATGCAGGTGGCATTTCTAGCGCTGCCGGCTGCAATTTCCCACATCGTGCCGTGGCGCCCCTGGCAACTAATTACGGCGCACCGGGGTGCCGAGGCGCACAGTTTGGGAACCACGGATTTAAGGAGTACTATATAGCACAAGCATGACCCGTCCGGGTATCAGTGCACCGTACAGATAGCAAAACAAGTTAAACACAGAAAAAACAGGCAATAAACAAATAAGAATACAGTTAGCAATATGTTGCACAATAAGTAGTAGCAGCAAAAGCAAACCAGAACAGGCAAGAAACAAAATATATACAATGAGAACAAATGAACTTAGAATACACAGGGAATAGAAATGACTATAGGAAGGATAGTCCAACTTAGTCAAATCAGGACTCATGGAACTAATCGGTAACTAATGCTGAAGATATCTATTCAGCAATAGACACACAAATGATGGACGGAATGCAGAACAAATCTAAACATTTGCCCACAGTCAAAAGATCTGGGTTAAATCCATTGTTCTTTTGCTCAACATGCCACCCCAGGTTATAACCAGCCATATGAAAATCAGTCTTGATCCTGTTCCTCATGGGAATAATTCAGCTCGAACTGACAAGATAGCCTGGCTGATGAGGTGTGAAGCCCCAAACCTGGTCCCAGGATGCTTGTTTCCTGTCCAGGGAGGACCTGGCATGGCAGTTTGGCTGGGCTGTTTTCGTAGGGAACAAGGTCAAGACTGATTTGCATATGGCTGGGTTCAAACTGGAATGGCATGGTGAGTACAAAAACGATATTTAGGCCCTGATCTCTGTACTGGGGCGAATGTTTGACATTGTTCAACATTCTGTCCATCAATAGTTGTTTTTGCATTTGTCACCTCGAGTGGGACGAGTTTGGCCAGACGTGGGTCCCGTGCTCTCCATGCCACTGGAGTCAAGCTAGCCTGGCTGATGATGGGTGAAACCCCGAAACTGGTCCCAGGATGCTTGTTTCCAGTCCAGGGATGACCTGGCCTGGCAGTTCGGGCTGGACTGTTCCCATGGGGAACAGAGTCAAGACTGATTTGCATATGGCTGAGTTCAAACTGGAATGGCACGGGGAGCAAAAAAAATTGATTGAAGCCCAGATCTCTGTACTGGAATGAATGCTTGACATTGTTCAACATTTTGTCCATCAATTGTTCTTTTTGCAGATATATAGTCAGCAGTAGCTTTCTAAAATTCTTTTTTGAAGGGGGTATTTTAAGGATTAGATCTAGTTTCAGGGGGAATCGCATTCCATATTCTGGGGGCAAGACCAAAAAAGGAGCGATTATAAGTTTTATTTTTGTTGAACTTCTGTGGTTTCAACAATAGAGAGTTAGAACTTAGGGAGTGACTCCCAGGTAGACTGGAGTGTTGTAATGAAGAGCCTAATGGGTTATGCAGGCTATCTTAAACTAAATTCTAACGTCAAACGGGAGCCATTTGAGATGTTTCAGCTTGGGTGTGATGTTGTCACATTGGCTCGATCCCATGATGAGCCTAGCAGATGAGTTTAGTGTGGCCTTTGACGGAGCCAGCATGGCTTTGGGTAGTCCTGCAAGAGTTCCACTTCAGTAGTATAGGTGGGAAATGACTAGGGATTGGACTGCTAGCTGAAAATCATCTGGGGGTAAGAAGAGTTTGATTTTCCTTATTGTGTTCAAATGGAAATTGGCTGTTCTGGTAGTTGCACTGATGTGATCTTACATATTCAGGTATTTTTGCAATGAAATGCCTAAAGATCTAGTAGAAACAACAACATGTGAGGTGCAGTTAAGTGCTGTAAACTGTTTGAGCTATTCATCTGTGAGAGTAGAGTCAATCATTCTTAGGTTTTCAGTACATCACAGTTAAGAGTTTTGATATCTTCAGGTGAGGAAATTTTCAAGTATAAATGTATATTATCTGCGTACATGTGGTACTGTGTATTTGATTGTATAAGAATTTTGGTTAGTGGTTTCATAAAGAAGTTGAATAGCATAGGAGAGAGTGTGGATCCTTGAGGTACTCCCATCGAGATCAGAGTAAAGTTAAACAGGGTTTGATTGGTTTTGATCGTTGAGATGTGTTATGAAGGAACAAATAAAACCAATTTAAGACGGGACCAGATAAACCCATCCTTTTCTCCAAAAGGTCTATCATGTTGTCATGAATCGCAGATGAGAGACCAATGAGTATAAGTAGGCAGGGTTTGTTCTGGTCAAGTAGTCTTAAAGAGTTAGAGCCTTTTCAGTGTTAAGGCTTGTTCTGAAGCCCGATTGGCAATGGTAAATGAAGCTTACTATATCAGACATATGAGAGGATGAATGCTGTAGGAAAGAAAGGGATCCTGAGGAAGTGTGGTACAGCTCAAGGAGAGTTTCATTCTGACTTCTTGAAGGTCTAGACAGGGGCGGCTCTGCCGCTAAGGTGTAGGAGCTTTGCCGCACTGTCCTAGGAGCAGAGCAAATTAAAAATAAAATGATAACAACAGAACGTTAGTATCATTTTATTTTTAGTCTGCCTTTAATGTTATAGTGGGCGGGGCGGGGTGGGCAGGTTTGGACTCGCGTGATGCCATCAGAGGGAGGAGTGGCGGCTTCACCATAAGTGCGCATGCCGGTTTGGTCAGCAAAACCGTATTGTACAGCCTGGGTGGAGAACATGCACAGGCTTCCAGTCACTGAGCGCCATACCACGGCGCTCAGACCAATCACAACACTGCTGTAAAGCAGCGTTGTGATCGGATGGGAGAGACTGGGAGCCTGGATGCTTACGTTCCGATAGAAGAGGACAGAGGAGATGCAGCGGCGGCGTTCACAGGTAGGTCTTTTTTATTTTTTGTACCCCTCCACCCCTCCTGCATCCCCTACCATCTGCCACTGAGTCTAGAGAAACAACATATGGCCAAGAAAGTATTTTATGGTGTCGCCTTCAGAACAAGGATTATGACACCCCTGAATAACCCAGAGATAAGCAGCTCTCTCCGATTGCTTAATCCTAGTAAAAATCTTTACATGAATTATCATTTGATGTCTTTAATGGCTAGACTTATGCATGTGTTACTGGACAATGTCCTCAACAGTAATGTTATGAGATGGTTCCATGTGTCATCATGGGCCCAGTGTTCCAGTCCTGAGCTTGCAGACTATAACTCAATGAATTTTGAGAAATGTAGTTCTGCTGCACCTCTACTGAACCAATTGGATTTGTTATAGGTTACAATTGTTTGTTGAAGGAAAAACTTAACTGGGGTCCCCATGACCCAAAGTGATCATAATCAATGATAACTTCCATGTACTATGGGCAGAGATTAAAGTGTGAAAAAAAGTAGTCAAACTGTGATCACACAAGTTTGGGGCCGGATATGGTCGGGGTATTTAGAAATTAGCAGATGGGCCGCCAAAGGGAATTTAAGTAATCAAGATCATTGAGAGAAGATGCACAATGAATCCTCCTAGCTTGGTTTTCATTTTATTCTAATCATCAAAACATGTCATGCTTTAGATCAGTGTTTTCCCAAACTGAGGGACATGACCCACAGGTGAGTCGCAGGCTTATTTTTGGTGGCTAATGAAAGTTAAGCAATAAGTAAAGACACCTATACATTCTGTATTTTTCTTGTCATTTGCTGCGCGTCAAAAACAGAGTTCAAATTTCAGGCTACGTCTTCTGACAAATTATTGTTTTTTTGATCCTGGGGATTGGTGTTTACAAACTCCTCTAACTTCACAATCAGAGAAAGAAGAGTGAAGTGAATTATGTGACAATCTTGCTAGGGTACAGGTGTGCGAAAAGAAAGGCTGTAGGATGTCATTTGTTGTACCACTCAACAAAATGAAGATACCTGTAAATGAACAGTACACATTCAGCAGTTAGGAAAGAAAAATAGAGTACATTGTTTTGTAATTCTGAAGTGTGGTGGAGCTAAAGAATTTATTGGGACCAAAACAAATTAACAGACTTTACTTAATGGCGCACAAACGATAAATATTTACTGAAATACGATTTCCACATATTATCATTTTTGTGCAAAATAGTTTTATCAGTTGTATCTGCAAATTTAGCACACAATGCTTTAGTTACATTAAAAATTCACCTGCTTCATGTTCATTAGACCCAGGCGGGACGCGAAAGTTTGGTCCTGGTTCTAAAAAGTTTGGGAACCACTGTTTTAGATGCCTTCTGTTTCAAGTCAAGAGAATCATATGTGAAATATTTAGTGTCTGAGTCTTACGGGTACTTTTCAATTTGATGAAGATTTGCTTTAACAATGAAAGATAAGTATTAGATTAGGAGTAAGGGTTGTAAGAAAAGGTAGATCTATTGATGAATGTATTACAGTTAATGGAACTCATTTCACGATATTACCAGCTCACATCAGCCTCTCCATGTAAATCCTTCGGTTAAAAAAGAAAGGATGTAGGACAAACCTGAACTGTCAGAGGTATTTTTACAGCAAGCTTGTCCTGTCCATTGCATATACTATTTATACTTTTCAAACAAGGAAGTTGAAAGGTACAACTCTTTATATAATATAAGTAAGCTTCTTGGTCCATAGTGGGTGTCTAGCAATCAAACGTGCCGACAAACGGTCATTTTTTAAAACTCTGCTAGGTGCATGAAAAGATTTGGCGGGGGCAATGCAGAGAATGAGACGAGCTGTGCTCAAGGCATAGCTTGTGGCAGAAGATTGGTGGTTTGCTTAGTGATTTAGAGACACCATTTTGTGCCCTAGCATAGGCAAAAGGAAAACGCTTATGCCAGCTGTAGTTGGATGATTATTTAATTTGAGGACTTTATGAGCAAACAGGCTGTGAACAGTCTTGGATGTGGACAGCCTTGGATGTGGACAGCCTTGGAGGTGGACAGCCTTGGAGGTGGACAGCCTTGGAGGTGGACAGCCTTGGAGGTGGACAGCCTTGGAGGTGGACAGCCTTGGAGGTGGACAGCCTTGGAGGTGGACAGCCTTGGAGGTGGACCGTCTTGGAGGTGGACTGTCTTGGAGGTGGACTAGCCTTCTCAACAGTCCAGTGATCCTGAAAGGCAGGCGCTTATGGAAGAGAGTCAATCACTTTTCAGACACATGCTTTTGCTGATTGGCTTATCCTAAGAGGCCCTTCAGATGCACCTGGCAGTCAAAAAGTTTTAAGATTTCTCTTTGGTCAGACTTCTTCCTATATTGTGCAGAGCAGATTGACTTCATACTCTAAAAAATTACACCAGAAATTCACAGAATATGTTACAGGATTTAAACATGGTCATTTTCAAAATCCAAGACAAGATGCTCCTGACCTCTTGGGTACTTTTCTCCCCAAACTGCAGGTCGCCAGTCGTGAACTGCGCATCCCCCTTTCATACATCCACTTCTGTGAAACCAGCACAACGACTGTCCCCAACACCTGCCCCTCGGGAGGATCCTGTGGAACAGACGTCAATGGAATGGCAGTGAAGGTAGCATGTTTCCACTTTATTGGGTTCAGTTTGGAGGCACACATGTTATACTTTAATTTCATAGGACAAATACAATGAAGCCCAAGCTTCCTATGCCATACCTTACCAAAAACATGCAATGTTTTCTTTTTTGTTAAAAAAATCTTTTTATTATGTTACCCTTTAAACAAACAAACAGTATATATAAGTGTTACAGTACTTAGTTTGCATTTTCAAATTCCAATTATCATTAAATCTGTACTTCCAGACTGGGTTCGTAGTTTCTTTATTTTGTCCTTTGATCAAATGGGCACTGGGAGTGACATGCACCTGTCCCTGCCCTAGTGAAACTCTGTCCTTTTTCCTCTCCTTTATTTATCTTTTTCCCTTCGTTCCCTCCAGCCATGGTGGGATCACCCTTCTTCTGCTGGGTAATTATTCATTTAATATGTTCCTCCCATCATGCCTAGATTTTATCATATTTCTAGGGCATCCCCAGCCTATGTAAAGGACCTGCTCGGCCACCATGCACTATATCATGCTTTCACTCCATACATTAAAGCTTGGCATTCTTCGGGACTCCCACAGTCTTGTGATAACCTTTCTCGCCTCCACGAGTTTGATGTGACACTATATTTCCTCATATTTTGTGCTACTGGGTCCCTTGATAATCCCAATACAGCCAGCTTCTTTGTTGGATCCACTGGGGTTCCAAATGTATCTGTCATGCACTTTCCTACCTTACCAATATTTCACCTCAATCTCAATACGGCGACATTTCTAAAGTGTATGAATAAGCGTTCCTTTACCTCCACAGCCTTTCAGACATTCTTTGTTTGTGGCTTTCCCCCTGGTGTGTAGGAGGGCGCATGTATGATAAATTCTGTGAAGGATTTTCAACTGAAACAATTGAAAGCTGCCCTTATGGATAACTCCCATGGCCCGCTGAGTGCCTCTTTCCGTTGTTCATCATCCAAAAGTCCCCAACATAATTTTTCCCATTGGGTTTTCTGACCATCTATTTGGTCTAGGGTATTATTAATTAATGCTCTGTATGTTTCTGATATCACTTTGACCCTAACTCTATACTTTAAGAGGGAGCTATCCTATACATCAGACATTGTCTTTCTGTTTATATGCTGTGAATATCTCAGTTGAAGTAACCCTTATCCTGTAGGAAGAATTCTTCTAATATTGACCTATGCCTGTGCGTTTCCGTTTCTGGAACCCCCTCAGAATCCCTCATCCTTCATAGATATTGAGTTCCACAAGAGGGTTCATTTGGTAGTCCACCCCTCGCATACTATACTTTTAACCTCTTATTCCATATGTGTAGCACACTTCGGCGGTTCTTGGCACCCGCACCTTCCCCATACCCCAATATAGTCACCTCGTAGCCTTTTGGCCATAGTGCATCTCTGTCTAACCACAGGGCTGATTCCTATTGAGATGATAATGCCCATTGATTAATCACCATTAATTGCAAAGCGCAATATTATTTCCTGAGATTATGAATACACCCTCCTACTTAGCTTGTATAGGGCAGTCCTGTTCCGCCCCCATTCCATAGTAATGTACGGACAGCGGTGTGTAATTCCTAGTGGTACATGTAGGCCCAACTACCTGCAGCGCACACCCTTTGGCTCCAGTTTACAGCAATACATTATGGATCAGGGAAGGACGTTGTCTGCAGGTAATGTAATAGTTGTATCCGTAAGTTAATGCTGTTTGAGCTTGTATTTATGGTTCATTAATGCAAAGCCTTAATTATTAGGGTGAGCACTCTATGGAAATGTAAGCTCGGACTGCTCTACTGACAGTGGTTCCAGTATAAAAATGTATATGCTCATTTCCAAAGTTTAACAATAGCAGGCTACGTTTAATGCTCCGAGAATGCTCTGAGTAGATGCAAATATTTTCAAAAGCTTGAAAGGAAGATTGGTGATTCTTTTCTTTCAAAATAAAATGTTCACAAAAAATATACAACTAGGAAAAAAAATTGTTTTGCTAAATTACTGTGAAATTTTAGCTATAATTTCTGAGATACACCATTTAGTAAACTGTGTTTATTTATAATGGAAAATCAGTGCAACCAATTTCAATGAGACTATGGGAAACATGGAAATAAACAAGCACTGGCAAAGCCAATAGGTCTGACATTGGTGGTCAGCCTTTTGGTTTTGTCAATGTGTGTATTGTTTTGACATGGTTTTTATAAAGTTATTGTTGTGGGAGCTCAGGATCTCACCATTATAACAAATATAGGTAAAAAGCAGAAATATTTGTTTATCTCAAAAAGTGCACATTGCCACTGTAGTCCCTCACACTAAACAAAAATACTTTGAGTGCCAATATGCTCCTTGTGAAAGAACAGAATACTGTCACTCACAGTAAAACTAGCTGATAGATAGAGATGTAATTTTAATAAAAGCAAAAGGTCTTGATTAACGCTAGACCTAATTAGGGGCCCAATTCTTAAAGGGAGTCACAAAAGTGCACCCATTGTGTATGTCCTTGCTTTAGTGCAGATTTACGACTTTCATGTATTCACAAGAATTTATAGAAGTAGGCCAGGAATTGGTATGGTGGCCCCATATGTGGTTGATTTGGTTGATTAATGCTTCATCAGTTAGTCAGTCAGTATGTGAGGTTTATTCTTCAAATCATGCATGTGATAAAACTGAAAGCACGTTGTGCCTTCTTCGTGTCTAGAGCTTGCTGGACTACTATTTCCGACATTGGTGAGGTCAGCTTGCCTGCTGGAATCCAGGATTCAAGAGAATGGCTAGTCCCAGCTCAAATTATGCTGATGGCCCAATCAATCAATCATGATTATAAAAATATCGTATCTAATCACTCGATAGGGTATCCAGCTGCTTGTAGGTCCCGGATGCTTATTTGAGCAGGCAGGTCTTGAGAGCCATTCGGAATTCCAGAAGTGAGGAGTTGCTTGGGGAGGCTGTTCCAGGTCTTTGCTGTGATGTAGGAGAAGGGGCATCCTCTACTTTTGCTTTGGCAGATGCGGGGAGTATGGACAAGTGAAAGGGAGGCGGAGCGTAGTCTTCACAACAGTTGGTGGAAGTTCAGGTAGTGGTTAATGTAGGTGGTTCCTTATTTGTATAGAGCCTTGTGTGCGTGGGTCATCTGCTTGAATTGGCATCTCTTCTGTACGGGTAGCCATTAGAGTTGCCTGAGGTGGGGAGTGATGTGGGTTCGTCAGGAAAGGTCAAGGATGAGTAGTCACCTTGACACCACCTAGCCCAAAAGACAGGATGAAGATTGTCACTAGCTTCTAGCCCAATACCTACTGTTATTTTAGGATCCAACCATCAAGGATTAAGGCTGTCTAGCGTTTGTGTCTTAGGGAAGAAGGGAAGTCCTTCAATGTTGGCAGATGTGGATCACTGATGAAAGAGATGCCCCATAATCCTCATTTTCCAACGGTGGTGGCCAATAACCCCTGATATATGCGCTTCCCCCATGTTTGATAGATTTGAGTTAGAAAAGTAAATCTGTCATCTGGCCCAGAGTCTTCATTTTTCCCAATGTTTGTTAGACCGGAGTAAGACTAGTAAATCTGACCTCTCTACCACCCATCCAACAATATATGCGCTCTCCCTAGTATTGACATTTCTTTTAAATATATTATAATTTTTTTCAAATATATAATATTCTAAAATATAATAATGTTAACTACAATTAAAGGTGACTTTCCCGATATGTTCCTTAAGGGCCTAGCATGGCAATCAGAAAGCTGATCAACTCAGTTGGATCTTCCCCTCATCTCTGTAGATTTCTTTTTTATCCTTATATTTTTAATAAAGAGAACATCAATACTACAAACAAAGCTTAGCGACAGTCAAAATATGAGCAGATACACAGGCAGTAAAAAGAGTAAGACCACAAGGAGAAAGACCATTGCACATAGGTGTGGCAAAGGCAGGAGAGCATTGCACTGTTAACTGACAGATGTTTAGTCAGTAATAGACAGTAACACCCCCTCAGATTCACACACTTGCCCCCAGTTCCATGAGATTTCCCAAACCTATCGACCCATTATCGGGGCCTGGCCCCCCAAGACTTGCCTGAGTTTTTAAGTAGGTGCACATTGAGCCACAAATATCCTTCAAGTCTGACAGCAACCAGGAGCATAGAAGAATACATTTGTGCATCTTTGCTGCAGGCAGCATGGTCCAGCCCACTCTCAGTCATGAGTAGCCTGCTTTATAATCACTGTTATCACAACTCTATGCTCAACTAACATTAATGCTAATACAGTGAATTTCCTCACTTGTTCTACTGCATAGCCCAGCAATGCTGTTAGAGGTAAGAGGTCCCCCCTTGCTCTATGAATGTCAGTAAAGGATCCTATTTCGGCACCCAAGCATCGGGGGTAATATCAGCCAAGATGAATGAAACCTCTCTCTGGTATTTGCCGTGTGATATTCCAAAAGTCCCCTAGGAGAGCATTCCCAATTTTCCTATTGCATGTGTCTCAGTGTAAAATGTGTAAAGGCATCAATGGTTCAACTCCCTCCCTTCCTTTATAATTATCCAGTATAAGTAATTGCCCTTCTACATGCAAACCAAAAAGTTGCCGTCATCCTTACCCCTCTCTGATGAGGTAGTGCTGGTGGCCACACTGTGTAAAGCTTGGTTACTTTAACGAAGGAATGCCAGGTGACAGCACGCAAACGAGTGGAGGTCCTTTGTATCCAACTCACTAATGAACTCTACTGTGTAGAACAGGATCCAAACTTACTGAAGAGGCTGGTGGTCCTATTCATGAGTTGAGTGTTTGGTGGGTATAATGGCAAATCCTTTTTATTCAGTTGTGAGGAACAAGTGTGATTGAAAGAATATTATTTCAAGTCCACTTGTGCTTTCTGCAATAAAATCACCCTACTAATGTTGAATTAGTTCTTGATTAGGGGATGTTCACAACCACAGCAGCTGCTAAGCTTTTTAGAGGCTGCATAAAGAACAAATCAACAGCATAATAAAGGTATATAAGATAATACGACCCAAAACACCCAGTAAATCGTGTCATATAATAATGTCAATGGTGATCTGTGGGAATAGCATAACTACACTCAAGATGTGTCTTTAATGTAAAGTTGGACAAGTGTGATAAAATGTAATAAGATGTGGCACAAACCGTTCTGGATATCATAATCAATAACAAATATAAAAATTAGATATACGTATATAAAAAGACAGATATCTGATATGATCAGAGGTATGATACAAGGAATTGGTATAGTCCAAATAAGTTTTTAATGTGAGGTAACACCCTGCTAGTTACATGCTATTGCAGGTTAAACCCCATGGAGAGGGGAATAACTGAGTGTATAACCAGGCATAAAACCGCACATAATGGCACATGCATCAAAAATGCTATTTGCGATTCCTTATTAGCGAAAAATAAGGATTCGCTAATAAGGAATTGCAAAAGCCTATGCGTATAGGAATCGCTAAAAAAATTGTAATGCCTACAAATTCCTTAATTGCGACTAATTAGGAATGGCTTTCCATTCAGTTATTTGGAATGAATGGGGATTGGATGCGCAATTTCCGAGTACCCATTAGGTACTCGCAAATTGCGCATGCAATTTCGAGGGTTCAAGGGTGTCAAAAGGACACCCTGTTGCACCCCTGAAATTGTAATGTGTGCCCATGTTGCACACACACATGCTCCAAGGGCATGTGTGTGTAGCATGTAACTTTGAAAAATGCACTTTAAATGCTATTCCTTAAATGCAATTGCAATCTGGCCGGCGGTCCCAAACACCGCTACGATGGATGCCATCCTAATGAACCCCATAATTTGGTTATGCACAAATGCTTAGAATTCACAGAAACTGGATCTCCACACACTGTCATTTGTTTGCTTTATAGTTC
The DNA here is from genome assembly GCF_964204655.1 of Triturus cristatus. Taxonomy (NCBI): domain Eukaryota; kingdom Metazoa; phylum Chordata; class Amphibia; order Caudata; family Salamandridae; genus Triturus; species Triturus cristatus. The sequence continues at coordinate 824,647,051 of NC_140584.1, read as the reverse complement.
TATTAGTAAAACTGTATGTCTGTGCAAAATGAATGGCCTTTTCAATGGAAAATGTGCTGTCTGTGAATGACAATGCATTACCGCATGAAGCTTTAGTTACATTAAAAAATCTCCCCTCCTCATATCCATTAAAGGTGGGCGGGTCACAAAAGTTTGTCATTCTAAAAAGTGGATCATGGTTCTAAACATTTTGGGAACCACTGTATAGTAATGTATTGGATTGTTGGGTTTATTGGTGAATTAGCTAGGTAGTATTTTTTCATTATTTTAAAAAATTAGTATGTTAATTATTTTAATTGTTCTTCATTTGTTTCATTGATGTTAAAATATGAAACTTAACACTTAGGGGCCGATTAGGATGCAGTGCTGGTACTGGCCGCCAGTGGTGCGGCGGTTCCGCACCGGCAATTAGGATGCCACCACCACCGTGGCGGTGGCATTCTCTATTCCCAGCTGGGAAGGCATGTCATGCCTTGGCATGCACAAGGTGAAAGGCACCGCGCGGTGCCTGCCACTTTGTCTGTGCCAATGCAGTGAGGTACCATAGGTACCCCCATGTGCCCCCCACCATCCCTCCCAACAACCTGGGGGCCCGCAACAGGTCCCCAACTGAGAAAACCGAATGCCTTTCCGTAGCGGCGTTGGCGCCACGGAAAGGCTGCTTCCCGCTGCCATCATAATATGGATGGCGGTGTCTAGCAGACACCGCCACCATATCAGGCCCCTTTTACGCCCGGTCACCGGTGTGACTGGTGGACGGTCTTTCCGTCCGCAGGGGCACCCCCGCCATACTAATATGGCGGGAGAAATGGCATGCGGGCGGAGGCGATCCGCCCGACATTCTAATAGACCCCTTATTTTAGAAAATAAATGTTAATTTTTTTAAGGGTTGTGCGGTGGATGAGGGTACAGTAATTTTTAAAGTGTATATTAATTGGTGTTAATTGTTTTTTTATTTTACATTTTAAATTTTTTTGTTTAGTTGTTTTATAATGTTACATTTGTTTGCTTTTATTTTTGTTTTTGTGGGGTTTATTAGTGGATAGGGTTGGTAGTATTAAAAAAGTTATGTTATTTTTTTACATGAAAATGGTTTATTTTTAACTTACTGGAATATGGGATTATTTGAGTATTTTCTAAAAACATTTTTTAATATATCCTCAATAAGAGTTGTGGGGTATTTTGGGGAAATGGGTGGGTTGTGTTTTCTAAAACAATTATGTTATAATTAACTAGAAGGTTTTATACATGTAAATTTTTTTAAAAAGTTAACAAATTTCATGGTTTTGAAAATACTTTTTTATTTTCTTAGTAGTTTTTTGTTTTTTGTTTTCGGTTTTTTTTCATGTGGGAGTTTGAGTGAAATTGTTAATTTAAAAATATTTCATACTTTAAATAGTTTTTTACATTTTTCATATATTTGTAAAATGTAAATATTTATTTTAACAATTTTCAAAATGTTACGATTTGTATTTGCCATTTTTTTTAAAGTTCTACTTATATTTTTTGATAATTTTACATTTGCACTTATATTATTTAAGTGTATTGATTCTGATCCCTTGGATGAATTTTCTTTCCCTAGTGTTTGTTGGACTGCAGTTAGAATTGTAAATCTAACACGCCGCCTTGCCCCACCGATTAATGCACGTCACCCAATGTTGGTTAGATAGTAAATAGAATAATAAAAATGACACGGTCGTCCGAAGCAGACCGGCTGGCCTGTCCACAGTTCAACACAACTACTAAAGGTGGGAAAACCTTCTCTGTCGTGAATCGTGATCCCGCAGTTGTGGAACAAGCTACCAGAAAGCCTACGCAAAGAAACCGCCCTTCTCCCATTTAGGAAAAAATTAAGACCCTCCTATTCACAGAGGCCTGGGAACAACACACGCTGCGACCGGGGTGCTAACAGTCAGCCGATCGTGGGGGTTCTAGCTACTCTCTCTTAGCGCTAAAAGACCTGCTGGTGATTATGTAATTTATAAATCCCAATTAACATAACATAACATAACCCACCCAGTGTATACACTTTGCTTAAAGTTTGTTAGACTGGAATTAGAATGTATGCAATTTTGCCCGTGTTTAATAGACTGGAGTTAGGAAAGCAAATCTGACTCCCAGCCCAATGTATGCATTATATGTTTGTTAGAATGGAGTAAGAATAGTAAGCCTGGGCGTAGTGTGCATAGTGGAGCTACCCGGAGCGCCATGGAGTTGATAACAAACTGTGTGGCACTCCGCATAGCTCCCCTATAATAACAATTGCTAAAGGTTTCAAAAATAAGTTTAAAAGCACCTTACCTTATCTGCGGCGTCTGCGGCGTCCCCAGCTGGCCTCCTCCTCTCTTCATCACGTTCATGGTAAAAACTGCGCATATGCGGGCCCCCGCGCATGCACAGTTTTTACCGCGAACGAGATGAAGAGAGGAGGAGCCCAGCCGGGGACGCCGCAGACGCCGCAGACGCCGCAGAAAAGGTAAGGTGCTTTAACCCCTTCCACGCGTGGCAAATTCCGCTGCGGTGCGATGGGGGACGGGGCTGGGTGTGGCGCTCAGGTACTCAGGACGGCTCCCGGCTGTCATAAATCACGGTGGGCGTGTGCTCATGACGTCCGGGAGCCGTCCGAACTCCGCCCACTGATTAATTCGCCCGCACTGGCGGGGAATTTGCCGCGCGTGGGCGGAGCGGCAACGGTCGGACGGCTCCCGGCCGTCATGAGCACACGACTACCGTGACTCATGACGGCCGGGAGCCGTCCTGAGCATCGATGTGGTTAAACTTATTTTTTAAAACTTTAGCAATTGTTATTATAGGGCGGGTGGGAGGCGGAGGCAGGCCTACTCCACTCCGCTGCGGAATGTGCGGGGTTTTGCCTACTCCGCATTCTCCACGGAACGAGGAGTAGACAAAACTCAGCACACTCCACGGGCGGAGCAGAGTTCTCCGCCCACGGTTACAGAATAGTAAATTTGACCCACACCGCAATCTACCAAATGTATGCACTTACCCAAATGTTTGTGAGACTGTAGTTAAAATAATAAATCTGACCTCCATCCCTCGATCCATCAATGTATGCACTCTTCCCATTTTTGGCATTTCTTTTAGATATATTATGCAAACAATATATATTTTTTATTTTAAATTATAATACTGTTAATTACATGTAAATTCATATTCCTACCTGTATTACATGGATATTTTGAGCCACAATTTTTTGCTATGTCGATATATTTTAATTTTATATTATGAGTATGCAAAGTCACTATTTTGATTTTTGATATTTTGACAATTATATTTTTGTACCACAATGTTTTTGTGGTTGATGTTCTGCCATACAGCCATAAAAATATATTTCTTATAGATGGTTTAATTGTGAATAAAAATTTGAAAAAGAATGTCAAGAAGTGTCCATAAGTGTGCATAAGCAGCCTTCAATCATTCAAATTATTGGAACAGGAAGATATTTGAATCTGAAAAATAAACAATAAAGTGACTGTGAGTAAGGGGAACTACCCTGGATCAATCTATACTTATCCTTTTGGCATCAATCAAGAGATAAATAAAATAGAAATACACTAGGATGTAAACCATTCAGTGTCTTTGTTAAGGTCAATTTGCGGCATCTATCAATTGATCCATTAACTCTATCTTTTCTGTAGAGTCAGTTATCTGTCTCCACCATGTCTAAGTAGTTGTATACTGTTGTATACTTTTAACTCCGAAAAGGTCATCTTGTCTAAGTATTGTTCTTTGTAATGTATGTTAGGGGGTGTTTAGGTCCAGACCATTTAATGCTCCTTGATGTTGCTGGAAGGTCAAGGGATTTGTATATGACATACATTGTAAAACGGTTGATCTTTAATCGTAAAGCTTTTCTGTGGCTTACAACTAAACAATGGAATACATTGAATTTAAAACCATCATTCGAACCGAGGCACACATTTGGTGTAGCAATTTTACTGAACCGTGGCAGGCACCACTTCTCATCACAGTAAGTATTATGAGATCAGGAAGGATACTCTTTAAGTAGTGGTAGTCTTGACTTGGAAGGACGTATTCCCCCCATTTTCCTTTCTCTGCTTTGAAAGGAACTCCTCACTCTCCAGGACTGGTTAGTGTTTTTACACTTCCAGATCCTTGTTTTCAAGCAGTAAATTTACACCCAGAATTTGGAATACAGAGGGTGCTGCAATGAACAAATGTGACATTTACTTCACCATTTCACACTGTGGACTGGGGGATAACACTGTAAATACACTTTTTCCCTCATCCCAAGATACATCAACCTGAAATTTGTGGCATCTGTATGCACAGTTTATACTTGCCAAAACGTGTCCAGATTGTGCAATTTGCCTACCACTCCTAATCTCTATTTGGGCTCAAATGAGAATTCCCACTACTCAAATCAGGGTTAAAACCAGAATTTGAATGAGGGCCTTAATGTCATACGCAAACATATTCACAGAAGCGTAGATTCCTGCCTTTGCTGCCTGTTGACTTGCCATTAGCAGACGAGAAATGTATGGTCCTCCACCAAGAATGGACTTATTGCCTTTGGTGAAGTACAAAGGTTTTGATGGTAGAACATTCTGCACACAAAGCTTTCCCATTTGGGGCTCAATTCCTCTATCACTCTGCCTACAATCAAACTTATTGAGACTCAGAAAACCCTGGAGATGTACATTTTCCATTATGTTTTTACCTTAGACCTTCTTTATGGGTAAAATGTTTATAATTTATGATGTTTCTCTTGAATAGCTGTTCCCATCCAGTTCTCCTGTGACCCCTCTTTTCAAAGTGCTTTAAAGAAGCCTCCGGCCAGCATCAAGACTATGCACAAAATATCAAATAATTGAAAAAAGGTCTGGCGAGGAAGCTGGGAGCTTGAAAAAGTTAAAACAGAAAAAATAGGAATTGTTTTGGGCCCAACAGACTTCAGTCCAAGCACTGTAACAAGGAAGATACAATTTGGTGTAATCAAGTTTACCATTTACAAATCCTTGCATTAACCATCTAGAATACACACCAGGGAATGCCAAAGAGACGTGAAACTATCTACAAATGTGGGATATAATTGCCAATCTTTATTGCGTATTGACCATCTTCCTACAACACGTCACACCTGTCTGGCCTAATAAACGTTATGGAATCCAGCTACAGTCTATATTAGCCAGATATGCCTTATATTGAGACCTTTCCCGAAGGTACTAACTTTTCCGTTTCAAAACTGAATTTTCATGATTCTTAAAATCATATGCAGTTTCATAAAAAATGTATTAATGTGAGTGGTTGGCAGGTGGCACCATAGTGCTGGCTGCCAGGGATCACAGGTGCGAGTGAGGAGCTGGCACCTGTAGTCCGAGGTATTGAGCACAGTGCATTGAAATCCTCCTACTTTTGCAACAAAGTATACTGTTCCATCCAGCTCCAGCAAATCCATGTCACATGGCATCATGCAACCTTCAGCTTGGAGGAAGTTAATGTAATGAGAAAAGACACTTGTGTTTGAAGTCCCGAAGTGAGGCCAAAGCTTGCAGGTCCATTACAGTGTTGCTCCGCTTACCACAGTATTGATGATGAGGGCATTGGCTCTGTGGTGCTGCACGATGAGGGCACACTTAATTATTGAGACTGGGCTGCCCTGCAGCATTGTTTCACCTACCTCTGGGTTAACTGGTGCACCTTGGTAAAGTACTCTCGAGTCCGGTAGCCCATCCAATGCTGGGAGCCACCTTCTATCTCAGCTGCAAGGGTCTAACATCTGACTACCCTCAATGTGCACGTTGTGCCCCACGCTTTACCTCCTCATCTTCCATCTTCGTCCCATTCCTTGTTATACGACTGCAGGTCAGTGGCTGCTGGTGACATTTGAAAGTAGTGAGGGGCAAAATATCAGGATGAGTGTCAGAATTTTGTACTGTGTCCACGGTTTGAACTGACCACTCTATTGTCCTCTGTACTGGTTGGAAATGCCTACAGTCAATGGCAGCCACTCCTAATCCTGCATACTAGCCATGCAAGGTCAAGCACCCACTGAAATCCTTTTCACTATATACTAGTGTCAGACAAAGCAAGTCATGAAAGCAACTCAAATGAGTCCGCATATGTACCCACTTCCTAATACATGTCCGATATCACAAATAACGATGTACCAGGTCAATGTGGAACAAATCCAAGAATGGCTGGTTAAACAGAAGCAAGAAACTATATGGAGCACCAAACAAGCCCTCTGTCATCTCAGTCAACTCCTAGCCCTACCACGGCCAAGCTGGCATGCAGAGACAGTCTGATGTGGATGCCGGCCAAGAGACCTATTTCTAAACTGCACCTTTATGTTGGTGGAGGAGGTTGAAATTCACTACGGCATAGATCTGCCCTGTTTTTGTTGTTGAGTATAGTGCATTGAAAATTAAATAAAAAGATTTTCACAGAAAAAAACATACCCAGATCAATAAGAAGGAAAGTGATAGAACAAAGACAGAACATCCAAACAAGATCTGCTCTCACAATCCTACAATAATGCATTCATGCAGCATCCGTAGGACAGCAGCGTTCCCTGATTTTGATCAATAGTGCAACATTACCTTTCCCAGAGAGATCAGTGTGCGGTGAATTTCGTTCATCAGGTTTTCCACACTGCTCCCTCTGCCATCCTTGTAAACAATCCCAATCCTCGTCTGAGAAGCAGCCGGAAGAATCACAGAAGGGAATCTGTGCCTGGAACAAAGACCATTATGTGGCTTTCTCGGCCTCTACACTCAGTGAACTTCTGCAGCGTCCAAAACTGGAGAAAACTGCCAAGCTCTCAGGGTGCAGCAACAAAGCAACCCTGCCACGCCCTCTCACTTACTCCTGGCATAACTGATAACAGCCTTGCTGGCAGGAGGCCCGCCAAGGGGGAGCACCCGAGCCGGTAAACAAAAGCCACGGGCCAGGATGACACCAAAGCCCCAAGCCCCTGGGGTCGCTGCAGTTTACTGCCTCACTTCAAGGCGGCCCAATCTTGTAGCAGTGGCAGTAGCCTGCTATACGGCCTGCTAAACGGACACCCAAGCTGGTACCCAAACTGGAGGTCCTGTCTCTAGTTCACCACCGATCCGCTTGAGGGCCACTGCGGGAGGCCCACGGGGGATCGGGCAGAGCTGCGGAACCAGCAGTCGCGGCCAGTGGACTCGCGGCCCGCGAGTCATGATGCCGCCGGCTGTGACTTAACATGGGAGCCAATCACAACGCTGCAATGGCAGCATTGTGATGGGTGAAGCGCAGGGGGGAGCGCCCCGGCCGCGCCATTTTCTCCTTCATGCTCCAGGGGCCGACCAAACAGTCAGTACCCACAACAGTTGGTAAGCCACTCCCCCCCTGCCCACGAGCAGAACCACCTACCCTCCTGCCCCCAACCAGGCCCTTCTGCTTTCTCGCAGTGTGAGAAGCAGAAACATAAAATGGTAGTTTTTACCATTTTATGTTTCTGCTTCTCGCACTGTAAGAAAGCAGTGAGGCGACGCCCAAACACCCCTATGGAGGAGCCACCACTGACTGCAGGTGCCCATTCACTCCATTAAGGCTATCAATGTAAAGCTGTTTTCTATGTTTATTAGGTCAAAGGCCTATCCATAAATCCGTTCCACACCTCAACTCCTTCCTGTTTTTCGGTTGTGCCCATTTACAACGTTAGTGCTGTTTACTGGTGTTTGGGGGTTACAGTGGCACCTCTCTGTGACAAAATGCTACTCGAGTAGAAATTATTTCCATTTTCATGTTCTCTTGATGGGAGACCCGGGGGATGTGAGTTCATTTACAGTTCTAGGATTATTTCTGAGCAGAAAGTATTAAATTCCCCAGGGTACCCTTCTTATCTCAATATTGAAACTCCTCATACATAGCAAACGTAAACTCACATAATCATTTAGCACTGAAGATTTAGAAAAAATACATGGCTTTCATTTCTTCTTTTAAACACAATAAAGAGATTTTCCACATTTAATATTTCATATTAAAAAATGACATCATTAAAAATACAATGCGTGTATCAAACAGGGGAAATCATTTCCGACAGCACAATTAGTCTTTGAAAATAGACACATATACTAACTGTGTCACTAGGTATATATGAATTCATTCAACATATACAGATCCCCAGTGCATTGCAGATCATGCCCTCAATACTTTTTTGATGTGTTTGGGTGGACAATACCAATGACAACCACCTTGTTCAGGACACTTTAAATATCACTTCCCCAATATTCTATCATATAACATCTAGAAAGAATAAAAACACATTTTAAAAAACATCCATTTCCTTTATATCATAATTCAAAAACATGAATGCTGCACAAAGCATCTAAGACAGAACTTAAATCGAAATGCGTATCCCCAATACCAATTTAAAACCATACATATCCCCATCCTCATGTAGTATTTATGCACAACTTCATGCAACAAATCATCACTATTTTACCAAATACACTCAAATCACTCATATAGATAATGTCTACATTCAACAAGTTGGCATTCACTCAATCTCATTCTTATCCTCAATTGTTGTGGATTCTAAGCACTCACCAAATGGTGATGTTGTCATCAGTCAACTATAATTCTCCTCCCCTCATGTGTTTCTCAGTGGGTAATATATGGGTGATCATCATTTCTCTATGTTGGTGCAGTTTCCTATTCTCAAAGACATGGGGGACAGTTGGCTATCAAATAATGATTACAAAGTCAAGCATTTAGCTAGTACCAAACCTGTAAAGAGTCTCACCTAAGTATATCAGGATAACACTCTCTGTCGGAATATACAAATGTTCCAATAAATCCTTCCTACTCACTGTTACCAAGGGCAAGCTGATAAATCTTTCCTTGCAGGGATTATTTCACAATAGATATTCCTTGGTCCTTGGAAGGACAACATAATTCACATTAAAACCATTTCTGGCACCAGGTCATTGCTTACAAACAACCACCAAAAACACACCTTACCTACAAATAATAATTCTGCTCTCACCAACCTTGTGAGGAACCCTTCACCTCAACGTGTTTCAGTATGCCACCTTTAAAGATCTACAGGGGAAAAATCCTATATGATATCCCTCATTGTAATGTATCTTCATGAAATTGTAACAAATTGAATTTCCAAATTAATAAATATTGAATAATTAGTGACAGAGGGTAAGACTAGATGCCTCTAATACCTTAGTGGGAGAAAATATACATATATGTATATCTACACCCACGACTTCAGTACTCCTCAACAGCTTATTGAAAAAAAGCATCTCAGGTGCAAATATATCCTGAATAACCTGATGTAGGAGGAAAATACATGTTCTCCCGTGATTAAATACTCCTCATAAATCCCTGGGTTCTTATTGTACCTGTATTCAACACCCCTCAATCTCCAACCACACTAACCTCTAAGGTCAGGCTCTGTCCCTCAGCAATCTGTCTGTGACCAGTCTTGTAAGTGAATTGCCAAATACTGGGAGCATCCCAATTCTTGTCTCCCCTTAATCTGATAAACCTGGAATTATCCTTGCATTTTGAATGCTGCGTGTCACGTGCCCTACCTCACATGATCAAAACAATACCAGGAAAACATTTTAGGCTCCATCTTTAAATGACCCCCATTCACTTCCTTATCCAATCTTTTCTCTTCTGTCTCGCTATAGGTATGAAGAAACATAATAAAATCAGTTTGTATGTAAACACCATAACTATGTTCAAAATATGTAATGAATACACAAAGGGGATCTATTGGAAGTGAGAAACCCAACCTGTAGCGTATTGCTTTATAAGCAATTTAACATTAACAAGTGTGTGTGGCAAAAAAAGAGGGATATTGTTATTATCTGTTGGAGAATGTGTCCTTTTGGACAAGAATCCTTACCCACCTGACGTTGTCATACTTCATCATTGGGAATCCTCCTCACACCTGGACCAAATGGTACCTGGACAGGAGCTGAGGTATTTTAGTTTCAGATAAGCGCCACATATGGGTGAGGGGCAGATATATATATATATATATATATATATATATATATATATATATATATATATATATATATATATATATATATATATATATATATATATATATATATATATATATATATATATTCACTGAAAAAACCATAGGTTTCACACATGTTATAGTTAGCGGAAATTTTACTGATAAAAAACCAATGAAATTCCCCCGTTATAGTTAGTGCAGGAAACTATAACTCACGCGACCGCAATCCTCTGCTGATGCTAATACTGTATTTAGACACTTATTTGCCGATGTCTTCTTCCATAAATTTTTAGCTATACATATATTACAAATATTTTTTTTTCATAAAGACACATATGTCATCAGCAGAAGATTGCGGTCGCGTGAGTTATAGTTTCCTGCACTAACTATAACGGGGGAATTTCATTGGTTTTTTATCAGTAAAATTTCCGCTAACTATAACATGTGTGAAACCTATGGTTTTTTCAGTGAATTTGCAAGGTTTTTTAAATGCTAATTCCTAACTATAACGTGTGTGAAACCTATGTTTTTTTCAGTGAATTTGTACGGTTTTTTAAATGCTAAGTTACTTTACGCCATTCGTGGCGTGCGCGCCCACTTAACGCAGTTCGTTCCATGCGCGCACGGTGTGCTGCGCGCACAGTGAGCACGCGGTGCGCTTCGCGCACCGCGCGCCCACTTTACGCAGTTAGTGCCGTGCACGCACAGTGGGCACGCGGTGCGCTACGCGCACCGCGTGCCCACGTTACGCTAGATGGGCCATGTACGCACGATGCGCTTCGCGCACCGTGCGCACATGGAGGACATATTATGCGCTTCCTTGTGATAGGTAATCTGTTGAAATTTTTTGGGGAAATGCTGTGCTCTTATATGCCATGCACAAATGCTGGCCTTCGGCCACCATTTGCACACGGGGTGGAGAGAGTGGGGTTTTTTTTTTTTATAATTATTTACCGTATAGCGGTAAGCGTACGGTAAGCGTAATCGGCGAAATTTTCGAAAAATAAAAAATTACCGTTTTTTGCCTTGGGGGATCTTTGAAGACTCAACTAACATGGTTATGTGCATGGGCGCTGTCTAAACAGCCCCTTTATATGTTTTTGGCATTTGTTTATCAGCTCCCCCCTCAGAGTGCGAGAGAGAAAATGGCGGCCGCCGCTTCCTGGTTTCGACCGATTCGAATGTTTACTAAGATCTAAGGGCCAATCAGAATCGCGCTTGCGCACGCCACCGTACGCGTACGGTAAGCGCACCGTAAGCTGGCTCAGATATATATATTGATTTAAAGGCTATTTTCTCAGAATCTACTGAACAGATTTACACCAAACCTACAAAAGGCACTTCCTTGACCTGAGGACTACCTCTCTGCCAAATTTCAAGTAATTCTGTTCAGCCGTTCGGGCTGTAGCTGTGTCTAAAGGTCCTATGGAAAAATGCATGGGAAAAACGTGTTTTGGGACCCCCCTTTTATCTCAGCCCCCGCTTGACGAATCCCCCCGAGACTTTCAGGGTAGGAGCGGAGCGGAGCGCCCCACCTATTTTGAAAAATTCGCAAGGATTCGTCGACCGGCGCAAAAGTTATTCAAAATAGAATGTTGCGGATTTCCTATGGAAACAGGGTCCTAACTATAACTACCTACTGGCGACCGCCAGTAGGTAATATATAGCTATATATATATATATGATGAATACCTACCTGTTTGTGGCTCTCCTAAATGGGAAACCTTGAGATGTGGATTTGTAAACGGCTGACCCCGGTCGTGGGGGAGCCCTGCCACGGAAAAGTGGACCAGCTGGTGTCAACCGGCACGCAGCGCGAAGGGCAGAGAGGTCGTTTTTACAAAAGAGGAATTTGCAGCCTGGTAATGTGAGGAATTCCTTCCAGACCCACTGGGGTTTTTTATGTTCGACATTGTGCACCGCATGCAAAGCAGCTCACTGAAGTAACACTTAGGCACTACGTAGACCAGCAGGCTCTGGGAGAGCCAACGCCCACTGGGGCAGGTGGTGAGACTTTAAATCAAGTGGTGCCTTTTGCAAACATGCGCTGTTCTGAATCCAAGCCTCTGAAGAAATGCGAGAGCGCATGAAACGCGTCAGGCTTTTGAACTGTTGGTGTTTTCCCATCTACTGCGCTGCAACTTTTGTTAAAATAAACGGATGAATACCTACCTGTTTGTGGCTCTCCTAAATGGGAAACCTTGAGATGTGGATTTGTAAACGGCTGACCCCGGTCGTGGGGGAGCCCTGCCACGGAAAAGTGGACCAGCTGGTGTCAACCGGCACGCAGCGCGAAGGGCAGAGAGGTCGTTTTTACAAAAGAGGAATTTGCAGCCTGGTAATGTGAGGAATTCCTTCCAGACCCACTGGGGTTTTTTATGTTCGACATTGTGCACCGCATGCAAAGCAGCTCACTGAAGTAACACTTAGGCACTACGTAGACCAGCAGGCTCTGGGAGAGCCAACGCCCACTGGGGCAGGTGGTGAGACTTTAAATCAAGTGGTGCCTTTTGCAAACATGCGCTGTTCTGAATCCAAGCCTCTGAAGAAATGCGAGAGCGCATGAAACGCGTCAGGCTTTTGAACTGTTGGTGTTTTCCCATCTACTGCGCTGCAACTTTTGTTAAAATAAACGGATGAATACCTACCTGTTTGTGGCTCTCCTAAATGGGAAACCTTGAGATGTGGATATATATATATATATATATATATATATATATATATATATATATATATATATATATATATATATATATATATATATATATATATATTCCTCCAAGTAAGCTCCTTCCGTTAACACTGAGACCATTGAAAAGGGGCACACTCGCCGGGAGAGCGTACCGGCAATTAACACAACCAAAAAGTCCAACACTGTGGGTGCTTTCAGGAAAATCAGAATCCACGACCTGAAATCTTGGCAAAGCATTTATTTACACAACGCGTTTTGACTGCAACCGCAGTCTTGGACATGTGTAAAGTGGACATAACGTGATAGGCTTAAATAAAATCACATGGTCTTGCATACATGAAAAGTCCGTCCGAGGTAATGTGCGGCGGCCATCTTACAGTGATAAATAAATAAATGCAAATGCCAATGTTAACACATGTAGTATACAATCAATGCACACAGCGACGAGTGTCAGTTAGCATCGAAAGATGCCAACACAATTGCTGTAAAGCAGAAAAGTCATCATAAATAAATCATTGATGAATGCGGCGCATAGTGCGCAGAAAATGTGATGACACGCGGCGGGCATCTAACAATGATAAAAATGCAAATACTAACACGTAGTATACAATCAATGCACATAACGACTAGTGTCAGTTAGCATAAGAGATGACAACACAATTGTTGTAAAGCGGAAAGGTCACCATAAATAAATCATTGATAAATTCAGCGCACAGTGCGCAGATAATGTAATAACGTGCTAAACGTCCATGTGGGAAAGCTGTTGCCCTTACTACGCAAGCTGGAAAGTTACAGAACAAGAATACAATGTAGCCCGTGTGGGCAAGACAAATTGCATGGCACGAATGTGCACTCTGTGGCTGAAAGCGGAAAATAGTTAAAGGGTACTGTAAGTGGGAAGTGCCTGAGTTAGAGAGAACGTGGTGAGCCCAAGTGGGCAAAATCATCATGGCTGTGATGTTAGAGGTCAAACTCGGATTGCGCAAGTAAAATCCCCAATGATCCATTGGCAAGTGCACATGACAAATGTGAGGGAGGGGGTGGGTCAGACTGGACTAGGCCCAACAAAGGTGAAGCGGTGGAATAAGCTGACGAAGTCAACGTGTGATCCACGCTGGACTGACGTGGAACCAAATTACCATGTGCAGAAGTGGCCAGGTGAGGTGAAAATCAAAGAAAAGGTTGGGTGGCCCATGCTTGTGATATCTGGGGATGTGGGCCCCCTCCTTTCCTCCTGCAAAGGAAACAAAACAAAACAAATGTTAAAATGATAGACCCCACCAAGGGTCTAAACATACAACGTTCCAAATGCACTGCTTGGAAAACGGAGGCAGGAAACCGATGAATATCAGAAATTACAGGAAGATGATGGTAGAAACGATACGCTTAAGGACAAAACATCTGGGGACATGATGGAAAGCGACAGCACTAGGATCATACTTACATACCACTCTGATGCTGACAACATCAGACGGAGCCTAGTAAAGAATAGGGATATCCTGAAGAATGACAACACCATAGGGAGAGACATACAAGAAAGATCTTTATCATTTATCAATGATTTATTTATGGTGACCTTTCCACTTTACAGCAATTGTGTTGTCATCTCTCATGCTAACTGACACTCGTTGTTATGTGCATTGATTGTATACTACATGTGTTAGCATTTGCATTTTTATCATTGTTAGATGGCCGCCGCATGTCATCACATTTTCTGCGCACTATGCACCGCATTCATCAACGATTTATTTATGATGACTTTTCTGGTTTACAGCAACTGTGTTGCCATCTTTCATGCTAACTGACACTCGTCGTAATGTGCATTGATTGTATACTACATGTGTTAACATTTGCATTTTATTTATTTATCACTGTAAGTTGGCCGCCGCGCATTACCTCGGACTGACTTTTCATGTATGCAAGACCATATGATCTTATTTAAGCCTACCACGTTATGTGCACTTTACACGTGACCAAGACTGCGGCTGCAGTCGAAACGCGTTGTGTAAATAAAAGCTTTACCGATATTTCAGGACTTTTTGGTTTTATTTATATATCCACAAATGTCCACAAAATATGTGCGCTCTCAGTAACAAATGTACTCCGCAACCGTAGAGTATCCAAAGGTGTTTATTCCACAACGCGTTTCAGCTTACTGCGAAGCCTTGAACACGTGAAACGTGTGCAAGCAACAGGCATCTATTAAAACATTACGTTATGGCATGAGCATAAAGGAAGGACATTGTTACTATGTTACATAGTGCAAGTAAAACGGCAGCCATCTTGGAATAGCACAATTGTGTCATGGTAAAATACCTCAACGAATGTCACTGATAATTCCAGTATGCCCCGTAACCAGCTCAGAGTTGGAGGCAAATACCATTGCCAAAAGTTTAAATAAATTCTTTGAAAATAATCACTTTAAAGCAAAATGATAGCTGGCATTAGTGCCCTAATGCATAGCAAATATATACAAACACAAAAAACGTTATCAAACAATGTTCTGGCAACATTATATAGATTCTCCCAGGAATGAATGCTTGACGAAAACTCATCTGTCCATACCAGCGAATACGAATATGTCATGTTATTTACAGTTAGCGTATGACATGCAAGCCTAATAAAAGGCAAGTGCCTGAGGGAAAGAGATGCACGTCTCACATAATGTGTGCGTGAATGGGAGTGATGGACTAATGGGCAAGTGCCCGTGTGTCCCTCCTAGTGAACGAGGGCAAAGCTCCCAGAAACTGTAAAACACATTACTCAAATATTTCAAGTAGACCATGATGAGTCAAAGAAAGTCATGCCATACCCCTTCTTTCAACTCGAGAGTGACAATGTAGTTGGCCATCTTTGACCTGTGATAGTGAGATGACAGGGGAAAAGGGTAGGAGGCCCGTGAAGGTGACTACCGATGAGTGGGCCCCTTCCTTTCCTCCTATAAAATAAAAGAAAAAGAAAGAAAGCATAATATTAGTGCAATGTCAAACAAATATGCAATAAACCAAGATTAAAATGCAGTAATTCTTTTCTACAAGCACACAGCGGAAGACAAGAGAGCGACAGAATGTCCATCTGCTGTAAGTAATAAATGACAAAGAGTGGGGATATCAAACAACAGTACAGAAAATAAGTTATTCATCTTTCAGATGGATTGTCAGTTCCTCATCATGGTTCAATTCCCCTGGGTACTTAGTTTGGAAGTCCATAATCAATTTGGACTCTCTTTGTCTGAGTTTCAGAATCCTGTTGCCTCCCCTAGGGTTTGTGACCACCTGTTCCAGAATAAAGAATGTTAACAGGGCTGGGTTTGAAAAATGTTCTTCATAAAAATGTCGTGCCGCACGATATTTTACATCGTTATTCGTGATGGCTCTGCTATGTTCCAAAATGCGTTTTTTTGCCATACATGTTGTACTGCCAATGTACCACAGCCCACACGGGCATTCAATTGCATAGATTACAAACGTGGAACTACAAGTAAGAAACTGAACATCTCCTTGCTAACCCCGTTAAATGTAACACTTTTGCGAAATTTACTGTTTCTCCATGCCTTGCAGTGGCCACAAGGGAAGAACCCACTCAACCCATGCTCGTGTCTGTTGGGCTGTATAGTGATATCACTATGAACCAGTAGGTCCCTGATGTTTCTACCCCTCCTATAAGTGATACCAGGTATATCAGGGAGATTTTCACCCATGATATCATGTTTAAGGATGTCCCATTTCTTAGCCAAGATGCGTTTGATGTTTTTTGAGTCTGAGTTATACGCCATAATCATCCTAGTACTACTCTCTGGGGTATTTATGGGTTCAATGATAGTGTCTGAGATAGTTTGAGTTCTTGTGACACCATCTGCCCTTCCTTTGGCTCTGCGAAGAACCCAATTGGGATAACCCCTTATCCTGAAACTTTCCATCATGATTTTACTTTCTGCCTGAAACGATTCCTCTGTGTTGCAGTTTCTTTTTGCCCTCAACAGCTCCCCATAAGGAATGCTCCACGTAAGAGCCTCAGGGTGGCAGCTGTGGGCATGTAGAATGCTGCTCCCGACAGTAGATTTTCTGAAGAGGGTAGTTTGAATCTGATTGTTATTGATGTTAAGGCCAACATCAAGATATTCTGCTCTCGTGCTGCTGATATTAGCAGAGAGGATGATGTTGCACTCATTGCCATTGAGTTTCTCACTCTTTGGCCTCCTCCTATGTACCCCTCCAGATGATGAATAAATCTATGTATCTCATCCATACGTCCACATGTCCACGGTGTCTGGCATACTCAGGGTTGGCAAACAGTTCCTCCTCCCAGCGTCCCATGAAGAGGTTGGCAAAGCTGGGAGCGAAACAAAGAACAGTAATTTGCCTGTACAAGACCCCATTGAACAGGAAGATGTTATTAGTCAGACAGTACTCTATCATATCCTGTAACATCTGACTGTGTTCCTGAAATCTGACAGGTCTATTTCTCAGGTAATAGTTGCATGCATCCAATCCCTGTTTGTGGTCGATAATGGTGTACAGGGAGTGTACATCTAGTGTGATAAGGGAATCATCCACTAACTGTACGTCCTGAAGTTTATTGAGGAAGTCTTTCGTATACCTGATATAGCTGGGAAGTGTAGTGACAAAGTCTCTCAGGAAATGATCCCCATATTTGGAGATATGCTCTGCTACACTACCTTTGGAGGATACAATGGGACGCCCTGGTGGATTGATGGGATCCTTATGTAGTTTGGGTAGCAGATAAAGCACTGGGAGCACAGGATGGTCTCTCTTGAGATAACAGTACTCCTCCCACTCCAGTATCCCCTTGTCTTTCTATATAGTAAGTTTGTCCCAAATCTCTATAATGCTATTGTTGTAAGCCTCCATGGTAATGGGAGAATAGTACCTGGTGTCATTTAATTGTCTCATGGCCTCAGTGATATATTGTTCTCTATCAAGTATGACAACATTGCCACCTTTGTCTGCTGGACAGATGATAATGTTGGCATTGTCGGAGAGAGATTTCAATGTCTGTCTCAGATGGTATGTACAATTATTGTTGCCCCTTCTATTCCTGTTATTCTTATGCCTGTAAGAACAGAGAGCCTTGCTCACACTATCATGAAAGGTGTCAATATTGTCATGTGGTAAGTTTGGAAGAAAGGTCGATCTTGGTCTAAACATTGTTGTTGCAGAAGCGTCAGTAATAAGCTCAAGGGCCTCAAAAGCTTGTGTGTTGCTGAGATCAGAGGTGGTACCTGTATTACCCTGTTCAAGTTGGACCATGATAATTAGAGTATCGATATCACCTATATTCAAATTATCTTGGTTAATCAAGGAAGGTGTTCAGGATTTCCTATTGTCCCTAATCTTTTGAGTTTATGCCACTTTTTGAGCTTGAGCTTCCTCACAAATTTAAAAAGATCGATTCTCGTGTCAGCATATTTAAAAAGGTATGTAGTACAAAAAGGTAGTCCTAGGCAGAGAGTTAATTTCTCAGTGTCACTCATGAGTCTACTGGAAGAGTTAATCACCGTTTTGTTAATCGTTTCTCGATCCATTAAAATGGCTTCCTGGAGCGGGTTTTGTTGCTTCCCATGCCGCCCGTCCTCTGCCTCTTTTGCCACCGTTGACTGATTCGTTTTTGTCTGTTACGACATTTCCTCTTCCTCTGCCACGTCCTCGTCTTCTCTGTCCCCGTGTCTTCGGTATTGGGGTGTCCCTCATTGTTAGTCGACCTTGGCGCATGTGCTGATACTCGTCTAAAAAACTAATGGGGCGGGGGTTGCGTTCTTCGATGGGGGCATAATCAACTGACACATCAGACTCAGTCTCACTGGCTGTAGAGACCACCGATGTAAGATTCTCATCCGTGTCACCACATGCTACCACTGGGGCATTGTGTTGTGTATACAGGTGATCATACTTGCGACTAAAGGTTAAGATCCTGCCACTTTCATTGTCCCCATAGTCCCTATTAAGTTTTCTTTGTTTTCGGGCCTTGATGTCTTCCTCATGTTTTTTGAGGTGCTCTTTCATTGAGGTCAATGCCTTTTCCAAAATCTCAGTCTCCATATTCTTTTTGAGATCCTCCATAATCTCCTGGATTTGTTTAAGTATGAAATCTCTATCAATCCAGGCATATTTGACGAGTATTTATAACATCCTTTTGGAGCTCTGAGAAGAGTTCTGTGACCACTCTTCTAGCATCTGGGGGTTAGGTGTCTCGTATGTTGGTGTAGTGAAGATCCGTAGGCCCCTGGGTGCCAGTCCCTGATCTACATAATGTTGTAGTGAAATGGCCTCCCACCACATTGGTCTAATTTCTTTTCAGTTTTTCCAATTTCCGGAGCTTTTCTTCCATGGGTTGAGTTTGAACAGTCTTGATCTCTGTGGTCATCCTCAATTTCGGTTTCCTCAAAAAGATAGCACATGTTGCTGACCGTCTTTCTTCCTCTTCCTTCATGTGCACTACACCTTCATGGATATTTATAAGTTGAAACGGAGCCCGTGTTACCCCTGTACAGTGTCAGGATCTCCTTGCCATACACAGTAATGCACCAATGTATTGTTTCAGAGCTCTCGAGTGAATACTGTAGTCTGTGGTCGTGAGTTCTCTGCTCCAATAGCCCCGTCAGATTCAAGGGGTTCACAGAGTGTATATCATCTCACAAAGGTGCCACCGCGCTCGTGATGCCGCTTCCCCAGGAAGTAGGTCAAAGACACCTAACCACCGCAGGGCAGCTCACCTCCTACAACCCAAGGGGCGGACACCACGATCACAGGCTTACCTCTCGGAGGTTCAATTAGTCACTCGCACATTTCACTGCAGATCGTAAAGTGGGGCCGGTCCAGTTGGCAGTCTCAGATTCAAAATTCAAAAATACTGTAGTATGTGGTCGTGAGTTCTCTGCTCCAATAGCCCCGTTAGATTCAAGGGGTTCACAGAGTGTATATCGTTTCACAAAGGTGCCACAAAATATGTGCATCTATTAAAACATTACGTCATGGCATGAGCATAAAGGAAGGACATTGTTAGTAACAATGTCCTTCCTTTATGCTCATGCCATGACGTAATGTTTTAATAGATGCCTGTTGCTTGCGCACATTTCACGTGATCAAGGCTTCGCAGTAAGCTGAAACGCGTTGTGGAATAAACACCTTTGGATACTCTAGGGTTGCGGAGTCCGTTTGTTACTGAGAGCGCACATATTTTGTGGACATTTGTGGATTTGGTTACCGGCACGCTCCGTCGGTGCGTGCGCCACTGCCTCATGGGTCCCCGGCAGTCAGAAGGAGCAAAGGACTTGTGAAAAAAAATAAATAAATATATATATATATATATATATATATATATATATATATATATATTCACTTAAAAAACCATAGGTTTCACACATGTTATAGTTAGCTGGACATTTCACTCATAAAAAACCAATGAAATTCCCCCGTTATAGTTACTGCAGGCAACTATAACTCACACGACCGTAATCCTCTGCTGATGCTAATACTGTATTTAGACACTTATTTACCCATGTCTTCTTCCATTAATCTTTAGCTATACATATATTACAAATATTTATTTTTCAGAAAGACACATATGTCATCAGTGATGTAATATCTGACGTCATCAGCAGAGGATTGCGGTCGCGTGAGTTATAGTTGCCTGCAGTAACTATAACGGGGGAATTTCATTGGTTTTTTATGAGTGAAATGTCCAGCTAACTATAACATGTGTGAAACCTATGGTTTTTTAAGTGAATTTGCAAGGTTTTTTAAATGCTAATTCCTAACTATAACGTGTGTGAAACCTATGGTTTTTTCAGTGAATTTGTACGTTTTTTTAAATGCTAATTTATTTATGTATAATTTTTTTTATATATTTATTTTACAATAAACGACGTATTAAAAATTGTTTTTTTTTTTTTTTTTTGGTTTTCACCCTGCGAATTATTTTTTTTTTTTGTAAAAATTTTTTTTTTTTGTGTGTTTTTCAGGGTGCGCGCACTGTGCGCGAACCCCCGCGATTTAAAAAAAAAAAAAAAAATTTTTTTTTTGCCTTCGGGGTCCTTCAGGGACCCCCTGACCAAGGCTAGGGGGTCAGGAACTCTCTACCCTGCCCCCTTTTCATGTTCGCCACCTTCCTTTTTGTCTCTCGCACTGAAAACAAACAAAATGGCGGCCGACACTTTCTGATTTCGACCGATTCGAACGTTGATTAACATGTAACCACCAATCAGAATTACGCTCGCGCACGTTAGGGTGCTCGCACGGTGCTCGCACGGTGCGCGCACCCTGCGCGCATATAGATATATATATGCTTTTAAATGCTATTTTCTCCGGAAATACTGAACAGATTTACACCAGACCTGCAAAAGGCACTTCCTTGACCTTATGGCTACCTCTCTGCCAAATTTCAAGTAATTCTGTTCAGCCGTTCGGGCTGTAGCTGTGTCTAAAGGTCCTATGGAAAAATGCATGGGAAAAACGCGTTTTGGGAC
Organism: Triturus cristatus; assembly: GCF_964204655.1. NCBI lineage: Eukaryota > Metazoa > Chordata > Amphibia > Caudata > Salamandridae > Triturus > Triturus cristatus. The sequence continues at coordinate 824,625,871 of NC_140584.1, read as the reverse complement.
CCCCCTTTTATCTCAGCCCCCGCTTGACGAATCCCCCCGAGACTTTCAGGGTAGGAGTGGAGCGTAGCGCCCCACCTATTTTGAAAAATTCGCGAGGATTCGTCGACCGGCGCCAAAGTTATTCAAAATAGAATGTTGCGGATTATCTATGGAAACGTGGTCCTAACTATAACTACCTACTGGCGACCGCCAGTAGGTAATATATATATATTTATATATATATATATATATATATATATATGTGTGTGTGTGTATATATGTATATTATATATGTGTGTATATATGTATATTATATATGTGTGTATATATGTGTATATATATATGTGTATATATGTATATTATATATATATGTTTATATATGTATATTATGTATATGTGTGTATATATGTATATATATGTGTATATGTATATATATATATGTATATGTTTATATATGTATATATGTGTATGTATATATGTATATGTGTGTATATATGTCTATATGTGTGTATATATACATGTGTGTATATATATATGTATGTATATGCATATATGTGTGTGTGTATATGTATGTGTATATATATGTATATATGTGTGTAATGTAAAGGTGAATTTATACCGCGCGGCTACCACTCCAAGGAGCATCTTGGCGCTAAATCAACCAGCTGGAAAAGTTGAGGGGGGAAGACATAATTCACACAGGTACCAAGACTACACCATTGCCAGGCAAGCCGCATCAGTAAGAGAAAAGATCCATGTTTTCAGAGCCTTTCTGAATTGAGCCTCCTGCGACAAGGAACGAATGAAGGAGGGAAGACCATTCCAAGCCTTAGCGCCCAAGACAAAGAGAGATTTGCCACCCTTGGTGGCTAGCTTGAATTTAGGGATGGTGAGCAGATTCAATCCTGAGGATCTCAAGCAACGTGCCGGATGGTAACGTTTAAAGCCATTACACAAATACTTCGGGCCTTGCTGATGGAAGGCCCTAAAAGTAAGTAGAAGGATCTTAAAAAGAATCCTTTTACCAATAGGCAGCCAGTGGAGTGTGTTCAGTGCGGCTGATGCAGATGATTTACGAGGCCAGCGTAGTACTAGACGAGCCGCAGCGTGCTGGACTATTTGTAGTTTACGTAGAACAGTTTTAGTGGTTCCAGCGTATAAACTATTACAATAGTCCAGCCTGGAGGTAATCAGAGCAACTGCGACTGTCTTCCTAGCTGGCAATGGCAGGAGGTCAAAAAACTTCCTCAGTGATTTTATTATACCAAAGCATGAGCCTGCTACTGTCAGCGCTTGTTGTTTGAAGGATAGCTGGCAATCAAACCTAATGCCCAAATTCCGGGCAGAGGTGATGGTCATAGGGGGAACTTCAGCATCCTCAGGCCAGCAAGTTGTTGGGGAAAACAGATTTTGTTTACCAAAAGGGATAATTTCTGTTTTGCCAGCGTTGCATTTAAGGTGATTGTCCGCCATCCAATGAAAAGTAGCAGCTAGGCACTGTCTGAGATTGTCCTCACTTTCTAAATGGTCACCATCTAGTACTAAAATAAGCTGAGTATCATCAGCATATGAAACACTACTAATCTGGAAGCTTGTAATTAGTTTCATCAGGGGGACCATATATAAGTTGAAGAGCAGAGGACTCAAGCTTGATCCCTGAGGAACTCCAGAGCAAAGGGGTCTGGCCTCCGATTGAAAATTACCAAGTACTGTAACTTGTTGTCTGTTAGTAAGAAAGTTTTTTAGCCAGGCCAGAACCGCCCCACCTACTCCTGCGGCAGCCAGACGGTTCAGAAGGATGTTATGAGAAACCGTATCAAAGGCTGCCGACAGGTCAAGTAGGATTAATACGGCTTTCTTACCCCGGTCCAAGGCCATCCGAAGGGTCTCTGCTGTATACAGCAGGGCAGATTCAGTGGAATGATTAGATCTGAACCCTGACTGATTGGAATGCAGAATGTTATTATCTTCCAAGAAACTCGTGAGCTGGTAATTCACGAACTTCTCAGTCATTTTGGATAGAGCGGGGAGCAGGGATATTGGCCGTAAATTAGAGAGGGTGGTCGGGTCGGCCAGTGCTTTTTTTTGAAGAGGCTTAAGAGCAGCAAGTTTCCAGTCATTTGGAATATCCGCTGTGGCAAGAGATGAATTAATGATCCCATTAATAATGGGATTCATTACTGTGGCTAGAGTATGTAGGACTAATGCGGGACATGGATCAAAAGGTGAGCCCGATTTGCAGGCAAGAATAGCCTTTAAAGAGTCTTCTAGCGTTACGTGAGAGAATGTTTCTAGGGAAGCAGTGCTTTCCTTGCTCTCAATGTTCTCCATAATATCTGTGAATTCTACCGTGGACGAAGTTTGGGGGAAGGTCTTAACAATGTCCACGATCTTATTTTCAAAATACAGTGCAATTTCATCACAGAGTTTCTGGGATGGCGGGATTTCCTGCCGAAGAACTAACGGATTGGTAAAATCTTTAACTATTTTAAAAATTTCTTTCTCCTTGTTGCCTTGAGCTGCCATAGAAATGGCCTGGAGAAAATGGGCTTTCTTAGCTGATTTTATATGAGCATGATAGGTTCTTCTTGCTTGTTTATAGATGTCCCGCGCAGAGGCTTCATATAACCTGCGCCATCTCCGTTCCAGTTGTGTGTATATGTATATATATGTAGTGCACTCCACGGGATATCATCATTCAACCCACGTAGATGACTTTTCAATCTGAAAATCCACCATTGTTCCCTATGGAACAATAGATCCTCCATATCATCCATATGTGTGGTATGGTGGGGCTTGTCTATGATCGTCCATCTGATTTCCTCATCAGTATGCTCACACAACAGGTAGTTTCTGGTCAGTTTTGTATTGCATTTTTTACATGCACAGAGCTGTGATGTCCACTACCCTTGTTTTCACCTTGCGGGTAGCCATTCCTACATACTGGAGTTTACAGGCACATGTAATGAGGTAAATCACCCCACTAGTGTTACATTTCATGTGGTTATTAAGTACCCGTGGAGTTCTAGGTCCTAAGTACCTGAGCAAGTGGTTGTGTCAAGTGACAGACTGAACAAGTACCATAAGGGAAGTGTAGTGGTGATAATGCATTCTGACTATCTCTCTGGGTCATTTGTTGTCTAGTGTGGACCACCATGTCTTTGATGTTCTTTCTCTGTTTTAGGTCAAACATAGGTTTCTCAAGGTTGCCCTCACCTGTATTGAGAATATGCCAGTTCTTGTTTACAGCCTTCTTCAGGGTGTAGGTCAGGTGGCTAAATGTGCTTATGCACACAAATCTGTCTGAGGTGCGTTTGGGTAGCACCTTTAGAAGAGCATCTCTATGGTTGTGCCTAGCCCTCTTTGCTGCTTCATGAATACGTTTCTGCAGATATTGTCTCAGTCCCAGAAAGTCACTAGGTTCAACTGAATTCATCTTGAATTTATTGAGTTCTGTACAGTTTCCCCTGATTCTAAGGAACTGTCCCACTGGAAGCTTATTACGGAGTGCATGTGGGTGGGAACTGTTGTATGATAGTAGAGAGTACCGAGCCATCTTTTCTTTATAAAGCTCTGTAAAGATCCCACCATCCTTGGGGTACAATGGTAAGTCTAGGAATCTGAGATTATTGTTCCTGGTGTTGAGCCACTCTGAAGCTGTTCAGCATCCTGAGATCCCCTCCCAATCGACCAAGATGCCATCTATGTATCTTTTCCATAGTTTTAGGTTTGTCCGGAAGGGATTGTCAGCTGGATAGATGTGAGTGGTCTCTAAACTGTGCATGTATAGATTCGCCATACTTCGGGTGAATGTACTGCCCATAGAAGTCCCAGTAATTTGCCAGTATACTTGGTCTTGGAACAAGAAAAGGTTTTTCCTTCATTGCTAAGGAAGCACCGTCCATGACAAAGGAAGTGGGGGTCAAATAATCTTGCTCTGTCTGTTTTAATAGACCTTTTACTGTCTGTAGAGTGTATTAGAATACAGTGACTCCACGTCGTAACACACTAGGTAGTGTTTCTCAGGATCAAACTGAATATCAGTCAGTAGGATGAGTACATGTTTTGTGTCCTGTAGGTGTGAGGGCATTTCACCCACCATTGATCTGAGGAACCAATCCAAAAATTGGGGGAGACGCTCAAGGAGAGAGCCAATCCCAGAGACAATGTGTCTCCCTGGTGGTGGTCGCCTAGGTTTGTGGATTTTTGGTAGGATATAAAAGTAAGTCATAGCAGTAATAATTAAAGCCTCACATTTCGTAATCCATTGTGTATCCCTTTTTCTACCAAGGGTCTTATGGTTTTCTGTAGTCTAAGTGTGGGGTCCCTCTATAGGGTCTTGTAGTATTTGGTATCCCTCAGTTGCTTGAGGCATTCTTCTTGGTATATGTTGGTGTCCACGATCACCATTGGTACACCTTTATCCGCAGGTTTTATGATGATTTCCTCATTTGACCCCAAAGATTTCAGACAGTCCATCTCTTCCTTGGAAGGATTAAAGAAGGGTTATTTCGCTTGGCACTTCAGAGCTTCAAAAACTTTGAGAACCGCTTTTTCGAAGGTGGATACGTGTGATGGAAACAGGTGTGGCAGAGGGTTGAAAGTGGATTTGTTTCTGTGTCCTGTATTGGATTAGAGTCCAGTTTGCTGTTTTCTCCTTTGTCAAAGAAAAAAGACAGGTGCATCTTCCTAAGGAATTGCAAAAATGCCTTGTGTAAGGTAAAATTGGCCCCAAGATGAGTCAGGGCTAAAAGCTAGCCTTTGTTCAAGACGTTTTCTTCTTGTATGCTGAGAGAACTTCTGCTCAGGTTCACAATCAGGCAGTCGTGTTGCCCATAAAGGTGCCGGTTCTTTGGTCATGCTGTGTGTTTGTCGAGGTTCCGTTGTCGGTCCCCAGTGTTCATGGCTCCTCTGTGCTTCCACTTGGATCATGGGTGGGTCTCTGTTTCTTCTTCTTCTTCTTCTTCTTCTTCTTCTCCCATGGCCCTGTCAATAAACAGGTGAGTAGCTGTTAAAGTTGTACTACACCACTAAGGCTTCCTTGACACAGATTGTTGGAGTAGGATTCATTCCACAACCATCAGCACCGACTACTCAGTAGGACGCCCAGCTACAGATTGCTAGATTCATGTCATACCATGCATCACTACATTCCAACCATGGCCAAAGTTCCACAACCGTAGATTACAACAGTAGCCCTGGTTGCCAAATGCCGGGGGTTGGAAAGGTAATGAGGGAAAACCCTAGGGTTGGGGGAAAATAGCCTCATCCCCTTGGTTGCCTCATCCTGTTTCTGCCACACTGTCTAAATTGTTGGAGTCCACGTCTTCTGTGTTACTTCAATCGTCCAAGTTAGAGGTCAGCTCATCAGTCCATTGATGCCAGCCTTTTACTCCTCTATTATTCGTTTTCTGGGGTTGTGCTTGATAGTCATCTATTATAGAGGGATATACTTTCTCATGTGAAACGCGGGTGATGTCATTCTTCAGTGAATTAATCTTACATTGTAGAAGAATCTTGCTTGTCTCACTCACCACTTCCAGTTTTTTCTTGAACAGGGTAGTCTGTAGAGTGCACTTAATCTCGTTTTCCAAAATTTGGATCTCCATCATGATAAAGGCTGGTGTCTCTTTCGTTGTATTGATTAGAAGGATCATCCAATCCCTGGTGCACTGCCAGGAGATCAGTGACCAATCTTTTTAAAGGTTTTGTTATCCAAAAATAGTCTGGGAGCATTGGCCACTATTGGCCCTTGAGGAGCTATGTTGCGCCGTAGGCCATCAGTGATATTTGCTCCATGCATAGCAGTCCGGATGTGTTGTTTCTTCATGTTTCATAGTTTGGCCGATTCATCTGTCTGTGATAAAGTATGTGTTATATGTGTATCAAGGATACTGGGAGTCATCAGAATGGACTGCGCCACTGTTTCGTCAAATCCTAGCCCTACATTATCAGGCATATATCTTATCCCCTATTCTTTATTATTATTGCTAACTATATAAAAATCTGCTGTTTAGTCCACACCTAAAAGTGCCTGACACATGAGTAAGTGCACTTACTCATGTTGGTATTCACAGAAGGCACTTACTCATCAATGAGTAAGTGCCTGTTGTGAATACCAAAATGAGTAAGTGCCTTCTGTGAATACTAAAATGAGTAAATGGTAGTAAGTTTAGGATTTTGTCTAAAGTTAGTTCTGTGAATCGGGCCCCATGTTCGGTCGCATCGTAATTGCGGCTTCGGGCTGCTGACCCGAGGTCCGTTGGTCTCGAAACCTCAGGGATATTGGTCAGAGGAAACTCCGACCGACATCCTAATCAGCCCCCTAATTTTTAATTTATAATAATTTTTTTATTGATACTAATTATGTTAATTGTGGAAGTCAATTTTTACTTACGTTTTAGGTGTGGGTTGTGGGATTTGTTGGGGTATAGGGTGAGAAGTAAATTAATAATTAAGTAATAATTAATTTGTTATTGATATTTATTATTAAATTGATGATTCATGAGGCTAATTGTGTAAATAATTTTCTGTTAAGTTACATTTTAGGAGCTTGTTGTGTGATTTCTAGAGGTATATTGGAAGTAAATTAATTATACTTAAGTAATAATTGATTTTTAATTATTGATAATGAGTTTATTGATAAATATTTATGTAAATAGTGTAAATTATTAGTTTTTTAAAGTTAAGTTTTAGGTGCGGGTTATGAGTTTTGAAAAGGTATAGGGTGGGAAGTAACTAAAATAAAATGATTCAATACAATTTTTTTGTTAAATCATTTTTAAATATAATTATTTATTTACATGAAAAATATTTTGGTATTTTAATTATAATGTCTGTAGTTATTTATGATATACGTATTTAACATTGTAATATGTATTTTTATTTAATTTTAAATATAAAATATATTTGTATTTCTTTTTTTTTGCATATTTATATTTTTATTTGTTTACCATGTTTTTGAAATTATTTTAATGTGTAGAGGAGAATTTGTTTGTTTCTAATGTTGGACTGACTGGAGTGGAAATAGTCAATTTTACCCCTCCGCAATACAACACTTTCACTACTCTTGCACTTGTTGGAGTGGTAATAGTAAATTGTACCCCTCCGCAAGCCAAGACTCTCCCTACTGTTGCACTGACTGGAGTGGAAATAGTAACTTTTACCCCTCCGCAATGGAACACTTTCTCTACTGTTGTACTCATTGGAGTGGAAATAGTAAATGTTTCCCCTCCTCAATCCAACACTTTCCCTACTGTTGCACTGACTGGAATGGGAACAGTAAATTATACTCCTCCACAAAGCTGGACTTATTGACCGCGGCGCTGTGTACTTTAGCCTGCGCTTAAGCAAGCGCGATCAGGATTTTTACTCGTATATTTTAAAATCACAACCCTATTTTGTATCTTGGTTCGTAAATTGTTTATTTTCTCCCTTGCTTTTAACTTGCACCTATTGCCCACACACCCGCATTTAAATTGTAAACTCACCGCTTCTTTAGCGGGCAGAATCGGTAGTTTCATTCTGTGCCTGACGCCATCTTGGAATACCCTCGTGGCGCCATCGCGCTGAGCGCTCTAGTGCTCAGGCGGAGGTGAGGGGAGTCACTATTTAAGGCGAGTATTGGTCAGCGTGGCCGAGGGAAAGCTGGACTTATTGACCGCGGCGCTGTGTACTTTAGCCTGCGCTTAAGCAAGCGCGATCAGGATTTTTACTCGTATATTTTAAAATCACAACCCTATTTTGTATCTTGGTTCGTAAATTGTTTATTTTCTCCCTTGCTTTTAACTTGCACCTATTGCCCACACACCCACATTTAAATTGTAAACTCACCGCTTCTTTAGCGGGCAGAATCGGTAGTTTCATTCTGTGCCTGACGCCATCTTGGAATACCCTTGTGGCGCCATCGCGCTGAGCGCTCTAGTGCTCAGGCGGAGGAGAGGGGAGTCACTATTTAAGGCGAGTATTGGTCAGCGTGGCCGAGGGAAAGCTGGACTTATTGACCGCGGCGCTATGTACTTTAGCCTGCGCTTAAGCAAGCGTGATCAGGATTTTTACTCGTATATTTTAAAATCACAACCCTATTTTGTATCTTGGTTCGTAAATTGTTTATTTTCTCCCTTGCTTTTAACTTGCATCTATTGCCCACACACCCGCATTTAAATTGTAAACTCACCGCTTCTTTAGCGGGCAGAATCGGTAGTTTCATTCTGTGCCTGACGCCATCTTGGAATACCCTCGTGGCGCCATCGTGCTGAGCGCTCTAGTGCTCAGGCGGAGGTGAGGGGAGTCACTATTTAAGGCGAGTATTGGTCAGCGTGGCCGAGGGAAAGCTGGACTTATTGACCGCGGCGCTGTGTACTTTAGCCTGCGCTTAAGCAAGCGCGATCAGGATTTTTACTCGTATATTTTAAAATCACAACCCTATTTTGTATCTTGGTTCGTAAATTGTTTATTTTCTCCCTTGCTTTTAACTAGCAGCTATTGCCCACACACCCGCATTTAAATTGTAAACTCACCGCTTCTTTAGCGGGCAGAATCGGTAGTTTCATTCTGTGCCTGACGCCATCTTGGAATACCCTCGTGGCGCCACCGCGCTGAGCGCTCTATTGCTCAGGCGGAGGTGAGGGGAGTCACTATTTAAAGCTCCCATTGGACCGCGCAGCGGTGACGCGCAGCGGTAGTGCCTGACTCGTGCCTGAGTCGGTCCAGAGTCTTGCCCGTCTGCGCCCGTCAGCGCATCGGAGGCGCAGAGGCGGGAGGCTCTCCTTTGGGTTGCATCTATACCACTCTACTGCAGGTATGGCATCCACTACCGTGCCACTTTGCACTGTTCCCTTTTTCGACTGTCACAAGGCTGTAGACTCTGTCCCTGCCGTGTGTAAACAAGATATTGTCATGCCATTGTCTGTGTCTACCACGGAAACGTCGCCTACCTTTCCAATACTGCGAGGCGGCCTTATTAATGCCCGTTCGCTATGTAAAAATGCTCAAAATATACATGAGCTTATCTCTGAAAATAAACTCGACTGGCTTCTGATTACTGAGACATGGCTTAAGCCTTGGTGTAATCCTGATTTGGCTATAGCCCTCCCGGAAAATTTTTCTATTCAGCGTCTAGATAGAAAGGAACAACGGGGAGGAGGCCTTGCTATTATATATCGTAGTTCATTAAAATGCTCCTCCCATGAACTTGTTGAGATTAAGGGAGCAGAAGCGTTAGCATCCTCTTTGGAAATACATGATTCATTTACATTCTCAGGTGCACTTATTTATCGCCCTCCAGGCCCCCCTAAGGAATTCTTGGAAACTGTGGGTGAAGTACTCAGTAATTTGGTACTCAGATTCTCGAATTTTACCATACTGGGTGATCTAAATTTGCATCTTGACTCTCCAAAAGCTCCTGGAGTCGACTGCTTTATGGATATTATTAATATTCTAGGACTCACTCTTTTGACTCATCAACATACACATTAGGGAGGCCACGTATTAGATTGTATTTGCTCTAATTCCATCAGGCTGACAGTTAAACCTCCCTGTCCTGAGATTTGGTCTGACCACTTCTTTATCCCGTTCCATATTCCATTAACTCATAAAACGTCAGATATAACCACAAATAATATCACCACTCCCAACCTGATCTGTAAACCTAACTGGAAACAACTATCCAGCAGACTTGATGTGTTGGATGCTCCTGGAATTGGTACCCTGGTGCCAACAGGTAACACCTCTGTAGATAACCAAAAGTTGCGAGATTGGTTAACTATGATAGGCCATCAATTAGGTTCTACCAGCACTAATAATCCTATCAAATCGAAAAAGAAGGCTCCTTGGTTTACATTACCCTTGAGAGTAGAATTGGGAAAACTAAGAATACTAGAACGTCGGTGGCGCAGGCATTATGAGACCACTGCCCGTGACACTTATAAACAGGCCAGAAGACAGTATCATGCAGATATAAAATCAGCCAAAAAAGCTTACTATCTCCAGGCCATCGAAACGGCAGCTCAAGAGCAAAGAGAAATCTTCAAAATAGTCAAGGACTTTATGACTCCTTCTGTCTTGTCGCAGGAGATTCCGTCATCTCAAAGCCTATGTAATGATATCTCGGATTATTTTGAGAACAAAATTCTTAAAATCGTGAGAACCTTTCCCCCAGCTTCTTCTATTCTAGAAGCAGATGAAAGAGTGGAGCGGGTGAAACCTCCAACTAGTCTGGATACATTTGCCCCTGTCTCCCTTGAAGAATCCCTTAAAGCCATTCTTGCGAGCAAATCTGGATCCCCCTTTGATCCTTGCCCTCCTTTGGCTCTACAATCTTTAGCAGAAACCATTAATCCCATCATAAACAGCATCATAAATTCATCTCTAGCGACGGCAGATGTCCCTAGTAATTGGAAGCTTGCTGCTGTCAAGCCGCTTCAGAAAAAGAATCTTGCCGACCAAACCACCCTTTCCAACCTACGCCCAATCTCCCTGCTTCCGGTGATGTCCAAGCTGACTGAAAAATTCGTGAATAACCAACTCACGAGTTTTCTGGAATCAAATGACATTTTACATCCTAATCAGTCAGGGTTTCGGTCAAAACACTCTACCGAGTCTGCCCTATTGTTTACAACTGAGACTCTCCGTATGGCCATCGACCAGGGAAAGAAGGCGGTCCTAATTCTACTTGACCTGTCGGCAGCTTTTGATACGGTCTCACATAACATCTTAGTGGACCGTCTAGCTGCCGCGGGGGTAGATGGGACAGCTCTGACCTGGCTGAGAAACTTTCTTAGGGACAGACACCAAATTACAGTATTGGGCCAGTATCAATCTGAAGCAAAGGCCCTCAGCTCTGGAGTTCCCCAGGGTTCGAGTTTAAGTCCCATACTTTTTAATCTGTACTTGGTCCCCCTGATAAAATTGATTGCTTCCTTTCAGATTAGTACCATCTCGTATGCTGACGATACCCAGCTTATTTTAGTATTAGACAGGGATCGAGCTGGCGCCGAAGAAAATCTCAAAGAGTGCCTAGCCGCTACACTTAAATGGATGACTGATAATCATCTTAAATGTAATGCCGATAAGACGGAAATTCTGCCAGTTGGAAAAGATAATCTGTTTTCCCCGAAAGGTTGTTGGCCTGATGATGAGGTAACTCCTCCCAATACCATCACATCAGTCCGGAACTTAGGCATTAAATTTGACAATCAGTTGTCTTTTAAACAACAAGCTGTTGCTGTAGCTGGCACATGTTTTCATATAACCAAAACCTTGAGAAAGTTCTTTGATTTCTTGCCATTGTACTGTAATAGTTTATATGCTGGAGCCAGCAGATCGGTACTCCACAGATTACAAATGGTCCAACATGCAGCGGCCCGCCTAGTATTAGGCTGGCCACGCAGATCATCAGCTTCTGCAGCAATGGACGCTTTACACTGGCTCCCAATTGCAAAGAGGATTCTTTTTAAGGTCCTCTTGATTACCTTTAGGGCTTTTCACCATCAAGGCCCTAAATATCTAAGCCAGGGTTTTAGACGATACAATCCGGTACGTTGTCTAAGATCTGTGGGCCAGAATCTGTTGGTTCTCCCTAAATTCAGGCTGACAACCAAAGGTGGCAAATCCCTTTTCGTGTTGGGTGCTAAGGCCTGGAACAAGCTTCCCCTTTCCTTACGTTCCATGTCGGATGAAACCCAATACAGGAAAGCATTAAAAACTTGGGTATACTCCATGACCGATTCAGCTTGCATAGCAATGGTTTAAGATGTAGTGTCTTGCGCGAACTGTGTCTACTCCCCCCCCCCTTCTCGTACATCTGAGCTGGGTGAGCGCCAAGATACTCCCTGGAGTGATAGTAGCGCTATAGAAGTAGATTTTACATTACATTACAATCAGACACTTTCCCTACTGTTGTACTGACTGGAGGTGGAATAGTAAAGTTTGCCCCTCTATAAACTGACACTTTCCCTCCTGTTGCTCAGACTGGAGTGGGAATAGTACATTTTACCCCTCCGCAATCCAACACTTTCCCTACTGTTGCACTGACTAGAGTGGAAATAATAAATTGTACCCCTGTGTGATGTAACAGTTTTCCTACTGTTGCGTTGCATGAAGTGAGAGTGGTACATTTTATACATCCTTAGTACAACACTTTACCTACTTTTCTATAAATTGTTGTGGTAAGAGTATAACTGTTAAATGTAAAATTTTATAATTTATGTTATATTGTTACAATTTATATTATTATGTTTTTGCTTATTTAAAATTATAATATTTACAATTATTAAGGTGTAAAATATTTCTTTTAAATTGTAAGAAATGTGTTTACTTTTTTATTTTAATTAAAATGGTTTGTTTTTTTAAACATTTCCTGGTATATGTATATCTCTGTATATACATATATCTACATACATATATCTATATATCTATATATATATATATTCACTGAAAAAACCATAGGTTTCAGACATGTTATAGTTAGCGGAAATTTTACTGATAAAAAACCAATGAAATTCCCCCGTTATAGTTAGTGCAGGCAACTATAACTCACGCGACCGCAATCCTCTGCTGATGCTAATACTGTATTTAGACACTTATTTGCCCATGTCTTCTTCCATAAATATTTAGCTATACATATATTACAAATATTTTTTTTTCATAAAGACACATATGTCATCAGCAGAAGATTGCGGTCGCGTGAGTTATAGTTGCCTGCACTAACTATAACGGGGGAATTTCATTGGTTTTTTATCAGTAAAATTTCCGCTAACTATAACATGTCTGAAACCTATGGTTTTTTCAGTGAATTTGCAAGGTTTTTTAAATGCTAATTCCTAACTATAACGTGTGTGAAACCTATGGTTTTTTCAGTGAATTTGTACGTTTTTTTAAATGCTAAGTTACTTTACGCCATTCGTGGCGTGCACGCCCACTTAACGCAGTTCGTTCCGTACACGCAAGGTGGGCACGCAGGGCGCTACGCGCACCGCGTGCCCACGTTACGCACCGTGCGCACATGGAGGACATATTATGCGCTTCCTTGTGATAGGTAATCTGTTAAATTTAATTTGTAAGTGATGACAATAATATGCCATGCACAGAGAGTGTTTTTTTTTTTTTATTAAAATTTTTAGCGTAAGCGCACCGTACGCGTACGGTAAGCGTAATCGGCGAAATTTTCAAAAAAAAAAAATTTACCGTTTTTGGCCTTGGGGGATCTTTGAGGACTCAACTAACATGGCTATGTGCATGGGCGCTGTCTAAACAGCCCCTTTATATGTTTTTTGCCTTTGTTTACAGCCCCCCCCTCAGAGTGCGAGAGAGAAAATGGCGGCCGCCGCTTCCTGGTTTCGACCGATTCGAATGTTTACTTAGATGTAACAGCCAATCAGAATCGCGCTCGCGCACGCCACCGTACGCGTACGGTAAGCTTACGGTAAGCGTACCGTAAGCTGGCTCAGATATATATATTGATTTAAAGGCTATTTTCTCAGAATCTACTGAACAGATTTACACCAAACCTACAAAAGGCACTTCCTTGACCTGAGGACTACCTCTCTGCCAAATTTCTAGTAATTCTGTTCAGCCGTTCGGGCTGTAGCCCTGTCTAAAGGTCCTATGGAAAAATGCATGGGAAAAACACGTTTTGGGACCCCCCTTTTATCTCAGCCCCCGCTTGACGAATCCCCCCGAGACTTTCAGGGTAGGAGCGGAGCGTAGCGCCCCACCTATTTTGAGAAATTCGCGAGGATTCGTCGACCGGCGCCAAAGTTATTCAAAATAGAATGTTGCGGATTTCCTATGGAAACAGGGTCCTAACTATAACTACCTACTGGCGACCGCCAGTAGGTAATATATAGCTATATATATATATATATATATATATATATATATATATATATTCACAGAAAAAAACATAGGTATCAGGCACGTTATAGTTAGGAATTAGCATTTAAAAAACCTCAGAAATTCACTGAAAAAACCATAGATTTCAGGGGTGTTATAGTTAGCTGGACTTTTCACTTGTAGAAAACCATTGAAATTCCCCCGTTATAGTTAGTTCAGCTAACTATAACTCGCGCACCCGCAATGCACTGCTGATGACGTCACATATTACATCACTCATGACATGGTCAGTGACATCACTCATGACATCACTGATGACATCTCAAATGACATCACTGATGACATCATCCAGTGAATGTGTGTTTTTCTGAAAATTAAATATGTTTTATATATGTATATCTCCAGGTCGATGGAAGAATAAATGGGTATATAAGTGTCTAAATGGATGATTTGTTTTTGAAAAATTGATTGAGTAATGTTTAAATATGTAAATATCTGTATCAGTCTCTCACTTTGTGTATACGTGGCTGCATGGGTTGGTGAGTAGCTACATGGGTGTCTATATAGGTTATTGGTTGATTTTTTGAGTATCAGTCTGAGTGTCTGCATGGTTCGGTTGGGGGTATTACGTAGTGCATAGGTGCATGAATGAGTGACTCACTCTTTGTATGTGTTGAAGACAGCATGTGTGCAGGACTGTATGGGTGGATGAGTGTGTCTATGGGTGTGTTAGTGAGTGAATGACTGTCTCAATAGTGTCTTTATGAGTAACTACATATGTTTTAAACTAGTATATGTGACTATTGGTGTATATAAGTGAGTATATGTGAGAGTGAGAGATTGAAAGAGTTCCTGTATGAATAAGTATGTGTTTCTATAAGTGATTGTTTAAAAGACTAAGTATGTGTAAGTTTCCGTAGAAGTAAGTGTGGTGGTGTGTGTATAACTGTATATGCAAATAAATGTATGTTTGATTCTTTATTAGCATGAGTGACTATGTGTGTGAGTAACTCTATGGATGAGTGGCATTGTGAGTGAATACATGTATGAGTGACTGTATAGGACTGTTGGTGAATGAGTGGATGTGTATGTGGATCTTAGAATTACTGAAGAGGTTGTTGTAACTGGTATTGGTATGTCCATTGTTTTGAAAAGTTTAGTCTCTATTTTTGAATGTGTGTATCAAAGGTTATATTAGGGTGAGAGGAGGTCTGCCACTCTATCACAAGGATAATGTCATCAGTGATGTCATCAGTGATGTCATTTGAGATGTCATCAGTGATGTCATGAGTGATGTCACTGACCATGTCATGAGTGATGTAATATGTGACGTCATCAGCAGTGCATTGCGGGCGCGCGAGTTATAGTTAGCTGAACTAACTATAACGGGGGAATTTCAATGGTTTTGTACAAGTGAAAAGTCCAGCTAACTATAACACCCCTGAAACCTATGGTTTTTTCAGTGAATTTCTGAGGTTTTTTAAATGCTAATTCCTGACTATAACGTGCCTGAAACCTATGGTTTTTTCTGTGAATTTCAAAGGTTTTTTAAATGCTAATTTCTAACTATGCCTACAAAGATAGGACATGTGAGAAAAGAAGGAAAAATGCACAGAAAGAAAAAAAAGAAGTGCAGAAAGAAGCAACAGAAGTCCTCAAAGACGAAGAAAAGTGCAGGAAGAAGGATAACGTGCAGAAAGAACAAAAAGAAGAGCATAAAGAAGCCTTTTTGCAAAATCATCCTGTACCCTCAACTTTTTCAGACGGATACTGGTGGTAACTGAGTCTGACTAACCAGTCCTAGAGCCAGTGCTATGTTAAAAGACACTTAGAATACAGTGAAAACACCTACATGCACTAGGGAACATTATGCGTTGGGGTCCCCCTGTGATTAGCATGACCTCCTCTGTAAGCCCCTAGTATATAATAGGGCAGGGGGATTAAAACTACCTCTTAAAACAGGCCACAGGGCGTTTTTGCACACGTTAACTCAGGCCCCGTCCCCTCCCTTCACCACTGTGTAAACACGCCCTGTGTCCGTTTTTAGTTGGGAGATTAAGTTCATTTGAATCCTGAGGGTCCCTAGGGTCCAACTAGCCCACTAGGTACCTCCAGTAAGTGCCACAGAGCTGCGTTGCAGAGAGGTGTAAAAAGTGGCACGGCCTGGACCACCTCTCTGCAATGCAGCTCAGTGGCGCTTACTGGAAGCACTTGGTGGGCTAGTTAGCCCCCAGGGGCCCTCAGTATGGAAGGAAAATTATATCCCCAATTTAAAACGTGCCATAGTGCGTGTTTGCACACGTCACCTCAGGCCCCGTCCCCTCCCTTCACCACTGTGTAAACGTGCCCTGTGGCTGTTCTAAGTTGAGAGATTAAGTCCCCTTGAATCCTAACGGTCCCTAGGGTCAAACTAGACCACTAGGTACCTCCAGTAAGCGCCACAGAGCTGCGTTGCAGAGAGGTGTAAAAAGGGGCTTGGCCTCAGAACACCTGTCTGCAGCGCAGCTCCCTGGTGCATACTGGAGATGCCTGTTGGGCTAGTTGGCCCTCAGGGACCCTCAGTATTGAAGAGGAATTAATTCCCCAACTTACAACTCGCCAGGGGGCGCGTTTGCAGAGTGCTGCAATGAGGGGGCGTGGCCTCCGGCACGATGCCAGTCTTTTATTTATTTTAATTTTTTAAGAAGGGGGGCTGTGTGGTTCCCCTTCTTATTCTAATTTATTGGCCCTGATGACCCCATCCCCCAGGGCCTGTCTCCTAATTATATTTTTTTGACCCCAATCCCCAGGGCCGGCCACAGTTTTTTATTATTTTTAAAAAATATATATTTATAGACACACCTAGGACATGCTGGACAAACCATACGTACCTATCACCATGACGATTTGCGTGATATTCATTAAAAGGCAACTATGCATACAATGAATCCACGTGGAATGTATTTACACCACTAGTGAAGCTCTGACATGTCTAATGCCCTACCGTGCCTAATCCCGGTAGACACCCTTGTCGTTTATTTATACAAACATGGGTAGCTATTGACGGGCACATTTAATACACATGCACACCAAGCCATTCAAAGGGGATTCGACAAAAATTCGACCAAAACTATGCAAGAAACCCCCCTCACGGTTAATAAAACACACATCCACTGCCGGATGTGTAATACTTTTTATTTTACTCTCTGGAAAGGGGACGAACATCACTTGAGAGTCACAGCGTGCTCCTGGCAGAGCCCAATGCTGTGTTACACCCACCATTGCCTGCTGAGTGCCACACACCTCTGTGTTGTATTCCACTAGCTAGTGCATATGCTATGACACTCTCTAGCCCATGTGCACTGTAACACCACCCCGTGAATATGTCATGCCACACTTGTCTTCGCACGGGTTATATAGCCCCATCTAACGTGCCTTCCTCGATGCCTATGTTATAACGCACAGTGCTATGCCATACATATTACAATCTGGGATCCATATCTTTGTCACAGTGCATATGCAACGTTACACTCCCCAGCACATATTTTATATTACAACTTTAGAGACTAGTTAGGTTACACAACACTGCCCTGTGCATATTACACTCCAAGGCGCATATCGCATAGCACGCGCTAGTGCCTGGGCTATCCCGCGCTCTCCAATGAATCTGTCATTGCGCACAATGTATTGCATATTATATTTCACGCCCGGTTCATCTTATATCACACTTTTTGGTGCATAGTTTATACCATACACTATGTCTAGTTTTCATTTTCAATCGTGCTCTCAGGACTATGTTCTATATAACACTGTGTTCACCTACCCTTTTCACGGGCATTACATTTTGCGATAGGGGGTGGAGGGTCAGGGGGTGTTTCTGCCAAGTGAGCCCGGAGTCACAGTCACAAACGTCCTCTTCTTCCTGAATAAAAGTGAGATTATGCTGTATACTTGTTCATATTTTAAGTAGTTCGCACAGACACACGTTTTAAAAACAATAAAGTTCCTAATACCCGCCTTTTCTGAACAGTTAGCTTGCTGCCCCATCCCCCTCCTCCCTATCCTCTGTTGTGTGAATCCATGGACTAGCCTCCTCCCTCCTGCCATGCATGGTCTGATGTGCTGCCACTGCCCTCAATTTAGTATGATGTACCAGTCCACTCCTCTTGCACTCCATTGCCCAATTCTATGCCCCATCATTGACCTCCTGCTTAAACTCTGTGCTTAGCTTGCTGCCCCTATTCTCCTTCCCCCTGCCCTCCGATGTCTTTGTGTATGCCCCTGCTCCATCCTTTTTGCCCACCATGTTCCATGGACCTGCCACTCCTATCTACTCTGAGTATTCTGTTGAGCTGCCACTCCCCTCCCACCTGCCTAGCATTGTCAGATGACTGTAACCTGTCCCTGCCACCTCCACCCTGCCTGTCCACATGCCATGCCCCTATCCTCTTCCTCCTGTCCTACATGGTCCATTGTACTGCCACACCCTTCTGCCCTCCCTGGTCTGTTGTGCTGCAACTGCTCCTCCTGCCTGCCCCGTGCGGTCTGTTGTGAGGCCCCTTCCCCTGAACTTTCTTGTCTGTGCACAGGTCCTGACCCTCCCTTTTATCCTCCATCGTCCTTTGTGCATGCCCCTGCACCCTCCTTCTTGCCCATCATAGCCATTGTGCTACCACTAACCCTCCCACTTGCCATGCATGGTCTTCTGTGCTGCCATGGCCCCTCCCACCTTCCCTGTGTGGTCAGTTAGCTGCCCCTGAACCCCTCCCACCTTCCCTCCATGGTCTGTGTGTATGCCATCACAGTCTCACTGTTGCTCTTCATGGTGTGTCTTGCTTCTAGTGCCCATCCTGCCTGACCTCTGTGGTAAATAAAATTCCTTTACCGGGACTTAATTTGATACAGAAACATAATAAAATAGCTCAGTAAAATGAGAGGCAGAATCCGTGGTATTAGAGGTTCGGAATGGGCTTTATTCCAATGATCGATTATAATCGGTTGCTCCAAGTTCCATCACCACGGGGGTTCAGGAAGTGAAGTACATACTTTATTGACAAGAAGTGACTTTTATAGTACATACATTACAATGAAGCGAATGCAGTAGGCGTAACAATTGATAAGGAAAATGACGATTCATATGCGTAACCGAAAATGGGTGTAATAAGGAGTAAAAAGGAACATAATTGGTTATGATGTCACATATAGGTGGATCTATAAGATAATACTTGGCATAGATGCGCGCGCAGCAGCATGACGTGTAATTGACGTGCAACTAGGGGGTGAAGGGGACTTGACATTTAGCTCTACATGTGGAGACGAAAAGTCTGGGGGGTCAAGTCAACCTAATCCCAAATCATATCTAACATCCTATGTTTAAAGAACTATGTTATCCACAAAAGAAGGACTCTCGGACAGAATCTATTCTATACTGACTGTGCGTGCGTGTACAAGCGTCTAAGTGTCTATACTGAATGCGAGGGGGTAGTAATATTCCATGGTAACGGGGCTATGATTTACTTGCATGAGGACAGAGAAGCCGGGCCTTTGCTCGGTCGCTGGAAGAATGTTTACTTAGACTGCTAGACAGGAATGCATCGGCTAAGGAGTGAAGCAGATAATTCGAAGGTGAAATACAGTTCTTGGCAGAGAATAGGCTGATGTCAGGCTTCGTGAGCCGCGCAGGGAATGAGACAAAGTTCATGGTCACAGATGCAGGCTCAGACTCGAGTTTTCAGAGGCAGAAGGCAAGAGGAGTTTGATGACAGAATCAGGGCCTACTTGCCTGGACTGTAAAATGGCATAAGTGAACCATATAAAGCCGGTGGCTTTTCGTACTTAGGAATGGAATATCCGGCCTATTCATGGCGGATCTGACAGAGGGCATGTTGACGGTGGACGCACATGTATTTGCGTCTTCATAACTGGAACTGGAGGGAACATACATGTACTTGTAACATGCACATAGAACCGTTGGGGTCCAAGATAGGGGACATAACTGACCAGAAAAATCCATATTTCCACACCTCCATGGCTATCTTGCTGCTCCTGCCCTGTCCCCTTGCCCCCAGCCCTCTGTTTACATGTGCAGACCCCTACTCCCTCCCTTCTGGCTTGTCTGTTCCATTGTAATGCCCCTGATCCATCCCTCCTGCCCTTTATGGTCTGTTATGCTGCAGCTTTCTCTCCTGTCTGTCCATTATGGTCCTGCCTCTTGCCCCTCTGTTCTCTGTTGTCCATGTGCATGGTCCTGTCCCCTCCCTCTTGCTTTCTATGGATTGTTGTGCTGCACTCCCGTCCCGCATGCCCTGTGTGGTGTATTGTGCTGCTGCAAACCCTGATGCCTGCCCTGCAGGGTCAGTTTGGTGCACCTCTCCATGTCCCTCCTGTCCTCTGTTATCCAAGTCCATGTCCCTACCCCATTTCCTTCCATGATCCAATGTAAAATACTTGCGAACATTTTGAACTTGGTAAGAGGGAGATTTTGAAAAAAAACTGGGGTATTGATTTTCCCCTTTGAGTTACATTGAAAAACAGGAGATTGTAGACAGGAGACAGATAAAATAAAGCCCATTTGAGCTTAAAAACATTGGACGTTTCCTGGCTGAATCGGGTCTGTTGGCATGTATGGTTGTACTACCATTGCCTCTTCCTTCTGCCCACAGTGGTCTATTACATTGCCACAGCCTCTCTTGCAAGTCCTGTATTGTTGGTTTGTTGCCCCTGCCCCCTTTTCCACTGCCCTCCATAGTCTGTTGTGCTGCCACGGCCCTTCCTGCCTGCTCAGTGTGGTTAAATTGTTGCCTTTGCACCCTCCTACCTGCCTTCAATTTTCAGAGTCCGTGCCCCTGGCCTCTGCCTCTCAACAGTATCCTAATGAACAACTAGATTGCTAACATTCTATATTTATTACAAAAGTGTGGAACGCCTGACGTCATCTTGATGTAATCAAAACTGTAATACCTAGAGCATTTCCTTTAGAAATTACATATATGAGAGGGTCTTATTGGCATCAAAATTATGGTTAGTGCTCTAAAAGACTAAAATGAGGACATATTTTCTGAGTTTTCAAATAGCGAGAAAGCACTTTTAAATTATTTGTTACCTTTTATGTTTTTTTATCCAGTTGACCACTTGATTAAATGTTGCACTTAGGGGAGAGGATGTGGTGTTACTTCCAGAACTGCAGACTTTGCAACTGGGGAACCAGGTTGGAGTTTCTGCTTCAGCTCGACATTCTGTGATTCTGGTCAAATCACTTAGTCTCCCCATGTCTACAACCAAAATGAATTTGTTCTTGTGTGATGTAACCAATGCTCATGTAAAGCACTCCAATACCTGACAAGTCTGCACTATATAACACTGCAAAAACACAAAATAATAAGTGTTTTGCACACTTCTGTCATTGGGCTATATTTGGGCTACATCTGGGCTCTTTTGTCTCCGGTGGCCATCTTGGGAGATTTATTTGTAATGAAGTTTCCTAATTTCCTCATGTACTGCAGTCTCCTCAGTAGGAAATGCTTTCATTTTTTTACTTTGATTCCATCATGAAGGTATTCAGATATGTCACACATTTGCCATAAATTCTGAATGTTAGCACTCTAGTTGCTCATTAGATCACTGTAGTAAAACTACTGTTCACCATGGAAGTCTGCTCCTGGTATTAAAAGTGCATGTTTCAGTCTGCATGTCAGAATTTTTTAATGAAATAGAAGGGGATTTGAGAAGTCACTCAAAATGTGCCCTCATTTCCTTTCTTCAGCATTAATCATAATTTCTATGGCAAAATGAACCCCCTCATTGTGTTCCTTTTTAAATTAAATGTTTTAAGTGTTACCAGTTTATTCCAATCAAGATGGCTTCAGGTGTGCCATACTTTTGTCATAATGAAGACAGTAAGCGCTCTAGTTGTTTTTAAGAACACTCTGGGACATTCTGTCATTGGGCTATACTTGGGCTACATCTGGGTGATATTTGGGCTACATTTGGGCTCTTTTGTCTCTGGTGGCCATCTTGGCAGACTTATTTGTTATGAAGTTTCCTAATTTCCTCATTTACTGCAGTCTCCTCAGTAGGAAATACTTTCAGTTTTTTACTTTGATTCCAAAGGCATTCAGATGTGTCACACATTTGCCATAAATTCAGAATGTTTTCACTCTTTTTGCTCATTAGATCACTGTAGTAAAGCTACTGCTCACCAGGGAAAACTGCTGCTGGTATTGAAAGTGCATGTTTCAGTCTGCATGTCAGAATTGTTTAATGAAATAGAAGAGGATTTGAGAAGTCACTCAAAATGTGCCCTAATTTTTCTTTCTGCAGCACTAATCATACTTTTTATGGAAAAATGAACCCCCTCATTTTGTTCCTTTTTAAATTAAATGTTTTAAGAGTTACCACTTTAATCCAAGCAAGATGGCTTCAGGTGTGCCATACGTTTATCATAAGTAGGACTGTTAGCGCTCTAGTTGTTCTTTGGAACACTCTGGGAAGCTGCAGTAGAACACAAAGGAATCAAGTGACAGTCTCTGCCCTTGTTGGATGTACATGTTTTACTGAGAATGTCAGACTTCATTCTCACATGACTGAGAAAGATAATGTGAATTTACAGAAAATAAGCTCTCAGTTTAGCTTATAGATCACCTTCCAAACCTCTGTGGGAAAAGCATGAGAAAATATTTTTCTCTCAATCATGATATCCCAGCAGAAGGCTTTTTCACATGGTGAAATCACCTTAGAACATACCACAATTCCTAAAATGAGTATGGTACCATCAACAAATGATTTATAATGTAACTAAAGTCTTAAAACCTTCTATTAACTGCAATGCTTTTTAATGAGGTGCTATCATGTATATTGGTCCCAAGATGGCTGCCAACACTTCTTGGATGAAGTGCTGACAGCCAATCAGATCTCAGGATGAGATGTGTGGTTAGGCTCCGCCCACATATATATATGATTTTACTTTTGATTTTCTCAGGAACTACTGAACAGATTGACACCAGACCTGCAAAAGGCACATCCCTGACCTGAGGACTACCTCTCTGCCAAATTTCAAGTAATTCTGTTCAGCCGTTCGGGCTGTACCTTGGACTAAAGGTCCCTATGGAAAATTGCATGGGGAAAACACGTTTTGGGACCCCCTTTTTTCTCAGCCCCCGCTTGACGAATCCCCCCGAGACTTTCAGGGTAGGAGCGGACCGGGGCGCCCCACCTATTTTGAAAATTTCGCGAGGATTCGTCAACCGGCGCCAAAGTTATTCCAAATAGAATGTTGCGGATTTCCTATGGAAACACGGTCCTAACTATAACTATCTACTGGCGACCGCCAGTAGATAATATATATATATATATATATATATATATATATGTATATATGTAAAACACAGTTCAAGGATGCTGCGCACTCCAGCCATTTATTCAAGTTAATTTAGTTTGTCAATATCTCAAAACACAATCAACTGACAAATGTGTTTCAGCCTTCTGGCCTTCGTCAATGTCAGTTATTCCCTGCATAGACACTCTATTTAACCATCAGTATTCTCATTGGTTAACGGCAGGGACTAGAAACATAAACGTAAAAAAGGGGACTTGTGAATTCAGTCATTCGTTTAGAAAGGGTGGCGGCCATTTTAACACTATACAGTTATAATTCTAGGGGGCTTCATTCTTGACGTATTTGCTTTTTCCAACATTAAGTCCATATATCAGTCAATTAAAGTCAAGGCAGATTCATCAACATATGTTCTAAATGACGTCATTGAATTAATGTTAGCCCTCATAGTCACTGCAAAATTCAATAATATTAAACTCATATTTGAGTGGGCTTTCCTTATCTTTGTCTTATAGTTGTTATATATTTATTCCATATATAATACATGTGAAACTTCAAGATGCTCTGTATGAGCCTTCTCTGGACATCGTGACTTCCCCCCGGGCATTCAGTCTGTGGCCCCTGGACCCATTCTTCCCAACTGACTATTTTCTCGGTATGGTTCACTCTACATTCTAATCACCTATTGTTGTCTCTATCCAATAAAGGACCTCAGTTCCTCTTCCTGGTTTAACCCCCATGGTGTTCTGGTGCGGAGATCCACTATGAGGTTGGCCTCAAGTTGCCTAAGGATTTTGACTCTATCACCTACTCTCTCTGCTGCTGGAATCTGATCAATGCAGTAGTACATTAATCTGTCACTTCTGGCCTCGTGCATTCTTGAAAAGTGCCTCGCCACAGGGTATGTCTTGTCCCTGTTGGTTATTGCCCTTTTGTGTTCAAGAATGCGCTTTTTCGCCGGGTGTATTGTACTCCCGATGTACTGTACCCGCAGGGGCAGGTTAAACAGTACACCACGAAGTTGGAGTTACAGTTCAACAACTTGTCAATGGGCCTTCTCTCCTTCCTCCCCGGCACTGCATAGTCTTTCATTTTCTTGCAGTTCTTGCACGCCTTGCAAGTTGAGCAGGGCAAAAACCCTGTAATCATGGGCTTCACACTGGGTTTGTCCTGGAAATGGATCAGCACCAGGATATCCTTCAAGGAGAAGCTCTTTCCAAAGGTGATATCTGGACTGTTTGGGATTAATTTCCCAATGACGCCATCCGTTTGGAGGATATTCCAATTATTCTGAATTAGGCCTCTAATCTTCTGTGCCTCTGCCGAGAAGGTCATAATCAGTCTCACCTTAGATTGAGCACCTTCTGTTTCTTTACTGCTGGCTTGCCTGCATGTAAGCAATTCCTGTCTATTCTAGCTACTGACCTTTTCCACCGCTTCCTGTAATACCTTGTTTTTGTATCACCGTTTAGCACATCTCTTTAGAGACTCTTTCACGGCCTCCTGAAAGTCATCTGGGCGAAAACAATTTCGTTTGAGTCTCAGCAACTCCCGTACGGTATTCTGTTAATCAAATTATGGGGGTGCTGGCTCCAAGATTGTATAACTGTGTTCCCTGCCATGGGTTTACGATAGAGCTTCGTGCAGAGTTTATTATCTGCAACGAAGACTAGCAAATCTACAAAAGTTGATCGTGTTTGCAGAAATTGACAAAATAATTTAACTTGAATAAATGGCTGGAGTGCATAGCATCCTTGAACTGTGTTTTACGTGAATACGCAAGTTTCGTCCTCGTGGCTGTGGCACCCGCTGTGTTGAAAGCGGGGAAATTGACGAGCACCGTAACGAAAAAATATATATATATATATATTTATGTTATATTACATTATTAATATAAATTAATAATTGTCCTGCCTTCTACTTTTACGCCGCACATCCGAGCAAAGCAGATATCGGGGGGTCAGGAGGAGGGGTGGTCCCCTAGGTCCAGCATAGCTCCTGTCAATATTAAAGCCCCGATAACAAAAAAGAACGTGAAGAGGGGTAGGAAGTGTGGGGGGGGCGGCGCAGGGGCCGACAAAAGTGAAATTGGCTGACAAAAATATCAACTCTCCCTCCGAAGGCAAATCTGTCACTTATAATAGTGTAATTCAGAAGAAAGGAGGTATCATCTCCGTTACAGAACTTGAGAATAGTTCCACCTTCCAGTATTGGGAAGTTAAGGGCAGAGGCATTAAAGCAGGCAAAGTCAAGGGTAACACAGATTTAAGTATAAGGTTTACCCCCTCTCAGAGGTCTTATTTTAAAATTCAACCACAGGTGCTAGACGTGGCAGCACAGGGGGAGACTCTCAGGAAGAGTTCCGGGCAGTGGAAGTTGGAGCCTTCCTAAGAGGATAGGGAGGTGATGGAGGCAGCAGGCATCCCCCACTCTGCTATACAAAATTTATCTATGAACAAACTGACAATTTCAGGATCGGATCAGCTTTAACTACGACCTCGGGCGAGGGTAATGGTTACGCCGGAGGAGAAAGTCTTTCCTGTGAAAGAATGGAGGCCAGTGGTAACGGTGGGGAGGGGAACATTTCCAACGACCAGGGTACGGTGGGGTCCTCTCTGGCATCTCTAGAGGTGCTTTTTTTATACTCTCTCAGCAGATATTAGAAAGGGCTTTTTGGTTTCCGAGGTAAATCAAGGGGAGATCAGGCTCTTTTGCGAGTCACTTGAGAAAAAAGTTGATCTCCTAAATTCAAAGACTGTGGCTTTAGGAAGCTCAGTGGGAGAGCTCAGGGACAACTTGGGAGCAACCAAAGCAGATATATCGATGCTTAAGAGGGAAGAGGCTGTGCTCCAGGATAGACTTGAGATGCTGGAAAACAACTCTCGGCGCAATAATCTTTGTCTTCTGAAAGTTCATGAGGGAAAGGAGGGGGAAGATCTCAAGGCCTTAATTGTGACCCTAATAAAGGAATTGGTACAGATCGAAGAATCTGAGGAGGACTTGATGAAGGACATACAAAGGATCCACAGGGACCCCTTCAGGAAACACCCGAACAGGCCTAAGCCAGGGAAAATTTTAATAAACTTTCTTACATTTTCTCTGAAAGAAACAATTTTGAACTGTGCCTTAAAACAAAAATCTTTGAAACCCAGAGACTTTGCTTTTGAAATCCGCTCCGATCTGGCACACGCTACTTTGGACAGACAGTGGGAACTGGGCAGGAAAACGGACAATTTTAAAAAACTTGGCGGGGTTGCTCAGCTAAAATTTCCTGCACAATAATAATAAGATGTACAATCTTAAAACAGTGCAGGAGGGGGATGAGCTGCTGGAAAACTTAGCTAAAGCCCCCAAATAGCTCAGTTATGTTGTTATGCATACACCTTCATCACAGTTCTCTTTGGGTTCTGGGGAAAGGTTGAATTCAACTTTAAGATTTATGAATTAAGAATCAAGATCTCTGAGACATCAGGTTTTAGAAAGACGGGTATGATGTTATCATATGCTAGGTATTCGGCCATATCGATACACATGGGTCACAGCATCAGAAGTACTTTGAGGAACTAGGGACAGAGTAGGTTGCCCCGGGAGGCAGAATTTGCACAGGGTGGGGAGCATAGGGTTTAAAAAAGAAAAAAATTCTCATTCACCTTTTTGTTCGGTTTATGTATGGATATTGCACTTTGTTTGGCATTGGCTTTCGGGGAGACCCGGCATACTTAAGGCCCCGTCGATTAAACCACCATGAGAACTCTGCAGTGCTTATCCTGGAATGTCAATGGCCTCCGAGTGAAGAAGAGGAGAGCAAAAATGTTACAATATCTCAAAGATTCCTCTGCTCAGATAATTATTAAAAAATGAAAGAGGAAATATGTGGAATCTTTAGGAAGGTCAGATGGATAGAACACTGTGTTAGTTCCAATCAGAGTGCTAATATTAGGGGGGTGGCCGTTTTGGTAAAAAAAACAAGCAAACAACCGGGTTTTAAACACGATAATAGACCCAGGTGGCAGGTGGGTCATTGTCAAGTTATCTGTTCCGAGCTCTTTCTTAACAGTGGTAGGCTATTATGGCCCTAACCAAGACGACCCCTCCACTTTGAAATCTATTTTCGCAAATTTGCTGGATTTCCCTGAACCAATTATCTTGGCTGGTGATTTTAATGTAGTTCTGAATCCTCAGACAGATAAGTCCACAAGCAGTAGGGCGAACTTTTTGTCTAAATCTAGGGCATATCTTCAGATGATGATGAGGCAGAATGAACTGTTGCGATATCTGGAGAGAAAGGTCGGGCTCCCAATTAGGCGTCTCTTTTTACAACCATAAATATAGACACAAATCAAGGATTGATTACATTCTGGTTAGTCATGATCTGAGAGGTAAAGTTAAAGATATTGGCTATCTGACTCCCCACTTATCAGACCATGCTATGGTATGGATGGATTTAATTGTGGCGGAGAAAGAACAATTAAGGGTGTGGACGTTTGATCGTTCTCTACTTTTGGATGAATCAGAAGCCAAATACTTGTCCCAGGAGACAGAGTCCTTATTTAACATAAACATCGGTTTGGCTGAGATCTCAGTAGTATGGGATGCTTTGAAGGCTTACCTAAGAGGTTTAGTCACAAGTAGCACATGTTATAAGAACAGGCAATACAAAGAGGAGGTAGCTCACATTGAGTGTGAAATGAAGACAGTAGAGTTGAGCCTGAATAGAGAGAATGACATTGTAAAACATCAGGTGTATCTGGTGAAACTGGGAACCCTGAAAGATTAACTAGAGTGTACTATCCAGACAAGGATTTCCAAAAAAAAAGGAGGCTTGTACATTTGCCCATTTTGAGTACGGGAGGGGGCTAGCAAACTCCTGGCTTGGAAAGCCAAGACTGACAGGGTTCGTAACATCATAAAACAGATTGACAATGAACACAATAACACATCAGTAGTTGCTGGTGAAGAGACTGGAGAAGCCTTCTTTGCCTTCTTCCAAAACCTATATAATGAAGACAATGTGGTAGACAGCAATCATGCTCGAGAGTGGTTAAGTGAGATTAAGCTCACCTCTCTAACTTCCTCCCAACGTGAAAACCTCAAGCTGGATATATCTCAGCAAGAGGTCAGGAAAGCTGTTTCAGCTCCTAACCGGGGTAAGGCTGCAGGGCCCGATGGGATTCCAGTGGAATTATACAGATTCCTGGGAGAAGCTATAATTCCGACTATGACAGCTCTATTCAACAAGATATTAGTTGAAGGGTTTAGACCTCCTGTTTCGAGGGGAGAAGCCACCATAACACTAATATTGAAGGCTGGGAAATCTCAGGTGAATTGTGGGTCATACAGACCCATTTCTCTTTTAAACACAGATTACAACATTTTCACTAGGATCTTAGCAGATAGGTTGGGCACGCTGGCGGGTGGATTGTTGCACATAGATCAAAAGGGTTTTTTGAGAGGCAGGAATCTTTTTGATCGGTGGTATTGATCTCGCTTCCACTTTTTCATCACCCCTTGCTGCAATGACACTCGACACCACCAAGGCTTTCGATAGGGTCAACTGGACCTATCTCTCGGCGGTGTTGGAGAAGTTTAACTTTGGGGAGAAATTCTGTAGAGTTATCCAGCTTATTTATAGTGATCTATCGACAAGACTCTTAGTCAATAGTAAATTGACCAACCCCTTCAAGATCACCAGGGGAACCAGACAGGGCTGCCCCCTCACCCCCTCACCCCCTCCTATTTGACATGTACATTAAGCCATTTGCTCAGCGTCTCAGGAAGGAGATGGGTATTGCATCATTCAAGTTCGGAGCATGGGATAGGAAGGTAGCCTTGTATGCGGATGACGTCTTGATTCTTACATCTGATCCAGATTCGTCCTTTCCTCATGTCACTAGGTTGGCACAAGATTTTGGGCGGGTTTCTGGCTTGAAGTCAATGTGGAGAAAACTGATATTATGTAGTGGAACCTGCCAGAGTGTCGATACCAGACCAAGAGTGATATACAACACTTGGGGATTAGGATTGTCCAAAATATAGATAATATTTCAGAGACTAATCTTGCAAATGTCTCCAAGGAGTGCCAGACACTCATGAAATCATGAACTCATCTCCCATTGACCATTATGGGTAAAATTAATTTGATTAAAATGGTTATATTACCAAAAATCACTTTTCTTTGTAATACTATTCCTTTGTATTTTGAAAAGCAGTCCATGAAGAAGAAAACAGTACCTGTCATAACAGTATATACTCAGGCCTAGAATATAGGTCTCTAATTCAACACAAAACTAAACTGGAACAGAGCGGAACAAAATAGATAACATAACACACCAAACAAAGGGATTAGATACACAAATATATATCTCTTATTTATTTTGTTTTTGGTCATACGATTATTTTCAGTTTTTACAAATACTAATAAGTCAATAAAAATATATATATTCACAAATCAGTCAAGAAAAACACATATATATATAAATAAATATATTGTTCAATGTCCCACGCGTGAATAGAATTCATGCATACAAACATTGATTCCAAACAGCATTCAAAACAACAATTTAGGTCAGAGTGGAAAAAACTATCCAATGGTACTCAGGTCGGTGGTAAGACTACTGTATCATCCAGGTGGGTATAGGTGATGCTATAGGAAACGGAAGGTCGGTAATTTTTTATTTTTTTTATTTTGAAAAGCAGGCC
Organism: Triturus cristatus; assembly: GCF_964204655.1. NCBI lineage: Eukaryota > Metazoa > Chordata > Amphibia > Caudata > Salamandridae > Triturus > Triturus cristatus. The sequence goes on along the minus strand of NC_140584.1, from coordinate 824,596,050 downwards.
ATTAAAAAACTTCAGCAAGCTATCATTTCATTTGTGTGGGCTTATAAAGCCACACGAATATCTTGGAAGAAGCTAAGGCGTAGGAGAGAGAAAGGCGGCCATACACTTCCGGATCTCCAATACTACGCCTGGGCCTTTCAGCTAACACACTCTAGAATGCTGCTAAAATCCCCAGATTCGTCGGAGAGGGGGGTCATGTTTTCGGCTATGTTTGATGGAGTGGGGTTGTCACATGAGGGGTTTCTTTGTAAGTATGGAGACCAAAGGTTTTTCAAGAAGATCCGGCTTAAAGTCCTTTTGGGTATGGCTCGTATATGGGCCAGAATTAAGCAATGTACTGGCTTAAACTACTTCTCAAGTTTGGCTCCTCTGTGGGACTCCCCGGGGGCTCCAGACTGCTTGAAAGATAAACTGACAGCCCCACTCAAAACAGGTAGGCTTTTGGTGTGGGGCGACTTGGCCACCGATGGTTCACTTATGCCTTGGGTGATACTCGATAATAAGTTAGAGGAGGGCATTTCCAGGTTTAAATATTTGCAATTGCAGAGTTGGTTCCAGACTCTGAAAATACCTATTGGTAAAGAGAATACTTTAGAGGAGCAACTGGTATCAAGGCAGGTGGGGAAGAAAGGTGTCCTTTTTCTACTGGGCCATAGAGGACGTCATTGACGGCGATTTTAAATTAGCTGAGGAATTGTGGGGAGCTTCTATACCAGGTGAAGACTGGGAAGAGCTGTGGCAAACTTCCATTAACACCTTGTTTACAGTTGTAAAGCCAGCCCTTGTCCTGATTATCTTTGGCATAGCCAGTAAAGTCACTGGCCTTGCTAGGGGTTTTTTATTTTACGCAATCCTACTGGCCAGAAGAGAAATATGCAGGAGATGGGTAGAGGTTACACCTCCTGCTCACTCAGATTGGCTGTCCTCCTTATACAAGACCTCTAAAATGGATTTGGTTAGTCTGCAGGATAGTAGAAAGAAAGCATTATGGGATTGTTTGCTTAATTGGTCTCCTTCCTAGTTTTTGGACGAGTTTATTTAGTTATTCAGGGGTTTAAGTTGTTGAGCAATTAATTTGAAAATTAAGTCTTGGATCCTATGATTATGCCTCTCTGGAAGCTCTCCGACTGTGCTGGCCTTGCCTTCCCCCCAGTTCCTACATCCTGCAGGCCAATATTTCACAGTTTCGGTTACGATCAGAAGAGAGTGCGACCACCCTTTCCTTTAAAAAGAGAGGTCAGCGACATTCCGTAGGTTTTTATTATATACCGGTAGGTGGGTGGTATCTTTTGGGCCTCATCTCCATTGCCTACGTCTCTTGAAGAAGAGGTCGGAGGCGATTCAGGCTTAAAACAAAATATATATTAATATAAATTAAAATGATTGGAAAAGCCACCAGCACAAGCATACAAGAAGCTAACACACCTGTCTAAATTGTGTTTCAAAATCATTGAGCGATTCTTCGCAGAATGAAGTCCTAATATTTCACACAACCTCTGATATCAGATGCAGCATTTTATTCCATTAAGAATGGATTTTTTATTTGCCCTTTAGTAAATTACCCCGTAATCCAGATGAAAGATTTTATTCTAGGCCAGTGAAAATAAATGTGACTACTTAATTACATTTACAGTGCAAAGATCAAACACTACGTAAGACCTGCAGAGCAGTCTAAGAAATCTCTTCTTAATGCCTCACGGATTCCATTCTACAGTCCCTATACAGATGAAACCTTCTGTACTCATACTCACAATCTAATCAGAGTTTAGTTCATTGCTCTAATTTAACCCTTTCTGATTATTCTCCGATTATGTATTTTTGTTTGTATCTTGTATACTTGAAAAGACAATATGGCATAGACCACATGCACAGATCAGCCATGAGTAATAATCTATAAAACTTTGTACAATTGCATATGTACTGTTTAACACAACCATGATACACATTCAATTATCTGTTTGCAATTGGCCTTTATTCTTTGGAGCATAGCTGTTATTGTATATATAATAGATAGCCTACTTGTGGCTTTGGACTTTTAGAAACAATGTATCTGATTTTGAAATGAAGTTTATTTTTCATTTATTTGTAACTTATGTATATGTAGAATATTAAATGCCGGAGCCCATTGTGTTTCAAAGTATTAAAGTACAGTATTTAGATTAAAAAAAAAAATTAGAGAGACCCCTGACACCACTGTTAAATTCCTCTGGGTACTATTCTTATCTCAATAGCTACACTCCTCATACATACCAAACCTAAACCCATACAACCATATACCACTAAAGATTCAGAAACAATACATGGCTTTAATTTCTTTTTTTGAACACAATATAAATAATTTCCACATTTAAAATTTTTGTGTATAAAGATGACCTCATTAAAAGTACAACATATATATATATATATAATATAGGGGAAATCAAATCCAATCCAATCCTAAAAGCTTTTTTCCACGTGTTAGGTCATAAAAGTACATAAAAATAAATCTAAAACAATTCCATAAGACATCAGATAAAATATGATACACGCCCAGATGGATAGATGAATACAATTACCTTAAAAACACTATGTACAATATAAAAATACAGTAAAAATTGTTATGATAATAACTTTGTAATTGTACCATAATGCAAGCTACAGATTTCAAGGCAAAGTAGTTTTAGGAAAGGCAGTTGATTCCACAGATTTCAAGCAAAGTAGTTTTAGGAAAGGCAGTTGATTCCACGTGATATACGTTACAGCATAACATTATCTCTTTTGATCTAAAGCTTAATCAAGGAAATGTGCTCTTATTGCCCACACCCACCCCAGATATTTCGCTATTGCTACAGCAATCACCTCTGTTGTGTCGGTTCTTAGGATTCTCTAAGCTTCACTTGACCTGCTTGTTCCCTGTTTGCAAATTGGTGACTACCAGACACGATGTGGGGCGTTGTATCCAGCACATACAAACAGTAAATGGGCCATTGATTCTTTACTATGCTGGCATACAGCACACAAGTCATCGCTAGGTTTGGTCCATCTAATAGTAAAGACTCTTAGTGGCAATGTACCCACCCTAAACTGGAAATATAATTTTCGCTCATGGGGCTCTGTAATAAAATCCCAATATTGTTCCAGCCTGGGAATAGGTTTACAGTCCAGGAGTAACCATGTTAGAGAAGAGAACTCACAACTTCTCAGTGTATTATTCTGGACCATTTCCCAATACTTGGCTTTCAAAATCATTTTTGGGGGAAAAGTAGAGTTTTTGGGATCCACCCACAGTGTATTCATACCGATACTCGATAGGATATCTCTAAGCTCCCTCAACCATTTTATTTGGTTTGATATATCTGCCCTTATTATGTCTAGGAAACCAGCTGCGTACCCTGCAAGCTCTGGGGTAGACCAGAGACTACGCCAATACAAAAGGAGACATAGTTTAGCAGTATCTGCGATTGACTTCCTCCCAAGATCATTCAATAACAGGCGTATCGGGGTACTCTGTGGCAGGTTGGTAATTTTTCTAAAGAACTTATTTTTATGAGAGTATGAGCTTAGCTAAGTTCTTGTGCCCCCAAAGCTCAGCACCGTATTAGGCAGAGCTAATAACTTTCATGTTATAGATCTCGATTGCCGGGCTGATTGTCTTAGAGAATGAGGTGTTATATTCCTTGTGCAATACACGCGCCAGTTGTCGGTGTTTTAGGGATGCTATATCAACCTGGTGAGCCCAATTTGATCCCTCCTGGATATTTACCCCTAGATATGTAAACTCCTTAACTTGCTCTGGCAGGAGGTTGTTCATTTTAATGCCCCCCTTGAAGGCCCTATGCGGATTAAAGGCCATCATTTACGTTTTTGACACATTGACCTCCAGTCCACGCCTCGAGCAGAACTCCTCAAAAATTGTTAAAGCTCTCTGGAGGCCACTCGGCATCTTGGAAATGATCACTGTGTCATCTGCGAACATTAGTATGGGTACTTTTTCACCTGCTAGTGTCGGGGCATCCGTGGAGGTAGATCTCATACAATTCACTATTCCATTAATGTATAAAGAAAATAGTGTCGGGGCCATCACCCATTCTTGGCGAACTCCCTTCTCTACAGGGATAAATTCCGTTATTTCGCCCTGCGTACCTCGAATTTTAGCCCTGTTGCCCTCGTGCATCCTAATAATGAGTGTCAACAGGTCTGATGGTAACCCCATTTCCTGTAATGTCCTCCATGTTTTAGCTTGTGGTACAAGATCAAATGCTGACCTAAGGTCAATGAAAACGGCATACAAACTGCCCTCACCCAGGGTTACTGTTTTCCAAAAAAGCAAGATAAACCGAAATACTTGGTCAATAGTGCTAGTGAAAGCTCGGAACCCTGCTTGTAATGGCGATAGAATGCTAAACTCATCAATCCATTCTTGGACTTTGTTGAGCACCAACATCCCCATAACCTTTTGCAAAGAATCTATTAAGCTGATCGGCCTATAATTCCCTGGGCACAAATTGTCCCCTTTCTTAAAAACTGGTATAATTTCGGCTCCTTTCCAGGAGTCTGGGACCGGCGCACTCTGGGCTATGGCATTTGTCAATAGTCTAATATACAAACACCATCTATCCTTATCATAGAGGAATACATCCCCAGGTATTCCATCGGGACCTGGTGCCTTTTCAGCCAAAATAGATTTAAGTGCCACCTTAACATCCGCCTTGCTAAAGACTGCATCCTGGTAAAAATGTTTAGCGATACAGGGGAAATCATCTCAGACAGCACAACTAGTCTTTGTAAATAGACACATCTACCAATTGTGTCACAAGGTTTCTATGGATTCATTTAACATATACAGATCTCCAGTGCATTGCAAATCAGGTCTCAATACTTCGTCTAAGTGTTTCGGTGGACAATACCAATGACAACCACCTGAACAAGTGTCACTTCCCCCATATTCTATAATATGACACCAACAAATAATTTTTATAGATGTGATATGATAGAATATTGGGGAAGTGAAGAATTTTTATTCTTTATAAATGACATATGATAGAATATTGGGGAAGGGAAGAATTTAAATTTTTTATAGATGTCATATGATAGAATATTGGGAAAGTGATATTTAAATTGCTGTGAAGAAGGTGGTTGTCATTGGTATTGTCCATCGATGAAGTATTGAGGACACGATCTGCAATGCACTGGGGAGCCATATATATTGAATGAATTCATAGAAACCGTGGGGCTGATTAGGATGATGTCCGCCCGCCACCCTATCTGAAAATGGGACCGCCCGACTTGCTGTCAGTGGTCCTGTCAATGCAATTACAATGCGACCGCCTCCAAGGCGGTCGCAATGTGTATGTTTTGCATTGCGGCAGGTGCATAACACATATCCCTGCACTACATGGCAGGCACTATGAGGTGCCTGCCACATGGTGCAGGGATATGTAGGGTGGCACCATAGGTGCCCCCAACCTGCAAAACTAAGGGCCAGGGGGAAAGGGGCCTGCTACGGGCCCCCAATGTCCCTTTCTATCAGCCTTTTCATGGACAGTAAACCGCCATGAAACGACTGGCAGGGAGGAGGGACATCATAATCCCTATGGCGGTGCATGGCAAGCACCGCCACCATTGTAATCAATCAATCAGGGTAATTGTAAACGCGCTGCTCACCCGTGAGGGTCTCAAGGCGCTGAGGAGGGGGGATCCACAGATCTGTTTAGCGGAAGAGCCAGGTCTTGAGGGTCTTCCTGAAGGTGTTCAGGGAGAGAGCGTGTCTGATGTCTGCCGGTAGCTTGCTCCAGGTCTTGGCCGCAATGTGAGAGAAGGATCTTTCGCCTACTCTGGCTTTGTGGATGCGTGTAGTTTCGGCCAGTGTGAGGTTGGTAGATCAGAGGTTTCTTTTGGGTATGTGGAAGTTGATTATGTCATTGAGGTATTTGGGTCTGTTGTTGTGTAGGCAGTTGTAGGCGTGAGTGAGGATTTTGAAGGTGACTCTTTTCTCCACAGGGAGCCAGTGGAGTCTTTGTAGCTGTTGGCTGATGTGTTCATGCCGGGGGATGCCGAGGACGAGTCTGGCGGCGGTGTTCTGTATTGTCTGGAGTTTGCGGAGTAGGGGCTTGTTGATGCCGGCGTAGAGTGCGTTTCCATAGTCCAGTCTGCTAGTGATGAGTGCCTGGGTGACTGCCTTCCTTGACTCAGGGGGATCCATTTGAAGGTCTTGCGGAGGGTGTTGAAGCAGCTGGAGGTGACGGCGTTGACCTGTCGGTTCATGGTGAGTGATGAGTCGAGTACGATGCCAAGGTTTTTGGCGTGGTCTGAGTGGGTAGGTGGGCTTCCGAGGCCAGTTAGCCAACAGGTGCTGTCCGATGCTGACGAGGTGGTTCCAAGGATGAGGACTTCTATCTTCTCAGCGTTGAGTTTCAAGCAGCTGCTGGTCATCCAGACTGCAACATCTTGCATTCCTTTCTGGAAGTTGAGTTTGGCATCGGTGGGGTCTTTGGTTAGGGAGAGGATGAGCTGGGTGTCGTCAGCGTAGGATACGATGTTGAGGCCGTCTTGTTGGACGATGGCTGCGAGGGGGCAATGTAGATGTTGAAGAGGGTCAGGCTCAGCGATGACCCCTGTGGTGCTCCACAGGTGATTTTAGTGGGGTCGGAGAGGAAGGGGAGCAGTCTGATCCTTTGGCTTCTTCCGGTGAGGAATGAACGGATCCAGTCCAGGGCTGGTCCTTGTATGCCGGCGTCGTGTGTGCGGTGGGAGACAGTATCGAAGGCTGCTGATAGGTCGAGTAGGATGAGGGCTGAGGAGTGGCCTTGGTCCAGTAGGGTGCGCATGTCATCTGTGGCAGCGAGTAGGGTGGTCTTGGTGCTGTGGTTGCTTCGTAATACGGATTGGGATGGGTTGAGGATAGCGTTCTCTTCTATGAATTGTGTCAGTTCTCTGTTGACTGTTTTCTCTGCAACTTTGGCTGCGAAGGGGAGGAGCGAGATGGGACGGTAGTTCTTGAGGTCGGTGGGGTCAGCTGTGGGCTTCTTGAGCAAGGGCTTGATTTCTGTGCGCTTCCAGTCGTCTGGGAAGGTGCCTGTTTCAAAGGTGGTGTTGATGGTGCATTGTAGTTCGGGTGCAATGGCGGCTGCGACTCTGTGGTAGATGTGGGACGTGCAGGGGTCGTTGGGGGCCCCCAAGTGGATGCCTTTCATGGTCGCCGTGGTGTCTTCAGTCGTGATCGGTGTCCAGTTGGAGATGGAGGGCTGGCTGGAGTCTCTCGGGGGCGGGGACCGGCTGTGACGTCTGGAGGATGGTCAACAAAGTTGTCGTAGAGGTTTTTGATCTTGAGGTGGAAGTAGGTTCCAAGCTTGTCGCAGAGGTCTTGGGACGGAGTGATGTCTGTGACTTCACTGCGTGGGATGGTGAATTCCTGAATGACACTGAAGAGTTCCTTGGAGTTTGTGGGGTTGGCGAGGATTTTGTTGTGGATAAAATTCCTCTTGGTGGTTCTGATTTGGTTGTGGTAGTCCATCATGGCGTCTTTGTAGGTGGAGTAGTTTTCCGTTGTCTTGGTGTTTCTCCAGTTCTTCTCTAGGCGTCTGCAGGCACGCCTGGCTTCTTGGAGATCGGTGGTGAACCAGGTGGCTTTCCTGGAGCCCTGTTTGTTGGGGTTGCGTAGCGGGGCAAGCCCATCTGCGCAGTTGGAGATCCAAGTGTGGAGTCCTCTGGCTGCGCTGTTTGCATTGGATGCCCAGGTGTGGTTGTCTCGGGTGAAGGTGGCGTTAAGTTGCTTGTCGGTAACCTTGCTCAAGTTCCTTCGTGGTGGGCATGGGGCTGGTTTGGGTGCCTTGGATTTGTCGACGACGAAGTGTACGCAGTGGTGGTTGGTCCATGGCGGTTGCGTTGTGTGGTTGAATTTTTCTGCTGCGAAGATGGGGTTGAGGGTGTGTCCTGCTCTGTGGGTTGGTGTGGTGACGAGTTGTTTAAGTCCGATGTCGGCGAGGTTGTCACGAAGGGTGGTGGAGTTGAGGTCGCTGGGGCTGTCGAGGTGGAAATTCAGGTCTCCAGCGAGTATGTAGTTCGTCGAGGCGACGGCGTGGGGTGCGATGAAGTCAGTGATGATAGTGGTGAAGGGTGTCCAGGGGCCGGGGGTCTGTAGACAAGGGTTCCTCAGAGTGTGGTTTTGGGGCTGGTCTGGAAGTGCAGGTGTTCGGCGGAGGGGAAGGTTTCGCTGGAGGTGGTGAGGCGGCGGGAGCTCTTATGACTCTTATTGTTTGGGTGGGTATTTACCACCTTGATAAATTGGAGGTCAAATCCGAGGTATCTGTACCTTTCTGGTTCTAATTTCAAACTGCTCCAGGGTACCGAAGAGCTTTTTGGAACCCAGTTGCGGATTCTGCAAGTTCGTTAACTTGTTCTAGCTCTGAAAACATTTTTAAATGTGATTTTTTTTTATTTTGTTCAAAAGAAGAAATTAAAGCCATGTATTTTTTCTAAATCTTCAGTGGCATATGGTTGTGTGAGTTTATGTTTGGTATGTATGAGGAATGTGAATATTGAAATAAGAAGGGTACCCTGAGGAATTCAACACTTTCTGATTGGGAGAACCTTAGCCCCTTAGTGCGAGTGGTCGCTCTCATTTTTTAACACTATAGTATTATTTCTGAACCTGGCGTGGTTTTTAGGTGGCTGCTTGGATGACACCTGGCCACTTTAAATAAGCACTGCTTACTTTCTCTGAGAGCACTACGTCTATTGTTCACTATGCAGTCCCAGTGAGTCAACTCAACTTGCTATGTACGGCAGCAGCTTTGGCACCAATTTTCTATGAGAGTGCGACTGCAGGGGGCACCGTTTCTAGTTTAAGTGTTGTAGAATTTTGTCATAGTACGTCTGTACAGCTGCAGTGGGTGCCCTTATTATATCTTGCTAGTCGATTGCTATGAGGTGTAGTGTCTCCTACTAATGGGCTGGTAGATTCCTCTTACCTGTAGTAGCTGTAGCTCACCGGCTCCTTTGGAAGTTGTGTTACAGAGCCCTTCCTATTGTCTCCTTAATAAGCATGGTAGGCTGCCCTTTCTCTGCCTATTCTTTCCTTCCTCTTTTAAATCAGATTGTGGAAGGGAATAAGTACTGTAACCTAGTTCTTATGAGCATAGCCTTTACTGCTTCCTTGCACTGCAGGGCTGTATTCCATTTATTTTCTGCCGGGCAAGTTATTAGTCTACGATGTAAGGACCCACAGCCAATATATAAGATGCTTCTTGTCTGCCTAATTAGCCTGTACTAGATTGGTGATTGTAGCCATGGGGAAGCATTTACATAAAACTCGCCATGGATCTCCTGAAATGTTCCTTCACAGTGTTCGTGAGGGAGGTTCTCCATCTAGGAGTAAGAGAGATTTCCACAAGATAGTAAAGTCCCTATCGGAGGCCTATGATTGACATCGTAGAAGGAGTTCCCTGTTGCAGGTTTCTTCAACTGCTTTGGCTGGTTCCTATTGGTCAGATTCTTCTCCCTTGTCAATATCTCCCTACTATGATGAAGAGGAACTTGGATTTCCATCTGATACCATCGCTGGGGGTAATTATGTGCTTGAGGAGGATTTGCAGCCAGTTATATCTTACCTCTCTTCAAACATCAAATTATCGATTGACAATCAACCAACTGCCAGTGCAGAATGGTTTAGACAATTCCAGAGGCCTACTTTTACTAAGGTTCTGGTAATTCCAGCTATCTAAAACCAGGAGTGGAAGGATCTAAATAGGGTTATGGTACCCAGTTTACAGGCAGGATATATCAACTGGGTAAGGTAGAGATTGACTTGACTTACTCCAGACTCTTACATTGAACTCTCTCCTAGCAAACTTGACTGAGAAGCCTTCTTTGATTACAGAGTATAACACACTGGCAGACCCAGTGGATAAGAAGATGGTAGTGCCATTAAAGAGAGCACATGCAGGACACAGGTTTGCGTTAAGTTATGAGATATATTCAGTCTTTGCATCCCAATCTTTAGTCAAGGATTTCCAAGCTTTGTCCTCATCTTTCCAGGAAGGTGAGGATATTTCACAACTGCTAGGTCGCATGAAAATACAGACCAAGTTCAGTTTGGATGTCATGTTCAACAACCTGAGGGCCTCTGCTATGGCTTCTGCTAGTTCTGTGACTGCTAGATTCCATTCCCACCTGAGAAGCTGGGCGGTAGAGGCGGCACAGATAAAGTGCATCCTAAGGATGCCACTTTCTGGTAATAAACGTTTTGGTGAGGAATTAGAGAAAGTACCAAAGAAATCATTCAAGGGCCAAAAGCCCACACAACCCTTCCGTAACAGGCAGAAGCATTGGGAAGGGGGCAGGCAAAAACCTGACCACAGTAGATAAAGAACAACTGACTTTCACCAGAAGAGGGCCCAATTTTAGCCTAAGGGATCACAAGCAGGAGATTTATCGGATAGAATAGTATTTGTAGAGCGCACTAATACCCATAGGTGTAAAGGCGCTATCCCTGACCAAAGGAATAAACTGAAGCAGCGGAAGAGGAGCGGCCCAAGAAGTAGGTACTAAGATGTGAAGAGCCAAGTTTTCAGGTGTGTTTTTTAAGGCCATAAAATAGTTCACATCTGAAATATAGGTAGGTAGGGCATTCCATAGTTTGGCGACTGCTACCGAGAAAGAGCAACCACCCCATCTAGTCTTGCGAGTTCGGAGGATCCTCAGTTTATTGCAAGAAGAAGATCTCAGTGTCCTCTCCAGAATGTACCATTGAAAGAGCGTATTCAGGTGAGAGGAGCCCTTATGAACCAGGACCTTAAAAACCAGGCACAAGCCTTCAAAACAATGCATTTTCTGACAGGAAGCCAGTGTAGGGAATGAATGCTGCTTGGTAATGCTCAGAATGAGATAAGCTGCTACATTCTGTACCAAAGGAGATGATGGACGGAGCGTTTGAGCTAATCAAACACTCACCCCCAGTCAACTGATCTGGGTTTAATCCATCATCATTCTTTAGCTCACTCCACCAACCCAGTTCAGACATGACCATCTGCAAATCAGTCTGACCCTGTGCCTCATGGGAACAGTCCAGCCGGAACTGCTAAGCCATGTCTTCCCTGGACCGGAAACAAGCATCCTGGGACCGGTTTCAGGTTCATAACCCTCATCAGCCAAGCTATCTTGAATCCAGTGGCAAAGTGAGCAAGGGACCCACGTCTGGGCATACCCTGCCAACTTAGGGCAAACAAAGCGATACCAAAGGGGATGATGGACGGAGCGTTTGAGCTAATCAAACACTCACCCCCAGTCAACTGATCTGGGTTTAATCCATCATCATTCTTTAGCTCACTCCACCACACCAGTTCAGACATGGCCATATGCACATCAGTCTGACCCTGTGCCTCATGGGAACAGTCCAGCCGGAACTGCCAAGCCATGTCTTTCCTGGACCGGAAACAAGCATCCTAGGACCGGTTTCAGGTTCATAACCCTCATCAGCCAGGCTATCTTGAATCCAATGGCAAAGTGAGCAAGGGACCCACGTCTGGGCATTCCCTGCCAACTTAGGGCGAACAAAGCGATACCAAAGGTGATGATAGACGGAGCGTTTGAGCTAATCAAACTATCCTGACTGAAGAGGGATGAAACCCCGTAACCGGTCCTAGGATGCTTGTTTCCAGTCCAGGGAGGACCTGGCTTGGCAGTTCGGGCTGGACTGTTCCCACGAGGCACAGGGTCAAGACTGATTTGCATATGGCTGGGTTCAAACTGGAACAGCATGGTGAGCAAAAAACCAATGGATTTAGGCCCAGATCTCTGTACTGGGGTGAATGTATGACATTGTTCTGCATTCTGTCTATCAATTGTTGTTTTTGCATTTGCCACATTCTGCACAACCTGAAGTTTGTTCAGGGAGGAACTATTAATGTTCAGATACAAAGTGTTGCAGTAGTCCAGCTGTGAGGTAACCAGAGCAATGATGACTGACTGGTGCAATTCCGATGGAATGTAGGGAATAACCTTTTTCAGGGTCCTCATGATATACAAGCAAGTGCTGACAGTGCGACTGACCTGAGCATCAAAGCTCAAAGAGTCATCAAAGCTGACCCCCAGGTTTTTGGCTGACCTGACAAGAGAGAGGTCCACAGACATCTGCCCACCAAGTGCTTGACCAGATGGATTTTTGAGAACCAAACACAAGCACTTCAGTTTTGTCTGCATTAATCTTCAGGTAGTTGTCCTTCATCCAGCAGATGATGCTGGACATACACTGATTGAACCTCGCTGCCACGCACTGCAGGTCCTAAGAAATGGACATTATGATTTGCTTGTCATCAGCATAAGACAGCACTTAAAAATCAAGTGAATGCACCAGGTCAGCCAAAGGAGCACATAGAGATTGAAAAAGTTAGGGTTCAGAGATGAGCCCTGTGGTACCCCACAGAGAAGACTAAAGCCTTAGCATTGAAGCCTCCACAGCTGACAGTTTGAACGCTGTTGGACAGAATATAGTGGAGAAGCTGCAAGGCTGTCCCACAGACCCTCACTTGCTGCAGACTAGGCCTGGGCGGTAAATTCTGTTCTGCTTGCGGAATTTGGGTAATTTCGCGTTACGCGGAGAACGGGCAATTGCCCAAAGTTCTACGTTCTGCAGCTTTGCGGAATTTTTTGCTTGTTCGTGTTCTCAAAATGCGCGTTCGCAAGAATCTTCCCCCCGAGCATGCAAACAGCGTTCGCAAACAGTAAAAAAGCATCGCGAACAAGCAGATCCGCATGTTCGCGGAGTTTCTGCGTGCTCGCGGAGATTTTTTACTGTTTCGCGGAGCTTTGCGTAGCAAGACTACGCAAATTCAGCCCACACGCTGAACTATCTGTGTCGGAGAGACTGTATCGAATGCTGCCGAGAGGTCGTGCATTATCAAGATAGCCGCCCCACCCTGATCAACCTGGGCATGGATGCTGTTGGTGGCCACGATGAGGGCAGTTTCTGTGCTGTGACCAGCACGAAACCCATTCTGAGAGAGATCTAAAATCTCCTGTGTGTCAAAAAAATGTAATAGGCTCTTGATTGATAAATGTTTCCAAGATTTTTGCAGGCGCTGGAATAAGGAAATAGGGTGGAGTTTTTTTTATGTCATGGGGATCGTCGTTGGCCTTCTTAAGGAGTGGCGTGATAATCGCTTCCTGCCATATACCAGGATAAATTCCAGATTGGAGCGTACAGTTGAACACCTTGCATAGAAAATTGTCAATCGGATCTGGAGCAAGTTGAAATATGGAATGCGTACACAGGTCCGAGGGGGCTCCTGATTTTAAACTCAGCAGTAGATCCTTGGTTTGCTGAATGGAAATCTGGCGGTAGACATCAAGACGATTTTTCAGTAGGACAGTGAGCAGGTTTAACAAAGGAGATTTCCTCTACCACAGGTGGGTCCAGATCTCGAATGATGTTAAGAACCTTTTCTTGGAAATAAACTTCAACTTTGTTGCAAAACTCTTTATTTCACCATTCTTGTGACAAAGGGCTTCTCTAGTTCCAGCAGATTTGGAAGGCACAGTTTTCAAACAAGTGAGTTCTGCATATTGTCACTCAGGGAAATCTCTTCTTCAACCATTCCAGAGAATGGAGTATATTGGGGCAATCTTCTATACTGCCCGGGGCCTAGTCCTTCTTCCTGAAACCAGAAGAATCAAGTTGAGAAATCTGGTACAGGATTTACTTGAAAATTCAGACGCTTTCGGCGAGAGACTGGTTGTGAATCCAAGGGAATAATGGTAAGAGGCGTTCCTGATGTTACCGGTATAGACCTAAAGCTGAGAGGACCAGTGTCTTACATCCTTTCTCCCTTTTTGTCTTCCAGGCAGCAACTTTGAGCATAGTGCCTTGGGCTCATCTACAGCTAGGCCAGGTGGTTTGCCACAACTTGGCTCTCAAGAGTTACAAACAGCTAATCCCTGTGTCTGCTCCAGTTTGCCATGTCCTTCTTTGGTGGCTGACCCCTACACCCCTGGAGAGAGAGACTATCTTTGTGTACCCCAATCCAAAGATTATAACCATGGACGCTAGCAGTCTGGGTTTGGGGGCAGTGGTAGACAACCAGACATCACTGGGCCTCTGGATTCTGTCAAAGCAATTAAACTCATTTAATTGGAAGGACTTAATGGTGGTTTGGAAGGCTCTGCAGTTGTTTGCGATTCAACTAAGAGGGCAGTTGGTTGTTGTATGAATAGACAACCAGGTAGCAATGTCATACTTAAATTGCCAATTTGGGATAGGCTCTACTTCAATCAATCAAGTGACTTGCTAAGCACAACTACTCACCCGTAAGGGTCAGAAGGCACTGTACAGGGGGACTGCTGATCTGTTGAAGGGACTGTGGTTCAGTCGAAGGGCCAGGTCTTGAGGTCCTTCCTGAATTGAGGCAGTGACTGTGATTGCCTGAGGCCTTTGCTGCGAGATAGGAGAAGGATCTTCCTTTGGCTGTGGTCTTGCGGATATGTGGGACTGTGACTAGGGCCAGTTGGGCAGGGCGGAGGTCTCTGGAGGTACGTGGATGTGAGGCTGTGGTTGAGGTACGCAGGTCCCGCGTAGTGTAGGGTTTTGTAGGCGTATGTGAGGAGCTTGAAGGTGACTCTTTTGTTGACTGGGAGCCTTTCACCAAATCAGTTTGCTCACGTCATATGCTCTTGGGGGTAGAACAACCAAAGAGCATCAGAGCAATTCACTACAGGGGACAGTTTAATTATTTAGGCAGACTATCTGAGCCAAATGCTTCCATCCTCCCAGACTTTGTGCTGAGTTCTCTAGTGTTGCAAGAAATCTGCAAAAGCCGGGGAATCCCTGTAGTGGATCAGTTCCCTTTTTATCCCAACTCCTAGTTACCTCTATTTTTTGCGAGGTTCAAGGAGCAGTGGGCAGTGGGCTTGGACGCCTTGATGAGGCCTTGGCCTGCTGGTCTCCTGTATGCATTTTCTCTGATAGTCTTAATTCCAAGGGTTCTAGTGTGACTTTAGAAAGAACCAGCAGAGATGGCCCTGGTCCTTACTTTCTGGCTTAGGAGAGCATGGTTTCCCCTGCGCCGACTAGTGGCAGTAGATGAGGAATGGATTCTCCCACAAGTACCATACCCTCTGAGGTACCCTCTTTGTACTTTACAGACTTTAACCCGATTAGGACTATTGGTTTGGAGCATGAGAGGGAGAGTCTCTAAGTGAGGGTCCTTCGCTCTCTTCAAGCAGCTAGAAGGAAGTCTACCAAGAAGGCTTACGAGCATCATAAGCTTCGTTTGATGTTTGGTGTAGAGCAAGATCTCTTTCGCCAGTTCCAGCATCCATTCCTGATATATTTTAGTACCTCCAGCAGAGTTTTGAAAGGGAGTTGGCAGTCTCTACCCTAAGACTCCAATGGTTCTCAATTAAAATATTACGATTTCCATGGGATTATCTATCCAGGTAGAGCGGATGGCATCTAAATGATTTAACGAGAATGAACTGTTAAGACAGGGAATCCGTTCGCCTTTTCCTTCTTTGGGCCTCCCTCTAGTTCTTTCTCACCTACTTAGACACCCTTATGAACCTTTAGTGGAGGTATCCGAAATGTTTCTTACCCTAAAAGTGTTCTTGGTTGCAATTACTACTTTGAGGAGGTTAGGGAAACTAAATAATTTGGGCTGTTTTCATCCTTATTTAAGAGTTTTCGATGACAGGATCTCTTTGTATCCAACATTTTCGCCTAAAGTCAATTCCACCTTCCAAAGAGACCAGGAGATAATACTTCCTGCATTACAACAGACCAAGAATACCACAGATCTTTTGCTACATCTCTTAGACTTAGTAAGAGCCCTTAGGATCTACTTCTCAAGAACAGCACAATAAAGAATTTCTGTTAATTTTGTCCCTATAAATAGAGGAGAGAAGCAGCTGGCAGGGTTTCCCATCTGAGACATATGCAAGGTTACAACTAGTATCTTTTCTTCAACCTTTGCATCACATTACAAACGCAATGTCGCTCAGGGTTCTGAGTTATCCTTTGGTTCTCAGTTAATTGTATGATTAATATCTATTTAGGTATACTATACTTCTTTTGATTTCTGTTGACACATAATGGTGGTTGTTTCTGTTTGTTACTGAAATTGAGTATTGTGCAAAGAGTGATTACAGCGCAAACTCTGAAAGAGATGAATACAGGGGCAAAATGATAGTAAATTAAACTAAGTAGTATACAGTTGCAAGTAGTCTTTTTTGGGGCTGATGAAGAGGTTGTTGCTTTGGCAGACCTCACATAGTGAGGAATAGGATGAGGGTGGAAGAAGAGAGGTAATGCATGAATTAATTACCGGTAATCTTCATTACTCTGATTCTTCCTAATTCGTCCTGTTACTTACGACATCCCCCCCCAATACTCTGTTCTTTCATCCGTCTTCCTTTTGGACTTGATGAAAAACTGGAACGGGGTGGGGTGAGGGAGGGATTTATGGATAGGCCTTTGACCTCTAATAAACATAGAATAGTTTGACAGTGATTGTCTCAATGGAATGAATGGGCACCTTCACTCACATATAAAGTAATTGTGAAGTGAGGAAGAATTGGAGTAATGAAGATAAGTAAAACAGGCATTCCATTGCAAGTCGAGGAGGCCAATGTTGGGTGCCACATAAGAAGTGGCAAAGGGAAAGCAGCGTGCCCAGGCCTTCAGCTGAGGAAACACAACAGATGCTTCTTACACACTGTATAACAGTCAGTCAGTCAAAACCACTTTAATTGATTAATTAAAATCATAAAAGTACATCACAATAATTCATACACATAATTAAATACATTATAAAATACAATATAATAAACAATTCCTATAGAGATCATCCAGAATAATGAATAAAACATTGGGATCATGGACCAGGCTGGGCATCAAGTTTTTTCCTTGTCCGCACCGCAGCAGTCAAGAAACTAGCAGTATTAAAAATAGTCCATGGGCAATCTAGTAGTTGCAAATACATCAAAGCAGGTTTAACCTGATAAAAACCTTTCCCATAGAACAGTGGTAAAATGTACTTCTTTCTACTTGCTACATAATAATTACAAAATAGAATAAAGTGCGCAGTGTCTTGAATAGAACTATCATCGCATTTACAAAGAGCAGCATCCTCAGGTTTACTCCAACCCTGAAAACTCCCTAAATTAAAATGTATCAGATTAAAACGGAACCTGGTCAACAACCACTGGTGATAATGATTCGTAACCAACTTGAGATAAGGCTCAATCTGGGGAGAGATTAATAATAAAAAGAGGGCCCTTACCGACACTTTGTTTAGTTCCACTCCCTCCCGCTCTTGAGACCTTAGGTTCAGAAACTGAGCCTTAACCCAAGCGATATCACCCTTGGTGATCACATCCGGGTTCTCGTAAATCTCTGGGCGCCCTAGGTTATAAAACATCTTCTTAATGTACGAGAGCCAAGGGATATCGGACGCTCTATCTAGACCAGTACAATCTTTTAAAATTAATCGATTTAGGGAGAGTTCAGGGTTCAGCCATGTTTTCAGCCAGAATATTAAAGGGGCCAGGCTAATATGGTCAGACACGTTCCTGATGTTCTTGATGTATAGAGAAGGTAGGGGATGTTTGGGGGATGGAGAGCACTGATCGGAAAAATTTATTTTCTGCCGTCTGGACCTCCTCCGCTTTTCTATACCCCCAAATGGCAGCACCATAAGTCGCTATAGCCAAACATTTCGCCCTGTAGATCGCAAGGACTGCCTCGCAAGGTTTACCACCCAGACGTCGGGCAAAACTTAATATGGCAGAGGAGGCTCTACCAACACTGTTCTTCTTTGCTGTAAGCTGCGTGGTCCATGAACATCTGTCGTCAAACAGCACCCCCAGGTAGGTAAAAACCTTTACTTTTGTGACCTCGACTCCATTACAATAAAAAATTTTAACTTTATTTTTCCGAGAGCCCAGGGACATGACATGTGATTTGGAACTATTCACCACTAAATCTAGGGAACTCATGAACTCCCCAAAGGAGTTCAGTAGTCTCTGTAGTCCCAAAGGGGTACGAGCCAGTAGGACAGCGTCATCCGCGTACAGCAGAACAGGTAAAGTACTGTTCCCTATACGTGGAATGTCCAAACTGGCCTTGCCTAAAGTTAAATCTAGCCTGTTAATATATAACGTAAAAAGCAGAGGGGCCAGGATACAGCCCTGTCTAACCCCTCTGGCCGATTTAAAGTGGCGTGTGCATTTGCCCTCATGGGATACCCTTACTGCAGCATATAAATCTTGGTGCAATTCCGCTAAGAAATGAACCAAACAGGGGTCAATCTCCAAGTTCAGCAGGATCATCCACAGCTTCGATCTGTTCACCAGATCGAAAGCTGAGGATAGATCCATAAATTCCAAGTGTATAGGACCTTTAGTGGCTTTTGTGTACTTTTTAATTAACAGGTACAAATTAAGGCACTGCTCCATTGTACCTCTTCCAGATCTAAAACCATATTGAGTCTCTGCTAAAATCCCTCTCTCCATCACCCTGTCTGATGTTTTGTTCAGGATCACTTTGCCCAAAATTTTGACCGCTGAATCAATTAATGAGATGGGTCGGTAACAACTCGGGTCACCTCTCTCTCCCTTTTTAAAAACCAGTATGATAATTGATTTGGACCAGGACTCTGGAAACCCACTTACTACACTGGCATTAAAAACATTAGTTAGAATATTACTCCACAACTCAATATCTCCTTTATAGAGATCCAGTGGAACACCATCACGTCCCGGAGCCTTGTTGGAAGCAGAGTCTTTAATGGCCTTCCCCACGTCATGTTTATTAAATACCAAATGGTTAAGGGGGGGGGGGATGTTGCGGGAACCTTAAAAGTATCAAAACTCAAATTGCTAGCATAAATTCGTTCGAAATGGTCCAACCAATCCCCCTCTGGGATATTAATATCAAGAGGGGCACTATCCTCTCCCGTTAAAAGTGGGCTGTTAACTATATTCCAAAACTTTGCACTGTCCTTAAGGACCTCTACCGAGGATAAGGCATCCCAGGCCTCCTTTTTAAGTTTGTTTTTTCGTTTCTGGATGGTTAATTTATAGTCTTTCCTCAGAGCCGAGATTTGGGCCTTGTCCCGGGGTAGCTTTTTTAGAGCAATTAAAAGATTATGGTGGGCCCTGGAGCAGCTAGTGTCAAACCACTTTTTCCCCTGCGAAGGACGTGATTTTCTAGAGATGGTTAGGTCTGTAGCAACCTGGTTACAAATCAAATCAAAGGCAGAAATAATCTCTCCACTGGGGGTGGAAGGGTCCATACATTTACTAAACCCATCTCTGTTTTTCGCCACTAAATTCTCCATAAAATCCTCCGTGACAACTTTAGTCCACTTTATTTTCCTACCATGGTCCCGAGAGGCCAGGCTAGCAGTGGTGTCTCCTTCGGGCAGAAGCCCTTTTCCAATAATAAAATTACCGGATTGTGATCACTAAATGGCGAGCGAAACACCTTATAGCTATAGACCCACCTTAAAAGAGCAGGGGATAGGAAAATATAATCAATAATTGATTCACTATCCCGGGCTTCAAATGTCTCTACCCGTTCACTCTTGGTTAAAAAACAAGGCTCAAAAAGATCCGCCATTTGAAGAAAATCTTCCAGAGCCTCTCCCTTAGTAGAATATTCAAAATGTGGTGGGGCAGAATGCGGTGGACCATGGGGATCGACAATCTTACAATTAAAATCACAAAGATGGGTGTTAAAATCACCCATAAAAATAATTTGAACAAAAGTGGTCTGACGTGCATTATACAATTCTAAAAAATTGTATAACAGGAAAGCACCCCCATTTGCAAGATAAGTGTGCAGTCCCACCGTAAAACTAAAAAGTGCTCTAGAATTACCAATGGGCAATTGTTAGTGACTCCTTGGCCACGATGGAAACAGGAGTAGAGAAAATGCCCCAGCTGTTCACATCTCACAGACTGAGAGCATGTGTGTTAGGAAGTCTGCAAATGGGTGTCAAATTAGCAGAGGTTGAGCCACAATCAGTGTTGTGTTTAGATACATTTATTATCCAAGTTGGGGGAGGGATGCACTGTTCTACACAGCACCTGCACACCCATGTCACATGACACCATGCACCCATTGGCCAGACCAATCCAGGAGTAAGTTAAAAAAAAAAGGAAACAAGACCCTCGTGCCTTCATTCCCGAAGTGGCACCAGTGTTTGTGAGTCCATTACTGTGCTGTACCATTTACCACCTCACAATAATGAAGGTCTTTCACTTCCAAGTCAGTCATTCTCTCCAGCCTTTGTTAAATGGCAGATCTTGGAGTTAATGAAGAGAACTAACTGAAAGTCTTGAATAGCCTAACTGAACACTCTTTACGTTGTGTAACATCGATAGACTACATCTTTTCAACTGACTGTGTCACTTTACAAAGTGTGTAACTATGCTTTCTCCCCACAGAATGCATGTCAAGATCTGATGCAACGTCTTGAACCCATCATGACAAAGAACCCGAGTGGAACCTGGGAGGAATGGGTAAGGGTCATAAAAACTGAAAGCACATCAAGCCATTCGCCAAACTCTCCAGCTATGTTTTTAACTCTGTCTCACCACGTGCATCACCTCCTGCACCACTTCAAAGACACGAACAGCAGCATTTTGCTCATACATAAAGTAGTAAACAAGTTCTGTAGTGGATGCTAAGGATTAGTGAAAATCCTATTGCAGAAGCCTCCACTATGAATATGCATCATCCTGTTTCTTCCTCAGTCTTCCTCTTCAGCAACACACAATGCTGAAGTCTGAGTCTTTCCCTCATGGTCCACGGGGTACTTGAGAGTTACCACCAGAGTTCTCCACCCACAGTCAATAATCCTGTAAGTGTAGAAGTGGGAAATATCTGTAGGGATAATTGACTGCGCTCAGATACATGGATGCTCAAAGGTTGATGTTCAGTCAGGAGTAAATGGTGATGGATCCTCATAGTTGTTGTCTCACACATAGATCTACAGTTACCCACTCCAATGGCCCTACATTTTCAGCTTCAAGTATTGTCCAGCCTATAGCTTCACCACAGTTAGTTCAGTGTCTCTAGGGTGTCTGCTGTTGGCAGGACGCTGTGAAACCGCAGTGTGAGGTAACTAATGGGGATTCACTGCAGCATCCATCTGGTGAGGGCTTTCTAAAGTTCCAGTTAGACTGCTTCTTCAGAGATGCACAAAACCATGAATAGAGGTGGGTCACCAGAGCGACAGCCTACCCTTAAACTGCAGAGACCTCTATTATGCCTGGATCTAAAAGGTCATCAAATTTTGTTCTTCTGCCCACTGACTATGAATGCCCCTGAGAAAAGTCCAAAAAGAGGACCAGGACTACCAACCATGCATGAACTGGAGTGCCTAGAGGCTGAGTGAGCTTGAGGAACTGTTGAGTTCACAGTGGCTGCAAGAGTAGGTTTTGCTAGAGTACTTTCGCAACTACATGTGAACAAGAGTGGAAAGCCATGGGAGTGTTGTGGCAGCTGTTTGAAGATAGAGAGCAGGGAAGGGCATGCTTCGGTGCACAAAAGAAAGTCCCCCTTGACTCCCAGTCTTCACAACTCCAGAGAGTTCCAGGTGTATTATGTGTGATACCATAAAGGGCTTGAGTCATTTTTGATGTGGTGCTTCCACTGTCTCTCTTTCGACATCTAATTCAAAAGATAGGACTTATTTGGTATCCTATTTACTGCACTAGGGGAAACTTCCTGTTCCTCCTGCCTATACCATGGACCTCTCTTCTCCTACAGCCTTCCCTTGTTATCTCATAGCCACTATGACCTCTTTCCCCAATCACTGCCCGTTTCTCTGTCAGCCCTTTTGACTTCTGTACCCCACCTATCCATTTTACGGCCTCTTCCACATTTTTGTCACCTTGCCCCCTACCTTGGGTAAGTTTCTTGCATGGCCCTGTCTACCTTTGTCTCTCACTGGCTCACTCGCCTGCTGCCCCTTTTGCAACCAGCTTAAGAGACTTTACCTGGCCCATGCACTAGACCCCAACAGCCTGTCTCCCGGCCCTTGCAGGTCCCCCTCTAAGCACCAGCAGTTGTCTCTTGCTTTCTGCCATTGCAAGTACCTGATTCTACCAGCATTTAAAATACAGGACAAAATGGACTTCCCTAAAACGGATAAATCAGAAAGGACAATGATTCCAGGAGTCCATGTAGTTTAACCACCACATGGCTCAATGCATGGGCAACCATATTCTACAGTGACTGATTCAGAAAGGTCATGAAACAGGAATAGTACACATCATTAGTGACTGATAACACATCTGCTTGGCAATGGCCTATCTCAGTGGCTCTAAACCTGTTGTCCAGGGACCCCAGGAGGTCCATGAAGCCTTCTCAGTGGCTCTGAGACTGCTTAGAAAATTAAGCAGTAATAACAGAATAATAAATTGTATATAAAAAAAGAAGCACAATTTAAAATTGAGAATTTTAAAGTTCTGTAAATGTGAAGGAATTCGGAATTGGAGGCTAGAAATATGGTAGTATCTTCAGATTGATTATTTTGGAGCAGTGTAAGTGCATCAAACAGAATATAGTATTGATGATTTGTGTATTTGTTTGAGGTATGTTCCTTTTTGTATTTTTTGTGTATTCTTTTACGGTTCAAATCTTTAAAAATGCTTAGGCTGGAGTTCACAGCTTCCAGTAATGACTCAATGGGGGCCCCAGATT
Organism: Triturus cristatus; assembly: GCF_964204655.1. Lineage (NCBI taxonomy): Eukaryota > Metazoa > Chordata > Amphibia > Caudata > Salamandridae > Triturus > Triturus cristatus. The sequence goes on along the minus strand of NC_140584.1, from coordinate 824,573,369 downwards.
TCAATAATGATTCAGTGGGGTTCCATTGCTGATTAGGTGGGGCTACAAAGAATATTTTCATCAAATGGGGGGAGATAGAAGAAGCTGTGATCCATTCAGCTTCCAGGTAGTTATTTATAATCAAAGGGAATGGATCACTTGTAGCTGTCACCAGGGTTCAGGTACCTGTTTCCGATATTTGGTAAAGAACCCTCATTCACGTAAGACGGTTGTGCGGCGGTATATCTTGATTCTCCGCTTTGATTTCAAAAACGTGCATTTTTTCCATAGAAAAACGTTTAAGGTCCTTGCTTAATTTCTGTATTTTATTCTGCGTTAGGTATTCCTTGGTTTCGTTCACCTCACGGTTGATCTCTTCCAACCTCTTTTTGTATACCGTGATTTGTACCATGTTTTTGAGTTTAGCCTCACTTAATTGAATCTTAATGGCGAGGGTGTCAGTTAACACCTTCGATGCGCATAACGGAGCGGTTCCGTCATGCGCATCGTTTGCGCTGTGCGGATGACGGAACCGCTCCGTCATGGCCCCGCCCGCGCACGAACCCTTTAGCACAGCGCGGTAATCCGCGCTGCGCTGAAGGGCTTAATCTTGTTGCGGTCTTGATTATCAGGACAAGGTAGTCCCTGGTGCATTTCCATGAAATGGCTGACCAATCTTTCCTGAAAGCTAGGTCTTGGAGAAAAATTCTAGGTGCGTTATGTACCCAGAGGCCTTTTGGTGCAGCGTTTGCACGAAGATATTCCGTCATAATGACGCCATGAATTGCAGTTTTGACTTGTTCTTTTTTGTCCTCAGATAAAGAGTCCCAATCGTTGTTTTGTGCTACGGATTGTGTAAGATCTCCATCTTGCAAGAGGGAAGGAAGGGAGAGGATTGCGGTAATCTCGTCAGTGGAGTAACTTAATCCTAAATTCTCTGCCATCTTGAAATAAAAGGTTGGATCAGAGGTATTAGTTATCAAGATCCAGCTATTCCTTTGAAGAAGATTATTCAAGGAAAAAAAGAAACTCCCACAGCTGTGCTCTGCTCAATATATTTTAATCAAATGGGGGGAGATAGAAGAAGCTGTGATCCATTCAGCTTCCAGGGAATGGATCACTTGTAGCTGTCACCAGGGTTCAGGTACTTGTTTCCGATATTTGGTAAAGAACCCTCATTCACGTAAGACGGTTGTGCGGCGGCATATCGTGATTCTCCGCCTTGATTTCAAAAACGTGACAGCATCATCATAGGGTTCTAACCATGCTTCCTCCGTCCTGGAGGGAACTATTGGATGTTTCAGTAGTGATCAGGGAAAAAAATAAAAAAGAAGGTGAGGAGTGCTCAAGTGGTGTTAATGATTAAAAAATTCCTCTTGCTACCTGGATTTGACTTTATTCCGTTAGGTGCAAGTAAAACATTTAAAATACAACTATGTGCAGATAGGATATATAAAGAATCCGCTGCAGTCTTAGTCTGAGTGGTCGGTCGACATGTTTCAGCCCCTTGTGCGCCCTGGAGGGTCGGGGGGCTTTCTTCAGGGCCTTAGGTGAACGTGGTGTAGGAGGGAAGTGGATGATGTCCAAATCCAAAATTTGAAAGTTCGAGTGCTACTCGCATGAAATTAGGAAGGGGTAATACCTAGGGGAAGGAAGGAGGAAGAAAGATCAATCCACAGGTACTCATTCATTCAAGGTGGTCCGTGGTCTTCGTAATATAAAAACTCATTCATAAAACAGAAGCAAATATAGATGGCAATTCTTTAAATACATATAGGTTGTATGGTCTTGGCAAGTGGAGATTCGAGCACACTGCAGATGAGGAGATCATATTGCAGAACAACTGAAGTATATACACAAATTTTCATTAAATGTTCATTCCAAAGAAAGTACAGGGTAAAGGACACCCAGATTCTACTTTATTGTGCCTTGTATGTTGCATAATGGTTAAATAAAAAAGGGAAAGAAAATTATCGAGCAAAGTACAAAGCACCCAGTCAGTTCGCTCTGTATACTATTTGTGGGTCTTCATTGTTAAAGGAGAAGATCGGTGATTATTGGAAGTGGTAATCAGTAGTGATACCTAAAGCGTCATGGTTCTAAGGTGTAATGCGTTTTATGTCTACCGGCTAGACCCTCAGGAGTAGTGATATATAACGCATCATAGTTCTAGGGTAAAATGCGTTTTCTCTCCACTGGCTCCTCCATTAGAAGTGGGACTAATGTGCAGTGTCTTGTATGAGGGCTATATTGGCAAAATATACACGTTAAAAGTACCAGTGTCTATGTGGTTAGTAAGTCCAGAAGAAAACAGATAGCGTAGTAGTGCGTACCTTCGAGGTTCGTATTCAGAACTTCGTGAAACAGGGGGGCGTATTTACTGTTAAGGTAAAAGTAGAGAAAAAAATAAAAATAACAGTTTAGCAACTTTGGCAAAAAAAGGGGGGGGATTTAACGTTACGTGTCTTCCTGTGAAGAGGTCACGGTGGTTCTTCCTACCGCGGGTTAGTAACGGGCACGACTTGTGCTGACGCTGTATTCCTGTTTACAGGGAAGACTGGGAGGCGGGATTAAGTAAGCCTGACAATGAATAGAAGAAAAACTAATGCGTGAATGTGTAATGATGATCGGATCTTGATTGCGAGACCTTATCTGAGAAAAAATATGAAAACTCCCAAGTTGGAGTGTATTATTCATAAATAAACTATCAGTATTGCATCGATGATGTCATTTTAAGTTGAAAAGAGAGAGACAGAAAAGAATAAACAAAAAGTTTGTAAATTCATCATTTCAAAAGCGTTTGGAGAAAAGATGGCCAGTGTACATTCGCTACATTGTGTCTGATTTAGCTAGACACTCAACCAGGGTATATCATCATTAAGTCCTTTAAGGTTAGTCTTTAAATGATGCACCCACCTTTGTTCCTTTTCAAAAAGTAGCTTCTCTGCATTGAACGGTTTGGAAATTAAAGTTTCAAGTATAATCCATTTGAGATCGTTCACGCGGTGTGGGTAGTCAATATAGTGACTGCTCATTTTTGTTGTTCCTCGTTTACAGTTTGTGTTGCTCCTGTGTTCACAAATTCGCTGTTTGACTTTGCGACAAGTCATGCCAATATATCTAAGATTACAAGGACATGTAATCATATAAATGGCATGAGTGGTGTTATAATTGGCATGTTGTCGCATTGTCAACTTCAATTGAGGTGTTAGTTCTATGGTTTTGGTGGTCTCTGTCAGGTTGCACACGGAGCACAGTCCACATGGGAAATGGCCGCTCACTGGGGGCAGTCCCCATAGAGTATTCACGGTTGATCTAGGTTTAGATTCTAACGGTCTTGTATGGACCAGAATGTCTTTGTATTTTTTTGTTCGTCTATTAGCGAACAGAGGTTTGGGCCAATCTAGGGTACCTGATGTTAGGATGCGCCAGTTTCTGTTGATGATTTTCTAAAATGAGTTGCTGACTATGCTGTATGTAGTTACACAGGTCAGTTTGTCCGGTGTTGTTATTTTTGATGTCGTTTCTAGAAGGCTCTCTCTTGGCTGATTTCTAGCTCTCTTTTGACATTTGTTGATAATTTTGACAGGGTAGTCTCTTTTGCAAATTTTTGTACAAAGGTCTTGTGCTTGTGTCTTATACTCTTTGAGTTCACTGCAATTCCTTTTGGCTATATGGCAAGTTCTCTCTTAGAGGACGAGGATGGAAACTGTTATATGAAAGCAGACTGTTCTTGGTTTGAAAAAGGTTTTCGTTTTAATGACATTATTTTCAACATAGATATTGAGGTGCAGGAAATCTAGTTGTTCTCTGTTGGCATTGTAAGTGAACTTAAGGCATTGGTCTTGTATATTTATCCAGTTGTGGAAGTCTTGTAGGTCCTCTTCTGAGCCTTCCCAGAACATGATGACATTGTCTATGTATCTTTTCCAAAATTAAATCTTGGATAGAAACGGGTTATTGTCGTTTTGTATGAAGGTGCTTTCAAAATTGCTAACATAGAGACCTGCCACACTAGGAGCGAAGGTACTTCCCATGGAAGTACCGTGGCATTGTTGATAAAGTGTACCGTCATATTCAAAATAGTTTTCGGTGAGGGCCAATGCAACATTCTAAAACAAAATGTCTAGGTGTATGGTATGGCCAGTCTTGTTTAAAAAGCAGATCTTCAAGAGTATTGAGGGTAGACTGTTGTGGTAGGCTCGTATATAGACTTTCCACATCTGATCCCACGAGTAGCATAGTGTCACTGGTAAAGGTCTGGTCTTTCAAATGATTAAGTAGGTCTCGAGTATCTTGCAGATAGGTAGGCGTACGTTGTACCATAGGTCTGAGGTACTGGTCAGCAAACTGGGAAAGGGGTTCGAGAACTGAACCTATACCGGAGACTATTGGGCGTCCTGGTGGAGATTGTCTGGGTTTATGTACTTTGGAGAGAGAATAAAAGTACGGTATTCGTGGGGATTTGGTGCGTAGGAATGAGGCTTCATTCTTAGAAATCCATTTATTAGTTTCTGCTTCTTCCACCATTAGGTTGATCGTTCTTTGTAATCTTGATGTAGGGTCTTCTTTTATTACTTGGTAGAATTTTTTGTCGGATACTAGTTCAAGACATTGTGTATTGTAACTTTCTTTATTCAGTATAACAATGCCTCCACCTTTATCAGCAGGTTTTATGATGATATCCTTGTGTGTTCTGAGTTCTTCCAGGGCTTTCTTTTCTGTAGTTGTAGTGTTCATAAAAGGTTTCCTGATTTGATTGTCAAGATCATTAATTTCTTTCATGATTGCTTGTTCGAAAGCCTGGATCTCTACAGGGATTTGGTGGTTCATGGGACAAAAGGTGGACTTAGGTCTTAAAGAAGTATCGCCTGCGTTGGAAATGTCGGGAATGTCTTCTTTCTTTTGAAAGAAAGCCTTTAGTTTAAGTGTTCTGCAGAATTGAGCGACTTCACTTTGTGGTTTGAAAATATCTAGTGATGGAGTTGGTACAAAGCCTAGTCCTTTATTGAGCACATATTCTTGTTCTTGAGAGAGAGAGTGATGTCAGAAAGGTTGAATATTAGCGAATCACGCTGGTGCTTGGTTTCTCTTTGGTAAGGTTGGACATACTTCTGGTTAGGATTTGTCTCTCCTGGTCTGTCCAAGTGACGCCTCTCCTTCTTCCTCTCTGATTGGTTCGGCCTCTCCCTAAAAAAGGCACCTGTGGTGTGTAGGGTCCCATATAGGGTCCCTGTTGTGATGGTACTGTTTGATATGGGTTAATCCATCCTTGATAGTTCCGAGCAAAAGGGTGGAAAAGGGGGGGTGGATAGTCCCCAAAATGTGGATTCCGCCATATGTTGGGTCTGCGTCTTTGTTTTCGTATATTTGCACCCCTGTATTTGCGTTGTTGCATAGTATCTTCCCCACTCCAGTCTGAGTTACTTGAATGAGTGTTCTTTACCAAATATCGGAAACAAGTACCTGAACCCTGGTGACAGCTACAAGTGATCCCTTCCCCAAGGGGCTAGAAAGAAGTCAAATGGTTAAGAACCACTGTCTGTCTTACAAAATCCTATTTCATGGCATCTGAAGACCATGTCCAATAGGGAAAGATCACATTAGCTTATGACCTTTGAGAATGCCAGAAGAAGTAATTTGAGTTGATATGTATGGTACAAACACATCTATTTTCATTTACAGCCATCAACACTAAAAGGAACCATGGCCCTCATTAACAAAGGGCTTTTTCTTTGCAAACCCTCTGTTTCTGCCCACAGACCACTGTCTAGTCTTAAAAGTTTGTGAAATGTTTCTTTTTTTAAATGCATCCCATTGTCCTTTCAGGAACATGGGTTGCATTAAACAAAAAAAAGATCGATTTGTTAAAAAACGATGACAAACACTGTGGTCTATTGAGCCCAGGCTCCATCCCTGAGATGGCAGTGAATGGCAGTGGGCCGCAACTTGTGACTTATGCCATTAATTTTCATAAGGTAGGCCAAATTGCGATCCTCTATGATTCCGTATTTTCCCTATTGGTACATAGGTTGGTTCACAAAATACCAATATATTTGGTAAAGGTCGATGAGCAAATTGCAGCCACTTTTACCAAATGCATTCATAGTACATGGTGGCCCATGTTTCTGAACTTCAAAATATTTTAAAACTTTTTTTATTTAGTCTACACCACAATCAGGCTTGTTACTGAAGAAATATGTGTTCATTTCTATTGATTCTTAGTAAATGACTTTTTTTTTCTCTAAGAAGTAATCAGCGTTAACCAATGGCCACTTTCTATACTGAGATACTTTTATTTGTGATGATCTTGCTATGCTCACAGGAGGTTTGAAAGTGCTACCTGACATTCATTAGTTTGTCGTCCTTATTAAGACCTTTTGCATAGTGGCCACACAACATTTTCATTTCTGAGGTCACAGACCCTGTAAAAACCTTTTTGTGACGCTGGTTGGAGTGCTTACATTGATCAATGATATCGATAACCTAAACTCCATGCTGTTCAACATTCTTAATGACCCAGGTTCCTTCTATGTCCCTTTTTTCTTCTTTGCTGTCAGGCTTGACACTTATGCAGAGTACTATGATCTCCCTCAAATCACAGCCTGCTGCCTCTGCACGTATAGAACATTGCAAGTCCTCGCAGTAAAACTGGATAAGTCAATAACCTTATTTCATGTCTCAAGGGTTCCCAGGCACCAATGACTTTTTATATGTTTCCCAAAGTGCCCAATCCTATTTGGGTTATAGGAATCGTTAGGGCTGCCTCCCCTGTTGTGAAAGATCGAAGACTAATCTGTATTGGAAAACCTGGAACAGAGCTTGCATCCTGGGATCCCTTGTGACTAGTCGCCTTGTAGAAGGAGATCAAAATAACAAGTATGGGTTCCCAGAGATTCTTCAGTTTGGGCTAGGGAAATTTTGAGTTTCCATTGATTACCAGTATATGTATTCTCCTGTATCCAGTGGCGGCCGTCTTGGCTCGCGGGTGGCAGGGCGGGCGCAGGGGGGAGGGTTGCGGGTGGGCGTAGACAGGGGGTCGTGCAGGTGAAGGAATAAAAAAACAAAAAACGTACCTTTCCGCCGGGTCCCGCGTCTCTGCTTCTGCTCTCCTGCCTCCGACTCCAGTAACAGAAAGCAGGCAGCCAGGCTCCCTCCTCCAAGCCAATCACAACGCTGCAATTATCATCAAGTGTTACCTATTAAACACACTAGAAAACAAGGGAACACAAGGTCAAATTATCAAATTGTGTCACTGCACACAGAGGTCTAAACAAAACCCCCATCAAAAAGAACAACAGTTGCATATGGACTGTTAAGTAGGAAGGGAGTGAACACTCTCCACTTTACCGGATCTCACACCCAAAAACCCTTCCCACGTTGAACCACTGATTACATACCACAACCTCCCGTCACTCCAGTGGACCCGCGTCTACTGAGCAAAGGAAATAAAATAGGCATCTCCCATGTCAAGTGAGCCCTGCTCAGCATCTTCAATCAACATTCTTACCCTTGACGTCATTAAAGTGTTAAACACCTCCCGCCATCAAGGTGAAGTCCCAAGTTCGCTGGAGTGCAAAACACCCCTACTGATGATGAAATTAGCAGAAGATGACTGAAATGTCATTAACTAAGACTCTATATTCAGTCTCCCTTTTCACGTTACGATCTTGAAAGTTGAGATTATAAAACAACACCTAATTTCATAGGCAATCATGACATCCTTCACTCCTCCCAATTAGAGTTCTCTCAGATCATATCTCAATCAGGTAGGAGGCTTCATTCAGCTTGACCTATTGACTGCTTCGAAGTCAGCCACAGATAGATACTAGACTGTCTGGAAAATGAGGCTGGGTCACGTGGACAGCCCTGCGATGTATCTGGTCATTTCAGCCAGAACAGAGTGAGCGAGTGGCGATGAGCGCCTCCACCGCAGGCGCCATGGATATTTCATGCAGTCTCCCAGAAGGTTCACCTGTGTCGCGGCTTCTAAGCCACATCCATCGGGCCATTAAGATGCCATGTATTTAAAGCACACCTGCTTCTGATTGTAGGAAAACTGCCTGTTTCTGAATTGACCTAATTGGAGACGACCCTGGCAAGTACACTACTCAAAAATAGAGCTGGCAAAGTCTGGTGTTTTTTTCCTTGGAAACCATAACCAGGTGTCGCATTTATTGAATAATATAAGAATTACTAAAGCAGTGTTTTGCATTTTGTGTAAGCATAGTGATACACATCAATGCTCATTTTTGAAATAATATTATGTGGGATGCTTCTGCCTCAGAGACACCTTTACCAAAGGAAAACAAAAAGGATTCAAAGATCTAAAACAAAAGTACGAGCTAGCAGAGGGTGGGCGTTTTAGATACACACACGTGAGGCTTTGTGTACTGCGACAAGAGGTGAGACAGGGAGCCGCCAGAGCCCTCACAGGGATGAAGAATGCATTAGAGGACAGGATGACATTTGTAGGCTCCCCAGAACACTATAGAAGACCCAACCAGGCCGCAAAGTCACTTTCCAGAAAGCATTCTGGAAAGAATTAGGGATTGAACTGGATAGGGAGCAACGGCATGGCATCCAAAAGATACACAAATTAAGTCGGGACAAGAAACACTGTTTAAAATGCTACACAGGTGGCCTTACAATACCACAATTACATGTAACACAACCCACAAAATCAGGTGAATGTTGAAGCGGATGCGGAAATTAGGAAACCATTAATCACATGAGCCCTGCTCCAAGATCCAGAGTTTCAGGGAGGACTTTTGTAGATGGCTACGAAAGTCACAGGGAGTTAGATAACAAAGTACCCTGAGGTACCCTGAGCCATATACCTCCTTGCTAACCTAAGATACGGAGTGTCTGTTCTAGAAATGCAACATTGATGTTCTGTGGAAAATGTATAAAATTGCGCGAAACAAAAACTTTTCTCTTTTGAATTGAAATGTTTTTGAATTCTTTGTCTTGCTTACTCTCAAAATGCAGTTTATTTTCAGCGCAAAACTCCCATCTTTATTTTTTGCAGGTGAAGCAAGCTTTCGAAGAATGTATCAGTCTCTCTGCTACTGGATTCTTTAGGTAAAAAATATCTTTCTATCTCTTGTTTTTGGGTGACTTGGGGATTGTTACAATTTTTTAAAATGGCTACCTTTCTCTCAGTTCTTTCTTGAAGATGTGTTTTGTTTCTAGTTTTTCGTATACTGTATTTTGTGTGGGTCTAGTTTTGCCTTTAAGATCACTTTTTTAGTTTTGCCATAGTAGCTCTTAGGAGCCACTAGCAGAAAACTGTTGAATTGTAATTTGTAACTATATGAGTGGTGTTTAGCACAGGAATTGCAAGAAGACTCCATCTGCTGCTTCCCTGCAGGGTGTGATTCCATTGCTGTGCAATATGCCACAGGAACATTACTGTAAGCATGACGAACTGTTCATGAACTATGCAAACCAATGCTAAAGAAGAAATAAAAAGCTTACACTGACATTCTTGAATTGTAACAAAAGGTTCCTTGCTTAACTGAATGGCATACAACACTTATCACACAGGACCGGCTTTAGCGTTGGTGATGCCCAGTCTGACAATCTTTGTTGGCGCCCCCTTCCACGACCTCCTTCCTCAGGGATTCCCTCACTGCCACCCTCTAATGGCGCCCTTCATCTCTCCTTAGCCCTCTCTCGCATTTCTTTATTTTATAGTGCTACTTATCGTATTGTAGACTGTCGGAGCGCTTTACATCACAAACATATTATGCAGATGCAATGAGTCATACAAATGTGTAAATCAATGTATAGATATGCTATTTAAGACTTTGAGGACTGCAAGGTGTAGGAGCTATATGTCATCCATACTGGTAGGCATTAATTGTTAAAACTGCTTTGTCTGGAGAAACGAAGGGACTGATTTACTAAGTTTTTATGATGTGCAGTAACCAAAGTTGCGATACTGCTTTGCGTGAATAGCAGAGAGCACAACAGTACATTATCTACAAAATATGGTGCATTACTCTCATATCCACACAAAATACAAATATGTTATCTGCATGTTATATGCTGTGCTTTGAAGCAGGAACAATAACCTTCTATGCTACTTTAACATGAGTCAAAACTGTGACTAGACAAATCCCAGATAGCGCCATTAAGTGCATTAACCAACAAAGTTATCATGCATTTTTTATTTTTTTCATTATCCCCTGAAAAAAGTTGGGCACACAAGGATCTCTCCAGGCTGCTCTTATCTTGCCTAAACAGGCATAGGTCTTTTGAATGATATAATAGAGCAATAATCAGGGCGTGGGCCCTGGTGCCACTGCACCTGCTGCACAAATGGAAGCTACACCCTGAGTTCAGTTTTGTTAGCAGGGGTAGAAGTGCTTAAAAAGAAATATGGGAACCAGGCTCTCCACATTTCCCAGACATAAATGCTAGCCAATTGTTCACGTTTTAAGATTCTGCAAGGCCCCAACATGGTACTTATATGGAAATGTATATGTACATTTGTGTAATCATTTTTAACTCGACCTTTCCTGTTTGCTTTGTCACTTGTCGTCTGTGAAGTGACATCATGTGTCCCTCTTTCATTTCAAGGACGGCCAATGTCATGGAGATTAAAGAGGGCCAGTAGTGTTCGCTTTGCAGGTTTTTGGGGGGGCAATGCAGCTGGTGCTGATTTCAGAGCACAAATGGCGCCCCCTAAGATTGGTGCCCAGTATGATGGTATCAGTCGTACCGTCCTAAGGCTGCCACTGGTTATACATCCGGAACATGTGAAGATATAAAAACAAAATGATTTTGTTAATTCTAACCTAGTAAACAAACATTCATCTGCAGAAAAGGAGCAATAACCAGGGCCAAAAACCATCTGAGTTGGGTATTGAAGATGACGAAAAGTAGGGGTTTCCAAAGCATTGTGACGCATACTTCTCAGACCAAATTCTCCTTATTTATGAATTAGGCAGGGAATGACTTGAGAAGAAAGCCATCTTGAACTTAGAAGCTATGATAGTATGAAGATCATCTTGGTTTGTAATGCATATGAGGCTAACCACACCCACCTTATGGGGGAAACTGTGTTATCTCTGTATGACAGGCACCAGAAAAGAAACGTTATGTGGAACATCCTGCCCGCCTTCCACCTGCAATTTCTGATCCTCCGCGGTCCCTCGATCTGCAGCTGAAATCCCCAGTCTTGCGTCCCTCAATTATATACTCTCTAAGCCATTTATTTTGAGAAAACTTTGTGATCATGATGTACGGTGAGAGATTTAAAATGCGCATTCCCTGGCACTCTCATGTTAAAATCTAAAGCTATTATTAGCTGAATGTTCACATATGTCTATGACCATATATGGCCTCCAGGCAGGCAGAGCGAGGGGCAGGTCACACGCTCATTTCTGCGTTGGACGCTTTCACACCAGTTATTGCGCGGCCTCTGCCTTGGCCGAAGGTGCTACAAGTCCTTTCTCATCTGGGTTGGGATGTGAAATCCGAAAAGGGTGCTTATCTGTAGGTGTAATTTACCTTTTTATTTCCCCGTGGGATCATTAGACATAACCCAGATATTAAGGATTCACACACCCCACCCTGACTAAGTGTAGGGACACTTGATTCATTTGGTCCTGCAGAAACGTCACAAATTCCTCCTGGACCACTCAAGCGTGAAACATGTCAACCTTTTAAGCACTTAAGCACAAGAGATTGAAATGCTTTGTAACACTTTCCTGACAATCCACACTCACCTGCTTTATAACATGGCCAAGGGGACCCCTGATCAAAACATCTTTCAGTACCCCTTAGGTAGTTCACTACACACACTAGCGTATCCCGACACACCCGCATGCATCATCACGGCTAAAAGAGACGATCTCCGTTAAAGAGCCCTCTTGCCTGGCCCATGGGACTTTGCAGCGTCGGCCCCACGAGGAGCTGAGCTCGATGATGAAGCGTGACACCCACATGGGTGTGTGAGGGTAACAGCTTTCAATAAGGAAGATGCCCTCGCTTCATGTACATTCCAACCGGACATTGTCTTGTAAGGAACAGCTACCCTCCTTTTGTGTAAATATGGAACATAACTAACCTTTTATGGAGGGTCATACGATATTGAATGTTTGTTTTCTTGGGTTTATTTCTCGCTCTGGTGATGCTTTTTAAAAATGCAGCTGGGTGTTAGGGATGTCAACAGCACTGGATTTGACCTTTTTTTCTTCTGGCAGCCATGTCCATTTTGCCTAATTCTTATTCACTGAAACGTGTTAGCCAATGAGTACAGTTTCGCTAGATATGGGAATACATCGATGTACCACACAGGCACAGATCAGAATCTGCTTGAAAAGTTATAGAAACAGTATATCATAATGTTTTAAAATGCAAATTATGTTTGCAAAATGTCCCAAACCAATGGTCAATATATTTTTCTTTTAGGTTTCTGTTCAATTAATGCCTCTGAAGAAGTGTATAATGCGATATGTATTGAGCTGATCATTTTGGATTTCATAAGTTAATAGAGACAAACAAGAGAATTTCAAATTTTACAGATATTGATCATGTTTAATCACTACAGCAGAGAGCAACCACTTTTTAATGGACGCATTTCTATACTATGCAGATACACATCTGAAGCCAGCAGCCCCAGCGAGTGTACAGTGGAATCTGGACACCAGATGTGTTCTGTGATGTTGCTGTCAAGTGTCAGGTCACCTCACTAGTGCACCAAATAAAAAAGTTAAAATATTTTTTAAATGTTTTTGAATCTCCGAAGTTATTTTTGAAATCATATTTGTACAGGAATGCCCCCAGAAGTTGGGCAGCCTACATCCAAAGCACACCACCGAGCACAGGTCTGAAGAAGAGCATCCTGGTTCAATTTCCACTCTTGCACCTCCTCTGGTAATCGGCTCCCTTGCTGTCTTTCCTCCTCAAAGAAGACCACTGAGGGAAGCCCTTTGTTTCAAAGCTCAACACCAGGTCCATCATTTCTGCACACTTCATTCACAACATACACAGTCAACATTCACTGGTGCTCTTAGCGATATGTGGAGCTCTATAGCAGAAGGGACTTCACAGCCAGATACATTGCAACCTACTACAGCAAATTGAAATGCTGCCATTTCTCCTGTCAGGGCTTAGTTTCACTGATTACTAGATCAACAGGGTGCATTCCGCTCCCATATCAGAGACTTTTATCACAAAGACATTCTGCAGCCGAGAGGATCAGGCCAGCTGACACTTTTGAAGGTTTAGTCTCCGGCACATCCATTATTGAAGGTGTAAGGCTACATGTCTGAAGACCCAAGCTAGGTCAGTCGGGTCTCCCCTGAACTGACTCCACTTGTGCGCCATTTTTACTTAAGGGGGTCTCATTTGCGGGGGCGTGGCTAGCAGCCGGTGATGGCGGACGTCTAAAAGACGAGCTCCGGGCCGGGGGCTTCAAAATCCTGCAAATTCATACATTCCTAGGAGCTGTGGCGAAATCCGGCTCCCGGACGATGCCGCTGGAGTGAGGGGAACTGTCCGGGGTTCCGACGGCTGACACACAACTCGCCGCCGCCGGCTGTGACACTGTTGCCGGCGGCGCGTTGCTCCGGGCCTGATGTGGTGGCGGCGGACTGCAGCCGCGGTGCTGTGGTGAGGTCTGGGCCGGTGGACGTGCCAAGACGTGCGGCGCTGGCCGGCACTCGAACCCCCGGTCTGCGGCCTGGTGCCGGCTCAGATAGTGTGCGGTCTACGAGGTGCCTGCCTGCCGGACTTTGGATGCTGCATGCGGGGGCTTCACTGCGATACGGCCGGGGTGCCCGGTCTGCCTGCACCTGCTAGGTGGCCCTGAAAACTTGTGGGGCGACACTCGGCCTGGCGGGCCCGACCCGGGCGAAGACACCTATGTGCACGCTCCACGAATTGTGACCTGGGGCGGCCTGGCAGTGACATCTAGCGACCTGGGGAGGCCCGGCCAGTGATATCTCCGCACCGGGGCTCGAGTGTGGCGGCCCGGAGGCCTGAGGGCGCCAGCGACATACTCCGGAGTGGCAGCCGTACCGGGACGGCGGCGGAGGGCACCCTGCGGACGCCGTTAAGTCCCCGCGGCTGGATGAGGCTGCGGGTGCCCCCCCTGGAGCGGTGGTGGGGGTTCGAGAGGCACCATCTGATGTGTGACGACCAGCATTAACGGCGACTGCCGAGGGGCCCCGGAACCTGTGAGTACCCACCCACCCGGACAACCTACCTGGCCTGGCGGTGGATGTGGTGTTGCTGCGGGAGGTGTGGAGTGGGGGTAGCGCCGCATGTCACTCTTGGGGACTGCTGGTAGAGGAGACTGGCTGAGCTTGGGGCCGGAAACCCTGCTTGGGGAAGAACGGAGCCACTGAGTATCCCCACACCCAAGACGAAGTGTGAAGCCATGGACAACCTCACATCCTGTTGGATAGCTCGCTCCTCACGACACCCTCCATACTAGCTGGCTGAGCCTGCAGGCTGCCCGGACCGCCTGGGGGAGGCTGGCGGCTGAACCGGGGGCCACTGTAGAGGTGCATTTGGGGGCTTGGTTGTTGCCCTTCCCTCTGCTCACCGCAGGGCATAGCTCCTGGAACGGGCATTAGGGCGGATGCGCTCGGACAACCCGGCTTGTTACCCACCTTCTGCCTGAGCAACGTTATGGGTAGGGTCCGGCACAAGACACCTGTGTGCCCGCCCAGTGGGGGCACTCTGTCCTGTCCCCCGATCAATGCGGACGATCGCCCAGCCCGACCATCAAATGGGGAACTGCCGGCTACCCCTCCAGATAAACTGGATATGATCCTCAAAGAGATCAGGGACACTCGCTCGTCGCTGGAGGGCCAATTGGGAGTGATATCCGTCGACCTGAATCTCCTCAAAGATGACCACCGGAAGCTGGCTGACAAGGTGCGGCACACGAACCAAACAGTGGAGCCCCTGGTGTCACAGGTGGCAACCCACACCGAACAACTCACCCGCATGCGCCAGGAGATCGATGCACTACATGCGCGTGCAGACGACGCGGAAGGACGCGCGCGCCGCAACAACCTCCGGATAGTGGGATATCCGGAGGGTGTGGAGGGCCCGAACCCCACGATCCATATTGAAAACTGGCTAAAAACGGTGGTGGCCCCTACTGGTCTCTCCCCTCACTTTACTGTGGAGAGGGGGCATCGGGTCCCTGCGGGGCGACCCCCGCCGGGGGCCAACCCCCGCCCTCTATTAGCTCGAATCCTTAATTACAGGGATCGTGACCACCTCCTGCGCGCTGCCCGGGACAATGGTCCGCCGCGTGTCGATAACACCACCGTCCTCATCTTCCCGGACTACACACAGGCGGTGCAGCGGAAGCGCTTCTCCTTTATGGAAGTGAAGGCGCGAGTACGCGCATCGGGCCTCCCCTTTGCGCTGCTTTTCCCGGCCAAATTGAAGGTGGTCCACCAACAGCGGTTTCTCTTTTTCGAAACGCCGGACAGTGCCTGGGACTGGCTGGACAGAAACTTCACGGAGGTTCTCCCGGCTAGGAGGCTGGATTCTACGGCGCCGCGGTCGCAGAGACCCCCGCGACGGCGGAAAAAGACTATGCTGACACAGAGTACGTCCTCCGGTGCTCCGCCGCAGCAGCAAATTCGGGAGGGCCAATGTGAGGTGCTGTGCTCGGCCTCCTTGTTTCACTCTGCCCGACCCGCGATCAGTACCAGCCCATCCCCGGGAAACTCCACGGACTCTGACACGGAGGGAAGTGTAGCGTTGTTCCCCTCGGACTCTACTCACCTTAGCAAAGACCCTCTGGAGAGCCTGCCGGGCGGATCTTATGGCTTTTGTTTCTTATTATGTAGCTTGCTCTCCAGAGGTGCGCTTGGGAATGTACACCCCTTTCCTGTTCATTGATGACATCTCCTATACACTTTGCCCACCTTAGTGGGGCATTGGATCATATTGTGTAATCCGGTCAAGTATAGATAGCTCCCCGGCCTGCCCTGTCTTGGGCGCTTCCACGATTTGTACACGTTACTGATAACTCAGTGTGTTCTTAACTAACTCCCCCATTAAGCGATAGCACTGGTTTAGATTCTGTAGTTATGTACTGTTTACAGTTTGGTCGGACGTGGTTGGGGCGTTGGACCCAGTATTGGATAACAATGTTTTTGTTTACAGGGTTGCCACATGGGATGGGGGAGGGGGCGGGGGGATGGGGGTGGGATGGGAAGTGGAGGGAGGCTGAGGGGGGGAGGGGTTGTCTCCTGTCACGATGACAGTCCCTAAGTCATATGTTTTGATATCCTGGAATGTGCGGGGTATGGGTTCCATTCAAAAGCGCCACAGAATAGTAGCCCAGTTGCACCGGCGCAAGGCTCAGATAGTATGTTTACAAGAAACCCACCTGATACACACTGAATCCCTGAAACTGCAAAAACGCTGGAGGGGACAATTCTATGCCACTTCCTACTCCGCCTTCTCTAGAGGTGCTGCGGTGTGGATCCGCGCAGGGGTTCCCTTTTCCTCAGTAGAAAGCCGGGTTGACGATCAGGGTAGATATGTGTTGTTGCGGGGTCTACTGGATTGCTCGCCTGTGGTGCTGGGCTCCTTGTACGCCCCTAATGTGGATCATGCAGAATTCCTTTCCCGGGTCTCCGTAGCCTTGTCAGACTGGAGTGATTGCCCATGGTTGCTTGGGGGTGATCTGAATGCTGTCTTTGATCTGGAGCTGGATCGATCTCACCCCCCCTTGGCTGGTACTGCTGTGCGGGCCCGAACTGCGGCCCTGGGTCAATGGGCACGGGGTTGGAATCTGCTGGATCTTTGGAGACTGCAACACCCGCCGCCTAAGGAGTATTCCTTTTACTCTTTTCCTCATCAGTTGCACACGCGCCTGGATTACTTTTTGGGCTCACCGTCATTGACATCGGCGGTTTCCCACTGTAATTATTTTGGAAAAACTCTATCTGATCACAACCCCATCGAATTGGGTCTTGGGTGGGGCCGTTCCCCAGTGCCGATACCGACTTGGAGGCTGCAGCCCCTTCAGTTGGAGGACCAGGTCTTCCGTGACACCTTGCAAAGGGCGATCACCACATATTTTACTGTTAACGAAGGTACCGCTTCAACACGCTCCCTAGAATGGGAAGCCTTTAAGGTGTCTATGCGGGGGGTGTCCCTAGGATCCCTAGTGGGGGCCCGCAGGGAGGTGATTCGGGACTTGTCCCAATTGGAGGCTGCGTTCCAGGAGCAGGAAGTAGAGGCCCAGCGTGACGCACAGGCTGAGGCTTCCTTACAGGAAGCCAGAGTGAAATATGCGGAAGCTCTAGAGCGGCTTCGTTTATTGGATTACAGGGCGTACACTCAGTGCACACACTCGGAGGCTGATAGGGCGGGCCCATTATTGGCGCGACTAATTGCCCCTCCGACCTGTCCGACTCCTATCCTGGCCATTAACACCGGACGACATGGGCAAGTCCAAACCCAACTGGGAGTAAACTCGGCATTCCGGACCCATTATGAGACACTCTATGGGACGATCCCAACGCCAGACACAGATGTTGTAACTGAGTTTCTGTCGCAGGCGGACTTGCCGGTGTTCTCTGCGGCGGAGATCCACGACTTAAAAGCGCCAATTACTCCGGCTGAGATTAGAGTGGCTCTCAAGTCGTTAGCCCTGGGTAAGACACCTGGCTTTGATGGGTTGCCCGTTGAATTTTACTCCACCTTCTCTTCCCTATTGATCCCGAAACTACACCAACTCTATATGTCATCACTCGCGGAAGGGAGGCTGCCCCCTACCACTCGGGAGGCGATCGTCACTTCCCTCCTCAAACCGGAGAAGGATCCCTTAGATATGTCATCATATAGGCCCCTATCGCTCCTCAACACAGTATATAAAATTCTTAGTAAACTCCTTGCTAACCGCCTACTCCCATTCCTTCCGCGACTGATCCACACGGACCAATGTGGTTTTGTCCCACGATGGAGTACCTCGCTGAATCTCAGGCATTTTCATGCCATCTTGCACGCCTCGGGCCCCCGCCTGGCGGGCGCGGTGTGTTTATCCCTGGATATTTCGCAGGCCTTCGATACGCTCAGCTGGTCTTATATGTTGGAGGTATTGAAGAAAATGGGTGCTCCCCCAGAGCTATGTGCCTGGATCCAGCTGCTCTACACCGCCCCCACAGCCAGGGCGAAAACAGGCTCGATCATCTCCTCAGCCTACCCCATCTTCCGGGGTACACGCCAGGGGTGCCCACTATCGCCTATATTGTTCGTCTTGGCACTTGAACCGTTAGCCCAAACTCTCAGGCGAGCCATGGTTCCCCATGGCATCCTGATGGAGGGAGTCTTGCATTCAGTCTCGCTTTACGCAGACGATATGCTGTTGTACTTTCGTCATCTCCAGCCCGACATGGGGGAGGTGGCGGATCTTTTTCTCCGCTTCGGAGAGATCTCCGGGTTATGCCTCAATGCTTCCAAGTCCGTAGCCTATTCTTTCAGTGGCATGTTTGTGGCGCCGGAGATCCATTTCGGGCCCTTGTACTTCAGGGTGGCGCCGGTCACCTTTAGGTACTTGGGGATTAATATATTTCGATCCGTGCCGGATGTCATTGCAGGCAATCTGGTGCGCACCATCTCTTCCATACGCTCCCAAATTGCATTTTGTAACACATTGCCCCTCACCACAGCAGGGCGGGTAACGATATCCAAGATAGTGATGTTGCCTCACCTGCTTTATTATTTCGTTATCCCGGTGGCATACCCCGCTTGGATCTTTCGTGAGCTGGATACACTGCTGATTTAGCTGATCTGGGGTACGGGGAGACATAGGCTTGCGTTAGCAAAAATGCGGCTACCGAACGGATCTGGCGGCCGGTAAAAACCTGTTTGAAATTGGCTATACCCCGACCCAATTGGCACGAGGGGCTTTTTCAAGCGCTGTTGTGCCCCGGCACCCCTAAGCCACTGGACCCACCGGCCATGCTGAGGATAGCGCTCCATTACTGGACACGGGCATGTAAATACGCCAAAATCCAAAATCCGTACTCACCAAACATGCCGCTGTGCGGCCTCCCTACGAGGCGGGGAGTTTTGCGCGCTGGACAAGTACGGCCATGGACACAACAGGGGGTGGAAACTATAGGGGCCTTTTTCCAAGAGGGCAACTTGATGTCCCACGAAGATTTTGTGAGGGTTAACAGGGTACCCGACACCCAGTTTCTGCTCCACGCTGCGATCTCTCGATATATTCGGACGTACTGGCAGGCGACACCGGCGGAACCCTCCACATTCCACCTTTTGCGATCCCTCCACATAATGGGTCATGGACGATTTCTGGTTCGTTGGCTTCACTGTGGCCTCCGGGAGCACACTCAGGTCTCTGTGGTCGCTCTCCGGACACGGTGGGAGACAGATTTGTCCCGGGCATTTAGTGATAAGGAGTGGGCTTATATCTTGGAGTATCCTAAAAAAGTGTCCCGCAACTGCAGATTGAAAACTATTCAATTATTTGTCCTCCACAGGGTGTACCTTACCTCCCATACACTGAGTAGGATGTACAACGCGGCGGCTGCAACCTGCCCCCGCTGCCTGGCACCGGACACCGATCTGGTACACATGCTGTGGCTTTGCCCGACGCTGCGGGGATACTGTGGTAGGCTAACGCACGTCCTAAGCACGATTGCTGAACGCCCCTCCTGGGACACTGCAGAGGCTTGTTTATTTGGCCTTTTACCGCTCCCCTTGAAAGCAAAACTGCTGCGCCGTTTCGCCAACCTGGCATTAATGCTGGCAAAGCGCCTGATAACACAGCGGTGGAAGTCCCGCACGCCACCACGTGTAGAGGCTTGGGGAGAGGAGGTGTTACGTTGGGCGGTAGCGGAGCGAGAGGCGCTGTACCGTGAGGAGAGTCGGGGGCTGCGCAAGCGTCCTATCTCCCTGAAATGGGCGCATCTGGCTGAACTATTCAAGAGCGAGATGGGGGAGGGGGAGGGGGGGGCTGTGGTGACTACCCCCCGGAGTTCCCCCATATAAGCAGTAGTTCCTGCTGATGGAGGTGGGTCGTTATGGCTGAGAGGGTGTGTATGACTCTTGGTTCTGGGAAGTGGGGTGTTTCGTGTGGATGTGTCCGCTTCCTGTCGGGGGATGGTTGCCGCCGGGGGGGGGGGCTTGGCCCCCCCCCACACTTCATGGTGGGGATCTTGTTTATCCATTTGGTCCCCCTCTCATGCTGCATGGTCCGGCCTCCTTCCTCCCCTTCCGTGGGCTTGGGGTGGGGTTGGTCTCTTCTTCGGCCCGCCCTTCTTCCCCCCCCCCCCAGGGGTATGCTCTGAGTCCCCCAGACTAAGATTGTTTTCTTCGTGGCTTGGTTGGGTACGGAGGGTGGGTTCCGGGAGGGTTTGGGGGGTTGTGGGACAGTTGAGCGGACACAGCTCCCCTTGAATACAATAGTTTGTAGGCTAGGAATGTAATGCACAACACTGGGATGGCCTGGTGGCTTCCCCAGCTGTCTTGGGACATTTTGGAATGTATTGTGGACAACACTATAATGGGTACAGATGGCGCACAATGCCCGAATTGTAGCCTGTACTTTCTGAATAATCAAATTGTTCAATGTGATGTGTATTGCGATGTACCTCCACATGAAAATCCCAATAAAGTTTGTTTTAAAAAAAAAAAAGGGGGTCTCATTTGCAACATTGCCTGTGGTACTTGTAATATGCAAGATGTGAAGAGGGACCACAAAGTCATCGATATGAAAGAATCAATGGCTGGATCAGTGACAAGATGTTCTGCTCTTGGTCATCTGATTACACTGTATAGAACAGTTCTCTATTAAAGACTTTCAGATTGTATCAAAGGGAATTTGACAAAGTTCAGTGAGAAATTCAGATCATGCCGTAGGTTGTAAGTGTCTTAGAGATGCAATGCCCTTACTGAGTTTTTGCCTTCACTATCCATTCACCAGAGTAAAGGGATACAGAGATCCCCCTCCCTCTGAAGTATGCTGCCTTGACAGCAATAACCTTTGTGACCACTCTTAAAGCAGATGTAAGTCTCAACAGCAGGACAGAAAGTGCTAGTGCACTGCAGCCACCACGAGACTAAGGAACTTGCTAGAACTTTTCTTTGGGAGAAGTGGAAGTAGGCACCCTGAAGATCGAGGGACAACATTGAGGCAACATTGAGGCTTCTAGGTTCAAGATTTGTAGTATCAATGCTAAGGAGACCTTTCTGCACTTTTCCTTTCCATTAATCAGTTCAGGAGTCACGGATCCCAGGTGGAGTGTAAGCCCCCACTATTCTTAAGCACCAAGAAATACCTGCAATAGAAATTCTTCTCGTGTTACCCACATGGCCCTGCCTTAATAGTGCATTTCTGGACAAGAGATCTCAGATCCTGCTGCAGAATAGTCTACTAAAAAGGAGATCCAGTGGAAATGAAATGAAAATCTTTATTGTTTCAGTTAATAAAAACCATACAATATCGAAAATACTTATATTCTCTGTCTCTTAAAAACATTTGTTTTTGCAAAAGATTTCATAATAGAATTATATAAAAGTGATTTCATATGAAAGTATACAGCGTTGCTGACTTTCTAACTAAAAACAATAAGCATCAGGGAGCCCCCACAAGGATAGGTAATCTATCTACAACTAATTTGAAGCGAATAAGATGCTCGGCTGGTAATCTATTAGAGATATCGAAGTTAGCAAAGGAGCTATTAGAATCCAACATAGCTACAGAAAAACAAGCAAGTAGAAAACTGGGCAACTTTCACTACAAAGTTTATGAGGCTCGCACCTAAACAGGCGCATGTAAAACAGAAAAAAAGCAAGGAGTCCGCAAATCTGTCAAACAAAGCACTAACATTAAGGAAAGAATTTAGGAAGTGCGGTCAGAAAGAATAGCATAAAATAAATAATGATGTGGCTTCCTAGAATAATATAAAAAGTATTAAAAGAATATATCAAAAACAAATTTGGAAGGATCAAAAATCGAACTAGAAGCAGTTCTGGACAAAGTTTCTTTTCTGCGCCAAACAATCTGACAATCAAACATTTTGGAAAATAATAAATGGAATAACCGGACCCTCCCAAACTATAAATAGCGCATGTGTGATGGAGTCGGACTGGGTAAACTACTTCAGTAGCATTTTTAAGAAAGATACAGGTGGTGAAAATAAAAATAGTTATATTGGCTTTGGAATCTAAGTCGCCAGATACATCTAAGGATCAGTTTAAAATTAGGGATTGCCAAATAACACCAGGTTGCCAGGTAGCTGATAGGATAATGAAAATAATAAAATCAGGTCGAAGGGATGGGGCCCCGGGGCCTAATAGAATACCGCAGGCCATTTTTTAAAGTGACTATGATTACTGGGCGATTGCGTTGTCAAGACTATTTATGGAGGCAAAATTATTGAATAATCTGCCGACGAGTTGGAAAGGTGCAATAATCTACCCAATATTTAAGGGCGGAGACAGATCAGATCCTGCAAATTATAGGCTCATAGCTCTAATGGATGTGGAAGCGAAGTATTACGCTTCATTAATCTTGGAGGACCTAGTAGAATAGTCTACTAAAAATAAGTTGATTCCTATGAACCAAACCGGATTTTGCAATTGCAGAAAGGTGTAAACGTTTGAATTTAAAATTACAGCTCTATTTTATTGATTTTAAAGCAGCTTTCGACAGCATAGATCGAGATCTATTGTGGTGTAAATTGAAGAAAATGGGTCTCCCAGAATTACTATTGCGTGCCATTATTCACTGGAACTTGGATACGAATAAAAATTGCAAATGGTACAAGAATTTCAAGTGCAATCCACACGGCAATAGGGCTAAAGCAAGGCTGCGTACTAGCCCCCCATTTATTTAATCTTTTTATGGCAGATCTCTCTATAAAATAAAACGAGACAAATTCTCGTCCACCTCGTCTGGGTCCATTGCCGATAACACATCTTTGTTATGCGGATGATATAGTTCTACTCAGTCTGACACGAGTGGGCTTACAAAGATCATTAAACGAGCTAGCTACATTTGCAAAGATCAATGCTTTGGAAATCAACATAAAGAAAACAAAAACGATGACTGGTGCAAAGCGGGCAGGACACAAATTCCCTGTCAGGCTGGGAGAAATAACATTAGGGGTAGTTAATAACTACAAATATCTAGGGCAGTACATTGATGATCGTTTAAATTTACAAAAACATAAACAATATTTGGAAACAAAAGGTAATGGTCTAATATACACATTTTGTGCTCTCTCAAAAAAGCTAAAGTGTCCATCTTTAAAGCCTCTGTTAGATGTAATGGCTGGTAAATTGATGCCGACAGTGGAGTACGCAAGCATCGTTCTAAACGGAACAGATGCTGAACTGTTGGATAAGATTCAAGAGAGAGCACACAAAAGGGTTTTTAAGTTACCACAGAACGTGTCACCAGCACAGATGAGGTTGGAATTTGGCCTTATTCATCAAGGGATTGGGAGAATCTATGCATATGGCAAAAGCTGGTATAAAATGTGGTTGAGTCAAGCCATCGTCTTACACGATGCCTTGTGGCGAGCTCAGGAAGAAGATCAGCACTCCACTTATGGCAAGTTTTTGAAATTGGCCATGGAAGTAGCAAAGTCTAAAGAACTCTGGGCACAGCCCCCTCTTTTCCCGTTTTTCGTAAAGTGGTAAACAAAATGGCGAAACTACACGCATTAATAGAGGATAAAAATAAATTTGCAAAGAGGTCTCATGCCTGGATGGTAATACAGTCCTATACAAAATTACGTCCAGCAGAATATCGGAGTACAACATATTCATACTACCTAAAACGGAGTCTCATGGCCACCAAGTTTGGGTTACTACCAAGTTCAGCCCAAATGGAGACACAATGGGCCTACATCATGCACACTATGTGGCTCTGAGAAGCAAGACCTCATTCATCTTATGTGTATATGTCCTGGCTTAAGGTCGACTCGGATGTGGTTTTTGAAAAAGGCATTTAATGACGTGCCTAGGGCAGGGAATGCTGACCGAACACTTCCAAAATGGAAATACAGTCCAGAGGAATTAAGGTCACTTAACTACAAGAGACACTGCAAGTGTCAAGTTGCCCCGGAAAAATTATGGGGAGCTTGCTCATGCTATAAGTGTAGATATGCGTTTCTCTCTCGCCCCACCACAGTGATAAATAAGATAAGCCTACCCACCTTAACTCGCAAAGCCAAGTTGCAAGGAGGACTAATTAATGTGAGATCACTCAGTAAACACTGTCAAGATATTAGGGACCTAATACTTGATATGCAACTGGATTTTTTATTCATTACGGAATCATGGTTAAAAGAGTGGTGCAATCCGGACATAGCCACTGCACTCCCTCCTAACTATGATATTTATAGGAAGGACAGATCGGATGGCAGAGGGGGTGGCCTGGCCATCATTATTCGTGATTCACTTTCTTGCTCCACTCTGGATCTGGACTCCTTTAAAGGCGCGGAAAGCCTAGGCTTCTGTATTTCCCTTGATGCCTCATTGTCATTTTCAGGAGTCCTAATCTACCGACCACCAGGGCCAAGTGCCACTTTCATAGACTCACTAGGAGACTCCTTAAGCCAGCCACTTCTTAAATACGCCAATTTTACAATGCTTGGTGATTTCAATCTCCATTTGGAATCTAAAGGCTCTCCAGTAACGGACAACTTCCTTCAAATTATAGAACTCCTTACTCTAAAACAACTGGTTGAGCACCCCACCCACCTGGCTGGCCATACCCTAGATGGGATCTGTTCCAACTTTACTGCACTTAGGGTAAACCCCCCCATCCTGCTAATCTGGACAGATCATTGTATGATTCCACTCACCATCGAGTATTCGCTAATAGGGCGCCCAGATCTCCCTTCCCCTGACTCTAACCCCAGACGGCAATGGACTAAACTTATGAATAATCCTAAACTTATGCCCCACGCACAGGCATGCAGACCAGTTCTTACAGGTAATCCAGACCAAGACTCGCGCTGTCTCCATACTTGGCTCTCAACCATATGCAATGACCTAGCGCCTCTAGAGAATCATGACAAAAAGAAAAAGATGAAACCTAAAACTCAGAAGGCATCCTGGTTTACTCCCGAGTTAGCAATAAAACAGCATCAATGTAAGCAACAAGAACGTAAATGGAGGAAGTCCTATAACACCGACGATAGATTAGCCTACAAAGCAAACAGAAAACGTTATCATGACCATATCAAAATCGCTAAAAAAGTCTACTACTCCAAGGCTATAATGGAGTCAAAACTTGACCAAAAATCTATTTTTAAAATTATAACATCCTTCACCAATCCAAAAGGAGTACAGAAAGAGCTACCACCCTCACAAACCCTGTGCAACGACATCTCCAACTACTTTGAAGACAAGATTCTCAAAATTAAAAAGAACTTTCCCTCTACCCCTACTAACAAAGAGGCTAGAGACTCAAACCCGGGTCAGACTATCTTTGGTATTACGACCTTTAAACCGGTATCATTGGAATCAACCTTCAAGGCCATAATGACCTGTAAATCAGTATCTCCATTAGATGCCTGCCCCCCCATGATGCTACACAAACTTATTGACATAATCAACCCGGTCATAAATCAAATTGTCAACTCCTCATTAAGTACAGGAACTGTTCCAGACGATTGGAAACTCGCCCTGGTCAAACCCCTTAAAAAAAAGCAAAATGTGGACTCCTCGGTCCTCTCCAAACTACGGCCCATTTCACTGCTCCCGGCTCTGGGCAAAATCACGGAGAAGTTCGTGCACAAAGAACTCTCAAGGTTCATCGAATCTAATAACACTCTCCATCCTCAACAATCTGGCTTCCGTCCTAGACACTCAACGGAGTCTGCCCTCCTAGAGGTCACGGAGGTGCTAAAAACCATTGAGGACAAGGGAAAGAAAGCAGTCCTGATCTTACTGGATCTATCTGCCGCGTTCAATACTATCTCACATGACATCCTTCTCACGAGACTCGAACGCGGCGGCATTACAGGTACCGCTCTTGCGTGGATTAAATCTTTCTTAACCAACTGTAGACAAACTGTCTCCCTAGGCCCCTTTCTTTCAACGGAGAAAAACACAACAACAGGTGTCCCTCAGGGCTCCTCCTTAAGCCCTCTGTTGTTTAACATTTATATGGCCCCTCTTATCTTCCTTATAAACTCCTTCGGAATCGAAGTAACATCCTATGCTGACGACACCCAAATGATCATCTCCCTGGACAAGAATAATACAGATGCCGAAGTGAACTTCAAAACGTGTTTCTCACATGTCATACAATGGATGAGGAACAATCATTTACAATGTAACACCGACAAAATGGAAATTCTACCCATTGGAACTAATGGTACCTTCATCCCGGATAGTTGGTGGCCAAAAGGTACCACCCCCCCCCCCCCCCCCCCCCGGACATGGTTAAAGTAGCAGGAAATCTAGGGGTCAAATTCGACTCCGCTCTATCTTTTCTCCCTCATGCATCAACCTGCTTCAGCTTAATGAGATCACTTAAGAAGTTTTTGGATCTCATTCCATTGGCAGCGAAGAAGTCAGTAGTAGTTGCCCTGATTCTCTCGCGCTTGGATTATTGCAATAGCCTTTTAGCAGGTACCAATAAATCTACAATAAAAAGATTGCAAGTGGTCCAAAATGCGACAGCTCGTCTTGTTTTGAGGCTCCCACGCAGAGCATCTGCCTCCACGGCGCTCAAAACCCTGCATTGGCTTCCAATCCACAAGAGAATCCTCTTTAAGATTCTCTTGATTACCCATAAAGCCATGTGCAGGTCAGGACCCAAGTACCTTTCAGCACGCTTCTCCCCTTACACCACCATCAGGACTCTCAGATCTTCCTCAGCCAATCTCCTAAAACGACCTAATTTCAAACTTACCACAAAGGGAGGCAAAACTGTCGCTTACCTGGGGTCTAAAGCCTGGAATGCACTTCCATTCAGCCTAAGACTTCAGGAATCTGAATCTCTCTTCAGGAAGGCATTCAAAACTTGGATATATAATATCCCAGATGGCCACTGTTTTGCGTTAATCTAATTTCATCCAACACAAAATTCCTTTCCTTCCTTCCTTACTTCGATTCCTTAGCACCAGGAGGCTCCTTGTGGAGTGACAGTTTGCGCTTTATAAATGCATATTTACATTACATTACAGGTATTAGGCCTTGTAGAACTGCAATAATCAAGGGTTTGGACGCAATGGATCCCCATTTAAATTGTAAGGTGATGACATTTCTGATACGATACGAACAGATAATAATGAAAATGGATAATAAAATCACCATGCCATTGTTTGGGTAGTGTTTTGCAAGTATTAAAATAAAAAAAATTAAAAAACGAGAAGTCCATTAGCAAAGAACAAATATGAAGCGGTAGAAGGGATCACATTATTGACTCTAATATTGGGACTGAAATAAGTAGCAACGGAAGCACATCTTCCTGGCAATTATAAATTGGTATATGTATTTCGGTTTTACTAGGTTAGATAGGTTTTAAAAGGATTTTATGTATTGTTTTTAGTTAGAAAGTCAGCAACGCTGTATACTTTCATATGAAATCACTGTTATATAATTCTATTATGAAAACTTTTGCAAACATTTTTTTTTAAGATACAGAGAATATAAGTATTTTCGATATTGTATGGTTTTTATTAACTGAAACAATAAAGATTTTCATTTTGTTTATAAAAAAAAAAAGAGATCCAGTGGAAAGAAGAGGACGGTCTTTGAGAAAGGCAATGATTGATGATTTAAGACCCACAATCACCTCTCAGCATCTTAAGATGCTTGCCATCCTGCTGCCTCTAGGCGAAGCATGGCATCAGGAGGGATGGAAACATATAAACACATGGTGGGTGCAACAGTAGAAGTCATAAAGTGAAGGTCAATTGGCTTCCTCTGTCACTATCCCTAGAAGAGTGCATGTAATGTTTGGCCTTTGGGATAGCTCAGGATGCAGTGGCAGTGCGGATGTTACAGAGACCTTTCAAAGGCCTACATTTTAAAACTCTTGTACAAAGGGTTTAAAAGATTAAGAAACCCACACAGCTTTTCCAGTTGACTTTCTCTGCATACAATTCTTAAGGTACTCATTCTCAAGAAGAAGACAAAATTCATCAAACAGCATAGTCAACTTTTTACTTTCTACATATGCAGAAAACCAGAAGAGTACATCCAGGCATAACTGTGCCAGCACCTCTGAGAGCACATCGACCATGCTACTGCCTTGACTGAATTTCATTCTTAAAAGTTCCAGTGCTGTGAGGTACTCATGCCAAACGTCTCACTTCTCTTGACTCTGGCTGCGAGAGAAAGAGCTGATATGGACTTCCTTGACACCCTCCTCTTAGTATTGTGCTGACCTCTCAGAGTATCCATATTGGTGCAAGTGTTACACCGTGGAGACCCATTGGTGAGATTTGTGCCAATCATAATGTCTGACTGTAATGGAGTCCTAAACATTGGAATCAGGATTGTGCATAAATATATCAATGGTGTGTCCAAGTCCCGCTAATTCCACTCTTGTGGACTATTGAACGTTATGATCTTTCTGGAGATTTGACCCCAAGCAACGTGACTCAACAATGTTCTAGTGGGTCTACAATAAACTATTCATGAAGAAAAAGCGGAAGTAGGAATCAGATGTTTTAGAAAGGGTGAAGTCTCTTCTCTCTTTACCCAAGGCTCTTCGCATTCATGGGAATTCCCGAATCTTTTTTTAGTCAGATTCTCCACAAGATTCCCCACTGCCGTTGTACGAATCCATTTGTTCCTCCACATAGAAGATCAACTGAAATGATCTTACAGTGTTTTTACGCTGAAGCCACACTTCTGATACTTCTCAAGGGAGACTTTACTTTGCCTCTTTTAAGTAAATTTGTAAAGCCTTACTTTCTTCAAGTCCTTCTGAATGATTCGATTTCCTTTTCGAAACAGTTTTACAAGATTATGAGATTCCCAAGGTGTTTCTACATAAAATCTAATAGCATATCATTGGAATCCAGACAGTGTTTCTTACTGAAAACTGGTCTGTCTGAAGATTTACACTACAGCTTGTCCCTAGAGGGAGTTGCCACAACTGCAGCTCTCTTCTGCTTTGGTATCATGCAGTAAAATGTAATATAAGGTCAGCATATTACCACCATCCAAATCAGATGCTACTGCTGGAGAACCATTATTACAAGTAAGGAACTTTCTCCTCGTCCCTGTTTCTGTCACATAATTACCAGCCCAGATACTACAGGTAGCAAAACGACTAATAGAAATAAATGATTTGCAAACTCACATTTCAAATATATAAGCAACTAGTAACCGTGTTTTACTTAACAGTATTGTCTGCTCTTGACTGAGATCCAAAGTACACCTCAAAACATTTAGCTTTTTATTTTGCACCAGTTCACTTCTCATCTTGTTCACCTACTAAGTTTGTAAAGTGCCAGCTTGATTTTCGTCTGGAGATGCAGTTGCTGACATTTAAACAGAGGACTCTGTAAGAGACACTGTACTGAAACTAGGGTAGTGCTCTTGCTTATTCAGTTACTACCGTTTCTTCCTTCCAGAGGGTATGGCAGAGAGATGGACTGGGAGAAAAAGCAAGGTCACATGAGCGAGTATTATGTCTTTGGAGTGGCTTGTTCTGAGGTCGAAATTGACTGTCTGACCGGAGATCACAAGGTAAATATTACTTAAAATGACTTTTTATCTCTACTTAAAAAAGAGAGCTGACAGTGCAGCTGAAGACATTATAAGCACACTATGACTATTGAAATATTTCCACTGGCACACTGCCTGTGATGAGACTGCCTCCTTTGCCCATCAAGGCTCAGTGATCACTGGTCCTCCCTCCCTAACATGGTGCTTCATAGCTTCTCCTCACCCCGGTTCTTCTGATTCTAGACTACCAAATGTTATGTTATATTGATTTGTATAGCGCACTGATAACCCGAGAGAGTATCCAGGCCTCTTACGTTACTGATGGACAGTATCTGTGGATAATGTATGAAATATCAGTAAGTTGATATTGCTTTAGGGTACCTCAGGGGCATCCGGAGCTTTACTCTCCATTCTAGGGTTCACATGGATCGTTCAATTCCAGTTTTGTTCAGATTCTCCCTCTTGGCCATGTATTTCTCCATGTAAACTGGTGGTAACCCACATTGCTGAGGTGCCATTCCATACCACGTGGAGATGCTGTTTTTTCAAGCTCCTAACCTCCTTACTGTTCACTTACAAGCCCTGGAGATACAGAGAACATCTGTAAGTCTTGCAGAGCTTCTTCAGTGAGTAAATGCTCACTTCTTCCACCCCTTTTTCATGTTCTGTCTATGCTTGGTTGGGGCTGGGTCGAGTCTATCCCGTGGCATGGCGTGTTATTAAAAACCAGTGAGTGATCTGTAAAAGAATACGTCCGGGACCAAATGTTTTTCTTAGAAATCCGATGCTGGTGCTATTGAATGTTGAAGTGTTGAATAGCATGGATTCCACCTCATCCTTTGTTAATCCACCTCAAGACACCCCCTACCTATTTATCTCGCTGTTGAAAGCTCTTTTTCATCCCTCCTTTCTCTCTTTGTCACAGATTTCCCATCTTTCTCCTCCTCCTTTCCCCCTTTCCTGCCTATCTCTCTCTTTCGCTCTCTCTCTTTTGTTCTGGGTTAAAGTCTGATGATGAAAAATAAGTACCGGTCTCCTAAAATGAGTGTTGTTGTGTCCCACCTGCAACCACCAGCTCAAATTAAACACTGATGGCAAATAATAATGAAATTATCTTAGTTCTTTAGCGTCTCTAAGGGCTCTGTGGTTGAGAGATTAGACGGGGTACTCAGCCAATCTAGTGGATATCTTAGGGGATCACTCCCTGCGACAAATCCGCTCCAGTGGAGGAGCCTCCAATGAAAAATAAGGGCAGAATGGTTTGTTGGACCTCTCACCACGCTTCTTAAACATCAAATGTTTCAGTACAAGACCATCATTTTAGCAATGTCCTTTATAACTTATTTTATGCCAGAACAGGAAAATGCCGGATTCTGGAAATGCTTGGTGTTGTATATCCAGCAGCAAGATCGCTGTGAGGGGAATGGCCTGCCGTGGGGAGCCAACAGACCAGGATCTCTGCCTATTTTACCGCCGTGAGGGGAACGGCCCTTCAGACTCCAACTCCCAGTGCTCCTAGCTCCGGGCGCCTGCCGCTGACATCATCAGGCAGCGCCCGGGCTGCACTTAAACCATCTGAGCGCCCCGCAGCGCGGGACGCGCTCCTAAGCCCTGGTGTTGTATATCCAGCAGCAAGATCGCCGTGAGGGGAACGGCCTGCCGTGGGGAGCCAACAGACCAGGATCTCTGCCTATTTTACCGCCGTGAGGGGAACGGCCCTTCAGACTCCAACTCCCAGTGCTCCTAGCTCCGGGCGCCTGCTGCTGACATCATCAGGCAGCGCCCGGGCTGCACTTAAACCATCTGAGCGCCCCGCAGCGCGGGACGCGCTCCTAAGCCCTGGTGTTGTATATCCAGCAGCAAGATCGCCGTGAGGGGAACGGCCTGCCGTGGGGAGCCAACAGACCAGGATCTCTGCCTATTTTACCGCCGTGAGGGGAACGGCCCTCCAGACTCCAACTCCCAGTGCTCCTAGCTCCGGGCGCCTGCCGCTGACATCATCAGGCAGCGCCCGGGCTGCACTTAAACCATCTGAGCGCCCCGCAGCGCGGGACGCGCTCCTAAGCCCTGGTGTTGTATATCCAGCAGCAAGATCGCCGTGAGGGGAACGGCCTGCCGTGGGGAGGCAACAGACCAGGATCTCTGCCTATTTTACCGCCGTGAGGGGAACGGCCCTTCAGACTCCAACTCCCAGTGCTCCTAGCTCCGGGCGCCTGCCGCTGACATCATCAGGCAGCGCCCGGGCTGCACTTAAACCATCTGAGCGCCCCGCAGCGCGGGACGCGCGCGGGCAGCGCCCGGGCAAAGCCCGGGCAAAGGGCGGGCCCGTCCTTGCCCGTCACTGCCCGGAGCGGACTGGACTGGGCAATCCCCCTTTCGTTGCATTTTCATCATATGCGCTAAGGTACTTTTGACCTGTTTACTTCATGAACCTTATTACAAGGAATCCTGATTTTTGAGGTTGTATAATTGGATGGTTATTCTTTATCATTTTTGCTGTGTTTGGTCCTTCTTTAACCTATCCCCTGGCCTCTATCATGCCTCTAAAAGATACAAAAGGCAGAGCGGCCAATGCACACCTCACTGGAACCATGGACCAATTTGTCACAAAGGTCAACTCTGTTATTGACCAAGAATTCATGCTCCTGGAACGCCGTGTTTCGCAGGATCTTGCGGCAGCCAGGAGGTCCTCCTTGGGTCTTCTTGCCAACGTGCGTTCCCCCATTCAGCAAACTTTTAATTTTGCTGCAACCACGGGCTCTGATGTGGATCTTATGGGCCAGGACTTGCCACTCAGTGGAACAGTTGCTGCTGCCCCCTTGGAAGACCAGTCCATGGCCTATGACTCTTTGCTAATTTCTCCTCGCTTGTTGCCGAATCCTTCTAGTATAGCCCCAGAGTCTGGCACTAGGCAGCTACGCGAGAGAAACCCTGGGGCAATCTCAAAAAATAAACGAGGGTGCTCCCCCATTAATGGTGGGAAGGGCAAGTCCAGTAAAAGAAAGCAAAACCCAGTAAGCCACACAGGAAAAACGAAAAAACCTCTTGCTGCCCCTGAGCAGCCTTTATTGGCACTATTGACAGATAAAGTTGCTCCCCCACCCCACTCATTATCACCCAGAATAGTGTGTCAGGATGTTACTGGGGGGACAAGCGAAGTGGTTGAGGGAAGGGCTTCAGACCTATTGTATACACATGATATATATGACGCAATTAGGCTTCTCCTTCGTCCTATAGAAGACAGAATACACAAGATTGAAAAACACTTACTTAGGATTGAACTTGGTCTTGAGGTATTGACTGACACTTCGAAGAATATTCCTCAATCTGGGGCTCCGAAAACACCGGTTAATGTAAGAGTAGAAAATCACCCGATGGTCCCTCAGGTTCAACCAGCAGTCCCCACTGAACACCAGGCATCAGCAGTAACTTATGAGCCTATACGAGTTCCCGATCACAGGAAACCCACACAGCATAGCACACTCCAACCAAAAGAGGATGTTAGGATATCTACATCTAGGACCTCAAGTGGGGCAAATATTCCTAACTTGCCACCAGAATCTTCCCCATTTGTAGTAATTTTAACAGGGGTCCCTGAACTGGGCAATAACGAAGTCGAGTCCCCCACAGCCTTGAGGAACAGGGTGGTACATTGGCTTAATAAAAATAGACCCCTGCCAATGCACAAAAGCAGTAAAATTCTCATGGTAAGAAGGGTCCCATGGGTAGGCCATTTAGCAAAGAACATAAGGGGGGACTGTATCTTAATAAATTTTAATGACCCCAAAACTGTTGAATACATCTGTAACTGGAGATATCCCAGTTCAGGAGTATCCATCAGAGCTCTCCCCCTGACCTATTTTTACCCCCCTGGCCACTTCACGGATGTGTGGACGCTTGTTCACCGGAACAGGAGGGGTTTTTCGCAAGGGGGCTGGCCCATACCCTCACCGCTACCAGACTTCACCCCTACGGAAAATCGATACAGGTGCCTAGAGGCTGTTGACTGACTGCAGGGTAATGTAGGTACATTAGGTAGCTCCCCGTCCCCCTTGGGTCGCTGCACACCTGAATTTGCTACACCATCAGAACACCCGGGTTTAGAACCACCCACTTTGACAATCTCATCCCAGAGGCCCATTATTAGCACTGATTATCATCAAGACCACCCTCCAAGTGCTTTAATTTCCCGGGAAAATCTCTCTAGTCACTTCAAGCTTGTTTCTTGGAACGTGGCAGGTCTACGCAGCAAGCTCACTCTCCCAGACTGGAGTGATTTCATCGAGGAATATGACTTATGTATGTTCCAGGAAACCTGGAGCTTTGAGCCACTGTACAAGCCGGGGTATTGTTGTTTCTCTGTACCAGCTACCTCAATTGGCCGTGGTCGCCCCTCTGGAGGTCTCATGGTATGGGTTAGGGCAGAACTTAATCTCAGGATTACCCTTAATAGCTGCTCTACGCCAGACATAATGAGACTTACCATTAAAGGTACCAAGAGCGTCCACACATGGGAACTTTTTAATGTTTATGCCCGAGGAACCCAAGGGGGCGCCAAATCCTCTACTATCACAGCCCTTTCAGGCATGCTCTCCATATGTCCCCCTGATTCTCTTCTACTCGTCGCTGGCGATCTTAACTGTTCATTTGAACCGCTTGCTATAGACGATATCTTGGGAACACATGATGAGGACACTAGATGGGGCATTCCCTCACTATCTCTTAACCCTGTAAAAAGATGGTCCCCGGTCGTAATCCAAATAAATGCTCTAGCACTAGAATTCGGGCTAAGAGCTGCTAATGGACGTACAGTTTCTGACCCAGTGGGTGCAAATACTTTTAATAGGGTACCTTGCCAAAGCAGAATTGATTACATATTGGTCGACAGGAGGGGATGGAAACGTGTTGTTGACATGACTGTAATACCATCAATCAACAGTGACCATAACCCTTTGTCCCTCAGTATGCGGGAGATGTGGCATAGGCAAGAGCAAACCCACTCATCCGGAATGCAAATGACAACTAAGGCACTCTTGCCCTCTAATTGTAACAGGTTCCTCAAATGGCATAAATGTATTCTGTGTAATACTAAACTGGTTACTTTGGAGAAAATCCTTGCAGATCAGACCGCCAGGCTCTCCATAGCATCTAGGGACACGGCTGGCCATACTAAAGTTTTTGAGGAAACCATGGACTCAATTGCCACTCTGTTTCTTGATCACAGGAAGAAATGTAAACCAAGTGTCAAGCCTGAAAAAAAGTGGTTCAACAAGGGTTGCAGATTTAAAAAAAACAGCCTGGTCCTCGCTATTAAATCTAACAACCCAGGAGAGGTCAGACAAGCAAGGCTGCATTATAGACAGGCCCTTGTTTCTGCCAAGAGGGACTGGGAAGAGCAGCGCTGGGATTGCTTAAAATCTGCGAGCCATTCAAAAAACGGCGAGCTCTTTTGGTCCATAGTGAGAAGATCCACTAATCATGACCAGGACCAAATTCCCAACCATATTACGGATAGGGAATGGTTTGACCATTTTAGGAATCTATATGTAGGAACGGAGCATATGGACGACCCTTGCACCCGAATGGGGTCCATAGCCACACGTCCAGATCACTTTTTATTCTCTAGGATTGAGAAGAAAGAGGTTGAGATCGCCATTAATAAAATTGTATCTGCAAAGGCCCCGGGCCCAGATGGTATCCCGGGTGACCTGTACAAAGCCAACACTGATGGATGGGCTGCGTATTTTGCGATTTTTATTAATGCTCTGTTGGAAGGCTCACCAGTACCCGAATCATGGAAGGGAGCTGAAGTAATTCCCATTTTTAAGAAGGGCTCTAGAGGGGACCCAGCGAACTACCGCCCAATTAGTCTCATAGATTCTGGACAGAAATTGGTCGGTAGGGTCCTCCTGGAGAGGATCCACTCCTGGGTGGATGAAAACGGCATCATGACAAAGTTCCAGGCAGGCTTTAGGGCCTGCACTAGTACAATTGACCAGGCCTTTAGACTAGTGCTTCTTTATTGGAAGGTGGTCACTATTGGTAAGGGCGCCCTTCACCTGGCGTTTATCGATCTTAAGACCACCTTTGATCTGGTTCCCCGTGATCGCCTGTGGCTGATCTTGAAGGAGATGGGCATCCCACCATATATTCTAAACCTTCTTATTCGGATGCACGAAGATAATTTTGCTCGCATCAGATGGGGGTCCCAGGAACAAAAAACTGACAAAATCATGGTGAATAGAGAGGTTCGCCAAGGTTGCGTGTTGGCACCTACGCTCTTCACATTGTTTGTGAACGGCGTAGTCTCTTATCTGCTTGAAGTTGAAGCTGACGTTCCGACATTGGCAGGTGACAAAGTCCCTGCCCTCCTTTTCGCGGATGACACGCTCCTAATATCAAAAACACCAGCAGGATTGCAGAAGCTTTTAGATCGCTTCTCTCTGTTTTGTGAGCTGAGAGGCCTTGTTATCAATACCTCCAAAACCAAACTCCTCTATTTTAATCCAACCAGATCTTTCAGATCTACCCTGACTTTGGACGGGAAACCACTTGAGCGTGTCAAGGAGTTCGATTATCTGGGGATTAGAATCTCTGACAGACTCAAGTGGCAGCCCCATGTCGATAAAATGGTGTTAAACCATAGACGGGTAGTTGGAGCCCTGGGAAAAGAATTCCGTGCCTCCACTACTAAACCCATTGCTCCAGCCTTGGACATATACGCTGCAAAGGCGGTAGGCAGTGCTCTTTACGGCGCGGAACTATGGGGCTTCTGCTGTAAAGATGCCCTTGTTTCCAGTGAAAATAGATTCTTTAGAGACCTTGCATCGCTCCCAAGGGGTACACCGACGAAACCATTACTGAGCGATTTTGGTAGGCGCTCCATCAGAGATTTAGTTACTCTCCGTCCTTTGTTATACTGGGCGCGGCTTTGGCGTACCCCTGAGCTTTCTAACTATGCCGACGGCCTAAGGGAGGTTATGAATTTGCGAGGAGCTCACAAAATTGAGTGGCTTATGAACATCAAGAAGCTACTGGTCGCAACAGGCCTCGCATCTGACCGGGATCTGGGGGCACCATTATCTAAGGAGGAAACAAAAAGAGCCTTTTGGGCATGGGTTGATGCACTGGAGTCAAGAGACCTCAATCTTGGCACTTTGACAGAGGCATTCCATCAGCACAAACCTATGCCCTTCTTAGAACCCTATCTGGACTTCATCACGAAGCCCAAGGATAGATCGCTTTTTATTCAGTTCAGGTTTGGGACCCTTCCCCTCCGTGACCGTACTAGTAAGTGGAACCCGCCGCACAAGACTCTCCTGGATTGCCCAACTTGCTTGGGTGTTATTGAAAATGTCTCCCACCTTTTTTTCGCTTGCCCAGCATATGCGCAACCAAGAATGAAATGGCTTAGGCCCGTCTGTTTGCAGTTGGGAACAAGGGATCACCTTGCCGCTCTGAGAATCCTCAAAACGGACACAAACACTACTATAGTTTGTGGGGTGGCCACATTTTTAGGCTGGGCATGGCTGATTAAGCAGAGGCTAACTAGCTCTAGCTGATTATTTTATTCATCCTCAAAGCTGCTAAAGTTTAATACATTTTTAAATATTTATTGTATAAAAACCAATCAGATTCTCTTTTTATATAACATGTTTTTAAAATGTATTTTTATGAAGTTGTGTTTTATGTACTTTTGTGCTTTTATGACATTTTATGTCGAAATAAAGCTAAAAAAAAAAAAAAGAAATGCAATGACTTGTGACTGCATGAGGACATGTTGCCATACTCCCAAGTTTCTTGTGAACCATGGAAGAAATGTAACTGATATGTGATTCTCACTGGGTTGGCTCTTGCATCTCCTATTAACCTCACCCCATCCGAAGGCATGATCGTGATACTTTAAAGAACATCAAATACAGTAGAATAAGCTTTGTATTAAAACAGTGAATTGAAAAATAACCGGAAAATGAAGGAGAAAGGAAAAACTACAACGAAAATAAATGTGTTCCATAACCTCCAAAAACTGCTTCAGGAGGAAGAGTATCTGGGAGCCAATGGAAACGAGCATTGGCAAAGTGAGAGCTATTGGCTTTGCCAATGTCTTTTAGCCAGGTTGTACAGAAGCCTGGCTGCTCTTCAGCATCACTAAAAGTTAGTAGTGTGGTACAGAATAGAAAGGCATGAGGTTGAGTGGCATAGAGTGGAGTGGAATGGAGTGGAGTTGCATGGAGTATAGTGGAGTGACATGGAGTT
Source organism: Triturus cristatus (assembly GCF_964204655.1). Classification (NCBI taxonomy): domain Eukaryota; kingdom Metazoa; phylum Chordata; class Amphibia; order Caudata; family Salamandridae; genus Triturus; species Triturus cristatus. The sequence continues at coordinate 824,535,467 of NC_140584.1, read as the reverse complement.
AAGTGGTGTGGAGTAGAGTGACGTGGCATAGAGTGGCGGGCGTACAGAAGACTAGTGTACAGTGGAGTGGCAAGGAATGACATAGAGTGTGACAGAGTGGAATGGACTGAAGTACAGTTAAGTGGCATAGATTCGGGTGTAGTAGAATTGCATTGAGTAGAGTGGTGCAGAGTTGAGTGGCGTAGAGTGCCATAGAGAGGAGTGGCATAGAGTGGTGTAGAGTGGAATGATATGGAGTGGAAATGGCGTAGATTAGAGTGGTGTAGAGTAGTACATTTGTGGGTGCAAGTAACTAAAGCATCAATAGAGACAGCAAGTAGGGTGAAAGAAACATAAATAGGAAGCCGTATTCCTGTGTTAAAAGCAGGAAAGACCATTGCACGTCCAGGAATAATACCATAACGTTTATAAAATAAAAAAGAACTAGTGCATTGCAAAAATATAAAGAAGAACAAAGAAGAGAAAGAACACATATTCCCAGTCCATGCTCCAGAAAGTAGCAATCACAAGAAAGGAAAGAAGCCTATGTGAGCTAAGCAATCAAAAGATTGCAAATAAGTGTGACAATGAAAACAACTAATGGTATACTGTGGGTGGGTTTAAGCCCACTGAACTGTAAACAATATGTGTTGCAGTGCAGCACAGCACATGCACTGTGTAGACAAGACCTGAAAACGTGCCATTAAAGAAAAAAGGGAAAGGAAGGCCTACAAAAATAATTAAAACTGAAGAAAAAAATAACAAGCATTGGTAGACCCAATAGGTCTCTCCTAAGCAGGAGCTATTGGCTTTGCCAATGTTTTTTAGCCATGTTGTAAACCAGCGTGGCTAAAAGCTAGTGACCCAGAGGAGAGTGGCATGGAGTGGAGTGGCATTGAGTGGAGTACACTGGTGTAGAGTGGAGTGGAGTAGAGTGTCGTGTAGTGGCGTAGAGTGGAATGGAGTAGAGTGGCATGACGTGTTGTGGAGTGGAGTATCATAGATTGGAGTGTCGAAGAGTTGAGTAGTGTAGAGTGGAGTGATGTAGAGTGATGTTGATGTGGTCGCAGAGTGGAGACTCGTAGAGTGTCATTGAGTGACACAGAGTGGCACAGAGTGTCGTAGAGGGGAGTGTTGTAGAGTGGAGTGATGTAGAGTGATGTTGACATGGTTGAAGATTGTTGTGGAGTGACAGAGTGGAATAGAGTGGCATGGAGTAAAGGGTCATGGAGAGGAGTGGCATAGAGAGGAATGTCATAGAATAAAGTGGTGTGGAGTGGCTTAAAGTGGCATAGAGTGGAATAGAGTGGAGTAGATATGAGGGGCATAGAGTGGAGGGGCGTAGAGTGTTATGTGATAGAGTGGAGTAGGACAGAGTTTCGTAGATTGGAGTAGAGGGACGTAGAGTGCCGTAGAGTGGAGTAGCGTGAAGTGGAGTGTCATAGAGTGGAGTGGTGTAATGTGGAGGGGCATTGAGTGGTGTATAGTGGAGTAAAGTATTATAGAGTAGAGTAGAGTGCCATTGAGTGAAGTAGAGTGACATAGAGTAAAGTGGCATAGATTATTGTAGAGTGGAGTGTCGTAGAGTGGAGTGGCATAGGATGGAGTGGCATAGAGTGGAGTAGAGTGGCCTAGAGTGAAGTGGTGTCGCATGGTGTATAGTGGAATAGAGTGTCTTAGAGTAGAGTGGCATAGAATGGAGTACAGTGAAATGAAGTAGAGTGTCATAGAGTAGAGTGGAGTATCATGGAGTGGGGTAGAGTGGCCTAGAGTGAAGTTGCATAGAATGGAGTGGCCCGAGTGTCGTAGAGTGGAGTAGTGTTGTAGAGTGGCACGAAGTAGAGTGGAGTAGAGTGGAGTAGAGTGGCATAGAGTGGAGTGGAGTAAGGTGTCGTGGAGTGGTGTAGAAAGTCGTGGAGTGGCGTAGAGTGGTGTTGATAGGCATAGAGCTCAGTGGCATAGCCGAGAAGAGTAGAGGGTGTGGTAGCGCACTACCTACAGACAACACATTTTCAATTGTAATGACTATTACATTTGCATAGACATACAGTTTTACTGCTAAAACTATACAGTGCACTAATAATGTGTGGAAATGGCATCACCTAGTGTATTGATTTGTTTGGATGGTATTAAAATATTTGTGTCAAGCGCACTTCAGAACTGCAAAAAACTGTGCTTCATTTGTGCTTTCCTAATTCTGATATATTCTGAAATATTTGCACAGTTTATTTACAGACATTTAAATTTTGTTGTGTGCTAGGAATAAATAACATTGTACAGCCTTTCCTCAGAACACCCCAATCCCCATCATGATTGTCCCATAAATCCTCTCACTTTGAAGAAACAGAAAGAAAAGTAAACACCAAACTCCCTCGGAAAATCGAATCCGACATTTGACCTCTGTCTTTGAATGCACAGCAAATGTATCAAGATAAGAACAAAATGTAAAGGCCTGTTTACTGAAAGTGAGTACTCATGGTAGAATACAGTAAACATGCTATGCTCTTCAATAGGGACACCAGGCATACTGGACAGCCAAAAACAAATAAAGCCAGCAAATAGAAAGCAAGCAAATGTGAATTACAAACCACAAAGACAATAGTAAGCAATAGGTGGAATGCATTCCTAGGGCAGCTTTCCTAATGCCCCCAAAAAGTCTTTGTAAACAGACATCTGCACTGTCTGGTAGACTTTGAACTAATAATGTAGAGATCTCCGCTTTTCAGACTGGTGAAGATTAACCACTTTAAGTAGGTGGAAGACCATAGGCTCACTATTAGAGACTGTGGTGCCAAGATGAGCACAAAATATATCTACCTAATAATTACGTAATTCAGTCTCCATGCACAAGACCATCCTATTTTCATCACTGGCTGACAAAATGGCTGCCTTACAGGAATCCTTGCTATCAAGTCAGTAGCCATAGCTGGAAACATGGCAAACAACCTGCGTTTTAATCATTCTGTGAATGGTGAAGTGACAGGAACCTGCTGAAAGTGTGTTGGCACCATGCGCATTGAAGAGTGGTGGAAGAAACACGTAGCTTTACAAAAGGCCTGTCAAGGAGGGAAGCTATAGCAGCCTTTTTTTTACTGGAAAACACTTCCATTATTGCGAGAGAAGCAAGGGAAGGTGAGAGGCATTGGGGTGGTGCAGATGTCCAAACTCAATGTGCATCGGTTTCTTGATGCTGAATGTCCTGCATTTGCGGATGGTAAACTTTCCCTACTTTGCTCACCTTAGCAGGCAAAGTTTATTCAAGTTTTTAAAGGCTACAGTGAAGGCTATTGGGTGGAACGTGGCCTCGGGCAGTGTAAACCAGAGAGTAGGTGCTCTGACATGGGTCTGTAGTGTGGGAGTTTGGCAACAATGAAAGGTGTCTCTTGTTTGTGGCTCTTGTTTGTTGTGGGTTAGTGAATGATGCACAGTTATTTGGTTAGAAACCTCTCGCTGTTGCCAATCAGAAGAGATCAAACAGGGCTGGTAAGATGTAGTTGATCCACGTGACCCAGCAGGATGCAGCATTTTGAACTCTTGCTCATTTTTGGAAGAGAAATTTTGGAAGGTTGTGATAAATTATTCAGCATGAGCTGAATCTGTATAAAGTAATAGCAATTAAGAGAGTCGCTTTGCATGGGAACATCAGCTAAGCGAGAAAACGTTTGACAGTGCAGGGGTGATGGAAGCATGGGCTACCAAACAAGTGCATTTGGGGTGCTAGAGTGAGGTCAGCATCACAGTGGATCCTCAGGTCTTTGACTGAGATGGAGGGTGTAGGCATCAATCAGTTGTAGATGGAGAGAGGGGGAATGGCCAGTCCGGAGGGTGGAATTGGTGATGAGGACGTAAGATTTATCATCGAGTTTCAGCCAGTTTCATGCTAGGTGGGGTCAGTGTTTCACTCCAAATCATAAGAAGGGTTCAGATAGACAGGAGGACTATATCTGTGCTAAAACACCCCACTTTAACATAAGATAAACTTAGTCTTAGCTTCATTATTAACACCTCACATACGTGGGTAATTAGCTCATTTAATCATTCTTCCGACAACAAAAGGCTGAGTGATCCTATGTTCGAGTACAAGGAAAAGCCTGTGAGCTTTAATCCAGTGCAGGTTCATGTCATGTAATATCTCTTCCAGGTCTTCTGAAGCTATTATTCTATGCTAATTGTTGTCACACTTTTACCTGGAATAAAGTTAGATTAAGTATAACTACAAATGCACAATCCAATCTGCAGTTCCTCCATTGTTATAACATACTTGAAGACTAAATTGGACTCCATAGATAGCACATTCTTTTAAATCCTAAATTGGATTCAATTGATAGAAATTCCTTTTGTGGCAGATCATTCTCATCAGTCAGGATTGCCCAATGTGGTTCTGTGGTGTTCAGTCGATGCCAGATTTTAATTAAACCCACTGACAATGTAAATAACTTATATAGATTTAGTGAATTTAAGTTTATCTTATGAGAGTATCCTCAAAATCTGGCATGGATTGGCCTCCCATTCAATGACTTTGGACTTTCCTGCTAAGGTCTCCAGTTCCCAGTAAGGGTTTTATATTTTGCAAAGACTAAATGAATGCACCTTTTCCATCTTCTGTTCTACTCCTAGAACCTCAGAACGGACATTGTGATTGACATCGGTTGCAGCATAAATCCTGGCGTTGATATAGGGCAGGTGAGTACGTTCCATTAGATTCTGTATGTTGTTACATGGAGGAACCTTAAATTATATTTCCTGCTCTTGGGGTCGTTGGAAATTTGATTTATCTTGTCATTTCTGAGTTTATTTAAATTACTAATAGGCATGTCTTTCTAGACCTTGGGTGATGCTCTTTTGTATTGTCGGCATTGAAGGATCTTGCATGGTTACTAATTGTGACGTTGCCAATCTGTGCATACAGTATATAGGGACGAGGCTCTGGTGTGGCTAAAGCCAGGCACTCTTCAGCTATCCTGTCAAGAACACTAATTGAGTTAATCTGCCTTGTATTAAGTCCCCGTGCCTGCATGGCCAAGCCGTTCCATGTATGATGCCTGCATTTCTTGACCAAGTGCCACATTTGCATATGGATGTATCCTTACTTTTGAACAAACTGAAAGGTTACTATTTTAAAAGTGAGATTTTATTTTAATATTGCATTGTGCCTTATGTTACAATAGTGCACATTTTTCTCTTTCGCAGATCGAAGGGGCTTTTGTTCAAGGCCTTGGACTTTTTACAATGGAAGAGCTAAGATTCTCTCCCGGGGGAGTCCTGTACACCCGTGGGCCTGGACAGTACAAAATCCCATCCGTATGTGATATTCCTGAGCAGTTTAAGGTATTCCTGCTGACCTCGTCGCCGAATCCATGTGCCCTCTACTCCTCCAAAGTAAGTACATGGTTCACTTTCCTATGAAAGACACGTTAGTTACAAGGGTTTCACAAATCTGCTATACATACCGTTCCTTCTGTAACCCCGATTAAGAAATGCCATCCTTCTGGTTTACACATGGTTCACATATCCTGCTTTCTGTAATATTTTATAGGAGGATGAATGGTGATAAAAATGTGCTTGGTTTCAGAGACAAGACTGATGAATTGCTAAAGTAACTTTCTTTTGAAATGCAGAGAATGCATTTCATTTGCTTTTGCGTAATTATGCAATATTTTGAAAAAAATACACAAATTGCAAACCCGTCATTTTTAGCATTCTTATTTTCCCTGAATGCGTCCTCGCATCAATATTTGATTGTTATTTAAAAAACCACCCACCTAAAACACATTTGTCAGGAACAACAGCCGGTCACGTTCTTGTTGTTTGCACTGTTCTTGCGCCTCGTACTTTACTTTTGCCAGGAACAGCAGTGTTGTGTCCTGCTGGACACGTTCTAGTGTCTCAGCAGACACTGAGTTTGTTAACCACTCCCTTGGGGGAGTTGACACACATGCACCCCACACCCATCCATCACAGGCGTCACGAATGACGTGAGCCTGTTAATATAAGGGCCCGGGTGCACCTGCTTGTGGCCAGTTCCAGTACATCAATAACGTGTCCGTATAGTCTTTTGTTATGATGTGGTTCTAGCGGCCTAAGACGCAACAAGCAGCATAATTAACAAGCATTGGCATAGCCAATAGATCTGGCTTTTGGGACCTTATAAATACTTAGTTATGCAGCACAATATCCTTGGTGCATAGGAGACGTTTCCTAAGATGGAACAGCGTGAAAACATTTCTAAAAACAAATTATTAGCAATGAACAGAAAGTGCATTTTCCTTGTTGCTGAAGCTAGCCATACATTTAACCCAATTTTGCCATACACTATGGTACTCAAAAGAGGCAAGACAGACAAAATCCAGCACACTTTCTACTCTAATGCGCATGACAGTCTCTCCCGCTTAGACTACATGCTTGCCCCTGCCTCCCAAGTAGCTCTTATTCACGAAATTAGGCATCTCCCAAGGGGTATATCTGACCACTCTCCTCTATGGGCCCATTTCGTACTGGACCACACGCAAGTAGGACGCATCGCCCCCATAAATCCCTGGCATTTTAAGAACCCTAAGATACGTGGGGAACTGATCAAAGCTATCGACAACTACTTTACAGAAAACGAAAACTCGGTCAATTCCCCGCAAACACTTTGGGAGGCGTTTAAAACTGTCATCCGAGGTCAAGCCATGTCCCTCATAGCGGGGGAAAAAAAGGATAGACTACAGGACATCTCTGACGCTGAACATCGAGTGCACCAGCTGGAACATACAGTTAACACAAACCCTACACCTGACGCGATGCATGAACTCAAGCTCTGTCAAGACGAATATCGGGCCTAGGTTACTGACCGAGCCAAAACGCTGGGGCAAGAAAAAATGGGCCGTATATATGATTGGGGAGCCAAGGCGGGAAAACTGATTGCCTGGCTCGATAGGAGAGAACGTGCTAGCCGCCTAGTCCCTGAACTCCTGGGGGCTGACGGACACCCTGTTACAGACCCTCAGGAGATAGCTACTCAATTTGCAACCCACTACTCTACAATTTACACGTCGGGTGCCCCCCACACGGTTGACGACTCCCTTGATCTTCTCAGGGACATTTCCCTTCCCACCCTTTCAGAGGCGGACCGCCAATTCTTAGACAGCTCCCTCTCCACCGAGGAACTCGCAATAGCGATACGAGCGCTCCGCCCGGGTAAGGCTCTTGGCCCCAACGGTATCCCTATCGAGCTGTACAAGCTTCGGCCTGATAAATTAGGTCACTATCTCAGGTCCATGTACATCTCCAGCCTGGACAGGGGGATACTGCCTCTGGACCAACGCTTGGCCACGATCGTTACCATACACAAGGAGGGGAAGCCCAAAGTGGATTGCTCCTCCTATCGGCCTATTTCATTACTAAACGCAGAGCCCAAAATACTTGCCAAGGTTTTAGCTAACAGACTGATTAAGGTTGTAGGGGACCTGGTCCATCCTGACCAGTCGGGCTTTATGCCCAGGCGGAACACTGCCCTGAATTTGTGCAGAGTACATGGGGTGCTGGGTAGGGCCCACACAATACAAGAGGACGCAATCATAGCTTCCTTAGATGCTACTATGGCTTTCGACACCCTTGAATGGCCCTATCTATTTGCAGTGCTAACAAAGTTCGGCCTTGGTCCGGTTTTTATCAGCTGGGTGAAACTCCTCTACGCCAGGCCCATGGCGCAGGAAGTAGTAAATAACAGAAAGTCTGCCCCCTTCGAACTTGGGCGGGGCACCCGCCAGGGCTGCCCCCTTTCTCCCCTCCTGTTCGCACTGGCCCCCGAACCCTTCGCCGCCTGGATCCGCAGCGATCGGTCCATTCGTGGACTGCGATGTGCACTGGGATGGGAAGACAGGATATCGCTGTACGCGGATGACGTTCTTCTCTACCTCGCCTCCCCTAAGAGCTCCCTCACTGTCCTACTAGATATCCTGAACATCTTTGGGAGATACTCGGGCTTCCGAGTTAACTGGCAGAAGTCATTCATATATGTCCTCAGTGGTGACACCCCACAATTATCCCGAAACTGCCCAATATCAATAGCCTCAGACGGATTCAAATACCTAGGCATTTTTCTCTCTAGGGATCAGACTCTACGATATGCGCGCAACTTAACCCCGCCCCTGCAATGCCTTAAGAGCGACATTCTGCACTGGAAAACGCTCCCTATCTCCTTGCTGGGCAGAGCGGCATTATTCAAAATGATGTCGCTGCCACGCTTCCTCTATGCATTGCAGAATGCCGCTGATCCCGTTCCTAACTCATACTTTGGGGAGATAGAGAGCCTCCAGAGGGCTCTTCTTTGGGGGGGCAGGCCACGCATAGCTCTATCGAAGCTCACGCTTGGCTGGTATGATGGTGGAATTGGAGTGCCTGACATTAAACGATGTTATTGGGCAGCTCATTTAATTGCGATCAATCATGGCACCTATGGCCCCCCCGATGCCCCGGGATTCCGTATGGACCGCTGGCTCCTGCCCTGCGGGGTGTACGGTCGAGCATTGTACTACACTCCTGGTAAGTTCCCCCTGACAGGGCCTACCAAACATACGACCAATATATGGCACACTGCCACACAGTCACTGGGCTGGGCCAACAGATTAACGCGTGCTACCCCGCTTTGGGATTCACAAAAACTAGGATACCTGGGAGACTCCAAGGGGTTTGACAAGTGGGACTTGATCGGTATCTCCACAATTGGTGACCTTTGGGAGGCGGGGGGAATCAAACCGTTTAGTGCTTTGCAGACTCAATACTCACTCGCCGACACCGAACTGTTCCGATACCTTCAGGTCCGCCACGCGATGCGGTCCGCACTGCCAAGGGACGTCCCATTACCTGATAGCACCCCCCTAGAGGATAGACTTCTTGATGGATACTTGCCCGAGCGGGCCATATCTCTGACATACAAAAAATTGATCAACAACATGCAAGACCCTCTAACCCTACTGAGAGAAAAATGGACGGGGGTCGGTATAGAACTAGATGATGAGGGGTGGCAGGCAGCGATCTCATCCCCTAAAACAGTCGCAATATCAGCAAGGCTCCGCCTAGTGCAGCTTAAAATATTACACAGAACTTATCTCACTGGGCCGCAACTGGTACACATGGGGACACAAACTGATGGGTCCTGCAGACGGGGATGCACCCAACCGGGTATTTTTATCCACATCATATGGCACTGTGGGATAATACAGGGGTACTGGCAGAAGATACACGCGGTTCTTAGTGAGGTCCTGGAGGTTGAACTCCGACCTGAGGCTCCTAGGTGTCTCCTTAATATATGGGAGCCCACGGACCTCAACGCCTATGCCATACAATGGGTCACGCTTGCCTGTATGATCGCTAAAAGAAACATCGCACAGCACTGGGGGGCCCCACAGGCACCTAAAATCGCAGACTGGAAAAAGGACCTTGATTGGTGCATGCAACGGGAAAAATCTGTTTACATTGCACGGGGATGCCCCCGGAAGTGGTCTAAGATATGGACCCCTTGGAACTTGTACCGAGGTGAAATTTGTGTCCCCCCAGACTGGATGAGCCAGATATCCCCCCTTCCCCGTAACTCCAACGACAAAAGCATATTGTGTTCTGATAACCCCTTGTGTGTGCCATTACATATGTTGTACCTATGTGAATCTATGCCTTGTTGTCGAAGTTTTTATAATAAAAAGAGTTTAAAAAAAAAAAAGAGGCAAGACAGTAGGAGGTGCATTACAGACCAATTTTATTGGACACCCCCTACCGCCCCCAAAAAATACATACAGTGTAAAGATAGAATAAGGTCAAAGAAAAAAAAGAGCCAACCATAACATCGATGCAACAGGGCTGCCTTGACATTGCTCAATACATGTTAATAATTTGGAACTTCAGCTCCACCAGTGGCACAGTGTGATCTGTGGCAGAATGGTGGTCTTGCTCACTGGTGACACTAATTTGTAACAATGATATTTTTAAACAGCTGGAAGCGAATACCTTCTCTTTTAGTGGGCAGAGTACATTGTGTGAACGAGTAAACATAGCCGCAAACCAATTACATCCAGAGCAGGATGCACAGGCAGCCCAGGGCACAAGAATTCTTATGGACTTTATAGTCACAACTGAGCACCCTCTGGGAATAATGTTTACAATAAAGTAATCAACTTGCAGATTCCCACAACACATCCAAGGCCTGGTATAAAGGGGCGGAATTAGTGACCAGGTGATGACGTTGCCACTACTTCGTACAACAAACTTGACCTTGAGGACAAATAAAATGAAAACGTTCACGTTTCCTACATTTGAATCCAGGGAAGGGCCTTGGCAATGGGCGTACGTGGGCCTGGCATCCTCGAGATCAGCTTGCTCACCCAGGGCACAGGAAGAAGACAGATGAGGCTGTGGTGCATCAGCTGGGCACCCCCAGTGACCTCTTCCTGTTCTGGAGACGGTTACATAAGTCCCCGTGCGTCGGAGATTATCGACACGCGGGGGCACAGAGCGTGGAGCCGCCGCAAATCAGCAGTCTTTGAAGAGATTATTGGTGCACGGTGATAATATCTTATCCAGACCGGGCCGGGGCTCCCCAGATTATTGCAGGATATGTTAATGTGCAGGGTCTTTACATGGCGCATTACTATGGCAGCTATACGGTCTAGGAACACTAGCAACGCTGGCAGAATACAGGAGGGATGCACAGAGGGCTGAAGGACAAGATCACATGGTTGGGTCAGGCACAGTAAGGGAAGCTGGGAGAACTGCTATCTCAGGAATGTACAGTCCACAGCTGACCCACTAGATGTGCGGGTGGCGAAGGAAGAAGGCTGTGGTGACAGTCTAGTGTGCAGAGTGGTAGTGTCTGGAGTTTGGGGCAATGTCGAGAAATAAACTAAGCGAGGAGGAACATTTCATTACAAAGAGAGCATAAAAAAACTGCGCCTGGTGGGAGGCTTGGGAGTGTGCGTGTGTGTATGTATGAGTGACCAATGGTCAGATGTATGTGTGACGTCACACAACATGGGGACAGACGAGTAACTCAAGGAAGAAGGCGGCCAGACCTAGAAAATGAGAAAAGCACAGGCCTCATGTGCAAAGACCAGATAGTTATATTAACCTTGCAGAATTCGTTAAGGAGCAAGGCCGTCGGGGTTGGTCTAAGCTGTTCCGAATCCCATAGTATAATGAGAACAACAGACGGGTCTCTGTTAGTTAAACAAAGGTAAATTGACCCAAATTTATTGTAATAAACTATCGGGGACCTAAATGTCAGTCGCTTGCAGAAAAGCGAGTCAAGCATGTTTTTAACCCCTTGCCTGCTCATGACGGAACCACTCCGTCATGAGCCACGGGCGCGCTGTGCTAATGACGGAGTGGTTCCGTCATGCTGCGGCCGTTGGCGGCCGCTCCGCCCACGCGGCACTGATTCCCCGCCTGTGCGGGCGAACAATGCAAGTGGGCGGAGTCGTGACGGAACCACTCCGTCATGAGCACAGCTCGCCCGTGACTCATGACGGCGTGGTTCCGTCACGAGCATGGCGGCGCCGCGGTGACCCCGAACCCCCCAGCGCCGCGGCGGAATTCGTGCCGCGACGAAGGGGTTAAACAACCCACTCTTCCTCAACATTCTATGTTCACAAGCATTGGCCGTGCAGCCTTGAAAATGATACGGCCGCGCGGCCTGCGAAAGTGAAAGTGATTGAGGACGAGATAAAGCACGACGGAGGTAAGACACATGGCGGCTGCGCGCGTGCATGCTCACGTGCACGCAAGCTTTAGGCCACAGGCAGCACTTTGAAACCAGTACACTAAATGTCTCGGCCAGACCAGCGCATGCGCTGGATCAGGCGAGACCTAAAAAGCAGCGTGGTGTAAAGACGTAATTTCGTGACGTAACACAAAATTCCTGAAATGACGCACATTACACTTTCGTAATTTAAATTTCTCAAGGGCCTTTTGTTATTACCTCTTTTGGATACTCCAACAATATGAAAATATTTTTGAGCAACATTATGGTAGACTCCAGAGAACATTAACAGGACCGGTACATCTGAGGAGGTTCCTTGGTGGTTAGAGAGTCCCAGGTTAGAGAATCAACCCTCAGGGGTAGCAAGCTCCGAATCAGCGTAGTAACTTTTGGTATAGTTGGCAGAGACCCTAGATATTATTTTCAAATCCATCCTCGAATACCTTCGATTTACCACTGTGAATGACTTGGAAATCCATTTCTGGGTAGGATACACTTAGACACTGGCGACTGCTCCTTTTTTCTAAATGTATTTGTATACCTAAATATTTCTCACCCAGCTTTTAAATGAAGCACAGTGATCTATAACACAGGCTTTATTTGAGCTTGTTAAGTATGATTAATGTCAGGGCAAAGATTGTATCGCTGTAAATTGAAAGATGGTTTGGTCTTGCCCATTGTATGACATCAGCCCCTTGAATGGTAAGATAGGCTCAGCCAATCAGAATGTTTTGAATGTTAGCGCTGCCGGCTGTCACGAATGGACACAGAGTATACAGTGACAATGGGTCTGTTTGTCTGTCTGTGTTGGGTGAAAGAAGGGGGCACAAGTCGAAAGTCTTATTGCTCATATGCTGTCAAGTGTTAAATAATGTTAGCATTCTAAGCCAGGTGTCTCCAACCAGTCGTTTGCGATCTACCAGTAGCTTGCAGAAACCTTCACAGTAGCTCCCAGTCTTGAGTTAATTTTTAACTAAGAACTGCAATAAATAATTGTTACATATTCCGTTTAAAGTTAAGGAAAGGCTATGTTTATTTTACATTATTATCAGGCTGCAGATAGCACTGCCTTATAAGGAGCAGTGCTCAGTAAGATTTATGACCCATGTGGGTTACAGACATTCACAACTGAAGCACTGAGGTATTTAACTCTTAAATAAAAGTAGTTCTCAATTCAATATTGGAGCATGAGAACAAAATGATATTTCTGAATGCTTTCATATGAGAGAAAATTAAAATGAAGAGTTAATTTAATGATTAAGTTAACTCTTCATTTTATTTTTCTCCCTTTTCATAGTGTCGCATTTACACACAGCAGGCATCTTGCTCCCAGTGGCTGGTAGATGCACTAGCATATTTATAACTGAAAAATACAGCCATTTTTTAAATGGCAAAAATGTAAAGTGCATAAAATTTTTCATTAAGTGCAGAAAATGTTCCTTATTATGAACATTTCTGCAGAACTTTTTTCTACACCAGGAATGCTTATCAGGGCATAGAGGCGGATGAATCCACCACATTGCACTAAATGCAGACGACCTTCTGATCTTTTTTTACAAAATAAGTCTCTTGTAGGCACTTGAGGACTACTTGAGCAATTTGGATTGATTTCTGGCCTGAGAGTTAATTGGCAGAATTCATGCGTGTTTCCTACGTTGGCAGATCGGGGGGGGGGGGGTTGATGGTTCTGCAATGGAACCCCCGATGTTTGCAGTATTTCGGGGTAGAGACCTTCCACAATGCATTTGACTTGCTTGAGGGGAATGTTGCAAAGGGAATCTGGCCTCTCAGAACAAGCATGGACTTTTAGAAGACGCTTCCCCCCTCAGTTGCGGACCGCGTTGCACTATTTCTAAAGAATTACACTCCCCGCCTATTATATTTGTTCATGGTACTGCCAGTGTAGGTTCCTCGGGCGCTGTTTCTAGAAAGTGATTCGCTTATCATTGCTTTTATCAGGGGATGGGGCCGCAGATGAGTAGCCCTGGCCACGTTGCAGAGACTGGTAGGGGATGGAGGGCCTGCAGTTCCCGACTTTGAATCTTAATATCTGGTGGCACAACTCCAACGGCTGATGCAGTGGTTGGCAGGTAGACTGACATCTGGGCAGGAGTTGGGTCTTTTTATCCCTGAACTTCATCGATCGATCAGAGTGCTAATAAGGCTCAGGTACCCTAATGAGGGGCATACCATGGAATTTCAGGTGCTGCAGCGATGTTGGGCTCGCCTTCAGAAAACACGTGCAAAAGTCCTATACTCACCAAATATTCCCATGGAACTGCTATAGGTATTGCCACATGAGGGAACTGGAGAGGACTGGCGGAGTGGGTGGCTGCAGGAGCGTACATACTTAGTGGCTTGTTTGGAGATGAGATACTCCTCCCATTTGAGGAGTTCCGAACGGGGCATGATCTGCCTCAGGGCCACTTTCTGCTGCATGGAGCCGTGACAGCTGCAATACATAAACACTGGGGTGTGGGCATGTCAGAACCTTTGCATCACAAGAGCTGTCAATATATGGTTACCTCATCGGGGACCATTAAGGCCGTTACCTTTCTATATAAGATGATAAGGGAGGTCATGTTTCAGCCCCTCTGAGTTAGATGGGAGGAAGACTTGGGGAACCTCATACCCGAAGATGATTGGTCGGGTATATTGGAGAGAGTACCCAAATCTCAAGAAATCCCCTTTTTAAACATATAAATGTCTATGTTGTACATAGGGCATATCTCACCCCTGGGCGTATAAATAGATCTTTTCATACAATGAGTGCGAAGTGTCCAAGATGCGGAGAGGTAGGAGAAGAATTTATACACGTGATCTGGTATTGTCCGATACTCACTGCCAACTGGGAGGTAGTCACTAGTGTGCTCACTGAGGTCATTGAGAGGGAGGTCCCCTGCCATCCAGAGCACTGCTTATTAAGCTGGTTTCGACATACTGCTAAAACCAAAGCCATGAGTAGGTTTAAGGACCTAGCTTATATTCTTGCAAAGCGGGAAATTACAAGGAATTGGAAAGCCCCAGGGGAACCCCAGGTGGTGATATGGAGAACTAGAATGACGAGAGGGCTATGAAAGTGCAGGGCAGCTCCGAGAGGCTAGATGTGGCCAAGGGTCACTAGATATGGCCAGAGCCTGGTAGGTGCTGGTGGACTGTGTAACAAACCCAGAACTTTAATCTCTGGGTGCATCATGAGGGACTCCCTAGAGATCATTTATTAGTTAGATGGTTGTTGGGTAGAGATTGTTGGGATTGATGGTCCGATAGGACACCCTGGTTCTTAAATACAAGTTGAAGGTTCTTTGGGACTGATCACACTGAGATGATGTTATCTCAACTGTAACTGACATGTGTTATGTAATTAAGGGGCGCGATGGAGGGAGGTGGGTGGGCATTGTGGGTGGGATTATATCGGTTTTTCTAGCAACTGTTATTTCTTTGGCAAGCAAATAAAGATACATTTATTGCATTCAACATAACTGTTTGATGTTGCATGAAGATGAAAACCAATAAAATATGTTAAAACATTTCTTTTTAGTAGTTTCATCAGTTTTAATCTGCTGATTATTTGAGTTTTGAAGGTTGTCCTACCAGACGCATACATTACGAGTGGTTGAAACTAAAGTTGGCAGAAGAAAAGCAAAGGGGCCAGGCCTCACAATGCCCAAGTGATGCTGTTTGTCTTCTGTGTGAGTGTATTTTGTGTCAACCACCTTTTGATTGCTTTCAGAAATTCAGTGACTGGAAAGGAACAGGAGTCAGTGATGGGGCATCCCAGAATAATAAGGATCCTGGGGCACTATTACATCTGGGGCTCACTTTCCCTTTTTGCGCCACAGCACACCTTCAAACAAGTGCACCATGCACAAACAGGAAAAGTGCTCCCTATGAGGTTGAATGCGCTCCCCTAAGGGCAGCTGCAAACTCGTGCTACCCTGGGGGCAGCGCATTCAAGTGAAATATGGAGCAGCTGCTTCAAAGCCGCTCCATGTTTCACTGTGGAGGTGGCACACGCCTGCACTTTAAAGAGGGGAGAGAGATCCCCTTAGAGGCAGGTGCAGTCAGTGACTACACACAACTGAAAGGGGATGTCTGGGGGGGTCCATAGGACCCCCTAAAGAGGGCTGCCATCAGGAAGAGCACTTGACAGTGTGCCACCTTTTTGTGGCTCACTGTCAGTGCCAGCATCAATAATACAGCGCGGGCAAGGAGGCAAAGAGAATCCCTCATTTGCATGGGGCCACTCCCTCATGCAAGTAAGGGAACTCCCTCTTGAGATAGTTCCATCTCAACATGTGAGCAAGCACTATCTGTATTACAGCAGGGACCGCACAAGCGTCTGCAAAGCCTTCTGTAATACCAAAGTGACCTGGGGCCACACAAAGCGAGCGTTAAAGCCTGGTGTGCCCCTGGGACACTTCTATAATATGGGCCCTGGTATGCACTAAGAACTGTGGTATAAGAGCCCTTTTGGGGCCCTATTACAGATAGGGCACACTTTTCCTATTTACACCACTGCGCACCTTTAGGCAGGTGCGCTGGCTGCAGACAGGGAAAGTGTGCCATACTATGTTGAATGCAGTGCCCTCTGGGCAGCCACGAACTCGAGCTGCCCCCAGGGCAGCACTTTCAAGAGAAATACGGAGCGGCTGTTTAAAAGCTGGTCCGTGTTTCTCTGTGCTGGCAGCAACCCGCCTGCTCTTTTAGGAGGAATTAGAGAGACTCTTCCAGACACGTGCATTGAGTCACTTCACCCACCTGCAAGGGGATGCCTGGAGGGTCTGTGGGACTCCCTTTCATCCCTCCAGAGGGCTGCCTTTAGGAGGCGCACTGAAAGTGAGCCACCTGTTTGTGGTGCACTTTCAGTGCGCCTCCTAAAGGCATGTCTGCCTCTGCGCCCATGTCGGTAATACGGCTAAGACACAAAGGCAGAAAGATTCCCTCTTTTGCATGGGGCGTCGCCCCTATGCACATGAGGGAACGCTCTCTAATAATAGCACTGGCGCTAAATATGCACCAGTGCTATCTGTGTTACAGAAGGGGCTGCACAAGAGTTTGTGACCGCTTCTGTAATACTAAAGTGCCCCGAGAGCGCACAAAGCGGGTGCAAACACCTGTTGCGATCCTGGGGCACATCTGTGATATGGCCCCCGATATTTTAGTTGGAAGCTCTTGATTATTTCTCAAAGCTGTCTTTGACACACATTAAACGGAAGAGGGGAACACAACAGTCAAAAGGGTAGGTCTTCAAATCACTAGAGCACCCAGAAATCCGTGGCCAAAGGTAGGTGGGGTTCTCTACATATAAGTGCTTTGTTCTGTTAAAGGGCCTAGTCAGTGCAGTGTGTGGGCAGAAAACCATTTTAGCTCACTTACAATGTTGGAGATTCCACCATTGTGGTGAAATTTACAGTTTCGTAAATTTATCCTGGAACTGCA
Source organism: Triturus cristatus (assembly GCF_964204655.1). Lineage (NCBI taxonomy): Eukaryota > Metazoa > Chordata > Amphibia > Caudata > Salamandridae > Triturus > Triturus cristatus. Next base: position 824,518,315 of record NC_140584.1, on the reverse strand, counting down.
TAGTTTCCACTCCTTTAGATGTTTAGATATATAGATATTTTGGGCAATTTTGCTCAAAAAATTTTAATATTACAAACAGGGGCTCTATACCTCATAGAGACCAAAAATAATATTAAGGCAAAGGCAGCAATGGTGAAGGGTGGATTTTATTAAGTAAATTATGAGACTGGTAAATGTCTATAAACGAGAATGTGTTAAGTGACCACAAGCGCAATCTCAGATTCAAAAGGTTTTACGGTACATTCCATACTGACTGGCTTCCATTGACACTTGCTGTTGATTGGCCGAGAGGAGAGTAGATTATCCTGGACACGATTTAACTGCCAACACTAATTGATAAATGAAGCAACTTTAGGGCACAGACTGTGTGAGTTACACAGCATTCAGTTTGTACCTGCTTTTGATCTGCTGTCTGGTAGCTGATTCTTAACCGTATCTCTTTCTCTCCAGGGCATTGGTGAACCGGCCTTGTTCCTGGGTTCTTCGGTCTACTTTGCTCTAAAAGACGCAGTGGTGGCAGCACGAAAAGAAAGGGGGTTAAGCCCGGCTCTCACACTCAACAGCCCCCTGACACCAGAGCGAGTTCGAATGGCTTGCGGAGATCACCTCACAGCTATGGTGTGTACTCAATGCAGTGATAGTGCATGCATTTAACACACCCCAATGATTGTCTCTATTCTCCTGAGGGAAATGGTTAAAATAGTAAAGTAAATCGAGATATTGCGATATTATTGTGCATGGACTGGCACTTCTGAACGTAGCTAAGTAAAGCTTTTGAAGTTTCTTGTTGTTGCTTTGTTGAACCACCACTGGAAATAGCTTGGCCTCTGGCTTTCTATGGACAAGTGAAAAGTTCCTCCACAGCCCAACCACCACCCTTGGCAACTTAGGGTGGTGTCAGAGTGGCCAGCACATGTCCGTGGCACTCCCAATAAGGCTGATGGTTAAGGAAGTGAAATGATGCCCAGAAATGGATAATTACCCCAAATAATAACCATACTGTGAAAGAGGAGGTAGGGGGAGAGCTTCAAGGGAGGCCAGGTACTTTTCTTAAGTTTATATTAACCCCCAGCTGCCACCTGGTGCTGTGTGTTCCTCAGAAACATGACCCAGTAGATAGATCAGTTGTGAGGATGGAGGGGCCTAAAGAGGTGGAGTCAACCCCAACATATGGTTGTGAGTAGCTGAAACATTCAAAGAGCAGGTTTTTGTCATAGTCAACTTGATCTCTGGGAAATGTGACCCGCACAGTCACTATCCACGTATTTAAGTAATCCATGTGGCAATGTAACCTTACTCAAAGGGAGGTAAAGGACTTCCACGTTTTTTCCACTGATGTGTGGTGATACCAGAATAAACATTGTCCCTAACTGTAGCGACGCTTTTCCTACCCTGAGTACTGGTTGTATGTGTTTCCTCGCTATAAATCTTTAGTTTTTTTATAACTCGTTTGTTGAAGTTTTCGGCAAACAAAGCACAAACACAACACATAAGCTTCATTAAGACACGCCTCTTACTGACCCATAATTTACAGTATAGCAACAATAGTGTTGTGTTTTAAAGTTGCACCATAAAGTAACATATCGGACAGTATATTTGGGAAGTGGCACCACCATGGTTCCAAGATCTTCTGACACTTTCTGCCATGCCTCTTGCTCTGTACACCATCTCTTCTACTTTTGCAGAGTAGTCCAGGCCTCTCAGCAACTCTCCACATGGTAAGGCTACATCTCAAATTCAGTGGCGTGTAATGTGTCTTTGGGTGACCATCATTTCCATGACAACCAGAGTGCAGGATCCACGAGTAACCTCCCACTCCCCCTTACAGCAAGGATCACTGCTTTGTGAAGAGTTGTCGATTGTCCCACTATCACTCCTAGTGTTTTGTGTATTTGGCCGCGATATCGTACCACTGTGGGGCATTCCCATATCATATGAAAAAGGTTACCCACAGCAGAACTGCATCGTGGGCAGCTTGGATGACGATTTCTCCCCACATGCTAGAGTTTCATGGGACCATAGTTGATTCTATGAAAATACATGAATTGCATTAGCCTGAGGAGCTAGGAAATTGCCGGACACCTTGAGGCCATTTTGCCTTCTGTCCAGTCCTCGTCTTCAAGGTTGCTTAGGTCACGTTTCTATCGGTTTCTCAGATCTTTTAGCGGCTCATTAGTGTTAATGACCAGTGACATGGATGCGCTAAAGATACCCTTTCTACCAGGTTTCAAGTTATCTTTCTATGCACCCAGAGCATCGCGCATTTGCAAATACCAATCACATTGGGACTTTAGTACATTTAGCTGACAGCTACTCCCAGAACTTCAAATAGTTGTTAGCCCGTGCATGTCCCAACTTTGAAATCCCTTGGAGCGCGCTCTTTCCTTAAGGATCAAAATACATAACAAAAGGGAAGCATGAAAACGTACCTTTTCGTGGCAGGCGTTGCACCAGGAGGCCCAGTAAATCAGGAACGTTTCTCAGTTCATGTTTAAAAAGTCTTACTTTTACATACGTTGCATATAATTTGAGGTATCTAGGTGAGGTGCTACTGTGTTCTAATTTTTTGAATCTTGAAGACACCTTACCATAGTCTAACATAATCTGTGCGGCATGACTGACATGCCACATATTCTCAAGGCTCAGCTCGTGTACAGGCTCTTAAGAGCCAGAGCCGACTGTTGGCTCAGCTGTCCCTGTTAATGTATTGGTTCGCCCACCTCTGCCTTACACCATAGTCAGGCCCGCTGGAATTATGCGTCAGGAGAGGACTGAATTATGCAGCAGGGTTGAATTATACAACAAGAAAAGGCAAGTTATGCGGCATAATGCTGCACATTTCGTTATAGTATTGCTTTATTATTTTGACATTTCACACATGCTAACACTATCTAGGCAAATGTTTCACCTCATTAGAACCAATTTACATCCAAATACAACAATAAGCAATAAAAAGGTGACCAGTCAACCTTTCTGAAGGGTTTTCCACTTCTCAGCTATACGGATAGGCCCAGTTTTTGACATTGTTACTCGAAGTATTTAATGTTTTTTTAAATTATTTTTCAGATTCCTAAAGATGATCCTGGATCATTTATTCCTTGGGCCATAGATGTGTAAACGAAAACATGGAGCTGCGATAAAGTTTGAAACAAATGTAATCTCATGTGACAATCCATCACATCTGGATTCCAACACCATGCCACAATGAGTGAGGCAACCATGATGACCCCTCATAGCTTTGACACAATGTACCTTTAAGTAGTCTGAACATCAATTCATGCACATTCTTTATCTAACAATCTCTGATAGTCTGAAGTCACTTAACATTTATCAACAAACTAAAGGTGAGGAAAGAAAATATGTAATTGTGTTTTCAACCATGTGTAGAAAATGATTAGAAGCGACTGACATTTAAAAGAATGTGAAGTTTCTATAGGGCATCATGCTCCTGATCGGCTGTTATGGTGGGGCCATTGCCAGTCTCACTGAACAGGTAACTGTGTCTATCCCATTCAGGAGCATTCATCTCAGGAAATATCCCCAATTCCTCTTAGGCTGGTATGCTTCAGGAACTGCTGAGCAAAAAAAAATGCATTTCAAAGATCTAGTACTTAAAAAAGTAGGAATTCAAATTTGAAACAGTGAATGTTAAGGACTACAATTTGAAATGACTGACCTGCAACCAATTAAAAGTTTTGTTTAAAGTGGAGTGCCCTACAACTATATAGAAAAGGATGAATAATTGTATACAGGCTATTTCTTTGTTGCATAATAGACCTTACACATCAATTATTTAAATAAACAATGAGCATTTAGGCAACCCTACATGACCTACATCCAAACAGCAGTGAAATAGGGCGTAAACACAATAACTAATTGCCATATGAATGAAAATGTTTTCTGTGACTTTTTATATAAAGGGCAACATGTTGGTACATGTGATAAGGTAATGTAGTTTTATGAAGAACAACACATTCATTAACCTTCTAATTTATAACCCCATGGAGGGTGAGTCAAACTAGGTTAGGCTATGGGATGGGCAACTGAAGGTATCAGCATTAAAGAGAATCTGTAAATTGAGAGACTTTTTAAAATGAAAAATATGCTAGATCTAATTATCTGGCATAAACTTAGCCTTAGAGTGACTGCGCATATTCAGTGCCTCAGCAATATCACTTTTTTTATCATCTTCAAAAAATATAATTAAACTTTTAATATCTCCAATTGATTACTTCATCAAGGCTTTATAATAAACATATTTGCAGAGATTATATTAAGTGAAACTCTGTGCATTTTCAGAGTTTTAGATTCTATTACACAAGAGTATCACTTTTCCAATGCTTTCTCACTAGAATGGAAAAAAATGCATATAAGAATGCTCCATCAGCAAATATAAGAAAGTGTGAAGATTTGATCACATAGGCTACAGATAGTTATAACAAGTGTTTAATTTGCAAAAGAATAAGCCCACAGTTTTGCCCAGAAGCCTGCAGCTGGTAATATCAAAGGTCAGGTTGCCAAATACCAAGGTTGCCACGTCTTGATTCCCTCAATCTTTATCTCATCCACAGGTTCTCTTTAATTTCTGCATTCTGACTTAGTCACAATTTTCTGACGTTCTCTTCCTCCTTCATTCTCTGTTTTGTGTTGTCTCTTTCTTGCTCTGGTTCAAAGTCTCTTGATTAAAAATAAGTGCCGGTCCCCCCTCCAAAAAATGGGCCCCACCGGCTAGCATCAGCTTAAATTAAGCACTAGTTGTATCCCTGTATGTTCCTGCCTTCTTCAGTTTATGGCAAATCGCCTGCACTGTTAAGTGATGACCATCTCGTCTATGGTATATTTCTGACAACAGTGCTCGGGCCAACATGGTGGGAGCCCTTTTGTTATCAATTAATGGTTTCATGTCTGTCTGCTCATTATTCTTGTTTGTTTCTGTTCGTGAGAAAGAAAAGTAATCGAAGGTCTTGATGTACAGGGAGTTTACTGCCAGCAGTTTGTGAACATTGCTTTTTTTCCTGCTTTGGTTCCCCATTGCTTGCTTTGTGAATCCACACAGGGGAAATCTACATCAGGAGGCCAGCGATAAATATGGTGAATCTCCTGCTGCACTCAAGGTGGCCAGCCTGTTGTACACAGGCCATTGTGATGCCCTCATACATAATTTTTGTTGTTATTTGATTGCTGTTATGCAAATAAAGGTTATTATGGAAATAGTTCTCTTAAGTGTTCACCCACTTTAAATATATTCCAGACATTGTGATGTTACTTTAAGGGGAATATGTTGTTATAAGGCCACCTTATCAGTAGATGTCTTTTCTTTATAATTGTGAAATTTTCTTTCTACTCTGTTTTACTTTTTCCACAATTTTATTTAGCTTTTGTTCCTAATACCCATGTTCAATAAATGTATGTTTCATATGTGACTCTAGTTCACTTTTTGTGTTATTGTAAGTCTCAACATTTGACTGTACGAGAGTGGCGGATGGTGACATTTGAAAGTGGTGGGCGTAAATTAACTGTCGTACTTCACTGTAGCGAGCGAGCGTAGCGTGCGAGCCTGAACCACCTAAGGGGGAGTCGGGGGGGGGGGGGGATTATTCCCCCCGAGAAGATTTTGAAAAAAGAGTGGGCAAATGGTGCATTTTCACACAAAGAAATCCCATCTCGTGAACTCCACTCAACAGGGTGCAGCTTTCGTTTGTGCAGCAGGTGCAGTGGCACCAGGGCCCAGAGGGGTCAACCAAATCCTGATTATTAGTGTATTGTACACTTCAGAAAGCAGTATTAAGGCCCAGTCCATCTGTCTCAGTATCCCAGGCGAATTCTCTCGCGCCTGCACTACTCGCCTCACATCTCAGAGCCATCTTCTTTTAAACACCCCAGCCACCCCCACGCTCATCCCAGTAAGCCCACTCACAGATGGCCCTTCTGGTGGGCCTCTCTCAGGATTGTGAAAGAGAGATTGGATGCCACAAAAAAGCTTTAGCTCTGGCCTCTACAAGTAGTGCTTCTGCAAAAGACACTTCCATCCCTATTAGTCTTAATACAGATAATAATCAAGGCATTCTAACCAGGATGACATCGAGCAAGGAGTCGAGCCCACTGCATTCTGGTGGTGACAAGGGCGTAAGTAATCCATGTATATTTAAGGGTGCGTTGGGGATTACACATGCAACTGAGAATGAGATACGTCCTGAGCCTGCTCAAACTGAATCTTGTGCCCACTAAAAGGCAAAGACATTTTAAATAACAAACCAAATTGGGCTTTAGGAAACCTCGTGCTGTCCTTGGTAAGGAACTCCACCAGCCTGGTCATTCAAATGCTGCTTCCTTCATATCGATCCTGGCTATTCTACCACAGGACAATACTGACTTTATGGAGTCCATCTTTGCCAAATTTTTTAATCCAGTACTTTCTGTTTTAAAAGGGATTGAATTAACTCTGAAGGGTATTAAAGGGCAATTAACTGATCTCTCTGCTAAAAGCACCAGCAAGACAACAGGAGGGTGCCCTATACTAACCGCAGTTAACTGAAAAAAACAAAATTGGTGGAACCCAAGGGGTATTATCCATGGTACAAGCAGGTCAAACTAACTGGTTATCAAACGAGACTGCCCCAAAGCAGTTATCACACCGCACCCCAACTGTTTTGATGCCATTTGTTCTGTCAGAAGCAAATCCGTAACCAGTCCCATGTGAAAGCTGCCATGCTGGCAATACAAGTATATATCACTCCTCCATACTCCCTACCATACCTACATCTGCCTCTTGAGGCCTCTCTGCTGCTCATTGTTTTAAAAAATGTACCTACCTTGCCACGCGGTCCAGCTTGAGAATGAGACCCAACCAAAGAACAAGGTCATTTATTGGCTATGTTCATCGCTAGGCAGAATGAGAATTAATTTTGCTTCACATAACATCATTACTGTCCAAAGAGTTCAATGGATAGGCAACATGTCAACACAACAGGGAGGGTGCCCAATACTAACAGCAGCGAAGGTCAGCTACCCGAACAAAACAAAATTGCCGGAACCCAAGGGGTATTATCCGGGGCACAAACTGGTCAAACTGACTGGTTAACAAAGGAGACTGCCCCAAATACATTCTTTCCCAAAATCTTCAAAGAACCAAGCCGCATATCCCTAACAACTGCATTTTCCTAAAATGTCCAAATTGTATATTATACAAATGGCATCGCAGTAACTTGGAGTTATGAAGTGTGCACTTGGCAAAGAAAATGAAGGGGTTACATGCAATACACAAGGTCACACTCAACATAACTACTAACAACAAAAGCCTCCCCCTATGAAATTCTTAATTGGTGATACATCCAACAAATAATAATTAAAGGGGATTCTCCGACGGGCCGTTTATTTGATCAGACTGTACTCTGCTCTGTACCAGCTTACTTGCATTACATCCTCTCGACTCATACGGGGCGGTGGTCGAGAGAAATATACAAAGCCAGCAGCATCTTTATACTGGCAGCAAGGCACGTTTATACTTTTCAAATTGAGGATCATCTATTCTTGTGTATAGCTTTTTGGAATGTCCGTTATGCCCTAGATCGACAGTCACAGTCGAATTTGCGTGTATGGGGTGCTTCATTCATTGGTACCCGTACTTCCTGTCAGACCAGCATTCATTTGTGAACTACGAGTAGCCGCTTATCCTACAAACTGATTTTGTATGAGTATACAGTGTGTTACCGAGGAGCCCCTTCACCTCGTAGTCTCAATTTAATAAAGAGACTCATTAGATGGGAATCTTGACCATTTTATGATTACTTCCTACTGCGCCCTGACGAAGGAACCGGTGGACTTCATGGTCCACTCCGAAACGCGCATCGGCGCTTTGGCTGTTCATTGACTGATATAAAGAACTTGTGTTATTGTGCATTTCTGTATTTTTTCCTTTGAGTATCATTTATGTGACATACACATGTTTCTGGTTGCGTTTCTTTTTTATTTTTGCTTTATTTACATGTTTGTTTTGCTTTACTGTGTATTGTGAGGTCTGATTCTGTGTTACATCATTATTATTGTTTTTTGTACGTGGGCTCTTTTAGGTATTTTGCAAGTACAAATCATTGAAATTATGTAAATTGAATTGTCTTTTTTATATTATTGTTCATATAAAAATAAATCTTTAAAAAAAGTAAATACTCTTTTTCTGTGACATAATGAGGCTTTAATGATTATTTGTTGATGTATCACCAATTAAGAATTTCATAGGGGGAGGCTTTGTTTTTAGTAGTTTTGATTTTCCCCTGCCCTCCTTCCCCTCATATTGCATTATTCAGGGGCCCTCTCAAGTTTAGTAACTCACACTCAACATAACGTCCCTTAAAATAACTTACTAAACCAAATATGAAGACTTTCAACTTTTATTAACAATGCAGAATTCGACAAACTGTCGGCACATATAACTTTAGGCAAGATGTTGATTGTTAGCACTCCACTTGAAGTGTAATGCTTTCATATAATCTGGCTTTTGCTGTTCTGTTAAATGCATTTACCACCGCCCAAAACTCAGCATTTATGCTTCTCTTCTGACAAGGCCATTCTTTACACAAACACGCGCAGTCCAGATCTCATGACAGCTGCGTTTTCTGCAGCGAGTACCCCAAGAAACAAACATGACGAGATTTGCATTAAAAGTTCCCCGGGGTCGAGGACCATTATTTGCAGACTCCTAAACACTGTCCCTGCATGCGTGCCGCGGGGGCACTGCGTGCAAATGACAAGTGCAGAAGAGGTCACACTGAGAGGAAAAAGCTTTCACCTCACTTCATTGATCAAGAGCACAATGTCCAGATTCGTAAGTACTCCAAGCATGTGCTGCATCTGTTAACCACCGGGAAATCAACAGAGGATCTTTCACTAAGAGCGAGCTGAAAAATAAGGTAGCCTCTGTTTAAAAATAATAAACAACACCCGGCACCTGCCATCTTAAACAGCTCCATTTCCACTATGATCCCTCTGAATTAGGTTAATATTAATAACAGAGGCGCTGTGCGGCCCATCTGCCCAAACACCCCGTTCTGAGGTCGCCCACTTTCCCAGGCCACGTCCCTATTTTAACAGGCCACCCTAACCATTTTAGACCCCCATCCAGTGGGTTCGTTTAGGGCCGACGACTCCTCGACCCTAGCACTGACTGGGGACCCGGGCTGCCAGCTCTCTTGCAGGGGGGACAAATAATTACCCCCTAATCCCCACCCACACAAGCATTCTCCAAATAGGGAAAATATTCAAATTGCTGTACACTGCGCAAATATATTGACAAAAAAGCCATATGTTTCACGGACTGGTCTAATGACTAACTTTAGAAACGATCTAATGCTGCAGGGCCAGGGCCAGAGCATCATATCTCTGCGGCAGCAAACTACGTCCCAGATTTACCAAGATTTGCAGAACGCAATGCTGAACAGCACACTGTGGGCCTGGGGCATGATGTAGCCATCATCATCACATCAGATCTCAAGACTTAACATGATGTCCACAACATGGGTGGCGAACTGGTCGCTTTTAATCCCAGCCCCCTCCACTGGATTAAAAAAAAAAGTGTGATTCTTGGGAAACCTCTTAATGTTCCTCTGCCACAAACTGTAGACAAGTGTAATGGAACAACAGTGTAAATATGCGCACTGTCAACTGTTAGCTTTACTCAATTTCATGCGCCACCCCGCCACACGCGTCTGTAATCCGATGTCACCCGTACACAGCACGTACACGCATACTAGAGATGCTTCTGCAGGTTTGTATTCTACTAATCGCTCTGCTGCTCCCTGGAGCTAGGCCTCCCGTCTTTTCAAATGGAGACTGAATTTTGCTAAAGAAACTCCGATTTTATTTCTTTCCATGGGACGGGCCATTTAAACACGCCGTCCCTACATGCCCTCGCTATGATCTTGTGTCTATCGACATATTTGAAGGCATCAGTTTCCTTTTCAGGCAAGATAAAATACTTTCGAAATGGGCGAACCACAATTTAGTAGTAGGTATTTACCCTTGTATTTACTTTTTCCTGAAATCGGCGTGTGATCTTCACTATACAATACTTGCAATACTCGTGGGGGGTCGCGCGGGGGTGGGGTTCCAGGGGAGAATAAAATTAAGAAAACGTACCTAACCGCCTCTGCTCCTGCGCCGGACTGGGGTCCCACGTTGGCGCCTAACGTCTTCAGGAACAGCCGCGCAGCGTCACTGAAGTGGCAACCCCTCTAAGCCAATACTGACGCTGCTCCAGCAGCGCCTGGATTGGCTTAGCAGGGTTACTCGCCGCCCATTAGGAGACCGAGGGTTACAGCGTTGAGCAACCCTCGGTCTCCTAATGCGCAGCCGCCAGACAGTAAACAAGTGCGCATGACTGGGCTGGTTGGAAAAATTCTCCGACCTTCACCCAACATGCGCACTTGTGCTGCTGCCTGCTGTTCATTCCGTGCCACCCCCTGGCTGCCTGAGAATGCATGTCAGTCAGTCAGCATGACGCCGGACCGCCCACCCCCTTTAGACTCTGAAGGGGGTGGGCGGTCCGGCCTCCGGCGTCATGCTGACTGTCTGACATGCATTGTCAGTTTACTGTTTGTTTATTTTGCGGCTTTGCGGGTGCGGGCGGCTTGTGGGGCAACGCCCCAGCGCCCTAATGGATGCACCGCCGTTCTTTAAGTGGCAGAGAATGAAAGCTATTTGCATGAAGTAAGCTATTTTTATCAGTTTCCTTTACATATGATGTCATTAGACCATTAATTTTCAATATTTTCAAGACTCTGTCCAGGTGTTTATATCAGGACAAGACAGAGCTAAAAAGAGGTAAAATTAATTCTGAGAGTCTTTCAGGTGTTCAATAAGTATTATTGATGTCACCTGTTAAAACCAAAAACAGATAATCTATGTTATGAAAAAGCCTTTTAATTTATTTTCTCATGCTTGATTATTCATTATTATATATTGTCTGGTTTGTCTTATTATTTCACATGAAAATATTTGCATAGGAGGGTGCCCTATTCAAATCCATTAACATGACTAAGTTGGTCGCACCATAAAAATAATAAAGTGAGACATGTAGTAATAGTTGTAAGAATTGTGTTAAGAACACCCTTTCCCTGTCTCCAGATTCTCTTCTTACTGATACCCATTTTATGTGTGCTGAGGGTCATGAGGAGGTCTAGCCCTGTCACTGCATCTTTTAATTCTCATTAATGGAGGAGAGCCATCTAGTGGGTACGCCAGCATCATTGTGCCCTGGCCTCTTGATGTTATTTGCCAGCCCTAGTACTGTCATACCTGAAGGGCTTAGCATTCAATGATTGCCCACTTCATCAGGTTTGTTTGACAGAGTGCCCACCGCCTAAACAGTTCCCATTCAGTTTCCATCTTAAACAATGAGAAAATCGAGTTCCAAGCCAATTGCACAACCCTGGGCACGCTCAACCATCTCTTTGCCACTCTTACACCTTTCTCGTCAGACTCACCCCCTGCCTCCTCTGGACAAAACTCCACAAACTCTGCTCATACCAACTCCAGTCTTTACTCCAGCCAGTCTACTATCCAAAAACCTTCACCACCAAATCCTTCGCTCCCTAGCCACCCCTTCACTAACAACAACCCCCTCCAATCAGAGCTCATCTACCCTAACCATCCCTTCCACACTTCTCTGTCACAAGACCCTCAGCATCTTACCTTCACTCCAACAACTTGTTATCCTCCCCACCTCTTATACAACACCTGCCTTTCATCTACCCACCCCCTCCACCTTCCTCTCATCCTACATGTCACTTGCCCCATTCCCCCTGACATCATCTCCGCACATCTCTACCAATCTCCCACCCATTGTCCCATCTCCATTGCTCTTTCGCCACATTCTGACATCCCTCCCCCAATAACCCAGTATTAAACAGCCAACCTCTTCATCCACATGATGACACCTCTACCCCAACTTGCCTGTATTACTCAGCCGGCCTCCCTACCACAGTACTCCTCCTACCTCACCTACCGTCCACTTATATATGCAAGTACCCACTCCCAATATGTCACCCCTTCCTCTTCAGCCCCTCTCTTGCTGGACTCATCCCCTCACAACTACCACTCTTGTATATCACCCCTTCACCTTCTTCCCCTCTCTTGCAGGACTCATTTTCCCTACCACTGGGACATCTGAACCACAAACCTAACTCAAATGTTGCCTACGACAGCATCAACATCTTTCTCTGAACAACAGACCATAAAGGTTCAGTATCCCCAGAGCCAACCGCTCACCTAGAGCCAACCAGCCTTATTCCACCATCAATAAGAAAGACCTATGCACTCTCATGGAAAGCTACGAGAATGCAAATCCACTGACAATCAGCTACACATCCAAGATCCAGGCTGCCTACAACAGCATCAACACCCTTCTCTGAACAACAGACTACAGTGGCCTAGTATTTCCAGAGAGAACCGCTCATCTTGCACTCTCATTAAAAGCTCCAAAAATCCCAAATCCACAACAAGCAGCCACACACCCAAGCTCAAGGTTACATACCCATTTCCACCATCATCACAGACTGCATACTTCCTGTAGCACCTCACATATGCACCCAGGTTCATGCAAACTTTATTCAAGTACCCATCACATCCTCAGGACACTATATGCCAAAACTCACCCTCTCTTCTCTCAGAGGCATGTTTCATTACTGCTGCTCAGCTGCTAAACACAGCTGTGAGATTTCGGAAATGATCATGCGTTTCAAGGTGGACATCATATCTCTGACTCTGACTGAAACATGGCTCAATGATGCCCCAGACAGTAGACTGGACCTTCTCCTGCCGCCACTCTACACCATTGTTCTCTGAGACCAGGAAGACAGGCATGGTGGGAGTTTAGGGGCAATTCACAAAAACCCAGTAAGTTGCAGGCTCCTTCCCTTGAAATGCTATCACCTCCTTTGAGTGCATGTCTCTGGAAATCTCTCCCCGCACTGCTTCCAATCCAAGAGTGGAAGTTATTTATCCCCCTTCAGGTGAAATTAACACTATTGTCGAATAATACATGGAGCACAATTAATTAGCTCTGACAACATCATCTTCTTTGGTGACTTCAATCTCCACTGGGGTATAAAGGACAGCAAGCCATTGGACACCTTCTCATCCTTCTCAGCAACAATGATCTTCTGCAACACTGCCAGAAGCCCATACACTTTAAGGGCTCCATTTTGGTTCTAATCATATACAAAGTTCCTCATTTAACAGCTCATGATCCCATCCTGGTAGATTGGTCTGACCACCGTCTAAACCACTCAACCGCTGGCCTTTACCTGCGTTAAAATCTGTGGTCAACCAAAGAAGGAGAAAATCTGGCTTAAGGACACAAGAAACATTAATATTAAGGCGCTTGCAAACAAAGCTCACCCGAATCTCACCTCTGTAGTTCCCCAATTTAACATACATGCTGCCACAGACAAATGTAATAACTGCTTGGAATCCTTTATAGAGGAATTTGCACATATCAAGAGCATACAGCAGCCCCAAACCTTTTTAACCTTGGTTCGCAAAAGACCTTTATGAGGAAAGGAAGTGCCTCAGAAAGCTTTAGAAAGAATGGAGACAATCGCCCTCTCCGCTGAGTCTGGTTAGACTGCAAACCACAAGAAAAACTACTAAGACCACATTTTCAGAGCCAAGTCAATGCATATCAGACCGCTCTTGGACACGGCAAAGAACAGACCTAAACTTTTTTTCCAAAGTAAACAAGCACACCCATGTCCTCTTAAGTCCTATCCAATGACATTTTCCTACTGGCCACTTCTGACAATAAGGTCCAGGATAACTTGTCTTGCAAAGCGCAGGAGTCCTGGCCCCTCTTTTCCCCAGGATCAGAGTCAGAAATACTGGAGACCATAACTAAGGTGAAACCATCAAACCAGCTCTGCGACACTATCCCCGGTACTATCTGTAAAGATCCCGCTAAGCAATTCCTCTGCTTTTGGTCCATCCTGGTCAACTCTTCCCTTGTACAAGATACTTTCCAAGACTGTCTAAACGTTGGCCAAATCTCTCCCCTTTTAAAAGAAAAATGACCACTGGACCCCGATAACCTAAATAACTTCTGTCCAGTCTCCACACTTCCCTTCTTAGGTAAGATAATATAAAGATGCATATCCTCCCAACTTTCATTTCACATCCACGTAAGTATACTCCTGGACACTGTCAAGTCTGGCTTCAGACAGGGTTACAGCCCCGAGACAGCAATTCTGCAGATCATTGATGACTCAATCCGCATCCTTGACAATGGAAACTTGTGCTGTCTTTTTCTGCTTGATCTCTCAGCGGCCTTTGAAACAGTCACCCACCAAGCATTGAGCAGCATCCTGAGTAATCAAATGGGCATAGAAGGGGTAGCTTTTGTTTGGTTTACCTCCTACCCACAAACAGTTCATAAGTGGTCAAAATGGGAGCTCTGTCTCTAATCAAATCAGTCTTTGAGAAGATGTTGTTCAAGGCTTGAGTCTTTCAGCTACCCTATTTGACCTCTATCCTCTTTCACCTGTATGTCCGCAATACCCACATCTTCCTGAAGGTCTCATCCCTGGACAATATTCCCCTTCTTTCCAAAACCCTGTCCAGAATCCAGGCATGGATGTCAATTCAACACAGAATTCATCTTATCTCTCCAAATAAAATCCAACCTACCCCTACAAGAATTTATCAAATCCCTATCTCCCTTGGAGTGCCAACCCACCATAGTTTAGAATGCTAAGTCTCTCAGCTTCACCCTTGACAATCGTCTCAACCTCCAAAGTCAAATCGTGGCCGAGGCCAGAAGGGCTCGATTCCAACTAAGGGCCAGATTATGATCTTGGCCGATTGGATACTTCATCACAAAGGTGACGGATATCCTGTCTGCCGTATTACAATTCCATTATATCCTATGGAACTTGTAATACGGGAGACATGATACAGCCGCGGCCCGTGGAGGGAGTTCCGTGGGGCAGAAAGGCAGGGCGGGGGAGGGGCATGGTGGAGGGTACTAAAAACCAGAATATGGATAATTGGAGGTAAGTAAACAATTAAATAAATAAAACGACTTTCGTTGCGCGCCCTGCTTCGCAAAATGCTAAATGTTAAATATATATATGTTTGCCAAAAATTTTAAAAAACTGTTATTTGCCTGTTTCATAGATTTAACATCAACGTTTGACAGAGTATTAAAGCAAATATTGTGGTCAAAATGTAACCAATGGGGCATTCCACCAAAACTGCTGCGTGCGATGGAACAACTGTATTCCAATACATAGGTGCACACTAATTTGAGCAGGGCAACATAACATCAAGAAAAATATTCAAATCAGATGGGCTGAAGGAAGGATGCGTATTGGCACCTCTACTTTCTAATTTTTTACATCACCGACTAAAATGACGAATTTAATAAGAAAATTTTCACCCACCAAGACTTCCACTACAACCTCTATCAAGCCCACAATAATAGTTTATTGTTCAGTTAATTAAAACCATAACAATATAACATACACAGTTTCCTTCATTCAAAAACTTACATTATTATAATCTAAAAACATCATAAGATATACACAATCGTTAAAATATTCTTCAAATTAGCTCTTTAAGTAATTTTGCTTTTAGTTCTTGTTCATGAATGCGTAAAAACGTTATCAATTTGCAATTCATTTGGGAATCGGTTGAGTCCAGGCTTCTTATAATAGCGGTTCTACACAAATGTATTCCTCTGTCCAAGAACGCTCTCCATAAAAAGGTAATTTGCGCTGGTTGCAGTATCTTACAGTGGCAAATAAGATGAACCAAATCTTCCTTTTTACTGCCACAAAGCCGGCATTTTTGATTCTCCATATGCTTCCATGACGGGGCGTCTGCAAGAGTAGGGAACTTTCCAAACCGCAATGCCATTAGTTGTCTTTTTACATGAATAGAGAAGGTGGAGTCCAAATAGGCCGCTTGTTTCAGTATTTTATAGCTATTGATCACTGTCCAAAAATGAGATCTTTTAGCAAAAATGCCTTTGTCAACCAGCAACGAATGGAACTTTGCAGCTTTATAGAGTGCTAGCTTGAATGTTGGATAGGGCATATTTTTATTCCAGAGATCAATGATACAAGTAACCTTAAGCGCATATAAGAATTTGTAGGCTGGCAAGTTTTTTTTCTTTTCCAATTCCAGCCATAAAGATTCATTGAGGCTATTTTCCTCTACTTTTTGTACCACACCTTTATGTATGTGTAGAGTCTGCCCAATGTTTCATTCAATAGCCCTAATTCTAAGCGCATTTGCGCTGGTGAGGCGGTCTTGGGGAGCTGTAGAACCTTTGAATAAATACTTGTTATTAGCTTATTAAGAGTCTCTGAGTCCTTCCCATGCATAGCGGCACTGGCGTATGATAGTGTTGGCAGTACTCTCGCAGAAATAGTCACCAGCAGCTGTCTTAATGATGGTCCCTCCAGTTTCTTTGCTACTGATCTAAGGGCAAATATTAGTTCCCCGCTTGCTGGGTCATGTATTTTTTCTGGTCCCAAATACTTGTAGCATGATGCATTCTCTAATAATTTGCCTTTTAGCCTGATGTTATGATGAGGGGCTATTCGGTTTGTATTGAGCATTGTTTTGGTTTTGGATGAATTGAGTTCCAGTTCATTTACAGACAGAAATTCAGAGAGTTTGTTTAATAATCTTGTCAAACCCACCTTAGTTAAGCTCAAGAGAACAATATCATCTGCGTAGGCAAGGTGCGATAATTGTCGTTTGCCTCACTTTGGTGAATGTGAGTTAATTCCATCGAGCTTTCCAGATAGATCTGAGATGAATAAGTTGAATAGGTGCGGGGCCAACACGCACCCCTGTATTAAACCTATGGTGATATACACCTTTCTGGAAATTCTAGCTCCGTCCCCTAACTTCACACGAACCCAGGGATCTGTATAAAATAGCAGTAGACTCCTAAGTATTCTCTCCAGTATATTCCAGGATTTTAGTTTAGCCCACAGTAGTTTCCGGTCTACGCTGTCAAAAGCAGCTTTTAAATCTATATTACACAGGTGCAGGTCCTGTTTCTTGTTTTTACATTTTTCAGCAATCAGTGAAATTGACAGGATATTGGAGATAGTTTCAATACCCTTTCTAAATCCTGTTTGATTTTTTGGGATTAAATTACGTTCTCTTGACCAATCAACCAGATCTTCAAGGATAAGTGAGGCAAAATACTTAGCTTCAACATCCTGTAAGGCAATTAGCCTATAATTTGTAGGGTTAGATCTGTCTCCTCTTTTATAAATAGGGGTTATGATTGATCCCTGCCAACTATCTGGAACTGGATTGTTAATTTCAACATCAGTGTAAAGTTTTTCTAGGTGCGTGCTCCAATACTACGAATCATGTTTAAATGTGGCTTGTGGAAAGCCATTCGGGCCAGGAGCTCCACCACTTTTACCTTTGTTTATTATGTTTATTATTTCCTCTGTAGCGTAAAATAACTGATTTGTCAATGGAACCAATTCATGCTCAGTTGACTGCATCGCGGTCAGCGATTGGCAATCGTCCATGTCTTGGAGTTGTCTCTGTTTAAATTTCTCTCTGAGCAAATTGACCCATTCCTGCTCTTAAACAAACGATGTTAATGCATTTCGAGGCCTTGACAGGTTATTTATTGTCTGCCAGAATTTATTCAAATTTGAATGTCTTACGTTGTAAATTAGTTTGGACCAGAAACTCTCCGTTTTCACTTTTTTAAATTACCACATTCTCATTTAAAATTGTTTTCTCAGTTGTCAAAATGTTTCCCATATTATTCCCTCGGATTTGTCTAAGTGCAGATTCCTTTGTGCTCTTTTTAGATCTCTCTTTAGCATTTGTTGATCATTTGGTAGATCTTTCGTTTGATCATATCTTTTAACCCTGATTTTGGGGTCTTTCATTATTTTTGCTAATTTGTTTAGAAAAAGCGACCAAACTTGGATTCTATTCATGGGTTCTGTTGTTTGTTCTGCCAGGAGAAGCTTTATTGTTAAGAACAAATCTGTTTTGGTTGTGTTTGTTCATTTCAGACGTTTTAGATTTATTTAAGTAATTTCACCCTCTGGTGTATTAGTAAAATGAAATCTTGGCATGTTTAGATTAAAAATGACGTGCTACATTGAGTGATCACTCAAGGTGGTGTACTCTATGAAGAAACAGGCCAATAATGGCAGTACAGGAAGTGTTATAAGTGTTAAATCTAACTTCGATTGCGCCCTTGGGCCGTGATACGTTTTTTTCGGCGAGCTATCTTCATCCGTTCTTCCGTTAAGCACACGCATAGCTTGGAATTCAAGATGTGTTACTAGTTGCTGACCAATACGGTCCACACGACAGGTCCCAGCATAATATTGCTGTGGAACACACCAATATGAATTATCTGCTTTTAAGATTTCATCATCATCCGGCGTGAATATCAGATTGGAATTAAAACCCTCTGTCACTATTAGATTCCACATGGGAACTGCACAACGTAATCATGATATTGTTTTTAGTTAGAAGAGCATTTTTCTCCTTTTTTATTTGAACCTTCAGTTGTGTGTAGTTGTTAATTAATACCATTGTATTTCCTTTACCTGAATGTTGATCTGAGAATTTAACAAGTTGTATGCTGGGTTCCGGAGATTTCAGCTGTTCCGTTGTTATTTTTAAAGCTGTGGATACATATACTATCAATCAGCCTATAGCACGACCATATTGCTTGCATTTTTACGCAACTACTTTGAAGTGAGTAAAACCTACTATCGGAATCTCTTCCTGCGACCAAGTCTCCTGCAGGGCTATTATGTCACAATCTGCCCGCTCCTTAAGTGGAAGGCCCTCATCCAGTAATCGCTTTGCTCCAGCTATGTTCCAAGATAACATGTGTATAGCACCTATTTCAGAGCTGGTAGCCGTAACTCTCTTATGTCAAACGCTACTTTTGTTGCTTAGTATACTGGGCAGCCAGTTCCATTGATCTTGATTTAGTTCCGTCTCCCTTTGTACTGTTTCTCCTCTTCTTCCCTTCCTTGGGCCTCCACCTTTACCTCGTGTGTGTCTTCCACAGGTTTGCTCGCCCATGAAGCGACCAACTCCTCTTCTTCATTTTCTTCCACCTTTGTCTCATGTGTACCTTCCACATCTTTACTCACCCTTGAGTCACCCAAGTCGGTTAAAGAAAGGCCTTGGATAGACCAAAGGTGCACTAGATTGTCTGTGTTTGATTGCCAGCCATTTAGGCTAACTACTTGTCCATGCTCAGCAGTTTGTAAGGAACAGCTATTTGATGTATTAAGATCGAAGGTCTTATGTGTTACAGCCGGACTACATGGTGTGCTTTCGCCACAGATTTTACTTGGGGCAGGTAGAAATTCTTGATGTTGATGCTGATGTTCCGAATTGATACTGATATCGTTTCGTGCAGCATGTACTGTTGGTGTTGTTATGATGGCACTATGCAGTGGGAGTACCATGGCTGGACTGCTCTTGTCTTGATTCTCTGGCTTCTCTGTCTGTTTGCTCCATGAGCTCAGATCTTGTGTCTCAATGGAGTTTGAATTTGAATTTGATATTAATTTCCTTAAGGTGGGTTCTTGAACCAGCTCTTCCCCCCTCTGGTATATCCATTTTACGATTTTTTGGGGTGCCAGCAAACTTCTCTCTGCTATTATTCCTACTTTGCCCTCGCTCTGCCCCCGCTGCTTGAGCCCGACAGCGGGTGGCCGGTGCACTAGGGGAGGGGGGGGGGGGGTCTAAACTCGGTCACACTCGACAGCACTAGGCCACTCGTCCAGTGCTCGAAGGCACGAAGACAATTTTCAAAGATGATTTTGGGCCGCCGCTGTGTGGAAACAAGGCCTGGTGGGAGGCCACAAGCTGGGAGGTGAAGCGCGAGACATCAGGCAGCAGGCACAAGGCAGCAGATCGGCGCTCTCCTCGGTGAATCGCTCTCCTCAGTGAATCGACGTGAAAACCTGGACCGGCTTTGCATGCAAGCAGTATATAAAGTGTTGTTCAAGCCCACAATACGCAGATGACATTGTCTCATTGAGTAAAACCCCGGTTGGCTTTCAGAGGTTAATCACAGCAGA
Source organism: Triturus cristatus (assembly GCF_964204655.1). Lineage (NCBI taxonomy): Eukaryota > Metazoa > Chordata > Amphibia > Caudata > Salamandridae > Triturus > Triturus cristatus. The sequence continues at coordinate 824,498,222 of NC_140584.1, read as the reverse complement.
ATGGAGATTAACATAATGAAAACAAGTCCTCTCATTTCATAATCCTCTGAGAAAAGAAGGCTGTTGGTTTCTTAAAGTATAAAATAGCCTCAGAACCGAGGTACTCTCACCTTGGGGTGATCTTCGACAAAGAATGGTAACTTCAAGATTCATCTGTTATCATTATGAACAAAGGCAAGAGCTCTGACATTTGCTTTTAAAGCCTTAGGTAGCAAACTCCATAGCCCGCCATTGAAACTCTTTCTGAAAAGTATGCGCTCTTAATTATTGAGATGGCTGATCAGTCTACCAAAAGCAGCAATTTCTCACAAAATCTATAGAGACCTCAAGGTCAATGAAGTATCTAAAGTGGGTATCTGGCCTTCACCTCACAAGAAGGTACATACAGCAAGGAATTTGGTGTGTTGGGGTACCGGCAGCTCCTGACTGGCCATTCTGGCACTCTGCCAGGTTCCTGGGAAGGCTGCAGGCTAGGGGACTGCTTTCACAGTAGCATAGATTTTCATGACTGCACCATGCCCCTATGGCCCCATTCTAGTGACAGCCTCATGCAGAGTGGGGCTGCTTTAAACGTGTGTGTGTGTGTGTGTGTGTGTGTGTGTGTGCGTGCATGCATGTGTGTGTGTGGGCACCCGTGGGCGTGTGCTTATGTGTGTATGTGTGTGTGTGTTTATCCAAAAAAGGATGCAAATGGATGCTCTAAGTCCACCTTTGCAGTTGTAATAGACATTGTGAGATATGGAATGATTATTTGCATTGGACCCCTCAACCATTCGACATCGCATTGGGCAGATTCTGAATTACCCATTACCAGGGCCAGTGGAATTATGCATTGGGGAGAGCAAAATTAGTGGCAAGGTTGACTAAAATATGCTGCACGAAAATGCAAATTATGCAGCGTTATGCAGCACATTTAGTGATACTATTATTTCGTTATTTTGTCATTGTTACAGTTTTTATCACTCTCTGGGCAAAGGTTTCTCCTTGTCTTACCAGTTTAATGCCCAAACACAACAATAAGCAACAGAAAGTTGACCAATCAAACTTTTCATAGTGTCTTTCACTTCACTGCAACACTTGTTGCCGTATTTTTAGTAACTTTTGATTCGTTTGAGCTAGAACTATTTCTTTTGTTCAAATGTGCAGATTATGCAACAGGTGATAGATAATGTGGCAAATGCATCCAATCTTTAATGATGCGGAAAAACACCAATGCCACACAATCGCATAGTGTAAGCAGCCCAGCCCATGACCCGTATTTCATTGAATTTGCAGAGTACGAGTGGCAGCCGCGACCCATGCAGGTAAGAGCGGTGAGGCTAGGGGGTGGGGGGGAAGAATTTCTAAGGACGATGACGAGGAAAAATTAAATGAATAATTAATTTTCGCTTGTCATTACCTGTCGAAATTCCCCTCGCCACCCGGCCCCACAGCCCCACCGCTTTTACCTGAACGGGCCGCGGCTGACGAATGGGCGTCCTAAATGGACTTCCTCAAAGGATCATTTTGCTTAAAAATAAATATTGCTCTGGACTGGATAAAACTGCGGTGTTGTATGTCACAATATCAAGATCAACAACATTGACCTGCACATATATCAAATCCACAACATTGAATACTATCTTTAACTCCACATCTATTTACCTTAATAATATGCCAGTAGTCCATATTGTAGAGTCGTTATACGAGGAAGTCAAAATTTAAACTTTGATATTTTGGTTCTGCACAACCTACAGTGCATGCTGGGTAAGTCCTCTGTTAAGAAACTAAAGCAACCAACAACTAGCCCTTCCAAAAGTCATTAGCCCACACTGAGAGCCATAGCGCTCTACACATTCTTCCCCCTTTGATGGCAGAGGTAACACTTGTCCTACGGCTGCTGAAAAGAGCCTTCAAGGTTTGACTTTGCTTCACGCTGGCCACTGATTTTGACCCGCAGGACCTCCCACATGCGTGGTGGTGGCCAGCATGGATACAAACTTTGGCTGATAGCTCTTTGGGACTCATCTTTCCAATTTCAAATGTGGAAGTGAATGTTTTCACCAAGACAAGTTTTGTGGGTCACTGGTACTTCCGCAGTGTCACTGGTACCCACTAACAATTGTTCATTATTCATGGCACTATCAGTGAGCCGATTCGCCGTAGTGTAACTATTGAGACACTACTCCTGCCTTTCGCTAGCAGATATTTGTCAACTGACTCGTTGGTCAGAATGTTTTGATTGGTGGACAATGGCCCTTGGTTCTGTTTTTTATCTTGCGGCTTTATCACAAATGATTATTCTATTGTGTGTCTTCTGTGAGCTCGCTAAGGTCGAAGGTTGAAGTAAACGTGGGCTAGTGCATGAAGTTAACCGCTAAGCCTCAACAGTCCACATTACTTCCATTTGACACCTTCCTCTAGACACAATGACATCTGTGAAAGAGAGAAAGAACGTAAGAAGCAAGAGTAACAATGACTAACGCCGCAAACAGTGCTCATTGGGTAAGTCCAGTTCTGGAGGGCACATCTGGGGTATTGTACCTAGTTCTGGAAATCTCATATGGCTTACTGGTACTACTTTTACAGGTCACTTTCGACATTATTTGTCTATTTGCCAAGGCTACTGTGGCACACTGGACCATGTTGTCAGGCCTCAAGGAATGCTGTGCCTTTTCCCTGTCTAGTTGTTGGAGACCTCATCTAAGAGCATTCTATTAATTTTATGAGACCGCCTCTGGAGTATTATGTCTAGTTCTTATGACCTTAACTTCACTATTATTCCACGTTATGGATGCCTCATTTGGATTACTATGTTGGGGTTGTGGAGACATATTATATCTATTTGTAGAGGCCACCACTAGCATATTCTGTCCATTTCCGAAGGTCACATTTTGTCAAAAGCTGGGCAGGGAACAAGTGCTTTTTGGCCTTGACCTGGCTTGAATGGGGTATTGGCAATATCTTCCGGTAGGCACTTTATTCCACACTTGCAATATACGTGTTGTTAGCTGGTGTCTTATTTAAGGAATCCAATAAAGGAGAAAAAAGCCTCAAACTGAAGCCAAGTTCCAGGAGAAATGGCACAAACAGCATTAGGCAAACATGGCTGGCCGAGCTGAAGATACCACCAACTTGAGCTTGAAATTAAAAAAAGAAAAATAGATACTGTAATTGAAAACAAGGGGGCAACGAACCAATCGAAAAATATTCTTCAACTGCATTGCAACACAGGATGTAAAAGTTCCTCTTGCCTTATATACTCTTGAACAGAAAATGACAAAGCAGGAACAGGAAATGACAAAACAGGAACAAAAATGTGGCTGCCACGATGGAATAGTAAATCCTAGTAATGGCAGTTAGCAGTCTCCATCTTAGAGTGGGATCACATAAAAGATTATAGTCTTAAACAGGTGTTGACACTATTTTATCAGATAAACTATGGGACCTGCCTCATTAATATTCATGAGGCAGGTTGCAATTTGTGACTCATTGGGAATGGCCGGCACTCACTGGGCTGTTGGCCTTCTGGGGACTGGGATGTTGGCCTTCTGGGGTCAGCAGACCACCATGTCTGTGAATATTTTTTGAATGCAGCCTGTATTCCTTAAAGTGAAACAGGATGCATTTCCAAAGTAAAAATTAAAAGTTTTCCTTGAATCTTTTTACAGTGGGCAGTGGTACTTGGGACCACTGCTTGATCTGAACATATAATAGGTTACAGACTCACAAAATAAGGTTAGTACATAGGAAAATGCATTTTACCGGTCTTACATCTAGCCCTAGATCTCCTAACACACTCATAGGTAGGGAGACTGTTAACCTCTGTTAACCTGCAGCAAGACAGTAACTTCACACCCAGAAGGAGAAACTGGCTTGATCCGGAGGTGCAACATTTTTTACTCACAACAAGGGTTACCACTTGGCTGGTTAGTTGCAGACCTGCCCTGTATTTTTAAGTCCAAGCCAGTAAAAATATTAAGAAAAACAGTGAATTCCGGTATTTTATCCCTACAGCAACATGTATTTAAAACCGCATTCACATAAAGAAATGTGGTAAAACATGTAAGAGCTATGGAAATAGTTTCAGAATGCTTATTAGAGTAAATAGAGAGCTAATTATTATATAATGAAAGAATCTTGACAATTGTGCAGGATATTTTTACCCATTCAGGCCTTGGCTGCTTCAGAATTTTAAAAAAGTGATCAAATGGGCTGGATTTTTATCCAAGAAAGGTGGCAACCCTACTCACAACCTCCATTTCGAGATAGGGACTAGATTTCGACCCGATGGTGAATCAGTTTCATTCTTACTCATGAAAAAGACTTGCCCTCATTTTGTTTCTCACTATCAAAAACATAGAGCTAGTCTGGCTGAAAGCCAGCACTGCACATTCCATTCTACTACAGAATATGAGTTCCTGTGCTACCTGTTGGTGAGAGCCCAACCTTTCTCATGTACAAACCCCGAGGAAATTATGGGCCGGCCCCCTACCTGCACAGATAACATCTGTACTGCTAGGCCTGTTAGAGCCATGTATCTACCATACTGCACATTCCTGTTCTCATTTCTCAATGTACAGAACAGACATTAGGACATTCCTAAGTCCAGACATGTTGGCAGTGCATATGGTGGCAGCACAGCAGAAAATTGTAAACTCTGCACAAAGGTCCCTGTAGTTCCTTGATATGCTGCCTACAAAAGGTTTCATACTGACAAAGGGTCAGAATAACAATAAGACATGCTCATTTAGAGACTAATACTTCAGAAGTTTCCTACAGAGAGTTCATACCTGGGAGCTCACCCTGGATAAAACTACCCTATCCAGGTTGAGGAGTGGACTCCATGCTGTAGCATGCCACCTTGGTGGGAGAGGGTCCAGGATCCCTAAATGGAAGAACTCGGGTTTGATTATAGAATCCTACAGTGTGTAAGTAATGTTTATTGTTTCAGCTTTTCATATTTAAACCATACAATAAAACATAATTTAATATGAAAAGTTTAATACTTAGGCTCGTGTTTGGCCATTGACCCGACCCATGGCTAACAAAAAATGACGCTCAGTAGACTTATTGTGGCTCATTTCCAATTAGGCTGATAAAATGTACAACTAGTACAAAATTGCCTTTCATAAAGTCTTAAAAGTACTAAAACACCTAATAAAAGGGAGTATTGGCATACAAATGTAAAAGTTTGAAACCCTTCTCCACCGATTTATGAAATTCGTACTGCAATAATATGTGTGCAAACTTGCAATTAGAAAACTGGATGATTCTTCTTGTTACTTTCCAAGCAACTTAAGTGTGTAGGTCTACTGGACCAAGAACAGTTCGAAGTCAAAACAGTGACCAAAATGTTGTATATTTGAACTTCTTAAAAATATAATATGTGTGTGAAATCTCCAGCTCAGGTGAAGTAGTGTACTGTATTTCCGGCTCAGATAGGAGAAGGAGTGTACTGTATCTCTGGCTCTGATAGGAGAAGGAGTGTACTGTATCTCCGGCTCAGATAGGTGAAGGAGTGTACTGTATCTCCGGCTCAGATAGGCAAAGGAGTATACTGTATCTCCGGCTCTGATATGCGAAGGAGTGTACTGTATCCCCGGCTCAGATAGGAGAAGGAGTGTACTGTATCTCCGGCTCAGATAGGAGAAGGAGTGTACTGTATCTCCGGCTCAGATAGGAGAAGGAGTGTACTGTATCTCCGGCTCAGATAGGCGAAGTAGTGTACACTATCCCCGGCTCAGATAGGAGAAGGAGTATACTGTATCTCCGGCTCAGATAGGAGAAGGAGTATACTGTATCTCCGGCTCAGATAGGAGAAGGAGTATACTGTATCTCCGGCTCAGATAGGAGATGTGCACTGGGCGCCACATCTCGTTGCTTTCCATGCGGTATAAAGATATGAGGCTCCTGGCCCATAGAGCGAAACCGAGACGACGCAGGAGAGGCGCGTTGCAGTGCCTGCCATGTATTGTGACTGATTCATAAGGACTTTGTCCAAGTATCATAAAGTGAAGCAAGGATTCGTCCCGCCTTGGTTGCAGTTGCAAGCTGCAGATGCCTCGCGGTTCTGTGACCAAGCGTTAGTATACGTTTTGAATGGCAAAATGCCCAGTCTAAATTTTATGGACAAAGACCTTCTCACTGTGGGGAAGAGGCTATCCATTTAAGCTTCAAAACATGTATTAGATTTAATTGCCAGCAACCGTGACGTCAGTTAACCACCCTTTTCTCCTTTCAAACAAGCCCAGAACTTGCCGTTTAACAGTTGTGGGCTTAAAGGAGTCATTGACGCCGGATTATTCCAAAGTCCTCGCAGTCTAGTGCCAGAAGGGTGCCTGATTTGTGACTGAACCATGCAACCTTTCTCGTACTTCCACTTGACCAGATTTCGCACATGACTTTTAGACAGATGGCCACAGAAAGGCTCTGTGGCTGCATGTGATGATGATCCAAGGCTGCTGTAGAAGAAAGAGGCGTAGCTGTTTTATGAACAAGAAGATTGGTTCGGCGTTGCACGCACCTTGGATTTCATCAGGCATTAATTCCATTTTGATTGGTTCCACCTTCTTCTGAGGGTCTCCCGTCCAGACTCAAGGCTGGGTCCTGTGAGCTCATGTCCAAGTTAGCATCACAGTGTAGGGTTGATGATGTGATATGCTACATGTTCTGTAGGGTGTGCTGCTACATGTGCTCAGGCGTTTGTTCTGGCTGGGTTCTCGTTTTGTTTGATGCCTGGTATTGCTCATTACTCCAGTGTGTGGCACGTACTTGGGGTCTTGAAGGGATCTTCAAATAGGGCAGCTAACAGTGGGCCAGCGCTGAAGGAAGTTGTCTTCGCTGGGGTTCTAGCTAGCTGGCAGCCCTAGCTACCTAAATACCCTACTGCTTCTACTGCCAAGCCTGCCCGGGCCCTATGTAAGAGGTGGTAGGGGGCACCGCAGAAGGTGATTCCATAATAGAGTAAATATGGTCTGGCTCCCCGGGGACAGAAGCACTCCCTGTCGTTATCCTGTTGTTCTCCACCGAGGGGTTCCGCTGGGATCTCTGGTGGTGATGGCAGCTAGGCCATGTAGTTGGTAGCATGGGCTGTAATCGCTATGATAGGGTTAAGCTGGGGCACCGTGAGGCTCTTCTTTCTGTGGGTGAGAGTGCTAGTGCTGGAATAGGCTTAAACTTTGTAGCCATGCAGTTTTGGCCGCCACCCACTGCTAGTCTTACAGAACCCAGTAGTGGCAGTCCCAATCTCTTTAGGCCCCCTTGACAAGCAAGAGGCATTGGCATCAGAGATGGTTGCATTACAGCCTGAGAAGCTCCTCTCCCCTGAGGTTCTAGGCACTTTGGTGAAAAAGCAACTGGCCACCAGGGCAGGCAGACCAAACGGTAGCAGGCAGACAGCAGGCAGTAGCAGGCCAGTTCCTTGACAAACAAAAGATCCCACAGCCGACTAATGTTGAGCACATCAATTTCAAAGTCCCATAAATCAGTAACTCCTGTGCCAGACGTCTCCAAGACCTGCTGCAGATAGATCTCACTGGGAAACCCGAGAGAAAACTTTTTGAAGAAAAGTGGAGGCTGCACCAGGAATGAAGTCACAAATCCGTAAATGTGATCTTATTCAAAACAATCCTTTATTCATCTTCATATAAAAATAGGAACACACAGGACAACAGCCAACGAGTTTCGTTCCTTTTAGTGGAACATCATCAGGGCTGCAAACAACATAAAACAACGTGTAAATATCCACACAAATATAACATAAAATTGACACATATAGACATTTCACTCCTATCACACTGATGACACTAGACCTTAAATCAAAATTAACAGACCATTGAAGAATAAATATAAACACAACTAATCAACGTCACAATACATAAATGACTTTACAATACAGGATCTAGTTACATGTAAAAAAGACATATTTGTACAACTATGACAATATTGTCAGTCATATCACCATTCAACCAATTAATTAAATACAATCCATATTGTCAAAATATTATATGTACAATAAGAAAAGGAAAGAGAGGCTTGCAAGGAGGAAAGAGAAAAGCACGGTATGGTAATATATGTAGTCCTTACAGGGTTGTAATGACATTCAATACAAATAAGAAAATTCAATAGAAAAAAGCTTCCAAAAAATAATAAATACAATCTCACCATAATGATGTAAAAATTTCAACAGAGTTTTACTAATAATATCCCAAGTAGAGATCATCCAATTCTGAACAAAAATATGGGTATGATATAATTTACCTGAAAGTAAGAGGATAACACACATTACAATTTGACCTAATAACCAATTCTTTTACATAATTATAATAAAAATATTTATATCTGTATCTTCCTATGGGTTGTATATATATATAGGCAGATACAACTACCCAATGTATATACAAGTAAAGAAGATTTAAGAACAACAATAGCAATAAGTTTCTTATAATCACCAATGTGCTTATGGCCATATAATTCTACCAAGTATATATGTAAGTATAAGTACAATCAGTTAATTCATACAGTAACATACAGAATAAGTACATGAAAACAGAGAGAAAAGAGGGAGAAAATGAGGAGGTCAGAAATAAGAACAGACTGTTTGGTTGCAGTTCGATGAGTCCTATTTCGAAGGAAACATCTACATCTCATGGTTGTTAAAATATATTAACCCAAAAAAGGGCCAGTTCATGTAGAAATTATCATAAGGAGAGAAAAAAGTATTTAAATTACCCAATAGATGATTCCACTAGGGATAAGATTTGTTGAATATCACTCGCAATTGTTCAATCGAAACAAAGCTAACAATTGCGAATCAACAGTCTAAAATAAACTCCCCAGTGGCCCAACTTATGAGTTTCAAATAACAACCATTATTGATATAAACAAATCACCTCCGCATCAACCCCCACAGCTGTATAAAAAGCGATAGATAATTCAAACACATTACATCTCATCATGTACCTATATATCTCCCCTAAACCATCATACTCAAAAGGTAAAAAAATATGTATAAGCCACAAAAGAATATACTCACATATAGTATCCCTACTGTTTTTCCATTTATTTTATGTGTAACTACGAATTAGGCTATGATAAACCCCAAGTTTCAGAACCTAGAAAAATATTTTTGAAAAACGTATATGAGAATAATATACAGAATAAGATAAGAAAAATAGAACAACTTACAGCGTTCATATTAATATTATTTATAACATCACACCCACATTTCCCCTGCATGGAGTCTCCACATTTATATCGACATCACACATCATAACCAGTGATAAAATATATAGACACAATTGGCACTGTAGATCAATATTAGCATAATATTTATAAGAACATATCTGCCCTAAAATTAAATGGATATCATTTATAAATGCCTATGGACATTATCCCAGCGATACAACAAATAGGAGATCGCCTCTTATGTCAAATCACTGCAAACTCCTGTTTATATATATATAATACAGTCCATTGCCTAAATGTCAACTCTCTACCCCATAGTAATATTTTAAATGGACAGCAGCCAATTATATAATAGTGGCAACACTATGTTTGCCCTCAATGTAAAACAACCTACGCAGCCACAGTGTCCACGTACTTCCATAATGTTGCAATTGACGCTTAACTAAGGAGAGTAGGACCCGTAATCTGGGAAGACAATAGATAATTTCAATACCCCAGGCAATTTGTAACATAAATCGCAGTGGGACGCAATATATGTGTCTGACGTCAAGCGGTCATACTTATTAAGTTTATCCTGACCTCGGAGGAATTGAACGACATCTCAACATGTATTGGATACTTAAGTCCACAGCAACTCATTATAAAATAGAGGTAATATAATAATAACCTCATACACGAACAAAATACCTTCCAATGGCATCTACTTACTTCGAATCGCGTTACGATTGACGCTTTAGTCGTAGAAAACCATGCCCACAATCCGGGAGGAAAGCAACCGATTTCGTGTTTCCGGCAGCTTATAACGTAAGTCGCGGCAGGACGCACGAGTAGGCGTCTGACGTCATGTAGTTAGCGGATTCGATTATAATTGACCCAAAAGGTTTGACGCCATCTTAGAGTGTTATTAATCTCTAATGGACGCACATTTCAAAAATAGTAAGAAACCACCAACCGATTGCATTCTATACCTCGTACTGATATCCATAATAATAAAGGCGCAGGTACGCTCAAAGTTATCTAAATTATCGTAATCGGATTATAGGGCGTATAAGTAAAAAAAAATGTTGTTTTAGAGTAAACTTTAAAAAAAAAAATAAAGAATACATGACAATACTTCCAAATATATATTGGTCCAATTTAAGACCACACAACTTAGTATATCGACGGAATGTGTTCCATTACGAACAATAAGCATAACGAGAATAAGTAAGTTGTAAGTCACTAATGCTAATGTCAGTGCCATTTTGTAATAGCTAATGTAGATTACATAAGCAAATATCAGTGAAATATGTTCAATTACGAACAATAAATATAAAAAAAGTGTAAATAAGTTAAAAGTAACTGAGGCTAATATCAGTGCCATCTTGTAATGACTGATATAGATTAAATGGGCATATATCATTATCGAAACATGCTGGTAGCTGTGATAAAAGTTTGTTTCTTCCTTTTTCTGGGATAAGAATGATAATTAATCCGTAGGTTATATCCTGCCATTATGACACCCAACTAGGAATAATCTAAAAAATAGGCAACCACCAGCCAATTGCCTACTTGAAAGTACATTGGTGATCATAACAATGTGGGTAGAAAGTTGTACATCTTGCACCTCAAGATGTCAATATAAAGTTAGAAAAATATATATATAGCACGCAAAGCTTAGTGTAACTAAACATAGAATTCCAAGAGGCACATTAGACAATCGAGATACATACCACATGTTACCAAATAGCTTACCACTGTCACCATTAAACATAACCATTTAAGGGGTCCCAATTTTACAGAAAATAGTGCATTTCGCTATCAGTATTATCTCCAAGCTGGATAGATTGCAAACGACATATCCATTTTGCTTCTGCCCTTCTAAGCATAAGTTCCCTATTTCCACCCCTCCTGTTAATCGGGATGTGTTCAATAGCATGGAACCAAAAAGTATCATCGTTTGGATGCATCGAATCATAGTGTTCCGTAATGGGATATCTTGAGTCCCTGCCCCTGATAGCTCTCCGATGCTCCTGAATTCATAGTTTTAATGGGCGAACGGTACTGCCCACATAGATTTTTTCACATGGGCAGCCCAAGATGTAAACAATATGTGTAGTATTACAATTACAGAAGTGATCAATGGTATATCTATGATCAGTATTATAGGAAAATGAGATGGTTTTATTTCTGCCCATGGGACAGATAATACAAGTCCCACATGTGAAGAAGCCTTTAGGCTTAGGGGGTAAACATTGCATGGTGTATTGGGTAATAAACCTTACACCAGTTGTATTTTCACGTGAGTGTTTTTTGCTTGGTTTGTCACACAGGGTAGCATTTCTATTGGTCAGATTAATCCTAGCATCTGCTTTGTTTAAGTTTTTGATGTCGTTTGAGGAATCTGTGTTTGGTCTCAGCAACATTTGCATGGAACACTTCTGTCTCACTGCAGTTCCTTCTCACGCGAGTCAATTCCCCAAAGGGTATGTTCTTAATAACAGAACACGCGTGTGCACTCGATGCATGCAACAAGGAATTGCAGGATGTTGCTTTTCGGTAAAGTTTACTTTGAATGACCCCATTTTGAATATAAAAGGTTATATCTAAGAAATTGATAGTTTCTCTATGGTAGGACATAGTAAGCTTAACATTGAACAAATTCTCATTCAAATAAAGATAATATTGTTCCAGCTGTTCAGCTGATCCTGACCACAAGCATATTACATCGTCAATGTACCTCCCCCAGTACACGATGTACTGTGTCCAAGGGGAGGCACATCTGGCCCAGGCATGCTCCCTCTCATACCACCCCATAAAGAGGCAGGCATAAGAGGGAGCAAACCTGGAACCCATCGCGGTCCCGTTGATTTGTTGGAACCAATAATCATCAAAGAGGAAAAAGTTGTTCAATAATATCAAATCAATCATATGGACAATCATCTCATTTTGTGCATAAAATTCTGCCCCTTCTTTGTCCAAATAGGACTGATACAGTATTTCCTGTCAATACAGGTATAAAGTAACCCCGGGCGTAGTACTCCGCTTTGCCCACGGAGTGTACGTAGCGCTGCCTGCTTCGCAGTTTTCGAAGTAGGCGTAGCAGGCAGCGCTACGCACATGCCAGGGTGAAGCAGAGCTGCCTGCCGCCCGCCACCCGCCTCCCGCCCGCCCTCCTTTTAAAATAATGAAAATTATTATAAAAACATTAAATAATAATGCCTTACCTGTAGAGCGGCGTCTCCGGGGCTCCCTCTTCCTGGTTGACAATTTTTTTCCACAAATGTGCATGCGCGGACGCCCGCGCATGCGCATTTCTCGTGAAAAATGCGCATGCGCGGCCATCCGAGGCCGGATTTCTGCTCTCTCCTAGGTAAAGATGTACCTTCAGAGAAAATGCAGAAGACAAGATGATGTTAAAAACGCTACCTTCTCCCGTTGTCGTCTGAATCGAGTCGGACGCCAACAGGAGAAGGTAGCGTTTTTTCCGAAAAGGCGAGGAACTACATTAAAACCGCAAACTCTCAATATCACTGTGGTGAACGATACCACCACACCAACTGAATAAAAGATCTTGAGAAAAGGATAACATCATCTTGTCTTCTGCATTTTCTCTGAAGGTACATCTTTACCTAGGAGAGAGCAGAAATCCGGCCTCGAAATATCTCAGCTAGAAAAGATAATTATCTATACAAGAAATCCCTGATACCATTACCTTTTACATCCAGGACTCTATAAACAATAGATCAAGTCCTATACTACATCTGCCCTCCAGGAATCTGTAAGGGCTGTTACAACCTGAAAAGTCCTGCTGTTTCACCTCTAAACAGAATAAAGTCCCCCCTCTTTTGTACAGAAAATTTCGCTCTTCATTGGTCCTGAGGAAGGTGACCGTAATAATACTTTCACCGAAACGTACGTAGACCAGCTACTTCACAACTGGACAACAAACACTATACGGATCAACTTAAATCAAACAAAAGAAGAAACTAAATTTGTTGTCATAACCACCATAGCAAGCTTTGACAAAATCATCTAAAAATCATATTGTAGTTGACCCATCCAGTTGTGTGCTTTTACAAGTCACTTTTTGTATATTTTTCTTTGTGTGGTATGATTGTTGGGATGTAAGAATAGTATGCAAGATGAGAATGTAGATATTTATGTTGTCTGTCGAGGGGCAATCCTATTTGTTCAAATATTGTGATCTGAGATTAATGTATTTTATGTCCACATTATTGATTATTTGTACACACTTGTTTCAAGAATATTTGTAAATCACAAAAAAAGAAAACACAGAAATGAAATATTAATTTATTTTTGATATAAAAAAACTCTTTTTGATAAATAAAAAAACAAAGATGAAAAAAAGAAAAAATTGTGTGTAGACATTGTATCTATGGGGAATTACTGATGTACTGATACTTTGACTTTTCTGAGAGTACTTACCAAAAAAAAAAAGAGTGATAGGTCGGTTAAGAGGCAGAAACCTTACACATGAATACTTCCATTCACATAGCATTGCATTGATTTTAAGTGCAACGTTGGGAATGGGATTTTCACTTATCTCCTTATAATTTTTGTCATCGCTGAGCTGTCGGTCAATTTCCTTTAGATAATCACAATGGTTCATGATCACAACGTTGCCGCCCTTGTCGGCCTCACGTATAACAATTTCAGAGTCACCCCTAAGGCGCTGTAATGCCTGACGTTCAGAATGGCTAAGGTTCATTTTCGGACGACCACCATACTTGTTTGGAATTTCCAACTTATACAGATATTCTGCTACTTTTTTGTGGAATACATTAATATTGGGATGATACCCACCCGCAGGAACAAATTTTGATTTAGGACATAGACAACTATCAATTGACATGTCTTGAGCAATATCTAATTCTCTAAGTAGGTTTGGCATGCTTCCTCATCAGAAATAGATAAGAGACATTGGATATTGCACACATCAGCACTAGTATGTGTGCCTTCTCCCCTAGCAGTTACTGATCTTGTCTGCTTATGGGGCTAGTTAGAAAAAAAGTCCTTAAGTTTTAAAATTCTAGTAAATTTAAAAAGATCCACATGCGCATTTGTAAAATCTCCACTTTGGGTGGGACAAAAATTAAGACCTTTACAAAGTAAATTTGTTTCTTCACTATCCAATATTTTATTTGAAAGGTTGACAATTTTCAGGTCAGAGGTATTCTCACTCAGAGTACAGTGACTGATAATATTACATGTGTTGTCACTTATATTCTTTTGGATCTGGGTGCTTAGGGTCTTTTGGGTCTGGTTGTGGTTTCCACTTTCTCTACTGACACCTTGTTGGCCCCTTTTTCCCTTACGGCCTCCCCTCCTGGTATTAGCTGTTCTTTTTTCTGTTGTAAACGACTTGATATTCTTAACTTCGCTAGCTCCTTTTGGAAGGACGAGGCCAATTCTCCTAAAGGGATTTCCTGATTCGTATTCGAAGATGTTGTACTACTTGTGGAGGAGACTGAAAGGTTACTCACAGAGCGACCATCGTCTACATCCTCCTTTTCCTCCCTATTTCTTTTCTTATCCTCTGTCCCTGATACATGGTCAAATTTTTGGGCGAAAGTATAGATTCGCCCATCTCTGTAATCACGGTCATCCCTTTTAATTTTACTCATGTCTTATCCTTAATATAAGATTGATGACTGTCCATCACCTGTTTCAAAATTGCAATTTTTTTTTCAATGAGCTCCTTTTCCCCCAGTTCACTAATTTCCTTTTCTACTTTTTCAATTTCCTCCTGCAATCTCTCCCCCTTTTCCATCGAGTGATTCACCAAAATCTCCATCATAGTAAGTGAGGCTCCTTCTAAATTTCCTTCCCATTCTTTAAGTAGGTTTTCACTAAGATCTTCGAAGGTGGGAAAGATAAGGATCCTAAGCCCCCTGGGGACCTTACCATTTTCCATGTATTGTTTGAGGGTAACCCCATCCCACCATCTACTCAGTTCCTGATTTCTCAGCCTCCCTAGTCTTATGAATAGCGTTTTCAAGCTTGTTTTACCAGAAGTTTCTACATTAATAGCTGATTTCACACCACTTGTTCCAAAGAGGTTAAGTGCCATCTCCTCACAGCCATCATTATATTTTGGCATTTTTACATAAGTAAGATTGTAGAATGGGTAAAAGAGTGCTTCAACAGTCCATACAATATCTTGACAAACAAAAGACCCCACAGCCGACTAAAGTTGAGCACGTCAATTTCAAAGTCCCATAAATCAGTAACTCCTGTGCCAGACGTCTCCAAGACCTGCTGCAGATAGATCTCACTGGGAAACCCGAGAGAAAACTTTTTTGAAGAATAGTGGAAGCGGCACCAGGAATGAAGTCACAAATCCGTAAATTTTGAATAAGATCACATTTACGGATTTGTGACTTCATTCCTGGTGCCGCCTCCACTTTTCTTCAAAAAGTAGCAGGCCAGTTGGCTGATGGTGAGGAGGAGCGCGGGAAGCAGGAAAGTCTCAGTGGAGCAAGCCGCACCCGCCACTATGCTGGCTGCCACTGCACCTCACGGGTCTCAACCCTGTGCCACCGTGAGTAGTACACCGTGGCTTGCTGCTTTCCTGAAATATCCAAACTCGCCCTTACACTACCTTACCCGCCTGGAGGGGAGGCCTTTACACCCACCCCAGACCCATCCAACACGTGTCATGAGTGACGTCACCCTGTCAATAAAAGAGCCCAAGCACTTGTGCTCGTGGCCAGTTCTAGTACCCTTATGTTATGTTATGTTATGTTATGTTATGTTAGTTTAGTCTTTTATAGCGCACGGCTACTCCATAGAGTGTCCCGGCGCTTTTATTGACAACCTGTAGCAGAATAACACAACACAATGAAATAAAACGGGCCCAGCAGAAAGAAAGAAGAGCGAACTAAAGGGCAAAAAGCCAAGTTTTGAGGCCCTTCCTAAAAGTCAGCAAATTAGAAGTGCTGCGTAATGCCAAAGGCAGAGTATTCCAACGCTGTGGCGCCAGCAGCTTAAAAGAGCGACCTCCGATGCGAGCCCTTTTTACTCGTTTACTCGGGGGACCACAGCAAGGAACAATGATTCAGACCTCAGAGATCGGGCCGGATGGTAAAAGGCAAGCCTCCTTTGGAGATATTTTGCTCCCGAAGCGTGGAGAGCCTTGTGAGCCAAGGTCAAGGCCTTAAAAACTATCCATTTCCGGATAGGCAGCCAGTGGAGTGACTGCAAAAGACCGGAGGCTCTGGCTCGCCTATACAGGCCAAAGATGGCCCGCGCGGCCGAGTTCTGGACCACCTGCAACCGTTGCAGGAGATAATCCGGCAGGCCAAGATATAGGACGTTGGAGTAGTCCAGTCTTGAACCAATTAAGGCCTGCACCGTCGTCTTCCTATGATCTTCTGAGAGCAGAGGAAGGAACTTACGGAGCATCCTCAGGAGGCCAAAACATGTTCCCGTAAGACCAAGGACCTGAGATCTTAACGTCAGACCATTATCAATCTTGATCCCCAAATTCTTTGCTAGCTGGGACGAGCACGCTGGAGGAAACATATTAACAGGCCACCATTCCTGCCAGTCTGGGTCAGATGGACATCCGAAGAAGAGTACCTCAGATTTATCTGAGTTGCACTTGAGGCTGTTCAGCTGGAACCATTTAAAAACAGCCCCAAGGCACTCACGGATACTCTCTCCATCAAAATCTTCTCCTTTCCTGCACGTAGAGAGGAGCTGGGTATCGTCGGCATAGGATACGATCTGGGCCCCAGAGACACTCTGGTGTCTATGTCTTTAATTTTTCTAGCATGTAGGTCAAGTTCCCAGAACTTTACAATGGTGATGAGGGGTCTGACCCCACACGCCATGCCGCCCTGCTGCTTGCTGCCATGAAGAAGGAGAATACATGATCGGTACTGCTGCTGCAGCCTGCCAGGGAAGAGGACACGTCCCCACAAAAAGGTGAAGATTTTCCTCACCTCTGGGAGGTATCAGAGCCATGTATGTAAATCCCCATTGCGGAGTGACTGATGCCCACCATCATCCGAATGTACAGGTCCGTAACCCTGATTCAAAGACCTGCTGAGCACCGCACAGTGCACGTAAGCGGCAAGCAGTGTGACCGGAGTATGTCCCGAGGCCACAGCAACATTTCAAACCCCCCTTGCACTTGCACCAGCAGCGCCCGCGTTGGCAATAAGACCTGCAGCAACTCGAAACGCTGGCAGCAGTCCGTGTCACTGGTTTGCTTTGGGACACTCTGCAGTGGACACATCCGTAGCGCCCCAATCCCTTGTGGAGATCTGAGGCACGGGCAACAGTCGGAGGAATTGCCTGCAGCCGGAGGTGCTGGGGACAGATGAAGCAAACACCTGTGCAACAATATCAGCACCCTGCCGCCTGGTTACTCTGAAGGGCTGGCAGGAGTGACTCCTTTTTAGGTCGAGCCTAGCAGCAGCGCGCATGCGCTGCTCGCTCTGCGATACTGCTGTAGTAGAGTATGGGAGAGAAGCCGCGCCCACTCTTCTCCAATATTTTTCATTGGCTTGTGTCATTGTCTTTCATAAATACTGTCTTCGGATTCATTAATAGGCTTGTTAGTCCCTCCTTAGTACGGCCTTTTCTTCAATTGTACCCTCCCATGGCGACGGGCCCTTTTACTTCAGTTGTTACAAGGTACCTGTTATTTAGTCTGTAAGCACTATTTACTTTATTGAGTTTCTTTTACTGCAGGCCGGACTTGCACTGCTTCAGCTGAAACCGCTTGTGTTTTTATAAGCAGCACGGCAGCTCCGTAACACCATGCCCTCTTTCAATCACTTTAACCATTATCGTGTGTCTGTTTCAACCCTCCTAAGTAAAATGGATTTAGAAATGACAAGTACATTAAGTGTGAATGGGCTGAAACTGACAACAGCACATCTGTGTTACATGTCATCTGTACTTAAGCCACCTGACGGGTAGTTTTCAAAAGCCTGTTTTATGAACAACAACACCAACACCAATATCACCACTACCAATACCACCAACACCACCACCAATACCGGCACCAATACCACCAGCACCACCAATACCACCAGCAATACCCCCATAAATACCACCAATACCACTACCACCACCACCACCAATACCACCACCATCAATACCACCACCACCAATACCACTACCACCAATACCACCACCACCATGAATACCACCACCTCCACTACAACCAATACCCCCACCAATACCACCACCACCATCACCAATACCACCACCAATACCACCATCAATACCACCACCAATACCACCACCAGTACCACCAACACCACTACCAATACCACCAATTCCACCACCGCCACCACCAATACCACCACCGCCACCAATACCACCTTCACCACCACCAATACCACCAACACCAATACCACCACCACCAACACCACCACCCACACCACCTATACCACCACCGCCACTACCACCAATACCACCACCATCAATACCACCACCACCAATACCATCACCAATACTACCACCAATACAACCACCACCAACAATACCACTGATACCACCACCACCAATACCACCACCACCACCATCAATACCACCACCTCCACCACAACCAATATCACCACCAATACCACCACCACCAATACCACCACCACCACCAATACCACCACCACCTCCACCAATGCCACCACCTCCACCAATAGCACCACCAATACCACTACCACCAACACCACCAATACCACCACCACCATCAATACCACCTCCACCACCACCAATACCACCCCTATTCCACCACCAATACCACCTCCAATACCACCACCAGTGCCACCACCACCAATACCACCATCACCACCAATACCACCACCCACACCACCACCGTCACCAATACCACCACCACCAATACCAGCATACCACCACCACCAGTACCACCACCATCAATACCACCACCACCAATACCACCACTAATACCACCACCAATACCACCACCTCCGCCAATACCACCACCACCACCAATACCACCAATACCAACACCACCACTAACACCAGCTCCACCAATACCACCACCACTAATACCACCTCCACAAATACCACCACCAATATCAGCACCACCACTACCATCACCGCCAATACCACCACTACCAATACCACCACGAATACCACCACTACCAATACCACCACCAATGCCACCACCACCAATACCACCACCACCAAAATATCACCACCACCAATACCACCACCACCAATACCACTACCACCACCAATACCACCACTGCCACCAATACCACAAATACCACCACCACCATCAATTCCACCACCACTAATACCATCATCAATAGCACCACCACCACCACCAATACCACCCGCCAATACCACCACCAATGCAAAAAGAACTATTGATGGACGGAATGCAGAACAATGTCATACATTTAGGTGAAACCCCGAAACCAGTCTTAGGATGCTTGTTTCCAGTCCAGGGAGGTCCTGGCCTGGCAGATCGGGCTGGACTGTTCCCATGAGGCACAGGGTCAAGACTGATTTGCATATGGCTGGGTTCAAACTGGAACGGCATGGTGAGCAAAAAAACGATGGATTTAGGCCCAGATCTCTGTACTGAGGTGAATGTATGACATTGTTTTACATTCTGTCCATCAATTGTTGTTTTTGCATTTGTCACCCCGAGTGGGACGGGTATGCTCAGACGTGAGTCACATGCTCTCCATGCCACTGGAATCAAGCTACCCTGGCTGAAAAGGGGTGAAATCCCGAAACCGGTCCTAGGATGCTTGCTTCCAGTCCAGGGAGGACCTGGTTTGGCAGTTCGGGCTGGACTGTTCCCATGAGCCACAGGGTCAAAACTGATTTGCATATGGCTGGGTTCAAACTGGAATGGCATGGTGAGCAAAAAAACGATGGATTTAGGCCCAGATCTCTGTACTGCGGTGAATGTATGACATTGTTCTGCATTCGGTCCATCAATTGTTGTTTTTGGAATAGTAAATTATACTATTCCAAACTTCAGCCACCCCCAACAGCAAATCGTTGTACAAACTTGTGTTGTAACCGTTGTAACGTCATACAACCCTATTCATCAGTAGTTGCACGTTGTAACGTCATACAACCCTATTCATCAGTAGTTGTGGGATTGCTCCTCTCTCTACCGTTGTAGATTGGCTATGTTATTGATCATTGCCATGACTCAGAAGTCAGCGGGTTCTCGAGCAATCATATGAAAGATTAAGGGTTTGGCCTAGTATTCTCTGTTAGACTTGCAGCCAGCAAACCTCTGGAACTCGGAGAATGGTCTTCCTTGCTCTTCCTAATGATGTTTTCTAGGATTCTTAGATTCTGGTCAGTGAGCTCTGAAGGCCCAGTGTCAGAATTGGCCAATCCTGGGAGAATAATTGTTATACTGTGTACTTCCTGTGTACACTCTTTTTGCAGCAGCAGGGTCAGCTTTTGTAGGTTTCTTATGCAACTGTAATTGTAATTGTAATTGTAAAAATATTTGTTGAGCGCGGTTGCTGCCCGTAGGCGTCCAAGCGCTGAGTTGAAGCAGAGAGGTGACGGGAAGAGGAGTTAGGGAACATAGGATTTGGCAAACAGTAGTGTCTTTAAGCTTTTCCGGAATGAGAGCAGGTTTGGGTTGGACCGGAGTGAGAGGGGGAGAGCATTCCAGAGCCTGGCGGTATTCAAAGAGAACAGCCTACCCCCAGACCTGGCTCGCTTCACTCTGGGAACAACAGCAAGGAAAGCCTCCGTCGACCGAAGGTTCCTGTTAGGGTGGTAGGGGATGACAAGGTCGTTGTTAATGGCTGGGCCCGTTTCCCAGAAGGCACGGTGCGCCATGCACAGCGCCTTGAAAGCCACTCTCTGCCTCACTGGTAACCAGTGGAGACTTTTTAGAGCAGGTCTGGCTGACTGGGAGCGCGGGATCTGTAACAGGGTACGTGCTGCACAGTTTTGTACAACCTGCAGTTTCCGGAGGGTCATCTCAGGTGCCCCCACGTATAGGGCATTGTTCGAGTCCAGGCGAGACTGGATGAGACCTTGTACCGCCACCTTTTTGGCCTCTAGAGGAAGTAGCGGGAGGACCTTCCTCAGGATTCTGAGTAGGCCAAAGCATGTGGCGGACAGTTTAGTGGCCTGGGTGGAGAAGGAGAGTTTGTTGTCCAGCCACACTCCCAGGCTCTTAACACTCTCCTTAGGGGTGGGGGGAGGGCCCAGTGCACAGGGCCACAAGGAGGTGAAAGGCACTGGAGAGGCTGGGCCTAGGAGCATGAGCTCCGTCTTTTCTCCGTTTAGCTTTAGGGAGGAGTTGGTCATCCATCCCTTGACGTCCTCTAAGCATTTTAGCAGATCTGCCGGGGATTGCCTGTTGTTCTCAGTGGCCAGCGAGACCACAAGCTGGGTGTCGTCGGCGTACAACACGATTTTAATGCCGTACGGTTCGACAACACCCGCCAGCGGCCTCATGTACACGTTGAACAATACAGGGCTCAGGGAGGAGCCCTGCGGTACTCCGCAGCTCAGAGGTTTGCTAGAGGACACTGTCTCTCCGTCGAAGATCTGAAAAGATCTCTCAGACAGAAAGGAGTCAAACCACCTTAATGCGTCACCTGAAACTCCGATGTCATAGAGACGGTCCAGCAAGGTGGTATAGCTGACCGTATCGAAGGCGGCACTTAGATCAAGGAGGATCACTGCCACTGATCCTCCCTGGTCCAGTACCCTTCGAGTTTCTTCAGTAACCACTAATAAGGCGGTTTCCGTGCCATGCTTCGGTCTGAAGCCTGTCTGGGATGTGTGTAATAGAGAGTGGTCCTCTAGGAACTGGACCAGCTGCGCGTTTATATACTTCTCTAACACCTTGCTAGCCCAAGGGAGAAGTGAGATGGGGCGGTAGCTGGAGTGGTCATCTGGGTCTAGGCTGGGTTTCTTCAACAGCGCCCGCACCATGGCTTGCTTCCAGGCTGTGGGGACAGAGCATGCGGATATGGACGTGTTTAGAAGTTCCAGAATTACAGGCAGGGTGGCTTTGCTTGCCTGCATCAGGACTTCTGGAGGAGCAGGATCACAAGGAGAGCCCGACTTGACTTGTCGTGCCACTTTGCTTAAGGTGTCGAGGTCCAAAGGAGGGAAGTGCTCGAGGGAAGGCTGTTCTGGGTGAAGAGGCGGTCTAGGGGGGAATGGATTAATCATATCCGGGGTTGTGGCTGCTGTTGGGAAGGTAGAGTAAATTTTTAAAACTTTATTGTGAAAGAAATCCGCAAGCTCATTGCATTGGTCCTGGGTTTTGTTAGGAGGGGGTGCCGTGTTGGCACTGGTACATTGCTTTATTATATGGAAAATTTCCTTAGGCTTTGATTTCGCTTCTAGTATTTTCTCAGAGTAGTGGGTTGCCTGGGCCGTTCTGATCCCTTCTCTGTAGGCTTTGATCGCCTCTTTGTAGGAAGCCTTTTTATCTGGGAGAAAGTCTAAACGCCAGGCTCTCTCTCGTTGCCTGCAAAGGCGTTTTAGCTCTCTTAGAGAGTCGGAGAACCAGGGGGCTGATTTCTGTAATCTCTTCGAGGAGGATCTGCGAAGCGGGAGGATCGAATCTAGCGAGTGAGTGATCCAACCTACATAGTTACCGTTTGCCACATTGGGGTCTAGGCAGGGTGGCGGGCGGGTGGAGTCCAGGTTATGCAGCCAGGGCTCCAATGGGAGCCTTGTCCAGTTCCTCCTAGTGGTGACTTGGGGAGGTAACTGGGGGGTTTTGTGTGTAACCCAGGTAAGCGGGACCAAAAAATGGTCTGACCATGGAAGGGGGATGGGTTTATCAACAGTTAGATCCAGGCAGTTACTAAATATAGGGTCAAGTAAATTGCCTTTTTCATGGGTCGGGGCTGATACCAGTTGGGACAATAGAAGAGCTTCCAGATCATCTAGTAACTCCTTAGCAATGTGGTCTGAGGGGGAATTGAAATGGAGATTAAGGTCCCCTAGGACCGTGTGGTTGGCAGAAGATAGAATTCTTTCCGCTATGATTTCTGGAAGAGACCTATGGAACACTTTTACAGGCTCAGGGGGGCGGTAGATCAGGGTGCCGGAAAAAGAGCTATTTGCGTTGAACTCTATGCAGAATGCTACACTCTCGCACTCAGGGATAGTTTCTGCTGTAGTACGGCATCGGTACTGGTTTTTCAATATGATCGCCAGACCTCCGCCTCTCCCTACCGGTCTATCCAGTCTAAGGATATAGTAACCTATGGGTAAGGCTACAACCACGTCTGGCTCAGAGTGAGCAGTGAGCCATGTTTCTGTCAGGAAAACCGCGTCTGGCTTTTTCTCCTCGAGCAGCATGGCAATCTGTGTGCTATGTTTTGGTAAAGTGCGGCAGTTTAGCGCATACATGCGGTAAGTTTGTGCCGAGGCCGACGGGGATTTGCGGAAGGAATGTTTGCACCCCGAACAGCGGGCGGGAAGCTCTGTGGGAGCATAGATATGGGTGCACTGGGGAGCGGCAGTCCTACCTATGCTGTATATGGCCGCCGAGCTGTAGGTCCTGCTCTGGGTAGGGTGGGAGCCAGGGTTTGTGGCCCGAGGCCCCGGCTGGTCGCGGACGGGCGCAGACGGGCTTGCCTTTGGCGCGCCTTCGGCGCCCCGCCGGCGCGCCCGCTGCGCCCGTCCGCTGCGCCTCCGGAACCAGCACATCCTTAAATGACGGAAATGGGGGGTGTGGCCTGTTCCAATGGGCGTGGCCCTGGTGTCCCGGTGATTCACCTGCGACCCGCTGCAGCACCTGACTCGGCTGCGCGGGGAGGGAGTCACGTGGGGAGCCAAGAGATCGACTCTAGTTGTTATTTAAAAACACAGTATCACAGTTTTTAAAAAACACAGTATCACAATTACAATTTTAAAGTAGTCTTTAAAAAAGTTCTGCTCTCGGCTTTCCGCCTCAAGAGCTCTGCTTACAACAAGCGCAAGCGAGGAATGGCGCGCTTTTGTAGTAGAGGGGGGCGTGGCCTGTTCCAATGGGCGTGGCCCTGGTGTCCCGGTGATTCACCTGCGACCCGCTGCAGCACCTGACTCGGCTGCGCGGGGAGGGAGTCACGTGGGGAGCCAAGAGATCGACTCTAGTTGTTATTTAAAAACACAGTATCACAGTTTTTAAAAAACACAGTATCACAATTACAATTTTAAAGTAGTCTTTAAAAAAGTTCTGCTCTCGGCTTTCCGCCTCAAGAGCTCTGCTTACAACAAGCGCAAGCGAGGAATGGCGCGCTTTTGTTCTCTATTTTGACAGCTCGTAGCCGGTTCTGCGCGACATCAATTTGCTCCACCTTTAATTTGAGCAGGGCTGAAATCTGCATCGCCAGCCGCCTCTGGGTCGGCCTGTGGGGCTTGCTCTGTGTGCGTGCTTGCAGAATGCCATCTCTCCTATCATGGGTACCGACTGTCCCCGCCCATGTTCCCTGCAGGAGGAGGATTTCCGCAGGTACTGCACGACAACAGGATCCGCAGCTTTTTTGTATTCCATGAGTACTGGGTAAGCGTGTAGGTCCTGGTGCCCCATGGTATGGAATACCACCCCCTGTTTATAAATCCCTGTCATTTATCAGGGACTGGGGGAGCCAGGACCTATGTTCCCTTTAGAGTGCGAGCCTCATTCCTTTTAAAAGCGAGTAGGTTCTCCTTTGGAGCGCGCACGCCGACCATGCACAAAGAGAGACTTTGTGAACTCCTTATTCAATATGAGCTGCTTGAAAGTTTCACTGGTGCATGCTGGCACTCAAGCTCGCTTCGTGACTGGTTTAGAGAAGTGTGGGGGCGCTCAAGGGCATTTTGGGGCCTTTGATGGTAAGAGCTGCACCTAACAGGGTTATTTTGAAATTCACATAACTAAGCAAACTTATTTGTTGCTGCTTTAATATGGTTTTGTAAACAAGAATATGAAATGAGCGCCGTGGGGATGAGAGCGAAGTCAGAAGGTGGGGTTGTCATGAATGATCGCTGCTCTGTGAGTACGGCTGGCTTCCTTTCCTACAATACCATAGGTTATGCTACCTACTTATTAGGTGTTTATTTGTGTGTTCCCATCTTTTTATGTTTTCGTTTTTGTCATACATTTTTTTAATGATCTTTTTAGGCATTTATTTAATTCTGTGTCTTTTTTTTCACTACATGTATGTATGAATTCAGGTGATGTAAAAGACGTGCTAATAAACTAGGAATCGCTGCCTCGATGATTTGCTGAGGGTTGCAGGACATTACATATGATATGTACCTATTGCGCTTAATTAGTGCAGCGCTGCATGGAGCAAAGGGCGGCTTTTGAGCGCTTCACAAAGGGCCAGAAAGAAAATGATAGACATCATCTCAAAAACATCAACATACAATCTGAGCAGCCATACAGCCGATGGGGTCTTTGAATAGAAAATTCAAACAAATCGAGAGGTACCCTATTGTACGTAGGGGATAGGGTATGTCACTATTACAACAAAGGGAAATCCCTTACTTGAAAACACGTACATAGGATCTGCTCAAAACCATACATTAAGGACTATTATGCTCGTTCAATATAGATATATATATATTTTCCATTCATCACTGATATTAATAACGTCTTTTACTATATTCTAGAGACATTTAATTGTAATTGTAAACTATTAATACAGGAGACTTGTGTTCTAAAAAGACGGACATCATATCATATCATATAATGGTTCAAGCTCAGCATGTTTGTGCTTTGAAAACGCCTCACGGATGGGTGGGTCTGTTGAAGAAGACCATACCTTTAGTGTTCTGTCTATGATGCTTAGTTTATAATGCTCTGATGGGTTTAGTATGTACCCCCTGGGGATTGGTGCAGGAGAGCACTGAGCTATATATTTTTAAATATGTCAGTATGATACATGTGATACGTAATTGTTTTTTATCAATCTTTTATAGATAATTGTTGTCAATAAATAACAGTCCTGAAGAAGGTGGTGTATTGATTTTCGTCCACCGAAACGCCGCGTCGACAACCTTTTTTAAAATATTCAATTGTTCTATGCAGTAATGTCTTTTATGTGAATTTGGATGTAACTGTTTATTACTATGTGCACCTGTATTTTGTGGAATTTCAAATATTTGTGGGTATATGCAACATCTTATGTCCCTGTAGATATATTGTTCCACCATTTAATTTAAAAGTGATGAATAATTTTTAAGAATATTTGCACTGATGGTACAGGGAAGCTGCTTCTTCAATTGGTTTTATTGTTTAATTGTACATGTATCAGGAATCAATACAATAAAATCTTGGAAATGTTTACATATATATGACTTCAGTGTGGTTCTTTTGCCCACTACACCACCCCAGTTTGGACATGGCCATATGCAAATCAGTCTTGACCCTGTGCCTCATGGGAACAGTCCAGCCCGAACTGCCAAGCCATGTCTTCCCTGGACCGGAATCAAGCACATGGCCATATGCAAATCAGTCTTGACCCTGTGCCTCATGGCCATGTCTAAACTGGGGTGGCGTAGTGGGAAAAAGAACGATGGATTTAATCCAGATCTCTTGACTGGGAGAGAATGTCTGCATTGTCAGCATTCCGTCCATCATTTGTTTTTTGTAACGCTTTTCGCCCTAAGTGGGATGGGTATTCCCAGACGTGGGACCCGTGCTCACTACGCCACTGGAGTCAAGCTATCCTGGCTGATGACGGCTGATAGCCAGAAACCGGTCCTAGGATGCTTGATTCCGGTCCAGGGAAGACATGGCTTGGCAGTTCGGGCTGGACTGTTCCCATGAGGCACAGGGTCAAGACTGATTTGCATATGGCCATGTCTAAACTGGGGTGGCGTAGTGGGCAAAAGAACGATGGATTTAACCCAGATCTCTTGACTGGGGGAGAATGTCTGCATTGTCAGCATTCCGTCCATCATTTGTTTGTTGTAACGCTTTTCGCCCTAAGTGGGATGGGTATTCCCAGACGTGGGACCCGTGCTCACTACGCCACTGGAGTCAAGCTATCCTGGCCTTATGACGGCTGATAGCCAGAAACCAGTCCTAGGATGCTTGATTCCGGTCCAGGGAAGACATGGCTTGGCAGTTTGGGCTGGACTGTTCCCATGAGGCACAGGGTCAAGACTGATTTGCATATGGCCATGTCTAAACTGGGGTGGCGTAGTGGGCAAAAGAACGATGGATTTAACCCAGATCTCTTGACTGGGGGAGAATGTCTGCATTGTCAGCATTCCGTCCATCATTTGTTTGTTGTAACGCTTTTCGCCCTAAGTGGGATGGGTATTCCCAGACGTGGGACCCGTGCTCACTACGCCACTGGAGTCAAGCTATCCTGGCTGATGACGGCTGATAGCCAGAAACCGGTCCTAGGATGCTTGATTCCGGTCCAGGGAAGACATGGCTTGGCAGTTTGGGCTGGACTGTTCCCATGAGGCACAGGGTCAAGACTGATTTGCATATGGCCATGTCTAAACTGGGGTGGCGTAGTGGGCAAAAGAACGATGGATTTAACACAGATCTCTTGACTGGGGGAGAATGTCTGCATTGTCAGCATTCCGTCCATCATTTGTTTGTTGTAACGCTTTTCGCACTAAGTGGGATGGGTATTCCCAGACGTGGGACCCGTGCTCACTACGCCACTGGAGTTAAGCTATCCTGGCTGATGACGGCTGATAGCCAGAAACCGGTCCTAGGATGCTTTATTCCGGTCCAGGGAAGACATGGCTTGGCAGTTTGGGCTGGACTGTTCCCATGAGGCACAGGGTCAAGACTGTTTTGCATATGGCCATGTCTAAACTGGGGTGGCGTAGTGGGCAAAAGAACGATGGATTTAACACAGATCTCTTGACTGGGGGAGAATGTCTGCATTGTCAGCATTCCGTCCATCATTTGTTTGTTGTAACGCTTTTATACCTTCATGGCCATGGTATGTATCAAACTCGGGCCGGTTTGGCCATAGCAGACACCGGTCATTTCACCGGTGGGCTCGAGGGGTGGGGGCAAGTTTTGTGGCCGCGGGGGCCGCTTTTTTAACAGGGGGCCGGTTTTGCAGCAGTGCTGCAATATCGGCCCCCTGTAAGAAAAGCCGGAGTGGTGCTAGCACACAACACCCATACCCCCGGCTCCCAGGGCCTGTCGAGCAACAACCTGCCAGGGCTGGTTGCTGTTCCCAGTCTGGCCCTGATTAAGCTGCAATTCTCACATGACTCAAATGATGTCTTGCCTCCAGGAACAAGAGGCAAATATCTGTTTCTGTCCAATGTCAGGCTAGCTTATCTCCTGCTGCAAAATGTGATGCATAGCTAACTCATCCAAACCTACTTTTCACTTTGCATTCTAGAGTTTGTAGTCTTGTTCTTTTAATGTGGTGGAAAAATGCATGTCATACAATGGCAAGAAACAAACATGACTGGATCAGCTACTCATGCCAGACATGGGAAAACGTGAGAGCTCTTTTAAATGCTCCCCCACACAAGTCAAAATAAATTTACTTAATGGTACAAACATTTGAGTTCTGTCATTTATATGCCTGTGTAATGGAGGTGCTAGTGGAGTAAATGTCATGGCAAACTGGTATGATCATGTTATTGTATAATACGTCTGACTTAAATATGATTATTACATGCAAATTTGAGCGAGTCAAAAATGCACCTTTTGCATTTAATTTGAAGTGGCAGAACCTATTGACTTTGATAGCTATCGCACTGCATCACTTGCGTAGTGAGTTGTTGCATGTGTTTGGCGCACATATCCTTGGCTGCAGTGCAAAGAGACCCTTCCTTGCTCCACACAGAAGAAAAAATTAGAGGGAACATTGGCCAGGATCAATCATATTTTCCATGAGGCATGGGCTGATGAGGCTCTCCAGTTGCCAGTGGCTTGCCCTTTAATGGCCTGGGCTTTATTGATCCTTATTAATCTGGCCTTCAGGCCCATAGGTGTTTCATAGTACTGAAAAGATACAAGGGGGCGAGAGGCCTTCTTTAGTGGTTTGCAAAATTGTTCTCTGTATTTTTCTACAGGGACAGCCCTCTTCTTTGTTTGTAGTTGATGCGTCAAGCGCCCCGTGATTCTTGCGGTGGTTGTTCTGGGGGTGATATTTCAAAGATGGATGGGTAGTGATTTGCAGAATATGGTATCATCTTGAAACCCCAGTCCCAAAATGTGGCTTTCTCTTGAAGTACTTACTGCGCAAGTTCTAGGGTTGAAAATGTGATCAGAGTTGGCTCTGTTAGCTGCATTCCCCTGGGTTTGAGGAATGCAACAGACAGGATGTCATCAGAATTTATGTTTTCCAGAGTCTTGCTATACTTGAGTAGTCTTAGCACGTTGCCGCAGTTCAACACGTCATGTCTTCCTTTTAAGACGTATTGCGGAATGAGTATATGTTTCTTGTTGGGTAACCTTTTGTGCTGCTGCCCTATTGGAAATTGACCTTTGTTGCTTTGTGTGGTATGGTAAATTTTGTCACCTGACGCGCTACCGTTTTCCACGTGGGCCGTATTAGGATGCTCTTTGACGGCTTTGATTAAATTGAGGTCCGGGACTTGGTTGATAGGTAGAGTTGGGAGTAGGTTTGTTTCCTGTAAAGCCAAAATAGAGGCTAAAGTGCTGTTGTTATTCATGATGGAACGCTGTGGTTTGGAAATGGGCGAATTTGAGTGCTCTTCAGCTGGTTTCATTTCTTTGTCGGCCAGCGAGCCTGCCTTGTCATCCTTGGGCAAGGTCTGCGCTATTGACTGAAGAACAAGCAGGGATGGATTACTGTCACATGCCCCCAGTTGCTTCCTTTTGCCTTCATTCAGCTCATTTGCCCGTTCCCGCATGCCCTGTTCCTGGGAACGTGCAACAGAGATTGGCCCGGCATGTGGGTCATAATTCCTGTGGGGTAACCTTTGGTGAATATCATAAACAGTTTCTTTTTGGGATCATTGCCCATTTGTGTGGCTGAGCTCAGACCGTAATTTCTTGTCTTGCACAGTCTTTTACGTTGTCTCTTTGTCGTCTGTCCTAAAGGTCTTGTTGTCATCCATTCTGTGAATCCTGTTGGCGAATCAGTTGTTTTAGATTGTTCCCTCTCATCTGAGCTTGACTTTAATTTTGTGTATGAAGCCCTGATTGAGGGTAGGTCAGCAGAAGGTGTGCTGGATTCACTTTGTATAGTGTTCTCATGTTTGTCTATTTCTTTATTGGCGCGAGGTGCCCTAAGCGGTTGTCTGTACACATCTGAAAGAGTTGTCACTGGTGCTGTCAATGTGTGACTTAGGACTTCTGGAACAGATTCCTGCATTCTGTTTGTATGAGAGAGGGGTGCTTTTGGGAAAAAGGAGGTTGTTTCTTTTGATTGCTGTGAAGCTTCCCTCCCCGCCACACTATCTGGTTTCGAGGGTGAGGATGTGTAGATTCCTTTCCTAACTGTGTTTGCGTAGAACAATTTTTCTTCATGGTTTGCGTTGCAGTCTGCAACATAGCATATATTGTTGCTTTGGGATGGTGTTACAGGATTGCAGTGATGTGCAGGTTTTGCAGCTTACCACTTGGGACATGTTTTTTGGGGATGGTTTTTAGTTCGTCAATCAGATTGTTCCGAAATTGTGGGAGTGTGCTCAACTTATCCAGAATCGGGGAGCAGTGTGGTGATAAATTTGGTCTATGGGTCTTTTTGTACTGTGGAGATCAAGCCATTTACTACTTCTAGTTTGTTGTGTATGCCTGCGATGAAGACAGCCATTGCATTCTGACCTGTATCTCACGTTTTGAGGAGTGGAAGTTCATAGCTTCAACGATAACTTCTAGAGTGTCCAGCAGGGGTTCCAAGTACTTGTAGGAATTGGTGGGTCCATCTTGACCGGGCTTTTGACGCCCTGGTCATGTCCAACCTTTGCTCTTTCGAACTCTAGCGCGGAGGTGATTTGTAGGAAGTGGTCGAGGTTGTCCTGGTAAAGTGGGGCTGGGGTGATGACTTTGGATTCTGGCTCATGCGTCCAAAGAGTACTAGGGGAGGGAGTGCCGTAGATTGAGCAGTTTGAATCTTGTGCTGCCTCGTTTACAAAACCCCCTCCACTGCTTGCGAGATGGTGTATTTGGAACCTGTGCGCTTGTGTCTCATTGTCCTCCTTGAAGCCCATATCTGGACTTACATCCTCACTCAATGTCAAGGCTTCAAGAATATCAGCATTAGTGTTTCGAAGAGGGGGGCACTGATCCGAAATGAGGAACGAAGTGTTTGCCCTTGAAAGCGAATTCGAGATTTTACTTGTCGTAGGTGTCAAGTTTAAGTCCATTTGTTGATGGACTTGCAACAAGCATGAAATACTACCTTTTTATTTTTACTTTGCTTGTGGACTGAATATACTGGTCTGTTTCCCATGTGTGTCTAATGTTTTCTGGGTATCGTAGTGAGTCCCTTGAGGCTGCATTAACTTGGTTTGTTGTTGATCTTGATTGTCAGTATTTGTAACAGGGTTGGATAACTCAAAAGTTGTGTGTGGCGCTTCGCCCTTGCATCTTTTGTGCTCCTCGGTAAGGGGCGCACCTGCACCCTTGTCTTCGTGTTGGTCAATCCTTTTGAAAAGGTCAAGTAAGGAGTAGAGATGGGGGCTGTTCATGTGCCCCTGTTTTGATTTTAACATTGTTCTTGAAATAGGTGATTCAGGACTTAAATAATTTGTCCTGACTTGACCTTTTTATCCTCTTGATGGGATGCATTTGTGGGGTGGATCTGAGTCTTTCAGATCTCATACTCAACTTTTTTCCAACAGGTATGGGATCTGTTCCACCCTCCCACATGGATTTGATGGTCTATTTACAATCTATGTAGCTCTTAATGGCCTTGTTATTCTTTGCGGTCTCTTACACAACACTGCAACACTGCAGCAGTGATAGTGGATCCCTGTCAGGTTGCAAATGGTTTTTTCCTGATAAGTAGCAGTTAGAGGTGAGTAGGTGGGGGGGTGCGTGGAAGAGCAGTGTGTATGCAAGCTGCACCCGCTGCTAAGCGGGCCGCTTATGCGCACTACTGTGTTCTACTCTATGGCATAGGGCCTAAAGCCCTGCACTATGCAACACCAACACCACCTCAGGAACCCCCTTTATTTAGCCCCTTCTTGTGGATTTTTAGGGCTTCTGTGCAGCGCTCATCCATTTGTCTGCCATGCGACACCCACTTTGTTATTCAAGGTTTTTGGAATCGACTCCACTTACTACCACAGGTGCGTGGAGGGGGAAGCCGATAGGACGACAGGGAGCAGGAGCAATGAAGGGGCTGTGGCGACGGGCAAGCGCAGATTACAGCGGGTTAGAGAGGTAAAAATGGCGGGGGCAGTAGACCTCCCCGGCAACGTTGGCATAGGCCGCAACAGCAGCAGTTAAGGAGCTCTCCCCTACCTCTACTCTGTAGAGCTCTGCTCTCCCACAGCCATGTGGTCCTGTTTGGAGTTTCCTTCACTCCACAGCTCTGTAGACCCTCGACTGGCCCCTGAACTACTGCGGGGGCCCATTTGTCACTTGGTAAAGGCTCTATGGGCTCTCCTTCTGCCGCGTCCTCACACCTCGCTTTGCCTCAACCCAGAACCGGAAATCAGAATCATTGACATTCAGGTTTTGATCATTATGGTACTGGAGGCAGAGTGCTGTTGTAATTGTCTCGTGGAGCATTTTATTTATTTTTGCTTGTAATGGAGTCTGTCATTGTTGTGTTTGAATGGTAGTGTTTGATGTAGCTCTATTGTTTGATTGCTGTTTTAAATAAATAATTTTTCAGTATGTGTCTACTGAAGGCTGTCATCATTGTGTTCAGAAGACGTCCTGACTGCTTCTAGTGCCATTTCCAGAAGGCATGATACTAGGTGCAGATTAAGTACTTTCTTTGTCCTTCCACCTGGTCATGTTTATGTCTTGTAGAGTGCGCTGTCCTTGTGGGGTGGGGGTAGGGGTCTGATTCTTGTGGAAGATGGAGAAAGTGTGAGAGTTGGTGGTGTGATGTGTAAGTCTGGGGGCTTGTGTAGAAGTGTTGTTGTGAGGACAGGTTTTGCGTTAGAGTCTGGTCACGTGAGTTTAGAGTTAAGGTGATTTTTGGTTAAATTTCAGTTTTTGTTTGTTTGTGCCTTGAATGTGTAGACTTAGGGAGGTCTATAATCTCAGTATTTTTTTTTTAACTTGCCAAAGTACAGCACCATGGAGTAGCACTACTTCTAAAATATAGAGTATATATACTTGGGCAGCTTGTGTGTATGTCTGGTGGAGTGTGCTGTCGTTTTGGTGTCTGTGTGATGCTCTTTGTCAAAAGAAGCTGTGAGTTCTGTGTCCTGGCTGACGTGTGACTGAGCATCAGTGACTACATGTCCTGCGTACATAAATGTTCTATGGTATCATTGTGAGTTTTAATACATATGGTGATAGTGCCTCGTGTCTACGGTGGTTGCTAGACTTTCACGTCTAAGACAGTTGTGCAATGATAGTTATAACCTAGTTGTTGTCTCGTTTCTTTGTTTGACATAAGGTATAAAGCGTCTCATTTCTTGAGCTGCCCCGGAGTTTCGGTGAATCATATTTGTTGTCTTTATGTGCTTCTGTGGATATTAGAGAGTTTAAGAAGTTTTTGTTGGGTGAATGTCTGAGCTAGACATGCTGGAGATTTAGTGATTGTGAATGATTGTCCATGTACTTTATGCAAGGTAATATCTGATCTTTGTTTTGCTGTTTGAAAAAAACGGAGGGTGTATTATCCTTTGTGCTCCCATTACTTGTCTCCCTGGACTGATGTCTGGAATGCTGAGAGTGAATGATTTAATAGAATGTTGATTTGTAGCATGCAGTGGAACCTAGTTAGGGACAGTTGGAGGAAGTCTGAGGCATTGGCAGGACCTACCTGCTGTTACTGGAACCTAAGGCGGTAACATTAAATATACAACGTACCTCCTACCTGAATGTCTCCAGACTCTTTTGTATGAAGAGCCCGCCATCCAGCTTCAACACTCTCCTTGCAGTGTGAAGTTAGATGCTTGGGAGGATATTTCCTTGAAATCAACAGAGGTGATCCATTCTTCAGACCGTGGTTACCAAGCTCATGGTTCCATTAAAGCAGGTAGAGGTAAACTGTTCTTAAAGCACAAATGTTTCCTCTATCAGTGATGGAACTGCAGTCAATGGAAGTGACACCTAGTAGAATACTGAAAGTTAGCAGAAATGGTAATCACAGATCACTGATACAACACCGACTCCTATAACCTCGAACAACAAAAATATCGAGTCAACAATATCGTATACAAAATTATTAACACCCAATACACGAAAGAGAAATAACACATTGATAAAAAAAATATTGTTAAAAAAAATATCGATGACAAAAATATCGACACCAAAAAAAAGAATACATAAATATCAATAAAATTAAAATAAAATAAAACACAACAAAAACATTGATATAAATAATATCAACAACACAAACATCGATAAAATACATATAAATTATACTGAAAATAACATTTAAACATAAAAATATACTATTTTCAATAATATAATTAAAAAAATATTCCAAACTTTTTAAACACTTAAAAAAATTACAAAATAATACCATTAAATAAAACAATAAATACACTAAAAATCCCTAAACAAACAATACAACATAAAAAAATCACAACTACCAAAAATAAACAAACATAAATATATATCATATATAAAAAAAATATCACTTTTATCTACATATACATTTAAATAACAATAATAAACAAAATAAACACAAAAACTAAATAAAAATAATAAATATTACAATAATTAAAAGGTAACTGCTAAAAAGTTCAAAAAAGCTATCTCGACCAATAAACTCTGGGGCAGGTCAAGAAATGAGGAGCTTTATACCTTATACCACACAAACCAATAGAAAACTCTAATTAAATAAACACTATAAAAACAATCAATTAATTAACACAAAATGTACCATATAATGGACAAACACGGAGGAATAATGAACCTTTGCGAGACAGAAAACAGAACAAAAAAGAACTACACAAACAACTATTCTGAAAATCTCTCCTTAAAGGTAACTAAATAAATAAAATTAGCTTAAAGATTTTTTTACTAAAATTATGTTTTCCTTTACATGTCACAGATTAAACTTCACTAAAAATCCACCTAGAAAATTCAGTACAAAGATTTACGTCCACAACAACAATAAAATCAAGATTACAATAAATATATAACAAAGTAAGTATATGACTTAACCAACAAATAAAGTAAAGGATTTAAAACTAATACATTTAACAAAAAAATAAAACATAGCTAACAAATACATTTCTTTTAACAGCTTTTACAGAGGTCAACGAAACCACAACACCCACGAAAGAAACTTCATCAACTAAAAATGGTAAGTATATTTTTTATTACATCTAAATCAACATTAAAGAAAAATCTAAAACTAATTAAATATATAAATTAACCAACAAATAGAGCAAACTAATAAAAAACAATACATTGAATAAAAAATCAAAATATAACTATCAAATACTTTTCTCTTCACAGCTTCCACAAACATCAACATACAACAACATCAACAAAATAAACTTCATCAACTAAAAATAGTTAGTATTTTTTTTCTCAACTAAATAAAAATAGAAACAAAATAATGAAATTAAATGTAAAACTTTAATACAAATAACATTTTGCTTTTAAACCAACAGAAAAAAAGAAGAAAAAGTGAATCAAACACAGCCATCGATAAATATCCAACATGAAAATGAAAGCAAGACAAATGTAAGTTTATTTATAAATATAATAACTATACAAACATGTTTATTGTACAAAGCCTTATTTTATATATATATATATATATATATATATATAAGTATATGTATATTATATATATATATATATGTATATATATTCACTGAAAAAACCATAGGTTTCACACACGTTATAGTTAGGAATTAGCATTTAAAAAACCTTGCAAATTCACTGAAAAAAACAGAGGTTTCACACATGTTATAGTTAGCTGGACATTTCACTCGTACAAAACCATTGAAATTTCCCCGTTATAGTTAGTTCAGCTAACTATAACTCACGCGCCCGCAATCCACTGCTGATGACGTCACATATTACATCACTCATGACATGGTCAGTGACATCACTCATGACATCACTGATGACATCTCAAATGACATCACTGATGACATCACTGATGACATCATCCAGTGAATGTGTGATTTTCTTAAAAGTTTAAATATGTTTTATATATATAGGGAAAGGCCTGTTGAAGAATGAGTGGGTGTACAAGTGTGTAAATGGATGATTTTCTGTGGTGCGTAACTGACTCTATAAGTGAGTCGTTTAACTGCATCTTACTGCAGACTAGTGACTAAACTGTATACATTTTTGTTTGTGTCTGTATGTTGGTGTATAATTGGCGGCATGATTTAGTGAATATCTATATAAGTGTCTATATAAGTTATTGATTGTATGGGTTCCTGAGTGTTTGTGTGGGTAGGGTGTGTGTGACTCTATTCATAGATGTGTGAGTGGGTGATTCTATGGGTGCATGGTTTTAAAAGTGCATCTGTGATGGACTGTATGGTTGAGTGAGTGTATGTATGGGTGTGTTATGGTTTGAATGTATATCTCAGTGGTACATTTGTGACTAACTACATATGTGAAAGGCAGTATATATGTGTGTAAGAGTATATAAGTGGATAGATGTGAGAGTGTGTGATTGTGAGAGTGACTGTATGGATGAGTGTGTGCTTGTGTCAATGATTCTAATAGAGCGTAAGAATGTGATACTATTTTTGTGAGTAAGTGAACTTGAGTGTGTATAACTGCATAGGTGAGTAAATGGGAGTGTGATTATTTGCATGACTGAGTAGGTGTGAGAGTACCTCTATGGATGATTGGTAGTGTGTGAGTGTCTATATAGGTGTATAAATTCATATGATAGTTTTGTATGGAGTGACTGTAAGTATGAGTGACTGTACAGGTGAGTGTGTAGAGGTGTATGAATACGTGGGTATGCAGTTATTGGTATTGCAGTATGTATGGTTTTGAGAATGGAACTCTGAAATTTTGAGTCGGTATATCAAAGGTTATATTAGGGTGTGAGAAGATGTGGTAATTTATCACATGGATGACATCATCAGTGATGTCATCAGTGATGTCATTTGAGATGTCATCAGTGATGTCATGAGTGATGTCACTGACCATGTCATGAGTGATGTAATATGTGACGTCATCAGCAGTGGATTGCGGGCGCGTGAGTTATAGTTAGCTGAACTAACTATAACGGGGAAATTTCAATGGTTTTGTACGAGTGAAATGTCCAGCTAACTATAACATGTGTGAAACCTCTGGTTTTTTCAGTGAATTTGCAAGGTTTTTTAAATGCTAATTCCTAACTATAACGTGTGTGAAACCTATGTTTTTTTCAGTGAATTTCAAAGGTTTTTTAAATGCTAATTTTAGAATTTTGTAATATATTTTTTATATATTTCTTTTACAAAAATTTACCTATGTATACATTTATAGATTATCTGTATCCTTTAATTTGGTGTGGCTCATTTTTTTTTTACTTCGAATTTGGATAAAGTTGAACAGCATAATTAATATCTTCTATTAACTTATGTACACTTTAATTCATTTTTTTTTTTTCTAAAAATGTTTAGGGTGCGCGCACAGAGCGCGCACCTAGTACGCATGCATACGTTTTTCATGTACGCATGCGGACGTTATCTACGTACGCATACATACGTTTTAGTGCGCGCTCGCAGCGCGCACCTAGTACGCATGCGTACGTTTTTTGTGTACGCATGCGTACGTTATCTACGTACGCATACGTACGTTTTAGTACGCGCTCGCAGCGCACACTCAGTACGCATGCGTACGTACGTGGTGTGTGCATGCGTACGTTCTCCACGTACGTTTGCGTGCCTTGTACGTGCTCCACGCGCTACACTCGCGCATACGCACGGAGTACGCGCGCTGACGTTCACGCATGCGCGCGTGCTGCATATGCGCGCTACGTACGCGCATAATACTTATGCGCATGCGCGCGTACACGTTCGCGCATGCGTAATTGCACCGTGCGCGCTCTGAGCGTGTTCCGTGCGCGCACCTCGAGTTATGTGATTAATAAAACAACACTTTTTATTGGTTTTCATTACTTTCAGTTTCAGATTCTTTCAACACCACACCCAATTCCCTCATGGCAAGTCATGTGATCAAGAAACATCACTTTTCATTGGTTCAAAGTACTTTCAGTTCCACATTCTTCCAAAACCACACCCACTCCCCTCATTATTAGTTCTGATTCCCTTGGAGAAGGAGCTACTCTGTTTTTGTGAGACAATGGCAGAGCACCAGCCATCTTCTGAGAGTGAACAGGACACTCTTGAGAGACAGAGGCAGAGGAAGCAGAAAGACTCCTTTATATGGCAGTTTTTCACTTTTCCTGAGGGGCAAAAGAAGGTGAATGCACCAAAAGTCACCTGCATACTTTGTCAGCAGACCTTATCACGTGGGAATGCTAATAAGAAGTACTCTTTTAGTATTCACACAATGTTGAGGCACGTTGAAAAAATGCATCCTGCGACTTTTCGTCGAGCTTCTGGGGCAAACCCTGCACCTGCTCAGCCGACGACATCTGCAGCAGCTCAGCCGAGCACATCTTCGGCAGCTCAGCCGAGCACTTCTTCTGCGATGGTGCCTTCACCTTCTTACACACCTCTGGATATACGTCCTTGTTTTGCGAGGATGTCTACACTGTGCATGGATTGTGGTACTCTTATTTCTATGGGTGAGAGCAGTGTTGATCTCATTCAGAGAAGATTTGAGCAGCACTCTTGCACTAGGCCATAGTTTTGTTATTTTTTTTTCGTTTTTCTCTTCCTCTGTCCCTACATTAACTCAAGGGCTCTTTTTAGAGCCACCTAAAATCTAAACACAAAAACTTGTTTTTTGAATCTATTTGTCAATTTTTTTGGGGGGGTGCGCGCACGCTGCGCGCACCCAATGATGTTTTTTTTAAAAAATAATCATTTTTTTCAAATTTAGTAAACCTTCAGGGACTCCCTGACAAAGAGAGGGGAGTGGCAAAGCAATTAAAAACGAGATGGTGTACATTTCACAGATGAAGGGAAGAGAGTCTTCCTATTAAACTTTAAACTCTGCATCGGTACTTACGTATAGGTACCCTAAACCTATCAAAAAAGATAATAGCTCATTTTAGAGCCAACCACCATCAAAACAGTTTTTTTTTAAAAAATTTTTTTTTACAAGGGCATGAGGATTAGAAAAGGGGGTAAGGGAAAATGAGAAATGGAGAGTGAGGAGATGGAGGGATTTAGGAAACTGCACTGAGAGAAAGGGAGTCAGGATGTCAATGAGCAAAACAGAGTGAAGGAGATTGAAGGAAAGATTGCAAAAAGGAGAAGGAGTGTGAGATACATACAGAAGGAAGAGAAGTAGGAGAATAGGAGTGACTATGAGGAAAGGATAGTAACAGTTAGGCAAGGTGAGGGAAAGAGAATGACGGACAAGGTTAAAAAATTCACATAGATTGAAAATGAGTGATGCAGAGAGGAGGAGTGGTAGAAACAAAGGGGCAGATTTTTTTCAAACGTACGCAACATTGTGCAGGAAGTCATAATGCTGCGCCATGCTGCGTTACTTTCTAAGCACAGAGATGCAATATATTTACAACAAAATGTCGCATCTCTATGCTTCCCTTGCACTGGCGCCAAAACTGCAGCCATACGCCAACGCAGCCTCCCTTGCACCATGGTGCAAGGATGCCTGTGTGGTGGGGAAAGTGTTCTTGTGCAGGATGAGACACCTTCCTCCCAAAAAAACAATCACAAGAGGCTTTTTCCTCTTTCAATACATGCTGTAGCATGCAGCACGCACTGAAAGAGGAAAAAATGAAGAGAAATGAAAACATTTCTCCTTGTTGTGCTTCGCTATGCCACCTCTAGGGTGGCGTAGTATTCACACACAAGTTCAGACTTATGATTTCTCGTAAATCAGGAGATTGGTGTAGTTCTATAAGTGTTGTGTGTGAACACAAACAACAACACCCATAGAATACCCCTTCAACACACAGTGCTGCGTTTGAATTGGCTGTATTTACAAGGAGAGGAAAAGACACACAGAGTGGCTTATCCTCTCCTTGTAAATATGGAGGAGCACCCTGCGCCACTAGTACGTCAAGAAAAGTGACGTAGTGGTGGCGCAGGTGGCTTGTAAATCTGCCCCAGAGATGTTAAGGAAATTAAGGGTAAAACAGACAAAGAGAGAGTGACAGATACAGAGACAGAGAGCAAACAACTGAGAAGGAGTAAGGCAGTTAAAAAGACTAAGACATATGGATACGGAGAAAGAAACATGGATGAAAAATTAGTGATGGAGGTAGTAAAGGTAGGGGAGTAGTAGAGAAGGAGTGAGGGAGTTACGAAAGAGTAGTAAAGCAGGAAGAGAGAGAGAGAAGAAAAATTAGAAAAGCAGAGTGAGGAGAGGTGAAGAAAAGGAAGCATGAAACGAAAGGAGTGAGAAATACAGATATTTGAAACTTACCTGACCATCAAAATAACTTATTTAGAAATAAATGTTTTTATTTAATTGCAAGGAAACTGAATTACATTTTCTAAATTTTCTTTCTAGTTCTGAAAAAAAGAAAAAAAGTATTAATATTCAACAATACATTTTATTAAACAGTACATGTTTTGTCATATTTAGCAAAGCAATTTTTTGCCCTTTTTTTGCTGTTTTCAGAATGTTTTGATTTTCACTGAAAATAGTGAAATCAATTGTATTCATCATTTAACAGCGGGTAAAAAAAAAAACAATCTGAAAGATTGTTTAAAAAAGCCCAAAATGTATCCTCACTAAAACATACCTTGATAGAAATGTCACATATATATTAAAAATACCTTTTAAGTACAATGATAATTTTCAAGAAATAACGTCTGTAAACCTTGTTGCAAAAGAACATATGCCAAAATAATATCTGTCAAAGAAGTCCACAATTGTTTGTTTTACCTTTCCTTGAGGCCAAATGGTAAGTTTAAAATCCTTTTTGAGTGAAATATTCAATTTTAATCCTTTAAAATTTAAATAATACTTTCTTCAGATGCTGAATTTAGTATTTAAAATTTGGGTTTCAGAAAAATTAAGTAACAATTGGGTAAATCATAAGGCAAACGTTGCTTGAAAATCAATTGAGAATCATTACACAGTGTCCATCCTTTTTCACATTTAAGATAAACTGTGTAATGACCAGAAGTTATAGAAGGACCGTCATGAAAAATTATTGCAACTGCTACAAAAGGTTTTCCAGATATAGATAATTGATTACCAACAAACTTCTTTAGTAAAGTTTCCAATTTTGTTCCATCAGCTCTACAACGTTGTACCATTAAAATTACATACTGTCCATATTTCTTTAAAAATAACGTTGACAACATTTCAGATTTACATTCAGAACATTCCATGTTGTGATTAGCATCTTTAACTAATTTACTAAAAGTCACTGATTTACTTTCTGGTAATGGTAAATATATGAACCTTTCAGAATTAACATTAGTACTGCATGTGTTCATACAGTTTTCACAACAATGTTCCCATTTATAAGAGACACCAAATAAATGTTCTACTTCTACCCCTTCATCTTCCAGTACCATCAGCATATACATTAAGAATTCCTGTGCATCTTGCTGGACATTTTGTGTAAACTGTGTACATCCAGAACATACATCTAAAAGATTTCTAACATCAGAAGCACTTTCTATTGTAGTTTTATCATTACTCAGCTTCTCATAAAGGAGACTTAGCAAAGAACAGAATCTTTTTCCCTGATTTACTATTATCTGCTCTTGCAAACATTCAAGATAAAATACAACATTCTGCACTACATTTGCGTAGCAGTTGACACCAGAGCTATTTTCAAAATGACAACCAACAACCTCTTCCACACTGTCCTTTTTCTTTTTGCTTTTAGTCACATCACTGTCTTTTTGTTTTCTCTTCTGTACATCCTCATTACAGATATTCTCAAATCTCCTTTTCCGACAAACAACACGTTTTTCAAACACAGGATACTGACCTAAATGAGGAGCATAGCTTCTTCTTAATCTATTATATTCCTTTACACAGTTTGCATCAGCACTAACTTTCGAGTCATCAAAGTCTATCATGAATAAACCAGATAATTTTTTCACGCGTGACAAAGCAACATATGCCATACCTTCTTTAAACACACTAGATCCAATGTTTACAAAAGCACTATCTACAGTTAATCCTTGAGACTTGTGAATATTTACAGCATATGCTAGAGAAAACGGAAACTGCTTCCTACGTACATATAAGTCTTTCACTAGCAAAAAACGAACTGAACAACGACTAATGTCTTTAACCTCTTTAATCTGATCAAATTTTATTTTTAAGAATTCAATTCCATCTTTTTTCTGGTACTTTACAATACCCACAACTTTACCCATAGCTCCATTCACTAAACATTTTTCTACATCCAAATTACGTCTTAAAATTACTCGACAGTTCATGCAAACATAAAGATTCTTTTCCAAACCAGCTGTTTTGAAATGTTTTTCTCCAGAGAATCCAATTTAGTATCCAATTTGCCTATAAATGTAATAGTTATTCGTTCATGTTGAATATTTATCCACAGCTTCCAGTTTTATGATCTCCTCATTTTCCAATTTCAAAAGTTCTTGATTGAATACAGAGCATTCATGTAGTGTTGGCATTAAGCAGATCACAGTATTTTTTCAGCAATTTTCTTGTATATTTTCTCTGGAACTATTTCTTCTGTTGTAAACAAATTACTCAGCAATCGACTCTGTAATGCTTTTCTGCCATGTTCTGTGAGTAGTCCAATTCTTATATCTTTCAGAATACTTGCAAAATCCTCATCATTGGCTTGCCTCATATTGGTAATGAGTTCCTTATACTCAAAATATTTACATTGCCTATACTTCCTAACGACTTTTTCGTGTCTTCATGTGTAAGTGTATGGAATACCGGTTGTCCTTTAACTGGAGTAAGTTGCAAAAGATCCCCAAAAACTATGACGTGTTTTCCTCCAAATAACACGTCATAGTCTGTCTTTAGTATTTGCTGCATTCTTAAATGCACAAAGGCAAGCATTAAGTTTGATACCATGCTTACCTCATCAATAATGAGTACCTTCATTTTCTTCAATACTCTTGAAACTTACAAGCATGCTTCTCCTGCTAGTTTGTGGTATTGTATTTTGTTCTCATGCTCTACTGGTAACATTAGCAAACGATGTAAGGTAACTCCTTTTATGTTATACGCTGCTAACCCAGTTGGAGCAGTAACAACACAAGACAAAGTTGAATCCGTTTTGTTCTGTAGGTAGCTTCTAATTACATTAATTAAGAAACTTTTTCCAGTTCCTGCTTCTCCACTTACATACATTCTCATTGGTTTAAAAGATGTGCATAAGCACTCTTTCTTTTCATGCAGTAATCCGTGATCAATTTTTTTCCTGACTTCTTCATAAATTTGTTGTTGTTCATCATTCAGTTGTTCTTCCAAATTCGGTAAGTTTATTAAATCATCCTGAGCTTGATTCATAGCTGTTTCGACTTCAGTCATGGCTATTGCTGCTTCATTTTCTACGATTTGTTGTCCTAGAGGATCTTGAC
Organism: Triturus cristatus; assembly: GCF_964204655.1. Lineage (NCBI taxonomy): Eukaryota > Metazoa > Chordata > Amphibia > Caudata > Salamandridae > Triturus > Triturus cristatus. The sequence continues at coordinate 824,454,437 of NC_140584.1, read as the reverse complement.
TGAACGTCCCAGAACTTTGACTGTCTTGAGAACTGTCTCTAGCTACTTCAGCTGCAATTGTTGCTTCTTGTTCAATTTCTTCATTTAACATTTGAACATAAGTTGTGAAAGTACTGCATTCTATACTGTCTTTGCTAGCATTGAAGGAATCCTCATAACTCTGGAATTCTCCAACTAGTTCGTCCTCTGAACGCCATGGTTTAAACAGCTGCAAAAGTGCCAAGTAGTAAAATTCCTTTTTGTCAGGAGTGTCGCAACTCAGCTTTCGGTGATTTATCAAACTTCCTTTTGTTTGCTTCACCAAACATCCTTCCTCACCACTGACTTTATATTTTCCATTGTTGATGTCTTCTGTGGCATTCCGTTTAAAAATGAAGTTCTGCAGCACTTCATAGAGACACATGTTCTCAAGGTGATGACTTCTTTGTGGGTAATATGTGTCCAACATGTTTGTTCTTAAAATGTCTGTACTTTCTGGTTCGTACTCAGCTAAATATTCAATTTCTCGAATAGATTTCAGCACCTCTTGCTTGGTACTCTTTTCTCCAAAAGAAATCCACAAGTTCTCCAAGAGGTGGATTTTTTTTATTGTAGATGAAGGACATCATAGCCTCAAATCTATGATTAAAATATCTGCAAACATTAACCGGATCCAATGAGCACAATTCTCCTGCTGTCTTGTATTGTATGTTTTTAATGTTTGAATTTGCCTCTCGCAGAAAATCCAGTAAATCATCCCAAGCGTACTCAGCACAGCTCAGGGTAAGGAACCATGTAGGAGTTCCTAAATTCCGTAACATACACTTCAATTCTCCATGGCGTCGGTACCAATATTCATTAGTCCCACGCTGACAAGCCATCAAATTGATCAATTGAGATTCCAAATGATCATCTCGCTGTTGCACTTTGTTGATAAAGTCCTTTGCTGACACATTATGTAGATGTACTCCAGTTTTTAAAATGTGATTTACTGCATAAGATAGTGCAGACAAGTCACTTTCAAATAAAAGATGGAACAAATAAGGAATACTTTGACGAAATCTTGGATCTTCTGCATATAATCTTGTAGTTCGATACTCCGAAGCAGGAATCTGTACTGGACGTTCATCATATCGTCCACCTTCTCCTGTAGAAAACAGTTGGGGAAAACAACGAGCTTCCAAGCTCTCCTCCCAAACACTCACAGGACTTCCTTTTGCTTTCTTCATCTGAAACAGATCAATAGCGTTTCCCATAACTTCTTTAGAATGAAGAGGATGTATGCTGAAATGTTCATAGATTTCTTCTTCTTTTGACTCATCCACTTTTTCAATTTGCCCAGTTGGTATTCCTGTGTCTTCTAGTAAAACTTCTTCATCTTTATCCATATAAATTGCTTCATACCATTTATTATTTTTTTTCAAATACAAATTTGCTCTTTGTACTTTTCGTACATCCACCAGCTCCTGCCAAATGTTCTTATTCTTTGTAGGTACACCATTAACCAGAATAACTAATGGTTCAGTTTCCAAAGTATCTGCATCAATTGTTTCCATATTTTTTTTCAAATCCAATGGCAAATAGACAACTCTTCCTTTTAAACCTCTTTGTAAATCCGAAGGAGGTAATTTACCTGTTTTTGGCTCCATACGCACTATGGTCTGAAACGGATGGACACATTGAATGAGTATAGACTCATACGTATTTAAATCAGAAAGTTCTGGAGGAATATCAACCAATTCTAATTTATTATGTACAGCTCTAGCTGGCATTCTATTTTCTTCTAACTTGTTATAACAGTATTTACAAATACGCTGATCTTCACCCAATTCAAAACAATTTTCCAGAAATATATATGTTGCAAAATCTTTCCACTTATAATTATCTTCATTTTCACTTTTTTTATACAGATCAACATTCCTTGTTTGAATTTTATAATGGCTTCTCCGGCAACAAATACAAGTAATATTTGGTCTTTCATTAGAGATGATAGTAAATTTTGTCATTTCATCTTCAAAATTTTTACTAACAGTAAGTTCTACATTCTCTTCCACATTTTCATCAATAACTGTGTCATTTTCTGCACTTTCTTGTTCTGGACCAAAGTAACAAAACTGAATCTCATCAGTAACCTTCACTACATCTGATACAGATCCACGGAACAGAGCATTATTCAACTCATTTAACATTAGTGCTGGACTTTTAGCAAAATACAATGTTCTCACAAACTTTCTCATTTCAGTATGATGTACTGCCAGCATCCTAAAATGGTGAAAAACACTTTGACACACTTTCCTAGATAGACAAGCCAGAGAATGTCCTTGCAAACCAGTATTCTCTCTCACTCTGCATGGATCTAGTCTTTGAAGCACCTTAATCTTCTGTTTAACACTCTTTATACTATATTCTCTTAGAAAGTCACGTAATTTATCAATAGATTCCTGATGCACAGTACAAATACTACTACAATTCCAAGTGTACACTGGGGCTTTAGGACGTCTCCCCATAACCTCAGCAGCCATCACTTCTTCCTCATTTCTTGGAACCATTTTCTCCTTTTCCATTACACAACCATCTTTAACTTCATATGCTCTACCATTGGTGTCAACTGCATGCAACAAACTATTACTTTGAAGATAACTCTCTTCATTAAAAAATGGTTCAGTACTTGAACTATGCTTCCATTCTCTTAAGAACACTTTACAAAAGTTTTTTTTTTTCACTACTCTTTTCCTTTTGCTTTGTGACTTCATTGCATTGACTAATTTATCTAATCTACGCATCCTGTTCAAAATTAAAATGAATAGTTTTTTTTTATTTCCAAAGCCTTCGTAACAATAGTTTCAATAAATTTCTTTTTCTTATAAAATGTGGTTTTCTTCTTATATTTTTTCACATCCTTTAGCAAATTTAACATCACTCTTCTCTGAAACATTTTTCGACAAATGTTTTTAAAATCTATTTTTCGTGTTAAGTCACTCTTTCTTACTTCTGATTGTACATTAGCATTTTGTTTTTGCTGTCGACTCTGTTGTTGTTTTGTACTCGAAACACTGTTTGAAGATATCTTTTTAACATTTTTTTTTTGAAGATATTTTTTAAAAATTCTTTAGTCTGCATACCAGAAGACTTTTTCTTTTTTCCAACACGAGCTTATCCTCCTATTTTTTTTTTTACCAGTTGTCTTCAAATATAGTTGTTGTTGCTTTTCTTTTCTCTTTCTTGACTTTACAGGCATCTTTAAATGTTTTCACTGTTGCTCAGCAATACCTGCAAGAAACTAAAAAAAAATACCTTTATGTAATTTTAATTCATTACAATTGTTTTTTGAGCTTTTCAAATCCTATCATATGAGCTGACCCTTTCCTACTTGTGCAAGTCTTACAAAACAAGAGAAACATGAATTACATCTCTGACAACAATTGCTGTGTGCACACAGACTCATGGTGTGATTCTAGGAAGAAAACAATATTTTCTTTGGCAATTTGAAAGCACATTTAGTACTGTAGAGGAGCAAGTGATAATTACTGTGACAGCCTGACACATTTTTCTTATATTTTAGAGAAGCAGAAAAGAGCACATGTCCTTACAGCTACTTGAGACCATGACCATGTGTTACAGGGTGAGTGATTAGACTAGAGCAAAGGAAATGAGCCTTGGTGACGTTGAATGTGTTTGCGTTACACACTGCTATCTGAAACACCACACAGAGATGAGTAGTATGCACGGGAGTGTAGGTGAAGCTGCTGCATGTGTGCAAAGAGTGTGTTTCTGGAGACTGTGTTTTGTCAGGTGCAAGAGAGATCTGCATGGACACTTGCACAACTGCATAAAGACTGCAGAGATGTGTGTAAGAGTACATGTGTGGTAAGGGTTAATTGGAGTTTTGAACATGAAGGAACAACCTCACCCATTACAAGATTGGAAGGAAAATCTACCCTGTTGATTTCAAATGTGTTAGCATTTGCCTCTCATTTGTGAGATAGTGATTTCTGCTGAGTGCTAACCATCACAGTTGAAGAAAACAAGCTGCCCCTTTCCTGCGAGTGCAAGACTTACAGAACAACAGCAACACGAATTAAATCTCTGACAACAATTCCTGTGTGCAGACAGACTCATGGTGTGATTCTAGGCATGAAAATATATTTTCTTTGGCAATTTGAAAGCACATTTAGTACTGTGGTGGAGCAAGTGATAATTACTGTGACAGCCTGACACATTTTCCTTATATTTTAGACAAGCAGAAAAGAGCACATGTCCTAACAGCTCCTTGAGACCATGACCATGTGTTACAGGGTGAGTGATTAGACTACAGCAAAGGAAATGAGCCTTGGTGACGTTGAATGTGTTTGCGTTACACACTGCTATCTGAAACACAACACAGAGCTGAGTAGTACGCACGGGAGTGTAGGAGAAGCTGCTGCATGTGTGCAAAAAGTGTGTTTCTGGAGACTGTGTATTGTCAGGTGCAAGAAAGATCTGCATGGAGACTTGCACAACTGCATGAAGACTGCAGAGATGAGTGTAAGAGTACATGTGTGGTAAGGGTTAATTGGAGTTTTGAACATGTAGGAACAACTTCACCCATTACAAGATTGGAAGCAAAATCTACCCTGTTGATTTCAAATGTGTTAGCATTTGCCTCTCATTTATGAGATCGTGATTTCTGCTGAGTGCTAACCATCACAGTTGAAGAAAAAAAGCTGGCCCTTTCTTGAATGTGCAAGTTTTACAGAACAACAGCAACACAAATTAAATCTCTGACAACAATTCCTGTATGCACACAGACTCATGGTGTGATTCTAGGCAGAAAGCGATATTTTTTTTTGCAATTTGAAAGCACATTTACTACTGTGGTGGAGCAAGTGATAATTACTGTGACAGCCTGACACATTTTCCTTATATTTTAGACAAGCAAAAAAGAGCACATGTCCTAACAGCTCCTTGAGACCATGACCATGTGTTACAGGGTGAGTAATTAGACTAGAGCAAAGGAAATGAGCCTTGGTGACGTTGAATGTGTTTGCGTTACACACTGCTATCTGAAACACAACACAGGGCTGAGTAGTATGCATGGGAGTGTAGGTGAAGCTGCTTCATGTGTGCAAAGAGTGTGTTTCTGGAGACTGTGTATTGTCAGGTGCAAGAGAGATCTGCATGGAGACTTGCACAAGTTCATGAAGAGTGCAGAGATGTGTGTAAGATTAGATGTGTGGTAAGGGTTAATTGGAGTTTTGAACATGTAGGAACTACCTCACCCATTGCAAGATTTGATGGAAAATCTACCCTGTTGATTTCAAATGTGTTAGCATTTGCCTCTCATTTGTGAGATAGTGATTTCTGCTGAGTGCTAACCATCACAGTTGAAGAAAACAAGCTGGCCCTTTCCTGAAAGTGCAAGTTTTACAGAACAACAGCAACACAAATTAAATCTCTGACAACAATTCCTGTGTGCACACAGACTCATGGTGTGATTCTAGGCAGAATGCGATATTTTCTTTGGCAATTTGAAAGCACATTTAGTACTGTGGTGGAGCAAGTGATAATTACTGTGACAGCCTGACACATTTTCCTTATATTTTAGACAAGCAGAAAAGAGCACATGTCCTAACAGCTCCTTGAGACCATGACCATGTGTTACAGGGTGAGTGATTAGACTACAGCAAAGAAATTAGCCATGGTGACGTTGAATGTGTTTGCGTTACACACTGCTATCTGAAACACAACACAGAGCTGAGTAGTATGCATGGGAATGTATGTGAAGCTGCTGCATGTGTGCAAAGAGTATGTTTCTGGAGACTGTGTATTGTCAGGTGCAAGAAAGATCTGCATGGAGACTTGCACAAGTGCATGAAGAGTGCAGAGATGTGTGTAAGAGTACATGTGTGGTAAGGGTTAATTGGATTTTTGTACATGTAGAAGCAACCTCACCCATTACAAGATTGGAAGGAAAATCTACCCTGTTGATTTCAAATGTGTTAGCATTTGCCTCTCATTTGTGAGATAGTGATTTCTGCTGAGTGCTAACCATCAGAGTTGAAGAACACAAGCTGGCCCTTTCCTGAAAGTGCCAGTTTTACAGAACAACAGCAACACAAATTAAATCTCTGACAACAATTCCTGTGTGAACACAGACTCATGGTGTGATTCTAGGCAGAAAGCGATATTTTCTTTGGCAATTTGAAAGCACATTTAGTACTGTGGTGGAGCAAGTGATAATTACTGTGACAGCCTAACACATTTTCCTTATATTTTAGACAACCAGAAAAGAGCACATGTCCTAACAGCTCCTTGAGACCATGACCATGTGTTACAGGGTGAGTGATTAGACTAGAGCAAAGGAAATGAGCCTTGGTGACGTTGAATGTGTTTGCGTTACACACTGCTATCTGAAACACAACACAGGGCTGAGTAGTATGCATGGTAGTGTAGGTGAAGCTGCTTCATGTGTGCAAAGAGTGTGTTTCTGGAGACTGTGTATTGTCAGGTGCAAGAGAGATCTGCATGGAGACTTGCACAAGTGCATGAAGAGTGCAGAGATGTGTGTAAGAGTAGATGTGTGGTAAGGGTTAATTGGAGTTTTGAACATGTAGGAACTACCTCACCCATTGCAAGATTTGATGGAAAATCTACCCTGTTGATTTCAAATGTGTTAGCATTTGCCTCTCATTTGTGAGACAGTGATTTCTGCTGAGTGCTAACCATCACAGTTGAAGAAAACAAGCTGGCCCTTTCCTGAAAGTGCAAGTTTTACAGAACAACAGCAACACAAATTAAATCTCTGACAACAATTCCTGTGTGCACACAGACTCATGGTGTGATTCTAGGCAGAAAGCGATATTTTCTTTGGCAATTTGAAAGCACATTTAGTACTGTGGTGGAGCAAGTGATAATTACTGTGACAGCCTGACACATTTTCCTTATATTTTAGACAAGCAGAAAAGAGCACATGTCCTAACAGCTCCTTGAGACCATGACCATGTGTTACAGAGTGAGTGATTAGACTACAGCAAAGAAATTAGCCATGGTGACGTTGAATGTGTTTGCGTTACACACTGCTATCTGAAACACAACACAGAGCTGAGTAGTATGCATGGGAATGTATGTGAAGCTGCTGCATGTGTGCAAAGAGTATGTTTCTGGAGACTGTGTATTGTCAGGTGCAAGAAAGATCTGCATGGAGACTTGCACAAGTGCATGAAGATTGCAGAGATGTGTGTAAGAGTACATGTGTGGTAAGGGTTAATTGGATTTTTGTACATGTAGGAGCAACCTCACCCATTACAAGATTGGAAGGAAAATCTACCCTGTTGATTTCAAATGTGTTAGCATTTGCCTCTCATTTGTGAGATAGTGATTTCTGCTGAGTGCTAACCATCAGAGTTGAAGAAAACAAGCTGGCCCTTTCCTGAAAGTGCCAGTTTTACAGAACAACAGCAACACAAATTAAATCTCTGACAACAATTCCTGTGTGAACACAGACTCATGGTGTGATTCTAGGCAGAAAGCGATATTTTCTTTGGCAATTTGAAAGCACATTTAGTACTGTGGTGGAGCAAGTGATAATTACTGTGACAGCCTAACACATTTTCCTTATATTTTAGACAACCAGAAAAGAGCACATGTCCTAACAGCTCCTTGAGACCATGACCATGTGTTACAGGGTGAGTGATTAGACTACAGCAAAGGAAATGAGCCTTGGTGACGTTGAATGTGTTTGCGTTACACACTGCTATCTGAAACACAACACAGAGCTGAGTAGTATGCATGGGAATGTATGTGAAGCTGCTGCATGTGTGCAAAGAGTGTGTTTCTGGAGACTATGTATTGTCAGGTGCAAGAAAGATCTGCATGGAGACTTGCACACATGCATGAAGAGTGCAGAGATGTGTGTAAGAGTAGATGTGTGGTAAGGGTTAATTGGAGTTTTGAACATGTAGGAACTACCTCACCCATTACAAGATTGGAAGGAAAATCTACCCTGTTGATTTCAAATGTGTTAGCATTCGCCTCTCATTTGTGAGATAGTGATTTGTGCTGAGTGCTAACCATCACAGTTGAAGAAAACAAGCTGGCCCTTTCCTGAAAGTGCAAGTTTTACAGAACAACAGCAACACAAATTAAATCTCTGACAACAATTCCTGTGTGCACACAGACTCATGGAGTGATTCTAGGCAGAAAGCGATATTTTCTTTGGCAATTTGAAAGCACATTTAGTACTGTGGTAGAGCAAGTGATAATTACTGTGACAGCCTGACACATTTTCCTTATATTTTAGACAAGCAGAAAAGACCACATGTCCTAACAGCTCCTTGAGACCATGACCATGTGTTCCAAAAAACAAGCTGCCCCTTTCCTGCGAGTGCAAGGCTAACAGAGCAAGAGCAACACAAATTAAATCTCTGATAACAATTCCTGTGTGCACACTGTCTCATGGTGTGATTCTAGGCAGAAAACAGTATTCCTGGGTGATACCAGTACACCTTAACTTATGGTGAAGACATACTCCATAATATCTAACATGTTCAAGGCACTTAAATATCTTCCTTAACATAAAATGTAAAACACAACTTTTAAAGTGGTAGGAAAATGTACTATGCTATTTTCAAATGTGTTTGCATGTGCCTCTCATTTGTGAGAAACTGATTTCAGCTGATGCTAACCATCACACTTTAAGAAAACAAACTGCCCCTTTCCTGCGAGTGCAAGGCTAACAGAACAAGAGCAACACAAATTAAATCTCTGACAACAAATCCTGTGTGCAGACAGACTCATGATGTGATTCTAGGCACAAAACAGTATTCCTCAGTGATACCAGTACACCTTAACTTATAGTGAAGACATACTCCATAATATCTTACAAGTTCAAGACAGTTACATATCTCCTAAAACACAAAATGCAAAACACAACTTTAAAAGTAGAATGACAATTCTAATATTTATATCAAAACTCACCACATACATCCCCTCTCAAACTCATAACTCACCTTTAAAATTAGTTAGTTGAGAAAGAAATGTGGCACTCAAACAGCAGGTTATCAGAGCCAGAATCTCAGAGCTGTACACCTCTCTCCTCTCACCACAACCAGTAAATGGCAATGTTTCCCTCTCTTTTTTTCACACATATACATGTTAATGTAAAATCACAGTCCTTCCCACATTTTTTCAAATGGAATCACACATTTCTATTGGTTGCAACTTTCAACCCTTTTCCAAATCATCCCTTCCCCCAACATGACTTCTGCCTGCTACCATAGCAACAGGTCATGGAACACTGGTGTGAGAAGAGAGGTCAGAGGTTCAGCACACAATGTTTCTAATCCAAAGAGCAAGAGTGCTTGACTTTTCAAACCTAACAGCAAATCCAAAGTAATGTTCAGTGGGAACACATTTTTCTGAACCAATCCAAAACATTCTTTTAAAAATGTAAACATACAGCCTAGTTTTAACTGTAAAATGGTTTGAATCAGCCAATGAGTTCTTTTTAAAAAAAAAAAAAGTATGTATGCCTCCATTTTTCAACTGTCTTTCTTTTCATATTGCCATTCTACTGAAAGACACCTCCTGAGTGCTTCCAGATCTCCTTGGAAGATGTTCATAGTGTGGATTGTAGGTCATAGCTATGTCTTCTGGAGTGAAAAATTGCAGAAAAAAGAAGTATTGTGAAAGACCTTTCTTTGCCAAATGTAGACATTAAATGGATTGGTCAGAGAGGGTTAAAGTGGCACCAATTAATGCCTTTGGTGAAAACCTTTCTACATCTCCCACAGCCTAACCTTATTATTGTGCACTGTGGTGGAAATGACCTAGGCACTTTAACTGGGGTAGGTCTGGAAATGCTTGTAAAGGACACCTTTTTGCAATTGATGTCACTTTTTCCACAAACTGCCTTTGTATATTCTAATATATGCCAAAGGCAAAAGTGGAACTGGTCCAACCAACATTGTCCACAGATTGACAAAGCAAGAAAGCACATCAATAAGTCTGTTTCTGCTTTCCTCAGAGACTATGGTATGGGTTCTATATACCACAACAACTTGCGTTACAACATGCAAGACATTTATAGAGGAGACGGTGTACATTTCAATGATGAAGGGAACAGAGTCTTCCTCTTGAACTTTAGACTCTGCATCGGTACTTACTTGTAGGTACCGAAAAACACTCAATAAACACAAGGGCTCTTTTTAGAGCCACCTAATATCTAAACACTTAAACTTGATTTGTATTTCTATTTTTTTAAGGTTTTTTTTCGGGTGCGCGCAGAGTGCGCGCACCCCGCGATGTTTTAAAAAAAATTTAAAATCTTTTTTTTTGGCCCTTCGTGGTCCTACTGTGACCCCCTGACAATGGCTAAGGGGTCAAGAACTCCCTACTCTGCCCCCTATTCACGTTCTCCACCTTTCCTTTTCAGTGCGACAGACAAAATGGTGGCCGACACTTCCTGATTTCGACCGATTCGAATGTTTACTGACATCTAACAACCAATCAGAATTACGCTCGCGCACGGCAGGGTGCGCGCACAGGGCTTGCACAGTGCGCGCACGCTGCGCGCGTATAGATATTGATATGCTTTTAAATGCTATTTTCTCAGGGAATACTGAACAGATTTACACCAGACCTGCAAAAGGCACTTCCTTGACCTTATGGCTACCTCTCTGCCAAATTTCAGGTAATTCTGTTCAGCCATTCGGGCTGTAGCTGCGACTAAAGGTCCTATGGAAAAATACATGGGGAAAACGCGTTTTGGGACCCCCCCTTTTTCTCGGCCCCCGCTTGACGAATCACCCCGAGACTTTCAGGGTAGGAGCTGAACGGAGCGCCCCATTTGTTTTGAAAAATTCGTGAGGATTCGTCAACCGGCGCCAAAGTTATTCAAAATAGAATCTATGGAAACTCGGTCCTAACTATAACTATCTACTGGCGTCCGCCAGTAGATGATATATATATATATATATATATATATGAAAAACGAGGTTTGCCTTTTGCGGGAAGCACTCGCCGGAGACTTAGTTCCAATAAGGAGCTGCAGACACCTCAAACATGCGACAGTCACTTGCGACGCGTTTCGGGCCAACACCGCCCTTCTTCCATGGCAAACTGTCGGTTGGTGGGTCAAAACATAGGCCTCCAGTACATCCCCAAATTTAAAGTAAGTCACGCCCATGTGGGCCGGCAGAAAAAAAACGCCGTGACAAAGAGGATTATGGGACTGGAAGTTTTATTTCAAAGTTGAATAATCCAAGTGGATCTGTTAAGGCCTTTCCAACAATTAAAAACATGAGTTCTTGTTCAAAGTTCGAGTGCAACACAACTCCCCATTATCAGGCCATCACCAGCTCACGGAAACAGCTGTCCCAGTAAACAGCACCGGACCCGCAGGGGTATTGCGGTGGTGCTCTCCCTCGACCTGGCGGGCCGGAAAACATGAAAAACGAGGTTTGCCTTTTGCGGGAAGCACTCGCCGGAGACTTAGTTCCAATAAGGAGCTGCAGACACCTCAAACATGCGACAGTCACTTGCGACGCGTTTCGGGCCAACACCGCCCTTCTTCCATGGCAAACTGTCGGTTGGTGGGTCAAAACATAGGCCTCCAGTACATCCCCAAATTTAAAGTAAGTCACGCCCATGTGGGCCGGCAGAAAAAAAACGCCGTGACAAAGAGGATTATGGGACTGGAAGTTTTATTTCAAAGTTGAATAATCCAAGTGGATCTGTTAAGGCCTTTCCAACAATTAAAAACATGAGTTCTTGTTCAAAGTTCGAGTGCAACACAACTCCCCATTATCAGGCCATCACCAGCTCACGGAAACAGCTGTCCCAGTAAACAGCACCGGACCCGCAGGGGTATTGCGGTGGTGCTCTCCCTCGACCTGGCGGGCCGGAAAACATGAAAAACGAGGTTTGCCTTTTGCGGGAAGCACTCGCCGGAGACTTAGTTCCAATAAGGAGCTGCAGACACCTCAAACATGCGACAGTCACTTGCGACGCGTTTCGGGCCAACACCGCCCTTCTTCCATGGCAAACTGTCGGTTGGTGGGTCAAAACATAGGCCTCCAGTACATCCCCAAATTTAAAGTAAGTCACGCCCATGTGGGCCGGCAGAAAAAAAACGCCGTGACAAAGAGGATTATGGGACTGGAAGTTTTATTTCAAAGTTGAATAATCCAAGTGGATCTGTTAAGGCCTTTCCAACAATTAAAAACATGAGTTCTTGTTCAAAGTTCGAGTGCAACACAACTCCCCATTATCAGGCCATCACCAGCTCACGGAAACAGCTGTCCCAGTAAACAGCACCGGACCCGCAGGGGTATTGCGGTGGTGCTCTCCCTCGACCTGGCGGGCCGGAAAACATGAAAAACGAGGTTTGCCTTTTGCGGGAAGCACTCGCCGGAGACTTAGTTCCAATAAGGAGCTGCAGACACCTCAAACATGCGACAGTCACTTGCGACGCGTTTTGGGCCAACACCGCCCTTCTTCCATGGCAAACTGTCGGTTGGTGGGTCAAAACATAGGCCTCCAGTACATCCCCAAATTTAAAGTAAGTCACGCCCATGTGGGCCGGCAGAAAAAAAACGCCGTGACAAAGAGGATTATGGGACTGGAAGTTTTATTTCAAAGTTGAATAATCCAAGTGGATCTGTTAAGGCCTTTCCAACAATTAAAAACATGAGTTCTTGTTCAAAGTTCGAGTGCAACACAACTCCCCATTATCAGGCCATCACCAGCTCACGGAAACAGCTGTCCCAGTAAACAGCACCGGACCCGCAGGGGTATTGCGGTGGTGCTCTCCCTCGACCTGGCGGGCCGGAAAACATGAAAAACGAGGTTTGCCTTTTGCGGGAAGCACTCGCCGGAGACTTAGTTCCAATAAGGAGCTGCAGACACCTCAAACATGCGACAGTCACTTGCGACGCGTTTCGGGCCAACACCGCCCTTCTTCCATGGCAAACTGTCGGTTGGTGGGTCAAAACATAGGCCTCCAGTACATCCCCAAATTTAAAGTAAGTCACGCCCATGTGGGCCGGCAGAAAAAAAACGCCGTGACAAAGAGGATTATGGGACTGGAAGTTTTATTTCAAAGTTGAATAATCCAAGTGGATCTGTTAAGGCCTTTCCAACAATTAAAAACATGAGTTCTTGTTCAAAGTTCGAGTGCAACACAACTCCCCATTATCAGGCCATCACCAGCTCACGGAAACAGCTGTCCCAGTAAACAGCACCGGACCCGCAGGGGTATTGCGGTGGTGCTCTCCCTCGACCTGGCGGGCCGGAAAACATGAAAAACGAGGTTTGCCTTTTGCGGGAAGCACTCGCCGGAGACTTAGTTCCAATAAGGAGCTGCAGACACCTCAAACATGCGACAGTCACTTGCGACGCGTTTCGGGCTAACACCGCCCTTCTTCCATGGCAAACTGTCGGTTGGTGGGTCAAAACATAGGCCTCCAGTACATCCCCAAATTTAAAGTAAGTCACGCCCATGTGGGCCGGCAGAAAAAAAACGCCGTGACAAAGAGGATTATGGGACTGGAAGTTTTATTTCAAAGTTGAATAATCCAAGTGGATCTGTTAAGGCCTTTCCAACAATTAAAAACATGAGTTCTTGTTCAAAGTTCGAGTGCAACACAACTCCCCATTATCAGGCCATCACCAGCTCACGGAAACAGCTGTCCCAGTAAACAGCACCGGACCCGCAGGGGTATTGCGGTGGTGCTCTCCCTCGACCTGGCGGGCCGGAAAACATGAAAAACGAGGTTTGCCTTTTGCGGGAAGCACTCGCCGGAGACTTAGTTCCAATAAGGAGCTGCAGACACCTCAAACATGCGACAGTCACTTGCGACGCGTTTCGGGCCAACACCGCCCTTCTTCCATGGCAAACTGTCGGTTGGTGGGTCAAAACATAGGCCTCCAGTACATCCCCAAATTTAAAGTAAGTCACGCCCATGTGGGCCGGCAGAAAAAAAACGCCGTGACAAAGAGGATTATGGGACTGGAAGTTTTATTTCAAAGTTGAATAAACCAAGTGGATCTGTTAAGGCCTTTCCAACAATTAAAAACATGAGTTCTTGTTCAAAGTTCGAGTGCAACACAACTCCCCATTATCAGGCCATCACCAGCTCACGGAAACAGCTGTCCCAGTAAACAGCACCGGACCCGCAGGGGTATTGCGGTGGTGCTCTCCCTCGACCTGGCGGGCCGGAAAACATGAAAAACGAGGTTTGCCTTTTGCGGGAAGCACTCGCCGGAGACTTAGTTCCAATAAGGAGCTGCAGACACCTCAAACATGCGACAGTCACTTGCGACGCGTTTCGGGCCAACACCGCCCTTCTTCCATGGCAAACTGTCGGTTGGTGGGTCAAAACATAGGCCTCCAGTACATCCCCAAATTTAAAGTAAGTCACGCCCATGTGGGCCGGCAGAAAAAAAACGCCGTGACAAAGAGGATTATGGGACTGGAAGTTTTATTTCAAAGTTGAATAATCCAAGTGGATCTGTTAAGGCCTTTCCAACAATTAAAAACATGAGTTCTTGTTCAAAGTTCGAGTGCAACACAACTCCCCATTATCAGGCCATCACCAGCTCACGGAAACAGCTGTCCCAGTAAACAGCACCGGACCCGCAGGGGTATTGCGGTGGTGCTCTCCCTCGACCTGGCGGGCCGGAAAACATGAAAAACGAGGTTTGCCTTTTGCGGGAAGCACTCGCCGGAGACTTAGTTCCAATAAGGAGCTGCAGACACCTCAAACATGCGACAGTCACTTGCGACGCGTTTCGGGCCAACACCGCCCTTCTTCCATGGCAAACTGTCGGTTGGTGGGTCAAAACATAGGCCTCCAGTACATCCCCAAATTTAAAGTAAGTCACGCCCATGTGGGCCGGCAGAAAAAAAAACGCCGTGACAAAGAGGATTATGGGACTGGAAGTTTTATTTCAAAGTTGAATAATCCAAGTGGATCTGTTAAGGCCTTTCCAACAATTAAAAACATGAGTTCTTGTTCAAAGTTCGAGTGCAACACAACTCCCCATTATCAGGCCATCACCAGCTCACGGAAACAGCTGTCCCAGTAAACAGCACCGGACCCGCAGGGGTATTGCGGTGGTGCTCTCCCTCGACCTGGCGGGCCGGAAAACATGAAAAACGAGGTTTGCCTTTTGCGGGAAGCACTCGCCGGAGACTTAGTTCCAATAAGGAGCTGCAGACACCTCAAACATGCGACAGTCACTTGCGACGCGTTTCGGGCCAACACCGCCCTTCTTCCATGGCAAACTGTCGGTTGGTGGGTCAAAACATAGGCCTCCAGTACATCCCCAAATTTAAAGTAAGTCACGCCCATGTGGGCCGGCAGAAAAAAAACGCCGTGACAAAGAGGATTATGGGACTGGAAGTTTTATTTCAAAGTTGAATAATCCAAGTGGATCTGTTAAGGCCTTTCCAACAATTAAAAACATGAGTTCTTGTTCAAAGTTCGAGTGCAACACAACTCCCCATTATCAGGCCATCACCAGCTCACGGAAACAGCTGTCCCAGTAAACAGCACCGGACCCGCAGGGGTATTGCGGTGGTGCTCTCCCTCGACCTGGCGGGCCGGAAAACATGAAAAACGAGGTTTGCCTTTTGCGGGAAGCACTCGCCGGAGACTTAGTTCCAATAAGGAGCTGCAGACACCTCAAACATGCGACAGTCACTTGCGACGCGTTTCGGGCCAACACCGCCCTTCTTCCATGGCAAACTGTCGGTTGGTGGGTCAAAACATAGGCCTCCAGTACATCCCCAAATTTAAAGTAAGTCACGCCCATGTGGGCCGGCAGAAAAAAAACGCCGTGACAAAGAGGATTATGGGACTGGAAGTTTTATTTCAAAGTTGAATAAACCAAGTGGATCTGTTAAGGCCTTTCCAACAATTAAAAACATGAGTTCTTGTTCAAAGTTCGAGTGCAACACAACTCCCCATTATCAGGCCATCACCAGCTCACGGAAACAGCTGTCCCAGTAAACAGCACCGGACCCGCAGGGGTATTGCGGTGGTGCTCTCCCTCGACCTGGCGGGCCGGAAAACATGAAAAACGAGGTTTGCCTTTTGCGGGAAGCACTCGCCGGAGACTTAGTTCCAATAAGGAGCTGCAGACACCTCAAACATGCGACAGTCACTTGCGACGCGTTTCGGGCCAACACCGCCCTTCTTCCATGGCAAACTGTCGGTTGGTGGGTCAAAACATAGGCCTCCAGTACATCCCCAAATTTAAAGTAAGTCACGCCCATGTGGGCCGGCAGAAAAAAAACGCCGTGACAAAGAGGATTATGGGACTGGAAGTTTTATTTCAAAGTTGAATAATCCAAGTGGATCTGTTAAGGCCTTTCCAACAATTAAAAACATGAGTTCTTGTTCAAAGTTCGAGTGCAACACAACTCCCCATTATCAGGCCATCACCAGCTCACGGAAACAGCTGTCCCAGTAAACAGCACCGGACCCGCAGGGGTATTGCGGTGGTGCTCTCCCTCGACCTGGCGGGCCGGAAAACATGAAAAACGAGGTTTGCCTTTTGCGGGAAGCACTCGCCGGAGACTTAGTTCCAATAAGGAGCTGCAGACACCTCAAACATGCGACAGTCACTTGCGACGCGTTTCGGGCCAACACCGCCCTTCTTCCATGGCAAACTGTCGGTTGGTGGGTCAAAACATAGGCCTCCAGTACATCCCCAAATTTAAAGTAAGTCACGCCCATGTGGGCCGGCAGAAAAAAAAACGCCGTGACAAAGAGGATTATGGGACTGGAAGTTTTATTTCAAAGTTGAATAATCCAAGTGGATCTGTTAAGGCCTTTCCAACAATTAAAAACATGAGTTCTTGTTCAAAGTTCGAGTGCAACACAACTCCCCATTATCAGGCCATCACCAGCTCACGGAAACAGCTGTCCCAGTAAACAGCACCGGACCCGCAGGGGTATTGCGGTGGTGCTCTCCCTCGACCTGGCGGGCCGGAAAACATGAAAAACGAGGTTTGCCTTTTGCGGGAAGCACTCGCCGGAGACTTAGTTCCAATAAGGAGCTGCAGACACCTCAAACATGCGACAGTCACTTGCGACGCGTTTCGGGCCAACACCGCCCTTCTTCCATGGCAAACTGTCGGTTGGTGGGTCAAAACATAGGCCTCCAGTACATCCCCAAATTTAAAGTAAGTCACGCCCATGTGGGCCGGCAGAAAAAAAACGCCGTGACAAAGAGGATTATGGGACTGGAAGTTTTATTTCAAAGTTGAATAATCCAAGTGGATCTGTTAAGGCCTTTCCAACAATTAAAAACATGAGTTCTTGTTCAAAGTTCGAGTGCAACACAACTCCCCATTATCAGGCCATCACCAGCTCACGGAAACAGCTGTCCCAGTAAACAGCACCGGACCCGCAGGGGTATTGCGGTGGTGCTCTCCCTCGACCTGGCGGGCCGGAAAACATGAAAAACGAGGTTTGCCTTTTGCGGGAAGCACTCGCCGGAGACTTAGTTCCAATAAGGAGCTGCAGACACCTCAAACATGCGACAGTCACTTGCGACGCGTTTCGGGCCAACACCGCCCTTCTTCCATGGCAAACTGTCGGTTGGTGGGTCAAAACATAGGCCTCCAGTACATCCCCAAATTTAAAGTAAGTCACGCCCATGTGGGCCGGCAGAAAAAAAACGCCGTGACAAAGAGGATTATGGGACTGGAAGTTTTATTTCAAAGTTGAATAATCCAAGTGGATCTGTTAAGGCCTTTCCAACAATTAAAAACATGAGTTCTTGTTCAAAGTTCGAGTGCAACACAACTCCCCATTATCAGGCCATCACCAGCTCACGGAAACAGCTGTCCCAGTAAACAGCACCGGACCCGCAGGGGTATTGCGGTGGTGCTCTCCCTCGACCTGGCGGGCCGGAAAACATGAAAAACGAGGTTTGCCTTTTGCGGGAAGCACTCGCCGGAGACTTAGTTCCAATAAGGAGCTGCAGACACCTCAAACATGCGACAGTCACTTGCGACGCGTTTCGGGCCAACACCGCCCTTCTTCCATGGCAAACTGTCGGTTGGTGGGTCAAAACATAGGCCTCCAGTACATCCCCAAATTTAAAGTAAGTCACGCCCATGTGGGCCGGCAGAAAAAAAACGCCGTGACAAAGAGGATTATGGGACTGGAAGTTTTATTTCAAAGTTGAATAATCCAAGTGGATCTGTTAAGGCCTTTCCAACAATTAAAAACATGAGTTCTTGTTCAAAGTTCGAGTGCAACACAACTCCCCATTATCAGGCCATCACCAGCTCACGGAAACAGCTGTCCCAGTAAACAGCACCGGACCCGCAGGGGTATTGCGGTGGTGCTCTCCCTCGACCTGGCGGGCCGGAAAACATGAAAAACGAGGTTTGCCTTTTGCGGGAAGCACTCGCCGGAGACTTAGTTCCAATAAGGAGCTGCAGACACCTCAAACATGCGACAGTCACTTGCGACGCGTTTCGGGCCAACACCGCCCTTCTTCCATGGCAAACTGTCGGTTGGTGGGTCAAAACATAGGCCTCCAGTACATCCCCAAATTTAAAGTAAGTCACGCCCATGTGGGCCGGCAGAAAAAAAACGCCGTGACAAAGAGGATTATGGGACTGGAAGTTTTATTTCAAAGTTGAATAATCCAAGTGGATCTGTTAAGGCCTTTCCAACAATTAAAAACATGAGTTCTTGTTCACATGGGCGTGACTTACTTTAAATTTGGGGATGTACTGGAGGCCTATGTTTTGACCCACCAACCGACAGTTTGCCATGGAAGAAGGGCGGTGTTGGCCCGAAACGCGTCGCAAGTGACTGTCGCATGTTTGAGGTGTCTGCAGCTCCTTATTGGAACTAAGTCTCCGGCGAGTGCTTCCCGCAAAAGGCAAACCTCGTTTTTCATGTTTTCCGGCCCGCCAGGTCGAGGGAGAGCACCACCGCAATACCCCTGCGGGTCCGGTGCTGTTTACTGGGACAGCTGTTTCCGTGAGCTGGTGATGGCCTGATAATGGGGAGTTGTGTTGCACTCGAACTTTGAACAAGAACTCATGTTTTTAATTGTTGGAAAGGCCTTAACAGATCCACTTGGATTATTCAACTTTGAAATAAAACTTCCAGTCCCATAATCCTCTTTGTCACGGCGTTTTTTTCTGCCGGCCCACATGGGCGTGACTTACTTTAAATTTGGGGATGTACTGGAGGCCTATGTTTTGACCCACCAACCGACAGTTTGCCATGGAAGAAGGGCGGTGTTGGCCCGAAACGCGTCGCAAGTGACTGTCGCATGTTTGAGGTGTCTGCAGCTCCTTATTGGAACTAAGTCTCCGGCGAGTGCTTCCCGCAAAAGGCAAACCTCGTTTTTCATGTTTTCCGGCCCGCCAGGTCGAGGGAGAGCACCACCGCAATACCCCTGCGGGTCCGGTGCTGTTTACTGGGACAGCTGTTTCCGTGAGCTGGTGATGGCCTGATAATGGGGAGTTGTGTTGCACTCGAACTTTGAACAAGAACTCATGTTTTTAATTGTTGGAAAGGCCTTAACAGATCCACTTGGATTATTCAACTTTGAAATAAAACTTCCAGTCCCATAATCCTCTTTGTCACGGCGTTTTTTTTCTGCCGGCCCACATGGGCGTGACTTACTTTAAATTTGGGGATGTACTGGAGGCCTATGTTTTGACCCACCAACCGACAGTTTGCCATGGAAGAAGGGCGGTGTTGGCCCGAAACGCGTCGCAAGTGACTGTCGCATGTTTGAGGTGTCTGCAGCTCCTTATTGGAACTAAGTCTCCGGCGAGTGCTTCCCGCAAAAGGCAAACCTCGTTTTTCATGTTTTCCGGCCCGCCAGGTCGAGGGAGAGCACCACCGCAATACCCCTGCGGGTCCGGTGCTGTTTACTGGGACAGCTGTTTCCGTGAGCTGGTGATGGCCTGATAATGGGGAGTTGTGTTGCACTCGAACTTTGAACAAGAACTCATGTCTTTAATTGTTGGAAAGGCCTTAACAGATCCACTTGGATTATTCAACTTTGAAATAAAACTTCCAGTCCCATAATCCTCTTTGTCACAGCGTTTTTTTCTGCCGGCCCACATGGGCGTGACTTACTTTAAATTTGGGGATGTACTGGAGGCCTATGTTTTGACCCACCAACCAACAGTTTGCCATGGAAGAAGGGCGGTGTTGGCCCGAAACGCGTCGCAAGTGACTGTCGCATGTTTGAGGTGTCTGCAGCTCCTTATTGGAACTAAGTCTCCGGCGAGTGCTTCCCGCAAAAGGCAAACCTCGTTTTTCATGTTTTCCGGCCCGCCAGGTCGAGGGAGAGCACCACCGCAATACCCCTGCGGGTCCGGTGCTGTTTACTGGGACAGCTGTTTCCGTGAGCTGGTGATGGCCTGATAATGGGGAGTTGTGTTGCACTCGAACTTTGAACAAGAACTCATGTTTTTAATTGTTGGAAAGGCCTTAACAGATCCACTTGGATTATTCAACTTTGAAATAAAACTTCCAGTCCCATAATCCTCTTTGTCACGGCGTTTTTTTCTGCCGGCCCACATGGGCGTGACTTACTTTAAATTTGGGGATGTACTGGAGGCCTATGTTTTGACCCACCAACCGACAGTTTGCCATGGAAGAAGGGCGGTGTTGGCCCGAAACGCGTCGCAAGTGACTGTCGCATGTTTGAGGTGTCTGCAGCTCCTTATTGGAACTAAGTCTCCGGCGAGTGCTTCCCGCAAAAGGCAAACCTCGTTTTTCATGTTTTCCGGCCCGCCAGGTCGAGGGAGAGCACCACCGCAATACCCCTGCGGGTCCGGTGCTGTTTACTGGGACAGCTGTTTCCGTGAGCTGGTGATGGCCTGATAATGGGGAGTTGTGTTGCACTCGAACTTTGAACAAGAACTCATGTTTTTAATTGTTGGAAAGGCCTTAACAGATCCACTTGGATTATTCAACTTTGAAATAAAACTTCCAGTCCCATAATCCTCTTTGTCACGGCGTTTTTTTCTGCCGGCCCACATGGGCGTGACTTACTTTAAATTTGGGGATGTACTGGAGGCCTATGTTTTGACCCACCAACCGACAGTTTGCCATGGAAGAAGGGCGGTGTTGGCCCGAAACGCGTCGCAAGTGACTGTCGCATGTTTGAGGTGTCTGCAGCTCCTTATTGGAACTAAGTCTCCGGCGAGTGCTTCCCGCAAAAGGCAAACCTCGTTTTTCATGTTTTCCGGCCCGCCAGGTCGAGGGAGAGCACCACCGCAATACCCCTGCGGGTCCGGTGCTGTTTACTGGGACAGCTGTTTCCGTGAGCTGGTGATGGCCTGATAATGGGGAGTTGTGTTGCACTCGAACTTTGAACAAGAACTCATGTTTTTAATTGTTGGAAAGGCCTTAACAGATCCACTTGGATTATTCAACTTTGAAATAAAACTTCCAGTCCCATAATCCTCTTTGTCACGGCGTTTTTTTCTGCCGGCCCACATGGGCGTGACTTACTTTAAATTTGGGGATGTACTGGAGGCCTATGTTTTGACCCACCAACCGACAGTTTGCCATGGAAGAAGGGCGGTGTTGGCCCGAAACGCGTCGCAAGTGACTGTCGCATGTTTGAGGTGTCTGCAGCTCCTTATTGGAACTAAGTCTCCGGCGAGTGCTTCCCGCAAAAGGCAAACCTCGTTTTTCATGTTTTCCGGCCCGCCAGGTCGAGGGAGAGCACCACCGCAATACCCCTGCGGGTCCGGTGCTGTTTACTGGGACAGCTGTTTCCGTGAGCTGGTGATGGCCTGATAATGGGGAGTTGTGTTGCACTCGAACTTTGAACAAGAACTCATGTTTTTAATTGTTGGAAAGGCCTTAACAGATCCACTTGGATTATTCAACTTTGAAATAAAACTTCCAGTCCCATAATCCTCTTTGTCACGGCGTTTTTTTCTGCCGGCCCACATGGGCGTGACTTACTTTAAATTTGGGGATGTACTGGAGGCCTATGTTTTGACCCACCAACCGACAGTTTGCCATGGAAGAAGGGCGGTGTTGGCCCGAAACGCGTCGCAAGTGACTGTCGCATGTTTGAGGTGTCTGCAGCTCCTTATTGGAACTAAGTCTCCGGCGAGTGCTTCCCGCAAAAGGCAAACCTCGTTTTTCATGTTTTCCGGCCCGCCAGGTCGAGGGAGAGCACCACCGCAATACCCCTGCGGGTCCGGTGCTGTTTACTGGGACAGCTGTTTCCGTGAGCTGGTGATGGCCTGATAATGGGGAGTTGTGTTGCACTCGAACTTTGAACAAGAACTCATGTTTTTAATTGTTGGAAAGGCCTTAACAGATCCACTTGGATTATTCAACTTTGAAATAAAACTTCCAGTCCCATAATCCTCTTTGTCACGGCGTTTTTTTCTGCCGGCCCACATGGGCGTGACTTACTTTAAATTTGGGGATGTACTGGAGGCCTATGTTTTGACCCACCAACCGACAG
Organism: Triturus cristatus; assembly: GCF_964204655.1. NCBI lineage: Eukaryota > Metazoa > Chordata > Amphibia > Caudata > Salamandridae > Triturus > Triturus cristatus. The sequence goes on along the minus strand of NC_140584.1, from coordinate 824,431,991 downwards.
TTTGCCATGGAAGAAGGGCGGTGTTGGCCCGAAACGCGTCGCAAGTGACTGTCGCATGTTTGAGGTGTCTGCAGCTCCTTATTGGAACTAAGTCTCCGGCGAGTGCTTCCCGCAAAAGGCAAACCTCGTTTTTCATATATATATATATATATATATATATATATATATATATATATATATATATATGTTATCTGCTGGCGGGCGCCAGTAGATAGTTATAGTTATAGTTAGGACCGTGTTTCCATAGGAAATCTCAAAATTCTATTTTTATATATATACAGACAGAGTCAATAAGGGCAGCTTTTGCAACTTTGTTTCTACAGGGTACTGGGAGTACTCTGATCCACCGCACCCGCATTTGGAACAGCGCCGCTGCAGCCAGCAGTCCGTGAACTTGCACGGAGGAACCAAGGGCCACTGTATCCGAGGTGGCAGGTCTGCCCTTATGCGGATACTTGCGGTTGAGGCGTTTAGAGGACCCAGCGGGAGGTTTTGACTCCGCAGCTGAGTTGGCCACTGCATCTGTACCACGTTCCTAATTGTGTCCTGGACCCAAAGATGGATACAGGGAAACGGGAGGAGAACCTCACCCGGCATGCTGTGGCAGGTGAATGCTGGGATCTGTTGTCTGCCGTTGCAGCAACAGTATTCTGTGAGACACTCACCAGGTCAACCACCAATGGTAGAACGAGTGGGAGTATATTTTCAGTGCACTGGCAGGAAATTCTGTTGTTACCAGGCATTTGAAAAAGTTAATTAAGACGAAACACGTCATGCCGATGCTTCTTTGAGAATAAAACCACCTACCTCGATCCCCGTTGTGTCCCTTTGATTCTCTCTTCGGCTTGAATCTTCTGTGGTATATATATATATATATATATATATATATATATATATATATATATATATTATCTACTGGCGGTCGCCAGTAGATTGTTATAGTTAGGACCGAGTTCCCATAGGAAATCTGAAAATTCTATTTTGAATAACTTTGGCACCGGTTGACGAATCCTCGCGAAATTTTCAAAACTAATGGGGCGCTCTGCTCAGCTCCTACCCTGAAAGTCTCGGGGTGATTCGTCAAGCGGGGGCTGAGAAAAAAGGGGGGTCCCAAAACGCGTTTTCCCCATGCATCTTCCCATAGGACCTTTAGTCGAAGGTACAGCCCGAACGGCTGAACATAATTACTTGAAATTTGGCAAAGAGGTAGTCCTCAGGTCAGGGATGTGCCTTTTGCATATATGGAGTCAATCTGTTCAGTAGTTCCTGAGAAAATTGCAGTTAAAAGTACATAAATATCTATAGGCGCGCAGCATGCACGCAACGTGCGCGCACGGTGCGCGCACCTTAACGTGCGCGAGCGTAATTCTGATTGGTGGTTACATGTCAGTCAACGTTCGAATCGGTTGAAATCAGGAAGTGTCGGCTGCCATTTTGTGTGTTTTGTGTCTGACAGTGAAAAAGAAAGGTGGAGAACGTGAAAAGGGGGCAGGGTAGAGAGTTCCTGACCCCCTAGTCTTTGTCAGGGGGTCCCTGAAATCGCGGGGTACGCGCACGGTGAAAAATATTTTTTTTTAAAATATAAATATAAAAAATATAATAAAACATACATAAAATTTAAAAAACCTTACAAATTCACTTAAAAAACCATAGGTTTCACACACGTTATAGTTAGGAATTAGCATATAAAAAACCTTGCAAATTCATGAACTAACTATAACGGGGGAATTTCATTGGTTTTTTACGAGTGAAATGTCCAGCTAACTATAACATGTGTGAAATCTATGGTTTTTTAAGTAAATATATATATATATATACATGTATTCACAGATCGGCAAAAAATGGCAGAAGGAGCAAAATTCTTCACTTCACAAAAGGGAAAAATACTTCTGTGCTACATAACTACACTTATACACATGAAAATGTAACTGGAAACAAAACCCATTGGAATTGTAATAAATACTACTCAATTTTTGCTATGGGAGAGTCACAACAGTAGAAACAACTGTAGTTAATGTCAGAAAACACAACCATCCACCCAATGTGACAGAAATCGAGGCCAGAGATGCTCTAGTAACAATCAGAAAGGAAGCACCAGCTCCCAACAGACCAGCACCCAAATACTAAAAAACATATTAACTAGGGTTCCCGAACATGTCACAGGACAACTAACATCCATCCCCACTCTAAAAAGATTAACAGCTAGAACTAAAAGAGCTACTGCTCCAACACCTCCCTCCCCACAAACGTTTGCAGAAATAGAAATCTTACCAGAATACACTGTCGCCCACAAAGATGAGAAATTCATTCTTCATGACAATAACAGTCATGTAAAACAAATTATCTTTGCCACCAACAACAACTAAAACTGCGAAACGTGGATGATGGATGGCACATTCAAAGTTTGCCCCAAGCCTTTTCACCAACTATGGGGCCGATTATGATGGCAGACGGACTGGAGTCCGGGCAACCAGACCGCCGGGGAACCGGACCGCCCGCCATGCATGCGGCGGTCCCGCATTCCGAATTAGGATGCAACCGCCACCATGGCGGTCGCATTTTGCAATTGTGGCGGGTGTTGCTGACTGCAACACCCGCCACGATGTCAAAAATATATTTGTGCATTTCACTGCACTACGTGGCAGGTACCACACGGTGCCTGCCACTTGGTGCAGTGAAATGTGGTGGGGTACCATGGGGACCCCCCCAGTGCACAAACACCTCCCCCAACACAAGGGGGGTCTGCAACGGGCCCACTAAACCAATCCCGCCAGCTTTTCCATGGGGGTTTCGTCACCACGGAACGGCTGGCTGAAGCCAGCATCCTAATTTGGCGGACGGTGCCTCCTAGGCACCGCCACCATTTTAGGGATGCAGACTGGTCCGCAGGCAATCGGTATAATTGCCTGTGGCGATGGTCTTTTAGTCTGCCACGGTCGCAGTCTGGATCTGCCAGACATCCTAATCTGGCGGGCGGTGAATCATCGTTCGATGGCGGACGGATTGCCACCACACGGCTGGCGGTGGCGGTCCTTCCGCCATCGTAATGACCTCCTAAATACCATCCATGGTGAATATGAAGACACTAACATTCCTTTAATATACGCACTACTCCCTAATAAACAAAATACCACCTACATAGAGCTCCTTACAATAATAAAACAACACACTAACTACTTTCCACAAAAAATAATCATTGACTTTGAACAAGCAAGGATTCAGTCAATCAATCAATCAAATAATCTTTATTCGGTTTTAGATATTAAAACCATAAAAGCACATTTTAAATATAATAATGCAGTAGTAACATCTAGTTAAAAAACAATCCTCACAGGGATCAGCCGGCGAATTAAAAATAATTTGTACCAATGGGAATGCAAATATTTGATGGCTCCAATATCATTCCTGCTGTACCAGTAAAACATTTCAACCAGGATCAATACAGTAAAAGAGAACAAGCTAGTTAATCAAAACTAGACCTGAGTCTAATGGCAGATTTTAAGAATTTAAGTACATAAAACACAATACTACCTGTCAGCCTTTGTAAAAAGATAAAAGCTGGGCGCACTTGTCTAAAATTAGCCTTTTTCAGAATCTTGATTATGAAGGACTTCCTAGGAATTTCATAAAAACTACAAACCATCATAAAATGAGTCATGTCCTGTGGAGATTAACCATCGCAGCCACAGGACAGCAAAATTTGACCCTTACCACAACCCCTAGGATAAGCAAGGAGGAGGTGAAAAAGATCAAAGCGTAACCTCGTTAGCGGGAATCTTTCATACGAGTTTAGGAATTCCAGTAAGTAAGGCTCGGCCGACTAGGAGGTTTTTAACATGACAAAGCGACGTACGCTAGGCTTCAGGAACTCCCTCTCTTCCCTTGCCATAGCCCGCTGCACAAAAAAGTCGCGTTTATAAGGTTCAAGTCTTAGTTGTTCGGCCTGGATTGGTAAAAAGTTCACCTCTCCCCATGCTCTTTAAGCTCACTTCGATGTACTTGAGCCACGGTATGCGTGGGGCGTGATCAAGGTCCAAACAATGTTTTAGGATGAGTTCGTTTAATGTTGTCCCCTTACCGGCCCAAGTTTTTAGCCATAGGGACAGGGGCGTAACACAGGCCCCCGCAGCCCCCGCGGTGCGGGGGGGCCCCCGAGCTGCAGGGGGCCCCCTCAGCACATCCTCAAGCCCAAGAGCTCGTATTACATCCGGAGTGGGGTAGGGGCCCCTCCGTGTACGCGTACTTTCATTATGCCACTGGCTACGAGTTTATAAAAGTGAGCAAACCCTCCATGGGACATGAAGATGAAACCCATTAACATTTTAAATACTCGCTGTTTGTTATCCCTCACCTTACAGCGGTTATTGCAGGCGGGGCGAGGCCTTGGCCTACTGAGAGGAGATCGAGGCGGGAGGGAGGGAACTCTACAGGTGGGAGAGGGGTGCCCACAAAGCGCGGGAACGAAATGCAACCCCACAAGGTAACACATTTTTAGATAAACCATTTGAAGGCAGCGGACAACCAAGCCTATACCGTCTGCTCCTCGTACAAATCCGGCCACGAGGACTCCCGTTTTACCCCCCACTTCCCCAGTAATACTAGTGTTTGTTTCCTGGATCTCACTTAGCCATTTAGGGCCCTCCATGCCAGACGTTCTCCAGGTCTCATTGGCTGTAGAAAGTACCTAGAAAGTTCAAAGGTGAAACTGCGGTTATTTCTCATGGCTGTGGATAAGAGGGCTGCAGCGTCAGGCAGGGTTGCCGTTGCTACGTATTTCACGCTGATCCTGGACAATATGCAGGGGAACAGAGCCCCCTGAGCCCTGATAATTGCTGTATATATACCCCAACAGCAGTCACATAGGGCCGCCCGCGCTGTTCGGCATTTGATGGCTGCCGCCCAATGTGAATTTAATAATGCTGAACCCGGCCCAGGGTGACTGCCGCTGCCCGCGTCCCACGCAGAGGGACATCAGCAGGGCAGCCTTCTAGTGGCCGCCCGTCGCAGCCTTCACCCCCCCTGCTCCGCCTCGCTAGCGAGGCCGCGCCCCTGGGAGGGGAGCTCCCAATGAGTTTGCCTTTAGGAGGCGTGCCGATAGGGGGGGGCGAGGCTAGACCCCCCTACTTAGGCATCTCTCTCTCCCAGTTCCTCCTCTGCTTCCTGCACGCCGCTCCTACCTGGCCACGCGTATTGCCTGCCGTCCGCACCACGCTACTACGATCGGGGCCCCCTCAGCGTCGTCGTGCTCTTCGGGATACCAGCATACTTTCGGTGAGTCTTGCTAACCTCTCCCACCCCGGCCCTGTCCCTGGGCATGACCAGGTGGACGGGGCCCTGTGGCCCGGATGGCCATGGGTGTGGGGGGCGCAAGCAGTGCCCCGCGTCCCTGTGGGGCGATGCAGGCGGTGCTGGGGGCATCTTCGTGGTGCGATTGCGGTGTGGCAGGCTATGGGGGAGGTCCAGAGTAGGATTGGGCGGTGGGTTGCGAGTGGGTCGTTGCGGCCACGTGCGTTCCCCGGCCGTTGTCCGGGTGTTTGGAACCACCCCCATCCCGCGCGGCCATCTTGCCCTGGGTCCCCCCCCGTATCAAGGCTCGCACGGGAAAGGGTTCGAGTTCGCAGACGCTCAATATTTAACGCTGGTCAGTCGGGCGGGTTTCTAATTCTCGCAGCGCGTTTGAATGTTCCATCTGGGCCTGGAAAGGAGATGGATTACGCGGCGCGAGTCGGGACACTGCCGGGCCGCAGGGAGGCCTTGAGGGAGGGGTGGGGGCTCCTCCGCCACAGGGCTGGCCGCGGGGGGGGGGGTTGTGTTTTTTATGCGTTTGAACCGCCATCGAGCGATGTAGCTCGTTACCTGATCTGCAGGTCACGGGTTCGGATACCGGCCAACCCAATCTTTCATTAGCGCACAGATCAGCGCGGGTGACGCTCTATCAAAGGCAAGCAGCGGCAATTGTTATGCGATGCGCGGGTAGCCGTACAGTCTCGTGGCCTCCGCGCGGACAGAGCAGCAATGGGCGCTCCCGGACTCTTTGTTCCGCCAAGACCGACCTGCATCCCAACGGTTGCCGCCTTCTCAGACCGAGTTCGGTACTCTTTGGGGTCATCGGAATCGTAATCGGTTCCCCCACCCCCACCCCCCGCCGCAAACTCAAGCGCTTGCAGGCAGCTCACACGGTAGAACTGCAGCGGGGGACGGGCTTTCACTCGGTGCTCTAGTATGTCTGAGTAGGTAAAGAATGTTCGAGCCTGCCAGCGCACCAGTGTAATTTCTTCGTTTTGTCGGGTGGAACATTGAAGTGCGCTGCTCGGTGATCGCACACCATGGGCGGCAAGGGGCTGTGTTTGCATGCGCTGGTTTCTGCATCCTTTAGGCATCTCGCGCACAAGGTTTTCCTGGATATTCCAGGGCTGGGGGCTGGGGGCTGGGCCGCTGGGTAGATCATTTATTTTCCCAGTTCCAGGAGTGCCGTGAATAAACTCGGTGAATCAAATATTGTTTCTGTCACCAGGAGCTATAGCTCAATGGTAAGTCTGGTGCCCCGGGTTATCTAGGCTCTCACAGGACACGGGTGCGGGCCCCCCCCCCCCCAAAAGTGCTGTCGAAGTGTCATCAAATGGCGAAATTTCAAACTCTTTTCTGGTGTGCCTCTCGTGGGCCACAGGTTCAAACCGCACGCTTTACAGTGGTACAACATTATTTAAAATGTGGTACCATGAGATACATCCAGTACAAATGTTAGAGTTTAAAGGGGCGCAAGCGTGACGCAGCCTCATGGGTTGGACACAGGCCAGGCTGCGCAAATGTGTGTTTGGGTTGGCTTCTATGTGGTTGATGGTGTATTTAGTCGCACTGTTTCTCCCATCGTTCTAACTCCGTTCCTCTCCCCACCTACAGATCCGCTGAGGGACAGCCCGCAAACGTAGGGGCAGGGACCGAGGGAAAGGCGCAAGGGGGACGCGCGCTAGCAGTGACCACAGAGTAGACCACCACGCCATGGAGGATATCGGGACACCGTGTCCACTGTTCTCCCAGGAGACGTCGATCGAGGAGACGCAGTCGAGCGCACCGCAAGACGGGGTGTGGGCGGACTTTATGGCTTTCGCCCGTGAGAAGGGCACGGCGTGGGCCCAAGGTTTCCTTGAGGCTCGCAGGCTGGAAGATTCGGGCGTGGTCGTAACTCCCCCCCCCAGCCGAGGGCGTCCAAGGCCCTTCGGGGTCAGAGCCCTGGAGGTCCACCCGGGTGCGCAAGCCCACATCAAAAGACATGCCCGAGGCCCCGCCGGCCAAGAAACGACAAGCGACCGCACCACGTACCGTCCTACCGGCCGTTGCAACACCGGCGGTGCACGACTCTGCCACAGGAATCACGGACATGGCCCAAATGGGCAAAGCCATGGACCACATGCTCAGCCTCATGTCCGTCTTTCAGAGCCGCTTGGACGCTTTATCTGCACCGCCACAGGTGCCCCCAGCGGCGGTGCCCGCGCCAGCCCAGGCACCCGTGCTCCAAGTCTGGGCTGGTCAGAGCGCAGCCGTGGAACTGTGGTAAATATTTAAATTACCTGTACTATTTTTTATGCGGTAAAGTCTAGTAAGAATAACTCAGTCAAAATAAGAGGCAGAATCCGTGGTATTAGAGGTTCTGAAAAGGGCTTTATTCCTTACAAAGGAATTATAGTTCGAACTAGGCAATCATATTCCATCACCACGAAGGTTCAGGAAGGGATCAGCAATACATTATTGACAAGTAACAATATTTATATGGAAAGCATTGCATTAGGACAGATGCAGGAGGCGTAACAGCTGAAAATACAGATAAGAATACACATACGTAATGAAAATAGGCGTAAATACAGGCGTATACTAGAAACGTCATTTAAAAATGATGTCACAAGTGGGTGGATCCATAAGAGAATCCTGCAGTGTCAGCAGAAATATTTGACAGAGATGCGCGCGCAGCCGCATGACGTGTGATTGACGTACAACTAGAGGGTGAAGGGAACTTGACATTTGGCCCTACATGTGGAGACAGAAGTCTGGGGTGTCAGGACAACCTAGTCCTAAATCATATCTAATATCTTGTGTTTAAGGAACTATATTATCTGGAAGGAAGGGTCTTCTCGGACAGATCCTATTCTATACTGACTGTTAGTGCGTGTACAAGCGTCTAGGTGTCTACATGTGATGCGAGGGGGCAGGAATCTTCCATAGTAACAGGGGCTATGAATTACTTGCATAGAGATAGCGAGGCCGAGCCTTTTGCTCGGTAGCTGGAGGGATGTTTACCTAAACTACTAGACAGGAATGCATTGGATGAGGAGCGGAGCAGATAACTTGAAGGCTGAATACAGTTTTTGGCAGGCAACAGGCCGCAAGGAGTAAGACAAAGTTCATGGACACGGATGCAGGTCCAAGCTGGAGCATTTCAGAGGCAGAAACAGAAAAAGGCTCGATGGCAGAATTCAGGGCCTACTCGCCTTAACTACAAAACTAGAAAAGTGAACCACATAAAGTCGGTGGCCTTTCATACTTAGGAATGGAATATTTGACCCATTCATGGCGGATCTGAAAGAGGGCATGTTGACATTGGACGCACATGTATTTGCGTCTTCATAGCTGGAACTGGAGAGAACATACATGTACTTATAGCATGTACATGGAGCCGTTGGGGTCTAAGATAGGGGACACAATTGACCATAAAAATTCATATTTCCACATTCCCTCCTTGTCCCCTACGGACCCTCATGAAATATCCATCTTCATCAATCTGTTCATATAGCATCATTTGTTCTTCTTTCTTCTTCCGAGATCTTGAATGAAAATTTGAAGGCGGGATACACGATGTGGCACACAGACCACAAATCGCTGGCCCACATTGTAGACACAAGCAGCAACTGAATAGTATGAGAAAGCCAATACCTAGGAAGGATAGGATCCTCCATCCCCAGGCTGACAACACGCTCCAGAACCAACCGGACCAAGTCCAGGTGCCTGGATTCTGGTGTATCTGGCTTACGATCTTATGAAGTCGAGTTATGGCTTTATATACTGACGGCGCGTTTTCTGGTATGAAAACACAGCAACTTGATCCGATGACCCTACAAGCTCCGCCCCTATCGGCCAGAATGACGTCAAGGACAAGACGATTTTGGAGAACAACAATCCGCATCGCAGACTGCTCCTCCGTTAAGTTGCCCAAAGCGGAAGTAGTTTCATTCACTACTGCTTCAAGGGTTCTAGTTAATCTACGTATCAGCTTACTATTGGTGACTGTACCTATGTAGGGAAAGAAACCTTTATTGAAATCTGTGTATTTCTCCCATGCTGTTTCAGTATAGTCGACAATCGGGAGGTCTCTCTGCTGTCTATTGTGTACTAAATGGGTGTTCCTATGATAATCAGGCGGGGCTAGGAAAACAGGTGGCAGAAGGAATGCAATGTAACAGGTACCATCCCAATCTAGGGGTAGGCGTATGTATGCGGTGTGACCACAGATGAAGTAGGAGTGACGGGAAGCTCTAAATGTAGATTTGCCTTTATCACTGAATTCTATTACAGTGGTACATTTACTATGGCCCATGTGTTTTGAACCATTCTTTCTTACACATAATTCGCCTCTAACTGGAAATACTGACATAGCGGGCAAGATTGGTGTAGCTTCGGATTCAATATTCAGGATCATAAGATTAAGTGTAAAGTTACCTAATCCATATACTTCATTTTCTAGATCAGTTCCTGTTCTTTTGGGAAGTCCCTTCTTGTTAGGGTAGCAGACTTTAAGTAAAACTAGGTTCAGGTTTCCCCATACCCAATTGTCTTGATAAACTACTGTATTTGAATCTAGGGAATTAATCAAACTAAACCATGCTCCACAGGAGCCATTGTGTGTGAATGGATACGGAAAGAGGGGCAGAACTCCCTTGTATTTCTGATAGGGAGGGAGTCGGCCACATATCCAACAATTTGTAGCATTGCTGGTCTGATGAGAATGATGTAACATACTAATGAATGTGTTGTTGCGCAGCGCAAATCTATAGGACAACTCATGTGGGGGTAATTCACTAAAAGAATGTTCGGCAGTAGCATTGAAAACATGCTTGGAGATAGGGTAATACATGTGTAATAATATACCGGAGATAATAATCAGAAGACTTAGAAAAAACATAATTAACAATGTCACTATGCAGTGACTACGAAGTGATTTACAGTACGCATGTGTCCTGAGCTGTTTCTGTCCATTTTTCTCTCTATTTCGATCTAGAGGATACATGTCAGAGACAAATTCAACCGATTCACCTTGGAGAGGACTTAAACAATCAAATTGTCTGACTTGCTAGACCTTAGTTTCAGTTTATAGTTTTCACTCTTGGTTTGTTCAACCAGGGGTAGTTTTGAATCAGTCTGTGAGGGAATGCAGGGCTGAGGGTTCACGTCGGACGGTAGTCCATAAATTTTTTTGATGTGGCTCGAGTGCAACCACCCTTTACGTCCCTCAATCTTCACGGCTGTCCTTGTGGTTAAAATGACGAGCTTCGGCGACCGCCACCGAGGCTCCAGCTGGCTCCTCCTGTCAAAATTCCTCACAAACACGAGGTCCCCCGGAACCACGTCGTGGGGCTTCACCTCAGTGTTGTCGGGAAAAGCTGCAGCTACCTGTGAACGACAAGATTGTAGTGCAGACATCAAGGAAGCCAGGTAATCTGTCAGCATATTACAATCAACATCAGTTATTTTACGAGGTATAGGCGTCCCCCACATATTTGGTGGTCTACCGAAGATCACCTCATACGGGGATAGCCCTGTTCGAGAGTGTGCTACCATTCTCATGTAAAAGAGCGCAACTGGTAAAGCTACTATCCAGTCGACACCTTTTTCTCTACATATTTTTGACAGTCTAATTTTCAGAGTTTGATTATGTCGTTCCACGAGACCTGCTGCCTCGGGATGTCGGACACAGTGGAATTTCCATTGGTAGCCTAACAGAAGTGAAACATGTTTCATGAGCTCGGATGAGAACGGTTGGCCATTATCTGAGTACACGATACGGGGCAAACCATACCGTGGGAAGAATTCTCGAACTAACTGTTTGGCAGTAGTCGGGGCAGTGTAATCTGAGACGGGATACGCCTCTGTCCACTGGGAAAGAGCGCATACAACTACGAGGACATATTTGAATCCTCGACAACGTTCCATCTGGATATAATCCATCTGGAGGACTTCAAAAGGGTGATCGGGGGGTTGAAATCCACCCTGGTCTACAGGTACGCCTTTTCCTGGATTGAACTGACAACAAATCATACAGGTACGTACTTTCTGTTTAGCCGCTGCTCGTAAGTGTTTATTAAACCAAATGTGTTGAATACTGTCTAGCATAGCTTTCTCTCCTAGGTGCGCTGGACTATGTATTGTGTTAATGATGACCTGAACCATTGAGTCGGGGAGAAACCATATAGATTTTCCCTTCGTCATCCGTCCTTGATCCGTTTGGATCCCTCCTAATTCAGTCCATCTCTTTATTTCTTCTGGTGTAGCATGTGTCTGTATGTCAATTACATCAAGGGCGGGATCCTTAACTGTCATGCAGTGTGTTGGTGTCGGAACTATTGTCTTTGTCGTGTCAATTGGACGAGTCTGATTCTGAGCAGTCTGTTTAGCTGTTCTGTCAGCTAGGTCATTACCCTGAGAAATAATGTCAGTTACTTTTGTATGGGCTTTACACTTCATGATAGATATTGAAGTAGGCAGATGTATTGCATCTAACAGAGCTTGAATAAGGGGACCGTGCTGGATGTGGGCACCGTGAGAAGTTAAATAACCTCTCTCTCGCCACAGTACGCCGAAGTCATGGACAACTCCGAATGCATAACGTGAATCTGTGTATATGTTGACTTTCTTATTTTTGGCTTGAATACAGGCTTGTGTCAGAGCGATGAGCTCTGCTGCTTGAGCTGACAAGGTATCGATACAATTTGTTTCAATAATTTCAGTGTCTGTTGTGACTGCATAAGCGGCCACTAATTCTCCTGCATTTGTTCTCATGCATGAACCATCTACATATAATGTCAGGTCTGGGTCTGATAAGGGAATATCTGTCAAGTCTTGTCTGGGTTTTGTTGTAATAGTAATGACTTCAATACAATCATGTGCCAATGGGTCTGTTCCATTTAATGGCAAAAGTGTGGCAGGATTTAATGTACTACAACGTCTGATTTCTATGTGTGGCTGGAACAATGTTAATTCGTAACCCGTCAGTCTTGCTATAGTCAAGTGTTGTGTTTGGGTCCGGTTCAGGAGAACCTCTACTGCGTGTGGTACTTGTACTGTCAATTGATGTCCTAACACTATGGCGTCGCTTTGTCTGATTGCTAAAGCTGTTGCTGCGACTGATTTCAGGCACGCAGGAAGAGCCTGAGCTACGGGATCTAATGTACTAGAAAAATAAGCACATGGCTTGTGTGATCCTGCTTGTTCCTGCGTGAGTACTGACAAAGCAGTACCTTCACGTTCTGTAACAAAAAGTGTAAAACGTTTGCTGTAACATGGCGTTGCTAAAACAGGTGCTTGGCATAAAGCTTTCTTTAAGCTTTCAAAAGCTTGTGTATGTTCCTGAGTCCAAGGGAGGACAGTCGGTGTCGCTGCCTCCTGTGTTGTTAACTGAATGAGTGGTTTAGCTAAAAATGCATATTGGGGAATCCACTGCCTACAGTACGAAGTGAGGCCTATGAAGGCCCGTACCTCCTTTTGTGTCTTGGGTGGTGGCATGTTTACAATTAACTGGATGCGATCAGGTGTGAGCTGTCTCCCCCATTTGGACAGCAAGTGCCCTAGGTACACAACTTGCTGTACACAGAATTGTAGTTTCGAAGGGGACACTTTGTGCCCCTTGTCGGCTAAGAAATGTAAAACCGTCAGTGATGCTTTTTCACATTCAGGTTCGCTTCGTGCGGTGATCAGCAGATCATCGACGTATTGAAGCAGGGCAGTGTTAGCTGGCATGTGAATACTGTCAAGTTCTCTTTTCAGTGCTTGGCTATAGATGCTGGGGCTTTCTGTGAATCCTTGAGGTGCACGTGTGAATTTAAAACTTCGTCCATTTAAACTGAATCCGAACAAATATTGGCTTTCCGGATCGATTGGGACGCTAAAGAAAGCGTTCTTGAGATCAATTACAGTAAAGAACGTTGCTTCTGAATCTATGGCCGTTAATAATGAAGAGATATCTGGGACCACGGGGTATTGTGGTACAATGCATTTATTTAATTCTCGCAGATCAATAACTAATCGATATACTGGTGGTGCTTTTGGATCGGTTCGTTTAAGAATCGGAATTATCGGGGAATTACATATATTGGAGTCGGTTTCTACAACCACTCCTTGTGCGATGAGCTCGTCAATGATTTGCAGTAAAGCCACAACAGCATCTGGCGGTAATTTGTATTGTCGCATTCGTGGTAGTACCACTCCTGTTTTGAGTGTGACTCGATATGGTGTAATGTGCATACAACCTACATCAGTGGGGCCTTGTGCCCATAAATGTGCAGGTAGATTCTGTAACCGGTGATCCATGTCTCTAGACACGTAGTGACCTTTAAAGTCACGCAAAAATAGTCGTACTCCTTCCGGAGAACAACATATTACAGCTCCTAGAGCCTTCAATGTTTTTATACCTAACAAGTTTTCTGGACATGATTTCGTAAGTAATAGATCTGTAGTCCGTGTTAATGGACCGACTGTAAATGCAAGTGGTTGCGATACTTCGTTAACAGTAGGCTTTCCTGAAAAACCAAGGGAAATATTTTGTGAGCCTGAGAGGGGTACCCCTGGGACCTCGCTGTGACGGATAGTGGTTCTGCTTGCCCCTGTATCGAGTAGAAACTTTCTATCTTTCCCTAATAACTGACTTTGTACATAAGGACCCTCTTGGTCTACTGGAACCTCAATAAGGGGTAAGCCAACTTCCCTCTCTAGGCTATTTCATGTGTAGCGCTGATACTCTGGATAGTCATTTTGTGCATACTGGTACATCTGTTGTGTCGTGTTTTGTGTTGCAGCAATAGGCTGTGGCTGTTGTTGTAATTGTTGTTGTGGTTGTGGTGCGGTCTGTTGTACAGCTGGCATAGGCTGTATATTCTGAGGTACTTGTTGTTGGATCTGATCCTGTCTAGGCGGACGTGGTCTCTCTTTCGTTATACCCGTAGAGGTATTATGTTTCAGAACTGCGCAATCGTGTAAATAATGACCTGGCTGTTTACAATAGTTGCATGTCCCTCTAACAGGACCTACTGAATCATTGGACTGTGTCATACCCTTTTTATGACCGTCAACTGGAACTGACTGAGCAACAAGCATTTTCATTTTTGTGTCTTTCATACGTCTTTGTTCATGTTCTTGTTCTTCCCTAATTCTATTGTGATGATATTGTAACATTTGTAACATCTGTGACGGTGTGTTTCCTTGCCAGGTACTCTCGAATTTCAGTACTCTACTCTTGACTTGGGGCAGGGAATTCTCAACTAATTTTGTCACAAACAGATGTGGATACGATTCACTACTTGCTTTTATGCCACTATTAATACCAAAACATTTTTCAAATCGGGAATAGAAATCACTAGTGTCTTCATCTTGTTTTTGTTTACAAGCTGAGATTGCACCCCAATCTTCCTTTTTCGTAGTTAATAAACGTGGTAGTACCTGCACTAATAATCCTGGTAATGCTGTAGTCCTTTCCCCAAGCCCTGAACCTGCAGCTCGGGCCTTTTCTTCGTTTTCTAATACTGTCCAATCTATCTTTTGGTCTCCCACCTCCCATTCCTTTTCTTTGAGTTTCTCGTAAATACCGGCGGGTAATAGGACTTTTAATATTTTCATAAGGTCCGGGTAAGTATACTCTCCCAAGAGTAACATGTCTTTTATCTCACGGTGGAAACCTGCTGGGTCTTTGTCATGGCTAGGTACTACTTTCTTCATCTCTAATAATTCAATTTTAGTTATGGGCGTGTACACAAACACGCGTTTAAAAATATTGTCCTCACCTCTGACTGGGTGCACTTCGCGTAAGGGATTCTGTCTGTCTATGTGATACGTTTTTCTTTCCAACTTGGGGGGAACTGAAACATGCTCTGGGCATACGAAGACAATGTACTGGTGTCGATATTCTAGAATTTCCTTAATTAAATCAGTACCTGAACCTCTCCATTTATTCGTGAGTAATTCTATCAGTATATCAGGCAGGGGACCGGGATCGGAGTGTTGGCTTCTATATAATATAACGAGATGTTGTATCATGTATATACCAGCTAAACGCTGTTCGTCTGGGGCAAGATTCAAAAACGTGTGTGCCAACGCATCATCACTGTATTTTTCAGAACTGTCAGCCCATTGTACTGCTGACCTGGCTAATTCTTGTTCATCCATAGAATCGAGCATATGATACCCCCTTCGGTCTCGGAGTAATTTATCAGCAGCCTGGAATAAGTGTTCAGGGGACTTCATATTTAACATAGGGGCTTGAAAATGTCTGTTACATTCTGGACGTATCGGGCGTATCGGGTCATTAAAGTATCTGGTATTGTTACAAGGTCTTCCCCTACCTACATAAGCTATCGTTTCTAATTGTCCTGTGGGCATTTCTGATTCTTCCTCCTCCTCTCCCTCTGATTCAGTTTTGTCTGCCTCTAATCTAGCTTTATGTATTCGTTCTACTTCTTTGCGGATCTTTCGGCACATAACTACTATGCATGTCTGTTTATCATGCTTTCCCTCGGATATATTCTGACCCCATCGGGTAAGTACTTGCATTTCATCCTGGTCTACCTCGGAACTATCTCTGTCTCTGATCAAGCAGTTTATGAAGAAACGTAACAGTTGTCTCTGTATATCCGCTTTCTGGTATTCCATGGCTTCGTCAATACTTTCAGGGCCTTGCCCTGTTTGGACAAAGCGATATATATTGTCTAAATGTTTAATCATTCCTGGTAGCGTCGTTAAATATATTGAGGCTCGTCGTATACGTAGTGATGAGAGCACCATTCTGTCATTTTTACCGGGCACTGGATCATATCTACAATCTACAAGATGTTCCTTAAACATGTCGGATGTTGCTATTTGGGGTGTACGTTGGTTTGCTAAATCTCTAAGAGACGATTTGCTTCTTGATGGTGGTGTGGCAAAAATTGCTGTCGCACCTTCTGAGGTGCTAGGCATGAAAGGATTTGTGGGGTGTAAGGTAGAGACTGTGGATGCAGGAAAAGCGGTGGAAACAGATGGACCTGTTGGATTGTGCGGAGGAGTTTGTTGTTGCGGAGGTGGGGGCAGATGATCTCGGTGTTGAGCTCCAACGACGGGTGGCGTGTGTGGTGGATCAGTAACATATTCGGGAGCTACGTCGTCTAAATAGGAGGAAAGGAAAATATCTTTTGCGGTCTTAGGATGTGCTTTAGTCGGGAGTAATGGGGGTGGCAAATCTTTCGGTATTTCCGGGGTGGCCTTAGGTAAACCTTCGGCCAAAAGAGGATACATACCATTCATAAGAGTGTTTCGTTGTCTGTCTACTTGTTCTGTTTTTACTCGGATACCTTCCTTAACTAATATGTTTTCTCGGGCTCTATTTGAGTTCTCCCTACTTTTCTCTTCCAGTCTGAGCGCTTTCTCTGTACGCCTATGCGATTCTTTACGCCATAACTCAATAGCATCTTTCTGTGACTGTCTGGCTTTCTTTTTCCATAATTCTTCTTCTACTCTCATGATGCAATCTGCATCCCATGTCCCAGCTGCGGGCCACCTCTGACTTTCTGCTAGATCCTTGGTGTAGTCCACCCATAAGTCAAGATATAATACGGCATCTAGGCCATGTTTATGATACATAAAATACCCTGGAGTGTCCCTAGGTGGAATGGGAACAGCTTCTTCGAGTACTCCTTTTCTAGTTTTGATCTGTCTTAATTTTGAAAAGAACGGCATCTTTAAACCTTGTTACTTGGTTCTTACACGAACTGGATTTGAACACAATTAATACGATAAACACAATATTTGAACACTCATTCATACCACAATTTTTTGAACACACTAAAACATTTAACATTTAACATTTAACTTTTAATGAACAATGATAATTAGAAGAAAACTCGTTACTGACATAATACTAATACTAGATAATACTGAATTATATACATGAACATACTGGATATACTGCTAAACAGTACAGATACACTGCTAAAACAGTGCAGACCGGATCTGTGTACCCAAACCCGTCAGGACCGGCACAAATTAATGTGCACGTCTAACTGCCTCCCCAGCAACGGTACTCACCGGGTAGCACGGAACGGAAAGCCTCGGAACTGAACTGAACTGGACCGGACTGGACTCGACTCGACTCGGAACTTCGGAACCTGGTGGGCCTCTGTATACCTCGGATCTTGCTCTCTCAGCTAGGCTCTGGTCGGGATACTTCGCACTTCTCACCGCCTCGTCTGGGTGTTGATCGCAGCCTCAGTCACCCCCGCTTGGTCGGAGGGAGATACAGGAAATCCTGCGGGTACGCGTTGTTGTCCGTCCGGCTGTGGCAGGAGACCGGGCCTGCAACGCACCTCCGGCGCGTGAGATGAGAAAGTGTCCCTGTTCGGGCGCCAATTTATGTGGTAAATATTTAAATTACCTGTACTATTTTTTATGCGGTAAAGTCTAGTAAGAATAACTCAGTCCTAATAAGAGGCAGAATCCGTGGTATTAGAGGTTCTGAAAAGGGCTTTATTCCTTACAAAGGAATTATAGTTCGAACTAGGCAATCATATTCCATCACCACGAAGGTTCAGGAAGGGATCAGCAATACATTATTGACAAGTAACAATATTTATATGGAAAGCATTGCATTAGGACAGATGCAGGAGGCGTAACAGCTGAAAATACAGATAAGAATACACATACGTAATGAAAATAGGCGTAAATACAGGCGTATACTAGAAACGTCATTTAAAAATGATGTCACAAGTGGGTGGATCCATAAGAGAATCCTGCAGTGTCAGCAGAAATATTTGACAGAGATGCGCGCGCAGCCGCATGACGTGTGATTGACGTACAACTAGAGGGTGAAGGGAACTTGACATTTGGCCCTACATGTGGAGACAGAAGTCTGGGGTGTCAGGACAACCTAGTCCTAAATCATATCTAATATCTTGTGTTTAAGGAACTATATTATCTGGAAGGAAGGGTCTTCTCGGACAGATCCTATTCTATACTGACTGTTAGTGCGTGTACAAGCGTCTAGGTGTCTACATGTGATGCGAGGGGGCAGGAATCTTCCATAGTAACAGGGGCTATGAATTACTTGCATAGAGATAGCGAGGCCGAGCCTTTTGCTCGGTAGCTGGAGGGATGTTTACCTAAACTACTAGACAGGAATGCATTGGATGAGGAGCGGAGCAGATAACTTGAAGGCTGAATACAGTTTTTGGCAGGCAACAGGCCGCAAGGAGTAAGACAAAGTTCATGGACACGGATGCAGGTCCAAGCTGGAGCATTTCAGAGGCAGAAACAGAAAAAGGCTCGATGGCAGAATTCAGGGCCTACTCGCCTTAACTACAAAACTAGAAAAGTGAACCACATAAAGTCGGTGGCCTTTCATACTTAGGAATGGAATATTCGACCCATTCATGGCGGATCTGAAAGAGGGCATGTTGACATTGGACGCACATGTATTTGCGTCTTCATAGCTGGAACTGGAGGGAACATACATGTACTTATAGCATGTACATGGAGCCGTTGGGGTCTAAGATAGGGGACACAGTTGACCATAAAAATTCATATTTCCACAGAACCTCGTAATGGTGAGCCTGGGGGAGCCCCGGGGTTATCACTCTCAGGGAATGCTTGTCCCCCCGCACGTACTGCAGCGGGTGCACCCACGTCTGGCGCGTTGGTCTCCCCACCCCCCCACCTGCGAATGGTACGCCCACCACCGCCGTTGCTCCTGAGCCTACGCCCACCGCGGCACCAGGGTGTGCTGTGCCAGTAGGGGAGGGCATGGGGCAGGTTCCCAGACCCCTTGTCACCCAGGCGCCATTGGCATCAGGCCGTTGCTCCCTGGCATGGTTGGTACCGCAGGCCGCTAAGGAAGGGATATGGAGGCGGGAGTACATAGACATACTAACACTACTGATGCACGGGTCGGCGGGGGTGGACACAAGAAAGATGGGGCGTAAGGAAGAGGAAAGAGTCAGATATCAGCGATGGCCTGACAAGACAATTGAGAACTGGACGTCAGCATTTAACATATTGGCGGCGGTAGTAGTGCAGAAATTTCCTGAACAGAGCGAGGCCCTTATGCAATATGCCAGCACGATCCAAGAAGAGGCGAGGCTCTCTGGGGGGTTGGGCTGGTTCTATTACGACCAGGACTTCCGGAAAAGAATGGCCATATGCCCGGACCTGGGGTGGGATCAGAAGGAGATTCAACTTTGGGTAGAACACATGTGCCGACCCACACGGGATAGGAAGGATCAGGCATATAAGGGGCAAGGGGAGTCAGACGACAGGAAAAAGGACCAGTTTCCCAGGCGCCCCTTCAAGCAGTCTTTTCGTGGGGGCAGGGGGCGGGGGCAGAGGCAGGGCTCCAAGCGCTTCAATTCAGGTACAATGCCGGCTTTATAACGGGGGCAACTGCACTTGGGGAAGGTCATGCAAATTCGCACACAGCTGCAGCAAGTGCGGCGCACAACACCCTGCGACTGCCTGCACCCCCAGTCAGGGCGCGCCACAGCCTTCCACACCCAACAGGACAGACACACAACGCCAATGAAACCACAAGGGACGGACCTCCCCCCTCGCCAGGCCCCCCCACCACTACCACCACCCCTTGCGCTCCTGGGCAAACTGCACAGCGCCCCAGGCCCGCGAAGGGCCCTTCCCCCATCATCCTGGAAAATTTCATCCCACTCATTAGGCGCTATCCATTGGTGCAGGACAGGGCCCTACTGGCGGGTGGGTTCCTTGATGGCTTTAGGATCCCCTACAAGGGACCGTTGGAGTCCAGGGATGCACGGAACCTGAAGTCAGCCAGGGATATGCCCGGGGTGGTGGACCAAAAGATACGGAAGGAGTTGTCAGCAGGGAGGGTGGCGGGGCCGTTCAGCAGCCCTCCCCTGGATCATTTCTTGGTTTCACCGCTGGGGGTGGTACCGAAAAAACTGCAGGGTGCCTATTGCTTGATCCACCACCTATCGTACCCCGAGGGGAATTCTGTGAACCACTGGCTGGACGAGGGGATTTGTTCTGTGGCATACTGCTCCCTGGACATGGCCATTGACATGGTCCGGAGAGTAGGGAAGGGGGCGTGGCTGGCGAAGGCGGACATTGAGTCCGCATTCCGCCTGCTGCCGGTGCATCCAGCCAGCCAGCATCTGCTAGGTTTCAAGTGGGCGGGGCAGTTCTTCTATGATTGCTGCATGCCAATGGGTTGCGCAGTCTCCTGCGCCTAATTCGAAGCCTTCAGCTCGTTCCTCCAGTGGGCCTTGGGGGACCTTCACGGGATCACGCAGGTGACCCACTACCTGGATGACTTCTTGTTCTTTGGCCCGGCTGGGACAGACGAGTGTGCGGTAGGGCTGAGACGCTTTGAGGAGCTGGCAGAGTTTCTAGGAGTTCCCCTTGCCCCAGGTAAGACCGAGGGGCCGGCACAAGTCTTGACGTTTTTGGGTGTGGAGCTAGACACGGTGAAAGGTGAATCGAAGCTTCCCGCTGAGAAGGTTCAGGGCTTGTTGCAGGACATCCAGGCGCTGCTGGGCAAGGATAAAGCGACCCTAGGGGCTGTCCAGAGCTTGGTGGGCAAGTTGAACTTTGCAGCCAGGGTGATTCCAGCGGGCAGGGTATTCTCAAGGAGGTTGGCAGGGGCCACAGCAAATGTAATACAGAAGCACCATTTTGTACGATTGACCGCCGGCTTGAAGGCGGATCTAGCAATGTGGGCAGAATTCCTCATTGGTTTCAATGGGACTGTGATTTGGAGGGCCCCGTGGATAGCCAGCCAGGAGCTTTGCTTGTTCTCTGATGCGTCTGGTAGGGAAGGTTTTGGCGTGATCCTGGGCGAAGAGTGGTGCGCTAAGAGGTGGCCTAATGCATGGCGTAAAAAGAAGGTGACAAAGAACATTGCAGTGTTGGAACTCTTTCCTATTCTTGTAGCGCTGCACCTATGGCGGGCCACTCTAAGCAACATGAAGGTAGTCTTCTGGTCAGACAATATGTCGGTGGTGCACGCCATCAACGGCCTTACTGCCTCGTGCCCGCTAGTCCTAAGTCTGCTGAGGGAGTTAGTGAAAGAGGGGCTGCGCAGCAACATTGAGTTTAGGGCGCGGCACATCGCGGGTGTACGGAATGTGGCAGCTGACGCTCTTTCTCGCTTTCAGTGGCTCCGGTTTCGAGAGGCCTGGCCGCGGGCAAGGGCGGAGATGACACCATTCCCAGACCACCTTTGGCGCCTGCTTCAGTGGGGGAAAGACTGAGGAGGATGGGGGAGAGGTCCCTGGCGCCGGCGATGCGGAGGAAGTACGGCTCCCAGTTAGCGACGTTCAGAGCAGTAGTGGAGGCGCAGGGTGGTCTAGCCTTGGGGAGCGAGGATCAGGTAGAGACCTTTGTGGTGTGGGCCAAGGAGAACGGCAAATCCCACTCATGGACATGTGGTCATCTGGCAGCTGTGCGCCATGACGCCAAGCTAGAAGGGGGTGTCGACCCAACGGGGTCTTCCAAGATTAGGGCGGCCCTGAAGGGCTGGGCCAGGGAGGAGGTTAGACAACCGGACACCAGGGCACCCATTGAATTCAGGGACCTACAGCACATCCTGGACACTGTACCCCTGATTACTTTCTCCCCGTTCGAAGCAAGGCTCTTTTCAACGGCATTCTGCCGGGCATTTTTTGGCGCCTTTAGGGTTAGCGAGCTGGTGGCGAAATCGAAGGTTGACCTGTCTGGCACAGCGCTGGGTATCGCAGATGTGGCCCTTAATGTATCCCTGGAGCTCCGCATTCGCAAATCCAAGACAGACCAGGCGGGGAGGGGAAAGACAGTTGTTCTACAAGCCTTGGGGGACAACAGGTACTGCCCGGTCCACACGGTCAGGGAATACCTGGCCCTACGCCCAGCGGCCCGGGCCCCTTCCTGATTCATGCGGATGGGTCCCCCCTCACCAGGTTTCAGTTTGATCGCATTCTGGGTGCCACCCTTGACAAGGGGGGCTTATCAGGGAGTGGGCGCAGATTCTCCTCGCACTCCTTCCGAATTGGCGCTGCCACCTCAGCGGCCAAAGCCGGTCTGGGCCCAGAGAGTGTGAAGGGGGTGGGGCGCTGGGAGTCCGATTGTTTTAAGAGATATGTTCGACCTTGATGCTGCATGTGCATTTCTGAGTTTTCCCACTCTTGTTTTCCTTTTCGGATGAACATATCTAAGTGTCTTTAAACTGTGTTCTACAACGGGTATCCCCCCGCGTAATTTGGTGTGCAAATAAAGATACAACTACCTAAAGGCTGCTTCATCGTTTCATTGACAGGTCACCAGGTTTGGTTGATGGGACACTCCTACATCACGAGGTTGGAACGCTGGGCAGCACACAGGAACTGGTCGCAGAGTTTTGTTAACACACAGTACGTGTGGTTGGGCTCCCCGGGGATGAAATGGAATGAAGCACGGGGCTCAATTGAAAAGCATTTGGCAGCTGGGGGGGTACAGCCCTCGGTCATCATCTTACACCTTGGGGGAAATGACCTTGTTTCCAGGGGAAGGAGGGCCCTGCTCATGTCCATGCAAACTGACCTGCCAGCCATTAGCCAGGTTGGGGGGTCATGCGAAGTGTGGTGGTCGGAGATTGTCCCCCGCAGGATTTGGAGGGGGGCCAGGTCTCCGGCAGCAGTAGAGCGGTCACGCAAAAGGGTCAATAGGTCCATGCAAAAATGTATGGAGCGCAGGGGCATGGGCTTCATCAGACATGCATTTATCCAAGAGAAGGTGGAGGGGTACTACGAGCCGGATGGGGTCCACCTGTCCAGGGTAGGGATGGACATGTTCCTGCTGGACGTGCAAGAGGCGCTAGCAAGGGCAGAGCATCAGTAGCAGCTATGGAGGAAGGGGGGCTCTGGCAGCGACGGTAGCCTCCCCAGAGCTGTGGCGGAGTTACAGGGCTATCTGGAGGCAGAAGGGTACAGTAAGGGTACCTCTGCGACAGGCGGTACAGTAAGGGTACCCCTGTCCGGCACAGTAAGGGTGCCCGAGCCAAGGTCCGGAAGCAGAAGGGGGTTCTGGGAAGACCGCGACGGCGCCCCGTTAGTCCTTCGGGCGGTTGGGGGGCCTGACCAACCGGGGGTGTGCCACAACACGCTCCGCCCCGGTCAAAAGGGGCGGGAGTAGGAGACAGATCACGTGACCCAGTGGATGATCTGAAAATAAACATGTGCCGCACTGCCGGGCATCGACCCACCGTGCGTGCTGGCTCACCAGGCGGGCGGAGCAGCGAGGGGCTGCTTGCCCTGGATCGCCCGTAAGATAACCCATTTTTCGTCATACTTATGTTGTATGAAATAAACCTGCAGCAGTTCTTCACCCACAATGAAAGTGTCAGTGTAATCCTTGGGTGACGTCTGTGCATGCGTGTTGAGTGGAGCGGATGACGGTGTGGTCACTATGCCGCTGCCCGCGTCCCACGCAGAGGGACATCAGCAGGGCAGCCTTCTAGTGGCCGCCCGTCGCAGCCTTCCCCCCCCCCTGCTCCGCCTCGCTAGCGAGGCCGCGCCCCTGGGAGGGGAGCTCCCAATGAGTTTGCCTTTAGGAGGCGTGCCGATAGGGGGGGGCGAGGCTAGACCCCCCTACTTAGGCGTCTCTCTCTCCCAGTTCCTCCTCTGCTTCCTGCGCGCCGCTCCTACCTGGCCACGCGTATTCCCACCCTTTCCGCTTACCCTGCGCGGCGGAGACAGCGCGTTATTGGAATGTTTTTAATGTTTTTCTTTGCGTTGCAGGCGGAGTTACAGGGCGATCTGGAGGCAGAAGGGTACAGTAAGGGTACCTCTGCGACAGGCGGTACAGTAAGGGTACCCCTGTCCGGCACAGTAAGGGTGCCCGAGCCAAGGTCCGGGAGCCGAAGGGGGTTCTGGGAAGACCGCGACGGCGCCCCGTTAGTCCTTCGGGCGGTTGAGGGGCCTGACCAACCGGGGGTGTGCCACAACACGCTCCGCCCCGGTCAAAAGGGGCGGGAGTAGGAGACAGATCACGTGACCCAGTGGATGATCTGAAAATAAACATGTGCCGCACTGCCGGGCATCGACCCACCGTGCGTGCTGGCTCACCAGGCGGGCGGAGCAGCGAGGGGCTGCTTGCCCTGGATCGCCCGTAAGATAACCCATTTTTCGTCATACTTATGTTGTATGAAATAAACCTGCAGCAGTTCTTCACCCACAATGAAAGTGTCAGTGTAATCCTTGGGTGACGTCTGTGCATGCGTGTTGAGTGGAGCGGATGACGGTGTGGTCACTATGCAGTGGACCTCGTTGGAGTCGTCCGTCACACTCACGGTAAGGTTCATTCAGCGGCCGCCAGGAAGACAGTACTCACAGGGACAGTCACCTGTTTGTGTAATTTGTGTTGGGGCAGCGCGTCAGAAAGGTATTATGTAAATGCATGTTATTTGGGTTCCATAGCTTGAGGCGTGCGTTTTGGAAAACTTTGTATTTTGAAGTCCATTAGATTGAGCCGACACTCTGTGGAGCAATGGAAATTGTGTCAGTGAGTGCACTTTGTCGAAAAACGGAAAGCTGTCTTTCTCCTGGTTTGTAAATCATGACAGATTAATTGGTGACGTGGAGACCTGTTTGCAAAGGTCGGTGTCAATTGTGGTGCACTTTACGGCTACTATAAAGCAGCTGTTCACTTCTCCGCATGTTAGCATGTTTTCGCAATATCATTTTTTCGCCGCTTTCCTGCACACGATGTTGCTGTTTTTCGAGCATGTCTTTGTAAAAAAAGCTTTGTTTCTAACCCCACTGCTCATCAAGCCAAACACAGTGTTGTACAAATCACGATAAATAAGTGGTAACAACTTTAAAATATGTATGTTTCAAAGAATGAATGTATATAATATAAACTTTAGTTGTACACACTGCTAGAGATAATATGCTGTTGAACTTGAAAGGCACTCTGGGCCTTCACGAAAGTGCATTGTAGCTTATGTATAGCACAGGATATCTGTCACCCTCAGCCTGTGCCACTGCCCGGGCGGGCCCCTAGTAATTGTTGTTGTCGCCTGACATCACTAGAACTCTCCTTCAACACATGCTCTGAGTCCGGGACTCGGAGAGGCTGAGCAGGTGGTGTTTAGGACCGGCTCGCTGCTCACATTAGCCGAGCAGTGCCACTATGACCGTTCTGCATAGAGATCTCCTCACCACCAGCGTTGTGACTGGGGACAGACTGGCTTGGCTACTGTACAGCAGCAGACAGAAGGTATTATTAAATTAAGGCTACCACAGTAATGTCACACTGATGAGGGGTTAAATATACCTGTTGAAAGCATTTGACTGTACCAATGATAGATTGCATATTCCCAAAGCTACGATCCATTTGCCAGGGCGCTAGGTTAGTTCCCTTAGACTTCAGGTGATTTGCAGCAAGTTTAAGATTTTCTTAGAGTTTCTTGTTGCTCAAATGGGTGTCATTTCTGATATTTATATATGTTTCCCTCGTCTTTACTGCTTGATTTTGCTCGCGAAAAAGTGTCACTCATAGTGGTTGAAATGTCACTCAATTACACTGACTTTATGAAAATGTCACACATAGCAATCTGAAACCTTGGCAGCTATGAAGCAGCTCTGAGACAAGACCGCGCCAGCCACCCGCATACCAGTGAGGCCCCAAGGAGCCAAATTACCACTAAAACTTCCAGCGTCGCTCTAGTAGTAGGACGTGACGTCCCCTGCAGCGCACCGGCCAATTGTATCAAACAACCTGACTGGGCCCAGCCCAAAGTCAGGTTGTCTGAATCAGAGCTGCATGGCGCCGCAGAATAATCACATAAAGATACATTGTAGCACGGTGAGACTGCAAGCGGCGCCTTAGCTCCGCTTGGAGCCCACAAGCCTATGGGAGCATTTGTCACAGGGCACTAGGCAGGGTGCTGCCACCTACCACACACAGTGCCTTCCATAGCGCTTCACAGTGACAGCTGACATATCTGCAGAAATGCGTGACAATCCATTTCAGTGCGGTGATGCGGAGCACCACACTGAAATGCGTTAAGCGTTAGCATCACGCCTGATGCGTGATACTTGGCAGGATTGCACATTGCTAATTTTACTCGCTTCCTCAATGGCTTGTAGCATCCTTGCTACACTACTGTGTCTGGAGTCAGGGCCTCACTTCTGGTGGGTGGTTGTGGCGAGGTCTGTGTGCACCACAGTGGATGCAAGGATGGGCTAGAATATCACTAGCAGCCCGGGCAGGATTTGGTTGGGCACCAGTTCTGGAACTTATCATATCTTTAGTCATTCTTCAAGCAAACCAGGAGGTGTGGTTGACTCTAAGGGTTGGGAGAGGGAGGGTTATTGATAAGATGAAGGGGCATTTTCAAAACACCATAATCCGCAACGAAGCGCCCCTGGAAGCTCTGATTCAGACATTTAGCTGGGAAGGGTAGTGCTCGTGAGTGTAACACAAGATTATCACAATAAACATCGATTTCCAGTCAGATGTTACTCTAATTCTTTATTAAACGTGAGAGTAAAAAACACACAGCTAACCACTAGTCCATATGGTACCAGAGTTGGGACCCAACAAAGCTCAAACATAGCTCCTAGAAATGTGCTATTCGGCGCAGCATCACCTATAAAGGCCAATATAAAAATTCAGTCTTTGGTGGATGAGTTAGGTACTCGTTCTCATCTGCCTGGAAGGTGCCACCCCAGCAGATTCTAAGAGGTCCAGTGTTCCTGTACTTGCATTTAAGGGGTGTATGAATAAAAGTGCTAGTTTTACCAGGTGCAGTTCCACCCCCAGTGCAGCCACATATGGGTACACTGTTTAACCTGCTGATAGATGGTTGAAACTGTCAGAGCAGGAGGGCCAACTATCGGGGATTCACATGCATATTATACATTAGTTTCCGTTCCTGGGCCACTAACTCGTAATGTCTTTTAGCCCTGTCCAGTCCCTCGCAATTGCCTTTACTTAAAAGAAATGAAAGAAGGTGAGCTAAGATAGTGAAGTGGAAAGGCGGAGTCTGAAACCAATACCACCCCCACCACTCCCACACACAGTTCGAAATGCTTTTTTTTTTAGGGTCGAGCCTGGGCAGCGCATGCACTGCTCTGCGAGGCATGCTGTAGAGTATGGAGTTGAAGCTCTGCCCATATTTTTCATTGGCTTTAGTCAATGTCCTTCGTAAATTCTGGTTTCTGATTCGTTAATAGGCTTGTTAGTCCCTCCTTAGTACTGCCTTGTCTTAATGTGTAACCTCTCACGAGGACCGGCCCTTTTACTTCTGTTGTTACACAGTTTGTCTTATTTGGTCTGCAAGCACTATTTTCCTCAATGAGTTTCTCCTTCTGCAGGCACAACATGATTTCCTGCAACATTCAGTGTGCCATGCGTGCTTTCACTTTCCAAGCAGCCCGTACAATGGCGGCCGCTTCTTTGAGATGAAATAGGTCTTGCATTTACAAGAGTTTCAGCTATTGGCATTGCAAATGACAATGCCTTTTATTTATGTATTAATTATCAAAACAGATAAATAAGTCAATGTCATTTACAATGCCAATAGCTTAAACTCTTGCAAATGGAAGACCATTCGCATTGCAAATGCTTGTTTTAAGTTTGGGTCATGCCACCAGTAGTCTCACGCAAAAGTGCTGACTGTCAATGAACTAGATTTATGCACATTCGGCACATATCACTGGCACCTAGCGCCATGTCAGAAAAGCGCTCATCCAGCACCTTTCAAACAAACCCTTAAACACAAAGCCGCAAAGCAATTCTTAGTATTATGGAACACCTCCTGCTTCCTTCAGGGCCACTTAACTCAGGCTAGACCCTTTGCAGCAAGGGGCTCGTTTAGTTATCACTCACAAGACTTAGAACTTACCCTTATCCCAGCTAAACAACCCATTCTTTGAAGCAGAAGCTTCGCTAACCCTCATACGGTGGCTTGGGCCCCGCCACTGATGGGGGCACAACACAGGCCCCCGCAGCCCCCGCGGCACAGGGGTCCCCAAGCTCCAGGGGCCCCCTCACTTACTTCATCATGAATTGAATGGTGCACGGTGCGCAGTGCGCACGCCACCTTTAATAAATGAAATGTTGCGCAAGGCATGCATGCCTGGGCCCCCGCCGGGAGACGGGCCTCAGAAGCTAATCTCTAATTAAATGGTGCATGCGCAGAGGCTTGCCCCGGTCTGCATGAATTAAATGGTGTACAACAACAACTGCTGCACACGCTGCAGAGCCAAGGAGAGGTGGGCAGACTCTGGTTGGGCTCCATTGCAGCAGGGCAGGTGGGCAGTGGCTGCGTTCGCTGCAGAGCCAAGGAGAGGTGGACATCCTCTGGGTGGGCTCCATTGCAGCAAGGCAGGTGGGCAGTGTCTGTGCTGGGTGCAGAGCCCCAGGGGAGGTGGGCAGTACCTGTGCTGGGTGCAGAGCCCCAGAGGAGGTGGGCAGTGTCTGTGCTGGGTGCAGAGCCTCAGGTGAGGTGCACAGTGTCTGTGCTGGGTGGAGAGCCTCAGGGGAGGTGCGCAGTGTTTGTGCTGGGTGCAGTGCCTCAGGGAAGGTGGCCAGTGTCTGTGTTGCCTGCAGAGCCCCAGGGGAGATGGGCAGTGTCTGTGCTGGGTGTAGAGCCCCAGGGGAGTTGGGCAGTGTCTGTGCTGGGTGCAGAGCCCCAGGGGAGTTGGGCAGTGTCTGTGCTGGGTGCAGAGCCCCAGGGAAGGTGGGCAGTGTCTGTTCTGGGTGCAGAGCCCCAGGGGAGATGGGCAGTGTCTGTGTTGGGTGCAGAGCCCATGGGGAGGTGGGCAGTGTCTGTGTTGCCTGCAGAGCCCCAGGGGAGGTGGGTAGTACACAATACTAAGCACAGATTTTTAGCGTAGGTGTTTTTAGCCGTAATTACATCGAACACACACTTTGGAGAGACCCCCTATATTTTACATCCCACTTAAAGCCCCAGAAACAAAACCATGTCGCTGTCACCTCATGGCCTGGCACTGTGCATCATGTATGACTCATGACAACTTTCCAGATTGCCTATGTGCAGAGGCATAGTGAACCCTTCCCCACCGAACCCCGCCCCTTGCTTTAGGAACTAACCACTAGTCCATATGGTACCAGAGTTGGGACCCAACAAAGCTCAAACATAGCTCCTAGAAATGTGCTATTCGGCGCAGCATCACCTATAAAGGCCAATATAAAAATTCAGTCTTTGGTGGATGAGTTAGGTACTCGTTCTCATCTGCCTGGAAGGTGCCACCCCAGCAGATTCTAAGAGGTCCAGTGTTCCTGTACTTGCATTTAAGGGGTGTATGAATAAAAGGGCTAGTTTTACCAGGTGCAGTTCCACCCCCAGTGCAGCCACATATGGGTACACTGTTTAACCTGCTGATAGATGGTTGAAACTGTCAGAGCAGGAGGGCCAACTATCGGGGATTCACATGCATATTATACATTAGTTTCCGTTCCTGGGCCACTAACTCGTAATGTCTTTTAGCCCTATCCAGTCCCTCGCAATTGCCTTTACTTAAAAGAAATGAAAGAAGGTGAGCTAAGATAGTGAAGTGGAAAGGCGGAGTCTGAAACCAATACCACCCCCACCACTCCCACACACAGTTCGAAATGCTTTTTTTTTAGGGTCGAGCCTGGGCAGCGCATGCACTGCTCTGCGAGGCATGCTGTAGAGTATGGAGTTGAAGCTCTGCCCATATTTTTCATTGGCTTTAGTCAATGTCCTTCGTAAATTCTGGTTTCTGATTCGTTAATAGGCTTGTTAGTCCCTCCTTAGTACTGCCTTGTCTTAATGTGTAACCTCTCACGAGGACCGGCCCTTTTACTTCTGTTGTTACACAGTTTGTCTTATTTGGTCTGCAAGCACTATTTTCTTCAATGAGTTTCTCCTTCTGCAGGCACAACATGATTTCCTGCAACATTCAGTGTGCCATGCGTGCTTTCACTTTCCAAGCAGCCCGTACAATGGCGGCCGCTTCTTTGAGATGAAATAGGTCTTGCATTTACAAGAGTTTCAGCTATTGGCATTGCAAATGACAATGCATTTTATTTATGTATTAATTATCAAAACAGATAAATAAGTCAATGTCATTTACAATGCCAATAGCTTAAACTCTTGCAAATGGAAGACCATTCACATTGCAAATGCTTGTTTTAAGTTTGGGTCATGCCACCAGTAGTCTCACGCAAAAGTGCTGACTGTCAATGAACTAGATTTATGCACATTCGGCACATATCACTGGCACCTAGCGCCATGTCAGAAAAGCGCTCATCCAGCACCTTTCAAACAAACCCTTAAACACAAAGCCGCAAAGCAATTCTTAGTATTATGGAACACCTCCTGCTTCCTTCAGGGCCACTTAACTCAGGCTAGACCCTTTGCAGCAAGGGGCTCGTTTAGTTATCACTCACAAGACTTAGAACTTACCCTTATCCCAGCTAAACAACCCATTCTTTGAAGCAGAAGCTTCGCTAACCCTCATACGGTGGCTTGGGCCCCGCCACTGATGGGGGCACAACACAGGCCCCCGCAGCCCCCGCGGCACAGGGGTCCCCAAGCTCCAGGGGCCCCCTCACTTACTTCATCATGAATTGAATGGTGCACGGTGCGCAGTGCGCACGCCACCTTTAATAAATGAAATGTTGCGCAAGGCATGCATGCCTGGGCCCCCGCCGGGAGACGGGCCTCAGAAGCTAATCTCTAATTAAATGGTGCATGCGCAGAGGCTTGCCCCGGTCTGCATGAATTAAATGGTGTACAACAACAACTGCTGCACACGCTGCAGAGCCAAGGAGAGGTGGGCAGACTCTGGTTGGGCTCCATTGCAGCAGGGCAGGTGGGCAGTGGCTGCGTTCGCTGCAGAGCCAAGGAGAGGTGGACATCCTCTGGGTGGGCTCCATTGCAGCAAGGCAGGTGGGCAGTGTCTGTGCTGGGTGCAGAGCCCCAGGGGAGGTGGGCAGTACCTGTGCTGGGTGCAGAGCCTCAGGTGAGGTGCACAGTGTCTGTGCTGGGTGGAGAGCCTCAGGGGAGGTGCGCAGTGTTTGTGCTGGGTGCAGTGCCTCAGGGAAGGTGGCCAGTGTCTGTGTTGCCTGCAGAGCCCCAGGGGAGATGGGCAGTGTCTGTGCTGGGTGTAGAGCCCCAGGGGAGTTGGGCAGTGTCTGTGCTGGGTGCAGAGCCCCAGGGGAGTTGGGCAGTGTCTGTGCTGGGTGCAGAGCCCCAGGGAAGGTGGGCAGTGTCTGTTCTGGGTGCAGAGCCCCAGGGGAGATGGGCAGTGTCTGTGTTGGGTGCAGAGCCCATGGGGAGGTGGGCAGTGTCTGTGTTGCCTGCAGAGCCCCAGGGGAGGTGGGTAGTACACAATACTAAGCACAGATTTTTAGCGTAGGTGTTTTTAGCCGTAATTACATCGAACACACACTTTGGAGAGACCCCCTATATTTTACATCCCACTTAAAGCCCCAGAAACAAAACCATGTCGCTGTCACCTCATGGCCTGGCACTGTGCATCATGTATGACTCATGACAACTTTCCAGATTGCCTATGTGCAGAGGCATAGTGAACCCTTCCCCACCGAACCCCGCCCCTTGCTTTAGGAACTACGGCGAAGTCCTTGATGGGTTTCTTCTGTCTGCAAATCTGCAGACAAAGGCTCAGCTCATAATTAATATGAAAAGGTGGGCAAGTGAGTAGGTGAAGGGATGGGTGGGTGGCTGGATGGATTAGTGAATGGGTGAATGGATGAATGAAAGGTTGAATAGATGAATGAAAGGTTGAATAGATGGATAATGAGAGGATGGATGGATGGATGGATGGATGAGTGAGTGGAAGGATGGATGAGAGAAAAGGTAAATAGGTGGATGTATGGGTAGATGGATGGATGAGTGAAAGGATGTATGGATGAGTGAAAGGGTGGATGATGAGTGGGTGGATGGATGAGTGAAATTATGGATTGATGAATTGATAAGTGAAAGGGTGGATGGATGAGTGAAAGGGTGGATGTAAGGATGGATGAGTGAGTGAAAGGGAGGGTAGATGGACAAAAGGATAGATAGATGAGTGAAGGAGTGAAAGGATAGATGGATGAGTGATAGGGTAAATGGATGGATTAATGAGTGGATGAGTAGATGGGTGGGTGGGTGGATGTGAGGGTGGAAGGAAGGATGGCTCAGTGAAAGGGTCGATGGAGAGAGAAAGGGAGGATGGATGGATGACAAAGGGTGAATGGGTGGAAGGATGAGACTGGGTGGATGTATGAGTAAGTGAAAGGGTGGCTGGATGGGTGAAAGGGTAAATGGCTGGATGGATGCGTGAATGGATGAATGGGTGGAAGAGTGGATAGATGAGTGTACAGATGGATTGGGTGAAAGGATGGATGGATGGATAATGGATGGATGAGTGAAAGGGTGGATGGCGGGAGGGATGGATGAGTGAAATGATAGAAGGAAGGATACATGATGGATAGGTTTGGAAATGGTTGAATATGTTTGGCTATGGATGGGCTTACTTATATACTATTGCATGACCTCCTCTGGTGTGTCTGTAAAACTTACCTTTTGTTCCGAAGTTATGTCCTGAATTTTGACCTTGTTTCCTGAATTTTGACCCGTGGTAGGTGGTCGGCTGAGGCCGCCGGTGGGGGGCCCCCCTCCATGTGCTTTGCCGGGGGGCCCCCTCAAGTTTCGTTACGCCACTGCATAGGGATACAGGACGAAACACTATCAGGTCAGTTATATATGACATACCAAGCTCCTCATGTATTGTGAAAGAGGGGGTACCTTGAGGAACGGATAGAAGTCGTCTCAGAAACTTATTTTCCACGATTTGAAGGTCCACAGTCTTAGTATACCCCCAAATTTCACTGCCATATATTGCCTTGGAGAGACACTTAGGGGGTCATTACGATGGCGGGCAGAAAACCACTCCGACCGCCGTGGTTGCGGAAAAAATAGTCTGCATGTTGCGCGGCAAAACCGGCCGTCACATTATGATGAAATGATTGAAAAATCCAACTGTGGCGGTCAGATTCCAGAAAAATCCACCGCCACGGCGGGAAAACCAGGAAATCAGACCACGGCAGACAGAAATGCTGCGGAAAGCACCATAAACGCCGATCTACAAGCGGAATGACCGCAAGTGAAATAATGATGAGATGGCGGAGCAAGCCGAACGATTTGTCTTTTACGACCGCGGTGGTCTTGTGAAAAAATGAATGGCAGAGCTGGCGGAAGGATCATTGCGTTCAGACTGCTGCGATTGCGCTGAAAGAAGAATGGCGGTCGAATGCAACCACACAGCAAGGCCACCAAGTGTGGTTTTCCGCTGACTCAACATTTGACACAACCCAATGACACACCCCCATGGCATTTAAAAAATACAAATCCCAGGTCAACACAGAGAACACACCTGACATGAATACCCCATTTGGACACACCCACATAGCTGAGTATAAACCCAACCTCTTCCCTGGCCAGCATTCTTTGCACAACTCCAGAAGTGAAGGGCCAAACACCACAGCAGAAAGGAGAGGCAAATCATCACACATCACATCATTACAACCACACGCACACACAACACCAACACACACCTCACACATCACCACCACCACCTTCCCACCTGCACTTGTAATCCATTTGCACATCACACACCATGGCACAGAAAAAATGCCAAAATTCACAGACAATAAGTTGTCAGTGATGGTAGATGAGATAATCAGAGTAGAACCACATTTGTTTGGAAGCATGGTCCAACAGACACTACTAGTCAGAAAAAATCAAATGTGGGAAAGGATAGTCAACAAAGTCAATGCAGTAGGGACCACCCTGCGAACACTGCGTGACATCAAGAAGAAGTGGCATGACCTCAAGACTAGGGTGAAATACCGTGCCAACAGGAACCATGAGGCGGCCCAGAGGACTGGCCCTCCCATTCCACCACTAACATTCACTGAA
This sequence comes from Triturus cristatus, assembly GCF_964204655.1. Classification (NCBI taxonomy): domain Eukaryota; kingdom Metazoa; phylum Chordata; class Amphibia; order Caudata; family Salamandridae; genus Triturus; species Triturus cristatus. The sequence goes on along the minus strand of NC_140584.1, from coordinate 824,397,814 downwards.
TGGGAGGAGAAGGTGCATGCCATACTGCATCCAGAGAGTCTCACAAGAATACCCGGGGGAGTGGAGGCTGAGTACCAACAAATGTCTCCCATCACACTGCCATGTACTGTCTTGCAAAACTAGAAAGCTACACTTTCAAGACCTAAATGCACTTATGTACAACACACTCTTCCCAACACATGTCTCACATATCTACCATTTCCTTCCTCTGATTCACCACAAATGTAGCTAGCAATATTTCCATGGGGGAATGTGTACAGGTAGCCAGCACTCCAACTCCCATCAGGCACACTTGTCTCACAGCTGAGCAGGATGGAACACTCCCCCCACCCAGAACCATGTGGCAGCCATTTCATTGCTCTTCTCAAACTTACAGGTAGGTAGCCTTCTCATGCTATATTGTCCCACCCTTGAGCAGGAAGGAACACTCCCCTCACCCTGAACCATGTGGCAGCCATTTTATTGCTCTCCTCAAACCTACAGGTAGGTAGCCTTCTCGTTCTCTCTTGTCTCACCAGTGCTTAATTTGTAAAATATGAAGTGCAGGTGCTCAAATGTTTTTGGGAGGCCACACCTACTTTTCTTCGGCTCCACTCATTTCCTCCACTGGCTCCATCCATTCTATTAGCTCCTCCCACATCCTCAACTGGCACTGCTAAAAGTCAGATGTAATACTCAATCGATCTGAATTTCAGCAAGGGAGCCTTTCTCACAGTAAGGTTTTGAGAGGAGGTTCCCCTGCCCTGTGAACATTTTGAAAAAGATTAAACCAAAAGTGCATTTAATGCAAGATTAAGTAAAGCATGTGAAATCTAAGCAGAAACAACACGGTTACCTTAACGATCTCTCACTCACTATTCAGAAATCAGTAAGCGGTTTTACCTGAAAACTTAAGAAGATGACTACAGGGCCCTGAAGGGAACCGTTTCACTGTCCATTGCTTATATCCTTGCAAAACATGAGCAGTATGGTTTAAAAAGACCACATCCATAAACACAGAGCCATTGTACACATTGTGTTTTCCAATATACCCATCAACCAGGTATTGCAGTACCTCCAGGAATGGTACACTTTCCCACCTAGGGACAACAATGCTGTTCACAGAAAGTCGAAAGTAGCGCTTCAATGCAAGTCTGTAAAGTGAGGCTGAAGTTTTTGGATGTGAATAAAACCAATCTGGCCATTTTGCAATCCTCTGTCTTGCTTTATTTAGTTATGTATTTATTTTTCATATTTAAAACCTTTTATTTCTCTCCCTCCCGAGGCTGCACTTTGGAATAGAAAAATGTTAGAAAAAGGGCATTTCCCGCAAGAGTGTTTTTCTTTTTTGGATCCATTTCACAGGGAAGCAACTAAATGAAAGAAGGAAAAAAAGGTTGTGAACCCTGTTTTCAAGTCACGGTTTTCAGTAAGTGAGGAGCAAGACAGAAAGAGAGGGAATATTAGGAAGAGGGGGGGGCAGCTGCCAGCAAAGAAGAGGACATTGTCAGTGTCTTCTCTGGGCAGTAACGAAGAGAAAGAGTCCTTTTCCTTCTCTGCCCTCCCCGAACGTCCACAAAAGCAAGCCGAGCCTTATCTGAAGGCCTTTACTATTTCTGCCGTACTGGGACACAGTTTTGAAAAGAAAAAGTAGGGGACCAGAATCCTTTTAATAAAAGAAGTAGGGGCACGGTGTGCCCTTCCAATCCCGCCCACTTCGGCCACTGTGTGGAAGCCATCAGCAAGCATAAAAAGTTCTGCAAAGCAAATAAGGCACCCGGCTGGAAGCACTCTTCTCCCCACACCAAAGCCCAAAAAAGGGCTGCATGAAGTTCCATCATCTATAAATATAGGTGAGCTGAGTATGAACTCTTCCTCATGAAAACACTTCCCTCCATCCATCAACTTTCATTTGTTTTTTTGTCATCCTTTATCCCTCCATTTGTCCAGGCGTCCAGCACCCAGTTGGCCTGCATGTTCACTGGAGCCAGAAAAACCTAACAATGGACTGAGTGATCCAAGTCTGTGCTGTCGGCTCGCTCACCTTTTGATTCCATGGAGCAGACAGCAGCCTGCCCACTTTAACAAAGTGCTATCCTATGGGATACGGAGCTGCTCATCCGAAGTTACTAGATTTTAGCTGCAGGATTGCAGATCTCCATTTTACAGCACAGAGTTCAACGTCTAGGAGTGATCAGACACATGCTGAAAACATTTGGCTATGGTGTTGAATCCTTTTACCGGTTTAGGTTTTACCATTTTTAAGTCATTGCATCATGTTTCAGGAGTGTTCACAATCATTTAGTATACAGGCCAAGTGAGAGACCACCAGAAAGTTAAACCAAACCAAACTGCGGGGCGCTAGTTGGCGCCGCGCAAGGTGGCCGCACGGACGTGAGGCTCCTGCCACCCGGCGCCTAAAATCCGCCAAAGATCCTGCCCACAAGCACCGCTGAGAGCTGCCCACGATCGTGCCTACGGCCTGGCACGCTGAGGGCGGCTGACAGTAATTTTGGACGGCTGGGGAACTCCCGCGGCGGGGAAACGGCTGCGGGAGCAGCGGCGCCGCGCACAGGAGATCACAAGCAGAGCTGAGCCCGGCAGGCGGACCAACGCGAGGCCACGGCTGCACTCGAGGTGGCGAGGCCTCAGGGCCTAGAACCGGTGGAAGGTGGCGGTGCTGGTCTGGCTTTACCCGGCGATCTCATCAGGTGAGCGGAGGTGTTCTGGCCGGGACTGCCCTGGGAAAAAGAGGTCCGCGAGGGAGGAAGGAGACACTGAGAGCTCCCTTCGGGGCCTGCTCTGGAGCTGCCCGACCGGTTTGCCAGGAGACGGGCGGCGGAGGCGGCGGGGCGAGGCTCCACGGCTGGCTGCTGAAGACGTGGGGGAGCGGACTTTTGGGGGTGCCGCGGCGCCCCCTGGACCTTCGCTCCTCCCCCCCATCCTGCTTGCTATCTGGAGGTTTGTGATCGCCCTGGGGGGGCTACGCGGGACGCGGCGGCCCATAGCGCTGCGAAAGGCTGCATAGACGAATGTGACCTGCCTGCCGGCACAACACACATCGGAGGCGACTGCGGAGCGAGGGAGGGCGCGGCCCGGCTGGACGGGGCCCTGGGGTGGGCTCCCCTGATCGCTCTGGCCACGTAATCCAGAGATTAGCATTGTTGGATGTCCCCCGGCGGGAGGAGGTCAGGAGCGTGGTCTGTTGGAGGAGCTGGTCTGGGGCTCTAATACGCTGCCTGAGTGGAGGTGGGGGACTGCGAGCTGCCGCGCTCGACCCCACCGCACCTCGTGGGAGTAGGCCTGTGGAGGGTAACGTTGACCCCTGGGCAGCACTCACGATGGGGAAATCGGACGCCAAACAAGCCCGCCTCACGTTTGAGGCGAAAAAGATAACCCGCGCCCCGCGGCTTCGGAAGAATTGAGTTCTGCTGGGGGCCCAACTGAGAAGACGGGTGAACTGACCTCGATCCTTCAGGAGGTTAGGCAGGGATTTGCGACCATGGCTGACAAAATGGACGGCATGTCCACGCGCATGGATGCCATTGTGCACAAACTGGATAAACACGAGGATCGCCTATGGGAGGCGGAACGTCGCATTTCGGATGCCGAGTATACTTCCACCCAGGTCTCCACACACGTAGCGCAAATGGACAACCTATTGAAAATCATAGCTGCCAAGAACGAGGACTTAGAAGCGAGGAGCCGGCGAATCAATATCCGCGTTCTTGGCGTGCCGGAGACCACCAACACGGGACGAATGGAAGACTACATATAGAAGCTGCTGATATCTGCCATCGGTGCGGAGAACCTATCCCCGCACTTCATTGTGGAGCGTGCTCATCGTTCTCTGGGGCCGCGACCGCCGCCGGGGGGTACGCCTCGTCCCATCATCGCCAGGATTCTTAATTACAGGGACAGGGATGCTGTGCTCCGAGTGGCTAGAAGCAAACAACAACTCAACTATGAAGGTGTTACTTGTTCCGTCTATCCAGATTTCACGGCCGCGGTGCAGGAGGACAGACGTAAATTTATAGCAGTAAAGAATAAACTAAGACAGGCGCAGATAGACTATGCCTTGCTGTACCCGGCGCGGCTCAGGATCACCCATCAGGGCAAACAACGCTTGTTCACCAACCCGCAGCTGGTGGAGGAGTATCTCAAGTATCTCAAACGCGCTGGGGATGGCACTGGCTCGCCGGCTGCCTCGCGGCGCTCTACCTTGTCTGACTGATGTGTATCACTACCAGAAAAGCCCTGAGCGGGGGGCAGGGAGGAGACGAGTTGGACTAGAATAAAGGACTGCTGGTTAAACTTGAAATGGTAGATATGGGCGGTTCGGCGCTACAGCTCGACTTGAACAGAGCGCTTATGTGGGCCCGTTATGCAGGATGGCGCTGGGCACCCCCCCCACCCCCGGTCCTCTACAGGGTTCGGCTACTTCATCACCCATGGACTCTGGGGGCGGGGGTTTTCCGGACTGCCACCTAGGGTTTCCCCCCAGCGGGCAAACCCCTTTGGTTCTAGTTTGCATGTCAAGAAATGCATTCACGAAGTTGTGGTTTGAAGGGAAGGAGGGGGGAGGGAAACGTGATTCTGGCAAGTTGGGGCTGCTTCAGTGGGAGGGCATCAATGGGGTTCAACACAAGTTAGGGAGTACGCGACACAGCATTACGAGCTGAGAGACAGGCACGTAACAGATGAGGAGAGCACGTTCACGTCACGGGGCGCTAATCAAGAGTGGCCACTTTCGGCACCCTGCCCAAGAGCGAGGGAGGGAGCACTAATATTCTCATCAGCCCACCTCACATAGGGGACTTGAGCGTTGGGACATCCTCGTCACAACTAGGGATCATATCATGGTATTAGCTTACTTGGACCGGCATCAGATAGCTATGTTACAGGAAACACATATCAACCCCACAATCCCCAATGCGTTTGCTGCTAAATGGGCGGTGCATTGGCTGTTCTCCTCATACTCCTCCTATGCTCGGGGGGTGGCGATCCTAATTAAGAAACAGACGCCGTTTAATCTGGCGGGATATGTGGCGGACTCACAGGGCGCTTTGTTATTGCCTAGGGACGGTTAGGAGCGGACTCGGTTACATTGGCCTGCTGCTACGGCCCTAACTCAGACACACCTGATTTCTTCACCACACTCTGGGGTAAGGTAATGGACATAGGATCAACTCATATCATATCATATGAGGCGGAGACTTCAATGCGGTGATTAACCCTGCACTAGACAGATCTAACCCTACTAATCACTACTACAGCCGCACCCAAGGGGTGCTACAGGACATATTGAAGGAGGAGGGACTGGTAGACGCCTGGCGACACTTTCATCCCCAGGCCAAGGAAGGCACACATTTCACGGCGCATGCGGCCACGTGGGCAAGAATAGATTATATCCTCATTACCAGGGGGCTGGTGCCGACGCTAGGTGTGGCGTCACAGCCTGCTAGAACGCTCTCAGATCACTGTCCAGTGAGGATAACACTTTTACCACCAGGCTATGACAAACCCAGACCTAGGTGGCGATTGCAGCCAACAGCGCTGCTAGATTCAGTGTTTCAGCATGAGTTGAGGGAAGAGATAGGGGACTTCTTTCAACGGAATAGGGGCTCGGTGGATAGTGTGGAAACGATCTGGGAGGCCTTTAAGGTAACAATGAGGGGGTTCTGTATTTCCAAAAGTTTCGGAATGCTCAGGGATATACAGGGGACGTTAAGGACCCTGGAAACGAACCACAAAGCCTTAGAGCTCCGCATGGAACTGGGCTAGACGGGTAAGGTGCAGGCTGACTTTCGTGCACTTCTGTCAGAGTATGAGGAAACTGCTCAGTGCGAAGCTAAATTCCGGGGACTATACTGGGAGGCCCGTAAATATGGTGAGGGCGAGAGGCCGGGAAGGGCATTGGCGGAGGTGATCAGGCGACCATGCTTCACTAACTACGTTTTGGAGATTCAGGACACAGCGGCGCAGAGACACAGGGACACTGCACTCATACTAGATACGTTTACAACGCACTATACCAACCTTTACACCACACAGCGTAGTGGCTCGCTGGATCTTGAAGAGCTCCTGGGGGATGTTGCGTTAGGTTGGCTCTCTGATACACATCGTGGATTTCTCTGCTTACCGTTCGAACTCGACGAAATACGAGAGGCAATTATGAAAACGCAATCGGGCAAGGCGCCGGGCCTGGATGGCATCCCTATTGAATTCTATAAAACATACATAGACATAATGGCTCCGGTCCTCAAGGAAGTGTACGAAGAGTCGCAGGAGGCAGGGGCACTTCCCCTATCAATGCGTGAAGCACTCATAATCTCATTATTAAAGCCGGGCAAAGCTGGTGACTTATGCGACTCATATAGGCCGTTATCTCTTATTAACTGCGATATGAAAATCCTGGCAAAAGTCATTGCCAATAGAGTGTCGCTGCTACTGGGAAGGCTCATACTCCCCGACCAATCGGGATTTGTGCCGGGGCACGATACCTCTCACAACCTGCCTACCTTCTTCTCCCTTTTACAAAACGTGGCTCCGGAGCTACCATTGGCCGCGGTGTTCCTTGATGCTACGAAAGCATTCGACTCTGTGGAATGGGATTACCTGTTTGGGATCCTGGGACGGATGGGATTCCACCCCTCTTTATCTCCTGGATTCGACTATTGTATTACAAACCCACCGCACGGGTGTTAATCAACGGGCACCTATCTGAAGCCTTCCCCATAACACGGGGTACGCGACAGGGGTGTCCGCTCTCCCCCCTGCTGTTCGCCATAGCAATGGAGCCATTAGCCTCCAGGCTGAGACAGTGCCACGGTGACAAGGCGTTCCGGTGTATTCAGCGTCAGATACAGGTGTCCTTGTACGCGGATGACATTACATTGTATGTGAGGGACCCTCAGCAGAATATTAACCCACTGCTTCGCGAATCTATCATCTTTGGCAGGCTATCCGGGGTACATATTAATTGGGGGAAATCGCAGGTATTCCCGCTCACCGCGGCAGCCACCAGGTTTGATCTAGACTGCCCGCTGGCTTGGTGCGATTCTGATCTTCGATACCTCGGAATACAGCTCTCTAGAGATCGGGATGAGCTGATCCGCCTCAACTATGGCACTGCGGTGCAACGCCTCGCTGATAATGTTACCCGATGGATTTCCCTGCCTCTGCCGCTGGCAGGACGGGCGTCCTTGATAAAGATGGTGGTGCTCCCGCAATTTCTGTATTTGTTCTTGAACATACCTTACAACCCTGGGTGAATTTTTTTTAAGACCCTCAGATCCGAACTTATAAGGCTGCTCTGGGGTGGCAAACAGCCCAGGCTTAAGTGGTCCATATTAACCCAACCCTATGCTCGCGGAGGATTTGACATTCCTGATTTCGAAATATATTATCTGAGTGCGCAAGCACACTATGCTTATTACTGGATTTGTCCTCCTCCGTTCATGCCACAGGTGGCCGCAGAACATTGGTTGGCAGATCCCCTCCCATTAGATGGAACGATATTGGCCTCAAGGCGCACCCGAGATATTCCACCCACCACTGTAACGTGCACGGTGGACGCATGGCATGATGTAGTGGGACTCTGTGGCTCACCGTTCCTGTACTCCCCGAAGCTTCCACTCTCCTATCATCTATGTATGCCGCTTCTGCGGGAAAAGGTCTTTCATCAAATGTGCGCTCGGGTGCAGATTGCCACTTGGGGAGACCTCTTTCGGAGCGGTAAGTTCGGCTCGCTTGCTCAAATATTTGGTGAGGCCTCTTCTTCGGCCTTAGATAAATTTTTATATATCCGGCTGCGGCAGGGCCTTCGTGCTATTCTTCCAGGGTTCCCGCAGGAGCCCAAGATCTTTGTGCCATTGCACCAGATGCTGGTATCAGCTGATGGCAAACATCTAGTATCTAGACTCTATCATACTATACGCACACACCACTCGGGACCTCGATGCACGGCGCGGACCCAATGGAGTGAGGAGCTGGGGAGGGAGGTGACGGAAGAGCAATGGGAGTATTGCTGCCTTCAAACTACAAGGGTGTCTGCTAGTAATAGACTACGGGTCATTCACTATAAGTTCTTACAGCGTCTTTATTACACGCCTGTTAAAAAGTTCCGCTTCGCATTGGCGGAGAATGATAGGTGTGAAAGGTGCCACCGTCCAGGAGCAGGGTTTTTACACTTAGCATGGGAATGCCCGAGGATACAAGATTTCAGGACACAGGTATTCCGGGCTCTCGGGAGGATGGTGGGTGCAGCAGTGGAAGGGGACCCCGTACTGGCACTTTTAGGTTACACTGCACTCCTCCCTCAGGCGCACCGTAGATTCACTGGCATGGTTTTGCTCTTGGCCAGGCGCAGGGTGGCCTGTAGGTGAGGTAGAGGAAGGGCTCCTAAATACAAAGAGTGGATTGATGACCTGACCTATTGCCAGGGACAGTTGGCTACATACGCCGAGACCCTTCCGTTAATGTCCAGACCGAAGGATATTTGGGGACCCCTTCAGAACTATCTTCTATTGACCGCCGCGGAAGCGACGGACCCCCCCGCTTTGGAGCAGGAGGCAGGGGTCTAGACAGGAGGCATAAGTACAGGATGAGAGGGGGATTGGATCTGCATATCTGCATTGCGGGGATGGAATGTGAAATCTACAAGATGTATGTCTTCCTATGTTATATAACACTATTAAGATATCCCCGGGAGGGGGGCTCAGGGGACAAGGGGGGTCATCTATCATGTACAGAACTGAACAAAGGCGTGGCTATCTGACGGAAATACGTGGCCAGATGGTGTGGAGTCCCGTGATCTCTTGTTACATGTATAAGTCACTCGATATACTCATGCTGTGTCATGGAATGGTTGTAATGTGCAAAACGTTAAATAAAAGTAAAAAATGCATTTTGTGGGGAACGGCCTGAGAAGTGAAGAGTCAAGACAGAGTGCAGTCTTAAGCAACCAATGTCAACACTATTTTGGGAAGTACTTAATAAACATGGCAAAAGAATGCAAGTCACAAAAGTAGATCAGGCGTTTGGATAGCATCAGATATTTTTCAGTGTTAAATGCTTTATGGTAAAAATTGAGACTGTTAACTAAATTGTAACATAGCAACTCTACTATCATCTTGAATAAAAGCCATACAATATGTCTAATAAAACAATAAGGAAAAGCATTATTGTCAAACAATTACCCCAGCTTATATCTGAAATTTGGTAAAAATTGAAAAGAATATCAACATATAGCAACACCATAAGAACCTTCAGGTGAGGCCTGCATTTTGACCAGGTGTAGGCTGCTACTGAGAGATAACCTCAAGCTATTCCGATCCTACTGGATAAGGCAAAAGCTTCTTTATGGCTCATAGCACCATGGGACATGAACAAGGACAGGAGTTTTTCCTTCACAAAACAGCATAAAGCAGGTAGTCGCTTCCATCCTTCCATTCCTTCTATTCCTCCCAGGTTGTTCCATCCCATCCCTCCCATATTCTAATGGCACACACCATCACTGTTCGCTTTGGTGTACCACTTTGAGAAATAAGCTTTTATTGGCAACACCCTAAGTCTAGGCTTTAATTATCAACAGCGTCAACTCTTTTGAGGAACTAAATATTTTAAGAATCAAGATCTCTTCCAAGTGAGATAAAAGGCTTATGTTGTGCAGTGCTGTGAATTTGAACCTAATTCATCCTGCGTGGCCGTGGCTGCTGCGCGCCATGTTTGGACAACAAAGCAGCTGTGCGTACACGCCAGGCAGGGCCTTGGCTTTCTCTCTACTCGAGTCGTCTCTCTACATACAGTAGCGGCAGGTAGGTCCGTACTGCGGCATGCCCCCAACCCTCCCCCTATTGAAAAATCACATTGTGCGGATTGGCATTGGTTTAGTTTAGGAACTTGAACCCGGGGACGGTCAAAGACAAAAGTGTGTGTGTCCGATCTACTGCCTACTGAGGCTCACCATAATCACCAGCAGCAGTACACACAAGCTGCTGGCTGGACTTCCGGTAGGACTTCTAGCACTGCCCAGTGACCGCATTATTTCTCTCTGGGCTCCACTAGCTAGACAAGGTGGAAAACTAACAGAAGCTACTGCAGCAGAAAGCCCGGCCCTTGGAAGCTGCGGCTTGTAAGCCAGGCCTGCCCATTTTTTCACCTCCTAGCTCCATTACAAGCTGTCCCAGACGCTTCAGTGACCTTCACTTAACAGATTAGCACTTGTGACGCCCCCCAATGCCACACCCACGTGGTAGAACGCACTACTAGGACCTATGCCAATGCTTGTTTTATTTGGGGTAGGAGGGGGTTTCTCGAGGGTTGTGCAGTGGGAGTAAAGAGGCCCAGTTTTTAAGTATTTATTTTTACATATGACATATAGCTCCCTAAATGCTCCTCTCCCCTGCGTATATGTTGGGAGCAGGGTCAGATGATTAGGGAGGGCCATATAGAACAAAAAACTATAGAGTGGGGAAAATATGAATAACGGTGATGTTTTTCACTTTAGGGTTACTGGCATCCAGTGGTCGAAGTGGGCGGGATCTGCAGGGCACGGCGTGCCCCTACTTTCTTTCAATTAATACAGTCCGTTCCCCTACTTAATTATTTTAGATGTGCGTCCCAGGATGGCCGAAATAGCCCGGCCGTTCGTGGCTGTTCAAGGACGGGCGGGCACAGAAGGAAAAGGCCTGTCGTTTCCTTCTTGCCCAGAGAATTCAAGGACAGTGTTCACTTCTCCTGCTCCACCGCTAGCAGCCGCCCCCTCTCTTTCTCTTATTCTCTACATTTTTGTCGTACTCCAGGTCACTTGTTGAAAACCGTGACTTTTCTTTCCTCTGCTTTCCTTCATTCGTTCCTCTGCGAAATGGATCCAAAAAAAGAGGAAACATTTTTGCTGCATATGTCTTTTTCTGACATTTTTCTATGCAGCCTCGGGAGGAGAGAAAAAAAAGGTTTAACATTTGAACAATAAATACATAACTAAATAAAGCAAGAGAGAGTGGTCGCAAATTGTATTTAAGCATTAGACGACGTGCATTGTATGAGCATGTACCCCTTTTTCGGTTTGCTTCCTGTCCTCAAAACACCAACAGTTGCTCAGGAGACATTTGAACTGCATTTACTTCACGAAGCACGAGCGCGTTGTAACACACAATCAGAGTGACCTCTATGAGAGAGATTCCAATCTCCCTGTATGTGCCCGGCTGTGTCTGGCTAAATGTCGTTCCGCACTTTCCATGTGATGCGGTCCCTTTAGAGTGCTAGGTGGCCGGTAGCTCCTGCACATTAAATGCCCCAGCTTCTGGGCGCCGAACACGCTGCTGGCTATGAAAGGCTCGCTGGAGGCTTGTGTGCTTGGAGAGGCTTCCCGAAGAGGACTTGTGTCTTGTGGACAACAAAACGCACACTAAATTTTATTTATGCGTTTTTATATAGCGCGGGCTTCCCGAAGGTGTCAGAGCGCTTCACAATCGGAACAATAACGTTACATGAGGAGAAAATTACAAGTGTGCATAATACAAGAGCAAACGTTACGTTACATGAGGAAAAGTGACAATTGTGCAAATAACAACAGTAGTAAGGATACTGTGTCGGTGTCATAACTACTTAAGTTAACCTCAGTCTTACCCGTTTCCTGCTGTGGTGGGCCAGCCGGCAGGGACTCGGCCACAGCCGGCTGCGATTAGGCCTGGTCCGAACGGGTGCAACTACTGCTGGCCTGCTGCTGCTTAATTGTACCAGACACAGTACTACTAGTAGTCTAGTACTGGCTGATCGATGCCCTCAATTCAACCGCGCCACCAAGGTCGTCGGGTCGGGCGCCATGGGCATGGGGGCCGGGGCCGACTTGAAGGCGATGACTCATCATGGCGAGTGAGCTCAGCTGCCTGCTGCGCGCTGCGGTGGTTATGCCAATGTGCAAAAAAAATCTGGCACGTTATCACACAGCCCCTAACCAAAATCCAGCCCAAAAAACGCCCAAACCAGTGTCCTCCTCCGGCCCGCCCACAGCAGCAAGTAAATGGCTAAGGCCGGCACGGCACGCAGTGCGATGATGCCATCATGACATCATGTGATCAACACCGTTTAATTTGAATAATAATACAAACTACAGTGTGTGTGACTCTTTGACTGACTCACTCACTCCTCGGGAGATGCATGCAATGCGTAAAACATGATGAGGCACGGAACGAAAGTCTGACAGTAAGTACAGACACACATTAATGTACGTTTAAGTTAAATTGAAAATTGTGACGTGCGCCTGGTGCGCGCAGTGCAGCCGAGTGTAGACCCGGCCCTGTCAAGTAAGTGCCGGTGCTAAGCACCGGAAAGCACCGGCACAAATTAAGCCCTGTGTCTCACCCCTGAGCAGGATGGAACACTCCCTTCACCCAGACCCATGTGGCAGCCATTTCATTGCTCTCCTCAAATTTATAGGTAGGTAGTCTTCTCAACAGGGAGGGGGGGTTTGTGGATAGGCAGCCAGCACTACAACTCCAACCAGGCACCCTTGTCCCACAGCTGAGCAGGATGGAACACTCCCCCTACCCAAAACTATGCGGCAGCCATTTCCCTCCACTGTGTTACCCAACAGGTAGGTAGTCAGTGCAAGCACCCTGTCATCCTCCTCAAAATGCATGGAGCCATATGACCACCATGTCCCTCACATGTCAGCCAACTCGGTATAGATCCAAATGTTACATCCAGTGTGCAGATATCTAAGCGCACGTACCTGTCACAGAAATTACACTTTGACTCACCAAGTCACATGTGAAGTAAATTCTAGGCCCAATCATGCACAGCACAGAATGCAATGTGCAAGTGCCACGGTTTCATAGCATGAAGGCCCATATGAACACAAAACAAGCACGGTCAATCTGTCAAACAAACAAAAGTACATGATATGAAAGAACATTAAAATAATTAAATTGTCTAGTTTTTGCATAGCTGAAACAGATTCTCTGAAGAGTACACAAAATCCATGCATAAACTTGTTGATGTGCACCAAGTTGGTAGATGATGACATGTCCTTGTAAACACACTATCTGTATGTGTTACATGGTTGTAATTTACATGTCACACTTATGACAAGTAATTTATGCACCTCAACATCATGTAATGATGCACATAATCTTTCAGCTATATCAAGTGATTGCAGTGTAAAATGTTTGGAGTACCAAATGTAACATCCAAACGTCTGACACCAATCTTGTGGAATGCACTTACAATCTAACCTCTGTTCAACAGGTGATCCCCAAGCAACAGCTGCCGAAAACACCACCAACCAGCAGAGCCAGTCTCCACCCTTCGGAACGTGAACTCTCTGATGCTGATTCTCTACGTTTCTTGGATGAGGAGCAACAACCTGGCCCCTCAGAACTGCCAGGGCGCACTCTGTCTCAGGGCCTCATTGTCCCCACCACCACCACAATCAACACACCAGCGACAACCACAGACCTGACTCCTGCTACAGCGACCTGTGCTGCAGCCACCTCCACCATCACCACTGCTGCCTGCAACACTGTCCCTGGCTCAGTGGTTAACAACACCATCACACAAGCCGAGGATGCCAGAGAGAGTATGCGGGTGAGTCGACTTCCAACGCCACAGGTCCGTGTCAGCAGGGCATGTGGGAGGGCAACTCTGGAACAATCACATGAGGACACTGAAACAAAAGCCCTGGCCACTGTTGCAAGAGTCCTTGGTGCATACCAACAGAACCAGGGACAGATGGGCCACGTTATTGAAGAACTGCATGAGTTCCACCTGCTGCAGAGGTCCATGGACACACAAATGGGCCAACTTGTGGATCTCATAGGCCAGCTTGTGGGTGTTCTGAGGGACATACAAGCTGCTCAAATTATGGCTCAAACCCCCTCCAGTGGCCAGCCTGCTGAAACACACCACCTCAGCTGCGGCCACAGAGATGGGTGAGTTGCAAGACAATGACTCCTCAGACACCTCTGAGCCTGCAGCAGAGGCCCCCCCGCCAAACGCAAGAGAGGCCGTCCGAGAAAAGCCACAGGAGGATCACGTAGCAAAGCACCAACCAAAGCCAAGTCGCTGAGCCAGCCATGATGGCACACGTGTTGGCCTGGGCATTGACTCTATTGGTCTCCATTACCATTACTGACAACTCATACTCTCACTTTGCATACATTTCCTTACATCCACTTTAATTTTAACACAATCAATTTGAAAAAAACCACACTATTTATACACCTATGGCTTTGTGTCAGTTGCATGTTTATCACAGTATGTACAATGTCAACTCTGAATCCAATGTACCACAAGCTCTGATTGTGACGAGGCATTGATGGGGTGAAGGTACCTAGAAAGACACAAAAGTATGACATGTAGTTGTCAGGTGATGCCATTACAGCAAAAACACACCACTAGTCAACACCGTACAAGACTCATCACGCATAACACTGACCAACACCATCAACATAGACATGAGTTAAGTGGAAAACAATACACTGTGCCACACACATCAGCCATTAGTAGTGAGCTAGCGATGCCAACATCCAAACACCTCATCTATGCTTTGCCACTAACAGCAAAGCCAACAGACAATGTCATTGTTGTTCAATGTTACTTACACTCAAGGGAAGTAGTTGTCGATGAGCTGTTGCCGCAGGTCACCACCTTCCTCGTCTCCACTATCATAGTCACTGTTCATGTGTGGATTTGCAGTGTGGGGCATTTGCTGCTCATCATCGTCCAGGATCAGGGGGATCTCTTTGCGCAAGGCCAGGTTGTGGAGCATGCAGCACGCAACTATGATCTGACACACCTTTTGGGGAGAGTGGAGTAGTGCACCACCGCTCTTGTCCAGACACCGAAATCTAGCCTTCAAAAACATGCTCCACTACACGACATGTCCTCCCATGTGCATCATTGTAGCGGACTACCCCTCGGGTCCTTGGATTCCTCAGTGAGCTCAGCAACCCAAGCCGGTTGGGATACGCAGAGTCACCTAGGTGTGAGATGCACAGACCAAGTTTGTAATACAAACAGTTTACAAGAACAGCATGTCACACATACAGCACACTACTTGATTCAGCATACTCACCGATAAGCCAAGCACGCTCCGGAAGCAGATTTTCCATCATTTGTGGGATGATGCTGTTACGCAGTATGTAGGAGTCATGTGCAGAAACTGGAAATTTGACACATACATGGGAGATAATAATATCCGCTTGGCATACCACTTGCACATTAATGGAATGGTAATGCTTCCTGTTACAGTAGATATACTCACGTGCCTGTGGTGGAACTAGGCCAATGTGTGTGCAGTCAATGGCTCCAACAACATTAGGTATGAGTCCAAGGTCATAAAATTCACCCTTCACATCTGCCAAATCATTTCTGCTTGGAAAGTGGATGTAGCATTCCTTGTAGGTCAACAATGCGAACAGGACATCACTCAGCACCATGTTGAACATAGGTTGTGACATCCCACCGGCGATGGCCACCGTGTACTGAAACGAACCAGTGGTAAAGAAATGCAGTGCGGCCATCACCTTTACTGTTGGCGTCAAAGCTGTTGGATAGGTTCTGTGAGGCCTCAAATGGGGATCCAACTGAGCACATAGCTCTTGAAGGGTAAGGCGATTTAGACGGAATTTCCTTATGATGTCCTCATCCTCCATATTCCCCAGCACTGGGAAAGGCCGATGCATATTTAGTCATCTCCTTCGTATTCTGAAAGAGGACACATGTAAATGTAATTCACAGATGAGATCAGGCGAACATCTTACATAATGACTAACACAGCACCAACATTGACAGGACTGTAACAACAGCTTAATGCACAAGTCACATGCACAGACACCTTGATATCATGTAGTCAGTCATGTGGTCAGTATGTACATACTAACTGCTCCCAAATCAGAATCAAACTATGTGAATGGTAAATGGTACACTCCTACATCTTGTGTCACCAGTCTTGGGTGTAGCTGACACAGCACATGTGGTAAATAGCAACACTGCTGAATAGTACCTAGCTGCTGTTCCTGCGCAACCTTCGTGCTTTTGTCTCACTAAGCACAAAATTATTACACTATGAGCACAGTGAGTGTAACCTGGACAACTATCAAGATAAATACAGCACTGTATACAGTGATATATTCACATTATGTGGTCAGTCCATCATGACCGTGGGATGAGTTGCCATTTCACACATTATGTCACTTGCATTAAGACACTGCTGCCTGCTATTAATCACCACCAGCTGCTGCTGTACCTCTACTCTGGACCCAGCCATGGCTCGAACAGAGAACATCAGGGACCATCCCTTCACCACAGAGGAGCTGGTGGACGAGGTCATTGCCCAGTATGGGAGGCCATATGGTGCTCCAGAGGTACTGGTAAATGTATGAGTAAAAGTTTGAGAGTGCTCAGAATGCTCACATGATGTTACTGAACAGTAGTATGTGCCTGAGAGTGCAAGCCAATGTTTATGCATCAATATTTTGCCAACAGCATGGTCCATACATGACCTAGAACTTATTGCACTTGAGTATGTGGGGAGGATGGCAACATAGACACTGGTGCAACACATTTGAAGTCAAAAAACACACATGTTGTTCTGAGACTGGGTAATGTAAATGTGTGAGACACTGCCTAGCATGCTGACTTCACATCAATGGGGTGTATAGCCTTATTTCCACAGAACCCTGACTGCATTTAATGATGGAAAGGACATACTGTGGTTTGGCATTTATACAGTTACAATGCTGATTTTAGACAACCAAACTCTGCACACATATTCCCTGTGCCATGTAATGGCATAGTTCATTAAATGTTCATTGGCTCATTTGTGACATCTCAAATGTTGATTGGCTAGAGTGTACAGAATAATGTGTGTTCTGCTTTCAAAATCACCCTATGGAGGGCAGAGGGAGAGGAGGAGCCTAGCGCTTGACCAAGATGGCCGCGTGAGCTCTGAGCTCCCGAGACCCTCGCGCCCTCCGTCGACTATCCTGTCTCTAATCCTGTCTGTATGCATGGCATCGTGTAGATGACCTGCCAGGGAGACGATTGATGCTACCCGCGGTCGGATCGCCCACCGGGAACCGGAGTTATGCATGGCGGAAGATTGCGGCCTATCTCCGAGGAATGCCAGGGGCTAGAGTTGGCAGGACGCCCGACTTCTAGTTGAACAACAACGGCCAGGCGAGGTGTGAACTGTCGGATGGAGGTCCCCGTCCTTTCACTTTCGCTTTCTCTCCCTTTGTCTGCCCTGCCCCTGGAGAGCTCTTGGTGGCTTCATTCTCCTTTGGACGCTCTACATGCTACTCTGGCGGCCCATTGCAGAACTGATCACTCCTGATTCCTCTCGCTGAAGGAGGGCCGTCTTATCTGAACCGACCTACTTGGTACCAACCATGTCGGGCAAAGCAGAGGTGGATCGGCTGAAGCCTAAATCTACCAGGCGGGGTGCCTATACTCAGGTCAATAATATGGACCGCTATGCTCTGCAGAAGGGATCACCGAGTGGGTCGAGCCAGTCGCCAGATACCCAGAAGGAGGCCTCGCCCTTGGCCCCGGAGCTCTCGCTGCAGGATGTCATGGGCGCGCTTGAAGGGATGCAGACTTCGATTGGGAGGCAGTTTGATGCCCTGGCGCATAAGGTGGATGCCATCTTGGTGGATGTCAACCTGATCCGTGCGGACTTGGGCAAAACGAATGAACGGGTTAAAACCCTGGACCTCAAGACCACGGGCCTCGCCGATGATGTTGCGGAACTGCAGACCGAGGTTCGTAAGCTGAGGACCGAGAGTGATCTCGCCGCCCGCAGGCTGGAGGACTTTGAGAGCCGGGCCAGGCGCAACAACGTGCGCGTTATCGGGGTCCCGGAGTCCTCGGATGAGGCTTCGGTTGACCTGCTCGTCGAGGACTTGGTGCTTAACCATCTGCAGCCTAAGGGTCTTGGGAAGTTCTTTGCGGTTGAAAGGGCCCATAGAGTGCCGGGTGGGAGGCCCAAGGTGGGCGCCCCACCGAGGCCGATTGTCGCCCGGCTCTTTCATTTTCGAGATCGGGACGCTATCCTGCAAGCATCGAGGGTGACGGGCCCGGTCCCCTTCCAGAACGCGTCGGTGAATTTCTATCCGGACTTCACCCAGCAGGTGCAGAGGCAGAGACAGGGCTTTCTGGGGGTGAAGAGGCGACTTCGGGAGAGGGATCTGAAGTATGCCATGCTCTTCCCTGCCAGACTACGTGTGGTGTACGAAGATCGGACATTCTTCTTTGAGTCTCCTGTTATGGCCGATGAATGGCTGGACGCTTTGCACCGGCGGCGGACGGGAGAGGATACTGCCGCGGATGGGGACAGTGGCCGGGATGGGCAAGGCTGATTTCTCGGAGCCGGTCTGACTCGATTTGACTTTATTTGATGACTTGATTAGAGTGCAGTAAATGCGGAGGGTTGCGGGAGGACGAGGGGAGCTCTTTCCTCCCTTAGGGTGCTTTTTGTAGATGTTGGGTTTTGTAGGGCGACAGGCACACTGCAAGTTGGGGGGGCTTTGTAAGCTGCAGCAGGGGTGCAGGGTGGGGGGGATGGTTGGGATTTTGGGGTTGTTGTTGGGGGGTCTGTTTCCGCAAGGCGTAGTGATCATCTTCGGTATTGTCCCATGGTGGCTCTTCGGGGGGGGGTGGGCCTCTTTGTGTTTGGGGATGGGGGGTAGAGGTTTAAGTGTTATTAGCTGGAATGTTAATGGTTTGGGGGATCGCATTAAGCGCGGGATAGTTTTGCAACACTTGAAACGGTCAATGCTAGATGTTGCCCTACTGCAGGAGACACACCTTATAGGTAACACGTGCTATGCTCTTAATAGGAAGGGTTATAAATTCATAGCTCATTCGGGATTCTCCTCCGGGTCTAGGGGTGTGGGCATCCTTGTCAGGGCCTCGCTGCCATTTGAGGTGGACTCCACCGTTGTTGACGATAGGGGGAGGTTTGTGGCGGTGGCGGGGAGGTGGGAAGGTAGAACTTTGGTTTTAGTTTCGGTTTATGTCCCTCCAGCCCTGCAGGCCTCCACGTTTGTGGATCTGGGTAGGGCCTTGCTGGATCTCCCGGGGGGTATGTTAGTGGTAGGGGGGGACTTCAATGCTGTCGGCTCTGGGCTGCTGGATAGGCACCCGCCCAGAGACACAGGGGGGGCTCAGAAGTGGCTTCCAGACTTCCTAGACACACTCGGCCTGATAGACTGCTGGAGGCTCCGACACCCCACAGCGTCAATACACCTTCCACTCCGGGGCGCATGGTAGCCTTTCTAGGATTGACTATCTGCTCACTTTGGCTGTGCACGCCCCTTTGGTTTCTGAGGCCAGGCACATGGCGCGTGGCATATCGGACCATTCGCCAGTGTGGGTCAGGTTGGATGTCGGCCGAGAGGGAGGGGGAAGGGTGGCTCCTATTAACCCCTGGTACTTTCGAGATTCCAAGATGCGCAGCGCACTGGTGAAGACAGTTGATAATTTTTTCAAGGATAATCAGGGGTCCGTGGACTCGGCAGTGTCGCTCTGGGAAGCATTTAAGACCGTTCTGCGAGGGGAGGCCCTCTCACTTGTAGTGGCAGCCAAGCGGCGGAGAGATGGCGAGGTTATGCAGGTGGAGGAGGAGATCATGGCTTTGGAAGGAGCGCTAGAGGAGGAGGTAACAGCGGCCTCACTGCATGAGCTGAGCTTGAAGCAAGCCGAGTATAAGGACCTTGTGACAAATGCCGCTAAGACCCTCAGTAGGGAGCAGCAGGGCCGCCTGTATGATGTTGGTGACAAGGCCGGGAAGCTCCTAGCTTGGCTGGATAAAAAAGAACGGGTTAATAGAGTAGTGCCGGAGCTGACGGGTGAGGGGGGAGAGGTGATTGTGGAACCTGAGGGGATTGTCCAGTGTTTCTCAGACTATTTCCGTAAGGTTTATGCCTCAGTGTCGGATAGGCCGCCCGGGGACTCGCGTGACCTCTTGCGGGATATCGCTCTGCCCTGTCTTTCTGATGTAGACAGAGATGATCTTGATGGAGACTTAACGGTCGATGAGGTGGCGGGAGCTATTCGCGCGCTGAACTCGGGCAAGGCCTCGGGCCCGAATGGCTTGCCGATTGACCTGTATAAATTGTTCCCGGATAGGGTAGCCCCTCACCTGCGCGCCATGTTTGTGGAGGCGCGGGGGAGTGGGACCCTCCCGTTGGACCAGAGGCTGGCGGCAATTGTTGTGATACATAAAGATGGTAAACCCCGAGATAAGTGTGCCTCATATAGGCCCATATCACTCCTCAACGCCGAGCCGAAGATCCTGGCTAAAATCCTGGCGGGCAGATTGGTCAGGGTACTTGGAGACTTGATTCACCCGGATCAATCCGGTTTTATTCCGCATCGCAACACCGCGTTGAACCTTCGGCGCCTTCATGGGGTGATCGCCAGGGCTGGCACGCTGCGAGAACCGGCTATTGTGGCGTCTCTTGATGCCACGATGGCCTTCGATACGGTGGAATGGGAGTATTTGTGGGCTGTGCTAGCCAAGTTCGGCTTTGGCCCTGGTTTTGTGAGCTGGGTGAGGTTGCTGTACGAGGGACCCCTTGCGAGCGTGGTGGTAAATGGCCGGGCATCGACTCCGTTCCGGCTTGGGAGGGGGACTCGGCAGGGCTGCCCCCTGTCGCCTCTGTTGTTCGCCCTTGCTCTTGAACCTCTGGCGGCGTGGATACGCTGGCACCCGGATATACGTGGCCTTCGGTGGTCGCCCGAACACGAGGACCGCATTTCGCTATACGCTGATGACATCTTGTTGTATCTTGCCTCGCCCAAGAACTCACTCATAGTGGTCTGTGACGTTCTTACATCCTTCGGTAGGAATTCGGGCCTCGTCATCAACTGGAGTAAATCGTATTTATACGTCCTGAGTGGTGAGGTTCCGCCGGTCCCGCGAACTTGCTCGATCCAGATTGCTCAGCAGGGCTTCGTGTATCTGGGGATCTTTATCTCCATGGACCCCACTTTGCGGTATGAGAGAAACCTGCTCCCCCCCCTGGCGCGCCTGCGGCGGGATGTTGAGGGCTGGCAGAGGCTGCCGCTCTCCCTCGTCGGGCGCGCTGCCTTGTTCAAAATGATGTCCCTTCCTCGGTTCCTCTACGCATTGCAAAACACTCTAGATTGGGTGCCGGCCAAGTACTTTCGGGAGGTCGAAAGCCTCCAACGGACGCTCTTGTGGGATGGGAGGCCGCGGATAGCGATTGCTAAATTGACGCTTCCATGGTATGACGGGGGTATCACGCTTCCAGACATCCGACGCTATTACTGGGCCACCCAGTTGTCCGCGATTAACCACGGTTTCTATGGCCCGGCCCTCAGCCCTGGTTATGCCATGGACAGATGGTTGTTGCACGGTGGGAACTATCTTAGGGCGTTGTACTCGCGGTCCCTCGACTCATCCCTCACGGGGCCCACTGGGGTGGCGGTGCGTGTATGGAAGATGGCGACTGACTCTCTGGGCTGGAAGGATAGGCTCACCTTAGCTGCCCCGTTGTTTGAATCTGAAAGGTTGGGTAGGCTTTGGCATACGAAAGGGTTTGATAAATGGGATTTGATCGGCATTTCCAGGGTTGGAGATCTGCTGATTAAGGGAAGGGTGAAGTCCTTTGAAGAGTTGCAGAAGGAGTATGAGTTGGGGGCGTCTGAGTTTTTCCGATATGTTCAGGTGCGTCATGCCCTGCGGTCAGTCCTTGTGGAGGGTGAGAAGGTGCCTGAGTCCTCTCCTTTGGAGGACCGGATCCTTGATGGCCATATGCCGGAGAGCACGATCTCGCTCATCTATAAGAAACTGATAAATGTTCGGGCTGATGTGCTACTGGGGCTGCGGGACCAGTGGACTAGGGACGGACTCGAGTTGGACGATGAGGACTGGCAGTCTGCTGTTTCCTCTCCTAAGGAGGTTGCGATCCCGTCGCGTCTGAGGCTGGTGCAGCTTAAGATCCTGCATCGAGTGTATGTGACGGGGCCGCGACTGGTTCATATGGGATTCTCTGAGGAAGGCCTATGTAGGAGGGGATGCGGTATGGTGGGTACTTTCCTACATATCATCTGGGAATGTGGTGTCATCACGGAATTTTGGAGGCGAGTTCATGCGGTGATGGGGGAGGTGACGGGCATTGCCATGCAGCCGGAGGCGCGGTGTTGTCTCCTGAATGTCTGGGGGCCCACTGACCATGATGAGGCACAGACCCAGTGGGTGACCCTGGGTAACATGGTTGCTAAGAGGGACATCGCGCGCTTGTGGGGTTCCGGGGGGCCCCCCACGTTAACTGCGTGGAAAGAAAATATGGACTGGAGTATGCTCAGGGAGAAGACAGTATATTGCGCCAGAGGCCGCCCTCGGAGGTGGCATGCCATCTGGGGGCGGTGGAACCAATACAGGGGGGGAATATGTCTTGCCCCTGATCTGGATCCCCCCGAGGAACAGCTTTCTTCTTGACCTTCTTTCCAGCTCCGTATGTAGATGTGATGGTTAATTGACCTCTTGGGCCTCTGCTTTTCCCCCTTTTTCCTCTTATCATAGTACTGTGACCGTTAGATGATTGGGGTCCGGCTCCCCCTGAGGGGCTACCACTGTGGGCATTCAGTGTTGTTGCCTTGCTGGGGTTTGTTGTGTGTTTGTAATTATTAAAAATGGAACCTTCTCACTGCTCCTTCAATGTACTGTGGACGATTCTCTAAACTCTCCTAATGAAGCTGCCGAACCTCCGGGTTGTCGGCTGAATAGCTGTGTCCAGATTCTTGAAGAAATAAAGGTTTTTATAAAAAAAAAAAAAAAAAAAAAAATCACCCTATGGAGATGTGTCCATTCTGCACAGGAGTACAATGCCTGGATCTATCCCTATTGGCGGTAAATCATCTCTGACACATCTGCTAAATGTAAGGTGGACATGTCATCCTTCCATTGATTCCATGATGTGTATAGTCTCGCATGTGTATGCACTGTCTCACCATTCTCATTGTACATGCATGTGATTTTAGTGAGGGACCACGTTTATCCTCAGTGTGAAACCCTCTAGCCTGTCCTGTAACTGCACAATGTTACAAGGACCCATCACGAAAAGGACTTAGATAAACATATGTGTTGTCTACCATCCTATTTCTTAATGATATACCATAGGCCTGAGGAGTACACAAGACAGGACTACCCCTTGTGACAAGAGTGTGAGAATGTAAAATCAGGGACCTAAATGTGACCACCATGACACATGTAGCTATGCAATGGTCAAGGACATTAAGAGGTGTGTAGTGTGAGACACAGTGAGTCTGACCACTACACATCATTTCCAGTGTATCTTATGCCATGCTCACTCACATAGTGCATCACAGATGAGTCCCATTTTCACATTGGTTTCTGTGCTGGCACTCTGCATGTGTATGAGATGGGCATGTAGTGTCCATCATCGTAGCTAAACATTGCAATGACATGGGTATATTCCAGTGTACTATGTGACATGGTATATGGGCTCTACTCTCCATTGATGTATTAGTGTGCTC
This sequence comes from Triturus cristatus, assembly GCF_964204655.1. Taxonomy (NCBI): domain Eukaryota; kingdom Metazoa; phylum Chordata; class Amphibia; order Caudata; family Salamandridae; genus Triturus; species Triturus cristatus. The sequence continues at coordinate 824,374,303 of NC_140584.1, read as the reverse complement.
TGTATTTTTATGCTCCTGCACTGTACCACATTGGTACACCACACAGTCTTACAAAAACTTCCTCTTATTGTCTCCCATGACTGCAGCTCAAGGTCCATCAGCGTAAGGCCATATGGAGGACCATTGCCCACAAGGTGCGGTCCCTAATTGTCTCAAACAGAAGACATACACACTGCCACAAGAGGTGGGATGACATATGCCGCCTCAGTAAAAACGTCACTGAGATGACGCTGGGGCTGGTCCCTCGAAGTGGCAGGTTGGCACGCAGGAGCATGAAACCACTAATGGCCCGCATCCTGGCAGTGACACAACCAGAGCTGGATGGACACTTGAGGGCCCAACAGCATCAAGTTGGGGGTGAGTATTGTGCAAAGTGTAACTGCATATGAGTAACTGCATGAATCTCATCCTGAGCAAGTGCGGACCTCTGGATGCCCCTAATGGCTTCTAAGTAGCCTCAGTGTTGAGTGCAGAGGTTCTGCATTTGTACAACATTTTTATTTTCTCATGTGGAAAATCCATGTAAGTTGTCATAGCAAATCATCTGGCCATGTTTTCATCTCACATTTTGTGAATGTTGTCTGAACTGAGACCTTCCTATACAGGTAAATTTGTTGTGTGAAGTGTGTAGCCCAGTGCACTTATCAGGCTTTTGTGTGCTGTGTGGCTACCACAATAGTGTGCTCATGTGATGATGTGTAAGTGGCTAGAGACATGCACAGATGTGGACTCAGGGAGCAGTGAGTTGGTAGAGGTCCCACATGTACTATGGGTCCTTTTTTCACAATGATAGAGATGACAGCACCATTGCAAAACATATTAGCCTATTATCAGCAGCATGGCATAACATGATGTAATTTCCATCCACAGTAACAGCAAGTGCACACAGGTGCTGATGGGGTAGATGGTGATTATTGCAGTGATGCATTGGCTGATTTGCATTTTCCATTTGTGCACATGGCGACTTAAATGGCATGGTTAGACTCTGGGACTTAAATGCAATGTGACTGAACCTGGCTATTGTGAACAGGTTTTGGCATTATGGCTTAACATGGTTGGATGTGATAAGTGGGCATGGCAAATTGTGATGTGACTGAGGTGTTGTACAGTAATTTGATAGATAATAAAGAGCAAATGTTACTCAGAGTGTTAGTCCTCAGTATGTGTGCATTGTGGAGGGGTGTTCATGTGCATCAGTGCATGGTGAAGTTGTGACTAATGCTTTTAATCAGTGAGTGATTTCTTGGCACATTGATGTGTCGTCAATGTCAGCAAAACGTAGGGATGTCATATGCCAGACCCTAGGTAATGTTACACATTAGCTGTCCTAACGGAGGCCACTGACTTCCTCATCTACAGAAGACACGATCATGCCTTGGATCAATGAGGGCCTGTCAGGCACTTGTGGTGATGTTGGTATGTGACATGTCACAACTTATGAAGGGCTTGCATTAAATTCCCATTCTCATGCCATTGTGCATTTCCTATGTGACTACATTGTTACATGGGTCTTATATGCACTTTATTAACAAAAAAGATGTGTCCTTGTGACATATGCTGCATTGTGAGTGTCACATATATCAACTGGCAGTGAACAGCAGTGAGCATCATGTAAGTGTGCATTTGGAGATGTGTGCTGTGCACATCAAAATAATTGTTACATCTACACAGCTGACATCAATGTACAACTGTAGTTGTGCTTCAAAGGCCAACATTGTGGATTTCAGGGGGTGATCTCCATTGCAAAAGGATATATTTGACTTTGCATCGGTGGTGTTCCATGTAATATACTTTAATTGTGACTGAGAGAACATGTTTGGATGTGTAGCTATCTTATCTACAGGCACATAGATGTGCCTACAGACAAGTGTATGTGTGGTTACATGTATGCACATGCCCAGCTATTTGGCTGTGTCAACGCAACATGGAACATGACTGTCAACTAAGCATGTTTTCATGTATCAGCTGATGATTGCATAAATGTGGCATATGCTGAAAGTACATGGAGTTATTAAAAATGGGAGTTTCATTAGAAGGATTAGAGTTTGTATTGCATATGGTGTTTGTGAGTATGGCACTATACTGAACCTCTGTCTCTGTCTCTTGCAGCATCTGCAGAGGGCAAGGAAGGACAGGGGCCCGACACCGTTGATGAAGCTACTGGCACGATTGCTACACAGGAGTTCAGTGACACTGAGGGGACCTGAGCCTCAGAGGGGGACAGGAGTGCCCTGGAGGATTCCTGGCCAGAAACACCAACCTCCACATCTTCACAGTCCAATGGTGATTCCTCGGTGTTGGCGGGCACAGAAAGTTCAAGATCTGCATCTTCTTTTGGCACACCTCGTCCAGTGTCCACCCTCCTGGATGTTCCTTCAAGTGCTGTCCGTGCAGCAGCCCTAAGAAGGGTAAAGTCTCCTCCCCCCAGGCACTGCTGCCCCTGCCCCAGTCTCCCCTGCTTCCCTCAGTGTAGAGGCCATAGACATTTTGCGGCAGCTGCGTGTGGGTCAGACTGCTCTCCTGAATGCCCTCCAGGTCCATGGCAACAAGTTGTCCCAGGTTGTTGCGTTCATGGATGGCATTCATTCGGACGTGGGTGGCCTACACCGAACTGTCCAGTCTTTGTCCTCCACAGTGACGGCAGCCATTCAGCAGTCCCAAGCTCCCAGTCCAGCTCCTGTCCCTTCGGCAACCACCCTGCCAGTGCCCCCACCTGACCAGAGCACACACATATCAGGGCCGTCAGGCACCCAGTCATCCACACGCAGCACACAACAGCAACACTCTAAGCGTACCAGACACCAGACACCATAACCACAGCACAAAAACAGCACACATGACGGCAAGACAAAAAGCCTATCACAGGACACTCAGAGACATAAGGCAAAAAAAGCATGCATCAACATTACATTCCTCCGACTCATCACCATCCAAAGGAACTCCCATCCCCACACCTGATCCCAAAGACACACAAACACTTGCCCTGTCTTCAGTGAACCTGGTGCCTGCCACAACTAAGCCCAAACTCATTCCGAAGGCAGTTTCACCCAAAACTTCAATTCCCACCCACACCCCTGTGAAGCATGGCAAAGAGAGCAAAGTGGGGAGTGTACTTCCACAACAGGGGATGCAGGGTAAAAGGCAATCCCGCCCCCAGCTTACCACAGGGTACACCAAATCTCCACAGGGAGAGCCGTCAGCACTTGCTACACCTTTGGGGAAGAGTGAGGCTGTTGTGCCCACCTCACTTCTCACTCCTGCCAAGACGCTTGTGGAAGACGCTTGTGGAATATCGGATACCAAAACAATTGAAATCCAGCCCTCCACGTACACCATCAGCCACTGAGCCTCCACATAGCATGTCTCCACCTCCCCGTGCCACCACTCCACCCGGTACAAGCAACCCTCAGGCTCCGACATCCTTGGATCCTTCTACCTCAGCCAGTTCTCTCCCTCCCAGGTCCAGTCCTCCAACTGGCCCCGACAATCAGCCCCCTCCCATTTCAACTTCGGAACAAAGTTGAAGCCAAGTCCCCCTTCCCACACCATTTCTCCATGAGCGGCGCCTGGACTGCCCATTCGAAGCCCCTATCCTGTGGTGATTCCCATGGCAGTGGACTGTGTTACCTATATGGTGTGCCAGTTTTAATGCACACATGTGTGGACTTTAAATTTGGACTGGCCCATGGCCTTGATGTTTTGCACTTTTGATGTCTATACTATCTTTATTTAATAAAGACTGTTACTCATGTTGTAAGCTTTATCGCTGCCCTTGCTAATGATGCAGTGCAATGTATGTGTATATGTTCATCTGATACATGCTCTGTATGCCACATTCACATTGGCATTAACTTGATTTTCTTTTGCAGAGGTTGCCAGAGGTTCAAGCCACTTTTGTGCTTCTTGACTCAGAGCCTTGAGGGTGCAATGATGGTTATCTGTGATGATCTACTCTTATCATTATCATTCTATTGTCAGGTCTCCAATTTTGTACACATGTTGTGTTTGTATGCTGTACTGCAACAGAAGAGAATTCTATTCACATGATGACTTGCAGGGTGGACAGGGTCTGTCATATCTGTGGGATCTATCTTGATGTGTATACAACAGTGTAGATGTGTAGTCATCTTGTGTAGGCCTGGCTTCATCCTCACATGGATACATTCAAATGTGTGCACTTGAGTTATCATACAGTGTGATTGGCCTGTCATTGGCTCAAGTGTTGATGTGTATGTGCCCCTGAACATGACACCTACACACATGTGTGATCCAGGTAATAAGTGCCTGTTTGTTTACATTATCAGATACCTGCTTTAGATACAGGTTTTGGTGGTGTTCACACACTGCTCACTGTGCATGCACTGCTGTCAGAGTATGTTGCATTGTCCTTGCCTGGTGTGAGTCCCCCTGATCTCCAGCTGAGTTTTCTATGTAATGATTTTGTATGTGCATATGTTGTGTGTTTGTTGTTGAGTGATGCAGTCTTTGGCCTGTGTTGGCTCTTTCTACTGACAGGTCCACGTGTGTGTAATATTATTTTTGAATGACATTGTGTGTGAGGAGTTTGTGTATTGGAATACATTCAGATGTGTGTTGAATTTGTAGTGTGTATTTCTTGTGTGAATGTCACATGCAGCTATGTGGAGTCTTGATCATTAGCTTGTTTTGAGTGCACAAGTGTGCTATGGCCTCCTATATTTGTACAGTCACTTGTCAGGACTATGCATGTGCATGCTTGTGCTGCACATTGACACATGCTCACTTTGTAACTGGTGGAGTGTCTATGTCTGTGTTTGCAGATTTGTCTTACTGCACACGGTTAGTGTTCATGATTGGCATTTGATCATGTATTATTTGATTGGTTTGGATGATGCTGTCTGTGCAGTTGGCCAGAGTAGAAATGTTATCTATTCCAGTGCTGTCTAGGATCACATTGCCTATCCACTCTTTGGCTGCACATGGCTGAGCTTGTTGGACTTCTTTTGATGTGGTTTGTGATACATGTGTTTGGCAATTATTTTGGGATCAGCATTGTTTCAGACATTCCTGGGGGGGATTCTGACATTTGTAGATACACACCAGGGTGTGGCATTGGTTATCAGGAAAGTTACAGGACCTTATTTTCACCTTTATCTGTGCTTCTCACAGGTGTTGAGTAGTGAAGGTGAGAGATTGGTAGATGAGGGGTATGTGTGAAGATCATACTTGGGTTTGACAGTCAGGGAGTGTCACAATGAGCCATGAGTGTTGTGCTGATGGCATACACATGTCAAGATAGTTGACACAGATGAGGGTCTGGTCACTGTATGGCTTATGACAGTTCATATAATACTGGGCCAATGCATTGCTTGCATTGCTGTATCACAGGGATATTGCACAGATGTTACTTTAGTTCAATTTCAATCACTGTGCCACCTATGTATGATTTGATGGCCTAGGTGTAGTGTGATATGTGGTACCTCTCGCATGTCATGTACAAATGGTATCTGAGAATTCTCCATGATTTTCCTGCACTGTGCACAACACTTTAGGCTTGTTTAGTTATTATCACACAGTGCTGCTGACTTATGGTATGTGTATGAGGTTAGGTTTAAGTGTGTGAGCTGTCTGAAAGACTTGATATGCAGTGTGAACAGTTCGAATGTAGTTAATCTGCACAGTGACTCTTCATTTTTTGAATTGGTCACTTTAATTCACATGAGTGGAAGGCTGGTGTGAGGAGGGGAGTTGTCATGAGTCTCGGGTCAGAGTTTCCTGCTGTCGGGGACGCTAGGTGGCGCCAGACCAAGATGGCCGCACCTTCGTGAGGCTCTGGTGACCTGGCCCATATATCCGTCATTGATTAGCGGTCCGCACATTCCCTGTGCTATACAAAGATCAGCCTGCGTGGAGGGTAAGGTCCGACATCCTCGCTGAAAATTCCGGACCGATTGGTGCAGGGACGGCGGCGCTGTGGGCTCGGAGGTCCGTCAGGGGCCTGAGCGGCGGACTTCCCTGGAGCTGAGAGCTGGGCGCCGGCGCAACGCGAGTCCGAGGCCGCCACGAGGGACAAGGCCGGGAGCTGCCTGCGGCGCTGGACCCGATCGCGGAGTGCTGGTTTGGCGTGCCCGGGGGCCGGAGGGAGCAGTTGTGAGCCGGGAGGTAATGAGGGGTCTGGGGACCACGCTGATTCCCTGGCCCGCTGGGAGTGCTATATCCTGCGCTTCAAGAGCTGCGCGGCACCCTGGAGACCGCGCTTCCCGTGCCGTTGGGTGATCATCTGAGAGCCCCGAGGCGGAGATCGCTGGAGCGGGGATACAGACGGTGGAGATCTGAGGTGTGTGCCGATGCCCCTAGCGCGGCTGGTGCTTACTTCCTGACATGATGCCTGCGCTCCCTGGTGCACTGTACATAGAGGGGTGAGCCCCTCTGGGATCCTGGCTGGCTCGAGGCGGCGCCTTCCCGGCCAGGGTGTGGATACATGCGCGCTTCGGCTTCGTGGAGGGCAGCGCCGAGAAGTTGCTGACTGATTGCTTCCTGGTGCGACTGCGGGGCGAGCTGCATGGGCCTTGGCCCTTATTGAGTCTTCAGGAGGTATCTGGTGCCCCGCGGTGAGCTGGGTTCATCCCCTACAATCTTCCTGCACCTTCCTGTACTGTATGGCTGCCTCCCCCCTCCGCTGCATAGACGCACGCTAGCATTGGTGAGACGTGTGGGGGTCGTTAAGGCATATAGTGGACTATTTCTGCACTTAGGGAAGCTGCCCCGGGGATTACTGGAGCTGACGCGGCCGAGAGCGGGATGATGCCCCTGTTCCCCCCTGGATCGGGCGCGGGCGGGCTTTGATCGTGCCCGTGGTGCTCGTGGGGGGTGCCACTGGAGTGCTGGCTGGCGGAGACCGGCGCGCGCCCCTGAGATTGCTGCCCCGGTGGGGAGGACGGCGACTGATAACAAGCGGCCACCCTACTGAATAAGGCGCCCTGCGAGGCCGGAGCAGGCCTGCCACGATGGGGAAGACGGATGGACGGCAGCAGCGGCTGCATTTTGAATCTAAGAAGACGGGCACTCGATCGGCAGCTGAGGGGACCCCAGGGCAGGAGCTGGAGACGGCGCCTGACCAGGCAGCGGGCCCAGATAATGAGGTCAAAGAGATGTTGAAGGGGCTACAACAGAGCATGAACGGTCTGTCGGGGAAAATGGACACGATGAATACCAGGCTTGACTTTCTCGTTTTAAAAGTTGATAAACACGAAGAACAACTGAAGGAGGTGGAGCAGCGCATTTCTGATACTGAGAACCGCACAGGTACCATGGACAAACAAATAACGCAGATGGACCGCCTCCTGAAGGTTATTGCGGTGAAGAACGAGGACTTAGAGGCCCGTAGCCGCCGGAACAACATCCGCCTCACTGGGATTCCGGAGAGCACCAATACTGGACGGATGGAAGAATATGTGGAGAGGCTCCTCGTGACGACGTTTCGTGCGGAGGCGTTCTCGCCCCACCTGATTGTGGAACGGGCACACAGATCGCTTGGCCCGCGGCCGCCGCCGGGAGGGCCGCCTCGGCCTATTGTGGCGCGCATCCTTAATTATAGGGACCGGGATGTTGCCTTGAGGAGAGCGAGGGAGCAACAAGAATTGCAGTTTGAGGGTAATGCGTTCTCCATATTCCCGGACTTCACCATGTCTGTTCAGGAGGCGAGAAGGAAATTTGTGGCAGTCAAACAAAAACTGCGCCAGGACGGGATAGAATACGCCCTGCTTTACCCTGCGAAACTACGCATCAGGCACCAGGAGCGCACGATCCTGTGTACGACCCCCCAACAGGCAGAGGACTTCCTTAAGACTCTGCGGTGCCGCTCGCCTGGCGGTGCCGCGGATGGGCCGAGATCCCCTCCTCCTTCGCCTGCTCCTGCGGCGCGGGGGGGGGAGTGAGCATCCTTTGCGCCTCTCCATGGGACTTGCATCTGCTGTCGGACTGACAGTTACATTGAGGACAGAGGTGAGAGGGTGATGAGGGGATGTTGTTGCGGGTTCCTGAATTGTATCAACCATGTCTGCCCCTCTTCATTGAGACTAGGCGGGAAAGGGATATACGTGTGCCATCCTCCTGAACACTAGTAGCGAGGCGCCCTTAGCGCTCACCCGCATGTGACACTTTTGGGATAAGGGAATGATGTGAAACTTGTCATAATGCCAGGTCCCCTCCCTACACTCCCTCTCCAGGCTCCCGCCTGGGTAGCGGCTTCTTGCCACTGAGGGGAGGAGAAGAGGGGAGGGTTAGCTGGTTCCACAGGCGCCCCCACCATGGGCAGTCCCCTACTGGGTGGGAATGTTTTTGATTCACAATTGACCCGAAAGTTGGGGTCGCGGGGTTGTTGGGGTGGGGGGGGATGTCTGAATGCCGGCACGATTGGGGTGCTGTTGTGGGTGGGAGGGAGCACAGTTGTTGGGGTGTTAGATTTTATGGGGGGAAAGCGGACGGAAAGGGCGGAATCAGTACCAGCTCAGGTAACTACGGATGCCGAGGACCGCAATATCCAGGGTACCCTTGTACAGGAGCTGGGGACGGCGCTGGGAGTTAGACCTCCATGCTGTAATTCATTGAGCATTTACTTCCCTGTCTGCACGCACGCCCTGCATTGACCAAATTGACATTGGTTTCCTGGAGTGTTAGAGGGCTGGGTGACCCCCGCAAGCGACGGCAGATCCTCTCATACCTTGATAGGCACCAAGTCAATATAGCCCTGCTCCAGGAAACACATATGGATCCTAGGGACGCTCCGACGTTTGGCAGCAAATGGGCCTCGGAGCGGATTTTCTCGTCCTATTCTACATACGCTAGGGGCACGGTGATCCTCATAAAACGGGGCACTCCGTTTGTGTGTGCGGGGGTGAGGGCTGGTAGGGATGGGCGGAGCTGTATGATGTGGGGCACGCTTGGCACGCAGTCTGTGGTGCTGGTGAATTGTTATGGCCCGAACACTGACGACCCAGACTTTTTACACTCGCTCTGGGGGCAGATCGCGGAGGTAGGGGCCACGCACGTGCTATGGGCCGGGGGCTTTAATACAGTCAGCGACCCCCTGGCGGACAGATCCGGCGCGCTCCCACACCATTATACCCGTAGCCAGGCAGCGATGGCTGGGCTCCTCGCGCATGGGGGTCTTACCGACCTCTGGCGCTTCACTCACCCGACGGGGCGTGAGGGTACTTATTACTCGACAGTGCATGCTGCCTGGTCGAGACTGGATTATTGGCTGGGGTCCAGGGGGTTGTGCCATTGGGTCTGTGCGGTGGACCACCTTGCACGCACCTTCTCTGATCACTCGCCTGTGTGCCTTACGCTGGGGATACCAAACCTTATTGCCACTCCTAGATGCTGGAGACTGGTCCCGGGTGCGCTACTGGATGAGGTGTTTAAGGCTGAGCTAGAGGAGGAGATTGTTGGTTTCATTGCTCGCAACAGGGGATCGGTGACACGGGTGGGCACGCTATGGGAGGCCTTTAAGGTCACCATCAGGGGCACTTGTATGGCAAAGAGCTTTGGAGTCTTGAGGGACATGCGGCAACGTCTTCGACTGCTCGAGGGTCAACTAAAAGTTCTTGAGGCGGATATCTGGAGCGAGGACTCGGGGGAGGGGAGGGCTAAGTTGCGCGACACCATTACAGACTACAAGTCCACTGCGGACCGGGAGGCAAGATTTAGGGGACAATATGTCACGGCCAGGCGATATGGCGTAGGGGGCAGGCGGGGGCACGCTCTGGCCCGCGATATTAGGCGACCACGGTACACTAATTATGTTCTGGAGATAGAGGATGCACAGGGGGGTAGACACAGGGATGGCTTAACGATTCTGGACACTTTTACTGCCTTCTACGAATCACTGTATACGTCTAAAGGGGTGAATACGGCGGACTTCGCTGCCTTCTTTGGGGACATAACCCTGGGATATCTTAGTGGGAGGCAGCGGGAATTTCTTGCTACTCCATTCACGCTAGAGGAGATGCGAGATGCAATCGCCCAGATGCCCGCGGGGAAGGCGCCCGGATCCAATGGCCTGCCGGCTGACTTTTCCAAATTATATTTTGACCAGATTGCACCGGTGTTGCTAGAGGTCTACTCGGAGGCGTTGGAGGCGCAGATATTGCCTGCCACAATGAGGGAGGCCCTAATTATATCCCTGTTGAAGCCTGGGAAACCCCCTGACAAGTGTGACTCCTACCGGCCCCTATCATTAATCAATGTCGACATCAAAATCTTAACTAAAATGATAGCAAACCGCTTGAATCTCCTCATGGACAAGCTGGTGTTACCGGACCAGGCAGGTTTCATCCCTGGTAGAGCGACGTCCCATAATCTGCGCACTCTGTTCTCTATCATGCATCAGGTTGCTCCGCACCTCCCCTTGGCTGCCGTTTTTCTGGACGCTACCAAAGCGTTCGATTCGATCGAGTGGGACTATCTCCACGCGGTTCTGCGCAACATGGGGTTCCCGGTGGGCTTATCTGCTATGATAAGGTTGCTGTACACTGCTCCTGTAGCTAAAGTTATGATAAATGGCCATTCCTCCACAGCTATACCACTCTCCCGGGGGACAAGACAGGGTTGCCCGCTGTCGCCACTGCTGTTCGCGCTTGTTGTTGAGCCGTTGGCGGCGCGGGTACGGCAATATCACCGGGACAAGGCGCTCAGCTGCCCCTTACGTCCTGTGCTCATCTCGCTCTACGCGGACGACATGACCCTCTATGTAAAATACCCTTTGAATAACCTTAATCCGCTGCTGAGGCAGTTTGTACGGTTCAGTGGACTCTCGGGCATTCACATTAATTGGGCCAAGTCCCAGATCTTCCCGCTTACCTCGGCCGTGTCGCGGTTCCAAACTGATTTTCCGCTGGAGTGGTGCGAAACTACCGTGAGGTACCTTGGGGTACAGATCTCCGCGGATCGGGAGGAGCTCATGAGGGACAATTATGGACGGACGTTAGAGGCAATGAAGGATACTATCACACGCTGGATTGCCTTGCCTCTGTCCCTCGCGGACAGAATATCCCTGATCAAAATGGTGATCCTGCCGAAACTGCTATACTTCTTCATGAATATCCCCTATCATCCGGGAAGGGTATTCTTTGCCGCACTGCGCACTGAGCTCTTGCGGCTTGTGTGGGGGGGAAAGCACGCACGTGTCAAGTGGGACGTTCTGGCTCGCCCATACGCGGAGGGAGGCTTAGACCCGCCTAATTTTGAACTGTATTATCAGTGCGCCCAGGCTCATTATGCGCACTATTGGATGAGCGGACCGCGTTACACGGCGCATGTGGCCACGGAGCATTGGCTTGTTGACCCTGTTCTGCTGGCTGGGGCATTGTGGCGGCCTATCTCCTGTCGAGAGCGCAGCCCCAATATTGTTGACTGCACGGGCCGAGCTTGGGAGTGGATCGGGAAACAGACGGGAGTGTTGTTGTTGTACTCCCCGCTGCTCCCTCTAGTGTACCACCCCCGCATGCCTCTTTTGCAGGAGGGAGTTTTTAACGTGCTGAAGCAGCATAGGGGGCTGCATACGGGGGGGACCTATATAGAAAAGGCAGATTCGTCACGCTGCAACAGCTTTGCTCTGACCCCCCACCCTCCACAATGGAAACCTTCCTTTATATCAGGCTCCGGGCCGGAGTTCGGGCCATCACTCCGGACTATCCGATGGAACCGGTGACATCGCCCCAATTACATACCGTGCTGCGGGCCGTGACTGCCTCTCACCTGGTGTCGGTCCTGTACCAGTCCCTATACTCTGGGAAGGAATATGCGCAATGTGCCGCGCGTGGCAAATAGGAGGGAGAGCTGGGACGACCATTGACGGATCGTGAGTGGCTCTTTAGCTGCAAACAGACGGAGGAAGTGTCCGCTAACAGCAGGCTACGTGTCACGCACTATAAGTTTGTTCAGCGCTACTACTACACCCCCGTGAAGCTGCATAGGTTTGGTCTGAGGGGGGACACTAGGTGTGATCGCTGCGGGGCCGAGGATGCGGACATGCTGCATCTGGCGTGGGCATGCCCCTCGGTGTCTGAATTTTGGTCTCTGGTGTTCAACGTGGTAGGTAAAATGATTGATACCCCTCTGACGCCGGCCCCGCAAATGGGTATTTTGGGATGTACGGAGAGCATTCCGGATCATCATAGAAGATTCGCTTCTTTTTGTCTCCTTCTGGCCAAACGGAAGGTGGCCTGCAGATGGGGGAGGGGACGTGCCCCTAAGTTCAAGGGCTGGCTGGAGGATCTGATTCACTGGCAGGAAGAACTAACTTTATATGCGGACCTTCTGCTGGTCGCCTCCAGGCCCAGGGATATTTGGGACCCGCTTAGGGGATATCTGCTTCGGACCCCTCTGACACGGAGTGCTGCTGTCGCTTCTGCACCCGAGGCTGACTGAGCGCTGAGGCAGTCTGGGACTGGGGGTGGGGTGTGGTGCCCCTGTCGCCGGGTCCCTTTTACATGTACGTACGGCTTAGTCCCCTGTGGCCTGGACTCAATATGGGAGGGTGTGATTGGCGCGGGTGTGGATGTGTCGGTGGCCATGGCCTCTGGGCGTGTTTGCTGGTGGAGGTCTGGATCCGGTGAGTGTGTGACAATCGTGCCCCTTCATGGTGGGCTATGGTATCTTTCTCTGTTATATGATGTGGTACCACTGAATGTATTTGAGCTGGTTTTCGCTGTTCACGGGGCTGTTTGGACTCTATGTTTTCACGCGGCCGGCCCTGTTGGGTTGTAGGCGGCATGCTGTGTTCACTCTACAACCTGTGATGCTATACGATTCCGGTTTATGCTGCCGGCCCCAGTGGGGTTGTAGGCGATCCACGGCTGTGTTCACATTGCTGTCCTTTTGTTGTAATAAAGATTTTTAAAAAATTTAAAAAATTAAATAAAGAGTTTCCTGCTGTCAAGATGGACTCTTCCTGACACTTTGGCAATCATTTACTACTTTCTAGTTGGTGTTCTCTTTGTTGAGGTGGAGTAATGGTGTGTAGGTGTTCTATGAGTTGGCAGTGTAGTCAGTGGTGTTGATGAATTAAACATACTCACATGGTGTCATTTATTGCAGCTGGTCACTTGTGAGTCACATGCACAGTGGTGCTTACTTTGAGTTTGCTGTTTTAGCCAGGAATTTCATACTGTGTTGCATGGTATGGGCTGTCATTGTGTGGGATGGTCTGCCATTGTATTTGATAGGACTATCAATGTCTGCTTGGGGGCTGTGGTGATCTGTGATTGTGTGAAAGTGGTGTCTATTATGATGTGTCATCTACCTTGGCTCACTGACTCATTCCAAAACCTTTTTGGACTACTGAGAAATACACATACACACCCTGCTTGGTCTGCCCTCCTCCACATTGTATTTGGACTGCCCCCGTTTTGTGTACAATGATGACTACTGTCATTTTGGAGGGACTCTTGCCTCACCCCTCACTCATATTACTATACAATTGGTGATGATCCTAATGAGATGTCATTTTAGACAGTGTCCCTGCACATGACTTCTTGCTGCGGATATGTTGTGCTGAGAGGTGCTTCTTTTATGATACATGTGTTGTGGATGTTGTAATGTTGGCCTTACTTGTCTAGGACAATGTCCTGGACTCCTACTACATTGTGGGCAGGTTTTGACATGACTGGGCTAGTTGCAATAATTTCTATGGGGATGGGTGACCCAGATGCAGAGGTGACAATTTGTGACGTACAAGACATGTGTACTTAGAGTAGGGTATATGTTCCTGTCTCCACCAGGGTGTCTGGTGTATAAAGGACACGTATTTCTGTGCGACAGTTGTGTGTTGTTGTTGTGCAGGGGTTGTATGTGGGGATGTGTTATTGACTTATCTGCGGTGTTGACCACAATGGCGTCTTATCTGCTGGTAGTGGATGAGGTACAGCAGCGGAAGGGCTTGTAGAGGAGGATCCATGGCGGCCAGGAATGTGTGGAGGTGTTTCGGATTCGAATTTCTATCCCGGCAGTTGTGCTTACGCCATCTCTGAGGGGCTGCTTTCTCCGCTGCGTTCTGATGGGCTGGTTGAGGCATCGTGATTTGTCCGGCGGTCGTAACGTCATTCCGTACGGCGGTCTTTCTCTATTGGCTTCCTCCGGCACTGTTGTGAAACGAAAAATCTGGCGGATCCGGAAACTCCGCGACGGACGAGAAATGGGCTATCTTTGCCCATTGTAATATGGTGGTCACCAGGAGTAACTAAGGCAGCACCGTGGAGATGCCTACGACCGCCATCGTAATAAGCCCCTTAGTGATGTAGAGCTTCAGTAAGGCTCCCAATGGTCTTTTCCCCAGTCGGGTTGCAAAATTAAATATGGCTGCGAACTCCCCGGATAGATCGTTTCTCCTACGGGTAAGTTGAGGCCCCCTATTTCATTTTATCATCCATCAAAACACCCAGATATGAAAGAACACTCGACCTTGGGACGGGGGTGGACCCTACCTGCTGGTGCAGGCCCCTATTTGCATGATAAAAGACTTAGAATTGTTAAACATGAGGTCCTGATCCCCCATAAACTGAACGAAAGAGTTTAGTAACGTTTGTAACCCCCGTTCCGTCCTGGCTGTCAAACGGCATCAATGATTCAGTCAATTTTAAAAATATACCCACACACTGCAATACAAGGTTGCTATTATCACTTCAACCAAAGTATCTGGAGACACCTACAAAAATCTACTCTAAGTGTTACACGTCAGACTTCTTGCACCTTGTCCCTGTTACTTGTGAGAGCACTACCACTCCCATAATGCACTGGTTCTGATAGCCGGGTTGTGTGCTATCCCATGCAACCTTGCTAGGATGTATCAGCTGACCTCGGGCCTTAAAAGAAGCTCGCTCCTGAGCTCAGGTGCTTGGCTAACTTTCACTTGTGGACCACGCCCTTTGAACTGGACTGTTTCTCAGCGATTCCTTGTTGCAGTTCCTTGTCCTGAACAGGCCCTCCCCTGGAGTGTACCGGATATCCCAATCAGATTGCTGGCTGAATTCGGTTTCCATTCCTCTCTCTCACCACCAGAAGGGGAGTGACACGGCTCATGTTTCCTCCGCAGCGTTTCTCGACCCGCCGGACCAGCCTGCTGACATGCCTCTCTTTCTCACACACAGCGCGGATCTAGACGCGGTGAGGAGTGTAGAGTGGCCGTGTTCCCCGTTACTGTCTTTCCCCTGTCGAGTAGTAACTTCCGCAGTGCGAGGAAGCGCTGCGAACACACTCCACTCCGCCTCCTGGGTGCAGTTCAGCGGTGTCCCCTGCCTAACTCAACACGACGCTGGATGTTGAGGTAATGTTGGCCTTGTGACTTTGCTGGTATTTCTTTTGTTTTTGTTTGGAGCACGACGGAAAGAAGCGTGAGGCTTTCCCTTTTGTCCCAAGCACTCAATGTGGTTTACATAGCTGGTCATGAGGATGGTGCTACTGTTTTTCTTTTCCTTTTGAACCACTAAACTTTATTGACAAACTTTATTGTTGGGAAGCTACTGCCAGATTCAGCACAGTGCCACCCCTGCTATTGCAACATTGTACTTGCCTTGTGGCAAGTACTTCGCCTTCTGTTTCCTGCCTCACACGCTCTACAATGTGCCAAGATTCATTGTATCTTGTTTCCAATTCCCAGAAGGGACCTTTTCAGTCAATGGGACACCCCCGTATAATTGTGAGTATGTGATGGTACACAACCTGTGCTCTCTGACCTTTGCCTTTGCAATGTATATATCTCACTGCTGGTAGAATGAGAATCTGGTTAACACGTGCCTCTGCTATTTCTCTTTTTTATTATTTTTGTGTTTATGCAGTTGTTGGAACGAGAACTCCTGGCTCTCCCTTTCCTCATCTGCTGGCCTCACTGAAAGTCTTCCCTGGTGGTCCTGTTGTTGTCTCTTCTCTCTCTGGGGATATTAGTCATTATTCAGGTAACTCTTATTTGACTGAGGATGGCGATACCTCAGGGGAGAGTTGGGGCCCATCTTCACTCCTGAGGATACTTGTTCTTCTGTCTTTGGGAAGCAAGTCCCGACAGAAAGCCAAGCCCACGTTTTCTTATATCCCCTGAGCGAGGATGGACAAGAGTGACACATTTGACGCGCACATGGATGGTTCCCAGTCTATGGAGACACCGGAAACCACTATGAGCGAGTTAGCAGCGGCTGTAGTAAACCTACAGACCGAGCTTAGAGTCCTCCGAACAGAAAACCAACATTTAGTTTCAGAGCTAGATATTCAGAAAACACATAAACAGATAGAGGCTAGAGTAGCAGACAAAACTTCCAAGCAGGGCCGGCTTTAGTGCTGGTGGCACCCTGTGCGACAATGTTTGTTGGCGCCCCCCCAGTGACCACCTCCACCACGGATTCTCTCACTAGCACCCTTTAACAGTGACCAAGTCTCCATAACCACACTCTCTCAGATGCATTGAATTAGTTATATAGCGCCACTCATACCAGTGTAGGGTGTCCAAGCACTTTGCATCACACACACATTACAGAGAGACAATCAATCATACGTGTGTAAATCAGTGTATAGGAAATGTTACATAAGCCAAAGGACTAAAAGTGTAAGAGTCATATGTCAGCCATACTGGTAGGCAGTATAGTTTAAAAGTTCTTGGTGTGGAGAAGCACAAACTCAGAGTCGAAAAAGAAACAGTATAGTTGGGAGTTTTCTTTAATAATAAGAATCGGGGGAGGAGCCAAGATGGCCGACGGGACGGACGCTTGAGCTCCCGGCTCCGTGGACCGTCCGGCTTCCTTTGATAATCCTGATCAATTCTCCTGACCTGCGCCGCTCTACCGCCGCGGATTACCGGCACTGAAGTGACTGGCGTTCTCCTGACACCTTTGTCGGCGGGTTTGGTAGCAGACTCGGTGTTTGCTTCGACCTCCGGCGCTCCCCCTGGTCCCTGCGTGTATGGCCGCCGCTGGACGCCGAGGGATGTGGACGGGGTGCTGAGCTGGATTACTGCGGGTGGTCGCGGGGGTGACAACGCTGGCCGTGCGACTGGAGTCGGACCCTTACGTCCGGGTCGGACTCCCCCCCGCGCTGGCAGTGGTGTGGACGACGTTGGAGCCCCCTAATACTAGCTCTCCTCAGCCACCCTGAAGAACAGCGAGCGGACTCCATTTTGAAGTGTCTTCCTGCGGCGAACGGCCGGTCCTCACGGCAACCGAGGGGCGCTCTCGCCCTGTGCAGTTCCCGAGTGGAGCACGAAGTTTTTCCGGTGTCTACATCCTCGGATCTCCGGTATACATGGTCACTTTTGTCCCGCTACTAAGTGCCTGCAGTGGAGATGACGATGGCGCCTGTTCTTCTTGCTGAGACGCTGGCTGACCCTGGACTCGCAGGGTCTGCGCGCCCATGTGCCCCGGAGCTGATTGCCGCATCGGAGGAGCAGCGGGATAGGGCGGACCGATGCATGCTACAGAGAGACCCGACCTGTGGGGATGTATTGGCCGCCCTCGTGGCGTTAAAAGTGGCGATGCGGAGTACTTGCTGGGCGCTGACCCGGAGAATCGATGAGGCACTGTTCGCAACGGGACGTTCCCGGCTGGAGGATCCCCCGCCGCCCATGTTTTCTCCTGGAGGTGAAACAATGTTGCAGAGCGGAGGGGCGGTGGCGCGGAGTCCTCCTGGCTACAATGTAACGCGTCAACCCATCGACACGGATACAGTTGCAGGGACACCCTCCATTTTGAACGCTGTGACTCTGCCTACGAACTACCTGTTGAGACCTAGCCTTTCACTTCCCTTGCCAGATGTTACCCTGAAGGCACCTATCGCTGGAGCTTCTGTGGCATGTTACTGCTGCGTTTGGGACCCTGAGGTACGATATGGCTTTATTGTCCCCTTTCCTCGAGAGCGGCCATCTTGTCTCTTTGTCCTGGCTGAAGGTGACTCGCAGCAATGGACGGGCCTGAACTACATCTGCCGGTCCGGACAGGGGTGATGGCAGGCTCGTTGTCGCTTTGGTTGGATCGGCGGACGGAGACCTGGACTGATACACGTTTTGCTATATTGGCTGAGTAGTTTTTAATGACCTGTTTTTTGCTACATGTCGCTGTGATTTCGCCCCCTGTTTCCTTCTTCTGCCGGGGGGCAGACTTGTGACGTACTGAAGTGCTGGGGGGTATTGATTCGAGACCACCGGGTTTACGTGGGTCTTTTGATACTGTGCTGTACATGGCGCAGGAGGTATGGGCGGCGCGGGAGTCCGGGAGTTCGGCAGTGGGGTGGGCTCCTCCCCGCTCTCCTTTTCCTGGGAGTAATAGGGTAGTGCACTCTTCCTTTTCTATGGTTCTTTTTCCTTTCTTCTTTTCTTAATTCTACATTTCGGGTTCCTATGGGGCGACAGACACGTAGCTAGGGGGGGGGTAGGCCATAGCCTCGGCATGCGTGTAGGGTGGGGGGTCTTCTTCGGCACATTTTTTTTTATTTCTATGGGCCTTCTTTTTCCTTTTTCCGTCCTTTTCTTACGTCTTTTTCTAGGGTCAGTGGGGGGGACTGCTGTTAGGAGGGTAGCGGCTGGGAGGCACACCTCGCTGCGTATCTATATCCTGGTATTATAGTTTCGTGCCCCCATTTTAGATGTGTTCACTGTTAGTTGACTCTCCTGTTGGCTGTTACCCATTTATCATATGATCGTCTGTTCTGTACACTGATCCGTTCTAGTTTCTGTATCTCCTTACATAAAAATTTTTAAAATTAACCTTGCTGTCTCCTGCCACTCGGTGCACGTGGATTTATTGTAACTTAGGTCGTATGCTTTTATGTGCTGCCGTGCCACCGAGTGGACATATACTTTGCTATCAAGCTTCAGAAGTGTCGAGGCCGGCCGGATGGTTGTAGGCCCGTATTTGTCTTGTACACAGTGCTAAATAAAGGTTTATAAAAAAAAAAAAAAAAAAAAAAAAAAAATAATAAGAATCGATTTCTAGCCAAATTAACCCTTTTTGCAACATTAATCAATGTTCTAATAATCTATACTTTGCAGTGTGAATGCAGTTCTAGGCTGAAAGTTAATAGCTCACTATTCTATATTAGGACTTTAAGTTATAAATTGCAAGTAACAAAAAATATGTCTCTTTTGAAAGCAGTAACCTGCTGATCTGTTTACATCATACGCACTCTGTAATCTACTTGGCAAACGTTCTTTGCAGCAGGCATATTAACCCTCTGCACTAACTTCACCAAAGTCAAAACCTCAACTAGACAAAATGCTCATCTCTCTCCAGGAAGATAATTAATCCCACGAGTTATCTTGACATTTATGTGAGGCCAGGGAATTGCCGGGGGGGGGGGGGGGAGAAATGCTGCAGCAGGTGCTTCAAAAGCATAATAAACTTTCAAACACGGCGCCCCCAGAAAGCCAGCACCCGGTGCGGTGGCACCGGTCGCACCGCCCTAAAGCCGGCCGCACCTTCCAAGTATAAAAAGAGTTACATACACCCTGCTCACTTCCATCTTCCTCTTCTATTCCTGCCTCTGCGGGGGATGGTGCTCCTCCGGTTAATGTGACTGTGATGACGCAGTCTCCAATACCTCTAGCCGTGCCTGAGAGGTTCAATGGGGATAGCAGTAAATATGGGGTGTTCGTGAACCAATGTCACCTACAGTTTTTGTGTTTCTCAGCATCCTTTCCAGACGATGCAGCCAAGGTTGCCTTCATAATCTCTTATTTAAGTGGCAACACCGCCCTTTGGGCCGGGCCCCTCGTCAAAAACGACGACCCTGTGTTGTACGATTTGTCGCAGTGTAAGGATAGAATGAAGTCTTTTTGCACGTCATTCATATATGCAGGCAAGCGACAATGAGTTATTGGGGCTTAAACAGGGTTCAAAGGATCTGCTAACCTACATTACCACCTTCAATCGGCTAGTCACAGAAACTCATTGGGCTGAAGAATAAAGAACCTCCATGTTCTATAGAGGATTAAAGGACGAGCTAAAAAACATCCTATCCCAAATAGTCGACCCTCCTGAAGATTGTTCGGCATTTATAGACTTGGTAGTGAAGTTAGATCACCGTCTAAGCGAAAGAAGAGGGGAAAAAACGAAAGGAGATTACCCCCATTTTTTGTTGGCTAGGAGTGAAAAGAAAGAGGTGAAAGACACTAGTGAACCTATGCAGATAGGGGGTATTTGGGGTCCGTTATCCAGTGAAGAACGCGTAAAACGCAGGAAGCCTAACCTCTGCCTCTACTATGGAAAGGGCAGTCATTACGCTCAGGATTGCCCTGTTAAACCAAAAACGGTCCTCAAAACCTCTATGGTAAGAACTGGGTATGCTACTCAATTGGAAAACTAGGAGACTTGGAGGACACAGGGATCGATCCTCCAAGTCCTTTTCTCCTACAGTTTCTTGTTAATACCTTGACTACTGAGCCTAAACTCTTCACCATAACTGTAGTGCTGATACAGTCCTCTCAACACAGAAAGACCATGTCCATACTGTTGGATTCCGGGGTGACAGGGAATTTCCTGGATATCTCTTTGGCCAAGGCACTTGGAATAGACTTTATTCCAAAACCTCAGCCCGAGAAGATAAGGGCAGTTGACGGTACTGACTTATCGTCAGGCTTGCTAGCCTACCAAATGCCCGACCTTACTATGTTGTGTGACAATGGACATTCAGAGACCAATACTTTCGATTTGATAGATACTCCGAACTTTGGTGCCATTCTAGGTGTACCTTGGTTGCAGGTACATAACCCTCACATCGACTCGGTCTCCAGGAAAGTAACCTTACGTTCCCATTACTGTGTGTTACACTATTATCAGGAAGCCGCTCATTGGCAATCTGTCATATGTTGTGCCACAGCTGGAGATGTCTCTTCCGCCTTACCTCCGGAGTACAGCGACTATGCGGACGTCGACAACCAAAGTCCAAATCCCCTGGTGGAACGTCTACAATAGCACTCTAGCTCAAAAAGCTAAAACTAAAGAGGATGGGCACCCCCAAATAGTGACAGAGCTGGGAAAAACTGTCTCCGACCCTGAAGGGATCTCAGACGTATTTGCACAGTATTGTGAGCAACTTTCTTCCCCACAACTCAATGGTCCACTGAAGAGATTCATGACTTTCTCAGAGAGCTGTCAGTCCTTTCAGTTTTGAGCAAAGTCAATATGTTGGGAAATGGTCCATTAGAGCTTTGTTACTCCAATAATTTCTTTGGAAATGAAGATTGCTTTAAATCCTCTGGAGATTTCAGAAACAAAACTGCCCAATAAGCCTTAAAATACAGCATTTATCACACATTTACCCCAAACTCTTTGGGGAACAAGCCAGAATAGTGATCTTTATAACTCACTAAGGGCCTGATTACGATGGCGGAGAACCCACCACCGGCAGGGTGACGGGTTCACCGCCATCGTAAGGCCATTCACCACCGCCAGATTGTGATGGCAGGCAGTGTGCTGGCGGGCAGAAAGCCCGACCGCCATAGGTCCAACAGAGGCAATCATTACGATTGCCTGTTGGACCCGTCCCACATCCTCAGAATGGTGGTGGTGCCTAGCAAGCCCTCTCTGCCAGATAAGGATACTGCATCCCCACCAGCCTTTCCATGGTGGTTCAACCGCAATGGAAAGGCTGGCAGGGATTGACTTCGGGGGCCCGTTGCGGGCCCCCCGTGGGGGTGGGGCAGTTTGGATCTGTGCACAAGGATTCCAGGTCAATCTGCTTACACTGTCCCTCCTTATGAGTGGATACTCCAGGATCTCAAACTGCTTGACCAACAATCCCCTGAAAGCATTTAGATCATATAGTGTTTTCCAGTCCTTTGGCGTCCGTGCGTCCGATCTGCTAGTGTTGTAGCAACAGTTGGGCACAATTGAATAGAACATTCACAACGGAATTTTCAATTCAAATGATGGTATCCCTATAGTAAACGGTGGCCCCTTTTCCCTACAATGACTATTTATGCCTTTAGGATATTCGCCACAGTTGCTTGGGTATTTGTTTGAAGATTCTAAAAAGAGAGGCACATTATAGTTGTCTTGATAAAGGTGGCCATTACCTTGCGAACACCACCGAAATGCGTCGACGCTTGGGATAAACTAAATCCAGTGTACCGGCCAGTCATTGAGATAAAAACACGTGGACTGCAAACATGTCTTGCTTTTGAATTTTTTACCTGGATTAATACAAGAGCCACTAATAAGTGTACTGTCGTAGTTGCTGTCTGTCTGTCTCTCTTCGTCTTTTGTTTTATCTTTCTTTTAGACTATACATTTTTATTTGCATTTAATACGTGGATATAGTGTATATACTATTTGTAGGATTTAAATATGTGATATATTTGTTTTTGAAACTTGATGCATTTTTGCATCTCCCTTTTGGGTAATTGATATGCTATCTATGTAATACATGAAACTGTATAATGATATGTGTTTTTTATAATATGAAGATTTATAAATTCTGTAAAATGAACATTTTTTAATGGCTCCACCATTTCTTTAATAAATATAGGTGGCATTCCATTATTAGTCAGTGGATGTCTTGTGACATTGCAAATATAGGTATATGGGTTTTTTGTATGATTGATATGAATAGTTTGCGGTATATTTAAGATGATTGGTTGAAAAAGTATTTTATTTGGTTACCGAAGGGAATTCATCTTCTTCGTTGACTGTTGGTTAAAATGCCAGAAAGGGCTTATGGTGTCCCACATTGCAATGGGGATCCTTGACACCTATGCCATGAATGCTTCCTGTGCCAATTTTCACTAACTTTAACATGACGTCATCAATGTTAACACACTTAACAATTAAACTTTTTTGGGTGGCAGCGAGAGTGGCTGCCTTCAATGTCCCAAGAATATTTTAGTTCCTCAATGTCGTTGGTGTGTCCCAGTTTTTGGCCTTTGAAAATCTGGTCACCCTAGTTCATGATCTGGGATAGGATTACTTGTGTCCATATTGAATTTTAAAAAGGGCAATAGAAGTGTCAGAATTACTAACATAATGTAGGAATTGGACTAAGCACCAGTAGGACTCAGTGTGATGAAGATTACCTTTTCTCAGACATCATTTTAACTCTCAAACTCTTCTCCTCTTTTGTCATCATTCATTAATTCAAAGCAAACCGTTTTCAGCAGATTTGGTGCAGTACAGTTAGCAATGTAGGCATTTCCTAGATACTGAAATCCAGAACTGGGAAACCGATAGAGTAAGAAAGTAGATAAGCCACGCATAAGACTGAAGCATACTGAAGCAGGGTGAAAACAAGTCAAGCATGAGACTAAACCATGAAGACGACTGAAGCAAGGTGAAAACAAGCCAATAAGAAGACTAAGCCAGTTGGAAGACTGCAGCAAACTGAAGCAGGGTGAAGAAAAGCCAACAATTAAATTAAGCCAAGCAGAAGACAGGGAAAAACTGAAGCAGGGGGAAAACACGCTAAGCAGAAACTAAGCAGGAGTAGGTAGTGAAACTACTGAAAGGAAGACTATTTCAATCTGAACCAAACTGTTGTACATGTGGGAGACTACGTCAGTCTGAAGCTGGCTGTAGAAAACAAGGATAACTAAGAAAAACCGAAGAAGACTGTTGAGCAAGCAGAAGACTAAGGTACGCTGAGTCATCAATGCAGCCTAAATTGTAGGTGGAAGGCTACCACAAGCTGAATGAAGCATACACGATAGACTATGGCAAGCTAAACAGGCTGAGTCAGAATTTGAAGACTAAGGCAAGCTGAAGCGGGCTAAGTAATAAGTTAAAGACTAAGGCAAGATGAAGTAGTGGACATACTGCAAACAATGATAAAGTACTAACTAGAACAAGGGGCAGACCTCGGACTGAAGCACAGGGAAAAGAGCCCTGTGACAGTTCTATGAAAGTATAAACAGGACTGAGGCTATCAATAGAAGCAAATAGAATAAAGTCCGAAAAGCTGGAGACAGGGAAACTGAAATAGGACTACTGGCTAGGGGCAGGAAATTATAAAGGGTAGCTGGCTGGTGGCAGCGAGTAGAGGGCTAGAAAAAGCAGGGAAGTATAAGGGACATGCCCTGACTATAATCTATCAATGGCAAGTTGGGAAATGGTGTCAACAGCTGCACAGGAGGTTGGAACAAGCTTTGTCACACAAACCATGAACAAGGAGGTTAATATCTTGGTAACAACAGTTTTAGGCAGGTGCACTTTCAGACTGTGGCAATGTGCAATGGCCCCTAAGCCTATCGATTGTTACAAGAAATACTGCTATATCACTGAGACTTGAAGAGTGAAAGAGGACTGAGTCCTGAGGGATCCAGTTTCTTTAAGGTATTCAGGAATTCTTGCACGTGCTTTTTCAGATGTGGGTTTAAGGAGTAAAAAATATTCTAGATCACATCATTTTCAGTACTATTAAGGACATGGAGGCAAGGATTATGCTTCTCTTTCTTTACTTAGAAAACACATCCGCCAATCAAACTTTAAACTACATAACCCGTGAGCCCCCACAGCTCTTTCTCTCCACCAATCACAGGGGTCATGCCTGAGCACACATGTCCACAGAACTTCAGTCCTTCCTCTTTGTTTGCTAAAAAACAACTTAAGTCATTAAAACCTTGAATCAGCAGGTATGTAAATCAAAAAGCCAAAGGACTACTCCACGGGCCAGCTCCAACAGGCGAAGATCGAAACCCTTCACACGAACAGATACAGCGCCAATCACCCTTCAGATCACTTCAAGTCATGCATGAAAAGAAAACAAAACCCATGATATCCCCCCTCCATGAGCTCCTTAACAAACATGGGGGTAAATTGTACAATAGTCACTTTAAAATGTACTGCTATATCATCATAAACACATATGCATCAACCTGAACATGAAAACCACCAGATAACAGTATGTCAATGTACAACAGCCTGGGGCAGTATAATTCTCGCCTCCGTGTCCTTAACAGAATTAAAAACTCTTGACGTGATGGCTAGAAAAATGCTTATTCTATGTCAATGACGAAGGCTTCGGTTTATGCTAGTTTAAAGTTGAGCCACCACATTAGATGCAAACATCTACAATTGGCTTATGAAAGAATACTTTAAAAGTCGAATTAGAAGACCAATCTGCTGCAGCCATAATGTCCTTCAAACGAGAACCAGTAGAAAAAGCTTTAGAGGCCATAGCCCCCCCCACCGAATGAGACCTGAAAAGAGAGACATCAATTTTGGCCTCGGACAACCATTTAACCCAACGGGCCAGGGTAGTCGAAGAGACTAGACGAAAAGGTTTCTGCAAAGAAATCAATAGCTGTCCAGTAACATCACTTCTCAATTCACATGTACAGTCTTCAAATGACTTAAGACACTTAACAACACACAATTTCTGGTGAAGTAGAAAGGTAGGGTAACTTAAACAGCTCTAATTTATTTTGGTCCGTCTAGAAACAGTAAAAGACACCCCGAAGGAGTAAATACTCTACCTGTCAAATCCAAGGACCCCACATCCGAGACCTATCAACAGGAAATAAGATATAAAAGGAGAGTGAGATTTGCTGACAATTGTTTGCGTGAAAGACCCTTATTCGCAGGCCAATCTCTGATAAAACGTAACACTACATCCATATCCCACACTATGGAATACTTTGGAAGGTGGATGAACCATCCTGATACCTCTCAACAGTTGACAAACAAGTGGATGTTCTTCTACCGGTCTACCATCCAGATGGGGATGACCTGCCGAGATTGCTTAGCGGATATTGTTCACAGTCCTATAAGCCAGACCCTGATAAGCAAGATCTAACAGGAAATTTTACAATCATGTGGATTCCGGATCCCACAGGATCCACACTTCACTCACTACACCAACAAACCCATCTACGGCAGGCTTCTTCATGGCCTTTGTTCGTAGAGGGAGCTCAAGATTGTGACAGGAAGAACAACGAGTCCTGCAAAACTCCTGGCACTAGCCAGTGTTGCCTGAACGTCTCCAAACCATGAGGGACAAGAGCTCCTGAGTCACCAATGGATGTGGTAAGCCTATCTGATTCAAGAGAAGATCCAGGCAAGAGGGAAGATGCACCGGAGGTGCACAGGACAGATACAGGGCCACTGGGAACCATTACTGTCCTTTCCAACAAGAGGTTATTAGAACGAACTCCACCATCTATCGACTCATGTGCGTAAATACCCTCTGAATCATGGTGAATGGGGGAAATGCATAAAGCACCCCGTCGACCAAGACTGGAGAATGGCATCTGATCAACTCTGGATCTGGTCTCCAAATGTTAAAGAAGGGAAGTTGTGCATTTAGGCAGGAAGCAAATAAGTTGTTCGTAGAAGGGCTCCAGCGTATATTCAGGAGTTGAAAAATCCTGGCTCCAGTCGCTAGAGTCGCAGAGGAATCGAATGTTCCAGCCCGCTACCACATTGGACCTGGCCAGAATATATTCCCCCGTCACAGATATGTGATGTTGGAGACAGCAATGCCAAATCTCCTTGGCAATCTCCACTAGGAGGTGAGATCTCGTCCCCCCCCCATATCGATTGATGTATTGGACTGCCGATATTTTGTCCATTCTCAAAAGAATCCAACAACTAGTTTTGCGCAGAGATAAAGTACAAATTGCAAAAGAACCCGCCAGGAATTCCAGACAGTTGCAAAGCTTAAGTAACAGCACGATTCACTGAGTTGTGCACATGTGAATCTAATGCCTCTGCTAACTGCTCTTTCATGTGGTACTCATAGGACACTTCTTCATACTACACATAATCCTCACCCTCCTCTGCATAGTACGCCATTCTGAGAACTGGGGGGCTGGGAGAGGTTCAAGGGGAGAGTAAGACCAAGGGTGAATTGAGGTCTCTTGAATTGCTAAGGCGAGCAAAGTATTTTAATTCAAATATATATTCCATCTAAAGACTTCACAATATACATTGTGGATGGGGCCACCCCAAAACTCTCCTAGGGCAAAGCACTTTGCCATTTTTGCACCCTGTCGGTTGGTCTGAAGGGACAAAAAGGCACTGGCTCAAACACAAGCAGCGCGAGTAGCCGATCAACAGATAATTAATCTGATCAGCCACGCGCATGAGCGAGGCCGATAAACAATAAAAGAGGACTTCCCAATGCACGCACAAAGCACCCTTGTTCCAGCTCCCACTCTACCGCTGGCCAGGTGATCGGGAGGCTACTCCACGTGAGCACTCAATCACCCATACACAAATACAAAGAGTTTGAATAATGCTCGCATGCAATCAATAATTACACATATATACTGCACTGTATAAACCAATGAAATGTATACTTAACTCAGCTGCTAGGAAGGACTAAGGTTCTTTGGTAAATCAATCAGGAGTTTGTATAGCACGACTACTCAGCTGTGAGGGTCTCAAGGCGCTGGAGGGGGGGGCTGCTGATCCATCCATCTGAGTGTGGAGGGTCAGTCACAGAGCCAGGTTTTGAGATTCTTCCTGAATTAGATCAGCGACGGGGATTGCCTGGGGTGGAGGGGTAGGGATGTTCCAGGTCTTGGCTGTGAGGTGGGAGAACGATCTTCCTCCTGTTCTTATCTTGTGAATCTGTAGGATGGTGGCCAGGGCAAGTTGGGTGGAGCGAAGTTGTCTGGCGGGTATGTGGAATGAGAGACAGTGGTTCAGGTATGCTGGTCGTGGACATTAATGATCAGGCATGACCCCTGTGATTGGTGGAGAGAAGGAGCTGTGGGGGCTCTTGGGTTATGTAGATTAAAGTTCGATTGGCTGCTGTGTTTTCTAAGTAAAGAAGAGAAGGCCGAAGCCTCCGTTCCTGATATAGAATACATATATTCCTGCCCTTTTAGGTAATATAAGCATAGGTAGGTAGTACTGTAACAGACACAACTGGTCTGCAGAGCGTAATTTATGGAGAAATACTTTAACCCTCGTTGCAACAAGTACCACTAAAGGTTATGGAAAATTAAAATTGAATTTAACTAAATAATCTTAGCCCTGAATTCCTTGTTCCGTGTTTTCTTCACTGTGCGGAACGAGGATTTTTTGCTTGGCTGGTCATTTTGCCTGGATTCCTACTGTGTTCCAGTCAGGGGTGAGCACTTGTAAAAACAGTAGCATTACTGACAGATTTGCATCCACTTACCATGGACTGAAAAAAATGTCTCTCACACCACCCTAGAGAGCACAACTTCGCACTTGAAAATGGACTGGGACCACCAATTAATTGTCCCACAACCCGTTGCCCATGTCAGTTTACACCATTTGAGGAGGGCCTCCTCGCAGACTCTGTGGGTAAAGTCCTCTTTTTATTTCTAATTAAGACCCCGTCCCTCCCCACAAAAAAACGTCCTCCCGAAAGAATAATGTTTTGTTCAGGACACGGTAGGTGGAGAAGGTATTGGTGAAATGTTCTTAAAGCATGTTGGGCAATATTTTGAGTTCATTATCTATATCTTTATGAAGACGCAGCTCCAAGCTTTACTCATTGTTCAGCAGAGGGCTCCAGTTGACTCCAGAGACACAGATAGTGCAAGCCAAGCATCCGCTTTATTTACTGAAATGTTTCCTCTTTGGAGCGGGGGAAATGGATCGATGACCTTGGCCCAGCGCAGGCGCAGGGTTGCTGTTTTTCGTCAGTGCACAAGGAAGTTTTCTACACTAATAAGATCTTGTCAATGTAGAAGTACCACAGAAACAGGAAGTGGTTGTTGGAACATAGAAGACACCACTGTTCTGTGCCAGCTATGGAGGGCCAGAAGGCTACTACAAAACACCCCCATTTGGAGGTGGATGATCAGACTGATATGGTTACTGTGTCCAGAGCAGACCTTCAGATGCTTATTCAGGAGTCAATTTCATCTGCTTTAGGTGAACCTGATTCAAAAAGACAAGCACCAGACTCCAATGAGACCAATACTGCAGACCTAAAGGAACATATATATGACAGGGTAAGCATTTCCAACATATGATAATAATAATAATAATAATAATAAAGGAGCTTGTAAAGCGCATGGTGACGCCATCCCGGCGTGTCCCCGCGCTGTGGAGAAGAGACAGGGCCAAGAGAGGGAAGTTTAAAGAGAAAACAGATAGGTTTTTAAAAGTTTTCTAAACAAGGTCTCTGAATCCGCTAGCCTGATACTCATGGGGAGAGAGTTCCATTCTTTGGCAGCCATAGCACGAAAAGAACATCCGCCCATTCTGGCTTTCTTAACGCAGGGAATTTTAAGCAATCCAGTTCCCCCAGAGCGAAGAGTTCTGGTAGGCTCGTAGGGGATAGCCAGATCTGTCATGTAAAGGGGAGCTTTGTGTGAGATGATCCTATAGCACATTAGAAGAGCTTTAAATAGGACTCTCTTTTTTATGGGGAGCCAGTGCAGAGTGGCTAGGGCTGGCCTAGAGGCTGATCTTTTCGGAAGTCTAAGGACTAGGCGTGCTGCTGTGTTTTGGAGTACTTGAAGTCTCCTGAAGTTTTTTTGTGTAGTTCCGAGCAGGAGCACATTGCCATAGTCTATCCTCGATGTCACTAGAGCATGGGTCATAGTGCGCCTTGCTTCCAGAGGGAGAAGGTCTAGGGTACGGTTCAAGGTCTTCATTACCCCGAAGCATTTCCCAACCACTTTGTGTACATGGTTGTCATAAGAGAGTCTGGGATCAACCCAGATCCCCAGATTCTTAGCTGCTTTGCAGGGAGTGGGTAGCGGTCCCAAACATGATGGCCACCACTCCTTGGTCCAGCTCGCATCCCTTCCTCCAATTACCAGAACCTCCGTTTTTGAGCCGTTTTATATGCTGAGTCATATAAAGGAAGTTCTGCGTTTAAACCTTCACCACCACTTGAGGAAGGTTTTTTAATTGCAATAAGAGGAATGTAATCAGGACCAAATGCCTTTTCATGGTGGTACTCAAAGAATGAAAAGATGCGAACAAATCAACAATACCCCATTTCCTTGATTAACAATAGTCTGGAGAATTTTTAATCAGATTTTCTCCAAACCTGAAGGTCAGTTCTATACTCTCCAGCATGGCATCATCTTCCTCGTTGGCTTCAGAGGAAGCTTCGCTGGCATATCCTGGAGATAAAAGAACAAATAGTGCCCTAAAAAGGGTGAATGCAGCTGCAAATTTTGACATTAAAACACATGCTTATTCAACATATCCTTCACAATCCATGCTGAAGGATTTCCAAACCCTCTTTGATTGATTAGAGGCCAAATAAGATCCTACAGCTCTTTTGGGTAAAATGGAGCGCCTGGAAAAATTCTTGTCAGATACAATCTTTGACAAGTTGTGGGCGGATCGATGGTGGCTGGTAAATCAATTGCAGAAAGAAGATCCTTATGGCTTAAACTTTGGAAGCTGGAGTCAGATCTAAGGTCATTAATCCAGAAGCTTCCTTTTTCGGTTAATTGGAAATAAAAAGAGGTGTTGACTGGAATGGGGAGGACTGAGGTTTCGGGTAATGAAGATTACCGGTAAGTAATGGATTAAGTTATCACCTTCCATGGAGAATCCGTCATCAAATCATTTAGGTAGATATCAAGCTGTGGACCCACTTAGCTTCCTAATTCAACCTAGGCGTGCGGTCAAATGCGTTTCAGAAACGGCTGGGATATGAAATGAAGGGGGTATGAAAGTGGGTCAGGAACGAGTGGAATCAGATTTACAAATGAAGCCAAAAAACTTACCAACAGCTGGGGAAGAAGAAGCGGGAGAAGAACTCTGCATGCAAGCTGGTTTTGTGAATACATGTTTGAAAAAAACAGATAATTGTGTGTGATTATACAGAAGACAGGACCAAATGTGAATACACGGTATCAGCAGAGTTAATTTATGTTATATAATTTTATTACCGTAGGAAAATCAGACACACAAGCAGAATCAAGTCCAATGAATATATTTGAAGCAGTAAAGATAAGGATTTTTGGCACTTCTGCCACAAGGGCAGGCAGGGAATCAACATGAGCTAGCATGTAGCTTAGGATGACGAATCTTCTTGGACGTGCAATGTGAGTAAACTGCATGCAGAAATAGATCAGATATAAGCCATTAAATTAAAAATGGTCTCAAGTGATCTACTAGTATCATTCACATCGATAGAATCATAATTTTAATCCATTAGACAATGGCTTTCCAAATTGAGGGCCATATTTAAGTCACCTTGCTGCGCTCCCCTGCATCACAGAAAAAGGGCAGGAATGAGCCGTATTTATCCAATACGGAGCATTCCTGTCTTTGTCACTGCGCTGGCGCAATGTTTGCCTCCTAGCGCCAACACAGTCACCCTTGCACCACGGTGCAAGAGTGCCTGTGTTGTAGGCAGGATTGTTTTGTGCAGGAAAGAGCACCTTCCTGCACCAAAATATTCCAGAGCGGCTTTTCACTCTTTCTACATGTGCTGAAGAATGCAGCACACATAGAAAGAGGAAAAAGCGGAGAGAAATAAAGATATTTCTCCTCGTTATGCCTCACCTGGGGAGGCATATCTTTTTGGCGCATTTTCAGGTTTACCAGATCTGGGAATGCGTCAAAAACCATAGGAGTTGTGTGGGAACACAAACACAAATCCCAGGGAATGCCTCCCTTGTGCAGAGTAATGCAACACTTCGGCTTGCACTGGGTTGCATTACTCCATATTTTTAAAGCCATGCAAAGTGGATTTTGCAAGCCTTCAAAAATATGACTTTTAACTTTTAAAAGTTGCTACCTGAGAGAGGCCAGGGTAGGGTCAGTAATCTTGCTGCAGCAGATGCACGTTTGAGAGCAATCCTCGAGTCATAGAAATGGAGGTATTCAATGTATTTTCCACAAAAACAGAACGAGGGGGGGGACCAGGAGCTTGTTGTGGTCCAGTGTCTGTGCTCCGTGTATCGTCTATATCACTCAAAAGGGGAGATACTGTTCCAAAAGAGGAAGGAAATCGAGAAAGGCTCAAAAAAGGTTTGGGGAGATAAAGTCCTAGGCTATTATTGGACCCAAGTACGAGAAGGGGAAGCAGAGCTTAATTTTTCTTGTTGCCCTCACACACCCCGAAGGATGTCATGCTTCATCATTGGGCGTTTTGCTCCTCGTCGGGCCGGCGCTGCAATGCCCTACGGGTCCCCCGGAGGGTCACTTTAGCGGAGATCTTTTAAGAGAAAACGCCGTTTGGTGCATGCGGGTGTGTGATTTGGGTCCTAATAGAAGGCGATGGTGATAATGTTCCATCAGGTAACTAAAATGTGGTCAAAGTGGTCGATGCTCCATAGACTGGGGGACGAGCGTACACACCTTCTTGTGGGTTTTTCTCCGGTGTGGCCTCTCACACACCTACCCCAGCCGTCCTCCTGTCTGGAAAGGACAGGAGGAAGGTGTGTACGCTCGTCCCCTAGTCTATGGAGCATCGTTCTCCCTACACTTAGGCTTATATCCAGGAGCGACTCTTACTCTGACACAACAGAGAGCAGGGCCACTCATTCCCTGGACGCCCGGATATATACTGTGGGTACTACCCCCCAGTTCACGTTCACATTTCACTACACCTTTAGTTGGTCCTGAGGAAGCGCCACGGATCCGTTTTGGACCACTGGGGCGCGAAACATGTCGACCACTTTGACCACATTTTAGTTACCTGATGGAACATTATCACCATCAAGGTAACACCTAACCTACTGGTTTTTAGTGTGTCAAGGGTGCCATCTTTTTGTCTTTATTAAATCTTACTCTATTAGCAACCCTTAGACATTTTTAATTCACAACATCACATACACAACTGTATCACCACTCGCCTTCTATTAGGACCCAAATCACACACCCGCATGCACCAAACGGTGTTTTCTCTTAAAAGATCTCCGCTAAAGTGACCCTCCGGGGGACCCGTAGGGCATTGCAGCGCCGGCCCGACGAGGAGCAAAACGCCCAATGATGAAGCATGACATCCTTCGGGGTGTGTGAGGGCAACAAGAGAAATTAAGCTCTGCTTCCCCTTCTCGTACTTGGGTCCAATAATAGCCTAGGACTTTATCTCCCCAAACCTTTTTTGAGCCTTTCTCGATTTCCTTCCTCTTTTGGAACAGTGTCTCCCCTTTTGAGTGATATTTTCCACAAAAAAGCCACTGTGACATTCCTAGCACTTTTATTTGTATTTTTTGACCTCCTGGAAAATCCTTGCCATAGTGTTTTAGTGTCGCTTCTTCTTTGGTATGTGTTTTACTGAGCGTTGTACTCTCGTCGGCCACGTCATGTATCTAACATCATACTACAGTATAATGCTTTGTTTTGATTGTGCCTGAAGTTCCATATCGAGCAGGTCCTCTGCTCTGCTGATCAGCTGAGGTGAAGAATACATGTCTCTGCAGTGTAGATATTGATATGATTTGACTTTAGCACAACCACCACAGCATTGCTGCACAGTGGCTTAGCAAAACCTGAAGGGGCCCCCCCTGCAAGATATGCTGAAGGGGCCCCCTCATCGTGTTCTGCTCCCCTTCCCCTTCAGAAAATCATTATTTCTGTGATATTTACAGCGGTATGAAGCACTACATATAAACAAAGTGAACATTATGAGATTGATTTACAAAGTAGGAGACTGATGGATAGCATGTCCCTCGTTTAGAGAGCTATGAAGGCCAAAAAATGGTTCTCTCATCAACAATGGTGATAAATAGGCAAATGTGGATTTTTTAGCCCATTACGTGTGCTATTGGGCCACATTTATTTTCACTGGCATGTACGTTTAGGAGACTGTCAAACACAAGCTCTATTGTATGCTCTATAAGTGTTTTCTTTTGTTTTCAGGAATACAGGTAAGTAAGATTAAACTATAGAATACTTCATTTAAAAATACTAACATTATTTTCTGATTACAAGCATGATACAACTTTAGTGGTAACATATCACTTGAATGTAATTTGATTCTTTTCTGAGCATAGTCATCTTTTATCATTTACCTCTCCACTTATTGGTCAATACAGTCTAAAACAATATGCCTATTATCTTAAATTTCATTACAACAGAAAAGGCAGGATTCCATTTAAACTAGAACTGAAGACACTGGCCCAGAGGCTGTTGTCATAGGTATATGCTCTTAAGTTGCACTCACCAACAAATTGTGTGATCCTAGGCAAACCACTTCTTCTCCCTATACGTCAGGTCCATTATCAACCAAAAATGCAGTTATACAAAGTTTGCTGTGCTACCACATCAACCCACTAAATTATCCTTCAAGGATTTTAAGTTGTAAGTTATATACATAATTACCTCCTTCACTCCTCAAACTAGCAGTGCCCTATCTTTTGAGCATTTCATAGAGAAGATTAAACATGATGTGGTCTTAAATTGTTTGGATGAGGTCAGCTGACAGCACATAGGAGACGGGGTCATTAAAAGTGTCTGTATGTTGGTCTTCAGAAGCTCAGATGTTAAAGCTGTCCATTCATTAGTTTTACTTCCATTTTTCACTGATATCATAAGGGGCAATGACGGTGGTGGGAAAATGTATCTTTGCCAACAGTGGCAAAAACCCTGTGCTTTTGGTCCTTTGTCCCATCTAATCATGCCATACACAGAGCCCACACTAATATATAAACACATCTATCTAACATACTCTTATCCTCACTCCTTCCTCTTATTAGGAGATACTAGGCTGACATATTTGTCAGTATACTTCTGCAGCTTTCCCTTTTCTTCCTTGACTTCCTCTCTCTGAAGCTTCTTGTGTGGAAGATTGTTAAACTCATTGTGTATGTGCACGCTTGTAGGATATAAGTGTGACAAAGTGTGAAGAAAATTAATTTGTGAGGAACCGGGTTGGAGATGATTAGTTTGCATGTGTGTGTGTAGATGTTTGTGTTGATGAATTGGAGTGTGCATTTGTGTGACTGCTAAGATGTGTGAAGTGCATCTAGGAGAAATTGGAAGACAGAGCTTGCAAGAGGCAGTTCAAGAGCTCCTACTCATTACATGCAAGAATTTACTTTGGATAAGGTAGCTGTCATTATTTACTGTTCAAAGAGATATGAAGAACTGCCCCCCCCCCCGATCACTACTATGTAGCTTTTTAACTTGCCCGCTTTGCACTAAAAGGCTCTTTTTTGCACAGTTTTTAAAAGGACCCTCGAATGAGACCTCTTCAAAACTTCCTATGAAGGCTCATATTTATGACAGATTAGGCTCTGGTCAGTTTTGTTGTGCTAATTTACCTTGAGATACACACTTAGGGCCATATGTAGGTAGCAACACATTTACCGATTCATAAATACCGAGTTTTACCGATTCGGTATTTATGAATCGGTAAATGTGATGTAGGTAATGAATCGGTAAATTTTACCGATTCGGAAAAATTCGGTAAATATGAATCGGTATTTACCGATTCTGTAATGGGGCATACCTTCCCATTGATTCCTATGGGCCTGGAGGCCCATAGGAATCAATGGGAAGCCAGTCACCGTTACCGATTCGGTAAATACCGATTCGGTAATGGGGGGAGCATATACAAGGGTGGCAGGGTGTCACATTGACACCCTGTTGCACCCCTGATTCTTGCATGTGTGCACATGTGGCGCACATACATGCCCTAAGGGCATGTATGTCTGCCACATGGCACTCTTACATCTGCAAAATATTGCGTTTTGCAAGGTATTCGTTATTTATCACCAACCTGTATTTGGTGGTAAATAACAAATTCTTAATTCTAATTTGCACTCTTTAGAGTGCTCCCTACATTCAGGATTCGGTATTTACCGATTCGGTATTTTACCGATTCGGTAATTTACCGAATCCTGAATTATGCCTCCTACATCCCAAATAGCTAAATACCGGTCGGTAACGGGATATTTACCGAATTTTGGCCGTTACCGACCGGTATTTAGCTACCTACATGAGGCCCTATGTCTCTTATTTTTTTAAAAAATCCTTTATAGAGAGCACCTTAGCCTATATCTAAACATAGCCTTTAGTATCGGTCAATTTCAATGTACTTTTACTTATTAAAATTATGTGTACCCATATCTAATGAAAAACAGAATTTATGTGTTGCAAACTTCATTGTCAGCTGAGGATAAATTAGGCTTTTTACATGCGTTATTCCTAAATAAACGCTTCCTGTTGGCGTCATGGTGTATGGTTGACTCATGAAGATTGTAGTCTCCTACAGATAGGTTTATGGGGATTGTAGTCTCCTGCAAATTATTATTATTGTCTCTATGTCATATTGATCTAATTCAGTTTGTGAATCACACCGCACTCGCATCCCGATACTTTTAAATGCACAATTCGTTGGGCTCAAGATATGAGCAGTTCAATTTTCGTTCTCAATGTTTATCAGAAACATGTATCCTGGTGTATTGATCCTTTAGATAATGACACACGTGAAATGTATTTCAAGGATTGTGTCCGCTCAATGTATCTGTGTATACAAAATGTATTTCAAGGATTATGTCAGCATAATGTATCTGTGTGGCACAGCGTGTCATCAGGGCTAGTATGACCAGAAATCTCCTGAATCTCGATCTTTTCAAGTCGAGAATCACCGGGGCTCAAAGTCTTACAGTCTTGATAAAGCTAATTTAGGAAAAAGAGTGTGGTGAAGTTAAAACGTTGAGAACCAAAATATTTTTATTTTGAATGTTTCACCATCAGGGTTAAAATTACCTTACATCGAGCAGAGTAAAGCTCTATACTGCTCTATTTGCACTGCTTTTTAACCCTGATGGTGAAACCTACAAAATAAAAATATTTTGGTTCCCACCACTCAGTTTTTCCTAAATTAGCTTATTGTGTGCGCTGCTGTTTTCTCACTCCACTCACCGCATAAGGGACTAAAAAGGATCTCCTTTGTATACAGCCTCATCTTTACATATAACATCCCTGGACTCCTCCCTCACAGTGAGGGGGTTGTAGCCCTCGGTGGAACTAGATTTTTCCATCGGGAGAAAGAACTCAATGATGAGGCATGTCACCTAGGGTGAGTGAGGGTTCCAGTCCTATAAAGGGATTTTTCCTAGTGGGAGTTTACCGTAACTAACCTCTGTCACTTGTGATCATTGTTCACTCTTAGACCCAAGATAGTTCTTTGTGTTTTGTAGTAAACTTGATTGGGGTATCACTATCTTGCAGGTCTATAAACTTTTCTCCCTTGGACCCTCCCCTATTGTTGTGTTTTCTACTTGACTTGAGTTCACATACGCAGTAGCAATAGTACATACAGCGGTCATGAGGAAGGCCTTGGACTATCTATCGTCTGATTGGCCGAAACATGTAGACCCAATAATTCCAGCAGTTATTTTGTTAAAACTGCCCTTGCACTTTTTTTAGTTTGGATAACAAAGGATACTCATTAAAATATTTTTCTTTTGATATTCAATTTTAATCTGCACTTATCACTATTAGTTATTTAGTTTTTGCACTGTCCCCATCACTCAGCTACTCTAGCTCTTCAGTCTAGAGAGGTGCTGCATAGCTCCCTTTAGTTAAGTGTGAACTGAAAACATCAGTGAGCTCCCTTCTATTAGATAGAAGGTCGCAGTCCTTGGTTACCCTAGTGTGAAACCAGGAGGAGATCCCAGATGATGAAGCATGTCACCTCGGTGAGTGATGGGAATCCGTCCTCCTTTTAGGATTTTCCTTGCATTTTGACACCATTCTAGTTCCTTCACAAACATCGGTCTTTGAGACCACTACTACTTGACATTTAATATGAATTTATGTAAGGCTCCCTGGGCCCTGCAGACACGTGGATCTTTTATAGTGTTTTGCATTTCATAGATGGGGAATAGGTCCACTCTTGGTCTTTGAATATTTCCTTAGACCCTCCCTCGTGTAGTTTTGTATTTGATTGTGTGCAACTGTCGGCTGCGGGCCGCTATTGAACTGTACTTGATTGACAGTTTTTCTATTCACTTTTTGGAACTATCTAGCTCCCTTGGAGGATGCTTGACACTGCTATAGCTGTTGAAATGGCCGATTTTAGCGGTTTAGCCTATGACGACGATACATATCAGGAAATACTCTCAACTACTCCTAGCATCCTAGACACCATTCCTAATACAATAATCAATAGCACAGATGACTGGAACACATTGTTGGGACTGAAGAAAACACACTCTAGGACAACTAT
The DNA here is from genome assembly GCF_964204655.1 of Triturus cristatus. NCBI lineage: Eukaryota > Metazoa > Chordata > Amphibia > Caudata > Salamandridae > Triturus > Triturus cristatus. The sequence continues at coordinate 824,336,278 of NC_140584.1, read as the reverse complement.
TCACGATGCGATCATGACGGAATATCTTAGGGGCAATTGTGTCCCCACAGGCTTGATCGTGACCAACACACCAAGACTATTTCTTTTTTTTTTTTTTTTTTTTTAAATTTTTTATTGAACAATAAATCAGTTACAAGCATGGGCCTACAACCACCAGGGCCGGCCGCTAGATTCAGAAAGGATCGTGCATTAGGTAAGGCAGTAGGCGACTCCTGGGGCCCAGCCCCGTAAATGGCTCCGGATAGTTCGAAGGAGGCAGGAGACATAAATTTAACATAAATAACAACTAAAAAACAAAAGGCGAGGCATAAGGGCAAAAAACGTGGGTCAGGCTACATCCGGGGGACTCTACTTCGGACCTTCAATCAGCTATCAAGAGGAAGGAGCAGTGAAAGATCGGGGGGGGGTAACGTTAGAGGAACATCTATATTCGATTATTACAACAAGTTGCAAGGAACGATCAAGGGTCAGGGGGACAAGGCAATATCGGTGTCCACAAGGGGGGGAGCACAGATACCCCCACGATATGCGTTCCATTGCCGCCAAATTCTACCCCATGCCCCGGGTTTACCACGGGCCACATACACAGTCTTCTCCCTGAACATACACCAGTCCATGTTCTCCTTCCATACTGACACGGTGGGAGGCCGCTGGGAGCCCCAAAGCTGCGCTATATCCCTCTTGGCAATCATGTTCCCCAGGGCCGCCCACCGAGTCTGAGCCGCGTTATAATCATTGGGCTCCCACACATTCAGGACACAGCGGCGCACCTCCGGCAGCAGCGCAACTCCGGTGACTTGTCCCATGACCCCATGAACCCGACGCCAGTATTCCGCCACCTCGCGGCACTCCCAAAGGATATGGAGAAAGGTGGCACTGAGCCCACATCCCCGCTTACAGAGCCCATCTTCCGAGAATCCCATCGAGACCAAACGGGGACCCGTCACATACACCCGGTGGAGAATCTTTAACTGGACCAGGCGGAGACGGGCTGGAATGGCCACTTCCTTAGGGGACGACAGTGCGGACTGCCAGTCCTCGTCGTCTAATTCCACCCCATCCCCCGTCCACGTCTCCCGAAGGCGCACCAATAGGTCAGCCCGATTATTAATAAGTTTTTTATAGATTAAAGAGATAGCACTGTCGGGGACATGACCATCGAGTATGCGGTCCTCGAGGGGCGAAGAGGCAGGGATATTAGTCCCCTCCCCAAAGACGGAGAGCAGGGCGTGCCGAACCTGGGCATATCGGAAGAACTCCCTGTCCGTGAGTTCGTACTCGCTCTGGAGCGCCGCGAAGGTCTTAACCGCGCCCTTCCTCCATAGGTCTCCCACCCTACTAATACCAATCGTGTCCCAACGGTCAAACCCTTTAGTCGTCCAGAGGCTTCCCAGTCGGTCGGAGGCAAATAAAGGAGTAGCACATGTTAGTCGCTCACTCCAGCCCATGGCTACATTGGCCGCCTTCCAGATCCGCACCGCAATCTTAGTAGGGCCCGTCAGGGTCCGTCCAGCCGAGCGGGAGTAAAGCGCCCTGTTATAATTCCCGCCGGGAAGCAAGAATTTATCCATCTCATACGCCGGATTCAAGCCAGGCGCATACGTGGCATGGTTAATGGCCGATAACTGCGAGGCCCAATAATACCTGCGAATGTCGGGAAGCGCGATGCCCCCGTCGTACGAGGGGAGAGTAAGCTTGGCCAGGGCGATACGCGCCCGTCCGTCCCACACCAGTCTCCTCTGCAGGCTCTCCACCTCCCGAAAGTAGGCCACTGGAATGACATCGAAGGAGTTCTGAAGTGCATAGAGGAATCTGGGAAGGGACATCATTTTAAACAGTGCTGCCCGACCCAGCGGGGACAAGGGCAGCCTACACCACCGAGCCGTGTCTTCCCTCAAACGCCGCAGTGGAAGCAGGAGATTTTGCTCATAGCGAGCCACCGGGTCCAACGAGACGTATATCCCCAGGTATTTAAAGCCGGCCAGAGATACTTGGATCGGAAGCCGAGGCGGCAAGAGAGGAGGGCCACCGGAGATAGGATAGACACAGGATTTAGACCAGTTAATCGTGAGACCCGAATTTCTCCCGTAGGAAGTCAGAACGTCAAAGAGAACGTTAAGCGACTGCCGCGGCGAGGTAAGATACAGGAGAATATCGTCAGCATATAACGAGACCCGATCCTCGAAGCCCGGGGCCCACCGGATCCCCTTAATCGAGGGCTCCCAGCGGAGCCAAGCAGCGAGGGGCTCCAGGGCGAGAGCAAAGAGCAGAGGGGACAACGGGCACCCCTGCCTCGTACCCCGACCGAGCGCGAAGGGCCGAGAGACCCGCCCATTAACCACCACCTGGGCCATGGGTCCCGTGTAGAGAAGCTTCACCCAGCCAAGAAATCCCTCCCCAAAGCCGAATTTGGTCAAGACAGCCCAGAGGAACGGCCACTCGATGGTGTCGAAGGCCATCGTGGCGTCTAAAGAAACCAGCACGGCCGGTTCGGAGAGGTACTCCGCCCTGGCGAGGGCGCCATGAAGACGCCGCAAGTTGAGGGCGGTGTTGCGATGCGGGATGAACAAACGATTGGCAAGGACTTTAGCCAGGATTTTAGGCTCTGCGTTTAGCAGTGAGATAGGCCTGTAGGAGGCACAGCGGTCCCGCGGCTTACCTTCCTTGGGGATCACGACTATCGTGGCCAGTCGCTGGTCGACAGGAAGGGATCCCGCCTCAAGGGACTCCTGGAACATACGACGGAGGAAGGGCGCTAGTTTATCCGGGCGCAACTTATATAATTCGATAGGTAGACCGTTGGGACCCATAGCCTTGCCCGAGCGAAGGGATCGAATCGCAGTTGCTATCTCATCTACCGACAAGGGGGCGTCCAGCTGCTCACGGTTCTCGACGGACAGGCCGGGCAAAGCAATATCCCTCAGTAGAAGGCAAGAGTCTTCCTCATCCCTATCAGTCACCGGGGAGTACACGGCCCGGAGGTGGTCGGCGAAACATTCCACAATCTCACCAGGCTCAGTCACACACACTCCATCCGAGACACGCAGCTCCGGGACCACACGATTCACTCTCTCCTTCTTGTCCAGCCACGCAATCAACTTACCCGCCTTGTCCCCGGCATCATACAATCGACCCTGCTGCTCCCTATACATAGTTTTGGCAGCGTCAGTGACAAGAGACCTGTATTCAAACTGTTTCAGGCTGAGGGCATGGAGCCCGTCCGGAGTGACACCCTCCTCCAAGGCCGACTCCAGCCCAGAGATGTCAGTCTCCAGCTTCACCACTGCCTCACTCTTGAGCTTCTTAGCCACCACTATCTGGGAGAGGGCGTGTCCGCGGATTACGGTTTTAAAGGCTTCCCACAGGGACATTGCAGACAACACCGACCCCTCATTTTCAAGGAAGTATTGGTCCATAGCCTTAACCAGGCTATCGCGAGTCGTAGGGTCTCGCAAGTACCACGGGTTAATGGGGGCGATCCGCCCTGCAGACCGCGACTCGGTGTCAAAGAGCAGCCACAGCGGGGAATGATCGGAGATACCCCTCGCCAGGTGCCTGACCTCTCGAATTCGACCAGTCTGCGCCGCGGGCATAAGGAAATAGTCTAACCTAGAAAGACTCCCATGTGCCCCAGAGTGAAAGGTGTACTGACATTGGGTCGGATGCATTAATCGCCAACTATCCACCAGGCCGAAGGTCTCCAACAGACCACCTAGCCATGCCTGGGCAGCGGGGAGGGCCCTGGGTGGGTGACGATCCAGGTCCCCCGAGACCACCGAATTAAAGTCCCCGCCCATAAGCAAAAGACTGTCCGGAAGTTCAAGCAGCATTCGACCCAAGTCCGCGAAGGTGGAGTTCTGGAGGCCCGGGGGGACGTAAACTGAGACCAGGGCAAGGGGATGCCCCTCCCACCTCCCAGTCAGACACACATAACGCCCTCTGTCATCTGAGACTACCCTGGTAATCTCCAACGGAAGTGAGGATCGCAGGAGAATGCCCACCCCCCTGGAGCCAGTTGTGAAACCAGAATGAGCCACGAGGCGGTATCCCCCCCTATTCATTGCATGGCAGACATTACCAACCAGATGCGTCTCCTGGATAAACACCACATCAGGAGTCAGACGACGCAAGTACTGCAGTACTACACCCCGTTTGATACGGTCCCCCAACCCATTGACGTTCCATGACATCAGCTTCAACCCGTCCCCCCCCATCCCCTCCAATAAATCAAAGGTCCCCCAGTAAGCAGCACAGTTCCCGATGGTGGACAAAAATCAATACCTCGCCCTGCAAACAAAAAACACACAACAAAACAACCCCTCCTTCCCCCCCACACCCCCCCCAACATCCAACTCCCCCCACCCTGCACCCCTGCGGGCCAAAAAACCCCCCCAACTTGCAGTGTGCCTGTCGCCCAACTAACCCCATTCTACGAAAAGACCCCGGAGGAGGAAAGGGACCCGACCCCGCCCGCCCCCCACACAGGTCCTAGCAAGACACAATGAACCAAAGAAGTACAACCCAGCTGAACAGTGCAAAATGGCAAAATCAAGGACCAAAAGTCACTCCAAAGGGGACCCGTCCCCGTTGGCACCTGCAGAGGGCCCGGGACGGCCACCTCTGTCCGGCAGCGAGTCCAGCCAGTCACTCACGGCCACAGGAGAGTCAAAAAAGGCAGTCCGATCCTCATGTTCCACTCGGAGCTTTGCAGGGTAGAGCATAGAGTACTTTAGGCCCAGTTCACGAAGACGACGTTTCACCCCCTGGAATCCCATCCGCTGTTTCTGAACAAGTTGGGTAAAGTCCGGATAAAAGTTAATGGAGGAGTTCTCATATCGAACCGGGCCATGGACAAGTGAGGCCCGCAGAATCGCATCCCGGTCTCTGTAGTAAAACAGCTTGGCCACGATAGGCCTCGGGGGGGCCCCCGGCCGTGGTCGACCGCCCGGAACTCGATGGGCCCGCTCCACGGCAAAGAACTTACTCAAGCCAGCAGGGGTCAACTGTTGGAGGATGAGCTCCTCGACCAGGAGGTCAACCGGGCGGTCGTCGGAGGACTCCGGTACGCCTATGACACGGATGTTGTTGCGTCGGGCCCGTCCCTCGAAGTCCTCCAGCCGCCGGGCCATCTGATCGTTGACCACCTTGATGTCACCAAGTGCGGCCTGCAGGCCCGACACATCCGCCCCAAGGGTGGAGGTCCGCGCATCGAGAGCCTGAACCCTCTCATTTGTTTTGGAGAGATCCGCCCGTATTAAGGTGACATCAATTGCCACCGTGTCGATTTTACGGGCCAGGGCCTCGTATTGCGTGGCGATGGTTTCCCTGATGCCATCAATGGCGCCCATGATATCCTGTAGGGAAAGCTCCGAAGAGATGGACGTGCCACCACCGGTGGCGTCCGGGGGGGGACCGGCCGCTCCGGGGGAGCCTCTGCCCTGAGTGTAGCGGTCCATGTTGTTGGTCTGGACCGATCCCCCCCGGAGGGAGGCCTTAGTCTTACGCCCCTCGGGGCCCCCCTTGCCCCCCATGTGGTCACGGACACCGAAGGGGACCGCCGATCAAAGTAGCAGAGGCACCGGCACCGGAGACTAGCGCCTCATCCGAGACCACAATATGGCGGTGCGGGGCGACCCAAGGCGATAGGCACTCTAGTGGCAGATGGAGACAAAGCCTCGTGCAGAGGCCAAGGATACACCCCGCCACCTCAAGCGCTCCACCGGCCAGCCCCCTGAGGTCCGAAAGTGAAACCGAAAGTGGTCGAGCGGCCCCTGGCACCGCGCTGCAGCCGCTGTTGTTCAATTGCGACACGGCTCCACTGTTCACCTTCGCCCCGGGCACCTCCGTCGGGTGGGTCCCAAAAGTTCTAACAACGATAACTCAGGATTCCCAGGTCCGATTCAATTTCTGAAAAGAGATACGTGCTCAGCCGGTCTTCATCTCCCAGATTCCATAAACCACATCAGGATATTATCAGGATAAATTCCGAGGAGCAGCGAGGGTCCGGGGAGCCCTGTGCTCACGCGACCATCTTGGATGCGCGCTAGGCTCCTCCTCCCCACCAAGACTATTTCTGACTGACAAATCCTTCCTAAAAGATTGGTCCCTTATAGCTTGGCGCTATACGCATGATTGGTTGATTTTAGTTATGTGTACTGCCAAACGAGTGGCAGATACCATACTGGTGGAAATACAATTGCTTGAATCACAGAGCGAGACCACCATCACAGGCACACTTTAGAAAAAGAATCTTGAAGAAACCAATAAGACCAAAAAAGACTTCAAAGACAACATCTTAAGCGAGGATTACAATCCACCAGAATACAACAGGAAAGGACGGCGATATGGCTCATCCTATTCTTCAACCAGCTCAGATGAAGTATCAAGTGATTCAGACTCGTCCACCAGGACAAATCATATTATGGTGGTCGAGGCAGGAATTATAAAACAAATTGGAGAAATGCTCCACCAACACAACACTTCCAACAGTGGTGGCCTCCCACTCCCTGGGGTTTTCCTACACCGCCCTTTCAGCCACAAATGGGTTTAACAACCAGCCTTTTTTAGGCTTTGGCCGCGGATGCTCCAGAGGCAGAAGAAGAAACCCATAAGCACAGGTACACTGGAATGATCTTCCAACCCCAATGAGCAAGCGCAGCAACAAGAAGAAAACTCAGCCCCAACCAGGGACCAGTGCAGGGACAGTCTACTTGTCAATTTGAGCAAAAGAATCTTGATACCAGTTGAACAGCAGTTGCTAGAGCGAGGCTTAGGGTTTGTTTCCACATTTGATGGTGACCCTTTCCAGACCCAAGTGGAACTAGTGAACCTTTTCCGGAAAGTTCGCTTACATCATTTTTTCAAGGACAAAGACGAAACAGCTCCAGAACAAGAGGAAAACAATACAGGTCTAAAAAGACCTTCAACCTTTAATCCTCCAACACATGTGGTGCCTCCACAAGTTTTAACTTTTGAGAAGGCAGTCAACGAGGCTGTGCCAAGACTTTGTGCCAACAATACGGCATCCTACAGCAACTTACCTAAGATAGAGCAACAAGCTCTATGCACGTTAACAGAAGATGACCAGATAACGATCAAACCGGCCTATAAAGGTGGGGCGATCGTTATTCAGGACACTGATGTGTATCGGCTGAGTGTCTGCGCCAATTGCAAGACACAAGATTCTATCGCCCATTGAAAACAGACCCGACCCAGAAGATCAAACAAGAAATTTCAAATATGGTTGAAGAAGCAACTGATGAAGGCTGGATTACCACACAAGAAGCCGCCTTCCTACAAACCATACATCTAGTGACACCATATTTTTATACACTTCCTAAAGTGCATAAACCGCAGAGGCCTCCCCCTGGAAGGCCCATTATATCCAGCCTGGGATCGGTGCTAGAACCTCTATCCACGTTCGTGGATCACTTCCTCAGGCCCATGGTCAAAGAAATTCCTACGTATCTACAAGATACAAAGGACGTTTTATGGCTACGTTCAATGGTGGAGTTCGATCGAGACTCGGACTATCTAGTCTCTTTCGATGTGGAATAAGCTTTATAGATCAATTTCCCAGGATGAGACACTAGAAACGATTTCCTTATTACTGGCCCACAGGGATTTAATCTCCATTACCCCAGTACAATTCATAATGGCTTGTGCTCGCATGGCTATGAAGGAAAATGTCTTCAGGGTTGAAGAAACGATCTATCTTCAAACCTCCGGTACTAGTATGGGGAGCGTTTTCACGTCCAGTTTGGTGAATTTGTACGTGCACGCATTCGAACAAGAACACATCCTGTGGATACACAACCCCTTCCATAAGTCGATTCGCTTATGGACGCGATACATCGATGACGTGCTGGTTGTGTGGAGAGGCAATTCTGATTCTATCACTGAATTCCTAGCTTGGCTCAATAGCAGAAACAACTTTCTCAGATTTACAGTGGAATATGACAAAACTCGACTTCCATTTCTTGACCTGCTCATCTTCTCAACACCTACAGGTGTGGAGAGTGAGCTCTACAGGAAACCTATGGCGAGAAATGCTCTATTGTGTTCTGATAGTCATCATCCCAAGTCACTCGGACAATTTACCATACGGTCAATTCCTCCGTTTACGGAGGAATTGTTCTACCAGGGAGAAGTATGATGACCACTCTAAAGTACTATCCAAACAACTACAGGAAAGGAAATACCCAAAGAAACTGGTCAAACGTGCACTTAAGAGGGCCACCAATAATAACAGAGAGGCACTTTTAGATCCACCAGTTCCAAAACCTCCATTAACACGACTCACATTTGTAAACACATTCAGTACATTGTTAAATGGTATTCAACACATTGTACAGTGACACTGGCGCATACTGAATATTGGCAATGAGAGAATTCTAACACCATTATTCTTATTCAAAAGAGGGACTAACCTACGTGATCAGCTGGTACACACCAGACCCAAGACACAGGCAACACATGTGGTCAGAACCCTCTGGGATTTGCCAGCAGTCAAGGGCCATTACCCGTGCGGGTCGCGTGCCGCTTGCGCCCAGACTTGCCATTCCAAAACATTAGATATTGGCACAAGTAGACCCTGGACTCAGAACAGATTGACTAATTGCAATAGCGATAAACTAATATACTTAATAACATGTCTGTGCAAGTACCAATAGGTGGGGATGACCACCCGCAAGGTCAAATTGCGCATTCTCAAGCATAAGAGCACAATCAGGTGCAAGAAACAAGAGACAAGACTAATGAGACACTTTCTAGAACTTCAGCATAAAGCAGAAGATCTAGCTTGGACTGTACTAGAACAACCCTTCATTCTGAGCCATGTCACAGATGTTTCCAGGTTCCTTTTCATCTTGGAACAGAGATGGGTGTACAGTTTACCAGGCACTAGTTACAACTTTTTGGAGTTTAAAGATGTCAAGCTATTGCTTGGAAAGGCGCGCAAACAAGGTAAAAGAGAACAAGAGATGCATTGGATAAACATCTAACTTCCACCATCATCCTCTTTCACCTCATTTTGAATTGCCATACCATACCACGCCTAATGAGATGCGGTCGATTATACATCAAGCTGCGTTTCCGCTTTATCATTACGCATCTGACTGTAAGACTTTGAGCCCTGGTGAGTCTCGACTTGACAAGATTGAGATTCGGGAGATTTCTGGTCATACTAGCCCTAATGACACGCAGTGCCACACAGATACATTATGCTGACATAATCCTTTTAAAAACTGTGCAAAAAAGAGCATTTATAGCACAGTGGGCAATTTAAAAAGCTACATAGTAGTGATCAGGGAGGGTAGTTCTTCACATCTCTTTGAACAGTAAATAATGACAGCTACCATATCCAAAGTCAATACTTGCATGTAATGAGTAGGAGGTCTTGAAATGCCTCTTACAAGCTCTGTCTTCCAAATTCTCTTAGTTGCACTTCACACATCTTAGCACTCACACAAATGCACACTCCAACTCATCAACACAAACATCTGCACACACACATGCAAACTAATCATCTCCAACACGGTTCCTCACAAATTAATTTTCTTCACACTTTGTCACACTTATATCCTACAAGCGTGCACATACACAATGAGTTTAACAATCTTCCACACAAGAAGCTTCAGAGAGAGGAAGTCAAGGAAGAAAAGGGAAAGCTGCAGAAGTATACTGACAAATATGTCAGCCTAGTATTTCCTAATAAGAGGAAGGTGTGAGGATAAGAGTATGTAAGATAGATGTGTTTATATATTAGTGTGGGCTCTGTGTATGGCATGATTAGATGGGACCAAGGACCAAAAGCACAGGGTTTTTGCCACTGTTGGCAAAGATGCATTTTCCCACCACCGTCATTGCCCTTCATGATATCAGTGAAAAATGGAAGTAAAACTAATGAATGCACAGCTTTAACATCTGAGCTTCTGAAAACGAACATACAGACACTTTTAATGACCCAGTCTCCTATGTGCTGTCAGCTGACCTCATCCAAACAATTTAAGACCACAACATGTTTAATCTTTTCTATGAAAGGCTCAAAAGATAGGTATAGGTTTGTGCTTGCGACTCTGACAGGTGCGAGGCATACTCATAAATAAACATTCTGTACAGTCACATCCAATATTTACATTCAATTCCTTAAGGCAGAGTCACCACCCATTAACCACAGTGACTGTCAACTGGCAAACTCATTTATTCAGCAACTCTCCAAACACCAATCAGATTAGCCAAGTAACTGAGAGAAGGGAAAACAGTGGAGGGGGTAAACAAATGTTAAACTACACGAGGGAGGGTCTAAGGGAATATTTAAAGACCAAGCGTGGACCTATTTCCCATCTATGAAATGCAAAACACTATAAAAGATCCACGGGTCTGCAGGGCCCAGGGAGCCTTACATAAATTCATATTAAATGTTGAGTAGTAGTGATCGCAAAGACCGATATATGTGAAGGAACTAGATTGGTGTCAAAATGCAAGGAAAATCCTAAAAGGAGGACGGATTCGAATCACTCACCGAAGTGACATGCTTCATCATCTGGATCTCCTCCTGGTTACACACTATGGTAACCAATAAGCCTGGGCAAAGCACTACGCTACGCTCGCGTAGTTTGCGCTACTTCGCACTACGCAAATTGCATGTAGCACAGTGCAAACACGCGTAGCGTAGCATAGTGCAGCGGTAATTTTTTGCTTGCTCGCAGACCTCACCGTCAAGTTGGCGACCGCGAGCAAGCAAAATGACATCCCGGCGAGACTTTTTCCTTGTTCGCGATCAGCAACATCAAGTTGCTGATCGCGAGCGTCGAAAATAAACCTCCTGGCGAGCTTCTCAACGCGGGGAGGTCAGGTTTCTCATTGCGAGTGGTCGTGTATGCTCGCGACTGCTCATGATGAGAAACTACCAGTCCGCGTTGAGAAAGCTGCCGCTCGAGTCGAAATCGACTCGAGCGGCAGAAAACGACCGCTTGCACTGTGCAAGATGCAGTTTGCACTGATTGCACAGTGCGGACAAGCATGCAGCACTGTGCAATCAGTGCGATCAGCATCTTGCACAGTGCACTACGCAGTTTGCGAAGTTACGCGTAGCTCGCGTAGTGCGAAGTGCACTTCGCGTAGCTACGCGTAGCGCTACTTCGCAAACTACGCCCAGGGTTAGTAACCATGGCTGTGACCTTCTATCTAATAGAAGGGAGCTCATGGATGTTTTTAGATCGCGCTTAACTAAAGGGAGCTATGCAGCACCCCTCCAGAGTGAAGAACTAGAGTAGCTGAGTGATGGGCGCACTGCAAAAACGAAATAACTCATAGTGATAGGTGCAGATTAAAATTGAATATCAAAAGAAAAATATTTTAAATGAGTATCCTTTGATATCCAAACTAAAAACAGTGCAAGGGCAGTTTTAACAAAATAACTGCTGGAATTATTGGGTCTACATGTTTCGGCCAATCGGACGATAGATATTCTAAGGCCTTTCTCAGGACCACTGTATGTACTATTGCTACTGCGTATGTAAACTCAAGTCAAGTAACAACAAAACAAAAATACAAATATACAACCAAGGTTGGAATAAATGCAACCAGGTAACCTGAATTTACAGGCGTAGAGATCCTCCAAACATCACAGGTTGCTCTTGGTACCTGTAAAGAGAATGTCTATGAAAAACAATACTACTCATGACATGTAAAATGTAAAAAGACTTCTATTTAGAACGATGTATAGAAATTGCCATCGTTCCATTTGCGTACAGCTGCTTCCTGGATGAATGTTTAAAGCTGTAATTGCTCACCAGTGATTTACGAGGACCGGACCTCAACTGACCTGGCAACAGCTCAGGAAAAGAGGCCCCGCTCTGTGAAAAAGAGGGAGAAAAGATGGGAAATCAAAAGGCAGGCGGCAAGCCTTTCTCTTCATGTGACTCTTCACCCCTCCTTTGACCACACACTGTCGAGCGTAGACTGGTGTCCCAAGCAGAAGAATCCCGTTCCCCAGGAGCGAAGAAAAAGTCCCTCCCTCTTTCAAAGATACAGTCTCCCCAGTGCAACAACGGAATACACTAGAGGAAGACAACGATCTTCAAAAAATGAAGAGACCCAGAAGGATACTCGGCAAAAGGTCCAATGCCGCAAAAGGAGCTGGTTCGGTGCCAGTAAATGTAAGATCCCTAAATACAAAGACAAGAAACAAAACAGGAAATTATTCATACAACTCAGGTCTAGTGTCTAAACTTAAAACTGCTACAGATCAGGTTGTGTACTCTCCCACACCTTACCTTTAAAAAACGGGAAGCAATTCTTCAGGATGATCCTTGAGTGTACACAGGTCTCTTTGGCAAATAAAGTACAAAACTGAGGTCTCCTTAACCAGAGTGCTGACCAGAAGGCAGTATAAACAAGAGTATTAAAGCCTGCTCTTTCACGTAGCACCCCGGCGCGGTAATAGGTTTCTTCCCAGGAAAGCAGGAGTCAAATCAATGCAGATAACTTCTCTGCATTCACGTAGCAGCAGTCCTTAAGGGTGGGGGAAGAAAGAGGTCCGGATTAGCCGGAAGCTAACGTGTGCTAGCTCAGCCAAAACCTCAAAAAGCTTGGAGGGTCAAGAAACGGCAATGAGCCTGTAATGAACGCGTTCTCGCGTTACATCAAAAAACAGGCAGGGATCTGGTAATCCGTGATAGTGGTGAGCCACTAATCAATGCTTCCTTGCGTGGCTTAATCCGGGTGGGGAAGCGAAAGGAACCAAAAAGAAAAAGCAGCCGTGGGGAGGAATTTCAACGCGTACTCGCGTTGAATAGCGGCGTCTTGAAATGTTCGTGTTTGTAGGAGAAAAAAACCAACCCGTAACAGTTGATTTCCGTAGCAGCGCGTCCTTGCGCTGATGACTCAAAGCAGGTGCGGGGATCGTTATCGGGAACACACTCGGTCAATCAGAGGAGAGTGAATTTGCGTCTCCAAGAAACCATTAATCCGAGCGGAGAGTAAATCCAAGGCGGCAGGAAAGAACCTGACCAGTCCCAAGGCAGTATGGGACAGCACACAACCACCTTTCTTGCTAAGCAGTCTGGGACAGGTAGTTCTAGACACCGCACAGGATGCCTGAGCACTGACAGTTCTCCCCCCTAATGGCCTCCTCACAGGTCTGGGTTTGGAGGGATGTAGTGCATGAAAGCGTCTAACTAACAAAGGGGCATGCACGTTTTCAGCTGGTTCCCAAGTTCTGTCCTCTGGGGCATATCCCACCCAGTCTATCAAATACTGCAATCTAACCCTATGTCTCCTGGAATCAATTATACGTTTAACTGCGTATTCCAGCTCTCCTTCTATATTAATCGGCGGGGGTGGAGGCTCAGGACATGAGGGAGGATCGTATGGTTTTAATAGAGAAGTATGAAAAACAGGATGTATTTGCATTTCTGGTGGGAGTTACAGTTTAAGGGCTACAGGATTAACAACTTGAGTGATTATGAAGGGGCCTAGGTATCTGGGTTGTAACTTGCGTGGCCCGCCTAACTTGAGATTTCGGGAAGCCAACCAAACCTGCCTCCTACTTTGTAATCAGGAGCAGGGCGTCTGTGTTTGTCAGCTTGAATTTTCATGTTTTCTTTAGCTTCAAGTAATTTATGTCTGGCTTGCTCCCAAATAGTCAGGAGGTGCGCATGATGATCAGCAATGACAGGTGTGTGAGCCACAGAAAGGGGCAGGTTCAAAGGAAGGAATTTGGGGTGATATCCCGTGGTAAAGAAAAAGGGTGAAACCTTGGAGGCTGAGTGTGTGGTGTTATTGTAAGCAAACACGGCCAAGGGTAAGGCTTGAACCCAATCACCTGTGACGGTACTAAGTAAACATCTCAGGTACTGTTCAAGCTTTTGATTCGTTCTCTCTGTTTGGCCGTCCGTTTGCAGATGATAGGCTGTAGAGAGACGCTGGTCTATGTGGAGGGCTTTACATAATCCTTGCCAGAACTTGGATATAAACTGGGGGCCCCTATCAGATATAATCACAGAGGGCAATCCATGAAGACGAACAATATGTTGTATGAATGTGTTTGTGAGTGCTATGGCAGTGGGCAGTTTCTTGAGAGGAACAAAATGAGCTATCTTAGACAACATATCTACCACCACTAATATAGTGGTATATCCTCTAGTCTTAGGTAGGTCTGTTATAAAATCCATGCTAATGGAAGACCACAGGCTCTTGGGTACAGGTAAAGGGTGCAAAAGCCCAGCAGGAGCACAGTGTAGGGTTTTCTGCCTGGCACAAGTTGGACACGTTTTGACGTATTCAGCGATGTCGAGGGTCCTGCCTTTCCACCAGAACCATCGCTGACATGTCTGTAAAGTCTTAGTTATTCCAGGGTGTCCCGCCAATGGTAAGGCATGACACCATTTCATAATCAAGTTTTGGGTGTCTTTTGTGGGAAGGAATAGTCGATTTTCATGGTAAAAAAGGTTGTTGGATATCGTATTTTGGGGGTCTGTTAGCCATTCTTCTTGATTCAAAGAGGTAAAGGCTTGTTCTAGGTGAGGGAGAAAGTTATCTGGTTCTAAGCAACTACTATCTCCTACCGCCACGATCTTGTGTTCAGGGATGATAGGTACAGGTGCCTCCAAAGAGATTTTATGTTCCTTCCCTAGTCGAGACAAGGCATCTGCTTTTCCTTATTTCACTCCAGGGCGGAAATGGATCGCAAAATCATACTCGCTGAAAAAGGATACCCATCTCATCTGCCTAGGAGTAAGTGCTCTGGCGGTTCTGAAATACTACAGGTTCCGATGGTCGGAATAGTGATTACATGCGGTGACCCTAACAGATAATGGCGCCATTCTTGAAAAGCCATTTTAATGGCCAATAGTTCCCGTTCCCCTATGGTGTAGTTTTGTTCTGCCTGTGACAAGGTCCTAGAGAAGTAGGCTACGGGGTGGAGAGTTCCAGTGTTAGGGTCCCGCTGTTATAATACCCCCCCCTACTGCGTATTGGGAGGCGTCAGCTTCGACATAATAGGGCTGTGTCTCATCTGCATGCCGAATAATGGGAGCAGAGGTAAAGCTATTTTTTAAGTCTTGAAAAGCTTTTTCAGCAGATAGGTTCCATTCGAACTCCACTCCTTTCTTAAGGAGTTTAGTGATGGGAGTAATGAATTCAGAAAAATGACGAATGAACCGTCTATAAAGTTTGCGAATCCTAAAAAGGATTGGACCTCTCTTACCGTGGTAGGACTCGCCCAATTGGTGATGGCAGACACCTTGGCAGGATCCATGTGTATTCCATCTGGGGAGATGACAAACCCTAGAAAGGCTACTTTGCGTGTATGGAAGAGACATTTGTCCAGTTTGGCAAAGAGGTGGTTCTCTTGCAACCGACGTAGTATCAGGCTCACATGATCCACATGTTCTTCCTCATTCTGGGAATAAATCAATATATCGTCTATATTTATACAATGACGAAAATATCCAAATACTCTCTCAGGATTTCGTTTAGAAAACACTGAAAAGCTGCCGGAGCGTTACATAGGCCAAACGGCTTAACGCAATACTCATAGAGACCAAATTTAGTGCGGAATGCCATTTTCCACTCATCTCCCTCTCTGACTCGGATCAAATGATATGCCCCTCTCAGATCAAGTTTTGTAAAAATGGTGGCCTTTCTAACCTGGTCCAAGAGATTGGAGATGAGCGGAAGAGGGTATTTGTTTTTAATGGTCACCTTGTTCACGGCACGATAATCCAAGCAAGCCCTTAAGCCCCCTTCCCGCTTAGGGATGAAAAAAATAGGGGAGGAAACAGGGGAGGTCGAGTGTCTTATGAACCCCTTTTGTAACATATCTTGTAGGTATTCGGACAAGTACTTGGTCTCTGGTTCCGTAAGGGAATACACTCTACTGACCGGTAGATCTGAGCCAGGCACCAAATCAATCCTGCAGTCGTAGGATCTATGGGGTGGCTGGGCTATAGCTTTTACTTCGTCGAAGACGTCTGAGAACTGTTGGTATGCGTCTGGTAAGGGAGAGTTGTCAGTCGTTGAGAGTGCACAATACACAGGTGAATGCCAATGGGTGATTTCTTGATAGCAATGGTTTATGCAATATGGAGAGCGTAGAGTAACCGTCCTAGAGACCCAATCTATTTGGGGGTTATGTCTCTGGAGCCAGGGAACTCCTAGAATGGCTCCGAACGTAGGAGTATCGATCAGATCAAATACAATAACTTCCGAATGTCCATTATCGCACAGCATGATAATGTCGGACGTTTGGTATGTTATCAGGCCAGATGACAATTCTGACCCGTCTGCTGCCCTGACTTTTTCAGGATGTTTTTTCGGAACGAATCCTATTCCCAGAGCTCTGGCAACGGCTATGTCCAAAAACTTTCCGGTTGCTCCGGAATCTAGCAAAATGGCCATGGTTTGTCTCAGCTGAGACGGCAAAAGGAACACCGCATTCATAGAAAAATGCTAAGGTACCGGATCCAACGTATTGGCTAGGTATTTAGAGGTCTTAGACACAATAAGACTTGGAAGAGCGACCTCGATACTCCCCAAGTTTGTTAGTTTTCCGAATGCACGGCCATACCGGTTCGACCAGTAGCTGTTCTTTGAGAAGCCTTAGGTTTAACTGGACATTCTCTTGCGTAATGCCCTCACTTGCCACAGTACAGACAGAGATTCAATTTCCTACGTTTTTCTCTTTCGTCGGCGGTCAAAGGTCCTCTGATCCCTCCTATCTGCATCGGTTCGCTGGTGTCTTTAGCCTCTTTCTTTTCACTTCTTGCCAGAAGCAATCGAGGATAATCCCCTTTGGTCTTTTCCCCTATTCTCTCCATTAGGCGATGATCTAACTTCACAACTAAATCCATGAATGCAGCACAGTCTTCGGGAGGGTCTACAATTTGTGAAAGTATGTCTTTAAGTTAATCTTTAAGACCTCTAAAAAAAAAAATAAAGTCCTCTTGTCTTCAGGCCAGTGAGTTTCCGTGACTAGACGATTAAATGTGGTAATATAAGTCAACAAGTCCTTAGACCCTTGCTTTAGGTTTAACAATTCATTGTCACTGGCCTGCATGTAGGAATGTCTAGCAAAAATACTCCTCATCCTATCCTTAAAAAGAGCCAAATTGTATAGAATGGGATCATCGTTTTCAACCAAAGGCACCACCCAAAGCGCAGCATTGCCACTCAGATAGGAAATGATAAAAGCAACCTTTGCTGCGTCATCGGGAAAAGAGGCTGCTCTGCATAGGAATTGTAAATGACATTGATTCATGAATACCCCATATCTATTACAGTCCCCATTAAATCTCCCGGGCATGGCAAGAGGGGTCTGTGGCGGAGTGACAGGTACTGAAGTAGAGGCGAGGGAGGGGACCTGGAAGTGTGCAGGTTGTATGTATGTTCGTTTATGTTTATGGTTACTGTCTGTACTTCTAACCTCCACTTGTTTTAGTGTCTTCAACACGCTTATCTCGGAGAGAAGGCGTTGGTTTTTGCCCTTCATCAATTTAAGCTCGGTTTGCAGATTGACTACAGCAGCTGCTTGCTCTCTCATCGTGGTTTCTGTAGCCTCGGCAGACATAGCCTCATCCATTATGGTTGGGATGGAAAGCCGTTCTACCGTCTTCGCTCAGGGGGAACAAATTTTGTGGGCTTGGCTTTTCTGTCGAGCGTAGACTGGTGTCCCAAGCAGAAGAATCCCGTTCCCCAGGAGCGAAGAAAAAGTCCCTCCTTCTTTAAAAAAAACAGTCTCCCCAGTGCCACAAATGAATACACTAGAGGAAGACAACTATCTACAAAAAATGAAGAGACCCAGAAGGATACTCGGCAAAAGGTCCAATGCCGCAAAAGGAGCTGGTTCGGTGCCAGTAAATGTAAGATCCCTAAATACAAAGACAAGAAACAAAAAAGGAAATTATTCATACAACTCAGGTCTAGTGTCTAAACTTAAAACTGCTACAGATCAGGTTGTGTACTCTCCCACACCTTACCTTTAAAAAACGGGAAGCAATTCTTCAGGATGATCCTTGAGTGTACACAGGTCTCTTTGACAAATAAAGTACAAAACTGGTGGCTGCTTAACCAGAGTGCTGACCAGAAGGCAGTATAAACGAGAGTATTAAAGCCTGCTCTTTCACGTAGCACCCCGGCACGGTAATAGGTTTATTCCAAGGAAAGCAGGAGTCAAATCAATGCAGATAACTTCTCTGCATTCACGTAGCAGCAGTCCTTAAGGGTGGGGGAAGAAAGAGGCCTGGATTAGCCGGAAGCTAACGTGTGCTAGCTCAGCCAAAACCTCAAAAAGCTTGGAGGGTCAAGAAACGGCAACGAGCCGGTAATGAACGCGTTCTCGCGTTACATCAAAAAACAGGCAGGGATCTGGTAATCCGTGATAGTGGTGAGCCACTAATCAATGCTTCTATGCGTGGCTTAATCCGGGTGGGGAAGCAAAAGGAACCAAAAAGAAAGAGCAGCCGGTGGGAGGAATTTCAACGCGTACTCGCGTTGAATAGCGGCGTCTTGAAATGTTCGTGTTTGTAGGAGAACAAAACCAACCCGTAACAGTTGATTTCCGTAGCAGCGCATCCTTGCGCTGATGACTCAAAGCAGGTGCGGGGATCGTTATCGGGAACACACTCGGTCAATCAGAGAAGAGTGAATTTGCGTCTCCAACAAACCAGTAATCCGAGCGGAGAGTAAATCCAAGGCGGCAGGAAAGAACAGACGTTCGCAGGAGTCAAGGGAAGGTGTACCAGCAGGCACAGAGCAGGTTCCACAAATGAAGCCAAGCGTTACGCTAGAGTTTCAGAAGGCTTAAGACCCTCCCGATCACCTGACCAGTCCCAAGGCAGTATGGGACAGCACACAACCAGCTTTCTTGCTAAGCAGTCCGGGACAGGTAGTTCTAGACACCGCACAGGATGCCTGAGCCCTGACACACACCTGGGTGAGTGCAATACCCGTTAAGATCTTGTGAAAGGGCCGAGATTATAAATGGGTAGAACAAAGTTAAAACCTATTGCGGTTGGTAGTTCAGAATGTAACATATAGAGCAATACTGTTCGCGTTTGTATTTGGTATTAGCAAACATATTAGCATTGCTAAAATTTGCTATAATAAAACTACATATTCTGTAATTAGGGTACACAAAACAGCCCCAATACTGGGTACAGATGGAACATATATGTAATCCTTCAAAAAGGAAGGCACAACTCCTTTTAGCAAAAAGGGGGAAGCACATCTCTTCATGGTGAAGATGAGCAAGCAGGTATACTCCCACAGTGACTGATATCTCTTGTGTTCCTAGATCGCAAATTTTCAGGAGCAGGGCGTCTGTAATCAGGAGCAGGGCGTCTGTATTTGTCAGCTTGAATTTTCATGTTTTCTTTAGCTTCAAGTAATTTATGTCTGGCTTGCTCCCAAATAGTCAGGAGGTGCGCATGATGATCAGCAATGACAGGTGTGTGAGCCACAGAAAGGGGCAGATTCAAAGGAAGGAATTTGGGGTGATATCACGTGGTAAAGAAAAAGGGTGAAACCTTGGAGGCTGAGTGTGTGGTGTTATTGTAAGCAAACACGGCCAAGGGTAAGGCTTGAACCCAATCACCTGTGACGGTACTAAGTAAACATCTCAGGTACTGTTCAAGCTTTTGATTCGTTCTCTCTGTTTGGCCGTCCGTTTGCAGATGATAGGCTGTAGAGAGACGCTGGTCTATGTGGAGGGCTTTACATAATCCTTGCCAGAACTTGGATATAAACTGGGGGCCCCTATCAGATATAATCACAGAGGGCAATCCATGAAGACGAACAATATGTTGTATGAATGTGTTTGTGAGTGCTATGGCAGTGGGCAGTTTCTTGAGAGGAACAAAATGAGCCATCTTAGACAACATATCTACCACCACTAATATAGTGGTATATCCTCTAGTCTTAGGTAGGTCTGTTATAAAATCCATGCTAATGGAAGACCACAGGCTCTTGGGTACAGGTAAAGGGTGCAAAAGCCCAGCAGGAGCACAGTGTAGGGTTTTCTTCCTGGCACAAGTTGGACACGTTTTGACGTATTCAGCGATGTCGAGGGTCATGCCTTTCCACCAGAACCATCGCTGACATGTCTGTAAAGTCTTAGTTATTCCAGGGTGTCCCGCCAATGGTAAGGCATGACACCATTTCATAATCAAGTTTTGGGTGTCTTTTGTGGGAAGGAATAGTCGATTTTCATGGTAAAAAAGGTTGTTGGATATCGTATTTTGGGGGTCTGTTAGCCATTCTTCTTGATTCAAAGAGGTAAAGGCTTGTTCTAGGTGAGGGAGAAAGTTATCTGGTTCTAAGCAACTACTATCTCCTACCGCCACGATCTTGTGTTCAGGGATGATAGGTACAGGTGCCTCCAAAGAGATTTTATGTTCCTTCCCTAGTCGAGACAAGGCATCTGCTTTTCCTTATTTCACTCCAGGGCGGAAATGGATCGCAAAATCGTACTCGCTGAAAAAGGATACCCATCTCATCTGCCTAGGAGTAAGTGCTCTGGCGGTTCTGAAATACTGCAGGTTCCGATGGTCAGAATAGTGATTACATGCGGTGACCCTAACAGATAATGGCGCCATTCTTGAAAAGCCATTTTAATGGCCAATAGTTCCCGTTCCCCTATGGTGTAGTTTTGTTCTGCCTGTGACAAGGTCCTAGAGAAGTAGGCTACGGGGTGGAGAGTTCCAGTGTTAGGGTCCCGCTGTTATAATACCCCCCCTACTGCGTATTGGGAGGCGTCAGCTTCGACATAATAGGGCTGTGTCTCATCTGCATGCCGAATAATGGGAGCAGAGGTAAAGCTATTTTTTAAGTCTTGAAAAGCTTTTTCAGCAGATAGGTTCCATTCGAACTCCACTCCTTTCTTAAGGAGTTTAGTGATGGGAGTAATGAATTCAGAAAAATGACGAATGAACCGTCTATAAAGTTTGCGAATCCTAAAAAGGATTGGACCTCTCTTACCGTGGTAGGACTCGCCCAATTGGTGATGGCAGACACCTTGGCAGGATCCATGTGTATTCCATCTGGGGAGATGACAAACCCTAGAAAGACTACTTTGCGTGTATGGAAGAGACATTTGTCCAGTTTGGCAAAGAGGTGGTTCTCTTGCAACCGACGTAGTATCAGGCTCACATGATCCACATGTTCTTCCTCATTCTGGGAATAAATCAATATATCGTCTATATAAACAATGACGAAAATATCCAAATACTCTCTCAGGATTTCGTTTAGAAAACACTGAAAAGCTGCCGGAGCGTTACATAGGCCAAACGGCTTAACGCAATACTCATAGAGACCAAATTTAGTGCGGAATGCCATTTTCCACTCATCTCCCTCTCTGACTCGGATCAAATGATATGCCCCTCTCAGATCAAGTTTTGTAAAAATGGTGGCCTTTCTAACCTGGTCCAAGAGATTGGAGATGAGCGGAAGAGGGTATTTGTTTTTAATGGTCACCTTGTTCACGGCACGATAATCCAAGCAAGCCCTTAAGCCCCCTTCCCGCTTAGGGATGAAAAAAATAGGGGAGGAAACAGGGGAGGTCGAGTGTCTTATGAACCCCTTTTGTAACATATCTTGTAGGTATTCGGACAAGTACTTGGTCTCTGGTTCCGTAAGGGAATACACTCTACTGACCGGTAGATCTGAGCCAGGCACCAAATCAATCCTGCAGTCGTAGGATCTATGGGGTGGCTGGGCTATAGCTTTTACTTCGTCGAAGACGTCTGCGAACTGTTGGTATGCGTCTGGTAAGGGAGAGTTGTCAGTCGTTGAGAGTGCACAATACACAGGTGAATGCCAATGGGTGATTTCTTGATAGCAATGGTTTATGCAATATGGAGAGCGTAGAGTAACCGTCCTAGAGACCCAATCTATTTGGGGGTTATGTCTCTGGAGCCAGGGAACTCCTAGAATGGCTCCGAACGTAGGAGTATCGATCAGATCAAATACAATAACTTCCGAATGTCCATTATCGCACAGCATGATAATGTCGGACGTTTGGTATGTTATCAGGCCAGATGACAATTCTGACCCGTCTGCTGCCCTGACTTTTTCAGGATGTTTTTTCGGAACGAATCCTATTCCCAGAGCTCTGGCAACGGCTATGTCCAAAAACTTTCCGGTTGCTCCGGAATCTAGCAAAATGGCCATGGTTTGTCTCAGCTGAGACGGCAAAAGGAACACCGCATTCATAGAAAAATGCTAAGGTACCGGATCCAACGTATTGGCTAGGTATTTAGAGGTCTTAGACACAATAAGACTTGGAAGAGCGACCTCGATACTCCCCAAGTTTGTTAGTTTTCCGAATGCACGGCCATACCGGTTCGACCAGTAGCTGTTCTTTGAGAAGCCTTAGGTTTAACTGGACATTCTCTTGCGTAATGCCCTCACTTGCCACAGTACAGACAGAGATTCAATTTCCTACGTTTTTCTCTTTCGTCGGCGGTCAAAGGTCCTCTGATCCCTCCTATCTGCATCGGTTCGCTGGTGTCTTTAGCCTCTTTCTTTTCACTTCTTGCCAGAAGCAATCGAGGATAATCCCCTTTGGTCTTTTCCCCTATTCTCTCCGTTAGGCGATGATCTAACTTCACAACTAAATCCATGAATGCAGCACAGTCTTCGGGAGGGTCTACAATTTGTGAAAGTATGTCTTTAAGTTCATCTTTAAGACCTCTAAAAAAAAAAATAAAGTCCTCTTGTCTTCAGGCCAGTGAGTTTCCGTGACTAGACGATTAAATGTGGTAATATAAGTCAACAAGTCCTTAGACCCTTGCTTTAGGTTTAACAATTCATTGTCACTGGCCTGCATGTAGGAATGTCTAGCAAAAATACTCCTCATCCTATCCTTAAAAAGAGCCAAATTGTATAGAATGGGATCATCGTTTTCAACCAAAGGCACCACCCAAAGCGCAGCATTGCCACTCAGATAGGAAATGATAAAAGCAACCTTTGCTGCGTCATCGGGAAAAGAGGCTGCTCTGCATAGGAATTGTAAATGACATTGATTCATGAATACCCCATATCTATTACAGTCCCCATTAAATCTCCCGGGCATGGCAAGAGGGGTCTGTGGCGGAGTGACAGGTACTGAAGTAGAGGCGAGGGAGGGGACCTGGAAGTGTGCAGGTTGTATGTATGTTCGTTTATGTTTATGGTTACTGTCTGTACTTCTAACCTCCACTTGTTTTAGTGTCTTCAACACGCTTATCTCGGAGAGAAGGCGTTGGTTTTTGCCCTTCATCAATTTAAGCTCGGTTTGCAGATTGACTACAGCAGCTGCTTGCTCTCTCATCGTGGTTTCTGTAGCCTCGGCAGACATAGCCTCATCCATTATGGTTGGGATGGAAAGCCGTTCTACCGTCTTCGCTCAGGGGGAACAAATTTTGTGGGCTTGGCTTTTCTGTCGAGCGTAGACTGGTGTCCCAAGCAGAAGAATCCCGTTCCCCAGGAGCGAAGAAAAAGTCCCTCCTTCTTTAAAAAAAACAGTCTCCCCAGTGCCACAAATGAATACACTAGAGGAAGACAACTATCTACAAAAAATGAAGAGACCCAGAAGGATACTCGGCAAAAGGTCCAATGCCGCAAAAGGAGCTGGTTCGGTGCCAGTAAATGTAAGATCCCTAAATACAAAGACAAGAAACAAAAAAGGAAATTATTCATACAACTCAGGTCTAGTGTCTAAACTTAAAACTGCTACAGATCAGGTTGTGTACTCTCCCACACCTTACCTTTAAAAAACGGGAAGCAATTCTTCAGGATGATCCTTGAGTGTACACAGGTCTCTTTGACAAATAAAGTACAAAACTGGTGGCTGCTTAACCAGAGTGCTGACCAGAAGGCAGTATAAACGAGAGTATTAAAGCCTGCTCTTTCACGTAGCACCCCGGCACGGTAATAGGTTTATTCCAAGGAAAGCAGGAGTCAAATCAATGCAGATAACTTCTCTGCATTCACGTAGCAGCAGTCCTTAAGGGTGGGGGAAGAAAGAGGCCTGGATTAGCCGGAAGCTAACGTGTGCTAGCTCAGCCAAAACCTCAAAAAGCTTGGAGGGTCAAGAAACGGCAACGAGCCGGTAATGAACGCGTTCTCGCGTTACATCAAAAAACAGGCAGGGATCTGGTAATCCGTGATAGTGGTGAGCCACTAATCAATGCTTCTATGCGTGGCTTAATCCGGGTGGGGAAGCAAAAGGAACCAAAAAGAAAGAGCAGCCGGTGGGAGGAATTTCAACGCGTACTCGCGTTGAATAGCGGCGTCTTGAAATGTTCGTGTTTGTAGGAGAACAAAACCAACCCGTAACAGTTGATTTCCGTAGCAGCGCATCCTTGCGCTGATGACTCAAAGCAGGTGCGGGGATCGTTATCGGGAACACACTCGGTCAATCAGAGAAGAGTGAATTTGCGTCTCCAACAAACCAGTAATCCGAGCGGAGAGTAAATCCAAGGCGGCAGGAAAGAACAGACGTTCGCAGGAGTCAAGGGAAGGTGTACCAGCAGGCACAGAGCAGGTTCCACAAATGAAGCCAAGCGTTACGCTAGAGTTTCAGAAGGCTTAAGACCCTCCCGATCACCTGACCAGTCCCAAGGCAGTATGGGACAGCACACAACCACCTTTCTTGCTAAGCAGTCCGGGACAGGTAGTTCTAGACACCGCACAGGATGCCTGAGCCCTGACACACACCTGGGTGAGTGCAATACCCGTTAAGATCTTGTGAAAGGGCCGAGATTATAAATGGGTAGAACAAAGTTAAAACCTATTGCGGTTGGTAGTTCAGAATGTAACATATAGAGCAATACTGTTCGCGTTTGTATTTGGTATTAGCAAACATATTAGCATTGCTAAAATTTGCTATAATAAAACTACATATTCTGTAATTAGGGTACACAAAACAGCCCCAATACTGGGTACAGATGGAACATATATGTAATCCTTCAAAAAGGAAGGCACAACTCCTTTTAGCAAAAAGGGGGAAGCACATCTCTTCATGGTGAAGATGAGCAAGCAGGTATACTCCCACAGTGACTGATATCTCTTGTGTTCCTAGATCGCAAATTTTCAGGAGCAGGGCGTCTGTAATCAGGAGCAGGGCGTCTGTATTTGTCAGCTTGAATTTTCATGTTTTCTTTAGCTTCAAGTAATTTATGTCTGGCTTGCTCCCAAATAGTCAGGAGGTGCGCATGATGATCAGCAATGACAGGTGTGTGAGCCACAGAAAGGGGCAGATTCAAAGGAAGGAATTTGGGGTGATATCACGTGGTAAAGAAAAAGGGTGAAACCTTGGAGGCTGAGTGTGTGGTGTTATTGTAAGCAAACACGGCCAAGGGTAAGGCTTGAACCCAATCACCTGTGACGGTACTAAGTAAACATCTCAGGTACTGTTCAAGCTTTTGATTCGTTCTCTCTGTTTGGCCGTCCGTTTGCAGATGATAGGCTGTAGAGAGACGCTGGTCTATGTGGAGGGCTTTACATAATCCTTGCCAGAACTTGGATATAAACTGGGGGCCCCTATCAGATATAATCACAGAGGGCAATCCATGAAGACGAACAATATGTTGTATGAATGTGTTTGTGAGTGCTATGGCAGTGGGCAGTTTCTTGAGAGGAACAAAATGAGCCATCTTAGACAACATATCTACCACCACTAATATAGTGGTATATCCTCTAGTCTTAGGTAGGTCTGTTATAAAATCCATGCTAATGGAAGACCACAGGCTCTTGGGTACAGGTAAAGGGTGCAAAAGCCCAGCAGGAGCACAGTGTAGGGTTTTCTTCCTGGCACAAGTTGGACACGTTTTGACGTATTCAGCGATGTCGAGGGTCATGCCTTTCCACCAGAACCATCGCTGACATGTCTGTAAAGTCTTAGTTATTCCAGGGTGTCCCGCCAATGGTAAGGCATGACACCATTTCATAATCAAGTTTTGGGTGTCTTTTGTGGGAAGGAATAGTCGATTTTCATGGTAAAAAAGGTTGTTGGATATCGTATTTTGGGGGTCTGTTAGCCATTCTTCTTGATTCAAAGAGGTAAAGGCTTGTTCTAGGTGAGGGAGAAAGTTATCTGGTTCTAAGCAACTACTATCTCCTACCGCCACGATCTTGTGTTCAGGGATGATAGGTACAGGTGCCTCCAAAGAGATTTTATGTTCCTTCCCTAGTCGAGACAAGGCATCTGCTTTTCCTTATTTCACTCCAGGGCGGAAATGGATCGCAAAATCGTACTCGCTGAAAAAGGATACCCATCTCATCTGCCTAGGAGTAAGTGCTCTGGCGGTTCTGAAATACTGCAGGTTCCGATGGTCAGAATAGTGATTACATGCGGTGACCCTAACAGATAATGGCGCCATTCTTGAAAAGCCATTTTAATGGCCAATAGTTCCCGTTCCCCTATGGTGTAGTTTTGTTCTGCCTGTGACAAGGTCCTAGAGAAGTAGGCTACGGGGTGGAGAGTTCCAGTGTTAGGGTCCCGCTGTTATAATACCCCCCCTACTGCGTATTGGGAGGCGTCAGCTTCGACATAATAGGGCTGTGTCTCATCTGCATGCCGAATAATGGGAGCAGAGGTAAAGCTATTTTTTAAGTCTTGAAAAGCTTTTTCAGCAGATAGGTTCCATTCGAACTCCACTCCTTTCTTAAGGAGTTTAGTGATGGGAGTAATGAATTCAGAAAAATGACGAATGAACCGTCTATAAAGTTTGCGAATCCTAAAAAGGATTGGACCTCTCTTACCGTGGTAGGACTCGCCCAATTGGTGATGGCAGACACCTTGGCAGGATCCATGTGTATTCCATCTGGGGAGATGACAAACCCTAGAAAGACTACTTTGCGTGTATGGAAGAGACATTTGTCCAGTTTGGCAAAGAGGTGGTTCTCTTGCAACCGACGTAGTATCAGGCTCACATGATCCACATGTTCTTCCTCATTCTGGGAATAAATCAATATATCGTCTATATAAACAATGACGAAAATATCCAAATACTCTCTCAGGATTTCGTTTAGAAAACACTGAAAAGCTGCCGGAGCGTTACATAGGCCAAACGGCTTAACGCAATACTCATAGAGACCAAATTTAGTGCGGAATGCCATTTTCCCCTCATCTCCCTCTCTGACTCGGATCAAATGATATGCCCCTCTCAGATCAAGTTTTGTAAAAATGGTGGCCTTTCTAACCTGGTCCAAGAGATTGGAGATGAGCGGAAGAGGGTATTTGTTTTTAATGGTCACCTTGTTCACGGCACGATAATCCAAGCAAGCCCTTAAGCCCCCTTCCCGCTTAGGGATGAAAAAAATAGGGGAGGAAACAGGGGAGGTCGAGTGTCTTATGAACCCCTTTTGTAACATATCTTGTAGGTATTCGGACAAGTACTTGGTCTCTGGTTCCGTAAGGGAATACACTCTACTGACCGGTAGATCTGAGCCAGGCACCAAATCAATCCTGCAGTCGTAGGATCTATGGGGTGGCTGGGCTATAGCTTTTACTTCGTCGAAGACGTCTGCGAACTGTTGGTATGCGTCTGGTAAGGGAGAGTTGTCAGTCGTTGAGAGTGCACAATACACAGGTGAATGCCAATGGGTGATTTCTTGATAGCAATGGTTTATGCAATATGGAGAGCGTAGAGTAACCGTCCTAGAGACCCAATCTATTTGGGGGTTATGTCTCTGGAGCCAGGGAACTCCTAGAATGGCTCCGAACGTAGGAGTATCGATCAGATCAAATACAATAACTTCCGAATGTCCATTATCGCACAGCATGATAATGTCGGACGTTTGGTATGTTATCAGGCCAGATGACAATTCTGACCCGTCTGCTGCCCTGACTTTTTCAGGATGTTTTTTCGGAACGAATCCTATTCCCAGAGCTCTGGCAACGGCTATGTCCAAAAACTTTCCGGTTGCTCCGGAATCTAGCAAAATGGCCATGGTTTGTCTCAGCTGAGACGGCAAAAGGAACACCGCATTCATAGAAAAATGCTAAGGTACCGGATCCAACGTATTGGCTAGGTATTTAGAGGTCTTAGACACAATAAGACTTGGAAGAGCGACCTCGATACTCCCCAAGTTTGTTAGTTTTCCGAATGCACGGCCATACCGGTTCGACCAGTAGCTGTTCTTTGAGAAGCCTTAGGTTTAACTGGACATTCTCTTGCGTAATGCCCTCACTTGCCACAGTACAGACAGAGATTCAATTTCCTACGTTTTTCTCTTTCGTCGGCGGTCAAAGGTCCTCTGATCCCTCCTATCTGCATCGGTTCGCTGGTGTCTTTAGCCTCTTTCTTTTCACTTCTTGCCAGAAGCAATCGAGGATAATCCCCTTTGGTCTTTTCCCCTATTCTCTCCGTTAGGCGATGATCTAACTTCACAACTAAATCCATGAATGCAGCACAGTCTTCGGGAGGGTCTACAATTTGTGAAAGTATGTCTTTAAGTTCATCTTTAAGACCTCTAAAAAAAAAAATAAAGTCCTCTTGTCTTCAGGCCAGTGAGTTTCCGTGACTAGACGATTAAATGTGGTAATATAAGTCAACAAGTCCTTAGACCCTTGCTTTAGGTTTAACAATTCATTGTCACTGGCCTGCATGTAGGAATGTCTAGCAAAAATACTCCGCATCCTATCCTTAAAAAGAGCCAAATTGTATAGAATGGGATCATCGTTTTCAACCAAAGGCACCACCCAAAGCGCAGCATTGCCACTCAGATAGGAAATGATAAAAGCAACCTTTGCTGCGTCATCGGGAAAAGAGGCTGCTCTGCATAGGAATTGTAAATGACATTGATTCATGAATACCCCATATCTATTACAGTCCCCATTAAATCTCCCGGGCATGGCAAGAGGGGTCTGTGGCGGAGTGACAGGTACTGAAGTAGAGGCGAGGGAGGGGACCTGGAAGTGTGCAGGTTGTATGTATGTTCGTTTATGTTTATGGTTACTGTCTGTACTTCTAACCTCCACTTGTTTTAGTGTCTTCAACACGCTTATCTCGGAGAGAAGGCGTTGGTTTTTGCCCTTCATCAATTTAAGCTCGGTTTGCAGATTGACTACAGCAGCTGCTTGCTCTCTCATCGTGGTTTCTGTAGCCTCGGCAGACATAGCCTCATCCATTATGGTTGGGATGGAAAGCCGTTCTACCGTCTTCGCTCAGGGGGAACAAATTTTGTGGGCTTGGCTTTTCTGTCGAGCGTAGACTGGTGTCCCAAGCAGAAGAATCCCGTTCCCCAGGAGCGAAGAAAAAGTCCCTCCTTCTTTAAAAAAAACAGTCTCCCCAGTGCCACAAATGAATACACTAGAGGAAGACAACTATCTACAAAAAATGAAGAGACCCAGAAGGATACTCGGCAAAAGGTCCAATGCCGCAAAAGGAGCTGGTTCGGTGCCAGTAAATGTAAGATCCCTAAATACAAAGACAAGAAACAAAAAAGGAAATTATTCATACAACTCAGGTCTAGTGTCTAAACTTAAAACTGCTACAGATCAGGTTGTGTACTCTCCCACACCTTACCTTTAAAAAACGGGAAGCAATTCTTCAGGATGATCCTTGAGTGTACACAGGTCTCTTTGACAAATAAAGTACAAAACTGGTGGCTGCTTAACCAGAGTGCTGACCAGAAGGCAGTATAAACGAGAGTATTAAAGCCTGCTCTTTCACGTAGCACCCCGGCACGGTAATAGGTTTATTCCAAGGAAAGCAGGAGTCAAATCAATGCAGATAACTTCTCTGCATTCACGTAGCAGCAGTCCTTAAGGGTGGGGGAAGAAAGAGGCCTGGATTAGCCGGAAGCTAACGTGTGCTAGCTCAGCCAAAACCTCAAAAAGCTTGGAGGGTCAAGAAACGGCAACGAGCCGGTAATGAACGCGTTCTCGCGTTACATCAAAAAACAGGCAGGGATCTGGTAATCCGTGATAGTGGTGAGCCACTAATCAATGCTTCTATGCGTGGCTTAATCCGGGTGGGGAAGCAAAAGGAACCAAAAAGAAAGAGCAGCCGGTGGGAGGAATTTCAACGCGTACTCGCGTTGAATAGCGGCGTCTTGAAATGTTCGTGTTTGTAGGAGAACAAAACCAACCCGTAACAGTTGATTTCCGTAGCAGCGCATCCTTGCGCTGATGACTCAAAGCAGGTGCGGGGATCGTTATCGGGAACACACTCGGTCAATCAGAGAAGAGTGAATTTGCGTCTCCAACAAACCAGTAATCCGAGCGGAGAGTAAATCCAAGGCGGCAGGAAAGAACAGACGTTCGCAGGAGTCAAGGGAAGGTGTACCAGCAGGCACAGAGCAGGTTCCACAAATGAAGCCAAGCGTTACGCTAGAGTTTCAGAAGGCTTAAGACCCTCCCGATCACCTGACCAGTCCCAAGGCAGTATGGGACAGCACACAACCACCTTTCTTGCTAAGCAGTCCGGGACAGGTAGTTCTAGACACCGCACAGGATGCCTGAGCCCTGACACACACCTGGGTGAGTGCAATACCCGTTAAGATCTTGTGAAAGGGCCGAGATTATAAATGGGTAGAACAAAATTAAAACCTATTGCGGTTGGTAGTTCAGAATGTAACATATAGAGCAATACTGTTCGCGTTTGTATTTGGTATTAGCAAACATATTAGCATTGCTAAAATTTGCTATAATAAAACTACATATTCTGTAATTAGGGTACACAAAACAGCCCCAATACTGGGTACAGATGGAACATATATGTAATCCTTCAAAAAGGAAGGCACAACTCCTTTTAGCAAAAAGGGGGAAGCACATCTCTTCATGGTGAAGATGAGCAAGCAGGTATACTCCCACAGTGACTGATATCTCTTGTGTTCCTAGATCGCAAATTTTCAGGAGCAGGGCGTCTGTAATCAGGAGCAGGGCGTCTGTATTTGTCAGCTTGAATTTTCATGTTTTCTTTAGCTTCAAGTAATTTATGTCTGGCTTGCTCCCAAATAGTCAGGAGGTGCGCATGATGATCAGCAATGACAGGTGTGTGAGCCACAGAAAGGGGCAGATTCAAAGGAAGGAATTTGGGGTGATATCACGTGGTAAAGAAAAAGGGTGAAACCTTGGAGGCTGAGTGTGTGGTGTTATTGTAAGCAAACACGGCCAAGGGTAAGGCTTGAACCCAATCACCTGTGACGGTACTAAGTAAACATCTCAGGTACTGTTCAAGCTTTTGATTCGTTCTCTCTGTTTGGCCGTCCGTTTGCAGATGATAGGCTGTAGAGAGACGCTGGTCTATGTGGAGGGCTTTACATAATCCTTGCCAGAACTTGGATATAAACTGGGGGCCCCTATCAGATATAATCACAGAGGGCAATCCATGAAGACGAACAATATGTTGTATGAATGTGTTTGTGAGTGCTATGGCAGTGGGCAGTTTCTTGAGAGGAACAAAATGAGCCATCTTAGACAACATATCTACCACCACTAATATAGTGGTATATCCTCTAGTCTTAGGTAGGTCTGTTATAAAATCCATGCTAATGGAAGACCACAGGCTCTTGGGTACAGGTAAAGGGTGCAAAAGCCCAGCAGGAGCACAGTGTAGGGTTTTCTTCCTGGCACAAGTTGGACACGTTTTGACGTATTCAGCGATGTCGAGGGTCATGCCTTTCCACCAGAACCATCGCTGACATGTCTGTAAAGTCTTAGTTATTCCAGGGTGTCCCGCCAATGGTAAGGCATGACACCATTTCATAATCAAGTTTTGGGTGTCTTTTGTGGGAAGGAATAGTCGATTTTCATGGTAAAAAAGGTTGTTGGATATCGTATTTTGGGGGTCTGTTAGCCATTCTTCTTGATTCAAAGAGGTAAAGGCTTGTTCTAGGTGAGGGAGAAAGTTATCTGGTTCTAAGCAACTACTATCTCCTACCGCCACGATCTTGTGTTCAGGGATGATAGGTACAGGTGCCTCCAAAAAGATTTTATGTTCCTTCCCTAGTCGAGACAAGGCATCTGCTTTTCCTTATTTCACTCCAGGGCGGAAATGGATCGCAAAATCGTACTCGCTGAAAAAGGATACCCATCTCATCTGCCTAGGAGTAAGTGCTCTGGCGGTTCTGAAATACTGCAGGTTCCGATGGTCAGAATAGTGATTACATGCGGTGACCCTAACAGATAATGGCGCCATTCTTGAAAAGCCATTTTAATGGCCAATAGTTCCCGTTCCCCTATGGTGTAGTTTTGTTCTGCCTGTGACAAGGTCCTAGAGAAGTAGGCTACGGGGTGGAGAGTTCCAGTGTTAGGGTCCCGCTGTTATAATACCCCCCCTACTGCGTATTGGGAGGCGTCAGCTTCGACATAATAGGGCTGTGTCTCATCTGCATGCCGAATAATGGGAGCAGAGGTAAAGCTATTTTTTAAGTCTTGAAAAGCTTTTTCAGCAGATAGGTTCCATTCGAACTCCACTCCTTTCTTAAGGAGTTTAGTGATGGGAGTAATGAATTCAGAAAAATGACGAATGAACCGTCTATAAAGTTTGCGAATCCTAAAAAGGATTGGACCTCTCTTACCGTGGTAGGACTCGCCCAATTGGTGATGGCAGACACCTTGGCAGGATCCATGTGTATTCCATCTGGGGAGATGACAAACCCTAGAAAGACTACTTTGCGTGTATGGAAGAGACATTTGTCCAGTTTGGCAAAGAGGTGGTTCTCTTGCAACCGACGTAGTATCAGGCTCACATGATCCACATGTTCTTCCTCATTCTGGGAATAAATCAATATATCGTCTATATAAACAATGACGAAAATATCCAAATACTCTCTCAGGATTTCGTTTAGAAAACACTGAAAAGCTGCCGGAGCGTTACATAGGCCAAACGGCTTAACGCAATACTCATAGAGACCAAATTTAGTGCGGAATGCCATTTTCCACTCATCTCCCTCTCTGACTCGGATCAAATGATATGCCCCTCTCAGATCAAGTTTTGTAAAAATGGTGGCCTTTCTAACCTGGTCCAAGAGATTGGAGATGAGCGGAAGAGGGTATTTGTTTTTAATGGTCACCTTGTTCACGGCACGATAATCCAAGCAAGCCCTTAAGCCCCCTTCCCGCTTAGGGATGAAAAAAATAGGGGAGGAAACAGGGGAGGTCGAGTGTCTTATGAACCCCTTTTGTAACATATCTTGTAGGTATTCGGACAAGTACTTGGTCTCTGGTTCCGTAAGGGAATACACTCTACTGACCGGTAGATCTGAGCCAGGCACCAAATCAATCCTGCAGTCGTAGGATCTATGGGGTGGCTGGGCTATAGCTTTTACTTCGTCGAAGACGTCTGCGAACTGTTGGTATGCGTCTGGTAAGGGAGAGTTGTCAGTCGTTGAGAGTGCACAATACACAGGTGAATGCCAATGGGTGATTTCTTGATAGCAATGGTTTATGCAATATGGAGAGCGTAGAGTAACCGTCCTAGAGACCCAATCTATTTGGGGGTTATGTCTCTGGAGCCAGGGAACTCCTAGAATGGCTCCGAACGTAGGAGTATCGATCAGATCAAATACAATAACTTCCGAATGTCCATTATCGCACAGCATGATAATGTCGGACGTTTGGTATGTTATCAGGCCAGATGACAATTCTGACCCGTCTGCTGCCCTGACTTTTTCAGGATGTTTTTTCGGAACGAATCCTATTCCCAGAGCTCTGGCAACGGCTATGTCCAAAAACTTTCCGGTTGCTCCGGAATCTAGCAAAATGGCCATGGTTTGTCTCAGCTGAGACGGCAAAAGGAACACCGCATTCATAGAAAAATGCTAAGGTACCGGATCCAACGTATTGGCTAGGTATTTAGAGGTCTTAGACACAATAAGACTTGGAAGAGCGACCTCGATACTCCCCAAGTTTGTTAGTTTTCCGAATGCACGCCCATACCGGTTCGACCAGTAGCTGTTCTTTGAGAAGCCTTAGGTTTAACTGGACATTCTCTTGCGTAATGCCCTCACTTGCCACAGTACAGACAGAGATTCAATTTCCTACGTTTTTCTCTTTCGTCGGCGGTCAAAGGTCCTCTGATCCCTCCTATCTGCATCGGTTCGCTGGTGTCTTTAGCCTCTTTCTTTTCACTTCTTGCCGGAAGCAATCGAGGATAATCCCCTTTGGTCTTTTCCCCTATTCTCTCCGTTAGGCGATGATCTAACTTCACAACTAAATCCATGAATGCAGCACAGTCTTCGGGAGGGTCTACAATTTGTGAAAGTATGTCTTTAAGTTCATCTTTAAGACCTCTAAAAAAAAAAATAAAGTCCTCTTGTCTTCAGGCCAGTGAGTTTCCGTGACTAGACGATTAAATGTGGTAATATAAGTCAACAAGTCCTTAGACCCTTGCTTTAGGTTTAACAATTCATTGTCACTGGCCTGCATGTAGGAATGTCTAGCAAAAATACTCCTCATCCTATCCTTAAAAAGAGCCAAATTGTATAGAATGGGATCATCGTTTTCAACCAAAGGCACCACCCAAAGCGCAGCATTGCCACTCAGATAGGAAATGATAAAAGCAACCTTTGCTGCGTCATCGGGAAAAGAGGCTGCTCTGCATAGGAATTGTAAATGACATTGATTCATGAATACCCCATATCTATTACAGTCCCCATTAAATCTCCCGGGCATGGCAAGAGGGGTCTGTGGCGGAGTGACAGGTACTGAAGTAGAGGCGAGGGAGGGGACCTGGAAGTGTGCAGGTTGTATGTATGTTCGTTTATGTTTATGGTTACTGTCTGTACTTCTAACCTCCACTTGTTTTAGTGTCTTCAACACGCTTATCTCGGAGAGAAGGCGTTGGTTTTTGCCCTTCATCAATTTAAGCTCGGTTTGCAGATTGACTACAGCAGCTGCTAGCTCTCTCATCGTGGTTTCTGTAGCCTCGGCAGACATAGCCTCATCCATTATGGTTGGGACGGAAAGCCGTTCTACCGTCTTCGCTCGGGGGAACAAATTTTGTGGGCTTGGCTTTTCTGTCGAGCGTAGACTGGTGTCCCAAGCAGAAGAATCCCGTTCCCCAGGAGCGAAGAAAAAGTCCCTCCTTCTTTCAAAGAAACAGTCTCCCCAGTGCCACAAATGAATACACTAGAGGAAGACAACTATCTACAAAAAATGAAGAGACCCAGAAGGATACTCGGCAAAAGGTCCAATGCCGCAAAAGGAGCTGGTTCGGTGCCAGTAAATGTAAGATCCCTAAATACAAAGACAAGAGACAAAAAAGGAAATTATTCATACAACTCAGGTCTAGTGTCTAAACTTAAAACTGCTACAGATCAGGTTGTGTACTCTCCCACACCTTACCTTTAAAAAACGGGAAGCAATTCTTCAGGATGATCCTTGAGTGTACACAGGTCTCTTTGACAAATAAAGTACAAAACTGGTGGCTGCTTAACCAGAGTGCTGACCAGAAGGCAGTATAAACGAGAGTATTAAAGCCTGCTCTTTCACGTAGCACCCCGGCACGGTAATAGGTTTATTCCCAGGAAAGCAGGAGTCAAATCAATGCAGATAACTTCTCTGCATTCACGTAGCAGCAGTCCTTAAGGGTGGGGGAAGAAAGAGGCCTGGATTAGCCGGAAGCTAACGTGTGCTAGCTCAGCCAAAACCTCAAAAAGCTTGGAGGGTCAAGAAACGGCAACGAGCCGGTAATGAACGCGTTCTCGCGTTACATCAAAAAACAGGCAGGGATCTGGTAATCCGTGATAGTGGTGAGCCACTAATCAATGCTTCTATGCGTGGCTTAATCCGGATGGGGAAGCAAAAGGAACCAAAAAGAAAGAGCAGCCGGTGGGAGGAATTTCAACGCGTACTCGCGTTGAATAGCGGCGTCTTGAAATGTTCGTGTTTGTAGGAGAACAAAACCAACCCGTAACAGTTGATTTCCGTAGCAGCGCATCCTTGCGCTGATGACTCAAAGCAGGTGCGGGGATCGTTATCGGGAACACACTCGGTCAATCAGAGAAGAGTGAATTTGCGTCTCCAACAAACCAGTAATCCGAGCGGAGAGTAAATCCAAGGCGGCAGGAAAGAACAGACGTTCGCAGGAGTCAAGGGAAGGTGTACCAGCAGGCACAGAGCAGGTTCCACAAATGAAGCCAAGCGTTACGCTAGAGTTTCAGAAGGCTTAAGACCCTCCCGATCACCTGACCAGTCCCAAGGCAGTATGGGACAGCACACAACCACCTTTCTTGCTAAGCAGTCCGGGACAGGTAGTTCTAGACACCGCACAGGATGCCTGAGCCCTGACACACACCTGGGTGAGTGCAATACCCGTTAAGATCTTGTGAAAGGGCCGAGATTATAAATGGGTAGAACAAAGTTAAAACCTATTGCGGTTGGTAGTTCAGAATGTAACATATAGAGCAATACTGTTCGCGTTTGTATTTGGTATTAGCAAACATATTAGCATTGCTAAAATTTGCTATAATAAAACTACATATTCTGTAATTAGGGTACACAAAACAGCCCCAATACTGGGTACAGATGGAACATATATGTAATCCTTCAAAAAGGAAGGCACAACTCCTTTTAGCAAAAAGGGGGAAGCACATCTCTTCATGGTGAAGATGAGCAAGCAGGTATACTCCCACAGTGACTGATATCTCTTGTGTTCCTAGATCGCAAATTTTCAGAAAAAACACATAGAGTTGTCAGGCGAAACTGCTGGCTAGGTTTAAATACCGGCATTCTCTCACTGTCAAATGCGCGTCAGCATAAGCGTAAACCTTGCTATGGTGTGCTCCCCGTGTTAGTGAAAAGATCGCGGCAGAAATTGTTTACACTGCATGTATAGTATGTCCACTCTATACTTCTGAGAATGCCTGTCTCTTCATAGGCGAATCTCCGGTAACGGTGTGCCAAACATGACAGCTAAGCCATCACCTGGTTTGATTAGCCCACCAGTCTAGTGCGTGTGTTGAATGTTGCCAGACTCCTCGCACAGTGCTATCCAGTCGGAAACAACAACAATAAGGCAGTCAACTCGGTAGAAGAAAGGAATTAAATAATAGTGCCATGTAAAGTTCTAAGATAATAATACTGATTAATTTCAGACGTTGGAGGTCCTTAACTGTCCGTCGGTACCCCGAGCTAATACTGAGCTCTTGATGGAGGCACAGATGGCAGGATGCTCTCCGCATAAATAACTTCACGGCAGTTCAGCAACGCACCGATGGCATCTACCTTCGAAGCGCTGACTGATGATATCACTGGACCACAAGGACTGATGGGAAATGTTGCCTAATGCGTTGTTCCTAAATAAACGCTTGCTGTTGGCGTCATGGTGTATGATTGACTCATGAAGATTGTTGTCTCCCGCACTCGCATCCCGATACTTATAAATGCACAATTTGTTGGGCTCAAGATATGAGCAGTTCAATTTTCGTGCTCAATGTTTATCAGAAACATGTATCCTGGTGTGTTGATCCTTTAGATAATGACACATGTGAAATGTATTTCAAGGATTGTGTCCGCTTAATGTATCTGTGTATCCGAAATGTATTTCAAGGATTATGTCAGCATAATGTATCTGTGTGGCACTGCGTGTCATCAGGGCTAGTATGATCAGAAATCTCCTAAATCTCGATCTTGTCAAGTCGAGACTCACCAGGGCTCAAAGTCTTACAGTCAGATGCGTAATGATAAGGCGGAAACGCAGCGTGATGTATAATCGACCGCATCTCATTAGGAGTGGT
This sequence comes from Triturus cristatus, assembly GCF_964204655.1. Lineage (NCBI taxonomy): Eukaryota > Metazoa > Chordata > Amphibia > Caudata > Salamandridae > Triturus > Triturus cristatus. Next base: position 824,298,607 of record NC_140584.1, on the reverse strand, counting down.
ATGGTATGGCAATTCAAACTGAGGTGGAAGTTAGATGTTTATCCAATCCATCTCTTGTTCTCTTTTACCTTCTTTGCGCGCCTTTCCAAGCAACAGCTTAACATCTTTAAACTCCAAAAAGTTGTAACTAGTGCCTGGTAAACTGTACAATTGCATACGTTTAAACCTCACATAGATCACAGGACAGTCCACGGTATTTCGTCATTGAGATCAAATTTGTCACTTTGTAACTTGTAAACCCATCTCTGTTCCTTGATGAAAAGGAACCTGGAAACATCTGTGACATGGCTCGGAATGAAGGGTTGTTCAAGTACAGTCCAAGCTAGATCTTCTGCTTTATGCTGAAGTTCTAGAAAGTGTCTCATTACTCTTGTCTCTTGTTTCTTGCACCTGATTGTGCTCTTATGCTTGAGAATGCGCAATTTGACCTTGTGGGTGGTCATCCCCACATATTGGTACTTGCACAGACATGGTAGTAAGTATATTAGTTTATCGCTATTGCAATTAGCCAATCGTCCAGGGTCTACTTGTGCCAATATCTAATGTTTTGGAATGGCAAGTCTGTGCGCAAGAGGCACGCGACCCGCATGGGTAATGGCCCTTGACCGCTGGCAAATCCCAGAGGGTTCTGACAACATGTGTGGCCTGTGTCTTAGGTCTGGTGTGTACCAGATGATCACGTAGGTTAGTCCCCCTTTTGAATAAGAATAATTGTGTTGGAATTCTCTCATTGCCAATATTCAGTATGCGCCAGTGTCTCTGTACAATGTGTTGAATACCATTTGACAATGTACTGAATGTGATAACAAATGTGAGTCGTGTTAAAGGAGGTTTTGGAACCGGTGGATCTAAAAGTGCCTCTCTGTTATTATTGGTGGCCCTCTTAAGTGCACGTTTGACCAGTTTCTTTGGGTATTTCCTCTCCTGTAGTTGTTTGGATAGTACTTTAGAGAGGTCATCATACTTCTCCCTGGTAGAACAATTCTTCCGTAAACGGAGGAATTGACCGTATGGTAAATTGTCACAGAGTGACTTGGGATGATGACTATCAGAACACAATTGAGCATTTCTCGCCATAGGTTTCCTGTAGAGCTCACTCTCCAGACCTGTAGGTGTTGAGAAGATGAGCAGGTCAAGAAATGGAAGTCGAGTTTTGTCATATTCTACTGTAAATCTGAGAAAGTTGTTTCTGCTATTGAGCCAAGCTAGGAATTCAGTGATAGAATCAGAATTGCCTCTCCACACAACCAGCACGTCCTCGATGTATCGCTTCCATAAGCTAATCGACTCATGGAAGGGGTTGTTTATCGACAGTATGTGTTCTTGTTCGAATGCATGCACGTACAAATTCGCCAAACTGGACGCGAAAACGCTCCCCATACTAGTACCGGAGGTTTGAAGATAGATCATTTCTTCAACCCTGAAGACATTTTCCTTCATAGCCATGCGAGCACAAGCCATTATGAATTGTACAGGGGTAATGGAGTTTAAATTCCTGTGGGCCAGTAACAAGGAAATCGTTTCTAGTGTCTCATCCTGGGAAATTGATGAATAAAGCTTATTCCACATCGAAAGAGACTAGATAGTCCGAGTCTCGATCGAACTCCACCATTGGAAGTAGCCGTAAAACGTCATTGTATCTTGTAGATACGTAGGAATTTCCTTGACCATGGGCCTGAGGACGTGATCCACGAACGTGGATAGAGGTTCTAGCACCGAACCCAGGCCGGATATAATGGGCCTTCCAGGGTGAGGCCTCTGCGGTTTATGCACTTTAGGAAGTGTATAAAAATATGGTGTCACTGAATGTATGGTTTGTAGGAAGGCGGCTTCTTGTGTGGTAATCCAGCCTTCATCAGTTGCTTCTTCAACCATATTTGAAATTTATTGATTGATCTTCTGGGTCGGGTCTGTTTTTAATGGGCGATAGAATCATGTGTCTTGCAATTGGCGCAGACACTCAGCCGATACACATCAGTGTCCTGAATAACGATCGCCCTACCTTTATCATCCGGTTTGATCCTTATCTGGTCAACTTCTGTTAACGTGCATAGAGCTTGTTGCTCTATCTTAGGTAAGTTGTTGTAGGATGCCTTATTGTTGGCACAAAGACTTGACTGCCTTCTCAAAAGTTAAAACTTGTGGAGGCACCACATGTGTTGGAGGATTAAAAGTTGAAGGTCTTTTTAGACCTATATTGTTTTCCTCTTGTTCTGGAGCTGTTTCGTCTTTGTCCTTGAAAAAATAATGTAAGCGAACTTTCCGGAAAAGGTTCGCTAGTTCCACTTGGGTCTGGAAAGGGTCTCCATCAAACATGGAAACAAACCCTAAGCCTCGCTCTAGCAACTGCTGTTCAACTGGTGTCAAGATTCTTTTGCTCAAATTGACAACTATACTGTCCCTGCACTCGTCCCTGGTTGGGGCTGAGTCTTCTTCTTGTTGCTGCGCTTGCTCATTGGGGTTGGAAGATCATTCCAGTGTATCTGTGCTTGTGGGTTTCTTCTTCTGCCTCTGGAGCATCCGCGGCCAAAGCCTAAAAAAGGCTGGTTGTTAAACCCATTTGTGGCTGAAAGGGCGGTGTAGGAAAACCCCATGGAGTGGGAGGCCACCACTGTTGGAAATGTGGTGTCGGTGGAGCATTTCTCCAATTTGTTTTATAATTCCTGCCTCGACCACCATAATATGGTTTGTTCCTGGGGGACGAGACTGAATCACTTGATCCTTCATCTGAGCTGGTTGACGAATAGGATGAGCCATATTGCCGTCCTTTCCTTTTGTATTCTGGCAGATTGTAATCCTCGCTTATATAGGTATATACTTTTTCAAGTGCAAAGAGTGCCAGGTCTTTTTTAAATTTCTCGATTGTAGTGAGTAAGATGTTGTCCTTGAAGTCTTTTTTGGTCTTATTGGTTTCTTCAAGATTCTTTTTCTAAAGTGTGCCTGTGATGGTGGTCTCGATCTGTGATTCAAGCAATTGTATTTCCACCAGTATGGTATCTGCCACTCGTTTTGCGGTAAACATAACTAAAATCAACCAATCATGCATACAGCGCCAAGCTATAAGGGACCAATCTTTTAGGAAGGATTTGTCAGTCAGAAATTGTCTTGGTGTGTTGGTCACGATCAAGCCTGTGGGGACACAATTGCCCCTAAGATAGTCAGTCATGATCACATCGTGAATAGTTGTCCTAGAGTGTGTTTTCTTAAGTCCCAACAATGTGGTCCAGTCATCTGTGCTATTGATTATTGTATTAGGAATGGTGTCTAGGATGCTAGGAGTAGTTGAGAGTATTTCCTGATATGTATAGTCGTCATAGGCTAAACCGCTAAATTCGGCCATTTCAACAGCTATAGCAGTGTCAAGCACCCTCCAAGGGAGCTAGATAGTTCCAAAAAGTGAATCGAAAAACTGTCAATCAAGTACAGTTCAATAGAGACCCGCAGCCGACAGCTGCACACAATCAAATACAAAACTACACGAGGGAGGGTCTAAGGAAATATTTAAAGACCAAGCGTGGACCTATTCCCCATCTATGAAATGCAAAACACTATAAAAGATCCAAGGGCTGCAGGGCCCAGGGAGCCTTACATAAATTCAAATGAAATGTCAAGTAGTAGTGGTCTTAAAGACCGATGTTTGTGAAGGAACTAGAATGGTGTCAAAATGCAAGGAAAATCCTAAAAGCAGGACGGATTCCCATCACTCACCGAGGTGACATGCTTCATCATCTGGGATCTCCTCCTGGTTACACACTAGGGTAACCAAGGACTGCGACCTTCTATCTAATAGAAGGGAGCTCACGGATGTTTTCAGTTCGCGCTTAACTAAAGGGAGCTATGCAGCACCTCTCTAGAGTGAAGAGCTGGAGTAGCTGAGTGATGGGGGCAGTGCAAAAACTAAATAACTAATAGTGATAAGTGCAGATTAAAATTGAATATCTAAAGAAAAATATTTTAATGAGTATCCTTTGATATCCAAACTAAAAAAAGTACAAGGGCAGTTTTAACAAAATAACTGCTGGAATTATTGGGTCTACATGTTTCAACCAATCGGACGATAGATAGTCCAAGGCCTTCCTTAGGACCTCTGTATGTACTATTGCTACTGAGTATGTGAACTCAAGTCAAGTGTCAACAAAACAAAAATACAAATATACAACCAAGGTTGGAATAAATACAACCAGGTAACCTGAATTTACAGGCGTAGAGATCCTACAAACATCACCGGATGCTCTTGGCACCTGAAAAGAGAATGTCTATGAAAATCAATCCTACTCAAGACATGTAAAATGTAAAAAGACTTCTATTTCGAACGTGGTATAGAAATTGCCATCGTTCCATTTGCGTACAACTGCTTCCTGGATAAATGTTTGAAGCTGTAATTCACCCGTGATTTATGAGGACCGGACCTCACCTCACCTGGTAGCAGCTCAGGAAAAGAGGCCCCGCTCTGTGGAAAAAGAGGGAGAAAAGACGGGCAATCAAAAGGCAGGCAGCAAGCCTTTCTCTTCATGTGACTCTCCACCCCTCCTTTGACCACACACCTGGGTGAGTGCAATACCCGCTACGATCTTGTGAAAGCGCCGAGATTATAAATGGGTAGAACAAAATTAAAACCTATTGCAGTTGGTAGTTCAGAATGTAACATATAGGGCAATACTGTTCGCGTTTGTATTTGGTATTAGCAAACATATTAGCATTGCTGAAATTCACTATGAAAAAACAACATATTCTGTAATTAGGGTCCACAATGGAATAAATATATATGTCATCCTTCAAAAAGGAAAGCACAACTCCTTTTAGCAAAAAGGGGAATGCACATCTCTTCATGGTGAAGATTAGCAAGCAGGTATTCTCCCGTAGTGACTGAAATATCTTGTGTTCCTAGATCGCAAATTTTCCGAAAAAACACATAGAGTTGTCAGGCAAAACTGTAATGAAGAGACATGCTGGCTAGGTTTAAATACCGGCATTCTCTCACTGTCAAGGGCACGTCAGCTGTTGCCAGGTGAGGTGAGGTCCGGTCCGGTAAATCATGGGTGAGCAATTACAGCTTTACACATTTATACAGGAAGCAGTTGTACGCAAATGGATAGATGGCAATTTCTATACCACGTTCTAAATAGAAGTCTTTTTACATTTTACATGTCATGAGTAGGATTCTTTTTCATAGACATTCTCTTTACAGGTGCCAAGAGCACCCTGTGATGTTTGGAGGATCTCTACGCCTGTAAATTCAGGTTAACTGGTTGTATTTATTCCAACCTTGGTTGTATATTTGTATTTTTGTTTTGTTGACACTTGACTTGAGTTCATATCCGCAGTAGCAATAGTACATACAGTGGTCCTGAGGAAGGCCTTGGACTATCTATCGTCCAACTGGCCGAAACATGTAGACCCAATAATTCCAGCAGTTATTTTGTTAAAACTGCCCTTGCACTATTTTTAGTTTGGATATCAAAGGATACACATTAAAAATATTTTTCTTTTGATATTCAGTTTTAATCAGTACTTATCACTATTAGTTATTTAGTTTTTGCACTGCGCCCATCACTCAGCTACTCTAGCTCTTTACTCTGGAGGGGTGCTGCATAGCTCCCTTTAGTTAAGCGTGAACTAAAAACATCCGTTTGCTCCCTTCTATTAGATAGAAGGTCGCAGCTCTTGGTTACCCTAGTGTGTAACCAGGTGGAGATCCCAAATGATGAAGCATGTCACCTCGGTGAGTGATGGGAATCCGTCCTCCTTTTAGGCTTTTCCTTGCATTTTGACACCATTCTAGTTCCTTCACAAACATCGGTCTTTGAGATCACTGCTACTCGACATTTAATTTGAATTTATGTAAGGCTCCCTCGGCCCTGCAGACCCATGGGTCTTTTATAATGTCTTGGTAAACAAATGGTAACAGTCAAGGGAACATAATGAATGATGGAGTGCATGAGTTAGAATCATAGTTAGACAAAAGACATTCATGAACAGGAGGCAGCTGTAAGAGAGGAGGAGACTTCCAGGAGAGGGTGACCGTCATTAATGAGAAACTATACAGGAGGAGAGAAGCAGACAGAAAATAACAGTGGTCAAATAGGGAGATACAGTAGGCCATAATGGAAGTATAAGAGGAAAGAGAGACTAAAAGAGGATGCAAGATGATACAGTCAAGGAAAGAGAAAGGAAAGGTGATCAAGGACAGTCCATAACAAAAAGTGGGTAGACAGAGTCAGTGAGTAATGGAGGAGCACTCTTAAAGAATGAGTAAGTGAAAGTGTTAGGGATAAAGAGAGAGAAAGACTACTGAGAAAGTCAGGACAGTTGGCAAAGAGATAAAGGAAAGTGTGATAGAAACAGGTCGGAGAGGTAAGAGCAGAAAGGAGGGACATTTATGGGAAAGAGAAGAAAACAAGGGAAAAAACAGAGAAAGGGATGTGTTGGAAGTAGAGATTTGCAAGGGGATGGGAAGTCGCAAGAAATAAGTACATTGAATGCAGGATGACTATGGTATTTTAAATATTTGCCCTAATTCAAGCAGCAGAACTCAGAGTTTTTACACAAGTTGGCAGTGCTTTCCTACAACTTGAAAAGCATACATTTTAAAGGAGTATAGTGCACTAATTTTAGTGCAATTTAAGAAATGGAAAAGCTGTCCTATCTTTCTCGCCCAGATTTCAATAATTATGGAGGAAAAACATACATGTAAAAGGAGCAATGTCCACTATTCAGAGGATCATTGGGATAGAGCTGCAGGCCAGGGCTCAGAGCCATAGGGCCACCCTGCTACAAAACCTAGACACTGACAGTCTGAGCCAACAGCGCCACTACGAGAGTCACAGGATCTGAACCCGGCTTGGCTCTCCTTTACATTCTCAGACAAGAGCAACATCTGCAATCCACCTCTGCGGTAAATGTAATTCTGTTTCAGGTTGGAAGTTCTCAGCTGCACTGTGTGCTGGTGGTAATGTAGGTACATTTACTCGGTCGGATCTCACTTTTGGGGAGGGGGGGGGAATCTACCTCTGAAAAGCCAGACAAAGCAATGCAGGGAGTCACTCCTACTCAGATTCCATCCGTTGTCAGGCATTGTTAAAACAGTTGCCTTTGTTCAGTACTTGCAGGGGCCCCAGTGAACAACGCCCTGTGGGGGCTTCTGGGGTTTTTGTTAAGTCTGGTGTGACCAGGAGGTGAGGCATAATGAAAGCTTCTGTGGTATGGTCCCAATACCCCCAGTGCCAGCCAGTTACTCTATGCCTCCCTTTAATACATCAAGTTAGAAAGAAAAGGGCTGTCGGTGGACTCACCTGTTTGGGGGACACCAGCTGGTCCAGCACTAGCCTCACCTCTTCTTTAATCCCCAGGAATCACAGCCCTTCAGCAGTTTAAGGATGCAAACATGGCCTGGGAGAAAGCTGCTACAGCACCAGGATGCATGAAACCCAAATGCAGCCCTTTGTCTCTTTGCTGTTTGCCTTCTCTGTAGTGTGACTCCAAAACTGGACTCTTACTGAGGGTGCAGGCTGGATGTGGGAGGGTCCACAGTTAAAACACTGAATTCTGCTTTAGTCATCCATTCAGGCCTTCTGCAAGAGCCCTTCACCCACTCCTACGATTAAAAAAAAACGTAGCCTGGCTTCCTGTACAGTCAGTGGCTTTCTAAAATGTAACAATAATTTGTTACATTTCTACAGAGCAGTGTCAACCTATTGCACTGTCTCTGCACAAAGAACAGAGCAAGTTGCAGTCTGCTGAATGATATCAGGACAAGCAAGGTGCGTGGCTGGGGAGTCCCTGGGGCCTCCTGCACCATGGGGTGGGTGGGGAGTGTTAGGCCCCTGTGTGTGCACACACTCCCACACACAGAGTTCTATCTGTCTTTCTGTCTCAACATTGCTTCTTCCTTTGAACGTCCTTGTGACCTTCTCCTGGTCGCCGCTCCCTTGAATGTTTCTTTCAGCACTCGGATTCACAGATAAATCCTGAGGAGCCTTTCCTTCGAGGCCTCTCTGCACGGGCGAGAAATAAGAGCTATAAATTGCAACTGTTTCTTTTTTGTGCCCGAGATCTTCACAACACTGCCACCTGCCCAAAGAAAGGCTAAAGTTAAACGGAAACTAATGTGCAGTGCTCAGGCCTGTCGGCCCTATGCTTCAGCACTCACTTCAGGGTGGGGCCGAAGGGGCCCCTTCAAGTGTAGGAAAGTGTGGAAGCCCCAACGCACCGCAGGGGCTGCGGGGGCCTTTATTACGCCCCTGTTCCTGCACCATGAGCGACCTATACGGCGATCTTTAGTCTGTCTTAAACCCAGGATGCAGGACAGAAACTGACCCTCTATAGGTCATCAGTGATGCGCTTTGTATTATGGGCAATTGCAAATTCTGCCCTTTTGCCCTGCTAGATCTGTCAGAGGCGTTGATAGAGGAGACCATGACATCATACTGAAATTAATTAATACACGTTTAAGTTTGGTCTGCAGAAGAAAGACTGAATAAATGTTCACAAGTCATCTAGATAAAGAAATCAAAACCCCCACTGGTACCAGGATGCATAGTATCTCCTGCACTTTCAGAGTGTACTTGGAACCATTGGGAGCTCTGCTTGATAAGCTGGACACCTCAGTTCACCTCTGCGTATAAATGTAGATGCAAATGACAAAAGAACCACCATTGTCCCCCTCAGCATGTGTCTGACAACCACTGATGGATCGATGCCACATCCCTTCCTGAAACTCCAACCACACAAAAACACGTCCCCTTTTCAGCTAATCTACTGGGGCTACCCTCTCAAAACTGTCTAAACTACGCCCAGCCAAATCGGATTGCACCCACCATGGTCTCCTGTGCAGAGACTGAATGTATGATAGTTTTCTGCATTCGTTTAGTATGCATGCCTTCTCAACGCCGTCATTAGAATGAATGTGCCTTTAGCATACATTTGTTCAGCGCGTAAGACTTTATAACCACTTGCCTTAGGGGGGCCACTGGATTTTGGAATAGTTTACTATTCCAACTCCAGTCTGCACAACAGTAGAGAAGGTGTTGGACTTTTAATCCAATACCATTCCACCAATGAGCCCCCCTAAAGCAAGTAGTTGTAACGACTTGCATGCTGAAAGAATGCATGCTAAAGGCGCGTTCCTTCTACTGTGAAGGCACAGCGTGATTCCGGCTTCATCCTAAAAGATGTTTCCTACAAAGACCCTCATGTCACCTGAACAAGAATATGTGAGCCATATTAGAACATTGGAATATTGAGAGCTCCATTGACAACAAGTGAGGGCTCTGGGCATCTAATGGCTGGTAGTAGCCCGGAGCTCCAACATTCCATTTTTTGTTCACAGCTATTGCTGTGAACAAATGGCCTCGTGGAGCCAGGGGTGGTGAGGCCCTTGTTTTACAAATTAGAACATTCTGCCCTCTAGGGGCGGAATGTTCTAATAGCCTTGGAGGTCTCCGTAGTGGGTTCTACCAGCCATTAAAGGCCCACTCCTTTGTTAAAGGCCCTCACCTTTGGCCTTTTACGCTAGAGCGGGCCTTTAGTGGCCAGTAGAGCCCGCTCTGGTGGGCTCTAAGGCTATATTGAAATGATCGTAGCTGCAACTGCATATATGTCTTTTTAAAGAAAACAAGTACATCGTATTTCCAAATGCCTTTTGCCAGCACTGATCCTCTCTATACTGGACTTTGTAAACTCAATACTTCCAACATTAAGGCGTGTGCCACTCAAAGCAATCCAAAATGAAAACCTTTGTCTGTTATTGGGTATGTGTACTTGTGATCTTAAAACATCTACTCTTATCTCAATACTTGCTCTGGCTGCAAAGCAATCTGCATTATTTGCAAATCTGCCCACTACAATACATCAAGACACCTGGCGAAAAAACTCCTCATCTCAGGTGATCTCAGAGAACTGTGCAGTAAAGATGCAGAAATAACAATTTCAGCAAAGAAGAAACCCTTAATCAGTCATTCTGTGGCTATGGTTTGAGAACATGGAACTCATTCCATCCTGTTCTCAGGTTGCCCTAGATTCATTGTGCTTCACAGAAAGGTTCAAAACGCTCCTTTTAAGTTATTTGAAAGATGAAGCAATGCTGATAAGATAGACCAGGGGTCTCCAACCTTTTCTGTAGTGAGAGCTATTTCTGATCAGTGAAAATCATCCTGAGCTACTGAAGGCTAAGCAGCTCACGCATTGTTACCAGACACCCTACGCCCAGCTCCATTGAATTTAAGCCCAATGTCCATAGAACCAGATACAATGGTTTGAACAAAATACTTTGACCAAGGGCTCTATGACAGGACTGCCATGTGTGTCAGTGAGAGTGTGGTCTTTGGGGATGTGTGAACATGTGTGCGTATGAATGGGCTCAATGTGTGTGGGTGACTAAGAGCCTATGTCTTATGTACTCAGTGGCGGCTGGATAGTCTGCCAATTACAGGGGTGGGAAAAAGAATAAATACATTTTAAAAACAGCACATACAATTACATACACAAAAGAAAAAAAGGCACGTACCACATTATCCGGAGACAAGTCCTCCTTGCTCCGGTCATCTTCTCCTCACATCACGTTACGTCCAGCTGGGCTTAACCAATCCTGGTGCTGCATGTGAGCAGTGCCCTGATTGGTGGGAGTTGCCTCTCTCGCTTCTCGCAAAGACACTGGAGGCACTGTGTAGCCTCTCAACCTGGCTGTCTAAGACAGACGGGTTGAGAGGTTTATAATGTCAGGCTGACTGTCGCAAGACGGTCAGCCAACGGGACATGCATACTATAAACTAGTGCCCAGTCAGGCAGCCCAAAACTCTGTCACTCAACAGGCCTTGCCCCGTCCTGACACTCTGCTCAGGGCGGGTTGTGATGTGAGGAGAAGAAGACGACCGGAGCGAGGAGGACTTTTTGTTTCTTTTGTGTATGTAATTGTATGTATGTGCTGCTTTTAAAATGTATTTATTCTTTTCCCGCCCTCTAATTGGCAGACTATCCAGCCGCCACTGAGTATATAAGACATAGGCTCTCAGTCACCCATATACATTCATCCCATTCCTATGCACACATATTCACACATCCCCAAAGGCCACACTCTCACTGACGCACATGGCAGTCCTGTCATACAGCCCTTGGTCAAAGTATTTTGTTCAAACCATTGTATCTGGTCTTATGGACATTAGGCTTAAATTCAATGGAGCTGGGCGTAGGGTGTCTGGTAACAATGCGTGAGCTGCTTAACCTTCAGTAGTACAGGATGATTTTCACTGATCAGAAGTAGCTCTCACTACAGAAAAGGTTGGAGACCCCTGGATTATAAAGACAACTAGTCCCCTATAAAGCTAGGGCCCATTATCTGAGTATGGAAAGACATTTATATGAAGCTGGAAATAAAGCGGGCCAAATCAAATATGTGACATCTGCTGCTATCACGCATCTATAGTTAGGGAAATCCCCTAGACTGAATGATCTGACTGTGGGATTTTTTTTATAAAGTTGTCAAGTAAAGTATTTAGTTTCAATCCTGTTCACCGTGGTCTATTGGGTCCTGCATCCTCATTGGACAAAGTCGGGGATTCCACACTACCTGTCCCCTTATTTAGTGCAGGTGACCCTGATGAAGGGATAACATATTTGGGGCAACAATTTGGCTACTAACACAGAGGTTTCACACTGGCAAACAGAGTGTTCTAAGAAATTGATTCTCCTGATTTTGTGGTTATTTTTCATTTCTGTTTCTAGTGCATATAGATTAAGTGACCCTTCCCGCTGATGGCGGGACAGCGAGCCCTGAAACGCGTGAACATACAGTGATATAAATACAGATATGTATCATATGGAATCTACACAAGATGAAAAGTATGCAATATTCACAATATGTTATCCTACAAGTGAGTAGTAAAAACTTGATAAAAAATGAAAATGTATATTTCCTGATTCAGATGAGATACTGATCTGACACATAGTCGTAGATTTCACACAGTCTTCATAAACCCTGGGGAGAGAATTCCCTTATCTGGTTGCTGAGCAGTGTAGAAGAAAGAAGTGCTTCTTCTCCTGAGGGCTTGTGCAGAGGAGACTTGACACCTTATTAGACAATGTTGCCCTATCGACTCATGGGAAATGTGCTCCTGTAGTGTTTTTTTTCTGACCTTGTTTCTGAGGTACTAAAACGTTCTTGGTATTTGTCTATTTGGCTGCTAAGGGATTAAAGGAAGAAAGCTGATGCCTAATCCGTGACCCCAGGTCCTGCTAAATAATTGTGATTTACATAAGTATAGTCACTTGTAGATGGTTTTACATTATTGTCACTCATACAGTTCTCAGAGTATGACACAGAGATGTGTGTCTTATCATGTGTACATCAACATTAGTCAGGATTCTACTCCCTTCTTCTATGTTAGTTATGTGAGCTTACTCACAGGACCATAAATGTCGTCTTTCTCTTTTGCAGAGGTGGATTGAGACAATCCCTCTTTGCATTTGGCGGCTTGTGCGACTAGTAACTGATTTATCTTGTTAAAAGGCACCTGCAATCCATATTTGAGGGCTTTTATAAGGTATGATAGCATTAGAGAGGACAAATTTTGTTGGATTTCTACTAAGTTAGACGAAGCTATGTTTTTTTGAATCTGTATTAAAGATGGTTACGAAAACCGCCATGAGTCTTCAAACTGGCAGGCCTCAAGTGATCCCGGGGGTGGGGGGCGTCAGACTCTGGCCAAAAGAAGCTTTATGCTAATAACAGTGTTTTGTTTTCAGCTGAAAAGAATTAGTGGCAGTAAGCCGCTTTGTAATGGGCCATCACTAACACCTTCTGTCATTTATGTCCTGGCTGGGAGAAGGTGTCAGAAAGGAAGGGACTCCAAATATTCTTCAGATGCCCCACCTCCATTTCTAATAATCACACTGTGGATACTTTCACATGTGTACAGTGCCGGTCATCTTCTCTCCTTCACCTCTCAAGCTGCCAGCACCTGTAAAGGAAGAACTGTACTTGAAAAAAAACTGAAAATCGAACTAGAGAAGAAACAAGGTATCAACTTCTATTGTTTACAAATGCATAGCTATACAAAAGACCAAACTGTGACTCCAATAGAAATCTGCGATTTATGACTGGAAAACATTGTTTAAAGACCATCGCTACTGAAACTGATTTAAGGACCTGAAAAAGGGTGTGCTTATCAGCATTGGAAGAAAGAAAGTTACAGAGACATAACAACTGCGATATGGTACATTTGTAACTGAATACACTACATGTGCTATACTTATTATACTGTATGAAGTGTTGTTTGATAACTAGAAACTCACTATACCAAGTTGTTATTATAGAACAGTCACAGCTGGCATTAATTGCGGATGGGGGAGGGTTGCGCTTGAGGGTCGCGCGAGGGGGGGTTAATACATTTTTAAAACGTACCTGTCTGCAGGTCCAGCGTTTTCCTGCTCTTCTGCCTCTGGCAGGAACAGGAAGCAAGCAGCCTCCCTCCCCTAAGCCAATCACAACGCTGCAATGGCAGTGTTGTGATTGGTTGGGACGCCGACCAGCCAGGGGCCTACTGGGAGGTAATTCTCTCCGTGTAGGCTGCATGTAGCCTACATGAAGAAAAGGCAGAGTGCACAGTCAGCGCCCTCAGCAGTGGGCAAACCACTCCTCCCCTGCCCTAGAGCAGACCCGCCCACCTGCTTTCCTGCAACCAAACCCTACTGCTTTCTCACAGTGCGAGAAGCAGAAACATAAAATGGTAGTTTTATCATTTTATGTACCTGCTTCTCGCACTGCGAGAAAGCAGTGGGTCGACACTCCTCTACCCTAATGGAGGAGAAGCCCCTGTTATAAAATAAACCCGACAAAGGATTCAAAGAGGGAATCTGGAAACTTCCCTGCATGACATAAGCATCCTTCCCCAAGAGGATACAGACAGAATATCTGAAGCCTTCCAAACTACATAAGCATCTTCTATAGAATAACGCTTGTTGAAATCAAAGAGCAGTTAGAGTAGTTGGGAGGGAATTAAGGATTAAAGGGACAGAGCGGTAGTTGGATTTTCTTGTGTTTATCGAAGGTTCAACAACTTCTCCCAGAAACATGTAAGATACGTTTCATCAAGACCCTCTGCCTTACTCTTGATCCGTTCATCTTCTTTGTTTAAAGTCATTCGCAAGTAAGAAAGGTAGGGTATACGGAGCTGGGTCCATATCACCTCTACGCAGCAACAGTTCGGGCTTAAAAGGAAAGACACACATTGTTCATTTTGACACCAACCCACCACAGTCACTCGTGCCCCCTCTTTTTAGGTCAAGCCTAGGCAGCACATGCACTGCTCTGCGAGGCATGCTGTATTTAGTATATGGGATTTCGGCACGCTCAGAGCTTTTGGTTGGTTGGATGGCCTGCCTTTCAAAATTCCTTATCTCTGGTTGGTCAGTTGTGTCCATCTGTCCCGCCTTTGGGTGCTTAGTTCCCTCCCAGCGGACATCACCAATTGATTTGTTTGGTTGGCCAGCTGCCGTTACGTAATGTTCCTGTGCTATTCTTCGCTGCTTGATTGTTTCTTTTAGTTGGCCAGCTCTGGCCATCTGTTGCCTCCTCGCTTGCACCCCCTCCCTCCCGTCATTGTAATTGTACTGCTGTCCAACGTGCTGCGCCTCTCTCTCTCTCTCTCAATTTTTCCAGGTCAGCGTTTTGTGTTCTAGTTCATCCAGTTTTTGGAACCAGCAATTGTGGTCTAGCTGTTAATGCGTTAATTATCTCCTTTGAAGTTTAAAATATGCCTGTTATGTCAATCGATGCCTATCAGCTTCACTATCCCTGCCAATCAGTAAACAAAGAGCTGCTTGGGTCATTTGACAGCTAGCTTTTGTCTTTAAATCTTTGGTGGCTTTGTTGAGTGAACAGTCATCTGCTTACGATGGCTCGCTTGTGTAGTACTCTTGAAGGGATGAGTGACCGGCCGCACATCGCATGTAAATCATATTATGGTTTTCCGCCAATAATGCTGCCAGTTTGCGTTCCTGTCCCAGTAGGTACCCTGGCATTACTTGACATCGATATACCGCCAGCTTTACATGTTTGTACACTATGCAGTGGACAGCTTCTTATTAGTCTTGCTGTGAATGCCTTTGTGTTTTGAGACGTATGATGAGGTGTTATGAAATTGATTTTACTTCAATCCAAATATGTAAATTGGGTAAGACGTGTATTCGCAGTGCTGTGCAGCTTCTAATTTCCTTAGGTAACTTGTATTTACCAATGTACGCTGTAGCTGTTGTTCACAGAGGTACATCAACGGGTGATGGGTTGTATAAAACAATAGGATATATTTGCCCAGCGTCCTTATAAAATGCTTACTTGTGCTAGGTTATCTTACCTCCTAGTTTTAAAGGATAATGTTCTGTAGTTATGTAAACATTCAAGTAGAACCTATATTGGTCATATGGAGACTTTTTCATGCATTGGACTTCTGGGGTCTGATATAGCAAAATGTTCTTGCAGCCCGTTATTTCCCTGTCGCTCACTGGCGGAGCGTGGTTTACAGCTTCATTTACTTTAATGTGCCATGTAAAAAACCTAATCATTTCTAGAGCCCTTGCACGGGGCAGCTAGGTGCATAAACCTCCTAGTACAGCGGACTACTCGCAATGCTGCGTGCATGAAAAGCTATGCTAATGTATGCATTAATAAGAAACACAAAGGCGAGGCCGGAACACCAATGGCTCTAACTTTCACTAATACGAGACCGATTGCATTGTAAATGCTTGTTTTATATGGTGGCCGTGATCCCGGGGGAGTCACGGGGTCCCCGCACTCCTGTGGGGCTCTTGAGGGAGCAGGGGGATTTGCTGGCTTCTGCAAGTTTCCTGTGGGAATTCTGCAACCCAAAAGATTTTTTTTTTTATTTAGCCCTGGGTTGGGGGCCCTCTGGGGCCCACTTACAAGGTCCAGAGGGTCCAGAGTGCACCATAATACCTTCTTTTTTTTTTTTTTTATTCAGAACAAGAGGACCAAGTTCCCTATCCTGAAATGGTGGCCTCAAATTCTTTCCTCATTTTGCAGCCAGCCAATCAGGACATATGCTTCTGCTGCAGGAGCAAAACAGCCAATGCAGAAAAAAGCCCCCTCGGCCAATTAGATCTCTCTAATATTTGAAGTTGCATAGTACTCTCACGAGGTTCCTTCAAACCTAACAATCCAGATATACAGATATTTTGAACCTTAATTTTTCCCAAACTACTGATTGTATTTTCAGTAAATCAGCAAAAGCACACTTTTTAGGTCTCGCCTGGCGTAGGCTGCGCGCATGCGCAGTCTCGCTGGCGAGATTTAGTGTTAACAGGTTATTTTCTGTAAGGGGCTTTAAGCCCCGCCCCTCTGTTCCATTGGCTGGCATCACCGTTTATGCTAAACGGTGGCCAGCCATTGGAACAGAGGTGTCGATGTCGTTTTTGCTTGGCTTTTCGAGCCGTCCCATTTGGACGGACTCGCTTGCTTTGCGTTTGTCGCAAAAGGTTTCTTATCTTTATGGAGCCAAACACATGGCCCCATAAAGACAAGAAACCTTTTAACAGGCGAGGCCATCCAAGTGGGACGGCAGAAAAAGCGAAACGAAAACGTCATGGGAGCGCTTGTTAGAATTTCCACCTCACTTGCCTGCTCTAAAATGTTGCCACATATGCATTTCATCCATGAACATCTCAGCCCGCTCTGTATGTGTAGACTGCCGACTTTGGTGCTGGAAACCAGGTTTCGAGCCTCGGGGTTGCGTCCACATCCTGTGATTCTGGGCAAATCACTTAATCTCCCCCTGCCTGAATATGTAATGTAAATACGGTGCTCATGTACAGCGCTCCAATACCTTCGAGTCGAGTTTGCGCTATATAAAAGATGCAATATTAATTTCCCATGCACTGCAGCCCTCGGGTGTGAGTGGGGCGGCGGGGCCTCTCTGTCTGGGCACGCTTCTAAGTCACCCGGGCCGTGCTCTGTAAACAACGGAATCACAAGCAAGAGTGGAAACAGCATCAGGGCTAGGGAGGGGCGCTGAGTGATGGTGGGAGGAGGAAGGGAACAGACATAAGGGGGCGGGAAAGTGCAATAAAGGGGCACGTAGACTCATGCCAAGAAATAGAGTGGCGAAGGAATGGGGGTGAGGAATGGGAAGAGAGGCACTGCCTCTCACGTTCACCATTCTTGCCTTTATCCCACCCACGCCCTGTCCCGCCTTCCCCATTTCCTCTATTCCTCCCCTCCCACGGCCCCTCTTCTCGGAGCTACCATTCCTAGCTCTCCCTCCTTCCCTTCCCCGCGCTTCCTCCTCCCATTTTTCAGTCCGCCCAATCCTAATTTCCTTCTATTCCCCCTCCCCTGCCTCTTCGCTAAACCCCTTGCTTTGCTCCCCTGTAGAACGGAATCGTTTGGCAGGCGCTTGTTTGTGCCCGAAGGAAGTCTGGTTTGTGGTGGGGTAGGGTGCAGAGAGGCTGTCCCCACACAACGTACTCCACAGCAGACATTTCTGCTGGCATGGCAGCTCCGTGCTTCATCGCTGCCAAGGAGATTGAGTGCCATTGGGTTGGCGAAGGGGAGGCAAGGGGCGCAGGACTGGCCATGTTGGGTATTGTTTAGGACTGTAGCCATGCATAATGTGCACGACCACATCCTGTGATTCTGGGAAAATCACTTAATCTCCCCCTGCCTGAATATGTAATGTAAATACGGTACTCATGTACAGCGCTCCAATACCTTCGGGTCGAGTTTGCGCTATATAAAAGATGCAAAAAAATATATATTGATTTCCCATGCACTGCAGCCCTCGGGTGTGAGTGGGGCGGTAGGGCCTCTCTGTCTGGGCGCGCTTCTAAGTCACCTGAGCCACGAAAACAAGACAGAGAAAGAACAACGTAGGAGAAACGATGAAGACATGGAAAGAAGATAAGGCTGAAAACAAGTAGAAAAAAAATGAAGACGGGACAAAAACTAAGGAAAAAACAAGAGAAAGAAAGAGAGGGCAAAAAAGAAAGGAACTAGAGCTGGAGAGAAATCAGGATAGAGGAGCAGAAGGAAAAATAAATGGAGAAATGAGAAATACTGGAAGAATTCTGGGATTTACACGACCTCCCCCAGGCACTTACAGCCTTCCCAGATGGTGAGTCTATATATCATCATTACCAACACCCACCCCGGGCCTGAGGATGATGTTGGAAAGTTCAGCACTTACCATCAGCATCCCCAGGCTCACAATGGAAGTGCATTGGTCAAGGTCTCCGGTATATGTGTTATTGACACAAAATTAGCTCAGGAGGCTGAGCATATGTTGCAGACGTGTGTAACTCCTCAGTTTCAACTTTATAATGTCAAGTCAGTCTTCCACTCCTCTTGACTTTTACAGTGAGCACCTTGAGCTTGATAATTAAAACATCCCTCTCAGCATGTGTGCGCCTCTACTCAGTGTGACAGTGTGGTGTGTCGGCTAGTCTGCCAGACCCAAAGCGTCAGTGTGCCTGTGACTCAGTATGCCTGTGTGTGTGATCACGTGCTTCGGTACACCCGTGTGCCTCTATGTATTAGTGTGTCTGTCTCACGGGGTGTGTGTGTTTCTCAGCGTGTGCATGCATGTGTGCCCGTTTGTAGTGCGGTTTCTATGTATGTCGGTATGCGGGGGTCATTTTCATTTACAACGCCATTATTTCACGAAGGGAAAACAAAAAAATCAATAACATTTTCAATGCCAATAGCTGAAAACAATGTCATTGCGAGACCTATTGCATTGTAAATGCTTGTTGGATGAGGATCTAACTTTCTGCCAAAGTTGGTTTCATTCCATTCAGCTGTAGCGCTGCTCAAAAATCCCTATGGAGGAGGAGGAGCCAAGATGGCGACCGGGACGGCAGCGTAGGCTCCCGGCTCCGTGAACCTCCGCATCCCGCACAGATATCCTGCATGAGATCCTTAGCCTGCGCTATATGCCCGTGTTGGTGAATGAGAGCGGCAACCGATCGTGTGACTCAGAAGTTTCTGGCGGCGGTATCGCCGGAGAAATGTCCATTTGAAGTTTGCGGCCTGTGCAACCCTGGAACAGGGACCTCGAGTGGATAACATGGCCGGGCGGCAGTTCAACAACAGCGGCCTTTGGTGACTGGGTGGAGTCGGACTAACCGGAGCGGTGAGTGCATGCCCGAGGTGGCTAATCCAAGATTCCCCGGTGATTGCCTCAGCCTTCGCCGGTGAGCTGCCCGGCCGCCGCCCGCAACTCGCCCTGATTCTTGCGGACTGCTCCCGGATTTTTGCGGGCGCAGATCCGTGGTGGGGATGATTGCTGCCCGTGACCACACACCGGGTATATTTTTTGCCTGCCCCCGAAACCCTGACTCCAGTGACATGGAACCTGAGGCGCTTGTCCCTGAGTCCTGGTCCCAATCTGGGTTGGACCTACCCAGCGGCCATCTTGACAGGACGAAGTCTACCATCCTGTACACTGGGTCGCAGCACGATTGGAAGTGTGCGACTATGAGGAGCGTAGCGGAGCGAGCGCCGAGAGCTGTGCTGGGGTATGGTGATCTTCTCGAGGCTCTCGGTGCCCTTCATTCCACCTTGGTTCACGGCGCCTGGGTATTGGAGAGTAAGCTTGATGGGGTGGCATCAGCGTCGGAACAGTTGCTGCCTGCCTGTCCCCAGGTACACGGGGACTTCCTACACCGCACACAGGAGGACAGTGTCGTGGCCGCCCCTGTGGATAGTGACCAGCTGGAAACTCCGGACAGTTTCTCAACGTGTGATCGGCTGGCTGTGGGTCTGGTCTGTCCCGGAGGTCTTGGGGGGGTGGCCTTGTCCCGTGCGCGGCCTCCGGCAACCCAGGCAACATTCCAGCAACGGTCGCCTGCTCTGGCTGATTTCGCCTTCTTGGACCTTGTGTGCAGTGCAGATCCTGGGGCAGCACTGGGAAAGACGACTCTCCATACTGCTGACTGTGTTGGTGATCAGAGACTTCCACCCTACCTGTGTGTGTCGCTTCCTGTTCTTTTTTGGACGCTCCTCTTCTTTGTAGCATTGGACATGGCACTGGGTCGATGGGTATGCACGGGTAGATTCGCAAAGAGTGGCCAAGGATAAGGCTGATCCTTCAGAGGTGGTCATCTAATAGGCGGGCGGGCTCAGGGGTTGCGTGCTCTCACGGCATAACTGTTAGTGTAATAGGCGCATAATGCTCTCCATTCTTCTTTGATTTGGTCGATTCTGTGTTGCTTATTGTTTGCTTTGGGGGGAAACAAATTGTGCGGGAGGGAGAAGCCGGGGGCATGTTTTGAAGGCCCTCCTCCAGTTTTATTAATATTCTCTCTACACCCCCGTCTGGTGGGGTTCTTTTCTTACTCCTCTTTCTCTGTTTCTTCTATATTTCGGGTCTGGTTCCGGGGCGACGGGCACGCTGCTGGGGGGGGGGCTGTACTCATCTGCAGAGGTGCAGGGTGGGGGGTTGGGGGAGGGGATCCTTTAGTCTTTAACCCCTTTTTTTTCCATGGCCTCCTTTTTCTTCTCTTATACTTCTTTGTCTTTCTTTTCTGGGATCAGCATGGTAGAACTCCTTCGTCGTTAATCGCTGCGTTTTCATGTGTGCCACAATTCCCGTGGTGTTTTCTGGGTTTTAGGGCAGGGGACTGCAGGCGCAAATGGCCGTGATATTCCTCCACATCCTGAACTTTTAGTTTCAGCTCCATTGACTAGATAAATTGCTGTTTCTTGTTGACGTTTATTATTCTACCTGCCATTTCTTGCTGCCGGGAAACTGTTTGGCACCTGATCCTTCCATTCTCCCTTATTATAAAATGAAAACCTTTTGTATCCTGGTCTCCTACTTGGGCTGTTCAGTGGCCGAGAGTATACCAGCATGGAGATTCTGCTCCCCGAGGTGCTGCCTGTGATAAATATTGATTTCTGTTACTCTGACTGCTTAGCGGCCGGCCCCGGGGGTTGTAGGCCCATACTTGTTATTGGTTGAAATGTCAATAAAGGTTTTTCAAAAAAAAAAAAAATCCCTATGGAAATAGCATGGGGACATTAAGTTTTGGGAACCCCCTTTTGTCTCAGCCCCCCCTTGATGGATCACTCTGAAACTTTCAAGGAAGGAGCTGAGGTGGATGAACTTCCTTCTTAAAAAGTTTAGTCAAAGGGCAGGAAAGTTATTAAGTTATTAGCAAACCATCAATGGTAACTAGGTCATAACTATAAATACCCAGTAATGTTCCTTGAAACTGGTGCTCAGTTTAAGGCCACTCAAAAACTCTGATGGGATGAATGAAGTACTCACTTTTTTTTATAATAAAAGTTTTAGAGGCTTGACAGCTGAACTTCGTCAGAGGGGCGATGTGTTTGCAAGGTTCAATTTTGTCTCTGCGTTGCCGAACTGTGTGTACGATTTAGGACCTAATAAAACTTTTAACAACCCTGAAAACCGAATGAAGAAATTATTGTAACATTCGGTAAAGTCAACCGAATGAAAAGTGCCCGATTTAACGCTGCCGTATTCCTTAACAACTGAAAAGGAGAGAGAGTTGTATTGTGCAATGCTCGGAGCTCTAGGCTGAAGGTGGGGCAACGGGCAATGCGCATCAAGTTACACGTATGTTATGAGTGCATTATTCGTTGTCCTTAAACAATCCGCAGCTAATCTGCCCAGGAGCGACAGGAGCCGCCCCACTGGTGCTGTTCGCGCATCTACCCCGGGAGACGGGTTCTGCTGGCTGCAGTCACACCTGACCTGAAGAGCAGGCGCTGCTCGGTGACCTCGCGCTCGCTTGTCACTCACCTCGCGCTCTGAGCCCGGCTGTTCTCCAAGGAGCACTATGCCTGCTGCGGTGTGCTCCGACGAGCTGGTTTTCTTTGTGAATGGAAAAAAGGTAAGATTATCTCACCGCTGGCGCTCGGCGGTGTCAAAAGAGACTTTGCATCCAGCAGGTTGCACAGAGGTTTGTAGGAGATTCTTCACACATGATGGGCCATGAGGATGGTCTTTGCCTAGGACTGGCGTTGACGTCAATTAGAGGCCAGTGGCGCTGTTAACACAGTCTGCTCGCAGAGACTTACGGAGGGCTTGGACGACGGGTCTGGGGGACCTCAGCGGGACGCCCGGCCAAGGCTCTTCGGGCAGCACTGCAGCATGGGCACAGCAGCTTGGAAGCAGATTTCCTCGTGGCGCCGGCCCTCGCATCCACTCCCCATGCTCTGCCATCCAGAGATGGGTCCTGGCGGGTACCAGTTCATGCCCTGATAATACACCAGAGGCCCCATGCAAGCAGGCGAGGCGCCGCTTCCAGCAGGGGCAGTGAGAGAGCCGCCTATCTATGATGTCCCAGTCCTCTGTACTAAAATGGCTCATACATAGGTTACCCCAACACAGGAAGCACCCAGTTAGAACTTAGGTGCGCAGATTCCCGCGAAGCCTTGATATCTGGGAAGGGTTATGCACGAGGCAGGCCACACCGTTCGCGGGGACGCATTCCTTCCTGTGCGTGGCTTTTTAAAATGGATTTTCAGTTCACCCACATCTTCATACGTGAAATATGCAGCTCGCTTTCGTTGTCTTACATCTAAGCCATTGAAGTTTTATGTCAGCGGTATTTGAATTTGTCGACTGTATTATTCGTGTTCCATGAACATTGGGAGAGGATGTGTTACTACGTCCAGAGCTGACGCCTTTGGAACTGGGGAACTAGGTTCGAGTCTATGTGTCCGCTCAACATCCTGACATTAGGCGCAAATCGCTTAATCACCCCAGTGCCTAACAAACATGAATGTGTCCTTGTTAGGTCGCAGCTTACCTTTGGTAAACACATCTTGGGAACATTCAGAAGGGTGAGCTAGGAATGCATTCTGCCCCTTGTTTTGTAACTCATATTTGCTGGCTTTATGTGCTTTATTTTATTTGCTTTAGGCTGTCCAGCTCGAGTACGTCCCGCCAGTTGCCCACACCTTGTTTACTGCATTCCATCACAAACTCTCTTTCTGTAAACAGGCCTTTAAATCGTGTTCTTATCTGGTCACATTTGCTGTGCATTCAAAGACAGAGGTCAAATGACAGGCTGTGTCTTCCAGGGAGCTTGGTGTTTATTTTTCTTTCTTTCTCTGAATTCAGAGTGAGAGATTTATGACAGTTGTTCCTTGTTACTAGGGTAGGAAGGCTATACAATGTTATTTTTTTCTAGTACACCATAAAATGTAAATGTCTGTAAATAAATTGTGCTGACGATCAAATCAATACATTGGGTGATGACATTTCCACACATTATCGTTTGTTCACTGTATAATTTTTATCAGTAAAACTGTATATGAGTGCAAATGTAATGGTTATTTCAATTGAAGATGTGTTGTCTGTGATGGCTGTATGCTACCATACCATGCATACTCCACATTACCCCACTCCACTCTACTCTGCATCACTCCATGCCACAGCACTCCACTCTGCACTACTCAACACTACGCCACTCCACTCCACACTGCGTCGCTGCACTCTCATCTGCACCACTCCACTTTGTTCCTCTCTAGGCTATACTCTAATCTATGACAATGCACTCTGCCCCACACTTCTCTACTTTGCACCACTGCACTCTCCGCCACAACACTCTACACCATTCCACTCTATACCACCCTACTGTGCAACACTGCCACTGCAATCTATGCCATTGCACTATACTCTGTACCACTCCATTATTCGGCAGTGCACTATGCCAATTCTCTCTATGCCACCCTAATCTACTCTGCACAACTGCACTTTACTCGGAAACAATCTACTCTATGCCACTGTACTCGGCACCACTGCACTCAGCATCACTCTACTCTGCACCACTCTAAGCCAACGCACTCTATGCCAATGCACTCTACACCACTTTAATCAAAACCAATGCACTCTACACCAATCTACCCTGCACCACTGCACTTTACGCCACTATACTCTACACCACTGCAGTCTACACCATTTTACTATATCACTGCACTCAATGCCAATCTATTCTACTCTGCATCACTGTACTCAATGCCACTCTACACTGTGCCATTGCACTCTACACCAATGCACTCCACGCCACTCTACTATAGACCTCTGCACTCTATGACAGTATACTCTGCAACACTGGACTCTCTGCTACTATACGTTATGCCATTCTACTCAATGTTTACTGCACTCTATGTCACTCTACTCTGCATCGCTCCACTCTACGCCGCTCCACTCTACGCCACTGCACTCTACGCCAGTCCACTCTAATTTACTATGCACCACTGCACTCTATGCCAGTCCACTCTAATTTACTATGCACCACTGCACTCTACGCCACCTCACTCTACTCTAAAACAATCTACTCTATGCCACTGCAGTCTACGCCACTCCACACTATGCCACTCTATTCTACACCACTGCTCTCTAAGTCACTGCAGTCTATACCAATGTGCACTTACACACCCTTGACAGCAACCTGTTGTTTTGGTTGAACCTAAAAAAGGATAGGTGTACGAAAACTCCTATTGCATTTGTCTGCTAGTTAACATGTTTTAGCCATGTTATCTCCAATGCACTACCCTATATTTCACCCTATACCTTTCTTAATATATCCTCTACCTTCAGTGGCATAACACAGGCCCCTGCAGCCCCCACGGTGCGAGGGGGCCCGCAAGCAACAGGGGGCCCCCTCAGCACAATACTTTGGCTGGAGAGCTCCTAATTGGGTCCGGAGGGGGCCCCTCCACGTACCTTGCAGGGGGGGGGCCTCAAGTTTCATTATGCCAGTGTCTACCTCCACTCTCTGACTCATCCCAAACCTTATTCTACTACTATGATTGCCAAAACAACCCTTCTAGACTCCTCCCTCCTCTATTCCTCCTTGGATCACCCAAACCTCATTTTAATACTGAGTTCTTCCATAAATTCTTCCACACCGATCCCTCCTTTGATTCATCTCAAAACTCAATTTACTAATATGATCTCCCTAATCCATTTTTAGAGATTCTTCCCATCTCCATCTCTCCTTATACTCATCCAAAACCTCATCTTGCTTCTATGATCTCCCAATAAACACTTTCTAGACTCTTCCCTCCTCTATCCCCCATTATCATTTTCAATCCAACTAACAGATTTACATGTCCACCGCTCAAATTAACTCAAATTTCACTATACTAATCCACCACTAATACTTTTTGGGTTGCGGAATAGTGTGCTTCTCGACGAAAAGCGCTTCGATGCCTCGTCCGGGGTAGTAAGCGCAATATAAATACAATTACAATACAAAAGAATACACTACTTTACTCAAAAACAATACACTCTACGCCAATGCACTCTATGCCAACCTACTCTGCACCACTGCACTGTATGCCACTATACTCTACACCATTTCACTCTGCGTCACTTTTCTCTGCACCACTCTACACCAATGCACACTACACCACTTAACTAAAACACAATACACTCTATGCCAATCTATTCTACCCCTGCACTGTATGCCACTATACTCTATGTCACTGCACTGTTCGCCGCTCTACTCTACACCATTTCACTCTACATCACTTTACTCTGCACCACTCTTCGCCACTGCACTCAACACCAATGCACTCTATGCCACACCACGCTACACCACTGCACTCTGTGACACTCTATTCTGCAGCACTACACTCTCTGCCACTGAACTCTCTGCCACTGAACTGTATGCCACTTTACTCTGCACCACTTTACTCTAGGCCACTGCACTACGCTCTGCACCACTCTACGCAACTCTTCTGCACTCTATGCCACTACACTCTACACCACTCTAATCTACTGTGCACCACTGCACTCTGAAACTGCAGTCTACGCCACTTCACTTTATGTCTCTCTACTCTGCACCACTCTACTCTGTGCCAGTGCACTCTACCCCACTCTTTTATGCAGCACTGCACTCTTTGCCACGGCACTCTTCACCATTCCAGTCTAGGCCACTGCATTCTGCACCACTCAAATCTAGGCCACTACCCTATGCCTCTCCACTCCACTGTGCCCTACACCATGCCACACGTCAATCTACTGTATGCCACTGCACTCTACACCACTCTACACCAGACCACTCCATGCCACTGCACTTTATGCTGCACCACGCTATGCCACTGCACTCTACACCAATTCACTCTACACCACTTTACTCAAAACCAAAACACCCAACGCCACTGCACCTACGCCAGCAACTTTGCATCACTGTTCTTTATGCCACTATAACCAAAATTCACAAAAAATGAACTCTACCTATTTCATTTAAATATATGCTATACGTCATAAATTAAATTAGACACTCTGGCTGGACCATTAACATGAATATAGAAACATTTAAGAGGATTAAGGGGCATATGTATCAAATACCGTAATTGCGATTCTCCAATAGCGATTTTTAGGGAATCGCTATTTAAGAATCGCGAACGGGATGTAGCAAATATTTTGCGAATGTTTTGCGATTCCTTGGCATTCCTTAATTGCGAATAGAAAATTGCTAATCGCAATTAAGGAATACCTTCCCATTCATTCCTATGGGCTAGGAGGTCCATAGGAATGACTGGGAAGACATTCTCAATTTGCGATTCGCAATTTGAGAGTCGCAAAATGAGAATGCAATTTCAAGGGTGCCAGGGTGTCAAATGGACACCCTGTTGCACCCCTGAAATATGTATGTGTGCATATGTGGCGTACATACATGCCCAAAGGGCATGTATGTGCGTCACATGGCACTTTGAAAAATGCCAAAAAGTGCATTTTTCAAAGAAATCGCAAATTGCCACCAACTTGAAGTTAGTGGTAATTTGCGATTCCTTATGGGTTAATTGCACTTTTTCTGTGCTTCATACATTGCATTTAAGGACTCGCAATTTGCGGTTCCTTAAATGCAATCGCAAAATAGAGAATTGCAAATTTTGCGATTCTCTAATTTGCGATGCCCTTTTAGGATGATACATCCCAAAAGGCCTTTTCCCATTCGCAAACGGGCCGATTCTGAGAATCGGACCGTTTGCGAACGGGAAAAGGGCTTGATACATATGCCCCATACTCATAATTTGATTCATTATTTTATTGTAAGTTTTTTTTGATGATTATTATTATATATGCTTTAAATACAAAAATATCAATATATTAATAAATAAATATCCTAACTACAAACATTTTTGTTTGGACAAACCAGATCCCATTGCACAGCATTCATTCAAACCACTCATCCAACTGCATACCCAAACCATGCTCTTACAGAACCACAGAGGCGTACATCACATATATGCAAAACAAGCTTAATGTGCACCGCAGTCCCTCACAGTATCTATTGATGTTCAAAGCATCAAGTTTAGTTTACTGAGCAATATAGTAAATTGTACACATTCTTAAACAGTTGTTAATAGATCCATAATAGCAAAGCTCTCAAGGACACTTCAATCAATCAAAGGTACTTGTCATTTCCAAATGAAGGGTTAATCTACGTATTTCAACGTTGTTTCAAAAGTACAAAATTCCAAGATATCAGAGGAGGGGACTCATATTAAAGCGTAGACGCACGTTTCGGTGAAAGACCCGTTCGTTTGGGTACCATCTTCTTCAGGGCACATGTGAGATATATTCCAAAAGAGGAGGCAATGGGGCCTGTCAAAGGTAAAAAGTGATTGTAACATTTCTTCGGTGTAAACATATCAAAAAATTCAGTCAGCTAAATATTATGAGGTAATGGTCAACAGCACTGAGGGTCACACTACACAATAATTTAAATATACTTGAAATATACTTATACAGATCATTTAAAATAGAGACACATATGCACTAACAAGGGAAAAGGTAGGAAAAGATTTTTTGAACAACCAAAAAAATAATAGAATCAACATAGACCAAGCGAAAGCCTGAGAAGCATAAAGGAAAAATATGTAATAGATAAATAACAGAAATCCAAAAGCTGAACTTTACAAAGGGGAATGTTGGATTTAAGCTCATCATGATAAACTAAAATAGGACACAGGAACAGACAAAATTTTAGTCGTACCATCTAAATAGACTTAATCAGCTTGTATTTGAAATCGGTGTTCTAAGAAGCATAAATCGTATCTACATCAATCTGTACATAGTCAAACGATTAATGACTGGCCGTGGGTATAAAACTTGGTTATTTTCCAGTTTACTAGGTACTATTCATAGGAGCTTACCTATCAAGGCAGAATTAGAAGATGTTATTTAAGGCTGTCACTCTCGTAAATGGAGAGGAAATAGGCCGCTGCTAATATCCATTAGGTCAGACCTATGTGTGCAAAAAACAAGGACAAAAACATACACTATACTCTACAACATTCTACTCTATGACACTGCACTCTACGGCACTGCACACCACATAATTTTACACCTTTTGGCTCTACGTCACTGCACTCTACGCCACTCTATCCTACTCTTCACCACTGTACTCTACGTCACTGCTCTGCACTACTATACATTGCACCACTGTTGGACTTGGCCCTTCTGGCAAGTTCACCCCTAGAACTTTTTGCAGTATCCTAGCCTTTTTCCTGTGTTGTACTAGTGGTTTTAGGCCTCTAGGCGCTTTCACACTGTGTCCCAGTGGAAAGCACGTGCGCTCTGTGTGGTTGAATGAGACTGACCTTCCCTCCCATTGGAATGCATGGGGGATCTGAGTGACCGTGCTAGTTCCTGATGCGTGGGGAGTGCAGGGTCGAGTTTGATATGTGCAAACTCGTGAGAGTGAATGCTGTGCAATGATGTGTGCGGCGTTACTGTAGCTAGTATAGAAGCGCCACTTCTAGACACTGACATAAATGTGCAGTGACTGTCTGGCGTGTGATTGGCTGGTGTGCCTGGCTCCAGGAGTCAGGGTGGGTCTGCCCCAGTGGTGGGTGGAGAACTCTGCAGGTTGATGAGTGGGAGGAGTACACCTAGGACCTGAATAGGGCTGGGCTTTCCCCACACAATATTGGCTCCGCCCCCTGTGGTGCGACTGATGACCCTGGCCTGTTCTGTGAATAGGGAGAGGGGCTGAGCAAAACAAAGTGCTCAAGAACCAGTTATATCTGGTTCGGCCCTTGCCTGCACCTTGAGACAAAGGATTTGGTGTATAAAAGAGGGGCTGTGACCCCATGAAAATGTTCTTGTGCGTAACTTGAAACAACCAGGGGCGTGCTGCTGCTGGGGCCCAGGGGAAGGCTTGCCTCCCTGGGCCCTGCCCAGCCCCTGGATGCCTGATGGACTTTGTGGGGCCTTTTTGCTGTTTTCTTGATCTATCAAGGACTTTGTTTCTAGCGCCTGGTGAGCGCTTAGATCCTGATTGAACCACAAAGAAACTCTGCCTGACCAGAAGGACCTGGAAGAAGCTGAAGAAGGAGTAACTTTCCCTGACCTGGGGGATTGGCCTGCAGTTGGTACCTTGTTGAGAAAGGAGAGGAAAAGACTAAGAGAGACTTTGCACTTTGTTTTCAACAAATCTCCAAGGGCTTGGAAGAGAGCTTGCCCCCTGAACTAAGTCCCAGGACCATTGGACTCATCTGCCTTCCAAAACTGAGTTGCCTGGACAATTCTTGCTTGTTTCCCACTGGATTTGGCCCCAGTATGCCTCGTACCCCATCCGCCGCGAAGCCGTGTCTTTGCCGCCCGGCACCGTGTTTCTACGCTGATCCAAAAGCATTGGTACGCACCGTATTCCTCCCGGCCGCATCGCACCTAACCTTCCCCGCCGATTCGAAACGTACAACCCTGGCTGCCTAATCCTGTACGCCGGACCCAAGCTTCGCTGTCCCGCAGGTACGGTCCGTACGCTGCTAACGTACTGCACCGTGCCGTGCTCAGAGCCGAGACGCCGCATCGCACCGATCCTCCCCATACGCTGTACGGCGCCGAGAAGTGTCACCGCCTATCCGCACCGAAGGTACGGCTCGAACGCCGAACGCCACGGACTCTGCAAGCCGATCCGGGCCATCCGCACGTATCCCTGAAGGTCCCCTACCAACGCCGCGTCCCGACGCTGCGACCCGACCAGCATCTGAATACGCTGCCGAGCTACGACCCGGACCCATCGACTTGTCCCACACTGTCCGTCGCGGACCCTACAAAAACTAAGGTACTTTGTTCTGTTCGCACCGCAGCGTGCACGCTACGGACCCCGGAGTCCGCAATGATTGTTTGACTCGTACTCTCCTTGTTTTTAATGCCCACGAGTCGCACATCCAGGTACGAACCGTACAAAGCCTGAAAAGAAGCGTAATTGACTGAAAGAAGCCTATTTTTGTATTCTAAGCCTTTTTACAGGAACATTGAACTTTAAAATAATACTGTGGTCATTTTATTCGTTATCCTGGTCTTGTGCTAAGCCTTATATAAAGAGAACTATTTTTGATACAAACTTGACTGGTGTCCATTTGTGGTGTGTCATTGTATTACTGTATGTGTTCACAAATGCTTAACCTATGACGCCCTGAAAATAGTCTTGACTGCTTGCGCCACACTACCTAAAGGGTGAGCAGGGGTTATTTGAAAGGGTGATCCCCTTACTCTGACTTAGAATTGAGAGTCCCTGCTTGTCGCAAGTGCATACCTGTGCCAACTAGAGATTCCCAATTCTAACATTGGTGGTCAGCGGTGAGGATTTGAATTTGCATTTGTGATTCATGTACAGTGATTGAGTGAACACCACGTAGTGAGTTCAGACCGATAACGCAGCCACACAGTATTGATTTTTGTTTTTGCTGAAGAATCTCCACTTTAAGAAACCATGCCTAGCTCAGTCAATGGAGGCAGGGCGTCCTCTATATTCTCTGGGGTTGATGACATAAATTGGGAAGAGAAGGCACTGATGAGGTGCACAAGTGAAGTCTTGAAAGGATACCTCTCCAAGTACAGAATTAACCAAACTGGATTGAAAAACAAGGAGCAGTATACAAAGGCGCTGAGGGCCTGGTACGAATCCAAGTTCCCAGAGAATGTGCTGGAGGTGATACCCCCAGAAGGTGCTTCTGAGCCTGGCAGAGGCCTGTCACCAGAGGAGATGGCCGACAGGATTGCTGCCAGAGCACATGAAGTGGAGATGGCAAAGCTTCAAATGGAAATGTGTTTCTGGATTCACTAGTAAGGGTGGGATCCAGTGGTGGCAGCAGATGTGTGTCCAGTGCATGTATTCCCATTCTCAGTTCCCTGGGTAATAGTACCTGTGTCACG
The DNA here is from genome assembly GCF_964204655.1 of Triturus cristatus. Classification (NCBI taxonomy): domain Eukaryota; kingdom Metazoa; phylum Chordata; class Amphibia; order Caudata; family Salamandridae; genus Triturus; species Triturus cristatus. The sequence goes on along the minus strand of NC_140584.1, from coordinate 824,267,447 downwards.
TGGTGGTCAGGTTGAGAAATCAGGGGCGGTAGAAACTGTCTTACCAGTCTTGGGAGGGGTGGGGATGAATGTGTAATGCGCTGGATGAATGTGAATGTCTCATTCCCAGTTCCCAGAGTAATGGTACCTGTGACACGGGGTGGTCAGGTTGAGAAATCAGGGGCGGTAGAAACTGTCTTACCAGTCTGGGGGGTGTGTGTGTGGATGAATGGTGTGAGTTCTCTGAAATAAGGAGCTTGCTGGTTGATTGGGTGTGAGTTCTCTGGGATAGGGAGCTTGCATTGGGGAGTGATTCCAAAAGGAGTGGCTGAGGTGTCTTCCAGCCCAGCGTGGTGGAAGAGGTTCAGAGTAGCCCAGCTAGGTCTCGGTGTAGGGGCTCACATCCTGTCTCTGCGGAGAAGGAGTGGGTGGGACTGCGTGTCTCCAGGTGCCCGAAACCCAGTCTCAGGGCCTGGATGGTTTCTTTAGGGAACATCAGGTCGGGGGCCTAGGCTGTACCAATAGGTCATTTGAGGAGGATCTCCCAGCGTCTAGAGGATGTGGAGTGTCTGTAATCAGAGCTCCAGTAGTCCTGGTGTCTGGCGGTACCGCCCAGTTGGGAGGGTGCGGAAGTCCAGAGGGAGGGGTGAGAGGGGGAGGGATTTCCCAGTGGGAACCAGTAGGTCAGGGACCACCCGGGAGGGCTGAGTCGCCACTGAGTGACCGTGGTGTCGCCACTTCTGTCCTGGGGGGTCTGCACGCACTGTCAGATGGACAGGAGGTAGTGAGATCAGTGCCAGGCAGACTGTCACACGACCCATTAGTTATGTGTCACCCTCGTTAAGTCCTGGTTCGCCAGGCATCTGACCAAAGGGTACGTCCCTCGGTTGGGGAGCCAGTAGTCGGTGTTTCCGGATCTGGACGTGAGGGCAGCTGTAGTCCTGAGGGCAGGGGAGGCTCATCTTGGGTGAAGAGACCCTGCTCTACAGTGGAAGGGGGTGCAGAGGGAGGGAGTCCTCGCCTCTGACCCCGTGGATCCCAGGTGGTAGACCAGTTGGTGGAGAGAGGTCCTGAACTGGTAGGAGAGTTGTGTTCTGGTGGGTGCTTCCCTGGGAGGGTGCGGAACCCCAGAAGTACAGGTAGGGTGGGGCATTCTTGCCCGTGACCTCTGGTCAGCCTGAGGGTGCGGACCCTAGGTTGAAGGATCAGTGGTAATTGGGAACTACACTGAGAGGGAGAGTGGAGAATGGCTTGTATGCCAGGGGTTACTACCCCCCACTCTGGGTTTGGTAAGGACCAGTGGTATCTAGGTGGCCTAGGGCCTGGTCCTGGCCGTGGACAACTAGGTAGTACTGGTCGGGTAGCCTAGTTGGGCTTGAGTTTTTTTCCGGTTGTTTTTTCAGATGGAACCATGATGATTCAGAATGGCGTAGAACCGGAGGGTGTCCCTGCAGTGCGGGCCTGCGTCCGTGTTCTATCGCCCCAAGCAGGGAAGACCATCACGGTGGTGATTGGTCTGCTCTGCGTTTCGGCTGGAAGGGGGTTGTGTTGGACTTGGCCCTTCTGGCAAGTTCACCCCTAGAACTTTTTGCAGTATCCTAGCCTTTTTCCTGTGTTGTACTAGTGGTTTTAGGCCTCTAGGCGCTTTCACACTGTGTCCCAGTGGAAAGCGCGTGCGCTCTGTGTGGTTGAATGAGACTGACCTGCCCTCCCATAGGAATGCATGGGGGATCTGAGTGACCATGCTAGTTCCTGATGCGTGGGGAGTGCAGGGTCGAGTTTGATATGTGCAAACTTGTGAGAGTGAATGCTGCGCAATGATGTGTGTGGCGTTACTGTAGCTAGTATAGAAGCGCCACTTCTAGACACTGGCATAAATGTGCAGCGACTGTCTGGCGTGTGATTGGCTGGTGTGCCTGGCTCCAGGAGTCAGGGTGGGTCTGCCCCAGTGGTGGGGGGAGAACTCTGCAGGTTGATGAGTGGGAGGAGTACACCTAGGACCTGAATAGGGCTGGGCTTTCCCCACACAATGCTGGCTCCGCCCCCTGTGGTGCGACTGATGACCCTGGCCTGTTCTGTGAATAGGGAGAGGGGCTGAGCAAAACAAAGTGCTCAAGAACCAGTTGTATCTGGTTCGCCCCTTCCCTGCACCTTGAGACAAAGGATTTGGTGTATAAAAGAGGGGCTGTGACCCCATGAAAATGTTCTTGTGCGTAACTTGAAACAACTAGGGGCGTGCTGCTGCTGGGGCCCAGGGGAAGGCTTGCCTCCCTGGGCCCTGCCCAGCCCCTGGATGCCTGATGGACTTTGTGGGGCCTTTTTGCTGTTTTCTTGATCTATCAAGGACTTTGTTTCTAGCGCCTGGTGAGCGCTTAGATCCTGATTGAACCACGAAGAAACTCTGCCTGACCAGAAGGACCTGGAAGAAGCTGAAGGAGGAGTACATTTCCCTGACCTGGGGTATTGGCCTGCAGTTGGTGCCTTGCTGAGAAAGGAGAGGAAAAGACTAAGAGAGACTTTGCACTTTGTTTTCAACAAATCCCCAAGGGCTTGGAAGAGAGCTTGCCCCCTGAACTGAGTCCCAGGACCATTGGACTCATCTGCCTTCCAAAACTGAGTTGCCTGGACAATTCTTGCTTGTTTCCCGCTGGATTTGGCCCCAGTACGCCTCGTACCCCATCCGCCGCGAAGCCGTGTCTTTGCCGCCCGGCACCGTGTGTCTACGCTGATCCAAAAGCGTTGGTACGCACCGTATTCCTCCCGGCCGCATCGCACCTAACCTTCCCCGCCGATTCGAGACGTACAACCCTGGCTGCCTAATCCTGTACGCCGGACCCAAGCTTCGCTGTCCCGCAGGTACGGTCCGTACGCTGCTAACGTACTGCACCGTGCCATGCTCAGAGCCAAGACGCCACATCGCACAGATCCTCCCCGTACGCTGTACGGCGCAGAGAAGTGTCGCCGCCTATCCGCACCAAAGGTACGGCTCGAACGCCGAACGCCGAACGCCACGGACTCTGCAAGCCGATCCGGGCCATCTGCACGTATCCCTGAAGGTCCCGTACCAACGCCGCGTCCCGATGCCGCGACCCGACCAGCATCTGAATACGCTGCCGAGCTACGACCCGGACCCATCGACTTGTCCCGCACTGTCCATCGCGGACCCTACAAAAACTAAGGTACTTTGTTCTGTTCGCACCGCAGCATGCACGCTACGGACCCCGGAGTCCGCAACGATTGTTTGACTCGTACTTTCCTTGTTTTTAATGCCCATGAGTCGCACATCCAGGTACGAACCGTACAAAGCCTGAAAAGAAGCGTAATTGACTGAAAGAAGCCTATTTTTGTATTCTAAGCCTTTTTACAAGAACATTGAACTTTAAAATAATACTGTGGTCATTTTATTCGTTATCCTGGTCTTGTGCTAAGCCTTATATAAAGAGAACTATTTTTGATACAACCTTGACTGGTGTCCATTTGTGGTGTGTCATTGTATTACTGTATGTGTTCACAAATGCTTAACCTATGACGCCCTGAGAATAGTCTTGACTCCTTGCGCCACACTACCTAAAGGGTGAGCAGGGGTTATTTGAAAGGGTGATCCCCTTACTCTGACTTAGAATTGAGAGTCCCTGCTTGTCGCAAGTGCATACCTGTGCCAACTAGAGATTCCCAATTCTAACAACCACTATATACTAGTGCACTCTATGCCACTGAACTATATGCCACTCCATTCTACGACAGTGCACGTTATGCCACTGCGCTATACTCCACTGCTCTGTACGCCACTATACTCTATGCCACTACACTCTGTATGACTGCACTCTATGCCACTGCACTCTACGACACTACACTCTGACATTCTACTCTTCATGATTCACTCTATGCCACTGCACTCAACTCTGCACCACCTAACTCTATGTCACTCTACTACACTCTACGTCACTGCACTCTACTCTGCAGCACTTAACTCTATACCAATCCACTCTAAGCCACTGCACTCTACCTTTCACCACTCCACTCTCCTCTGCACCATTCTACTCTATGCCACTTCACTCTACGTCACTCTACTCTGCAACACTGCTCTTTTTGCCCCTGAACTCTATGCCACTCTACATCTGCCTCGCTCCTCTCTACTCCACTGTACTCTATGCCAATCCACTCTAAGCCACTCTGCACCACTCTACTCCATACCACTGCACTCTACACCACTTCACTCTACTCTCAACCAATCTACTTTATGCCACTGCAGTCTACGCTACTCCACTGTATGCCACTCCACACTACGCCACTCTGTTCAACACAGCTACACTCTACGCCACTGCACTGTACACCAATGCTCTCCACACCACTTTATTAAAAACCAATACACTCTATGCCACTGCACTCTATGACAATCTACTCTGCGCCACTGGACTCTGCGTCATTACACTCTACACCACTGCACTCTACACCACTACACTCTGCATGACTGCACTCTATGTCACTACACTGTACAACACTACACTCTGACACTGGACTCTTCATCAAAAGTCAATAAATTGCACCCCTGGGTCTAACTCTCGAACGGAGTGCAGGGGAGTCCCTTTTAAAGGGCGGTTTCCCTCACCCACCCATAGGTGGCATGCTTCATCATAGGGTAACCTCCTTGCAACCATGAACCTTTTCGCAATGCAGGCCACAACCTCTTCACTGAGAGGGAGGAGCTCAGGGATGTTTTTTATGTAGAGAAGAGGTATCCTACAACCTTGAGATGAGCAGTGTGTGGAGGGAGTGAAATGAGAAGTGTGTGTGAGCTAAAACGAACTCCCTGGTATGCCAGAACAAACGTTAATAGGGCATCCAGAGATCAGGATTAAAAAGGTGAAGCTATGGCAGGGGAATTCAACCTATCATAGACTAGTAATGGTCGACATGTTTCAGCCTAGCACCCTCTTTCTTCAGGACCAAATGTGAAGAGTGAAATGAAATAATCACGCATACCAAACTCAGTAGGTGGTAAAAAAAGGCATACAACCAGCTAATGGGTATAGTAAACACTCAAAAGAGACAAAGTGTTGGATAAACAATGTATAACACATATCACCACGCACTCACTTATGAATCACCATGTGTACATGCTGTAAATGCAGTTGTGGCCTATTACAGTATGAAAGTGACTGTCCTGAGTGCTTACCCGTATTATCAGGTGAGCTAATGGCACCTTAACCTTGGCACACACACTCAAAGTGGCATCCAGTTCCTATACAGGAGGAAAGTGGGGAATAAAAGCTAAAGTGCAGTCATAACCATAAAAAAACACACAGTAGACTAGATGTGAATACACTTGTAAAAGCAAAACATTGGCATGGGGAATATTATGTGAATGTCATAATCACTACCATTAATCAAGGCTCTGTTATATGGGTATTGAGGAAAGAGCAGTCATAGACTTATAGTGATGTCTGAAACCACCTATAGAAAAGGCGTCGGCCTAATGGTAGGATTGTTAAGACGCCAAGAAGAAAAAGAGCGAGGATGCTATGTTAGGTATGCTACTGCCAACCCAGAGAAACCATAAGAAATTACTCATGTCAAACAATGGCTGCCAAATACAGAGGGTTAAACAAGAATATGCCATGTCTCAAAAAGGCTGCCAATACACAAGATTTGTCCAGAAAATGCCATTAGCCAGCCGGCAAAGCAGAGATGCCTGCGACTGGTTAAAAGCTAATTGTGGCATTAACGGGGAAAATCGCCCGACATACAGGGCTCTGACTCAACAAAGTACATGTACGCAAGGGAAGCCAGAAGTGAGAGTAAGGGCTCGGTGTCCGGGGTGTTATGCCCAACACGCGCCGCTTGCGGCTCAGTGGGGCTCGTGAGCTTCAGTATACCCATGGGAGTAAGGAAAACAAGGTAGCTCGCGGCTTATTGGAGCTCGCGAGCTACAGTATACCTATGGAGGTTGGGAAAAATGAGGACAAGGTGTCACAGTACCTGCAGGATGTCGTCCTCTAACCTGCAACGTGCACCTTGGAAGGTACGCCGGCAAGTGAGGCATGCCTGGTATTTGAGCTTCGGCTCAAGGCGTGGCTTCGCCCACCTCTGTGTGATGGCGAGTGGATACTGAAAAAATACTTGGCGCCAAACTAGGACGACTGTAACCCAAAATATTGGGAAAAGCAATCAGTAACGATTGATAACGGTATTGCCCCAACCGTGTAAAATACATTGCAGAACATAGTAATGCTAAATTTAGGAATGGCAGCCAAAACTTTATTTGCAGGCACAGAAACAAGTTTGAAAACAAAAAACTTAGAACTCCAGTCTGAAAAGATCTCAAACTGGATCTTGAATACAAAAACTTTATTGACAACTCATATTGGCACATTGTTGCCCGTGTGTAAAGTTGCTTGGTGGCAAGAAACGGTCAGAAAACTTGAAACTCCAATCTATATAGGAACTCAGACTAGACCTGGAATGTCTTCTCTCCATAAAAAACATCACTTAGCTCCTCCCTCTCAGTGAGGGGGTTGTAGATCGCTTTGCGACTAGATTCGCAGTGTGAGGAGGTTACCCTATGATGAAGCATGCCTCCTATGGTTGGGTGAGGGAAACCGTCCTTTAAAATGGACTCCACTGCACTCCGTTTGAGATTTAGACCCAGGGGTAAAATTTAGTGACTTTTGATTGTGTTAGAGGGGAGTCGCCCGCTGCTGGTCTCTAAACCTCCTCAGGCCACATTTGTGTGTTTTGTATTCGACTCTTCATGACTGCACTCTATGCTACTGCACTTGCACCACTCAACTCTATGCCACTCTACATCACTGCACTCTACTATTCACCACTCTACTCTATACCAATGCACTCTATGCCACTCTACTCTGCATCACTCCACTCTATGCCGCCACACTCTGCCTTGCAACACACCACTCTACTCTTCACTATTCCACTCTATGCCACTTCACTCTCTACCAGCAACACTGCTCTCTTTGTCACTGAACTCTACACTACTCTACTCTGTCTCACTCCACTCTATGCTACTGTACTCAATGCCTGTCCTCTCTAAGCAACTGTACTCTGCACAACTGCACTATAAAACACTGTATACTTCTGCACTCTACTTTGAAAGAATCTACTCTATGCCACTGCATTCTATGCTACTATATTCCACTCTGTGCCACTCCACTCTTCACCACTCCACACTACGCCACTATATTCTACACAGCTGCACTCTATGTCACTGAACTCTACACCAATGTTCTCTACACCACTTTACTCAAAACCAATACACTCTATGCCACTACACTCTACACCACTCCAGTCTAGACCACGCCACTCTGCAACTCCCCACTCTGCGGCACTCCACACTCTACATCACTGCACTCTATGCCAGTGCACTCTATGACACTACTGTATACCACACCACTCTTTCCTGCACCACTCCACTCTATGCCACTTCACTCTCGTTGAAACAATATACTCTATGCCATTGCACTCTATGCCATTGCACTTTAGGCCACTCTATTCTACTCAGTGCCACTCTGCTCTCCAACACTTCACTCTACGCTAATGCACTCTACGCCACTACTCTATACCACTGCAATTCACCCTGCACCACTACATTCTACACCACTTCACTCTACTTTAAAACAATCTACTTTACGTCACTGCTCTCTACTCCACTCCACGCTACTCTGCTCTATGCCACTGCAATCAGAGCTATGCCATTCTACTCTACGCCACGGCACTCTATGCCACTAATCTATACCACTGCATTCTAACCTGCATCTCTTCACTCTACTCTGAAATAATCTACTCTACACCACTGCACTCTATGCCACTCCACTCCCCTCTATACCACTGCACTCTGCGCTGCATCACTTTACACCTCTGCAGTCTACGCTATGCCACTCTACTCTATCCCACTGCGTTCCACGCCATTATACTCTACATCACTTTACTCTAAACCAATGCACTCCATGACACTGCACTCTACACCACTCTACTCTGCACCACTGTACTTTATACCACTTCACTCTGTGCCACTCTACGATACTCCACTCTACGACACTCCACTTCATTAAAACTCCACTCTATGATGCTCTACTCCATTAAACTCTGCTCCACTGACACTACTCCACTCTAGGCCACTCCACAGCACTCTACAACGCTCTACACAACTCCCACTATGCCACTGCATGCCATTTTACTCCACTCTATTCTATGACACACAACTCCACTCCATGCCACTCCACTCTATGCCACTCCACTTGATGCCACTCAACTCTACAACACTGTACTCCACTCTATGCCACTCCCCTTTATGACAATCTTGTCCACTCTACTCTGCAACACTCTACTCCACTCTACACAACACCTTCTACGCCTCTCCACACTGCCCTACACCACTCCACAACACTCTATGCCACTCCACTATGTGACAATCTAGTCAACTCTGACACTGTACTCCACTCTATGCCACTCAGCTCAATGCCCCTTCCACTCTACAACACTCTACTCCCATCACGACTCTCCACTACACTGTACGCTACTCAATGACACCTCACTTCACCCCTCTCCATGCCACTCAACTCTACCGTACACCATGCCACTCTATGCCACTCCATAACACTCCACTCAACTCCACTTTATGACACCCTTTTACCCCACTAACTTTTAGCCATGCTGAACAGCAGCCACTCTGGTGTAAAACGTTGCTAAAACATATTGGCAAAGCCTATAGCTCTTGCTTAGGCGAGACCTATTAGCTTTGCCAATGCTTGTGTACTGTAACTGGTACTCTTGTAAAGCACTCAAACAGCTTCAGGTCTAGTTTGCGGAATATAAATCTGCAAAAAAATAAACACATTTACGTGGAAAGAATTTGAATTTATTAGCAGTAAAAAGCTCTTGATGGCAACATGTGTGTGAAATGTTATTTTTTGAAATATCATCTATTGGTAATGCATACATTCACTTACCTTGTGGAACTAAATGAAGATGCCTATTGCTGCCTAGCTAAATAGTACTAATTTTATCAACCCCAGAAAGGTAAAAGGTTGAGTGCTTCCTGCAGGTTTTTAACCTGTGCCCATAAAGTCCAGTTTGCAGTCCTGGAGCGGTTGTATTAGTTCTCTGAGCCACCAGACCAGCATAACAGCAGTCCAAACAAGCATTGGCATAGCCAATAGGTCTCGCCTTTGGGACCTTATAAGTGTTTAGCCATGCAACAGTTGCATAACTAAAAACTTATAAGGTCCCAAAAGCGAGACCTATTGGCTATGCCAATGCTTGTTTTAACTGCTGCAATCTATTGAAGCCTCACGGACAACATCTTTGCGGCCGCGAAGTGATCGCGATCAAACATCTTCGCGGCCGCGAAAGTCAAGCGCCCGCGCACATGGGCGAAAGTGATCGCCATTGCGATCAAACATCTTCGCGCGGCCGCGAAAGTGAAAGTAATCGCGGTAAAGGGCGACGCGCGCGCCCGCGCACATGCACTGTAATTCTAGGCTGGCCTGGTAGCACTTTTTGGAGCCCTCACAAAATGTCTCGCCAGACCAGCGCATGCGCTGGGTCAGGCGAACCCTAAAAAAGGTTATTTTCCGTGATATATTTCCTTTTAGGCTCTGAACTGAAGAATTTCCAGAGCATGCAATTAACGTCTGGAAACGATGAATGGATTCTAAAGGCCAGAAGTAGGATCATATTTTGCGGTTGCAAACGGGCCGATATTCTGTGGTCTACCTCATGTAAAAACTCTATTTTGCGAGTCGGTAATAGGTTACCGACTCGCAAAATGGGGTTTGCGACTCGCTATTAGGAAGGGGCGTGCCAAGGGCGTCCCTCCCTCATAGTGACTCGCACTACAATGCAAGATTTCTTTGCGACTGCAATTGCGGTCACAAAAGACTTGCAGTTTACCACCTACATTAAGTAGGTGATACGCCACTCGCAAACGGGAAGGGGTGCCCAGGGCACCCTTCCCCTTTGTGAGTGTATGCGGAAAAAAACTTTAGATCGAGCCTAGCGGCAGCGTGCATGCGCTGCTCGCTCTGCGAGGCATGCTGTATTGGAGTATGCACTGGAAGCCCTGCCCACTCTCCGCTCATATTTGTCATTGGCTTGTGTCATTGTCCTTCGTAAATGCTGGCTTCTGATTCGTTATTATGCTTGTTAGTCCCTCCTTAGTACCGCCTTGTCCTAATTTATAAACTCCCATGAGGGCTCGCCCTTTTACTTCGGTTGTTACACAGTACATCTTATTTAGTCTGTAAGCACTACTTTCTTTAACGAGTTTCTCTTACTGTAGAAGGGTCTCTCGTGCGCAGTTGTGACCACCGGGTTGTGTTTTTATTGGTATTTGCAGCACGCTATGCATGCTTTCACTTAATAGGCGTTAGCTTAATTTTTAGATATACTCTCCCCCACCCACCCATCCACCGCTGCACAGACGCCACACGAAGCGGGCTCTGTGTTAATTACAGAAATATCCGGATACTTCCTCCATTGTTCCCCCCCTCCTCCATACATGTCCTTCGTGTAGCTTGTAATTTGTTTTTTAACTTATGTGATGCCCTCTTCATGGTGTTTGAGTATTTTTGCCATGTTGGGGCAGCCCTCACACTCGGTTAAAGAGTCCTCCGCAGCACACACACGGCGCTGCCTCTCCTTCGGTTTCAGCCAGCGCTCCTGCAGCTGTCCAACACACGCCTTCACCACTTTCATGTCGAGGAGGAAAAATCAGTGAACCTCCCCAAGGCGCAGTCACAACGTGATCAAACTAAAAAGTACACACGGAAGACTTCTGCATGCATAGCAGGTATTTTTAATTTATATTGAATTAACTTTCTTCAAAAATATTTGGTTACTTTGAGCCTGTCACATGTTGAGGAAAAACACCTACTATGCAACATACTTAAACTTAGATTAACAGCAGGTTAATACATGTCTTGTTGTGTTACATACATCTGTATAGCACACTTCTACCAGGTGGAGGCCCTGAGGCGCTTTCAGAACCTCTGCTGCACCTGTTACAGTTCTGGAAATGACTGAAGAATGAGGTGCTTCAAAGACTTCATATCTGGAGAGGGGGCATTATCGCTTCCTCTGGTATAATTTCATATCAACCATGTGGGTGTGACCTGATGAGATTGGGCACCAAACAGAGGCGCAACTAGAGCCAAATTTCGGGGGAAGGCGAAAAAACTTTCAGGGACGGCTTATTCTTCCAGCAATAGGCAGAGTGGCGATGCAGGGGCTCCAAGAAGGGGTGAAAAAACAACAAAGCCTTGTTAACAAGTAAATGGTCTTTTAAAGGCCTGTGAAGTACTCAAAAACTGTCTGTGTGTGTGCCCGGGAAGCTGTCTCAGCCAGGGCTGACACACGATGGGGGGTGAAGCCCTTTGAGCCCTATGGGCGTTGCGCAACTTGCACCGACACCCGTGGGTTCCGGCTGCCCTCTCATCCCACCTCCCACCCCCTCTGGCTGGCCACAAGGCCCGGATCCAACATGAATGCGAAGCAGAGGCATAAAGATGCGTCTGGGGCAGCGAGGTGCAAAGTCCTTTTATCTCTTCTCCCCGCTAGGGTCATTATTTAGGAATGTAGGAGCCCCCCTACTGCAGGAAGTTAACTCACAGACCACAAACTCTGATAACGGGGCATGTTGGATCACACTGCTTGTCACAGGATGCAAACCGACAACTTGTGAGCCAGGGAGGATATCTGTAAAACACCAAATGACAGGGTGAGGTACCGATTCAAACAATCAAATTACAACTTCCCACGATACAGAAATTAGCACCCAGTGTAGCCCCTGGGAGCTTTAAACTGGATGCCAATGCGCTATAGCAAAAAAGAACCGCATACATCTTGCAACATAGACAAAACAATGGGTAAATGTACTGCTATGAAGTAACGGCAAAGTCACATGCAGCGCTTTACAAAACTACCAAATAAATGCTTTAGTAAATACGAGACCCTTGTAAAAACTACAGCAATACTTTATTTTAACAGTCGTAAGAGAAATATGTCCAGAATTCCTCAACTACAACTCTTCAAGAACTGGTTAAATGTGGACATTGGGTCCCGAACATACCTAGGGAGGATAGTACTTGATAATGTGTTACTTTGAGCTATTCTAGGTGTCAATGTAATCTGGATAAACATTAGAGCGCATTACATAGAAAGAGATGCAAAAAGAACAATTGATGGACAGAATGCAGAACAATGTCATACATTCACTCCAGTACAGAGATCTGTGCCTAAATCCATAGTTTTTTTGCTCCTTTGCTCCCCAAGCCATTCCAGTTTGAACACAGCCATATGCAAATCAGTCTTGGCCCTGTGCCCAATGGGAACAGTCCAGACCGAACTGCCAGGCCAGGTCCTCCCTGGACTGAAAACAAGCATCCAACGACCAGTTTTGGGGTTTCACCCCTCATCAGCCAGGATAGCTTGACTTCAGTGGCATGGAGAGCACGGTACCCACGTCTGGGCATACCCATCCCACTCGAGGTGACAAATGCAGAAAGAACAATTGATGGACAGAATGCAGAATAATGTCATAGATTCACCCTAGTACAGAGATCTGGGCCTAAATCCATCGTTATTTTGCTCCCCATGCCATTCCAGTTTGAACCCAGTCATATGCCAATCAGTCTTGGCCCTGCGCCCAATGGGAATAGTCCAGCCCGAACTGCCAGCCAGGTCCTCCCTGGACTGGAAACAAGCATCCTAGGACCAGTTTCTGGGTTTTACCCCTCATCAGCCAGGATAGCTTGACTCCAGTGGCATGGAGAGCACGGGACCCACGTCTGGGCATATCCGTCCCACTCTGGATGACAAATGCAAAAAGAACAATTGATGGACAGAATGCAGAACAATGTCATGCACTCACCCCACTTGTCACAGGACGCAAACCGACAACTTGTGAGTCAGGGAGGATATCTGTAATCGAACAGCGGTAAAACACCAAATGACAGGGTGAGGTACCGATTCAAACAATCAAATTACAACTTCCCACGATACAGAAATGAGCCCCAGTGTAGCCCCTGGGAGCTTTAAACTGGATGCCAATGCGCTATCGGGAAAAAGAACCGCATACATCTTGCAACATAAACAAAACAATGGGTAAATGTACTGCAATGAAGTAACGGCAAAGTCACACGCAGCGCTTTACAAAACTCCCAAATAAATGTTTTAGTAAATACGAGACCCTGCTAAAAACTACAGCAAAACTTTAATTTAACAGTCGTTAGAGAAATAGGTCCAGAAATCCTCATCTACAACTATTCAAGAACTGGTTAAATGTGGACATTGGGTATCGAACATATCTAGCGAGGATAGTACTTGATGATGTGTTACTTTGAGCTTTTCTATGGCGCCAACGTAATATGGAGGAATGTTAGAGCGCTTTACATAGAAAGAGATGGAAAATACCCAATTGATGGACAGAATGCAGAACAATGTCAGTGATCTGAGCTTAAATTCATCGTTTTTTTGCTTCCTATGCCATTCCAGTTTGAACGCAGCCATATGCAATGCAGTCTTGACCCTGCGCCCAATGGGAACAGTCCAGCTCGAACTGCCAGGCCTGGTCCTCCCTGGACCAGAAACAAGCACTCTAGGACCGGTTTTGGGGTTTCACCCCTCATCAGCCAGGATAGCTTGACTCCAGTGGCATGGAGAGCACTGAACCCACATCTGGGCATACCCGTCTCACTCTGGGTGACAAATGCATAAAGAACAATTGATGGACAGTGTAGGAAAGTAGGCTCTGCTTCTTATGGTTACCCTCACATTTTGCTTGATGTGATGCTGTTTTTGACTAGTCTGACTGGGATCCTGCTAATCAGGACTCTGCCTATCTGTTTTCTCCCTAAACTGTTATGATATGTACTTAGTTGCACTCCAGAATAAATACTGGGGTACCCTTGTTAGTCCCTAGTGTATGGTACCCATATACCCAGGGCATAGGTACTCCAGAGGTCTCCCATGGGCTGCAGCATGTATTATGCCACCCATGAGAGACCATGCAAAATGGAACTACAGGCCTGCCATTGCAGCCTGTATACGTTGGTGCATGCACCACTTACTATAGATATAGGTTTACTATATCTCAGGGTCACTGCACTTAAAACCTATAAGTCATCTCTAGAGCAGGCCTTTACAATCCTGAAGGCAGGTTGCTTGGTTCTAAGTGAGAGGGTGCCCCTGCATGAGCTAGACACCCCTTCAGCCTACTGAGTCCATTCTCCCGGGTTGTCAGTGAAAAAGCCATATACTAATATAGAGGGGCATTATGCAACAGTGTGATGACCAACTCTAAAACGGCTGCAACAAACCCTATCGGGTTTGGTGTCAAACATGTTGGAATCATACCCCCACACCAGTAACTGGTGTGGGAGGTATGATTCCACCCATCAGGAGCGTCCCTCTTTGGACTCTCAGTGGTCCCGGTACCAGCTTTCTCATCACGGACAGCACAAAATGGTTGCTGCCGAGCAGAGATACATTTCTGCCCTCCTGCCGCTGAGCCAAGCTCAAGCAGGGGAAGATAGGACAATAGGCATCCTGTCACAAGGAGGTGTGACCACCTCCCAGACAGAATGTAGTGTATTGGGGCTGGGTGGGTGCGCTTGCCAGCACCTGAAAGTCTCCATGAGGGGAATATTTGGTGTCCCTGTGCCTAGCCCAGTTCAAACCAGTCCTTTAAACCGTTCGCTCCCGCTCTGGCCACTAGACAAAGGACATGGGAGTAACCTCCCCCCTGTCCAATCCCCCCCCCCCCACTGGAAGGGTCCCCTGAATCTTTCCAACCCTCTCCCATGGGTACTTAAGGGCTTACCTGGCTGTAGGACCTTAGATTTGTCGTGGACAAGATTCAGAACTGAAACCACTGCACTTCAACCGTCTGGGAACTCTGGACTCCACTGGACTTCGTTTGGGCCTGGCCTTGTCTCCCTCTCAGTCTGCTGCATCGTCTATGCCTATGCACCATACAGGATCCGTGCAGGACATGTGGAGCATCCAAGAAGCCTGAAGATAATCTCCCTTGGAGTGAAGCAGTCACTCCCCTGTATTCGTAGGCACTGCAACACTGCTGATTCCAAGCTCCTACGGACTCCGAAGGGTTCATCAACACAGGAGGTGGAATCCTACGTCCCTTGAGGCCCGAGCTGCCCTCTCACTCAGTTTGAGGCCAGAATCCCTTGTGGGGGCCGCAATACCCGAACCCCTGTGCAACTGTGCAAGTGCTTGTTGGCAATTCTGCAACAAGTGCTTTGGGGTCCGAGTAGCCCCAACCTCTGGCAACTTCTTCCGCAAAGATCTTCAACCACCTAGTACCGAGTACTCAGCACTTGACATCCTTCGTGGGACAGCTCATATCCAGCTCCTGGTCATCCTCAGCATCACCTGGTCCTTGCAGCTGCAGAGTCAAGACCCCCATCAACTATCCTACCGAGCCCCTGGTCACTCCCAAGTGACCCAGACTCTGTCCCCTCTGTTTTCAGGTACTCTTCATCCAGAATTCACGTTTGGATTCCAATGGACACTTTCTCCTCTTCCAGCAGCAGCACTTTCATGAAGTCCTCCATTTGGTTCAACTGTGGTTTCCGACACCACTTCACACCTATGCAGCCGGCTTCCCTGGGATAGATAACTTGAGTACTTCAGTATCCACGGGTGGGGTGGCTCTCCAACCTTCTGTCTTCCACAGAGTTTCTTCGAAGTCCACTGGTAAGGGTCCTTAAACTTTAAAATTCCGACCGCGACTTTCACATAGACTTGTACGGAGCACCCAGTCGTGTTCTCACACTGCACACACACTCTGTGAGGTCCCTATCTACTCATCTTGGGCGGTTCCTTGGGGTCCCAGCAATTCTATGTCCCCTCGACACTGTGTTGACTCGAGTCGTGGTTCTTATACCACTTTCTTAGTATATGGTTTGGTCCCCCCCTCTGGCCCACTGTGTATTAGTGCTATTTACTATTATTTCTTTGCTGAAGTATTGTGTGCTTTGTGTCTATTTCTGTGTCGGAGATAATGTAACGTACTAGATAGTGTTATATAATAAATACATATTTTTATAACTACTGTGTGGTTCTCTTTTTATTTAATCTATACTATAAGAGTGCATTCTGGTAAAACAAGCTGCTTTACACTCCTTCAAGACTAAGTCTGAAGGCTGCTCTCCACAGCTACCACTTGGATAGCTTTGTAAGGTTGTGTGAGACCTCTTAAATCACCATAAAGTTTATTTGGACTGGCGCAAGGTGCCCACTTTGATTAGTGGACATCATTTACCAGGCCAACTTCTCACTGACAGAATGCAGAACAATGTCATACATCCACCCCAGTGTAGAGATCTGGGCCTAAATCCATCATTTATTTTGCTCCCCATGCCATTCCAGTTTGAACCCAGCCATATGCAAATCAGTCTTGACCCTGCGCCCAATGGGAACAGTCCAGACCGAACTGCAAGGCCAGGTCCTCCCTGGACTGGAAACAAGCATCCTAGGACCTGGTTTCAGGGTTTCACCCCTCACTCAGCCAGGATAGCTTAACTCCAGTGGCATGGAGAGCACGGGACCCACGTCTGGGCATATCCGTCACACTCTGGATGACAAATGCAAAAAGAACAATTGATGGACAGAATGCAGAACAATGTCATACATTCCCCCTAGTACAGAAATCTGGGCCTAAATCCATATTTTTTTTGCTCCACATGCCATTCCAGTTTGAACCCAGCCATACGCAAATCTGGCTTGACCCTGCGCTCAATGGGAACAGTCCAGCCCAAACTGCCAGGCCAGGTCCTTTCTAGACTAGAAACAAGCATCCTATGACCGGTTTAGGGGTTTCACCCCTCATCAGCCATGAGAGCTTGACTCCAGTGGCATGGAGAGCACAGGACCCACTTGTGGGCATACCCGTTCCACTCGGGGTGACAAATGCAGAACAATTGATGGACAAAATGCAGAACAATGCCATACATTCACCCCAGTACTGAGAATCTGGGCCTAAATCCATAGTTTTTTTGTTCCCCATGCCATTCCGGTTTAAACCCAACCATATGCAAATCAGTCTTGACCCTGCGCTCAATGGGAACAGTCGAGCCCAAACTGCCAGGCCCTCCCTGGACTGGAAACAAGCATCCTAGGACCGGTTTCAGGGTTTCACCCCTCATCAGCCAGGCTAGCTTTACTCCAGTGGCATAGAGAGCACCTGACCCAGGTCTGGGCATACCCATCCCACTTGCTTTGTTTGCCATAAGTTGGCAGGGTATGTCCAGACATGGGTCCCTTTGCCACTCGATTCAAGCTAGCCTGGCTGATGAGGGGTGTTACCTCGAAACGGGTCCCAGGATGCTTGTTTCCGGTCCAGGGAAGACCTGGCTTGGCAGTTCGGTCTGGACTGTTCCCATGAGGCACAGCGTCAAGACTGATTTGCATATGGCTGGGTCTGAACTAGAGTGGTGAAGTGAGCTAAAGAACCACAATGGATTCAACCCAGATCTGTGACTGGGTATAAGTGTCTGAAAAGTTTCAGTGCTCCATCCATCATCTCCTTGTGTTTGCTTTGTTCGCCATAAGTTGGCAGGGTATGCCCAGACATGGCTGATGAGAGGTGTTTCCCCAAAACCAGTCCCAGGATGCTTGTTTCCAGGGTGGGATTGGTAATGCGGGCACTCTGGAAATGGCCGAAGGGCCGGTAGCCGAGTTCCAGCTGTGGGCTGCTTTTTTGGGCAGCCTGGGGGCTCTCTGTGTTGTTATGATGCCGCCAGCCGCCCAGTGGGTGCCTGAGTGGCCTTTCTAGAGGCAAATAGGCAGAGGTATCACTCCCTTTCTCTCGCTGGACCAGCCGATTAATGTATGCTGATTGAGCAGGGGCAGGGGGCCTGAGCAGAAGTGGTCTCACTTGCATTCATGTGTGGCTCAAAACTGTGAACTAATCTGTGCATTTTGTTTATTTAAATGAAGTTAATGAAACCTTCCCCCATCCCCTTTCTTTTCATAAAACTTCGCTGAAGCAGTGTTTTGCCGAAAGGCAATACACAAATTTGGGCCACTTTTTATGTGCCCGGGACGATTTTTGATCCGAATCCAACCCTGCTTGTTTCAGGTCCAGGGATGACCTGGCTTGCCAGTTCGGTCTGGACTGTTCTCATAAGACTGATTTTCATATAGCTGGGTCTGAACTAAGGTGGCGAAGTGAGCTAAAGAACGATGATGGATTCAACCCAGATCTGTGACTGGAAGTGAGTGTCTGAAAAGTTTCAGCGCTCCGTCCATCATCTGCTTGTGTTTGCTTTGTTCTCCCTAAGTTGGAAGGGCATGCCCAGACGTGGGTACCTTTCTCACTTTGCCACTGGATTCAAGCTAGGCTGGCTGATGAGTGGTGTTACCCCAAAACCGGTCTCAGGATACTGTTTCCGGTCCAGGGAAGACCTGGCTTGGCAGTTCGGTTTGGACTGTTCCCATGAGGCATAGGGTCAAGACTGGTTTGCATATGGCTGGGTCTGAACTGGGGTGGTGAAGTGAGCTAAAGAACACTGATGGATTCAACCCAGATCTGTGACTGTGGGTGAGTGTGTGAAAAGTTTCAGCGCTCCGTCCATCATCTCCTTGTGTTTGCTTTGTTCGCCCTAAGTTGTCAGTCTATGCCCAGCCGTGTGTCCCTTGCTCACTTAGCCACTGGATTCAAGCTAGCCTGGCTGATGAGAGGTGTTACCCTGAAACCGGTCCTAGGATGATTGCTTCCTGGCCAGGGAAGCCCTGGCTTGGCAGTTCGGTCTGGACTGTTCCCATGAGGCACAGGGTCAAGACTGATTTGCATATGGCAGGGTTCTGATAAGGGGTGGCGTAGTGAGCTAAAGAATGATGATGGATTCAACTCAGATCTGTAACTGGGGTGAGTTTCTGAAAAGTTTCAGCGCTCTGTCCATCATTTCCTTGTGTTTGCTTTATTCGCCCTAAGTTGGAAGGGTATGCCCAGACGTGGGTCCCTTTCTCACTTTGCCACTGGATTCAACCTAGCCTGGCTGATGAGGGGTGTTACCCCAAAACCGGTCCCAGGATGCTTGTTTTTGGTCCAGGGAAGACCTGGCTTGGCAGTTCGGTCTTAACTGTTCCCCTGAGGCATAGGGTCAATACTGATTTGCATATGGCTGTGTCTGAACTGGGGTGGTGAAGTGAGCTAAAGAACTATGATGGATTCAACCCAGATCTGTGACTGGGGGTGAGTTTATGAAAAGTTTTAGCGCCCGTTTATCTTCTCCTTCTGTTTGTTTTGTTCACCCTAATTTGGCAGGGTATGTTTAGAAGTGGGACCCTTGCTCACTTTGCCACTGGATTCAAGCTAGCCTGGCTGATGAGGGGTGTTACCCCGAAACCTGTCCCAAGATGCTTGCTTCCGGTCCAGGAAAGACCTTGCTTGGCAGTCCGGTCAGGACTGTTTCCATGAGGCACAGGGTCAAGACTGATTTGCATATGGCTGGGTCTGAACTGGGGTGGTGAAGTGAGCTAAAGAACGATGATGAATTCAACCTAGATCTGTGACTGGGGGTGCGTGTCTGAAAAGTTTCCGCGCTCCGTCCTACATCTCCTTGTGTTTGATAGAATGAAATGAAATGAAATGAAATGAAATTGGAAAGAGATGGAGTCTGATATGGGACAACAACAGAGCATTACAAATATAGAAATAAAATCTTTTCATTTTAAATAAGTTTCGTTTCAAGCAGTATGCTAGGATAGTAGTACAAGGTGAGTAATAGTCCAACATAAGTAAGTATTTAACACAAAATAGCTGCTTTGGCGCATGAAATAATAAAATGCTTCCACAGCTATATCTTTCAAAATGGTAAATGAAACCTTTTGGTGAAACACGTAAAACTTGCCTGCAAGGGAAATTCTGCATGCAGAGCGGATTTGTAACTTTTTTGCAGATTTTCTTCAGAGTCTCAGAATTTGGGGGCTTTCCTCCCTCCCTACCTCCACACAAACAGGTGAACCACTAAAACCACTGTGAAACAACACAAACTCTCATTATTTCGCTGTTTGTCGCATTTTCTCAATTCCGCACTCTACCGTAAAGAAGAGGAAAAAAACACAGAACCACGCTGTGGTGCTGGTCACAGCAGCCTGGTGGGTGCTATTTGTTGGCACCAGTGCAGCCTTCATCCTCAAGCCCATCACGTCTATGGGTGACTTGACCAGTGCAGGTTGGGTCTAGCTGGCATGATTTTGAATGGACGGGGTTCATTGTAGCACAGTCCTCACATGGCTTCAGGAGATGAGACTAGTAATTCCTCCTCGATTTCTACCTCTGATTGAACCCAACACTCTCTCACACTTTCCTCATGCATTACTGACTACTTGTGGGCTCAAGGGACTGGCTATTACATGTTACGGAACTCGGCAGCCCGGTTGCTTCTCAATCTTGCTCTGAGAACACATATGTCCTCTCACCTGAAGGCCTTCTTTTGGCATCCCATAAACAAGCATTTGTAATGCAATAGGTTTCAAATTTGCGAGATTTTGAGCTATTGCCATTGTAAATTGTTATTTATGTGTTTAAAAAACCTGCAATAATAAAAGGGATTGTTACTTACAATATTAATAAGTCAAAATTTTGAAAATGCGAGACCTATTGCCTCCCAAATACTTGTTTAAGAGCAGGCAGTGGTCCCACGTACCACTGCCTACTCTTAAAAAATGAAACCGAAACATTTCATTTTTCTTTATTAAATGCATCCCAATTTCCTTTAAGGAAAACGGGTTGCATTTTTTTTTTTAAAAAGTGTTTTATTTAAAAAGCATGTAACAGACATGGTGGTCTGTTGACCCTAGCAGGCCAGCATCCCTGGGAGTGCTAGCCATTCCTAATAGGGTTGCAAATAGGACCTGCCTCATGAATATTAATGAGGAAGGCAATTTGCGACCCCATTAGGAATCGCTGAAAGTGTCTGAGACACTGTTGTAAATTACATTTTGCGAGTCGCAAAGTGACACAATTTGCGACTCGCAGATTGTAAGGGTCATACATCTGGCCCTAAGTCTGAACTTGCCTGCAAAAGGCTTGCAAAGAAAGTTTAAATGTGTCACGCTTCCATCATATGACAAAAACAAGTTAATGTATAGATCTGTCATTGTAAAAGTTAAATTTGAAGTGTGTGGGAAAAGAAACAGGGAACCAGACTTTCATTAAAATATGTTATTTATGATGACGTTTTTGGGCGACACCATTTGTCTTTCTAAACCACACCCGTTTTATAATGTTTTTATGTAACAATTACAGCCTGAATACCTTAGCAATTGTATACCATTTGAATTTACACGTATTACTATTACCCAGCTCAATGATATTCATTTTTATTGATCTATAAATATAAAAGTCTGAGTAACAAGTGCTTCTGTTCATTTGTACTTGAACAATTTTCAGAGTGTAGGTGCTGCCATCAATGTTACATCACTGAGGTCATGGGAATTGTGATGATTCCAGGTGCCACGCAAGGAGCACCTTTAGCAAATATATTCAGCAGGACAGTAGTATGAATGGGTGTAGTATTTAGTTGGTGGTGCTTTATGGAGAACACTGTTGCACACATATTACTATAGCATGGTAGCACAGTATCATTCACAGACAGCACACTTGCCAATTGAATTGTACTCTAGGTTTGCTCAGAGTACAGTTTTTAATGATAAAAATGCACAAGCAATAATGTGTGGAAATTGGGTGTCTTGATTTATTTTGGCCCTATTAAAATCTTTGTTTCCATCACTTTCATAATTACAAAATGTGCTTCATTTATCCTTTCCGAACTACGATATAGTCTGAAACATTTGCACAATTCGCTTACAGGCATTAACATGTTATTATGTGTTAGAAAAAATGACAAGATTGCCACATAGTTTATGTTACAAAATCATCTTGCTTTGCAGATAGAGAATGTAAACCCCAATCTTCACGTTAAAAAAATTAAGGGCCATTTGCCAGAAGTTATTTCCTGACATTTGACCTTTTTCTTTAAAGTACAGCAAATGTTACCAGATTAAAAACAAAATCTAAAGGCATCTTTATTGCTCATTTGTCTTCTGAACTCAGCATGGTTACTTTGAGGTGCTTCAACGCCTATGTGTCTGTTACCACTTCATTAATGTATTTGATTACCGTTCCCTATATTTAAGTTGGTTTGGGTTGGCTCCAACTCTCTTTTTCTAGTGAAAAATAGGCATGAGCGATGCATCACACAGCAATATTTTTTTAAATATACTCAGCAAAAATTCCCAGGCCCCGTAGGATATTTTTGTGGCAGGACCAAAATACTGGATGCAGAGCAGGTGAATGTTTGTGCACAAGACATACCGGGCTTCTCTAAAACAGTGTCACACACTGAACAGATAACCGAAATCCCAACCTGAGAGCAATAACAAAGCTTTTACCACCTATTTCAGGACATAATGCTAATCGCTGTCCTGCCTTGAGAACCCACAAAAGGTCTATGGTACTGATATTATGATAAATATCCTGGGCTCGCAGGGACACTGCACACGCATGCCAGAGGGCGTCTCTAAATTCCAGCCTCTCAAATGTGACTGTTGATGCTGTAAAAGATCACTGCAGGTCCCTGTGCCAGGGCCGGCTCAGAGTACCAGGGCTACTGCTCAAGGTGGTATAATTGGAGCAGGGTACTGTTTGTACAGACTCGGGCCTCAAATCCTGCAGCTATCCACAGGGTACAAGTACTGTCATGATGGCACTGCAGTGGCGTAGCTGGGGGATGGGGGGGGGCTGCACTGTTTTCGGGGTGACGAAATCATGTCTATCGACTACCACAGGCCCCCTGGGAACAAGTCGCCGCCACTCGGAACAAGTCGGCAGTCGGACAGTCATCCCCCCTCGCCCCCACTCTTACCTGCCTCGGGTGGCAGTAGGTCTAGCTACGCCACTGTCCACTTTACCCTAGTTTGAACACCACCCATTGACACTACAATGACCAGTCTGTAAAATACTACAGCCTGTCCAGAAAGTACCATGTCAGAGTATGCAAAGCACTATTGCAATATCAGAGCCCAGATTACCACTGCCACACCAGTGTCAAGCCAGAAACCGCACTGCCCCAGTATGGAGAGTACCATTGCACTTCAAGCATCCACATTGTACTGGCTTGTACAAATCCATTGGCAATTATGTCAGATGGCACATTGCCCAGGTATATGTAGTGTCACTGTCATGCACTGCTGTCATGCTACCATCTACCTCACACAGAAATCCGCAGCACCATTCTCAGCTCAGAAACCAGTTGCCCTCTAATGTAAAGCCCATTTCTATGCAGGCACCATTGCCAACATAATATCTAGTCAAACTTTCACCCACCATTTGATCCCATCCTACCCACTCCCATCTAAGCTACTGTGGCTATTCACCCATGCCTGAACCAATGAGCATCTATGTAATACACTGCAGTGAAGATAAACCATAACCAGTGGCGACTGCCTCAGAATGGGGTGGTGGGGCAGGAGGGATGAAAAAATACAAAATAAACGTACTTTCTTCACTGCCGCACGCCTCTACTCTGTCCTCGCGCAGCTGGTAGCACCGGAAGCATCCAGGCTCCCGGACTCTTCCAGCCAATCACAACGCTGCATGTGCAACGTCATGATTGATCTAAGCAGCCTGTTTGGCCACTCAGGCAGTACCTGGGAGGCTGGGCAAGTTCTCAACCGGGCTGTGCAACACAGCCCACTGGAGAACATGCTAAGGGAGTGCTAACCACTCCTGCTACAGCCCCGCCCGCACCTAACATGGCTATCAGTGGCACCGAAAAATAAAATGATATCTTTTTGTTATTATCATTTTCTTTTTCTTTTGCACTGCTCAATGAGCAGCCTTAGCGAAGGAGCCGCTTGTGACATAACTTGTGCTTCCTTCTTCCTCATTTTGTGAGGAGACAGAACAGGCTTCCCACTTCAGCCTTTTGCCCTAGGCTGCTAGATGATCCCTTCTACGGGTGTATACATGCCCTGCAGTCTAGCACCATTTAACACAGTGCTTATTTTCCATACTGATCACCCCTTGTAAGACTTCAAACAAGGAGGCCTGCCAAGCAAGTGTAGGCACTTGCAGGAGACAGAGGCTACAATCTGTCCTTTTATATGGGAAAAAATAAGTGCAGGTACTCTTTAAAATGAGCTAGAGGTGTGGCGAGTGGGCGGGGCTAAGGGCAAGACAAGCTGACACTTAATGGTTTCTATTCCAGTTGCAGCACATATCAAAACACATAAAACATATGTTAATATAAACAAAACAGGTTAACTCTTTACATAAAATAAAAGCTAAACGCAATATGTTAACATTTCCTTGTTCTATAATATTTGCAGCTTCCTAATGCCATACTGTTATTTGCTGTCGTTTGGCACAAAACTATATATTCTGGAGCGTGCATACATACACAGGAAGAAACAAGCAGGCATGCGCACACAAAGCATGCCACACATTTCCTTTAAAATACCTCCCGAGTGTTCCAATTCTCTCCCGCTTTCCTCTCTCACAATAACACACACAAGCAGGCAACACACAGACATAATTAGACACTGACGCAAAAGGCTCAAGTGGGATTAAAGCCATTTTACACTCTTTACCTCCTGTAATTTTCCTAATTGCTGCTGTCAGCGGGCTGCCTGGATTCCTGTGTTTGTACAAATTCACACATAGTTTGAATGTGATTGACAGCAAAGGGCCTGAATGGGATCCTGCTCTGTCAAACATAGTATGATGGTGAACACCCAGATAGTATGCAAATGAGCCCATGCTGAATAGTTCAGCAGCAGCTCAGTTCAAAGCTAAAGAAGCGCCTTGGCTGTCAGAGACAGGTTCCACTCTGACAGCCTGGAGCTCACCAGCACTAGCAGCCAGAGAGCCTACCTTTCATGAGTACCGATACGCTCCTGGGCAGTAGAGAAGTGCCGGTCCTCAGAATGATAAAAATAATAAGTGCTGGTACTCAGTACCTGTGAGTACTGGCTCATTTAAAGCACTGTCTACATGGGACCAAGGACGATTTCAAGGTTAGATCTTGGCAGCCCATCCAGTCATTAAAGCAGCCCGCTCACCTGGCATCCACCAGGGAAATGTCAGAGGGCCCGGTTCATCAGTCTGGCCTTATATTTATTTATGTAGATTGTTTTAATGACGCCAAACACGGAGGAGCCTAGCGCGCAACCAAGATGGCCGCGTAGGTGCGAGGCTCCTGAGGACCACCACGACCTCCTGAATTAATCCTGGCTATATCCTGTCCTTGTTGAGGGGACTGCATCGGTGAACCCGAGCTGAGGCGCCATCCGTTTTTCCTTTTCGAATCGGACCCCGGACACCGGTGGGAGCACCGATTGAAGGTTGCGGCCTTCTCCGCGCTGGCCCCCCGGATTGGAGTAGTGGGGTGATCCGGGGACAAAGCGAACAACAGCGGCGGGCAGGGCTGGGCGACTCGCGTATCCCGTGCTTTCACTTTCGCTTTTGCGCTCTCCTTGCCCTCAAGCGAGGTAGGGTTGCGGAGCGGGGTGCGCTGGTGTGGCCCTGTCCAGGT
Organism: Triturus cristatus; assembly: GCF_964204655.1. NCBI lineage: Eukaryota > Metazoa > Chordata > Amphibia > Caudata > Salamandridae > Triturus > Triturus cristatus. The sequence continues at coordinate 824,241,891 of NC_140584.1, read as the reverse complement.
GCCCGGCTGACCCGCCGGCCGTGAGTCGTCCTGCGGCCCAGTGGTCGCCCTCCCCCCCCCCGGAACCCGTGAACTGGTTTATCGGCCCTTTCGAGGAGATTGGCACGACGGTGGGAGAGCAGGCATGTCCACCAAACAAGATGGCGACCGGGCGAAGGTGAAGACGACCCGCCGCGGCCCGGCGCCTCAATCCAACAGTATGGACCGCTACACCCTCCAGAAGGGATCTCCGGAGACATCGCGCACATCCCCGGCGGGCCCGACGGAGGCATCTGCTCAACCGGTGGATCTGACCCTCCGGGACGTCATGGGCGCCATCGCAGAGATGAAGGCCTCGGTGGACCAGCGCTTCGACACCCTAGCGCAAAAGATAGACTCGGTCCTGGTGGATGTTAGCCTTGTGAGGGCTGACTTGTCCAAAACCAACGACCGGGTCGATTCCCTGGCCCACACCACAACGAGCCTCACGACGGACGTGGTGGCCCTCCAAAAGGAGGTGCGCCGGCTTGGCCAGGCGAGCGCCCTGATGGACCGGCGACTGGAGGATTCCGAGGGTCGGGCCCGGAGGAATAACGTTCGCATTGTGGGAGTGCCGGAGGGACGAGAGGCGGAGGCGGCAGATCTTTTTGTGGAAGAATTGATCCTTACCCATCTTCAGCCCCGGGGGCTGAGTAAGCTTTTTGCGGTGGAACGTGCTCACCGGGTCCCTGGGGGCAGACCTAAGGCCGGTGCCCCGCCGCGGCCTCTCATTGCCCGGATTTTTAATTTTCGGGACAGAGACGCTATCCTGCAGACCTCCAGGCAACAGGGACCGGTCAAGCTTGATAACATGGATGTGCATTTCTACCCAGACTTTACTCCGGCGGTCCAAAAACTGAGATTGAGTTTTCTCGGAGTTAAACGTCGCCTACGGGACCTGAACCTTAAGTACTCAATGCTTTTTCCAGCTAAGCTAAGGGTGGAGGTGGATGGGCGCACGCACTTTTTTGACCGACCCGAGGCGGCTGGGGACTGGTTGGACACTCTGCCTGGAGATCGGGGCCGAGGGGGTGGGGGGGGTGCGGTTGGCGGGGAGGGCCCGCCGGATCAGAACTGAGGGGTGAAGAATAGGCCTTGCTCTGGACAACATTCCTTTACCATTTACTGATCGTTTATGTTCCCCTCCGATGGAGGTCGTGTGGGGTCTGTTGGGGGCTTCCCTCCTCCTCTGGGGGACTAGTTAGTTTTTCATCTATGGGGCGACAGGCACACTGCACTTTGGGGGGGCTGTCTGGGCTCATGCAGGGGTGCAGGGAGGGGGGAGTTCTGTTGGGATGGGGGGGTGGGGGGGGTGTGTCGTTTGTTTGCACCGCAAGGCAAGCCCTTTACTGTATTGTTGCTTTCGAGATGCTCTGTGGGGGACGACTGATTGCTTCTACGTATGATGGGGGGTAGGGATTTGACTGTGTTGTCATGGAATGTTAACGGCCTGGGGGACAGGATTAAGCGTGGTGTGGTCCTGCAGTACCTGAAACGTATCTCACCAGATGTTATCTTCCTGCAGGAGACACACCTTATAGGTAACTCCTTTCATGCCATGAATCGGCGAGGCTATCGTTTGGTGGCCCACTCGGGCTTCACCTCGGGCTCGCGGGGGGTGGGTATCATGATTAAGAACTCGCTCCCGTTGGAGATTGATGAGGTGCGCCATGATGAGAGGGGACGCTACACTGTTCTGGTGGGTAGAATGGAGGGTAGAGTGTTTGTTTTTATATCAGTGTACGTCCCGCCTGGGTTACAATCTACTACATTTGCGGATTTGGGGCGCCTCCTCCTTGACCTCCCGGGTGGCCTGCTGGTGGTTGGGGGGGACTTTAATGCGGTAGTTTCTGGGTCTCTGGATCGCCATCCCCCTAGGGACCTCCCCCGGGCACAGGCCTGGCTGTCCGGCCTTTTAGATACTCTGGGCCTGGTGGATTGCTGGCGACTAAAGCATCCCGCGCAGCGGCAATACACCTTCCACTCGGGTGCCCATGGTAGCCTCTCGCGTCTTGATTACATCCTTGTCCCGGCGGCCTATGCTGGGAGGGTGGGAGAGGTGTGCCATCTGGCGCGGGGCATTTCAGATCACTCCCCAGTACTGTTACATTTCGATGTCTTCCCTAGGGGGGAGGGCAGGGTGGCTCCAATCAATGCTTGGTACTTGCGTGACCCCACTATTCGTGCCGACTTGATCAAATCCTTACAGCGATACTTTGATGAGAATGTGGGGTCTGTCCCTTCGGCCATCTCCCTGTGGGAGGCTTTTAAGGTAGTTCTCAGAGGGGAGGCCCTCTCCTTTATCTCCCATGCCCGGAGGCGCGAGCGGGAGGAGGTAACCCGGGTGGAGGCCGAAATTGCGGAACTGGAGGGTGACCTGGGGAGCGGGGTAACAGACGCCAAGTTGCATGTTCTGCACCTCAAGCAGGCGGCCTATAGGGCCCTCGTCACGGAGGCGGCCAGGGGCCTCAGTAGAGAGCAACAGGGGCGACTGTATGATGTGGGTGATAAGGCTGGTAAATTGATTGCGTGGTTGGACAAGAGGGAGAGAGCGAGTCGTGTGGTTCCTTTGATTGAGGGGATGGATGGTGTGCCTGTCACCGAGCCGGAAGCCATTGTCTCCTGCTTCGCGGATTACTTCCGCGAGGTGTACTCCCCGGTTTCTCCCTGCTCGGAGGAAGACTCCCATGCCCTGCTTCGGGACATCGCGCTGCCCTCCCTTACGGTGGAGGACAGGGATTTGCTGGACGCTCCTCCCACCTCGGACGAAATTGCCCTGGCTATTCGCTCGGTCGCATCCGGCAAGGCCATGGGCCCCAATGGTATCCCCATCGAGCTCTACAAGCTACGACCGGATGTACTGGCGCCCCACCTGCGCGCCATGTTCCTGGCGGCCCACTCGCAGGGTTCCCACCCGCCGGACCAGCGTCTGGCCACAATCGTGGTGATCCACAAGGAGGGGAGACCCCGTGAGCGGGTTACATCCTATAGGCCTATCTCGCTCTTGAACGCGGAGCCCAAAATCCTCGCCAAGGTACTGGCCAACCGGCTGGTTGGCGTGGTGGGCGATTTGGTCCACCAAGACCAATCTGGCTTTATACCCCATCGCAACACGGCTCTTAATCTGCGACGCTTGCATGGGGTGCTCGCGCGTGTCCCGTTTGTGCGGGAGCCGGCCATCTTGGCGTCCTTAGACGCCACCATGGCGTTTGACACGCTTGAATGGCCATACATCTGGGCGATGCTGGCGAAATTTGGATTTGGACCGGGATTCATTAGCTGGGTCAAATTGTTGTATTCGGGCCCATTGGCGCAGGTGGTGGTGAATGGGCGAGTCTCGGCCCCCTTCGCGCTGGGGCGGGGCACGCGTCAGGGTTGCCCCTTGTCACCGCTCCTGTTTGCATTGGCCTTGGAGCCCTTGGCGGAGTGGCTGCGGTGGCACCCCTCCATCCGTGGTCTCCGCTGGACCCCCGAGCATGAGGACCGCGTGTCCCTCTACGCCGATGATATCCTTTTGTATCTCGCCTCCCCGCGTAACTCGCTGATTGTCCTGGTTGATGTTTTGCGCTCCTTCGGTCGTAACTCAGGCCTTGTCATCAACTGGGCGAAATCCTGCGTGTATGTGCTCTCCGGGGAGGCTCCGGCCCTACCACGGGACTGCCCGATCCAGATTGCCTCCCAGGGGTTCCGGTACCTGGGTATATATATTACTCTAGACCCGGAGGCCCGCTACGAGCGGAACTTGCTACCCCCCCTCCAGCGCTTGCGGGAGGACGTTGCGCGCTGGCGGCGTCTTCCGCTTTCGCCGCTTGGCCGAGCGGCCTTGTTTAAGATGATGTCCTTGCCGCGCTTTCTGTATGCGCTTCAGAATACTATGGACTTGGTTCCGGCGCGCTACTTCCGTGAGGTGGAGAGCCTGCAGCGGCGCCTGTTCTGGGACGGGAGGCCGCGTATTGCTCTGGCTAAATTGACGCTCCCGTGGTACGATGGGGGGGTTGCCCTCCCGGACATTAAACGGTATTACTGGGCCTCCCAGCTAGCTGCAATTAATCATGGCCTTTACGGGCCCGCCCTGAACCCGGCATTTGAGATGGACAAGATGCTCTTGCCCGGTGGCGACTACAATCGAGCGCTCTACTCTGGCGCGCCCGACTCCCGTCTGACGGGACCGACGCGTGTCATGGTGCGTGTCTGGCACGCGGCTAATGCAGCGATGGGGTGGAAGGACCGTTTGACCCGGGCGACACCGCTATATGCGTCTGAGAGGTTGGGCTCCCTGTGGACATCGAAGGGCTTCGAGAAGTGGGACACGATCGGAATCAGCACAGTGGGAGACCTCTGGACAAGGGGTGGATTCAAAACTTTTGAGACGCTGCGGACGGAATTTCAGCTGCAAGGCAGTGAGTACTTTCGGTACTTACAAGTCCGCCACGCGCTGGGCTCCGTCTTCCCTGATGTCGCGTCCATTCCGGAGTCTTCCCCCCTGGAGGACAGAGTGCTGGATGGCCATGTCCCAGACAGCACGATCTCCCTTATATATAAAAAACTGATCAACGACAGATCGTGCCTGCTGACTAGTCTCCGCGAGGCCTGGGTTGCCGACGGGCTGGAACTGGACGACGAGGACTGGATTTCCGCGGTGGCCTCTCCGAAGGAGGTGGCCATCCCGGCTCGCCTTCGCTTCGTCCAGCTTAAGATCCTCCACCGGGTTTACGTGACGGGGCCAAGGCTTCTACGTATGGGCTTTGTTGGTGACGGATTGTGTAAGCGTGGCTGTGGTGCCTTGGCAACTTTCATGCATATTCTGTGGGAATGCCCACAGGTGGAGCGATTCTGGCGTGGTGTGCATGAGGTCCTGCGTGTGGTGACGCGTGTCGCGCTGTTGCCTGAAGCGAGGAGATGCTTGCTGAATGTGTGGGAACCAAATGACTATTCGGTCCCGCAGACGCGGTGGGTGACTCTGGGATACATGATAGCTAAGCGCGACATTGCTCAATTGTGGGGATCCCGGTGGCCCCCAGCGGTGTTGGCCTGGAAAGACCATATGGATTGGTGTATGTTTCGTGAAAAGGTAGTGTATGTGGCGAGGGGTAAGCCTGGGGCGTGGGTGAAAATCTGGGGCCCCTGGAACGCCTATCGCGGGGGTATTTGTGAGCCGCCACTGCTACCGGCCGCCTCACCAGCTCCGTCCCCCTAGCCGACCCCCTCCCCCAGCCGCGGGCATGTGGTTCCCCTGTCCCTGATCTATTCCCATTCCCCTCTTCAGAGTTTGGCTGCTGGTTGGGATCCCCCACTTAAGGAGCACGTGCCGTCACTTTGGATTGCGGGTTGCCTTGCGGGGGTGGTTTTTTGTGTTGTTCTGTTTTGAAAAAAAGGAAACCGTATTGTGGGCTTGGAGTTATGTGGCCTGCGCTATTGATATCTCCTGATTTACCGATCTGCACCGCCAAGAGACTCTTACTGTAGGTATGTCATATGCTTCTGCCACTCTAGCGGCCGGCCGGATGGTTGTAGGCCCATACTTGTAACCTTTTTTAACATGTAATAAACGGTTTCAAAAAAAAAAATAAAAAAAAAAAAAAAAATGACGCCAAACACTTTCTCTTGCAGCCACTTTGCGAAAAGTAGAAAAATGGGCACGATGATGCAGTTAGGCAATTTAGGAAATATAAGCGAATTTTGAGAGAGGGAATATTGATTCTGAAATCGCGGTAAGTCCCTGGGTGTATAAGGCGACCCTTCTATTGCTGCATTGAGTTGTGAGGCACGCTTCCTTAGGAAACCCTGAATGAGCAGAACTTCTTCCACAGGACACTAGAACAGGGAAGCATTTCAGGCTTCGTAAGAAAGATTGGGGGTGCAAGCTTCAGCATTTCCAACAAACATGCTGGCATATCATGGTAATATACATTACACGAGGAGCAGGGCATGAGGTGGGCTTTAGAGACGGTGTAAAGGTAGAGGAATGCCGATTGCTAGAGGTACTTAAAACAGTATTTTGTAAAATAAATATCCTTTTTAAGAACTTCAAAACAGAGAGGAAATAGAGTGTGTGTTTAAGTAAAAACAGACACCTCAACATATCCAACTGAAAGCACTTGTACCCAACTATTTACAAAATAATTAATTTATTAGGTGAGTGTAACATCCCAAAACCATCCCCTCAGGCTACGCCCTTGATTCCAAAGCCTTCCTGTCATTAAAATTGAGGCAGCCAGAACCCCCAATTCTTTCAGACTGGGGGGGGGGGGCTAGTCACTGGGGGCAGGCCAACACCCCTCTGCCACTAACATTGAGGGCCTAGCACTGGCAGCATGCAGGACTCGATTTCCATTATCACGGAAGCCCCTAGCCACTGGGAGCAAGCCAGAGCTCCCTTTGTCATTTAAAGAGAGGGCCCAGCCCTGCAGGGCCGGACTGAGAACACAAACCAGCCCTGGCAATTAAGCGGGACAGGCCCGGTGGAGGAGGGTTGGTGTCCTGGTGCGCAACACTGCTGCTGTGTTTTTTCCGGGGGTCGATAATGCAGCACTACTGCAAAGCCGGCCTCCAGTAACAAAAACGTCCCACATTGGTCCAAAGCAGGCCCCTACTCTTCTGGCCCTAAGGGAATACCTCCGGTGCCCTCTCCGGCCAGTTTGGCCCTGCAACCCTGACCAGTGCTAGAGATCAGTACCTGTGTGTTTTTTTAAACTGAAGACACTAACCCTGGTAACAGGTCGAAACCTGACTGTCATTGAAGTTAGTGCCACGGACACCAGCAGCAAGCCACAACCTGGCAGTCTTTGAAGTGAAGGCCATAGATGCTAACATTAGGTTCTATTCCGACTGACATTAAATAGTGGACCACAAATAATGGTAGAGGGTCAGAACCCGACTGTCATTAAAATGATAGCCCAGACGCTGGCAGGAGACCAGAGGTGGCACTACATAAGGAGCCATTTCATCTCAGGCCTCACACTGGTAGTACTGTATTTCAGCAGTAAGCATCTATTGATTTTTTTTAAACGTTTGTAATCCAATTTATATGTATATGTACATGAATATATATTCACTGAGAAATGTTCATGCTAACGATGAATAACGCTGAGTGATAAAGCGAAAGACGGAGACAAACCTACAGGTCTAGTTTATTTATTGATTGGTTACCTAGATAATCACATTGATGGTTTTATTGGTTGATTGATTGTTTCATTAGTTGAGTTATTGCTTGGAATATATTCAAGGTTGTTGCTCATACTCTGCCCTGCAGTCTACAAAAGTTGCATGTTAGTTTTTAGGTCTGGCGACAGATTAGGACTTGAAAGACCTTTAGTTTTCTCTCCAGCCCCATGTTTTCCATATAAAATAAATAAACATAAGTGGGTACGCGTACAGGGTCTTTCAGTCAGCCATCTTCGTCCATTGGTCTGTTCAAGTGCCATTCACATTTTGCTGACACCCACCAAAGCATACAAAACGGGGCAAGGCAACAGCCCACTTCAGCCATTGACTCTCTTGTACAGCGTTCTGCACCATCCCTCACCTGTCAACGACATCTGATACACAGAGGTGTTTGAATTAGAATTATAAACTTTGTGTATTTAAGTAGTTCTCATGGTTGGGCAAACCCTAATTCGTTGGTCTGTAGTCTGAACAGTGTTCAGGTAAATCCTGTGGGTCCCCTAGGTCCCATGCATTCCCCACCACCTAGAGATTATGACATCTAGTTTAGAGATACAGCCCTCAAATGTTTAGTGCCCCAGAGGAACCTGCATTAACCGCCACCACCGTCTATGCTGACCTGGCAGGCAGGCAGGCCTCCTGCCTGGCTCAAAATGAGCCACCAAGACTACTGATATCCAGAACTATCCCTTGAAAGTATCCCAAATTGACTTGGGTAGAAACCTTTTTCATTTTGGGTGGTGGGTTTTTGATGATTTTACATTCTTGGAACCTTTAGTGGATTCGCTGTCATCTGGCATCAAGCCTCCTGATCTGCCTCGTCTTGCTCCACGGTCTGCCAAGAAAACTAAGAAAGAGGACAGACCATCATAGCAAACTTGATACATTTTACGATACTTTCTGGCGCCTTTGACTCAATGATTGCCAGGGCCAGACTGGTCTTTGATTCCATCAGGCATTTCCGTGGTAGGCTGGAGCCACTGGAGGTCGTTTATTAAAGGGTTTTAGACAGAATATCGAAAACAAAATACCGTGGGACAAAATATTGTACCAAGAATATTGAGGACAAAAATATTGTGAAAGTAATTTTCTATAGGTACGCAAAGTTTACTATCTTTAACTCCACATATATGTACTTTGATGATATATATGGATCTTCAAGGTACGTAGATGTGGAGTTAAGAAAAGTAAATCTATACTTACCTATGTGCACTTACAGTCTCAATATTTTGGTCCTCAATATTTTTGACACAATATTCTGTCCAGACGATATTGTTGTTCCTGATATTCTGTCAGTGATCCTTTTAAAGCCCAGGGAAGCTTCTGGTGCCTCTGTAACTTTCCATAGCTCCCAGAGAATAACTGCAACAGGGGCAGGTCCCTTTAAGAGAAAGAGGGAAAGAGGGAGAGAGGGCTGGTGAGAGAGATAAGAGAGAGAGAGAATGGATGGATGGAAAGACAGAGATAGATCAGGAACAGGAAGGGAGCGGGCTTTGAACACATTTTCCAGGGCTGTTTTTGGTTCCCTAGTCCGGCCCTGATAACGGCAGCTTTGTAAGCACAGCCCACAGTAAAGGCTGGAAATCCAAGGGTGTCTCAAGATAGGCAAGAATAACACCTAAACCATTGCCCGTAGGACGATACTGGGTATTTACTCGTGCCTAACCACATAAGCCTTATAATTGTGTTTGAGGGTGTACCTCAGGCTAAGAGGTGCTAAGTCATTCTGTGTGTTTTTTGAATTTTCACAATTTGAACTGCCCTACTTCCCTATGGTAAATAAAAGAAATTTCTAAGGAGATAGCTCTGGCAGAGCCCTGAGTTTAATGAGTGAAATCACTTGTGTCACACAGTCTGGGGGTTACAAACCTTCAACAACCTGCAGGAATAGCCCTTGACTACTTGCACTGATTACCTTTGCGAAGTGTAGAAAGCGAGTCGCTTATCCAGTTGGAGTCCAATACTACCTGCGAGCCTGGTCCTGGTGGAACCAATACCGGTCTACCGTTTCCAATGGCTGCCCGGAATCCAGAGTAAAGGCATTGCATGCGCTCTACCATTTTACAAGGTTTCCCTGTGTTTGTTTCTTCTGCAATAACATGGTATTTGGGACTTATTAGGATCATGGAACCCAGCTTAAAGTAAGAGGCAGGCCTCCTGTACACGTAATCCAATCTTAATGTCTGGTTCAGTGATTGGTGTGCGGATTGACTGATGCTGGTGTCTTCTGTGCTCCCTGCAGATCGTGGAGAAGGATGCTGACCCCGAACAGATGCTCCTGCCCTACCTGAGAAAGAACCGTATCCTTTACCTTCATCAGCTACATGCAATCATTGTTTAAGATGTTTAAAAGTAAATTTATTGTTTTACATCCATAGAGATTATTAATATTCGTTAAGAAATCATGGCCCTCGTCCCCATTACAGCAACAAATTCTGCAGAAACCAGTATATAATGGTTTTCAACAGTTTTATAACTGACACTAAATTGACTATGTACTTTTCTCTCTCACTATAAAGATTATAAATCATCAAATCTAATAGCGCTGTTTTGATTCCACCCCCTTTTTATTAAAACTTTTTCTTTACTGCTTTTTTCTTAAGCAATACATCAAGCAAGTGTCATTTAGTGACACTCCCGCTTTCACATTCCGAAAAGAGTTCAATGGGGTCAGGTTGACGTATTTAAGCCTCCAACACGCTATGGGTACCCAGTGGCATACTGCATTAACAGTATGTAACGTAATAAAGTAAATTGTGCTATGACGTGTAGAAATGTTTCCAGTTTCGGCTGCAGAGTCATCTAATGATCAGGGTAACAATGACGCTGAGGCGAGGGCACAGTGTTTTCATCCAGTTTCCAGTTGGCACTGGGGGAAGATAGGACTCTCCACCTGCCAGGGATGTTCCAGAAGTCATGGTGAGGGCCCTATCAACGTTGCGGTCCTCCCCACCAGGCTATCACCGCTCAGACTGGTAAAAGTAGCCGCTCCCTCCATCCACTGCTCTGCTAATGGATTTGTACTCAGTCCTCTGTTCACCTAGGAGCAGTACTGCTCCTCAGCCTCAACCTCTATCGTCCACCGACTGTGAGGTGGGTCATCTGGGATTTCTACTACAGCACGTGTCCCTGCGAGCCACGCCCAGGGCTAAGTCTATAAACCTGTTAGCAGTGTTCATCTTATCTATTCTACTGTATAGGCCAAGCAATCAGACCTCCACTGTGTGCAACTTGTCTATTGAGGGTTCTCTCGAATTAACCTGAAACCAACAAGCATTGCAAATGCAATAGGTCTTGCATTTGTTGGACTTGGAGTTATTGGCATTATAAATGCCAGTGTTTTTACCTAGCCATGTTGCAGGCTGCAGTACCATATGTGGCCAAAAGAGGTCCCAAAGGACCTCTTTTGGCCACATATGGTTGTGCAACATGGTTTGGTAAAAAATATTGCCGTATATCCTGCCAGTAACTCCAACAAATGCGAGACCTATTGCACTTGCAATGCATTCTCATTCTAAGGGCCGATTCTGATCAAGTTCAGAAAGCATGCCAAACGACTCAGGTCCAGAATGCTTTCCATATGACTCGGATTGGGGGAGTACGACCAAATGAGTATGATGCATTGAATGCATCCGGATATGATTCGTTCGGACTCCCACTGACTTCAATGGGAGCCTGTGTACCGAACGCGTACACAGGCTCGCATTGACAAAAGGGGTAGTGATGGATAATTGTGCACCCTGTGGCGGGCACCCCATGGTGCCTGCCACACTGTGCATGGTTGGGAAGAGGGGACCCATGGGTACCACCACGGACCCGATTTGGAGTGCCCCGGGTGAAGGGGGGCCTGCAGCCGGTTCCCAAAGACCGATTCCGGAAGCCTTTTCGATCCGGGCAAACTGAATCGGAAAGGCTGTCCGAATCGTTCATCGTTCTTGCTCACTCGGAAACCCTAGTCCATATAGCTGTATGAATTGGCTCCGGATGTATCTATCTCTCCGAATGCCTTTCGGAATCGATTCGATCAGCGATAAGGCTTTCCAGGCGTCGTACTTGGTTGTTCGGAACTGTGAACGATTCGGTCGGAAACAAGGGCTCCGGATTGGTTTAGGCAATTCCAAATCCTATTTGAAGCCCTTCGGACAGAGATCGGAATTGACTCCTAAGTCTATACATACAGACATGTTCCCCACCCTCTGTCGGTAAGACCAGCGGAGGGTTGCCACAGTTCAAAAAGTAAAAATAGCTACAATTTGTTAATCTTTTAACCCCTTGTGTGCCCATGACGAGCTGGACTCGTCATGGAGCACAGCTGCGCTGTGCCCATGACGAGTCCAGCTCGTCATGAGGCATTCCCTGGGGAATCCCTCTGGTGAGGGCACGAGAGGGATTCCCTTTTAGTGAAAATAGCCTTGGGAGGCCCCCCCCTCCCTTTCACTGTAATGACGATCGACGCGCACGTCGCGCCAACGCCATTACAGTGAAAGTGAAACTGAAATGAGCCAAGAGGCTCATTTCAGTTTCACTTTCTACGTGCTCAGGGGGCTATCTCAGCCCCCTGAGCACGTAGAAAGACGGGAGAGGTATCGTTGGAAAGGGGAGAACATCCCCTTTCCAATGGTACCCCTCCCCAGTGGATCCCTGCTTGGGGATCGCCACAGGAGGGCGATCCTCAAGCAGGGATCCACCCACTAGACACCAGGGAGGGGGGAGCGGCCCCTTGGGCAAGGGCCTTTGCTCCCCCCAACTAACGTTGGCACATTTAGTCTTTATGCCCCCCCCTGGGGAGCATATGGGGGCATTAGCCCCCAATCTGCCCCCCCCCCCGGGGGGGTAAAAAGCCCACTATACACCAGGGAATAAAAAAAAATAAAAATAGGGGTGGGGGCTGCCCAAAACGGGCAGGCCCATGCCCCCCCCAATTACTACAGTCTTTCTGCCCCCCCGGGGGGCAGATGGGGCATTGGCCCCTAATCTGCCCCTTTGGGGGGGCAGAAAGCCCACTAAACACCAGGGATTAGTTGTTAGGTTTTTTTTAGGGTGAGGACTGCCCGCAACAGGCACGCCAATGCCCTCACCCACCCGCCACCATTACAGCCTTTCTGCCCCCCCTGGGGGGCAGATGGGGCATCGGCCCCCAATCTGCCCCCCCCCGGTGGGGCAAAAAGCCCACTAGACACCAGGGAATTGTAAAAAAAATAAAAATAGGGGTGGGGGCCCATGCCCCCACCCCACCCCCCAATTATCACAGTCTTTCTGCCCCCCCCCGGGGGGCAGATGGGGCATTGCCCCTAATCTGCCACTTCGGGGGGGGCAGAAAGCCCACTATACACCAGGGATTTGTTTTCAGTTTGTTTTAGGGTGGGGGCTGCCCGAAACGGGCATGCCAATGCCCCCACCCACCCGCCACCATTACAGCCTTTCTGCCCCCCCCTAGGGGGCAGATGGGGTATTGGCCCCCAATCTGCCCCCCGGGGGGGGGCAAAAAGGCCACTCGACACCAGGGAATTTTACAAAAAATAAAAATAGGGGTGGGGGCTGCCCAAAACGGGCAGGCCCATACCCCCACCCAACCCCCAATTATAACAGTCTTTCTGCCCCCCCCCCCCCGGGGGGCAGATGGGGCATTGGCCCCTAATCTGCCCCTTCGGGGGGGCAGAAAGCCCACTAAACACCAGGGATTTTTTGGGCGCAATTGTTTTTAGGGTGTGGGCTGCCCGAAACGGGCACGCCAATGCCCCCACTCTCTCCCCACAAAAATGACAGTCTGTCTGCCCCCCAGGAGGCAGATGGGAGCTGTAGCCCCCAATCTGCCCCCACCCTGGGGGCGCAGAATGCCCACTAGAAACCATGGATTTTTTATTAGTGTAGGGGCTCCCCAAAATGGGCATGACAATACCCCACCCCACCCCCAGAGAAATTCCAGTCTTTCTGCCCCCCCCCACCCCCCGGGATGGCAGATGGTGGCAGTGGTCCCTGATCTGCCCCCTGGGGGTGCAGAAAGCCCACTAGGCACCAGCGAGTATGCAGGCTTTTTTTATGCGTGGGGGTGGGGGCTACCCAAAATGGTCATACCAATGCCCACACCCCCACAAAAAATAGCCACAGTCTTTCCGCCCCTTTAGGGGCATATCAGGATGAAACCCCCTTCCCCGATTCCCCCCCAGGGCCCTAGCGCAGTTGGCACGTAGGCAAACCTAGCAAACCTGTACATTTTTTTAAACTAGACACCGAGGAGAATCCTGGATGGGGTGGCTTCACTGGCTCTCAACAGGTTCTGTTACCCAGAATACATTGCAAACCTAAAAATGTGTCCAAATTAACACATTTTCCTCACATTTCTGTGGTGGAAAGTTCTGGAATCTGCGTGGGTCCACAAAATTCCACCCACCCTGCGTTCCCCAAAGTCTTCAGAGAAAAATGGTACCTCACTTGCGTGGGTAGGCCTAATGCCCGCGTCAGGCAAGGGTCCAAAACCTATTGAGGAGACATCAAAATTACCTATCACAAAACAACCTGGTTTTGCAAAGGGGTCCCATGAGTTTTTGGCCCCGGGCTTGGCGGCCATCTAGGGAAACCTACCAAACCCACACATTTCTGAAAACTAGACACCCGGGGGATTCCAGGGAGGTATGGCTTGCGTGGATCCCCCAACGTTTCCTTACCCAGAATGCCCTGCAAACCTCAAATTTAGCTGAAAAAATCACCTTTTTCGCACATTTTTGTGTGGGAAAGTTGTGGCATCACCGGGCTGACACAAATTTCCTACCACCCAGCGTTCCCCCGGGTCTCCCGATAAAAACAGTGCCCCATTCGTGTGGGAGGCCCAAGTACCCGCGACAGGCAAGGGCCCAAAACGTATTGAGGCGACATGAAAATTGCCTACCTCAAAACGACCTGGTTTTGCAAGGGGGGGGGTCACCTGGGTTTTTGGCCCGGTGCTCAGCGGCCACCTAGGGGAACCTACCAAACCCACACATTTCTGAAAACTAGACACCCGGGGTATTCCAGGGAAGTATGGCTTGCGTGGATCCCCCAACGTTTCCTTAACCAGAATGCCCTGCAAACTTCAAATTTAGCTGAAAAAATCACATTTTTCACACATTTTTGTGTGGGAAAGTTGTGGCATCACCGGGCTGACACAAATTTCCTACCACCCAGCGTTCCCCCGGGTCTCCCGATAAAAACGGTGCCTCACTCGTGTGGGAGGCCCAAGTACCCGCAACAGGCAAGGGCCCAAAACGTATTGAGGTGACATGAAAATTGCCTACCTCAAAACGACCTGGTTTTGCAAGGGGGGTCACCTGGGTTTTTGGCCCGGTGCTCGGCGGCCACCTAGGGGAACCTACCAAACCCACACATTTCCGAAAACTAGACACCAGGGGGATTCCAGGGAGGTATGGCTTGCGTGGATCCCCCAATGTTTCCTTACCCAGAATGCCCTGCAAACCTCAAATTTAGCTGAAAAAATCACCTTTTTCACACATTTTTGTGTGGGAAAGTTGTGGCATCACCGGGCTGACACAAATTTCCTACCACCCAGCGTTCCCCCGGGTCTCCCGATAAAAACGGTGCCTCACTCGTGTGGGAGGCCCAAGTACCCACGACAGGCAAGGGCCCAAAACGTATTGAGGCGACATGAAAATTGCCTACCCCAAATCGACCTGGTTTTGCAAGGGGGGTCACCTGGGTTTTTGGCCCGGTGCTCGGAGGCCACCTAGGGGAACCTACCAAACCCACACATTTCTGAAAACTAGACACCCGGGGGATTCCAGGGAGGTATGGCTTGCATGGATCCCCCAACGTTTCCTTAACCAGAATGCCCTGCAAACCTCAAATGTAGCTGAAAAAAATCACCTTTTTCACACATTTTTGTGTGTGAAAGTTATGGCATCACCGGGCTGACACAAATTTCCTACCACCCAGCGTTCCCCCAGGTCTCCCGATGAAAACGGTGCCTCACTCGTGTGGGAGGCCCAAGTACTCGTGACAGGCAAGGGCCCAAAACGTATTGAGGCGACATAAAAATTGCCTACCTCAAAACGACCTGGTTTTGCAAGGGGGGTCACCTGGGTTTTTGGCTCAGTGCTCGGCGGCCACCTAGGGGAACCTACCAAACCCACACATTTCTGAAAACTAGACACCCGGTGGATTCCAGGGAGCTAGACCGACCCACACAAGTGAGGTACCATTTTTATCGGAAGACTTTGGGGAACATGGGGTGGGTGGAAATTTGTGGATCCATGCAGATTCCAGAACTTTCCACCACAGAAATGTGGGTAAAATTTGGTTTTTTTGGCAATTCTTTAGGTTTGCAAGGGATTCTGGGTAGCAGAACCTGTTGGGAGGCAGTCAAGTCACCCCATCATGGATTCCCCTGGGTGTCTAGTTTTCAAAATTGTATAGGTTTGCTAGGTTTCCCTAGGTGCCGGCAGAGCTATGGTTCAAAAACTACAGCTAGGCACTTTGCCAAAAAAGGGTAATTTTTGACAGCGAAATTGAGGTGTGTCCACGTTGCGTTTTGCGCCGTTTCCTGTCGCGGGCACTAGGCCGACCCACACAAGTGAGGTACCATTTTTCTCGGAAGACTTTGGGGAACGCGGGGTGGGTGGAAATTTGTGGATCCACGCAGATTCCAGAACTTTCCACCAGAGAAACATGGGGAAAATGCGTTTTTTGGGCAATTGTTTAGGTGTACAAGGGATTCTGGGTAACAGAACCTGGTGTGAGGCAGTCAAGTCACTCCATCCTGGATTCCCCTGGGTGTCTAGTTTTCAAAAATGTATAGGTTTGCTAGGTTTCCCTAGGTGCCGGCAGAGCTATGGTTCGAAAACTACAGCTAGGCACTTTGCCAAAAAAGGGTCATTTTTCGCTACGAAATTGAGGTGTGTCCACCTTACGTTTTGTGCCGTTTCCTGTTGCGGGCACTAGGCTGACCCACACAAGTGAGGTACCATTGTTCTCGGAAGACTTTGGGGAACGCGGGGTGGGTGGAAATTTGTGGATCCACGCAGATTCCAGAACTTTCCACCAGATAAATGTGGGGAAAAGGTGTTTTTTTGGCAATTTTTTAGGTTTGCAAGGGATTCTGGGTAACAGAACCTGATGGGAGGCAGTCAAGTCACCCCATCTTAGATTCCCCTGGGTGTCTAGTTTTCAAAAATGTATAGGTTTGCTAGGTTTCCCTAGGTGCCGGCAGAGCTAGGGTTAAAAAACTACAGCTAGGCACTTTGCTAAAAAAGGGTAATTTTGCATTGTGAAAATGTGGTGTGTTCACGTTGGGTTTTGAGCCATTTCCTGTCGTGGGCACTATGCCTACCCCTACAAGTGAGGTACCATTTTTATTGGGAGACTTAGGGTAATTCAGATTTGTAAAGGAACTGTTATTACCTATTGACTTTCGATGCATTTCTGCCTTCCAAATGAAAGACATTGTGTAAAAAAGAAGTCATTCTAAAAAATGACTGATAATTCTCATGCTAGTATGAGTATTCCCAATTTCGGAAATGTGCAAATATCTACTGTTTCTAAACTCTATATTTTGTTCCCATTTCAGAAATACATAGGTGTCTTTCATACCGATTTTTCCATGTACACATTTTTACAGAATAATTACTATATACCCGGTACATAATAAAAAACCATTGCAAGTTGCTGCTCAGTTTTTGGACCTGGGTTTGACGGGTTCTTGGTGAACCTACAAGTCTTATATATCCCCACAACCAGTAATGTCCAGCGGATGTAACGGTATATTGCTTTCAAAGAGCTGTCATAATTAGAAGAAGTTACAGGTGAAAACGTTGACACAAAAGTCTTTTTTATTCAACAAATTTTCAATTTATCCTATATTTAACTGTTAGTTTCTATAAAAAAAACCTTGATGGATCTACACAAATGACCCCTTGCTGAATTCAGAAGTTTGTCTACTTCTCTAAAATGTATAGCTTTCCAGGATCCATTATTGCTTTTGTACCCATTTCTACCATTAACTGGAAGGAGGTCGAAAGCACAAAAAATAGCAAAAATAGGCTATGTCCCAGAAAAATGCCAAAACTGTGTAAAATATTTTGGGTTTCTGACAAAAGTCTGGTATCCCCTAAAAGCTGGGAAAATGGTGATTTCATCCCCACAAACCCTTTTTTGATAACACTTGCAGGGAAAAACTCAGAAGCTTTCATTTGCAGCCCGTTTTTCCCATTTTCCCCAAAAAAACTAAATTTTGCTGTATTTTGGCTCATTTCTGTGACCCCTCCAGGGGAATCCACAAACCCTGAGTACCTTCAGAATCCCCATGATGTTGGAAGAAAAGGACGCAAATTTGGCGTGGATACCTTATGTGGTCAAAAAGTTACAGGGGCCTCAGCGCGCACTACCCCAAATAGCCAAAAAAGGGCGTGGCACAGGAGGGGAAAAGGCCTGGCAGCGAAGGGGTTAAGGTTCTGCAAAAGCTCGGACATAATTTGTATATAGAACTTTATAAAAATTAATCACTTTGCTTTGGTAATGTGACTTTTCCGTTTTTTTCTTACTTTAGGGATTATTAAGGCAGCTCTAGAGCATGTCCTAAAACGCCTTCTTATATTTTTTGTTTACATTGTCTGGAAAAAATCCTTTAAGCAGTGCTAATCATTTAATCACCACATCTGCAACAAAAGGGAGTACAAACAGGTTTGTTGCATAGGCCAGGTTAGATCAGCTGGGAGAATGATGTGCTATAAGAATAGCACAAGTCAGTTTCAACTTACATACACTTCGAGTCTACTCCTATAATACTAATTTTGGCATAGATCCATATTTAATACAATGTTCACAATAGAAAAAGCTTCCTGCCTTTCCGTTATGTCCCACCCAGATTACATACATTTCTGAAGGTTTTCCTTGTGTTCGTGACCTATCACGCCACACTTACAGACTACAATGGGAACATTCTTGCTGCTCCGAATTTCCTGTTACATATTCCAGGACGGGAAGTTTCTCAGCCAGAATACAATAGTACGGAAAAAACACTTAAGCCAGACCTCATTTTAGACCTTTTTTTAAAAGCAGGCTATAGGTAATTTCCAGATACAAATGTGCAACTTAACATGCATGTTTAACTACACATTTAAACAACATTATACTCTTTTTTTTTTTTACATAATATTTCACAGTTTGTGGGCAAGTGACAGGTAAAACAGAATAATTAGGGCCTAAATCTAAATTAGGGGTTTGATTCCTTTCATTCCCCTCTCTAGTCGGTTCTTCGACTACTTCCTCACTACCCCTGTGCATTTCTTCCAATTCTGTATTTTGCATCTCTTTATTTCTTATTATAGGGAACATACCTCCCATTTTAGCTGTAACCCTCTTGCAACATGCTAAAATAACCTGAAATACCAAGCACATCAATAGCAACAGAACTATTATAGGCAACAAGGCCTTAGACAACCCCGACATCCAGAATGGCACCCAATCAAACAAGCCAGTGAACCACTCATCTGGAGCACCCCCTTCTTTTTTCATCTGTTTATGCAAATTATGCAAAGTCAATATGGCCTAAGTTAGATTTCCTTTATCTTCCTCATTTGCCGGTATGAAAGTACAGCATACCGAATTACGTTTTTTACATACTCCTCCTTTGATTGCTGTCATTAAGTCCAAAACATTTCTGTTTTCCAACACCATAAGTCTGATTGAACACAGCTCTTCTTTAATCGCATTAAAGCCATCTTCAGTAGCATTTATTGCTTTGATTAATTCCCACCGGGTGATCTGAACCCAGCGAGCAGTTGCTTTTGCTTGAAACATAGGTATCAGACTCCCAAAAAATGTTTGGGCTTCACTGACGAACCTATACTCTTTGGGCACATCCTGCCACGCTGAAGTTCCAAAGTACTCAGCCATTCTTTTTCTCCTGTGATGATGCAGCAAAATTGATGCTTTACTCATGGAATGCAAATGCAAATCTTTTATTTCTTTTGCTGGTATTACCAAAGATAGGGTATGCAAAGTCTCCAGAGAGCAGATTCCGCTCCAGTCAGGGGGTAATTGAGGGCATATTCGAGCTCCACACTGCCAGAAAATATCCATAAGGCTAGAGGTACCGCTCTGCATATTGGCTTTGTAAATAGTTGAGCTGCAATTGAGATTCTGTCCCACTTTAACAATCCCATTTCCCTGAAAGCAATGAAAAAATCTCATTAGTTTCACAGCCAGTTTAGGATGACATTTAGTTCCAGTCCATGGATATCTCTGTATGTTTTCATCCCATATTTTCTGACATGATACTTTTATGTCATCAAATCTCAAATGATTTTTTGTTTCTTTGCCATTCTATAAAATATGGCCCTACATGAAAACCTAGCTCCAGTAAACCATTTATTATTGGCACATACTGATGCTTTAATACTTAATACTGGCCTGGCTGCGCTATCTGGGGGCAGTGGTTTGGCAGAATAATTATTACAGGTGGATGGTGGATTAGATCTTACTAGAATACCTCATCCAATACTGCTTCCTCCCAATTTACATTACTATATTTCTGCCCTGCTCCCTTCATTCTGGATATCTCTTTCATTATCTCTGTTTTATCTGTCAAAATTTGCGAAATTTCAGGGGTTGTATCAAATCTAATTGTATTAACTCTGGCAGTCTTAGGACTAAAATGCGTTGGCTGTAACTGTGCTTTTATCCTACACAAGAAAAGGTGCAATAAACACTTTGTCATATTAACAGGCACTTCTTTAGGATACACTAAAGGTGGTGTTTCTATGGCATGGGGAATAAGAGAACATACATAACAACTATCATTTGGTGTATTGGTACCTATATCATGCATGCTTTTATACCACAAATTATCAAGTAGAGAATTATGCAGAGGATGTATATCTGTTTCATTGAAAACAGCTCTACGAAAGCGTAATACTTCATCCCTCTTGGTGGGATCTTTTGCATCTACATAGCACATAATACAATAGCAAATTATCAGAGTGATAATCATAACCACTGAACTCATTATTATACTATGAAAAATATAATTTAACTGTCTCTTCATTGTATAATTTGTTCTTGGACCATTGCCTACTCCACTCTCTGTGGGAGTGAGGCCAAAAATGGAATAAGGTCCGTTACGTGCACCCAGTTCTGCATCCCCTCCACTTTGACTGCCATTGGCGTGCTCTGTGTTCCTTGGTAGGGGCCTAGAAACGTGGGGTCTTTCCATATTCTCACGAAGTTGCGCACGAAGACCCAGGAATCGATGCTGATGGCTGTAGACAAGGGCA
The DNA here is from genome assembly GCF_964204655.1 of Triturus cristatus. NCBI lineage: Eukaryota > Metazoa > Chordata > Amphibia > Caudata > Salamandridae > Triturus > Triturus cristatus. The sequence goes on along the minus strand of NC_140584.1, from coordinate 824,221,447 downwards.
GGGGTGGTGCAGTACTGTCGGACTGTTGCAGCAGAACCTGTTTATAATAAACGTGTACAGCTTTTGTTAAGGCAGGCATGTATGCATTAATGTCTTGCCAAACACTTTCTGATGCAGACTTAGTATCAGAACGAATCATTTGATTTTGTTTAAAGGAAAAATTAGAATGCCTACCTGTTACGACTTGGTGAGGGGTTAAATGATGATCCTTTGAAGGGGCATTTCTCAATGAATACAGAACAAGGGGAAGGCAGTAAAGCCAATTCTTTTTCAGTGTGTCACAAATTTTTGACACTTTGCTTTTCAATAAGCTATTCATCCTCTCAACAATTCCATTATACTCTGGGTGGTAAACAGAGATAAACTGGTGTTCCACTCCTAATAGTGTAGTAATTTGCTGAAATACTGTGTTAGCAACGTTTTTGCCATTATCGCTGCGTATTGCCGCCGGAACTTGCCACCTCGGTATGACCTCTCTCACCAGGAATTTGGCTGCCTGGTCAGCATCACATCTGGAGCAGGGTCCTGCTTCAATACATCATGAAAATGGACACACCACTACTAACAAATACCTATATCCATTACATTTTTGTATCATATCTACAAAGTCTATGTGTTACTCTATATAAGGACCTATTGGTCTTGGAATGGAGGATGAAGGCAATTTTGGTGACCTCTTATTAGAGTACTGATAACACACATGACATAAAGCTAGGAATACATCAACCAATGGTCCTAGATTAGGGATAAATCAGCTTTTATTTAATGCATCCATCATTACCCTTTTAGAGTTGTGTGTTGGTAAATGAAGTTGTCGAAGGGCTGTTATAAGTAGTGACTGAGGCATTATAACTTTAGTTGCTGATCTATAAAGGAGATCTTGAAATGCAGGCACCCCCCCCCCCCTTGATTTCCAGAGATCTTTTTCATGTTGTGGTGCTGCATTTTGAATGTCTAATACTGCATCTGTAGAAATATTCTCATAGTGTTGTATCTCAACCTCATCATCTGCATCTAAAGTGTGCATACTGCATGTTTTCATTGCATATAAACTAGCTTCCTTTGCTGCTGTATCAGTAGCTTCATTTCTCTTAAACACCAAATCTGTCCCTTTTGTGTGTGCCTGGCACTTAACCACTGCTACTTGACATGGTATTTGCAATGCAGCAATAAGGTCAGCTAAAAGAGGTTGGTGCGCTACTGGTGTCCCATCAGATTTAAGAAATCCTCGCCATTCCCATCTCTTCAGCCCTGAGTGAACTGTGGAGGCTACATATGCTGAATCAGTCTATATTGTTACTGACTGACCCTGACAAGCCTGTAGGGCCGTTATCAATGCTTTTAATTCAGCTACTTGGGCTGATACTTGGGATGGCAAGGGTAAGAGGTGCAATGTGTGTAAGATATAATCAGTAGGGGTACCAATAGCCTCAAAAACAGCTGCACCTGTATGTCTTTTACCTGTCTCCTGGTCTATCCATGAGGAACCATCAATAAACAATTGTCGGCGATCAGACAAGGGGTCCTCATGTGCCAGGTGATCGTCCTCCTCCAATGTTACACTACAGTCATGATCAATGGGCACTAGTGGGTGCACTAAAAAAGTTGCAGGATTGACTGAGTATGAGTGTACTCTCTCAATGCAGATAGAAGGGTTTGACAGTATTACTTCATAACCTGTCGCTATTTGAGTGGTCAATGTACTTTTACTTTTCTGCAGCACAGTGAATGGAGAGTGCTCAACACACAATGTTACAGGGCATCCTGCTGTAATAGTACTACTCTTTTCTACTGCAAAAGCTGCTGCTGCAAACGCTCGCTCACAAGGAAAGTGACCTTTCATTAGTGGATCTAATAGTCCACTAAAATAAGCAACGGGTTTGTGACCCATCGGGTATTTTTGAGTAAGGACAGATATCATGGAATCCTCTGTGGCAGCGAAAACAGAAAAGATCTCTTTGTATAGTCTGTATTTGCTAGCACTGGGTCTGAAGCAATTGCTTCTTTCAATGTCTGAAATGCACTTGCACTGTCATCACTCCACTGTATGCCTGTGTTGTCAGCATTAGCTTGCTTTATTGCATATAATAGTGGTTGTATGATGGTAGCATAATCAAATACCCACTGACGTACAAAATTACAAAGGCCTAGAAATTTCTGCATGTCTTTTACTGTCTTGGGCTGAGGCTGATCACGTATAGTTTGTATTCTAGAACCTGCTATCTTTTTGCCTTCTGCAGACAACACTTGGCCCAAATACAGCACTTCTTTTTGCACAAACTGTAATTTTTTCCTGTCCACTTTGTATCCCTTAGTAGCAAGTAGTGTTAGGAAATTGACAGTGTCCAAAACACATTCAGATTCTGTTTTACTACATATTAGTAAATCATTTACATATTGCAAGACTGTACTGTCTGACTGGAAATTTAACAAATCATCTCTCAATACTCTATTAAACACAGATGGAGACTCACAATAACCTTGTGGGAGTCTAGAGTACATGATTTGTTCACCATCAAAACTGAAGGCTGTCAAATAATGACTGTCAGGATGTAGTCAATATCACAGATGGGTCTGGCACTATGGGGTACTCTGCTATTACGATGGCATTAAGGGGGCAAAAATCCTGAACCATCCTCCAAGTTTTACCTGTAGATTCTTTTACAGGATAAATTGCGGTGTTACAAGGTGATAGGCAGGAATACAGGACAACCCTGATCCTTCAGTCTTTGTATTGTCCCTCTAATACCTTCTTTTGCTTCTTTAGACAGTGGATACTGCTTTACACGTGGCAACTGTACACCTGGCTTCAACTTTATCTTAAATGGTTCTGCAGATATTATCAGTCCTACCTCATCTGGAGCTGATATCCAGAGACAAGGCGGGACTGCTGCAAGTGCTTCAATATCACTGGAGGGTGATGTCACAACTGGTAATGTGGTCTGTGCATGGTAAACACGCACTAACAAGGGTGCACAGTGTGTATAAACTATCTCAGTCCTGGTGGGACCGTCTGAAAAGAGTTCTGAATCAGAAATGGCCCGTGGTCTCAGACCAGACATAAAAAAAGTCAGGACCTTCCAAATTCCTCCATCATTATCTGAGGCCACCAAAGCGCCCCACCTACTGGATATTTCCATGCAGTCAAGGTGAAGGGTATTCACCTGTACCAGTTCATCACCACCAGCTTGTCTCCTGAAAATTAGTCTAGGTGGCAATTCTATCCATCTCCCTAAAAGTATTTCCTCTGTCTTCAGAGCCGTAAGTACTGCATCTGCTAGCAATTTATAATGCACTGGCTCTGCCCTTCCAACCACATTTTCCTCTGGTATTCTTAGCAGATGTATCCCACATTTTGCTTGCCCTGGTATTTCACATTTCATGGACCCATCAGAGGAAAACCTTATTGTCATGTTTAATTTAAACATGATTTCCCTTCCTAATAAATGTGCTGGTGAATTTGGAGAATAAAGGAGACAGTCCTGCGTTCGCACCCCTGCCACCTCTATGGGCACATGTGTTGTGTATGGAATGGGCTGTACTTCACCAGAGAAGCCCTGAGTAACCATGGTGGCAGAGGACAATGGAACATTTCCTTCTGAGAGGCAAGATTGTGTTGTCCCTGTATCAACCAAGAAAGCATACCTCCTTCCCAGTATAATAATTTCTACCATTGGTTCTTCCTCTGGGTCTAGAGTCCTAGCTACCGCAGAACAATTGGGATTCCCTGGTGCGTCCCATCAGGCTGTATGATAAAAGGGGTTTCCGCCTTCAACAATCACTCCCCCTTGTCCTTGACTACCTGTGCTCACCAATGCAGTAGTCTGCACCTGATGCATGCCTCCTGTCTGCACAACAGGGGATGGTGCCCCTTGAACAGGTATATTAGCAAATTGCTGTTGTGGCCTATAAACCTGTGGTAGTGGAGTTATTTGTTGTTGAGGATAGGGGACATACTGATAAGGACCATATTGAGGAGCTGGCCCTGACGTGTTCACATTTTGTCTTCCCCTTCCTCTCCCTATTCCTATCACTCCCTGTGCTTCATCACTCTTCTTAATGCGGCATTCAGCAATAAAATGTCCAATGTTACCCCAGTAATGGCATTTAAAATGTCTTCTTCCTCTTTTCTACAAAAATGTATAATATGTGCTTGTATTTCTGCCCAGGGTTTTACATCTAACGCCACAACCTGATCTAAATGGTCTTGTATGTCTCCTGATAGCCCCTGTTTTTAAAACATTGTAGAATAATCTACAACTCCCTCCCATGTCTACAGGTCCTACATCTGCTTCCCACCTTTTATTCATCATTGTTATGTAGTCTGCACAGGACCGTCCTGGAGACATATTTTGTGTCATTAATGCCCCAATATCTGGTCGGTCTAGGTACCTATTCCTTAATTCAGTCCATACCCTAGAGCTCGCTACTCCAAAAGCAGACCCATCATGTTTTCCTTTAGTAATAGTTACCTCTTGTATCCCTGCACTTCTCATTATACTGTCCACCTCATCCCCTACTATGGAGCTCAAAAGGCTCTTTACATCCCCAAGAGCTAAATGTATCCCAGCTGTTGCACTTTCAAATGCTTTTATCCATTTCCCTGCTCCTTTGTGTAATGAAGGCAGGCCTTTTTTTTAGATTTTCTTTATCCATGTGCTGCCATGGAACATAGACAAGCTGTGCTCTCTGTGCCTTATACACCAGTGGCATCTGCATTATAGCAGTTGTCCTTCCACCATGTCCCTCATAAGGTGTCTCAGACCTAAAAGCATATTTCTTCCACACACACAGACTTTGTTGCATGTAACCATAATCCCACTCTGGGTCCCCATAACCTTGAAAAATACATAAATCAACCTTATTTATCAATTCAGGGTCAAAGGCTCCTGATCTTGGCCACACTTTCATCTGTGGCACCATACCTGCTGTCCATCCTGCAATGTTCTTAGTAAATGGAACAACAATATACTAGCTATTTTCTCCCTTTGCTACTATTTCATTGGGTGTCAAGTCACTGTTCCCTTTCCTTACTTTTCTCTGTGTAAAACGTGTTATTCCCTGCATATTTCGTACATGTAGGGATCTTACTTCAGCTGGAGGGGAACTTTGTCCTAACTTTATCATACCCTCTGCTCGAAATGGACGCCCAGACCTTGTTATATTACTGGGAAACACCTGCTCTCCTCTTGTTTGTTCTCTAAAGGCACTTTGTTCCTCTAATCTTCTTCCATTTATTTCAGCATTTCTGTTCTCAGCCTCTTGCCACAATTCCATGCGTTCCCGAACTCTTCTAATTTCACTCCCCACTGAGTTATTTTCTTCCTCATCTAGCTTATCCTTTCCTGTCACATTCTTGAATGCTAGATCATCTCCTATGTCCCTTACAACTAGCTTTTCATCTGGTTTAAATGATATGGAATTACATATATTTGAACAGTCATCAGCAATAAGGCTTAATATCTTAATTTAATTCTGTATTCTCTTTACACTGGTGGTCATGTCACGATAACCCTTATCCTCTTCCTGATCGTGCCCCTAAATCAATCTTCACCTGTGGGGTGCTAGTATAATATCCATTTCCCTCACTTGAGTTTTGAGGAATCTTGCTAGCCCATTCTAATATGTCTTTTGACTTTTGTTCCAGCAATTTTCCATTGTTGTCTTGTCTTAATTGTACTGTAATGTCTCCTGTTAAGGACACTGTTCCCGCATATACTTTTTCAGGTTTAAGAGTATCTTTATCAATTGTTTGAGCAAGATCAACCTTTCCCATTTTTAATAAGTAATCAACCTTTGGTGTAACTTTGTTTATGTCAGTCAAGGGTATTAATATCGGATCTTTATAGCCTAAAGCTGGAACATCAGTGTCCACTACGTCTATTGAGGTAGTGGATTCCTTATCTTCCACTGACAATGATGGATACACACCCTGACGGCATTAGGGCCCTTTAATTATCTCAGAATATGTTGGGGGTGGTGCTGTGGCTTCTACATGGGAATCCTGACTGAATATCTTCCACATGTCCAATGATGCTAATCTTTTTGTTCTTTATAACCTTTATATGCTCCGAAGATATATGATATTATATGGGCTATCACTGTAAAGAGCCATCTGGTGGCCATGGAACAAGGGAAGTCTTTGTGCCTTCTGCTCATTCCTGACAATATCTTTTTATTCTATCAGAGTCTCCTGGAAATGTGGAAATCATATGGCCTAAAGGAGTCCCTTTCTCTCCCTGCCTCCCCTGGGAATATTTCTTAAATAAAGGCATGACCTCACAATTTATCTTTTAATCTACCAAAAACCTTTACTATTCCTGCCTCATCTTCAGTTATTCCTAAATAGGAAAGTTGTGTGATACTTACAAGAGTTTCACACGACACACCTACACTCAAGTCAGATGGATCTATATTACACGGAATAAATCTACCTGGTATCCTAGTAGACCCAACTTTTACTATTATAAAGGCTCCTGTTCTAATGGAGTTAACACAAAAAAAAACAGTTGGTACCTCTGATAATGCAAGAGAACTCATGAACTATTGCACATGATATAACAATCACAAATCTACATTGTATATATATATATATATATATATATATATATATATATATATATATATATATATATTGTTCAAAAAAAGAAACTCCCATAACGTGGTAATACAAAATATCTTTCTCTGACGTATTTCTAATTCAAACTGTCAGGATAAACCTTTTATATAATACCTATTTCTCTAATAATTCCCCAAGGGAAGAAAAACAGCCTGCCAAGTTTAACTAGATAAACATATATTTCTCTGACGATTCCTAAACAACGGTCTGTCAGGATCAACAAAACACATTTAATTCTCTCTCTTCCTCTCTGACGTTTCCTAAACAAAGGTCTGCCAGGATTAACTACATTCACATCTCCATTTGTAACAGTTGTGGATCAATACACATGGATTCGACGATCGCCCTTTTTTCCTACCTTATCTGGCCGCTGCAGACGTCCCCCAGACCGGTACCACAGTCGTCCAAAAAAACAGATCTTTTGTCTCAACGGGCGTCTGTCATCCTCCTCAAATTGTGCACGACTAAATTAGTGGTCCGAAGGGGCCCGAAGGGGAACCTTCCCAGCGGCAGGCCGGAGCAAAGGGGATCTCTTGGCTGGCTGTGCCACAATATCGGTAAAAAATCCTTTAAGCAGTGCAAATCATTTAGGGGCATATGTATCAAACGATTTTTTAATCGCAAACGCTGCGATTCGCAAAATAACAGCGTTTGCGATTAAAAAATCGCTAATCGGGATGTATGAGCCAATATCTCATCGCAAAATTAAGGAATTGCTAATTTAGCGATTTCTTAATTTTGTGTAAGCATTTAAGAAATCGCAAAATGCGATTTCTTAATTGATATGTAACACGCACCCAAGTTGTGCGAATTATCCTTAAGAAATCGCAAATTACCACCAACTTCTAGTTGGTGGTAATTTGCGTTTTCAGTTAAAAATGCACTTTTTGTAATTTTACAAAGTGCCACGTGGCGCACATACATGCCCTTAGGGCATGTATGTGCGCCATATGCACACACATGCTCATTTCAGGGGTGCATTAGGGTGTCATCATGACACCCTTGCACCTTTGAAATTATTCTCAAATTGCGATTAGCAAATTGCGAATCGCAATTTGAGAATTACTTCCCATTCATTCCTATGGGTCTCCTGGCCCATAGAAATGAATGGGAAGGTATTCCTTAATTGCGATTTCGCAATTTGCTAATCGCAATTAAGGAATTTTAAGAAATCGCTAAAGTTTTGCGATTTTTTAAATACATCCCGTCGTGCAATTCTCAAATAGCGATTCTTTAAAAATTGCTATTTGAGAATCGCAAATGGAGATGTTGATACATATGCCCCTTAATCACCACATCTGCAACAAAAGGGAGTACAAACAGTTTTATTGCATAGGCCAGGTAAGTTCAGCTGGGAGAGTGATGTGCTATAAGAAAAGCACAAGTCAGTCTCAACTTACATACACTTCGAGTCTACTCTTATAATACTAATTTTGGCATAGATCCATATTTAATACAATGTTCACAATAAAAAAAGCTTCCTGCTTTTCCGTTATGTCCCACCACGATTACATACATTTCCTGCAGGTTTTCTTTGTGTTCGTGACTTCTCACGCCACACTTACAGACTACAATGGGGACATTCTTGCTGCTCCCAGTTTCCTGTTCCATATTCCAAGACAGGAAGTTTCTCAGCCAGAATAAAATAGTAAGGAAGAACACTTAAGCCAGAGCGCATTTTAGACCTTTTTTTGAAAGCAGGCTGTAGGTTATTTCCAGATACAAATGTGCAACTTAACATGCACGTTCACCACACCATTATACTCTTTTTCTTTTTTTACATAATATTTCACAGTTTGTGGGCAAGTGACAGGTAAAACAGAATCATTAGGGCCTACATCTAAATTAGGGGTTTGATTCCTTTCAAAAGTATGTAGTGATAAGGAGGAAACTAGTGCATTTAGGTGATTATGCTTATTTTTGCACCATGGGCATTAAACTGACGACCGTAGAAAATCTGTCAACCCTTAGTGCAGAATACATGTAAATATGACTCTCACTCGAGCGTTCTCAGTCAGTGCTCTAGCCAAAAGGAATACTTGTGATTTGAAGTGCAAACAGGGTCAAACATAATCCCATTTGCCCTGAAGCCCAGTACCACGAGTGTCTCAGCGAGAAGGAGGAAAAAAACACACATTCACGGAGCTCAAGTACAGGCCACGGGGAGAACTTTTAAACACTTTTTACCCTCTGTGACACAAACACCGTTTTAATGTCTCCTTTAAGATAAAGACAAGTCTCCGACCCAAGTCCCTATTCCATTGCAAATGTGGGGTTTTTTCTATTTCTTTATTTTGCAAGCAATTGCGGCACCCGCCCTTTAGCTTATGATGTTTAAGGTTAAAGCGCGGTGCCGCGATTGTAACAGTAGTGAAGAAATCGCAAATAAAAAGCACGCAGACACATTTTTTTCTATTTATTGACTTTTGTTACAATGATGGCGCCTGCGCTTTAGCTTTAAAAATCTTAAGCTAAAGTGTGGGTGCCGCAATTGCTTCAAAAGTTAAGAAATGCAACCCCATACATTTATTTTCTATTTCTTTACTTTTGAAGCTATCTCAGCACCCACGCTTTAGCTTAAGATGTTTTCAGGTAATACCCGGGTGCCGCCATTGTAAGAAAAGTAAAGAAATAGGGAAAAAAGGCATGCGGCCCCGTTCGGCACCACAAATAAGAACAGAAAGGTGCGCCCGGTAGTACCCGTATTTATGATGTGCAGCTGATATGGGCGATGTTGGTGTGCCTCGAGTATGGGGCCAGCGCTGTGCATAATGACATGAGGCGCTGTGAAGTGCTGCTGCGCGGCACTTCACTGACAGCACTCCGAAGCAGCAGAAGGAGTTGCAGGCTGTATTGGTGTACCTCGGTTACGGGGGGGCGCATTTGGTAAAGGGCGAGTTGCCCTGCAAGCAGCGCCATGGAGAATAAAAGAAAGGCACGGTCGCCATAATTAAAGATAAATGCAAAAAGAACAATTGATGGACAGAATGCTGCACAATGTCAAACATTCCCCCCAGTACAGAGATTTGGGCCTAAATCCATTGTTTTTTTGCTCCCCATGCCATGCCATTCCAGTTCAGACCCAGCCATAAGCAAATCAGTCTTGACCCTGTTCCCCATGATAACAGTCCAGCCCGCACTGCCAGGCCAGGTCCTCCCCGACTGGAAGCAAGCATCCTGGGACCGGTTTCGGGGCATCATCCCTCATCAGACAGGCTAGATTGACTCCAGTGGCACAGAGTGCACGGGACCCACGTCTGGGTATACCCGGCGCACTTAGGGCGAGAAAGCAAAAGACAGACAGGTGATGGACGGAATGCTTGTTTCTTAAACCACTCTGACTGGACCTGACGAACCGACAGTGGCAAAGCATTCCACAATTTTGGCGATAAATAGCGTAAAGAGCTTCCACCTATGTGCACTCTTTACTTTTGGAACAGACGCCAACATCTACCCTGCCGATCTTAGCTTTCTCACTGGTACATATGGTCTAACCAAAGATTGGAGGTACTGTGGTCCTTTGTTAGCAAACGCCTTGTGACAAGAACACATGGCTTTAAAAGAGGATCTGTGCCTCACCGGAATGGGGCTTCTGGTCATTTCTAGCGGTTGCCTTAGTTACATCCCCCAAACCCTAAATTACCCAATTAAACCTTCTTTTGCGTCATGTAATACTAAGGGACCATTGCTGAAAGTCCTGAAAAACGGTATTCAAAAACCTGATCACCTACTGCAAGCCTTAATCAATGGAACAAAATTGTGAAAATTAAGATATACAAATCAAGGTTTATAGTGACAGCCAATTTAAGGTTTGAAAATCATGACACAAAAGGGGTATGGCCTAATTTGCATAATGTGTTTAGCCACACTATGCCTCTCGATCCTAAAACGTCTATCCATTTTTGGAAAATGTGATCAAAACCCAACGCCTTTTCAGCCCAACCACTGCAAATCATTCACATATAAAGCATGATAAATCATTGCTTGCGGGTTCAAGGCACACGCAGGAAATGCAGAGGTGCAGAGTATACACAGTTTTGCTTTATTACTTCAAAGCAGTCACGGACCACCTGTTCAGGTGTTGTGGACCCGCAAGGGTCCCTGGACCACAAGTTAAGAACAGCTGGTCTACACAATGTACTGGTCATTTAAAGTAAATATTTCAATTCAATCCAGAGCTATTCATACTCTAGTTTGGAAGTAATTGGTTAATGAAAACAACTTTAACTTATTATATCCAGCTGGATTTTGTCCTTGAAAAGGAGACAGGTATGGGGAATCATGACATTCTGCTCAACAGTTGACAAGTTTAATAGGAAACACTTGAGAGAACAATGGGATTATTTTTATATAGAAAAGATATTACCATATACTAATAATAGTAGCAACATGTTTGTTATAAAGTGCTTGATACCATGTTAGGGCCATTTCTCTTTTTTATTTATTAGGAACCAGGTATTGTAATATCATCAAAATAAGTTACAGTCATCATAGATTGCACATGAGAATCTTTAACACAAATATTGCATAAATAGAATAAATACATAGGGTACAGCATCATATAGTAACAAAATTTCATCATAGCAAAAATTACTATAAAACCTCTTAATCTCTAAATGCAGTTGGCTTAAAATCAACTAACAGGGAGAAACAATAGCTCATACAATACCTACAATAGAGTGAGGATGGAAGCCTGGGCCAGTTTAATCAATCCCTTTCATGTTGCTCCTACATCCTCAGATTAAAAATATTGCCCCCAAAGTTTCTCAAACTTCCTAACTCCTCCAATTCGTGTTGCATAAAACTGTTCACTATTTATTACTCGTCTCATTTTTTGTAACCAGTCCTTTATTGAAGGAATTATCTGAGTTTGCCAATTTTGAAATAAGAGAGATCGAGCCACTGCTGTTGCAATATATACTAGTTTTACCCACCTATTGGACAAGTCCAATGCTGGCTCGTAACCCAGAACCCTCAACCAGATAGTTGGTGCCAGGTTGACCCTCGAAGCACCTGCAAGGTACCAAAATATTTCCATACAAAATCCCTGTATAGCTGAACAATGGCTAATAACATGCATCCAATTTGCCGGGGAATGCCCTATACACCGGGCACAATTGCCCGGTAGGGCCGGGTTAATACCTGTTAAAAAAGCTGGGGTATTATATAGGAGCCATTTAGAAACAAAAAGCACCCTACGCCAATTGGCTCCTCTTAACATTTTAAAATGTAATATAGCGACTTCCTTCAACATCTTACTTGTCATTTCGAGGCGTTCATGCTTATCCCATTTTGTAATTGCTTTTTTAGCAGGATCGAGACCTTTACATACTTCAAGCATTCTTTTCCACTCCCCTGGCCTTTTTAGAGCCCCGTCCTCATTTAGGACGGACGCCACCTCTCTACAACTAAGAACCTGGCCTAAATCCAAATCCAACAGAACTTTATTAACTATTCAAAATGAGCCCGAGAGGAGAAAGTCATCCTGTATACGCTGTCTTACTTCCCCTACGTTTTGCCATCTATCCCCCATAAGGAAGTCCAAAATATTCCAATGACCTGCTTTGCCCCATCTTTGATCAATTTCGGGTGAGAGCTTCCCCCCTGAGCCTATATCCAAAGCAGCCAAGGGAGTCGCCACATTAATCTGAGGAATGGAGTATCTCCTGTAGAGATCTCCGCGCGTCCTAAAGAACCACATCGAGCTCTTACAATGTACTCGCTTAGGCAACTTAGTCGTCTTTAGTGCGTCCCGGATATTAAGCTCTTTAAAAATTCACTGCATAAAGTTATTTTAAAAACCCTGCTCACAATATACCCTGCTGTATTTTGTCCTTGAAAAGGAGACAGGTATGCGGAATCATGACATTTCTCTCAACAGTTGACAAGTTTAATAGGAAACACTTGGGAGAATAATGAGATTATTTTTTATATAGGAAACATTTTGCCATCTATTACTAAAAATAAAATAATAGTAGCAACATGTTTGTTATAAAGTGCTTGATACCATGTCAGGGGCATTTCTGGGTGCCGAAAATAACAGGTGCTATTATGTAATTTATTGGTACCAACTTTGGAAGGATAGGAGGCTTCGTTAGTCTTGCTGGGATTTGAATCACTCGCTGTATATCACAGCTGTAAAGTTGAACTCACTGAGCCACCCCACTGCTTATTTGACACACTGTGTTGTTATAGGGTAGGAAAAAAAATAACATTGCAGAAAAAAAATCCAAGACTCTGAGCCTATCAGCTCTCAAGTTTTCTGATTTTATACATGTGAGTAGGTCCTCAAATACTGTTTTTCATTGCATTTGGCACTTGTGATTCCTGGTTTATAATGGGATATACAGAGAGCAAGAAAAACCTGGATTGGGGGTATCCACATAGTGATGCTTGGGAGCTGCTTCGAAGCACTGGCTAGAAGGCCACAATCGGCAGAATCACTTAAAACGTCGAAAGGATTTTGAAAAGTGCTCTAACTATTAATACAGTACATGAGAACTGGGCATAATGTGGACGATTTGAATACTTACCACTGTAAACATTATTGTGAGTCAAATGAAAAAATAAGGCACTGAAGAGCCTTTTACAGCCAGCCAAGAAAACACAATTTGAAATAAACCCAAGTGAAATTCAAAAGTATGTGGAGTTCCATCAGGCTGACCTACGTACAGGAAATATTTGTGGCAGTAATGGCTCAAAGATGGCTACCAGCTGCTGGTAAGCCATCTTCTATTGTATGCACGTGAATTCCCTGACATCTGGCCCCAAACTTTCTCGCCTACCTATTGCTTGTACAGGTTCCTCTCTGCAATGCACCTTCACACATAGTGGTGGGGGCAAGGCACACTTGTATTGCTTTATCTGCTGCACGCCCCACAGTTCAGCTGAAATTTCATGCCAGGTGTATATTTGACATCCAGGCCCCAGTATATCCATAACCCTTAATCTCTCACCAATATCCATGTACTCTTGATTCCAAAACCTAATCATATACTCTAAACCCCTACACCCTTAAGACCTATCATCGAACCGTATACCCCAAGCATTTAACGCTATACCTTTAACCCTATAACCCTAATCCAAACCCCCTATCCCATAAACGTACCCCCTGTAGCCTTAAACCCCTCAACTCTTTCCCACTCTCCTTACTTCAGTATATTTTGGGAACAATCACTTTGGGAGTGTTCTTTTTTCGAAGTATTTATTTTTAGAACTAGTGACTGTAAAGTGTTATTTTTAGAAGTGCTATTTTTGAAGTTTTGAGGTAAAACCCAGGAACCTTAGGAACACAAACTACTCCATGTTCTTCCTTTGCCAACCTACTACACAGCGCTACGCAGGCAAAGACTTTTGGGATCACGATGATGGTACTGGAGAAGGAAGCCATTCTCTTCCCCAGGAGGTGTGGGGCTGGAGAAGGCCAGGACGCCATGAAGGTGCTGGAGAACTTCACCCAGATCAGTAGCTGCGCATACCACCCAAATCAGTAGCTGCGCATACCACCCAGATCAGTAGCTGCGCATACCACCCAGATCAGTAGCTGCGCATACCACCCAGATCAGTAGCTGCGCATACCACCCAGATCAGTAGCTGCGCATACCACCCAGATCAGTAGATGCGCATACCACCCAGATCAGTAGCTGTGCATACCACACAGGCATTTCCACATGGCTCTGTGGGGAATCCTCAGGTCTGGCCTGCTAGTGTCGTGGGATCCCTCACAAGCCCTCGGGGCTGCAGTAGTGCCCTGGCATTTAGTATATAGGAACTGTCTCAACATAGTTTTCCATTATGTTCAGAGGAAATGTAGTGAGTACAAGTGCATTAGAAACAAAAAGGCACTTTGCAGCACTGCTAAGGTACAGTATCGAATGTTTATTGTAAAAGTACTGATTTTATAATGTTTGTAAGTCCCCATTCGTAGACTCATCTGTTTTGGAGAGGATGCTGTGGTTTTAATATCACCAAGATTTGTTACTGACTTTAAAAGGAGAAGGGATAGGGATCTCTGAGAGCCTGATATAGTGCAACAACTTCTTGTAGGCTGCATCACTTCGAATAAAGTGCCGAGTGATGAAATAGTTTGCATGTACATGTTCAGAGATTGATATCAACGGAGAGGCCTCATTCTAGTACAAAGTGCCTGTCAGCAAGAAGGCCCAGTGTTCAAAGCCCTGCTGCTGTTTGTTCCAGAAGGAATATTGCACCTCAAAGTGTCAGCAATGTGCCTAAATCTGGTGGCAAATGTGTGCATTAAGCCTCCCGGAATTCCATGGGGTTTAACTCCTAATTGCACAGTTCTGGAGTGGGGTTACCACAGGATGCTGGTAATTACAGGTGTAGAGTTGGCAGCCCACCATTGTCCTGCAACTTGTAATCAGGGACAACGTGCTCTTGGAGAGAGACACTCATTTCACATACAGTCTTGAAGAGCAATCTACAAGTCTTTAATCTCTGTAAAGGCATCTTGTGGGAACTCTCAGCCAAACCCAAGGTATGTTGCTACATGTCTCAGGTGTATCAGCCTGTCACCCCTGGGGCATTTTATCTCACCTAAACAGACTAGCAAAAAAATGTTAATCATTTTATGTTCCTGCCAGACAGCTCTCAAATTACGTGTTAAATTTTATCCTCGCGAGTCAACTAGCGACCGTAGCTTCTATTGGTTGCTACTCCAATACCACCTCGCTCATATCATTCTTTTATACCTCTCTGCGCAGAATATTAGGACATTCTGCTGAAACTTATTTGCAACCATTTGCAGGTGGGGCTGTAATAAAATAGCTTTTTTGTTTTATTAGTGTTGTAATATATTTTCCACTGTTGCAAAACATTGAGTAAATCCACTTTGCAACACATCTTGTTCCACTGAATAATGCAGACATGCAGCACAAGATTGGGCAACGCTGGGGATGATGTTCGCCAAGCGAAACATAGCCAAACACTGGGGATCACAAACTTGTCCGACGTATCGAGAGTGGTGTGGGGATATGGCTGGTGCTATGGTGGCAGAAAGGGCGGCATATATATATCGAGGATGCCCCAAAAAGTGGGAACGGGTATGGGGAACATGGAACGCTTATAGAGGGAACATTTGTACTCCACTCCAGATCGAGTCAGAAACGGAGTTGAGTTGAATTCGATGGGGATGGGACCGTGGCGGGCGGGCTCGCACAGTATCACTGTAGTAACTGTATGGATTTAATGGAGGAATCAATGTGATGTGATGCGTGCTATGTATAACAAGATTACATTTGGTAACCGTATGATCATAAGTTTAACCTGTAATCAATAAAAAGATTTTTTTTTAAATATTGCAGTCACATTTTTGCACTGAGGCAAAATTAAGAAAAGTGATTGTGAAATCATTCCAAAATATATATGATACATATTGCTTATAAATGACCATGTCTGTGTGTTGTGCCATTTTAACAAAACGTATATCCCATTACTAACTGTATTATAAAAATTCAGCAAACTGATTTGGTGGGGTTTTTTGCTGCTTAGTAATGAAAAACTGCAACAAACTGATTTTCAAGATGATTTTTTATTACCTGTAAAGAATGGAAGAAACCTAAGGACAACCAAACCTTGTTTTTAAAGACCCTAAATTAATCTGTTACTGGCATGCTTTATCATCAGGTCGCTTCCTCGTCCCTCTAAAACAGGATGGGCTCGACTGTGTTCCAGGGAGCGCTTTAGATAGTACTGGGAGATCCTAAAACGAATATACTTAAGGGACACCTCAGTTGCTCTTTGATATTGGGCACCCATGGTATGGTAAAAAAGATTATGTGGGTGTTATTGGGAATTATTGCCCTTACACCCTGTGTAGTGTCGACATGTTTAAGCCTCTTATAGCGGCATCTCTGGGTCCAGTGCTTTCATTAGGACGGTTGTATCTTCCTACTATAAGTTATTGTTGTGTCTTGTCATCAACAGTTGGAGAACATACAGATGAACAAAACGTAAAACTAACTTGCTACTGTGAATAGAATGTACATAATAGTCCACA
Organism: Triturus cristatus; assembly: GCF_964204655.1. Taxonomy (NCBI): domain Eukaryota; kingdom Metazoa; phylum Chordata; class Amphibia; order Caudata; family Salamandridae; genus Triturus; species Triturus cristatus. The sequence goes on along the minus strand of NC_140584.1, from coordinate 824,204,810 downwards.
AACAAATAAGCACATTGTATCAGCACAGTAGCAACAAATCACCTCCACCTGTGTAGTCCCGCTTCTAAAACAATATCGACACCCAAACACTGTACACAGCATACTCTGAATGCAGAAACTGCCCATAAGGGTTTTTTGGGTAGTATTGCATTCTTAAATCAAAGACACTTCAAAGCATATGAACATATCTTGCTGTCAAATTCTGTGATACATGGCACTGCAAACTGGTGAAAGTGAAAACAAAAGACCTAAGTCTCTCAGCCTGGTAATGTTACGGGTGCTTCTTCGTAGGAAAAACGACCCTCAACAAGGGTCTGAGGTGTCCCATGTAAGTCCACAATCGGTGGATCCTCTACGAACTATTGGGATAAGCACTGACTATGTAAATGAGACTGTTTACATTTGTTAAATGTAAGCAAATCGTGGGTGGCTGTCCTGAAACTGGAATGTGTACAGCTCTCCCAGACCTACACTTAGCACCCTTTGGCTGGAGTGGCCCACAGGGCAGGGTACCCATTTTTAGTGGATGAGATTATGCGGATGGGAGCTACTCCCTCATTGTCCACAAGCTTTTGAATATTAAGAGCGGTTAATTTAGTTTTTTTCTCATGCTCTCCCTTTCTTTAGGTAGGGCCTAGAACTGCAGAGTGGGGAAATAACAGTAGTTAATGCCCCATGCTCAGGGCGTTAGCCACTGTTAACGCCCTAGGTAGAGGGCAATTACCCTAATACATTTTTATTGTTGCTTATGAATCTTCTTTAAATGACTTCCTGGTTGAAAACTCTTTCTGTGGCCCCACACCCACTCTCCTTCCTTTCCCCAATGTCATTGTTTTTCAAAGAATGTTAGAGGGTGGAGAGGAAACACCGTGTGCCGTTTTCACATGGCATCAGTGCTTCAATGGAAATATAGAAGAGCAGGCATTCACTCTTTAGAGTAGGTGCCAGTACTCTCCCATTAAATGTATTGCAGTAGTACTAGGAAGCACAGCTGCAATATATTCCAAATGAAAGCAGTGCAGGTACTCAGTACCGGAAGTACCTCCCCATTTGAAGCTGTGCGTCATGTTTCACACACCCCTGCCGAACTGCGCAGCGGGTCTGGTCTCAGCTCCAGCTCAGAGCCCTTACGCGGCCAAACAAGTCCCATTAGTAGGAAGAGGCCCCTGGAGAGATTCCAGTGATGCTGGTCCAGTGACGCGGGTGCCCCCTCGGTAGAGCTTCCAATGGTGGTTCCCTGCAGTAGGTTTTATTTTAAGAAATACGAATAATCAGAAAACGTGTGACCATGTAAACCACCAAATATGACCCTTAACTGCTCAACTTCAGTCCGTCTGACAGGAGCGAAATATGGCTGCGGAGTCGGTGGTTGCGGCGCCTGCACCGTGATGGTCTCAACCTACGACCCCGTCTCCAAGCAGATCCGGTACACTTACAGATACAGGCTCTCGTCGGCTGCTGACACGGGGTGTTATCTGTCACTTTTAAAATATGCATTCATGTGTGACTTGGATTCGTTTTGGTGCAGTATATTTTGGGTTTCATATAGGTGCAAGAAGGGGGCACCGCTGAACACATCCGGTCCTGAGTCACGAAGGCCGGATCAGCCTCGTTTTGGGTGTGCAGAAGTTAAGATATATATGTGGATTGTTCAGCAGCCATAAGAGACACTTAGCTGTGCATTTGTGCGCGTTCCCAGGGCAATGCGAGGAGAGTGGCCCATGAAAATGAGGGGAACGCCTACAGAATCACAGCTATGTGGGGTCTTTCTCACATGTACATGCACTTCTAAAGTTACACCGAAATGAGCTAGGGACACGTGGTCCCGGAAGTGCAAGACAGTGCATACAGCATTCCCAACTTTCAAGGTTGTCTGAGGTAAGGAATACTTTAAGCATATCCCAGCCCAGCACGTTCAGTTTTTTCAGAGCGCGAAAAATCAATAATCATTGAGAAATTGAGAAAGGCCTTTTCCAGAAAAGTAAGGAAGGTTGTAGAGCCACCTCTTGTAAGCCTATCGCTTCAGTGAATCAGGTAAGACATCTGAAATCATCACAGTGCACAGGCCCATATCTATATAATGCGTAAGGCATGTTTCTTTGGTGACTACGCCCATTATTTCTAGACTGGAGGCCCATATTGTGCTCTCACCTTTGATTATTACTAACAACAGCAAAGGTCAAAGTGAACAAAAAAGCCAAGCAAAAAGATCCCGATCGCCAAGACCCTTGGGTTGATCTCCACTAGCACTAACCTGTAGCCAACCAATGAAAGGATGATGGCACAAGGACTCTGTGCTGCTGCTTCTTCCCGGCAAGTCATTTAGTTACAACTACTGTATCGGTTACCTATGTCCTCCATTTTCTAATAATAACATCCATTCCATGTAATTGTGAGTAAAAGGAAACATTATCTATTCTTCCTCACGGTTTCTTCTTTGACTTCATAAATATTAGACTATTAGACTATCTCCCAAATAGATCGGCTTCTCAGCAGATGCAGGATCTGTTCCAGTTGGAGCCACACAAGGTCTGGTGGCTGAATTTTAGCCTATCCCTGCATCTGTATGAATCTTGTGTATGGTGTGAATGACCCTCCTGTAAACACTGAGAAGCCAAGCGTTCAAGTTCAGCTACGGAAGGGTGTGGTGCAGAGCCTTGCTCGAGTTTGTTGAGTTGAGATTCAGTCTGCTTGGAACCCTCTTGCATTTATTTTATTTTATTTTTAGAGTTTTCTATAGCGCGAACCAGACCCAAAGTAGGGTATCAGAGCGCTTTACATAAAGAGCAAGGTGTAAAACATATTAGTGAAAAACATTGTATACAAAAGCATAGCATAAAAGTAGCAGCATATAGGAAAAGGGTCCGGGTGACTAGCAGCAGTGGAAATTGTTCTGAAACAGTTAAAACAAGATCGAGTTTGTGTTGGTCTTCGCTTCGTGGTCTCATTGACTCGAGAGTAGAGGAATTTAGGAGGTTGTATAGCTCTGGTCGTAATTGTGCAGATTTAAGGAAGGACTTTGCAGATGATGACCATTTTTAGCTTGTGCTACTTGATTGATGCGCAAGATGAATTGGGAAAAAAGCCAAAGCAAAGGTCCAACTGGCCGGATAAAAAGACACTTCAACTGGAATAGCATTCTGGCAACCTGAACACAAAGTCATGGCAAATTAAATTCATTGTGGTGGCACAAAAGCTCAGTTGCAGGATTCCCCTTTGCCTGAAGATGTCTGAGAAAACTTTGCCTCTGAGAATCCATTAGAAGTCTGCTTAGTTCGTCCATTTTAAGGATTTGTACACCTAGCCACAGTCTGTATGTCCCTTGCTATGACTTAGTGGCAACCTAATTGACTGAGCCTCCAGGTAGAACCCAGGACTCCCTCTTTTTTTGTTGAGATAGTGAATGGTGGTAAGGTTGTAAGTTTCAATCTGTGTGATCTCAGAATAACGCAGAAAAATACTTCAGTGTCAGATGGACAGCTCTGAGCTCCAGCATATTTATGTGCTAAAACTGTTCCTCATCAGACCATTTTCCTTGAGTAGTCAGTTGTCGTCCCAGCCCAGCATGGATGAATAAAATCATGTGGGGTGGGTGCTGTCTCTAAAATGGTGCCCTTTCCAACAAGTTTGTTTCATGGCACCACAAAATCAGAGTATTTCTCCCAGTTCCTCATTACGTGTCGTCTTACGTGTGGAAGAATTAATATTCTTCATACCACTGAGCCTAGGACAGAGCATCCTGCTTCTCTTATGGATGGAAAATCATCTGGACAAGAGAACATTTCTGATATGTAGAACATAGTCAATCCTCCAAAGAGGCCTCTTTTGTGGCCCATGTGTTGACTGTTACTTCCAATATTGACTATACATGGATGTGGACTTGAAGTAGTTTTCCTGCAGTCTCAGTGTTTGTAGAAATGTGGCAATTAATGCAGAGTCTTTGATTGAGAAGTGTTTTTTATGAGGCAGTTGTTCAGGTAATGGCAGTCAAATACTTTCTGTTCCTCAGTAATGGTAAAACAATGTATGCTTCTGTAAGTCTACCATGCACATCTATCTAGATTACTTGTAGCAGCTGAGGAAAAATTGGAGTATTATCAAAATGTTGACTTCAGTTATACACATGTATCTGCCCTTTTGAGTTCCAACATTGGTCTGAATTCTGTCTTTGCACCACTTCATCCTATATGAAATGTGTGGTGGTATGCAACTTTCTAACTTTGTTTCCAAATTATTCCAGCGATCTTTTCTTAATCAGGGTACTGATTTCTTGAACCAAGTGATTCCCTATTATGGTGAATGCTCTTGTTGGAAATTGGATGACTGGTTGAAACCTTACTCAAGCAGCAGCCACAATTTCTGTCAAGGTGAAATCACAAGCAAATCCCAGATAAACCTGTACTTAATGACAGTGGTGGCTGGCGACTTTTCAAAGTGGCGGGGTGAGCAAACAGGCTGTACAGAAACACCCAGGCTGGTGTTGAAGCAGGCTCACTTTCAGCATGCACAATGCTTCCAAACACTCCCAGATGTTTTCAAACTCACAAGTCTCCAGTGTAACACGTTCCAAGGCTGGCAACGACATAAAAAGCCTCACCTGTAGATGACCAAGTCATTCTATGGCTCAAGGAGGTCATGCCTATCTTTGATCGGGTGCGCTTCCTCCACGCGGTGTAGTGTTGCACTGGCCTACGGTGTCAACCCTTGGTTTCGTACTCGTGGCGCCAGCATGACCCGGGTCATGTCCCCAGAGCCAACTCCCCTAACCAATCCCAATGCTGCTTTTATATTGTTAAGTAGCATGAAAGCAGCACCAGGATTGGCTAGAGTGAGCTGGCTCAACACTTGTACTGGCGCTAAAGGTTTGTGCTGTCTATCCACCTGACTGTTTAACGCACCTGGGTTGAAGTTTATACTGCAAATATCAGGCTGGCCATCGCAAGACAGCCGGCTAAAGTGACGTGCAGTTTAAATTGGAGTAGCCAGGCATCCTTCCTCCCTGCTCCCAGTCTGCACTGCAGCAATGGCCCTGCCCCACAATGCCCTCACGACGGCTCGCAGAGCAAAAATTGAAATGGTAATAAAGTCACTTTATTTCCATTTTATTTTTCACTTTTGCTGTGCCCAAATGGAGAACCCGCCGCTGCTTAACCATCCGGAAGCTTGGCACAAGCATTCAAGCCTAACTTAGATGCAATGTGTATAATATTTATGCAGCACTTCAAACTGTAATAAAGTAAAAACACAACACTCAAAAAATCCCAACCCAATTTAGGAAAATTTAGTAAGATGTTATCAATTATTTGAGACTATAAAGACAAAAATTCAATCCGTAGAACCAGATATATGCTATTTTAGAGATTTCCAGTAACTATAGCACCTAAAAGCACAAAGCGCCTCTCATGGTTATCTGGTCATGCGATACCGAGTGAAAGTCACACGTTCAGGCCAGCTGAGGTATACAGAGACCAGGGTAGTCCTACTGGAGGAGTTACCTTTAAAAGTCCAACACGAAGAGTGCCGTTTACGATGGAGCTGGCCGCAAGAAGCAGGGAGAGAGTCACAGTTGGTCGTCAATGTAGTGCAAAGTGAAGGCTGGACATCGCAGACAGTTGTCGCTGTCGGTGGTCGTTGCTGGAGCTTTCCGTTGGTTGTCACCGCAAGTTGTCAATGCTGTATCCAGAAGTACAGCTCTCGCATTGCCGGGAGTCGCTGGCAATCGCTGTGGCATGAAGATTTGGGTTCAGCTGAGCTTCGTGTTGGCAGGTGGCATAGGCAGCAAGATCTTGCCGCAAGCAGTTCCATTCGTGGTCACAAAGTGCCTGAAATTTCAGGATTTCTCCTTTTCTTTCGAGAGGAGCACAACTGATATCACACCAAGGGTCCAGGACCTGAGGGGCATCTCAAGGGGGTCGGAACTCACTTCAGCAGAGGCCAGCAGGGGCTCAGGCAGGTCCAGTTGCTGGGCCAGTTGCAGGTCCAGGCAGCAGGTCAGCTGGGCAGTTGCAGTGAGCCTCTCGAACTTGTTATGTACCTGCAAATCACAACAGGCGGTTAGTCAGCTGACCCTTGGATTCACTTCAGCCTTGGATGAAGGGTGAAAGACTAGTCTTCCTTCTCAGCAAGCAGGGCTGCAGAGTAATAAGGCTGCAGAGTGGTAGGGCTGCAGAGTGGTAGGGCTGCAGAGTGGCAGGGCTGCAGAGTGGCAGGGCTGCAGAGTGGTAGGGCTGCAGAGTGGTAGGGCTGCAGAGTGGTAGGGCTGCAGAGTGGTAGGGCTGCAGAGTGGTAGGGCTGCAGAGTGGCAGGGCTGCAGAGTGGCAGGGCTGCAGAGTGGCAGGGCTGCAGAGTGGCAGGGCTGCAGAGTGGTAGGGCTGCAGAGTGGTAGGGCTGCAGAGTGGCAGGGCTGCAGAGTGGCAGGGCTGCAGAGTGGCAGGGCTGCAGAGTGGTAGGGCTGCAGAGTGGCAGGGCTGCAGAGTGGCAGGGCTGCAGAGTGGCAGGGCTGCAGAGTGGTAGGGCTGCAGAGTGGTAGGGCTGCAGAGTGGTAGGGCTGCAGAGTGGTAGGGCTGCAGCGTGGTAGGGCTGCAGAGTGGTAGGGCTGCAGAGTGGCAGGGCTGCAGAGTGGCAGGGCTGCAGAGTGGTAGTCTTTCTTGCAGCAAAGCAGCACAGCAGTCCTTCTTCTGTAGTATGAACAGGTCCCAAAGAGTACCGAAGAGGTGGGTCTGAGGGTTCACCTTTTATACATGGTGCCTACTTTGGAGTAGGAGAGGGTTCTGGAAGGTCCTGCCATCAGAAGTCTTTGGAATTTCCTGTCTCTCTGCCCTGGCCCCACCCTGTCTGGGGTCAGAAAAGACTTGTGCCAAAACCCTTTGTGAGTGTGCTGGCCAGAGCCTCGTGTGATGTGCATGAGCAGTAGGTGATGGCTCTTCTTCCTCATCAAGTCAGAGATTGCCCATCCTGCCAGCTATTATTCTCCTTTGTCTCACTGTCTCGGCGCAATACACAAAGACCAACTGCCGTCTAGACCTAGTCATGTGACGCAGGATACAGGGTGCAGGCATCAAATGGTTGGGTCCAGAAAATGCCAACTTTCCAAAAGTTTTATTAATTGCAGCATGTTTATTTGCCATTTCTTCACTTTTTATGCACATTTTTGCACGATGCATCTTTCAATATGGCTACCTTAGTTTGTTCACGTAGTCCTCTTTTCACTCTGCTGATTCTTACTTAGACGCGCATGCTTCACACAACGCCACACTCCTCCCTTCTGTGAGAGTCGACACTGTGGGTGAAGAATCGCTCGTTTCATGGCGATGGGTAAGCGGGAGACGGCTTTCTTTTAGTGTATTGCTGACCAATCAGTGCCTATGGCGTTAAACTTACTTATTTACTTACTTGATGGCGCGGTTTTCGTATTTTGCAGTACACCGTCTGTTCTTGGGCCACCGTCGTACTTAGCATCAATCTACGTGGTAAGATGCAAATACAACACATGGTGATGGTCATCTTATGTAAATACTGCGTTTCCGCTCACTTCATTTCATTTTATTTATCGTTCAGGTTCCCCAACCTTGTTAGACGTCTGTTTGGTATTCATCCGAAATCGTGTTTATGACCGTTTCTCGGTACGATATTACATTTCAGACCTTTTGCAGTTTATCAAGCACGGTGTGGGGAGAGGGTTGTTTATCTACCAGAACTCGTGTTGTTTTTTCACCAGCACTCGTGGTGTGTGGAATCATTTTGTTTCACAGTTGATTTTTGATTCACTGAAACTTTATTGTTTTTCCTTTCTCTATTTTCGTTTCATGTTCCGTTTCCTTCATCATCACGTACTGTTGGCAAGTCGTGAGTCCTGTCCACATATGGGCCTGAATGTAAATTTCTATGTATATATATGTTGTTATGACAAACATGTAGACTGTTGTCGTTTATGTTTCAAAGATTCCCCTGACGAAGGGCTTTGCTTTATCAGCCCGAAATGCATTGGGAAACTCAGAAATTGAGACGTTTGTTTTGATCATCTGTCAAATGCAGTGCGTTGCTGCATCAATCATGAACTTTGATCTTCCTTGACAGTAAAGAAGAACTGTTATACAATCGACATATGATTTCGTTTGGACTCTGTTTGATTCATTGATACATTTTTGGATTCACAAATTTGTAATGTGTTTCATGTGATACATTTGATTTAATATTTCAGAAATTTGAAAGATTTACACTGGATAGTGTTTCCTCGTAGTGCACTAGGCATTCCCAGACACACCTCTGGGCTTTTGTTGAACTTTCCAAAAGTGGCATTTTCAGAATTGTGGCTTAAAATATGACTTTACCATTGGAGAGGGTTTTAAATTACAAATCTTTAGACACAAAATTTATTATTCCTACCTATTCCCAGTTGAAGATTATTGCTTATTAAATGTAATAAGTTAACTCCATGTTATCTTACAAGAGAGGTAGGCATTGTAGTACTGAAAAACGAATGTAAGAGATTTTCACTACCAGGACATGTAAAAGTTAAAAGTACATGTCCAACTTTTTAAATTCACTGCACCTTGCCCTCCGGGTTGTGTAGGGCCTACCCTAGGGGTGACTTATATGTATTAAAAAGGAAGGGTTAGACCTGGCAAAAAGTTTATTTTTCCACGTCGAAAACTGTGCACACAGGTTGCAATGACAGGCCTGAGACATGTTTAAAAGGGCTGCATAATTGGGTTGCACAATCAGTGCTGTAGGCCCACTACTAGCATTTAATTTACAGGACTTGGGTACATACATTATCACTTTACTATTACTTACAAGTAAATTAAATGTGCCTATTGGGTGTAAGCCAATTTCCCCATGTTTAAAGGTGAGAGCACATGCACTTTAGCACTGGTTAGCAGTGGTAAAGTGCCGAGAGGCCTAAGGCCAACAAAAACGAGATCAGCAAAAATGGAGGACTAAGGCAAAAAGTTTGGGAAAAGACCACCATCAGGCTGACAGGTCTAACAGCGCTGTTTAGAGTGCAGAAGCAAACTCACACCTGCTCTCTGAAGAGTAGATTACTGAATGGTTTAGCGGCTATCTGAAGCCAGCAGCCTGCCTTTCACTGCAGATGGTAACCTGGCCTGACTTTAAAAGGGGACAGAGATCCCCTTGCAGGTAGATGACTGCACCTGTCTGCGGGAGGGGGTTTCTGGAGGTTGCTCTGGGGACCATAAACTCATCCAGGGGTGCCCTCAGGAGCGCACTGTGTGCCACCACTATATGGTGCAAAACAGAGTGCCTGCCAGCAGCTCCTTTGCCTCTGCGTCCATGACTGCAGTACAGCACGGGTGCAACAGCAAAGTGTTCCCATATTTCCATGTGTCCAGGCACCCACACAAATGAGGGAACACCCTTTTGTGACTGTGCAAAATGTGCACTTTCGAGATCGATGTGACTGAGGGTGCCACACAAGCCTCTGGCATCCTCTATAATACCAAATTGGCCCTGGAGTGGAAGAAGGGGGCACAGACGGAAATTGTGTCCCTGGGGTACTTTCAATAATGCTGGCCCTCTAACAAGGATACAGTGTACTTAGCCGATGTTAATGGACTCCCAAGCCTTCTTCTTAACTCTTTTTATCTAGGAGTCACTCCTTAGCTCAATGGAGATGATGTGAAGGATGAATCGAGATATGGTACTATATTATTACTGTTGCAATAAGAATGGGAATCCCCAGTCACAGGAGGTACGTATTTTGTAATAAAAGACAACGCTTTAATAAAACTGCAAAAAAAATAATTCTACCTTAAAAATAGAGCCATACTTATGAAAGTTAATCCTTAAAATAGCACAAATAATACATGGAAATACAGCTGCAGGAATCGTACTACCCACTGAGTATAGTGATCAGACACGTTAATCCACTCCGCTGTTGATGCATCCAGCTGTGTCTCGTGTCGTGCATGATGACCCCTTAGTTTCCTTGGAGATACCGACCGTGTGATGTCATAGAGACCTGGCGCAGCCAACGTTCGCTCGTGTCAGCTGAGAGGAAGACCGAAGACATTGAGTTGTGCGCCACCAGCTCTGTGTATTCAGGCAGCGCAGCTCACAAGGAGTGAAGGGAGCTGTGGCCTTCAGCCTGGGGCAAAGCTTTCAGCGTTTTGTTTGGGGGCCAGGACTCCAACGAGTGGCGGCTGCAGACCGGGCTGCAGAGTCGCTATTGTCCCAGGGTTGCTGCACTTCAGCCATCGCTGCTGCGAGAGCTAGTTCACTGGGGAGACATTACCCTGACAGGAAGTGCTCGTCCTGTGAACTCTGAGGTGCGTGTGAAACAAAGACCGACTGAAACTCTCGGTGCTATGCACGGTGCGGCCACCGGTGGGCCTTTATGTAAATCCGCGTGGTCTCTAACAGCGCATCAATTGTGCAAGGCGGGACTGGAAGGTGGTTTGTTACACCTGGAAAATAAACATCGAGGTCGAGGTATTTTGTGTTATGTTGTTTAACAAACAGCGGGGTTTCTGTGGCGCTATCCAGGCTCCGGTAATTTTGAATAGGGTCGGTGTGCGACCAAATAGTGCATTTAGGCCCACGTGCATCAAAGCACAAGCATTGGCATAGCCAATAGGTCTCGCCTTTGGGACCTTATAAGTGTTTAGCCATGCAACAGTTGATGCTGTTGTATCAATGATATTGTGCTGCATAACTAAATACTTATAAGGTCCCAAAGCAGAGACCTATTGGCTATGCCAATGCTTGTTCCTGTAGAATTCTCCTGCAAAAACATTTTCCTGCACAAACCTGTTTCAGGAAATTTCACCAGATGAAAAGGTTTCTAATGGTGAAAATAGCTGTACCTTTGTGAAGTTTGTCACGATAAATATATCAATGAAGAGTTTTATATATTGTGCAAATATTCAAAAGGGTGTCCGGGAGATGTCACAATCATAAGAAAAGAGAAAAACAGAGCAAGGTGACAGAAAGGTCATTGAGGAAATACATGGAGTTTGCGGACTTTCTTAACAAGGCAGAGAGAGAGAAGGCAGGAAAGAGAGAGAGAAGGACTGAGGCAGGGAAGGGACAGCTAGGAAAGGGGGCTGCGACAGCCAAAAGTGGGTAGGAGTAGAAAGAGAGGAGGCTGAAGTAGTGGAAGGAGAAGAGGCCTGAGGCAGAGAAAGGAGGGAGGAGAGAGAAGGACAGAGGCAGGGAAGAAAGAGAGAAGGGATGAAACAGTAAAAAAAAACACATCACAATGGTAGGGGTGAACACAAAATACCCACAATATCTACAAATGAAGATGGTCAGTATTGGAATAAGGTGAGGTCGGGACTGATGGTGCAGCAGAGGACACGCCTGCAACCATAAAGTGTCTACAGGGGGAATTGAGAAAGCAATCCCCAATATAAAACATCACACGTGTTTGGAGCATGCAGCAATGTTGTACAGACAGTTTATCACACATCATATGTGGTAAAAAAAAAAAAGTTATAAAATGTATTCACAAAACTAAAATGTACAGTATACCACGGGAATGTATGTATGAATCCCATATATGAAAATACAGCCCCTCCCCCTTTCCTAAGCAGCTTCTTGAGAGGAGGTCTTGTAAACGCAGAAGCCATGCGCTCCGAGGGCTGCTCGCCTGGCTCTTGGCGCTGGACAGCTTCAGTTCAGCCTCAGAGGAGCGGCAGGGTAGAAAGCGGTCTCGGGAAGGATTCTTTGGCGCGCGCGTGCGTGTGTGAAAACAGATGAGGTGAGAGTAGAGAAAAATTACTAGTAAAATAGAGGAGTGAATGGTATAATGGGAAGAAGAGCGTAGATATACAGTGGAGAGTGGAAAGAGGTTGAAAAATAGAAAGTGAGATACAAATGTAGAGCGAGGAGGAGAAAGTGAGGATATACAAGAATGGATGTAAGATCGAGTCAGTGACTCAGTGAGCTAATGCATATTACTCCAGGGATCTGTTTGACCTCATGTTCATAAATTCAAATCCCAGCGGGTCCACTTAGCCTGTCATCCTTCCCAGGTTCATAAAATGAGTACCATTTAGTAGCAATAAACATGTTATTCTAGCGCCAATAGATCCAAGGCTTGGGTGAACCTGCTCTTTAACAACAGGTGTTATGTTATATTCAATCTACTTGGGGAATTGTAAGAAAGGTAAGAGGACTACAGGGGGATGTGGGAGAGAGTCAAAGGTGTAAAGCGGCTCGATGAAGATGGATAGTGCCATAAATGGTGGCTGGCGGAGAACGGAAGGCGGAAAATAGCGGGAAACATATGGAGAAGAAGATAGGTGAGTGGTCGATAGCAAACTATTTAAAACTGCTAGATACAGACGGATACCGGGCTATGTGGGAGAGCGTAAAGTAGCAATATATAGATGAAATAGGGTATATAGGGGAGAGAGCTAACGACAGAAAATAGCTATCTACAGATGGATAGCAAGATGAAGGATTGAGTGAAGAGAGCAGGTGTAAAGCAGCTCGATGGAGATGGATAATGAAATGCGGCGCAGAGTAAAAGGTGTAAAGAAGCTAGATACAGGTGGATGGAAACGTACAGGAGAGAGCAAAAGGAGCAAAGCAGCTACATAAATATGAAGACCAAGATACTGGGTAAAATAGGGCACATCGAAACGCTAAGAGAAGGAAAGAGAGGTAAAAGGTACTAGGCTGATGAATTAGAAAAAAAAGAGTAGAAGGGTGCTGCGGACCAGAATGGAGAGGTACAGGTGGGAATGGGGAGGTGAAACATAAAAAGTGACGAAATACAGTGGAAGCTACAGGACGGTAGAGTAGACATATGAATGGAAGAAGGTAAGGAAAAAAGAAGAATAGGGAAGAGTTAGCTTTATATAGCGCAAACTTGACCCGAATCCAATCAGGTATCAGAGCGCTTTACATAGAACCAGTTACCTAACCCGAGGACACACATTATGTTTTTTAGTTAGGCACGTGGAGATTAAGTGATTTGCCCAAAATCACAGGAGGTTTAGCGTCGTTACCGAGACTCGAACCCAGCTCCCCCAGGTCCGAGGTCGAGCGCCCTAGCCGTTAGGCCAACTCCTCTGGAAAGTAAAGCACTACAGGGGACAGAAAGGTGCTCATGGATGCAGGAAAAAAGGGAGAGGGGACTAGGGAATTATAGCCATCAATAGCAAATGAGAGGCGGAGGGAAAGTGGAGAGGTAGAAAGGGAGTGGGGAGAGCGAACGGTAGCGTGATACAGAGAACAAGAAACAGGAGGAGCAGCTAGAGTTATTCGAGGAGTTATGCAGTGCTGGGGGAATGATGAGATTGGAACATGACTATAGCAAGGGAGGTGCAGGACCACTGCAGCTCAATGTCGGCCTTTTTTCACTAGCTAGCCATTGGGATGGGTCTTGTTTCCTTTCACTTTTACTTCACTTATTTATGCCAAAGTCGGCAGCTCTTTCGGTAAGGCCACAACAACCTCTCCAGAATAGTTCAATGAAGGGATGAGGTGGCAACTTAAATGGCAGAAATGTTTCGCAAAGAGACCACTGGCTTATTTTGGATGTTTGTAAATGGCGTTACATAAATCTCAAAGCATTGTTAACACACTAGGTTGTCTTAACTAGATCTGAACGCCAGGCGGCGCTATGCTTCCTGCTCCTGAGCTGGCTGAAGCTGATGACGAGCGGCTGCCTCTGCCAGGCCCGGTCTGACACGGCTCTGTATTTTTGAAGTCATCCCTGAACGTGGGGCTGGCTCTGTGTAACTAATGTGCCTATTAACGAGAAGCCCGAGCCAAGAGGGAGAGCAGATAACAGCGGCGAAGCAGGCATTCAGTTCCACAGCAACTATTACAATGACGGCATCCGCGCTTAGGCTTTGAACATCTTAAGCTAAAGCGCGGGTGCCGCGATTGCTGTAAAAGTAAAGATTTTTTCAATTTCTTTACTTTTAAAGCTATTGCGACACCCGCGCTTTAGCTCAAGATGTTTAAACTCTAAGCGCGGGTTCCATTGATCGCAAGGAAAACAAGCACTGAAAGCGTGCGTCATCGCGTTCGCTCTGAAAGCGAAAGTGATCGCGATGACGCACGAGTTTTCAAAGTGGTGCTGGCGGCTGGCTGCGCGCATGCACCTTCGCGTGAACGCAAGCGCTAGGCCAGCCAGCAGCACTTTCAAAATCCCACTTACAAGATGTCTCTTCAATCCAGCGCATGCGCTGGGCTCAGCGAGACCTAAAAAACCGGTCGCAACCGGTATTTTTGCATTTGGGATGCATCATCTCAAATGCAAAAGTCGCAATTTAAGTAATCTCTAAATTGCGATTACTTAAATTGCCATTGCATTTAAGGAATAGCAAATGAGATTCCTTAAATGCAATGCATTAAAGTAAAAAAACGAGCGATTTCGCTAATAGGGGGCACAAATTACCATGAAGTTGAACTTCATGGTAATTTGCAAAAACTTTGAAAAATGCACTAAAGTGCATTTTTCAAAGTTTTTTACACACACATATGCCCTTGGGCATGTGTGTGTGCAAGATGTACTCATATGCAGATTTCAGGGGTGCAACAGGGTGTCCTTTTGACACCCTTGAAATTGCAGTCTCAATTTGCGATTCTCTAATTGAGAATCGCAAATTGAGAATGTCTTCCTATTCATTCCTATGGGCCTTTAGGTCCATAGGAATGATTGGGGAGGTATTCCTTAATTGCGACTCGCAATTTGCGAGTCGCAATTAAGGAATGTTTAGAAATCGCTATTTTTTAAGCAATTTCTACATGCATAGCCTTTTGTTATTCCTTATTAGCGAATCCTTATTTTTCGCTAATAAGGAATCGCAAATGGCATTGTTGATGCATGTGCCAGTTAGTTGTTTTGAGGCGCTGGGTCCAAGCACTTACAGAAGTATAATTATGGTACTGTTGATTTGTAGTCAGTCTGGAAATAGAAAAAATACCTCGCGATCGCGAACCCACACATTAGGGTATGGAGTCGCCACCGAAACAGGATGGAGTCATCAGGGTGAGCTGATCAGTGACAGCCTGCGTGGGAATCTCTAGTGCAAAACAAAGGGACAAGGTGGGAAAATAGCGCTTGTTCCGCTATTCTGTTTTATATTTTACATACAAATAGGGGCATATGTACAAGCCCCTATCGCCACCACAACGACACTTTTTACGGCGTTGTGGTGGTGATACTTTGCGCCATGGGGGCGTACTAAGGGTGGTGCATAGACGTTCCCATGCAACCACCCAAGGTTTCTCACGCTAAACCCAATTTACTGATTACAGTAGATTGGGTTTAGCCTGAGAAAACTGCCCCCTTTTAAACTAGGCACAAGGAAGGAGAAATGCTTTCATTTCTCCTTACATTTCTCTCCATACCTCACCCCCCCCCCGAATTAAATCTAGTCTTTTCAAACTGTGTTGCAACGTAGTGAGGAAGACCAGGGTCAGCCCAGAATCCCAGTTCCTGCTCTAGAAGAGATGCAGGATGGGAACATGGCTTGACTCTCCTCTATTCCAGCAGTTTTTGTAAAGCAGCTGCAAATGGTTACGTTTTGTGTTTGTGCTCTTTATTTTGGGGATTTGTTTGCATGCATGCATCTTGTGCTTATACAATAATCCACTGTCTGCAGGTGTCAGATTTGTTGGGGTTACCTGGGATGTATCATGTATGTGTGTGTCATGGCAAATTGTGTTTGGGTTTCTAAGTCTGCTTGTTCTGAATGTGTGTACTTGGATGGGGATGTCTGGGTACTTAGTTTATACCTTATGCATTTTAGGAATAGAGGCTGGTAAATGAGATTGAAATATAGTCAATTCACACCCAATATGGCAATATTTTTTGTAAACTTTATTTAGGACATAATATTTCAGTCAGTTGACATTTTTGCTAATGATTCTGACACAAACCAAAGATGCCCACAAGCAGGTTGTAGGGTAGTCAGCCGAAAACCATGATGGTTGTGCTGCTTCTGCGGATATGTAAACTTGTAGGCCGGTTGCAACATATGTAGATCCTAGGGCTTTACTGATTGTTGTGGTGCGACTGCAGGTAGGTGTATGCCATGAGTGGCTTCAGAGTAAATAATCCGTAAGAAATTACAGATTATAGTAGTGTGGCTGAGTCAGACGGCAGAGCAGCAAGATCCTGAGCCCTTACATACAGGTGTGATGTGGCTACAGCTGGGTAGACTGTGAGACTTTAACGATTGTTGGAGTGTAACTGTGGATAGATAGGTTAGTAGACCGACTGCAGAGTAGGGAAAATCTGAGCCTTATCTTGCTCTTGTGCGATTTTCTGCAGTGAAGGAGGAACCACAAATAGACTGCAAGATTGTTAGGTCCTGAGCTTCTGGTTACTTTAGTGGTCTTGCTGCAGGTAAGAGAGATCTGTAGATTGGCTGCAGGGGAGAGTGGCCACTGCACTGACCTCTAGTTATCTGCTTCTTGAGTGTGAGAGTTACAGAGAGGAAGAGATGGAAAGAGAATGCGAGGCGTCTTATTGTGCTGGGGTTTTGTATTCTGGCTTTCGTGTACTAGTTGTTCTGTGTGGGAATTTGTTATGTTGAAGCTGCACAAAGTCAGTTCCCAGGCCAATTCCAGGGTAATTAAACAACATAACAAGTTTTTCCATAGGTGGGAATTGCTGTAATTTCGCCTTGGCATGTATGACTATTGTGTGATTACCTTCAGTCGCTTACATATGCAAGTCTTGTGTGTTTTGCTTTATACTGCTTGTGCCTGTTCTGTAGTTATCAGAGGTATTTAGTGTTATCTTGGTTGCTGGCTTTCTTTTGTGACTATCACTAATTTGTATTGCTTCAATGTCTTGTGTTTTACTGTAGGGAGGCAGTAGAACAACATTTCGCTTTAAGTCATGTTAATTTTATGTGTTTCCGATTTGCCGTCTTTTCCTAAGAATATTGGTTTTACAATTAGAAAACCAACCACCTTTACCCCTAGTTGCCCGCATACTTGACAAAGAAGAGCCACGCCCCAGTCTAAACGAACATGGGTTTATGTACAGTTACAGGAATCATAACACGCACATGGGATTTAGGCCCCACCAGGAGCTTTGATGTCTGTCGCTCAGCCCATGGTCTCTGTGTCATCCACCAATTGTGGAAGCGAGGCTGGCCCAGCACTCTATGGCATCACAGTCAGGAATACCCTATACCCCGTAAGACGGACAAGACATAGGATTGAGAGAGTATCAAGGGACACGGCAGGATGCAGCACTTCTGCCTCCCTTCAAAGCTAAACAAAGTGCAGCAACACAGGAAAACAATGTATGACATGACACACAGCACTGGATGCAACCCTTGTCTTGCTGGCAACCCTTGCATGTCGCCGAATCTCCTTTTGAATTCTCTTTCTCCTTTCAAAGGCACTATTCTGCTGTGGCTTGCCTGATCCCGATATGTTCCCTCGATGGTATGGCCATTACCACAGTGGAAGGGATTGGAAGTACCAAGACCAGACTCCATCCAGTTCAGGTAAGAGCAGAAAGCACTATCCGAAGCACTCAGAGCTTCCATTGGGCAGTAGACACGCCTGGTCAGCGCTCAGGAGGGACTGGGACAGAGGGGACAAGGGTAACTGGGGGCTTTAGAGCATCACCATCCTCACAGTACATGAAGCCGTTGAATGCTGGCTTGCTTTTTACACTTTGGACTTGTGTTTTTCCTAATATTACGTCTAGACAATAAAAAAACTGGAAAATTGCTTATAGCTTCCATAGGAAAAAAGTTCTTGATCCAGGAGTTGAGACATCACTAACATACTAGAACACCTCCTCTTTGCTTGGTTTGCAGAACTGAAACGAATGCATTAAAAAAATAAACATAAAAACATTCTTCTGTAACTATACACCCCTTTACCATTTTTAACGTTTTTGTACTCCAGCATTTAGAATGGAACCTTGATAAAGGCGTGGCAACGGAGAAATGCTTAAGAAATCAGGGAGATAGGATTCATGCTGTTACAAACTTATATAAACCATGCTGAGGTCCCACAAAGAGAACAAATCCACCTACCAGATAGCCTGGGAATGGGAAATAGGCGTCGAACGAGATGAGGACCCATGGGGAGACATTTGCATCAGAAGCATGAACCTTGCCAGACATGCAAAGGAGAGAGAAGCCTTATATACAATCCTAGATCGATGGCACCGAACACCTGCAACACTACACTTCATAGACCCAGCCAGACCGCATAAATGCTGGAGAGGATGTAACGACGTCCATTTTGTGCATATAGTTAGGTCCTGCCCCAAAGTAGAAGATTTCTAGAGGAATATTTTAGGTGCAAATAAAGAGGTCACAGGGAGTCAGATTGAGCGATGCCTCGAGATAATTCTACTAGGCAGGCCATCAGAAGGGATCTAACCACTATACTCTTTCTATATACTATACATTTATAGTAGGACTATAGGGGAAAGTCAATGGCCCCAACCCTGGAAACCTGGTTTGTGAGGATACGCTCTCTATTAGGCAATGAAAAATGAGTGCATGAAATAGAAAAGAAAGAAAACATTTACGAAAGTCAGGGGTCCCCAAGTGACTTATTTAACAAAGTATTTCTTAATAAATATAAAATTACACCAACTGGAAAGAAAACATTTGTTTCCTGTTAGAATAAGAGAATAGTCGACTGCAGAATACTTTAGCCATTCCCACAACAACTGTAACACTTTATTAACATTTCAGAAAGATGTGTAGATCAGCTTTCGCGGTATCTTTGAGCCTCATTTAAAGATTAACTGGCTACACTCCATTCCACCAGTGCGGCGGCGGATGTATACCGCTGCCCTGATGCAGTGAAGCCTTCCATACTTCAAGATCTTGTCAACATTTATGGAAGAAACACACACTTATTATTTTGACGTAAAACCATGATTTCAGTATCTCCAGTGTAAAAAACACAAACATTATGTTTCTGCGCACATTGAGGGGGAGAACAAAAGAGGAAGATTCCATGAACCTAGACTACATTTAATGGGTATTAAATCCAGAACATCCAAAGCACGAATCTGCCACTGACTAGCCACTTCTCAAGGCAGCCTCCTAAAAGGACTATGAAGAGCAAATAAGCACTGATTTTAATAGCGGTTATTACTGCCCTTGAAAATGTGGCATGTTAATGTCAGCTTACCTCTTTACCACAGTGCTTTTCAAAAGCACTCTATTGACTAGAAACTGTCTGATTTGCAAAAAGGCTATCCTTCCTCTGTCTTATATTTTCCTCTCTCCAATAACCCATGTTCAGTCATGTACTAAGGATAGGCTAAAGGGCAACATATAGGATATCCCCAGGATGAATTGTATCTAGACAGGAAGGAGGACGTAGAATCAATGGCTTTCTTGTAATGCAAGTTCTGTTATCACTCACACTACAGTACAGTGTCTAGCATGTCCAACTCTTTGCATTCCACAAAGCACCTCCTTACTTCCATCCCACCCAGGCATCCTACAAAGCCATCTACAGGGCAGTGGAGGAATTGTTTTTGACTAATTTCTCAAGCTGTGTCTGCTGAAATGGCTTATTGTTTGTGTTCTACAGGAAAGGATTGCAAAATCCCACGGATCCCAGTGTGGCTTCTGTACCCCCGGCATGGTGATGTCCATGTACACTTTGCTGCGAAATCATCCGGATCCAACTATGGAGCAGATCTTGGAAGCCCTGGGAGGTATGTGATCATTACCTTGGCTCCAGTCGGCCAGTTATGGAGTGTTTCACTTGCACAAATGTTATACCTAAACATTAATTGCAGGAGAGGGATGGACTAATGAAAGGGCAGGGCACAGCTAAAGGTATCCTGTGAAATATTTGATTAGAACATTTCTCTAACCAATCACAGTCTTCCTCAACAAGTGACTGACCAAATGTGTTTATTAGGCACAATTCTAAAATGAATATCCTCTAGGCACCCCATGTTCCTCAGGCATGGCTAAAGTTTGGATAACTATCTCTGGTCAGCATCAAAACCCCAGCATCCATAGGTAAGCAGGAATTAAACTTAAATATCCATATGTGGACAGGGAGAAGTTTGTAATAAACTTACTTAGGCAGGCCAAAAGCTCTAGAAGATCTAATGATCATTTATAGCCAGAGGCGTAGCTTCAGGGGGGTGTTTGGGGTGTTACACCCCTCTAAGAAATGCATTATTTAAGAGATAGTTGGGTACAGGAGCCTTCAGTCGGGCATCCTAAGGTGTCTGTTGGATTTTAACTGGGATTTTTAAATACTCACTCAGACAAAAACATACACACACGCACACTCACACACATACACACATATCTCTGTTTTAAAGGTCTGAAAACTGCGTTTTAGATACCCCTCAGAATCAGCACTCCTTTTCCTTTCCACTAGCCCTAAAGCCCCCTTATGTGTTGCTTGCCATATAATAATTAATATGATATGCCAGCATGATTGTTGGAAATTCTGAAGCTCACTTCATCCGCACCGCCCCCAGTCTGACTGTCCTAGCTATGCCCCTGTTTATAGCCAGGACTAATCAGCAGGCAGGCGTGAAGTTCCACTAGCCAATCACAGGCAGGATTGAAGCCCTACTAACCTTGTGCCGGCGGGATGGAAGCTCTACTAACCAACCAGAGGGAGGATATAAACTCTACTAACTGACCACAGGCAAGACAGAAGCTCTTTTCCAACCAGAGACAGGATTTAAACTCTACTAACTGACCACAGGCAGGGTTGAAGCTCCACTAACCAACTGCAGACAGGATAGAATCTCTGCTATTCGACCGGAGGTAGGATAGAAACTCTGCTCACTGACCACAAGCAGGACAGCGGCTCTACTTCCCAACCAGAGGCAGGACGGTCTACTAAGTAACTGCAGGGATGGATAGAAGCCCTACTAACTGACGGCAAGCATTATCGAAGCTAAAATGATCATTTGCAATAACCATCTGCAACTAGAGGTAAAACTCTCAACAGCGATCCACAAGTAGGACTGAAGCTCTACTGAAAAACTGCAGGCGGGAATATGGTGTCAAATCTGTAGGCGAGGCAGATAATAGTTCTACTAGCAACATGTGTGGTGCAAGTGAACATCCAATCCCATTTGAGGGTATGGACTAAAATTGAAATAACTATCAATCAGGAGGGCAACTTATCTAAATTAATGTATGTGGGCTTAGCTCAAGACCTAGTGACCATCACTGAGCAGATTAAATACCATATGTGGACAAAGATACGTTCACAATGACCATCTATATGCATGATTGCATATTTACATTTAATTTTAAATTTGTTTAAATGCCAGTTACGAGCAATCAAATCAAACACCAGTTCGTGGCATACTCTTTATGACAGAGAGATGAAATATAATGGATAACATCACACATAGACTAAACATTTGTGCTTCCTATACTAATTTAATTTTGCATGTCTGATCATTTATTATAGACACTATAAACAACTGAAGGTTGATATCCTATGGATTACGAAAGAAAATAATAAATGGCTGTTCCAAATCAGGCATAAAGTCTGGCTCTCAACCAGCCAAGTAGGCATGATGAAACCTGATCCATTCATCCTTGTATCTGCAATGAGGGGCAATTGTATCTGCCTATGATTCGTCTGGCTCATTAGTTTGGGAAAGAGCTCTAAACCCTTACATCATGCCTGGGCTGGCCATCCACACCAATGAAGGGACACCTGTTTTCTAGATAGAAGTATGGCATGCCACATGAATTTCATATTACATCTTTTGGGCCGTCAACATACTCCAAGTTGACACCCCTAAAGGAGCATCTCTGTTCTGTGGCACAGAAATCTACCCATGGTATCTATCACTTCAGCCCAAAATCCAAACGCAGCATCAAATCACCTAGCTAAATAAAAGTACCCACCTGGGTGCGGCATCTGCTCTAACAATTGGAAACACAAATAAAAAATGTATGATTGCTAGCAGGAGTATAAAGTAGTCCATACAGCTATTTATAATACAGTAGGTACAAACTTTGATTTACTGAGATATTGTGAGAGAGGGAGCAGGTGAATCGCCATTGTTCGTCAATCATGTGAGTGCACAAGTCACAATCACAGCGTCCCAGGCAGGACAGTCCAACCCCTCAGAATCACTGTGCGTCAAAACATTTAGACCATCTTCCATGTGTCTGCTCCATCTCCAAAAAATTGAGTGACAAGAGGTGCTGGGATGATGCCTGGTGTGTCAGAAAACGTGTTTTTGCAACAGGTCTAGAATGCTGCAGCAGCGTCTTGGATTTTCTCACAATTTATCATGTTCTTTTCTGGACTTAAGAAGAGGCTGTCAGTGATAAAATAGCCACCTTTTGTGACTTCAGCTTTGACTGGGCGCTAGTACAAATGGAAGCTACCTCGATCCCTAGATCTGTGGAGAAATATTGTGGAAACTGGGTTGCACTTATGACCCCCACCCATGCCCTCTATGTAGCATTAATGAGACTGTCCTTGCCCGCAAGGGCCGGTTTCCCCCCCAAGGGAGGTCTGTATCCAGCAAACCAGATCTTACACGAGCCTGATGGATCTGGATGTAAAGAGGAAGACCAAGCTGAACCTCCTAGTGGCAAATTGATCCTGAGTGACTAATAAGTACAGCTCCTTTTCTAGACCTGCAAATCTTTGCTGGGAACATGATCTATGATCATGTCTATGTGAATCTGAACATGGCGCCCTCCTCACAGGCCAGCCTAGATAGATAGCCTTGAATCCTGTGGAAGAACCCTTTAGTGAGGACAACTGATAGAACTTAGGGACCATTTTCACGTTAGAGAACCTGCATGCCAATGTTATAGGGAACTGCATCTACCTTCCTATCTTTGCCTTGATCTCCAACTTCAAAGGCAAATAACCCTCCAACAGAGAGTGAGTGTTCCTGCTATTCCTCACTTTGATCACTATCCTATGTCCTCTGGGTAGCACTGGAATAGGACTGATTTGTTAGATGAAGTACCCTTGCCAGTGAAAAAAAGTTTGATTTCGGTCAGTTAACTCCGAGCCCAGATTTTCTCCTAAAATCAGAAATGTGTTTTACTTCAGGCACAGATTTTTTTTCCGGGTGCCAAACAAACCATTGTTGTTGAACAGAACAAAGAGAAGGATATCCAAATTAAAGAAGCTACGAAGGAGGCCCAGGAAGTACGATCAAATCAAGAGACTGGTTTGTAAGCTGTGAGAGAGCAGATGGACAATTCATTTTTGATGGTAAAAATTGAGTCTTGCTAAGTTCATAAAATATATATTTAAAACATGCAACTGCCTTTATTAATGTGCTACAGCAATGATTTGCCACCTAGCGTATCAGGTATCCCCTCCCCCAGCACCCAATGCATTTCAAGGAGGCCAGTTAGATCACAAATGTCACTGATAATTCCTAACAACGTAGATTCACCGAACCATCAGTACCATAAATGTCTTCCACAACGTGCTACCTGCAGATTCTTATGTTCTTCAAAGAACTTAGTATTCTCCTCTAGTTCAGATGTCTTTAATATATACAATAAATCGCCGAAGATGCCTCTTAGAAAATGTCTGGGAGGTCGCTAGATTTAATTTAAGTGACATGTGACCGGAAAATATGTGAAAAATAGGAAATCTGCATATCCCTATCCATTACATACTGACCCTCAACACCAAGGCATGGTCTTAATGGGGCAATGAGACAGCTGTGGAGATATAAGAGTGTTACCACCTTGTGGGGTGTGCCTGTCGCCAGTCTTGCACGGATCTGCAGGTCTTCACTATTAGAAACAGAGTTTCTGACACTTCTATATAGTGGCCTTAGCATGAGAGTACCGCCTGAGTCATGCAAAGTGCCTGCTACGGGAATGATTCAAGTAATACAATATTTCCCTAAAACTACCATTTCCAATTTACCCCTTCCCCCTCTATCATCGGTAACAGCTCAGCTGCTAGTATGAACCTCCAAAAGTAACCACCACTTAAACAGGGCTTGCATGGTCTAGATCTGAATTCATCTGAGACATTTTCCATTCTACAACATCTCTGTTTAAAACTCAATATCAGTAGCGTCTGCAATTAGAGCAAATAAAGCAATCACCGCAACAATGACAGTGTTGATTTTCAAGGTGAAAAATTTCGGAAACATTTAAATTACTGTTGGTATCTTAATAAGTAGAAACTGGAAGTGTCAAAGTCATACCCTTATCTGGGAAAAATAATGTCCAGCAGTCTGAACGACAACAAGCATATGTCCCATAGCACTAGTAAGGCCACTTCTCAAACCAATGGCCCAAAGGCTTTTTATAATGCGGTGGGTCATAGGCAACTCATTCACTTACTCTCTGTTTATAGAGCACACATTCCATCAATCAAGTTAAATACTGATGGAAATTATGTAATTTCAACTCTTTAGAGGCCTTACAGGCACTAAGATTAGAATTTGGGTTAACAGGTGCTTTTGTGCAAGGCCTGCTGGCATTGGGACAATGGGGAGTACCAGCTGTTGAAGGCTGATGTGAACTCCTCTGTAAAGATATTTTATTAAATGAACTAAAAGAAAAGACTACCTTTTATAGGAATTTTATGTATACATTAAAATGTCTTTGAGTTAAAACAGAAAGAGATTTGCAGGTAAAAACTAACCCTGTTCGTAGTTCGCATAGGTGCTCTACCCGTAGCTACACAAAGTGCACTATGCACGCTACGCAAACTGCGTAGTGCGGTAGGTAAATGCTGTTCGCAATGATTGCACAGTGCCGGATGCTTGTCCGCACTGTGCAATCATTGCGAACGGCATCATGCACAGTGCAAGCGATTGTTTTGTGGCGCTCGAGTAGATTTGTACTCGAGCAGCAGCTTTCTTAACGCGGACTGGTAGTTTCTCATCGCAGGCGGTCGCAAGCATACACAACCACTCGCAATGAGAAACCTGACCTCCCCACGTTG
Source organism: Triturus cristatus (assembly GCF_964204655.1). Lineage (NCBI taxonomy): Eukaryota > Metazoa > Chordata > Amphibia > Caudata > Salamandridae > Triturus > Triturus cristatus. Next base: position 824,179,943 of record NC_140584.1, on the reverse strand, counting down.
AGAATCTCGCCGGGAGGTTTATTTTCCACGCTCGCGATCGTCAACTTGATGTTGCCGATCGCGAACGAGGAAAAATTCTCACCGGGATGTTGATTTTGCTTTCTCGCGGTTGCCAACTTGATGTTGAGGACCGCGAGCGAGCAAAAAATGGCCGCTACGCGTTTTTGCACGGTGCTACGTGCGATTCGCGTAGTTGCGCAAACTACGCACACTCCGCGAGCGTAGCGTAGTTTTTTCGCTCAGGCCTAATAAAAATCTATTGTATGCATATTTCAAGTAAACTGAGGTTTTATATAGATACTGAATATTGTGGCAAAAGGTTGACATTCGATCCAATATTTACCTGATGCATCGCAAGAAAACCACAGCAATACCTGACTTGGAACATTGACCATGATATTAGATGGTTTTGGTCGCTATTGTGCACGAATATTCTCCCATTAAAATCATTAACTGCCAATTGGCATGTGAATGGAACCGACAATGATGAACGTATTATACGTTGATTTTTCATTTTTTACTGATATCTGGGACTCAAGTACCTAAAGAACAAGCAACAGAAGCTCTCCCAAATTAAATTAAAAACAAAGTTTTTTTTATAATCCTTTGTGCAAGCCCTTTGTTCTTTTGTAGCAACAAGGCCAGTTCCTATGAACCTCCTGCCACCAAAAAGTGTTCTATCAGAGATCTCTTAGTCCAACAGTCCCAAGGAGTAGTATTTAATCGATTTGAACCATTAGTTGATGCTTTTCCCGAAAATCTATGATTTCTGTACTAACAAAACTCCATTAAAGTGGATCTGGCCATTGAGGCTGCCGAAGAGTGAAAGTGTGCACTATTGTGCGGAGTGTAAGGCGTGAGGAGCGCCTACCAAGCATTCACTGCACTACCCTCCTTAGGTACTTGGCACAACTTACTGCCAGCGCTTTTTAAACTCAGGTCCTCCACTGCCAACCTCCTCAAACCACCCATCTTCAAATACAAAACTAGGGGCGGTAGAACAGTGGCTGTTTTAGGATCCAAGGCTTGGAACATATTACCACTCCATCTGAGATTGCTGAATACAGAGACACTATTCAGGAAGGCCCTGAAGACTTGGGTATTCGTGGCCCCAGACGAGTTGTGTCTCTCTCTTATTTAGGAATTTTAGGGCCCCCCCCTTACCTCCGCTTACTCAGCGCCAGGATGCTCCTTACAAAGTGACAGTCTGCGCTATATAAAAGCAGCCTTACATTTACATTTACTCCATCTGCAGCCCGGCCACGCCACGCCAGCTATTTTTTAAAGCACATAATGTAGCGGCATGCCATGCACTTACTTCTCTCCAAGACTGTGGGGTTTGGGGCTTACAGCTTTCACAAGGGGTCTGGGAGTGACCTAGGTTTTCTGAAGCTGGGTGATTTTTATAATCTTACTAACCTGATAACATGGGAATCGATATTACAGCAAGTTGGCAGCCAACATTGAGCTCCATGGTTATGCTGTAACCAAATACCCAGTTTCCTTAAAAATATTTATATGATGATTAATGAAACAGCAAGAACAATAATGAGGTGGATCAACAATAAGAAATTGTGTTGAATAGGAAACTGGCACAGCTTGCTACGCCAGTGTGCCAATATTAAACTTATTGAGGAGTAGCTTCTAAACATTTTGCAAGAAATTGGCTGCAGGTTTAATATTAAAGAATGGCAACTATAGTGAGATTGGTCACAAAGCCTTGAGAGCTGCAAACTTTAAGAGACCGGCTTTTCTATCTAGATGGTTGGCATACTACATGCCTCATAGACTTCAGTAAAGCTGCTTCCAACCCCCAGGCCCAGGCAGGCGTTGCAGCACCCACAAGGGACCCAAAGTGGGCCAGACGTCAGTCCTGGGCCTCAGGGGGCGCACCGCCACCGTCTCGTCCGACCCCAAGATGGCAGGTCCTGACGATCTCAATCCACGGGCCTCAGTGTTCCAGCTGGTTATCTCACCCCAGGAGGTCTCCAGCACCTGTAAGGTGTGTCAGGCGACAGGCGATGGGCTAGAGCGGGATCTGCCTCCGGCTCAAGGGTCCCGATGCTAAAAGATAAGTATGGGCCAGCTGCAGGAGAGCAGAGACACAGCGAGGCGCATCCTTCGCTTGTGAAAGACTTCTGTTGCTTGGGCCTGGGAATCCCCACTGAAAACCGGGTCTACCTGGGGTTGGTGCACACCCCTTGGAGAGATTGACTTGGGCTCCCCCTCTCCTTTATACCCGATGCAGACTTGGGGCCTCCTGACCTGTCTCACTCTAGGGGCTCTTCTGCCTCTATTTAGTGACCGGCTTGGGCCTGAATCTTATAGAGGGGCACCCTTGACCTAACCAACGGTGTGGGGCCCCTGGAGTGGGGTGGGGGCGATCGGCTGCACTGTCGGACAACGAGTGCTTATCTCCTCCTCCCAGACGCTAGTGGATGATCGGAGTCCGGCCCTTGGGCCCCTGCGGAGGAACCTGCCTCTTCGGGTCCAGATTTACCTGTCAAGGGGACTGGCCTGGGGTCCGCCTCCCACCTCCCCCTCCCATGCAGCCCCATGACTTTGTTGCCGAACTTCACACTGGAGGTACCTACAGCGCACTAGCCTAACAAGTGGCCCGGGCCTGGATCTCGCTGTGGGTTCTTCCACCTACCTTGCTCTCCACTCTGGTCTCTGGGGTGACGCTGAGGCTCATCTTTGGACTACTCCTCTGTGTGCTAGGATATTGTGTTTTTGAAGGGGGTGAACCTGGTGGGGTTGTGCTCCTTCCACCCCTTGGAACCCTGAGGCATCAGACTCATCGTCCCCTTGAGCCCCGACTGCAGAGCAGCAGTATTCGCTCCAGCCCTCAACACCCTCATCTGGAGTCTCTGTGGGGCGAGAACCCCAGATGAACATGCCTCGCACTAAAACCGGAAAGGAGACACCAGCTGCTTCCTCTAGAGACGCTACAGTCCCATCCGTGTGGCTAAAGTCAGGTCCTTCTGCATCTGCCCCGCCGGACCCCCTCTAACACCTGCCCTTGGGGAACCAGCGGCGAGCCCTCTCACGCAGACCTTCATGACCAACTTTCTACAAGAAATAAAAGCAGAGATAGGCTCCCTCAAGTCACAATTCAAAGCCTGTCTTCACGACCTCAGGTGCAATGTGGTGGAAATTGTGGGCAGGGTTGATGATCTTGAACGTACCCTGGACTCACGGAGGGGGGATCAGGAGAACCTATGACGCAGGATGACTACCTTGGAGGAACAACATATAGAGCTCCAAGTAAAGCAACAAGACCTGGAAAACAGGAGTAGGAGGGATAACCTCCACATTAGGGGGATCCCTAGGGGCATGGAGGGGCCGGACATTATAGCTTACATGGCGGACCTCCACCAGGCAGTCAGAGATGATGATGATGCCTCTCCGCCAGCCCTAGACAGAGCCCACCGGGTCACGGCCCCACGGGGCGGCCCGGATTTCGTACCGGACATCCTCACCCAGGTGCACTTCTTTACAGAGAAAGAGGCAATCTTAAGGGCTGCCAGGGACAAGACAGAGCTGACCTACAATGGACAGGACATCCAAATCTTCCAGGACCTCTCGCCTGTAACACTTTGACGCTGCATGCATTTTAAACTGGTCACCGATAAGTTGTGAGAACTCAACATTAAATACCAATGGGGCCACCCCTTTGCCCTGATCTTTACATGGGAAGGCAAAGGCAGATCGCTGCGATCCCTCGGGGAAGCTCAGCAGCCGGTGCATATCTCGGCAGATTCTCACCCACTAGCCCTACTCTAGCAACATGCTCTGCCTAGATACTCTCTACACCCAGAGTGGACAACTGTACAGCACCCCAGATATAAGCCCCAGGCTAGGGGAAAATCATCTCTCCAGGCCAAGCAGGACATTATACAGCACTTACGCTCCATGGATGACGCCTAATCACCAACTCATACTCCTCAGGCCTCTGTGGCACCCTTTCCACATATGCCTTGACCACAGAGGTCGTCCGCTAACATGCCCTCACTAGCCCCGGGGGGCAACCCTGGCGATCTTCTTGCTCCAACACGTAGACAAGAGATGGACGATGCACGGTACGTGAGCCTGAATTAACAATGATACCCCTGAGAGGGACCAGGCACACCCGAGAGCTCTTGCACGGCCCTCACATTTAATCCACACGGTGATATTTGTATGGACCTGGTTCAACACTATTTTAACTAAGACGGCAGGGGTCGCCATTCTCCTCAAGGCAGGTTTTGGTCTGCAGGGGGCTCAAGTGATACAAGACAGGGAGGGACGCTACCTCAAAATTAAATCCCAAATTAATGCCAGACCCCTCATCTTGATTAACGTCTACGCCCCCAACCAATCCCAGGACATGTACCTTAGAAACCTCCTCAAGGACCTAGCTTTACAAGAGGACGGACAGCTGCTCATTGGTTGGGACTTCAATCTGGTGTGGGACCTTGAGCTGAATCGCAGTTCGACTAACTTTCAGGGGGCGGGAACGATGTTGATGGCACTGAATAGAGATATCACGGCTCTGTGTTTGGTAGACGACTGGCACTATAAGTTGCCAGATGCTCCTTTTTCTCCCATGTCCACTGCTAGTATTAACACATCGACTATTTCATTTTATCGCACTCATTTATCCGAGCCCTTGAGTCGGCGATCATTTCTGATATATCTATCTCGGACCATGCACACCTTGAGATGACCCTGTAGGGCATCAGTGTGGCATACCGCCCTCCATCATGCTGGTGGCTCCCCCCTCACATTTTACGCGACCCGGTCTTTGTTGCAGAAATCCGGCGAGAGAACCAAGCCTCTTTCGAGGTGAATGCCCAACTTGATACTGATGGGCATACCTTGTGGGACGCCTTCAAGGCGACCATCTGTGGCTCCATTACCTCACTCGTAATTGCCCGTACCCGGGAAGCTCGGCTGGTGGAAAATGGGATGTTCAGGGACATCAAGGCCTTGGAACACCTGGATCATGCTGCGCCCTCGCGACGGCATAAGAAGCAGCTAGCCTTACTTCATGGCCAACTGTGGGCAATGCGGGTGAACAAAGCGGAATGCTCAATTCTCACTCTGAAACAAAAATATTGTGAAGGAGGGAACAAGGTCGGGTCCCTTCTGGCCCGTCGAATACGCACCCGAATCTCCCGTACCCATATCTCCAAAGTTAAAAACAAAGACGGCACGTGGGCCACCTCTGAAATTGACAAACAGCGGGCATTTAATACATTGTGTTCCACCCAATATAGCCAAGGCAATACGTCCCAAGGAGAGGCAGGTCCCTTCCTCGCTTCATGCCCATGGTCGCCTCTCGATCCTACTCATACACAAAGTCTGGAGGCCCCATTCACACTGGCTGAGGTGCATCGGGAACTGAAAGATCTACCGGTGGGTAAGGCTGCGGGCCCTGACGGGCTTACGGTCTCCTTCTATCACTTGTTTTTACCCCAAATACAGGACCACCTGCTTAACCTTTTCAATCCTTTCTCTGACAACACCAGCTTAACACCCACGATGACCATGGCTGAGATAGCTCTTATACCTAAACCAGGGAAGCGCCCGTCACTCTGCGCATCCTACTGTCCCATCTCCCTGATCAACACTGTTGCCAGGATCTATACCAAGCTCTTGGCAAACCGATTGGAGCCATACCTACCTGGCCTGATTTCCCCAGACCAGGTCGGGTTTATTCGCTAGCGCCAGGGAGCGGACAACATCCATCGCTTGGCTCACTTGGATGAGAAGGTTCAGCGACAAGACATTCCAGCGTATCTTCTCTCCCTAAACGCTGAGAAAGCTTTCGATAGGGTGGATTTGACCTTTCTCAGAGCGGTATTGCTGAGGATCAGGCTTGGACAAATCATGGTCTCCTGGATAATGGCATCTTGCATTGCCCCCACCATGAAAATCTGGGTTAACGGGCTCCTTCCCCCCAGTACTCATCCGCACAGGTACCCGACAGGGTTGCCCAGTCTCCCCCCCTACTTTTTGCCTTAGCAGTGGAACCCCCGGTGATAGCTATCCGTCGGTTGTCTAACATCAAGGGTATCCCCTTTGGCGGTGACAAACATAAAGTTGCGCTATTTGCAGATGACCTTCTGCTTACTTTGACCAATCCCTCGGAATCTTTCCCTACACTGATCACGGTCCTTCACACGTTTGAACAAATTTCAGGCCTCAAGATTAACACAGCTAAATCGCAGGCGCTGAACCTAACACTTTCACCACAGGAAGTCCTTGAGCTATGATCACTCACCCCGTTTCAATGGACAACCCACTTGATCCGATACCTGGGTCTCAATGTGACACCTTCACTGGCCTCATGGTCTCAAGCTAATTGGCCGGAATGCCGGCTCTCAGTCCTGGAAGACCTGAGGCATTGGAAGTCGCTCCCCATGTCGTGGCTTGGTTGACCCAACACAGTGAAAATGTCAATATTGCCCAAAGTGCTTTATCTTTTCCAAACTCTCCCTACGCCTATTCCCCAAATAGCTATCACACGCCTCCAGAAGGACGTGAACTCCTTTATCTGGGGGACAGGGTTGGCCGAGGTTTTCCAATAGGATACTCTTGCTGCCCAGGGATCGGGGGGCTTGCCTGTCCCAACCTTCTTGTTTATTACTGGGCGGCGCACCTGCACTACATCTCGGAGTGGGTGGTTCACGAAACTAAAAACATTGGTTTCATGTGTACAGGGTGGTGGCATGCAGACCTCTTTGGGACTTGGCCTGGCCACCGAAGCAATTAAGACCACGCAGTGCTCACATTGCCACCCCAACAAGAACGGTCTTAGACTTATGGGACAAACTTGTTGTCACCAGGGGTCTCACCTCCTTCCCTTCTCCCAACACCCCATTGGCCCGGAACCCTAGCTTTCCTCCAGCCCTGCAACCCCACTCCTTCTTAGCCTGGGGGGGAAGGGGAGTGTCACACGATCAGCGATCTTTTTGAGGGGGAAACTTATAAGGCTTTTGACCAATGCACACAAGATTTCCACATCCCCGCCACGACACTGGCTACTCACGCCCACTAATACACCATGGGTCACGCGTCAGCTCTTCCGATGGCTGGCGGGGACTGATTTTGCACACAGACAAGGTTCTACAACACTCCACCCCTAGGCCCCTCCACCGTTACTAAACGCAGAGACACTCAGACACCCCAGATGCTATTCCCTTGGATCAGTGGGAACAGCTTTGACGCGACATCCCTAGGACTTATAGAACCATCTCTCAGGGTGAAACTGCCTGTAAAGTTATGACCCACTGGTATTACACACTTGTCCGGTTGCTGAGAATGTTCCCCACCTCCTCACCCCTGTGTTGGCGCTGCATTTCTGGCATGGGCTCTTTCATCCATATCTGGTGGTCTTGCCCACTTTTAACTCTCTTTTGGAAGGAGGTGCTGAGCCACATCAAAGACACAGTGGGATTCCCCATACCGAACACGCCGCAGGTAACAATTCTAGAGATCCAACCCCAATCTTTCAAAGCTATGACGCACACTGACTGGCGCCTGATCCTGCACATGCTAAGGGAAGCTAAACAGCAATCGCCTTGCAATGGAAAAAGCCTTTGCCCTTGTCCATCTTGCTGTGGTTTACTCGCCTTTGGCACACTATGGCAATAGAGCTTTTAACTTGTCGTATTACACACTCTGAAACCAAATTCATGCATGTATGGCAACCATTGCTAGAGCATCTCTCCAAATTAGAACACTGTCACTTTACCCCTCACCTTCACGCTCTACAGCTCTTTGAAGATACACTGCTACCACGAGGGGATAAATTCGCACAGTGGAACAGCCCACAGCAGCATAGGCGAGTGACCCTCTATCCAATCCTGTCCCCCCTGTATCTCTGCCCTAACCCCTTGGCTCCTCTCCATGCCACCCACGAACAGGGCCAGGCTTCAAGCTACGACTCCTATTGGCCCCACCTCTTTCCCCCTTCCTCTCCTTGTTTTGATTAGTTACCCTGTTTTAATGGACACCAGCGGACTCCTGCCTCTACGTTGCAACCCCCTTTCTTATCTAGGCTGTGCAACCACACTATATGTTCTATACCGTGGAATGTTTTCATGTCCTACTGCATATATTCAGTAAACTAGACTCTCAATAGAAATAATACCACAGGGGGAAGTATACTAAATACTTAATGACGATGTATAAGATGCCTAAACAATATTATAAAGATCAAAGCGCTGCCTTAAGTAACCACATATCAAGTTTCTGCTATACTAGGCTGGTTCGCAGAAAATGTTAGTTGGATCTGTATTCACAAATCCTTGAAGCTTGGAACACTTGCCAGAGTCTAATGGGAACTACTACATGCATACCAGCACTGTACTGTTATAAGGTCCCTCAGGATATTGTGGGGATCTATAAGAATTTTGACAGAATCCACCAAGTTATTAATATACTGTATCATTGTTAATAATGTTGCATGTACCATAAATGTGCTTACAGTTATTTGAAAACAATAAAACAGATAAAAAAAAATGGTTGGCAGCGTGATACTATTGTTGTTTTGACCTTGCACCTCGTTTTCTGAGGTAATTTCGTTGACCCAAAAAAACTGGTAAATAAATTGCACTTTCATTTAACATATGATTTAGAATAAAATTATCATATTTCGATGATGTTGCTACTAATTGTATTCACTGACTTACCAAATTGTCTAATTCCCCAAAAGTATGAGTTCGGCACTCTCAAAGGGGAGGTTCAGAAACAAGAATACAAACAAGGGGAGTATTGACATTTTGACCAATAAACTTCGACCCACTAACAACAAGGATAATAGTGTCCACCTCTCTAATAGCCTTTATAAGGGTATTCCCATAGTTTGAATGGAACATTTGTGAAAAATCATTTGTTACATATAGATCTAAGTATCTTACAGGCTGTTGTGGTAAAGTCTGTAGCCCTGCTGGCAACTGGGCATCCGTAGAGTTGAACAGAAGCAACTCTGTTTTGGACTGGTTGACTCTCCAACCACCTATGCCTGTAAAGGTCTGGATTTCCTCCTGCACTTCCTGTATGTTTGCACTTTTGGCCTTAAGATGATGTCATCTGCAAAAAGTTAAATTTTTGCCATCCCCGTCATGGGGGCTTGGATTGATGAATTAGAGCGGATTTTGAGGATTTTGTGGCTCAATAAAGAGAGAGAACAGGAGTGGGGATAGTAGGCATCCCTGAAGGGTGCCCCACCTAATCCCAACCTCTCCCACCTGTTCCGCATTAATAATTATCTTTGCTTCAGCCCCCTTGTAAACTTCCTTTAGCATCACTATCAATTGGGAAGGAAAGCCAACTCCCCTAAAATAAAAAAGTGAGCCTGCCAGTCAACAAGGTTGAACGCTTTTTCTGCATCCATTATTAAAGTTGAGCCTTGTCCTTGTTGACTGAAAAATAATCAATAGCCTGAGTCAAAAAGTAAGCATTGCAGCCATAAATCTGCTCTAAAGCTTTAATATCGTCAGAGATTGACCCATAATAATTCAAGAAAATAAGAAGGACCCCAACAACCTTAACCTCAATCCAGGACCATCTTGCTTCCTCATCCTGGCTCACCTCTCTCACCTCCCAATCCAACATACTCAAAAACAGAATACCAACTCCCCGAACTACCATAATGGCCGAAGCAAAGTACGCTTGTGAATATTTCTTTGGCAACAACAGTTTGAGGGTGTTAGACTTAAAATGCGTTTCCTGAAGAAATAGTACCTCAGGAGTAAAAGATCCCAACCATTTTAACAATGCCCCACTTTTACGTGCATTTAAAAGGCCATTTACATTACAGGAGATTTTCTTTATCCTTTGTGACATTCCCTCAAATTATACATATCACCACTGCTTGTGCAGTAAACGATTTATTTCCCCTTATTTCCCCCCCTAGTATAACCTTACTGCCCTTTGTTTCCTGAACTTGTTCCGTACCCCTGCTTTCCACAATTACCACCTCCCCCCTCTTCTCCTCATGCTCCTATACCTTGCCCATTCCCAACCTACTCTTGTCTTGCTCTTTTTTAACTGCATACCCCTGCTTCCCATCCCTCCCCTTCCAACCCCTCACCACTGCCCCACCCAAAGAGGGAAATGGCCCTTAACTCCCTTCTTCAACCCACCCAAAATGTTGGCGTCTTGACTTGGCACCTACCCACGCGTTTTTGCTTCCACCCCTCCATAATGTTCAGATGCCTCTTCTCGACAACACAGAAGCAAGAATAAAGTGCTTGCATGTAGGAAGTGCTTGTGCGACAAAGTGAATATACTTGACAAATTTGTACGGCCTAGCCAAATTTTTTACCCCGGCTGGCCGGATGAAACCCATCGGTAAAGTAACTTGTACCCCAAAACTTAGGCCTTTACAGTTTAGATAAATAAGAACCTTATAACAGAGAAACCCGGTTCGGGTATATACATGTGGTAACCAGCCAGCAGCGTAAGTGGTCCTACCTACAAAATGCAACGTGCAAAGTGCTTAGAGAGAACCCTGACAGCTTATAAACCTAAGAAACACAGTTTTCAGCCAATCCTAAAGTGCTACTGAAACAAGATGACCCAATTCAGGTCTATAGAAAAAGTGCTAATATAAAAAGTATAAAAAATATAAAAAGTGCATTAAGTGCATAAGATCTAAACCTAACAGCTTACAGAGGTTAATTAACAGAGTAGATTTGTATACCACACCCAAAACCTTGCAGCTCATGTGACTTAACTGGATCTGCCATGAAGCAAGCGACTAGTGCTTATCCTTCTACCCGTGGCCTCCCGCAGTAACCGGTTTACCTACAGCCTATTCTAGTTAACCACAGTAATCTTCTATCTTTTCTTATATCACATTTTCTCTTCAACTGGTCTAGCCTCTGGTTGGCACTAGCCTTTACTGTCTTTTACCACTTTTTGTAGTACATCATGAGCTTCCTCTAGAGTAACACATTGATTAAATGGACCTTTGAATAAAATGTAAAATTTGGACTGTTGGATGATAGACGCCTGTACTCAAAATATCCTTTTCTGAATTGCCTAACTTAGAATGGCTTCTCTTACATGAAAATCTAAAAAAGTACAATCATTGTCCTTGGGTACTTCGCCCCAACTAAACGTTGTGCGGAACCCTGTGCGCCCTCATTATGGTAAGGTCTTTCGGCGGATTCGCAAGTATTTGTTCTTTAATCATTGTTTCCATAAATAACAAGGGGTTAGTATGGCCGTTTATACGTTCATTATCCTCTGGAATCCCCGTGAAACGCAGATTAGATCTTCTCGCATAGTTCTCCATTTCATCCATTTTAAATTGTGAGGCCTGTAATTTTTTCCAAAGAGTAGCAATATCACTGTCGCAGCTCAAAGAGTGGCCCTCAATGTCTGACACTCTTTGCTCAAGTTTTTTAATTTGTTCCTGAATTTGTTGAACCATACCCTCAATTTTATCCAGCCTTTGATGAACTGCAGCAATTTACTGGGCCTGCAAAGTTTTGCATTTTCGAATCTCAGCTAGGATAGTTTCGAAGAACTGCTAGACGTGATGCATTAAGTGTTGGCTATAACTAGATAGACCAGTTGACAACTCATTGACTTGCTGTTGGTTTTGACATCCCATATCATTAGCATTAACACGCTCCACTAGTGCGCTCTTCCGCCTCCTGGAGTCTTTGAAATGGCCCTTCCTGGGTTAATGTCTCGGGTCCTGTGGCTTGAGGAAGTACAGCTGGAACTTTCCCTACTTCCATTTCCACCAATGGACCAATGCTCAGCACTTCCCCGTTCTCTAGTGCTGGTACCAAATTCGCAGCACTGTCACTTGATGATACTCCACCTGCATCCTGACCCTCTGGCTGACTATTTAGGTCCTCCAATGTTGGTTTATGACTTTTTCTACATAATGGATAGTCCGTGTGAGATTTATCAACCCCTCTTCAGCTCCACTAGGTGTATCAATGTCCACATTTTTACTGCTGTTCGTATATTAAGGGTTGATACAAATATTTGGATGGCTGTTCCCTCTGGCGTGCCTTCGGGCCCTGTGGATTCGGATAGGACCCCTACTGGATCCCCGCGGGTGGCTCCGGCACCAATCGGGACGTTTGGGTCTCCAGATGGACCGTGCGGATGGTTCCTTGATGCATGAGACTTGAGGTGACAATATTACATGTGCCGCTGCATTTTAAGAAAGATACCCCAGCTAGAATACTCACAAAATAGCAAGGAGACATAGTGCAAAAAATATAGATGCTCACCATTAAAGCAGCCAACATCGCCCTAGTCATTTTTGTAATGTCATCCGTTCCAGTCTGTATTAAGCTATTTCAGAACAAAAACCTCCACTACGGTAATCACATTTTTCCAATGTATTCTGTTGTAATATCCATAATTGCATTTAAACATCAACAAGTGATCAGTCCTGATGTAAGTAGACTCCCAGTCAAATCATGGGGGCACGGCGCCTTACTTTTCATTACAAATATCAGCATCTTTTTCAGGTTCTGCATACTAAAAGCAGACAAGCACACTATATGTTGCTACAACAAACATAAGTTCTGATTACAAGTTCAGTCAGTTAAAAGAAATTTACTTGGAACGTTATAAATCTGTAATATTCCTGCCTTAAAATGTGGAATGCTAGGAGAATACACTATGTAGAAACCCACTTTTCTGAATTCTTCCCTTCAGGAAACTTGTGTCGCTGCACAGGGTACAGACCAATCATTGATGGCTGCAAGACCTTCTCTTCAGTGAGTTTTGTTTTAATAATGCTAATAGTTCATTTTTATCTCACTTTCTCATTTTGTTGTTTCCTTCAGAAATATGTATTTTAATATCAGTAAAACATAGTAAAGCTGTCAAAACACAAATAACTAATCTAAAATGAATTTGCCTATTTAGTGGGGGTCTGGAATTCCTCTCCGAATCACCCTCCCAAATTCTAAGTAAAGACTTTTAATGATGGATGAGTGGAGAATGTGTACTTTTAAAAAAAGCCTAGAGCTCACCGTTGCAATCGGCTGCCTTGTTAGGCAGGCACCTCTTCATAGCATTCTTTACATAGGTGGTAGGTAAAATATGCAAAATGAAGCCTAAAGTTTGGCCTTATATTTATTTATTTGTTTATTTATTTTTATAGTTTTATAGAGTGTGAACCAGACCTGTGAGGGTATCAGAGCACTTTACAGGATTAAGGGTGGAATACAAAGCGTTAGGAAGGGAGGGACCAATTGGGTAAAATAGGGTATACATTATACTAGAAAAAGAACGCAGTGTAAGGCCCCGGCTACATGTGGGATAAAAATTAAAACAGGTAGATACATTATAAAATGTGGGATAAAAATGTAAACAGGTAGATACATTATAAAAGAAGGCACGCAGTCTCAACTCTTGGGTGGGATGCCCAGGAGTGCAGGAATAGGTATCATCCGTAGAAGCCGTGGAAAATGCTGAGGTGGAGGGTGGCACATGTTATGTTATGTTATGTTATGTTAAACTGTTATTTCTATAGCGCACGGCTACTCCGTAGAGTGTCCCGGCGCTTTATCGAGGCAGCTCAGCTCATGTCGCTGAGGTGATTGTAATGTAATCATTAAACAAGGTATTTGCCCATTAAGAAGGTTTTGATCTCCTTTTTAAAGTGTGCCAAGGACGGAAGTCTTCTGATGGCGGGTGGGAGAGAGTTCCAAATTCTTGGAGCGGCCCCAGAGAAGAACCGATTGTAGGTTTTTCTCTTCCGGAAGCCTGCTGGTTGCAGCAACAGGTCTGTGGCAGATCAGGAGTTTCTTGATCCTCTGGATATCACAAGTTTTCGGGTGGTAAATGCAGGGGAATTGGAGTAAAGAGCTTTATGAGTAATGCAGGCCAGTTTAAGTTGGATTCTGGCCTCCAGGGGAAGCCAGTTCAGAACTTTGAGGTGGGGAGAGATGTGGTCGAATTTCTTTGAGCTAGTTAGGAGTCTGGCGGCGGTGTTGTGGCAGGCTTTCAATGGGGTCGGAGAGTTCATGGGTAGCCCTGCGAGAGTAGAGCATCCATATTCTAGTCTGGAAATGACTAGTGCCTGGATTGCCGTTTTAAGGTCAGAAACATCGAGGAAGTGTTTTGGTTTCTTAGGTAACTCAGGTGGAATCTGGCCATTTTGGCCATCGAGTTTATATGGCCACGCATGTTCAGGCTGCCGTCAAGGGTTATTCCAAGGGATTTCGCCGAGTCAACAATGGTAGGAGGGCAGTTTAGTGCTGTGATGGTCTTGATCCATTCCTGGATGTCTGGATTGGTTTTGGGTGGGGAGATTAGAAGAAATTCAGCTTTATTTGCGTTGTGTTTAAGCTGGTTGGCGGTGAGCCAATGGACTGTCAGCTTCAGGGCCTCGTTAAGGGAGAAAATGTCCTCAGGGGAAGAGATTTTTATGTAGATCTGTGTATCGTCGGCGTACATAAGGTAGGAGATATTGGCGGCTTGTAGCACCTCTGAGTGGTTCAAGGTAAAGATTGAAGAGGGTAGGGGAGAGGGTTGATCCTTGGGGGACTCCAACCATAACCGGAGAGGAGATGGATAGATTACCGTTGATGAGGACTCTCTGTGAGCGATTTTGGAGGAAGGATCTAAACCATTCAAGGATGGTGCCATCCAACCCCATCCTGAGTTTGAGGCGTTTATGGAGAATTTCGTGGTTAACCGTATCAAAAGCAGAAGAAAGGTCTAGGAGGATTAGGAGACAGGTTTTGCCTTGGCCGAGGGCCTGGAGGGCGTCATCCACGATGTGGAGGAGGGTGGTTTCCGTGCTGTGTCCAGGTCTGAACCCGGATTGGAAGTCATCTAGCAGGTGGAAGTTGTTGATGTGTTGGCTCAGCTGCTGTTGCACACATTTTTTCAGAACTTTGGCTAGGAGTGGGATGTTGGATATGGGTCTATAATTCTCAGCGGAAGCACTGTCCAGCGTAGGATTCTTTAGGATGGGGACAACTTGGCCAGCCTTGAGTGAATCAGGAATTGAACCCTGTAGGAGGGAGGCTTTGATTATTGAGGTCCAAGAAAGGATGATAGCCTGAGATGCGGCAGCTAGGCAGTTAGACGGGAGAGGATCATTGAAGTGATTGTTCGGGTTTAAGGAGGCAAGAATTCTCGAGATAGTGTGTTCGTCATAGATTTTAAAGTTGCACCAGTGCGCTAGGATTTTGGGTGAGGTTTGGGAAGACAGCTCGGAGAGAATAGGTAGAGCTGGCAGATTTTGAGTTTGGTGGTGAGTTGCGGATTTAAGTTCATTTCCTAGGGCAGAGATTTTGTCGCAGAAGAAGGATGAAAATTCCTCGCTTGATATTAGGGGTTTAGGTGTTTCTTTGGAGGTTTTTGCTAGTTTGTTGGATTGGTGTTTGACCAAGTCAAACAGCTTGTGAGGTCGATTTTCGGCGTTCTCAAGTTCAGATCTGAAAAATTATATTTTAGAGTTGAGGATTTTCTTATTATAGGCATTTCTGGCCTGGCGGAGAAATTTTAGATGGACTGCTGATGGGTGTTGTTTCCAGTTTTGTTCAGTCTGTCGAAGGGATCTCCTCTCCTTGTTGAGGGATCCGCTGAACTAGGGATTCCTGTCTTTGATCTGAGTTCTTTTTAATTTTAGTGGTGCCAGGTCATCGATAATGTCGGATATGGTTAAGGAATAATGAACCGCTAGGTTGTCGACCGAGGTGCACTGAAGGGGGGAGGGGGCAGGTCAGTCTCACAAGGCGCTGCCAGTTTCTCATGATCGAGGTTCTTATCAAGCATCTTATAACCAGATGTATGGCTTAATTTCGATGGTGGCATGCATGTCTGCGAAATATGACCACTGCTCTGCCTCCAACCAAGGAGTAAAGGTGAAGCAGAACCAGTAACATAGTAAAATATCTTGTTTAGGTATCCCAGGTAGGTGTCTGTACTCCTCATGAGATTGATACTGATTTTGGTAGACACCATACCCTGCGCTGACAGGCTTTTCTGGTTTGCACATGAAGTACTTCACTTTTTCCATGTTTACCCTCAGAGATCATTCATGTACAAACACACAGCATTCTGCCAGTGGTTAAATGAGGAGCCTGTTCCCCCTACATCTCGAGCATGACATCTTACTGACTCTTTCCCAGTCCTAACTGGTCTTTTAGGGATACTGGATAATGGGCGCCTCCTCATTCTCAGCTTGCAGGACAGATGGCATTCCAGTTTGTTTATCGAGTTTTTGTCACCCCGCAAGGAAATGCCACTATTCTATATAAGGAGATCAGGGGTATCAGAAGGTATTAGAGCTGGGTATGTTCAGGGCTACTGGGTCTTGGGCCTGAGACATAAATAGCTTTCTTATTAATAGTGAGATGCTGCGGTGTATCCAACCGGTCATCTGCAGGTTGGCAGCAGGAGATAATGACTGGTGCACACAGTCCGAAATGTGTCTCACAAGTGATATGTGCATTAGTAGGGAAGAGCAGCAACTGAATGTGCAATACTTTATAAAAGATGCTGCTTCCCCCTTTAGAGTTGCTGTGGCAAGAAAGACAAGTCTGGATGTTGTATGGATCCAGTGGGAGGCTCACTTGCCGTGTCTGAAGATGATAAAGTAAGTCCACATGCATGTTTACTTATCATTATTGTATGTGATGTATGTATTTTAAATAGTATTATTACATGCTGTTGATGGCTTTCCCTCCAATACTCCAGAAAGAAAATGAAGACACATCTCTTGTTATAAATGATCTTGAATCATACATCGGGGCTCTTACCCTCTCCAGTGCTCTGTTGCTTCCCAGCTAGGTTTGTGCTATACAAGTATTGTTAAGTACATCTATTTTCTCGCCCCAAGCTCCTCACACAAAGAGACTGTCCACTTACCCCAGGCTCATCACACTGTGGCCATATGCCCTAAGCTCCTCACATATTGTATATGTATGCCCTAAGTTTCTCACACACTATATTCATGTGCCCCATGTCCTTCACACTGTTTGCCTGCCAATCCACCCATGTATCGTAAGCCCTCACAATGTAGGTCTATATTTTATTTTCTTGTCGCATTTATATAATGCTTCATGCCCCATTGTGCGAGTCGAAGCACATTATAGGACAGGTAACAATGCACATCGAAGGGGGAGTGGGGGAAGAATGATTTACTTGTTGTTGTGAACCTCTGTGGGAAATGTTTAGGTATTGTGTATGAGTGAGACCACAGAGGTGCTCTTATCTTGTCTTGTGACACAGCGCCTAGCAATATGATGGATGAAAGAAGTGTCAGAGACAGACGCACAAAGTATCATTGTGATTTGTTGGCGGTTATGGTTTAGTCTGCAGGTCCTCTAAGCTGTGTTTGTTTTCAGTTGCCGTTTCCATTTTATTCCAGTGCTGACTGCAGCCGTTGGGTTTATAACTCTCAAGAGTGTTGTTTATTTTGGAAGTGGGGAAACAGTCACATTTGAATGGAGAGGGATAAAAAGACAGATAGAGATCTGTGTGGGCGGACTGCATTACACACACTCCCATGTGACTCTGCTATTTATACACTTGTGACTATTATGTATCCAGGATGGATATAAGCCAATAATTTGTTTGGGACCTGAAGGATATTAGAGTCTTCCAGGGTGCCAGCTATGTGCAGAAGATATTTTAAGACATAGGTTGTGTATCCTAATTCTGGTATTTGGATATTAACTAACTTGGTTTGACATAGCCATTAGAAGAATGAAATGTATACATGGTGAGGAGTGATGTGACAATAAGAGACTTTGCCTGAAGTCCCAAAATCATTGCATTGGCTCTATCCTAGTGTCCATAAGCCAAGTTGCATTCACAGCCTTCCCTGCTGTTCAATGCCTTCACAATACAAGACTACCAATGCTTTAAAGCTCAATCTTGCTAAAATAACTGGTTTCTAGGCTATATATTTCTAAAAGAAATCAGCTTTAACCTAAGCTTGGTCAATCAGTATGCTGGAAAATCCAACTGCCAATATGTCTTTTTATTAGGGCTGTTAAAATTTTGATGATGCCCCCAAAAAGGGGAATGGCAAACACATCAAGCTTAGGGTGTGGTTATCCACACTATATTCCAGAAAACGAAAGGTTTATGAAATTCCTCCCTAATTTTCACCATTTATTAGCCCTGGTGGGCTTACTTTTGTAGAGATAACATTAGCCAGATTTCTACACTCTGCATTATTACCCTATTTAAATATGTAGGTGCTCAAAACGCTGAGCAATACTGTGAATCACTGACCACGGCTGTTAAGTTGACTCTCGTTGTATCATATGCAACATGCAAAGCCCTTTAACAATTAACTCAGTTCTGAATGCTGTAATTTAATAGATGCTAAAGTAACTCTTCCTATTTTTCCCACCCCTGTTCGCCCTCCTAGAGCAATTAGTAAAATCCCACTCTGTATCCTCCTCGAATAACCTCGAAGCTACCATTTACCTTAAATAGAGTCACATTTAAACCCTGTCCCCTATATTCCGCCGTTAAAAATTCTACAGATGAATTCCCACCTCCAAATTCCTGTTAGAGCCCAATCCAACAGCTCACCTTAAATTATGCTCCACTTAAATCCTACCCTCCATAGCTTTATGGCAACAACTTCACATACCACGCCGAACACTTTAGTCCTGCCTTTCTGTAACATGTGGAGAAAAAAAGATTAATTATATTTTCTCCCAGTTTTAAAGATATCATAGTATCTTATTGCCAACCACTTACATCCGTACCCTTCAGCATTAACTTATGTAATTATTCTTTAGTTTACGTAAAGGCGTAAATGTAAGTGCTTCTGAACCTTTTTTACATGCCAAAGTTTTCTTTCAACTGGTCGTCTACTTCTGTTCCAAACATGCACGGAGAGACAAGTCGGTTTCTGTGTTTCCTCTCGATGGACTAAATGAACAGACACAGGAGGGAGGAAAGAATCGGACAAACAGGAATTAGGCTTACAGAATGAATGCTGCTAAAGAAATAGGACTGAAAACATTGATTTTGTTAGTGAAAGGAATGCCATTTAATACAAGGTTTGATTTCAAAAGGTCATAGTTTCAAATGCAAACAGACAAATGTAAATAGAAACATAATAAAGATGTGACTAGAAGAAGAATTTAACTAAGCCACCTAACTGCTCATGGTGTGTTTTTTATTAAGTCATGCAGTTTTAGAAACTCAAAAAATATCCTGTAGTCATACATTATAAAATGTTATAAGCATGTACTTCTGAGGGTTATAGCCTAGAACATTGAGTAAAGGAATATTTTGATACCTTAATCTTAATATTGAAGCCAAAACATAAAGGACCTAAACAGCGGAAGAGAAGTGCATATGAAGAAATACAGATTTAGTGATATTAAATCCACTTATGCCTTGAAGCTAGATATACATCATAATGGTTCAAAAATGTGGAGCTAGGTATAGAAAATCTATACATACTTACCTGTCAATATTTTTTTCCTCAATATTAGATATTCGGAATCCACACTTTTCTAAGTAATGTGTTGACCAATTCATCAGTACCTGAACATCATTTACGCTCTCCTCTTCTACTGGCAAGCTGGGTGATATTGTGATCTTCAACTCTGAGAGTCAAAGATTGAGTTTTGAAAATGTTGCTCTTGCCATAAAGTCCAAGCAATGCATGGCTTTCTATAGTATTTAACATTTAAAAACACTCTTTTCATTCTCAGGCCTCCACAAAACTGAAAATAGAAGGTGGATTTCTGCCTTTTGACCCTACTCAAGAAATCATCTTTCCACCTGAACTCATGGTAAGAGTTTGTGTACGGATGGATGGGTTATATATCTAGACTGGAGTTTCTGTATCCAGGCTGGGTAGTAGCAGTTCAAAGAAAATGCTTGCAGATACCTTTAGTACTTTGGTATAAACCTTGTCTGGTGTTCAATTACTCTAGGTATGATTTAGATTTGGGTTCTGATTTGTGGAACAAGTGAGAATTGAAAGAGAGAGAATTTGTCCGCAGAACGATCTGTACTATACATAGGGTGATTCCACTTTTCTCTGTAGGAGAATCTTACAATGGAAAATCTAACACTTCCTTCACACATTTTCTGATGATCATGTCTTTTGTTTCTTACAAAATGCAGAGCCATTGTGTGATTAGCAGGTACACTACACAGTATAAAACATCTTACTTTTCATAGCTACCTAATAGCTTTAGCTACATGAATATGGGGAATGTGGGGATTGCATTTGCTCAACAGAAGTTCTTTTTATCAATGTATTTTTTCACTTATCATCGAGGTTCTTTACTATCCAAGCTTGATTAGACTCCGAGAACATGAAGTGTGTCATGCTCAAGAACAATAAAAAGGGATCTGTTTAAAGAGGTTTATCTTCAACTATTAAACTGAAGGTTGAAATCAATTATTGTTTGCATAATATCAATTAGGCAAAGAGGTAAGTAGTAGTGATATAATAATCGTACCCCCTAAAACATACAATGTTTAGGGATTAGTACTGATAACACAAAAATATCAGTTGTTTGCTTGCTTGGTATCGAGTACCCTACTACCCATGGGTAGAGCCAACAGTAAACCCAAAGGGTTTATCGCACATAATGAAGTACAGAAAGGTACCATAGCACTCTTGGAGAGGTCAACAAATCAAGTCCACAAATTAGGGTGTAGAGAGTCCAATCCAAGGAGGTTTATTCAAAATAAATGCATAGCAAATCCTATGATCCTTATGATTATACTATCAAGACAACAGCCAACATGTGTTTCCTCACAAGCGGTGACTATTTCAAGGCACGTAATGTAATATTCCTGGAGTATAACATATATCAGTAATCTCCAGAGTCGTCAGTTCATCTATTAAGCAAAGGTTAGTGCATAGAGGGGTGAACAATATGTATAGCTCCCAATTCAGTAGATAAAACCTCAAAGGTCAAGATCATGACCTCCGTGTATTAAGCACACAATTCACTCAGTAAGTACCGGCATGCCCGCAGGAGTCCATAGAAAGGTCCCAATGCAATTTTAGAAAAAGAAAAAAAGCATGCACTAGTGAGAGTTCCGCTGGTAGGGATGTGGGACAAAACCATGTAGCGCAAATGCAAAATGAAAAAAGATTTCCCTCATGGCAACAGTAGAAGGATATAACTCATCCAATCAATTTGTTTACGTCCTTTACGTCTGGTCATTTTCTTGTATCATGGTAATCCCTGCAATTTGGTGCACTGAAAATCTAGGGCCCGGGCCAATTAAGGATTTTTTGTTTCATTACTGTGCAGATCATAGATTATTTCCTTTTTATCATGGTTTAAATTCTTTTTGGCACTTATGAGTCAGTTGTTTATTCTTAGATTACACTGTTTTCACCATTGGGTAAAAAATATTCACTAGCACCTACTTGTGATACATTATAATTAGGGGAACAACAAGTAGTATTGTGAAAGTGATGACTGTGTTGTTCATTAAAGAGTTACTAGAAGTGTAGCAGTAATCAACAATAATGACTGAGGGACTGAAATCACTTTGTTGGTATGCATGTTTACCTTCACTGAAGTAAAGACATTAACAATAAAATAATTTAAGATATGTTGGGGGCAGGAGAAACCTGATTACCTAAAAGAGATCTTTAGTCTCTAAGTATTAAAAATGCCTAATTACATATTTTAAAGAACCATTAGTGGAGACTTTTTTGCTGGAGCATATCGATGGAATAGCCTTCTACAAGTAGTGTGGAATGTGAGCAGCCTACGTACATTTTAGACAACAGATCGAAACTTGTTTGTTGTTGGATACCAGCCCAGTCTTTCAAAAGTCATAAACCCTAATTCGATTTGGGTCAATGCTTAAGTGTCCTAACATGTTGTGAGGAGAACGTGTGTCTCATAGGGAGTACCTGGGCATTGAACTGTTCATTTACACTCAAAAAGTTCTTTTACTTTGCCTCCTCTGTATGTCTTTCTTCCTTACAACAGATAATGGCAAGAAGCCAGAAGAAAAAGAAAATGGTTTTCCACGGTGAAAGAATGACCTGGATTTCCCCTGCGACACTTGCTGAACTCCTAGATCTGAAAGCAAAGTACCCCCAGGCACCCCTTGTTGTTGGAAATACAAGTGTTGGTAAGTAGGAAAAAAGGTACACACATAAAGCAAAAACAAAAGGAATAGACAGTCATACAGCATCTGCACAAGGAATTAAGAACTTCCCATTTGTGCCCAGAATACCACTAGCACCATCAAAGTCCTGTACAAGCCCAGCCTATCTTCAACACTTATTGTATACAATGTAAAAAATGGCTTGGTATCCTTCTTTTGATCCCCTCCGATGGCACTATCATATTAGAGAAAAGACCACAGACAGTCTCAAACCCCTTCTGTAATATAGATTGTGAGGGTGCACTTGCACCCCTGTGCGATCTCAAAAGTGCATTGCTTCATTTGAATGGAGCATTGGAGTGCTGAATTTGTAAAAGAAAAAGTACACGGGCCCAAAGTTTTGGACAGTAGCTCGGGGTGAGAGCTACTGTATGTCGGTGTGCAGGATACCAAGGCTGTGTAGCCTTCATTAGACCTTATTATTCTTTAATCCACCACCAGACACTGCCTGTCCCTTTATCTCAGACTTGCATGTTCCTGATTTCTCCCTTTGTCCATTTTATTTAATCTTTCTCTTCCTCATTCATTTATCCTTGTGTTCTTTTCAAACTCTTGCTTTGGGTTAAAGTCTGAGGAAGCACAATAAGTACTGGTTGCCAAGAATGAGTGCTGGTGGGACCTAACTGCCACCACTAACTCAAATTAAGCACTGGGTTCATGATGCCTTGTCAGTGAGGGAACTCCTTCGATACAGCGCCCATGCTGAATTGCCTGTCAGACTTCACACTGACTTTGCACCACGTGGAATGATATAACTGTGTGCCAAAAAAAATGTGGTGCACTGTTATACCATGAAAAAGAAGAAAGAACCATTAGACACTAGTGTGAGCTTTGCCTCTAGTCTCAATTAGATACTGTATTAAGAAAAAAATGTGAAGATTCTAATCCATTAAAAGGAATCATGGCTCATCAATGTCTGTCTCATATCCATGGCTACACTCACTTAGTCCTATGAGTTTACATTCTTAAAGGATCCTGATGACATCCAGATCAGTTTGGAATTTAAAATGTTTGCTTTTCAGTATGTCCAATTTCTCATCTGCTGACTGACTGAAGCTGCCAGTCAGATACAAGTATAACAATTTTCCTACGTTTAATCCAACAAAAACAGAGATCATGCTGTTTGGCAATCCAGCTATGTCTATCTATCTTCTCTCATCTTCCGAGTCTTGTCTCGTAACTGTGATAGTTGTGAAAAATATTGGATTTCTAATTGATTTTTCATTTGCTCCCCACTACAGTAATAATGAGTGCTGATTATATAAAATCTTTAAAGAAAATACCATGTAAGTAGTAATCTGGCTGATTCCCTCAAGAAGGAGGAATGAGGGATAGCCAAGCAAAAATGTCAACACAAAGTCTTAAAAATACAATGCGCTTGGTCTTTCATTCAAACATGCCCAAATTGAATATTGTTGCACTTGTCTCTGAATGCACAGTACTTCCCATAATTGAAATAGATGCCCCACAGGTGATGAGGTAGCTCATAGTCGAGCTACCACCTATTCACCATATGAAATCTAATTCAAGAGAATTTGTATGTGAAATACCAATGGAGATGACAAACAGCCAAATGAGTCCTATGTATTAAGATGAACAGCATATATAGGACTCTTCTTCCTTTTGTTTCAGGAAAAACATGAGGAGCTGGGTTTTAGCTGGGTAGGCAAGTTAATATTTTGTGAGAGTAAATATGGGAGATGTGGCAATACAAATAAAAGGTAACTGTACTATTATTTCTCCATGATACAAAAAAAAGACTCACCCTTATGTGGCAAAATTGGTGACCAGGTAGTCTTTGTTGCCCCTCTTTCTTGAGTTTCTACATCTGGCATCATGAATAGCAGCAAGAAGATTAATGTAAGGATGTTTCCAGACTACACGGTGGAAAAATCACAGGGAGACAACTTGAAAAATACCCTTATGAAATGCGCCAAAAAGTGCTGACATGTCACATAGCTAACAGAATTGTATGCGAGAAATAAACACTGAAAAGAGATACTCCAGTAGCTCCCCTGCACCCTTTAAACACTCATCGTCCAGGACTGCAAACATGTTCTACATTAAGAATCATCACTAAAGATGATGAAATCTCAGAACATATGCTGGATATCAGTATACTGTCCAGGGCGGCAAATATATTCTACATCCAGACAAAATCTCTTCACTGATGATGATGACTTCAAGGGATTTCGCTGGGTATCAGCAATTTTAGCTTGATGGTTTCTTTTCTAGGAAACACAGGAGCTACAGTTAATGTGATGATAGATACTGAATTTGTAAATCTACCAAAAAGCATTTAGTTTCACCCAGATCTTCACATATGGCTCATCTCTTGTTAGAACTGCTTTTGCCTCTGTGTGTCCCTTGAAGGAAAGGCTAGGGGATATCTCTCTGTTCTGACCTTTCTGACTTCTCCCAAAATGAAATCACAGATATCCTCAACTCCTTCTCACCTTCCTCTTTGTGTCCTAATACTCATGACGTTGATCAATCTGTTTCATATTCTGGTTCTTCCCTCAATCAATGTCCAGTCAAAACTTTGAAACATTGGGTACCACTCATTGCAACTCATCTTACCTCTATTTGTAAGCTGAAGTTTCAATTGGTGAAAGTACTGAAGTCTTGGAGACAGATCTCAGAGATTACTCTTTTGAAGAAACCTTCCCTTGATCCAAATGTCCTTTCATATTATCAACCCATCTAAATCGCTGCCTACGCTACCTACGCTACCTTGCTGAATTCATTGCTGTCTGACTTCTTTGAAACCCATACTCATCCTGATCACCATCAATCTCACTTTTGCCCCTCATTTTGCAACAAATCAGTTCTGGTCTCAGTTCAAATTTCATTTGCACATGCCTGGATGACTGTGGTGAATCAGCTTTATTTTACTAGAGCTCTGTGCTGCTTTCAACACGGTCTCCCATCCTATCTTGATTTCTTATTTAGCCGATTCTGGATTGGGTTGCCGTATCTTCGACTGCTGTTCTTCTATTGTGACAGACTGCAGTTTTCTACCCACGATTCAATCTGAATTAAATTCCTGTAATGTTCCTCAGGAAGACTCCATCAGTCCAACTTTATTCAGTCATTATGCATCCCAATTTGCTTTTCCAATTAATTTCTTTAGATTCAGTTTCTTCACCTATGCAGATGAAGTGCAGCTTATCCTGAATTAAATGCTCGCATTAAGGGCCTGATTTAGAGTTCAGTGGACGAGTCTCTTTCACTCTATCCCTAACATGACGAATATCCTGTCCACCATATCACAAGTGCCATTAGATATAATGCACTTGTAATACGGCATACTGGATATCCATCAATTTTGTATCAGAGTAATCGGTGCACCAAACTCTTGACCAGGCCTATGTCGAAGGGGCCGTGTCTTTGGCACCGAAGATGGCGGTTGCATGAGCCTGATGCTCTGCACCAGCCCAGCATTAATCCTTCCCCATCCACCCAACGGCGTGGCTATGGCCCCTCCTCCCCACCGTCATTGCTGGGGCCCTCGTGCACCGAGACACCGGATGGCGCAAGCAACATATGTACTGCACACATAACTGGTGCCCTGGGGAGGCCGGTTTCTTGACTGAGGCGACTGCTGACTGCCATGGTTGGAGTGCAGCTGAGACGGGGGCCATAGAAGGTCATTGTGGGCGATCAAGCATACAGTTTGCCCTTTGGGAGCTGGAGCTGCAATGATCCCTCAGTGTGAGAGGACCATATTATGGTGGCCCCTGTCGGGCGAGCTGGAACATACAACTAACTGGGGACCCTTCTCCTGGAAGACATCCTGTTCCCTAGTTGAAATGTGAGATAGGATGTGCCTGGCTACCCGCTATCTAGTGGGCTGAGATTCAGATGCCTGCCCTCTGAGTGGAGGTTTAGTGCTACAGCAACATGGCCCACACCTTGCATTGTGAGGACATGGGTAAGCCAAGAAATTAACATAGGGCCACACTGCCAGAGATGAGAAAGACCTCTCCAGTCCCTCCCGGGGAACATGGATAATAGAGATTCCTCCAATGACTCAATTCACTCACACTTAGATCAAGTGTTGGACGCTATAGGAGACACCAAATCAACACTTAAGCAAGACATTGGGGCAGTGTCCTTAGGGCTTGTCCTCCTATAAGCAGAGCACCATAAGCTGGTAGACCGAGTCAAGGAGGTGGAGCAGTCATTCAGTACTGTTATACCTGCCAATCAAGAGATGTTCCAACAAGGTGGATGACCTAAAGACCACGGTCAGCATACTGGAAAGGTGGGCAGTTGCGAAAGTTCATAACCGCAGCAATAACATTAGAGTGGTGGAGGGAATTGAGGACGCAGATATGGTGTCTTTTCTGGAGAACTGGCTTCACAATGAACTAGTGCCTGATGGCCCAACACGGTTTGTTTGCCCTGTAGAGGGTACATCAAGTTCCGGCCCACCAGCTGATGCTGGGCGGCCTCTCTGTCTGATGGTGGCAAAATGACTGCACTATAGAGACCGGGACATTATCCTCCAGCGAGCCCGTAACAATGGTCCATTCGCAATAACCAATAGTAAGATGCTAATATTCCCTGACTTTACATCCAAAGTTCATGCACAATGCGTGTTATTCGTGGATGCCAAGAAATTCCTCTGCGAGGAGGGTTTACAATATTCATTGATATCTCCTGCTTAACTCCAGATCATGCTAGATGGCAGTACCCATTTCTGTGACATACCAGAAGCAGCATGGCCTTGGTTGGAGGCCTACAAAGCAGCAGCACTGCTTCCAAAATCCCAAACCCGTTCTGCTGTAGCTAGACATAAAACTAAGAAACGTTTCAGAAGACCACCTCGAAAGATCGCTTTGGGGAGGCCCTCTCAAACATAACGAGCGCGTGTAGAGACATTGCTCACTGTAGCGGAGATAGCGTCAACGCAGAAGACAGAGGCAGGCACAGACATTTCTTCTGATCATAAATTGTTGATTTCTTACTCTGGAGGTTCGATCATGTGTAAGATAGACATTCCCGTGGTGACCCCACAGTCTATTGCCAAATTAATTTGAAGGGCTTCTGTGGCCTCCGGTTTGCTCAGGACTCCCAGTTGGAGATGTGGGGCTCCACTTTGTTAATTGGGGACATAAAGCTGGCTTTGCTGGTAGTACTGATGATCGGACCCAGGGCCACAGTTGTGACAGGGATGGTGTCCCTGAACCCAGGGTGAGCTGAAGGTCCTTGCCCTATGGAGAGCAATGCCTAGTGGATATGATGGCAAATGGACTGGTGCAGCCCATGCAAATTTAGGCTTATCTTACCCGCCCCCTTATTTGATTGCACCTCCTAGGAAACTAGAGATGTCTTTATCTTAACAATGTTGTTTCTTTTCTAGTTTGGATGGTCAGTAGTTGCTGAACTGCCCTTGGGTGAGGGAGTTTACATTTGAGGTTTTGCTTACGTGTCCTGGGGGTCCCAGATTGGTCTGATGTTGCTGGGGGGTGGATGGGCGAGATGGATACTGGTGAGGAGGATGAGCTATCTCTTTTTACACTATGGGAGATGTGCATAACAATATGATAATGATGTCTTGGAATGTTAGGGGAATGGGCTTCTCTTCCAAACGCCTTAATATTCATAGGTATCTACGGAGGTGAGGAGCCCAAATGGATATGACACAAGAAACACACCTCACAGCGGACGGGGTGGCCTGTCTGCCTTGCAGGCGGTGGGAAAACTTTATGCGACCTCTTACTCCGCATATTCCAGAGGGACTCTAACTTTGATATGGGAAGGGATCCCTTTTGAGCATATAAACTCCATTATTGGCAAAGAAGGGTGATATGTCCTGGTTAAGGGTAGACTGATGGGCAAGGAGGTCACACCAGGAAGTGTATATGCTCCAAACATCCATCAAGTGCATTTCTTTCGGGCGCTGCCTGTCTTCCAGTCCACTTTAGTGACTGATGATCTCATCCTAGTGACTTCAACTGTGTGGCAGATGTTAACATGGATCAGTCCACTCCTCCCCTTCGGGGGACAGTGGTATGCAGGGTTTCAGAGGACTTCCAGGCTTGGTTGGAGCATTGGGATTTAGCAGAGATTTGGAGAGTGCACCATTGGCTTGAACATGATTACTTCTATTATTTTTCATCTTTATAGATGTCATGCTAGGCTCAATGGGCCAGATGTACGGCGCACAAAATAGCGCCTCTCAAATTTGGGGTCTTTTGCGACTTGCATTTTGCGAGACGCTATTTTGCATGTTCTACCACTTGCATGTTGACCACTGTTTGCGATTCCCAAGGGGTCTCAAATTGCGAGGCTCATTAATATTTATGAGCCTTTCGCAATTTGCGAGCCCATTGGGAATGACAGGCCCTCCCAGGTATCCCGGTTTTCCTTAAAAGTAAACAGGATGAATTTTAAAAAAAACAAGTAAAATTTTTGTTTCATTTTTTAAGGGCAGGCAGTGGTCCCTAGGACCACTGCCTTCCCTTAAAATATTTATAGAGACAGTCACAAAGTGGTAGGGGTCCCCAGAGGATTGCGACTACATTACCACCCTCGTTTACCACCCTAATTTGCGAGTGTTTTGCGACCGCAATTGCTGTCACAAAACATTCGTACATATATTTGCGGACGCAATTAGGAAGGGAACACCCCTTTCCTAATTGCGACTCGCAATTCCTAAATAGCGAGTCGCAAATAAATTGCAACTCGCTATTTACGAAATGTACATGGCCCTGTAGGTTTTTGCATGTGCAAACCTGTTTGTGCATGCAAAAACAGGTCGTACATCTGGCTCAATATGTTTGTTTGTTCATCTGCCCTTTGCCCATCCATGTAGTAACAAACTACAGAAGGTTACCCGTAAACCCGATAGAGATCAGGGTAAATATTGTATAACATGACAGTGTCTCAAAGGTTATTGTTTGGAAGATAATTAAAAAAAGAACACAATTAATTGCCAAGAACAGGGGAAGGGGAGCAGGGAGACAAAAGACCGGGAGACAAAAGATTAAGAAATTGCTTTTCATATATATTTGTTTATACAGTCAAAAATAATAGACACACATAAATGCACTGTGTTACATTAAATGTCATGTAACCTGTAATATACTGTGCACAAGTGCTTGTGAGAAAGTGAACGACGCTGGTGACATGTGAAGGAGTATATACAGCGGTAAGAAAGGCGCAAAAAGAGTGATATATACAGTGTAATCTTAGTGATGCCATACATTTAGTACATTATGAAAAGATTAATTCTTCTGGACAATCACGAGGGAGGTGCCGTAAATTACACTGTGGGAGTCGATGGCGTTTCGGCCTTTATACAATATTAAGCCAATATGTATGAAAAGCAATTCCTTAATCTTTTGTCTCCCTGCTCCCCTTCCCCTGTTCTTGCCAATTTATTTTGCCCTTTTTTAAAAATGATCTCCCAAATAATACCCTTTGAGACACTGTCATGTGTTATACAAACGTTGCCCATCCATGACACATACTCAGTATTTAGGGCGCACACTGTCAGACCCTAACCCGTTACTGTTGACTTTCTGTCCCACGTCAGAGCGCCCGGTGACGCCTAACTGGCACCTTAACCCTGCAATGTTGGAAGACACCTGTTTTAGAAAATCCCTGCAAACGGCCATCTCGGAATTTTTCAGCTTAAGCGGGTTCTGTTACCAGCGCTTTAATTGAGTGGGAGGCCCTCTTGGTGGTGTTGGGGGGCCACTGAATGGGGAAGTCTATTGGGGTTGCGAGAGAATTGAACTCAGAACTTACTTCTCTGGAACATTGCCTGAGTGAGTTGGGTAATCTGTTGGGTACTGATGATACTATTCAGGAACAGCTCACATAAGTTAGACGTTAATACAATGCCACACTGGAATGTCTCCGATGTTATGATTACAATGATTATCTTGCGCTGGCCCACGAAGAAGGAGGTAGGTTGGGGAGACTTCTGGCCTGGTTGGTCTGCCCAGAGTCGAGGGGGACACCCATTACACAGGTCTTATTGAACAATGATGCGCTGCTGTATTCTCCAGGGACCATTAATACAGGCTTCCATGAATACTATGAGACTCTTTATCAGCGCCTGGAGGTAATATTGCCGGAGGTTCTGACTGAGTATGCTCTGACTGAGTATCCAACACCACTGTCTTTAAGCACACTTGACCCTGTGCAACTAGAGGATCTGGGAGGCCTAGATCAGCTAATGGCGGAATTGTACGCTACTTTCGCCTCTGATCTGGCCTCTCGATTGGAGGCCGGGTACGCCTAGTCGATGCACCTGGGTGCGTTGCCGGAGCCCACCAGAGATGCTCTGGTGGTACCCCTCCCGAAATCAAAAATGTTGGGAGCACATATGTCCGACTTCTGCCTCTTTTCCATGTTGGAGATGGACTTTAAAATTCTTAGCAGTGCTGCTCCCTCACATGCTGAGCTGTGTCCACAGTAACCAGAATGTGTGTCCACATCACAAAACCTTCATCAGTTATATCATATACTATACCATTGGAATATTATCTCTTGCTCAAATGCCCTCTTTGTGTCGGTGGACCTAGAAAAGGCTTTTGATTCTGCGAGGTGGGATTTCCTCGATTTAGTTATGGTTAAGATGTGGCTGGGAGAAGGTTGGTTAAAATGGGTTCAGCTACTGTATACTAATCCAACGGCAAGAGTTAGGACGGGGGGCATTATCTCCATCAAATATGGGATCCACCGGGGGACTAGGCATGGGTTCCCTCTCTCTCCTCAGCTGTTCGCCCTAGCCATTGAGTCATTAGAAGAGCTTTTCCACTGGAGCTGAGCGGTCCACGGGATGGTAGTAGAGGAAAGGGAACATGTTATCTCTCTCTTTTTTGGCAACCTGTTGCTGTATTTGAAGGATGGCCAACGGGGAGTGGAGAACGCACAGAACCTGTTGGGTGATTTTGCGGTCCTTGCCAGGCTTCGGGTTAATAAAACTAAAACACACTTGTTCCCTATGACGATAGGAATGTTGCAACCAGCTGCTATGCCCCCAAGGTTGAGATGGCCACCACTGTCCTTCAGGTATCTGGGCATTCAGGTGTTCAATGCTTTAATGGACCTTAAAGAAGGTAATCCGGGACCAGCGCTTCGCTCTTTCAGGTCTTGTGGTCAGTTTTGGCATTCCCTGAAACTCCTGGTGATGGAGAGAATTTCTTTATCCAAGATGATTATGCTGCCCTGGTTGTTATATTTCTTTGTAAACATCCCTGTTAAGATAACACACTCCTGCTTTAATCAATTGGTCCCGTTGCTCCAGGAGTTGATATGGAATGGAGGCCACAATCGAGTCTCCTTGGCGGTGCTTTGGAGAGCTCCAAGTGACGGAGGCCTAGGTTCCCCTGATTTTGAATTATATTACTTAGCAGCCCAACTTCAATGGATAACTCAATGGTTAGATAGTGAGGATCTTGAAGAGCTGGATCCATTGGGTTGGTGGGTAATCATGGCACTTAATGGCAAAGCTCTTCGACCCGAAAATGATGATTCCTCGTCCGGGAGTGTTGTTGAAAGTGTTGATACATTGTTGGCAGAGAAGCCTGAAGAAGACAGTTGGGACTCCTTTGTATGCCTCAGCTTTGCCGTTGGTGGGGCTGCCGCATGGTGACCCCCTCCCCATTCATAGAACAGCAGTTAACCGAATGGACCACAGTGGGCCTGATCACGGTTTGGGAGTGCTACCAAATTGGAGTGTTTATTGCACTGGAAGACTTGATGGCCCAGAGTCAGTTACCCTCCGGACAATCTTTATCGTACCATGCCATAGTGTGAACGTTTGGGAACCTGTGGCTTGATAGCCGACAGGAGTCTGAGACACGGAGATGGCCATGGCCCCACTGGTGAGAATATGAGAGTGGTGGTGGGAATTGCTGGGTAAGAATCTCCCGGACCCTGAAGTGTTTAAGATTGGGGCAAGCCCCAAGCACATTTCCAGAAATACAAGATTCAAGTATGTCCAATTTAACTATTTTCATATGACCTACTTTATTTATTTTATTTTTATTTATTTATAAAGCGCAACATTCATCCCAGGGGACATCACGGCGCTAAAAAACAATAACTGAATGTAGGTGGGGGAGATTTCCTGCTAGCAGTTTAGTGGCCGGGAAATAAATGTGTTTTTAGTTTTTTCCTGAACATTAAGTATTCTTCATTCATACGTAGTTCTAAAGGGAGTTTATTCCAATTGACTGCTGCTAGTTTCGAGAACGATCGATTGCCCATCCAAGCCTTGGTCGTACGTTTGACTGATGCCAATGCCTGATGGCGGGATCTCAAATTACACAAAGGTGCATGAAATTTTAGTCTCCCATGCAAGATTTGTGGGCCAGTTTTGTATAGGGTTCTGTGTGCAAAACACATGAGCTTAAAATTGGCTCGTTGACGTACGGGTAGCCAGTGTAATTCTTTTATGCAGAGAGAGGCAGAACTATATCTACTCTTATTGCATGCAAGTTTGGCAGCTGCATTTTGCACTACTTGTAATCTGGTGAAAAGATAGTCGGCCATGCCCATATACAATGCATTACCATAGTCCAAACTACTCACCAGTAGCGCCTGTGTTACGGTTTTCCTACAATTTAAAGGAATCCATGGGAAAAGTCTTCTAAGAAGTTTTAATATGGCAAAACCTTTTCCTCATAGTGAATGGTTCTGCATAGACCGAGCATTATCAAAGATGATGCCCAAGTTCTTGGCGGCCTGCCTAGGTTCGGGAGCGGTTCCCAAAGCCTGGGGCCACCAACTATTGTCCCAAATTGTCTGAGCTCCTCCAAAAAGTAGAATCTCTGATTTTCCGGCATTGAGTTTTAAACAATGTCCAGACATCCAGTTTGCTATTTCAGTAAGACAATTGATGAGGTTATCCTTAGTATCCACTTTTTTCAGCTTATCCGACAGAGGAATTATCAGTTGTGTGTCGTCAGCATAGGAGCATATATCAAAGCCCCATTTCTTGCTGATATCTGCCAAGGAGGAGACGTATATATTGAAAAGAGTAGGGCTCAGAGTAGCTCCCTGTGGAACTCCATAGTCAATGCTCTTAGCAGTAGAAGAGTAGGGTCCCATTTGAATTATCTGGGTTTGGTTCTTAAGAAATGACGCGAACCATGCTAAAGCATTTGAGCATAATCCTTTTTCATGCAGAATTCGCAGCAGTTTGTTGTGGGATACAGTGTCAAAAGCCGCTGTAAGATCCAGAAGGATCAATGCCACAGTTTTACCCTGATCGACTAGTAACCTGTAGTTATCTGATACAGCTAGTAAAGTAGCCTCGGTACTGTTGTTAGCCCTAAATCCAGTTTGTGTGGAATCAAGTAAGTTATTGGATTCAATAAAGGCCGTAAGTTGTTTATTAACCAGTTTCTCTAGGACTTTCGATAAATACGGTAATTGAGATATAGGTCTATAGTTGGCTGGGTCATAGATTTCAAGACCTGGCTTTTTTAAAAGGGGAAAATCAACTGTTTTTTCCCAGATATCTAGAAAGGAAGCAAGCTCTAGTGATTGATTAAGAGCTTTAGTGACATGGGGACAAAGTACTGAGACCAAGCGTGAAAAGATGAAATGTGGACATGGGTCCAATGGGGAACCTGCCTTAACTTCAATCATGGCTTTGGCGACGTGTTCCTCAGAAAAAGATGTCAGCCTATCTAGGTGGTTGTGGGCTGCGGGATGAGGAGCTAAGTTTTCCCAAGCCTTGGAGTCTTCCAAATTTAGAGAAGTAAAAGTTGTGTACATTTTTGTCACTTTGTTCATAAAAAAGTTATTGAGTAGCTCACAGTTCTCGGAAGAGGGTGCCATAGATTGTGACAACAGAGTAGGTTTGCAGAGTTCCCGAATTATTTTATAGAGTTCTTTAGATGAGCTTCCTGTTTCTTCGATTCTTTCCGAGTAATACTTGGTTTTGGCCTCTTTTAGGGCTCCATGATAGGTTTTTTGCTTGGCTATGTAGATACATCTATCTGTACTAGGTTTTGAGAGTCTCCATTTATGTTCCTTAATTCTACACTCTCTTTTCATAAGTTTTAAATTCGACGTATACCATTTTTCGGATTTTTTAGTAACTAATGTCCGAGTCGATTTGGGGGCGCACCGATCAAGTGTTTCTTCAATATCGTACTGTAGCTGTGTAGCTAATGTATTTATAGAATTTTGGTGCAGAGGCTTCGAGATACAGGAAAAAATGGCACTTAAAGATTCCTCCGTTATTTGATTCAAGGCCCTAGATCTTTGCTGACCCCTTATCTCGGACTTTGGTGTATGTTTGGGTAAGCTTAAGGAAAAGGAGATTAGAAAATGGTCCTGTCCATATTAGAGGTTTAATTTCCTGAATACATAATGATTCTATGTTAGAGAACAATAGATCAAGGGTATGGCTGGCCACATGAGTTGGTTTGGAGATCCTTTGAGATTGTTGCATTATGGCCATATCATTGTCAAGATTTTCAACTCCTGGATTTGTAGGCCCTTCGTAGTGAAGATTGAAATCTCCTATGACTAAAAACTCATTTTGTTTCAAACAAAGAGGAAGAAGTTGTATTAGTAAATTAGAGCTTAAATCAGGCTGATACCCTTGAGAGTTGTAGATGACTGCCCCTCCAAATAATTTATGGTTACCTACAGACACTGAGAACGCTAGAATCTCATGTGTGCCTGCTTTAGTGACCGAAATGGAGATGCAGGTGAGATGGTCTTTATATAAAATTGCTGTCCCCCCTCCTCTCTTACCGCCCTTCCTATTAAGATGTAAAATTTTATATCCTAGGGGTAAGGCAGTGACAATATCGGGAGTATTATTATCATCAAGCCAGGTCTCAGTAACAAAAGCGAAGTCTGGGCTTAGATCGTCCAGTATCTCCCAGATTTCGATACTGTGTTTAGGGAGTGATCTAGAATTAAAGTAAATACAGTTTAGATCCTGCATAATATGTTTGGGTATGGGTATTTTCAATGGGTGAGTAAATTGCAGCTCACAGCTACCCCGTTTGCAGTGTTTGCAAGAAAAAGGGCCTTCAAATATTTCAGGCGATGCTTTAATACATGCCTTATCGGGGCTAAAAGTGTGTCCTATAGCTGCAAGTGCCTCTGATGTATAAATGAGGGGCTTATTTTTATTGGTCAAAAATTGAGCAGCATTTATGGCCCCTGGTTCCGTTCGGGCGGGGACGGGCACAGACGGGCTTGCCTTAGGCGCGCCTTTGGCGCGCCGACGGCACGCCGACGGCACGCCCACTGCGCGCGTCCGCTGCGCGTCCGGCCCTGCATTTGCTTTAAGCTTTCCCCCCAGGAAGTTACTGGCGATTAGAGCGCAGACCTTCTTCCGCTAAGATGGCGTTCACCCCACGAAGTCAGCTAGCGAAACGTAAGTGGCAGAGTCTGACCTTTAAAATAATTCAATCAATGACAGGTCGTTCGTTTTAAGATTCATTAAGCAGCAATAAAAAAAAAATGTGCGAAATTAGCGATTAAAAAGTAGCAAAGTCTGAACTTTAACAACAATTCAATCAATTACAAGGCGTTCTTTTTAAAATACATTCAGCAGCAATGGAAATGAAAATGTGCAAGATTAGCGATTAAAAATAGGTACAGCGTTAAAGAACACTTCTTTCCACACATACACTCGATTAAGTTTTGCTGCGCGTCCGGCCCTGCATTTGCTTTAAGCTTTCCCCCCAGGAAGTTACAGGCGACTAGAGTGCCGACCTTCTTCCGCTAAGATGGCGTTCACCCCACGAAGTCAGCTAGCGAAACGTAAGTGGCAGAGCCTGACCTTTAAAATAATTCAATCAATGACAGGTCATTCGTTTTAAGATTCATTAAGCAGCAATGAAAAAAAAAATGTGTGAAATTAGTGATTAAAAAGTAGCAAAGTCTGAACTTTAAAAACAATTCAATCAATTACAAGGTGTTCTTTTTAAAATACATTCAGCAGCAATGGAAATGAAAATGTGCAAGATTAGCGATTAAA
Source organism: Triturus cristatus (assembly GCF_964204655.1). Classification (NCBI taxonomy): domain Eukaryota; kingdom Metazoa; phylum Chordata; class Amphibia; order Caudata; family Salamandridae; genus Triturus; species Triturus cristatus. Next base: position 824,143,849 of record NC_140584.1, on the reverse strand, counting down.
AATAGGTACAGCGTTAAAGAACACTTCTTTCCATACATACACTCGATTACACTCGAGTTTGACCCCACATAGATTGCAGGTTATGTACGGGGGAGGGCGAGGGCTTGCCCCAGATGTGGGATGCTGGGGGCGGATGTTGAGCATATTACGTGGAGCTGTCCAGGGTTGCGAACATTCTGGGATTCGGTGGTCGCCACGATCAAGTTGGCCAGTTCATTCCCTTGTACTACTGAGGTGTGCCTTTTGGGATTATTCCCCAGACCTAAAGCACGTAAGATTGATTCTAGATTTGCAGATCTGGCCTTAGTGTTGGCCAGACGACAGATAGCATTGCGATGGAGTGCCGGGGTGGGCCCGATAGTTGCACTGTGGTCAAAAGATGTAGACATATGTGCCAAGGCAGAGGAGCGAGCATTGATTAGAGATGATGCACCGGGGGAAAGGCGATGCCCATTGGCGGGCCTCTGGGCGGAGGTGCTTGAGGCGTGGGATAACAGAGAAGAAAGACAACTGGAGGGAGGGGGCTGGAGGTGACCCCATGCCACATGTAAGTAATGAGGGCTCACCTAGTGCTTGCTTGGGAAAACAGTAGACACTGTTAACTGAAAGAAGAAGAGATTGGAGCCCAGGAGGCTGCGTGTGGAGCCCCTTCCAGATATGGGGTGTAGAAACCCAGAATGAACGATGATGCTTGTTTTCCCCCACTCACTCTAGGAGTGAGTGCTTCCTGTAGACCTCTCTGAATGGTTGTTGGGTTGATCTGAGAGATGGGCTGTCCTGTAGAGCCCCCTTCTCTCGTCTACATCTTGGACTACAAGTCCTGCGACCCACTAAGATGTGTGAGCCACAGTGGAGCCTTACATATTTTACAGGCGTTCAGATCCTCAGGACGATTTTATATATTATAGTTTGCTTTTTTTACTTAATCTAAATCATATCGTTTATAATTCTGGACACTTTAGCATTGTTTAAGTTAAACCCTATGATTACCGCTTTATTTATGTAATGCAAAGTGCCTATATGCAACATATACTATTTCTCGACTTGACACAACAGTTGAATGTAAGAAGGCTAAATAGCCTTGTTCTACATCGTGCAAGATTCTGCTCTTATGTATAACAATGTACCAATATTCTAAGAAAAAAATGAAAAACATGCCCTTTCTTACTTCAGTCCCAGTTGAAAATCTACATTTCAGTCACCGCTGCATGGATGAGTGTCACCTCCCTTTGTCTTGATCCCTCTAAAATAGAAGTCATTTTTGGCCCTCCCTCCGTATGTAATTGCCACTGGTGGCTGACAGATTTAGGCCATGATGGTTCTCCGGTCCCTGCTGCCCGTATTTTCAGGTGATACTCTACTCTACTCTACTCTACTCTACTCTACTCTACTCTACTCTGAGATTTCATTTAACAAACCATAATTTGTTTCTTTTTTCGGATGGTGTTAAGGGAAGTCATCCTTAATTACCGCTTTCCTATCACAAACTGTCTATATAATGGTTGTTTTATCCCACCTTAACTATTGCAATTCACTTTTTCTCTGTCTTCCTCAACAGATGCTAAACTGTCTCCAGATCATTCAAAATATGGTAGCTTTCTCCACAATGGGTCTAAAGATAAACCCTGCTATGTTTCAATTCATCTACATTCTTTATATTGGCTCCCTATTTCAAACCAAATCTATTCAAGGGTCTCGGATCCTGTTATCCTGCTTTTCACTCAACTGGTCCTATATTTACCCATTTTTTTAATTCTTTCATTTAATACTACTCCTTCAGAACGTTTTGATCTTCTCATGCTTTTCTTCAAGTTCCAAGATTCAAATGGGAAAGGCCTGAAGTTCTCTTCCTACATCCCTCCACTCTGCCTTCTTCATTAGGGGCACATGGAAGCTTCTCAAAATTCGTTTATTCAATCTGTAATTTGTGTTTCTATGCAGATTTTTCATTGCACCAGGGCCCCCCTTTGGTGTAAAAGCTTGCTTTGTAAATTATCAATCAATTCAATCAATCTTTATTTCGATCAATTAAGATCATAAAAGACAGTGTAAAGTAAAAAAGCAGTTAACCTTCCACAAAATACTATAATCTAAGTACAGTAAGTCCTTATAATATCAGTCAAGTTAAAAATGCAAACATTAAAAATTGCGATTGAATAAATAAATTGATCTAAAGTTCATAATAATATTAAAAGAGCGTAAGTGACTCAATAATACACTGGGCATTTTGAAGCTAGGGAGATAATTTCAGGGCTCATAACTGAGTAGCACTAGTGGTAGATAGGCTAAGATATTTATCACAAACAGAGAAAATGTTAGTGCAGTAGTCAAAGAATCTTTATTCGGTGATTAAAAAACACCATAAAAGCACACTCATATTTACATGTTAAAAAATCATTAAACATTTCAGGGTTCTTTGTACAGTGAATTAACAAAACATAAATACAACAATATAGCCATATTTAACACTTAAAAGTTAAAGTAAAAACATTTCAGTCTTCTCCTCTAGTAAGCCTTAAACGAAGTGCTACCTTGATAAAGTTCATAATACTACACAGTGTTTGGGGTTCCTCAGCTTTCTGTAAGAATACAAGTGCCTCCCTAGCGTGGACCAAATTAGCATTTTTTAAAATATTTACAAGGTATCTGCGTCTGGGCATTGAGTAAAAGGGGCAGAGTAGAACAAAATGAAGGGAGTCTTGCGGAGACCTGTTGTCGCAGCCGCAGGGCCCCTTCTGTTCTATTGATGTAGCAAACCCCGCTGGTGATGCCAACATAAATGGGAGAAGGTTCAATCTGAAACGGCACATCAGGAACCTATCCTGTGCATTGTACATGAGGAACAAGTATGGCTCCATACCTTCCACGCTCTTCACTAGGTGATGGGCCCTCACTGTCTTTTTACACCCTTCAGCCTCATCTCTGCGTAGGTTTTTCCGCTCTAGAAAAATTCTCCCTACATGCAGTTTATTCTGGGCTACAATAGTTACAGGATGAGTAAAGAGGTTCCCAAAACATAGCTCCTCCAGGGTATTCTTCACATAAAGGAGCCAGGGGATGCGCATACACTTGTCCCTTTTTAGGCAGTCCAATAAGATTTCTCTACTAAGTGTCGCATCAGGATTGTACCAGATTTTTAACCAAGCGATAATAGGCCTCAATTTTATCAAATCTTCTATATATGGTCTCCCTAGCTCCCTATGGGCAATCAAACCAGCAGTACTTTGTGGTACCCTCAAGAGTGATTTCAGATATTTATTTTCTTCACGTTGGATACTAGTGGTATTGACAAAGCCCCATACTTCTGCCCCGTAAATTACCTTGGAGCATGATACTGAGCTGTACAGATTTATCACCTGTTCCGGGGACCATCTTCCTAGCCTCCTGCCATAGCTAGCAATTGCCCCGTTAGATGCAATCATTTTACCACAACGTTCCTCCACCAGGGTATCAAACCGCAGGGCACCATCGAATGTTACACCAAGGTATGGAAACGTTTTGACCTCTTCCACAATGTGGCTCCCTATTTTGTATGTAAATTTAGAGGTGGTTTTTTTCCCCGCCAGGAGCACATAGGATTTACTCAGATTTACAGAAAGGTCCAAGGCACTCATGAACCTAACAAAACCATCAATCAGGATTTGTAGGCTCCTTGGTGTCCGTGCGATCAGTACCGCGTCATCTGCATAAAGCAGAACAGGAATATGACGCGACCCAACCCTTGGGCAATCTGCCTTCAGACCCAACAGATACTGCTCCAAATTATTAATATAGAGGGAAAACAAAAAGGGAGCAAGAATGCAGCCTTGTCGGACTCCACTCTTACAGGGAAAAGAACTAGTCAGCCCCCCCTCCCTATTAAAGCGGACTTTGGCGGTGGTGTCACTGTGCAGTTCCCTCAATATATTAATTAGACCACTCTCTATCCCCATACTAAGCATCATGCCCCACAATTTTTCCCTATTGACGTGATCAAATGCTGCTGCCAGATCCATGAAACCCATGTAAATGGATTCATCACTAGCCATGGTATACTTGGCAGTCAGCAAATAAAGGTTCAGGCACTGGTCACTAGTGGACCTCCCTGCCCTAAATCCGTATTGAGTGTCCGAGAAGATGTTTTTTTCCTCGGTCCACTCGGACAGTCTATTAAGAATTGCCCTCCCCAAAAGTTTTGCTGACACATCAATCAGGGAGATCGGGCGGTAGCACTTTGGGTCATCCCTGTTGCCCTTTTTGAAAATCGGCACAATTACTGCCGTGGACCAAGACGGGGGCAGGCCACAGATGATAGCAGTATTAATAACCCTTGTCATTAGGGGAGCCCAGAGTTCGATGTTACTCAAAAACAGATCAGGGGGGATTCCATCAGGCCCCGGAGCTTTATTTTTGGTCAGGCCCTCAATCCCTGCAATGATCTCCTTAATGGAGAATTCTACCAGTGGAGCCTCAGTTGGAATGGCCGGTAGGTCTACAGTAGAACCAGGCTCATGATTGTACAGGCCCCTATAGTGGTTGACCCACTGCTCTGGGAGAATATTAGCCCCTATATCCGGGGTATCTTTTTCCTGGAAAGTTGGGTTATTAATTATTTTCCAAAAGCCTGCTAGGTCCTTTCTTTCCCCCGCTTCTCGTAAATCTGCCCATGCTTCCGCCTGCAAGGCAAGTTTCCTCCTCTTAATTTCCTTTTTATAAATTTCTCTGCACACCTTAACTTTGTGGGGGACCCTTGGTTTAGTTTTAAGGCAGCTTTTCAGCTCCCTCAAAGCTTTAGAGCAGTCTTTGTCGAACCATCGGGGATTCCCGTGGTTCTTAAATGGGACACTAGTCTTTAGCAAACCATCGACCAGATTAGCGATCTGGTCGAAAGCTTCCATTATCCTCGGTCCGCGGACTTCTGTGTCCAAACAATCATTAATAGCAAGTATGCCTGCGTCCACCAGGCCCTTGTAGAACTTTTCCCCGTCTATTTTAGCCCATTTTAGTCTCCTGCCTTGGTCTGTTGCTCTCTCAGTGAAGGTGCGTTGAACTCTAATACTTAGACCCACCATATACTGCAGCTCCAAAACAAGAGGGTTATGGTCACTAAAGCCACTCCATTCGATCCCTACACTAGTTGTCTTATTAATTAAGGACCTTGAGACCAGAATGTAATCTATGAAGGAAGAGCATCCTCTACCCTTAAATGTGGGGGGGAGTGTGCCATCCTCCTGCATCCCTACCATATTAATGGTGTGTTCAAGGTCATATTTAAACCGTAACATTCTGAAAGCTGAGCCCAACGGCGTATGAGAGAAATGCGGTCCCTTCTCCATAGGGCATCGGGACCAATCTGTGCTTATTTGGACCAGTGCCGGGCACAAGTGGCAATTATAATCTCCCATAACCACCAACCCATGTGGCTGCCCATTTTTTTGGCCTGTTATGACCTGGCCCAACCTATTATCTAATTCAGTAACAAGAGAGATGTTAGATCCCGCTATCTCGTTGTTATAAAGGTTTACTGCAACAAATCTAAGACCTTTCCCAGTAAACCTGACTGCCTGAATCCTGTGGGAATTCCAATCAAGGCAAGTGTAACTTCCCGGAAGGCTCAGATCTATATAAATAGCTAAACCTCCCATGGCTCTCCCTGATCTTGATTTTTGAGCAGGAACAAAAAAACACTTATACCCTTGCAGGTGGAAATTATTCTCCTGGGCCCAGGTCTCCTGCAGACAAATTACATGGAATTTTCTGATATAGTCAAGCCACTCTTTGTTATTAAATTTCCCAGCCAGGCCAGCTATATTCCATGAGATGATTTTTAGTGCCTCACCCCCCTGGACCCCTCCTCCCAGTGACCCACCAGGTGATTCTCGCACTTGTTTTCCCAATTCCGGTCCCTGTGCGTCACCTATACATGCAATATCTGCAACCCTAGGTTCATCCAGCACATAACTCCGGGCGCAACTTGATGACTTTTGTTTTGCCTCGGGGCTGTGCTTCTCCCACTCAGCATTTGGAACCCCTCTACCCCCTATACCCCATATACCGTTATCTCTTTGTCAATCTACCCCCTCAAGACCATCCAGGCAGTGGAACCGATTGAATGTATGGAAGGGTAGCTCTGGGCGGCTAAATAATGGCCTGGGATTGAACTCATGATGGACACCCCTTCGACCCACCCTTTCCCAGTTGTCATATGAACGGGTCACGTGTACAGGGGCTGGGGTGGGGGGAAAGAAGAAAGACACATGAAGTGTTTGAATTGTTGTTACCTGTGATCTATTCTTTCCCTGGCATATGTGAGCAACTGTTCCAGCATCTCTGAAGCTCACCAATATGCAATCCCCTATGATGGATTTGCGTGTTCTCCCTATCCAAGGCACCCTTCTGACCATTATGATCTCATTGCTTAAGTGTACGGGTAAGGGTCTATTCAAATTTAGCCACTTAATCACCCTACTTTTCAGAGCACAGAAATCCTCGGCTTCACCTGCCTCTAGTGGTGGGACGCCCGCCATGACTACTGTAAAGTCATTCGCCTCTGGTGGTAAATTGGGTCTACGTGGCCTGGGGGGAAGCTTCATTAGTGGAGTCGGTGCAACACTATCTGGGGGCTGTACCGGGGGAACAGCATTTGCAGGGGGTATAGGTCCTATGGGGTTAGGTGGCTTATTTGGGGCAGGGTTATTCCTCTGGGTTTGTGGTGGGGCGGCCGCAGTTGCAACCTGTGAGGGAGCAAGATGCATAACACTTTTTGGAGCTGTTGGGGTGGCAATAGGTTTAGGAGCCCTCTCATGAGAATTGGCCAGATTTTTCATACTACTTAGTGTAGCCTCAAGAATGGTTAGTCTGATTTCCACTTTTTTGATGCTTTCACTAATTGGTAACAAAAGTGACCTAAGCAGGAATTCCAAATTACCCAGCGGAGCAACAGAGAGGGGGGCATTAACAATGTTGCTAGCCATCTCTTTAGTCAGGACGGGAGCCACACCATCCTGTGCAGCGGGTTTAGAATGTAAGTCAGCCACCGTTGTCACAATTGATATGGAGGGTTTGGATGACTTCCCAAAATCAGAATGAGGGATCTTTGGTTTGTTTTTAGCCTGGGCACCCCTCGACTTCCTCCTACGTTTGTTTGGTGGTGGCCCAAAAACCCCTTGTGCTACAGCTATTTTAGGTTTGGCTTTCCTAGACTTTGATGCTGGGGGCGGTTGAGAAATTAAGTCAATCGTCCCCCTACTTGGGCTTGTGCTACTCACTGGGGTTGAGCTCATAAGTACCACTGGGGGCGTTTTTGTAACATCCCTAAGCAGGATCGGAACATCTTCATTTAGTGTCAAGTCTTCGCTAGGTGTGGGAGGATAGTCTCCTAGAGGTCTACCTTTCAAATTATCTATAGAGCGTCTCCGCTCAGCTCTGAGCCGGCTTAATGTGTTCTCCTTGTCCCCATCTCCCCCCGCCCGAGGAAAGTAATTCTCTAAGGTCATATCTTTTGTTCCTGCCTGCCTTATGGGGGTACTTTCCTTTACCGGGGACGGCATGGTATCTTAGAGTGTGATGATAGCTATGGGGCAATTTATCAGCTTGTTGTGCTAGGGACTTGATGGCAAACGGCAGAACCAAGAGGGTAGGCCCAGCCCGGCCTACGACGGCCACAGACGGCCCCGCCCTTGTCCCGGGCTTCTCCCGGCGCCCTCCCGCGCGCTCCCGCGCAGCGGGATCCCAGTGCAAAAATAAAAGAGAAGGAGGTGAGGGCGGGAGGCGTGGCAGTCAGGGAGAGCGACCCAGGTGTTGTGGGTTGACCTCACGCAGGGGCTCCTGGGAGTTGGAGTCCCTGCGGGTCCGCTCGCAGCCCTGTACTTGCCTGCCAAAGCCCAGAGTCCGGTGTCCAAGATCAGAGCCCCTCTATGCTCAAGGCGCCTCTCTCCACACCACGAAGCGGGACCCGCGGAGCGGGTCCGGCGAGGAGCTGCGGCAGAAGAAAAACACCACAGGTGCAGGGAACAGCCCACGGCGAAGTCCAGGCAAACAAGGTATCCCACGTCGATCAGGAAGGGGGCTGCTTTCAAGTGCTAGGGCGGGGGCGTGGCAGTCAGGGAGAGCGACCCAGGTGTTGTGGGTTGACCTCACGCAGGGGCTCCTGGGAGTTGGAGTCCCTGCGGGTCCGCTCGCAGCCCTGTACTTGCCTGCCAAAGCCCAGAGTCCGGTGTCCAAGATCAGAGCCCCTCTATGCTCAAGGCGCCTCTCTCCACACCACGAAGCGGGACCCGCGGAGCGGGTCCGGCGAGGAGCTGCGGCAGAAGAAAAACACCACAGGTGCAGGGAACAGCCCACGGCGAAGTCCAGGCAAACAAGGTATCCCACGTCGATCAGGAAGGGGGCTGCTTTCAAGTGCTAGGGCGGGGGCGTGGCAGTCAGGGAGAGCGACCCAGGTGTTGTGGGTTGACCTCACGCAGGGGCTCCTGGGAGTTGGAGTCCCTGCGGGTCCGCTCGCAGCCCTGTACTTGCCTGCCAAAGCCCAGAGTCCGGTGTCCAAGATCAGAGCCCCTCTATGCTCAAGGCGCCTCTCTCCACACCACGAAGCGGGACCCGTGGAGCGGGTCCGGCGAGGAGCTGCGGCAGAAGAAAAACACCACAGGTGCAGGGAACAGCCCACGGCGAAGTCCAGGCAAACAAGGTATCCCACGTCGATCAGGAAGGGGGCTGCTTTCAAGTGCTAGGGCGGGGGCGTGGCAGTCAGGGAGAGCGACCCAGGTGTTGTGGGTTGACCTCACGCAGGGGCTCCTGGGAGTTGGAGTCCCTGCGGGTCCGCTCGCAGCCCTGTACTTGCCTGCCAAAGCCCAGAGTCCGGTGTCCAAGATCAGAGCCCCTCTATGCTCAAGGCGCCTCTCTCCACACCACGAAGCGGGACCCGCGGAGCGGGTCCGGCGAGGAGCTGCGGCAGAAGAAAAACACCACAGGTGCAGGGAACAGCCCACGGCGAAGTCCAGGCAAACAAGGTATCCCCAATCCTCAATCAATAACAACCTATTGTCACCAAGTTTTTCCCACATCATTTTTGTGAGCTGTGCAACCGCAAAGAAACATGGGCATACCTTTAACTTTCAGAAGGAAGGAAGATCAACAACCTCCTACAAGACATCAGTGAGCACCTTATGAGATTGACACAACTGGTATATCCGATCATTCTGGTGCCCAGAAATCCGTCTGGCTGTCAGATTTGCACATCTGTAGACATGTGGCAGTTGAATCCAAACAGAGAGTCACATTGTGCTCTGGGTTCAAGAAATAAATAATCTTCCGAGCGGTGCTCAATTGTTCTCCAAACTCCAGTAAGTAGGAAGAGTTGTACCAGTGCATCATCACTTTTGCCAAAACGATGAATCAGTTCAGATTCACTATTCTGAGTTTTGTTATCAACTGCAGAAGTATTTCTGAAAGAAATATGCAAAGTGATTCTGGACATTTGCAACTGCTTGTGAGACAGAGTTTGGCAAGTCTCCACAAGAACATGACGAGGCATAGTTTCTGTCGCACCTTGTTGAAATGTAATGGCATTGACAAGACCTAGACAGAATGGAAGCCTGCATGGGCACATGTATTCTTCAAATGTATGCTTCTCCCGCCTATGTTGTGTATAGTGAGTTCCTATACTAGATACATTAAGAATTTTGCTTCCATCAGTGCACCATTGAGAGAGGGCCCCAAAAATGGAGACAGGAATTCAACTGATCTTGGAAAGCAAAGCGAGCTTTAGTAGCTTCAGACAGAATATTGCTGATGCCAGGGACATGGCTTACTTTGGCCCATCTTTTTGCATTGAATTTGTAGTCCATTCCAGCCAGTCCATCTTGGCATTTTTCTGACACAATATAGAGATGCTACCATTGCACCCGCAAAGGTCATTGCATGCACTCTAAAGACAAAGTCTTACTTAACCTGAAATGGTGTGTTCCTGGGCAGAAAATGAGTTTCTTGCAATACTAAGGTCATGCTAACTTTTCTACTTGTTATTGTAAGGCAAGTCTTACATAATACTTACAGATCATCAGTGCCCTGTCACAATCCATTGGCAACCTCAAAGTGAAGATGCCCTTCAGGATTGAGAGTTGGGGTCTTCACCCTGGGAGCTATAGTTTTTGTAGTGTTCACACAGTCCAGCGATCTTTTTCTTATATTTTACTTTGCCCTTCTCCTCTTTAAAGCCCTTCATAGAGGATGACCAGCTATGCTACGTGGTTCAGCGAATGAACGAAGCTGCAATATTTCGAGATGCCTTCTCCTAAACAGTGCTTACTGCTGTTGCTGAGCTCATCACTTTACAATGCTGGAGGGACATGGAAAACATCAAAAAGGCATTTAGAAAATGTGACCTCTTGGAACTGAGATCCTTTTATAATGTACAAGATGAGCTTTCTCAACATCAGTATATTGTCCTGTTGAGAGGTATGCCCTTGATTATTCGGCATTCCGTGAGGTGACCTGTTGTTAACATCACACATGAAGGTTATAGGAGCATCATAGTCACCAAGAGACTGAGTGTGCTAGTGAGGGTGACTCAGAAGTGAATCAACAGGAGTAGCATGGTACGCAGACGCATATCTCAGAGCAAGCTTTGTGAGGGATATCATTTCAATGTGAGCTGGAGAGTCATAATAAAGGCCTAATGTTTAGTACTCACCATATTTTCATACAGAACACACTACCAAAAATGATTTAGGTCCAGATGTACGTACAAACTGTTCTCAAAAAGCAGTCGCAAAATGCGTGCCAGACTTTTTGTAATCAAGTTTTTACTTAGTGAAGTGACCTATATACTAATAGGTTATTTGACAAGATAAGGAATCACGTGGACTTGCAGAATTACTAGACTAATTAATATACATTAGCCAGTTCACAATTTGCCCTCCTTAAATTAGCTACAATCACAGGGATGGTGGGCTTCAAGGGACAGCAGAACCACCATCCCTGTGATTGTATTCCTAAATAGAAAACGTTTTTAAAAAAGCACAACAAGTTCCCTTTAGGAACCTGGGCTGCTTTGTTTTTTTAACTTTTACATTTTGGAAAACACCAGTGAGAGAAGGCAGTGGTCCCCGGGCACACTGCCCGCTGAAGCTGTCACCCTTATTCCCAATGGGGAAGGGGTCCAAAGTGGACTCCTTCCCCTTTACCAATCAGTTATAACCCCAGCGTTGAAGGTGGTTTGTGAATTAGACGCCCTTAACACACCCCTTCAAAATTATAATTTGGTTAGGATTCCTAAGCCTATTTTGCAATTTGGAAAAACGTTTCCAAATCACAAAATGGGGTTAGTAAATATACAAAATGGTAGACAAATGGCAGAGAGCACTATATAAAAGTGGACACAATCATTATATCTCAAGGATTATGTGCTTTCTTAACTGTGGCTTCTCTAGATGTTTCAAAGGCAGCATCCCGAGAATATCACCTTGCTTCTGGTAGATAATGTGAATATTCTCTCAGAAGTGTTTTCATTGATTTCGAAGCAAAATGGCCTCTAAGTGTACTGTCCATCGAAGGGCATACTGAAGCAGTATTTTACCACAAGCTCTTTTTCCTACACAATGATGCCATGATCTATTCTAGTCACATGATGGAATCATGTAGTAATGCATGATGTTAGGTATGGCTGCCAGAGCCCTTTTCATCCACAGCAAAAGCATACACATAGGAGGACCGTCAGTGAGCCCCTTTCAGCTACTCTTTTTTGGATCATCCACTGTCATTAGTGCCCCTCAAAGTGTTTCAATACTCTTGCTGAAGTTAGGCCACAGGCAATATTGCTCCCTAATGTGATTTTGCACTCAAAGGTGATTTTGCTACAAGGCTTATTCGAAACTATCCTTAAACACCACCCTCAACGCTGATGGCCAATCCTGAAACCTTTTATTTATTGTTTATGTTCTAGGAAACCTTTTATGTTCTAGTTTGAGAAATATAAATGTCTCAAACTGGGCTCCATTAAAACTGACTTACTCTTTTTAATCAGACATGCTCTTTTGGAGTACAAAGCTGTAATTATTATTTATATTCAGAAAGAAAACAAACATCCCTTGCAGTAAACAAAATTACAATTGCAGGTTACCATGAACAGAAATGTGAGCTATGCATCACAATTTTGAAAATGGGACGGTCATAATCTAGTTCTCTGATGTAAACATATATTTTTACCACACTATTGGGTAGTCTGAAGACCCTAAATAGTGAGTGGCATCAATACTGATATCATGCCTACCATCTCTACTGAGATAAAACGCCACTAGCTCAACCTGCTCCTGTCTACCCAACTCGACATTATCAGCCACACCTGTACCAAGGAATGAAACCTGACAGCATAATGTCACCATAAATACAAGCAAACAAAGCTATTCCTGCACTGACCAAGACCGAAATACTGTCAAGGACCAAAACCACAGCCATTCCAGTATCCACCACTGCCCCTCGATATGCATTCCTCTCTACCACTCTATCTACACCAGAACAACAGCAAACAACAACGATCTGTCTACCCAAGCAAACTCAATAGAACAAGCTTCTCTCAGCATATTGGCCTGTCTCACACACATCACTTTAAATTTTCTGCCCTGAACCATAGGTCTATAGCCTATAATGCACCAACTCATATCTTCCCTCAAGATTTGGACCTTGATGCTAGTGTACTCACAGAAACTTGGTTTTCTTAATATTCACCACAACCACTAAGACGCAACATCCTCCACCTTAATAGAACAGAACACTGGTTGGATTGCCTTTATCGAGAAGGAGTCCCTTAAATGGAAACTAAATAACTCAATAAATGTCTCTTAGCTATAATTAACTCACCTACACCTACACTACTGAAAGTAAACATCTTATACTACTCGCCTGGAGTAAAATTATTTTTATTGATGACTTCTTTAATTGTAGTATTGATTTCCACACCTTTTGTGATCAGATTTGCTTGGTATATTTCAACATCCACTGAAAAATGCACATAAACATATCAAACACATCTCTCCTCAAAACCTTAAAGACTTCCTATCTTCCAACCATTCTTGTCCTCAAATCCTTACTACCAGACAAGAATGTGCTACAACACTTCAGCCACCTTACCCGAAATAAGGGCTGTATCCTTATTATATTGCACCTTTTCATAAAGAAATCTTATACTTTATTCTCTCAAATCGAATTTGTAGTACCACTTTTTGAGTCATTTCATTTCAAAATGCCAAACTTAACAAACCTTCCACATGCTAAGCCGGTAACAGGTATGGTAAGATCTCAAGCATATTGACAACAGGCACTGACAACCTATTGGCTTTGCTAAAGCTTTGCAATGTCAGGAGAACATTATTAGATTACTCCTAACCCAGGTTGTTAAAATGAAGGTGAGACACCTTAGACAGCACATTGACCTGGAAATTAAACACAGCATCAAAATTCACACATACGCACATGAAGTAGGGTGTGGCTCACTGATGTCACCTCTGGCAGCACTCCAAGAGCGTGATCTAGAAATCAATCTCAAACATGCTGCGGTTACGCAGGTTTGTTTGCTCTCATCTAGTCCTGCAACATTCTTGGCTCTTCCAAGGCTCATTATCTAGAATTAAATGATTTGCCACCCATTGAAATTCACATGATGATGAGGATCAAGTGAACAGTGCCAAGAAGAACATCAAAGCTTTACAAGAAAAGATTGAGAGGAACAAGCCAGGTTATACTTCACACCTATCGCATAATTCACAACGGTTTTTTCCGAGTATATATCTGACCTTATGAAAAAAAAGTTGTAATTTACCCAAGCGTAGTGTTACTGTCTTTTCCCAAAGTATGAAATGTGTAACTGGGTGCCCTATCCAGATGTCTAGCAGACTCGTCTTCATTTAGAGGATGGTGCCGCAACAAAATAACAAACACAAATGCTTTATGCACTTGATGAGACTTTTTTTTTTTTTAACTTATTTTTATTGCCATTTTCATATTTTACACATTGTACATCATACAAAACTTTCAAATAGTTATATCAGATTGTACATCCAATAGTGGTACACATCAACTGTATATACCGGTGATTCGTCACCGGGGAACATAAACAACGTACAGATTTATCGTGATGTGTATACCCTGTTGTCTCAGGTTCCAGATATGGCACAGAAACTGGGGTGTAACGCAGGCATAAACTAGGGGACGGGCATGGAAGAACACATCCAGCTACTCTGGCGAGGATATGTAGCGTCGCATGGGTAAGGCACCTCTGTGACTCAGGATCGCCTATCCTATTTGGGTCGACCTAGAATTGCGATAGCATAACTGACGCTGGGGTATGTTATGAGGTCATGTGGTCGGAATTTCGAGAGATTGGTTGGGCAGGGTCTGTGACTGCGTGTGCAGGGCTGACGATGTGGGCGGGCCGTCTGTTGGATCTGCTCCCGGGGATAGCTGCTTGAACTGATATAATAGCATGGCCCATTCCATTGATATAGGGTGTTTGCGGACCCCTCTCACCTCCATGCACTTGATGAGACTTTATCCCAAACAGTGTTTTTTTTATTTTGTGCGGACTCCTATAACTAGCTTCAATTTGGTGGTAACAGTGAGCAGCAAACAGAGAATATGTGGTAACAATGTACATACAATTGATGCTAAAACTGTTTACGAATTTTATTCCCCCATTTTCGCTCCAATGTAAAACAAGGCACCTAAACTACACGATCACTTACAACACATGTTACTTCTGCTCAGTGTGTACACTAGGTAGAAAGTTCTGGAATTATTGTTTAACTTAGTTCACACTTGTGGGTGTTCCCAGGTTTGTTTCAGTTCAGGGGTCTGGAAAATTGCATGCTGCATATGTGGTCAACGCTCACCCTGTGTGAACTAAGTTGTGATTCACAAACATTTATTTATGTATTTTTCAGGGATGAGGAATTGTATGTAATATCTTCATGTTCAAGAGTACGAATGCTTCAGAAAGTTACCTCATTATATCAAAACTCTGCTAATAACCTCGCTGAGTAAGCCAGGGCTCATAATATATTATTCTCTTTTGCAACCTTTCTGCACAGTGCTTGAAGCAGTAATTCAAGGGTTGGAATGCCCTGTGAATCTGCGCGCGCCCATAAACTTGCATGTTTAGCTTTATTCACCAACTCTCCTATAATCTCTTGCCGCATTGGAAAAGGTTTCAAATTAACTTCTGACAAGGGCAGGATCAACATTTTTCCAGAGTACGGAAAAGGGGGTGTAGGGAACGTCAATTTTAACATGCAGATTTTCACATTGTCAGATATCCGTGCGTGTGTACATTTGCCTGCTGCTGTAAATTCTTGTGAATTGAATTCCTGAAGTTTGTACATCTGTACCGATGCTGGGATATACACATGTGGGTGCACGTTTGTGAGTTCCTTTAAGAATTGTTTTTATTTTCATGTTGCCTATTAATAGTTTTACATCGATTCTCCATCGTAATGCTTTTAATTGAACTATTATTATCTATCAAACACATTACTAAATGAGGCATCAGAGAAATGGCTTATAAAGTTACACAATTGTTAACCAAAACGTTTTTTCAAGTTGCAGTTTCTTTTGTCTTTGTATTGATAGCAAACAATCAGCCTCACTTATATGCTTCTGCGTGTATTTGTATATAATTGGGGCACACTCTCAAAACATTATAAGTAGCCTCAAATGGTTACATTTTGTAAACTCACGTGCACGTTTTTATAATGGCACATCTAAGTTACTAAAGAATGATCCAAGGATATGTTCTGCAGCATGGGTGACAAATTTGCACCAAACTGGATACAGATGAGATTTGGGGCATAGAAAGGTGAGATTTTGCAGAAAAATTGTGTTTTGAAAAAAGAACTATTCAAACAAAAAGGAAAACATGAAATTTCCTAAAACATCTTAGTTCAAACGTGTTTTGTAAGCATTGTGTGCAGGACACAAACATAAAGTGAGAAAATCAGTGTCCGCTAGTTCTGACCCAACATCTGTGAGTTATGGATGAGTAAATAAAAAAAAATAGTGAATGAGCCAAACAGATCTAAATTACAACTATGCATACTTATAATCAAAGCATTTTGTAATTTACACCTGTTTTTGTAAATCTGGCTTTAATGTACGCTCTCTTCAATGTGATCTCTCCCGTTTTAACCTGGACCATCACACAGAAAGGTCTTATTTACGCTATGAGAATCCCACCTTTCACTGCAGTCGGCTGAGAAGAACCATATCGTCTTTTGTATCAATTGCAGCACAGAGATAAGCATTAGGTGGCGAGGTGTTTTGCATCCAATAGGGTGAGAAATTTCGAGCGTGCAATTAGAGTTGCAAAGTCAGGGCTTCGTAAGCGATCAACTCCTTCAGAGAAGCAGTCATCTTATTACTATTTTTTTTTTTTAATTAATGAATTTGAGGAGGCGCCTACAATTCTAAGATTTTATAAGACAACTAGAGAATAAGTCCCCAAGCTTTCAAATTCCCCCTTCCTATACCAAGCCCAGTCCCATCCAGAACCCCTCACGGCCACTGACTGTGAGGACAGTCCATTGGTCACCCTGGGTCATTTGGCCCTGCTGTTAGTCAGGAACCAGGGACGTCTTCGCACAGACATCTGAGTGAAAGACCAAGGGTGCAAAGGGAGAAAGTCCTTTGTGATTCTTTTTTGGCCCTGTTCAGCCCTATGAGGGCCAGGATCCAATACTGCAATAGAGACACTCAGATTTTCCATCACAAGTATTCTTGGAACTCTACTCCTAAAACGCACAGACAGACTCAGAAATTGCAAACAATTGCATCTTGGCTATTGGCATACACATGAAGTATAGCACACCTCAGCATATCACACCACATTTTAGCAAACAGCTTAGCGCATCACAACATGACTCGTTATGACACATTTAAAGCAATACAGTACACAATGCCAGCCCATAACACACCACACAAAGATCCATAACCACACTTCGCCCCTTATAATCTCATCAGATCCCAAACGGCACCACACCAGACTACACAAAAATACCACAAACACCACAAGAAATAGATACATTGGTGAGTTCAATGGCTAACTGGAAAGCAGCTGGGGAGGATGGACTGGCAGTAGAATTATATAAAAGGTTTGCCCCAACTTTAAATGCACAACTTGCTAACTATATACTAAGAGGGGGGTGCACCTCCGGCCTCCTTCCATACGGCGGTGGTAGTTAGCATTTTGAAGAAGGACAAAAACAGGGAAAACACCAACTCCTATAGGCCAATAAGCATTCTCAACGCTGATTATACATTTTTTACAAAGCTTCTTACCAACAGGCTCAATAAAATTGCGGGATCAATAATCCACAAGGACCATTGTGGCATTGTAGCAGGGAGGCAACTCTCCTCGAATACAAAGTTTTTGATAGAAGCTTTGGACTATTTTAATAAGAATAACACAGAGGCACAGGTGTGGTTTTTAGATGCTGAGAAACGTTTGATCTGGTGACCTGGGAGTGTCTTCTTTTAATTCTTGCTAGATTTGGTTTTCCAGAAAGTATTATACATATTGGGAGAAGTCTATATAAGGACTTGATAGCACAAATAATATGTAATTCTAGAAATGTGGGTAATTGCAGAATAAGTAGAGGTACAGGGCAGGGGTGCCGCTTATCCCCAATTCTTTTATTCATAGAGCCCCTGGCAATAGCCATCAGGCAAAAAGCACTACAAACTGCACCTTTACAAGGCATGACCAATATAAAACTCTATGCCGATGACATTGTTTTATTTCTTAAGTCTTGGGAGAACATCCAAAAGGAAATACTGGGGATTTTCTCAGAATTGCAAGCAATGGGTGGCTATAAAATAAATAAGGCCAAGCCAGAAATTGTATTATGTGATTGTTCAGGTGAGACATTAATACCAAGCTTACGGTTATAACATAACTCCAGGCCCAAGAAGTATCTTGGGGATCTATGTGTCAGAAAGAGTTGAAGAGCTATATACACTTAACTATGTCCCTGTAGTGCAAAAAGTCAAACGTTTACTAGCAAAATGGAATCAACTCCCAATATCAATAATAGTTCAGGGGGTCCTTTTACGAATGCCAATTCTACCACTATTCAATTTCTTATTTGCAGCAGTCCCATGTGCACTACAAAGTCCTTTTTTAAAGAATTAGATGGCCTATTCTCTTCTTTCTTATGGGCCAGTAAGGTTCCAAGACTAGCACTAGCCACTTTAAACTATCCGTACGAGGAGGGAGGGTTATCCCTACCAAACCAGAGGGAGTACTACTATGCAAATTTTGCTCACAATAAGCACAGATTCCATAATCATCTTAATTCGCCAGATATGGACAATTTTTTAATGAAAAAAATAATGAACAAATACAAAATCGCAGATCCGATGAGGATAGTTACGAACCCTACGAAAGTACGATATAAGGTTCTCCAGTGGTTTCTAAAACGAAAAAAAAAAAAACCTGTCTAAGTTTTATGGAATCTCACGGATAAACGGCTCTACAAGTTTGGACGATTTATATACCGGGGAGGATAGGCTGTTGCAAACTGGCGTACTAAAGAAATGGAAGGAGAATGGGTACAGGCAAGTGGTAGACTTTTTCAACTCAGATTCCTGGAAAAAGTGGCCATAGATAGAGAATGGGCTGCTTCATTCTAGAGATATGCTTAAGTGGTCCTTTATCCAAATCAAGTATTATTTTGAAAATATTGACTCAACAGGGCTAGGTGTAAGATCAAAACTAAGCAAAGCGCTACTAGAAACAACGAATACGCGGTCAATAAGCAGCTGGGTGAAATTGTATCATGAACATAAGTTCTCTATTGTCTATGAAATGACCCGAGACAAATGGCAGAAGAAAAAAGGCCTCCAGATCCCTAGAATGGTCTAGAATAGAATTAACAAACTCAATGCAACAACAATTAGAGGCACCAATTTTAGGAGAATGCAATTCTACACAAAATGGTTAATATATAGGACCCCATCATTTCTCCATAATATATACCCCCTGATTGAAGACATGTGTTTCCGCTGCTCCGAAGAGGGAGGAATGAGATACCTGGACTCACATTGTTTGGGATTGCCCAAAGATCAAACAATTATGGGAAGAAATAGAGAAATATCTCAGAACGACTACAGGTCGAGCATTAACTATTGACACGTATACTGCAGTTCTGGGGTGTTCACCAAGCATAGCGATAGATAAAATACAAGAGGAATGTTTATTTATATCAGGTCTGGTGGCAAGATCATTAATTCTCCAGAATTGGCAAAGTAATACTGTACCAACTTTCCATGCCTAGCGGGCTAGGCTTCACTAAGTTAAAGAGCTGGAGAGATGCTTTGCATTAAGATCAGGGTCACTAACAAAATTTGAGAAACGCCGGAAGTCCATTGGAAGCTAGTCTGTGATTCTGTAAAGACGAAATGTTAAAGGAAAATCTTGCAATATGTGGCCTTCCTTTTTTTTTCGATGTGCACTTATGTACCTTTTAATGGCACTTTTGATATTGTTGTGATCTGAGAATGGACCATGTTTGTGTGAGTATGTCAACCAAAATTGAAATTGAGCACCGCAAGCACTTTATTTTGTATATGAACAACTGTGAATTGAACACTCAATACATTTTTTTTTAAAAACAAACAAACACCACAATGCATCCCCTACCACTACATGGCACCATCCATATACATCATCTCACAACACCTTGACCTACATCCACCACGTGCCACATACACTTTATCAGTCACATCGCACTTTCAGACTGCAAACAATAACTCTCTTGATCTTATCACCCCGCAATGCACAACACCAAACTGCAAAATACTATTACACATTCAAGCCTATATCACATAATACATCCATCAATGCCAAAAGACACAATAAATTACAAAGTTATATGGATATCAGCATACACAACAATGCCCCATCCTGTGAGGCCCTTAACCAAATATCACGTTGGCCGACAACAAACCCCACAACAGCACAACAGCATGTCCCATCAACAAATACAATAGTATCACACCATCTTAAGAAACAAGTACATATTACTTTCTAATATAACAATACACAACACCACATAAGTATCTTAACATGTTACAACTTACCACAGCATTTAAGAGTACTTGCTATAATCAAGAACACAATACATTAACCAACACCATCTTATTCTTTATCCCATTACTTCTCACCAAAAAACAAGCATGGAATGTGTAAGTAGTTTGCGGGGTGTATACTTCTCGCCCTCTCCATTCAAAAATAATTAATAAGTATTCCTTTCACCAACAGGTCTCGAGATGAAAACAAATGGAGTGTTTTACCCAGTTCTCATTTCCCCCATCAAGATTCCGGATCTGACTGTAGTAACTTTCACAGACAAAGGTGAGCCGAGTTTCTGATTTTCTTTGCTGATTCTCCCTCCTGGATGGCATCTGTCAGTACATAAACCATATTGTTGTCAAAAGGAAACTATTCTTGTTCTAGTCAGGGTTTTCCAGTAAACTCTCGGTGCATTATGAGCTGCCCTGACAATGTCATGTCCTCCACTTTTTACTTACAGCTAATTCCTTTTCCTTAAAGATGTACCAAACTTGGTTGGAGGCACGTGAGTCACGTTACAAACCCCCAAACTCTTCTCTGTAAAGAACCGAAATCCTCTGAAAGCCTTGAGTGTCTTCTAATCTGAAAGCAATCACCTTCCTGTGCCTTCCCACCAGTGTTTAATTCTTTATAAAAATAGATGCATGGCCCATTATTTTCCGTAAGAGCCCATCACTGGCATTGCAGTATGTTGCGTTCGCCGCATATCAAGGATACATAGTCTTCATTCTACCTCTTTCTCCCTCCACCAAACACCTACCTTACATAGCATCAATAAAAACACTCTTGAATATGCACTTACTGGTTCTATTTTATCCCATTGTCATTGGTTTCCTAGCTTTCTCTTCCTCGTTTTTAACCTTTGTTTGCCTTTCTCTCTCTGACTTTGGGTAAAATTTAAAACTAAAATAAGTCCAGGTTCCCCAAAATGAGTTCCAGTGCCCACCTCCTGCACCTGCCAGTACCAATTACGCACTGCTTCCCACCCATTCTATTGACATTGAATATTCAGAGATGAAGACAGTCACTGGTGAAATTCAATAGAATATATTTTCCTGAAAAGGACAAAACTAACATGGAAAAGAAGAAAATATTTTGTTTCTATGGAATATTCCACTTCTTCAGACCTATCCTGTTTTCAATAATTAATGTTAATGAGACAGTGGGTCACAATTTCTCAAATATTGGCTTGAGTGTTTTGCATCATAATGTCCTAAACCCTCTACCAGAAGTCCTTTACCAGTAACCATGAATGTTCAGTTTATTATATAGATCTTAATAATGGTGTATAGAACTAGTTTTGAAGACTAGGAAAATTAGGTACAATGCGATAAAGTGATTTTCCCAGAATCAAAGAAATTAGTCAGGTGGGGAATAAAAGATTACATCTCATGTCGCCTCATTTTATAACTACTAAACCATGACTCTACCATTCTGTTTTTTTCTGGTAAACCCTGCTTTATGGTTCTAGGGTTGTCACTGGGAGCAGCTTGTAACCTGACACTAATGAAGGACATATTAAAACAAGCCATTGCAGACTACCCCAATGAGAAGACCAAGACTTTCCAAGCTTTGCTGCAACAACTGAAGACTCTAGGCGCAGAGCAGATAAGGAATGTAGCGGTAAGTCCCCAATGTATTCCAAGCACATCTAGAATGGAGTATTTTATTATTGTTACTTGTAAGATCTAAAAAAATGATTAATTTGATACTCCCCCATCAAGTCAAAGCCCTAGATGGCAACCCAGATATCAGGTGAGTTTGGCATGTGACTCTCATGCATGCCGACTCTACTGAGCCTTTGGAGGGAAAGACGTGGCAGGTAATCTCCTGATTTCCATATCTGAAAAGGCTCCTTGCCCCACTGTCTGTATCAGCTGAGTATGGTAAAGTAGATGATAGGGCAGGTAAATGAGCTTGGGTGAATGCATGCCATGTTTAAACTGAGAGAGCTGGATTGTTTCTGAGAAACCTATCGGAGGAAGTAGGTTTTGTTTGACTGATGATATTGTGGCAATTACATAGATCCGAAGAGGTGGGTAAGGAAGCTCCGTATTGTTCACAAGTCCAGAAAATGACCGGAAAATGACTGGAAAATGTTCTATGCTTTCAGTCTCTAGGGGGACACATTGTCAGCAGAAGCCCAACCTCTGACCTGAATCCCATTCTGGCTGTGGGTAACAGCATCCTCAAACTCTCGTCCAAAGGTAAGCCATGGAGATGACTGTGTTAGTGTGTCACTATTTATGATGTTTGAAGTAAGTCAGTGTAAAAATATTAACTAGTGATATGAATCCATAACTTGTCTTTTCATAATGCGAAAATGCATGCATGAATTCATGTAAATATTTTACCCTCTGGTTTTATTAGTTGAATGATAGAGATGCAGGATGCTATTCTGTCAAGAGACCTGCAGCCACTCAACAAGCTTTTAGGGTGACCAGGGTATGTGTCATGATACATTCTGCATCCTTTTACCATCCATATACTTTCTCCGTTCTTTTGAATGACACAAGGGATTATAGGATAATCTTTATAAAAGAGAAAGTGCTCTACTGTAAAATAAACCAGCAACTTAAAATGTAATTTTTCATCATCATTACACTGGAGAGAGAGGATATTCTTCAACCAAGATGCTTGGTTGTACAACTTGGATACAATCCGCCAACCGAAGATCAGGCACCACAATAACACATGGGGAAGCCACTTATAGTAAGAGACCCAGGTCCTGGAGTGTTTTTAAGTACTGCTAGGAGCAGGGACTCACCACCTACCAAACGGAGGGAGCAAGCCTTCATCATGAAACTATGGTGTTTTTGTAGAGAAAACCTCCCTGCTCCTCAGGGAGATTAATTGTTTCATTTCTGACGATGGACCCCTACTTTGTGGGTCTATCTCAGAAATAACGTAAGTGACAACAAGTCAACAATTTAATTCCAGCATGGTAGATCTGTCATCATGCATTCGTTTTTCAAACAGAGTGGCTCCCGTGGTACACATGGTAACTTTTCAGCTTGAAAAAATGCCACCTGTATGTTGGAAGGCAGTCCAGCCGAGGCTCGGGCAGTGACACTCCTTCCCCCACAATGAACTTTGGAGACTGGCCTACCAATGTCCACATGAGTCCCTTTGTCTCAATGAATGACAAATGTTTTTGAAAGTTATGTTTCAGGCATTGCCCTAGGCTGAGGAACTCATTCAAAAAGCTTGTACTGTACCTGTAACTATTCCAAGGTGAAGGATGGGTAAGGATGTGTTACTCTGATGGTGTTTGAATGGTGTATTGAGCATACCCTTGATATCAGTGCTTTTGAACTATTTGAGCTATTTGCTACCTTCACTTATTTCCTAAATGCTAGTATTTGACTTTTCAATTGCACTGGATCTCTAGGAAATGCTTCCTAGAACAGAAGATAAAAAGGTTAATGCTAATTTTGGAAAGGACTTGTTTCTCCAAGATCTTTGCTTGTCGAGGTCCTCAATGGCACCTATCCCTCTACAGTCCTGTATCATGATAACCATCTCTACATTTACCCTTTCACTGCTAAATGCAGCATTGGGCACTATTTGTATTCTATTTTTGGTTTTGAATTGTTCCTTCATGTTTCCAATCTTTTTCTTCCACTCATGTCCATTTGCCTATTTTATTCTAAGAGTACTTTTCATATATATACCTCTTTGGTCTATTGTTTTCAGACCAGCTGCAGTCTTCAGTTATCCTTCAGAGATGTGGTCTCTTGAACTGAGCACAACACTTGGTACTCTAGAACAGGACACATGGGTCCAGATGTAGCATCCAGAACTAGCCAGAAAATCCCAGTGTTGCAACTAAAAGAGGCTCTAATCTAGACTGAGTGTATGTTATTTCTTCTTCTTATGCATAGATCATTAACTGTAATCTTTTCCACAGGTGGGATGCGACAGATTCCTTTAGATGAGGCATTTTTTACTGCCACATCTCCCTTGAAGCATGAAGAGATTGTAGTTTCCGTTCTTATTCCTTTTTCAAAGACGGTAAGCACACATCATTAATACTATGGGTTGTAATAATGTAAAGGAAGATATACAAGCCGATTTAATGTTCGGCAGAGAGGGTACTCCATCGTAACAGCCATGGAGTACCCTTTCTGCCAAACTGTTAATCTGCCTGCCTAATTTACGATCGGGGGGAAAAAAGATTTCTACAATGACTCCGTTGGTGACCTACACCTCTCATGGCCCAAAGGAGTTTGGGTCTTTGGATAATAGCTATCTGACCCCCCCTTACAGTGGGCCGTCAGATGGCTTTTGTTGCTGTCCATCACCAACCAGGTAAACACTAGCAATGAGGGACGATAAAAAAAGTATGACCTCCACATCATAGAAGCAACCTACAATGGTGTGTGGGTCATTAATGTTTTGTTTTTCAAAACAAACTCCCACTTTGGTAGTTATCTTTGAAAAATGAAAAGGTGTGTAAAAGTTTGACGGGCAGGATTCATGTTTGATGGAGCAGTCTGTCAAATGTTTACAACATAGACAGGAACCTCATTGACAGTGGTTCCTATCAAAAGAGTTGTCTGGCAGGCTGGCGGGCATAAGTCCCTCAAGATGGTGAGGCAATTTCCTCGGCCATCCCGAATGGAGTACCCTCTGGCCATAATCAAAATCCACCCCTTAGTGTCTTACCAAAGAGAACTGGCATACGGGAAAAGCAAGATATTACGCCACAGGATTTTGACTGTGAGTAACCAGTATTGCTAATGCTAGGTAGGTCATATGTCACATGCACCCCTCACCACCATATGAAGCATGGGAATTCTCTCTGCAGTTTACTTTGTGTTTTCCATATTAAAGGTTTGTGGTCGCTGTCAGCCTGATCTACACTCATTCCATGGCCTGGAGGTTGAGACCTTTACACCACAATTCATTTGTTAAATCCTCGTACTTATGAAAACACACACAACGCTACCAGCTAGACAGCACTGGTATCCCTAAAGAACCACAGCTATTGATGTTCCTGTGCCTTTGTACCTTCTACACCTGCAGTGGGAACACGTGATGTCATTCAGGCAATCGATGCGACATGAGAATGCTACTGCCTTTGTTAATGCTGGAATGCGGGTCCTTTTCAGAGCAGGCACCAACACCATTGAAGACTTCAATATTTTCTATGGCGGAATGGGCCCGACCACAGTGAGTGCAAGGAAATCCTGCCAGAAGTTAATAGGGAGGTGAGAAAATTATTTATATCACACTCACACACATCCTACACCTTCTTGACTGGTGATAACTTGTTATTTTCTATGCTGCTAGCTTCTCAAATCTTGTAGTTTGTCTTTGGGCAAGTGATTATACAACTCACTTCCACTCACACTATCAACCACAGGATGAATGGCTGAATCTGCCCCTTCAGGATTCAAATGTGCAAAATGCAGTAAAAAAACTTCCCAAGTGCCACTCATAAGATCAACCTTACAGATCCTGGTTTTCAAACCCATGCAGGGTACGACCCCATTACCAAAACAAACTCTACAGAATTCCTGCACAAATGTAAAGGCACACCTTCAACAATTTATTTTCCTCCCTCCATCAAACGAATATAAATTACTTCACCAACTCCAGCGCCTAAAAGTGTCCTTATGCATTATCCCACTTCTTTTTAGATAAAAGCACCAGCAGCCTCTACGCTTAGAAAAGCCACTGAATCTCATCTACTACTCCCATCTCACAAACAGTTGGATCTTTTACTACTAGGATACAACATTTCATGTGTTCCCTTAATAATGCTAATGTCAGTGAGGCACTGTTAGAACCCTTATGTAGACGGTCCCTGAGCTTGTCACCTGTGTAAATGGTTGAAGAAAGGCCAAGAAATGTGCAGATGCCCAACAACAGGCCGGTGCCTCCCTGTCAAGTGCAAAATACAGCTCGCTTTTTTGCAACACATAAAACCTTCGGAGACATATATAATTAAATACATATTAAATTGCTTCTGACGCATATATCATTTAATCAGCTAATTATGTTCTTGAGTAAACACTGCATCCACCCCATCATTACTTGCATCACCCAACAGTCCTTTGTTGACCTTGCATTCGATGTATGTGGGTAAGTGCTAAACTGACATCTCACAATCCTTCAAAAACTATTCCACCCTCATTTTTCCATACAGAATTCAATCCTCTTGTGAGACAAAGAAAATGGGAATTTGCTAAAAAACACACATCAAATTTTCAAATTCAAATTTATTTATTATGTTTTGGCTCTCGAGAGGGCCACATAAGCATATACAAACAAAACAACACAATCTACAACAATACAAAAATATGAGGCATGGTATTCATATCGGAATAGGTACACTGCAAACCCATAGTCCCACATAGCCAGGCCGGCACAATGTTCCAGAAAATTTAATAAATATCTAAAAATCCTTTAAAAAAGTTAAAAACATAGGCACAAAACATTTCATTTGGTGGGCAATAAAGTGCATGAAGAAAATCTTGTAAAGTGACAATGCTAAGGCGAAGACAAATTACTTTAAGCCATCTCTTGCGCAGGCTTCGTAACATAGGACAAATCAAAAGTACATGTATACAGTCCTGATTATTTAATTTACATAGGTTGCACAACGGTGAAGTGCCGTACCATTTAGACAACAACACATTAAGAGGGATTAAGTCATAACGTAATAAAAACCAAAACCTACGAATCCCATGTGGCAGATTCCACTGGGCATACGGTTGGGGCTGTTTCAACCTATAGGAGGAGACCAGCAGCTCCACATTCCTTTTATCTCCAACTGTTTTTTTATCGGATTGAAAACAATACTCCCACGAGGCCTCCCTAAGGACCTGTTTTAACTGCGTGGGAGAGTAGGAGAAAAGCACGCTTTCATCCAATCTAAGGATATTCACAGCCCTTCTAAAATTGTTAACAAGTTTAGAGAACTCCTTAAAATTGCCCAAAAGTTCATTTTTGAGTAGGACTCGCAGGGTTCCTTCTCTCGCTCTGGCTAAGTTGGCGACCCACCTTATTAAGGCGCACAGCCCCTGAACCCAGGCACTCCTGAGTCCGAAGTCCAGCCTACACGCAGCCAGTGAACAAGCATTATTAAAATTCGAGAGGGATCTTAGGAGTTTTCCCTCGATCTTATTAAACACACATGGTTGATACGTTCCTCAAAACTCTATCAAAACAGTAAACCAACCCTTACTTGTTTTTGAGCCGAGAAGCTGAAAACATTACCTCAGTCAGATCTGTCACTTGATTTATACCATCGTCTGATTTACTACGTGTAAGCTGTGTCAGACTTTGTGCCTTTAACTTCCACTTAGTGCACCTAGCTTATACATGGATGTAACGCTGGTTGGTGTCATGCTTTGGAAATATTTATATTTCTCAATGTAGCTTATTTAGGGTCGAAACAAAAGTTCTAACTGATGGTGAGCAAGGGATATCTCGCAACTCAGATGCAACCTTTTACTCTCCTTAAGTTGACAAATACTCGATTTTTCCTTCTGATGGTCTTGCTATCACTATCAATGGCAATCATTTTGGGATCTTAGTAGTCTAGGTTATCCAATATTAGCTATTTTCTAGCTGTTTTATTGTTTAAGAACTGTACACCAGCTCCTGAACTCTTATTTAAACTGGCACTAATAATAATTAAACAAATGGATGGCAGTGTTATACTCCTAACTACTGCTACTGTTTCCTGAAGCTCAGAGGGTCTATAGCTATATGTAACCTTTCCCGAATTTTCTTATTGAAAATTCATATAATGCGCATGCAAGATCTACACCTGTGAAATCCACTGTCTCAATAGAAAACCTGTATCATTGAACACAATGTACGTTTTCACTTAAAATATGCGTTTAGCATCTCTGTGAACTTGGCTTACAAATCTCATCTTCTCATCCAATCTTCTTCATCTCACTCCAGGTGCTGGAATGAGGCACCTCTCCGAAAACGTCCCATCCCCTGGCATTATGATTCACATTAAACCAATCTCCCAATGCCCTCAGTCCATGAACATTCGCAAGGCATCCATCCTTGTGCTCTTCAGAGACAAATTAAAAGCCCGTCTTCCTTATAACGCCAAGCACAGAAACAAACTCACAACCATACCAACAAACTGTAGAATGAGCATATAATTTTACCAATATTAAAGTGGCAGCATATCAAAGCACTAAACTACACAGAAGTGACTCATGTAACACCAATCATCAGTCTGTGAGTCTCTGCCGCAGTGCAGTAGCCATGTGGGATCAATACAACCATGATCCTAGAACCAAAGGTAACTCGTTGCAATGCTGCAGCCCCTACACTGTGTGTGCCAGGGTCATAGAAAGAATGTGGAGGCTGGGGCTTTCTTGGTACACGTGCACCTGTAGTAAGAATGAGGCACCCAGTCTCTTGTATTGATTTTTATTGCTTAAATAGGTTAGATCCAATGATTTCTGGAGACTGCCCAAGCATAGATGCCTGGAGGCTCCATGCCATCTGTGACACCATCAGCGTGTCCTGCCTTTTTAATCAACTGCGGGTTGCGTTCAGGGATATGCACTTTTGTTTCAACATTGAAAATCACAACATGCAACGTTCTGTGGGCTAACAAGACAGCAGAGGATGTCAAATATAACACAGGGCCAGTGGTTAGCTATGGAATATACATTGACAAGGAGAGAGCAAGAGGTCCACATATTATATGGGATAAAGTACCCTCTTAGTTAAATTATGAAGGATAATGCAAGTCATCAGTAAAGACACCCAGCCAGCGATCTCATGCCTCTGTGTGGTCATGGAACTCCTCGGTGACTTATTTCCTTATATTGCTCAGAAAGGTGTACTTTACCCCACATTTGAAAACTAGTGCACATGTGTACCTTAACATATATTGTGTTTTAACTCTATTTTAGGCACTGTGATAACGAATGTTCAATAAAATAATGCTGCTGTATTAATCTCGGAAGAAAGAAAATCCAAGTCTGTTCTAACAAATTGGTCGCAGATCTCTCCCATAGGGGGCTAACACACTAAGCTATGGGACTACCATTGCCAGAATCTGATAAGAAAGTTCTTTAGAGCAGTAGTTCTTAATCTGTGGCCGGGGGACTCCACGGGGTCCGCAAAGACTACTCCTGGGGTCCTCAACAACTTAGAAAATTAAATAATGTTAACAGATTAATAAAGTTATATAAATAAAGAAGCAACATGTAAAACTGAAAATTTTAAAACATTCCGTAAATGTGAAGAAAATCGAAATTAGGGGCTAAAAATGAGGTTGGTGTGCTCAGATTTGTTCGTGGGAGCAGTCAGTACAAGTGCATCAAACAGAATATAATGTGGATGATGAGGGGCCACAGTTGAATTTAAAAAGCTCCAACCTCCCCTTTAAAATTAGAATTTCGATGTTTTTATATTTGTGAAATATAATATTTTATCATTCTTGTATTTCTTTTATCAGTGCTTGTTTCTGCATTTTTACGTATTGTTTTGCGATTCAAATCATCGAAATTGCCTAGGCTGTGATCCCCCGTTTCCAATAATAACTTAGGGGGTCATTACAATGGCGGGCGGATCGCCACGACCCGACCGGCGGTGGCGGTCCGCCCACCATAATACACCGCCCGCATGCCATTTACCCCCCGCCATATTATGATGGCGGGGGTACCACGGACGGAATGTCCGACTTCCGCTTTTCCGCCGGTCGATTTGTCGACCGGCGGAAAAAGGACACAATATGGCAAGACACCGCCATTCATATTATGATGGCAGCGGAAATAGTCCTTTCCATAGCGACGATGCCGCCATGGAAAGGCATGCGGTCTTTGCAATTGGGGGCCCGTTGCGGGCCCCCTTGGTGTTGGGGGGGTGGGAGGTGCACATGGGGGTACCTATGGTACCCCCCTCGATTTGCATGCACAAGCTGGCAGGCACCGCGCTGTGCCTGCCACGTTGTGCATGCAAATGCTCAACATGCATATTGTGCATTGCGGCGGGTGCTATTGACAGCACTGCCCGCCACAATGCATAATATGCTGAATGTGACCGCCAGTGTGGCGGTCGCATCCTAATCTGCATGGCGGGACCGCCGCACACCTGGCAGGCGGTCCCGATTACCGTTACGGTGGCGGACAGACTATGTCCGCCCGCCATCGTATTGTGCCCCTTAGTGGGGGTCCAGGGATTTGAATAGTGATTCAGTGGGGGTTTCCGGATTCCAGACATGATTATTTGGATGTCCACAGAATTAAAAAGTTAACAACCATTGCTTTAGATTGTTATGTTTGGAGGGGGAACTGAAAAAGAGCAACAGCAGAGAGACTAAAGTTGGATCTGGATTAAAAAAAAATTGATGTACACAGTGGGCACGTATATGAGCACAGCATTAGAGATGCACATTTAGTTGCTTTTTTAACCCATATCTCCCCTCTCCCACACAGAAATTAATCCTTCTTACACTGTGACTTTTTTTAACACCAGGGAATGGAATGAGGAGACGCTGAACCAAGCCTACAAGAACATCCTGGATGAAGTCACCCTCCCCGTCTCCGCTTCTGGAGGAATGGTGGATTACAGGAGGTCTCTCACACTCAGCTTCCTCTTCAAGTTCTACCTGCAGATATTGCTAGAGCTAAAGAAAATGGTACATCCTTTGATATTGTCCAAGCTGCTCCAGCATTTTAATTCCACTGCAGCAGATTATAACTTTAGCAGCAAAGTTTAGTTGACACTTCACCTCAACCGGAAGTCTGCAAGAGAAATGTGCATTCTGTTCAGAGTGACACCGAAAGAACAGAGATCTTTTTTGTGTCCCCAGTTGAAAGTCGTCATACATATTCTCCATACCATTCATAGGATGGGGATTTGTGCCATTGAGGGGTCAACATCAGTATAAACCTTGGCATTACTATGTCTACACTATTAAGAGGCCTAGAAACCTGACATTGAGTTTGGCGGACAGGGTGTTCCAACACTAACGTCCAAGAGTACCCAAACTCTGAGCCCACCCGCTCAATTATGAGTCAGAAGGGACGTCAGTATTTCGACAGCAGTGACCCCACTGACTCTATTGTTATTAAACGTATTGCGATGGCCCAGTGGAGTAGGAGCTGTCAGAGTAAGCCCACCTTTCCTATTTAGAGTGGACGGTCTGTAGTTAAATATTTATCCCCGCACCCTGGTTGAAAACTCTGAGGGTTTGAAGGCTATTAATGTTTTTTTGTTTTCACATAGAATAGACATAATTTTATTGATGCTAATATTAGAAAGTTCATTACATTAAAAAAGAAGGTCCCATACAAACTCAATCATTCATCTTCATTCATACAGTAGAAAGCTAGTGTACATTAAATTTGGTCACTTTTCTACATTTCAAGTGAGTGCAAGGATAACAATTTCAGGTTTTAATGAAAAAAAGACAGTGTGGCACACAAGTAATAATCTCTTGGGTTCAATACAATGCGCTTTTGGAGATGATAGAGCGTCTTTCATTTGCTAGTGTGACTGCGTATGTTGATTACATATGTACACTCAAGGTTATAACATAGAGTACGGTGCGAATCTAACAAAGCGATGAAATTCCGTGGTGACACACTGGAGTTTCATATTTTACTTTACTTTAGCTACAGACGATTGTCTCTTGTTTAGGAGTTGTGACTTAAAGTCGTAAATGGTATAAGCAAGGTTAAAGACTCTGCATCTCTTGCGCTCGAGTCACATTGAGAAAAAACTTTAATGTCTGTCATGGAGCTGTTTGTCAAGTTTAAACTTCAACGAAGCATGCTTTTTCAGATTATAATCAGATTAGAAACATGGCCAGACTACGCTTGCAGTTTACTAGATTTTAGCTGTGACAGCGGATGCGTTATAAATCTTTGCTAACGTCTGAAACACAATTAATAACTATAAAAATGTGCACCAACTGAGTGTAGGTCGAGTAGATACTCAACCAAACACTTCGACTATGGGATTTCCATTGTTGCTAATATTTTTTTAGCTCGTGCTCATCCAGCCGGTTAAACTGAATTTATACAGCATACAGTGACGATGACTTACTTGTGTGTCGGGTTCTGTTGCCAAATTGAAGAGTCCTCCGCAGATTACGATCACCGCGTGAGGTCTGACCCTGCTTGTAGGCAGGTCGCCCCCACGCCGCTGCTCGTCACCTGACCGCCTGGTTCCTGCCTCCTTGTTGCCTCCTTGTTCCTGGGCTCTATTCCTTTTTCCTTCCCCTCTGCCCTGCGCGCCAGTTCCCCGCTGCCTCCCGCCGCTCCTGTTCCGGCCCTTCCCGACGCTGCTCCCCCGCGGCCCCGCCACCCTGCATACCCATTGGCCTCCCCGCTCCCGCCTCCCAGCTGCTTCTCCCTCCCGAGCCACTTCATATGCAGGCCGAGAAGCGGTAGCAGGAGCGACCTCTGACCCTGCTTGCAGGCAGGTCACCCCCACGCCGCTGCTCGTCACCTGACCGCCTGGTTCCTGCCTCCTTGCTGCCTCCTTGTTCCTGGGCTCTTTTCCTTTTTCCTTCCCCTCTGCCCTGTGCGCCAGTTCCCCGCCGCTCCCGTTCCGACCCTTCCCGCCGCTGCTCCCCCGCAGCCTCCCCCCTGCACACCCATTGGCCTCCCCGCTCCCGCCTCCCAGCTGCTCCTCCCTCCCATGCCACCTCATATGCAGTCCGAGAAGCGGCCGCGCTCAGCGGGCGCGCCGCTGGTGCGCCAAAGGCACACCTAAGGGATGCCCGTCTGCGATCGTCCGCGCCTGGACCGCGCCCAGCGCCAGAACCCCTGGACCCTGCGAACGCCACGTCACCAGAATCCACTACGATGCCAGCACCCTCCACGCACTCAACGCCGGCCGAAACCACACCTGCTTCCAGGCTGCCCCGAAACGGACCCACGGACCCTTCTCCTGCCACACCTGCAGCTTCACCTGCGACAGAACCACCAAACCTCCAAGGACTGGACCCAACCACCTCCGCTGCATACTCCTCAACACCCGCTCCGCACTGAAACACGCCGTCGAGCTCTGGGATCTGCTCGACACCTCCGCCCCAGACGTGGCCTTCCTGACCGAGACTTGGTGGAACGACTCCTCGGCGCAGACATCGCCATAGCCATCCCGGACGGCTACAAGATCACCCGCAGGGATCGCGTCAACGGAATCGGAGGAGGAATAGACATCGTCCACAAGTCCACCCTCAAGGTCGCCACCCATGCAGACGACACCCTCAACACCGCTGAACACCTGCAATTCCGGATCCACACCGACCCCAACACCACCCTCAGAGGAACACTCATCTACAGATCCCCCCGGACCCCGGGCTCAGTTCAGCGACTCCATCGCCGACCTCGCCAGCACCCACGCACTCGCCTCCATGGACTACATCCTCCTCGGGGACCTGAACTTCCACCTCGAGAACAACAATGACGCCAAATCCGCCACCCTGATCGCCAACATCGCCAACCTCGGCCTCAGACAACTCGTCACTGCACCCACCCATGCCGCCGGCCACACGCTGGATCCCGTCTTCTCCACAGGCCCCCACGTCACCTTCGACCACGCCACCGAACTCCACTGGACCGACCACTTCTGCATCCATTTGACCTTCAAGAAACCAACCATGCACCACCGCACCCAACATCTACCTCGCCGCAGCTGGAGCAAAGTCACTGAAGACCAGCTGATCACCTCCCTCGCCAAGAACCCACCCACCGACCCCACCAACCCGAGTGCCGCAGCCCGCAACCTCAGACAGTGGATCGACGACTGTGCCAACACCCTCGCCCCGCTCAAGAAACCCTCCAACAGCCACGCCAACAAGAGAGCCACCCAGTTCACCGATGAGCTCCAGACGTCCAAAACGCGCATGCCGGAAACTGGAGAAGACATGGCTCCACGAACACACACCGGACAACCACGCAGCCCTCAAGGACACCACCCGCAGACACCACCACCTCATCAGATTAGCCAAGAGATCCTCCTTCAAAGACCGCCTGGATAACAACGCACACGACAGCAAAGAGCTCTTCAGCATCGTAAAGGAACTCTCCAACCCCAGCGCCGACGCCAACGACATTCCGCCCTCACAAGAACTGTGCGACTCACTAGCCATCTTCTTCCACCGCAAGATCGCCGACATCCACAACAGCTTCAACACCACGACCACCCTGACTACGCCAGACTCCACCCCCCTCCTGTGAACACCACCAGCGCCAACCACCTGACCTCCTGGTCCAACGTCAACGACGACGAGACACGCAAGGTCATGAACTCCATCCACTCGGGATCTACGTCTGACCCATGCCCACACCACATTTTCAACAAAGCAGACGCAGCCATCGTACCCCAACTACGAAAGGTCATCAACATCTCCTTTGTAACAGTGACATTCCCGGAAAGCTGGAAGCACGCCGAAATCAACGCCCTCCTCAAGAAGCCCAAAACGGACCTCAAGGACCTCAAGAACTTCTGGCCCATCTCTCTGCTTCCCTTCCCGGCAAAGGTCATTGAGAAAATTGTCAACATGCAACTGACCCGCCACCTGGAAGACAACAACATCTTGGACCCGTCCCAGTCCGGATTCAGACGAAACCACAGCACCGAGACAGCCCTCATCGCCACCACAGACGTCATCAGGTGCCAACTAGACAACGGCGAAACATCAGCCCTCATCCTCCTGGACCTGTCAGCCGCCTTCGACACGGTATGCCATTGCACTCCAAAGACACGCCTCCTAGCAGACGGAATCCAAGAGACGGCTCTTGACTGGACCATGTCCTTCCTCTCCGGCAGAACCAAGAGTGTCCGCCTCCCACCCTTCCGATCCAAAGCCACCCACATCCTCTGCGGCGTCCCCCAGGGCTCATCCCTCAGCCCGACGCTGTTCAACGTCTACATGGCCCCCCTCGCACAAGTGGCCCGCCTTCACAACCTCAACATCATCTCCTACGCCAACGACACCCAGCTCATCCTTTCCCTCACCAAGGACCCACACACCTCCAAAACCAACCTCCACGAGGGAATGAAGGCCGTCACCGACTGGATGAGGAGCAGCCGTCTGAAGCTGAACTCGGACAAGACGGAAGTCCTCATCCTCGGACCCACCCCCTCAGCCTGGGACGACTCCTGGTGGCCGACCACACTGGGAACAGCACCAACACCCACTGACCATGCACACAATCTAGGATTTATCCTCGACTCCTCCCTCTCCATGTCTAAGCAGGTCAACGCCATCCCCTCCTCCTGCTACAACACCCTCTGCATGCTCTGCAGGATCTACAAGTGGATCCTGACCGAAACAAGAACGGTGACACAGGCCCTCGTCAGCAGCAGACTGGACTACGGCAACGCACTCTACGCAGGAATCCCAGCCAAACACCTACGACGACTACAACGCATCCAAAACGCCTCCACCTGACTGATCGTCAACATCCCCCGCCGCAGCCTCATCACCCCCCACCTGAGAGACCTACACTGGCTCTCCGTCGACAAGAGGATCACCTTCAAGCTCCTCACCCACGCACACAAAGCACTCCACAACACCGGATCAGCCTACCTGAACAGCAGACTCAGCTTCTACACCCCCACCCGCCAGCTCCGCTCTGCCAGCCTCGCCCTCGCCGCTGTCCCCCGCATCCAACGAATGACCTCCGGTGGCAGATCCTTCTCCTACCTCGCCGCCAAGACCTGGAACACCCTCCCCACCCACCTACGGCAGACCCAAGACCTACTTGCCTTCAGAAGACTCCTCAAGACCTGGCTCTTCGAGCAGTAGCAGCCACCCCCATCCCCTCAGCGCCTTGGGACCCTCACGGGTAAGTAGCGCGCTTTACAAGTATTCTGATTGATTGATTGATTGACCCGAGTGGTATAAAGTTCCACTAAATGTACTAATCGACTCTGTCACGTGATGAGGGTAAATATCACATGAGGAGGGATAGCCAATCACATAATATGTCACATGGCGGTTATAATCCAATCATGTGTGATGTAAACAAAAAGTTTATTTACAGCTGTAAATGATGTCACATGATGGGGGTGAATGTCACATGAGGGGGGATAGCGAATCACACAATATATCACATGACAGTATTAATCCAATCATGTACGATGATAACAAAAGAACTTTATTTGCGACTGGATACGAGCACAATATGGGGTTTCAGTGATATTTTGTTAGTGTTTCTATTGATCTATTCATCGAGTTTATAAAGATAACGCCGCTTTTGAACAATAGAGCCTGAATTCTAATAATAAGATCTTCCATCTTACTAATTTTGACATAATGAATTGGAGAACTATTCTATAGATGACCTCAAGATGCTAATGTGCAGTTAATAGAGGGATTTCAGTGGTAAGAGGCAACAGACTCAGCTAGTATTATATCGTATTGCCTGTTCCCACGGAATCTATTGATTCAGGCCTTGTGTAAATGTATCCAGGGAAAATATCCAAAATACCTCTCTTCTTTTGCGGACTTCCTCTGAATCGGTACCTGTCCTGTCATTGATTTTTTCCAGGATCAGCCAATTAATTTTGTTCATGGCTATGTCCTGCTTCCAAGTAGTGCTTCACTAAAGGGGCATTCATCTTTTTTGTTCGGATAGCTGAACGGTGTTCAGTTTACCTAGTTGCCAGCGTTCTGGATGTTTCCCCCACATATCCCTTTTTACATGGACATAGTAGTAGATAAAGAATGTTTTTTGTCTTACAATTCATAAACAATTTTAAAGTGATATTGTATGAATTGTAAGTAAACGTCTTTGTGATTATTGCAGTGTCACAGGCTTTGCATTGTGTGCATTTGTTATTGCCTGTTAGTGGTGCAGAGTCATCTAAAGTCAACTGAGTCGGTGATTTTCTTGTCATACGTGAGTGGACAATTTGATCTTTTAGATTTCTATTTCTTCTATGGGCAAACATAGGGCGCGCCAACATACTAGCATCTTCTGAGTTAGCATTTAATATATGCCAATGGGCACATATTGCTTGTCTAACTTTTTGTTCGCTGTCGAATGTCTGGTGACACATACTAATGTTGGTGATGGTTTTGGGGGATGATTGTTCAATAGGTGATCTCTGTCATAGAACCGTGCGCGTTTATAGGCTTCTCTAACCAATCTCTTTGGATATCCTCGCGATATAAATTTGGCTTTCATCGTTTCTGATCTGATGTCATAATCAGTGATGTTGGTGCAATTTCTCCTTAACTGGATAAACTCGCCAAAAGGGATACTCTCTTTTTGTTTGTTTGGGTGGAAGCTTGTGAAGTGCAGTAACATATTTTTTGCGCTTGGTTTCACATACAGGTCTACTTCAAGTTCATGATTCCTCTCTTTTATCTCTATATCAAGAAATTCAATGTGTTTTTGATTGGTGTGGGCAGTGAATTTTAAATTGGAGTCACATGCATTAATCCACAATGCAAATTCAGATATTTGGTCTGGGTCATTAGTCCAGATGAAGAATATATCGTCTATAAATCGAGCCCAATTTTTAATGGACTCGTAAAAGGGGGCTATTTCATTATATATATGTATGCTCTCAAATTGAGCCATATATATATATATTTGCTACAGTGGGAGCGCATGATGCTCCCATACTGACTCCCTTTATCTTGCAATATAGCTGTCCGTTAAAATCTAAAGTATTTTCTTCCAGGACAATTGCAAAAGTTGCTATGATGATTTCTAAGTCACAGTCTATTTGGTATTGATTAATAAACCAGGCTACTGCTGTGAGGACCCCTTGCTGTGGTATGTTGCTATATAGCGACTCCACGTTCAAGGTACCCAAGGTTTCATTAAGTTCATCAAATGGTAAGCCTTCCACTGTTTGCATCATTTGATTTAGTATCCCTAATATATGATGGAGTTCTGGATATATGCGGACATAGGATACAATCTAAGTATTTAGAAATAGGCTCAGTGACGAAGCCTATATTCTGGAGTGTTCCCTTCCACACCCTGAAAAGGCACTTACTCAAGGAGTATTTTTATGTGTGTTCCATTAATGGTAAGCTACCAGCAAAATATTTGTAAACATTCACAGACCTAGGCACTGGTGGGTGATAACTGCACTATCCCTCCCATCACCTTTTCCCCTTTCCTGCACCTAGCCCAGAAACCATGATGGTCAAAAACTATTATACTTGCATATTTTCCAAGGCTCTAAGTCCACTTTGAGCTTTAAATACCCATCACATCTGATTCGAAGACTCATGGTGTGACATTTTGAATGCCTGATATCTTTTTTGGAGTGTCTACTTCTCAATGAAGAGTGCCAAAAATAATTTTGAATCAGGTCCTAAGAAAAAAGACAATATTACTGGTCAAACCGTGTGAGGAAGTGAAAACGATGGGTAGAGGGGAGATTTTGCTATCATGTTAGATCATTAACTCTTTCTTAATTTTTGTTGTTCTCGTTCTTTGTTTGCATTTGTTCCAGAATGTATCTTCCTCCCAGGATATTCCCCTGACGTTCCTCAGTGCCATGGAACCCTTCCAGGAAGGCATGCCCCAGAGCATGGAAATTTATCAGGTCAGTGATTGGCTGTATAACATTAAGGCAAATTCCAGATTGCAGTGTAACCTAAAGGCAGGTACTGGGCAGGCAAGTCTAATTCATAGTAACCATTCCTGAGTCATTGGAATGCCGCTATAGCAACTTTGTAAACCCTCTTGCTGTCTTAGTAAGGCCATCTATTAATCATTTGAAGACAACCACTGTGATCCTATAGACTGTCTTGTTATCTTAGTCCTTCTTTAAGACCATTCACTACTCACTGGAATACAGCAGCAGTGACTTTCTAGACCTACTTGCCATTACCCCTTAAGGCCTGAATAGCCTATTAACATATATATGCAGGGACTCAGCAGACTTTATCATCTCACTCCATAGGATCATCTTTGACTCATTGGAAGTCAGGTACTGTGACTATAGTCTGAATTATAGTCCCATGCCTTATGACCATTATTGACACGCCAAAAGAGAGCCACTGTGACTCCATAGACTTTCCTGTCATCTCACTCCTTTAAATTGTTCCTGAGTGTGTGGTTGTATTTGTAAAGTGCACTGCTACCCAATTAGGGTCTCCTGGCGCTGTAACTCATACCGCTGTGGAACCCTTCCTGGCTTTCCCTGTGAAATGTCCACTCCTGGGCACCCCCAATCCACTCCTGGGCACCCCCAGTCATTGGAAGTAATACACTGTGACTGTGGATATTTCTTTCATCTCCCAAAGGCCATCCTTGATTCATTAGACGACAGCTGCTGTGACTGTAGGCAATTTTTTCACCTTAATCCTTAGGACTATTCACTACTCACTGGAAAACAGACACAGTGACTCAGTATCACGCTTTAGAATTGCCCTGATGCATTGAAAGGCAGCCGCAGTGACGCAGTGGTCATTATTGTCATCTTCTTTCTTGTGGCTGTCCATTTCCCTTGAGGGGAAAGATGACATGACTGCCATTAGGAGACAGCCACAGAGAAACTTAACAGACTTTCTTACAGTCTCAATTATGAGGGACATTCACGACTTTTGAATGCAGCCTCGATGACTCATTGGAAGCCAGTTAGAGTGACACAGTGAAATGTGTTGTAGTCTAACTCCTTCAGGCTGACCATGAGCTATCTGATGACAGCCACGGAGAATCAGCAGATTTTTTTATTCCCATTCCTTATAACCTTCCATTTCTCTGGAACACAGCCTCAGTAACTCTACACTTTAGTCTAAAAACTAGTGATCAAATAAAAAAAACTTTAAGTTATTTAAAGTTGAGAAAGCATTAATATTGCATTAATAAGAGCAGATTTTGCCTGCCTACATTCTTTAGTATACCAGGTATTAAAAAAGTGATTTTGCCTGGGCTTAGTTGATGGGGGATTAAAGAATATTTTAAGAGCCAAGGTAAGATGCAGGTACGTTGATTCTACCGCTTGTAAATCCCAGTCGCTTGGAAGTGGGGTAAATAACCTTTCCGTTTCTAGGAGCGCTGGGAGAATCAGCCCATAAAGTTCTAAAATTTTGTCCGGGGTGCGTTTTACTGCATCCCACCTAATTCTTCTTTTATTATTGACCAGAGAAAGATTCCGGTCGGGCATAGGGCCAATGGTAGAAGATGCTTGAGAGACAGGAATTGATATCTCAAGCAATAACGCATCGTGGTCGCTGTCAAATCTAGAAATGACAGTAAAGTCTACAATACTATTCCAAGAAGATACCTCCACCAGAATATAATCTATTAGGGAGGAATAATTGTCCCTTTTGAAGGTAGGTTTCCCTGGCTGGTCAGATTTTAAACGACCATTACAGGCCCTCAATGAATGCGTAAGGACAAATGCATTAATTTGCATAACTAATGGGGTCCAAGCCTTTACCTTCTGAATTTGGGGATCTGGTATTAGATTACAATTATCTTCCTCGTTTTCTAATATATATGGGAGGTCAACTAGCGGTTCGTATTGACAGTTAAAATCACCCGCAATTATTAGTCTATCATGATTAGGTAGGTCTGGTATGCTAGTAGATAATAAGTCAAAAATCGGAGAATCTTGGGATAGGCTAGATGGACGTGAGTAAACGTTAATAAGAATTAGTTTAAAATTGGGTTTGAATAAAAGAGCCAGACCTTGAAGATCTAGTGAGAACAGATCTAGTTCAGAAATAGTGCAGTCTAAATGAGTTGCGACCCATATGGAGAGGCCCCCGTAAGGCCTACCCCTCTTCCCCTTGGTCGCTACTACGGTATGTGCCGAAAACCCGGAGAACTGTGTAGGCACAAGCGACCAGGTCTCCTGCAATAATACAACATCATATTCTGATATAAACTTAGACCACTCTGGGTTGTCTATCTTTGAATTTATACCAGCGATGTTCCATGATAGGATCCTGATTTTAAGATCTGAGGGGGAGGCTATGGTTGGTTGGCGTTTGATACAAGGAGTCTCCACATTAGCTGGGTTACTGGCTTCTTCGCTTACGTCTGGTTCATTAAAACTAGGCAATACACAATAAGTAGACAAATGGGTTGGAGTATATAGGTTAAAACAAGGTTCAATAGCATTAGCATGTACTTTCATGTGTTTGTTTGGGATTTGTGAAAAAGGTAAAGAATTGTACCCGAGTCAATCACATTCTTCCAGATTGGAAAGTGCTTCGAATCTATTGGTCAGTGATACTGTATTAACACAGGGTGAACTGACAATGGTGGGGGCACTAGACTGTACCGTAGAGCTTTTTACCCTGGTCAAGCTTGGAATTTTAAATTGACGTTTATTGTAAAAGTAATGATATGTTAGAGGCACTATTTCAAACGATCTCCTTTGAGGTGGGAAAAAGTTTCTAAGAAGTACAGGCAAA
Source organism: Triturus cristatus (assembly GCF_964204655.1). Lineage (NCBI taxonomy): Eukaryota > Metazoa > Chordata > Amphibia > Caudata > Salamandridae > Triturus > Triturus cristatus. Next base: position 824,102,408 of record NC_140584.1, on the reverse strand, counting down.
ACATTAGTGCTCGAAAAGTGCACAATAACACAGTCCCCTTTTAGCTTCTTCTCCTGAGAGCCCACCCAGTCAACTCTTCTCGCCATGATGATCTTTCTTACAAGTGATTGACATACCCATTCAGGGGCACTAAGATTGGACGATATCCAGTGTGCACATTTGTCCATTAAATGGATAGTAGTCTCGCTTTGATTAGGTAATAACGGGGGTACCTGTGCCAGGACCAACGCCAAAGGAGCCGCTAGAGGAGATAAGTGGAATATTGGTTGTACTTGTTTTGTATTTATCGTAGTGAGTATAACTTTAGATGTTTCCGGCTGGGGTAGTGCACAGGGCCCTTCAGTTCTATTTTGGGGGGCATTGGGATGTTGTAAGCTCCTAGTGATTTCTGGTTGCACTACGGATAGGGCTGTTATGATCGGAGGTTGGGCGGCTTGAGACTCTGGCATGGGAGTATTTTCCGTTGAAGTTGGCTGAGGCCCATATAAGGGACCATCAAGGATAGCATTATTCTGAGCTGTTGCTGGAAAATTATCAAATCGTGACTCCAACTTAGAGATCCTTACTTCGATGCTTGCCAATTTGTCGATTATCGGGTCTATGATAGAGTCTAATTTCTTAAGTAAATCGTCCCAAATTGGGGTTTGGTCGATGACATAAGGGACAGGTAAATTTGATGTTGAAAGGGTTGCTTTAGGCTGATGAAGCTTTTTGGTAGTTTTTTTTTGCAGAACATTCTTTTTCGTTGCACAAGTCACTTTAAGGACCCTAGGGTTATGGACGGGCAACGTATTCCTGGTTCTGGTCTCTCTTAGCTTGGGCGGTGATATTAAAGACTCAATGGAGATCGGTGGACTTGGATGAATGTCAGTTGTTGAATTACCGTCTCCAACGCTTGGGGTCGGATGTGGAATAGGATCTTCAAAGCCAACTAAATCTCGTGGAATACCTGGGGAGGCTTGATTACTAATTTGGGAGTTTGAATGAGCGGGCGAACCCTGGCATCTCAGTGAGGGACATCCAGGTTCCAAGGACAATCTCCTTTCGGTCAACTCTATTTCATGTGCCAGCAGAGTCGTTGCCCTAACCAGGAATGAGTCTAGTGTAGCACCAGCAGGTGTTTTTGCTCTGGTGCTTTTTCCTTTCACCATTTTGATTACCAATTATACACAGTCACACTAATTACCTTCTATGGTAGTAGCTAATAGAGCGGTGGCCCAGCCCGGCCTCTTCCGGCCCCGGACGGCCACAGACGGTCCCGCCCTTGTCCCGGGCTTAGCCCGGCGCCGCCCGCGCGCGTCCCGCGACGCGGGGGTCACGGTGGTATTTAGTGCGCCTCCTGGCGCGAAAACAGCGTGGGCGGCTCCCCTGGCGCAAAGGGTTATGGGGGATGTAGTCCCGTCCCCACTCCGCGGCCGCAGATGGTGGAAGCGGCGGCGGGGGACGGAGCTTCCTGTTGCAGAAGGTGTCAGGCGTCAGATAGGAACAGCAGCGGTAAGCAGCAACAAACCCAGGCAAGTCCTCGGGAGAAAGCAGAGCCCGCTCTGCCGAGGTCACGGTGGTATTTAGTGCGCCTCCTGGCGCGAAAACAGCGTGGGCGGCTCCCCTGGCGCAAAGGGTTATGGGGGATGTAGTGCCGTCCCCACTCCGCGGCCGCAGATGGTGGAAGCGGCGGCGGGGGACGGAGCTTCCTGTTGCAGAAGGTGTCAGGCGTCAGATAGGAACAGCAGCGGTAAGCAGCAACAAACCCAGGCAAGTCCTCGGGAGAAAGCATTTTACATGCTTAATGAGGACTGAAAAGGGAAATTAAAGATGCATGGACAACATCTACCACAAGACCAAAGGACCCTACTGACGGCACACACCTGTGCTTCTTTGTCTGAGTGCTACTTCAATTCATGTTTATAACATCATTTTTGCCTTACTATGATGACAGTTGTTTCACAATTAGTCAATGCATCTAAGGCATTCATAGGTGTAATGATCGGTGCAACAGATTATTCTGGTTCAGGGAATCCAGTGCCAAACTGAAGAGACATCTGCCAAGAGGTGATGTGGGCAGCTGCGTACACATTCAAGAAGCATTACTGCCTTGACAACCAGGTCCAGTGGGAAGGGTATTTAGCCCACTTGGTCCTGCAAGAAGTTTTGGTCTCACTCCACTACACAGACCATGTGAGGAATCTGCGGCTTGTAGTATCCATCAGAAGAACAAGTTATTTACCTTCAATGATGTTCTTTCTGGTAGATACTCTTTCTAATCAGAGATTCCTCGCTGCCCTCCCGCCTCCCCATTCTGTGGAGTGGCCTTTTCTTACCATCTAAAAAGGTCCCAAGTTAGAAGTCAGCACACTGGTACAAACAAATGTTTTACATTCCATATCTGAAGGCATGAAAAGAGTTAAGCAAGAAACTGGCATCCGCATGCAAGGATGGTGCTTATATCCAGCTCCTCTCCATCACTTCTGAGGCAGTACAAAGCCAACACGGAGGCACATGGTGCCACCAAGCAGTGCATGGGAATATTCCTCTGAAAAGCTTAAACATATAGACTGGTGCATGGGGTATAAAGTATCCACCGGAAAGAGCATTGCCAAAGGCAAGTGACTTGTTCTTCTCATCCTGGTTGCAGAAGCACCAAAAAGGAAGATATAAGAACCTACTCAGGAACGAAGCTAGGATACACTATACTAGGCAATAAACACTTTGAAAACTGAAAGAAAGATTGGAGAGATTAGTTTTAAATAATGTTATTATGAAGAGCACAGGGTCTACATCGCCTCAATATTTTGTGTCCACTGGAAAAAGGTGTGTCTTTTGTTAAATTAAAATAAAAAATTAAATTACAAAACATCTTCTCTGTTCTCCAAAAGTGCTAACATTTCTGAGTATAAGATCAACAAATTGATAAACATGTCATAGAAACGCACTATCGTATTTATTTAATACTTCTTTACTTTGAAATGTGAGCCCCTTGTTTGCAATCTTTTAGCTTGTAAGATATTGCACCATGCTGCATGATATGGTAACATCACTTTTGTCTCTAGGAGGTACCGTCCAATCAGCCAGCAGAAGATCCTGTTGGGCGTCCCATCCCACACTTGTCTGCTATCAAACAAGCCACTGGGGAGGCAGTGTATGTTGATGATATTCCTACAGTGGACAGAGAGCTCTTCATGACTTATGTGACCAGCACCAGGGCTTATGCTAAGATTCTGTAAGTATAACATAGGTTTGTAAAGTATGGGCACAATTTACAGTGCCAGATGTTATAGGACCTTGAGGAGCACTGCCTTGGATATTAAAATGTATGCTTCAACAACATTAAAGGCACAATCAAAACCAATGTTTCAAAAGTGCTTACTAAATTCAGTCCTCTTTTGCACTTATTTTGAAGGCATCTGTTCAGTTTGTCATTTAAATGCTTTTCCATTTCTAAAATGGATTTGATTGGTATGAAGGAAGCATAGACACAGGACTTTTTGTATTTTCAGCACTTCACCTGGCCTAGCAGCGCTCCACCTCAAACAGTTACTTAGTTATTTTACAAATGAAGATTCTGCAGGCCTCATTTTCATTACCAGTGACTGTGTCCTTGGCTAGTTATCCTTTGACTGGCGCAGGCTGAATGTCCATTGAGCATTCTCAGTTGGATGCACAGCAGTGGCTGAATGTCCTTCAGGCAGCCCTGCACCACTTGAACATTAGGCTGTGCAAAAATGCCTGAAGGTAGCCAACATTTGTTTACAAAGTAAATATGAGTACAGAGCTGCACAACAGAGTAATAAGCACAATTTTAGAAACCTTTACCTTTAGAGCTAGTAACAGGGGCATAGCTATCAGTGATGCAGCAGGTGCTGTGCTTTTAGTGGAGTAATTTCTAATGGGAGCATATGGGTAATCTCCCATTAGAGTCTGGTGGCACGGGGGGCACTGCCTCCAATTATTGCTCTTTTATTATTACCCAATCAGGAGCCAAGCGAGCATTTAATTGCTTGTGCTAGGGCCTATATATGCCAGAAAACAAGGGGAGAGCCAATGTAACCTTCTACAGCATGGACTATCAAGACAAAAAAAGAAAGGCTCTAGCAGGGCACATCTATCACAAACTTTCCATCCACAATTACACCTCAGTTGTTATTGGATATATTAAAAAAAAAAAAAAAAACATACAATTCTTGAGTACTTGCAAATAGATACCTCCCACTGGCCAACTCATTAGCTCAAAATATCTGAAAGACACATTTATTTTACCTCATTTTATATGACAAAAAATCCCAACAACATTTAAAAACATTTTTGTTCTCCATCCTTGCCTATAGAATGTGGTTGTATCAAATGACAGTCTATATATTACCAACTGGCAGTCGCCAGTATGTAGTTATAGTTAGTACCTAGTTTCCATAGGAAATGCATTTTTATTTACTTGTCTATATCTCTACTTCGTTTGATGAATCTTCACAAAACTTTCCAAAATAAGTGCCTCGGTGATACATGTGGCGCATGGAAAGTTTCGGGGTGATCTGAGAAAAAGGGGGTGGTCAAAAACATGTGTTTCCCATGTTAATTCCCATAGGACCTTTAGACACAGCTACAGCCCGAACTACTGAACGGAATTACACCAAATTTGGTAGGAAGGTAGATGTTGGTTCAGGGAAGTGATTTGGTGTGAATCTGTTCAGTAGTCCAAATGTGTATATAGGGACGCAGAGGATCAATCAATCAATCAGGATTCTTATAAAACATGACTGCTCACCCTTAAGTGTCTCCAAGGCGCTGTGTGGGGGGGTGGATCTATGGTTCAGTCGAAGAGCCAGGTCGTGAGGTCCTTCCTGAATTGCGGCAGCGATGATGATTGCCTGAGGCAAAGCAGCAGGAAGTTTCAGGTCTTGGTAGCGAGGTAGGCGAAGGATCTTCCTCCAGCCTTGCTCTTGAGGATCCGTGGGATGGTGGCCAGGGCCAGGGGCGGGGCGGTGATGTCCGGTGGGAGTGTAGAAGGAGAAGCGGTGGTTGAGGTATTCAGGTCCTGCGTTGTGGAGGACTTTGTGGGCATGCATGAGGAGCTTGAAGGTCATTCTTTTGTTGATAGGTAGCCTGTGAAGGTCTCTCAGGTGGTCGGTGATGTGGCTGCCATGTGGGATGTTTAGGATGAGTCTTGCAGAGGCATTCTGGATTTTCTACAGTTTCTTCTGGAGCTTCTGGGTGGTGCTGGCATAGAGTGCATTGCCGTAGTCTAGTCTGTTGCTGATCAGCGCATGAGTGACCTTTTTCCTGGACTCAGTGTGGATCAACTTGAAGATCTTACAAAGCAAACGGACCATGCGGAAGCAGGAGGACGAAACAGGAGCCCTGGATGAGGACTTCGGTCTTGTCTGAGTTGAGCTTGAGGCAGCTGTCCTTCATCCGTTGTGGAAGTTGATCTTGGCGGCTGTGGGTTTGTCTGTGAGGGAGAGGATCACCTGGGTGTCGTTGGCATAGGAGACTATGTTTAGTCCATGGCTTCTGACGATGGCTGCCAGCGGAGCCATGTAGCTGTCAAAGAAGATGGGGCTCAGGGAGGATCCCTGAGGCACTCTGCAACTGATTTTTGTGGGTTCTGTGTTGAACGGTGAAAGTCTGACTCTCTGTGTTCGGCCAGTGAGGAAGGAGCGAATCCATTCTAGGGCTTTGTCGTGGATGCTGGCGTTGTGGAGTCTGGTGCAGAGGGTGTGTTTGGAGACAGTGTTGAAGGCGGCTGAGAGGTCCAATAAGATGAGGGCAGCGGTTCCATCTGGGTTTAGGAGGGTGCGAATGTTGTCTGTAGCGGCGAGGAGAGTGATCTCGGTGCTGTGGTTGCTTCTATAGCCCGATTGAGGGAGGTCCAGGATGTGGTTCGTTAAAATGAACTCGAAGAATTGGGCGTTGATGGCTTTCTCGATGACTTTGGCTGGGAAGGGGAGCAGAGAGATGAGTCTGTATTTCTTGAGGTCCTTCGGGTCGGCAGAGGGTTTCTTCAGCAAGGGGTTGATCTCTGCGTTCTTCCAGTCTTCCGGGAAGGTGGCGGACTCAATGGTGCAGTTGATGGTGCAGCAGACTTCAGGTATGATGAAGGTGCCATCTCTGTTGAAGATGTGGTAAGGGCAGGGTCCAAGGGGGCTCCAGGGTGGATGCTCTTCATAATTCTTAGTGTATGTCATCAGAGGGGAGTGTGGTCCAGTGGGCAAGGTCTGCTGGGGTCTGGAGCAAATGGGTGCGGTGGTTGTGGGTGGGGTGGGTTACGAAGCTGTCATAGGTCTCCTTCATCTTGCAGTGGAAGAAGGTGGCAAGGTTGTTGCAGGGGTCTTGAGAGGGGGAATGTCTCTGTGCTGGGTTTGGCAAATTCTTTGACCACGACAAAGAGTTCTTTGGTGTTGTGTGCGTTGGCGTTGATGCGTTCCTGGATGGCTGCTTTCTTTATTATTCTGATGAGGTGGTTGTGTGCGGTGACGGCAGTTTTAAAGTCTGCATGGTCTGCTTGGTCCGCGACCCCTCCTGATCACGTACTGAGATCGGCTTGGCTGCCAACACTTCAAACCAGTGTTGGCAGGCATCTTGGGACTCAGCTTGAGCCGAGTCCCAGAAAAAATGAAAAAGAAAGTAAAGCGGTCAGGGATCCCACAAGGACACAGCAGGGCCAAAAAAGAAAATGAAATAAAAAAGAATTGCAGGCTCCTGCGCTTCTTTAATAATTGGCCCCCGGGTGGGCCAGGTTCTATTGGCATTTTCATAATAAAGGAGGGGGGGCCACACAGGTCCACCCTCCTGGGGCTTATTAATTCCCTGGAGACCACCACCTCCCCATGACCTGTTTAATAAAAAAGGAGGGGCTTCTCAGACCACCCACAACCTGGGGGGTGCCACCTTGCTGGGGCTTTAATTTTGTTGAATGGGGGTGGGGCCGTGGCGAGGAGGCCCAGTCTTGGGGACTGCCACCTCCCCATGGCTTTATCCCAAAACAAAAAAAGGGCTTTAATTTGAATAAATGCGGGAAGTGCGCGGTCCTCCCTGCAGCCCCAGGGACCGCCACCTCCCTGTGTCTTTTCTCAAATTAAATGTGTGGGGGCCGCGTGGATTCCCAGGGATCATCACCTCCCCAGGGCAAAATCTAAGAAAGGAGGGGAGCCGTGGGCCCCCCTCTTGGACCCACAGATGGCTCCTGCTATGTCTCAGGGTACCCTCCCCTGGGACATAGCTGTTTGCTGTGGCTTGGCGGGAGCTTTGCCGCTCCCGCCAAGCTACAGCAAACGTTCAGCTTTTAGCAAGCAAGATCATTTTTGCTCTCACTTGCTGAAAGCGGAGCAGAATTGCTTTCATAGAGAGGGAGCCCCATATTCAGCTGCTCCCTCTCTGTGAAGCAATGGCACCTCCTGCAGGAGGCAGGGAGCCGGCAGGAACCGTTGGGGCCTCCAGGCTCCCCAACAGATGGGAGTGGGTGGCCTGGGTGGGACCAGGGTACCCACAGTAGAGGCATAGCCTCGGGGGATGTGGTCCCTGGGGTGAAATCGGACCGGAAGGCCCCCTTCCCCTTATTTTCGTAAAATTAAATTAAAAGGCCGGGTCCTGGGAGATGGGGTCCCCAGGGCCGAAATCGGCACAGGAGGGGAGACCATGCAGCCTCTTCCCCTAATAAATAAAAAGCTATTTAAAAAAACATTCCGGCAAGTCGCTGGAGGCCCGCCCCCTTTCTCCACCATTCTGCAAACGCGCCTCCTGGTGCACTATTGGTTGGAGGATGAAGTACTTTTGGATGCAGAGGGTCCTTGGGGGCGAACAAGCCCTCCTGTTACCTCCAGTAAGGCCCAAACAGTGGAATTGCTGACAGGTCATCAGAGGCCACTACTCCTCTCTTCACCACTCTGCAAACGCGCCTCCTAGTGCACTACTGATTGGGGGATGAAGTCCCCCTTGGCTGCTGAGGCTCCTTGGGGGCCAACAAGCCTTCCTGTTACCTCCAGTAAGTCCCACACAGTGGGTTTGCTGAGAGGTCTTCGGAGACCAAGCCCCCTTTCTCCACCACTCTGCAGAAGCTCTTCCTGGCACACAACTGGTTGGGGGATGAAGTCGCCTTGGCAGCTGAGGGTCCTTGGGCGCCAACTACCCCTCCTGTTACCTCCAGTAAGTCTCAAACAGCCGGATTGCTGAGAGGTTGTCGGAGGCCACTCCCCCTTTCTCCATTACTCTGCAAATACACCTCCTGGTGCACTACCGGTTAGGGGATAAAGTCTCCTTGGCTGCTGAGGCTCCTTGGGGGCCAACACGCCTTCCTATTACCTCCATTAAATCCCACACAGCGGGTTTTCTGAGAGGCATTCAGAGGCCATGCCCCTTTCGCCAAAACTCTGCAAACGCGTCTCCTGGCGCACAGCTGGTTGGGGGATGAAGTCACCTTGTCAACTGAGGGTCCTTGGGGGCTAACTACCCCTCCTGGTACCTCCAGTAAGTCTCACACAGCAGGATTGCTGAGAGGTTGTCGGAGGCCATGCTCCCTTTCTCCACCACTCTGCAAACGTGCCTCCTGGTGCACTGTTAGTTTCTGGGATGAATTCCCCTTGGCTCTTGAGGGTCCTTGGGGGCCAACTACCCCTCTTGTTACCTCCAGTAAGTGCCACAAAACGGGATTGCTGAGAGGTCTTCGGAGGCCACGCCCCCTTTCTCCACCACTCTGTAAACGTGCTTCCTGGCACACTACTGGTTGGGGGATGAAGTCCTCGTGGATGCTGAGGGACCTTGGGGGCCAAGAAACCTTCCTGTTACCTCCAGTAAGCCCCATAGAGCGAGATTCCTGAGAGCTGGTCAATGGCCCCTCCCCCTTTCTCCACCACTCTGCAAATGAGACTACTAGTTAAAAAAAAATATAAAAATGAACTTAAAACACCAAAGGTAACAGGGACAATATAGTTTGGAAATTGAATTTGAAAAACCTTAGATATTCACTTACAAAAAACAAAGGTTACAGGGACTTTATAGTTAGAAAATAGAAGTTTAAAAAAACCTTAGAAATTCACTGAAAAAAACAAAGGTTACAGGAATGTTATAGTTATGCTCAGATTTCACTCACTCTAAACCAGTGAAATTCAGCAGTTATAGTTACCTGAGCTTACTATAACGTATGCCCCTGCAATGCACTCCTTTTGACCTCACATATTACATCACTCATGAAATGGTCAGTGGCAACACTGATGACATCACTGATGACCCAGAGGTCTTCAAGCGTTTTGATGCCAAGACTCTCCTGTCAAATGTTTTAGGCGTTAGGACCCCCTCCTGACAAACATTTCTAGAACTTGGTAATCCCTATCATTGACAACCATAAACAACCCCAATTCCCACTGCAAATCATTTTTACGGTGGAGAAATAATATCAAACAGTGTTTAGCAAACAAAAGGTTAGTGAGCGTGGGGGCGTGGTCTAAGATGTGGCTAAAAACAAAGGGCCTCATTTATGAGGAATTGGCGTATGGCAGCGCCGCAAGTCTTCTTGCTGCGCTGCCCTACTCCAGTGTGAAAGGGCAGGTATGTACCTTATTTAAAATATGGTGAATTCCTGTCCTTTCCCCCTGCGTTGGCGCACAAATTGCTGTCTAGTGCCAACGTTGGCAGTATTGTTTTTGTGCAGGGAGCGACACCCTCCTGCACAAAAACAATCCTGAGAGGGGTTTTCCTCTTTCCCTGTGCGCTGCAGAATGTAGCACACAGGGAAAGAGGAAAAAACGAGGAGAAATGAAAACATTTATCCTCGTTATGACTGCTGTGGGGAGGCGCAAGTTTTTGGCATTGCCCCATGTTTACATGATTTTGTAAATCTGAGGCAGCGTCAAAATCCATGGATGTTGTATGGAAACACCCACTTCAATGCCCAGGGAACGCCTATTTGACATAGAGTAAGGCATCGCAGTGACTTGCGCTGCTTTGTCTTACTCCATTTCAATGACGCCATGCACAGCCACGCAGGGTGACTTTGCGACACCTAATAGATATGATTAAAACGCTTGTGCCGCCGGAGCTTGACAAAGAGTGACGCTTTGGTGGCACAAGCCTCTCATAAATCGGTCCCAAAATATTTTGTTTGTTTTTTAGGTCTTTCACCATCAGGTAACTACATATAAAATAATGGGTAGCTTAAAACAAAAATACATTTTAAAAAGTTGTTACTCAGTTGCAAATGCACTGTAGTACATTATGAAACTTCTATTAGTTAATGCACTGCAGAGGTCTGTGTGTAACCAGAGAGCAAACACAAGATGATGATGGACAGAGCGCTGAAACTTTTCAGACACTCACCCCCAGTCACAGATCTGGGTTGAATCCATCATCATTCTTTAGCTCACTTCACCACCTTAGTTCAGAACCAGCTATATGCAAATCAGTTTTGACCCTGTGCCTCATGGGAACAGTCCAGCCCGAATTGCTAAGCCAGGTCATATCATCGCCGGATGACATCTGCCTGCTTAACACAACTTTACAAAAACCCACATCTGGCTAACAAAAAACCACCTCAAACTCAATGCGCTCAAAACTGACTTTCTCGTAATCTCCCCACCACAAGGACAAGGTGACATAGTAAGCTGGATTAAACACCTAACAGCCCTCAAATGCAAACCTCGTATTATCGATTCCACAAGATCACTCGGAATAATACTGGATACAAATCTCAACATGAAGGAACATATCAGCACAGCCACCAGAGAAGCCAACTTTCATATGAGCATTCTCAGAAAACTAAAACCCTTCCTCAATGACAACGACCTAAAAACAGCCGTTCAATCATTAGTTCTACCCAGAATAGACTATGGGAATACAACCTTATGTGGCCTGCCGAGATCCACTCTTGCTCCTCTAAGAGCCTCACTCAACGTGGCTGCAAGACTCGTCACTGGCTCCAGAAAGAACAACCACATCACCCCGGATCTAAAGCAACTGAATTGGCTCCCTTGTGAGGCAAGAGCACAGCTAAAAATTGCATGCATGACGCACAAAGCCCTACACCTCAATACAGCAAAGTATCTAGCGAATAAACTTGAATTATCAGGCAGTAGCAGAACTCTGAGAAGCACCAACACCCTGCTATTAAACCACAAAAATTTAAGAAAAAGAAAACCTACACACGCACCTTCTCTGGCCTAGCACCGAGGATATGGAATGCCCTGCCCCAAACAATCAGAATGAACCCCTCCACCACCTCCTTCAAAAAAGAAGTCAAACTACTTCTAATGAATAAAACTCTCTACCGATCCCAGCCATGAGGCAAGTTGTTACCAACCTGAAGCTGCTCATCTACCAAGATACATGATGATCTCTCAATGAGAATGACTGTTAGAAATGGGGGTCTCTAGTTGGCAATGGCTGGCCGCTGTCTAAGTAGGGACCCTTCTTCCTAAGTCAGAGTAAGCAGCCTACACCCTTTGATAACCCCTGCTCAACCCTGTGGTAACGTAGCACGAGCAGTTAGGCCTATCTCAGAGGCAGTGTGTGAAGCATTTATGACCATACACAGTAATATAATGAGGAACACTACAAATGGACACCACTCAAGTAGTTATAAAAAATAGGTATATTTATATAGACTTAATCACAAGACCAATAACAGTAAAAATCCACAATACTAGAAAAATATAGTTACTTTAAAAATGCTGCAAAAATAGTTCAAGATGCACAAAATGATGTTCAGTTCAATGCAGTGGTCTCTGCGACCCTTTTACTCACAAAGTATCTGGATTCTGTAGCAAAGCAACAAAAATGTCGCTAAGGAGTTGTAGTGATAAATTTCCTCACACTAACCAGCGATGCGTTGAATCCTTACCGCAAGGGAGGATAATGCACTGGGTTGCGGGCAGGACAAAGCGAAACTTTCTTCACGCTAAGCCGGTGATGCGATAAAATCCTTGCCGCTAAGGGAGGATGATGCACCGAGCCTGTCGCGTGTGCGAACTTGCTGCGATGAGAGAAAATGGCGCTCCGCGAGGGAGCGACGATCCTGATGCGATGCGGGGAAAATGGCGAACGCTCGGCGTCCGCGCTGTGATGAGCTTGATGCGATGATTTGGGGTTAGCGAGCAATTTGGGGCACGCTAACAAGCAATGCGACAATCCTTGGGATAGCGAGCGTTTGCAGACCCGCTGACAGACTCTGCGACGATCTTCGAGTTAGCGGGCGTTTTCAGGCCCGCAGACAGGTGATCCGACGATCTTCGGGATAGCGGGCGTTTTCAGGCCCGCTGACGGGTGATGTGACGATCTTCGGGATAGCGGGCGTTTTCAGGCCAGCTGACGGGTGATGCGATAATCTTCGGAGTTAGCGAGCGCTCGGCGACAGCAGAGCGACGATTTTTCTCACGCTCACCAGCTGCAGCGGCTCGCTAATGGGGGTTAGCGACGATTTTCAGCACTCTTTTCTCAGCAGTAGAACTAGAGGCCCTGGAACTCACAGGAGCCTCACCTGCAGATAGAAATCCTCGCTGGGAGGAAACAGAAGGCTGGTGGTGGAGTCTGATGTGCATGAGACTCCTGCAGGAGGCTATCTCTCTTCTAGCCCTTGGGTGATTGCTGTAGCCACAAAATAAAAGTTCCTTCAAAGTCCTTTTCCTCTTCTTCCAAGTCCAGTAGTAACCACTGCAGGCCAATCCAAGAAACAGCACACAAGCACAAGGACAGTCCTTCTCCTGCAGATTCCTGTAGTCACAAGGACAGAGGTTCTTCTTGTTGTCCAGGAGCAATACAAATTGTAGGGGTTGGGGCACAAATATTTATACCCCCAAAGTCTTTGTTCTTAGGGGTCACAAGTCTCAGAACCAGTTCTGCCCAGCCCTGGAGCACTTTGTTTACCAGGCTGCATCCTTCCTTTCAGAAAGAGGGGGTCTGCCTTCAGACGCACAGTGGGAGGTGGAGCCAGCATTCACCTTGCCAGGCACAGCCCTATTCAAGTGCAGGAGCTACCACTCCCCTCACTCCAAGGCAGATATCTCTATTCAACCCAGGTCTGACTCAGCCTGCCCTGTCCCTCCAAAACCAGACAGCCAATACACATAATAGCAGAGCAAACTGGAAGGCTTAGGCAAGAAAGTACCTATACTCTAAAAGTGGTAGTTTCAAACACAGAATATAAAATAACCTTTACTAAAAGATGTATTTTAATATTCTGAGCTCAGGCATACTAAATTCGTTTTTCTACCATGTTCTGTGGGTCAGTTAGGACTATAGAATGTAATAGCCCAGACCTCCCATTCTGGCCTATGGAGAACAGGTAGCCTTACAGTAGTGAAAAACGAAATTGAGTGTAATTCACTACTAGGACATGCTACACACATCAGGGCAGGTCCTACGTTACACATACAATGCACCCTATCATAAGGGTGGCTTACATGATGCCAAGGGAAGGTTCAGGGGCTGGGAAGTGGGTACACTTCACAGCCAAGATGGCAGTTCTGGACTGCACGCAGACACTGCAGTGGCAGGTCTGAGACACACTTTACAAGCTGCTTCTGTGGGTGGCACAAACCAGTGCTGCACGCCCACCAGCAGCATTCGGTTTACCAGCCCTGGGCACACACAGGCCACGCTACTAGGGACTAACAGGTAAACCAAATAAGCCAATCACGGATGTACCAATTCACATGTCATCTTTACAAAGGGAGCATTCGCGCTGTGGCACTGAATGGCAGTGGCACAGCGCCCAGAGCATCTATAACCAGCAAAAACAGAGGAGACACTGCGAAAAATGGGGGAGACTCACACCAATGGTGCCAGGTCTAACAATGACCAACACAATCCTGACTTTCAACGAGAACTTACAATCTACAAGATCGCATCTTAGATGCTCATTTATATGTGACTAGCGCTCAACTTTTCTTGTGATGTAACTTCTGTAAAGCGCTCTGATACCCTCAGTGGGTCTAGTCCACACTATGTAAAACTTTATAAATAAAAATAAATAAATAAAATAGGTCTTCCCTGAACTGGAAACAAGCATCCTGGGACCAGTTTCTGGGTAACACCCTTCATCAGCCAGGCTAGCTTGAATCCAGTGGCAAAGTGAGCAAGGGGCCCACGTCTGGGCATACACTGCCAACTTAGTGCGAACTAAGCAAACACAAGGAGATGATAGACGGAGCTCTGAAACTTTTCAGACACTTACCCCCAGTCACAGATCTGGGTTGAATCCATCATCATTCTTTAGCTCACTTCGCCATCGTAGTTCAGAACCAGCTATATGCAAATCAGTCTTGACCCTGTGCCTCATGGGAACAGTCGAGCCAGAACTGCCAAGCCAGGTCTTCCCTGAACCGTAAACAAGCATCCTGGGACCAGTTTCTGGGTAACACCCTTCATCAGCCAGGCTAGCTTGAATCCAGTGGCAAAATGAGCAACAAACTCACGTCTGGGTATACCCTGCCAACGTAGGGTGAACAAAGCAAACACAAGGAGATGATGGACGGAGCGCTGAAACTTTTAAGACACTCACCCTCAGTCACAGATCTGGGTTGAACCCATCATCATTCTTTAGCTCACTTCACCACCTTAGTTCAGACCCTTCTATATGCAAATCAGCCTTGACCCTGTGCCTCATGGGAACAGTCCAACCCGAACTGCCAAGCCAGGTCTTCCCTGAACTAGAAACAAGCATCCTGGGATCGGTTTCTAGGTAACACCCTTCATCAGCCAGGCTAGCTTGAATCCAGTGGTAAAGTGAGCAAGGGGAACTAGCTCTTGTTTAAATTGTTTGTATGTCTGCGGGTGGGGGAAAACCATTAGGTTTTTATGAAGGCCCTCACCTACCAACCTGGTTGGTGGCATGCTTCATCATTGTCCCAAAGACTGTTTTAATGGTGGGCCCCAGGCAGTCAATAAAAACAAAGGCTATCAGACGTGCGCGGTAGGCTTATGGCCTCCGACGTCCTGTGCAGTCAACTAGTTTCAGCCAGGCCTTTTCTTCTACTGGCTTTCGTCAGGACCTTATATGTGTGGGGTGTTACAGGGGTTGTTATGAGTTTGTCAGTGCCCTGTGTGTAAAGCACACGCTACGGTGCTTATATGTGCAAGAGGTGTTTCCTCTCGGGTTGTACCTGTAGGGGGTAAAAAAAGGGGACAGACATAACATTTAAGTAAAGGCTCCTACTAGTAGGCTAAAAGCTTATAGTGAGGCCGTACTAGTACTAAGTGCCTAGAGGTGACCACCGACAAGACGATAGTGTTGGCGTCAGTGGCGGGCAGTGAAAGAGTGGCCGGTCTCACAATATGCGTTATTGTGTGTGAAATTAGGCCTATGTAATGTAACCAGTGTTGGTGAAAACAGTAAAGTGGAGTTGCTTACACCTGATTATAGCGAACAACTCAGCATGGAGCTCAGCCGGGGGCCAGGACCATGTGCACTCTAAATAGGGGGAAGAAAAGGAAAAAGGCTGTTGGGGGAGGTGTGTGATATGCACCCAACAAGGTAACGGTAAAAGGATGCACACACAGACACGGCCGGGGGCAGCATGAAAGGTGGCTGTACCGTTAGCTTGGTCAAGTTCAGGTACTTACTGCACAAAGTCGCTGGACCCTCAATGAACCTGTTGTCCGGGCAGAGGCTCCGTGAGAAATGAGCTTCAGTGTAGAAAACGCTTAAATACCTGTGGGAAGGGCCAGGTGTTGCTTATTAGCTGGGTCAGGTGTTCTGGCCTGGGCACGAGTCATGGGGCGTATTCAGCTTCCTGTTGTCTCGAGGAGGTGCCTGAAGTAGAGGAAATAGAAGAAAGACTCGCATGCAGGTGTATGTGGCGCTCTCTCTATTTGTTTCCAAGATGCAGTTGGATGTCTAAGTTGCTAACATGTGCGTGGAAATGTGCTTTTATTTAGGGGAGTGCTAACCCATTAGGGGGAGTCGCGCTCCATCTGTGCACTGCAATGGGAGGGCACCCTCTCTATTTAAATGTAAGCGGCAACTAGGCGGAGCTAAGTAGGTAACGTGTGTTAATATGCAGGGATGTTGCTGCATATTGGCCCTGCTAAAAAATGGGGGTGATGAACCCACTGTGTGGGGGCTCATGAGTATGTGTATGAAGGGTACACCGCGAGGTCATTATGGTCTCGTGTGAGTGTATAACCTGGCACAGTGTAGTGGGTCCGGGCAAGACGTCGAGTTTAGATGCCCTGCCGGCTGCAGTAAGGTTCACAGGCCATCAGTTGGCGGGATCTGATGTTGCCCCTTAGCTTGAGAAGGACCTGTGAGTGAGAAGGTCACCACCCAGGAGTTCGAGCCAGTACGACGCACTGAGGACGTTTGGACATCCTGTGCCCTACGCTGGCCCTGTTGGTGAGGTGGCACTCGGAGAGTGCCAATGATCTGTCAAGTGTTAACAGAAGAGGGGGGGCAGGGGGGGCCTCATCTGCTGAGGCTGTTCCATGGAATACTATCCTTCAGTCCCTCCATGTGGGTGGACAATCTGTAGATCCAACGTTGTTCTTTGGACAGTAGGTGCTTCTCGTTGTCTGTAGGGTGGACAGGGATCTGTTCAATGACCGTCCATCTGAGGTCATTGGTGGTATGTCCAAACCTAAGGAAGTGGTCTGTGAGTTTGCTGATAGTCTTCCTGCACCGAATCGTACTTCTGTGTTCAGTGATTCTGGTGCGTATTTTTCTCGTGGTCATCCCCACGTAATGGAGCTGGAATGGGCATTCGATCAAGTACACTACATTGGTTGAATTGCAGTTTGTGTGCTTACGTTGGTGCCATGTTTTTACGGTTTCCAGATCGAGGGTTTTGGTATGTGTCGTGAGGTGGCAGATGCTGCAGTCGCCACAGGGGTAGTGACCTGTGACTTTAGGGAGGTTCCACACTTGATGTAGTGTGGGGTCGGTGATTGTTTCCGTGGTTCTCCGCCGCGTGGAGATGAGTTGATCCCATAGGCTGCTAGATTTTTTATAGGCGAAAAGGGGCAGGTCCCAGTCTTGTTTGCCCGTGTTGATTATTCTCCAATTTTTCTTGATGATTTTGGCCACTGTATTGGAGATAGGGTTGTACGTGGTGACACAGGTAAATGGTGTTGTTGTTTCTTGACGGGTTGGTGTTTCCAGGAGGGCGTCTCTATTTTGGTTCTTTGCCCGTTTTTTGGTCCTGTTGATGATCCTTGTTGGGTAACCCCGTTGTTGTAATCTGTGGGAGAGGTCTGTGGCCTGTGTGTTGTAGTCCTCCTTATTGCTGCAATTGCGCCTTATGCGTAGAAATTGGCCATAGGGCAGGTTCGCCCTTAGAGGTCGTGGGTGGAAACTTCAAAAGGCCAGTAGTGAATTTCTAGCCATGGGTTTGTAATATGTGGTGGTTGACAGTTTACCATTGGCGGCCTTGATCAGTAGGTCCAGGAAAGGTAACGGGTCTTTGCTGCTGGTGTACGTGAAGCGTAGGTGGGGATCACGTGGGTAGCTTACTTTGACACCGTAGTTCAGAACCAGCTATATGCAAATCAGTCTTGACCCTGTGCCTCATGGGAACAGTCCAGCCCGAACTGCCAAGCCAGGTCTTCCCTGAACCGGAAACAAGCATCCTGGGACTGGTTTCTGGGTGACACCCTTCATCAGCCAGGCTAGCTTGAATCTAGTCGCAAATTGAGCAAGGGACACACGTCTGGGCATACCCTACCAACTTAGGACGAACAAAGCAAACACAAGGAGATGACGTACGGAGCGCTGAAACTTTTCAGACACTCACCCCCAGTCACAGATCTGGGTTGAATCCATCATCATTCTTTAGGCCACTTTGCCACGTCAGTTCATACCCAGCTATATGCAAATCAGTCTTGACCCTGTGCCTCATGGGAACAGTCCAGCCCGAACTGCCAAGCCAGGTCTTCCCTGAACCGGAAACAAGCATACTGGGACCGGTTTCTGGGTAACACCTGTCATCAGCCAGGCTAGCTTGAAACCAGTGGCAAAGTGAACAAGGGGCCCACGTCTGGGAATACCCTGCCAACTTAGGGCAAACAAAGCAAACACAAGGAGATAATGGACGGAGCGCTAAAAAAAAACCAAATCTTTGCCATCACAGTGCTTGGGGTGATTCGGGCAATTGAAGCCAGATCCGCTCCCAAGCACCCTTTACATTTGCAGATTAACTCCTAGCACACTGTGAGGAATACGACAATCCGGGAGACCAAGCTGGAGTTTTTAATGGTTTTATTGCTTTATATAGTCTTTTACGAACGGGGTGGGCCTGTAATAAGGCAGGGGGGCCTCGGTGGTCCTTTCCCTGGGTTCTCTCCTTCCCGCCGTGGTCCTTCCTCTCCGGGCTCCGGCACTGTAGGGGTCGTGGTGAGCTTCTTCCCCGGGGCTCAAGCGCTCAAAGGAAAGGAAAGAAACAGCCCTGAGTAACTGATTTTTAGGCTAGGTTTGTTCAGGAAAGGGGGTGAGGGAACACTCGGTGCACGTTCAGTCAGGCCGTGTATAAAGTGGTGCTCAGGAAGGGGTGTGAGTGGGATGTGACACCAACACGCTAGCTTCTAGTGCCCGGTCGTCCCCTTAGTCAGTACCTCCCTTTCTACCTCCCCAGCCCGAGAGACGCTCTCGTACCTTGGAGAGCCACGCTCCTCCAGGAACGTGGCTGGGCGGCTCACGGGGTCGGTGGCCTCCTGTCTCTCGTAGCTTGGGTACCGCTTCCTCTCCGGCCGTCGTCCTCCGCTCCTCCTTCGCTCGATGGCAGTCCCACGCCTCGTCCTTGTTCCTCCCGGTGTTGACCTTCTCTCTCTCGCCTTCTGCTCCTCCGCTTGCCCAAAACACTCTCTCGCTCCGCTGCTCAAACGCCTCCTTCCTCTCTCCGGTGTCCGCGCACACTGGAGGTTGGACCCTATATCCGCCCGGCCTTCTTCGTCGTCACTGTTGGGGGCGGAGCAATCGTCAAATCCCTTCCAGTTAAAGGTGCAGAGTCCGGGTTCTTCGTTCGTGACGGGTGGCTGTGCTCCTGTAGGGAACCACTCGTTCTGCTGAAGAAAAGAAAGAGGGGAAAGGTTGTCGGTCACAGTCCTGACCTGTACGACAGGCTCCTCAGTCCACCTCCCCCTGTGACACACACATTTGCATTTCATTCAGGCAAGCAGGCACCCTGGCATGCAGGATTTTTTTTACCTGTCTGCCCCGCTTCTTTGTTTCACATCACAGGAGACTCAACTATCTTCAGCGGAATTATTCTAGTTATGGAATGAAGCATCCCAAAAGGAAGAGCGAATGTTTTGGAAGTGAGGCCTGGAAATGTGCAACCTCCTTCCCAAGACTCCAGGGCCCCCTTGGGGGTCTCGTCCCACAGATTGAATTCCTCTGCTGTAACCTTTATTTTTTCAGTGAATATATATTTTGAATTTGAATTTAAAAACATTTATTGAGCGCACGTTTACCATGCGGTTTCATGGCGCTTTAAGTGATGCAGTAGCGGTCGGCGGAAGGGCTAAACAGTGTAAGCTTGCTCAAATAACAGGGTTTTAAGGTCTTTCCGAAACTGTGTGTATGACGGAGAAGATCGGAGAGCAGGAGGGAGAGAATTCCAAAAAAACGGAGCCAGAACAGCAAATTTCGCTCCATCAGATTTCTTTTTCTTAAAGCGAGGAATGTTAAGAAAGGCCCTATGGGCAGAGCGAAGTTCACGGCCTGGGAGGTACGGTTTTATGGCGGCGCAAATGAATTCAGGGGCTGTACCTGCTCTAGCCTGAAAGGTAAGGCAACCCAGCTTAAAAAGGGCACGCTCCCTCACCGGGAGCCAGTGCAAAGCTTTAAGCAGGGGAGTGGCACGATGGTATTTGGGTAGGCCATAAATCAAGCGAGCCGCTTGATTTTGAATGAGCTGCAAACGATGGACCGCATATGCTGGAGCTCCATTGTAAATGATGTTACCATAGTCAACTCTCGACAGTACCATGGCCAGCACAATGATTTTTAAAGCAGGAAGGGAGAAAAAACAGGATACTTTCCTAATTAATCTTAAAGAAAAGAAACAAGCAGAGACCACTGAACCCACCTGTGAGTGAATAGAAAGTTGTGTGTTAAGAAAAATCCCAAGAGTTTTGACCTTAGAGACAGGAAGAGGGGGAGCACCAAGTGACAAGGGCCAGTGGGCAGAGGTCCATGGACTGCAACCACCTCCGGTCAGGACTAACTCAGTCTTGTCCGGATTGAGTTTGAGGTGGTTGCAGTTCATCCAGTCTTGAATGAAGGTCATTACGGTCTGAACATTGGAGGCAGATGAGGGGGAGTTGGAGAGATTAAAGATTAGCTGGAGATCATCAGCGTAGTTAAACACCGCGACCTCCATCTTCTGTAACGAAAAAATAAGGGGGTAAATGTACAAATTAAATAAAAGTGGGGAAAGTGATGAGCCTTGGGGAACTCCGCACTCCACTTTGCGAGGGTCAGCAGTGAAGTTGGCCAAATGGACGGCTTGGGCCCTCCCTGTGAGGAAGGACTCAATCCACGAGAAGGCAGAGCCTTCTATGCCCGCCGCCCTGACACGGCTAAGAAGAATGGAATGATCCACCGTGTCAAAGGCGGCGGACAGATCTAATAAAATCAAGGCTTGCGGAAAGTTGGTGTCAATGCCTTCACGTAGCACGTCCATAACCGAGATCACCACTTTCTCGGTGGAGTGCAATGGGCGAAAGCCTGCTTGACGGGGGGAAAGACAGTGATTGGTTTCAACATGAGTACTTAAGGTGGTTGTGACGTGAGTTTCCAAAATTTTTGCTAGGTAGGGCAGTAGGGAAATGGGACGGTAGTTGGAGGGGGAGGAGGGATCAGCGTCAGGCTTTTTAATAATAGGTATAACAACCGCTGATTTGTGTAGATCAGGAACGTTTCCCTTCTTTAGCGAGTCATTAAGGAGAGTCAGAGGGGGAGTGGGGGAAGATAAATAAATTTCCCTGAGGATATGGGCGGGGGCAAAATCTAAGGGAGAACCAGATTTGACTCGGTGGAGTAATGAGAAGAAGGCGTCCTCCGTTAATGGTGGGATAAGGTTAAGTTTGGGGACAGTGGAGGGAGGGGAGGAATTGACAAATGCAGGGGAGGGAGGTGGAATATTGAGTTTGATTTTGAGTATTTTATCAATAAAAAACTCGTTGAGCAAGTTACAGAAGGACTGAGAGGGGGGGATGGTAGTCGTGGTTCGAGTGGATAATGCTAATTCGTGAACCGCGATAAAAATTTCCTTTGAGCGAGACTCAGCTGCCATGATCCTGCTGGTATAAAATGCAGTTTTGGCCGCTAGAATGCCGGCTTTGTAAGTTTTTAAAACAGCCAGATAGATAGTCTTTAGCTCTGGGCTGTAGTCTTTCCTCCAGGCTCGCTCGGCTCTTCTAGCTGCTAGTTTCTGTTCTTTTAGCTCTAAGGTGAACCATCGGTTGGCTGCATGGGCCCGCTTGACAGTGAGTCGCCTCATGGGGGCGAATTCATCGCCTGCCAAAGTCAGCCAATTCTCAATGGCGGCCAGTTGTGACGTAGCAGTGAGGTCTATAAGGTCGGGAGCGGGTTTGGTCAAAGTTGAACAGAAGGAGGGCATGTCCGCTTTACCCCATTTCCTGACCCAAATGTTTTTAGGAAGAGGAGGTTTGACCAATGCGGTCAGTGCAAGGGAAAAGGAAATAATAGAATAATATGGAATATATATATATATATATATGTATGGAATATATACATATATATATATATATATATATTCCATAGATGTTTCTGTGGGAGCTGGATGTTGTGTACATATATATATATATTCACTTAAAAAACCATAGGTTTCACACATGTTATAGTTAGCTGTACATTTCACTCGTAAAAAACCAATGAAATTCCACGTTATAGTTAGATCAGGTAACTATAACTTGCGCGCCCACAATAAACTGCTGATGACGTCACATAGTACATCACTCATGACATGGTCAGTGACATCACTCATGACATCAATGATGACATCTGAAATTACACATTGTGGATTGCGGTCGCGCAAGGTATAGTTACCTGATCTAACTATAATGTGGAATTTCATTGTTTTTTTACGAGTGAAATGTACAGCTAACTATAACATGTGTGAAACCTATGGTTTTTTAAGTGAATTTGCAAGGTTTTGTAAATGATAATTCCTAACTATAACGTGTGTGAAACCTATGGTTTTTTCAGTGAATTTGTACGGTTTTTTAAATGCTAAAGTTATGTATTTATTTTTTATTTTTTATTCTGGTTTTTCACTATGCGAACATCCTGCGCGCACGGTCCGCTTCGCGCACCGTGCGCGCGCTGTGGGCGCGCGGTGTGCTTCGTGCACCGAGCGCCCACATTGCGCAGTCCATGCCGTGCGCGCCTCGCCTTTTTTTACGCAGTAACATTTGTTTTTTTCTCCCTTGTGGGTCCTTTTATTTAATTAATAAATGTGATTGTTACTTATTTATTTATTTATTTATTTTTTTTTTGCCGTGCGCGTACGGTAAGCTTACCGTACGCGTACCCCGCCATTTTTAAAAAAAATTATTAAATTTATTTTTCGTACTTTTGGGTCCTTCTTGGACCCCCTGACAAACACTAGGGGGTCTGCAACTCTGTTCGTTGCCCCCGTTTCACGTTCCCCACCTTTGTTTCTCAGTGCGAGAGACAGAAAATGGCGGCCGACATTTCCTGATTTCGACCGATTCGAATGTTTACAGTCATGTAACCACCAATCAGAATTGAGCTCGCGCACGGCACCGTACGCGTACGGTAAGCTTACGGTAAGCGCACGGAGCGCGCTTACAGATATATATATTGATTTAAATGCTATTTTCTCAGGACCTGCTGAACAGATTTACACCAGACCTACAAAAGGCACTTCCTTGACCTGAGGACTACCTCTCTGCCAAATTTCAAGTAATTCTGTTCAGCCGTTCGGGCTGTAGCTGTGTCTAAAGGTCCTATGGAAAAATGCATGGGGAAGACGCGTTTTGGGACCCCCCTTTTTTCTCAGCCCCCGCTTGACGAATCCCCCGAGACTTTCAGGGTAAGAACGGAGCGTAGCGCCCCATTAGTTTTGCAAATTTCGCGAGGATTCGTCGACTGGCGCCAAAGTTATTCCAAATAGAATGTTGCGGATTTCCTATGGAAACAGGGTCCTAACTATAACTACCTACTGGCGACCGCCAGTAGGTAATATTATCTACTGGCGGTCGCCAGTAGATAGTTATAGTTAGGACCCTGTTTCCATAGGAAATCCGCAACATTCTATTTGGAATAACTTTGGCGCCAGTCGACGAATCCTCGCGAAATTTTCAAAATAGGTGGGGCGCTCTGCCTTGCTCCTACCCTGAAAGGCTCGGGGGGATTCGTCAAGCGGGGGCTGAGAAAAAAGGGGGGTCCCAAAACGCGTTTTTCCCATGCATTTTTCCATAGGACCTTTAGACACAGCTACAGCCCGAACGGCTGAACAGAATTACTTGAAATTTGGCAGAGAGGTAGTCTACAGGTCAAGGAAGTGCCTTTTGTAGGTTTGGTGTAAATCTGTTCAGTAGATCCTGAGAAAATAGCATTTAAATCAATATATATATCTGTGGCAGCTTACGGTGCGCTTACCGTGCGCTTACGGTAAGCTTACCGTACGCGTACGGTGCCGTGCGCGAGCGCGATTCTGATTGGCTGTTAGATCTTAGTAAACATTCGAATCGGTCTAAACCAGGAAGCGGCGGCCGCCATTTTCTCTCTCGCACTCTAAGGGGGCGAGGAAAAACAAAGGCAAAAAACATGTAAAGGGGCTGTTTAGACAGCTCCTAACCACCTAACATTGATGAAGGTGTCCCCAAAGAACCCCCAAGGCCAAAAATGCAATTTTCTTTTTTTTTGAAAAATCGCCGATTACGCTTACTGTACGCGTAAGGTAAAATTATTTTATTTTTTTAAAAATTTTCCATACTCTCCCGACCCCGTGTGCAAATGTTGCCCGACGGTCACCATTTATGCATGGCATAAGTAATTTATTGTAAATTGAAAAGATTAACTTTCACAACGAAGCGCATAATATGTCCTCCATGTGCGCACGGTGCGCGAAGCGCATCGTGCGTACATGGCCCATCCAGCGTAACGTGGGCACGCACGGAACGAACTGCGTTAAGTGGGCGCGCACGCCACGAATGGCGTAAAGTAACTTAGCATTTAAAAAAACGTACAAATTCACTGAAAAAACCATAGGTTTCACACACGTTATAGTTAGGAATTAGCATTTAAAAAACCTTGCAAATTCACTGAAAAAACCATAGGTTTCACACATGTTATAGTTAGCTGGACATTTTACTGATAAAAAACCAATGAAATTCCCCCGTTATAGTTAGTGCAGGCAACTATAACTCACGCGACCGCAATCCTCTGCTGATGACATATGTGTCTTTATGAAAAAAAATATTTGTAATATATGTATAGCTAAAATTTAATGGAAGAAGACATGGGCAAATAAGTGTCTAAATACAGTATTAGCATCAGCAGAGGATTGCGGTCGCGTGAGTTATAGTTGCCTGCACTAACTATAACGGGGGAATTTCATTGGTTTTTTATCAGTAAAATGTCCAGCTAACTATAACATGTGTGAAACCTATGGTTTTTTCAGTGAATATATATATATATATATATATATATATATATATATATATATAAGTTGCCCTCTAGCGAAGGAGCACTCTCAGGCAGGCTAAAAATCTTTATTTCACCAACAGCAGATGCCCAAAGATTGAAAACATATTGTCTTACGCGTTTCAGACTCAACAGTCCTTGCTCACAGGCCTGACACACAGCGAAGCATCCACAATTTGCAGCCACTTAATATCCATTAGCAGAAGGTACCGCCCACTTGGGCCTCCCGTGTGTTAGCACTCCAGTGAGTTGACAGGTGCATCATGGTATACGTAGTTCTGCCCAATAATATTTACCCCTGTGGGTCTGCTCTTACTAGTGTGACAGTGTCCAAATTCAATGCCCCAGTGGGCTCAATCCAAAGTTCCATCTCTGCAAATGCCGTGTATTAATAAAGGCCTGTCGATCCAAAAATGACGTACAATCTCAATCGTACCTAGAGGGCAACTTCATGGGTTTTTTGTATTACGGCTAGTCCAGCCTTGGTGGAGCGCCATCCGTGGAGCCCAGCGGATCCACAATGACTGAGATTGTAGGTCATTTTTGTCAAGTTATGCAATGTGCCTCACTTACCATAAAAAATAAATTTCAATAATCACAAAACAAAAAACATACTCAGCGATTTCTTAACGCCGTACAAACCAAAACATTTGAATTCATTATTACTGGTTGTATGCTTGTATGCTTGTTTTCTCTTATTACAATATAAATTACAATTACAATATAAATGTTTGTTGCAATTGTAAACGACTTAACAGAGAAGCTTCTTACTACATATAGCATATATAACATAGATATATATAAACCAGCAGTAGGTCTACCCAAAAGACTTTAATGCAGCCTGGCCTTTCAAATGCTCAACAGATAAGAGTTACTGATTTGTTAGTCCATTCAAGGCAGGAAGCCTGCAATTTTAAAAAGCCTTATTCCATGTAAGTTTTGATATATTCAGGCCACACTGAATGTTATGTATTTATAGATGATTTTACATTGCCTCTTAAAATGTATTTGTGATTAGTGAGAGAATACCCCTCTCGTAAGAGTAGTGACTTTAAAGATTGCAACACTTTAAGTTCCAGCTTTGACTAGCAGGTATATGTTAATGTGGGACAGTCAGTGATCACTCCATGTTTGATGGTGATAAAAATGCCATTTTAATATAGAGTGATTAGGAGAATGAAGAAGTAGAGACACGAAACAAAAAAATATAGATTTTTAAATATGCAATTATTCTTATTTACAGTGCTCTGCCCTCCATTGAGTCTTGTTGATTCTATACATAACTACTAATAAATAAATGTAAAAAATGAATGAAACATGAGGAAGGATTAATTGGTAATAAGATGTGAAGCTCTAGATCACATCGGAAACAAAGCATGGGAAGCATCAGGAATGACTGGATTTTAGAACTGACCATGGAGAGAGCAGCTTAGGTTTATAGCTGTTCTCTATAAACATAATTGATACTACTTTTTAATAGGAGAAATGGAATGAGTATGAATATAATAAAAAAGGCAACAGGTGTCCCAAGTTAAGGATAGGAATTGGGCATTCATGGTCACAGTCTTACACTCTAACTTAAAAAAGTAAACCAATAAAGAAAAATATGTCAACATGAAGATATTTTTTATAGTTTATGATCGGTAGTGCAGACAATAATTTTAACCGTCAGAAGGTTTGGACCTTAATTCAGTCAATTTTGGTAATCTCAGATTTGCCAATGAAAATCCATAGAACATTACAAAAATAATAAATTCCTTCATTATTAAGTCTACCAAAACAACCTATTAATTTAATTCAATGTACATTTACCAAGACTAAAATAAAAAAAATGTAGTTAGTGTCAGATTGTACATTAGAAATAACATCTGAAAGACAGACGCTATTATTGCAAATCTTGAAATATCAAATTTTAAATGCAATTTTAAATCTGAAAAAAGGACAAGTGGAAACTATCAATTAATTGCCTTGGTTAAATATGATATTGTTTGTGATATTCCTTGGTGTCACATTCAGAGTCAAAAACACTCCATGGCAATGATTAAATATCTTTAACAAATATAAAAAAGGTGTTCTAAACTTGTATAATTAGCTGACCATAGCACAGGCAAAAAAAATCTTCTCAATTTTAAATAACGCCCCTAACCCAAAAATAAAAAAAATGTCTAGACGCTTGAACACACATTTTTACAGCTAGCTGGTGGATTCAGAAAAGGCCCACCCTTTGGGGAAAAAAAACAGCAAATGATGCAGTATTCCCAATCCCAAACAAGTTAGCAAGAGTTGTTCACAGACATTCCTCACCCACTTAAGATGAGACTCTACCTCCTCAGTGGTTTTGAGTAGGACATAATATCATACATTAGTCTTTGTTAACTCTAGTGTCCTTGGCGAAATCCCAAGAACAGTCCCTGAATACCAAACAACAGGTACAGCCTGTTCTAAAAAATACTGTCACAAAACAAATGTGTTATAAGAGGCTAGGCCGAGCGGGCATAGGCATCCTAAGGCGTCTAAAACGCAAAACTAAGGGAGAACCAAAGTGGGTCAAGAAGGAAAATCACTACAGGGCCTAGATATCTTAAATGCATATGCACAGCGTAGTACCTCTAACTATTTTTGTGGGGTTTACAACATTTTGGATGACCCGGGTTTATAACACAATCTCTTATGTATTTAATCCAGGGAATACAATCATTATTGTTGAATGGCTTAGCCTTTTTAGGTCTCGCTTGACCCAGCGCATGCGCTGGTCTGGCAAGACTTATTGAGAGGGCTCCAAAAAGTGCTACCAGGCCAGCCTAGAGATACAGTGCATGTGCGCGGGCGCGCTCTCCGCGCTTGACCGCAATTATTTTCACTTTCGGGGCCGCACGCCCGCTTTGATGTTTGATCGCCGCGCTTAACCGCAATTACTTTCACTTTTGCTTGTTTCCATTCCTGCTTCTTTTTAATCCTCCTAAAAGCCAACGTTGTTTGAACTGTAAACTTCTTAAAATGCCACCGTGCGTTTACTGACGGGCTGCAGCATGCGCGCGCGCAGCTCCCCCGAGTTTGTTCCACGCTGTAATGATGCACTGGAAACTGATCCTGCCCGCCTCTGCCTGCAGTGCCCCGCGCCCCCAGACACATCACTTCTGGTGGGGTTGTATCGCTTCTGGTGGGCTTCTAGTACGGAAACACCGGCGCCCCGCAGACTTTACACACCTCTGTCTTTCGGCTGCTGCAGGTGAGCTCCCTTTGACTGTGTGATCTCTGCTTTACCGAGCAGTCCTAACGGGGAGAGAGCGCGTTGCTGGACGCATCACCCTCCCCCCCCCCGGGGAAGGAAAAACAATGGTAGCTGCGAGGAAGTAAGGCTTGCCCTTGGTGGGTCTGTTGCAGAAGCATGCTTTCAGCACTTCTGCCTTTGTATGTTGCAGGGTATAAACGAATCTGAGGAAACGTTTCTGTACGTTTTTTTTCGTTGTCTTCTTGTGACGAGTGTCTGCAATAGAGGTGTAACTTAAGTTGCAGCAACCTGTGTAGACGAGTAGCTGCTGTTTGGAGCAATTTGAATCAAGAACTACTTGTTCAGCCCCCAGTCAACCTTCATTTAACCCTATTAATTGCTTACTTCCTCTAACAACCCCTTATTCTGTACTCATTTTCGACTCTAGGTAATCTCACGGTTTTAGATGTCAGCGGTGTTTGCTTTCTTCATGCTCATTTGCTGCCCCATATTTTAAATGATTACGCCTCGGGAGCAGCTTATTAAGTTTCGAGTCGAGCGGAAGGTTGTGTTAAAACATGGGAATTCAAACGACAAGCAAAATTAAGCGAGACACTTAAATGCATAAAATGAGTGCACGGAAAAACAACCTCATGCTTCTTCTGTCGCTTCCTTTATTTGACTTTATGACCCCAGCTTTCGTTTCTACATTTCCAGTGGCCAGTGATGCACATAGCAGTGACTCTACCCTTCTGCATGTACTTTACCTATATAGCTTTTTGCTAAATAGGTGCTATTACCACTATAGGGCGATTACAAAACTTCAGTTTCACTGTAAGGTTTTAGTCAGCATTTCATTTTTAGGTCTCGACTGGGCATTTTATTTATTAACAGTAGGCTTAGAGGTCGCCTATTGCTTACCATTGGTTGGTTTCATTGTCACTCTCTTGTTTCTTAATGGTCAGTTGCCATAGGTTTCCCTCCTCTTCATGTGTTTGTCCCTCCCGTGGAGCATGGACGCATTACTTGTATCTTTCCACTGGTCACTTTTTGAAGCATTACCTTTTTAATTTATTTTCTTTTAAACGCTCTATAAAACTGCATTTGTTTTTCAGATGTCTCTCTGTGTGCTGCTCTTCTCTCTGCCGCACTCTGTGTTGCTCTCTAGCCAGTGTGCTTGTCTCCAGACTCCTCATTATTGTGCTTGCCAATATGTGCTTCTCGCAACAGCTTCTGGTTCCTCTCTCTCATCCGTGTTGCTTTCTGCTTCCCATCGTCCTCCATATTTTTTCCCCCACCTGTGCCTTCTGTGTTGCTTCTGCCCCGCCCTCTGTGTCAATTCACCACTGCATTGCTTAATTCTCTACCTGCGCTCTTTGTGTTGCTTCTCCACAGATAAACCCTCTGCGTTGCTTCTGCCACCTGCACGTAAAAAAAACCAAGCATTGGCATAGCCAATAGGTCTCGCTTTTGGGACCTTAGAAGTGTTTAGCCATGCAACAGTTGCATAACTAAATACTTAGAAGGTCCCAAAAGCGAGACCTATTGGCTATGCCAATGCTTGTTCCTATTGAAACTCTGAGAACAACAAAACAAGTGTAAATGATTTAGGCAACAATAGAAGATCAAAGTTTGCTTTGGCCTCAGTGGCCTGGCCCTTAAATGGTTCTCCTCCTACCTTCAACACAGAACACAACAAATCAAAATCTACAACTGCCTCTCTAACCCTACTCCAGTCTCCCTAGGTGTACCCGAGGGATCTATTCTTTCTCCCTCTCTCTTCAATCTCTTTATGGAACCCCTCATCCTCATACTCAAACAAGCTGGTATCAATTACCACCTTTATGATGATGACACACAACTTTATTACAAGATTAAATCCCACTCTGATGTTCTGCATCTTAACAACACCCTGTCTAAGATCCAATCCTGGTTCCACTCCAATCATCTCAAAACTCAACCCCAATAAAACGGAAATCCTTCTCTTCTCTCCAGAAAACAATCCTCTACCTATCCAATCATGGATCCCTAACCTTAATGCCCTCAATTGTCCGCTTTCCTTATCCAACTCTGTAAAATCTCTTGGTTTCCACATTGACAACTGCTTATCTCTTAATGTCCACATAAAAAACTCGGCCAAAGGAGCACTCTTCACTCACCGCCATCTTAAGAAACTTAAACCCTTCCTTCCAGCTGACGACTTTAAATCGGTTGTCCAATCTCTCGTCCTCTCAAGAATTGACTATGGAAACGCTATGCTCCGGATTGCCGAAAGTACACCTTGCTCCACTCAAAACTGTTCTTAACCTTGCGGCCAGGCTAATCTCTGACTGCAAACATTTTGACCACATCTCCCGAGCCCTTAAAGGTCTTAAATGGCTTCCCATCGAAGGCAGATCCTCCTACAAGATTGCATGCATTACGCACAAAGCCCTTCATCAAAATGCCCCTTTGTATCTCACTAATAAACTTAACAAAGGGGGCTGCACAAGACCCCTGAGAGCACCAATGCTCTCGTCCTTATCCCACCTCCGTTAAAAAAGAAGACCACACAATCTAGTTCTTTCTCTGGAAACGCCCCTTACATTTGGAATACCCCCCCAAAAGATCTGCGTTGTAATCCCTCCTACATCAGCTTTAAAAAAGACCTCAAACTGCACCTGCTCACCAAATATTGAGGTCCATAATCCTCTGCATTTTCCATTGGTCCTGCTCCGCCCACCATTAATGCTCTCCTCCTTCTCGTGCCACTGTACTATATTTGTTTACCTGTATCTATTTCATTCATGTAGATAGCCTTCTGAAATTTGTAAATTGAATGTAATACACATTGCTTGAGCCTTTGCAAGGGGAAAGCCCACTTTGTTTTGAGGGTGCCAAAGTTTGTCCTACCCTGTGGACTACAGACTGCAAACAATTCTTGCACCTATTGCCCCTTCCTTACCCTTACCCTTAGCTGTGTTTTACCTGGCTGACTATGATGGGGAAGACCAAGACCACCAAGTCAATGGCGCTGGAGAAGCGACGTCTATCTCCGCTCCTGCGGACAGGACTCTTGACAGCCCCCATCACCTTGAAGCGACTCTTCGGATTCTTTCCACTCAGTTTAAAAGGTCCTACAAGCCATCATGGATACTAAAACGTCTCTGGAAGCCCAAATCTAAACTGTTTCACTCAACATGAATCTGCTATGCTCTGACCATCGCAAGTTATTGGCCACCGTGGGGCAACAATGCATGACCTGAAGGGGCGATTGAAACATATGGAGGAGGAGGTCACTACTCTACATCGCAGAGCGGAGGATGCCGAGGTGCGATCCCGGTGCAATAAAATTTGCCTCTTGGGCTTTCCTCAATGATCTGAGGGTCCCAGTGTGGAATTGTTCATAGAGGACTGGATGGCGACCATCGACCCTGAAAATAAGGTGGTAAAATTCTCCATTTAAAGGGGGCATTGAACGCTAGGCCAGTCACCCCTTCCAGGCACTCCACTGTGTCCCATTATAGCACACCTTCTTAATTAACATGACTGTGACCTGCTGTTGCAGCGTTTTCACACTAAGGGCCCTTGGCAGTATGAAAATTAGACAATTACAGCATTTCCTGACTTCACAATTGAAGTACAGAGGAGCCATGGCTCTTACTGTAAGGTCAAGCAGTGTTTTCGTGAGCTGTATTTTAAATATGTGCTCTTGTTCCCTGCAATGCTTAGGGTGATCAATGGTGATACGGTACACACATTTCTTTCACCAGAAGATGCATGGACCTGACTCCATGCTAAAGACTTTATGCATACTCCATCTGAAGACTTAGGCGCTGATGGAGCAAACATGTATACCTTAAAACAAAGCCGACCAAAGATCAAGTGGCAGCGGAGCAACCTTGTGCGGTATCGGAGGTTTCACTTCATAGCACAAACTCCTTCGCTCTTCTACGCCAGGAGCCTCCATTGGAGTCAGGATTGTACTCGGGTGGCTCACTGACATCGACAGCTGGGGTCTACCAGGGCCCGAAACTCACTCTACGGTCGGCGGCCAACATCTGACATTGTTCTTTTTGCCAGGGAGGTGAGTGACCCGGTGAAGGTGCATTGCTGTTGGATTTGTTATCTCCCTGCAGGTAATCTACACGGAGTACGAGGACTGGAAGTCACATTACTCGCCATGGGCCTCCTCAGCGGAACCTTTGAACTTTGACATTTTCAGGCTGCACACAGCTTCATTTGGCCCGCTCCCCATTGGAGTATTCCATGTGGACTTGAATATTTCAAAGGCATTATTTGTGTGCCAGTTGCATGGTTTGAGGGGTTTTGGCATGAAGCCAGAAGGTGATCAGGCCTAGGATCGGGGAGTTGTTCTATTGATTTGTTCAATTGTGTTTTATTTCCTGGCTGGTTGGGGGAGTGACCGGGATGTTTGGGGGCCCAGCTGGGGGCAGAGGGACGGGATGGGACCTATGAACCACAGGGTATGTAGTCTGCACAAATGGCCCACACCTTTCACGCTTTATCTTGGAACATCCATGGTATAGCGACCCCTGCCAGGAAACACCGGCTATATGCTTATCTCCAGCCCAGACACATTCATTTTGCTTGTCTACTGGAGACCCACCTGACCACAGCAAGATGGGTAGGTGCTGGAGTGGGCAGGTCTTTAGTACTGGATACTCGGCCTTAGCCCGAAGGGTCCTTATCTGGATTGCTCTGGAGGTACCTTTTGTGAAGTCGAGAGTCCTTGTTAATAAGGTGGGTCATTATTAAATCCTGGTGCGCACCTTAGATGGGCGCCCCTTTTCCGTGGTTTCCCTTTATACACCTAATACATCTCATGGTGTGTTTCCTTAGACACATTATCCCCTACTTTTTTGCAGGATCCCCAAGCCCCGGAGTTATGGGGGGAGATTTTAACTGCATACACAACACTGACTTGAATCGCTTGGTCCCCCACCCCCTGGCACACAAGCGATAAAACACTTCCAACAATGGTCCAGGATGTCCACCTTGCATGATGTCTGGTGGCTGGGACATCCAGGGGAGGCAGAGTATTCTTATTATGCACCAGGTCATCAGGTCCATACCAGGTTAGATTATTTCTTCTGCAATGTGGATTGCTGGCCCCTTATACGCAACTCTAAATACCAGGGTAGGACCCTGTCTGATCATAACCCACTCTTGGTTACGTTCCAGTGGAGGGGGTGAGGACTCATGTCCTGACCTGGCTGCATCGACAGAGGCCCTGCAGGGCACGGCATACAAAGACACCATTGCTGTGCACCTTTCCCGCTATTTGGAGGAGAACACTGGGTTGGTGGATTCCCGGGGTTTGGAATGGGATGCCATAAAGGTGGTTATGAGGGGGCCGTGCCGGGCCACTACGTGGGGTGTGAAATTGTCTCACTCGTAGAGTTCTGACTTTAGAGGGCTGCTTGCACAGAGATCGAGGCGGTATCAGCATCTGACGCACACCCCGGCTGGTGGCTTGCGCCATGAATGTCAGGAGGAAGTGCAGAGACTTTGTGACCTGGACTATAAATTGGCTCTGACCTGCCAACACGCTGACGGCAATAAACCGGAGCATATGTTGGCTTGGTTACTGAGGTTGGAGGTGGGCGCCATGATTGATGACACAGGTGGTTTGAGAACCACTCAGACGGACATTAATGAGGGGTTCGCCCAGTATTATGAGAGGCTGTACTCCTCCCCCCGGGAGCCCACACTGGCACAAGTGCGGGATTACTTTTGAGCGGCAGCCCTTTCCCGCCTGACCCCGCTGTAACTGCTAGACCTGGAGAAACCTCTTCAGACTGAGGAGCTTAATCTAGCAGTTCGCCAGATGGCGTGTGGTAAGACTCCAGGTACGGATTGGTTTCCTTTGGAGTACTACATGGCTTTTAGCTCCACCCTTGCTCCTCGTCTACTGGAAATATACCAGGAGGCAAACCATCGGGGCATCCTGCCTATATCTCTTCGTGAGGCTCTCATAGTGGTGCTTCCGAAACTGGGCAGAATTCCTCTTGAGGTTGGCTCCTACCGCCCAATATCAATATTGAACATTGATTATAAAGTTCTGACTAAGGTCCTGCCCAATAGACTGCTCCTGATGATTCGCTCTCTGCTGAATCCGGTTCAATGTGGGTTCGTGCCACTGAGGGCAACGTACTACAACATTCAACAGTTGTGCCACATCATGGATGAGATGACTGGCTGGCTGACCTGTCAGTGGCGGTCTCCCTAGATTTCGAAAAAGCTTTTGATACAATTGATATGTCGTACCTGCTTCCAGTGTTGGAGGTGTTTTGGATGGGTCCTAACTTCCTGGGTTGGGTCAAGCTCCTGTATACAGGTCCACTAGCCAGGGTCCGCACTGGCTGTCAGATATTGCTTACTTTCTCTATAGACACAGGAACCCGTCAAGGGTGTTCCTTTTTTTCGATGGTTTTTGCGCTCGCCATGGAGACACTTGCTGCACTGCTGCATGCCAGGGGCACTCTCTGGGGTATCAAGGTGGGACCGAACTGGCACACTGTGTTCTTATATCTGGACGATGTGTTGATATATCTGGGACACCATTCCCACTCACTGCTATCCCTCGATGACCTGCTTGATCTCTTTGTAGAGATGACAGGCCTCAAGGTTAACTGGGGTAAGCTGTGTATCTTCCCTTAATACAGAATTCAGCCAGACCGTAGAGAGGAGCTGGGTGCAGGGCGCCTTTCTTGGAGGTTTGACATGTTTCATTACCTTGGTGTGAATATCTACTATAATGACCGCAACTTACACAATGGCTATCATGGTAAGGCCCTGGCCTCGATTAGCACTTTTGGGCCAGATTGCCCCTCTTCCCCATGGGCAGGGCATTGTTAGTAAAGATGCTAATTTTACCAAGGCTTTTATATTTCTTTGCAGCTCTGCCAGTGATTCCGGCTAGGTCCTTTTTCAGACCTGTGAGAAGAATGGTGTCTGAGCTTTTGCTCGGAAGCAGGTCTCGCTCCATGCTTCAGCGTCCCATGCCTGAGGGGGGACTTGGGGTCACAGACCTGGAGTTATATTTCACGGCAGCCCAATGGAAATGGCCTATGTGATGACTGCCTGGAGATGAGATGGCAGACAGTACCTTGGTCCAGGCGGTCCTGATGTGGAAATATGGATTTTTATGATCAGTTATGTCCCCTATCTTGGACCCCAACGGTTTCATGTATAAATCACAAGTACATGTATGTTTCCTCCAGTTCCAGTTATGAAGACGCAAACACATGTGCGTCCACCGTCAACATGTCCTCTTTCAGATCCGCCATGAATGGGCCGGATATTCTATTTCTAAGTATGAAAGGCCACCGGCTTTATATGGTTCATTTATCCCATTTTACAGTCCAGGCGAGTAGGCCCTGATTCTGCCATTAAGCCCTTTTCCTGCCTTCTGCCTCTGAAAGCTCCAGTCTGAGCTCGCATCTGTATCCATGAACTTTGTCCTACTCCCTGCGCGGCTAACGGTGCCTGACTCGACCTGTCTGCTTGCCAAAAAAAAAAAAAACTGTATTTCACCTTCAAGATTATCTGCTCTGCTCCGCTCCTCATCCAATGCATTCCTGTCTAGTAGTTTAAGTAAACATTCTTTCAGCTACCGAGAAAAAGGCCCAGCTTCTCTGTCTTTATGCAAGTAATTCATAGCCCTGTTACCATGGAATATTCCTACCCCCTCGCATCTAGTGTAGACACTTAGACGCTTGTACACGCACTAACAGTCAGTATAGTCAGTATAGAATAAGATTCTATCCTAAGAGACCTCTCTTTTTGGATAACACAGTTCTTTAAACATAGGATGTTAGATATGATTTGGGATTAGGTTGACATAACCCCAGACTTCTGTCTCCACATGTAGAGCTGAATGTCAAGTCCCCTTCACCCCCTAGTTGTACGTCAATCACACGTCATGCTGCTGCGCGCGCATCTCTGCCAAGTATTTTTGCTGACATTGCGAAATTCTTCCATGGAACCACCCATTTATGACATCATATCTAATGACGTTCTTTAGTTACGCCTAGTTACACCCATTTTAGTTACGCATGTATGTTTTATCTTTGTTATCAACTGTTACGCCTCCTGCATCTGTTTTCACTATAATGCCTCTGTATAAAAATGATTACTTGTCAATAAAGTTGGTCCTTCACTTCCTGAACCTTCGTGGTGATGGAATATGGAGTCCATCAATTCGAATTGATTTTGGAATAAAGCCCGTTCCCAACCTCTAATACCACGGATTCTGCCTCTTATTTTACTGAGCTATTATTATAGATTTTCCGCATCAAATTAAGTTCCGGTAATTAAATTATTTACCACATATATGGCGCCCGAACAGGGACACTTTCTCATCTCACGCGCCGGAGGTGCGTTGCAGGCCCGGTCTCCTGCCATAGCTGGACGGACAACAACGCGTACCCACAGGATTTCCTGTATCTCCCTCCTGCCGAGCGGGGGTAACTGAGGCTGCGATCAACACCCAGACGAGGCGGTGAGAAGTGCGAAGTATCCCGACCAGAGCCTAGCTGAGAGAGCAAGATCCGAGGTATACAGAGGCCCACTAGTTCCGAAGTTCCGAAGTTTCGAGTCGAGTCCAGTCCGGTCCGAGTCCAGTTCAGTTCAGTTCCGAGGCCTTCCGTTCCGAGCTACCCGGTGAGTACCATTGCCGGGGAGGCGTTCTGACGTGCACATAGGTTGTGCCGGTCAAGACGGGTTTGGGTACACAAATCCGGTCTGCACTGTTTCAGCAGTGTATCTGTACTGTTTAGCAGTATATCAAGTATGTCTAGTATATAATCCAGAATTACCTAGTTAGTGCCGAGTATTATGCTTAGTGACTAGTTCCCTAAATGGCCATCATTGTTGTTCATTAAATGTTAAATGTTAAAATGTTTTAAATACGTTCTGCATATTGTGGTGTGAATGACTGTTCATTATTGTGTTTTGTTGTATTAAACGTGTTCAAAATTAGGTATCAGATCAGTTCTCAATATGCCGCTCTTTTCGAAATTAAGACAGATCAAAACTAGAAAAGGGGTACTCCAAGAAGCTGTTCCCATTCCTCCTAGGGACACTCCAGGGTACTTCATGTATCATAAACATGGCCTAGACGCCATATTATTTCTTGATTTATGGGCAGACTACACCAAGGAATTACCAGAAAGTCAGAGGTGGCCCGCAGCTGGGACCTGGGATGCAGATTGCATCATGAAAGTAGAGGAAGAATTATGGAAAAAGGAAGCCAGACAATCACAGAAAGATGCCATTGAATTATGGCGTAAAGAATCGTATAGACGTACAGAAAAAGCACTCAGACAGGAAGGGAAGAGTAAGGAGAATTCAAATAAAGTTCGAGAAAATCTATTAATTGAAGAAGGTACTCGAGTAAAATCAGACAGACAAAGAAATGCCCTTATGAATGGTATGTATCCTCTTCTGGCCGAAGGGTTACCTAAGGCTACTCCGGAGATACCCAAAGACTTGCCACCCCCATTGTTTCCGATAAAAGCACATCCCAAAGGGCATCCCAGAACCGCAGAAGATGTTTTCCTTTCTTCTTATTTAGACGACGCAGCTCCCGAGTATGCTAATACCGCGCCACATAGACCGCCTGCCGAGGGGGTTCAACGCCAAGACCCTCCTCCGTCTGTACCTCCGCAACAACAAACTCCGATACAAGTTCCGGCAAGCACATCTGTTTCTACAGCTGTACCCACACCTATGGTTGCTATATCACGTTCAACGAATCCTTTCACATCCAGCACCCCAGGTGGTGCTACAGGAGGTGCATCAAACATTTTTTCCACGCCACCCAGAGTAAATAAACTTTCCTTTCAAGAATTAGCCCACCAACGTACGCCCAAACTAGTAACTCCCGACACGCTTAAGGAACTTCTAATAGATTGTAGATATGATCCTGTGCCCGGCAAAGAGGACGAAATGCTGCTGGCATCATTACGTATCAGACGAGCTGCAATATATTTAGGGAGGCTACCAGGAATGACTACACATTTAGAAAATATATATCACTTTGTCCAGTCAGGGCGAGATTCTGAGAGTATTAATAGAGCCATGGAGTACCAGAAAGTGGAAATACAGGGGGAACTGTTACGTTTCCTCATAAATTGTGTGGTCAGAAATCAAGACCGACCAGGAGTAAATCCGGAAGAAATGCTAATTCTTACCACATGGAGTCGGAATATATCAGAAGGGAGACATGATAAACGATTAAGTATAATAGCTATGTGCCGAAAAATACGCAAAGAAGTAGAACGAATACACGAAGAAAGATTAGCAGTGGACCAGCCTGAACAAACCGAGGAGGAGGAAGAATTAGAACTACCCACAGGACAGTTAGAAACAGTGGCCTATGTAGGTAGAGGAAGATCTTGCAATAATACTAGATGCTTTACTGATCCGATACGTCCGATACGTCCAGATAATAACAGAAATTTCCAAACACCTATAATAAATATAAGGTCCCCCGAACATGCGTTCCAAGCCGCTGACAAATTACTCCGAGAACGAAGGGGTTATCATATACTCGATTCTATGGACGAACAAGAATTAGCCAGGTCAGCCGTTCACTGGGTTGACAGTCCCGGAAAATATAGTGATGATACACTAGCACACACGTTTTTGAACCTCAACCCAGATGAACAGCGTTTAGCTGGTATCTATATGATTCAACAACTCCTCGTATTATATAAAAGCCAACACTCTGATCCTGGTCCCTTACCTGACATATTGACTGAATTACTCACGAATAAATGGAGAGGTTCAGGTACTGAGTTAATTAGAGAAATACTAGAATCCAGAAAGCAGTACATTCTTTTTGTATGCCCCGAACATGTCTCACTGCCCATCAAGGAAAGAACGACGTATTATATGGATAGACAGAATCCCTTACGCGAAGTGCACCCGATAAAAGGTGATGACAATCAGTTTAAACGTGTGTTTGTATACACACCCATATCTAAAATAGAACTATTAGAAATGAAGAAAGTGGTACCCAGTCATGACAAAGACCCAGCGGGTTTCCACCGTGAAATTAAAGACATGTTGCTCATGGGAGAGTATACCTATCCCGACATTATGAAAATATTAAAAGTATTAATGCCTGCGGGCATTTACGAAAAACTCAAGGAAAAGGATTGGGAGGTGGGAGACCAAAAGATAGATTGGACAGCATTAGAAAACGAAGAAAAAGCTCGAGGTCCAGGTTCAGGGCTTGGGGACAAGACCAAAACACTACCAGGTTTACTAGTACAGGTACTACCACGTTTATTAACTACGAAAAAGGAAGACTGGGGTGCAATCTCAGCCTGTAAACAAAAGCAAGATGAAGACACTAGTGATTTCTATGCCCGATTCGAAAAATGTTTTGGTATAAATAGTGGAATAAAAGCAAGTAGCGAATCGTATCCACATCTGTTTGTGACAAAATTAGTTGAAAATTCCTTGCCCCAAGTTAAGAATAGAGTATTGAAATTCGAGAGTACCTGGCAAGGTAACACTCCGTCACAAATGTTACAAATGCTACAGTACCATCACAATAGAATTAGAGAGGAACAAGAACATGAACAAAGACGCATGAAAGACACGAAAATGAAAATGCTAGTTTCTCAGACAGTTCCAGCTGACGGTCATAAAAAGGGTATGACACAGTCCAGTGTTTCAGCAGGTCCTGTAAAAGGGACATGCAACTATTGTAAACAGCCAGGTCATTATGTACACGATTGTCCAGTTTTAAAACATAATATCGCCATAGGTAATACTAAAGAAAGACCACGGCCACTTAGACAGGATCAGAACCAACAAGGAGCCCCGCAGCATGCACAGTCCATGCCAGCTCCGCAACAGTCTCTGCCAGCTCCACCACCGCAGCCCATTGCTGCCACACAGACAACGACACAACAGATGTACCAGACCGCACAGTATGACTATCCTGATTATCAACGATACTCATGAAACAGCCTAGAGAGGGAAGTTGGCTTACCCCTTATCGAGGTCCCTGTAGATCAAGAAGGACCTTATGTACACAGTGAACTATTAGGCCAAGATAGAAAAATTTTACTTGATACAGGGGCAAGCCGAACAACTATAAAACGTAGTGAAGTTCCAGGGGCACCCCTCTCAGGCTCACAGAATATTTCCCTTGGTTTTTCAGGAAAACCTATCATTAACGAAGTATCACAGCCTCTTCCCCTTACGATTGGTCCCTTGACACGAACTACAGATTTATTGCTTACTAAATCATGTCCAGAAAACCTGTTAGGTATAAAAACTTTGAAAGCTCTAGGAGCTATAATATGTTGTTCTCCGGAAGGAGTAAGATTGTTTTTACGTGATTTCAAAGGGCACTACGTGTCCCGAGACATGGATCACCGACTGCAGACTTTACCCGCACATTTATGGGCACAAGGCCCTACAGATGTTGGTTGCATGAACATTACACCATATCGAGTCACACTAAAGACAGGAGTGGTACTACCACGAATGCGACAATACAAGTTACCCACAGATGCTGTATTGGCTTTACTGCAAATCATTGACGAGCTTATTACCCAAGGAGTGGTTGTGGAAACCGACTCCAATGTATGTAATTCACCGATAATTCCGATTCTTAAACGAACTGATCCAAAAGCCCCGCCAGTATATCGATTGGTTATTGATCTGCGCGAATTAAATAAATGTATTGTACCACAATACCCCGTAGTCCCAGACATTTCTTCATTACTGACTGCCATTGATTCCGAAGCAACATTCTTTACTGTAATTGATCTCAAGAATGCCTTTTTCAGCGTCCCAATAGATCCGGAAAGCCAATACTTGTTCGGATTTAGTTTAAATGGACGAAGCTTTAAATTCACACGCGCACCTCAAGGATTCACAGAAAGCCCCAGCATCTATAGCCAAGCACTGAAACGAGAACTTGACAGTATACACATGCCAGTCAACACTGCCCTGCTTCAATATGTCGATGATCTGCTGATCACCGCTAGAAGCGAACCTGAATGTGAAAAAGCCTCACTGACGGTTTTACAATTTTTGGCCGAAAAGGGGCACAAGGTGTCCCCTTCTAAGCTGCAATTCTGTGTTCAGCGAGTTGTTTACCTTGGTCACTCGCTGTCCAAGGAGGGAAGGCAGCTTACACCCGATCGCATCCAGTTAATTGCTAACATGCCAATACCCAAGACACAAAAGGAGGTGCGGGCTTTTATAGGCCTCACTTCATATTGTAGGCAGTGGATCCCTCAGTATGCATTTCTAGCAAAACCACTCATTCAGTTGACAACACAGGAGGCGGCCACATCGACTGTCCTCCCTTGGACTCAGGAACATACACAAGCTTTTGAAAGCCTAAAGAAAGCTTTATGTCAAGCACCCGTTTTAGCAACACCATGTTACAACAAAACAGTTTACACTCTTTGTTACAGAACGCGAAGGTACTGCTTTGTCAGTACTCACACAGGAACAAGCAGGATCACACAAACCATGTGCTTATTTTTCTAGTACATTAGATCCCGTAGCTCAGGCTCTGCCTGCGTGCCTGAAATCAGTGGCAGCGACAGCTTTAGCAATCAGACAAAGCGATGCCATAGTGTTAGGACATCAATTGACAGTACAAGTACCACACGCAGTAGAGGTTCTCTTGAACCGAACGCAAACACAACACTTGACTATAGCAAGACTCACTGGTTACGAATTGACATTGTTTCAGCCACACATAGAAATCAGACGTTGTAGTACATTGAATCCTGCCACACTGTTACCAGTAAACGGAACAGACCCATTAGCACATGATTGTATTGAAGTTATTACTATCACGACGAAACCTAGACAAGACTTGACAGACGTCCCATTGTCAGATCCAGACCTGACGTTGTATGTAGATGGTTCATGTATGAGAACAAGTACAGGAGAGTTAGTGGCCGCGTATGCAGTCACAACAGACACTGAAGTCATTGAAACAAATCGTATTAATACCTTGTCAGCTCAAGCAGCAGAGCTCACCGCTCTGACACAAGCCTGTATTCAAGCCACAAATAAGAAAGTCAACATATACACTGATTCACGTTATGCATTCGGAGTCGTCCATGACTTCGGCGTACTGTGGCGAGAGAGAGGTTATTTAACTTCTCACGGTGCCCACATTCAGCACGGACCCCTCATTCATGCTTTATTAGACGCAATACATCTACCCGCTGCAATATCAATTATGAAATGTAAAGCTCACACGAAAGTTACTGATATCATTTCCCAAGGCAATGATCTAGCTGACAGAACAGCTAAACAGACTGCTCAAACTCACACATCTGACATGACAAAGACAATAGTTCCGACACCAACACATTGCATGATGGTTAAGGATCCCGCTCTTGACGTAATTGACATACAGACACATGCTACACCAGAAGAAATAAAGAAATGGACTGAATTAGGAGGGATCCAAACCGATCAGGGATGGATGACGAAGGAAAAATCTATATGGTTTCTTCCCGACTCAATGGTCCAAGTTATCATTAATACAATACATAGTCCAGCACACCTAGGAGAAAAAGCTATGCTAGACAGCATTCAACACATTTGGTTCAACAAACATTTACGAGCAGCAGCTAAACAAAAAGTCCGTACCTGTATGATCTGCTGTCAGTTTAACCCAGGTAAAAGCATTCCCGTAGAACAGGGTGGATTTCAGCCTCCTGAGCACCCATTTGAAGTCCTCCAGATGGATTATATCCAGATGGAACGATGTCGGGGATTTAAATATGTTCTTGTAGTTGTCTGTGCTCTTTCCCGTTGGACAGAGGCATACCCGGTTTCAGATTACACTGCCCCGACAACTGCCAAACAGTTAGTTCGAGAATTCTTCCCACGGTACGGTTTACCACGTGTTGTCTACTCAGATAACGGCCAGCCGTTCTCATCCGAACTAATGAAACACGTTTCACTTTTGTTAGGCTATCAATGGAGATTTCATTGTGTCCGACACCCCGAGGCAGCAGGTCTCGTGGAACGACATAATCAAACTCTGAAAATTAGATTGTCCAAAATATGTAGGGAGAAAGGTGTAGATTGGGTAGTAGCCTTACCAGTTGCACTCTTTTACATGAGAATGGTAGCACATTCTCGAACAGGGCTATCCCCTTATGAGGTGATCTTCGGTAGACCACCAAATATGTGGGGGACGCCTATACCACGCAAAATAACTGATGTAGACTGTAATATGCTGACAGATTACCTGGCTTCCTTGATGTCTGCACTACAATCTTGTCGTTCACAGGTAGCTGCAGCCTTTCCCGACAACACCGAGGTGAAACCCCATGACATAGTTCCCGGGGACCTGGTGTTAGTGAGGAACTATGACCGGAATTCTCAGCTGGATCCTAGGTGGAAATCGCCTCAACTCGTACTGCTCACCACGAGGACAGCCGTGAAGATCGAAGGTGGCAAAGGCTGGATACATTCGAGTCATATCAAGAAATTTTATGGACTACCATCCGATATAGAGACTAAACCCTGTATTGCCTCAAAGACAGACTCAAAGCTCCCTTTTGTTGAGCAAACGAACTCAGAACTATATAGACTAAAACTACGGTGCAGTCAGTCAGACAATTTGATTGTTTAAGTCCTCTCCAAGGTGAATCGGTTGAATTTGTTTCTGACATGTATCCTCTGGACCAGAATAGAGAAAGAAATAATCAAATACAGTTGAAAAAACATGCGTACTGTAAATCACTGCGTAGTCATTGCACAGTGACGTTATTAATTTTGTTTTTCTTATGTCTTTTAATAATCGCGGCAAGTATATTGTTGCACATATATTATCCTATTTCTAAACATGTTTACAATGTTACTGCTGAACATTCTTTTAGTGAATTACCCCCGCATGAGTTGTCCTATAGATTTGCGCTGCGCAATAACACTTTTATTAGTATGTTACATCATTCCCATTAGGCTAGCAATGCTACAAATTGTTGGATATGTGGCCGACTCCCTCCCTATCAGAACTATAAGGGAATTCTGCCTCTCTTTCCATATCCGTTCACACACAATGGCTCCTGTGGAGC
The DNA here is from genome assembly GCF_964204655.1 of Triturus cristatus. NCBI lineage: Eukaryota > Metazoa > Chordata > Amphibia > Caudata > Salamandridae > Triturus > Triturus cristatus. Next base: position 824,058,505 of record NC_140584.1, on the reverse strand, counting down.
ATGGTTTAGTTTAATTAATTCCCTAGATTCGAATTCCGCAGTTTATCAAGACAACTGGGTATGGGGAAACCTGAACTTAGTTTTGCTTAAAGTCTGCTACCCTAACAAGGAGGGACTTCCCAAAAGAACAGGAACTGATCTAGAAAATGAAGTATATGGATTAGGTAATTTCACGCTTAATCTCATGATCCTGAATGTCGAATCCGAAGCTGCACCAATTTTGCCCGCTATGTCAGTATTTCCAGTTAAAGGTGAATTATGTATAAGAAAGAATGGCTCCATACACATGGGCCATAGTAAATGCACCACTGTAATAGAATTCAGTGATCAAGGCAAGTCTACATTTAGAGCTTCTCGCCATTCCTACTTCGTATGTGGTCAGACTGCATCTACACGTTTGCCTCTAGATTGGGATGGTACCTGTTACATCGGATTCCTTCTGCCACCTGTTTTCTTAGCTCCTCCTGATTATCATAGAAATACTCATTTAGTACACAATAGACAGCAGAGAGATCTCCCCATCGTCGATTACACTGAAACAGCATGGGAAAAATACACAGATTTCAATAAGGGTTTCTTTCCTTATATAGGTACAGTCACTAATAGTAAGCTGATACGTAGATTAACGAGAACCCTTGAAGCAGTAGTGAACAAAACTATTTCCGCCTTAGGCAATTTAACAGAAGAGCAGTCTGCTATGCGGATTGTTGTGCTTCAAAATCGTCTTGTCCTTGACGTCATCCTGGCCGATAGGGGCGGAGCTTGTAGGGTCATCGGATCAAGTTGTTGCATTTTCATACCAGAAAATTCGCCGTCTGTATATAAAGCCATAACCCGCCTTCATAAGATTGTAAGCCAGATACATCAGAATCCAGGCACCTGGACTTGGTCCGGTTGGTTCTGGGGCGTGTTGTCAGCCTGGGGTTGGAGAATGCTCTCCTTCCTAGGTATTGGCTTTCTCATACTATTCAGTTGCTGCTTATGTCTACAATGTGGGTCAGCGATTTGTGGTCTGTGTGCCACCTCGTGTATCCCACATCCAAGTTTTCGTTCAAGATCCCGGAAGAAGAAAGAAGAACAAATGATGTTATATGAACAGATCAACGGATTGATGAAGATTGATATCTCTTAAGGGCAAGTAGGGGACAAGGAGGGAATGTGGAAATATGGATTTTTATGATCAGTTATGTCCCCTATCTTGGACCCCAACGGTTTCATGTATAAATCACAAGTACATGTATGTTTCCTCCAGTTCCAGTTATGAAGACGCAAACACATGTGCGTCCACCGTCAACATGTCCTCTTTCAGATCCGCCATGAATGGGCCGGATATTCTATTTCTAAGTATGAAAGGCCACCGGCTTTATATGGTTCATTTATCCCATTTTACAGTCCAGGCGAGTAGGCCCTGATTCTGCCATTAAGCCCTTTTCCTGCCTTCTGCCTCTGAAAGCTCCAGTCTGAGCTCGCATCTGTATCCATGAACTTTGTCCTACTCCCTGCGCGGCTAACGGTGCCTGACTCGACCTGTCTGCTTGCCAAAAAAAAAAAAAACTGTATTTCACCTTCAAGATTATCTGCTCTGCTCCGCTCCTCATCCAATGCATTCCTGTCTAGTAGTTTAAGTAAACATTCTTTCAGCTACCGAGCAAAAGGCCCAGCTTCTCTGTCTTTATGCAAGTAATTCATAGCCCTGTTACCATGGAATATTCCTACCCCCTCGCATCTAGTGTAGACACTTAGACGCTTGTACACGCACTAACAGTCAGTATAGTCAGTATAGAATAAGATTCTATCCTAAGAGACCTCTCTTTTTGGATAACACAGTTCTTTAAACATAGGATGTTAGATATGATTTGGGATTAGGTTGACATAACCCCAGACTTCTGTCTCCACATGTAGAGCTGAATGTCAAGTCCCCTTCACCCCCTAGTTGTACGTCAATCACACGTCATGCTGCTGCGCGCGCATCTCTGCCAAGTATTTTTGCTGACATTGCGAAATTCTTCCATGGAACCACCCATTTATGACATCATATCTAATGACGTTCTTTAGTTACGCCTAGTTACACCCATTTTAGTTACGCATGTATGTTTTATCTTTGTTATCAACTGTTACGCCTCCTGCATCTGTTTTCACTATAATGCCTCTGTATAAAAATGATTACTTGTCAATAAAGTTGGTCCTTCACTTCCTGAACCTTCGTGGTGATGGAATATGGAGTCCATCAATTCGAATTGATTTTGGAATAAAGCCCGTTCCCAACCTCTAATACCACGGATTCTGCCTCTTATTTTACTGAGCTATTATTATAGATTTTCCGCATCAAATTAAGTTCCGGTAATTAAATTATTTACCACACTGAGGGGAATTTACATGCTAGACTGGCGGTTCTCCTCAAGAAAACCTACCTGGGAACTGGGTCTGCTCACTCGAGTGGCCAAGCTCGTTTGGAAATAATATATGCAACCTAGGCAAACACCGGTACCTTATGCACCACAGCTCCCCCTCTGGAGTGTGCCTTCTCTGCAAACTGTAATGGAAGTCCAGGATCTCTCTCCATGGTGAGAGGCCGGAATCACCCAATTGGGTGATCTTTACTACTATGGTGCTCCGTTATCCTTCCAGGGCCTGCAGGAACATTATGGGCTTGGTGCCTGTCTCTTCCTAACCCATAATACACTTATGGCAGCAACTGGGGATATGTGGGCTCTAGGGGCAGGCTGAGCCACAACTGCACCTGGGATTGCAATGCATCTTGACACATAAGCTTGGTCGCCGGGCGATCTCGGTATTATATGCGGTATTATATGCGGCTCTACAGGGAGGATGTCTGGACTTCTCAACCCAAGACCAACTCAAATGGGAGGGTTTCCTCAGCATGGAATTAACCTCCAAGCAGTGAGCCATGGCTCGGGAGGTGGTGAAGCAAGTTTCTTGTAATGCCCGTCTAAAATGTACGCAATTTAATTATTTGCACCAAACATACCTCACACCGCACCGCCTCCACAAAACATACCCTGCAGTATCTCCTGCATGCCCGATATGTGGCTACGGAGATGCCACATTTACACATATGGTATATTTATACATATATGTTCGTTGATTTAGCCTTGGTCCTCTTAAAGCACTTGATCGCAATGAACTGGAAGTCCTCCCACCCACCCACGAATAAGAACTGGCTACAAGTGACTCATAAATGGGCCCTAGCAGAGGTAGATGCCATGACTCGTGATCGCCCACCCCAAGGGGGAGATGGAGCAGCCATGATGTGTCCTCCAAGGAGAAGATGGAGCAGCCATGATGTGGGACACTATGTTCTTATGTTGTTTGACAGCCTGAATCTGCCTCCCACTACCTCGGGCTGCGGAGCCTGCCACAGGGAGCCAGTTGGATACCTAGACTGGCCCACTGGGGGATCCATTCACCCACACATGCATGGTTTATGGACACTGAAGGCGGTCCCCCTGGGAAGGAATATATTGGGGTTCCTCCCGCTCCCTTGCCTCCCCTGGAGCACCTGTCAGTCGTCGCCCCTCATGTTGTGACATAATCCTACCACTCGAGTCTCCACATTTCCAGTTAGTTGTTATGGGAAACACCAGCCAGTTCATAATGTTATTGACTTTTGTTTTCAAAGTTACGATGCATACATTGGCTACTCGTCTACGAGACGCGGTGATTATGGTCCTATCCTTCCCATATTTCCTTTTAATTGTTACTGTGGTGTGACCCCCATAGCATTTTATGATTTACTACCAAACTTTAACTCATGCCAATATACTGGGATGTAGTGTTTGCCTATTATATGACTTTCATACTTAGTCTGTCTCCTGTACTATATGCGTAGATTCTCGATTAAAAATGGCAATAAAAAAAGTTTAAAAAAAAAAGGGAATCATGCATCAGGGAGGACGAAATTATGGAGCAGGGTGGACTAAATTACCCTGCAAGAAATTATGCTGCATCATGCAGCACATTTTGTGTAGTATTACCTCATTACTTTTTTACAGATGAAAACTGTCTGGGCAAAGGTTTCACTTAAGTTGTACCAGACTGACACGCAAATGCAGCAAACAGTAACAGAAAGATGACAACCATGGCAACACATGTTGCTATTTATTTAGTAACTTGATCCGTTTCAACCAGAAATTATTTTTAGGTATAATCTGCAGAATATGTAGCAAATGATGGATTATGCGGCACATCAATAATTATCCAGAAAAGGCCTCAGCCTCAACGTGGCAAATCCATAATTATGAAGAAAATGTCTCAGCCTCAAAACCGCATAATTCCAGAGGCACTGGGTACTGCTCACTAATCAGACCATGATTGCTTTGTCGTACTCGAGCAAAAACATGAAGTTCAGTTTAATGGGGGCACCTCCTCATCAAAGGCATTTTCCGAAATTGATATTTGAGGAGGTGGGGATGGCTGTGCTCTACACCTATTTTGAGCATGTTACTAGAGGGAAGAGGGACACAAGTGTGTTTTGCAACTTTGCTGTTTTCTTAGTGTCTTTTCCCTATAGTGAAATTGTGGCTTACTTTTTCATCCTTCAAGGAAAATTGATGCTGCGGAGGCCCTGAAACTACCAGGAGTGGTTGATGTTATCACAGCAAAAGATGTCCCTGGTGCAAACCTTCTTCAAGAAGGAGATGAAGTGTTTGCATCTGAAAAGGTATATTCTGTGTTTGATTAACTGTCACCTTTTTTTTAGGCATCTCACATTTACTAAAGAAGGTGTTTGGTCATGTGTGGAAATTGATATTTGAACTTTGTGGTCCTGACACTACAGATGAATATATGACGTTACAACACATGCTTTTACAACACATGCCATTACAACACATTTTTTAAAACTACCATTACAACGCATTCCATTACAACGCATACCATTACAATGCATACCATAACAATGAATAATACTCTTAGTGCAACAGTAAGTGGTGGATAGCGTAGGGGTAAAAATTACTATTCCCACTCTAGTGATGCAACAGTAGGGGAAGTGTGTTTGATAGCGTAGGGGTAAAAATTACTATTCCCACTCCTGTGAGTTCAACAGTAGGGAAAGTGTTGAATAGTGTAGAGGTAAGAATTACTATTCCCAACTACCTTAAAACCCATACCCACCCTAAAACTTAAAATTCTCCATTACTTTTTTTTTTTTTTTTTAAATTATTTTTATTGCAGGAATCAGTAAATCGTTACATGATCGGCCAACATTATATCTCAAACCAGAGCATTGAAACACAACCCTCCATCCCCCTCCGGATGTTGCTTACACAGCCATTCAGCCCACAACCCTGGGGTCGGGCGGCGAAATTCAATGGGGGCTCAGGAGGATGTCGGGGTTGGCCCGGAAGATCCATTGTCCTTCATCTGCTTTTCTAAACAAGCCTATAACTCCAAAAGAACCCCCCACCCTCAAAACACCCCTTAAAATTCTCCATTACTTACCATATAATGCGTTGTAATGGCATTTGTTGTAATGGCATGCGTTGTAATGACGTGTTGTAATGGCATGCGTTGTTATGGCATGCGATGTAAAGGCACTCGCGTTGTAACAGTTGCGTTATAAAAGCAGTGCGATGTAATAACTGCGTCGTAATGGATGTTTCCCTCTACAGATGGTTTAAATTCAAGAGATAAAATCTGAATTTTAACTGATACCTTTTGAGTCTTTTGCTTGGCATGTAGCAGTGCTTTACAGAAGATGTGACATGCAAAAAATGTGAGATATCTACACAGGTTCAGTTTGGAAACCAATATGACTTCATATAATGGGAACAGAGTCATGATTTGCATAAAATACAGGTCTTTACTTGTTTTCAGAATTCTAGATGAATATGAATGATCTTGTTCTCTTCAGGAGCAAGGTTCAAATCCTGCATATTTATACAGAGAAATAACTCCCACCAATCCAGGTTTTGGGAATGGACAGTGGTGGAACCATTCTGGATCTCAGTTTTCTGTTTTGACCATACATTTTGAGGTCAGATTGTAAAATTAGTCCTGTTCGTGGATCAACAGTTAGCCAATGCAGAGAAATTTGAAAGACTTTATTCTTGCGACTGGTAACTGGTGTAGTGTTTTGAGGTCAAGTAAGTGAAGCAGTCCATTTTGAGTAAGTTTAAGACCTGATAATCCAGTGTAGTGCTCATCACCAAAATGAAGCTGTAACAGCACCAATAAATATTGATGTGTGTATACTGTTGTAAAATCCTAAGTAAGGAAAGACACGTCACAGTGCTTGCATTGTATAGAAAGGATCTCTTCTTACTTTCTTGACTTTTATTTTTTTTAAATATATATTTATTGGCATTTTTAGAGTATACACTTTTTTAACATGTACAGTCATATATATGGCATCCACCGGCCAGTGGTCATATATGGCTCAACCAAGATTTTGAACAATATGTCCCACTTTATGCCCGTGGATGGGAATCCAAACTTTAATCATTGAATGTCTCATAAATGTTCTATGTACTTTTATCCATTGGTACTTGAGAAAGTTGCCAATATCCAATAAACAAAGATATACCTTAAACAGTCAATGCTCTAACATCATGCTTCAAACTTTAGAAAACACTTTGGTGGTGCGTCTCCTAGCCGTTCCTTTACCCTGAGTCCTGGCTTATACCCATTTCCCTGGGGAAAGAGCTCTGTTCATCTCAAAGTACTGGATCTATGTTGGTCATCAGATGTGTGGGGGAGGGAAGAGTGAGGGAACTAGACAGGGATTCTCACTTAGGTGCTTCTCATCTAAACCCCACTACTGAATTCCCAGACCCGGAGCTATCGTTAACCTGCTCCTCTGCAGTCTCATCATTACTTCCTGAATCTGTTTCATGTCTAGTCTCCCAGGCTCTCAAAACATCCGTCCATAGGTCTGGTAGGGGTTGCCGGCGAATCCCCCTGCATCGTCTTTCTGAAATGCTCTCTGCTCTGCCCTGGCCCAGATATCTATGTTGCTTTCCCATGCTGTTATCACGGGACCTGCAGGTGCCTGCCAATGTTAGGCTTAGCTGTCTCCTCTCCAAGACCAATGCTAAATCCACAAATCTGTTACCTACTTTCTTGGCTTTTGGTCTGGAAAACAAACCCAGCAGGCAAACCTCTATTGTTTTAGGAAGGGTGCGGGCCAGTGTTTTCTTGATCATGTTCAGAACTGTCTCCCAGAACTCTTTCAAATATGCGCATTCCCAGGTCATGTGGGCAAACCCTACATCTCTCAGTCCACATCTAGGACAAACCTGGACCTCCCCTCCATGTATTACATTCAGTCTATGTGGCGTCAGCTATACCATATGAACATAGTTGAACTGAATCACTTTAAAATTTGAGTTTCTAGACACCCATTTCAGACCATCCCCTAGGTCCCGGATCCATTCCTTGTCAAGTAGCACTCTTCCTATAGTTTCCATCCATTTCTCTCGAGTTCGAACAAGCGTTTTTTCCACCATGTCCAGTAACGCTCTATACAGCCATTTAACTAAGTGTCTGGCCGCCCCTAAAGTTATCAAAGCCTGAAGGACTCAGTGAGTTTGTGGTTCCTGCTGGCCGTTTCTCCACAGGTCTTGAAGCGTCCTTGTTATTAAGTGGTATGTCAGAAATTACCCGTATGATAGATCGTATTGAGATAGAAAGTCCTCTAGAGACTCACCATGTGGTATCCCAATCAGGGGCAGATCTGGTGTATAGGGGTGGGCTCCGTTTGTATGTCGAAGGCACCTCTTCCAGCAGTATAGTGCAGCTTGTAATAATACGCTTTGGTATGATCACCGCTGGATGTAAGAGTCTAAACCGCAACCATCACTGACTATTCCATCATTGTTAATTTCCCAACAGTTCGAGATTCCTGCTGTCTAGCCACTGGGCTATCCATTAAAGTTGAGCTCAAGGTGCCCTTTGTAACAAAAGATACTCTATTCCGCCCGTCCCATATTAGTTCCTGGAGCAATTGGTTTAAGCCCGCAAACCATGGGGGCATGACTACCACCGGTAAACTTACAACAAAAAATGTATAGGAGTCTGGGAAGCATAATCATTTTTGATGGCGTTATGCTGCTATTAATGGGAGTCTTAGTAATTGGTTTAAGCCCGCAAACCATGGAGGCGTGACTACCACCAGTAAACTTACAAAAAAGTATAGGAGTCTGGGAAGCATAATCATTTTTTACAACATTATGCGTGCCATTAATGGGAGTCTTAGTGAGCGCCAGAACTGGACACATGAGTTTAATGACCTTATAACCGGGTTCAGGTTGCCGTCTCGTTCCTGTGTATTTACCTCAGCCGTCAGTTGAACCCCCCTGTTGTATAGCTCAGCCTCTAGTCCGGCAAGTTCCTCTAGTATTTCCTTCCTCATTCCCACTTTTCGGCTCATGCAATGTCCTCTTACCATTACCTTAAGCCTACCATTCCACAGTCCTAGAGCCTGTCGTACCCTGATTGAACTGGAAATATTCAGAACCGCTGGATGTAACGAGGTATGGAAGTGTACATCTTCTAGGAAGTAGGGTCAAGCCCCCAAGTGGGAGTTTGGGTGGGCTCTGGTAGGCGTAATAATGGATTGTGATCTGATATTGTGCGCCCTAGGTATTCAAAGTGGGTGATAGCGGGTCCCTGGCTGGCCGAACAGGTGTACATGTCCAGTCTAGTATGTAGGCTATAAAGGTGTGAGTAATATGAGTAATCCCGTGTGTTCCCATGTTGTACTCTTCGGATGTCCACCATGTCCCACCGATCCAGCCATTCCCTAAGCCCTTTTGTTACCTTAGACACTACTGTATCGTTTAACTGGGGGTCGATCTATCTAGGTCAATGTCTGCCACACAAAGTCTCCCTCTAGTAAGATATCTGATGTGTCAAGCAGAGCAAGCGGTGTTGACAGTCTCCTCAGGTAGTACACTCTCTATTCTCTAAATCCTCCCCATTCTCCCCTTCCTCCCCCTGGTCTCTCAGCCATCCCAGTGCAAAGCAGTAATAACCACCAGAAGACCACCAAACATCCCAAACAAGTAACGCCCCCTCCTCAGGGCAGCTTTGCAAAGGCTGACTGCCCAAACCTGTAAGAACAAAAAAAATCAGAAGAAGCTGGCCTCCTCTTGTTGTCTGGTAGGGGCTATCTAGTTGGGGGTGCAAGGAGCTAACCACAGAAACAGTCTCCTTCTCCAGCCCCATAAGCCAGTGCCAGGGACCATAGTCCCTCCTGTGGTGGGTAGTACCTAGTAGGTGGCCCCGTAGTAGGTAGGCTAATTTAATTCTTCACGACTTAGGCCCATCACATCTCCTCTAGTATCGGGCTCTCCATACTTGTATGTGTCCCCGTCCTAGCTGGGAGGGGTTAATCCATACCTCCTTTCTTAACACCTTGTGAACACTAGCCCCTTTAATTCGCTGATAGATCAAGTTGTCTGCTGTCTGCGGGGTCACATCTGGGAGGACCATTTCAGTCTGGGTAGAGTCGCCAGTGTACGATTCCTCTGTCTTGTGGTCTGAAGATTACCCGGAGCCCCCTCCCTCCACCCGTGGTGCCACAGCCTCCGCAACTGCCTGTAATGCCGCCAGTCTTTCCTGTGCCGTCTGGGATGAGGAAGGTTTCCACAGCTGGATCCTCCTGGATTAATGTTGAATCTGTTTCCGTTTCAGCCTATTTGCTATTGGGGCGTTGTTTCCTGGCCGCAGCACTGATGCACCCGTCTGATAAGTCTCAAGCCAGGTCCACAGTTCATCTGGGGAAACGTAGAAGTGTGTCGCCCCATCCGGGATTACCTGTAGTTTGGCAAGGAGCAACAAGGAGTATGAAATGCCCTCTCCTCGAAGCGCTTTCTTGGCCTCCAGAAAGGAAGCTCTTTGGGCTTTCACTTTCGCCATGAAGTCTGGGAAGATGGACACTTTACTGTTCCCAATTACGTATGGTCCATTACTAAGAGCATCGTATATTAAGATGTCCCGATCTTTGTAGTGCAAAAGGCGTGCCACTACAAGGCGAGGGGGCCGACCGGGCACCAGCAGGTGCAAGGACACTCTGCGTGCTCTTTCCAGTGCAAAAAACTGCATAAGCTATCCCGGAGCCACTGTATTCCGTAGCCACTCTTCAAGGAACAACACCATATCCGTACCCACCGCGCCCTTGGGAACTCCCACCACACTAATATTGTTACGTCGATTTTGCCCTTCAGCTTCTTTGGCTCCCCTTTCAAAGATCGACACTCTTGCAGTTAGATCATCCAGTTTGCGGGATGATGCAGCTTGTTCCGGCCGCAGGACCTCAATTGTTTGTTCAACGTCTTTCATTCTGTCCACCAACTTATGGTGTTCTGCCTGCAACAGGCCCAGGCCGACAGACGCTCCTCCAATGTCCTGCTGAAGTGTGGCATTCATGTCCGCTATTGCGGGCAATACTTTGTCCAGGTGCATGCGTAATGACTGATCTGCAGCCCCTGGTTCCTCTGCCCCAGTTTCGCTGGATGTGTGAAGAGTCTCCCCCCTTCCGTAGGCACGTTCCCCTGTTTCAGCCTCAGCTTGCCCATGATGGGTTCCCACTCCTCTCTCTGTCGCATAGCAGAGGGGCGCACCAGTTGGTGACAGATTCTCAGGTTCTGAGGTCGTTAGTCTTTCAATGCTGCTCCCAACTACCAAAGGAGAGCAGGCCACTGGTAAAGGTCCGCTCTACTCCCTAGCCCATTATGCCTCCAGTGTCCCCTCTGTCTCTGTCTGTTCGGCCTTGGCTCTGATAATTAAGTATCAGTGTGTACTTGATAGTCCAGGGCTTCCACCCCTGCCATGTAGTGCTGACTCTCTGTATAGTGGCATAGTCCCCTGTTATTACTCACTGGGCCCCGGTCTGGGCCTCCCATCCCTACCACACTGTAGACCTTGTCTCTCTGCACCCAATCGTGGTCCCCTCCTGCTCTGGCAAAGAACCTCAGTGTCAATCTGTTTCCCCTACAGGTCAAGTCCTTTGCACACTCACTTATAGGTCAAGTAGGAGTAGCTTGGTGACTCTTAGAATCAATGGTATTCTTGATATGCTCCCAGGTGAAGGTAATTGCTGATGTGGGGCTTCTTGTAGGTCTGAATCCAGTTTGTACAAGGTAGTTGAAAATCTGCTTTGTCAATGAGCCTGTCTAGAAACAGACCATTGGATATTGGTGGAATTTGCTGGATTAAAATGATTAGATCCAGGTTTCCTGAAGATAAGCTTACTGTAGGATGGTTTCAGGGAAGCTGAGGAATTCTCTAGTTGATAGGGAGGAACTAATGATCACTCTTGTCAGTGTGGGACGAGACTTTCTTGCCACATCATCCCTGTGAGTGGACATTCTATCACCTGTATCACAACAACTACAAGCCCACAACAGCAGTGGCATGTGGCAGAATGTTAGAATCAGCAGCACGTTATGAAGTGGAGGGACAAGGAGCATCCCCACTATAAAAAGCTGGGAAGCATAAGGGCGCTTTCCTGTGAAGGAAAAAAAGCAGGAGCACAGTGGGAATGGAGGGGGGTCACCCACATTAAACAGGAAAAAAGGGCGGACTGCTGGAGCTTGTCTTCACATCTTAGGTCTCAGTCCGGCCCAAACATGAAAAGAAAAGAAGCTGGTCTACTGAAAGTAATACAGAAGAGCAGCAACAACTTAAGAAAGGTTTGCAGATAAGGGGGAGGGAAGCATTGTGGGGGTCTCCAACCTTTTCTGTAATGAGTGCTGCTCATATTCAATTAAATGCATTGAGATCTACTAATATTATTAGTGTTGTATAATCTTAAATTTTGTTATTTGTATATTGATTTAACCAACCAAAAGCTTTCTAATTTAATAAGCTGGGCTGCACACAGGAGAGCTACTCAGGGGTAGCTGGAGAGCTAAAGTAGCTCACTAGCTACTGGTTGGAGAGAGATGAATCGCAGTGAACAAAAATCGAGGTTCATTCAAGCTGCTCATGGTGGTAGAGTAGAGACTTAAGTAGGATGGGGTAGGGGTGAGTGCAGGAGATACTTAGAAGGAAGAGAAGGCTAGCAATTAAGTGGTATCTTTGGTGGTCAGCACTTGATGGTCAGTTGTTATGAAAAGTTGCAATGAAAGTGTTAGAAAGCATGATGTGAAGAAGAAAATAGGATAGAAAGTAAGGAGAGAATGAGTGCTTTGGGACAAAAGAAGGTATTTATGTGAGCCTTGTTTATTTCTTAATGAAGGGGATTGCTGCAGCAAGGCACATTAGCACATGGAGGTGGAAGGAAGACATTTGTTGGAGGATCTTGTGATTTGTAGTAGATCAAGGATGTGATTTGAGAAATCAGGAGGCTAGGCTGAGTGGTACTTGTGATCAAAAGAGAGACAAAGGAGGTAATAGAACAGATTAGTCTTCTAGGACATGTTGCATTGGGTGGATGATGGAATGGAGAAATAGTTTTGGTGGGGTGATTAGAGGATCGAGGATTTGACATGGGTAGCTGATTTGCTTCAAGAATAAGCAGCAGTTACATTAGAAGTAAGTTTTATACTTGAATGGCATGACAGAAGTCGTAAAATACCTGTTGGGCAGAACCCTAAGCTAAGCACAGAGTTTCAGCTTACGTGTTTTAAAGCCACATCCTTAATTATATCAGCCACACCTCTTCCCCCCCCCCTCAGCATTTTTCATCCAACGCAAGGCCCTGACACAGAGAGATGTCTCTGTAAATATATATATATGAGATTTTCTCTCTACATATATGTATATATATATAGTCTACAGAGAGAAAGAGAGACTCTCCCTCTCTCTCTCTCTCTCTCTCTCTCTCTCTCTCTCTCTATATATATATATATATATATATATATATATATATATATAATATGTTTGAGGCATATGAGCTGCAGATTACACACTTTTGCATAGATCGCCATGTGGTGTTGGGCCCGGATGTTTGCAGTTTGTTTTTCCTCTTGGAAAGTCTTTGGAAGTCACGAGGTCGGTGACTCCTCCTTTGGATCGTATTGCGCATGGGCTTCGGCTCCATTCTCAGATTGTTTTTTTCCGCCATCGGGCTCGGATGTAATCTTCGCGCTCCGGTTCCGAACATTTCCAGTTTGACGATCGAAGCGGAATCCTCACCTCACATCGCGGTATTGTTTTGATCGCGATCTCCTCAATCAAAGCACCTTCTCATCGATAAATTTTCAGTTCCAGTCGTCGACGGCGGCCTTCGGGCCTACCCAAGCTCCGGTCCCGGCTGATGGAAAGAACTCCATTCAAGAAGTGCCCTCGATGTGGGTCCAAATTCCCCCACACCAATCTTCATGAGGTGTGCAACCTCTGCCTCTCCCCTGAACACGAGGCTCGGGCCTGTCCGGCCTGTAAGTCTTTCAGATCGAAAAAGACTATTCGGGACCGAAGAGCCAGACGAAACATGGCACACTCCTCGAACTCCGTACCAGTAGACATCTTCTGAGACGACATCGAAGATCCGGGACAGCACCGAAAAGGACCTCGTCAGTGCTTCCGAAGCCGACGACTCAGATGTGGAGGACATCACTCCGACGCAGAGGGTCGTGAGTAATATACCCCCCCCACAGCCGCGCCGACAACCAAAAAGGCTTCGGTCCCGCCTTCGCCTCCGGGCCTAGGCAGGACCAGAGACACTGCTTCACACACCCCACCTTCGGGCCCGGTGAAGAAGCCAAATAAGCCTTCCGGCGGCTCGGGCTCGAGCCAGCCTGCCAGCGGTGCCGAGAAACACACTTCGGCACCGAAAAAGAAACCGGCGTCTCCCTCGACACCGAGCTCCGCACCGAAGTCCTCGGGGTCGAAACCCAGCGCTCCCGTACCGACGCCATCTTCGGTACCGACCAAACCCCATAAGGCCCTCGGCACCGACACTCCCGCGCCGAAGCCCACCTCGGCGCCGACCAAGAAATCGGAGGTTCCCAAGCCCTGTGCTAAGCAAACTGGCACGGACAAGCCTAAAAAGTCATCGGCCTGAAGACTTCGGCGCCGACGGACCAAACATTGTCACAGGAACTATTTACACTGGATCCCTTACAAAAAACTCTCACCAAGGATCCAAAAACTGGACATTTGGCACTCTCTTCCAAAAAGAGACATTTGGACAAACCAGCTCCGCCTCCACCTCCAAAGAGGAAGGACTCTGCTACCTCCCCTTTCAGAATACCTTCCCTACCTCCTCCACCTCCTCCACCCTCTCTACCTCCGCCCCTCCGCCTTCTCCACCCCCACCTCATCGCTCTCCGACCCCGTCTCCAGACGATGATGATCAGGGGGACCCATATCACGATCCAGGGGATGTGCCCCAAGACCCCACCCCTACAGGATCCCCAGACCCATGGGACAACTACAATAACCCAGATATTCCAGATGTCCCACAAGATGACCTTTACCCTTCCAGGGCATCTCCACCGGAAGACTCATTAGGTTTCCACCACCTACTCCAAAGGGCGGCACATTATCACGGGGTAGAGTTACACACTGACCCAGTGGAGGAGGATTTCCTCCTCGACACTTTTGATACCGCACATTGGTCTACCTCCATACTACCTATGCTCAAGGGGTGGTAAAACATGCGCCAGAGGTTTTTAAGGACCCAGTCAGGGCCAGGGTCATTAACCCACGCATAGAGAAAAAGTACAAAGCTGCCCCCACAGATCCTGCCTATATCAAAGGGCCAGCGCCACTAGATTCCCTAGTGGTCCCCACTGCACGAAAAAGGTCAAATTCCCAGGCGTCAGGCGAAGCACCACCACCTGACAAAGAGTCAAAGCTACTGGACGCGTCAGGAAATCGCACTGCGTCACAGGCAGCCAATATATGGCATATCGCCAACACCCAAGCGTTATTGGCCAGATACGATAGGGCACATTATGATGAATTAGAAACCATAATGCACCACCTCCCTGAAAAATACAAAACTAGGGCCAATGAATTAATTCAAGAGGGAAAGACAATAACTAACACCTCTATACGCTGTGCCTTAGATGCAGCAGACACAGCCTCCAGGGCCATTAATACTAGCGTCCTCCTCTGTCGCCATGCTTGGCTAAGAATATCAGGTTTCAAACCAGAGGTGCAAGCCTCCATCCTGAATCATCCCTTTGACCAAGAACACCTATTCGGCCCAAAGGTAGATGAGGCCCTCGAAAAAATGAAGAAGGACACTGATACGGCGAAGTCAATGGGAGCCCTGCAGTCACACCCTCCTAGTCGCTCCTTTCGCCGCTCTTCCTTTCGGAGTACATCTAGGGGCTACTCCTCAGATAGCGCGTCCACTTCCTACAAATCCCCCACTCAGTCTACCTTCACAAGGGGTTATCAAAGAGGCGGCTATAGGGGAAATAATAATAAAGGCAGAGGCAAAACAAATACCGCCCGCTCTGCCACACCGCCTACCCAATGACTTCCCCCCGCTCCCTCCAGACCATCCCACTCCGGTCGGGGGCAGACTACAAAATTTCCTTCATGTCTGGGAGACCATCACCTCAGACAAATGGGTGACCCAAATTATTCGGTCAGGATACTGCCTGGAATTAACATCTACCCCCCCAAACATTCCACCCAGGCAACGCCCAATGTCACAAGAACATTCCACATTACTAAAACAGGAGGTAATCTCCCTCCTACAAAAACATGCAATAGAACAAGTTCCCGTCAATCAGCAAAATTTAGGGGTCTACTCCCTATATTTTCTAATACCAAAAAGGGACGAGACTCTACGACCTATTCTAGATCTCCGGCCCCTAAACACATACATACATTCAGACCATTTTCACATGGTAACGCTTCAGCAGGGGCTTCCGCTCCTCTCCCAGAACGACTTCCTCACCACACTGGACTTGAAAGACGCATACTTCCACATTCCAGTACACCATGCTCACAGAAAGTACCTCTGTAGTGGACGGGCAACACTACCAGTTCAAAGTGCTCCCATTCGGAGTCACAACAGCACCACGGGTATTCACCAAGTGCCTAGCGGTAGTGGCGGCACACCTCAGAAGACAGCACATTCACGTCTTCCCATACTTGGACGACTGGCTGATAAAAGCCACGTCCTACAACCAATGTGTACACCACACTGCCACTACAATCCAACTACTTCACCAACTAGGCTTTACGGTGAACCACCAAAAGTCCCAACTAACACCATCCCACATAAAACAATACCTCGGTGCCACCATAGACACCTCAAAAGCCATAGCCTACCCCAAGCATTCAGGCTTTGCGACAAAGATTCATACTTCAACACTCCCTTCCAGCAAGAGTGTTTATGCAACTGATAGGGATGATGGCCTCTTGCATTTTCATAGTACCCCACGCAAAACTCCAGATGCGTCCACTCCAAGAGTGCTTAGCGCGCCAATGGAACCAGGCCCAGGGGCAACTGACAGATCTGGTGTTGGTACACGGTCGCACACATCGCTCTCAAACAAACCTTTCCAAAGGTCGACCGTTCCTGGACCCAGTTCCACAAATAATACTAACAACAGACGCATCGCTCTCCAGCTGGGGAGCTCATCTATTACACCTCACAGTGCAGGGCACATGGACGCCGCAACAAAAGTTACTCCATATCAACTATCTGGAGTTACTAGCAATCTCTCTAGCCCTAAAATCCTTTCAGGCACAAATTTTAGGCAAGGCAGTCCTCATTCGCACAGACAACATGACGGCCATGTATTACATTCAAAAACAAGGCGGCGCACACTCTCCACAGCTCTCTCAACTAGCACAGAGCATATGGAGATGGGCAATTCCACACAAAATCTTTCTCCTAGCCCAACATGTCCCAGGAGTCCAGAACACCATGGCAGATCTGCTCAGCAGACAGACGCAGCAGATCCACGAGTGGGAACTTCACCCGCAGGTTCTTCACCCGTTCTTTCAAACGTGGGGGCATCCACAAATAGACCTATTCGCCACCCACGAAAACAAAAAATGCCCAAGCTTCGCCGCCAGATACCCACGCCCATTGTCCAAAGGAAATGCGATATGGATGAACTGGTGAGGCAAATTTGCTACGCTTTTCCACCTCTCCCACTAATTCCATTAGTGGTGCGAAAGCTACAACAGCATTCCCTCACGCTGATCCTAGTAGCTCCAACATGGACCAGACAACCGTGGTACACCACGCTGCTGGAACTCTCGGTAGTACCACACCAAAAGCTGCACCTCTCACCATGCCTCCTAACACAGAACCATGGAGAGATCAGACACCCGGACCCAGCTCATCTCAACCTTGAGATCTGGCTCCTGAAATCCTAGAATTCGGATACCTAAACCTTCCCCCTGACGGTATGAACGTCATCAGAGAAGCTAGACGCCCTACCACTAGAGCCTGCTACGCAGCCAAGTGGAAAAGATTTGTTGTTTATTGCCATAACAACACAATCAATCCTCTAGACGTGTCTATACAACACATCATATGCTACTTACTCCACCTACAAAAGTGTAATCTAGCATATACCTCCATTCGGCTACACCTCGCAGCAATTGCTGCTTCCCTACAAAACAGGCAGCACCTATCACTTTTCAGAGTACCTGCCATTAAAGCCTTCATGGAAGGCCTAAAAAGAATAATTCCCCCCAGAGTACCACCCTTACCTGTGTGGAACTTAAATATCGTTCTCACAAGGCTAATGGGGCCGCCCTTCGAACCTTTGCATAAATGCGAACTGCAATTTCTCACATGGAAAACAACTTTTCTTGTAGCCATCACTTCCCTTAGAAGGGTCAGTGAGATACAAGCACTTACCATACAAGAACCTTTTCTTCAAATGCAACAGAACAAGGTTGTTCTCCGTACCAACCCAAAATTCCTACCTAAAGTCATTTCCCCTTTTCACCTAAACCAATCTGTAGAATTACCGGTATTTTTCTCGCAACCTCAAACTGTTGCAGAAAGGGCTCTACACACGCTAGATGTCAAACGAGCCTTATTTTACTATATCCAAAGAACACAACCTTTCAGAAAGACCAAACAACTGTTTGTCTCTTTCTCTCCACCACACAAGGGCAACCCCATCTCAAAATCAGGGATAGCTAGGTGGATTGTAAAATGCATCCAGATTTGCTACCACAAAGCAAAACGAACGCTATCCGTTCCCCCTAAAGCCCATTCTACACGAAAGATAGGGGCTTCTATGGCTTTTCTAGGGAACATCCCATTAGATGATATCTGCAAAGCAGCTACATGGTCAACACCGCACACTTTCACTAAACACTACTGTGTAGATGTGCAAACCAAGCAACAAGCTAGTGTGGGCCAGGCTGTACAAAAAACACTATTTCAAACAACTGCAACAGATACCGGGGGTCGCCGCTAAGGTTGGGAACTGCTATATAGTCTATGCAAAAGTGTGTAATCTGCAGCTCATATGCCTCGAACGGAATATGCTACTTACCAGTATGCATCTGTTCTTGGCATGTAGAGCTGCAGATCTACACACGCCCACCCGCCTCCCCGGCTACCTGTATCTGTTCCAGTCTATCTTATTTAGATACAACACACATGGGTTTCTTCACTGTTATTACTACGCTCCATCTTTCCCTGCTGGCGAAAAACAATCTGAGGATGGAGCCGAAGCCCATGAGCAATTCGATCCAAAGGAGGAGTCACCGACCTCGTGACTTCCAAAGACTTTCCAAGAGGAAAAACAAACTGCAAACATCCGGGCCCAACACCAGATGGCGATCTATGCAAAAGTGTGTAGATCTGCAGCTCTACATGCCAAGAACAGATGCATACTGGTAAGTAGCATATTCCTTATATAAAGAGAGAGAGAGATCTCTCTTTCTCTATATTTTTTTTATAGTTATGGCTTCCCTGGGGGCCGATTGTGGCCGCCACAGAAAGCACATGACTATAAAAAAAAAATAGCCAATTTCGCCGCCATTTAAAAAAAAAAATGTTTTTTAACAGAGAAGCAAAAGTTAAAAAAAATATATATGCCTGGGGGGCAGTTGGGGGGGGGGCGATTCAGGAGACTCTCTCCTTTCAAACAAGGCCTCCCTGAAAGCTGGGGAGGCCGTTTTCGGCCTGGTTTCCCCAACAGAGTTAAGCGCAGCCTTACCTGCTGCTTTCTCGGCTTCGGTGGGGAAAACTGTAACGTCAGAGCTCCTCGGGGTGTGCTGATGTCACAGATGGGTGGGAGGGGGTCTGGGGAGAGACGCGGAAAGTCTTCCACGTCTCCCCTAGGGAAAAAAACCCTGGTGCTTTGTACCTGTGGATTAAAGGGGCCCTCTCTGGTGTCAGCCATTGGACGTGCGCCGCACCAGGGAGGTAGTGCTTGCATCGGCCATTAGACGATGCAAGCACCAAAGGGTTGATGGAGAAGGGTTAAGGTTAAAATGTGGAATGGAAGGTGAAAGGACAAATTGAGAATCATAAGTTAGAGAGGATGGGAGAAGCATAGAAGAGTATATTGGTAGAGGTAGGAGAAGGAGGCAGAAGGTGGCAAGAGTAGAATGATGTGGGAGAGTACAGTGAAATTAGAAGGAGGCACACGTGGATGAGGCTATGTTAAAGGAAAATGGTATGGACAGAGGTGTATCTTAGTCAAGATTGTTTGGGAGCGTCCCTTTAGAGAGACTCTGCAATGATGTCAAACACTGGAGATCTCTGCTGCTCTCTCTGCTAGGCCGAGCGGCTTTGTTTAAGATGCTGACTCTCCCGCGGTTTCTATATGTCCTCCAAAATTGCCCCAATAAGATTTCTGACTCGTATTTTAACAGCATCGAAAGTGAGGTCCTATCGTTATTATGGAATGGCAGAGCGCCTTGCGTAGCCCTGCACAAATTGACGAAAGGATGGTACGACTGGGGGATTGCACTCCCGGACATATGGCTCTACTATTGGGCTTCACAACTGGTGGTTGTAAATCACTGGATGTACCGTTCTCCGATAGACCCTGCTTATATGCTAGACAGATATCAGATGGGGAAGGAGGGATGCCTAGGAGCTTTATACACAAAGCTCCGAAAAGGGAGATATCTGGGCCCTACAGCTCGAACGGTGGAAATTTGGCATCAGGCGACTAAACGTCTAGGCTGGACTGATGTAATGACCCTAGCCACACCGTTGTGGTCCACTCAGAACTTGGGACTCCTGTGTTATCAACCAGGATTTGATAAATGGGATACAATCGGAATCTCCACCATAGGCCATCTAGTTAAGAAAGGTAAAATTACAGGAGAAATATGAATTAGCTCCGGGGGAGACATTTCAGTACTTTACCGGACTCATCCCCTCTGGAGGACCGGTTGCTTTCTGAACCAATTCCAGATAAAGCCATATCACTAACATACTGCAAACTATGCAACAACCTACCTGACCCCTTCCAGGCCCTCCGGAGTAGATGGCAAGCCGACATAGGAGACATTGCAGACGATGATTGGCAAACCGCGCTGATGTCCCCAAGAGAGGCAGCTATCGCACTTCGCTTTCGTCTGATACAATTAAAAATCCTGCATAGAATGTACCTCACCGGGGTTACACTAGCGAGAATAGGAACTAGACAGGACACACTGTTTCTGCGTGGATGTCACCAAGAGGCAACTTTTTACCACACAATATGGGACTGTCCGTTCATACGACCCATATGGGAGAGGGCAACGACGCACATGCAAGACGCAATAGGGAAAAAGATCAACCTTACACCATCATTGGGGCTTCTTAACATTTGGGAAGCGACTGATCTCACGGAGGTGGAACAACAGCTGGCTACTTTGGGGTACACGCTGGTGAAAAGAGCAATAGCAATGAAGTGGGGGGTAATGGAAAGACCATCGATAAAGACTTGGGCTGCCAAACTGGATAAGTGTATGATTGCAGAAAAAGAAGTGTATAAATCTAGAGGGAGTCCCAGGAAGTGGGATGAAATGTGGAGTGGGTGGAACGCATATTGAGAGGACCTGTGTGTATATCCCTGTCTAGAGAAATGGAACTGTCAAGGAATAACAACCGAGTACCTGGAATGACTGACTGACTTATTGTTCACTGTAAAATAACATACACCTGATGTCACAAGGTCGAAATGAACACATATTACTGCCTGTGACTGATTGCAGTTTGCAATTAATACAAATATCAATAAAAAATAAAAATAAAAAAAAGATTGTTAGGGAGGTGTGAGTCTGAGATTTCCTAAAAAACATCATAGCATGCCCAATTATGCAAAGGCGGAGGGCACAAGATAGGAGGCAGTACTGGAAAATAGTGAGTACTGGCAACAAACACCTTGATGGAAGGAATACTTAAATTAATCTCAGCCACTGGTTGTCATTCAGGACCACATTTCAGTCCATAATTGTTGCTGACTTAGCAGCTCTAGAGAGAGACCTGCCATATGCAAAACAATCTTGTTACTGCCCCAATAGGAACAATCCAGTTCCCTCCAGACAGGATCACAAGCAGCTCAGACCAGAGTCGGTAAATCTAGGCCCCATCAATAATGTGCAGTCCTGAGGCATAGTGGCCACTGGACCCACGTCTGGGCATACTGGTCACAGTGAGGGCATCTACTGCAACAAACAACAAGGTGATGGACGGGATGCTTGAATTAATCTCAGACAGTGATGATCCCTTGATCCACATTCCAGTCCTTCTTGATTGACCAACTATGCCACTCTTGAAAGTGACATGCCATAGGGAAATCAGTCTTGGTTCTGCTTCACTAGCAACAGTCTGGCCTGAACTACCAGGTTGGGCCCTCTCATCTAGACGATTCAAAATGATAACATTTAATATTCCTGGTTTCTATTTATAGGGACATAATGGGTGAAAAACGATGGACAGGGTTGCTGCCCCATGTGATTGCCAAAGACTGAGATTAATTCAAACATTCATTCTTTCACCTTGTTTAGTTTGGTTGTATTCAGTTTGGCTCCACAAAACCAGTCCCAGTGGAGAGGACCAACACATGGACACATGCACCGGCACACACAAATTCAGTGTATGTGCTGTGGAGAGCTTTATCCCACTCATGTGCCTGGCTTCAAATGACCAACTTCATGCACAATCACAAGTCTCTTTGTCAGGAGAATTGCTGTGCTGGCATCAAGTGTAAGAGGTCAAAGTGAGAGGACAGCTAGAATCTCTCTCCTTATCTGGGTAGACAAGCCCATCAGGGGAACAAAAACATGCCATGTCAAGTCATGCATACCCAAAAGACAAAAAGATTTGAAAGGTTGTCTTTTTTTATATTGCACATTTGTCACGTTTCAAAGCACTTTGAATAAAAGGTGTCTCTATAATCCTTTTTATGGGCTAATACTAACACCATTACACCACTTAACCTCACATGGATGGAGCAGATTCACATCTGTGACCTGCAGATCACTGAAGTGTCTGCAGCAAGCGTTCAACTGGCTGAATCATGCCAGTTTGAAAACAGAACTGTATTATAGCAATTAACAATACGCGCTAATACCACCAAACAGGATGCCTTTTTCTAACCTCAGAATCATGAAACCTCTGTTGTCTTATGATTGGATTAACCTCTTTGACGCTGTTAATTCATTTGAAAACCTTAATAAAATTGCTGAACAAAAATATCAGTTCGAGGCATATGAGCTGCAGATTACACACTGTGCATAGATTGCCATTTGGTGTTGGGCCCGGATGTTGCAGTTGTTTTTCTCTTGGAAAGTCTTTGGAAGTCACGAGGTATGTGACTCCTCCTTTGGATCATATTGTGCATGGGCTTCGGCTCCATCCTCAGATTGTTTTTTTCCGCCATCGGGCTCGGATGTGTTCTTCGCGCTCCAGTTCGGAACAGTTCCAGTTTTCCTGTTCGGCGCGCAATCCTCCCCCCTTTGACGGTATTGTCTCGATCGCGTTCTCCAACACTCGATGCGACTCTCAACAATCTAAGTCTTCGATTCCGGTTGTCGACGAAGGCCTTCGGGCCTACCTGGGCTCCGGTCCTGGCTGATGGAAAGGACGCCATTTGAGAAGTGTCTCCGATGTGGGTTGAACTTTCCCCCACACCAATCTCCATGAGGTGTGCAACCTGTTCCTCTCCCCATAACAAGAGGCAAGGGACTGTCCAGCTTGTGCCTCCTTCCGATCGAAGAAGACGATCCGGGACCGACGAGCAAGGAGAACAATGGCTCACTCGTCGACTTCAATCCCTGACGACATCTTTGAAGAAGGCGTCGATGTCCCGTAACAACAGCACACCGAAGAAGGCCTCGTCGGTGCCTCCGAAGCTGACGACTCCGACGTCGAGGGCATCACTCCGGCACAGAGGGGCGTGAGTACAGACGTCGACCCCGACCCTAAACCCCCCTCCAGGCCATTGAAAAAGGCTTTGGTCACGCCTTCGGGCCTAGGTATGCACCAAAAGACTGCTTCCCATACCTCACTTCCGGGCCCAGTTAAGAAGCCCATCAAGCCTTCAGGCAGCTCGGGCTCGAGCCAGCCTACCCTCGGTGCCGAAAAAACCTCATCGGGACCGACACCGAAAAAGAAAACGCCCCTTTCCTCGTCGACACCGAAGCTCTCGGCGCCGAAGACTGGCACTGGCTCGTCGGCACCGATAACACCCTCGGAGCCGAGCAAGAAGCCAAAAAGCCTCGACTCCCAAACCTCGAAGCCGAAAGCCACCTCGCAACCTAGGAAGTCAAAAGACACTGCTAAACCCCACAGTTCAAAACCAAGAACCAGTGCCAAATCGACGCCTAAAAAACCCACGGCTCCGACACCATCGGCACCGAAGGATCTGCCCCTTACAGACGAACTGTTTTGACCCGATCCTTACCAAAAAACCCTCGTAAAGGATCCAAAGACTGGGCATTTGTCGCTTAGCACCAGAAAAAGATCACTGGACAAACCTGCACCAGCTCCACCACCAAAAAGGATAGACTTTGCCACCTCCCCTTTGAGGATTCATTCACCTCCTCCTCCACCCCTCCTCCTCCTCCTCCTCCTTCTCCTCCCCCATCCCATCATTCTCCCACACCATCTCCAGATGAGGATGATGATGATGACATTATCTACGACACAGGGGACGGGGCGGACAACCAACCAATAGGGGACCCTACTCCTACAGGCTCCCCAGACCCATGGGACGACTACAACATCCCAGACGTCCCTAACGTCCCGCAGGACGATCTTTACCCTTCTAGACCCTCCCCCCCAGAGGACACCATGGGCTTTAACCAGCTACTCCATAGGGTTGCCCGCTACCACGGGGTTGATCTCACACAGACCCCGTAGAGCAGGACTTTCTCTTAGATACATTTGACACTGCACACAGGTCCACCTCAATCCTGCCGATGCTTAAGGGGATTATTAAGCACGCACCAGAGGTTTTTAAAGACCCAGTTAGGGCCAGGGTCATTAACCCACGCATTGAGAAAGAATTTAAAGCCGCCCCAACAGACCTCCTCCTATTTTAAAGGCCCGCACCACTAGACTCCCTGGTAGTCTCCAATGCGAGGAAACGTGCCAATTCCCAGGCATCAGGTGAGGCTCCACCGCCAGATAAGGAGTCTAAACTCCTAGACGCCTCTGACAAACGGACGGCGTCCCAGGCGGCCAGCATCTGGTGTATCGCTAACACCCAAGCACTCTTAGCCAGATATGACATGGCACATTATGATGAGCTGGAGTCAATCATGCAACACCTCCCTGACAAATATAAACATAAGGCCAACAAATTGATTCAAGAGTGTAAAAACATTACAAACACTTCCATCCGCTGTGCCCTCGATGCAGCTGACACCGCCTCCAGGGCAATAAATACCAGCACCCTTCTGCGTAGGCATGCCTGGCTAGGCATCTCAGGTTTCAAACCTGAGGTTCAAAGTTCCATCCTCAACCAGCCCTTTGACGAGAAACATCTGTTTGGTCCTAATGTCGATACAGCCCTCGAAAAAATTAAAAAGGACACAGACACGGCGCTATGGGAGCCTTGCAGTCGCAAGCTCCCAGGCGCTTCTTTCGCCGTTCCTCCTTTAGAAGCAACACCAGAGGCTACTCCTCCGACAGCGCCTCCACTTCCTACAAAACCCCTACCCAATCCTTCACTTGGGGTTATCAAAGAGGCAGTTACAGAGGTAACAACAACAAAGGCAGAGGCAAAACTAACACTGCCTGCTCTGCCTCCACTCCCACCCAGTGACTTCCCTCCACTTCCCCCAGACTATTTCACTCCAGTCGGGGGCAGACTCCACAATTTCCTTCCTGTCTGGGCTACCATCACCTCAGACAGATGGGTACTACAAATAATCCAATCAGGCTACTGTCTAGAGCTAACATCTACCCCCCCAACCATTCCACCCAAACAGCGCCCAATGTCACTGGAACATTTGTCACTTCTAAAGCAGGAGGTAATCTCCCTCCTACAAAGAAATGCAATAGAACCAGTTCCTGCCCACCAACAAAACAAGGGAGTTTACTCCCTATATTTTCTCATACCAAAGAAGGACGTCTCTCTCAGGCCCATTCTGGACCTCAGACCCCTAAACCAATACATACACTCAGACCACTTTCACATGATCACACTCCAGCAGGTGCTTCCTCTGCTCTCTCAAAACGACTTCCTAACTACCATAGACCTCAAGGACACCTATTTCCACATTCCCGTTCACACCGCTCACAGAAAGTTTCTCAGATTCGTAGTGGACGGTCACCACTACCAATTCAAAGTACTCCCCTTCGGAGTCACCACAGCGCCACAAGTGTTTACCTAGTGCCTAGCAGTAGTGGCAGCACACCTGAGAAGACAACACATCCACGTCTTCCCATATCTAGACGACTTCCTTATAAAAGCCAGCACATACAACCAGTGTGTACAGCACACTCACGCCACCATCCAACTATTTCACGACCTGGACTTCACAGTAAACTACGCCAAGTCCCATCTGCATCCCTCCCACGTACAACAATACCTTGTGCCACCATACACACCTCAAAAGCGTGAGCCTACCCCAGCCCTGCCAGGTTGTTCTCCGCACTAATCCAAAATTCCTTCCTAAAGTCATTTCTCCCTTTCACCTCAATCAATCTGTGGAACTGCCCGTATTCGTCTCGCAGCCACAAACCATTGCAGAAAGAGCTCTACACACCCTAGCCATCAAAAGAGCTTTACTCTACTACATCGAGAGAACACAACCTTTTCGCAAGACCAAACAACTATTTGTGTCTTTCTCACCACCACACAAAGGCAACCCCATCTCCAAATCTGGGATAGCTAGGTGGATTGTTAAATGCATACAGATTTGCTACCACAAAGCAAAACAAACACTATCTGTTCCCCCTAAAGCCCACTCTACACGTAAGATAGGGGCTTCCATGGCATTTTTAGGGAACATCCCCTTAGATGATATCTGCAAAGCAGCTACATGGTCTACACCGCACACTTTCACTAAACACTATTGTGTAGATGTGCAAACTAAGCAACAAGCTAGTGTGGGTCAGGCTGTCCTCAAAACACTGTTTCAAACAACTGCAACAGATACTGGTGGTCGCCGCTAGGAGGGGGTACTGCTACACAATCTATGCACAGTGTGTAATCTGCAGCTCATATGCCTCGAACGGAAGATGCTACTTACCAGCATGCATCTGTTCTTGGCATGTAGAGCTGCAGATCTACACACGCCCACCCACCTCCCCGGCTACCTTTATCTGTTCCAGTTTTATCTTATTTAGATACAGCACACATGGGCTTCTTTCCTGTTTTCTTACAAAGCTCCATCATTTCCTCGCTGGCGAAAAACAATCTGAGGATGGAGCCGAAGCCCATGCGCAATATGATCCAAAGGAGGAGTCACATACCTCGTGACTTCCAAAGACTTTCCAAGAGAAAAACAACTGCAACATCTGGCCCAACACCAGATGGCGATCTATGCACAGTGTGTAGATCTGTAGCTCTACATGCCAAGAACAGATGCATACTGGTAAGTAGCATATTCCTTATGATACCTTAAGATCGCTTGCAGGGTATATGCAGTTGTTTGCAGATGGTGCATACCACTCTGATCTGCTATCCTATGTAATATCCTAGGTTATATCCTATCACCTACTGGTTACACAAGGTGTCTGCAATAACCACATTAACCCACTAACCTTTCATACCTCGAATAAATGGGAGACCTACAAGTTACGTGCAATGCTCAGCAGAAGGCACATCAGTTCTCTAAACTATTACATGAAGTTTCAAACCTTCCATCAGAGATTTCACCCTTAATGATCACTCCAGTAACTGTATTAACACAGATAAACACCGCTAATATCCATTATGGATGAGAGGAAATGCTGTTTCTCTCCCCAGCATGGGGCTTGCTGTGCCAAATCCATGCACAATTCATGCTGGTGAATGAGGAACCCAGGTGTGGTCTGCGGTGGGTCTCATCAGCCATGTTCTCATGGCAGGAGGTGGCCACTGCTCTCTTGCCTCTGAAAGACATCCCAGCTGACACATGGTTAATTTGGGGGAAATCCGTCAGGCAAATAACTGTCAGTGTTTCGCTTTTGTCCCCTGTTTTAGGTGATCTGTGTGGGTCAAGCAATTGCGGCTGTGGTGGCAGATACACAGGATCATGCGAAACTGGCAGCTGCGAAAGTGGTCATTGCCTATGAAGATCTTCATCCTGCCATCATTACAATTGAGGTAATACTTTCACATGTTACCAGTATATCCTCACTATATTACTTGCATCATATTGCATGACAGTAATATCACAACAATAACCTAATCCTTATATCTCGTAGTACATTTAGGTAAGTAGATGTGGAGTTAATAATAGTACATTTCTACTTATAATATGTGGGAACATGCAATTCCTTTGTAAAAGTGGTCTTTATTTTCCTTATTACAGGTGACTTGTGATGTCTCTGGTCACCTGTAATAAAAAAAATTATGTAAGCGCTCAATGTAATAGCTAACACAATGCCTGCTGACCGAGCCAGCCACAGAGGGAACTGATAGTTCATAATTAAAGCTGTGCTTTAAAAATCGAAAATCAAAACATGATTTTTTCTCCTTCTGCTCTGTTTTTCTAGATAAACAGTGATAAACAGAAAGCAGATATTTATTGCAACATGTTTATTTTCCACGTTTTAGGTAAATTTATGAAAATAGAATCTCTTTGCGTGTTTATACTACTTTAGCGTTTTTTAAAATCTGACTTAGTCTAAACTGCTTCTGATATCTTTCTGCAACAAATATCTGACTACGATTTGGTTATAATTTGCTCTGCATCTTCAATTTTTATTCTTAATGTTTACAAATGATCCAGTGCGTGGCTAATACCTGATCAGGTATCAATACTCAATAATGGATGTATGACGTTACAACGCACACTATTACAACGCATGCACTTACAACGCATTTTTTACAACGCATAATCCATTACAACGCATGACATTACAACGCATGACACTACAACGCATTTTAAAAAAATACCTTTACAACGCACTACCATTACAACGCATACTACCTTTACAACGCATACCATTACAACGCATAATATTAAATTACATTTAAGGTAAGTATTAGATAGTATAGGGGTAAAAATTACTATTCTAACTCCAGGGGGTGCAACAGTAGGGTAAGTGTTGGATAGTGTAGGGGTAAAAATTACTATTCTAACTCCAGGGGGTGCAACAGTAGGGTAAGTGTTGGATAGTGTAGGGGTAAAAATTACTATTCTAACTCCAGGGGGTGCAACAGTAGGGTAAGTGTTGGATAGTGTAGGGGTAAAAATTACTATTCTAACTCCAGGGGGTGCAACAGTAGGGAAAGTGTTGGATAGTATAGGGGTAAAAATTACTATTCTAACTCCAGGGGGTGCATCAGTAGGGTAAGTGTTGGATAGTATAGGGGTAAAAATTACTATTCTAACTCCAGGGGGTGCATCAGTAGGGAAAGTGTTGGATAGTATAGGGGTAAAAATTACTATTCTAACTCCAGGGGGTGCATCAGTAGGGTAAGTGTTGGATAGTATAGGGGTAAAAATTACTATTCTAACTCCAGGGGGTGCATCAGTAGGGTAAGTGTTGGATAGTATAGGGGTAAAAATTACTATTCTAACTCCAGGGGGTGCATCAGTAGGGTAAGTGTTGGATAGTATAGGGGTAAAAATTACTATTCTAACTCCAGGGGGTGCATCAGTAGGGTAAGTGTTGGATAGTATAGGGGTAAAAATTACTATTCTAACTCCAGGGGGTGCATCAGTAGGGAAAGTGTTGGATAGTATAGGGGTAAAAATTACTATTCTAACTCCAGGGGGTGCATCAGTAGGGTAAGTGTTGGATAGTATAGGGGTAAAAATTACTATTCTAACTCCAGGGGGTGCATCAGTAGGGAAAGTGTTGGATAGTATAGGGGTAAAAATTACTATTCTAACTCCAGGGGGTGCATCAGTAGGGTAAGTGTTGGATAGTATAGGGGTAAAAATGACTATTCTAACTCCAGGGGGTGCATCAGTAGGGTAAGTGTTGGATAGTATAGTGTAATATTATGCGTTGTAATGGTATGCGTTGTAATGGTATTATGCGTTGTAATGGAATGCGTTGTAATGGTAGTTTTTAAAAATGCGTTGTAGTGTCATGCGTTGTAATATCATGCGTTGTAATGGATTATGCGTTGTAAAAAATGCGTTGTAATGGTAGTGCGTTGTAAAAGTTGCGTTGTAAAGGTTGTTCCCCCTCAATAATATCACAGAACAATGGCCCATACACATTCACCCAATTCCCTGATGCACTGGGTCAATTTATATACGTTCAATTCTTATACCTCTAGAATTCATGTTTGACATTGTAAAATGCTTATCTAACTTATACTTCAACTTTCCTTCTACTTGGTCGATGAACCAATTAGTTCAATAGTTGATGGTAATGATATTAGTCTCTAACTAACTATTCAATCAGCTAAATAATCACAGACTCTTGGTAAACTTATTAAATCTTTATCTCAAAATTATTGCAAATGCTTGTTTCCGGTCCAGGGAGGACCTGGCTTGGCAGATCAGGCTGGACTGTTCCCAGGAGGCACAGGGTCAAGACTGATTTACATATGGCCAGGTCTAAACTGGGGTGGCATGGTGAGCAAAAGAATGATGGATTTAACCCAGATCTCTTGACTGGGGATGAATGTTTTGATTTGTTCTGCATTCCGTCCATCAACTGTGTGTCTTTTGCTTACTCACTCTAAGTGCGCCAGGTATGCTCAGACATGAGTCCTGGGCTCACTGTGCCACTGGAATGAAGCTATCCTGGCGAAAGAGGGGCGAAACCCCGAAACCAGTCCTAGGATGCTTGTTTCTGGTCCAGGGAGGACCTGGCTTGGCAGTTCGGGCTGGACTGTTCCCATGAGGCACAGGGTCAAGACTGATTTGCATATGGCCAGGTCTAAACTGGGGTGGCATGGTGACAAAAAGAATGATGGATTTAACCCAGATCTCATGACTGAGGGTGAATGTTTTGATTTGTTCTGCATTCCGTCCATCAATTGTGTGTCTTTTCCATGTTCCAGTATCAGCATATGCTACTGTAAAACACAGTGTCTGGATCTGGTGTGTGTTGACTGTATTTGGCTAAATTCAAAACTTGAGAAGCTCGGACACCATTGTGATTTGTCAATGCATAGACACATGCATTATGGATTAGACTAACTTTGACTGGTGAAAAACATGCTGGCCAAATAAGATGCTATCTTCAGGCTGAAAAAAGATGCAGACAGAATAAGAAGTAAACTTCAGCCTGCGAATAATATGCTAGCTGAGTAGAATGCTAACTTCAGCCTGTGAACAAGATGCTGGCCGTATTAGAAGGTATCTTTAGCCTGCAAATAAGATGTTGAACAAATAAAATGAATGTTTTTAGGCAAGAGAATCTCTCATTCCACATAGTCCAAAGCAGGTAGAAACAGAATTTACAAGATATTTAAAATTTTTCAAAGACTTGGCATGAAGTTAAAATGCTGATTCCCACAACTGCACATAAGGGGTAACCCACAAAAGGGGAAAGCAGCAGGATGAAAAGGAGCATCTAACATTATGCATGTATCCAAAAGTAGCAAACTTCCATATAACACATCATAATAAGAGCCAAAGAAGTTGAGCTGTAGATCACAATATGTTTTTCTGGTCAAAACGTTGTAACAAAAAATCTTGAGTATACAGATGGTGAGTAAATATAAAATTGTGTCATTTTATGGGACTCAAAACACAAAACACCAGTAGAGAAATTGCAATAAAAAAAGAGTTAACAGAGAAAGAACAAGGAGAGAAATCACTAATGAGTGAGCACTGTATTGAAAATGTGCAGTTTGCACATGTGATATTATTGAAATTTGTGACAAGACTTGGGAGCAACTCCTTCTTCACCAGTATCGACATGTTTCGACCCTCACAAGTTTTGTGAAGTTCTCCTTGTGATTTTCATTAATATATTAATTATTTTGCTGAGTACGTTTGACTTCTAGTTTAAGTTTCAAGTGTATTTATTCACTCAGATATCAATTTAATATTGACATAAACAAGACAATCCCAATGCAGGTACATTTCACATAAGTACCATTTGTTTTTAATTATGCTCTATGATTTAAATATACTGAATAGAAAAGACACATTACTATATTCTATAAAATGTGAGCAGTTTTCTTCAGTCCTAAAACTCTTCATATAAAAGTAAATAGATTGTGTTGGTGTCAATTGATGTTCATAAAAATAGATATCTCAAAGTTAATAACCGAAATGGTGGTTGCAATAGGTCTTACATAAGGCCTCATCAGTTTACCATATGATGGACAAAGTAAAACTATTAATTCACATGACAAGATTATGGATACAGTACACTGTTCTTTAAGTGCCTGCCAAAAATCCGCTTGGTTTGTTGAACATTCTAACTTGACTGACCTCATCCACATGAAGATAATGTGTTATGACAAGTTGAACAGCAACACTCCCAGTTAACCCAGTCAATTAGTTATTATTCATTTTAAAAGACAGAGACCTTAGCGGTAAATATTTTGCCCTCCGGTAACAAGGCTCATAAGGGTAGCAAAGAGATAAACTGACACTAGATATACCCCCTTGCACTACTACAAAATCCAACTCCAAACCCATACCTTCTGCTCTACGTCTGCTTCTGATTTCACGTTGATCGGGGCAGCACCGTTCTCACCAGCCACAATAAATCCACCATTGCTTTTCTACAGGCCATTTTCCGTCTGATTAATGGCAGCAAGTAGTAGGGTACCCCGACACTACCTCCTT
This sequence comes from Triturus cristatus, assembly GCF_964204655.1. NCBI lineage: Eukaryota > Metazoa > Chordata > Amphibia > Caudata > Salamandridae > Triturus > Triturus cristatus. Next base: position 824,026,285 of record NC_140584.1, on the reverse strand, counting down.
AAAAAGCGTTCATCCCATAGAGAAACATTAACTATGACAAAGAAAACCTCCTCTAGCATGGGGCTTGAAGGTAGGCAACGGTAGAAGGAATCAGGTAGGTGAAACAGGACATGGGCAAAATGAATATTAGATTCCAGGTGGGCCCTAAGACCTCTTGCTTCTTCCCCCTGGAACACAGGTCACAGAATAACCTGTGGAAGGTGTCTGTAGATGTTAACCTTTAGGAAGGCACAGCACCTGGAGCCCTCAAGAAATGTAAGGTTGTGAACTTTACACGGATGGATTGTAGCTAGAAAGTTACATAAAGTAGCTAAACTAACTCCTTTCCAGAACAGACCATGCCTGCATCACAATGTTTATCTTTTCTGTATTCCAGTGAAATAACACTCTTGTGTTGCAGATAGCTAGGATACTGTCTTCAGTCCTTCTTACCAGTTTGCATTCGTCTGGTTCCAGGTGATCCGGAGAAGGGACCCATGCCATTGCAGCCTACTTTGTTAAGCAGTTTGGGTGCTTGGATGCCATAGACAGCTGTCCCTGTTTTGCTGGACCTCAGCAATACAGAGACCAGATATCATGAGCACTCCACTTCTCATCCATTATCTTCCTCTCTCTCCCCAACTCTGTCTACCCTTCTCACAGCCTGTCATAGCCAATCTGTGGTGTTGCCGATCCATGTTGAATGCAGTTCATTATCCATCTTTCTCTTCACTATTAGCTTGTGTGGGGGTTTAGAGGGAGTCAGCAACAAACTGTGGTGGGAAATTAGGGTGAGAGCAGGCCAAAACAATGAAACCCCAGCCATCACTTCTGTCCTCCTCTGAGCCTCTAGTGTACACACCATATTGCAGTTTGCTCACAACTGATAGCAAACGTTGCAGGCCAGGTGTGGAAATGAGTATCTGCAGCATACATTTCGAATTACAATAGGTGGTGAATGCTAACCTCAGCTATCAGCTGCATGCAGATGTTGGGGAACAGCAGAGAAAGCAATGATCCTGGAAGAACGCAAAAGTTAGTGTGTTTGACAAGTGAAGCCATTGTTCCAACTCTGATTTTTTGCCGCCTTTTTGAAAGGATGAAGCTCCAAGCCAACATATGGTGCTAGGCATCATTTACCAGACCTTTGCCCCATGATTCCAAAGGAAAGTACAGGATGAGGACATAAACCAAGTTCTGCCTCCTCACCGGCACTGGACTCTATTTTCCAGTCAGGTGCATTCAGGGTATAAGACCCCTCCCTCCTTAAAGAGTAATACCAAGGCCCTACTTTGATTCCTCAAATGACATCCTACACCTACCCACAATTTTGCCGGCAGTGATTAGTTTGAGTACATGGAGAATATTTGTCTCCTGGTTAGTGTGGCTCAGCTAAAGTGCTCCCATACATAAACTGTCCGATGGCCACCTGTAGGTGACTCATAAATTGAAGATGTCTCCTAGCTTTCCCAAGACTTTTGGCTTTCTTGCTTTTTTTGCTCCTGTCTGCTCCTGGTATGCTTCATTGAACTTTATCACACAACACAAAATTCACATAATTTCTACAAAGGAAATTATGTAAAATCACACGAAACACTGATCCAGCATTTTGTGCATTTCTTAGCATGAAATGTGTCCTCAGTTCATTTTCAGATGCGACAACACAATTTTGCACTAAAAAAATGTATAATTACGTGTGGCGCACCTGTAATGCTCCCGTACTCCTGCAATAATCTTTTTACTTCAGTGGAATGTCAGTTAAATAATATTGCCTAATGGCGTATTTTCAGGTTTTTTGTGTAACAAGTGTAACATGAAATGCCAGACTTTGCATGAGATTTTGGTGTCCTACACAAAATTTTGCCCAGGCCTAAAAATTACACTCGTTGATACTAGTGAGTAAAAAAACTCTCTAAAACTATTGTAGAAGACATAAAAGACCCTGGATGACACAAACCAGAACTACTGTTAATAGTACTCCTCTGTTTCTTGTGGTTGCAGGCAAAAAACTATTTCTATGCACAAAGTCAAAAAAGTAGGTCTGCTTTTATCCAGCAATATCCTCCGCACAACAAATCACACCAGTCATTCAAAGATTCAACTTGCAACTCATAAAGTTAGAAAGGAGTTTACTGCACAATTAGCCCATGAAATTGAGCTCACCAGGGCTTTGGTCTTGTTGTGTATATGCCTCTTGTGGTGCCGGTCCTACTTTGCCACTTTTTGAGCCCACTCAACACTCCAATCAACATCTGGCGCAGGCAGTGCTACCACCCCACACCTTGTGCCTCAGTCTAATCTCCAGTAAGCTCAAGCAGCACTGCAAATGACTACCTGGGAGGAGGAGACATGCTCCCATAGTGAACAGATTAGGTATGTCTCGCTAAATGCAGTGAGGAGTTTTGTGCCCCTTTCCTGCTGTGGTTGTTCTTTGGTCTCTGGCCCATGGGGGAGTTCACAAATTCCATACACTTCAAGTCCTGGCTCTAGGGACCAGCTTGAAAAGAAACAAATTTTGTGAAATTAGTAGGAGCGTACCTCCATTATTTTTCTACTTCTTCTTCCAGAAGGTTGTGGACATGGCCAGAAACCTTATATTTACCAATAAAAGATGGCGGCCATTCAGTTTAGGGTATACATTTGTGATCAATCCAAGATGGCGGCTGAAAATGTCATCTTACATCACTTCCTGCCTTCTCCATTTAGAGGAAAACCACTGTTGGTGTAGTGTGCATTGCAACACATTTAAAGCCTATTTTTTCATTGTGTTTATCGTTCCTTTGCTACAATTTCTGTCCTTGATTTATGCTCACTTTTTTCTTCAGCTAGTCTCCTGTTGTACTCCTGATTCCAGATTCTTTGCTTGCTCTTTTCTCGGCCCATTATTGGGAAAAGTCTGGTGCTGTGTGCCTTCCTCATTAACTATGATCACCTTCTATCAAGATTGCTTTGGAGACTTATTCTGCCTTGTGACTTTTTCTTCATTTGAGATCATTTCTAGAATTGACAGGTCACCTTCACATACCCAACTGTGAAGGCTTGCCAGTAGCTAGAAAGGGGATCCCCTTCCTCAGGCAATTCAATAGAAAGATGTGAGTACTTCTCACAGTCCTTAATACTTTCGTTCATTGCTAGAATATTGTAATATAATCTATGTCTTCCCTGAAGAAAGAAATTCAAAGATAGATGGGCTTGGCAAAGTGGTCAATATGGCAGTCTCAGTGACTGAGCGTAGACTGCCAGAAAACCAATTTGGTGGCTTTGCCCTAAAGAGGGTATCATCTGATCCTTTGGATGACACTGATAGATGGAGTAGATGCCAAAGTACAATATCTGTGCTGTTTATGGAACAATGACCATATGGATGATTAGCAGAGGTGACAATGACTACTTCATTACCACTAACTAGTGAAATACGTTAAAGCATACAAGGCAGACCTGCATCTGGGCAACTCTAAGGGGTGCTCAAGTAGTACTTCTATCTGTGAACTCTGACCTCTGGGGAAGATAACTGCTGACTTACAGAGTCGGTTTAGATAAGAAAAATGCAGAGTGATGGCAAAACAAGAACATCAAAAGGCACTGTGATACCCACTGAGTGTGGTAATGAGGGCTAGATACTGGAAGAACCTCAAGGAGGGGAGTGGCAACAATGGGCAGAAGCAGAATGATGCCAACGAGTGAAGGAAAGCACCATGTTCATGTTTTGTGGTAACTTTTATGCGGAATCGGGAGGGTACGTTCCCTACTGATGACAAAATTCAATACCTACATATTGAGAGAGAACCGATGGAGGGAAACATTATTTGATGAGGAAGCGGACCAGCTGTCCTGGGAGATGGTGATAGAGAGTATGTTGCATGGTCTGAGGGGATTGTGCTGTGAGAAACGTTAAGAGAAGATACTGGAGGAGTGCTGTTTCATTCTATTTGGCATAGGAGACACCATGGTGCTGAAGTGTGCTGAATACTGAAATTCTTTTCACTGGTTCTGAGGACCCTAAGAGGAGGAAACAACATGTGCTGCAGATCAAGATAATCCTTTTGGACGCAATGAGTTGAATAGAGTTGTCAATCTGTCTGTTGTGGATGAGACTACTGAAGGCGCCTGCCTAGCTTTGGGGTAGTTGAGGGGTAAGAGTTTGAGGCAATGCGTCCTGGTTGCCTAGTTCACCCCAGGCGTTTATTTCTTTCTGTTTACTGGTGATACTGCATATGACCATGGAATAGAGTTTTATGTTTTAGGACTCCAGAGGATAACATATGAGAGTCCCCTGGCTCCCTGGCCGCACGGTGCCACCTTTCATCCAACATTTTTCTTGCCGCCCATCAGATGCATGCCCCATGGCCATTTCTGCTTTCTTTAGGCTCACACTTTCCCATCTTACTTAGTTGCTGTCATACTCTACATTTTCTGCCCTGCTTAGTTATCCAGTATTGGGGTATCTTTCATAGATTCACATGTCTGAATCATTCCCCGTTGTCGAGATGGGAGTCCCACAGTAAAATATTGAAGCAGTGCTTTAAAAGTTTCATAGGCTATAATAGCCTTAAGCCAAGTAAATAGTGGCCCATCTATGTCCCTTTTAAAAAAGGTCCAAATGTCGGAACCTAGCCAATCAGCTGCTAGCACCCTCTATAACACTCTCAGCAGAGGCAAGTTCTCTCAGATTTACACCGCACGTCGTGTGGAAGGGAGTCTTCCTGAGTGCTACTCAGTTTTTCTTCAACTTTCTAAAAATCTTGACATCATGTCAGACAAAAAAGGCCGTTTCCGACCATGTAAAACCTGTGGCAAGAAAAGAGTCCATGTGGATGATCCACATAAGGAATGTACATGAGGTGAGAGAATGTAAGATCTGGTGCACCTTCGCAAATAAAACCCTCAAGGACAGAGAAGGAAGGTTGTTATTGTGGCTTCAGACCACTAAACACCAGTCGCCTTCTTCTGATGAGGAAGATGAGAGAGCCTCTACATCCCATAAGTGGGCCAGATCAAAGGACAGTTCCACAGGTGAAGATAGAAAACATCACAAGCCTTCCCAGGACTCCAAGGCTTCAAAAAACAGGAAAAGGTAGCTAAACATTCATCTGAGCCGACGTTATCTGTACCTTCTTCACATGCCAGGAAGGAAGGAGATCGTCCCAGAACCTCCTCGTCAGATCCTGTGGGGAAGAAAATTCTCAAAAAATCATTGTCTATGTCGCTCCCTCACTCGTCGATGACATTCAGTGTTACATCGACGAAGACGGCAATCCAGGCTCCAATAATGTCTACTAGCATCTCCGCTCTTTCGCTGACGACGACACTGTCGACAGTTGAATTTTCTTTTCCTGTGGTTTCTGCACCATCAACGCCGCTGTTGACGAGGATTACTCAGGTCTCCAGAGTAACAAAGACTTTCCTACGGCCAACCATGCAAGAGTTTAGTAAGGTTTCGCCCTTACTTCCATCACATCTGCTAGAGGGCTATGTAGAAGATGAGGATGATGATGACGATGATGGTCTTTATGGGGTGGCTCACAGCCCATCTGAGCTCCATGTAAAGAGTCAGGATGAGGAGAATGAGGACTATAATGACGAGACGCAATACTACCAGCAGGGGTATATGGCTCTGCGTCACATTTACTATTCATATGGTTTTTAGCCAGAGCCGAGCCCCAGGGATTTGGCCCATCTGCCACCTTCACTGATACAGGATCTACAGGCTATGTTGGCGGATTACCGGCAGAGGTTCCCGCTGCAACAGAATCAGCCAGACAGGCTGGTACCTTAAATAGAACCTCCAGGTATGTCAGCCCCTCAACCGCCAAGCACACCGGTGAATATTCGGGACCCCCGGTCAGCCGACCCTGGAGCACCAGGTGTCTCCTCTTCGGACGAGGATAAAGAGGAAGGTGAGCTGCCGGATCCAATCTCTGCTCCTAGATCCTTGGGATGATTATATTATACAAACTCCCTCCCCTCCTCCACATCTCCCATCAGATTCTCCTCCAGAGGATATTGGAGGTTTTCATAACATAATGCAGAGGGCAGCTAACAGGTTTCATCTGCCTAATACGGTCAAACGGACCCAATGCTTTTTATATAACTTCAAAGAAGACAGAAGGAAGTTGGTAGGCTCCATACCAATTATAGATTATTTATGGCAGGAAGGCATCAAAATAATTAGGACACCAGCGTCCTTACCACCGATGCTGCCCATTAAGTATAGGGCGCCAGAGGACTCTCCATCTTGCCTCATTGGTCACCACAAGCCAGACTCTGTCATTTCTCTCTGTTGGTCTAACTTCCAGCCTATCTCCCTTCTCCCTGCTTTTTGTAAGATCTTAGAAAAGCATGTCAATACCCAACTTTCCTCCTTCGCCACTTAATGTAACCTGCTTCATTCATCTCAGTCTGGCTTTAGGGCAGGCCATAGTATGGAATCTGCCCTGCTCGGAATCACTGAACTCCTTAGGCAAGAACTCGACTCCGGTGGGAAAGCCGCCCTTATCCTTCTGGATTTAAGTGCGGCTTTAAACACAGTTTTGCATTCTATCCTGCTGGACAGACTGGAGGTACTAGGCATTGTTGACCTGGCCTGAGGTGGATGTCCTTTTTTTTGAAAGACCGTACTTTCCAGGTCTCATCAGCTAATAAGTCTTCCAAGACCCACTCATTGACCTCCGGGTTTCCGCAGGGCTCAATTTTGAGCTTCCTGCTCTTTAACATTTACCTTCACCCTCTGATGGATGAGATAGAGGAGTCTGGTCTCACTTTGTTCTCTTATGCTGATGATTCCCAGATTATTTTCTCATTATCGAATGCTCAGATCTTAGATCCTTCCCCACTCAGGCAAGGTTTGACTAATCTCGCCCGCTGGATAAACAGGAATGCCTTATAGCTTAACGGAGATAAAACAGAAGTCATGATTCTGGGCCATAATCCCAAACATTGGGGAGTTAACCACTGTCCTGTCTCTTTCAGACCCTTACCCATGTCGGTGAATAAAGTTAAGAATCTTGGCTTCATTATTGATAAGGACCTTTCACTTAAGCCGCAGGTCTCCAAACTCACAGCCTTCTGTTTTTCCATTCTCAAATGGCTTAAGAAAATCCTCTGGCTGATTCCTTTGAATACCCAAAGAACGGTTTTGCAGGCCCTAGTAACGTCCAGATTGGACTACGGTAATGTTTTGTATCTGTGCGCCGATAAATTCATGATCCACCGTTTGCAGATTATTCAGAACGCGGCCACCCGCCTTCTCTTTCGGCTTCCTAGATATGCTTCTGTCTCTCCTTTGCTCCGCAAACTACATTGGCTTAAGGTCTACAAACTCATTAAATTCAAGGCCTTATTTTTTGTTTAAATATCTTTATTGGTATTTTACTTGTTTATCATGGCTGACAGTTTGAATCTATACAAGGAAAAAGAAGCTATTGGTTATGCTCTGCTGTGAATAATATAAATACAAATTTCAGGTGCCAAATAGTATTAGCAATCACAACAATTTAGATATAACACATTTATGATAGGCCTGATCGCTGACATGCAGATCATATTGGAGCATACGCAGGAGTACCTCTGTGTGCTATTGCCCATTATCGAGCTACATCATAGAACACCAAGTAATGTCATTGTTTTCTGCTGCATCTTCCTGAAGCGCATCATAATAATACAGTCTTAACAGGAGCTTACGTGCGTGCATCAGGTACATCCAGTGCGGAACCGGTTGGATCGCACCGGCAAGTCACTTATTATCAGAAAGACCTTAAATGATTGTGAAACACACATATCGGTCACTAGTGATTTCCAACAAAGCATATTTTTCCCCAAAATTACCGAAACATAACTGAAACTTAAAACATCTGAAGGAACCTCTGCCACACACTGACCTTAGTTAGCCCTAACCACACAGAACCGTACATTAATATGCATTATCAATGCACTACCACGCAGCCGTACACTTAGTCAATAGTAAACCCAATACTCAAAACAGTTCTGAGCCATCACTGACAAGTTGTGTCCGCATGTCTAGGGTTTGAGGTGGGGGGGCATATGAGGAGGCGTATGGGGGAGTTATCCGTGGCAGCGTAGATGAAAGAGTATGGATCTACGTCGTGGGCTCAGAGTCGTGCAGCTCCATATTGCTGAGTGGTGGGGGGCCAGGTAAGGCAGTCAGGGAATGGCCAACAGAGTGACAGTTGGTGCTGTCGGATTAGCAATTTGGAGGGCAACTAGCAACTCGTCCCAGTCTTGTGCAATAGGGAATTTGCGAAGCCCAGCTATCTCCTCTCTATGCAGTGCTGCGCTTTCCGTCTGAGCCCACACTGTGAGTGAACGCCTCCAGCTAACTACCTCCGGAGGGAGTGCATCCTTCCATTTTTTGGTTATGAGACGCTTTGCAGTGATGAGACCAAGGTCTCGAAATTTTGAAGTAACTATTTTCCATAACGCAATACGTGGTCTTCCCGTATTCCATATTAAATCCCGTGATAATCTCTCCAGTTCTCGGAATGTCTTAGGAGGAATGTACAGCGGTAGGTTAGAAAAGTAATAGAGTAGTTTGGGGAGCACGATCATTTTCAACAGGGTGATGCGACTCATCACATTCAGAGGAAGCGTCCTCCAAAAATGCGTCTGAGCGCGTATGGCTGAAATCGCTCTCGTCAAGTTGCCTTCCATTAGGTCGTCAGGTGAGCGATAGATGAATACACCAAGATATCTGAACGTGGTAGAGTACCACGTGAGGGGCATACCATGTAAAGAGACATCCACCTCTGTAGTGTGAGCGCTGAATGATTAAACCCCCGACTTAGCCCAGTTTACCCGGAGTCCCGACTTCCCCTCGAAGGATGTAAGTATATCAGCTATGGACGTCGGGATAGCAGTAATATCCCGGAGATACAGCAATAAATCATCAGCATACAGAGAAACGGCATGTAGCCCGTCTTCCAGTCGTATCCCCCATTCCTCCCCATCCCTCCGCAGTAACATGGCTAAAGGTTCCATAGCCAGGGAAAACAACAACGGGGATAGTGGGCATCGCTGATGTGTCCCGCGCCTCACTCTGATATTATCGGAAATTAACCTGCCTGTACGGACCCAGACAGTGGGGCGCTGATGCAGTAAGCGCACCATGTTTAAATAATAGTCTCCTAGTTCGTATTTACCCAATACAGCTGCCAGATACGGCCACTCCAACAAATCGAAGGCTTTCTCCAGAACGAGCACCAAGCAGCCCGAACAGGGCCAAGCTTGTGTGGCGTACTGCTGTATCCTAAAAAATCTACGTATATTAAGGGAGGTACAACGCGACGGGACAAATCCATTCGGATCAGGGTGAACCAGGGTTTTCACTAATGGTGAAATACGTCAGGCTAACAATGAGGCAAAATTTTTATAGTCCGTGTTAAGGAGCGCCAATGGGTGATAGGAGCCTAATAAGTTGGGATTTTTATCTGGCTTGAGGAGGGAGACCAGTAAAGCTTAATTCTGCGCAGTTGTGGTACCAAAATATGTGGAAATGCTTTATAGAAATCAGTCGGTAGACCATCTGGTCCAGGCGACCGCCCATTGGACAGAGAAAAGATGCTGTCACGAATCTCCTCTCACTTAATAGGAGCATTCAGATCATCTCTTTGTGTGTGCGTTGGGTGCGGCAAGTCAAATCCATCCAGATACGACTGTATCTCCAGGGTTGTAGCTCGCACGCACGATTTATATAAGTCACGGTAATGTATCACAAACGCATTATGGATATCGCGCTGCATGTATGCTATTGCCCCTGCCGTTGTTTTTACTGATGCTATGGGTGTAGCCGAGTCATTCTGACGGATGAGCCACAAGAGCAATTTACCTGCCTTGTCACCTATACGGTGTATTCTCGCCGAGTGCGCAGCATAGTTAAGACATCGCAGTCGCTCAAGCAACCTCGGATGTTCCTCCATGAGGGAGCTGTGCCGTTCCTGAGTGCCATCTATGTCTGCCTGTTCTGCGGCGGTTAGCCTGCGCTCCACAACGAGGAGGTTTCTCTCCAGCTGTGCGTGCATGCCTGCCTGTGTCCCCAAGCAGTGTCCCCTAACAACCCACTCCACCAACGACGACGCAGCCGTCCCCGCATTATCCTCAAAATACTGTTCCACTGTAGATGCCAATAAGTCTCGGAAAGGCGCGTCCAGGAGAGTGTCTGGTTGAAGGCACCAAATTGGTATCGGCGGCAACTCATCCTCCCATTGTAGCTCCATGATGTGCGGGTTATGATCAGAGTGTGTACGCCCCATATAGGTAGAATCTGTGACACACTGCAAAAGACCATCTGACACCATGAATCGAGCCAAGCGCACGTGTAACCTATGGGCATTAAATTCAAGGCCTTATGCTATATGTTTCGAGCTAGGCACGGCCTTTTTCATACTTAGGCCCAAAACTTTGGAGCTACCTTCCTATAACTCTTAGGAACTGCCACTCTCTGCTTACGTTCCACAAGAACCTAAAGACTTTACTCTTGTACTGCCCTGACTGAGCTTCGTGGCCTCTGCCTTCTGGCTTATGCACCTCTGCTCGTTGTCTGCTCTAGAACTGGGAGACCCTTTCGGGTAGCTGCACGCTCCACGAGTCTCTTTTAAATAATAATAATTTTAATAATTTCTCAAGCGCCACAAAGATGCTCTAAAAACCCACCTACCGCGATTATCACTCCTCCGGATAAGGAAGAGCGTAGGATGGACATTTTAGGGAAACGTTTCTCTTCTATGGCAGCAGTGACAATTAGGGCAGCAAATGCTTTAGCAATTATCGGCCGCTATGACCACCAAATGTGGTCAGACATGGCAGGTTTAATAGACCTTATTCCTGAAGATAAGAGACAAGAGGCACGAGAGATACTAGTGGAAGGTGAGCATGCAGCTTCAGAAACCTTTGACTGTGCCCTTGATGTAGCCAATACTGGTTTTAGACAACTGGCGGGAGCTGCTGTGCTCAGACGGCAAGGATGGCTGAAAGCAACCACCTTCAGGCCTGAGGTGCAGATGAAGGTTTTGGATATGGCTAGCAATGAAAGCACATCGATGGGGCGCTGTTGGCGATTAAAAATGACATGGACACCGCAAAGTCGTTGGGCACATTACAAAACAGAAAGGTGTCCTTCAGAGGTGCTAGGGGGCGAGGATTTGACCCTTACAAAGGAGGTTACCAGAGGGATCAGCAGTATCAGCCATTCCAGTCTCAATACCGACAATCCTACAATCCTCCACCTTACCTTCAGTCATCTGCAGCTGGTTTCTCTCACCAGGGTGGAAAGATTTCCAGCTATGTCCGCCAGTGGCGCAAAATAACAACCCCTCTCTGGGTGCTGGACCTTGTCACCAGCGATCACACTCTAGAATTCATTCAGTGCTTTCCGACTACTCCACCCAAGGGTGCCCCCCCCCACCCCCCACTCATCTTCACTTATTATACAAAGAGGCTTTGCCGATAAAGAAAGTATGTCGTAAAAGGGAAAAGGTTTTTATTCTCGTTTTTTCCTAATAAAAAAGAAATCAGGAGAATGTAGACAGATACTGAACCTGAGGAATCTCAACAAGTTTCTCAAGAAACAAGGGTTCAGAATGGTAACTCTTTCCGATATCTTAGGCTGCTTGAACGAAGGGGACTTCATGACCTCGCTCAACATGGAAGACGCATATTTTCATATCCCAATCCTTCCGAAGAATCTGAAATTCCTAAGATTCACGTTGGCTGATACCCACTACCAGTACAAAGTACTTCCGTTTGGTCTCAAATCGGTGCCAAGGATCTTTACCAAGTGCCTGGTGCCTGTAGCAGCAGCCCTGCGATCTCAAGGACTTCAAGTATTCCCATATCTCGATGACTGGCTGCTCAAAGCACCCACATCACAGAAGGTCAGTCAAGCTACAAGCACCTGCCTTCACATGTTTAAGACTTTGGGACTCACTGTAAACTAAGAGAAATCTTTGTTCCATCCATGTCAAGTCATATCCTTCCTGGGAGCGTCCATAGATACCATCCACTGCAAAGCTTTCCTATCTCACGAAAGACAGATACTTTTGCAAAGTCTTGCGATGAACATATCAAGAAAAAGGTCAGTTTCTGTGCGAATGTACAAGTCGCTCCTGGGGATGTGTTCTTCAGCAATAGATCTGGTGCCACTAGCCAGAGAAGCTACAAAAAGCAATGGTAGAAGGCTTCGGATGTAGTTCAGATCACAACACGAATGGTAGAGGTACTTCAATGGTGGTTTCATGCTCCAAATCTGGTAAAAAGTCATACTTTCCTCCAGACTATCCCAGACCTTATACTGACAACGGACAACTCCATGGAGGGCTGGGGAGGTCACCTGCAAGTTACAAATTCAGGGCAAATGGTCCTCTGCACAGAGACTTCAGCACATCAACAGGCCGGAGCTCAAAGCCATCTTCCTATCTCTTCAGACGTTCTTGCCGAGGATAGCGGGCTCCTCCATACTGGTTCGTACGAACAATATGACCAGCATGTATTATGTCAACAAACAAGGGGGAACCAAATCCATCAAGCGCAAGTGCTATGGAATTGGATGACGCAACATGGAATCTTAAGCAGAATGCAGGCCACATGTCACAAGTGGGAATTGGAGCAGTCCCAACTCGACAAAGTGTTACAAAGGTGAGTAAAACTAGTGTTAGACCTCTTTGCACCAAATGCCAGTATTGTGCCAGCAGGTTCCCTCTACCAGGGTCGAGGGGGAATGCCCTTTCAATGCAATGGTCCAGAATATATGATTATGCTCCCCCCCCAACCATCCCGTTAAATCCCAGGGTATTAACCAAGATGAAGACGGAAAGTTGTTGTCTTATCCTGATAGTGCCATGATGGCCCAGGCAGCACTGGTTCCCTGAGTACTCCTGCTGTCAGAGTGGAGGCCTGGATGCCTGCAGCCATCCCCATCTCTGCTGACAAGAGAATAGAGCCAAGTGAATCATCCAGACCCGCAGTCTCTTCATTTGCACGCATGGCTCCTGAGTTCCTAGAATTCAGGGACTTGGATATTTCGCAGGAGTGCAGAGAAGTTATTGCCAAATCTCGAGCGGATAGCACTAACAAGACATACCGCCTAATATGGAAGCGATTCTGTTCCTGTTGCCAGCGAAATAACCTTCACCCGCTTCTAGGGCCTCCTGTGAAGATTTTACCATATCTCCTCTCTTTGGCCAAAGCAGGTCTCACTTTCTCTTCAGTGACCTGTCTGTGGTTTCCCATTATAGGAAGTCTCCTCAAGTTCCTTCTCTTTGTGCCTCTAGTCTCATAAAACAATTCATGAGGGGCCTTTTCCATGCAATTCCCCTGGTGCATGCGCCTCCTCCGGAATGGAAGTTTAACTTAGTCCTTGCATAGTTAATGAGGCAGCTGTTTGAATCAATTCACAAAGCAGAGCTCAGGTTTCTCACCTGGAAGGTGGCCCTCCTACCGGCTCTCACTTCTGCAAGGCGGGTTGGCGAGATAGAAGCTTTTACAACCAAGGAACCTTTCACTGATAACTATGTGGCTCTGCGGACGAACCCGACTTTTATCCCTAAAGTCCCTATAAAGTTTCACCTCAATAAACCAGTGATACTTCAATCTTTCTTTCCAAACCCATCTAGTCCCGCAGAATGGGCTTTGCACACTTTGGATGTTAAGAGGTGTTTAAAATTCTACCTGCATAAAACAAAGGACATAAGAAATACGGATCAGCTGCTGGAACAGCAGTAACTAAGGCCACGGTTAGGTCTCTTCTACGATCTAATTCTGCCATGACAAAGCTAACAAACCTTTAGCAACAATAACTAAAGCACAGTCCACCATGGCAGTTTCTACGTCAGCAGCTCTGTTCGCTGGAGTAACATTGGAGAAAATTTGCCATGCTGCGACTTGGAAAAATGCCCCCTCTTTTACACGGCATTACTGTCTCCAATCTACACAACGTGAGGATGCAGCTGTGGGCCAGGCGATACTATGTCATCTCTTCCATTAAGGTCAGCCTCTTTGTGTGATAAAAGAGGAATCCTATATTTTACTTAAAATGTATAACTTTACTTTCTTTCTGTTGTCACTGTAGATTTTTTGTATAACTCTGGAAGTTGAACAGCGTCCTAATTGTCCTAGTATTTTATTCTACTGAAACACTTTATTGCATACATCTTGAGAATTATAGTATGTTAAGGCTGCATATCTTTTTGTAGGCATCTTTCTGACAGCTGTCCAGAATTTGAAGGGTATATGCACGATTACAAATGTTATTGTTATAGTTCAGTAACTTGGGGGGTTATGTTTTACATGTCTCCCTCCTTCCTCTAACGACAGTACAATTTAAGGTACTGCTTGCTGTTCTGATTCAGGCATGTGAATCTATGAAAGATACCCCAATACTGGATAAGAAAATAAGCTACTTACCTCTAACTGCGATTATCCAGTATTGGTATCTTTCATAGATTCACATGCAACCCACCCTCCTCCCCGTAGAGGTAGTTCTCTTAAATTTTTGGGATTCTTACTTCCCACTTGTGCTTAGAATGTCTGAGAGAACTTGCCTCTGCTAAGAGTGTTCTAGAGGGAGCTGGCATCTGAGTGGCTAGGTTCCAACATTTGGTCCTTTTTTAAAAAGGAAATAGATAGGCTACTATTAACTTGGCTTAAGGCCCTTATAGCCTATGAAGCTTTTAAAGCACTGCTTGAATATTTTACCGTGGGACTCCCATCTCGACGACGGAGCATGATTCAGGCATGTGCATCTATGAAAGATACCAATACTGGATAACCACATTTACAGGTGAGTAACTTATTTTTTTCTCCACCCTAGGCAGAGTGCCTGTTAACAGTCTGAGCCCTGATGGATCATAGGTTTGGCATTGTCTGTGCCACCCTTATTAAAGCCAAAGAGAGCTAGCAGAACAGAAAAGCCCAAGATAATCAAGCATGGATTTATTTGAGAACTACTAATTAGGAAAACAGTGCAAGCTCATCTCTCAATATTTGAGGCATACAAAGTAGTTATGTCAGATGACTGTTTTACTTGGCTCTAATGTTGATATTGATGAGGAATGATTATTAATGAAAGTGGTCTTTCCCTACATGGAGTAGTGTGATTTTGGTACAGCCCCTGTTAAGTGTCTTTGTCATGTGTTCTGTAGACTGAGAATGTTACTAAAAATTAAATTACAAAAAAAGAATTTCAAAGATACAGAGAATGCAGAATCATATGCCAGCCTCTGCATGCGCCTGAAGGAATGAGGCCATATCATACTAGATCTAAAAGACAACCTTTAACACCCAGTGGAGCAATGGGTCATGTTAAAAATACTCTGCACTGTCTACGAGGCTGTTGGAGGGAAAGGCCACAATACCTAAAAGAACTGATCGCCTCTACACACTTGTCTGCACCGTGAGATCAAGCTCAGTGAGGTTGATTACTGAGTCTGATTTCATCCTGAAGACACATGGGGCAGAGCCACCAGAGTTCTTGTTCCTTGCCTCTGGGATACCATGAGCCAAGAATTGAGAAATCATATCAACCAGCTTCATTTGAAAGGGATGAAAAAGATTTTCTTTGAAGGAAACTTTTTCCTCATACTAGGATCGCCCCAGCCCATCCTGTCTCCCTGGAATGATCGTCCCCCCGACAATTTGCCTGAAGAACCACAAACCTCCACCACCTGAAGGTCGGATGCAACAGACAACCGGAGAACAGACTAATGTCACCATCTCACCTGCCTGGAGGAATCACAGCAGGTCCTCGATCTGGTGCCTCTGAGTGCATGAAGGGTAACAAGTTAAAACAATTACATATATAATCTCATCCCTAGGTCTTTGCTAACACAAAACCAGTTGAAAGCCTCCAACAAAAGAATAATAAGCTAGCTTCTTGTTTATGTTCATTTAAAAAAATTGCTGACAAGTGACCTTTAGTGCGCAGACTTGTTTCATAATGCCAAATAAAATAGCAAAGGTGTCTTGTCTCTGTTATTTTTAATCACTATCACATACCATTACAGAATTACATTTACAGAGATCAGTGTACTGTTTCATACTCGCTCTTGAGCAAGCCAGCTGTGAAATATTGAAATGCAGTCCTGTTCTCCAGCATTGGATCTTTCATAGATTCACATGCCTGAATCCTTCTCCATCATCAGACTGGAAACCCTCTGTAATATTCCCTATCCACATAATTATTTATGATCCAATTTCCAGCCAATCTGAACCAACCTCACCCAGCTGTTCCCTTCACTGATTCCTCCAACTGTCAGATTTTCTACTGCATGTTAAGTGTGAGGAACCCTCTTTGCAGCTCTGTGGAGAGAACAGAAAGCAGAAGAATTGCAAATGATCACATTGTGGCTGAAACAGGTCGTAAATAGTCTTTGATTAAGGCCTGTAAATCATGTGGAAAGAAGATTTACGTGGAACATCCACATACGAAGTGCTTATACTGCTTACATCCTAAGCAAATGCCAGCAGATTGCAGTATTTGCAGAAATCTTTCTACAAATATTTTTTTCAAAGATCGGGAGAGGTGCTTGACTCTGCTGTTAAGAGCAGACTTCTGGACTGAAGAACTTCGGTGAAGTACACAAAAAGCACAAGGAAAAAAGTGGAGATCCTACAAAAGAAGAGGTACCATTAAAAAAATCTAGGGTAGCCTCAGGGTCAGATAATAAATCGTCAAGGAAAAAAGATGATTAGAGCATGTCGACAAGACTAAAGTTGCTGACGATGAGAAAGATTCAAAAGTCTCCAAGAGGTGAGAAAGATTTGTCTTTTGCTGAGAGTAAGACCATCACCGTCGACGGCATCATTGAGTTTGAAGGTGATATTACTGATGTAGGGGACAAGTTTGGTTCACCATCCTAGAAGGGATCGTCGACGAAAGTGTTACCGTTGACGAGCGAAAAATCATTGGCGAAAGAGACATCATCAACAGAGGAAGTACACTCAACACGAGAAATGCCGTAGACGAGGGAATTGCAGACGACAAGGGAATTGTCATCGACAAAGGAAGTGCCGTCGACGAGGGATTTGCCATTGATGAGTGGTAAGTTGGTAACCGAAAGGAAGCAAACATTAGTAAAACCCACAACATTGAGGGGGTTATTGAAGGGCATGAAAGACTGGGAAGTGGTACCCATTTTGGAATCTATGCTGGTGTCGCCAATATCCTTGCAACCACCACAACGTTGGTTGCAGAAATTTCTCCGGAGGAGCAACATAATTTGTTAAATTATCAAAAAGGCACTACGTAAGACCTGGATCATATGGGAGCTTTCTTTAGTGAAGGAGATAGTTCTGAGGAAGAAGTAAGAGAAACTCATCCAGGAGAGTTAAACTTCCAAAGCATTGATAATGAGGATGATGATGTGGAGTATATGAAGAGCTTATGATCCCCAAGTTAGTTTTACACAGGCTAAAAGAAAGGACAAGTGGATGCATCTTTCAGAAAGATTGGTTCAGGCACCAATGCAAATGCTGACATTATTACATGATAGGATTGCAGATATTTATAAGAGACTTCCTCCTCGAGCAGCACAGAAGGGGCAGGACTCAGAATTAACAAAGACTCCTCAGCCACCACATCTACAGTCCGTTCCAACACAAACCCTTTAAAGTCAGGGGAAGGAAACAGTACAAGAGGATGTGGATCCAGAGCAAGTTACTTTGTATGAAGGAGAGCAGATGATGGAGTAAGGTCTCCTTTTAGTGGCAATGATGATGACAATAATGATTATGATGATGATGATAGTACACACAGTCAATCAGGGTCTCCAACAGAAGATTCTATATGAAATCAATTTACAGTACAGAAGGATGCTAATCCATCACCAGTACATAAGTTCACCTCCAGATAATATTGGGAGGTTTCATTCTTTAATCGAGAAAGCTTAAGAACGCTTCAGTATGCCAATCTCTGTTTCCGAAAAATCTTGTTTTCTGTTTGATTTTAGGGAAAACACACAAGGAGCACGAGTTTGATTCCTGTCTTAGAACATCTGTGGGAGGAAGGTCTAGTGATGATGCAAAATCCAGCACCTGCATCAGTAAATTTATCAAGATGATATGGCAGGATGTATTTTGAACCAAGTGCGTATTGACTCATTAATATCACCAGAAGTACGACAAAGAATAAGGAATGCTTCATCCCCTCATACAGCACCAACCAAGAAACAAGGCAGAAAATGGGACTCTATAGGGAAGAGAGTAAATGTATTGGCAGCTGTTGCAATTAAGATTGCCAATTTTTCTTAAATTGAAGCAAGATGTGACAGACAATTGTGGAACGACATGGTGTCGTTTCTTGAAAAATTGCCAGAGGAGGATAAAGCAAAAGCGGTATTGCGAGATGGAGAACAAGCACCTTCTTCATTGATAGATGCAGCTATTGATGCCTCAACTTGCGCATTAAGGCAGGTTGGAAACAGCGGTGGCTGGCAACTTGGAAGAGGGGGGCAGGCAAATGGGTGGTGGGTGGGTGGGTGCATGCTTGTAAGGCTATTGGTGACTATATATAAAAAGTGAAATAGCCACTTACCTTGTGATCCAGCGCAAACAACAACTCGGTGAAAAGTGAGAGACCAACTATCCTCCCTGCGTCGCAGACCCGCCATCACACTAACTCATTCACTCATGCATTTATTGGTGGGGCCCATAACACCAACACTCATACGTTTCTCTTTCACAGGTCTGCACACTGGAGGGGTAATGATGCGCCGGACATGTGGGTGGGAGTACCTTATAACCTATAGGGTAAGAAAAGTTATCTTACATCATATACATTAACATTCACCACCTATAGATTCCTAATCCTAAATATCAAGAGCCTCCGCCCACTTGGTCGATAGGACCAAATAGTTGGATTGGTTGATGGTGATTTAGAACCAGCTAAAACACATTTAAGACTCAGAATCCTCTATTCTCTTTCCAAAGAACCACAGACTCATAATTCTGTTAATCAATATTTGTTTATCTAAATTATCATTAAATTAGCATTTGTCTCTTCAAATTTTAGAATTTCTAGATCAATTTATTTAAATCACAGAACACCATATTTACCTATTCTGGCTATCTGGGTTTTTCTCTAATTCATTGGCTCAGCATAACCGAATTTCGTCGTTAAGTTGTCCAAGGATCAGGCCAGATCTCAGAGTCCGAAAGTCCTTTGCTCAGCACGTTACAGTCCCAACGATCATCAAAGGACCAGAAATTGTGCCAGCATCTGTCATCGAAAAGGTCTCGAATAGCGTAGCGATCATCTCCCTCTCATCTTAACCCCTCTCATCTCAACCCCTCCCTATTCTACTACTCTTTTATAATACATTTCGAGATAACATGAAACATTTTTGGGCGGAGAGAGTCTGTGATTGGTCAGGGGAAAACGTCCGATTTGTTGAGTCCAGGTTCACATGGATTTTGCTGATATATTTCCGGTTGTGACCAAATCCCGATTTGTTGCAATATTTCGACTTCTAGTTTAATGAGACCATTGTTCATTTATACCACTTTCTATCATCTGGGGTCGTTGGCAGTCCACCAATAACCTATCCTTGACAGGAACGGCGTGTACAGAGGTCGTTAGGAAGTTCACGGTACCATCCGATTCTGCGCACTAGGCTTCGCACATCACGAGATGGAGGCCACTTCTGAATCCGTAATCTGCTGCCATCTTTTGTTAGGCCAAGATGTCAACTTAAGCGAAACAAACACAAAAGAATAATTAATACCAAGAAAAGATGCTGCTAATGTTATACCCTCACTAATCACTTTACGTATTAGTATTTTCCTAGCATATAGCAATTTTTAAAGCAGTATATTCACCTTTACGGTCCTCGACGAAGATGCAAACGTCACAAAGCAACATAAAGCATGCGATATGTAATTATCACATATACTACTGTTAATATGCGTACGTATTTTAATTATTTGAGTTATTTTGCCATGCAATAGCAAGTTCCCACGTGTAAATAATTTCTATCTATTTTAGAGGAGGTATAAAAAAATCTGCACTACCTGCTCCATCAATCCCCCCTTTGGTGATTTTTAACATCACCACACTACCCTAAAATTTTGGGAAAAATTTAGTAAAAGAAATGAATTCAGTACTCTCAATCGTTTGTTAGATTACATTACTGTTTCCCTTGTCTCTTCTTCTCTTGTTTTTCTATACATATTGTCTTTCCACTCTTCTAATTCTATTTCTTCAAATTCTCTTTCATTTCTTTCTTTCTCTTTATTTCTTACAGTTTCTCTTTTTATGTGTTTTTGTAATTTCCTTTTCTTCCTACATAAACATCCTAGTCTTAGAATTAATACTAAAATAATCACACATGTTCCTGGAATTAATATTTTACCAATAAAGGGTCTAGCTAGCTTAAGTAAGAAATTCTTAATAGTAGAACACTTTTTCCCAATCTTTTCCCAAATACCTTCAACCTCCAGTGGAACAATTTCCTCGTGCAAATCAGTTATATTCTTAATGTATGTTTTCAAATCTTGACTTTCGTCAGGAATGTAAGCACAATAATGTTGAACTTTCAGCATTCCACAGACTCCACCCTCTTTTGCCAAAATTATATCAAGGGCAAGTCGATTTTACATTACCATGGCATGCATGGCAACCATTTCAGTATTTACCAATAAAAATCCTCCAGCGGTGCTTGTTGACAAACGATCCACTACTGTGGATAGTTTTCTAATTTTGTGTGTATTCAGAGATATTCCCACTGCTGGTATCAATGCTCCAAAAATGTCTCCTACAATTTCTGACCAAGATTCTCTTTTATTACGTGTTAGTTGGCTACCTAACTCATGTGCACCATCTTTTCCTCTTCCCACGTGGAATATCTTTGGGAAAACCAGGATTAGATAACATGTGCCATACCAATGATCTGGTAATCGATAATATGCCTTATTCCCGCAGATAAAATATAGTCCAGGAAAAACTGGATCATTTCCTCCTTTAAATCCCCATCCACCCATGATTCTATAAGTATCATGGCAATCACTAGTGCCTACAAAATATTTATCATATGCAGTTTGATTCCTTCTAATACACAATTTCCCTTTCTGAGGCCAATCTAAAGCCATTGTTGGACTAGCTTCTCCTTTCAAATGTTTTTCTCTTTCAACATCCCAAACTGTCTTTTCTTCTTTTCCCTCGGGTACTTTCCTTTGCATTTTCAATCTCCTTTCTTCGACCATATCCAAGAAAGCCTTCTCCTCCTTCTTTAAACTTGCAAGTTAGATTATTTCTGAATATTGATTCTAATGTTAATTCTTTAGTTTCTAAGAAAAATTCACCTAACACTTTTGCAGGTTTTACTTTATTCAACTTGTTAATTACAGGTACTTGTGAAAATACATTATCTACATCTGAAAAATAATATTCTAATTTCCCTATTTTGTAAAACAAACTTGCTATTACACTACATGTTATTCCATATGTTACTGGGAGGTGATGATAAGTCACTCCCTCAGATACAGACGCTGGCAATTGCATACAGACGTAGCAATCCCTTACGTCCATCGTCTTCACATATTCATATAGTAATTTTGAAAATACATTGTTAGAAAAATCAGTTATAGACCTATCTTTATGTAAATAATTTCTATCTATTTTAGTCGGATATATCTTCTGAATCTTTTCCACATTAATTTTATTCTCACTATGTCCTTCTATTGTTTCTAGTGTACCCTTAAATGAAACCATTAGAGCTAACGCACTCCACAGAAGCATTAGTAATCCTGTACAGCAACAACACATTTTGAACCATCTTCTAAGAAACACACATTTAGATTTTCTATTTTCTGTGTTTGCCATTTCGAAAAATACTTGGTTCTTTCAGTTTTATATCTTTTCCGGTAATTTATTGCTTCTCCATTTTGAACACCATTATCTTTTCAATTTGGCATTTGATCGTCTTTCACTTTTCTTTCGTAGTCTTGTAGGATTTCCTGAACATCCGTCTCTTCTCCGATGTCGGACAAGATAACTATCAGGATTTCCGATTCTTCGTCTTCCTCTACCACTCCTGGTACAGTCACCTCTGGATCCCCTTGGCTATCTGCCTCTTCTTTTATTTCAGGCAATGCCACATATGACCATTCTGGCGACTTATACTTCCGGTTAGGTTTACTCGTTCTTTTATTTTCTTCTACCGTTGTTTCACATCTTTCAGTTTCTCTTGGCTAGATACTTCATTTACCTGTTCAGCCCTAGATGAATTCACTCGTGTCAATCTGTATCTTAACCTTTTTATCGTGTTGGGCCAAATTTCATCTCTTGCTGGCCTTTTCAACTTACTTCCCTTTTCATTTCTCCCAGTTCTCCATGCTCTCTTTCTCAGGACTCGACCTTCTGGTACTTCTTCATCACTGTCCTCTGATTCAGTTCCAACTTGACTTTTACTTTCAACTGTTCTTCTTTCCACCACTTCTGTTTTATTCCCTACTTCTGTCCATTCTTCCACACAACCTTCCTGCTGACTAACTGTCCTTTCCTCTAACTGGATATGTCCATTCCCTACAACTCCTCGGGGGTCTTCTGCAAAAACCTTTCCCTCACTCTCTGTATCTGGTACCTCACCATCTAATTTTATTACTTCAGGTGGAATTTCTCTTGAACTTTCATTCGGGACTGTCTTTTACAGTCTCTTCACTGTTTTTACTCCCTCTTTTTTGTACTTGAACAGATTCAGTGTCTGATTCTGAGCTGGTGTCAGAAATCTGTAACTTTCTTTTTAAAGGAAGATTTTCTGGTGCAATAGCTGGGCTTTGTTCTGGTTCCCCCCTTTCAGGAGTTTTTCTTGTTCTTATTTCTTCAGTATCGGATTCAGAGCTCGTTTCTGATTCTTCAAAGTTTTCTCCCTCCTTATTATGCACGGGGTTAGGAATTCGCAAGGTGTGACTAGCATGAATCCAGTTCTTTATTCCTGCACATTTTACTGCTGTTGTCGTGGTCAAGATCACCTGACGTGGTTTTCCCCGTGGGACCAAACAGTTTCGTCTTCTGTGCACTTTTATTCTCACCCAGTCCCCTGGGCTCAAATCATGAGCTGGCTTCTTTTCAAGAGTGGTGGCATCCGATTCAACCTGATGGAACACAGAATGAACAGAATCAGCCAACCCCTTGCAATAATCCAACACCAAGTCATTAGATATAGGCAATAGCTTGTTGACTGGTATGAAAACATCTCGCATTGCTCTTCCCATGACAATTTCATAGGGACTCAGACCTGTATACCTATCTGGAATTGATCTAATAGTCATGAGTACCAGAGGCAAGACATCAGGCCATTTCAAACCTGTGGCTAAATACATCTTTCCCAGTCTGTTTTTAATGGTGCCATTTACTTGTTCCACCACACCAGATGCCTCTGGTCGATAGGCACAATGTAGTTTTTGTTGTACATTCAATGCTTCACAAATCAACTTCATAATTTCATTATGAAAATGTTTTCCTCTATCTGACTCAATTGTGACTGGAAAACCAAACCTAGGAATGAACTCTCTTAGTAATAACTTGGCTACGGTAATTCCATCACTTCTCCTCGTTGGAACAGACAAACCTTCACCAAAACATACCTCAACCTGTTACAGGGGGGCATTTCAAAGAAGTCAATCTGCAATCTGCATTCTGGTGAAAGGCCCTCCTTCTCGACCAATTGTTCCAAGACTTACCACTATTTTTCTTCCAGGATTGAACTGCTGACATATAAGACATCTCTGACAAAGACTTTCAGCTACAAGTCTAAATGTTGCATTGTACCATGTCTGTTTAAATAGTCTGATCATTGCACCTCTTCCTACATGTGCTTGCCCATGATACATCCGTGCCATGACAGACACCATGCTATCATGCATAACTGGTCTTCCATCCCGATAAACCCACGCATGATCTGTATCCCATGGTGCACATCCTGCTTTTACCCACTGTCTCATTTCCTCATCTCCTGCTTCTTCCTGCAACTGCCTCACTTCCTCCCATGTATTCACAGTGTTAGTAAACAACAAAGGGCATGAATTAATTTCCCTTTCTCTTCCCCTGTTAGAATTCTGGTTTCGTGCGCAATGTTGAGCCATATCGTTTGCGAATTGGTTACCAGCCGACACATAATCATTAGACCTTGTTTGGGCTGCACACTTCACAACAGCTAATTGCTTAGGCAGCTGTATCGCCTGAAGCAATTTTTCAACCACTTCAGCATTCCTTTTAGGAGTTCCACTTGATGTCAAAAATCTTCTTTGTGACCAGATCTGACCAAAATCATGCACTACACCGAAGCCATATTGACTATCGGTATCACAGTCATTCTCACATTCTTTCCCAACTTACATGCTCTTGTTAAGGCAAATAGTTCAGCAACTTGGGCTGATTTTACTCCTTTCAGACACGATACTTCCAAAACAGCTGCTACTGTGCATACTCCATATGCTGCACTCAGAATTCCCTCATCTGTTCTCAAGCATGATCCGTCCACAAACATCACATAGTCACTTTCGGTCAAAGGTACATCTTTTATATCAGGTAGGGGTTTCGTACAGAAGTCAAGCACTTCCAAACAGTTATGATCCACATCATCTTTGACTTCCACATTCTCAGCATCAGGCAGTAACGTTGAAGGATTCACATTCATACATCTCACTAGGCTCACATTTGTTGCACCTAGGATAACTTTCTCATATTTAGTCAGACGACTGTGCGTCATGAACTGGGTGCGGCTCCTTGTTAAAAGGATTGCCACATCATGAGGTACAAACACTCTCACAGGATATCCCATCACAATTCCTTCACTTTGTTCCAAACTCTTGCAAGTGGCTGCAACGGCTTTCAGACATCCTGGCAATGCTACAGCTACAGGATCTAATATAGCTGAGAAATATGCAATTGGTCTCCTTAGTTTTCCATGTTTCTGTATAAATACAGAAAGTGCACATCCATTTCTTTCGCTGCAATAGAGTTCAAATTCCTTTTCATAATCGGGCATACCAAGTGCTGGTGTTTCACATAAACCGTCTCTCAATTGTTTAAAAGCCATCAATTCTTCTTTATTTAATTCAATGGGATCTTTTACATCACTTCTGGTTAAGCGTATCAAAGGTTTTGCAATCAGGGAAAAGTTACTTATCCACTGACGACAGTATCCAACCATTCCAAGAAACATTCTCACTTCTCTTTGTGTCATTGGGGCTCTCATTCCTTTTATTATCTTGATTCTATCTGCAGTTACTTTTCTCAGTCCTTTTTCAATTTTATGGCCTAAATAGTGTACTTCTTTCTGACAGAATTGTAATTTCGATGGGGATACTTTAAGTCCTCCATCTGATAAATGGTTCAGCAGCGCAATGGTATCCACTACACAAGCTTCTCGAGTTCTTGACGCTACAAGCAAATCATCTATATATTGTACTAGAACTGAACTTTCAGGCATTTTTAAATCTTCTAGAGACTTTTTCAATGTCTGATTGAATATTGAGGGACTCTCTGTGTACCCCTGTGGGATTCGGCACCATGCCAAGATACGTTCGACAAATCGGAAAGCAAAAATTTGTTGACTGTCATGATTCAATGGGATAGAAAAGAAAGCATGGCACAAGTCAATCACTGTGTACCATTCTACATCATGAGGAATCTGATACAAAATCACGGATGGATTTGGTACAATGGGACAACATGATACCACAATTTTGTTTATTTTCCTCAGATCTTGTACTATTCTAAATGTCTCATTAGGCTTTTTCAGGCCCATAATTGGTGAATTACATGGACTGCTCATTATTTCTCTCAGAATACCTTGTTTAATCATTCTGTCTATTATGGGAGTAACTCCTGCAATTATCTCGGGTGTCAATTTGTACTGTGGAATATTTGGGTAACTTACTCCTTCTTTTAGAGCAACTTTTACAGGATCTACATTTTTTATTAATCCCACATCTTCTCCTGTGAAATCCCATACCTCCGTCTTTACTGTCTTTTTTTTCAACTCTTGAGGCAGCTCTTCAGGGTTAAATACAGCAAATGCCTCGGTAATCTCAGGTTCCATATTAGCCATGGTCATTTTATACAGTACATCTTCATCTGGAGTTTCAAATGCTATACCATCTGGAGTACAAAATATAGTGCAATTCATCTTGCACCGTAAATCTCTCCCTAACAAATTTACAGGGCTTGAATCGCACACGACAAAGCGGTGCATTTCAGAACATTTCGCTATGTTAACTTTTACTGGATCAGTGAGATACGTTTTTATCTGTCTGTTGGATACTCCAACTACTTGGATTGTTTTGTCTGCGAGAGGAAGATTTTTAACATCAGCTGACCTGACAGTTGAGCGAGTAGCACCAGTATCTACTAGGAAAGTAATGTTTTCGTCATTTACCTTTCCATCCACAAATGGGCCTGTCTGGTCTACTTCTAGAATTGCGCCAAGTACGCACTCCTCTTCCTCCCCTCGGCACCATCAATAACCTTCTTCTGACTCACTCTCTTCGCGTTGTAGCCAATACTGCGAAACAGCACTAGCACACGGCAGCTTAGTTACCTGTTCTTCATTGTAGAATCCTGTCTCATTACTGTATTTCTGATGATTTACGCTCTGTGGAAAAGGCGGTTTTGGCGCCTGATTCTGTTGGGGAACAACCTGCTGCTGTTGCCGTTGACAACTCACCTCTTTCTGCACCTGCGGATTCAATGATGCATTATCACCATTAGCATTCGGGGGAAATTTACACTCGGATTTCCAATGTCCCATTCTTCCGCAATTATGACATGGACATTTCTTTTTGGCTTCATCTATATTAAATTGTCCTTTCCCTTTTCCATTATTAAATTTTTGTTTCATACCTGTACCAGTCGCTTGTTCAAATAATTGAGCTTCCTGTTTTTCTGCTACCTTTACCTGAGCCCACATGGCTTTTTCTTTTAATTTACGCTGCTTTGCCTCAATTTCATCACTAAAATATTTAGCATGTCTTAGTACTTCATCTATCTTTTTATTTTGCCAATCCACTGTATGCTGTTTAATCATTTCCCTTACTTCAGGTCGCAATCCATACACAAATCGATATACAAAATGACTCAAATCCTTTTCACTCAAGTTTTCATCACCACTATACTGTTTAAAGGCAAGAATCAACCTTTCATAGTACGCATGTACCGACTCTTTTGCTTCTTGATGTGTTCTGTCAATTTTTCAGTTTCTTTAGGAGGTACTTTATTTTTCAGAAAAGGAATTACTTGTTCATATTTTCTCATTACTTCTGGATCTGGGGCACCTGTTTTTGGATCTCTAGGGTATTCTTGTGTAGGCCAGCTGATCATTACCTTGCACTCTGTCCATAAATCTGCAGGTACTATTACATCGAAAAGACTATTCAAATCAATCCATATGACGTTTGATAATTTCACAAATCTGTCTACCTGCCTGTACCACTCAACTGGCTTTTCGCGCAGTCGGGGAAAATCATTGGTAAATGACAATATATCTTGTCTAGTCCAGGGGACATGTACATAGCCTCCACATGGAATCTCTCTCATGGGACATTCAGTCACTACCTTTTCCTTTTCTCTTACTGGGTAAGCTGCAACAGTCTTACCCATTGCATCATCTCGTTTTCGAAACCATCTACTCTTCCATTTGTCTACATCACCCCATTTTCGCAGTAATATGATTAAATCTTTAATCTGAATCATTCGTCCTGTCATGTTTAGGTTTTCAATGTCTTTTTCAGAAAAAAACTACTCTAAATGGTTTTTGTAATGACTTTACCTTTTCAAAATCAATACCCATTTCATTTGCAACTTCTTCCAATCTTTCATGTAAATTTCTAGCTCTCCATGTTATGCTTTTGCATAGAAACATTAATTCTTCATCCTGATAACTCTTTAATTTTTCTGTAGGAATAGTCCCTACTGTTAATTCCTCTAATGCTATTTTTAATTTGGACACATCTAAAGGTTTAGGCTCAGCATCTTTTTGTTGTAAACTTCTCAGCCATTCACTTAATTCATCAGAAGTAGGACCTACAGGAATCATTTCATTTCGTGTCTGTTCCAATTCTTTTGGTGATCCTGGTACTGACTCTGTCGTCATTATTGCTCTATTTACTAAACTCTGATTTACTGTCAAATTTTTGGGAGTACTTTGTTAAGAAATTCCTACCGTTTGTTCCCACAAATTTTCTGTTGTATCTCGTCGCTGTATTTTATTTTCTCTGTTTCCATTATAAGGAATCGTCAGACAATGCTCACTATCCTTCTGTTTATCAAAAATCGGCATTACAGGTCCTATTGTTACTGGAACAGTTACTGCTTCCATATTTTTAGTTAATTCTTTAATCTTTCCAGTCAATTCTAAAGTGGTTCTAGCCAATTCAGCTGAATTTTCATTAGCCATTTTACTAACTTTAGTATTTTCTGTTTCTCTAAAAGGATTATTTCTTCCTGCCTCATGAGGTACTGTTTCAAATGTTATATTCAGTGGTGATTTCTTTTACTGGGGCACTCGGTGTCAATGTGGAATTTGGTTGATATGGGGGTGGATTTTTATAAAACATGTCCTCAAGCACATCATCCTCCATCTCATGCACACCATACTTATGCTCTTCTGATCCTGTATTATTTCTCTTTTCCGTACATTTTCTACTAGTTGTCTCCTCTAGGAAACAGCCCATCAGTCATATTTTCACTTCATTATCTCTTCATTCTATCATCATGATTTTCCTGTCCATACGATCTACCAAACATATATCTATACCTTCCGCCACTTCGTTGTCGTTCTCTGTCATACATCTCATTCTGTCAATGCTTCAAACTGTGTAGGTCTAGGTCTCGGTTCTAATTTCATCATTCTTTTCTCAGATTTCTCAAAACCGCTGAATTAAATGAACCATGTTCCGGAAACGCCAAAACTCCATCATCTTTTGTATACTTCGCCCAATTGTCTAACCAAATACATGTATGATAACCATATTTCATAATCATAAAAGATGCAGGTGATTTCGCTGGAGGGAGCAACTGTCCCTCTCTAGTCACAATCGGTTTGTCCTTTTTAAATATATACTTGATTGTACCGAACCAGGACTTTTTCTCCTTTTCTGGTGGATCATAATACATAATTTTCTCTTTTCTATATCGCTAGTTCTCTTCTACGACTATTTGGTTTGTTCTATCCAATCGTAGCGCAACTCACACTAACGCACCAATTCTGAACGTCTATGTCACTTTTGCAATTCTCCAATCCCAGCACGACTCTCACTAACGCACCAATCCGGAGCATCTACGTCACCCTGTAATTCTCCACTCCTAGCGCGACTCTCACTAACGCACCAATCTGGAGCATCTACGTCTCTTACTGACTGACCAATCTCAGCACGGTCTTTCTGAGCTTTTCTCGCTGCTGCTGCTCCTTCTGACCCCTCCTTTACACAATTTATCGGTAAACTTTTTACATTCACTTTTTACAAAATTCTGTTAGTAACGACATAAAAACGCCACCATTGTCTGTTTCGCTAACAAAGAATAGTCCTGACTTTTCTCACAAGAATTCCGTCTTTCCCGAGAACAACGCTTATCTCTGCCCTACTACGGAATCGTTACTTCCGTTGATAAAGTAACACTTCCCTCTACTTCACCCTTCTAGCAAGCATTAGCTAACCGTTTTTCCAGAAATAAAACACCTGTTGGAGACCCAATGCTCCTGAGAATTAAAACCAGAGTTTCACAATTAACCTGAATGCTATTTCATTTACACACATTCATACGGAAAATGTAGTTCATTCACTCAGAATCCTGTATTTCCCGAGAGCAGTGCTTACCTCTGCCCTACTACAGAATTATTTCATTCGTTAATAAAGTGGCACTTCCCTCTACTTTATCCTTCTAGCAAGCTTAGGGAACACCTATTACCTTTCCAGTGATAAGCGTAATCAGAGCTCCTTTTGGACTCCTGGTACTTAAGACCAAAATTTCACAGATGACCTTCGCTACCATACATTTCTCTCATACAGAAAATGTCTCTAATGGCAACACACGACGATGTTACCGAATCGAACCCAGAAAATGCGTCATGCAACTTCAATCGTCACATGTTTTCCCAGTGTACCTACAGGGTAACAACAATCCCGTCTTTCCCGAGAGTAGCGTTTACCTCTGCTCTACTGCGGAATCGTTACAAACTTCCGACTTCCTACATCCCAGAAGTCGTCAAACAACATGGAACGCAACGCGACTCAACATAGAGTGTTAATACATAAACCAATACTTATCCACAATCAATAAGCAATTTACAAGCAATAATCACCAAACCAATGCAATAAAACCATCATCTTGCTACCAGAAAAACTGATCCAGCGCAAACAACAACTCGGTGAAAAGTGAGAGCACAACTATCCTCCCTGCGTCGCAGACCCGCCGTCACACTAACTCATTCACTCACGCATTCATTGGTGGGGCCCATAACACCAACACTCATATGTTTCTCTTTCACAGGTCTGTACACAGGAGGGGGAATGATGTTCCGGACATGTGGTTGGGAGTACCTTATAACCTATAGGGTAAGAAAAGTTATCTTACATCATATACATTAACATTCGCCACCTATAGATTCCTAATCCTAAACATCAAGACACTCCGCCCACTTGGTCGATAGGACCAAATAGTTGGATTGGTTGATGGTGATTTAGAACCAGCTAAAACACATTTAAGACTCAGAATCCTCCATTCTCTTTCCAAAGAACCACAAACTCATAATTCTGTTAATCAATATTTGTTTATCTAAATTATCATTAAATTAGCATTTGTCTCTTCAAATTTTAGAATATCTAGATCAATTTATTTAAATCACAGAAAACCATATTTACCTATTCTGGCTATCTGTGTTGTTCTCTAATTCATTGGCTCAGCATAACCAAATTTTGTCGTTGAATTGTCCAAGGATCAGGCCAGATCTCAGAGTCCGAAAATCCTTTGCTCAGCACGTTACAGTCCCAACGATCATCAAAGAACCAGAAATCGTGCCAGCATCTGTCATCGAAAAGGTCTCGAATAGCGTAGCGATCATCCCCCTCTGATCTTAACCCTTCTCATCTCAACCCCACCCTATTCTACTACTATAAAAAATTTCGGGATAACATGAAACATTTTTGGGCGTAGAGAGTCTGTGATTGGTCAGGGGAAAACGTCCGATTTGTAGAGTCCAGGTTCACATGGATTTTGCTGATATATTTCCGGTTGTGACCAAATCCTGATTTCTTGCAATATTTCGACTTCTAGTTTAATGAGACCATTGTTCATTTATACCACTTTCTATCATCTGGGGTCATTGGCAGTCCACCAATAACCTATCCTTGACAGGAACGGCGTGTACCGAGGTCGTTAGGAAGTTCACGGTACCATCCGATTCTGCGCACTAGGCTTCGCGCATCACGAGATGGAGGCCACTTCTGAATCCGTACTCTGCCGCCATCTTTTGTTAGGCCAAGATGTCACCTTAAGCGAAACAAACTCAAAAGAATAATTAATACGAAGAAAAGATGCTGCTAATATTATACCCTCACTAATCCCTTTACGTATTAGTATTTTCCTAGCATATAGCAACATTTAAAGCAGTATATTCACCTTTACGGTTCTCCACGAAGGTGCAAACATCACAAAGCAACATAAAGCATGCGATATCTAATTATCAGATATACTACTGTTAATATGCGTACGTATTTTAATTATTTGAGTTATTTTGCCATGCAATAGCAAGTTCCCACGTGTAATTCGTGTATGCAGGTTGGTTATTTTTAATATATCACAGCACACAATTAGTATTAAAATGAGTAGGTTATTCAATTAATACTTTCATGCAAAATAGAGGAGGTATACAAAATGTTGCACTACCTGCTCCATCACTTGCTTGTTGCATGACGTCATGCATCCTCCTCGCTCCGGTCCGTCTTCTGCTTCTGTCTCCTCCAATCTCTGCAGGCTCCAGCCAATTCCCCTAACCAATACTGGTGCTGCTCTCATGCTGGTAACCAGCCTGAGAGAAGCAACAGGACGGAGAGAGTGGCCTCTCTCAGCGCTCTCAAGAGCACTAAAGGCCTGTGCTTTCTCTAGCCCAGCTGCCTAAGACAGCAAGGTTATCGCCACTCCTGCTCGTCAGAAACCAACATAACCTTCAGCTGTCCCGCATGCCCTTTCTTGCTTAACACCATTAACAGCCACACGACCTCAGGAGATGCCCCGACCCGACAAAGCCATTTCAAACAGGAATATATACACGCGTCACTGATAAATTTGCGTTTACTTCCTAAACACAGATATGAAGTAGCAGACTTCATAATCAATTAAAGACTAGATATCCTCTTCATATCTGAAACATGGGGAGATCCTTCATCCGGCCCAGATTTCTGTACCGCCTCCCCAGACGGTTTTTGCGTACTACGACAGGACAGAAATA
The DNA here is from genome assembly GCF_964204655.1 of Triturus cristatus. NCBI lineage: Eukaryota > Metazoa > Chordata > Amphibia > Caudata > Salamandridae > Triturus > Triturus cristatus. The sequence continues at coordinate 823,993,859 of NC_140584.1, read as the reverse complement.
ATAAATCAGGAGGTGGTCTGGCGATTATATACCGAGACAGATACTCGGTAAGAATTGAGACTCTCCCAAGTATGACCTGTGAAGCATTAACCTTCTCCATAAACATTAAAAACTCCTATACTTTCAGAGGAATCCTCTTATACCGCCCCCCCAGGCTCACGATCAGGATTTCTAACCTCTCTAGACAGCCTGTTGAATCCCGTAGCAGGGGAAAAGGACTTCACCATTCTAGGTGATTTTAATTACCATTTGGAAAATCTTGACGATAAAGACACATCTACCCTACTCACTGAGCTAGAGGCGATTTCCCTTTGACAATTGATCACCGGTCCTACACACAGAGCCGGTCACACGTTAGACGGGCTCTTCACTAGTAACACCAACTTATCCATTATTAAAACATTACCCCTGACCTGGACTGATAACCGCGCAATGTTATTTAACATCCAGGCAAAAAAAAACTCCCCTTCATCTATTCCTAGCAGGCCTAAACAGTTTAGAGCCTGGAGCCAAATAAATCAGCAGCTCCTTAACGCTCAACTGTCAGCATCCAACTACGAGCCCACAGCCAATCCTACACTAGCCTCCTCTAAATACTCCAACTGGCTAAACAATGCATTTAAAGTACTGGTACCCCTCCAAAATCTGTCCAAAAACAGAACCTCTCCTTCAGCACCTTAGTTCTCCGAAATCCTTAGACTAGAAAGACAACGCTGAAGGAACCTCGAGAGACACTGGCGCAGAGATTATAACATCTCTGATAAAACATGCTATAAAGAGGCAATCCACCAATACAAACAGCTCCTAATCACCGAGAAAAGTAAATACTACACCAATCAAATAGAAGGAGCCCAAGACTCCAATAAGAGTCTCTTTCAAGTAGTTCTTAAACTATCAGGATCTACAGTAAATCCCCAGCCCGCTCCCACCCAAGACCTATGCAATGCCTTGGCCAGTGCATTTCAAGATAAAGTCAGCAAAATATACGACAATTTCCCCACGCAAGCAAAAGACGACCACCTAATCTTTCCTGGAAATAACAATAACTCCCCTTCTTTTTCGCACTTTCATCAAGTCTCAACTAAATTAATAAAAGATCACATCCAAACAATAAAATCGGGCTCCCCAACAGACCCTTGCCCACCCACGGTATTAAAACTCATTCCTGACCTACTAGCACCTAACCTTACAGACATCTGTAACGCCATGTTTAACACAGGTATCTATCCCACAGCCTGGAAAAGGGCAACCATCAAACCTCTGCTGAAGAAGCAGCATCTAGACCCACTAGACACCAAAAACTACCAACCTATTACAAACCTCCCTTTCCCAGCTAAAATGTTTGAAAAAGTAATGAATACGCAACTGGCCGACTACATTGAAGAAAACAATCTTTTGAATGAGACACAATTTGGCTTTAGAAGTGGCCATGGGACGGAAATTGCCCTTATTAAGGCAGCAGATGAAATCAGATCCACTCGGGATCATGGTGGACCAGCAATTCTGATATTGCTGGATTTATCAGCGGCCTTTGACACGGTCGACCATGCCACTCTGATCGACCGTGTCTCAAACTTAGGTGTTAAATCTAAAGCAAAGGAACTTTTGGCCTCCTTCCTATCCAATCTCTCTCAGCTGGTGAGTCTCGGCAAATTTAACTCTCCTCCATTTACCCTCCCTTGCGGAGTGCCACAAGGATCATCCTTGAGTCCGACACTATTTAATATCTATGTGTCGGACCTGGCCAAGGTAATTAAAACCCATGGGATCAGGCTGACAACCTACGCCGATGACACACAGCTGGTGCTTACAATTAACAACGACTGAGAAGCAATCGCAGCCAATTTCCAAACTGGCATGCTTGCCATCAGTTCCTGGATGGCTGAGAACTGCCTAAAGCTGAACTCCGACAAAACGGAGGTAGTGATATTTGGCAAACTACATCCAGCTTGGTCCCCTACCTGGTGGCCGACCATTTTGGGACCTCCACCTATTCCTGTACCCAAGGCTAGAAACCTAGGGGTTATATTTGATGACAAGCTATCCTTCTCAGCCCATACAAACACCATTGTCTCATCATCTTTTTATATTCTCAGAATGATTAAAAAACTACTTCCGTTCCTTCCCTAAATGCAGGAAAAACACTGGTTAGCATGCTAGTATTTTCAAAAATTGACTATTGTAATGGCCTGTTTATGAATGCCCAAAAAAAGATCATCAAGAGATTGCAGATGGTGCAGAGCGCCACCGCCAGACTGATAACAGGCACCCCTAAGTAAAACTCATTCTCCCCGGTGGTTCGGAATCTGCACTGGCTACCAATAACAAGCCGCATCAAGTTTAAGGCCCTCTGTATTGCCTTTAAGGCCATTCACAACACAGGACCAGACTTTTTGAAAAAAGCCTTTCGTGCCCATGTGCCTCATCAAACCCTACGCTCTTCAACTGCCAACTTGCTAAAGGTTCCCCGCATATATAAGGCATCCTGGGGTGACAAGATTTTCACCATTGCCACTACCAGGTTATGGAACTCTCTTCCCCAACACCTAAAAACATTCCCAACACTATCTACTTTCAGGAAACTCATAAAAACGTGGCTTTTCAATCAATGAGCATTTCAATAACACCTACTCCACGCAGTCCGTAGCGCCGAGACACCCACGGGTATTTGCACGCTCTATAAATTGCTTAAATAAATAAATAAATAAATAAAGAGAGGCTCAAAATGCGCATGTTCTACTATAGTCAGCCAAAGAGACTTTCATGCTTTAAACCTAAGTGCACAGCCAGCCCACCACTCCTCCCTGCTGCAGCAATGAAAAATAAAATAGTAATAAATAAACTTTATTAATTTTATTTTTCATCTCTGGTGCTGTTCTGGGGGGCATTTTTGCTCCTATGCTCTAATGGAGGAGCCGCTCCTGGATGGAAATGTGACTGTCATGCGGAGGTATGGCTGGTTGAAGAGCACATCGTTTAGACCAGAAGTCCAGGCACGAATGATGGACCTGCCATTTGATGGCAATAATGTTTTCGAAAAGAAGGTGGATAAGGCTCTTCAGGCAATAAATGCAGAACCAGAGACGGCACATTCGCTCGGTATGCTGCAGAATAGTCAGCCATACAGTGGATTTAAGAGATAATTTTATTGCCAAGGTCAGGGGCAGCAAGGGTTGTGTTTTTTGACCCTACAGGCAATATGGAGCATATGGCCAATACAGTTCATACAGACAGCAGGCGAGGCAGCAAAGACAGCAGAGAGGAAAAGGTTACTAGCAGGAGCAAGTAAGAATCCGAAAAGTGAGTTAACCGTCAAAATTTGAGGGCTAAGGAGGACGATTATGACTTCCAAGTGCCTCCAACATTCAGCTGCCAGTAAGAGGTCAGTTTCATATGAGAAGTTGGGAACAGATGACATCAGACACATGAGTACATGGTACATGGTCATATTCTGAGGAACTACCATCAGCCGCGCCAATAAAGGAGAGACACAAACATTTGAGAGAATTAAAGGCAGAGATAGCAAAATTACTTAAGAAAAGAGCTATCGAAATGGTGCTGTTGGAGGAAGTATAGAAGGGCATCTACTCGAGATTCTTTTTAATTTTGAAAAAATCTGGAGAATGGCATCCAATATTGAATTTAAGGCCATTGAACACATTTATAAAGAAGCAGAGTTTCCGCATGGACACATTACAGGAAGTTCTTCTGTTGAAAGGGAGATCTATTGACTTCAAAAGACTTGGAGGATGCATATCTCAATATACCCTCATAAGAAACACTGAAAATATTTCTGTTTTATGGTGGTAAGTCAGTCATATCAGTTCAAAACCCTACCTTTCAGTCTGAGGTCAGCTCCTCAAGTCTTCATCAAATGCATAGCTACAATAGCAGTGTTTATAAGGAGAAAGGGGGGTATGGTGTATCCATATGTGGATGACTGGCTTGTAAAAGCAAGCACGTTGCGAAAGGCCAAAGAAATGACCAGGTTTACGAAGGAAATCCTCTTGAAGTTAGGCCTTGCAATAAATATTAGGAAATCGAACATGGACCCGAGCAGTGATTTGGTGTTTTTTGGGAGTGAGTTTAAAAACATCAAAAGGGATAGAGTTTCCATCACATGAAAGAGGCATGAAGCTAATGAGGCAAATGACAATTTTGACAGGAAAAGAAAAGGTAACAGTAAGAATGCTCAAGGCAGTTCTAGGGACTATGTCCTCATGCATTCAGTTAATTCCTCATTGCTGCCTTCAGATGACGATTATTCAGGACGAGCTGAGCAGGCAATGGCAGCAGAAAAGGATGGGATGATATGGTCGAAGTAAATTGGAGTATGACTAATGCTTTTCGCTGGTGAATGTGGAACGTGAATATTTTCAAGGGTCAAATACTACAGTCGGAAAAGTCATAGATGTATCTGACTACGGATGCTTCCATAATAGGATGGGAAGTGCATCTATACAACATGAGTGTACATGGTGTGGGGTCAAAAGAGGTAGAAAGGTTACACATAAATGTATTGGAGCTTAGGGCAGTAGGGCTAGCACTAAGAGCCTTTCGATATTTAGTAAAGAACTGTCAAGTAATAATAAAGACAGACAATACAACCACAATGTATTATATTCAGAAGCAAGGAGCAAGGATAAACAGGGAAGAGCAGAAGATATGGAGATAGGTGATTGCCAACAATGTCACGTTGATGGCGGAGCACATTCCAGGAGTGGACAACTAAGAGGCAGATCAGTTGAGCAGACGTTATGTGAATACACGAGTAGGGATGTGACTCACGGCAAATAGACATGATATTTCAAAGGTTGGATATGTTTGCAATGGATCAGAGTTTGCGAACAGATGGTTTTGCCCAGGAACACAAGGCAATGCATTTTCAATAAATTGGACAGAGAAGTTTGTTTATAAGTTCCCACCAATACTGTTAATTGCAAGAGTTAAAATCAAGATGAGTAGAGTTGCACGTTGATTTTAGATGCGCCTGCATGGCTACATCAACATTGGTATGCATACCTATTCGAATTGTGTGTAGGAAAGCCAGTGAAGTTCAAGCCAGATGTTCATTTACTTCCAAGGAACAATGGCAAGTGCTTCACCACAACCCATAGTCGTTTCATCTAATGGCATGGCTCATCAGGACTTAGAATATGGACATTTGTGCATTTTTTAACTTCTTTTTTTGACATTACAGTTTGCACATTATACAGTTTGCAATTCTCATGATCCGCCCATTGGGTTATTAAGGGAAGACATGGCTTGGCAGTTCGGGCTGGACTGTTCCCATGAGGCACAGGGTCAGACTGATTTGCATATAGCCATGTCTGAACTGGGGTGGCGGAGTGAGCTAAAGAAAGATGTTCAACACTCCGTCCATCATCCCCTTTGGTTTTGCCTCACTGGAAGACAGGCGCCTATCTTAATATTTGCCGGGTAAAGCCATTTCCCTGACCTGCAAAAAAATTATTAATAACCTACCCGACCCGCTCCTTAGTCTCTGAGTACGTTGGCAGGTGGACGCGGTAACCTAGAGGAAGAGGAATTGGAGGGAGGCACTTGCATCACTTCGCGAAGTGGCAATAGTATCAAGATTGCGACTTGTTCAATTAAAAATACTCCATAGAACATATATTACATGCACCACACTGGTTAAAATAGGCAGGCTCGAAGGCAGGGTGCAGAAGACTATGCTGAAGTATTGGCACCTTCTTCCATTCTCTTTGGGAGTGTCCAGCTATTACATTATTCTGGGAAGCAATAATTGCATGCATGAAGGACGTAAGTGGTGAAGCTATCCAATTGTCCCCTGCATTGTTCTTGTATTGTGAATGTATGGGAGGCTGCCGACCTGAATCGAGCTGAACAACTCTGGACTACTATGGGACTAATGATAGCGAAATGCAATATATCTCGGAAGTGGGGTGTGGCGGAAGCACCAACCCTAGTTGAATGGAAGCGGGACAGAGACTGGTGTATGATTGCTGAAGTGGAAGTTTATAAGAATATAGGCTGTCCCTGGAAATGGGACCGGGTCTGGGGAAAGTGGAACACTTTCAGAGGTGATATATGCAAGTCTCCTCATATCCGGAGATCTCTCACTGGTAGAGGAAGCAGGGGGGTAGAGGTCCCAGATGAAGATATATGAAGTGGTTCTACATGTTAATGTAAAAAAATGTCATGGGAGACATATTTGATGGCTGTTCTCACGTGGGCTGATCGAAACATTGCTGCTAAATTGTTTCCTTTTGTATGTTCAATAAAAAGATTTTTTTTAAATAAAAAACAATTATGTCTATTTCATTCACATGCGGCCCACCTACCTCCCCTTCTATAAGGGTTCCAAAAATATGGGAAATCTAAAAATATGAGAAAGGAGCTTGTGGTTCCAAAAATCTGACAGTTGGAGTCATCGGTGAAGCAAACAGCTTGGTGAAGGTGGTTCTGATTGGCTAGAGTTTGGATGATAAATAATCATGTGGTAAAGTTTCAATGAGTATCAATGTTAATATAATATATGTATATATGTGTACTGCTGTTTGTAATGTTAAAAGGGGTTCCCAGTCTAACAAAGATGTATTCAAGCATGAAAGATACCAATGCTGGAGAAAAGGAGTTTCAGGTAAGTAACTTATTTCCTTTTTGAAGCATTGATTATAATACATTCTTATTATCCCTGCCCCAGTCTTATAAAACATGGAAGTGGGCTTGTGTATTTTATTTTAGCTTATTGGAGAATTTATATAGCTCTTGATAGCCCTGATGAGGCCCGCAAAGCTCTGTGGTAATCTCTTGGTTTCTGGGGGGGTGCTTTTTAAATGCATGGTTCAAAGAGTGTTTGGTGGTTGTCTGGCCTATTTGGGATGTGTAGGTCTTGCTGCTTTGATGGTAGGTGATGTGCTCCACTGATGGTGTGGAGATCTTGTAGTTCTGAGTAAGCATAAGGGGGTGGTAAAAGGTGGGAGCATAGGTGTTGTCACTCTCCTTAGCAGTGATCGCTATCAAGGAATTGTGTGATTGCAGTTAGTTTTTAATGGTCTTCGAAACTCCAGGTGGTTGTCAGTTATTCTTGCAACCTTAGAGTTCCAGCGAGTGAAAGAGAACTTCCGTCAGTACAATAATATTTAAAAGGATATATTGTGGCAAATGGGGCCGACCGAAAATGCAGCGGTCTGACTTGTCAGTCGGTCCAGCATTTGTGCTGAAGAAAGAATGGTCTCGTGCTATGGATGTGTGATGCTCATTCCTTTAAGGGTGATGCACCTTTACAACCAATGTAAAGACTGGAGGGTTGGTGAGACAGTTACAACTGGAGGAGAGACACCTCTGTGCCCCATCCCCTTTTAGAGCTCTAATGGATGCAGTGTGTGCTCTCTTTCAGGACGCCATCAAGAACAATTCCTACTTTGAGCCAGAAAGAAAAGTACATTATGGAAATGTGGACGAAGCTTTTAAGGCCTGCGATCATATTCTGGAAGGTACTGCCAACATGTGCCTGTATTGGGTAACACATGATGTAGGATGGTTGAGCGCCATTTGCAGTGCTCTGCATGTAGCCTGCATGTGCCATTTCACAAAAGTGATGTAATGGTACAAATAACAGGGCAAACCTCTTCTCACCGTTTGCACTGCATATGTGATGGGAAACTGAGCGATGGGTAGTTGCATTAAGACAGACATGAATGATATGCACTGATTGTACACCATTTGTTTCTGTTTTTACATTTAATGATAAGCTTAATATAAAGTGGAGAAAAGTGTTTTATCCCCATGTAAGATGTAGCTACATTTGAATACAAAAATGTGCTAGTTCCACTTTATAATTTCAGTAGCCAAAATAATGCACAATCGATTTGTTCTATTTTTAAATAGCCATTCATGGACTAGGTACTCTATTTAAAACCAATATTTGACATCCATATGGTTTTACAATTACTTGCCTCCATGTTTGCCCTCGTGCAAAAATCTTTCCATAATATGAACTGGAGAAAAATATGTTTGACCTTTTACATATTAGACAAGCAGTACAAGCACTGGCAATGCAAATATGCCTGACTTATAACTGAAAATGCCTCTTCAGTCCCTGAGGAGTTTAGGCATGCAAAAAGTCATGCATGCACTCTGTGACTCATCCTTGCACTCAAACATTGTTTCATCCACCAACTGACTCATTCTTGCTTTCACCCAATTAACCATCCTCAAACAACATACAAACTTAACAAGCGTATGGAAGATAAAAGAATGAAAAAAGAAAAAAAGAAAACATACCACCACCTAAACGTGCGAGGCATAAACTTGCATTGTAAAAATAAAATTAAACATAACAGCAAGTGGCCATCTTGCAATGGTGTTGTACATAGTGTATTGTTGTTGTAAAGTTCCAACAGAGCAAAGTTTAGAAGCCAAAAGTTGACCATCTTGGAGCAGTAAAAACAATGAAACACTAAGAGCAATACCATTCCAAGATGCTTGCTCAGTAAACTTTGCACTGGGCGGCCATCTTTGAATGCTAGGTGCATAGTATATCAGTGTTGCACTGCTCCAAAGTGGCCAACATAATGCTTCGATACATGATGTCCATCTTTTAATAGTAAAACAATGATATAGGATGTACAATACTATACCAGTACCTACTTCCCATTTTAGAACTAGTGAGGTAAATTGAGCAGCAAACGTAAAGCCTAGTAGCACTTTTTAGAGAGCTGCAGGATGGTCTTAAAAAAAAGAGAGAAGATGGAAAGAAGTGAAAGGAGACCTACAAAAAGAAAAAATGGCAAACCAGGGAACTGGCCACCAGCCCAGATACTGAGTCACACTAATGTTCAGGTGCATGTGCAAACGGGATCAGGCAAAATGCGATTACTTACAGGGCAAGAGACTCAGTGGCAGAAATGGGCTGACCCAGTACTCCAAGCAGTATACTGTCATGGGGAGAAGCAAAATGTGAATGATGTTATAAAGACAGAAGATGGCTGATGAAAGACCCTCTATATATGATTATGCAGGTAGACTTTTTTATGTTATTTTATATTACAAGGACCCAGACACTACACTGTTTTAGGTCAATTTTAGAGGGTCTAGGAAGGGTTATCAGTGCCAATCAACCCGCAGGGTTTCTCAACCAACACCAAAATTCCTGCATGCTGCAGTAATGTGGGAGATTCCATGTAATAAAATGCCTGTCTATAGGCGTTAACACACTATCGCACTATTCCACCATGAAGAAATTTTTGGTCAGAACATATGATTTTTATAATAATCAAGTATGGTCTACTGCCTTTGTTATAATCTTTCATAATAAACAGTTCGGACCTATGTCATCTGACATAACCTTTCCTGATGAACCAATTAAGCCTACTCACTTTATAAAGAAGGCACCATACCAACCCAGCTCAGACCAGTCTCTTGGGTCCTAAGAAATGCCTTAAGGAAATCACCAGGTCCTCCAACTCAACAAACTGGTAGGCTTCCGGGTAACATTGCTTCTGGACCCGACATGGCAGCTAAATGGGGATGGCTGTCAGGCGCTTTGAACTCAACCAGACTTCTACGATGACAATGCACTCACACAATTGACTCCACAGATCAGGTGCTAAATGTATGCTCCTGGAACATCAAAGGCCTGGCTAACAAATTGGAAGACCCTGAAATCCTTCAGTATCTCTGCTCATTCTATGTAGAACTTTTACAAGAGAGCTGTTCACAGAAGTTGCTCCACTTGGAGGGATATACAAATCACTTAATCCCTGCAACTATGGAACACAAGTATGGGTGCAGCAAGGGCAGTCTTGCCATTTACATATCTGCCACCAGTGCAATCAAATGTTGGGAACAGGACAGTAATGATGCAGGACTGCAGGTAGTAGGAATGAAACTCAAAACTTCCAACGCCAGACCAAGAAAATTGCCTTGATAAATGTGGACATCCATCCAAATGGAAGAACAAGGACTGAACTCTCTAACAAGCTGATTGATATCACATTAGGCCTAAGGTCTAAGAGGCGCAGTAATGACCTTGTCAGATCAGGCGATTTCAATAGGTGGCTAATTAGTACACTACCTGCTAATGACATCACAGAGATGCAAGATAGCCACTGGTCAATTCCCCCTCAAGATACTCCTGGGTGGCACAAAGATTACAAGAGAGGACGGACCTTACAAGGCATTATGGAACACTTCGGTCTCAGAGGTTTAAACGGACGCATACCCCCAGAAAAACTGGCAGGCCTTTCATACCTAACGTCCTTTGGGGCATTTATAATCAACTACACCTTTGTGAGCCTCCCCCTACTGAGCACTATTTTGTCCTTTGGTTTTGGGAAGAAATTGGAAAGCGATCATCAACCACAAGAGATAGCCCCTGACATAAGCCTAGTCGACTATGCATGAAGTTAAACAATTAACAGCATCTACACTCAATTTGGGGGAAGATCCTCTGACTGGCTGTAAAAGGTCCACCACAAATTGTTCTAGCCAGCATGCCAAGCCTCTCCAGGTCAAGAAAAAGATTCAAGCACACCACACAGCCCTCCTTCTTGGGCGGAGAAATAACTATTCTATAAGAAGGACCAAAAGGAGGGTAAATTATTTGTGGAGAGTGCTCAAAAGGTTGCCAAGGGACCTTACAATACTGCACAACTTATGGGAGGCTAGAAAAATGTTAAAAAGGGAGAAAAAGAATAATCTGATAGAGACTTCTAGCTGCAGATTCCTTACCTTTGAATCTCCCAGACGTCAGGCTGGATCCGGAAAGATAAGGAATCTGCAGCTAGTCTCTCCTAGATAATGCGTTACCGAAGGTAAGTAACTTGTTCGTCAAAGGGAGCGATGGAACTCCTTCTGGGTAAAACTGCTGCATGATATTAAGACAAACAACTCCGCAAACATTTGGCGGACTGTAAACTGAGTTGGCAGACATCTTCAAAATGTGGCTTCTTCCAACATCTCAGAGTCAACCTGGTATCAATTGCTGCTTGAACATTTCAACCTGGCGGCATAGTCAGACCAATCTAGTGCTCAGACAGATGATCCGGAGACGTAAAAAACCCAGCCAAAGCACCCCATGGGAAACACCGTCCAGAAAGAGTGGAATTCCATCTGCCATCTTCAAGGATGAAGCAAACACAAGGAGATTATGGACGGAGCACTGAAACTTTTCAGACACTCACTCCCAGTCACAGATCTGGGTTGAATCCCTCATCGTTCTTTAGCTCACTTCACTACCCCAGTTCAGACCCAGCCATATGCAAATCAGTCTTGACCCTGTGCCTCATGGGAACAGTCCAGACCTTACTGCCAAGCCAGGTCTTCCCTGGACCGGAAACAAGCATCCTGGGACCGGTTTCGGGGTAACGCCCCTCATTAGCCAGCCTTGCTTGAATCGAGTGGCAAAGTGAGCAAGGAACCCACGTCTGGGCATACCCTGCCAATTTAGGGCGAACAAAGCAAACACAAGGAGATGATGGACGGAGCACTGAAACCTTTTAGACACTCACCCCCAGTCATAGATCTGGGTTGAATCCATTATCATTCTTTAGCTCACTTCGCAACCCCACTTCAGACCCAGCTATATGCAAATCAGTCTTGAGCCTGTCCTCATGGGAACAGTCCAGACCTTACTGCCAAGCCAGGTCTTCCCTGGACCGGAAACAAGCATCCTGGGACCGGTTTCGGGGTAACTCCGCTCATCAGCCAGGCTAGTTTGAATCCAGTGGCAAAGTGCGCAAGGGACCCACGTCTGGGCATACCCTGCCAACTTAGGGCAAACAAAGCAAACACAAGGAGATGATGGACGGAGTACTGAAACTTTTCAGACACTCACCCCCAGTCACAGATCTGGGTTTAATCCATTATCATTCTTTAGCTCACTTCGCCACCCCACTTCAGACCCAGCCATATGCAAATCAGTCTTGACCCTGTCCTCATGGGAACAGTCCAGACCTTACTGCCAAGCCAGGTCTTCCCTGGACCGGAAATGAGCATCCTGGGACCGGTTTCGGGGTAACACCCCTCATCAGCCAGGATAGCTTAAATCCAGTGGCAAAGTGAGCATGGGGCCCACATCTGGGCATACCCTGCCAACTTAGGGCGAACAAAGCAAACACAAGGAAAAAGAAACCACTGGGCCTGTCCATTTTCTGGCACCATCACCAGCATGACTACTAAATTCTGCCTGTGCTTTCTCACAAGGCAACCATCTGGCATACAGTCAGAAAATGATAAATATACACACCATTATATTTAGCAAAAAAATATTCAGCCCCTCCTCAAAGGGAAAACAAGGATGACCAAAGTGTAAACCTTCAACCCAATGGATCTGTCAGAGGGGACAACCAGAGGGGGTAATCAGCACCAAAACTCTTGTCTACTACACTAATCTGTGAGCATTCATGTTACACAATATTTGTCCACGGGCTTTAACACAGTTTAATAATGATCTACCATTTAAGACAGATTAGACTTATGACCTCTGATATAATTCTTTCCAGTGAACCAATCAGGTTTATTGGCTTTATCACTGACTTTTCATCATAACCACCTTAGGCCTACTGTATTCAGTATAAGCCTTTCCACAAGGCAATTATTGGTATACAGTCATATGATTACAAATATGTACACAATTAGATTTGGCAAAACAATATACAACCCTTCCTAAAATGGGACAACAAGCATTTTGAATTGCAAGAGAGTTTGTCCCGTGGTTAACCTGTCTACAAGATTTTTTTCAGTGTAATCACAATCCACGGCCTATTGGCTACAACATATGCTTTTCTCAATAAATAAGTAGGACCCACTGTCTTTGTTGTACCTTTTCAGGTCAAGCCTATGACCTTGATCGGTGGCATGTTACCATGACCAATTCAGTCCTGCTATATTGACCATAAGCTTTCACATAAGCCAAAAAGTGCAGTACAAGAATTTCTTTTTCAGCAAAAGCACACAACATTTGCCCAATTAAAATCTGTGCTCATAGGTATCAAGACCTTAAAATGGTGCACAATTATTAAGTTTTTTTTTTTTTTGCACCAATGCAAAGTTCAGGTAATACAGGCCCAGGTCTTGCAGCTAGAAAGCTGACTGGTGCGACTCAGAATTTTGTTGTGAGAGCGAAAAAATGTATTTGAGCAGAAAGAGCAGCTAATAAGTAAGTGCCAGTGGCAGTTCATTTTGTGATGTGTGCAATATGACTATACATGGGTAAGCTATATTTTTTATGTATGTGCCCCCTTCGGGCCAACGTCCTTTCAATGGTTACTGATGGTCGTTTCTTGTGTTTTTTCCTGGTATAGGACAGCTCTACGTTGGAGGTCAGGAGCATTTCTACATGGAAACTAACACTGCCCTGGTTGTCCCAAAAGAGGATAAAGAAATGGATATTTATCTCTCCACACAAAGTGTTGCACTTGCCCAGGTGAACTGGCTACCATCCTACTATTGTGGGACAAGAATTCCTAGACCCACACAGTTTAACTCCTAATCCAATGCCGCACCTAGTTTGTTTTAATATCGGAGAGGCGTCAAATAATTAATTGGAAAACCGCTTGGCCAAGACAGGCTTGTGATTACGTTGGGATGTACAATCAAATTAATTTACCCTTTTACTAATGGGGATTTTGGGCCAGTTGTACTAAGTTATTGGGCCGTATCAAGTGGCAACCGTCAGCCTTTCGAAATTAAAATGATTAGTTGGAGAGATGCAAAGCACGGTATAGCTTGCAATAGATCCCTAAAAAAAGCATGTGCCCCCTTTGTGAACAGAGGTTTGACTCCTTGCAAATGATGTGCAAGGAAATTAAGCTTGTAGCATATATGACGGTACATCGCATGCCATCACAACGCATGCCATTATTACATGGTTATAACAATGCAAGTGCTGTTACAATGCGTTTCCATTACGACGCACACTTGGTAAAAGTGGTTAAGGTAAGTAATGGTATATATATATCAAAAAACATACACACACACACAATATATATATATATATATATATATATATATATATATATTATTTTGTGTGTGTGTGCATGTTTTTTTAATACCTCTTAAAACCCAAAAAGTATCATTAGTACCCCAATAACCAAACCCCCTAAAATCCTAAAATTAACTTACCACCCCAATACCCATACCCACTAAACCCTAAAATGACCCTTTACACCCCAAAACCCATACCCACCCTGAACCCTAAAATTACCCTTGGCACCCTAATACCCATTCCCGCATGAACCCTAATATTACACCTACACCCCAAAACCCAAACACACCCTGTACTTACCTTACACTTACATGTAAAACACATATGCCTTTACTATTCATGCCTTTGCAACGAAACTCGTTGTAAAGGCATGCGTGGTAAAGGCATATGCGTTGTAATGCCATGCGTTGTGATGGCATGCGTTCTATTGGCATGCGTTGTAATAGTTTCATTGTAATGGCTGTTTTCCAAGCCGGTAGGCTAGCACAGTGGGCATTATCTAGACCACATTTAAATCCCTGCATGGTCTACTCATGCTCTCATTAAAAGACTGCCAAAACTCATACTATTGACATGTGTTAAAAATAGAGACTGGTATTTAAGTATCAAGCATCAATTACGTTTATGGTGTGTGCTACCTGAAGGGTGTTTTAAGGAGAAAAATGTCCCAGTCCACTATGGCAAATGCTTTCTTTAGTTTTGATTAGCTATTCAAGGCCTAAAACAGTTGTACATAATCTAGATCATCTTTTCCTGATATAATTCTTTTAAAGCATTCAGATTTAAATGAGGTAACAGACTCAGGACTATCGCCATCTCCTTTAAGATACAGAGAACAGCACCAGAGCATTTCATCAGGACTACCCCCTGCTCCTCTCTCCGCCAACATTCTGCCAGATGGGATCAAAAGCCTTCTGAGGATCAGTTCTCACTACAGAGTCCAACAAGGGTTCCGCAATAACTTTCCTCCATTAAGGCAAGGACTCTACAGGTGCCAAGAGGACAGTTCTCCTCCAAAACGGTCATTCTGTAAAGTGGCTATAAGGTGAAATGCCAGGGCTATATATGTCTTTTACACAAATAACGATGAATGAATTAAAGCTCTTTCAGGCCTCACTCAGCTTATTTGCATTGAATAGAACTGCAGAAATACATATTGTGTAAATCTCATTTGTCCTTCTGTTCATTGAATAACTTTGTTAGGGTGGGACAGATCTGATTGGACTGAATAGTTAGGCCGGTTTCAGGTTGCATGTCAGAAATGGTGGTAAGGGTACACTCTTGAACTAGCTTTCCACATGAATGCTGGATGGCCATCACTGCAAGGCTTCCCAAACCAATTAATATATCATAGCAGTGATCATCCCCTAAAGGTATGCAAATGGTGCAGGCCTGACTGGCCTAACTATTTTAACTATTACTCAAGATTCTTCTGACTGACTCTACAGTGCCTGCCACCCTTCCAGAGACTCCAACCTGACAGGGCATCTCCATATGTTCCAACAGGCCAATGGGCTTCTGAACAGCAGCAAAAATCTTAAGGGCCAGATGTACGACCATTCCATTGTGCAAGTAGCAAATTGCGACGTTTTGCGACTCTCAATTTGCGACTTGCAAAATGGAATGTACAACAGTGTCTGAGACACTGTTTGCGAATCTCAAATGAGTCGCAAGGGACCTGTCTCATTAATATTCATGAGGCAGGTCGCAATTTACAATCCATTGATGGATGGTGGCCTGCTGGGGACAGCAGACCCCCATGTCTGTGTTTGATTTTTCAATAAAACAACTTTCTCAAATGCAGCCCGTTTTTCTTAAAGGAAAATGAGATGTGTTTAAAAACAAAAAATGAATTTTTTTGGCACCAATTCACAAAGGGGAAAGTGTCCTCTAGGGACCCCTTCCAGATTGCGAGTGGCTTACCACCTACTTGAAGTAGGTCACCGACTCGCAAAATAGCATTTGCACTAACCACCACCCTTTTTTGCGGTTGCAAACAGTCTGATTTCCCATTGGCGACCGCAAAAAGCGGTCTTACATCTGGCCTTAAGTGTCTAAAGTCATATAAACTGCAAACTTCTAACCCATGCCTTTTTATAAACAGTCTTTATCTTTTGCAGCAAATGGTGTGCAAAGCTTTGGGTGTCCCTTCTAACCGAGTGTCCGTCCATACTAAAAGGATTGGCGGGGGATTCGGAGGGAAGCTAACAAAGGCAACTCCACTTGCCTGCGCTACCGCCGTCGCAGCTAACAAGTAAGTGTTCAGTTTGCACACTACCAAATTTAGGAATTACAGTCATATTTGCACTCCAGAGATGCATGTGGCATTCAGCTTGAAATTCCTACTGAGCTACTACAATAATGAACAGGAATTACGTATTACAGCTCTCAGAAAATGAAGCTATATCATTTACCTCCAATAAGATCCCTTAACCAGTGTAAATATTAAAACACTAAATAGAGAAAAAACTTCCTTATGTGGAATTTATCATTATGACTCGGTTGTCCAAAAGGTCCGACCTATATCTTCAAATACCCGTGCATTGTACACAAGACACAACCATATACTTAAGTATTGCATTGTTCTCAAGGCACAACTGTATCTTTAAATACCTGTGTATTACCCACAGGATACTACCACAGCCGCAAAAACCTGAACATTGTTCACAAGCACCAGCTGTATCCGCAAATGCCTGTGTATTGCCTCATACCTCACGGGAAGAACCCAGAGAATCCATCTCCCACAGTTCATCTCGGAACCCTAGAAGATCGTCAGCGGCATCCCCCAAGGATCGTCCCTCAGCCCCACCCTCTTCAACACATACATGACACCCCAGGCCGACACCATCAGATTGCATGGACTCGACATCATCTCCTAGCTGATGACACCCAGCTCATCCTCTCTCTGTCGGAAGACCCCCTCTACCACCAGAGCCAACTTCCACAGATGTATGATGAATGTCTCCGACTGGATGAAGGACAACTGTCTAAAGCTCAACACGGAGAAGACAGTAGTCCTTATCTTGGGAACAACACCTCGCCATGGAACGTCACATCGTGGCCTGAGCCCATCCCCCATCCGGACAGACCACGCCCACAACCTCGGCATCATCTTGGACAGCAAGCTATCTATGAAGAAACTGGTAAACGCAGTCTCATCTGCATGCTTCCACAACCTACTCATGCTCTGCAAGATCTTTAGGTAGCTCCCAGTTAATACCAGAAGGACCATCACACAGGCCCTCGTCACCAGCAGGCTGGACTATGGGAACACACTCTACATAGGAATAACTGCAAGCCTCCTGAAGACAATACAAAACTCAGTAGCAAGACTCTTCTTCGACTTCCCCAGACGGACTCATATCACACCACACCCACTCACAATACACCTTACCTCAAGAAGCTACACTGGCTCCCAATACAGAAGAGATGTCAGTTCAAGATGTTGACCTATGCATACAAAGCCCATCTCAATGAAGGACCAGCATACATCAACAAACGCATTACCTTCCACCAACCAACCAGATACCTACGATACACCTCCTTCTTCCTCGTAGACACCCCACAGATCCGTCAAGGCAACAGCGGAGGAAGCTCCCCAGGACCGACCCATTGCTCAAGCAATTCAGGAAATGACTCTGGCTGTTCAGATGAACAGAACAATACTGAGCAGTTAGGAATTCCAGAACCTCGACACACTCATGGGTGATTTGCCGTGATTTACAAATTCTTGATTGATTGTATTATCCACTCGGCACTACTGTATCATCAGATACCTTTGTATTGTCCACAATGCACTACAATATCGCACTTACCTGTTGATTGTGTCCATTAGATGTGGCTATTCCTTTAAATAGCTATGTCTTGCTCACAAGGCGCTAATGTATGTCAAATAATGGTATTATGATTACATAGTATTACTGTGTACTCAAGTACAAGTGTATTGTCCAGAGGGCTCTACTTTATCGCCATATACCTTTGTTCTGTCCACAGGACAGTACTCAAAATAACCTGTATTATCTATGAGACACGGATATACCTACACAAAACTACTGTTCTGTCAAATATTGATCAATTGCACACAAAAAATTATTGAAACTTCAAATACCTGTCCATGGCCTTTTCTTCAAAAGCCTACTATTTTGTCAAGAAGACATAGTATTCTCCTTCATATGTATATTTAAATATATGTTAATTGATCACAAAGCACTACTACAATCTCATATACATGTCTGGTGACCAAAAGCACAACTATGCATTCAAACATGTTGACTAAAAAAACATCACTATTTCTTCAAGCTTGAGTGCCCACAAACCATGATTGTACCCATAAATCCATGTTTATTAACCAGAAAAGACTACCGTAACCTCCACAATACACCTTGGCCACAGAGTACTACAGTACTCTCCAATATACGCTTTGACCACAAAGTACAACAGTACCCTCAAATACAAGTATTGACCACAAAGTACTATTAATCCCCTCTAATACAGTTCTTGACCACAAAGTACCATAGTACCCTCTAATACAAGTCTTGACCACAAAGTACTACAGTGCCTTCTAGTATACGACTTGACCATAATGCAGTGTGGTACTCGCTAATGCAAGTTTTGACCACAAGCTACGACAGTAACCTCTGATACAATTATTTTCTACTAAGTACTACAATACGTTCTAATACAAGTCTTGACCACAAAGTACTGCTTTAACCTCTTATACACGTATCAACCACAAATTAGTACTGTTCTTACTAATATATGCCTTGACCACAAAGTAATACAGTACCCTCTAATGCATGTCTTGACCGCAAAGTACTATGGTGCCCTCTTATATGTCTTGACCACAAACTACTACAGTATCCCCTAATACAAGTCTTGTTCACTATGTACTGCAGTACCCTCAAAAATTTCTTGACCACAAAGTACGACAGTACCCTTTAATGCAAGTCCTGTCCACTGGATACTATAATACCTTCTTACCTTCTAACACAAATCTTGACCACAAAGTACTGCTGTGCCCTCTAATACAAGTATCAAGCACAAAGTACTACTGCTCTTTTCAATACAATGTGTTACAGAACCCTCTACTACAAGTATAGATCACAAGGTTCTACCGTACCTTCTAATACAAGTCTTGACCACAAAGTACTACAGTACCCATTAACACAAGTCATGATCACAAGGTACTACTGTATCCTCTAATTCAATTCTTGACCACAAAGTAGTACTGTGCCCTCTAACGTTTTTCTTCTTTAAATGTAGTTTATTGCCTAGAAGGTACTGTCTTGCATGTTGTCCTACCCTCTGGTCCTACAGCATTCCTAGAATCTGCAGATAATGAATTATGTATGATTAATATACTTGCTATCTCTCTAGATTGATACCATGCAAACAGTGTGTATGCAAATTACTTTGAGCGATCTACAGTACTGTGCATAAATTAAGAGTGAAATAACACATTTACTAGTTTACTGTTCTCGAAAGCACAATTGAATACATATATATTATGCTTCCTTTTAGGATCAGCCTCCCCGTGCGCTGTGTTTTAGAACGTGACGTTGATATGCTAATGACAGCTGGCCGACACCCGTTTCTTGGAAAGTATAAGGTAGGTAAAACAATGAACAGTGTAAAATAAAGGGATGAACAAGAACTTGCACAAGTAGAATTAAAAGACAGGAAATGTTAAAAGCATACAGTGGAATCAATACTAGTCACCTCTTGGTATTCAGCAACCCTGACATTCAGCAGTGCCAGCAGCAGACTTCTATGAAAACATTAAACTCCTCCTTCTCTGTATACTAAAATATACAGAAAAATAATGGATGGAATTCTTGAACTATCTCAGCACCTGGTAATTATTTGGGCCACATCCCAGACCATCGTTATTTTGGCACCTCAATTTGGACACAGTCATATGCAAATGAGTCTTGACCCTGCTCCTATGAGAACAGTCCAATCCGAACTGCCTGGCAAGGTCCTCCCTAAACTGTAACAGGCGTAATTCAGCACCGATTTCTCCCTAGTTTGGGCTCGTAGCCAGGTATAGCATGGTTCCAGTGACAGTGTGCACGGAACTCACGTCTGAGCATATTTCCGTCTCACTTAGGGCAACATACAAAAGTATACAAAAAAATTGATTAATGCAATGCTTGAATTAATCTCAACCAATTGTAATTACTCGGGCTGCATCCCAGTCCATCGTTATTTTGCACACCATGCCACCTTAATTTGGACCCAGCCATATGCAAAATAGTCTTGGCCCTGCCCCAATGGGAACAATCCTGCCCAAACTGCCATGCAAAGTCCTCCCTGAACCGAACCAGAAGCAATTCAAGACCAGTTTTGCCCTAGTTAGGGCTCTTCAGACAGGTATAGCTTGGTTCCAATGACACAGTGTACACAGGACTCACGTCTGGACATACCTGTCCCACTTAGGCTGACATATTGAAGTATACAAAAAGTGATGGATGGAATGCTTGAATTAATCTCAGCCACTGGTAGTTTCTCAGAGTCGGATCCCAGTCGATCATTATTTTGCACACCATGCCACCTCAGTTTGAACCCAACCATATGCCAATCAGTCTTAACCCTGCTCCAATGGGAGCAGTCCACCCTGACTGCCAACCAAGCTATACCTGGCTGAGTAGTCCTAACTAGGGCGAAACCAGTCCTAGGTTTCTTGTGTTCCAGTTCAGGAAGGACCTTGCCTGGCAGTTTGGGCTGGACTGTTTCCACTGAAGCAGGGTCAAGAGTGATTTGTATATATCTGTGTCCAAACTGAGGTTGCACGGTGTGCAAAATTGCAAAAAGAAAAATGGACTGGTATGCAGCTGAGTAATTATCAGTGACTGAGAGTAATTCAAGCATTCCATCCATCACTTTTTTGTATACTTTAGTACCTCCTACTCTGTATAGCATAGCAATAGACTAATACTCTCAAAAAGACATCCGTTTCATCTGATGTTATTTGTAACCCAATGCATTTGTTTGCCAAAACACAGTAAAAGCTATACATTTATTATAAATATCAAAACACCAGTTTTGCTAATTTTGTACTGAGACGAAGCCAAAATCTAATATGACTGTTGCTTCTGTTTTTGTAACCGTAATGGATATTTTTCTTTTCTAAAAAGTAACCCCGGGCTGAGAACTCCTCTCGGCCAGTAGAGTTTACGGAGTTTTGCCTATTCCGCGCTCCGTGGAGAACCCGGCGCTCAGGCAAAACAGCGGAGTTAGCTGGCCCCAGGACCGGCTTTAGCGCTGGTGGCGCCCAGTACAACAATGTTAGTTGGCGCCCCCAATGGCCACCTCCAGCACAGATTCTCTCACTAGCACCCTTTAACAGTGACCAGATCTCCATAACCACTCTCTCTCAGATGCATTGAATTTGTTATATAGCGCTACTCATACCAGTAAAGTATGTCAGAGCACTTTGCATCACACACACATTACACAGACAATCAATCATACGTGTGTAAATCAGTGTATAGGAAATGTTACATAAGCCAAAGACTAATGGCCAGATGTATCAACATTGCATTTTGCGAGTCCTTAATAGCGAATTTTACCGATTCGCTATTAAGGACTCGCAAAATGCAATGTATATAGGTTTCGCATTTAAAATAGCGATTCCTACGCATTCCTTATTTGCGACTCGCAAATTGCGAGTTGCAAATAAGGAATGGCTTCCCATTAATTTAATGGTAATTGCATGCGCAATTTGCGAGTACCCAATAGGTACTCGCAAATTACACATGCAATTTCAAAGGTGCAAGGGTTCCAAAAGGACACCCTGTTGCACCCCTGAAATGTGCATGTGTGCACATGTGGCGCACATACATGCCTTAAGGGCATGTATGTGCGCCACATGGCACTTTGAATTTTTCTAGTGCGATTTTTCTAGGAAATCGCAAATTACCACCAACTTGAAGTTGGTGGTAATTTGCAGTTCCTTAAAGCAATATCGCAATTTGCGATGGCTACAAGACTACCATTTAGGGAATCGTAAATTGCGATTCCCTAACTGCATTCGCAACTTAGAAAATTACAAATAATTGCGATTCCCCATATTTTGTGAATTCTTAAAGCTTGATACATTGCTAAACGCTTTTTGGATATTTCAAACAGGCCGATTCTGCGAATCGGCCCTTTTGCGATCGCAAAATGCGTTGATACAGCTGGCCCTAAAAGTGTGGGAGTCACATGTCATCCATACCGGTAGGCAGTATAGTTTAGGAGTGCTTGGTGTGGAGAAGCACAAACTCAGAGTCGAAAAAGAAACAGCATTGTTGGGAGTTTTCTTTAATAATAAGAATCCATTTCTACCCAAATTAACCCTTTTTGCCACATTAATCAATGTTCTATACTTTGCAGAGTGTATGCAGTTCTATGATGAAAGTTAATACCTCACTATTCTATATTAGGACTTTAAGTTATAAATTGCAAGTAACAAAAGGATGGCTCTTTTAAAAGCGGTAATCTGCTGATCTATTTACATTAAATGCACTCTGTAAACTACTTGGTATATGTTCTTTGCAGTAGGCATATTAACCGTCTGTGCTACCTTCACATAAGTCAAAAACCTCAACTACACAAAACTCTGATCTCTGGCCAGAAAGAACATTAATCATGGGAGTTATCTTGACATTTTTGTGAGGCCCCGTAATTGCAGGAGGAAAGGAATGTGGCAGCAGGTGCTTTAAAAGCATGATAAAGTTGCAAACAGGCGCCCCCAGGAAGCCAGCTCCCGGTGCGATGGCACCGGTCGCACCGCCCTAAAGCCGGCCCTGGCTGGCCCCTCCACCCTCCCTAATTTATTTATTTTAAAAAAATGCACTTACCTGCTGTGGCATCCACTCAGCTTTTCAGACTATGCATACGCATAAGAAATTTACAGTTACACTTCTAGAATTTACACCAACCTTAAACATAGCAAAGTCTGGTCAGATAGAAAATTGGCTAAACACCACATTAAGAGAGGTTCAGAACCAAAGAAGGACACATTCCACTTCCCAGCAAAAATACAATGCGTGCATTTCCAATATGAAATAAAATTATATTTTGACGATTAAAGCAATGAATGTTGTTCAATAAAATGGATCTGTAGTAACCAAAGGGGAAATATGTGCAACCTCTATACATCCATTGGATACATCTGGTTGATTCATCAAAGGAGCATACTCTAACTTTATTAAAAAGATATTTACGTTGTACAAGTGGTATTGACAAGTACCTACTATGCAGAAACAGATACTGACTGGTATATAAAATATTATCTTTCCAGATAATAAAACTGAAAAAGGTTGAGTGGACTCAGGAAAACCGTCATTGGCCAAGAAAAACAATTTTTTGCCAGAAATGAGTTATGTTTATCTGTAATGTACTTTATTCAGCTGTGCTTTATAGTGAACATTTATTAGTAATCAACACATCCTTGACACCTTTTTCTCCAGGTGGGATTCATGAACGATGGGCGCATCATGGCTGTGGACATCTTACATTACAGCAATGCAGGGTGTACACCTGACGAGTCTATTCTGGTAAGGTTCACTCAAGTAGTTTATTTCTGCTGTACACACATTGTTCAGCTGAAACTTTGCATAGATCTGCACACTTAGTTTTGCAAATTCTTTGAAGACAGATTCTCAGATGATATCCATTTTCGTTCTGCTGTGCTCCTTTTATTCTCAGGTCCTCACTTAAAGTTTGGAGTGCTAAACCCATTGCAGGAGAAATGTAATGACACATTTTAAACAGGATTGTTACTCATTGATTACTCCAAATTTAGAGTAAGGGTGACGTGTGCTTAAAGTTGAGGATGCCATACTGGAGTGTTGTGCCTTTGCCACAACACTCCAGTATGCGACAATATTCTCAACAAAATGAGTGGTGCTGACAGCTCTATCTGCGACGTGTCCCACATATAACCTCAAACAGTAGCAGGAAGGCAAGGAGAAACTAGTCGAAGATTTGGCCATGTAAGTAAAGGGCTGATATGTTACTGGATGGTGTGAGGTCAACATTCTACCTGACCGGAGGATCATCTTAGCCCTTTCAGTAATCTGTCTATAAAGAATGTTGTTAAATTAAATTTAGATCAAATGAAGAAAGAGGGGACCTACAATCCAAAGGGACAGAACTCTGTAAAAGACTTTCCAGTCATAAATAACAACCTTTGGAAACCACTGACGTTCAATAAAACAGATATACAAGCATCCAATCACCACACATTCTCAACCCCAGGCTTGAACGAGTTGAATATTGCACAATGATTCGAATCTTTATGTCACCAAATTTAATAAAAGCTTTTTTCCTTCAATATATCAGAAATTGTTATAATCATTTCATAAATTTAAAATTGCATCAATAAAAACAAGACATAAAATATGTATCTACATAAATATCACCATAAATACAATCATGTAAAGGAGAGAAAACATACAAGACAATCACATCTGTCAGTAATTCGGGTTAATTTGTAAGAATCAATAAATCTACTACATTACAGAAACCAATTTCTTTTCTAATGTGAACATATGTTCCTCAAATCTAACACACACGGTGTCAACGCGTTTTGGTGGGTTAAAAAATACAAAACCACCTTCTTCAGAACAACAAGATATTCTCCTCCTAACAATATAACTATCTAAACAATCCGGTGTGGAACACTCAGATAGTTGAGATTACAAAAGGACTCCCCCCATAAACCACTAATAATATGGTGAAGCACTATCAAATCACCTAGTTCACATCAGGAAACCACCAACTTATATCTCCACCATATATCTCCAATATAGATCGGATCAATCTCCCATAGGGGACCATAAATCAATGTAGAAGCTGAAAAGCTTTCTCGTTATGTATTTTCAGGACGAGGGTAAACTTTCATAATGTATCCCACTGCCTCAAGGCGTTAATAGCTCTCCGTGTTAGCCAGCGGGTCACACGGGTGCTCGACTTCTAGTTAGAATATATTTTTAACTAGATGCCAAGCACCCGTGCGTAAATGGTACCCTAAGGGAGATTGAGCCCATCTATATTGGGAGATATAAGTTGGTCTTTCCACTGGCAACTATCAGGTATAACACAATCAAATTGAAAATATCTATAAAATGCATTCGTCAAAACAATATAAAATCCCAACTAATAGAGCCTAGGAAGGATTGCCATAATGAAAATTGCTTAGCCCCATGGTTTGAGTGGTTCAAAACACCGAAACCCTTGCCTATTACAGTAATCTGGGAGATTCCATACAACAAAATACCTGCCTACAGGCATCTGCACATTGTAATCACAATCTACCCTTTAAACAGTATTGCCTTTAACACATGCTTTTCACAATAAATGAGTAAGCCTTTCTTGCTTTTTCATTATAAACAAATCACACGTAAGGAATCTGACGTAACTTTTTCCAGAGGTCCAATAAGCCTGCTAGCCTTATCTCAGTGGCTTGACACTATCTACAACCCAGGACTACTGAACTGCACATATTCATGCATACATTTATAAAATCGCAAATGTGTACCACCAAGTGTGGATTGAGCCTGTCTGTATCCAAGGAGATTCTGTTCTTCGGAAGCAGCTGACTGTACCATTGCCAGCAACCTGTGCATGAGGTCACATGCTCCTTATAAAAGTTTGCCATTGGACGTTACTGTGTTCTGATTGGCTGCTATAGCTGGTGTTTCTGTTGGACTTAGGGTTAGGTTTCTGATTGGCTGATAGGTCTGGGGTTCAGATTGGTCCCTGGGGTTGTGATTCTATTGGATTTAGGCCTTAGGGCTCTGATTGGTGGATAGGTTTAGGTTTTTGACTAAGGTTTCTCTTGGACCTAGGGCTCAGGGTTTGGTCTCTGATTGGCTGCTAGGACTAGGGCTGTGATTGGCTGTAAGATCCTGGCCTCCTATTGGTCCTAGGGCTTGGGGCTAGAGATGTGATTAGTTAGGATTAGAGCTAGGGTTCCCATTGGCCGAAGGGGTTATCTGACTACTAGGGCTATTTAAGCTTAAGGCGCAGGGCGTCTCAGCCTAGGTGTTGAGGCTAAGGGGGGAGAGGACAAGGGTAGTTGCCTGTTTCGGCCTGGTTGGGCCTAGGGCCAGAAATGCTGCCTTTTGTTTCATTCACCATCTCCCACTTTAACCCATCCACATCCACAAACATATTAACACACTCACAGCAAATGTACTCTACTAATTTACTACAAACAAACCCTACACATCTCAGTGTCTCAACATCCACTACAAAACCCTGCAAACCACACCTATACACCCTTCTACCCCAACCATAACACAATGGCACCTTCACTCTCACACAAAACATAAGTCTATCCCATACCACTAACCAATCAACTGAACACCAACAGAACACAAATCCACACCATACATAACTATTTCCCATGCAGACACACACTCCCTGCTCATACAAAGCACCAGCTCTACCCTCTATTTACTCCTAACAGACCCATTTCTGTCACCACCGAACCTATACTCAGCCTTCCATATTTTAATCCACTATCATCCTCCTCCTCTTTTTCCCAAAAAAACACAACCACACAGCCGTTATTCTCCACTCTACCAAACATATTACTTCTTCCAGCAATCAAATCTAACACGAACACTCTTAACTGTTGCTTATCCCCTCTCACACACCCGATACACTCTTTTCCAAAACACATCACCAACCCCTCTACCTTGCAACTTCCACTCGCCAACAATACTATAAATATAGGTACTTCTCAGAAAACAGATTCATCTTCTCTTCCTGGGGATCCTCTTTAATGAGTAGAATTAAAAGCTCAATCTGCAAAACAGCAGGTATTGTTAGCCTATAGGCTGCATTGAAAACCAAGAGCATAGAAAATGAAAGCAATTGTAAACACAAAGGGCCAGATGTACGACCATTGAATTTTGTGACTCGCAAATTGTGTCAAATTGCGAGTCGCAATTTGCGAGTTGCAAAATTCAATGTACAACAGTGTCTCAGACACTGTTTGCAATTCCCAATGGGGTCGCAAATCGCATGCCTCATGACTATTAATGAGGCTGTAGCAATTTGCGACCCCATTGAGAATGGCTAGCACTACCAGGGATGGTGGCCTGCTGGGGTCAGCAGACCACCATGTCTTGGACAGCTTTTTCAATAAAGCAGTTTTTTTTTAAATGCAGCCGTTTTCCTTAAAGGAAAACTGGAAGCATTTAAAAGAGAAAAATTAAACATTTTATTTTCATTTTTTAAGGGCTGGCAGTGGTCCCTGTGACCACTGGCTGCTCTTAAAAAAAAATTGCGCACCCATTCACAAAGGGGAAGGAGTCCCCTGGGGACCCCTTCCTGTTTACAAATGGTTTACCATCTACTTGAAGTAGGTGGTGAACTGTGAGATTTTTGCGACCTCAAATGCGGTCACAAAACACTCATACATGGCATTTGCACTGGCTATTAGGAAGGGATGCCCTTGGTATGCCCCTTCCTAATAGCGAGTCGCTAACCCTATTTTGCGAGTCGCTAATGGGTTAGCAACTCGCAAAATAGGGTTAGTATAATGGTCAGACCTATTTTGCGGTCGTAAACGGGCAGAATTCCCCTCTGCGACCGCAAAAAATGGTTGTACACCTGGCCCAAAAACTGACACCGTACTGATCCAGCGGTAAACCAGCAACTGTCTCACCTCATCCCATGTTTCGAAAGCTGAGAATAGCATAAGTTGGCAGCTGATTCCAGCTAATTATTGCCATATTATTTCACGCACAGTATTGAGCAACCTGGTCAGCGTATCGATTACCAGCCGCTACATAGTAATTTCCTGACTGGTGAGCAGCACACTTGACCACTGCTATTTCCTTTGGCAATTGTATTGCTTCCATCAGTTCTTTCGCAAATTTCCCATTTCTTATGGGGGATCCTGAAGAAGGCCGTTCGCCCTCATGATGCTCACAAGTGGTTCAATAAAGAGCTTAAAGCTCTAAAATTGGACCTTAGACGTTCTGAGCGCTATTGGAGACGTAACTACTGCCCGGTTCTCCGGGCTAAATACAAACTTCTCCTCAATGAATATAAGAGAGCTGTCCTTGCGGCCAAAACCAAGTATTTCTCTGAGCAAGTTGCCCTCTCCGCCAACAAATCCAAAGAGATTTTCTCTCTGGTTAACAACTTGGCGATTTCTGATCGCGCCGATCCCAATCTCATTCCTTCCCAGGCTCTCTGTTTTTCACTAAACGACTTTTTCATCGAGAAGATCGTTAAGATTAAATCCAATATCCCTTCTGTTTCTTCTTCCTTTTCCTCTCCTCCTCTTCCTGTACCCCGCTCTTTTCTCGACTCTTTTTCTTCTATTTCTCTCGACTCTTTTCTTACTCTGCTCACAAAAATCAAGTCTGGCTCTCCGGCCGACTGCGCCCCGGCACGTATCTTGAGAGCTCTATTTTCTAACTGTCCTGTCCCCCCTCTTTCTTTTCTTAATGCTTCTCTCTCCCAGGGCATAGTCCCTTTATCTTTCAAATCTGCCATCGTGCTGCCTATCCTTAAAAAATCTGGCTTAGATTCTTCTCTTCCCTCCAACTTTAGGCCTATCTCTCTTCTTCCTTTTTTGGGCAAGATCCTGGAAAGCCACGTCATTTCTTGCCTCTCCTCTTACATCGAGGAGAACCATCTTTTGGCTTCCCATCAAGCAGGCTTTCGCTCGGGCCACTCTACGGAGTCGGTGGTCCTCGCAGTCCTTGACGAGTTGAAATCGAAAGCCGACTCCTCTCTTCCTCAAGCTCTGGTCCTCCTCGATCTGTCCGCTGCGTTTGACATGGTTGACCATTCCATTCTTCTCGACCGTGTCAGCGCAGTGGGCATTCGAGGATCCGCATTCTCCTGGCTTGCGTCCTTTCTTTCGGGTCGCTCCCAAGCGGTTCATCTCTCCGGATTCTCTACTCCCGCTCGTCCAGTTTCCTGTGGAGTTCCCCAAGGCTCCTCTCTTTCTCCTCTTCTTTTTAATCTTTACATCTATCCTCTTATTACTTCTCTTCTCGATCTGGGGGTCTCAGTGTATAACTACGCAGATGACCTCCAGCTCGTTTTTGATCTTTCCTCCTCTTCTATGTCTTTTCCTAAGTTCCGTTCTACTTTGGTTTTAATTTCTGAGTGGATGAGCGCAAATCATCTCAAGCTAAACCCGGATAAGACCGAGTTGGTCTTGACGGGTGGCTCATCCAGTCCGTGGTCCTCTGCTTTTTGGCCCCCTGCCTTAGGACCCTCTCCCACACCAGTTTCTTCTGTTAGGACCTTAGGCATTAAGGTTAGTCAGGATCTTTCAATGCACGCCCAAGTTAGTTCTGTTGTTTCTTCCTGTTTTCTTTCTCTTCGGCTTATCCGAAAAATATCTCGTTTTTTTTCTTTTGAAGCTCTTAAAATCATTATCTCGGCTCTGATTACCTCCCGTCTTGATTACGGGAACAGCCTGTATGTGGGCATACCAGCCTATGAAACACGTCGCCTACAAGCAATTCAAAATCAGGCTGCCCGTCTTATTCTTCATTTTCCTCGCACTCATCACATTTCCCCTGTACTTAAGTCCCTCCACTGGCTCCCTGTTCATCAGCGATCCCTTTTTAAGCTGGGTTGCTTGGTTTTCCTGGCTCTTGCTCGTTCCGCTCCGGTCTTTATCTGCTCTCTCATTTCTTCTTATAGTTCTGCCCGCCCTCTTCGTTCTTCCTCCTTGGCCCTCCTCAATGTTCCCCGGTTTCGCAAGTCCAGAACGGGAGGCACCCGATTCTCTGTTCTGGCCCCCCGGTTTTGGAACAGTCTTGCGTGCTATCCCTATCTACTCTCATTTCCACAAAGCTCTGAAAACCCTCTTGTTTTCTCAGGCTTACTCCTGTTAATCTCTCTGGGTTATTTCTGTGATTGCTGGCCGGAACTCTCAGCGCCAGGAAGCCACGTGGCCACAGTGCGCTTTATTAAATACTTTTTTAATTCATTCATTCATTCAAGTCAGAAATCCCCTCTGCATCCAAAGCTGGCCAAAGTCATGCACAACCTCGTAACCATATTGGCTGTCAGTAAATATGGTCACTTTCCAATTTTTCCCAATTTTGCATGCTTTTATTAAAGCTAATTTGGCTACTTGTACAGACTTGACTCCCGGTTAAGAGGATGCTTCAATGACCCCAGATATTTTGCAAACAGCATAAGCTGCACTCAGTCCTCCTTCCTCAAGCCTTAAACAAGAGCCGTCGACAAATAGTTCATGGTCGGGCTCTTTCTGAGGCTCTTCCTGTATATCAGGGCGGGGCGTAGTGCACATTTCAGTCACATCTAAGCAATCATGATCTACTTCATCCTTCACTTCTTCACAACGTTTATCCGCCAATAAGGTAGCTGGATTCACCATTGTGCACCTAATCACTGTCACGTTTGATGCTCCCGGAGTTATTCTTTCATATTTAGTCATCCGATTAGGGGTAAGATGCTGCGTTCGAGTTCTTGTTAACAGTATCTCAACTGAATGTGGAAGATAGACTTTTACTGGATGTCCCATCACAATTTACTCACTTTGCTCCAGACTCATACAGGTAGCAGCTACTGCTTTTAAGTAGCCGGGTAATGCTGAAGCCACAGGATCCAAAGTAGCAGAGAAATATGCGACTGGACGTCAGCTTAATTCATGTCTCTGGGTTAAGAGTGAAAGCGTAAAACCCTCTCTCTCTCAACAGAACAGTGCAAATTATTTCGAATAATCAGGCATACCTAAAGCAGGGGCCTCACATAGACAATTTAGCAATTTTACAAATGCTTCCACACTTTCATCATCCCAAACTTTTGGATCTTTCACTCTTTTCCATGTCGTCTGAATCAATGGTTTTGCTAGTAAGGAAAAACCTACAATCCACTGTCTACAGTATCCCACCACTCCAAGAAACATTCTGATCTCGCTTTGTGTTTGCGGTAACTGCATCTGCTTGATTATTTTAATTTTCTCAGGGGTCACTTTCCCCACTCCCCTTTCTATCTGGTGACCCAAGCATTTAACTCCTGTTTGGCAAAATTGCAATTTTTCTGGAGACACCTTGTGTCCTCCGTCAGCCAAATGATTCAGTAATGCAATTGAATCAGTAACACAGTCTTCTCTGGATTTCGATGCCACAAGTAAGTCATCAATATACTGCACTAAGACTAAATTTCTGGGCATAATTAACTTCTCTAGGCACTTTTTCAAAATCTGATTGAAAATTTAACGACTTTCTGTATACCCTTGAGGAACTCGGTTCCATGCCAAGATACAATAAAAAATTGAAGGACTTTCTGTATACCCTTGAGGAACTCGGTTGCATGCCAAGATACGATCCTCAAATTTAAAAGAAAAAAGATACTGACTGTCTGGATGTAAAGTAATGGAGAAAATGGCTTGGCACAAATCAATTACTGTAAACCATCCTGCATTCCGAGGTATCTGATACAGAATCACTGCTGGATTTGGAACTACAGGACAACAAGGCATTACAATTTTGTTAATCTTTCTTAAATCCTGTACTATCCTGTAATTTCCACTAGACTAAGACCCATTATAGGTGAATTACAAGGACTGCTCATTATCTCTTTTAAAATGCCCTGTTTAATCATTCGGTCTCTGAAGCTACTCCTGGTTTTACTTCTGGACTCATTTGTATTGTCGGGTGTTGGGGTAAACCGGTCTACATTTGCCATTAGCCCTATTTCATTTCCAGTGACATCCCATACCATTGGGTTCACAGTTGTTTTCAGCTCTGGCAAGTCATCTTTATTCATTAAAGAATACATTTAATCTATCTCTGTGCCCTGTTTTGCAAGCATTATCTTATATACAATATCTTCATCAGAGATTTGAAGAGCAACACCATTCGGTGTGCAATAAATTGTGCAGTTCATTTTGCACAACAGATCTCTTCCTAATAAATTCACTGGACTAGAATCACAGACTAAGAATCGGTGCTTGTCTCTAAAGTTTCCAATATGCACCTCCATAGGGTCTGTAATTGGGGTTCTAATCTGTTGATTTGAAACTCCGACTACTTGGATTGCTTCTCCCGAGAGGGGTAGGTTTGGGATGTCTGCTGTTCACACAGTAGAACGGGTAGCACCAGTATCCAATAGAAAGTTGATATAATTGCCTTCCACTTTCCCATCAATAAATGGACCTGACTGATCTAACGGTAAAGATGCACCAAGTATGCACTCCTCTTCTTCCCCTCTCAGGCACCATCATTGCTCATTCTCACTTTCATAGTTATTATACAAAAGGTATTGTGAAATCACAGAATTTTTCTTACCACTTCCCTGAAATCCAGCGTCCGCACTGCACTGTGGCTTGTTCACAAAATTTGACATAAGGGCAGGTGGCACCTGACACTGCTGATTAACTAACTGCTGCGACTGATTCATAAGCACCTCTTTCTGCGTCTGTGGATTTAAATTTGGGTTTGGGCCATTATTATTCTGAATATTTTTGCACTCGTTTTTCCAATGTCCAAGCTTTCCGCACCCATGACATGGAAACTTCTTCTTTGCAACCTCTCTACTCATGCGTCCTCTTGATTTACCACCACTCGCCACATTATCTCTCTGATTCTGTTCTTTCATCTGACCATCAGTCTGACTATTTAATTTAAGTTTCTGTTGTTCTACCAATTTCACTTGTGCCCACATCATTTTCTCTTTTAGTTTTTTATGCCTTGCCTCAATATCGTTCCCACAATGCTTTGCGTATTTTAGAATATCATCTATGGGCTTTCCCTGCCAACACAACATATGCTGTTGAATTATCTGACTAATTTCTGGTTTTAGACCGTACACAAACCGATACACAAAATGACCCATGTCCTTATCTCCAATGTTCTCAAAGCCAATATACTGCTTAAACACTTGCAGCTGTCGTACATAATACGCATGAACAGATTCATTCGGCTCCTGGGTTGTTCTATCTATTTTTACCCAATCTTCCCTTTCAGGAAAGTAATCACTTGGTGATATTTCTTCATCACATCATCTGAGGGTGCTCCTGTTTTTGAGTCTCTTGGATACTCGTCACTTGGCCAATCAACCGTGATCTTACATTCTGTCCATAAATCAGCAGGTACCACTATGTCAAACAGACCATCCAAGTCTTTCAACAAAACCTTCGAACCTTTCACAAACCTTTCAACCTGTTTGTACCATTCAACTGGTTTCTCCCTCAGTTTAGGGAAGACATTTGTAAATGACAAAATATCTTGTAGACTCCATGGAACATGAACATATCCACCAACAGGTACCTCTCTCATGGGACACAATCTTTCTACTTTCCCTGACTCTTTTAACATATATGCAGTAGCCGCCTCTTTTGCCTGTGCTTCCTCCGTCTTCTTTGTCCACCTTGTCCTCCACTTGTCAATGTCTCCCCATTTTTGCAAGATATTCATCAACTCCTTTACTTGTAACTTTTTTCCAGACACATTCATATTTTCTAAATCTTTGTCAGTCAATTGCACTCGATGTGGTTTCTGTAACACTTTTGATCTCCTTATGTCTATTCCCATCTCAGAAGCAAGCTCTGTCAATTTCTCATGAAACAATCTCACATTTCTGGTTATACTCCTACATATAAACAACAACTCTTCCTCATTGTAGGTGTTTAATCTATCTATTCCCACATTTCCAGCTATCATCTCTTCCAATTCTCCTTTCAGTTTGTAAATATGTAAGATCTTGGGGGGTGAGTTTGTTTTTCTATTCCCTGTGCCCGTCTCTCCAGATCTTCTGGAGTTACCACTGTTGCACTTCTTACTCCTGAGGATGTCATTGACCTTCCTTCTTTTGAACTACCGGGTGTAACTCTTTTCGGGGTTTCATTTACCGATTCCCTTATCGGCAGATCCATTAATGAAATTACTGAATCACACTCACTGGCTTGGTCATCAGTTATTACAATTACTTTTCTCGGATTATTCAAAGCAGTTGTTATAGCTTGTGGTTTTGGACAATTTCTCTTGTCTCCATACAATGGAACAACTGGGCCTATAGTTACGGGTATTGTCAATGCTTCAGGGTTTAAATGTAGTTGGCTTATTTTCTGTATTAATTCCTCTCTGTTTTTATTCAACGCTTCCTTTTCTTTATCATAAAGTACCTTATTAACTGATGGATCATGTAAAATCTGTGGAATCAAGGGTGTTCCCAGGACTGGTGCACTCGGGGTGACTCTACTGGGTCCTTCCTGATACGGTGGAGGGTTTTTAGTTAAAATGTCCTCCATAAATTCATCTTCTGATTCCCTATAACCTGTCACTTTCATGAATTTTGTTTTTTCCTTACTCTTGCCCCCTGACTGTTCCTCAGCCATTAACACTGGATATAAACCTTCCGATACTATTGGTTTTCTCCATTGATTCATGTGACCCTCACGTAACTCATGCAAATACCTAGGGAAATGACCCATGTATCTTCCACTCCTGTTTTTCTCTCGTTCATATGATTCAGTCTCCCATTCTTCTAATGCCTCAAGCTGTGGCATCCTAGGTCTCGGATCTAAATCATTCATCCGCATTCTTAAATTCTGAAGAATTCTCCCATTAAACATACCATGTTCTGGAAAAGCTAAAACACCATCATCTTTCGTGTACTCTATCCAAATCTCCATCCATACACACGTATGATATCCTCTCTCCATCATCATAAATGAAGCAGGCATTTTTGACAGTGGAATAGGAATTCCCTCTCTAGTTAAAATAGCCTTATCTTTCTCAAAGAAATTCTTAGTTTTCTATATAAATGACATTTTTCTCTTTTCTCCATACATTCTGGACACTCGATACATAGAACAATAATCTGAAAATCCTCAAGCTTTTCTGTCAGGGCGACTCACACCAAAAGACTAATGAGAATCAACCATACAAATTTTCCCCAACCAATCTAAAAACAGCTTTCATCCAATCACCCATTCAGATTGCGGCTCACGCTCGTGGTCTGACCAATGCCAGTGCGGCCTTTTTCAATGTCGTCAGTTCTGCGCCTTACTACTCACCCCTCCTTTACAATTTCGTGTCAGTCACACGCATACTGTTTCAACCTATCCCAGCGTGGCTCTCTGTGACATCAGTGCAACTCCGGCGACTGACCCTCCCTTCACAAGGTAATACGAAAACGTATTTCCTTACTCTTCTTTTAACTGAATTTTGTTAGTAACAGCATAAAACATTCGCCACTCTACCTGTTCCACTAAAGCAAAGGATAGATTTCCGTCTTATTCTGGAGACTCAAAATTTCTCCTCTTCTACTGCGAGTGAAACCTCTGTTTACCCTTCATTCAAGCCCAAGAGAACCTATTACTCCTTCAGTGTTACCCTTTCTAGGTGATATAAGACCAAAGTTTCACCAGCGAACCCTTTTCGCTATCATTCACACTCAACATTTATACAAAATAATCCCTACTTTAACACTGCCATCCCTGCGTAGCTTCTCAGTGCTATTCCAACAGACGAGTAACCTCACTGCAGTATGGCTTCTATCACCACCCGCTATTCATTTCCCGGGAATTTTCCAGACAACATAAAACAAGACGCTAACTCTTTTTGTTAAACATAAATCAATAATCAATACTTATCACTAAACTAGTCAGTAATAACCATAGCTCTGCTACCAGAAAACTGATCCAGCGGTAAACCAGCAACAGGTACTCCAATACCATATACTCACCTGGGCCCATAAACACACATTCACACAGCCTGGTGCTAACCGCTGGAGTCAAAGTTTATGATTTTTACCATTTCAAGATTAGTCACCTCTTGTTCTCAACTAATCTTTCACTGATCAAAACGTTCTTTCCTCTGGTCAATGGACCATTAGTTGAACTAGTTGATGGTGAAATAACATGAATTATTTCTTTTTGCAATGAAATAACCACAGACTCGGGGAACATTTTAAGTCTTTATCTAAATTAGGTTCATGTGAACCACTTTCAAAGTACAGTGCAGTCTCCGTCACTCATAGGAAGGAAGATTCAATTAATCAATCTATCAAACAAATATGTCATACTCTACAATGACTTTGCTTAGAAAGGAGAGGATAGAGAGAAAAGAACATTTGCACATTCATGAATGTATAACTACCTAGGATGGTGTGAAAACCAGCCCCCTGGCCAAGGAGCTGGGAAGCGTTCCCCGGGAAAGATCAGGCGACAAAGGCTTCAGGACAGGATAGATGACCTCTCTAACACCGACGCTTGCGTAGCACCCCTCTTTGACACTCTCTTCCTCCTCGAGATTCTTCCGCGATCTTCTTCTAAATTTATTCGTTAAAGTAAATGGTTCTTCATTCAATTCTTCATCAGCATCTCTGACAGCATCCCAAGCTCTGCAGCATTCAGCAAACCTCCGTCTGACTAACTAACTAAAACTACCTCAATTATACTTTTCAAAAAGTATGTACCACTCATTAATGTTTCAGTATTGTAAAAGTACTAACTCTGATTGGACAGGCAAGGGGAGGATCATCACACCATACTTATTTTTTATCTTAGTCTATTAGTCTATTGTTCAAAGATCCCACCCCTTAGATTTTATTCACAAATCTTTATTCCCACCCGTATTCACATCATATTAGAAACAAGTGTATATTTTATAATGTATTTCTATTCATCCAGAGGTTTTCAATGCTTGTTCCCAGGGCATGTTTCTTTTGTGTCCTTGGACTGCATTCAAGTATATCGTCACTTCTTCTGGCTCATTCCCACTAAGCATGCATGGAGGTCAGGTGGTTAATGGACTCTAGACTCATACAAGAGGCCCAAATGCACACTAATAAAAGAGTCAGAAAGAAAAATACTAATTTCAAGAATAATCGGTTTCACTGTATACCACCTATCTCTACTCTAACCCCATTTACTTATTCATGATTTCCCCGCATTAGCATTAGTAAACAAGCTTAGTTTAGTTTCGGCAAAGCAGATGCCAAGCATGTGAGCTTTGAAGCTGCCATTTTAATAGCGTCTGCGCAAGCGCAAGAAATTCCCGCCAAGCGACAGCTCGTCATACTGCGCAGATACAGTGGACGCATGCGCAATAAAGATTTCCCGTTAGCAGCCATTTTAGAATTTTGCTTGAGTTATTTATATTAGCAAACACATAGGCAAGCTTCTCTGTCTTTTATATTCAATGTGGTGCGTATTAATTTACACAATACATGGTTAATACAATATTAGAAGTTAAATGAGAGGATTGCTTCCGAGCAAGTCTCTTTTCTACGAGTCCTTGCTCCATCAGTACCTTTAAGGCAGCCATGACCCGTAGCTTTCCATCATGCCTCAGGGGTGACAGTTAGGTCAGTTGTTCTTTCTAGCTCCTTCAGTCAGGAGCCAGGATTTTTCAGCTCTGTCTATTTTTGACTTTTGGTCAATCATTTTCAACTTTTATTAGTGGTTTTTCCCTTTCACTCTGCGTCTTTCATCTTGTAGAGTGAGGTACTTCCATTTTTCTGACAGAAACTTGCAATTTTTCTGTCACAACATGCCATCTCTTTTTAATCCTTGTCCCTCCTGTGGCAAGAAGAAGGCCAAAACTGACACGCACTCTGAGGCCTGCCAACACTGCAAAAAACTGTCTAGGCATACTCTCAAGGAGAGAGAGAATTCCTCTCTACGGCCTCTCTGAGAAGCAAAAATCTTCTTCGAGAGGAAGATTTCCAGTGAGGCAGATAAAGAAGAGGTCCATATCAACATCAAAAAGTAAGGTCCTGATCTGTTCCCCATCAGGCTAGGCGTCGAATATGCCTCCAGCGGCAAAGAAACTGGTGTCTCCGTCGTCGAGACCTCCACCGTCAACTGCACCACACAACGCCGAAGACCACATCGAAGATGACAAGTTCAACGTCGAGTCATTGACGTCACTCACAGGTATTGGATCAGCCTCCTCCGTTGACATCAACTCTGTGGTGTTCAACGTCAAGGAATCGGTCGGCATTGGCTCAACCATCAACTTTGAGACACAGGACTCCATTGACATCGTCATATAGACGTTCGACGTCGAGGTGATCCACTCCGTCTTCGTTAACCCGGCGACGGTCGACGTCGAGACCCAGATCCACACTGACAAATTCTCGTCGTCGGACACCTTCCAAAAGACATTCGACGTCGGTGACGCATCTCACAACATAGAGATATCGGTCTCCGTTGGTGACTGCACGATCTTTGTCAAGACATTCGCCGTTGAGATCAACGTCGAGGGATAAAACTCAGCTGGAGCACCTCTCTCTGTCAGTGACAACTCTCCCGACGTCAAGAGTTCAATCGCCATTGGTGATTCAAGAGGCAGTGACTCCAAGACGCATGGCTTCGTCAGCCTCGAGGTCACCGGAGGTTATCCTATTAACGTCGAGCAGCTCAGCTGCATCTCATGAGCGTTCCTGTCCACAGGTGACAGAGCCCCAAACACAACAAGAGTCAAGGAGACAAACATCACCCTCTGTGCATCTTTATCCTAGGTGGATGTTGCCACTACATCATTGTCAGAAATCGTCAATGGGGCAGGTGCGAGAACCACAGGACTACTCTAGTCCTCTACACAGGTCACCACTGGTTCGGATGGTGCAGGCAGTAGATCACTTGCCAACTATTTTCTCGACGGGTCAAGATCACGCTTGTGCAGAGACAGCTTCCTCAAGAAGGAGGTCTACATCTCGTGGGCATCGGAGAAGACGCAGATCACTTACACGTTCATCTTCTTTGACTCAATCTTCAAAAAGGGACTTTTGAACCCTAACAGACAGTCCAGCTTGAAAGGGTCTCTCCGGTGGATGATGTCAGTTCCTTCCAAGATGTACTGGCCAGGGGGGCAACAAAACTAAACATTGATATCCCTACCCCTCAAACTCCCTCCTCAGTGATTTTTTAAATGTTGCCCCTAAGATCAGAGGCCAGACCTTTATTGCCTCTAGTACCTGGGCTTCTGCAGCCTGTTATGGACCTGTTCCTCACACCAGCAACTATCAAGACCGCACCAGCATGGATATTGAAGAAATACAGACCTTCAGAAGATGACCCACTTTTCCTTAGGGCCGATCCACCTCTAGACTCTGTAATCATTGCAGCGGCTAAAAAGACACACGCAGTGGCCTCCTCCTCAACAGTACCTCCCGATAAGGAAAGCAGGGCTCGGGACAGACGGGGAAGAAGAGTCTGTGGTACTTCGGCCTCCATGTTGAAGGTTTCTAGTGCCTCAGCTCTCTTGGGGCACTATGATAGAGGCAGCGTATCGATTACCAGCCGCTACATAGTAATTTCCTGACTGGTGAGCAGCACACTTGACCACTGCTATTTCCTTTGGCAATTGTATTGCTTCCATCAGTTCTTTCGCAAATTTCCCATTTCTTATGGGGGATCCTGAAGAAGGCCGTTCGCCCTCATGATGCTCACAAGTGGTTCAATAAAGAGCTTAAAGCTCTAAAATTGGACCTTAGACGTTCTGAGCGCTATTGGAGACGTAACTACTGCCCGGTTCTCCGGGCTAAATACAAACTTCTCCTCAATGAATATAAGAGAGCTGTCCTTGCGGCCAAAACCAAGTATTTCTCTGAGCAAGTTGCCCTCTCCGCCAACAAATCCAAAGAGATTTTCTCTCTGGTTAACAACTTGGCGATTTCTGATCGCGCCGATCCCAATCTCATTCCTTCCCAGGCTCTCTGTTTTTCACTAAACGACTTTTTCATCGAGAAGATCGTTAAGATTAAATCCAATATCCCTTCTGTTTCTTCTTCCTTTTCCTCTCCTCCTCTTCCTGTACCCCGCTCTTTTCTCGACTCTTTTTCTTCTATTTCTCTCGACTCTTTTCTTACTCTGCTCACAAAAATCAAGTCTGGCTCTCCGGCCGACTGCGCCCCGGCACGTATCTTGAGAGCTCTATTTTCTAACTGTCCTGTCCCCCCTCTTTCTTTTCTTAATGCTTCTCTCTCCCAGGGCATAGTCCCTTTATCTTTCAAATCTGCCATCGTGCTGCCTATCCTTAAAAAATCTGGCTTAGATTCTTCTCTTCCCTCCAACTTTAGGCCTATCTCTCTTCTTCCTTTTTTGGGCAAGATCCTGGAAAGCCACGTCATTTCTTGCCTCTCCTCTTACATCGAGGAGAACCATCTTTTGGCTTCCCATCAAGCAGGCTTTCGCTCGGGCCACTCTACGGAGTCGGTGGTCCTCGCAGTCCTTGACGAGTTGAAATCGAAAGCCGACTCCTCTCTTCCTCAAGCTCTGGTCCTCCTCGATCTGTCCGCTGCGTTTGACATGGTTGACCATTCCATTCTTCTCGACCGTGTCAGCGCAGTGGGCATTCGAGGATCCGCATTCTCCTGGCTTGCGTCCTTTCTTTCGGGTCGCTCCCAAGCGGTTCATCTCTCCGGAATCTCTACTCCCGCTCGTCCAGTTTCCTGTGGAGTTCCCCAAGGCTCCTCTCTTTCTCCTCTTCTTTTTAATCTTTACATCTATCCTCTTATTACTTCTCTTCTCGATCTGGGGGTCTCAGTGTATAACTACGCAGATGACCTCCAGCTCGTTTTTAGGTCTCGCGAGCCAAAGGCTCGAAGAGACATTTTATATCTGGGCTTTACAAAGTGCTGCCGTGGCCTAAAGCTACAGTGCATGTGCGCGGGCGCGCGCGCCGCGCTTACTTTCACTTTCGCGGCCGCACGGCCGCTTTGATCACGATCACTTTCAATTTCGCGGCCGCTTTGATGTGATGGCATGTGCTTTGTACGGCTCGTTATACAAACCTCACATTCCTTCCCTCCCCCCAGCATTGTGTGGTCCTGTGTCAGCAGGATCCCTTACTCGCCTTCCCTCTGCTCTATTGTGTTGCAGCGTTATCTGATCCCTTAGTCATGCGCGGCCAGTGGGGGTGGATTTAGGAAGCTTGGTTACCTTTCAGGAAGAGCTCAAGCGACCCATAATCCCCCTTGCAGCATCCTTTGTAGAATCTTTGGTACTGCGCTGCGAGTTTAAGGGGTCCGAGGAGCTAAAACAAAGGCTCTGCTTATCGACTCCAAGGCCAGACTTTTTTAAGCCTTCACTGCAACTCAAGCTACGAGTGCGCAGAAGCCGAAGGGCTCATACTTCACAAGCAGACAGGCCCCTGAGTCGGAAACGCATCGTTTCCTCTCAGTTCCCACCCATCTCATCTCCAGATATTTTTACACAAGAATAAAGTCACTTTTGTTTAGCACTAGTGCTAGTAGGCCAGTTTACTCATTTGTAAAACATTCATTTTCTGAGGGAATCCGCATTAGCAATGTTTTTTTGGGTTGTTTTTTTGTATACCGCAAATACATACAACAAAAATTAAAACGAGAAAAAAACATGACCTCTTTTAAACTTGGCAGCCACGTGTTTGCTTTAAAATATTAAACATAATTAAATTTTTGCTATCACGTATCATTTTAATTTAACCTTATTTGTGCTTCTTAGCTGGAAGATTTACTTTTAACAATAAATGAAACCGTTTTTCGTTTTACTGCTTGTTTTTTTTACAGCCGGGTGTGTGCATTTTAAACAAGTTCGGAAAGAGGAAGGCAATCCCTTCGCACTGGTGCCAATTTGCTCCAATCCATGCCTTAACTTGGAGAAATTCAGTTACATGTTTGAACTTTACACACCTCGCACGCTAAACACAGACTCTCCACACATCATTGTAGGGACCCTGCTTACAGATCAAAGCTAGGATAAAGAAAACTCACGTCCGGAAGATGCAGCTTTAATAACAAATTAACTGCATCGGCCAATGAAGCAGAATATTATTTTAGAGGCACATCTTTAGAAAACCATTACAAACCGGTCCATACACCGCTTGCGTTTCAGTGCGCAGTTCCTATTTTAAATAGTGCCTTTTAAAAAAAATTAAGGCGAGGTTGGGGTATTTAAGGAAAATGTACTGAAATTATATCTTGGCGATTTACTGCAAATATATGTTTCAAGGATATTGAAAGTAGAGATACAGTGCATGTGCGCCAAAAGCGGATTGCATGGCTAGCAAGCGCACAATCACGCGCATCGTGCCGCCATGCAATCCGTTTGGGGAAGCGCTTCAGCCCACTGGCCACAGCCTCGGCATCATACTACTTCAAAGGGTCCACTCCCCCGCCTGAAAGCTTTCTTATCTTTATGGGGCCATGTGTTTCAAACACATGGTCCCATAAAGACAATAAAGCTTTAACAACGGACGAAAGTGAAAGTGGACCGTGATGTTGCTGGTGTTGGTGGTGGGACGCAGCCTGTGACACTTCATGATCCTTTGGTGAATGGCGTCTGGCGCTGAGAGGGCGGCGGGGAGGCAGACGGCGCTGTTGCTTGCTGTTCAGCAAGCCCGTGACTTTGATCTCTGGCAGTGCTGGCTTCTGCTGTGCCTCCAAAGGGGGCACCCATTCAGGCCGCCACACACCCCTTTCTTGGACTAACTGAAATAGTTGGTGTTGCCCCGTCTTTTGCAACCCCCCGTTACTCACACACATAAATACATACCCTTGTGTATGTGTATGCGTGCGAGTGCATACATGGACACAAGCACGTGTGCAAATGCACCGCAAACATATACGCATCGCTATCACACATACACACTGTGACACACACTCCACACACTCTCTCTCTCTTTCAGCCTTTCAAAACCCATCAGAGTCTCCGGAGACAGATATTTCCTTCTCTTTTACACTCGAAGGGCTTGTTTACACGTGTTTTCGCTCTTTATCACTGTTCTCCCTCTTTCTCTTCCCCCTTCTCCCTCCCTCGTGTTTTTTCCACCCTCTTGCTGTGTCAAAGTATGATGCAGGCCCCAGCTGCAAACACCGGCTCAAATTAAGCTCTGGCTCTATACCAATAACACCTTCCGTTTAATTGCCATATGTAATTTCCTGAATTAGCGATTCCTGTGATAAAAATGTAAACCCGATGCACTGACACCCAGGCCCATGTTGACAGTCGCGCTCCTGTCCTGCACCCCATGTGCTCCAGCTGTGCGCGTGGCTGCTGAGGAAGCCATTGTTGGGGTCGGCTGCCAGGAAGCCTGCGCCAGCATCAGGGGCACATTGTTCGAGCCCGGAGCTCCTTCGGGCGACGGAATGAAAGAGACCCTTTAAACCTCTCTCAGGACACATCTGGAGTAAAGATCAAACACGGCATTGCCAGCAGCTGTTATCAGGAGTATATGTGGATTTGTATTTTAAACCACACTTGATGTATATAAAGTAAAGGATGCCTTTTTCGGAGATGAATTTCCACTAGCTATCATGGGAGTTATTGCATTTGAATGACAAAGTTCCTCATTGCCCGTTGAAAGAATAGTAAGTAAATTGAAGAATAAAAGCCTCTTTGCTCACAAGACACAGACATCAATTATGTTCCATGATTCTGAAGTCTCAATGCGACAATCCCCCTGTCTAGGACAGGGCCTTGAGAATGAGAAGTGCATCTTTGGTTCAATACATGCTCGCTCCCTCTCTCACTCATATAGGCATTTATTCATTCATTCAATGTCTAACTCGCTCCAAAAGGACAGGCACTCACTCACCTACTCACTTTCTAGTGCACTCTTACTCACTGACTCGGTTTGCTCAACTGATCGCTCGTTTACTCAATCAAACTGAAACTTCAGTTTTATTAAAAATCCCTAATTTTAAATGGTGTCTTCCAGT
Organism: Triturus cristatus; assembly: GCF_964204655.1. Taxonomy (NCBI): domain Eukaryota; kingdom Metazoa; phylum Chordata; class Amphibia; order Caudata; family Salamandridae; genus Triturus; species Triturus cristatus. The sequence continues at coordinate 823,950,232 of NC_140584.1, read as the reverse complement.
AAATCTCCTTGGCACACTAATGAATGATAGAAAGGATGGAGTGCAGACATGCAGCCACAAATCATGTCCTAATACACTAAGAAAGTGGGGGAGAGGGCCTCCACCAGAGAGACCGTGGCATAGGAGAGTAACTCTGACAGTAGTGCCACTCATGTGCGCTGGCAGGTGGGGGCAGCTTACTGGCACCTCATTAGGTAGGGGTCATGGCATGTTGTGGGCCCCATCATACCTTGATGGGCCAAAGTGCATCGGTCATCGGTGTCCTGCGGATAGCGCTGTATGCGTTTCTTTATGCTGCCCGCCAACTCACACAGCCTCTCAGCAGACAGACAGCCGCTGTTGTGGGGAGGTGATGGAGGCAAACGAGCACGAATTCCTCCCTTAGGCGAGGAAAAGGTTCACACTCTTCTTGGGGCAATATGACTTCTTCACCGAACAGGCAATCGCGGCAGTACTGATGTATATATCCTCCTCCTGCACGGCAGTTAGCAGTAGGTCAGCACGATAGGGACCCGTCTCAGCACCTACTTTTAACAAGCATTTGCAATGCATTAGGTCTCGCATTTACGCGAGTTTGAGTTATTGACATTGCAAATAACAATGCCTATTGGCATTGTCATTTACAATGCCAATAGCTTTAACTCGTGTAACTGCGAGACCTATCGCTTCTCAGCAGGGGTGTAAGCCTTTGAATGGAAGAGTACCAGCACTTTCAAATAGCAGGCAGGTACTCTGGGGGAGTGAGTGCCTGCACTTCTAGAATTCCATTGCATCAGTGCTTGAAATGGGCAGGTACTACCCGTACTGAGTACCTGCCATTCCTTCATTTGAAAGGGACAGTACCTGTATGTCTCAGCACTGCTGCAATGCATTTAATTGCACTTCTCAAAAGAAAGCAGCACTCAAGAGTCAGTCCCTGCACTTCTGTATCTCCACGTAAAACACTGCATTGCATGCACTTGTCAGGCCGTTCATTCATGCCATTCTGTGCCTGCTTTTCTGGTGGGACTATTCGTGTGTCGGTGTTTGTGTGTGTTTTTTACTGGTACTTACCTGGCGTGCATGATATTACTGCGTGTTAATCGCACTTATATAGCGCTTACTACTGACGAGACATCAATGCGCTTTTCGGTGAGGAGCACGCTACTCCGGAACCCAAAAAGTATTAATGACTGGGGATGTTGCTTGCGCAGATGCTAATGCACGCCCTCGCCCCCTCCCCCACCCCCCACAGAGAGGGCGGTGCATCTGTCTCGTCCCGACCACTCTCCTCAACGCCCGTTTGTTGCTCCTTAGGTTTTTCCTTCGAGAATGAGTCACCAAGTGCTGCGCTGGGACAGACAGATGCCTCCCTGTTGCTGTTATCCCAGGCTGGACATGCCCGCCACGGCCTGTAATTAGCTCCAGGCATGTCCAAACAGCCCCCCACAACACACACACACCATACTCCCCCCAACGGAGCATTCCAAAATCCAAGCAACCCGTTTTACAGCTCACTGAAGCCATATACAACAACCTAGCGGTTAGCGGTGTTGGCTTTGGAACTAAGGAGTCAGGTTTAAATCCCGGCCTCGGCACAACACCCTGTGATTCTGGGCATATCTCGTAATCTCTGAATCCCTATACATCTATGTATCTAGCCTGCGTCTCCTGTAAATTGCTCCAGTGACCTCGGGCCAAGTTAACACTATAGAAAATTGAAATAAAGGTAAGAACGGACGTTCCTACTTTCTTCAACTTATCTTACAAAACTGGGACCGTTTCGGGGAAATAGGGACACTTCCAATTTTTTTTTTTTTAAAGTAGTGTCTCTTTGAATGGTCTGTTCTTGTGTTCAATTTTGATTCATATGGTGGAGACTGAAAACCGATCCGATATCCGCTGGCCGAGGGAGTTAATTTTCCGGCTCCAAACACACGTATTTACCCCTGTGCAATGGAGGTAATCGAATTAATCGTATGTTGATGATTTCCGTTGATCAAACTGTCAGCGCGTTCGTTTGGAAACATTCTTTTATTTCATATTTTAAAAACACCAATAAGCAGACTATTAAAGTTTGTCACTACATCTTCGTCTGACAATAAAAAAAAGCATATTAAAATGTATCACCAACACTCTCATTCATCCGCGCATGCCTTTTCCCGGTGGCGTATATGTATAAACCACAGCTGAAATGACATTCAGTGTGTACAGCTGTGCTTTCTTAAATAACGAAATAATTTGTAAAAGGATATCGTAATTCTTCAACTTTCCATTAACAAGCATTTGCAATGCATTAGGTCTCGCATTTACGCGAGTTTGAGCTATTGACATTGCAAATAACAATGCCTATTGGCATTGTCATTTACAATGCCAATAGCTTTAACTCGTGTAACTGCGAGACCTATTGCATTGCAAATGCTTGTTGATCTTTCCTCCTCTTCTATGTCTTTTCCTAAGTTCCGTTCTACTTTGGTTTTAATTTCTGAGTGGATGAGCGCAAATCATCTCAAGCTAAACCCGGATAAGACCGAGTTGGTCTTGACGGGTGGCTCATCCAGTCCGTGGTCCTCTGCTTTTTGGCCCCCTGCCTTAGGACCCTCTCCCACACCAGTTTCTTCTGTTAGGACCTTAGGCATTAAGGTTAGTCAGGATCTTTCAATGCACGCCCAAGTTAGTTCTGTTGTTTCTTCCTGTTTTCTTTCTCTTCGGCTTATCCGAAAAATATCTCGTTTTTTTTCTTTTGAAGCTCTTAAAATCATTATCTCGGCTCTGATTACCTCCCGTCTTGATTACGGGAACAGCCTGTATGTGGGCATACCAGCCTATGAAACACGTCGCCTACAAGCAATTCAAAATCAGGCTGCCCGTCTTATTCTTCATTTTCCTCGCACTCATCACATTTCCCCTGTACTTAAGTCCCTCCACTGGCTCCCTGTTCATCAGCGATCCCTTTTTAAGCTGGGTTGCTTGGTTTTCCTGGCTCTTGCTCGTTCCGCTCCGGTCTTTATCTGCTCTCTCATTTCTTCTTATAGTTCTGCCCGCCCTCTTCGTTCTTCCTCCTTGGCCCTCCTCAATGTTCCCCGGTTTCGCAAGTCCAGAACGGGAGGCACCCGATTCTCTGTTCTGGCCCCCCGGTTTTGGAACAGTCTTGCGTGCTATCCCTATCTACTCTCATTTCCACAAAGCTCTGAAAACCCTCTTGTTTTCTCAGGCTTACTCCTGTTAATCTCTCTGGGTTATTTCTGTGATTGCTGGCCGGAACTCTCAGCGCCAGGAAGCCACGTGGCCACAGTGCGCTTTATTAAATACTTTTTTAATTCATTCATTCATTCAAGTCAGAAATCCCCTCTGCATCCAAAGCTGGCCAAAGTCATGCACAACCTCGTAACCATATTGGCTGTCAGTAAATATGGTCACTTTCCAATTTTTCCCAATTTTGCATGCTTTTATTAAAGCTAATTTGGCTACTTGTACAGACTTGACTCCCGGTTAAGAGGATGCTTCAATGACCCCAGATATTTTGCAAACAGCATAAGCTGCACTCAGTCCTCCTTCCTCAAGCCTTAAACAAGAGCCGTCGACAAATAGTTCATGGTCGGGCTCTTTCTGAGGCTCTTCCTGTATATCAGGGCGGGGCGTAGTGCACATTTCAGTCACATCTAAGCAATCATGATCTACTTCATCCTTCACTTCTTCACAACGTTTATCCGCCAATAAGGTAGCTGGATTCACCATTGTGCACCTAATCACTGTCACGTTTGATGCTCCCGGAGTTATTCTTTCATATTTAGTCATCCGATTAGGGGTAAGATGCTGCGTTCGAGTTCTTGTTAACAGTATCTCAACTGAATGTGGAAGATAGACTTTTACTGGATGTCCCATCACAATTTACTCACTTTGCTCCAGACTCATACAGGTAGCAGCTACTGCTTTTAAGTAGCCGGGTAATGCTGAAGCCACAGGATCCAAAGTAGCAGAGAAATATGCGACTGGACGTCAGCTTAATTCATGTCTCTGGGTTAAGAGTGAAAGCGTAAAACCCTCTCTCTCTCAACAGAACAGTGCAAATTATTTCGAATAATCAGGCATACCTAAAGCAGGGGCCTCACATAGACAATTTAGCAATTTTACAAATGCTTCCACACTTTCATCATCCCAAACTTTTGGATCTTTCACTCTTTTCCATGTCGTCTGAATCAATGGTTTTGCTAGTAAGGAAAAACCTACAATCCACTGTCTACAGTATCCCACCACTCCAAGAAACATTCTGATCTCGCTTTGTGTTTGCGGTAACTGCATCTGCTTGATTATTTTAATTTTCTCAGGGGTCACTTTCCCCACTCCCCTTTCTATCTGGTGACCCAAGCATTTAACTCCTGTTTGGCAAAATTGCAATTTTTCTGGAGACACCTTGTGTCCTCCGTCAGCCAAATGATTCAGTAATGCAATTGAATCAGTAACACAGTCTTCTCTGGATTTCGATGCCACAAGTAAGTCATCAATATACTGCACTAAGACTAAATTTCTGGGCATAATTAACTTCTCTAGGCACTTTTTCAAAATCTGATTGAAAATTTAACGACTTTCTGTATACCCTTGAGGAACTCGGTTCCATGCCAAGATACAATAAAAAATTGAAGGACTTTCTGTATACCCTTGAGGAACTCGGTTGCATGCCAAGATACGATCCTCAAATTTAAAAGAAAAAAGATACTGACTGTCTGGATGTAAAGTAATGGAGAAAATGGCTTGGCACAAATCAATTACTGTAAACCATCCTGCATTCCGAGGTATCTGATACAGAATCACTGCTGGATTTGGAACTACAGGACAACAAGGCATTACAATTTTGTTAATCTTTCTTAAATCCTGTACTATCCTGTAATTTCCACTAGACTAAGACCCATTATAGGTGAATTACAAGGACTGCTCATTATCTCTTTTAAAATGCCCTGTTTAATCATTCGGTCTCTGAAGCTACTCCTGGTTTTACTTCTGGACTCATTTGTATTGTCGGGTGTTGGGGTAAACCGGTCTACATTTGCCATTAGCCCTATTTCATTTCCAGTGACATCCCATACCATTGGGTTCACAGTTGTTTTCAGCTCTGGCAAGTCATCTTTATTCATTAAAGAATACATTTAATCTATCTCTGTGCCCTGTTTTGCAAGCATTATCTTATATACAATATCTTCATCAGAGATTTGAAGAGCAACACCATTCGGTGTGCAATAAATTGTGCAGTTCATTTTGCACAACAGATCTCTTCCTAATAAATTCACTGGACTAGAATCACAGACTAAGAATCGGTGCTTGTCTCTAAAGTTTCCAATATGCACCTCCATAGGGTCTGTAATTGGGGTTCTAATCTGTTGATTTGAAACTCCGACTACTTGGATTGCTTCTCCCGAGAGGGGTAGGTTTGGGATGTCTGCTGTTCACACAGTAGAACGGGTAGCACCAGTATCCAATAGAAAGTTGATATAATTGCCTTCCACTTTCCCATCAATAAATGGACCTGACTGATCTAACGGTAAAGATGCACCAAGTATGCACTCCTCTTCTTCCCCTCTCAGGCACCATCATTGCTCATTCTCACTTTCATAGTTATTATACAAAAGGTATTGTGAAATCACAGAATTTTTCTTACCACTTCCCTGAAATCCAGCGTCCGCACTGCACTGTGGCTTGTTCACAAAATTTGACATAAGGGCAGGTGGCACCTGACACTGCTGATTAACTAACTGCTGCGACTGATTCATAAGCACCTCTTTCTGCGTCTGTGGATTTAAATTTGGGTTTGGGCCATTATTATTCTGAATATTTTTGCACTCGTTTTTCCAATGTCCAAGCTTTCCGCACCCATGACATGGAAACTTCTTCTTTGCAACCTCTCTACTCATGCGTCCTCTTGATTTACCACCACTCGCCACATTATCTCTCTGATTCTGTTCTTTCATCTGACCATCAGTCTGACTATTTAATTTAAGTTTCTGTTGTTCTACCAATTTCACTTGTGCCCACATCATTTTCTCTTTTAGTTTTTTATGCCTTGCCTCAATATCGTTCCCACAATGCTTTGCGTATTTTAGAATATCATCTATGGGCTTTCCCTGCCAACACAACATATGCTGTTGAATTATCTGACTAATTTCTGGTTTTAGACCGTACACAAACCGATACACAAAATGACCCATGTCCTTATCTCCAATGTTCTCAAAGCCAATATACTGCTTAAACACTTGCAGCTGTCGTACATAATACGCATGAACAGATTCATTCGGCTCCTGGGTTGTTCTATCTATTTTTACCCAATCTTCCCTTTCAGGAAAGTAATCACTTGGTGATATTTCTTCATCACATCATCTGAGGGTGCTCCTGTTTTTGAGTCTCTTGGATACTCGTCACTTGGCCAATCAACCGTGATCTTACATTCTGTCCATAAATCAGCAGGTACCACTATGTCAAACAGACCATCCAAGTCTTTCAACAAAACCTTCGAACCTTTCACAAACCTTTCAACCTGTTTGTACCATTCAACTGGTTTCTCCCTCAGTTTAGGGAAGACATTTGTAAATGACAAAATATCTTGTAGACTCCATGGAACATGAACATATCCACCAACAGGTACCTCTCTCATGGGACACAATCTTTCTACTTTCCCTGACTCTTTTAACATATATGCAGTAGCCGCCTCTTTTGCCTGTGCTTCCTCCGTCTTCTTTGTCCACCTTGTCCTCCACTTGTCAATGTCTCCCCATTTTTGCAAGATATTCATCAACTCCTTTACTTGTAACTTTTTTCCAGACACATTCATATTTTCTAAATCTTTGTCAGTCAATTGCACTCGATGTGGTTTCTGTAACACTTTTGATCTCCTTATGTCTATTCCCATCTCAGAAGCAAGCTCTGTCAATTTCTCATGAAACAATCTCACATTTCTGGTTATACTCCTACATATAAACAACAACTCTTCCTCATTGTAGGTGTTTAATCTATCTATTCCCACATTTCCAGCTATCATCTCTTCCAATTCTCCTTTCAGTTTGTAAATATGTAAGATCTTGGGGGGTGAGTTTGTTTTTCTATTCCCTGTGCCCGTCTCTCCAGATCTTCTGGAGTTACCACTGTTGCACTTCTTACTCCTGAGGATGTCATTGACCTTCCTTCTTTTGAACTACCGGGTGTAACTCTTTTCGGGGTTTCATTTACCGATTCCCTTATCGGCAGATCCATTAATGAAATTACTGAATCACACTCACTGGCTTGGTCATCAGTTATTACAATTACTTTTCTCGGATTATTCAAAGCAGTTGTTATAGCTTGTGGTTTTGGACAATTTCTCTTGTCTCCATACAATGGAACAACTGGGCCTATAGTTACGGGTATTGTCAATGCTTCAGGGTTTAAATGTAGTTGGCTTATTTTCTGTATTAATTCCTCTCTGTTTTTATTCAACGCTTCCTTTTCTTTATCATAAAGTACCTTATTAACTGATGGATCATGTAAAATCTGTGGAATCAAGGGTGTTCCCAGGACTGGTGCACTCGGGGTGACTCTACTGGGTCCTTCCTGATACGGTGGAGGGTTTTTAGTTAAAATGTCCTCCATAAATTCATCTTCTGATTCCCTATAACCTGTCACTTTCATGAATTTTGTTTTTTCCTTACTCTTGCCCCCTGACTGTTCCTCAGCCATTAACACTGGATATAAACCTTCCGATACTATTGGTTTTCTCCATTGATTCATGTGACCCTCACGTAACTCATGCAAATACCTAGGGAAATGACCCATGTATCTTCCACTCCTGTTTTTCTCTCGTTCATATGATTCAGTCTCCCATTCTTCTAATGCCTCAAGCTGTGGCATCCTAGGTCTCGGATCTAAATCATTCATCCGCATTCTTAAATTCTGAAGAATTCTCCCATTAAACATACCATGTTCTGGAAAAGCTAAAACACCATCATCTTTCGTGTACTCTATCCAAATCTCCATCCATACACACGTATGATATCCTCTCTCCATCATCATAAATGAAGCAGGCATTTTTGACAGTGGAATAGGAATTCCCTCTCTAGTTAAAATAGCCTTATCTTTCTCAAAGAAATTCTTAGTTTTCTATATAAATGACATTTTTCTCTTTTCTCCATACATTCTGGACACTCGATACATAGAACAATAATCTGAAAATCCTCAAGCTTTTCTGTCAGGGCGACTCACACCAAAAGACTAATGAGAATCAACCATACAAATTTTCCCCAACCAATCTAAAAACAGCTTTCATCCAATCACCCATTCAGATTGCGGCTCACGCTCGTGGTCTGACCAATGCCAGTGCGGCCTTTTTCAATGTCGTCAGTTCTGCGCCTTACTACTGACCCCTCCTTTACAATTTCGTGTCAGTCACACGCATACTGTTTCAACCTATCCCAGCGTGGCTCTCTGTGACATCAGTGCAACTCCGGCGACTGACCCTCCCTTCACAAGGTAATACGAAAACGTATTTCCTTACTCTTCTTTTAACTGAATTTTGTTAGTAACAGCATAAAACATTCGCCACTCTACCTGTTCCACTAAAGCAAAGGATAGATTTCCGTCTTATTCTGGAGACTCAAAATTTCTCCTCTTCTACTGCGAGTGAAACCTCTGTTTACCCTTCATTCAAGCCCAAGAGAACCTATTACTCCTTCAGTGTTACCCTTTCTAGGTGATATAAGACCAAAGTTTCACCAGCGAACCCTTTTCGCTATCATTCACACTCAACATTTATACAAAATAATCCCTACTTTAACACTGCCATCCCTGCGTAGCTTCTCAGTGCTATTCCAACAGACGAGTAACCTCACTGCAGTATGGCTTCTATCACCACCCGCTATTCATTTCCCGGGAATTTTCCAGACAACATAAAACAAGACGCTAACTCTTTTTGTTAAACATAAATCAATAATCAATACTTATCACTAAACTAGTCAGTAATAACCATAGCTCTGCTACCAGAAAACTGATCCAGCGGTAAACCAGCAACAGGTACTCCAATACCATATACTCACCTGGGCCCATAAACACACATTCACACAGCCTGGTACTAACCGCTGGAGTCAAAGTTTATGATTTTTACCATTTCAAGATTAGTCACCTCTTGTTCTCAACTAATCTTTCACTGATCAAAACGTTCTTTCCTCTGGTCAATGGACCATTAGTTGAACTAGTTGATGGTGAAATAACATGAATTATTTCTTTTTGCAATGAAATAACCACAGACTCGGGGAACATTTTAAGTCTTTATCTAAATTAGGTTCATGTGAACCACTTTCAAAGTACAGTGCAGTCTCCGTCACTCATAGGAAGGAAGATTCAATTAATCAATCTATCAAACAAATATGTCATACTCTACATTGACTTTGCTTAGAAAGGAGAGGATAGAGAGAAAAGAACATTTGCACATTCATGAATGTATAACTACCTAGGATGGTGTGAAAACCAGCCCCCTGGCCAAGGAGCTGGGAAGCGTTCCCCGGGAAAGATCAGGCGACAAAGGCTTCAGGACAGGATAGATGACCTCTCTAACACCGACGCTTGCGTAGCACCCCTCTTTGACACTCTCTTCCTCCTCGAGATTCTTCCGCGATCTTCTTCTAAATTTATTCGTTAAAGTAAATGGTTCTTCATTCAATTCTTCATCAGCATCTCTGACAGCATCCCAAGCTCTGCAGCATTCAGCAAACCTCCGTCTGACTAACTAACTAAAACTACCTCAATTATACTTTTCAAAAAGTATGTACCACTCATTAATGTTTCAGTATTGTAAAAGTACTAACTCTGATTGGACAGGCAAGGGGAGGATCATCACACCATACTTATTTTTTATCTTAGTCTATTAGTCTATTGTTCAAAGATCCCACCCCTTAGATTTTATTCACAAATCTTTATTCCCACCCGTATTCACATCATATTAGAAACAAGTGTATATTTTATAATGTATTTCTATTCATCCAGAGGTTTTCAATGCTTGTTCCCAGGGCATGTTTCTTTTGTGTCCTTGGACTGCATTCAAGTATATCGTCACTTCTTCTGGCTCATTCCCACTAAGCATGCATGGAGGTCAGGTGGTTAATGGACTCTAGACTCATACAAGAGGCCCAAATGCACACTAATAAAAGAGTCAGAAAGAAAAATACTAATTTCAAGAATAATCGGTTTCACTGTATACCACCTATCTCTACTCTAACCCCATTTACTTATTCATGATTTCCCCGCATTAGCATTAGTAAACAAGCTTAGTTTAGTTTCGGCAAAGCAGATGCCAAGCATGTGAGCTTTGAAGCTGCCATTTTAATAGCGTCTGCGCAAGCGCAAGAAATTCCCGCCAAGCGACAGCTCGTCATACTGCGCAGATACAGTGGACGCATGCGCAATAAAGATTTCCCGTTAGCAGCCATTTTAGAATTTTGCTTGAGTTATTTATGTTAGCAAACACATAGGCAAGCTTCTCTGTCTTTTATATTCAATGTGGTGCGTATTAATTTACACAATACATGGTTAATACAATATTAGAAGTTAAATGAGAGGATTGCTTCCGAGCAAGTCTCTTTTCTACGAGTCCTTGCTCCATCAGTACCTTTAAGGCAGCCATGACCCGTAGCTTTCCATCATGCCTCAGGGGTGACAGTTAGGTCAGTTGTTCTTTCTAGCTCCTTCAGTCAGGAGCCAGGATTTTTCAGCTCTGTCTATTTTTGACTTTTGGTCAATCATTTTCAACTTTTATTAGTGGTTTTTCCCTTTCACTCTGCGTCTTTCATCTTGTAGAGTGAGGTACTTCCATTTTTCTGACAGAAACTTGCAATTTTTCTGTCACAACATGCCATCTCTTTTTAATCCTTGTCCCTCCTGTGGCAAGAAGAAGGCCAAAACTGACACGCACTCTGAGGCCTGCCAACACTGCAAAAAACTGTCTAGGCATACTCTCAAGGAGAGAGAGAATTCCTCTCTACGGCCTCTCTGAGAAGCAAAAATCTTCTTCGAGAGGAAGATTTCCAGTGAGGCAGATAAAGAAGAGGTCCATATCAACATCAAAAAGTAAGGTCCTGATCTGTTCCCCATCAGGCTAGGCGTCGAATATGCCTCCAGCGGCAAAGAAACTGGTGTCTCCGTCGTCGAGACCTCCACCGTCAACTGCACCACACAACGCCGAAGACCACATCGAAGATGACAAGTTCAACGTCGAGTCATTGACGTCACTCACAGGTATTGGATCAGCCTCCTCCGTTGACATCAACTCTGTGGTGTTCAACGTCAAGGAATCGGTCGGCATTGGCTCAACCATCAACTTTGAGACACAGGACTCCATTGACATCGTCATATAGACGTTCGACGTCGAGGTGATCCACTCCGTCTTCGTTAACCCGGCGACGGTCGACGTCGAGACCCAGATCCACACTGACAAATTCTCGTCGTCGGACACCTTCCAAAAGACATTCGACGTCGGTGACGCATCTCACAACATAGAGATATCGGTCTCCGTTGGTGACTGCACGATCTTTGTCAAGACATTCGCCGTTGAGATCAACGTCGAGGGATAAAACTCAGCTGGAGCACCTCTCTCTGTCAGTGACAACTCTCCCGACGTCAAGAGTTCAATCGCCATTGGTGATTCAAGAGGCAGTGACTCCAAGACGCATGGCTTCGTCAGCCTCGAGGTCACCGGAGGTTATCCTATTAACGTCGAGCAGCTCAGCTGCATCTCATGAGCGTTCCTGTCCACAGGTGACAGAGCCCCAAACACAACAAGAGTCAAGGAGACAAACATCACCCTCTGTGCATCTTTATCCTAGGTGGATGTTGCCACTACATCATTGTCAGAAATCGTCAATGGGGCAGGTGCGAGAACCACAGGACTACTCTAGTCCTCTACACAGGTCACCACTGGTTCGGATGGTGCAGGCAGTAGATCACTTGCCAACTATTTTCTCGACGGGTCAAGATCACGCTTGTGCAGAGACAGCTTCCTCAAGAAGGAGGTCTACATCTCGTGGGCATCGGAGAAGACGCAGATCACTTACACGTTCATCTTCTTTGACTCAATCTTCAAAAAGGGACTTTTGAACCCTAACAGACAGTCCAGCTTGAAAGGGTCTCTCCGGTGGATGATGTCAGTTCCTTCCAAGATGTACTGGCCAGGGGGGCAACAAAACTAAACATTGATATCCCTACCCCTCAAACTCCCTCCTCAGTGATTTTTTAAATGTTGCCCCTAAGATCAGAGGCCAGACCTTTATTGCCTCTAGTACCTGGGCTTCTGCAGCCTGTTATGGACCTGTTCCTCACACCAGCAACTATCAAGACCGCACCAGCATGGATATTGAAGAAATACAGACCTTCAGAAGATGATCCACTTTTCCTTAGGGCCGATCCACCTCTAGACTCTGTAATCATTGCAGCGGCTAAAAAGACACACGCAGTGGCCTCCTCCTCAACAGTACCTCCCGATAAGGAAAGCAGGGCTCGGGACAGACGGGGAAGAAGAGTCTGTGGTACTTCGGCCTCCATGTTGAAGGTTTCTAGTGCCTCAGCTCTCTTGGGGCACTATGATAGAGCCCTGTGGGACTCTCTAGAAAAATTTAAGGAGAAGCTTCCCAAGGAGGATAGCAGAGATTTTGAGGAGGTATTGCAAGAAGGAGGTTTGGTGGCTAATCAAATTATTAGCAGTGCAGCTGATGGAGCAACCCTGTCTGCTCAATCTTATGCACGGGATCTGTGCCAGACGTTCATCCTGGCTTCGGCTTACTGCGCTAAAACCAGAAGCTCAGCGATGGATCCTAAATTTCCTTTTCTTAGGATCTTCCTTATTCGGCACACACACGGACGATGAAATCTTAAGAATGAAGTCGGAGCTAGACAACTTGAAGGCGGTAGGTCTTGAAAAGAAAAAAAAGTTCCGGCGCAGATACAGGCCGTACGACCACCGGCCATTCCATCAGAGGGTTCAAACCCCTCAGTGGCATAGGCACCAACAGCAGCAGCACCAAGCCAGAACCCATTATCAGGTGTGTCGCACCCCCAGAGGGAGAGGGGCCCCACGTCAATCTGCTGCCTCAGCAAAAGCTCTATCAAAGCAATGAGCACTCACTTCCCCCATTGCCGTTTCCCACTCCAGTGGGGGGAAGTATAGCCAACCACCTGGAAGAGTGGTGCAGCATCACAAAAGATCAATGGGTGATAAGTACGTTGCATAATGGGTACTCTCTACGCTTTCATTATCAGCCTCCGGCGATCGCTCTGGTGAAATCCGTGTGCCACCAGCTGTAAGTACTGCAGCGGGAAGTATCCACTCTCCTACGAAAATCAACCATCGACGAGTATACTCAAGGTACTTTCTAGTGAGGAAGAAAGGTCAAAAGTCAGAATTCAGACCTATTCTGGATCTGCGCATTCTCAACAAATCCATCCGGAAGGAATTTTTTTGCATGTTGGCTCCCCATCCTCATCTCCAGCAAGGGGACTGGATGTGTTTGATAGATCTGCAAGAAGCATATTTTCTGTTCTAGCGGATCCTCATCAATAGTCATAAGCTCTTGAATATTCCTGCCCACGCACGAGGACCCCAGAAAATATATAAAATGTATATATGACAACATATATATATATATTCAGTCGCTTCACAAAAGGATTCGTTTCCGGGATCCATATCCCATTGTCAGGTGGCGTGTTGCACTCGGCCAATCCCACCGCCGAGTTAAAGTCAATAAGGTTTCCTGCTACGATAAGCAAAAACACGCTCTCAGAAAGGTACAGCTAGTGGGAGTTTATTCACTCCCACTAGCTGTACCTTTCTGAGAGCGTGTTTTTGCTTATCGTAGCAGGAAACCTTATATATATATATATATATATATATATATATATATATATATATACACACAGCTCTATATAGATATATATATATATATATACATAAATATATAATTTTAAAAGCAATCAATGCAGCCTTCCAGACACAACAGGCTAAGCAATGCGGTAAAATCTTATCTTTGCACCTATACCAACAAACCAGGAAGACCAGAAGATACTTGAACTGCTTTTAATGAACAGTAGAAAAGTAGTCCTGCAAAGAGAAAAGCAGGCATTGTTAGCCCATATGCTGTATTGTAACTTCGATAGCACAGCATTGTTTAGCCAGTTGTGTCTGGAAGGCTGCATTGATTGTTTTTAAAATTATATATATGTATATATACATATAGAGCTGTATATTTATGTTTTCATATATAAATTTTATATATTTTCCGGGGTCCCCGTGAATTTCCGAGAATGGGGTCATCCAATCATCAACCTTTTCATGGACGATACAAACAAAAAATGCTGCGAATTCGCATCAAGGTTCTACCGACCATGGTTGAGAGGGAATGGCCTTTTGATCAACTGGTCAGGGGGCTTTGATTACGCTTTCCCCCTTCCTCCTCTCATCCTGAAGGTCATAACCAAGCTCTCTCACTCCAAGATGAGAATGATTCTGACAGTTCCAGACTGGCTGCGACAGTGGTGGTACCCGGACCTTCTAGACCTAACGGAATGTCCACACAAGAGATTGCCGTGCAGACCGGATCTGCTGTCCAAGATGAATGGGAGCATTCATCACCCCAACCTTCCCTCGCTGAACTTGGCAGCATGGCTCCTGAGGTCCTCCAGTACGGGCACTCACACTTCCTCAGGACTGCATGAGCATTTTGAGAGAAAGTGAGAAGGCTTTCTACAAGACACTCTGATACTTTAAAATGGAAACACTTCTTTTTGTGGTGGGTACAAAATGGTTTCCATCTACCAAGGGGCAAGAAGAGGTAATTCTACCTTATCTCCTCCACTTAGCCAGGTGAGTTCTAAAAATCTCTTCCATAAAGGTACACCTGGCGGCCATTACGGCATACAGGCAGTAACCTTCTCAATCTTCTTTTTTTCAATTGCAAGTGGTGAAGGATTTCTTGCGCGGGTTAAAGAAGGTTTATCTTCCTAGTTGACCTCCTTCACCTCCCTGGGAGCTAAATCTGGTTCTGTCCAAACTCATGGGTCCTCCATTTGAGCCTATCCACAAAGGATCCTTCCAACACCTTAAATGGAAGACCGCCTTTTTGGTAGCAATCACTTCCGCTCGCAAGGTGAGCGAGATACAAGCGTTCTGTTCTAATGAACCGTACACGGTTTTTCACCACAACAGAGTAGTTCTGAGGACCCACCCCTCCTTCCTTCCGAAGGTGGTGTCAGCCTTCCATGTTAACCAATCCATCTCGTTGCCTACCTTTTTTCCTAATCCCTCCACAACAGCTGAGAGGTCTCTTCATTCATTAGACCTGAAAAGGTTCTTGAAATTCTACTTGGATAAGTCTAAAGCTATTAGGAAAACGATTTGTAAACTATGGTTCAATCAGAACAGGTTTTCCAGCCTCTAAACATTCCAGCTCCAGATGTATAGCGTCATGTATAAAGCTGTCTTATCAGTTAGTACAGAAGCCACTTTGTTCTACTCCCAAGGCTCATTCCAATGGAGGGAAGGCAGCTACAGTAGCTTTTCTGAACAATGTACTGATTACTGAGATCTGCAAGGCAGCCACTTGGAAATCGATACATATGTTTACGAGGCACTATTGTCTCGATTCGGATACCAGAGCAGAAACTCAAGTAGGCCAAGCCTCCTTGAGAAATTTGTTTCAATGATAAATCAGCCATGATAGTTTATTTGGTCGCCTCTCATTTGTCTGAAGGCGGAGGATGGGCTTGCTGTTCGATTCAGTGCTTATGACTATTGATGAGAATCGCCTGGAAGAGAAGAATAAGTTACTTACCTGTAATCCTAGTTCTCTTCCAGGGGTATCCTCATCAAGGTCATAAGCAACCCACCCGCCTCCCCAGGCAAATGAGACTTCTTTAAGCCATATCTTTGTGCCCTAACTCTCGGATCTCCACAGATAACAGCTGACCTAACTGTCACCCCTGAGGCATGATGGGAAGCTGTGGGTCATGGCTGCCTTACAGGCATGATGCCAGTCTTTGTGTTTACAATTGCTTTCATTTTCTATGCTGTTGGTTTTCAATGCAGCCTATAGGCTAACAATGCCTGCTGTTGCAGACTGAGTTTTTAATTCTACTCATTAAAGATAGTTCAAGTTATACTTGTCCTCCTGTTGTCTATATTCTATCGTATATGATTGGAAAAGCAGGTTTTGTCAGTGCATTGATTAGCCTTTTTGTCTTATAGGAGGCTACATTGATGTGTGAAAAAATGATATATGTATATATATATAGAGCTGTATATAAATGTTTCCATATATAATTAGGCCAACCCTGAGCCAGCGCGCAAGTGCTGCTCTGGCAAAGATCTGTTGTAGTTCAGTATGGGAGAGAAGCCCCGCCCACTCCCCCGCCCTTATTTTTCATTGGCTTGTGTCTTTGCCCTACGTAAATGTTGGCGTCTGATTCCCTAATAGGCTTATTAGTCCCTCCTTAGTACAGCCATGTCGTCATTTGTAACCTCCCATGGCTACTGGCCCCTTTACTTTGTTGTTACACGCTACGTGTGTTATTTTGCTAATGATAATGAGCCGCGGCTCAGCCGGGGGAGAGGGAGCCGAGCTGGGGTGATTTACCGTCTGCTTCTCCTGTCTGTGGGCACAATGAGAGCTCCGCCTGGCGCTTTGGAGGACGGCAGAGGAACCTAGCATCCTAGAGAGACCCCTAGAGGCAGCGGCAAGATGAGTGCGGAGGAAGTGCCTCAAGGCACCAAGGATAGCGTCCAGGAGTGAGGCCGCCCACCGACCCCCCTCTGCCCGGACTCAGATCCCCTGGCCGGGCATCTGCTACTAGAGGAGGAGCCTTTCAGGGTGGACGGAAAGATGCTCAAGACGATGCTGCAAAGTAAGTTAATGTACATGCTTCACAGGAGTTGTTGCATTGTGTATAAAGCGCCTAGACTGTTCCAGCTCAGTGCTCATCCAAAGCGCCTGCACTGATTCTCTGTATATATTACGGTGGTCCCAGTATTAGAACATCAAAATTGTGTAAAAGAAGGGAAGAAAAAATGCAATAGTACTTAAAGCAAAAGGTTAACGCAAGACTGAATCCGTTGTTTCAGTGTTATTTAATCACACTGAAACTGATTAGCATATAGTCAAACAAGTATTAAACGACATACATTTTTGTAAAAAACATCATCATTACAGTGCCCGAAGGGGAGGAGGAAGGGGAGAGAAAGTGATTTATGTGAGGTGGTGAGGTAAGTAAAATATAGGTGGTGATATGAATATCGCAATCAAACGTTAGGGCATATACAGTTCGCAAGCCCAAGAAACAATAGCATATTTATCACATTTTATCTGTGCATATTTAGCCATGTAGCATACAAGTCCACAGTAAAGTAAGTACTGTTGAGAGAAACTGGCAATAGCGAAGTGTTTCTTCAGACCCTTACAGGCGGGGTCTTCCTCAGGACGAACGTGGGGAGTGCGGGGGGCACCCAACAGGGACAAAAAAATGGTGCTTCAGGACCATAATTAAAGTTAAAAGCAAAGTAAAGCCAGTTACCCTGAGGGTACTGATCAATATAATTACCGTGAATGGTTAGGGAGGGACCTCTCACAATTCGCTGGTGGAGGGACAATGGACTCAGTGGTTCCCAAACATAAGATGGAAGGAGTGAGTAAACTCCTGCAAAAAATGGGGTGCCTGTCAGCCAGCTGGTCCAGGTTAATACAGATTCCTTCCACACTACCTTTGGATCTATGCTTCACCTGGACCAGACCTACTAGAATTTCACAAGTAAGTGACCTTTATCAGAGGCAATCATTCAATTGCCATTTGCCTCACCATCTAGATATTTCAGCTGGCTGACAGGCACCCCATTTTTTGCTGCAGAGGAAGGGAGAACGGCACAAGCACTCCATGCGGCTCTTGCTTACTACTACCGCCAAATTGCCAGGCACACTTAACAGCAATGAAATTACAGCAAGGCAGGTGTTTCCTTTATGAAGACAAATATTTACTAATGATTCAGGTGCCACTGCCCAGTGGACAGGGGTCAAATTGCTGGGCCAGTGTGGGATCCAATCGTCGTTACAACCACTGGCCGCCGCCGCGACGATGAGCAGTTGTCTCTCAACCCCTTTCCCCACCCCCGCGGCGTTTGACTCTCACCCCCGACTGACCTTAGCCTAATTAACTCTAAAGCGTGACTGGCCGGGCACTGACTTTGACGTCAGTTATGCTCATGTATTGGGGCCGGGGGTGTCTAGCTTGGATACATTGTTGTAGTGACAGAGCAGTACTCGCAGAGCTGCGAGCTGCCAGACCCTTAACATGCCGGCAGCAGCGCGCACCGCGCTACTGCTGCTCACACAGTCATGGCATAGTGCATTAAAGCAGCACTCTACATTGGCGGATGAGCAGCGCTATAATGCGAGAGTAATGCATTTCAGTGCAGTGATGCGGGTCACCACACTGAAATGCGTTAGACTAACGCCTGATGCGTGATTCTTGGCAGGACTGGCTACAATGGGGAAAACTGTCAACGGAGGGCACTCATATATCTTTAACGTCCATCACCTTCATGGGCTTGCTTTGAAGGCTGGGATTGCTTTTGGCTTCTTTCCATAGTACATGCACTTGTTTTCTACTTGTTTCAGAGAGGGTGGGTGTTATTTCCGATTTCAGTCCTGGGAAAGTCAACAGGACAACAATTATTACTGTAAACCTATTAGTGCCACCTGGGTTTGCATAACTGACGCGCTGTCCTAAAGAAAACAAATTAGCTCTATCACCATGCTGCTGCCAGCCACGTTCCTGAAGTGCGCAGGTTTCACGTTCTGTGCATGCCTCTTTTTTTTAATATGTATTTTTTATTAAATAATAGGTAGCCCCTGTTACCTGCTGCTATACATTCCATTGAGCATTTTAAAATAATTTGTTTGTATTTTTATCCATCTATTTACACCGGTTTACGTTAACATAACAATAGCTGTACCGTACAGTTGCCATAAAGCTTATAGGGCCATATGTATCAAGATTACATTTTGCGAGTCTATAATAGCTAATTTTACCGATTTGCTATTATAGACTCGCAAAATGCAATGTATGTAGGTTTTTGCAAAACTTTTGCGTATCCTACATACTCCTTAATAGCAAGTCGCAAATTGCGATACGCTATTAAGGAATGCCTTCACATTCATTCCTATGGGTCTAGAGGCCCATAGGAATGAATGGGAAGATATTTGCAATTTGCAAGTACCAAATAGGTACTCGCAAATTGAGCATGCAATTTCATGGGTGCAAGGGGGCCAAAAGGCCACCCTGATGCACCCCTGAAATATGCATGTGTGCACATGTGGTGTATATACATGCCCTAAGGGCATGTATGTGCGCCACATGGCACTTAGACATTTTTTTAAACTGTCAGTTTTCTAGGAATTTGCAAATTACTACCAACTAGAAGTTGGTGATAATTTGAGATTCCTTAATGCCAATTTGCATTTTGCGATAACTACAAGAATTGCATTTAGGGAATCGCAAATTGCGATTCCCTAACTGCATTCGCAATTTAGGTAATCGCAAATAATTGTGATTACCCATATTGCGAATTAAAAATGTTTGATGCATTGCAAAACGCATTTTTGCGATTGCAAACGGGCCAATTTGCAATCGCAAAAAGCGTTGATACATCTGGCCCATAATCCTTCCACTGCAAACAAAAAAACATTAATAAAAAAACTGCTATTTACACTGCCATACCTCCAACTCCAAACAAATGCGAGACCTGTTTCATTGCAAACGCTTGTTTTTTTGTAGTTCCCGGGGTCCGCGCGCATGGGTGGGAATATTCAGTGCTTATGACTTTGATGAGCATACCCCCGGAAGAGAACTAGGATTACAGGTAAGTAACTTATCCTTCTCTCACTGCTCCACAAACGCAAAGCATAACACACACACCAGCAGAACAAAATCACACACATACTACCTCATAATACTTTCCATCACAAACTAGAAACATACACCCAGTCCCACCCTCCCGACTACACAAAGAATACACACTTTAAACCAACTCTATTACCAAGCCTTCTTTCTACCCCCTCACCTAATGCATATACAGCAACACAGCGACTCTCTTCTAACCTCCTTTTATCCATTGGACAATTTAGAGCCTTATAACATGACCCACATGCTGCACCACCACCCCTAACTCATACACCTTCCACCCTAAACAGGCACAAACAAAATAAACAACATGCCACTCTTCACAAGTTTGCATCTCAATGCCTACTGCACTACAAGGCTACTCTACAAAAACAATACAGCTCACCAACTCACTCTCAGCCACCATCTCCACCACCTACACATGCAGACCCAGAAAATGCTTTCTTAGCCTTCTAGACAAGGAATACAATACAGAACAGCTACACTGCTATCCTCATACAGCTAATACCAGCACTATAAGGACACGCCTGCTACAAGTCCACAAAATACTTCTCACTCTTCTACAAAACAAAGTCACACCAACACTATAACACATTCTCTAAATTGCCTACTAATAAATGCTTGATCAATATAAAAAAACAAGCATCACATCCACGGCCTTCTCACTGACGCACAACCTGACTTACTCTTCATAGCTGAATCATGGTTGGGGGATGACATGGCTCCAGTGTTGCATTAAGCTGTTCCCCTAGGCTATCAAACTAGCACACAAAATCGTATAGGCAAAAGAGGAGGTGGCCTAGCTGTTGTATTCATGCAAACATTAAATATCACTAAAGCTGACAATATCTCCATATAAGGTTATGAGGCCCTCTTCACCAGATGAAACCCTACACCACCTTCCTCCTGTAACTTCCCACTCCATTACAGACCTCCACCTAGCAATGCAACATTCACAGACACTCATCTAGATGCAGTTTCAAACCTGATAACAATTCACACCAACCTATGCATTCTTGGTGACCTAAACATTTGGTTTGACAAACCTAATATGCTCCATCAGAAAACAATCATCACTGGCCTAGCTGAACTGAACCTACATGAGATCTTTCTCAAACCCACACACATCGCTGGAAACATCCTAGATGTCATTTTTGTAAATCTAGAATTAGTTACCTTTCAAACGATTACTCCAGTCACACGGTCAGACCACCATTTGCTTTTTTTCCAACATAAAACAACCCAAAGCAACACACCTAAAACCACCTTCAATGCATCCACATATCGACTGTGGAACAAACACAATTTTGAGCACTTGGAAAAGCAAATAACATCCATTACAGATACAATACTTTCCATTCAAAAAATATATGAGTGGTTACAGGAAGCTTTTGTTATCCTAATACACCTAAGAACGACACAACAGAACAAAAGAAAATAGGCACCTTGGAGAAATGCAGAGCTAAAAGAGATAACGCAGCAAATTATAAAGCTGCACCGCACCCGGCTCAAAACAAACTCCAATCAAGACAAACTTCACCTACAGTAACGTAACAGATTATGCAAATCAGCAAACTAAAAAGCTAAGAAAATGTACTATTCAGACAGATTTCAAAATGCTAAATGTGCAAATAAAGTATTCTATAAAATTCTCAATGAATTTCATTAACCAAATTGCCTAGAAGGAGCTCATCCCATTACTCAAGATTTCACAGACAAACTGGCAAATCATTACACGATCAAAGCAGACAGGTTGGACTCCTATTTAAAACAAAGAAAAAACACCAGCACTCACCCTTTTCCAAACAATCCCTCCAAGAGTAGACTAACCCAGCCTCTGCATTCCTTTCAACAAATATCACACAATGAATTTGTGGACCTGGTCAAAGCAAGCTGGCGATTGGGAAAATGATGACCTCCCTCGCCGCCTGGCCTGACGATCTGGGAACACCGCCTAAAGTATCAAAGGAAGTAAGAAACCTCAGCATTACCATGGACTCCAAGCTATCAATGAATGTCGACAAACTAGCAAGTTAAAGCTTCGTTACTATAAAAACTCTGCAACGCATCTTCCCCCACATGCAATTTTCACACAAGGTCCAGGCTACTATCTCTCGTGTTCTGTCTAGACTCAATTACGCTATCAGCATCTACCAGAGATCATCTACGAAAAGATGACAACTGATTCAGAACTCTGCTGCCAGACTACTCTTACATATAAATCCACAGCCCACATCGCCCCTGCCTTGAAGGTTCTAAATTGGTTACTGGTTGCCAGAAGATCCACATTAAAGATGCTTTGTTTGATACATGGAACAGGGCCGCTCTTCATCAGGAGTAAAATCACCAAATACATTAAACAAAGGAACTTCCACTCTAGATTGGCACCTCGCCTCAAAATCCCACCACATAAGGAAAAAACATAGGTGGCACATCCTTCTCTGTTCAAGCAGCTAAACTATGGAACTCATTACCCCCAACATAAGATCCACGGATAACTACCCTATCTTCAGAAGACTTCTCAACAGTTGGCTCTTTCCCATATAACCACCATACTCAAACATAAATATAGAGCATATCCCTGTGTATATTAGCATTTATTTGGATTATATATATGTACTAAGATATGTGTATTCCTTTGTATAAATGTGTATAATAAGTATGTCTCTCAGTTCTGCTTAAGAAATGTACATACTACTTATAGTTATAATATTCTATTTTTAACATGTATATAGGTCACTGCATAAATAAGTACATTTTCATCATAACTATTTATCTACAATTGCTTCACTATTGAATTAAAAATAAAATATACTAAGTGACTAGCGCACATGAACTATCACTGAGCCACATGCACAACCCAGGATCAGAGATTGCAAAACTTGTGTCTGGGAAATTGGAGGGTAAAGCACATATGTACTCTGTACCACCCGACAAGCTACCTTGGAAAATGTACAAGATTTGCAAATGTCTTATGTTATCAGCACGGTTGTAAGCATATATCAATAAAATATATATATATATATATATAAATTATGAAAACAATAAATAGGGATAGTACAGCAACACTTGAAAGTCTGAGTTTATTAAATACAACTTAAATCTCGACATATTACCTTCCTTATACACATATACCTTCCATGTACTTATGTATCTTTATATTTATTACTTAATTCCTAATTTACCATCTCCAATGCACTACCCTATATATCACCCCTCATACCTCTCTCAATATATATTCTTTATCTCCACTCTCTGACCCATCCCAAACCTCATTCTACTTCTCTCTCCAGTGCACTAACCTATTTATCACCCTATACCTCTCTCAGTATATTCTCTACCTCCACTCTTTGACTCATGCCAAACCCCATACTTCTACTATGATCCCCAAAATAACCCTTGCTAGATTCTTGCCTCTTCTCCCCCTCCTTGCATCATCTCAGACCTCTATTTACCATTGAGATCTCCTGAACAAGGCTTTCTAAACACGTCTCTCTGACTCTTCCCCCTCCACCGCCCCTTTACTCATCCCAAACCGCCTCCTACTGCTATGATCTCAAAAGAAACACTTTTGAGACCCTCCCCGCTTCTATCCCTCCACTATCCTTTTCAATCCAACTAAAAGACTCACATGTCCGCAGCTCAAATTATTGTAATATTTTTCTATACTTATTCACCACTAATCCTGTTTTTGGGTTCCGGAGTAGCGTTCTACTCGCCAAAAAGCGGTTCCGACGCCTTATCAGGGGTAACAAGTGCTATATAAATGCAGAACCCTTCCCTCCTCAATCCCTCTACTTTCCTTTACACAATCCAAATTACAAACGTCCACCGCTCACATTAAGTTCATATTTCCCTATACTAATTCACCACTAATCCTTTTTGGGTTCTTGAGTAGCGTGCTCCTCACCAAAAAGTGCTTTGATGCCTCATCAGGGGTAGTAAGAGCTATATAAATGCAATTACAATTACAATATATCAGTTGGCAAAACAATATACAACCACTCTCAATAGGGCCTAATAGGAATCATCACAGTGAAATTCTACTCCAAATGTTTTTCAAAGTGGGTGATCAACACCAAAACACTTTCCTACAATGGTAATCTGTGATATATGTAGCCAAATACTTTTCCACAGCCTGTAACATAATGTGATAACTATCCAATGTTAGAAGTCTATTGGCTTTACCATATGCTATAATATTAATCCAGGCCTACTGTCTTTGCAATAACTTGTTATAATAAACAGGCCAGACATATGGCTGCTGGTATAACTTTTCTCTGCACACCAATCAAGCCTATAGCTTTTGTCATTGGCTTGTCACCATAATCAACTCAGTCCTACTGAGATGAGTGTGAGCTTTCCCTGGAGGTAACCATCAGGCAAACAGTCATAACATTGCAAATGTATACAAATTACAATTGACAAAGCTAAATACTCTCTACCCTAACAGGGCTTAACAGGGATTCTCACAGTACAAATTGTTTAATCTATATCCATTGTTTGTCAGAGGGGGTAACCAACAACAAAACCCTTGCTCACTAAAGTAATCTGTGAGATTCCATGTAACAAAAAACCTAAATGTAGGCCTTAATTCAGAGTAACAAAGATCTGCCATTAAATGGCTATTGACTTTCACATATGCGTTTCACAAACAATATGCCTGGCCAGCTGCCTTTATCGTAACTTTTTGTAGTAAATAGTCAAGCGTATAACCGTTATCATTTTCTTTTCACTCACAACCAACTTAAGCCTTCTTAAGTGATGAGTGTACTCTTCCACAGTCATGAATGTACAATGTATACAAAATGACAGTCAGCAAAGCAAAATAATATTGTTCCTAAGAGAGCCTAACAAGGATTACTGTAGTGCATATCTTTGTTTAGGTGGATCACCAACACCAAAAACCTTGCCTACCACAATATTTTGTGAAATTCCATGTAATAAAATACCTGCTTTCAGGCTTTATCACAGTGTAGTAACAATCCATCCTTAAAAACATTTTGTCTTTAACGCATGCTTTTCACAATAAGTAGCTCAGGCCCGCTGGCTCTGTCATAACTTTTCATAATAAACAGATTAAACCTATGAAAAATACAACTTACAAAATAATGTACAACCCCTCTCAACAGGACCTTATAAGATTAATCACAGTGAAAACCCCCAGGGTTTGTCAGTGGGTTTCCAGTATCAAAAACCTTGTCTTCCACGGCAGTCTGTGAGATTACATGTAGCAAAATACCTGTCTATAGCCTGTAGCACAATGTTAAAACAACCAACAGTTAAAGGTTTACTCTACTTAACAAATGTGTTTCAAGCTAGACCAACTGCCTTTGTCATAATGTTTCATAATAAGCAGACGAGACCTCTGGCATAGGACGCACCATTACCCAGTACACCAGTCTTGCCTATAGCTTGTCATCATAACCAACTCGGGCCCAGACTTGTGAGAGTAAGCTTTTCCACAAGGCAACTACCAGATACACATTCATAAAATTAGAATGTATGCATAATTGCTTTTGGCTGAAAAAACACTATCTCTCCTGAAATGGCCTATTTAGGATTTTCCCAGAGCAAACCTTCTATATCCACGGTTTGTCACACAGGTTAAACACCAATTCCATTGCTTATTATGGTGATCTATGAGACTCCATGTAATAACATATCTATCAGTAGGCTTTAAAATGGAATAATAAGAACCAACACTTCAACCCCTATTTAGTCAAACATGCCTTTAAAAATAAATACATCAGGCCCAGTGCCGTTATCTTAACATTTCACAATAAACAGTTCAGGCCATATGCTTGCCAACATAACCAACTCTGTCCTGCCGTATCACGTATAAACTTTGCCACAAGTGAAAAAGTGCAATACAAGCAGTCTTTTAGAAGAAGCACACAAATTTGGACCAATCAGATCCTGTACTCTGGAGAGCCAACGTGTGAATGGAGCCTAAGCCCCTCTCTCAGTCTGACTCTGATAGCTCTTTTTCATGCTCACATAAGGTTAGGCGGCAGTTGCACTGTCAGGTCAGATCTAAAATCCATGTACATTAGTGTAGCCCTGGGCATCCTATACTGCTCTCAAACACGAAACTGACCGAGGTCTAAAATTAATGATAGATGAGGGTGTTAGGAAAGCCATATATTTCTCATGACCACCCTCCTCCTTCCTTCTTTCATTTGGCTGCTGCCAAAAAAAACCAGACATCATAAATCATCTAGTTATCTAAGACACTTTAACAGCATTACAATGTCAGATGTGTAACCCTGAAAGTTCAAGCTAAGACAGCCATACTGCTGCTGGCTCAGACAGCTGAATAATTAAATAAAATAATCACAGATGAGTGGAGGGGGAACACTTTTGTCAGTGCAAGCACACAACTTCTGCCCAATCAATACATATACTCCTTGCAACCAACATGTGAGCGGAGCCAAAGCCCTCTCTGTGGAACTTCTTAAAGCTCTTTTTTAGGTTGATCACATTACATTTGGCGACAGCTACGCTGTCAAGGCAGACCTAAAGAAGGAGTTGGGTGCATTGGAATGCGTTCCTAAGAAATGTAATAAGGATGTTGCTGCCTAAATTAGTGCCATGGTCTCAGTTCACTGGAAGACAGACATATTTATTGTTCTGAAAGTAAGACTTGATTTTTTGGAATATATGCCTAACTGCTTCAGAGCTGGATAATTTAGCCAAGTTGGATTTAGAAATTGATTGCTTTTTAACAAAATTGACCATATTAGAGAAGATGTTTTACTTTAAACTGTGGTTTTTATTTTCCTTTATAACTCTCAAACTTTTAAAATGTATTTTGGAAGGATTAGTGATCTTGGTATAGGTGCATTCTAACTAACAAGTTCTATGGCAAACCAAGATTTGGTGGGCTATACTACCAGGTAATGGAAATACCCTACAAATAGCAATGGTGTGTGGGGGAGAGTGAGCAGTAAAACGCTTTTCCTTCTGAGCAAAAATCTCTACACAGACCCTGTATGTGCAGTTAAGGGTTTCATTTGTACAAACTGCCATGAGAAGTGCTACTTCAGGAAGAACATTCTTGAAATATCAACAGAAACAGTCAGGAAGCTCAGGAAGAGGGAAGTACCTACTCATAAAAAATGCACCGATTGTCCTTGTGACATAAGTACAAAGTATTGTTTCTTATTTCCTTGACATGCTACCACCACTTGTAAGGACAGGTCACCACTACTCATAATATTGCATATAGTGCCTTTTGTTCCCTTATTTAGGTCATCGTCATATCCTTGTTGAAAATGGATAATGGATATAGGTTTCCAAACGTCAGAGTCAGCGGTCGGGCATGCAAGACAAACTTACCTTCAAATACTGGTTTCCGAGGATTTGGGTTTCCGCAGACAGGAGTGGTTACAGAGACCTTAGTGGATGCTGTGGCCCTCAAGTGTGGCCTTCCACCAGAGAAGGTGAGTCACCTAGTAGTCAATATGCTTACTTGTGAATTACTTGGTGTCTGAGTAACTGTCTGCAATTTTGTTTGTATTTGTATGTATTGGAACAAAGAGCATTTCAAACAGAACGCGGTATGACGCAATTGGCTTGTACATAGATACATTGCTGATAGTGTTGTTGCATGCAGATATACTGAGGAGACCTGTGGTACATTGGTGATGGCATTCCAGTGGAGGGGATTGGGAGGATTGCAAGACCTAAAGATAAATGAGGCTCAGGGTGCTTGCGGTAATACAGGAGACTATTGCGAGCAGAGCGTAGCAAGCAGGAATGAGCACAGAGTGTAGGATTTTGGAAGTGCTAGCTAAGGAATGTGCCCTGTACTACTTTGAAAGGCTTCATAGGGCATTTTGGTGAAAAAAGTAGAGAGTGAATTTGGTGGCAGATCTACACTTGGTGTGGACATCCAAAGAGAAAATGTATAGTGCGAATGTAAGTAACTCCAGGACATCCAATAGAAATAGAATAGTGGTATGGGTCAATTATATGCACCCAAGTCTGTTATAACGTAGTTGCGGTGATCAGAAGTGTGACCACAGGGGCAATAAGGTACATATGAAAGCCGGCACACATAAACAGAGCGATGTTATAATATGGAGGCAGCTTGTTGTTAGTGAAACAGTGGTGGATGTTAATTTATGGTAATTTATGATAAGATCAATTGTAGGACTTATGGTTTACTTTACCACATTTTCACATTATGACCAACAGTAGATCAAATTAACAGAATCAAAAATGTTTATAACCCACTCACCTTAAATAAAATTCACAGCTGCGATTGAACTTGTCACACTTCATGAGTATAAAGACATAAACAGATCCCCAAACAGCCAGCTAAGATATTAATTTATGCTGTTCCATGTATTCCTGACTAAGACTGAAAGTAAGAGGTGAGAGCCATACAATATCCTGCCAATTTTTACCTTTTTAACTTCTCTCTGAAGGCGTTCAGGTTTAGAAAGTGTAAAACAAAGACAAGCTGTTAGCTTCCCTGTACACTGAACAAAGTGGATTTTGGATGACTTAACAAAGATTTTACATAAAAATGCTTGGTTCTGTACCATCAACCTACGAAAGCATTTCCTAGAGGAATAGCTTGCATTTTATTTTCTTTACTCTTTATGTCTGTCATAATAAGGGATGTCTAGAAATGGCATTAGATCCGCACAGACCTAATGCATTTCAAGAACATTACAAGGACTCTTGTGCCTAATGCCCAGTGCAGGTTATCAGATATTTCACTGGTACATTGCATCATACATTTTTAATTGCTGGTATTGGATGTTGTTCAATGTGTGCATGCACCACCCATAAGAAGTTTGTGTCCAGTGTTCTAGCCACAAGATCTGACAGCAGTGTAATTGCCATTTTATAGGCTCAGATAATGTCCTCACTCTATCATGTACAATGCACTGGGCATACTAAAGAAGACAAAAGAGTGATGGATAGAATGTTTGAATTAATCTCAGCCAATGGTAATTACTTGAGGCCGCATCCCAATCCATCATTATTTTGCATACCATGTCACCTCAGTTTGGACCCAGCTATATGCAAATCAGTCTTGACCCTGCTCCAATACGAAAAGTCCAGCCGAACTGTCTGGGCAGGCACTGATCTGTGAAGTGTTTGGGTGCAAACGGAGATCTGGAGAGAAGCGCTGTTTCACGACTAGCAGTGTATCAGAATATTTCATCTGTGACCATCATCTACGTACGAATTCTGTAGGTGATAGCATATTGTGCATCTTTGGAACTGATTTGAGGCAATGCTTATGAATTTCACACAAAAAACCATGGAATCTGTTTTTTTGTATGAAAGTCATTTTTATGCTTGAATACATTTTTACCACATTATCTCTAAAAATGCTTATAATTCAAAATGATGAAAGGATGTAAAAGAATCACATTTTCCTATAAAAGTTTCAAACGTGCACTTGACACTGAAGTTGTCAGCTAAGTGTTGAAACTGGCTGTGATAGCAACCATAGATCAGGGAAGGAGAGTGTTTCACACCCTGCCTAAGTTATTTTATGTATGTGCATGTGTGTGCAGAATTAAGTGGTGTAATTGAATCCTGACTACTGCAAGCCACTTTATATTACTGCAGTATGTGCTCCAGTGCAAATGTTTTGGGGCATATATACTCAGTATATTGTCTATGCACCTAGTGTGCTTATTAGTGTTTTTTTATACAAAGTGCAAAGGAGTCGATGACCATAATGAATGAGAAATATTGGAGGCCCATCTACATGCTTTGTTAGTGCTGCCTGGGAAAGAGCAAGTGAAGATGGAGGCAGCAGGTATATAATTTTGTCACTGTTTTTTGTGTCTCTGAGTAAGTGTTGGAAGCTAAAGGTGAGCACAGCTGGGCGACACTCACACTTTTCCACCACATTTATCAGCACAACAGGGATATTGGCTGATGAAAATGCAACAATAACTAAACTACCTGGTCAAACTCACAGAATAACGGTGTCCAAATAGTGTTTTACCTCCATAATGGAGTAGTGCGACAGGCCAGCGTCAGATCACTGAGTTCTACAACTGCAATG
This sequence comes from Triturus cristatus, assembly GCF_964204655.1. Classification (NCBI taxonomy): domain Eukaryota; kingdom Metazoa; phylum Chordata; class Amphibia; order Caudata; family Salamandridae; genus Triturus; species Triturus cristatus. Next base: position 823,920,264 of record NC_140584.1, on the reverse strand, counting down.
TTGCTAGAAATGTATTTCACCCATTCCACTAGCTTGAGTCCGGGCTGCCTTGCAGGCATGGACCTACATGCTGACTACTAAGTACCCCAAATTCATCTCCAAAACCATCCCCAGAAGCACTGTGCTAATTGTTGAAACCATTGTTGACTGCCCCCCTAAGCTTGCATGAAACATTTACAGCATTGGCATGATCATGAGCGTAACATCTGAAAGCAACCTAATATTGAGCAATCCAAGTGGCTACCCACCAACCGGCAGCAGCTACCTCAGATCAGTGTCCATTATCCTTAAAAGCCATTCGAATACTTTAAAACAAGAACCCCCAGATTGACGCGGACACCATCTACATACTACAATTACTTTCTGTCCACCCTCCTTAGTTAACCTTCCTTCCAACAATATGAATGCACAAACATCATCACTAATTTTCGCTCCTTGATGCCTATAAAAGTCCATCCCTCAGTGTTCAGGTGGTCCTCTTCTGTTGCCATTCTTGTTTCTTCCAATCAGAATGCATGCCGCTATGCACTACCTAGCACCAGATCAACAATTAAACACAGTCAGAAACTTCATCTTTACTGATACAAATATCACGATTTTTCAGTTTTTGGGCCCCTGACAACTTCTGTGAACTGAGCTACGCTAAATATACATCGCGTATTATTATTGCAGCCTCCGATGCTGAAATCCTGTGTTCGAGGCATATGAGCTGCAGATTGTACACTTAGCATAGATCGCCATCTGGTGTTGGGCCCGGATGTTTGCAGTTTGTTTTTCTTCTTGGACAGTCTTTGGAAGTCACGAGTTTGGTGACTCCTCCTTCGGTCCGTACTGCGCATGGGCTTCGGCTCCATCCTCAGATTGGTTTTTTCCGCCATCGGGCTCGGATGTGATACTTCGTGCTCCGGCTTCGAACTTCTACGGTTCCAGCCTCGACGGAAAATCCTCGTTTCTTCGAGTTTCTTCATCATCATCTTCATCTCTCGAAGCGGCACTTTTCTCCATCCCGTACATCGGCACCGGCCTTCGGGCCCTCCTCGACTCCGGTCCTGGCCGATGGAAAGGACTCCGTTCAAAAAGTGCCCAAAATGTGGGTCTAAATTTCCCCACACCGACCTCCATCAGGTGTGTAATCTTTGCCTCTCTCCAGAACACGAGGCCAGAGACTGCCCCGCCTGTAAGTCTTTTCGATCGAAGAAAACCATCCGGGATCGAAAAGCTCGACGCACCATGGCGCACTCATCGTCTGCAGCTCCACCGGACATCTTCGGAGACGGCGCCGAAGCTTCGGGGCAAACACACACCGAGCAGGAAGAAGACGTCGTCAGCGCTTCCGAGGCCGACGACTCCGACGTGGAGGACATCACACCGGCGCAGCGGGCCGTGAGTACTGTGCCCCCTCCCACCCCCGCGCCCAAAACCAAAGAGACTCAGGTTACTCCCTCGCCTGCCGGCCTGGGCAAAACCAAGACCAAAGGTTCGATCACCCCACCTTCGGGCCCGGTGTCGAAGCCTCCAAAGTCTCACGGCAGCTCGGGATCGAGCCAGCCGACGCCCGGTGCCGAAAAACAGCATCCGGCACCGAAGAAAGCAATATCCAGCTCGACTCCGAAGCCACCGGTGCCGAAGCCTAGACTCTCGGTGCCGACCAAACACAAACACAAATCTGTCGGCACCGACGCTCCGGCGCCGAAAACTCCTTCGACGCCGAAAAAAACGGAGGCCCCAAAAAAGCATGGCGCACACAAACCATCGAAGTCCTCGGTTCCGAAATCACCGGTGCCGACGGACGATTCGGCGCCATTGGCTCTGTTTACACCAGACCCTTTACAAAAGACTCTGTCCAAAGATCCAAAGACTGGGCTATTGACTTTAATTATCAAGAAAAGACGCCTTGATACTCCGGCTCCTCCTCCACCACCCAAACGGAAGGACTCTGCTACTTCTCCCCTCAGAGTGCCCTCCCCACTACCACCTCCTCCACCTCCTCCACCCCCTCCCCCTCCCAGGTCTCCGCCACCTTTACCTCACTACTCTCCGGCCCCGTCCCCAGATCCGGATGACGGGGACCCGGACAATTATCCGGCGGACGCCCCAATGGATCCCACTCCACCAGGGACCCCAGACCCGTGGGAGGATTACAATAACCCTGATGTACCCGATATTCCTCAGGACGACCTATACCCATCCAGGCCGTCTCCTCCAGAGGACTCCTTAGGGTTCCATCATTTAGTGCAGAGAGCAGCACACTACCATGGGGTGGACATGCACACTGAACCAGTGGAAGACGACTTCTTACTGGATACATTCGACATACAGGACAAATCCACCTCTATCTTACCCATGCTTAAGGGTGTCACCAAGCATGCCACAGAGGTGTTCAAAGACCCTGTCAGGGCCAGGGTACTAAACCCTAGAATAGAGAAAAAGTATAAGGCGGCACCCACAGACCCTGCATACATTAAGGGCCCTGCTCCCTTAGATTCCCTAGTTGTCTCTACAGCTAGAAAGCGGGCTAACTCCCAGTCCTCAGGAGAAGCCCCACCGCCAGACAAGGAATCCAAACTCCTAGACGCGTCTGGCAAGCGCACCGCCTCTCAAGCTGCAAACATGTGGCGCATTGCAAACACACAAGCGCTACTTGCGCGCTATGACAGAGCACACTACGACGAACTTGAGGCTCTTATGCAGCACCTCCCCGAGAAACACAAGCGTAGGGCTCATGAGCTAATACAGGAGGGTAAACTCATTACAAACACCTCCATTAAATGTGCCCTCGATGCAGCCGACGCTGCTTCTAGAGCCATAAATACCAGTGTCCTGCTTCGTCGCCATGCCTGGCTCAGGATCTCAGGGTTTAAGCCTGAAGTCCAGGCGTCCATACTCAATCACCCCTTTGACCAACAAACTCTCTTTGGGCCCAAGGTAGACGAAGCGTTGGAAAAGATGAAAAAGGACACAGACACAGCAAAGTCTATGGGGGCACTCCAAACACAAGCCTCTAAACGTTCCTTTCGACGCTCCTCCTTTCGTGGCACAGGCAGAGGCTTCTCCACCGATAGCACCTCTACCTCCTACAAATCCCCTCCTCAAAATACCTTTTCAAAGGGCAACCAAAGAGGTGGTTACAGAGGCAACAACAATAAGGGCAGGGGCAAAACTAACAACACCCGTTCTGCCACCCCGCCCACACAATGACTTCCCTCCGCTCCCCCCAGACCATTCCACTCCGGTCGGGGGCAGACTACAAAACTTTATCCACGCATGGGAGTCCATAACATCGGACAAATGGGTGACCCAAATCATTCGGTCAGGGTACTGTCTCGAGCTAACATCTACCCCGCCCAATATCCCACCAAGGCACCGTCCAATGTCTCAAGAACATTCCACACTGCTCAAACAGGAGGTACTCTCCCTCCTCCAAAAACACGCTATAGAGCAGGTCCCCATCAATCAGCAAAATCTAGGGGTTTACTCCCTATATTTCCTAATACCAAAGAAAGACGGTACCCTCAGGCCCATTCTGGACCTCCGGCCTCTAAATGCCTACATACATTCAGACCATTTCCATATGGTCACCCTACAACAAGTCCTCCCGCTCCTCTGTCAGGGAGACTTTCTCACAACCTTGGATCTGAAAGACGCATACTTTCACATTCCAATACACCCCTCTCACAGGAAATACCTCAGGTTCGTGGTGGACGGGCAACATTACCAATTCACGGTTCTCCCCTTCGGGGTCACCACCGCACCACGGGTGTTTACCAAATGCCTAGCGGTAGTAGCAGCACACCTCAGACGTCAACACATTCACGTCTTCCCTTACTTACACGACTGGCTGATAAAAGCCGCGTCTTACCACCAATGCGTGCAGCATACAAACAGCACCATCCAACTGCTCCACCAGCTAGGCTTCACGGTGAACTACCAAAAGTCCCACCTCATACCATCTCACACAAAGCAATATCTCGGGGCCACTATAGACACCTCCAGAGGTATTGCCTATCCAAACACAGCCAGAATCACAAGCATTCAAGCCTTACGCAAAACATTCCTTCCCCAACACTCTCTTCCAGCAAGAGTGTTCATGAAGCTCATAGGAATGATGGCGTCTTGCATCTTTATAGTGCCCCATGCAAGACTACACATGCGTCCACTTCAAGAGTGCCTAGCACAACAGTGGAACCAGGCCCAGGGTCAGCTGACGGATCTGGTGTTGGTGGACGGCCGCACACATCACTCTCTGCAGTGGTGGAACACCACAAACCTTTCCAAAGGGCGGCCGTTCCTGGACCCGGTTCCTCAGGTGATTCTAACAGCGGACGCATCGCTCTCCGGCTGGGGAGTGCACCTCCTACACCTCACAATGCAAGGTCTATGGACGCCACAGCAAAAATTGCTCCACATCAACCATCTGGAGCTCTTGGCGATCTTTCTAGCCCTAAAATCTTTCCAAAAACAGATTTCGGGCAAAGCAGTCCTCATTCGCACAGACAACATGACTGCAATGTATTATATCCAAAAACAGGGGGGGACACACTCTCCCCAGCTCTCCCGCTTGGCCCAGAGCATATGGAGATGGGCAATTCCCCAAAACATCTTTCTCCTGGCACAACACGTTCCAGGCGTACAAAACACCATGGCAGATCTGCTCAGCAGACAAACGCAACAACTACACGAATGGGAACTCCATCCGCAAGTTCTTCAGCCATTCTTCCAACAGTGGGGACATCCTCAGATAGACCTCTTCGCCACCCACGAAAACAAAAAATGCCCAAGCTTCGCCGCCAGATACCCACACCCATTGTCCAAGGGCAATGCGATATGGATGAACTGGTCAGGCAGATTTGCATACGCCTTTCCACCTCTCCCACTAATTCCATTAGTGGTCAGGAAGCTACAACAGCACTCCCTCACACTCATTCTGGTAGCTCCGACGTGGGCCAGGCAGCCGTGGTACACCACGCTACGACAACTATCAGTGGTACCACATCAAAAACTGCACCTATCCCCATGCCTCCTAACCCAGAACCATGGAGAAATCAGGCACCCGGACCCAGCTCAGCTCAACCTGGCGATCTGGCTCCTGAAATCCTAGAATTCGGATACCTTAACCTTCCCCCTGATTGCATGAACATCATCATGGAAGCCAGACGTCCTACCACTAGCGCATGTTATGCCGCAAAGTGGAAAAGATTTGTTATTTACTGCCGTAACAATACAATCAACCCTTTAGATGCATCCATACAGCACATCATATGCTATCTGCTCCATCTTCACATGTGTAATCTGGCATATTCATCCATACGCCTACACCTAGCAGCGATCGCTGCTTATCTACAAAACAGACAGCATTTATCTCTCTTCAGAGTGCCCGCTATTAAAGCCTTCATGGAAGGCCTTAAACGAGTAATTCCTCCCAGGGCACCACCTTCCCCTGTATGGAATCTAAATTTAGTTCTTACACAACTAATGGGTCCGCCCTTCGAACCAATGCATAAATGCGAGCTACAGTTTCTCACCTGGAAAACAGCTTTTCTCGTAGCTATCACTTCCCTTAGAAGGGTTGGTGAAATACAAGCGTTCACTATACAGGAACCCTTCATACAAATACATCACAGCAAGGTCATACTTCGCACAAATCCGAAGTTCCTGCCCAAGTTCATTTCCCCCTTCCATCTCAATCAATCGGTGGAATTACCTGTCTTCTTCTCGCAACCTCAATCTGTTGCAGAAAGAGCCTTACACACACTCGATGTAAAAAGGGCCTTGCTATACTACATACAAAGAACGCAGCCCTTCAGGAAGACTAAACAATTGTTCGTCTCCTTCTCTCCACCACATAAAGGCAACCCTATTTCTAAATCAGGGATAGCTAGGTGGATTGTAAAATGCATACAGATTTGCTACCAAAAGGCTAAAAGAACATTATCTGTTCCGCCTAAAGCCCATTCTACAAGAAAGTTAGGGGCTTCTATGGCCTTTCTAGGGAATATACCCTTAGATGACATCTGCAAAGCAGCCACATGGTCTACACCGCACACCTTCACAAAACATTACTGTGTAGATGTGCATTCCAAGCATCAAGCTAGAGTGGGCCAGGCTGTACTAAAGACACTATTTCAAACCACTGCAACAGATACCGGTGGTCTCCGCTAGGGTTGGGTACTGCTATATAATCTATGCTAAGTGTACAATCTGCAGCTCATATGCCTCGAACGGAATATGCTACTTACCAGTATGCATCTGTTCTTGGCATGTAGAGCTGCAGAGTTGTACACGCCCACCCGCCTCCCCGGCTACCTGTATCCGTTCCAGTACATCTTATTTAGATACTACACACATGGGTTTCTCACTGTGATTACCAAGCTCCATCATTTCTCTGTTGGCGAAAAACAATCTGAGGATGGAGCCGAAGCCCATGCGCAGTACGGACCGAAGGAGGAGTCACCAAACTCGTGACTTCCAAAGACTGTCCAAGAAGAAAAACAAACTGCAAACATCCGGGCCCAACACCAGATGGCGATCTATGCTAAGTGTACAACTCTGCAGCTCTACATGCCAAGAACAGATGCATACTGGTAAGTAGCATATTCCTTTACTGAAGGTCTGATCTCTAAGATGGCTCTGAAATATAATGCAAATGTTTAACTGGTATATCGTAAGTTAACTGTCAAGTGCACATAAGGTTTGTGCAGTTATACATCTTTCAGCCAATCAGAACCTAGAGTACAATACTATATTCCTCTGGATTTTAATGATGTTTCTGTGATTTAATACATCACAAAGTAAGTTGGAAGCTCATGGTAATGTGAGTCTTATCCCGAGGAACTCATTTAAGCCCATATTTATTGGTGACTCTCCAGCATCTCCTAAACTCTAAATCAGGTCTCTGGTGCCTCACAACTCTGCTTGCAAGTTAACAGAGTCACAGGAAACATATCCTGGTAATATGGGGAACATTTCTGAAGGAGAACATAGTTTTCTATTTTAAATTGGAGACTCAAAAGGCTCCATATTCTAACCAGGAGAACCCCCAAAACTGAAGTCACTGAACCTGCAGCAAACCTAGTTTGAATTTTGACTTGTGAATATTTTGACAATTTCATAGATGATGTACACAGTGGCCTGGAGCTCATGAAAAATGTTTCTGAGTTCTCAAAGCCCAAGTCTAGCCAAGGCTTACACGTTTTTCTGAGTCACAACCTTTTCAACTGAAGATTTCTGGTTGACCGAGACCTTGCACTGGATTTACAGTCTTTTGAAACCCAAGTCAGATAGAGTTTCAAATATGTCTTAGCCAAGAATTTTGACTTCCATAGCTTTGCCAATTTCTTAAGGTAAAAGGGGGGAAATGTTTGAGGATACCTATGCACAGTCACTACTTTATCATCTGCCATGCTTTGCTTTGGAGTTGGTGCCTGAGCATCCACTTTACCACCAATTCATAGACCGTGAGCACAGGCGCACATGCGGCCTGGAAGACAGTGGCAGGCAAACAGAGAGTGATGTACACACAAGCACTAAGCTCTCGAACACTGTTGAAGTGCAGGTAAGCCCATTGTAATCTGTGATATCATCTAGGCGTTCTGAGCTTCAATATTATACGGGGGAGAGGATGTAGCCTTACGGCTAGAGCGGTCGACCTCGAAGCTGGGGAACCGGGTTCGAGTCTCGGCAACGAGGCTCAACATCCTGTGATACTGAGCAAATCACTTAATCTCCCCGTGCCTAACAAAAAAGGCACGGGGAATGTGTCCATCTGTAACAAAACTGGTGCTCATGTAAAGTGCTCTGATACCCGATGTCTAGGGTCTAGTTTGTGCTATATAAAACTCTAAAAAAAAAAAAAATATATATATATATATATATATATATATATATATATATATATATATAATGTGAAAGTATAAAGAACTAACATGTGTGATATATAGAGTTTGACAGGCGCAGCCACAGTATCTGCAACCCCGTCTGTGCACTGACATCTTATCATGCTTCATAGATGAAGTCACATATACTTTGCTGGACACCCATGTTGTTATCAGTGAGATGTCAGCATACCAGGTAAAGAGTGTACTGTTTCTGGAATGGGGAAAGATGGCACCTGACACAAAGTTTCTCTGAAAGGGCAGTATGCTTGCAGTAGATTGCTTCATCTTTATTGCTGGCCTCTTGCAATTGAAATGATGAAGGCTGGTATTAAAGTTATTTCATAGGTCTTTAGTTGCAATAACATCCACACATTCTGTTCTGAGTAATATGTCTTAGTGGCTGCCTTATTAAATTAATATGGTTGTCATTGTATGACCCTTGCAAAATGACAGCAATTTTATAAATTGTGCCACACCTGTTACCATTCAGATTGTTAGATACAATTCTTATGCTGATTAAAGGACATATTTATTCAAGCCTGAAGAAATACATTTCATGTTTATTTACTTAATATGGTATGAAAATTGTTCTCACTGCTTGCGTGTTGGTACCTTAGTACCCCTTTATTGTTCTCCATCAATGGATATTTTATTGACTTACATGCTTTGAAGATGTCCAGTTATCAGGTCAACAAAGAATAACATAACAGTTAAAAAAATACTTTAAAACAACTCTTAAAACGTCACCTATCTACATCATTTGCACTCTGTTCCTCTAAGCCAATGAGTGGCAGATCTCAAATCCTTCCAGTGAAGGTCATGTAATACTCTTTCAATACAATAAAGTATTTGCTTAAATTTCTGTTTGTTAAACCTTTAAGGAATATTTCTATAAGGAACATGTTTTAACCTCCTGGCGAAACAGCTGCAACTTATTTCTTCTCGAACTCAGGCAAGCTGATTGAGGATCAACCACCTGCTATCTTGAAAGCTCATGAGGCATCAACCTGCATTCCTGCCAAGCAGGTTCTTATCATCATATGAGTTAAGTGCTGCCTTTTGAACACCTTCAAAGAATGTAATCAAAGACCAATGTACTTCTAGGATCCTATTCGTTATGCATATAGCATTCTGTCTGTGCACAGTGCAGGACTTTTATATTTATAACTGTCACACTGCCAGAACTCTACAAGCGAATAACAGAAGACTATTTTTTCCTTCAATAAGGAATCAACTCTGTCTTCAGGCAAAGAAATTGCACAGAGAGCTCATGTTATCTCTTCGGTGAGGAGAAGATAGGTACTAATTTCCCATAAGGTCCTGAGCATACAATTCACAAATCTCATTCAAGAGATAAGGAACCAAGGGAAGATAAAACCACAGACCTGTGACTGATTAGGCCTTAGTTGACCCCCCTTGAATTGCTGTCAGTGTCTAAGTATGCATTCTTTACTATCTAAGATAGTCACCTGGTGGACTCTATCTACAATATCTTTGCCTTTCAGCGCCTCTTCTGCAGGTTTAATCTGTTCTGCAGGTTTAATCTGTCCACGAGCCCCCATGCACCATCAAGTTTGATGCTCACTTTTTAATTCCATTTGCAACTCTCTAATCTTCAGGGACATCTACCCCATCTTCAACTATGATAGTCTCAATGTTGATCACTCTACCGACAGTTATTAACATCAGTGCCAACAACCTCAGCATCAAGTACGCCAGTGACAAGAGAATGACTGTAGCAGCCATTCCTTTCTTTTGGAACACCAACAGCAGCCTCATCATCAAGAGCACTGACGATGGCAGATTAGTCATTGAAATGCTATGTTTCTTTGGTCAATGATAGCAACACATTTTCATCAAAGAAGATGTCAGTCACTTTAGCAAATGAGTTCTGCTGGAGACGTAATAGGAGGACTTAGAAATATCTGAGAACTCTGAATTGATAGGAAGCTGAGAGCGCATAATATTGCTGTAAGACTTGCGTAACAATCCTATTTATTCACAATACTATTTTTAGGGTGCGAAGAGCCGTCCAGCAATATGCATCAGTACGAGCGACCGGGAAGGGCAGATATCATGATGGGCCCTGCTGAAATGGATTAACTGGTGCACGATGCTGACCTGCCGGCCTCCCTGTGATTTCCGCCTGCCCGGTGGGGAGGGGGCTCTGGTGGGGAGGGGCACTGTTAGGATGACTGCCCCAGAGCAGAGAGGCCTGCTTCAGTGGTGGACCGGTGCTGTGAGCCCTGTGCTTTTGGAAGGGGTTGGCCCTCGAGGTTGTAGGGAGTCCCCAGAGGGATCCCCTGACGTCTGCCGGACTGGAGAACCCCTCGTCAGCCGGACTCTAGTGAAAAAGGGGCGATTTCAGGCCTGTGGGGCCATGCTTGAGGGTCTCCTGCGGCTGTCCCGTAGTGGCGCTACCTCGGGCATGAGACACCTTGGGGGATGGCGCTTCACTGTTCAGAGCAGAAGATCCTGACCAACAGGATTATGGATCCTGGGGTAGCCGCAGCCGGTCACACTGCTCACTGAACCCTGATGAGAGGACGAGGCGCGGGCCAGAGGCCTGAATTGCTACGATAAGCTGGCCCTGATGTGGAGGCAGCCCAGGAGGGGGTGAACAGTCGGCTATCTCCGAGAAACTCCTATGGCCTTGAAGGATGGTGGGCTCATGTGGTAGAGCTGCAAATCTAGGTCGGCTTACCCGCCTACCTGGGACCTGTGGCACCAACGAAGGAGAGAAAGGGCCCGCATGTGGGACTGGAGCTGAAGCCACAGTGAGTGAAAAGGCCCGGTGGGGGCTGCTCGGATGCCTGGGGAAATGGAGAACATTTACCTACTGGGTAGTTTGAATTCCATATCTGGCTGGGGTAGTGGATCTGTGGGCCTGCCCCTGGTGGCCCCCTGGGTGCATGAAGGACCCCAGCCCAGGCCAGTGCTGACATCCTGGGGCTGGGAGCAAGATCCTTCATTACCTGCATTGTCTCTACTTTGCCACTTGGGGGCCGGGGCTAGGCTGGTCACCCGCTGAGGTCATGTCCCCCAGGACTGTGGGGGTCGTGTTTGTCTGAGAGGATCGGAGACACCTGGGTGGCCGCTTGTCCCCGACTGCGAGATAGGATGTCCTAGAGGTGACAATTAGAACAAATCCGCTCCTCAGTTATCCTGGGGTGCATCTGGTGGGTCCCTCGGATACCCGACTCCTCAGGGGCTGCCAATGATGATAAAGGAGAAAGGAAACTGGGCAGCCCAAAGCAACAAAATCCTGAATTATGTACAGCCAGCACCCCCGGGTCCTGGGGCACAAGAGATTACTCTGACTGATCATGCTGCGGGGCAGCGGGCTACGGAACTGGCCCCCTCTCTTGCTGATGTGTTGGCAGCGATCAAAACTACTCGAGATGAGATGGTCCACAAGATAGACTCACCACTGAGGTCAACCTACTACGTTGTTATCTACATAAAGTATCAGATCGGGTGACTACTACTGAACAAAACATAAACCCCTTACAAGCAGAGGTCCGTACACTCCGAGACACAGTCCTTGACCTCCAGAAACGAGTGGTGCGACTGGATGACCGAGTAGAAGACTCTGAAGGGAGGTCGCGTAGGAACAACCTGTGTCTTGTAGGTTTCCCTGAGAAGGCTGAAGGGCCGTCTGCAGCATTATTCCTGGAAGACTGGTTTATCCCTGTCCAGGCCCCCAAGAGGCTCTCTAAATTTTTTACTATCAAGCGAGCGCACAGAGTGCTTGTCCCTCCACCTAAGCCTGGTGCACCACCTGAGAGCTATTGTAGCCCGGCTTTTTAATTTCCAGGACTTGGAAGCCATTCTACAAACTACTGGCACCCGAGGGCCTTTGTTGTTTGAAGGCCACCCTATCTCAATCTGCCCAGACTATATGCAACGAGTGCAAGACCAGCAGAAAACGTTTCTTGAGGTAAAGCAATATCTTCAAGACAGTAATCTCAAATACAGCCTCCTCTTCCCGGCCAAACTGCAGGTCAAAAGCCAGGGAAAAGCCTTGTTTTTTTTCTCTGCCGCAGAGGCGAGTGACTGGTTGGACTCCCGGCAACATGTGAGGGCCTGTCTGGTGCCCTTCATCGGAGTCATCTCGATTGTTGGCGTTGGGGAGATCAGCCCGAGATTGGGAATGACTGACTCAGTGGAGATCCCGTGATAAGACTGAGAGCCCTGGACGAATTTGAGTCTGCCCTGATGGTATGTTGTAGGCCTCGGAAGTTTTTCCTGACTCGGGGAGAGGGGGTGGGGACACCTCAAGATCAACTGATAGACCTAGGTTTTGATGAGGACATCGTTATTTAAGGCTTGGAATGCTCACAGCAAGGAACAGACATGGATGTTTGGGCAAGATAAGTGAAATGATATATCCCTGAGATGATATGAGGAAGTGCTGGGGCTGGTATGTGGGAGGGATATCTGCATGAAGTACTGTATGAGGGAGTTATTCCTCTAGATATAGCCAAGTGTAGTCGACAGCAGCTTAACCCCCAGAGGTTGGCAACTGGGCGGGGGCTGGAGGTTCTGGCCTCACACCCCACCAGCTGACCAACCACTAGCGCTGCACAAATGTATGTGGAAAGTTAAGACATGAACACAAAAAAGGGGGGAAGGAAAATAAAATGGGGAATATGAGGTTGTGGTTCCTTGTTCTTCATTGTTTTGGGCTTCGTTGGGCATGGGATGGCAATCGCAAATCCTTACCCTGTCTGATATTAGACCGTAGGGGATGTTGGTACTACCCAATGGGAGGGAGGAAGTTGAATTGGAAAACAAAGTACCTGTTGTAGTGTGGTTGGGTTGTTGACCCTGCTTCCGTGTCTGAAAAATATATTTGGATTGGTACGAGGCTCCCAGTGGCTGCATGGGTTGTCTCGGGCAGGGTGGCTAAGATGGGGTGATGTGAGAGTATTATGTGACTTATGGCTGCCTCCATAACAAAGTTCATTACTTGGAATGTCTGCGGTATCGCTGCATTTGAGAAACCCAGAAGAGTGCTTGCTTATCTGAAACAGTCAGGGTGGCAGTGGCATGCCTGCAAGAAACTCATATTTGGGGGGTCTCCCTGGCATGTCTAAAGAAACGATGGAGAGGTCAGCTTTACGCCACCTCATATTCTGGCTTTGCACAAGGGCTCCTCATATGGGTGTCACCAGGAGTTCCCTTTGGCAGATACCGAGGGAATGTATGTTATTTTACACAGGAAGTTGGAGGGGAAGGAAATCTGTATCATTAATGTGTATGCCCCTAACGGTGACTGCCCTGCTTTCTTTCCTGCTGTGATGTCAGCGTTGTCTCGCTATTTGGGTGCAGCGATAATATTATCAGGAGATGTTAATTGTGTCCTTGATGGATCGCTGTATCATGAACCCCATTTGGCCCACACTAAACCCCGCTTGACTAGGACAGTAAGGGATATTTTGGTTGGCATGCAGTTATGTGACATTTGAAGGGATTATCACCCTACGAAGAGATTGTTCTCTTGTCATTACCCAGCGTTTGGGACTTTTAGCCACCTGGACTACTGCTTTTTCTCAGTTGAGTTTACACCCAGGGTGAAAAGGATAGCATACTTGCCTAGATACCTCTCTGATCACTCGCCTGTCCTGCTGAGTCTTTGGGGGGTCCAGGATTGCCCAGTGATACCCCTGTGGTACCTTAGGGCGAAAGCACTGACAGAACCTCCCTTCACAGCTACGGACTCGGACACCTTGACGAGTTAATTTGAAGAAAAATGGGGGTCTGCATCGAGCCGAGCGCTGGAGTTGGAGGCCTTGAAGGTCGTCCTTAGAGGGGTGTGTATCAAGGTGGCCTATGGGGTCCTGCGTCAGCTAGAACATGATATAAACACGCCAGAGGCGAAACTGGGTAGAGTGGAGGCAGAGCTTCCCGTGGCCCCTCACACTATGGCAGAATGATGTACTCGAGGGTGGCTCTTTGCCGGCTTCCATGCATAAAGCCTTGGCGACCATGATACCAAAACCTGACAGAGACCCTTTGCTAGCTAGCTCCTGCCAGCCGATCTCGCTCTTAACCTTGGATGTGAAAATTCTTAGTGAGATTCTGGTGGCCCGCCTTCTCCCGCACATGCCCCTTCTTATACATACAGATCAGGCGGGGTTTATCCCGAAGCTTAGTACCGCCTATAACCTACAATGCCTGGGTCATGTGTGGCATGCCCCGTGCCTTGTGCAGGACGACTATGCTCTAGCACTTTTAGACATAGAACAGGCTTTTGAGTCTGTGGACTGGTCTTATGTCTGGCAAGTACTCCAATGGATCGGGGTAGGTCATGGCTTCCTTACATGGGTCCAACTGCTTTATGCCACTCCCTTGGAGGATTGGTATGCCGACGATACCCAATTGGTTATTTCAACCATTGATAAGGATGTCGACCACTCTAACAAACTGCATGATTGCATGGTCTCCCTGAGCAACTGGATGAGCAGGCAGTGCTTGAAGCTTAACTCGAGCAAAACCGAGGTGGTGCTTTTTGGAAAGCTTTTTGGAAAGCTTTCTCCCCTAAAATTTGGGTGTCATAATAGATGGGAAGCTTAATTTTAAATCGCAGGTTTCTAAAGTGGTGTCTTCTGCTTACTTTACCATCAGAACCGTGCGTAAAATTCTCCCGTTTGTCCCGAAAAACACAAGAAAAACTGTTTTAACCTCCCTGGTTTTATCAAAGTTGGACTACTGTGATGCCTTATATACAAACTTACAGTCCAATCAACTTAGAAGATTACAATCGGTACAGAATGCTGCTGCCAGATTGGTGTTAGATGTCCCTAAATGTCAGTCCATTAGGGCTGGGATACAAGAGCTGCATTGGCTGCCAGTCGCCCAACGCGTGAAATTTAAGGCACTTTGTATAGCACATAAGGCACTTCACAGAGAAGGTCCACGATTTCTATGGCACTCTTTCAAATGGTATTGCCCAAGCAGACTATTACGATCGGCTAATGCCTTCCTGATGCCCACCTTCAGAGTCAGGACAATGAACTGGGGAGGGAAGAGTTTCAGACATAGCACCATTAGGCTATGGAACTTTCTTCCGCTTGCTCTCAGGAAGATATCTTCTTTGCTTGAATTTAGGAAAAATCTTAAAACATGGCTTTTCAAACACTAGTTTCCCTTTTTCAGTATGCGGTCCGTAAGTGCCTAGACACCTAAGGGTATTAGTGCACTATAAAAATTGTTATAACATAACATAACATCCAATCCATTTGAGCTATGTTGGGACACCTTTGAGGCTGCCCTCTATCGCCACTCCTATTCGCTGTTGCTATGGAGACTCGCAGCAGCCCTGCGCAATACAATGGATTTGTGGGAGATAACTTTGAGGGAGACAAACCATGTGGTCTCCCTTTCTGCCTATGACACATTGGTGTACCTCTGACAGTCGGCTTGTTCGGTGCGAATCCTAAACTGATCCCCTTGGGAAGACTGGCGGGGAGACCGGAGAGGGAATTACCATGGGTTGTGTTTCCATGGGTGAACGCGGGAGCTAGATAGCTGGGGATCCGACTGTCGAATACAGTCTCCTCCTACTTAAATCTCAATGTGGGAAGAGTGGTGGAAGGAATACGTGGCTCCATATTGGTTTTGAGGGACTTGCCCCTGTTTCTTATGGGCTGATTAGCAATCCTGAAAATTATGATCTTACCATGATGTCTATATGCACTACAAAACTCACTATATGTGATCCCCAGGCATTATTTCCAGACTCTAGATGGTTTGTTGGTAGACCCCTGTGAGGGTACCCTTACAACACTACAGAGACCATGAAGAATAGAGGGGGTCTTGAAGTTCCCCTCCTGGAATTTTATTACATGGCTTCCCAGCTACAACATGTGGTTCACTGGTTGGATAGTGACGATAACTGGGAGAAGCGACTCCTAGCAGGTAGGTGCAGTAACCTCTCTCTGCTGGACCTCCTGATGCTCGGTACCGGGGTCCCGCATCACTTCCTTACATTGTACAACATGTGACTATCACCTGGGAGTTCGCGGTTAGGAGGATGGTGCAGCATGCCCATTATTCCCCAGATATGCCTTTATGGGCGATACAACCTTTCTCATGTATCGCTGACTCCATGTCTGTGAGGTGCTGGAAAGAGGGAGGATGACAGCTGCTGGGAGATCTTTATGTTCATGGGCACTTTATATCACGAGAGGAGGCAATGACCTCCTTTAATCTGGGAACGGGAGAGTTTCTACAGTACGAAAAGATATCAAGGTTTGCCCAGGAGGTCTGGCCGCCCTTCTCTGAGGAACACTCCAACACTAATATACTGAAGGTAATGTTGTATATAGCTTAGGGGCATCGATGGGTATCACATCTCTACTGAGCCTTACGGGATGACTTACCGGGTGGGGCTCTACCTGTACAGTTGAAATGGGATGTGCTTGTTGGCAGAACCTCTAACGGAGGGGAACTAGCTGAGGGTCCCTGAGGGGGTCAGGGGTGTAAGCTCCAATGCATGTTTTAAGCTCCTTCAATATAATTTTGTTCATCAGACATACATTACCCCACGAACATTGTGTACGATTTACCCAGCCCACTCTGGTATGTGCCCATAATGTAGGTCACCAGAAGCTGACTTTCTCCACATGACATGGGCCAGCTCGTCACTAACTTTCTACTGGGAGGCTGTGCTTGCATGCCTACGAGGGGCTACAGGTTGGGTGGTTCCCATGGAGATCCTACAAGTGCTGCTTGGTCTACTTCCTGCCCCAAAAAATAAGAAACTTAGTTGACGATTTGTTCTTCTAGGGCTGGTACTAGAAAAGAGACACATTGCTATTGTGTGGCTTCAGCTTGTGCCACCATGTGTCGAAGCATGGGTGAGAGACATGTGCGAATGGACGACTGCAGAGAGGGTATGAATGAAAAACGTCCAGAGAGATGAAAAACTTGAAGATGACCTTCAGGCATGGCCCTGTATGCTGTCTGATTTGCGAGTCCCACGGGCCTCAGGGATGTGGGATATTGAAGGTGAAGGTACATCGGAGAGCTGAGTGTTAGATGATAGATGATGGGCGACATTCGAGAGCACATTGGGATGCCTGGGACGCATCTGTGCATTTTTCTCTGTTCATTGACACGATGCCCTGACACGGAGGTGGGGGGGAGGGTAGATGAGTTAATCTGTAAAAAATTGGCGTGCGGCTCCATGGACAAGGTGGAGGGGGGTTCTTTTAAGCTCTGTATATTGCCATTGCAGAGGATCCTATTTAATGATTTTCATTTTTAGGTCTCGCCTGACCCAGCGCATGCGCTGGTCTGGCGAGACTTTTTGAGAGGGCTCCAAAAAGTACTACCATGTCCAGCCTAGAGCTACAGTGCATGTGCGCGGGCGCGCGCGCCGCGCTTGATCGCGATTATTGCCGCTTTGGTGTTTGATCGCGATCACTTTAGCGGCCCCACGGCCGCTTGGCATAGCCAATAGGTCTAGCTTTTGGGACCTTATAAGTATTTAGTTGTGCAACTGTTGCATCGCTAAACACTTATAAGGTCCCAAAGGCGAGACCTATTGGCTATGCCAATGCTTGTTTAAATTGAGGATTGGGACGTTTATCTATGTGGGATACAAAGCTAGTGTAAAAACAACAAAAATTGCTATGTAAAATTTGAGCATGGAGGCAAGCAAAGAAAAGATCCACTATAGACACAGGAACGTGTAGAATAATTGTTTTTGTAATGTCTGTATCACAGGTTAGGGAGAGAAACATGCACAAGGGCACAAGCAGTGAGACGTTCTACAAACAGACGTTTGACGCCACAAACCTCACACGGTGTTGGGATGAATGCATGGAGAAGTCATTGTATCTTAGTCGGAGGTCAGCCATCCAAGAGTACAACAAGCAGAATTTCTGGAAGAAGAAGGGCATCGCCATCCTACCTCTGAAGTTCTCCGTGGGATTCATTGACGGGTCGTTCCACCAGGTCAGAGTTAAAGCCATGGCTTAAAGAGCAACATTCATGCTGGAACAGCAACCCCTTTGTCTTGTGTCAGGATAACTCAAAGAGGGGCAAAGCAGATTGGGTGTTTCCAAGTGTGAGGTGGGATCGAGAGGGCCTATTGACCTATGATGGTAAATTTAGGAGCTGCCTATAAGTCAGCTGTTTACTTCACAAATAATATAAAGCGGGGTCTCCACCCTTTTCTATTATAAGAGCTGCTTAAGTTCAGTGAAAATCATTGTGAGCTACTAATAATATTAGTTTTGTAATTGTGACCACATCAGGGAAGATCACCTTAGTGACTACCCTATGATTACCAACAGTCATCACCTCAGCACACCAGGCAAGGCAGAAATGTAAAAATGCTTTATCAATTTGAAATGCCTGTACATGGGTAATGCATAAAGGCCATAGCTGCCATGCCCCTGGCACCAACGTGATAATATTAGTAATATGTCTTCCCAGTAAGGCACATTTTTTGAAATATGAAATCACAGGTCATTCAAGGAGATTTCATCCATAAGTTTTGTATTTGTTGAGTTGGAACAACTATCTAAGAAAAGAATAGTGGCACACAACCATGGTGGTAAAGATCTGTATATTTTGTAATCTTGGGTTGTATTAGTTACGCATTGAATGAAGTACACAGTTTGTAGAAAGGCAGAGGTTCCCCCCACATGAAATTTTGTAATGTTTTTTTTCAGTAGCCACACGAGATTAACTAAATTGACCCCAGTATGGCTGATATGACTATTAGTGTATACTTCTCTTGGGATAATAACTCAGGTCCCCCTAGGTGAAAAGGTTTATGTATACTAATTTACTGCTTCAGTCAGCTTATCCAGAGGAATCCATATTAGCTCAGCTAATCATTGAGATTTCACCAAGGCAGGGTACGGTCCCTCCTGGTAGCTGGACTTCATTGAAGAATAATCAAAATAACATGTAAATTGGTGTTTTATCTGTCCCTAGGCGGGAGCTTTAGTCAATATCTTCCTGGATGGATCGGTGTTGGTGACTCATGGGGGAGTAGAGATGGGCCAGGGGGTCCATACCAAAGTCTCACAGGTAAGGTCAAATGGTAGAAGTGCATCACTTAGGTGCAGTTAGAAGAACTGTCATTAGAATCACTGTACAACATACTTTATGAAAGAACAGTATATAAATAGGGTTTAGGGCTTTGCCCTGATTTAACATTAACGTTGAAGTCACAGAAGCAGGGATCATCCAGTACCAACTTCTTTGATCTCAAGGAAAATCGATAAAGTCCAAATTTAGGATGAAGTGGCGTGTAATGAAAAAGTCATCTTTAGGATATGAGCCACCACATACACATCAAAAAAGTGGCAGACTGTGTTTGATTTGTTTTCCCTCACTGTGGTGGTGGGGAGATGTTTTGGAATTCTCAAGATGCTAAGATTCTCTGCCTCCTGCCAGAGCCAGTGGCTCTGATTATGTCAAGGCTTGATCACTGTAACATGTTGTACCTGGGGTTCACACAGGGTTGGATCAAGAGACTTGAAAGAGTGCAGAACGCCGCTGCTTGCCTTCTTTTGAATCTTCCTAGTGATGTGTCTATGGGAGACGCACTTAAGAAGCTGCACTGGTTGCAGGTTAGGCATAGGTAATCTTTTAAAGCCTTGTGCTATTGTCGCAAGGCACTTGCAAAAGAAGGACCACAGTACCATCAATCTCTGGTCAGACCATATATACCAACGAGAAATGTAAGATTGGCTGGGGGAAGAAGGCTGGTGTCTGTTCCTAACATTAAAAGAACATGCTTAAGTGGGAGCTCCTTTGGCTACCTGGCATCAAAACTATGGAATTCTTTGCCTCTGACCAGTCGCCAAATTCAGTAGCAGTGGTTCTTTAAGGGTGGGAGCTAGGGGAGTTTTATTGTTGTATTTGTGGCAGCGGATTCCTGTACCTAGCACTGGAACACCTCATTGAGGTAGCTACGTGCTTTATAAAATGCACTATCGTTATTATTCCAAAGTGCTGTTTTTGTAGATTTTGTGAATAGAAGGAAAGCTCTAGGAAAATGACTGCACTCCATAAACAATTATAGGGCCATATAGAATTAGCCATACGGCTTAAGATGATAAAAAATAACAACAAAAAGCAGGACCAAAATAATGTTTTAAATCTATTATTTTTTAACAAAGTTGTATTTGCCTTGTGTTGTAGTTTTTTTTCCCTTTGAACATGTACACAATTCACACTACAAACTACATTTCATTATGGTGCATGAAAATAATTGTTATCATTTGTCAATTTGATTGTACTGATTTTATAAACCGTAAAAGGATTAAATGCAGGGTTCCGATCATTTTGCCTTGATTCTTAGACTTGGAGTGCCCACACAGAGCCCACAAACGTTCCAAGTCTATATCTTCAACAATTTTGAGGAAATTGGCATTGTCAAGTTAGATATGATTGTTCTCTAAAATGAAAAATAGAATTTTTAATTGGAAAAACATCTAACATTCTAGTAGAGTCTCAAACATCCTCAGCAATAAGCCAAGTGAAACAAAATGCAAAACTGAAGTTGAAAATATACTTCCGTTATTGACCCCTTTCTGTTGCAGATTTTGGCACTTTCCTCTCTCGTGTCCCTGTTTAAGGACCTAAGCGAGTTGTGGCGGAATGGTCATGAATCTAGTGAAGATCAGAACAATCTGTCTGGGACACTACCAGAGTTCAGGGCAAGGAGACAAGGTAAAAGGAGGTCCTTTTTTAAGCAGATTTTCCAGGAAAGAGACTAAATATAAACAAGAAAGTAAGGGAAACAGCCTTTACAGCACAGGCATTACCACGCAATGCCTTTACCAGGCATCATTTACCACGAATTGCCTTTACAACATAATGCGTTTACCACGAATATATACCTTGAACATGCATGCCTTTACAGCACAAGGTAAGTGTATTTAAGATAAGTATATGGGTAAGTATGTAAGTGTGTATGTGTGTGTGTGTATATATATATACTCGTAAAACACCCTTACTACCTTACACTCTAAACCCTAATTCCTACATGTGTGTGGGTGTGTGCGTGTGTATATATATATATATGTATATATATATATATATACATTTATATATGTGTGTGTGTGTGTAGAAATTTGGGTTTAGAGTGTAAGGTAGTAAGGGTGTTTTAAGAGTATATGTATATATATATATATATATATATCACCAAGTCCTCTGTACAGATTCAAAGGATGACGACGCCGTGTCCAGGTTCAAAAAAAGATTTATTGCTTACACAGCCGGATTGGACGCGTTTCGCCTGCCCAGCAGGCTTGTTCACCAACTGTTCGTACACATTTCGAAACCTTATTTACATGTTTTCGTGCTCGTACCAAGTCACGTGACGTGACTACAACCACAATAAAATGGAAGACAGACTCGTAGTCTCTACGGGAGAATCCTTTACACTTGGTAAAAACATTCGTAATTCAATATGAATAGAAACAAATCTTATTTCATGGAAAATAATATGTTGGCACATCCATTGTCGTGATAAAAGGTTACGTGCAACTGCACAGCATATTACTATGATTATCACTGCATCTGGTGGAGTATCGACCACATTCAAATTGCATTATGCCCGATTTTACCAAATTTTTCCAAATGTTACCAAATTTTTACCACATTTTTTACCATGTTTTTTACCAAATACAGCCCAAGTGGGCCTAAGTTCATTTATATTCTTAAAGGTCTACCCATTTGTTGTGTCAGACAGAATAAATTCCACATATCGTATACCGTGCAAAAGAAAAACACACCATAAAGAAGTTACATTAAAAACAGTATCGAGGGAGGTTTTTTGGCTGCTAATCTTCATTTATGCACTACAAAGATATTTATAAGTGCGTGATAAGGTCTTCTTCCATATTAAGACCTATGGGGGTGCGTGTATTTAATGCAAGGATGTAAGAAGATTTAAGTTTCCTTAGATTCTTCTCGCGATTGCCCCCTCTTACATTCGGCAGAATGCAATCGATGACAAAATAGGATAGGCCTTTCTCATTCTTGTCATGATGGGATTCGAAATGACGGGCCACTGGGTATGTTCGGTCCCCGTTTTTGATGGCCCTCAGATGCTGTAAGATCCTCTTATGCACCGGGTGGATTGTGCTGCCCACGTACCGCATGCCGCAAGGGCATTGTAGTACGTAAACAGCAAAATCCGTCTTACACGTGAAGCATCCTTTGATCTTTTTTACTCTTTTTGACAGACCTAGTGCATAAGAAACTGTATTTTTACCATGAATGCAGGCCTTGCATTTGTTGCACTTCAAGAAGCCCGGTTTTCTCATTAGCCAGGCACTGCCTTTGGACACTTGTTTTTTAGGTGTAAGCATATTAGATACTAGCATCTGTTTAAAAGATCTAGCTTTTCGAAAAAGTCATTGCCGTTTTTTTCCGAACAAATTTCCCCAGAAGAGGGTCATTACGAATTATGTGCCAGTGTTTGGTGAGTATGCCCCTGATCTGTCTATGGTTTCTGTTGTAGGTAGTGATCATTCGTATTTCATTATTATTTCTTTTACGGTCACGGGAAGAGGGGAAGTCAGCTAAGACTTTATGTTCTACAAACAAGTTTGTTGAGTAGAGGCAGACGGTTCCAGGATCACAGCAAATCGCTGGAAAAACTCTTGCCAATTGCGATGAATATGTCAGCCGGGGAAATGAAAGAGAGGGAGGAGGCTGCTCTTTCAATCTTCAGTGATACAAGTACAACGTTACCTAATTCTGGCACACAAGCAACCGGTGAAAAAAATTCGGATGTGCAGTCTCGTCTTAAACGCCTAGAAAAACTTAAGCGTAGCGAGCTCTCTAAGTGGTGGGAAGCAAAGTCCCTTCAACGGTATCTAGAGGTCAAAAGAATCCCTCATGGACTCCGTATTATGGTAGCCCCGACGTATGAAGACCCGAACCCACTCATGCTTAACGAATGGGCTCAAAACAACTTTGAGTCCTCATGCAGGATGTTGGCGATCCTGGTGAAATACGCAGAGATCGATCGCAATAAGATTATGGAAGAAATTTCTCAAATTCAGAAATGTTGGCTAAAGAAAGCAATCATGCGCCGATTGAGAAGTTCACGAAAGAAATGAAGGAAAGACTGCTTAAATTGGAGAACACAATCAAAGAGAGAAAGGCACAAAAATTCATCCGGGATAAGAACGATTATGAGCGTGGGCAAATCTACACATTCGCCAGGAAATTTGATACTTTACGGAGACAACGGATGAATCCGAGTAGCCATGCGCAGGCGAATGCCCAGGCAGAGCTCAGCAGCATTCCAAGTTCTGAGGTAGATACAGACGTCGATGAAACTGCCTATGGCCATGATGGAGCTACAATACCCTCTGTAATAGATGAATTTAGTTTTTTAGAGCAAGAAAGGAGATTCAATCTCCGTCCACGCCCACCTCAGACAAACGTGGGCGCATGAAGAGGAAGAGGCAGAGGCAACAAAGGCGCAAGGGGTCAAAACTTTGGCAGAGGAAAGAACAACAAGCAATGATGGCTTGCGGTATTGAGAAAAATAATCTAATAATCAACATGACCGAAATTAAACTTTCTAAACAAGAGGAAAATATTTTAAGCCTAGGTCTTTCCTACTGCCCACCTGCCGACTTTGACTATGTTAAAACAAGAGTAGATGTTTTCAAATTTGTAAGAACATTAAAGTTGAGAAAACACTTTGCCACAAATCGCGACGAGGGATCACGTGCAGTGCAACCCAGTACTGTAGATGACGTATCCCCCGTGGGACTAGCCGTGAATGATATGGACTTGTTACTAAATTTAAGACCGATGGATGAGCTATCTAACCCTTTGGACAATGAGGGTTCATCGACTAATGCAATGGATACACCAGTGACAAGCAGTCAGGCGCAAGATATAGCCAGGCATCAGGAAGTAGATATTAGGGGCAACGACCCTACAAAATTTAAATTACCTTCGAGATTCATGCCGCTAACCACCAGAGATGCAGTGGATGTATACAACGAACTGGTGGTTAATGATCTTAAAAATCTGGAGAAATGCACAAGCGTTAAATACAAATCTCTGTCTAAGCACCAACAAGAGTACAGTGCATTGATAAACAGACTTGCCACAGATGACACCTGTATAGTTCGCAATGCTGATAAAGGGGGCAACATTGTCCTATGGGACAGAAAGAGTTACCTTACAGAAGCAGATAGTCAACTGAACAATGCGAACAATTATAAAAAAATCAGTGACACTGTAATGCATGCAAGTTATAAACTATTCAATGATCAGCTTTATGTGTGGTACAGTCAAAACTTGCTAACACGTGATGAACTAGCCTTCCTGAAAATTGCCAATCCTGTGACACCGGTATTTTATCTGATTCCCAAGGTGCATAAAAGCATGCAGAACCCTCCTGGCAGGCCGATTATTTCCGCCATAGGGGGAGCTTTCGAAAATACGTCTAAATTTATTGATTCCTTTTTATGTCCCTTGGTGCGAACTTTACCAGCTTTCATTCAAGATACGGGAGATTTTCTGAAGAAAATCTACGATCTCCCATGGGAAGAAGATCTTCTACTAGTGACTATAGATGTATGTTCACTATACACTAGTATTAGACATGAAGATGGTCTCAAAGCTGTCAAATATTTTTTGGGCAACCGCCCTATCAAACTATGGTCACATACTCAAATGCTGCTCTCTATGATCTCTACTTGCCTGAAAAAAAATGTTTTCCTCTTCAATGACCAACTGTACCATCAGACATGCGGTACAGCGATGGGCACCTGCTTCGCCCCCAGCTATGCGAATTTGCATATGGGCTGGTGGGAGGAGCAGGTGGTCAGGGGCATGCATCAGGAAGAATGGGAGGAAAATGTGCTGCTCTGGAGTCGATATATTGACGACCTTTTTATCATCTGGAAAGGGTCAAAACTAACATCCCAAAAGTTTATTGACAAATTACAAACCAATGATCTGAATTTAAGTTTCACTAGTACAATCAGTGAAACTGAAGTAAACTTTCTAGATCTCACTGTCTACATTAAAGAGGATAGGGTACATACCAAACTGTTTAGAAAGCCAACCTCCAGTAATACAGTACTACATGCAAAAAGCTTCCATCCCTATAGCCTGATTAGAAGTATTCCCTACGGCGAGAGCCTCAGGACAATTCGGAACTGTAGTGAGGAAGAAATCATTGAGCAAGAACTCTCAGGACTAAACAATCGTTTTAAGGCCAGAGGGTATACAGATGAGGTCATTGGGCAAGCCATAACAAAAGCTAAAAAAAGATCTAGAGAGGATATTCTCTTTAATGTGAGCCACAGCAAAACTAAAAGAAATAATAATGAAATACGAATGATCACTACCTACAACAGAAACCATAGACAGATCAGGGGCATACTCACCAAACACTGGCACATAATTCGTAATGACCCTCTTCTGGGGCAATTTGTTCGGAAAAAAACGGCAATGACTTTTCGAAAAGCTAGATTAAACAGATGCTAGTATCTAATATGCTTACACCTAAAAAACAAGTGTCCAAAGGCAGTGCCTGGCTAATGAGAAAACCGGGCTTCTTGAAGTGCAACAAATGCAAGGCCTGCATTCACGGTAAAAATACCGTTTCTTATGCACTAGGTCTGTCAAAAAGAGTAAAAAAGATCAAAGGATGCTTCACGTGTAAGACGGATTTTGCTGTTTACGTACTACAATGCCCTTGCGGCATGCGGTACGTGGGCAGCACAATCCACCCGGTGCATAAGAGGATCTTACAGCATCTGAGGGCCATCAAAAACGGGGACCGAACATACCCAGTGGCCCGTCATTTCGAATCCCATCATGCCAAGAATGAGAAAGGCCTATCCTATTTTGTCATCGATTGCATTCTGCCGAACGTAAGAGGGGGCAATCGCGAGAAGAATCTAAGGAAACTTGAATCTTCTTACATCCTTGCATTAAATACACGCACCCCCATAGGTCTTAATATGGAAGAAGACCTTATCACGCACTTATAAATATCTTTGTAGTGCATAAATGAAGATTAGCAGCCAAAAAACCTCCCTCGATACTGTTTTTAATGTAACTTCTTTATGGTGTGTTTTTCTTTTGCACGGTATACAATATGTGGAATTTATTCTGTCTGACACAACAAATGGGTAGACCTTTAAGAATATAAATGAACTTAGGCCCACTTGGGCTGTATTTGGTAAAAAACGTGGTAAAAAATGTGGTAAAAATTTGGTAACATTTGGAAAAATGTGGTAACATTTGGAAAAATTTGGTAAAATCGGGCATAATGCAATTTGAATGTGGTCGATACTCCACCAGATGCAGTGATAATAATAGTAATATGCTGTGCAGTTGCACGTAACCTTTTATCACGACAATGGATGTGCCAACATATTATTTTCCATGAAATAAGATTTGTTTCTATTCATATTGAATTACGAATGTTTTTACCAAGTGTAAAGGATTCTCCCGTAGAGACTACGAGTCTGTCTTCCATTTTATTGTGGTTGTAGTCACGTCACGTGACTTGGTACGAGCACGAAAACATGTAAATAAGGTTTCGAAATGTGTACGAACAGTTGGTGAACAAGCCTGCTGGGCAGGCGAAACGCGTCCAATCCGGCTGTGTAAGCAATAAATCTTTTTTTGAACCTGGACACGGCGTCGTCATCCTTTGAATCTGTACAGAGGACTTGGTGATATGAAGCGGGCTTTGCTGGGGTAGCCCGTGGCAGACGACGCACCCTCTGGTTTGGTGTGTGGCGGCAGTTACCTGAGTGCGGAGGAGCAAAAAAAATATATATATATATATACACATATATGTAAAGATTAGGGCTTAGAGTGTAAGGTAGTAATGGCATTTTAAGAGTTATGGGGTGGGTAGGGGTATAGGGTGGTATGGGTATTTTTAGGGTTGGGGTGGGCAGAGGTATTGAGTGGTAAGGGTGTTTTTAGGGTTCTCTTCCAAGGGATCCTCATCAAAGTCATAAGCACTGAATATTCCCGCCCATGTGCGGGGACCCCGGAAATAATAAAATATATATATGAAAAACATATATATACAGCTCTATATATATATATATATACATATATCATTTTTCTCATACCAATGCAGCCCTCATATAGGAGGCTAAACAATGCAATAATAAATAGATGCTTTTGCAAACACCCAATGAATGTATAAACCACAGGAGGGCAAGTACCTCTTGAACTCTTTTTAATGAGTAAGACTCATGCAAACTGCAAAAGAGCAGGCATTGTTAGCCTACAGGCTGCATTGTAAATCAATAGCATAGAAAATGAAAGCAATTGCAGAAAAAAAATGGTACAGTGCCTTTAAGGCAGCCATGACCCCTAGCTTCCCATCATGTCTCAGGGGTGACAGTTAGGTCAGTTGTTCGTTGCGGAGACCCGAAGGTCAGGGCACAAAGATATAGTTCAGCAATGCAACAGTCTCCTTTGCCTGGGGGGGTGGGTGGATTGCTTATGACTTTGATGAGGATACCCCTGGAAGAGAACTAGGATTGCAGGTAAGTAACTTATCCTTCTCTTCCAGGGGATCCTCATCAATAGTCATAAGCACTGAATAGACTAGCAAGCCCATCCTCCGCCTGCGGGCAAATGAGAAGGAATGCCCCAACAAAAAAACCACCATAAGTTAACAGTGCTGAAGCTGATTCCTCAAGGAGGCCTGGCCTACTTGGGTGTCTGCTTTGGTGTCTGAATAAAGGCAATAGTGCCTTATAAATGTATGTATAGATCTCCAAGTAGCTGCTTTACAGATCTCGGAAATTGGTCCAATATGAAGGAAAGCAGTTGGAGCCGCTTTTCCTCTTGTGGAATGAGCCTTGGGTGTAGACCAGAGTGGCTTTTGAGCTAACTGATAAGCCAATTTGATACATGAAACTATCCACCTTGAGATGGACCGCTTGGAGGCTGGATACCCTGTTCTGATCGCGCCATAATTAATGAATAGCTGATCAGATTTTCTAATTGAATTAGACCTGTCCAAGTAGAATTTCAAAACTCTTGTTAGATCTAATGAGTGCAAAGACCTATCAGCTGGTGTGGAAGGGTTAGGAAAAAAGGTCGGTAGTGAAATAGTTTGGTTGACATGGAAATCTGACACCACCTTCGGAAGGAAGGTGTGATGGGTTCTTAATACAATTCTATTAAGATGAAAAACTGTGTGAGGTTCCTTTGAGCAGAGGGCTTGAATCTCGCTCACTCTGCGAGCTTAGGTAATTGCCACTAAGAAAGCTACCTTCCACGTAAGGTGTTGTAGGGTTGATTTGTGGATAGGCTCAAATGGGGGACCCATCAGTTTAGCAAGAATCAAATTCAGCTCCCAAGTGGGTGAAATAGGCCGAACAGGAGGGTAGACCTTCTTTAGACCTTGTGAGAAGTCCTTTATTACCTGTAGTTGAAAAAGGACGGCTGAGGAGGGGAGCGCCTATATGCCATAATGGCAGCAAGGTGTCCCGTAATGGAAGAGAATTTTAGTCCTGCCTTAGCTAGGTAAAGCAGGTTTGGTAAAATCACTTCCTCATGACCTTTGGTAGGATTACAATTATTTTGCACACACCATAAATAAAAACGCTTCCATTTACAAGCATAGGAGTGTCTTGTGGAGGGTCTTCTAGCTTCTTTCAAGATGGTCATGCAGTCTTGAGGATGTCCTAAATGACCATACTGGAGGACCTCAGGAGCCATGCTGCCAAGCTCAGTGATGGAAGGCTGGGGTGATGAATGCTGCCGTTCATCTTGGACAGCAGGTCCGGTCTGCACAGCAGTCTCCTGTGTGGGCATTCTGAAAGTTGCAGAAGGTCCGGGTACCACCATTGTCTGGGCCAGTTTGGAGCAATCAGGATCATCCTCATATCTGACTGCGAGAGCTTGGTCACCACCTTCGGGATGAGTGGAAGAGGTGGAAAGGTATACACAAATGCCCCATACCAGATGATCAAAAGGGCATTCCCTTTCGACCCTGGTCGGTAGTACCTCGAGGCGAAGTCTCGGCATTTTTTGTTTGAGTCGTCCGCGAGCAGGTCGATGCTTGGATGACCCCATTCTTGGAAAATTTCTTCGACGACTTCATCGTTGAGAACCCAGTCCTGCTGGTCCTCAAAGTGCCGACTCAGAGCGACTGCCTGTGAATTCTGCTCTCCCGGTAGGTGTATTGCTGTTATCGTTAGATTCCTCGCCAGGAGCCATTGCCAGAGGGCCTGAGCTTCCAGCGATAGAGTCCTCGACCGAGTCCCTCCCTGTTTGTTCAGGTAGTACATGGTGGTCATATTGTTCGTTTGTACTAGAATGGAATTGGACTGAATCGAAGGGAGAAAAGCTTGGAGAGCTAAATGAACAGCCCTCAACTCCAGCATACTGAGGTAGTACAACTGTTCTTTCGTTGACCATCGACCCTGAGTCTGGAGTGACCCCATGTGAGCTCCCCAACCCTGAAGGGAGGCATCTGTGATTAATGATTGGGAGGGAGGAGCCTGATGGAAAGGGACCCCTACCAGAAGATTCTCCTGCCGTATCCACCATGGGATTGATGTCCTGGCTGCTTCTGACAGATGTATCCTGTCGTCCCATCAAGCCGTTCTCTGATCCCATTTGTCCTCCAGTTCCTGCTGTAAAGGACACATTCTCAACCTGGCATTTTGGACCAGAAAAATGCAGGATGCCATCGATCCTAGAAGCGATGCAATCTGACAGACCAACGGGATGTTGGTACTTAAAATCTGTTTGTCTTTCAGTGATAGATAACAGTCTCTCCTCCGAAAGAAACTATTTTCCTATTGTGGAGTCTACTGTGGTACCCAGATAATGAATTCTTTGAGTGGGTTGCAGAGTCGACTTTTCAAAGTTGACATGTAGACCCAGTTGCTGACAAAGGTCTAAACACTGCTGGAAATGGCTCTTCACGCTCTGGGTGGAAGGACCTTTTAGTAGCCAGTCGTCCAGATAGGGGTACACAAATATGCCCTTGCGTCTTAGAGTGGCTGCCACTACTGCCATGCACTTTGTGAACACTCGGTGAGCTGACTTCAACCCGAAGGGCAGCACTTTGAACTGATAATGGGACGATCCCACCAGAAAACGTAGGAACTTTCTGTGATGAGGACTGATCGGGACATGGAAATATGCAACTTGCAGATCCAGCGAACACATCCAATCTCCCTGCTGCAGATGTGCGAAAGGTAGCAGGCCGCTGAATATACCCGTAACAGTTCCGGTATTAATATATCCGAGTAGGCTTTATAAAATTCAGCCGGTAGTCCATCCGGACCCAAAGATTTCCCATTTGAGAGGGAGAAAATACTATCACGCAGTTCATCCGGCAGCAAAGGAGCACCCAGTTCCTCCTGCTGATGGTCCATCAGTTGCGGCAGTGTCAGGGCGGAAAGAAACTCCATTATGTCCGGGTCTGTAGCTAGTAGACAAGACCTGTACACCATGGAGTAGTGTTCTACAAAGGCGTTGTGTATGTCTCTCTGGGTATGTACTAGGTCACCGTGTACGGTTCGTATAGACGTCACAGGTGAGGTGATTGCCTCCTGTCTTATCAGCCACGACAGCAGCTTGCCCGGTTTGTCTCCCATATGGTGGGAGCGTGCTGAGTGTGCAGCATAGTTCAGATTGCGGAGCCGGTCTAGCAATCTGGAATGTTCCCCTCTAATTTGCGCCAAGGACCCATCGTCGCCTCCCAGTGCCTCCCCCTCTCTTTGGAGCAGTTCATTTTCCAGGTGTGTGAGTTCAGTCTCCAATTGTCTCCGCATACCCGCTTGTGTACAAAGGCATTCGCCCCTAACCACTAATTTAAATGCGTCCCATTCCACTTGAGGCGTTGTAGCTGTGCCAGTGTTCTCTTCAAAGTATTGTGTAATATTCGCGGCTAGGAGGCTCCGGAAAGGTGCGTCCAGTAACACATCCGGCTGCAATCGCCAGGTAGGAACTGGCGGCCGGGGGTGCTCCCATGACATCTCCAACGCATGCGGGTTGTGATCTGAATGTGTCCTGCCTAAATAGTATACTGCAGATATATGTGGGAGCAACTCCTACGAGAGCATGTAGCGGTCCAACCGGACATGCCTCGCATGAGCACCGGAATAATAGGAATACACCCTGTCATGGGGGTTCCGGTGTCTCCAGACATCCCTGAGATGCCATTGCCTTGCCCAGCTGGTTAGCGCCTTCATGGCTATGTGCGTATTTGTGCCTGGAAGGGGTGGAAAGGAGTGGTCCAATGAAACGTGTAGTACAAACGCGGCGATTTAGGCTGCGTGTGGCATGTTGATGCGGACTCTGCCTATGCTTATGGAATTGTACTTCATTAATGATTTTACTGAGCACGCTTAAAAAAGCTTTGTTTTTAAACATTGTATTGCACTTCTGTTACTGACCTGTTTGCACTCCCTCGTGACCCCGTTCCGTCCCGGCTTTGTGCCGTTTGTGCGGAGGGTCAGCTCGAGGAATCCCACTCCCTGCTCGCGACACCACTTCCGCCCTGCACGCCATCTTTGCAGGTTAGCGGTCTAGTGCTCCCTCGCCTCAGGTACTTAATGGCCATCTGGAGGAAGCGCAGCGGACGAGCGCAGCGGGAGCGCCGACTTCGCGCCGAAGTCGCGCACAAGTCAAGCCCGTCTGCGCCCGTCCGCGGCCGTCCAGGCCCAGGGCCCTGCCGTAATGCCCAATTCTATTCTTATTCCTCCACCGAGCTTATGAGACTTAAATCCTCAGGTCCCATTCCTGCCCGTGCTGTCAGAGCGGCCCAAGCATGTGGCATACACATTCCTTCTGACCTCTCGGCACCGGACTCTGTGTATGACCCTTCCCCTTTGCCACCGCAGATCTCTGCCTCTTTACTGATCTACTATCTCAATACCCGTTCCCTCATTGGCCATCAGCTTGAGATTTTTCAACTACTGCATCAAAGCACCATAGATATCCTTCTTTTAGCAGAAACCTGGATCACTGAAGATTCAGCTCCGGATATTCTTGCAGCAATCCCTTCGGGATACTATATTATACACACTAACCGGCCTGCGGGGAAGACTGGTGGCGGAGTGGCGGCCATCATCCGCTCGACACACACCTTCTCCAAGGCTACGGCAACTTCTATCCCCAAATCGGATTTTCTGGCACTGAAATTCATTTCCCCTAAATCGTCTTTCATTTGTGTTCTTGTATATCGACCCCCTGACTATATGCCTCTTTTCCCCAAACTCTTCAGCGACTCCATCACCCAATTAGCAATAGACCACGCTAACCTTGTGGTGATTGGCGACTTCAATTACTGGCCTTCAGATGCCCACGAAAGTCAATTATCGGCCGAGTTTTCTGACCTTTTGAAAGGCATGAATCTTTCCCAACACATCCACACCCCCACTCATTTAAAGGGTCATATCCTTGACCAAGTCTGGACATCGGATCTTGATATCTCACCCCCTTTAGTCTTTCCTTGCCCCTGGTCGGACCACTATTTTATCTCTTTCTATCTTCATTTGCACATCCCGTGTCCTCCCCCCCGCATCAAGAATCTCATGGCCCGTAACTGGAAAAGAGCTAACCTGTCCGAATTCCATGACATTCTCGCTTCTACTGCTCCTATATCTCTGACCTCTCTTGAGGTTCAGGCAGCTAATCTTGAAGAATGGATACGTCAGGCTAGTGACAAAGTAGCCGCTCTAAACAAGATCAAAACTAAGCGCCCCCATGACGCGCAACGATGGTTTACGGACCAACTCAAAGCAGATAAACTTGCCTTGCGGCAAGCTGAACGCCGTTGGCGTCACCACTATGACCCACAGTTAAAACTTGTCTATATTGGGGCTCTAAAAACCTATAAACAAGCGATCTTAACAGCCAAGACGGCATACTTCTCCCAATTAATCTTGGACTCTAACAACAAATCGAAAGACATCTTCTCGATAGTAAATGAGCTTTCCTTGCCAGACAGGGTTACCCCTCAGCCCCAGCCGACCCAAACCCTCTGTAACGCACTAAACTCTTACT
This sequence comes from Triturus cristatus, assembly GCF_964204655.1. Lineage (NCBI taxonomy): Eukaryota > Metazoa > Chordata > Amphibia > Caudata > Salamandridae > Triturus > Triturus cristatus. The sequence continues at coordinate 823,887,367 of NC_140584.1, read as the reverse complement.
TTATAGAGAAAATAACAACCATAAGGAACAATATCCCTAACCTGGCATCTCCTGTCCCCCCCCCTCTTCCTCCCAGAAACATCAGTATCTTGTCGGAATTTCCACCTATCTCCCTTCAAGAATTCACCTCACTCCTTCTCAAAGTCAAGTCAGGTTCCCCTAATGATTGCTGCCCCCCGCAGATTTTGAGAGAGGCCTTTCTTGCTTGTCCTGGCCCCCCCCTTGCTTTATTAAACAACTCTCTTGCAAAGGGGGAGGTCCCTCTCTCTTTCAAGCAAGCCGCTATCCTACCCATCTTGAAGAAGTCTAACGCTGATCCCACTATACTTAGTAATTATAGACCTATCTCTCTCCTCCCTTACTTAGGAAAAATTCTGGAGACCTACGTTACCCGCTGTTTGAGCTCTTTTATAGAGAAATCCTCTTATTTGGATCCTCAACAAGCGGGATTCAGACCCCTCCATTCCACCGAGGCGGTCACAGTAGCAGTCTTGGACACCCTCAGGAAGGGCGCTGACAATAATATATCTCAGGCCCTTGTCCTACTAGATCTCTCAGCGGCGTTCGACACGGTCGATCATACCATCTTGATCGACCGTGTCCACAATGCCGGCATCCAGGGAGTGGTCCTCGACTGGCTCAGATCTTTTCTCCACCAGCGATCACAGTCCGTCTATCTTTCCACTTTGTCCGCACCCTTTGTTTCCCTCCCTTGCGGAGTCCCACAGGGCTCGGCATTATCCCCGCTTCTTTTTAATTTGTATCTCCAACCCTTATTAGCCTCCCTCCGAAACTCTCCAGCCACAATCTTTAATTATGCGGACGACCTCCAGTTAATTTTTCCTATTGACCCTCTTCCCTCGTCCCGTGTTAATTTTCAGACTACTATGCTGACTATCGCAGAGTGGATGTATCACAGCCACTTAAAACTGAACCCTACCAAGACCGAGCTTGTCTTGGTAGGTGGCCCTAACCACCCATGGAATTCCACCTACTGGCCAACATCTCTGGGGGCCGCACCGACTCCCGTGCGTTCAGTCAAAAGCCTCGGGGTGATCATTTCGGAAGATCTTTCAATGAAATCGCAAATCAACTCGGTCACTTCAGCCTGTTTTTTCCATCTCAGGCGGATCCGTAAGATTAGCAGGTTTCTTACCAAAGATGCTTTGACCCAAGTTGTTATTGCACTTATTACCTCAAGGCTTGACTATGCCAATATGCTGTATGCGGGTATCCCAGCCGGTCTCCTTCATCGACTTCAGCTGGTCCAGAATCAAGCTGCCCGCCTGATTTACCACCAGCCCAAATATCAGCATGTTACTCCCCTCCTCTTTAGTCTGCATTGGCTCCCCATCTCCAAGCGTTGCATCTACAAATTGGCATGTTCCACCTTCAAGGCCCTCTCGAATGCAGCCCCTGCGTTCATCTCCTCGTGCCTGACTCGCTATACTCCCTCTAGGGCCCTTCGCTCAGCTTCTCTCAATCTCCTTGAGGTCCCCAAATTTAAAAGGAAGAAGCACGGTGGCTTGAGTTTTTCAGTCCAGGCTTCCTCTACCTGGAACTCCCTGCCACTCTCACTCCGCCTCTGTCCTCAGTATGATTCCTTTCGCAGACTTTTAAAAACTCTGCTTTTTCGTTCTGCATATGATTAACCCTCTCTCCTGATCACGCTACTGGTCAATTGAGCGCCAAGAAACCTATGGTGATAGTGCGCGTTACAAATTTCTTTTAACATAACATAACATAACATAACACAATTGTAGTGCCTGCCCAAGGGCATAGGAATATCATGCCATGGCTTTAGGACGCGCGACATATCGTCAAAGAAAACAGCCTAGTCCGTGTTGGGAGCATATATTGATGCAATTACCACCTGTCCGCCATCCAATGTGCCCCTGACCACCACATATCTGCCCTCCGTGTCTACCAATGATTGTGTGATTTTAAGTGGGACCCTTGGTAGCACCCAGATTAGCGCACCTCCTGCATAGGCTGAATAGCCCGTGGCATACAGTTGACCACGCCAGCGGCGGTGCAAGCGTTGGATTTCTGATATGGCCATGTGCGTCTCTTGCAAAAGAGCTATTTGTATGTGATGTCGTTTGAGGTACGAGTATATCTGGTACCTACGTGACGGTGTGTGCATGCCCCGCACATTCCATGTACCCATTTTAAGTGCAGACATAGTTTTTACAATGTATTAGGTGGCCAGGCATCCGTGGCAGCACAACAAACATATGCAGTATAAAGGGCCCAGCAACGTACCACTTCCCAAGCACAGTAACCCAAGGCATTATGCGTTGTGTGTAAATAGCATACAATAATGGATATCTCATAATAAAACCAAAACAAAGATGAAAACATAAGAAAAATACCAAAAGGGCGATGATGTAACCAGCAATCGTCCATACTCCCATTAGAGGTAACAGTAACAACCAATCCGGGGGGATGCGCTACGTATCACGTACCGATAACTTACAATATATGTGTCCAGTGTTTCAGAGGCTCCCCGCCTGCAGGCATAATACAGTATAATAAAAGCAAACTGTGTACCCCAGCTCAGGATCACCCACCAGGCTAACAATGTGTGTTGGTGACTGCACAGCGGCAACCAAACCTAAGGTCAGGTCCCGTTCTCCCACCCCCGCTCCATGATACCACTCACCGTTACATGCGGTATTCGGAGTCACGTCAGTACTATTACACATAACTACACCGTGAGCGGCTGCATACCCCCATGCATAGATTACAATACCTAAGTCCGCCGTCCAAACGAGGATTAAATCTCGCAATGTTTATATGATTGTGTCAGCTGTCTGCGGAGTGACGTCCGGCTGCTCAGTCGAGTCCTGTGAGTTCTGCAGGCCATATATTCTCTCGTCATCACTGGACAGGTCTCGCTGGCTGGAGTTGGATGCGTCCTCGGCCACCAAAGAACCGCTGATCTCTGCCACCGCCTGCAGGGCGTCTCGTTGTCCGCTAAGAATCAAATCTGTGTGTGGTCCCATCGCAGGTGAGGGTGGCGTTCAGATCCCCGTCGGCCTGCGCTCTCTCCGGCGGCGGCGGACGGGGCCCCTCAGTCTCGATGGGGCCACTGTCGCAGGGGCATCACGAGGCCCCGCAGCAGTGAAGGTGTCCAGCCAGTCCTCCGCTTCCTCTGATGTGGTAAAGAAATGCGTCTTGTCACTTGCCATGATCCAGAAGCGCGCCGGGAAAAGCAGAGAGTATTTCAGGTTGTGTTGCGGAAGACGCATTTTCACTGCCATAAATGAGAACCTTTGCCTCTGCACCTGGATGGTATAGTCCGGAAAAAACATTATTTTATGATTATCTATTTGAAAATCTTGTAGCTTTCTGGTTTCCTGTAGGATAGAGTCACGGTCTCGATAATTGAGAAGCCGAAGGAGCATGGGCCGAGGATTAGACCCCGTGGGGGGAGGTCTTGCCGGGACTCTATGTGCACGTTCTATGACAAAGTGAGGCGAGAGGGTTCCTTCCAGCAGTAGGTTTCTGATCCACTTTTCCATGTGTAGGGTAGGCTCCCTTCCTTCCCAGGGTTCCGGCACACTGACTATGCGCACGTTGTTTCAACGCGCCCGTCCTTCTGCGTCCTCGGCTCTGTCCTCCAGAAACTCCACTCGGTTGAGCAAATCTTGTACATGTTTATCTGTCTGGGCCACTTGCGGCTTAATGTCTGCAAACGTGGACTCCAGGGCGGTCGTGCGGTCCATTAGTTTCCGATGGTCAGCATGCAGATGGGTGAGATCAATGGCTACCTTGTCAATCTTAGATTCCAAGGATGTATGGGTCTGATTGAGGGTTTCTTCAATACGCTCCATCGCAGCAAGCACCGCATCCAATTTATTTGCAACTTGATCAGTGTGTCCTTGCTTTGCCATTTTGTCTAGTTTGGGCTTAGTCGGCAGCTGTAGGGCTTGTGTTCCTCTCGTTCCGGCCCACGCCCGGGTGCCCCCCGACATGAGTCGCTGCGGTCCCACTCCTGCGCCGCTCCGTGTAGGACAGGATCTCAAGGTGACAGTGGGTCCCGCGGTGGTATTCATAGGTTGCGAGCAGCAACCGCGACCGTCCCGCAGCTCAGGACTTTGGTGGTAGGGCACTTCCGCTGCGCACCGGTGTCTCCACCGCAATACAATCACCATCCACTTCCTGCAGGCATCTGGTTTGCTCCAGGTCGTGGCATTAACTGTCGCCTCGGGAAGGAGCGGGTACCGCCCGCGTCTGCAACGCAACAGTCTGTGGGCGCCAGCAAGTCGCACCTCCCAATGCCACCCAAATGTCCTGCACAGAGTCTTTCAGGCGCGGCTCAGCAATGCAGAAGCCTCCCTGTGCCAATAGTTCAATAATCTGCTGGTTAGCAATATGTGCCCCTCCGTCAACACAAAGGCTAGGGTGCAATGTTCTAGAGTATCAGCCAAATGTCCATGTGGCGGGGCTCAGGGGATCTCAAGCGCCACCACTCCCGGGCATCAGGAGGGGCAGGCTCCGTTCCTTGCTAAGTGTCACCACATCGCTCTCACAGGGGCATCAGCAGTTTACTCCTCTTCACACATCTTTTAGTTCATGACATCCGCGCCCTAGACGCCGGTACCTGAAATAGCAGCATGGAGGGCAGCAATGAGGCAGATATGGGTCCACAGGTCTCAGCAGGCAGTTCAGTAGCAGAGGCTCACTCCGATTGAGCTTGCCAGGAGGGCAGCCGTTATGACAGCAGGGCTGGCACCCTTTTCTCCTGCCACTATTCTCTCGATCCAGCACCAGCCAGTCGCTCACCCCCTGAAGTACATGCAGCAGTTTCTCACAGGCAGGTCAGTAAAAGCTCCACAACACTGCAGCAGGCAGCACTAGGCGGCAGAGTGGGCAACCATAACTCCTTCTGTATATGGGGACACTTTTTAAACGTGGGGGCAGTCGAGCAACCCAAACAGCTGCCGCGTCCGCCACCCTGTCTCACCTTTCGTGGCGGCTGGCAGCCGATATAGTAGGTTGCGTACAGCGCAGGTGCGTGGGCGATCCAGCAGGGGCTGCTGTCTGATTCCTTTCGGCGATGGTGCAAACAGCCTTCAGCGTCCTTATCCGGCGGGGGGGGGGGTGTCACAGACCGCAACCGCACCTCGGAGGCAGCGGCGCAGCGAGCTGCCTAGGCGACGTCACCGCCTGCCGTCCACACCCCCACAATCCAATAGTCAATGGCCAACACAGGGAGCCCATGAGGCTAGGGCAGGCAGAAAATGCAGCGGGAGGGCCCACCCCCTTCCAGCAAGCGTTGAGTCAGGCGGCGGCAGGGCGAGTAGCCACAGCCCGTTGTCTACCGAGCCAGTGCCGCTACGCCATCTTTTCTCGGCCTTGTAGGCGGATCCAGTCCCCGGGCTCGCCTAGTGCGCGCCGGCCATGCCGATCAGGTGCTGGGCGATCCGTCTCGGCTAGGTTCGCGGAGCAGGTCTCGAAACAGACGAGAACAGCAGCGGAGGTCCGGTCCGTGTTCCTGTCAAGGTTGCGCTCGGTTATGAGCACTTTGGGTGTCTATCGTCGGAGTTCAGGGCCTGTTTGGGGGAGCCTCTGTTGGAGCTCTACCCGAACATTTCATCTACCATCGTAGCCGTAGCCATGCCCCCCCCTGATCTGGTCTTCTTGATGCGTGGTACCGTCGCAGTGGAGAGCTGGGCCGAGCGGAGGGACCTTTGGGGTGTGTGGAACGCTAGGCGGTGGTTCATGTAGCTGGGTCCAGTGTTGTGGAGGGCTTTGTGGGTGTGGGTGAGAAGTTTGAAGGTGATTCTCCTCTCGACAGGTAGCCAGTGTAGTGTCCGTAAGTGATGGCTGATGTGGTAGTGGCGCAGTAGGTTGAGGACCAGTCTGGCGGCGGCGTTCAGGGTGTTCTGGAGTTTGCAAGTGTGGTTCTTGTTGATCCCGGCGTAGAGTGTGTTGCCGTAGTCCAGTCTGCTGCTGATGAGGGTGTGAGTGACAGTTTTCCTGTGTTCGAGGGGAATCCGGCTGAAGGTCTTTCGGAGCAGGCGGAGGGTGTGGTAGCAGGAAGAAGTGGCAGTATAGGTCTGGCGGTCCATTTTGAGTTCAGAGTCCAGGATGATACCAAGGTTGCGTGCGTGGTCTGTGGGGGCGGGAGGGTCCCCGAGGGCGGGGGCCACCAGGTGTCTTTCCAGGCATCGGGGTGTGGGCCCATGATGAGAACCTCGGGTTTGTCTGTGTTGAGTTGTAGGCAGCTGTTCTAGATCCACCTGGCGACTGCTTCCATTCCATCCTGAAAGTTGTGTTTGGAGATTTTGGGTTCGTTGGACAGGGAGAGGATAAGTTGGGTGTCGTAGGCGTACGATACGATGTTGAGTCTGTGTGATCTGACAATGGATGCAAGCAGGGCCATGTAGACGTTGAACAGGGTCGGGCTGATGGAGAATCCTTGGGGGACTCCGCAGGTGGTCGGTGTGGGATCCGGGAGGAAAAGGGGGAGTCTGACCCGTTGCATTCTGTTGGAGAGGAATGAGCGGATCCAGTCGAGGGCCTTGTTCCAGAATTCTGCATCGTGGAGTCTGTGGGCTAGGGTACGATGAGAGACTGTGTTGAAGGCTGCGGAGAGGTCCGGAAGGACTACAGTCTCTCCTCTGTCGAGGAGGGAGTGGATGTCATCTGTTGCAGCGAGAAGGGCGGTTTCGCTGCTGTGGTTCTTCCTGAAGACACACAATTGATGGACAGAATGTAGAACAAATCAAAACATTTTCCCCCAGTCAAGAGATCTGGGTTAAATCCATAATTCTTTCGCTCACCATGTCACCCCAGTTTAGACCTGGCCATATGCAAATCAGTCTTGACCCTGTGGCTCATGGGAACAGTCCAGCCTGAGCTGCCAAGCCAGGTGCTCCCTGGACCGGAAACAAACATCCTAGGATACATAGGTTTCACTCCTCATCAGCCAGGATAGCTTGAATCCAGTAGCACAGTGAGCCCGCCACCTACGTCTGGGCATACCCGGCGCACTAAAGGGCAAGGAACCAGGCACTTCGAGCTGGACTGTTCCCATTGGGCACACGGTCAAGACTTATTTGCATATGGCTGGGTTCAAACTGGAATGGCATGGGGAGCAAAAAAACGATGGATTTCGGCCCAGATCTCTGTACTGGGGTGAATGTATGACATTGTTCTGCATTCTGTCCATCAGTTGTTCTTTTTGGAGAGCAAGGCAAACTTTTGAAACAAGGCAGGATAAACGAGTGATAGGCAAGGGACACAAATAACTGGTCGGAATATCAACATGGAGTCAAACAAGTATGAAAACAGAAATTCAAAGACAAGCATAGAATTTAGAAACGGGATCAAACAGTGCATATAAAGACTCAGCAGCAGGGTCAGTTGCAAGCTCCTGTAGCATGGGCTCACTAGGAAGAAATAGCAGGAGGCTTAACCTCTTCTATGCCCATGACGAGATAGTCTCGTCATGGAGCGCGGTTGCGCTGTGCCCATGACGAGACTATCTCGTCATGGACCCCGCCCGCTAATGAAAGGCCCGGCACAGGAGGGGGAAAGGGCGGGGCACTCAAGGGGTTAAGGGAGGAGCACATGTGCAGAGAGAGAGCCTGGGGCACGGAATCAACCAGGTGCAAGGAATCAGGGAACAACCAATGAAGGGAAGGCAGAACGGGACTTTGAAAAGGGAAGGTCAAGGCATCCGGCAGACACAGGTCAGGCACAGGAATTCCAGGTACGGGATACAGGTCAGAGCTGAGATAGTGAAAAGTCTAGAATGCAGATATAAAAGGGTAGGAAAGGCAGTGGGATCCAGGAATCAAGAGAGAATAGAGCACCATCATCAGTGCATGACCAGAGTAGGATTTGGAGACAGAAGGGACTACGGGGACCATGATGCATCAGGAAGGAGGTGCAGCAGCCTGGACTGGAACATAAGGTGGAGCTGGAAATGCCAGGAGTTGAAAAATCTTTGGATGTAGCATCTGAACCCCACAGGGCCCTCGTGAGCACCACATGATGGCAAGATGGCGAATCCTGACTGGGGTGAATGTATGACATTGTTCTATATTCTGTCCATCAATTGTTCCTTTTGCATTTGTCACCCCGAGTTGGACAGGTATGCCCAGACGTGGGTCCCATGCTCTCCATGGAACTGGAGTCAAGCTATCCAGGCTGATGAGGGATGAAACCCCGAAACCGGTCCTAGGATGTTTGTTTCCAGTCCAGGGAGGACCTGGCCTGGCAGTTCGGGCTGGACTGTTCCCATTGGGCGCAGGGTCAAGACTGATTTGTATATGGCTGGGTTCAAACTGAAATGGCATGGGGAGAGAAAAACAATGGATTTAGACCCGGATGTCTGTACTGGGGTGAATGTATGACATTGTTCTGCATTCTGTCCATCAACTGTTCTTTTTGCAGTGGTTCTTCCTGAAGCCTGATTGGAAGGAGTCGAGGATGTTGTTTTCTTCAATGAAGGCGATGAGTTGACTGTTGACGGCTTTTTCCATGACTTTCCCTGGATACGGGAGTAAGGAGATCGGTCTGGGGTTTTCGAGGTTGGTGGGGTCTGCCGAGGGTTTTTTCAGGAGAGGGTTGATCTCTGCGTGTTTCCAGTCGTTTGGGAGGAGGCGGTCTCGAAGGAGTGGTTGATGATTCGTTGACGCTCGGGCGATGATGTCTGTGGTAGATTTGGTGGGGGCCCAGAGTGGGTGGGCTTCATAGTCCTTAGGGTGTCTTTGATGCTGACGGCGGACCAGCTGTTCAGTGTTTGCTGCGTGGTATGGGGAACGGTGAGAGACGGTTCCTGTGAAGGTTGTTGTCATCGAAGTTGTCATATATGATTTTGTGGTGGAAGAAGACGCTGAGTCTGTCTCAGAGGTCCTGGGAGGGTGGATGTGGTAGTCTCTCTGTTGGGCTGGGTGAACTCTTTGATGATGCTGAAGTGTTCCTTGCTGTTGTGTGCGTGGGTGGTGATTCTGCCCTGGAGTCCTTGCTTCCTTGAGTATCTGATGAGTTTGTGGTGGGCGGTGGTGGCTGCTTTGAAGTTGTCGAGGTCTGCTGGGCTTTTGGAGTTCCTCCATAGCTTTTCGAGGCGTCTGCAGGTGCATCTAGATTCCCAGAGTTCAGTGGAGAACCAGCTGGCTTTCTTGGCGTGAGGGTTGGAAGCTTTCTTGAGGGGACGATGGTGTTGGCGCAGTCGATGATCCAGTTGTGTAGGGTGCGGGCGGCGGTGGTAGGGTCATCGTCTGTTGCAGTGGGAGCGGAACTGCTGAGGGCGGCGGTGAGCTGGTCATCGGGGAACTTGTTCCAATTCCTACGCTGCAGCTGGTGTGAACGTCTGTGGGATATGTTATTTTTGAAGGTGAAGTGGACACAGCGGTGGTCCGTCCAAGGGAGTTCGGAGTTGTGGCTGAAGGTGATGGAATTCCCTGCTGTGAAGATGGGGTCGAGGGTGTGTCCTGCTGAGTGCGTTGGTTCTGGTACGATCTGTTTGAGTCCGATGTTGTGGAGGTTGTCCAGGAAGGAGGTGGAGTTGAGGTCTTGGCGGTTGTCAAGGTGGAAGTTGAGGTCTCCCAGCAAGGTGGAGGTGATGGCATGTGGGGTGATGATGTCGGTGATGGAGTCAGAGAAAAGCATGCAGGGTCTGGGGGGGTCTGTAGATGATGGTGCCTCAGAGGGTGATGGACGGGTTGGTCTGTATCTTGAAGTGGAGGTGTTCCATCAGGTCTGTGGGCCCGTCGGTGAAGGTGCTCAGAAGGAGGATGGCCTTGTGGGCGATGGCGATGCCTCTCCTGGGGCAGTTGGGGCAGTCGGGTGATTTTGTATCTTTCGGGGTTGGCGATCGTGATATCTGGTCCCAAGGCGGCGTTTGTCCAGATTTCGATGAGGAAGGTGACGTCAGGGGAGGTGCGGTCGAGGAGGTCCCAGATTTCCGCGGCGTGTCTGTGGAGGGAACAGACGTTTAGTAGGATGCATTGTAGGGTTTGGGGTGTGATGGGGTTGTTGCTGGGGGTGGAGGCGGATCCTGGGCATAGGCGAAGGTGAAGGAGTGGCGGCAGTGTCGCCAGGTGAAGGGTCCGTGGGTGTTGAGAAGGGAGGAGAACTTGCAGTTGTTGTTCTTGCCGATGTCGAGTGCGTAGAGAGCCGAGGAGCTGTAGCACTGGTGGGTCAGAGGACCAGGGTTCCTGGTGCTGGCTGTAATCGGGTTGTAGGCGGGCGCAGACGGGCTTGCATTTGGCGTGCCTTTGGTGTGCCAACGGCGTCCCTGCTGAGCGCGGTCACCATTAAGTACGGGTCGGGGGAAGGCTGGACAGCTGGGAAGCGGGAGATCGCAAGAGAATGTCGGAGGGCCATGGGGGCAGCAGCGGCGGGAAATGGCAGAAGGGGGCAGATGATAGTAAAGGGAAAGGGAGAAAAAGCAAATAGGCAAATAAGTGAAGACACAGAAAAGGCAAAATAAGCTAGAAAGAAGCAGATAGGCAGCTAAGAGAAGGCACAGAAAAAGAAAGCAAAAGAAAAGCAACTAAGAGAAGGCACACGGCCTGGAACCGCAGTCAGAGGAGGTGTAGAGGCAGAGACACTGCCTAGGAGCGCTGTGGTGGAGCGGCGTGCTGGGAGAGCAGAATCCCAAGGGGTCCTGCTCGCCTCAGTGTGAAGCAGGTAGTGTACAGGAAACTGAGAAGTCTGCAATGGAAACTCTGAAAATAACATGAGTACTAATCACAGGATGGTGAAAGTACAGTAATGATAGACAAACTATCATAAATGATATTTTACCTGCTCTTCAGAAGTGATTTCTCTGTGAGGTGGAAAAGATCTTAGGAGAAGGCAAGTAGCAGATTAATCTCACAGAGTTCAAGGAGACACCCAGCAGTTCCTTTTGAAAAAGAGTGATGGGTGGCTCTCTATGTCACAGACACAAACCTTGGAGTCTAACTGGCGCCCTTGGAAGCAAAGAAAATCAGGATAATAATATAACACACAAAAATATAAGGAGAACAGTGGAAGGTACACAGAAACAGGAACTGGATTCAGGGAAAAAATGGACTGGAATAAGGGTCAAGGTCAGGGTCGGAATCTACAGAACGATGAATACTGGGAATCTGCACACTAACTATGGCAGGACAGTAATATGCATTGACATACCCAAGACAGGTCTGGATGTGTGCAGTCATAACTAGGAACCAGTCAAACTTTTGAAACGAGGCAGGATAAACAAGTGATAAGCAAGGGACAAAAATAACTGTTTGGAACATCAACATGGAGTCAAACAAGTATGAAAACAGAAATTCAAAGACAAGCATAGAATTTAGAAACAGGATCAAACAGAGCATAAGAAGACTCAGCAGCAGGGTCAGTTGCAAGCTCCTGTAGCATGGGATCACTATGCAGAAATAGCAGGAGGCTTAGGGGAGGAGCACACGTGCAGAGAGAGAGCCTGGGGCACGGAATCAACCAGGTGCAAGGAATCAGGGAGCAACCAATGAAGGGAAGGCAGAACGGGACTTTGAAAAGGGAAGATCAGGGCATCCGGCAGACACAAGACAGGCACAGGAAAGCCAGGAAACGGATACAGGTCAGAACTGAGATAGTGAAAAGTCCAGAATGCAGATATAAAAGGGTAGGAAAGGCCGTGGGATCCAGGAATAAGGAGAGAGAATAGAGCACCACCATCAGGGCATGACCAGAGCAGGGTTTGGAGACAGAAGGGACTAGGGGGACCATGATGCATCAGGAAGGAGGTGAAGAAGCCTGGACTGGAATATAAGGTGGAGCTGGAAATACCAGGAGTTGAAAAAAGTTTTGGTGTAGTATCTGAACCCCACAGGGCCCTCGTGAGCACCACCTGATGGCAAGATGGCGGAACCCTGACAAGAACATCCTAACTTGTAATTAGGAAATATGCAGTTTCTGAAGTAAATGGATGTACATGTGATTTATATTATAGAAAATGGCGGGCATCCTATTTACCTAATTCACAGAGATTGCCTGTTGAGCAAATTAGGAAATGCCCAACTCAAGTTTTTCTACAATGGACTCTTTCATAGATTCACTTGTTTCAAATATTTCTCATAGTCAGGCACGGGATACTTTATACATACATACATACAGATTCCCAGAGTTCAGTGGAGAACCAGCTGGCTTTCTTGGCGTGAGGGTTGGAAGCTTTCTTGAGGGGACGATGGTGTTGGCGCAGTCGATGATCCAGTTGTGTAGGGTGCGGGCGGCGGTGGTAGGGTCATCGTCTGTTGCAGTGGGAGCGGAACTGCTGAGGGCGGCGGTGAGCTGGTCATCGGGGAACTTGTTCCAATTCCTACACTGCAGCTGGTGTGAACGTCTGTGGGATATGTTATTTTTGAAGGTGAAGTGGACACAGCGGTGGTCCGTCCAAGGGAGTTCGGAGTTGTGGCTGAAGGTGATGGAATTCCCTGCTGTGAAGATGGGGTCGAGGGTGTGTCCTGCTGAGTGCGTTGGTTCTGGTACGATCTGTTTGAGTCCGATGTTGTGGAGGTTGTCCAGGAAGGAGGTGGAGTTGAGGTCTTGGCGGTTGTCAAGGTGGAAGTTGAGGTCTCCCAGCAAGGTGGAGGTGATGGCATGTGGGGTGATGATGTCGGTGATGGAGTCAGAGAAAAGCATGCAGGGTCTGGGGGGGTCTGTAGATGATGGTGCCTCAGAGGGTGATGGACGGGTTGGTCTGTATCTTGAAGTGGAGGTGTTCCATCAGGTCTGTGGGCCCGTCGGTGAAGGTGCTCAGAAGGAGGATGGCCTTGTGGGCGATGGCGATGCCTCTCCTGGGGCAGTTGGGGCAGTCGGGTGATTTTGTATCTTTCGGGGTTGGCGATCGTGATATCTGGTCCCAAGGCGGCGTTTGTCCAGATTTCGATGAGGAAGGTGACGTCAGGGGAGGTGCGGTCGAGGAGGTCCCAGATTTCCGCGGCGTGTCTGTGGAGGGAACAGACGTTTAGTAGGATGCATTGTAGGGTTTGGGGTGTGATGGGGTTGTTGCTGGGGGTGGAGGCGGATCCTGGGCATAGGCGAAGGTGAAGGAGTGGCGGCAGTGTCGCCAGGTGAAGGGTCCGTGGGTGTTGAGAAGGGAGGAGAACTTGCAGTTGTTGTTCTTGCCGATGTCGAGTGCGTAGAGAGCCGAGGAGCTGTAGCACTGGTGGGTCAGAGGACCAGGGTTCCTGGTGCTGGCTGTAATCGGGTTGTAGGCGGGCGCAGACGGGCTTGCATTTGGCGTGCCTTTGGTGTGCCAACGGCGTCCCTGCTGAGCGCGGTCACCATTAAGTACGGGTCGGGGGAAGGCTGGACAGCTGGGAAGCGGGAGATCGCAAGAGAATGTCGGAGGGCCATGGGGGCAGCAGCGGCGGGAAATGGCAGAAGGGGGCAGATGATAGTAAAGGGAAAGGGAGAAAAAGCAAATAGGCAAATAAGTGAAGACACAGAAAAGGCAAAATAAGCTAGAAAGAAGCAGATAGGCAGCTAAGAGAAGGCACAGAAAAAGAAAGCAAAAGAAAAGCAACTAAGAGAAGGCACACGGCCTGGAACCGCAGTCAGAGGAGGTGTAGAGGCAGAGACACTGCCTAGGAGCGCTGTGGTGGAGCGGCGTGCTGGGAGAGCAGAATCCCAAGGGGTCCTGCTCGCCTCAGTGTGAAGCAGGTAGTGTACAGGAAACTGAGAAGTCTGCAATGGAAACTCTGAAAATAACATGAGTACTAATCACAGGATGGTGAAAGTACAGTAATGATAGACAAACTATCATAAATGATATTTTACCTGCTCTTCAGAAGTGATTTCTCTGTGAGGTGGAAAAGATCTTAGGAGAAGGCAAGTAGCAGATTAATCTCACAGAGTTCAAGGAGACACCCAGCAGTTCCTTTTGAAAAAGAGTGATGGGTGGCTCTCTATGTCACAGACACAAACCTTGGAGTCTAACTGGCGCCCTTGGAAGCAAAGAAAATCAGGATAATAATATAACACAAAAATATAAGGAGAACAGTGGAAGGTACACAGAAACAGGAACTGGATTCAGGGAAAAAATGGACTGGAATAAGGGTCAAGGTCAGGGTCGGAATCTACAGAACGATGAATACTGGGAATCTGCACACTAACTATGGCAGGACAGTAATATGCATTGACATACCCAAGACAGGTCTGGATGTGTGCAGTCATAACTAGGAACCAGTCAAACTTTTGAAACGAGGCAGGATAAACAAGTGATAAGCAAGGGACAAAAATAACTGTTTGGAACATCAACATGGAGTCAAACAAGTATGAAAACAGAAATTCAAAGACAAGCATAGAATTTAGAAACAGGATCAAACAGAGCATAAGAAGACTCAGCAGCAGGGTCAGTTGCAAGCTCCTGTAGCATGGGATCACTATGCAGAAATAGCAGGAGGCTTAGGGGAGGAGCACACGTGCAGAGAGAGAGCCTGGGGCACGGAATCAACCAGGTGCAAGGAATCAGGGAGCAACCAATGAAGGGAAGGCAGAACGGGACTTTGAAAAGGGAAGATCAGGGCATCCGGCAGACACAAGACAGGCACAGGAAAGCCAGGAAACGGATACAGGTCAGAACTGAGATAGTGAAAAGTCCAGAATGCAGATATAAAAGGGTAGGAAAGGCCGTGGGATCCAGGAATAAGGAGAGAGAATAGAGCACCACCATCAGGGCATGACCAGAGCAGGGTTTGGAGACAGAAGGGACTAGGGGGACCATGATGCATCAGGAAGGAGGTGAAGAAGCCTGGACTGGAATATAAGGTGGAGCTGGAAATACCAGGAGTTGAAAAAAGTTTTGGTGTAGTATCTGAACCCCACAGGGCCCTCGTGAGCACCACCTGATGGCAAGATGGCGGAACCCTGACAAGAACATCCTAACTTGTAATTAGGAAATATGCAGTTTCTGAAGTAAATGGATGTACATGTGATTTATATTATAGAAAATGGCGGGCATCCTATTTACCTAATTCACAGAGATTGCCTGTTGAGCAAATTAGGAAATGCCCAACTCAAGTTTTTCTACAATGGACTCTTTCATAGATTCACTTGTTTCAAATATTTCTCATAGTCAGGCACGGGATACTTTATACATACATACATAACCCTTTTAGAAACAACTATAAAATGATAGAAAATATGATAGCAAATCCACTTTTTAGGTCTCGCCTACGCAGCGCACAAGCGCTGCAGAGGAAAAAGACCTTTTGTAATCGACACAGCTTTGCAGGCAAAAATATGCACGCGTTACATTGCTTTCAATGGCAACGCTTGCACGTTTGGCGATTTCCTTGCGGGAGCGAGCTTTGGCGCCATCTGTTAGCAATTATCGCTCCTGGCGCTGCTCGCTTCCGCAAGGGAAACGCTTTCACTTTTGCCGCCACTTGTGTTTTTTTACTTATAGCGCGAGGCGCGCACGCTTGTACTTTAGCTGTCTGACCCCGCTCCTCACTCTTCCCTCAATGTCCTGCTCTCCCCACTCTTATCTTTCCGTTTCTCACTCCTCTTTCTATCTCTGTCTTCACCCTCGCCATTCCTCCACCTCTCTCCAGCCGCTCTCCCCCTGTAGCCCTCTGTCTCTCAGGCTCTCTTAGAGTGCCCCCTGTACTCAGTCAGAAGGCCAGCTCTCTGCTAGGGCTGTGTTAGGGCATGCCAGGAGCAGCGTTACTCCCGGCTCAAGTCTGCGCTAACGGAAGAGAGAAGTCTCATTTTTCTGCCGGTTTGTGCGTTATGTGAGCTGACACTCTCCCCGCTGCCTTTTGATTAGGGAGGATAGTTTATATAAACCTTAAGGTTGGGCCATTCATTCCCACTGACCGCTCATAAAAGGCACCTCCCCCCGCAGAAATAACGTGTGATGCATTAGTGCTAGGCGAGCTGTCACAGGAGGCGCTACATCGCATCGCTCAAGATTTTCGTTTTCAAACCGACTTTGTCCTTTTGTGTCTTAAATCAGACAGGCTGTCATAACCAGCATCGTTCCCTCCCCGGTTCCTCCTGTTGTTGCCACAGAAAGAAATATTAGCATAATCCTCAGATACAACAGAGTATCTTTTCACCGGGGAACAGAGGAGGTAAGATTGAGCTCTCATCACAGACTTGTCTCGAATCGTCTGGAATGGTACACTCAAAGGGGGTGATAACACTGTGGGATCCCCCCCAGGAGGGGAGGTCTGCAGTGTTTCTAGCCTCATGCACCCGGTGCTCCGCAGTGCCACCTGTCGGTGAGGTGCAGGTTGAAAGGAGGACCAGGCTCTACCAGACCCAGGGCCTCGTGATGAGATTGCAGACATGGATTGGTTAGTTTTGCTTCGCCTCTAGTGCACGCTCTAATTTTGGGTTATTTTATCTGCTCTTCTGTTAATGGCCTGTGCATAGTTATTGTTTTAGAACCATGGCCTAACTGAGCCATAATGTACGAGGCTGGCTGTCGATGCCTACTATTATCTTGCTTTTTAAGTAACGTAAACTGTATACAGCGAATACTGGTGTCTTTTCTGTGTGTGCCCTATACCCCTGATACACTTCAGGAATAAAGTTGGGAAAAAAAGAAACATGGTCTCCAAGCCACTAAAATAATAGTTTGCTGATAAAGGGGAACTGCTATGCCACAGTGTTCTTATTGTTCATTATATTTGTTTTGTAAATTGGAGTGTGGTGGTGATGCTCCTGTGTAGGCACGAGTCCCCGATTTTACCACACAGCTTCGCATAGGAGTCAGAGGCTAGCCTCAGTAGATCTCTGGCTCACAGAGCACTTCCATCCATCCATCCTCGTCTGCTCCTGTGCAGAAATCTAATGACGTTAGAAAAGTTAATTCTGTGCAACACTGTGGATCCAGACGGTTTTTGTTCGTGTCAAGCAAATAGCTCATAATGGAAGCTTGTTTACAATCGCACAGAACATTTCTCA
Organism: Triturus cristatus; assembly: GCF_964204655.1. NCBI lineage: Eukaryota > Metazoa > Chordata > Amphibia > Caudata > Salamandridae > Triturus > Triturus cristatus. The sequence continues at coordinate 823,870,459 of NC_140584.1, read as the reverse complement.
TGCTCAGATGAAAGGGGCCCCAGCTCTTGGTCGAACTTGAAAGCCAAGTGCATGTGGCAGGAATGGCCGCAGAACCAGGACTTATGGGAGGGCATCTCTGTTTAGTTTAACTCGCCATGCTGGCAATCTGCCCACTCGGGAGGCCGGCATACTTAGTAACATCATGGGCAGCTAATCAAAGGCTATGTTTCCTATTTTAACGTAAGTAAAACAAGCATTGGCATAGCCAATAGGTCGCGCCTTTGGGACCTTCTAAGTGTTTAGCCATGCAACAGTTGATGTTGTTGCACCAAGGATATTGTGCTGCATAACTAAATACTTATAAGGTCCCAAAGGCGAGACCTATTGGCTACGCCAATGCTTGTTTTGGGCTGTTTCTGTCTCACTGATGAGATGGGCTTCATGCTACGCCCCAGAGGCCATGCCCCATATTTTACCTTACTTAGTGAGGACTTCCTTGATGTAATCCCTACCCACATTTATATATTGACAACTAAACATTTTTTGCTGTTTGTACTACGGGGTTTCTTTCCCAGTAGCGTTTCTGCAACTTGTCACCCTTTTCTTCTTATCTCCCGAAGGCTGTTGGCCACATGTCAGAGAATCAGGTCTGTCTCAGGTATTTTAGCTTTGTTTTGAATAACATAACTGAGAAAATAAACAAAAGCTCTTTTTTAAAACACAATCAAAAAGGAAATCAAAATATAGCTTTAGAAGATTCTGATGTGCAATTCATCTACTGCCTTCATCCAAACTGTGACATGGAGGATTGTGACATTTGCCAAACTTTTGCTCCAGGATCCCCTAAGTCAGCAAATGAGTGGTCGTGATTGGAGGGTGTGCTCGTCAGATTCAAGAGTCATCTGTGGAAAGTCCCTGGGGCACCAGGCTGATTGAGGATGAAGGCCCAGAGTAAGATGCGGGTGTATATAGTAATAGACAGAGGGAACCAGATGAAGATACTGAGCAGCCAAGAATGCTTGGCCTTAAGGTAGAACAAAACCCTCCCTAGAAAACCCAAATGTTGCATTATTTATAACTATGCCACCCTTGATTTGTATTTGTATGGTGAACTCTGGAAGGATGCAGTTCAAAAATTCGGGCCGGATGTATCAAGCCTTTTTGTGCTTGCAGACGGCCTGTTTGTGAATGGAAAAAGGCTTTTGCCTATGTATGAAAGGCTTAGGCATTCACAATTTATGTAATCGCAATTTTTTGCTATTACCTAAATTGCGAGTGCAAATAGGGAATCGTAATTTGCGAATCCCTATTGCACATGTAAGAAGCCTTTCCTAAATGCGAACTGTGCATTTAGGAAACGCTAATTACCATCAACTTCAAGTTGATGGTAACCATGTGCGAATGTTGAAAAATGCTAAATGCTTTTTTCAAAGTGCAATGTTGTGCACACTTGCCCGGAGGGTATGTGTGCCCTTTACATGTGCACTATTTACATTTTGGGGGTACTTCGGGGGGGGGGGGCTTAGGCCCTCGGGCACCCTTGGCTTTTCATTAGCTAATTTGCGATTACCAATTTGGTAATCGCAAATTAGCAAATGCAATACCATTCATTCCTATGGCCTGTAGGCCCATTCGAATGAATGGAGTCATATTACCTAATAGAGATTCACTATTTACCGAATCGCTATTAGGTAATATTAAGGAATCGCGATTCCTACATACAAAGTATTTTGCAATTCCAAAATAGAGATTCGATAAAAATCGCTATTTTAGAATCGCAAAATACTAGGTACATACATCTGACCCTTCGTCCCCACAAATCTAGTGCAGATTTATCAAGAAGGGGCAAAGCTACCTGTGCCTCCCAAACAAAGTGCCTTTTTAACTTTAACATGAAAATTCCCAGTTGTCTGTCTGTGCATGCTGTCCTGGTGGAACAGTGTACAGTTCTCCATACTATAAATGAGGCCATAAGTATTTATGCCATCTGTCCAAATCTTTCCCTGTCTCCTTTTTGTCTCTCTTTTCTCCCTTGTTCATCTCTGTTTCTGTCTTTGTTCTGCTTCCCGCAGTCATTCACTATTGGTTTAGTTCTTGGTCACTCCCAACACTATGCTCTTAACAGGTGAGGGAGGCGATTTGCGGCTTAAATAAAAAATTGGAAGCCACTGGTATCTTTTCCCTGTTTTATTTGCAATACGAAAAATTCTAGCAGGGAGGAGAGTACATAACTTAGATATCGAAAACGTTCTGAGATATAATGTAGACAGATCTAAGGACTTCACACAATCAAACCTTCCAACAAAAATAAAAGTTTATTTAAGACATGGCATAGCCTGATGGATTTTCTCTTGTATCAGCCTGTGCTATCAGAAGACACACACATCTCTTCTGAGATGAGGCACAGCAAATTAGACCAGAGGCATCACTGCCTCTTCAGCATACCATGCAGATACACTTCTCCAGCGTTTTTTCAAACACTACTTGGAGAAAAACACAGAAGCTTGCAAAGCACCTGGACCTTTATATAGATGTGAGAGTTAGGTAGGACAAGCGGTTGTGGAGGCAATCTGTTTTTTTGAAGCCTCGCCTTTCCAGTTTCCAAGATAACCTCTGCTCTGTACCCTGTTTCAAGCACATACATTTGTGAAATAGCTAATGTTGGAGAATTGTTTTTACTTACCTGTAACAGTGGATTTTCAGTGTTTTGATACCATGCACAGATTCATATGTGGGCTGCCTACTTTCATAGTGATGAAAAGCCAAACTAAAGTGATATTCTACATGTTTCTAGAATTTGAGTTAGCCTTCAGGACAGAGCTTGAAGCCAGTTCTTTCAGTGGATGAGATTGAAATAGGGAAACATCATAAAGAAAAGAGAAGGGTATGACACCGTGCGTCCCTTCAAATAACATCTAACACAACGTAACTGTAGTGTGACAGTGATATATAGAACCGTGTACTCAGAGTCCTAAAGTTATTGGCTCTGGTGCATATGCAAACTTTGCAGGACTAAACCTTGGATTCCTGTCTTTCAGAGAAGTCATCCTTAGTGGAAGGGGAAACCGCACACACTTATTAGTGTCATGCTTCATCAGAGGAGTCCTCTCCCCACCCTGGTAGGACAATGCCACCTGGGCGGACTCATCCTCATTGAAGACTGACTAAATAGGAGGGAGTTCTTGCATAAATCTTACTGGACAACACAGTGTAACAGGGGATCCAGATGAATATTCTAAAAATACCTTAGTGTCCCTGGGGAAATCTACTTGTATTAGTGGAACATTAGGTAAGGTTAAAAATTAAATGGGTTAGGTACTAGAGTTTAATGACTCACATCCAAGAACTTGCCAACATGTTCTGCCCACTGTTACTAGACTGTAAGGCCTGAGTCATTCATCAGGGCATGTGGATCCCAATAGGTGAAAAATTCCTAAACAAATTTCTATTCGAATTGATAAGGTTGGTTCACGGTGGATTCCTTATTTAGGTCCTACCATATTTTCCTACCTGTTGCTAAGTGATTTGTCTTTGCAACCCTAAGGTATAGGGAATATCAGCGTCATGGTCACAGAGAAGGCCGGGTACTTTTTAGTCACACTTTTGTCAAAAGGTACACCTGTCTATTGTACCACGGCACAGAGTGGGACACGGCGCAGGTAAAATAGGACCAGAATATAGGAAATGGGTACAGCTTTTATACAGCTGACCATAGCCTAGGTCAGAGTAAACAGGGTTTACTCCAAAGCCTTTCAATTAAAAAAAGGAAATGAGGCCGGGGCGCCCTTTCTCACCAATGCTTTTTGCCATGGCATTAGAGCCACTAGCGACCTGGATCAGGAAAGATGAGCCTGTGAGGGTGCTACGATGGGATGCTACATGGGACGAAAGGATCCCAATATATGCAGACGATGTGGTACTCTATGTAGCGCAACCGGACACCGCAATCCCAAGACTTCTATAAATATTCCACACCTATGGAACATATTCAGGCCACACAATTAACTGGGAGAAATCCCATCTACGCCAGCTGTCTGGTGGCAGAGAGGCAATTCCTAGAAACCACACATTGCAAATCGTGTTAGGGAGCTCTTGATACCTGGGCATATTTGTTGCAAGCAGTGAGGAACAATTAATCAAGGACAACCTGTATAGACTCCTGCAAGAGTTTAGGAAGGATGTGAAACATTGGGGAACTCTTCCACTATCCCTCTTAGGCAGAGCAGCCATCGATAAACTGATTACATTACCGAAACTGTTGTATGTGCTACAAAACACTCCGTACAGGATACAAGATGCCTTCTCCCGACAATTGGATAATGAAGTGCGTCTTTTGCTGTGACATGAGAAAGCACCTCGTATAGCGCTAGCAAAACGGATGAGAGGGCTGTATGACGGGGGATTACATTACCTTATATTAAAAAATATTATTGGGTGGCACAGCTGGTAACAGTGAATGATTGGGTCTTCGCACCATTAGCGCAGCCAGCATTGCGGATTGACAGACATGCGATGTAAAGTAGGGGTTACCCAGCAGTTAGCTACAGAAACCGACCCCGGATCTAGCTCCCAAAACATACTCTCACAGTAGCCCGGGTCTGGAAACAGGCCAGGAGATACCTGGGGTGGGGGCAGCAACTGACAAAATCAACTCTTCCCTGGGATAGCGATGTTCTGAGGGAGGTGTGGCAGGCTGGAAGGATTCTCCCCTTGGATCACGATAGGAATTGCTATGCTAGGAGACATTTGGGACAAGAATGGCCTGATGTTCCCGGAGAGGCTCAGGCAGGAATACCAATTGACAGATGCATAAGTATTCCGGTACTTGCAGACGAGGCACGCGTTAGCGGGCCACATCCAGAAGGATACAACAGTAGTCTAAAAACATCGCCCCTAGAGGGAAGAATACTGGTGGAACCACTGATTAAAAAACCAAGCTCCCTGATATATAGGGACAAAATGGACAAGTCTCCAGAGGTGATGACCAAACTCAAGATGGACTGGGAGAGAGAAGTGGGCCCACTCAAGAATGGAGAGTGGGAGGAGGCGCTCCAGGCCCCCAAAGAGATTGCGATATGTGCCGAGTTCAGTCTGGTGCAACTGCGAATGTTACATAGATTGTATTACACCAGGGAAGTCCTGCACAAAATGGGAAAGAGCAGGCTTCAGCACATGTAGTAGGAGTTGCAATGAAGTAGAAGACTTCCTGTACACTGTGTGGTCTTGTGTGATAATTCAACATTATTAGCAGGCAGTGCGGAAGGCCTTGTACATGGCAACGGGGAAAAACTATACAATACAGTTAAAACCATGATACTTAATGTGTGAGGCGATGTCAATCCACCTAAGTATACCAAGCTACTAATTATGGTGTGGCTTTCAGTAACTAAGAGAAACATAACTGGGGGGCAGGTAATGCACCAGATATTCAGACCTGGACGGAGAACATGGATTTGTGTATTATAATTGAGAAATAAGGTGTACGAAGGCAGGAGATGCCCGTGAATATTGGAGAGGGTATGGAGCCCTGGCAATGATACAGGGGTACGAGCATAAATCCATGACCATTGACAGAACGAGGAACGAGTGTGAGCTTGAAGTGGGGATGAGTGGGCTCGAGAGGCGGCAGCGGAACAAATACTGCTAATGTGGTGTACTTATACTCTGACAATGTTGGTGGCAATAGGTGCTGTCTATGTTTTTAGGTCTCGCCTATTCTATCCCGCAGGGATGGATAGGCGAGATTATAGTAAGCAGTCCGAAAAGTCTACCTAGCTGCGGATCGTGTACAGTTCATGTGAACACACTCACGCGCATTGTCTACAACTGTCACAACCACGCGCATTCTTTACAGCTTACATTTTCTACCAGACACTTCATGCGCCGTGCTCTCCCTCTGTTGCCACAGACCACTCACACTTACCCCTCCACACAGACCACGCACTGCCCCCTCACACAGACTACACACACTGCCCCCCTCACACAGACCACACACACTGCCCCCTCACACAGACCACACACACTGCCCTCCCACACAGACTACACACACTGCCCCCCTCTCACACAGACTACACACACTGCCCCCTCTCACACAAACCACACACACTGACCCCTCCTCACATACTGACCCCTTGACACACTGCCCCCACATACACTGCTCTCACACATTACCCACTCACAGTACTTTAGGTCACACACACTGCACCCTTACACCCTGCACACACACACACACAGCCCGCACCCTTACTCACTCACACTGTGCCCTCATACAATTCCCCCTCACACACTGCCCTCTTACACACTGCCCCCTAGTTTGTACAATTTCAGTAGGTGCCTTTTCTAAATTTTAACAAAAACACAAACACTTCAGGATCAAAGCGTTTCTGAAACGCATCAGTAGATTTTGGGGTTTTTTCGTCGGTTAATGTCTATTGGTGCTAGGTGTTTTGTGCTTAAATTAGAATTTTGGTTTAACTTTATTTAACAAATGAACAAAGTTCACGTGGATGTTGCGGTCTGAAAATGTTGTGGCCACACACAGTCAGCTCACCAGGCTGCACACCCCCTCACTCTCCATATGGTCTTTTCTTTGATCTCCGCAGCGCGTTCTCACAGGCTCCTCTCCGCCCACGCGTCTCTCCCCTTCCGAGTAGTTCCGCCCGCCTTCTCTTTCTCACAACTTTTCCGGAATCTCGGCTCTGTGTGACTTACTACTTGACCTCCTGCCTCTGTGCTTTGCATTCATCTCTTATATTTATTTACTTTTGAATGTGTGTTTCATTATTTTACTTTACACACCCAAACACGTATGCTTTTGTATGACTTTCATTCTTTGCTTTCCTGCTTACGTTCTGATGAAGATCACTCTCTCCACTAACAGCACTTTTATTCTGTTGCGCCTTGCTGTGTCTTGAACTCTGCTCTCGCAAATCGCCTGCAACTGGTCCTTCACATACACTGGCCCCTCGCACACAGACCACACACACTGCCTCCCTCTCACACAGACCACACATACTGCCCCACTCTCACACAGACCACACACACTGCCCCCTCACACTCTGCACCCCCTCACACTCTGCACCCCCTCACAATATGCACCCCCCACACTCTGCACCCCCTCACACTCTGCGCCCCCCTCACACTCTGCACCCCCCTCACACTCTGCACCCCCTCACACTCTGCACCCCCCTCACACTCTGCACCCCCTCACACTGCCCCACTGACACACTGCCCCTATACACTCTGCACCCTCACACATTACCCACTTACACTACTTTAGGCCACACACACTGCACCCTTGCACCCCGCACACACACAGAGCCCGCACCCTTACACACTCACACTTTGCCCTCATACAATGCCCCCTCACACACTGCCCCCTTACACACTGCCCCCTATTTTGTACGATGTCAGTAGGTGCATTTTCACGTTACAGGAACAAAACGTTTCCAAAACGCATTTTAAGCATTTATTTTTTGTTTTCGGTCAATGTTTGTCGGTGCTATGTATTTGGTGCGAAAGTTAAAACTATTGGAATTGTAAAGCTATTAATTTAGCTATTTTCAAAACCAACACATAAATATAAAATTTGGCATTTACAATACCAATAGTTCAAACTTTCCTAATGCGAGACCTATTGCATTGCAAATGCTTGTTACTTGTTGCAAACTTAATACAATTTTTTTTTTTTTTAAAGATTTGCCAGCCTGATAACAGGAATTATTCAAAGCATGTGAATATATGCCTGTAGGATAACTCAGTGTGATAGGTTGGGTTAAACCCTGGTGAGTGCACAGCACATTTTATGCTTCCAAAGTTGCTAAAAAAAGTTTCCTTTGATTTAGGTAATAGTAATTCTTCTTATTGAAGTGCTGTGAGAAGCTGAAACACTCTTTATTATAATTATTATTATTATGAACTATACCAACACTAAAAAACTACAGTTGCAGGTAAGTAATATTTTTACACCAGACTTTTATATCATTTTAAAAAGATACACACCAGTGATGTAAGTCTAAGATACAAACCTTTGTGAATTCTTTTTACCCCAGTGCATATCAAATAGACTTAGGCATCTCCAAATTTGCTCCAGTGCTGAACATTACGAATACCATAAAAGATGTTTGGTGTAAATGTAAGGCATGCCATGAAGCTCTGTAACAAATATTTGTCAATTTGGTTTCTGAATAAGTTGTGCTTGTTTGCACAGCATTTTTGAAATATGCTTTCACTATTCATTCCCACAACAGATTGCCAGCCGGGTGCTAAAGATACCCCTATCTAAAGTCTACATTTGTGAGACTTGTACCACCACTGTTCCGAACTCCTGCCCGTCCGGAGGAACAATTGGAACTGATGTTTATGGAATGGCAGTAAAGGTGATTCATTTGCTCTATATGATACAACGTTCTGTTTTTAAATGTCACTTTATTTACAACATTTATGTTTTTCTCTAAGTCAGAATACAAGTCCCTTTATATGGTAGCTTACTCTCATCACATTGTAACTGCAAATTTAAAAACAAAGCAACATGGTCTTTCTAATATTCTCCACAAGGCTATCATCATTGAAAGTTTTTGAAAAGGAAAGAAGGATACTGATTTAAAGAGAGCGAGTCACTTTGATGTATTAATTTGTTGAGGTGCGCCACTTCTCAAACGCGTTTTAAAATGTATTACTGGATGTCCCCTTTAACATTTTGATTGCAACAAAGCATTTTGAAGAATTCTTAAGGACATTAAAAAAAGTATTTTAAACTAGGAGTGCTCTCAATAAAGTGAAAGACTCAGTGGTAGCACTCATAAAAACAAAGGTGTGCAACCCTCTCAGTTAAAACCATTGTCCAGGCTACCCTGTTGAGCCCAGTTGCTAGAACGGCAGTGATTAGACAGCTTCAACCATTTGAAGAAAGAACTGATATTCGAATTAGGCCTCCATCAAGTGTCAGACCATCCCACTGTACCGAGGCAACCATTGTGCCTTTATTTTTAATGATCTTAGAATATACTAAAATTAGAATAGTCGGTGTTTGGAATCTACTGATCAGTTGATGGCTGACAAAAGATTAATAAGGGTTTAAAATGAACCTTTCTAAAACTGAGATTCTGATGGTCGGCGTGGCACCGGCTGACATGCTACAAGAGATTTTCTGGCAGAGCTAGGAATCTATCCTTTGCAAATATTCTGGGTTGTATTTTGAACCAGGGACAGTTCCTGCATGAGGGTGTAAGGGGCGGAGCCCCACCAATCCTGGAGGTAGGAGATTGAAAGATTGGTCTGAGGCACTACCGTCTAGTCTGGAAGTAGCAGTGCAGCACAGCCGGGTACAAACGCTGTGCTTGCGAAGTGGACGACTTCAATATCGTCAAATCCTTCATGCACAGTGCGTGTCTGTGAGGCAGAGGTGAGGGCTATCAGGCGCTGCCAAAAGCAGCCTAAAGTAGTTTTTCCAGGGCTTCGGTCAAGTACTCAGCTCGCCCGGATCTGTTACATAGTTAAGAACATCCTTCTAGGATCCCAACTCCTCCTCTGACTGACCGACCCTTGATACTGTTAGCCCATGAGAATAAGAGGCAGGATTTTCACATGTCCCCCCTCACCGTTGCTGAAAGCTTTTGCCTCCAGCTCTTCCTTCGGATCTCTATCCTCCGCAGCCGGCCCTCAGACTTCTCTCTCAGAGTGGTCATCCAGTTTCTACTCACCTACTACCAGAGCTCGGATTATTCGATGAGGTCAAGTACTGCTTCCTTTGGCATGTGCTGGGCTTGTATTTCCCGCCTTCCTTCACCAGCTGCAGCCAAGAGACACCTCTGGGAGAAACACCATTAAAGCCATGAGCCAAAAGCAGTGAGTACAAGTGCTCCTTGCCCCATCTGTCAAGCTGCCTTTGAGGCCTCAGTCTCTACCCGGTGTCATCTGCCTTTGGGCTTTGTGTTCACTCCTTATATCCCTATAATCTCCCCTCTAGTCCCTAATAGTTCCCCTCAGAAACCTTCTCAGCTCCGCTCAGAATCCCCCATTTGTCATCCTGCTATCCCATCCCAGAACCCCCACTCCACTCCCTATTACTGCCGTTCTTATTGGCACTGCCAGGTAGGTGAGGCATAGCACCGCATGGCCCCTAGCAATCTTGGCCAGCGCTAGGCCCGCAGCTGGAAACACCTCGGGGCAACCTTGAGCCATAAACTGCGAGTTAAAAATCACAACCTGCACATCTGGAGAGGAAAGTAGTTTGGGTGGGGAATGGGTTAATTGAATGTTTGTTTAAATACGAGTGCATCACAGTGAGATGCAAGCATGCAAATGTGAATTATAGCAGTCATGACCAGGCCAGCAGAGGCTCATCCGCTATGGCGGAGGAGCATCTCCCCCGCTGCTGTGAGCCAGCTGAGGGAAACAGGAAACATAAAATGATAATAAATTGGTTTTATTATCATTTTATTATTCCTGTTTCCATCTAAAGCCAGCCAAGTCGGGCGCGGCTTGGCTGTCATCACAGGCTCAGCCAGCAGGGCAGGTGTAGTGCACAACTTAAGTGCGCATGACCATTTTGTTGGCCATCTTTGGGCGGCCAAACCGTCATGCACACTTAGGTTTCTCCAACCCAGCTGTGTTGCACTGCCGGGTTGGAGAAAACAGCACAGACTCCCAGGCACTGTTTGAGCGGCAAAGCTAGCTGCTCAGACCAATCCTGGCGCTGCTCTCATGCTATTGAGAACAGCTCCAGGATTGGGTGGGGAGTCTGTGCTCGTGTCCCAGGGACTGCTGGAACTCCATCAGGAAGAAGAGGAGCACCGAGGCTGCCGGCAGCGGCGGAACTGGTATGTTTTTTACATTTTATTATAATTATTTCCCTTGTTCCGTTTCCCCCACCCTCCCCCCCCCCCCCCCCCACTTAAATTTTGCGGCAGCTGCCACTGGACCAGGCCTTTTGAACTGTCAGGTGAAGTAAGCTTATGGGTAGAGGAAAGAGCAAAATGCTTTTCCTTTTAACATTTTCAATAATGTATGTTAAAGGAAAACATTATCTGCTTTTTACTAATGATGAAGTTTCCTCTGCGTAGTGTTATGGTGAGGAGCTTTAGACAGACCTGCTACCTGCTTGCCAATGAAGTGACTGGTATGCTTTTATTATTTATAGCTATGGTCGGACACTTCAAGAAAAGCAAGTAAATAATTCCTTTATGAATATGGGTTGCTCTAGAGTATTGAGCACACATAGAAAAATGATGGGAGATAAACAACGGGGTGCTTGCTGAGGGTCTGCACAGTTACCAAGAACTGCTAATGACTATCTGGCAGTGATGACAGACAATGGGATTTTCTAAAAAATAAAATAAATATATGTATATGTTACACAACGAAGTCCACTGGGGGCATATGTATCGAGCCCTTTTCCCATTCGCAAACGGGCCGAATGGAAAAAGGCCTTTTGGGATGTATCATCCCAAAAGGGCATTGCAAATTAGAGAATCGCAAAATTTGTGATTCTCTATTTTGCGATTGCATTTAAGGAATTGCAAATTGCGATTCCTTAAATGCATGTATGAAGCACAGAAAAAGTGTGATTTGGCCTTAGGGAATCGCAAATTACCACCAACTTCAAGTTGGTGGTAATTTGCGATTTCTTTGAAAAATGCACTTTTTAGTATTTTTCAAATTGCCATGCGCCACATGTGCACACATGCATATTTCAGGGGTGCAACAGGGTGTCCTTTTGACACCCTGGCACCTTCGAAATTGCAGTCTCATTTTGCGATTCTCTAATTGCGAATCGCAAATTGAGAATGTCTTCCCATTCATTCCTGTGGGCCTCATATCCCATAGGAATGAATGGGAAGGTATTCCTTAATTGCGATTCGCAATTTGCTAATCAACAATTAAGGAATGCCAAGGAATCGCAAATTATTTGTGAATTGTTTTATTACATACCGTTTTGCGATTCTCAAGTAGCGATTCCCTAAAAATCACTATTTGAGAATCGCAATAACGGTATTTGATACATATGCCCCTAAGTAAATCAAGTCAGACAATGCTTTGTGGCAGAACATACCCACAGCAGGGTTAAAAAAATAAGGTCGCTGGATGAAGGCATCACTGAGAGAATGGAGAGGTGAAGAGGATCATATGTTTTATATATTCAGGGTATTTACATGGAGAACATAAAACAGAAGGCTCAGAGAGCCAAATAAGATACAGGAAGCAAAGAGATGCAAAATGTATTATGTCAAAGATCCCTCTCACAGGTTTACAGCTCCTTTCTGAATTACAGTAAGTCACTGATGTTTCTATCCATTGGGGGAGTCAGCTTCCAGAGAAGGAATCCTGCTATTTCACATTCCTTACTATTATTAGAGGAGTCGTAGTTTAGAGATGGGGTGGTTCAATGCATTTTGGAACATCAGAGGGATCTGTTATTGGTAAGGAGGGTTATATGTTCTGACATAAATATGAGGGACCTGCTCTGGAGGGCTTTGGGAGCCAAAGGCAGAATCTTCAATTGATATATCGCTTTTGGCTGGCAATCAGTAGTTTGGCCTCCCAAGTACAGTATTAATCTTGTTGCAGAGCATACCTTGCTTTGCAGCTTTTGCTGTGAAAAGGTAGACCAGACGAATCCACACTTTATAAAATGGGCTGATGTCATTTAACCCTGTATGTAGAAGTATTTGGTGCAAAAAAAGGGTCTCCTAATATATCTCAACCATTCTCTTCCATCAGTCAGCCTGTGAAACTCTCTTTGAGCGTCTTCAACCTATCATTAGCAGCAACCCCACGGGCAAGTGGGAAGAGTGGGTAAGTAGTCAATGAAGAGGAGTGTAATAACTGAGTAAGTGTCATTGTATCTAATGAAAAGAGCTTGACCTCATGAAGATGAGATAGGGCAAGCTTAACGTGAAAGTTGAGAAATGAAGATCACGTCTCTTGTTATCCCAAGTTATGGGCAGATGCGATACCAGATCAAAATTATATTCTCTACATTTGTGAATAAAGCAAAGGCTATGAATGAAAAGTGTGGGTACTTCCCAAAATTAAATAGAACTACATTGCTCATTGTATCTCCGGAGGCTTCATGGTTAGTAATTGCCCTTCAAGCATAATGTTATACTTGATCAAAAACAACATTCTTTGGCTTAGTTATGATGATGGGCTCTGAAGCTCCACAGTGGCTTTTCGATGTCCAGAGATTTACTACAAATGGCCTCAAGTATTGGACTTTTAATGTCTGCCATATATTTTCTCCAAATTCTTCAGAATGCACCAGTCTTTGGTTTTCTATATTTTAGCCCTCCTTTTTGTGACTGGTCACTTGAACTTATATTATAATGTTAAGAAATGACACCTCTCTACACTTCTCTAAAGTCACTGGCGAGTTACAATCCATTTGTGAAATACTTTTCTTAGAAAGCTGACACAGCTATCCCCTGACCCAGCTGTTCCACTTATACACCGACAGTTGAGAATAAATCTGCAGATGCTAAAAGCAGTCACCTGGCATTCGTCCATACTGCTAGGATGTTTTTGCATCCAATGCATCGCATTTCCCAGAGAAAATAGATCTCTGGAATGACAGGATATAGTCAGCAGATGCATATTGCACCCTGAGTAATTAGAAAATGAACAGTGAATGTGAAGTGAAAACACACTCAAAAGGCAAGGAGCAGCATGGTTTAATCATTTTACAGACCCACCCCATCTTAATGAAAAAACAAGAAACCCAGAGACTAAGCCTCAAGATTAATTGGGTTCACACTTCCTGATGATGGTCAGTGAAAACTAGCATTTGGCAGAAAAGCATTGACTCACAAAGACACACAATATGAGAACAGAAAATAAAAATAACACGCCCATCAAAGGTTTTCAATAATTTTCTTTCAAGAACAATCAACTATTATTCAAGGCTGATCTACACTTTGCCTGTGTAGATAAACTGATATGACAATGAAGTTACCTCATGCTAATGCAAAGCGTAAAGAGAGGCATATGCAGTCTTTCTGGAGGCTGAAGTCGGACATTGTTGATTTTAGAATGGCCTCCCAAACTCCAAACTGACACCCCTTAAGGACATCCCGAACGCCACAAAATGTCACTTTCAGGCCTCAAGAAGTATGTTCACATCACCCCCTTCCCAATGAAACTCCATTGATTCCCCTTGTCGATCCGCACCATCATTAAAACCCGCTCATCGTATGGTATGCTAAACCCTCACCACCAGGACTCCTGCTTATCTTGCAGACAAGCTCACAATCTCTTGTGGTTCTGGGCACCCCCCCAGCCATGACACCATCAGACTGCATACTAAGGGGGGGCGTTGCCAGGTCGAGCACCAAGATGGCCGCTCGACTGTGAAGCTCGGGAGCCGCTGCATCATAAATGCAGCCTCTCTCCACTTCACAGGTGTCCTTGCGGCTGCTGCTGGGTGAGGATATGTCCCCTGGCCTGCAGAGAGACTTGGACCGGTGCGTAACCGGCTGAGCACTGATGGAGAGACGAAAGGCCTTCACTGTCTGCGGCCTGATGCGGCCCTCAGAGGCCCTGCGATGACAGGGGTCATGGGTGAGCCTGAGGGCAGGGCCGCAGGCTTGCGAGGCCACGGCGCTGGAACTGAGGCCAGGGATTCTCTACAGCCCTGAAGCTCGGCATGGGCTCAGGGATCCTCACAGCAACTGGGGGCACATGCCCTGCACTATAGTGCATTTGACAACGAGCTGTGGCGGTGAGTGTTCGCATTCCCTAATTATGCTGCCTCCCTTCTTGGCTCGGTTGGGACTCATGCTCGGCATGCTTTGAGAGGTGCAGCGACGATGCGCACCGCGCAACAAACACATCTCCTTGTGCCATTTGCGGAGGATTACTTACACCGCCCGCCAAATGTTCAGAATGCATCGTGACTCTCACCTGAGTGATACTATTCATATGCCCAATATACTGGTCTGAGGCTGAGGGTCCCCTGAGACTTCGAGCTCCAGTGAGCAAATACCTGGGCCATTACTCAACATCTCACTAGTACTATACTCCTGCAGCACAGGCCTCTAGCGTACTGTACCTTCTCAGGTAGCTACTCCTAGTGCTGAACTGCCGCCGATCCGTGGGGAGCACACGGCTTTCTAAGGGGGTTTAGAGTCTGCTTACCGGCCTCCACTAGTGGCGCTGTATTGGTATGCTACCCCCCCCCCCACCCCTTCTTGATATTTGCCTTTCTTCACGCCGCTGCACTTCCCCGCCACAAGATAATACGCAGTAACCCTAAGCAGCGCCAGCTCTCCTTTGACGCAACCAAAACACCTTGACGTGAGGAGAGCTATGGTTCCTCCTGCAGCGACCCCCCACTTCATTTGGGAAAGGAAGTCCCCCACCCATAGATGGAGCTGCGGCCATCATGGCGGAATTGCGGCAGGCTTCAAATCAATCGATGCACAGTTTGATACATTGACGGCTCGACTGGAGGGCATGCATGGTCGTATTGAGCTACATGCGACCTACATTGAAACTGCTGAACAGCAATTGTCTGAGCTGGAGGACGCCCAACCTGCTACTGCCAAGAGGCTTGAAAGAGGAGAGCAACTTCTCAAGATGATTGCCGCTAAGCCGGAAGATTTGGAGGCATGTCGCGCCACTATAATATCCGTATAGCTGGCGTGGCGGAATCCACCAACACAGGCCCCATGAGTACCTATGTAGAGCGACTCCTTGGGGATCTATACGGCAGGGAGGCTTTTTTATCGACATTTGCAGTGGAGCGTGCCCATAGATCATTTGCCCGATGTCAGCACCTCGCTCACCTCTGTGATTGATCAATGCAAGGCTCCTCAATTACCATTACCAGGACGACGCTCTTCACCTGGCCCGTGACAGTTAAACTATCAAACATCAGGGCATAACATTTGCATTATTTCTGAACTTTACTCCTCTAGTACCGGAGGCCCGCTGTAAATTCATGGGCATTAAACGCACGCTCCAGAAGGTTAACGTCCGTTATGCTATGTTATACCCAGCACGGCTCCGTAATCACCTAAATGGCAAAATCCATGTCTTCGATTCGCCTGCGGAGGCAGCAGAGTGTTGCAGGCAGCATCGAGTCAAATCTGACTTTCCTACTGGTAGGGTAGCGGCTACCTCCTCTCATTCAAACTCTGCCGAACCGTGAAAACTGATTGGCGCTGTATCCCCTTTTTGCCACTTGGCTGTTCACCGCCCCTCCCGCTGACTGTCTTCTGGTTAACCTCATGCTCTCCCGATGTATTATGCTGGAACTTCCACTACATCCTCCTAGCACTGCGATATAACTGGCTGCACATGATCTCATCAAAGTTATGGACTTTTGATGGTCTCCATTGAGTGTTGCCTCCCCCCAAGGAGTTCTTCTAATGGTTGATTGGGAAATGATGGGATTCACTGGATACTGGTTGGTTTGTTATCCGTTGTGGGTGGGGGGATGGGTCTGTGGGTTATTTTGTATTATATATTCAGTGTTTGTTTCATACAGGGCATTGATTATGCTGTTAGCTATGCATATGTCTATTCTACACATTACTACATGTTCACACATCTATCAGTGGTCTACATGACACTGCCAGTTAAGCAAGATGAGGCGCTAGAGTTGAAATGTATGACTTGGAATGTGGGGGGGCTCTCCAACCCACAAAAGGGGAGGTAGGTGTTGTCCTACCTAGCCAGACACGCTGTCCAAGTGTCGTTTCTACAAGAGACCCACTACGCCCGAACTCCACCAATCGGTTTGCATTAAACTGGGGAGACAATCGATTCTTCTCAAATTATAGTAAATTCTCCAGAGGGGTGTGTACCCTGCTCCACAAAGAAGTCCCATTCCAAGTGTGGGAGGTGGTTGCAGACCCTGAAGGTCGCTATCTGTTAGTGGCCGGCACTCTGGGGACTGAAAGCCTGCTCCTGGTCAACATTTATGCCCCAAATATAGACTCACCAGAGTTCTTCCCTAATATATCCACACATATCTCCCAACTTTCAGCAGACACTATTCTATGGGGTGGCAATTTAAATTTTAACTTGACCCATAATTAAACATGACGGGCACTGCGCAGATCACTAAACCCCATTCAGTGAGAGCGCTCACGACTATTTTGCAGTTCTTTCTCCTAGCGGACGCTTGGCATGCTCAGCACTCCCTTGATAGGGGATATTCTTTTTACTCAGCTCAGCACGGGTCCTGGATGCGCATAGACCTTTCCCCCGAGTTTACTAGCTGGTCTTTCTATTGAGAACCTCCCGCGTACCCTATCGGACCATTCGCCGGTACTGTTGAGCCTTTCCGTCCACAGCGTCATGGGATTGTGCGTACCCTGCCGCTTTCCATTAGAAACCCTGTTGGATGATGTGTTTAGAAGTGAGGTCAGAGATGCCATAGTAGAGTACTTTCAGCTTAATACCAGTACAGTGTTATGTCATGCTTCAGTTTGGGAGGCTTATAAAGCTTATATCAGAGGGATATGTATTGCCAAACAGGCTGGAGTGCTGCACTCTATATGCCGGGAGCTCAAGACTACTGAAAATGCGCTAAAGGAGCCCGATGCACGAGCACTGACCGATGACGCCCCCTCCTCTGATGCACTATAGGGCGACGCTCCTCGCGACTTTCAAGAGCTTGCTTGACCTGTGAGATCAATTATCTCGGTGAGTACGCATAGGTATATAATGAGGGCGAAAGACCGGGTTGGACATTAGCTAGGCTACTTCGCCCCCAATACCAATCCTCCTTTATTACACAACTTCAATTAGATGATGGGCCGTCGATCAAACGGAGTGAAGACATCACTGCTGCTTTTCTCTCCTACTACACTCGCTTGTATACCACTCGATCCCACCCACCGATGATGTACCTCGCGATTATCTTTCCGAGGTGGCTATGGTCTCAAACTTCGGCCAGCGGTCGGGGTGGGAGCTTGGGCGGCATGGGAGCGGGATCTGAGTCACCCCCTATCAGATAAGACATAAGCTTATTGCTATGAGCAAACTCTGTTCCTACAATCATCGACATAAACTACTACGCTTTAAATATTTGCATAGAGCATACACCACACCACATCTACTGACGAGGATGGACCCCACCAAATGACATTGCTGCTCTAGATGTGCATCAGAGCAAGCTGATTTTTTAGATCTTGCGCCTAGCGTTGCAGTGCCCGTCTGACATTGGCTTGCGCGTGTTGTTTTTTTTTTAAATGGCACGCGATTGGGCAAAGGCGGAATCCCGCCTTTGAAACGCCCATTCCCGACGGTGGCCAGCATGCGCAGTATCGCGCGTTCGCCTTGCTGTCGCTGCCGCGCTCCCTCACCCCCCCTCCGTCTGTGGTGCGTGCGCACCCCTAGTTGTTGACAATAGCGATCGCGACGCGATCGCTTTCAGTGCCGCTTGTTTTCTTTACTTTTGGTATAATCGTGGCACCCGCGCTTTACTTTTGATGTTATAAGTAAAGTGTCGGTGCCGCGATGCTTGTTCTTATAGAGCACAGTATATATTAACTGGCCTCCTGGCGCATTGAGGAACTGAGCAGAAGACTAAATTGGCAGAATGAAAAGGGGTCTTCAGCGATTTTCTGAAAGAAGAAAACTGTTCAAACTGTCTCAATTGTAGTGGCAGATGATTCCACAGATTAGGGTCGAGAAACTTAATTGACAGACCACTGGGCCGAGACAGTTTGAACCAGAGGTGGCAGCTGGGTTTCAGAACAGAGGGCTCCAGGTGGGGTATGGATGAGGTCGATGGGTGAGACACAACTGCTCAGGATGATGATAGGCCTTGTAAATTAGACACAGACTCTTCGACTGAACTCCCTGCTCAACAACAACTCAGTGTAGCCTCTGACAGCATGAAATACATGATTGTTTTTTTTTTTCAGCTGGCAGGTGACATGCAATATAGTCGCTCTGGACTCCGGCGTTTCACTGAAGCCAGTGATGGAGACCTGATATAGGTCGTATAATAAACAAGCTTAGGCAATAGACAGGCAATAGCAACCGAGGCACGAACGACTTGAGGAAGGAAGAGAAGTGCGAATCTCAGAAGACGTAAAGCATGAAAACGAGACCTGCACACTGTATTCAACACACGTGGCGAGCTCTTCCTCAAGCAGAATACACATGGACGTCACCTTAGGGGCAGGAGACAGGGCAGTTTCCGGGGCAGTTGGTCAGATCGAGCTCTTGGTCAATCCCAGCAAGCTTTTTCAGTGATTCAGGTGTACGAATAAATACTTTTCGACGAAAGAAAAAGTGCTTCTAGAAGAATTTTCGAAGTAATTAAGTAATTGACTTATGAGTGGAAATAAGGTGATGTGTCAAAAACAAATTGTAATTTAGGAAAGTCATGAGGACTACAGACTACAACCAGGGGCTGAAAATCAGCCGCTTCTGGGGTGAGTGCATGTATTATGTTGGTATCACGGGTGCCAGGCTGCAGCTACCTGCGTGAAAGACTGCTCCCATGTCCGCTTGTGTGATCACCACACGCCTGCATGTGTCATCACATGAATGGCTGCTTGTAGGATAGTTTGAATAATCTCCTACGAACATAGGATGACAGATTGCATGACAGTTTGTGACAAATGTATATAACAGATTGTTTGACAAATTGCTTGGAAAACTATTTAGGAACTGAGGGGAAGGTGTGTGATCAGCAGCATGACACGTTTTAAATTTTATTGCATGACAAATGTTTGCAATATGGAAAGAATCCCACAAGAACAGTGCTTTCCATCCACAAAGTGCTGCAGCGCCCCAACACCTCGTCAGGACTAAAAAGCACTGATAAATGGCAACAACATAAATAAAAGGCATTGTCGTTTACAATGCCAATAGCTTAAACTCGGGTAACTGCGAGACCTATTGCATTGCAAATGCTTGTCTCACTTGGCATGGAACTGCGCCCCAATACTGGCATATTAGGGGGAAGTTTTTACGTCATTTCTCCCAGGCAACTGAATCGGAAATATACCGACCCCACTGCTGGCACTGTTGGTCCCCAGGCACTGACAGCTGTCCGGCATATTTTACAAGACTTATAAGCCTTTATTGGTTCCATGACTGTTGGAAGTATATGCAGCATCTTTAAAGGGCAGATCTCTCCCTCCTACGATGCGAGAAGCAATGATTTCCCTCTACTTAAGCCGGGCAAGCCTACTTGCCAGTGTGCCTTTTACAGACCCTTGTCCTTGCTTAATCAGGACTATAAAACTCTGGCTAAGGTTCTCGCAACTCGCCTCTCCCTACTGATAATTTCCCCGTTCCAGACTGTGATTTGTCCCAAATCGATCTACATCTGTTAACCTTTGCACAGTGTGTGCGATTATTAACCAAATTACTCCTGAACTTTCCGCCGCAGCGACATTGTTAGACGCTGAACAGGATTTGATTCACTAAATGGTCTTTTTTATATGCCACATTACGGAAATTGGGAATTCCCAAACGTTTTTTTGATCTTATTCTCCTCCTGTATACGAACCCATTGGCCTGGCTTCGATTGAATGGTGACCTCACTGATCAATATACACTTTCACAGGGTACCAGACAAGGCTGTCCTCTGTCGCCACTACTGTTCATTATCGCCATGGACCCCCTTGTGCGTCATCTCCTGGAGCGCCATTTACAATGCGGGCTAAGATTTCACCGTGGGCCTCTGTTGGCTTCGTTATATGCAGATGACGTATTGCTGTTCGTTAGGGACCCCAAAACGAATCTCCCTCCACTTCTTTGCAAAATTGTGCACTTCGGGGTGTTCTCTGGACTTGTTATAAACTGGACCAAATCAGAAATATTTCCATTGACAGACACCACGGCTCCCTTCACTTTAGACTTTCCTCTGCGTTGGTGCGAGGATCACCCTGGTACCTAGGCATTTTTTTTACACCGTAATGCTGTGGAGGTTATCCATCTTAAATACGGACTGGTAATTGATAGACTATCAACACAAATTGATCATTGGATTAAACTCCCTCAGTCGATTGCTGGCAGAATTGCTATCATTAAAATGGTGGTGCTGCCCCGTTTTTCATACCTATTTCTCAACATTCCCATAACACTCACGAATCACGACTACAATGTTTTATACTCTCCACGGTATGCTCACTAGGCTAGGGCCGGTGGGCAGCCGCAAATCAGTTGGCAAACGCTGGCAGTGCCTTACCATATTTGGCGTCCCGGATTTTTCTTTGTACTAGTTAGGTGCAGCGGCACATTTTGCATACTATTGGTGGCACCCAGACGCAAGGCTGCAATACTTGAAACCGGAATGGCCGCAGACCCACCCATGTTCGGTCTCCACTGTCGTACCTCGCTGCCTACCTAGGACACTGGCAGAAAAACAAACACTTCAAACTACATAATGTGCCTGGGTTAAGTTAGGAGAATATTTGAATGTCGACTTTCTCTATTCTCCACACATATCACTTTTGGATAACACTTAGCTGTCCCCGACCACAGAAGCACCAACTAAAAGGACCTTAGCACTGTGTGGACTATGCATTCTGGGCGACCTCTATTGCGATGCGCAATTGCACTCTGTAGCAACCCTAGACGAAGGACATGATGTGTCTTATATGGACAGGTTTATTCTGCACAAACTACGGAATTCTATACCCGCCACACTTCCATTTTCCCCAGCATAGTTGGCGGATTTTCCCCCACTCTCGTTAGTCATCACATCATCTAGTGGTGCCCATTTGGTCTCCTAACTATATCATTTATCTCTGAAACTTCGGCCGGCGGTCGGGGTGGGAGCTTGGGCAGCATGGGAGCGGGATCTGGGTCACCACCTATCAGATAAGACATAGGCTTATTGCTGTGAGCAACCTCTGTTCATATCCAACAATCATCAACATAAACTACTACGTTTTAAATATTTGCATAGAGCATACAACACACCGCATCTACTGGTGAGGGTGGACCCCACCAAATGACATTGCTGCTCTAGATGTGCAACAGAGCATGCTGATTTTTCTCACTTGGCATGGAACTGCGCCCCAATAATGGCATATTGGGGGTACGTTTTTTCGTCATCTCTCCCAGGCGACTGAATCTGAAATATACCAACCCCACTGCTGGCACTGTTGGGCTATGTTAAGCCACCAGCTGCTGGAGTTTGGCAGTTCTCTACCATTGCTCTGCCTCTCGCTAAGAGACAGGTCCCTCTACCCTGGGGGGGACCCACAGTCCCAACGGTGAAAGCTTGGATTCGGGACAATGGATTTTGACACTACTAGCATCACGTATGATACACTGCAACCACCTACCTCCAGACCCAAAAATATTTGGCAGCCACTGCAGTCTTATTTATTACTTCATCCTGAGGGGACGGAGTGATTGTGTGGTGCTTAAGCCTGGCTCCGTTTCAGTACATATGCATACATAAGCCTGTACGTTGTTTTTTTTTTTTATGCACTTTTACAACGATGAGTCTTTTCCAGTATATATAATGCTACGCTTATCTTTATGATGGAACACACTTCCCCATAGCTTGTATCTCCTGCCCCTTCTTGATCTCCCCTACTGTTCTTTTAAATGTAACTTGAACTGTCAGAATTATTTTTTTCTGTATGTACAGACTTGCCCTTTACTGAACATAATGTATCTTGGGTTAGTGATGACGCAAATGCTTACGCTCTATTTTGACATTTTGTTCCCCTCCCCACTTTCTGTTGATCCTCGTTTTTGTTGGAAAAATTCTATAAATAAAAATGTAAAAATAAAAGACTGCATCCTTAGAAGTGTAAAAAGAAAAAGCAAGACAGCAGGCCTTTTCAATCCACGTACCTAGGATTTGGAACAACATCGCAATACCCATTAGGACTGCACGCAAACCTGCTCCAAATTAGGAAGGAGGCACCTCTTTTAAAATACTACGTCAAACTTCCTTAACAGTCCACACACCAGCCACCTTCTATCACTCATTGACGTTTAGCTTGTCTTTGGCCCTGTACAACTCGTCGCTGTCTTTTGGCTAGGGTCGCACTATAGAAAAACCACATACATACATACTCACATACATATATACATTCAAATAATTGTTTTCATTTGTTGTATCTTTGAAGCATTACTGCCTTGTGTTAGATTTTTTCTCCTAAACACTAAAATTTTTCCATCAAAAAAGAAACTTATTGAACAAAATGCTTTATATTTCAGATTGGTGCTGCTTTTGCTTCTAAAATATGTCTTTCAGCAACTGGATTTTTCAAGTAAGGAATACCACCAGTTTCCCCTCTTTTCTGGGTTTAGCGTTAGCCAAGCGCTTTTAATTTTACAGAAATATTTATATGCACATTTCGGATTTTAGCCAGACCTCTTTCTCCATTGGACTGTTTTTGTATCATTCACATATTTCTCCTTTATGCTACAGCAAAGAACAGCGGGTCAGCCATTGACTAACTTCCCTGTGATTGACAGCATTTTGTTCTTTCACAAGGAGCACATCCAGACAAAAGTAGTTCCCTCCATTGCCTGGAAGTACTATGACAATGTATGGCTTTTGAGACCAAAAATATTTTTCCTTTTAGCCAATTTGTTTTTGTTATAGTTGTGGGGCTGACAATAAAGTTGACAAAACAAGCCCTTACAAAGTCAAAAGGCTGGCAACAAACTCAAGACCTGTTGACTTTGCCAGTGCATTTTTAATCATGCAACCTAGAGCAGCAATCACAATGGCAGTGAGGGGGCAGGCATCATCCCTTTTTATTAAGGAGGATCATGAGGTAAGTAGTGCTTTGAGGCCTTAACTTTCAATAGCTGTGCTTTATAGGTTCCTCATTCGTGTAGCTTTGGTTTCTCCAGTGTCTGCACTTATTGACAGTGAAGTTAGCGATCTCCCTCCCACTGACACAAAGGAATGCACAGAACAGGAAATCTAATCTAATATTAACTATTTAAACAATGTGTTCAACAAACATATAATTGTCTTCATTACACATTCTAATGGTTCCAATTATATCCACCTTGGAAGGATGAAAGGGTTACTTCTCTGCCAATATTAACCCGTGGCCTTCAAGCTACACAGAGATTTCTATATCACATAGTCAACTTATAAAGGACTCTTACTGGCAACAGACTTTAATCAGTTTGATTTCATGAAATACTACTACAGGCTCAGCAGATTTTCTACTGTTCTCAAAAGTTGTTTTTTAAAGTATCTAGCAATGTTTTGTAAAACTTGCGGTAGCAATCTGTGTCCAATGTTTACTCAGCAGCTGTCTTGTGGTGACTTCTGACAAAATATTTACTTTTGAGACCTGGCAAGGACGGAGAGTAGAAAAATGTACCACCCTGCATTTGTTGGTGCTGTATTTAAATACTGGCATGTAGTAGTTGCGAAGAAAAGAGGAGAGACATGACGAGTGCAGAACTGAAAAGAATTTAATAAATATGAATTAAATGAGAAAGTTTAGATTAAAGTACATTATACAAGTAGTGCAGAATAACACTGAATGTATAGGGGTCGATTATGATGTAGTTCGGAAAGCCTCCAACCACAGGTCGGAGGCTTTACGACCGACATCTCTGGTTTCATTTCTGTTCCATTCTGACGGGCCGAGCCCAAGCTCAAGGAGCCTGTCAGCCAGTTGGAGGCCCCAGCGTAATACCTTCGAACTGCGTTTCCTCTGTCGGGATTACAATGTCAGTTCCGACAGGCTTTCCATGTCGGGCTTTCCGGAAAGTGACTTTGGGAGCCCCTAGCAGAGCCCCCATTCCTACACGGCCACTGGTTGGGGGCCGAGGGGGCACCTATCGTGCCCCCCTGTTAATCCCTGCATTCCAGTCACGCAGTGCAAGGATTAACAGAATCTCCCATTTCTCCAATGGTGCTTGTGGCAACGGCCGGTTTAAGGGCACAAGCTCCTATAGAAAAATGGGAGTATGCGACTGCACCATGTGCGGTCGCATGGTAATGGCAGCGGCGGGACTTCCAACTGGAGGTCAGTCAGTCCCGAACCCGCAGTGATGTCAATCAGGCCCAGAGTGTAGAGTTTAAAATAATATAAAATATGAGAATAAGGTAGCATAGGAAAATCTAGCGTCAGTAATAAAATAAAATACAATTGTAATGAAGAGAGCACTTTGTAGTGGGAATAAAAAGAATATTGCAGGGTCGAATCAAAGTAAACAGAATATACTAAAATGTATGAAGCAAAAAAGAGCAAAGGAGAAAGCATTAGAATAGAACACACTGGAATGCAGTAATAAAGATTAGAACATAGTAGACATGGGTACAATAGGGTACAATAAGAAAGCGGTGAGTAAAAATAATAATTAAAAAATAATAGATGTGTTAACTAAGCAGACAAGAAGAGAGGAGAATCTTAACATAGAGTAGAAAAGAAGAGAGTGCTCCACTTTATAAAATGTCAAGCAAAACAGTATAGAGTAAAAAGGTTTATTTTATTTATTTATTTATATACTTTATAAAGTGCAACTAATAAAGGTGTCTTGGCGCTGTTGGAACACGATAAAAAGTTGTTGCAGTAGTTGTCTGAGCGAGTTTAGCCAGTGGCTGGGTGCCTGTTACTCCTGCGGGAACAACCAGGTCTTTAAGGGTTTTCTGAAAGTAAGTAGGGAGGGGGCAGCTTTTAGTGTCAATGGGAGGCTGTTCCAGAGCACCTCTGTGGCCCTAAAAAAGCTCTTCCCACCCCAGTTGGTTCTCCTGAAAGGAGGAACAATCAGGTTCATGGCGGAGCCTGAATTAAGCGTCCTTGCCGTGACATACCAATTGAGTTTCTCTCTGAAATGGGTAACTTTCACATGCACTGGCATAGATAGCCACTTGCAAAGGTCTACCCGAATCTCAGGATCAGATGCAAATTTGTCATTGACATTGGCAATTTCTCCATCCACTCTCAATTAAAGGAGTGTCTGCTGTTCTTCTTAATGTGCCTGATTCATCAGAAAGCCCGGGTAAATTAATAAATATATATGAAGCCCTACATCCTACTGATCCCATTAAAAACTTCAAAACATACAATAGCATGAACAAGTTGGTGTTCTTTTGTGGGGTCGGGGTTCATTGGAAATGGCGGGATTTTACATTGTGGTCAAAGAAAATGTGCATTTTGAGAAAAAGCATAACTGGGATTAGTATTTGAGGGTTACTGGTAGACAAGGAACCATTGGTCTATTCAACAACTCTAGTGGAGGCATTTGCACGAATGTCTTTTCTTCCATCATAATCCGTTTTGGGTCCCTGCTTTGGAAAGTATGGTGTGTAGCATATGCCTTCTTAATGAGTATTGTGGTTGATCAAGTATGGATTCCTTTGTCCACCTACATTGTTACAACTTCTTTGTTTCCTCCAGCGGCTATGACTCTGGCATGAATTGGGAAACTGGAGAAGGCCATGTGACGCCCTATTATATTTTCGGAGCTGGATGTTCAGAGGTTGAAATTGACTGCCTAACTGGCAATCACAAGGTAAATTGTAACAGATTTATATATGTACATAGATTTGATTTTAAACTATCTTTTATTGGCATATTTCATAGCAGGTTACATTGTACGTTAGCTTCTGCACAATAGTAGTATCCATGTGGGGCAATAACGAATTAGACATGTCTTTTTCCTTTTTCTTTTCAACTCTATTGCTGAAGTTAACCCATCTTCACACCCACCCCAAATCATAAACACCCACCTAACGGACTACTACTGTGGAACATAATGAGTTACGGACCCCATCACCTGAGTTAAAATGGCAGCTCGGATTTAAAATGTAATGTCACAATCGTAAGTCACAAGTACCTTCCTGGCCATCTAGCACCTACATAGTAAAGAATTTTGAAATAATAATACAACCATGGAACGTTCAGGGGGAGAAGTGTTTCATCTTTGATGGGTTGTGGATACGTCTCCACCAGGGAGTCCCATTCTTGAGCAACGGGGTGCTTGCATAGACCAGCCTTTTTTCTCTTTGGAGATGAATACTCTCAGCTGTCAACCAAGAGGTGGCTGTATGTGCCCACGAATTTATCACCAGTGGTATAAGGTTTTTCCATCTCTTTTTAATATGGCGCTTCACAGACAGAAGAGTCAAGTCCAAATATTTAGTTGAAGCTCTTCATGAATGTGGGCGAGGGAAAAGGCCTAGGATCAGGTGTTTCAAGGAGACAGTTAGAAGGTGCCCGTAATGTGATGGAGGGGGTCGATGACCCTGGTCCAATAAACCTATAGCACCCCACAAGACCATAACATATGAGGTAGGTCTGCGTTAGGGGACCTACACCAAGGACAAAGTAAGGAGACTCCCTGATAGATTTTGGAGATGCAAGGTGTGAGCTATGCTCCGTTAAATATGTTGAATTGTATGTACCTAAAGCGTGAATTGTGGGACATCTTATACAGATATGACAGAATACGGTGCCATTCTGAGTCGAGCAGTGAGCGGCCTCGGTCCCATTCCCATTTACTTTGGAGGCAGCCCCTGGATTGCTCCCAATTCTGTAGATGCGCTTGGTTTAGCCATCGGACCAGGTGTGTACTGTCTCTCAAGGTGGACAGCACTAGTTTGACCGCATTGGGGGCAGGTTCAGAGTTATGGACCTGGAAGGTAATGTTCAGCAAACGTTTAATTTGGACATAAGTGAGAAAATGGCCAGGGGGAATCAAAAAATCTGTCATAAATGTGTTAAAAGACAATAATTTGGCAGTATTTGGACAAAATATCCAGAAAAAAATCTTCATACAAAAATATTTTTCTCTGGGCCAAGCCTAAAAATCCGTAATTTTCCTGGCCCCTGACGACCACGTTTTTCTGGGGAACCGCATCGAGCAGAGGGGCATCCACCCGGTGCCACAATCGGTGACTTGACTGTCCCCCAAATACGGGGCTACAAGGGAAAGGAGCTGCCCTGGCCCTGGGCGGTGGCCATAGGGAACGCGATCTGACTCCGCACGAGCTTCCTGTGCAGACGCTGGTATCCGCGCGGACGGCTGTTGGCTGGCGCACAGTAGAGGAGAGTCCCAGGAAGACAACAGAATAAAAGCCAAGGTAGGCAGAGGCTGGAGCCGAGTTGGGAGAGAACGGAGTCGCCAAGCCAGCCACCCAGCACACAGATCAGGCACGGACAGGATTTGAAAAGGGACGGGGCGGCGATGTGCAGCAGCGGCGACGATCGGAATGAAGGCAGAGAGAGAGGGATCCAAAAGACAGTGAGGAGCAGCACCGGGGGGCCCACCAACGCGTGTCCTGAAGATGAGCCCATGGACGAGGGGGCTGCTTGCGCTCTACACGGCCCCACCGCAGGAGGCATAACGAGGATAGCGGGCCTCATCGTGCGTGAAGGCCGCGAGAGAGGGGCCCATAGAGATGGTGAGGAGCGACGCCGGGGGGATCACTAACAGGTATCCTGAAGCTGGGCCCGGAGACGAAGGGGCTGCTTGAGACATACTCTGCCCCACAGCAGGAGGCGGAACGAGGACGCCCGATCCTTGCCTGTAATCCTTTCCCTCCATGAAGCTAAGACTGGCGACCTACCTAAGGGTTTAAAGCGGCGTAAGCCGCACGCACACCAGACTAGCAAGGAAGCTCCCGTGTAGACAGCTGGGCCCCAGATTAACTCAAATATAGGCCCAGGGAGCGGACTGCAGCCCAACGACCTGTGGTGGGAAAAGCTGACAGAGTCCAGAGAAAGACGGCTGCTGTGGGGGGCTACAACAGTATACAATAAGATTGATGAGAAGCGGAGAGCCAACGAAGGAGGTGGGCAGAACACCGGGGGCCACTTAGTATTCATTCCTAATTGAGCCTGAGGAAAGGAGAGGTCGTTGGGGAATCAAGGCAACCGCAGATGGTGATACGGACCCAGCACGGAGGACAATATCCAAGACTCCCGCCCCACAGAGGAACAGCGTGCAGCCCCAACAAGGATTAGGAACTCATAAGTCACAAACATATGTAGGACCCTCAAGAAAGACCCCAGGCGTATATCCAAACCCTCTATAATTTCTTGGACAAATCCATAGGGTCAGCAAAGTACCGCACATTAGTACCAGCGACTGGGATCCAGGTATAGATCCCCAGTGACCAAAATAACCAACACTACGGCGAGGAAGTGCCCTGAAGGGGCACAGGGCGTACCAGAAAGAATCCTACCAGGAAGCAATTAAAGAAAGAGGGCCCCAACAAACGAAGAATGCAAGAGGGGGTAAGTGGAGGACCCTTTACTGTGAAATCTTGGGAAGATGGGGAAGCCCAGAGGTGCAGGCCCAGTCCAAACCAGCAAAATGGATAACTGCGCCAAATTTTAAAGCCTGTCTTACGGCGGTCATCACATGGATGAAAAACAACCCTCTCTGTTGTAATACAGACAAGACAGAAATCCTGTTGATCGGGAAAGACAATCCCTTTCAACCGAAGGATTGGTGGCCGGAATAGGCAGCAGTCCCCCCTGTCACAGTGGAAGGGGCCAAAAATCTGGGAGTGTGGTTTGACTCCTCTCTCTCCTTTAAACACCATACCCTTAAGGTGGTGGGCACTTGGTTTGGCATGAATAAAACCATGAAAAAATTATTTGAGTTGATTCCGCTGGCTACAAGGAAAACAGTGGCTGTGGCGTTAATACTTTCACGCCTAGACTACGGTAACAGCCTTCTAGCAGGGGTTAATAAACCAACTCTGAAGAGACTACAGGTAGTACAACATGCAGCGGCTAGACTTGTTTTGAAACTTCCACGTAGGTCATCAGCATCTGAAGCTCTGAAAACTCTTCATTGGCTGCCTCTACACAAGAGAATTCTATTCAAACTCTTGGTCATCACCTTCAGAGCTACCCGCCAAATCGGACCAGAATATCTCTCTAGGAGATTTACACCATACATTCCAGGGAGGATACTTAGATCTACATCTGCTAACCTCCTTAAATTGCCCAGTTTTAAACTTAAAACCAGGGGAAGGAAAACTGCTACAGTAT
Organism: Triturus cristatus; assembly: GCF_964204655.1. Taxonomy (NCBI): domain Eukaryota; kingdom Metazoa; phylum Chordata; class Amphibia; order Caudata; family Salamandridae; genus Triturus; species Triturus cristatus. Next base: position 823,840,583 of record NC_140584.1, on the reverse strand, counting down.
TAGGCGTAAAAGCTTGGGAGTTTATGCCTAATAAACTGAGAACGATGGTATCAGAAAAACTGTTTAGGAAAGCTCTAAAGACCTGGATCTACGGAATAAGTGATAAATCCTTTCTTGCCCTTATCTAGGCTCTAACTCCTCATTAGTTGGCCAGTTATCTGTTTAGCACCAGGAGGCTCCTTTGGGAGCGACAGTTTGCGCTCTATAAATGCCCCATTTCATTTCATTAGAAAGCCCGCAATGAATGCAAAAAATAGACTTAATGTCCACAGAGGTCCCCCTGATCAGGGCAGACCTTTCTAAATTGAATGAGAGGTGTCTACGGCCGAGACTCACATTGCCCAGCTCCAGTCAAAGACAATGCGCCTCGAAGAACAAGTGCACACCCTGACACTGCAGGCATCGCATATGGCAGAGCGGCTGGAAGATCAAGAAGGGAGAGCGAGAAGGAACAATATATGAGTAGTGGGGATGCCCGAAGCACCCCCACCAGAGGAGAGCAACCCAGTGTTGATCTGTTCCTAGTAGATCTTATCATCAACAAGCTGCAGCCCCCACACTTGTCGAAGCTCTTTTCCATTGAGAGAGAGCATAGGGCACCGATAAATCCTCCTAGACCTGAAGCCCCGCCACCCACGATTATTGCCAGAATATTTATTCATTAAGACAGACATGCGATACCACTGGCTGCCAGAGCGAAAGGGGATTTGCAGTACGAAAACACCGGGATTAGGTTATTTTCGGAATTTCACTCTTCAAGTACAGCGACGAAGAAGGAGCTTTGAACCAGTGAAAAAGGAACTAAGATCTAGAGGCCTAAAATATATGATGCTCTTCCCAGCTCGACTGCGGGTGATAGCCATAGGGAAGACCTGGCACTTTGCAGCTCCTGAGGAAACTTGGGAATTGTTGGAGGGTTGGCGCACAATTGGCAGGGGACAAGGCAAAGATCCAAACTGGAGAAGTGGACTTTCTAAAGAAATTGGCAAGACAGGAGTGGGGTGAGGCCAGCAGACTCCATCCTTAAGACCCGCTAGCTCACCTAGGGCAGAAGCAGCACAAGAATAGTGAATGGTGAGACCGAAGCGGAGGTAAGACTGAAACAATTTGGGCCCGATTCACAGAACTAACTTAAGACAAAATCCTAAACTTACTACTTTTGGTATTCACAGAAGTTAGGATTTTGTCTTAAGTTTGTCTTAAGACAAACTTAAGACAGACTTAAGACAGTCTTAAGACAGACTTAAGACAGATTTAAGACTGACTTAAGACAAACTTAAGACAGACTTAAGACAGACTTAAGACAGACTTAAGTTAGGATTTTGTCTTAAGTTTGTCTTAAGTTTGTCTTAAGTCTGTCTTAAGTCTGTCTTAAGTTTGTCTTAAGTCTGTCTTAAGTCTGTCTTAAGACTGTCTTAAGTCTGTCTTAAGTTTGTCTTAAGACAAACTTAAGACAAAATCCTAACTTCTGTGAATACCAAAAGTAGTAAGTTTAGGATTTTGTCTTAAGTTAGTTCTGTGAATCGGCCCCTCTGACTTTGCTCCTGATGGCAAACCAGAGAGGTTCACACAAGTAATGGGACTTTGGGACAGACCTGCCCAGAAAACCCAGCGGCTACTACTCCAATGGTACTTGGCTACCAGCTGGGAATGGGCTTGGAAGGGAGGGGGTGGAACAGAGTTTATTGACTTTGGGCCCGTTGTGTCGAGCACCCCCCAATCTATTAGAACTGTCATGCAAGTTCAGGGGCGACAGGCGCTCTGCGGGTTGGAGAGTTGGGGTTCCCACAACCTAAAAAGCAGGGTAGCAGGGTGGGGGAATGGGTGGATTTGGGGGTCTAATTTGTAGTTAAGTACGATATCACAGACATATATAAAAGGAGTGCGAGTAAGTCTGCTACTGAGAAAAGGGCCTATATGGGGGAAGGGGCACTGACAGAGAACATATAAAAAGATGGCGGCCCATAGATGGACCCAGTCCTCAATGAAGATATGGTCCTGGAACGTTTCTGGTCTCAATGGCAAATTAAAAAAGTCGACAGTGTTGCAATTTCTTAAACGACATGCACCTGATGTGGTTCTCTTGCAGAAGACATATATTAAAGGTAATTATTGCAAGGCACTAGATAGATACGGCTACACTCTGATAGCACACGCAGGGTACACCTCTGGTTTCAGAGAAGTGGGAATTCTGACTAGACGTGCGTTCCCCTTCCTCCAAAGTAATGTATGGACAGATGCTCTGGGGAGATATACACCTGTGAGCGGCACATGGGAGGGGAAAAGACTCAACCTGTGTTCAGTGTACTCCCCCTGGGCCTGCAGGCGGCCACACTGGAGGTTCTGGGTCCCTTATTGCTGCAACTGCTGGAGGGCAGGCTGGTCCTGGGAGGCGATATGAATGACACTGTGTCAACGGAACTAGATATAGCCAGCAAACATCCCACGGGGGCAAGCATCACGTGAAAGGGAGGTCAGTTGAAGGGGTTCCTCGAGGCGATGGGTCTGGGCGACATTTGGAGACACTAACACCCAAACACACTAAAACTAATAACAACATTTTCTCCATGTCTAGAAGTTTTTTGGCACCCTGCTTTGAACAAACGGCCCTTCCAGTTTCATCTCAATGGTGTGAGAAGCTGTCTTTCTTTATTGAAAAAATACAAAACATTCAAGATAGCCTAGGGACGGGTTCCCTGGTGCAGAGGGATTCCTCTCATTTACTCCTTCTAGCTCCCCCCACCTCAGCTCCTCCATTTATGAAGTTTCTGCCCATAGCTGGGTCAGATACATTGGCCATCCTCAAATCACTTAAGTTGGGTACCCCGACAGACCCATGTCCAGCTAGAGTTCTGGCCGGGTTTGCTGAGGTGGTCTATCCAGAGATAAATCCGATTATTAATCTATACTTACAGACTGCTATTGTACTTCTGAATTGGAAACAGGCAAAGCTCTTGCCAATTTTAAAAAAACCTTCTTTAGATCCTTTCAAACTTGCTAGTTATCGACCCATCTCTCTCCTACCGGCACTGACAAAGGTTTGTGAAAAGGTGGGCTTTCGACAGCTAGAGGCCTATGTTGAAGCATCCGGTGCTCTTCACCCAGCGCAATCCGGTTTTAGGGCGTCATATAGCACAGAGACCGCACTGGTGGAAATGGCTGAGGCGATTAGGGAGTGCCTGGACGCGGGCGGCAGGGCGGCCTTGATTTTTGCTTGACCTCTCTGCCGCCTTCGATACGGTGCCCCATCAATTACTTCTCGCCCGGTTTTCAAACATTGGCATCATTGGCACCGCCTGGGATTGGATGAAATCCTTTCTGGAACAGCGCACTCAGCAGGTCTGGATGCCACCTTTTTCATCGGCTGCCAGGAAAATGTCTACCGCAGTCCCACAGGGTTCTACCTTGAGCCCTTTATCTTTAATATCTATCTGACTCCTTTGATTTTTCCGGCAGAGGAGCTGGGAGCAAATATAATAGCCTATGCCGATGACACCCCGCTCCTATTTACCTGGAAGGACTCCGACCTGTCGACAGAAACTGCCCAGAAATGTCTCTCGTCCATGTTTAAGTGGCTTACACGTGCCCAACTGAAATGCAACGAGAACAAGTCGGAGGTCCTTCTGTATGGTCAGCTTCCGCCTGCCTTTAGAGAAACCTTGTGGCCACCAGACTTCCCTTGACCCAACTTAGTGGGCGATCCAGCAAAGAACTTGGGGGTCTGTTTCGGAGAATACCTTCGGTGTTCAGTGCAATTCAAGAAACTCACCGGAGTTTGCTTTGGCACCCTTAAATCATTAAGAAGGTTCTTCCCCATGCTTCCAAGGCCAGCCAAGGAAATGGTCACCCGTGCGCTCATTCTCTCCCGCATTGACTATGCCAATGCTTTGTACATTGGCATCCCTGGATATCTGTTAAAAAAACTGCAGACCATACAGAATGCCGCGGCTAGAATTCTGTTTAACATCTCTGGAAGATCAAGCGTAAGACAGCATTTACGAGATCTGCATTGTCTTCCTGTGGCCCACAGAGTGCAATTTAAAGCCCTCACTCTGGCTCATAGAGCCCTGCACGGTCTTGGACCAATGTATATCAGGAAGCGTTTTGCTTTCTAGGTCCCCAGCAGATCTTTGCGCTCAGCCACCCAACGACGGATGGCGATCCCCCGCTTCTGCAGGACGCGGCTGGGGGGTCAGTCCCTCTCCGTTAAAGCAGCTATGGCATGGAATTCCCTTCCCTTGGAATTACGGTATATCCAGGACTTTCGACTCTTTAAAAAACAACTTAAAACCTTCCTTTTTAATCAGCCGAATTAATTCTTCACTCCACTGGGTCACGGTTACTTTGCGCGCCAGGACACTCTTTAGTATTTGTGTGCGGTATAAATCCACTATAACATAACATAAGATAACATGAAGCATTATACACACTTGTCTACAGCAACTGGAAGCCTTTCAAGCTTGACTACCTCATTACACAAGGTTCTGGGCTGGGGGAATTTAGGGACGCCACACATGTGGCACAAGGGATATCCGACCACTCCCACTGGAAGTAAAGTTAGCGGGCCCAGTGAGGGACCACAGACTGCTACAGAGAATAGACCTGTGGTTCTTCAAGGATGAAGACCTCAGGGAGGACATGCGGGAGGGGACTGAGCAATATTTTGAGGACAACGTAGTAACGGTTGAATCCAAAGTGACCCTCTGGGAAGCATTTAAAACGGTCCTCAGAGGTCAAGCACAGGTGAAAAGAGGCGCCACGACAGACGAAAGGAAGATGGGTCCCAGGACTGCTAGATACAAACAGGAGCAAGTACAAAACAGGGGCGGAAATAGCCAAGGAGTTTGCCAAATACTATGAAGGGGTTTATGCATCTTGTTCGAAACAGACAGAGGAGGACTGTGGAGACTTTCTGGGTGACATTTCCCTGCCGTGACTCACTGAAGAGGACAGGGAGCTGTTGGCGGTAGACCTGACGGCCACTGAAATTAAATCAGCATCTCGAGACCTACAATCAGGGAAAGCAGCAGGACCAAACGGCCTGCCAGTAGAGATTTATAAGGCCATGCTGTATGTAGCAGCTGAACACCTGCTAAATATGCTAAACCAAGCACAGCAGGAGGGCATATTACAGTCGGCCCAACGACGGCGGTGATAACGGTAATCCCAAAACCAGGTAAACCACTCAACGAGTGTGGGTCATATACACCAATCTTGCTACTCAATTATGAGGTGAATGTGCTAGCCAAGCTCCTATCTACGCCCATAGCCAGAGTGATTACCATCCTTATCCACCCAGACCAAGCGGGGTTTATGCCCAACAGGAGCACTAGATTAAATCTCCGAAGGTTGTTTGGAATACTCCACATAACAGATAAATGCCCCAAGGAGCAATCAGCCCTTCTGTCCCTTGATGCTAGCATGGCAGTCAATAGTGTGGAATGGAACTACCTCTTTGCAGTCTTAGAACGATTCAGGATGGGTCCCAAATTTATAGGATGGGTTAAGCTCCTGTATGAACAGCCATTAGCCAGAGTGCGGGTAAATGCCACTGTGTCCTGCATGTCTACCCTACAGAGAGGTACTAGACATGGATGCCCACTATCTCCAGTTATGTTTGTGATAGCCCTGGAGCTACTCGCTGCATGGGTACGGCAAGCCTCTTTGATCTGGGGATACCGATCGGGGAAGAGTGGGAAGATCAAATATCGCTCTACGCAGACGATATCCTACTATACGTTAGAAGGCCGAGACACACAGTTGACCGCATTTTACAGATCTTCCGCTTATATGGGGAGTACTCAGGATACTGAATCAATTGGGATAAGTCCCTGTTATATCCCCTGGCCAGGAAAGCACCCACCACGACATCCAGATGCGTAGTACCCATGCAAAGACGAGGTTTTAAGTATCTTAGGATCTACATAACACGAGATCCACAAGAATTTCATAGACAGAACGCGGTCCTGCAGCTCGATAGACTTATAACAGATGCTAAACGCTTGCGTACCCTCCCTCTGACATTGATGGACCGGGCAGCAATGTTCAAAATGATGGCTCTCTCACATCTGTTATATGCATTGCAAAACATACCATATGAAGTGCGCGCTTCCTTTTTCCAACTCGGAACTCGACATGTTACTGTGGTGTGAGGCGGCCACGCGTTTAGCCCTAAGTTAGCTCCAAAGAGGGGTCTATGACGGAGGACTAGCAGTACTCGACATTCATAGTTACTACTGGGCAGCCCAACTAGTGAATGTGAATGGATGGATGCTTGAGGACAGGACGGATCCAGCATATAGGGTTGATAGACTGACAATGGGAGCGTGAGGCCCAAAGGAAATACTTAACGCTAAGCAAATAGGCAGGAACCTCCCAACACACACCAAAACAGTGGTCAATATGTGGTCCACAGCGACTAAATATTTGGGTTGGGAGGGCAAACTCACAGGAATGACACCTCTAGGGGCAGGCGACCTTCTAAAGGGAGTAGATAAGCTGGATGGCTTCCCCAAATGGGAGTTACTGGGGCTAGAGATGCTGGGAGATGTTTGGAGGGGACGAGCATACATTACATTTGCAGATTCACAAGTGGAATATGACATGGGGAAAGGGGAGTGGCTCAAATACATCCCATTGGGGCACGCCCTGCGGAGATACATCAGGGGAGAAAACTGCCTCACCATTAGAAGACAGGATATTGACGGAGCGACTGCAAGATTAAGCCATAGCCCTACTCTATAAAAAAGAATCAATAATGCCCCGGATCCCATGGGCGCCCTGAGGACTGCCTGGGAACAAGACATAGGTTTCCTGCAAAATGAGGACTGGGTGGAGGGGTTCCAAGGCCAGAGAGAAGTGGCAATATGAGCAAAATTCTGACTTATACAGCTCAAAGTGCTGCACAGGGTATACTACCCCAGGTCAGTGCTACACAGAGTGGGACATAGCGAAAATGTGCTGTGCCATAGAGGATTTAATTCTGAGGGTTCTTTCTATCACTTACTTTGGGAATGCCCAGCCCAGCAGGGGTACTGGCAATGACAAAAGTGGTGGGCATGGAAGTTCTGCTAGAGCCAAAATGCATCCTTCTGGTAACTGCTACAAATGACGATTGGCTAAGGCATGTAAAGCAATGGCTGACACTGGCTGCAATAGTGGCAAAGCGAAATGTCGCAAGGAAATGTGGGGCAATTGCCACTCCAACTGTGGAGGAATGTGAAAAGGATTTAGAGTGGTGCTGGGAAGCAAAACATACAATATAGAAGAGCAGAGGGTGCCCTAAGAATAAAGAGAGAATTTGGGGGGCCTGGCAGACATATCGCGGATTATAGGATGGACACTGTGATATAACGTTTATTGTTAATTAAGAGGGAAGTAAGTCATATTATGCATAGTAGTTGAAACTTTAAAAGGAATGATGCCACAATATAAATACTCCTTGTATGTACAAATTATTGTTTACGTACCAATAGAGTTTTAAAAAAGTATTTGCTTTTAGTGTTTTTATTATTGTTGTAAAAAATATTAATTTAGAAAATATCATTGTATGTAATATCATTTGTAAATGTTAATTAGTATGTAATGTATTGTAGTATAGTATTTTTTATTTGTGTTTTAGGAAGATCATTTTTTACATATGAAATTGGTGAAATTTGTATTGTTAGTTGTATGAATATATATAACAGTTGAATTATTTTTTTAGTAGCGGGATACTGAGTTTTATGGGGATGGGGTGGGCAATTTTTATTAAAATGATGTTTTAAGTTTACATTTTTAGGTAATAATTTTAAAGATATTCAAATTAATAAATTAGAAAATTTACATTTATTATATTAATATTGCCTACATATTTTAATTTGATGTCAATTAATGGTACTAAAGATTATTTTTTAATAAGAAAAAATAAATATAAAAAACATATAATATTATTTTAATAGAGTAAAATATTTAGAAATATTTGTTCTTAAAATGTTACATTTTAACAGAATATTTAAAATGTTAAATTTTTATTTTTTGTTTTAAAAATAGATTTTTTAATTTTAAATTACTTTTTTTTTTAAATTACAATATTAAAAATATTTAAATATTGTTTACATTTATGAGTACTGATTTGGTATTATGGTTTAATTTTAATTTTAATGTTTATGAATAGTAGTAAATATTTTCATTTATATTTTATTTTTTAATAGTAATTAAAATAGTTGTATATTTTAAAATGTAGATATGTATATACAGGTTTGTAGTTGGACTAGTGTGCCTTTCGATAACATTTTAGTTAATGCTATATATGGGAATATGGTGTATTGGTTGTGTATGTAATATTTTTATTTTGTAATATGTTATGTAAAATGTTTTATTTTGAAGTGGATATTGTAAATTTCACCTCTCTAGCATCTAACACCTTATTTACTAAACCCACTCCAATCTAAACCTATCTGAAGATGTCCAATGGCTTCTCTAAATTGCTTTAGATTGGAGTGGGAATAGTAAATGTCACCCCTTTAGTGTCCAACACTTTCTTTCCCCAGTATGGTTAGATTGGAGTGAGAATAGGAGATGTCACCCCTTTAGTGTTCAACACCTTCACTAAATAGGGTTTGATTGGAGTGGGAATTGTAAATGTCAACCCTTTAGTGTTCAACACCTTACCCTATATGGTTAGATTGGAGTGCGAATAGGAAATGTCACCCCTTTAGTATCCAACACCTTCACCGAATATGGTTTGATTAAAGTGGGAATAGTAAATGCCGCTCCTAGCCTTCTGCAAAAAATGAAAGACCTTCCTTTATAATCAGGTTTAACTTCCCTCTGCTCTCTCAGCAACTTGTGGCTTATGTTTTGGTCCTGCTTTAGCGCCGGGTGACCCTGTTGGGTAGTTGTGCGCTTTATAAATCTTTATAAATAAATAAAATAAATAAATGTCACCCCTTTAGTGTCCAGCACCTTCGCCTATATGGGAAGATTGGAGTGGGCATAGTGAATGTCCCCTGTTTAGTGTTCAACGCCTTCCCCAGATTGGTTTAGATTGGAGTGGGAATAGTAAAGGTCACCCCTTTGGTATCCAACACATTCTCCAAAGTGGTTTAGATTGGAGTAGGAATAGTAACTGTCACCCGTTTAGTGTCTATCTCACTCCCCCAATATGGTTAGATTAGAGTGGGAATAGTAAGTGCCACCCCTTTAGTGCCCAACATCTTCCCCCAATACAGTTAATTTGGAATGGAAATAGGAATTTTCACCCCTTTAGTATTCAACACCTTCCCCGATTATGGTTAGATTGGAGTAGGAATAGTAGATGTCACCCCTCTAGTATCCAATGCCTTCTCCAAATTGTTTTAGATTGGAGTGGGAATAGTGTTGGTGATAAGAAATATAAAAAAATTGTTGTATGTTTGTAACCAATAATATTATTAATTAAATTTTTTGTATAATGAAGACATGTCAAACATTTTTCTATTTTTATTTGTTTCTAATCTTTATTTATTGTATAGTTTTCAATGTTTAATCATATAATACTTCAAGGAAAATAAAGAATATATGTAAAGTTAAGTAAATAAAATATTTTTAATTATTTAAAGAAAAAAAACATGTAAATCATATTTATATACATTTATCTGTTATACATTTTCAACCCAACTTTTTTTTATGTACATATTTTCAACAATGTTTCATTAGTATATATTAAATAGTTGTATATATTTTACGCTATAATTTAGTTTATACTTTACATTTTTTTTTTTTTCGTTTCTTAACATATATGTTTTACATGTTTAATAATTTGTAACATTTTTTTAAACATTTATTCAACATTTTTACATTATTTCAAATTCATTTCTATGAGGAGATAGGGCCTTATTATGGGTTTGGCTGTCCACGGACTGCCAAACTCACGATGACGGTCTCCTGACTGCCCTATCATGACTAGGGCGGTCGGGTCGCCCTGGGACCACCATATCTGCCGCCGTTCCCTGGCAGTTGTTCAGTGGTCCTGAGGCCGCAATATGCTTGGTTGGGCTGCTGCCGCCCACCAAGCATATTATGAGTTTTTCACCGCCACACTTTTCATGGCAGTGCTGCTGCCATGAAAAGTGTGGCGGTGAGGAAACAAAGGGGTCCCTACAGGGCCCCCTTGTGCCTCACGCCATGTGGATGCACACACGGAGGCACAACATGTGACCCCCTGTGTACATGCACACCAGTGCCTGCAGGCCATGGGCTTCAGCAGTCCATGCCGTGCAGGTACTGCCTCTGATGTTCCCATCGCTGTATCCTATTTCATGGGCACCGCCCTGAGAACACCAAAGAACAGCCCGCCAGACAGGAGAAAACTCCTAATCTAGCGGGTGGTTCAATCATGGGTTTGGTGGTACAGGAGCGGGCAGTCCCACTTCCGCACCTCCAAACTCATAATAAGGCCCTTAGTCTTTTTTTTAGTTTCCTTTAACCCCTTCGACGCGCATGACGGAGCGGTTCCGTCATGCACGTCGGTTGCGCTGTGCGCATGACGGAACCGCTCCGTCATGGCCCCGCCCGCGCACAGAACCTTCAGCGTGGCGCGGAAATCCGCGCCGCGCTGAAGGGGTTAAGGACCATTTTTTTGTGTTTTTCACTAGTTTATATTTTTGAACACTGTTTTAGTAATGTATAACTATGCTATGTTAAATTGTGTGATCTTAGTTATATTTTGATGATTAACTGTAATGTATATGTATTTTTGGGAATGTAACGTGTTTTCTATATGGGTTTTTAAAATGTATTTTACAGGTTTTTGTCTACAAACGTGTTCTATGGGTATTTGGAGTTTAGGTTTTTTGTTTTTTTAAAAAGGAAATTAGTTTTGATTTATAATAACCAATGTTTTTTACTTTCATTTCCTTTTTTCTAGTTTGCTGGAGCATTTCTTTTTTTAAAACCCTTTTTTTGGATTTGTTATGGAACCAGGAGCCATATGTATGAAACTTTGGTTTTGCAATTCTCAAATAGGGATTTTTAGAGAATCGCTATTTGAGATTCGCAAAATGCTATGTATGTAGGATTTGCAAATAATTTTGCGAATCCTACATATTCCTTAATTGCGAATTGCAAATTGCAATTTGCAATTAAGGAATACCTCCCCATTCATTCCTATGGGCCTAGAGGCCCATAGGAATGAATGGGAAGACATTCTCAATTTGCGATTCTCAATTAGAGAATCGCAAATTGAGATGTAATTTCAAGTGTGGCAGGGTGTCAAAAGGACACCCTGTTGCACCCCTGAAATGAGCATGGGTGCACATGTGGCACACATACATGCCCTAAGGGCATGTGTGTGCGCCACATGCAACTTTGAAAAATGCAAAAATATGCATTTTTGAAAGAAATCGCAAATTACCACCAACCTGTAGTTGGTGGTAATTTGCGATTCCTTAAGGCCAAATTGCACTTTTTTGGTGCTTCTTACATTGCATTTAAGGAATCGCAAATTTTGAGAATCATTAAATGCAATTGCAAAATAAGGAATCGCAAATTCTGCAATTCCTTATTTTGCACGCAGATTTGCCTTCATACATACCACTTAGCCAAATTGCGATTGCAAACGCCGAAATTCGGCGAATTTCGGCGTTTGCGATCGCAATTTTGCTTAATACATATGGCCCCTAGATACTTTGGATTGCTTTGGGGAATTTCTGTGGATTCATTATATTTTTGCATTTTAGAGGGGATTTTTGGATATTATTTACCTAATTATTTATTTAATTTATTTATGTTGGGTGGTAAATGTGATATTATAACATTTATGTCAAATTTATGTGATTCTTATGTAGAATTGTTTGGTTTATGTTTTGTAATTATTTTATGAGATGTATTGAGATTGGTCTTAACTATCTTGGTCGCTGATGGTTACATTTAAAAAAAAAAAACATTTATATATAATTTTATTATTTCAGTCTTTAACATTGGGATTTTAAATAATTGTTGTTTTTTTTTTTTTTTAAATAAAATGTATTTATACTTTTTCAAAAATACAGAGCAGGCAGACAAAAGTACAGACAGGGTATCATTGCAAGTGTACAGATGAAACAGGTACAGTAAACCAGCGAAGTTAATCTGAGGGCCAGTAAAACACGGTGAGTGAATGATCCATACATTGAGGCATTAGAGGCAACATAAGAAGAGACATCCAAATATTACACATAGTAGCAGTATTCAATCATAAGTCAAGTTCAAAAGAGGGGGGGTGGAGAGGGTCCCGTAGCAACCTGTAAAGGGTCTGAGTGGTTCAGGTGGGTGCCACAGTGTCAGGCTGTGGGTTATCAAAGTCAGCAACAGGGTGTGCGAGCAGATATGTTGTGAGGGGTCCCCAGTTGTCCAGAGGGCGGGAGGTTAGTGGGAGCAGTTCAGAAAACGTGTACATTTGGTCCTACCAGAATACCATATCCTGGATCCATTCCTTAAACTTAGGTGCCTGACCTCGGCCCCAACGGCATGCAATACGCAGTTTGGCGAGGAGGAGACTGAATTTTCTGTGTTTCACTGCTATGGTTGCAGTATAACCAAGGAGAGCAAAAAGGGGAGTGTGTGGGAGGTGTAGCCATGTCATTTGTTCCAGGGCCTCCAAGACCTGGAGCCAATACTCCTGTACAACAGCGCAGTCCCAGCCCAAGTGAAGGAAGTCAGCCCCCGTAGCCCCACATCGATCGCACCTGTCATCATCCCGCAGCTGGAAGCGATAAAGTTTAGCTGGTGTATAATATGTACGGTGTGAGTATTTATAGTGAAGGATCCGGAGGCGACTACTGGACGTGCTGTGCTCCGTTTGCCCGCAGCAATAGGTCCACTGCTCCTCTGTTAGAGCTACCGCCAATTCTACACACCATTTATCCTTGGAGGAATTTTGTGAAGTGCATTGAGTGGTGTACAGAGAATGGTAGAGGGAGGAAACTAGGTGAGGCGCCGCATCCCCAGACAATATAAGGCGAAGCGTAGTGACTTCAGGTGGATCTCGGGGGAAGGAAGGAGTATGTTTTTTGAAACCCTGCCGCAAACTGGTGTATAAAAAAAGGTCCATGGGGAGGGGGGTAGCGCGGAGAAGAGTTGTTGCGAGGTTCTGAATTTGCCCTGGAGATAGAGGTCCCCCAAGTCTTAATCCCATGTTTGGCTAGTGTTTTCTTAAATATTCCTCCTGCAAGACTGGCATTTGCGGGTGGTATGACAAGGGAAGCAGTGGCGAATACAGCATAAGGGCCGAGTTTGTGTAACAATCTGTTGCCATGCCTTAACGGTGGTTGTGAGCAGGGTCTGAGCATCCGCACGGCCAGCGCCGGCAGCAAAGATAGCGCCGTCTAATGGAATAGGATCCGATAGCCATTGTTCAGCCGCCACTTAAGGCATGTATCTGGGGGGGTGAAACCATAAATGCGCGTAATGGGCCTGCGCGCAGATATAATAAAGTTCGAAATTGGGTATGTCGAACCCCCCTTGTGCGTAGGAACGGGTGAGTGTGTTCCACCGTACTCTGGGCTGTTTACCAACCCAAGTGAGGCGAATGAGTTCTGCCCGGAGCATCGAAAAAAAACCTCTACCCGGGATATAGTGTACGTTCGGGAATAAATAAAGGAGTTTAAGAGGGATAACCATTTTAATTAAGGATATGCGGCCTGCAATGGATAGCGGGAGAGCAACCCAACGCGTAACATTGTCCCATATCCCATCGAGGGCACGGCCGTAGATAAGGGGCATCAATTCGTCGTGATTTGCGGATATGCAGATACCAAGGTATTTAACTTCGTCAGGGCACCACTCAATTAGAAAGTCCGAAGCGAATTTCGTAACCGAGGAGGTGAGGGGGAATAGTTGAGACTTGGACCAATTTATATGGATCCCAGACAAACTTCCAAATCTCACGAATTCTCGGAGCAGCGGCTTGAGGTTTGTTTGGGGTTCCTTTCCATATAGCGTAATACCATCCGCATACAGAGGAATCAGGATATGTCGGAGTGGGCAGCGAAGGGCCTTATCCTGATGGTATTGTCTGACTTTAGCTGCGAGGGGTTCGATCGCCAGAGCGAACAGGAGCGGCGACAGCGGGCACCCCTGCCGGGTCCCGTGAGAAATTGGGATGGGAGGTGAGGAATGGCCATTATTAAGGACTTTGGCTACAGGCTTGGTATAGAGAAGGCGAACCCAGGAAATAAACCCCCGCGGAAAGCCCATGTTTTTTAAAATTACAAAGTCAAACGCTTTTGTGGCATCAAGGAATACAGCGGCTAGGGGTACCTTCGGGTCTATTGTATGGAGAGTGGAGAAGAGCGTGCGGAGATTATGTGAGGTCGCCCGGCCAGGGACAAAACCAGCTTGGTCGGGGAGCACCAGCTTGTCCATTAATAGGCTGAGACGATTAGCTAGAAGTTTTGCAAGGATTTTGGTGCCAGTATTAATTAAGGATAAAGGTCTATATGAGTCGCAGCAATCTGCCGCTTTGCCAGGTTTAAGAAGGGACAATATCAATGCTAACCTCATGGAGGGGGGGAGGCAGCCAAGTTCCAGTGCTTCATTAAAGACGCTTCTTAAAATGGGAAGCAGCTGGGCGATATAAGCTTTATAAAAATCTACAGGGAGGCCATCAGAGCCTGGGGCCTTTCCAGAATTCATTTGCATTATTGCCTCGTGAATTTCATCATTTTCAAAGTGAGCCATAAGGAACTCCCGCTGTGAGTCGCCCAGCCAACCAAGAGTGATATCTTGCAGAAAAAGGGTAAAATCAGGGGGGTTCAGCCCTGCAGGTACTGTATAACGTGGTGTAGAAATCGGTAAAGGTGCGCAGAATGGCCTGGCTGTCCCTGTGTTGTACTCCCTCCGAGTCTTTAATCTCGAGAACATAATTGGCAAATCTAGGGCATCGGATCAATTGCGCTAGCTGCCTGCCTGGGCGTTCGCCCTCACCATATTTACGCGCAGTAAAGTATTTCCAGCGGAAGCGTGCCTCAGATTCAGCCGTTTCTTGATATTCCGTGAGTTTATCTCTAAATGTGGAAAGGCGCTGGTTCGAGTTAGGTCCCCACAGTTCAGCCTCTAACTGTTTTAGTTCGCTCTCTAGTTTATGAAGGGTACAGCGCAGATCGTGAAGGAACCCAAAGCTTTTGGCCATACAAACCCCGCGTATTGTGACCTTAAAAGCTTCCCACACGATCCCCACCGAAGAGACTGAATCAATATTGGTCTGGAAGAAGGAGATAATTTCCTATCCAATCTCCGCCCTGAAGACTGGGTCAAGCAGGGCCTCCGGAGCAAGCCTCCACAGTCGAGGGGTGGATCGCAAATCGGGAGGGGCAATAGTTATGAGCACTGGCACATGGTCTGAGTAGGTCCTGGCGAGCTGGGTGGCACTTTCAATCCAGGAAACAGTGCAGTGGGAAACCACCCAGTAGTCCAGTCTGGCCCATGAGGCATGGAGAGCAGTGTAGTGGGTACCCTCCCTATCCCAGGGATGAAGGTGGCGCCAAGCATCAGTGAGCTCATGGGCTGCGAGTGTTCCCTGTAAAGTTGCTTGCGTTTTGGTGTAATGAATGGGGAGGGGGTTAGATCTGTCCATTGCCGGATTGAAAGCGGAGTTAAAATCTCCCCCCAAATAATGTGAGTGGAGCCAATTTGCAGAATACGTCCCCATAGTGTGGTGTAAAAATCCGGATCGTCTATGTTAGGGCTGTAGCAGCACACGATTTTGACGGATTGAGTCCCAAGTGTACCCTAGAGTAAACAACTGCGGCCCATATGGTCTTGCTGTGTGCCCCCCAGAACGAAGGGTGGGTTGCGCTTAACGAGGATCGCCACCCCCCGGGAGTATGTGGAATAAGAGGAGAAAACACGTGTCATGGCCCACTTACATGCAAACGTGGGAGAGCGGGAGGGGTCGAGGTGGGTTTCCTGCAGGGCCGCTATGTGCACATGATGCCGGTCTAGGTAGGAGAGGATTTGCCTGCATTTCCGAGGATCCCGGATGCCTCTAACATGCCAGGAGATTAGATTAAGACGTGAGGGCTCAGCGTGTTGTTGCATGAAAGGCTATGTCATCAAGGTTAACAAGTGGCCTGTGTAGGGTACAATGCCATGTGTGTCGTTGTACAGAGTCTGTGCCTGTCAATAGGTGTAAAAAACAATACAATCAGAGAGCGTAATCCCACCTCCCTTCTTCCACCCACAGCGTCACCCCAAATGTGCCGGTAGCACTACCATCACCTAACACAGTGAACACATTGCAACAGTGCAATAAGAAAGTAGTCATTACGCAAAAAAGAGTGACCTAACGGAATCGCCTATATGGGGGTACGCCAGTGTGCAATGAGTGCCTCCCCCAACGCTGTTGGTCAAGGGGGGGAGGGTACTTGGCAAACGTGGTACGGCGATCAAGCAACCGCCAGCTGCGTTCAAATGTCATATGTGAAGAACAAAAGGGCAGCATCAGTTGGGGAAACAGTTCATACCAACATAAGGCATATTAAGGTGAGAGTATGCAACAGTGAGATTATACAGTCATTATGCATACAGCTTCAACACTTATCTGTGATTTGAGAGAAGAGCGTGGTGGCAGTTTAGTCCAAGACAAGCAGGTTATGAAGAGAGTGCATACGGCTTCACATCGCTCCCCAGGGCTCCCAGCTGCAGGGCCGAAACGGCGGCAGGTCAGGTATGGCTCAGAAGCACAAGGACAAACTGCAACTGGGCTAAGAAGCGCATCATGGAAAAAGAAGGGAGGGGGGCATTACGGCCAAAGAGGCGCTCTCAGGAGTTGAATTTAGGAAGACTGGTAGCCGGTGATATCAGTAGGCGATTCCCTTAATGTCCATGCAGTGCTGGATTCGGAGGTGCAAGCAGACGGGGGGCACAACATGCATCCCCATGGCCCTGTAGGGCCCCCTATATTCCCCCACCACCAGCCTTTTCATGGCGGACTCACCGCCATGAAAAGGCTGGTGGTGAGAGGAACTCATAATACGCTCGGCGGTACTGCGCCAGTCCTTCTCAGCATATTGCATTGTCCCTCCGCTGCGCCACTGCAAGGGAACAGCTGTTCCCTGCCGCAGCCAGCAGTCCACCAACAGAACAACTAAGAGAGTTGTAATCCGGCGGACAGAACCCCGCCACCACGAGTCTGGTGGTCCATGAACCACCAGACTCGTAATCAGGCCCCTAAATCAGGCCCCAAGTTTGCCTTAATTTTGTTTGTAGAAAGAGCTTTCTATTAGTAAATTTTAGTGGTTGGCCACCTCAGTGCAAGGGGCAGAGGCTAGTGTTATCAATTTGTTTTGTTTCAAAGGAATATTTATGGAAGATTCTATACTTAGTGCAGACTTTTGGTGGTGGCTACATATCTTTTGATTGATATGATAGTAATAGCCTTGTATGGCTGTGTGGGGATATATTTTTAGAATGATCTGAATTATTGCTTTCTCGGAGTTTATGACTATTTCTGGGGAATAGTAGTTTTTTATGTTTTATAAGGTTTAGGAGGTCATATTTTGGTAGTAGGGAAAATATAAAAGGGATATTTGTGTTTGATATTCACCATGTATGGTTTATATCTAAGCAAATAGTTTGCGATTCATTTTGAATGTTCCAGCCATCTTCCAGGTTTGACATTGACTAAGTTTTATTAAGTTGTCTGCTGTAGAGAATATTAGGATTAGTTTCTCATTATTTAGATTGTCATGTTAAAGGAAAGGTTCCTCATGTGTAATTATTAAATGTTCAGGTATGTGTATGCCTTGGTATCTTCTTAGGGCAGGTGGATTATCGCTGGTGACTTTTTTAGTTTGTGCAATTAAATGTTTTAAAGTGGGTATAAGTGGTAGTTGGCCTCTTATGTGTTTAAGGATTGTGCTTGTGGGTTCCTGGGAGCTAATGCTTGCCTCTCTTATATCCTTCAATATTTCTCTTTCTACGAATTTATGTCAAATTTGGGGAGTGTTTGTGTTCTCTTACATAAAATACAACATCATCTTTTATAGTTTCCCTCCCATAGCATGCATGAGAATAATATTTAGTACAGTTCCAGTTTATAATTTCTAATAATGTCCTTTCCTAGCTGTAGGTGTAGCCCATGTCATTTAGTAACTGCTTTCCTTTCTGTGAAGTGATAAATTTGCCAGCCTCTGTTATTGTATCTGAAAGTAGTGTAATAGTATAAATATATATTATATTTTAACTTTTGCACGTTTGTTATTACCATGTTAAAAAATGCAACTACTTTTATTTTGTTAACTTAACATGTAGGTTCTGTTGAAATATTTTGCATGGTTTTGCAGCTTTTCTGTTGGGGGTGTTCTAATTTGGAGCAGGTGCTTTCTTTTCTGTTGGATGAAAACAAAACGCAAGTTTCATTTTAAATGTTTCTTTGTTGGTAGTTTGTAGAGATTGAGGTTGTTATTTTTGTCCGCTATATGGGTGAGTTTATATTTTGTTATTTACTTATGTATACTTATTTTCTTATATCATTTTGCTGGTTTGTGATAGTTATTTTCTGTCAGTTTTTCGGTTTTCAAGCCGTAGATTTTTTCTTATAGGAAATGTGTGTAAAAAGATAAAAGTTAGTTAGTGCATGAATATTTATTTGCTATTTTGCATTTTTAACTTTAATAACAATTGCGTTTTATTGAATTTTGGAATGGTGCACCATCAATCTTATTGTCCACGATCAATAAGGATATGCGTAAGCTCCGATAATCCGTTTAATTCTTTCTTTATTTCAATTTGGCGTATTTGATGGGCTATCATACCCGTGGCCTTAATATGCGCCGATGTTTCTTCGAACTTTGCCTGCTTCGGACGTGACGGAAATTTATATTTTGGAAATATATACTTGACATATTTTACATATGATTATCAACAACAGTGTGCCTCCCAGACCGTAAATGAAAGTCTTTTCATAAGTATAGGAATCTACCCGAGTTTTCCTATTTAGGTTCAAGTGATGAACTCCTTAACTTATAATAACTTCTGAACAGGTAAGTAGTGGCCCGTACTTCTACCTTTAAACAACTTCTACATAACAAAACTCTCTGATCTGGAGTTTGCCAAATGGATTTTTATGATCAATCCTTTTCAATATATATACACATATACACATATGTCAGAAATATTTACAACATACCCCGTGACAATACAAAACAAATGATCTGTGACAACGCTTGAGGCAATGTATGATGCTTCAATTTACATATACAGTGCATTTACACAAGTAGAAACATATTTACAATATATATATTTACAAGTATTGCTCTACCCACATTTTCTTGAGAGTAAGTCCTATTTGTGATTACATATCTAGTGTTTTCCCTGGTGTCCTGTTTCTTAATGTCCTGGGAACCTGCTTCCCTTAGGTCCTCCCTCTAATTCACATAATGACACTCTTCTAAGGCCCTCGGGAAGTCAGAGCTTATTATTATTGAACTGGTTTAGCGTCCTGTGTTACGTTATTCCTTGTAGTGCCCCCTATGCACTAACACTAGCATGAAATGGTAGCTCGTGGCCTCAATGTTGCATACGCTGACACGTTTCGACCTTCATGGGTGAATCTGAATTGTAGTATAGAAGGTCTTCTTCAGGGCAAATGTTCTTGTGAGACACGTATCCTTGTTTAACCGTTGTTTAAGTCCTTAAGGTGTGGTCTATTCTTTACATGGAATGCTGTTTCCCATGCCAAGTGGTGTAAGCTGTGTGCCTTTTCTTAGCTGGTTCTGTGACTATTTTGTGTGGCTACCGGATGCTTCCTCTATTCATGGCTGCTCTTGCAGATTGTGCTTCTCCAGGAAGAGCGGGACCCACCCGTCAGTTTTTCTTTGGCAGACCGTAGTGCATATGAAGCATCTTGAGAGGAATTTGGACTATCCAATGTGTTATTATTGTAAAAGCCCTGATGAAGTTCAAGTGTTAACTGAACGAAACGTGTTGGCTGGATGTTGTGAGTTGATGCAAATAATCTGAATTGAATAAATAAAGAAAGAATTACAAGGATTATCGGTGCTTACGCATATCCATATTGATTGTGGACAATAAGTTTGATGGTGCATCATTCCAAAATTCAAGATTTCTGTTCTGCATTGCAGTTGCACCGAACAACGGCAGGTGCAGGAATCGTTGTGCACATCTGCATTTAAAATATAAAATATACAAAGGAAGTAACAGAATATTTAAGTGCAGCTATGATGGTCCGCCGTCGAGTGTGCTGTATTGAACAATTGCGTTTTAGTTTAAATATCAGTATTGCTTACTTGGTAAGGTAGTTGTTGAGATGTATATATTTCTTCCTTAATGGTTTGTAGAGAGAATCGAACAGAGATTCTTTGTTGTTGACGTATTTAGATGTTTGAATTAGTGTGCCTTTTTTATATTGTTGATTTAATTATTTGTTTGATTTTATTGGTTAAAGTTAATAGTTAGATTTTGATGGTAGGTTTAGTAAGAATTTTTTTTATCAGTTGAGTCCTATGGTAAACACTAATTTAGATATTATTTCTGATGTATGATAAACAGTTTGATATGTTTGCCTATAAATAAACAAGGCAAATGCTACTTACCAGTATGCATCTGTTCTTGGCATGTAGAGCTGCAGATCCACACACGCATAGATCGCCATCTGGTGTTGGGCCCGGATGTTTGCACTTGTTTTTGTCCTGGAAAGTGTTTGGAAGTCACAAGGTAGGGGACTCCTCCTTTGGATCATAGTGCGCATGGGCATCGGCTCCAGATTGTTTTTTGCCAGCAGGAAAATGATGGAGCTTTGTAAGAAACAGGAAAGATGCCCATGTATGCTGTATCTAAATAAGATGGTACTGGAACAGATAAAGGTAGCCGGGGAGGCGGGTGGGCATGTGTGGATCTGCAGCTCTACATGCCAAAAACAGATGCATACTGCCGTTCGAGGCATATGAGCTGCAGATCACACACTTAGCATAGATTGTATAGCAGTACCCATCCTTAGCGGCGACCACCAGTATCTGTTGCAGTAGTTTGAAATAGTGTTTTAAGAACAGCCTGGCCCACACTGGCTTGTTGTTTTGTTTGCACATCTATACAATAGTGTTTTGTGAATGTGTGCGGTGTAGACCATGTAGCTGCCCTGCAGATATCATCTAAGGGAATGTTCCCTAAAAATGCCATCGAAGCCCCTATCTTTCGTGTAGAGTGGGCTTTGGAGGAACAGATAAAGTACGTTTGGCTTTGTGCTAGCAGATTTGTATGCATTTAACGATCCATCTAGCTATCCCCGACTTTGATGTGGGGTTGCATTTGTGTGGTGGTGAGAAAGACACAAAAAGTTGTTTGGTCTTACGAAAAGGTTGTGTTCTCTCGATGTAATAAAGCAATGCTCTTTTAACATCTAAAGTATGAAGAGCTCCTTCTGCGACTGTCTGCGGTTGTGAGAAAAATACAGGCAACTCCACAGATTGATTGAGGTGGAAAGTAGAAATTACTTTTGGAAGGAATTTAGGATTAGTTCGTAGAACAACTTTATTATGATAAATTTGCAAAAAAGGTTCTTGGATATTTAGCGCTTGTAGCTCACTAACTCTCCTAAGAGAAGTAATGGCCACTAGGAAAGCAACTTTCCATGTTAAGAACCGTAGTTCACATTTATGTAGAGGTTCAAAAGGAGGGCCCATTAGTCTCGTGAGAATGATGTTTAAATTCCACACAGGTGAGGGTGGAACTCTGGGAGGAATTATTCTTTTAAGGCCTTCCATAAAGGCTTTGATGGCAGGTACTCTGAAAAGTGATAAGTGTTGTCTATTTTGTAGGTATGTTGCTATGGCAGCAAGGTGCAGTCTAATAGACGTATAGGCTAAGTTGCACCTTTGGAGGTGTAGCAGGTACCCTATGATGTGTTGGATAGACACGTCTAGGGCATTGATGGTGTTGTTATGACAATATATCACAAATCGCTTCCACTTGGCTGCATAGCAGGCTCTAGTGGTGGGACGTCTAGCTTCTTTAATGATGTTCATACAGTCTGGGGGAAGATTAAGGTAACCAAACTCTAAGACCTCAGGAGCCATATCGCAAGGTAGAGCTGAGCTGGGCCAGACAACCGTGGTACACCACATTACTGGAACTGTCCGTAGCGCCGCACCAAAAATTACACCTCTCACCACGCCTCTCATCCCAGAACCGTGGAGAGATCAGACACCCGGACCCAGCTCAGCTCGCTGCCGGCTGAGGCACCTCTGTCAGGAGGTTAGTCCTGACTGCCACCGTAGGTAGCTCGAGGTGGAGAGCCTCGGCCACCCTACGCAACACCACGGTAGGAGGAGACAACATGCCAAGGTCTGGTGAGGTATCCAGACCACTGGCTTCCCCCAGTTCCTCTCTCCAGTCCGGATCATAGCCCAACTGGTCAGTTAAAGGTTCTCCCAGTTCCCGAATCTCGAGTGCCGTGTTCACCACCTCGCAGATCCGTTCAGGCCGAGGTCAGCCTCCAGGTTCGGTCTCTCGCGTGTACGCAGGACCGTCTGATACTTCCGGTAGTGTGCTCCGTACTGGATGCCAACGGATCTGCGAGGTGGTGAACACAGCACTCGAGATTCGGGAACTACATAGGAAACGCCCACTTTGGCTCGTATTTGTATGGAAATACATAACTCGGCAATTGAGTGTGATTTTCTTTTGATGCCCTGAGTACAAGACTCACGACATAGAGAAGATTACAATTACCTTCTAAATAAGTGCTTGGAACTACGTATGACCCGCCGGGTCGGAATTATCACCGGTATTGAAGTCTAAGCTAGTAATTATTTCATTACAGCCCTGAAGAAATCAATGGTTAACTCCCTATTGACAAAACACGTGTTGGCTGGTGTTTTGTGCAATATCAAATTAAAAGAAGAAGAAATTATTCTTAAAGGACACCATTTGTTTTCATCCTTACCGACAGAAATGAGTTAACTGTATTTTATTTACATAGGAACTGTTGTTATTTTGTTTGGATCCTAGGGTCCTAAATTTGAGGGTTTAGGGTTTTTTTCCCTCACCTGTGGCACCGCACATACTTGTATCAATTTGCTTACATTACGTGAATTTGGCAAGCTCCACCGCAAAATCCTGTGGTAATTAATACCCCCACTTGGTCAAATTCCATAAATGATTAGTGTTGAATTAGTATAGTGAAATATGAAAGTAATTTGAGTGGTGGATAGGTTAGTCAGTTATTTGGATTCGGAAGGATAGCGGAGGGATAGAAGAAGGAAAAAGGTTTGCATTTATATAGCACTTGTTACTCTGAATGGGGTGTTGAAGAACTTTCTTGGCAAGTAACACTCTACTCCAGAACCCATAAGGATTAATGGTGAATTAGTATAGTGAATATGAAAGTAATTTGAGTGGTGGATATTAGTCATTTATTTGGATTGAGAAGGATAGCAGAGTGGAAAAAGGTTTGCATTTGTATAGCACTTGTTACCCCTGATGGGGTATTGAAGTACTTTTTTGGCGAGTAGCACGCTACTCCGGAACACATTAAAGGATTAGTGTTGAATTAATATAGTGAAATATGAAAGTAATTTGAGTGGTGGATATGTTAGTCAGGTATTTGGATTGAGAAGGGCTGCAGAGGGATAGGAGGGAGATATATATATAAATCAGCCTGCCTTGAAGATGCCAAACCTACTAAGGTGAAAAACGATTTTTAAACTGCAAACACGACAATGTACTTACTACAAGAATGAATGACAATGCATCTTATAGACTTTAACATCCACAATGCACTAACCATGATGCACGAAGCAAAAGCCAATCAGGGCGATTTCTGAATAAAAGTGCACCGGAAATGAGATGACTTAAATTGCGTGATTCTGCACATGAAGAAGAGGCGTTGCCTCGAAACGCGTCGGCCATGAGAATAATGCTTGGGATCTCAAGACAGGCAGCAGTGAGGCGTTAATTACCATATGGTGGGGGCACGGTCGAGTGACCTTTCATTGCTCAGGGCACTTTTGGAAAACATAATATATATATATATATATATATATATATATATATATATATATATATATATATATATAGCAAAAACAAGGAGTTGATGGTACTCCCAAGGTCCGGTGCACTCACGGGGCATGTGTCGGCTGAACCGCCGCTTGCGGACTCTGTTGACCTATTCAGGTTGTGGCTTATACAAAGCTAGAGTGCTTCACCATATGTGGGACACTCACAGAGTTTTCGTTCTAACAGCGGCAGGCGAGGGGATGTTTTTATTGACGGTTTTTCCGCACTGATGACGGCAAGAGCCAGAAACGCGTCTGCGGATGTTTTGTAGCCGACACATGCCCCGTGAGTGCACCGGACCTTGGGAGTACCATCAACTCCTTGTTTTTGCTGTGTAATAAGTGGTTTCCACCACCACTTCCCGGTTGCACCCGCTGCGAGTTCGGCTGGCCCCAGGTGGAATACTGTGTTTTGGATATATATATATATATATATATATATAAGTCATAGACGGCGGGTCTATGACTTAAAATAAACCCCCTTTACTTTTGGATTTGTGTCCGCTGGTTCTTTGCATTTGCCGTCTGAGAGCGCGAGTGGAACTTCGTTTTTTTTGGACATATTTACTGCCGGTTTTGCTCCGCCGGTATCGCGCCACCCTCTAAAGATTGAGGACACCAGAAAGGAGGATCTTGGCTGAAATATATATATATATATATATATATATATATATATATATATATATATTGCTTTTAAAAGAAACCCCAAGCTGTGTTTGAAACATGGATTTATCTGTACTGATGAAGGCCGATGCCGAAATGCATTTACAATGAATAAATCTCACTTGAATTCCCGAGAGTGCTCCGAAGGTTCGTATCGTAGTTGTTGTGCAACAATGACGGACTCACCCCCCGTCCGGAGGCACCCGCTGCGAGTTCGATGGCGTGGGTGAAGCGAGTAATTGATTTATGTTCGCCGTCTGAACCACTGCAAGCAGGAACAGCGCCAAACCGAAAGGACGTGGATTATGCAAATCCAAGGTAAACTGCCATAAGAGTGTTACCTGCGCTATTCCCGTGAAGTCCATATGCAGCAGGCGAGGGAAATTTAATACGGCAGGTGTTAAAATTATTGAGCAACTTTGCGGCGATGAGATGAAGGGGACAGGAGTGGCGCTGTGGAAAATACCGATTGGGACACAATGAATGAGGTATTGCTGCATTGTGGGAAACTGAGGCCACCGGTTCCCTGAAAGACACACCCCTGAAAAGAAAATGTCACCAATCAGAGTTGACATGAGCCGCACCAATGAGGAAAGATGCTGTTGCTTTTAAAAGAAACCCCAAGCTGTGTTTGAAACATGGATTTATCTGTACTGATGAAGGCCGATGCCGAAATGCATTTACAATGAATAAATCTCACTTGAATTCCCGAGAGTGCTCCGAAGGTTCGTATCGTAGTTGTTGTGCAACAATGACGGACTCACCCCCCGTCCGGAGGCACCCGCTGCGAGTTCGATGGCGTGGGTGAAGCGAGTAATTGATTTATGTTCGCCGTCTGAACCACTGCAAGCAGGAACAGCGCCAAACCGAAAGGACGTGGATTATGCAAATCCAAGGTAAACTGCCATAAGAGTGTTACCTGCGCTATTCCCGTGAAGTCCATATGCAGCAGGCGAGGGAAATTTAATACGGCAAGTGTTAAAATTATTGAGCAACTTTGCGGCGATGAGATGAAGGGGACAGGAGTGGCGCTGTGGAAAATACCGATTGGGACACAATGAATGAGGTATTGCTGCATTGTGGGAAACTGAGGCCACCGGTTCCCTGAAAGACACACCCCTGAAAAGAAAATGTCACCAATCAGAGTTGACATGAGCCGCACCAATGAGGAAAGATGCTGTTGCTTTTAAAAGAAACCCCAAGCTGTGTTTGAAACATGGATTTATCTGTACTGATGAAGGCCGATGCCGAAATGCATTTACAATGAATAAATCTCACTTGAATTCCCGAGAGTGCTCCGAAGGTTCGTATCGTAGTTGTTGTGCAACAATGACGGACTCACCCCCCGTCCGGAGGCACCCGCTGCGAGTTCGATGGCGTGGGTGAAGCGAGTAATTGATTTATGTTCGCCGTCTGAACCACTGCAAGCAGGAACAGCGCCAAACCGAAAGGACGTGGATTATGCAAATCCAAGGTAAACTGCCATAAGAGTGTTACCTGCGCTATTCCCGTGAAGTCCATATGCAGCAGGCGAGGGAAATTTAATACGGCAAGTGTTAAAATTATTGAGCAACTTTGCGGCGATGAGATGAAGGGGACAGGAGTGGCGCTGTGGAAAATACCGATTGGGACACAATGAATGAGGTATTGCTGCATTGTGGGAAACTGAGGCCACCGGTTCCCTGAAAGACACACCCCTGAAAAGAAAATGTCACCAATCAGAGTTGACATGAGCCGCACCAATGAGGAAAGATGCTGTTGCTTTTAAAAGAAACCCCAAGCTGTATTTGAAACATGGATTTATCTGTACTGATGAAGGCCGATGCCGAAATGCATTTACAATGAATAAATCTCACTTGAATTCCCGAGAGTGCTCCGAAGGTTCGTATCGTAGTTGTTGTGCAACAATGACGGACTCACCCCCCGTCCGGAGGCACCCGCTGCGAGTTCGATGGCGTGGGTGAAGCGAGTAATTGATATATATATATATATATATATATATATATATATTCACTTAAAAAACCATAGGTTTCACACATGTTATAGTTAGGTGGACATTTCACTTGTAAAAAACCAATGAAATTCCCCCGTTATAGTTAGTTCAGATAACTATAACTCGCGCGCCCGCAATCTACTGCTGATGACTTCACATATTACATCACTCATAACATGGTCAGTGGCATCACTCATGACATCACTGATGACATCATCCTTGTGATAGAGTGGCGGTCGCGCGAGTTATAGTTATCTGAACTAACTATGACGGGGGAATTTCATTGTTTTTTTACGAGTGAAATGTCCACCTAACTATAACATGTGTGAAACCTATGGTTTTTTAAGTGAATTTGCAAGGTTTTTTAAATGCTAATTCCTAACTATAACGTGTGTGAAACCTATTGTTTTTTAAGTGAATTTGTACGGTTTTTTAAATGCTAAGTTATGTATGTGTAGCGGGCTAGAAGGAGACTCAGAGACTGGGTGTGCTGGGGAGGTGTGTTTTATTGGTCTGAGCACTCTTTTATGATAAGTCTCTGCCCGGTAATAGGGTAGGGGAAGTTCCGCCTCTTTGTTTGCTGCTGGCCGCCGGTGTGGGCTCTACGTTCTTCTCACGCCCCGTTTTAGGATGCCTTCTCCTTCGGAACAATGCACCGTTCTCAGGTCCCGGGCGTGGGAGTAAAAGAGAAGCAAGACTGGTGTAAGTCAGGTGCTCTGGTGGGCTTTTAACGTGAAGGGCCGGGGGTGAGGAATTCACACCGTGCTCTCTCTATTTCCCTATGTGACGGTAGTGTGAGGGAAGGGGAACAGGGGAATACGTCTCCTACGGCTTTTTTAGACCCTGTCATCCCGCCCAAACCGAGATACGAGCTCGTACCTGTTGGTGCCACGCTTCTCCGGAAACGTGGCGGGGCAAATCGCCGGGTCGTTGGCCTCCTGGCTCCGGGGTCTGGGTCTCCGGTCCCTCGTCTTCTTCTCTCTCTCGCCTCTCCTCTGCAAACGCTCTCCTCTCTTCTTCCGCTCCCTCCGTACTCGCTACTCCTGGTCGCTGACAGCTTCCGTGTTCGGAACTCCTCCCTTTATCCGCGTCATCCGTGTGGGCGGGGTCCGCAGCCAGCTCGGCCCAATTAAAGAAACATGGATCGCCTTTTCCGCTTGTAGTGTGTGAGCAGGTTTCTCTGTCCCAGGCTTTGGGTTGCTGGAGGTAAAGAAATGCGAGAGAAAATGAAACGCATCAGGCACCTGAACTTTTGAAAAGAATCCCTTTTCATCATGTTGCAGAGTCCATGAATAAAACAAAATTATTATCTACCTCTTCTAATAAGGGTAACCTTTTTACGTTGGATGTTTTACGGCTGTACCGGTCGTTTTGAAGAGCCCTGCCATGACTGAGTGGACTGGTGCTGCAATTGAGCGTGAGCGGCACCAACAAGGGCAGGAAGATCGTTTCTTGGAAGAAAGGTAATGCAAGACGTGGCATTAGAGACTCTTTTCAGACCCACTGGGGTTTTTATTTTTTGACACTGTCCCTTCGTTGCAAGCCACTCAGTTGAGTTATATTTTGGCACTACCTTGACCAGCAGGCTCAGCGGGAGCCGACGCCCACATGGGCAGGTGATTGCATATTTAAAGACTGCCTGAGGCTGCACGCAGTGATTCAATTATGTGCCTCTGAGGAAATGTGAGAACGCATGAAACGCGTCAGGCACCTGAACTTTTGAAAAGAATCCCTTTTCATCGTGTTGCAGCTTCCATGAATAAAACGAAATTAATATCTACCTGTTTGCGGCTCTTCTAATAAGGGTAACCTTTTTACGTTGGATATATATCTATCTATATATATATTCACTGAAAAAACCATAGGTTTCACACACGTTATAGTTAGGAATTAGCATTTAAAAAACCTTGCAAATTCAGTGAAAAAACCATAGGTTTCACACACGTTATAGTTAGCTGGACATTTTACTCGTAAAAAAACATTGAAATTCCCCCGTTATAGTTAGTGCAGGCAACTATAACTCACGCGACCGCAATCCTCTGCTGATGCTAATACTGTATTTAGACACTTATTTGCCCATGTCTTCTTCCATTAAATTTTAGCTATACATATATTACAAATATTTTTTTTTCATAAAGACACATATGTCATCAGCAGAGGATTGCGTCACTAACTATAACGGGGGAATTTCAATGGTTTTTTACGAGTAAAATGTCCAGCTAACTATAACGTGTGTGAAACCTATGGTTTTTTCACTGAATTTGCAAGGTTTTTTAAATGCTAATTCCTAAGTATAACGTGTGTGAAACCTATGGTTTTTTCAGTGAATTTGTACGTTTTTTTAAATGCTAAGTTACTTTACGCCGTTCGTGGCACCGCGCGCCCACTTTACGCAGTTAGTGCCGGTAAGCGCACGGTAAGCGTAATCGCCGTTTTTTCGAAAAAAAATAAAATTGATTTTTTTGTCTTGGGGGGTCTTGTGGGGCACCTTAATCAATGCTAGGTGGTTAGGAGCTGTCTAACATGCTCCTTTACATATTTTGCACCTTTGTTTTTCCTCCCCCCCTCAGAGTGCAAGACAGAAAATGGCGGCCGCCGTTTCCTGGTTTCGACCGATTCGAATGTTTACTAAGATCTAACAGCCAATCAGAATCGCGCTCGCGCACGTCACCGTACGCGTACGGTAAGCTTACGGTAAGCGCACGGTAAGCGCACCGTAAGCTGCCACAGATATATATATTGATTTAAAGGCTATTTTCTCAGGAACTACTGAACAGATTTACAAAAGGCACTTCCTTGACCTGTAGACTACCTCTCTGCCAAATTTCAAGTAACTCTGTTCAGCCGTTCGGGCTGTAGCTGTGTCTAAAGGTCCTATGGAAAAATGCGACCGGCGCCAAAGTTATTCAAAATAGAATGTTGCGGTTTTCCTATGGAAACAGGGTCCTAACTATAACTACCTACTGGCGACCGCCAGTAGGTAATATATATATATATATATATATATATATATATATTCACTGAAAAAACCATAGGTTTCACACATGTTATAGTTAGCTGTACATTTCACTCGTAAAAAACCAATGAAATTCCCCCGTTATAGTTAGTGCAGGCAACTATAACTCACGCGACCGCAATCCTCTGCTGATGCTAATACTGTATTTAGACACTTATTTGCCCATGTCTTCTTCCATTAAATTTTAGCTATACATATATTACAAATATTTTTTTTCATAAAGACACATATGTCATCAGCAGAAGATTGCGGTCGCGTGAGTTATAGTTGCCTGCACTAACTATAACGGGGGAATTTCATTGGTTTTTTACGAGTGAAATGTACAGCTAACTATAACATGTGTGAAACCTATGGTTTTTTCAGTGAATTTGCAAGGTTTTTTAAATGCTAATTCCTAACTATAAAGTGTGTGAAACCTATGGTTTTTTCAGTGAATTTGTACGGTTTTTTAAATGCTAAGTTACTTTACGCCATTCGTGGCGTGCGCGCCCAGTTAACGCAGTTCGTTCCGTGCGCGCACGGTGCGCTTCGCGCACCGTGCGCGCACAGTGAGCATGCGGTGCGCTTCGCGCACCGCGCGCCCACTTTACGCAGTTAGTGCCGTGCACGCACGGTGGTCACGCGGTGCGCTGCGCGCACCGCGTGCCCACATTATGCGGGATGGGCCATGTACGCACGATGCGCTTCGCGCACCGTGCGCACATGGGGGACATATTATGCGCATCTTTGTGAAATTTATTCTTTGTTTATTTCTTACCTGTAATAAGCCATGCACAAATGGTGCCCTTCGGGCACAATTTGCACACGGGGTGGGCAGGGTGTGGATAATTTAAAAAAAAAAAACATTTTTACCGTACGCGTACGGTAAGCGTAATCAGCGATTTTCCGAAAAAAAAATTTTTTTTTATTTGGGCTTGGGGGTTGTTTGGGGACCCCTATATCAATGCTGAGTGGTTAGGATCTCAAGAAACTGCCTCTTTAGACATTTTTGGGCATCGTTTTTGCTGCCCAACTCAGAGAGCGAGAGAGAAAATGGCGGCCGCCGCTTCCTGGTTTCGACCGATTCGAATGTTTACTAAGATCTAACAGCCAATCAAAATCGCGCTCGCGCACGCCACCGTACGCGTACGGTAAGCACACCGTAAGCGCACCGTAAGCTGGCTCAGATATATATATTGATTTAAAGGCTATTTTCTCTGAATCTACTGAACAGATTTACACCAAACCTACAAAAGGCACTTCCTTGACCTGAGGACTACCTCTCTGCCAAATTTCAAGTAATTCTGTTCAGCCGTTCGGGCTGTAGCTGTGTCTAAAGGTCCTTTGGAAAAATGCATGGGAAAAACGCGTTTTGGGACCCCCCTTTTATCTCAGCCCCCGCTTGACGAATCCCCCCGAGACTTTCAGGGAAGGAGCGGAGCGTAGCGCCCCACCTATTTTGAAAAATTCGCGAGGATTCGTCGACCGGCGCCAAAGTTATTCAAAATAGAATGTTGCGGATTTCCTATGGAAACGTGGTCCTAACTATAACTACCTACTGGCGACCGCCAGTAGGTAATATATATATATATATGCAGTGAGCAAGGCGGTTTACTGCCGAAACGCGTCTGACCTGAATTTGAAATAAATCGCCGTCTGTGCCATAATTCTTCACGGTGTTGGTGCCTGTTTGTGGAAAGACGATCAGGGTGTTAATATATATATATATATATATATATATATATATATATATATGCAAAAGAAGAGCTCTAATTAGAGCGGAACACTGTGTCAGGGGTCGCTTTTACTCATTTCAGGTTGGCTTGATTGGTATTTTACCAATTTACAGCTGTAATACTGTGCCTGGAGTGGTAATTGGCTTTTGTCATTTTACAGCTCGGCAAGGACAGCACTGTGCTAGTCCTAAGCTTAAAGACTTTGCTGTACAAATTGCAAAAGACTTTGTCCTTTTCTATCTCAGCGTGGATGGCACTGTGCTAATCCTATGCTTAAAGATTTTGATAGAAAAAAAGACATTTGAGGTGAGCAGATCTAGAGTGTCGCTGGTGTTGAGAGTGCTCCATACAGGAGCTGCTTTCCACCTAAACTTGAGAACTACCCAGAGTTCTCTGCTTTTTTTTTTGCATAATTTATTCGTCACTCTATGCCTGAAAGGATATTTCTTTGATATATATATATATATATATATATATATATATATATATTTATATATATATATATATATACATACATATCCATCTCGCGCTCTCTCTCTCTCTATGTATATATATATGTATATGTATTACCTACTGGCGGTCGCCAGTAGGTAGTTATAGTTAGGACCACGTTTCCATAGGAAATCCGCAACATTCTATTTTGAATAACTTTGGCGCCGGTCGACGGATCTTTGCGAATTTTTCAAAATAGGTGGGGCGCTACGCTCCGCTCCTACCCTGAAAGTCTCGGGGGGATTCGTGAAGCGGGGGCTGAGATAAAAGGGGGGTCCCAAAACGCGTTTTTCCCATGCATTTTTCCATAGGACCTTTAGACACAGCTACAGCCCGAACGGCTGAACAGAATTACTTGAAATTTGGCAGAGAGGTAGTCCTCAGGTCAAGGAAGTGCCTTTTGTAGGTTTGGTGTAAATCTGTTCAGTAGATTCTGAGAAAATAGCCTTTAAATCAATATATATATCTGAGCCAGCTTACGGTGCGCTTACGGTGCGGTTACCGTACGCGTACGGTGGCGTGCGCGAGCGCGATTTTGATTGGCTCTTAGCTCTTAGTAAACATTCGAATCGGTCGAAACCAGGAAGCGGCGGCCGCCATTTTCTCTCTCGCTCCCTGAGTTGGGCAGCAAAAACGAACCCCAAAAATGTGTAAAGAGGCAGTTTCATGAGATCCTAACCACCCAGCATTGATACAGGGCTCCCCAAACCACCCCCAAGCCCAAAAAAAAAAATATTTTTTTTTCGGAAAATCGCCGATTACGCTTACCGTACGCGTACGGTAAAAATTTATAAAAAAAAAAATTATCCACATTCTCCCCACCCCGTGTGCAAATGGTGCCCGAAGGGCACCATTTGTGCATGGCATATTGCAGCTATGAATTTAACAAAGAATACATTTCACAAAGATGCGCATAATATGTCCCCCATGTGCGCACGGTGCGCGAAGCGCATCGTGCATACATGGCCCATCCCGCTTAACGTGGGCACGCGGTGCGCGCAGCGCACCGCGTGACCACCGTGCGCGCACGGCACTAACTGCGTAAAGTGGGTGCGCGGTGCGCGAAGCGCACCGCGTGCTCACTGTGCGCGCACGGTGCGCGAAGCGCACCGTGTGCGCACGGAATGAACTGCGTTAACTGGGCGCGCACGCCACGAATGGCGTAAAGTAACTTAGCATTTAAAAAACCGTACAAATTCACTGAAAAAACCATAGGTTTCACACACGTTATAGTTAGGAATTAGCATTAAAAAAACCTTGCAAATTCACTGAAAAAACCATAGGTTTCACACATGTTATAGTTAGCTGTACATTTCACTCGTAAAAAACCAATGAAATTCCCGCGTTATAGTTAGTGCAGGCAACTATAACTCACGCGACCGCAATCTTCTGCTGATGACATATGTGTCTTTATGAAAAAAAAATATTTGTAATATATGTATAGCTAAAATTTAATAGCTAAAATTTAATGGAAGAAGACATGGGCAAATAAGTGTGGAAATACAGTATTAGCATCAGCAGAGGATTGCGGTCGCGTGAGTTATAGTTGCCTGCACTAACTATAACGCGGGAATTTCATTGGTTTTTTACGAGTGAAATGTACAGCTAACTATAACATGTGTGAAACCTATGGTTTTTTCAGTGAATTTGCAAGGTTTTTTTAATGCTAATTCCTAACTATAACGTGTGTGAAACCTATGGTTTTTTCAGTGAATATATTTATATATATATACATATACATATATATATATATATATATATATAGTTCAGCTAACTATAACTCGCGCGCCCGCAATGCACTGCTGATGACGTCACATATTACATCACTCATGACATGGTCAGTGACATCACTCATGACATCACTGATGACATCTCAAATGACATCACTGATGACATCATCCAGTGAATGTCTGTTTTTCTGAAAATTAAATATGTTTTATATATGTATATCTCAAGGTCGATGGAAGAATAAATGGGTATATAAGTGTCTAAATGGATGATTTGTTTTTGAAAAATTGATTGTGTAACTGACTGATTAAGTGTATCATAGTGAATACATGGCTTAGTGAGTAATGTTTAAATATGTAAATATCTGTATCAGTCTCTCACTTTGTGTATAAGTGGCTGCATGGGTTGGTGAGTAGCTACATGGGTGTCTATATAGGTTATTAGTTGTTTTTTTGAGTATCAGTCTGAGTGTCTGCATGGTTCGGTGGGGGGTATTATGTAGTGCATAGGTGCATGAATGAGTGACTCACTGTTTGTATGTGTTGAAGACAGCATGTGTGCAGGACTGTATGGGTGGATGAGTGTGTGTATGGGTGTGTTAGTGAGTGAATGACTGTCTCAATAGTGTCTTTATGAGTAACTACATATGTTTTAAACTAGTATATGTGACTATTGGTGTATATAAGTGAGTATATGTGAGAGTGAGAGATTGAAAGAGTTCCTGTATGAATAAGTATGTGTTTCTATAAGTGATTGTTTAAAAGACTAAGTATGTGTAAGTTTCCATAGAAGTAAGTGTGGTGGTGTGTGTATAACTGTATATGCAAGTAAATGTATGTTTGATTCTTTATTAGCATGAGTGACTATGTGTGTGAGTAACTCTATGGATGAGTGGCATTGTGTAACAGGATGTATAGGTGTATGAGTACATATGATGAGTGAGTACATGTATGAGTGACTGTATAGGACTGTTGGTGAATGAGTGGATGTGTATGTGGATCTTAGAATTACTGAAGAGGTTGTTGTAACTGGTATTGGTATGTCCATTGTTTTGAAAATTTTAGTCTCTATTTTTGAATGTGTGTATCAAAGGTTATATTAGGGTGAGAGGAGGTCTGCCACTCTATCACAAGGATGATGTCATCAGTGATGTCATCAGTGATGTCATTTGAGATGTCATCAGTGATGTCATGAGTGATGTCACTGACCATGTCATGAGTGATGTAATATGTGACGTCATCAGCAGTACATTGCGGGCACGCGAGTTATAGTTAGCTGAACTAACTATAACGAAGGAATTTCAATGGTTTTGTACAAGTGAAAAGTCCAGCTAACTATAACACCCCTGAAACCTATGGTTTTTTTCAGTGAATTTCTGAGGTTTTTTAAATGCTAATTCCTAACTATAACTTGCCTGAAACCTATGGTTTTTTCTGTGAATTTCAAAGGTTTTTTAAATGCTAATTTCTAACTATGCCTACAGAGATAGGACATGTGAAGAAAGAAGAAAAAATGCACAGAAAGAAAAAAAAGAAGTGCAGAAAGAAGCAACAGAAGTCCTCAAAGACGAAGAAAAGTGCAGGAAGAAGAATAACGTGCAGAAAGAACAAAAAGAAGAGCAGAAAGAATCCTTGTTGCAAAATCATCCTGTACCCTCAACTTTTTCAGATGGATACTGGTGGCAACTGAGTCTGACTAACCAGTCCTAGAGCCAGTGCTATGTTAAAAGACACTTAGAATACAGTGAAAACACCTACATACACTAGGGAACATTATGCGTTGGGGTCCCCCTGTGATTAGCATGACCTCCTCTGTAAGCAACTAGTATATAATAGGGCAGGGGGATTAAAACTACCTCTTAAAACAGGCCACAGGGCATTTTTGCACACGTTAACTCAGGCCCGTCCCCTCCCTTCACCACTGTGTAAACACGCCCTGTGTCTGTTTTTAGTTGGGAGATTAAGTTCATTTGAATCCTGAGGGTCCCTAGGGTCCAACTAGCCCACTAGGTACCTCCAGTAAGTGCCACAGAGCTGCGTTGCAGAGAGGTGTAAAAAGTGGCACAGCCTGGACCACCTGTCTGCAATGCAGCTCAGTGGCGCTTACTGGAAGCACTTGGTGGGCTAGTTAGCCCCCAGGGGCCCTCAGTATTGAAGGGAAATTATATCCCCAATTCAAAACGTGCCATAGTGCGTGTTTGCACACGTCACCTCAGGCCCCGTCCCCTCCCTTCACCACTGTGTAAACGCGCCCTGTGGCTGTTCTAAGTTGAGAGATTAAGTCCCCTTGAATCCTAAGGGTCCCTAGGGTCAAACTAGACCACTAGGTACCTCCAGTAAGCGCCACAGAGCTGCGTTGCAGAGAGGTGTAAAAAGGGGCTTGGCCTCAGAACACCTGTCTGCAGCGCAGCTCCCTGGCGCATACTGGAGATGCCTGTTGGGCTAGTTGGCCCTCAGGGACCCTCAGTATTGAAGAGGAATTAATTCCCCAACTTACAACTCGCCAGGGGGCGCGTTTGCAGAGTGCTGCAAGGAGGGGGCGTGGCCTCCGGCACGATGCCAGTCTATTATTTATTTTTATTATTTTTAAAAAATATATATTTATAGACACACCTAGGACATGCTGGACAAACCGTACGTACCTATCACCATGACGATTTGAGTGATATTCATTAAAAGGCGACTATGCATACAATGAATCCACGTGGAATGTATTTACACCACTAGTGAAGCTCTGACATGTCTGATGCCCTACCGTGCCTAATCCCGGTAGACACCCTTGTCGTTTATTTAGACAAACATGGGTAGCTATTGACGGGCACATTTAATACACATGCACACCAAGCCATTCAAAGGGGATTCGACAAAAAATCGTCAAAAACTATGTAAGAAACCCCCCTCACGGTTAATATAACACACATCCACTGCCGGATGTGTAATACTTTTTATTTTACTCTCTGGAAAGGGGACGAACATCACTTGAGAGTCACAGCGTGCTCCTGGCGGAGCCCAATGCTGTGTTACACCCACCATTGCCTGCCGAGTGCCACACACCTCTGTGTTGTATTCCACCAGCTAGTGCATATGCTATGACACTCTCTAGCCCATTTGCACTGTAACACCACCCCGTGAATATGTCATGCCACACTTGTCTTCGCACGGGTTATATTGCCCCATCTAACGTGCCTTCCTCGATGCCTATGTTATAACGCACAGTGCTATGCCATACATATTACAATCTGGGATCCATATCTTTGTCACAGTGCATATGCAACGTTACACTCCCCAGCACATATTTTATATTACAACTTTAGAGACTAGTTAGGTTACTCAACACTGCCCTGTGCATATTACACTCCAAGGCGCACATCGCATAGCACGCGCTAGTGCCTGTGCTATCTCGCGCTCTCCAATGAATCTGTCATTGCACACAATGTATTGCATATTATATTTCACGCCCGGTTCATCTTATATCACACTTTTTGGTGCATAGTTTATACCATACACTATATCTAGTTTTCATTTTCAATCGTGCTCTCAGGACTATGTTCTATATAACACTGTGTTCACCTACCCTTTTCACGGGCATTACATTTTGCGATAGGGGGTGGAGGGTCAGGGGGTGTTTCTGCCAAGTGAGCCCGGAGTCGCAGTCACAAACGTCCTCTTCTTCCTGAATAAAAGTGAGATTATGCTGCATACTTGTTCATATTTTAAGTAGTTCGCACAGACACACGTTTTAAAAACAATAAAGTTCCTAATACCCGCCTTCTCTGAACAGTTAGCTTGCTGCCCCATCCCCCTCCTCCCTATCCTCTGTTGTGTGAATCCATGGACTAGCCTCCTCCCTCCTGCCATGCATGGTCTGATGTGCTGCCACTGCCCTCAATTTAGTATGATGTACCAGTCCCCTCCTCCTGCCCTCCATTGCCCAATTATATGCCCCATCATTGACCTCCTGCTTAAACTCTGTGCTTAGCTTGCTGCCCCTATTCTCCTTCCCCCTGCCCTCCAATGTCTTTGTGCATGCCCCTGCTCCATCCTTTTTGCCCACCATGTTTCATGGACCTGCCACTCCTATCTACTCTGAGTGTTCTGTTGAGCTGCCACTCCCCTCCCACCTGCCTAGCATTGTCAGATGACTGTAACCTGTCCCTGCCACCTCCACCCTGCCTGTCCACATGCCATGCCCCTATCCTCTTCCTCCTGTCCTACATGGTCCATTGTACTGCCACACCCTTCTGCCCTCCCTGGTCTGTTGTGCTGCAACTGCTCCTCCTGCCTGTCCTGTGCGGTCTGTTGCGAGGCCCCTTCCCCTGAACTTTCTTGTCTGTGCACAGGTCCTGACCCTCCCTTCTATCCTCCATCGTCCTTTGTGCATGCCCCTGCACCCTCCTTCTTGCCCATCATAGCCATTGTGCTGCCACTAACCCTCCCACTTGCCATGCATGGTCTTCTGTGCTGCCATGGCCCCTCCCACCTTCCCTCTGTGGTCAGTTAGCTGCCCCTGACCCCCTCCCACCTTCCCTCCATGGTCTGTGTGTATGCCATCACAGTCTCACTGTTGATCTTCATGGTGTGTCTTGCTTCTAGTGCCCATCCTGCCTGACCTCCATGGCTATCTTGCTGCTCCTGCCCTGCCCCCTTGCCCCGAGCCCTCTGTTTACATGTGCAGACCCCTACTCCCTCCCTCCTGGCTTGTCTGTTCCATTGTAATGCCCCTGATCCGTCCCTCCTGCCCTTTATAGTCTGTTATGCTGCAGCTTTCTCTCCTGTCTGTCCATTATGGTCAGCTAGCTACCATTGCTTCTTGCCCCTCTGTTCTCTGTTGTCCATGTGCATGGTCCTGTCCCCTCCCTCTTGATTTCTATGGATTGTTGTGCTGCACTCCCGCCCCGCATGCCCTGTGTGGTGTATTGTGCTGCTGCAAACCCTGATGCCTGCCCTGCAGGGTCAGTTTGGTGCACCTCTCCATGTCCCTCGTGTCCTCTGTTATCCAAGTCCATGTCCCTACCCCATTTCCTTCCATGATCCAATGTACCATACTTGCGAACATTTTGAACTTGGTAAGAGGGAGATTTTGAAAAAAAACTGGGGTATTGATTTTCCCCTTTGAGTTTACATTGAAAAAGAGGAGATTGTAGACAGGAGACAGATCAAATAAAGCCCATTTGAGCTTAAAAACATTGGACGTTTCCTGGCTGAATCGGGTCTGTTGGCATGTATGGTTGTACTACCATTGCTTCTTCCTTCTGCCCACAATGGTCTATTACATTGCCACAGCCTCTCTTGCAAGTCCTGTATTGTTGGTTTGTTGCCCCTGCCCCCCTTTCCACTGCCCTCCATAGTCTGTTGTGCTGCCACGGCCCTTCCTGCCTGCTCAGTGTGGTTAAATTGTTGCCTTTGCACCCTCCTACCTGCCTTCAATTTTCAGAGTCCGTGCCCCTGGCCTCTGCCTCTCAACAGTATCCTAATGAACAACTAGATTGCTAACATTCTATATTTATTACAAAAGTGTGGAACGCCTGACGTCATCTTGATGTAATCAAAACTGTAATACCTAGAGCATTTCCTTTAGAAATTACATATATGAGAGGGTCTTATTGGCATCAAAATTATGGTTAGTGCTGATAGATTGTCCCAAGATAACAACATACCATCGAAAAAAAGATCGCCCCATACCTCCAGTCCAGCCTCTCTCAAGGGTGTTGCCAAGCTGTCGAGGAGCCATGCCGGACTACCCGGCGAGTCCCACAGTGGCGACCTACTTGTGAAATAACCTACTTTTATGGCTCCTCTTAATTTGACCCATGTCTTTATGAAACCCAACAAGATCTTCAGCTTAATTTTTTTTTTAAACTTAGGATCCCCAAATTTAAACAAAAAACCCTGCTGGCCTGCTCCCTCTCCTCTCAGTAAGGCAGCAAACATGCTACCTACTCCCACATTTGTCGGCATCCTGAGCAGCATCCTTGAATGGGAGAGTTGGAAAGCCCATGCGTATAGTTGTAGGTCAGGTGCTGCCAGACCCCCCTTTTCTCTACGGCGCCTAATTTTTTTCCATGCTATCCGAGGTATGTGATCGTTCCAAATAAAAGAACTAATGTGGCCTTGCAACTTTGTTAAAATAGAGGGCTCAAAGTATAATGGAACAGTATTGAACAGAAAGGAGATTTTAGGTAAAATAAACAGCTTGACCAGATTAGCTCTACCCAGGATGGAGAGAGGGAGTAGAGACCAAGACCTCATGAGCTTTCTACAATCTTTCGCCACGATGTCAAGGTTCAACTGCACAATTTTATCTATATCCTTAACTATGGTGAGTCCTAGATAACGCATAGAGTGGCTTAGCCGAGCCCCTGCCACTGGCTCAGCCCCATTCCACATCATCATCTCCGTTTTTGATGCATTAATCTGGTATCCAGAGATCCTGCCATAGTCATGAGCTAGTGTGATGACCGCGGGGAGTGCCGTGCCCAGATCTGATGAAAAAACTAGAATATCATCCGCGTACAGGGCTACTTTCCTCTCCCATCCCCCATGAATAAAGGGCTTGATATTAACATTGTCCCTCAACCGCTGAGCAAAGGACTCAATATATAAATCAAATAGGAGAGGGGAGAGGGGGCAGCCCTGCCTGGTACCCCGAGTGATGTTAAAAGGGTCTGACAATTCGCCATTGACCAACAAAGAAGCCGTGGGGTTCCGATACAATAAGCCCACGGCTCCACGGAATCTCTCACCTATATTAAACTTCCCCAAGACCTCCGACAGGAATATCCAATTCACCCTGTCGAAGGCCTTGGTGGCGTCCAACGTGATGACAGCTAGGGGCAGAGAGTCCGCTGTCGCCATGTCAATGGCTCCTAATAGGTCGTAAGTCAACTCAAAGAGCTGGCGGCCCTTCACAAAACCTCTTGGTCCTGGTGTAAAATAGAAGGTGCCACCTCCCCCAATCTTCTAGCAAGGATGGATGTGAAAAGCTTATAGTCCGAATTTAGAATGGAAATCGGTCTATATGAACCGCAACTATCAGCTGGTTTGCCAGGCTTCAATATCAAAGTAATGGAGGCATCATTCCAAGAGTCAGGAGGGTACAACCCCTCCTGAAAAATCTGATTGAACTGCTGAGTTAAAAAGGGGACTATTGTTGATAGTAGGGCCCGATAGACCTCTGAAGGGAGGCCGTCGGGGCCTGATGCCTTACCCTTCTTACTATCTAAGATAGCTCTAGTAACCTCATCGTTCGTTATCTGTCTATCTAAGATAGCTTTCTGATCGAACGAAAGAGAAGGGAGAGTTACTCCATTCAGCCAGTCCTCAACGTGCCTCGCCTCAATGTTCTTATCTTCATGATAGATGTCCTTAAAGAAGTCGCGAAAAGCACTTCTGATGTCTCTATCTGCCGAATAAGCCACGCCTTCTACCGTGATATGGTCTATGTTATTTCTAAGACGGTCTGTTTTAGCTTTCCAGGCCAGGAGCTTCCCTGCTCCCTCTCCATACTCGAAATGGGCCATCTTACTGGCCTCCCATCTCTGGAGAACTCGTAGGTTCAAGATCGAGCCCAGTTCCCCTATTAATGTAATTAACTTGTTTTGCCAATCTTTTAGAATTTCTGGTGAAGCGGTAGGATGTAGCGAGATACTCTCCTGTACGCTAGCCATGTCAGCTTCCAACGAGGTAACCAAATTTCTATAGATCTTCCTTCTATACGAGACCCTGTTGGTAATTAGGCCCCGCAGAAAAGCCTTAAATGTATCCCATACACAGCCTGAGGAAGCCGACCCGAGGTTATTGTCGAAGAAACTCTGTACTTCAGTTTTTAAAAAGGAAATATCGTCTGGAGCATTAAGGAGTGAGCGATCAAAAGACCATGTTCCTGATATGGGTTTTGATAATCCGGCCAGTTCCATGCACAAAGCAGCATGGTCAGAAAGATGGAAAGGAAGATAATAAACATTTTGTACCAATTTAACTAATTCCTGACTGACCAGCGCTAAGTCTATCCTTGACTGATGGTGGTATTTATAATTGCGGAAAGAGATGCCTTGTTTTAACCCAGATTTAAATCTCCATATGTCCACATAGCTATACTCCTTCATTCTTTCAAGTAGAAAGACCCTAGTTTTGGATACAGGTATAGGTCTATTAGATGGTGATTTATCGAGAATAGGGTCCAAAACCACATTGAAGTCACCGTCCAAAACAATTGGTTCAGGGTATAAAAGGAGGTGGGAGAACACAGAACTTAAAGCTGACGGATCGTCCTGGTTAGGCCCATAGTAGCCTGATATCGTGATTGGGGCCCCGGCTATAACTACCGAGACAATAAGCCACCTGCCCCCTGAGTCTACAAGTTTGTCAACTAGCCTTGCTTTTAATGATTTTTTAAAGAGAATCGCGACCCCTCTAGTACTAGAAGTTTGTGTGGTGGAAACGCAAAAGTCAACCCAGCTGTTCTTTTTAACTAGGGAAAGAATCTCATTTTCTGTGAGATGGGTCTCTTGTATTATGAGTACCTGGGCGTCAGAATCACGAAGGTACTGCATGATATTCCACTTTCTTGGACTAGTACGCAGGCCGTTAACATTCCATGAAAGAATTTTCAAATTATCCATGGAAACAATATCCACTCCCTATCGTCCAAATAATCACCACATAAACACAAAAAAGATCTATATCGGCCATGCCAGCATTTACCTCCAGACCTATAACTCTCCATTACCAAAGATAATAACAATAGGCAAAAAAAGAGGACTTTTTTTTCAATTATTACTAACACCCCCCCCCTCGTGCCCCCCTAAACCACCCACCACCCCATGGGAAACCCTTGCTCTATCTATCTGGTAATACCAGTAGATGGCACTCCTGCTGAGTTCCTGTCCCAACTAACCATCACCTTTTACATTTACATAAGTGAAAGTGAAAAAGAAAAGGAGGGCTGAGAAACAGGTAGGAAAGAGGTAGGAGAGAAAAAAAAAAAGAAAAAAAATAATAATAATTATTCCAAGAAGAGGAACAGGGCAAAGATTATAAAGTATTCTTTTTCTTCCTTAGTTTCTCTCCTTTACCCTTTTCTCCCTTTTCCCCTTTTCCTTTCCCTTTTTTTTTTTTCCTTTGTTTTTTCCTTTCCCCCCCTCCTCTCCCCCTCCCCTATTCATTTGAGTGGGGCGGGGTCTTTCAAGATTTAAATACCTACAGATAGTGAGTTGGGCCCATACTGAGAGCTTGATTAGGAGTAGATTCCAATTGGGAGGAGACAGCAGCATACTAACCCTGATGATGGACAAACCCCCAGCACCTAAGGAGATTTCGCTCTGGTATAATATGCTATTAGAAGAGGTTGATGGGGAGTTTGTCTTACCTGAGTCTTTATGGAGCTCCTCCTTTTACGGAAAAGACCTTGAGAATATTTGGTATTCCTCTTTTAAGATCTTGTGGGACACAGTGAAGCCGGCATGGTTGCGTAGGAACCATCTTTTTACGCTACACAGGCCGTATTATTCACCACAGCGTTTATCGAAATTTTCTACTGTCTCCACTGTGGCATGCCCTAAGTGTGGGCTGCTTGCAGCCTCGGACTTACACATGTTCTATGAATGTTCATTTTTGCTACCTTTTTGGGACTCCATCAGTACTCTCTTGTCAACATCTTTGGGGTATCAAATCTCAATTAACGCATTGCTTGCTATATTCGGAACATCACTGGAAGTCCAAGGTCCGGTTAAAAAACTCCTCTTTTATTAAATTTTATTAGCAAGGAGAGAGATCTGTAGAAAATGGAAGGATCCTTTACCTCCCACCTTGCTAGATTGGCGTATGTCAGTTCTGCAAACCTCAAAAATTGACCTAGCAAGATCGGGTAACCCTGAAAAACGAGACTTTTGGCGCCTTTTGAATTGGGCCTAGGTGTCCCCTTTTTTTTTTTTTTTTTCTTTTCACTGTCCAATGATTAACGCTGCTTGGTCGGCTCTCCTCCCTAAACTTACTCAAAATCAGGATTTTCCAGATTTTGTATTGGGCATTTATTAGCAGCTATATTGCTCTCTATGGTTGGTGTCTTGAGGCGCATCCTTGGAGAGTATGAACTATATTGAGTACCATTCTGGTTCATGATGGCACTACCAGTTCATCTGTGACAGTACGGTTCATTTTCTCTCTCCTAATGCTCTTATGTGACCTTCCGAGGGCAAAATGAGGACACAAAAAAAGAAAATTATGGTTAGTGCTCTAAAAGACTAAAATAAGGAC
Source organism: Triturus cristatus (assembly GCF_964204655.1). Lineage (NCBI taxonomy): Eukaryota > Metazoa > Chordata > Amphibia > Caudata > Salamandridae > Triturus > Triturus cristatus. Next base: position 823,796,709 of record NC_140584.1, on the reverse strand, counting down.
ATATTTTCTGAGTTTTCAAATAGCGACAATGCACTTTTAAATTATTTGTTATCTTTATGTTTTTTTATCCAGTTGACCACTTGATTAAATGTTGCACTTAGGGGAGAGGATGTGGTGTTACTTCCTGAACTGCAGACTTTGCAACTGGGGAACCAGGTTGGAGTTTCTTCTTCAACTCGACATTCTGTGATTCCGGTCAAATCACTTAGTCTCCCCATGTCTACAACCAAAATGAATTTGTTCTTGTGTGATGTAACCAATGCTCATGTAAAGCACTCCAATACCTGACAAGTCTGCACTATATAACACTGCAAAAACACAAAATAATAAGTGTTTTGCACACTTCTGTCATTGGGCTATATTTGGGCTACATCTGGGTGATTTTGGGCTACATTTGGGCTCTTTTGTCCCCGGTGGCCATCTTGGGAGATTTATTTGTTATGAAGTTTCCTAATTTCCTCATGTACTGCAGTCTCCTCAGTAGGAAATGCTTTCAGTTTTTTACTTTGATTCCATCATGAAGGTATTCAGATATGTCACACATTTGCCATAAATTCTGAAAGTTAGCACTCTTTTTGCTCATTAGATCACTGTAGTAAAGCTACTGCTCACCAGGGAAAACTGCTGCTGGTTTCAGTCTGCATGTCAGAATTTTTTAATGAAATAAAAGAGGATTTCAGAAGTCAAAATGTGCCCTAGTTTTTCTTTCTGCAGCACTAATCATACTTGTTATGGAAAAATGAACCCCCTCATTTTGTTCCTTTTTAAATTAAATGTTTTAAGAGTTACCACTTTAATCCAAGCAAGATGGCTTCAGGTGTGCCATATGTTTATCATAAGTAGGACTGTTAGCGCTCTAACTGTTCTTTGGAACACTCTGGGAAGCTGCAGTAGAACACAAAGGAATCAACTGACAGTCTCTGCCCTTGTTGGATGTAAATGTTTTACTGAGAATGTCAGACTGCATTCTCACATGACTGAGAAAGATAATGTGAATTTACAGAAAATAAGCTCTCAGTTTAGCTTATAGATCACCTTCCAAACCTATGTGGGAAAAGCATGAGAAAATATTTTTCTCTCAATCATGATATCCCAGCAGAAGGCTTTTTCACATGGTGAAATCACCTTAGAACATACCACAATTCCTAAAATGAGTATGGTACCATCAATATATCCAAAGAATGAACAGGGGGGGGCGTAAAGGCGCTTTATGAAAAGGTCCAGCTGTGTGTGCCCTCAGAATGTACAACAAAAATGACAGAGCTGTTCCTGTAAGTGGAAAGATAAGGGAAGGGAAGAGGGAAGAAATTGTGTTCACGGACAATTGAAATATTGGATATTGAGGCCCTCACACAACCTAAAGGGTATCGTGATTCACGTACCCCTTCGGATGTATCGCGTCATCATCGGGCTGCTCCTGCGTCGAGTCGGCTGGTGCAATACCCGACGGGCTCTTGTTTAAGGAGCACTTTTATGGAGATCTTTTTATCCAATGAAGCCGGTAGTTGCATGGGTGTGTGGGGCTCTAGGGTGATGTAGATGAAGTGTGTTGATTAAAAATAGGGATCGAAGTGCTTACTCAACCAATTTATTAGGAAGCCTTCTCCCCTAATTAAAAAACTATGAGGTTGAGTGTTACTAACTTAGGGTTATAGACTAGGTTATATACACTGCCTCAGTAAGGTCGACATGTTTCTCGCTCCATTAGAGAAATACTCTGGCGATTCCTCAGGACCAAAAGATATTCTCTATCTACATCTAAAATTCATCATAATATCTTAATAAACAGTGAGCATTCTAAGTCACAGTTGTAGTGTTACCTGCAGCTCGGTCTACCTGTAAGGGGATAAAGGCCAAGGAGGTTAAAGAATGCATGGAACAGTCACTGTGTACTGACATTGAATATCACGTGAACACTTGAGTGCAAATGTGGTGAAAGTGCACTCTAAACGTGAAGGGTGGTAAAAAACTTAGTGAATCTGAACCCTGTGAAGTGACTTCTACTACAAGTGATGAAAGTGAAATTTAAATTAATAAAGGGACTTACCCTAAGAATTCCTAAGGATAGTCCACTGCAGTTCCTGGTAGATAAACGCAAGGAGTTCCTCGCGTTCTGTAATTATATAGGGAGAAAGCTAGAGGAACGGGGTGGTTAGAAATAACATACTCCAGGGTTGTTAGTAACCCCTTCTCTTATTGCCAAAGTCAGATCATAAAACTGGCAAGTGTGGTTAGAAACAGGTTATTCCTCGATTAAAATAATCCCTTCTCTGGTTTTGTTAAGGCATTAACGGGTCATGGTCTGAAGAGAACTACGGTCGGGGAGCGCAATATCCAACACCCCTATATCTGGAGATGGTTCAGTCCCTAGTCTCTTACTAAATAAATATATTCAGTAGATGTAAATGTGACCATCTCAAGTGCTCTTGTCAGAGTAGTTTGTGTGCTGTGATTTCGTTTGTCAGATACATAACCAGACACAACATTGAATAGGTTTGCGTTAAATGCTATCTCATTTAGGTCTGGCATTGACAGTCAACTCTATACTCATCCAATGTTGAATCTAGAAGTGAAGATCACCCACATAGTAAATCTATGAACGTTGAAGGAGCCACGGTAAATAAGCGAGTAGCACCTCAGTTAAAAATCAAACCATAACGTGGGCTCAACAAAGTGAGGTTTCTGTCTATTTAATGACACGCCGGATCCCTGTTTCAAAAATATTATTCACCCCATGCACAACTCAATTTACAAAAGTAAAGGGTCAACAAGTAAGATTTGGTCTACTTACTGACGCGCCGAGTCCGTGTCTCGTATACACCTACCCCGTTCTACCAGGACTGGGTGGCGATACTCCGAGTCTCGTGTCGGTATATGAAGGCAGCGTCTGTTGGATTCAGACCCGGAAGTGAAAGAGACACTAGAGATTGCATTACCCCATCCCGACCGGCGGTGAATCCGGTCGCCATCTTGAGTGAGGGATCTAGTCCCATAACAATGTGTGTCAGGGGTGTGATTCACTTTTCAGTTTACCAATGTGCATTACTGAATCATCTTGGTGATTGAGCCGCTGTCTGGGCATTCTACTTATAGGTACGAAATGTATGGTCGTTGTACTCATCCTGAATAGGGTTGGCCCCAGGATACATGTACACAAAAACGACTCGTTGTTATACTGATCTAGGTACTTTCTCTGAGTGAAGGGGTGGTCCCTGACTCCGTGTTGTCAGAAGAGGCTCGTTATTGTATTGATATATCTTTATGGTAGGGTCTTGAACCTCCGGGCTGACGTGAGGTGTAGACACCACCAGGAAGTAGCGGTGGTAGGGAAGGGGGGGGGGTTTATTTGGTGTCGTCATGGTGCTCGTGAAGTGCAACGGTTCTTGTTCTATGTCAATTGTTGTTGCATGTACACATAGAGGCAATCACTCAAAAGAAAGAGTCTATTCCACGGGTCTGCGTGATTCACTCTATTTATTTCTTTCAGGGTCTCTGATTTAAACACACTCTATTGTCCACTCAGGCATATACGTCAGTATCGGAGAGTGCAGTTTGTCAAGAATTTGTGTTAGCACAAAGGTGGTATTGTTCAAGGAGGTTTGATGGAGGCCCAAGGAATGGCGTCATTTAATCCTGTCACATGGGAGCCCAATCTAAACACCCACCTCTGTTCTTTAGCAAGCAAAGCTTCCTTGGTGATATTGGAAAATGATTCCAATATGAGCCAGGTGAATGACTCTGGTGGATGTCCCTTTTCTAGAAAGTGTGTACACATTCTAGTGTTGATTTTTCTGCAGCGAAAGTTGCTGCGATGTTCAGTCATGCGTGTTTTAATTGGGCGGGTGGTCATGCCAACGTATTGTAATCTACAAGGGCATGTAATCAGATATATGCAATTGGCTGTGTTGCAATTAGTGTGGCGGCGTAACTCCCATTTAAAATTATTGTCAAAAAGGACAGACTTGTGTGTTGTAGTCATGGGGCATACCGAACATGAGCCACAGGGGTAATGTCCAGTTACAGGTGGCAGATCCCATAATTGTCTTTGGATTGGTTGCCCCTGTGGGGGTGGACGAGTGTGAATCAAGGTGTCCTTCAAGTTTTTTGTACGTTTGAATGAAAATCTAGGGGTTTCAAGTTGCATAGTGCCTGTGTTTAAAATGTTCCAATGTGGTACCATCAACAAATGATTTATAATGTAACTAAAGTCTTATTTATTTATTTATTTTATCAATTTGTAGGGCGCAACAGCTACCCAAAAAGGGTTTCCCGGCGCCTTGTCACAAAACCTTCTATTAACTGCAGTGCTTTTTAATGAGGTGCTGTCATGTATATTGGTCCCAAGATGGCTGCCAACACTTCTTGGATGAAGTGCTGACAGCCAATCAGATCTCAGGATGAGATGTGTGGTTAGGCTCCGCCCACATATATATATGATTTTACTTTTAATTTTCTCAGGAACTACTGAACAGATTGACACCAGACCTGCAAAATGCACTTCCCTGAGCTGAGGACTACCTCTCTGCCAAATTTCAAGTAATTCTGTTCAGCCGTTCGGGCTGTACCATGGACTAAAGGTCCCTATGGAAAATTGCATGGGGAAAACGCGTTTTGGGACCCCCTTTTTTCTCAGCCCCCACTTGACGAATCCCCCCGAGACTTTCAGGGTAGGAGCGGAGCGGAGCGCCCCACCTATTTTGAAAATTTTGCGAGGATTCGTCAACCGGCGCCAAAGTTATTCCAAATAGAATGTTGCGGATTTCCAAAGGAAACACGGTCCTAACTATAACTATCTACTGGCGACCGCCAGTAGATAATATAAATAGATATGTATAGATATATATATATATACTATATATATGGTGCCAGTAGTTTCAGGGAGTTCCATGAGCAGCCAACTGGATCCTGATATTCCAGCAGTGCAGGGACACATCAGAGTTTCCTGTCTGGAGCGGCCAAGACTGATGCTGACCCTTGGTTTCTGTAAACCATGCCTTTGACTTCACGTGGGCATTGGATGTGTATGGTCTCGTGGCCTGGAGATATGCCAGCCGGGAAGACCTAGCATGGTTCTCTCAGACTTAGGAGCGGCGGTGCCTGCCGAGTGCGGCAGTTAGCGCTGCTGCTTGGGGCTTTTTTCCTTGGGCGGCTAGAAGGCCACAGGCGGGGCTGCAGTAGTACCCAAGGGTATTTTTCACCTCGACCGGCTGGCGTGCCATGTGGGAATTGGTGGGCCCGCAATTGCGAATGGAGGCCTTGGGGCTGGGTGTGTGACTTGTTCTTCCCTCCTCCCTGGCCAGTCTTGCCAATATCTATGACAGCCTCCTGCCCCATGTAGTAAATCGTTTGCCCCCCTGTCAGACATCAAGGGTGAGACAGAACCCATACGGTGAAGCGGTTTAGGGACAATTTAGAATGTAACCACCAAACTTGGTTCTCTGCCCTAATAACCGCACCATTGACATTTACACATGGACTATTGATTGCCAAATGGTCAGTTTCTCCCCTAACACCCTTGTCTCCGCCCACTAAGTGTTTCTTTTTTCAGCGCAGGGTAAGGGCGCCCCAGGAGCATGGGCACATTAAGACTCACAGCTTCACTGACTAAAGTTTGCATTCCCTCATATGGGTAAAACCCACAGGTCATGAAAGCACAATTTGTGTTCCTGTGCTGGATCACAGACTGGGACGGCCCTGTTGTCTATGTCCTCGCTGGACCCTCCCCCTCAGGAATCGCCATGTCGCAGAAGCCGGTTACACTGGATGCAATGTTGGCAGACTCCTGGGCCACTTTGGAAGCCAAGATTGATGCCTTGACTATTGACTTTACATTGTTTTGTGTGAACCAGAGGAAAATCTCTGCCAAGTAGCTGAGAATATTGCAGCCATGAAATACTCTTACTCCGCACACTGCTGTCTTGTCTCAACACACCCAGAATGTGATGAAACGCCTGAAAACCCTCGAAGATAGACTTGATGATGCTGAGGGTTGGTCCCAATACAGTTATATTCGCTTTATTGGCCTCCCAGAGGGAAAGGACCCCCCATGATTTAAGGCCTGTTTTTTTGTGGAGAAGGCTCACAGGGTTCCAGCACGGCGCTCTCCTCCTGGGGCACCTCCACGACCCCTGATAGCATGGCTACTTAATTTTAAAGACCAGGACCTGGTCTTATCCGAAGCCCGCAAAAAAAGACCAGATCTGTGTAAAAAATGCAAAAGTCATGAACTTCTTTGACTATACACTTGCTATTCAGCACAAATGCTCTTACTTCATTCAGGTTAAAGAGAGAATACGCTTCTTGGGATATAAATATGAAACACTTTTTCCTGACAAATTGTGTTTTATGACCGACTGGCAGTCAAATTTTGTCATCGACCCGGAATGAGTTTGGGACTGGTTTAGAGCCCGGGAAAGCTAGTCGCGCCATTCTTTACCAGTACCGTCCACTTTGTATCCTCATCTGGAGGAGGTCTCATTGACTGTTCGGAATCTGCACCCCCAGAGCCAGAGGTGTTAGGGTCGTCACCCTACCAAGGCACAGCGTGACCACAACATGGAGTGGAAGCTCTCATGTCATTACAGGACTTATCAGCAACTACTCAACTCTCCACTTCAGGGTCCAGCATCTCCTGTGACGATGCATCTTTGGGAGTGGTCGAACTTGAGATGATGGACACACCGGTCATCACGTCATAAAAAGCAGACAACCTGTATTAGCCCCTTCCCTCTCAGGCACTGCACTCAGCCTCTTCGAGTTTATACCTAGGTTTGAAAATGTGCGGAACTACTTACTCATATCAGGATGCCTTGGCTATGTGGATCTGACCTTCCATTGGTGAACTGCGGGTAGCATGCTCGGTCTCGGGTTCTGGACCTTTCTGCTCTGGCTATTGGACTCCTCTCTGCACCAACTGATGCAATAAGAAGATTTCTTCACAAATTACTCTGGCTGACGTACAGGCTGGCAGGCTTCTGCGCTGCCAGCCCTCACCCTCCTTACCATGCTCCTTTGCTTGTTTCTGGGTGAGAAACTACCCTCAGTGGGGTTTTTGTTGGGCCTTGGCCTACAGATTTGTTGACAGGGTTGGTTTTTATTGGGGGTTCCTTCAACACATTTACCACACACTCTGACAATGCATATCATTGTATCCTGGCTGACTTGGTCTCCCACTTCGATCCTATCAGGGCTTGACGACTTAACTAGTGACATGGAATGTCAGGGGATGAATTCTCCTCAGAAATGTCATACAATGTGCTGTACCTTGGTTTAATAGAAAGCACATATAGCTTTTTTGCAGGAGACTCATCTATCGGTCCCGAGGTATACAGACTCTGCAATACATGGTACAGTCAGGTGGTTGGGACTAGTTTCTCTGCCTATGGAAGAGGAGTTGTGCCCTAGATGAGGCCCGGAGTCTTTATTGACGAAATTAGGATTGATATGGATGGCCATTATGTATGGCTGTGTGGCCGGCTGGATGGTTGGTCCCTCGTACTGGGAGGTATATATGCCCCACAAGTAGCTCAAACTCGTTTTTCTGTGTTTTTGTCTGTTTGATTGGGTGCTGGGAGAATATCTGAATTGTGTATTTGATAATCTTCAGATAATTCTATGCCTTCACTCCCGTCCCAGCACATAGACTACTCCAGGCCTGGCTTGAGGGATAGCAGCTTGGACATTTTGGGTGCTTGAAATTCCAGCTTGGAGGGACTAATCCTTTTACTCTCCAGTACACCACAGTCTGAGCTGGCTTGGGGAAGGCAATTGACACTGATCCGGACCTGGCATTTACAGACATCAGTATTGAATGATACAGTGTTTAGTTATTCCTTACTTGAACATATTGATTCTTATTTTGCAGATAACAAGGTTTCTGCCTCCGCCCTCTTACTGGGTTTCCACCCAGGGATTTTGTATTAACTCAGTTGTGGGGATTCAACGAGTATTAGCGGGGGAGCTTACTCGATTGGCGACCTCCTTACGGTCTCTTGAGGAGTTATTGCCAACCAACCCGGCCAAGGTAACCTTGGCCAGACCCTATCACTGACACCCTAGAAAAATTGTTCTTCTTCGATTACGCCACATACCATGCCAAAACTCACAATGAAGGCAACAGAGCAGATTGGCTGTTGGCTTATCTAGCGAAATCAAGAGCTTCAACTTCAATTTTCCTGAGACTGACCAAGCAGTCAGCCATCAATGATGCTTTCTGGGCCTATTATGAAACCCCCTTCTTAACCCCCATCTTCTACCACAGGGGCACAGGTGCTATTTCTTGACCCACTTCCTCATCTATCGGCTACAGGTAGGTGGGAACTCGATCTTCCCTTGACACTGCAGGAGCATAATGGGGTTTTGTGTGACCTACCTCGAGGGAAGACCCCCCCAGAGCAGATGGACATCTAAATTCTATACTCTCTTTGCCCCTCAATTGGCACCCCACCTGCTTCAGCTTTTTAATGGCTCCCTCGAGCAGGAGCATCTTCCTCACTCCTTAAATTATTATATTATTTCCACGATGCTCAAACCCCATAAGGGTCCAACAGACATGTCTTCCTATTGCCCACTACTGATCCATAATGCTGATTTTCAAATCCTTAGAAAATTGCTAATTAGTCGCTTACTTATGAACCACCCACTCCTGATCCACCCTGACCAGTCGAACTTTATTCCGGGTTGCAGAACCTCCCATAATCTGCGACGAATTTGAGATGTCATTTCTAGTGTATCAGATTAGTTCCCAAGAGCTGCATGCATTGCCTTAGATTTGGAGAAAGCATTTCACTCTGAATTCTTGGACTACATGCTGGCGGTCCTAAACAAGATGGGTGTTGGTCTGAACTAGTGCAAATGGGTTCACCTTTTATATCCTGCCAGACTGTCACCGTCAAGACGGGACATTCTGTTTCGCGATCCTTCACCATAGGCAGGGGCACCTGTTAAGGTTGCCAACTCTCACCTTTGCTATTTGCGATGGAACCACTGGCGATCCAGCTGAGGCAACAGGAAATACATTAGGTTTCCCAATCAGAACCGCCCTCCATGCTGCATCTCTTTACACAGATGACATCCTTCTATATGTTAGAGATACCCAGTAAAAACTCGCAGCGATTGCTCGCCTTGTGGCTGATTTTGCTGAGATTTAACTTAGTGTTAACTGGTCTAAATCCTGCATCTTTCCTCTTTGTGCCAGTAATATCCTTCCACTACCCCTCCAATTAGACCTTGCCTTCATGAAGAGCTGATCACATGCCATTACCTTGGTATTAGCATATATCATTTACTGGAAGACTTATGGTAAGGTAGATCCGGCAGAGTAATCCGATCACTGAAAACACAATTTTCCCTTTGGCCGACTCTGCCTCTCTCCGTTATGGGAAGAAAAGCGTTAATTAAAATGGTAGTGCTCCCATGTCTATTATATTTTGTTTGTCAATCATTCCTTACCACTCCTGCACTCGATCTGGACACAATGCTTAGTGAGTTCATCCGGCATAAGAGTCGCAGATGGGTGGTGATATCAACCCTCAAGCTTTCAACCAAGGTAGGAGGTTTGGGACATCCAGATTTTTAACAATCTTATTTAGCATGAAACCCACAAAAGGTGATGGGAGGCTGCTTGCAATAAGTCTAACCACTGGCAATAGCTCTGGGTAGCACTCCAACCCATCGTTCTTTTGCTCACCATGCCACCTCAGTTTGGACCCAGCCATATACAAATCAGTCTTTACCCTGCTCCTCGTGGGAACAGTCCAGCCCGAACTGCCATGCCAGATCCTCCCTGAACCGATACACATGCAACCCAGGACTGGTTTTGCCCTAGTTATGGGCTCATCTTCCGGTTACAGCTTGGTTCCAGTGACACAGTGAGCATGGGGCCCATATCTGGGCATACCTATGCTAATTGGGGCAGTACATGAAACATACAAAAGCTGATGGGAGGTTGCTTGCAATAAGTCTAACCACTGGCAAAAACTCGAGGTAGCACTCTAAACCACAGTTTTTTTGCTCACCATGCCACCTCAGTTTGGACCCAGCCATATGCAAATCAGTCTTGACCCTGCTCCTCATGGGTTGGGATGCTACCCCTAACGACTGCCAGTGACTAGATAAATTGCAAGCATTCCTCCCATCACCTTTTGTGTGTTCAATATTATTTAGCACCACAACTTCAGTGGCAGGTTCAATGGCTGGCAGGTCATTCCCTCTCTGAAATAGGGTTACCTCCCATAGAGAGACCCTTTGGTTGACTACATTCAGTAATATTAGCTTTGACAACTTCTCTTCTTAGAATCCCACAACTACTTTCCACAGCTTTACATTGTCTGCGATGTTCACAAGTGCTCCAGAAATACAGATCCCTCTATGCACCTGCAACCCCCCCCTCATGGGACTGGCAGCCCTCAACAGACAAATTCCTCGGCCCCATCATGAAGCGTGGACTGAACAGGGCATTATAACTATTTCGGACTTAATTTTAGCTGACAAATTCAGAAACCGCCCACAGCACAAGCTCCCATAGAGCAACGGGAGTTTGTGTAAAGCCCTGCACTGCGTGGCAGGCACCTCACAGTGCCTGCCACGCAGTGCAGGGATTTACAGGGGGGCACCATAGGTGCCCCCTTGTCCCCCAACCAGAAGCCGCAGGGAGAAGGGGTACTGCTAGGGGCCCGCAAAGTCGCTTTCTGACAAGCTTTCCATTTCGGAAAGCTCAAAATGGAAAGCCTATTGGAAACCAACATCATAATCCCAACGGCAGAAATGCTGTCCGCACGGAATTATGTTTGGTTTCCGACTGGCCTATGGCTCCTTGAGCCCTTAGGAAGCCAGCTGGGATGAGTGGTCGGTGTGAATTCCGACTGCTGTAATCCTAATACGGCGGTCAGAATTTTAACCAAAGATGTAAGCCAGAAAGCCTCCGACCTGTGGTCGGAGGCTTTCCGACCGACATCCTCATGAGTGCCAGTACGTCAAAAATATCGATTCACACAATATTGACTACTATATTATCGCCAAAATAATTCAATAATCCTTATAAGTAGATTAAAAAAACACTTTTCACATACTTCAAATAAACCCACACCTTGTCATACACATAGTAAAATGATATAAAAATATATTACATCAACAAAATATTTACCGTTCACCCCAAAAAATGATCAGTCTAAAATATGAACAATAAACCACTTCCCAACAAATACATTAACTACAAACATCAAACATTCAAACACCAATCTATATATAATATATATATATATATATATATCTGTGTGTGTGTGTGTGTGTGTATATATTTGTTCGAGGCATATGAGCTGCAGATCACACACTTAGCATAGATCGCCATCTGGTGCTGGGCCCGGATGTTTGCACTTGTTTTTGTCCTGGAAAGTCTTTGGAAGTCACGAGGTACGTGACTCCTCCTTTGGATCATAGTGCGCATGGGCATCGGCTCCATCCTCAGATTGTTTTTTTCTGCCATCGGGCCCGGATGTGTTTCTCGCGCTCCACTTCAGAACTGTTACCGATTCCATTTCGACGCACAATCCTTCACCCTTTCTACGGTATTGTCGATCACGAACCCTAATCGTCATGCATCTCTCCAAGTCGAAGTCTTCGATTCCGGTCATCGACAAAGGCCTTCAGGCCTACCTGGACCTTAGCATCTGGCTCGTGGAAAGGACGCCATTCAAGAAGTGTCCTCGATGTGGGTCGAAGTTTCCCCACACCGATCTGCATGAGGTGTGTAACCTCTGCTTGTCACCAGACCACGAGGCCAGAGACTGTCCAGCTTGTGCCTCTTTCTGCTCCAAGAAGACCATTCGGGATCGGCGAGCTCGGAGGACCATGGTAAGCTTGACGACCGCAATCCCCGATGACATCTTCCAAGAAGGCGTCGATGTACCGGTGCCGGAGCGGATTGAAGAAGGCCTTGTCAGCACTTCCGAAGCCGATGACTCCGACGTCAAAGAAATCACTCCGGCGCAGAGGGTCGTAAGTAAAGACGTCGACCCCGACCCCCTCCATACAAAAAAGGCTTCGGTCACACCTTCGCCTTCGGGCGCAGGTGCACACCGACACACCGCTTCTAACACCCCGCCCTCGGGCCCGGCAAAGAAGCCTACCAAGCCTTCAGGCGACTCGGGCTCGAGTCAGCCTGCGTCTGGTGCCGAAACTCAATCTTCGGCACCGAAAAAGAAAACGCCCTTCTCCTCCATGTCGACCGCTGCTTCCACCTCAAAGCCCTCGACACCGAAAACAACAAGCAACGACTCGCCGGCACCGAAAAAACACTTGGAGCCGACCAAAAAGCCTCTCCCCAAAAATTCGGACTCACATTCTTCGGAGCCGTAAAAATCATCGGGACCGAAAAAACATACATAGACTGCAAAACAACACGGGTCCAAACCCAAGGACACTCTGGAGCCAATGCCGAAAAAGCCCTCTGAACCGAAACACTCGGCGCCGAAAAACCAACCTTCATCAGAAGTGCTTTTTCGACCAGACCCTGCACAAAAAACTCTGGTTAAAGACCCTAAAACTGGTCAATTGAGACTAATCTCCAGGAAAAGACCACTGGACAAGCCTACACCTGCTCCACCACCTAAGAAAAGGGACATTGCTACATCCCCTCTCAGAGTCCCTTCTCCACCTCCTCCTCCACCACCTCCTCCACCCCTCTCCTCCCCCTCCCCACCACCTCATTCTCCTACACCATCAGACGATGATGACACCTCTGATGACACGGGGGGGTGCAAACGATGTGCCACTGTGGGATCCCAGCCCACCTGGTTCCCCTGACTCTTGGGATGACTATAATACACCTGATGTCCCTAATCTCCCGCAAGACAACATCTACCCCTTTAGGCCTTCCCCACCAGAGGACACCATGGGCTTTAATCAGCTCGTACACCGAGCTGCCCAGTGCCACGGGGTCGACCTACACACAGACCCCGTCGAGGAAGATTTCTTGTTGGACACTTTCGACACCACACAAAGGTCAACATCTACTTTACCCATGCTCAAAGGAGTTATTAAGCATGCCCCTGATGTATTCAAAGATCCTGTTAGGGCTCGAGTCATCAACCCTCGTATAGAAAAGAAATACAAAGCTGACCCTACAGATCCAGCTTACATTAAGGGCCCTGTTCCATTAGACTCCATGGTGGTATCCAATGCCAGGAAGAGAGCTAACTCTCAGACATCAGATGACGCAGCCCCACCTGATAAAGAGTCTAAACTCTTGGATGCCTCCGGCAAGAGGACAAAGCGGTACAAAAGGGGGTGGTGATGGACGGAGCATCAGAACCAATCAAACACTCACACCCAGTCAACAGATCCGGGTTTGATCCATCACCGTTCTTTAGCCCACTCTGCCACCCCAGTTCAGACATGGCCATATGCAAATCAGTCTGACCCTGTGCCTCATGGGAACAGTCCAGCCCAAACTGCCAAGCCATGCCTTCCCTGGACCGGAAACAAGCTTCCTAGGACCGGTTTCTGGCATTTCAGCTGTCTTCAGCCAGGCTTGCTTGAATCCAGTGGCAAAGTGAGCAAGGGACTCACGTCTGAGCATACCCTGCCAACTTATGGCGAACAAAGCGGTACAAAAGGGGGTGGTGATGGACGGAGCATCAGAACCAATCAAACACTCACACCCAGTCAACAGATCCGGGTTTGATCCACCACCGTTCTTTAGCCCACTCAAGAGGACAGCCTCACAAACGACTAACATATGGCGCATCGCCAACACTCAGGCCCTGCTAGCCAGATATGATAGGGCACATTATGACGAGTTAGAGTCCCTATTGCAACACCTCCTGGACAAATATAAAAACAAAGCCAACGACCTCATACAGGAGGGTAAACTAATAACCAATACCTCCATACGTTGTGCTTTTGATGTGGCAGATACCGCCTCCAGAGCTGTAAATACCAGTGTCCTTTTGCGTAGGCACTCTTGGCTACGCATTTCAGGCTTTAAGCCTGAGGTACAAAGTTCGATCCTGAACCAACCATTCGACCAAGAGCCCTGATGGAGACTCCTCCCTGGAGAAAATGAAAAAGGACACGGACACAGCCAAGTCAATGGGAGCTTTGCAATCACAAGCTCCCAGGCGTTCTTTTCGTCGCTCCTCCTACAGAGGCAACTCCAAAGGCTACTCATCAGACAACCCTTCCACCTCTTACAAGGCTCCCACCCAGTCAACCTTCACCAGAGGTTACCAGAGAGGAGGTTACAAAGGCAACAATAACTAGGGCAGAAGCAAGACTAACAACACCCGCTCTGCCTCCACCCCTACCCAATGACTTTGCTCCGCTTCCCCCGGACCATTCCACTCCTGTCGGGGGAAGACTACAACAGTTCCTTCCTGTCTGGACCAACATCACCACAGACAGGTGGGTGTGACAGATAGCTCAATCAGGTTACTGTCTCGAACTTACCTCTACCCCCCCAAACATACCACCCAAACAGCGTCCAATGTCACAAGAACATCTATCATTGCTAAAGCAGGAGGTAATATCCCTTCTACAAAAAAATGCAATAGAACTGGTTCCCCTGCACCAACAAAACACGGGAGTCTACTCCCTGTATTTTCTCATACCAAAGAAGGACGGCAAAGAAGGAGACCTATTTTATACCTCAGACCCCTAAACCTATACATACACTCAGACCATTTCCACATGGCCACACTTCAGCAGGTCCTTCCTCTTCTTTTAGAAGGCGACTTCCTTGCTACCATAGATCTCAAGGACGCCTACTTCCATATTCCCATTCACGCAGCTCACAGGAAGTATCTCAGGTTTGTAGTGGACGGGCAGCACTATCAATTCAAAGTGCTCCCGTTCGGAGTCACAACAGCACCAAGGGTATTCACCAATTGCCTAGCAGTAATAGCAGCCCACTTAAGAAGACAGCAAATTCACGTCTTCCCATATCTCGACGACTGGCTCATAAAAGCCAGCTCATACAACCAGTGTGTACACCACACTCATGCGACAATCCAACTACTCCACAACCTGGGGTTCACAGTAAACCACAACAAGTCTCATCTACAACCATCCCACACACAACAATACCTCAAGAGCGCTAGCCTATCCCACTCCAGCCAGGATAGCAAGCATGCAGGCTCTCCTGCCCAAATTTCAATCTCAACACTCCCTTCCAGCTCGAGTGTTCATGCAACTCATAGGGATGATGGCCTCTTGCATATTTATAGTGCCTCACGCAAGACTCCAGATGAGTCCGCTACAAGAGTGCTTAGCACGCCAATGGAACCAGGCTCAAGGTCAACTAAGAGATCTGGTGTTGGTAAACGGTCGCACTCATCACTCTCTGCAGGGGTGGAACACCAAAAACCTTTCCAACGGGCGACCGTTCCTAGTGCCAGTTCCGCAAATTGTCATGACAGCGGACGCATCCCTCTCCGGATGGGGAGCTCACCTATTACATCACACCATGCAGGGCAGATGGACACCTCAACAAAAGTTACTCCACATCATCCGCCATATTCTTAGCCTTAAAAGCATTCCAAAAGCAAAATCAGGCAAAGCTGCCTTAGTCCGCACAGACAACATGACAACCATTTACTACATACAGAAACAAGGCGGGACACACTCTCTGCAGCTCTCTCAGCTAGCACAGAGCACATGGAGATGGGCTATACCACAGAATATATTTCTCCTAGCCCGTCATGTCCCGGGAGTCCAAAACACCATAGCCGATCTGTTAAGTCGTCAAATACAACAGATCCATGAGTGGGCATTTCATCCGCAAGTTCTTCAGCCATTCTTTCAAATGTGGGGGCAACCGCAGATAGACCTCTTCACCTCCCACGAAAACGCCAAATGCCCAAGCTTCGCCGCCAGATATCCACACCCATTGTCCAAAGGCAATGTGATATGGATGAATTGGTCAGGCAGATTTGCATACGCTTATATATATATATATATATATATCAAGGCCATCTGGTGGCCGAAACGCGTAATGGCGTATTGTGTGGGTGCTGATCTTTATTAAAACCTGTGAAGCACGAATTGGTGTCCGTGTGCTTCTTCCTCGCCGTCAGGAAGTGGGAGACAGCTTTTGGAACTCATATTTATATATATATATATATATATGAAGAAAACAGGATTTTCCACAGGTCCAAAATGTGTAAAGGAGCACAGGTACAGACCACAGCACGCTGAACGTAGTATATAGTGCAATTTTATTCCTTAATCGGCATGACGCGTTTCGGCCATGTTGCCACGACCTTGATCACATGACAACCCTTGAACCAATGGAGACAGATATAGTGCAAAACATCATTCCTCCTCCAGTGTAAACCAATGGAATTGAGACAGACAAACAGCAAACGTCACATGAGACCAAAGAAACGAAATGAAAGAGATACTTCATCTCATCGCACAATAATGCTTCAAAAACAATAATTAAATTATTCACAATAATATCATACCCTAAAGTGCGCATTAGGGTTTGGCCAGACCTCTGGGGCCGGTCAAACATTCATGCGCACTTTGCATGTTCTCCATTCAGACTGCATTACAGCCTGCTTGGAGAACATGTTCAGCCTCCCCTTCTCTGGGTGAGCGCCGATCCACAGCGCCTAGACCAATCACAAGCTGCATTGCAGTGTTGCAGCGTTGTGATTGACTATCGGAAGGCTGGGAGCTGGGTGCATCATGCTTCCTGCCTGGAAGCGAGAAAGAGGACCAAAAGGAGGCGGCGCTGATGGCGGGTGACAGCGGCAGACAGGTAAGTGTGATTTTTAATTTTTGTATTTCATTACCTCTCCCCCCCGCCTCCAAGACCTGACCCCCCCACCGCCTTCAAATACTAGCCGCCACTGATGTACAATGCAACCATGGCTATACGCTTCAGGTAACAGTAGTGGTGATTATTACTCAGTGACATTTGACTACTGGACCCTCAAACTTGGAACATTCTGTTCACAGCAAAGTGCCCACAATCTCTTAGGCACATGGATTTTGTTCGGTTCATTGCTAGACACCCAAATCCACGGGCACATGTTTTCGCTTTTAATCACTGCCAGAGGCACAGAATCTTTTATGCCATATGCTACCCAGCGCTCTAAGCATCACTCTCACAACCACTAGATGGCCCACGAGATGCCAGAGTTGTAACTTCTCTTCATGTCACTGGCACGTACGCCAGGGGTACCGGTGTGCTCCTGCACCCAAGCTCTGCAGCACAATGTATCTTGACTTCACTGCTAAATATATATATATAGAGAGAAGAAAAGCCAACAGGAGAAGGACCAAACAAAAGGCAACAGAAGAAACAACCGAGGAAATTTTCGAAAAAATAGAATTTACCACTCTTGACGAATCCAGTGAGTCAACTGTAATTAATTTAACGGATCTGACTCTCAATAAGGCTGAAACACAACTACTGGCCTTAGGTCTTTCTTTCTGTCCAGAAAGTTCGTTTAACTATGCTAAATCTCGAGTAGATGTCTATAAAAGTGTCAGAAAACTTAAATTAAAGAAATTCCATATGCTATCAAATAAATCTTTGAAAAGGATAGCTTTGACTACACAAACACCAACAGAAATTGCGTCAAATGAAACTGAGAGGATACAAGACTCACAGGAATTAGTTGATACTCTTTATCAATTACAGCAAGAGAGTGATCTAACCAGTGAAGCAACTATGTCAAGTGCATCTCAAACGAACACAGAACGATTCGTGAAATGCCAAACCCCTTTCAAACCACCGTCTACTTTCTATCCTTTATCAATTAAAGATACAATTGATAGCTTCCAGGAGCAAGTGATTGCTGATCTAAAAAATCTTAACAAATCAATTTACAGAGTAACCAAGGCCAGAAAAAATACCAAGGAACTGCAATACCACCAATTAATGACAAAAATCAAAAATACTAAAGAAATAGTAGTCCGCAATGCAGACAAAGGCGGAAATGTAGTCTTACTATAAAGAGAAAACTATCTGAAAGAAGCCATGAGCCACTTGGATGATAAATTATGCTATGGGACAAGTAACAGAGTAATGTGGAACTCAGTAAATTCAACATACCGAGTAAAACTAATGGCCTGGAGAGAGATGGGCCTATTAACTACAGAAGAATATAAATATTTGTGGACCCAAAAGCCTGTAATCCCCATTATGTACTTTATACCTAAGATCCACAAGGATAAAATCAATCCGCCGGGGAGACCGATCATATCGGCACGTAACAGCATATTTGAAAAAAACGTCCAGATACGTAGATTTCTTTTTACAAGACTTTGTTCAGAATTTGGCTTCATATATCAAGGACCCGGGTGACTTTCTAATTAAAATAAGAAATCTTGAATGGCATGAGAACTTTCTTTTGATTGCTTTGGATGTAACCTCGCTATACACATCAATCAAACACAGTGACGGACTTCGAGCACTGAAATATTACCTAGCAAGAAGAGGAACCACCTATGCGGAGCACAATAAAATGTTGATGAACATGGTTGAGCTGTGTTTAACAAATAATATATTTATGTTTCAGGGCGTATTGTACCAACAATTACGTGGGGTGGAAATGGGTGCAAGCTTCTCCCCCAGCTATGCATGTTTACACATGGGCTGGTGGGAGGAGCTTGTACTCATGACTAAATACAATGAGATTTTTGAAAACAACATTTAATGTTGGTCTAGGTTCATTGATTACCTTTTTTTGGTTTGGAAAGGAACAGAACAAGGAGCTAGGGACTTTATCGACCAGCTCAACATTAATGACTTAAACCTCAAATTTACATCCAACATCAGCAAAACGAAAGTAATATTTCTTGATGTAGAGGTGTATATAGAACAAGGGAGAGTGGAAACAAAATTACATAGAAAACCAACGGCAGGGAACTCAAACCTGCATGCCAGCAGCTCCCACCCCAAGCACCTCATTCAAAGCATTCCTTATGGGGAACTTCTACGAATCAAACGTATTTGCAGTGATAGCGAAACCCTAAAAATAGCCCATCAGGAATGCATTGGCCGTTTTAAGGAACGAGGTTACAGCAACAAATGCTTACAAAAAGCCTTAGACAAATGCAATCAGGTTGATAGAGGGACACTGATTAGTCAAACCCCAAAACGCGATGTCCCAGATGATGAGTCAATCAATAATTTCAGATTTATTTTTGAATACAACCACTTGGAGGGAGCAGTAAGGAAGATTATCAATAAATTTGGTACCTTATAAGACAGGACCCCATAATCGGTAAAATGATCCCCAAACGCCCAGCTATCACATACAGAAGAGGAGTATCCATGAAGGATATGTTGGTAGATAATGACCCTTGCGGGGTGGAAACCAAAGGATCTTGGCTGTCACAAAGACGGGGATTCTTCAAATGCAAGGTGTGTAAGGTCTGCCAATATGGGGTCTCTACAACTAACTACACTACACCTTTTGGGGGCCCCAACAATGAAATTACCAAATCATTGAGCTGCAAGACGGATCATGTGATATATGTGTTGGAGTGCCCTTGCAAATTAAGGTATATTGGGAGTACCATCCTACCAGGGCACAAAAGAATACTCCAACACATACGTGCCATCAAAAACCATGATCAGGCGTACCCAGTGGCACGGCATTTCCAGGCGAAACATGAGGGTAACCCAAAAGATTTAAGTTACTTTCTCATTGACTCTGTCCCTAAAAACAAACGAGGGGGGGATAGAGAAAAAACGCTCAGAATATTGGAAATGTACTATATTCTAAATCTAGATAGTAAGCACCCAAATGGACTAAATAGCTCGGAGGAGCTTCACGCCAGTCTGTAAGGGTCACGTTAATGTGATGGTACCAATTTACAAGATATACATATATTCATATTTTTTCCTTGCTGTAATCCTGTTCCAATCTCCGATATGAAATCAGATCAATATCAAATAATTGCTTGCACTAATTTTAAGCTCCAGCAGTACTTTACTATTTATTTATATATCGGCTGATATTATAGTAACTATTGGGCTACTATGACATCTAGACTAGCTTCCTTTTACATACATATATATATAGATATATTTATATTTTTTTATATATATATATTCTCTCTTTTTTTACCAGCACTTATCACTTTTTTTCTAGTAGTTTTAAATTGAAGCACATTTTGCACATCTCTACATCTAGATTTATATAGATATCAATTAATATAAAAATAAATAAAAACTAAACAAACTATAAATATGTTTTGGGCTAGGCTTGCCCGGGAACATCTTCCAGGAGGCAACCCGATTTTTCTTTTCTTTGCTTTTCCTTTCAGGATGCGGAACCCCAGTGAACCCTTTGATCCCAGTATGCCAATTCCAACTAATTAACGGAGGGAGCTTTGGTTCCAACCATAAAGTAATTAGGTAACGAACCAATCGTTTTAGGGGCAAACATTAAAACAGAGTAGGACTATCTCAATATACTCATAGAATGAATCCATAATAATAAATGATTGCACTATACCCAAATAAAGGATTTATCCTATTATTCCCTGTGTGTGGCAGATGGGTGGGCGACCTTGGATTTTATTAATACATACTAAACAGTGATTTTATTACAATTTGGTATTAAAGACTGTTTTTATGGTTATATTTATTGAAATCTGGTATTATTACCAAGCTTTTACATGGATTTTTTATATATATGTGATTTTATATATATATATGATTTTTCCTGTATTTATATATTTATATATGGTTTTATCTGGTGTATTTAGATACCATGTATGTATTTATAAATGTATGGATTGATCTATTTATATATTTATATATTTATTTGGAGTCATGTAATACTATCTGTTTATTTGAACTTTGCCCAGTATGGATTAACATACTCATTTATGAGGCAATAATTCATGTAAAAAAATGTGGAGGTTAAAGCTTACGGTGAAACTACAACCAGGGATTATTACAGATGTAATGTTTCATGATAATTGGGGCGCTATTAAGTTATCCACTATCTACATGAATGATTGTATTGCCTTAGTGGGGGTTCTGTTTCGATATTTTGTATCTGATTAAATGAGACCTAAAGATGTCTACATTGATAGATTAAGTAAACAGTGAAAGGACAATTCGAAAGATAAAGAAAAAAAAACATGTTGAAACAAAAGCTTTATGTATAAAAAAAGAGTTGTTGAACAAACAGTGCCCAACCCCTTTAAAAGTGTAACATTATTGGTGGTTCAGCGTCATGTGATCAAGTCCCCATGCAGGGATGAAACGCGTAATGGCTGCTGTGTTGTCGATGTAACCGACAGGACAATAAAACTTATCGGTATTTGAAGAATCGTGGTCCGTGCTCTTTTTGCCGTGGCTGGTGGAAGAAGCGCGGAATGGAAGAGTGCTTGGTGATATATATATGTATATATATATATATTCACTTAAAAAACCATAGGTTTCACACATGTTATAGTTAGCTGGACATTTCCCTCGTAAAAAACCAATGAAATTCCCCCGTTATAGTTAGTGCAGGCAACTATTACTCACGCGACCGCAATCCTCTGCTGATGACGTCAGATATTACATCACTGATTACATATGTGTCTTTCTGACAAATAAATATTTGTAATATATGTATAGCTAAAGATTAATGGAAGAAGACATGGGTAAATAGGTGTCTAAATAGAGTGATGTAATATCTGACGTCCTCAGCAGAGGATTGCGGTCGCGTGAGTTATAGTTGCCTGCACTAACTATAACGGGGGAATTTCATTGATTTTTTACGAGGGAAATGTCCAGCTAACTATAACATGTGTGAAACCTATGGTTTTTTAAGTGAATTTGCTAGGTTTTTTAAATGCTAATTCCTAACTATAACGTGTGTGAAACCTATGGTTTTTTAAGTGAATTTGTACAGTTTTTTAAATGCTACGTTATGTATTTATTAATATTTTTTTTTTCAGGTTTTTCACCGTGTGCGCACGGTGCGTGCTTATAGATATATATGTACTTTTAACTGAAATTTTCTCAGGAACTACTGAACAGATTGAGTCCAGATATTCAAAAGGCACATCCCTGACCTGAGGACTACATCTCTGCCAAATTTCAAGTAATTCTGTTCAGCCGTTCGGGCTGTACCTTGGACTAAAGGTCCCTATGGAAAAATGCATGGGGAAAACGCGTTTTGGGACCCCCCTTTTTTCTCGGCCCCCGCTTGACGAATCACCCCGAGACTTTCAGGGTAGGAGCGGAGCGGAGCGCCCCACCTATTTTGAAAAATTCGCGAGGATTCGTCAACCGGCACCAAAGTTATTCAAAATAGAATTTTCAGATTTCCTATGGAAACACGGTCCTAACTATAACTATCTACTGGCGACCGCCAGTAGATAATATATATATATATATATATGCACACACACATGTATATTTATATCAATGCCAGATATATATGTGTATATATATTTATGCTATATCCTGATATATATGCAAGCTACATATGTAGATAGATATATACATATAGAAATACGTATGCCAGATATATATATATATATATACTGTCAGATATATATTTATAGATCATATTTTCAAAATAAGTACCACCCTCTGTGCATTTACCTTGAGATAGTTTGTTCCTCGATATTGTTCTAATGATATTCTGTACCATCGATATTCCTTACTACAGTCCCTGGGTACACATGCCATGACAGAAGCCTCTTTTGTTCTAGGGCATGGGCCCCTCTGTCATCCCTTGTCTGTCATCCCATAAGCCTCTGATAATGGGCAGTCCATCTCTGGTTCACTGCCTCCTGAGGTCCTTGGCACGGATCCAGTCTTTGGTTCACTGCTAGACACTCAACAAACCCCAAGGATAAATTTGAGTTTTTTCTCCTCTACAAGTCCCGTTAATGTGTCTTGCCTTTAATTTGCCATTAATTGCCAAATAGGTTCTGTACTCTGAAGTCCTGTTTACTCTTCAATGGCCCTGTGCACCTACCAACAATATTCCCAGAATATTTTGTAAATGCAAACCCTTATCACGACAATGCTTTAAAGAACATGATTCAGTATCAAAGCAGCCTTCCACAGGGCAAAATAAGACATTAGGATGCCGCCTAGTGGTTGCACTAAATAACTACCCCAAACATTGACTTTCTACAGAAAATTATTTCATTGTCCATGTTCAATGTGCATCTCTTTTTGGTGGTCGATTGTTTGGACCAGTAGCATGCAACCATTATGAATAAAAGTTGAGAAAGGAGGTGATGAATACCAGGAGCAAGACTGCTGGCAATCTTTGTTAACGGCGCAATTTTGCAGAATTAAAGATAAATGCATCTAACTCTAAGTCTCTGCTCATAGCGCGCATCTGAGCGTCATTGCTCTGATTGTGGCAAGTGATGTCCAAGTTGTATGTTGCACTTGGAAACAAGCTTACTTACACAACTTACACATAGCACTTTGAAATAAGAAATTATGTCTGTAATTATTTGCCAGCTTATGTTTTCTTTATAAGAATATATTGTAAAGAGACACGTTAATGACATGGGCTCACTAGCCACATACTCCCTTCTACCACAGATCACCTCCCATAAAACTGTGTCATTTGTTTACTTTTTTTTAACAACAGATCATCAGGTCGGACATTGTGATGGATATTGGTGCCAGCATAAACCCAGGTGTGGATGTGGGGCAGGTATGTTGTGCGTGCTGATTTGACAATTATTATTCTGAATAAATCTCCTGTTTGTACTGCTTTTCATATGGGGTGTCTAACTTAGGTCCAGGAGAGTTGTGTTCATGCCAGATTTTTAGAGTACAATAGACTACATAAATGAGTTTCCTAAAGATTCACTGTAAATGTTTCTCATGAAAATCCAGTATGGCTATGACACTCTTTATCTATATTAGAATGCACAATCATACATAAGAAGTGTCATCTTAAGGATTTTGTGGGGCTGGGCTAGAAATATTTTGTGGGGTCCTGTTCGAACAACTTTCATTTTGATTACATATTTTCTGCTAATGCAAGCCCCATCAGGCCAAACAATTTTGTATTATATATTAAAGGTTGAGATAGAGAAATAAACAGAAGTAAGATATATAACATGTTATCTTTCTCAGGGGCCCACTGGGCGGTGAGAGCCTTGGAGGATTGCCCACTTTGCCAATGTCCTAAAATGTCTCTGCATAAGACAGTGAGTACATTATATTGTGGCAAACCCTAGTTACATTTAGGGCAAGGAAATCCCCAGTCTGTATCTGGGTGCTTCTGTAGGGCAGATTACGTCTATTCAAGGTATCTTCAGGCATGATTTGGATTATACATACTTCCCACCATCACTGTGAGAACCTCCATCTGCCCGTGATTACCCTGAGTGAAGACAGGCTGGAGAATACAGGACTTGATGACTTTGTAGGTATCAACCCAGGGTTGACAGAATGTTAACACTTACTGCTGCTTTTCCTCTCCCTGAAGATTGAGGGTGCCTTCATGCAAGGAGTGGGACTGTACACCTTAGAAGAGCTGAAATACTCCCCAGAGGGATCCCTGTATACTCGAGGGCCGGATCAGTACAAGATTCCTGCTGTCGCTGATATTCCAGAGAAGTTCTTTGTTTATCTGCTTGCTTCATCTGTAAACCCGTACACCATCTACTCATCAAAGGTAAGCAAAGCTGGGCCTCATGCACAAATCATTGTGCATAGGGCAAGTGATTGTACACACTTTCAGTGGGCTTGAAGCGATTTTCATTTTCTTTTGAGTTATGTTTCTACCATTACATGTGATAATATAAGTGATACAGAACCCCATGCCGTACATTATAAGGATAATGCAATTCACTGAGGAGTTCCATAACCATATTCAGGAATGTGGCCGAAGGGTGAGTTCCTTTTTGATGTTATGGAACTCAGAGGTGACTTGCAATATCCTTATCATGTTTGCCAGTGGGTACTTTATCCCACATCATACATGGTCACACCATCACCTTTCCCACACACCACTTAAAACCTTGGTGCGTAGCTCTTTCATATAAAAGAGCGAGCATTTTTGCAAACTTTAAGAATAAAAATAAAACCTCTAATGCAAAATTTAACACTTCAAAAACTTGTTAGTTATCTGTTGCAAACAGTTTTAGAAACAGTTCAATAGAAGAAAGTTTTCTATCAAAATAAAAAAGCTGCACTAGCTCAGAATGTGTAAAAACATGCAGAAAGATTCTAGCTTTTCTCTAACTATCTAAGGAGTGCAAAAAATAAACATGTTTTCTCTGCTTGTCATTGTAAGCTAAAATATAGAGCGGAAGAAAGAAAAGCTATGTTCCGTTTTCTTTCTTTCTTTAAACAGCTGCTTCACTTATGCCCTTGAACTGACCTGCCTTCCCCCTCGGCTCTGGCAGCAGGCATTGTGACATTATAACTTGACTGTAATAACTTATAATAGTTGAGTTCTGATGTCTTTTCTTTATAATCCGCGCCTGGGTGTGTCACAAGTCGCCAATTATAAAGAAATTAGATACTGGCATTTATATAGGAGTGCAAAAAGAACTATTGATGGACAGAATGCAGAACAATGTCATACATTCACCACAGTACAGAGATCTGGGCCTAAATCCATTGTTTTTTTGCTCACCATGCTGTTCCAGTTTGGACCCAGCCATATGCAAATCAGTCTTGACCCTGTGCCCAATGGGAACAGTCCAGCCCGAACTGCCAGGCCAGGTCCTCCCTGGACTGGAAACAAGCATCCTAGGACCGGTTTCGGGGTTTCACCCCTCTTCAGCCAGGATAGCTTGATTCCAGTGGCATGGAGAGCACGGGACTCACGTCTGAGCATACCCGTACCACTCGGGGTGACAAATGTAAAAAGAACTGTTGATGGACAGAATGCAGAACAATGTCATACATTCACCCCAGTACAGAGATCTGGGCCTAAATCCATCGTTTTTTTGCTCACCATGCCATTCCAGTTTGGACCTAGCCATATGCAAATCAGTCTTGACCCTGTGGCCAATGGGAACAGTCCAGCCTGAACTGCCAGGCCATGTCCTCCCTGGACTGGAAACAAGCATCTTAGGACCGGTTTCGCGGTTTCACCCCTCTTCAGCCAGCATAGCTTGATTTCAGTGGAATGGAGAGCACGGGACTCACGTCTGAGCATACCCGTCCCACTCGGGGTGACAAATGCAAAAAGAACTATTGATGGACAGAATGCAGAACAATGTCATACATTCACCCCAGTACAGAGATATGGGCCTAAATCCATCGTTTTTTTGCTCACCATGCCATTCCAGTTTGGACCCAGCCATATGCAAATCAGTCTTGACCCTGCTGCCTAATGGGAACAGTCCAGCCCGAACTGCCAGGCCAGTCAGACGTGAGTCCTGGGCTCACTGTGCCACTGGAATCAAGCTATCCTGACTGAAGAGGGGTGAAACCCCGAAACCAGTCCTAGGATGCTTGTTTCCGGTCCAGGGAGGACCTGGCTTGGCAGTTCGGGCTGGACTGTTCCCATGAGGCACAGGGTCAAGACTGATTTGCATATAGCCAGGTCTAAACTGGGGTGGCATGGTGAGCAAGAGAATGATGGATTTAACCCAGATCTCTTGACTGGGGGTGAATGTTTTGATTTGTTCTGCATTCCGTCCATCAATTCTGTGTCTTTTGATTTATATAGGAGTTACAGAATACCATGTATTATATATAGATGAAAGTAACCCCAGTGTACATTATAAAGATATTGGAGGTCACTGAGGAGGTCCGTGACCATATAACTTTATTGGGTAGAATTTAAATTTTGTACAAAATACAACTGCATAATCTGACCGATAAAAATAGATAATCAACATTATTAAAATCAGCTCACCAAGCTAAAATAAACATAGTAGAAGAGGACATTAAAATACATGTAGATTCACCTGGCATACTACGGCTACTAAAGTGCACTCATAGAAGTTACATAGAATATTGTCTGCTATTTTTAAGGCAAACTGAAATGGAGCATTAAAGTTCAGGAAGATTGGTCTGTCATTCTACGTTTACCAATGTGTGACCATATAGAAAATTGAGGTAGAAATGTAGTTTTTTCTTTATAGTACATGGTCATAATAGTCACCTCCACCCAATCGTCTTTTAATCCTGGCCCTCTTCGTTATTCCTATGAAAGCTATGCTGTGAAAACATGTCTATATGCAGAAGAAAACTGATCTTGAAAACATATTTTCTGCAGTTTAACACTTATAAAGGACTGTAGTTCACAATGTGTGGTAACATTCAGAACAATTTCAGTTCTCTTGTAATGAACTCCCACCCGTATCACTGCCAGCCCATGTGGTGGTGTCATTACCAGGACCTGTATTGAGTTCCCAATGTGCGTCTGCTTCTTCTGAGCTCACACAGGGAATTATGGGGTGACTATCTTTCCTCATGCAAGCCTTCTTCTACTAACACTGCATGCAAAGGAACTTACACATTCTACAACATTCTTGTTATAAGTGCATTTTTGCTTCTCAATATAATTATGTGAACCCTGGAGTTAGACTCATTATATAAAGCATTATTTTGTATGTTTTGAAATATTCTTCATCCCAATCCAAGGTGGTCGAACTATTCTGGATTACATCATGTCCTGTTTGGCACTTTAAAAATAAAGTCCATTTGAGTTTCACATTTGCGCTTCTCCACTTCCTTCCTTGTTACCCTTTTTTGCTCTTCACCTTGCTGTTTGACCTGGACAGCAGGATGCTTTTTCTGGTTTCCAGTGTTCCCTTCCCACTGAATATAATCATCTGGAGCAATTCTAGACTTCCAGTTTCATTCGGGTGTCTGGCATTGTTTCACATATCTCAGGCTATTCCTGCACATGAAGAAGACCCTACAACCGGTGCCAAGAGGACCTGCTCTTGACAGGTTGCGATGCCAATGCAATATGAAGATAGATCAGGTCCAAGAACTATTATCAGCAGTCAACAACTTGACTGTCCAAGTCCAAAGTCTGATTACAGAAACCACCTTGCTTCATCATTCTCCTGCTTTATTACAGCAAGATTTGTTAGATCCTCTTCTGGCTGGCATTGTGGAACTAAAGTTTGATGGGAGCCCCGGTAAACAAAATGCCTTTCGGTACACATGCCAGGCACATTTCACCTTAAAGTCTCACATTTATGCCACTGATAGATCCAAGATGGGCTTTATAGCCAGTAACATCACTGGAAATGCTGTGGTGAGGGCCATTCCTTTAGTTTCAGGTGCCAGTCCACTTTTGGATAATTTCCTTGCCTTCCTTACAGAATTCAAGAAGATGTTTGTCCATAAAGGTCTTAAATTGGAGGAGATTTTGAAACTCATCCAAGGTTCCTCAGACCTGGATACCTTTATCTTCAAATTCAAGTACTTAGCTAGGGAGATCGACTGGCCTGACAGCTCATTTCACCATGTTTCAAAATGGGTTGACGGATGAGTGAAAGGATGAACTTGCAAGAGTTGTTAGGCCAGCATCCTTACAAGACTTTACTCAGCTGTCCATCCAGATCGACAATCGTCTTGAAGAATTACAACTTGAATGTCGTAAACAATTACAGTCTAAACCCCCTTCAAGACCTGCATTCAAAACATATCCAAGGCCTCTGATTCTTAAGATGAATCCATGCAAGTGGGTATTACAAGAGGTCCTCTGATTGATGAAAAAAGATTAAGAAGGCATAAACAAGGGCTTTATAAAGGTTATCTTTTTTATTCTTGCCCTATACACCCTATTTGTCTTCCGAAGTAGAAGGGAACTAGAAAGAAGCTTGCTCCAGTACAGGGAATAGAGGTGGCTAGCAATCAAACACCTCTACCTTTCCTCTGAAATCTTCTATTTTCGTCCTGCTGCTAGGGGAACTACTTATTTTGCCTCAACAGCTTTTAATGCCCATTCTTGTAGACTGTGAAGTATCCAATGTCTATATGAATGTCCAATAGGCTTCAGACCATCAGATTTCATTCTTAAAAAAAAGAAGTTCCAGTTGCAGTAGAAGCTGTTGAACCTAGTCAGCTCTAACCTTGCCACTCCAGATTGCTGCCCATTAGGAGAAACTCGCCTTTGACTTAATTTCTTCTCCTTGCTATCCTGTTATTTTAGGTATCTAGTGGCCTGCTAGACATAATCTTTATACAAATTGGTCTGCAAAATCCTTTTTCTTGGAAACAGAGTTTTGTGTATTCCATTGTACAGCTCAGCTGATCACCTTTCTTCTACTCGAAGTTCTGAACTTCTTCATAACAGTTCCTCCCAGATTGTTGCCCAACTGTCTGAAATCCCTGACATCTGCCATGAATACCGTGATGTGTTGCAAGGGTCCACCACCAAGGTGTTACCTCCTCATCACTGCTTTAACTGTGCCATTGAACTCCTTCTTGAGGCTATAATTTCTTATGGGCATGTCTTATCCTTGTCTCCTAAGGAAAGACAATCTCAAAGGGAGTATCTTGACGCTAACTTAGAGAATATTCTGATAACTCCATTTAAATCCCTCACTGGAGCCACTTTTTTTGTATCAAAAGAAGGGTACTTCTGAACTTTAGCATTGCATTGACAACAGGTCTAGAGGTTCGAATTTAGACTGTCATGAACCATTATCCCTTGCCCCTCATTTCTGATACTGTGGAGGCTGGCCAAATGATTAAAGTGTTCATAAAGTTGGATTTGAGAGGAGCCTATCACCTGATCTGGTAAGATCAGGGGATGAGTGGAAACAGCCTTCAGAACACTATTTGGGCAGTGGTGGCTGGTAATTTTAGCAAAGAACAACAACGGGTCTTGGCTCGAATCAGTAAGGCTGAGCCTCTAATAAACAGAACAACAAAAATTGCCAGTACTGATATTCCATCAAACAACACTTCAGTGGTGCATAGAAATGAAGTCTATGACAACCTTATTTCCCAGTTTAATTTTTTCTAATTTATTTCAAAATTCTTTTATCTTTTTATCTCAGGGAAGCTTCTTTTAAATTCACATCAAAACTTTATAGAAAAATAACAATAAAACACACTCTTTGTACACAAATATTCAGACCATTTTTAATACAAACTCACCACACTCTCTTCTTATCATCTCATTCATACAACTCACAGTCCCCATTCGTATACACTTATAACCCACACACAACTCCAGCCATACACCACAACCTCTTCCTGGTTAACTAAACCTATTTGATATTTCGAACTACCAGGGGTATCAACCAAACAATACAAAAAGATTAGACAATAGTCCTTCAAGTGCACTCCTACACATCCTACACAAAATACACAGCCCTTTAAACTTACATCAAATTTGCAGTGCACAAAAGCAAAACAATTAAACACAAGTTTGTTTGGCAAAATAACGCAAGGTCGACTCGTTTCGAACCCACTTCTTTTCAGGACCAAAATAGCTCTTACATAATGTGAAAGAATCCACTGCTCCTGTCCAAAAACTAGTGATTGGAGAGTGTAAGCTTTTGGTTGTCCTATGTTGTTTTTAATGACTTGTCAGGCAGACATTGCAAAAAAGCTTCAACACGTGTGCTATGTGAGCGCAACGCTGAAGTTTGACTGAAGAAAGAAATTTCACACCAACAGAGGCAGCACGCCAGGAAGATTTACTCCGGAGCTGGCCTTAATATATAAAAAACGGACGCATTTGAAGCAACGTCCTTGGATTATTACACGTGTTAAAGCTTTTTTGCAACGTCTGTCTGACAAGTCGTTAAAAACAACATAGGACAACTAAAAGCTTACACTCTCCAATCACTAGTTTTTGGAAATGAGCATCCTCAGCGTGGCAGAGTTCAGCTCAGGGAGCCAGGTGCCTGCGCATTTAGCACATGTCTAGCTCCTGGCTGCCTCACTTGAACAAGAAGAGTGTCTGTCAGGCTGACCTATGTTCAGCCTGACAGACACTTTTCTTGTTGAGATAAAAAGGTGGTGGTGTGGCCACTCCACCCGTACAGACAGGCTGCAACTGCATGTGGCGACTTTGACATTTGGGTGATGCCATTCGGTCTCTGTAACAACCCTGCAATTTTCCTGCATTTTATGAACACTATCTTCTCAGATGTAACCCTCCAGACAATGGTTGTCTACTAAGATGACCTCTTTATTTTTTCTAAAGACCTAGCAGATTACCCATCTCATGTCAAAAAAGTCCTGCATCATCTGAGAGAAAACAAATTGCTGGCCAAACCCAACAAGCATTTGCAATGCAGTCGGTCTTGCATTTGTGAGCGTTAGAGATATTGGTGTTCCGAAACGTGCACACTATGTTTTACTGTGGCTTGATTATTGGATGAAAGCGTTTCAGAAAAGAATTCAGGGGAAGGTGGTATGCGTGCTGTGTACAAGCTTTGGTAACGTATCAGCTATAGTCAGTTATTTTTTAACCCCTTCCCACCATTTTTTTCCATTTCACATGACCTATCAATGCAGAGAGAATACAGGCTACTCACACTTCCATTTGAAATGCACACGCTGATCAAATCGTGAAGCTGACTACTGTTTGATTTATCCACTGAAGAGACCTGTAAAAGAAAGCGAATGTAGGCAAACTAGCAATGTGCTGCCCTGCCCATTGGAACATGCTTTTGAGTCAAATTGGATTCGCTATAACAAGAACAAGTTCTGGAAGACCAGACTTTGTTTGTAGAACGACAACATCAGCTGTTGCATGGCTAAACCTTGTACATTATAAGTGTTTAGCCATGCAACAGTTGATGTTGTTACATCAAGGATATTGTGCTACATAACTAAATACTTATAAGGTCCCAAAAGCGAGACCTATTGGCTATGCCAATGCTTGTTTTTTACGCATGGCAGCGCAGCAGGAAGGCTTGCTGCCCTTTACTGTGCGTCGAAAGATTGTAAGTGAGGTTCGAAATATGTATTACACAAGAATAATCTCAGGTAAATCCTGATTATTGGGTTCTACATATTTAGAAAAATTAATAAAATTTCTTGCGGTGATTTTCTCTTGCAAGAGACTGGTTTGAGCAGAAAATATCTGATGGGAACTTTGACACAGGATGTGTGCCATTGCGCCCTGTGCTGAGCTGGCAACATGGAAACTGTGCGGACAAAACATGGATCAGGCAGCCTGTGTGCCTTTTGTACCCAAGGGCAATCTTTGGTATAATTTTACACATAGACAACTGCCTCACAGAACGCCACGTAATACCCTCAGTTCTCACGAGAGTTTACCCGGCACATTACACATAGAAATAAACACAATTTCACCAGATTCACTGAGGTGTTAAGCAGAGACGTTTCAAGCATTAGCAAAGTGGGCAAATGTCCAGGACCCCCAACTTCCAAGGGGTTCCTTGGCAAAGTGAACTTTATCTCTGTTTGACCTCTGTCTACTCTATTTCTCTAGTTCAAACTCTCCCTCTCTGACTTTGGGGTCCCACGCAAGACATTTCAGAAGAGTTTTTGTCTGACCCCATTATATAATTTTGCATTGTTTGGCATTGTGTGTGCTTAAATTAGTAGGAAATGGGCAATACATTTCAAATTAGCTTGCACAGAGTCCCTCAAAATATGTCTTGTCCATGGCCCCCAAAATCCTAAAGATGGCACTTGCATTAACTGTTGTACAATGAAGTGCAGAGTTTAGTAAGGGCGCAGGGACATCACCCACTGTGCTGCATGGCTACATCAGAAACGCCTTCTCAATAACTATCACGGATGCAATTTTTTAAGCTTCTGGGAGTCAACTTGCTTAGGGGTCACCTGGCTTGCCCGGTCCATCACTATTTCTAAAGTAAAGCTTTCCTTTTGGAGGGTCTGTTCCTATTTAGGCTCATGGTTCCACGTGAAAACAGACTGCACCTACAGAGGCTGCAGGACATGGACCACCGAGCTCTCGACCTTGAATAAATGTCTTACCAGAATTTCAGCAGCACCACTGTCAACCTCACCATTTCCAGCTCTTACACCAAACATTCTAGATGTGGTTAGAATAGTAAATGAATCAAGTGTTGAAATGTGTAGTAAATGGTGGTGATCTGTTGCACTATTGTGTAAGGTAAGCATTTCATCCGCCGAGGGCATAAGTGCTATATGCTGTACGTGGGTACAGACAGATTTCCACATATTCATGTAGAACATTATGCAATAACTTTGGATAGTGTGAATAAGCGGGTGTTGTTCCAGTGGCAACAAGGGCACTTGTTTGACGCTTTTATGAGAAGCAAACACAAATCCCACGTGTGCCTAAAGCCTGGTACTTTGAAATAATCAGGTGAGCCGGTCGGAGAGAGGCTGTGCCTTACATAAATAAGCATTGATGATACATATGTCACAGATTGTGTCAGCGTATGCTTGTGTGAAATTATGATTCCGTTGACAAACTTGAGTGAAGGGGACAAACTTCACCTATGGATGAAATTTCCTGCAAAAATTTCCAGCTAAAATATGTTGGGTTTTTTTTTGCTCTTTGCTTTTGACAGAAGATTTTATTATAAAAATAGTACGTTTTAGTATTTTTTTCTTATTTCAGAATTCCGTGGCAATTTTTTAAAAGGTCCTTATTTGCTTTTTGCTTTTGACAGACGTTTTTATTCCAAAAATAGTACGTTTTAGGGTTTATTTATTCTTATGTGGCAATTTTTACCCACTATCTTTTTTAATCTTTGTCATCTGTGTAAAATTAAAGAGTAGACAAATTACAAAAAAAAATGTCCTAGTGCCAAAGAGCAGAATATTTGTTTCTGTGTCTGTCTGAATTATTGAGTTGCTTGAGTTCTGTTGAAGATGATATATAGATTTAGAATTTGAAGTGCACTTTAATGTTGGGAGTGAGCCCGTAAAAGACATGGCCTTCATCCCCAAGGGCTTCATTCCTGACACATTTCACTGAGGATCGCCGTAGGTGGGTGAGCTCTGGGGCGGACCTCAGTCACTGGGTGCATGGCATTGGTGCCTGAGCCTTTTTTATGTGTCACAGTATTAAATGCTGTGTTACTGGCGAGATGCCTTCACTTCACGTCTCTTTCTTTTCTGCAGATGTTTTAAAATTGTATTTATTTCAAAAACACATTTTTACAGCAAAATACATGCGCAGCGAACATAAAAATATTCCTACGCTGCGAAAAGAAGACATCAAGCGAGGAAACCGATTTCGCTCGGCGAAATCTTGACTACTGTGAACACCTCAGAGCTACCTGGAGACAGCGCCGACACCACATCACCGACAAGCACAGAGGCACAGGTGCAAGAATGAACACATCACACTACAAAGCGCCAAGAGGTGAAGGAATGGCACGTTACACTTGGCATATATACATGCCAATAATGCTAGCTTATTCCCACGCGCAAAAACGGTACGAAAATGCAGATTTTGTTGGCAACTCATGTTGACAAAAAAATTACGTTTGAGCATTGCTTACATTGGTCTGCCAACTAGTGGATAAATAAATTAGTATTCATACCTCTGAAATCTTAGTTAAACAAGCAGTTGCCGCGCAAGCGGAAAGCTTGTAATAAGAGAAGTTGACGAGGAGGGAGTGGGAGGAGGCAGTGGGAGAAGGGAGGGGGTAGGGGAGGGGATTCACGCGCTGTAAGGCTTAATGAGCCATTATAGAAAGTCAGATGGCATGTGCGCGTAACCTCTCTCTGGTGGCCGGAAAAAGCCTTTGGGTAGCACTTTGAATACCCAGTTACTAAATGTCTCGCCGAGACAGTGCATGCATGCGCTGGCTCAGGCGAGACCTAAAAACGATCTGTTTAGAAAAGAGTCCATAGACTATTTGGGCTATGCTCTTTCATCTGAATGAATAGCCATGGACATTTGGAAGATTCAAGCTGTTCTGGATTAGCCCACTCCTACTTCAGCTTTTTAGGCCTTAGGAAATTACTATTGAAAATTCATCAAGAATTTCTCTAAGCTTGTCTTTTCGGTCTGATGAAAAGAACTAGGCCTTTCAGTGAAATAACAGCACAACCCTTACTTTTGAAAGGCTTAAAAAAGACTTAATTTGAGCTCCAATATTACAACAATCGGGTTGCCTCCAAGCCCTTCATTCTCAAGACAAATGCCTCAGATCTGGCTAGATGAGCAGCCTTAATTCAACTTGGTCACGATGGAGAAGAACTTCCAATCACCTTCTTCTCCAGAAAATTCTAACAAGCAGACAGAAATTATTCTGTTTTGGAGATGAATGTCTGTCTATAAAGACAGCAGTGCTTAATTTGAGCTGGTGGTTGCTGGTGAAGGTTCCCGGCACTCATTTTTGTAGACGGGCACTTATTTATCTGCATCAGATACTTACTGTGAACAAGAGAGGGAACAACACATAAAGCATAAGGACGGAGGAAAAGAAAGATAAAAAAACTTTCACAAAGCGAGAAAGCAGGAGCCTAAAAGAGTAAAATGATGGGGCAGAGTCTGTCTTGTAGTAAATTAAAGCAGTGTGAAGTGGAAATAGGACTATGCAGCCTTGTTAAACCAGATTGGTCGCACACTGCTACACCTACCAGTCGTGTTCCCCCAATGAAAGTGGTCCCTGAAGGTCAGCGTCGGCGGATACACCTATGCTCGAGTATGAATGCAAGTATGCGTGGCGTGTGCCATCCCTGGACACGTGTTTCGAGGTAGTTGCCTCTCGTCAGCAGGGAGTAGGAAAATGTGTGGGGTTGCTGTGTAAGCTGCTAAAATCGTTATCAGGTCTAGTACCTCTCGTAGCGCGCAGGTGCGTAACCATGAGTCCGTCGACTCCACCGGCTCAAGGGAGCCTGAATATAAAGTTAAACCAGATTGGTCGCACACTGCTACACCTACCAGTCGTGTTCCCCCAATGAAAGTGGTCCCTGAAGGTCAGCGTCGGCGGATACACCTATGCTCGAGTATGAATGCAAGTATGCGTGGCGTGTGCCATCCCTGGACACGTGTTTCGAGGTAGTTGCCTCTCGTCAGCAGGGAGTAGGAAAATGTGTGGGGTTGCTGTGTAAGCTGCTAAAATCGTTATCAGGTCTAGTACCTCTCGTAGCGCGCAGGTGCGTAACCATGAGTCCGTCGACTCCACCGGCTCAAGGGAGCCTGAATATAAAGTTAAACCAGATTGGTCGCACACTGCTACACCTACCAGTCGTGTTCCCCCAATGAAAGTGGTCCCTGAAGGTCAGCGTCGGCGGATACACCTATGCTCGAGTATGAATGCAAGTATGCGTGGCGTGTGCCATCCCTGGACACGTGTTTCGAGGTAGTTGCCTCTCGTCAGCAGGGAGTAGGAAAATGTGTGGGGTTGCTGTGTAAGCTGCTAAAATCGTTATCAGGTCTAGTACCTCTCGTAGCGCGCAGGTGCGTAACCATGAGTCCGTCGACTCCACCGGCTCAAGGGAGCCTGAATATAAAGTTAAACCAGATTGGTCGCACACTGCTACACCTACCAGTCGTGTTCCCCCAATGAAAGTGGTCCCTGAAGGTCAGCGTCGGCGGATACACCTATGCTCGAGTATGAATGCAAGTATGCGTGGCGTGTGCCATCCCTGGACACGTGTTTCGAGGTAGTTGCCTCTCGTCAGCAGGGAGTAGGAAAATGTGTGGGGTTGCTGTGTAAGCTGCTAAAATCGTTATCAGGTCTAGTACCTCTCGTAGCGCGCAGGTGCGTAACCATGAGTCCGTCGACTCCACCGGCTCAAGGGAGCCTGAATATAAAGTTAAACCAGATTGGTCGCACACTGCTACACCTACCAGTCGTGTTCCCCCAATGAAAGTGGTCCCTGAAGGTCAGCGTCGGCGGATACACCTATGCTCGAGTATGAATGCAAGTATGCGTGGCGTGTGCCATCCCTGGACACGTGTTTCGAGGTAGTTGCCTCTCGTCAGCAGGGAGTAGGAAAATGTGTGGGGTTGCTGTGTAAGCTGCTAAAATCGTTATCAGGTCTAGTACCTCTCGTAGCGCGCAGGTGCGTAACCATGAGTCCGTCGACTCCACCGGCTCAAGGGAGCCTGAATATAAAGTTAAACCAGATTGGTCGCACACTGCTACACCTACCAGTCGTGTTCCCCCAATGAAAGTGGTCCCTGAAGCCTTGTTATTTGGCACACCAACATTTAATTGCACCAGCTGCAGGGTTCTGAGTAGAGCTTTCGGCACTTGCACGTATTCTATTACAAATTAAGCCCTGAAAGACAGCCTTTATTGAAAGGAGGCACTTTTTACTTGGAGCTAAATTTCAGGTAACTGTCTGCAACGGCCACAGAAACCCAAAAGTGCTTCAACAGACTGAATGTCGGAATAGTTGAGATAATCATTCATTTATTTCTGTAACTACCTCTATAGTTCTTGAGTCAGTGAATCAAGAAGTTTAGCAATTTAATCTCCACAACCTAGAAAAGGCATTTTCCTTGTTTCCAGAAAAAGAATACAAATGGTTTGATTTTTGAACATTCACAAAGACTTATACTTTAACTATGCCATGATGCCTTAATCTCTGGACACAGAGGTCAAAGAGTCACTGAAGAATTAATCAGAAGGAAGTTCTGGTGACCTTCCCTTCACTGCGATGTCCCAAGATTTATCAACTCCTGCGAGGTCTGCGCTCAAAATATATCTGAAACACAAAGAAAAGCAGGATTATTATTGACGCCCAAAGTTCCCTCTAACCCTTGGGAAATTACTTCGACTGACTTCATAGTGGGTTTGCCTCCATCTGAGAACTATACCACAACTATGGCTATTGTAGATTCATATACTAAAATGGCTCACTTATTTAGTCTTTCATAATTGCCAACTGAGTCAGATATGGCAGAGATTTTCTACTTTAACATATTTTGATTTCATAGATTGCCTTTGAAAATCATTTTTAGGTCTCGC
Source organism: Triturus cristatus (assembly GCF_964204655.1). Lineage (NCBI taxonomy): Eukaryota > Metazoa > Chordata > Amphibia > Caudata > Salamandridae > Triturus > Triturus cristatus. The sequence continues at coordinate 823,758,927 of NC_140584.1, read as the reverse complement.
CTTGCTACCGTGTAAGCGATCGCGAAGCAAGTGCTCCCAAAAAGCGGATTGCATTGCTAGCACGCGCACAATCACGCGCTTGGTGCCGCCATGCACTCCGCTTTTTGGGAGCACTTCAAAGGGTTTGCTCCCCCGCCCCAAGCGCGCGCGCGCCACGCTCCGCCGGGCTTGTTTTAATTAACTTCACACGTGGCGCCCATTTCCTAAGCGCCGTGCTTTCAACTTTAAAGCGCCATCTCCCCGTGCTCTCTTCCTGGCCGGTGTTCCGTCGTTTCCAGCTCCCGGTCTGTAAGCGCTTCCCCAGCGTGTGTGCGCGGTGCGTGGAGGTCGGTGTGCTGTAACATCATACCACTGCGTGGAGGTCAGTGTGTGGTAAGAGACGTTGCGGGTAGGCCGGTGTGCGTAGGTAAAGCAGCGTGCAATAACTTCAGACGCACCTCACATGCAGCCCCAGGCAGCTGCAGAGCTCCCTCCGCCCGCAGACCTACCCTCCCCCCTCCCACTGGCTGCCTCGCCTGGTAACAGCATAGGGCCCTCTCCCACACACACGGCCAATAACGACAGCGCGGGCCTGATGGACGCGAAATCCATTTTCCCCACGCCGTTTTATCTCCGGGCGCTGCGGCGGGACATGATAATGAGCTAAATGTAAACTGGGAGCGGATCGATGCACCCGCCCGCATCCGCTGCTGAAATAAAGGCACCGGCTGCACACGGGTCTCACTGGCACCAAGGGTGCTTGTAGTAAAAGGCTGTTCAACGAAGCATAGCTGAAACTTGCACTTTTTAGTTATTGATATGGTAACTAATGCTGCGCATTCAGTCCGTTTGCAACTTCTATGGGAGCCGAGACTTGGCAAAATAAGTACGTTTGTGCCCAGGCAGCTCTCATGATGTGGCTGGCAGTAAATCCTGTGGAGCTTGTAATATTGTGGATATACTTTAGCAGCGCTGCGCCCGTTTTACGAGCGCCGCGCTGGTTTTAATTTCATTCTTGTTTTTTTCCAGTGTAATTACTGAAGCGCAGAAAGCGGAGATGGTGGGAATTCATCACCTTCAGGTGTACACTAAAAACACTCTCGGCTACGTAACAAGATGGAGGGCCATCGCTAGCAGCCATTTACCACAGGCTCGCTGACATTTCAAGTCTGCGAGCTCAGCCACCATTTAAACATCACGCAATAAATCTCCGGGAATATGTGATTAAAGCGATCCCGTTATTGTTCGCAGGAACTTCGTCGATACGACAGGCAGCGCCCGGACGCAGAGCAGAGGAAACAAATCTCGTGCAGCAAAATAGTGAAGTGAAAACAACTATCGGAAAAATGTATACACAGCTTGCCCCAAACGTTTGATTCGTTTCAGCAGCTGCCACGTGTGCATATTAAAAAGATACATTTGGCCAATGAGTGCACGTTCCTGCTTTGCCTGCTTTTGCGGCGCTATATTTCATTTTAATCAGCTTTTTATAGGAGGTCTTTAGTGACTGAATGCTAGCCAGGAGGACGTAAACTTCTACTTTGGAACTGTTTACTGTGCACAAAATGTTTTGTGCTGTGGCGATGGAAAGCTTTTTTCCCATCATCAACGCAACATGAATCCTGCAATCACGATGAAAAAGCCCTCGCGCTATTTATAGCAAAGTCGGGCATTTGTCAGCTCCCATTTCCCCAGAAATTGCCTTTCGCACGCAGGGATTCCTTTAGAGCATTTTTTGGCCAATTGTGAGTGCATGGCTCTGCAGAACCCCATCATTTATTTTAAATGTAGAATATGGATAGAGAATACGCAGCCACTATCCATAAAATGACTTCGCCACCATCATGTTTACAAGTGGCTTTGCCTTTTTTGCAGAATAACCCAAATTATCTGGAAAATATCCCTGTTCCCTGGGGCTTAACCCTTCCTGTAGATGTTTACCCTCAGAGGATACCTTGAGTTTGTGCCTCTCTTTGAACCACCATATTGCATAGAGTTTGCTACTCATCCTTAAGGCTGCCATGTTGCTGGCAGACCGCTCCCAAACCAAAAAAGCTATTTTGGGCTCAGAACTCCTCCCCAAGCAATGATTATGTGGGGGACTCTATACCCATATTCAATCATACCATATTGTGGGAGATTCCTCATCCTTCTACAACTATGAATTTTTATGGGGGCTCATGACCTACCCATTCATTGCCCATCCATGCCTCCCTTCTTGGGAGAATGTGTATTTGCTACACTACCTTGTTGGATCGACTGCATGTTGCACCTACCTCTGTTGTGCATCTAGACAAAAAATGAGACCATTGTTTGACATGCCTTTTCAACAAGCATTTGCAATGCAATAGGTCTCGCATTTACGTGAGTATGAGCTATTGACATTGTAAATGACAATGCCTTTTATTTTTGTTTCTGTTTTTAAAACATAAATAAAAGGCATTGTTATTTACAATGCCAATAGCTCAAACTCGCGTAAAAGCGAGACCTATTGCATTGCAAATGCTTGTTGATCATGGTCCTCAGTACATCTCAAAATTATGGAAGTCCCTGTGTCCAAAGAGCCTTGAAACGCTTGGGGGAACAATCAGCACAATCGTTTTTTTCAACAAAAAGGCATGAGCCATCAAAGAGCATATCTGTGAAGAGTACGTCTTATTGGTGCTGGGTGTAGGGTATTCTTAGTGTGTAGGTAAAGCCTACTATACTCAGAAAGAAACTGAGAAGCCAGAATGAAAATGTGTCTAGAATTGCTAAAGAAGATAATATCCATCAGGAATGGGAAAAATGGAGACCAGAAAAACTTCAAGATGTCCAGACCAAGCAGAAAGGCGAAAAGCCAAAAATGATAACAATGCAGGATCTGGAGAAGCTAAGAATCCACAGTCTAGTGAGCAAGCACTCAAGCAAGCACAAGTGTGAAGCAGGGGGGCACCAGAGAGCCCACGGCAAGATGACTGCACATTAGTGTATCTCTGCCGGCCAGGCTAAATAATCCTAATTATATCCTCATGGAAAGCAGCCATCCATGTATGTACAGTTGAGTATGGCATTGATATAACACATGCATCTCCGATCGCAGAAAATAAGGCGCAGGCACTATTCTTGACAAGATGCGGGCGGGCGGCCTGCCGCGGATGCTAATGGGTCCCCAGGCGCATCGGCTCCAGGGTGTTGGCCACGCTCCACTGCGTCTCGTGCCTGGGGACCCCATGCCAGGGATTGGGGTGCCGCAGGCGGGGGATCTGGCCTGCGCCGGGTGCCCGGACACGGACTGCCTTATCTGGGGCTGCCAGGCCATGATAGGTTGACTGTCCAGGGCCTGGGCTGGACGCCGAGACGGATGGCCAGTGGGAGGGTATTGCCTGCTCCTGCCTAGATGGGTGACTTGGCCTGTGGCACCCTACAGTACGGCTGTGCCGGTGCTCTGCTGTGGTGTGCCTTCTGGACGCTGCCCCTGCTGGAAGTGAACAAGTCTGTTCCTGGTGACCTCCAACCCACAGCGAGGGGGAAACAAAAGACCAACAGAGGTGCTGCTGCTGACAGGGGCCCACGTGGGGCTCTGACCCCGACCTTGCTCGACTCATAGGGGCCGGACTGGAATGGAGCCTTCGAATGTGACATGGCGACTACCTGCAGCTTCATTGACTGCCTGTAGGGGTACTGGAGGCAAGTGAAAGGTGGCAAGGACTTACTGTGTGCCAGAGCCTGGCCCCATTATCAGCATACCTACGCCTAGGACCTGGTTCCAGTGTCGCTCGAAGACGCAGGTTAGGCTTCTTCCTGCTACCAAGCCTGTAAGTGACGAGCAGCTGGGGGTATTTCCAGAGTGCTGTTGGCAGTACCCACAGACACACCCACTATGGGGAAAAGGGACATGCAACAAACTTGGCTCACATTCGAATCGCGACACACACTTGGAGTACAGCAACGTGCTCACTCGGACTCTGTGCAAGTTCAGCCAACCCAGGCTACCACTACGTTGGAGGCCACATTGCAAAACAATCTGCAATCTATCGATGGTAAAATAGATGCCCTTAGTCTCGGAATGGACACTATGGCATCCAAGTTAGACAAACATGCCTCCCAAACACAGCAGAACAGTGCAAATCGTCTGCCGAGGATGAAGTGCATGTGATGTCCGCAAAAGAGATAAATATGGACAAGGTGCTGGAGCTGATGCAGTCCAAAGATGAAGACTTAGAGGCCCGGTCATGCCGCCGCAACATCCGCATAACGGCCAGCCGGAGAGCTACATAGAGACAATGATCTTTGGCTCTGAGCACCTGTCCCCTGTACTAATCGTAGAGAGGGCACACAGAACCCTACAAAAGCATCCGCCCCCTGGTGCTCCACCACAGCCATTAATCGCGAAACTACTCAACTACCAAGATCGTGACACAATTCTATACTTAGCTAGAGAAAAAGGAAACGTCCAATACCAAGGCAACCGCCTCGACTTCTCCTCAGGTTTTACGGCGGCTGTGCAGTCTGCTCGATGGTAATACCTACCAGCGAAGAAGAAACTTCAGGAGGCTGGTGCAGCATATGTAATGTTATACCCTGCCCGCCTCTGCATAGAGCATGCGGGAACGCAGAAGCTTTTTACCACACCAAAAGCGTCCTTGGACTTTGTCAAAACCATCACGAGATCCAACCGCAACTCTCCCAAGGCTGGGTTCCATTCTAGAGGACTGATGAAGCGACAACCCTCTTGCTACTCCCGGGAGAGTCCTACTCCGGACTGATTCATATGGATGCCTTCTGGGGACTGATCCAATGTGCAGGGTGATATTGTTTTACCTTTGCTGCATTCTAGTTCTCATGCCTCGTTTGGGCGAACAATTGCCTCATCTGACCAAGGCATACATTCCCCCCTTCCTTTTTGTCTTTTCTTTCTTTTCCCATTTTAAAATTTTTTGGACCCATGTAACTGGCAGGGGAATGCTGACGAGCCCCGTAGCACTTAGGCGGTACTCCACTGAGAATACACTCTTGTTATCCTAAGCTCCTGAAGTAACGCCTGGCCACCTCAGTATATCTGGAGGGTTTCCGGCCTCTAGCTACCCCCGTGAGGGTGATCCCCACATGGTTTTCAACCTGGGTTTTTGTTTCTCTTTGCAACGATTATTCACTATGCAGTTTATCAGTTTGGGGTTCTTAGTTTCAATTACTAGGGATGGCTTTAGCAAAGGTACGGTGGGAGGGGGTTGGAATGTTGGTGTGTTTTATTGTATTCCAGCTTCATATGACATTACTGAGTACTACGACCTGTCACTACATCGCCAGTGTAGAACCACACACAATGCAACAGATTACCCCGCAACCCACAATGGCCCAGTCCATAGGATGATTTAACTTTCTCACATCGAATGTGCGGTGGTTAAATAACCCCAAGAAAGTCCGGCAAGTCCTTGCTTATCTGGAACGACAGACCATACACATCGCATTCTTGCAAGAGACGCACCTCACCACGCAGGCAGCCAGAAGTGTAGGGACCAAATCGGCGACGTGCGCATAGCATCCTCGTGCTCGTCATACTCTAGAGGTGTCCTGGTCAAGAAAGGGACGCCCTTTTTTCTGACACACTCTGAGGTAGATGATCATGGTAGATATGTGCTAGTACGGGGTAACCTAGGTGGCACAATAGTCACACTAATAAGTATATATGGACCTAATGTAGATGACGCCGCCTTCTTTGAGGCACTTTGGAGTAAGCTGCTGGGAATTGCCACCGATGGCAGTTATATGGGAAAGGGCACTTCAATGTCTAGCTCGAATCGGATATGGATAGATCTGCCACTGCGGACAAGCACATTAAGAGCTCTAGCTGAATAATAAGGGAGGGTATGAAAGAGTATGGCCTGCTGGATTCCTGGGGGTGCGGCACCACAACACGAAAGAGGGCATGTTCACTTCATATGTCCACAATATGTGGTTGTGGCTAGATTACTGGTTAGTCACAAAATAATTTTGTACATGGATAGACGAGACTCGGCAGTTGCCGCAAACACTATTAGATCACTCTCCGTTATTCATGTCTGTAGTGATCCCTACACACACGCCTCACCAGTTTCAATGGAGGTTGCGGACATCGGCACTACTGGACGCGGTGTTCCGGGATTGGATCCAAGCTGAAATCTTATTTTTTTTTGCCACCAATGAGAATACGGTTGAGGAGAAGGGTACGTTGTGGGAGGCCTTCAAGGTTGCCATTAGGGGTGTCTGCATTGGGCTCCAATCGGGAGTGCTAAAGTCAATCCGTGCTCGACTTAGTGCTTTGGACACCACCTTGTGGGTACCAGAGAGGGAGTACCAAACTAAGCCGGACCCCCGGACGCTAGCTGACATCCAGCCACACATCACAGAATACAATGACACTGCAGACCAAGAAATACGTTATATATCTGAGAGATGGGAGGCACAGATATATAGGGAGTGCAATAGTCCAGGTCGGAACCTGGTGGCAAAGATAAAAGGGTTTAGAGGTCACACACAGTTGATGAAAATTGCCGATTCTGAGGGCTGCACGCACTACGATACCCCCTCCATTATGAGGGCATTTGTAAACGTTTATACCCAATTATACAGTGCTCCTACCTCTGCCTCCGAGAGGGAAGCAACACTATACTTACAATATTGCTCTTGTCTGGCTGTCCCCTGGGCAAAGGGAATTTTTAACTCAGCCCATAACAGATGAGGAAATAAGAGACGCAATGCATACACTAACAAGCAGGAAGGCTCCGGGTAGGGACGGACTCCCCAGTGAATTTTACAGAATGTATGCAGAACTGTTAGTACCACATCTCCTCGGTTTACTCCAAGAGGAGTACAACAAAGGTACCCTGCCACAGACACTGCGGGAAGCATTGCTAAAAACACTTCCCAAGCCCAGGAAGCCGATTGAAAAATGTGACTCATATCGCCCACTCTCATTAATAAACACAGATGGGGCGCGTGGCCAGGCCGAGGACCAAAATGGCTGCTTGAACCTGAAGCTCCGAAGTATGCACCAGCAATAGCCCACCAAGAGCTATTAAACCAAGGGACATCATCCTAAGCCATTAGGGAACTTCCAGACGCGGGCCTAATGTCACCGATTGGAGCACTGATGCGGCTGCCGGCGGCGGTAGCTTGAGCCTGAGGGCGGGTCTCTGCTTTGCTCGGTGGCCGCACCCTGGCAGCCTATTCGTCACGATGGAGGGCTCGCGGCATTGCAGACGTCTCCCTGAGACTGGGATCATTCTCCAGGCCTCTGGGTGAGTTCACAATAAGCTTACAGCTGGCGGTGGGCATCTGCTCTCTCTCTTGACACTTGCCTGGAGCTATCTGGCGGATTGCCTGCTTTGCAGAATGCACACACCGGCACAGCAACATTAAATGCATGCACTGCACTATCCCAGCACACCTCGTGACAGGAGGAGAGCCTCCAGCATTCAGAGGCACCACTCCAGACCACACTCCCTCCTTGGACTGTAAGTAAGGATCCCTGACCAGCGGCACGGTCGCTTCCAGATACTGCTCCTACATGAAACCCATGGTATTAAATAGATACACATCAGTCAGCTCAAGGCTGCGCCGTGCTGGATGGAGGAATGTGGACACTGCAGCACCACTGATACATCTAGCGCCGCGACTCAGCCGTGCCACCACTACACATTGACTGTGGGACGATCTCGTCATGGAGGGGGTCTTTTCAGCCTAATACAGTGCTTCTGTGCTTCTGGCCCCTAACTGGGCATTTCATTATCTCTCCCCTAGTCACCCACTTGTCACAATGGGGCGCACTGATCCCTGCCAGCGCCCATTGTCATTTGACTCCTCTAAAACCCCTAGGCGTGGTGGAGATGAACTGCGTGGTGGTGAAGGCCAGGGATCCAGAGATAAGGGCACCACGATGCCGGAGGGAACTGCAGCCATTCTTCCTGAATTAATAGCCATATTCAGTGCAGTTGATGTTCAACTCAATGGCATAGCGTCAAAACTGAAAGGTATGCATGAACGCCCTGACCAACAAGAAGCGCATATCTCCACTGCAGAACAATGACTCTCGGACATCAAAGTCACACATTCTACTAGTACCAAGCAGATTGACAAACTTGGAAAATTACTCAAGCAAACTGCAGTCAAGGTTTTGAAGCGAGATCCCACAGAAATAACATGCGCATTGCAGGAATCCCTGAGTCCACGAACACGGGTCGTATGTGGAACACCTACTCACTGAACTCTTTGGCAAAGAGGCCTTCTCCACTTCATTCGTAATTGAGAGGGACCACAGAACCCTCGGGCCCGACTTGCCCCTGATGCACCTCCTAGATTGATCATCGCCAAACTTATTAATTACCAAGACCAGTATTCAATACTACGGCTTGCCCGTGAGAAAGGCTCATTACAATATCAGGGCATGATGCCAACGTTCTACCCAGACTACACCCCAATCGTGCAAGATGCGCGCCTTTAATTTACAGGAATCAAGCGCACCCTACGTGCAGTCAATGTGAAATATTCTATGCTCTATCCGGCGAAGCTTCGTGTCCAGCTTGGTGGCAAGACACATATTTTTGAAACAGCAAATGAAGCTGCCCAATTTTGTAAACGCCACCATGTAGAACTTGCCCCTACAAATAAGGCGCCTGCCGCTTTGTCTCCTGCCCACCCATCCACCATATAATGTTGCCATGGTCCTGACTGATACCGGGGGTTGACAGTTACTCAGATTATGTTGTATTATCCCTGACGGGGAGGTAAGCTTTCCCCCCACTGGTAACTGCTACATGAAATGTTCTCTTCTTTTTTCCCACATCGATGCAGCAGTAATTCCTAAATGTATGAAACAGTGTTGATGTGATAAAGGTCATGATCTCTTTTCTAGCTAGGCCATTACTTATATATACATGCCCATAGTCAAATAGGTGCTCTTCTTGGGCATTGTCTCCCCCCAAGGATGACTCCATTAATATTTTCTTGTTTTCTGATAGGGGCATGTTTTTTGGGATTCTCTGGCAGTATCTGTTATACTGCTGGAAGTGGTAGGGGGTATCAGGGTGTTTCGTGTTATACTATCTGTTTTTTTGCATAATTCTATTTAGTTTACTCTATTGGACTCACTACATATGCACTGTGCATGCCAAATCTTGTACGAATAACTTGCCTTGTTCTGACTAGCAACTATAATACACATGCTTATCTACCACTTTGACTAACTCCCACTGTCCATGACTACACCCAACATGACTTCTAGCCTCTCCTCCTTAAGATGCATATCCTGTAATGTGCGGGGGCTATCCAATCCCCGAAAGGGCCGATGGGTACTGTCCTATTTGTCCAGACATGGCATACAGGTCGCCTTTCTCCAGGAAACACATTGCACCCCAGGTGCAGCACCTCGGTACACCTCCACTTGGGGCACGAACCGGTTCTTAGCGAACTATAGCACATATTCCAGAGGGGTCTGCATCCTAACACATAAGGCGATACTATTCACCACATGTGAAGTAGTTGCTGATTTCGATGGTAGGTATTTAGTTGTTGCAGGCATATTGGGTACCATCCCCCTACTATTAGTTAATATCTATGCACCAAACACAGACTCCCTTACCTGCTTACATTCCTCCACTATACTCATGGGTGGGGACTTTAATCTCTCCCTGAATCCGATGATCGATACAACAGGTCCAGGCCACTCCACGACACCACATTCTCTGCTTGCTTTATGTGAACTCAGACAATTCCACCTTTTAACACGTGCATGGCAATTCAAATATCTACACACAGTACTTGTTCCCGTATAGATCATTGGTTCATTACGCCAAACCTAACACTTGCACTTAATGATATTTCACATTTACCCAGAACGTTGTCCGCCCATTCCCCCGTGCTACTCACGATGCAGATATCAGACAACCTACCACCATGTGCACCCTGATTTTTCCCTACGAATGCCTTACTGGATGAGATCTTCCGTACTGAAGTCCGAGATGCAATCACTGAATATTTCCAGCACAACGTAGGCACAGTGCAACACTTTTTGACACGCTTGGACGCTTTTAAAGCATACATCAGGGGGTGTGCATAGCAAAGCACTATAGTGTTCTACGCTCAATCCGCAGACACTTAACAAGTGGAACAAGCACTAAAAACACTTGATTCTGAGATGCTTGCATGAGACCACTCCACGCACTTACGGAGAAGGACTGCGTTAATCCAGTAGTTTCAGGAGCTAGCCCACCGCAAGGTCAAGTATTTAAGTAAATACGACAGCACAAGAATATATGGAGAAGGGGAGAGGCCCGGCCGCACATTAGCTAATACCCTGCGTCCCCCATACCAGGCGACAATTATCTCCTCCCTCCATCTAGATGATGGTACCACAATTACAGCAACGAAAGATATAACACACACTTAAATGCAATATTATACTAACTTATACTCCTCTAAATCCAATACCGCTGCAGGTACCATTGCAGATTATCTCTCAGAAATCGCTATGGTTTGGATATAGGTGGGACAACAACAGTTCTTAGCCGCGCCAATCACTTGTGAGGAGATTGCACAAGCAATTGATGACCTTAACGGCACACGCACCCCGAATCCAGACATCTTCTCTGGTGTGTTTTATAAGTCATATAAAGATGATTTAATCCCTTACCTACTTGAGGTATATGTGGAGGCTCTGTCATGAGGTGTCCTCCCCCAGACAGTGCGAGAATCAGTTATAACCCTCCTATAGATGCCTGTTACACCACCAGAATACTGTTCATTCTACTGCCCCGTTATCTTTATTAAACCACGACAATAAAATTTTGGCCAAGGTAGTGGCCACCAGATTGTCTCTCCTGATTAACACAATAATTTCCCTGTTACAGACAGGTTTTGTTCCCAACCACTCTAAGTCAGTAAATTTGCGTACTATATTTGCACCTGACCATTGCAAATTAACCCTGACCTCCCAGCAGCCGCGGTCCTATTAGAAGCTGAAAAAGCATTAAACTCCTTAGAATGGGCGTTCCTATTTGCCACATTGAGCTGGTTGCACTAAATGCTTTTGTAACCTTATTCGCCTATTGTACGCGGCCCCCATAGCGCGTTTAAGAGTGAACGGTGCCATCACGGACCAGTTGCTCCAGTCCCAAGGTACAAGGCAGGGATGTCCCCTATCCCCCCTATTATTCATAAAAGCAATGGATCCCCTTGTTCGACATTTCCAAGAGCGTCACCTGGCAAGAGGGTTGAGATTTCAACACGGCCCATTTTTAGCATCACTAGACGCTGATGACATTATGCTGTTTCTCAGAAATCCTGAGTCAAACCTCTCTCCAGTCTTCAGAGAAGTGCTTCGCTTTAAAGCATTGTCTGGTCTCATGATCATTTGGTCTATACCTGAAATATTCCCAATGACAGATGCGACTTTTCAGACTCCTCTGGACTTCCCCCTCCAATGGTGCTCGGATCCCCCTAGGTTATTCGGTATCTACCCACACTGGCAAAGTTATGAAGTAATAAGACTGAACTACGGCCCGCGATAGATAGGCTAAACAAAATATTCTAAAAATGGATAAAACTCCCTCTGTCCATGGCCAGAAGAATCGCAATAATAAAGATGGTGGTACTTCCCTGGTGGTACTTCCCCAGTTCTTATATTTGTTCCGAAATATCCCCATTGCGCTCACTAATGCTGTCTTTGATAGCCTCCGAGGCGCACTTACTCGACTGATATGGGGGGGGGGGGGAAACACCGCAGGATCGGCTGGAGTACTCTAATATTGCCCTATGAACATGGAGGATTCGGAGTCCCAGATCTCTACCTTTACTATTTAGGAGCACAAGTACATTTCTCTTATCACTGGTACCATCCTGACGCACAGCTTCAGTTCCTTAAGCCTGAGAGCTCGCAGGTTCAACCCTATCCGCTAGAAACACTCTTACCACGTGGACTATGCAGAAATGTCCCGGATATTCAAACAATTGCAACAACATGCTGGGCATGGATAAAACTTCTACGATATCTTGGTTTCGGATACCTTTGTTCACCACACATTCCTATAACAAACAATCCATGGTAATCTGTCACAACGGAAACGCTCACCCGAAAAATGCTCCATACCTGCTGAATGCAAATCAGCGATATGTTCAGTCAGGCTGGATTACACTGGTGTCCTCTCTTCATGAGGAATGCAACGTCACGCAGATGGATACATTCAATCTACATAGTGTGCTTCAAGCTGTGATCCCCACTGCCCCCCTTGAACCGCCCGATTTTCCCTACTATCGGAGGTAATCACGGTCCCTGACAGTACTCATTTGCTATCCAGACTTTAACATGCAGCACCCAACATGAAGCCCATCACTGACAGGGGTTCGAGGGCAGCCTGGGAAAGAGACTTGGGTTTCCCTTTGCCTGACAAAATGTGGTTTTACTGTCGCCAGCAAACCAAACTAGTTTCAAACAACCACCGGCACAAATGATTACACTTTAAGTATTTGCATCGTTCATATTTTACTGCACATCTTCTATCCAAACTCCATCCTGCCAAACCCCATCACTGTCGTAGATGCACATCAGACCATGCAGCCTTCGTGCATTTAGTCTAGAATTGTGCACCTCTACTGTCATATTGGGAGGAGATATTCCACATCTTATCCCAGATGGTAGAAACCGATATAGAGCCTTCTCCACTTATAGCCCTTTTAGGCTATGTCCTCCCATTGCCGCAGGGAATCCGGCAATACACAGCCATCGCGTTATTACTAGCCAAGCGCCAGGTAATTCTGCATTGGGGAGCACCATCCCACCCCTCAGTCAAACGCTGGAGGCAGGACGTGGTTAACTGGGATACTACCAGTGACATATATGCCTCGCTCCAAACCCCTGCATCGAGACAAAAAAAACATCTGGCAGCCCCTGAGAACGTACTTGCAGATGTTTGCACATGAAAGCAGAAACTGTTCCCCCAGTTTAGGCTCCTATGAAGTTACGGAATGAACGTCCAAATTCACTAAAGACCACGTACTCCATCATATGTAAACGTGACGACACCGACCCTGGTTACCCGCTCCCTTCCCATACAAATGGCAATCCTGCTCTCATACTATCGCTTGACACTTTACAATATGACCATATTGTGTACCGCATTGTATATTTAGAAGATGCGAAGACTCCAGTGATGAACTGTGTAGCAAGTTACAGTCATCCATATTAGTCAAAAGCTATGAGATTTAAGTGCAGCTCTGTTCTTTGTTGCTGTGAGACTGTTTCTATCTGATTGACTCATATGTAACATGTCATATTCTATGAAACCAATAAAAGACATTAAAAAAAAAAAAATTAAAATTAACACAGATGTGAAGATACTTGCCAAGATCCTGGCCACTCTCCTGCAGCCCCTACTACCCTCACTGGTACTGCCGGACCAATCAGGCTCTTTGCCCTCCCGGTCCACTGCCCATAATCTGCGCACACTTTTTTCGGTCCTCTACCAGTTGGATCTCTCCATCTGCGCTGCGGCGGGGCTACTCGCCGCCGCCAAGGCCTTTAATTCTATACAATGGTCACATATGTTTGTGGTGATGTCCCGCATGGTGATGCCTCAGGCGTTCCTTCAATGGATCCATCTGTTGTATACTAATCCCATGGTGATGGTCAGGGTTAATGGGATTTCCACAGAGGCGATAGGCATACACAGGGGAATGCAACAGGACTGCCCGCGGTCCCCAATTTTATCTGTGCAAGCATTGGAGCCCTTAGCATGTATAATAAGGCAGAAACATGCAGCAGCGGCCCTGTATGTGGAGGACATGTCCAAGATCCCAAAGTTAACCTGGCGCAGGTCATTAGAGAATACATAAAATATGAATGTACTCTGGACTGAGTAGTAATTGGTCCAAATCGACCGTATTACAGATCACAACTTGCACGGACCCCCTAGCTTTTGAGTACCCCTTCGAGTTGTGCACTGAGCCTGTTAAATACCTTGGGGGTGTGGGTATATAGGGACCCTGAAACTGTCATTCACCGGAATTATGCCATCGCCATCACGAGGCTTGACTAACAGATATCCCGCTGGATACACCTTCCCCTAACCCTGGCTGATAACTGGCCATAATGAAGATGGGAGTGCTTCCCAGATTTTTATACATCTTTGTGAACAATCCCATGCCACTAATCCAAGGTTTTTTCAAAAGTCTGCAATTCTCCATGAGAACCCTTGCCTGGGCTTTGCTGGCAGACGCCCACGCTCCCATATAGATGAGGAGGGTTTGGGGCCCCTGATTTTTACCTTTATTACTTGTGTGCGCAAGTGCACTTTATGCATTACTGGCACTACCCCATGAAATATACCTCACACGTTATGATTGAGAGTGGCGTGGCCCACCCTGCCCCCCCTCAAAGCTATACTGACACACATAAATATTGGCACACGGACCACAGAAATTAACACTACACATTGCACTATGCAAGCTTGGCATGCATTAGCTGCTCGTGCTTATGTGCTCCCTTTATATGTGCCAGCTCTACTTTTAATACATCACCCTGCGATCTCGGTCACTCAGGAGCCTGGGGTGCTTGCCCAGGTGGACAGGTTGAGCTTAGGGTCGATGGGAGACCTATATCAGGAGGGAACGTTTCTGGTATTTGAGGACTTTGTGGGCGGGCATGGCACAAATCCACTTTTGCAGTTCACATACCACAGGCTGCGACTGGCCCTGAAAACACTATTTCCCTCCTTCCCACAAGAACCAGGGACACTGAGGTCCCTGCAGAAACTCCTCACTTGTGCCGACCATAAGAAATTTATAACTAGGCTCCATAACGCTTCCCAGAGTGAATTGTCTGAGCACCCCACCACTGCTCTGGACCACTGGAATGCGGCTTTAGAGCAGCAGATCGCGCTGGACGCTTGGGAGTTCTGCTGCGACATCAAACTGCAATTTACGAATAATCCATTTTACATACGTGCAGCAGCTGTACTACTCCCCACTCCAACTACACAAATTTGGCTTGTGGGAAGATGCAAGTTTTCGACACTGCCGGTACCCCTCAGCAGGGGTTTTGCACTTAGCCTGGGAATGCCCCTCGGTACATGGGAATTAGAGGGAGGTGGCAAGGCCCTCTCAGATATGGTGATGGAGGAGGTGGGGTGCACGCCCTTAATCTGTCTCCTGGGCCTTGTGAAGCCTATTCAGGCAGTGAATCATACAATTGTAGCTGTGGCACTGTTGCATGCAAAACAAAGGGTGTCAACGTGCTGGGGTGGTAGGAGGGTTCCCAAATTCGATGACTGGAAACCAGATATGGCGTATTGTAAGGCACAGCTGGAATCCTATGCAGAGGAACTGCCTTATGCATCACAACCTTAAGACTTTTGGGCCCTGTGTGTTATCATATCTTCTAACATTCGATGTTGTAGATCAGAACTCATACACTGATACTGCAGGACTGCCGGAAATGGAGGCCATGTAGGCCGTGGATGTGGTGATCTGGTTCTTTACTTGCTGATGTAAAATATTGCTGGTGTCCCTGTTCTGTTGGGGGGGAGTTTTACTGCCTTGTATTTCTGTAATCATCCCAACAAGATATATGGAAAATCACAAGTGTGAAGCAGCTGAACTTAAATTGATTGCCCTTTTACAGTGCCAAACAGGATGCAAAGTAATCCAGAGTAATTGGGCTATCTTGGTTTGGATTTTTCAGAAAAAACTGATTATTTCCTCAAGCCTTTCACGAACAGTAGAGTTTTGGCATGTTCCCTGGGACTATTGAACCCTACCAAGTAGTTCCTGCAGCAGGTTCAAAAATGTAGGGGCTACTTAAAGGGGTTGGTGCTAGTTGCCCTAATAACTACAGCAGTTACCTCAATTCTTTCGAGGTTAGGGACAGGGGTCTTGTAGACATTGTACAGGTCACCAGGAGCATTAGTTCCCCCAGTGCCCTTCACCTGCAACAATTTCATGTTAGCCACTTTATTTTGCCCTTAGCAGCACACATCCATCCTACGAGGGGGCACAATTCAATATTTCCTTCAAGGGAGGCAATCAATCACATCTGACAGATGGGTCAGATGGATTGTTCAGCACGGTTTTGCCCTACCATTTCTATTTGCTCCATCACATCTTCTCCCCACATCCCATCGACTTTCAAAGGAATACCTATCCATTCTGCTGCAAGTGATAAAAGTGTTGCTTTCCAATGGTGCTAGCAAGAGGGCTCCAGACTAGGAAAGAGGAGAGGATTGTTGGTCTGACTATTGCCTTGTGCTGAAAAAGGACAGAGGCATCTGGCCTATATTGAACCATTGACTTCTGAATGCCTTCTTGCGGAAGGACAAATAAATTCAAAATCCTCACTTTGGCCCATATCCTATCACTGTGGGTCTAGGAGACTACATGGTGTCCTTGGATCTGCAGGAAGTGTATCTTCACTGGATGGTGTCCTTGGATCTTCAGGACGTGTATTTTCACATACTCGTCCACCACTCCCACAGGTGTTACCTGTGGTTAAAGGTCAGCCAAAAGCATTTCAAGTTCTGAGTGCTCCCCTTCAGCCTCACCAGTACCCCTTGGGTTTTGACCAAAGTGAAGGCAGTGACTACAGCACACCTTTGGAGGTTAGGGGTACCCGTCTTCCCCTATCTCAACGACTGGCTGTTGAAGGTGGGCTTGCCATGATCAATGGCAGACCAACTCCAGAAGATGCAAATCTCTTGACATCGTTGGTGTTCATTATTAACGAGATGAAGTTTCACCTGATTCGATCACAAAGATTGGCTTTCAGTAGGGCTATACTGGTCATAGTGCAATTCAATGTATTCCCTCCATTATAGTGAGAACAGGACATTCGGGCAATGGTCCGGATGTTTCAACTTCAGTCCTGGATCTCCTGGCGTGGCACGCAAAAAAAACAATGGATTTAACCCAGATCTGTGACTGGTGGTGAATGTTTGATTAATTCAGCATTCCGTCCATCATCTGTTCTTTTTGCATTTGTAGCCCTAAGTGTTAAGGGTATGCCCATATGTGGGTCCCG
Organism: Triturus cristatus; assembly: GCF_964204655.1. Lineage (NCBI taxonomy): Eukaryota > Metazoa > Chordata > Amphibia > Caudata > Salamandridae > Triturus > Triturus cristatus. The sequence continues at coordinate 823,741,925 of NC_140584.1, read as the reverse complement.
TGCTTGCTTCGCCACCAGATTCAAGCTAGTGTGGCTGGTGAGGGGTGTTACCCCGAAACCGGTCCCAAGATGCTTGTTTCTGGTACCAGAACTCACGGTGTCAACAAATGTCACTCATGGGCTTGAACGGTCATCTGGGGAGGTGGAGAGCAGAGGAACTAGGACTCCAGCTGAAGCTCGGTTCCATATCAGTCTATTGGAGCTGCAGGCTATTCATCTGGCAATGAAGGCCTTCTTGCTCTCGGCCAAGGTAGAGGCTGGTGGAGATTCTCACTGACAACTACTGCCATGTGATATTGCAACCAGCTGGGCAGCGTCGGGTTCTAAACCATGTGCCATGCTGGAACATCAGGTTATCTCACTAATCATGAACCACCTGGAGGTTCCTTGAATGCCAGAATGAAAAAGTTCAGTCAACGGCATCTGTTGGATCAGAAATGGCATTTACATCCTAAGGTGGCACTGGGTATCTTCTGAGCAGGGGGATCCTTGGCCTGATCTTTTCACCACTGACAGGAATGCGCAGTGTTAAAGGTATTGCGCATTGGTGTTTCTGCAAAGAGACTAGATAGGAAATGCATTCCGGCTGGAATGAAACATTGGAATCCTGTACACCTTTCCACCCTTACCTCTCCTGCCCAAGTTCTGAAAAAGATCAGGAAGGACTAGGCCAAGGTCCTGCTAGTGGCTCTGGATATGATCAAGCAAGTGTGGTTCCCGGATCTTCTGGGCAGAAGCATCTGACCTCTAATCGGATATCCACTTAAAGAGGATCTCCTGTCGCAGCAGCAGGACAGGGTGCTTTACCCAAGCCTGCACATTCTACACCTACGTGCTTGGAAACTGAGCTGCAGCAGTTAACTGCATTTAGTCTGCCACCTGAAGTTCATGCACGATGGGCACTGAGACAGATTTGTGGCCTGGTGTGAAGTCTGCCAGATAGATCCTTTACAAGCCAAATTGTCAGATGTTCCATGGTTCTATTAGTCTTTGGCCCAGCAAGGCCATATAGTGTGCACTTTTCATGGTTATTTGTCTGCCCTTTCAGCCTTTTTATGATTGCTGGACCAACCGTTCTTATTTAATTCACCTGAAGTCATGCGGGTTATAAAAGGTTTTAATTCACTATTTGTGATGCCACTGTGGGACCTTAACGTGGTCTTGATATTTCTCAGTGTACGCCTTTAGAACCAGACCACCTTTCACTCGACAAACAGATGCTGAGGAGTCAGGCAGCCTTCTAACCAAATGTTGTGACTCCCTTTAACATTGGGCAGTCCACCACTCTGCCAGTGTTCTTTGCCTCTGAAAAGAGGAGGAGAGGCTTCATCAGATGGACCTCAAAAGTGCTTTATGCTTTTACACTGATCGTACGAAGGACCATCGTGTAGATGATCAGCTTTTTCTGGGGTTCTCCAGGACAAAGAAAGGAAAGGTGTGGTGCAGAGAAACATGTTGAGGGGGATAGTCCTCTCCATGAATATCTGATATGCACTCGTCATGAAGCAGCCTCCAGAAGGTCTGAGAGCTCATTCCATCAGGTTTAAGATTGATTGGCTTGTGGAGTCCCTGTTGTTAATATATGTCAGGCTGTGACCTGAGTGTCAGTGCACACGTTCACAAAACACTGTTTCCTTGACAACCAGGTCGGCAGGGAAGGACATTTCACACTTTCCGTTTTGCAGGTCTTTTTGGTATGAACCCACACCACAGATCCACCTTGGGGAGGTACTGCTTTGGGAGAGGAATCTGTGTTTAGAAGAGTCCAACAGAAGCATAAGTTACCTGCCTTCGGTAACAATGTTCCTAGCGCATATTCTATCCAGCTGCAGATTCCTAATCACCCTCCCACCTCTCTGTTCTGTGGAGTGGCATCTATTTAACACATAAAATGGTCCCAAGTTAGGAACATGTGTACTGATATCAACAACTGATTCACGCTCCATGCCTGAGGGTGAGGAAAAGATCAAGCAAGAAGCTTACATCAGCACAAAGGGGTGGCACTGATATGGAGTCCACACAGAGCCACACGGTGCCACCTAGTAACGTGCAAGAGCATCTCTGAGAAGGTTTTTGGGTCTAGTGTGGCGGCTGAGGAGTATTTTAAATTAATAGTAATATAGAGTGGTTATATTTTGTATTCACTAAAAGGAGCTCTACCGAAGGTAAGTGACTTGTTCATGTTGTATATCACAATAGAAACATGTTTAGAATGACAGTGTTAGTAAATGGGTAGAGATTGCATTGTATGGTTCTGCTCTTGATAAATTAGGTCTGCTACGATTCTGTTTTAAAAAAAATGTATTGCTTCCTGTAGGGTGTGGGGGAGCCATCTTTGTTTCTGGGATGCTCCGTCTATTTTGCCATCAAGGATGCTATAGATGCTGCACGGAAAGAAAGGAAACTGGAAGGCTCTGCAGTGACCAGGACCCCGCTGACTGCTGAGCGTATCTGGATGGCGTGTTCAGATAATGTAACTAACATGGTAGGTATGTGCAGAAGCTTCAGATGACATCATAGTAAATGCGGGTAGTGACCCATAGACGTAAAGTGATTATTTATCTCTTTTCAAGTCTTGCTTTCTAGCATAGTTTCTACCAAGATATTTACAGTGCACTTTGACTTTTGGCATATTTTGATTTTGAATTCTTGAATGAGGAATAGCACATGGCCCTGTTCAGGGAGCCTTTCTCAGGAGTGCTTCACTAAGTCCAGTAACACTGGCAAAAGGTAGAACTTCACTATTATTAAAACTGAGGGCCCTAGTCACTACCAGCAGGTTAGAACTGCATTTTTGTTAAAACTGAGTGGTTCTCTGAAGGGGAACCAAGCTGATTGACCACACTACAACCAATCAGATTGGCACCAGAGCTCACCTTAATTGTCTTCATCTGAGAGCAATTGATCAGATTGACTGACTCCTCTTTGGGAAGAGTAGGTATAAATGTCACTTTCAGAGGGTGGTTCTAATATGATTTCATGGCTGCTTTGAGTGGGACTTAGAGAAACTGCAGATTACTCCTCTGCAGAATGTCAGAATTCCACATTGGGTGGAAAAGAAGCATTTCTCATTAACATTTATACTAAGTAGGCTAAGTACACAAATGTATTGTGTCAACAAGTGATATTAAAAGATGCAGTTGAGCAGTAAACGTATGCATGTCCACAATTTCTGTTTCTGCTTTGGTTGGGGTCGAAACCCCTCACTAGATTTGCTCTGAATTGTGTGCAGAAGACCAAGTGGAAGTTTTCTTACTTGAGTACTTTTTCTCATTTGTACTACCATTCATAACAACATAATCAACTGCAACTAAATGTTAAGGGTACAGCGAACCTGGTTGGTTGCATGTGCGAGTGAGATCATCTTTTAATGTTACCACTGTGTTACCAGTTCACCAGTTCCCCATCAGGGCACATATTATAAATTGTGCATTGGAGAAGATTAGCCATGTCATCCAACATTTGCCCCTGGACTACACGCAGTAGGAGCACTCTGGTAAGACATTGTCCATTTGAGAGAGCACTCTGGTAAGACATTGTCCATTTGAGAGGAAACTCTTCATGCGTGAAGTGGTCATTCTCTCAAATGGTTGAAGTACTACTTGCAACCACTTTCGCTTTTCCTGCACTCGCCTTCTTGCTTCCAGCCTTTGAGTTGCTGGTTTTATTTTGAAGGTGTTGTAGTAACTGTGAGTATGATCTGCTCAGTCAGTCCTGCTTACCTTACAATGTGTGAACAGGACAATCAAGAAATAAAAGCTGTAGAGGCGATGGGGTGGTGGTACACAACTGCCAACAGGAACACTCCAGTGTACCTTTTCTTACTGTCTCTACATCCACTAACTGCAGGAACTTGATGCAGCACTGTATTAAAGACCATTTACTATTGCTGGATGGCCTGTACCAAGTACTTTCTCACATAGTATTAAAACCCTGGCATGTGGAAACCCACACTAGAGGCAAGTAAAACCTTACTAAAGTGGGCTTTAATAAACTGATCAATCCTGCTGATTTACGAAAATTCATGTGGTTGTACAATTACGCGTTGAGTTAAGGTACAATGTTTAAACTATCGCTCAAAGAGCGCACATTGACCCAATTAAAGGTGTAAACAGCATCACAGGGCCCAATGTTGTCTCTCCTGACACGTTGCAATAGAGATTACAGAAGAAAGGTACAAACCACTCTATTAAATCACAAGCTGAATGGGTAAGTTAATAGCATTAGAAGTACAAAAAAGCCATATGAGTGATAAAAGTTAAAGGAGCACAAAGAAAACAAAGAGTGAGGGAGAAGATGTAAACGCCATCAAAGCAAGAAAGTTAAATCTTGGTGAATGGAGAAAAAAGAATTGGATAATAGCCTCTAAAGGAGTTTCTCATGCTAATGCAAAATGCATACAAACTGCACCGATTCAGGGTGGCAATTGAGAAACTGAAGGTTGGAGAAATTCCACAATTTCTCAGCATGAGTGTATGGGGAAGGCTAAAGAGTTCTGGAATCAAAATGTAAGGAAAGAAAAACTTAGTAAAAGCGGTCATTAAAATCTGCGTGGATCAGAACTTAACTCCTTTCCACATCCATGATACCTTATATTTAGCAAGACATTGCAAAGCTACAGGTCAGTCCGGGGTGTTCATAGAGGAGGTCAGAAAGAAGGGAAGAGGTAAGAAGGAAGGTCAGTCAGGAGACAGCTTAAGCAAAAAGACCTTGCTAGATTCAAGTGACAAATAATTGGAAAGAATGTTGAATTACAGCGTTCTTGAGGTGGCCTTGTTTTGGGGGGCAATGTAGACTTTTATACTTGCATGAAGTATTGTCTTCCACAGGCAGTGGGGTGGGGAGAACTCCTCTGCAGAAGCTCAGAAAAACTGAGAAGATAAGGATTTGGGAAAAAGTGGTACTAACCATGAGATAAATGTATACATTGTGTAAAGTATTACAAAGAACGCGGATGAAGGGAAACAAGGGAGGACAATTGAAGATTGATAACCCGGATCAGGAACAACAATTTCTTGATTCCAAGTCTCTTTGAGCAAGAGAATGATAACATTTTAGTTGCAGAGTTAAACAGGGTGTGAGCATCCAAAAGTTCACTCTTTTTCATTAATGTCAAGAGCAGGGAGAATCTATTCCCCATGTTACGATGAAAAAACAAAAGTATTGTGACTTATTGTATGGTACAAAACATTGACCAATAAATTTGGAAAGATCTGGGATAGTATATGCTTCCATAAGAGTGCGTTTAACAGCAGTGGGTGCATACTTGCAAAAGAAGGAATATTCTTCGTTTTTTAGTCCCAGTCACAAGGGTTTTTAAGCAGGAATTGATTACAATTGCATCACCAGGAGTTGTACCAGCCCCTTCTTTGGACTTATACATCGTACTAACTTATATCATGGGGACATCAGCTATGTCCACAACCGTATCTTTCCTAGAACAAGGTATTTGTGTTAGCTGTTTCATCCTTAAATAGAGTTGACAAGTTATAAGTGCTACCTATTGAGGAAGCATACTTGAAAGTCCCTTATGGCATGGTAGTTCTACTCACTAACCCACGCTTTCTACCACAGGTAGTACCAGCACTTCATATGATTGAATCAGTTGAATTACCACATTACTTACCTGTAACACTCAGGTAGTAGCTTGCAGGGTTGTTGATTCACATGTTCCTACCCTCCTCCCTGTTTGGTATAGTAGCAGGATGTTTCTGAAGGGAAATCACTTTCTTCCTAGCTATTAGACATTTAGACACAGACTAAAATCCCAATGGGGAAATGACAAGCATACACTCTAAAGTGCCCTAATGGATGATGGGGTTCAAGCATGTTGTCACAGGTCTGACTTGTAATAGTCCAAACCCAACATTAAATGACAGGAGACTGCACAGCATGTGTGCTACAACACAACAAGCTGCAAACTGAGAGGTAATCGTAAGTAATATTTTCCATAAAGAGGCATTGTATCTGTTGTGGCAAGAATTGGTGCGGCAGATAATGTGTTAGCAAACTGCATTTGCAAAGAAATAGACCATTTCAGTCTTGCCTGTGCTCTACTGAATTCCTCCTCCTTAGGAGCTGGTAAAGTAGAGACGCTGTCAATGGGTCTTATCTATTATTGACTCGTTTTATCTCTTTGTCGTTTATTCTACCCATAACTGCTTCACATCTCTCAGTTGAATATAGGACAACTCTTCAATCATTGGAAAATGGGCACAATGAGAACTTAATAGTTAATCTTTCTCTCTCTGTTTCAGATTCCAAAAGATGAGAATGAAACCTTCACGCCCTGGGCTATCAATGTGTGAAGAAGGGATTATACGTAGTGGTAGATGATTGCATTGGAATGTGTGTAACCGCATCAGTCACAAAACAAACATATAATGTTCCTATAAGATGTCTTTTAGTGGGAGAGGTCTGGATGGATTGGGCTGAAGGAAATTTAGAGGCTTAGCCATGCATGCCAGCTTTACCATTTTTGGCAGTAGACTACCCATGTTTAATCAATTCCACCAACAGCTTGCCTTCCTGCTGTAGTCTATCGCTATTATTACTAGACCGATGAGTAAAACATTATTTGTAAGAAATACATTTTAATATTAGCTTCTTTGGTTTCCTGTCCTTATGTTGATTATGCAATCATAGCTCCTCACATGAACCGAACTGAATATACTGTGACTGCAAACATCCCAGCCGGCTCATGCATATTAAAGAGCCAGCCTTGTACTATGCACCTGCAACATCTCAGCTCTTGAGAGCTCTCGCTCCCCTGTGTTAGGCAGAATGCAAATTAATGCTCATAATTGGATAGGTAGTGAAATGGGGGACTCATTTAATGCATATAACATTCCTTTGGAACAATAACACATATGACACACACACGCAGATTTTAAGACACTGATTTTTTTCCAAGCTCAGCATTTATTCCCCAGGTGCAAAGTAGCAACAAGCATTGGCATAGCCAATAGGTCTCGCCTTTGGGACCTTATAAGTTTTTAGCCATGCAACAGTTGATGTTATTGCACCAAGGATATTGTGCTGCATAACTAAATACTTATAAGGTCCCAAAAGCAAGACCTAGTGGCTATGCCAATGCTTGTTTAAGCAAGCGTTAGCAAAGCCAATTGGTCTGGCTTGCATTTCGAGTCCTGAGTAAAATATTAAAAATAAATCCTGCTATGTGGAAAGGGCACTCTATGAGAGCAGGGGATGCCCGTAAAAATGGACAAAGATTTGCGGGAAATGGAATGAATATCGAGCGATGCTGTCTAGTCTGATTGCTCGACCTGAACAGGGGCAAGAGACAATATAGCTGAAGGAAGGGAAGGGGTTGCGATGGAGGGGCGATGGTGAGAGATGTAAACCACTAATAAGAAGAATGTTAAAGACTTGTCAATCTGTTTGGGTCTTGCTAAATTACTATGATATGTATCCGGCAAATGGGTGGTTTGTTGTTGTTTCAATAAAAAGATTCTCAATTTTTTTATTTTTTATTCTGCTGCAGTGAATAAACAAATCCTCAGCTATTCTACGTGCAATGCATCCACGTGATTAAGAAATTATGGGTGATGATTCAGTATACTTTTGGGATGTAAAATTAGTCTTTTTATGCATTGTATTGGAAACACGCCATGCAAAGCAGAAAGATACACCAAGCTTCCAATAGAACAACGTGAAAGAAACGTGCTGCTTTGGACCGAGCCAAAACCCAGGTCATGTATATTTTAAAGTATTGCTCACACTAGGTATTAAGGGGGATGTGGTGTTCATCCAAGGTGTAAAAGTTGCATCCGGAAATTACAGCTTTAACACAAGTCCAGCGATTTCAGTGAAATGTGCCAGGGGATCAATTGATTTTACTTCTTGCTTTGGCTCTACCAGGCATCAAGAGTATAGGTGACATTTTGTATTCTGTAGGTAAACTTGCCGAATAGTCACAGTTCAAAATTATGAGAATAAAGTGAAATCAAGTAGACTGTGGACTGGCAGCTCCTCTGTGAGTGATGAAATTGCTATCGATTTATGGCAAATGCCAGTCAAGTAAGACAGGGCCTGTTTCGTTGCTGTCAGATGAGTGCTGGAAGTAGTCAGGGTTTGGTATCAATCATGGGTTGTAGGTGTGAGGCAGTGTCAGGCTGTAACAACTGATTTGATGTCAACGTGGATGTGAGCGCCTTTGCTGTCAGTGGTGTTGCTGCCATGAAATGAGGGGGAAATGGCATAGCTTCTCAGAGACAAACTTATGCATATAATGTCAAATTCCAGACGTACTTGAAGTTTTTTGAAGCACGGAAATGTTGATATTACAACACGTAGGTGATGTGTGGAAGCGTGCCCACCAGGCTCTGTGATAACACTTAATGTAAGACGATTCGCGGCTGCAGATGGTTAGCCTGACTACACCGACTTTAGTTTAAACTCTTTTCGGTTGCTTGGGTTTTCCCCGAGGGACATGGAAAAGGGAGTCAGTCAGATAAAGAGAATTAAAGCTCTGCTCTCTAAAATACTTGCAGATACACGTTCAATGCTCATCTCAAATGAGTTAAGATAAGCACGTGAGCAATGTGCGTGCGTGTCTGTGCAGAGGCCGCGCCCTCCTTACAGTAATGCCACAGTTACATTTAGTGGCGAAATGGCTTCTATGAATAGAGCCCACGGCGCTCCACGCCCTGCGGGTAATTATACCTGGAAAGAAATAGGAATGCTTTGGGAAAGTTGCCTGTGTGGCATCGTGCAGGCGAAAAAGAATGCCAGGGGAGAGCAGAGACTCGGAAGAACACATTTTGTGAGCAAACAAAAGTCTCTTTAATAGCGAGTAAATGTCAGACTTCCTGCACCTGCCTCAGATATACAGCTGCCAGCTGCGCCCATGGCATGTGCGGCCCCTTCTGCCAGACCTGGAGATTAATAACCAAAGTTGGCACGATATGAATTTTATGCCCCTGTTGCTTACGCTAAAAGCCGAAACTAATATTCCTGATTGCAAAGTGTTGATGATTCGCACCTGGAACGAATCAACTTGGTCGCCATGCGTACAAGTATTAGAGAGTACATTTTCTAGTATCTTAAGTCTTTCTGTACATTGCGAATATCCAATATGACCCCTTCTGAAACGTGCAAAATTATCTTACAGGAGCTTAATTTGTACTGCTCGTAAGTTGTCTTCAGTGTGGCGTCATGTTGTGGGTGCCAGGTGCATTATTGACCGTCTGCTTCTGTGTGTTGGTTGAGGTCCTTCCACTGGCGAAGATAAAGTCTCATAGTGACTAGAAGAACTTCATTACAAGCTAAGAAATAAATCAGTAGTTTCCAATTCACAAAAACTAACAGAGACTCCTAAAGATTCTTATACAATCCATCCATGAGAGGGGGGTTTTTTATAATCTCAAACATGGTTCAGAGCGCTTCGAACTGAGACGCTCTTACAACACTCTAAAGCCTGCACGAAGAACTATTCATTATATGTATTGCTCGGATTACTTACCGGTAATCTTCATTACTCTGAGTCTTCCTTACTCGACCAATTCCTTTCTTGGTGGAGTGCGTGTGCCCATTCACTCCCCTGTATCCACCGCTGTAAAGCTGGTTCTTCCCTTTCTGTGAAACAGTCAAAGGGAAAGATCGATATAACCCCTCCCCTTCCCCTTGCTCTGCCTGTTGAATAGAAAGCCCAAAACACAAGCTGGTGAAAGAACAGGGCAGCGAGGGAGGCACGGAATGGGACAAGTAAGGAAGAAAATCAGAGTAATGAAGAGTACCATTAGGCAATCCGAGGAATACCTCCTCTTCTTCCGTTCCTCGTCCCATTCCTTACTTGGTGGAGCAATGCCAAAGCAAAAACCTATTTCAGCACCTCCAGGAAAACCACAAGGGGCACACAAAATCAGCAAGAAGAAATTCTTTATCAATCTTTCAGAACAGAGCAGAAGCACAGAAACCTCCAGAAAAGGTCCCAACAACCCATAAGACAAATTAAGGTGACAAAGAACATTCAAAAAGAGGAACAGGGAGTCCACAAAGAATATGACTATGAAAAAGATCTTGTAGCCTTCCAGGTCCCTTAACCAATACATAATTCTGACCCCTGAGCAACAGGCAACCAATTATGGGAAATTAAAGTGTAAGAGGAGGACCATGTAGCAGCTCCGCAGATGTCTCTACGGAAAAAAACACCAGACCACTCTGTCCAAGAAGCTGCCATACCTCTAGTAGAGTGAGTTGTGATCCCTCCTCGTGTTTCTCTACCGTGAGCCAGATAAGCGAAGAAAATTCCTGTCTTCACCTATCGGACCAAGGGAGAGGAAGACTAAAATTAAGAAAAGAGCCAGAGACGGGTCAGGGTCAGAGGCTTCCTGCTATAAACAGGTAGAACAATCCCTTGGTCACAGTGAAACACAGAACTGACCTTCGGCAAGAACTAAGGATCCAGAGAAAGAACTATCCTATCTTCAAAAATCCACAAATATGGATGGCGGAAGACCAGGTTATTTAGTTCCCCCAAACCTATTGGCCGTAGTAATGGTCACAAAAAAGCAAACCTTCAAGATAAGGAATTTAAGAGAAACTGACTCAGAGGGTTCCGATGGTTACTCTGTAAGTGAGAAAGGGATATGGTAACACCCACAGAGGAAAAGAAGTACGGATCTTAGGTCTCAGGAGCTGAAAACCCTTAAGATCTTAGAGGCCATCAGTTCAATGGAGGACAGATTGTCCCACAGAGCACAAAATGTCTTAATGGAGAACCAATGAAGCTTAGGAGTTGCAAGTGAGAGGCCCTTATCAAATCCTTCCTGAAGAAACTGAAACATTTCAGTAGCAGGAGCAGAAACAGGAGACAAAGTCCTCAACCTGCACCATCTATCAAAGGAACCCAACGATGCTCATAAGCCTTATTTGTGCAAGCTCGTCTTGAAGACTGTAGAGAACAGGATATAGACAAAGAAAGTCCTTTATTCAAGAAACCCTCCCTCTCAATCTACAGACCGAGAGTCTTAATTTGGCTTGTGTATGCACCACTAGAACAGTTATGGACAGGGGAGATGGATCAAGAGGAAGGAGCCATTGCCGTTCCGGAGCAAAATGCCTGAGAACATCGAACCAAAGCCTCCGCACCCACAAACGAAGCACCAGTACCACTTCTGCTTATTCCCTGAGAAGACAAGTTAGAAACTGCGGAATCAATGATATTGGAGGGAATGCATAGAGGATGATCGAAGGCCAAGGACTCATAAGAACTTTGGTGCATAAAGCACCCTGAGAGCAGAACCCAGAGAAAAACAGAGGACATTCGGAGTACAGAGGAGTGGCAAAGATATCTGCCACTGGACCCTCCCATCGCATGCAAATCTGGGAAAACACCTCAGGAGCTAGAACAAACTCTTGAGAGGGTGAAAACCCTCAACTTAATCGAACCTGAATGTGGGTGACCCTCCACCCCGGAAGCTTGGCTTCCATCCAGGAGCCAATGAGGCAGGGAAGACTGTTGAGGGAAGGGGAGCTGGTGCCGAACTGGCGATTGATATAAGACATCGCTATTCAGTTGTCAATGCGGACTACCACATAGAGACCTTTCAGGGTCCCCGAGAAAGCAAGCAGAGCATTCCAAACCCCCCTCAACTCCGTCCAGTTCTTACACTCTCCGCCACAGTCTTGGGCTGTGTTACACCCTAATACTGCCCCCCAGTCCAAACTACTGGCATCTGTGGTTAGAATCAAGGGGTCAGGATAACATAGAGGGGAATCCCTCTCAGAGAAGGAAGGAGCAACCACCAGGAAAGTTCCAGTTTGATCGATGCTGACACTGGGATCTGCACATTGTAATCTTCTTGGGCTGGTGTCCAATGGAGCAAGATATGTCAAACCACCTGACCCATATAATGTCCAAAGTTTCTGCCTAAAAAGGAAAGGACAGAGAACAGTGAAAAACAATACCACTGTGAGAAATACCTCAAGTATCAAAGAGGTCTCTGTCCCAGCTTGCCATCTCATCCCTGAAATCATGACCAAACTCTTGCCAAAGCCTTCTGGACTTCTTAACTTGGTGTGTCTGGCTTCGGGGAGGAAGACAGTTCCCTGATCCGTGTCCAAAACGGCCCCATATATTCCACTTTCTAAGAAGGGACCAGAAGAGACTTCGATCGGTTGACCAGGAAACCAAACTCCTTCAGCTTCAGTATTGACACTGTACCATCGATTCCACCAGAGCCTTCTGCTGAGAGAGGCCCGAATGAGTAGATCATCCAGACAGGGATGGGCAATGATCCCCCAAGTATGCAAGAGACCTATCAATGGAGCAATAACCATTGTAAATATCTGAGGGGAGGACTTTAGTCTTAACAGGAGTACCCAGAACTGCCAGTGCTGGGATCCCACAGAAAATCAGAAAAACTGCTGGGAGGCAGAAGCGACAGGTACATGGAGATACGTATCCCGGGGATGGCTTTTTCCAGAAACTCTCCAGGAGAAACCAGAGGAATTACCTGCTGCAAGGTATTCATTTTGAAGTGTACTGTATGAATGAACCTGTTCAGGAACTGCAGGTTAATAATCATCTGATAATCTGCCTAATCCTTTTGGACCAGGAACACATGAGAATAACACCTGCAAACTCTCTCCTAGGATGGGACTCTGATTATCGCCTGTTTGAGTACCAGAGATGCTATACTTTCTTACAAGGCCAGACTCTTTACAGTCTCTCGTGGCCATCGGGTCTGAATGAAATGAGGTTCCTGAAACTATGAGGAGTCTCATAGAATGTAATCTTGAGAAAAAACTTGAATTACCCAGCTGTCAGAAACTTAACTTCGCCATACCTCCTGGAATTGTAACAGACGACCCCCACAGGAGAAAGATAGGGCCCGGCCTAGTCAGGAAACCTGTTTTGAACCTCCCATACTACCTGACTGGCTGGCGGGTCCTCCTGGCTGAGTAGATTTACACAGTGCTTAATTTGTGCCGGTGCTTATCAGGGCCGGGTCTACATGCATCTGCTGCACACGTCACATATTGCATTGATGATATTGATGTATTTAATTAACCTCACTACTAGACTCGGCGTAGTGTTTTTCTCCTTTCCTGAGTGAGTCACGCTTGAGAGTGTTGCGGCTGTGAGAATGAGCCTGCCCTGAGCCAAGAGGAGATTCATATGATAACACGGCCCTTAGTACAGTGTTGCCTTTGGGCGGGGTACTGTTTAGGGCTGGATTTTGGTTCTGCTGAGGTATGGGCTGTGCAGCAGATTATTTTCAGATTGCCATGCCCCAGCATACCCGCACAGCTCACCACGAATCATGGTTTAAGTCAACCCTACCTGACGACGACGTTGAGGGCAGCAGGAAGCAACCAGTACTGGTAACAAGCATCACCAGGCCAAATCAGTTAAAAAGGCAGTGAAGTGTGTCCCGGCTGCAAGGCCCACCGCAAGTAACGGTACATTAACTATTAAGTAGTGGCCAACTAGCCAGGCCAATAATATGCCATGCCAAACCAACGATGCTCTTTTTTTGGGGGGGGGGGGCGTGGTGGCGTGACAGCCGTCAGATCACGGTGGTAGTAGCTCGCCTCCGGCTCCACAAGATTCAATGATTTACTGACTGCCTGGCCTAATAGCCGCTGAGCCCGCCCGCCGTACACTTATATCTCAATAGGGCCGCCAGGGTTAAGTTAAAGCGAAGGCCCTGCCCGCCCAGCCCCTGACTTGTCAAAACATGGGGCGCGCCGCGCACAAATTAGGTTCCCTGACTAAACGCGGTTTGGGAGGGAGGAGGACAAGCCAAATGAGACCAATTTTTGTGAGTGTAAAAGGCTGCTTTATTGAAACAGGTGCATATCACAATTATCAACGCTGGCAACTGCCTTACAAAACTAAAACCTCACTATACATAAATTACCTGACCCCCTGTCTCCCCCACCCCCATGATCCCCACATCAAATCCCCCACCCTACCGAGAACAAAATAACATTACATAGCAACCATATTACACAATATTACACAATATTGCATTTACAAACCCTGCCCTCCAAATACCAAAACCCCTACCTGCCTTTGTGCAACTGTAACTACCAAACATCTAGTCTAAACTTAGCCTACCTGCTCACCCTTTCCCTGCCCCTGCTCACAAACTACCAACACTTAACTAAAAACTTCAGCCAATCTTGGCCAACTTTTAACAACCCCGCCACCCAGGAAAAGGCGGGAGAGTAGGCGGAAACGCCGCCTCCCCATTTTCCTGCCCCCCCTGCCTCATAGGAGATGACACTTTAGCGCTGCTGCACATTCAACATCCTGGCCAGGACCTCCCTTATCTCCAGCAGATACAAATCCATGCCCATCCTGGACAAGTGAACTCCATCTCCCCTGAAAAATTCCGCTCTGTCATACCTGATGTCCTTATGTGCGATCCTAGCAAAACCCAGACACCTGCAAAAACGCATTATTTCGGTATTGAGTTTTCTCCGAGCCTTGTCTACTGCCCCAGGATTTAAATATATTGAAGTTTAGACGTGCACAAGCCTATGGTGAATAAGGGGTAAGTAGGTTGTCGTGTGCCTCGGAGGTATCACTCTCTGAGCCAGGGAGTGTTATAGAACAAGAATCCAACAAGCGTTATCTACCATTAGATAACGTCCCTCTGGGCGCTACGAAGGAGAATCCCGTGGGCGAAATTTAAGTAGGTTGGTAAAGTTCAATCAAAATCTTGTGCCAAGAATTGCAAGTATACTTTATTTCTTTCATAAAGATGAATTCAATTCATGTCAACGATGTGGAACAACATCCTGATGCGATTGCAAAGTCTTTCATATATGGTCCCAATGCATTTCGGGCTCACTGGGGGCCCTTCATCAGGGGAATCTAAACAATAAATTAAGCTAGTGTCAAATGAGGGACCACGTCAATAGCAAAATTATATTCATGTAACTGGTGGTTAGTTTATGGTGCCCATATTGGAAAGAAAAAGAAAAAGATTCACCAGCTGTGATCAGTCAACTCTGTGGTTGCATGCATAGTACGCTCTATAGAGGTGGTGGGATGAGCAGACGAACATTCCTCTAAATCTCCATTCTAGTTACTAAAGATATTCAGTCACAGTGTGTCAAGAATTGTACGGGACGCGAGTGCAGTTAAACGGACAAAATGGCACAATGAAAGAGAAATAATAGCAGCAAATATAAAAGAATTAAAACAAGTGTACAGATGTATATCCAGAGGCGGACGTAAACGCCAAACTGTGGACTTGTGTGCCTGGAGTAATCAGGGGTGAATAACAGCTAAGTGGTTGGTGCGCGGATAAAAGAACGCTGTGAAATAAAATGCCTTAAAACCCAGTAATGCGCTGAGGTAAATGAGTGTCTTACCTTCCGTGTCTGCATGCGATTAATTCTAAACGTGCGTCGGGTTTACCGAAGAGACGCGATTGTTGCTAGTTAAAGGGATTTAAGACGGACTACAATGGGTTTGAAAAAGACTAGAACGCGAAGGGTGCAGTGCGTTAGTATGGAGCCAGTGTCGGGCCATGTAAAGATGTGTCAGGGGTGAATGGAAAGGCTTTACAAATTAAAAGAATAAAAAAAGCCCTAAAAATTGGAAATAAAAATAGAGAAAAAATGCAAATAAAGACTGAATACTTTCAAGGGGAAAAAAAAAACGATGTTAAAATGTACATACAATGAAGAGACTGCCACAAAATGCTGAAAGCTGAAAATTACAAGAGCTGAAAATTACACCGGTTATAAATAGCACGCGAATTCCGTGCGGTCATTAAGACCCTTAGGTTTCAGAGATTCCAACTTATATATCCAAAAGTCCTCTCTTTGTAAGAGAAAAGTGTTATTGTCTCTACCTTCAGTTTTTCAACGGTTTCCAAAATGATAAACTTTAGTTGTGCTACATTATGATGGTTATCAAAAAAGCGCGCAGCAACAGTTGACTTGATGTTATGAGTACATATATTGCTTTTATGTTCGTGTATACGGGTTTTGATTTTCCTTTCCGTCTTGCCCACGTAAACAAGTCAACATGTGCATTTCAGTAGATAGATCACATTAAGTGTATCACAGGTAGCGTTGACGTATAGCTTGACAGGAGTACCTCTCATGGGATGCGTGATCTTGTTACCCTTGATGATGTTGTGACAGTTGCTACAATTATGATAGGGGATGGTTCCCCGATATTCTGCAGTTTGTGATTTGATGGTTGGTCTGATCAGTTCTTGGATGTTTTTACTCCTGGTATACGCAAACATTGGTAACTCATGAAAGATCCCATTAAAGTCGGTTTCTAAGGACAATAAAGGCCAATGTTTCTTGATTGATTGTTTGTATCGATGACTCATGGTGGAATACCGAGATACTACCACCATACGTTGCTGATCGATGCGATTCGAAGGTTGTAACAAAGCATTGCGAGTTTTGTTGGAAGCTTTGGTAATGGCATTTAGTAGAATTTGATGTGGGTATCCGCGGTCTTGGAACCGACGGATCATCTTCTTAGTCTGTGACTGCAATTCCAGATCATCTGATACTATCCTCTTTACTCTGAGTAGTTGTGAGAAAGGTAAATGATTTTTCAATGACGGTTGATGGAAACATTTGTAATGTAGGAAGTTGTTGCGGTCAGTTGATTTTCTGAACATGGTGGTGGTAAGTTTATTGCCATGTTTTGTCAGAAGTACATCCAGATAGGCTATGGAAGTGTTGTGGATGTTAAAGGTGAATTGTATACAGTCATTGATTGTGTTCAGATTTTCCAAAGCTGATTTTAAGGTGGCGAACGTGCCACGCCATAATACAAAGATGTAATTGATATAGCGTAGGAACAACCATGCGTGTTTCTTCCAGGTGTCAAGGTTTAAAATGTGTTTATTTTGAAAGACGTGAATGAAGATATTCGCATATGCCGGTGCGGCACAATTGCCCATTGAAGTGCCGGTTAATTGTAAATAGTATTCATCTTTCCACCTGAAGTAGGTTTGGTACAATGTGAAGGTGAGTAATTCCATGATAAACACTTGGAAATCGTGATCCAATTCTGATTGCAGAAGTGTTTCTTCTATTGCTTCTATCCTGAGGTTATGAGGGATCGAGGTGTAGATGGATTTAACGTCAATGGTACATAGCAATATTTCTAAATCGGTAGGAAATTCCAATTGTTTGATTTTTGTCAAAAAGTCAGTGGTGTCCTTGACATAGGTATTCATTTTTACCACAAATTGCTGTAAGTGTGCGTCTAGAAATTTTCCGACTGACTCGTGTATGCTTCCCCTAGTAGACACAATGGGACGAAACGGGGGGTTGCTGAGATTCTTATGGATTTTGGGGAGCATGTTCAGGGTTGGTGTTTTCGGATGAGATGATATCAAATATTTCTTAGTCCTCTCATTAATGACCCCTGTGTCTACAGCTCTGTTCAGTATGTCTTGTAACTGTTTCTGGAATTTGTCTGTGGGATTCTGTGGGAGTACCATATATGTTTATCAAAAAAAGGGGGAGGGGGGGACCCAGGAGCTAATTAAGGTCCAGTGTCCATGCTCCTTGTGTCAATATCAAAACCAACAAAGGACACTGTTCCTGGATGCAGTTTGCAAACAGTCACCCAAGCATAAGGGTGCAAGTCGTCACCCATTTCTTTAGAGAAAAAATTAAAGGAAAATAAAGATAAAAAGGGTATCCTAGGTGAAAAAGACCCACCACTAGAGTGAAAGAACAAATTTTGTCTTCTGTTGCCCTCACTCACCCCAAGGGGTGTCATGCTTCATCATCGGGCGTTTGCTCCTCGAAGGGTCGGCGCTGCAATTCCCTATGGGTCCCCCGAAGGGTCTCTTTATCGGAGATCTTTTTTAGGACAGCCGGATGGTGCATGCAGGTGTGTGGGGTAGGGGTCCAATGAGGGTAAAACGTGCGTGCCAAGTGATAATTGAGTTAAAAAAGGATAAACATGCAGCGGATGTCTTATTTGTATACTCTTAGCAGACTACAACTGCTAAATAAAATCTTGTCCCTGTAGCACACTATCCCCAGGTATCAAGAAGCTCATGGGTCTACATGTTTCGCGCCTGCGTTGCCTTAAGGGTCGTCGGCGCTTCATCAGGACCAAAGATATAAAATAAAGTGCACGTGAAAAAATCATTAAGAACCCCCTAAATCAATCAGAGCGGGCAGTAAACCTGTATACCGGTAATATGGCTACAGCTGCATGGTGTATAGTTTACCGCTCCTGATCAATACCTCGCATAGCTGAGGGATAACTCCTCTGACGAGAGCAATGGACGCCCGCACATTACCGGGCAAGAAAACAGTTATGCCCGGGGTGCTGCCTCCTTTACACCTACCCCGTCTATGTGTCAGCCAGTTGTACCTTTACAGGTAGGTGTAAAGGAGGCAGCACCCCGGGCATAACTGTTTTCTTGCCCGGTAATGTGCGGGCGTCCGCTGCATGTTTACCCTTTTTTAACTCAATTATCACTTGGCATGCACTTTTTACCCTCATTGGACCCCTACCCCACACACCTGCATGCACCATCCGGCTGTTCTAAAAAAGATCTCCGATAAAGAGACCCTTCGGGGGACCCGTAGGGAATTGCAGCACCGGCCCTACGAGGAGCAAACGCCCAATGATGAAGCATGACACCCCTTGGGGTGTGCGAGGGCAACAGAGGACAAAATTTGTTCTTTCACTCTAGTGGTGGGTCTTTTTCACCTAGGATACCCTTTTTAGCTTTATTTTCCTTTCATTTTTTCTCTAAAGAAATGGGTGACGACTTGCATCCTTATGCTTGGGTGACTGTTTGCACCCTGCATCCAGGAACAGTGTCCTTTGTTGGGTTTGAGTACCATATATGTGTCATGATCGTTTACATGTAGGTCTACATGGGTTTGATCAAAATTGGTGTCCATTATCACGAGGGCGCCGCACTTGTCTGCTTTTTGACAGATTATGTTGGGATTGTGGGCCAAGTTTTTTAATATAGCATGTTCTTTGTTGGTCAAATTTTTTTATTTCGGTCGTCTTTTGAAATTGAATTTCTGTATGTCATTTTTAACCAAGTTCTCGAAAGAATCCAAGGTTTTGTGGGAGACTGGTGCTTGGAAGGTGCTCTTAATTCTGAGATTCTTAAGCTGGCGGTCTTCCTCCCTATTTGGAGTTTGTACAACGTTTTAAAAAAAATGCCGTGATCTCAGGTTCTGCATTATCTAGAATAGGCTTACATCTAATTCTAGTTTGTTGGTGTGATGGGTAGGTACATAAGAGGTTCCTTTTTGAAGCGTTTGTAGCTCCATTTGATTCATGCTGTAAGAGGAAATGTTGATGACCAATTGTTCGGGGTTCAAGGTTTCTTCCCCTTGTTTCGTCGGCCCATTGTTGGCTGGACCTTTGGACTGGGTGTGATTTGGTGATGTCTTTTTCCCCTCCTGGGTCTTCTGTGCCTTTTTGGCCTACCTCCAAAAAAGGCACACCAGCATTCGGTTGAGTTGAAACGGTGATAGATGGTTGCGCGGTTGTAGTTTTTTGAATCACGGACCGCCCTTCTCCTTCCGAAGAATCCGTGTCCCTTTCTGTATTGGGGTTGAAAGTTGTTGGAAACGGGTAGCGTGGTGCAGAGTGGGTGGGCCAAACTCTGGAGGAAATGTGTAAAGCATCCACGCAGTACACACAGGCAACACCCCAGGCACACTCCAAAAAGAGACACTACACAAGTTTGTGTAAGAATAACTTTTGTATTGTCAAAACACAAGGTATTATTAGTAATCTCTATACTGCACCAACTGGCGCTCGGTCAAAAGTCACAGGGGGGAATTATATACATGGCAGGGCCAATCGGGCCCCTGCCGGAACCATTGCGACATACAGATAGAATAAATCTACGTGAGGAATAAAGGTACAGTCCATCGGCCTCAATCCTGCAATAAAATACATCAGGGCATAACATTAGGCGTTAGTCCGGAACACCTGCAATAAAATATCATGGTATCACCATAAGTGTAAACGGCATGAACACCCCCGAGGCATGAAAGCTGTAAGGGGAAAACATTAGGCAATCACCTGTGGCATAAACATGTAAACCTTTGGCCTACTTCACATGAGGAACACGTCATGCAGAACACCAACGCTGTAGCCTTAGGGAAAAGAAGCCATTCGCATTATAAACACAGGCATTATGGAGACATCATGGCATAAAAACAACATGCAGCTCGTTAGGCGTAACAGCATTAGGTCAGGTGCGTTAGGCATAAACCCAAAACATCATGGCATTCCACATAAATATCCCCAAGGTCGTTGCCGCTGCCCACTGTCCTGCCTTAGGAATGTAAACAGTACCTCCTATCGGGCATACACCTTATAAATGTCCCCACCAGGGTAGCAGTACAGCACTGCCCTTCCCAGAACAGTAGCAGTGCCCCTTTCCTTTACCACTTCACCTGGCCTGACACTGTCCGGGGGGGGAGCCCCTCTTCTGGGAGTCTACAACCGAAAATGCCCCTTCAGTGAAGCAACCCGCCGCAGCAGCGTTGCTGGATAGCCCCACAGGGCCCTGGGGCCCTGTCCGTGGAGGAGTCTGCCCTCCGGGGGCTTCAAAGCGATTCTGGGGGCCCGTTGCAGCTGCCCGCTGTCAAGTGGGGCAGCTGAGGAACACCCAAGCTCGGGCGGTCCCGTTGGAGTCCCCCTCCGGGACTGGGGACTGCCCCCACGCGGCCCCGGGGGGAGGCGAGCACCGGCAATGTGCCCCGATACCTCCCCCAGCAAGCGCTGACCAAGCCCCCACTCACCGGCACTCTTCTGGCAGGGGACAGGCACCGAGGTGTGCCTTGACTGTCCCCTGCTCTTCCCGGACCTCTCCTGCCGGCTTCCCACTTCACGGCAGCAAGTACGGGGGGACACGCGGGGCCCTCCCTTGCACCACGGGAGCCCCGCCTTCCGCAGCACACCTCCGGACCTCCCGTCCTTCACCACGGCCCCCTCCTGGGACCCGGGACTTCTACGCGGGGCTCTCCTCACAGGCGAGAGCCCCACCCGGACTCCGGCGACACTCGGGGCTCTCCTCCGCCTCCGGAGAGCCCCTCACCACGAAGTGACGTCTCCGTCGAGTCGTGGGGCTGACGCCAGCGCGGGTTAGGCTCCCGCCTGGCGCCTCTGCAGCCGCGGCGCCCTCACAGCGAGGCGAGACTTCCTGGCGGCGCTTCAGCCGGCACCAATCACTGCGCGACTCCCCTGACGTCACGGGGAAGCCCGCGCGGCGCTTCTGAGCTCCCCAGGCCGGCGGCGGTGATCCACAGCTCCCGCTTTAGGTGCGCCGGGACTCGGGCCGGCGGCGGTGATTTGTCCTCAATTCGAAGTGCGGGGTAGGCTCCCACGATGAGGGTGCACAGCGCGGGGTGGGCACCCGCTAATCAAATATGCACGAAGCGGGGTAGGCACCCGCTATAGTTTCAAATCGGCAAAAGGGCGGCAATACTGCAGGGTGGGCTCCCGCTCCGATTTAAATAATCTCAAAGGTGCCAGAATCATGGGGTGGGCTCCCGCTGGTTTCAATATGCCAAAACTATTGCTACACCACGGGGGAATTGAAATGCAGCGCCCACCAGCAGAACACAGTCAATTAACATATAGCGCCCACCGAATATAGCGCTCCCCTACCCCTAGCGACTTGAATATAGCGCTCTCCTTCCGCAGGGGATACTGTCAGGGTCCCACGAGGTGCTTGCTGGTTCCTGCCCCCCTTGGTTGAGGGTTTCTTGAGGGGGGGTTTGAGTTGGGGGCTGAAGGCAGATTAATCCGTCTCTGCAGGTCGTCCCTGGGTTCCCCTCCCGCCGGGCCAGATCAGTAGGCTAGTCCAGTGTTCCTCACACAGCTTGGAAGGCAGCACCTAAGCCCTGTCACTCCCAGTGGTATAGGTCCCTGACTAAGCCCTACCGCCTAAGTCTCCTGCGTAGGTTCCTCCAGGTCAGCATCGCCCCAACTATGGCTCTCCATTGCTCTGTGGACAGCAAAGGGGTGCAGGTAAGCTCAGGGCCCAGCACACAGGGCCACGTGGCGGTAACCCCTGGCAGCAGGTCCCCTCTCTCTCAGGTCCACCCTCTGACTGAGCACATGGCAGCCCAGCTCCGCCCTTTATACGCCCCTCACCCCACCTACCAGACAGTGCCAGAAGCTTCTAGAAGGGTCTGAGGAAACTGGTTCTAACTGGCCTAGGGGGAGGGGTAGAGCACTCTGGGTGCCTGGCTTCCCTCCAAAAGCTGGGGTTGCTGGGAAATAACAACTAGACTGGTAACCCAGCTCAGTCAGGCGGCACAAGCACACAGCTATGGCATTCATTTTAAAAGTTACATGTTTAAAATGGGGAAAATCAGTCTGCGTACACCATCGCACAGCATTCAATATTTGCATTTACATAACATGTGGTTCCCCATAAAAGTGAAAAAATTCAGGGAAAAGGGCCAAGTCCAACAAAAGGCTTGTTCTGTCGGCGTTTTGAGTAGATCTCCGCCCAAGAATATACCTCTCCCATCTTATAATCAATGGTGTCTCGCTTGTATTTACGGACTTTTCTTTCACTGATTTCTTCTGTATATTTGTTGAGTTGTAGGTTAATGTCTTCCAGGATTTTCTGCCAGTCTTCAGGTTCAATCATCCCTTGGAGTTCTGATTTGGATTGTGCAATTTCTTTGTTCAATTCTTCCAAGACTCTCGAAAGTTCTTCGATGGTGAGTAAGATTAAATCTAAGGAGCATTTATTCAGTATGGCGTACCATCGTTCTACAAATTTGGGACTGTTTCTGCATAACAGTGGTTTCAATAGGACTCTAAGACCTCTTGGAATCCGCTGGGCTCGGTGGTATTTAATCAGGGTGCTGGCGTGTAGCCGTTGGTTGGTTTCTCTCTTACTGCCCCAGGATTAACAGCTCCCCTCCAAACTCTACTGGGAACAAACTCCGTCCAAATGGAAGCACAACCCGACGACTGCTGCTTTATCAAGGATAGGTCCCGCTTCATGCTCCTCATTAAAGCTAACCCCGTTCTCCTCCAGATGGATCACCAAAACGTCGGGGCACCTACCAGCCGCCAACACGCCATTCAAAACCTGCACCAGCTCCTTCCAGTGCATGCCCCCCTTACCCCTCCAGAAAACTTTAAACAAATCCTTATTAAAACCTAAATTTTCCCCAAAATAACTGGAGCGGGCCTGAACCTGTGCCCACTTCACAAATGAATGTCCCACTATCCAGATTGTCATCTCCCTGGCGAGGGCACCCATCACCAAACCTGAAACGAGAAAAAGTAAATGAGCAGGAGAAATAACTAAGCCGCGCTACAGCCCCCCCCCTGTTGCGTTGCGCACATAGCACTGGTAACAATCCGAGGATCAACTACCCAACCTCATAATGTCCCCCCGCCCCCAACCCCTATTGCTTGCCTGTGACGCTGCCCCAATCCTGAAGGAATGTGTCCCAAAACCCCTGCCGTCAATCTCCAGCTCCGCCAGCGTCTTTCTCAAAACTGCCAATAGCTGAAAAGCCGAAGCTCGGCGCCCATTCGCATGTACAGAAACTAAGCCATCCTTGCCGACTGCCAGGTTCCTCCACTACGCTTCCCACCTACAAGGGCAAGTCAGCCGCGGCTCGGAAGCCTGAAGAGACACCCATTTTCCCACTCCCCTCTGATCCGTTTTAGATGTGCGCAGCCATATACAAACTCTATCCTGTTAAGGTGTCACCTCTCCCCATTGCAGCCCCCCCCCTGATTTTGTGCCCAACATTCCGACACTCGAAAAGCCCCAAAGGACATCCACACCATCAGTGTGGAGAAAAGGCACGACTCATAACCGTCAGAACATAACCCTGGCAAAGTCTGTAACACCTTCGCCAGCAAATTCCAAGACAAAGGGTTCCTCAACCTGCCTACCCGGCCTTGCTCCCGAGCCCACCCCTCCAGCATCCGCGTCCTGATTTCTCCTGCGGATGGCACATAGCCCCATAACAGCTTTCCCACAAATGCAATTACCGCCAGTTTACCCACGATCGTCACCCTAGAAAGTCCTTTATCAATCAAATCCAGTATGAACTGTATCACATCCTCCCTTCGATGCTCCAGTGAAGACCGACGCCTTGCTCCTGAGAGCAAAAATTCCTCCCACACTGTCCTGTATGACGTCCTCGTGGATTGTGCCAGGGACCCTAAAACCAGCTGCAACATCCTGTTTTGCCTACGTACCACAAATGCTGCGGCATCCAGGTCGGAGTCCTGTCTGCGTCCTTGGCTAGCCCACGGAATCACCCCCAGTGTGAACGAGACAAAGCATCCGCTATGTCATTGTCCACTCCTGGCACATGCAACGCTCTGAAAGTGATATCAAAACATAAGCAACCCAACACAAACACCCTCAATAACTTCAAAACCTGTTCCTCCCTGGCCGACTGGCGGTTTACAATCTCCACCACCGCTATGTTGTCAATCCTGAATGTCACCTTCCTGTCTGCCATGTGTTTCCCCTAAAGTGTGACTGCCACCACCAAAGGGAAGAATTTCAAAAATGCGATACTCCTACCCACCCGCCCACTCTGCAGGCCACTGTTCAGCACACCATTTCCCTTGCCAATAGAGGCCAAAACCCTTGCTGCCTGCTGCATCGGAAAAAATCTGGACATCCCACACCATGTCACCCTCCCGCATCAGCGGAATGAAGTTGAAATCCTGCAAGAAAAACTGCCAAATTCGCAAGTCTTCTCTCACTCCCACAGACAGCCGTACATGATGGTGTGGAGGTCTCTGTCCTGCTAGCGCCCTGCCCAGTCGTCTGCAAAACGTCCACCCTACTCACACTACTCTGCAAGCAAAGTTGAGGTGGCCCAGCAGCACCTGAATCTTTTTTACTGTGAACTTGCTTTTCGACAACATTGTCGCCAGCAGCCCCAAGATTTGCTGCTTTTTGTCTTCGGGAAGGTGTGCCTCCATCAACTGAGAGTCCAACTCAATCCTCAACAAGCATTTTCAATGCAATAGGTCTCGCATTTGCGAGAGTTTAAGCTATTGGAATTGTAAATGACAATGCCTATTATTTATCAGTTTTGATAATTAACACATACATAAAAGGCATTGTCGTTTACAATGCCAATAGCTCAAACTCTTGTAAATGCGAGACCCATTTAATTTGAAAGAGGCTGCCATTGTCCCAGGCTGCTTGGAAAGAGAAAGCATGCATGGCGTGCTGAATGTTGCAGGAAATCATGTCATGCCTGCAGTACGAGAAACTCATTAAAGAACAAAGGGGTATATTATCAAGCATGGCGTTAAAATTATCGCCGCTTTAGCGGCAGAAAACTGCCGCTAAAGTGGTGAAAATGGGCTTGATAATTTGCTGCAGAGAATTGCAATAGAAGCCCATGTTGACATCAGAACATGGGCTTCTATGGGAATTCTCAAGGGCATATTATCAAGCCCATTATCGCCGCTTTAGTGGCAGTTTTCTGCCGCTAAAGCGGCGATAAATTTAACGCCGTTTCTTGATAATATGTCCCAAAGGACTTACAGACTAAATAATTCATACTGTGTAACAACAGAAGTGAAAGGGCCAGTCCTCATGGGAGGTTACAAATGAAGACAAGGACTAACAAGCATATTACCGAATCAGAACCTAGGATTTACAAAGGACAAAGACAAAAGCCAATGAAAAATGTGGGTGGAGAGTGGGCGGAGCATCAAATCCATACTCAAATACCGCATGCTTCGGAGAGGAGCGCATGCACTGCCCAGGCTCGACCTAAAAGTCAGTGACAATAATACAAACGAGGTTGACTAGAAAAACAGTGTTTGGACTATTCTGGAAATTCTCTCACACTTTTATTAAATAAAGAAGAAACCAGACAGGGCTTATTTGGTTGTTTGTGTGAAGTGTAATGACAAAATAAAGGACAGTCTGTTGAACGTCGTCTATTTGTAAACAATAACGTAAGAATGATCAGCTTTTGCATTCCACCTTGTCAGTTTTTGGTGGGGGTAATATGTAAAATCTAATGCACATGTACTGTCCCACTAAGCTGACTATCACAGTCGCTGCCCCTTTTGAACCCACCTGCCACCACATCTGTGCCGAGTCTGGGGGGTTCAAATCTATAAGATTCCAATGTCCTGCGATGAATGAAACATCACTCATAACATCACTGAACCCTAAATTTACTACTACAGAAAATCTTCCATAGTACTAAGTTCATTCCGCTGGTAAATTTCCACAGAAACTAATTCTTTGAATCAATGTCTTACAATCTAAGCTTGAGGTGTTGTAGGTGACACCTAAGTTTATTAACCATATTCATATAGCGCACAAGAACAATAACTAGTTAGGCATTTTGCGAGTAACTTATGGAATAATATACAGAGCCATTACCTGTAAATTCAGGCTATACTGAGTTAAACTCAGATAAAGAGCTAAGTTTATGAAGGACCGCAAAAGGAATGTTTTCTATATGCGTATTTCTGACTGGCACAATCTTGCAGATTCCTAGAGTTGTAAATACCACATGTTCCTGTTATTCCTTGATGCACAGTTTGTCGACCTTGAATGACAAGAAAGACGAAACAGGCTCATAATAAAACGTACCTCCCTCCTTATGCATCACACAAACACAAAGCAGCAACACCAGATGATATAATACCAATATAATGAAAGTATAAAACGGTCGGATACACAAGATGCAGGACCGATCACGCAACACAACAAAGCCCACACCGATTACAAACCGCATATACACAACACAAAGAAAACACACATAACAGTAGAAGCTTGCATCCTTTCTCTTCAGTCCGAATCAACAAAAGCTAAGTTCGAGCTTGTGTGAAGTCTTTCATAAATAAGGATTGTACGTCACAGCTTGCTTCCAGAACGAGTTACCCATCGTACTCAATGTTTAATTAAGATAATCCTTTTCACTTTTTTGCTCAGCAACTTTTTAGAATAAAACTGGAGTTTATCGAACATTGGTTCTTACGTACCAACAGACGATGTTAAAACCCCGATTGGCCTTGCGCTCTTTTATTCCACAATCGAATGATGTTCACCTTAAAAATGGTGAGAATCAGAAAGAAATTAGGTTTTAAATTGACAGCCTAAATAGATCTAAGGCGGGTCTTTGTGACTGAAACTCCCTGTAAACTTTGCAATTGGTTAGAAAACAAACGTGGGCGGGGCCTGCTCTGGCAAAAACAGAAACCGGCGTGCCGTGCTAACGCGGGGCTCCCATGCTGAAAGGAGAGCCCCGCGGTGGCGGCCGGAGTGGAGAGAAGCCCCAGGTCCCAGGAGGGGGCCCGGGTGAAGAGTGCAGCGGCCGACGCTGCCCACAGCAGCGCGGGGCTCCCAGGAGTGCAGGGAAGCCCCACAAGAGAAGTGCTGCAGCCGTGAGGAGGAGCCCCCCCCCAGAAGAGCAGCCCGGTGAGTGGAGAAGGGCTGGGGGGCTCCGTGTGGGCTATTGTTGGTGCAAAGTGTCCTTTTGGCATTCTGAGCGGCCCCGTCTCGCAGAGGGCCGCTCCAACGGGGCTGGCATGTGGTCGGAAGGGGGACAGGAGATGTGCACATCGCATGTGTGGACGTGCGTGTTCACATGCGCCTACACCGGCTCAAATCCGCCAAGAGCCTGCGCGTGCCCATCTCCTGTCCCACTTCCGAGGCAAGTCAGCAACAATAGATCTCGCTGGCGACAGCAGCGCTTCGCGCTGCGTTTGCCAGGCGAGACCTTGAAAGGACAGAGCCATGCAGGGCCCCATAGTCTTTTCCGGTGCCAAAGGCACCCCAAGTTCCCTCATGATCTCATTGAAGCTGTCCAGAGCTACCTGGCAGTCCGTGGAGTCTGAGGTGCCCACAAAGAAAAAGTCATCCAGGTAGTGTTATCAGCTGGTGACCCGTCCGCTCCGAGTACAACCACTGAAGAAACGTGCTGAAGCACTCAAACAAGACATAGAGCAGCCCATCGGTAGTGCTTTGTCCACGTACCATTTACCATTGAAATGTATGCCCAGAAGATCCCAATCATCCGGGTGGACTGGAAGCAACCGGAAAGCTGGCTTTATGTCGCATTTTGCCAACATCGCCGTAGCGCCCGCGGTCACTACCAGTGACATGGGCACATCACCTGACGAATAAGAAACAGTAGCCTCCCTTTCATCGATTAAATCATTCACCGAACTCCCTTCTGGCCACGACAAATGCTGTATTAAACGGAACTGCCCTTGTTCCTTTTTTGGCACCACTCCTATGGGAGACACAATCAAATTTTCAAGTGGCCAATCCTCAAAGGGTCCCACCATGCGACCCTCGCTCACCTCTTTATCCAATTTTCTTTGCACTATTTTAGGATGTGCTTTTGCAGATTGTAAATTGTCGGACCACCTTCTCATCCTAGGTCCCATATACCCTAGTCTAAAGCCCTCCTTAAACCCTGCCTGTAGCCTTCCGGTTACCATAACCCTGTCAGGCTGCGATCAGTCGATCTGTTCTAACCGGAGTACGAGCCCTTTGGCCCAGGCCCCTTAGCCCCTCGCCCGCCTGTGAAAGACTGCTGCTGCTGTCCACCTGCCTTAAACCCCCCTGACTGCCACTGCTGGTTGCCCTGTTGTTGCCCCTGGACGGCCCCGAAGCAGTTAACCAAGGCGTGTCTGCCTCCACATTTAGAGCAGTCATGCCGAAATCTACAATACTCCCGGATGCACAGTCCCTTATCAAAAACCCAGCAGGCCCCCCTGATCCTGTCTGTCCTCTACCTGTACCACCCACCCCTCCCCGGGTGGGGCGCCCCTGAAAGGGCCGATACACGAGCGGTAGCCTGATGGCCGTGAAAATAGTCTTGTCTGCTCCGGAAAGCCCCATAGTGTGTTGCCACAGGTCTGTATCCAATTCCCCCCATTTTGCCTCTATGTCCCACGCCATGCGTGCCCTAAAGTCCTCGTCGTATTGAGCCCATGCATATCCACCCCCCGTAATTTGGGCCTTCCTGATCACCTTCATGTACTTGAACAGGGCCACACACCTTTCTGGGGATTTTTCACAGTACACACTTGCATATATCAAAAAGGCCGCTTGGCCAATTTGTACTCCTCCTCTTTAGATCCCTCCTTTGCCCGTACTTCCCTGTGCAGAAGCTTGAGCATCTCCACATATTCACCCTTCCAGATCCGCTCCTTAGTAGCCAGCATTAAGTGCGTGCCCAACAACTTGGTTACTCCCATGTAAGGCAACCGTTTTATTTTCAACTCCTTATGCTCCCCAATTTGTTCTCGAACTCCACTGCCGTTATTATCCCTGTCTCCTTTTTGGCATTAACACTGTTCCCTGGGCTCTCTTACGCCTTACCTGCATCCTCTGTGCCCACTCCCACATCCATAACATACTTTCCTTTCAGCAACCTGAACCCCTTCTTCCCCTCCTTGTCCCCCCCCCCACACCCACTGACACCATTAGGGGCCGAAATCCCCATCCCGTTTACCTGGCTCTAATGAATCCGCCCGTCGTCCTGCAGTCCGGCTTGCCAATAGGGCCGACCGCTCGTCCCAACGCGATGTCTGACCCGTGGGCTCTGCCGGGCGTCGTGACACCTGTAAAATACTAGACAAAGCATTACTCTGCCCCCCCACGCCCTCGTCCTCAATTTCCCGCAACTCGCCCTCCTCCAGACTGTCCTTCTCGTAATGGAGTTCCTCGTGGTCCCTGAAACCCCATGCCCTCTCCCCCCGGAGATGCAGAGTGCACCCTCCTAGCCCCACTCAAATGCTGTTCCTCCGAGCTCCTGCGTCCACGATGTTCCGAGGAACGTTGTGGCCCAGTGGGTATTGGGGCAGGCGAGCCCACCGGGGGCCTACTTATTCTGGCCACGCCATGAACTGGGAGGGCAGGGGTGTTCCTGAACTCCAGCACTTGTTAATGAATATTACATATTATAAACATCAGCTGACCCAATTTTCGGAGGAACTTCCAGTACCAACAAGACCTAAGGACATTTGGCCCCCTTTACCGCATATTTGCTGTCTAATCAATGTGTACTCTCACCTGATGGTTCACCTGTCGCCTAAATGCTTTGCTAGTTTCAGCCCTCTTCCTGAATGTATTCAATACACCATACAATGTGCTGCGTAGCCGCCCTGGGTGCAGTGGGAACAATATGATGTATTTTTGTATGCGTTATGATGTTGTAATGTTTGAACGTCTATAATATTAAAATTTTTATAAATAAATTTTTTTTAAAAAAAGGAATTGGAAGAATGCTAATGGGGTGTCCCTTTTAAAGGACGGTTTCCCTAACCACCCGAAGGTGGCATGCTACATCATAGGGTAACCTAGTCATAGTGCGGGCTACAACCCCTTCTGTGAGAGGGAGGGGTTCAGGGATGTTTTGTTGGTCTGAAAGAGGTATACTAAATACCTTAAGTGAATTGGGTGTGGTGAGGGACACAAAACAAAAATAAATGTGAGTTAAGACTAGTTCAGGGATATACAATTAGTTTTAACAATTTTCCTTTGTTTTTACATTTTGCCTACACACATCTTGTAGTAACACCCACAAGGTCCTGAAGAAGGCCGCCACACCTCTTATGAGGGTACTAGGCTGAAACATGTCGACCTATGACCAATATTGCATTCTAAGACAGGTCTAATCCTTTCCTGTTATAGCCTGATTTTAATCCTGGCCTTGGGATGCCCAAATAAAACTGATTGCATACCCATGGATCTAGGCATACTTGTGGAAATCCACCAGTTTTTTCTAGAAAATATCCTACTGACATTTACCGCCTGCTCTGAGCAGATGTAAAATGACGTGTATGAGGTAGGCAGTACAGGTCAAGGGGGTGGGAAGGTAGGGGGTAGTGTCAGAATTCAGGGTGAGGAGATGATGTGACCTGGCTCAGAGTAGCTAAGTCTGATCCCCTGTGGTGCAGGGGTGGTGCTGTGCCTGCCTCTCTCTAGCTGTGATTTCTGTCTGGATGTGGATCCGTATTTGGTAAGATAAGGTCTTGTGTTTTCAGACTAGAATTGTGAGTTTGGAAACACGGCAGAGCGTTGTGGAGTGGTATCCTCTTAGGAGCTACTGCATTACTGTACCAGTAATGGAGGCAGTAGTGTGAGAGTTGAGGGTGGGATAGGGGTTCCAAGCAAATACTTGAATTGAGTGTTGTTCTCTAAGCTTTCACATCTAGAAATGATTTGATAGTGCCTCAGGTAAGAGGCTAGAATGCACTAGAGGTAGTAAATACATATTCTCTCTTTTTCCTCTTACTATAGAATCTGGACATTCCTCCCTCGGTCGAGTGAGTCCTTTGTACCACCACCAGGATTATGAAAAAAGATTTCATAATTTTGTCAGTGGAGGTATGCAAATTTTCAGTCCTCATCAGTGGGTCCCTAGCCATTGTGAATACAAAACCTCCAAAATACCTGAAAAAACAAATATAATTGGGATCTTCAAATGTATAGTATTTATATTCTTCATAGAAACATTTGTGTCTCATTTGTACAATTTCCGAAATTATCTGAAATATTGGACCACAGCATGAGTAGTGTCAAACACAAATAGTGTTCCAGGAGAAGTAATAACCATCAATAATCGTTTGTTATAGTAAATTTAAAAACAAACACAGGAAAACCCTGTAGTACCATCAATAAAAGCTGAGAAATAATGTCAAACAGTGCTGATCTGCAATTAAATACTACCCTTCAATAATGTTCCATGTAGGAGTGCTCCTTGGAATACTGGACCTAATTCAAGCGTGCAAAGTTTTGTGTCAGAGCCAGTTCCAGCCAAACAGAGGTATGTGATCTGTGCATCTCATGCTCCTAAACAAGGGATTCTTTATTGCTCCTTGTCAGTGTTGACCTGGTCCCTTCATGTAGGGAAATCCCCAGACATGTTGCCTTCCTCCTCCTATGTTAGCTGAATTAGTTTTGTTGGACTTGGGACTCTGTGCAATTGACCACTGCTAAATTGTGCTAAAGCGCTGTGTTCTCTCCATAAAACATGTTAGATTGACTTATACCCAAATGGCATATTTAATTTACGCATAAGTCCCTTGGTAAAGTGTCACAATATCTGCCCAGGGCCTATAGATTAAATACTACTAGTGGGTCTGTAGCACTGATTGTACCACCCACTTATGTAGCCCTTTGAACATGTCTCAAGCATACCACTGCAGAGCCAGTGTGTACAGTTTTGAACTGCCATTTCGACCAGGCAAAGTAAACATTTTACGCTGCTAAAACCTTCCTTTTTAATACATGTACGTCACCTCTAGGGCAGAGCGCAATGTATTTAAAAAGTGGGATATGTACTTTTAAGTTTTACATGTCCTGGTAGAGAAAGACTCTTAAAGTCGTTTTTCACTACTGCAAGGTCTATCTCTCCGATAGGATAAAATTGGAGTTGCCTTATTATATGTTATGTGTAATTAAATATGGGAAGGAATAAGCAGTTCATGTTTGGTGCCTCTGAAATCCTCATTTAAAAATCCTAAATTATGGTGAAGTATGATTTTAAATTACAATTCTGAAAATGACACTTTTAGAAAGTTGTCCTATTCTTGCCTTAGCAAGTTGGTGCCTGCGGTCTGTCTCTAGTCACATGACTGGCTGTAGTTGCCAGTTGGCTTTGCGTATTCCTCCTAGACAGCCACATAAAATGGGAGCTTAGGTGTGACTGGATGGGCAATCACTGGCAGGATGGAAGAGAGGAGCTAGGCCAACCTCGCTTACACCAGAATAGGCTGTGTCCTGTCTCCACACAAAGGGCCTAACAACCCTGTATTGTCACTTCAGCCAGCTTTGATCCAAGGCAGGAAAGGTAGGGAATTCCATGCACTTCAAAGACAATGTCTAGAAGTCTCTCTCACCTGCTAGAACCAGGACACCAGAGTATAAAAGAGAGACCTTAGACACTAACTCTTCAGTACACTTCTGGTCCTGTTGATACTCTGCCAGGAAGGACTGCTGTGATGCTGTAAGGACTGCCATTCTACTGAACTGCTACTCTGAAGGAGCTAATGCTCTGTTGTGCTGATCTGCTGGCTGCTGCTCTCTTGCCTAGGGGGGAAGAACCGGTCCTGCAAACCATCTTAAACTCAGCACCCTAGAGTGACTCAAAGGGTTAGTCTGCTTGCCTCCATATTTGAGCCTCAGGGACATCAAAGGCTCCCCTACAGCTCATGGACTTGTCTTCAGCAAGTTCCTGACTCCCAAGTGGTGCTCCTCAGGTCCTGGACCTTTCGTGTGGCTCTCGAGCTCTTAAAATCAAGCTTTTGGGATCACTGCGAATGTGAACGGGTCCATTCACACCAGAACCGCGCCTCTCGCACTGAAAATCAGCGTGAGCCACCACCAGCCCATCTCTTTACACAGCAGCATCGACAGCCCGCGGAGGACCACCGATGTGAAGCTCCACCCAGCCCATCCATGACATCCAGCTTGCTCTTTGCTTCATGCCAACCACAGCCCCGACGCTCTCCTCGCTCTCTGTGACCCTCTCCAATGGGAAAGGGACTCTTGCACAAAACCCGACAAGGTAAAACTTCAGCGGGTCTAATCTGGAACCGTATCCGACCCGTGCTTCATTGTGGTCGGCCTGAACTTTTGACTTTGACCCGGTGTAGTGCGACCAGATAGCCGCGTTGGCGCTTTCTGCTTTTAGACGCTATTCTTTAAAAATTCATAACTCGGTTTCTACTGATTGGATTGTTGTATTTTTGGTCTTGAGTTATTTAATAAATTCTGTTCTATTTTTCTAACCTGTTGTGGGATCTTTTTATGTGGTGTTTTCACTGTGTTACTATTTGAAGTGTTTCACAAATACTTTACACATTGCCTCTATGTTAAGCCTAACTGCACTGTGCCAAGCTACCAGGGGGTTGAACACAGGTTAATATGGGGTTTGATTGTGCCTTACCCTGAGTAGGATTGTGACTGTTGCTTGAACAGGGCTCACACCCCAGTCCACCAGTAACCCAATTTTTAACAGTCAACGAAGCACCATGATGCCAGTTGTTATGTTTGCCAGTTCTTCTGAAATCAAATAAGTCACAGAGTGCACTGGTTTGTTGATCGAAATATCATAACTTGAAGAGAAGAGTCCCAATGACAAGAAGCCCTCTGGCAATGAAATCCCTAACACTGCCAAACGTGTGCAAATTAGTGACTTGGCAAAAGTCTTGCAGTGCAGAGTCTGTGCTGAGCTGCACCCCTGGCTCATTGCTCCCAACAAACTAAACCAGGGTTAATATCTGCAAGTGTGAGTACACAGGCTGGTGATTTGTGATAAACAAACAGAACTCGATTAACACAACTTTATACCATCTATTATTTATTTATTTATTTATTGTAGTGTAACTGGGAATGTGTGATCACTCATTATGTTGCGTGACTGTGCTACTCAGTAAAGGGTATGATATAAGCAAGACTCATTTTATGTATTGTAAGTAACTGTTGTGTAAAGTTTGGAAAGCATTACATTTTTGAAACCCTACATTTGACAATGCACTTGATATATCTTGTTAACTTAGGCTCAACACAGACTCAAGATCTGGCTCTTCAATTGAGACACAGTGCCCGGATACCCCTAGGAGTGACAGTGTTGCGCTTTACAAATACTGATTGATTGATAAGCTTGAAAGCCCAAGCCCTGACTCTTACCTAGCGACTGATCACCGGTTAGGGCTCATTCTGAGGGATTTGATAATCCCTCGTGGACGCAGTGCTCGGGAAAACATGTATACAAAATGGCATGAAAACACTGGGACATCACCCAGGGCTGGGGTGATAGTTCACTAAATACTGCACCTGTACACCGGGTATATGAATTATAATCTCATATTCAAGTTATGAGCATGTTATGTTTATTGCAATTACCCTTGCCCTGGTGCAGAGACGTTTTAAGGCATGGGCAAAGTGGGCTCTGGCCCAGGGCCCCAGCCTTTTATGGGGGACCCCTTGATAGAGACAGCTCTGTTCTGCAGGGAGTACTGCTCTGATGACTTTGAATAATTCTTAAATGCAATTGTTTTAAATACCATTTTCCTTTCATTTATTTGTAATGCGGAGATGTGTGAAAGTCTATTACAGAAATTTTTCTGAGAAATGTAGTGTTTATGTACCATGCCACATCCCAAAAAAAGTTTCTTTTAGATCAAAGCAGGACCTCAAATATGAGAAATTGGAGGGTGTCACTGAGATAATTTGTGGTAATGTTAGTGAGCTGCTGTTACAATATTGAAGATACACGTCACTATCCCTGAGTATTTGATGGAAACACATTTAGAATTTGGATGAGTTTGCATGTGCACTGTCAGTTAAGTGGCCAAAGAGGGCACATAGGGGCAGATTTATGAGCCCCTTGTGCCTCATTTACGCCACCGTTGCGTCACTTTTGTGACGCAGCGGCGGCGCAAATCCTGCACCATGCTGCGGGGTATTTACAACGTGACGCATCTGGCAGATGCGTCACGTTGTAAAGCCCTGCGCCACATGTAGGCGTTCTGGAGCAGGGGGGGCGTTCCGGCGCAGGAACGCCTCCTAAAAGTGGCTGAGTGAAATCTACAAGATTTCACTCAGTCACTTTTAAGGCCATGCTGCGTCAAAACCCTGCGCCTGCTTGAAGCAGGCGTAAGGATTGACGCAGCATGTAAGGGATAGGGCACCCCCGAGCCTTGCTGGAGCTGCGTCGCGCTTGCGCCATTTTGTTTGCCATGTGCTCACCATGTGCTTTGTCCTCTCTCAGTGTTGACTGCTCTTGTAATCTGCCTAGAAACTAACTATATTTAGCATCTTCCACCTTTGCACATGCCCAGTGAGTTTTCAACTGTCCTTGCAGCTGTTAGTAGTATGTAACTGTCAGGATGTGTTTACTAGCATTGGCAAACTGTTAACTCCTCCTACTTGTCGACTGTGCATTTCTATATGACCTTATATGTACATAAAATCTTCTGCTGTACTTGTACCGCCCTCTTTCAAGCCCCTGTGTGGGTATAAAAGGACCATGCTCCTTCTGTTTGGTGTGCTACTTCATTCAATACCGAAGGGTGCTGTGTGAATGTAGTTCCACCTCATGAGGTTTATTAAACTTTGTATTTTCTATTCCAGTTTCTGTGCCAACTTCTTCCTATTGGTCTGAGGACTCTGTGCAGAGAAGGGCAAACCCCTTGCACTGGTAGGCCTAGCTGAGGTCCACTTCTACAAATTCGCGCCCAACCAGTGGGGCTCATCGGCGACTCGGATGCCCAAAGGATTGGTCGCGACGAAGGATTGGAATCTCGCTCTGGACGCGATCGCTGCCCGATGAGACCCGAGTCTTGGCAACCACGGCGTTTTTCCTTTCTTTCTGATCTGACCATCCAGGTGGTGCCGGTCCTCGACTGAGATCTCTTCTGTTGATTCGCCGTGCAGTGACCATTTGGTCGGTTTTAGAACTTGGCAGTTGGAACCTGGACACCAAGTGATTGGTAAGTGTCATTCTGCGGCGCTTGCTGTTGGTTTTTATGCCTGGGATTGGTAAGGTAGTTTAGTAACACTTACTGCGGCTTTTGTATTTTGGATTTGTGTTGGCCAACTTAGATTTCTATGTGATTCATATATAAATTGCAATTTATATAGGCAGGTAATGAGGAGAATTTTCTCTGTCTGAATTGATTTGAACGGCACATTGTACTAAAGGTACCTTAAGTGCTACTTTGATTATAATACTGCATATTCTGCACTATTTTTGGCATGCCTGTTTTAGCACACTTCGTAGGATGTGTTGCTTTTGTAGTGGTACCAATTTGAGACTCGATGAAGCACAACCGGCCCCCCCGGAG
The DNA here is from genome assembly GCF_964204655.1 of Triturus cristatus. NCBI lineage: Eukaryota > Metazoa > Chordata > Amphibia > Caudata > Salamandridae > Triturus > Triturus cristatus. The sequence goes on along the minus strand of NC_140584.1, from coordinate 823,705,120 downwards.
GGGACGCCTAATAGGGATATGTATATTAAGCATGGTCTTTCTTCTATAATGTACAGCACATTATGGAATAAATACACTCGTAAGGATCCTGAGTTGAGTTGGCCTATGTATGGGTCATTTGATTTACGAAATATTGAGTATGTGTAAGCGAAAGACTAGGCAAGAAATGTTTGATTGTGTACGAATGTGGGAGAAAGAAGTGTGTGAACGAATGAAGCGTGAGCAAGCCTTGATTGAAAAAGAACAGCGAAAGAACATGTATGTGAAAGCATTAGAGCTGAAGAACAAAGAAATAAAAGAGTTAAAAGAGAGAGAAGATAGGGAGATCAGTTTACAGGTAACTGGCCAATACGCTGTACGGCGGCCCCTTTATCCTATACTTAATAAACCACAAGATGATTCCTTATTATTAGATCGTCCTCCACCTCCGTATACTGTTCCTTCTGCCCCTCATGAGTCAGATGAGAACTCTAGTTCGGAGGAACACAAGGCACGAGAAACTCGTTCTATGTTGACCGCTGCGCGTTCGACCCAGCTTAGATCTGCTGTTCGTAAAGCAGTTCGTAGCATTGCCCCCGCCTCTGAACTTCTAGATAGTATGAAAGGGTGGCAGGAAAGGGAGCAGCTGTATTTTACTGAGGTGTTTGCCGCAGAGGTCCTTGAGCTGTTTAGGAAATATTCTGAGGAGTTAGAGCCCGACGATGTAGCAGTTAATTGTAAGCAAATGCGTGATGGTCTTTTTGTTTTCCCCCAGGTGAATGATACAATCAGGCGTTTGGTTAAACTGCGTGTTGATGCAGTCCGTTTGCGAGAGGAGAAAAAGCCTGCAGACGTAGCTGCACAGACATCTCAGACCGGCATGGTACAAGCTTCTATCTCCGGAACAGATAAGACTATGATAGTTCATGCGAAACCTATGCGGGAGGCCGCGCCTTTGTATGTTCCTCCTAAAGGACAGGGTACAAGTGATGATAAGGCCTCTATCGATGCAAAGGGTTATTTTATTTATAATTGGGTTTACACTCCTTGGAATAGGACGGATGTCATGGCACTTTAAACTGCATTGCCTGATCCGCAGAAAAATCCAGCCGCTTTTTATGAGGAAGTTGAGGGTGCTATTAGCTCTTGTACTATGACTTTGACTGATATTGATTTATTTTTCGGATTGATATTACCGCCTGATATGAGGAGAACCGTTCGTAAAATTGATGATTGTGCAGCTTTTGGGGCGTTATGGAAAGAGTTAGAACAAATGGATGTAGAAAGGGAACCCGCACAGAAGCTATGTCAGTTAATTTTAGATCTTCCCGCAGCTATATTAGTTAAGTTAAAAACGATTATTCCCCCTAAAAAGATAGATTGGACTGTTTTAGCGTCTTGTAAGCAAAAGGCAGATGAATCGGTCTCTGGTTTCTTTACACGCTTTGAAGAAGCATTCCACGATTTTAGTGGCCAGTCATTGACAGATGACACGGGCAGACATCTGTTTGTCGATAAATATGTCGCAAACCTGTTGCCAGGAATAGCTAGTCGCTTAAAAGCCAGTGAAAGTTCATGGACTACCTATTCTCCGGTTTCTCTCTTGACTATGGCTCAGTATTATGAACGCCAGGAATTAGAAGCAAAGGGTAATGAGGATAAGAAGACTAAAGAATTAAAAACGAAGGTTATGTTGGCTCATGCTTATGGTCCGCCTTTTAGAGGTAGTGATAGAGGTGGACGTGGATCTTATGGTTCGTCTTTCCCTTCTTATACTCGTTCGAATTTGTCTGCTGACCAGTGCGCGTACTGTAAGACATTTGTGCATTGGGCTTCCGATTGTCCAGCACTGTGTGCTCAGCAGTGTCCACGTGGTCGGGGACAAATGAGAAATCGTTCAGGATATTCAGGGCCTAGAGGAAGCACAGGTGATCGTGCTAGGTTTGATGCTAATATAGGTGGGCAGAATGGGTTTAACACTTTTGATAGAAGGAACCAATATCAAATGTCCAACTATGTGCCGTCTGATTCTCAAGATTCTGCCTATGCATAGGATTGCCTGGGATGGGGTAAGGAATCAGTTGAAGTTCCAGTAGATCAGAGGGGTCCCTATGTTACAGCAAATGTTTTGGGTTCCACTGATCAGTTTCTGGTTGATACAGGAGCTACTCGTAGCACCTTGTCTAAACAATTGGTTCCAAGGGGTCCCCTGTCTGGCTTAACCATTACATCGATAGGTTTCGATGGAACCCCTTCCCTTAGCCCATTGTCACAACCACTTGCATTCCATGTGGATAAATTTACTGCTCCGTGTCCATTTTTGCTTTCCCCGAATACACCAGACAATATTGTGGGTCTTGATATGCTCAAGTATTTCAGGGCTACGATACGATGTTCTCCAGAAGGTGTACGTGTTATCTTGAATGACAACCATCCTGTAAAGGAGAGAGCTTGTCTTGTTAAAGAGGATATTGCTTTAGCTTCACTCCCTAGTAATTTGTGGGCTACTTCAGACACTAATGTAGGGCAAATGGTTATTCCACCAGTATATATTAGTGTCAAGGAGGGCGCTGTGCTGCCACGTTTGCCTCAATACAAAATTTCACAGGAAGGTGAAGAAGCACTCATACGTATTGTCCATGATCTCATTGAAGTGGGGGTTGTTGAGGAAGTTCCTTACAATGTTTGTAACAGTCCGATTCTTCCTATTCTGAAAAAAGATACTGACACTAGGATTTACCGATTCATTATTGATTTGCGAGAAGTTAACAAGATTGTAGTACCACAATACCCCGTGGTTTCTGACATAACACAGCATTTAACTAGTGCTCGTCTGACAGGATACGAATTGACATTGTTGGCCCCTCACATTACACTAAAGAGATGTGCGATACTAAACCCAGCCACTTTGTTGCAATACCAGGTGGCTCAGTCTCAGTCACCGGAGTCTCATGATTGTATATTCCTCACTGAGGAACAGACAAAGGGTCGTGTCGATTTGCAAAACACGCCCCTTTCAAGTGTTGATGGGGAACTATGGGTTGATGGGTCCTGTTTGAAGTTACCAGATGGTACAACGTCAGCTGCATACGCAATTACAACACTTCAGACGGTTGTTGTGACAGCTCGGATTCAACAGAAGTCCGCTCAGGCAGCTGAGCTAATAGCTTTAACACAAGCATGTGAACTTAGTACTGACTTATCTGTGAACATTTATACAGATAGCCGCTATGCTTTCGGAGTGGCTCATGATTTTGGGCTACTCTGGAAGGAGAGGGGCTTTCTTACATCCCACGGGATGCAAATAATGCATGGAGAATTAGTACATATTCTCTTGACTGCTTTAACATACACGAAGAGAATAGCAATTGTTAAATGTAGCGCACATAAGAAAATAATTGATAAGATGGGACAAGGCAATGCTTTTGCAGACCAAACAGCCTGTGAAACTGCCATGCAGCGAAGCACCACGTCTATGTACGTAGTGAAGTCACAGGCTGAACGTTGGCATGATACCAGACAGGAAGTGCTAGATATGCAGAGATCTGCTTCTGCAGAAGAAATTGAGCAATGGTCTAAGGAGGGAACATTGGACGATGAGGGCTGTTGGAGGAATAAAGAGATGAGCAAGTGGAGACTGCCTACAGCCTATTTACAACCTATGATTCATATGGCACATGGGCCGGCACATGTTGGAGCCTCCTCGATCACAAAAATTGCTCACGCAAGTTTGGGAGCATCCAGAAATTGCCGGCACAGCTAAAAAGATGGTGCAGTCTTGTCTGATTTGTCTTCAGCATAATCCTGGTAAAGGGACACGAACTCCTACAGGAGGGTTTGCTACGCCAACCGCACCTTTTGAAGTTTTGCAAATGGATTACATCCAGCTTGAGCGCTGCAATAACTTAAAGTATGTTTTGGTAGTGGTATGTGCCTTCAGTAAATGGATAGAGGCATACCCTACGAAGGACAATACAGCTCTCACTACAGCAAAGGTACTTTTGAAGGAATTCTTCCCTAGATTTGGTGTCTGTAAGCTTTTATGGAGTGATAACGGACCCCATTTTGTTGGCCAAGTTGTCGACTATGTCCTGAAGGGATTAGGAATTAAACACAAGTTCCACGCTGCTTTCCATCCACAATCAGCAGGGCTAGTGGAAAGGTATAACGCCACACTTAAATTGAAACTGGCGAAAATACTAGCTTCAACATCCTTGAATTGGCCAGACGCATTACCTTTGGCACTGTTGTCCATTAGATCAGTGCCACATTCGCGATCTGGTCTTACACCATATGAGGTGGTGTTTGGAAGGCCTATGAACATTTGGGGAATTCCTAAACCACGCCCCATACATGATGTACCATGTGTGTTGATGAGTGACTACCTATCACAATTGACTGACAGTTTGGTTTCTATTCATCAACAGGTTAGAGAAGCTCTTCCTGATAGGTCTGCAGGTGAAGGCCATGGACTTCGACCTGGAGACCAGGTGATGATCCGATCATTCCAGAGGTTGAGCAGCTTGGAACCGAGGTGGCGCGACCCAGAGCAGGTGCTCCTTTCAACGAGAACTGCGGTCCGAGTGACGAACAGGAGGAACTGGGTGCACTCCACCCATTGCAAGAAAGTGCAATCTACCTTGGTGGATCCTGCTGCCTTAATCGACCATCGGGACATCCTGGATACAGAGACAGGCCAAGCCATATCACCTGACGAACTTGAGGGAGTCTTCCCGGACCACAGGATTCCTGGAGTATCCTGATACCAACTGAGACAACGGAAAGAGCCCGCATCGTCGAAATAGACTGGTTGAGCAACCGCCCTGGGTTAGTGAAACGGAATGCCGATGTGGCAAGGGGGGAGGATCAGTCTTGTATAGTGTAGCGACACCCGTCTTGACCCTCGGTGAAGAAACCAACGGCTGCCCAGGGATAAGAGCTCCAACGATTGTTTTCAACGACAAGCTGATCATGTCCACAATGAAATCAACTGTTGCTAAGAGAAAGATCATTTGTGCTATAGGGTTTGTTGTTGCTATGGTGGCGGTAGCAGTAATAACCTGGTTCGTTGAGAAAGTGGCTCCTGCTCGAGAGCTTTTGATCGCCACTACTCCAGTATTAGTTGAACACCACTACTTTACGCTTCCCTACCATGAGCAGAAGCATCGACAATCTTATTTAAATAATACATTTATCCAGATGTTGCATCATACTCATAATGCCACAAATATTACCAACTGTTGGGTGTGTGGGATGATACCTGCACATCAAAAGAAAGGAGGAACACCTTTTATTCCTCTTCCCTTTTCTCATAATGGTTCTTGTCAAGCTTGGTATGCGCTTTTGTTTGCATCTGGAAGACGCACAGTAGGCGGGCTTCTTTTTCGCCTTAATAAAGTATGCTACCAAGATAAAGATGGTTATCCTCAAGCCAAAGGGACCAAATGGGAACGGGAAGAGTATTAACCGGACAATATTTCAACACCATATGTCTTCAGAAATATGAGAACTTTTACCAGTAATGAACAATTTGTGATTTCTGTTACTAGAGCTAAAGCAGATCTATGTGTAAGCAGTATTGGGAGAATTCCAGTGGGGAAAATGGAATGTACTCTAATTCTGACTATTGAAGGTATAAATAATAGCAGTTTTATAGCCACACATAATACCTATTTTGTCTGTGGTAGCCACGGATATTATCAACTACATGCTGGGTGGTCAGGTGTGTGCTATGTGTCCTTTCTATTGCCCCCTGTGTTTCTGGCACCTGCATCATATCACCGGGACCTTAAATTATTTAACAATATCTCTAGAAATAGATACAAGAGGACAATAAGTACTGACGAAGTAGACCAAACTGATACCACTCTGCAACAATATGTCGATTTTAATTTAGGTTTTTTCTTCTTTGTGGGTGCTGCATTAAACAGTAGGAAAGTAAGACGATTAACGAGTTGTGGAAGCTGTTACCAATCAGACAGCTATGGCACTTGGGAACATTACGGAGGAGCTGCAAATTGCAAGGATTGTAGCTCTCCAGAAGCGAATGGTTCTAGATGTGGTACTGGCTGATCGAGGTGGTGCATGTCGCATCATCGGTAGCAGCTGTTGCGTATTCATACCTGATCACTCACCTTCATTCATGTTTCCCAAGGGGGGTTTCTCCCCTCTTTCTTTCTTTTCCTCGCCTTCCTTGGAGGAGGAAAGGGCTTTTCACTCTCTGGATGTTAAAACATGCTCCCACCATTCATCTTGACAGGTCTCAAGCATTCAGGAAGACAGATAGACATTTTGTGACTTTTGAGCAAGCTGGTCTGCAACTAGAGCCACATTGAAAAGTTGGTTAAAGGACACTATCCTGCAGGCTCAACTGGGCCCTTCTGGAGGTGGCTTGATTTAGGGTTGATCTACCAGACGCATTGCTGCCTCCTGAATGGAATTCCAGGGTGTCTCTCTTTCAGACATTTGTAGAGCAGCCACTTGGTCTTCGGACTCTTTTTTGTGAGACATTACAGACTGAATAATGTTCTGGATTGTACTAAGAATGTTGGTGTGGGGTGTTAAGTTTCATTTTGAAATGAACTGCCTAACTTAATCTCTATTACTTCACAGGTTCAGTGCAGTGGTGTCTGGCAATTTACTGAGGGTCAGGGTGGGTGGCAGGGGGCACAACAAAAATAAGAAAATGAACTTACCTTCCTTTCATCGCTGCGTGACGTCCTCCTTCCTCCGGTATCTTCTGGAAGCCCGGAAGCAGGAAACTGCACTTCCCAGTCCTAGCGCTGCTTTCACATCATGCAAGCAGCACCAGGATTGGCTAGAGCGGCCTCTCTCAGGGCTCCTAAGAGAACTGGAAGCCTGCACTTTCTCTAACCCAGCTGAGTAAGACAGCTAGGTTAGAGAACTTTAAAATGTGCATGTTTGGCTGGCCGTCCCAAGTCGGCCGGGCAAAGAAACATGCGCTTTTTAAAGTGCATAGTTCTCTGCTGCTGTCACTTGGCAGCTCTGGCCTGCCCAATCCTGACACTTAGTTCAGGACAGTTGCTGAAAAATAAAATGGTAATAATTAAACTTTATTACTGTTTTATTTTTCAGCTCTGGGACTTGTTGGGTGACGCTCCTCCACTAGTGGAGGAGCTGCCCCTAGTTCAGTCTGCATTAAAACATTGGTGTGCATACTTGCTGTGCAATGTGCTTTTATCAAAGGCTGATTATTCAGTACTCATGTTGTAGTGACTGGGACAAGGACGACGAACGTAGTAGTAATGCTCTGATTATTTACTGGCAATCTGATTTAGATTTCGGCAGATAGGTTACTCCGTCACAACGGTGACGGATATCCTGTCCGCCGAAATCTAAAGCTTATAGGAAATAATGGCATTTAGATTCCGCGGAAAGGACATCCATCACCGTTGTGACAGAGTAAACCGTCTGCCGAAATCTAAATCAGGCCCTTAGTCCTACTCGTCCTCGTCACAGTCATTATGATCCCTCTGATCTTCCCTCTGAGCATTTTGTTTTTCTTGCATATTTCAGGAGGAGTCTGGGCAAGCCCATGCCTTATACCCTTGGTACCCAGTAGGGAGGGGATGGGCTTACAAATACCCCTGTGTGTTTTTTCTGTTAGGAGCATGGAGTCACGCTCATGTCATAATGACTGTGACAAGGACGAGTAGGACTAAGAGAAATGAAGATTACCAGTAAGTAATGAAGGAATGAATGATACATCTTATAAAGCGCACAAATACCCGGAGGCGTCTTGGGGCTGAAGAGATCAAGAAGGAACAATACGAGGGCCATAAACTGCCGGATCATTGGTTAAATAAGCACGTTTTCAGATTCTTTCTAAAAGCCAGGAGCGTGGGTTCTGATTTCAGTTCCAATGCAAGCGATTCCAAAGAAGAGATGTGCTAAAGAAGCTCCTCCCACCCCAAGTGGCCCGTTTGAAGGGGGCAATCCTCAGCAAGGTAGCTGAGCTGGAGCAAGGATTTCTGTTTGGGGAATAGCGCACCAGCTTTGCCTTTAAGTAGGCAGGTGCTTTTCCATAAATTGCCTTGTACGCTAAACAGAGAACCTTAGATTAAATGTGATGGCAAACTGGAAGCCAGTGCAATTGCCTACTAGCGGATTCTTAGGAGAAACCGTGCAGCTGTATTTTGAATGACCTGCAGTTTTTTAAGTAAGCCTTTGGTGAGGCTAATGTAGAGACTATTGCAATAGTCGAGTTTGCGAAAGAACCAGGGCTATGACCTCCATTTTCAGTAAGTCAGCCGGCAGAATGTTTTTTATTTTCTTGACAATTTTGAGCCAATAGAAAGAGGAGGAAGTGATTAGGTTGATTTGTTCTTCGAATTTTAGTTCATTGTCAAGCATAAACCCCAGGCTTTTTACCTTGGATGTTGGAGTAGGAGCCCTGCCCAAGTCTGATGGCAACCACTGGGGGGACCAGAGTGCTGGATTATTACCGAATTGAATGATTTCTGTTTTCGAGGAGTTGAGCTTTAAACAGTTGTTGGCCATCCAGCTATTGATTGCGCTCATACATTTGTTGAAATTCTCGCCAGCCCCCATTTCATTTTTGGGGATTGAGACTATGATTTGAGTATCATCTTCGTACGATGCCAATGACACCCCGAAAGATCTGATCAGAGCAGCAAGTGGTGTAACGTACACATTAAATAAAGTTGGGGACACAGAGGATCCTTGAGGGAACCCCCAAGACAGGCAGAAAGTTCCTGAGTTAAAAATCCCCAATTACACCATTTGTTGCCAACCTGAGAGGAAAGATTTGAGTAATACCAGTGCTGAATCGCTAATTCCCAGGTCCTGCAGACGGTCAACCAGTACGTTGTGGTTGACCGTATCAAAGGCCGCTGAAAGATCAAGAAGGATCAGCATCGCATTTCCTCCCTTATCGAGCGATGGCCTGATTTCCTCAGAGGCTGTAAGCAGAGCAGATTCAGTACTGTGGTGTTCTCTGAAGCCGAACTGCATATCATCCAGAAGATAATTGGCCTCAAGAAAGACAGAGAGTTGGTTATTCATGCTACATTGGCTGGAAAGGGAAGTCGAGCGATTGATCCATAGTTATGAGGATCAAGTGGATCAAGGGTAGGTTTTTTTAATAAAGGAAGCACAGATAAAGCTTTCCAGCTAGTAGTAAAGACACCAGTTTTGAACATAGTGGAAAAGATAGCTGCAAGGTAACAAGCTATAACCTCCGGTATCGTATGAACCACCCTAGGGGGGCATGGGTCCCTAGGGGATACCGAATATATCTTGGGTATGAGTTACGCAATCTGTGCTGCTGGGGAAGAGGTAAATTGCCTAAAGGTTTTTGGCTTGGGGCTGGAGTTAGCGAGACTGGTTAATGCACCGCCATTGTTGTAGTTGTTAAAGATATTCAGGACTTTAGACTGAAAGGTTTTGGCAGGAGGATTACAGAGCTCTAGAGAGGTGGAAGCCATTTCAATTCCGCTCGGGATAGTCAGTTTTTTAATAGTTTGAAATAGGGTTTTATAGGCATTTGTGGCTAAGTTAATTTGAGCTGTAAAGTATTTGGATTTGGCCTGCAGAATAGACTCTTTGAGACAAGATTTGAATTTTGCCCATTCCTCACTGCAGCACACAGCACGCCATTTGCGTTCTTGCCTCCGGCAATCTTGTTTTAGTCCTTTGAGCGAATCCGTAAACCACGGCTGAGAGATCTTACTGTCAATGGTTTTCTAAATCCTAGCAGGAGCTACCACTTTTAGGGCTGTGTAGAGCCAATTATAATAGTCCTCAGCCATCTGGACAGGGCTGGTCTCCTTAATGATGCTTGAGTGAGAAAGTAAGGCGTCATGATCCGAAGCTTGGATTTTATTCCATGCTCAAACCATCTGAAGTCAGTAATCAGGGCATTACTGATATAATATAGAATGCAATGTGTAGGAAAGTAGGATCTGCTTCTTATGGTTACCCCCACTTTTTGCTGATGTCTGACTGGGATCCTGCTATCCAGGACCCTCGTCTATCTGCTTTCTCCCTTAAATTGCTATGTGTGTACTTTAGGTACACTCCAGATTGGATACTGGGGTACCCTTATAAGTCCCTAGTATATGGTACACCATGTACCCAGGGCATAGGTACCTCAGAGGCCTCCCATGGGCTGAAGCATGTATTATGATAACCATGACAGGACATTCAAAATGATGCAAAAGGTCTGCTACAGCAACCTGTGTAGGCTGGTGCTTGCACCACTTACTCAGATATAGGTTCACTATAACTATCTAAATCACTACTCTTAAAAACCTATCAGTCACCCCTATGGCAGGCCTTATTAATGCTGAAGGCAGTGCCCCTGCACGAGTAGGGCCCCTCTGCAGCCTTCGGAGACCATTCCCCGGGGTTGTCTGTGATGCAGCCAGACATATAGGTTAAGTTGCATTACAACCTCGCTGTAAATGCTATCTTTAAAACGGCTGCTTTGAAATATGTTGTGTTTGGTGTCAAACACCTTGGAATCATACCTCCACACCAGTAACTGGTGTGGGAGGTATGATTCCACCCTTCAGAAGCAAACTTCATGAGTCACCGGTCTACCGGGTACCAGCTTTCTCGGCCCGGGCTGCACAAAATGGATGCTGCCAGCCACAGACACGTTTCTGCTCTCCTGCTGCTGAGCCAAGCTCGAGCAGAGGAAGGCATAACAATAGGCATCTGTCTCAGAGAGTTGTAACCACCTCCCAGACAGGGTTTAGTGTATTGGGGCTGGATGGGTGCACTCTGAGAGTGCCAGAAAGTCTGCACTGGGGGCACATTTGGTGTCCCTGTGCATAGTCCATCTCAAACCAGTTCTTGGAGCCATTGGCTCCTGCTCTAGTGCGAAACTGGACAAAGGACATGGGTGTAGCCACCCCTCTGTCCTGTCCCTGCCCTAGGAGGGTCCACTGAATCTGTCCAACCCTTTCCCTTGGGTATAAAGTGGGTTACCTGGCTACAGAACTTTAGATTTTACCTGGACAAGATTCTACTAAGAAGAAACCAAATACTTTGACGCTGGACGACTGAAGAATCTCCTTTGGAGTAAAGGAGTTACTCCCCTGCACTAGCAGGCACCTAAGCGCATCTGACTGGCTTGCTTCTCCCGAGCTCCTGGGGACTCCGAAGATTTCAGCAACACAAGAGGTGTGTTTCCAAAGGTCCCTGAGGTCAATCTGCCCTCTCAGCAATTCTAAGACCAGTATCCCTCGTGGGGACCGCCTGACCCGAACCCCTGTGCACCGCGTACATTTGCAAGTGCATATGCTTGTTGGCGATTCCCGAGCTTGTGCATTTTGCTCCGTGTAGTCCTGACCCCGAGCAGTATTTGCACCGAAGAAAGTCGGCCTCCTCGCACTGGTGCTCCGTGGGCTGATGCTTTGCAAACTTGCTTGAGATCTCCTCGCGACTCCTGGTCCATTGGCCTGTGGGTCCTGGCAAGGGTCACCTTGTTTGTTCTTGGGCTTCCCTGGTGGCTCCAGATGTGCCCTGACTCTCCATTGCTTGGAGATTCCCCTGGACCTTGCTGGTCCACACCGTAACCTGTTTGTCCTTCCTGCATGGGTTGCATTTGCCATGGCTTGTTGGTGCTCCAGCCGGACATCAGCCCCTCAGCACTGAACATCCTTTGTGGGACAGCTCACCTCCAGATCTTGGCTGTCCTCAACGTCTCCTGGTCCCCGGGGCTGCAGAGTCAAGCATCCCCTCTTCGCACCTGAAGCACCCGACATCGGTGGGCATTCTCCTACCGAGCCCCTTGTCACCTGAAGTGACCCAGACTCTGTCCCCTCTGCTTTCAGGTTCCTATCACCTAGAATCCAGGCTTGGAATCCACCAGACACTCTTCACCTTCCTGGCAGCAGTACTTCTTTGCAGCTCTCCATTGAAAACAACGAAGGTTTCCGACACCACTTGACGCCTATGCACCCGGCTCCTCTGGGATAGGTAACACGGGTACTTTGGTACTCACTGGTGGGTTGGCTCTAGAACCTCCTATGTCCCCAAGGGTTTGCTTGAAGTCCTCGTAGAAGTGTCCTTAAACTGTAACTTTGCAACCGCGACTTTCCCATAGAGTTGAACGGAGCACGCAGTCGTGTTTCCTCACTGCACCCGTCCTCCGTGGGCTCCCTGTGTCACTACCTTGGGTGGTTCCTTGGGGTCCCAGCAATTCTACGTGCTCTAGGCACTGTGTCTAGTCAAGTCGTGATTGTTATACCATTTTTGGTATTATATGGTTCGGTCTCCCCCTGGAGCCCGCTGTGTATTGTGCTACTTACGAATGTTCTATTCATCCAGTATTGTGTGCTTTGTGTTCTAATCTCGTGTAGAGGGTAGTAGGGAGTGTTATATTAATAAATACATATTTTTATATAACTATTATGTGGTTCTCTTTTCATTTAGTCTTTCAGGAGGTGATATTCTGGTATTCTGGCTTTACATTCCTTCAGGGTTAAGCCTGAAGGCTGCTCTCCACAGCTACCACTAGGATAGATTTCTAAAGGCTATCTTTGACCTAATACATCATAAGGGTCATGTGGACTGGTACAGGGTGCCCACTTTAATTTCCTGGTAAATTTTTATAATAATGATTTTAGCTCACTACCTAATACACATTTTAGGAACGTTTTTAATTTTATCACCACTCTGGAGGCTAGGGATGATTTTAATGATACCTCCGGCCTTGTATTGGGTGGTGATTTTAATGCTAAATTAAATGGTGATTGCCCAACTTTTAAGGATTGTAACTCAGGTCTGGGGTGCCAAAGGGGTGTGGAATTAACTACTCTTTTGAGTACACATAATTTGGAGAATGTTATGGACCGCTTTCCCACTGTCCCCCTAGTGCCAACATTCAGAGGTAGAGATTGTTCTTCAATAATTGATTACATTTTTATATCCCCTGGCCTGACAGACCGCATCAGTGAGGCCAAGGTAATTCCAATGTCCCAAAGGGACCATAATCCTATCAAGATCAGTTAAAGATTATCCATCGACCGGTCTACAATAAGGAATGCGGCGCTAGGAACCTTTCCTTAAGCTCAAATAATCTCAGACTAAAATGGAGGGGTATTAATGTGATGATGACTGTACAGACCCTGGTCAGAGATAACTTTCCTCTTTTCCTCTCATGTTTGTCCGATTTAAGTCCTAACCCTGGGGTAGTAGACGATTTTGTCAAGATCTGCTCAGTCCTTCGTGCACAGCTCACGATTCCTTTGCGCGCCATGACGGATGACCAGGGATGGTTTGATCATGAGTGTTCCCTGGCCAACCGCGAATTGCGACTAGCCTTATCTGTTAGCCCGAGGAATCTGACTGATGTAAAAAACGCTAGGTCACGATATAAATTGGCCATTAGGAGAAGGAAGGAGGAGATTCTCGAGGAGCACTGGGAGGTGCTAGTACAAACTGCTGCCCGTGGTAGGGGAGATATTTTTTGGGCCGCGGTCAAAGACCTGCATTGCGCGGGCCAGGTCGCGACCCCAATAGATTGTACCATCCCTGGAGCTGCATGGGTGGACCACTTTTCTAAGATCTATGCGGTTCCACCTTCTGCGGCGGCCATCCCAATATTTAACAGCCCCCCACGGGCTGATATATTACTATCTGAGGTAATGGAGGCCATCGCACAGAGCGCGGGGAATAAAGCCCCTGGCCCAGATGGCCTCCCAATTGACATTATTAAGACCCACCCTGATTTATGGGCCCCACTCTTATTGAATGTTTTTAAGAATTTAAATTTTACCTCTTTACCACCTCCAACCTGGTCATCTAGTATTATAGTGCCTATTTTTAAGAAGGGTGACCGTTCACAACCATCATGCTATAGCCCTATCTCCCTTATTGACAATACTCTAAAGATTTTAGGGAGAGTACTGTATAATAAAATCCTGTTATGGGCCGAGGATAACCATATTCTAGAGAGCTGTCAGTTGGGTTTCCGCAATAAAGTGGGAACTGCGGAGCAATGCCTTAATCTGAACCTTATTTTGGGCAAGTACACCGTAGCACGTAATTGCCCAATTTATCTGGCCTTCATGGACTTATCCACCGCCTTCGACCTTGTCAATAGGTCATTACTCTGGAAGGCCTTATTGGATTACGGCTTGGATGAATCGCTGGTACATTTTTTGGCCTATTTGCATAGGGATTTGAAGGCCTGTGTCAGGATTGGCACTGGGGGTGAGGTTTCTGAGCCTGTTACAGTCAATAGAGGGGTCAGACAGGGATGTGTCCTAGCCCCCCTTTTATTTATAATATACATTAACGGCCTACACAGATATTTGGTTTCTTTAACCGGTGATGTCCCGTTTATAAAAGATAACCATCTCCCCGCACTGCTATATGCAGACGACGCGGTCCTTATGGGACGCACCCCAAACGCACTACGTATATTGGTGAATGGCTTTGTTGCACATATGGACTCCCTAGATCTGAAGACCAATTTTAAAAAGTCTTTTGTAATGTCTTGCGGCCCGAAGAGGCATCACATTGGCAGCATAGTAGTGGGGGCAGAAAGACTGGGGTCAACTGGCAGTTTCCCGTATTTGGGAGTGGTCTTTGCTGCGAACAACTCCTGGAGTGGGCATATTGCCCACGCCAGGAGTAAGTTCTCAAAGTCCATTAATTCAATTTTGAGCCTCCCCCGTCCAAAACTGACCGGGGCATTGCCTGCTATCCTAAAAATATACAAAACTCAATGCGTCCCGGTTGCTACTTATGGCGCTGAGGTTTGGGGTATTGCCAGTTGCTCTGATATAATTACCGAGGAACATAGATTTTGTAGGAAACTTCTCTGTGTTCCCATTACTTCCCCACATTTTATATGCCATAGGGAATTGGGTTTGCATTTTATAGGGGATTTTATTCGTGCTCGTCCAGCCCTTTTTTGGCTGTCGATCTGGAACTGACTAGGGACATCATTGAGGATTGTCTCCGCTGCGACAGGGGCATGACCATTCCCTGGCTATCAGGGGTGCATAGCACTCCTCGCAGCGTGAATTTTGAAGACATTTTCCTGAAACCCTCCACCACTAAGCCCCCCACTAAATGTGAACTTAAAAAAGCACTTTATACGTTATTTGATGTCGAAAGGGTAGCAAGGGAGTCCTTGAAATCTAGTGTTTCTGGTTACTTAGCCTGTAATTTTATAATATATCCCACACCCAGATATTTAACTCTTCCGTTGAGCCATTGGGAGCGAGGCCTTATATTTCGCCTTAGGGCAGGCACCATTAAACATGCACTTAGCTTCCCTTTATGGAATTTCAATGACCAATGTGTTGAGCCATGCCCCTGTGACTCC
The DNA here is from genome assembly GCF_964204655.1 of Triturus cristatus. Taxonomy (NCBI): domain Eukaryota; kingdom Metazoa; phylum Chordata; class Amphibia; order Caudata; family Salamandridae; genus Triturus; species Triturus cristatus. Next base: position 823,689,813 of record NC_140584.1, on the reverse strand, counting down.
CAGAGTAGGCAAACAACTCTACATTTTTTATTCTTTTGTAAATTTTATATGAAGTATATTAAATGGTTTTTAACTCCGTATTTTAAAAAATCAAAACCAATTAGCCTGGAACTTGCATTTTCAATGATTTTGTCCCTAGACGATGATGAACTTGTCTTTCGTGTGAGCTCTTTTTTAAAAATTGCGGTTCGTGCCCGGTCTACATTGTCTTAAAGTTTAGATGGACTATTCCTCATGTGTAAACAGTATTTTATTTTATTGCATGATTTTATAATTGTTTCTTTTGTACTTTTATGGATTGTCAATGATCCGAATAAAGTTTTCACTGACTGACTGACTAGTGGACAGCATAAACCAGGCCACCTTCTCACATTGGTGTGCAGCGTTTGGGATTCAAGCCTGTATTGTTTTACCAGATAAATCTCATTGATTGATTAACTGAAAACCACTAAGTATTAGGCACATATAATACTAAGATTTGAATAAGTAAGTTCTGCTGAACTTGGAGTTGGGTTCTCCAACTCAAGAGAGTTCAGTCTCCTCTAGGTTAGATAATTGCCTACACCACATAACACTTGTATGTCTTCTAGAGGAGAAGCCAGTGGCTCTCTGCCAACTAGGTACAAAGGCCTCTCATTCCAAGAATTGAAAGCCATGTGTGTGTCTAGGAAGTTGAGGACAGGGAGAAGTGCAAACACCCAACGTCTCATTGAGGTGTTAAACTTGGATGACTTTAGGAAGACCCCAGGGTCTGATGGGGTAGATAGAGTGGGCGGGGCAGGGAATGAGAAAAGGCCAGGAAGTGAAACCTTCTTTGACCTGGACTCAAACCCTGACCAGGAGGATCAAAATGATTCTAACCTGGACAACATAGATTTTCCATTAGGTGGGGGAAAGGCCACAGTGGCCCTCTCTTTACTCCACCAGGAAGAGTACAGAGTTTACCTAGGAAATCCAGATCTCCCTCTGTAGAATCTCGACACTCAGGAACTTCTGTAGGGATTTCCATATCAAATAAGAGGGAATCCTCTTATGATAGACAGTGCCAACTTCTGGAGCTTGAGAAAATCAAGCTTAGGCTCAAGAAGGAGCAGTTGGCTCTAGACAGAGAATCCCGAGAGCTCCAGAGGGCTACAAAGAGATTGGGACCGGAGTTCCATAGTGGCAGCAACAGTGTCCCTAGGGTTAAGGAATATACTCATGATCATAGAAACCTGAACAAGATAGTCCCTCCCTACCTGAGTGGGGATAACATCCACAAATGGATAACTGCACTAGAGAGGGCCTGTGGGGTACAGAGGGTCTCTCAGGAGCAGTGAGAAGCTATCTTGCGGCTCTCCTTTGCTGACAAAGGTAGAGATAAGCTCCTCTATGTTAGAGAAGAGGATGCTGACAATTATTCAGTCCTGAAGAGTGCTCTTATTGATGGATTTGGCTTAACCACTGAACAGTACAGGATTAAGTTCAGAGACACCCAGAAGACACAGACACAGGACTGGGGAGACTTTGTAGATTGTGCTACTAAGGCTCTGGAAGGCTGGTTACTTGGCAGCAAAGTGAATGATTTTAAAGGATTGTACAAGTTAATTATGAGGGAGCAGATCCTTAATAATTGCCAAAATCAGTTGTTGCATCAGCACTTGGTTGATTCTAATCTGACTTCTTCCCAAGAATTGGGTAAGAAGGCAAATAAGTGGGTCAGAACTAGGGTGAAGCAGAAAGCTCAGAATCAAAGTGATGACCAAAAGAAGCAAGATGCTAAGACCTCAGATAAGGGTAGGGAGAAGGGTAAAGACCAGATGTCTTCACAAGGGCCCCAATAACCTGCATCTGGTTAGGAGTCACAATCTATCAAGGGTACAAACAAAAATAAACCTTGGTGCTTCCTGTGTAAGGAGAAAACCCATTGGACAAGAGATGCCAATTGTTCAAGGGCCAAGGATCCTCCTGCCAACACCACCGCTGCCCCTAAGGCAACTGTTCCCCCTAGTTCAGCTTTAAGTGGTGGTACTGGGAACAAGGGTTTGGTAGGGTTGACCCTGGGATCTGAGATGGATTCTGGCCTTGTCAGAATTCCAACTCAGGCTGTTTTGGTCTGTGATGGAGGCATGGATATTGCCTCCTTATTTGTCAGTCCAGTAACCTGGGCAAGTACAGACAACAGACTTTGATAAATGGAAAGGAGGCCATGCCATTTAGGGACACAGGAGCAAGTGCTACAATGGTGACAAAAGATCTTGTGGGCCCTGACCAGATCATACTTGGTAAAATGTACCAAGTGACCAATGCTAGCAATGTCAGGACAGACCACTCCTTTGCAGTTGTTAATTTCAGCTGGGGAGGGGTAACTGGTCCTAAGAAGATTGTGGTTAGCTCAGGCCTCCCTGTGGAATGCTTGTTGGGCAATGATTTGGAGACTTCAGCCTGGGCTGAAGTGGAACTCAGGACACATGCTGAAATGTTGGGCATCTCTGCAGATGTGTTTACAGTGACTAGGTCACAGGCAAAAATGTCTTCCACTGAACAGGCCCTTGATACTGGAATAATGGACCAGATGACTTCCAAGAGAAGGAGCAGTAGGGGTAAGGCAGTGTCTTCCCACCTGCCTCAGAGTGAGGATCAGTCTCCTGAGGGAGATGATCTCAGTCCCTGTGAAGGAACTGTATCAGAGGAACTTGAACCTGATCAGGTTGAGTTCTTGGGATAGGGGGCCCTTCCAGGGCAGATCTGAGCCAGGAGCAGCTGAGCTGCCCCTCTCTTGAACCCCTTAGACAGCAAGCTGCTGCTGAGGCTGCTGGGAGTGTCAGTGGGTCCCACAGGATCTACTGGGAGGATGGGCTTTTATATTCAGAGGGTAGAGACCCCAAGTCTGGTGCTACCAGGAGGTTGGTTATACCTCTGAAGTTTAGAGGCTTCCTAATAACACTCACACATGACATCCAATTATCAGAACACTTAGGCCAAAGTAAAACCTGGGACAGACTTGTCCCTCACTTTCACTGGCCTCATAGGTCAGAGGACACAAAGAAGTTTTGTCGCTCCTGTACTACTTGCCAAGCCAATGGTAAGGCAGGTGGTACTACAAAGGCCCCCGTGATACCCTTATCTGTGGTGGGGGTTCCCTTTGAGAGGGTTGGGATTGGCATTGTTGGTCCCATAGATCCTCCAACTGCATCTGGGCACAGATTCATACTAGTGGTGGTGGACTATGCCACTAGGTATCCAGAGGCAATACCCCTTAGGACCACCACAGCTCCTGCTGTGGCCAGGGCCCTCCTGGGAATCTTTCCAGGGTGGGTTTCACTAAAGAGGTTGTATCAGATAGAGATGCAAACTTTATGTCTGGTTATCTTACTGCTTTGTGGAAGGAGTGTGGCATGAATTACAAATTCACCACACCCTATCACCCACAATGCAATGGGTTAGTTGAGAGATTCAACAAAAGCCTAAAGGGCATGATAAAAGGTCTCTCTGAAAAGTTTAGGCATAGATGGGATATCCTTTTGCCCTGCCTTCTCTTTGCCTACAGAGAGGTTCCTCAGAAGGGGGTTGGCTACAGCCCTTTTGAACTTCTGTTTGGACATCCAGTTAGGGGTCCCTTGTGTTTAGTTAAAGAGAGATGGGAGTTACCTCTCAAACCACCTAAACAAGACATACTGGACTATGTACTTGGTCTCCGCTCCAGGATGGCTGAGTACATGAAGAAGGCATCCAAAAACATTGAGACTAGCCAGGAATTAAAGAAATCCTGGCATGACCAAAAGGCTGTTTTGACTGTGTATCAGCCAGGACAGAAGGTATGGGTGTTGGAGCCTGTGGCCCTAGCAGCCCTCCAAGATAAGTGGAGTGGGACCTATACCATTCTTGAGAAACATGGAGAGGTTACCTACCTGGTGGACCTTGGAACTCCCAGGAGCCCCCACAGGGTGCTTCATGTGAACAGGCTCAAGCCATATGTGGACAGGGCAGACATGGGCTTGCTCACAGCTACTGATCAGGGATAGGAGGAAGAGAGTGACCCACTCCCTGACCTCCTCTCACAGAACCCTGATGATGGTTCAGTTGATGGTGTAGCCTCGGGAGGCAGCCTCACTGAATAGCAACAGACTGATTGCAGGAAAGTCCTCAATCAGTATAGACATATGTTTTCACTGACTCCAAGTCAGACTACCTGGTGTACACATGCGGTGGACACAGGTGACAGTCTGCCTGTTAAAAATAAGATTTACAGGCATCCTGACCATGTCAGGGACTGTATCAGGACAGAAGTCCAGAAAATGTTGGAACTGGGAGTGATTGAGCCCTCAGATAACCCTTGGGCTAATCCAGTAGTCTTGGTACCAAAACCTCACACCCAGGGTGGTACAAGAGAGACGAGGTTCTGTGTTGACTACAGGAGACTCAATGCAGTCACTAGGACTGATGCTCATCCAATTCCAAGGGCAGATGAACTTATTGACACTTTGGCCTCTGCCAAATTTATAAGTACATTTGACCTGACAGCTGGTTACTAGCAAATCAGATTATCTGAGGATGCTAAACCCAAAACAGAATTCTCAACCCCTAGTGGGCATTACCAATGTGTGGAGATGCCCTTTGGACTGAAGAATGCACCTGCCACATTTCAAAGGCTGGTGAATAAAGCTCTCATAGGTCTGGAAGCCTATAGTGCAGCTTATCTTGATGATATTGCTGTCTTTAGCTCCACCTGGGAGGATCACCTGGTCCACCTGAGAAATGTTCTGGAGGCCCTGAAAAAGGCATGCCTCACTATCAAGGCCACCAAGTGCCAGATAGGGCAGAGTTAGGTTGGGTACCTGGGCCACCTTGTGGGTGGAGGCCAGGTTCAACCATTGCAGAGCAAAATCCAGACCATCATGGACTGGGATATTCCGACTACCCAGACTCAGATCAGAGCTTTCTTGGGCCTGACTGGGTACTACAGTAGGCTTGTAAAGGGTTATGAATCTATAGTGACCCCCTTAAATGATCTTACCTATAAAAGAATGCCTAAGAAAGTTCAGTGGACAGTTAGCTGTCAAAAGGTATTTGATGACCTGAAACAGGCCATGTGCACTGCTCCCATTCTGCAAAGTCCTGATTATTCCAACCAATTCATTGTTGAAACAGATGCATCTGAATTGGGGTAGAGGCTGTGTTATCACAATTGAATGAAGAGGGTCAGGATCAGCCAGTAGCTTTTATAGGCAGAAGGCTGACCCCCAGAGAGAAACGTTGGTCAGCTATTGAAAGGGAAAGGGAAGCCTTTGCTGTGGTTTGGGCTCTGAAGAAGCTGAGGCCATACCTGTTTGGCACTCACTTCATTGTTCAGATGAAGGGTGAAAACCCCAAACTCTTGAGGTGGTCCATTTTCCCTACAGGGGATGGACTATACATTGGAACATAGACCTGGGAGTAACCATGCGAATGCAGATGGACTCTCCAGATATTTCCACTTAGAACATGAAGACTCAACTGGTCAAGGTTAGTTTAAAGTCCTTGCGTTTGAGGGGGGTTTGTGTAGGGAAGTAGGATCTGCTTCTTATGGTTACCCACACTTTTTGCTGATGTCTCACTGTTTTTGGACTAGTCTGACTGGGATCCAGCTATCCAGGACCCCAGTCTATCTGCTTTCTCCCTTAAATTGCTATGTATGTACTTTACGTACACTTCAGATTGGATACTGGGGTACCCATATAAGTCCCTAGTATATGGTACACCATGTACCCAGGGCATAGGTACCCCAGAAGCCACCCATCGGCTGAAGCATCTATAATGCTACCCATGAGAGGCCATTCAAAATGACACAACAGGTCTGCTACAGCAGCCTGTATAAGCTGGTGCTTGCACCACTTACTTAGATATAGGTTCACTATGTCTATGTAAATCACTACACTTAAAACCTATCAGTCACCCCTATGGCAGTGGTTTATCAATCCTGAAGGCAGGGTGCTGGGTTTTACGCGAGAGGGTGCCCCTGCACGAGTAGGGCTACTCTGCAGCCTTCGGAGACCATTCTCCAAAGTTGTCTGTGATGCAGCCAGACATATAGGTTAAGTTGCATTATAACTTTGCGGTAAATGCTAACTTTAAAACGGCTGCTTAGAAACATGTCGTGTTTGGTGTCAAACACCTTGGTATCATACCTCCAGTAACTGGTGTGGGAGGTATGATTCCACCCTTCAGAAGCGAGCCTCATGGGTCACCGGTCTACCCGGTACCAGCTTTCTCGGCCCGGGCAGCACAAAATGGATGCTGCCAGCCACAGACACGTTTCTGCTCTCCTGCGGCTGAGCCAAGCTTGAGCAGAGGAAGGCATGACAATAGGCCTCCTGTCACAGGGAGCTGTAAGCACCTCCCAGACAGGGTTTAGTGTATTGGGGCTGGGTGGGTGCACTCTGAGAGTGCCAGAAAGTCTGCACTAGGGGCACATTTGGTGTCCCTGTGCATAATCCAGCTCAAACCAGTTCTGGGAGCCACTGGCTCCTGCTCTGCTGCGAAACTGGACAAAGGACATGGGTGTAGCCACTCCTCTGTCCTGCCCCTCCCCTAGGAGGGTCCACTGAATCTGTCCAACCCTTTACCGTGGGTATAAAGTGGGTTACCTGGCTACAGGACTTTAGATTTTACCTGGACGATATTCTACTAAGAAGAAGCCAAGTACTTTGACTGTCTGCATGACGCTGGACGACTGAAGAATCTCCCTTGGAGTAAAGGAGTTACTCCCCTGCACTAGCAGGCACCTAAGCGCATCTGACCGGCTTGCTTCTCCCGAGCTCCTGAGGACTCTGAAGATTTCAGCAACACAGGAGGTGAGTTTCCGAAGGTCCCTGAGGTCGATCTGCCATTTCAGCGTTTCTGAGACCAGTATCCCTCGTGGGGACCGCGTGACCCGAACCCCTGTGCACCGCGTACATTTGCATGTGCATATGCTTGTTGGCGATTCCCGAGCTTGCGCATTGGGCTCCGTGTAGTCCCGTCCCCGACCAGTATTTGCACTGAAGAAATCTGGCCCCCTCGCACTGAGTGGGCTGTGGGCTGGTGCTTTGCAAACTTGCTTGAGGTCTCCTCGCGACTCCGGGTCCAATGGCCTGTGGGTCCTGGCGAGGGTCACCTTGTTTGTTCTTGGGCTTCCCTGGTGGCTCCAGATGTGCCCTGACACTCCATTGCTTGGAGAGTCCCCTGGACCTTGCTGGTGCACACCGTAACCTGTTTGTCCTTCCTGCGTGGGTTGCATTTGCCAAGGCTTGTTGGTGCTCCAGCCAGACATCTACCCATCAGCACTCGACATCCTTTGTGGGACAGCTCACCTTTGGATCCTGGTCATCCTCGACATCTCCTGGTCCCCGTGCCTGCAGAGTCAAGCATCCCCTCTTCGCACCTGAAGCACCCAACATCGGTGGGCATTCGACTACTGAGCCCCTAGGCCACCTGAAGTGACCCAGACTCTGTCCCCTCTGCTTTCAGGTTCCTTTCACCTAGAATCCTGGCTTGGATTCCACCGGACACTCTCTGCCTTCCCAGGAGCAGTACTTCTTTGCAGCTCTCCACTGGAAACGACAAAGGTTTCCAACACCACTTGACCCCTTTGCACAAGGCTCCTCTGGGATAGGTAACACGGGTACTTCGGTACTCACTGGTGAATTGGTTCTAGAACCTCCTATGTTCCAAAGGGATTGCTTGAAGTCCTCGTAGAAGTGTTCTTAAACTGTAACTTTGCAACCGTGACTTTCCTATAAAGTTGTACGGAGAACGCAGTCGTGTTTCCTCACTGTACCCATCCTCCGTGGGCTCCCTGTGTCACTACCTTAGGTGGTTCCTTGGTGTCCCAGCGATTCTTCGTGCTCTAGGCACTGTTTCTAGTCAAGTCGTGATTGTTATACCATTTCTTTAGTATATGGTTCGGTCTCCCCCTGGAGCCCGCTGAGTATTGTACTACTTACGAATGTTCTATTCATCCAGTATTGTGTGCTTTGTGTTCCAACCTCATGTAGAGGATAGTAGGGAGTGTTATATTCATAAACAAATATTTTTATAGAACTGCTGTGTGGTTCTGCTTTCATTTAGTCATTCAGGAGGTGATATTCTGGTAAAACAAGCTGCTTTACATTCCTTCAAGATTAAGCCTGAAGGTTGCTCTCCACAGCTACCACTAGGATAGCTTTCAAAATATTATCTTTGACCTCATCCATTATAAGGGCCGTGTGGACTGGTACAGGGTGCCCACTTTAATTAGTGGACAGCATATACCAGGCCACCTTCTCAGACAATTCACAAATCTATGACTGGAGACATCTCCTAACATTTTTGTGTGGAGATTAGAGATCTTCGCACAGGTGTGTATACGTTTTTCTAGTAAATTTGAGAGTGACAATGGGAATTGGCTCAGGGCCGGACTGGGAACCAAGACCGACCTTGGCAAAGTTCTCGGCTATCCCCCCGGGCTCTCGGGGGTGCATCCGAGCTGTTTGCCAGGTCCGGTTTTGGTCGAATTTGTTACAGGGGCCATTACTGCAGCTATGCTGCAAAAATGGCCCAGTTAAAAAAAAAACAGCCTCCAGAGGCCCGAAATGGGCCCCCACCCTGGCAGCCCACAGGGGAAATGCCCGGTGCCCGCTACAGCCAGTCCGGCCCTGAATTGGCTGCAAAATGGAAAATACTACTAAAAGGTATTGCTTGAGGTAAAATTAAGGAGGATGAGAGAGCGACAATCTATTACACAACACGGACCCACAAAAGAGAAATACATTGCAAGTCACAAAATACACTTCTAAAGTTACAACAGCCTCGAACATGACAAAACCAGCTTTGGAGTAAGTCAAACACTACACATCGCCTACCAGTGGTACTGCAACACACACTCATTAAAATTAATGGAGGCAGGTAAATTAAATAATACATTAAATTAATTAAATTAGTTGAACATTTAAATGTACAATTATTATAATTATTTTTTAAATGTAATGAAAAACGTAATTAAAAAATAACTTAAATGGAAGATTGGGAAAGCGATATGGATTGGTGCTGGCAAGCAGAGTTAACTATCTATAAAAGTAGCGGTTGACCCAATAAAGGAGAGAAAATATGGGGGCATGGCAGACAAATCGGGGTCTATAAAGGAGGGAACAAGACTGAGGATAGAAGGGACCGCTCGATCCAATTGTATCAATCATTATTTTTGGTAAGATAATGTGGTTATGACTGTACTAATCAGAACAACTGTGGCCGTACCATTAAAGCTCTTTGTTGTACAGATGTTGTAGGTTTCAATAAAAAAGAGTTACAAAAAAAAACTTAAAATGTTAAAATGTTTTTAAAAAATTAATTTAGTATATAGCTTTTTACTCAAGTTTACTAACTATTGGAAAAAATCGTGATTTTGAATTTCATTATATATAAATTAATATTTATAAGAGATTAATGGAGAGGTGTGGCTCACTGGTTAGAGGCAGCAGACTCGTAAGCAGAGAATCGGCCAGGGACCAGGGTTCAATTCCCGACGCGGCAGGGTTGTGGACCAGGGTCAAAACGGACTCGATAATTCTTGCCTCGGTACCTACTCTAACCAGGAACACACTCGGCAACTCTGGGCATTAAGCTTGCCTCATCTCTACAACGGACCCCACAGACGCCGGGGATGCCTGGTTTCACCTTGGAGATACCCAGAAAGGGACCATCTCACAGGGATAGCCAGGACAGGTTCCCCAGCGGTCTACAGCGCCAGGACGCCCCGTTGCTGGGGCAGCTGTGCGCTTTACAAGTCTACAACATTTACATTTAAATATATTTTTTAAAATAATTTATTATTTAAAACACATTTATTTTGTGGAGTTAATGTGCTGTTAAATGTTATTTTATTATTCCAAGGTTAATAATAAATATTTTAAATTAATTTATGCCTATAGTGCACATTGCAAACTTTTTTTAAATTTTAAATTAAACTTTATTAATTTCCCTAATTTTCATATGGGGAGCTCACCATCTCCATGGCAGAAGTTTCTGCTGCAGTGGCAGACATGACAACCAAGTCGGAACATGAATGTGGTTGTAAAGTAACTTTACGGTCGTAAACACCATCATGGGATGCCCACCCTCATATTGGAGAGAGGGGAGAAATGTAATCTCCACTCAGAAATGGTGAATAGCAAAAAATGGAGAACAAGTAATGGAGAACTGCGCCTCAGTGTAGTAGTAGAAATACACGAGTCAATAAACACATACATACTTACCTTTGTGAACCTGACCCAGAATGTCCATGGCCACAAATTAACATATGTCAAAATAAACTATTTCGTTTTAAACTGGTTTGTGGATCATGATGCTTCATTAGTGTTTGCTGGACATGGTGCTGGAACCTTACATACTGCTGTTGCCTTTTGTACATGTTAGGGCATAAATACAAGTGCCTTAAAGGGGGTGTTCGGTATTATTGCAAAGATTAAAAAAACACCCCAGAGTTCAGAATATATTGGATGTGATATATAACCCACTTTCAGAGTTTCTGTTCTGATGTAAGTGCAAGGTTACTAAATCAGTCCCTGTCACACAGGGACACCATGTTCCAATTCTGAACTTTCTAACTTGAAATAACGTATTTTCTGGTGTGTTAGTCCAACTGACTTCGTTGAAATATCAAAAGCATACAACCTTAAGAATACAATAACCTGTTAAAGGAAAGGCCAGGATGGATAATCTGGAACATTGTCTCCATGATGACATGGAGTCTCTTGGTAACTTTATGTTTGTGATCTTAAACAATACTGTTTATTAATGTGTGGCATGTCTCCTAGGTTGTGTTTATGCTGATCCTAGTGAGTAGCTCTCCTTCATTTTATCAACATTGTCATTACCTCTCTTTCCTCTGTCCCATTTAAAAGACAGACACATCTTGTCTTCTTCTCTCTTTAAAATGACATCATTTGGATGCCGACAAACTCTCCTGTTACTGTCCCATCACCCAATAGCATTCCCTAGCAAAATTCTAGAGGAAGTGGTAGTAGTTTATTGAAGTCATCAATAGGACATGCACATGGTAAGAAGAAGAACACTTCATTTAACAAGAGCCCTGTGGTGTCTCCAAGAGGACCACTGGATACCACCTGCCCAAGAGTAGAACATAAGCATAGGAGAAAAACATATTATTAAGGCACCTTAACATTCTGACGCATCTTAAAGTCATAAAACATCTCCAATCCCCAAGAAAATCAAATAAATAAATAGAAGGCAGAGAACAAATAATACAATTGAAAACGAAACAATATATTCACATAAGCACAATAAACATGTTGAAATATTCATGAAAAGTGATTAAGATAGAAAACCAACATTAAAACAAAACAGTGCCCTAACAGTCGAGAAACATAACAGTATAACTCTGTCACATCCTATGAGTGCCCCTCTAAGACATCAAGGGAAATCATCTTCCAACTACACAGGTAGGTACCCAGCTGGCATCTTGAAGACACCACAGGGCTTTTGTATCTTCCTGGAGGGGCACTGGACAATGATCTGATTCTTAATTAGCTCATCAGTCTTTAGACCAAATTGGAATTTTATGGTGAGTTCACGCAATCTTGCCTCCAACCCATGTCACTGGTGACATATAAAGTGAATGCCTAGTCATTGCGACATCATATGATTGATGGTTTCTACCCTTGTTTTTGTCTCATGCAGACATTCAAAATGGCCAGACCTTGAGCATCCAATGCAACTGGTAAATACTCAAAGTAGACAAGTTGGCCTCCTCTCCTTAAAGATCTTAGTAATAGGGCTAGATGAAAAGTCGAGACTAACTTCACCTACAAATAGTTTTCAAAAGTCGCTATCAACTCATCCCTTTCAATGTCAGGGGTACTGTCTTGAGGGACAAAATTATCATTATTTTTTTTTGTATATTATTTTGTTGAAATCCATATAAAAAGAAACATTTTATCAATACATACATCCATATAATTCATTAAATGTGTTGAGTAATACAAAATCGTTAAATTAACCCAGTAGGCCTGAAAACAGTAAATCTTAAAATCAGTAAGAAAGAGACAATATATGCATTTAAGTCAGCATTCGTTTTGTTTGTTTTTAATTCACGTTTATTCGGACCGTAGATCCATAAACCAAACACACAATATATAAAATTACATCTTAAAAAGTTCATTTCTTTTAAAACATTAAAATACATCTTAAAAACTCATTTAAACACCTTTATAACCTAAGTTGCATGTGATCTATTTGCTACAGCTCAATAAAAGTATTCAAAAATACTTTCACTTTTTGCAAAAACTTCCCCATAGCAACAGCAATATCTAAATTAGTCATTTCGGTTAACAGTGCGACAGCCTGTATCCTTGTTTTGATCTCATATAACTTAAATAATGGTTTTAAAAACATGCATCGTAATTCTAAAAGCCTGTGGCAATCTAATAATATATGTAACAAATCGCACTGTGTGTTCAAAGTGTAAGTACATCTTCCCATCTTGTCGACCATGGCGCTTTTTACCATATGGTTTGTATAACATGGGTTTACCCCAACTCTTACCCTAAGGACCACCCTCCGTAATCCACAATCTGGTAGCCTATCAATATACGGGAAGCATTGATTATCTTCCCAAGCAATATTCATGAAATGTACTGATGGTTTGTTCCCAAGATACTTTCGATCCTCTACAATAGATATTTCCTTCCCCAACGATTTGAGGATCTCAAATACTGCATAAAAAAGAGCAAGAAGATGAATTTAATAAATCTTATGACTCTGACTTTAAAACAAAATTAATAATTAAAAAAATTAATGCAACGCATAATATTTGAGAACAGCATCCACTGCCAATATTAACACAAACTAAACAATTGATTGAACCTTCGGTACCTTAAATGTATACAGAGAAATCAACAAGTATGCCCAGAATAATATTTAATCCTATATCAAACAATACAGCTATGTAGCAATAAATTTAAAGTGTCGTATAGTACATTAAAGTGCTAATATTACTATACATAAGATTCGAACATGCTGACAATACCTCCTGAAATATAGGCTCAATTTTAAGATTTTAATCGAAATAGGCTGTCCAAACCATCTCAAACTTCTTAAGCCCCCCAATTCGCAGTGCGTAGACTCATTAACTTTTCTTTACTTGCTTCATTTTCCGAACCCATTCACCTTTGGTTGGTATAAGATCCGATCGCCATCTTTGAAGCAAAAGTGATCTAGCAACTGCCATTGCATAATTTGATCACCTTGCCAGAAAGATGTAGAGCAGGGTCATAGCCAAACACTTTCAGCTGAATATTCAAATCTATTGTAATTAAGCATTCGGCTTCCAAATAGCAGGCAATGTCATTCCAGAACCCCTGGATTAAGGGGCATTGTGATATGATATGTGTCCAATTGGCTGAAGGATGGTTAAGATAACAAAAGCACTGCCCAGATTGGTTGGGATAAGCCTTAGATAAGAAAAGTGGGGTTCTATATAATAGCCATTTGCTAAAGAATAACATCCTATGAAAATTAGCGCCCCTTAACGTACTGAAGTTGAGATTATTTACTACTGACCACATACTCGCTGTAATTTCCAACTCCTCATGTTTTCCCCATTTGGTTATTGCTTTCTCCACAAGATCCATGCCTTTCATAGAGGCTAAACGCTGTTTCAATTCCCCGGGTTTCTTAAATGTACTTTTGTCTAGTAATTCATATACTTTAGGGTCGATTAGGATGTAGGGCGGATCGCCACCGCCTGCATGGTGGTGGCGGTCCGCCCTATATCCTTCCCCGCCCGCCACCCATTTCCCCCGCCATATTAGTATGGCGGGGGGGACCCCGGCGGACGGAAAGACTGTCCGCCGGTCACACAGGTGACAGGGCGGAAAAGGGGCTATATATGGTGGCGGTGTCTGCTAGACACCGCCATCCATATTAGCATGGGCAGCAGCTCATGGCTTTCGATGGCGGAGACCCCGCCATGGAAAGCCATGCAGAGTCTGTTTTCGGGGGCCCGCTGCGGGCCCCCAGGGTATTGGAGGGTTGGGGGGTGCACATGGACATGTTGGCAGGCACCTCGCAGTGCCTGTCACCTTGTGCATGACAATGCACACAGGGCATTCCCAGCATTGCTGCGGGTGGTGCAGTGAGCACCGCCCGCCACAATGCTGGGAATAGAGGATGCCACCGCCTCGGTGGCGGTGGCATCCTAATTGCAGGTGCGGGACCGCTGCACCACTGGCGGCCGGTCCCTGCATCGCTAGGGTGGCGGGCCTAATCGGCCCCTAAGTATTTCTGTTCTCTGATCCGAACCAAATCGAGTTTACTCAAAATTTGCTAAAAATGTTATATGACCCAAGGGGAAGGAAATCATTTGGAATTAAATGAGACATTTCAGCTGTATTCAGCCATCTATCATTCCTTAAGAAATCGGAGCTTTTCCCAAAGCCAACCTTGGCCCATTTTTGTGTAATTACAGACAAATCCCAGATAGTGAAATGTGGCCCGATAACTGCATACACTTATAACATACCAGTTTGGGAGATTTTATGATTTTTAGTGGGCAGTGAATCTGATTCTCTTTACAAATTAAGTTTACAAAATAATTGATAAATAGACCCATTTGTAGTTCCGGTTTAAACCTTGACATATATTGTGCGAAATATGCAAAATAATAATCCCTAAGGTTAGGGAGAGCTAATCCACCATTTTCCAGCACCTCATATAAAGTTCTAAGTGTATTCCGGGGGACCTTCTTGCCCTAGACAAATGATGTAAACATAGACTCTAATTTTAAGAAAGAGGTCGTTAAAACACAGGGAGTCGCAGAAAATAGGAAATAGGAAATTAAATAACGGAAGAACAGACATTTTAGTCAATGCGACCCTGTCTATAATGGTTAATGGAAGAGAATTCCATCGAAGGAATAAGTCCTGAACTTTTCGCAGAAGTGGAGCACAATTTAAATCTCTTCATTCGCAAATTCAAGCTGTAAAATAAACACCCAGATATCTTTTCGGTTTTGTATTTAGGCATGGAAGAATGTTGAGATGTAAATCCGCAGGCTCACAGCCACACTGTATTATTTCTGGGTTTTTAAAATTGATTTTATATCCGCCAAGCGACTCAAATTGCTCAAAACTCTCAAAAGCTTTTGCTTGCACCTCCTTCTGAGGCTTTATTATGAGCATGATATTGTTGGCGTATAATTTCAATTTTCCCATAGTTGGTAGAGGAGGACGAATATCCACACTATTCCAAATTGCTATCGCCAAAGGCTCAATAAAAAAGGCAAATAACACCGGAGACAGTGGGCAGCCTTGTCTAGTCCCCCGTTTCACACTGACTTGGCCTACCTCCGAGGCATTGACGATAATGTTGGCTTCTGCATTCAAGTATAATTTATGAATCAGCCCCGTAAATTTGGGAGGTATGCCAAAATGTAACAGAATAAAAAATAAGGTCCCCCAGACAACCAGGTCAAATGCCTTTTCAGCATCTAATAAGAAGACCAGAGCTGGTATCTTCCAAATCTCAAAATAATCAAGTGCTTCAGCCAGATAGTGCGTATTGGTCCCAAGCTGCCTCCCTGCGATAAAAATATTTTGATCAGGATGGATCAGGTGCGAGACAATTACATTAAATCGGTTGGCTAACAGTTTAGTAATAATTTTATAATCAGAATTGAAAAGCGTGATGGGGCGATAAGAATTTGGGTCTTCACAATCCTTTCCTTTTTTAAAAAAAACGAACTATATTCCCTTTTCTAAATGAAAATGATATTAAACCACCCTCTAAAATTGAGTTAGCAATCAGCAGAAGCTCATCCAAAATGGCGCTCGAAAAGCTTTTTAAAAATTCAGCCGGGAGACCGTCCGGGCCACAGGCTTTGCCATTCGGGAGATTTTTAATAACATCCCCCCGTTCTTCTTTCGTGAAAGGATGCGCCATACTCATTTTTTCATCATCTGAAAGTACGGGCATTTCATATCTCTGAAGGAAGTCTCCCAAAGATGCCCTGTCAATAGGCTGTTGTTGGCCATATATATTCCTATAATGTTGTGATATTATATCCCCTATGACTCCCGGGTCATCAGAACGAATACCCGTTATAGGACATCTCAGTGCGCTTATCTGATTGCTTACTGCCTGCTCCCTGGCCTGCCACGCGAGAAACCTCCCGGTATAGTTGCTCTCTTCATAGACCTTTAGCCTATGGAGCTGATAAAAGGATTCACTTTTAACATAATATTTTTCGCTAAGTTCCCGTTTAGCCTGATCAAATTGCCGTTGGTTAAAATCCAAGGGGCTACTAAGAAGGATATCAAAAGACCTTTGCACTTTCTGATCTAAAATTTGCTTTTCTTCCTTTACTTTCCTTGAATTGTAGGCATCTTTTCCGATGGCTAGTCCCCGTACATATGTTTGAGCGAGTCCCAAACCACATGCGGTGGTGCTGAGCCATGATTTCACCCAAGAAACTCCTTCATCTCCGTTTTGACAAAAAGCACCCATCTTTCTTCTAGATATTGCCTATTTAACATCCACCTTTTAGGAATCGTTATATATTTACCTAACTCTAACTCCAGTATGACCATCGCATGATCCGAAAATCCATTTGGGAGGATTCTCTGCTGGCTAAAAACCAGTCTCCTGGAGATGAGGAAAAAATCAATGCGTGAAGAAGTGCGAAATCTACCCGAAAAACAGGTATAGGCGATCTTAGCTGGAAATACTGCCCTCCATGGATCAGATATGTCCAGGGTCTTGCCATAATTTTGTAAAACTTTTAAAGTTTTTGGTTTTAGCTGTTTTTTGGATATAGCTGAGGAATCAATTTTAGGGTTCATTAAAAAATTGAAATCTCCCCCTATGATCAATTCACCAGGTATTTGAATTAAAGATTGAAAAAACTCTTCGTATGGCATATGATTATACTCTACTGGGGCATATATGCTGGCCAAAGTTAGAAGTCTGTTTCCGAGATTGCAGGTAACCCAGCACCACCTCTGATCGCTTGCAAAATTAACTACCTCAGCCTGAAGTTTTTTTACCCAGGAAGATCGCCGTGCCACGATGAGACGCCAAAGAGGAGGAGAAGCCCCTAAAAGCTGCCCGGGACCTATACATTTGGAAATCTACTAGTTTCCCTGCCGGTATATGAGTCTCTTGTATTAGAATGACAGCTGGATTTTCTGTCTTAATCCACGCCTCAATGGCCCGCATTTTCTTATTATTGTTAAGACCATTAACATTGAAGACCACTTTCAAAATTTCCTTTTTATCCATTAGCAGATGGCAAGATATAATGCGGACAGCCTAGCAACATAGACAAAAGTGTTCTGGAGAACTAAGGCATCAATCAATAACCCCATCCAAGGCCTAGCCAAATATGGGTTTATTGATAATAAATGGATGAGTCTGAATTTTAAAAATGGATTTCTTTTTTCCCTCTTGCTCCCTCTACCACCCCTGTAACCCCACCCTCCCCCAATGCCACAGTGTATAGACCACCGTCCCTGCTCACACATAACAGGCTGTCCCTCTCCACCTTAACTGGCACTATGACTTGGTGCCAAGTGCTACCGGTCTACCTACCCCCCTTCAATAAAAGAAAAAGCAGGAAAGAGAGAGAGAAAAAAAAAAAAATAAGCACTAGCAGCCTAAAAAAAGGCTGCCTAAGAGGATATGCCTAAAAGGGAAGAGACGTCAGGATAAGAAGCCCAAAATAAGGAATTGAAAACATTTGTAAACTCATTACATTAACATTTTGACATTACATTAACATTTTGAAGTCTGCAAGCCATTAGGACTTATCCAAAGAAATTTGTTGGAGTAATTCCTGAGCTTCCGGGACATTACACATAATACATGGAATCTGCCTTTGACAAGCACTTTTAGTTTGCTATGTTGGGCAATCATTGCCTGTGCCCCCTGTTCCTTAAACAGATGTAACATTTTAATGAACTCGTTCTGCCTTTTGGCTGCGGCAGCCGACATGTCCGGGAAGATACGACAAAGTGGGACCTCTGACGAGGTAAACTGTGGCTGCTTTATGGCCTTGGCTAGAATTTGTTCCTTGACCCTGAAATCCCCAAAATTAACCATGATTGTCAGCGGAAATGTAGCATTGGGAGGAAGATGTGCTGGCACCCGATGGGCTCGCATAAGAGTCAGAACACCATTAAACTCCGGGAGGACATTTTTTTAAATAAACAAGTCGACCCATTGTAGTGTCTCCTGGCCCTCAAGACCCTCCGGAATGCCAAGAATGCGAAGATTGGAACATCTAGAATGATTCTCCAATTTCTCCAGTTTGAACTCCAATGCTGTTTTTGGGCTCTGAAAGGCAGCAACTTTATTATTCATACTTGAAACTTGGTCCTCCAATTGCGAAATCCTAGTCTCTGCCTCAAGAAAACGTGCCGGGACCTGAGCCATGTTTTCTTCAATTTTAGTTAGGCGAGCGTGGATTGCAGCAATTTCCGTGGATTGAGAGGCTTTCAGATCTCGGATCTCATACAGAATCAAATTAAGAAGGGTCTTAGCATCCCATTGCATAGAGAAGGGTCTATTATCCTGGGAAAAGTTGCCCTGGGTCAATTCCGGCCCAACTTCAGACTGCGAAGCCAGTGGGTCAGAGGATATAGATTTCGCTAGAATGGTCAAGCCAGCGTCATCGGGAGCGGATAGTTCAGATGGGCCTCCCCCCCAGAAGAAGGCAGAAGCAGAGGAGGGGATTGAGGAGGAGTGTGGCTGCCACCCGCAGATGATAGTCCGGGTTTGGCTTTGAAAAATAAAGGATACTTTTTAAGGTCATTGGTTTCCCCATCTGAATCGACCAGCGTCGTTGTCTTTAGTGGGTCAGAGGATATAGATTCAACTAGAACGGTCAAGCCAGCGTCAACTAGAGCGGATAGTTTAGATGAGCTCCCCCCAGAAGAAGGCAGAGGAGGTGATTGAGGAGGAGAGTGGCTGCCATCCCTGGGACATCCATCTTTACTCGGTCCGGAGGGTTGTTGACTAGAGGAAACACGCTCCCAGTCCCCTCCGCCTCGGCAGATGATAGTCCGGGTTTGACTTTGAAAAATAAAGGATACTTTTTAAGGTCCTTGGTTTCCCCAGCTGAATCGACTAGCGTCGTTGTCTTTCTCTTGGCCAGATCTGATGAAGTGGAGGTACCTGCCCTGGAAGAGGCAATAGAGAGGGGGCTGATGCTGGAATCCAAGTCCACAGAAGCACCTCCAAGGTGGTCTTGTTTACCAGACTCCGGACCTGCCATCTCAACGTTTTCAGTGTGCGGGCCCAGATCTTTTCTAAGAGCCGCTGCGCGGTTTGCCCAAGCAGCAGCCTGACCATCGCGTTTTTTCACCCTTAGACCCAGGCTTGGGGAGTCGGAGTGGGCTGCTACAGTGCCTTTAGTGAGATTTTGCATAATGAAGTTGTCGAGCAGACCTCGTAACAAGGTAGCCAAAATTAGCACATGGGACAACCCCCAGCGACCCTCAACCAAGTAGTATAGGGAACCCCCATATGCCAGCAGGTAAGAAAAGCACGTGCACTTACCCCTCTTGGAGAGAAACCTGGTGATCCCAATGGCATAGAGGAAGAAAAAGCAGCAAAACTTCAATTCTCCTCTCTCTGCCTGATAGCCTGAGAGCCGTAGTCCTGGCTCCAGATTGGGAAATACCAAAGCACAAGGAGAAAAAAGGTGAGTCTTGTTCCCCCACAGGCAGTCACTCCCCACAGCTCCAAGAAACACCAACAAGAAACAGGAAGGCTCCAAGAAACGAGAAGGCTGCCAGTTATGCCGCGCTGTACCAATAAGGTACCGATATAGTGCTAGCAGGGGGAACATCCACAATAGCAGAGAAAGCACATTGCACTGGTCTTTTAGGAGCGGGACCCAACGGCGAGAAAAAAGCACACCAGCTCTCGCTCTGCTCCCAGTCCCAGCTCTTGATGGACAACATTCAATGGGATTATGGTGGGCTGTGTAGATTCCATGATGCAGCTCCAGGTAAACAAAGACAAACAAATGAAGGCTAAAAGGTAGTCACTGGTGTTGTTCTGGTAAACACTTCAAAATGCCCCACAACAACAAAGTCAAGGAGTGATGTTGATGAAGAGCTAAGAAGTTACATTTGTATATAACTGAAATGACTGCTATGGCTCAGGAAAAAACAACAGATAGCAGTAACTGCCCATTCAGTAGCTGTGGGAACATGTGTAATACTATTTTAAGACTAGCAGCTGTGAGCAGAGGCTCCAGGAAAATAAGTTGGTCCTCTCTCGTGTAACTTTCTGACTGCTCTGTGTCTCCCACAGAATTCAGTCAACTCAGCCAGAGAGAAGCGCTGCTGAGGAGCTGCACTCCTGTGGAACTGTAGCAAAGGTGGAGAGGATACTTGTGAATGGGAGCTGTGCACGCCTCCCGGTGCATCAAGGCCACCAAGAGTGCGCATGGGTGTTAGTGCAATACACCCTACTAACAAAGGCAGCGCAAGCACTGCAGTATCCAGGGAGCCGTTGGGCTCTAGGTCCAGTGCAAGTGTCAACCAGGCCCAGCAATAGTAATATACAATGTTTACAGGTCAACAACAGTGAAGTACGCCAGGGAAAATATTTGTCCCTTTTGCCAGGCATAGTCACTTCCAGGTAGAGAAAAGAGAGTGAGCTAAGCCTTGCTTCTGTCCGGGGTGGATTCTTACTTCATCACAGTCTTGTCCTGCAGTGACAGCCACTGACCTATACTCGCAAAATGTAGGTATCGCCAGGACAAGCACATGATGAGAAACAGAAGACTTTATTGGACAAGAGCCCTGATGTTCCTTCAAGAGGACAGCTGGGTACCAACTGCCCAAGAGTAGAACACCAATACAGTAAAAACCATGTAATACAAAGTCCTCAAAATTCTGACACATCATAAAGCTACAACACAGTTCAACTGCAGTCTCTCACTAACCATCAAAAGCCATATAGAGCTGGTGTACATTCCAGATGCAGTAAGCCCAGACCACCCTCATAAAAGTGATAAAATATCTTACTTAATATTGTGGATAGAGGAAATATTAAACGGGTATAACTCAGTTTGTCCTCCACTGGTTCTACTTTATTGTTTGTCACCATCAACTGGTCCAAATGGTGACATCATGGACATCATTTATGGGTCAGCAGGGGTCACAGCTGTGACTCTTGCTTGCCCCTTGCGACCCCTGTCACTGGCTTTGCCACCCCTGGCCTTAGAGGTGGCAAATTCAGTGCCAAGAACATGGGGCAGCTCCACATTCCATATATTTAGCATGTTTTACTTTATTTCAATAGTGAATGTTGTTCAGTTATTCAATATTAGTGCAAAAGAACATGGAGCATACTTAGCTGGCACAGAACGTTTGGTGACTGCTGTAGTAAGTACAAATATTCTTAAATGTATGTTGTGTGTGTGCTTGCGGGTGCGCATGTGTGAGCATGTGTCTATATGTGTAAGCATGTGTCTGTGAGTGAAAGTGAGTGAGAGTCAGTGACAGGTAGTGTTTAAGACTGTGTAAAATTGAGGCCCAAATTTTCGATTTTTTTTACAGAAGGCAACGCAGCACAAAATATGCTGCGTTGTCTTGCATGAGAGGGAGAGAAAAAATGAAACATATCTACTAGGAGGTGCATTGTTCCTCTCCCTGTGCGCAAATGAACTTTTGACACCCACACACCAATGTACACACTTTTCCACAACAGTGCTAGGGTGTGTACCTTCTCTGAAGCATAGGTTTTGAACTGGAAGGGTACATTCCAGCACAGAAACTATGTTTTAAGGCGTTCCCACTTCGGATGTGTGCTGTACAATGCAGCACACATGCAAAATTGGAAAAATGAGGAGAAATTAAAACATCTCTCCTCATTATGCCTGCCTCAAGCAGTTGTAAGATTTTGGGGCAAATTCCTCTCTAGCAATGTTTGTAGATAAGGATTTGCGTCATAACCCATAGGTGGTTTATAGGAATGCCCATGCGCCATTCATGGAATGCCCATTTGATACAAAATAACACAAAGCAGTGCATAGCTTAATTTTGCTTTACTTTGACACACTATTCCATACAAATCAGAATATATGTTGGATTATTAATCCCACCCTTACACTTTGCTCTAGATTTGCATCACAAAAGTGACACAAACCCAGTGCAAAGCATTAGTAAACCTGGGCCTTAGTGTCAGTAAAAATGAGTGAGTATGAGTGAGATTAAGTGTGAATGCATGTGAGTCAAATTGAATAAGAATGTGTGTAAGCGGTAATTGAGTGCGAGTGTGATGTTGGGGTCATGTGACATGCGTTCATAGAAAGAACTTGGGACAAGGGTCAAATGATGAAACTTTTTGTGACGTTATTACGGTTAAAGTGTATGTGATATCACCTTCGCTACCCCTGGCATTTTGGTGAATCGACGCCCATGGGTGACATGCAGATCAACCGCACTCCTTGTCAGTCATGGCATTCCTCAAGGTTCTAACCTTGCACACACCCTATTCACCTTCTACATGAAAGCTTCAGATACTCTGATGATCACGTAACATCACAATCTACCAATATGCTAAAGACACCCAACATTCAAATCAGTTTCAGATTCTGTCTCAACTTTATCCACAATCGAGATCCTGGTAATAAAATATGGCTCTCATCTCCTGTAACTCACTGTGCAAAGTTCCCCATCTTTCTTATTAATTCAAGACTCATGTAATTAACAAGGCATATACAGCCTGGCTCCAAGTAAGCTTTGTTTTGTAAAATTATGTCATTCCTCCCCACTTGGCATCTTCCATAAATCTTTTCAGGCTCCAGTACTACTCCACACTGATGGAGTAAAATGGCACTGAATGGCATGCCTCTTTGCAGGATTGCCCTCTTACACATGTTTCAACCATGACTGTGCCCAGGCTACATGTGGTGAGGTAGGAAGCCTTTCCCTGTAATCAAACAGTTTTCAAGGTACCGGATTTACTTGGGACCTACAATGATGCTCCTTCTACTCATGTACGAAATAAATCAAACCATAAATCAAGTCATAAAATAAAATAAGACATAAATCAAGTCATACATTAATTATGTAATCTTGGAGGCATAAATAAATAAACGCAACACGTCATTAAAGAACAAGTTACTTACCTTCGGTAACAATATATCTGTAAGAAACATAGGTTAGTTATATATACCTTACCTTAGAATTACCCCCAGGTGTCAGACTGGACCCGGAAAGTTTTTTTCATCAGCAGTACCACTGCGCGTCGGAAGGTGGCGTCGGTCGACTCCGCGTTCATCGTCGGTGTAGCGGTCGCCGGGATGATGTCGCGGTAGCTACTTAGATGACGCCCTCGCTCGCTGACGTCAGTTCTGTACACGACTTTCCATGCCAGAAGCACACAGCCATGCAAGAGACTGACCACTGGTGCACAAACCTGGGGCCCAGAAAGGAAATCCTTAACTCTAGAAGTCAGTTCGCAGAACAGGGAGGATGGGTGGGGCGGTAAGGAATCTATAACTAACCTATGTTTCAGGTGGGGGCGGAGCTTGCCGGCCGCCTAACAGAAGAGCTCCGCGCTAACATTAATGATTCGGCAATTATCCGACATTGGCATACGCTATTTGCCCCGAAATGAGCAGCTCCGAATAGGAGGAAGCACCCAGTACCTGTGAAGCCCTTTAGCTCCAGCCTTGGTGTAGCTTGAGAGCCGTGCCGGCGGAGACGCTGCGGCATGTGCACAAGGCCGTGCATCCCCGGCCTCTCGTATTTATCAGGCCGACCGCAAGTTGAAGCTGGCTGGGCGAGCACGCCTGAAAAAGCACTAGGAAGAGCAAACCTCGCCGACATCGCAGGGGGCCGAGAGACTGCGTGTCCCCAGCTCTGGAAAGGGAAGTATCTCACCGGATAGCGGGACAAGCGGGGCAGCGAGCGGAATCCAGGTACGACCGCTGCGTCCCGCTCCTCGCTGCGCCTCGCTCCTCGCTGCGCCTGAACAGAGGAGGTGGGAGCTGAGTGGGTACGGGGTCCGGCGGGGTGCTCCGGTCTGGCGCACTCTCCCACACGCGCTGTTGACCTCCCCTGTCGGCCCTCCCCCCAAAGGTGATACACGGCAGGGGCCCGTGGACAGTGCTACGTGGGGCACGATCCTTGCTGCGCGGAGGGAGTCCCGCCATAGCCCTTGTCCGCTGGGCGCCCCCGATGCCTCCGGCACTCCCCCGCTATTTTTGAACACTGGTGGATTGGCGAAGACAGTCTTTGCTTGGCAGCTCTGGGCAGAGACACGGCTAATCCAAGCTCCTTCCTTGTACATCGCGGCCAATTGGGTCAGTACCGCCAGGACTGCCTGCCTGCCATCACGCTTGGGGGCTACGTGGTGCATAGCCCACATTTGGACTGCGTCGGTGTCGGTGATTGGGAAGTGCTGAGTAGTAGGCTCCATTGCAACGATTTGAGTGGCGGACTTGGAGCTGCGTGGGATGACGCCCTGTGCTGTTCTGCAGACGTCGGAGGCCTAACGACGGGCTAGGGTTCCTGACGGTTCCCCCTGTGCACGCCTTGCCCTGTGTTCCCTTGTGGCAACATTGACTGGTCTGCAGAGTGCCATCACTGCCTGGAAGCTTGCTACAGCTGACAGCTACTATGGGCCGGACAGACAAAACTCAGCAGAAACTATCCTTTGATCAGCGCCGGCCCAGGGATCGTGCGCTCTCGGCAGGCGATCGAGGCGCAAGTGAGGAGCGGTCCTTGGAACTACTGCACAGTGACATTAAGGCCATGCTGACCTCGATGGAAAAAGGACTACAAAACTCGCTAACTGTGCTGGGCACAAAGATCGACTCCCTCTCCTACCGCACAGACAGGATGTCCGAAAGAGTGGACAAACATGCGGAACGTCTCGACATGGCTCAACGTCGGATCACCGAAGTGGAGGAAGCACAGACGGACGTGGAGATAAGTCGTAAGCACATGGAAGAGGTGATACAATCACTACAGGACAAGGCCGAAGACTTAGAAGCGAGGTCACGGAGGAGAAACCTACAAATCACGGGCCTGACAGAATCAACTCCCACCGGAAACATGGAACAATTCATGGAGACATTGCTGACACAGCTGCTGGGCAGTGACACTTTCCCGCCCATGTTCGTGGTCGAGCGGGCGCATCGATCCTTAGGTCCACGGCCGGCACCAGGCGAACCACCGCGGCCCATCATTGCTAAAATGCTTAATTACCACGATCGGAACGCAGCGCTGAGAGTCGCCAGGGAGAAGCAGACACTACACTATGAGGGATCAGTGCTTGTCCTGTTTCCTGATTTTACAGCGAGGGTACAGGAGGCGCGTCCCCAGTTCGCCCCACTCAAAAAACGGCTGAGAGAAAAGAACGTCGACTACGCAATGCTGTACCCGGCCCGACTCCGGGTCAACCGGCAAGGTAGATCACTATTTTTCACTGACCCAAAGGCACTGCAGAAAGTGATCAAAGACTGGTCCAGGGAGCAAAGGGGCAGCCCGGAAAAGTCCGCAGGAGCTGAGGCTGCAGGAGGAACGCTTGATGAGCAGGACTGACCACGAGACTGAACACCAATCAGATAAGGAACCTGTGACTATGGGACTGGGTATTGCAATATAGAGTTAATCAGTCTTCTGGGCCAGGGTGTGGGCTGTGGGACTAATTGGAACTTGTATTAACTATGATGGGGTATGGAAATTTCAGAAGTATTTGTTAGCTCTTCGGGCTGATCTTTTTTGTGCAGTTTTGAAGTGCAGGGGTGGGCAAATGATTGGAGTCTTTCTTTGGACTGTAAGTAAGTTCACCATTTCGCACATCAATGGGTAACGTTATTAAGTTGATGTGCGGACTAGCCTGCACCTTCCCAACGGTTGGTTTAGTAGTGCATAGGTGGTAACCTCCGCCCACGAGTGAATCACACACAGGGGAGTTTGTTGTTGCTGCACCTTAGAGAGGGAAGCAGAGGGGAGTGGAGGGGGGGTCGTTTTGTTTAAGTTTTGTAGTATGTATGTTTTGTTCCTGGGGCACTTCGGGTCTTTTTTCCTTCAGGTCCTGGTTGGGGGGGCCTTGATGTGGGTGGTGGGAGGTTGGGGTACGGGACACAAGCAATGTTGTATGCTCGCTTTAATTGATTTCGCCTACAGCACAGTTCTATTTAGTTGCATAATTTTTAGCGATGGTGACTTAGTACGAATTTATGACACAGGTGACTGAAGAAGGGCAGGTCCCGGGGGTGGACACACTTAAAACGATAACATGGAATGTCCGTGGACTGAACAACTATAGAAAAGTACGAAAAGTCCTTGCCTACTTGAAGAGGCACTACATAGATGTAGCATTTTTGCAAGAAACGCATCTCCCGCTTATTTCCCCTATGTTACGTTGTAAGGGCCTACTGGGGAGCATACATGCAGCGGGATTTACCACACATGCGTGTGGAGTCCTTACATGGGTCAATCCTAAATCAGCCCTCACCATCACACTAATAGTCACCGACAATGTCGGGAGATATGCACTTACTAGATGTAGAGGGAAGAACATGGATCTGTTGTTGGTCAACATATATGGCCCTAATTTTGACAATCTGGAATTTTTCTCAGAGCTTGCATGTGTGGTGGGTTAACAAAGCGATACCAAAGGGGATGATGGATGGAGCGTTTAAGCTAATCAAACACTCACCCCCAATAAATTGATCTGGGTTTAATCCATCATCATTCTTTAGCTCACTCCACCACCCCAGTTCAGACATGGGCATATGCAAATCAGTCTGACCCTGTGCCTCATGGGAACAGTCCAGCCCAAACTGCCAAGCCATGTTTTCCCTGGACTGGAAACAAGCATCCTGGGACAGGTTTCGGGTTCATAACCCTCTTCAGCCAGGCTATCTTGAATCCAGTGGCAAAGTGAGCAAGGGACCCACGTCTGGGCATACCCTGCCAACTTAGGGTGAACAAAGCGATACCAAAGGGGATGATGGACGGAGCGTTTAAGCTAATCAAACACTCACCCCCAGTCAATTGATCTGGGTTTAATCCATCATCATTCGTTTAGCTCACTCCACCACCCCAGTTCAGACATGGACATATGGAAATCAGTCTGACCCTGTGCCTCATGGGAACAGTCCAGCCCAAACTGCCAAGCCATGTGTGGTGGGTTGTCATGGTGGTATTTCCCAACTGTGGGGAGGAGATCTCAACCTGGTCCATGATCCTTGCTTGGAAAGATCGGGGGCCCTACACGGCGCACTACTGCGGCGGCCAAGGAGTTGGATAGTATTCTGGTTAGGTTTGACCTATGCGATGTTTGGCATCAGAAGCACCCGCACACGGGGGGTTACACGCACTATTCCGCATATCATAACATCCACACTCGTATAGATTATTGCCTCGCCTCTAGCTCGCTATGCGATAAAATCCACACTTGTCAGGTACTTCCACGCACGCTTTCCTACCACTCTCCGGTTCTCCTAGTGTTAGAGACACCCAGCAGGCGGTTCCCTCCTTACTCTCTGTTAGATGCGGTGTTTAAGGAAGAGCTTTCCGAGGCTATAGAGCTCTTCTTCGAAAAGAATGTGGAATCGGTAGAAGACTACTAAATCGTCGGAAACCTTTAAGGTATATATCCGGGGGATCACTATAGCAAAACACTCGGGGGCTCTCCAGGCCATACGCAACCAGTTACATGACCTGGAGGGGAAGATCAAAGGTCTAGAGAGCCGACTGCTGCAATGTACAGACGAGGAGGTGGAAGGGAAACTTGCAGAGGCACTGGGTGACTACAGCAAGAAGGCAGATGATGAGATTAAACATCTGGGCAAATATGACGTGGCTAGGACGTATGGAGAGAGGGAAAGGCCGGGAGGGGTTTTGGCACAGCTGCTTAAGAATCGTCAGGAAGCGATGCAGACTGTAGAGATTAAGTCTGCGGAGGGCACAATACTGTCAGACACCAAAGAGGTGGCGGATAGATTTAGTCAATATTCCACAGCACTGTACGCCACCCACGCTGTCGCTGCGGATGCGGATATAATTGACTATCTAGCGCATATCAAACTGCCTTGGTTGTCTGACATGCACAGGGAATTTCTTATGAGGCCTATAGAGAGGGACGAAATATTACTGGCTTTATCTTCCATGCGTGCAGGCAGTGCACCGGGCTCTGATGGCCTCACAGCCACGTTCTATAGAACTTTTATCGATCTGCTACTCCCGCAGCTTGCTACGCTTTTCGATTACATCTGTGTTGCAGGTACTATGCTGCCTACCATGTCGGAGGCTGTGATAATTGTGCTTCTCAAACTCGGCAAGGACTCAGACGACTGTGCCTCGTACCGTCCACTGTCCCTGCTAAATGTGGACACTAAATTGTTTGCTAAAATCCTTGCTAATAGGTTAGTTCCGCTGGTCCCACTCTTAGTAGCCCCGGAGCAGGCGGGATTTGTCCCTGGTAGGAACCTCACCTATAACCTACGCACTGTGTTTGGTGCCCTGCAACATCTTAACCCGGACACACCGGCAGCGGCGGTCTTTTTAGACATAGAAAAGGCGTTTGACTCCGTTGAATGGCCATTCATGACACATGTCTTATCCAGGATGGGAGTGGGCCCTGTCTTTCTCCAGTTGTTGGATGCCTTGTACAGTAAACCTACAGCCCGAATAAAAATAGGCAACATAGTCACAGGCCCAATACACATTACCAGGGGCACGCGGCAAGGTTGCTCCCTGTTGCCATTATTGTATGCCTTGGTGGCGGACCCTTTGGCGTGTGCGCTAAGGGAATATCACCAGCACAGGGGAATAAGTTTTCCATACTATAAAATTATACTCTCAACTTACGCTGACGACACACTACTGTACGTTAGACACCCTGACACTAACCTCTCAGTCGTACTCCGGTAGGTAGTGCGCTTTGGCGGACTGTCGGGACTCCATATTAACTGGTCCAAGTCAATTATCTTTCCTCTTATGCTGAATACTTCTAAATTTGAATTAGACTACCCCCTCGTATGGACCACGGATGCGGTGCGATATTTGGGCATTCGGATCCACACGGACTCCGAGACAGTCTTCCGGGAAAATTACGGAACGACCTTCAGTAAATTAGAGGATGACGTGGAGAGATGGATTAAGCTACCCCTGTCGTTGCTGGGTAGAATATCTATCATGAAAATGGTGGTGTTACCGAGATTGCTATTCTTATTTACAAATATCCCCATGGTGCTCCCGGAGGCCTTTTTTGATCGACTTACGACTTTGATGATCCGGTTAGCATGGGCAGGCAAGCAACCGCGAGTCAGGTGGCAAATCCTAGTTTTGCCTTATTCTTTGGGCGGGCTGGGAGCCCCAGATTTTGAATTGTATTATAGAACTGCACAATGTGCACATGCTCACTACTGGATACATGACTCCCCTGACATATCGCATCTTAGGATAGAAACAGAGGTGGCAGCACTACTGCCACTGCCTGCGATGCTGTTCCAGAATATAGATCGTAGGACATGCATCCTAGACTTAATTAACTCCACTGCAAATGCCTGGCACCAGCTACTACAGTTGCAGGCGGGTGCTATATTATACTCACCGAAAACTCCTCTGGACTGGTGCACCTGGATAGCCCCTTGTAATGAAAGGGGAGTCACAAGGGCACTGGGTATGTTGGGAGCCCACTCGGTCGGGGACTTGTTTATAGGGGGGTCTGCAAGGTATGGGACGACTTTAGTAATGTTGACCACCACCCTACCGCCCTGACCAGATTCCAATTTCACAGAACCGATTTAGCGCTGAGGGATTTGCTAGGGGATGAATACCTTGAGTCCCCGGATGTGTCTGCCTTTACGTACATTATTGGTACTACATCCCGAAACATTTGGTTGCCAGACTATACAGCATAACGATGGCACACAGAGCGCACCAGTATACGAAGGCCCATCTTGCGTGGCAGCGTGATTTAGAGATAGCAATAGATGATGACATGTGGACCTATTGCTGTACAAGCACGAAACAAATTTCTCTCAACGGCCGACACCGACTGGTGCACTTTAAATACTTGCACCCCGGAGAGACTGCACAGATATGGGTTACGGGATAGTGGCGCATGTGACCGCAGTAGGGCGCAAGTAGCTGACTTCCTCCATCTGGCATGGGGATGCCCAGGCATTTCGTCGTTTTGGGTGGAGGTGTTTAAAGAATTGAGTCATATTACAAAGTTAGTCCTTGAGCCTGACCCAGCACTAGCACTGTTGGGTTATTTCAAACCACTACCCAAGGGGGTGGGGGAGACGTTTGATAGACATAAGGCTACTGATGGCTAAACGCAGGGTTGCGATTAAGGGGTCCTTTACCGACAATCTTGAGGTGGAAAGAGGACATGACATACTATAGCACGCAGACTGAAGTTAATAGTGAACTACTCCCTCCACGAAACAGGCAAAATACTTTTTGGAAATTATACACTACTTACCTGCTAACTGCTACTGCTGCTGATGACGAGTCCCAATACCAGGGTTGCATTGAGCCCACCGACGATTCTGTACATGACAGTCCTACTGTATGTTAATCATGCATATTGGTGGCTTTCACCTCAGGGGTCTTGTATATTTATTGACATTGCCTATACCCAAGAGCATATGGGTGCTCTTGTGTTGTTACCTGTGTATCATAATGTCCATCTAGAAGCGCACTGATGTTAAAGTGGCAACTGTTCACATTGAAAACTGAGCGCATTGTCATGATGCATTGCTGTGTCTTGTAGCTGTTTGTATTAACCAATAAAATAGATAAAAATTTAAAAAAACTAACCTATGTTTCTTACAGATATATCGTAACCGAAGGTAAGTTACTTGTTCATCTGAAAGAAACAGTTAGTTATAGATTCCTTACCTTAGAATAGATACCCCAGCAATACCAACCCCGGAAGTGGGTCTGCGAACCAAGTTCACACCAGAAAGTCCTGGAGAACAGAATGGCCAAAGAAGCCTTCTCTCCGGACTTGGCTGTCTAGGCAGTAGTGTTTGGTGAACGTGTGCAGTGATGCCCACATGGCTGCCTGACAGCTGTCCTTTAGGGGGACTCCTCGTCCCAAAGCAGTAGTAGCTGCCGTCGCCCTGGTGGAATGGGCGCGCAGCCCCACTAGAAGCTCCTTCTTTGCCAAAGAGTAGCAGGCTTTGAGGCACAGAATGACCCACCTGGAGATGGCCCATTTGTGCACGGCCCGACCTTTTTTAGCACCCATGTAACCAACAAAGAGCTGGTCGTCCACCCGGAATTGTTTGGTGCGATCCAAGTAGAAGGAAAGCGCACGTTTTGGATCCAGACGGTGGAACCTCTCTTCCTCTTTCGAAGGATGCGGAAGCGGAAAGAAGGTGGGCAAAATGATGGTTTGGCCAATGTGGAAATAAGTAACCACCTTGGGAAGAAAGGACGGTCTAGTTCTAAGGATGACCTTGTCCGGATGGACAGTCAGAAAGGGAGGCTTGGAAGAAAGAGCTTGTAGCTCACTCACCCTGTGTGCAGAGGTGATGGCCACCAGAAGAGCAGTTTTCAAAGTGAGAAGTATGAGAGGACAGTTATGTAGCGGCTCAAAGGGAGTGAACATAAGATATGTAAGGACCAAGTTCAAATCCCACTGGGGCATCACGAAGGGAACAGGAGGAAAAAGATGAGTAATGCCCTTAAGGAATCTATTTACAACAGGGGACTTGAAAAGATAAGGCTGATCAGGAAGCCTAAGGAAGGCTGAAATGGCTGAGAGGTAGCCCTTTAGAGTGCCCAGAGCAGAGCCCTGCTGGGCCAAAGAAAGGAGTAACAAGAGAACTTCAGAAAGAGGGGCGGAAAGGGGATCCACAGCCTTAGCTGTGCACCATGCCACAAATGTGTTCCATCTGCAGGCGTATACCATCTTAGTGGAGGGACGCCTGGCTGCCAAGATAATATCGCAGACTTCAGGAGGCAGGTCAAAAGACCCCAACTGCCGCCCCTCAATCTCCACGCAAGGAGGTGGAGGCTGGATAGGTTCGGGGGGAGGACCGTCCCCTGCTGCTGCGACAGAAGATCCTCTCGAAGAGGCAGTCGGATCGGAGGATCGATGGCCATGTTGAGCAGCTCGGGATACAAGACTCCTCGTGTCCAATCCGGAGCCACTAGAATGACTTGGACCCGGTCGCGCTTGATCTTCTTCAGCACACTGGGCAGAAGTCGTATAGAAGACCGCAACTCCACTCACGACGAAAAGCGTCGCCTAGCAAGTGCCGCCTTGGAAACTCCAACATGCAGAACAGCTGACATTTCCCGTTCTCTTTGGTGGCAAATAGATCTAACCAAGGCTCTCACCACTGCTGAAAGAGACCTTGCACCACCTCCGAGTGAAGACACCATTCGTGATCCATCATGCACCTGCAGCTGAATTTGTCCGCCCTGGTGTTCAGGGAACCTGCCAGGTGTTGAACCACTAGGGATATGCCCTGATGTTCCAGCCATGTCCAGTGGCAGAGGGCCTCCTGATATAGGGTCCACGACCCCACCCCACCCTGTTTGTTGCAGTACCACATGCTGGTGGTGTTGTCCTTGAACACCTGCACTACTCTTCCCCGGACAGAGGGAAGGAATGCTTTGAGTGCAAGACGAATCGCCAAAAAAGCTACAGAAGGTTGATATGGAGCCCGGACTCCGCAGAAGACCAGATGCCTCTGATCTCCTCCTCCCCCATGTGGCCGCGCCATCCCAGAACTGATGCGTTGGTCACCACTGTGAACTCTGGTTGAGGAAGGGAGAGGGATCTGCCGTTGATCCAATCCTGGTTCGTTAGCCACCACTGCAACTGTTGTGCAGTGCCCTCCAAGATCTGGACGCAATCGGACAGGTTCCCCTGATGTTGGGCTCACTTTAACTTCAGGTCCCACTACAGAGCCTGTATATGCAATCTGGCAGGATTCACCAGCAGGATGCAGGAGGCCATCAGACTCAGTAGTCTGAGGGTCATCCTGACGGACACACAGGATAGAGGCTGAAAGATCAGAATCATAGTCCGAATATCCCAGACTCGCTGTTCGGGAGGATAGACAGAAACTGAGTCGTGTTCAGAAGCGCTCCGATGAAGAGGAGCTTCTGAGAGGGAATCAGGTGTGACTTTGGCACATTGATGGAAAACCCCAGCAAATGCAGGAGGTCGGCCATCATCTGGAGGTGGGAGACGACAGCCTGGGGAGAGCCCGGCTTCAACAGCCAGTCGTCAAGATAGGGGAAGACTGGAACCCCTGCTCTGCGCAGATGAGCTGCGACCACCACCATCACTTTAGTGAACACCCGAGGGGCGCTGGTAAGGCCAAAGGGAAGCACGGTAAACTGAAAATGCTTGTGGCCTACCGTGAACTTCTGGTAGCGCCAGTGGGCTGGCAGGACAGGGATGTGAAAGTAAGCGTCCTGCAAGTCAAAAGCTACCATCCAGTCTCCAGGGTTGAGGGTTAGACAGGACCTGAGCGAGCTTCAACATTTTGAACTTCTCTTTCCGGAGGAAGCGGTTGACGTTCCTGAGATCCAAGATAGGACGCAGGCCTTTGTCCTTCCTGGGCACCAGAAAGTAGTGGGAATAGCAACCATGACCTACTTCTCAACGCGCTCAATGGCTCCCTTGGCCAAGAGTGACGAAACTTCCGGTTGGAGAAGGGCCAGATGATCCTCCGACATGCGATGGTACTGAGGTGTTATAGATGGAGGGGAAGTCTCGAAGTGTAGGGAGTAGCCATTTTGTACTATCTGCAAAACCCACCTTTCCGACGTGATGGTGCGCCAGTGGGGGAACTGATGGCGAATCCTGCCGCCCACAGGCGTTTGGTGGCCCTGAAAGGTCGGACTAGGAGGGTTCAGTTAGAGGCTGCTGCAGCGGGGGCTGTGGTGGACTGGCCCACTGATTCCTACATCCCCGGCCGTGCAGAGGCTGAACAGCTTGCACCGGCATGTGGCTCTGGGCGGGACATGGTGGGGCACCCCTTCCGTAGCCAGGAAAGGGGCGAAAGGCAGACTGCGCGGGGCGGGTGGTGGAGAGGCCCATGGACCTGGCCGTAGCTCGATAGTCCTTAAAGCGGTCTAGCGCGTTGTCTGCCTTGTCGCCGAAAAGGCAACGGCCATCAAAGGAAATGTCCATAAGACTGAATTGGACATCCCCCAAAAACTAGTTAACCTCAACCAGGCGTAGCGTCAAAGGGCTACCGACGTGGAAATCGTCATGCCTAGTGGGTCAGCAGCATCCAGCTCACAGCGGATGGTAAACATTGCTGCGTCTCTCTCCTCAGCAACTGCATGGGAGAGCACGGCCCGGGCCTCCTCCGGGCACTGGGTCAGCACCTGCGCTACCGTATCCCACACAGAGTGGGAGTTTACGGCTCAACAGGCATGCAGTGTTTACTGACCTCAATCCCAAGCTGGAGGATGAAAACATTTTCTTCCCAAGGGGGTCCAGTTTTTTGGATTCCCTATCGGGGGTGTGTTAAAGAATGAACCTTTGGAGGTGGAGGCTTGGACCACCAAGCTCTCAGGGGTGGGGTGTTGAGAGAGGAAAGTGGGGTCGCCCGGGGCCGGGTGGTGGCGTCGGGCAATCATTCCGTTCACAGGTGCCCAAAAGGATGTCCGTGAGGGCTTCATTAAACAGCGTCAGGGGCTCCGAAGAGCTCGCTGCTGGTTGAAGCACCTCTGTCAGGAGTGTAGTCCTGACTGCCACGTTAGGTAGCCCAAGGTGGAGAGCCTCGGCCGCCCTATGCAACACCACTGTGTATGACGCTCCCTCCTCCGTAGCCACGGTAGGAGGAGACAACATGCCAAGGTCTGGGGAGGTATCCAGACCATTGGATTCCCCCAGTTCCTCTCTCCAGTCCGGTTCACAACCTAACTGGTCGGTTAAAGGGTCCACAGACCTCTCCAGTCCTCCTCACCCCCTTCTGGCTGCCAATATGGTCTCAAAAAGCAGGGTAGAACAGGGGCACAAAAGTACCCATCGGCATCGGAACCAGTGTCGATCGATGCCGGTCCGGCTCCTTGTCTACCTCGAGGTGGAGGCCGGGGACGATGTCGGCTGGGGAGACAGCCAATGTCGACTGTGGACGCACCGGGGGAGGCGTAACAAGGTCGACCGGCGCCAATCCAGATCCAGGCCTGGATCCAAGGGGACCCTACGGCGCCGAGGCCAAAGCCGCCGGCGTCATAGGCCTAGGGCTCCCAGCTGAGTCCGCGGACCGAATGCGCGCCGGCGGAGTCGGGCTGCCCAAATATGGCGTGCATCGTTTTGTAAAACTGAAGAAGCTGGGCAGGGGTCGCTCCCAGTCCCAGGAAGGGAGGGAAACCCGGGGCCGACCCTACGGGCTCCGCACGCGGAGCCGCGGGAGGGGCACCACCTGCATCCCTCGTCGCGTCGGCCAACGGACGGGGAGAAGTCGAAGAGCGACAATGCGTCTTCGACTTCTTCTTGTGCTTTGACTTACCTGACCCCGAGTGCGAACACTTGGATGAAGAATGGTGTTGGCTCCGCGACCGGTCCCTCAACCTCCGTGGAACCGACTGCCGGGCCTCGAGTAGCTTTCAGGACCGCTCCCGCAAAGACTTTGGGCCATGGTCCAGCAGTCGGAGCACGACTTGGGGTCGTGGTCGCGTTCCAAGCAGTAGAGGCACATGCGGTGCAGATCCGTCACCGAAATCAGTCGGTCACAGGAACCGCAAGCCTTGAAGTCGGGCATCCCTCGTGCACCAGGATTTGATGGACTCAAAAAACGAAGTTGACAAAAGTCGAGAAAAATTCAGTCAAAAAGTGACTGGAGGTACCGCTCTCTCCGGATCTGTGCTTGCTAGAACAGAAAAAGAAAGAACTGACGTCAGCGCTTGAGGGCGGCGTCTAAATAGCTACCGCGATGTCATCCCGGCGACCATGATGCAGACGACGAACACGGAGTCGACCGACGCCACCTTTGCCACCTTCCGACATGTAGGGGTACTGCTGACGAAAAAACGTTCTGGCTCCGTTCTGACGCCTGGGGGTAATTCTAAGGAAAGGTACTGCTCTTACCTGCATGGGACGCTCCTGGTACCATCCCTTGACTGTCTGGCGATAATGTTAGCTCCATATTACGCAAATGATGCTGCCAAACTTTAACTGCAACTAATATTTATTGCGAAGAGCTCCAGGAAGTTTATGTTCGTTATGAACCCTCTATCTGTCCAGAACCGAGGCCACTTCCTGGCCTGCTTGCCCCCACATCAAATGACCATTGACAAAAACATGGGGCTTTAAATCCTCATTTGACCCTGTGCAGTCAGTGGGCTATTTGACTGGTGCATTCTCCGCCCATTGATCAGTGTTTCACACCCTTTATACATTTGCACCCGTTTCCCTGCTTCCGGTGCAGGTGCTTCGTCTTTTCCTGTAACTGAGGGCTACTGAGCCCCTCCTCTCAGTGGCTGTCACTTCCTTACCCCCACTGTCCTTACACCCGTTGCACAGCAATCTGTGGTCCTTCAGCCAGGTTAATACTGAACCAACACTGATGTGGGAAGAGCCACACAGCACACACGTAGTAATGCTTTCCCTCCTGGGTTTGGGCAGGGTTGGTGAGCTGGCCGTCGAGAAGGAAAGCTTTGGTACTGGTAGAGACCTCATGCAGAGAAGCTCAGAGTTTGTCACTGCACATCAAGGTGTGGGTGCTCTTTTCCATCTAACAATCTGGTCCTTGGATACGGGTGGTCCATATGCTCAGATTATGCCAACCAGTGATGGAGACACTCTGCGCTCCCTCTGTCTGCATGGTCTTCCTTCTCCCTGTTTACCCTCACCTAATCTCCTGCATCTGCTCTCTCAAATGGATCATCCTCTACATGAGGAGTTCTCCTTTCCAACATCCATGTCACAAACTCTCTTAAGTAGGAGTTCAGCAGTAAAAAAAATGAAACAAATTATTAAAGAATTAATTGTAATCAAACCACCTAATTGTCTCCTTCTTTACATATCTGCGATTACCTCAGGAGGCTTTCTCAAATGATTTGAGGAATCCATCTTTAATTGAATTGCCCACTTTGAGAAATTAATCATCTTAACTAACTTCAACATTGGGCTCATTGTCAATTATCCAGTCAGTATAAAGCACTGCCAACATCATGTAGTCAAAGTCCTATAGGGAGCTCCAAGCATCTATGCCCACAACTACTCCTAGTAACATACATGAATGTCACAGAGCGTATCAATCGCTTCGGATGCAACTAGAGGCAAACAGAGCAGAGTCACCATAAATAGCTCCAATGACCTACTTGTTGCAAAAAACGTCCCCAAAACATGGGACCTCCATACTCTATAAGCTTTTTCGGCACACAGACGACACACATAGTAAGAAAGAGCAGCTAGAATGGCAGACAGACCTGGACGCAACAATTACGGACAAACAGTGGGTGTATCGCTGCTCCCTCACCAAAACTGTATCGCAAAATGGCAGACACCAGCTGGTAGACTTTAAATATCTTAATAGAGCATACTATACCCCGGCCAGATTACGTAGATACGGACTGTGGGAAGATGACAGGTGTGTGCGCTGCGGCTCAGAGGGGGCCGGGTTGGCACATCTGGCCTGGTTTTGCCCAAAAATACACGCATACTGGCTGGAAGTAATAGCAGAACTGCAAGGGCTAGTAGGAACAGCGGTACCAGTATCCCCAATGCTGGTCCTCCTTGGACTAGACACAACAGTCCGCAAGCAAGACCGTAAACTAGTGGCAATGGGCCTGCTGCTGGCTAAAAGGCGAGTGGCTATGTGCTGGATGAGAGGTAGTGGTGAGTGGCACATAGACATGGTATATTGCAACAAGAACTCAGATAATTATAACGCATCGAGGCGGATTCGAAGCAGACTCCGGAATGTGTGGAGGCCCTTTCAAGCTGTAAGACAAGCACTGGCGCCAACAGAGATAGCCAACATTCAGAACACTGTGAACAGGAGCAGGGCGACAAAGCGGAGAGAGGGCCAACACGTGAAACATCATAGACTTGAAGCGCACCATAAAGCAAAAGATAGATATTGCACATACGACCCTCTTAACGTAGTTTGATTGAAATAGTAAATGCAAAACAGGGAAGATGGTGGAGCCGAAATGTGTCTCTATAAGAAGCATTGTATAATAGCAGCCTGTGTCACAGATAGCATGGTATTCCCCACTGACATATAAGCGTGATGTATTTATATAACAACGTCAGCAACTCTAAATGCACTGTTTGTATTGTTGTAAACAATAAATAAAGCTTTAAAAAAATCATCCTGGAGTCCTTGGACTTAAAACAAGGGTGAGTCTGCTATTTGATGCTGCAGGTTATACACCTGCTTTTATTTTCTCCTTAGTTGACAACTTAAAAATTGACACCCAATTTGAATAACTAGGCCTGATCACTTTTTAATCCGCTTCTCAATAAGTGGTTTGGTCATAAAATTAGAAACAGATAAATTATTAAAGACATAGGCCCTAATTACGATGAGACTCGGAAAGCCTCCAACCGCAGATCAGAGGCTTTCCGAGTCTCATCGCGTGTTTCGCTTTCGACTGCCGCATTACGATGCAGGCGGTCGAAAGGGAAACTGGACGGTCATTCAGAGGCCTGACCATAATTTCTTTGGATGGCGTTTCTGCCGTAGGGATTATGATGTTGCTTTCTGACAGGATTTTCATGTCAGGCTATCCGACATGGAAAGCCTGTCGGAAAGGGTCATAGGGGGCCCTCATTGCGGCGAACGGTTGGGGGCCGAGGGGCACCTATGTTAAACCCTGCACCCTGCAGCCAGTTTCCGGCTGCAGCACAAGCTCCCATAGAGAAATGGGAGTATGCGACCGTACCATGTGCGGCGCATTGCAATGCTGTTGTCGCAACGGCTGATCAGAGGTCAGTCGGTCCCGATTCCGCACGGTGTCTGGCAGACATGAGTCCACCCAACATCATAATTAGGCCCTAAATCTCACTCTTGGAATACAATTTTTGAATTAGCACTTGAAGTCATCATCAGCCAAGAGTTTAACTATGCCAAGGTTGATGTGTCCTTGTGTGACCCTACAATACTCTTACAACATTACAAAGGTCCAATGGAGCAAGATTTAGACCAATGGTTTTACATCTGTGGTCCATGGACCCTTGAGTGTCTGCCACACCTAATCAGGAGGTCTGTCACACCGTAGAAAATAAAATATTATTAGCAGATTAAGAAAGCACATATATAGATGTGAAGGAACATAAATGATAAGGAATTTAAAATTGGGAGCGAAAAGTTAATAGCCTGATTTTGACTTTGGTGGACAGGTTAGTGCTGATAGAGCGCGATTCTGCTCTTTCATTTGTAGGGGTGCATTATAATCATGAGTAGTTTGCGCTTACTTTTATTATTTTGTTGTTTTAAAATTAAATGTGATGTGCTGGGTGTATTTTCCACATAAACGTGAATCGTTGCAGTATATGTGTGTTTAGCTGAAAATATGAACGTGTAAAATTGTTCTAGATGCTTGCACTTATTCATGCATCAGATGCGCCCATGTAACGTGTTGATTTAGAAATGCTCAGTAGAAGAGTTCATTTATATATATATATTTATGAGGCTTATATGCTATTCTTTTATGTTGGCCGATTTATGTAAGCCTGAAATGTATTCTCCCAGATGCTCTCGCTTTTTAGATTTAATAATTGAATTTCATGTGCATATTGGATTTGTTCCTTTCTCACGTTTCTGTTGCAGGTGGAGAAACCCGTCTTTGTTAGTTAAAATGAGGCTTTTGTTTTAGGAGTTAGGCTCAGGGGAGGAGATGATACATTCGCACAAGTGCTGATAATGTGAGAAGGTGGTCTTTCTCACTGGAGAAGGGCCTAGAATCAAGGTCATCGAGCCAGGAGCTGGGAGTATCGAAACTAAATGGAAAATCGCCTATGAGGAGTGCCTAGCTGGATGAGGTGATCGGAAGATGAGCAGTGGGCGTGATCTGATATTGTGGTGTTTGAATTAGGGACAGTGCCCCGAGGGATTAGTAAGGAGAGGAAAGGAGATAGATGGTGAGGAAGGAGCATCTTAGAACGAGCTCTGTAGCCTTTGGCTTCTTGACCCATGCAACGTGAGTGTACTTCTTAGGAAGTCTTCATGCGCTGACACCTTTTTCCTGACTTGCCTAGGAAGTGCTAAGTAGGGATGTCACGTTAGTTGTAGTGTAGGGAAAGACTAATGCTTTTTACTTACAAACATTCAATGAAGTCGAATCTTTGAGGTGGGGGCACTTATTGCCTGTGTCCTGGTCTTAGAATTCGTCATCCTTTTCATGATCCAAAGATTGAGAATTGCCCGCAGGTTTGGCTTTGTATTAGTTCCAATGCATTTTTACAACCTCATCTTGAGGTGCTTGTATGTCCAGTTATTTTTGGCTTTCTAAAAAAACCACTAAAACTTAGAACCTGGAGTCTGTGATTCTTGGGAGTCATAAATCGTGGTGTTTTCAGGTCTGATATGAAAAGTTATTTCTACCCTCTACACTTCCAGGCAGACACCAACAGTCCATCAGCCGAGGATTCTAGAGTAAACCATCACCATGACAGAGTACTTCACTCCCGCCATGGCATGGGTAATACACCACCAAATTTAGAACTGTCCACCGTCCCAGTGGACATCTGTTGCATTTCAGGAACCACTGTTCTGGCGGTTCCTGTAGATGCATTGAAGGTGTGCCATGAGGCTCCGTCAACATGACAGCACAGCACACTTTCATTTTCTTTTCTTTTTTATTTACATAGCAAAATCCCTAAGTGGGATTTTGTTTTTGAAAAAAAAATGGGAGATTTCTCCCTTGCCAAGGGGGGAGTCATTGAAAATTATTTACTTTTACATACCGCAATGTTATGGGTGGCAGTTTACAAAAGTAAAAATTGTCCATGTGTGCGCCCACTCTAAATTAGGTGGGCAGATACATGGCAAAACCTCTGATGGGCCCTCACTCAGCCTGGGCATTGGAGCGGTATGTAGGCGGCAGAGGCAGAGTAGTCTCCGCTGTCTACATACTGAAGGTCCCCCCCATCTGTAAATCAGGTGGGGGAACCTTCAGTTTTGTGGTTAGGGTACCATAACCTTCTCCACCAAACTCTCAATCTGCCCCTAAGTTGGTGTCCTTATATTGATT
Organism: Triturus cristatus; assembly: GCF_964204655.1. NCBI lineage: Eukaryota > Metazoa > Chordata > Amphibia > Caudata > Salamandridae > Triturus > Triturus cristatus. The sequence continues at coordinate 823,648,651 of NC_140584.1, read as the reverse complement.
CATGGGAGAAACACAAGTACAGCTAGCAAAATCTAGAATGGAGGACTGGTGTTCTTATTTGAAGCAACACTCGAATATGCCACAAAAAGAGAGCATTCAGTAGGAACAAAAAAGACAAAATAATTTGCTAGAATCTAGCAAATCACTTCATCTTTTGGAAATAAAATTACATTTTGAAAAAGTGACTTAAATAAAATATTCCATAATTTGTGTATTTTTCACAAATATTTTCATTGGAGTTTACAACAAAGAAACAATCAACAGCCACATTCAACAAGACATTTAACAATTAACAGTTTCTCCATATAGTTAATGTAGCCATCTATTTCCGACACTGATGAGCCATCATAATCTTTCCCTCAATTCTACATCATTTGCTCCCTTCCTTGACAGTGTAACATCTTTACAAAGGCTATACCCCAACACATATGTGTATATACTGTTGCCGGGTTTCCCGACTTTTCCCCATTTATTTGGACATCCCCTAAGTTTGTATACTTGTTTCTCTGCAAACATTTGTTGAAGAAAATTCCATTCTGGGCTTTTGTCATACCGGTTTCCACCCCAAAGTTACTACAAAGCTAGTATTTACCTCAATGCTCACTAAATTGAGAACAGTAAAGGATGATGGCAGTGTCAAAGTCCTGATATTATTAGATCTATTAGCATGCCAAACCACCAGATTGTGCTTGGACGTTTGTCTGAGGCATTTATAAGAACAGTAGTACTCCAATCAATTAAATATTTTCTCTCAGACCAAAGTCAATTGATCCAGTTTGAAGCTTTTACCTTAACCTCTCCCTTCATCTTTTTAACCTTTACATGTGCTCTCTAGTATTCATGATGCACACGGTGGACATTGCCTTTTCTTTCCCCTGGATGACACTCAGCTTTTTCTGCGTTTAGGAGGTAAGAATTCCACTAAATATAAAAGACTGCCTTATGCATTGAACCTCATCTGTGGTTGGATGAACTCCAACATTTTAATACTAAACTCCTACAAGACACAAGTCCTTCTAAATAACAATGAAACTAACTGCTGGAATTTGAGACTCTGGCAACATCCATGAGTACTCCCCCCCCCAACCATCCATGACAGTGAGAAATTTAGAACTGAGCAGTGGACCTGAGCACAGCTGAAGCACTTGCACAGTAAATTCCCTTTTAGAATCAATAGCAGATGGATAATATTCTATATCCTATGTGCACTACTCTATATGCACTTTCTGCCCACAAAGTGCTCCCCACACTGGGGGAAAAATTCATACAGATACAGGGAACAGAGTTTCACCATATACGAATGAAAGAACAGTGTTAACAAATCAATATTTCATAGTAAATAACAATAATTCTTGAGTGGTCCAGTGATATTCTTCATTTATTATTGCTTCGTATAAAAAGTTCATAGAAAACCAGCCAACGTGTTTCATCCAATAAATAATGGACTTCTTCAGGGCTGTAAATTGTAAACATACGTATAACATATAAACAAACTATACACATAAACTGTGCAGAGCCTTTTCTGATGTGGCATCTACAAATAATAGACACAATCCTAATGAAGAGCGAGAGTGTTATCCTTACATATACATTTTGCAAATGGAGAAACCAAGAGCAAAAAGCGTAACAGAGAATAAGTTAACAATGAACATGGTTGAACCATTTTAAGGAAGCACAGCTCTTAATATTGCTGATGGAAGAAATGCATACCTGTATCAAATATAGTGTTAGTCGTGCACTTTAAGACCAAGGTTTTCAAGTACACCCCCAGGTATGGAGCTCAGATTATCACAATGGCAACAGTATTTCAATAGGGGAATGTCCACCCTATACACGGCACCTGTAGACAAGAAAAGCGATGAGATGACGGTGTAAATGTAGTGCACGGAACATATAAATATAAATTTTGCCAATGCACTGAAATGATATGCCATGGAACAAACATTTGCGAATTAAGCTGATGCAAACAAATTTATATAGAGAAGCAAATACTTTATAACAGGATCTCTCCAAGGGCCAATTTGGCTAAGGCATGATTCCAGTTCATGGCCAAAAGTTGCATGTTAATACAGCGCACTACAAACGGCACTGGCAAATGACTTGATAAAGCGACAAACTGAGAGAGAGTGTAGGTATATGTGAAAAATGCACAAACCTTCAACAGAAGAAAATGATAATGAGCCGGAAAACAACCTAAAAGCATTCCTCCAGTGATCCCCCTAAAACAACTTGGTCCCCTTTCCCTACTCACTTCGATGGGTGCTGAGTTGTCAGGAAACCGGAGAAATTCCTCCGAAGTTCGACGTTCAATGCAAAGACATGAAGAAGCCGAATTCAATTCTTCAGCGTCTTTTGTGTGCGCAGCTGCCCAAGCGGAAGACGTGACAGAGTCACGTGGTCCTTACAAGTAATAGAGCTAAGATGGTGAGAAGACCCGCCGTCTAGGAAGGGAATATTGTGAGTGGGAAGAGATAGCCAAAATATATATTATACAAAATACAAAATAAAGCAAAACAGAAAGAGTAAATGGATCGAACATATAGTCTCAAGGAGATAGGGGATGGCTCAAAAAATTATATTTTTATTATTATTATTAATACATGAAATGGGCCATCAATACTGAGTTTGCCATCTTGGAAAGTGGATAATGCGAGTGTAGTGCAAAGCCAAAGAATGTGAGAAATTCTATGGCACAATTATAATGAGAGGGTAAGTTGATCAGCCCCACAATCCCAAGAGGGAAGGGATGGCTCAAAGAGATAGTATGTATGCCTAAAAAGGATGGGCCGTCAAAACAACATCATAGGTGTCAGGTTTTTAAACTCCAGGGTGCCTGAAGTGGTGGCTTAGCGAGGTTATCGATGCTGCAGTGATGATGTGATCCAAGAGATAAGGGGTGACTCAAAAAAGCTATACATATTTGCGGAATAGGCCGTCAGACCCAAACACACAGACACCAGATATATAACTCCAGGGTACCTGTGTAGACAGCTATAGAGGCCAACTCTCGATTCCCATCCCGTGAATCGGTGGGATGTGGTCAATGCCATGAACCAAGATTTTACAGTCTCCCCCATAGCATTCACCCATGTGAAAACAACATTGGGTATCTCATGTCATTGTTCTTTGTCGCCCGAACATGCTCTTGTATACTTAGGGGCCGATTACGATGGCGGACGGACTGGAGTCCGTCCGCAATCGTGCTGGTGACCGGGACCGTCCGCAATACATGCTGCGGTTCCGCACACCAAATTATGATGGGATCGCCACCATGGCGGTCGGATTCTGCACTTTAACATTGCGGTGGGCGCTGCGATGTTAAAATAGTATGTTGTGCATTTCACTGAACTACGAAGCAGGCACCACACGGTGCCTGCCACTTGGTGCAGTGAAATGTATGGGGGTACCATGGGTACCTCCCCAGTGCACCCACACCTCCCCCAACACATGGGGGGCCCGCAATGGGCCCCCAAAACCAATCTCCACCAACCTTTCAATGACCGTTTAGCCACCATGGAAAGGCTGGCTGAAGACAGCATCGGAATTTGGCGGACGGTGCTTGCTAGGCACTGCCACCATTTTATGGATGCAAACCGCCCCGCCAGGAAATCGGAACGATTGCCTGTAGCGGTTCTGTGGTGAACGGTCTTTGCGTCCGCTGTGTTCCGACAGCAAATCTCACCGCCATCGCAATGTGGCAGGCAGAAAATCGTGGTCCGATGGCAGAAGGAGCTCCACCACATGGCTGGCAGTGGCAGTCCTTCCGCCATCGCAATCGGCCCCTTAGTTTTAATGGCCTCACTGTGCTCCCCACATATATTTTATTACAATCACAACCAATGGCATAGACCACATACTTTGTTTTACAGCTTATGCAGTGTCTAATCTCATACTCCCTGTCTGAGTTGTAACTGAATCTCGTTATTTTATTCCTTCCCATGGGACAGATATAACACTCCTGACACATGAAAAACCCATGTATTGCCGGGGGCAACCATGTTTTGTTGGTTCTAGTTGTTATGTAACTGGGACAGAGCATGCTTCTTATTGTGTTTTTCCCCTCCAGTAAGTGATGTTAGGAGTTGCCGGAATGGCCTCCTTGAGACTGGGTACTTCACATAGTATGCCGCAATGTTTCTTAAAAATTCTGTATACCTTGTCACTATTGGTAGTGTATTGTGTGATAAAAGCCAGATGAGTATATTTTCTACTCTAGCAGCTCAAGTTAGATCTTTTGGCTAGAGTTGTCTCCCTAGTAACTTTCATGATTCTGTTTTCGGCCTTCATCAAAGTTTCCTCCTTATATCCCCCATTTTTAAATCTGCTTTTCACAGCGGTGATGTTATCTCTGAATGTATCCCATGAACTACAATTATGTCTGACTCGTATTATTTCTCCAAATGGAATGTTCCTGATCACAGACCTAGGGTGTGCAGTAGTGGTGTGTAAGGTGCTGTTTTATGCAGTTGGCTTACGAAACATAGTGCTTTGTATGATGTCATGCTCCGCATAGAATAGGAGATCAAGGAACTCAATTTCTGAGTGGCTATGTTTGATGGTAAGACACATTATATGGGTTCTCATTCAGAAAAAATGTGAAAATCCATCACCATCAGCATTTATACAGTACCTCTCCATAGTAAAATTATATCATCTATATACCTCTCCAAAAGACAATGAAGTCCATCCAGGGGGAGGCATATCTGCCCCAGGCATGCTCCCTCTCCCACCAGCCCACCAGCCCATGAACAGGGCGGCGTAAGAAGGTGCCAACCTGGAACCCATGGTGGTGCCCTGTGTTTGATGGTACCAATCCCCAATGTGCAGGAAAACGTTTTTTGACAAGATGATATCAATGATCTCCCTGAGCATTTCATTGTGTTCAATATGATCTGCAGTGCGGGTTCGTAAAAAAGATTGCTTCGCCATCATCCCAAATTGTTTCTGTATGCGAGTGTGTAATCCTGTGACATCCATAGTGACAAACATTAAGTCATTAGACCAAGTCACTGCTTCCAACTTGTGTAGTATATCCCTACTGTCTTGAATGTGAGCCGGTAAGTTGACTACAAATGGCTGTAAGAATCTATCTACATACTGTGACATTTGTTCTATGGATGAGTCAATTCTAGAAATGATGGGGCGTCCTGGGTTAAAGGAGCCACCTTTGTGAATTTTTGGAAACATGTAAATACATGGAGAGCGTGGGTCTCTGACTGTTAAATAAGTATATTCCCCATCAGAGATGAGGCCATTTTCACGCCAATCCATTAATCTAGAGTTTTATATTTTATTTTATAAAACCTTTATTTAAACATAATCCGTACATACAGTAAGGACTTTGGAGTGTTGTTACAGACATGAAAAAAAACACATCAGCATTTCTTTCAGAGCTAACTATCCCCAGCATGGTAAGATTTAACAGCGCATGCATATCTAAATAGAATCATGGCAATTCTTCTTGTGGGACATGTTGACCGCAGGTACCTCACAGGTGCTATGCACACTCACCCCTTCAGCTTGGTTTAATTACCTTCCCCCGGAGTTGTGCTACCGTCAGAGGCAAGCCCGGGGCCCGGCGCAACACATATTAGCGGGGGCAATGCAGCGGCGTTGTTTTGTCTCAGATATATCACCAGGGGTTCCCAAAAGTCTATCGGGCGACATCTCGGGGGCATAAGGTCCCAGTAGGAGGTGTGCTTGAAATGTCGCGCCGCATCATGCAGCTAGGCACATGTCGTGGGCACCAGTTTCCGCATCCAATGTATCACTACCCTTCGCTTAGCCAGCACCAGCAGCAGTGCAATCAGTCTACGGTATGGGTCTGTGGCGTCTTTTACAAAACCTAATAGGCATCGTTTGGATGTCAATGAGAAGGGGGCCCCAATCACATCAGCGATTATTGCACCTACATCCCACCAGTATCTCGCCACCCCCGGGCATGACCAGGCCAGATGGGCAAGGGTAGCCGGCCTCGCGGAGCAGCGCACGCAAGACGCATCTCTTAATCCGATTCTATGGAGGTACTCAGGTGTGTATGTTTACAAGGCTGCCTACAATTAATATTTTCAGGAACTTAAGAGCCTATTACAATGAGTCCACCCGCCACCGTAATGGTATGCGGGACCGTCGGCCGAATTTGTGGTGGTCCTGCCATGCAAATTAGGATGCCACCGCCACCGTGGCATCCCCCATCCACAACATTGTGCCCTCCACAATGCTGTGGATGCACGTTGTGCATTGGCATGCACAAGGTGACAGGCACCGCCCGGTGACAGGCACCGCCCAGTGCCTGCCACCTTGTTTATGCCAATGTAGGGGGGTACCATAGGTACCCCCCATGTGCACCACACCTTCAACGGGCCCCCGAAGGCAAGGACCACATGACTTTCCATGCAGAAACACCGACATGAGAAGGCATGCATCCCAATATGGATGGCGGTGTTTTGCAGACACCGCCACCATATGCAGGCACTTTTCCGCCCGGTCGTCGAGTCGACCGGCGGAAAAGCGGCGGACGGTCTTCCCGTCCGCCGCCGACCCCCCCCAGCCATCCTAATGTGACGGGGGGTCATTCTTGGAAGGATGGTGGGCGGATCCCCCCCGCCGGGCCGATGGTGGCTACCGCCGTCCCGGCGGGGCGATCCACCCGCCATCCTAATGGGCCCCAAAGAGTTTAACTGGTCTTCTTCAGGAAATGTATGTGGAAGTTTTGCGTGCCTTTATTTTCTCTCACCAACTCATTGGCTGCAGAATATTGTAGTCACCTGAGAGGACAGTTGACTTCTTCCCTATATAGTAGCAGGGCAATGGGTTATGTAGTTGAAAGTTGTAACAGTGGGGACCTGTATCACACTATTAGATGGTATCAGACGTTCCAGTCCTTGAAGTTGATTTAGTCCCACACATGACAAGTTTTCTGAGTTTCATAAGTGACGGTCTATCTAGGAACTTAGGATGCGTGCGACATCACAAAAGCAATACTCAGCCATTTATAAGACTTTTTAATTGAATAATTCAACAGTAGCGACCTATGAATGACTTACCTTCGATGTTTTGAGGCTGCCCCATCACTGTGTCTGGAAAGGGACAAAGCATTGTGCTAACTGTAATTGTAATTGTAATTGCTTTTAAATAGCGCTTACTACTCCTTACAAGGCTTTGAAGTGCTTTTCTGGAAGTAGCTACTCCAAATCCCAAAAAGGATTAATGGTGAATTAGTATAGGGAAATATGAAATTAATTTGAGCAGGGGACATGTGAGTCTGTTATTTGGGTTCAAAAGAACAGTGAACGGATAGAAGAGGGTGGGATTTGCATTTATATAGCGCCTGGCACCCCTGATGAGGATCAAAGCACTTTTCGAAGAGTAGCACGTACTCTGGAATTCAAAAAGGATTAGTGGTGAATTAGTATAAGGAAATATGAAATTAATTTGAGCGGTGGACTTGCAAGTCTGTTAGTTGGATTGATAAGGATAGTGGAGGGATAGACGAGAGAAGGGTTTGGAAAGAGTTTATTTAGAGATCATAGCAGCAGGAGCAGGTTTGGGATCAGTAAGACGGGAGGGAGAGTCCGAGGGAAGGTTTTAGAAAGGCTTGTTTGGGAGATTTGAATAGTAAAAAAAGTTTGAGATGATGCAAGGGAGGGGCAGAGGAGGGAGGAGCCAAAGAAGGGTTATTTTTGGGACCATAGTATGGGTAGAGTAGGAAAGAGTCTAAAAAGAGATATTTTGGGGGTCACAGTAGTCAGAGAGCGAGAGCAGAGGTAGAGGATATATTGAGAGGGGTATAGGGTGAGAAATAGATTAATGCATTGAAGAGAGTAGTAGATTGAGGTTTGGGATGAGTCAAAGAGTTAAGATAGATTATATATTGAGAGAGGTATGGGGTGAGATATAGGGTAGTGCATTGGAGATGCTGAATTAGAAGTAAAGTAATACATATAAAGATCCAAAAGTACATGGAAGGTATGTATCTATTAGTAAGGTAATTTATCTAGATTTAAGTTATATTAAATAAACCCAGACCTTCAAGTTTTGCTGTACTTTAACCGTTAACAGCGGCAGAAAATCCGCCGCGGTGTGGGCGTTTCCGTGCGCGGGCGGGGCCTCATCGGCCAACGGACGTGCGCAGCACTACGGAGGTAGTGCTCGCGACGGCCGTTGGCCGACGCACGCAGGGAAAGGGTTAAGTTAATTTATTTGGTTTTATTTATATTATATATATCCCCCTAATAGTGAAGCAATTGTAGATGAATAGTAATTATGTGAATTCCTTTGGTATAAAAATCAACAAAAATTAGTTTTTTTCTTAAAATATTTTTTTAAAGCACTACTGTGATGCCTTTCACCAGAACTACTATAAATGGCAGACTCCTAACACGACATGTTAAAACCATACAGATATCAATTTGTTTTTCATTTAAAAAAATAGCATTTTAAGGAGTTCAGTCTTTTTTTATTGAACAACTTCAAATAGTTGTTCATCATGCCTTTTTCTGCAAATCCAATGACATTCCTTTGGGGCTGTGGAGTAAACAAGTGTTATGAAAATCAGTAATTCCAGCATGACCAAAGGGAAGGTGCTGTCTCTTACCATGGCCGCAAGCTCTCCGGCCATAGGTTACTGTCTCCTTTATTGAATGTTGAGACATAAATGTATGGTGTAGGAAAAATTATTATGCATGAGAATTTGCTGCATGAAATTATAAAGCCTCAATTGGTCTTTGTAGTCGTTAAACTTGAAATTTGTAAGGTTAATGCACCATGAGCCTTTGAACGGGTGGAGGGAGTGCTGATAGGCTATGACTCCGCCGTTCGGGGAGGCTGCACGAGGCAGGGAACTGTCCCAGGAGTCATAGCCTATCAGGCACTCCCTCCACCCGTTCAAAGGCTCATGGTGCATTAACCTTACAAACTTCAAGTTTAACGATTACAAAGACCAATTGAGGCTTTATAATTTCATGCAGCAAATTCTCATGCATAATAATTTTTCCTACACCATACATTTATGACGATATAACACATCACTGTGAGTATAGGAAGGGATCCTTAAGGTCTTGAAGAAGAAGCTTGGGGAGCTTCGAAACATGTCGGCAGATATAGGAGGCATAGTTCATTGAGGCATACGCACCTCCTCCCTCACCTTTTATTAATACCAGCTCAAAGGTATATTAAATTTTTTAGACCATCGAGCCAGGTATTTTTTAACTCACTCTCCCATTCACCCCTGACCCTTCCTCTCACACCCCTACACAACACATAGTTGTCTCACAACAACAGTGCTCCCTCGCAAACGTAGGTCGCAGCACGCCCCGTCCCGTAGAGGGGCGGGAAGACCCCTATGATGAAGCATGACACCAAGGGCCCTTTTGGTGTGTGAGGGGTATTTAAACAACTAGTGTGTACTTTCCACCACTGTAGGGATACATACCTAATCTGGGAGGACCTGACGTACATACAAACCTGTGGGTGGATCACTATGTTTATAAACTTAACCTCGGGAGGATGTATCCCCCTCCACTACTCATGTTGAGTGGTACCTCTCTACTCCCCATTTTGTCCCTTTTTTGTCTTTCTGCCTACAGCTGAAAATCACATATAGAATGACAATAGACCCTTGTGTAGTTACAGCATGTGGCGTACCTATGGCATTCTGCTTTTGTCTGGGAGCCAAGCTGGAGGACTATGCTGCATTTTGAAATGTCCAACAGGATTAAAGGTAAAGACTTCTGAGTGCTTTGTGTGCCTGCAATTTTCAGACCATAACAAAAATTTCTATTTTTTTTTAATTAACATTTTATTGTAAACAACAGAGATCTGCATGTACATTTATCATCTGCACAACACTTCATTACAGTTACTCAATACAAATTATGAACTTAAGACTTCACATATGCCCTCTTCACTATTACACGTCATCATCTGAGTCACTCTCTTCTTCTGGGGGGGTGCAGATGTCTCCCCATATGTATTCCATTTTCCCCATATTCTACTCCATTTTTTGGGGCATTTCCTATTAATAAATGTGGTCTTCTCCGCTACCATGACTACATCCATATCATTACCCCATTGCATCACAGATGGTACATTCTCGATCCCCCATTTTTGTGAACTATTCCTCTTGGCTATCATCATGCCTGTCGTTGCCCATTGTCGTTCGGCGTAAGTAAGATCCGTATACTCCCACATATTCAAAGACAGCATTTAGGCTCCTGCGGGACTCGTTTCCCTGCAATGATTCTTACCACTGTCTCCCAATATGGTCCCAGTTTCATGCAGCCCCACAGAGTGGTAGAAGGTACCCATGTCCCCACACTGTCGAAGACAACCCGGGTCAGGGGACCTTCCCATCTTTTGTAAAACCACCCTGGTGTAGTAGGTCCTATGTAATATTTTGAACTCTGCCAGCCGTAGTCTAGAGGAGATTGCCACCTCCTTGGGCGACACTATAGCATCTCGCCAGTCAGGATCACCCATGTCTACCACCACTAACTGCCAGGCTTCCCTGAGTCGGCAGAGTGGATCTGCTCGGTTATTGATGATTTTTTTATATGTTAGTGAAGTTGCTCGTTTATACAAGTGGTCCGTGAGCAATCGGTCCTCTAGGGGTGACGATTCCGGGAGACTCTCTGCAGGAGGGAGGACCGCCTCTATGGCATGTTTTATTTGCATATACCTGAACTGTTCCCTCTGGGTCATTTTGTACTGTTCTTGCAGATAGGCGAAACTGACTACCTCTCCCTTACGCCAAAGGTCCCCCAGCCAGGAGATACCAATCACGTCCCAGTTTCGAAACCCTTTGCTGTTGCCTAATGTTCCTAGTCGGCCTGTGTCCCATTAGGGCGTGTGTTGTGTAAATCTGCCCGTCCATCCCAGGTGTCTGTTAACCATATGCCATATGCGAACAGTATGCATCGCTGGACCCATGAAGCTACTGGTTCTTCGTTGGGCGTAAAGTGCTCTAATAACTCCTCCATTCCCCAGGGTCATTCTGTCTAGGTGATATGTGCAGCCATTGGTTGATTACCGTGAGTTGCGAGGCCCAATAGTACGCCTTTATATCTGGCAGGGCTATCCCGCCATCGTACCAACTCTGCATCAATTTGTGTGCAGCCACTTTGGCCGGTTTGCCGTCCCATACAAGGGCCGCAACCTCAGAGTTCACTGCCTTAAAGTATGAGTCGGGGACTGTATATGGCGTACTATGCAGGACGTAAAGGAATCTGGGCAGGGCCATCATTTTAAAGAGGGCCGCTCCACCTAGCAGCGTGAGCGGTAGTGCCTTCCAATGCTTAATGTCCCGTTTCAGTCTTTGCCAGGGGGGCTGTAGGTTGAGGGCAAAAAAGGAATCTTGATCTGAGGTGACATGGATGCCCAGGTACTTAAAACTATTCATGACTACCTGAACCTTACAGTCTCTCGACAACTGTGGGGATGCCCCATGTAGGACAGATAGTTCCGACTTGTCCCAGTTAATGGCATATCCTGATACAGAGCCGAACACAGCACAGATATTAAGTATTGCATGAAGGGATCGCGTAGGCGAGGTGATATACAGCAATACATCATCAGCATAGAGGGAGATACGGTCTTCCCATTCCTCCCTCCACTTTAGACCTCGTATCATGGGGTCCCACCTTATCCAGGTCGCCAATGGTTCTAGGGCTAATGCAAATAGCTGGGGCGATAATGGACAGCCCTGTCTCATGCCTCTACCCAGGGTGATTTCCTTTGATATGTGACCATTAACAACTACGTGCGCTATGGGGTTGGTGTAAAGTGTATCCATGAGCAAAATTTTGGTCCAAATCCTAAATGTTGGAGTACCGTAAATAGGAAGGCCCATTCCACCGAATCGAAGGCCAAATTTGCATCCAGCGATAGGACTGCGGCGTCTTCCAGAATAGTGTGTTGTCTGCCCAATACGCCGTGCAGGCGTCTTAGATTTAGTGCGGTGTTTCTACCGGGCATAAAACCGGACTGGTCCGGATGAATCAGTTTGGTGAGATAGGGTGCAAGTTGAAGCGCCAATGTTTTTGCTAATATTTTCCCTTCCACATTAATTAATGAGAACGGGTGATACGATGAGCATTCGTCCACTGGTTTGCCTGGCTTATGTATGGCCACAATAGTAGCTAACCGTTGGTCTTTAGGGAGTGTCCCCAATTCTTGACTTGTATCATATATACGTAACAAGTATTGGGCTATCTTGTCTGCTGTGCACTTATATAATTCTATTGGAATACCATTTGGACCGGTGGCCTTCTCAGATTGTATTTTAGTGATAGCTACTTTGAGTTCGTCCACCGTTATGTTTGCTTCTAGCCTGTCAGCTTCTTGGGGCGTGAGCCGCGGTATATGAATATCCTTAAGGAAGGCGAGTGCTTCCTGTATAGTGGTGGTATTCGTGGAAGTGTAAACTCGCTCGTAGTGCCGTGCCAGTGGATTCACTATGAGTTGTGGGTCAGATGTAGTTTTGCCCTTATCCGTTTTTATCTGCGCTATCCATCTATGTGATTGTTCCCGTTTGTCAAGCCATGTGAAGAGCTTGCCCGCTTTATCTCCGGGCTCATAGATCTGGTGTTGGGTGGCTATCATGCGGGACATGGCATTATTCCGGAGATATTCATGATTTTCCTGTCTTTTTGTGCGCAGTGTGTGATTGTTCCCATCCGTGGGGTTCGCCGCCTGCCGGGATTCCAACTGCTCTAACTCATGCTCCATGGTCTCTATATCCAGTTTTTTCCCCTTCTTATGTCCCTCAATATGCAAAATAGCATGACCTCTTATCACTGGCTTGTAAGCTTCCCACAACGTAACTGGGGAGGGGACTGACGCTTCGTTATCTTGAAAATAGTGGTTGCCCTGATTAAGGCTGTTTTCTGATCTTAGAGTTCAGGAGGAACCACGTGTATATAGGATACATACGACTTTGAGTAGTACAATGTGTCAACAGTTCAGACGTAACCGGTGAGTGATCTGAGATTCCCCTGGGCAAATGTGCGGCTCTGCCAAGCTTACCTATGCTGTCTATTGCTACGAGTATGTAATCTATACGGGAAAGGCTGTTATGAGCGTCTGAGTGAAATGTGTATTGCTTCTCACATGGGTTTTGGAACCTCCACACATCTAACAGGCCATGTGCGTCTAAAAATTCGGCCAAAGGTGAGCTGACACGATGTTGTGGGTGAATAGGTGAACGGTCTAGTGCGTCATTTGCGGTCATGTTAAAATCTCCCCCTATTACTAAATCTCCATCTGGCAACGCTAGGAGAATTTTGCCCAGATCTTGAAGGGCGGGGACCTGCAGCGCAGGTGGTATGTAGACAGATATAAAATTGATCGTCCGCCCTTCCCATTGAACTGAGATTGCCGCAAATCGGCCCTGGTCATCTTTAAATGTACGATGGATGATGAGGGGAAACCGTTTTCGTATCAGAATCCCCACCACCCAGGATCTGGTGGTGAACTCTGAATGGGACACTAATTGAAACCCCCATCTATCAAGGGCCCTACAGGTGGAGCCAGTTAGGTGCGTCTCCTGTAGCAGTATAACGGCCGGAGACATGCGTTTTAAGTACTGTAGCACCAGTCCACGTTTTATCTTATCCCGCAGGCCATTGATATTCCAGAAGAGGAAGGACAGTTTTGGCCGTGTGGTGCGCTGTGTCGTTAGGTCATGTGATGCCATTGGGTATGTTTGTCTTCGTGACATGTTGAGGTGTGAAAATCATTATTTGCATACTTTCAAAGTGAATATACAGTGACAATTGCAGATCCATAACCATTAGCACTATAACATGAAGAACATTTCTACCGAGGAAATACACCGGTATTGGTAATGTCCTTCCTACCCCTTCCCCCCCGAACACATCCCCCCTCCCTGCATCCCTGCCTAGTAGGTTCAAAACTACCCACTTCCCCAATAGCAGAGTGTCTATGATCCCCAACAGTGACTAAATCATAAACGTAGGGTTGCGCGATGTTAGCGCCTAGTAGTCTCTCCCTACCGGGCACGCAGCATTCCCAAAGTACATTGTATTTCCATAATAACGCAGATAATTGTCTCCAATCCCCCACTGAAACAGTGCACCCCAAGTTCGTGCATGGGCGCCGCTGACGTGTTCAGATTGGGACCTGTCTACCCACCATCATAGACAGGACAGTAAGTAAGATATCTATCGACCATTGTCATTGCAGTCCTTCATTTCCCGGAACGTGCGGTGTCGCTGCCAGGACTCCCAGATCTAGAGCTTCTGGATCTTGACGGGGAGCGTCGCCTGTCTTCGAGTCTGCGATCAGAGTCTTTGGAGTAGGAATTGGCGTTTCTATTGACGGTTTCTTCTCTTCGGCATTGGGACGCAGCCGAGCCCCCTTCAAGCCATCGTTGTGCGGCTTCCGGTGTCGTGAAGAACCAAGATTTTTCTCCATCTAGTACCTTCAGTTTAGCTGGGAAGAACATCATGTATTTGAGACCCTTGTCCCTGAGCACCGGTTTGATGCCTTCAAAGGAACGACGGTCTCGCTGGACCTTCAGGGTGAAATCCGGGAAGAATCTAATCATCGCATTGTCATAAGGGAGATCTCCTTTCACCCTAGCTGCTTGAAGGATTGCATCCCGGTCCCGAAAGTTCAAGATACTGGCAATAATAGTGCGGGGCGCTGCACCAGGCCGTGGTTTCGGGATTGAAGCCCACTGCGCCCTCTCGATAGAAAATAGCGGGGAGAGTCTCTTGGGTTTGAGGTGATTGAGGATAAGGTCTTCTATGAAGAGGTCCACGCTCGGCCCTTCTGCCCCTTCAGGCACCCCCACCACTCTTATGTTGTTACGACGGGCTCTCATAAAAATGTCTATTTAACTCTGGTAATTAATGTATCTCTTGGAGAGATCTCAGTTTTCACTAATCCCGGTCTTGACTCATCATAAAGAAGCACAGAGGGATAATGCGCTTCTTGCAAAGCACAAAGTGTAACATGCAGATCAAATAATTAATTTGGATTATGATAAATATTTTTAGTAGGGACAGCCCCCACTACTATGTTGTGTTTTAAATCCTGAGTTTGTATTTCTCCAGGGCAAGCACTCTTAACATGTATTCCAGGCCACTGGAATTATGCGATTGTGAGGCTGATTATGGATTTGCCGCATTTGCCACATAATTCATCATCGGCTGCATAATCTGAAGATTCTAATTTTTTAAAAAATCTAGCTCAAATGAGTGAAAAAATAACTAAAAAGGTGCGTGGCTAAGTGGTCCGACAAGGCGGAAGCACTTTAGACAAGCTCCGCCAGCCCAATCTCTAATCTAGCTGAAACCGTGCCAGTTACTGCCACAATTCCCACAACAGTCCCCGAAAGTACTGACGAAGCGGACACGTTGCTGACCGAGCTCAACTCTGTGAGATAGTAGTGTTTCGGAGCCAGGATCAGCGGTAGACATTAAGCCTGCGCATCGGCGGCCTTGGTGCGGCAGCGAAACACGAGCGTGCTGAGAGATGGAGGTGCCGGAGCCTAGGATCCGTGACTAGCTGCGGCCAAAAATCGAAGGCGAATGAGACCCCGCAGAGTGAGATCTTACGGCCGTAAAATGAGGCCTTAGACGCGCTGGGGTGTGCGTCTGTAGAAGAAGGCGTCCTGTGATTGGACCTAGTGCTGCGCAGTGAGTGAGGCCTGCTTGACGAGGACCCTGGACCTGACCGTGGACTGTGGTGATGCCGGGTGTGCATGCACCAGGCGGGGCTGGACAAAAGTCCCGGATTGCCTGTAATCGGGGCAGTGAGCTGCTGGACCGTGGCAAAGGGTGCCCCCAGTGCGGAATTGGGCCAGGCACACCCACGCAACTGCACAGTGGGCATCGTTGCAGAGAACAGGGCTGGTTCCTGAGAGCGTGAGTCACATCGAGGAACACACTGAAATTGCTCTTGCCTCACTCCAAGGTACCGACCTAGAGAGCTGCATGGGGAAGGATTGATCGGTTCCCCAAGGATCACCTGGGAGTCGGTTCAAGGCCCCCGCCCAACTGAGTGTTTTTAACCGGGGCGAAGACAACGGAGAGGTAAGGCGCCCATTAAAGGTGGGGGGGTGTCATATTGCGCTCACCGAAGAGGCTGGGCTAGATCCAGGTGTGACTTGTGGTATGAGAGGGCCATCCCCGTCCTAATACCATAGCGACCGCCATAAGGGACTGAGAGATCTCGCTGCATTGCATCAAAGCAGAGCTTGCTAGCATAAGCCCATTACATGGAGAAACCCAACAGCCACATAGCGCCACCACGACCAAAGATAAATCGGCAGGCAGTGCCGCCAAGCAGAATACCATGGACCCATACACAGGCGCTGGGGCCAAGGCTGCAGTCATAGAGGGGAGCCCTAATACACCGCTAGACAATGCTGCATATTTAGCAGTGATCATCCAAACAAGTAGCGCTAGAGACCCATATCGAACCAGTCTGCTCAGAGGTGTCGCTACTGCCCCAGGACCTCCGGGTAGTGGGCGAGCGACTAACAGAGGCAGAATCCAAGTTCTCAGGAGTGGAAGATGCAGTTTCTGTGCTTCACACAAAAATTTCGTCCCCAGAAAAACTAACCAAGGGCCTGGAGACGCGGGTGGAGGACGCTGAGGGGCAGGCCCGCAGAAATACCCTCCGCTTTGTGAGCTTCCCTGAAAACTGTGAAAGTAACAACCCCAAAACATTTGTGTTGGAGTTGCTTACCTTATGGATCCCGGGAGATGTCCTCTCTCCATGCTTCATCATAGAATGCGCACATAGATCCCTACTGCAGCGCCCACCACCAGGAGCTAGGCCACAGCCCATAACTGCACGCATTTTAAATTATCACGACCGTGACCTTGTCCTCAAACATGCCAGGATGAAAGGAGACCTCTTTTACGACTCACATCGAATCATGATATTACTGGATTATACCAGAATGGTTCTGTAGCAATGGCAATCTTTCCAGACATCCAAGGTGTGCCTAAAGGATCTAAAAATCATGTATTCTCTCCAGTTCCCAGCTCACTTGCAGGTTGTGTACCACTCCCGTACCTTATTTTTTGACACACCATTTTTGAAAAGTAGACAAAATTTTGAATTCAGCAAGGGGTCATTTGTGTAGATCCATCAAGGTTTCTTTATAGAAACTAACAGTTAAATATAGGAAAAATTTTAAATTAGTTGAAAAAAGCAGCCTTTTGTGTCAACGTTTTCACCTGTAACTTCTTCTAATTATGACATCTCTTAGAAAGCAATGTACCGTTACATCCGCTGGACCTTCCTGGTTGTGGGGATATATAGGACTTGTAGGTTCACCAAGAGCCCAACAAACCTAGAGTAAACAAGCATTTGCAATGCAATAGGTCTCGCATTTGCAAAAGTTTATGCTATTGGCATTGTTCATGACAATGACTTTTTAAATCTATTTTATAAAACAAACATATAAATAAATGCCATTATCATTTACAAAGCCAATAGCTAGTGTTGCATTATTATTAGCAATGCCAACTGCTCACACTTTTATGATGCGAGACCTATTGCATTGCAAATGCTTGTTTGATAATGGTTTCGATTAGTGGCTCATTTGCTGTACAGTGGATTTTATACACAGTTTAGAAATTTGGTATTAGCCATGGCTTAACCAGAGTGTGTGCCAGGCTCTGCAGGTATTAAAGGAGGCAGGCTGGTTGGACCTGCTAGCAGAGGGGGCCCTGCAAGCAGCGGGTGGCCCACATGTAGAGAGACAAAGCAGAGATCCGCGGAAGGTGTGGTGCTCGCTGAAATGAAAGATGGAGTTTTGGGGACAGCTAGACAATGAGTGGTTTCTTCAGAGTATGACGCCCAAGCGGTTAGCCCCATCGGCTTATAAAATTAGTGGCTGGCCTACAAGCCCGTGCGAGGGCATCCCACCCAGGTAGTTTGGATGGGGCAGGTCGGGGACAAGAGGGGAGCAGGCGTGCCTTGGTAGCAATTGGGTTTGTGGGAGCATTGCTAATATCGGCTTGATTGCTCCAAGTGCGGTGGAGCACATGCTTACTCAGTGCGGTCCCCAGAGGGGCACATTCAGTCAGCAAGGTGGCATGGAAGGTAAACAACAAAATGTTTTGGTGAAGGGCAGCCTCCTGGTTTTGCACCTGGGAGACTTGTTTTAGTGCAGTTAAAAGGGCTGGTGAACATAAGGAAGATTTGATGCAAATAAAAGTGTTTTGGTATGGTACCACTGTTGCTCTGTCAGTTAATGCTGAGAGGAGTTTGGTGGGGCAAAGAAACCTGGGCTATTGACAGGGAACAAAGGAAAGGGAAAAGAAAACTGCGGAAGTTTTGCGAAGCGGAGGAATTGATATTTATGGAACATTCCGATATCAAATATGAGTTGCTGGAGGTATTTTTTTATGACGACAGGGTACATCTGTCCATCTATGGGGGGGGGGGGGCTGTATTTGATGCAGGTACGAAGTGCTTTGGTGGAGATGCTGCATTTGCCGGTTGGCAAAGTACACATTTTTTATGTGGGGGAATGGGGGGGTGGGGGGGGGGTCTGGTGTCAGTTTGGTACACAAGTTCAAGAGTTATTGCAAAAAACATTGATCATGTTTAGACCCAGTTGAAGTTTAGGGGGGGCAGAGTTTATTAATGGAATGAGTGGCAACAGTGCTGTATGCACGAGGTTTGGATGCAGGGAGTTTGAGTCAGGAGAGTTGGAACTGGATTGTGTTTGGTTGGGAAGAGTTGCTTAGGGGAGGAGGATTTGGAAAGTTATAAAAATGTATAGGGAGGCCAGATTGAGTTAGTATGTAAAGGGTAGAGTCAAGGTAGGTATAAAGCGTGTGCACCGGTTTTATTAAAGCAGCCTTTTCCACACTATCACGCAGTCAGTCGTTCTTGGATAAGTCATCCCTCCCCAGGCTGACATGTTTAGCTTTGCTGTGCACAGTCATTCATTCACTGAACTGACTAGAAGCTACCCTTTGAAGAGAACCAATTGATGGAAAGAGGACGGGTCTTTTCCCTGGTGTACCCAAGGAAGAGAACCATCGGGCTTGAATGAATAGCAGCCGGTGAGCAAGACTTCAGAGCTTTGCACAGGCCTGAAACTGATCCGCACCAAAGAAGGGAAAGCTGCTTAATTAGATATCTACACCAGTTGTAGTTTGCCTGGTGCTAGCGAATTCATGCAGCACACAAACAACTTTCTAGCTCTCCAAGATCCTGACTGGAAAGTCCCACAGGTATTTGCACGAAACACACTCGAGCAAGGCTGATCGCCAAATCTCTTCCACGCCTGGCATTGTTATCCACCAACGTAGACTCCTGCATCACTGTCCTTGCCTCTCTCTATTGTTCTCTATTGTTCTCTCTCAGGGGACTCTCAGTGCCTTCCTTTCCTCACAAGCCATCCCTTCTGGAACCCACTCGCCCCTCGACACCCACAACTTCACAGATCCACCAAGATGCACATAGGGCCCATCACAGATCCCAGATGTCCTTCGCAGCTGCCCCATCCACTCAAGCCGCTAACCCGCCATTAACAGAAGCTAACCTCACCTTCACCCATGCAGGCGGCAAAAAGCTTGGCTGCACAGACCCCCATCCACATGCCCTTGACAGGTAATATCACCACTGCCTGTGACATCATAAAAAAAAAAAATCAAGTTTCTTATCTATCATTTAAGATCAGTAATGTAATTCATCAGAGCGTTTGCACAGCGCCGCGCACACCGCCACCTGCGTGGTTTCTTTGAGGAATGCGTGCATCTTTAGCGCGGGCCATCTAACCAATGCAGCATTCTAAACCATTACTTTTCAGCTGTTTACGAAAATATTGGCGATCGTTTATCATGCAAGACTGCGAGTGGACCCGCCCTGTAACCAGTCCTGGACCTTTAGCCAATGGCCAATGTCAAGGCGTACACAACCGGAAACGAAAACTACACGCCCCAGGATGCAATGTAATGGTGGAAAATAACACATGGCCGTTAAAAAAACTAATATCGTTCCTCATAAACTCTTGCCAGGTATACATCGCTGCGCTAGCCCTTAAGGAAGCGCGGTTTGGTACAATAGCCCGTTCCCTAGTGAACTAAGCGGACATGCAGCTGCCGTTATAAAACTATTAACGCATTCGCTAACTTAAACAAAAAATGGAGAGCCCGATAGAGACCCGTCTCCGCACCTGCTTTTTAGAACTGCCGGTGCTGAGTACCGGCAGAACCCAGCCCACTTAAACTCGTCTACAGCAGTTAACACCATACTCTTGTGCGGGACTAACCGTGCAGTGCTTGCGCCAGAGGGAGGCGGTGGAGCAGACGCGCCACAGCACGGTGCACGTGCAGGCGGCCCGCAGCAGGGAGAAGGGGTCCAGCACCAGCAGCAGCACCTCATCACTGAGGAGTAACAGGCACGCCGGGGAGGGCGCGGGGCAGCAGCCTTTGGGAGTCTCCTCCCTCCCCTCTGAGCACTGACAGGCCCGCTGGTCCGAGCCCTGCTCCACAGCGGCGACGGGGTCTGCGAGCCCCACATCCTGGTGGTGCTTCTCCTCCTGTTGCTGGGTGCCGCGTCTCTCCACCTCACTTTGATTCATCCCCACTGAGCAGTAAAACAGTCTAGTTACTCGCCCACGCCGCCTTCTTATCAGGTGTCAGAGCGTACCACGGGAAAGGTCGCGGGGGGAGGGGCCAGACCGTACCTGCCAACACCAAGAAGTTAAAATGAAGGTTAGTAAACCACCCTTTCCATGAAACAGACACCGTATTTGAGCTTCTTTTTTTGTTTCAGGGAGAGTCATTTTAGAGGAGCTAGTTCGAAACTTAGTACAACAAGCATTGGCCGCACGCGCGCCTCGCGCTTAAAGTTAAAAAACAAAAAAAAAAAGACAAGCCCGGCGGAGCGTGGCGCGTGTGCGCTTGGGGGCGGGGGAGCAAACCCTTTGAAGTGCTCCCAAATAGCGGAGTGCATGGCGGCACCAAGCGCGTGATTGTGCGCGTGCTAGCAATGCAATCCGCTTTTTGGGAGCACTTTGAAATGCCCTTTTACAATAGTCTCGCTTTGCGATCGCTTACGCGATAGCAAGGCGAGACCTAAAAACTGAGCAGCATTTTGTAATGTTTTTTTTTTTTGTTCCGGGTATATGGCAATTATAGTGTGAAAATGTATACATGGAAAAATTGGTATGAAAGACACCTATGTATTTCTGAAATGGGAACAAATTACAGAGTTTAGAAACAGTGCATATTTGCACATTTTCGAAATTGGGAATACTCATACTTGCATGACAATTATTGGTCATTTTTCAAAATTACTTTTTTTTTTACACAATGTCTTTCATTTGGAAGGGAGAAATGCATCAAAAATCAATAGGTAATAACAGTTGCTTTACAAATATAAACTACCCTAAGTGTCCCGATAAAAATGGTACCTCACTTGTGTGGGTAGGCATAGTGCCCACAACAGGAAGTGGCTCAAAACCTAAGGTGAACACACCACATTTTCTCACTGCAAATTTACACATTTTTTGCGAAGAGTCTAGCTGTAGTTTTTTAACCCTAGCTCTGCCGGCACCTAGGGAAACCTAGCAAACCTATACATTTTTGAAACCTAGACACCCAGGGGAATCCAGGATGGGGTGACTTGACTGCCTCCCACCATGATCTGTTACCCAGAATCCCTTGCAAACCTAAAAATTGACAAAAAAAACACGTTTCCCCATATTTCTGTGGTGGAAAGTTCTGGAATCTGCATGGATCCATAAATTTCCACCCACCCCGCGTTCCCCAAAGTCCTACGAGAAAAATGGAACCTCACTTGTGCGGGTCGGCCTAGTGCCCGCGACAGGAAACGGCGCAAAACGCAACGTGGTCACACCTCAATTTTGCAGTGAAAAATGACCCTTTTTTGTCAAAGTGACTAGCTGTAGTTCTTGAACCCTTGCCCTGCCGGCACCTAGGGAAACCTAGCAAACCTATATATTTTTGAAAACTAGACACCCAGGAAAATCCAGGATGGGGTGACTTGAGTGCCTCCCACCATGGTCTGTTACCCAAAATCCCTTGCAAACCTAAAAAATTGACAAAAAAAACACATTTTCCCCACATTTCTGTGATGGAAGGTTCTGGAATCTGCGTGGATCCCCAAATTTCCACCCACCCCGCGTTCCCCAAAGTCCTACGAGAAAAATGGTACCTCACTTGTGCGGGTCGGCCTAGTGCCCGCGACAGGAAACGGCGCAAAACGCAACGTGGTCACACCTCAATTTTGCAGTGAAAAATGACCCTTTTTTGCCAAAGTGACTAGCTGTAGTTTTTTAACCCTAGCCCTGCCGGCACCTAGGGAAACCTAGCAAACCTATATATTCTGCTTTCAAGGTTGGAATGGAAGGCCAGATGGATACATCGAGCCGTCCATGTGGGGGTGGGAAAAGGACGTTATTACAGCAAACTACTCTCTGTGATACAGTCACTATGTATGGAATTCCCACTAACATCCCACAGCAAGCTTCATTATTCAATAGCAAATAACTACCGTTAGCAAGCAGCATAAAAGACGGTGTTATAACTGGCACAGGGATCCCTTTCAGGACACAAGCTAAATTGGGGGCGTGCACATTACATGCACCATGCAATTGAATGTGCCTACACACTACAGAGTGATCCGGAGTGGAAGTGCACTCTTCACCTTTTAAGTATACCTCTTTGCCGTCTCTCACACATCTATACGTGAATGGGAGTGACCAAACTTTATGCAGGAAGGCAGTACCAAGTTGTTCATATCTGCCAAGACCATAATGTTTCATGCACAAACTGAACTTAAACAGAGGGAACGGTAATGTGATCAACCCATGTATAAGCCACACAGCGGAATTTAATTCAGCAACAGAGAAAGGTAAAGGTTCTAATTTTTCAATGTGCAGTAATGAGTATGTAGCATCTTTCATGGACATGAACTGTTGTTTAGCAGTTAAATTAAAAGGAAGGAACAAAGATGAAGTGTTCATGTAATCCCAAGGGACTTTCCCAGCCTTTAACGTTTGCAACGTCCATGCAAACTGCATAATAGAACGCAATTGATTTTGACCATGATACAATACAGACAAATCATCCTGCACAATGTCTACCACAGATGAAACAATATTGTCTAAGGTATAAAGTCTGGAAGACAGGGTGTTAATGCTATTATCTATTACAGACAATACCTTTTCCATATTGGCTAGATCAATAGCACGTAATCTGGATGCAGCCTCAATTTGTGATAACTTCCAAACTTCGTTATAAACAGCATATACCCATCTTTTGGACCTGCCAACCGCAGGACCCTTAACAAAATCATTCAAATCTATTTTGTCGTTTAATCGTGCTAAATGAAGTTTAACTGATGCTAAGGTGGAATGTTGCAGCCAAGATTGGCATAACTTCCCTACGGAGTAGGTAGTTACAGTGTGAGAAGATTCAAAACGGGGGTCTACACGAACTTGTGTATACCCCTGCGCTAATCCAGAAACCGATGTTGACAGGAATCCGAACTCGTCTGCCACACCAACCACCCTTCTGGATTCAATTCAGAAATATTGAAGGATGTGTTGGAAACGTATGTCTGCAACGTAGCAAGGGACAGATCCGTATGATTACCCCAATTTGGATAAGCACCCAGACCCGGAATGGAGGGAGAATTTAATTTTTTAGAAGTAGCCAATCCAAAACAGGTAGTCTGAAAAATTGACAAATTTAAAAATAACATGTGATTCGGGATAAGACAGGCACGATGCAAAGCTTCTGTTCCCTGTACCTGCCATGGTTTAGAACCCCAAACCGATTTAAGATCGATAGTAGCTTTCCACAGATCATATCCTCCAATTGCCATCTCGTCCATAAAGGACTTGGAATACAACAATTTGGTGTGTGTCAGTCTAACTTTAGAAGCAGACTCAGGCGCAACCTTAAAATAAAAGGAGGCCGGATTTGACACTGAAATCAGAAAAATAAGTGAATTTGTCCACTAACGTGGCGGAGCTGCCCAGCCTAGGGGCGGGACAGTGTTCCCATTGTGTGAAATTTACAAAATTCCTAAACGTATTTGCTTTGTGTAGGAAATGCGTGCCATAATGTTGATAACAGAATTGCTCATCATAATTAGCAGTATCTAAATACAAATCCTCAGCATCAAATGCAGCATAATATTTCAAATCAGAAAACAGTGCTTCTATGGCTTGAACAACCCAGTCATCCGAGTGAATGTTCTGCTTAACTACATCACCCATAGAAACACGAAATACATTTGGCACATTGATTACTTCAGTGGGGCCATGAATTTGAAATTTTACAGCATCCCAAGCGATCCCATCACGCACCGGGCCAGGCAGTAATGTTCACAAAAGTCTGGTCCCTTTTCATGATATGTGATGAGGAGTGGGGGGCCAAAGTTCCATCAATTAGTCGAATTGTAGATCTTTCTTTCAGGTAGTGTCCATTGATAAGTCTAAAAAACACTACCACAAAGCCAATGGACATAAACAAAAAAATACATATGAGCACCAGCCAAATGTAAGTCCAAGGGGGAATTAAAAAATGTCTTTTGAACCAGGCCACCAAAATCGAAACTTTGGACGGGGCAATGCAAGTCATCGAATTAGAGTCAAAAGAGTCTTGTCAGTGGGCAACTGTTTTGGATTGTAAAACAGGCAATGTAACATCCGCAGGATAAGCATACTCAACATCTTCAGGTACACCACCAGGTGTCGGTGGCAATAAAGGACCAGTAACTGTATGCATCTTGACGGCAACCTCAGGCACGGTGTTAGAAGCTTGGGCCACAACAGAATTTCTCAGCGTCGAAGGGCAAGAAACTTCCGGTGTCATACTAAGAAGAATCGGCCACTCGCTGTAGCTTGACATTGTCAATAGAGATGTACCTGTTATCCTTTCGACCAGGAAGTGGAGGTAAAATGACTGTTCGTGTACCCTGTACTCCAAGCACTGGAACTGGTGCACGATGCGAGGGGCCGAACTCCTTCTTGTTCTCCACCTTCTCACGGACCAGATCACCAACTCGAGGTAGCCAGCCGACTACCGGAACCTGAAGCGCAGCATCAGATGAGGAGGGTACGTGTTCCTTCGCTAGACTGTCTCTGGCTTCTTGGAGAGTCTGCAATACAGCACAGTGATCATCTACGTCAAAGGGTGCGGCTGACGCCGCCATGTCTAGACCATCAAGGTCCGGGACAAACATTCGTATGCCAAAGAGCATCATGTATGGGGTCCGCCCACCCAGAGACCTTCTAGGGAGATTATTAAGTGCACGTTGCACGTCATATAAGTGGGCTAGCCAGTTCCGGTCAGTACCTAAAACCCTGGCTGTCAAAGATAGCTTTAAGTCACGGTTCATTCGCTCCACTACACTATTACCCTCAGGTCGGTATGGAGGCGAAAATTTGACTTGGAACACCAAATTTCTCATGGCTTCTTTGTACGCCTTAGAGGCGAACGCAGGGCCCTGATCAGAATGAAAGGTACCACATGCAAAACTTCCAACAAAGACACGCAAATCCTTTATGACAGTACGGGAATCAGCACTCCTTTGTGGCCACACCCACAGAAAACTTGTGCACTAATCTACTGCAACCAAGATGTATTTGTACGCAGTATCAGAGGTAAATGGACCGCAATGATCTAAATAAACACAACCCAGTGGTTTATTAGATATGTACAACTGAGTTTGTGGTGGGCGCGCCTCAGTTGAAGGTTTTATCTGCTGGCAAATGTCACAATTAAGAACATAAGCTCGGACTTGTTTATATAAACCGCACCACCAGTAACGTTGTTGTAACAGAGATACAGTAGCTGCAACGCCGGCATGCGCGGACTCCATGCCCTCGTGAGCTGCTAATATCAAAGATGGTCTGCAGTCCACGTTGGGAATCAATCTGTCACCAACGTCATTAATCCTCACTAATGGGACGTTATCAGGACTTAAGCGAAAATGGTAACGAGAAGGGAAACCTCTAGGAAATTTCGTTCCCTTCTCTGTAGCAGCAATAGCTGCCAAGATGTCATCATCGATCTTACTTTTGGATCTTGTAACTGCTGCTACTAAGTATGTCGCCACTGCTATTTTTGCTGCCTCGTCAGCCAGGCTGTTGCCGACAGCATGGACACCAACTCGTTGGTGACCAAGAGTGTGAATAAAATTCACGAGAGGCAGATGTTCTTTAAGTTCTGCCACTCGAACCCAAAGCGTTTTGTGCTTAATCGTGCTACCTTTGGAATCATGGTAGTCAGTCTGAGACCAAAAATGTAGATTGTCGTTGTATGATTGGACACAATAAAATGAGTCACTCACTATAAGAGTAGTGACTCGGGGATCAGCAAACACTAGCGCTAGTACCAGAGCATGAAACTCCGCCAACTGCGCGGTACAATCACCCAATGACTGCGTATGCACGACATCGGATTGGAAATCACCATTTACGAAAGTACCGACCACAATTGCGCAGGCCGCTGAATAGGCGTGCTTAGATCCAGTTGCCGGTTGCGCAGAACGGTCCATGTAAATGACACAATGGTAATCCTCGAGCCGGCGCAAAGACAGAGGAGCTGGATGAACGAATTCATACTGCAAAAACTCCTGAGTCTGAAGTGCCGCGTCAAAGATATATGTGACGTCAGACGATGTCAAGGATGTGGCCCATTGTATCCACCTTGGATGCAAAGCCTTAGAATTTGGTACACTAGCCTTCGTCTCCGCCTCAAGGGCAGGATACGGTGTTACCACCAACATGCGTTTACCTTGCGATAGCGCTCGTTCTTTCAGAATCGCCATCTGCACTGCCGTCAGAACTTTCTCGACAGCGGAAAATCGCAGTTTAGCCGAAGTGTACAAGTGAGATTTGTAGGCAATGGGGACGGTGTCGCCCTCATTGAACGTTAAGTATGTGAAACCCACTGCGCCTGGCACAATTCTTATGACCAGGTTAGTGTGGTTATCACGCGTCAGTAAGTATTTTGAAGCAAGAAGATCAGCTTGCAATGACTGCAATATAGCTGAATGCTCTGGCAGCCAACAAGATTTGCAAAAAGTAGGTTGTATCAGGGCATAAAGCGGCTTGATACGCTGGGCATAATCCGGAATGTAAGTTCGACCGAAATTCAGAAAACCCAGCAGAGATTGTAATTTCTTCAGTGTCGTGGGAGCACGTAGGCATGCGCATTTCTCTAGGAAGTGCGGAGCCAATCCTCGACCTTCATTGTTGAGTTCGTACCCCAAGAACAACACTGTATATTCCGCAATGTGAGACTTCGCAAAGTTCAATTTGTAACCGAAGTCTGCAAACAAAACAATAATGCGATCAACGCGACGGAGATGCGGTTCCAACTTGTCATCTGTGAGATAAATATCATCCACATACGAGTACGCATCAGGGTCTATGCTCTCTAACAGAGAGACCACGCGAGCGGCGAAGACACCAGGGCTGTTTTTATAGCCCATCGGTAATCTTTTGAAATGTTTTTGTTTGCCACCCGAGGTAAATGCCGTCCACTCACTACTAAGAGAGGACAGGTTATGGCTATGAAAGCCATTGGAAATGTCAAGTGTGGTTTTAAACCTTTTTCTCACGAGACTATCGACGAGAGCCGAACTGTGGGTATTTTGCACTGCGCATGTCCGGCAATGAGAGTTTAAATGCCGGTAATCCAAAACTAGGCGGTACGACCCGTCAGGCTTCGTCACAGTGAATAAAGGATTATTCATTGGTGACACACAAGTTTCAATTACTCCTTGATATTCCAATTGTTCAAGGATAGCCGCAACGTGGGGTCTTGCTTCGCGACGCATGGGATATTGGGGTTGTGGCTGGGGCGTGGACCGCAACGGAATTTCATGGCTGGGGGACAATTTATCCCAGCCTACCTGATTACGATACAGCGCAGGTGCAAGCACCAGAGCCCACTCCTCGGCGAACTTTTTAGCTTGGACCTTTGGCACTGTGTGCGCAAAGGACGGGAGGATTACCTCCTCTCCTCTAGGAGCTTCTAAAACGAAAGCCGGGGGCCAATCTGCCTCAGCTAATAGAATATCATATGAAGTGGTCAGATGATCCCAAAAAATCCCTTTAATCGTGCGTTGACTGTCACCTTCAATTAAAAGGACTATGTTATATAGTCTGTCAGGGGGAGCCACTCTAGTGTCAGCAGTTTCTACAGTAATGAACGTATCAGTTGCTGTCGCCACCAGATATGGACGCAGTGCTTGTCGCACTACTGTAACTTCCGCCGCGCTGTCGAGCAGCGTTAGTGCCCATGTCAGGTTCAGAAGCTGCGTCCGCACCATCTGTGGCATACCTCGCTGTTAGTGCAGCAACTTTCTTCTTCTGAAACGGGGGACGTTGACGCGCAGACTCGTCCTGCTTGCCTTTGCCGTCAGTCTGGCAGGGTTGCTCACGACCTTGGGCACCCTTTCCTTTCCCACGGTCTCCGCCACCGGATTGTGAAGCCGATGTTTCCTGTGAAGAACGAGGAGAGCGTTGTTCAGAAACCTGAAATCTATCAGGTGACTTAATACGAGATCGATCGCGCAGATCATATGTGCGTTCGTTAGACGACTGTACGGGTGAGGCAGGACGAGACCCCTGTTTCTGTTGCTGCTTCCCCTGTTTCTTTGCTCTCCAACTTTGTTTAGGAAAATTGGGGCGCTCGTCTTTAGTAGACGAGCTCACCTTAGTTTGCTGTACTATATCAGGAATGATTACAGTTGGTTTTACACCCAAAGCACTACGACCCACGGTCCTGTATGCCTTCGCAATTATTTTAGCGAACTCCTTGGGCTTGTCGACGTCATCCACGCGGTCCATCATATTTGCAACTTGGAACTGCATGGCATCTCCTTTGAGGTTGCCCATTACCATGGAGCATACCACATCGAAGCTGTCGACAAGCCTCATTCCCAATTCAATAGCAGCCTCCGCACCGTGATTCTCCTGAACCTTTTTGATGACGGACGGTAGCACAGACATAGACGGAGTGCCATAGCACTTCGAATAGGTCGCGGCAAAGACCTTACCCCAGTTAGTGCAATCGGCCATATCCGGGACCAGGTCTTTCGGCAAACTAATGGTGAGGATCCTGTGTTTCTCCACAGGAGTGGTATGCGGAAAAACCGCCTCCAGTTGGTCAAATTTCTCAGCAAGCCAGTAAGGAAATTCATCCTTATTTTGTGGGTGCTTGTCGACTACCGAATTAACCATAACAGGACTAATAACCACCACGTGGTGGTCCGTTGGTTGTCCCGCAACAGAAGGTACCCCCACCTGCACGTTGCGTGACACATACTGCACCAAAGCCCTATGAACGGTAATTAGGGCTGTGTGCAACACCCGCAACTCAGCCACGGTCACCGTGAGATAACGGGGATGAGGCGTAAAACCGGCCAGCACCGGCCATGTGGCCCCTGCAATAGACAACGGGCCCATTCTCGCCAGTGCAACCGAATGGGGAAGGGCACCATTAAACCAAATAGTATGCTGCCAGGCAGAGATTGGAATTTCTTGTGTCCTATACGGGGTATAGACTGCAGGCAGCTGTGTGGGAGTAAAGGTATGAAACGTATCATCGTCATCCACTACCGGAAAAGTCACCCATGAGTAAAACAACTCATACGGGTATGACGCATCAGCGCTCACCACAAAAATAACAGCCAACCCATCATCTGGCACCCCATACATCGTCAAATGACGGCGTAGAGGTGCACGACTATGCGCGGCTATGTCAACCGCCATTAGGACACACTAAAGAGAATCAACGATATCAACAGTAGCACTGGGGTTCAGTAAAAATAACCTTTTTAATGATCAAGCTTGAAGGAACCTATTAGTCGAAACACAGGTAGGTTAAACCGTCACTCCCGTCAACCGGAAACCAGAGTGAGGGAATTGTGGACTAATATAAGCACTACTAAGGCGTTTCAAATCAATAGACCAAACGTTAGGTGTGCCATGTTGCAGGGATTCTGCTTATGCACAGGAAACCAGGACCTCAGTGAATAGTGGTGTACCAAAAACTCACCTCAGAACCCAGAACCCCTTATCCGACCAGCATCAGTGTCCCATTCGTTATCCGAGGTTTATCTCGGCGGTCTCAATGTATAGACAACCCAGAACAAGCGACTTAGTGTATTTCTCAGGAATGGTGGGAATCAGAAATACCTGTTCGTAATTATTCTCGTATCAGTCCACAACAGAATAAACAGAGACACGGTAAAGTTTAAAGAGTTTATTTTATAAACCTCATGTCCTAAGATGCAGTACTTTGGCTAACATAAGCAGACAAACGATTAAAATTAAAACTATCAGCATAGTTACAATACCATAGAAAATGAAAGGAGTAATCATACTAAAAATGACAGTGGATCTCAGCCACCTTCCTTTCGCTAGCAAACTAATATTATTATTATTAGACTAGTAAAAGGTCTCTAGGCTTGAATGGGGAACCCCATACCATAAAGATCAGCTCAGTGAGATCGCATCGCAGGATCAGCTAGGCTCTGCTCCTGGGAAAGCTCTTCTTCCGAATGTAATGAAAACATGTAACACTGCAATATTAAAAGCTCCCGACTTTCAGGTATTTGCAGCTGTGTGCGTGTTATGGCTAAATAGTGGGCCGATCAACCTGAACCCAACAACATGCACCGTCTAGCGACCCAGACTGTTTCTTTACACGATGTACAGACCAAGGTGGCTGCTCACTGTTTGGGATGTGAACAACAGACAGTTCTCATGTGAAGCAAAGTCGAGCAAGCATTTCTCAAGTTAATAACATGTGACTACAGTGTTGTGTGCAAAAGCAGCAAAAGCGGCAAGATGGCTTTCTAACATCTAACGCGGTTGTGCTAACTTAGCATTGTACATATATAGATAACGAACTTCACTACAGTGCTGGATAGTAAACCATAATATTTAACTATTCCAACAAAAAAAACTTCAATAAAGGAAAATAATAAATAAACCCCCCTCCCTACATTTTTCTTTTAAACCCCAAAAATTAGATTATTCACAAAAAAAGAATTTACGTTTTTGTTTAATAATTAAAAAACAAATACAATTTTTTTCCAAAAAATAAAAAGAATGAATATTTTAAAATTGTCTATAAATATTACAAATTCATAAATAATAAAACAAATTGCAATTAATTTTAAAATATCTTCCAATTCATTTAAAAATTTCATCTTGTTTATAATTGTAAATAATTAATTCAAATATTATAAAAAATCGTAATAATTTCGAAATATTTACTTGAAAAATTTCACTACCACTTTTTTTCCGAAATATAAAGAAATTCAAAAATGTAAAAAGAAATTTTACAAAACAATTATTAATAATTTACTCCCCACCCTTATCCCCTATGAACCAAAAATCCCACTAATAAAATATATAAAAAATGTAATAATAATATAATTTTTTCATCTACATTTTTAAATTACTCCCCACCCTTATCCCCAATAAACCCAACATCCCGCCTCGGTACCCCCGCCATGCTAATGTGGCGGGGGTGAAAGGCCGACCGGCGGGGTGCTTTGGCGTGTGGATTGCCACCGCCGGTAGGGCGGTGGCGATCCCCACGCCATCCTAATAGACCCCTTAGTGTCAAGACAAGGCCTTTTCAGGCTCTTTAAACAACACATGGCTGGCATTTTTCTTTTGGTAACCCTACTTTATATTCCTTTTCATTAAATGCATTCTCACACTAAAGCAGTAAAAAGTAAAATCCACATGTACGGAATAGGCAGAGTGAGGGCCCAGGGGGTACTGGAAACAGAAAACAAACACCCTCTGTAACCAGTTTAAAAAGGTATGTAAATATGCAAATGGTCTTTAAAGATCTGTGAAAAACTCGATCTTTAACAGACGGCCGTATGCTGTCGGACTCGGTTTGGTCGGACTCCCATAGATGTCAATGGGAGCCGGTCGTACGACTAGTACATGGGCTCCCATTGACTGAATGGGTACGTCGCGGACAAGTGCACCCCCTACAGTGAGTACGAGTCGGTACCATCCGCACCATACATGCCTGTGTTCGGGAGACCCATGGGTCTCCCCCTGTGTCCGAGTCATAGGGCTGCGGGTGTCAGGGGGTCCGACGCGGACCCCCAAAGGCAACCACCCAGACATTTTGCGAGCCAGACACTATGGCTCGCATAGGCTGTCCGACGCGTGCATCGTACTGGCTCGGTCATGGATCGCATCCGTTGCACGCCACGGTTAGCTTACGATGTACGGAGCGGTTCGGACCCAGAAACGAGTCGGTTGGTGAATTTCATGGAGCTCGCATCGTACTTGCTCGCTCGTACAGCTGTACGAGTCGGCGGGAAACACGCATACGGCGCGTAGTTTTTCCGGCCGGATCGCTTTTGGTGCCCTTCCGATCCAGATCGGAATCGGCCCCTATGTATTAATTTATGATGTGACTTTTCAATCTTTATTCCCTTTAATTATCAGCCATGGATCATTCAGGCAGCCCCAGAACACAATTAAAAATTCTTTCTATTTATTTTTGCTGTTCCAAGTATGCACAGATAAGTGCTGAAAATAGGCTTTAGGGGACTGCTTATTTTTGTACTGCATGAGACATCAATATAATGAACTGGCAACCCTAAGTGCAAGACTGAAAGTTTGTTGCAGGATGAGCACAATATTTATTTCCTCCGCCCTCGATCCCTGGTTATTGAAAAATGCCATAAAAGCAATAGTTAAACTTATATCTGAAACCCTACGTCAGCCCTCAATAACATGCTGAGTTACTTCAAGTGTCTGGGAATGCACCCTGCATTAAGACAACTCACTCCACATTCTCGCCCTTCACTTTCACACTCACCCTGCACTCACAGGGATCACAATGTACTCACACTGATCACCATGCACTCACGCCACCCGCTCACCCTGCACTCACAGTGACTACACTGCACTTATGCTACTTGCCGTGAACTCACACCGTTCTCCCTCCTCTTACCCTGCGGTGACATGAGCACACCGCTCACTCTGCACTCACAATATTCTTGCGGTGTTCACCCTGTACCTCACTCTGCAGTCAAATAGCACACTACTCACCCTGCTCAAGTGACACTTCCCTCACCTGTCCCCCTCAATGCTCGCTGTGTAATTTCACTCAAACAAGCCCATCACTAACCATACATTCATTTGTCCCACTCTGTACTTACATCAGCACTCAAATTCATATGGTCATGTCACTCACCCTGCAGTCACCTCTCCCCCTACTCTAACACTGTCGCATCGCTCGCCGTGCACTCACATGGGCACTCCTGTCACCCACACAGCGCAGAGGGCTAATGTGCCTGCTACAAAAAATGTGTACTATGCAGATCACAGAACTGTTTGTTAGTAAACTACGGGTAGCCCTATAAAAAAGTGAAATGTTGGTCAGAAAGAGGCTATAGAGAGATGAGGTGCATTGTTGGCGAGTAGTAGTGAGGGAATTCATAGAGAAGGAGGAAATGGGAGAGGGGTCACATAAAAAGACTGTTGCACGGTGCGCAACACGTGTTAGGCCCAGCCCTGGCTGGGAGTCTTAGCCCCCCCAAAGTTCGGGTCTAGTTGCGCCCGTGGTTGCTTCCCACATCGGAATTACGTTTGCTGCCTGTTTTTCATTCCCCCATCTCGAGTTAGAGCTCTCTGATTGGAGTAGTCATTCAGAACCGCCAATGAGCGTGTAGTTCCTGCAGCAGAGCACTGCTTTGACGTCAGCACTGATGTTCCTCCAATGAACTGGGCAGCAGGAGAGATGCCAGGGAGTGCCGCAAATTTTGTATACCTAAAGCTGCAAAATACTTCAACTTTGTTGATGAAACAGCACTTTTTCACAGTTGCCTTTTGCCTCGTGGTTGCTGAATTTAACATCTGTTTGCTGCAGTTTGCCTTGCTCTTGAACCCTTCCCCCTCAAGGTTATCCTGGTTTGTACCCTCACAGCTACTGCATTTCACTGCAAGGAATTTACAACGGTTGTATCCATCCTGAAGATTCCATTCTCTGGCAGATAAGAGTGAAGAGCTTTTTCTTATATTTTTTTAAAGCCTCGCTCCTTTCCCCTTCATCCTACTACTAGTGGGATCGTTGGATGTTTCAAGGAGGAGCGGATTTGGCATTAATGCCATTAACGGTTCTCAGGACCCGAGTTTGAGTCCTGGCATCGGCTCAACATCATGTGATCCTGGGCAAAATCACTTAATTTACCAATGACTTACAAAAAAAGAATTTGACCTTGATTACAGTCGCTGGTGCTTGTTCAACATGTTCCAATCCCTAGAGCTGAGTCCACAAGCCTAATATAACAAATATTGTGAAGTATGCCTACCATCTGTCCTCACTTCTTTGGTAGACCAAATTTAAATGCTTTTGTGTGCAGCTATTTCTGAAGCTTTGGAAGGTGATCTTCTTTATAAGCCAACTACGCTAACAAATTGACTCTTGATGCTGCTAGAGAATAAAGATGTATATATCCTCTTGATTCACTTATATCACATGTGTATGATGTAAATGTCCCCTAGGCCTTCTTGGAAAACTGTGGCTAGCCTCCCACCGGCATAGCAACACCTGGCTATACTCCATGTAATCACAGATTTTTCAATTGTGTCAGAAAGCATGTTTTGTGGAACCCCTTTTTCTAATATCTTGTTTAGGGGCAAGGATGTGGCACAACAGTCAGAGCTGATGACTGTGGAGCTGGGGAACCAAATTCAATTCTTGGGGGTCTATTGGCCCGGCGGTGGAAATCTGACCGCGATCGAAACCCGGAACACACCGGTCCAATTTGGATTGCGGTGGTGACCGTGGCAGAGAGAAAATCCAACCTGAAGCTTTTTGGCCGGTAGCAATCCGCCCGCTGGCCTGGCGTGCGGTGCTGGACCACTATAATGCTGGCGGTGCATTGCCAGGCTCCGCCGACACGATTAGGATGCCGACTGTACCTAGCCTTTCCGCAGAGGTGGAACCAACATTGAAAGGCTGGCGGAGACTCATTCCGGGGGCCCATTGCAGGCCCCCAATGTGTTGGGGGGATGTGGGTGCACTGGGGTGTACCCGTGGAACTCCCCTACATTTCCCTGTACCAGGTGACAGGCACAGTGCAGTGCCTGCCATTCAGAGCAGGGATATGCAGGACATGCTCCTTTCAACATCGCAGTGGTGCTGCTGGCAACACCGCCCGCCACAATGTTAAAGGCCCTGATCGTACTGCCGCGGTCGGATTTCGACCGCGGAGCATACTAATTGGACCAGCGGTTATGCCGCGGTCCATGCGGGCGGTCTTTTCCCGCTACCATGGCTGTCAGGTGATTTTCCGACCACCATACTAATAGACCCCTTGGTGTCTGCTCAACATCCTGTGATTCTGGGCAAATCACTTAATCTTCCTGTGCTTAAAAAAATACATTTGTGCTTGTGTAATGTAAAAGATGCTCCTGTTAAGCGCTCCAATACCTTTGGGTCATGCTCGCACTATATAAAACTGCAAAGAATATTTTACAAAATTTTGTGAGCACTCCAGTTTCCAGGTACTGCTCAAGACTGGAAGTGGAGCACAACCTAAGGATGGCAGAAGCAAGAATCCATCCACACATTGACTGTCTCTGTGGAGAAAAACAAGCACACCCCTCACCTATGTTTTGGGAGTGTTTTTACTGATCTATCCTAAATTTTGTATTTTATATGAAAAATAAAGCACCAATGTAATTTTTTGTGCTAATGTTTTCTTGGAGACTTTTCATTTGAACTTTATAATAAGCACAAGCACTACAAAAACTTCACTTTACTAAAAACTTTTACTTTATTTAATATTATTTGCCCTATACGACCTGGGCTCTGCAGGAGGGAATGACCATCAATGATGCAGAGTACCAGCTTCCAGAACTTTTTGGTCAGGTGGTGGTGGTGGGGGGGCTCGACGTGTAAAGAGGTCTAGATGGGGGGGCTCAGCCGACAAAGGTTTAAAGACCTCTGGCCTAAATCCAGTGTACATATGTGAGATATGGGAGACTCAGAGGCCCCATGTTTTATTCTGCCGGGGGCCCCATAGTTTTGCGTTATGCCACTACTTTTGTGGGAGGGTGCACCAACAAAGATTGTCGCACCGGGTGCCACAAGCACTAAAGCTGTCCCTGCCAAGGTCGTAGCTATAATTTCTGCAGGCTAGGCTGTGGCCAAGGCCCTGAGGTAAAAGCACTTCAGGAGCTGAATGTAGGACAGACTAGTAGGAAGACATAACCTATAAACAGAGGGATTTTATTTTATTATAACCTGTGTTTCTGTACAGTTTTTATTTCACCATTTCCAGTTAACGTAGAATGGATAGAACCATTAGAAATGTCTAACATAACAAAACTAGTGTGCACTAATTGCAAAACCTTGCAGTGCCCCAATGTAACCTGTCAGAAAATGCTCCGAGCTGGAGCCTTGGATTAATTTCTCCCTCATTATTAGAAAAATAGCCTTTTCTTCCTAACAAGCTGTGATTTTCTATCTGTATGTGTGTATATGTTATTTATGTAGTGTGACCCTAGCCAAGGAGGCAGCAGAGCACTGTACAATGCCCAAGACAATATATATGTCTAAAAACCTGTGCCAAATTTATGATGGGTATATTTCATGCAACACAGAGCAGGAAGGGAAGTTCTGCACTGTGTTGCCTGAAACAGAAAGAGCACCACAGCACAGTATTTTCAAACATATGGTGCAGTTCTGCTCTGTCCTACTTTTGGGGTACTTGTACTGACTAGCGCTAAAAACACTGCGGCCAAAGTATGTTTTTTGTGCAGGAAGGGAAACCTATCCTTTGCAGCCATTTCCTCTTTCCATGTGTGCTGCAGAATACAGCACACATGCAAAGAGGAAGTAACGAGGAGGAATGATGATATCTCTTCTTCTTGCACCTACCTCAGATAGGCACACCATTTTGCACAAACAGTTGTTTATTAGTCTTTATTAATATGGGTTGACATCAATATGTGTGGAAACACCCAGGCGCCCATTTAACGCCTACCTGACCATTCTCTAACTTTGCAGTCAAAGACAAAGGGGCCGATTCCGATTCCGGTCGCAAATTGTAGCGACCGACACGGACCCGGACCGGATACCGACCGACACGGACCAGCGCTTATGACCTGTGCAGTGCGATGCAACGCATGTGAATTACAACCGACACGTACAGAATACAAGCCGTATGACCGAGCCGTAGGGAAAATAGTGAACCGGCCGGAAAACCAACGTGATTTTCACAGACCGACACGAACCCGGAATGAACCCGAACGACCCGAACCCGCGATGTCCGATCCGCGCAGTACGATGCAATGCGTGTAAACCCAGACCGACTCGCACGGAGACCAAGCAGCACAACCGACACGCACAGAAAACCGGGCCCACAAGTAATAGAGATCTCCGCGACCGACGCGTATGAAACACAGAAGATAGGCAGCGTGAACTATGCGGAGAAGCCCGCACGAGCCAACATCAGCGTCCGTTTCCGTCAGATGAACGTCTCCTTCATGCCTACAAAACCCTAAGGAAAAAAGACAAAAAAAGGACCAAACAAGCAATGACAAAGCCAATAAATATCAAATAAAAAAAACCTGGGACAAAGACACACCCACAACTCTAAATATATAAAGGACAACAATCACTACCATGATCCCTTGCAAACAGGAGACACAGCCAGCAGCAAACACCATTACACAGCAACCACAGACACACTCACAACTCACCCATAACACAACTCACACACCATCAGCACCTCATCCAAAATCACACACACATACAGCCAGCAAAACCAACACCAACCCACCCTCACTTGCACCCTCACACACACATCCCTCACCACCACCACCCATCACCATGCCCCCAAAGAAGAATCCAAAGTTCACAGATAGTGAGTTAGAAGTGCTGGTAGACGAAATCATCAGAGTAGAGCCACATTTGTTTGGTACATTGGTCCAAAGAACCCCCATGTCACAGAAAACCAAGAAGTGGGCGAGGATTGTGGACAAGGTGAACGCTCAAGCACCAGCAAGGCGCACAAACGACGATATCCAAAACAGGTGGTATGACGTGCGCAGGAGGGTCAAAAAACTCATTGAAAAAGATCATGCCCTGAGTCAGTGCACCGGCAGTGGCCCTCCTGCCAAACCAGTCTGCTTCAGGACCTGGGAGGAGAAGGTGCAGGACATCCTACCACCAGAGAGCGTCCATGGTCTAACAGACATACCAGAGCCTGGTGAGTACACAAACAACATACCCAAGATTGTGTGGCAAGGTGACAGTGAAACCATGCACCGCAAGCAAAGCTACAGTAACCAATAATCATCCCAAGATGTGTATGCCAGTCAGACAAACACAATACCTGCCATCTCATAGTGACTTGGAACTGTGTCATGACATGCACCAACCTACAAACAAATAGAGCAAGGCAGTGGCACAAAGCTAAATAGACACTGCCAACCAGTTTGCCACCACAAACACACTACTTCACAGTGCAGCTGACTGACAGGAAGGAATAGTGGGGATGCAGGTGAAGTGAGTGTAGCCAAAAGCATGATGGGGTTTATAGTCACAGATAATGCTCCCCCTCCCAATTGGCCCATCAAGGCCTCTCTGAAACATGCCCACATCACAGGGAGTGGAAAATGACTGACAAGATGGCTGACACTGGGTCCTGCTGTGCGGAGCACAAGGCCCTGGTAGGGCATGTGTGCAAATCAGAAGCAGGACACCACTGACTGACATCCTGAAAGACAACTTGCACGCCCTCCAATGGAAGCAGGTTTCATGGTGGGATATCTGGCCGAGTGGGAAGGAGGACTGACAGCTCTAACCATACTTACCAGCATGTGGAGACACCCCCCCTCAACACAAACTCCACACAACTCACCGGGTAGAATGCATTGACCCACACCTCTGTGAAATATCATCAAAAGATACCCCGTACTGGGTGCTGCTGTGTGAAGCACAGGGGCTCTCTTTGGACTTGTAGCCAAACAAACACCAGGGTTTCACAGTCAGCCATCTTGCCATTGCTGTCACACCCGTTCACAGCGAAGCAGAGTCAAGAGGGAGGAAGTATGGGCATGCTGGGAAGGGGGGTGTAGCCAAGAGTATGATGGGAGTCGCAGTCACAGACAATCTACACCCACCCACATGGCCCAGCAAGCATACACTGAACCATGCTTGCCTCACAGGGAGTGGGAAGGGACTGACAAGATGTCTGACACTAGGCTCTGTTGTGGGGAGTACAAGGCCCTGCTGGGAAATGGGCAACAACAATATCAAACTCTGTCCGTGACAAGCTGGAAAAAAGCAGTGTACAGGCAGGCATCTGTTCGTACAGTAGAAAATGTCATGTTTGTGAACCATTGATGCCTGT
Source organism: Triturus cristatus (assembly GCF_964204655.1). Classification (NCBI taxonomy): domain Eukaryota; kingdom Metazoa; phylum Chordata; class Amphibia; order Caudata; family Salamandridae; genus Triturus; species Triturus cristatus. Next base: position 823,609,252 of record NC_140584.1, on the reverse strand, counting down.
AGAAACATAACTCACATTGTGTGTCTCTCCCAAACACAGGTGGTGCTGGGGACCCAGCACCAAACGAAGAGGATTCCCAGTCCCAGACCCTGGTGGACACTGAGCTCTTTGGTTTGACTCTGTCTCTGTCCTCTTCGGATGACGACGACCAACCTGGCCCCTCCAGTGTGAGTCATCATGCAGCACCAGCAGCATCAACATCTGCACCCCCTGTACCCACACCTCCAGCATCTGGAAACTGATAGGGCACCCCCGCCAACACGGACAGACCAAGGCCACTGAACACCCACAGCACAGGGACACAGGACCCACCGGAAGCTACAGCAAACACCACCAGCAACACCACCCAAGGGGTCCCAGTGTCACCTGTGCGTCCCGCCGCTGGTTTTGCCCATGTGGATAGGGGGCTGCGAGGGGTGGGAGGCAGAGGACGCGCCTTGCAGAAGGGTCTGGACTGCATGATGACCCCCAACTGGCACGCATCATAGATGCGTACCAGGATAGCACCGGAGGATTTGGCCAGGTAGTGGGAATCCTCAAGGACATGCAACAGGAGCAGGCTGGCCACCATGCCCGCATGGAGGCAAAGTGGGATGCCCTTACTGCGGTGCATCGGGACATACTCTAATGCCTCCGCCAGATCAACACAAACCTGTCCACACCTCCCTGTGTGGCCACAACATCTGTTGCAACACCATCTGCCAGTGCCACAGGGGGGAGGAGGACTCTGGCGGAGAGTCCCCTGCACCGCAGAGGCCTGCACCTGAGGATCCCTCCCAGGAAGAAGAGGGGTCGTCCGAAGGACATGTGAGAGGCAAATGTCCCAGCACATCCTCCAGGACCTCTAAACCTGTTCTGGACAATGTTCTTTGTGCGCAACCCGTTCACCTTGTCCAATCACACACAACTCGCCCACATGACATGGAGGGTTCATGTTGGGCCAATGTAGCAGATGACTGTGGACTTTACTCTGGACATTTCATCTACCAGCACTTCCAACTCTAATGTGAACTTTGGATTCCAAAACAAATGTACAGCACCCACCATCCTGTGCACTTTCCTCACACATGTTCGAAAATAAATTCACCAGTACACCAAACTTGCCTCTGTTGTGATTCCAAATTGTCATGTGTCATGGAGATATCGATCTGCTACATAACACAGTGCATGCCAAATACTGCAACAATGTGACCAACGTTAGGTGAGTCATGGTGATGTGACACATGTGAGGGAGACACACCACTATGGCAACACAACACATACTCACCATGGCCATGTTACTCATCCCACACAATGATGTTGACCTGAAACACATAGGTATGCACAAACACAATACCTATCCACAGTCAGTGGTAACAAGTCCACAGGTGAGGTAAGCAAATGTCATTCAGATGTGGGAAGACAGACAACGCACCTAACAAAGCATAGCACAGGTTCATTACACATCAGCAACATGTTTATTCAAAAATAGTTGCAAGGCAATGTACGTTAATGTGGACACACGGTCACAGAGTGTCTGAGAATTGTAGTGCAGGGGTGTGTGGCACATCACTTGTTGTCAATTGACTACTCCCGCACTGGTGTCGGATTCTGGGTTTTGGGGGTCAGTGTTGAACAAACAACAGGCAAATTACCCTGTGAAGGACAGACACAAGACACAGTCAAAAGCTCAGCAGAACAGGAGAGAAATGCAATACACATTTATTTATTTATTTATTTATTTAAACTTATAACGCGCAACAGCTACCCACAGTGGGTTTCCCGGCGCAGAGGGATAGACTAAAGAAGAGAACGGACCATTGTTAGCAGCTCCCTGAGGCAATTAAATACCCATGCAAATCAGCAGAATAAGAGCGTTTTTAGACGTTTCCTGAATGCAAGAAAATTAGTCTCATTTTTCAAGGAGGAAGGTAGCGTATTCCAATATTTGGGGGCGCGATGGGCGAAAGCCCGCCCTCCCATTTTAACAAGTTTGAATCGAGGAATGACAAAATCACAATTAGCAGACGATCTTAGTGTTCGAATTGGTGTGTAAGGTTGAACGAGGTTGCGCAGATACATTGGAGCCGAGCCTTGCTTGATTTTAAAAAGATAGCATAAGGCTTTAAAGTTAATGCGGCTGGGAATCCTAAGCCAATGTAATTCGCGTAGAGCCTGCCTAGCTGATTGTCTTCTCGGGATGTTACAGAGAAGACGGGCAGCAGAGTTCTGGACAACCTGAAGTTTGTTGACAGTGGCCGCATCGGCACCAAGGTAGAGGACATTTCCGTAGTCCAGGCGGGAAGTTACCAGCGCCTGTGCGACGGTTCTCCTAGTAGATGGAGGCAGCATCCATAGAATTTTCTGGAGCCATCGTAGAGTAGTAAAACAGATGGCGGCCACCTGAGTGGCCTGCTGTCGCATAGAGAGTTTATCGTCTACAAGGAAGCCAAGATTGCGGGCCACTGAAGAAGGCTGTGGGAGAGGTCCCATCTCGGTAGGCCAATGTTGGGGGCCCCATAGATCTTTCTTTTTCCCGAAAATAAGAATTTCGGTTTTGTCACCGTTTAGCTTAAGGAGATGCCTTTGCATCCACCCAGCTATACGGGACAACCCTAATTTCAAAACCGATATGTCGTTGCTTTCACAGCTGGAGAGGGAAAAAACAATCTGGGTATCATCAGCATATGAAAAGATGGTCAGCCCAGCGTCTTCTGCTATGGAGGCAAGGGGTCTTATATAGATATTAAACAGCAGAGGGCTGAGTATAGACCCCTGAGGAACGCCATATGCTGATGTATAAGTGGAAGAGGAGGCTTTCGTAGAAAAGACCTGGAAGGTGCGCTCACTTAAAAAGGAGGCAATCCATGCTAAAGCTGGACCGTCCAGTCCCAGGGAACAGAGAGAGCTAAGAAGAATGGAATGAGACACAGTGTCGAACGCCGCACTTAAATCCAGAAGGATAAGCGCCGATGTTTCACCGCGGTCGACACTGTGTCTTAAACTCTCTGTAACTCCAAGAAGGGCGGTCTCAGTGGAATAATTAGCACGAAAACCAGACTGAGATGGGTGCAGAAAGTCTGACGATTCCACTAGAGTGTATAGTTGGGTGTTAACATGTCTCTCCAGCACTTTAGAAAGTACGGGTAGCAACGATATCGGCCTGAAATTGGCGAGATTAGACGCATCTGCTCCAGCCTTTTTCAGAAGTGGGACAACCATTGCGTGTTTCCAGTCCCGCAATACCTGGGATTCACGTAGTGAGGCGTTTAAAAGTCTCATAAGAACCCTACGAGGTGTGAGATCTAATGATTTCAAGATTTTTGCAGGAACAGGATCACGAGGTGAGCCCGAGCGTATACTATTTAAACAGATGGAGAATGAAGTGTCGTCAAACAATTCCCATTGTGTCAATTTTACCCTGGGAGGGGACAAATCAATATCTCCAATCAGTTCAGGACGCAATTCTTCTGAGTTCGAAGGGGGGCTCATAGAGTCGTAGATCCGTTCAACCTTGGCTATAAAGAATTGAGCGATAGAGTTACACTGAGCCTCGTCTAGTGCTGGAGGAGTTGGAATAGTATCAGCTCCTGTCAGTTTTTTAACAACGGTAAAAAGAGTACGAGGACAATTCTGGGCTTGAGTGACAGTGTCCGCAATGTAAACCGCTTTGGCGGTTTTACATTTTTGATGGTAATCTCTTAGAGCTTCTTTATAGACAGACTTCGAAGAAACTGAATAAGATAGTCGCCATTTCCGCTCCAGGGCCTTACATTTAGTGCGCAGGGCTTTCAAATCAGTAGAAAACCATGGCGCCGGAGGGCGGTGTGATCTGACATGAATAGCAGAAGGCGGAAGAAGAGTAGTCACAGCGTTTGTAAGCCAGTTAGAGACGGCTGTGTTCATCTCACCAACTGAAGCCATGCATTCCTTGGGGCAAGTATTGGAGAGATGATGATTAAATCCATTAATATCAAGTTTCCCCCAGCGATAAATAGGAACACCCTTGTGTTTATTGTGACACAAAACATGTCACAATAAACCTACACAAAAACAAGTTAGCAGTACTACCCTATTGTGGAGTACACACCACCTGAATGGAAACATCACTGCACGCATCCAGTCAAGTGGCACACAGACACACTCAGACAGCAACAGAGTAGCCACAACACATTCCAGGCTAACTCCATACATTCACATAACAACCTTGGAAATTCACATTCTGGTGAAGAAGTTGTTGACGAGCTGTGAGCGGACGTCACCCTCATCCTCATCATCACTGGCATCTTGGCCCAGGCTGGGATCCTCCACAGGTGCCGGAGGTTGGTCATCGTCATTGTCATCCTGGATGAGAGGCACCTTCTTCTGCACTGCCATGTTGTGTAGCATGCAGCATACAAGGATTATTTTGCACACCTTTGCAGGTTCATATGGGAGGGCCCCTCCGGTCTTGTCCAGGCAGCGAAAGCGGCTTTTCAAGAGGCCGAATGTCCGCCCAATCACCCTCCTGCTCCGACCATATGCTTCATTGTAGCGCATCTCGGCTGGTGTCACAGGGTTCCTGAGGGGTGTTAGCAACCACGGCATGTTGGGGTATCCGGAGTCACCTACACACACAAAAATTAAGAAGTAGCTGAGTTTTGTAGGTGTGCGGAATACAACATTGACAAACACACACAATGATAAACAGTTGGTACACACCGACAAGCCAGGCATGCTGAGCTGGCATCTGTGACATCAGCGTTGCAATGTGACTACTCCTCATTATGTGGGCATCGTGCGCAGAACCAGGGAATCGTGCACACACATGTGTGATACACATGTCTGCAAGACATACCACCAGAACAATGATCGAGTGGAAATGTTTCCTGTTACGGTATGCCTGCTCATGTGCCTGTGGTGGTATCAGGGCCACATGTGTCCCATCAATCGATCCGATGATGTTCGGCATCCTCCCCAGTGTATAAAAGGCATCCTTTATTTCAGGGAGTTCAGCTGGGCTAGGGAACTTGATGTACAGGTCAAGGAAATGCAACATCCCCTCCAAGACATCGCGTAGCACACGACTAAACATAGTTTGCGACATCCCACCTGCCGTAGCCACAGTGTACTTGAAGGTACCAGTAGCAAAGAAGTGCAGGGCTGCCATCACCTTCACCTCTGGGGTCGGTGCTGTAAGGTATGTCTGGCCAGGTAGCAGATGTGTCAGCAACTGCTCCGCCAACTCCTCAATCAGTGGTCTGGTGAAGCGGTACCATCGGTTGCAGTCACGTTCCTGCATGGTTGCAAGGTCTGGGAACGGTCGATGGACAGCTGGTGTCCTGCAGAACAGAGATGAACAAAGGAAGATTGTCGGTTCATCCACCCATGTGGCCATGACCAGGCTCAATATCACATGATACATCATGACATTACACAATGTACTGAGGTGTGTACTGTTGGGCATGGACACATATGTCACCTACATGACCATCACCTCACATCTCAATTCCACATGTCCACATGAGTCTCATGTAGTGCAATGGCCAATCATCAGGCTGTTCTGCTGTGACGTTACAAACACACACCACAGTGACAAGTGAGGCCTGATGTCTCCCAGGCATCACAGATCTTTGCCATGCAGATACCCAGGGTCCCTGTATTGCACATCGACACTGGCATGGGCATGGCGTATCACGTACACACCACAAGGCAAGACATGTGATCTGTGTGTGCCCTTGATATGTGTTGCAGTTGCTGGTCTGACTCGCCACATGTGGCAGGGGTATTTCAAACAAAACCATGCAGCAGGGGACTCCAATTTGTGGGCCTCAGGAGTATGTATATCAAGCATGTCACACTTGCTTAGCCACCTGACTACTGTCCAGGGCCAAACACTGTTTCACGTAGACCTGGGCAGTCATGCCTCCTCAAGGGCATCTAGAAACACTCTGTAATCCCACTCCTGTGTATCCACTTACAGGTTGTGCTTAGTGACATGTGCCTTCAGGTGTCTGCCTCTGTGTCATTATGGTGTGGCTTCCTGTTAGGTACAACTGGGTGTCCATGATTTTGAGGGTCAGCAGGACATCTGAGATGTGACTGTGAGAGACAAGACCTGTGTGACATATAGGTGTGTGATCATCTGACAGCGCACAATGGTGTATGCAACTGTGTACTTCAGGCAGCTGAGTTACATGCACGGCAGACTGTGATGTGCTAATGTACATGGAGTTGTGTTTGCAGAGACACATATGTCTGATTTGCATGATGTGTGGTCTTCTGGGTCCTTGATATGTTGTTTGCAGAGTTAGCTTTATGCCTGAGCTATGATTGTGACACAGTGCATACTGTTATTGTTGGATGCCCTGCCCCTATGACAGGAGACAGTGTTGACTGACTTTCCAGGCATGCCAGTGCCATGGCAATTAATTTGCTATGAGTGATCCTGCATTGTGTTCAAGTGTACACCATGCACCCCATTGTGGCATTGACTATCAGGACATGAGAACATCATAGTGTGTGTTGCTGGCATGCATCACAAGCATGTGAAATGAGTCTCTGCCCATCCCTTCATCCGAACACCTGTACTGAGTCAGTGGTAAGAGATGTGCTGTGTGTATAGTGACATACTCCTACATGTTCACTTGCATGTCCAACTGATGTGTGGGTGGTGCATGTCGGGACATTGGGGTACTAGCATCCAACATGCAACAGACATATGGGTGCAAGTCAAGAAGGGATATGTGTGCCATGGTTGATGTTGAGAATGACAATTGGCTTATTATAAACAGTGTTGGCACTTTGAGCAGTGTTCAGTTGATGATGCCAGACCTTGCCCTGTGATGTGATGTACTCACTGTGGTGTGTGCAGTCAGTGCAGGTGACTGATGTTGTTCTCTTTCTTCCTATTCCTATCCAGATACATCCACGGCCACAGGAGGGGACAGCTCCACGGACCAGGAGGAGCCACAGAGCCTGACAGGGACAGAACGAGAGGAGTCGGGGGGACCCAGTGGCACGGAGGGCGAGTAGAGCCACACCGAGGAGTCGTCAGCACCATCCCCCCCAGCTGAGGGCCACAGCAGCTCTGAGGATGACTCCCTTGTGGAGGCGGGTGTCAGCAGCCACCAAACCCCAGCGAGTGAGGCTGTCCCCGCCACCGCCCCTACCACAACCATCACCACCCTCCCATCGGCTCCCATCCCAGAGGTCCATGGAGGCTCCCGAGTAAGGGAGCATGTCTCCTTTGTGCCAGGCACCGCACCCCCTGCCCCTGTGTCCCCTGCTGCCCTGAGTGAGGAGTCTGTGGACTTACTTAGAAAGATCCATGTAGGGCAGACATCGATGCTGAGTGTCCTCCATGCACACACCACTCTGTTGACACAACTGGAGGGCATTTCATCAGGCATGTCTGCCCTACAGAGGACCAATCAGTCCGTGGCTTCCTCCCTGACGGCAGTAGTGTCCCTCCTCCAACAGTCCCGCACCCCTCCTACCTCTGCACCACCCACGATTCCTAGCAGCTTACCTGTCCCAAACACACACACACCTGCACATTCTCACACAGCCACAGACACGGGCAGCACACAAACATCCAAACGAAGGGCTAGACATGCACACAAGCAAGCCCAGGGGACTGATTCCACACTCACAGGGGATGGTTTGCAGACACACACACAGTCATCCACAATCACTCCGCAGTCCTCCGAAACCTCTCCCTCCCAGCCCCCTTCCCTTGCCTCACCTGCAACCCCATCTCCACAGAAGCTCTTCCTCTGTGACCTTGGCCGCTTCCCCACCAACCCAGCAGATCCAGATTACAAGGGAAAAAGGAAGTCCCCACACACAGAGGGGAGTGCCCCTCACATCCGGACACCCTACCCTAGGCGCAGTCAGACTGAGGCCCCCACCCGCAAGTCCCCCCAGAGCAGGAAGAGCAAGACCCCACCACCGCCAAACAGCTCCAAGGCAAAGTCTCCGTCCTCCATCCCCCAGGCCACCACTCCAGAGGTTCCCCCGCCACACCCTGCCCCGGGTTCCCCCACCCACAGATACACCATCCCCAAAATGCTGAGGCCCTCCCCCCCCTACCACTTGCTCCTCCACACCCGGTCAGACGGTTAGTGCCACTGATGTGGGACCATGTCCCTCCCCTCTGTCCTGCAGACCTCACCTGCACCCCATTACGCTCACATGGATTTAGGCACTGCAGTGGAGTCCACGACCACCCCGTCTGACTTGGGCACTGCAGTGGGGACCCAATCCACTCCATCTGACCTGCCCACTGAAGTTGTGCCGGCACCCACCCCATCTGACTTGTGCCCCACAATTGTGACTGCACCCACCACTCCAGTCAGCTTCACTGCAGTTGCAAGTGACTCTCCTGCATCCACCACCCCTTCACTGCCTTCTTCTGCTGCGCCCTGATCCTGTCCCTGCGGTGCCTGGCCTGCCCCCATGTATGCCTCTCCGAGGTGATGTCACCTGTCCTTCCAGTGCAGGCAAGCAACATGTGACAGTTGTCACTCAAGTTCACTCCTTGTAATTTGATAATGGACTGGCCATTGGCCTTTTGTTTGAACGGACGTTTCAATTTTCATATGCTGAATAAAGCTTTTTTCTTTATCCTTGTGAACTTGATTTAGCTGTACATTAGGTTGATGACGTTTAGCATGCCTTTGCACCTGTAATGCTTGGCTTCCAATGTTGAATACTGAGGTGTTGATGTGAGGTACTCCATGTGGTCCATGAGATATGTATCCTATTCTGGTCGGTATCCATTTCATCCTCTGCAGCTAACTGGGTGTGTCATGATCAACAATTTGTGGACCTCTCTGTGAACATTTCATTTGCATGGTCACATCTGTGGCTTGCACCCATGCACATATGATGTGCTTCCCATTGTCCAATTTGTCTATTTCCCTGACTTTGGGCGCATCTCCACTGGACCTACAGGTGTGGGCATCATTGGTAAAGGAGCAACTGGGTCCTCTGTGCAACTTGCTGTACATATGTGTTGACTATGTGCAGATGACTAAGGGGAGACTCACATACCCAGGCTGTTGTGCCCAGAGCCTTCATTGTGTGGTAACTGATGGCTGACTGACCAAGTGTTCTGCTGACATGAGTGGGAAGTGCTGTGACTATGTTTGGCACAGCTGGACTTACACAGGAGTTGGGTCCCCTCAGGCTATGTCACGGATGTATTGTCCCGTGACATAGCCTGGCCCATGGTGTGTGTTGTGTGAGCATGTGTGTGTGTGTCCACATCCCTTTTCATACACAGGCAGTGTTCCCTTGATATGTTCCTGTTTTTGATGCTTGCTGAGTGGTACTGTGTTCATCCCACAACTTTGCCATGGGCTACCAGATGTGTGGGTGCATGACACACTACTGTTAATTGGTGGTTCGTCATTGGGATTTGTCTGTTCTGAGTGGTGATGATGTGGTCAGACACAGATGGGACACAGTCAGGGGTCCCCAAGGCACTTGTTTGTTCGCAATATCATGTAATTGTCCCTAGGTGGTACCTTTCAGTGATTGAGACATGTGTATGTGTGTGTGACTGCTCCCACTTGTTCGGTTCAGGGCTGCAATGTTTGCAGGTGTCAGCATGTGTGTCTTGTGGTTCTCCTTGGGTTCTGCATTGCCCTGGGACTGTGGCATGTATTCGGAAGGTTACGTGAGCTTTGACGTCATGGCCATGTACCGCATACTGTGCAGTATGTCTGTCATTCACCAGGGTTGTAAACTGTCCTTGTGTGATGAGTCTGTGCACCGTAGTTCCTCCCAACATTCCTGTGTTTGTCATGGGTGCATGTGCATTGTCTCCTGTCCATGTGGGCTTCACAGATGCACATTGTTGCAGTTCAGGGTGTGTGGTGTTGAGGGTGGACTGATGTAAATGTTTGCATGGATGGGCCCCTAGCTCCCGTTTGTCCATGGATGACGGGCCATGCTGAGTGATTTGTGTTTGTATAGGTGTGATGTAAGTTTGTGGTACAGTGCCACCCTGTTTGTGGCACAGGAAACAGGGTTTCCTAGTTTGTACGACATCTACCTTTGTCATCACAGTGGAGGTGTCATGCATGCTTGTGTCACCCCAATGTCTGGTTCCTGGGGGTAGTGCTGTTGTGTGTCAGTATTTTGCTGTGTTAGTTGGTGTTCATTCCAGCTTGTGTCACATGTGTCTGCTGTGCTCCCTCTCCTCTCACAATGCCTGATTTCCCACTTTTGTATGGCACTGTGTCCACATCTGTGTCACTGTGGTTCAGCCCCCCTCATGTGTTGTGTAGTTGCCTAGGGATACTGAGACACACACACACGTTGTGTCAGATGTGCAGTGTGAGGTTGCCTGTTTGTGTTTGTGCATCTGCATCAGTGCATTGGTATTGCTGTTGTAGGCCATTGTCTGGATGCTGTTTCTGTGATTTTCCCTGCTGTCCCTGTGAGTCATATCACATAATTGTGCACATTCATCCTGGTTGTTAGGTGCCATTGCTGGCATGGAATGGGAGTTTGTGAGCTGACACCTACAGTCTATGCAGGTTGTTTTGATTAGTGTGTCTATTTTCGAGATGTGTGTATGCTTTGTGATGGTCACTTCTGCTCTTGTGTCATTGTACACTGTATGCATTGTCAGCCCCCATTTGTGGTGCTTGTCTGCACATGGCCGAGAGTATGTTTTGTTTTCACTGCACTGTTAGCCTCACCACATCTCTGTGGGTATGGGACATAACCACTAGTTTGCCCCAGAAGTGTTTAATGTGCTGGGAGTAGGGATCATACATGCTGTTTGGCATTTGCAGCTTTGACCATGATGACACTTACCTTTTGGTCACTGTGATGAGGGGGGGTTTTGACCCCATCACCACAATGCTCGACATTTGCTGCAGTTTGGAACCCCACACTTAACTTGTGTTCTACACAGTGAGGGAGTGTTAGTTTTACATTGACACAGTGCTATAGTGATGCTTGCCTTGTGTAGGGCACACTCATTTGTTAGTCACACATGTGCTGTTAGTTACATTGTGTGTTCGAAGTTATAATCACTGTTGTGGGCATTTGTCACAGACTACACACTGTTGTCATGATGTTAGGGGGGATGTATTTTGCTGACATACCTAATGTTGGAGTGTGATGGATGTGTGGCGCATCACCCATCCTATGGGTGGGGGTGGCAGGGGTGATGGGCAACAAAAGCCCTATGGGTGGGGGTGGCAGGGGTGATGGGCAACAGGTCCCCTATGGGTGGGGGTGGCAGGGGTGATGGGCAACAGGTCCCCTATGAGTGGGGGGGCAGTAGTGCTGGGCAATAGGTCCCCTATGTGTGGGGGTGGCAGTAGTGATGGGCAACATGAGCCCTATGGGTGGGGGTGGCAGTAGTGCTGGGCAGCAGGTCCCCTATGAGTGGGGGTGGCAGTAGTGATGGGCAACAGGTCCCCTATGTGTGGGGGTGGCAGTAGTGATGGGCAACCTGGAGCCCTATGGGTGGGGGTGGCAGTAGTGCTAGGCAACAGGTCCCCTTTGAGTGGGGGTGACAGCAGTGATGGGCAACAGGTCCCCTATGAGTGGGGTTGGCAGGGGTGATGCGCAACATAAGCCCTATGAGTGGGGGTGGTAGTGTTGCTGGCCATACAACCCCTATTGTGGCCTGTTGTTAGTGGCCAGGATGTGGATCCCCTGTGTGTGTGTGCCATTTTGCGGATATGTGTCGTTTGTTTGTGTGGTAGGTGTCTGACTTACCGTCTGCGCCGGTTCCTAATCCGGTCATAGATGTAGAGTACTGGTATGACCTGCGCGAAGGGTTTCATGATGTGTTCGTCTCGTACACGCTGCTTGTTGCTCCATCTCGTACCCGTTGCAAGCTGGTCCGTCTCGTATCCGGGGATTGAGTTGTGGTGCGAATCGTAGCTGATATGCTTTTTTTCCGGATGCTGTGACGTGCCGTACGTGGCGACCCATCCGGCGCGTAGGAAGTACGCATCGTACTTGTCAGGGCGGATACTGCTATGGATACTGCTTCCGGGCAACTCGGTTCGGCGTTCGGAGTTACGGCTCGGACGGAGAATGAAGCTTGAATCACAGCCTACGTGTCAGTCGGGTTTTTGGCAGTTATGCGCATCGTACTTCATCTACAGGACGGACCGGCTACGGGTATGTGTCGGCCGCACGGTACGGCTACGGCCAGCTCTCGGAGAGCTGTCCGACCTGGATCGGAATCGACCCCAGAATAGTAGAGTGGACTAGTTGACAGTCTTGTAGTGGTGGTAAAGAGTGTGTGAAAACAAAGGATGTAAGCTATCAGTTTTTTTGTAACACAGAACAACTTTTAAATACCTGTAAATGAACTGTGCAATTGTTTCAAAACATATCAGCAGTTAGGAAAACACAAATGGAGCACCTGTTTGTAATTCAGAAGTGTGATGACTAAAGACACTTTACTGGATGATGTTCAAATGATAAATATTTGCTGAAACCACATTTCCGTGCATTATTGTTTGAGTGCTATATAGTTTTAGCAGTAAAACTGCATGTTGGTGTTGCTGCCATTTCAATGGAAAATGTTTTGTATGTAAGAGACAGTGCCTCCTTCTGACCTACAATAATGCCTCAACAATGTATACAGTTTCGAGTCTGTAGCACACTTCTGTGCATCAATGAGAATTTGCAGTTTGGAATTCACAGAAATAAAACAGTCCAATCCGTATTCTATTTTCCATTTACAGGTAAAGTAAAGAGGACTGATATATAGCTAGCCAGGGCATTATATAGTAATGTTAACTCCTATCTAACTGTTCTGGCATACAGTACCATAACCCTCAGTAGTCTGCAGCCAATTACAGCTCATGCAGGCTGGTTAATAACTCTCTTTTCCTGCCTAATGCTCTTACCCTCACACAAGACCTGTCTGCTATGGGTCTTAGCCATCACTCAGCACCATACCAGCCCCTAAACCAGTCATCAACAGCTGAATAGACATGGAATACCTGAAGCGATCTGACACATAAAGTTGGCCACTCGGAGGACTGCACTCTAGTCCAGCACTGCAGGTCCCAATTAACTACACCCTATTCATGCATGCTGTGTTACATCTCAGAATGGCACTCAGATATGAGATGCTAATAACACAGTCCATCCGAGCAGATCCTCCCGACCACTTCTGTCACCAAACTTGTCTGCTCAGGACCATAAACTGTAAACAAAATATCAGACGACGCCGTCCTCATATACAGGACTGAACTCGGTCTGCAATCGCTTTTAACTGCCTTCTCCAGATTCATGACTAACCGGGATTTGGCCATTAATAATACCAAGTTGTATGTCATGCAAGTGGTGCAATTGGGGAAAAAGAATTTCCAGTTTAGTGTAGGTGATTCCAAGATCCCCCGTACAAATGTATTTTCCTATTTAGGGGTCCTCTTTGATGACCAGCTCAAATGGGGCCCCCTATTACAGAAAAAAAGGGGATCTGGCCAGGGTTAATTCAGCAATTTTTAATTTTGCATCTAAAATAGGGAAGAAACCAACAGGAGCTATGCTGCAAGTGTATCAGGCCAAAAGCCTGCCCATAGCTTCTTATGGCAGTGAAATTTGGGGATACACTATTGCAGAAACCTTACAGATAGCGGAAAATGATTTTTTGAAATGCTTACTATGTGTTCCCCGTGGCACATCTAATTTAGCGGTCCACGAGGAACTGGGGGTTCCCTATTTAAGTGATGCACTTGCTTTGCGACCCCTGATTTTTTGGCTAAAATGTTGGTTAAATAAAGATCTTTCTCTCACCCACCTGATCCTAAGAGAATGCATGTCTCTGGACAACTCGGCTCGTATTCTGTGGCTGAGATATATTAAAAAAAGCCTTGATGGGTTAGGGCGGGAGGACTTATTTGCCAACCCTGATTACAAAGAAGGATGTGGATTCGACCAAATTAGCCTTTTTGACATTGAGGTAAATGGAAAGGGAAGCCAAGGAGGTGTTGAAACCTAGCGTGCGGACGTATATAATGCTTAAAACAACCCCCATGATGGAACCCTACCTCATGGGGTCTCTGTCCACACATGAGAAATTTTTGTTAATCAGGTTGCGGTTGAACCTTTTTCATCTTTTGCTCGCCAGACCCAAGGGTTTTAATAGAGGTCAAGAGCTAGCGCCCTGCGGCTGCGACGGACAGTCTTCGCAGGATACGCTGCATTTCCTGTTTTTATGTAAATTATATGAAATTCCGCGTAAACGCTTTCTATTTTAAAAAGAATGAATTTTAGACAGGCTCGACCGGCACTTCTGTACCTGCAATTATTGAAAGAGGACTGTATATTTTTTTATAGTAGGGTTTTTAAAAGCCACTGTTAAATCTAGGAGTTATATGGATGTGTAAAGAGTATTTCCTCAGGCTTTTTTTCATTTATTTATTTCATGTCATTTCAACTGCTGTATTGGTTGTTGTCTTAACTTATGCATTTTTATTTAAATTGTTTTATGTTAATGCAACTTTTATGGTTTGAAAGCAAAAACCGAATAAAGTTTTTCTGATGATGATGGGTCAAAATTCAGGATACAAATTCAGGGCAGACGGTCATTTTTCGGGACAAAAATTCTAGACGAAAGGTACGTTTTATAGACACATCAGAGGAGGTCACGCAATAATATATAAGTAAGTAAATAGACAACCAACATAAGTATAAGTCAAAATAAGTTTAAATTAGGTTGAGACAATCATGCAGCTCACGGGTGTGGTAGGAGCGCAGCTTTGAGAAACTGTGTAGGTCTTTTTGTGGTATTTCATATGATTTTTATCTATTTATATGGTTACTGCCCTGGGTTGTCCAGTCTCATATTTAGAAACGTGGAAGGAATTGATCGATTCCAGCACTCTCAAAAATAGCTCGAGGTTCTGCAGTGTTGTGAACAGGCCCCTGTTTGACCATGAAGGGGGGGGGTGCCGGGGGGGGGGGGCTCGGCTCATTCATCACTGAGGAGGAGTGGGTACTGCATGTTAAAACTATGTTTGATTGCCCGTCTGAACTTAACTGCAGGAACTCCCAGGACAGGAAGGACCCAGAATTAACATTTGAGAAGGGTGAGATCCTGGAAGGTATCACAGGATTATCTGTTGGTAAAGCGCCTGGTCCTGACGGGATCCCCCCAGACTTATTTAAGTCAGACCCCTCCTTTTGGGCGCCGATACTGGTGGCAGTTTTTAAGTTCAAAAAGAATTTTATTGAAAGATTATGCTCAAGTGTTACAAAATAAAGGAAAGATAAGAAAAGCTAACAATTAAAAATACATATCAGGGTAAATAATGGCAAAAACATTTGCTATAATGAGAAACATTAAAAAAAAAAAATTGAGAATGATTATAAGCAAAAACTGGCAATTGACATGAAATAAAGCAATATAAAGAGATATGGGCTATACATCACAAGCATAAGAAAGAACAATAAAGAGAGAAAAAGGAAAATCATGTTTGATGAAGAACAGGAAATCATGGAGGTTTAGGAACTTCTTGCTGTAGCGGGGATAAAGGCAGAGAGGTACGAGCACTCAAGTAAAAAAAAACTGTAATTGGATTCCACATTTCTCTTCGCTTGGTAGCTAAGGTTAAGGGGTAAACAAAAGTCGTATCTAATCTGTGATTGTAGCAAACGGCATACCACCAAGCCTTATAAGATAGTTTGGTATAATCCTTCCAATTTTTAGTGATTTGCTGGAATGCTACTGCTAATAACAAGTCTATTATTCTGGTGGTACAGGTGCAATGATCCCAGATGGGGGAAAGGCTTCCCAAAAAAATATGAGAAAATAAAAGGAGTGAGTGGAGGAAAAAATCTTATTAATTTGAGACCAAACCTGCTTCCAGAAACTAAGTGCAAGGTGACAGCTAAAAAGCATATGAAAAAGATCTGCACGTGGTGAGGAGCAGGACCAACACTTGTCAGAGGCTTCTGGGAAATGTTTGCTGAGAGTAAGTGGTGAAAGTAATAAACGATTATAAATAAAAAATAGTGTTTGGGTGGTATTAGCGGCTCTAGAAGATCTACGAATCTTCAACCACAACTTATCCCACAACTCAAGAGACCAAGAGATAGCAAAATCTTTTTCCCAATCTTCCTCTATTGCAGTTTTAATGCGAGGTAAGGACAAAGTGTGAAGGAAAGCGTATATCTTTGAAGCCTTAGAATGATTAACAAGTAAAGAATTCAGCGAGGAAGTATCGGAAGATATATGGATTGATGAAGGATATTTAGCAGTGTAAGCATCGAAGACCTGTTGTAACGCACGCGTCAGTAGCAAATATTTGTTTCGACAAGCGAGAGGAAGATTAAAAGATGTGGCAGCTAAATCAAAGGAAATAATCTGAGTATGGTGGAACAATTGACGCACCCAAATAAGCCCACGCATTCTCCAGGATTTCCCAAAAAATTGGCTTATTATTGATTAAAATAGACGTGTTATGCCAAAGAGGTTGATCAAAAAAGGATGAAAGAGGTAGACAAGGAAGAATTTTGGAGGTGTATTTAAGAATGGGGGTTGATAAAGATTGAGGTCTGCGAGAAAACATAAGATATTCTTTGAAGGAAAAGGGAGAAATGAAAAACTTTTCTAAGGTCAACCAGAGAGGAGAGGATGGTGAGGAATCATCAATCCAATGAGAGACTTGATGTAAGAGAAAGGACTTATGATATAAGGAAAAGTTTGGAAAGTTCACTCCACCCTCTCTTTTAGAGCACATAAGCTTAAACAAAGACATACGGGATTTTTTGTGCCCCCACAAAAAGGAAGAGAGAATAGAGTTTATCTTCTTGAAGTATTTCAAGGGGATAGCGAGTGGTATGTTAGAAATTGTAAATAAAACAATGGGAGAAAGCATCATCTTAATTGTGTCCAATCTTCCCCACCAAGATAAATAAAGAGGATGCCATTTGGTAGTGAGAGTGGTTAATTTTTTTATGCAATCTTCCATACACTTAGTGTTAGTACCAGAAAGAGAGGAATGAAAATTGAGGCCCAAATATTTAAGAGAGTTAGGGCTCCAAGTAAAACCTGAAGCAGAGAAGTCATCTTTAAAAGTAGCTTTAGTGAGTGGTAAAATTTCGCACTTGTCTTTATTTAGTTTGTAACCCGATACTTGAGCAAAAGAATGAACTTCGTCTAAAAAGGCCGGGATGGAGGTATCTGGTTGGGAGAGAAATAATAGAACATCATCAGCGTAAGCTGCCATTTTAATGTCAGAATCGTGAAAGTTAAAACCATGGATGTTATCATTCTGACGAAGACGCAGAAGGAAAGGTTCTAAAGCAAGATTAAACAAAAAAGGTGAAAGTGGGCAGCCCTGTCTAACCCCTCTTCCTAGTGAAAAATAAGGAGATGAGCCCCCATTTGCCGAAATTGCTGCTCTAGGACGAGAATAAAGGAAGGAAATTAGAGAGGAAATTTTTGAACCAAAACCAAACCACTTCAGAGTTTTAAACAAATAAGGCCATTCAACCCGATCGAAAGCTTTTTCCGCATCCAAAGCTATAGCTGCGAGGGAATGGGGATAATGAGAGGTCTTGGAGAGAATGTCAAAAAATAATCTAGTGTTATCTGACAACAGAAGGCCCTTAACAAAGCCAGACTGCTCTTTCCCTAAGAGATCGGGTAATAAAGATTCTAAGCGCAAAGCTAATGTTTTGGAAAAAAAATTATAATCAATATTTACTAAAGAAACAGGGCGATAATTTTTACAATGCTGTGGATCTTTGCCCGGTTTCGGGATAATACAAATAAGGGCATCAGAGAAGGAGACGGAAGCGGAACCAGTTTGAAGAAAGGTAGAGAGAAGCAGATGTAATTTGGGGACGAGCAAATTTGAAAAACAAGAAAAGAATTCAACAGTGAAGCCATCCGGCCCCGGGGCTTTTCCACGTTTGAGAGAGTGAAGAGCTTGGAAGAGATCCTTGTGAGTAAGATCGGATTCTAAAGAAGAAAGGTCTGGAAGAGCATCGAAAGGAGAAGAGATGGTCGACAAAAATTGGGAGATGGACTGTTCAGACGAGGATGCTTCGGAAGAGTACAATGCTTCATAAAAGTGTAAGAATTCTTGCAAGATGTCTTCGCTTTTGTGTTTTAATAACCCGTCATGACCATAAATAGATTCAATGTTGATTTTGTTTTGTCTCACCTTTAAATAATTGGCCAACAACTTCCCAGCCTTAATCTGCCCACCGTAGAACTTAGCGCTAGACTTTAAGAGATAATTAGAGGCATTAAAAGTGGAGTCCTTAATTAAATTGAAATTTAGCAGAAATGAGATCTTTTAAGCAATCTTTAGATTTAGAAGTATAATATAGGTGTTCTAATTGTTTAATGTTAGAGAGTAGAAGATTGGTATCTTGTTGGGATTTCTTCCGCTTACGAGAGACATAATTAATGATGAAGTCTCTGGCTGATGCTTTGAAAGCATCCCAAACAACAGGGAATGAAACTTCACCCGTATGATTAAGCAGGAAATATTCGTGGAAAAAGGACGTAAAGGAAGAGACAAATTGTGTATCAAGGAGGAGAGTGTTGTTGAAACGCCATTTTTTAATAGAAGTAGGCTTTCGTAATACATCCAGAGTAATAGAAACTGGGGCATGATCTGAAATCAAGATGGAGCCGATATCAGAAGAAATAAGGGATTGGGTAAAGTGATGTGAAATAAAAAAATAATCTAGTCGAGATTGAGTTTGGTGAGGGGGTGAAAAGAAAGAGTATTCTCGTAGAGTAGGATTACATAGTCTCCAAGCATCAGTAAGTTTGTATTGTGCAATGAGGTGAGTGAAAGATTTTTGTGATTTATGTGGAGTGTATGCGCTAGCTGAATGCCTATCCAAAAAGGGGTCAAAAACTTCATTGCAATCACCCACTAGAATAAAGTTATCAACACAGTGTTGAGTGATTAGCGGAGCTAAAGACGTCCAGAAAGAGGCATCACCACTCGTCGGAGCATACACATTTAAAATGGAAAGAGGGATATTGTCTAGAATGAAACTAACTAACACCCACCTACCCGAAGTATCTGCAAAATGCGTCATTGACTTGACTGGTAGAGATTTTTTAAACAGAATCAAAACGCCATTGCGTTTGCCATCGCCCGGGGAAAAATACACTTCACCCACCCAACCCCTTTACAATTTAGCAGATTCAACTGCCGATAAATGTGATTCTTGTAAACAGGCTATATCTGCGTTAAGCTTGGTCAAATGGGATAATACTCTTGTCTTTTAATTGGTGAATGTAAACCTCTAACATTCCAAGAAAAAAGTTTCAAAGGCATAAAACATCATTAAATATGCATACCCAGAAACCAGTTGAGGAATGATCTTGAAAAAGAAGAACATGTAAAGCATAAAGGCATAATAATAAGGTACATCTGAAATAAACGAAGGAAATTTCATAAAAAGTAACAAGGTAAAAGCCAGTTACATGATGAAAAGAGAAAGGGAAAGTAAAAAAGAGGAGATATAAAGAAGATAGAAGCAAAGAAGATGGAAAATGAAGTGGCTGGATTAAGAAAGGAGGGTAGAAATTACAGTGGAGAGAGACATAGCCAAGAAGGAAGGAAGTAATTGAGGAGCATAAAGAAGACAGAGAGAAGAACGTAAGAACATAATACCAGAAGAAAAAAACCAAAAGACTTACAAATTGTCGAGAACAAACAAAAGGAGAGGAGGTTGGAGGCCACATGAAACAAAGACGGGCCTTAAGCTCCATAGGGAAGGCGGGGAAGGAAGACAACTGCAACGAACTCCAAGAACAAGAAGATGGGTAATGACGTGAAGGAGGAATCTGTGTACAGGAGAGAAAAGAAAAAAAAAAAAGGATGAGTATTTAATATTGAGAACAAAGAAGATGGATATAAAACAAACAACTAGAAAAACTGTGTAGACCAAACAATCATGAAGACCTGCAAGGAACATTGCATAAACGCAGTAATACAAAACAAATGAATGAAAACCAGTTATGAAGAACTTGATGAAGCAGCAAAATCCATGCTGTTGACATTATGAGAGTACAGAAAGCTCTTTAATTTTAGCGGGTCCTCATAAGTAGTAGTCTTGTTGTTAAAAGTCACCTTAAAAAGGCATGGGTGAAAAAGACCATATCTCGCTCCCATAGAACGCAACTGTGGTCGAAGTGAAAGAAATTCCTTACGCCGGTCAGCAGTAGGTTTAGCATAATCCTGAGAAAAGAAAAGTTGATTACCCGACCAGGTAACTCGAGGGAGGGCCTTGGCTGCGGAAAGAACTGTGAGTAAATCCGTATACTCTAGAAAATAGAGGATAACACCTCTCGGCCTTTTAACATGGGTGGTAGAAATCCCAGCAGGAGGAGGACCTAAACGATGAGCTCTCTGTATGTTGAAATTGGTGGACTCTGGCAACTGAAGAATTTTTGGCAAGAAGGATTTGAAAAAAGCAAGAGCATTGGATCCCTCTGAATTTTCCGCCAGGCCGTAGATGCGAAGATTATTTCTCCTATTTCTGTTCTCTAAGTTCTCAAGTTGCTTGTGGAGAGTAGAGACTTGGGCATATAGTGGATCAACTTTGGCAACAGATGAAGTAAGAGTATCGACAGTTTGTTCTAAAAGGGTAACATGGCCATCAATATTCGACCACTTGTCGGATAACAACTGAAGAGTAGTTTTGATGTCATCCAGCGTAGTTTTAGTTTCTTCAATAAAAGGGCGTAAGGCCCTAATTTCTTCTAAAAGAATATCCATTGTTACTGTTGAAGTTGGCTTGGGAGGAGAGGGTGGGTCATTTTTTAGTCTTTTAATTGAACCTTTGGTGGCACTGCTCGTTTGTGAAGCTGAAGCAGAAGAAGGACATTTAGCAGAGGGGTCAGAAGAGTCATCCATTTGTAAACACTGGTATCTAGAACCCGTATAGAGGAGAAATTTGCGAGAAGTTGTAGAAGGAGAAGGTTTGCGCAAGTCCTTAGATAGTCTACCCATATAGAAAATGACAACTGTAGCCCAAAACAGTGTTGAGGGATTAAAGCAAAAGAACCATCAGAAAAGAGCTGGTGGACTAAAAAGCATATAAGTAAATACAATGGAGTGAAGCGCTATGAACAAACGCTACAACTGAAAGAGCCACATAATAAAATTGAGTAAAGAAACAGCAATTTAGACCAGAAAGGCAAAACATCTCTGCAAAAGAACATGCAACATATCCTAACAATGGGACATTAAATGGCGTAGAGTACAATAAGATAACATTTTAACGCCTCAAGCCTGTCAGCAGCTTCACAAAATGGCGGCCACAATTTCAGAGGTCGACTCTTCGGTAATTGTGAAGTAAATATAGCATATTACGAAGAAGTGTAAGTAGCATTTGACCCACAGTTGTTGAAGTGTATGAGGATGTATCGTCAAAATGAGTTCCTTTCAAGCTGCAGCAACATTATGAAGAAATAGTAACAAGCACGATGATAGGAAATCCAGAGCGCTCAAAAACAAAAACGCGCTAATAAGAGCCCAAGTACTTAGTAAAGGGTATATGGGCACACAGCTTGGCTAGTAGGCTGACAGGGGAAGAAAGATGTAGAGAAATGTAGATGAATCCTCAGTCACCGTAATTGGCCGAAAAACGCTAGGAGCGGAGCTCCGTAAGCGTTAACTCAAAATGGCGGCCGTAATCTCAAGTAACGACGTTACACAGTATTTTGAAGGAGAGGATTACCCACAGATGAATTTAGGCATCGAAATTTTCCCAGCAGACCTGCACCGATTCCAAAGTAGAAACCCATAGTTATTAAGGGTTAAATCGCTGTGAGGAGTCTCGCTGAGTGCCGCATTCTCCGCGTCGCCCGGGAGATCTACGAAGGAACCGCCATCTTGCACGGGCGCTAGCCACGCCCCCCTGGTGGCAGTTTTTAATGCTGCAGCAAAGAATGGTTGTCTCCAGTCTTGGGCAACCTCTACTATAGTTACTATTTTTAAAAAGGGCGATAGAAATAGTACCCACTGCTACAGACCAATTTCGCTCATTGACTCAGTGGTTAAAGTGGTAGGACGGGTCCTCTTACAGAGATTATCAACTTGGGCGGAGGACAACAAGATTTTGTCGGAAGTCCAGTATGGTTTTCGATCGGAAAGTTCCACCGTTGCTCAGTGACTTAATTTATTTATGATACTGAGCAAATATACTGTTGCTCGTACTGGGACCATTCACCTTGCCTTCATGGACTTGTCATCTGCGTTTGACTGTGTCAACAGGAACAAGCTATGACAGTCCATGAGGAAAATGGGAGTGGAGAACAGTATTGTCAATTTTCTGGAGGACCTGCACATGTCAACTAAAGCTAATGTCAGGCTCTCACAGGATTGCAGGTCACGAGGGATTTTAATATCATAGTCCGGCAGGGCTGTATTTTGACCCCTATTTTATTTAATTTTTATATTAATGAACTGGATAGCGTACTAAGGGCAACGGGAGTTGATTACCCAAGTGTAGGACGGCGAGGGATTCCCGTCCTATTATATTTGTATCCTGAATTTTGACCCTTTGTCCTGAATTTTTACACTCGCAATCCTGAATTTGCACTCATGTCAGTTGGTCACCCTACTTGTGGCTCGTGTGCAAAAATGATAATAGTTGGCACATGACAGTTGATTATTGCGAATTGAACAAGTATACTCCTCTTTTGACTGCCGCTGTCCCAAATACGATTACTTTGATTGAGAAAATACAGAAACAAACTGGGACCTCTTATGCGACTGTTGATAATGCTAATGCTTTCTTTTCTATACTAATAGCCCCTGAGAACCAAGAGCAATTTGATTTCTACTGGGCCGGTAGGCAGATTACATTTCAAAGACTCCCTATGGGGTATTCGCATAGTCCTACCATCTGTCACTGGCTTGTGGCGGAGCACTTGGATGAGGTATCAGTCATTCCCAGGGTTCAGCTATGCCATTACTTTGATGAAATGATGATACGGGGAGAGACACAAGAACAGGTGTAAATCCAACTGGACAGGATTTTGGAACACTTGCAGAGTAAAGGATGGGAGATAAATCCTGCAAAGGTACAGTAACCCTCTCAAAATAGGACATTTTGGGGTATCCAATGGCATCAGGGACACAGAAAGGTGGTGTCGCAAGTGAGGCAAAAGATTAAAGAATTTGCTGTGCCTCAAAACAGGAAGGAAGCTCAGAGGTTCATTGGATTGTTTGATTTTGGGACACAGCATATTCCTCACTTGAGTCAGATTTTGGCCCCTTTGTACAAAGTTACACAAAAGAAAAATTAGTTTGAATGGGGAGAGCAGCAACAGAATGCATTTGAATCAGTACAGGAGGCTATACAGACTGCTTTAGATTTGTGGCCAGTACGAGAGATGGATATTGAGCTGCATGTGACAGTCCAGGGGCAGTATGCCAATTGGAGTTTGTGGCAGAAACGAGAAAAGAAGAGGGTGCCTTTAGGATTTTGGGCAAAGAAGTTACCAGATGCTGGAGAGTGGTACACTCCCTTTGAAAAGCAGTTGTTTGCTGTGAGAAGTTGGCCTGGTATATGCTGTCCACTAATTAATGTGGGCACCTTGCACCAGTCCAAACAACCCTTATGGTGATCTATGAGGTCAAAGATAAACTTAAAAAGCTATCCAAGTGGTAGCTGTGGAGAGTAGCCTTCAGGCTTACAGGCACATGCATCAAAGCTTTTTGCGATCGCAAACGGAGCGATTGGCAAAAATCGGCCGTTTGCGATCGCAAAAATAGCTTTTGCGATGCATGAAACAACTTGCTACTCGCAATTTAAGAAATCGCAAATGTTTGTGATTTCTTAAATTGTGATTGCATTTAAGGAATCGCAAATTGCGATTCCTTAACTGCGATGCAAGATGCCTTTAAAAATAGCGATTTCGCTATTTGGGCCCACTATTTACCGTGGAATCATACCACATGGTAAATAGCGAAAACTTTGAAAAATGCACTAAAGTGCATTTTTCAAAGTCGTAGATTACACACACACATGTCCTTTGGACATGTGTGTGCGCAACATTTGTGCACAGATCGATTTTAGGGGTGCAACGGGGTGTCGTCTTGACACCCTTGCACCCTTGAAATTGCATTCTCAATTTTGCGATTCTCTAATTGAGAATCGCAAATTGAGAATGTCTTCTCATTGATTCCTATGGGCCCTGGGGGGGACCAAATCATATACTAAGAAAGTGGTATAAGAACCATGACTCGAGTCAAGACAGTGTTGAGAGGACGTAGAATCACTGGGACCCGAGGAGCCACCGAAGGTGAGTAAGTAGGGACTTCACGGAGGACGGTGCAGTGCGGGAGCACGACCGCGTGCTCCGTACAATTCTATGGGAAAGTCGCAGTTGAAGTTTTAGAGTTTACAGACCCTTCCCAGTGGACTTCGAAGAACCCCGTGGAAGACAAAAGGTTGGAGAGCCACCCCACCTGTAGATACCGAGGTACCCAAGTTACCTATCCCAGGAAAGCCGGGTGCATAGGTCTTAAGTGGCGTCGAAAACCGCCATCAAACCCAATGGAGGACTTCGAAGGCTGCTGGAAGGAAGAAAAGTGTCCATTGGAATACACAGGTGGATTCTTGTCGAAGAGTACCTGAAAGCAGAAGGGACAGAGTCTGGGTCACTTAGAAGTGACCAAGGGCTCGGTAAACGAATACCCACCGATGTCGGGTGCTTCAGGTGCATTGATGGGGTCCTTGACTCTGAGGCTACGGGGACCAGGAGACGTCGAGGATGACCATGAGCTGTATACGAGCTATCCCACGGAGCATGTTGAGTCTGAGGGGTCGGTGTCCGGCGGTAGCACCAACAAGCCTTGGCAACGGCAACCAGCACAGAAGGTCAATGATGTGTACGGTTCGGACCAGCAAGGTCCAGGAGACTCACCAAGCACAGGGGAGCCAGGGTGAGCCTGTAGAAACCAGGGAGCCCAAGATCAGCAAAGTTGACCCTCAAATGGACACACAAGCCGGAGGCAGAGGAGTCGCGAGAGGACCTCAAGCGATTACACCAAACAACAGCTCACGGACCACTCGGTGAGAGGAGGTCGAAGTGCTTGGTAGGAAATGGTGCCAGATGTTGGGGCTACTTGGAGTCCAATGTCCAACAAGCATATGATCTGGTAAATATACGCGTGCACAGGGGTTCGGCTATTGCAGCCTCTACGAGGGATTCTGACCTCAAACTTGGTGAGAGGACAGTTCGGACCGCATGGGACAGGACGCCTATTGTTCTGCCTTTCCCTGCTCAAGCTTGGCTCAACAGCAAGAGGGCAGAAATGTGTCTCTTGTTGGCAGCAACCATTTTGTGCTGCTCGGGACTAGAAGGCTGGTACCGGGAACACCAGTGACCTCACGAAGCTCGCATGGGAGGGCTGAAACCATACCTGTCACACCGGTTAGTGGTGTGGGGGTATTATTCCGACATGTTTGACACCAAACACGATAGGGTTAGTTTCAGCCGTTTGTGAGTTGGTCATCCGCAGTCGCGTAATGCCACTCAATATGTTGTATATGGCTGCTTCACTAACAACCCGTGAGAATGGACTCCGTAGGCTGCAGGGGTGTTCTGCTCATGCAGTGGCCCCCTCTCACTTAGAACCAAGCACCCTGCCCTCAGGATTATCAAGGCCTGCTAGGGGGGTGACTTATAGATTTTAAGTGCAGTGACCCTTAGATATAGTATACCTATATGTTATGTAAGTGGTGCATGAACCAACTTACACAGACTGCAATGGCAGACCTGTAGGTGCCATTTTGCATGGCCTCTCATGGGTGGCATAATACATGCTTCAGCCAAAGGGAGTCCTCTGGGGTATCTACGCCCTGGGTATATGGGTACCATATACTAGGGACTGGCAAGGATACCCCAGTATCCAATATGGAGTGTACCTAAGTACATAACATAACAGTTTATGGAGAAAGCAGATAGACTGGGGTCCCGATTAGCAGGATCCTAGTCAGACTAGTCAAAAACAGTATCACATTTAGCAAAAAGTGGGGGTAACCATAAGAAGTAGATCCTACTTTCCTACACAACACCACCCCCCACCCCAAACGTAAGAAGATGAGACTAACCTTGCCCATTTGAGTCTTCATTTTCTAAGTGCAAGTATCTGGAGAGTCCACCTGCATTGGAATGGTTACTTCCAGGTCTATGTTCCACTGTACAGTTCACCCCCTGTAGGGAAATGGACCACTTCAAACATTTGGGGTTTTCACCCTTCATCTGTTTTAGCCATAGGAGAGTATTATGGTCTGTCTGAACAATGAAGTGAGTGCCAAACAGGTATGGCCTCAGCTTCTTCAGGGCCCAGACCACAGCAAAAGCTTCCCTCTCTACAGCTGACCAACATTTCTCTCTGGGGGGTCAATCTTCTGCTGATAAAAGCTACTGGTTGATCCTGACCCTCTGCATTAAGGGCACCATTATGATGGTGGGTGGAGGCACCACCGCGGTGCTGGAGGTGGCGGAAAATGCCATTTTCCGCACGCCAGCAGTGGTCCTCACGCCCACATATTATTATGGCCAAACATAGCCCATTTCCCGTCCACCGCGGTGCGACGTGAAGCGCCATAGAAATGCTCACGACACAGCGGCGGTGGGAGCCAATAGAGACCCACCGCCGTGCGTAATGGCATCCCTCCCGCCGTGCAAATCAGGATGCCCCAAACAGACAGTCACACCGCAGCGAAGAAACCGACCAACTCGAGATGTCGGAAGCACGACTGCGGAGCGCGAAACCAGATTCCCAGTCCCCTCTACCCGGTCCCAACCGCACTGGATCCAGCTCTACACGTCTTCCCGGTGCTGTACTTGATACATTACTAGCAAGTTAAGCACCATCACGGACGACGACGCAGGTACGCAAACACACACTCCGCACACTACCACAACACACAACTCCAGGGCTGATATACGGTTCCTGTCCACACCAGACACCCTGGTGGGGACAGGAAGACATCCACATGTGTACCCACACATATCCTACCTGTCACTAAATCACCCCTCAGCATCCAGGTCACCCATCTAACGTGATATCAATGCAATGTCCCGGTCACGTCACCGCAGCGGTGAAGACACAGGAAAACATGCGCACAATGTAGAAGGCAGGGCTAGCGCCAGACATGGACAGTCCACAAAGATCAATAGGCCACCACTCCACACACTATGCCCACCACACCCATGAAGGGACATGCTATGTGACCCTCCTGTGCTCCACCATGCACAATACCCAGCCAGGTGAACCCACACCCTGCACCACACACCAAACAACCAGGGAGACAGTCTCAGCAGGTGGGGCTACAGAGGAACACACAGCACAGAAGCTCAGGGCCAGGGCAACCCTCGCACCACACCAAAACTACATTCATGTCAAGCAAACTCAGTCCAATCACAAAATGAACACTCACAATGAATATCAACAATCACTCAACTAGACACACCCAACACTGACACACAGAGACATACACAGACCAGATGTCAGCAGCAATGGAGGACAAGAAATGGGCAAAGCTAACGTGAGGTGGACACTAATGGAAAGCCAAGGAGCTAGCCACAAAGCATGTTTACATCACATGCAAGAGAGGGAACATAAAACAACACCCTTAGCTCATCAAATCACACATGGCTGGCACAGTGAGTGAAATTAAACCACAGTCTCCTCTATGCAATAACTCAGGGAGACAGCAGGGCAACCTATGCATAGGCACAGGGATGATAGGGAGTCTCTGAAGTCAAACAGTGATCAGCCACACATCTGTATCCAACAATTGACAGGTGTATGTCAACAGCACAACACACAGGGCCCATTGTCACACTCCATGACTGTCAAACACAATTTGGATCCCTCACACACACCTCTCTCCCACCCACCTCACACCTGCAACACTCAACACCAGTGTCAAACACTCAGAATGGTGCCAATAATGTCCTGTGAATACACTGACAAACAATCACACTCCCTGGGGGGTATACACAAACATCACACACACACACTCAGGGATGCCTGAACCAATGCAGGCACAAAAACAACAGCCAAACAGAAAACTCACTAACAACATACACAGAAGTACAATAAGCCCAGACCTGTGCAGTAAAACAGTGGAAAGGTGATGGGAGCCCAGATAGAACAGGAATACACAACATCATCACTCAGGAACAATGCACAGACAACATACCCCAACGCAGACAAGAAGTGCATCATCTCAAAACAATCATGGACGCAAACTGGGAGCAATGGGCCAATAAGAAAACACAGACAGACATACCACAACACCCATTAAGTCAACATGGTGTCATAGTGTACCACATGCTTGCACATGCACAATCCTGACAAGTGACAGGTCAAATATAAGAGGGACAGGAATAGCCCTAGGTGCATTTGACAGACACATAAGTAACACACATCTGAATGTATCACAATGCATAAACAAATCACACACTATGACATGCAAATAGAACATCACACACAGAGCATCTGTCAGCTGCAAGAGACAACACAGGCCAAACACTGCACACATCCACATCAAACACACAACAGATGCACATGCAAATACATCACATTGCAAACACAACTGGACATTAGGGGATGCACACCAGGCAAGTACAAGGCAACATACACTCACAGCACTGCATGCACGACAAGCAATGTGTGCACACAAAACATACCAGTTCCACACAGATAGGAGTGCCACACCATGAAGCCCCCACAACACAAATCACCATAGCACACAGACATCACACTCAGGAAGGAAAGAAGTACCTCAGCAAACACACATACAGCTCACCCATCACCCACAGATGCACAAGTCCGGGACACCCAAGTGAAAACAACATGACCAGAGGACTGTGCAGCACAAACAGTTGAAC
This sequence comes from Triturus cristatus, assembly GCF_964204655.1. Taxonomy (NCBI): domain Eukaryota; kingdom Metazoa; phylum Chordata; class Amphibia; order Caudata; family Salamandridae; genus Triturus; species Triturus cristatus. Next base: position 823,580,397 of record NC_140584.1, on the reverse strand, counting down.
TGCATATGAGCAACAATGACTGCAAAACAGTACAAGAAAATCACATATAACCAATTGGGAAACTGTCCTGAGTGGCACATTGGTCCTGTGCAGAAATCAGCACCACAAAGCATAATGTAACAAATAAAGTGGTGGGGAGGCACACACACTGGCAACAAGGGGACAGCTTACATGAGAGTGAAGTGGTGTGTACATCAGTAGTGGACATGGCAGGAGTGCACCATACACAAATAGATGGAGTGCTCATTTACAATGGGTAGGCATCAGAAGCACATATAGGGGATGTTACAACTCCACATCCCACATGCCATACTTGAGAAATAAATGCCTCAATTGACAGCAATGCATGAGAAAACACACCCACATTGTCAGTGTGGCTGAGCAGGTCTGCACAGTGAGCACAAACAGTAGCAAGACACATGGCTGATCAACATAACACAACAATGACTTGCAAGTCACACACTCTGCATACTCACAATTGGCACCAACAACAATTAGGTGTCCCCAGAAGTGCAAGGACACACCAACACACCGCACAGACCACAGCTTACAACTCCCACATGTGCACAATTTAGCTAACATCACCATAGATTGATTATGATAACAGTAGCTCATCACAAACAACCATCATTGCACCCCCAAGCCAAAGCGTCAAGAACTGAAGTGCCTGTCACCTCTGCAAAACCCTGAAAAAAGTTAAAACAGCCATTGGCAATGTTAAAGTGGCATACAGAGCATGTGTCACATTAAACCATACCCACACAGAAAACCCTTTATTTAGCAAGGACACTGACAAAGCAGACAACAGGAGTAACTGTCTTTATTCACATTTTACACAGCTAGGCATCAAAAGTAGACAACAGTAAGACCAGTGGCCAGTACAAAGTGAAACGTAGGTACATGAGATCCTGCACAGGGAATGGGCACACACAGCAAGACCAATGGCCAGTCCAAAGTGCAGAGTAGGTACATGAGAAGCTGCACAGGGAATGGCCAAACACATCAAGGCCAGTGTCCAGTCAAAAGTGCAGAGTAGGTACCTGAGAAGCTGCACATGGAATGGGCAAACACAGCAAGGCCAGTGTCCAGTCAAAAGTGCAGAGTAGGCACATGAGAAGCTGCACAGGGAATGGGCAAACACAGCAAGGCCAGTGGCCAGTCCAAATTGCAGAGTAGGTACATGAGAAGTTGCACAGGGAATGGGCAAACAAAGCAATGAACATCAAGGCCAGTGGCCAGTCAAAAGTGCAGAGTAGGCACATGAGAAGCTGCACAGGGAATGGGCAAACACAGCAAGGCCAGTGGCCAGTCCAAATTGCAGAGTAGGTACATGAGATCCTGCACAGGGAATGGGCAAACACAGCAATGAACATCAAGGCCAGTGGCCAGTCAAAAGTGCAGAGTAGGTACATGAGATCCTGCACAGGGAATGGGCAAACACAGCAATGAACATCAAGGCCAGTGGCCAGTCCAAAGTACAGAGTAGGTATATGAGAATCTGCACAGGGAAAGGGCAAACACAGCAATGAACATCAAGGCCAGCGGCCAGCAGCCAGTCAAAAGTGCAGAGTAGTTACCTGAGAAGCTGCACATGGAATGGGCAAACACAGCAAGGCCAGTGTCCAGTCAAAAGTGCAGAGTATGTACATGAGAAGTTGCACAGGGAATAGGCAAACAAAGCAATGAACATCAAGGCCAGTGGCCAGTCAAAAGTGCAGAGTAGGCACATGAGAAGCTGCACAGGGAATGGGCAAACACAGCAATGAACATCAAGGCCAGTGGCCAGTCCAAAGTACAGAGTAGGTATATGAGAATCTGCACAGGGAAAGGGCAAACACAGCAATAAACATCAAGGCCAGCGGCCAGCGGCCAGCAGCCAGTCAAAAGTGCAGAGTAGGTACATGAGATCCTGCACAGGGAATGGGCAAACACAGCAATGAACATCAAGGCCAGTGCCCAGTCAAAAGTGCAGAGTATGCACATGAGAAGCTGCACAGGGAATGGGCAAACACAGCATGGTCCAGTGGCCAGTCCAAATTGCAGACTAGGTACATGAGATCCTGCACAGGGAATGGGCAAACACAGCAATGAACATCAAGGCCAGTATCCAGTCCAAAGTGCAGAGTAGGCACATGAGAAGCTGCACAGGGAATGAGCAAACACATCAAGGCCAGTGTCCAGTCAAAAGTGCAGAGTAGGTACCTGAGAAGCTGCACAGGGAATTGGCAAACACAGCAATGAACATCAAGGCCAGTGGCCAGTCCAAATTGCAGAGTAGGTACATGAGATCCTGCACATGGAATGGAGAAACACAGCAATGAACAGCAAGGCCAGTAGCTAGTCCAAAGTGCAGAGTAGATACATGACAAGCTGCACAGGGAATGGGTAAACACAGCAAGGCCAGTGGCCAGTCCAAATTGCAGACTAGGTACATGAGATCCTGCACAGGGAATGGGCAAACACAGCAATGAACATCAAGGCCAGTGTCCAGTCCAAAGTGCAGAGTAGGCACATGAGAAGCTGCACAGGGAATGAGCAAACACATCAAGGCCAGTGTCCAGTCAAAAGTGCAGAGTAGGTACCTGAGAAGCTGCACATGGAATGGGCAAACACAGCAAGGCCAGTGTCCAGTCGAAAGTGCAGAGTATGTACATGAGAAGTTGCACAGGGAATGGGCAAACACAGCAATGAACATCAAGGCCAGTGGCCAGTCAAAAGTGCAGAGTAGGCACATGAGAAGCTGCACAGGGAATGGGCAAACACAGCAAGGCCAGTGGCCAGTCCAAATTGCAGAGTAGGGACATGAGATCCTGCACAGGGAATGGGCAAACACAGCAATGAACATCAAGGCCAGTGGCCAGTCAAAAGTGCAGAGTAGGTACATGAGATCCTGCACAGGGAATGGGCAAACACAGCAATGAACATCAAGGCCAGTGGCCAGTCCAAAGTACAGAGTAGGTATATGAGAATCTGCACAGGGAAAGGGCAAACACAGCAATGAACATCAAGGCCAGCAGCCAGCAGCCAGTCAAAAGTGCAGAGTAGGTACATGAGATCCTGCACAGGGAATGGGCAAACACAGCAATGAACATCAAGGCCAGTGCCCAGTCAAAAGTGCAGAGTATGCACATGAGAAGCTGCACAGGGAATGGGCAAACACAGCATGGTCCAGTGGCTAGTCCAAATTGCAGAGTAGGTACATGAGATCCTGCACAGGGAATGGGCAAACACAGCAATGAACATCAAGGCCAGTGTCCAGTCCAAAGTGCAGAGTAGGCACATGAGAAGCTAAACAGGGAATGAGCAAACACATCAAGGCCAGTGTCCAGTCAAAAGTGCAGAGTAGGTACCTGAGAAGCTGCACATGGAATGGGCAAACACAGCAAGGCCAGTGTCCAGTCAAAAGTGCAGAGTATGTACATGAGAAGTTGCACAGGGAATGGGCAAACAAAGCAATGAACATCAAGGCCAGTGGCCAGTCAAACGTGCAGAGTAGGCACATGAGAAGCTGCACAGGGAATGGGCAAACACAGCAAGGCCAGTGGCCAGTCCAAATTGCAGAGTAGGTACATGAGATCCTGCACAGGGAATGGGTAAACACAGCAATGAACATCAAGGCCAGTGGCCAGACAAAAGTGCAGAGTAGGTACATGAGATCCTGCACAGGGAATGGGCAAACACAGCAATGAACATCAAGGCCAGTGGCCAGTCCAAAGTACAGAGTAGGTATATGAGAATCTGCACAGGGAAAGGGCAAACACAGCAATGAACATCAAGGCCAGCGGCCAGCAGCCAGTCAAAAGTGCAGAGTAGGTACATGAGATCCTGCACAGGGAATGGGCAAACACAGCAATGAACATCTAGGCCAGTGCCCAGTCAAAAGTGCAGAGTATGCACATGAGAAGCTGCACAGGGAATGGGCAAACACAGCATGGTCCAGTGGCCAGTCCAAATTGCAGACTAGGTACATGAGATCCTGCACAGGGAATGGGCAAACACAGGAATGAACATCAAGGCCAGTGTCCAGTCCAAAGTGCAGAGTAGGCACATGAGAAGCTGCACAGGGAATGAGCAGTCCAAAGTGCAGAGTAGGTACATGAGATCCTGCACAGGGAATTGGCAAACACAGCAATGAACATCAAGGCCAGTGGCCAGTCCAAATTGCAGAGTAGGTACCTGAGAAGCTGCACATGGAATGGGCAAACACAGCAAGGCCAGTGTCCAGTCAAAAGTGCAGAGTATGTACATGAGAAGTTGCACAGGGAATGGGAAAACATAGCAATGAACATCAAGGCCAGTGGCCAGTCAAAAGTGCAGAGTAGGCACATGAGAAGCTGCACAGGGAATGGGCAAACACAGCAAGGCCAGTGGCCAGTCCAAATTGCAGAGTAGGTACATGAGATCCTGCACAGGGAATGGGCAAACACAGCAATGAACATCAAGGCCAGTGGCCAGTCAAAAGTGCAGAGTAGGTACATGAGATCCTGCACAGGGAATGGGCAAACACAGCAATGAACATCAAGGCCAGTGGCCAGTCCAAAGTACAGAGTAGGTATATGAGAATCTGCACAGGGAAAGGGCAAACACAGCAATGAACATCAAGGCCAGCAGCCAGCAGCCAGTCAAAAGTGCAGAGTAGGTACATGAGATCCTGCACAGGGAATGGGCAAACACAGCAATGAACATCAAGGCCAGTGTCCAGTCCAAAGTGCAGAGTAGGCACATGAGAAGCTGCACAGGGAATGAGCAAACACATCAAGGCCAGTGTCCAGTCCAAAGTGCAGAGTAGGTACATGAGATCCTGCACAGGGAATTGGCAAACACAACAATCAACATCAAGGCCAGTGGCCAGTCCAAATTGCAGAGTAGGTACATGAGATCCTGCACATGGAATGGCGAAACACAGCAAGGCCAGTGGCTAGTCCGAAGTGCAGAGTAGATACATGAGAAGCTGCACAGGGAATGGGCAAACACAGCAAGGCCAGTGTCCAGTCAAAATTGCAGAGTAGGCACATGAGAAGCTGCACAGGGAATGGGCAAACACAGCAAGGCCAGTGGCCAGTCCAACGTGCAGAGTAGGTACATGAGATCCTGTACAGGGAATGGGCACAAACACAGCAATGAACATCAAGGCCAGTGGCCAGTCCAAAGTGCAGAGTAGGTACATGAGAAGCTGCACAGGGAATGGGCAATCACAGCAATGAACATCAAGGCCAGTGGCCAGTCAAAAGTGGAGAGTAGGCACATGAGAAGCTGCACAGAGAATGGGTAAACACAGCAAGGCCATCCCTCCTTCACCAAACACAGGGGACCCCTAACTGGATGCCCAAACAGAAGTTCAAAAGCGCTGTAGCCAACCCCCTTCTGTGGGACCTCTCTGTAGGTGTTACACATACCTAAAAATAAAGAAAACCACATAGCTGTGTATGCTGTCGCTAACACTTCCATAGCTGTGCACAATCGGCGTCTCCGGACAACCTCCTCTCGTTTGGACGCCGCGCGAGACACGGACCACAATTCCCAGCAGGCCTGGATCGAGGCACCCTCTCTGATGCGCAAGTGACGACACAGTGACCCGGACGCTAAAGGAATCGTTTCGGTGTCTGTCACTTGTTGCGTATTCTCTTCCTATCCGGATCTGTTCGTTGTCAGAGAAAACTTCCTGAGAATAACCCTTGATGATAAGGCGGTAAGGGTGACTAAGTCACCCTTTTGAGGATTGTATCTGGAACATTAGTGCGTATCAGCGAAAAGCCTTATTGGAAAGTACTATTAAGTTGAGTTCGTGGAAGGGGTCGCCCGACTCTACTTCCTCACTATTACGGAACTATATCTACTCATTGGCCTTGAAGCAAAGGTTAACAAGGAAAAGCTTACCTTACGGTGCAATTGGTTTTCGTGCTGCGATTCATACAAACCACTGTATTGCGAATTACATTATGCTGATATTTGAGTGTACGCAGTCTCATAGTATAGGTTTTACTGATGTGAAGTAAAACATCAGTTTCTTGGTTTCTACATGGAATAAGGGCATGAGCTCAATAATGCCTTTGGCAGCAGGATGTTAATTGCTGTATTGATGTATGCCGAATATTTCCTTTGTTTTAGCAGGGGTGTTTTGGTGTGTGATTTGAAGGAACCTCCCCTGTGATCCACCGTAGTCTACTATATGTGGTAGGTGAAGATGCATGAATAAGTATGAATGGTAGGAACTAGCGTATACATTCCTGCTAATGGTGTTTTTTCATATATGTTTTAGAACAAACACGCACAGATAAAGAGAAGAGCTTCTGCATAAAACAAGGAACACTTTTATATGGTGATATTCAGAGCAGCCTTCTTTTTCTTTACATGTGAATGGAGACCTTTACAAACATATAGTAGTTTAGTTAAGAAGAAGTTAGTTATTGATCTCTTATAATGTTTTTTGTCTTATAGGTCTCCCTCCCCGCTATCCCCATCCTTCCCTTCCCTTGGTTAATCCCCCCAACCATCTGTGCTATGATAGCCTTGGGAGAGTGGGATGATTGAGAGGTGGACCCACTTGAGCATCGGACCGATCCTGGGAGTTCGGTATAAAACCTTAGGCAAAGAGTGGGCAGGGCAACAGAACAACCCATTTTCGCCTAAGCTTTTCTGGGAGGCCCATGATCATGCCCTTCAGGGTTTTGTTGAACCTTACAACTAACCCATTGCATTGTGGGTGATAGGGTGTGGTGAACCTTTAGTTCACTCCACACTCCTTCCACATTGCAGTGATATAACTTGACATGAAGTTTGTACCTCTGTCAGTTATGACCTCAACGCTGGAAAAGATTCCCAGGAGGGCCCTGGCCACCACAGGGGCTGTGGTGGTTCTAAGGGGTATTGTTTCTAGATACCCAGTGGCATGGTCCACCACCACTAGTATGTAACTGTGTCCAGATGCTGTAGGAGGGTTCATGGGACCAATGATATCAATCCCAAACCTCTCAAAGGGAACCCCCACCACTGGTAGTGGTATGAGGGGGGCCTTTGTGGTACCAGCTGACTTACCACTGACTTGGCAGGTGATACAGGAGTGACAAAACTCCTTGGTGTACTCAGACATGTGAGGCCAGTGAAAGTGAGAGACAAGCCTGTCCCAAGTCTTACTTTGGCCTAGGTGTCCTGCTAAGGGAATGTCATGTGCCAAGGTGAGTAGGAAGCCCCTAAACTTCAGAGGTATGACCAACCTCCTGGTGGCACCAGGCTTGGGGTCTCAACCCTCTGAGTAAAGGAGTCCCTCATCCAAATAGATCCTGTGGGATCCACTGACACTCCCAGTAGCCTCAGCAACAGCTTGCTGTCCGAGGGGTTTAAGAGAGGGGCAGGTTTGCTCTCCAAACTCAAGTCTGCCCTGGAAGGGCCCCCTGTCCCCAAGAACTCAACCTGGTCAGGTTCAAGTTCATCTGAGACAGTTCCTTCACAGGGAATAAGATCATCTCCCTCAAGAGACTGAGCCTCACTCTGAGTCTGGGGGAAAAACACAACCTTACCCCTCCTGCTCCTTCTCTTGGAAGGCACCTGGTCCATTGTTCCAGGATCCAAGGCCAGTTCAGTGCTAGTCAGTTTGGCCTGTGACCTGGCCACAGCAACCAAATCTGCAGAGATGCCCAGCATTGCTGCATGAGTCCTAAATTCCACTTCAGCCCAGGCTAAAGGCTCCAAATTATTGCCCAACAACATTCTACTGGTAGGTCTGAGCTAACCACAACTTTCTTAGGGCCAGTTACCCCTCCCCAGCTGAAATTAACAACTGCCAAGGAATGGTCATTCCTGACATTGTTTGAATTGGTCACTTGGTACATTTCTCCAAGTATGATGTGGTCAGGGCCACAAGATCCTCTGTCACCATAGTGACAGTTGTACCTGTGTCCCTGTATGCCATGGCTTCTTTACCATTGATTAAAGGCTAAATTAAAGGCCTGTATTTGTCCAGATTACTGGAACTGACAAATAGGGGGCAATATCCATGCCACCATCAAAGACAAGCACTGCCTAAGCTGGAGTTCTGACTAGGCCAGAACCCATCTCAGAGCCCAAGGTTAACCCTACTAATCCCTTGTTCCCTGTACCACCACTTGTACTTGTGCTAGGGGGCGCAGTTGCCTTAGGGACAGTGGTGGTACGCGAAGCCTTTACCTTTGTTGGATTGTGACGCCCTTCCAGATGCAGGTTTTTGGGGCCTTGATGAAGACTGTTTTTGATCTTTATCCTTGGCCCCACCTTATCTGGAGTTTTAGAATCTTGCTTCTTCTGGTCACCACCATTGTTCTGGTTTTTCTGCTTCACTCTCGTTCTAACCCACTTACCTGCCTTCTTTCCCAGTGCTTGGGGAGAAGTCAGATCAGAGTCGACCGGCAAACAACCATTACAATGCAGTCATTACAACACACTACCTTTACAACGCAGTCATTACAATGCATGTCACTACAACGCATGCCATTACAACGCATGCCACTACAATACAAATTATTTTTTCTAAGCTAGTATTATATGACCCTAGTACTAGTGGTTTTTCAGTCAATCAATACAAATATTTATCTGGTAAAACAATGCAGGCTTGAATCCTAACCGCTGCACACCAATGTGAGAAGTTGGCTTGGTATATGCTGTTCACTAATTAAAGTGGGCACCTTGCACCCGTACAAACAGCCCTTCTGGTGGTTTGCGAGGTCAAAGATAACCTTAGAAAGCTATCCGAGTGGTAGCTGTGGAGAGAGGCCTTCAGGCTTAGTCTTTGAAGGAATGTTAAGCAGCTTGTTTTTCCAGAATGCAACTTTATAGTATTGGTTAAATGAAAGGAGAACAACACAGTAGTTATACAAATATGTATTTATTAGTATAACACTATCTAGTACGACACAGTATATCCTACATGGAGATAATCACAAAGCACACAATACTAAAGTACAGAAATGACAGTAAATAGCACTAATACACAGTGGGCCCCAGGCGGAGACCAAACCATATACTAAGAAAGTGGTATAAGAACCACGACTTGAGTCAAGACAGTGTTGAGAGGACGTAGAATCACTGGGATCCGAAGGAACCGCCCAAGGTGAGTAAGTAGGGACCCCATGGAGGACGGGTGTAGTGTGGGAACACGACCGCGTGCTCCGTACAATTCTATGGGAAAGTCGCGGTTGAAGTTTTAGAGTTTAAAGACCTTTCCCAGTGGACTTCAAAGAACCCCGTGGAAGACAGAAGGTTGGAGAACCACCCCACTCGTGGATACCGAGATACCCAAGTTACCTATCCCAGGGAAGCCGGTGCATAGGTCTGAAGTGGCATCTGAAACTTCTGTCAAACCCAATGGAGGACTTCGAAGAAGAGCCGCTGCTGGAAGGAAGAAAAGTGGCAGTTGGAATCCAAAGGTGGATTCTTGTTGAAGAGTACCTGAAAGCAGAGGAGACAGAGTCTGGGCCACTTAGGAGTGACCAGGGGCTCGTAGATGAATGCCCACTGATGTTGGGTGCTTCAGGTACTTCAGGTGCGTTGATGGAGTCCTTGACTCTGCAGCTACGGGGACGTCGAGGACAACCAGGAGCCGGATACGAGCTATCCCACAAAGGATGTCAAGTGCTGAGGGGTCGCTGTCCGGCGGGAGCAGCAACAAGTCTTGGCAACAGCAACCCACGCAGAAGGTCAAAGATGTGTACGGTTCGGACCAGCAAGGTCAGGACACTCACCAAGTACAGGGAAGTCAGGGCGAGCCTGGAGCAACCAGGGGAGCCCAAGAAAAGAAAGGTGGACCCTCAAATGGACCCACAGGCCGGAGGCACAGGAGTCGTGAGAGGACCTCAAGCGATTTCACCAATCAACAGCCCACAGACCACTCGGTGCGAAGAGGTTGAAGTTCTTCGTAGGAAATGGTGCCAGAGGCTGGGGCAACTCAGAGCCCAATGCTCTTGTTTGGGAAATGCCAACAAGCATGGGCACTTGCAAATGTACTCAGTGCACAGGGGTTCGGGTATTGCAGCCCCCACAAGGGATTCTGAACTCAATCTTGGTGAGAGGAGGGCTCGGACCTCGAGGGAAGTAGAAACCCACCTGCTGTGTTGCTGAAGCCTTTGAAGTCCGTAGGAGCAAAGGATCAGCAGACTGGACAGCACTGTTGAGGTGCCTGTGGATGCAGGGGAGTGACTCCTTCACTCCAAGGGAAATATCTTCGGTTGTCATTGATGCTCCACAGGTCCTGCATGGATCCTGTATGGTGCACAGGCACAGACAATGCAGCAGACTGAATGGGGGACAAAGTCAGGCCCAAACGAAGTCCAGCGAAGTCCCGAGTGTCCAGACGGTCGAAGCTCAGTGGTTTCTAGTTCAGAATTTTGTCCACGTTGAATCTAAGGTCCTACAGACAGGTAAGCCTTTTTGTTCCCACAGAAGAGGGTTGGCAAGATTCAGGGGACCCTCCCAGGCGAGGGTCTGGACAGTGGGGAGGTTACTCCCATGTCCTTTGTCCAGTTTCGTGCCAGAGTGGGAGCCAATGCCTCCCAGTACTGGTTTGAACTGGACTATGCACAAGGACACCAAATGTGCCCCCCGTGCAGACTTTCAGTCGCTGGCAACCACACCCACCTAGCCCTAATACATTAAATCCTGTGTGGGAGATGGTCACACCTCCCTGGGACACGATGCCTATTGTTCTGCTTACCCCTGCTCGAGCTTGGCTCAGCAGCAGGAGGGCAGAAATGTGTCTCTGGTCCGCAGCAACCATTTTGTGCTGTCCGGGACTAGAAGACTGGTACCGGGAACACCAGGGACCCCCTCAAAGCTCGCTTCTGAGGGGTGGAACCATACCTCCCACACTGGTTACAGGTGTGGGGGTATGATTCCAACAAGTGTGACACCAAACACGATTGGGTTAGTTTCATCCATTTTAGAGTTGTCATCACACGGTCGAGTAATGCCCCTCTATATGTTGTATATGGCTGCTTCACTGACAAGCCAGGAGAATGGATTCCGTAGGCTGCGCGGGTGTGCTGATCATGCAGTTGCACCCTCTCACTTAGAACCAAGCACCCTGCCCTCAGTATTGTAAAGGCCTGCTAGAGGGGTGACATAGGTTTTAAGTGCAGTGACCCTTAGGTATAGTAAACCTATATCTTAAGTAAGTGGTGCCTGCACCAACTTACACAGGCTGCAATGGCGGACCTGTAGGTTCCATTTTGCATGGCCTTTCATGGGTGGCATAATACATGCTTCAGCCCAAGGGAGGCCTCTGGGGTACCTATGCACTGGGTACATAGGTACCAAATACTAGGGACTGACAAGGGTATCTGAGTATCCAATCTGGAGTGTACCTTAGTACATAACATAATAGTTTAAGGAGAAAACAGATAGACTGGGGTCCTGATTAGCAGAATCCCAGTCAGACTAGTCAAAAACAGTATCACATTAGCAAAAAGTGGGGGTAACTATAAGAAGCACATCCTACTTTCCCACACTTTCATGTTATTGGGCTCTCGTGGACACTGAACAATTTGCCCTGGGCACAATGTGATTTTAAAACCTGAGATTCCTATAATGCAGTGATGATTTCCCCCAAAACTCAAAGAATAGGGCATGCACAAAAAGCTAGCATAATCAAGTGGAAGTGGTACACACACACAGGACAGGGCCTGAGTAGGTCCCAAAAGCACTGCAGTGTTGCATGAGCAGGTGGCACAGCAGGGCCGGACTGGGAACCAAAACCGGCCCTGGCAAAGGGCTCAGCGGCACCCCGGTTTGCTGCCGAGCTCTTTGCCAGGGCCGGTTTTCGGCCAATTTTGTTACAGGGCCAATTTTGCAGCTATGCTGCAAAAACGGCCCTGTAACAAAAACGGCCCCTGGGGGCCCAAAACCGGCCCCCACCCGTGCGGCGCACTGGGGGATTGCCCGGTGCCCGCTACGGCCAGTCCGGCCCTGTGGCACAGGCCCAATTGTAGGATACAGAGGACTTCCACAATGTGCCTGAGATACAGGAGTCCACTGTGAAGTAGGGTGAGCCATTTGCAGAATTGCCTTCAGAAGACAAGAGACATGTGTAGTTTACTGATGGCTCAGCCAGGTAGGTGGGAGCTAAGAGGCATTGGAAAGCAGTGTCATACAATCCTGTGATCAAGAAATTGTTGGCTACAACCGGAGAGGGAAAGAGTAGCCAGCCACTTGTATCAGGCTTTAAAGCAAGAATAGCCAGGCAAGTGCCACATTTACACAGCTTCGTGGTCTACTACCAATGGGCTAGCCACCTGGCTTCCCACATGGCATGCTCATAATTCGATGATACATTCAAAGAGGTGTGGGATAAGGAGTTGTAGCAAGAGATCTGGAAAAATGTCCCAGCAAAGCACAGTTACTGTGTATCATATAGACGCCCACTGTCCCACGGATTCACTAGATAAGTGAATTCCCTTACAGATGAAAAGGCTAAAATATCGGAGGCTGAGGTGGTGGCGCAGGCTTCTGATTTGGTGGGAATGGCTAAGTAAGCACACCAAAAATGTGTACACCTGAGAGAAAAAGCCACTAACAGGTGGGCAGAGAATAGAAGGATGCATATTCCCCAAGATTTGATTTAAACTGTGATTATACAATGCCCTATTTGTCAGCACACTCAACACCGACCAAGTCTCACAGATAGTGAGAGGTCAGCTAGGTAAAGAAAAATTTCCAGTGCAGATATGGCAGATTGATTACATTGGGCCCACGTCAAATAGTCGAAGATGTCAATATGCATGCACAGCAGTTGATACATACTCCATATAACCATGCTACTCAGTTGAATACACGCAAAATGTTAGGCTTGTTGATTCTGTACAATTGAATTCCTCTGCAGATCCAAAGTGATAATGGATCTCATTTTAGAGGCAAATTGGTGCAGGATTATGGTGCACAACACAATATAAAGTTGATCTTTCACATTCCTTACTACCCGCAGGCTTGCGGCCTTTATAGATCGGATGAACGGATTGTTGAAAGACCAACTGGGAAAGTTGTCACATGGGTCATTAAAAAATTAGAGAGATCATTTGAATGAACCGTTACAAATATTGAACAACAGACCCTTTGCTGATGCAGAGATCCATTGATGCAGATGCTAACACCAGCTTTGCAGATTCAAACTCATGTGGCCACTAATACTTTTCTGTACTGGGAGACAATGCCCGGAACCGTCGGACCATACCAGGTGACACCAGAGGCTGCAGGTCCTGATTTGCATGCTCCGAAACTGTACAGACTCCGAAATGACCAGCCAACAGCGCAGACTGACATCTTTGCTGAATTGACCTGACAATGTCTGGAACTATCTCGCACAGACTGTCCTCAACAGGTCATATTTTTGCATTACAAACATAAAGAGAACCATGGATATTATTCACACCTGCTTGGTAGCCATACCTACCCCGTTAACGTTTTACTGCAGGCATTCAATACCACAAGTGCAGACGGGGCAGTGGAAGAAAGTCATGTGAGAACTCAAATGTCACAGTATGAATTTTGTCGATTTTATCTAGAAGCTACTGACGATACTTGGGAAAATGTAACTCAAGTGACAACATACAATATCACTGTGGGTGAGGTGTGCTACAATTTAACCAGTGATCCAGCAAAAACAGCAAATTTTAAGTAGAAGTTGGAAATGAAAATATGTGTAAAAATGTGCATAACAGTATGTCATGTGAGAATGTAGGGGCTCATTATGATGGTGGAAGGACCGCCACCGTTGGGCTGGCGGTGGCGGTCCTTCCGCCATCATACTGAAAATTCCCACCGCCAAATTAGGATGGCGGTGGGAATCACAATGGTTCCGCAGCGGACGGAAAGTCCGTCCGTTATGGTTCCGCAAGGTGGTCCTTTTCCACCTGCCTTGCGGAACCCGGAACCAGAGCAACATTGCAGCGGTGCTCTGCAGGCACCGCCGTAGTCATTAGGGTTTGCCCTTTTGCCTGTCTTTTTGCGGCAGATATCCCGCCGCAGAAAGACAGGCGGTGACTGGCTTTGGGGGCCTGTTGTGGGCCCCCTCTGTGTGTAGGTGGGGGGTGCACTGGGGGGTACCCATGGTACCCCCCTGCAGTTCAATGCACCAAGTGGCAGGCACCGCGTGGTGCCTGCCACGTGGTGCAGGGAAATGCTGGAAAAAACAGAAAAGAACAGTTCCTCTTAATGGCCAAGTTAGTAGGGATCGCTATTAGCCAGCTGTTAGATCTAATCTGGGAGGGAAATTTAAATTTCAGATCTTGTTGCCCTCACACACCTGTTAGGGTGTCATGCTTCATCATTGGGCGCTCCTCGTCGGACCGGCGCTGCAATGTCCAACGGGCCTGGTGGCATCTTTAGCGGAGATCTTCTGATCTGAGAACGCCGTTATGTAAAGACCATGTGTGAAATTGTGGAGGACAGTGACTCCTAAATTATGTGGGGACTCGAAAAAGCTAAAATAGACCCTGGCCCCTAAATGATTTTAATTAGGTTATGTAGGGCTGGGACTAAATAAAACCAGGGAGGCTACTCATGTGATTCTAGGTATCAGGGTAGCCTATAGTTGACAGAGGTCCACATGTTTCGTGTCTTGAGTGCTCAAAATCGAGCGACACTTCTTCAGCATCGTGGGACCACCAAGAAGTAGATATACCTCAATTCTTATCAAAGGGTACCCTGGGTCAACCACAAGCAATGCTAAACCCTAATTAGGGTCCAGATATGAAGTCTCCGCCTAAAAAGATGGAGATAAAATGGAGAGGACAAACAAAAGACCACCCATTAACAGCTCGATCAAGGAAATATTGTCCAAACATATTACGGAAGGGTCAAAGATACCCCTCCAAAGGACTAGGAGTTCCTGCTCTCAATAACAAGCTAGTTAGAGAGACTAAAAATAAAAGAAACAGAACATAAGCTAATACAAGTAAAACCATAATTAGCGAGATTTTCAAGCAACAATAGACTCGAGTGGCCTGGGATGCCACAGGGGAGTGGAATTTACTAGTTCTTACCTCAGAAGGGAAGGGTCAGAGCTTCATAGATGATGGAGAAGCAACCGGACCACTGGAACGGTCCCACTATAATAAAACAGAAGAGAACAAAGACATCGCCAAGGAACACGCATGCTATACATCAAGGACCAGGGGCGTGAAACTACCCGCTCTAAAAACACTATGAGCGTGGAGGGTATTGCTCAGACCGGTGAAATTGCCAAAATGTCAGGAGAAAGGACATCTCTATCCTCTAGACATAGTTCGTGAGAAGCAAGTCCCAAAGTGAAGTCGGACGTAGGGAGTGCACCCGGCTACATACGAAATGTAAGTAGTGGTCCCTGAAGTTTCCGGGTCCCGAGTGAATACTGATAAGACACCGGTACATAATATGGGTAAACACAAAGGTGCAGGTCTATGGAGTGAACTATATTATCCTGGTATTTAATGTTTAACAAGAGATGTCCTTTCTCCTGACATTTTGGCAATTTGACCGGTCTGAGCAACACCCTCCACGCTCATAGTGTTTTTAGAGCGGGTAGTTTCACGCCCCTGGTCCTTGATGTATAGCATGCGTGTTCCTTGGCGATGTCTTTGTTCTCTTCTGTTTTATTATAGTGGGACCGTTCCAGTGGTCCGGTTGCTTCTCCATCATCTATGAAGCTCTGACCCTTCCCTTCTGAGGTAAGAACTAGTAAATTCTACTCTCCTGTGGCATCCCAGGCCACTCGAGTCTATTGTTGCTTGAAAATCTCGCTAATTATGGTTTTACTTGTATTAGCTTATGTTCTGTTTCTTTTATTTTTAGTCTCTCTAACTAGCTTGTTATTGAGAGCAGGAACTCCTAGTCCTTTGGAGGGGTATCTTTGACCCCTCCGTAATATGTTTGGACAATATTTCCTTGATCGAGCTGTTAATGGGTGGTCTTTTGTTTGTCCTCTCCATTTTATCTCCATCTTTTTAGGCGGAGACTTCATATCTGGACCCTAATTAGGGTTTAGCATTGCTTGTGGTTGACCCAGGGTACCCTTTGATAAGAATTGAGGTATATCTACTTCTTGGTGGTCCTACGGTCCTGAAGAAGTGTCGCTCGATTTTGAGCACTCACGACACGAAACATGTTGACCTCTGTCAACTATAGGCTACTCTGATACCTAGAATCACATGAGTAGCCTCCCTGGTTTTATTTAGTCCCAGCCCTACATAACCTAATTAAAATCATTTAGGGGCCAGGGTCTATTTTAGCTTTTTCGAGTCCCCACATAATTTAGGAGTCACTGTCCTCCACAATTTCACACATGGTCTTCACATAACGGCGTTCTCAGATCAGAAGATCTCCGCTAAAGATGCCACCAGGCCCGTTGGACATTGCAGCGCCGGTCCGACGAGGAGCGCCCAATGATGAAGCATGACACCCTAACAGGTGTGTGAGGGCAACAAGATCTGAAATTTAAATTTCCCTCCCAGATTAGATCTAACAGCTGGCTAATAGCGATCCCTACTAACTTGGCCATTAAGAGGAACTATTCTTTTCTGTTTTTTCCTACGTATACCCTAGGGAGCATCAGAACAGGACCTCTCTAAATAACCAGCTCTCCTGTCCCCCCCTTCTGATTATACGCAGGGAAATGCTGTGCATGCTCTTTTGACATTGCGGACAGTGCTGCAGCCAGCAGTACCGTCCGCAATGTGAAAAGGCCAGGATGCTCCTGCCAGTATGGCAGGCGCATCCTAATTGCAGTGGCGGGACCGTCGCATCTCTGGCGGGCGGTCCCAAAACCGTTATGTTGGCGGGCGGACTGATGTCTGCCCGCCATCATAATAAGCCCCGTGGTATCTGCTGCTATTCAGATCAAGCATGTTAAATTGCCAATAGGATGGATATTCTCTTGTGCTAATGTTACATATTCCTATATTTCAGCAAATATATCAGGTTGACCGTGTGCTTTCATGCAGTTAAGACTTATGAAGTTTCAGTTGAATCCAGCATTGCATGTCCGGAATATGAGTGAAACTATTCAGCTCAATGCAGATTGTGACTCTGATGTTCATTTATTATCTAAGTCAGAATATATAAGTTTAGCTGCTTCAATAGTAGGTGTTCCAGTTTCACCATTTAGAATTATAGGACTATTAATGAATTAGCATTTTTGATGGTTAAAAATATTAATCACACATCTATTGCTTTGGCACACTTATTATTAGATATGCTAGGGGCAATAAAGGTTATCTTACAGAATAGAGAAGCAATCGATCATTTACTTCTGAAACATGATCATGGGTGTTCAGAATGTGAGGGTATGTGTTGTTTTAACCTTTCAGGTCACTCTAAATCAATCCATTCTCACATTGAAGCTTTAAACAAACTGGTCAAAGGAGTCAGACAGGATGTAGATAAAGGATGGTGGGATTGGCTTTTCGGGTGGTTGCCAGACTTTGGTAAACTTTGCTCTGTGTTAGGTGGAATAATAATGGCAATCTGCATTCTGATATTATTATGGTGTTGTGTTCAGTGTGTGCCCAATCTTCAATCTATGTTTCGACCTAAAACTGTTGATTTCAGACCAATATGGTATGATCAAAATGTGGAGTGAGATGCAATGGGAAACGAGAAATTGACCATCGGCTCCATTTTGAATAACTGACTCCATTTTATATGCTCTCACTCATGTGCATGGTGGGAAGGGGATGAATTTGCTCTTTACTAGTTTTTGTTCTACACCGTGCCGAATAAGCTGAAACATATCATGTGGGATGCGTACTTGCTACCGTTCACAGGATTCAGATTGTTCTTGCCAGAGAAATGTGTAGAATGTACAGCTCTGCCTCGAAGCAAACATAGGGGCCTGGACAGCTTCTGTGAGTGACCGATGCAGACCGGTATTGCCAGCCTTGTTTTTGCAACAGAAGGAAGGGGGAGAGGTTTCTAGAAATCTCTCCTCTGGTTGAGTAAAAGGTATTAAAGACAGGGAATCTTGGCTGTCAGACAGGAGCTCGCTGTGGAACAGACGTGTCGCTGCAGGAAACTTTTGAGGGTCTTAATCGACACTTCTGCCTGATTGTAAAAGGTCGCCCAAGTCGTGCTGGCCAGAATGTTGAAAGAAACTCTTTCTGTGATGTATTTCTCTTACCTATTTTGTGTATATATGCTATAAGCTGCATTGTTTTGTGTACATATTTCATATGTTTTTATGCTGTGTCTACATGCCTTTTATATTTGACTCTTTCATTTAACGTCTGGGAAGAAGTTGGCTTATTACACATATATTTTGTCTTCCTTTTAAAGGTGTGGTACTAATAAATACACATTTCATTTTAAATGCACCTGAATCAACCTATTTGCCTCATTTTGAGAGTGCTGGGTTTATTTTCTACATGTGTCATTTAAAGGTGCAGTAACACATATTTGCCTCATGTTGGGAGTGCTGAGTTTAAGTGTGCCCCATTATTCCAAGTCAGAAGCAACACAGTGACCTTCCTAAAGAAATACTCTAAGGATCCTAAAAAGGGACTAGATTGTGCTTGGCGCAGCACCCAGGGAAAGTTACTGGATGTTTAAGGCCCACTAACTAAAATCCTGGAATAGGCTTATCAGGCCAAGAATTAATCGAAAAACATAGATCCAGATGTTTTAGTCAGTTGGGCCCAAACAGCAGTGTGCCAACTAGGCATTGTGAATTGCGCTATATCCAGAGAACGTCAATGATCCATCCTCCTCAAAATTTACCCAAAGCTCACTGACCTTGCGCCGTCTGATTAAGGGACGATAGCTCAAGGCCTTTTGTTTGGGACCCCTTTTCTAAAAGAACTTTCTAAGTTTGTGGCTCCTTATAGCAATCTTGACATAGATCCCTTAAAAAGATAGTCAGCCCACTTTTTGGTAGTAGCGGATGCTTCGGAGGGTGTGCGTTCGGACACGGCTACCACCAAGCCCCACAAGACTTCTACCAACGAGGTAGAGAAGGAAATCAGGAATCCTACAAATACTCATCTTCTACTCTTCCCATTCCCGTGGCAGCCGGAATCGCTTCAAGAAAGGGCGATACAGGGGTTTGCAAGGATCATTCTAAAAATATGGTTCTAATAACGAATACTCCACTGATATGTTGATTCTGATCACATCTACTATGCCAACAACAATAAAAATAAGTAAAAAAAAAAAATCTGGTTCTACAGGTAAGAATTATTCCACTTTCAGAAGTGTTACTGGGGGGCAGAACAAAGTTATTTATTCGCAATTGGCAGAGTCTAACGTGGAACCCTTTTATTCTTGAATCTATTCAGTTACAAGTTTGAGTTTTACAACACCCCTGTCCAACCCTGATTTCCGCCCACAATGTATATTTCCCAACAAGAGCAAGATTTTATCTCCTCAAAAATCCAAACTCTATCAGAGAAGAAGGCTATAGAAGTGGTATCCCCCCCACCCGAATGGGTTTCTCAGTTGCATCTTTCTGGTGAAGGAGAAAGGGGGGTGGGTCATGCTTGCTGTTAAACCTGAAAGACTTCAATGGTTGGATAGTCTACCGTCATTTCAAGATGGAGGACATCTAGCTTATGAGGGACATCATCCAAGAGGGAGATTGGATGGTTTGATTCGATTTTAAAAACGCTTACTTAACAGTCCCTATTTTTCCTCTGCATGGACGCTTTCTTCCGTTTCTTTGTCAGGGTCTTTGTTACGAATTCAGAGTTCTCCATTTTTACCTCTCATCCACCCTAAGGTGTTTCACAAAGATCAGGAGGCCTGTTGTGGAGTCCATGGGGCTCGAGGGGTGCATCTGATCATCTTTTTGGACAACATAATTATCATGGCTCATTGTCCCCCAGTTGGCTTTGGCTCATCTAGAGTAGACAATCCTTCTTCTACAAGATCTGGGTTTTGTCATAAATCAATCCTAACCCCTTCCCAACATCTGGAATTCCTGAGTTTTGCAGTAAACTCTCTGCTGTCTCAACATGTCTTACCAACCTAAAAAGTCAAACATCAAGAAAGAGTTGAGGTCAGCATTGAGCAAACACACTGTATCCTTGAGGTCGATAGCTCACCTTGTGGGACTGTTAACCTCATCGAGCCAAACCATTTTTCCAGGTCCCCTC
The DNA here is from genome assembly GCF_964204655.1 of Triturus cristatus. Lineage (NCBI taxonomy): Eukaryota > Metazoa > Chordata > Amphibia > Caudata > Salamandridae > Triturus > Triturus cristatus. Next base: position 823,560,316 of record NC_140584.1, on the reverse strand, counting down.
CATTATCGTACCCTTCAGCAGCTCAAAATTCAGCATCTCTGCAAGGGTCTCAGCTATTCGGAACAGATTCCTCTATCAATTCTTCTATCAGAGGAGACCAAGATGGAAATGTCTTGGTGGCTAGACCACATGGAAGCCTAGAATGGCAAGACAATTTTTGGCTCGACTCCAGAGATGATAATAGAGTCAGATGCCAGCCGCCGGGGTGTGGTGCTTGTTGCGGTCTGATCTCCACCGGGGGTCGCTGGTCCAGGCCAGAACTGGATCTCCATATTAGTTGTCTAGAACTCCTAGTGGGTTCTCTTGCAATTCGGAATCTCTTGCCAGAGAAGATGAATAGTTGCATCCTCCTAAGTATGGACAATGTTGCATGGTCAGGTGTGTTAGCAAATTGGGCAAGACCAACTCACGTCTCCTGGCGGAGATAGCCAAAGATTTTTGGCATTTTTGCCTTCAACACCGAAACTCAGTAGTGGCAGAATATCTCCCAGCACAACATAATATGATTGCAGACTGGCACTCTTAACATCTGTGTGATTTCAGTGACTGGAAGCTTCACCCAAAAGTCTTCCATGCCCTTCCCCACAGTTGGAGGCTGTGCTCGGTAGACCTTTTTGCATTTTACCTCAATAGTCAACTTCTGACTTTTTTCAGTTTGTGCCTGAATCCGGAACCCCAAGCCACGGATGCATTTTTCCAGGACTGGTCCCTCTTCCGGAGCTATGCCTTTCCCCCTTTATGATGACTTCCAGGGTTCTGGCGCAGATGAGACGCTGGAAGGCAGGCTTGATCTTAGTGACCCCACACTGGAGAGCAAAAACTTGGTTTTCGGTGATTCTGGAACTGACTTGGCAAGACAATTTTTGGCTCGACTCCAGAGATGATAATAGAGTCAGATGCCAGCCGCCGGGGTGTGGTGCTTATTGCGGTCTGATCTCCACCGGGGGTCGCTGGTCCAGGGCGGAAATGGATCTCTATATCAGTTGTCTGGAACTCCAAGTGGGTTCTATTGCAATTCGGAATCTCTTGCCGGAGAAGACAGATAGTTGCATCCTTCTACAATGTGCCATGGTCAGGAATGTGAGCAAATTGGGCGGGACTAACTCACGTCTCAGGACGGAGACAGACAAAGATTTTTGGCATGTTTGCCTTCAACAGCAAATCTCGGTAGTGGCAGAATATCTCCCAGCACAACGCAATATGATTGCAGACTGGCACTCTTGACATCTGTGTGATTTTAGTGACTGGAGTTTTCACCCAAAAGTCTTCCATGCCATTCCCCACAGTTGGGGACTGAGCTCAGTAGACATTTTTGCATCTTGTCTCAATCGTCAACTTCTGACTTTTTTCAGTTTGTGCCTGGATCCGGAACCCCAAGCCACAGATGCATTTCTCCAGGACTGTTCCCCCTTCCTGAGCTATGCCTTTCCCCCTTTTATGATGACTTCCAGGGTTCGGGCACAGATGAGATGCTAGAAGGCAGGCTTGATCTTAGTGACCCCACACTGCAGAGCAAAAGCTTGGTTTTTGGTGATTCTGGAACTGATTTGTGCATGCCTGGCTTTGATCTCTTCCCATTGGAATCTTCTTGTGGATCCAGTGGGCGTTCCACATCAACTGATCCTGTTGGTACATCTTTCTCTGGTGACTTGGAGAGTTTCTGGGAAAGATGGAGTCTCCCAGGCCTTTCGCAGGAAACTAATGCTTTCGTCTGCCAAGCATGGTCATCAATAACACACAGGAGATATGCTTAAACATGGAGGAGTTGGTACTGTGAATGGAGCGCAGATCCCATTGGAGCAAATTGTAGTTAGTGTTAGACCTGTCAGCCCTTTGGCAGTTCCCTCCTCATTTTATTATTTTTGTCCCTTTTCCCCTTCTCATTTTTTCTGTCTACCAAGCTTTTTGGGGGGCTGATGTAGATGTTCTGGGCGCCTCTTCCTCACCGCATGAGGGAAAGGTGCAAGGTGCTCCACTGAGGTAGATAGATGAGGAAGGTGGGATTCACAAAATGGTGGCTCCAACTGTCACCTCAGCACCTGGGCCATGACTGCCATGAGAGGTTCCGGAACCTTCTGGGCCCCTCTGGCAAGTCAGGCCCAAGGTGATAAATAGAGGTGGCAGGAGGGCAGCCATTTTAGAATAGGTGAGAACTGCGGAAGGTTCAGGAGTAAGGCGCCTGTGTGAGGAGGTGGTTGTACTTAGAGGGGAACGGACAGGTCCACGGGTCTGCACAGAGTCCTAAGCCTAGTAACGCCACCCCTACCCTTGTGACCGGTCCCTGAATGCAGGCAGTGAACTGGAGGAGCAGCGTAATACCGGAATTTTCATTAGGGGCTGGAGCCCATGGAGGGGGTCTAGGATTGTGACCGAGGACCGACTCATCCCGAGTACCTTTCTGGCAGCAGGGGAAGAAACAGACTGGACGAGGCGGTAACCCCCCCAACCATAATTGTCGAGGAGTGGACTGCCGCCATAGCGAGAGGACTGGGCCACTCTGTCCAACTGTACCGGAGCCTACCCGGTAGCAACGTGCAGCACCAGACCCCCCCCCCCACCCCCTCGTAAAACACCCGCGACGAGTCCCTACCTGAAGCGGACCTCATTGCCACTCTGAGATCGTCGGGTGGCCGGTGGTCCTTGGAGTGGACTTGCGGTGCCCCGTGGGCTGGAGGAAAAGCGGAGCTGGGGGTCAGCGAGACCGCTGACATCTGAGGAGAGTCACTTCAGAAAGCAGGCAAGGGAGGCGGGTCTGGCCTGGAGGCCGCCGTCCCCCGTTCACGTGAAGAGGGGCCGTAGCGCCGCCCCTCGCTGACGAGAAGGAGGAAGTCTGCACTACCCTGGCTTCGGAGGCGGGGTACAAGAAACTCCCAGGTCCCCATCTGGTGTTACCGCGGCTGGCTGTCAAGAAGCCGTAGCGGAGCGAGGCACTGACCCGGAGGGAAGGGAGTGTAGATCTGGGGAAGTACCCGGATTTGCGCCATCCATGTGGGAAAGGAAAGCCCCGTCTCCCCCAGCGTGAAGGGACAGCCGACCCAGTTCCGGCGGGACTCCTGGAGCAGAGGACCACAGGACTGTACCGTAAGCTGGGCCCTGAAGAGAGGGGAGGGGGAGAGAGAGTTCTGCGTGGCCCACAGCTGGGTTCAGGATACGTCTTAATGGAACCTTTTTTTTTTTTTTAATTTATGGTAGACCAGCATAGATCGTGAGGGGATTAAAGCCTATATAATGCTGTGAACTGATGTAATGACACGTATGGAATCCTTATAAGCCTCTGGATGCCCGGGTGGGAACCATAGCTTCAATAGAGGGCCTTAGTAAACGGTACTATAGTAATTTGCTGTTAGGCAATCTAGAGAACCTTCCTTAAGGATCAGGAGGTCCAGTAAAAGGAGTCGTGTCAGTAGGACCTTGTATAGGCTGTTTAATCCACTAATGTGTTGAAGGATGTAAAATCTTGTAGGGTGTGCAATAGGGGGCGGTTACCGAGCAAGGTTACACAGGGGATTAGACGTCCTTCCAGAGCTCAAGTGCTGTGCATAGGCCACAGGAAGAGTGGTAGTAAGATGCCAAGTTGTTAATAATATTTCATGTCAAAAGTTGTCAAGTCATACCTGGAAATGCCATTTGTAAATGAAACAGGGTGTTAAGAGTCGAAGAAAAAGAAGCCTTTGAAGAAGAGTTTATCTACTACAGTAACGTCCAGGTTTAGCCTTAGAATATAGAGAGAGGTTCAAATGCAAATGAAATGAAATGGTTCAGATTGTAATGTCAAACTGAAAACCGGATTTTAATAAGAAAGAAATTGTAGGAGAGTAGGGTCTGCTATCCTATGGTCACCCCAAATTTTTGCTTTTTGCTTCACTGGTTTTTGACATATTGAGGCTGTGGGCCTGCCAATCAGACCCCCAGCCTGCTGTTCTCTCTACTAAATTTACACTATGCACCCTAGGTGCATAACCAATTGGAAGTGGATCACCCTGTGAGCCCCTGTACCAGTGTACACTAGGTACCCAGGGCATTGGTGTATCTAAGGCCTACCAGGGGCTGAAGCATGTATTGTGCCACCCCTGGCCTGGCCTAACAAATTTGACACAACTGGCTGATCACTCAGCTGGGGTAAGTTGGTGTAACCACCTCTTACTTAGGTGTAGTATACCTACACCTAACCTTAAATGGGACACATGTTAACCTATAAGTCACTCCTATGGCAGGCCTTAACAATCCTGAAGGCAGAGTGCTTGGTTCTATGTGAGATGGTGCTCTGGCATGAGCTGAGCCTGTCTGCAGTGGTCGGAACAACTTCCTTCTACTGTTTTCAGATATCGTCATACCATATACTCTTAAGTGCATTATGAACCTCGCGGTTAAATGCTATCTTTGGTTTGGCTTTATCAAAACATGTCGAGTAAGGTGTCATACGAATTGGAATACTAACCCCTCGCCAATTCTGGCGACAGGGTTAGCATTCCACCCTTCTAGAGGGACACGACATGTACAGTACCTGAAACCCGGGTAAAATCAGACATAGCCTCAGCTCCACAAAATGGATGCTGCCACCACAGACACAAGTCTGCCCTCCTGCTGCTGGGAGTCCTTCCAGCTTGGGAGGTGTGGACAAAGGGTTTCCTGCCAGGGGAGGTGCGTGCACCACCCCAGACAGGATTTTGTGTATTGGTCAGGTAGGGCTTGAAAGAAACCAGACATGCCTGAGGCTCACAAGGAGCCTCGGTGCATATGCCAGTTCAAACCGGTCCTGGGGCACACCAGCCCTGGACCTGGGGCGAGCTGGACAAAGGATTGGGGGTGTAACCACCCCCCTTCCTGGTCCCACCCTTAGGGAGGGACCTAGCAGGTAGTCCGGCCCCTAGAATCCGAATAAAGGTAGGAGCTGTGTCCTAAGACTTTAGACATCCTGGAATCAACTTAACTACAAGAAGAAGACGGGAACTTCGACGCTCTGCCGCACAGAGGACTGAAGCCAATCTCCCCTGTGGTCAGGGAGTGACCACCTTGCTAACGCAAGCACCATCCAGCGAATCAACGTCTGCTTTGCCGCCGCCTCCCGCCGGAGCCCGAGCCCAGAGACTGACAAGACCTGGACCTCCAGACCTCTCACCGCCCGATCCACAGTCCCTGAAAAGAAGGAACCCGTGGAGGCACCGAGACACGTGGAGCCAGCCATCTTGAAAAGACCACGACAAGCTGCAAGCACAACAACCGAGGCTCCCTCCAAGTTGTGCTTTGGGATCTGAGAAGCCCAACCCTCGAGCAGCATCTGCACCAAAGGTGAGCCCTCCAGCATCTCCACGATCTGCGTGGGGCCCTTCTGCATTTTGCCACTCGACGCGCCTAACCGGTTGCTGGCCCGTTGGCTAGTGGCCATCTTGGCGACGAACTTCAAGAACTACACTGCTGGTCTGGTTGCTCCAGACTGGCCCTTGCTCCCCTCCAAAGGAGCAGTCCCTCTGACCTTGCTGGTCAGAACCATCAGCTTATTTCGTTTTCCACAACAATTGCTTTTGCCAAGGCTTGTTTGCTTCGACCAAGTCGCCGACACCGCCGACAGCGAGAGCCTGCGTGGGACAGCTCGTGAACCAACTCCTGGACGTCGTCGACCTTCAGGGACCACGTGGCTGCAGAGACAAGCTGCAACTTTCCTCCTGTTTGCACCCGACATCGCCTGGTACCCACCTGGTGCCACGCTGGTCACTGGCTAGTGACTGTGAACACTGTCCCCTCTGCTTACAGGTCTTCTACAACTCCGGTCCACCCTTGGATCCACCGCATCCCTTCCGGACCGACCGCCTTCAGCATCTTTGTCTTCAGGCTCCATTGAACATATAGAAGAAACCCGACGCACTTCGAGACCTATGCACCCGCTTCCTGTGGGTGAGGTAAAGCTGGTACTCCGGTGCCCAAGTGTAGAGTATCATCTCTAGTGTCTGTGTTTCCAATCTTGAGTTCATAGTACATCCGGAAGATCCTTTTTGCAGTAACTTTGTAACTTTTACGCACCCATTGAAAACCTATGGGAGCTCGCGTGTGACTATTTGCTCTGCACACGCAACCCGTGGACCTCCTGTTCACTAACTAAAGTTAGCTCCTTGTAGGCCCAGCGATTCTAGAGGCCCTAGGCCTTTTCCCTTTTCTGTTCGTGGTACTTATACCACTATTTTAGTATATGGTTCGAGTGGCCACCAGGGCCTATCCATATAAAGTGCAACTTCTGTGTATTCTAACGTATTCTTGTTTAACGATTTGTGCTCCTGTGCTCATAAAGAGTCTAGGGGATACTTTGAGAAATAAATACATATATATTTTCAATATATATCTGTGTGGTGTCCTTTCATTGGTATAAAAGGGGGTTACATTTGGTAAAACAGCCTGCTTAACACGCTTCACGAGTTTAGCCTCAAAGACTGCTTAGCCTACGCTACCACTAGGGCAGCTGGTCCGAAAAGGTTGACTTACAACCACACCATAAGGGTTGCTTGGCATGGTACAAGGTGGTCACTTTAACTAGTGAACATCATATACCAGGCCAACTTCTCACAGAAATGTTATAAAGTTCACAGTAAACCTTATACAAAATCGGTGTATTGTTCTTTTTGAGTGGTGTTGCGCAGGATTGCGAGCTGAGTAGGATGCAGGCCTGAAAAGCCAAACGGAGTGGTGAGCCATGTGACCGGAGCCAAGCTACCCCTAGGACGTAGGTCTAACAAATTGGTGCTCAGCGGTGGGATTACTTATTCAGTGCTTGCATCCGCTTAGTAGCAGTTTTGCGCGTGTCACCACCTACACCTGATTGTTTTAACGGGAGTTTTCTCCAGATTATTTTTCTGATTGGGGGTTTTCAAAATTGTCCTGTGTTTTACTTCCTCTCTAGGGAAAGTCTTCCAGTGTGAAGTTCTTTTTGACTGTGTTGGGGTCCGATCTGGTAGGATGGAATTCGAATTGGGTAGGCTGGAGGAATATACGGTGGCCCAATTGAAGGAATTCTGCCAGGAGCGGGAGGTCTTCTTTAAGCAGGGGGCGAAGAAAATAGAGCTCCAAGCAAGCTTAAGAGCCTGGGTCATGGCCCACCCTAGCGGGAAACGGGAGGAGGAACCAGGACTAGACCCCCTGGAGGAACCAGAAGTCCTTTTTCCCCCTGGGAGCGGCCACATGGACGTTGGGTCCCGGGCCCCATCAAGAGTGGGTAGTAGCGCCTCCGGGGGGAGCTTGTCCTCTGCTGACCTAGTTGACCGGAGGGAAGAGAGGCAGCTTAGAATGGATCTGGCCCGGTTGGAAAAGGAGAGGGAGGAGAGGAGGTTCCTCCATGAGCTCCACTTAAAGGAGTTAGAGCTCAAAGCCCTTCAACTTGGAACCCCCAGCAGTCCAAATGGTGGCAGCATACCGAGAGAAATCCCGAGAGAGTCCAGGCCCTACCTGCCCAAAGATGTAGTTGCTAGCTATGGTGTAGGGGATGACATTGTGAAATGGCTGGCTGCCTACGAGGTTTCTCTAAGAGCCCATGGGGTCCCCGAAGCTCAGTGGGGGGGTGGCCTGTATAGGTATATGCCTCCGGTGGGGAGGGATGCCTTGTTAGCGCTAGAACAGCCAGACCAGACCAGGTACCCCATCATGAAGGTAGCCCTAGTAAGGAAATTTGGGCTGACCCCTGAAAAATTGAGGCAGAGGTTTAGGGGCAGTCAGAAGTTGCCCACCCAGAATTGGGTGGACTTCTTGGACTATGCCAGGAAGGCCTTAGAGGGCTGGGTGCAGGGCAGTGAAGTCAAGGACTATGAGGGACTGTACAATTTAATTTTAAAGGAGCACCTCCTCGAGAAAAGTTTTCCGGAGCTGCGTCAGCACCTGGTAGACAGCAAGCTAACTAATCCCAGGAAGCTTGCAGAGGAGGCGGATATCTGGGCGAGTACCCGGGTATCCTCAAAAGGGTCTGGAGGGAATTTCCAAGGGGCTGGACAGGGCACCCCCCAGAAGAAAGAGGGGGGGAGACAAAAAGAGGGAGTTCTCTAAAGGCTCCCAAAAGAGTTCCCAAGGGAGGGGAATAGGATTCCCCCCTAAGGTTGGCCCCCACAAACCCCCTTATCCTGACCGTGGTCAGCAGCCTAGGGTTGTCCGATGTTATGAGTGTGGCGAGGTTGGGCATTATAAGGGGGATGCCAAGTGTCCCAAGAGACCACACCCTCCCATTGGAGGAAAGACCCCTGGGGTGGCGAGTGTAGTGCTCGGGGAGGAGTTGCCCCTAGATAAGGGAGGTGAGGTGGCAGGGCTAACCCTACTGTCCTTAGAGGATTGTGAGATGGTTCCTAAGACCCAGATGCCCTCGAATACTACTAAGTACAGGCAATGGGTCACCATCAATGCCCAGAGGGTGGAGGCTCTGAGGGACACAGGAGCCAGCATGACTATGGTAAGGAGTCAGCTGGTGTCCCCAGAGCAGGTGGTTCCCAGTGTAGTCAACCCGGTTGGGATGGCTGACAACCGAGAGGGTCACTATCCGGTGGCCCAGGTTCCCTTTGAGTGGGGAGGGGTTGCGGGTCCTCTACGAGTTGCGATTAGCCCTGCCATGCCGGTCGACTGCCTTTTGGGAAGCGACCTTGAACACTCGGCGTGGAAGGAGGTTGAGTTCAGGGCCCACATGGAAATGTTGGGGACCCCTGAGTGGACGTGTGCCAACACCCGGTCCGTGACTGCCCGAAGAGGGAGTTCACCGAGGTTGGAGCCTGGGACAAAGGCCCAACCAGCTGCCGGAAAGGGTAAACGGGGTAGGGGGAAACCTGCCCTGGCATCTGACCCTCCAAAGGTGGATGGGGCAACTGAAGTAGTCCCGGAGTCTACGGAGGGGGATGTAACTTCCCTGGAGGGCTTACCTACCCCTGCAGACTGGCAGGTGGAGGGAGGATCTACTAGGGAAGAGTTTTGTCGGGCCCAGAAGGAGTGCCCTACCCTTGAGGGATTACGGCGGCAGGCCGAAGCCCAGGCAGCGGGTAACGATTCGGGGAACTTCCACATATAGTGGGAAGATGGACTCCTGTATAGCGAACCCAAGGCTCCGGTGCATGGTTCATCCCGGGCCTTGGTAGTTCCCCAGCGTTACCGAGCCTTCCTATTGGGACTGGCTCACGAAATACCCTTGGCAGGACACTTGGGACAATACAAGACCTTTGCTCGACTTATCCCTCATTTTTACTGGCCTCAGATGAGGATTACGTCCGATACTTTTTGTAGGACGTGTGTAACCTGCCAAGCTAGTGGGAAGACAGGGGTGAAGCTGAAGGCTCCCCTGGAACCACTGCCTGTCGTTGGCACCCCCTTTGAAAGGGTGGGCATCGACATTGTTGGGCCATTGGATCCACCAACGTCTGCCGGTCACAGGTTTATCCTGGTTCTGGTGGATCATGCCACACGGTACCCAGAGGCTATCCCTCTGAGGACCATTACTGCACCCGTAGTGGCACGGGCCCTTATGGGAATTTTTACCCGGATGGGATTCCCCAAGGAAGTGGTGTCGGACAGAGGTACCAACTTCATGTCGGCATACATGCGGGCTATGTGGAAGGAGTGTGGAGTCACTTACCGGTTCTCCACCCCTTATCACCCCCAGACCAATGGTCTGGTGGAAAGGTTTAACAAGACCTTAAAGGGCATGATCCGGAGTCTGCCCGAGAGCCTGCGGAGGAAATGGGACGTCCTCCTACCTTGTTTGCTGTTTTCTTACAGGGAGGTACCACAGAAGGGAGTGGGCTTCAGCCCCTTCGAACTGTTGTACGGGCACCCTGTGCGTGGACCACTCAGCCTGGTGAAGGATGGATGGGAAAAGACTCCCAGAAAACTTCCCCCAGATGTGGTGAGCTACATGCTGGCCTTTCGTAGCCAAATGGCTAGGTTGTGGAAGCAAGCTTCTGAAAACCTAGAAGCCAGCCAAACGGTCATGAAGGAATGGTATGACTGAAACGCTCACCCGGTGGAGCTGGAGCCTGGCCAGAAGGTGTGGGTGATGGAACCTGGAGAGCTTAGCGCCCTCCAGGATCGCTGGTCAGGCCCCTTTGAGGTGGTTGAGAAGAAGGGCAAGGTTACCTACGTGGTAGATCTTAAGACCCCCAGGCAGCCCCATCGGGTGCTCCATGTTAACCGCCTCAAGCCTCACCAAGAGAGACCCGAGGTCACGTTAATGATGGTGACTGATGGGTCAGAGGAAGAGGAAAGTGATCCTCTTCCCGATCTGTTTGCGTCCCAAGAGAAGGATGGATCGGTGGAGGGAGTGATCCTTTCACCGTCACTAACTCCTGAACAACGGAAGGACTGTCGCCAGGTACTAGAGCAGTTTGCTTCCTTGTTCTCCCTTATCCCGGGAAGGACTCATCTGTGTACCCATGACGTGGACACAGGGGACAGCCCACCTGTGAAGTCCAAGTCCTACCGACTGTCGGATAAGGTGAAGGCTAGCATCCATGGGGAAGTTACTAAGATGCTAGAGCTAGGAGTAATTGAGCCTTAAAGTAGTCCCTGGTCCAGTCCGGTGGTACTGGTACCCAAGGCTGCCCCACCGGGCACTACCCCAGAACTCCGATTCTGTGTGGATTACAGGGGACTGAATTCAGTGAAAAAGACAGATGCTCATCCTATCCCGAGGGCGGATGAGCTCATTGACCGGTTGGGAGCTGCCCAATATCTCAGTACCTTTGACCTTACATCCGGGTACTGGCAGATTTCCCTGACGGATGGAGCGAAGTAAAGGTCAGCCTTCTCCACACCCGAGGGTCACTACCAGTTCTGTGTGATGCCCTTTGGGCTCAAGAACGCCCCTGCTACGTTCCAGCGATTGGTGAACCAGGTCCTCTCTGGAATGGAAGCCTTTTCAGTTGTGTACCTGGATGACATTGCTGTCTTCAGCCGCAGCTGGGAGGACCATTTGTGTCACCTTCAGGCTGTTCTTCAGGCTTTGCAGCAGGCAGGTCTGACGATCAAAGCCAGTAAGTGCCAGATCGGGCAGGGGTCGGTAGTGTACCTCGGTCTCTTGGTGGGTAGGGGCAAGGTGCAACCTCTCCAGGCCAAGATCGAAACCATCATGGCCTGGGAACCCCCCAAGACTCAGACAGAAGTCCGGGCCTTCTTGGGCCTCACTGGTTACTACCGACGCTTTGTCAAGGGATACGGTACAATTGTAGCGCCCTTGACTGAGCTCACTTCCAAAAAGCACCCTCGACGGGTAATCTGGACCGAGGGATGTCAACAAGCCTTTGACACCTTTGAAAAAGGCCATGTGTGCGGCACCTGTTCTCAGGGCCCCTGACTTCGCCAAGGAGTTCATTGTCCAGACAGACGCGTCGGAGCACGGTATTGGGGCAGTGTTGTCGCAACTCAATGACGAGGGTCTAGACCAACCGGTAGTTTTCTTATCTAGGAGACTACTCCCCCGGGAACAGAGGTGGAGTGCAATTGAGAGGGAGGCTTTTGCGGTGGTGTGGGCTCTGAAGAAGCTGCGGCCATACCTGTTTGGCTCGCACTTCCTGGTTCAGACCGACCACCGGCCCCTCAGGTGGCTGATGCAAATGAGGGGCGAGAATCCCAAGCTGTTGAGGTGGTCCATTTCCCTACAGGGGATGGACTTTAGGGTGGAACATCGCCCAGGAGTGGACCACGCCAATGCTGACGGTCTCTCCAGGTATTTCCGCCGTAGTGAAGAGGACTCCCAAGGGGTTGGGTAGCTCTCCCCACTTTCAGCTGGGGGGGGACGCGCGTTAGACCTGTCAGCCCTTTGGCAGTTCCCTCCTCATTTTATTATTTTTGTCCCTTTTCCCCTTCTCATTTTTTCTGTCTACCAAGCTTTTTGGGGTGCTGATGTAGAGGTTCTGGGCGCCTCTTCCTCACCGCATGAGGGAAAGGCGCAAGGTGCTCCACTGAGGTAGATAGATGAGGAAGGTGGGATTCACAAAATGGTGGCTCCAACTGTCACCTCAGCACCTGGGCCATGACTGCCATGAGAGGTTCCGGAACCTTCTGGGCCCCTCTGGCAAGTCAGGCCCAAGGTGATAAATAGAGGTGGCAGGAGGGCAGCCATTTTAGAATAGGTGAGAACTGCGGAAGGTTCAGGAGTAAGGCGCCTGTGTGAGGAGGTGGTTGTACTTAGAGGGGAACGGACAGGTCCACGGGTCTGCACAGAGTCCTAAGCCTAGTAACGCCACCCCTACCCTTGTGACCGGTCCCTGAATGCAGGCAGTGAACTGGAGGAGCAGCGTAATACCGGAATTTTCATTAGGGGCTGGAGCCCATGGAGGGGGTCTAGGATTGTGACCTAGGACCGACTCATCCCGAGTACCTTTCTGGTAGCAGGGGAAGAAACAGACTGGCCGTGGCGGTAACCCCCCCCATCCATAATTGTCGAGGAGTGGACTGCCGCCATAGCGAGAGGACTGGGCCACTCTGTCCAACTGTCCCGGAGCCTACCCGGTAGCAACGTGCAGCACCAGACCCCCCCCCCCTCCCACCCCCTCGTAAAACACCCGCGACGAGTCCCTACCTGAAGCGGACCTCATTGCCACTCTGAGATCGTCGGGTGGCCGGTGGTCCTTGGAGTGGACTTGCGGTGCCCCGTGGGCTGGAGGAAAAGCGGAGCTGGGGGTCAGCGAGACCGCTGAGATCTGAGGAGAGTCACTTCAGAAAGCAGGCAAGGGAGGCGGGTCCGGCCTGGAGGCCGCCGTCCCCCGATCACGTGAAGAGGGGCCGTAGCGCCGCCCCTCGCTGACGAGAAGGAGGAAGTCTGCACTACCCTGGCTTCGGAGGCGGGGTACAAGAAACTCCCAGGTCCCCATCTGGTGTTACCGCGGCTGGCTGTCAAGAAGCCGTAGCGGAGCGAGGCACTGACCCGGAGGGAAGGGAGTGTAGATCTGGGGAAGTACCCGGATTTGCGCCATCCATTCGGGAAAGGAAAGCCCCGCCTCCCCCAGCGTGAAGGGACAGCCGACCCAGTTCCGGCGGGACTCCTGGAGCAGAGGACCACGGGACTGTACCGTAAGCTGGGCCCTGAAGAGAGGGGAGGGGGAGAGAGAGTTCTGCGTGGCCCACAGCTGGGTTCAGGATACGTCTTAATGGAACCTTTTATTATTTTTAATCTATGGGAAGCCGCGATCCATGGTAGACCAGCATAGATCGTGAGGGGATTAAAGCCTATATAATGCTGTGAACTGATGTAATGACACGTATGGAATCCTTATAAGCCTCTGGATGCCCGGGTGGGAACCATAGCTTCAATAGAGGGCCTTAGTAAACGGTACTAAAGTAATTTGCTGTTAGGCAATCTAGAGAACCTTCCTTAAGGATCAGGAGGTCCAGTAAAAGGAGTCGTGTCAGTAGGACCTTGTATAGGCTATTTAATCCACTAATGTGTTGAAGGATGTAAAATCTTGGAGGGTGTGCAATAGGGGGCGGTTACCGAGCAAGGTTACACAGGGGATTAGACGTCCTTCCAGAGCTCAAGTGCTGTGCATAGGCCACAGGAAGAGTGGTAGTAAGATGCCAAGTTGTTAATAATATTTCATGTCAAAAGTTGTCAAGTCATACCTGGAAATGCCATTTGTAAATGAAACAGGGTGTTAAGAGTCGAAGAAAAAGAAGCCTTTGAAGAAGAGTTTATCTACTACAGTAACGTCCAGGTTTAGCCTTAGAATATAGAGAGAGGTTCAAATGCAAATGAAATGAAATGGTTCAGATTGTAATGTCAAACTGAAAACCGGATTTTAATAAGAAAGAAATTGTAGGAAAGTAGAGTCTGCTATCCTATGGTCACCCCAAATTTTTGCTTTTTGCTTCACTGGTTTTTGACATATTGAGGCTGTGGGCCTGCCAATCAGACCCCCAGCCTGCTGTTCTCTCTACTAAATTTACACTATGCACCCTAGGTGCATAACCAATTGGAAGTGGATCACCCTGTGAGCCCCTGTACCAGTGTACACTAGGTACCCAGGGCATTGGTGTATCTAAGGCCTACCAGGGGCTGAAGCATGTATTGTGCCACCCCTGGCCTGGCCTAACAAATTTGACACAACTGGCTGATCACTCAGCTGGGGTAAGTTGGTGTAACCACCTCTTACTTAGGTGTAGTATACCTACACCTAACCTTAAATGGGACACATGTTAACCTATAAGTCACTCCTATGGCAGGCCTTAACAATCCTGAAGGCAGAGTGCTTGGTTCCATGTGAGATGGTGCTCTGGCATGAGCTGAGCCTGTCTGCAGTGGTCGGAACAACTTCCTTCTACTGTTTCCAGATATCGTCATACCATATACTCTTAAGTGCATTATGAACCTCGCGGTTAAATGCTATCTTTGGTTTGGCTTTATCAAAACATGTCGAGTAAGGTGTCATACGAATTGGAATACTAACCCCTCGCCAATTCTGGCGACAGGGTTAGCATTCCACCCTTCTAGAGGGACACGACATGTACAGTACCTGAAACCCGGGTAAAATCAGACATAGCCTCAGCTCCACAAAATGGATGCTGCCACCACAGACACAAGTCTGCCCTCCTGCTGCTGGGAGTCCTTCCAGCTTGGGAGGTGTGGACAAAGGGTTTCCTGCCAGGGGAGGTGCGTGCACCACCCCAGACAGGATTTTGTGTATTGGTCAGGTAGGGCTTGAAAGAAACCAGACATGCCTGAGGCTCACAAGGAGCCTCGGTGCATATGCCAGTTCAAACCGGTCCTGGGGCACACCAGCCCTGGACCTGGGGCGAGCTGGACAAAGGATTGGGGGTGTAACCACCCCCCTTCCTGGTCCCACCCTTAGGGAGGGACCTAGCAGGTAGTCCGGCCCCTAGAATCCGAATAAAGGTAGGAGCTGTGTCCTAAGACTTTAGACATCCTGGAATCAAATTAACTACAAGAAGAAGACGGGAACTTCGACGCTCTGCCGCACAGAGGAGTGAAGCCAATCTCCCCTGTGGTCATGGAGTGACCACCTTGCTAACGCAAGCACCATCCAGCGAATCAACGTCTGCTTTGCCGCCGCCTCCCGCCGGAGCCCGAGCCCAGAGACTGACAAGACCTGGACCTCCAGACCTCTCACCGCCCGATCCACAGTCCCTGAAAAGAAGGAACCCGTGGAGGCACCGAGACACGTGGAGCCATCCATCTTGAAAAGACCACGACAAGCTGCAAGCGCAACAACCGAGGCTCCCTCCAAGTTGTGCTTTGGGATCTGAGAAGCCCAACCCTCGAGCAGCATCTGCACCAAAGGTGAGCCCTCCAGCATCTCCACGATCTGCGTGGGGCCCTTCTGCATTTTGCCACTCGACGCGCCTAACCGGTTGCTGGCCCGTTGGCTAGTGGCCATCTTGGTGGCGAACTTCAAGAACTACACCACTGGTCTGGTTGCTCCAGACTGGCCCTTGCTCCCCTCCAAAGGAGCACTCCCTCTGACCTTGCTGGTCAGAACCATCAGCTTATTTCGTTTTCCACAACAATTGCTTTTGCCAAGGCTTGTTTGCTTCGACCAAGTCGCCGACACCGCTGACAGCGAGAGCCTGCGTGGGACAGCTCGTGAACCGACTCCTGGACGTCGTCGACCTTCAGGGACCACGTGGCTGCAGAGACAAGCTGCACCTTTCCTCCTGTTTGCACCCGACATCGCCTGGTACCCACCTGGTGCCACGCTGGTCACTGGCTAGTGACTGTGAACACTGTCCCCTCTGCTTACAGGTCTTCTACAACTCCGGTCCACCCTTGGATCCACCGCATCCCTTCCGGACCGACCGCCTGCAGCATCTTTGTCTTCAGGCTCCATTGAACATATAGAAGAAACCCGACGCACTTCGAGACCTATGCACCCGCTTCCTGTGGGTGAGGTAAAGCTGGTACTCCGGTGCCCAAGTGTAGAGTATCATCTCTAGTGTCTGTGTTTCCAATCTTTTTTTTTTTTTTTTTTTTTTTTTTGGAAAACCTTTATTGACATTGCAAATAAAGACAAGTATGGGCCTACAACCCTCGGGGCCGGCCGCTAAGCAGTGAAATTAACAGCAAACAGATTTTAATCACATGTAGCACCTCGGGAAGCAGATTTTCCATGCTAGTATTTATTCTCTTGTCCACCGAATAGCCCAAGAGGGGAACCAGGATATAAAAGGTTTTCATTTTACAATAAGGGATAGAAGGATCAGGTGCCAATCAAGTTCTCAGCAGCGAAAAAAGGCAGGCAGAATAATGAACGTCAACAATAAATGGCAAGCTATCAAGTCAATGGCGCAGAAACAGAATGTTCAGGATGTGGAGGAATATCACGAGCCGTTTGCGCCTGCAGTCTCCTGCCCTAGGACCCAAAAAACCCCACTGAAATGCGGCACAAATGAAAAACAATGATTGGCCACGAAGGACACCTACCGCACTGACCCCAGAAAAAGACAAAGAAGAATAAGAAAAGAAAAAGGAGGCCATAGAGACAAAGTAAAGGACTAAAGAAGCCCCTCCCCCACCCCCCCACCCTGCACCTCTGCAGATGACTACGGCCCCCCCCCCCCCCCCGCAGCGTGCCTGTCGCCCCAGAACCAGGCCCGAAATATAGAAGAAACAGAGAAAAAGGGGAAAGAGAGGAAACCCCCCCTAACAGAAAAGGGGAGAGAGTAATAAAAAAAAAAAAAAAAAAAAAAAAAAAAACGGAGGAGGGCCGTCAACCATGCCCCCGGCTTCTCCCTCCCGCACAATATATTCCTCCCCAGCGCAAACAGTAAACAGCAAAAATTCGGCCATATCTAAGAGAAATGGGGAGCATTATGCACTGGCTACACTATTAGTTACGTCGTGAAAGCACACAACCCCCCAGCCCGCCCGCCTATTAATTGATCACCTCGGAAGAATCAGCCTTATCCTTGGCCACTCTTTGCGAATCCACCAGTGCATACCCATCGACCCACCATCATGTCCAAAGTTTCAAGGAAGAGGAGCGTCCAGAGAAAACTAGGAAGGGACACACACATGTGGGGAGGACGTTTCGAAACATCAGCACAGTCATCGTCATGGAAGATCACCTTTCCCAGTACTGCCCCAGGGCCCGCGCCGCACACAAGGTCCAGGAAGGAGAAATCGGCCAGAGCAGGCGATCGTTGCGTGAAGATTACCTGGGTCGCCGGAGGCCGCGCATGGGACAAAGTCACCACCGTCTGCTCAAATCCAAAACCTCCGGAACAGACCGACCCCACAGCCAGCCGACCACACGCTGCCACAGTGTCCAAAGTTTCCATCCGTCCCTTATTCACAGAGGCGGTCACGGTACTTTCCTCCTGTGGAAGGTGAGACAGAGCCTTATGTACCTGGGGACAGGCAGACCGCAACTTTTCCGAAGCTGCCGCAATACCATCCAGCTTCCTCCCCAATACCCGGGTGCCGTGGACCAGGGTGGAATGAAGGGCTCCGAGAGCATCTAGAAGGTCACCGTACCCCAGCACGGTCCCCCGCGCTCGCTCCGCCACGCTCCTTTGCGCCACACACTCCCAATCTTGCTGTGACCCAGTGTACAGGATAACAGAGTCCATCCCATCAAGATGGCCGCAGGGCAGGGCCATCCCAGATGGGGACCGGGTCTCAGGCACGGGCGCAGCAAGTTCCATATCCCTGCAAACAAAGGTCCGGAGGCAGGCAAAAGGTGTATACCGTGTGCGGCCACAGGTAACAGTCGTTCTCCCCCTGGGCCAGTGTCCGCGAAAACCGGGAGCAGCCCGCGCAAATCGGGACGAGCCACAGGCCGCGTCCGATCAGTTCACTGGCGAGGGTCCAGGCGATCGCCGATAAACCCCTGGAATCGTCACCCCGGGTATGCACCCGTCACGCTACTCTCGGTGATAGGAGCGACCACTGCGAGATTCAGGCCAATGTTCGCGCCGCTTCGGCAGTCCGACTCCACCCGGTCACCAATGGCCGCTGTTGTTGAACTGCCGCCCGGCCATGTTGTCCACCCGAGGTCCCGGTTCCAGGGCTGCACAGGCCGCAAACTTCAAATGAGCATTTCTCGGGCGGTACCGCCGCTGGAAGCTTCAGGATCACACGATCGGTTGCCGCTCTCGATCACCAACACGGGCATGTAGCGCAGGCTGAGGATCACATGCAGGATATCTGTGCGGGATGTGGAGGTTCACGGAGCCGGGAGCCTACGCTGCCGTCCCGGTCGCCATCTTGGCTCCTCCATGTGTTTCCAATCTTGAGTTCATAGTCCATCCGGAAGATCCTTTTTGCAGTAACTTTGTAACTTTTACGCACCCATTGAAAACCTATGGGAGCTCGCGTGTGACTATTTGCTCTGCACACGCAACCCGAGGACCTCCTGGTCACTAACTAAAGTTAGCTCCTTGTAGGCCCAGCGATTCTAGAGGCCCTAGGCCTTTTCCCTTTTCTGTTCGTGGTACTTATACCACTATTTTAGTATATGGTTCGAGTGGCCACCAGGGCCTATCCATATAAAGTGCAACTTCTGTGTATTCTAACGTATTCTTGTTTAACGATTTGTGCTCCTGTGCTCATAAAGAGTCTAGGGGATACTTTGAGAAATAAATACATATATATTTTCAATATATATCTGTGTGGTGTCCTTACATTGGTATAAAAGGGGGTTACATTTGGTAAAACAGCCTGCTTAACACGCTTCACGAGTTTAGCCTCAAAGACTGCTTAGCCTACGCTACCACTAGGGCAGCTGGTCCGAAAAGGTTGACTTACAACCACACCATAAGGGTTGCTTGGCATGGTACAAGGTGGTCACTTTAACTAGTGAACATCATATACCAGGCCAACTTCTCACAGAAATGTTATAAAGTTCACAGTAACCCTTATACAAAATCGGTGTATTGTTCTTTTTGAGTGGTGTTGCGCAAGATTGCGAGCTGAGTAGGATGCAGGCCTGAAAAGCCAAACGGAGTGGTGAGCCATGTGACCGGAGCCAAGCTACCCCAGGACGTAGGTCTAACAAATTGGTGCTCAGCGGTGGGATTACTTATTCAGTGCTTGCATCCGCTTAGTAGCAGTTTTGCGCGTGTCACCACCTACACCTGATTGTTTTAACGGGAGTTTTCTCCAGATTATTTTTCTGATTGGGGGTTTTCAAAATTGTCCTGTGTTTTACTTCCTCTCTAGGGAAAGTCTTCCAGTGTGAAGTTCTTTTTGACTGTGTTGGGGTCCGATCTGGTAGGATGGAATTCGAATTGGGTAGGCTGGAGGAATATACGGTGGCCCAATTGAAGGAATTCTGCCAGGAGCGGGAGCTCTTCTTTAAGCAGGGGGCGAAGAAAATAGAGCTCCAAGCAAGCTTAAGAGCCTGGGTCATGGCCCACCCTAGCGGGAAACGGGAGGAGGAACCAGGACTAGACCCCCTGGAGGAACCAGAAGTCCTTTTTCCCCCTGGGAGCGGCCACATGGACGTTGGGTCCCGGGCCCCATCAAGAGTGGGTAGTAGCGCCTCCGGGGGGAGCTTGTCCTCTGCTGACCTAGTTGACCGGAGGGAAGAGAGGCAGCTTAGAATGGATCTGGCCCGGTTGGAAAAGGAGAGGGAGGAGAGGAGGTTCCTCCATGAGCTCCACTTAAAGGAGTTAGAGCTCAAAGCCCTTCAACTTGGAACCCCCAGCAGTCCAAATGGTGGCAGCATACCGAGAGAAATCCCGAGAGAGTCCAGGCCCTACCTGCCCAAAGATGTAGTTGCTAGCTATGGTGTAGGGGATGACATTGTGAAATGGCTGGCTGCCTACGAGGTTTCTCTAAGAGCCCATGGGGTCCCCGAAGCTCAGTGGGGGGGTGGGCTGTATAGGTATATGCCTCCGGTGGGGAGGGATGCCTTGTTAGCGCTAGAACAGCCAGACCAGACCAGGTACCCCATCATGAAGGTAGCCCTAGTAAGGAAATTTGGGCTGACCCCTGAAAAATTGAGGCAGAGGTTTAGGGGCAGTCAGAAGTTGCCCACCCAGAATTGGGTGGACTTCTTGGACTATGCCAGGAAGGCCTTAGAGGGCTGGGTGCAGGGCAGTGAAGTCAAGGACTATGAGGGACTGTACAATTTAATTTTAAAGGAGCACCTCCTCGAGAAAAGTTTTCCGGAGCTGCGTCAGCACCTGGTAGACAGCAAGCTAACTAATCCCAGGAAGCTTGCAGAGGAGGCGGATATCTGGGCGAGTACCCGGGTATCCTCAAAAGGGTCTGGAGGGAATTTCCAAGGGGCTGGACAGGGCACCCCCCAGAAGAAAGAGGGGGGAGACAAAAAGAGGGAGTTCTCTAAAGGCCCCCAAAAGAGTTCCCAAGGGAGGGGAATAGGATTCCCCCCTAAGGTTGGCCCCCACAAACCCCCTTATCCTGACCGTGGTCAGCAGCCTAGGGTTGTCCGATGTTATGAGTGTGGCGAGGTTGGGCATTATAAGGGGGATGCCAAGTGTCCCAAGAGACCACACCCTCCCATTGGAGGAAAGACCCCTGGGGTGGCGAGTGTAGTGCTCGGGGAGGAGTTGCCCCTAGATAAGGGAGGTGAGTGGGCAGGGCTAACCCTACTGTCCTTAGGGGATTGTGAGATGGTTCCTAAGACCCAGATGCCCTCGAATACTACTAAGTACAGGCAATGGGTCACCATCAATGCCCAGAGGGTGGAGGCTCTGAGGGACACAGGAGCCAGCATGACTATGGTAAGGAGTCAGCTGGTGTCCCCAGAGCAGGTGGTTCCCAGTGTAGTCCACCCGGTTGTGATGGCTGACAACCGAGAGGGTCACTATCCGGTGGCCCAGGTTCCCTTTGAGTGGGGAGGGGTTGCGGGTCCTCTACGAGTTGCGATTAGCCCTGCCATGCCGGTCGACTGCCTGTTGGGAAACGACCTTGAACACTCGGCGTGGAAGGAGGTTGAGTTCAGGGCCAACATGGAAATGTTGGGGACCCCTGAGTGGACGTGTGCCAACACCCGGTCCGTGACTGCCCGAAGAGGGAGTTCACCGAGGTTGGAGCCTGGGACAAAGGCCCAACCAGCTGCCGGAAAGGGTAAACGGGGTAGGGGGAAACCTGCCCTGGCATCTGACCCTCCAAAGGTGGATGGGGCAACTGAAGTAGTCCCGGAGTCTACGGAGGGGGATGTAACTTCCCTGGAGGGCTTACCTACCCCTGCAGACTGGCAGGTGGAGGGAGGACCTACTAGGGAAGAGTTTTGTCGGGCCCAGAAGGAGTGCCCTACCCTTGAGGGATTACGGCGGCAGGCCGAAGCCCAGGCAGCGGGTTACGATTCGGGGAACTTCCACGTATATTGGGAAGATGGACTCCTGTATAGCGAACCCAAGGCTCCGGTGCATGGTTCATCCCGGGCCTTGGTAGTTCCCCAGCGTTACCGAGCCTTCCTATTGGGACTGGCTCACGAAATACCCTTGGCAGGACACTTGGGACAATACAAGACCTTTGCTCGACTTATCCCTCATTTTTACTGGCCTCAGATGAGGATTACGTCCGATACTTTTTGTAGGACGTGTGTAACCTGCCAAGCTAGTGGGAAGACAGGGGTGAAGCTGAAGGCTCCCCTGGAACCACTGCCTGTCGTTGGCACCCCCTTTGAAAGGGTGGGCATCGACATTGTTGGGCCATTGGATCCACCAACGTCTGCCGGTCACAGGTTTATCCTTGTTCTGGTGGATCATGCCACACGGTACCCAGAGGCTATCCCTCTGAGGACCATTACTGCACCCGTAGTGGCACGGGCCCTTATGGGAATTTTTACCCGGATGGGATTCCCCAAGGAAGTGGTGTCGGACAGAGGTACCAACTTCATGTCGGCATACATGCGGGCTATGTGGAAGGAGTGTGGAGTCACTTACCGGTTCTCCACCCCTTATCACCCCCAGACCAATGGTCTGGTGGAAAGGTTTAACAAGACCTTAAAGGGCATGATCCGGAGTCTGCCCGAGAGCCTGCGGAGGAAATGGGACGTCCTCCTACCTTGTTTGCTGTTTTCTTACAGGGAGGTACCACAGAAGGGAGTGGGCTTCAGCCCCTTCGAACTGTTGTACGGGCACCCTGTGCGTGGACCACTCAGCCTGGTGAAGGATGGATGGGAAAAGACTCCCAGAAAACTTCCCCCAGATGTGGTGAGCTACATGCTGGCCTTTCGTAGCCAAATGGCTAGGTTGTGGAAGCAAGCTTCTGAAAACCTAGAAGCCAGCCAAACGGTCATGAAGGAATGGTATGACTGAAACGCTCACCCGGTGGAGCTGGAGCCTGGCCAGAAGGTATGGGTGATGGAACCTGGAGAGCTTAGCGCCCTCCAGGATCGCTGGTCAGGCCCCTTTGAGGTGGTTGAGAAGAAGGGCAAGGTTACCTACGTGGTAGATCTTAAGACCCCCAGGCAGCCCCATCGGGTGCTCCATGTTAACCGCCTCAAGCCTCACCAAGAGAGACCCGAGGTCACGTTAATGATGGTGACTGATGGGTCAGAGGAAGAGGAAAGTGATCCTCTTCCCGATCTGTTTGCGTCCCAAGAGAAGGATGGATCGGTGGAGGGAGTGATCCTTTCACCGTCACTAACTCCTGAACAACGGAAGGACTGTCGCCAGGTACTAGAGCAGTTTGCTTCCTTGTTCTCCCTTATCCCGGGAAGGACTCATCTGTGTACCCATGACGTGGACACAGGGGACAGCCCACCTGTGAAGTCCAAGTCCTACCGACTGTCGGATAAGGTGAAGGCTAGCATCCATGGGGAAGTTACTAAGATGCTAGAGCTAGGAGTAATTGAGCCTTCAAGTAGTCCCTGGTCCAGTCCGGTGGTACTGGTACCCAAAGCTGCCCCACCGGGCACTACCCCAGAACTCCGGTTCTGTGTGGATTACAGGGGACTGAATTCAGTGACAAAGACAGATGCTCATCCTATCCCGAGGGCGGATGAGCTCATTGACCGGTTGGGAGCTGCCCAATATCTCAGTACCTTTGACCTTACATCCGGGTACTGGCAGATTTCCCTGACGGATGGAGCGAAGTAAAGGTCAGCCTTCTCCACACCCGAGGGTCACTACCAGTTCTGTGTGATGCCCTTTGGGCTCAAGAACGCCCCTGCTACGTTCCAGTGATTGGTGAACCAGGTCCTCTCTGGAATGGAAGCCTTGTCAGTTGTGTACCTGGATGACATTGCTGTCTTCAGCCGCAGCTGGGAGGACCATTTGTGTCACCTTCAGGCTGTTCCTCAGGCTTTGCAGCAGGCAGGTCTGACGATCAAAGCCAGTAAGTGCCAGATCGGGCAGGGGTCGGTAGTGTACCTCGGTCACTTGGTGGGTAGGGGCAAGGTGCAACCTCTCCAGGCCAAGATCGAAACCATCATGGCCTGGGAACCCCCCAAGACTCAGACAGAAGTCCGGGCCTTCTTGGGCCTCACTGGTTACTACCGACGCTTTGTCAAGGGATACGGTACAATTGTAGCCCCCTTGACTGAGCTCACTTCCAAAAAGCACCCTCGACGGGTAATCTGGACCGAGGGATGTCAACAAGCCTTTGACACCTTGAAAAAGGCCATGTGTGCGGCACCTGTTCTCAGGGCCCCTGACTTCGCCAAGGAGTTCATTGTCCAGACAGACGCGTCGGAGCATGGTATTGGGGCAGTGCTGTCGCAACTCAATGACGAGGGTCTAGACCAACCGGTAGTTTTCTTATCTAGGAGACTACTCCCCCGGGAACAGAGGTGGAGTGCAATTGAGAGGGAGGCTTTTGCGGTGGTGTGGGCTCTGAAGAAGCTGCGGCCATACCTGTTTGGCTCGCACTTCCTGGTTCAGACCGACCACCGGCCCCTCAGGTGGCTGATGCAAATGAGGGGCGAGAATCCCAAGCTGTTGAGGTGGTCCATTTCCCTACAGGGGATGGACTTTAGGGTGGAACATCGCCCAGGAGTGGACCACGCCAATGCTGACGGTCTCTCCAGGTATTTCCGCCTTAGTGAAGAGGACTCCCAAGGGGTTGGGTAGCTCTCCCCACTTTCAGCTGGGGGGGGACGCGTGTTAGACCTGTCAGCCCTTTGGCAGTTCCCTCCTCATTTTATTATTTTTGTCCCTTTTCCCCTTCTCATTTTTTCTGTCTACCAAGCTTTTTGGGGTGCTGATGTAGAGGTTCTGGGTGCCTCTTCCTCACCGCATGAGGGAAAGGCGCAAGGTGCTCCACTGAGGTAGATAGATGAGGAAGGTGGGATTCACAAAATGGTGGCTCCAACTGTCACCTCAGCACCTGGGCCATGACTGCCATGAGAGGTTCCGGAACCTTCTGGGCCCCTCTGGCAAGTCAGGCCCAAGGTGATAAATAGAGGTGGCAGGAGGGCAGCCATTTTAGAATAGGTGAGAACTGCGGAAGGTTCAGGAGTAAGGCGCCTGTGTGAGGAGGTGGTTGTACTTAGAGGGGAACGGACAGGTCCACGGGTCTGCACAGAGTCCTAAGCCTAGTAACGCCACCCCTACCCTTGTGACCGGTCCCTGAATGCAGGCAGTGAACTGGAGGAGCAGCGTAATACCGGAATTTTCATTAGGGGCTGGAGCCCATGGAGGGAGTCTAGGATTGTGACCTAGGACCGACTCATCCCGAGTACCTTTCTGGCAGCAGGGGAAGAAACAGACTGGCCGTGGTGGTAACCCCCCCCATCCATAATTGTCGAGGAGTGGACTGCCGCCATAGCGAGAGGACTGGGCCACTCTGTCCAACTGTCCCGGAGCCTACCCGGTAGCAACGTGCAGCACCAGACCCCCCCCCCCCCCACCCCCTCGTAAAACACCCGCGACGAGTCCCTACCTGAAGCGGACCTCATTGCCACTCTGAGATCGTCGGGTGGCCGGTGGTCCTTGGAGTGGACATGCGGTGCCCCGTGGGCTGGAGGAAAAGCGGAGCTGGGGGTCAGCGAGACCGCTGAGATCTGAGGAGAGTCACTTCAGAAAGCAGGCAAGGGAGGCGGGTCCGGCCTGGAGGCCGCCGTCCCCCGATCACGTGAAGAGGGGCCGTAGCGCCGCCCCTCGCTGACGAGAAGGAGGAAGTCTGCACTACCCTGGCTTCGGAGGCGGGGTACAAGAAACTCCCAGGTCCCCATCTGGTGTTACCGCGGCTGGCTGTCAAGAAGCCGTGGCGGAGCGAGGCACTGACCCGGAGGGAAGGGAGTGTAGATCTGGGGAAGTACCCGGATTTGCGCCATCCATGCGGGAAAGGAAAGCCCCGCCTCCCCCAGCGTGAAGGGACAGCCGACCCAGTTCCGGCGGGACTCCTGGAGCAGAGGACCACGGGACTGTACCGTAAGCTGGGCCCTGAAGAGAGGGGAGGGGGAGAGAGAGTTCTGCGTGGCCCACAGCTGGGTTCAGGATACGTCTTAATGGAACCTTTTATTATTTTTAATCTATGGGAAGCCGCGATCAATGGTAGACCAGCATAGATCATGAGGGGATTAAAGCCTATATAATGCTGTGAACTGATGTAATGACACGTTTGGAATCCTTATAAGCCTCTGGATGCCCGGGTGGGAACCATAGCTTCAATAGAGGGCCTTAGTAAACGGTACTAAAGTAATTTGCTGTTAGGCAATCTAGAGAACCTTCCTTAAGGATCAGGAGGTCCAGTAAAAGGAGTCGTGTCAGTAGGACCTTGTATAGGCTGTTTAATCCACTAATGTGTTGAAGGATGTAAAATCTTGGAGGGTGTGCAATAGGGGGCGGTTACCGAGCAAGGTTACACAGGGGATTAGAGGTCCTTCCAGAGCTCAAGTGCTGTGCATAGGCCTCAGGAAGAGTGGTAGTAAGATGCCAAGTTGTTAATAATATTTCATGTCAAAAGTTGTCAAGTCATACCTGGAAATGCCATTTGTAAATGAAACAGGGTGTTAAGAGTCGAAGAAAAAGAAGCCTTTGAAGAAGAGTTTATCTACTACAGTAACGTCCAGGTTTAGCCTTAGAAT
This sequence comes from Triturus cristatus, assembly GCF_964204655.1. Classification (NCBI taxonomy): domain Eukaryota; kingdom Metazoa; phylum Chordata; class Amphibia; order Caudata; family Salamandridae; genus Triturus; species Triturus cristatus. The sequence goes on along the minus strand of NC_140584.1, from coordinate 823,534,409 downwards.
ATAGATAGAGGTTCAAATGCAAATGAAATGAAATGGTTCAGATTGTAATGTCAAACTGAAAACCGGATTTTAATAAGAAAGAAATGTTATAAAGTTCACAGTAAACCTTATACAAAATCGGTGTATTGTTCTTTTTGAGTGGTGTTGCGCAAGATTGCGAGCTGAGTAGGATGCAGGCCTGAAAAGCCAAACGGACTGGTGAGCCATGTGACCGGAGCCAAGCTACCCCTAGGACGTAGGTCTAACAGTTAGTCATACATTGTTTGTCGTCGCTGGCCTCGTCTGGCATTGGTTATCGATCAGTGAACAAATTCATCTCTCCTATTTCGGCATGGCATCTGTCGGTTGCTGGTAAGCCGATTGGCAAAGACCCTATGGTGTGTAAGTTATTGCGAGGTACTCGAATGGTGAAACCACCTCAACCAAAGTACTCTGTTTTATAGGACGTTAACATAGTCCTGTGGTTTTTAGAATCTTGGCCTGAAAATAAATAACTATTGAGGAAACAACAGCTAAATTAACTATGCTCTTGTGTCTAATTTCATGTAGGCTAGTGTCTGGCATGTGTGTCCCAGACCTAGCTAGGTGAGTTTTTTCGCCTTAGGGCCTTTCTTTTTCTATTTCCAGATAGATGAAATACAATTCCAGGTCAGTATCCTACCTGACGTTTCAGATAACTCTAAGCTTTGCGTGGTTCAGTGCCTGAAGCATACGAGATAAGTACTGCTGAATTTCTTACTGATATGAGAGGTCAATTGTTGTTTGCTTTACAGAAACATTTTAGACCTGTAGCAGCTCACCACTAGCTAGGTGGATGCATTGGTTATTGTCCGAAGTGGGCATTGATATCTTTGTTTTTGATGCTCACTCCGCTACAGGGGCAATGGCTTCAAAACCATTTGCTTTAGGTTCACGTTTAGAGGACATCTTTAGAGCGGCAGATTGGTTGTCAGAATATCGCGTTTAAGTAATTCTATTATAAGCCGATTGTGGATGTATGTTGCTTCTGTGGTGGTGGCTCAGTCAGTGGCATAATCGGTCGTGACATAGAACCAAAAATGTTCTAGCATTCGCAACAAGAATTTTCAATTCTATTAAGGTCACAGAGACTACGATTATCCCACTTAGTCATTTGCACATATATGTATTTGAATGAATTATATGGTGTATGTATTTTTCCCTCCCTCGTAGTATTGATTATTTCATGATGTTTTCTGCTGGGGTGTGGAATTTAATAAAATATCTACTTGTTCATGGGGCAGGTTGCTTCAAAAATCAATTTGTCCTGTACCAAAATCCACTAGCCTCTTTGGTGCCATGTAGTGCAACGACAAATTATGGCAGCAATCTCATTATATATGAGCTCTGATATAGCCTCTCTGATTATGCCATGGCTCATACCATAGCAGTGTTTCAATACTTGCAATCCCCTTATGTTGTCACGTTTCCACAGATCTACATACTGGGGCTTAAGGTAGTGGTAAGCAATAGTTCAAGGGTTAGAAAGCCCTTTTGAGTCCAGGCAAACCTACTAACTTGCATGTTTTAAGGGTTTTCAACAACTCTTCTCTAATCTTTTCCCATACTAAGAAATGTTGGAAATTTACTCCTGACAATGGCAGATGTAAACCTTCTTCCAGAGTTGAGAAAAAAAGTGGTTGGGGGGAAAGTGAACTTGCATACACTCAGATTTTCGCATGAGCAAATCTACACATACATACTTGCTCATGCTAAAATGCATTTCACAAATATTTTCTAGGAGTACTATTTCTTGTCCTACATCTTTAAATTCTTGGGACTTCACGAAAGCTGTATAGCTGCACTTAATGCAAGGACATATACCATGGGTGCACTTTTGAGACTTTCTCTAATAATTGGGCCCCTAATTTGGTCTGGCATTGACCGTGACCTTTTGTGCTTATTAAAATTCTGTCTCTCTCTCTATATATATCAGCTGGCTCCACTGTGAGTGACAGCATTCTCCTCTTTCTCGGCACACAAAGTAGTTTTGTTCAGTGCCGGTAACTACTGTGGCAGTGTGTGCTTTTTGAGACCAAAAAACAGTTTTTGCTTTTGCCAATGTTTGTTATAATGGTGAGGGCAAGGCAGCTCCCACACCAATAAGATTTTACAAAAACCAAGCCAAAACAAGTCACACATTGACAAAACAAAAAATCTGACCACCAATTTCAGACCTACTGGCTTTGCCAATACTTGTTTCTTTTTTTTGCAATAATCCTATTGAAACGGGTTACACTGATTTTTCATTATGAATATTTTTGGGAAATACTAGAATGCATCAACACGTTACTAAATGATGTTGCAAAGAAATGGTACCTGAAATTACAGGAGTTTAGCAAAAAAAAATCCTGCTTTAATTTTTTTATGAATATTTGATTTTGAAAGCAAAGAATTATCAATCTTGATTTCAAGCTTCTGCAAATATTTGCATCAAATCAGAGACCATTCTGGGAACATTATACATAGCCTTTTATTGCTAAACTTTGAAAACGTGTGTACACGTTTTTATACTGGAAACACTGTCAGTAGTGCAGTTGGAGCTTACAACATTCACTTAGAATGCTCACCCTAATAATAAAGGCTTTCAATTAATGAACCATAAATACAAGTTTGAACAGTGTTAACATACGGGCAAAAATATTACCCTCCCTGATCCATAATGTGGTACTGGAAGCCAAAGGGTTTGTACTTCAGCGCGCTGGACCTACTTGCCCCAAGGACCAAATACACATGAAAACTTGATATCCTTGACCCGAAACAATATGTCCTGGGTGTTGGGCTATAGGAATTCCACATCCCTGTTTCTGATATAGTTTCTGATATATGAGCTAGTGCTTAGGGCTTTAGTGTTTTCATTTTTCATAGGAAATAAGGACAAGCGTGTCATGCCATGTGGAAGCTCGATGTTTCTGAAAGTATTCTCCAGTGATATTTGGATTCTTCGTGTGATGATCTTCTTGTTGTCGCAAGCAGAGGACTTCGGATCCCTTGGACCCAGGACATTCGATTCGGGCTCTCTGACTTTTTAACAGTTTTGCTGATACTTGAGGCAAAGAAAGAGGAAGCTGAATAGCAATGTGAAGGTAGAGTGACCAGACGTCCCGGTTTTCCCCGGACGGTCCCCGTTTTTGGAGAAGTGTCCCCGTGTCCCGACACTTTTCTCCAATTCAATGAAATGTCCGGGTTTTTAAACAGTGTCCGGGTTAAACATACAAATGTCCCGGTTTTTCGTTTGTTTCGGTTGTTTGAGCATGCGCGTGCATGCTCTCTTTGCACTGATTAAAGCGTGACGTTTAGGTGAGCATTGTAGCAGGAAGGGAAATCGGGCTTTGAATGGGATGGGGGGTGGGGAGAGGTGCTCCTTTTATTCCACAGCGCGAGGTTCAGCGCTTTGAATGTGACCTCTGTCTCCAGGCCGAGAAGTCAAAGGATGCAATCTGCATACATTCACACCTGAATGCCGGTCACTTAGGGTGCTTCCAGAGATACCTTTGTTTTGTTAATGCAGCGCTCCTGCTCCAACAGCTACTGATGGCAGTGCGTCTTTGAATGTCTTTATTTTGTAAAAGCCTACTTGCAGGACCTGCTTATATCCTTGTTTAGAAACAGTAACCTGTTTGTACTTCGTGTCCAGGGCCGGCTTTAGGGCGGTGCGAGTGCCACCGCACCGGGTGCTGGCTTCCTGGGGGCGCCGTGTTTTAAAGTTTATTATGCTTTTGAAGCACCTGCTGCAGCGTTTCTTTACCCCCAGCAATTACCAGGCCTCACATAAATGTCAAGATAACTCGTGTGATTAATAATCTTCCTGGAGAGAGATCAGCATTTTGTATAGTTGAGGTTTTGACTTCGGTGAAGTTAGTGTAGAGGGTTAACATGCCTGCTGCAAAGAACCTGTACCAAGTAGATTACAGAGTGCGTATGATGTAAACAGATCAGCAGATTACTGCTTTCAAAAGAGATATCCTTTTGTTACTTGCAATTTATAACTTAAAGTCCTGATATAGAATAGTGAGCTATTAACTTTCATCCTAGAACTGCATACACACTGCAAAGTATACATTATTAGAGCATTGATTAATGTTGCAAAAAGGGATAATTTGGCTAGAAATCGATTCTTATTATTAAAGAAAACTCCCAACTATGCTGTTTCTTTTTCGACTCTGCGTTTGTGCTTCTCCACACAAAGCACTCTTAAACTATACTGCCTACCAGTATGGATGACATGTGACTCCCTACACTTTTAGTCCTTTGGCTTATGTAACATTTCCTATACACTGATTACACATGCATGATTGATTGTCTCTGTGTAATGTGTGTGTGATGCGAAGTGCTCGGACACCCTACACTGGTATGAGTGGCGCTATATAACTAATTCAATGCATCTGAGAGAGTGTGGTTATGGAGACTTGGTCACTGTTAAAGGGTGCTAGTGAGAGAATCCGTGGTGGAGGTGGTCTTGGGGGGGCGCCAACAAACACTGTCGCACAGGGCGCCACCAGCACTAAAGCCGTGGTCACCAACTATAGCAAATGTTGAGGCAAAGTCTGTTTTAATGGAATTAATGGTTACAGCCAATAAAAGACCTCTGATTTGTCGTCTGTAATGCTTCATCTCGGTCTGTGGAGGGAGCTGTCATTATAGTCCTTTTTCTATGTCCATGGCAGCTGTCAAATAGTCCTACCTTTATGTCGATGGTTACTGCAAACCGTAGTCCTACTTCTATGTCTATGACCTGTCCCCGTTTTTAGGTCGAGGACTACCGGTCTGCCGAAGGCAGAACCGGAAGTCGGAAGATTTAATGTTTCCTAGAGTGGCTATTTAGCCCGCCTCTCTTTTTGCTTCTCCTCCATTGGCTGGCTTCCTAAACGGAGGCCCGCCATTGGAGGAGAGAGCCGTCCCTCCAAATAGGCTCCGTCTTTTTCAGAATCGGGGGCGTGTTCCTTGCTGTTCTTTCCACTTTTTAGCCACGCCCTTTTAGAACAGCAGGAACACGCCCCCGAATCCGAAAAAGTTTCGAAGCTTCCATCCGCCATTTTTTTGCCATCCGTCCGGCGCCGTGTTGTTGTGCTGGTGGCGGCGCTGCCGGGGCAGGCTCCAGTTCGATGAGCAGGGAACCGCACCATGCTTTGGACGCCTTTCCCCCTTGTGCCTCCGGAGCTAATTGTAGCAGAGATTCACGCGTGGACGAGGCAAGCAAACTGGCAGTTGTTGACTTGCGAGTTGTGGCACCAGCAGGTCTCAAATCGATTCTAATCGCAGCTCAACCATATTGTACCAAACCATGTGATCTTTATCAAATCACTAGCTCTCCATGTAATTTAGCTCTCTGGTGTTCCAAAATAAGTAGCGCTTAGAAACAGATCAAAGACAGCATTCGAAACACGTGCCCATTCCCTCCCGGCACTGCATGAAGCACTCCGCTTGTCTTCACTTTATCTCTCCCTTTACTTCCTTCTGTTTCCGTTCACCCCTAACCCTTAACTGCTGCCATTTCCCGCCTTCGTGAAGAGCGGACAGACGGACGTTTCGTGGCCTGGAAAACAATCTCGTGTATGAGGGGAAGGTAAGTGAGCAAACGAGGCAGATATGATCCTTTGTTTAGCAATTAACCATGTATTCATGTATTTTTTTCTTCAGTAAATTTGGTAACAGCAGCGTAACCTATTGTGCGCGTTTTCATAAAAATACCGCAAACTACATTAGTCATTTTTATATAGCACATACTGCAACTTGAACTGCCCGTTGTCTGTAGAATAAGCGCGTTACCAGTACCACACTTCAGTGCACACTACATCCACCAAGGAGAGATTGCTGGGGCCGCTCCTGTGGGCTTAATACACACATCAACAACAGGCACTCAATGCAGGGTACCATCTCACCTGCTGAGAGTGTTACTACTTTATGTATCACGTTCTTCGTGTGACCCCAGGACCCCTTACACAAGTAGGGAACGAGGAGTGGCTGTGTTTGCTGTTCACTATTATCACTTTGATCAATCCTGACTTCAGACATGGTTTAGATTTGTAGACTGAGTTGAAGAGCGCGTAGGGCGGTAGGGTGGAAAGATCCGAATGGCAGATTGGCCTGGAGGTTCCGTGTGTGTTCAGAGGGGGTTCACCTTCCCAGGCTCTGGTTTTCATACTGCAGCTAAGGGATGTGAGGCGACGAATGTGTCCCACTGCGCATGCGCCGTTATTCCACGCGTTATAAAAGCACACGGCTCATTCAGATCGGATTTTTGCAAGAAATCATGACAAGAACCGCTTTTAGAATCCTCAAAAGAGACGGCACGGGTGCGAATGTGCACTCTCGAGATGGCACGGGTGCGAATGTGCACTCTCAGTCGGAGCCACGGCCCATCCAGCCTTCCCGTGCTTCCCTGTCTGCCCCTGTGCGGTCTCCAGCTTCGCCTTGTTTAGTCAGCGCCATTGTTTCCTTGTATTGTCATCCGGGACTTAATTAACTGAGGACGGTTTTGGCTCCGCCAGTTTTTGTGGGCCAATCTAGCCTGCATTTACCACAATTCAGGAGAAAATACCCTTTTCAGAACGCACTTTCCTGCATGTGAAAATAAGTGCAGCACTGTTTGGAATAGGAAAACGCACACCTGTTATTTGCAGCCCTTCAAATCGGCATTGGAATGCATCGACCGCTACCTAAATCGTCGTGTGTGTCAACAATTGTCCAGTATCCGCTGTCTGACTGAAATGAACATACGGTTGCTGTAAAGGTGCTCCCCACTTGGAAAGAGTGACACGCCATTTGGAATCCTTAGCGTTGAATCCAGCAGAAATATGTTAGCTGCCATGTAACCTAATTTCACGTGTCACACAGCTAGCCGGCCATGCCTCTCTGCTACCAGTGTACATCAGAGGATTTCTCATTGCACTCTTGCTAAAATATGTATTTGCCTTCTGCTCCCATAATGGCACGGGCTCTTTGCTGGAAGCTAGGATTGGTCGAGCATGCCACACGTGAGATGGACCCACTTGGCAGATGCGGGCCTTGCATGTCTGTGTACGGTTCTTCAGGGATTTAAACATTATTGGAAGGAAGCGTTCTCACCACTGCATGAAACAGTTCATCGAACAGGCCTTGGCATGGCGTCTACCGAGGCCCGTGTTAGCTAGTGCGTTACTTGCCTTCTCTTCGGAATAGCTAAGACTTCCAAAGCTCGCCATTACAGCCACTGACGGAGAGGCCTCTGGGTGTGGTGATGTAGATGTTTAGTGCAATTTGAGGTGTGTTTGCAGCTCGCGTAAACACAGGAAATGTCTAAAAATATCACACTGTTTAGGGAAACACATCAGCCTGAAGTGGTGTAGGCAGGGAGATTAGCCAAAAATCACTTGAAGTGACGACTGGAAAACAACACCACTCTGTTCTTCTCATACCCTCTTGTCGGTTACCCCCGAACCTAGAGGCCTACCTAGTCTCTGACTTTATCCAGGCTGCACTCATACTGTCCAGTGTGAGAAGCTGCCATTTTCAAACCATGTTCCTTAACGCCCATTTTACACATGTTCTCCTTCTCGTCTGCCCTGATGTACTGCCAGTCATATAGTGTCCACAACAAACATCAACATTTCTGTAAGCTCTGGAAGCAGGCCGACCTGTGAGGCACCAACAAGAACACGTCAAATCTACCAAAGAGCACTGATGGAAACAGCATCCTGGAAGGGACTTGTATACCTGCGAAGGAGAAATGGCTGGATGTGCCCTGCGGGATTGGAACCTGTGCTTCTCAGGCCCACAGTTTTTGAGAAGGCAAATTCAATGCTCTGGACTTTTACAGGGTCGCTGATACCGCTTTACAACTTGTCTGGAGCCCCTGCCAGAAGTGCCGCCTCTACCCAGTGAAATCAAAGCCATCCTGTGGATAAGACTTTTAAAGGTTCTCGCATCTTGCTCAGTTGTGCCAGCACACTAACTTTGACAAATACTGCAACAGAGCACAGAATTACGAGCGAGTACTGGCTCACTGAAAACATTATAATCCTGTGGAGAGTATCGATTCCCGTCACTTTAAAATAATTAGAAGCTTGCTGAGAAGTGCCAGTGCTGAGCAGTGTGGTACTGCTGGCCCATGAAAAGTGTTAAACTGTTGCTGAGAAGTGCAAGTGCAGAGCAGTGTGATACTGAATTCCCATTAAAAGTGTTAGAATCTTGCTGAGAAGTGCCAGTGCTGAGCAGTGTGATAGCGCTGTTCAATTAAAACGGTTAGAATTTTGGTGAGAAGTGCCAGTGTGGTAGTGCTGTCCCGTCAAAAGTTTTAGAATCTTGCTGAGAAGTGCCAGTGCTGAGCAGTGTGGTACTGTTGGCCCATCGAATGTGTTAGAATCTTGCCGAGAAATGCCATGCTGAGCAGTGTGTTACTGCTGGCCCATTAAAAGTGTTAGAATCTTGCTAAGAAGTGTCACTGCTGAGCAGCATGATACTACTGTCCCATTATAAGTGCTAGAATCTTGCTGAGTAGCGTCATGTTTAGCAGTGTGGTACGGCTGTCCCATGAAAAGTGTTTGGATTTTGCTGAGAAGTGCCAGCGCCGAGTAGTGTGGCAGTGATGTCACTTTAAAAGTAACATAATACTTTTGAGATGTGCCATGATTTCATTTGATAAGTGCCAGTGCCATCACACAACAGGAATCCTGTAAAGAAGCGCCACCACTGTAGAGTTCATTTTATACCTGCTGATAAAAATCTGCACAGTCCCTTAAAACTATTAGAAAAAAGCTGAGAATTGCAGCGGCTGTCCCATGAAAAGTATTCAAATGATCCATAGGCGTGCGTACACTGTCCGACAGAAAGTGTTCGATTACAGCTGATACAGGCCAGTCCCTCTCATCTGACACACAGGAGTCCTTTTGAGATCCGCCAGTACTACTTCATTGTGCAGAGAAGTTCCTGTAGCTGTCCCAATTCAAGTACGGAAGCCTTAAAGACCATGCTAACAATATCCTACCATAGTTAACTATTTTATGAGATGAGTCAGTTGTGTCCCGTGAACGTCATGATATATTCACGAGAAGTGACACTACTTTACTTTCAAAACCTGTCTCTGAAGCCCTGTTACATCACAGCTCCCTATGTGGGCTACAGTCCAGCCACCAACGGACCCCTCAAGAATGAAGGCCAGTATCAGCCAGTCATTACTTATCTCAACCACCGACCATCTCACTTCCTCACAACATCCCTCTCCCTCACTACCTCACTGTTTCACTACCTCACTCTTTCTCACTACATAACTCTCTCTACCTCACTACTCCACTCTATCTCACTACCTCACAACTTCTCTCTCTCAACATCACTACCTCACTCTCTAGCTCACAACCTCACAACTTCACTCTCTCACTCACTACCTCAATCACTCTCTATCTCACTACCTCACTACTTCTATCTCACTAACTCACTTTCACTACCTCTCTCTCTATCTCACTACATCACAACATCACTCTATGCTTATCTATCACTACCTCACAACATCCTTCTCCCTCACTACCTCACTCTATCACTACCTCACTCTCTCACTACCTCACTCTCTATCTACCTCACTCTCTATCTCACTACCTCACTCACTCTCTATCTATCTAGTAGGTTTCTTGCTGACAAAAGCGAAGACAAAAAAGTTAGATTGGAGCTTTCCGACTTAAAATATCTATTGAACTCAGCACAACTCAATTATTTTTTACAACCAAAACAACATTCGCTGTTTCTATAGATAATTAACTTAATGCAAAATTGAAGACTGCACGGCTCACTCAGTAAATTGTACAATCCAACATGGGTGCTGCGTTGAAGTCACTTGCCACTGGCACTTGACCAGTTGCGACGTGACAGCTCAATATTTCTTCTCTGTCTATTACCAAAGGTTCCGCCCATGTCGGATAAATCTGGTGCTCGCCAGGAAGAGGCCTGTGGCGTGATTACGCAATGTTTAGGGCAGGGTCCATAAATAAAAAAAGGGGAGTTAAAGCGCCATTGTAACTTAAATCTTCTGAAGGGGCACTGGCAGCCGCAAATATCAAGTTGTATATAAATATTTAATAACATCACTCCCTTTAGTGACCGCTTACAGTATTACAGGCGTGAAGTGTATCCAAAGGCGAATAGGAAGACTTAACACATACACCACTAGCGGAATGGACTCACCCGACTACATGAACTCTCGCGATGACGATTTTGCGTGACGTTAATAAGCCTTTTTTCTCCTCTTTCCCTCCTCTCGGCGTCGCACAGCGTAAAGGGGGGGAAGTCCGCACAGTCGTCGCTGCTCAGCCCATTCACGTCGCCCGTTTCTTTTCAGACTTTCATTCGGTGAGTTGTGACCGAGTCCTTTGGTACACTGAAAGGCATGAGCATGCTATTTTGCTTGGATAGGGGCTGTCCGGTCTTTCCTGGCCACGGCGGCACCTTGTCTAGAAGGGTGAAGTATTCTCCAAAAGGCCGGTTATGGTTCTGGCCTATGTTTCCGGTGCTGTGAAGGCTTCTATGTCATTCTTTGGCGGCCGGGAAGGCCTCAGGATCTTCTGTCATGGGGTGGCGGGGGTACATGGATTAATCCTTTACTTTATACAGAGCGACCTGGAGTCCTAATGAGAACATATCCATTGCTCACTCTCCTGCGGCTCACGTTTGTCTCTATCGGTCGTTGAATTAAAGATCTAAGTCGGAAAGATTTTTTACGAACGGGGTGTCAGTGCGGAGCCGGTGCTTAGTCGGAAATGTCATGCGGACTTGACACCGGCCAGATGATTCTAAGGCACACACTGTCTAAATGAATAGTTGGGCTAACTGTACGCATGGACCTTTAAGTTTTCCATTTCAACACGCAGATTACTGAATTTGTATTAATCTAATGCCGTGGCTTTCAGACATTTCGTGGTATGTTTTGCCCGCCTGTTACAAAGACTTCTCAGTTTTTACATCCAACCAAGTGGCACGTTCATAAACTCTTGACTTCCTGTACCCTTCTATTTTTGTCCTATGGATTTCATGTCCTAAAATAATGGGTGCCTACTAAACGTCTTGTGTATTCGCTCTCCAGCCGGGATGACTACAAAACGTTATAATTTGTGTATATATATATATAATTTTTTTTTTTTAGTTTAACTACTGCTCAAGTTTAGTTAATGCAATAGCATCGCAGAAAATATTTTCACTTGACAGCACGCCACGTTATCTTTCTAGAAGACATTTAATTGCTTTTATGATGTGCCAGCAGTGATGCCTATTTATGGCTTTGCATGTGTCTTCAAGAAGAGCAGATGACTGAAAATACCGAAGTGAATAATTTCCAATTTCCAAATGCAATAAAGCGTCTGGTTGCTTTGAGATGCAATCGATTTGTTTTAAATGCTAGCCATCATCTTAAAGGATGGTGGTATTGGAATTCTTGTTCCTAATTTGTTGGATGATTACTTCTGCTCCAATGTACCTAGTGCTTTTGATGTGTAGCATTGCGAAGGCAGGTTCTGTGGGGATAAGCTGATGTCTTGTTCCAAAGGTGTGCATGCTTTGGAAATGTGTTGCTGTGTTCTGTTCTGTTTTGCTTCTGGGCTATTTCACAAAGTTGAATACTACCGAGAATACAACTGCAAAATGTCACAGCAGTAGTAATCTGCATACTAAATTACCATAGAAGCAATGTTCCAGAGTTAAAAACTAGGTTTGGAAATCTCCCTTCACCATAAATTTATCACAGGATTATTAGGAAGTAACTGGTGGTGATGTCTAATTAGAAACGTAAATTGTTCTAATCGTTATAGCTTTCATTGTGAGCTGAAACCACTAGTGTCCTTCCCTTTCTTGTTTGCTAAACATAAATAAGTGTTTGACTGACCCTGAAACATTGATACTCCATTTGTTGGTGTTAACTCCATAGTGACTGGGGGTTCTGTTTGAAATTTAATCAGGTTGTACTGTGACAAGAACTAGTGGAATGACATCGAACACAAGTCTGGAGCACGACATATAGTGATTTCAAAATTATCACTTTCTGTAGTGAGAAATTGTATTAGAAACACTAATTTATCTCCCTAGTAAGGGTCAGGGGTGAGCTACTACTGGGATAGTAAGGAGCTTCCCACAAAGGATTCATGCTTGGACAGAGGTGCCCAAACACGTCAATCAAGTCTCCCCAGAGTCTTGCATCAAAGGCTGTAATCAATGCGGGACGGGCAGCCTACTCTATTGCATGTATTTGTGCCCTGCCTATCCGGGGAGGTTCTGCCATTAACTGCCTTCAAGCCGAACTCTACATTAAGGGCGTTAAGCTGGAGCACCGTCTGCATCCATCTTTTTACTGGGGATAGGTTTAAGGGGGGAAAAGACCATTTGGTGTAGTCATCCTCGATGCCTAGCAGTTCTTCTTTATCGAGTGGTTCAAAGGTGCTATTAAAGTCTCTTGCTACCACCACTCTATAATGAGGTTAGCCACTGGCTAATCTCTCTTCCAATAGAGTAATGGTAGGTGAGGGTCTAGCCCTGTATTCCCCCTTGCATTAACATTGAACAAGTAGATGGCGGAACTCTCCTAATCCCTCTCCTCCCTTCCCCCCTCCTCCCCGGGGTCCCTTGATACTAACTCCCAGAATATCGGGGCTTGTGTGGCAGGTGATCCGGCAACCCAGGGCAACGTATACCCAGATAATCAATCCCCCCTGCCGGACGCCCTCTCCCTACTATAGTTGCTGGTGAGCAAAAGCATACAAAGCCTGGTTTGAATAGAGGAACCCAACTCCAGGTCTCCTGGAAGATGCAAATGTCAAAACCCTCAATTAGATCGTTCCAGTGGGGGTGGGACACTTTGCTCCTTAACCCAGCCAGATTCAATGATACTACCCTAAGCTGTTGGTGAGAAGCAGGGCCAGGTGCAGCATTTTAAAGTAGGGATGCAGTGGCTGATGGGGGGGGGGGGGGGGGGGGCCTGTAAAGGTGCTTGAGAGCCTGTAAAGGTGCTTGAGAATTTTGACTTGTGGAAAAATCCACACCCACCACCTCACAAATGTTGGTAAGGGCGCTGCTCATACCTGCTTTCACTCTTTGGGGGGGTGGGGGGGCTGTCTTGTCTTGGATGGGGCACCATCTGCTGAACCTCAGTACTGAGTAGGGTTTCTGCATAGCTAAAAAGTAGTACGTAACCCAGGATGCTGGTGAACTTCCCTTGGAAGTCAACCATTGACTTCCAAGTTGAAGCCACCAAATAGATCAGCCAAGTGGTTGGTGTACAGATAGTCTGCTCTGGTCATGGGGTGTGAAGAGCTTAAACTGGATAGAAAAAGCATCGGAAGGGGGATTCGAAATTTCAAGGCAAGGATGTTTCTGGGCAGATCTGCCCTTTTTAGGGTGAGTTTGATGCAATCAAATGGTTGAGCAGGAAAAATACACCTCTGAGCCCTAATGTCGTCTCAAATTTGAGTGACAGCCCCATACATGATGGATCCGGTGGATCGCTTTAGTAGTCTGAATCTTCACCCTCATACCCCTTCCTTTTATCAAGTTTGGGGACATTAACAATATAGATTTTCTGGGCAGGTGAAAAGTATGGAATTGAGTGAGTCAGCTGATTCCGGCTGTGGCTTGGCAATAGTTGGCTCTGGGGTAGATAGGTGTTTCTAGAATGATTAGGGAGACCATGCACTACAACTGTGTTGGTTGAATTAACTCTGTTGGCAGTGGGTTCGAATGGTACTTGGGTATGAAATGGAATAGCAGGGTTGAGAAGAGTAGGCCCATGAGAAGTGGTGCCCCTTCTGCGGATAGCTGCCTGGTGGGGCATGTGGTGATTACGGGTAGGCTGCAAATGAGCTCCTGGCGCAAGGATGCCAAGCTATTCAGGAGGTGAGCCGTTCTACAGTAATTCAATTAAGATGGTGAGGCTCTCAATCATGGATGTCATTGTCCCCATTTCAACCCTGAGCGTATTAATAAGTTGGTGGGTGTTCTGGAGTTCTAAATTTGATGCAATCGCATCAGCAATCCCAAAATAAGTCTGGTGGAGTGTCTTCCCTGGGGTCATCAGACCAGTTCAATAAAGGAGTGAACCTGCTAACACCAGGAATAGCAGGTCCTAGCTGCGGAGTGATGTTGCTAGGGATGAATGGGGGGTGTGTGAACCCTCGCAGTGTCAGATAATGCTTCCTGATTGTATCTAAGGGTCCCTCCTATATAGTGTTTTTTGGAACATCGCTGGGATGGTGGGTGAACGGCTTGGGCTAGAGAATCTGGAATGGGGGCTGGCCAGATGAGGTGTCTAGGTAGCAGATTCATCTTCTAGAATGCCTTCGCACTCGCTAATCAGGTTATCAATGTGATCTAGAATGCAATTGCCTGGGTGTTTCAGCAGTTTGATTTTTTTTTTTTGTGGTTTACAAAAGTTATACCTTTTTCCACTTGCCCACCACCATCACCCTCCATAGTTTTTCTTTCTCATCCCTCGCACGTGGTCCAAGGCAGATGAAAGCCAGCCCAACCATTTTCCTATCAATATTAAAGCAGAGCAGTGGTAATAAAGTAAATACTTGGTTCAACAAGTAGCCTACACAATCACTCGGTGGGCTATAGCCTAGTAACTGGGTAGTGAGGGGTTGGGGCTAGGCAAGGGGATTCATTCTTAAATTAGTAGAAAGTGGTGGGTGCCTAAATAACTTCTCCCCACTACTTGGGCCGCCTGTGGGACAAGAAAAAAGTTGCCACAAGAAGATCACTAATTGGGCCGAGGCAGGGCAAAGATGGAATAAGATCAAACGACTAGCGGCAAAGGTCCATAACCATTACACAAAATGTGTTAACAGGCAGACCCAGTTTGCTTGAAATCAAAGAAGTACAAGTCCAGACCTTGCCCGAGCCAACTGATCGAAAGAGGAGAAAGAACACGCACAGTACCTCTAGTGGCAAGAGTCTGCCTGCTATGGGCAGCCAGGTGCAAGAGGGATGGCCCTGCCTCTTTCTGGCAAAGACAGGCCTGTCCTTGGCCCGCATGTGTCCCGGGTCTCAGCAGGCGCTTAAGTGTGTGTTGGTGGCCCCTCCCTCCATGGAGCAAGGTCTTCTGAGACGAGAATTCCCTCAGGACGTGTGGCGGTAGCTGCTTGTCCCCATCCTAAAGAAACCTACGCTGGACCCTGCCTCCGCCGAGAACTATAGACCCATTTCCAACATCCTCTCCTTGCCAACGTTCTGGAAAAATGTGTGCAGCAGCTAAGCCTTCACATCAACAACTTTCACCTGCTAGATCACTTTCAATCAGGCTTCAGACCGGGACACAGCACAGAAACCACCCTCCTCCACATTGTTGATGACACTCTCCAAGCCCTAGATCTAGGCAAAACATGTCTCCTAATCCTTCTAGACCTTTCTTCTGCCTTTGATACGGTGACCCACGAAATTCTCCTTTAACACCTCAAATCCAGGATGGGGTTGGAGGGCACCGTCCTTGAATAGTTTAGATCCTTCCTCCAAAACCGCTCACAAAGACTCCTCATCAATGGCGATCTATCCACCCCCTCTCCAGTCTCCGTGGGAGTCCCCCAAGGATCAACCCTCTCTCCTACCCTTTTCAACCTCTATCTTGAACCTCTCACCGAGGTGCTTCGTGCCGCCAACATCTCCTACCTTACGTACGCCGGCGACACACAGGTCTACATAAAAATCTCATTCCCCCCCCCCTACCTCTAGTGGCAAGAGTCTGCCTGCTATGGGCAGCCAGGTGCAAGAGGGATGGCCCTGCCTCTAAAACCGCTCACAAAGACTCCTCATCAATGGCGATCTATCCACCCCCTCTCCAGTCTCCGTGGGAGTCCCCCAAGGATCAACCCTCTCTCCTACCCTTTTCAACCTCTATCTTGAACCTCTCACCGAGGTGCTTCGTGCCGCCAACATCTCCTACCTTACGTACGCCGGCGACACACAGGTCTACATAAAAATCTCATTCCCCCCCCCCCCCCAGGACATTCTCTCCCTAAACAAGGCACTGAAGCTAACAGTCCACTAGCTCAGTGCCAACCAGCTTAAACTCAACGCAAACCAAACCGAATTCCTTCTGATCTCCCCACCCAACCAAATCCAGGAATGGATCAAGACCATCACGCCACTAAACTGCCCTCCTACCATTGTAAAACTGTAAAATAATAAATAAAAACAATCCTAATATCCAGCGCATTCTACATAAACGTGTTGCGTCTTTATCCCAGACTTTCTCAGGGCTGTAGAGTCAGAAAGACGCGTTATGTCATAAGTTGGTAAACACCTATATAACGTCAACAAAGTGTGGAACATGCTGACTCTAAACAAACTCCACCAATGAATGGAAAAGAGCATGCAGACAATACCATGGGGTATTTTGAGAAATTCCATCTCCGGAAGTCATGTGTACCATCCCTAACTGACAACCTCTTGTCTTGGGGAAGGTACATTGACTACATTTTTCTCGTGTACAGGATCTGATTCTTCCTGTAATGAGTTGGTATTATATTTGTACTCATTGTTATTCAATCTTCGATTCACGTCATAGTAAAACGTCCATTGTGTTTTTTATACGTTACTATTTACACAACCGAAGCATTGCCTCCAGCCTTTATATGAAACCTAATTCCTGTAATGCAGTTTTGCATGCCACCAGCTCACACTTTAAACATCAGAAATCACTCTTTATATGTTGTGCTCCAGACTTGTATGTTATGTATGGCACTGCCCATGGACAATATCCACGATTGCACTTATTTGCAGCTGGAGTGCTGTCTGTTGTAGCACGTAAGCTCATTTCAGTGCTGAAAAGAATATCCGAAACTTGGGTGCACGGTTCATGTGCTTCAAGTTGGGGCCTTGGTGAAGCTCTTATGCACTTTAGTTTCTGGTGGTCAAGTCTCAAGCTCGGGTACAACTCTCCACCCTTCTCTTAGCAGTCTTTTTGCTTGGCTAAGGATTCTTCTGTATGGTTTTTTCTCATTGGCAGTGTCAAACCACAATGAGACTCTTGTAGGCAGAATTACCGGTTGTGTACATGGTACTTGTGATCATCTTGCTTGGGGTGGCTTCTTGTATCTGCTGCCTTCTGGGCTATGGTGATAACTCAGCCAGGCAAGTTTGCATCTTTAACCGATCTGGTCACTCCACTGCTCTCTACTGGTCACAAGAATATCATTAAAAGTTCTTTGCCATCACTCGACCAGGTCCTCCAATCCCAGCACAGGAAAGTTTACATCAGGGCTACTCAAAGGATTTTTTTTTGTTGTTGTTGTTGTAACCACTGCATTTCCCACATACTTGAGGATTTTCCACACTAGCCATCTATTGCTTATGCTGCAGGTTTTAACAAACTATTTAGCTCAAACAAAATTCCTAAACGTTCACATGTTGCTGCACAGTTGACGGCCCTTCACGAAGATTGAGTGGTCACATTTCTGCTGTATATGGATGTTAAACTGGCACTGAGGTGAAACCTATGCCCAGACCATATTAAGTGTAACAAGCATTTACAATGCAATGGTCTCGGCATTGTTAAAGTTGGAGCTATTGGCATTGCTCATGACATTATTTTTGTTTATGTTTTTGTCTTTAAAACATTTAAAGAAACTGCATTGTTATTTACAATGTCAATAGCTTAAGAAAAGTAGGCGAACGGAAACAAAGGAATTTGTCCAGGAGCACACGGTGCACTACAATTCCCACAGCGCACTGGAGAGCCAGGGAGCTGACGTATGTCGATCCCGGAAAGCAGGTTCACCCATGCCACTGAAGGTCACGTTAAGTAGCGGGCCTCGGACGTGCACACCCATTTGTCGGCTGTCTCAGAATTCAGCTGGTGCAGTTAGGAAATATGCAACACACGGGCTGAGGGTGGAGACAGCTGCCACCTTCCCCATTCCCGCGTGATCGCCCTATGACCCGTCATGCCGATTAGTGCCAATCATGCGCAAAAGCAGTTTATTAACCTGGACGCATGAACAGAGCACTTTGACTAATCTCCCTGTGCCTACGATTGTAAATGTGTAGCCTGTGATGCACCTATATAATTCAAAAGAAGTAAATCTCCACTTAATGTATTTGATTTTGCATCATCTGACAACATTCACTAAAGTGCAGAGCTTAGCTCCGCTCAGGTAGGTTTGTGTTAAGTGACAATGAATCCATTCAATAAGCATTCATTAACTCCTGGGGATGATAGGGTGAGACCAGCAGGACTGAGGAAATATGAGAGAAGTAGAATAACAGAAGAAAGGCGAGACAAGCGGGAGCACTGAGGCAAGTTGAGAGAAGTCAAAATAGAAGAAAGCGGAGATAAACAGGAGAACTAAGGAAAGGTGAGACAGTACAGGAGGACTGAGGAAAGGCGAGAAGTCGATGAATAGAAGAAAGGTGAGGCAAGTGGGATTGAGGAAAAGGTGTAAAGAAGAGTGAAGAGGACAGTGTGGTGAGCGATGGTGGAGTGTGGTACGGCATAAAAGAGGCAGGGGACAATATGTTGGTGCATGAAGGAGAGGTGTGGTGAGGCTCAGTGAAGTGTGGGGAAGACATTGTGGTGAAGCATGGAGAACTGTGGGCAACCAACCTAGATTGGTGAAATAATGTGTTGTGGGTAAGTTGGTGTGAAGAGGGAAGAAAGAGAAGGTGGTGAGGTTTGGAGGAGAGTTGTAGGAGGAAGGCCGCGCACTGGGATTTAGGGAACAAGGTGGGTTGAAAGGTGTGGAAGGACATTTAAAGACTGAATGGGATCAAGTCCTACCACATGCACATCCACAATGAAATGACCTTTAAGCGAGTTCCAGGCAAACACCGAAAACAAACATCCCACTTATGGTCCCTGATCTGATTCGCATTTCCACTGATTGTGAGAAGCCGTAGACTGTTTTCGAACAGCTTAGCGTGCTGACACTAGCAGGCACACAGGGCTGTGTTTCTCCTCAAAGCTATTCCGGGGGTGGGGGGGCTATGTCTCCGTCACTGCTCTCCTTGTAGGTTCGTCTTGGTGGTGAAGTGAGGGCAGCATTCAGAAGAGAACCTCATACAAAGCAGCGCCATTCTTGCTTAGGTGATATTGCAAGACAGCATCCTGAAAGACTTTGTGGTCATTTGAGAACTGTTGATTCTTTAGTGTTTCAAGAATTAGGAATGAGTTGTCCCCTATTAAGTCATAGTTATTTAGAGCAGCCTCCCAACAGCATTACTAACTATGCTTGTTTAGACAGGCCGTCAGGTGTCAAACTTTACAAAAAGTTTTGGAGTGCACGCGAACCAGGCACTATGCTACGCCAGGCTCGCTGCTGCGCCTCTTTGAAATGGTTTAGGGCCGCCAGCATATTACATGAGTAAATAGAAAAGAAATCCAAACCATGTATAGTGATGCGTGTGCCTTTGGTGATGGGTGCTTAAATTAAAGTACCATGCAACAGTTCTCTGTTACAGATGTGTGTCTCGGTTCTTAAGTGAGGCTTTACCGGAGATGAGCGTGGGGCTGCCCCTCCGTGATCCCGGAGAGCGTTTCAGGGCGCCAGTCTTACCTCCTAACGCAGGATCATTAAGTCGCAACGCTTCCCTCTTGCATACGACACCAGGTGACTTCAAACAGCGAAGACAAACGAGGAGCCAGGCAAGTCACACCACATCATACCACAAGCTACAGCAAACGAGAAGGGACTAGGTGAGGTCTCACACAACCCTCCTCTGTTCTGCGATTGGTCACAAAAGGATTCTGCCCCGGAACAGATTGCTCAGCTGGCCCGAGAAACACCGCCCACCGCCCCGAAGTGCTTGTTTCACAAATAGCATGTGATCTGCAATTCTAATTAGAAATTTGACGGGGTTGCGGTTGAAGGCACTTATCCATTATTTTGGCTACCTGTTCGGGAAGCCAGTCTGTTTCCAAACAAAAAGCGCAGTGCGCCTGAAGATCGAGCTGTGGCAGATGCTTAGTAGGCATTTGAACGTGATTCAGCCAAGGACCTGTTGGCATTTCACTTGCTAACTTTGCTGCACAAGGCAGTTGAAAGCTCGGAAAGAATGAATTGTCTACCGGGAAATCTCTCGGTCGGTGGCGACTTACCCAAGATCGCACAATATGTATTTTAGAGGTGGAGGCGAGACTCCGTTATAGGGCCTTCTCTGACTAGCTGCGTTAAACCATTTGACAAGTTTGCACAAATCTCGGACTTGGTATGTTTCAGATACAGTGTCCGAGTGTGTTTTAATGAAACGTTGTTAGCTTCTCATAAATAAGGGGCGAAACATTTCCGAAATATGCTTATAACAAGCACACCACTGCCTTTCTCCGAGGCGAAGCAGAAATGCCTCGGAGAAAGGCAGCGGCGGTTTCGAATTCGGGGGCGTGTTTCTTTTCTCTCCTCTTGCCATTGGCTGGAGGAGATAATGAGAAGTAGCAAACTCCCCCGAATCCGAAAAGGACAGGGCCTGTTCGGAGAGACAAACCTTCTCCAATGGCTGGCCAGCATTCAAGAGGCCAGCCAATGGAGAAGAGGGGCGGGTTCAAGCCCCTCTTCTCCAAGTCATTTAATCTCGCGAGCGAGACTGCGCAAGTGCAGCCTTCGCTAGCCGAGACCTAAAAATGATGTAATACTACTGAATTAAGTACGGCATAATTTGCCTTTTCTTGCCCCATAATTTAGTCCACTCCGCCACATGACTTGGTCCTCAGCATTCCAGTTGCCCTGCATTAGATAAAGAATGCCACTGTTGCCAATCACACCACTTTTTAAAAACCTGTAGACTGTGGAGCATCTTACCCAGTGCTCAGTTTGTAATGAAACGAGCACCAGGCCGACTTTTATTTCTTTTTCTGGAGGTGTAGCCCAGTCACTTTTAGGTCTCGCCTAGCGAACGCAGCGCATGCACTGCTTCGCCTTGGCGAGACTATTGTTGGTTTTGCTAGCAAAGGGAGACAAACCATGTGCGCGCACGGACAGGCGATGTGCGCGCACATGGCGTCTCCTCTGTTTTACAGGCTCTCTGTGTGCTTCATTTTGGCTTTCAGTACATGTGCGTGCCCACATGGCGTCTCCTTTCTGGCTCTCGCGCTCCCAGTGCGTGCTCACACTACAAGGCAGTCACACGCTTGGTTTCAGTTGGCATAAATGACCAAACCCAGGGAGTGCGCAGCTCTATCAAGTAGGAACGTTTATTTGAAGGAGACAATAGGGTTAGTTTGGGGACGGTCTAGTCATCTTTTCACAGATACAGTAATCCACACGCTGCCTTCCCATTTCCTTTAGAATATTAAATTTGTAAGCGTACGAGCATGTTCTTCCCCCCCCCCCCCCTCCCCCTTACCTTGTCGTCCAGCATTTCGGCTGTTCAGGGGGGGGGGGAGGGGCAGAGACAGGCAGGCGGGGGCTGCTGGCTCCTGGAGGAAACTTCTTGCCAGTGACTCGGACTAGCTGAAGTGAACGCTTGAAAAGTGCCCCGATGAGCAGAAACTCCCCTTGGCCCCTAATGCCGAACATTTTACGCAGGAATACTGAGAGCAGGGCTCACCTCGAGCTCTTGGCATGCCCGGACATCTGAGGAGATTTATTTTTTTCGTGAAGGGGGGGGGGGAGGTGTCTATGACATAGCCACGGACCCTGCCGCTCGCAGGGAAGGAAGAGGGGACACAGCCCCCTTTCTGCACTGCCCGGGACCTCCGAGCTGCTCCGTGCAGCAGCACTGACACTGCCTGCCTGCCCTCAAGCCCCTCACACACAGGGGGATCCACATATCCAAACACTCCGGCATGAATACCCTGCTGTTGTGCCTCCTTCTGAACTGTAGGCATGAAGAAGTGTGCACGCTTTGCTCCCCACTGTTCAGATGAAGCAAATGCCTCTAGCTGTTACGTAAAATTTTCTAGATTATTGTGTTTGTAGCGCTCGCTGCGGTCAGACTGCTTCTGAGCGCGTGCTCCAGTAATTGAGAAAATGAGACCACAATCTGGCAAGTATTTAACAAAACTTTACGATGTAAAGTCCCCTACCAATCCTGGAAAGGTGTTTTGTCACTGAAAGCACAATATAAACACCCGAACACTATATTCTCGTAGTTCGGTCATCATTGGTCGGATTTCATTTGTGTATGAAAGGCATAGCCTGCTGCATGCTCTGCGCTAGCCTCTAGCACATTTGTGAGCAGCAGGCTTATCTTATGAGTGTTTCTCAAAATGACTGCAACACAGTGCATGTCCTGTGGGACTGCCCAGCTTTGACACTGTTGTTAAAGGATTTGGAGCAAAATGAACACTTAAGATCTCTGAACCTCTCTCCACAATGCAATATTGCATGAAACGTCTAAGCTATCAATCTCTTATCGCACTAGGAGATGGTTTTCCACATCTGTTGGTAGCCAAGCAGTTCTACTAGCCGCTGGCAGCACAGCACCTGCACCTGCAGCCTGAGCCAGCCCTGCCCCAACCGCACTCCCGCCCCTTCCCTGCTGCACTCACAGCTCAGCTCTCCTGCCGCCCCCAGAGCCAGACCTCCCAGCCTCCCATAGCAGTACTGGCCCCATCTCCCAGCCTCTCATAGCAGGCTTGGCTGCATCTGCTGATGCGGATAATCCTTCCTTCTTACTTGGGGACCAGGCTCGTGCCCCACACTGAGACATGCCATAGGTTTGCATAGGGTTTGATTGGCATCAAAAATAGGCCCTGCCACTTGAACTATTGACGTTGCAAATAATAATGCCTTTTATTTTTGTTTTAAAAACATAAATAAAAGCAGGGATGTGAAATTCCTATAGCCCGGGACATTGTTTGTGGTCAAGGGCAACATGTTTTAATGTCTATTTTGTCATTGGGACAAGTAGGCCCAACACCCTACAGCACAAACCCTTTAGCTGCCAGTTTACAGTACCACATCAGTTAAGGTAATGTGTCCATGTGTTAACACTGTTCAAACTTGTATTTATGGTTCATTAATGCAAAGCCTTTATTATTAGGGTGAGCACTAAAAGTAAATGTTAGCTCTGCCTGCACTACTGACGGTGGTTCCAGTATAAACGTGTACACACGTTTTCAAAGTTTAGTAATATGAGGCTATGTAGAATGCTCTCGGGTATATGCAAATATTTGCAGAAGCTTGAAAGGAACAGTGATTCTTTGTTTCAAAACAAAGTTCACAAAAAAATGCAAGTAGGAAAAATATTTTGCTAACTACTGCAGCATCATTTAGTGACACGATGTATGCTTGTATTTCCCAAAAATATTCATAATGGAAAATCAGTGTAACCAGTTAAAATATGATTCTGGGAAACAAAAATAAACTAGCATTGGCAAAGCCAGTAGGTCTAAAATTGGTGGTCAGGCTTTTGGTTTTGGCAATGCGTGACTTGTTTAGGCATGGTTTTTGTAAAACCTTACCTGTGTGGGAGCTGTGGGGCCCTCGCCATTCTAACAAGCATTGGCAAAAGAGACTTTTTGGTCTCAAAGCACACATTGCCACAGCAGTTCCAGGCACTGAACAAAACTACTTTATGTGCTCCTTGTAATAGAGCAGAATACTGTCACTCACAGTGAAGCCAGCTGCTAGACCGAGAGAAGGGCAGAGAGAGAGAGGAAGACATAATATTACTAGACACAAACGGTCATGGTTAACCCCAGACCTAATTAGAGGCCAAATTATTAAAGAGACCCAAAGTGCATCCATGGTATATATCCTTGCATTAAGTGCATATATACAGCCTCCATGCATTCACTATAATTTACAGAAGTAGGCCAAGAAATAGTATTCCTAGAAAATACTTGTGAACTGCATTTTAGCATGAGCAAATGTGCATGTGTAGATTTGCTCATGTGAAAGATCTGAAAGTTCCACATTCACTTTCACCCCCCCCCCCCCCCCCCACCACTTTTTCCCCCAACCCTGAAGTTTTACATCTGCCACTGCCAGGAGTAAATTTACAACCTTTTTCAGTATGGGAAAAGATTAGAAAAGAGTTGGTGAAAACCCTTAAAACATGCAAGTTAGTAGGTTTGCACTGACTCAAAAGGGCATTCCAACCCTTGAACTATTGCTTACCACTACCTTCAGCCCCTGTATGTAGACCTTCAGAAACGTAGCAACATAAGGGAATTGCTAGTATTCAAACCCTACTATGGTACAAGCCCTGGCATAATTGGAGGCTTTATCAGAACTCTTGCGTAATGAGATTGCTGCCGTAATTTGTCGCCACATTACATGGCACAAAAGGGACCAGTGGATTTTGTTACAGGACAAGTAGATATATGAAGCAACCTGCCCCATGGACAAGTAGATATTCTATTAAATTCACACCCCTGTAAAAGGCATTAATTACAATGCCAATAGCTGAAACTCTCATAACTGCGAGACCTATTGCAAATGCTTGTTTTGGTATCTGGAACAATATTGGAAGGAAATGCAAATCACCTTTTACAGCAGTTCTGAAGATGAACTAATGAGATATTTCAGTAGCTTTGTGTTGTATGCAATACTTGCTGACACCAGTGGTATCGGGCCTTCGCCTTTAGAAGACATCCTTAAAAAAAGACTTTTTTTTTTTTTGTCCTTAAAAAAATGGTGAAATATAATTACAAGCACTAACTTGTAAACTAAATTAGTGCGAGGGTTCAAAGATTTGAATTTCCTTCAGGAGGCTGTTGTCATTTCTGTACTTCCGTTCCTAATCCTGGCTGGATTAGTGGAAGCTCTGGAGTTGAGAATCTGTTTCATATGGAGATTTGTGGGCAGGGGGGGGGGGGGTGCTGCACTGCTCACATGTTTGGGAGGGATATTGGGCATTCCCGTCGCCCTTAATACACATTGTAAGCTTAACTAACTTATTTTTAACAAGTGATGGGACCAAAGAAGTTCAGAAAGTGGCTTTCTTTAGTGCTTACATTCTGTTTGAGTGTTAAAAGAACATTTTGCTATTACTCAATATACTTGTTCTTAAAATATGACACTCTTGCTCTGCTCAGAACTTGGACACAGAACAAAAGCAGGGATTCTGGGCCAGATGTACGACCATTGTGAGTAGGGACTCACAAATTGCGAATCGCAATGTACAACAGTGTCAGACACTGTTTGCGATTCCCAATGGGGTTGCAAATTGCATACCTCATGAATATTGAGGCACTTGTAATTTGCGACCCCTTTGAGAATGGCTGGGTCTCCCAGGTATGGTGGCCTGCTGGGTTCAACACACCATGTCTGGGGCTGATTTTAAATAAAGCATTTTTTTTATGCAGCCCGTTTTCCTAAAAGGTATATGGGATGTATTAATTTTTTTTTTTTTTTTTTAACCAGTTTACCGCAGCGTAAACTCTGCCACGGTGCGGGCGAAAAACAGTTGGCATAGTTCGGACGGCTCCCGGCCATCCTCCGTGCACGCATTGAACGGGTTAAGGGCAGGTAGTGGTCCCTGGGACCACTGCCTGCCCCTAAACTATTTTCCTCTGCATTCACAAAGGGGAAGGGGTCCCTTCTGCGAGTGCTTTACCACCCTTCTGAGAAGGGTGGTAAACTGCGACTGTTAGGTGGCCGCTAAACAGTCATTCATAGTGCCCAGACTCACTATTAGGAAGAGACGTCCTCGAAACGCCCCTTCCTAATAGTCACTAATCCTATTTAGCGAGTCTCAAATTGTGCCTCGCTAAATCGTGTTAGTACATGGCTCTTTTTAAAGGTGTTGGGGCTGCTGGAAATGGGAGCCTGAGTGGGTACTTGCATGTCTAGGTAACCTACATTTTTGTTCCACTGTTCCTTTCTTCTATCCACTGTTTCCAGTACCCTTTCCATACATAAACCCTTTGGGTACCACAGGGTAGGCCAGGCCTACTGCACCTTAGCTGTGGTTCTTGGGTGTCTAGCCTAGTACTCTGTAAACTGATCCCAACTGCACCCCTTCTGTACTGTCCAGGTAGCGAGGGTATGCAGTCTAAATGTGATATTGCACCTGGCTGAGTCTGCGCCTAGGTACATTGCCAACATTTCTTTAACTTGCCACCTGTGAAGTCCCCTTGTGTTGTGGCTTGTGCAGTTTATTTCTTACACAGTATAACGTACAAACCTATATTTAGAGAGAAACAATCACTCTGGTTTCAGTGACCAAGTTGTGGAATTTGTGGTTAGCAGCTAAATTCTACCAGCGACACTTTATTAGGTCTCGCTAGAGCCAGCGCATGCGCTGGTCTAGCGAGACATTTAGTAAGCGGGTTTTTCAAGTGCTACCAAAGGCCACCAGCTTGCTATTGCGTGCACAAGCGTGCCTCGCTCCGCCTCTTGACGCGATCACTTTCACTTTTGGCCAATACTTGTTTTCTTTACTTTTGGTATAATCGCGGCACCCGCGCTTTACTTTTAAAACTAAAAGTAAAGCGTTGGTGCCGCAATGCTTGTTACTTCAGTTTCGAAGTTTGAATGAATAAGGGGGCAAAGTAGAGTATGTCGCTGTTGAAACCACATAGACGTGAATACTGAACTTTCTTATTCAGTGGCAATGCCTTTGTTCCTTATAAATGTCATGAATATGGAGGCTTCTAAGCCATGTCAAAGTACTTTCAACACAGCCAAACCAGAAATGGTTTTTGCTGATCCATGAGGTACTTTTCCTAAATTCCTGCAGCAAACTACCAAAACGAAATAGCACAAATGACGTGATGGACGCTTACCCCGGACCTGTTTTTGTAAAGCGAAAATGTATCCGTGCTGAGTCAAGAGCTCAAAGTAGAATGTAAAGTGAGCCTCCTATTAATCATGCTGCACTCTGGGAATGTGTGTAATTTGGCTATGCCGCCTGGGAAGAACACTGTCACTGCTACAGAGAAGGCGTATATTGTTTTACTTGGTATGGTATGATGGCACTAGAGTTTCAGAGCTAATGGCACAGATGGTTTGAAAAGAACAGTGGATATTTATAGGTCACATGATCTACCAAATGGCAGCCAACTTAAACAAGCACAGTGGAACTCAATTATAAATATGCACTAAATGTGCCAAGTCGTAGAACCACCAGCAGTGCGGGAAATTAGAACCTAGAGTCCAATGCTCACCTGGAAACTGGTTCCCTGGCTTTTTAGTATGTGAGCTACTTAATCTCCATCTTCTCCCTAAAATATGTTTTCCCTAGGGGAAACTCCTTTCCCTAAACCCCTATCAAGTGGGTAATTACTGTTTCCATTAAGTTTCCTATCCTGGAACACAACTTACTCTGCCCTTTACAGGCATACATTTGTACGCTTCCAGGTTCTGAAATTAACCCCAGGATTTTGTGTTCACATTATTTGAACAATGGCCCGCTGTAAAAAAAATAGTGTAACTTTACCAAGTTTGAAAATTCAATTCGCCTGGATTTCTACCATTTTATGATTCAAAAATTACACTATCTTATTCTGAAAATCAATTTGTGACCTGTACTTTCATAAATTGCATTTGCCCCTATGCACAAGACCCGCCCCCCCACCACCCCCGGAGCCTTCCTCTTCCCATACTACACATTCTACCCCCCCCCCCCCTCCTCCTCAAAACACCATGACACGAGCAAGGAAACCTAGCTGGAATCCTTACTTTTCAACACAAGATCCACAAACAAACGTCAGCGTTTCTGATCTACTCTCTGAAACCACACCAGACATCTTCATTACAGAAATATGGCTCAGCAAGGACTTTGCACATTTGTGGCACAAAGCCATCCCTCCTGAATTTTGCCTGATCTATAAAAATCGTATGCGCAAAATTAGAGGAGGCCTATCATCCATAAAAAATCAAATCTAAAAACCAGTCAAACCACACCATTGATTTTTATTTTTGGGGGGGGTGTTTTTCTTCATCACGTAAAAGATCGACTCACCTATCAATGGCAACTTGTAAGCCATCGCAAGCATACTACAAACCCGCATACAGACAAGGGTAAAAATTAATTAGACCTCAACTCTCATCTTGAAGAACTTCCATAAATATGTGGCTGTAAGACATTCACACCTGGATGTTCACTGCATTGGACAGACCGATATCAATGGACAACGCCCAGGGTTGACCAATAAGACCATCACATAGATTAACGACAAATGAAAGCAAAACTCGAGGCCCTCCAAGAAGTCAAACCTAGGAATAAGCATGGATTCAGGCTTATCTTTGCTACCGTGTCAACATAAAACAAGCATTGGCATAGCCAATAGGTCTCACCTTTGGGACCTTATAGTGTTTAGCCATGCAACAGTTAATGTTGTTGCAGTAAGGATATTGTGCTGCATAACTAAATACTTATAAGGTCCCAAAGGCGAGACCTATTGGCTATGCCAATGCTTCTTTTTTCTTCTCACTTGGTCTATTTACAAGTAGTAACTTGTTTTCATGGGACCATCATAACCTGAACAAGCAACTGAGCATACTCTTAATGTGATCTTCATAGTTAAAGTTTATCCCTGTTTCTCTTCTGTGTAATAGAACCACTCACAATGTGGGGTACTGATGGAGCAAGTATTGGAATGTTGGCTTGTGGGAAATTTGTGTTTGTCAATGTCTGGGGAATTTGTAACACTAAAAGGTGAAAATGGGTTTGTATTAGGGGTGGGCAAAGAATTCCACTCCACCAGCTTTTTGCTCACTCCATGCTGAGTTCCCAAAAAATCTGCAAGTGATGCAGAGCTTTCTCTCGCGCAGCTTGCAGAGCAAGAGAAAATGTGCACTTGACCACTTCAGCGAGATATCTAAATGTGTGCAGTTGCGGCAGGTCGCTGTCAAGTGTGTTGAGAGTTCCTGCTCAAGTAGATGTACTCTAGTGGGAGAAAGAAGCAGCCTCCCTCTGGCACTCCGCATGGTGCAGTTCACGCTGATTCTATAGCGCTGGAGTAACTCCTGTCGCTAAAAATCAGTGCACCGCTTTTTGCTTTTTTACACTTCGAGCTCTGCGGAGCGTGAGTCCTTGTATTTGAAAAAAACAGTTCAGCGACTGGCAGATGCATTCACATCCAGTTTTGTTTTAGTGTGAGTAGCTGTTGCACATGCATTAAAAAATGAGCACTGCTGATGCACGTACATCCACTATGGCTATCTTGGAATACATTTGTAAAATTATAACCGACTCATTTAAAGATGGCTGTGTCACTCTACTAGCCAGCACTGTAAAGGTTGAAGAGAAGTGATGCTTCTGCCCAACCCTACTCTGAGCTGCTCCCTCTAGAGTCCTGCTTCTGTTGCCCAGCTCACGGTAGACTAACACCCTGGACATTTTTATAGAAATTCTCACATCTGTTTTTTTTGATTTACATTTGTTAACAATACTACTAGATTTATTGCACATAGTGATAAGTAATGGTTCTCCAAACCATGAGTCTAGGAGCTTTCTCTTCTAGAAGACCCATTCTCTAAAGTGGGGTATTTGTAATGTCTGCCATTCGTGCAGGCATACTCGCCCCCTTGTATGAAGAGGTTGCCGAGTATGCGGAGTCTTCCTAATCTAGATAAACATGAGCTGGCATGGCCTGTCACTATCAAACGCTATACAACTATCTTGAATAATGTTAGCTAATGAACTAGAGGGTTAGAAGGAAAACTATGGTCAAAATGTGCTTGCAAGTCTGTCTTGTGGCAGAGTGCATGTTAAGTGCAATTCATAAATCTAGGTTGACGTATAGCTTGGCAAGTAGCTGCTCGTTAGAACCTCTAACAATCCAATAGATCCTCTCTCTCAGAATTAATTTTGAACATGCCAGTGCCTGTGTTGGATAACTCGGTCATAGTTGGGACTATAGTGTATAATGTTTAGTGGGTACGTTTTGCTTGTTATAAACTAGACAAATGAGAATTTGTCTTCATGCTAATCTAATATGACTGTTTCTTCACAGGTGTCTTTTATGAGTAATCAAAAGCAGCAGAAGCCAACGCTATCCGGCCAGCGTTTTAAGACTAGAAAAAGAGGTACGGGACCTTCTAATACCAGACCTTGTGATCAGTAAATCCTTCTGTTTGGTTTGTTTGCGTTCCTGCATGCGTTTTCATAATTGTTTAAGTGGGCTACTTTTTTGACTGCCTGCAAGGGTTCATGTAAAGATGTAGCCCTCCATAAAAGATAATGCATTTTATTGTGTGCCTTTCTGAAATGGAGAAATTTTCAGGTAGGGTAAAAATTGCTTCGTTAACCCACTTGGCAACACTTGTTTTTTCCTTCAGTTATGCAGGACACTGAAATCCTCAAACATCTTTTTTTCTTTAGATGAAAAAGAGAGGTTTGATCCTACTCAGTTTCAAGACTGCATTATTCAAGGTTTGAATGAAACAGGAAGTGATTTGGAAGCTGTAGCCAAGTTTCTTGATGCTTCTGGAGCAAAACTTGATTACCGCCGCTATGCAGAGACTCTCTTCGACATCCTGGTGGCTGGCGGGATGCTGGGTAAGCAGGGCAGCAGTGTTCCCCCAGTTTTTCATCATGTGGCAGCCATTTACTTTTTATCTAATATACTTTATCACCATGAGGGTTTACATTTTGACTTTGAACCTAGCATTAACTCGGGACACCTTCACTGGCTTTTAGTTTTCTTAAAATCAACAGAGTTGAATTGCTTTGTTTTATCCTCTTAGAAACAACAAGAGTGGTTGGTACGTAACTAGAAAAACTAGCCAGTAAAACAGTGTGGGAGAAAAAAAATATTTTGTAAAAGAACCCTCACTCACCAACCTGGTTGGTGACATGCTTCATCATAGGGTTCCCACCGGAGCAGGTTTTGTATGGGGAGTGATTGTGACAAGTGGACTTGTCACAATCACTCCCATAACAAAACCTGCTCCGCTGTAACTCTGCGTTGAAGCACACCAGTCAGGCACTCTGCCTCTCTGGTGGGAACCCTATGATGAAGCGTGTCACCAACCAGGTTGGTGAGTGAGGGTTCTTTTACCAAAAAATGTTTTTGTTTTACTGGCTAGTTTTTCTAGTTGTGTACCTATCACTCTTTTGTTGTTTCTACTAGTATTTCCAGGAGAGTGATCCTCTCCCTCTCTTTGTTTCCTGTTTCATTCTCTTCCCACCCCCACCCCCCTCCCCCCCCCCCCCCCCGCCCCCAAACACACACGGAGTTTTAACTAATGTGTTTTCGCTTCCTGTCTAGTGTAATACCCAAGATATAAGGTGAGTGGCCATATGCGTTCTTTTGTACTATCTGGCTGCAGCTGCTGAAGAAAATCTGCCATCAGAGCCACATTGTTTTTTTTTTTATCAACTTGTGAGAACCCATTGGAAACCTGATGGCAATGCATAAACTTGCTTATCAGCTAAAATTAAGTCCCTTCTTGTTCGAGTTAAGTGTAAAGAATTCCCAATTGTGTGAATAAAACATTGACTGCTGATGGCACGGCTTATGACCATTTTATTGGCTTTGCATTCACTTTATTTTCCAGCCCCAGGAGGTACTCTGGCAGATGACGTGATACACACAGATGTCTGCGTCTTCCAGGCGCAGGAGGACCTAGAGACCATGCAAGCATTTGCCTCGGTGAGTCATTGGCAGATTTTAGGCACTATGAGATTTATCTGGAAGGCAAAAGCTTAATAGGATAAGTTCTCTTCCCTTAGAAATATGTAGGTCACGTGTTAAAATCTCCCGCCCCCTCCCCACCCTCCGGAGATGGATTGCGGAGAGGATTACTCTTCGGACTGAAAGGAAGGATAAAGCTAGTCAGTCGCCCTGGCACTGTGGGATCTACTGGGTGGCCTGATGTCAGAGGTAGAGCATGTCAAAGACTGCCCCCACGTAACACCAGAACAGCGGTCTTCGCCCCTCCTGATCGACTTTGATATTGAACACATGCAAACAATTCGTAGGGCTCATCCCGTTGGTTCCAGCATGCCTGATTAGTGTTTGAGGCTCTGCCACAAATTATGACTTAAGTATTAAAGGGTGATCAACTTTTTGCTGCTGGCCTGTGTGGGTGAAGTATAGCTCGAGTGACTGGACGCACTATATCTGCTTTTTGAAAGCATTCATTAACCTCCTGCTGGCAGCGATTCAAGACAAAAAAACATGACTTTTGGTGAAAGATTAGGTACTTTGGTGCTGTCGCTGGGGTCCCTGTATGACCACCATCTTCCTGCCAGTGGTACAGGCAGGGAGGAGGGTTAAGCCTCCACTAATTGCTATTCTTTGTATGGTGGTTTTCCCACGGTCCAGGCTGCGCTCAGTAGGCATGACTACAAATTAACTATTTTTGATGGCCTCTTGGATTGATCATTAACTTATTCCAATGTAGTTTTGGGTTTTGTTGGTTTTCTCGCTCATTAGACTTGCCTCTCTGCTCCCCCCCCCCCCCCCCCCCCCCCCCCCACACACTCCCTCTCCCTCATGGCTGTTAAAACCCCCAACAGCTTTGATATTCGGATATGAGGCTTGATCAATTCAGCAAAGCTGATAGCCATACTGTCTATGCTGAAGCAGTGAGGTTGTGATACTTCTTTACTTAAGTAAACTTGCCGTTCATGGGATTGGTATAGAATAAAATCACAATGGTTTTCCAAACATTTGCTGTACTCTGGTCCGACCAAGAAACAACTGGTTGCCATAGTTATCTTGCATTTAAATAGGTGGCAGATAAGATGGGCAGTAGTGGTGGAAGAATACTTGCTTAACTTCTAAAAGTTGAGGAGCAACATTTTACTATAGCCATGGTCTAGTTTCTTAACCAGAATGAAGAGCAGTTCATGAAACAAGCGATCAAACATCATGCAAATCCCAGACTCTGCTATCCTGCTGGGAATAAATTGTGGTGATTTGCGACTTGGATAGGTCATGCCAACGTTTTGATCAAACTGGTGTCTTAACCAAGGAAGGGATGACCTGGTTAAGTCTGACCACTTTTTTTTTTTTCTCCATTTAAAAAAAAAAAAAACTTTCCCTACCCCGAGAGATTAGTAGTTTCTCAGCTTCCAATAAAACCTGTGCTTCTTTAGACTAATCTCTGTAAATTGGCCTGAAATGCTGGCGTTCAGAGTGTGTATAGAAGCACGTTCTGACCACACTCCAGTGTCTATTCTTCAGATTGTGTGTGGAAAGGGAAGACTCAGTCCATGGAGCTTCGGGACAGAATTATACCACAGGAGACCAATCTAAAAGCTGTGCACCCAACCGTTATTCGTTTTTCAGTATGTGCAAGAAAAAGACAGGGATTCAGTGGTTTGAAGGGAGCTGATGGTCCTATTCGCCACAGAAAACAGGCCTAAGAGAGAGAGAAGGAACTGAGAAAGCTGATGCAAGAACTGGAAGCCATTCATTAAAGAATGCGGCATAAACTAGACTCAGAGCGCAACTAATATGACTAAATCTGGACTGAGCAGGATATGCTCTGCTTCATATAATGCTATGTGGGTGGCAGCAATGCAGGATATTACTAGCACATAGATTGTGCTCCAATTTACACTTTATCATGGTCATGGTTGTGGAGATGACTGGATGACCAGATCACTGTGAAATTTGTGGACTTTCATCAGACCCATTACTCATCACAAGAAGATAACACTGGTATAAGTTCACTGTCTACAAAGAACTCCATAAAACCAAATTAACCCCTGGATTTGTCGGACCAAGACAAACCTATAATAAAAGTAACATCTGCTATTGCCAGGTTGAAGCCCTTTAAATATCTGGGTCTGGATGGATTTACACCTTAGTATTGTATCTTTTGCTAGACTATACCACCGATACTTACCAAGCTATTTAACTCCTTTGCTGAAAGCAATTGGTGATAACTGCTACAGAAGTCTATCATCCAAGTAAAGTAAAAAATAAACAGCATTGTAGTTCATAGTCCTGTGTTGCTGATGTAACATCTATGCAAAACTCTTCCCAAGTATCCTGGTTGCCAGGCTGAATCCCTGTATGTCCAACCTCTTGGAGCCGGACCAGGTGGATTTTTATCCTGGAGTGAAAATGAGGGGGGGGGAATATTACACATAGTGTACTTAAGTTTTGAAGGTCTCAAAAAGGAAGCCCTGCTGTTTGCAATCTGTGGCGAAAAGGTGTTTGACAGGGTCCACTGGCCTTGCTGCATCCAGACTTAAAATATTTTGGTATTGGGGATTGCTTCTCTGGTGGAATACTGTGCAGTTTAGCTTCCTCAAGGCAATGATGCAGGTGAACTTCACTTCCAGTAGGTTTCAGGACTTCCTGTAGTCACTGCTCCTTTTTGCCCTCTATGAGCTACGGCCTCAAATTGTTTGAGAGAACCCGGATATCTAAGAGCTAAGGTTTTCGGGAGTTTCATACTATCAGCCTATATGCTAGCTGCGCTTGCCAATTCCATTCTCTGCCCGCCTTGGTAGACATTCTTAGAGTACAGAGCATGGTTTAAATTTCAGATACTCCGCATATCCCCTACGCATCAACATTCTTCGTGCTGAATTTCCGACAGCTTGTGCTGAGACTGCCATTTTTAAATTTGCACCCCACAAATCACGAAGTCTGCTGTGGAAATGGGACCTCGATTACCAACCGCTTCACAGACCAGTTAAACAAGGTCTCTGGCAGCAGTACTACCTTTCTTGATTTGGATGGATTGCTGCTTTTTAAAGACTAACGCCCTACCCAATATCTTGTTTTTATTCCAGGTGCTCCATCTACAATCGCCCTTTAACACACTACCATTGGATCTAAATCTGTAAGCGTGGGCAGAAGCCACAAATGTACTATAGATGAGGGTGTTCTTGTAGTTTCTATATTGTTGGGCATTCCTCTTGAGGTATGGTGGAAGTGAGGAATCTGAAAAGCATTGGTACATCAAGTGATTGTAAGCATACACATCTGGAATGTCTTCTGGCAGCCCAAAATGCAGCATGGGGCCTATATCCGCCCCTATAACCAAAGCCTCTTTGGCAGATGGGATTGGGTGGCAGCAAGGAGGGGTTTGACCTCATCGCCACTGATGCCAGTCCTCTTTAAACCAGACTTCACCCCAGGTCTTTTGGAGGATATTTATCTTATTGGCACACCACAGCAAACTGGTTTGCAATTTATTTGACACAGATGGGCTCATGCCCTTTGACAGCAAATAACTAAATATGGGCACACTGATTCAGATGTTTGCACAGACCCTTCAGTTAAAACAAAGGTACACAGACCCCAACGAGCAGTCCCTGACAACCCCCCCACCGCCCTATGTGGGAAGGGTATGCCCAGACGTGGGTCCCGTGCTCACTACGTCACTGGAGTCAAGCTATCCTGGCTGAAGAGGGTGAAACCCCGAAACCGTTCCTAGGATGCTTGATAACGGTCCAGGGAATGCATGGCTTGGCAGTTCGGGCTGGACTGTTCCCATGAGGCACAGAGTCAAGACTGATTTGCAAATTGCCATGTCTGAACTGGGGGGACGTGGTGAGCAAAATAACGATGGATTAAACCCCTATCTGTGACTGGGGGTGAATGTTTTGCCAATGTGCAACATTCCGTCCATCTTGTGTTTTTGATTTCTCCCCCCCCCCCCCCCCCCCCCCCCCAATCATTCGAAAAGTGAAATTTCCTAATGACAACTATACTCTTAATCTCAAAAAATATCCTTTACTAGCCAAACAATTTGGAAAGATCCGCTGGTCAGAAGCTGATTTAGGGCATAAGTGCAAATAAAAATGTAAGATTTTTTTACCGTACCAGAAATACAGCCAGGAATATTTAGCCGCAAAACAATGACCAAGATAGCAATACATTGGTATTTTACCCCAGCTCTGACTCTGAAATGGTGCCCAGATTTGAAAAGGAATGCTGGTGGGGTTGTGGGGGGTACACTCCTTCAGTTTGTGGAATTGTCCCATGTTGACTATACTGGGAGAGTATCTTGTATGATATAGAAAACATTAAATGTACACAGCCTGCACTTCCGGCCTTGCATAATATTAGGACCACCTCCTAAGCAAATATTTCTGCGTAAAATTAGGAATTTGACAAATTGCTCTTGCGGTTTATGCTGCACTCCAGGCAATTTCCTTTTGAGACACGGACAGGATTCCAGATTACACTAACTGGCATTATAGGCTCTGGCACTGAATACCACACTCTAAAGAACATGAAGGATAATCATTCAGGGAGATAATCTCTATATAGCACACTTTCTCAACTGAATTCTGTCAATTTACACGTCCTAAGTACCATAAGCTACTGCATGTAAGTCCCGTCCTAGTTAGTAGGCATAGTAAGTCTACTGGCAGGAGAGCTGGAAAGAACGTGTTGGGACCTAATGAGTGAGAGGGCTGGGTAGAGTATGGTTCAGTTGCTTTTCCTTTATTTATTTTTTTGTCTTCCCTTTGACTTCTGGTTCCCCCTCAGGTTGTAGCCTGTAGCTTTGTATAGGTTTATAAATGTTTAATCTATCACAAATGAGATGACCGACTTTCTGTTTTTAGGTTTTCAACAAGCTAATCCGGCGTTACAAGTACCTGGAGAAAGGCTTCGAAGAAGAGGTGAAAAAGGTTGGTCTAGCAATAGTTTGATTTCTGAACATAAATGTCTTGCTTGGGGACTGCATGTTTGTTTTTGCGTGCTTCTGTTAGCTTATAACATTTCCTCTCATCAAGGACTCTACTGCGCAAATTTTTTTTGAATTTGCCTGTTGGAGCCATGGGATTTTGCTCTAATTTTTTGCTTGCGTAATTGGGCTTGTCAGTCATGGCAATTTGTGTAGTGGCGCTTGTCGTCTGCATCTAATTTTTTGGTACCATTTTATTGGTAACAGCACATCATACATTTTATTTAACTGTCACCACAGTATTTTCCATCTCATAGTTGCCCTCCCTCCTTTCAATTGCATAAAGCAGCACTATATAGTTATTCTGAAGTAAGATTTTTCTGGGTCCATCTATATTCCTAGCTGAATTTCCTGCTGTATGATTTTATTGGCCTTTGGGCCAGGTATTTTGAATTGCTTTTGTCAGCACTCAAGTGTGGGTAATACCAATTGGCTTTGCACATGCCTTATCTATTTTGATTTTTTTTTTTTTTTTGCTTCCATCCAACAAGTACTGAATGGTAGTTATTGCTGCAAGTGGCAGGTAAAATGTTAAAATACGTTGGCTGCTCTACGGATTAGCATGGGTAATACACCCATTTGATGGGTGTACCCACAGTTTGTAGAGCACAACACTACAACAAAATGTTGGCTTAATACAGTGATCTCGAGTGTATTGGTTAACTGATTTGATGCCTGTTGCTTTATACTGGGCAGTTGTAATGTCAACTAAACTGTTAGTTTTGTCGCCGTTTCAATCGGTGGTCATCTGGACGTGTTATACTTTAATATAACTGTGCATACATTCTTTTTTCAGCTGCTGCTATTTCTAAAGGGTTTTACAGAGTCTGAGCGAAACAAGCTGGCCATGCTGACTGGCATTTTGTTGGCCAATGGTAACCTTTCTGCATCAATTCTCAACAGCCTTTATAATGAGAACTTGGTCAAGGAAGGTAAGTTTTGTGATGCGGTTACATTTGGCAGATTAATAATGAGAACTTGTCTCTGTGGTATTACTAGCTGTATTCTTTGTATGGTGTGCAGAGTTTTCCTAGTCTCTCACTTCCCGACCAGACTTTGAACCAGGCCTGCTTCAGTTTTATGTAGTCTGTTTCATGCCTATCTTTTTGGCTGAGTTTTTGCATGCATATGACTCCTACCAAGCAGGAGTAGCAAAACTGAGTGCGGTCTGATTCCTGCTTATGTAACGTACAACAATGTTTCTAAGGGTGTTAAAGGTCCATTTAAAGCAGCACAATTAATTGCTGGGAGCGGAAGGAGAAACATGGAGACAAAAGAACAATTTGGCAACATAGGATTGAGTTTAGTAGATACCTATATTTGTCTTTTAACTTCATACGTTCAAACATGTACAAATAGCACTGCTTTACGTTAAATGGCATGTAACATGTGGGATGCCCAAGTGCTCACAAGTGAGAAAGTATGTACAGCGACAGGAAGTGGCGCAACAACAAAATACAAATGGTGGTGAGATTTACATTGTCGGGATACCCAAACAATAAATGCTAATGTATAAAAGAAATCAAGCTGGGTATCCTTGAGGAAATAGCACCGAAATTGTCGCTGAAAGTCGACGGCGTTTCGGCCTGTTGAAGTGTTTAGGCCATCAGGAACAGGTTACTCCTATTTCTATAGTAGTGGCGACATATCGCAACTGAAATCCCAATCGTGGTAGAGAAGGGTCCTAGAACATTTGCTCATATGCCGACGACACGCAGCTGATGGTGACCTTGGATGAAAGATCGGAGAAATTAGAAACAACTAAAAATAAACTCCACAGTTGCCTCTCCGAAATGGCCGACTGGATGCGTAATCACTGTCTTAAGCTCAACGCCGGAAAATCCGAAATTCTACTGTTCGGAGGAGCTAAACTATCATGGAATGATTCTTGGTGGCCACCGGCTCTAGGGACAGCCCCCGCCCCGAAACAACACGCCAGGAATCTGGGTGTCATGATGGATGACGCACTATCCATGAAGGACCACGTACGCACACTTTGGGGTAAGGGATTTGCAATCCTGAAACTCCTCGCCAAGATCTTCAAATGGATCCCACTGGACTGTCGTCGCACAATCACACAGGCCCTCCTAGTTAGCCGCCTGGATTACGGCAATGCTCTATTCGAAGGAATGAACGAGCAGTTGTTCTCTCGCCTCCAGGTCCTGCAAAACCAGGCTGCCAAGCTGGTATGTAACAAAGGCAAAAGGGACTCAGCATCGGCATGCTTAAAACAACTCCACTGGCTGCCGATGCGCCAGCGCGCCACATTCAAACTACTCTGTCATGCGCACAAAACCCTCCATAAAACAGGCCCTACTATCCTGCAAGGGAAAATTGAATTTTACATTCCAAACCGAAACTTAAGATCCACTAATTCAGCCCTAGCAAAACCCAGGCGTATCTACAAAACAAGAACAGGAGGACGAGCCTTCTCGCATTTGGCGGCCAAACGCTGGAATGAACTACCGGCGGATCTGAGACACACCACGAACCTCCTTGTATTCAGGCAAAAACTCAAAACTCATCTCTTCCCCAAATAATAAACCCCCGGTCCAAACCTCAGCAGCCCTTTCTCATTAAGCGCCTTGATATCCCTTGGGATGAATGCTGCGCTCTACAAATACCTCAAATAAATAAATAAACAATCCAGGTAAACACGCCTCTGCTGGTCAGGGGGCTCAGAGGAGGAGACTATGGGAGGTTCCGGTCCAGAGAGGCTGTGCGTTTATACCAAGTATTTGAAACGGGGGGGGGGGTGTCGATTCACTTCAGGAGCCAGCAAGTTGGGCTCTAGTGATTCCTGCTATAGGCACCACTGCCTTTGAACTTTGGCGATAACCATATTCTCCCACCAAATATGGACAAGCCTGGCTATGGCCTGCTGTAGAATCCTTTTTTCTAATTGCCCACTACCAAATTCCAGCTACTGTGATTAGTGTTAACTGGATAAAAGGCCAGAATTAATATAGGCTCATTTCTTCCTTGTGGACTTTTCCTGTATTGATTGCCTTGGTGACAAAATGGATTGTAATTTAGGGATAACTTTGTCTTTTAACAGAGCAAGTATGGGAGCTGATAAGCCCTTTCAGCTTGCAAGAGCTCAACCCACAATCTTACTGTTCTGTGAAGTCCAAGCCAAAGTCAGTTGCTAAAATACATGAGCTAATTTAAACTAAAGACCTGATTTGAAGATAAGAAGCAGCACGTTAAACAGAACTTGAGGTTTCAAATCGTACACAAGCAGACGTGCCCCACCAGCTCGTCCCTTGTCTCTTGCCAAAGCGTGGTGGGTAAATGCTGGATTTCTTTAGTTTTTGGTATTTTTTTTTATTTTTTTTGTATGAATATCTGCACCTGATGGATGTGGCCCTAGGAACCTTAATACAGAGATGGGTCTGTATATCAGAAGTTCAACACTTGCACCTGTCTTGCATGGTATGCACAGATCTCTCCGTTCTGCAAAACGAAAGAATTGGGGCTTGTAGTAACATTTGCACATCTTTTGTCGCATACATAGTATCCATGTCCTCAGCAGGGGAGGGCTATTAGATTACTGGGTAAACGTATCTCGTTAGACCTAGGATGCAAGTTCAGCTAAGGTGTGTTTTTTGCAATGTCAGCAATACGACATTGCCTTTACTATAAGGTGATGAAGTGTTTTTTGCACATTTGATAGCTGAGTAGAGTGAAACTAATTCTATCCTGGTAGGCTGTTAAAATGGATAACAGCAAAACACACGATGATGGACGGAATGTTGCACATTGGCAAAACATTCACCCCCAGTCACGGATCTGGGTTTAATCCATCGTTATTTTGCTCACTACGCCACCCCAGTTCAGACATGGCCATATGCAAATCAGTCTTTCCCTGTGCCTCATGGGAACAGTCCAGCCCGAACTGCCAAGCCATGTATTCCCTGGACCGGAATCAAGCATCCTATGACCGGTTTCGGGGTTTCACCCCTCTTCAGCCAGGATAGCTTGACTCCTGGCCCGACAGGGCTGCTCTGTTCCCATTGGGCACAGGGTCAAGACTGATTTGCATATGGCTGGGTCCAAACTGGAATGGCATGGTGAGCAAAAAAATATGGATTTAGGCCCAGATCTCTGTACTGGGGTGAATGTATGACACTGTTCTGCGTTCTGTCCAATAGTTATTTTTGCATTTGTTACAACTGGATATCCTGCATTGGCAATGCCAGTAGATCTCGCATTTGCGTGAGTTAAAAAAAAATGTCAATGTATTTTACCCATGTGTTGTGGGTCTGAGGTGTGGATGTGCGGTCTGGATTTATGTGGGTTGGATTGAAATTGTTTGCGGTTGGG
Source organism: Triturus cristatus (assembly GCF_964204655.1). NCBI lineage: Eukaryota > Metazoa > Chordata > Amphibia > Caudata > Salamandridae > Triturus > Triturus cristatus. Next base: position 823,493,628 of record NC_140584.1, on the reverse strand, counting down.
TGGTTTGTAATGGACGGAGGTGTGGTTATGGAATGAGGTGGTGGGGCAAATTAGCGTGTACTGCACAGTTGTGTTAAAGCATTTCAGAAGTTACACAGTGTCTCTTTGCAATACAAATATCAAGCCAACAAATTGTAAGCTATGGGCGGGCTCCAAGTCCTTTTTTTTTTTTTTTCACGTCTTGCAAGCGAGACTTGTGCTAGCTCATTCTCTTCCTCAACCCTAAAATACGGTTACCAAATCCTGCATTCAAAATTGTTTTAAGAAATCGACCATGTCAAAATGAACATGGTAGAGGTTGTCCTGAATTTAGAAAAAAAAAAACTCGGTTACACTCAAACCAATTGATTGGAAGTTGGAACCATACTATAGGTGTAAATGCTTAGGCCTCCAACACCCTGCCTAACTTAAGCTTAAAGGTTACGCTTGTAGGCTGTGACTAGATAAACATATAATAAGTACAGCGTTTGGAAAATGCAGAGTTGTGGTGTACAACTCTGCATATTGCAGAATGCGGAGTTGTGCGGCGTTTGCAGAATGCGGAGTTGTGCGGCGTTTGCAGAATGCGGAGTTGTGCGGCGTTTGCAGAATGCGGAGTTGTGCGGCCAGTGATGAAGATGCTTGTGATTTAGTTGGTCAATTGGTACATAATTCAGAGGAATGCAATATGCTCTGGTACTAGTGATTTAGTGTTCTCTGAAAGTATAGCTATATTTTGTGCCCGAGGGGGTGGGGTTTGAAAATTATGATTAGGCTTGTTTGCTTCTTCAAATAAAGGAGTTGTAGCTTTGTATCGCGCATTCAAACCAGTGGGCAGGAGAATGTGTGAAGTTGGTTGAAGAAAGCATTCAGGGGTTGCTGGTGAGTAGTTTAGACTGGCAAAAAGTGAGAGCTGGTGAATGTATGTATGCTGATAATTCACATGACCGTAGAGGATACTTTTTTGAGTTATGTGCGAGCGTGCTGGGTACAAATTGGCACAAATGCGGTTTGGATACACTAGGCAATGTTGAGTAATTTTCCAGTGTAGACTAGACTGGTGAGAGAAGCAACATTAAAACAAAATGTATTTTATTCATACATGAGGTGCTGCCGAGGTAGATTTGAAGATTTAGGACTCTGTGAAGTCCCAACATTATCAAGGGTGTTCGTGTGTATGGAGCTAAAGTGTATTTGGAAGCTTTAAAAACTGTTGAATAAGGTGGATTTACATGAAACATGGAGACGCTGGCCTAATGAATGTTAGTTATTGGTGTTCCAGTGTTTTTTTTTACTTGCTGTTGATGGTGTGATGTGAACCGAAGGGTTACCTGTGTATGTTGAAATGTTATGAAAGCTGTCTCTGTTCCTGATGCTTCTCTCCCTGTATAAGTTGTGGGAGTGTACCTAATACTTCTAAAATTTCAGAGTAACTTGAAAATCTCTTCTTACATTCACAATTGCCCTAGGGAGATTTATACCGATGTGCTTTGCAAAGATCTCTAATAAATTAAAATGTAATGGATTTTGGTTGTGCACATTGTGGTCTCTGCTAGATATAAAGAAACTTAGCTAAGAGGGATCAATCTCTTGTTTATTTTTACTCAAACAATCAATTTTCTCGGTAATTACTTATTTCTAATAAGAAAGTGTATTCATCATTATTTATCAGGGACGAATATCTCTTGGTAGACATCAGAACACTTCAACACATAATATATACAAATTTAACAGACATGAGAACAAAACACCTATCTACAATTTCATTAGATCATATAAATACACATACACTTTATGTACACAACAAATTATCAAATGTCAATTCCCCTAATCGTGATTCCAAATCGATGTATACTTGTTGTTTACAGTAATACATTTGGAGGTAATCCTTTTTGGCATCCGAGGTATTACTCCTCTCCTATTTTATGTGTCTGCCAAACAAAATAATTCTTGGATCAACACAATCAGTGGATTCCTCCTACGTCAGTATGTCGACGCGTTCGCGTTTCAGCCTCCAAATATTTGGCCTCTTCAGGACGGGGATAACAGACTATCTACAGAATAATGTAATAAAATAAAAATAAATTAACAACAACTATTTATCTCAGGTTATCCCAGATTAGCCCATGCAGTGTTCGGAAGGACCACGGGTGAAAGACTCAGCGGAAAATCAACCTTAATCCCAATCAAATTCAAATATTTGTTTGGGATTAAGGTTGATTTTCCGTGTTTCCGCGGAGTCTTTCACGCGTGGTCCTTCCGAACACTGCATGGGCTAATCTGGGATAGCCTGAGATAAATAGTTGTTGTTAATTTATTTTTATTTTATTACATTATTCTGTAGATAGTCTGTTATCCCCGTCCTGAAGAGGCCAAATATTTGGAGGCTGAAACGCGAACGCGTCGACATACTGACGTAGAAGGAATCCACTGATTGTGTTGATCCAAGAATTATTTTGTTTGGCAGACACATAAAACAATAGGAGAGGAGTAATACCTCGGATGCCAAAAAGGATTACCTCCAAATGTATTACTGTAAATAACAAGTATACATCGATTTGGAATCACGATTAGGGGAATTGACATTTGATGATTTGCTGTGTACATAAAGTGTATGTGTATTTATATGATCTAATGAAATTGTAGATAGAGGTGTTTTGTTTTCATGTCTGTTAAATTTGTATATATTATGTGTTGAAGTGTTCTGATGTCTACCAAGAGATATTCGTCCCTGATAAATAATGATGAATACACTTTCTTATAAGAAATAAGTAATTACCGAGAAAATTGATTGTTTCTTGAGTAAAAATAAACAAGAGATTGATCCCTCTTAGCCAAGTTTCTTTATATCTACTAGATGTTCCTTACCCAGGCGTGGGAGGGTTATTTGGGTATGCCCCATTGGACTTTTTTGACATTGTGGTCTCTGCAGCACATGGGATGTTTGTAGTAGGGCCACCTGGTTTATGGTATTTAATTTTTTGACAGTTCCGTCTCTGTATTTATATTTTATTGTCAACTTTATCTGTATTTATACATATTATGGTTTTTGTGGGGTGGCGGAGGCTGAAACTGGCATATATCCACATTTACTTGACCAATAAATATGCAGTCCTGCTTCAATGCCTCATGTTTCAGTGATATGAACACCTGCAGAAGATGAATCAATGCACTTGTATATACACTAATATGCACGTCCGGATCAGCCTTGTACATATCTTTTGCTGTGTTAAGCCTGTTCACTAAAATTCCTTTCTTAACACCCTTACCTAGCCATCCACACAGTTATTGGCCTGGCAGTCATGGCAAAGTGTATTTAGAATCGGTCAAAGCTCCCAATTTCTGTTTTTATACACATTTAAAAATAAATACAGACAAGAAAATGGTGTTAACCCCTTCCATGCTCATGACGGAACGGTTCCGTCATGAGCCACGGTTGAGCTGTGCTCATGACGGAACCGTTCCGTCATCGGCCCGCCCGCGCACGAACCCTTCAGCACCGCGGCGGAATTCGCCCAGCGCTGAAGGGGTTAAAGGCATATGAGCTGCAGATTATACACTGTGCATAGATCGCCATCTGGTGTTGGGCCCGGATGTTTGCAGTTTGTTTTTCCTCTTGGAAAGTCTTTTGAAGTCACGAGGTCGGTGACTCCTCCTTTGGTTCGTATTGCGCATGGGCTTCGGCTCCATCCTCAGATTGTGTTTTTTTTTTTTTTCCGCCATCGGGCTCGGATGTAATACTTCGCGCTCCGGTTCCGAACTTTTCCAGTTCAACGATCGACGCAATTTCCTCGCTCATCGAGATTCTTCAGATAATAAATCATCTTAATCACCTTCTCTTCTACACTTCTTCGATTCCAGTCGCCGACGGCGGCCTTCGGGCCTATCCTGGCTCCGGTCTCGGCTGATGGAAAGAACTCCCTTCAAGAAGTGCCCTCGATGTGGGTCCAAATTCCCCCACACTGATCTTCAGGAGGTGTGCAACCTCTGCCTCTTCCCTGAACACGAGGCTCGAGACTGTCCCGCCTACAAGTCTTATAGATCGAAAAAGACTATTCGAGATCGAAGGGCCAGACGCAACATGGCGCACTCCTCGACCTCCGCTCCAGTCGACATCTTCGGGGACGACGTCGAAGCTCCGGAACAGCAGAACATCGAAGAAGACGACTACCTCATCAGTGCTTCCGAGTCCGACGACTCAGATGTGGAGGACATCACCCCGGCGCAGAGGGTCGTGAGTACTATACCCCCTCCGATACACAAGGCTTCGGTCATGCCTTCGCTTTCGAGCCTAGGGAAGACAAAGGACACTACTTCAACACCCCACCTTCGGGCCCGGTAAAGAAGCCTACTAAGCCTTCCGGCAGCTCGGGCTCGAGCCAGCCTACCAGCGGTGCCGAAAAACACCCTTCGGCACCGAAGAAAATATCGGCCTCCACCTCCACACCGAGCACAGCACCAAAGCCCTGTGTCGAAACCCACCCTCTCGGTGCCGACCAAACATCATGAGGCCCTTGGCACCGACTCTCCCGTGCCGAAGCCTCTCTGCACCGAACAAAAAATCGGAGGTCCCAAAAAAGCACGGCACAGACGAGCCTTAAATGCCGTCTGCCCCGAAAACCTCGGCGCCGACCGAACAACCAGTGTCGCAAGAACTTTTCACACCGGATCCTCTTACCAAGGATCCATAAACTGGACATTTGACACGCGACATTTGGACAAACCAGTTCCACCTCCAAAGAGGAAGGACACTGCTACCTCCCCTTTCAGAGTGCCTTCCCCCCCCACCTCCTCCACCCCTGCACCTCCACCACCCCTGCCTCATCGCTCTCCGACCCTGTCTCCAGACCATGATGATCAAGGGGACCCTTACTACGATCCAGCAGATGTGCCACAAGACCCCACCCCTACTGGATCCCCAGACCCCTGGGATGACTAACAATCGGGACTTCCCAGATGTTCCACAGGATGACCTTTATCCATCTAGGCCATCCCCACCAGAAGACTCGTTAGGTTTTCACCACCTATTACAGAACCAGAAGACTCGTTAGGTTTTCACCACCTATTACAGAGGGCGGCACATTATCACGGGGTAGAGCTACATACTGACCCAGTAGAGGAAGATTTTCTCCTAGACACCTTCGATACTGCACATAGGTCTACTGCTATGCTAAACGGAGTAATCAAACATGCACCAGACGTTTTTAAAGACCCAGTCAGGGCTAGGGTCCTAAACCCACGTATAGAGAAAATATAAAGCCGCCCCCACAGATCCTTCATACATTAAAAGCCCTGCACCACTGGATTCCTTAGTGGTATCTACAGCTAGGAAGCGTTCAAATTCTCAGGCGTCAGGCGAAGCACCACCACCTTACAAAGAGTCCAAGCTCCTAGACTTGTCAGGGAAGCGCACTGCGTCACAAGCTGCCAATATATGGCGTATCGCCAACACAAGCGCTATTGGCCAGATACAACAGAGCGCATTATGATGAGTTAGAGACCATCATGCACAATCTCCCTGAAATACAGAAATAGGGCTAATGAATTGATTCAAGAGGGAAAAACTATAACTAATACTTCTATACGATGTGCCCTAGATGCGGCAGATACAGCCTCCAGGGCCATAAACACCTGTGTCCTCCTCCGTCTACACGCCTGGCTAAGTTTCAAGCCTCCATATTGAACCACCCATTCGATCAACAACATTTATTTGGTCCAAAAGTTGATGAAGCCCTCGAGGATGAAGAGACTGATACGGCGAAATCCATGGGAGCCCTACAGTCACACACTCCTAGGCGCTATTTTCGCCGCTCTTCCTTTCGGGGAACGGGTAGAGGCTACTCCTCCGATAGCGCATCCACGTCCTACAAATCCCCTCCTCAGTCTACCTTCACAAGGGGTTATCAAAGAGGCGGCTACAGAGGCAATAATAATAATAAAGGCAGAGGCAAGACCAATACCGCCCGCTCTGCCACACCGCCTACCCAATGACTTTCCCCCGCTCCCTCCAGACCATTCCACTCTGGTCGGGGGCAGAGTACAAAATTTCCTTCACGTCTGGGAGACAATCACCTCAGACAGATGGGTGACTCAAATTATTCATTCAGGGTACTGCCTAGAATTATCAATCAAAACAGGTAGGGTCTGAGGGCAAATATTTAAAGACCTATAAGGATACCAAAGCCCCCTTCCTAAATACTTCAAAAACCAAGAGAGGAATCCGAGGTCTAATTCTACCAATCTTGATCAGTGATTCAAGAGAGTTGGCTAATAGCAAATTTTATGCCAATAGAAAAAGGTAAACATGTGATAGGACAATACAACAGATGAAAGGTGCAGAAGGTGAAGCAAAAAAGCTTGATCTAAGGATAATCAGCATCCCATCATTACACTCTTATAGTGCCCAGTGTCATCATCTGGGTTACCAAACAACTCTTCACAGGGTCCTCTTAATGTATCGAGGTTAGATGAATGAGTTGTATCCTCTTCTCAAGAAACATCCAAAAGAGGAGGAAAAAGCAAGAGTATATGAAAGAGTGTAAAGAAAACAAATGAATGTTTTTGTATTTATCAGTGCTCATAAAACAGAATACACAATTGATATGTACTAGATATACGTAAGTACTAGACTGTGCCTCATCAATCGTGTTTCTATCTAAAAAAGTGGAAAAAAGGAAAAAGGAGGCAGGTAACCAACGTTTACTGCCCACCGTGTGGTCGACATGTTTCAGCCATCCGGAGAAACTCTCCTTGGCTTTCTTCAGGACCTCATAAACAAAGTCCCTAATATTTGGACTTTGAGAAAAGCAACTGGGTTACTACCATACCCTTCACTATGTCTTCAATTCCTCTATGTGATTTGCTGATGTTCGTTGACATCAAACAATATCTGAGGAAAAAGCCCCACCTCACTCGGCACCAGCTTGAGTCAAGGAAGAGGCCCCGCTCTGTCCGTCGGTACCTCCGGCTGGGACTCGTACTGGGATGGAGGTCCATCCCAGTACGAGTCCCAGTCCTCAGATATTGTTTGATGTCAACGAACATCAGCAAATCACATAGAGGAATTGAAGACATAGTGAAGGGTATGGTAGTAACCCAGTTGCTTTTCTCAAAGTCCAAATATTAGGGACTTTGTTTATGAGGTCCTGAAGAAAGCCAAGGAGAGTTTCTCCGGATGGCTGAAACATGTCGACCACACGGTGGGCAGTAAACGTTGGTTACCTGCCTCCTTTTTCCTTTTTTCCACTTTTTTAGATAGAAACACGATTGATGAGGCACAGTCTAGTACTTACGTATATCTAGTACATATCAATTGTGTATTCTGTTTTATGAGCACTGATAAATACAAAAACATTCATTTGTTTTCTTTACACTCTTTCATATACTCTTGCTTTTTCCTCCTCTTTTGGATGTTTCTTGAGAAGAGGATACAACTCATTCATCTAACCTCGATACATTAAGAGGACCCTGTGAAGAGTTGTTTGGTAACCCAGATGATGACACTGGGCACTATAAGAGTGTAATGATGGGATGCTGATTATCCTTAGATCAAGCTTTTTTGCTTCACCTTCTGCACCTTTCATCTGTTGTATTGTCCTATCACATGTTTACCTTTTTCTATTGGCATAAAATTTGCTATTAGCCAACTCTCTTGAATCACTGATCAAGATTGGTAGAATTAGACCTCGGATTCCTCTCTTGGTTTTTGAAGTACTGCCTAGAATTAACATCTAGCCCCTCCCCCCCCACCCCCCCAAAAAACGTTCCACCCAGGCAACGCCCAATGTCACAAGAACATGCCACGTTATTAAAACGAAGTAATCTCCCTCCTGCAAAAACAAGCCATAGAGCAAGTCCCCACCAATCAGCAAAATTTAGGGGTCTACTCCCTATACTTTCTGATTCCAAAAAGCGACGAGACTCTACGACATATTCTAGATCTCAGACCTCTAAACACTTACATACATTCAGACCATTTTCACATGGTAACCCTTCAACAGGTTCTTCCACTCCTCTCCCACAAAGACTTTCACACCACACTGGACTTGAAAGACGCATACTTTCATATCCCAGTACACCATGCTCACAGTAAGTACCTCAGGTTTGTAGTGGACGGGCAACACTACCAGTTCAAGGTGCTCCCGTTCGGGGTCACAACAGCACCAAGGGTATTCAAGTGCCTAGCAGTAGTGGCGGCACACCTCAGACAGCACATTCACGTCTTCCCATATTTGGACGACTGGCTAATAAAAGCCACGTCCTACGACAATGTGTGCACCACACCGCCGCTACAATCCAACTACTTAGGTTTCACGGTGATCCACCAAAAGTCCCAGCTGGTACCATCGCACACAACAATACCTCGGTGCCACCATAGACACCTCAAAAGCCATAGCCTATCCCAATCCTGCCAGGATTGCAAACGTACAGGCTCTGCGTCAAAAATTCATACTTCAACACTCTCTCCCAGCAAGAGTGTTTATGCAACTTATAGGGATGATGGCCTCTTGCATTTTCATAGTGCTTCATGCAAGACTCCAGATGCGTCCACTCAAGAGTGCTTAGCGCGCCAGTGGAACCAGGCCCAGAGGCAACTGACAGATCTGGTGTTGGTGGACGGTCAAACCCATCGCTCTCTGCAGTGGTGGAACACCACAAACCTTTCTAAAGGTCGACCGTTCCTGGACCCGGTTCCACAAATAACCCTAACAGATGCATCACTCTCCGGCTGGGGAGCTCATCTGTTACATCACACAGTGCAGGGCACATGGACGCCGCAACAAAAGTTACTCCACATCAACCACTTGGCGTTACTGGCAATCTTCCTAGCCCTAAAATCCTTCCAGACGCAGATTTCAGGCAAAGCAGTCCTCATTCGCACAGACAACATGACTGCCATGTACTACATTCAAAAGCAGGGGGGCACACTCCACAGATCTCTCAATTAGCACAGAGCATATGGAGATGGGCAATGCCGCAGAAATTTTCTCCTGGCCCAACACGTCCTGGGAGTCCAAAACACCGTGGCAAATCTGCTCAGCAGACAAACTCAACAGATCCACGAATGGGAACTTCACCCACCGGTTCTTCACCCATTCTTTCAGAAGTGGGGGCATCCTCAGATAGACCTCTTTGCCACCCACAAACAAAAAATGCCCAAACTTCGCCGCCAGATATCCACACCCATTGTCCAAAGGCAATGCAATATGGATGAACTGGTCAGACAAATTTGCATACGCATTTCCACCTCTCCCACTAATGGAATTAGTGGTGCGAAAGCTACAACAGCATTCTCTCACGCTCATCCTGGTAGCTCCAACATGGGCCAGACAACCGTGGTACACCACACTACTGGAACTCTCGGTAGTACCACACCAAAAGTTACACCTCTCACCATGCCTCCTAACCCAGAACCATGGAGAAATCAGGCACCCGGACCCAGCTCAGCTCAACCTTGCCATCTGGCTCCTGAGGTCCTAGAATTTAGGATACCTTAACCTTCCCCCTGATTGCATGAATATTATCAGAGAAGCTAGACGCCCTACTACTAGGGCATGCTATGCTGCAAAGTGGAAACTATTTGTTTACTGCCATAACAACACAATCAACCCTCTAAATGTGTCCATACAGCACATCATATGTTACTTGCTCCATCTACAAAGGTGTAACCTAGCATATACATCCATTTGGTCACACCTCGCAGCAATTGCTGCTTACTTACAGAACAGGCAGCACCTATCGCTTTTCAGGGTGCCTGCCATCAAAGCGTTTATTGAAGGCCTCAAAATAGTAATTCCACCCAGAGTACCACCCTCACCTGTCTGGAACTTGAATATAGTTCTCACAAGGCTAATGGGACCGCCTTTGGAACATTACATAAATGTGAGCTGCAATTTCTCACATGGAAAACAGCTTTTCTAGTGGCCATCACTTCCCTTAGAAGGGTTAGTGAAATACAAGCACTCACTATACAGGAACCTTTTCTCCAAATGCATCAGAACAAGGTTGTACTCCGCACCAACCCAAAATTCCTACCCAAAGTCATTTCTCCCTTTCATCTCAACCAGTCGGTAGAATTACCATCCTTTTTCTGACAACCTCAAACGGTTGCGGAAAGGGCTTTACACACACTGGATGTTGAAAGGGCCTTACTTTACTACATCCAAAGAACGCAACCTTTCAGAAAAACCAAACAGCTATTTGTCTTTCTCTCCACCACATAAAGGCAACCCTATTTCTAAATTGGGGATAGCTAGGTGGATTGTAAAATGCATACAGATTTGCTACCACAAGGCAAAACTAACGCTATCTGTTCCCCCCCCTAAAGCCCACTCTACAAGGAAGATGGGGGCTTCTATGGCTTTTCTAGGGAACATACCATTAGATGACATTTGCAAAGCAGCGACACGGTCAACACCGCACACTTTCACAACATTACTGTGTAGATGTGCAAACCAAGCAACAAGCTAGTGTGGGCCTGGCTGTACTAAACACTTTTCCAAACAACTGCAACGGATGCCGGTGGTCGCCGCTAGGGTTGGGTAATGCTATATAGTCTATGCACAGTGTATAATCTGCAGCTCGTATGCCTCGAACGGAATATGCTACTTACCAGTATGCATCTGTTCTTGGCATGTAGAGCTGCTGATCTATTATACACGCCCACCCGCCTCCCTGGCTACCTGTATCCGTTCCAGTCTATCTTCTTTAGATACAACACACATGGGTTTCTTTACCGTTATTACTACGCTCCATCTTTCCCTGCTGGCGCAAAACCATCTGAGGATGGAGCCGAAGCCCATGCGCAATACGAACCAAAGGAGGAGTCGCAGACCTCGTGACTTCCAAAGACTTTCCAAGAGGAAAAACAAACTGCAAACATCCAGGCCCAACACCAGATGGCGATCTATGCACAGTGTATAGATCTGCAGCTCTACATGCCAAGAACAGATGCATACTGGTAAGTAGCATAATCCTTTCTGTATTTATCTGTAAAAATCCGCTAAAGCGGAGCCTTATTTGAGAGCAACAACCATATGATTGTACTGATATCTCAAGTTTTGGAAAACTGACTTGGTCTTGATTCTTGATGTCACGTATCTGTGCGTCCACTTATAAAAGTGAGACCATATGGAGCTGGGTGGATCAGGTGACCAAGTGGGGAAAAAGGTTGAAATTAGAGCAGGGCGATCATGGGTGAACTGAACAAAATACTAGGGGCGAGCCTAGGGCTGGATGTGAAATTCTTACTCCTAGGTATTCTCAGATATTGACCTGCCACACTATGGGCTTTTACTGGCCAATCTTGGGTTAGTGGTGGCCAAAAGGGACATAGCCAAGTATTGGGTGGCGCAACACCTTCCTACATTTACGGAGTGGAAATCCAATATGGATCTACATGGCTGCGGAGAAAGTAGTTTATAAAGCGAGGGGATGCCCACGTAAATTCCGGAGAATTTGGTCCCCATGGCTGATGTACTACAAGCTGGATCTAGCTGGGGGGGGGGGGGGGGGGGGGGGGGGGAATTATGGGGGTTTTGTGAGTGTTTAGTATTAAAGTCTGCAACATGACTTATGGTCCATTGATGTAATTGTACGCTTGCTATTGATCACACTTCTTGCGTTAACAACTTTTCCCACCTGTAAATTTTGCCTTTCAGTGAAAATATATATATATATAGTTTAAAAAAAAAAAAAGAAATTGGAGCAAGGGGGTCTCCAACCTTTTCTGAACTGACAAAATAATAGTGTTGCATAATTAAAATTTTATATGCAATTCAGCAAAAGCTTTCTGATTTAAGAAGCTGGGTTGCACACAGGTGGGCTACTATGAGGTAGCTGGAGAGCTACAGCAGCTACTAGTTGGAGACTCCTGCTTTAGAGGGGGGGGGGGGGGACGATAGCTTACTCTGTAGAAAAACTGGTGCGTGCATTAGAAGCACTATGTTTTTTAGGCGGTGTGATCTTCTTGGCTTGTTATACATATGGCACAATAGTTTCTTGATATATTATAATACTGCACCATTAGCCAGACACACGAAGTGCATAACAAGCAAATTTGACTTTGCACGCGTACTTTTATTCCAGTTGCTCTGAATCACAACTTTTTGCTATTCAAAATAAAGTGCCAAATCCACACACTTCTGCCCTTGTTTCTAGTTGGTCAGGTGGAGCATGGGGGTATGAAGGCTATAAGCGCAGACAGGAGCTGGTTTAATCTCCTGTAATCAGAAGAAGTGCTTGTATGTTTGCTCAAATGTTGTCAATTCTGAATTTACAGCCATTGAGAATACATTTTTTAAAGGGCACCTCCAAGAAAAAAATATTATTTTGGCAATTCCAGCCCCTAACTTCATACTGAAGATTGGTCTGTCTATTGCCCAGCTGTAAATCCTCAGTGGCACGTTAAAGCATGCCATGAACAGAACAATCCTAAAGAAAATGTAATTGCAAAAGACATTATTGGACTTAAGATTCCTTCAATGTCAAAAGGTTTTTAGGAGCAAGACAATGAATAGTTATCCAACATTGCTGTACCATTGGAAAAATCCGTTAGGCATCTCACAAAGTTAGCCTCGCCCATTTACACATTGCTACCAATTTCCTTAAAAGATATAGACGGAGGCACTGACAAATTGAGCGAGCAACATGCTGATTATGCTGTTGACAAGTGAGGTGCTCTGTATTGTTTAAAAACAGTGGAAAGCCGTGCTGCAGCAACAGTTAATTATAAAACAGTACTACGTGTTCTGCTAGTTACCAAAATAAACAAGGCTCGCCCTAAAAATGAGCATATCGGGATTAAAGTGACCTTTGTAATTGAAGTAATACACGGAATATAACCAACAAGTTTAGGCATACTTAAAACACTAGTTCACTTTCAATAACCTTTTCCCAGGATATTTCCTCTGTTCAGCTTTGATTGGACTTCACCAGTCCTCTCGCAAGTAGCAATGTACAAATCTGGGTCCTCACTGACAAATGTCTGGCCTTGGCCAGCTAATTGTGAGCAAGCTGAGTGGAAAAATTGAGCACTCAGTTTGTCATCTGCTAGAGATACTCCTGCTTTCTAGCCTAGATGGGTTAGCCGCAAATGCACTCTGATCATTTTGGAACCCCTGATGGGCTGCTTAAATGGACCGTGCTGTGGAAGGTGCATGTTGCCTGCAGACATATGTTGACTAAGCTGATCACCAGTCTGAAGTACAGGTAACCTAAACTGTTGCCTTTTCTCAAAGCTAGTCTTGATGTGCTATTTTTGGCTTGATGCTAATGTGATGCACATTTGTCCACAATGACAGCTTGCCAATAGTCATAGTTGCTTTATTCTGTGTAGGTGTTTCTGCTGCCTTTGCAGTCAAACTGTTCAAATCATGGATAAACGAAAAAGACATAAACGCAGTGGCTGGAAGTCTTCGTAAAGTTGGAATGGACAATAGACTTATGGTAAGCTCAAGCTGATGCTTTTTAATTGCCTTCTGTTTAGTTTCTTGGTTGCATTCAACCTCTACCCACAAATATCTAAATATTAAGTGATTGAAATGTGAATTTTTCTAACTGTTTACATTTAGTTTCCATAAGCCATGTTGGCTTTCCTTCTAGGATCAGTTGTTCTGTGGGCTGTTTTCAAGTTTAAAGACTTAATGGTGGCTGTCTTCTATTTCCAAGCAATGCATTGTCTCATTTTGCCAATAATCTTCAGTTGGCAATGTTTGTTTTTCATATCGACACTGAGCCATAACAATTCCTCCTTTGCATTTTGACCACCTTTTCTTAATCGCTTCGGCCTGACTTGCAGTCTCATTGATATTTCTTGAAGGAACTTTTTCCTGCTAATAAACAAAGCGTGGAACACTTCACAAAATATTTTACTGATGCTGGACTGAAAGAGCTTTCGGAGTATGTACGGAACCAGCAAACAATTGGAGCTCGCAAAGAGCTTCAGAAGGAACTTGCAGAGATGATGTCTCATGGAGAACCTCTTAAAGACGTAAGTGCATTTTTGTTCTGAATGAGTTTCAATATGTAATGTATTCTAGGTAGTGTCCTACGAGAGAATCTGTGTAGTTGCGGATTGGATTTGTTGCGTTTGCTAATTTGGATAATGTGGGTTTAAAAAAATATATTTTTCATAGTTATATCAAACTTTAGGACATTGTTTTACCTGAGTGACGGGGCAATTCTTTTTGTCCCAGGTTGATCGTGGTTTCCTGGAAAACGCCCAAAAGAGTATAGGCTCTTTGGTGCGTGTTTGTAAAGTATTTCACTAGCAGTATGTGTTCAAGAATAAGTGGTCAACTTCATTGGTATGTTTTCTCCCATATTGGTGCAGAGTACTGATTCTTAAATAAGAATTGGGTGTGAGAGGGCATGTGGGATTCACCCTGCAGATTTGACAAACCTGGTTTGGACCAGTTGCCAGTATCTTTAACTGCAAGTGAGTGCTATGTGTAACTGATCTGTCACTGAGTACAGCTGCATTTGACTAAATAGATGCCTTGGTTTTTGACTTTAATACAGTTGGAGGTTTACATTCTAAAAAAAAAAGCAGACTTCACATAGTAGTAAAGCTATGATCGTATTTACTTCTATAAGAGGCCTGTCTTACTCCCCATAAAGGTTCATGTAAGCTTTCTATTCCATGATACATCAACCCCCTGTAAAATGGCTCACCAAGGCAGCATTCAGGTGAACAGCAGAACCTCTAAATGTGAGTTTAATTAGGGGAAGAATACTCCCTGGGATTTAATTGCAGGCTTCCTGATTGGATAGGCCATGGAGTAAAAACACTGGCTGCCTCAGCCTGTAGTTTGTTCATCGTTTATTACCAAGGTGGTACTGTGCACAAGCACTTTGAAAGGCTAAGATACTGAAGCCTGGACTGGAACCACTGCAGGGTTGCCCTGCTCCCTCCATGCTAGGCTGAAGTCGCAGAAAGCCCTCTGCCACCTTGCTGCTGTAGAGAATTACCGATCTGCCTGTGATTAGGAGCTAGCCTACATATGCTAGCTTAATTTTAGTTAAAGTAACCTCAAACATAGCATGACTAAAACGCCAAAGCAGGAGTAACTGGAAATCTGATAGGCCTCGAATAGGTATAAAGTAAACCAAATGGAGAGCTG
Source organism: Triturus cristatus (assembly GCF_964204655.1). NCBI lineage: Eukaryota > Metazoa > Chordata > Amphibia > Caudata > Salamandridae > Triturus > Triturus cristatus. Next base: position 823,478,527 of record NC_140584.1, on the reverse strand, counting down.
TCATTTTTACGTCTCTACCTTGCGATCGCGTAAGCGATCGCAAAGCGAGACTATTGTAAGGGGGTTGAAAAGTGCTCCCAAAAAGCGGATTGCATGGCTAGCACGCGCACAATCACGCGCATCGTGCCGCCATGCAATCCGCCTTTGGGAGCACTTCAAAGGGTCCGCTCCCCCGCCTGGAATGTGCTCCCCCGCCCCCAAGCGCGCACGCTACGCTCCGCCGGGCTTGTCTTGTTTACTCAGTGTTTGCATGTTATCTTACTTCCTCGTGTTACATTGAGTCAGTCCTCCACACTGACTCCTTTCCTTTTTTTTTTTTTTTTTTTTTTTTTTTTTCTCCTGTTTCGTTCCCGTCAGCGTCTCTGATTGTACATTCCCTCCTCATTTTGCGTTATTCAGCGCGAGTTGCACACCTTCATTCCTTTCTGCTGTTTGCGTGCTTGTCGTTCCCTGCCAGCATGAAGCTCGCTGAAGGGCTCAGTGACCAAGATGATATTCGTGCAGCTTCTGGTAAAGCGATGGAGGTTCCTGCAGAGTGACATTCCGCTCACAAATGACGGAAATAGCCTCCCTTTCTCGTCTAGGGTGCTTATAAAAAACAGACCTGTTTGAGTTATTTTTTTCTTTTCTTTTTTTTTTAAACTTAAGCGCGAGGCGCGCATACGGCCAATGCTTGTTTTACTTTGAGAGGTTTCCCTAGTAATTTGCAACTGACTTCCTGCGGCAAGGTTTAATGCCTGCCTTTTTCCCGCAGCGTTTCAGAGGCATAGATCTGATGGGAACTTTTGGGCTTTGTATAGTGGCTTGTGTGTGTGAAATTCCCCATTTTCCAGCCCTTCCAAGCATTCAGTGACCATTGCCTTTCAGATCATTTTTTCCTGCTTTCCCTATCGGCTGTTTGTACGAGTTACGCTGCCCTCTGGCCTTAAGAAGCACAGGGAGAGCTGATTTTCCCCCATGGGCCTATCTTCCTTACCAGCTCAGCTGTGTAACCGATTGGGGTCTCTCCCTGTGACGCTGGAGATCTAAATTGAGACGAGGGCATGAAAACAAGCCCTACAGAGAAGCTTCTTCACAGTCTGACACGATCTAATGGCAAAAACACACTCTGGTGGGGTCACTGGCGTTTGTTCAGGTCAGCCGTTTTGGAGCAGGGCACTACAGATCAGGTTGCAGGTCTGTGTTGGGCCAGTACTCTGGCAGTGAAGTGGTGAAAGGGGTCGATATTCAGGCAGCCCACCTATCAAGACGTCAGAGGGCTGGTAGCCCAACGTCAGGAACAGTACTTCCGGAGCGTTGTGGTTTAGAGAACCATAACAATTGCAGAATTACTCGTCCGGTTGAATAGTCAAGCCTATTTTCGCTGCTGATTAGTCATTTCTGTCCGGAGTCACAAAATACGTAACAGCTGTTACACTCCGAAAGACTCTCCGAAAGTGGAGAACACTGATCCCATTACACAACAAGCATTTGGAATACAATAGGGCTTAAATGTTGTAGAATTTAAGCTATTGGTATTGTAAGTGACAACTTTTATTTGTGTTTTGAAAACCAACACTCCTATAAAAGGCATTGTCATTTATAATGCCAATAGCTCAAACTCTCGCAAATGTGAGACCAGTTTAATGGTGTCCGTGCCCCTTTCTTTAGACGCTGCTTGCTGTTTACAGGTTACAGCGAGCCGCATATACAGAAAGGGGCTCGGCTACCATTAAAGTGAAAGTACGTATGGGGCTCTTTCAACCCCCCTCTCAAAACAAGCATTTGCAATGCAATAGGTCTCGCATTTGCGAAAGTTTCAGCTATTGTCATTGTTCATGACAATGCATATTTTAAACCCCTATATAAATGGCATCATTTACAATGGCTAGTGTTGCATTATTAGCAATGCCAACTGCTCACACTTTCATAATGCGAGACCTATTGCATTGCAAATGCTTGTTGCTGTATGCTTGTATACCATTTGCAAATCTATCCTTCTAAATGTTTGGCAGTAAAATTAAAGGCAACATTTCTATGCTTCTTTTTTAATTCTTTTTTTTAATTATAGATTAGCTTGTATGTCAAGGAAGAGATGAAGAAAAACAACATCTCTGAACAAACTGTAATAGGTATCATGTGGTCCAGTGTTATGAGCCTTGTTGAATGGAACAAAAAGGAGGAGCTGGTAACGGAGCAAGCCATCAAGCACTTGAAGGTATATTATTCTTATTGTGACTGTCCGATTACTGTTGCTACTACTCGATTACTATGACTGAATTTAAAAAAAAGTTTAAGTGTAAAAAAATGTTCCTACTAATCATGAAGTGTGTACGGTTGAATGACAGCAGCGAGTTAAGCTGTGATGCAGTAACATTTGAACAGTGTGGTTTTAGGAAGGGATGAACACCCCAAACCAATTTCTTTTAACCCCTTACTCTATGGCCCTCTTTAATGGACATTTCTGACCTGGATAGATAGCGGTACGAGATGCTGTGGCCTTCGACCTAATCTGCAACCCTCCTGTTCGGAGTATGAGGTTAAGTCGCCTGAGTCAATGAGGCTGCAGTGCACTTCAGCAAATCTGAGACTGGCCCCTATTTTCATGCAGTCTGACCGGCTACTATGCAGTGAATCAGAGTAGCTGACCTGTTGTTAACTTGGGCTTCTAGTGCGGTGGGAATAGAATGTTGCTTTTTGTCCTCCCAAATCTGATTTGTTGCCTAAAAGGTCATGTGTTGCTTGTTGTACTTTTATATTTACACACTGGTTTGTTGTGGTCGGTGACCCTTTGCAACTTTTCTAGCAATACAGCCCTCTCCTTGCTGCCTTTACTACCCAAGGTCAGTCCGAGCTGACTCTGCTGCTGAAGATTCAGGAGTACTGTTATGACAACATTCACTTCATGAAGTCCTTCCAGAAAATCGTGGTGCTTTTTTATAAAGGTATGTGGGGGTTTCCTACCCCCCTTTTTTTTTTTTTTGCTCCTGTTTGAACTGCTAAACATCTTGTGCATTATGGTATACATGTCTTTGTTTCAAATGTTTAGAAACATTCCCTCCTCCGTAATGCTCCTCTTAAGGGGAAAAAATATATAAATGCATTCCTTTGTCTTATCTCACTGACCTCGCATAAGGCACTCAACTGTTTTTTCTTGAGGGGAGGTGAATGGGCATTTTTTTTGTAACCTGGTGTAACCATGCCAAACGTTGTACTATGACAATTGGCAGTTGCCAACAAGGACTCTTCAAAACAGACACCTAGGACAGTTTATGTACTTTTGGTACCAAGAATACGCACAAGTGCAGTATTGAGGAGGCTACGGATTGCTTGGTTTGCAGTATGAGGTAAGACCATGTTGCAAATACGCTGTTACTAAATGACCAGTTTTCCTCCAGAAGACTGCCATACCTGTTTTCCAGTTCTGAGTTCACATTGTCAGAATTGAAGCAAATACTTCTGATTTATAAAATTTTAGATATCTGGATTGTAAATCTCAGCTGAAAACGTTAACATTTTAGACTGTTCTTGTGGAAAGCGAAGAGCAGTAACACGTTGGCTAAATATCGTTTAAAAACTTATCTTTAATGTATTATACATTAAAGCAAGCTTGGTGCATGTCCAGCTTCTAGCATCACACTGATAATATGATGTGCTGTTGTAGTGGCCAACTTGCATGTCTGCTGATATTGAAGCTGCACAACCACAAAAGCTAATGCCATTCCATTTGACCTAATTGATTTAACTTTCAGCTGAAGTTCTGAGCGAGGAGCCCATCTTGAAATGGTATAAAGACGCACATCTTGCTAAGGGGAAAAGTGTCTTTCTGGAACAAATGAAAAAATTTGTAGAATGGCTGAAGAATGCTGAAGAAGGTAAGCTCTTTCTGTGTCCAATGAACTACCCAGACTAGTCTGAACTTGACACAAGGGGGGGGGGGGGTTGTATGGTGCATTAATTGAGACTGCAGGTAATCCAGCTGTGGTCATTCCCTTGCAAAAGTATGGTAGGAAAATAGTGCTTCGAATTGAATAAGAAAATGGCTCAGGCATTTTAACACCGTTTCTGGTTGTCGAGTTTTAGAAACTCCTTCCCCCTAAACGGTTACTACAGAATGCCTTTTTAGTAGTGCACTTTAATGTGATACTTTAAACATTGCATTAGCAGTTTACCCCTGGCAGTTCATTCGTAGTCCAAGTTAAATTTCATTAGCTTGGTTTTCCACAGATTAATATGGCCATGTCTTTGAATGGGTCTGGCAGGCACTGCAGTACACTGCATGGTTTCTTCTGTCAGTCTTGTCTTGCAGTATTGGAAATGCAAAAGATGGGAGTGACTTGCGTGTTTAACCTATTTTGCTGATTATTTTAATACTGCTAACGTGTTTATTTCTATCCAACAGAATCAGAGTCTGAAACCGAAGAGGGTGATTGAGTTGTTAAACCATGTCCCCAGTAAGCAAACACAGGAGCTGTAGATAAAACTGTTGCATCTCGTCTCATTATGTGTCCTGGTTTTTACATCCTACCTCCTGTATCAAGCATGATATAAGGGCTTTCATGGCAAATTTTTATTTTAATTGTTTCTGTGGTGAAGTAATGTCGGTTTAGTTTTCAAACCATGTTTTAAGTAGCAGCAGGATGACAAGATTTGAATCAGATGTTACATTATTCCCCTTCAGTTATATTCTACCTCCTGTATTTTCTACTGTAATAATGTAATTTAAGGCCTTTCAAAATGAGCAATTCATTTTACCCCCCAGGTTTTCTACATAAATAAAGTTTACAAGTACTTATGATTTGGCAAATTTGTTATGGACAAACTATTTGCAAATTAAATGGCGATAATCCAAAATTAAAAATGACTTTTATATGAAGTGTTCAAAGTCAAATTTACTTTGTTTTTAGATTATTTTTGTGCTTTCCTGATCTGAATAATCAATGCTCTGATTTACAAAAGTGTTCACTTGCGCTGTCGGACTCTTTATCCTAGTAATAAAGATCCTTTTGATAAATGTGAGTAACGTTCCCATGCAGCAGTAATCCAAGGAAATGCAATATGGTTAATGTAATCATGAACAGAGTAGCACATCTACATAAACTCATGCAGAACTTTGGGAGCAAAAACTCCTATTTCTTTTGTTGTTAATTTGACTCTTCCCTCATGTGGAGCGTTACTCTACCATCAGTCTCGCCACAGAGTATCTTACTACACTTAATATATGTATTAAATTGTGATGGATTTGCAGCCCAACCAGTTTAGTACTACAAATGCACAATTATTTTGAAAACGTGAGTTGTTGCCTACATCTGTTAAAAAAAAAAAAAAAAACTGTTTGACAATGTTTTCTGGAAGACCCAATTTATTTACAATCGTTTTTGGCCATGTTTTTCTTTTTACTTGTATTAAACGTTTTGCTTTAGGTATCTAAACTTTGATCCTGCACTTAATCGTATCAATGTACAGCCTATGCCTTGTATCCTCCATTAGTAACAAACAGGTATAGACTGTTAGAACTGTGACAAGCAATTTAGTGATTTGGATGTGCACCCACTGAGAGTGACCAGCAAAGGAGGGTATTTTCAGTGATTAAAGACAAACCAACCTCTGTAATACAGGGGACGTGAAACTTACATCTGCATTTCTACTTTGGTCCTGAAAGCCAGCCGGACCTTAATGTCACTTATTAAGACATAGAAACTAAGCCACTGAAATAGTCGGCAGTGGGAACAGATAAATATCTTTAGTCTTGTCCTTAAGGCGCCTAACACCTAAAATTGGAAACGCAAGGTGCATGTCACATTGCACTAATGTAATCCAAACTGATTTTTCTACCCACGCATCTGCCTGGAAATTAAAGCAAAACTAAATGTGGATAATTTTCAAACCTGGAACATGTGCTCACCGTGTGGGGCACACATCAGTGCCAGAGATTTGCATTTTCCCGTGGAGTTCAATTTAGCGGTAGCTCTGGAAGTGTGAAGCGCCGAACAGGCCAGCTCAATCTGTTAAGTGAAAACATTTGTTGGTTGCAGTCACATACAATAGCAAAGCATTGTAAATGATCGCTGTTACTTGGTGACTTTGGTTCCGTTTTAAAGAGTTTTATTGTTGCACATATAAAAGTTAAATACCATGTGATAAACCTGTGCCTTGTATCCTAGAAAGAATTTTTCTTCTGATCGCAGCCTCTAGTCATACCAACCTGATAAGGTTTTCCTATCTGTCGAGCGGCATTCCCTGCTCACTTGAAATTTCTGCTCCTTAGGATGTGGACTTCTGGTGGATGAGGAATGGATAGTGCTGCAGTGTTTCCTGCTGTCACTTGGATGAAGGGTAGCTTGGAGCTTAGTGAGAAACTGGGAGACAGTTGCTGTAAGAAACTGGCTTTCCATATAGTGTACCAAAATGAGGTACACTGCAGAAAGTCCAGACAGCCCTTATTGGTTTGCAGGGATTAAATTAATAGTCACAAATGATCTATATGTGGTAGTATGGGCGAGCAGTTAAGGCTCATCAGAGGGTAGTGTTAAGCATTTGTTGTACAGTCAATAAATGAGATACTCTACCATTTTAGAAAAATAACACCATGTTCGAGGCATGTGAGCTGTAGATCACATGCTTTGCATAGCCATCTAGTGTTGGGTCCGGATGTTTGCATTTTGATTTTCTTTGAAGTATTTTCCAGTCACGAGGTAGGTGACTCCTCCTTTCAGTGATGGTGTGCATGGGCTTCGACTCAATTTTTCGTTTTGTTGCTGTTGGGGCCCAATTTTCTGGTATCCATTTATCTCAAGAACCCTCTCTGGTCGACTGGATCTTTTTACTTGCCTAATAGCGTGGAGGGAGCAAACACAATTATCAAAGAATACTTTCCGCAATTTGACATAATTGAAGACTCGAAAGTCAATTTCTATTTCTCTCGGGATTTTATTATCAAGAAACATCTGCAAATACAAGCACCTTAGCACAAGGCTCAACGGGTAAATGGGTACTAATACCACTCTGCGAAGAATCCGCATACAACTGAATATGAACAAAAGTACAGCTTCTAAAAGCATGAGGTAGATAACTACCAAGCTAATGTTGATATTAGGAATCATTAAACCAAAGCATTTCTGTCCCTACTCTATGCTAGATGACATCCCTGCTTACCATTCCCTTAAGACCCAAGAGATCCTGAAAAGGTGTCACAAGTGAACTTCCTAAGAAGTCTTCACTTGGAGAGCTTGATCTCCAAGTGATTTCCAGCCTAAATGCAAAAAGAAATCTGCTGTCCTCATGCAAAGAATTGAGAAAAATGCTTGACACAAGTCAATTACTGTGAACCATTCAGCTTCGCATGGGATCTGAAATAGGATCACAGATGGATTCAGTACCACTGGACAACATGGAACAATTTCGTTTATCTTTCGCAAGTCTTGCACAATCCTAAATTTCCCGCTTGGCTTCTGCAGTCCCATAATGGGCGAATTACATGGGCTACCCATAATCTCCATCAGTATTCCCTGCCTGATCATAGACTCAATCACAGGTTTAATCCCTGCGATAGTTTCAGGGGATAACTTGTACTGGGGTGTCCTCGGAAATTCTACATTTGGTTTAATCTGCATTTTCATTGGATCTACTCCATTGACTAAACGAATCTCCTCACCACTAAGGTCCCATGCGTCAATGGACACCGAGTCCCTCAGATCAAGTGGAAGCTCTTCCACCGTTGATGCTGGGTACATTTCCACGCACACACGCTGATTTGCAACCTTAAAGGTCGCATTATCGTCTCTCGTCTGTACCTCCACTCCTTTTGGGGTACAGTAGATTGTACAGTTGAGCTTGCACAGTAGATCTCTTCCTAACAAGCAAACCGGACTACAGTCACACACCACGAACTGGTGTTGGTCACTGAAATTTCCTATCCTGATTGGAATTGGCTCCGTCAGTGGACTAACCAACTTCTTATTTGCCACTCCAACAACCTGGATACTTTGTCCAGAAAGGGCCAACCGTGGAACCACTGCCGACCTTATGGTCGATCTGGTAGCCCCCGTATCAACCAAAAAGGTTGTAGGGTGACCATCAAGATCTGCTTCCACAAAGGGCCCTGCCTGATCTACTTCTAGAATGGCCCTAAGCATACAATCCGCGTCTCCTTTTGACCCTAATCGTGCCAACAAGCTTGTATCATTTCCCTCACTCACTTCAAACATTGGCATCTGCAAATAAGTGTGAGCTCCCTGCTGTACAGTCTGTATTCTGGGTGGCTGGGGAACCTGCACCTGCGGAACACCAGCCCCCCCCCCCCCTTTTCATCGTCCTAGGTCTAGTTACTGTCCGCCCCAGGGACCTGAACTACTTCTCCTTCCGGCTGCATCTGATTCCATGGGTTCAGGAGACACACGCGTCTCCAGTGTCCAACCTGATGACATGCTGTAGTCCTTTTCAATGCCGCCACATCTGTCCTAGGGTCTATTGGCCTTGGCCTTCCCTGCCCCGGAACATTCTGATTTCCCGCCTGATAATTCCCCTGTCTCCTTACCAAGGCTCCCCCATTAGGCTGTCCCTAAGCGGTTTGCATCTGAAGAAGCATCAAGTTATCCTTCAATTTCCTATGCTTGGATTCAATCTCATCCGTACAGTACCTAGCGTAGCGCAAAATCTCGTCAACCGGTTTATTCTGCCAGCAAATCAAATGCTGCTGTATCATAAGGCTAACTTCTGGCCTCAATCCCAACACAAACTTTGAAACAAACTGTCCCATATCCTTTGGGTCCAACGCATCTAAGCCACTGTACTGCTTAAAAGCCTGCAAGAGTCCCTCATAGAATTCATGTACCGTTTCCTTGGGTTCCTGCACTGTCCTGTCTATCTTTACCCAATCGTTGTCTTGGGGTGAGACTTTCTCCTTCAACCAGGCAATCACTCGATCATACATCCTCATTACTGCCGGTGATGGGCCATTCGTATATGCATTTCTCTCAGGCTCTTGAGTTGGCCAATCAATGGCAGTCTTACATGCCGCCAACAAATCTCCCGGGACCACGATGTCGAATAAAGTATTCAGATCGGTCCACAATACCTTTGAGATTTTATCAAACCGATCAACCTGCTTATACCACTCTACTGGTTTCTCCCTAAGCCGGGGGAAATCATTGGTAAAAGCCGCCAAATTGCCCCTGCTCCAGGGTACGTACATGTATCCTCCATTCTGCACTTCCTTTAAAGGGAAATTCCCTATCTTTATCTGCCCTCCACCCGGAGGTGGGGTCCCTCCTATCATTCCCCTAGAGCTTTTCTTCCTGGACCATTTTTCTTCCCATTTATCAAACGTCATCCATATACGCATGGCTAGGATCAAATCTCTGCTATGGGCCCTCAATCCGACAAACCTTTTCTCCTCCAATTCCTGGTCACTGTACTGCAACCTATGGCTTCCTTGCAATGCTTTAGTTTTAGACAAATCTACCTCGTATCGCCTAGCCAATTCTGACAATTTCTCATGTACAACTCGTGCCTTCTGAGTCACATCCTTCGCCACAGAGTTTCATCCGGTCCATATGTTACCACTCTCTCAAGGGATAAGCTTCCGCTTATTATCTCATCCACTTCTGCTTTTAACCTTACTACATCTATCATCCCGGCTCCCAGGGCTCCTTTCAGCACCTCTCGGCAGACCACCCTTCCTCTACCGTCTTCCTCACATTCATGGTCCTGCGACCTCCCTTCTCGGAACATTTCCCTTGGAGCGGACCGATCTCCGAAGCTGACCTGCTCTCTCTGCCATTCTTACCCTTGGGTCCTGGCCTCTCAGGGGCGGTACCCATGATCGTAAATCTGATCTCGACTCCATCAGGGACCTCGACCTCTCTGGTCTCTGCTCTCTTTGTTCCCCAGATGAATCTGACATGGCTGTACTCCATTCTATAGGGTTCGGATTCCGGGCCATTGCACCCGTTTGGCCACTTTCTGTGACCTCTCTCCTAACCCCCTCGGCTGTCTGCTCTGGGTTTTCGCCCTCCTCTGTATCTGGGTGGTAAATCGAAACAATGGGTCCAATGGTAACCGGTACCTTAAAAGCATCCGGTAACCTCTCTCCCTCACCCTTTATGATTGCCTCGGACGGGCTCCTCGTACTCTCTGTTCCTATTGAGTCTTCCTTCTACTCTCATTTCTGGATGGCTTGTTACTCCTCTAGCATCTTCTATTTGAACCAATGTCCCCTCTGGGACCTCCGGATTATACGGAGGTGGTCTCTCTGGCAACAATCTTTCCAATAAGTCATCGTCTATCTCACACTCATCCTCCTCTTCTTCTGGCTTTGCATTCCTTACCCCCTCTGATGTGATCAATAAGGGATACAGTCTCTCTCCCTCTATCGCCTGCACTCTCTACCTTTTCTCTGCTGCGTCCCATCTAGCATCCTGGTAAGCCCTGATCGACCTTCACCCTTTCCTGATTCCTTCCTCTATCCCTATCATGCGCTGCTCTAATCCACGTATGTAGTGCTTCGAACTGTGTTGGCCTTGGCAAAGGTCGTAAGCCTGCCATTACAGATTTCAACTGGTACAACACTGCTAGCCTGAACGAGCCATACCTCGGGAATGCTAATTCCCCTTCACTTTGAGTCCTTTTATGCCAATTCTCAAGCCAAATGATCGTATGCAATCCCACATTCTTTGCCATATAATGTGCTGGAGTATCCTCTGGAGGGGCTTCTTCTCCCTCTCGAGTAACCACATGTTTATCGCCTCTACACAATTCTTGAAAGACCTTAAAACACTTCATGACTGACACAATTCGATCTCACACGCTGTTTACCTCTTGATGTCTAACCCTCCAATAACAGCGCGACTAACACCAACCAACCTATCACAGCGCGACACACTCTGACGGCACCTTTCCTGTGTTCGCAGCAGTTCCCTTTCCTTACTGTTTGCGTCTCACGCCTGCACTCGTCCCATTCATACACTGAAATAACCGTTTATCCCAAACAAGTTACTTCTCTGGCTGTCTGTCCACAGCCTCTGACTGTTTGTCCACAGTCTCTCGAAATTGTTGACCTCGGTTGGCAACTCTGTGCCCGTCCGGGCAGAAACTTCGCCTCTGATAGGTTACAAATACTCAAATCCACATACAGCAACCCACGACCAGCGTAGAGTTGTCATGCACTCACACATTCGCTCCCCCTATCTCGGTCCAGGTGATCGATGTCTTCTACACCACAATTCCCGGGCTGTGCGCGCTCACAGCCTGATCTCACAATCACTCAACATTCACTCTAACTCCGCAAGACATCACACAACAAATCAACACCGCAATCTACACATCTCATCCTGTTCATACTCACTCCACGAACTGCTGCTTCCTGCTGCACTGCTACTCGCTGTCTATGTTCATCATCCGCAGTCGTCTGCCGCTCACCATCTAATGATTCACCATTACTCATCGTCTATGGGTCTCAAGGATCACTTATCTTATCGTCCCTCGCTATCGGAAGTAACCATCCTCTGCTACCAACTGCTGGGGCCCAATTTTCTAGTATCCATTTATCTCAAGAACCCACTCTGGTCGACTGGATCTTTTTACTTGCCTAATAGCGTGGAGGGAGCAAACAATTATCAAAGAATACTTTCCACAATTTGACATAATTGAAGACTCGAAAGTCAATTTCTATTTCTCTCGGGATTTTATTATCAAGAAAAACATCTGCAGATACATGCACCTTAGCACAAGGCTCAACAGGTAAATGGGTACTAATGCAAATGCCACTCTACGAAGAATCCGCATACGACTGAATATGAACAAAAGTACAGCTTCTAAAAGCATGAGGTAGAGAACTACCAAGCTAATGTCGATATTGGGAATCATTAAACCAAAGCATTTCTGTCCCTACTCTATGCTAGATGACATCCCTGCTTACCATTCCCTTAAGACCCAAGAGATCCTGAAAAGGTGTCAGAAGTGAACTTCCTTACAAGTCTTCACTTGGAGAGCTTGATCTAAAACACGTTCCTTCTAGCTCCTCACCTACCTCTTCTCAACCCTCGGGGCGCTGTCCCTAATACGAAACCCTAAAACACAGAACACGCCCTCCGGCACACCTCCTCAACCAGGTCTTCTTCCAGTAATTTTCCATCCGGCTCCGTCCATCTTCCATCAGCTTGGCCTTGAGTCCCAGACACCGTCGGCACTAGGAGCTGCGATTGGCACATTCCAATGCACTCCCATGTCTGGCTTCCTCCATAATTCAACTGTTAGACAGACCTTTGTACTAACGAACCAACTGTCCTTGCACCTGCGGTGAGATCATGGGATAGAGAAATACTTCGCATCTTTTAACTCTACGATTTACTGCAGCCCAAAACCTCTACTAGAATAAATCGCTTGCGGCCTACCGTAATTGTTAACATAAATACCAGGCCTTTCTCTTCAACAATATGTGACTTCGGGCCTCTACTAGGTTAAACACACTATTAAAATACATTCTAACATTAGTGCTTTTACTTTCACATACGTGGATAAACGACATACATGAATTAATTAAATCAGGTTACACGTTTAGTCTAGTACATTGCATTAAACAAACTTATCGTTATGCATTTTGCTAAATACATTCCCTTATACATTTTCGCGTCTCCCAATTCTTCTACATTGCGATATAGCTAACACATTTCTTAATACGTTTCACGCAGCATTGCTAAAGATACATTCATTATATGCGGGTGCCAACTAACAGTGAATATGATGAACCCCTACAATTTTCAAACCTTTAGGCGCTACATCAGTGCTATCTGGTTCAGATGTGAATTGCTGCGCTTTTGTTCGTCACTTTCTCAGGTTCCCTTCAACACGCAATCCACTACTCAATTGTATCATTTCTCGATTGCGTTTCCCATTTTGCGTGTAATTTCTAATCAAACGTCTTCGATCGGAAAACTCGTGGCGGGCCGTTGGGCCTACCCCACGTCAAGCTTGCTAGCAGTTGATGGAACAGACTCCATTCAAGCCCCGTCCAGGGTTTTGCGTTAAGTTTCCACGCACCGACTTGCACAAAGTGTCAACCTCTACCTATCCCCAGAACACACCAAAAAAGACTGCGACACATGTCAATCATTCCAGTCAAAAAAGACGCTCCGTTACCGTCTGGCTCGACATCACGAAATGCAACATCAGAGCGGCTCTGAACCTGACCTCTTCAGCGAAGATTCCGACAGAAGAATACCACACTCAAGGAGCCGAAGAAGCAGAGCATATCTGTGTCCGAGGACGACTCCGACATGGAAGTTGAGCAAGTTACACTGGGTCAGCGTACTGTAGGTACAGAAACCCCCTTGCCCCAGCAAGCCAAGTAAAAGGCTCTGGTCACTCATCTGCCTTTGTGCCAAGGTCTGCATCAAGAAAATCTGTCCGACGTTCCGCTCTCTGATTCGAAACAAAAAACTGGTAATCCAGACACTGGACATATTCATGCCAATTTACCAGTAAAGAGGAAAATGGGCCTGCAGGAGGATTACCACATTCCTCTTAAGAGGAAAAAATGTGGGTACTAACCCTTTTCCGCCTTACATTCCACTTCCTTTGCCCACTGATCCCAATTTGTTCATCACACCCACAAATTTACCACTATCACCTGACCCACAGGATGAAGGGGGTAGGCCACAGGATACTGACCCATGTGAAGACTGACACTGATCCGTACATTAATAATGAGTTTGATCTATGTCCTGCCAAACCCTCACCACCCGACGACCACATAGGATACATTGAGCTACTTAACAGGGCTGCTAATTATGGGGTGGAGCTACATAAAGGCCCTAGAAGAGGATTTCTTCAAAACCCTAAGCTTCTCTCAGAGCTCCTCGTACACTACCAATGCTCAAAGGGATTCTTGAGCATACAGATGAGATCTTTAAAGATCCCGTGAGGGCAAGAATTATTACACACAGGGTGGAGAAAAAGTATAAGCCAGCACCTACTCACCCGCTTATATCAAAGGTCAGCTGCCTTTAGACTCTTTTGTCGTTCCCAACGCTCGCAAGATAGCTGACTCAGACTACATGTAAGGCCCCTCCTCCTGATAAGGAGTCAAAATGAATTGCCTCGGGCAAAAGGGTAATGTCACAAGCGGCCAATCATTGGTGCATTGCTAATGCGCAAGCTTCGTTAGCTCACTATAACTGAGCTCATTACGACGAGCTAGAGAAACAAATGCAGTTTCTGCCTGATGAACACAAATTAAAAGCTAATGACCTTATTCACGAGTGTAAATTAATCACCAATACCTCCATCAGGTGCGCCGCAGCACGCGCAGTCCACACTAGCGTGCTGGTATGCAGGCATGCTTCGTTGAGAATTTCAGGATTCAAACCGGAGGTTCAAGCTTCTATTCTCAACCATTTGGCAAAGAACACCTTCGGCCAAGCAGTGGACATTTGGCTAGAAAAAATTAAAGACACGGAGGTTGCCATGACCATGGGGGCTTTACAATTACCTTCAAATGGCAGATCCTTTCATTGCTCCTTTTACAGGGGTGGCTCCACTTACAAAGGCCACAGCCGAACGTTCTCATCTAGAGGCTATTTTAGAGGTAACCACTGAAAGCGAAGAGGCAACTCAACACGCACTTCCCCCTGCAAACAACAATCCGTGACTTCCTTCTGCTACCCCCGATCATTCTACTCCTATCGGGGGGGTCTCTCCCAATTTCTACCTGTCTGGAATACAATAACCTCACACAAATGTGGTGTTCTAATTATCCAATGTGGTTACTGCCTGGAACTTACACTTCCCCCAAACGTTCTTCCAAGATCACACGCAATGACACAAGAACATCTCAACCTTCTCAAGCAAAAGGAAGCTATAGAAGCAGTCCCTTTACAATATCAAGGGGCTGGTGTGTACTTTATGTACTTCTTAATTCTCAAGAAGGATGGCTCTCTCAGGCCATACTAGAACTCAGAACTAAAGCTAGACACTCAGACCCTTTCATATGGTGACACTCCAGCAAGGCGACTTTCTGTCCACTCTGAACTTGGACACCTATTTCCATATCCCAATACACCCCGCTCACTGCAAGTACCTCCGGTTCAGCACTATCAATTCAAGGTGCTCCCATTCGGAGTAACCGCCGCACCCAGGGTTTTCACCAAATGCCTGGCAGTAGTCCCAGCCCATTTACCAAGGCAACACATTCACGTCTTCCCATACCCTCATAAAAGTCAGCTCGCAACAAAACTGTCTAAATCATACTCGCAAAACAGTGCAGTAGCTCCACGATCTTAGACTCACAGGTCGTCTGTCCAAGTCTCTTCTCAAACCATCCAGCACGCAAGCGTACTTGGGAGCCACTATAGATACACAAGGCTCTGGCCTACCCCAATCTGACCAGAATCCTCAATATGCAGACTCTACTCTGTTTCAGCCTCAACACTTATTGCCAGCTCGAGTGTTTATGCCGTTACTAGGAATGATGGCATCTTGCATCCTAATAATCCAGTACGCAAGACTTAAAATGCGTCCCCTTCAAGAATGCTTAGCACGTCAGTGGAACCAGGCTCGGGTCTGTTATCAGATCTAGTGTTGAACAGCCACACCCATTGCTCTCTGCAGTGGTGGAGTCCACAACCTTTCAAAAGGGTGGCACTTAATCGACCTGGTTCCCGAGATTGTGCTAACAGCAGACTCAACGATCACTGGTTGGGGAGCTCTTCTCCGAACGCACACAATTCGGGGCATTTGGAGATTGCAGCAAAAGCAGCTTCACATAAATGATCTAGAGCTGCTAGCGATTCTTCTAGCGCTCAAACCATTTAAAGTTCATCTAGTAGGCTAAGCTGTCCTGATACGTACAGACATGACAGCAATGTGCTACATACAGAAACTGGGGGGGTTGGAA
The DNA here is from genome assembly GCF_964204655.1 of Triturus cristatus. Lineage (NCBI taxonomy): Eukaryota > Metazoa > Chordata > Amphibia > Caudata > Salamandridae > Triturus > Triturus cristatus. The sequence continues at coordinate 823,462,656 of NC_140584.1, read as the reverse complement.
CCACACACCAGCTGTCACAACTAGCACAGACCATCTGGAGGTGGGCTTTACGTCACAAAGTATCTCCTCGCAGAACACCTTCCATGAATAAACCATCAAATTGCAGATCTGCCCAGTCGTCAAAGACCGCAGATCCACAAGTGGGGACTCCACCCTAGAGTTCTCCTCCTATTCTTTCAGATGTGGGGCTTCACAGACCTAGATCTGTTCAGCACACATCTAAACGCAAAAGGCCCAAGCTTCGCAAACTGGTATCCACACCCATTGTCCAGAGGCAATGCACAATGGATGAATTGTGTCAGGGATATTTGCCGACGCTTTTCTGCCTCTCCCACTCATTCCATCAGTGGTGCGAAAACTCAGACAGGCGTCCCTGACACTAATTCTAGTTGCTCCCACATGGGCCAGTCGACCCTGGTTCACCACCCGGTTGGAGCGCTCAGTTCCTCACCAAAAACTACATCTTGCACACAATCTCCTCGCGCAGAGCCATGGAGAGATAAGACATCCAGATCCCAATCCTATCCACCTTGCGATCTGGCACCTGAAGTCAGTTTGGCTACCTCAATCTCACGCCAGACTGCATGAACATTGGAGGCTAGATGTTCTCCCACAAAAGCTTGCTATGCAGCAAAATGGAAGCGGTTTGTCATATACTGTAATAACAATCCAGTCCCCAACCCGCTTGATGCTTCAGTTCAAAACATATGCTATTTATTGCATCTACAGCGTTCAAACTTAGTGTACACATCCATACGCTTACATCTTGCTGCAATAGCTGCATACCTTCAGAATAGCCATTTATGGAGGGACTTAAGAGTCATTTCCCCTACAACTTACACCGGCTCCAGTGTGGAATCTCAACATTGTCCTCACCAGACTGATGGGTCTACCTTTTGAGCCATTGACAGATGTGAGCTGCAATTTCTCACTTAGAAGGTAGCTTTCCTTATAGCCATCACATCACTGAGGAGTGGGTGAGCTTCAGGCACTAACCCCAGAAGAACCATTTTTACAAGTACACCAAAACAAGGTGGTTCTTCGGACCAACCCTAAATTTCTACCAAAGGTCATTTCTGCCTTTCATATCAACCAATTTGTTGCGTTGACTGTGTTCATCCCTTGGTACATGAAGGGGCAGGTCCCAGTGGAGATGCAATAATAAATTAACATCAACATCACCCGTTAAATCAATTACAAACAGTACTTATTCATGTTTGAGTAAATTGAATGAAGTTTGGACAACTAGAATGACCTGTCAAAAAACCAGCACATTCGTCCATATAATTGCGACGAGGTGCCCAAAAGGGGAGGGGTAGAGAAGTGTAGCAATGTGCCAAAGTGAGGGTGAGAGCAGAAGGGCAGTGAACAATATATACATCAAACATAAGAGCCTATCCAGCCTTAATCGAGGCTAAATCATTTATACAACCATAATGTTTGAGAGAAACCGGTGAACCTATCACACTGGTCTCTATTTGGTAAATATAAAATAAGGCTGACGTTTCGACCCAGGGTTGAAGTAGGAATTTCAAGGCCTTACAGATGGGTCTTCATCAAGACCGTGGGGGCACCTACAGGTAGTTGAAAAAGGACCTTTAGTGAAATGAGGTGATGGAACAGAGAATTATTTGATTAAATCCAGAATAGTGGGCAGGAAAATTACCCTGAGTACACCAGAACATGCAGTGTGCGTCCCTCAACCAGATTCTGTGTGCAGAACGTGCTATATACCTTCGATGTGTAAAGAGCATTATTCTACTACATGGAAAGGACAAAACCTTTCTGTAATATCAAACTACTATTTGTGGCTTTTGCTCCTCCACATAAAGGCAATCCCATATCAAAATCTGGTATTGCACGGTGGATAGTCGAGTGCATTCAGACATGGTATGCAAAAGCAGAACTAACATTGACCATTCCCCCCTAGAGCGCACTTCACACACAAACTAGGGGCTTCTATGGCATTTTAAGGAAATATACCCATAGATGACATTTGCGAAGCTGCAAAATGGTAGACACCACACACATTCACAAAACACTATTGTGTAGATGTCTTAGCAAGACAGCAAGCTAGTGTGGGCCAAGCAGTTTTCTGTACACTATCTCAAACAATTGCAACAGCTACAGGTAAGCCTCCGCTTTGGGAGATCACTGCTGTATAGTCTATGTAAAGCATGTGATCTTCAGCTCACACGCCTCACATAGAAAATGATACCCAGTATGCATCTGTTCTTGGCATGTAGAGCTGTAGATTCACATGCGCCCACCTGCCTCCCCAGGTACCTATACCTGTTGCAGTGACATCTTACTTTGATACATATATGTTCATCTCTTTCTACTACTCTTACTAACTCTATCACCCTCTGCGGGGAAAACAATCTAACAATGGAGTCGATGCCCATGCACACTATCACCGAAAGGAGTCCCTACATCGTGACTGGAAAAGACTTCTTCGAAGAAAACCAAAGTGCAAACATCTGGACCCAACACTAGATGGCAGGCTATGCACAGCATGTGAATCTACAGCTCTACATGCCAGGCGCAGATGCATTCTAGGTAAGTAGCATTGTTCTTTTGGACCCTAAGATCGTTGGAATTGGTTAAGTACTTTAGACGTTATAGAGTTTAACTGGTAAAACGGTAGAAAATCACAGCTGCCAGATTTGAGACATGAGCCTTGAACGCAGTAATGTTATCCTATGGGAGAAACATTCACTGCAAAGGTACTTACAAGCGATTGTTTGGGTTACTCTCCTGGACTTGAGATGCTTAGGGGCCAAGGTACAAAGAACAACCAGCAGTTTGGATTTACCTGACCTAGTGTCCAGGTGCAGAGATGCTTGTTGCAATGGCACCCTCAAACGCTAACTGTTAAATACAAGTTTGCCCAGTATCTGAAAGACACATTAGTGATAGATTCCTTACCTTAGAATATCCCCAGGCGTCCGACTGGATCCGGATTTTTTTTTCGTTAGCAGTACCCCTGCGAGTCAGTAGGTGGTGTTGTGCGGCTCCGCGCCCATTGCTGGCGTCGTATGCGCCGAGATGACGTCACAGAGACTACTTAGGTGCCACCCATGCATGCTGACGTCAGTTCTTCCTATTTCTGCGCCGTAAGTCTTGTGGGGCCTGCCATCACAATATGTCGGTGGCGAACCCTTCTTCCCCCCCCCCCCCCCCCCCACACACACACACACAACACGTCTCTACTGCCTGGAGAGCAACCATGACTTCCGGTCCTGTATGAACTGTCTGGCCATGGCCCAGAAGGCCTTGCGGGAGTGGCGCCGGAAGCTAAGGTCCTGCATTCGTCCCCACGCCGCTCACTGTTCAGGGGCCATTCCATGGCACTCTCGCGGGGCCATCTTAATTGTTCCTCTGGGTACAAGTCTTCACCCTCCGATTCGGGTAAGAGACGACACGAAGCGTTGTCGCTCTGTCCTGTAGCCCCCCCCCCCCACACGTCAGTCCCCAGATGAGGGGGACAGGGGTTATGCCCCTGCAGCTCCTTCGGAGCCCATGAGTCCTGTGGCTTACCCAGGTCTGTCAGCGACTCCCGCTCAGGTGCAATAATTTCTTGCCACCTTGGACTGCCTGTTTAGGCCTCTGGCTCCTGCCGGTGTACCCTCTGGCCCCGTGTCAGGATCCTGGCTCTGGCGCCGCAGGATCCTGCGCTGCTGGCTCCGGCCACAGCGCCACAAGGTCACGTGCTGCCGGCTCCGGCCCCAGCGCCGCCCTCTGCCCCGGCGCCGCAGTGGGTGCAATTTGTCCCGCCCCGGTTCTCAGACACTTTTGTCCCTACCTGGGATCCGCACTGAGACACGGTGCCGGTTCGGCCCCATCCGGCACCGTTGCTGGTGCCGTTTGTTCCTTCCCCGGTCCCTGCCCTGCTGCCACAGCCTGTCCCACATACGGCGGAGGATGACTGGGAGGGGTGCAAGGGCCCTCTTGCTCGTCAGTGTGACTCCGAGCAGGACTGGGCGAACAAGTTAGAGGAGGCCGGCGGCCTTGATCTCTCCTCTGACCCAGGGTTTGCCTCTCCTCTGCCTACCATGGAGGAGGACACCTCGTACACGATGTTGCTTCGTCAGGCTGCTGAGGTCCTCCACCTTTATCTCCCTACGGTGGCCCTAAAGACTAATCTCACCGAGGTGCTCCAGATGGCGTCCACTTTGTCGGAGTCCCTGCTGCCATATAACAACGCCCTCGCTGGGCACTTGGTCGCGGCCTGCCACGGAGGCCCCGGTGGATAAGAATGTCGCCAGGTGTCATCGCCCGGTGACCTGCCTTTCTGACTACTCATCCTACGCCCGAGAGCCTGGTCATCCAAGCTTCGTCCCAGAGTGCCTTTCCCACAGCTCCGCCGGATAAGGACTCTAAGAAGCTGGAGCAGTTTGGGAAGCGGTTGTTTTCTTCAGCCAGCTTAGGGCTGCGGTCGGTGAACACCGCTTGCCTCTTGGGCTGCTATTCCCACGCGGTGCGGGATGCCGTTGCACAGGTGTTGCCCCAGTGTCCTGAAGAGGCCAAAGCAGTGATGTCTCAAGCTGTTGCTGAGGGTAAGGATACGGCTAAGTTTGCCATTCGGTGTGGTTTGGACACCACGGAATCGCTAGGTTGAGCTATTTCTACGACTGTGGTGCTTCGTCGCCACGCCTGGTTGAGATCTACCGGGTTTTCCCCAGATGTACAAAGCTCCCTCATGAATATGTCCTTTGATGGCACCTGCCTGTTTGGTGATAAGACAGACAGTGCGCTGGAGCGTTTTAAGGACGTGCGGGCTACTGCCAAGTCCTTGGGTCTTTTCACGAAAAGCCCAGCCACTCCTGGTTTTCGTTCCTTTTGTGGCCAAGGCAGGGGCGCCCAGGCTAGTTCCTTCAGCAAGCCTTTACAGAACCAGCCTCAGCGTGGCCGTGGACGTGGCTTCCGCAGGGGCGGGTCTGGCAATCAGCGTGGGGGTCAGCCTACATCCGCCCCACTGCTTCTACCTCCAAACCTTCCTAATCTGAGCTTGGGGGGGGGCGGAACCCCACACGAGTGGGTGGCAGGATCTGCCATCACATCCCCCACTGGCACGCTATCACGTCGGACAAGTGGGTGTTGCAGATCATCCGCAAGGGTTACTCCCTTTCATTTCTCTCCCCCCCCCCCCCCCCCCCCCCCACCCAGCCATGCCACCTTAGTACCACTGCATGTCAGAGGAACACTTGGCAACTCTCCGGCAGGATGTCACGGCCCTCTTGGCCAAGGGGGGGCATCAAGTGCGTTCCTGGGCCAGAAGTAGAGAGAGGTTGTTCCCACTACTTTCTGGTCCCCAAAAATGACTGGGGGGGGGGGGGGAGGGGTTGTGACTTATCTTGGGCCTCAGGAACGTCAATCGCTTCCTCCAGGAGAAGTTCAGAATGTTGACTCTGGTCTTGGCTGCCCTGGAGACTGGATGGTAGCGTTGGACTTGCAGGACGCATATTTTCACACCCCCGTCCTGCCGGCCCACCGGTGTTGCCTGCGGTTCACGGTAGGCCAGGAGCATTTCAGTTTGCAGTGCTCCCCTTCGGCCTTACCAGCACCCCATGGGTGTTCACAAAGGTGATGGCGGTGGTTGCAGCTCACCTGCGCAGGTCGGTTGTGTCAGTCTTCCCTTACCTCCACAACTGGTTGCTGAAGGCGGGCTCGCTCCAGGCAGTCTTCAACCACCTTCAGGCTACGGCCGACCTCCTGCATTTGCTGGGGTTCTCCATCAACGTGCTGAAGTCCCTCTCAGAAGCTCCCCTTTTTCGGAGCGGTTCTGGACTCTACGCTGTTTCGAGTTTATCCTCCCGAGCAGCGAGTCTGGGATATTCAGGTTCTGATTCCAATCTTTCAGCCTCTATGCCGGGTTTCAGTCCGGATGACCCTGCGGCTCCTGGGCCTGATGGCATCCTGCTGGTGCCACATGCCAGATGTTCCAGTGTACGCAGCATCACGGCAACCTGTCGGATGTCCAGATCTCAGAGGGCACTGCACGACAATTGCAGTGGTGGCTCACGAATCGCGATTGGGTCAATGGCAGATCCCTCTCCCTTCCCCCAACCGGAGCACACAGTGGTGATGGATGCGTCCCTCCTGGGAAGGGGAGGCCACTTGGGAGAGGTGGAGATCAGAGGACTCTGGTCTCTGGCGGAGTCCTGGCTCCATATCAACCTTTTGGAGCTTCGGGCGATTCGACTTGCACTGAAGGCATTCCTTACCTCTGTCTGGGGAAGTGTGGTGCAGGTGTTTACGGATAACACCACTGCCATGTGGTATTGCAACAAACAGGGCGGGGTGGGGTCCTGGACCTTATGTCAGGAGGCTCTGCACCTCTGGACATGGCAGGAACATCAAGGCATTACCTTGGTGGTTCGACACCTGGCGGGTTCTCTGTACTCAGCTGCCGGTGCATGATGGGTCACGAATGGCGTCTTCACTCAGTGGTGCAAGGTCTTTCAGCAGTGGGGAGAGCCTTGTTTAGAATCATTTGCCACCGAAGAGAACTCGCGATGTCATCAGTTCTGCGCGTTGGAATTTACAAGGAGGCACTCGCTTGGAGACTGGAGTTGCGGTCTATTGTACGCCTTTCCGCCTATACCACTTGCGCCCAGTGCTGAAGATTCGGCGTGACCAGGCCCAAGTCATCCTTGTGGCTCTGGATTGGGCGTGAAGATACTGGTATCCCGAGCTAACGATCGATTCCCCTGATCCGTCTGACTCTTCGGGAGGATCTTCTGTCACAGCAGGAAGGGACGGTCCCCCATCCGAACCTGTCCAGTCACCACTTCCATGCGTGGAGATTGGGCGGCAACAGTTGACAGCTTTCGATCTTCCTCCTGAAGTCCGTCATTCTGGCAGCCAGGCGTCCATCCACTAAAACGGTATACGCCTGCAGGTGGAACAATTTTTTTGGCATGGTGCACAGCTTGGGCTGTGGATCCCCTTTCTGCCCCTATTTCCAAAGTTCTCCTGTTCCTCCTTTTTTTGGCCCGGCAGGGCTCTGCTCTGGGCACTATCAAAGCTTATCTTTCGTCCATCTCCGCCTTTTTACGGCTTCCAGATCAGCCTTCTCTTTTCAAGTCCCCGATTGTTAACCGTTTCCTAAAAGGCATTACGCACACTTTTCCACCTGTGCTGTTCATAATGCCTCAATGGGACTTAAACCTTATCTTGACATATCTAATGTGCGCTCCCTTCGAGCCCCTTCATACCTGTCCTTTGCGTCTTCTCACTGTCAAAACTGCTTTCCTGGTAGCTATCACCTCTGCCAGAAGAGTGAGTGAGCTCCAGGCTTTCTTCCTAACCTCCTTTCCTCTCTGTTAATCCGGACAAGGTGGTTTTAAGGATTCGTTCTTGCCAAAGGTTGTCACGTTCTTCCACATCAGGCAATCCATCACTTTGCCGACCTTCTTTCCGCATCCTTCGAAAGAGGGAGAGGCTCCACCGTCTGGATCCAAAACGTGCGCTCTCGTTCTACCTGCGAAACCAAAGGGGATGATGGACTGAGCATTTGAGCAAATCAAACACTCACCCCCAGTCAACTGATCTAGGTTTAATCCATCATTCTTTAGCTCACTCCCCCACCCCAGTTCAGACACGGCCATATGCAAATCAGTCTGACCCTGTGCCTCATGGGAACAGTCCAGCCCGAACTGCCAAGCCATGTCTTCCCTGGACCGGAAACAAGCATTCGGGGACCGGTTTCGGGTTCATCCCCCTCATCAGCCAGGCTATCTTGAATCCAGTGGCAGAGTGAGCAAGTCTGACACCCCCGACCCGACCTGGCCTGGCAGTTCAGTCTGGACGGTTCCCATGGCGCACAGGGTCAAGACTGATTTGCATATGGCTGGGTCCAAACTGGGGTGGCGTAGTGAGCAAAAGAACGATGGATTTAACCCATATCTTTTGACTAGGGGACAATGTTTGCTTTGTCAACATTCCGTCCATTTGTTTGCTGTAACACTCGTTCTACCTGCAGCGCACACAACAGTTCCGGGTGGATGACCAGCTCTTTGTTGGCTACGTGGGCGTTAAGAGGTCGGGCTGTGCACAAGCGGATATCTCTTGGTGGGTCGTTCTCTGCATCAAGGCCTGTTACTCGTTGGCTAAGAAGGAGCCTCCTGTGGGACTGCGTGCCCATTCTACCAGGGCAGTGGCGGCCACGACTGCTTTGGACATTTGTCCGGCAGCTACGTGGGCCTCGCTGCACACGTTTACCAAGCATTACTGCCTTGACAATCCGGTCCGGTCCGGAGAGACTGCTTATTTGGCCATTCTGTCCTCCGTGACTTTTTGGTGTAATCTATTCGCAGACCCACCACCTGGGTTGGTATTGCTGGGGTATCTATTCTAAGGTAAGGAATCTATCACAAACGTCAGATGCACAAGTTACTACTTGTGTAACGATATATGTGTAAGACAGTAGTGGATTCCTTACCACCCCACCCATCCTCGCCGTTCTGCAAACTGATTTCTAGGGTTAAGGCCCTAGTTTCATGGCACCAGTGGTCAGTTTCTTGCATGGCTCTGCGTTCCTGGCGCGGAAAGTAGTGTACAGAACTAACGTCTGCGCGCATGGGTGGCACCTAAGTAGTCTCCGTGACATCATCTCGGCGCATACGACGCCAGCGACGCACCCGGAGCCGCACGACACCACCTACTGATGCGCAGGGGTACTGCTAACAAACTTTCCAGATCCAGTCTGATGCCTGGGGATATTCTAAGGTAAGGAATATATCATTAATGTCTCTTGCAGATAGATCGTTACACAAGTAGTAACTTGTGCAACAAGGAAAATGGTGCAAGTGGGGTACTGGGACGGGTGGAGTCAAGACTTGCAAAGCCCAAAGGGGTGGGGGCTCTTTTCTTGAGGGTGGGGCATCCGCGGGCAAAGAGGAAAGCTGGGCCATGGTGATGCTGATGTCCCTCTTCTGGTCTTGTAAGGGTGGGTGTTCGGACTGGACACTTAAAACTTGGCTGCTGCAAGGGCGCTGGTACCCAGGGTATGGGTGCTCCTGGAGGGTCTAGTGGGTCAAAACTCGCTTGTGAGACGGGGCTGGCCTCGTGGAGCCACTAAGTCCTTCTCCTGGGGGGCTGCTTCTTAGGTGAAGCCAGAGGTCAGCAGAACGGTATACCAGGCTGATGCACCTGGTGACTGCAGGGAAGTGGCACTTCCACTTCAAGTGAGATGCTGACTGGTTGAAGTGCCGCCTGCCAAGGCTTTAGGAGGCTGCTCAGCTTTTGGACGAGTCTCTTTGCTGTTGTCGGGACAGCAGCAGGCACTGTTTGCTGCCAGTTCCTTGGCTGGTCCAGTTCCTGTTTTCAGCTCTTCTGGTATTCTTTTCCCAGTAGACAAATCTGAGTTCCTGGTTTCAGAGGGCCACCTAAATGATCAATTTAGGGGTGTTACGGGGAGTGTAAGGTAGTCGCCAATGGGCTACCTACTCCTGGGATGCCTACACCCCCTAAATGACGACTTTCTGTGGAGAGTGGGCATAAACCGGACCCAGAGTTCCTAGTTACACTAAAAACAAGATGGTGGGACCCTTCTTTTGTTGCTCAGTTCCGGTAGCCCACCTCTGGGGTGTGACTAGCCTGAGAGTGAGCACTCCTTCTGACAAGAGAATTTTCCCACCTGTCCTGGTGCCAAATGGGACTCGGGGCAGGGGTGGCATCTCCCACATATCAAAGGCGGTATATGTTTTGAAGCCTCTGTATTTGGTATGCTAAATCTAGCCATCCTGCTGGAGGAGGTGTGAACACTCGATCAGGCCTGTTTTCTGACCAAATGCACCCAACCTTGTCTGTGGTGGCAGGCTGGGTGATTCCAGTCAGCCAGCACACTAAGACTGGTAGGATTCGTGGGGCACCTCTAAGGTGCCCTCTGGGTGCACGCCAGGACAAATGCAATACTGGCATCAGTATGGATTTGTCAAGACAAGGTGTTTGATACCAAACGCTATTATGTTCAGGGAGCCATCATGTAGCTGGATAACTCTTCATGACCAGTGCACAGTACGTATACTCATGATGGCATCCTGAACACTTGCAATGTGTCAATGCAACCAGACTTCAAAGGGGCATGTCTACTTATGCAGAAAGGTCCTCACCTATACTATAATGCACCCTGTCGGGATGACTTGCATATAGTAAATGCAGTGGGCATGGCACACAGTGCGCCAGGTGTTTTCAATGTGGTTTGTACCATTTCACGCAACCTGCAGTGGCAGTCTGCGTGCAATTTGTATGTAGGTCCCTTAGGGTGGCAAAATACATACAGCTAGCTGCCCTTGGGGACCCTCTTTAGTACTGATGCCCTTTGTACCAGGACTATCACTTACTAGGGACTTGCAGGGATGCTAAAGGCCTTGCCAATTGTGGTGCAATTAGACATTTAACTTTTTTTAAGGGATAGAGCACTGACACTGGGACCTGGTTAGCAGTGACCGAGTGCACTTTCAGTCAAAGCATCAGTACTAGAGCAAAAAAGTGGGGGTGACCGTGTCAAAAGGAGGCACTTTCCTACTACTGGCGAAGTATTTGTTAGGGTCCTTCCAATTAGGCTTGTTGCTACCCAGTTATATGAAGCCTTCCTACATTGTGGGCTGTTATTTTGCATCTGTCGGTATATCTGGTACTTACTGGGTGAGGGTGTTGTATATCCATGCAAACTGGCAACCTCATACCACTACTATGATCCCCAAAATAACCCTTTCAAGACTCTTCCCTACTCCACTCCTCCTTGCATCTTTTACTATTCCAATCCCCCAAAACCAACCTTTCTAAACCCTCCCTCTGACTCTTCCACCTCCCTTTTACTCATCCCAAGCCGCCTCCTGCTATCCCTCCACTATCCTTTTCAATCCAAATAAGACTAACCTGTCCACTCAAATTAATTTTATAGTTTCACTATAATAATTCCCCTGTACTACTTTTATGGGTTCTGAAGTAGCGTGCTATTCGCCGAAAAAGCGCTTCAACACCCCATCGAGGGTAGCAAGCGGATTATAAATGCAAACCTTTTTCCCTAGTCTATCCCTCCACTATCCTTCTTAATCCAAATACCTGACTAACCTATTCCACTCTCAAATTACTTTCATATTTTCACTATGCTAATTCAACACCAATCCTTTATGGGTTCTGGAGTTAGCTTGCTACTTGCCGATAAAGTGCTTTGACGCCTCGTCAGGAGTAGTAAGTGCTCTCTAAATGCAATTACAATACAGTTTTCTACAGCCAGATGTGTTTACACTTCTCGTACGGACATCTAGGTATATGGAAAAAAGTTCACTTTCTTGTGAAATCTGAAGGTATCGGATCGCTCTTTGAGCATTACAGACGCGCATTCATTTTTAACTGAAAGAAACATATTAGATTCCTTACCTTAGAATATCCCCAGGCGTCAGGCTGGATACGGAAAGGTTTTTCATCAGCAATACCCTTGCGCATCGCTAGGCTTCGTCTGCGGCTCCGCGTCCGGTGTCGTGATCGCCGGGATGACGTCGTCTGAGTACTTGGACGCCGCCCTCGCGTCAGTTTTTTTTTTTTTTTTTTTTTTTTTTTTTTTGTGCCAGTAAGCGCAGAGCATACCCTTTTAGTCACTTTTTGACTAAACTTTTTGGTTCCCATTTCGAGTCGACCTCGAATCCTGGTGCCGGTAGGGATGCCTGGGTTCAAGCCGTGCGACGCTTGTCACTGCCTGATGTCGGTCACAGATCACCACCGCCGGTGTCTCTACTGCCTTGGGGTCGACCATGATGCCAAGTTGTGCCTTGACTGCCGGGCCTTGACCTTGAAGGCTAGGCGGGAGCGGTCCCGCAAGCTGCTTGAGATCCGGCAGTCTGCTCCGCGCCGCTTAAGGTCCTGGTCAAGGAGGAGGTCGAGGGACCAGTTGCGGAGCCGCAGCCATCTCCGCTCGTCTGGGTCGAAGTCCTCGCATTCCGGTAAGTTGAGGCACAATAAGATGTCGTCGAAGAGGTGACATTGCTCTTCTGACGCACCTCGCCGGTTGCGCGACTTGGCTGAGGGTTCGGGTGGCACCACCTGCGCAGCTCCATTGGAGTCTGGTCCGGCCCCATACCCTCCGGTCCCTGGGTCTGATGCGACTCCGGCGGAGATCCGAGACTTTCTCGTGGCCATGAGGAGTCTGGCCCCGATGTCTAGGCCTGCCAGCGTGCTTTTGGGCCCCGCAGGCCTGATTGGGAGGCCTAGCGAGCCGGCGGCTCCGGCCCCGGTCCAGTCATCGTCTTCGGTCCCAACGCCGCAGGCCCTCGTGGGATCCCGGTCGACCTTACAACCCCTCCACCGGCGCTGACCCCTTCGGTGCCGCCCCCAGCGCAGTCTTCGGACTACGTCGTCCCCTGGTTTAGTCCCGGTCCGGGCCCGGCGTCGGAGCGGTGCCACCCGTTGCAGTCTCTGGCGCCGATGGATGACAGATTCATCTGCCGCCCGGCTCCGACCTTTCCACCTGTCTACCAGGAGTCGGATGACAGTGACTGGGAGGGGTCTGAGGACCCTCTGGCACAGCAGTGCCAGTTATCTCGGGACTGGGCAGAAGAGCTGGGGGATGCCAGTGGTCTTGACACCTCCCCTGACACTGGCTTCATCTCTCCTCCCTCCGTGGCTACGGAGGAGGGTGCTACCTATTCTGTGGTGCTGCGCAGAGCTGCTGGAGCTCCCTGCAGTGGCCGTGAGGACTAAACTCACTGAAGTGCTTCAACCACCAGTATGCTCCTTGGAGCCTCTGCTGCAGTTCAATGAAGCACTGACAGACGTTCTGATGGGCACCTGGTCCAAGCCCTCCACAGTCCCTCCTGTGGATCGGGACGTGGCCCGGCGCCACCGCACTGGGCGACCCCAGCTTTGTCGGTGCACCCCACGCCCGAGAGCCTGGTTATCCAGGCCTCTACCTCCCAGACCGCCTTCCCATCCGCTCCCCCGGGTCGGTGATCCAAAAGGTTGGAACAGTTTGGGAAGAAACTGTTCTCCCTTAGTTTGGGGTTGCGGTCTATCAACACCGTGTGCCTTTTGGACCGTTACACCCACTCCTTGTGGGATACGGTGGCAGACGTACTGCCCCAGTGTCCGGAGGAGGCCCGGACACTGCTCGCCCAGGCTCTTGCCGAGGAGCGGGATGCAGCACGGTACTCGATACGATGTGGGCTTGACAACGGACTCGCTAGGCAGGGCAATTGTGACCACAGTGGCGATTCGTCGCCACGCCTAGCTGAGATCCATGAACTTCGCCGGGGATGTCCAGAGCACCCTCATGGACATGCCCTTCGATGGCCGTCGCCTCTTTGGCGACAAAGCGGATAGTGCGCTGGAGCACTTTAAGGACTCCAGGGCTACAGCCAAGTCCTTGGGCCTCACGACCCCACGCCCGCAAACTTCTGCTTTTCACCCCTTTCATGGCCAAGGAAGGGGTGTCCCCACACGTCCTAGCCACAGGCCACAGAACCAGCCTCAACACGGTCGCGGACGTGGATTCTGCCGAGGGGGAGCAGGGGAACAGAGCCGGTCAGCCCACATCTGCCCCAGCTGCATCCGCCTCAAAGCCCTCCTAGTCTGAGCTTTCAGGCCCATTCCATGCCAGTGGGAGACAGAGTTCGCCATCACCTGCTCTACTGGCGTACCATCACATCGAACAGGTGGGTGCTGCAAATCGTCCGAAGGGGCTACTCCCTCCCCTTTGAGGCGACCCTTCCAGCCATGCCACCGCATGTCGGGGGATCACTTGCAACTTCTGCAGGAGGAAGTTACGGCCCTCTTGGCCAAGGGGGCCATCGAGCGCGTTCCTGGCCCAGAAGTAGGTTGGGGTTGTTATTCCCACTACTTTCTGGTTCCCAAGAAAGGCAAAGGGGGCCTACGCCCTATCTTGGACCTCAGGAGCGTCAACGCCTTCCTCCAGAAGAAGTTCAAGATGCTCACCTTAGCTCAGGTTCTGGCTGCCCTGGAGACTGGATGGTAGCGATGGACTTGCTGGACGCTTATTTCTACATCCCTGGTCCTGCCGGCCCACCGGCGTTACCTGCGGTTCACAGTAGGCCACGAGCACTTTCAGTTTACCGTGCTCCCCTTCGGCCTCACCAGTGCCCCTCGGGTGTTCACGAAAGTGATAGCGGTGGTCGCAGCTCATCTGCGCAGATTAGGGGTTCCAGTCTTCCCCCATCTCGACGACTGACTATTGAAGGTGGGCTTGGCCCAGGCAGTCTCCCACCTCCAGACTACGGCCGACCTCCTGCATTTGCGGGGGTTCTCCATCAGCGTGCCTAAGTCGCATCTGAGTTCCTCTCAGAAGCTCCTTTTCATCGGGGCGGTTCTGGACTCCGGAACAGCGGGTTCGGGATATTCAGGCTCTGATTCCGATCTTTCAGCCTTTATCCCGGTTTTCGGTCAGGTTGGTACTGCGGCTACTGGGTCTGATGGCCTCCTGCATCCTGCTGGTACATCACACCAGGTCGCGGATGCGGGCTCTGCAGTGGGATCTGAAGTTCCAGTGGGCCCTGCATCGAGGCAACCTGTCCGACCACATCTTGATCTCAGAGGCAACTGCAAGACAGTTGCAGTGGTGGCGACTCACGGACCGCGATTGGGTCAGTGGCAGATGCCTCTCCCTACCACAGCCGGAGCATGTAGTGGTGACGGATGCGTCCCTCCTGGGATGGGGGGCCCACATGGGAGAGGCGGAGCTCAGAGGCCTCTGGTCTCCGGCGGAGTCCCGGCTCCATATGAACCTATTGGAGCTGCGGGCGATCCTGCTTGCACTGAAGGCATTCCTTCCCTCTGTTCGGGGAAGTGTAGTACCGGTGGTCACGGACAACACCACTGCCATTTGGTATTGCAACAAACAGGGCGGGGTGGGGTCGTGGACCCTTTGTCAGGAGGCTCTGCGCCTCTGGCCATGGCTGAAACAAGGCATCACCCTGGTGGGTCAACACCTGGCGGGCTCTCTGAATGCCAGGGCGGACGAACTCAGCCACCGGTGCATAATGGATCACGAATAGCGTCTGACCTCTGACGTGGCGCAAGGCATCTTTCGACAGTGGGGAGAGCCTTGGTTAGATCTATTCGCCACCGAAGAGCACGCGCAATGTCATCACTTCTGCACGTTAGGAGTTTCCAAGGCGGCACTCGCTCGGAGACGCTTTTCGTCGCAAGTGGAGTTGCGGTCTGTTGTACGCCTTTCCGCCTATATCACTTCTGCCCAGAGTGCCGAAGATCAGGCGCGACCGGGTCCAAGTCATCCTTGTGGCTCCGGATTGGGCACGAAGATACTAGTATCCCGAGCTACTCAGTCTATCAATCGATCCCCCGATTCGACTGCCTCTTCAGGAGGACCTTCTGTCGCAGCAGCAGGGGACGGTCCTCCACCCGAACCTGTCCAGCCTCCACCTCCATGCGTGGAGATTGAGCGGTGACAGTTGATGCCATTTGACTTGCCTCCTGAAGTCTGTAATGTCATTCTGGCAGCCAGGCGTCCCTCCACTAAATCGGTATACGCCTGCAGGTGGAGCACATTTGTGGCATGGTGCACAGCAAAGGCCTGATCTTTTCAAATCCCCTGTTACTCGATTCTTTAAGGGCATTACTCCTGTCCCTTTCATAATGCCTCAGTGGGATTTGAACCTGGTGTTAACCTATCAGATGTGTGCTTCCTTTGAGCCACTTCATAATTGTCCTCTTCATCTTCTGACTCTTAAGACTGCTTTCCTGGTTGCCATCACCTCTGCTCGAAGGGTGAGTGAGCTCCAGGCTCTATCTTCTAAGCCTCTTTTCCTTTCTGTCCATCTGGACAAGGTTGTTCTAGGGACTCTTCCTTCCTTTCTCCCTAAGGTGGTAACTGCTTTTCACATGGGCCAGTCTGTTACTGCCCACCTTCTTTTCACCTCCGCATCCCTCGAAAGAGGGAGAGGCTCCACCATCTGGACCCAAAACGGGCGCTGTCCTATCTGGACCGCACAAAACAGTTCTGGGTGGACGAACAACTTTGTTGGCTACGTGGGTGCTAAGAAGGGGCGGGCGGTGCACAAGCGAACCATCTCTCGGTGGGTTGTTTTGTGCATTAAGGCCTGTTATTCCTTGGCTAAAAAGGAGCCTCCTGTGGGGCTGAGGGCCCTTTCCACTCGGGCCACAGCGGCTACTACTGCCCTGGGATGGGGAGTCCCTTTGCAGGACATTTGTCAGGCAGCAACGTGGGCCTCGCTGCACACGTTTGCCAAGCATTATTGCCTGGACAGCCAAGCTAGGAGACTGCTTCTTTGGCCGTTCCGTTCTCCAGGACTTCCTGGTGTGATCTTGGTTCGCAGACCCACCACCGGGGTTGGTATTGCTGGGGTATCTATTCTACGGTAAGGAATCTAACGTGTTTCTTTCAGATGAACAAGTTACTTACCTTCGGTAACGATCTATCTGTAAGAAACATTAGGTAGATTCCTTACTGCCCCACCCATCCTCCCCGTTCTGCAAACTGATATCTAGGGTTAAGGTCATCCCTTTCAGGGCCCTAGATTCATGGCACCAGTGTCGGTCTCTTGCATGGCTCTGCGGTCCTGGCGCGGAAAGCATGTACAAGAACTGACGTCAGCGTGCGAGGGCGGTGTCTAAGTACTCCGTCATCCCGGCGATCATGACTGACGCGGAGCCGCAGACGCCGCCTAGCGACGCGCAAGGGTATTGCTGAAATCTTTCCGGATCCAGCCTGACGCCTGGGGATATTCTAAGGTAAGGAATCTAATGTTTCTTACAGATATAACGTAACCGAAGGTAAGTAACTTGTTCGTTGGGCACAGGAAGATTAAGTGATTAGCCCAGAATCGCAGTTTGTTGAGCGTCCCTGCCGAGACTCGCACCCTGTTCCCCATCTTTGGGGTTGACCGCTCTAGCTGTAAGGCCACATCGTCTACCTTGAAAGGTTTTTAAGAAAATGCTACGATTGCTCCGAATTTGTAGTAAAAGTTCTAAGATGGACTCTCAATTACCAAGCCTGTGGGTCATTTAAGAAGTGTTTGTAGCCCACGCTAAGGCCCGAAATGCCAAAACAGGCACATTTTTACATATCGTGTGCTGGCAAAGGTGCATTTCAAACTCGCAGGACACAGCACAGGTAAAGTATGGGTGAGGACGATTTGAAGTGAATGCAGGGCAGAAATATTGGGAGTTGGTCTGAAAACTGTCTAGCGATTTCTCCCTCCACCCCTTTCATCCTTCCTCTTGTGGAATCAAATTTCACTTCACCATGCATTTATTTGGTTCTCCATTCTCGGTCATGTGATCAAGGCTCAGGTGAGCCGAAACGCGTAATGGCGACAAAGGAATAAAGGAATAACTTTGCACAAATTTCTGGGTCTGTGTCCATCCTTCGGGAGCCGTTTGGTGAAAGCCAGCGGAGGAATATTCGTTATATATATATATATATATATATATTTGGGTGGATGAAGAAATAGGCATGGGGTAGAATGTAGACTAGGCAAGCCTTTTTATTACTGAGCAGAAATGCACAGTCAATACCAAGAGAAGCAGGCTAGCAAAACAAGAGATGTAAATAATGAACAGCATATAGCAAACCTAAATTGACCTAGCACATAGTTCAGACAGAAGAGGTTAGCAGCATACTCTAGTTTGTCCAGGCAGAATATAAGCAGGTCCCTTTTTTTCCAAAGTAAATGTTTAAGTGCAACTATGCTAATAATAAACGTTTCCATTACAAAGGGAAAAGTAATGTATTGCTGATGAATAGTGCTATGACAGTAGTTGATAAATTGACTCCCAAAAAATTATTTCTCCATCATTAATAACCCTGTTAAGTAGACTAAAAAACTTTTTTTTTTTTTAAATACACAAATACGTGTTTACAGTTAATATCAAGGTAAAGTGACAATGCACTATCCTTGTATCGTATCAGTGATACCAAGTTAAGATACAAATCGTGTGGACTCTGCTTTCAAAAAGTGCAAAACCTCGCAGAAACCGATACTTTAAAAACTCCAAATTACTCTATTGGAGTACTATATCTCTGGTTGGTTTCAGTAAGCTCCAAATAATGGCATATGGCTGTAAACCTCTCAATCACCCACATGTTTTGCAAATGCCTCTTCATACTACTTCATTCTTGATGTTTCCACTCCCACCCCCCTAACCTTTCTAAGCCTGTAAATTTGGAACTAGTTGTGTTCTCCAATTTAGAGAATCAATGAGCGGGCTATCGTTAGTGCTATAGAGATTTAAAACTGCCCCCGCTTATTGATTCACCCCAAATAACGCTAGAGTTGCTGCCAGAACTATCTTAATCTGTACACCCTGGCTAATAAATAGTCCTCCCCAAAATGGCCACAGTTTTGGACATGTATAAAAAGTGTGAAGCCAGTCCCCTGCACCTTCTTGTTGACAAACATTGATCTGAAACTGTCAAATATTTCATGAAGGTCTGTATTTCATCCATCTGGACAAAAATGACGTCCTTTTAATCTTTGCTGCGCTCAAAGATTTATATCCAATCTCTGACATGCCAGTCTCCTTCAGATAATCTACATCGTGTTTTCCCCCCAATAAATTGGTAACTTGGGCCTGGATCGAATGTTTGTGTAGCAACTTATATCAGTAACCCACAAGCTTACTTTTGTGAGTGTGCATACCTGGATGAACTTCTTGACTCATTACCTGGGAATCAATAACTATAACATGGGTTATCTGTTAATTTTATTTTTAAAACCGTGGCACTGAGCCCCACACCTTGGGTTGAGCTCTTTCCATGTAGTGCAGTTGCCCCTTAAGAGAAAATCACCTAACTCCTTGAAGCTGAGAGAATTCCAGAATCTCGTCTCTGTTCCAGATACAGTCAGCCCTAAATAATAACACTTCTGCAGTTTAAGGTGCATGTAGCCCATTGGGATCTGATGTGATTTAAACTGCTTTCATCTGACCACCAAACTCCTGGAGTGTCTTGTACCTAGTCTTCTTGGGGGAATTTTGCTGTTTTGATAAAGGCTGGTATATTTATTACAGATCCTTGCACCATTTTTCTTTAAAATTAAAAAAAGGTATCTAATACACCTCTGCCTTCCAAAAGTCTTGCTGTGATGTCAATAATGCCCCTTGATAATGTCTGCATATGGGTTAGCACCAGACTTTCCTGAGCCTTTTCCAAATGCAAAACAGAGTATTTCACCCTAAGGGCTCTTATTACGAACAAAACCTCTTATAAGAGAATCCAGCTCCTGGAAGTAGCTTTTGCCGAAATCTATCAAGCCTTGGAAAAATAAGACTGAATGAATTCAAGTTGGCCTTATGATTTAGCCCAGGATATCATTTTGGTAAGAAGAGCTTCATGGCTTGGCATCAATACAAAATGACTGTGAATGGGACTGTGTTCTGGTGAATTTTAAATCCCCCATGTCAGTGGATCTGCGCCTAAGCAGCTTACCATTGGCACCAAGGAAAAATAAAGGCCTTTCTCCTGTGCTACTTCTATAAACCTTTGCCTTTCACCACAAGATCTAAAAGGCTTGTACATTGCCACTGTAGAATCACTGCCACTCCTGGTCAAACAACCTGTAATGTACCAATAAATAGTCCCTTCAAGCCATTAGCATCCCTGAATGTCCAAGACTGATGGTGACTGAAAACAGCACCCGCCGATGCAGGTGTCTTAGATCCACTTGTAAAAGCCCCCTTGTCTTCAACTGAACTAGACTGGTTGTGCTCTCATTGACAAATCCCATCTACATTACCACCCATACCTAAAAATCAGGGTAGCAGACCCTTTCTACAGTGGACAAAAAACATTCCTATTGTTGCAAACAACCTCCTCTTAAAACATTGCAGGCATCAATTCTAACCTCTTGGCACTGGGCTGGATAGTATATAGTGATCATTTGATGTTGGTTTGTTCCAAGAGACAGGGGCCATGGACCCTTGTATAAACTGGGCTACACCACATATATCAATACTCTACTGACTGCTCGTGGGGAATTTGGGTAAGAATAGATATAAATCTGCATATTGTGACTCTAAACATTGACTCACTTGATATTTTGGGTCTGAAAATATCCTCACCAGAAGGGACATTTATCTACTTGTATAATGTCTATTGTAGGCCTAGAAGTAGGAGTGCAGAATCATCTACTCTGATTACCCTGCAACACTATCCACATAACTAATCCTAAAGATCGGATCATTATAGGGGGAGACCTTAATATAAACTTTGAACTGATATATGGTTATGATATGATCCTTGAAGAGGACAAGTGCTGGGGCACACCCTTCCATAACTCCAAACACCTTGTCCTGAGCTCAGTGGCTGCCATACAGGTTGTTAGCTTTACATCATCTAATGGGTAGAGAGCATATAACGGCAGATCCATGTCCGATATGCAGGGAGCGCCCTCATTTAGAAAAGTCTTTATCATTTAAACTGGATTACATTCTGAACAAAAAGCCTAAGTGGGATTTGTTGGAGGGTTTTAAGATGGACCTTGGGGAAGAGAGTGACTAATAGCCCCCTCAATGCCAAAGCTTTGAATTGTTGGTCTAGCATCCCGTGCGCTTCAGCATCCTTAACTTTCACCCCAGTAATGGGAAATAATTAAATTATACCATGAAATGGCCCTCATGCTGGGGTAACCAGGAGACCCTAATCCTGTATATGATACTTTTATGAAGGCCATATCAGAAGCACCTGTCTCTGCTAATTCTATAATCAATATAACAGATATACGTATTTAGCTGGCAGAATCCCTGAAATTGGTTTTGACCAAACCTTTAATAACGAAAGCCTTGGTCAAAACTCATAGCGAGGAAAGCAACCTTTGGTATTCAAATGATTGCTGTGAAGCTAAAAAAGCTCTAGTAGATGCACTCAAAGGTAAACCTTTGCAAAAGGTTTGTATACTGAGGGGCGCATATAAAAAGACTAAGAACTGCACGGAACTTGTGGGAGGACGCCTGTTTGGGGAGACTTGGTCATGGCTGCAAAAGAGGGGGAGGACAGGCTATTTTGCAAAAATATTTGCATATTGAGTAGGTCCCAAACCCCACAGATTGTCACTTTAACCCATGGTCCTGGGTAGATTGCTTCACCCAGTTGTATGAAGAGGCCCATACATTGCTAGAAGTGCCTCCTTGCCCCTTCAGATTAACCCCCCGATCTTCATTAGAGGATACGAGGGTAGCAATTGCCTCTGTTAAACTGGGCAAGGTCCACATACCAGGGGATTTATTGTGTCACGGTGTCTGTTTGGTGGGTCCCCTGCGTTAATTGCCTGACCTATGCAGTCTCATCAGGAGCCTTAATTCCCTATACGTGGAAAGGGGTGGAAATTATTCCCATCTTTAAAAGGGGGGAATTGGGGAATCCTGCTAATTACAGGCCAATTAGCCTTCTGGATACCCTCCAGAAAGTCTATTCAAGACAGTTGCTTAATCAAGTAAATGACTGGGTTGAGAGTACGGAAATTGACCCCTTATCAAGCAGGGTTTAAGCCCAAAGTCAGTAGCATTGACTAAGTTCTAAGATTACTGCTCATTATTTGGAGATACGCCAGACTCGGAAGGTGACATTTACATTGACTTTGTTTACCTCAAAGCATCCTTCAACCTGGTCCCTAGATGACTGCTTTGGGAATCCCTAAGGGACCCAGGGGGTCCTAGAAGCTGTCCAACTCCTAAACCCCCACTACAATAACTGGCCAAGTAAGATGGGGTCCCCAGGGGCAATTAACAGACAAAATCCTAATATGTAGAGATGTGAGGCAAGGGTACGTATTGGCCCATATTCTTTTCTCCCTATAGTTCAATGATGTAGTGGAGACCCTTTCACAAGGCAAAATAGATGTACCAAAATTGAATGAGTCTAGGGTGCCAGTACTACCTTTATCAGTTGCTACCCTTCAAATTTCAGACTCCCATGGGACTCTAGCAGCTTTTGGTGATTTTTAGTACTTTCTGCTCTTCCGAGGACTTGTAGATAAATATTTCAAAAATTAAGTTCATGTCATTTAGACTCAATAAATTATTTAAACATACTCTGTCCCTGGGTAATGAAAGCATTTCTCGATTCGAGTACTTTGGTATAATGCTTGATAAGAGGTTATCATGGTCTCCCCATATCAAAAAAGGTTGTGGCCCAGTATCCAGCTGCAACGATTTAGAAGAATTACCAGGGAACATCCTACAGGGCCCTACTCCCAACCCTAGTATTATTCAAACTAAAGGCCTAATCAGCAGCCTTGTACAGGGATGAAGTCTAGGACCATGCTAGTATAGACCCTTTCACTGCAAGCGAAAATAAGTTTGTTCGCTTGTTTCTCCATCTCCTTAAGTGCACTATATCTGAAAGAGACATGTTAGTGATGGATTCCTTACCTTAGAATATCCCCAGGCGTCAGACTGGATCCGGAAAGTTTTGCTAGCAGTACCCCTGCGCGTCAGTAGGTGGTGTCGTGTGGCTCCGCGTCCGTCGCTGGCGTCGTAAGCGCCGAGACGTCACGGAGACTACTTAGGCGCACTTATGCGCACTGACGTCAGTTGTTTCTTTTTCCGTGCCAGAAAGCACAGATCCGGTTAGAGCATGTACCTTAGTCACTTATTGACTACCCTTTTGAGACTTTTGTCTTCTGTACTATTTTGGTTTCCTTGGTGCACGTAGGGATGCCTGTATTTAAATCACATGTCAGTGGCGGACCCCCACGATGTCTGCCTCTACTGCCTGGAGGCTGACCACGACTCCCGGGATTGTCGGGCCATGGCTCCAAAGGCCTTGAGGGAGTGGCACCGGAAGCTGCTGGAGGTCTGGCACTCGTTCCAGCACCGTTCCCGGTCCAGGGGTCGTGACAGGGAGCGCTCGCGAGGCCACATTCGTCGCTCTTCGGGCTCCAAGTCATCACCCTCGGATTCGGGTAAGAGACGACACAGTAAGAAGCATGTGGGTCCTCGGATGCAGAGGACGGGGGCTTTGCCCCCGCGGCTCCTTCAGAGCTCGAGAGTCCTGCTGCCTAACCACCTTACACGGGTCCGTCGGCGACTCCTGCTCAGGTGCCTGAATTTCTTGCTACCATGGACTGCCTTTTTAGGCCTCGGGCTCCTGCCGGCGCACCCTCGGGGCCCCGCGGTCCCGTGTCAGGATCCTGTTGGGCCGCCGGCGGACCCAGCTTTGGCGCCACAGGATCCTGCGCTGTTAGCTCCGGCGCCGCAAGGTCCATCGCTGCTGGCTCCCACCCCAGAGCCACCCTTGGCTCTGGTGCTGCAGTGGGTGCCATTTGTCCCGCCCTTGCCCAGGTTCCAGGACCATTTTGTTCCTACCTAGGAACCACATTGGGACACTGCGCCGGCTCCGCTCCGGCCGGCGCCGTTCCCGACGCCGTTTGTTCCTGCTCCTGTTCTGCCGCCGCGGTGTGTACCACATGAGGTGGAGGACGACTGGGAGGGGTCCGAGGACCCTCTTGCCCGTCAGTGTGACTTTGAGCAGGACTGGGCGGACGACTTGGAGGATGCTGGCGACCTCGACGTCTCCTCTGACCCGGGGTTTGCCTCTCCCCCTGCCTACCATGGAGGAGGGCGCCTCCCACACGATGGTGCTCTGTCGGGCAGCTGAGGTCCTCAACCTTGATCTCCCTACAGTGGACCTCAAAACTAATCTCCTCACTGAAGTGCTCCAGATGGCATCCGCTTCGTTGGAGCCCCTGCTACCATTTAACAACGCCCTCACTGACGTCTTGCTGGGCACTTGGTCGCGACTGCCACAGGGGCCCCTGTGGATAAGAATGTCGCCAGGCGTCACCGACAGGCACCTGGTGACCCCGCTTTTCTGACCACTCATCCTATGCCTGAGAGCCTGGTCATCTAAGCCTCGACGTCGGTGCCTTTCCCACGGCTCTGCCGGATAAGGACTCTATGAAGCTGGAGCAGTTCGGTAAGCGGTTGTTCTCTTCGGCCTGCTTCGGGCTGCAGTCGGTGAACACTGCTTGCCTATTGGGCCGCTATTCTCACGCAGTGTGGGATACAGTTGCACAGGTGTTGCCTCAGTGTCCTGAAGAGACCCAGGCTGTGCTGTCCCAAGGTGTTGCTGAGGGTAAGGATGCGGCTAAGTTCACCATTTGGTGTGGTTTGGACACCGCGGACTCACTGGGTAGAGCGATTTCTACGACTGTGGCGCTTCGTCGCCACGCCTGGTTGTGATCTACCGGGTTCTCGCCAGATGTCCAAAGCTCGCTCATGCCCTTCGATGGCACTCGCCTGTTTGGCGATAAGGCCGACAGTGCACTGGAGCGTTTTAAGGACTCGCAGGCAACGGCCAAGTCCTTCGGTCTTTCCACGAAAAGCTCAGCCGCTCCTGGTTTTCGTTCCTTTCGAAGTCGCACCTGAGTCCCTCTCAGAAGCTCCCCTTCATCGGAGCGGTCCTGGATTCAACGCAGTTTCTGGTTTATCCTCCCGAGCAGCGAGTCTGGGATATTCAGGCTATGATTCCGATCTTTGAGCCTCTATCCCGGGTTTGTCAGGATGACCCTCCAGCTCCTGGGCCCGATGGCCTCCTTCATCCTGCTAGTGCAACATGCCAGATGGCATATGCGGTCTCTGCAGTGGGACCTGAAGTTCCAGTGGGCGCAGCATCAGGGCAACCTGTCCGATCATGTCCAGATCTCGGAGGGCACTGCACGACAATTGCAGTGGTGGCTCACGAATCGCGATAGGGTCAATGGCAGATCCCTCTCCCTTCCCCAACCGGAGCACACGGTGGGGGCTGATGCGTCCCTCCTGGGATGGGGAGACCACATGCGAGAGGTGGAGATCAGAGGACTGGTCTCCGGCGGAGTCCTGCCTCCATATCAACCTTTTGGAGCTTCGGGCGATCTGACTGGCACTGAAGGCATTCCTTCCCGTTGTCCGGGGAAGTGTGGTGCAGGTGTTCACGGACAACACCACTGCCATATGGTATTGCAACAAATAGGGCGGGTTGGGGTCGTGGACCCTATGTCAGGAGGCTCTGCGCCTCTGGACCTGGCTGTAACATCAAGGCATTACCTTGATGGTTCAACACCTGGCAGGTTCTCTGAACGCCAGGGCGGACGAACTCAGTCGCCGGTGCTTGATGGATCATGAATGGCGCCTGCACTCGGATGTGGTGCAAGGTCTCTTTCTGCAGTGGGGAGGGCCTTGGTTAGATCTATTTGCCACCGAAGAGAACGCGCAATGTCATCAGTTCTGCACGTTGGAATTTCCAAGGCGGCACTCGTTCGGTGACGCTTTTCGTCGCGAGTGGAGTTGCGGTCTGTTGTACGCCTTTCCGCCTATACCACTTCTGCCCAGAGTGCTGAAGAAGATTCGGCATGACCTGGCCCAAGTCATCCTTGTGGCTCCGGATTGGGCATGAAGATACTGGTATCGCAAGCTACTCAGCATGGCGATCGATCCCCCGATCTGTCTGCCTCTTCGGGAGGATCTTCTGTCGCAGCAGCATGGGATGGTCTGCACCCCGAACCTGTCCAGCCTCCACCTCCATGCGTGGAGATTGAGCGGCGACAGTTGACAGCTTTCGATCTTCCTCCCGAAGTCTGTGATGTTATTCTGGCAGCCATGCGTCCCTCCACTAAAACATTGTACGCCTGCAGGTGGAACACGTTTGTGGCATGGTGCACAGCTAAGGCTGTGGATCCTCTTTCTGCCCCTCTTTCTGAGGTCCTTCTGTTCCTCCTATCCTTGGCCCAGCAGGGCTCTGCTCTGGGCACTCTTAAAGGTTATCTTTCGGCTATCTCTGCCTTTCTAAGGCTTCCAGATCAGCCTTCTCTCTTTAAGTCCCCGGTTGCTAACTGTTTTCTGAAAGGCATTTCGCACACGTTTCCTCCCGTGCCTTTCATAATGCCTCAATGGGACTTGAATCTTGTCTTGACCTTTCTGATGTGCGCTCCTTTTGAGCCCCTTCATAACTGTCCTTTACATCTTCTCACACTCAAGACTGCATTCCTGGTAGCTATCACCTCTGCCAGAAGAGCCAGTGAGCTCCAGGCTCTTTCTTCTAAACCTCCTGTTCGAGGCATATGAGCTGCAGATTACACACTTTTGCATAGATCGCCATCTGGTGTTGGGCCCGGATGTTTGCAGTTTGTTTTTCCTCTTGGAAAGTCTTTGGAAGTCACGAGGTCGGTGACTCCTCCCTTGGGCCGTATTGCGCAAGGGCTTCGGCTCCATCCTCAGATTGTTTTTTTTCCGCCATCGGGCTCGGATGTAATACTTCGCGCTCCGGTTCCGAACATTTCCAGTTCGACGATCGAAGCGGAATCCTCGGTCATCGCCGTAATGTTCAGATCCTCATCTCCTCAATCTCCTTCTCTTCGACTCCAGTCGTCGACGGCGGCCTTCGGGCCTATCTAAGCGCCGGTCCCGGCTCATGGAAAGAACTCCATTCAAGAAGTGCCCTCGATGTGGGTCCAAATTCCCCCACACCGATCTTCATGAGGTGTGCAACCTTTGCCTCTTCCCTGAACACGAGGCTCGAGATTGAAGGGCCAGACGAAACATGGTGCACTCCTCCACCTCCGTTCCATTCGACATCTTCGGGGACGACGTCGAAGCTCCGGGACAGCAGCACACCGAAGAGGACCTAGTCAGTGCTTCCGAAGCCGACGACTCGGATGTGAAGGACATCACCCCGGTGCAGAGGGTCGTGAGTAAAATACCCCCTCCCACACCCGCGCCGACACCCAAAAAGGCTTCGGTCACGCTTTCGCCTCCGGGCCTAGGCAAGACCAAAGACACTGCTTCGAACACCCCCACCTTCGGGCCCGGTGAAGAAGCCTAATAAGCCTTCCGGCGGCTCGGGCTCGAGCCAGCCTGCCAGCAGTGCCGATAAACACACTTCGGCACCGAAAAAGAGACCGGCCTCTACCTCGACACCGAGCTCCGCACCAAAGACCTCGGTGTCGAAACCCAGCCTCTCGGTACCGACCAAACATCATAAGGCCCTTGGCACCGACACTCCCACGCCAAAGCCTGCCTCGGCGCCGACCAAAAAATTGGAGGTTCCAAAAAAGCACGGCACAGACAAGCCTAAAAAGCCATCTGCCCCGAAACCTTTGGCGCCGACCGAACAACCATTGTCTCAAGAACTGTTTACACCAGATCCTTTGCAAAAGACACTTACCAAGGATCCAAAAACTGGACATTTGGCACTTTCTTCTAAAAAGAGACATTTGGACAAACCAGCCCCGCCTCCACCTCCAAAGAGGAAAGATTGTGCTACCTCCCCTTTCAGAGTGCCTTCCCCACCTCTTCCACCCTCTCCACCTCCGCCCCCTCCGCCTTCTCCACCCCTGCCTCATCGCTCACCGACCCAGTCTCCAGACCATTATGATCAGGGGGACCCATACTACGATCCAGGGGATGTGCCACAAGACCCCACCCCTACAGGATCCCCAAACCCATGGGACAATTATAATGATCCAGACATTCCAGATGTCCCACAAGATGACCTTTATCCATCCAGGCCATCTCCACCAGAAGACTCATTAGGTTTTCACCACCTACTTCAGAGGGCGGCACTTTATCACTGGGTAGAGCTACACACTGACCCGGTAGAGGAAGATTTCCTCCTCGACACCTTTGATACAGCACATAGGTCTACTTCTATACTACCTATGTTCAAAGGGGTAATAAAACATGCGCCAGAGGTTTTTAAAGACCCAGTCAGGGCTAGGGTCATTAGCCCACGCATAGAGACAAAGTATAAAGCTGCCCCCACAGATCCTGCCTACATCAAAGGGCCAGCGCCACTGAATTCCCTAGTGGTATCCACTGCACGGAAGAGATCAAACTCCCAGGCGTCACGCGAAGCACTACCACTTGACAAAGAGTCAAAGCTACTGGACACGTCAGGAAAGTGCACTGCGTCACAGGCAGCCAATATATGGCGTATCGCCAACACGCAAGCGCTATTGGCCAGATACGACAGAGCGCATTATGATGAACTAGATACCATCATGCACATCTCCCAGAAAAATACAGAAATAGGGCCAATGAATTAATTCAAGAGGGTAAGACCATAACTAACACCTCTATACGCTGTGCCTTAGATGCAGCAGACACAGCCTCCAGGGCCATTAACACTAGCGTCCTCCTCCGTCGCCATGCTTGGCTGAGAGTTTCAGGCTTTAAACCTGAGGTACAAGCCTCCATATTAAATCATCCATTTGATCAAGAACATCTATTCGGTCCAAAGGTAGATGAGGCCCTCGAAGATGAAGGACACAGATACGGCAAAATCTATGGGAGCCCTGCAGTCACACCCTCCTAGGCGCTCCTTTCGCCGCTCTTCCTTTCGGGGCAGAGGCTACTCCTCAGATAGCGCGTCCACTTCCTACAAATCACCTACTCAATCCACCTTCACAAGGGGTTATCAAAGAGGCGGCTATAGAGGCAATAACAATAAAGGCAGAGGCAAAACAAATACCGCCCGCTCTGCCACACCGCCTACCCAATGACTTCCCCCTCCAGACCATCCCACTGCGGTCGGGGGCAGACTACAAAATTTCCTTCACGTCTGGGAGTCCATCACATCAGACAGATGGGTGACCCAAATTATTCGTTCAGGGTACTGCCTAGAATTGACATCTACCCCCCCCAACATTCCACCCAGGCAACGCCCAATGTCACAAGAACATTCCACGTTACTAAAACGAGGTAATCTCCCTCCTACAAAAAGAGGCGTTAGAACAAGTCCCCGCCAATCAGCAAAATTTAGGGGTCTACTCCTTATATTTTCTGATACCAAAAAAAGACGAGACTCTACGACCTATCTTAGATCTCCGGCCTCTAAACGCATACATACATTCGGACCATTTTCACATGGTAACACTTCAGCAGGTACTTCTGCTCCTCACCCAGAACGACTTTCTCACCACACTGGACTTGAAAGACGCATACTTTCACATTCTGGTACACCATGCTCACAGAAAGTACCTCAGATTTGTAGTGGACGGGCAACATTACCAGTTCAAGGTGCTCCCATTCGGGGTCACAACAGCACCAAGGGTATTCACCAAGTGCCTAGCGGTAGTAGCGGCACACCTCAGAAGACAGCACATTCACGTCTTCCCATATTTGGACGACTGGCTAATAAAAGCCACGTCCTACAACCAATGTGTACTTCACACCGCCACTACAATCCAACTACTTCACCAGCTAGGTTTCACGGTGAACCACCAAAAGTCCCAGCTAATATCATCCCACACAAAGCAATACCTTGGTGCCACCATAGACACCTCAAAAGTCATAGCCTACCCCAATCCTGCCAGGATTGCAAGCATTCAGGCTTTGCGTCAAAGATTCATACCTCAACACTCTCCCAGCAAGAGTGTTTATGCAACTGATAGGGATGATGGCCTCTTGCATTTTCGTAGTGCCTCATGCAAGACTCCAGATGCGTCCACTCCAAGAGTGCTTAACGCAGGGGCGTAACACAGGCCCCCACAGCCCCTGCGTTGCGGGGGGGGGGCCCTCACTCCAGGGGGGCCCCCTCACACAGCTTGGGCGTGTGGCTGCTTGATTTAAATCATGAGGAGGCCGTGCACCATTTAATTTATAAAGAGGCTTGCTTGCTCCTCTTTATAAATTAAATGGTGCACTGCCTCCTTATGAATTAAATAGTGCGCGCCAGGGCCAGAGTATTTCGTCAGAAATAGTGATTGATTCCTAATCCTGCCGCGGTGCGACTGACGTCACATCCTGCTGCATGTTGTGGGAGGCTGGCTAGAGGTATTTGCGGCGAATCATGGCGCTCGCAGCAGAGCTGCCTGCTTCCACCGTCCCGCCGCATTATGCTCCGCTATCAGAAGAGCTGCAATTAAAATTGGCGAGCAAGGCTGGTAATCTTTCTTCTTTCCCCTGAACAAGTTGGTTCCACCGCCTGATTCATACCATGTCTGTTCCAGTGCCAAAGACAATGATCTGTCTCCTGAGGAATTACCATAGGCTTCACGACAATGAGGTAACGTGTGTCAATTTATTTCAGTGTAATAGAGTTGGTTTACGCTTATCTCGCCCCAAAAGTAAGTTCTAATGGGCTCCAGCTTGTGCGCACTGTAAACACGGGCATCTGCAATGTCCTTAAATAGTTACTAGTAGAGAAACTTCAGAAAAGAGTGATCACCGGTCGACTGCAGGTCTCCGGTTTGTTCCCGTCGATCACTGCTGAATATATAGTGTTAAGAGGCGTGCTTTCTAGAATTGAGTTGCAATGAAATGCGATCCGGACCGTGGACATTTTAAGACATTTTATTTCAGCAATACTGAAAGCGGGGACGGGATTACCTGTATTTATTGGCAGCCAGGTGCTTTTCGAACAGATTAAAAGTACTGAGGCTGCTGGCGTCAGATATATGGAAATACAGCAGCATATTAATTTCAAGTAACTGTGTGCCTTGGGTTAATTATAAAGCGCTCTGATACCCCATAGGGTCTTGTTCGCGCTATAGAAAATGGCAAAGTAAAATAAACATATACTTGGAGACTGAACCTCACAATGCTAAACGTAAGCACCACGAGGCCTGCTTCGCTAGATAGCCAGAGGCCTGCTGAGCAGCAAAAGCCTTAAACTGGAGCGAACAGTCAGAGACAGGGGTCTTGTGCACACAGAGTCAGAGCCATGGGGCTGGATGACAAATCTGAGGCGTGCTGCACAGAGTTTGAGGCCGGGGCGCACTGTATGCAGTTTGAAGCTTGCTGCACACAGACATCCAGCCGCATGTAGGCAGAGTCTGAGAGATGCGGCCTGAGGCATGATCTCTAACGTCTGCTGCACCCAGTTATACCGTACACACAGACGCAAGCCTCCTGCACCCATACATCATAGCACAAAGTTCACTGTGCACACAGACGCAAGCCTCCTGCATGCACAGAGCAACATGCACAGCCACACTGTGCACACAAACGCAAGCCTCTTGCACCCATACAGCATAGCGCACAGTTCACTGTGCACACAGACGCAAGCCTCCTGTATGCACATGGCACCTTGCACAGCTAGAGTGTGTACACAGACGCAAGCCTCCTGCACCCATACAGCATAGCGCACAGCTACACTGTGCACACAGATGCTAGCCTACTGCATCCATACAGCATAGTGCACAGCTACACTGGTCACACAGTTGCAAGCCTCCTGCATGCACATAGCATCGTGTACAACTACACTGTGCACACAGATGCAAGCCACCTGCACACAAACAGCATCACACAGCTGCACACTCTGTGGTGCCCACTGCTACACACAAAATGAACCCGCAGTCTATTATACATAGACAACCTGCAGCCAAAAGGGGCAGTGCAATAAATACTAGACTGTTTGAGGGCTTCTGCACATGGGGCCAAGACCTGATGCGTGCAGTGCTCCGAGTCATACAGAGATCGAGGGCACACCAAACTCAGCAGTCACTAGTCTGTCTGCAAAGTTGTGCCACTCCTTTAATTCACTTTATAAGGAGCGCGTGGGTTCTGATATTTGTTTCCCTTGCCTTCATTGCTTGATTTTGCTTGCGAGAAAGTGTCACTCATAGTTGTTGAATGTCACTCATAATTATACTGAAATTATGAAAATGTCACACATGGCAATCTGAAACCTTGGCAGCTATACAGATGTCACTGTGTCTGCGCGTCTTCAGGGTGGGGCATAGAGTGGGGCTGGTGACCAATGCCATACAGTCATGGCAATTGCGCAGCAGCGCAATTAAAAGTGTGAGTGAGGTGAGGCATCCCAGGACCCAGCCAGAATATTGAGAAAGGCCGTCACCGTGCGGTGCCCCCAGCCATAATTTAATTAGTACTAGCCCCTGCGTAGCTAGCCTTGCCTTTGCCCTCTTCTGCTGCCCGCTTGCGCCTGCCACTGAAGCTGCAGGCCAGGCCTCAGGTGAGTCTGTCCGAGCCGAGCCGAGGCAGGAGTGGTCCGTGGTGGCGAGGAGTCTCAGTGGGTGTGTGGGGTGGGAATGAAGCCATCCGCAGCTTCTTCCTCCCGAGCTCCTGCACGCCTATTCTTTCTACCCCTTTAAATCCCCATCTCCTTAAACCCTTTATTCCTGTTGCCCCACTCGATTTAAAAAAAATTTCACCCCCTTAAGTCCTCCATTCCCTCAGTAGTCTCTGCAGCCTCACCCCCGCCTCATACAATGATGGCCTTAGATCAGGGTGTAACGTGCTGTCGCCACATGCCTAGGAACTAGATACTTTGGTGGTGAATGAGTAGGAGGTGGGTAAAAGCACAGAGCAAGGGTGTGTGCAGTGCAAGTCTTCCCTTGTACAGTACCTCCGTACAACGAAACTAGGACTTGGAATTTTAGCCATCCAGGAACTGAAGAACCCTGCCACTGCACCCGTGTCTCCTCCCTTCTCCCCCACTATGGATGCCAAAGCAAAGTGCTAAATACTCATGTATTAAGGGAGGTACAGGGCGCTCCCACAGGGACAAACACATTGGGGCGATCACCCAGAGCTTTGGTAATGGTCAGGGGTCACATAGAGACACAAACGCTCCCACAAAACCCTGAAAGGTCTTCCAAACAACCTACCTTCAGATTAGTTGGATCAGCCCATAACCTGAACTCCCCTGGTGGTTTCTCTCACCAGGTATCTAGGCCACGCCGTATGCGAGTCCCTGTGGGGCCCTTACCACTAGGGGGGGGCTACCCGCAAGGAGAATGGGGTATCCTCACATTGGCAGCCAGTGCAAGCATGTGTATAATGATGAAGGAAGCTCTGCCTTCTTAAGATGGCGGATCTAGGGAATGGGCTACCCGTTATACCTACTTCTAGGATACCAGTGCCGGTGCTGCCGGGACTTATTGCAAACACCCCGGGGAAGGGCACAGCATTGACCCAGTGCTTTGCCCACTACCAGGTTTGGAGCAGTGCTTAATTTGTAGAAAAATAAGTGCCAGGGCTGTCATCAGGAGGACACTGCACCCTGCACCACACATTGCCCCTGCCATCGCAGCCAATGACAGTGACAGCACAAGTACTAACATTCACACTCTTACAAGTGTAACAGTTTGGACTGTTTCAGGCCCCAAAACGATAAGAATTTCTTGGGTGGTAGGAAATATTCGATTTTAATGTATATTGAGTTAATAATTAACTGTTGTTGGGGTCGTCTCTAAATTAGCCAGACAGTATGGTATTTCTGAGCTATGTGCTATATAAGCTCAACCCAGTGAGCGCTATTACATGTCTGCGTCTGGTGTACATTATTGAAAAGTCTCGTTGGGTGCTACAGTGCACCACAACGGTCAGCTGTATGCTCTATGCGAGGTGCACAGTCAACATATCTTTGTCAACTGGTTACCGAGGCTTAGATTTTTTCTGGTTCCAGTACCCCCTGGGCCCCCACTCTGCCTATTCCTTGCATTTGAAATTTACATTTACTACTGTAGTGTGAGAATGCATTTCATGAAAAGGAATATAAAGTAGGGTTGCCAAAAGAAAAATGCCAGCTATGTGTTTAAAGAGCCTGGAAAGACCTCGTCTTGGCACTAAATAGGTTTATAAATAAAAAAGTTATGTATTCATTTGTAATGTGACTATTCTGTCTTTGTTCCCTTTAATTATCAGTCATGGATCTCATCATTCAGGCAGCCCTAGAACACAATTAAAGTGCATTCTATTTATATTTGCTGTTCGAAGTATGCATAGATAAGTGCTGAAAATACGGCTTTAGGTGACTGCTTATTTTTGTCGGTGGGGCAAAGTGGTAGGTGGTGGGCCGGGCCGCTGGGGGGGGGCCCCCCCTCATTGTACTTTGCAGGGGGGCCCCCTCAGGTTTCGTTACGCCACTGGCTTAGCGCGCCTATGGAACCAGGCCCAGGGGCAACTGACAGATCTGGTGTTGGTAGACTGTTGCACCCATCGCTCTCTGCAGTGGTGGAACACCACGAATCTTTCCAGAGGTCGACCGTTCCTGGACCCGGTTCCACAAATAATCCTAACAGACGCATCGCTCTCCGGCTGGGGAGCTCATCTATTACACTTCACAGTGCAGGGCACATGGACGCTGCAACAAAAGTTACTCCACATCAACCATCTGGAGTTACTGGCAATCTTTCTAGCCCTAAAATCCTTTCACACTCACATTTTAGGCAAGGCAGTCCTTATTCGCACAGACAACATGACGGCCATGTACTACATACAAAAACAAGGCGGCACACACTCTCCACAGCTCTCCAAACTAGCACAGAGCATATGGAGATGGGCAATTCCACACAAAATCTTTCTCCTAGCCCAACATGTCCCAGGAGTACAAAACACCATGGCAGATCTGCTCAGCAGACAAACGCAGCAGATCCACGAGTGGGAACTTCACCCGTTCTTTTAGATGTAGGGGCATCCACACATAGACCTCTTCGCCACCCACGAAAACAAAAAATGCCCAAGCTTCGCCGCCAGATACCCACACCCATTGTCCGAAGGCAATGCGATATGGATGAACTGGTCAGGCAAATTTGTGTACACCTTTCCACCACTCCCACTAATTCCATTAGTGGTGCGAAAGCTACAACAGCACTCCCTCACTGATTCTAGTAGCTCCAACATGGGCCAGACAACCATGGTACACCACGCTGCTGGAACTCTCGGTAGTGCCACACCAAAAGTTACCTCTCGCCATGCCTACTAACCCAGAACCATGGAGAGATCAGACAGCCGGACCCAGCTCAGCTCAACCTTGCGATCTGACTCCTGAGATCCTAGAATTCGGATACCTTAACCTTCCCCCTGACTGTATGAATGTCATCAGAGAAGCTAGACGCCCTACTACTAGAGCCTGCTACGCGGCAAAGTGGAAAAGATTTGTTGTTTATTGCCATAACAACACAATCAACCCTCTAGACGTATCTATACAGCACATCATATGCTACTTACTCCATCTACAAAGGTGTAACCTAGCATATACATCCATCCGGCTACACCTCGCAGCAATTGCCGCCTACTTAAAAAACAGACAGCACCTATCACTTTTCAGAGTGCCTGCCATTAAAGGCTTCATGGAAGGCCTCAAACGAATAATTCCCCCCAGAGTACCACCCTCACCTGTGTGGAACTTAAACATAGTTCTCACAAGGCTAATGGGACCGCCTTTCAATTCTTTGCATAAATGTGAACTGCAATTTCTCACATGGAAAACAGCTTTCCTTGTAGCCATCACTTCCCTTAGAAAGGTCAGTGAGATACAAGCACTTACTATACAAGAACCTTTTCTCCAAATGCACCCGAACAAGGTTGTCCTCCGTACCAACCCAAAATTCCTACCCAAAGTCATTTCCCCCTTTCATCTAAACCAATCGGTAGAATTACCGGGTTTTTTCTCGCAACCTCAAACTGTTGCAGAAAGGGCTCTACACACACTGGATGTTAAAAGGGCCTTACTTTACTATATCCAGAGAACACAACCTTTCAGAAAGACAAAACAACTGTTAGTCTCTTTCTCTCCACCACAT
The DNA here is from genome assembly GCF_964204655.1 of Triturus cristatus. Classification (NCBI taxonomy): domain Eukaryota; kingdom Metazoa; phylum Chordata; class Amphibia; order Caudata; family Salamandridae; genus Triturus; species Triturus cristatus. The sequence goes on along the minus strand of NC_140584.1, from coordinate 823,427,191 downwards.
AAAGGCAGCCCCATCTCTAAATCAGGGATAGCTAGGTGGATTGTAAAATGCATACAGATTTGCTACCACACCCACTCTACACGAAAGATAGGGGCTTCTATGGCTTTTCTAGGGAACATCCCTTTAGATGATATCTGCAAAGCAGCTACATGGTCAACACCGCACACTTTCACTAAACATTACTGTGTAGATGTGCAAACCAAGCAACAAGCTAGTGTGGGCCAGGCTGTACTAAAAACACTTTTTCAAACCACTGCAACAGATACCGGTGGTCGCCGCTAGGGTTGGGAACTGCTATATAGTCTATGCAAAAGTGTGTAATCTGCAGCTCAAATGCCTCGAACGGAATATGCTACTTACCAGTATGAATCTGTTCTTGGCATGTACAGCTGCAGATCTACACACGCCCACCCGCCTCCCCGGCTACCTGTATCTGTTCCAGTCTATCTTATTTAGATACAACACACATGCGTGTCTTCACTATTATTACTACGCTCCATCTTTCCCTGTTGGCGAAAAACAATCTGAGGATAGAGCCGAAGACCATGCGCAATACGGACTAAGGGAGGAGTCACCGACCTCGTGACTTTCCAAGAGGAAAAACAAACTGCAAACATCGGGGCCCAACACCAGATGGCGATCTATGCAAAAGTGTGTAGATCTGCAGCTCTACATGCCAAGAACAGATGCATACTGGTAAGTAGCATATTCCTTCCTTTCTGTTCATCCGGACAAGGTGGTGTTAAGGACCCGTCCTTCTTTTTTGACAAAGGTTGTCACGCCCTTCCACATCTGGCAGACCATTACTTTGCCCGCCTTCTTTTCGCCCTCACATCCTTCGAGGGAGGAAGAGAGGCTCCACCGTCTGGACCCAAAACGCGCGCTCTCGTTCTATCTGACACGTACACGACAGTTCGGGTGGATGACCAGCTCTTTGTTGGCTACGTGGGTGCCAAAAAAGGTTGGGCCGTGCACAAACGGACCATCTCTCGGTGGGTCGTTCTGTGCTTAAAAATCAATTACTCCTTGGCTACGAAGGAGCCTCCTGTGGGGCTGCGTGCCCATTCTACTAGGGCAACTACAGCCACTACTTCCTTGGGATGCGGCGTTCCCTTGCAGAACATTTGTCGGGCAGCTACGTGGGCCTCGCTGTACACGTTTACCAAGCATTACTGCCTTGACAGTCAAGTCCGGAGAGACTACTTCTTTGGCCGTTCCGTTCTCCGTGTTTTTCTGGTGTAATCTGTTCGCAGACCCACCTCCGGGGTTGGTATTGCTGGGGTATCTATTCTAAGGTAAGGAATCTATCACTAACGTGTCTCTTTCAGATGCACAAGTTACTACTTGTGTAACGATATATCTGTAAGAGGCATTAGTTAATGATAGATTCCTTACCGCCCCACCGATCCTCCCCGTTCTGCGAACTGATTTCTAGGGTTAAGGTCATCCCTTTCAGGTCCCTAGTTTCTTGGCACCAGTGGTCAGTTTCTTGCATGGCTCTGTGTTCCTGGCACGGAAAGTCATGTACAGAACTGATGTCCGCGCGCATCAGTGGTGCCTAAGTATTCTCCGTGACGTCATCTCGGCGCTTACAACGCCAGCGACGGATGCGGAGCCGCACGATGCCACCTACTGACGCACAGGGATACTGCTAGCAAAACTTTCCGGATCCAGTCTGATGCCTGGGGATATTCTAAGGTAAGGAATCTATCACTCACTAATGTCTCTTACAGATATATTGTTACACAAGTAGTAACTTGTGCATGAACAACTATGTTTCTTGACATTGTGTAATGGGGGGGGGGGGGGTTGAAATCTCGCTAGATTAAGGTCACCTCTTATCCTGGATGAGAATCTAGACCACGGAAGAGCTTAGGCCGTTTTGACACCTGGAGGCACATGAAGACCCTAAGGCTATTGAAGGGTGACACATCTATTTACACTGTTTTTTACTGTAAGCAAATCCTTTTTTAGTGGGGTTAATAAGGAAAGTGAAGGATCTAAAACTGTAGGCTAGAATAACTAGGCTAGAAAGGTGAGACTGCTTAGTTCGAGAACATGACTGTACTCTCTCCAGCTGCTTCCTATTTTGTGTTTTTTCTGGACATTCCCCATGATGGCTGCAAGTACGCTACCGTATATAAAATATCTGTTCGCAACAAATCTAACGTAACGATAGAGCAGATCTAACAGAAGATCATCTCAAATATGGTTTTAATCGTATACTCAAAGAGAACTAATCTGGAGGTTAGTTGCTTAGTCAGACATGGGATTGATAATAGCTTTTTTGCCCATGTATCTGTTTTAATTTTCTGACTTTTATAATGGAGCTTTTTTTTTTTATTGAGATTTACTATTGCCTGAAAATGTAATCCTTGAAAAGTTTTGGAACATAAGTTTTTATGTCTGAAATAAACTTGAATATACTGATTTTTAAAGGTACGTTAGAAAAAAAGAAATAAGGGTAAAATGGACATCTTGAGAGGTGCAACCCTCCCGATCACTGTTGGGGAAGAAGAAACCATCTTTCCAGAGACCGTCGGCTCTTCCCCAGTATTACAGTTAGAAACTGGGGTCTCTAGTTGGCAGGTTGTTACCCTGTCAAAGTAGGGACCCTTCTTAGTCAGGGTAAGGCGACATACACTTCTAAAATAACCCCTGCTCACCCCCTTTGTAGCTTGACTCGAACAGTCATGCTCATCTCAGGCAGTGTGTAAAGCATTTGCACATAACAAACAGTAATACCACTGCAAAAGTACACCGCACCAGTTTTAAAAAAAAATATCCAATACTTTATCTGTGCAAGACCTAAAACAATAGCAATAAGAAAAAATAGGCTTAAAATACAGTAGCTTGAAGTAAATAGCTCCATCCGGTACTATAACAGTGGCATGAACAACAAATCCAAACAGTTCTGGCTGACCTGGTGTCATGGGCTAGCCATGGTGTCGGTAAGACCTGCAAAACAGTACCTTTAGAAATTCATGGCTGCGGGGAGCTTCGGAGGTCGGTGCAGGAAGCGTCGGGGCCTTGAAGTCACACACTTGGCAGATGGAACTGTGTGGTTGAAATCAGGAGTGCCGGTGGGCATCGGGGCTACGGTGTGGCATGTGGTGCCCTCAGATTGGGCTCCGTGACGGTGGTCCAGGGGTGTCTGTGAGACCAGGGCTGTGGTGCATAGCTGGTAGTTCATGGTGCAAGCAGCGTCGTCGTTGCTTAAGGGCTGTTGTCAGCTGGCGAACCGGAGTTGATGGTGTCGGTAGGCCATGGCCACGGTGTGAGACGGGGTGGTGCCTTCAAACCACGGTGCAAGCAGTGGCGTCTAGGTCCGCGTGGAGCGGTGTTGTCTGGGATACCAAGGCGGCGGTGTGAAGTGCAGTGTGCACAGGTCATGGAGCAAACAGTGGCTCGGTGGTAGCGTTGGGCGGAATCTGTGAGACCAGGGTTGCAGTGCGGTGGTGCCCTCTACAGTGCCTTCAGGACACTGAGCCGGCAGTGGCGTTGGGTTGCTTTTTCTTCTGTTGGAGCACAAAACACCGTTCCCAGGGCTGGAAGCAGATGAACATGAAATCTTTGCTGTTCTGAGACTTCTTGAACAGAAGGGAAGCTCTACCCCAAGCCCATGTAGAAACTCAAAGAAGTTGCAGAAAGTTCAGTCCACTCCTTTCTCTGCCCAAACAGGAGCAGACATTACAGGCCTACACAGAAAAGTGGTAGTTCCTTCTCACAGCTTTTACAGCTCCTCTTCTTGGCAGGTTCCTTGATCCGAAAGAATTCTAAAGTCCTAGGGTCAGGGCCCCAATATTTATATCACATTTTCTCTTTGTCCTCTTAGTGGCAAGGGTCTCTGAGCCCAGCCCAAATCAGTTCTGCCCTCTCAGGCCGAGCTTCACTATAGGAGGTGGAGCTCGCATTGTGCAGAGGAAACGCTGTCTATTCAGGTGCTAGTGAAAACCACTCCTACCACTCTAAATTCAGACCAGGCCTTTTCAGTCCAACCATGAGTCACCCCACCTTTCCCCCCGCCCCCCCTTCCTTTGTGGCTTTCTATAGTGAATGCACAGCCCCAGCCTCTGCCATTCCAAAACCAGACAGTCAATACACAAACAAGCAGAGGCACACAGAATGGTTAGTCAAGAAAATACCCACTTTCTAAAAGTGGTATTTTCACACATAACAAGCATTTGCAATGCAATGGGTCTCTCATTTGCAACATTTTGAACTTGTGGCATTGTAAATGGTAATGCCTTTTATTTGTGTTTAAAAAAACCTGCAAAAATAAGTCATTGTCATCTAAACAACAGTAATGCAAAGTCATCCTACGAAAATGACAGTGTGGCTGTATGACAACTGACAAGAAAAATAATGAAAGTGAGCAAGGGTGCCAAAAATTACAAGAAGCCATTATTCATCAAGTACAGCGTCCCATGAGTAGTGTGGGCGGTACGCAATGTAAAACGGAAAGCGCATGACGCGCTGAAAACAAAAAGAAAGTGAAAGCACACATGGCGCACTATAAATTAAAACAAGAATCTCCCGCCATTATTCCTCAAGAACAGCCTCCTGCAAGTGGTGTGTGCGACCACCATTTTAAAACGGAAAACCCAAGGCGCTCTGAGAAAAAAAGAAAAGGGGGGGTGGGGGTCGGTACGCTAAAGCCTCCTTTAAAGAGGCAGTGCTGTGTCATTAAAGAAAATAGTGCTCAGATTAGATAAAGCAGACCGTGTAACAACACACGTAAAAAGTCCAGTCCTGATGGAAGGTTACAAATGCAGACGAGGCGGTACCAAGGAGGGGCTACTGAGCCTATTTAAGAATCTAAAGCAAGGATTTAAAAAGGACAGTAACAGGAGCCAATTGAAAATATGGGCGTAGCTTCAAGTCCATAAGTGAATACAGCACGCCTGGCAGCGCATGCGCTGCCCAGGCTCAACCTAAAAATCATCTTTATTAAAAGATGTATTTTTAAATCCTGATTTCAGGCATACTAAACTCTATTTCGCCATCTTGTCTCAATGGAATGTTAGGCTTGTAAGAGGTTACAAAGCAACTCCCATGTTAGCCTCTGGGACAGATAGCCTGTCAATAGTGAAAAATGAAATTGGCAGTATTTCACGATCAGGACATGTCACACATACCAGGACATCTCTCCTTCCACATACACTGCACCCAGCCCACGGGGGTACTTTGAGCCTACCTGAGGGGTGCCTTACATGTAAAGATGGGAAGATTAGGGCCTAGCAAGTAGGGGCACTCGCCAGGTCGACTTGGCAGTAAAAACTCCGCGCAGACACTGCAGGGGCAGGTCTGAGACACCTTTGAAAGGCTGCATATGTGGGTGGCACAATCAGTGCTGCAGGCCCACTAGCAGCATTGGATTTACAGGCCTTGGGCACACACAGTGCACTATACTAGGGACTTAACAGTAAATCAAATAATTCAAACATGGAAACACCAATCCATAAACACAATTTACAGTAGGAGCACTTGCACTTTAACACTGAACAGCATTCAACTACTCTCTCCAATGCACTACCCCATTTGTCTCCCTAAACCTCTCAATATATCCTCTACCTCAACTCTGACTCATCTCAAATCTCGTTCTACTACTCTTTCCCATGCACTACCCTATTTCTCACCCTATACCTCTCTCAAATTATCCTCTACTTCCACTCGCTCACTCATCCCAAACCCCATTCCATTACTATGATCTCCAAAATAACCCTTCCTAGACTCTTTCCTCCTCTACCCCCTTGCATCCTCTCCTACCTTTCTTACAATTCAGATCTCCCAAACAAGCCTTTCCCCTTCCCTCTCACTCATCCCACTCCACGTGATCTTTACTCAGCCCAAACCTCCTCCTACTGATATGAACTAAAAAAATACTTTCTAGGCCCTCCCCTCTTCTAACCCTTCACTATCCTTTTAAATCCAAATAACAGGCTAACATGTCCACCACTCAAATTAATTTCATAATTCTCTATCCTAATTCACCACTAATCCTTTTTTTGTTCCGAAGTAGTGTACCACTTGCAGAAAAAGTGATTTGACACCTCGTCAGGGGTAGTAAGCGAATTACAATTATGGAGGATTTGTATGACCAAATCTTAAATCACACACCGCATAACGATACAAGATGGCCACTAGAAAAACAACCACTCTATCATAGAGATTGGTTTGGCGCGTGGATATTATCCATGTGAGAAGTAAAGCCATTTCTAATTTCCAACAGTATTGCTGTCAATTCATACATCCCTCATACCACCACTTGTCCAGTTTACATACTGCTACAGATTCACACATCTAGTCATCTGCCAACTGAAAGTCACCTATCACTTGCCTGCCTGCCAACTACACTCAAAATTATACAAAAAGTGGTGGATGGAATGCTTGAAATAATCTCAGCTTGGTGATAACTCTGGACTGCATCCCAGACCACTGTTCTTTTTAACACCATACCACCTTAGTTTGAACCCAGCCATTTGCAAATCGGTCAAACCCACTACCGATTTCAGTTTGGGGCTCATCAGGCAGGTATAGCTTGGCTCCTGTGACACTGTGTGCATGGGACCCAAGTCTGGGCATGCTCGTCCCACTTAGGCGGCTCACAAGTATACAACAAGCATTTACAATGCAATGGTCTCGGCATTGTTAAAGTTAGAGCTATTGGCATTGCTCGTGACATTATTTTTGTTTTTAAAACATTTAAAGAAACGGCATTGTTATTTACAATGTCAATAGCTTAATCACTCTGAAATGCGAGACCTATTGCATTTGCACCCACACACAGAGCCACACACACGAAGCCACCCATACAAAAACAGTAAAGGTCTCAAGGCGCTGAATGGGGGGGATCTGTGGTTAAGTGTTGTGGGTACGATTACAAGATGGTAGCCTGACTGTTACATGCCACTCTTGAAAGTTTTAACAGCCTTTTGGCATTGACTCTGTAAATATTTAATATGTATTTGTGTAACCTTAATCTCTTTAACTTTTCTAAATATGTAATCTGTAATGAATATGTAACTTAAAAATATGTAACTCTTGTCATGAATACCGTAGTAGCTATATGTATTGTCACCTATTACTCATAATTTCAAATGTAACGCTCTTTGCTCTGTTGTAAAGCGTTGGGACACCTTTGGGAAATGTCAGCGCTGTGTAAAAACACATAATTAAATGGCAGTCCCGGATCTTAAAAAAAATTAACGCAGACAAGGATTTGTAATTTTAGTTCACTTAATTTCATCCATTTAAACTAAAAGACCTAAAAAACAATCAATCGAAATAGAAAAGTACTAGACTGGAGCTTTGCGTCCATGGTGACGAGGAGGCATCAGCTAAGAGTAGGTGATGGTTGGCAGTCATGGATAGACAAGGACTCCTCCTACGAGTTGGCATCCCGTGGATTTCACATTGTGGGCAGCAGAAGGACGGGGGAGTTTTAACAGCCCCCCTCACCAATTCATCAGTTTTTGCACTCTCTGGTTCATCGACCAGCTTTGAACTCGCTCATTCATTAATTTTCACAGAACACGGCGAAACGCTTTATTTTTATTTGCAGTTTTAAACAGGCGAACTAGGCCCAATGGCATTGGAGCACTTTACATACGCAGCAGATGACTTTACACAAGGTCAGATTCACTATTAATGTGTTTAAGGCGAGATTGGGTGATTTGTCCAGAATCACAGGATGCTGAGCCGACGCCGGGACTCTGAAGCTGATTCCAAAGTCGATAGCTCTAGCCGTTAGCCCACATCTCCTCCCACATGGGTCAATTAGAGAGCTCTGACAGCGAAAGCAGTTAAATTATCTTTATGCAAGTAGAACACCACATTAATGTTTTCTTAACAAATGCCAAATGTATGGGGGTGGCTTTGTGCTATTATGCAAGCACCCCCTACCTCGCCTCTTTTATTCCACGCATGGTGTTATCTACTCCAGAGCAGCCCGAGTGGGAGATCAGTGCCAACACCTACGCACCACGACCCCCACTCATCCGCCACCTCTCCAAACCCCAGGCTGTCCATACATATGGAACGAGGGTCGTAGGTGGGCCCAGCAGGAGGAGATTGCCTCTTTATCTCGGCGCCCTCCCTCTCCCCGCACTCCCCCAACCCCACAACAATACAAATAGCTTCACAATGTCCCACTCGCCTCCCCCAAGCCTCTCACAGTCCCCGGGAGGTCTGGGGCGGGGGTGGTGCTTGGGGCCCTTATCATCACCCATTGGCTGTGACTGCAGTGGGCGGGACCGGCTCAGGAAGTGGGTGTGTCCGGAGACTGCTGAACTCGGAAAAAAAAAGGTGACGCGGGGGGCTCACGTATGCTCCTCGTTATTTGACAAGGTACAGCGGGGGCATGGGGAGGGAAACTGGGACCAAGGCCGTCCTTCCCATGTCACCCTGCCTTGCCCTCTGTTCAGGGGGTGCAGCTCTGCACTCCTCTAGCACGGCACCCTCTGTTTTTTTTCTTTTCAGATTTATATAGCGCATACTCGACACAAAGTTATTGCAGCGCTTCACATGAGCACCAATTTAGAGCGTACATTTCTATAGTTACATTTTTTTCCTCGTTGCACTACTAAACCCCCACTAATCCCCCGGTACTGCAGAACTTTAGAGGGGACGAGCACCAGCCGGGCCGTGTACGGGGTACCATGGTGGACGGGGATGACGCCATGAACACCACCATCTTTCTCAGAGGTCGAGCAGAAATGCCTCGGAGAAACGCAGCGTCATTTTCGGATTCGGGGGCGTGTTTTTCTCTCTGTCCTCTTCCCATTGGCTGGAATGTTTACATTCCAGAGGAGAGAAAGAAACTAAAAAACACACCCCCGAATCCGAAAAAGACGGGGCTTAAATGGACAGACGCCCCTCTCCTCCAATGGCTGGCCTCCGTTTAGGAAGCCAGCCAATGGAGAAGAGGGGCGGGTTCAAGCCCCACACTAAGAAACATAAGATCTCGCTGGCGAGACTGCGCAAGCGCAGCCTACGCAGGCCGAGACCTAACAATAAAAGGTTAACTAACAAATTATCACAATCTGGGCACAAGTCTGAGATGGACACGGGCTGCACTCCCGCCAACATTTTTAAGAAGTTACAGCTGTTTACCTTGGCTGATGGAGGCCTCACTATGGTATGCCCTGGTGCTGGTCGTGTGCATCTACAAACATTTCCTTGCAATGTGGCTACAGAGTGTGTTAACAGCCCATTCCACTGTCAGCACCCACTGTGAGAATGGCTCAACAGGAAGCTGCAACTAAATCGCTTATCTGTGAAGGGGTGAGAAGAACACATCATTAGCCCTTCCATCTAACGGGCATGCAAAGTGAGTTTGGGCTTGGAAGCCGGTGAAACACCAAAATCGCATTACTGCAAGAAATTCGTTTTAAAGACACGTTTACGTATTGGAAAGAGGTTTATAAATGGTTTCAAACGGGCAGCACTCGTTTAAGCTGCCAGTTAGTGTCATTTCGAAGCCAAGTACTCAATTTCGAAACATACACGGGACATAAAAAAAAGTTTTTTTAAAAGCCAACGTTAGTTGGCATTTTTATGGTAAAACTCCTGATTTTTAAAACGTACATAGAGAGTCAGGGCCGCACAGAGCAGTAATAAAAGTGCTCACTTTAGTTATACCTTCATATACCTACGATAAGAAATATTGGGGGGATAGGGGGTAACCGGCATTGATGGGTATGAGCACGTGAATGTTGCCGAGGAGAGGGGGCGGTACGTGATGGGGGACGCGTTACACTCAAGATAGACCATTACTCGCAAGGGAGGGGTTTCCGTTACATGCTATTGAATTATGGCGTGAAGAGATGTATGAACTGGGCTTCTTATCTGCAGAGATCAGCGTAGTTCGCTACAGAACCGAAGGCATAAGGTCAGCAACGTGAGACATTGTATCGGCCGGGAAATGACAGATCGTAGCAGGGCGAAACTATCATTTTCTCCTATGATTTGGTAGGAGTGTTTACCTGCAGCCCGGTAACTCCTCCTGCATCCATCCCACAGCTCCCGGCTCCATATCTCCGTCGGGCTCAGCGAGCACCAGAAAAGAACGAGTCCTTTCCCACCTTTATAGCCTTTGATGAGTAGGAGGGGCTACTCTGCACTAAAAGCCGGTCCGAGGACAAGTTATTTATTGTGGAAGAGGCGTGGTCCTGGATGCTAATAACGTGGTGAATACATTCGATCCTCATGGCAATTAGACGACTATGGAGCACGTCTATTGGCCAGGGGGCGGGTGACAAGAAAAACTGGAGCCCCAGGCTCTTACCTTTACAGATCCGACTGCCTGGGAGACATTGCATTTGGAAAGCATCCACCTGAAGATAGGCGATGGAAACAGTAGAAGGACTTGGCGGTGTACACCCAGAGAAATAGAAGATGGAAAGTAGGGAATCGAGCACCCGTTCTGATAGAAGGAGCCCTGGGGTTCTTCAGCTCATTGAGTGTTCCCAGTCTGCGGAGCATGCTGACCAACGAAGCCGGTTTTAATTTGAGAGAACACGCTTTATTGTAAAGATTGATGACTTTGTAGCCGAAAATAAACATATATTGTCTGTGCTGCCTGCAACCAAAAATAGACTTCGAGGAGTTACCCGGTACTGCAGAACTTCAGAGGGGACGAGCACCAGCGGGGCCGTGTACGGGGTACCATGGTGGACGGGGATGACGCCATTAACACCACCATCTTTCTCCGAGGTCAAGCAGAAATGCCTCAGAGAAATGCAGCGTCAGTTTTAGATTCGGGGGCGTGTTTTTCTTTCTGTCCTCTTCCCATTGGCTGGAATGTTTACATTCCAGAGGAGAGAAAGAAACTAAAAAACACACCCCCGAATCTGAAAAAGACGGGGCTTAAATGGACAGACGCCCCTCTCCTCCAATGGCTGGCATCCTTTTGCCAGCCAATGGAGAAGAGGGGCTGGTTCAAGCCCCACACTAAGAAACATAAGATCTCGTCGGCGAGACTGTGCAAGCGCAGCCTACGCAGGCCGAGACCTAAAAAGGGATGGATGGAAGGCTTGATTATTCCCAGCCACTGGTAATTACTGTTGTCCACATCCCAGTCCATCTTTCTTTTGTAACTCGGTTTGCCACAGGCACAAAATACCCCAACATTTGTATGTCAGCCGCACTGCTTCTCAGTCATCCAGCAAACACTGCCACTCTAGAACACTACCAGAGGGCTGTCATCTAAGCCCATTAACAAACTATTAGAAACCAAGTCAACCATACGTGCAGAAGTGTCCATCCTTGTCTCTCATGCAAACCAAGATGCTTGCCTAGCAAGGTACAATATAAGCTCTGAAAATATTGCAAACAAACTAGAAGCTTGAGCTGTACCACAACTTTCTTTTTAAAGACTTCTTCAAAACTTTCTCTGTTCGGTACAAAGTAAAATATTGTGGTTCTGGTCTCGTTTCCTGTCTGGTATGAACTTGGCACCTTTAATAAGGGTGGGGTTTCTCTCTATATGCAAAGTGTTGTCCGACCAAGGAAAGTGCTTGCAGGCACTGCTTCAACTGAAATAAAAATTGTTTGAAATCATCAAACAGCAAGCTAACTACTCAACTAACAAACACTCAATGGCTTAACCCCTAGCAGTGTAGCCTTTTCTACGCACTTAATTGAAAAGACAAGAAAGATCGAACTAGAACAATTACGCATCACACCAAATATGCACTCTCCTTCCCAGCCCACTGCCTCTCCCCTACCCCAGATGACTTCCCCTCTTTCTGGCTCTATGTATTACTCTCTTAAAAAACAGGCATCGTGGAATACCTTTATACTCCCAGATGATGTACAGTTACTCAAAACTATATACATTAAAATCTTCAGATCATTTCAATGATCCTCTTCTTGCCAATCTCTTTGTAGAATTTATATCCTCCGTGCTCCCACTCTGGTCTAAAATTGCCCTCGAATCTCTCCTGCAAGGACTAATTCCTGATTACCTCCAGGTTGGACAAGTCTCCCCGGTCCCAAAAAAGCCAAATGCACACCTAACTGATCCTAACAACTTCAGACCTATTTCCAATATTATGACTTTAGTCAAACTACTTGAGAAATGCGTAGACACACAACTATGTAATCACATCGAACATTTCAACTACTTGACCACTATCAATCAGGCTTTAGATCGGTACATAGTACTGAAACTGCACTGACACACATTGTTGACGACGCCTTGAGACTACTGGACCAGAATGAAAGTTGCCTACTTATCCTCCTTGATCTTTCCTCAGCGTTTGACATGGTCATACATGACATCTTGATTGAGCTACTTAAAAAAAGGATGGGGATATCAGGACCAGTCATAAATTGGTTTGCCTTGTTCCTACATAATAGAACTCAAAGAGTTAAAGTCCACCCTTTCCTCTCCTACAATACCCCGGTCTAAATTGGAGTGCCTCATGGGTCTGCACTATGACCCATGCTCTTCAACTTGTTCATGGATCCTCTCACCGAAATTCTAACCCAATGGAACATACATTACCACATGTACGCAGATGATACACAATTGTACATGAACATTTCTAAACCAGATGACATCATAACTCTCAACTCTGCACTTTTGAAAACTCAACTTTGGTTAACTCACAATCACCTTATGCTCAATACTTTGAAAATGGAATTCCTACTGATTTTCCCTCACAACCACTTTTCACCCATTCAGGACTGGCTCAAACAACTAACAGCACTCAATTACACTCCTCATGTGGAAGATTCCACTAGATCATTAAGCATAACTCTGGACAAACACCTGAATATGCAACAACTAGAGGAGCTAATCACCAACTCGAAATGTTAAGGAAAATTTAAGATTTTTCACAGCCTGCTGGGCAGAAAATCTGGATTTTATTAAAGACACGGAGGATAATATTGTGCAAATTCTCCTTTATTGCCACAGCTCAGCAGTAACAATGAAGAGCATACAGAACTTGTGAAGATTCTAGAAATAGTATAAAGTCCATGAGCACACAGCCATCATCCTTCTTTGTCCGATGCTGCGAACCGAAAGAATAAAGTCAGTAAATCCAAACTTTTAAATATGACGTTGAAGGAGTCATTTCCATTAACCAACGTAGATATTCTTATTCTGAAAAAGAAGAAATATAGAAAAGGTTAAAGATGAAACCCTCAGGGAGGGGCAATTAGAGGAGGGATAATATTAGCCTCCGTGTCTTTAATAAAATCCAGATTTTCTGCCCAGCAGGCTGTGAAAAATCTAAATTTTATGGCATGACATGGAGGCCAACATTATGAAAGTTTAAAGTGAATTGAGAAGAACATTGTCAATCACATTATTGATTAGTCTAAAATAACACTTTTTAAACATACTCTCATTAGACCAGTCAGCGGCTCTATCTTGGAGCCCACCACCAAGCATAAAAGCTTTAGAAGCTGATGCACCTCTAAGAGAGTGTGCGCCAAATATAGAAATGTTGACACAACATTCACTCATCACTTCTTTCACCCATCTCGTGAGAGCGGGAGAAGAAACTGGCTTATGAGGAGATCTATGGGAGATCAGGAGTTGTGTTTCAGTTCCTCTTAAGCTAACAGTTCTTTTTTCATATTCTTTAAGACATTTCACAACACACAAACTTTCGTTCTCAGGAAAGAAAGGATAGAAGATAGAGGAAGACATAGTTTTGGTCCTTTTTTTAATATAAAAACAAACTCCCTCTGGTTGATAAGGTCTGCTAGTAAAATCTAAAGATTTTACATCTGATGTACGTCTAAAGGAAACTAAACAAAGTAAGGCAGTAAGCTTATAAAAAATCCGTTTGAGAGAGAGAGAAGTATTATCTCCCCAGGAGTAGATAAGATGTAAAATGTTTCTCACATCCCATAAGGCTGTATATTTTGGAGTTAGAGGGTTGAGAACCCGCATGCTTCTCATAATCTTTTTAGTTAAGAGAGATTGACCAACGGATACACCATTGATTAGGGAATGACCTGCAGCTATTGCTGACCTATAAACATTAACGGTTCTAAGAAAGACCAGAAGCAAATTTCTCCGATAGGAAATTGACTACGTGAACTAAATCAGCTGAAACGGGATCGAAATGTCGTTGAAGACACCAGCGAAGCCATTTGTTCCATGCCAATCGATATGCCTTCCTTGTTCCAGGTGCCCAAGATTCAGATATGAGTCGGAAAGCATTGATCGAAAGGCCAGGGATCTTCCACTGTCGCCTGAAATCCTCCATGCCGTGAGGACTAAGATTTCTTGATCTAGGAGGGGATGAGATTCGCCTTGAGGACCCAGGAGAAGACGACTGAAAGATGGAATTAGGATTGGGAAGTCTATGGTCATCTCCAAGATGACTGGGAACCATGCTTGAGACCTCCAGAGGGGGGTTACTACCACCATACTCTGAAGGTATCGACGAGCGTGTAAGAGAAGGCGCGGAAGCATTACAAAAGGCGGGAAGGCATATGGTCTTAAGCCTTGCCAGTTCTGGAGGAAAGCATCCACCCCTGATGCCTGAGGGTCCGGCCTCCAACTGAAAAATTTCACCATCCGAGTGTTTAATCTGTCTGCGAAGAGGCCGAATGATCAAGAAAATTTCCCTGTTCAACCTTCAGTTGCTGGAATACCTGAAATTTCTGGAGAACCAATCTGCTACTCCGTTGCTCAAACCCGGATGGGTTCTGCCGTAACTGACAGTCCCTTGTTCAAACAATAGTCCCAGAAAACTTTATAGAGCATTTCATCGAATTCTGGGTAAAGCTTCGAACTGCAAAGGAACCAGCTAAAAGCTCCAGGTAGTTGATATGCAGATTCTTCTCCTTGCGTGTCCATCGCCCCCCTGTGGAAAAGTTGGCGCAAGTTGCACCCCAACACTCTAGACTCACATCTGACTCTATTATCAAATCTGGGCTTTCCCCGAAGATGGCTTTGCTATTCCAGGCTTCTGCATTTTTCAGCCACCAAGAGAGTTCTTTCCTCGAATCTAGGTCTAAGGAAGTAATCTGGGAGTAAGACAGACTCGATTTCAAGGCTTTTGCTTTGAGTCTCCGAAGTGCCCTGCAGTGGAGAGGGCCTGGAAATATTGCCTGAATGGTTGAGGAGAGGAGACCTAGAATTCTTGCTAAAAGTCTCAAGGGGAAAGATTCCAGAGAAAGCATCTTTTTTTAACTCCTTTCTGAGTTTCTTTATCTTTACCTTTGGTAACTTTAATTCTCCCGAAATCGTGTTTACCATAAACCCCAGGAATTGGGTTTCTTGAGAAGGGATAATGCAAGATTTCTTTGTAATTATGCCGAACGCTAGATGTTCCAGAAGGTGGATAGTAAGGTCCGTGTGGTAGGAAATTATCGTCTTGGACTGGGCCATGATAAGGATGTTGTCTAGATAGATTATTAGTCTTACACCCCTTTCCCTTAGCCATGCTACTACAGGGCGTAGGACCTTGGTGAAGCACCAAGGGGCTGATGATAGACCGAATGGAAGACTGCAGAATTCCCAGAGTTTTTTCTCCCAGGTGGCGTCTTTTAAGTCTAGGCGTGTTAGCCAGTCGCCTTTTCTCAATACATCTCTTTTAAGAGATGTATTCCTTCCATCTTGAAGTGATGGTAGGATACCCAACTGTTCAGGCTTTTTAAGTTTATGACAGGTCTCTGTGTCTTGTCTTTCTTTTTGAACATAAGAAATAACAGTACCTCCCCCAAATATATTTAAGTCGGTAATGACTCCCACAAATAATAAGTTAGTGCCTCATTCAATCACAGAGACATGAAAAAATAACTTTTTAAACCATTTTATTATTTATGTAAGCAAAAATGTAAAAATAGGACTGATACAATAAACATAGTTTCAATATTTAACACTGACAGAAAGCCAAGTGACGCCCACAGGGAACATAATTTTAACCGAAATACATTTTTAACCTCTTCGATGCGGCGCCGATTCCCGCTCAGCGCTGACCGTTTCTTGCGCGGGCGTGGTCATGACGGAACGGTTCCGTCATGAGCACAGCTCAACCGACGCTCATGACCGAACCGTTCCGTCATGAGCACCGAAAAGGTTAAACATACAAATAACACAAAAAATGGACTTAATATATAACCATACTACACATGAGACATATACAAAAAAACAACATAAAGATAAGCCACCTACAAAGAAAAAATGGTCATTAGTAGCCCAAGTTATTCATATCAGTAGTAAGAACAACACAAGCGCCGACGCCCGTTTCGGGGTGGACCACAAAGTCCACTAATTCCTTCGTCAGGGCGCAAAAGTAGATGAATAGAACAATGATCTGTGTTTTCATCAATCGAATCTTTGCTTAGTGCATTAAGGCAACGTGGAGAGCAAGGCTTAAAGACAGGGCTTCTTGGCAACCCAGAGCATACTCAAAACGAACTCTGTAAAAGGAATGAATGAGGCAAACAATGAGCCAATATATACAAATTAAAAAACACACAATGATCTATTTCTGTAGGAGCAAAACCATCACCAAACGAGGAAAATCGATAAAAGTGCCAAAATAATCAAGTATAAAGTGCACGCTAATAGTAAGTTAAAAAGGAATATTTACTACAAATCCAAAGAATACACCCAAGTGTTGGGAAGATACAGGTGGTATGAAGTGACAGAAATGAAGATCCCAAAGAAAAAAAGAATTGATAATAACCAGGGGAAATAAAGAATAACAAGCTCAGCAATTATATACCTACTGGATAGAAGAGTAGCTGTGAATGTTCCAATTGACCAATAAAATAGGACAAAAAAGTGACAAGGCCAATGCAAGCGATAATATTAGGAGACAGCAACGCTAGGAACAAAATGAAATAAACCGATAAATATGTAGATCAGTTAGAGAACACTAAATAACGTGGGTAAGCAAGGAAGTCACAACTTACACCGGAATTGATGTCTGACGTAAAAATGGAAAGGAGAATATGGAACAACAGCTGTGCCAGACAAAGATACAAGCCAGCCTATCTCATAGATGATGCAGAATAATGAGACCTAAGTGCGAAGATCGTCACACGGAATGGATCAAACGAATCCAAATAAGAGCAGCTGCCACCCAAATTACTGAGTTACGGACATGGAACTCCTGTGGAAATGATATGAAAACTAAGTAAGGGTCCTAAAATAAGTAATAGAATATAGCAGTCCCGAGAAAAAATTAAAACTTACTTGTAGTAGAGTATAAAATAAGCTTAGTGGCAGGATACATACAAAGTTGTCATCGCCTGTGGAGTCAAGTCAATAACGTGCGGATGCCCACCGATCTAATAAACAAGTAAAACGAATAACATAAATAAAGTGAAACCTGCTACTCTGATTGCCAAAGTTGGAAATTCCCGTAGGTGAACTTACTTGAGGATGGAACACGATATCCAACAAAGTAACGGCTAGGTCTGGCGGAGGTACACGCTATGGCTGGCTTTAAATCCCTGATTCAAAGATCTACACCTGAAGGACCACGTGAAAAACGTGAACGGCCCAACATCTAGGAAGTAGAAGATTGGCCGCCATCTTGGGAGTATGCGGAAGTAAGAGCTCAGAGCGTTCGATTCTCCTAGGTGGCACATTAACGAGAAGCAAAAATACGAAGGCAGAAATAGTGTCTAAAGAATAAATAAAGGATTATATGAATTTCCAAGGGGGCAGAGTTGTCAAAAAAGGAATGAATAAAAGTAATAAAAATAAAAAACAGACTATAGAACACAAATATAAATAAAAAACAGACTGTAAAAAAGACAGAAGGTCCATAATACACGGTAGAGAGCTACTCAGAAAAATAGGCAAAAGGAATATAGGTATGAAAAAATAAATGAAGAGGAAAAAGAATAAGACTATGGGATAGAGGGTAAATAAAAAGATGAAGGTATTCAACGACAACAATGTGAAAACTAGTCAGAAAGAAAGAACACTTCTTTCATGCTGTATGATAAAGGCTAAGGAAGTACGCAAAAAATGAAAGGCAAGAATAGCTCACCTGCAGGGAACAGGGAACGTTGCCAGAAATTTTCATAATAAGTCATTCTGCCAAGGACAGTATTCATTAAGTCCAATAATGGCAGTACGTAGAGTGAAAATCCAAAATACTTCTCTCTTACCTCTGAGACCATTGATATTTTTGTCACTCGGAGTGTGTACTTTTTCAAGTATCGTCCATCTGAATTCATTATCCGCATGTTGGTGATCTAACCAATGTTGGACGAGAGGAGCCCCTCTTCGTTTGTTTTTAATCGCCGACTTATGTTCACTGAGGCGGATTCTGAATTCTCTGCCAGTTTCCCCCACATATCCCTTGTTGCAGGGACAGAGAATAAGGTAGATAACGTTGGCAGATCTGCAGTTGGTCATCTCTTGAAGTTGAAATGTATGTTTTTCCCATATTAATTCAGAGGATACAATGGCAGTACTGCAGGCATGGCAATTACCACATTTGTGGTTACCTAACACAGGGTTGCTGCCAATAATGGACTTCTGATTGATGGATTTAGTGTTCTCAAGTTTAGATTTGACCAGGAAATTACGTAGATTTTTGTTTCTATGAAAGGCAAAAATGGGTCTGGGTAAGGGAGTAATCAGCTGACCCGAATTTAGTATATGCCATTGTGAACAAATGATCTGACGTAATTTGTTATTTATGGTTGAGTGTCTGGTGACACAAACCAATTTATTTTGGTCTTTGGTGGGTCTATCCGAAAAAAGGGCATCTCTGTTGTAATATTTTGCTCTTTTATAGGAGTCTCGCACCAGTCTACGGGGATAACCACGAATAAGTAGTTTTTTGCGTAGTTCCTCCGCATGGCATTCAAAGTTTCTGAGGTTGGTACAATTTCTACGTAGTCTCAAAAATTGGCTAAAAGGAATACTGTCGCGCTGACTACGAGGATGGAAACTTTGGTACTGAAGGAGTGTGTTCCTGGCCGTGGGCTTGGTGTACAGGGATACCTCGATGGTACCATTGACCACCTGGATCCATATATCCAGGAATTCAATCATGGTCTTGCTGATGTTAGGACTAAATTTGAGATTAGGGTCACATAGGTTCAACCATAGGATAAATTCAGTGAGATCTTCTTCTGGTCCATTCCATATAAAGAAAATGTCATCAATATATCGATGCCAGTGGGTGATGTTTTCGGAGAATGGTGCCACTTCATTAAAGACAAAACGAGTTTCTAAGCACCCCATATAGATGTTAGCAACATTTGGGGCGCAGGCAGCCCCCATACTGACTCCTTGGATTTGCTTGTAAATGGATTTGTTGAATTCAAAGTAGTTGTCTTGGAGCACTATGCTGAGACATTCCAGAATGAATAGTTTGTCATCTGAGCTATTGACAGCTTCCAGCGTGTGTTTAACTGCTTCTAAGGCACCAATTTGCGAGATGTTAGTATATAGTGCCTCAATATCCATAGATACGAGTATCTCAGTATGGACAATAAATGGGAGGCCTTCGATAGTTTTGATAAGATGGCCTGTATCTTTAACATATCCTCGGAGTCCACTGGCAAGTGGCTTGAGAAACTTGTCAACGTACTTATTTGGATTCGTTTGATCCATTCCTTGTGACGATCTTCGCACTTAGGTCTCATTATTCTGCATCATCTATGAGATAGGCTGGCTTGTATCTTTGTCTGGCACAGCTGTTGTTCCATATTCTCCTTTCCATTTTTACGTCAGACCTCAATTCCGGTGTAAGTTGTGACTTCCTTGCTTACCCACGTTATTTAGTGTTCTCTAACTGATCTACATATTTATGGGTTTATTTCATTTTGTTCCTAGCGTTGCTGTCTCCTAATATTATCGCTTGCATTGGCCTTGTCACTTTTTTGTCCTATTTTATTGGTCCATTGGAACATTCACAGCTACTCTTCTATCCAGTAGGTATATAATTGCTGAGCTTGTTATTCTTTATTTCCCCTGGTTATTATCAATTCTTTTTTTCTTTGGGATCTTCATTTCTGTCACTTCATACCACCTGTATCTTCCCAACACTTGGGTGTATTCTTTGGATTTGTAGTAAATATTCCTTTTTAACTTACTATTAGCGTGCACTTTCTACTTGATTATTTTGGCACTTTTATCGATTTTCCTCGTTTGGTGATGGTTTTGCTCCTACAGAAATAGATCATTGTGTGTTTTTTAATTTGTATATATTGGCTCATTGTTTGCCTCATTCATTCCTTTTACAGAGTTCGTTTTGAGTATGCTCTGGGTTGCCAAGAAGCCCTGTCTTTAAGCCTTGCTCTCCACGTTGCCTTAATGCACTAAACAAAGATTCGATTGATGAAAACACAGATCATTGTTCTATTCATCTACTTTTGCGCCCTGACGAAGGAATTAGTGGACTTTGTGGTCCACCCCGAAACGCGCGTCGGCGCTTGTGTTGTTCTTACTACTGATATGAATAACTTGTGCTACTAATGAGAATTTTTTCTTTGTAGGTGGCTTATCTTTATGTTGTTTTTTTGTATATGTCTCATGTGTAGTATGGTTATATGTTAAGTCCATTTTTTGTGTTATTTGTATGTTTAAAAATGTATTTCGGTTAAAATTATGTTCCCTGTGGGCGTCACTTGGCTTTCTGTCAGTGTTAAATATTGAAACTATGTTTATTGTATCAGTCCTATTTTTACATTTTTGCTTACATAAATAATAAAATGGTTTAAAAAGTTATTTTTTCATGTCTCTGTGATTAAATGAGGCACTAACTTATTATTTGTGGGAGTCATTACCGACTTAAATATATTTGGGGGAGGTACTGTTATTTCTTATGTTCATTTTCCCCTGCCCTCCTCCCCTATCATCTAGCTTTTCAGGGGCCCTCTTACGTACATTTCTTGTTGTCTTTCTTTTTGACCAAGAAAATATTGCTGATGAAACCTATTTGGGAGCTCTCTCTTATAGCCCCTTTGGCGAGAAGATTGTTGACTTCCTGAGACACACGTTTTTTCTGTTCTTGGGAGAAGAATATTTTGCGTGGTGTTTCTGATTGGAAGGGAAGGTCTATAAAGTGTATTTCGTAACCTTTTACGGTTTGTAGGACCCAGGGATCTTGGGTTATCTATATCCAGTTGCCAGAGAAAAGGGCTAGTCTCCCTCCCACCTTTACAGGGGTATCTGAAAGGACTGTCGATACACCTACCTGTTGAGAAAACTCTAGTCTTCCTTTCGCCTCTAAATGATCTTCCTCTATTGCGTTGTCTCTGAGGATAGAAGGTTTGGTTCCCGTAGAAAGATGTTTGTTGGAACCTAGTTCCTCGTCCCAGAAAGGGTCTTGAGGTGCATTGTCCACGGCCGGGGAATCAACCCCGCATTCTCCCGGCCCGTCCAAAAATTCTGTCTTGGAAGACTTTTTTAATTTTGCGTTGGCACTCTTGAATCGAGCTGAATGCTCCGACATATTTGGCCATGTCGCGGATGAAGTCTTCCCCGAATAGGAGTCCTTGTGAGGTGGGACCTGCCTCTTTGTTAGCCAATTCTATTAGTTTGGGATACATTTTAAGGAGTATCCCCTTCCTTCGTTCATTTGATATGGCAGTGTTCGCATTGCCAAGAAGGCAGATATATCTTTGCACCCAGTCTCGTAGTTCCTTGGGATCAATAGAAATACCACCAACGTAGGCGTTTTTCGCCATGTCAAAGATTTTAGTTAGCGGGCCAATTAAATCAAGTAGGCCATTACAAAGAATGGGGTTACCCCGAAAGTCAGGGACCTGGGAATAGAATCAATACAAAAAACAAGGGTCCTAACTCAATAGTTACCACAACACAATAATGTCATTCAGTTATATCTTTTCAAGTTTAGAGCTAAGAGAGAACATTTAGGGTAGCTCAGAATATTCAATATAGCATTCTAACATGAAGCGATGCAACATCCAGTACTTGATTCATCAATATTTATTTACAAAGAGAGTATAGATTGCATAATGTTCGGCGCACGGTTGCTCCAGAGGGAACGTGCATAAAACGAGAGTGCTGAGAAGTGAATGTGTAGAAGCAGAAGATTAGGAAAACAATAGAGCAATTATTAAAAACCTTTACAAAGTACACGGTTATAATTCACCGTAAAAGGTGTCCTGGTAACGTTTGAAAATATCAACAAACCGTTTTGGATATTTTATGCACAGAATTTAATTCATGTTGTAGCACGTTGGGGAATGGCGTATACCAGGCTTAACAACAAGAGGGTGTCGACGTTTCGACCCGTCTCAGGGTAGAGAGGTATTTTGAGACCTTGACCGTGCGGGTCTTCTTCAGGACAACAGGGAGGGGGAATTGGGGCAACCTGACGTAGTCCTCGACTTGACTTCTGTGTCTGAAATAATGAGAAGGGGTGATGAGGATGTTGCATTGATGGTGCACATTAAACACCAGTCAGAGGGGGTGTAGGCTTACCTAATATGAATCCAGGTCTGACTCTACCACAGATCGCGAGTCACAATAATTCAATTAACATGTGTGCAGTCCTGTCTAGTTAATTCCACAGGCTGTCGAGCTGAAAGTAAGCAGAAGTGAAAATAATGAAGGTGCGGGTCAGCGATTAACTCGCTCTCTCTACAGTACCGGGGGCATAAAACTGATAGGTATCAACATTACCTGCAGTTGTAGAATCAATCAATTGTACAGTGTCTCGGGCCTTCTATTTAAGGGAAGGAAACGGAGTTCATTTGGGTATCTCGTTTCCAGCCGCTGGGCGCGCTGTAAGGAAACAGAGTGGGGAGTATGAGTAAGTGATTCCCAACGGTGTAACCTGAATCACTGGAAGGGGTCCTCGCAAACTCCTACCTGCGTCCATATAGGTACGTGCTTCCCGTAGCGTCTCAACCGAGAGTGGCGGGAGCGCGTTAGGCTTTAAGTATATAGAGTCACCGGGCAACCGTTCACGTAGTGGCGGTGCGTCGATGAATGTCACGGTGGAAAGACTCACCGGAGCCGTACAATTGTAGTTCAGTCAAGGTGTGCGGAAACATCCGTAGTGAATAAGGACCGAGTGAGTGATAATATTCAATGTGTGACTTAACCGTAAGTAGTTTAAAGCCCAATGCACAGTCGGGGATTAAATTAGAATTATAGTTGCAAGGGGCGCCTTATAAGAAACTGAGGTCCCAGAACGCCATGGTACATGGGAGAAGGGGGGAGTGCAATCTCGCGGTTTAAAAACAATTGTGAATACATAATCTCACAATAATATCAACAACAATATCTTATTTATATGTCATTACAATTAATGATTAAGAAAGGATAAACAAACAAATTGAACAATTACACTGATAGTGACACGTACATATACTTATCAAACAAACATATAGTTAGAAGGTCCCTCGGCTGTCCATATATAGGGTTAGCTATCCAATGTTGATCAATTGTAACCATGAACAATAGAGGGGTATACCAATATGTCATTACAATGAATGATTAGGAAGGACAAACAAATAAATTGAACAATTGGACTGATAATAACACGTCAAACAAACATACAATTAGACAGTCCATCGGCTGTCAATATATAGGTTTAGTTATCCTTTGTTGACCAAATGTAACCATGAGCAGTATACCTGAATCAAGAACAGTCACAGACCCCATTAGCCATTGCTCATAATGGAGATCTGTCTATTAATCTCCTCCAGTTCATTCAATCCTCTGTTAATTGTGTCTAAGGAATGTATCCATCTACACTCCCTTCTGTTTAGTATCATGCTGAAGTCCCCTCCCCTGGGATTGGGCTTGATCTTTTCAATCACCCACCATTTCAAGCTGTCTGCAGTGTGACCAAAACTCGTGAAATGGTCAACCAAGGGTGCTCCCACTGTTTTACAGCAACAATGCTGAAGGATGCGACATTTAACCTTTTGAGTCGTCTGTCCCACATACATGAAGTCACATGGGCAAACAATTGCATATATGACCCCTTAGGAGTTACAGTTACTGAAGCCCTTCAAAATGTGTACCTGTTCATTGTGCGTGAATTCACTGATTTCCTTGGTCAAGGAACAGGCTTTACAGGATCCACACTTATGGTGTCCCACAATCGCCGGAATACCCCATAAGGTGGTCTGACCAGCATTCTGAGCCATGGGTAGTAGAGATTTAACCACGTGATCTCTCACATTTTTGCCTTTCTTGAAAGCATGCAGGGGCGTTGGTATGTTACCCAATTCTTCCGACACTAAGTGCCAATGTTTATTTAATATCTTTTTGATGTCATTACTTTTTGTGCTGAACGTTGTGACACACACCAGTCGTTCTGCCTTGGAGGTTTCCTTAGATTTAGGGATCAGAAGCAATTCCCTATGATTATGCCATGCCCTTTTCCGAGCTTTTTAAAGGAGTCTAATAGGGTAGCCCCGATCAGTCAAACGTGCTAGAAGACCAGCAGATTCTTCAAAATAGTCTTCCTTTTTGGAGCAATTCCTACGTAACCTCAGGAACTGTCCGAAAGGTAAGTTATCTCTGAGGTTACGCGGATGGTGGCTAGAATAATGTAGTAAAGTGTTCCTTTCACTACTTTTTCTATAGAGGCTAGTGTGGAGTTTGCCCTGCTCAGATTTTATAAGAATGTCAAGGAAACTGATGGTTTCTCTACTGAATTCAATAGTGAATTGTATGTCCCTCGAACATGTATTGAGCCATTGATGGAACCCTTGAAGATCTTCAACATCACCACGCCAAATGATGAGCACGTCATCAATATACCGGCGCCATATTTCTATATTCTCCCTGTATGGGTTAAGATCGCTAAGGACATATTGCTGTTCATAATGGTTCATATAAATAATAGCCAAGTTAGGAGCAAAGCTAGCCCCCATCGCTACGCCTTTGGTTTGAATGAAAAACTGTCCCTGAAAATTAAAGTAGTTCCTGGTCATGGCAATCTCGAGAAGTTTTATGATGAATTCTGTGGGAACTGGATGGGGTGCAGGTCTGGTGTTAAGAGCCTGTTCCATACAATTTAGTGCCAGATGTTGCGGAATGTTGGTGTACAGGGCAGTTATGTCCATCGTCACAAGCACTTGGGTGTTAGAATCAAAGGGATAATCATCCACTAGTTGGATAGTCTGCATGGAATCCCTTAGGTAAGTGGCAGTGTTCTCTGCTAAAGGTTTTAGAAAAACATTAATGTATTTACATAGAGGCTCTAGAATAGAACCACAGCCGGAGACAATTGGTCTCCCCGGAGGGTCTTTCATGCGTTTGTGTATTTTGGGGAGGGTGTAGATTGTGGGTAGTCTCGGATGTTTGTTTAGATATTCATACTCCAATTTATTCAAAAAACCTTCTCCCAGAGCATCTTTTGTCACTTTATTTATCAGCTTGCCCAAGTCCTGTGTCGGGTCTTTATTGAGCCTAGAGTAATTACCTTCAACAGCTAGTTGTGAGAGGATCTCTTTCTTATAATCCTCTGTGTTTTGCAACACAATGGCACCCCCCCTTGTCAGCGGGTTTGATTACAATGTTGCCATTCACCTTCAAGGATTCTAGGGCATCTCGTTCCTCTCTGGTTATGTTATATCTAACATATTGGCGTTTCGATAATACCTTCTCAACGTCCCTCATCACCACTTGCTCATACGCCAGTAATTTGTGCGGTACCGCATGTACTGGGGGATTGAACTTAGATGGTGGTCGAAGACCACTACCTGAGAAGACCGGGTTGTAAGGGGTTTTTAAGAAGAACTGTTTTAAACGGACTTTCCGGAAGAAATGGTGCAATTCAAGTTTCAAGTTAAAGTCATTGGGCATACAAGTGGGGACAAAGGAGAGACCCTTGGCAAGAATCCCTTGCTCATTAGGAGTGAGTATATGGTCAGAGAGATTGACTATGGGGTTGTCTGACTTATGAATCACCATCTGTAATGCTGGCGGCGTGTCTGTATTTCCCCATGAGATTCTTGGAAGTGTGTCTGTTTCTTGGATTGGCCTCTCCCTTGATTCCACATTTGTCCTCTGGCCCCCCTGGGTCTGCCCCAGGGGCGGCCACGTCCTCGTTGACCCCACCATGGTTCCTCTGCTAAAAAAGGCTGTTGATTGGGGTAGTTAGGTCCCGCCGTAGAGGTTGCTCCACTGGGGCCTGGACGTTCTATGTCACTGTCAGAACTGCTCCCCAGTGACGATCCCGAGAAGGTGGTATACCTTCTGAAACCACTCCTCCCTCTGCTCGCGAAGGTGCCCTGCTGTTCCCTTATGTAGTATCCTTCCTGGAGGTAAGGATAGGTTACTTTTTTATCATAAAACTTGATGTCCTTTGCTACCTTATCAAGCTTAGTTGCCTGTGTGTAGACGTCAAACTCCTGTATGGTCCTTTCTAATCTATCTAAGGCTTCTTTCGCATTAAGTAGTGATCTATCCTCGATGATCTCCTTTTTTAATTC
Organism: Triturus cristatus; assembly: GCF_964204655.1. Classification (NCBI taxonomy): domain Eukaryota; kingdom Metazoa; phylum Chordata; class Amphibia; order Caudata; family Salamandridae; genus Triturus; species Triturus cristatus. The sequence goes on along the minus strand of NC_140584.1, from coordinate 823,400,818 downwards.
AAGGATCTCCTTAGTCAACCGTCCCACTTCTTCTACAGCTGTTGAAGGTAATTACTCTAGGCTCAATAAAGACCCGACACAGGACTTGGGCAAGCTGATAAATAAAGTGACAAAAGATGCTCTGGGAGAAGGTTTTTTGAATAAATTGGAGTATGAATATCTAAACAAGAAACATCCGAGACTACCCACAATCTACACCCTCCCCAAAATACACAAACGCATGAAAGACCCTCCGGGGAGACCAATTGTCTCCGGCTGTGGTTCTATTCTAGAGCCTCTATGTAAATACATTAATATTTTTCTAAAACCTTTAGCAGATAACACTGCCACTTACCTAAGGGATTCCATGCAGACTATCCAACTAGTGGATGATTATCCCTTTGATTCTAACACCCAAGTGCTTGTGACGATGGACATAACTGCCCTGTACACCAACATTCCGCAACATCTGGCACTAAATTGTATGGAACAGGCTCTGAACACCAGACCTGCACCCCATCCAGTTCCCACAGAATTCATCATAAAACTTCTCGAGATTGCCATGACCAGGAACTACTTTAATTTTCAGGGACAGTTTTTCATTCAAACCAAAGGCGTAGCGATGGGGGCTAGCTTTGCTCCTAACTTGGCTTTTATTTATATGAACCATTATGAACAGCAATATGTCCTTAGCGATCTTAACCCATACAGGGAGAATATAGAAATATGGCGCCGTTATATTGATGACGTGCTCATCATTTGGCGTGGTGATGTTGAAGATCTTCAAGGGTTCCATCAGTGGCTCAATACATGTTCGAGGGACATACAATTCACTATTGAATTCAGTAGAGAAACCATCAGTTTCCTTGACATTCTTATAAAATCTGAGCAGGGCAAACTCCACACTAGCCTCTATAGAAAAAGTAGTGAAAGGAACACTTTACTACGTTATTCTAGCCACCATCCGTGTAACCTCAGAGATAACTTACCTTTCGGACAGTTCCTGAGGTTACGTAGGAATTGCTCCAAAAAGGAAGACTATTTTGAAGAATCTGCTGGTCTTCTAGCACGTTTGACTGATCGGGGCTACCCTATTAGACTCCTTAAAAAAGCTCGGAAAAGGGCATGGCATAATCATAGGGAATAGCTTCTGATCCCTAAATCTAAGGAAACCTCCAAGGCAGAACGACTGGTGTGTGTCACAACGTTCAGCACAAAAAGTAATGACATCAAAAAGATATTAAATAAACATTGGCACTTAGTGTCGGATGAATTGGGTAACATACCAACGCCCCTGCATGCTTTCAAGAAAGGCAAAAATGTGAGAGATCACATGGTTAAATCTCTACTACCCATGGCTCAGAATGCTGGTCAGACCACCTTATGGGGTATTCCGGCGATTGTGGGACACCATAAGTGTGGATCCTGTAAAGCCTGTTCCTTGACCAAGGAAATCAGTGAATTCACGCACAATGAACAGGTACACATTTTGAAGGGCTTCAGTAACTGTAACTCCTCAGGGGTCATATATGCAATTGTTTGCCCATGTGACTTCATGTATGTGGGACAGACGACTCAAAAGGTTAAATGTCGCATCCTTCAGCATTGTAGCCGCATACGCTGTAAAACAGTGGGAGCACCCTTGGTTGACCATTTCACGAGTTTTGGTCACACTGCAGACAGCTTGAAATGGTGGGTGATTGAAAAGATCAAGCCCAATCCCAGGGGAGGGGACTTCAGCATGATACTAAACAGAAGGGAGTGTAGATGGATACATTCCTTAGACACAATTAACAGAGGATTGAATGAACTGGAGGAGATTAATAGACAGATCTCCATTATGAGCAATGGCTAATGGGGTCTGTGACTGTTCTTGATTCAGGTATACTGCTCATGGTTACATTTGGTCAACAATGGATAACTAAACCTATATATTGACAGCCGATGGACTGTCTAATTGTATGTTTGTTTGACGTGTTATTATCAGTCCAATTGTTCAATTTATTTGTTTGTCCTTCCTAATCATTCATTGTAATGACATATTGGTATACCCCTCTATTGTTCATGGTTACAATTGATCAACATTGGATAGCTAACCCTATATATGGACAGCCGAGGGACCTTCTAACTATATGTTTGTTTGATAAGTATATGTACGTGTCATTATCAGTCTAATTGTTCAATTTGTTTGTTTATCCTTTCTTAATCATTAATTGTAATGACATATAAATAAGATATTGTTGTTGATACTATTGTGAGATTATGTATTCACAATTGTTTTTAAACCGCGAGATTGCACTCCCCCCTTCTCCCATGTACCATGGCGTTCTGGGACCTCAGTTTCTTATAAGGCGCCCCTTGCAACTATAATTGTAATTTAATCCCCGACTGTGCATTGGGCTTTAAACTACTTACGGTTAAGTCACACATTGAATATTATCACTCACTCGGTCCTTATTCACTACGGATGTTTCCGCACACCTTGACTGAACTACAATTGTACGGCTCCGGTGAGTCTTTCCACCGTGACATTCATCGACGCACCGTCACTACGTGAACGGTTGCCCGGTGACTCTATATACTTAGAGCCTAACGCGCTCCCGCCACTCTCGGTTGAGACGCTACGGGAAGCACGTACCTATATGGACGCAGGTAGGAGTTTGCGAGGACCCCTTCCAGTGATTCAGGTTACACCGTTGGGAATCACTTACTCATACTCCCCACTCTGTTTCCTTACAGCGCGCCCAGCGGCTGGAAACGAGATACCCAAATGAACTCCGTTTCCTTCCCTTAAATAGAAGGCCCGAGACACTGTACAATTGATTGATTCTACAACTGCAGGTAATGTTGATACCTATCAGTTTTATGCCCCCGGTACTGTAGAGAGAGCGAGTTAATCGCTGACCCGCACCTTCATTATTTTCACTTCTGCTTACTTTCGGCTCGACAGCCTGTGGAATTAACTAGACAGGACTGCACACATGTTAATTGAATTATTGTGACTCGCGATCTGTGGTAGAGTCAGACCTGGATTCATATTAGGTAAGCCTACACCCCCTCTGACTGGTGTTTAATGTGCACCATCAATGCAACATCCTCATCACCCCTTCTCATTATTTCAGACACAGAAGTCAAGTCGAGGACTACGTCAGGTTGCCCCAATTCCCCCTCCCTGCTGTCCTGAAGAAGACCCGCACGGTCAAGGTCTCAAAATACCTCTGTACCCAGAGACGGGTCGAAACGTCGACACCCTCTTGTTGTTAAGCCTGGTATACGCCATTCCCCAACGTGCTACAACATGAATTAAATTCTGTGCATAAAATATCCAAAACGGTTTGTTGATATGTTCAAACGTTACCAGGACACCTTTTACGGTGAATTATAACCGTGTACTTTGTAAAGGTTTTTAATAATTGCGCTATTGTTTTCCTAATCTTCTGCTTCTACACATTCACTTCTCAGCACTCTCGTTTTATGCACGTTCCCTCTGGAGCAACCATGCGCCGAACATTATGCAATTTATACTCTCTTTGTAAATAAATATTGATGAATCAAGTACTGGATGTTGCATCGCTTCATGTTAGAATGCTATATTGAATATTCTGAGCTACCCTAAATGTTCTCTCTTAGCTCTAAACTTGAAAAGATATAACTGAATGACATTATTGTGTTGTGGTAACTATTGAGTTAGGACCCTTGTTTTTTGTATTAATTAAATCAAGTAGGCGGTCTTGACATGACCTAATACTTTGGTCTATGCCCTTCCTTGGAGCCTTTGCACCTTTAGCTATAAATTAACCTGGATCTGACTTCTTTAGGGATCTCCCTTCTTAGCCAGAAGCTAATATAGTCTGCTATGTGTTGTGATGGTAGCCATTCGAGAAATAGGGGGTGTTTTATTAACAGTGGATCGAACATATTGTCTCCAAAAGGGTCAGTTATACCCATTTTTGATCCTGAGGCCTTGTTTGCCTCGTAAGAATTTTCAATTGAATTGTCTTCTTGGACCTCAATGTCCGAATCAAAGGTTGATGAGCAGGAGAGATCTATCTCCGCTTCGTTTTGGTCATCGCTATCAATATGTATATGGGTTTCTGGGCCTATCTCTTGCCCGTCTGTGATGCCCTCTGCATCATTCTACTCTCCGCCTTGGAAGCGAGATCGAGACGATTTGGATGACACCTTTGTTCTTTTTGAGTTTAAACCAGGTTGGTCTGTTCCGGCTCTTTTCTTGGGGACCTTAACTGTCCCTTCTTTGGCGCTTAAATAATGAGTGCCGCTAGTAGAGGGCCATCCCCTCGTAAACATTTCAAACTTTTTGTTGATGGTGTCATTAAATTTTTTATTATTAAGTTCATTAAATGAATGCATGGCTTTATCCATGGCATTTGAAACCATTAAATCTAAATTGGTTTCTAGTGAGGTATCAGGGTTGGAAGACATAATGTAGAAAAAAAGGGGGGTGGTGAATAGTTGTATAAGACAAGTGAGACCAAACTTGTCTTTCCCCTTTAATCAAATGTATTAATTAATAGAATTTGGTAATAAAAAGAGTGTCTAATCAGGTATGTCTATCCATCCCTACCTTTCTAGCATTAATCTTCCTCTTCTTTTCTCCCCTTTTTTTTTTTTTTGTAGGGGTAATGTTTATAAGGAGTTAAAATCGGGTTTATAACATATAAAATGCTAAAAAGGGCTCAGTGCGCGCGTTATTGATTTATTCACGATCGAGTTACAGCAGCAACTGTCAAGTTTGCTGCTGTAATCTAGACGACCACGCATTGTTTAATGAGCGTGGTCGTTCCTAAGGTTCTTTTCTTAAAGGTACGTTCCCTCCGCGGTACGCGATCAAACGTAGACTGCGGAGGGGAAGACGAGAGAATCGAGGCGGCTCCAGGACTAAGTTAAGTCCGGTGCAAGCGGTAAGGGTGTGTGTCGGAGGAAAGAGCATGTGTCGAGGCAAAGCAATGAAGGAGGGGTGAGACGCGTCCCGGTGAAAGCTACGGTTCGCGCTGTATATGTCGCCAGACAACCAGTGTTTTTCTCACGAGCGCTAACATGCGAGCCAAGTACTCGCGTCTATTTTAAATGATGCCTGGTATAGAAAAGAGCGAAAGGCTTATGAATTAATAAGGAGCGATTTAAGGAACAAACACAAAATATTAAGAGACCCAGACTAAAGGGATAAAGTCATGAAGATACATAGAAAAGTATTTGAAAAGCGTGTTAAAACACGTATAATAGGTAAAAGATATCACATAGTAGGGTCAATGGGACCAAGTCATGTGATAGAGGAAAAATTTATATAAAAATTAATATAAACCATTACACATATAATTGAATAAGCACAAATCAAAAGAGAGTACTTATCTTGATGAGCAGCAGCAACAAAGAAGGATGATGGCTGTGTGCTCATGGACTTTATACTATTTATAGAATCTCCCCAAGTTCTGTATTCTCTTCATTGTTACTGCTGAGCTGTGGCAATAAAGGAGAATTTGCATAATGTTGGCCTCCGTGTCATGCCATAAAATTCAACCCCTCCTCCTGACGACATGAAGCTTGCTGTCCAATCCTTAGTTATCTCCCACTTAGATTACGGAATTGTTACCCTGGATGGAATTCCCAAAGCCAAACAAGCCCCTTCAAGGGCTACTCTAAACTCTGCAGCCAGACTCATCACGGGCTCAAGCAAATGTGTGCACATCACACCAGACTTAATTCATCTCAAGTGGCTCCCCTTCAAATCAAGGATTTGTTTCAAGATAGCCTGCTCGACGCACAAAGCAATTCACCATAACACTACAGTTTACCTGGCAAAAAACTTGAACTATCTGGCATGAATCGATTCCTAAGCTCTAATAATCTACTCCTGAAACCACAAAAATTCAATAAGAAGAGAACTTATAACCATGCCTTCTCCGGCCTTGCTCTGAGAATTTGGAACACTCGTCCTCCCGAAATCATATCTAACCGCTTGATTGCCACATTAAAAAAAGAAGTCAAATGGTTGCTCCTGAATAACCACCTGCAATGATAGATTGGAAGCCACCTGAACTAACTTTTATTTCTGATCTACAGCTTTGTTTTAACGATCAATGATGCATTTGTTCTGCATGTTACCTTCAAGTACTTACATGTTCAATTTGCTACCTTTCCCTAATTATCTTGCATGCTTTTTGTACAGCGCTCTGATACACTGACGGGTCATGTTTGCACTTTATAAAACCTTTCAAATAAAATAAACAAAGTATTGTCCTCTTGTAAGTTTCTTAACCACTAGTTGTTTGAGAAACCCCTTTCTGTTGCTTCTGATTGTATTAGATGCAGGAATAGAAAGCAACTCTTGAAAGTGTTTGAAAGATGACACAAGATCACAATCCATTTTCACATTGATAACTAAAGATAAAAAGCTAGAGTTTGTCCCTGCCTGGGCTAAATGATTCGGTGTTACTCAAAGCTATCATAAAATAGGTTCAACATAATACTGTTCCATGCTCATGCTTGGGGCGGACTGCATGAACATCAGCTATCTCTGCTACCACACTGCTGGTTAATCCTAAATTTTGTCCAGCTTTACATATCAAGAAAATGCTGGAAAGTGGTTGAGTCCAGTATGAGCTTCAACCATATAATCAGAATCTGGTACCTCTCAATAATGTTATTGATGTCTAGTGATGAAGAAGAGAAAAAAACTACATGACTCAAGATTGGAGTCAACTGGTGTAGTCTTAAATATGGCACTAGCATGTCACTGCTCTGCCTTGAATACTTCTTGGCGTAGAAATTAGTTTGAAACACTGTCTCAGTAAAAAATACATTGAAAAAGTCAATAGGGGTGCAGTTGTGTCGTCCCGAGTTTGGAAATAGCTTTTCTGATGGCTATTTCTAACCGTAGAAGTCTCACCTGGTGAATATTCCCCAGGTGTCTCAGACTGGATCCTCAAACATTTCAGCGCTACCTCCCTGCGTGGGTAGGTGACCTTGTGGATATAAGCCCCACCCATGCATGCTGACATCTGTTGCTTGATCCAAAGCTACCCTCTTATCTCTGACAAGACTATTTTCTATCAAAAGTTAAAAAATATACCAGTGTGCGAGGGAGGTGTTGCACACCAAGATTGCAGGGTTAAAGCGTTGTAACGACTGTTGCAAACAGATGTCTGTGATATCCCCAACAGGTATGTCTTTCGTAGGTTGGAGTTTGGGGGTAACTCCAAAGTCTGCAGAGATTGCCGCCAGACGAACACAAAGGCCATATGGAACTGTGAGGAGAAGCTTTAAGTCTCCGAATATCAAAAGACTTGTGCTGTGACCGGTCAGGTTCAAAGGAGAGGTCCCATTCCCACAGCAGATCATTGTCTCTGTCAAAATAATCTGGTAAGTCAAAAAAGCAGCACAAGACGTCCAAGCGGACTCTGCCCCTTCCTGCCACTCTGAAACTCCGGAGAAGGCATGAGGGTGTCAACCTACCTCAGTCTCGCAGCTGATCATCTTCAGAGCCAATCTGAGCTATTCTGAGGCAACCTGAATTTCCGAGTCCATTGGTGATGCCATAGCAGATAAAAGAATTCTATGGATCTATGCTTCATCTTTTTGGTGCCCTACTGGTTCCCTCTGGTGAGCCTTCTGGACTCAAGGAACTACGAGGACTTCCAACTGGAATCCCACTGGCAGGCGTGCCCTCCACGCCAGCTAGGACCTTTTAGCCCGCAGTGGCTTCCGCACTGGCTTGGTTCTGCCTTCAATCCTGTTGCCATGACCCGCGATGGACCTTCTAGCTTGGTTCTACCTTCTGTCCTGTTGTCATGGCCTGCGCTGGACCTTCTAGCATTGATGCAGAAGGAAGAGGTGCACCCGATCATGCTCTCTTACTTCCAGCGGAACTATTCTTGACCAAGGCTGCATCCTAATCCCAAGCAGGTGGCAGCCTTCCAGCAACCCAGTTGACACGTTGCCTTTACCTCCTGGAATGGCTCAAGGGTGTTGGTATCTCTCCACAAGGTCAGAAATCTGCGGTTAGAAGTATCCTTCAGAAGAACAAATTAGTTACCTTCTGTAAGCTCGTTCTGGTGGATACTCTGCCTGCAGATTCCTCACCAACCCTCCATCTCCCTGTTCTATGAGATGAATTCGTTTTCCATCTTAAAAAAAAATGTCTAGTCTGAAGTTCTGCACACTGGTCATGCCAATTTTTCAATGGGCTCTGTGTTCGAGGCCATGGACAAGCCTAAGAAAGCAGCTGCTGTCAGTATGCATGTGTGGCACTCTATATGGCTCCATGCGTCACATCTGAGGTGCAACGATGACAGTGCAGAGCTGCATGGCTCCACCTACCAGCACATAAAGGTTCTGCTGAAAAGTTACTGGCTGCAGTCTGACACCTGGGAATATTCGTAGGGTGAGGAATCTGCAGTTAGAATATCCACCGAAAATAGCATTACTGAAGGTAAGTAACTTGTTCATCTCCGTATGGCCATTGGAACTCTGCCACATATGGGGTCTGTTTCAAATCTTGTAGGAAGCTTGTGCTGGACGTCAGGTGTTTTGCATTTTTTCCCCCTTGTCGTGGAACATGCAAAACTCAGAGAAGACCAATGGATCTGGTGCCCTCCTGACTGTTGAGCTTCCTTGAACATATATGGGAAAACCTCACATGTCCCTGCATTGGCACTGTGAACACAATCTGTATAGAACATAGTATGGGAGGCCAGCTTGAATTGACACGGTCACATGGTAACTGTTTGGGAGGACCTACTGTGCAGATGTCTACATAATGCTACATTAACAAACATGTAGGACCCGCTATTACAGACCATTAGATCTGCTATTACAGAGGAGTGTGACCTCATGCAATGAAGAATCCCTGAACCAACAAAGGACAACCGTAAAGCTCTATTACCCATACTTAATGAATGCTCTTTAAGGACAGTGACGAACTGCAATCAAGGCTGATTCCAGGAGTGATAAAGGGATTGGGATTAGGATATAATATGCAGATGTAACAGTGGCCTGGTAAAGATTGAATGGCTCCTAATGCCACTAAGACATGCCTCGTCGGCCTTTATCATCCTGGTGTCTTGTGGAAATGCCAGGTGAGTGCTTCCACTTCAATCAGCTGTCAGTCGTCAGGATGGAAGTCCCTGAAAAGCCTTTTAAACTCAGCTTTTCAGCAACGCCTCTTCCGGGGCACCATTGTCTGCGTTTCTGAATAATGGGGCTCTATTCTGGCTCTGGAAGTGTTAGCCTGGCTGCGTGCTTGTAACTGATGCAACATGTCTATTAGGTGAGCATGTGAGCTGCAGGACAGCTCACCCCCTTGACTGGACTGGAAGATACTTCTGCACATGTTGAGGCATGGGGGATTGCAAGGGAGCTGTACACGACAGCTGCCTACTGGAGCAAAGTGCTCGCCCGAGATCTCCATGTCCACAGTGACACATATGTAGTGCTGTTGACCTGAAGTCATCTCCATAGTGTCCATCTAGTTGAGATAGTTCTGGGAAAAGTAATACTGTTTGGAACATTAGGATTACCGTGACATAGATCTCCCTCCACTGCTTACACTGAGCCGGACCTCTATCCGTCCAAGCCTTTACCACCAGACACCCCCTCATAACACGAGAACTGGGCAGCCCCCTTTCACAAGGTGGAGATGCATAAGCAGCCTAAGGAGGATGACTTTGTTATGGAGAACCTCTCCTCCGCACATAGGTCTATGCAGTATTTGCATACGCTTAAACCAGAGGTTTTCAAACTGTGGGGCGTGACGAGCAACAGAAAGGCACCACTGAAATGATCTCATGTACTCCGCTGCCTGCGATCATCCCTCCCACTGCCCAAAGCAGTGGCCCCCTTGTTTTGCTGCCTTACCGCTCTGGATAAGCTCTACCCCCGAGAGATCCTCGCTCACCACTGCTGGGTAGCGCCCGCTCTGGCAGTCAGCCCCGCCCCACCTTCCTCTGATTGGCTGCCTCCTCTGACGAGGATACTTGATCATGCCCAATGCGTGGACGCATCGGACCTGATCTCAGAAGAATAGTCCTTACTCCGCTCTGGAGTTCAAATTCCAATCCTGCCCGAGTGTTTCTCTCACTCGTTCTGTAGTGTTTTTAAAACTCACCTGTTTGCTGGTGTGTTGTAACCATATTATTTCCTTGTAACACTATGTGTGGGAGGTGCCTGGCCCCCGTTTTTAGGTCTCGCCTGACCCAGCGCATGCGCTGGTCTGGCGAGACTTTTTGTGAGGGCTCAAAAAATGCTACCAAGGTCAGCCTATAGCTACAGTGCATGTGCGCGGGCGCGCACTTAGGAGCAGATGCTGGCAAACCTCGCCATGCTCATTAAGCGCCCGCGATCACTTTCACTTCTGCGGCGCCCCTTTGATGTTCTCGTTCAAGAACATCAAACATCAAAGAACATGTTATGTTAATGTTTTGCTGCGCCCGTTTGACTTACAATGTGCTTTCTCTTTCCACAAACTCGATGTTTGTGTTCCTTTATTTTGAGATGCTTTTAGTATTACTGTTTTGTGACTTAAAGAACATTAAGGAAATGTTACTGTGAAACTGGACAAAGTTCACAGTGTTTATTTCTGATCGCAGCGACTGCTTCATGTCCGTTGCACCATTCAGTGAGTCCTTTCGTTGATTCTTTCATGAGGACATGATAAGGAAGCTGGAAAATTTTGGCACATTCTCTTTAAAAGCACAGCATGTTGGCGACTGGTTAATTGTTTAGACCTATGTAGCGCTTTAGATCTCAAAGCGCTATGGTGGGTGCAGCAGTTACAACTCATGAAATATGGGGTGCAACTCACAAGGAGTGGGCAGGTTTGAGTGCACATTGGCTGCAATCGAACTCTTAAGATGATGGGCCGTGTGTATCCATTATCAGCACTCAGTCTTCACTAAGTGATCTTGTTTGTTTTGTTGTTGTGTTAATGCTTTGCTGCCCCCATTTGACTTACAACGTGCTTTCTCTTTCAACAAACACGATGTTTGTGTTCCTTTATTTTGAGATGCTTTTAGTATTACTGTCACACACACAACCACAACCACACACAACCACACGCACAACCACACACACAACCGCACACACACACAACCACTCACAACCACACACATACACACACCCACAACCACACACACACAACCACTCAACCACACACACACAACCACAACCACACACACATCCACACATACAACCACAACCACACACACACAACCACACACACACACACACACACACAACCACACGCTCAAACACACACAACCACACACACAACCCCACACAACCACACACACAACCACGCACACACAACCGCACATACACAGCCACACACACACCCACGCACACAACCATGCACACACAACCACACACACAAAACCACACACACACATCCACACACACACAACCACACACACAACCACACACACAACCACACACACAACCACACACACACAACCACACATCCACACACAACCGCACCCACAAACACAACGACACCCACACAAACACACACAACCAAACACACACACAACCACACACACACAACCACATACACACACACAACCACATACACACACACACACACACACACACACAACCACACACACACACACACACACACACACACACACACACACACACACACACAGCATTGGCATAGCCAATAGGTCTCGCCTTTGGGACCTTATAAGTGTTTAGCCACGCAACAGTTGATGGGGTTGCACCAAGGATATTGTGCTGCATAACTAAATACTTAGAAGGTCCCAAAAGCGAGACCGATTGGCTATGCCAATGCTTGTTCAGACTGTGTTTGTGCCTTTTTTTATTTCCATGTAGCACCTCCGGTGCTTGGGAGGTGCCTGGCTCCCCTCTTTAGCCAGGCACATGGCCATGTCTGAACTGGGGTGGCAGAGTGGGCTAAAGAACGATGATGGATTAAACCCAGATCAGTTGACTGGGGGTGAGTGCTTGCAATGTTCAACACTCCGTCCATCATTTCCTTTGGTTTTTGCTCCCCTCTTTAGCCCCCTTGCTTTGCTGCCTTACCGCTCTAGACGAGCTCTACCACCGAAAGATCCTCACTCACCACTGCTGGGTGACGCCCGCTCTGGCAGTCAGCCCAGTCTTCCTATGATTGGCTGCCTCCTCTGACGAGGCTATTTGATTATGCGCGGACGAATCGAACCTGATAGTCCTTACTCCACTCTGGAGTTCAAATTCCACTCCTGCCCGAGTATTTCTCTCATTAGTTCTGGAGTGTTTTTAAAAGTCACCTGTTTGCTGCTGTGTTTAAATCATATTATTTCCTTGTAACACTATGTGTGGGAGGTGCCTGGCTCCCGTTTTTAGGTCTCGCCTAGCTATTGCGTAGCAATCACTATGCGAGACTCTAGTAAGGGGCTCCCAAAAGTGCTCCCAAAAGTGGATTGCATGGCGAGCACGCGCACAATAACGTGCATCGTGCCGCCATGCAATCCACTTTTGGGGAAGCACTTCAGCCCACTGGCGCGTGCACTGGCGACGGGCGTGCGGTTACGCGCACAATGACGAGCAGAGGCGCCATATGGCTTTCCTCTCTCGTCATGGTGCGCACACATCGCACACCACTCGCCAGCCAGCCTGCTTTCACTTTTGCGCCTCAGTCTTGTTTATTATACCTAATGTTGATGTATACGTAGATGTAAATAAGAAAGTGAGTAAACAGCGGTGTTTTGAAGACACAAAAAATGACATTCAGTTTAGCTAACTCTGTACATGCAGCTTAATCTCTATATCAGGGTGTGAGTAGGAAAAAGACGACGCTAGAAAGTTTATGATTTCTAATTTATATTAATTGTAATGTCCCACTAGTGTAATGTTTTGAATCTTTTTGGTGCTTTGTTGTTTTCTGTCGAAGTCTAAAGTAACAAAGCATGGAATTTACTAAATTTGGTGATTTTATGCATTACCAAGTTTTATATAAATATTAGAAACATCAGTGGTTAAAAGTAGGTGGCCAAAGAACACCTGCTTTGTAAATGTCACAAGTACTCCAAGATTGCACTGATGAACAATGAGATACACGTAACATGTTGCATTTTTATCCCATGGCTTAGTTTAGAAAGGCTTGAAAAATGTTTTTTTTTACCAGCCAAGAATGAATATGTTCACTGAAAGCAGGTATCTGTATACTGTAGCATTTTTGAGTATCTGTATTCTGTGATAAAATAGGAAAATGTGTTAATTTGTTTAACCAGGGGTGCAGTTCTAGGGAAGATCGTTTTGTATTTAAATTTCTATTCGGTGTACACTCTCTGGAGGAGGGCAGGGGTGTGGTACCCCTTGTGTGAATTGCTGAATGACTTAATTGGTCCCCTAAAATTAAACAGTATTTTGCTCATTAAAGGGGCATACAGTGTAAAGAAAACAAGCATTTGCAATTCAATGGGTCTTGCATTTACGCTAGTTTGAGCTATTAACATTGTAAATGAAAATGCCTTTTTTTGTTTGTTTTCGTTTTTTAAAATGTAAGTAAAAGGCATTGTCATTTATAATGTCAATAGCTCAAACTCGCGTAAATGCGAGACCTATTGCATTGCAAATGCTTGTTAGACTGTGTTTTTGCCTTTGTTCTTCCCAGTTTATTTCCTTGTAGCACCTACGGTGCTTGGGAAGTGCCTGGCACCCCTCTTTGGCCCCCTTGCTTTGCTGCCTTACCACTCTGGACAAGCTCTACCCCTGAGAGATCCTCGCTCACCACTGCTGGGTGACGCCAGCTCAGGCGGCCCGCCTTCCTCTGATTCGCTGCCTCCTCTGACGAGGCTACTTGATCATGCTCAATGTGCGGACATGCTGCTGGTTCGCCAAAGGCAAGCCCGTCTGCACCCGTCCGGGGCCAAGGGCCAGTCCCCCTGCTCGTTTGAACAGCCACCGGCTGCAGTTCGCCTCGGATACTCTTACGAATCTGACCCCTCCAACCCTAGAAGCCTGTAAAGGTTCTAATCAAGTAAGTGATGCAGTGGTCGAAGTGGGCGGGATCGGAAGGGCACGGCGCGCCCCTACTTCTTAAAATGTAAGCAATCCGTTACTTTTCTTTTTTAGAAATGTGTCCCGGGACGGCAGAAATAGCGAAAGCTTATAGATAAGTTTCGGCCATTCATGGGGGTGCGGGGACGGGCAGGGTGGTCATAGAAGGAAAAGGACTCTCTCTCTCTCTCTCTCTCACTTCCTTCTTGTCAAGGGAAGACAAGGACAGTGTCCGCTTCCACTCTGCAGCTGGCAGCTGCCCCCCATCTCTCTCACGTCTTCCCCTTATTGCCTCTCTTTCCCCTCATTGCCTCTCTTTCTGTGCGGCTCCTTCTCTGTTGCTGAAAACCGTTAATTTTACTCTCTCTTTCCTTTATTTGTTTCCCTGTGAAATGGATCCAAAAAAAGAATGAAGCCCTTTTGCAGCAAATGTCTGTAATGTATTGAAGATGCTTCTCATAAAGAATTTAGTCGTTTTTTATTTGTAGGCTGAAGATAAACTCTGGGTATCAAGGGCCCAGGAGCACGAAGACCTGTAGAGTTCAAATAGACACAACAGAGTTCCGACCTAGAACATGAAGGGATCCAATAGCCTTACTAATACCAATTTACATACAAATAGACCTAACAGAGAAGAAATAGTGACATAGCATGCCACAATGTCTTTTTCTGACATTTTCCTATTCCAGAGGGCAGTCTCAGGGCGGAGAGAAAAATGGTTCAAAATACTAAAAATAACTAAATAAAACATTTCAGAGTCATCGCAAAGTGGCCAGATTGGTTTTATTCACAACAAAACACATTAGGGCCCCTTTACAGAGTTTGCCAGAGAAGCGCCACTTTTGTTTTGTCATCTTTCTTTAAACAACTGGGCATATTTACAAAGTAGTGGCAGAGCGCAGAGTTAGCCTTCATGGCTTAACGCCTCGCTCCGCCACTTCTGAAATGCAGGGCTGCACCGTATTTACAACAATACGATGCAGCCCTGTATTTCCCCCTGCGCTGGTGATAATTTTAGCTTCCGATTGCCAACGCAGTCTCTCTTGCACTGTAGTGAAAGGGTGCCTGCGTTGCGGCGGAATGAATATGTGCAGGAAGGTGTCCCTTCCTGCACAAAAACAATCTTAAATGGTGATTTGTAACTGCTATTTGTGCTGGTTTGTGCAGCACAAATAGAAGTTGCAACTGGTCATTTTTTAAATGACTGTTTATGTGCAGGAAGGGACGCCTTACTGTACATAAACAATCATGCCTGGGGTTTTGCTGCTTTTATGTGTGCTGCACAATGCAGCACACATGAAAACAGCAAAAACAAGGAGAAATAAAGCATTTCTCCTTGTTGTGCCCTGTTAAGACCACGTTGTTCCTGCTTACATTTGACATGTTTTACTTAATCTTGCATTCCCTATGAGTAATTGATTTTCCCAAGATGTTATTACTTTTTTTTCCAGGCAGCATATTACTTGTCTAGTGCATAATTTGAATTGAGTCACATCCAGGTGTTTATAGCACAGCAGAACTGGATTATAGATGAAGGCAGTGCGAGTTTCACTCAGTGGGGCGGGATGGTGTTCAGTGTGGGAGAGGATGTGGCACTATGGCCAGAGCTGCCGAATTTGGGTCTGGGGAACCAAGTTCAGCCTTCTTGACCACTCCACCAAACCACTCTCCAGAGGGAGCACATTCCCATGCTAGACCTTAGAAGGCCCAGTTAGACTGTAGGAGTCCAGGTGTCTTAGCACCAGAAGGTGGGCCCTAGCAGTGGCAATTGTGGGTTACCCATGAATGCCTGTCCACCACAATCCATTCTGAAGATCACCTCCAGTCTTTCGGGCAGGCTTACAAAGCAACACACCACAGAGTGACAGTTACTTGGTCACTGAGATCACAGGACCCTTGAAGTCAGTCTGCCTCACCCACTGGTACCTCAATTGGCCTTGTTTCAGCAATAGTAGTGCAACTCACCAGGGATCGGCAATGTACGATTTGCACGCACACCAAACTAAGTTCGCAAACTTCACGGCCTCTCTGCTCCCTGCACAAGCACTCTTAACATGTGCTGCCTGCTTTGGGGCCAGTAGAATTATGCAGCAAGAGAGAACAAAATTATGCCAAAGTGTTGACTAAATTATGCAGCAAACAAAAAGTCTGTAGCAAAATGCGGTATATTTTCTGATACTTTATTATTTTTACATTTTTTATACATACTAAAGGTTTCTGCAAATATTTTGACTCATTAGTACCAGTGTAACAGTCAAATGCATCAGTGAGAAAGGTTACCAGTCAACCTTTGCAAAGGGCCCTCCACTTCGCAGCAACACAAGTCACATTTTTTGTAACTTTTGATCCATTTGAGCTATTAACAATTTATTAGTTAAAATCATCAAATTATGCAGCAGATGGCGTATTATGTGTCAAATATGGCAGAGCCATAATTAGGTGGAAAACATGTGCAAACTGGGATATTTGGTCATTCTTGTTTGAACTGCTCTTGTGGAAAAAGGGAAGAGAAGTGCTGATGACAGAAACTGCATGGCTTGGAGACAAATGTCTTGTACTTTCACTTTTATGTGTATTTGGGACATTCTGTGATTGGAAACGTATCCCACTTTGTGAATACATTTTAATGTCAATAACTCATATTCAACCTTTAATAAAGATGTGTATCCCTTGGTTGGATTAAATAATGTAATAAGTTGTAAATGGTCAGTGAAATACCAAACAAATACTAAAAATTAGGATGTTTTGCTCTTTCTGGCCACACCTCTGACTCCGCCCACTGACTCAGTCTATGGGTTATTCCCGCCCTCTGATTTTCCACCCACAGTTCCCCTACTTTTTCCCTCCACTTCGACCACTGAAGTGATGGCAAAAAACATTGTAGCCATTGCTCTTTCTCCCTTAAGTCAGCACAAGTCAATAACCTTAGTCTGACTGACAATCCAAGCACCAAAATTAGCTCTTTTAACGGATTTCTGCTTAATTGCTGCTCCCTTTCGAAACACAGGTCTGATATTTTCAAATATATTTATTGAACAAACCCCTGATGCACTTTTTCTAGTCGAGACCTGGCTGGGTGATTGCTCTGAGGCCAGATGTTTTAGATGCGTTACCTGTAGGCTATAGCATTGTAAGGTGTGAATAGGGCAAAAAGGTGGCGGTATTGCCATTATTTTTAAACATATTTGGACTTGTTCCTTTTTATAAAATAGACTACTTGGATAGTGAGGAGGCTCAATTCACCATTCATATGTCCAATAATCAATCCCTGATGGGCCTATTGCTGTAGCGCCCCCCAGGTCCACCAACTAACTTTGTTGCTAAGTTAATGGAATCTGCCACTGTGCTAGCCTTAAGGCACAAACATTGGTTATACTAGGGGACCTCAATTTGCATTTTGAATCACAGGACTGCTATACAGCACTTTCTCTAATTGGTGACCTGCAGACTCTTCAACTATGTCAATTAGTTAAAGGTGACTCATATGAAAAGTTAGAACAGAAGTTGCGCACTCAAAATTTCTCCAGGTCAATATTTTAAGCAAAATTAGTTGGTGCAAACGAATTAATCCCCCTGAGTAGGGAATTCAAATCGTAGATAATGATAGCACGTTCCTGAATAGGAAAATGTCTTTCGTTTTGCACTCAATCTCAGAGATATGATCTCTTTTGTGAAATTAAACTCAGGTAAATCGGAATTTATTCAAGTGTAACTTGAGTTTATTAACCGTTAATAAACTCAAGTTACACTTGAATAAATTCCGATTTACCTGAGTTTAATTTCACAAAAGAGATCATATCTCTGAGATTGAGTGCAAAACGAAAGACATTTTCCAATTAGTTAAAGGTCCCACACACAAAAAAGGTCACACACTAGACCCCATATGTTCTAATTATCCCTTTTTAACGGTGGAAAATGCGGTGAAACTACCATGGACCGACCACTTTTTAATTCCTTTTAGATTTCCGATTGACAGTAAGTGGACCAAGGTAGTAGCCCCAGCAGTCCTGAGTAGGAACTGGACCAAAAGTACACCCGAAAAACTTATAAAAGCACTCGAAAAAAATAAACCTAAAATTGGAAAGGAAGATCAGATGGCACTTGCCAACTCCCAATATGAGACATGGTTAACTGAAACCATCGACACTCTGACTCCGTTAGCCATGAGAAAGAACGTGAGAGAATCCCCCTCTTTGCCATGGTACAATGAACTCATAGTCATGTTAAAAAACAATGCAAGTGCCTTGAGCGCAAATGGCGGAAGGATTATAGCCTGACGGCCCAAGCTCACCTTAAAACAGCTCTGAAGACCTATCATAAACAGATCAGACTAGAACGGAAAGAATACTATGCCCAATCAAATTGATTCTGCGCGCAATCCTACCAAAGAATTATTCTCCCTTCTTAAATCTTTAACGAAGGCGGAACACACCTCCGCAACCCTCGTTTCATCACGTAAGCTGTGCAATGACATTTTCTAATACAGTGGCTAAAATATAAGAACATTTTTCAGACTCTTTTAGTGAGAAATGCACAGATAGGTGTAGGGAACAATCTAATGACCTAACAGACCTCCCCATTCTGTCAGTAGCGTCCTCAAATCAGGTTCTCCACTGGACTGAGCCCCACCTAGAATCCTGCAATTAGGGGCCTCAGTGATAGTCCCTTCTCTACAGGAGGTTTGAAGCTATCAATTAGCTCGGGCACTGTACCTAAATGTTGGAAACATGCAATGGGAATGCCTATCAGGAAAAATCTCTCAATAGACCCGTCCGTATTAGATAGCATGAGACCCATCTCACTTCTCCCATTTGGTGCGAAAATACTGGAGAAGCATGTTAACAACTGCCTGACTAGGTTCATTGAATCCAATGAGTTTCTAGACCCCACTCAATCGGGTTTTAGAGCAACCTTTTCCACTGAATCCGCTCTCCTTTTGTCAGAAGAAACATTGAGACAGAATGCTGAGAAGCGTCGGCTCTGATACTACTCGACCTGAGTGCAGCCTTTGAGGCGCTATCACGTGATATATTACTTCATAGACTCCAGGAGACCGGTATTAGAGGCAATGCCCTAAAATGGTTTAGCTCTTTTCAACAGGACAGATCCTTTCAGGTTACTCTTAAATCTTGTGTGTCAGACTAGTTCCACTCAACGAGAGGGGTTCTGGAAGTTTTAAAGGAAATTCTTGATCTAATTCCCACCAGATCAAGAAAAACCATAGCTCATGCACTTATTATCTCACAGCTGGACTGTGGGAATGCACTTTATCTAGGTGCTCCCAAAGGAAGCCTCAAACTGCTGCAACGAGTTCAGAATGCAGCAGCTGACTAGTCTTAAATCTCCCTAAAAGATCATCAGCCTCTAATGCTCTTAATTCACTTCACTGGCTTCTGGCGATGAAAAGAATTAATTTTAAAGCTTTATGCATTTGCCGACGAATCTTAAAGAAACAGGGCCCCAGCTACCTCTATGCCCTGGTGCAAATGTATGTGCCCACGCGCAGTCTTAGATGCCCGGATGCAAATTTAGCTAGGGTGCCTAAGGTAAATAGGGTCAGAATGGGAGCAAGATCCTTTGCCTATTTAGCACCCAAACTGTGGAACTCTTTCCCAAGGGCTCTCAGAGACTCCCCTTCCGAAATGGATTTCAGAAAAAAACTGAAAACTTGGATCTTCAGCAACTGCCTTCTAATCTAGTCATCTCCATGTAGTATATGCCCTGAATTCCTCTTTACTTTTATTCCTTCGAATTTGCAAAGTCCAGCGACACTCTGGTTGGTGTTTTCAGGTGCTCTATAAATGAAAAAATGAAGGGAAAAAAAGCCTTGCCGTAGTTTTGGAGGGAAGGCCCAACTTTAAAACCTTTTGCTGGTGGGGAGGACTCAGAGCGAAAACTTTTGAAGACCTCTATCTTAAAGGGGTGCTTAGGCCTGCCCATCTTTAAAGAGCCGGTGAAGGAGTGAGTCATCACACCTAGGATGGACAAAAATGATTAAGCATTTCCCTCTTACCCACCTTACGTCAGGGGTCAACCACCACTGACTCCCTGGGTGTACACACAGCACAAAAGCATGGTAATAACCAGGGCACAGAAGGTGGACCCCTCCCTACCTGGAGAGCAAAAAGATTCATGCAGTAGGCGAACGTGTCGCCGCCCTGTCTGGAGTATCGCAAATTCAGTGGCCCTGCTATCCCCGTACGACCCGTCCCACTGGGATGAGATAGAAGGCTTAATTCAGCACGTCCCAAACCAATATAGGAAACTCAGTCGGAGTTTGTAGCGGAAGGTAAGAATATTTCCAACGCCAACATTAGATGTGCTTTGGATACAGCAGACACTGCTGCTCAAAGTGTTAACACCAGGGTCATCCATCACAGACTTGCCCGGCTGCGCATTTTGGACTCAAACCAGAGATGCAACATCTTCCTCTCACCTTGCCGTTCGATGGCCAGCATCTATTCGGCAAGCAAGTTGATAAGATGTTGGAGGAAATTCGGAAGGACAAGGGGTCTGTATGGCACCTATGTCTTTATCTGTCTCCATCTGCATGCGGGTCCTTTGCGCCACACACCATATCGTGGAGGGGCTATTAACATCCTTCTCCAGACAGCAGCAAACTCTCTTGGGGTTACTTCACGGGAGGATACAAAGGCAACTATGGAAGTGTCAGGGAAAAAGGTGCATCTCCTAAAGGAGCCGCACTTTCAAAACAGTGACTTTCTTACTCTTCCCCCTGACCATCTAACACCTGTTGGGGGAAGATTGGGGGAAGATTGCAAGGGTTTCTGCCCCATTGAGTGGAGATCACCTTGTACCAGTGTGTTCTAGATATAGCACAGCGGTACTGCACGGAACACCAGCGTCTGCTCCAAGAGGAGATGCATGCACCACAACACTGCGGCAAAGGGGTATACTCCTGATGGTTCTCGATTCCCAAAAAAGGACCGGTTCCTAAGGCCTATTTTCCACCTCAAGCCCCTCAACAAGTAAATCCTGTCAGAGCCCTTCCACAAGGTGACACTCCAGGATGTCATTCCTCTACTACAGCAAGGCGACTGAAGAAGGCCTACTTTCTTTTCTCATCCACCCTGCACATTGAAGATTCCAGTTTGTGGTAAGTGACCAGCATTATCAGTTGAAAGTGCTGCCCTTTGGAGGAACCACATCTCCCAGAGTGTTTACAAAGTGTTTTGCAGTGGTAGCCGATCACCTCAGAAGGAGCGGTGTCCACTTCTTCCCTTACCTGGATAATTGGCTGATTAAGAGCGCAACACTGCAGAAATGCCTAATGCACACCATCAATGTCACCAAGTCCTATCTCCGTCCTTTGCAAGGAAATCCTTTGTCTGGGCCATTTTTTATCCAAGTAGAGAAATCATGCTCCAGTCCAGCAAGGGTACAAGCATTTCAAACGCTGCTACCTCTTTTTCAGCCAGATCGCCAGATAACGATCAGGAAAGTCAAGCGCCTCCTAGGTATGTTGGCCTCTTACATTGCCATAGTCCTACATGTTAGGTTACACAAGCGCCTCAAGCAGGAGTGCCTAGCGGCACAACAGTCACAGGTAGAAGGTCAATGGGGGGATTTAGTGTTGGTCTGGAGCCGCACTCATCGCTCTCTTCAGTGGTGGAATGCCAGCAATCTATTGCAGGTACTGCCCTTCCTTGACCCAGTTCCGCAAGCGACTATCACCACGGACGCCTCACTCACTGATTGGGGAGCCCACCCTCAAGACCTGACCATACAAGGGGTGTGGGTGCCTGACCAACGGAACTTCCACATCAACCACCAGGAGTTGTTAGCGATCCAGCTAGCCCTCAAGGCGTTCCTTCCTCTCATTAAACACAGGGTAATTTTAGTCCAGACGGACAACACAACTGCCATGTTTTACTTACAGAAGCAGGGAGCCACACACTCCTTGCAGTTGTCTTCTCTATGGCAGAACAGTTGAAGGTGGGCTATACATCACAGAATCCATCTCCTCATACAGTACATAGCCGGGATGGACAATGTCTTTAAAGCCTTGTCAGCGGGATACATCAAGTCCAAGAGTGGGAACTCAACCCTACTCCCATACTTCCACAGTTGGGGGTTCCCCTACTTGGACATGTTTGCCACTGCCAAAAACACAAAATGCCCAAACTTTGCCTCCAGCCTTCCAAAGCCCATGGGAAATGCACTATGGATGAACTGGTTGAGAATATTTGCCTATACTATTCCCCTTCTCCCACTTGTTCCATTTGTGGATCAGAACTTTCAGCAAACACCCCTCACATAGATCTTAGAAGCCCCAGCATCGGCTAGACAGCCCTGGCTCACTCACTACCCTTCCTGACCTCACTTCAGTGCCTCATGAGAAGCTGGCCAACCAGCTAGATCTTCTCTCCCAAAATAAAGGCACTCTCAGGCATCCCAACCCCAAACAGCTGAATTTTGCGATTTGACTTACCTCAATTTGCCTACAGAATGCCATGACCATTCTTAAAGAGGCACACGTGCCTACAACCAGAGCCTGCTTTGCAGCTACATGGAAACAGTTCATACACTACTGTCTCCCTACACACACTGATCCTCCAAGAAATTGTTGGTTACCTGCTTTACTTGCAGAAGTCAGGCCTGGGTTATACTTCTATCAGACTTCACTTAGCTGCTGTCTTTGCTTATCTACAAAACAGAGAACAGAATTTGCTTTTAGGGTACCTGTTATCAAAGCCTTAATAGAAGGGCTGAAAAGGGTTATTCCAGCATGGGTGCCACACGGTACTGTGTGGAACCTCAACATTGTGCTAATGGGCCCTCCATTTGAATCACCTCCACTCCTGCCCTTTACAGTTTCTTTCCTGGAAGGTGGCTTTCCTGGTAGCCATCACTTCTCTCAGGCGTGTTAGTGAGATACAGGCTCTTCCTCTGCAAACACCTTTTTCCAAGTGTACCATGATAGGGTAGCCCTCAGGACAAACCCTAAATTCCTTCCTAAGGTGGTCTCTGGCTTCCACCTCAATCAAACCATAGAATTCCCCGTAGTCTTCCCACATCTAGAATCAGTAGCAGAATGGGCTCTCCATACACTAGATGTCAAAAGACCACTTAAGTATTACATTGACAGGACAAAGCCCTTCCGTAAGACACAACAGCTCTTTGTCTCTTTCTCCAAACCACACAAAGGGAGTGTTCTCTTTAAGGTAGATATAGCACGCTGGCTGTTCATATACATACAAACCTACTATGTTAGTGAAAAGACTTTTGTCTGTCCCTCCCAGACCCCACTCAACCAGCAAAAAAGGAGCTTCTATGTCATTCTTGGGTAATATTTCTATAGCTGATGACTGCAAAGCAGCTATATGGTCTACGCCTCACACATACACAAAACATTACTGTGTGGATGCCTTAGCTCATCAACAAGCTCATGTTGGTTAGGCTTTCCTTCACATACTTTTCCAATCATTTGCAACATCCTAAGGCTAGCCACTGCTTCTGGGAGGACTGATTTACAGTCTATGCACAGCATGTGTCTCTACAGCTACACATGCCACAAACGGAAAATTTTACTTAACCTGTAAGTATCTGTTCATAGCATGTAGTGCTGTAGAGTCACATGCTCTCCCCTTACTCTCCCGACTCCTTTAGATGTTGCAGACATTTTCCAATTTCATCCTTAATCTTTCCTTCTCATGGTCACCTATTTTGTATCTCTGTGCTCCATCTAGATCCTCACCCTTCGTGTGAAAAAAACAATCTGCCAATGAACCCGATGCCCAGGCACATTACCAGCATTAGGTGGAGTCACCATAACTATTGACTAGAAAAGACTTTGAAGAAAAACAACTTTCATATGTCTGAGCCCAACACTAAATGGCAGGAGTTTTGTACTTGATTTGGAATGGTGCTCCAGTCAACTTCTTATCCAAAATGAAGCAAACAGTCGTAGTGATAGGTGTTCCTTTTTCTTTTATTTTCTGATCATTTATTTCCATATATAAAACTTCCAGCCAACGCGTTTCGTTCAAATAGATAACTTGAACTTCATCAGGGCTGTAATCAATACATATATTATATATATATATATTATATATATATATATATATATACATATACATATCATGCTCCGTGGGGTGTCCGACAAGCGAGCAGCACTCGAAACCACAGACCGCTTTTTCCCCAATAAAAAGCCTTTATTGGTATGAGCAGTACACATTTCAGTCCATTAAAAGCAGCCGACCGCTGCCTGACGCGTTTCGAGATTAACTCTTCCTCATAGGCACTGGCGGTCGAGAGAAGGCAAGGAGGGCTGCCACTTCCTACTTATGCTAAATCGTGGGATCTGATTGGTCCGCTCTGGATGAGCAACACGTTGCAGTCTGGGAAATGCAGTCCTCCGTAGGTCCTCTGATGGATGCCTTCTTGTTAAATGCTCGATAAAGCCCTCAGTGAGCCCTGGAATGCGTCACTGCTCTAGATCCAAGATCTGTGCTCCACAATTGAGTCCCGTGTATCGAGCTCAGTGGCCCCCTGTTTCTGGGATGGTGCTTGCTCGGCGGCAGGACGGCCGCCAATAAATCATGCTCCGTGGTGTGTCCGACAAGCGAGCAGCACTCGAAACCACAGACCGCTTTTTCCCCAATAAAAAGCCTTTATTGGTATGAGCAGTACACATTTCAGTCCATTAAAAGCAGCCGACCGCTGCCTGACGCGTTTCGAGATTAACTCTTCCTCATAGGCACTGGCGGTCGAGAGAAGGCAAGGAGGGCTGCCACTTCCTACTTATGCTAAATCGTGGGATCTGATTGGTCCGCTCTGGATGAGCAACACGTTGCAGTCTGGGAAATGCAGTCCTCCGTAGGTCCTCTGATGGATGCCTTCTTGTTAAATGCTCGATAAAGCCCTCAGTGAGCCCTGGAATGCGTCACTGCTCTAGATCCAAGATCTGTGCTCCACAATTGAGTCCCGTGTATCGAGCTCAGTGGCCCCCTGTTTCTGGGATGGTGCTTGCTCGGCGGCAGGACGGCCGCCAATAAATCATGCTCCGTGGGGTGTCCGACAAGCGAGCAGCACTCGAAACCACAGACCGCTTTTTCCCCAATAAAAAGCCTTTATTGGTATGAGCAGTACACATTTCAGTCCATTAAAAGCAGCCGACCGCTGCCTGACGCGTTTCGAGATTAACTCTTCCTCATAGGCACTGGCGGTCGAGAGAAGGCAAGGAGGGCTGCCACTTCCTACTTATGCTAAATCGTGGGATCTGATTGGTCCGCTCTGGATGAGCAACACGTTGCAGTCTGGGAAATGCAGTCCTCCGTAGGTCCTCTGATGGATGCCTTCTTGTTAAATGCTCGATAAAGCCCTCAGTGAGCCCTGGAATGCGTCACTGCTCTAGATCCAAGATCTGTGCTCCACAATTGAGTCCCGTGTATCGAGCTCAGTGGCCCCCTGTTTCTGGGATGGTGCTTGCTCGGCGGCAGGACGGCCGCCAATAAATCATGCTCCGTGGGGTGTCCGACAAGCGAGCAGCACTCGAAACCACAGACCGCTTTTTCCCCAATAAAAAGCCTTTATTGGTATGAGCAGTACACATTTCAGTCCATTAAAAGCAGCCGACCGCTGCCTGACGCGTTTCGAGATTAACTCTTCCTCATAGGCACTGGCGGTCGAGAGAAGGCAAGGAGGGCTGCCACTTCCTACTTATGCTAAATCGTGGGATCTGATTGGTCCGCTCTGGATGAGCAACACGTTGCAGTCTGGGAAATGCAGTCCTCCGTAGGTCCTCTGATGGATGCCTTCTTGTTAAATGCTCGATAAAGCCCTCAGTGAGCCCTGGAATGCGTCACTGCTCTAGATCCAAGATCTGTGCTCCACAATTGAGTCCCGTGTATCGAGCTCATACATATACATATATATATATATATATATATATATATACACATATACACAGAAAAAAACCATAGTTTTCAGGGGTGTTCTAGTTAGCTGGACATTTCACTCGTACAAAACCATAGAAATTCCTCCGTTATAGTTAGTTCTGCTAACTATAACTCGCGCGCCCGCAATGTACTGCTGATGATGTCACATATTACATCATTCATGACATGGTCAGTGACATCACTGATGACATCTCAAATGACATCACTGATGACATCACTGATGACATCATCCAGTGAATGTGGTTTAGTTTGAAATTTAAATATGTATTATATATATACCAATCTGTATTGAAGATTGAGTGGATATATAACTGTCTGGATGGAGGATTTAATAGCTGTCTGACTGTTTAAGTGAGTAATTAAAAGTGTCTCACTTAATACATGGATTGGTAACTAAACTATGTGAATGTGTGCATCACTGTCTTTGTTGTTGTATAACATGCTGCATCAGTTGGTCACTAACTACATGAGTGTGTATATTAGTTATTGATTAGTTGGGTGAGTATTTATATGAGACACTGAGTTTGTGTGTGGTTGGATGGGGTGTGTGTAACTATGCATAGATGTGTGAATGGTTGATTGACTAGGTTTATAGGTTTAAGAGTGCATGTGGAAACAGTTGTTTGGGTGACTGAGTGTATTTATTTGTGTGCTGGTGAGCGAATATATGTTTTAGTTGTACATCTTCAACCAAGTAAAAAAATAAAAGGCATTGTATGTGAGAGTTGGTGTATATAAATAAGTATATATAAGAGTCAGTGATTGTGAGAGTAACTATATGAAGGAGTGTATAATTGTAATGGTGATTTTTTAACATATTAACGATGAGTTACTATGTGTTTGAATAAATGAGGTGTTGTGTGTATAATTGTGTAAGTGAGTGAATGTAAGTGTGATTCATTTTTTTCATGAGCGAGTAGGATGACTGCTGATGTGTCGATGTCTATATATGTGTATAAGTGCATTTGATAGTGTTCTATTAATTAGTGACTGCATGTATATGTGATTCTGTTGTTGAGTGAGTAGTTGTGTGTGTAGACTTAGGAATCAGT
This sequence comes from Triturus cristatus, assembly GCF_964204655.1. Lineage (NCBI taxonomy): Eukaryota > Metazoa > Chordata > Amphibia > Caudata > Salamandridae > Triturus > Triturus cristatus. The sequence continues at coordinate 823,373,850 of NC_140584.1, read as the reverse complement.
GAGTGTGTACGTCGTAACTGGTATTGGTGTGTCAATGGTTTCAAATATGGTAGTCTGTATTTTACAGTGAGTGATGAAAGGTTATACTAGTGTATGATGAGGTGTATCAGATTGTCACATGGATGATGTCATCAGTGATGTCATTTGAGATGTCATCTGTGATGTCATCAGTGATGTCACTGACCATGTCATGAATGATGTAATATGTGACATCATCAGCAGTGCATTGCGGGCGCGCAAGTTATAGTTAGCAGAACTAACTATAACGGAGGAATTTCTATGGTTTTGTATGAGTGAAATGTCCAGCTAACTATGACACCCCTGAAACCAATGGTTTTTTTCTGTGAATTTCTAAGGTTTTTTAAATGCTAATTTCTAACTAGAACGTCTCTGAAACCTATGGTTTATTCAGTGAATTTCAAAGCTTTTTTAAATGCTAATTTCTAACTATAACGTCTCTGAAACCTATGGTTTTTTCAGTGAATTTCAAAGGTTTTTTAAATGCTAATTTTTAAGTGTAAAAGTAGTTATACCTATTTTTTTGTACTGATTTTCTACAGTTTTTTAACTATTTATAAATATTTTATTCATTAAATAACATATTTTTCTGAAAATTGCAAAACAAAATTAAAAAAAAATTACATCTGAAATATTGTTACATTTTTTTGTTTTATTTTTGTATTTTAATATATTTATTATATTTTCTTTTTTTTTTTTTTTTAAATCCCATTTTTTTTTCGGAGTCGCGCACCCAAAGCGTACACATCACGGTGGGTGCGCGTATTCTAGCCGCCATTTTAGAAATGTCGTGAAGGATCCGCGTATGGTCTGCGACGGCTGCATGTTTTTCAGTTACATCATATACATTAAGGTGCCGATTCCGATCCTGTAAAACCCGGGTACGAACCGTCGTACGGAGCGTTTTCTGCATCCGACTCGTACCTGGGAAAACCACCTTACAAACCCACAAGTACAATTCGTACAGAAATACCATTTCCGTACGATTCGTACAAAACACCTACCGGCTAAAATATACCCACAATTCCGATCCAGGACACCGCGTACGTGACGTCCGGACGGAGTCAGGCAGCGTTTTACGAACCAGCAAGTACGATTCGTGCCGACGTCACTCCGCACGTAGCATTTTTTACGGGAGCCAAAAACTGCCGGGAAATTGAGGAGGATGTGAGGAAGGAGCACCTGTACGCGATGGACAGCCATGGACCCCATCCTACGTGTCATCCCGGCCCTCCTAGCCTACGACCTGGTGCACAGGAACCGACTCAGATGCGGCAGAAGGTCAGAACAACACCTATGGGCAAATGTGGGGGGCAGGGGCAGGAAACATAACCCCCACCCAAGGCAAAATGTATACATGCCCTGTACATACCGTACCTCCAGGGACTGGTCACTCGGGGGGGGGGGCGTGTCCACCAAGGCCTGCGTCCCGCCACAACGGATGTGGACGTGGACGCGTCCCGTCACCACAACAATTGTGGTACGCACCGTACCCAGGCCTGAACAGCATGGGTACGGGTCGCACCACGCCTACCCCTACGTCACCCCAACAATGGTGGTAAGGCCCGTACCCACGTTCTGTAGGCCTGGGTATGGGCCGTACCCCTACGGCACCCCAACAATGGTGGTACGGCCCATACCCAGGCCTGAAGAGCGTGGGTACGAGTCGCACCATGCGTACACCTACGTCACCCCAACAATGGTGGTATGACCCGACCCAGGCCTGAAGAGCGTGGGTACGGGTCGTACCACGCCTACCCCTACGTCACCCCAACAATGGTGGTACGGCCCGTACCCACGTTCTGTAGGCCTGGGTACGGGCCGTACCCCTAAGGCACCCCAACAATGGTGGTACGGCCCATACCCAAGCCTGAAGAGCGTGGGTACGGATCGCACCAAGCGTACCCCTACGTCACCCCAACAATGGTGGTACGGCCCGTACCCAGGCCTGAAGAGCGTGGGTACGGGTCGCACCACGCGTACCCCTACGTCACCCCAACAATGGTGGTACAGCCCGTACCCAGGCCTGAAGAGTGTGGGTACGAGTCGCACCATGCGTACACCTACGTCACCCCAACAATGGTGGTATGGCCCGACCCAGGCCTGAAGAGCGTGGGTACGGGTCGCACCACGCGTACCCCTACGTCACACCAACAATGGTGGTACGGCCCGTACCCAGGCCTGAAGAGCGTGGGTACGGGCCGTACCACCATTGTTGGGGTGCCGTAGGGGTACGGCCCGTACCCAGGCCTACAGAACGTGGGTACGGGCCGTACCACCATTGTTGGGGTGATGTAGGGGTACGCGTGGTGCGACCCGTACCCACGCTCTGTAGGCCTGGGGTACGGGCCGTACCCCTACGGCACCCCAACAATGGTGGTACGCCCCGTACCCAGGCCTTCAGAGCATGTGGGCGGGTGGGTGGGTGTCGTGCTACGATCCACATCAGTGGACAGAGACATAGGGGTGGGTGCCTATCACTCCCAGCAGTGCCCAGACATATGAGGGGTGGGTGCAGAGGACTCCCAGCAGTGCCCAGACATATGAGGGGTGGGTGCAGAGGACCCCCAGCAGTACCCAGACATATGAGGGGTGGGTGCAGAGGACTCCCAGCAGTGCCCAGAGATATGAGGGGTGGGTGCAGAGGACTCCCAGCAGTGCCCAGATATATGAGGTGTGGGTGCCTATCACTCCCAGCAGTGCCCAGACATATGAGGGGTGTGTGCCTATCACTCCCAGCAGTGCCCAGACATATGAGGGGTGGGTGCCCATCACTCCCAGCAGTGCCCAGACATGTGAGGGGTGGGTGCAGATGCCTCCCAGCAGTGGACAGAGACATTGGGGTGTGTACATCATCCTCCCATTAGCAAAACTCCATGGGTGCATGAAGGCATCCACAATGTGCCACTATGTTGATAGTGCCATGACAACACATCACTGACAGCAGTGTCCCACTCCCATGAGGATGGATGCCCTTCCCCCACTGCATGACACACCACATGTGGGTGTGATGACAAATTACACATGCATACCCACCCCTGGCGGTGGCAGCACAATACACACACTGAGATCATGCAACAAGACTATATCCTCATGTGAAACCCCACTAAACTAAGAGAGCCTAAGGGAACACACACTGTCACCCACATTCCAGAACTGATAGGAATGTACAGGTGCTGGGGCAGCCAACAAGTTGTTGCCTCCCATGGAAGGAAAAGGGTGGAGTACCCACAGATACAATGCCCACAATTGTCAGTCAGGTGCCCAAATACCCTGCAGAACAAGTAACACACGTGTGCTAGGCTGGGAGTACACACATGCATAGTGCGGAAAAGGGACCATGTCCACATTAAGCCATGGCAACATACCCCATACACAAGTACAGTGACTACCAAGGATGGCACGGACGATGCAGGCGGAGACATTGCTGAGCAGGCATGGGTAAAGTTGAAGGGATCCCTCACACAGCAAGGAAATGTAGACACAGGTCAGCACAACAATTGGGAAACACCCTGCAGGGAAGAAGTCAGGTGCCACAGAGGAAGGAACACTCCTTGGGACAATGTCACCATACAGTAAGAGCTTACATGACCAAAGATTATTTGCAGAGACCTTGTGATGGCACGCAGATACCAGGGCCCTCCCCATGAGCAGCACACTACAACATTTCCCAGACACCTAACACATTATCACCACCCCAACTCAGGGAGCAGCAGCACCAACAGCAATACCAGAAAAGCATTCGTGTGCAAATGAAAAACAAAAAGCTTTATTCAGCATAAAAAAGAGTGGATTTGAAATGTACACTATATACAAGGCCCATAGGCCAGTCCATATGCGAATTCCGGGGGGGGACACATTGGGACGCGTCTCCCCTAGCTTGCCTGCACAGTTCAGAGATCCTTTCCATCCACAGGGGGGGGGGGGCATCATGTGGGGGGGGGGGAAGGACCAGGCACCGCAGGGACAGGAGGGGCAAGGGTAGGTGTTGTGGGTGCAGGGACGGACGACTCCACCACAGGGGGTGGGGCAGCGCCAAAGGTGGTGGTTAGGATGGCGCTGCACACGGTTGCAAGGTCTGCCAGCGTGTCCCCTGCACCCGAAGGAACCACAGGCCCCAAGGAGGGGGGTGGGGGGGTCGGAGGGATGGGTTGCAGCGCTACTGGGGGAGGGTGTGGACAGGGGGGGGGGGGGGACTCAACTCCCCTGCCTGGGGACTTCCTCGACCGCTTGCGGGGTGGTGTCACACTGGGGCTGAGGGACAGACTGGCCATGAAGGACTCTTTGTCCGGCTGTTGGGCAGGGGAGCTAAGGGGAGTGGTTTTGGAGGAAGTGGGTCGTGAGGACTGCGGACTCCCACTGTGGCTGCATGGCTGCCGTTTGCCACCCGACCCAGTGGGTGTGCCTATTTCCCTGTGTGTGCGTGACTGGAGGTGTGCGCTTGGCCTTCCCTGTTGGTGTGCTGCCTGTGTCTGGTGGGGTGCGTGCATGGGGATGTCTGGGTGTGCTTGGGACAGGCATGGGAGTGGGAAGTGTGAATGGGGCAGGGGTGGGGGGGGGACGGAGCGCTGCAGGAGACCCACTGCTGCCGTCAGTGACGAGTCCATGGACCTCAGCAACATCCGTTGGTCAGACATCGCTGATGACATGCCCTCCATGTACGACACCATCTGTGTCAGCAGTCTGGTGTGGCCATGGAGGACATTAAGCAGCGATGTCTGACCAGCCTGCAACTGCCGCAGGATGTCCACAGACTCGGCATTGACGGCAGCAGGGGAGACAGGGGCAGGGGGTGCGGTGCCTGGCACGAAGGAGACATGTGGTCGCCTAGCACGGACAGAAGGGACCCGAGCAAGTGGGAGGGCGGTGATGGGAATGGAGGGGGCGGCGAGATATGTACTGCTGCTTTCAGCTGTGGGAGCAGCCTCCGCCCCCTCTGGGAGCTCAGCCTCGGACCCGTCAGCGTCATAGTCGTGTTGGGACTGGACAGGTCCTCCGCCTGACTCCCCTCGCCCTCCGTGCCACTTGCTGCGCCAGACTCCCCAGCACTGGTGGCACCGGTGCTGGATCCCTCCTCCACTATATATGTAGAAAACAATGGTCCTGAGCAAACACTAAATTTTACATAAAATTGAATATAGACCACAATGGGTTACTATATACATCCGATGTCCAGCCGGACAGGGGTTTTTTTATTCATCAGATACTCAAGGATATGGTCAAGGATAATGAAAACACTACATTTATCGTGGGGCACAATCCTGCACCCTACAACATGGGGAACGTGCGGGGGAAAAAAGGAATAACAATGCAGACAGTTTTGGACAAACAACAGTTACAGGCAAAGACTGAGAGCTGTAGCAACTTGCAGGCATACATGGAGTTGTGGCAAGTTTGACAAAATAGAGACCACAACGAGTAAGCACAATGGATATTTGTGGCACTATTTTTTACAAAGTCGACGTTTCGATCCCAAGCTCCTTGATTAACGGGATCATCTTCAGGACTAAATTTATAACATTTGCCTGGTTTTTAACGCCTGTTAGAGTAAAGAAAACAAAGAAAATAGCTTGTGTGAACAAGGGAAAAACTTAGAACATATTAAGATTGCTCGAAAGTTATAGCATGTCAGAAGGTCAGGGTTATCAATTGTGCACATGGAGTTGTGGTTCAAACGATCGTGCTCGGGCCTGTTCCGGTCAAGTGAGTGGGGATTTGTTTGTGAGTGTGCTATGGCAAGCGGGATTTTATAAGTGACATTCAATGGGGGAATGGTGAATGACTGAAGGTGTTTTGAAGTTAAGGCCTCAGCAGGCTACCTAGTTCCTACGTAGATGGTTTAAAAACTAGAACCGCGTGAGATATTAAAAGGTGTGTGAATACGCATTCCGATCGTGAGCGGCATGGGGGACAGTCGTGTTTATTGAAAGAAATTTTGAGAACCGGTATCGGGAAGACGTGAAGTTATGAGAAACAAGTGACCGGGGGTGTTATCCATTTCGGAATGGCGCATGACTCAGTGAGAAAAATAAGTGTAAGGTGTATGCTTACCCCAATTGAGGACATAGGGGTATCACATATGGCAGATCAGAGTGGAAACTGGCAATGAAGACCAACGTCAAGGATGTTGCTTTTGGTTTGGTCGCTGTGAAAAAAGTTACATTGCAGTTGGATTTGGTGTGTCATAATCGATGTAGGATTGGGATGTAATTACGTCTAGGGCACATACCTTGCAATTAAGGTTTCTATAAACCTTGGTAGGTGCTTGAGCGTGCTGCTCCTTGCCCGGATCTGCTGTTGGGTGGTTAGATTGTGGTGCAGATGGGCCACATTTCTATGCGCCGAGGTATTGCTTCTATATTCTAATATGTTACAATCCGAGCTTAAAGGAATTGAAAATGAGGGGAGGTTTTAGTCAGAGGCTGCCTAAGTGAGGAAATTCTAAAACCAGTCAATTACATCGGGGTAAGGGGTTGTCTTACCTATGGAGAGACACAGCAATGGAGATCTCTGTCCCTCCTCCACGTCCATGCCAGTGTCTCCCTCGGTGTCCCCCGACGATGCTGTGGGCAAGGTGAAGAGACAGGAAATAATCAGACACCTGTATACATATGACACATGAGTCCAAACTACATAGGTCACAGAGCATAGCATGAAACGCATCATGAGTAACATCTACAATACTACGCACATATGTAGGCCCTGCACTACACAGTTGGTTGACCCACCATGCCACTTTGATACAATGGAGAGCATGACACAACAGCAAAGAACTTGATATCGAATTATACAGAGAAGCTAGTGTCTGTGGACAGTCGAGCACAGCATCTGGACCACACACCGTTGCAAAAAATGGATGAGCAGGAACCATGTCTTTTAACTTTTGACACATGCTGCAAAGCACAAACATTAAACCCTGCACAACATGACTGGGTCAATACTTGTTGAGTGTCTGTTCCGACTATCATCACACACAGGCCAGACCTGGCAAGGAGACATAAGCTTTGGACATGTAGGCCTTGCCTGCACAACCCCCCCCTACCTGAGACAATGTGATTGAGACAGAGGAAGGACTTCACCTCATAATCAGGGATCACAAAAATGGGCTCCGTTAAATCCTAATTGCACTCTAACTACCCCTCGTGGGGCGGACCACACATAATATTGACAAACAACCATCATCAGATAGTTGTACACAGACACACATGCACTGGCCGGTGTGAGGATGCACAAGCCACATTGGGTCACCCTGTACAGTGTACACATGTAGCACACTTTACGTAAATACAAATGTGGCCAGGGTACAATGCCACAGAGGCCAACCTATGCTGAAGACACTGAGAATGTCCACAGTGTTGGATGATACACATGATTCCTAGGAAAAGGTGTCTCAGGGGACTGTAGTGGCCACACTGCTCCATGGTCCTGGATAGATCTGACTGCAACAGGAGCAACCGTCCCCGCACTATGCATATCTCCCCCTCATGCACATCATGTCTGAGGCCACAACATCGGTCATGCATGCTGCAAGGCAGTTCATTTTAAGCCTCACACTCCTATGTTGAGACTGCATCAGTGCCAACAATCATGGACCCCCAAATGACTGAACTAGGTAAGGTCCCAACACATGTCACAGACCACCCCCACACATGATGCTGCAAGCATTGGGCACTTGGATTACCTGCCAGCCTAGATTACCTTGTGCAAGAGTGACTACACACAGACCACGGAACACATGTCAAGGAGGGGAAGGGAGGAAGAACAGGACCGGTTGACTTTGGGGAACAGGATATGCACTGCACATATAAACCCTGGCAGTGTATCCAGGCGACTGAGCACTTCCAAAAGCTGGTGACACACAACAAACACACATGTACCTACCCCCTTCCTGCTGCTGCTTCTCCTGTAGCCGCCTATCCATGTCAGGGAAGACCACCGCCAGGACACGCTTCATTTGGTGGGTCAGGCGCCGGCGCCCGCCGTGTTTGCGTGGAGGTGAGTCCTTCAGCAGGACCCGGGCGATCCTCCTGGTCCAGCACCGGATATCCTGCCAGCGTTTCTTCACCTGGGCCAGGCGCCGACTGCGACCCTCCACCGACCTCACGGCCCTGACGGCCCGCTTCCAAATCTCCCCCTTGGCGTAGGCGGCTACCTGTGAGGATGACAAAGTGAGACAACATCAATACACCTGCTCCATGTCACAGAGACACACATTAGAACAATTGGGCTTGTTTGAACAGGGCATAGTATGCAGCAAACTTATTGCACCTTTGTCATAGGGACATTATCCTCTGGGGAAGGCCAAATGCACTATGTGGCATTTAAAGTACACAGGTGGCACGAGGGGTGCGACAGAATCAATGATCATGGCTCACACTGTGCATCACAAGCAACACCAGGATAATGGACAGCACCTCAAAGCAGTCACATGCCCCAGGCCACTGACGCAACCTCAGCGGAGTACACAGACACACACAGGCACAGGACAATCACCTGCCATTGGCAACTGCGGGTACAAACATCACTCTGCACATGTGCCACTTGACTGGGGGGAGTCACAGGTGTGGGCCTAGCTCAGCACATCAGACACACAGCACGGCTCCCTGCTCACATCAGATGGGTAGGGCATATGCATCCTCCATGCAGCTGGGGTGCAATACTCCACATAGACACTCACCCACATGACAGGGGACTTACACACACACCAATGTCCAGGGGCCGTACACATCATTTGGACACTATCACCACAGGTACACTCAACTCACACACATCTGTGGGTACAGTCACCTGTCACACTGGGGGGACCACACAATCACATCAGGACTATGGAAACAACATTCCCAAGGGGATTAGCCAGGCTGAATGTGGCATGCACCATGCAGTGATTGTCACAGTAAGCACAATGCAAGTGAGGAGTGCAGATATGAACCACATCAGGCTCTGCATGGGAGACATAAGGCATTCCCCCCCTGGGACCCACCATGAACAACTTTGCATGTCTGTCACACCTGGACACAATGCCAGAAGTGACAGACACAAAAAAGGGGCACAGTCACAGCTAGTGGAGTCAGCACTCACCTGCTCCCCTGGTCTCCCATATAGGCTGGGGTACTGTGGGAGGATGACGTCCAGCAACGCCTCATTCTCCTCCTGGGTGAATGGCTGGGCCCTCTCCACAGACCTAGACATGGTGCCAGAGGAATCACGAGCAGCAGCAGTGGTGTGGAATGAAAGGTTGCGCAGGCAAGTGCTCTCTCATGGGTCCTGGCTGCCTTATATCTCCCTTGCTGGGCTGTTTCATTAACAGGAGTACAGAGTGATTGGTCAATCTCATTTGCATGCTACGTTTCCTCCAATCCCTTTAAACCTACCCCAGTGAGGGCCTTTGCATGGTTCAAAATTTGAGCATGATGTCAAGTCAACAACCACTTTGCAACATAGTATATTGTCTCCAACCGACTTTTGCTGGCCACCTGATGCAAAATTTTGAACTGGAAACTCGGTCTCCATGACAACCAGCATGCATTTAGGCCCTTATACTTGTCCCTCATGCATCACCTATGTAATTTCACTATCCACACACAGGTACGGTGCATTCCTGACGTACCCCTAGGGCACCACTACACCAGTGATACGGTCCGTACATGCGTGTGTAGGGCCTGTATCACTTTGGTAGTGTTGCCGTAGGCGTACGCCATTGTGATACGGGCCGTACACGCGTGTGTAGGGCCCGTATCTCTATGGCGTACACCTACGGCAACACTACCCTAGTGCTACGGGCCGTACCCGCGTGTGTAGGGCCCGTAGCACTATGGTAGTGTTTGCGTAGGCGTACACCATAGAGATAGGGCTCGTACCCGCGTATGTACGGCCCGTATCTCTATGGCGTACGTCTACGGCAACACTACCCTAGTGCTACGGGCCCTACACACGCGGGTACGGCCCTTTGCACTAGGGTAGTGTAGGCGTACCCCGTAGAGATACGGGCCGTACATACGCGGGTACGAGCCCTATCTCTAGGGCGTACGCCTACGCCAACACTACCCTAGTGCTACGGGCCATACCCGCGTGTGTAGGGCCCGTAGCACTATGGTAGTGTTGCCGTAGGCGTACGCCATAGAGATACGGGCCGTACATACGCGATGCTGGGTGAGGGTGCTGGGGTACGGTGTTGGGGTACGGTGCATACAGGTGCGGGGCTGTGCTATGGTGTTGGGGTGCGGCGCGTACAGGTGCAGGCTGTGCTACGGTGTTGGGGTGCGGCGCGTACAGGTGCGGGCTGTGCTACGGTGTTGGGGTACGGTGCGTACAGGTATGGGCTGGGCTACGGTGTTGGGGTACAGTGCGTACAGGTGCGGGGCTGTGCTACGGTGTTGGGGTACGGTACGTACAGGTACGGGCTGGGCTACGGTGTTGGGGTACGGTGCGTACAGGTGCGGGGCTGTGCTACGGTGTTGGGGTGCGGCGCGTACAGGTGCGGGCTGTGCTACGGTGTTGGGGTGCGGCGCGTACAGGTGCGGGCTGTGCTACGGTGTTGGGGTACGGTGCGTACAGGTACGGGGCTGGGCTACGGTGTTGGGGTACGGTGCTGACATGTGCGGGGTAAGGGGGGCTGTACGACTCGTATTCGGGCACAAGTTTACCCGTGTACATGTAGGCTACAGCGTTTGCTCCGTACGGGGCCTTTTACATGCGGTTGTGTATTCGGACGGGCGGTACGGATCGTACTTGCTCGCTCGGACTTCTGTTTTACGATTTGCACGTAAAAATGTCCGGCTCCCTATCGGACACTTTTCCCGACGCTATTCGGACGTAAAAATTTATGGCTCCCTCTCGGACCATTTTCCCGACGCAATTCGGATGTATTTTTCACGTACGAATCGTACTTTGCAGTTTGTACGGTACTTGTACGATTCGTACGTAAAAAAATACGGATACGAGTCGGACGGTAAATTTTTTTAACGGACCGGAATCGGCACCTAAATATTACGTGATGTGCGCGATTGGTATGCGACCAGTCTGCGACTCCTGCTCCCGTGCATTCGCGACATATGTGCATTACGGTACGCGACGCTTGGGCGGTGGCGGGTTCCGCGTTACGTCATATACGTGCTGGGGGCGTGCTGGGTGCGTGATTCCTGCGAATTTTTTTTATGGTCTAAAATGATATGTATGTGTGTTTAGTATACATATTAGGGCAAGAGACTATCTAAGATATTCATCAAAATTATATATTTGTACTTATAATAAACTTATATTATTTTGAAATATATTTTCGTGAAGTCGCGTCGGATGCGTGCTTCGTGAGCGCAGAGTGCGCGGATCCCATGTGACCTCAAAAAAAAAGATTTCATTGGTTCATAACATTTCCCACTGTAACTATTGAACCCATTTTACTCATTCTTGTTGGAGCATCTTTATAGAGACATCTCTTTTCCTACAAGAACCCTTTTTGCTTGTTTTTTTGGGTGTTTTTCAAAAAATATCAAATAAAATGGCATCTGGACAGCAGCAGCAGCAGCAAGAGGAAGTATCTTCTGAAGAAGAATTCTTGCAGGAGGCACCACGTCCACAGAGGCCGGAATCTGTTGTGTGGAAATTCTACCCTTTTCCAACTGGAGAGAAGAAAGTAAATGCGAGAAAGGTGACGTGCAAAATTTGTGACCGAGTCCCGTCAAGAGGCAGTGAAAATAAATTCTCTTGTGGCACTGCTTCTATGTACAAGCATCTCCGGACCACACATCCTCTCAATCTTGCTCGGGAGGAAATGAGGCGAGCTGCTTTGAACCCCTCACCTGCTGTGGCAAGTACATCTGGAGCGTCCTCAGGAACACCTGCAATGGACATTAGGCCAGAATTCGCCTTTCTCGAACAACACTGCGTGAAGTATAAGAAACGTATATGCTTCGGTGAGCAGTCGGTGGATGCAGTTTGTGCTGCGCAACGCAACCATCGTTGTTAATTTTTTTGTTTTTGGAATGATAAGTAATTCAAAATGTTTCCGGTTTTATTCGTTCTTTTATTTGTTCATTTTTTGAAAAAAAAAAACAAAAATACAAAATTGTTAAAAAAAATAAAAGAAAAAAAAAGAAAAAAAAAAGTTCTTATCAGAACTACCGTATCTGGTTAAAGAAAGAACTATAATTGCAAGGTAATGTGTGAAAGTTTGGTTGAATATATGTATACAGCATAATTGACTGAAAGAATGCATTAGTAGTGTATGGTGAATTTACAGATGAAGATTTATGAGGAAGTACTGCAGCGTGACACTGCAAGCTCTTTAGCTGCACTGCACTGTGGCTCTTCCAAAGCACAGGGATGTGACATATGTACATGAATATGTTGCAACTCTGTGCTTCCGTCTGCACTGCTGCACAAACTGCAGCCATGCGGTGACACAGGCACCCTTGCACCATGGTGCAAGGATGTCTGTGTCGTGTGGAGATTGTTTTTGTGCAGGAAAGGACAATCAGTAAAGGCATTTTCCTCTTTCAATGTATGCTGTGGAATGCAGCATGCAAGGAAAGAGGAAAAAATGAGGAGAAATAAAAACAATTCTCCTCGTTGCGCCTTGCTACACCAACTCTAGGATGGCGCAGGATTCACACACATCTCCAGATTAACGATTTCTCATAAATCTGGAGATGTGTCTTGTTCTATGGGTGTTGCGTGGGAACACCCACAGCAACACCTATGGGACACTCCTTCAACGCAATGTTCTGTGTATGAAGGGGTCGTGTTTACAAGGAGGGGAAAAACCACGCCGTTACAAAAAGTGACGTACTGGTGGCGCAGGGTGCTTGTAAATCTGCCCCATAAGTGCTTAGGTATTGGCAGACTGATACAATAAGAACATAGTGCTGGATGGGTGATTGAAGAATTGCATGAGACTGACAGGAGGTATCCTAAGCTGTATGGGTACTACTTCAGTATTTAATGGAGTGAACCAATAGTATGTATCTGCTTAGAGATTTGTAGGGATTATGCACAGAATATTTTATGTGTACTTGTGTTGGTGTCTAGGTCATTTTATAAGAATACCACTAGTAACTGGAAAGATGACAGTGCTGCAAGCAGAGTGAACACTTAATTTATAAGTGCTTACGTATTGGTGGAGTGATAGGATAAGTAGATAAGTGATTAAAGAAGTGCATGGGACAGACTGGACGATTCCTACACTGCATGAGTACTAACTGGGTATTTAGAAGAGTGTATCAATAATATGTAGCTAGTTAGAGTTCTTCTTGGATAGTGCACAACATATTATAGATGTACTTGTGTTAGTAGCTAGGCCATTCCATAAGTTCATGACTAGTAACTAGAATAATTACAGTATTGCAAACAGAGTGTATAGTGAATTTATAAGTGCTTAGGTATTGGTGGAGTAATAGGATAGGTAGATAGTGCTAGATGGGTGATTGGAGAAATGCATGGGACAGACCGGAGAATTCCTACACTGCATAGGTACTAACTGGGTATTTAGAAGAGCGTATCAATAGTTTGTAGCTGGTTAGAGGTGTGCATGCATAGTGTACAAAATAATGTACCTGCACTTGTGTTTTTGACTACGCCATTCCTTAAGTATACGACTAATAACTGGAGTAATTTCAGTTTTGCAAAGAAAGTGCGTGCTGAATTTATAAGAGCTTAGGTATTGGTGGAGTGATAGGATAGGTAGATAGTGCTGAATGGGTGAATGGAGAAGTGCATGGGACAGACAGATGGATTCCTAGACTACATAGGTACTAACTGGGTATTTAGAAGAGCGTATCAATAGTATGTAGCTGGTTAGAGGTCTGCATGCATAGTGTACAAAATATTGTACCTGCACTTGTGTTAGTGGCTAGGCCATTCCTTAAGTATATGACTAATAACTGGAGTAATTTCAGTGCTGCAAAGAGAGTGCATTCTAAATGTATTAGTGCTTAGGTATTGGCAGAGTGATAGGATACGTAGATAGTGCTGGATGGTTGAATGGAGAAGTGCATGGGACAGACAGAAGGATTCCTAGACTGCATAGGTACTAACTGAGTATTTAAAAGACTGTATTAAAGCTATGTAGCTGATTAGAGGTCTGCATGCATAGTGCACAGAATATTGTAGCTGTACTAGTATTGGTGTGTCTATGGTTTAGAGAATGGTAGTCTGTATTTTAGGATGTGAGGAGGTGCATCAGATGATCATGTAGATGATGTCATCAGTGATGTCACTGACCATGTCATGAGTGATGTAATATGTGACATCATCAGCAGTGCATTACTTTAATCCAAAAAGCTGGCGGCCATATTGGCCTGGTCACAATGTGAAAATTCAGGAATTGATACAATAAAGAAAAGAAAACAAGTGTTAATATGCACACAATGTCATCTCAGCATATCTTGCCCCTTGACCGCCATACCTGTATGTTCGTCAACATGACTTATTCATAATAAACATACTTAGAATTGCAAACATCAACATAAACAATGGACTACACATTACTTTAAAGTGAAAGGCTATCTGCCATATTAATCTGGGCACGTTGCATATTATAATGGTTCTTACACGAAAGAATAGGAAAAAAAGAGGTGTTAATGTACACACACTATCCCTAAATAAAGTCCTAGTGATTACAGTTTCATTCCATTCATTGCTCATTAGAGATGTCATGAGTGATGTAACTGACATGTCATGAATGTTGTAATGTCTGAGGTCATTAGCAGTACATTGCGGGGCGTAAGTTATAGTTAGCTTAGGTAACTATAACTGCTGAATTTCACTGGTTGTGTATGAGTGAAATCTGAGTCTAACTATACCGTCCTGTAATCTTTGTTTTTTTCAGCAAATTTCTAGTTTTTTTTTTAACGTTAAGTAAGATGCATATCACAATGGATAGTGGGGGGTTGGAAGCAGGGCCTGGCATTGTGCTGCCCCCACCCAAGCTTGCTACTCCGGCCTTCCCGCCTCCTAGCCATCCATTGTCCAAGTCCATGTCTCTGTTCCCTTATTACAGCCCTGTGTGGCCGTTGTTCTGCCACTGGCCTTCCCGCCTTCTCTGTACAGTTAGCTTGCTGCCCCATCCACCTCCTCCCTATCCTCTGTTGTCTGAATCCATGGACTAGCCTCCTCCCTCCTGCCATGCATGGTCTGATGTACTGCCACTGCCCTCCATTTAGCATGATGTACCAGTCCACTCCTCCTGCCCTCCATTGCCCAATTCTATGCCCCATCATTGACCTCCCGCTTAGCCTCTGTGCTTAGCTTGCTGCCCTTATTCTCCTTCCCCCTGCCCTCCGATGTCTTTGTGCATGCCCCTGCTCCATCTTTTTTGCCCACCATGTTCCATGGACCTGCAACTCCTCTCTACTCTGAGTGTTCTGTTGAGCTGCCACTCCCTTCCCACTTCCTAGCATTGTCAGATAACTGTAACCTGCCCCTGCCACCTCCACCTTGCCTGCCCAGATTCCATGCCCCTATCCCCTTCCTCCTGTCCTCCATGGTCCATTGTACTGCAACACGCTTCTGCCCTCCCCGGTCTGTTGTGCTGCAACTGCTCCTCCTGCCTGCTCCACGTGGTCTGTTGTGAGGCCCCTTCCCCTGAACTCTCTGTGCCCAGGTCCTGACCCTCCCTTCTATCCTTCATGGTCCTTTGTGCATGCCCCTACCAGTGGCGTAGCTAGGGGGGGGCGGTGGGGGCGGTCCGCCCCAGGCGGCACTATTTTGTGGGCGGCGGCTAGTTTTGGCTATTTCCTTAAAAAAAAATTGTACTTTTGCTCGAGTTCCGAAATCTGCTCATGTGGCAGAGATTTATAGAGACGAGGCTGCGGCAAACCCATTTCTCACCTAACGGTGCATGACAAATTGCGTCGTTCCCTCCCTCCCTCTACGTCTGCCTGGAGAAGCGTGCGTGTTTGATGCTGCGCAGCGGGGCTGCGTCGCCCTGTGGAGGAAAGGATGATATTCAGTCGTAGAAATACTGCCCTCAGCATGCCGGGTGGCGATGTACATCCGTTCTGCTATTCATCGCATGTAATCATGCATTTGTTCAGGGAATGAGACCTTACACCTGCTATCACCTGCTCTAACAGTACGTTAATGTGAGAGACTCACTTTGTTTTCTTCTAACGCTGGTTCCCGCCATAGCGCAATTTGCCTCTCAGCTTTAATTTTTTTTCCCCGCATATTTATATAGCGTGAACTCGACTCGAAGGTATTGGAGCGCTTTACATAGCACCCTATTTACATTACACATTCAGGCACGGGGAGATTAAGTGATTTGCCCAGAATCACAGGATGTGGACGCGACCTCGAGGCTTGAACCCTGGATCCTGCATCAGAGGCGGCAGCGCAGCCCACGGACAGTGCAGGTGTTTAATCGAGCACTGCATGTCGCGCTGAACACCATGCATCATCGCAGAGGATGTGTGATGGGGAAAGAAGCAAGGTAAACTCGTGAACAGGATTTCTACCTAATCACTAAATTGACAAGAGTACTTGGCCAAATAATGAAACGTAGACAACATTGAGAGAGGTAGAATCAATGCATTATTTAACTCGTTTTTGTTGATTTGGTAGAATATAATTAATTCATTTATGCATACGTTTTGTAAAGTGCAGATGCACCCACAACATGCTTCAAAGTGCTCGTCGAGACTGCGGAGTTAAAATAGGAGAAACATTAGAAAGATAACTTTGGCTAATTGAAGTGTCAGGGTTTTTTGGAATAGGTGGGTTGTCCGATGTTTGCACAATATCCTGAAGCTAACCCCACACGTAGGAGCTTGGACAATAGATTCTCAAGATGGTTATACAAAATGGGGGACTTTCTAACAGCTGTTTGCATCAGTGACAAAGGTCGTTGGCAAGACAATGTTAGGCCTCTGGTTGGATTGTATGGGAGGCATAGTGTAGAAAGGTTGTCAGGCTAATTCTTATGTTATTTCCTATGAACCAGACAGAGAGTTTTTAATCCAGTCCTCCATTCGACTGGCAATCAGTGAAGTGTTATCAATGCAGGCAGCACTTTGATCCTACAAGCGAGACATGCTTCCAAAAGCAGCCAGACAGCAACGTTTTCAGGTCTTTGAGATTTTCTCGCCGTATTTCAAGACAGACCGCCAAATGGTGCAGAGCTCCAGGACACTCATGAAGTAACAGTGCGCTTTACAAATGCCCGTTCATTCATAAATCATTAATTTAATCAATGCTTTAAAAGGCCATCATGAGGACAATACTGATGAGTGAACAGTTTCCATGCAGGCAAGAGAGGTGAAAGAACCCACTCTAGGTCATATTGTTGACCTGTGTGGTGAAGGAGAAATCTGTCACACATGACTCCACGATTTCAGACCAAACTTGTAGAAATTAGCAGAACACCAAAAGCGGGGTATACGTTGCTTATCCTGTTCCAGTGGCGTAGCTAGGGGGGGCAGTGGGGGCAGTCCATCCCTGGCGGCTCTATTTTGGGGGCGGCAGCCAGTGTTCCCAGTTTGGGCTATTTCCTGCACAAATGGGTGACATTTTTCCCATTTGTGCGGGAAAAACCCATACTTGGCGGGTGGCTTTATTTTGGGCAGATATTTGTCCCATTGTGTGCAAATTTAAGGCTGGGCCGGCGCAGACAATCATTACTAAGTGGCACACAGGCAGCGGGGATTGGCTGGCTGAATGAGGGGAAAGCACGCTGCATAGCTTATGCAGTAAGTTTGACAGGGCCGTCAATCATTGGTAGTGTGACGGCTCTGCTTCATCCTGCTGTTCCGCCCCCGGAGTGACTACTGGTCCAATGTGGTCACAAGGGGCAGGCTCGGTAGTAAATTTTTGCTTTTTTGATTAGCCCGGCTGTGGTCTGGGCAGGGCCTCGAGGGACTTTCACTTCTTGCCACGCGCGGGAGGATCGATTCAACTGTGCAAGACTGGAAGTGGAAATTAAGCGAATGCTATAGTGGATATGGGGGCCCCCTGGAATTGCTGCCGCCCACCGTAGTTTGGCTGTTCTCCATGACCTCAACATACATGCTGCTTCCTGCTGCCCTATCGTTTGAATGGAGGTGTCTGGTGATGTTGAGAGCAGAGCTGCTGAGTGTCTTTAAAAAGTGCATACACTGCAGATCTCTAAAATTAAGACAGTGGTGCCACCACTCAGAGCATCTCGCCATAGACTTAATCGTGATGTCCAGGACCACAGCAACTGTCTGTAGTCAGTGTGGCTCATGGGCACTTAAGGCAGCAGGCTGCTGCAGCACAGAGTTGTAAGATTCTGAGGTGCGCAGGTTAGCCAAATAACTTGCTGCTATTGATGCTCCTGCTGACAGGGCCAAGTTTTATCTACTGGCAGTTTTGTTTCACCAGCCACACTGAAGTTAAGTTTCCTTGTGTGTCCAGATGTTTTCAGGAAATGGTAAAAATGTCATAACACAAGTAAAAATTGTTCCTGCTGAAGGAAGATCAGCATATTGTCTACTTGCAGATATCACTGTTCATGAATCTCACTGATCATGAAGTAGCGCATAGGGTTAATGTGCCTGCTGCAAAGAACGTGTACCATGCAGTTCACTAAACTGCATTTTATGTGTCTATCTGAGTGAGTTCCTGCATTTAGTCACAGAGCTCCTTGGGTTACTTGCAGTTCATAAGTTACAATCCTAATAGCACAATTACATATGAACTCCCATCAAGGAGCTGCATTCAAACTGCATAGTATGTTAAAACTTTATTTTTACCTCCAGTCTTTAATTATCCTAATGTTGTTAAAGGTTTTTTTTGGGGTGGAAATACATTCTTTTTATAGTACAGCCAACCACTAAGGTATTTTTTAAATCCTGAGCCTGTACTTCCCCGGATCAAACACTTAAAAAATATACTGCCTACTTGTATGGATGGCATGAGATTCCTACAACTTGTAATCCTCACTGTCATATGGATCATTTTCCGTAGACTGATTTACACACATACAATTCGTTGTCTCTGCATAATGTATGTATGATGTAAAGTGCTCTGACACCCTACACTGGTATGAGGAGCTCATTAAAACCAATGGAACACATGAAAGAGAGAGGTTAGTACCCTTCTATTTCAGACGCTTTGCAGTAGTTTCAAGACCTTAGTTTCTCGTTGCTCATATGGGTGTAACTTCTGATATTTATCTTTCTCTGTGGACTGCATTACTTTATTTTACTCGCAAGACAGTTCCACTCCTAAGTGTCACACATTTGGCCATTGAATGTCACTCATAGTCACACTGAAACTATGAAAACGCCACACATAAGCAATCTCAAACCTTGGCAGCTATGCCCTATATAATATGTATTACTGAACTTCAAGGCCAAGAAACATTTGAGAGGATTGTACCTCCTGCTAAAGACCTTTCAGAAACAACCCTATGTCACAGCTGCATAATAGCCCATGCTTCACAACAGTTCCATGATGTACATGTTTGGATTTGTGTGACTGGGTGAATTGGAGCCAGTGGATGGATGTGGCTGCCACGCAGTGGCACAATTGCTGGGATAGGGGAGCAGTTGAGACTCGGACCGATGTGTGGGAACGGGACACATTGCATTGGGTGTGTTGAATGCTGTGGTGAGCAGGATTTGAGGGTGGCTGCGCCCACCTGTGGAATTGTTCTGTGCTGGTGGTGGAGTGGGACACAGGCCGTTCGGCACATGGGTCGGGGCGGTGAGAGATGGGCCCAGACTGTGGCGGGGTGTGGGAGTCCCTGGCACGGATCTCGATTGACTTGGGCCTATAACGTGGATTCATTGGAGTGAGCTGACTGGCGGACTCCGGCTGCCGCGGTGAGCATGTGGGTGATGGCATGGTGGATGGGCGGACCTTGGGAGAGCCAGTGTGACGCTCGTGCAGATCACAGTCAGGCAGACTGACGGATATGTTTGGAGGTATTTGGAAGAATCACACCGGTATGGTTGGGCGAGTGGCCCCGGGGTGCTGCGCGTGGCCCTCTGCGGCTGCGAGTTTAGATGGTTGGCATTTGCTTGCACTGGTTGGTGGACCGGTGTGGAGCTGGCATTCCGGTGATACATGTGAGAAATATTTGTGCCCGAGGTTTGACAGTGGGGTGATATTCGAAATTAGAGTCGAGACTTGGCCTCGCACGATCACGGGGCTGCGGATGCCATGGGCGGCAGTCTGTGGGATGGCCCCGGGCGCCACGGACTCTAGCTACGCCCCTGGCCCCTACACCCTCCTTCTTGCCCATCATGGCCATTGTGCTGCCACTAACCCTCCCGCTTGCCATGCATGGTCTTCTGTGCTGCCACGGCACCTCCCACCTTCCCTGTGTGGTCAGCTAGCTGCCCCTGACCCCCTCCCACCTTACCTCCATGGTCTGTGTGTATGCCATCATAGTCTCACTGTTGCTCTCCATGGTGTGTCTTGCTTCTAGTGCCCATCCTGCCTGACCTCCATGGTCAACTTGCTGCTCCTGCCCTGCCCCCTTGCCCCCCGCCCTCTGTTTCCATGTGCAGACCCCTATTCCCTCCCTCCTGGCTTGTCTGTTCCATTGTAATGCCCCTGATCCGTCCCTCCTGCCCTTTATGGTCTGTTATGCTGCAGCTTTCTCTCCTGTCTGTCCATTATGGTCAGCTAGCTACCATTGCCTCTTTCCCCTCTGTTCTCTGTTGTCCATGTACATGGTCCTGTCCCCTCCCTATTGCTTTCTATGGATTGTTGTGCTGCACTCCCGTCCCGCATGCCCTGTGTGGTGTATTGTGCTGCTGCAAACCCTGATGCCTGCCCTGTAGGGTCAGTTTGGTGCACCCCTCCATGTCCCTCCTGTCGTCTGTTATCCGAGTCCATGTCCCTACCCCAATTCCTCCTGCTTTCCATGATCCAATGTACCATACTTGCGAACATTTTGAACTTAGTAAGAGGGAGATTTTGAAACAAAACTGGGGTATTGATTTTCCCCTTTGAGTTCCATTGAAAAAGAGGAGATTGTAGACAGGAGACAGATCAAATAAAGCCCATTTGAGCTTAAAAACATTGGACGTTTCCTGGCTGAATCGGGTCTGTTGGCATGTATGGTTGTACTACCACTGCCTCTTCCTTCTGCCCACAATGGTCTATTATATTGCCACAGCCTCTCTTGCCAGTCCTGTATTGTTGGTTTGCTGCCCCTGCCCCTCTTTCCACTGCCCTCCATAGTCTGGTGTGCTGCCACTACCGTTCCTGCCTGCCCAGTGTGGTCAAATTGTTGCCTCTGCACCCTCCTACCTGCCTTCAATTTTCAGAGTCCGTGCCCCTGGCCTCTGCCTCTCAACAGTATCCTAATGAACAACTAGATTGCTAACATTCTAGATTTATTACAAAAGTGTGGAAAGTCTAACGTCATCTTGATGTAATCAAAGCTATAATACCTAGAGAATTTCCTTTAGAAATTACATATATGAGAGGGTCTTATTTGCATCAAAATTATGGTTAGTGCTCTAAAAAACTAAAATGAGGACATATTTTCTGAGTTTTCAAATAGCGACAAAGCGCTTTTAAATTATTTGTTATCTTTATGTTTTTTTATCCAGTTGACCACTTGATTAAATGTTGCACTTAGTGGAGAGGATGTGGTGTTACTTCCAGAGCTGCAGACTTTGCAACTGGGGAACCAGGTTGGAGTTTCTGCTTCAGCTCGACATTCTGTGATTCTGGTCAAATCACTTAATCTCCCCATGTCTACAACCAAAATGAATTTGTTCTTGTGTGATGTAACCAATGCTCATGTAAAGCACTCCAATACCTGCCAAGTCTGCACTATATAAAACTGCAAAAACACAAAAAATAAAAAGTGTTTTTCACACTTCTGTCATTGGGCTACATGTGGGCTACATCTGGGTGAAATTTGTGCTGCATTTGGGCTCTTTTGTCTCTGGTGACCATCTTGGGAGATTTATTTGTTATGAAGTTTCCTAATTTCCTCATTTACTGCAGTCTCCTCAGTAGGAAATGCTTTCAGTTTTTTACTTTGATTCCAACAAGAAGGTATTCAGATATGTCACACATTTGCCATAAAGTCTGAATGTTAGCACTCTAGTTGCTCATTAGATCACTGTAGTAAAGCTACTGCTCACCACGGAAGTCTGCTGCTGGTATTAAAAGTGCATGTTTCAGTCTGCATGTCAGAAGTTTTTAATGAAATAGAAGAGGATTTGAGAAGTCACTCAAAATGTGCCCTAATTTATCTTTCTTCAGCACTAATCATAATTTCTATGGCAAAATAAACGCCCTCATTGTGTTCCTTTTTAAAATAAAAGTTTTAAGTGTTACCAGTTTATTCCAATCAAGATGGCTTCAGGTGTGCCATACTTTTGTCATAAGTACGACTGTTAGCGCTCTAGTTGTTCTTTAGAACACTCTGGGACATTCTGTCATTGGGCTATACTTGGGCTACATCTGGGTGATATTTGTGCTACATTTGCGCTCTTTTGTCTCTGGTGGCCATCTTGGGAGACTTATTTGTTATGAAGTTTCCTAATTTCCTCATTTACCACAGTCTCCTCAGTAGGAAATACTTTGTTTTTTACTTTGATTCCATCAAGAAGGTATTCAGATGTGTCACACATTTGCCATAAATTCAGAATGTTAGCACTCTAGTTGCTCATTAGATCACTGTAGTAAAGCTACTGCTCACCAGGGAAGTCTGCTGCTGGTATTGAAAGTGCATGTTTCAGTCTGCATATCAGAATTTTTTAATGAAATAGAAGAGGATTTGAGAAGTCACTCAAAATGTGCCCTAATGTTTCTTTCTGCAGCACTAATCATACTTTATATGGCAAAATTAACCCCCTCATTTTGTTCCATTTTAAATTAAATGTTTTAAGAGTTACCACTTTATTCCAATAAAGATGGCTTCAGGTGTGCAATATGTTTGTCATAAGTAGGACTGTTAGCGCTCTAGTTGTTTTTTTAGAACACTCTGGGAAGCTGCAGTAGAACGCAAAGGAATCAACTGACAGTCTCTGCCCTTGTTGGATGCACATGTTTTACTGAGAATGTCAGACTTCATTCTCACATGACTGAGAAAGATAATGTGAATTTACAGAAAATATACTCTCAGTTTAGCTTATAGATCACCTTCCAAACCTCTGCGGGAAAAGCATGAGAAAATAGTTTTCTCTCAAACATGATTCATGATATCCCAGCAGAAGGCTTTTTCACATGGTAAAATCACCTTAGATTCACAATTCCACAACACACCACAATTCCTAAAATGAGTATGGTACCATCATCAAATGATTTATAATGTAACTAAAGTCTTAAAACCTTCTATTAACTGCTATGCTTTTTAGGTCTCGCCTGGCTATCGCGTAAGCGATTGCTCAGCGAGACCTATGTAGGGGCTTAAGAAAATGCTCCCAAAGGCTTCCCAGGCGGATCGGGTGGCGGTTACGCGCACAACCACGCGCATTCCATTTGGCACCAGCTACTTCCTGAACGTGCGCCGCCTCACGCATTCAGAGAGATTTAGTAAGGGGCACAAGACCGTAGGAATGCGGTTTATGGCCAGTGCATGTGAGGCATTCAAGCGCGAAGCTGGCATCTGGCATCGGACTTGAAAGCAGCAGACTGCTTTCACCAGCGCGAGCTCGGCCTCACTTCCTGCATCCCCTCTTACAACAATTAACTTTCGTTATAACTCACACCCCATATGCTCGTTCCCTCCCACCCTTCCTTTGATGTCCGCTTTTCTTGTTGTTTACAAACCACGCCGCACACTGCTGCACGCCGCACACTGCTGCACGCCGCACACTGCTGCACGCCGCACACTGCTGCCACCGCACACTACCGCACGCCACACACTGCTGCGCACACAGCTGCATTACACACTGCTGCATGCCGCACACTGCTGCACGCCCACACTGCTACACGAAACACTGCTGCACGCCTCACACTGCTGCACGCCTCACACTGCTGCACGCCGCACACTGCTGCACGCCGCACACTGCTGCACGCCGCACACTGCTGCACGCCACACACTGCTGCATGCCAGTGCATGCCACACACTGCTGCACGCCGCACACTGCTGCACGCCGCACACTGCTGCACGTCTCACACTGCTGCACGTCTCACACTGCTGCACGTCGCACACTGCTGCACGCCGCACACTGCTGCACGCCGCACACTGCTGCACGCCGTACACTGCTGCACGCCGCACACTGCTACACGCCACACACTGCTGCATGCTGCTGCACGCCACACACTGCTGCACGCCGCGCACTGCTGCACGCAGCACACTGCTGCACGCCGCACACTGCGACCACGACCCGAAGTCGTGCTCCGACTGCCGGGTCCATGAATCCAAAGTCTTTGCAGGAGGAGTCCCAAATGCTCTTGGAGGCCGGGTGGTCGGCTCCGCGTCACTACCGGTCTCATTCGAGAGGAAGGTCTCGAGCCCGCTCACGGAGCCCTCACACCTTGTCGTACCCCTAGTCCTTCGAGGTCTTCGGGTAAGTCAAAACACAAGAAGAAGGCAAAGAAGCACTGGCGCTCATTGCCTTGTCCCCATCGGTCTGCTGACGCTACACGGGACTTGGAGCATCATTGCTCTAAGGCTCCGGTGCCTTCTTCAGGGATAACTCCACATCTCCCCTGTTTACGGGAGCCGGAGCATCCCCTGCCCAACTCTGCAAGTTTTACAAGGCCCTCCACCTCGTCTTTGAGCAGCCCTACGTTGCTGGCGCGCCTTTGGGCCCAGCAGAGCCGGTCTGAGGTCCTAGGCCATCGATGCCGGCGGCTCCAGCCCCGGCATCGGAGGGTTCCTGAGAATCCAGGCCTAGATCCGGATCAGCGCCGGTCAATCTTACTCGACCTTCCCCAGAGACGACGACCCCCAGCACCGGCTGTGCCCCTGGCCGACACCGTCCCCATCTTCACCCCCGAGATGGACTCAGAGCCGGACCACCGTCAATAGATGTCGGAGCCGATGCCCGAGGGTACTTTTGTTCCCCTGTTCATCCCTGGTGTTCCTACCCTTTAGCAGACCAGCTAGAAGAACCAGATTAGAGAGAGGACATGGGTGACGCCAGTGGTCTGGACACGTTTCCAGACCTTGGCATGCTTTCTCCTCCTACTGTGGCTACGGAGGAGGGAGCATCCTACGCTGTGGTGGTTAGAAGGGTGACCGAGGTCTTGGGCCATGAGCTCCCTTCAGTGGAAGTCAGAACTAACCTCCTAACAGAGGTGCTTCAGCCTGTGGCATTCACTTCTGTACCCCTATTGCTCTTCAATGAAGCCCTCAATGACGTCCTCCTGGGCACCTGGTCAAAGCCCAGCACAGGAGCTCCTGTGGAGAGGATGATTGCCCGCCGCCATCGCCCGGCCCCAGGCGATCTAGTTTCCTTACCCAACACATCACAACGGAGAGCAAGAGACGATCAAGCCAGTTGCACTCTCCTGCTGACGATACTCAAACACCAAAGCAACTGAATTATCTAGGAGGCTAACCGGGGAAGAAAATAAATCACCTCTATTTCAAGATATTGGTTAGCACCTCTGCATGACATACTTCATCATCGGCGCCTAGCCCCACCCTGGTAAGATGGTACCACCAGGGCAGACTCAACCATAGATGGAAAGGGAGTTCTTGGATGAAGTCAAGCTGGACAAGCAGGGATCCAGAAGAGTGATTAATTAAAAATACCTCTAGGTATACCCAAAGATTCTTCTTTATTTTGAGGGTACCTGGGGTATGAAATAAATCTCTTGGGTTTTATTGAATATAATCCTGCAGTTATACCCTCTGTGCCAACATGTTTCGTCCCACTCAAGAGCCCGATCGGGTCTGGAGCCTTCGTCAGGGCTGTGTTTTATGTGTCCCTGCTCTCAGGTGCATGCACACCATGCACA
Organism: Triturus cristatus; assembly: GCF_964204655.1. Taxonomy (NCBI): domain Eukaryota; kingdom Metazoa; phylum Chordata; class Amphibia; order Caudata; family Salamandridae; genus Triturus; species Triturus cristatus. The sequence continues at coordinate 823,347,996 of NC_140584.1, read as the reverse complement.
GTTGTGAGTCTTAAAGTTCTCACCTGTCTTGATCTTCTATCTTGAGGATTTTCCTCTAGTTTTTTATGTCAAGGGTCATGCAGTTCAAACCGGTCATGCGATCGGTGCAATCGTGTAGCCACACTTTGTTCAAAGATCGGGCACCGCGGAATTACCCAAGTGCTTCAACCCAGACTGCCATTGAGTGTGCGTTGAAGCACTCTGGATAGAAGATCAAGACAGGTGAAAGCTTTAGGCCACACGAGTGTGCATGGTGTGCTTGCACATGAGAGCAGGGAATAGGGGATAGGGAATCCAAGAAGCTGGATCACCTTGGGAAGCACATGTTCTCTTCCTCCAGCTTAGCACTGCAGTCCGTGAATACCGCATGCCTCTTTGGGACTCGGTTGCGCAAGTGCTGCCTCAGTGCCCAGAGGAGGCACAGGCCATTCTCTCCCAGGCAGTGGCGGATGGGAGAGACACAGTCAAATTCACAATAAGATGTGGACTGGATACCACCGACTCACTAGGCAGAACTATTGCCACATCGATAGCCCTTCGGTGCTAGGCCTGGTTGAGGACATCTGGCTTAACCGTTTCCTCCGAAAGGAGAAGTTCAAATTACTCACATTGGCTCAGGTCCTGTCTGCCTTCGATCCTGAAGACTGGATGGTGGCGCTGTACCCTCAGGACGCCTATTTCCACATCCCCGTCCTGCCAGACCACAGACGCTACCTACAGTTCACGGTAGGCCATGAGCATTTTCAGTTCACCAAATCCTCTTTGGCCTTACCAGTGCCCCTCGGTGCTCATGAAGGTGATGGCGGTGGTCGTGCTCTTCTGCACAGATCAAGGGTTCTAGTCTTCCCCTAACGCGATGACTGGCTGTTGAAGGCATGCTCGCCCCAGGTGGTCGTCTCCCACCTCCAGACTACGGCAGACCTCCTGCATGCGCTGGGGTTCACTATCAATGTGCCTAAGAAACACCTTACTCCCTCTCAGACGCTCCCATTCATTGGAGCTGTTCTGGACATAGTGCAGTTTCGGGCTTATCCTCCTGAGCAGCGAGTCTGGGATATTCGGAATATGATAACCAATGTTTCAGCCTCTATCCCTCATTTTGGAGAGAATGACCCTGAGGCTGCTGGGCCTCCTGGTCTCCTGCATCCTGCTGGTGGATCATGCCAGTTGGCATATGCTGACTCTGCAGTGGGATCTGCAATTCCAGTGGGCGCAGCATCGTGGGAATCTTTCTGACTACGTCCAGATCTCGGAGGGAACTACACAACAAATACAGTGGTTGTTAACGAACCAAGCTTGGGTCAGAGGCAGATTCCTCTCCCTTCCCCAACCAGATCTCACAGTAGTGACATATGCATCACTTCTGGGATGGCGCAGCCATCTGGGAGAATTGCAGGGCAAAGGCGTCTGGTCTCCGGCTGCGTCCGGGTTCCATATCAACCTGCTGGAGCTCCAGGCAATCCGCCTGGTACTGAAGGTATTTCCTCCCTCTCTCAAGGGGAAAGTGGTGCAGGTGTTCACAGACAACACCACCGCCATGTGATACTGCAACAAACAGGGCGGATGGGGTCATGGACCCTATGTTAAGAGACTCTTCGCCTCTGGAAATGGCTGGAACATCAGGGAATGACCCTGGTGGTTCAATACCTGGCAGGTTATCTGTACGCAAGGGCGGATGAATCTTAGCCATCGGTGCCTGGTAGATCATGAATGGCGTCTTCACTCGGAGGTGGTACAAAGCCTCTTTCAACGGTGGGGAGAGCCTTGGTTAGTTCTGTTTGCCACCGAAGAGAACGCGCAATGTCAGCGAGTTGGAGTTTCCAAGGCGGCATTAGCTCGGCGACAGTTTTCTTCGTGAGTGGAACTGCGGCCTCCTGTACGCCTTTCCACCTGTACCACTTCTGCCCAGAGTGCCTAAGTAGATCAAGCACAACCAGGTCCAAGTTATTCTTGTGGCACCTGACTGGGAACGAAGAGTCTGGTACCCAGAGCTCCCGAGCATGGCCATCGATCCTACACTCAGATTACCTTCTGTCGCAGCATAAGGGGACAGTTCATCAGCTGAACCTGTCCAGCCTCCACCTTCTTGCGTCGAGATTGAGCGGCAACAGGTGACAGCTTTTGACCATCCTCCCAAAGTCTGTAATGTCATCTTAGCAGCCAATCGTCCATCCACTAAAATGGTATACGCCTATAGATGGAACAAGTTTGTGGCATGGTGCACAGCAAAGGCTGTGGATCCCCTTTCTGCCCCTCTTTCAGAGGTCCTCTTTTATAAACTTTCCTTGGCCCAGCAGAGCTCAGTCCTGGGCACTCTCAAAGGTTATCTTGCTGCTATCTCTGCTTTTCTTCATCTGCCAGATCAGCCATCCTTATTCAAGTCCCCTATTGTAAATAGATTATTTAAGAGCATTACTCATCTCTCTCCTCCATCTCCTTTCATAATGCCCCTGTGGGACTTGAATCCTTGTTTTAACTTATCTCACGTGTGTTTTATTTGAGCCTCTTCACACTGTCCTCTCTGCTCCTCACTCTGAAAACTGCCTTCCTTGTTTGCATCACCTCTGCTCGCAGAGTGAGTGAGCTTCAAGTTCTATCTTCTAAGCCCCCTTCCTTCTCTGCGCATACCGACAAAGTTGTGCTTAGGACCAGCTGCAGTCTGTGCAGGTAACAGCGGTGGAGCAGTGGGGCTGTGTTGTCCCTCGAAAGCTCCCCCCACCGGGCCCCACTGCTGTAGCTGCACGGACCGCGGTTGCTTAGGACAAGGCCCTCGTTCCTTCCTAAAGTGGTTACACAATTTCATATAGGACAAACAATCACTTTGCCCACCTTTTTCCTACCTCCGCACCCTTCCAAGAAGGAGGAGAGACTCCTCCTTGCGCGGGTAGATGATCAACTCTTCGTTGGCTATGTAGGTGCCAAGAAAGGTTGGGCTGTTCAAAAGCATACCATCTCTCTGTAGATTGTCCTTTGTATCAAAATCTGTTATGCTTTTGCGAAAAAGGAACCTCCAGTAGGGCTGCGTGCTCACTCCACTAGGGCTACGGCTGCAACCACTGCATTAGCACATGGAGTCCCACTTCTTGACATCTGCCAGTTGGTCACGTGGGCATCTATTTACACGTTTACCAGACATTACTGCCTGGACAGCCAAGTCTGGAGGGACGTCTATTTTGCCCGTTCAGTCCTCCAAGACTTTCTGGTGTGAACTTAGTTCACAGTCCCTCCTCGGAGATGGTATTGCTGGGGTATCCATTCTAAGGTTAGGAATCTATAACTAACAGTCTCTTTCAGATGAACAAGTTACTTACCTTTGGTAACGATGTATCTGTAAGAGACATATGTTAGTTATAGATTCCTTACCGCCCCACCCATCCTCCATGCTCTGCAAACTGATTTCTAGGGACAGGGACTCCCTTGCAGGGCCCTAGTTGTGGCGCACCAGTGGTCAGTGTCTTTCATGGCTCTACGCTTCTGGCATGGAAAAATGTGTCAGAACTGATGTCAGCATGCAGGGGCGGCATCTAAGTAGGCACCGTGACGTCATCCCGGTGACCAGAATGCCGACGACAGACGCGGAGTCAACCGACGCCACCTACCAACGCGCAGGGGTAATGCTAAGAAAAAATTTGGCCAGATCCAGTCTGACACCTGGGGGTAATTCTAAGGTAAGGAATCTATAACTAACATATGTATCTTACAGATACATCGTTACTGAAGGTAAGTAACTTGTTCTTCTTTACCTAAACAATGTAGTAAATTGGCCTAAGGCCGTCTAATAAACTTTGAATTGCAGAAGCCAACATATACAGCTTAAATGCATTTACACACTTATGACTGGGCATTTCTGGTTCATCCAATAAGGAAATGTAGGTGTTTGGTCATTTGTGACACAGTAGCAGGCTTATGTAAGATTTGGCACTCTGGTGTTTTTCCTTTAGCTCACCATAGTATTGCTAGGCAATTGTCCTGGATGTGGGCACTGATGTCACTGTGTCTCGCTCACTAGTACAGCATACCCATGATGGGTATTTGCTGTAAGATAAAAGATAGGCACAGACTTGTGATGTCTCCCCTCGTGCACAAGCCATTTTAGTTTATCAAAGATGGTTGTGGTCTCAAGGGATCGACACATTACAGACAAACTTGTAGGTACACCTCAGTCAGGGTCACATCTGTGTCTATTCTTGTGGTTGATAATCTATCTGCCACTGAAAGTGAATTCATGCTGCCCCAGAACCTGCCCATTCACTTGAACTGCTCGTTTGTGCGACCTCAGGTCACACTGTAAGATCATCTAAATCGTCAATATGTACTAACTTGGTTACACATTGAGGAATTGTCATTACCCCCAGGTCCCTTATGTCCTCGTCCCATTCATAACTATGTGGAGATAACCATCTCCCGACACAGAAAAAAAGGGTCAGAAGAATGCTGGGACACTAACCCCGCCCCTCCCACTGGGAGTACATAAGGAGTACTTACCCAGCATTCCGCCTGTTCTTTTGTCCTGTCTGTCGACAGGATGGTCTTGGATGCTGGTGCTGCTCCTGCTCCTGCTGGGCTGGGATGGAGTGCGCTTCTTCTCTCCTCCCCCCGCCCGGCTGCCTGGCTTCGCGGGCGGGGGGGGGGGATGTTTCTTTGTTGGTCTGCCTCCCGGCCTGCCGGGCTTGCTGGGAGTCATGGCTTTTCCTGGCTGGAAATCCTGGTTGCCGGCCCTTTGCGGCTGGTGCGCCGCCTCCCGGCTGCTTCCGGGTAGCTGAGCGCGTCTTTCTGGGGCCTGGCCGGATGGAAGACGCGCTGCGCTTGCTGTCCCATGGATTTCCGGAGCTGGATGTTGGAGTGGGGGCCTTGTTCCTGTTGGTGTTCCGGCCCCCACTCCGGGTGAGTCCCGCGTAGCGGTGTTTTGTTTCTCTCCTGCACTGTGCTGCGTCCCCGCCTCTGCCCTCATGAGTTTGGTTTGGGGTAGTGGATGCGGGCCTCATTCCCAATGCCTCTCGCGTGCTGAGCGTGCGCTCTCCATTGCTTTGGCTGCTGCAGCTGATTTGGTGGTGGTGTCTGGCGGGGGGATCCGGGCGTTTGGCTGTTGTGTTCCCTGTTGCTGTGGTGCGCATGCGGTCCGTCGGCTTGGCTGCTGACTTTGGTGCTGGAGTCCGGGGTTCGTGCCTCGGTGTCGCGTCCACCTCCTGTGGTTCTGGGCACTTCGCTTGCTCTCCCCTCCCTGTGCCTGCATGTGTGTTGTGGCTGTGGTGCTCTTGTTCAGCACTCTGGTGCCCCGCTATGTTGCGGTGCTTCCCGTGCACGCCCTGTTTTCCTCCTTCTTTTGTGATGCCTGCCTGGCTCCCTGCCTCCGTTCTTGTTCCGCATGGCTTGAGTCTGGGGTTTACGGGGTTCTTCCACCCCGTGCCTTGTGGTGTGGGGTGTGTCCGTCTGTCCAGCGTTGGGTCATTGACGGTTTTTCACTCCTGTTCCCTTTCTGCACTGTGTCACATGTGCTGCCTCCTGTCCAGCTTGGGTGGCGCTGTGTTTCCGACTGCTCCGTTTGGTGTTGTGCTTCAGAGTGTCCCGGGGCATGGAGTCCCGTGTTTGTTGTCCCGGACGGTGCTCTTGCTTTGGGGTCGGGTGATTCTGGGCGCGTCCCTTGGTCTCCCTTGTTTGTGCCATGCTTTGGCTGTGTGGGGTGCATTGTTTTTGTGTGCTCCCTGTTGTCTGTGCTTTTTCTTGTGGCACTCGTGGGTGCGGCCTGGCGTCCTGCGCTCTCCTGTTGCTCCTTGGCGCATGGTTGTGTGCTTCGTGTCTGCCATAGGTTCTGGCCTGGGGGGGGGGGGGCTTCGCTTTCTGCGCTCACTCCTGCGGTTGTCCGGTTGGTTTTGCTGGTCATTCGCTCGGTCTCCCTGGAGGCGTGCAGCTCTCCGTGGGTTTCTGCTTTGCTTCTCCTACGTTTTTGGTGGAGGGGGTCCGTCGCTGTTGCCATGACCTGGCAGTGTCTTTTGCGCCCTGTTTCTTGGGCTGCTGCCTTTACCTCCCGTTTGGCAGGCTCCTCTGGACGGGGCTGGAGCATGTTGTTGGGCTCTGCTCGGGTCCTGTGTTCTGCGTTGCCTTCGTGGCTGCCTTGGGCTGTCTCTGTTGGGGTGGGGGCCTTGTTCCTGGTGGGGTCCCGACCTTCTCTCCGTGTTTGCGGGACTTGGCTTTTCTGTGTCTCTTCGGTGGTGCTCTGCGCTTGTGCTTGCTTGTCCTGGAGGATGTGCCCGTGGCTGCGGTGCCAGGTTGTTGTCTCTGTTCATCCTGCCGCTGTTCTGCCTCTCGTGGTTCCTTTCCATGTTGCTTTTGCATGCGCTTCTGTGTGGTTCTTCCTGGCTCGCTTATTTGTGCTGCATTTTGCCCTGGTTGTCTGCTATCCATGTATTCGGCCTTGGCTGTGTCCTGGACCTGGTGGTTGCGGTCCTGGGCTCCGGGTGTTTGCCTCTGGCCTTTCCCCCCTGGGGATGGCTTCTCTCCTGGGTGGGGTCGCCCGCTGGGGTTGTCTGGTTGGGGTTGGTTCCTCTTTTTCTGCTTCCCCGGGCTGCTGGTTCTTGGTGGGCCTTGTGGTGCTGGTCTGGCTTACTTTCAGGGTCTGTATCCCTTGCCGGTGTGCTTCAGGATGCCCTGGTGGTCCTCTCTGCTCCTCGCTGCTGCTTGGTGTTCTTGGTGCCTCGTCCGCTCTGGTGCCTCTGTGGATTTTTGCTTCCCCTGGGGTTTCTTGTGTTTGACCTCTTGGCTGTTGGCTCTGCTTCTTCCTTTGGCCTTTTCTCCCTGCCTATTCTGGTCTTGTCTGGTATCAGTGATGTTGCTGGGTGGTTTGTGTTTGTTGCCTGGCTGGGTACCCCGGGTGCTGTTGGCCTCCACAGGGTCTCTTCTGGCCTACGATGTTCTTCTCTGGCTTGGTTCGAGGGGGCAGGTGTTATCCCTACCCTTTCTGGTGGTCCTTTTGCCGGAGTTTTTGCCTCTTTTACCTGTACTCCTGTTGTTCCGGGGGCCGTGTATCGGTCTCTCCTGGTCTGCCGGCTTGCGGTGGCTTCTGCTTGCCCTTGGGCGGTGCCTCCTTTTGGTTGCTTTTACCTTCAGGCTTCCTCCCAGTTGGCTCCTGTGCTTGGCTGTCTGCTGGTTTCTGTTTGGTACGGCCTGCTCAGGTTGCCTGGTTCCGCTCTTGCTGCGGTCCTGCCCTGCCTGCTGCCTGCTGGGTGTTGGTGGTTCGTTGGGTGGCCTGGCTCTTCTTTGCGGGTGTCTTTTCTGCCTGTGGGGTGGCTGGTCCCTCTGCTATCGGGTTCCGGGCCTTGCTGGTGTGGTGTGTTCCTGGTGTTGTGGCCTCTGGTTCTGGCTGTGCTTGTTTGGATCTGTCACCCACTCCTGTGTTCCCTGCTTGCCTCCTCTTGGGTTTCGTTTGGGCTGCGCCAGGGCTGTTTGCTCTCTGGCCCGTGCTCGGCTGGGGCCTTCCCTTCTTTGGCCTTCCCCAGTTTTTGGGTTGAGCCTTCGGGTCCTTCTGGTCGTGCGGGTGGCTTTGGCTTCCCGACTGTGTCCTCGGTTGCGGTTTTTTGCCCTGGCTGTTCCTCTCCTGCGCGTGCCCTGCCTTGGGTTGTGCCGGGCTGTTGGGTTTGGATGCTTGTGCGTTCCGCCCTGGCTTCTGTTGCTTCTGTGGTCGGGTTGTTTTGTGTTTTCTCTCCCCTGGTGGGTTGGGATTCCGTGCTGTGGTGTTTGGGCCTGGCCCGCTCCTTCGGGTCCTCTAGGGGTTGTTGGCCCTCGATCTTGCTGGCCTCTGTGTCTTTGGCCCTGCCTTCTGCTTGGGCTGTTTGGGGTCGTCTCTGCCTGGCCGGTCTCTGGTTTGGGCTTGTCTGTTGTTGGTGTTGGTTCCCTTGGGGTTCCCTTGCTTTGGTCTTGGGTTCTCTGGGTCGTTTGTCCGTCCGGTTGCCCTCCTTCTCTGGTGTTCGGGGTGTGCCTTCTTCGGGCTGTTGCTTCCTGCTCCGGTTTCCTCCGGTTTGTAGTTGGGGTGTTTTGCTGGTGCTGTGTTCTGGGGTTCCTGTGGTTCCTTCTTTTCCCTTTTCCTCCTTGTTTTTCCGGGTCTCTTTGTCCTGGTTGGTTGCCCTTGTCGGTTCTTGCTGCTCTGGCTTCCTGGAGGTGCTGGTTCCCTTGGTGCCTTGTTTCCTGGTCTCTCCGGGCCTGGTGGGTTGGTTGCCGGGGTTTGTTCTCCTTCCCCGGTGCCTTGGTTTTCCCTCTTTCCCTGTCTGTGGGCTTTTTCTCGCCTTCCGGGCTGGGTGCTGGTGGTCTGTTGGCTGCTGCTGCCCTTTTTCTCATGGGGCTCGCTGCTCTTTTCTGGGGTTCCGGGGGTTTGTCCTCTGGTCTCGGGTTGTTTGCTTCCCTTCTCTTTTGGTTTCGTCCTGCCCTTGGTGGGCTTCTCTGCCTTTTTTCTCCGGAGATGGCTTTGGTTGTTTTTGGTTGGGGTTTCACGTTTCTCTGGCCCTCTTGTGCCCTGGGTGTTTCTTTCTTTCGTGGCCTTTGTTCGGCTGGCATGGGTTCTCTGTGCCTGGGTTTGGCTCCTGTTGCCCGATTCTGGCTTGCTGGCCTGGTGGCTCTTGGCCCTTCTCTTTGGGTTGCCTCCTCGCTGTTGTTTCCTTCTTGCCTCGGTTGGCGTGTGTGCCCGTGCTCTCCCCTTCTCTGGTTGGCTGTGGAGTGTTCCTGCTGTGCGGTCTGGTCCTCTGGTTGTTCTCCCGTTGTTTTGTTGAGTGTGTCCTGTATTTGTGGGGCTCCCACTTGTCGGGGGCTCTGCCTGGGGTTTCGCCGGTTCTGCCCTTTGCTTCCTGCGGTTGCTGCCTTGGTGTGGTTTCCGGGGTTTGCTTCTGTTTTGTTTGGGAAGGCCGGCTTTTCTGCTTTGGTATTCTCCACATAGTTATGAATGGGACGAGGACATAAGGGACCTGGGGGTAATGCTCTATTACTTACCGGTAATCTTCATTACTCCGGGTCCCGTTGTCCTCGTCCCATTCATACTACCCGCCCTCCCTCCCGGACGGCCGGCCTTCCTGTTGTGAGCTTGGTTGTTCAGGCGGAATGCTGGGTAAGTACCCCTTATGTACTCCCAGTGGGAGGGGCGGGATTAGTGTCCCAGCATTCTTCTGACCCTTTTTTTCTGTCGGGAGATGGTTATCTCCACATAGTTATGAATGGGACGAGGACAACGGGACCCGGAGTAATGAAGATTACCGGTAAGTAATAGAGCATTACTGTGTCCCAGTGTGGAGAACATGTTTGGCTGGGTTCTCTCACAGCTGTTTTTCTGTGTCCCTCCTCCATCAGTGTGTACGTTGATCCCACAGTGCTCGCCTCTCGCCATTAATCTGTGTTCCTCGAAGCCCTGGATTGATTATGGACATGCACAACACTGGTGGCCGAGAGAGCTCCGGTGCTCGTCCCAGCGCTTCCAATGAAGTGCCCGTCACATAGGGATGTAAACCATCTTTATTCTCAATTACCAGACCTCCCTAGCAGGCAACCACCACGCAACGCACTAGCTTTATGGCACAACAAGCTTTCTCTGTCGCTGCCAACGCCGCCCAGGTGGTCAGAGCCATCCGTAGCCGGATAACCAGGACATTCACTTAGAAATGCCAATGGGGTGAGATGCAAATCTCAACACACCTCCAGCTTTTGCGGCTAAAGATCCCAATTCCCACTCACCTTCACTCACTGTTTGCAAAACAAAACGACCCGATGGCATCTGCGCTCTTTAACTGCAGGAGAAAAACAAGCATTGGCAAAACCAACAGGTCTCGTCTATACAAGAGCTATCGGCTTTGCCAATGTCTTAACCATGTTATGCAGCAACATGGCTGTGTAGCATGGTTAAAAGTAAAGTTTAAAGAATCATGCGGCCCTCAAATTTAATGTAATTTTTTTTTAGCAAAGAGCACAGTCTGAAGGATTGTTGCCAATTAGCTCTAGGATGAGAAGGGAGGTTGTAGAGAGAAATATATGCTTTCTGTGTTAGAGGTGATAATCTTGTAAAAAAAATAACATTGTTTTGCTTTTACTTTCAGCATAGCTAAAAGCGGCGATCTTCTGAAGCAAAGCTTAGTTGAGAGGTTGTGGCATAATGGCCAGAACTGCAGACTTTTGAGCTGGGGAACCAAGTTCAAGTCTCAGCGTCGGCTCCACCATCCTGTGATTATAGGCAAATTATGTACTCTTCCCTGTCTATACACTGAATGTGTCCTTGTCTAATGTAACCGTTGAACCGGTAAAGTGCTCCAATACCTTCGGTCGAGTTCATGGTGATCATACCTATTAAATCCAGACAAAAAACTCAGCGTACCATAATTATACCTAAGGAGACCATCAAGCCCAAGTGGCTGGAAACAAACCCATTAAACAGAATCCTGGAGTTATTTCTGAAACTGAATATGGGAAAGTTGCTTACTTGTAATTCTAGTTCTTCAGTTTTGGCATCTTCAAATTTGCCCCGTTCCACAAGGGATCCTGGAACACTTCTTTTACCATAAATAGTTATACCATATAGAAATAAATGGTACAAATAACTGTATTCATAGTGCCAGAAATAGAATAGCATTGCGGCCTATCACTGCACAATTTTTCCAAATTTCAAGCTTTCCACTCCCTTTTTAAAAACGAAGAAAAACACTTCTGACAATAAAAGGGTGAAAACCTCTTTGCAGCATATCTCAATTTGTTGCTTCGAAACGACATTGAAAAACATTTTTGAAATGAAGTGAAAAACGCAGGCTGATAGGCAGCAGTCTTGTAGAGCTGAAAAAGAGACTACCCCTCTAAGAATCCAGCAACTTTGCCAATCCCAATATGTGTTGTAGTGGCAGTTGCTGGAAAGTAATGTCTGAAACCGCTCCAGGAAATGAAATAAACTTCCCGATCACACCCTCCAAATGTAACAAGTCAATACATATAATCACCAGTACTGACATAGTAGTGTGCATTCTTTCCGAGATGAGCCCATACACAGTGAGCCTCAACGTCCGTCCCCCCCCCCCCGTTACCTTGGAATACACCTCCCCGAATAGTTAGAACTATTCTTCGGGGCTCACCAGAGGGTTACGAACCGGGATTAGTTGCTGGTCGTGATCCCTCCTCCGATCTATGTCCGACCGACTGCGTTTCCTCATTGGCATGTGTAGGGGACTCTCTCCAGGGGAGACTTCTGAGATCATAACCTGCCATGCCCTCACATCATCCTCTAATTTGTCATCCCTACGGACTTGTCTCATGTGGAGTAGTTCCGCTGTGGCCCATTCCTCTATGTGTTTAGCCCAGTTTGTCATTGTGGGGTGCAGCACACCCATCCAGCTGATTCCAATCGTCTTTTAGCCAGCACCAGCCCTAGTTGTAGAAACCTCCTTATTTATTTATTTATAAAGTTTTATATAGCGCGAACATGATCCCGAAGGATATCAGAGCGCTTTACAATAGGAGGGAAGGAAGGTAATAAATTGCAGTACCGGCATCAATAAGAATAACCAAAATAACAGTTTCAAAACAAAAGGGGTCAATAGAAAGTAATACAATAACCGGTACATAGAGAACAAGAGGGGAGCAAATGATTGGTTAAAGAAGTGTAGCACCCAGTGCAGGTCGTAAGGTTGTAAGTCCACTGACTTAGAGCAGATGATCCAAAGCCACTGTTCACTTGGACTTACCAGGGATATCGCTGATTGCCGCTCCTGCTCCCTGACGCCGGACACCCCCTGTCACCGAAGCTCCGTCCCCCGCCGCCGCTTCCACCATCTGCGGCCGCGGAGTGGGGACGGGACTACATTCCCCAGAACCGGTTGCGGCAGGGAAGCCGCCCACGCAGTTTTCGCGCCAGGAGGCGCATATAACACCACCGCGACCCCCGTGACGCGGGACGCGCGCGGGCGACGCCGGGCTAAGCCCGGGCAAAGGGCGGGCCGTTGTGAGGCCGTTAGGAGGTCGTAGGCGGTCGGGTCGGGCCACCCCCCTTGATTGCGTAGTGGACACGCTCTTGCAAGTATTCCCTTTTAATGGACTCAGTCAGACATGAGCTTCTCTTGATTGTGTTAGAGTCGTGTGTTCATAGGTTATACATTTAAGTGTATTATTATTGGTTACTGTTCTGTCTTTAAAAATTCCTAACTTGTTGGTGTAAAAGTTTTAAATTTACTGCTATAGTGTACTAGTGTTAATCCTGTTTCCTTGGGATTATTTGTGATATCAACTACATTGTAATTGTCTATGACCTAATCAGTGCTTATGATGGCAAAGGCTAAAATAACGATGGACAATTACTTGGTCAAAAGGGTCAGCATGATAAATAATGAAAGACGGAAGTCCCTTGGGAAGGTGACTCCGGAAGATAATCCAGAGTTATGTATAGATGATGGTGCCCACGGGTTAGCTATAGGGAACTTTTTAACCGAAGCAACCTTAGTGGGGAACTCATCTGATTGCATTGTGGACAATGAGGTTAATATTGTAAGCCAAGATATATCGGAGTCCCAGAGCGAGCTTGAAGTCCCTCCTTCTCCTCCGAAAAGAGCAGTTAGAAAATGTAGAAAGTCTCAATTTAAGAAGGGTAGTGTACACCATAAATCATTGTCAGATCAACCCCGGAGGCCCGTTGTGGCTCATGCTAAAACACAGACACGTAATGAAGCTGAGAGTTTTACTCTCGCTGAGACTATAGCCAAAATTCTGGAGGAAAAATTGGTGCTTATGATCAAGCCTTTTGTAGACAAAATTGAAACCCTGTCATTAGAGGTATCAAGGCTGGGTGGTCTTGTGGAGGGATTGAAACAGCATATTATACCGCCTATCATACCGCCTAAGGTACCACTGAAACCTGTTCATACTGCTCCGGATCCCCCTCTAGAGGAGGGAAATTTAACTTTAACTGGCTGCATGACAACATTACAACCAGCTGGTGGTGGTATTCGAACCAACACAGATCCATCTAGTAACAAGGGTCCTATACCTATAGCACAAAAACCAATTTGTGCCAACCTTCCACCAGCTTGTGAACCATATGTGGTTATTTTGTCTAATGTCCCCCCACTTGTCCCTGGTACTCTTAAAGTCTCGGATGAATCTCATGATTCACTTAAGAGGAAATCAGTTGCTTGGCTAAATAAAAACTGTGGTTTCCCCACGAACTTCTCAAACCAAATATTGTCCACTAGAAGAGTTGCCTGGTTAGGTAATACAAGGAAAACATGTAAGGGGGATTGTGTTATAATAAACTTCAGACATCCCCAGCATGTGGCAACTACACTCCTAAGGGCAGCTTCCCTTGCATCAGGAGGAAATGCTGTACGTGTACACCCTTTGGGTTATTTTTACAGACACCCAGATAGATTATTCCAAAGAACAATCGAGGATAGTCCTATCCGCATTGATAATAAACCATTACAATTTGAAATCCCTATGGCAAATAGATATGCAGTGTTGAGGGACCTAGATGAAAATGATTGACTCCCAGAGGCTGATATAAATAAGAGCCTAGTCTCATTGCTGGTTACTCACCCTTTAGAGACTTTTAACGGTTGTGGAATCCCTGGCTCTAAAAATACGGTGGCACTGGGGTTTCCTTCTAACCTACTGGATGAGCAGTCACAGACGGATGGGCCCTTTGGAAGTAAGCAGGGAGTACAAGTAGAAGCTGGGCTTGATATTGTTCCAAAGATAACTACAGCACAGGCAAAGACATTAGGCAATAAAATTGTCATTGATAAATATACAATGGTATTAGATAACTTGCCAGCGTCTAATAATACTAGTGACGACATTGGATTAAGGGGAATTTCTCCAAAGATAATTGAGGATTTTAATGTCAGCCTATTGTCTTGGAACATTGCTGGCCTCTCTAGGAACCTGATGGATGTGGCAGTATGCTCTTTTTTTGGAAAACATGATATAATTGCCCTTCAGGAAACCTGGATGGTAGAACCCCCTCATAGAGTAGGATATAAAACTTTTTGCTCTAAAGCGATGCCATCCAATAGGGGAAGGGCATCCGGGGGGCTGGTTATCTGGGTTAAAGTTTCCCTAGAAATAGAGGTTAGTCAGTTGTCTACTCCCTGCCCGGACTTGTTAGGACTAAAAATTGTGACCAGTAACAAAAGTGTTATTTACTTATTAAACATATACAATAGACCTTATCCATCAAATAGAGAATCTAAGTTGATAGACACCCTGGACTCCACCCTAGATGGATTGGGAGTTAATGCTCGTGTTTTAATCTGTGGAGATTTTAACTGTAAATACGAACCTATCCAGGTTCTTGATAGTCTGTTTGTTGAACAAGATACTGCTAGTGGTATCATGCCCCTGGAGGCCATAAGTTATGCTAAAAGTACAATAGCTGCCACACAGATCCTACAGATGACTGTATCACACGATCTAAGATCATGTAATGGTCGCTTTCCTTCAGACACTCCGTCAGCTCCCACTTATTTCAAGGGAAGTATCAGATCACATATTGACTTCGTAATGGCCTCTCGAAATTTATGGAGATCATTAATTGATTTTAAGGTTGACTCCAGAATAGAGAGTGATCACTTTCCCCTCCAATTATGGTTAGACCCTGCCCTTTTCCTTCTAAGATTACCTGCAGAAGGCCCATTGAATCTCCAAATTGGAGATATACAGATTTCTAATAATAGACGTGCTATAAAATGGTCTTACATTGCGGGTAAAAAAGAAGCGCTGGCCAACATTTATAACAAATTCAGTGAAATCATAGGGTCTCCCCAAATGCCATCCTTAGGCACCCGGGGAGTTCTTGACTTACACTTGAAGTTGGTCGACGCATTATCTCCCCTTCTGAGTAAGGTTTATAAAAAAGAAGGGAATAAAACCATGGATCAGGTCGAACCAGGAAACCAATGGTATAACCAAGATTGTAGGGTTGCTAAATCACAATTGATTCACGTAGTAAAAAATGGGAGCCAATGTGATATAAAAAATGCAAGACTGATCTATAAAAACACCCAGAGTCAAGCTAAAAAAGCATGGGATGCTAATCTTTGGGATGACTTACTGAGTGCAGCTAAATTACATAACCAAAGTACGTTCTGGAATCTAATTGCTAAGGGAAATAAAAAGGGTAGATCACCCAAGGATATTTTTCTGGATGAACTGACCTGGTGTGATCACTTTTCTAAACTTTACACGATTAGTAAGGATGATTTGTCCCTAGTTAATGTAGACGTTAATCCAGTTAGTAGTACTGTACCATTACATTTTACCTTAGAAGAAACAGTTCAGGCATTATTAGCTGTAAAAATAGGTAAGGCCCCAGGCCCTGACAAAATTCCTGGTGACTTGTTGAAACACGATGTCAATGTGTGGGGGCCGTACATTAACTTTTTAAGTAACTCAATTGTGGCCGGTACACCTATTCCAGAATCATGGAAAGGGGCAGAAATTATAACAATTTTTAAAAAAGGTGATCGCCATGATCCTAGCAACTACCGCCCCATTAGTTTAATTGATGTTTTACAAAAGATTTTCGCCAGACATATTTTAAATAGGATTTTAATTTGGATTGAGGAGACGAAACTACTGTCAAAATACCAAGCTGGCTTTAGATCTAAAGTAAGCACAGTCGATCAGGTGTTCAGATTTATGTGTATTTGTTGGAAATACATAAAGATCAGACAGGGTAGTCTTTATGTTGCATTTATAGATTTAAGGGCTGCTTTTGATCTCGTTCCCCGGAAGTTGCTGTGGTCTACACTAAAGAAGCTAGACATCCCTGGCGAGTTACTTAATGAACTCATCAAACTCCATACAGGGAATTATGCAAAAATCAGATGGGGAAAAGCAGGAGAACTATCTAAAGCGATTCCTGTAGATAGAGGGGTGCGTCAAGGATGCGTATTAGCACCCACATTGTTCTCACTGTACGTTAATGATATTCCAACATACCTGAGGAACTGTGCTCACGACTCCCCAAAACTAGTCGGTGAATCAATTACCTCCTTACTTTTTGCCGACGATACTATCCTTATCTCTCAGACCCCGAGAGGTTTGCAAAATTTGGTTAATACCTTCCATAATTATTGCGTGGAAAAGGGGCTAGAAATTAACCCAATGAAAACAAAATACATGGCCATAAACCCAACCAAAACGTTTAGGAAAAACTTGCTCTTAGATAACCGCACACTGGAAAAGGTAGAAAGTTTTAACTATTTGGGTTTGATATTAGATAACAAGCTGTCCTGGCAAGGCCAGCTAAATAAAAGCTTACTGTCTCTCAAACAGAATTCTTTCCCTATCCTAAAGGTGCACGGAGCAAGTAGCTCCAAAGCCATTACACCAGCACTGGAGGTCTTTAAAGCCAAGGCTCAATCAGCAGCCCTTTATGGTGCCGAGATATGGGGATACAGTAATTCTACCAAATTTGGGATGATAGAAAATACATTTGTGCGTAGTCTACTTAAAATACCGACTCGTACTCCAGTTGTCCCCCTGTTTTTAGACATCAATCTCAAAAGAACAGAGCACTTGGCTTCATTAAGACCATTATTGTACTGGATTAGGATATGGTCAACCCCTGAGCTGATAGACTATAAGGATGGGTTGATCGAACTAATTAAAGTGGACGTGTATTTGAAAACCCCATGGCTGAAATATATTTGTACATCGTTTAAGAGATTAGGGCTTTTTACTTTTTGGGAGGAACCCCATAATTTGACTCAGTTTTCCAAAAAACTCCTCAAGGCAACCTTTTGGTCCCACGTTAATGGTGAACTAACCCTGGGTTCTCGTATTGGTACTTTGACCCAGAATTTTTTAAACGCAAAAGATTCACCTAATTTTGAGGAATTTATGGATGAGATTGCTCCTCCCTTAGCAAAATCTCTCTATCTACAATTTAGGTATGGGGTTCTATTGTTAAACTCCTACACATGCAGGTGGGCTGGAGAAAATGGATTGGATTTGTGTACTATGTGTCCCCTTGGGGCTAGGGAAGATATTCCCCACATTCTTTTTTTCTGTCCGGCTTACAAGAAACCAAGGACCTCTTGGATTAAACCCCTCTGTAGGAATATGGGGATTGAGTCATATAAAGTAGCTGAGCGCATATTAAAATTCAATTCCTCCCAAGTAATGGTATATGGTATAAGTAGATATTTATTCAATGTATACCTTATTAGGAAACGCTGTGGTCATAAATTGTAATCATAGAAAGAGGAACCATGGACTACTTTAGTTACCAGATTATTCTCAAGTCTACCTAATTTTTAGGTCGAGGACTACCGGTCTGCCGAAGGCAGAACCGGAAGTCGAGATTTAATGTTTCCTAGAGTGGCTCCTTAGCCCGCCTCTCTTTTTGCCTCTCCTCCATTGGCTGGCTTCCTAAACGGAGGCCCGCCATTGGAGGAGAGAGCCGTCCCTCCAAATAGGCTCCGTCTTTTTCAGAATCGGGGGCGTGTTCCTTGCTGTTCTTTCTACTTTTTAGCCACGCCCTTTTAGAACAGCAGGAACACGCCCCCGAATCCGAAAAAGTTTCGGAGCTTCCATCCGCCATTGTTTAGCTGGTGTCTGGCCGTGAGGATCTTCTTGTTGTCGCTCTCGCGCGCTGCCCGCCTAGTTAGGCCCTGTATCGGCCGGGACCCGCCATGACTGGGTGACACATGCAGCGGCTCCGAGGCTGAGGCTCCGCACCATTGAAGCAAAGAATTAGCCCGTCAGAGGCAGCGTTAATAGAAGCCCAGTCCCTGCAGATGCCGCCCCAGCCCGGCAGCTCCAACCCCTGAACCACAACAACGGGCAACTGAGTGACCACTGCTTTTTGTTCCGGGAAGAATGAAAGTGAAAGAGGGCCCGGCTGGATAAACACACTTGGTTTGCAGCAAGTTGCACATACAAACCGCAGTAGCAGGAGCATTCACCCTACCGGCTGTCTTACCGGCAAATGACTGTATTCTGCGGACAAACAACATTGACCAGTGCCTTGGCCAGAGACAGGCTCTGGAGAAAGGCCGATTTCCGCGTTGCCGCGCGCGCACCTCTCTGTGCTGAAAACCTCCCTTTTTTTCATTTAACGAACTCCCCGCACTGCCAGCAGTTTCTTATGAACTGCGACTACCTTGATTTATCTACTGTCGCCTCTCCCTTTTTTGTAGTAAAGAAGAAGAATAAAAAAAAAAATTCCTCTGAAAGTAATCTGGGGCCTGTGAAGCCGGTGCCCACTGTGACAGCGAGAGGCAGAGCCGGTGGTATTTTTAGCCCGGTGCACAAAGCCCGGCTTGTGTGCGCATCTCTCCCAGGGCCTCGCCACTGAATTATCTCACTCCACAGCCGCCACTTCCATCGGCGCCCTCTGACCCCGGCGGATGAATCCGTGGCGGGTTATGAATTTGTGATCAGACTCCCGACTGACACCGAGCGCCCTGGCTGCCTAAAGTTGGGCCAACATCATGGACTCTTCCGACCTCCTCCCAAGGTAATCAGAGCATGGTGAGGAGATGGCCGGTGCCCTGAATATAATGAGGGTGACGTTTTATTTGTTTGGTTGGTCGGGGGGATGCCCTCCACTGGTATGAATCCATATCATTCATAACTCTCCTAGGGGCCATGCCCCCTCAGATAAGTTTTGAGGCATGGGCAAAGCTGGCATGTGCACAGGGGCCCCACCTTCCAAGAGCCCCCCCCCTGTAAAAACCGAACCATCTCTCTATTTGACCTCTGTCTATTTTACTTCTCTATTTAACCTCACAACCTACTGTTACGTAACTCTTACTGCGGAAAACCAGTGCCATCTTAAGGATTCTTGGGTGACAGGCAAAGACATATGTCAACTGTTTTTATTTGACCTTTTTGAAATTTAACATTTAATTTAGTATTGTTTAGCATCATGTGGGATTGAATGGGTACTAAAAATCAAGTTTGTTTGATACAAGGGGCCCCAACAATGTTTTGCCTCTAAAATCATTAAAAGGACACTGTGCCCCCATCAATTACCGGACTGCTGTTACATGCCCCCACATCAAAATGTTTACTGTTGGGAAGACTTCACTATCTACCTCCTGACTCAGGCTCATCACTCTATGCTTATATATCACTACCTCACAACATCCCTCTCCCTCACTACCTCACTCTTTCACTACCTCACTCTCTCTATCTCACTACCTCACTCTCTATCTACCTCACTCTATCTCACTACCTCACTCTCTCTCTGCTAATGCAATAGGTATCACATATGCAAAAAAAAGCTAATGCCAATAGAAATGACAATGCCATTTATTTAGGGATACAAAAATGATAAAAAAATAATGAGCAATACCAATAGCTCTACCTATAATATTGCCGAGACCATTGCATTGTAAATGCTTGTTTATATTACTTACTATAAGAATTCTGGCTTTTAGCTAATTTAATGTGTTATTTATATTTTATCTGGTATTGCTTAATCATGGATAAATATTCACCATCATAAATTGTATGTAATTTGTTCATCATGGACTTATGTATTGTGTATTTGTATCATGGATTCATGTATTGTGTTTTATGTGTTGACTTTTATGGCTATTGTTAGCCGAAATAAAGTATTGACTGACTGACATTTAAGGTAAGAACTTGTTCATAAGGAATCTTTTGGCTTACAATTTGAAAGCAACCATGGAGGAGATTCTGCGTATTTCTGGTGGAAGAAAGTTCCAGATCTTCGGGCAGAGATGGAGAATGCACGGTGGCACGTTCTCTTTTTGTGAAAGATCTGTGGTTTCAGGAGGAACGAGTCAGCACTTCTTGAGGGTCTACCACCTCCTGATCTTTAGCTGAATTTGTGCTTCATAGGGTAACCACTTAAGGGATTTTAGGACTGGGGATATGTCCTCATTTCTTCTGGTCCCCGTAACCAATATGGCAGCAGTGTTTAATGATGCCCTTAGTGGGGCCAAGGTATATTTGGGGAGGCAACAGGGCGTATCACTTCCATAATCTAGTCTCGGCAAAACAAGCGCTTGGTCTACCTGCTTGAAATCAGCTTGAGGAAGGAATGGTTTGATATTCCGGTGTATCCTCATCAGGTGATTAGCTCCCTTGCACACATTGCTGATGTGATTCTTCATGTTCAGATGCTTGTTCAGGGTGATTCCGAGAGATTATAATGAGGGGGGAGCAG
The DNA here is from genome assembly GCF_964204655.1 of Triturus cristatus. Classification (NCBI taxonomy): domain Eukaryota; kingdom Metazoa; phylum Chordata; class Amphibia; order Caudata; family Salamandridae; genus Triturus; species Triturus cristatus. The sequence goes on along the minus strand of NC_140584.1, from coordinate 823,327,847 downwards.
CTGAAGGCAGTGAGGTGGTTCATCCAAAGGTCTAGCTTGGGCTTGTGATTCGGAGGAGAAATTAGAAGGAATTCTGTTTTGGAGGTGTTGAGCAGGAGGTGGTTCTCAGTTAACCAGTTTTCAGTAGACATTAGAGTAGTGTTGAGCGATATGAGGTTATCCGGGGAGGAGATTTTCAGATAAAGTTGTGTATCATCAGCATTCATATGGAAGAGAATGTTCGAGGAGCTTAGTGCATTAGCTAAAGGTTCCAAGAACAAGTTGAAGAGTATAGGAGATAGGGCGGACCCTTGGGGGACACCCATGGATACTGGAGAGGGCTGGGGGAGGGAGTGGTTCGCCTTGACTCTTTGTGATCTGTGGTGGAGGAAGAAAGAGAACTTTTGCAACACCCGACCAGAGAGACCCATCCTGTTCTTAAAAATGCATAGTAGGTTGTCGTGATTGACAGTGTCAAACGTAGAGGGAAGGTCAAGGAGGATTGAAAGCTTCTTACCCTTGGGCTTTGGGATGAGTCTCAAAAGTACCTGCTTGATGGAGTGTGGGATCCCGCACCCATCACCTGCTTTAAACGTTCTAAGATCGATTTCCAGAAGAGTTTCAAATTCGGGGAGTCCCAGGTCATATGTAAGAACTGGGCGTCATTAGAACCACACTTGGGGCATTGAGCGGAGCGATCCAGGTAAATTCTGTGTAATGTATGTGGAGTCAGGTATGTTTGATGCACAATATTGAATTGAGTGAGCTTAAATCCCACATTAGAACTGAGTGAGCTTAAATCCCACATTAGAACTAATTTTTTTGACCCCTTCATGTACCTTTCCCAACTCTGAATCTGTCAAGGGCTCTTCTAGTAGTCCGTCCCATCTAGCCTGCACTGGGAGCGGCAGATCTGCGGCAAGGTCCTCTCTTAACGCCCTGTATATCTGGGATACCAATCTGCGGCCCCCAACCATCCTAATGAGGGTCCGGAGTGTGGCAGTTATGGGTGGTTCCTCTGGAAATTATGGCCATATCTCCAGTGCGACTGCTGAGATCTTCGCATACTGGAGATATTGTCCCCGACCCAAATCAAACATCGACTCAGCTTCCTCCATTGTGAGGAATTGTTGCACCATGTATAGATTCCCCATAGTGGTGCAACCTCCCACCGTCCATCTAGTGATGGCCATATTTTGACTTATTCTTTTGAACGGTATCACTGCACAAAGCAGGGCCTCCGGAGCATACAGCGCTCGCTTCACCACAGTTTTGATTGCAGTTTCCCATACTGCAGCCACATGCCTTATGATATAAGGGAATCACGCAGTTACCCTTGATCCCATCATGAGATCAGAAAGGTTAGTCCCCCCATGAGTACACTTCAACAGCCGTTTCTCCCAGTTGTCATTTTCATCCAGCCATTGTATAGCATGCTGAAGTTGTGTCGCTATATAGTAATGGCACCTCCAGCCCCCCCTGGTCCCACGTCCTCTGCAGAGTATCCAGCTTCACTCTCTTCCGTTTGGATCCCCACAGGAGTTCTACCAACAGTCAATCCAGCCTTCGAAAATATGCCCATGGGATACGATAGATAGAGTTTTGCATGACGTATAGGCAGCGTGGAAGGGCCACCAATTTAATCAGGGCAATTCGCCCCATCAGGGATAAGGGGAGGTCTCGGCAGAATCAATGGAGTTTTGAACACCCTCCACACATCTCCCCACATTATGTTCTAAGTAGGCTTCCTGCATGTGTGTCAGTCGGACCCCAAGGTGGCGGACCATGTCAGTGACCCAACTTATCCCCACTACAGGCAGCGCGTCCATTCCCACGTCCCATAGGTTGCCCATGGGGAAAAGTTTAGATTTCCCCGGGTTAAGGCGAAGTCCTGAAATTTCACCAAAACTAGTGAGCTCCTGGAGGAGCTCAGGGACAGCCGATTTCAGGGTGTCGGAGGTATACCATAATATCGTCGGCGTACATAGACACAACATGAACTGAAGTCCCCAGCATTCCATTCGTCGTGTGAGGGCAATCACCAGAGGCTCCATCACAAGGGCAAAGAGGAGCGGCGACAGGGGGCAGCCCTGTCGGGTACCTCGGAGTTCCAGCCTATCCGATACCTGGTTTCGGAGGCGAGTCCGAGCTGTGGGTTTACGGTAGCGCAATTTCAGCAATCTTAAGTAGTTTTCCCCCCAATACCATTCGGGCAAGAACCAGCCACATATATTCCCACTCAACAGTATTGAAGGACTGACGAATATCTAACAAAATCCCGGAGATCCGGCGCGTGCAACAAGTGTGCAAATCTGCGCAAATTATGTGTGGTATTCCGACTCGGGATAAACCCAGATTGGTCAGGGTGGACCAATTGAGTCATGTATGGCAAGAGTCGTGCCGCTAGGACACCGCTCAATATTTTCTCGTCAATATTTAAAAGGGATATAGGCCGGTAAGAGCTCGGGGAGTGGGGATCTCTATCCGGCTTAAGGATCATGGAAACCAGTGCCTACATCATAGTGTTGGGAAGTATCCCCTTATCTAGGGCCTCCGCGTATACCTCAAGAAGGTGATTCACCAATTCTGGGGCAAATGTCTTTTAAAACTCGGCCTTGAGACCGTCACTCCCGGGACATTTTTCGTTCTTCAGCTGTTTAATGGAGGTCAGTAGTTCTTCCTTAGTAAGAGGCACCCCAAGGGCCTACGCCTCATCATCGCCAAGTGTAGGAAACACTATATTATTATCATTGAAAAAGGCTTGAAAATGCAAGAGATCCGGCCCGGGCTACGGTCGAACAGGTCTGTCTTAGGTGTGACGCGAATTCCCGGACAATCGCGTCCTGTGTGTATACCATGTTCCCCATGGTATCGCGGAGCTGCGACACCGGAGCGCGGTCCGTCTCCGTCTTAATCAACCGAGCTAGTAGCGCTCCTGACCTGTCGCCCTTCATATGAAGCCTCTGTCTATAGGTGGTGTATTTGTATTTCTCCAGTCACGACCAGGCTGCAAGTAACTCCCCCTTAACACGCACCCACTCAGTTTTATCAGTAGATGCCCGATGCAGTGTAGTCTCCAGGGTTTTCAAGCGTTTTTCTAGGGACTCAATATCTGTATTAAGCTGTTGATGGACCCTATAGGTGGTCTTCATACAGACCCCCCTGAGAACAACCTTCATGGCCTCCCACTCCATGCACCTCGTGGCAGTGAACCCCCAGTTCTCCTCAAAGTAATACCGGAGAGCCTCCTTCACAGTCTGTACATAAGGGGGATCTGTAAGGGCCTCAGCTTGAAGTCGCCATAATGGAATGGGCGATTTACCCGGTCCGGAGGTCAGAGGTTAACAGCAATGGCGCGTGATCAGACGGATATAGTGGCAGATAAGAGACGGCCTCTGTCGTGTCAGCAAGACCGGCCATGAGAGAGCAGTTATTAAACCGAGAAAAGGTGTTGGCTGAGGGAGTGTAGCAGGAAATCTCCCTTCTATCAGGATTACGGGCTCTCCATATATCCTGCAACTGCAGGCCCCGTAGAATACCCAAAAGGGATTTCACCATAAGGGGTTTGGTACGGTCACTGGGGGGCTCCCTATTTAAAGTCCCATCAAGTATACAATTAAAAATCACCAAAAAGAAGTATCTATGCGCCTATGTACTGCCTTCAACACGTTCTGATAAAAAATAGGGGTAGTACAGGTTGGGCGCATACACATTAATAATACATAATTCCTTTCCTTTCCACCTCCCGAACAGAATAACATAGCGCCCTTCAGGGTCCGGTACGTGGTGGAGGTGTTGGAACGGAACCCCCGGTGCTACCCACACCAACACTCCCGTGCAAAACCAGAATAGGATGTGGCAATTATCTGCCCCCTCCACCGTTTACATAAACATTTTATGGTGTCTCCCCAGATATGTTTCCTGGAGACCTGCAATGTCTACCCCATACCTCTTCAGCAAAGCGTGCTCTCTACGGCATTTAACTAAGCCTGCCATCCCTCAAACGTTACAGTTAAGGAACGTTAGTGCTTAAACAACCATTGCAAGGTGGTAGTATTGTCAAGGTGTGCAGCTCTCCCTGCCCCGGGCGTCCCTCCCATCTCAACCAGAACTTGTGCATCATGGTGTAATTCTGTGTGACCCCGTAGATCCCAAACAAACTTCCAGGAACTGGAACTTTTGCAACCCTTCCCCCCCTCCGCTGGGCAGCAGTGTAAATGTGAATATACAGGTCCATATAAGCCATCATACCCCCCATTACCCATAACAAGTAACGCTGTGCAAGAGAGGTGGTTACACCGGGGTGCGAGATTACTCTCAAGCTTCCCCGGCGGACCTATTCTCTGATAGGGGCGTTGCTGCTCCAACGGCAGCCCGCACTCCCAATGCTTCCAACAATTAACGAGACCTTCAACCTTTACTGTAGTTTAAAAAAAGGAAGGAGAACCTCATTACCATATTAATCGAGAGGCCACTTCCTCGTACTCAGGATACCCGACCTCCCGGGATCCCCCCTAGGTAAACAAGCCCGGCTCCCAGGTCTCAACCCAGTTCAGGCTCTCACAGACTTATCTTAACAGTTCAGCAGTCAATATACAGCTCGTGGAGTCAGTCCCTCTCACAGCCGGAGTCACCAGTGCTGAGTACAAGTTCTGGCGTCTCCTCCACCGAATCCGGGACTACCTCGGAGTACGAGGCCTGCAATGTGCCATCTCGCTGGACTGTGATTTGGCCCATGGTCATCGTTCTCCCTTTGGGCGTTTGTCTCTGGGGCAGCTTACGACTCCTCACAGGTGACTGTGTGGGGTGTGATCCTGCAGAGCCTGTAGAACGGACCAGGCATCTCCCCTCCGGAGCCCTGGTGTCTAACCAGGCTCTGAGTCGTCTTTTAATTGCAATGAAAGTCTTTCTCTGTTCTTGGACTTTTTGAGCATAATCAGGTTATATTGCTATGGAGTGACCCACAAAAAAGAATTGTCGTCCACTGCGAGAGTGCAGGAGCAGATGATCCCGGTCCCTGAAGTTGAACAACTTAGCGATGATGGCTCTAGGAGGAGCTCTGCGTCTTCGGGGGGGGGGGGGGGAGAGCCACTAGCGCCCTGTGCGCTTGTTCCACACGGAGGAATTTGACAGCTGCTTGGGTGCCATCTCTTGGATGATCCAATGCTCCAGGAAGAGGTCCATTGCATCGCCCTCAACCCTCTCCGGGAACCTCACAAACCTTAGGTTCCCCCTTCTTGACCGGCCCTTGGAGTCTTCGGCCCGATCATCGAGCTTGATCACCTGTCGCTTCAACTCCACTACTGTGGCGCTAAGATTTTTAACCTCGTCCTTCAGGGCCTCTGTGTCCTTCACCCTGTCCGAGACCTTTCGGAGGTCGCATCTCAGCAGATTAACGTCGATAGCTACGGCATCGATCTTTCGAATCATGTCATCTCTGGTCGCCTGAACGGCCCGGATAACGTCCGTTAGGGTCAGTAATTCATCACCTGCCCCCTCCAGTCCTCCTTTTTCCGGTGCCCTGACATCACTTCTATCCTCCGGGCCGTGCGATATGGGATGGGCATAGTTCAGTATTTTATTGGACTGATGTTTTGTTGTTTTATCTTTACCCATAGTGGCCAGTTCGTCATGCAGACTGGGTCTTAACCAGCCCTCTCGACCGGGGGGAGGGGACGGGGGGGGGGGGGGTGGAGGGCACGGGATACATCCTACCTGACTGAGTCAGCCCGGTCGGGATCCGAGTTTTCTGCACACTGAACAATACCAGGATATGCCGGGATATTGAAATGACCTCTGGACACTCCACAGCCATACAACTCCATTCCCCAGGGTGGCGTATCTTCCTGTCTAAGGGCGTTCACCGACCTCCCTTCTAGGTCGTCCAGCTCACCCCCGGCTGCTCTGCAGGTTGGTCGATGGAGGAGATCCCCTTCGTTCCCAGCCCCTCACAGCCAGGCAGCCCCAGGTTGTCCGGTCTTGGAGTCTCTTCGCTGGCTCATACTCATCAGAACGGGTCCTGGTAAGTGAGTCTCTGTCGCGGCGCGTTGTCCACCTCCTAACGTGCCGCCAGTAGCTATCAATGGCCGTCCAGTCTCTGGCAATCAAGGTGGGGGTTCTCACTCGGAGCTTCTGCTCCCTGCAGGGTTAGGAGGATGACAATCCGTTTACAGACCCCTCCTGGCTTATTCCCACAACCGCCGACCTCACTGTTTGTTGTCTCCCACCGCAGGGGTCCCGCATGGCACAACAACTCAGAGTCCAACGAGCCATCCAAACTTCACCCAGAGGACTTCAGCCTCTGCCAAGGGCACCGAGCACCGGCGCAACGGAGGTCCTGCGTCCGGCCCCTTCAACACAGTGGCCCCACAGCGACCAGCCAGGAGCGTCCTCCGAGCCGCCGCACTTGTCTGAGGCTCCTTACTGGGATTGGACCAGGGGGTACGATTCCCCCCGTCCGCAGTGGCCCAAGGGTCACGCCGTGCCGACGGAGTGGCCCAGTCTCACTAGCACTCCCACAAAATGGTGGCCGCTGCTCTGCCCGATCAGGGTTCCAGGTCGTAGGCGAAAGTCTCCCACCAGTGAGAAACTTGTTTATCAGCTCACACGAGCCAGGGTATATTCAGTCAACACAGGCCGCCGGTTGGAGCTCTCTCGGAGCACTTCTACGCGGCCATGTTGGTGAGCGACACCCCCTCCTCACGTTCCTTGTGAGGGAATATAAGGAAACCCCCTTAACTCAAACTTTATTCTCCTAGTCTACCCCTGCTGCTAAAGTTCCCACTCCATTAAGGTAGAGAACTACGGTCATTTGTTTTTATTAAGCATTCAATAACTTTTTGGTGAAAATTGATACAGATGTTTAGGATGATACCGAGTCAGGTGAGGTGTCATCCGGCCAAGTAAAGATTAAATAAAATAAAAAATAAGCAAACATTTTCTGGCAAAAAAATACAAAAATTAATCTTATGGTATGAAGCCCAGTTCCTCCTGATGTACATGATCAAAATCAACTTCACTTATAATATTTGACCTTTTTAACAAACACCAACAGAATGGTGCTACTTCTTTGAAATATCAGAATTCAAATCAGGCAGCAAGAGCCACCTCTGTGTTATTCAATACCCGACATAGCACTAATCGTCAGAGCCTGCGGTGTGGAGATTGTGACATACGCAGATGATACTCAACTACTGTTCTCCTTTGGTCTCAATTCTGGGAAGGTGACAAGTGAATTTGCAAACTGCATGATGTAAGTTGCTGTTTGGATGAGTACCAACTGTCTCCAATACAGCTCCGCCTGGATCTCTGTCTAAGGTCTATTATCCATTCAGCTGTTTTAAAGGTGCTTTTGTTCTGGATTAGACTTTGGACCAGTAACACCCAGATTCCTGTAAAGGAGGCAGTGTAGGAATTATTAACGCTCCAAAGACAAACAGGGCGGCTGGTCTGGTTTAAAAAGGTAAGGCAATGGTTCTTCAAATTGGGGTTGGGGGATTACCCGCAGTCTACTACTAAATAGAATGGGTTCCCAGCTTAAAAAAAAAAAAGAGTATTGGGATTTTATTGATTGATCTTGCATCGAAGTTAGGACACTTAGCACTTTAACAACCCGTTTTTTAGACATTAAAAGTTGCTTTAAGTTTCATCCCTATATGGATGATGTTGAACCCCCCCAAGTCACGTGCACTTTACATACAGTTTAGAACTTGGATTCGCCCACTGAATACTATAAAAAGCAGTTGGCAGAATGCAACTGTAACTTCACTGTGCCCCTTGTGTAGCACTAGCCCTGAAACACTAGAGCACTTTATATTCCTATGCCCATTTTATGCCAATATGAGGAAACCTTGGATTATCCAGACTTGCCGGGTGCGGTCTTTCTCACGCCCCACAGATGCCTTACGTGTTTTTAGATCAGACAAGTCAAGGTGGCTTGTTTTTACACTATCAAAATATTTGCTCTCCCACAGAGGTCTAAATCTGAAATAAGTCCTTGATGTAAGAGTTTGGGTATTACTGGGGACGTAATTACCAAGGACTCATTGAAGGACTGTAATACCAATTGATGATTGCGATTTAACCTGATAGCACTGGTGCTTTTTCTATTTTTATTACATTTTAATGTTTGAGAATTTTAAAAGTACCTATCAAGTTTTTCATTTCATCTTCTATTTACAATAATGTAAAGGAGTATAAAGTCAATGTTTACTTTTTAATTTATTCTCCATGTTCTAATCTGAAATATGCATGCCAAGGAGTATGAAGTTGATTTTTACTTTTTAACTTTTTCTCTGTTTTAATACGAAATTTTTATGTACTGTTATATATTTCTATGTATATGATCATGCTATTGAACAAATAAATTCATTCAACAACTGTCTCCAATTAAACAGAGACGAGATCGAGATCATGCTATTTGGCAAAGCGACTGAAATATGGCCAGCCGACTAGTGGCCCATACAACTCGACGAAAATATTCTTGTGAGGCTGGAGCAATCTCTTTTCTTGAAAGATCAAATTAGCTCCACCTGCAGCATATGTTTCGCTATCATCAGGCTTTAAAAAAAAAAGCTGTTGTGGCTTCAAGACACCACTAGGAAGACTCTTGTCCGAGCTCTCATCACGAGTTGCCTGGACAATGGGAATGCCCTGTTGACCTCAGTAAAGGACACTCTGCTGTCTAAACTGCAGGTGGCCCAGAACACTGCCGCGTGGCTAATCTGTAAACTTCCTTCTCGCTCGTGTTCCTCTCGGATCCTTAGAAAGCATCATTGGCTGCCTACTAGGAAGGGTGACATCTTTAAAGTTTTTTGTTTGGCACACAAAGCTCTCTTTAAGTCTTAGACAGCTTATAGGTCTTCTCGACTAAATCTTTAACTTCCCTCAAGATATCTGAGATCGTCGGACAAGGCACTTTTGGTGATCCCACGTATCCGTACTTCAAGATATGGGGGCAGATCTTTTTCCTACACAGCCCCCCCATCATTGGAATGAACTTCCTCTTAGCCTTTGCTCTTGCACAGATTTACCCTCCTTTGAGAAGGGGCTTAAGACTTGGCTGTTTTAAACTCCCTCCTTTTCTCTTCTCGTGCAGTGCAGCGCAGAGATACTCCTTCAGGAGTGAGTTGTGCGTGATATCAAATGACCAAATAAATAAGGCAGGGGCCAATTTACTGCTTCACGTGTCTATGTAGGGGGCATTTCAACATGAAGTGGACACGGGCCTCACTTGTAAGGTCATAGCCCATGTACCCAACGGATAACGTTGGGTCCCATTGTCAAACTGTGATTTACTTGATGCTATTGGCTCTTGTGTCGCAAAATATATCTCCCTTCTTTGGAGTTCTGAGCCGAGATTTATGGATTACTTTGGTTGCCCGGAGAAAATAATGGTGCTCTTGGAAGTCTTTATATATTTCGGACCTTCTCCTATTTACAGTCTCAAAGGGAGGTAACGTTTTTGCAAGTTGCTCATCACTCTTTTTTAGAAACAAACTTCAAAAAGGGAGTTTGGAGCAGACTTTGTTATTAGCCCTTATCAGAAACCATTTTAGTTAGCCCAGATAATACTTTGTGTAAAAGTTGCTTTTAATTTCCTGTAGTAACTGTCTGTCTTTCCTATGTTTGCACTGTCAATTAAGTATTTCTGTGCCCGTAAGTCGATGCATTTTTATGTCCTACTTCTATGTTTGTTGACTGTCCCAGTGTTTGGTTTACAAAATCTGGTAACCCTACTTGTAACGCTTTCCTCGGTCTTTCAGAACAAGGTAGCTGAATCGATCGGGAGACCTCACGATACCGCTTTTTAAGTGTGGTACCTCGCGCTCACCACTACAAGCTGGTGGTCAATGCCCAAGTCAGCGTTTAGAACCCTTCTAAACATGACCCCTTATGAGTACAGGGCCTGGGTATTGGGGTGGGCGGTGGGGGGAATAACGCCTTGCCTTTTCCTGATGGTTCTGCCTGATTATCTAGCATTGCTGATGGCATGGGCTGCTGCTGGACTAGTACCGGGCGCACCATACAACACAGGATGCAGGTCCCAGATGGACTGGCAGCTGGCTTGGTAGATGACACCACGGTCAGGTCCTACAGTATTTGGATTTGAATCCTGATGAGTGCCGAAGAAGTTACAGCAGTCTCTCAGCGGTCAAACTTGACAGAAACCGTTTGGATCGAAGCAGAAAGGCTTAATAAACTTTAGGTTCAACTTAGCTGTAAGAGACGGCCATGTCTGCCATGGAGTCCATCTTTCCAAAGAGGCAGTCAGCCAGAGGGCAACCCTGAAATAATGGAGTCTTGAGGAAGAAGACTGATGATGCAGTCTGGGTCAACACAGAAGACTCTTCTGGGAATTCCTGCCATCCACAATCTGCTGTGGTAAGGCACCCTCACACGCCCAACAAGATAAGGCAACCTCTCATGCCAAACAAGATGAGGCAACCTCTCATGCCCAACAAGATGAGGCAACCTCTCATGCCAAACAAGATGAGGCAAACTCATGCCCAAGAAGATACTTTTTTTGCTGGTCAACTACTGCAGATGTATAGGCAGGAGTAGGTACCCATCACCGCCTGAGCTTTCTGTGTCTCGCATACATCAAAGGGTAGCACGATTGTGGCCATGCACTGGGGAAGGCCTCTTGCATCTGCTCTTGCACCGTCTTGGCAACCCTCTCTCTCAGCTATCTCTTTTAATGGGCTAGAGTGAATGCTAGTCTCTCAGAAGCCCTTTTTAGATTTGCAGCCAAAATTGGGCATAAGCCCATTAGAGAGCTCTTGACCCCATATGAAAGTAAATGTATACCCAGTGTAACTATAGGGCGTCTTTGTTGGGCTCGACAAGGTGCCCCCCCCTTACAGACACAGGACACTCTTCTTATGTAGATTACTTGCAGTGCCCTGTTCAACCTCCTCTTACATAGGCCACAATAAACTGGCGGACCCTTATTTTGAGGATGCATTGCAGATAAGTTCCTTCACCCTCTGCCATAATATATGGAGCAAAGTTGGCACTAAATTCACGAGAGAAGTGACAGCAGACTGCCTAATCCTGAAGTACAGAGCGAGGATTCCATGGCTGGCCTACGTTCATAGTCTTTTAAAGAAAGTGGATGGGAACATGAGTGTTGAGGGCCCTGCTAGCGTGTTGCAATACGGTAAGAAAGATCTGAAAACTATCCTCTTGGGGAAAAGGATGGCCTATAGGGAATCTAGAAAGTGCCTTAAACCTACAGCATCAACGTATCTCTCAAGTCCTGTGCAACAAAGTGTTCGGAGTTATCTTATTCTAGTATCGAGCATCCAACACACATTTTATCTTACTAGATTGCAAACTGACACTTTGCGGCTGCCTATCCCAAAATGGGATTTTGCTTCCAAAAGATACCTAAATGCCCATGTGATGGCAAGTCAAACCAGTCCACATTGCATTGTATTATTTTCTGTAATTTTTACAGGGATCTGAGGAAACAAATATTGCAATCAATTATTTTTACACTAAAGATTTATTTATTACAAAGACGTTTTTAACTTCATCCGTAATCTTGATAATGTGGTTTTATGTCATAGAGTATCTGTTCATCAGATTTTCAAACAATCTGTTCTGACCGACTATTATTACAGGTTTTTACAATTTCCCATTTCTATTATTTTTTATTCAAGATCCAAAGCGTATTGAAGATGAGTAATGAGGACTTTAGACCTGTATCGTCATAGCAGGGTCCTTTTGACGGATGGGGATAATGCAAGTTAAATAACCTCCATCTATTTGATATTACATGACAATGACTTTTCTTCTTCTGGCTACCGACCATTACTTTTAGATTTACGCTTGTTCATCTAAACTGTGAATGTTTTGTGACCAATATGTATGAATTGTATCTTTCCATTTTAAATCTGTGAATGTTCTAGGACTTATTCGTATGGATTTTGTCTGTGTCTCGTTTAATGGATATTTTTTCATCAGAATAAAGATTTGTTTGACTTTGAACATGAGATAATATAAGCTACCCAATAATAAGTATGTAAAAGAATGAAAAATAGGAAACATTCGAAGGGGGCCAGGGTTCCACCTAGGAAGCTGCTGAAGACACAAAAACAGGGTCAATGCACACTGATGGAGGAGGCCCACAGGTGTGTTGATGGACCACCAGATGGTCTATTCTGAGTGCATACCTGTCTATGTACTCAAAATAGGCCAGATGGGAAATCCATCACGTTTTGGTAGATGTCCCGTCGTGCCAAACTTTAAATATCCCACTTAGTTTTCAACCAGAAAATCATCTGATAACAAAATAGGATTTTGCAAATAAATTTTAATTGCCTACAAAAATACTTACACCAATTAATTGAAAGTCAAAATGTGCAATTCACTACCTAGTCGTTAAATCAAAAAGTATAGGTCTCTCAGAACGAAGTATGATCAGATGTCATTTTGCTTTGTTAGCACGCGGCCTTTATGATACGCTTTCACGTAATATCAATGTACACGAAAACAGCTCATCTAAATCCAATAATGGCCTTTAGTGATTGCCATGGGTCTTTTGTCAGATGATGTTCCACTGTGGTGACTGCTTTCTCCCCGCAGACATGTAGCAGCTTTCTTCCTTAATAATTTCTACTTATTCGGACAGCATTAGTTTCACATCTCGCTGTCCTCCTTTTCCAAGAAATCAGTCAATGTCCCCTGGTCCACAGGAATCGACAAGTACTCCACTCCATCTGCACCCTGCGGAAAATGAAAAAACATAAGCCAATGCGCACAACTACTAAAAATAATTAGGGCAATATTCATTTACAAGGGCAAATATAGCCAGACGATCTCCTTTGGCTCAAACCAGTACTGTGAGGCACACTTGTAAGTGATACTTGGCAAACAGAGGCTACAGATTACTTGCACTTTTGTCAAGTTGCTGTTCACATCTTTTTTCTTCTTCAGTGGTTTGCTTTTTTTTTTTTTTAGCTTGTATGGGTTTATGGATTGTTACAAAGGAGGATCTAACATGCAATTCATTCGACCTACCCTAAAATGGATACTTCACCACGAACAGCTAGGTTAGGTTCCCTCAGCATGAGAAGTCAATCCCAATGCAAATATATTTATTGAAGATGTCTTCTTTAACAACTTTACAATTTACATTATTATAAAAAGAATACATACATGTTGTAATACCTCAGTATCAAAATACGTGTTTTTTCAGTACAGCAATTTCCTCAAAACGAGAAATCCCTTTGACAGTACAAAAATCTAACACACGCTGTTGATTCTTGACACTGAAACCTCAGAACCGCTTGAGTTGTCGGCTACTCGTTTCCTAGGGCACCATTAGTACCAAGGGCATCATTAGTATAATAGTTATCAGCAGTACCCAAGAATATAACCTGCAGTTATCACAAGCTTGTGGAAATGCCGTACTGGACACATCTTTTGCACTTTCCGCATAACAAGCCTATGTGGTGGGCCTTGGAGCCTTTTGCAGATTAGTCATGCATTCCAGAGGGAGCTTTAGATTAGCAAACTCTAGGACGTGGGTTTCAGATCATTAGGTTGAGCCGTTTGTGGTCTGGGTGGCTGATTGGGCCTTAACTGTGTGAGAAGGTATGGCCTGATCAGCAGCTTTTCGTGGTGTTGATGAACATTTCCAGGAGCATAGAGTGCCAGGGCTGCCTGGTGCAAGTAACAGCCACCAGGATCAACATCAGTGACACCTGTCGCATTTTCCACACCACGTACAAGAGGAGTGGAAGAAGAGGAAAAGCATAGGTAAAGATCCCTGATCAGTTCATCAATAGTTTATTGCCCGGGGACTGTCGGTGTGGGTACCTGGAGGCGAATCTTGGGCATTGTGTGTTTTTGGGGGTGGAAGAAATACACCAATGTTGGGAATCCCTGTGTAGGACTTGCAGGTGGAGTTTCTACATGTGAATGCGTTAATGCGCCCTGCTGAGCAGGTATGCAATGTCAACCCCACAGAAGATGTTCCACTAGGCGTTGTAAGTTATGATGAATCGCTCAATTTCAGATCCCCTTTGCTAAGCTGACAGCTGGGGCGATTGCGTTGGTTTCTGCAAGTAATACATTGCAGCGATGTCTGTCTTGATGAGAACTACCTTTTCTCGAACAAGGCTTTGAGGGCTAACTGTAGGGCCAGTAGTTCTAGCAAACTGACGTGGCAGCACTTTAGTCGAGTGGCTCACACCCTCTGCACAGGCACAGAGATGCGCATCCCAACCTGTGAGGGAGGCATTAATGGTAACTGTCACCTGTGAAATCGGGACTGAGAATGGCCGCCCTGCAGCAAGTTGTTGCTGTTCCACAAATGCAGAGAGCAGTGAGTGCTGGTCTTCTTCAACACTAGATCTTCCCTGTGAGCATCCACCCATGAGTATGCTCCGCAAGGACCTTTTGTAGGGGGGGCATATGGAGGCTGTCGTGGGGAGTACGTTGGAGATTCATGAGGCCATCATGCCTAGTAGCTGCATCACGGTTCTGATCTTGAGCTGACTATAGGGCTAAAAAAAGGAGATAGCAGCTGCTGCAATGCCAACATTCAACATTATATGTAGGTTGAGGTAGGTTTTCTCTGAAATGCGTTCAACACAGATCCCAGGAAGGACTGGATCTATTGGGGAAGGAGATAGGACTTGGTGGCATTTATCGAGAATTGCGTGATGTGAAGCAGGGAAATTGCTGCTCTAGTGTGCTGTAGGCATTGCTGCCTGCCGCCACTCTTAATCAGCCAATCGTCGAGGCAGGGGAAGATCTGAGGGCCCTATCCGTCGCAGATGGGCGCCACCACTGCTAGGCACTTTATGAACATACTTGGAGCCGTGGTGCCCCCCAAAAAGTACTTTGAATTGGTTTACCATACAGCAAAGGTATTGGTGACCTAGCACCTTCCTAGGGTGGATGAGTATCTGGAAGTTGGTGTCCTTGAGGTTAAGCACAGTCGTGTAATAGCCTGGTCAGAGCTGATGGATGGTGTCCTGCAGGGTTGTCATATGGAAATATTCTGACAGGATGTATTTCTTTAGAGGACTCAGATCCTGGATGGGTATGAGGGAGGTGACCTTTTTGGGAATGAGGAAGTAGAGAGAGTAGATGCCTTTTGCCTAATGGGTTGGAGGCACTCTATAATGCCCCTTTCTGGAGGAGCACTTGTACCTCTTCCTTGAGAAGGCATAGATGGTCTCTGCTGAGGAAGTGCCTGCTGAGGGGAACGTTGGGTAGGGTTGTCTGGGGAATGTTGGGAAGGGTTGTCAAAAGTTCTAGACAGTAGCCACGGTGAACCACCACTAAAACTCACTTGTTTGATGTGATTACTTCCCAGTGAGAGATGCAATCTTGTGATCTCTGTCCAACAGGTGACGTGCGATCGGTGGGAGAGAGGGGGGTTGTGGAGTGAGTCACTGCTTAGTGGTGGAAGTTCCTTTACTGGAGTCAACACTACACTTCCCCGTGTTTACCATATCTGCACCTCTGGTGTAACTTCTGCTGGCCTACCGGTAGAAGGTGTGCTTCTGTCTCTGATAAGACTATGACTAGTCTGGTGATGAAGCTTGGCTCCTACCCTAGGCTGCTGTTTATGAAAGGGACGTCTTGTAGTTGGAGTTTGCAGAGCACCATAGACTTGGCAATCTTGCTCTCCTTTTTAATTTTTTCAAGCATCTCATCAATCTGGGGACAAAAGAGATGTTCTCTGTCAAACGGGAGAAGTTGAGGAGCTGCTGCTGGACTTTTGTTTAACCTGGAGATCCGAAGCCAGGTGTGTTATCTGAGGAGGATGTTGGTGTTAATGCCCCTGGTGGCTGTGTCCACAGCATTGGGAATGCAACTAATATCAACTTTCAAGAATCTTGAATTGGACGCCTTCTCCTCCTCACTTTTTCATTACTCGTCTGGAAGGTGTATGATGAGTTCCCGCACATCCTTCTACTGTGATAATTGCAGAGGAGTCTGACAGAATTGGCTATGCGCCAGTGAGTAGTTGTCCCAGCCCCTACCCTCTTGCCAGCAGTATTAAGTCTTTTGCCCACTATAAAAAATTGGGAGAGTAAGTAACTACCTCAAGTAATAATCACAGTCCTTGTCAGAGTGAACCACTAAAGTCACTAAATTAACCTGCGCTCAACTCATTGGTAGCTATGGCACAGATCAGACAGGTTTAACTAAGATCGCAATGTGTAAAGTATTTATCCAGTACTATTTGTTCAGTACTAAAACAGTAATAAAGTCAAAATGCAAAACACTAAAAACCCCAAAATGAATTTGGAAATTGGAGTAAAATTTAATAGGGAAAATAACTCCAATATGACAACAATCCAATAAGAGGAACTAGAGATATGAATTCTTGAACTTTTAAGTAGAAATACCATCAAGAAGCACAAAGTGCCAATTACAGTCAATGGTCACGGTAGAACAGGACCGAGGCGCAATTTCACTGCGATTGTGATAGAGCGCAAGACTGATACACTAGCCAGGTTCGCACTGGTCAAATATTTTACCACTAGGCTTTAGTTCTCCAAGTCCCAATCCACTACAGGAGTACACTTCTAAGGAGGCACTTGGACACTCACAGGAATGCAGGCAAAGGCCAACATGAGGACCCAGTTCAGGTCCAGCTGCCACTGGTAAGCTTGGCAGTTGCAGGAAAAGGCTCTTGTAGCTTATTGGGTGGTCAGCCTTATGACTCTTTGATTCCATTTCTTTGTCCTGAGTACAAGAATAGGTCCAGTCTTTTAGGCTCTTCTCAGGTCTTAGACAGCTGGTCCAATTCTCTTCTGATCTTCCACAGGTCCAGGGGTGTTCTAAAAAGGGTGCCTAGAGATGCCACATTTATGTCTGGTATGGGCTTGTGGGTGAAAATGACCCCCGAGTTAAGGTTCCCAGGGCTAACCCTATCCACTTTGGGCATTTTCAAGATGGCTCAATTCTTCGGCCACAATAAACTCATGCTCTGAAAAGTGTGGGTGTGCGCGTTTCCCTCTTTTCAAACGCACCCCAAATGTCATATGAAAACCCCCAGCAGACCTGTCAAGCAGGGCTTTACACTCCAGGAGGATCCAACACTGATGTCAACAAGAGGCCCACTATGATGGAATCTGGTCTGGCTGGGGTAGGTGTAGGGGGGGAGCGGAGGCTGGGGAGGAAACAATAGAAGAGTGAAGGCCTGGGTTTTAGCTAAATCTGCCTGTGGCAGGGCAGGCCTCTTTGAAGGTAATCAAGTTCTTCGGTGCAGCCCACAGGCCATCCTCTTAAGGGCACACCAACACCTCCCCACACCCAAGGTCAGTAGTTCCTAAACTGAGCACCACAGCACCACTGTGCACCGACAAAGCCAGCCAGGGTC
Organism: Triturus cristatus; assembly: GCF_964204655.1. Taxonomy (NCBI): domain Eukaryota; kingdom Metazoa; phylum Chordata; class Amphibia; order Caudata; family Salamandridae; genus Triturus; species Triturus cristatus. Next base: position 823,310,515 of record NC_140584.1, on the reverse strand, counting down.
ACCATGGTCGCATTTGCTGAGCAGTGTCCATGATGAATTACACAGACCTCTGGAGTGCAGGCTGAGTGTACCGCGTCTGATACCTGTTATGTAGTGCACTTTCTGCCTCTTAGCGACACACCGTCGGGCAGGAGGTGTAAAAGCAGGCAATCTTCCTTTCCATTATGCCTCAGCAACTTTCCCTGACTTTTTCACCACAAGAGGCAGTGCTGTCTGTTACGAGGTGCTGTGGCCCCTCTACTGAAGTCAAGGTAAGAACATATCTACAATGTTTGCACTATATTGGCGCACTCCTGGTGGTTACATTTCTGGCACGCTATATTAGTGGCTGTACAGGCGGAGTCTGTTTGTGGCTTAACGCAACTGCTAGGAACGCCGCTAAGTGTTTATTACACTGTTGTTGGCTGCACTGCATATCTCTGATCCTTTGAGGCAAAGCAGAGCAAAAGCAACTGCTGGGATACACGCAGTGCTGAGGGGGAGGTTTGTTTTTGAATTCTCTATGGCAGCTGTGGCGCCATAATTCCTATAAATTACCAGTGACAATAATAAACAAGCATTAAAAATGCAATAGGCCTCGCCTTTCATTAAGTTAAAGCCATTTGCTTTGCTATACAATACCAGTAGAAAAGCAAATGGCTTTAACTTAATCAAAAGCGAGACTTGTTGCATTTTCAATGCTTGTTATTGTTAGGCAACTAGTACGTGGACAGATTTACGTAAAATGTTATTTTCAGAGGAGAAAAACATAAGCTGTAGGCTTATATTAGTTTACACAATTTTTATTTTTATTAAATGTGGCTGAAATTGTTTTTTTCCTTATGTGGGGGTTTCCATTTTCTTTTAGTTTGTATATTTCCATTCCATGTAAACAATATATGTTCAATAAAATATAACTTCCTTCCACAAATAGGTTATTCTGCTTCATCAGAGCTGGCCTTTAGGTAAAGGCATAGCTGCTCGTGCTGCTCTCTCGTATAAACCTTGAAAGCATGTTTTGTTTACGATTTTTTTTTATTAAAAGCACCAAATATGTACCTTGGTTTGTAAAAAAGTAGCGCGAACTTGCTGCCACCAGTGTTGAAATTAAGTGTTGTGGTAGAACTGATCTGCCGGCCTCACTAGGAGTGGGGATTGTTGCTACTTTATTAAACGTACCCACATGATGATACGTGTTTGTGTAAAGGCAGACCCCCTTTGAGTTGAATGAACACATTCTGCAGGTCTGCTGCTCGAACGCCAGGAACCGGCTCGGAGGGAAGAAAGTGTCTACTATCTGGGCTCTAATTGTTTGCTGCAGTTCTGAAGCCTTTCTAGAGTTGGTTGTGATCGGGATGGAAAAGAGTCTTCTAAGTACACCCCACCCGTTGTTTGGCTTCAGCAGTTAGCAGCCTAGTGCTCTGACCCCAACACTCCAGCCGGTTTGGTGTATTGCTTCAACAACTGCCTGTGTAAAAAGGCTTATCTGTTTTGTTTGTAACCTACTTGTGAAGGGACACGGCAAAAATAAGGTGGAATTGTCACAAGCTGCTTTGCCTTTGCGATTGAACAACGTGTTATGAGCAGAGCTGCCCGCTGTGTTTTTGGATTATTTCTCATGAAATGCAGCATGCTGGCAGAAAATAAAGATTAGGTATGGAAAATGTTCACAAGGAACTTATTCAAAATAATCCATTTACAATATGGAGTAGAGATATACTCCCAACTGATTTAATCAAAAAACGAAAAATATTATTTTGACAAAGGATTATTTCACTTTGCCAAAGAAAACAATTACTTAGTTAGCCTGGAGAGCTTATTTACTTCAGCCGAAGTAAAAACAATTTATTACACAATTCAAAATTGTATCACAAACATATTATATTTTTCAGGCACATAAGAAAGATAGTGAAAAGAAGTGAAACAAGATATAATAGAGCCCAGTGAGGTGATCAAAGCCTATAAGGTGAACATAGTGTTTAAGAGGTCCTTAAAAACAATGAGAGGCATGTAAGGATGTAACGAATCTTTTTTGCTCTCCCTTTGTTGGTGTCGACGACGTTTCAACCCACTCTGGGAAAGGGGTCTCTTCAGGACAATTATCTGGGGACTAATAGTATTCAAAACTCGAATTGAAGGTGAGTAGTTGAGTTTGACGCAGCTTGGGGCATCTAATGTCTTCGCTGTATCAGTGCTCAAAGACAATACATGTAGATCAAGGCAACCGAGTGAATAGTCTGTGTAAGGGGTAGGACAGCCGTGGTGAGCCGTAGTATCCGTAGTCCAAATCAAAAAAATATATATAGACCTTGAATAAGGTTCCCGATTTGATTATAGTATTTGTCAAGGAAACGAACGAGTGAAGCATCCGATCCAGCCGCGCGACTTGCGCGGCTGGATCGGATGCTTCACTCGTTCGTCGTCGACACCAACAAAGGGAGAGCAAAAAAGATTTGTTACATCCTTACATGCCTCTCATTGTTTTTTAAGACCTCTTAAACACTATGTTCACCTTATAGGCTTTGATCACCTCACTGGGCTCTATTATATCTTGTTTCACTTCTTTTCACTATCTTTCTTATGTGCCTGAAAAATATAATATGTTCGTGATACAATTTTGAATTGTGTAATAAATTGTTTTTACTTCGGCTGAAGTAAATAAGCTCTCCAGGCTAACTAAGTAATTGTTTTCTTTGGCAAAGTGAAATAATCCTTTGTAAAAATAATATTTTTCGTTTTTTGATTAAATCAGTTGGGAGTATATCTCTACTCCATATTGTAAATGGATTATTTTGAATAAGTTCCTTGTGAACATTTTCCTTACTTAACAGTAATACCCAGTTCACAGGGACGTATGGGTGGCTCTTGTTTGTTATAAATAAGGCAGAAAATAAGGAAGCGTAGAGAAAAAAAGGTTTTCCACAAAAGGATCCGCAAGGAGAGATTTCTAAAAGAGAATGCAATATGGCATTAGCGGTCTGTTTTTTTGTTTTTAAAATTAAAATCTCATATTGAGGGGTGGCGGGGCATAGTTTGACATTCTGTTGTGCTTTCCTGCTCCTGAACCAAACCTTAGTGCTTCCAATGGCCCCTATGGCTGTAGCTAATCTCCCTTCAAAGGTAGCCTGAAAGAATGTCAGGCCGAACAGCTTTATGTGGGGTGGTATGTGCTAATGAGCACCTCTATGCACTGATGTTACGGCTCTGAGCGTGTGGTTACCAGCGCCCGGGAGCACATCTACGACTTGTGGTCTTTGGAAAACTACCACTTTGTAGGTGAGCATGAGAGTTGCATTCTGCCAATGGGAGCTGGCTGCATGGCCCGAGGTTGTCAGTCACCGATATGAGCCCCAGGAGTCTTGATGTTCTTGTTAGGGAACGGCTGCTCTAGGGGGGCCTTGAAGATGCCAGGATGTGTGCCCCAGAGTATTAATTAGTGCAGCCAAGAACTTTCCGAGCTGCGTGGCTAATGGAGCCCATGCTGCTCTAGCCCCGGCTTTCTATTAAAATATGCCCAGATCTGGGCCTCCTGGGGACACCGAGAGGACATCTTTAATTATACAGGAATCTAAAACTTCTAAACGCGCGTCGCTTTCGAGACTCATACAGCATTGTCTGCACTGGCAGTGGAGCCGGGCTCATGAGTGTGCTGCATAAGGAAGGCTTTCGTGTGCGACCTGTCGAGGCTGTGCTGAATATGGTTGGGCATAACATGACATGATAGTAGCTGTATGTGTGCATGTGCTTGTGCTGTCTGTATACGTGTGTGCGCACGCACGTACTGAAGATATGCTTGAGTCTGGTTTCCTGTGCTGAATATGAAGGAGATTCATACGGACATTGGGCCCTGCTCGAGTGTGCTGGTTAGGGCCTCAGTGTGTCCGATGCCACGGCACTGTGCTGAATATGGACATGGAACCGGACAAAAGTGAATGCAGCCTGCCCACATTTAAGGTGCATTACATTAGGCATTTCACTGCTTTTTCCATGATGTTATTTAAATTTGGTTTTGTGGCAAGAGACATAAGCCTTGTAATTAGCACTTTCAAAAGATAAGGCTGGTTGCTGCCGATGCAGGGCTTCTTTTAGACAAGCGCTCGCCATTGCCTTGTCCTCCATGTGACCCTGTGCGCCTCTGAGCTCCGTGCTTCTGTGCCTGCTTCACAGCTGTTGTGAAGACTTTTCTTATCTGCTTGTTGCTTGTTAAATAAACAAGCAGATAAGAAAAGTCTTCACGGCAGCTGTGAATCAGGCGAGCCAGTCCGGCAAAAAGCGAAAGGGAGGCACCAAAAAACCCTCCTTTCCAATGGGAAGCCAGCGTTTAACATAAACGCTGACGCTACACAATGGAAATGAGGGGCGGGGCTCAAGTCACCTTCTGGAAACTGACTTCTTTACTATAAGTCTCGAGGCGAGGAGTGCGTGCGCGCTCCAACGCCAGCCGAGACCTAAAAATGGGAAAAGTAGAAGGGGGAAGAGTAGAGAATAAAAGAGGGGATAAATAAACAAGCAAAAAGGTGATTTACAGAGGATAAAGGCATCTGTTACTTTGCCTGACATTGCACTTTTGATCAGGCAAATAGCGGGTCCCTTGGTCTGTGACCCAGGTGAGTATCTGACTGGTCTTTGGGATGTTCATATTCTTCTCACGAGTGCCTGCTTGACAAATACAAGAACAGGGAAGTAAGTCACCAAATGAGTGACATTGGTAAGAGATAGCTGATAGTCAATAAATGATCCTATAGTGAGTAACGGCTGACCCACAGGTCACTATTATTGTAGTAGAAACAAAAGGTTCTTGCCAGAACTGTCTATAGGCAAGACCTAAAAAGTCTTGTGCTATAAACTGCAGGATATTTTTTAAAGGCTCACAATGTAGAGAGTGCAAGACAAGTCAGTTTAGAGAAGTGTGGTAGGTATCCTGTGTGTCCCTGTTTACGTGCATAAGTGAACTTGTGCATATATGTGATGTAAAATCATGGAATGCACCCTTTAAGTTTGTTCCACCAGTGATTGCTTGTCCAAGCATTGTTGATCTGAAGGACGAGAAAGATGCATCTAGCTCCTTTTGGGAACTCCATCTACAACGTGTGCTTGAAGTAAATGCTCTAAAACAAACTGCTGTTTACGTGTCTTTCCCATGCCACCAGAGTTCCTTGCATTAATCATAACACAACTTCAAGAAAGATGGGGTATGTGCACCACATCAGTGTGCATTGTTGTGATGGCCTGTTAACCTAAATATCCCTAGCACTTTCTACTGAATTCTTACCTATTAATGATGGAATAATAGAAACCGGATTTGTTCAGCAGACTGCGTCATTTGTTCCTTGACAAACCAAGCGTTTAATAGTGTACAAATGCTTGCAATAAATATTACTAACTGACAACAGCATCCGGTCTTTCAAGTCGAATTGTGTACCAAGCACAATGACTTTAAATCAATTAATTGCTGGATCAACATCCAGTGTAAGGATTAAAGGTGAGACAAATATGGGGCTGAATCACATTGAGAAGTTAGATGAGTGATTGTTTTGTTAGGGAAATGCATTCTCTTGAGACAAGATTTTTGAGGAAGAGGTTTGTGAGGCACAGGGTTGTCACTTAAAAACTATTGTAGATGAGTCAAAGTATGTAGGGGTGACTAAAGCAAAAGTGAAGATGAGAGCTTACAGTTCAGTGAGTACGGAAATGCTAAATATTATCGCGGAGCTGTAAGAGAGAGAGGGTATATGTGAGTGGGTATAAATAGGGACATATAAGGCATAGAAAGACTAGGGAAAGTGGAACCAGCAGACATGTTCATCTGAAATGGTGATGAAGCGTGTACAGCAGTGGTTCCCAAACTGCGCGCCGTGGCACCTCGGTGTCCCTGGCTGGATGTGTCCAGCTCCAGGCTGAGCGTGCACGAACAGCAAACAGATGCAGTCACTGCATGGCCTGAGGGTGCACAAATATTGTGAAAAGAGAGAGTAGACATATCCTTGCATTACACATACTATTCTCCATATCTTCATCCTTCATGCCAATTATTTCCAGGTATTAAAATGGAAGTACTACCGAGGCAGGGCTTACACCGAACACTCCCCCTAGCCCCCTGCCAAGAAAAAGTAAGATAATGGGGAGCCGTGGCCAACAGCCAATTGCTCATGGGAGTTGTGGGTCAAAAAAGTTTGGGAACCACTTCTGAATGCCTTTTGTCAATGCCCCAGAAGCACTTTCACACTTCCTTCATGCCCACTAAAATACTAATAACTGGCTGGCAGAAAGGAGAACAAAATGCAGATTTAGCTTCCAGGGGCTTCAGGCAGGACAACGGTAACTTTTTAAAAGTTAGTTTTCTGTAATATATGGAACAAATAAGACTTCACAATCCAATTGGATTTTTAACAACTATTAAAAATAGTTGTTTAATTATTTTACTAGCTAGTCCCAATACTTAGATAGAGGATTAGCAATTAATATTGCATCCCAGTGTTTTCCTTTGGGACAGTCAAACATGCTACAGTGAAAATAGCATTTTCACTGTAAGGACATGTTTACCGTAAAACATTTACATGTCCTACTTTTACCTACCATGCACCCTTCCTTTATGGGCAATAAGGCCTACTTATGGGTGACTTATAAATATTTAAAAAGAAGGTTAAAGTCAGTTACAAATGGTCATTGTAGTGGATGTTATAATGGTTGCTATAGTCCACTTGTAACATTTAACTCACAGGCCCCGGGTACACCTTGGTACCATATACTAGGGACGTATAGGTGTTCCATATGCCAATCAGGAGTATATCAATTTTACCATGTTGAAAAGAGGAGCACAAGCACTGGTTAGCAGTGCAGGGTTCCATGGTAAGCAAAAAATGTGGGGTGACCCTGCAGAAAGGTCACATTTCCAACACGCTCCTAATCAGGTGGCGGGACTTTGCTTGTGGCTTGGACAATGTGAGCCACAAAGGAATTGGAGGACCGAACCTTTGATGTAGACAGAATCTTTGGATGATGGTTTATATTTGTTCCCAACTCAAGGGCTTCACCACCCTAGACTTTATTAGCTCCTTAAAACTTTCTGAGGCAGATTTAAACATGTTTTTAGGCATGGGAAAAATTTGACAGTGCATTCAGATTTGGAAAGCCTTCACTAGAAAGTCCTCTTTCTCCTAAGCGACATACATATCCACTTTATGTTGTGCGGTAGCCCTCTGAATGACCTCATGGTATTCATTCAGCGGGGATGCCCTAACTAGGTAGTAGTCCAAGTCAGGATCAAGTGGGGTGTAGACACTGTAGTCCTCCCAGTGGATATCAGTTAGCTGTTCTAGGGGCTGGTCATATGAACTGCCTGGATCAGAAAGGTGTGTGGGCGCCCCTCAAGTGACTGGTGGAGGCAGAAGAGGTAGTGTGCTTAAGTGTGGTGGTGGAGGTAGAAAATATAGGAAAGAGCAGGTGTCCCTGTCGTTCCTTGGCACTGGCTCCATAGGAGCATCCAATGAGGGTTGTTCGAAGGCAAGCTTTTTGTTGCAAGGCCTTCCTCTAACTGCTTGAGCTGTAGTGGTTTCGACATGGAAATTCCCAGTGACAAAGTATATAAAGAGACACTTCTGTCTGGGGTCTCAGTAGTATCGTTACCTCCGACCCTTAGGATCTAGCTGGTGACAAAGCTTTTGGCATCAATGGGGTCTTCGGCTCTGGCTTGAGTGATGCCTTTGACGTCTGGGTGAGCTGGAATGCTCAACAACCTTGGATCATGTAGGGCTCGACATCCGGCAAGGCTTAATGCATCTCAGTGGATGGTTGGTTGACTCTGAAACTTTAACTTTGTGCCTGAAGGCGGCAGAGGCCATTGAGGTGGCAAGTCCTTTGTGTCTGTGGCTCAATGCCCAACTCCTGCAGGAACTGTGCTCTACCTCGCCGTCTGACTTTTTAAGTAATCATGGTTTAGCCGCCTGGCTCTCCGAGAAGAGTGCACTATTTGCGACCCTGGACGTCTTGTTAGTTCGAGGTCCGGAGGTCTTCAGCATCTGTTTGACTTCCTCATAATCTGACTCCTTCTAGAATGGGCATTGGTTGGGCTAACAGGATTCTGAACTGACCTGCAAAAAATTGCCTTCTTTGGTACTGAAGGAATCTTCTTCACCCACAATATCGGAGTTTCAGAGGATGCTTGTTGGTGCATTTTGCAGTGTGCCCAGTGTCTCCTTCGATGGTACCTTAGGATCTCTTCGAGCGGATAGTGAGGCAGGAATCGCAGGATGCATTGTCATGGTTGGGAGAGAGGCATAGATTGCAGACGTCATGGTGATCCAACATTGATTACTATGAAATGCACTAGCAGCAAAGTTGGAGGGGTGTCCATTCTACCACCCTTGTGTGAGTGAGCTTCAAGCTCATACGAACAAGTTACTTACCTTCGGTAACGATATATCTGTAAGAAACATAAGTTAGTTATAGATTCCTTACCTTAGAATTACCCCCAGGCGTCAGACTGGATCCGAAAAGTTTATTCGTCAGCAGTACCTCTGCGCGTCGAAAGGTGGCGTCGGTCGGCTACGTGTCCGTCGTTGGCGTCGTGGTCGACGGAATGATATCGCAGCGGCTACTTAGACGCTGCCCTCGCGCGCGGACGTCAGTTCTGTACACGACTTTCCATGCCAGAAACGCAGAGCCATGCAAGACACTGACCACTGGTGCACAAAACTAGGGCCCTGAAAGGATGTCCTTTACCCTAGAAATCAGTTCGCAGAACGGGGAGGATGGGTGGGGCGGTAAGGAATCTTTAACTAACTTATGTTTCTTACAGATATATTGTTACCGAAGGTTAGTAACTTGTTCATCTGAAAGAAACATGTTAGTTATAGATTCATTACCTTAGAATAGATACCCCAGCAATACCAACCCCGGAGGTGGGTCTGCGAACCAAGATCACACCAGAAAGTCCTAGAGAACAGAATGGCCAAAGAAGCCTTCTCTTCGAACTTGGCTGTTGAGGCAGTAGAGTTTCGTAAATGTGTGCAACTAATCCCACGTAGCTGCCTGACAGATGTCATTTAGAGGAACTCCTTGTACCAAAGCAGTGGTAGCTGCCGTCGCCCTGGTGGAATGGGCGTGCAGCCCCACTGGAGGCTCCTTCTTTGCCAGAGAATAGCAGGCTTTGATACACAAAACGACCCATCGGGAGATAGTCCGCTTGTGTACAGCCCGGCCTATTTTGGCACCCACGTAGCCAACTAAGAGTTTGTCAACCACCCGGAACTGTTTGGTGCGATCCAGCTAAAAGGAAAGCACACGTTTTGGGTCCAGATGGTGGAGGCTCTCTTCCTCTTTCGAAGGATGCAGAGGCCAAAAGAAGGTGAGCAAAGCGATGGTCTGCCCAATGTGAAAGGCAGTGACAACCTTTGGAAGGAAGGATGGACGGGTCCTGAGAACCACCTTGTCCGGATGTACAGACAGGAAAGGAGGCTTGGATGAAAGAGCCTGGAGCTCACTTACTCCTCTGGCAGATGTGATGGCTACCAGGAATGCAGTTTTAGAGTCAAAAGCCTCAAAGGACAGTTGTGAAGCGGCTCAAAGGGAGCACACATTAAATAGGTTAAGATTAGATTCAAGTCCCACTGAGGCACAAAGAAGGGAATAGATGAGTTATGCCTTTCAAGAAGCGGTTTACCACCAGGGGCTTGAAAAGAGAAGGCTGATCTGGAAGCCGAAGGAAGGCAGAGATGGCCGAGAGATAGCCCTTGATAGTGCCCAGAGCAGAGCCCTGCTGGGCCAAAGAGAAGAGAAACAAGAGAACCTCAGAAAGAGGGGCAGAAAGGGGATCCACAGCCTTTGCTGTGCACCATGCCACAAATTTGTTCCACCGGCAGGCGTATACCGTCTTTGTGGAGGGACGCCTAGCTGGCAAGATTACATCACAAACTTCGGGAGGCAAGTCAAAAGACGTCAACTGCTGCCGATCAATCTCCACGCAAGGAGGTGGAGGCTGGAGAGGTTCGGGTGGAGGACCCTGCTGCTGCGACAGAAGATCCTCCCGAAGAGGCAGTTGAATCAGAGGATTGATGGCCTTGTTGAGTAGCTCGGGATACCATACTCTTCGTGCCCAATCCGGAGCCACCAGAATGACTTGGGAACGGTCGCGCCTGATCTTCTTCAGCACTCTGGGCAGAAGCGGTATAGGCGGAAAGGCGTACAACAGACCGCAACTCCAGATGCGATGAAAAGCGCTGCCTAGCGAGTGCTGCCTTGGAAATTCCACCGCACAGAATTGCTGACATTGCGCGTTCTCTTCGGTGACGAATAGATCTAATCAAGGCTCTCCTCACTGTTGAAAGAGACCTTGCACCACCTCCGAGTGAAGATGCCATTTGTGATCCATCATGCAGCTGAGTTTGTCCGCCCTGGTGTTCAAGGAACCTGACAGGTGTTGAACCACCAGGGATATGCCCTGATGTTTCAGCCATGTCTAGAGACAGAGGGCCTCTTGACATAGGGTCCACGACCCCACCCCGCCTTGTTTGTTGCAGTACCACATGGCGGTGGTGTTGTCCATTAACACCTGCACTACTCTTCCCCAGACTTAGGGAAGGAATGCTTTCAGTGCAAGCCGGATCGCCCGCAGCTCCAGAAGGTTGAAATGGAGCCCGGGCTCCGCCGGAGACTTCTGATCTCCGCCTCTCCAATGTAGCCGCCCCATCCCAGAAGGGAGGCGTCCGTCACCACTATGTGCTCTGGTTGGGGAGGGGAGAGGTATCTGCCGCTGACCCAATCCTGGTTCGTGAGCCACCACTGCAGTTGACGTACAGTGCCCTCTGAGATCTGGACGCAAACGGACAGATTCCCCTGATGCTGCGCCCACTGGAACTTCAGGTCCCACTGCAGAGCCCACATATGCTACCTGGCATGATCTATCAGCAGGATGCAGTAGGCCATGAGGCCCAGCAGCCTCAGGGTCATCCTGACCGAAACCCGGGATAAGGACTGAAAGATCGGAATCATAGCCCGAATATTCCAGACTCGCTGCTCGGGAGGTTAGACCCGAAACTGCGTCGTATCCAGAACCGCTCCAATGAAGAGGAGCTTCTGAGAGGGAATCAGGTGTGACTTCGGCACATTGACGGTGAACCCCACAAATGCAGGAGGTCGGCCGTAGTCTGGAGGTGGGAGACAACAGTCTAGGGCGAGCCCGCCTTCAACAGCTAGTCGTCGAGATAGGGGAAGACTGGAACCCCTAATCTCCGAAGAGGAGCTGCGACCACCGCCATCACTTTAGTGAACACCCGAGGGGCGCTGGTAAGGCCAAAGGGGAGCACGGTAAACTGAAAATGCTTGTGGCCTACCGTGAACCACAGGTAATGCCGGTGGGCCGGCAAGACAGGGATTTTGAAATAAGCGTCCTGCAAGTCCAAAGCTATCATCCAGTCTCCAGGGTAGAGGGCAGACAAGACCAGAGCGAGCGTCAACATCTTGAACTTCTCCTTCCGGAAGAAACGGTTGACGTTCCTGAGATCCAAGATAGGACGCAGGCCCTTGTCCTTCTTGGGCACCAGAAAGTAGTGGGAGTAACAACCATAACCTACTTCTGGGACAGGAACGCGCTCGATGGCTCCCTTGGCCAAGTGAGCCGTAACTTCCCGTTGGAGAAGGCTCAGGTGATCCTCCAATATACGGTGGTATTGGGGTGGCATGGCTGGAGGGGTAGCCTCGAAGGGGAGGGAGTTGCCCATGCGGACTATCTGCAAAATCCACCTGTCCAACATGATGGTGCGCCAGTGGGGGAGGTGAAGGCGGATCCTGCCGCCCACTGGTGTGTGATGGGCCTGAAAAGTCTAGGGAGGCTGCTGCAGAGGGGGGTTGGTGACTGGACCGCCCACTGGCCCCCTGAACCATGGCAGTGGCTTCCACGTCTCTGGCAGCGCGAAGATTGGGAAACTTGCTGTGGCCTGTGGATCTGGGGAGGACGTAGTAGGGCACCCCTTCTGTAGCCACGAAAGCGGCGAAAATCAGACTGTGCGGGGCGACTGGAGAGGCCCAAGGACTTCGCTCTAGAGCGTTGTCCGTTTTGTCGCCAAAAAGGCGACGGCCATCAAAAGGTATGTCCATGAGGGTATTCTGGACTTACCCCGAAAGGCCAGTCGATCTCATCCAGGCGTAGCGAGGAAGGGCTACTGACGTGGAAATCGTCCTGCCTAGAGAGTCGGTGGTATCCAGCCCACAACGGATGGTAAACTGCGCAGTATCCCTCCTGGCGGCAATAGCTTGGAAAAGCACAGTCCGGGTCTCCTCCGGACACCGAGGCAGCACCTGCGCAACCCTGTCCTACACAAAGTGGGAATAACAGCCTAATAGACATGCAGTGTTTACCGACCGCAGTCCCAAGCTGGCGAAAGAGAAAATCTTCTTTCCAAGATGATCCAGCTTGTTGGATTCTCTTTCCGGTGGAGCGGTAGGGAATGTGTTCTTGGAAGTGGAGGCTTGGACCACCAAGTTCTCAGGGGTGGGTGTAGGGAGAGGAAAGTTGGGTCGCCCGGGCGGTGGCGTCGGGCAATCATCCTATCCACGGGAGTCCCAGTGTTAGGTCCGGACCAGCTGCCTAAAAGGATGTCGGAAAGGGCCTCATTAAACAGCAGCAAAGACTCCGAGGAGCTCGCTGCCGGCTGAAGCACCTCTGTCAGGAGGTTAGTCCTGACCGGCACCGTAGGAAGCTCGAGTTTGAGAGCCTCGGCCATCCTACGCAACACCACTGCGTATAACGCTCCCTCCTCCGTAGCCACGGTAGGAGGAGACAACATGCCAAGGTCAGGGGAGGTGTCTAGACCACTGACATTCCCCAGTTCCTCTCTCCAGTCCTGCTCAGAGTCTAGCTGATCAGTCAGAGGGTCACCTGACCCCCCCAGACCTCCTCCTCATCCTCTGGGTTCCAATCTGGCCAAAAAGGGACCCCAGGAGTGAACAGGGGCACAAATACCCCTCTCGGCGCCGGGTCGGGCGATGCCAGTCCGGCTCCGTGTCCACATCAGGATGGAGGCCGGGGGCATGACCGGCGTCGGCTGTGGTAGCGGTGCCAGAGGAAGGGGATCCAGATCTACGGCAGGATCCAAGGGGGGCCTGCCGCGCCATCGGCGGAGAAGGCCTAGGTCCCCCCCAACCGAGTTTGCGGGGACCAAAGGCGTGCCGGTGTGTTCGGGTTGCCCAAAGATGGCGTGCATCGCCTTGTAAAATTTACGAAGCTGGGCAGGAGTCACTTCGGGTCCCGGGAAGGGAGGGAAGCCCGGAGTGGACTCTTCGGTCTCCGCGTGCTGAGCTGCAGGAGGGGTTCCGCCCGTATGCCTCGTCGCGTCAGCCGACCGACGGGGAGAAGTCGAAGAGCAACGATGCATCTTCGTCTTCTTGTGCTTCGACTTACCTGACCCAGAGTGCGAAGATTTGGAAGACGAGTGATGATTGCTCCGTGACTGGTCCTTCGACCTCCCTCGCGACCAGGACCTCGAACGGCACGGAGCCGACTGCCGGTGCTCAAGAAGCTTTCAGGATTGCTCCCGCAAAGCCTTCGGAGCCATGGACCGGCAGTCGGAGCATGACTTGGGGTCGTGGTCGCATCCAGGCAAAAGAGGCACACGCGGTGCGGATCCGTAACCGACATCAGTCGGCTACAGGAACCGCGAGCCTTGAAGCAGGGCATACCTACACGCACCAGGAGTCATAGACTCAAAAAAGACGTCTACAAAAGTCACTCAAAAAGTTCATTTAAAAAGTGACTGGAGGTACTGATCTATCCGGATCGGCGATGGCTGGCACGGAAAAAGAAAGAACAGAACTGACGTCAGCGTCTAAGTAGCTACCACGACGTCATCCCGGCGACCACGACGCCAACGATGGAAGCGGAGCTGACCAACGCCACCTTTCAACGCGCAGAGGTACTGCTGGCGAAAAAACTTTCCGGATCCAGTTTGACGCCTGGGGGTAATTCTAAGGTAAGGAATCTATAACTAACATGTTTCTTTCAGATGTTACCACAACGAGAAAGACTGTCTTTCGGGTCCAGAGACTTAGGGAACAGCAGTGCGGTGCTCAAATATGGTACACATAAGGATTGAAGGACAAAATTAAGGGCCCACTGTGACATCATAAAAGGTTTAGGAGGAACATGTGGGGCAAACCTTTGACAAAAACACATCACAACCAGTGATGACAGTTGGTCCGGTAAACATACAAAGACTGAAAGGGCCCACAAATACTCTTTAACAGTGCACACTGCAAGTCCTTGCTGGACTTAAGACAGAAGAATAACACACATGGCAGTTTAGCTTGCATCTGGTCCATGTCAATGGCGCCACACCAAGTCTCAAACTGGCCCAATCTGGAACCACTAGGATGACTTTGTGCCAGTTGTTCCTGGTCTTTTTCAGAACTCGGAGCAAGAGAGCTAGTGGTAGGAAGGCACACAGGAGTCCTGTGCTTCACTCTAAGTAGAATTTGTCTCAGAGAGAGAGCCTTGTTTGGAACACTAGCGCACAAGACTCTAGACATTGCATGTTCCCCCACTTGCTGAAAGACACCCGCACCACCTCTAGATGTAGCTGCCATTTGTGATCCACTAGGTGTCCCCAGTTGAGTTTCTCCACTCTGGCGTTTAAAGATCCAAAGGTGGTGTACGATCAGGAAGATGCTCTGACCATCCAACAAAGTCCAGAGGTGCAAGTCATCTTGGCATAAAGCCCAGTACATCCTCCCTCCGCATTGCTACATCATGGCAGCAGTGTTGGCCAGGAGGACCTGAACCAGCTTTCCCTTGACAGACAGGAAGGCTTTCAATGGCAAGCGAATGGCCCGCAGCTCCAGCAGGTTGACGTGGAGATGGGTTTCTGCCGCAGACCAAAGTCCTCTGATCTCTACCTCATCCAGATGATCTCCCTAATCTAGCAGTGATGTGTCTGTCACCACAGTTAGCTCAGGGAAGGGAGGAAGGGGGGAGGAGGAGTTTGTTGCTGGCTCAATTGTGGTTGAGCAGCCACCACTGCAGATCTTGTGCAGTCTCCTCCGAAACCTGGATGAAGTCAGACAGGTTCCCATGGTGCTGCCCACTGAGACTTAAGATCCCACTGCAGAGCCCACATATGAAATCTGGCATGGTGACTAGCAGGATGTAGAAGCCCAGTAGGCCAAGAAGCAACAGATACATCCTCACTGAGACCCAGGATTGAGGTTGATACATCAGATCATAGCCCGAATGTCCTGGACTTACTCTGGAGGGTAGGTCAAAAGTGCACTGTATCCCGGATGGCTCCAATGAAGGGGAGCCTCTGGGAAAGAGTCAGGTGGAACTTTGGCACATTAATCGAGAATCCAAATGATGTTAGAAGGTCTGCTGTCATTTGAAGGTTGTTCACGACTGACGGTGGCAAGCTCGCCTTTAACAGCCAGTTGTCAAGGTTGGAGAAGACTGAGACCCCCAACCTCTGAAGGTACGCTGCAACCCCGGCCATCACCTTCCTGACCACTTGAGCAGCACCTGTGGGACTGCAGGACAGGGATATGGAAATAGGCAACCTGCAGGTCCATCGCCACCATCATGTCTCCTGAATCAGACCGAACCTTGGAAAGAGTGAGCATCATGATTTGTCCCTCATCAGAAAGAAACAGAGGGGTCGAAAATCTAAAATAGGGCACAGACCTATACCCTTTTTTGGCATTAAGAAATAATAAGAAAAAACACATTTTCAATGATTGGACCCTCTTCTCTGGCTCCTTTCTTCAAAAGAGATTGGATTTCTCTCAACAGAAGGCAATTGTAGATCTCAAACTTCAGCCACCTGTCTAATGACCACAGTGAATGAAAATCTCTACTGTGGAAGGGCCAGGTGGGGAGACCAGCGCTGTGTCAGGAAGTGTCCAACCCACTGGCCTCTCGTAGGTTCATATAAAAAGTGCCATCATATTATGGGGCGAATTTATCCCCACCATTATCACCAAAAGCTAGTATGCTCTGGTCAGAGTCCTATATGAGCAGTTGTACAGGAGGGTAGCTCTTAGGCAAAGGCACGGTCTTATTCAAGTCAGAGTATATGCTGCTGGACGTGTAGGAACTGAACTTGAATGCGGCATCAGCCAAAGTCGATATGGATTTGGTACAGAGATGGACATTACTATTGGCCTCAATGTCCTCCTCCGACGTCGTCAATGTCTGTGCCAACGTGGCAGGGTTAGCATGGATTGTTGTACCAGTGTGGAGTTGGTCCCAGAGTTAGAACTGAACCCAAAGTTGGTTCAGGAGGCACAGATCGTGCTAAGGGCAGATCGACCGGCGGAAACCCAGAGGGAGCCGGTAGGGTTCCAAAGATGCTGTGAATGGCCTCCTTAAAATCCTTAATCTGTTGTGGCGTCGCCGGAAATTCGGCGTTCACTGGAACTAGCTGCGGAACTTGCTCATCAGTAGGGGACCAGGAGCGAAACCATAGGGAATTTTGTTGTCCTTGTGACTTCTCAGAAGGAAAGTGGGGAGGCTGAGACAAGGCCCGCTTGGGCTTCTTGTGCTTCTTTTTAAATTTTGACTTACCTGAAGACTTGGATCGTCACAGCAACCTTTCTCAGGAACAGGTCCGTCTCTTTGAATTTGAGTGGCCTTTACTCAATTTCCTTCGGTGCTCGGCTATGTACAACTTGGCTTCAAGGTGCCGGATCGACTTTCCATGCATCAGGGCACATTCCTGACATGACTTGGAGTCATGTCCTGACCCTAAACACCAGAGACACACCTCATGGGGTCTGTCACAGACATTTGTTTTAACAGGGCTTAAGCAATGTACTTTTAGGAGGGCACATATTCTCTTGCACACTGGAAAGAAAAAATTTGGATAGGTGAGGAAATATCCATCAGAAAATTGTTGCCTTTTTGCTACTACTAAACATGATACGGAGCTGCTGGAAAAGGTTAGCAAACGTGTGTGGTTGCTGCAAATACATGATCATGTAGCACCAGAAATCCCAAAAGACATATTTAACAGCTGCAAGCACAGAGTATGCCACTCCCACCAGACTCACCTTCTTTGTCCGGATGAGTTTGTGGTCCCTGAATTCTGTCAGCTGAGCTCTCAGGGTCAGGTCGCTGTTTACTAGAAAAGCCTCACGACACTGCTGATAGAAATCTTGAAAAGATAAACCTGCGTGGGAGATGGCAAGTTACATTATAAAGGTCATTTAAACTCTTATGTGTTTTATTTTGGCTCAAAAAGGAGACACAACGGTTGCTTACAGTTTTCATGTTGCTTTTTCTCTGGTCCACAATATTGAGGACCTCCACTCCACTGCTTTAATTTACAACTCCCATACAGCTCCCAACCAACGCATGCTCTCCACCATATTCATATACATGATTGGCACAGTTGTTACTGGTCTTTTTTTACATTTTAAGTGTGCTGAGTAATAAAGAACATTACTGTGTTTTGCAAAGTTCGGGTGGGAATTTCCTTGTACCAGACAGGCTGTTACCATGGAGTTTTGGCATGAGACATGAGGAGAACGTCCCGAGTTCTGCATAAGCATGGCTGCTTTTACTTGTCTGGCTGCAGGTAGAGGGGGCTTCTGCCAGCAGAAATCCACCAGAGAAAAAGTAAACCTTTTTTCCTTTTTTAGGAGAAGGCAAGAGGCCTCCTCAATTCAAGAAGCAGTAGTCTAGAAGTTGAGTGTAGCAACTAGTCATAAAATCATGCACCACATTAAGAATGTCTCTTGGAATCTGTTAATCCTAACATTACATTTCTTAGAATATTCTGCCCAGATCCTAAAGAGCTGTACAACAATAATCCATATGGTGCCCCACGCCAGCCAATTCCACATATAATAGTTGAGAAAAAAAAGACATGCTTTACTTTGATTAGAGGTGGGGAGTTGAAACAGAAAAGATGCCACAAGTAACACTGGTCTGAAATTAGAGAGAACGGCAGCAAAGGGTACGTTTTGACAGTCTATGGAAGAGAGGTGAGACAGAAAGAACAGAGCAGAGCACAGGTGATCATTCACACGTGTAGGAAAGTTCCCCTTTTTGACATGGTCACCCCCATTTTTTGCCTGGTATTTGATGTAACCTTGACTGAAGTGCACTGTGTTCCTGCTAACCAAGTCCCCAGTGCCAGTGTTCTTTCCCCAAAACAAGGTTCCACAATTGGCAAGGCCTTTAGAACCTGTGTAAGTCCATAGTAAATGGTACCCCTAGTACCTAGGGCATGGATACTAAACAGGGTGCCTAAAGGTTGCAGAATGTATTGTGCCACCCTAAGGGACCCACCACCAAACTCATGCAGACTCCCACTGCATGTTGCGTGAAATGGTGCATAGAAAAGTGAAAACACGACATGGCACGCACCCTGTGGCCTTGTCCACCGACACTGGATTCAATATTGGTAAGTCACCCCTGCAACCGGCCTTAAAGCCCTAAGGCAGGGTGCATTATATTACATGTGAGGACATATCTGCATGAGCAGATATGCCCCTGTGCTGTCTAGCCCAATTGCTATAGTACAAGTGAACAGGGAAGCCATCTTGAGTACATGTACTGGGCACTGGTCATTACGAGTTCCCCATCTACATGAGGGCTTCATTGAAACCTATGGTGTTTGGTATCAAACACCTTGTCTTGATAAATCTGTACGGATACCGGTTCTAGATTTATGACATGCACCCAGGGGTACCTTAGAGGTGCCCTCTGAAAACACACCAATTGCTAGTGTGATGGCTGACTGTCAACACAGAAGCGGTTCTGACCTCCTGGAGCTGGGAGCCTGCGCTCTCGGAGGTCAGAAACAATGTCTGCTCTGGCCGGCGGTGTTGGCACTTCCTCCAAGCAGGGTGGCTAGTAAACAGCATATCAAGGTAGGAGGCTGCAAGGCTTGTCCAGGGCCCATTGGCACCAGGACAGATGGGAAAATTAGCTAGTCAGGAGGCGTATTCACTACCGGGCTAGTCACACCCCTAAGGTGGGCTACCTGAAGTGAACACGAAATGTAGAATACCACCATCTTGGATTTTGGTGAAATTAGATACATTGGGTCGGGGTTATGACCACTCCCCACAGGAAGTGGTCATATAGGGGGTGTTGGCACCCCAAAGGTAAGTAGCCATTGGCTACTACTTTATATTCCCCTTAACGCCCCAAAATTGAGTATTTAGGTGGCACTTCTGACACCAGAAACTCATACTCAACAGACACAAGAAGAAGAGGACAAAGAAGGGCAGAGAAAGCGAGAACTGAGGGCTAGCTGCAGACTTTTTGGCACCAAACCCTGCCTACCTGCACCTGTCCCGACAATCGCGACAAACCAACTCACCCTGCCGCTGTGCATCTACCGAGACCCCCAGTGGGCTGTCAGCCCTTTGCAAATTGCCAGCATTCTCCCCTGGAGTAGAGGAGTTACTCCCCTGCAACTTGCAGGCACCAAACAGTAAAGTTTACCATTCTGCCCCCCCCCCCCCCCCCCCCCGGTTACACCCACGCAGCAGCTGCCCAGGAAGAGGTCTCCGTGCTTCAGAAGGTCAGATCAGTCTCCGCACCAAGTGAGAAGACGCCAGGACGAACCAGAGCCACACAGCACTAATACCGGGGTACCGGACCCCTTGCAGCAACCAAAGAATGTTTGGGTCCAATCCAGACTCCAACACCTCCAAGACCTCAGCAGCCGGCGAGGGACATCAGCACCGCAGAGACACACTTCGAGAGTTGGCCCAGCTGTGCCTTCCCCTCAACCGGCGAGACAGACAGCTGTGAGTGCCCATGACGCACAAGACCAGCCGACTTAACCACTCTGCATCCGAGCGCTCCAACCCGGGTTTCTGAGAATCAACTGTGCTTCCGTGCTCCCAGGGCCCTCACAAACCGAGCCCCCCAGTGGGAGCTCCCGGACTTGTCCCCAAGCCTCCCTCTGCAGCCTGTTTCTAGGTGCCCCACTCTCTCTCCTTAGGTGTAGCAGGCAAAGTTACAAACCCGACCAGCACCTCTGCACCCGGACGCTTCAGGGCAAGTAAAGTCTAACTGTTGGTGGTTCTTTGGACCTTCGCCCCCTACCACCTAAAGTCCTGAAGGGGACCGCCAGAAACCTATTGCAAGTAACTGTTTGCAGTATATTCCTCTTTCCCCATAGGAAAGCATTGCGCGTAAAGACGCATTTAAGTGAACATTTAACTTACCTGTAAAAATCAATATTTCGAAAAAGACTTACTTGATCCCAAAGTTCTTGGTGTTGAAATTTATATAAAAATACATGTTGTTTTTCTAAATTGGTCTTGTATTTATTTTTGAGTGTGTGTATCTCATTTATTGCCTCAATGAGTACAACAAATGGTTAGTACTACCTTCTGATAAGCCTAAACTGCTCGCCCACACTACCACAAAAGAGATCATTTAGGTTTTTTACTTGTGCCTCTGTAAACCAATAAGGGTTGCCTGGACTCTCAGCACAGTGTACCTCGTTTTGGTGCACTACATAGAGAGCAAGCTTCCTATAACCCGTAAACAATTTCGGTCAAAGTTTGAAATGTATTGTTTGAGAGGTTCGAAAGTAATTCTATCATAACACTTTTGGTGGTGTGCACTCAAACTCCCCAGGTTAAGTCATGTTCAAATGTACAACCCAAACAGCTAGACAGAATTAAAAAAAAATTGGCACATAGACATACATACCTTCTAGTGGTCTGTTGTAAATAAGATCAGTGTTTTGGAAGCTATTTATACATTTAAAATATCCTCACTCCATGCCTTAAATGGTTAATCTGCTGCAGATACGTACTGGCAGGACAAGAGTACACATTTGCAGGGGAAAAACATAAAACGTTTCAATATCCATGTGGATTACCATCATGTAGGTTTTTTAAAAATCATCTTTACTGGTATTTCAATTATGTTGGACAAACAATTGTACAGTGATGGAAAGCACCTGACATGAGCCTGCACAACACAGCATACAATGTGTTAGTACAAGTTGTTGTCATCTGTAATTACATCCGTACACTTAGTTGCGGTAAGCGGTATGAAGTTAGTCATAAATTCGAGCCATAAATAATCCCAAATTTAAGATGAGGCAAGAAGTAAAGTAAAAATAAACTTCATACGTAAACCGTTAATGTAGCAGGCGGGGAGGAGAATAGCATAATTTGTAGCGTTAAGGCAGAGATGCCATCTGGGTTTTGCCTCGTAGAGTGAGCATAAGTACACCTTCAATAAAGGTGTTTCAGTTATAAAGAAGGTCAGTTTTAGAGTGAGCACAGGTATTGAATGGTTGCGGTGTCCTCATGTGCATGATTTCAGTTTTTTTTCTAAAAGACGCAAGAGGTTTGTGGGTAGACTGGTATTCCATCTTAATATCAGCTGAAAAATAATGTGGCACCAAAATATTGTGTCAAAATGGAATTCAGAAGGTTAGCATTGTTCATAGAGTTTTTGGGGGGTGTGGCCAACTAACATGGGTGGGCGTGGCCAACTAACATGGCCGATCGGACTTGATTCCGACCGGCTTCGTCCCAGGCCCTGTAGTTTTCATGGCATAAGGTGAAATTTCAGATACCCCGATCACCCCACGACACAGCCAGAAGCAGGGAATACTCCGATGCCCTGTGGTGCCCTCGAGTTGCAGTGGAGGGGCTCTGGCGAGCTGTGATCGCGCGGAGCCGAGATCAAGAAAATGGCGGCTCTCCCTGAGGCGGGCTCCGAGATGCGGAGCGAATGAGCTCCCTGCCCCTGGACCGGGTGATCGGGATCGACGGTTGCCCCACGTGGGGCGTTTTGACCTCTGCTTCTGGCGATTCTCTGCCCCCGCTGCTGCAATGGAGGTGGCGGACGGCGATCTTGGCTCCGGAGCCCGGACCTCACAAGATGGCAGAGCTCCCTGACGGGACTACTGAGACGCATTAGTGGAGGGAGCCCAGAGGTCAGGCATAGCGCCGGTGGCAGGACGCGGCCCCTGGGACTGCTGATGGGGGCATCTTCCAGCACGCTGTCGAAGAGGAGGCAGGAGTGGCAGCGGGGGACAGGAGTGATCCGGCGTAGGGGGCCCGAGGTCTCGAAGCATCCGAATTAGGAGGGGGCTGGAAGCCAACTCTAATCCGAGGCCCTAGGCGCCTGATGTCTGACCCTAACATGGCCGCCAAACACTGAGGACAATCACTAGAGAGCATGGGCTGCAGCCTCAGAGCTATTATGCAGGCCCCCCTTCCCACTGAACATTGAAAAGAGCCAGAGAAGTGCGGAGGGTAACGCCAGCAGCCGGCACCTTTCTCGAAGAGACCCAGCATTACCACGCAGGCCGCCATTACCAAGAAGGCCCTCTGACCAGCTCTTGGAGCCCTAGCAACCAGCACTGGGGGTAGACTCACAGAGGACTGCGGGCAGCGTTGGTCCCGTAGGCGAACGAAGAGCGCACCGCCTGGTTCCGCGCGGCAAAGGGGGTGGCCAAGAGCTGACCAAATAAAGCATCCACCTATGCCACCGAAAAGGCCCCCAACAATAAGGTCTCCAACTATCTTGCTGCTACAGGCGCGGGGTCGACCGGAGAGGAAACGGCGCAACCCACAGGAGCAATGGCACTCACCAGGGAGGACCTCCTGGCATCCTTCTGGGAGTTTAAAAAGGAGCTCTGAGCAGACATTAAGACTGACATGGACGCCTCCTTCGATTTGCTTCGTGCGGAAATGAGGGAGAAACTGAAGACCATACAGGCCGACGTGGACTCGGTGGGCCCCAGAACGCTTGACCTTGAGGTAAAAGTACAGGAATTGACTGATCGCATTCAACCCCTGGAGGAAGGATCAACGAACTTACGGGGGACAGCTATGAGTCACCTTGCTCAAGTGCGAGGATTTAGAAAATAGGTCCAGCCGCGATAATATACGAGCCCGTGGCCTGGAGGAAGACTGCGAGGGACCAGACCTGGAGGCCTTCATGGTAGGCCTTTTCTCCTCGGACTTTGAAGAGGGCGGCCCGAGATCCACCTAGAGAGAGTTCACAGAGTGGGGCCGCGGCTCCCGTGGAGGGCAGGAGGACCCGAGACATTCTGGCAAAATTCAGCTCATTTAAAGTTAAAGAATTGGTCTTACAAAAAGCTAGAAACGCCAACAAAGTCTCTTTCCGGAACGCAATGTGTACGCTCTACCAGGACGTGGCCCAAGCCACTCTTATGTGCCGACAGCAGATCCGCCCGATCACCGACTGTTTGATAGAGAAGAAGGTCAAATACAGGTGGACCTCCCCATTTGGGTTTACCTTTCAATGGGAAAATAAACACTTGAATTGCACCAAGCTGACTGAGGCAGCGGACGACCTGGGAATCACGATCCCTGTTTGCAGTTATCTATGCACCAAATACGGGACAATAGGACTTTATACTCTCCTTCCTTACGGCCTTGGAGAAATTTGTGCGAGGGGACATTCTCCTAATGGGAGATTTCAATCTTGTTTGGGATCAGGGGCTGGACACGACTCATCCACATAGGGCGACACTGTGGGTTTTTGGCAAGGCACTTAAATCGCAAATCCAACTCCTGGGGCTGGTTAACGTGTGGAGGGATAGTAATCCCACAGTTCGCGACTATTCCTTCCTCTCCCACTCCCACAGGACATACTCCCGCATCGGTCACATATTCGCGAGCCAGTTTCTGCTCCCCTCGGTACTACAGATAGACTTCCATCCGATATGCCTGTCTGACCATGCCCCCATCAAGACGACCCTCACCTGGCCGAACCCACATCCAAAGCATGTGCGTTGGTACTTCCCCAATTTCCTTTGCAGGGATAGACTTCGGCGAGATGAACTTAGGCAAACCAGTAAACATTTTTTTGAGCGGAATGATCCAGAGCTTACCTCGCACGCCATCACCTGGGACGCATTTAAAGCGGTAGTCCGGGGTAAGTGCATTGAGTTAGCCACCACCCTGAAAAAACAGCAGCGAGAGGAGGGCCTCATGTTGGAAAGGGAACTACAGACCGCAGAACAGACGCACAAGACTAGCCCCTCAGCTCTGACGCAGAGGAAAGTAACTGCCCTCAAAGGGAAGCTGCTGGCCATATACACTAACAGGGTGGAAAAAAAACATCTTATGCTTACAGGCCAGGGGTTATGAGGGAGGGAACAAAGTGGGTTGCCTGCTCGCACGCCAGTTAAGGGCCAAACAGGAAAGGGAATACATAAAACTTATAGTAGATGACGTGGGTGTCTCACATAAGACCGAGGAGGGGAAGGCACAGGCCTGTGAAGAGTTTTATTGTACCCTTTCCACTTCAGAACACCCAAGGGCGCAGGACCAAACGGGGTATCTGGACCCCTTAGACCTCACACAGGGTCAACACCAATGAGGACTTGGCTAAACCGATTACCCCTGAGGAAGTGCAGCAGGCGACTGACTCACTTAAATTACAGAAAGCACCGGGACCGGCCCGGTTTACGGCACACTTCTACCGTACCTTCGCACCGGAACTAGCCCCCTTTTGAACGACCTTATTCAACATCATCGCTTCTACACAGAAAGTCACCCCCTCCATGGGAGAGGCAATTGTGGCAGTAATTCCCAAACCGGGGAAGGACCCTACAGCCTGTTCCTCTTACCGCCAGATAGCCCTTCTGACTCTGGATGCCAAGATTTACTCCAAAATCTTGGCCACTCGCCTCAAATTTGTGCTCCCAGGCCTTATTGACCTGGACCAATCAGGCTTTATTAAGGGACGGAGGACCCGTGTTAATTTGCAGTGCATCATCCACATAATAGAGAAGGCCCGGAAGAAAAACATCCCAGCGTATCTTCTCTCGCTAGATGCGGAGAAAGCATTTGACCTCGTGGAGTGGACCTTTTAGTTTCGGGTGCTCCAGCGCTTTGGATTTAATGAGACTTTTATAGGGATGGTTTGCGCCAATTATCACTCTCCTAGCTCCCGGGTCCTGGTCAATGGCGTTGCTTCCCCTTCTTTTAGCTTGGCACGTGGGAACAGGCAGTGGTGCCCGCTGCCCCCCTCCTTTTCGCCCTAAGCATAGAACCCCTAGCGCATAAAATTTAAGAAAACCCAGACATACGAGGGGTGCGATTTGGCTCAGACGATCATAAGACATCACTCTTTGCTGACGATGTGCTTCTTCCAGTCACAGAGCCACTGTCCACTTTACCAGCTATTCAGGAGGAGCTTACACTGTTTGAGCAGGCGGCGGGGTTTAAGATCAATGTGGCCAAGTCCTTCTTACTCAATCTGACCCTCTCTAAAGAAGAGTGGCGACGAATGGAGAGCGCGTCACCCGTCACCATTTAGCTGCACAGCTAAGGAGAATACCTATTTGGGGATCAAGCTCACCCCCCGTATTTCAGATCTCTACAAGGCCAACTTCCTTCCCCTTTTACGGCAATTAAAAATTGACCTGGACAAATGGAGTGTTGCATACATCTCCTGGTTGGGCAGGATTAATGCCATTAAGATGAACGTGCTCCCCTGTTTGCTTTACCTCTTTCAGGGGCTACCCATTCCAGTGGAAAATGGTCTCTTTAGAGAGTTGTGAAAAATGATTACTAAATTTATTAGGTTGGGGAGGAAGGCTCGCTTGCCCCATTGCCTGCTCACGCGGCCACACGAGGCAGTGGGTTTGGCGCTGCCGGATTTTCAGGGCGGCACAGCTGCGCGTAATCACAGAATGGTCGCTGCGTGCCTCTGAGAAGCACTGGCTTCATATAGACGGACAGATTACCGGCTGAACCATAAGGGATCTACTGAGGAAGCCAAAACATGACAGACCGCCCAACGCCTACTTCAGTACATCCACGCCCACCACATTACAGGTATGGGATGCTATCACAAAGAGGTTGTAGCTGACCACCTTTCCATCTCCCTACACGCCTATACATTTCAATGCTGCCCTCCCCCCTGCGCTCCAAGTGGGACCCTTCGATGCATGGCGGGCGGGTGGTTGTTTCACGATTTCCTACCTCTTTCATAAAGGCGTGATTCTCACCTTTCAAGAATGCATGAAACAATTCACATTAACTGCCAAGGAGGAATTCCACTATTTGCAGCTTAAACATTGGGTACAGCAGCCCCTGGTGCGGATGGCCGCCACCAGGGACCTGCTCCCCATAGAGAAGTTTGCCCAATCTGGGTACTCCTCCAAGGGATGCATTTCCTTGTTGTATGCTCTCATACAAGCTCTGAGCCCCAGGAAGACCCCGCGATATAAACGCTTTTGGGATGCACTTTTAAATACTCTTCTAGGGGACAAACCGTGGGAGCATTTAAGTAAAGACAGCGAAATTCAACCGCTCGATGTAGCTAAGGGAGGCGCACTACAAATTCATGTATGACTGGTACTTGTATCCCCAGAAACTGCACAAGATCTACCCCAACACTTCGGATAGGTGCTGGACGGGGTGTGGTCTACTGGGCGACTTTCGTAATAACTGGTGGGACTGCCCCTCCATACAGCCTTTTTGGAAAGAGATCCTATCCCAAATTAAACTCATGTTAGGCTACCCAATTCCTCATTCCCTGGAACACACCTTGCTGGGGGTGAGAGATCCAACCTTGAAATGCCAAACGCAGAGTGATAGGTCTGTCATGTGGCTCTGCCTGGGGCCAGCCAAAATGGCAGTAGCATGGAAAAAACAAGGCACGTGAGGCTGTGGAGGGCGTTGGCTCTGGAGTGCTTGGCCGACACAGTGGGCGACACCAGAAAAGGATTCAAATATATATGGTCCCCGCTGGTGAGCTACTTGTCGGAGGGGCTCCCACTGACGGCGTGTGCCCCGCAGCTAAGAGCCCTCAACCTGTTTCATATAAAATGTCACAACAGCACAGATGGCAGCTTGCAGCTAGGATGATGCCCCATCATGGGCCCAGACGCCCATCCCTCATGTCCACTTCATTATTATTTGGACCATGACATCACGTTTTATAATTTTATATTAGGTATGTTAAGTTTCCTTTCTATGTTCCTCTCCTTAGAGGGTGGATTGATGGAAGGTTGTAGAATACTAAATGCAACACTATATGAACTATCAATAAGTTTTACAGGCCACAGAACTCGTGAACAAGCTGTAACCTACATATAATTTCTGTAACTCTTGGCCTATTTTGACAACTGTTGCAGGTGTACTACTTTTCTGTATCAATCTAAAAAATCAATAAACAGAATTTGAAACATAGAAGTTTTTTTTATTTGAGTGAGGGAGTCTACTGTTTTTTACAGTTCTCTCTGAAGTACCCTATCTGCTTCAACGAGGGTGGAGGTAATGACCAATACTCACTACTTGGAAGGCCTCCCATTCCGCTAGAGAGGAGGTTGTATCGTCATTTTCCTCAATATAGTTGTGCATACTTTTGGCCAGGGTGCTGAGAAAAGCTGAATCTTCGAGTCTGAAGGCATCATGTTGGAGAGGGAGGTTGACTTTACCTTAGGTCAAGCCAATTAACAATGGGGTGTGGTAAGAGATGCGTAGGTAGTCCGACAAAGGGATAAGATCAGACAATCCAATCTTCCATAGAGGTCGAGTGAAGGCAAATAAAAAGTTTATTCTAACCCAGGATTTCATAGCCTCCATTTAGCCATAATTTTTGAGCCAGTGGGCTAGCGCTTCAGCATTGCGAGTCGCCTGGGCTTGTGGGTATGACCTATCCAATGTGACATATAGCAAACAAAAGCACACAATTACATTAAAAATCCCACCCAGGATGAATGGAATATGTACCTTTTTTTGCAAGTTGCTGAAACATTCTGCTCAGAAATGCACATTCTTTCATGTTTAGGGGGTAGATGCTCACCAGATCAGAGCTCTTTTGTGTGTATGAAGAAAAGTTAGTGTAAAAGACTTGGCATTTCCAAGCATTTCTGGACTAGTCCCCTTTGCCAATGTTATGTGAGATTCTTGGAGTAAAGCTACGTAGACCCCTCTATATTAAAAAAAAGAGAATAGATTCTGTGTCATTTGTTTTTGGTGTGCATCCTCTTAACATTCCGTGTGTTCACAGAAAGATTACAGAGATTATGATGACTGTTGCTCCACAGACCATCTGAGACTATCAAACACATTTAAAGACAGAATTGCATAACACTTAACCATAAGTCCATAAGCTAAGGGACATTATGGTTAAGTAAAAAAGAAAAAAGACTATAGAATTGCTTAGATATGGTTAGTTGTAACACGACAGGCACGCATCAATGGAGAGAACTTTAAATTAGGGGGCATAAGGGTGGAGTGGTCCCGATAACCACAACTGGGCAATTTTATTCGTTTTTGGAGCTTATGTGAACTTAACATAACCCTTAACGTTTGCTTTCTGCCAAAGAACAACCGAACATCCATCACATAAACCACTCTCTCAACTACAGTTCCTTGAACCACCTTTAGCAAACTCTAAGCCAACAGTACACATTAGACCCAATCCCTGGCACCATCACACACACTACAAGCTCCAAAGCATACGTTGGTTTCGCATTTGGCAGCTCAACAGCATATTCATATCAAGTAATATTCATACGTCACTCAAGGCTTCCAGGCCTATAGTCGGCTAATAATTGCAACTTCACCAACATCCTCCACTTATCTGCACATCAACTTCAAGTTTACCAGAAACAGCGTCCTTTCAAAGCCACATAAGAAAAGATGCCTCTAATTAGAACAGTCACCTAAAGTTTAGCAATGGGCAACCAAACACCCACTACAAAACAACAGCAACGTTCAGCATACACATCTATGCACATAATGCACCAATCAGGGCGCTAAAAGGAGCGAGCCAGCCCCAAATCAATATAATGCATCGCTAACCAATCCACTAGTCTATTCTAACTTTGTTGGGCACTATCGAGTATGACTCACCTCTTCATAATACGAAATACATCCAAATACAATGTCAACAACCAAGTACCCTTAAAGAGTGCCCACATTCCAAAAGTTCTTTAGGACCATACAAATGGCAGTCGAATACTATACAATTCTTTGGCAGCATAAACCGTGCTTAAGTGTTTCTTGACAGGAGGACTTTAAGTACACATTTATTTGGGGGCCCAAACTATGAATTGTACTATCTGGCATGCCAACTGCAGTGGCTGAGGACGTAGCTTGCCCCATAGATGCCGCCCAATGTCCTGTAGTACGGGAGAAGGTGTACTCAGACATGTTGCGGAAGGCCGCACGTGCTGGGCGGGTCTCTCTACTGCTCCATGCTGTTGAGTGCGTTACCAGTGCCATCTTCATGGAGAGACCGCATATTCACCGGACCTGCCCCTATGGTCTTTGCTGGCTTTCAATAAGGTCAGGTCAACAGCATACCAGTCGCAGAGGTGGCGCAACTCTGTTGTCACTCTAGGTCAACTGTTCACGAAAAGGTCAGCCCTCTCGTAAGAGGACCTTCGGGAGATATATCACTGTAGTAGTGGAGGAACCGAAAGTACTCACTATGGCGGGTTAGGTTAAGTGTTTTATTGGGTACAGCACAAGGATGTAAATTAAAGAAAAGACAATCAAGTTCACTAAGTCTCTCCAGTTACTTGGCTGTAGGCGACTGGTCTCCCTTTTCTTCAGGATGCGTCCCTTCTTCCAGTATGACCCAGGTTGAAAGAAAAAAAAAATGAAATAAAAAGAACCAAAGAAACAGGGTTTTAGAAATGGGTCTCTCTATCACACTTTTTAAAGAGTGCCACCTTCACCAGGCGAAGAGGAGTGCTTGTGCGCGTGAGATATAGTGGTTATCACACTGATCGTGAGGGTATTGCTCCTTCTGTTCCCTCTTTGCTACCACACGTGCCTCTGTGAGTGCAACCTTCCACCAAACACCTCTTCACGTGCCACTACTGCCCGGTGCCCCACCAACTCAGCCAGTAGCCCCGGGAGGTCTTTGGTACTTGCTTTGAACTACGACCCGTCTCCTGGGTCGTGGCGTGGGCAGTAAGGACGCTCCTCTCCTCCTTGGGCGTCTTGAGGCTGTGTCCGGAGAGACACGGTCGTCCGCTCCTGTTCTCTTCCGTGCGGTCCTTGGATTCCGCTGGTTTCTCGTTTCGTTGACCGCTGCCCGTCTCTGCCGGTCTGTCACTCCTCGCTGCTCCTCTCTTGCCGTCCTTCTCCGCTTCCTCGTCCTGACATCGGTCAGAAGGGACCTCCCAGGGGAAGGCCGCCCTTTCAATTCCGGCTCAGCGAGGGCGGGAATGTTCTCTGTCGGTGGAATACGGCGCCAGCTGTCCGCCATGTTGAAATCCCACGTCTCCTTACATAGCTCTCCCCCTAGGAATGGCCGTGGTGGCCATTAAGGTGATGGATGTCTGGAGAGGTAATCAGCACCGATCTGGGTCTTTCCAGGAACATGGATGGTCTGAAACGAGAAGGGTTGCAACGCTAGGAACCAGCGCAGAATGCGGGAGTTGGTGTCCTTGATATGTGCCAACCAGGTAAGGGGAACATGGTCAGTGAGGACAATAAAATTACGACCTAGAAGGTTTTTGTGAAGTCTGGGCAATGTAGGAGCGTTCCATTACAAATGCAGTCCTTTAGGGTTCTGAAACTATTTTTGTGGTTGTGGCCCCAATCGGCTATGCGTGAGGGGTGTTTCCCGGTAAGGAGGTGCGTGAGGGGGCTTGCTATTTTGGAGAAGTGGGGAATGAATCTGTGTTAGTATTCAATGAACCCTAAAAAGGAGCGTATATTTTTTTTGTGTTCGGAACGGGATGTTTTTAATGGCTTCAATCTTATCCAGCTGTGGGTGTATGAGTCCTCCTTGTATGGTAAAGTCTAGGTACTGGATCTTATTTGTGGCTAGCAACGATTTTTTGGGATTAATGGTTAAGCCTGCTTCTTGTAGTGCCGTGAAGACAGAGGACAGGTGTAGGAGGAGTTCTTCTCAGGTAGGGCTAAAAAATAATATCATCCAGGTATGCTGCTGCGTAGTTTTTGTGGGGTTTAAGGATTTTGTCCATAAGCCTCTGAAATGTTGCGGGGGCCCCATGGAGTCCGAAGGGGAGTACCTTGAAATGGTACAAACCAGAAGGGGTGGAGAACGCTGTCTTTTCTCTAGCTTGGGGTGCCAAAGGGATCTGCCAATACCCCTTTGTGAGGTCGAGGGTAGACATAAATTTCGCTTTCCCCAACTGTTTCACCAGTTCATCCACTCTGGGCATGGGGTACTTATCAAATTTAGTGATCTTATTGACCTGCCTGAAGTCAATACAGAAGCGCAGACTTCCATCCGGTTTCGGTACTATGACTACTGGGGAACACCAATTGCTTTGGGAGGGTTCGATGATGTTGAGTTGTAACGTTGCTGTGACTTCCTTTTCTACAGCCTCCCTGCGGGCAGCGGGTATGCAGTATGGTCTGAGTGTTACTATGTGATCCTTCAAGGATACAATGTCGTGTTGTACCAAAGGGGTTAGACCAGGCTTTGTGGAGAAGAGGCGTGGGTATTTGTCTAACAGATGGAGGAGTAGTCGTTTCTGGGAGGAGTTTATTACAGTCCCTATACTGGCCCTCTCGTTTTTGGATTTCTTGGTGGGAAAGTAAAGGTATGTCTATGGGGGTGGTTGTGTTCACATGTAATACGGGCACCTGACCATTCTCAGGGGGGGATGGGTCCTCCCACTTTTTCAATAGATTAATATGGTATATTTGTTGTCCCCCTGACCGCAGGAGAACGCTGTAAGTGACAGGCGTGACCTTTCTTTCTATGACATAGGGCCCTTGCCACTGGGTCAGTAACTTCTTCTCTGTAGAAGGGAGCAATATGAGCACCTTATCTCCTTTCTTGAACTCTCTCAAGCAACTCCACCTATCGTAGAACTTCTTTTGGTTTTCTTGGGCCTTTTCCATGTGGTCATGTACTAAAGACCACAAGTGAGGCGGAGAACATTTGAGGTTTTCTACATATTCGAATACCGGTTTCTCCTCCTCCTCCTGTTCCCATTGTTCAACTGCCATGTCTTAAAATGATCTCGGTTTCCTCCCAAACACTAGCCCAAAGGGAGAAAGCCCGGTGGAGCGTTGTTCGTGTGATCTAATCGCAAAAAGTACCAGAGGTAGACGTCTGTCCCAGTCCTTCCCTGTCTCTGAAATGATCTTGCATAACATAGTCTTAATGCGTTTCGTTGTAACGTTCCACCAGTCCATCTGTCTGGGAATGATACACCGAGGTTGTAATATGATGGATCCCTAAGACCTTACATATGTGTGACATTAGACGGGACATAAAGGGGGTCCCTTGATCCGTAACGATTTTCGTTGGAAAACCAACTCTCGAGAAGCAGGAGATCATGGCCTGGGCTACATCGGTGGTAGTCATACTCATTAGAGGAAAAGCTTCTGGGTAACGACTTGCATAGTCTACTAGTACTAATATATAACGATGACCCCGCGCAGAGAGAAGAAGCGGGCCTACAAGGTCCATGCCCACCCTTTTGAAGGGAATATCAATGATAGGGAGAGGGATCAAGGGGGCTTTCTTTAAATGTGCTGGGTTCTTGTACTGACACTGTACGCAGGAGGCACAGTGTCGGGCCACATCTTTATGTACCCCGGGCCAATAAAACCTATCAGTAAGATATTTGAGAGTATTGTCCTTTCCATAGTGTCCCCACCATCTGATTGTGGGCGTACTGCAATACTTGTTCCCTGTAGGGGAGGGATACCAACAACTGCATGCTCTGATCTACTCCCCCCTTTGTTAAGCGGTATAACAAACTCTTCTTAACAAAAAAATAGGGGCCTACCTGATTGGGTTCTTGGTCCTGTACCGCTTCCCAGGCGTACTGGAGGGTATTATCCTCTCTTTGAGCAGCCCGAAAGCTTTTCTGAGCAGGTTTCTCACCTCCTTCAGGGGTACAAAGGACAAAAGAGGGATGAGTTGACCGCATGTGGGTGAAGGCCTTTTTCACTTGTCTTATCTCCCGTCTGGATTTTTTTTGTTTACTGTCTTTTTCCGTTTTGTCTAACTCGCTTCCGCTAAAGGGGGCCTCTTGCAACCAAGCTATGGTGGCACCTTTGGTGACCCCTAAATATCGTTCGAAGTGAGGGTGATCGGTGCCGTTGATCAGGGCTTCTGGTAAGGACGGTACCACTCCTACCTTCATAAGGTGGGGGTCATTATCTACATCTAAGAGGACCTCAGCTACCGGATAGACTTTTGAATCCCCATGTACGCAAGTCACACACACCTGCTCGCCCTCCTTAATTTGTGAGACAGGAGTTAAAGCGCGATTTACAACAGAGAACCGACATCCTGTATCTAGCAGAGCCTGTTGTCTCTTTCCATTGACGTACACTTGTCTTCTGTATTGGCCTGTGGATAGTCCTGTGGTGTATATGTTGCTTCTAGTATACCCTACTTCCATGGGCTCGACCGCTGGTGTTTTGTGTGGGCAGTTTCTGGCTATATGTCCCCATCCAGAACAATGATAACATTGTGGGCCTTGGTTAGGGGGAACAGGCAGGGGCCTAGAGGGGAGCGAACGGGGTGTTGTCTGTGGTTTTTCTGCACGGACTGGTCGTCTTGAGGGGTTAAGAGCAGGGCGAGTAGGAGTGGCCCTAAAGTCGGGGAAGTGATGGAAAGCACAAGCGAGCTCAACCGCTGTTAAGGGCGATAAATTGGGATGTTGTTTGACCCAAGAGCACGTGCTCATTGGCAAAGCCTCAAGGAACTGCTCTAAGCAGATCATCTCTATTACCTCCTCCATACTGACAGTATGAGGAGATAACCATCTACTCCCTAGATCCCGGAACCTATAATAGAGAGCCCTGGGATTATCTCCTCTGACCCACCTCTCCTTCCTAAACTTAGCCCGATAGTATTCTGGTTCACAATCAATCAATCCATTTATGGAGCGCACTACTCACCCGTGAGGGTCTCACGGCGCTGGGGGAGGGGGGGGGGGGAGGGGAAGGGTTGCTGCTACTGCTCGAATAGCCAGGTCTTGAGGTGTATCCTGAAGGTGAGATGGTCCGCGGTCAGTCGTAGGTGTGCAGGGAGGGAGTTTCATGTTTTGGCTGCCAGGTAGGAGAACGATCTTCCTCCCGTGGTGGTTCTGCGAATCCGTGGGACGGTGGCGAGGCTGGCGGAGCGGAGCTGGCGGGTGGGAGTGTAGAACGAGAGGCGGTTGTTGAGGTATTCGGGGCCCATGTTGTGGAGTGCCTTGTGTGCGTGGGTGAGGAGCCTGAACGTGATCCTCTTGCTGACGGGGAGCCAGTGCAGGTTTCTCAGGTGGGCGGATATGTGGTTGTGGCGAGGATGAGTCGTGCGGAGGCGTTCTGTATGCGTTGTAGTCGTTTCTGGAGTTTGGCGGCGGTTCCAGCGTATAGGGTGTTTCCGTAGTCCAGTCGGCTGGTGACGAGAGCCTGGGTGACTGTCTTTCTGGTTTCGGTGGTGATCCACCTGAAGATCTTTCGGAGCATGTGCAGGGTGTTGAAGCAAGAGGACGAGATGGTGTTGACTTGCTTGGTCATCGTGAGGGAGGAGTCCTGGATGAATCCCAGGTTGCGGGTGTGGTCATAGGAGGTCGGCGTGGAGCCCAGCGCTGCGGGCCACCAGGAGTCGTCCCAGGCGGAAGGGGATTGCCAGAGGATGAGGACCTCCATCTTGTCTGAGTTCAGCTTCAGGCGGCTGAGCTTCATCCATTCTGCGACGTCTTTCATTCCTTCTTGGAGGTTGGTTTTTTGTGGTGGCTGGGTCTTTGGTGAGAGAGAGTATCAGCTGGGTGTCGTCGGCGTACGAGATGACGTTGATGTTGTGTTTCCGTGCGATGGCGGCGAGGGGGCTCATGTAGATATTGAAGAGGGTTGGGCTGAGCGAGGAGCCTTGGGGTACGCCGCAGATGATCTCGGTGGCCGCTGAGCGGAAGGGAGGGAGGCGGACTCTCTGGGTTCTGTCTGAGAGGAACGAGGTGATCCATTCCAGGGCCTTTCCTTGGATCCCAGTGTTGAAGAGGCGGGTTATTAGGGTGCGATGGCATACGGTATCAAAGGCTGCCGAGAGGTCCAGGAGGATGAGAGCGGTTGTTTCTCCGTTGTCCATCATGGTCCTGATGTCGTCGGTGGCTGCGATGAGGGCGGTCTCGGTGCTGTGGTTGGCTCGAAATCCGGACTGGGACGGGTCGAGCGAGTGGTTTGTCTCGAGGAATGCAGTCAGCTGTTTATTGACGGTCTTCTCAATGACTTTCGCCGGGAAGGGAAGAAGAGAGAGGGGGCGGAAGTTTTTGAAGTCTTTGAGGTCCGCTGTGGGTTTCTTCAGAAGGGCGTTGATTTCTGCATGTTTCCAGCTCTCAGGGAAGGTGGCTGACGTGAAGGAGTTGTTAATGACGTTCCGGAGGTGGGGTGCGATGATGATGTCGGCTTTGTTGAAGATATGATGGGGGCATGGATCCGAGGGGGAGCCGGAGTGGATAGTGTTCATGACGTGAGTGGTGTCTTCAGTGCTGATGGGGGTCCAGGCGCAGAGGGTGGTGGTCGGGGTCGTTGGTTCAGTCACTGGAGGCGGAGTCTGGGGTCCGAAGCAGTCGTGTATATCTGCGATCTTGCGGTGGAAGAACGTGGCGAGGGAGTTGCAGAGGTCTTGTGTCGGTATGATGTTGTTGTTGCTGGCGCTGGGGTTGGAAAGCTCTTTGACGATGCTGAAGAGTTCCTTGCTGTTGTGGGTGTTGCTGTCTAGCTGTTTTTTGAAAGATGACCTTTTGGTGGTGCGGATCAGCTGGTGATGTTAGCGCGTGGCATTCTTGAGGGCTGTCATGTTTTCTGTTGTCCGTTCGTGGCGGCAGGTTTTTTCGAGGGTTCGGCAGTATTTCTTTGAATCTTTGAGGGCATCTGTGAACCATGAGGTTTTCCTGTAGCCGGTCTTGCTTGGGGGGTTCTTCAGTGGGACGAGGTAGTCTGTGCAGTTGGTGAGCCACTGTGCGAGGTTGTGGGCTGCTTCGTTGGTGTCAGCGGTGTCGGCTGGCGTGTTCTGGCTTAGAGATGAGAGGAGCTGGTCTGTGGTGATTTTGCTCCAGCATCTGCGGGGGATCTGTTGCGTGCGGTGGTGGGATGTATTCTTATTGAAGGTGAAGTGGATGCATCTGTGGTCGGTCCAGTGTAGTACGGTGGAGTGGCTGAAGGAGACGTGGTTCCAGTTGTT
Organism: Triturus cristatus; assembly: GCF_964204655.1. Taxonomy (NCBI): domain Eukaryota; kingdom Metazoa; phylum Chordata; class Amphibia; order Caudata; family Salamandridae; genus Triturus; species Triturus cristatus. The sequence goes on along the minus strand of NC_140584.1, from coordinate 823,274,451 downwards.
TGAGTCCGAAGTTAGCGGGGTTGTCGAGCAGGGTGAAGGTGCTGTTGTCGCTGTTTTTCTCCAGGTGGAAGTTCAGGTCCCCTAGGAGGATGTATTCTGGTGAGGCTAGGGTGTGCGGGCTGATGAAGTGGACAATGGTTTCGCTGAATTGTGTGCGCGGGCCCGGGGGTCTGTAGATGAGCGTTCCTCTAAGGGTGGTCTTGGGGTCGGTGTGAATCTGGAAGTGTAGGTGTTCGGCGGCGGAGAGTGTCTCTTCGATGTAGGTCGTGATGTTGATGGTGTTCCTGTAGACGATGGCGATTCCTCCTCCGGTTTGGTTGACGCGGTCCTTCCGGGTGATTTTGTATCTGTCCGGGATGGCTATGGCGATGTCGGGGGCCGAGGAAGCGTTCATCCAAGTTTCCGTGAGGAAGGAGACGTCTGGAGCTGTTGTGTTCACAGCCTAACCTCTCTAATGTTGCCTTTTTTTAGGGAGTGGTTCCAGACGGATTTGCGGCCTGATAAGCAACCTGTAGTTCCCCTAATAAAAGGGGGGCTATATACTGCCCCCATCTCTCCTGGGGCCAGGCAGCTGTAGTGGCCACCCGCTCAAAGTTAATAAAAAAAAGTCGGGGTTGTCCCCTTCCTGATATTTCTGAAGGACGGTTCCTGGGACATTGATTCTGACCTTTGAGCTCACTATGACGTCGGTTAGTCTCAATATGGCGTTATCCTGCATCTGTTGGTTAGTGGAAATGAGCTCGGCTTGTCCTTTTAAGGCCTCCTGTAGGGCTTCTCTATCTCTTTGGGCGGTCTGCGCTTGTTGTTCCATGATTAACTGTAGGTGTCTCTGTCCCTCCGCTAACTGGGAAATGATTCCTTCTATGGGCAGGGGTTGTGTCATGGTGCAACACAGAAAGTCTTGATCTCACTTCTGACACCATTGTAGTAGTGGAGGGACCGACAGTACACACCATGGCGGGTTAGGTTAAGTGTTTTATTGGGTACAGCACAAGGGTGTAAATTAAAGAAAAGACAATCAAGTTCACTAAGTCTCTCCAGTGACTTGGCTGTAGGCGACTGGTCTCCTTTTTCTTCAGGACGCGTCCCTTCTTCCAGTATGTCCCAGGGGTCTCAGCTTGAAAAAAATAAATGAAAGCACAAGAACCAAAGAAACAGGGTTTTAGAAATGGGTCTCTCTATCACACTTTTTAAAGAGTGCCACCTTCACCAGGTGAAGAGGAGTGCTTGAGCGCGTGAGATGTAGTGGTTATCACACTGATCGTGAGGGTATTGCTCCTTTCTGTTCCCTCTTTGCTACCACACGTGCCTCGGTGAGTGCAACCTTCCACCAAACACCTCTTCACGTGCCACTACTGCCCGGTGCCCCACCAGGTCAGCCAGAAGCCCCGGTAAGTCTTTGGTACTTGCCTTGAATCACGACCCGTCTCCTGGGTCGTGGTGTGGGTGGAAGGACGCTCCTCTCCTCCTTGGGCGTCTTGAGGCTGTGTCCGGAGAGACACGGTTGACCACTCCTGTTCTCTTCCGCGCTGTCCTCGGATTCCGCCGGTTTCTCCTCTCGTTGACCGCTGCCCGTCTCTGCCGGTCTGTCACTCCTCGCTGCTCCGCTCTTGCCGTCCTCTGCTTCCTCATCCTGACATCTGTCGTAAGGGGCCTCCCAGGGGAGGGGCGGCCCTTTCAATTCCGGCTCAGCGAGGGCTGGAACGTTCTCCGTCGGTGGAATACGGCTCCAGCTGTCCGCCATGTTGAAATCCTGCATCTCCTTACAATCATATAACGTGTTTTTGTAAAGGGCACGTTCACCCAAAAGGGTATCTTGGCGCTGAATAACAGTTGTTTAATGTTACCCAACTCAGTGGTACTCATGTCCCTGTGGGACAGTTCCTGACTCTTGCTGCGATCAGGGGAGCCATTGGGGATGTGTGGGGAGATCCAGGCAAAGAACCCAAAGTAGACCCTACACTGCAGATATTACTCACATGGGGCACGGAGAGATTCCGGATCATCAAAGTGTACACAGTGACAAGTCCAACAGTGGGCCTGGTGTTATCCAGTCTGAAAGGCAGATGGAGTCATGGTCTACAGATTGCCCCGAACGATGCAGACTGGAATAAGATCTCGAGCCACATCCCGCAGGCCTTGAGGAAAGCGCGGCTGAAACTGTTACTATTCAACTATGTCCAGATATACTTATTATTTGGCATGGGCCACGAAGTGCGTTAGAGACACAGATTCTGAAATTGAACACCATCAATCCTCGAATCCAATTCACTTTTCACATCGAACCTCAGTGCATTGCCTTCCTTGACGTTATGCTTAAACTCTCTGGTACCACTATTGAGACTTGTGTTTACAAGAAACCTACTGATCGCAACAATGCCTTACTCTACCAGAGTTTTCACCCTTGGACGTTAAAGCGCCATCTTCCTTTCTCTCAGTTTCTAAGGATCAAGCGTATTACTTTGGATGTAGAGCTAGGAATGCAGATCATTAAGGACTCCAAACAGAATTTTTTTTTTTTGAAAACATATTTTATTGAGCGATTGCACAGATGGTACAGGACCCTGAATATCAGGGTCAACAACAGCATGACATTGCAGTATATCGTCGTAGCAATCTATTTGTGCATTTAGCAAGGATACATATCGAACAATAACAACCCCCACCCCTGCCCCTGTGTCGCACCCTGCCCATGGACTCCCTACCCTCGCCCCACAACCCCGCTGCCACATCATGCCGTAAGAAGAGGAATTCCCCTGTCGTCCCCTCCTACCTGGCACCCCTTCTTCCCGACTAGCCTCCCTAGGCCTTCCACTAATTAATCCACCTCTTCCACTGGTGGCTCCAGCCACAGTCCCCGGTAATCCGCCCATCTTTTCCATATTTTACCAAACAGAAATTTTTGAACAGGGGCTATCCTCTTAAGGTGATAGATCAAGCTGAAATTAGAGCATCAGTGTTAAATCGTGAGGATTTACTGAAAAAAAAAAGAACTCCTACTGCGTCTCAACCCAGAGAAGTGTTTGTTTCTACTTTCTCTACTTGTTCTAACTTCGTAAAAAATTGCATTCTACTTAGATGGGACTTGCTCCAGTCTGAACCTGATTTTAAGGGCATGTTCTCCAGTCCTCCTCGATTTGCATATAAAAGATAGAGGAATCTAAAAGAAATCTTAAACAAACCCTTAGACATTAATAAAGTTTCATTTAAAGGTATGACCAAATGTATGAATTGCTCACATTGTAACAATGTAATTGTTGGTAACAGTGTGCGACATCCTCACACTGGTAAGAACATTCTCTTGAAGTTCAACGCCAACTGCAACAGTCACCATGTGATTTACTTTATTAGATGTCCTTGTGATTTGTTTTATGTACGAAAAACAGAGGATTCTTCGTATTCGAATCACAGAACATAAAAGCATAATCAGGACAAAATCTGTGAGTTCACCTATAGCCCTACATTGGCAGACTGAAAAACATTCCATTCCACAACTTAGATTTGGGGTGCTTGAAATTCTAGAGAATCGTATGGACAGAGACACATCCAAATTATTGTCTCAACGTGAGCCACATTGGATTTGGCACATGCAGACACTTTCTCCACATGGGCTCAATGATAAATTTGAATTGTCATGCTTTCTGTAACTGCATGTTGTAGTAGGCTTATTGTTCATTTTTCCTAGTTAGCACTCATTTTGTATTAGTGTAGTTCCCATGCATTTTCATTTCCTGCTACCATGCTCATTAGTGTGTCTTTTATGTGAGTTTGTTTCTATAAGTCTTGTGTTTGTTTTACACTTTATTGACTTTATCTTCTAGAGCACATTCTCTCTATTTATCTTTCTTTTCGTGTTTGTGTTGGTTTATTTGCAGTAGCGAGTATTTTATTTTATTTCACTTTTAGTTTATTATTTAGGGTTCGACGTGTTTTTGCTGCTCATTGTGTTGTTTATGGTTGAGTCATTGGCCCTTTTGGTGCGGGTCACCGAATCGGTTTTGTTTATTTACTGAGCGCTGTGAGTCCTATTTCTATGTTTGTTTGGTGCGCACATGTCATTTATCTTATTTTATTTCACTGCATTTAAGTTTATGTTATTATATTTTCTCACTTTATTTTTGCTTTTGATTTGTTTTATTTTGGTCCTTTTCTGTGTGATTTGAGCAGTGGATTTCGCCTCCGTAGTTCTATTGTTCTATTTCTATTTCTACTGAAATACGTGTATTTCTTGGCGCGCATTGGCGTCAGTTCTTACGCGCACTTCACATCATTGGAAGAGGGTAATCCAGAGAAGCCCCGTACATCGAATTTAAAAGGTATTGTGTTGGTGGCTTGGCTTTCGCTTCGCTGTATTTTAGATTATTTTAGATCGCTTTATTTTGAGGTTTCATTGTGGTTTCCTTTGATTTTTAGGCATTCTATTTTCGTATTTTCAAGGAGTTTATCCTTTTTCGTCTTGTGGTGTAGGTAAGAAGTCTTGTTCTGGCCCCGTTGCGTGCACCCTTTCACTTGTTGGTAATTTCTTTCACTTACATTTTTCATGTGATTATTTTGGCAGCATTTACTTTGAACTGGCAGGTTCTGGTTTGTAGGCAGTATGTTTCCACATCTCTGCCGATAGGTATGTGTCGTTTAACGAGTATTATCAGTCGCTCGTTTTACTTCATGTTGGGTTTTGAGTTTGGCAGCTGTAGTGTATTTGGCTTCACTCTTTCAATTCCCATTTCTCATTCACAAGCACGTTTGTACCACCTAGTTGGTCTGGAGACATTGGGTACTCTTTCTTTCTCTTTTCTTTTTTCCTTTTTGCGCTTTAAGGCTGCATGTTGTATTATAGTTTAAGACTCCATTGAGCATGGTTCGGTAATGGCAATGCTTTTCTGTCATTCTATACAGCTTCCTTTGTCTGACCGCTTGAGCCTATTTTGTCAGTCTTCACGCTATTTATGATAATTAGCAGATACTTTGGAATGTACAAATGTATATATTTACTTGTTTCAGATTCCCCTGACGAAGGGCTCCCTTTAGCCCGAAATGCATTGGGATTTTTGAAGTCTTTGCTTTTGTATGCTGTATACAAGCCATTTCCTTTTGTGCATCGTTGGATTTCTTTCATTTATGAGGACTTTGAATTAAAACAGACTTGATGCATTCCAGTTTCTGGATAATTCATCGTAAAGTTTTGGACACACTGAAATATTGTTTTGCTAGATGTGACGCAGAGCATGCCTACTTTTACAACATGACTTGGCGGCGCGTGGCGCTGAGCCCCTTCTGGACTGATGTCTGCACCTATCTTACATGCATCACGGGTAGGCAGCACATCAATGTGCCCAAGACATGCCTGTTGGGCCTGATGCCTCGCCCCAAAGCGGACAAGGCAGAGAGCAGGCTTACAGACCTCCCACGCCAAAAAATAACAATGCACTGGAAGAGAACCTTGGAGCCAGCTGTGACAGCCTGGAGTGATAATGTTAGCCGTTGAGTGGGACACCCAGATCATGGGATGAGATGGGATATGTTACTGCCAGCATTGAAATTTGACGCTGACCTGAGGCCACCATGAGATGGTGTAACTAAGGTGATACTGAAAGTTGTACCCACTGATGTCTCAGGGGTTGGCCCCTACCTTATGCCCCTGTATAATGTTCAATGGCTGGAGCAAATTTAGTAACACTGTATATGTAATGTTGAACTGCATGAATGTCTGTGTACGATTTTGTGGCCTTGTAAATGACCCATGGAAGGCCTTCCTAAACATGCAAACTTTCAATAAAGAACAATTTTAAAAAAAGGTACAGATTCACTTGTTATTTTGAAAACTAAACAACTACAGCAATGCTGCACCTGTATTATAAAGAATAAGGAAGCACAAGAGTCTGGAATTCAATGCCTAAATATTGTGTACAGCAAAAACACTGGATACCTCACCTGGAAATGAAGGGTTATCTTTATTCGCAAGTTGGTACTCTGCCAAAAGCCTGAATATACCTCTAAAAAAGAAAACAACAGTACTTAAGACAGGATATGATTCCAGTTTCAAAGTAGACAGGCTGATGTGCATACAATCAGGTGATAGTATAGAGGCAGCCAGCCTCCTTCATTCTAATTTAAAAGAATCAACTGAAAAGTTAACCTTAACAACATTAAAGCCTATTAAACCTTTAGCACAAACGGATTAAATGCAAGAATAGGATTTTCAGGAGACACCATGTTGCTTGTTCCATTCTTCTACCAACATACAGCTCATTTTAGGATTCCTTACAAACACTGTAAAATGTAACATCATTAGTAGGTGACTAAGAGCCCACACACTTAAATTGTGGTTATGGTCAGGAAGATAATTTATGTTTTGTTGATTTGCCATCAAGTGTTAGGTATTGACAAAAACAAAAGATTTGGCTTTTGTATACTTCATACACATCCAGGTGCACAACATAAGATGAAATGCACACAGCACAAGACAGTTGTAGGCTTCTGCGAACAAACCTGCTAGCACACACAACACGCACACAGACAACATACATATAAGCAACCATGCATACAGAACAGACATAAGCGCACATATACAAAGACAATATGCAGGAGAACATATACAAGCACAGCTGCACTGCTGCTCCATCCTTGTGTGACACAGTCAGCAATTCCTGGTGTCTTGCACAAAGCACTATTATATGCTGGGATTTATAAAAGGGAAATGTTAATTATCGTGAAACCATGCGTTTGTAGTCAACATTTTGCATTTGTAGCATTTGTTACTGTAGCTACACGTGCTGTGCATAGACTGGAATGCAGTGCCTCCCATAAGTAGTAGGTAGCAGGATGATTATGTGGGGACAAGGTTGTAATACAGTCGGTCCAACTAAAGCCTTCTGACAGGCTTGAATATCCACACAATAGTGTTTTGTAAACAGATGTTGACCATATAGCAGCTTTAAAGATGTCTGCTATTAAGCGACCAGACCAAGATGAACATATCAGCCTCATTCTTTCTAGCGTTGGGGGCCCCAGGTACTACATGCAGTATACTCTTCGCTTTAGCACAGCATGTCTGTATAAGATAACAATCTATCTGGCAATGCCACCCTTAAAAATTAGGTTTCCCAGGTGAGGTTTTGAAAATACAAAAAAAGAGTTGCTTTGTTTTGGATTATGTTCCATCTTTGAAATACCTTAGGGCCCTCTTGACATCATGTCTGTGTTACACCATTTCTGCACCGGTTTGTGGGCATGGGAAGAAAAAGGGGAACTCAATTGTTTTTTTATGTGGAAAGGGAAAACCACCTTTGGAAAAAATGTGCCATTGGTTCTTAAGACAACCCTATCCTTGTGTGCATGAATACAGGATTCCTCCACTTTTAGTTCTTGCACCTCACAGACTCTTAGAGAGGTGATTGCAACAAGGAAGACAACCTTCTGTGATAGAAATGTAATTTCACAAGAGTGTAGGAGGTACAACTGAGGCCCCATAATTCTTGTCAACACTATACGGAGATCGCAGGTAAGGGCTGGTGGATCGTGTGGAGAAATGACACATTTGGGGACCTCCATGGAAGCGCTGACAACTGGAATTTTAAAGAGACGAGGGTTCCCTATTCCACATGTAAGCTGCTACTGCAGCCAAGCGTAGATGTTTGGAAGTGTATGCTACTCCCATATTTTCAAGTTGCAGTGGCTAGCAAATTATATCTTGACTGATGGATTAAGCTCCTCTGACATCTGTTTTCCTAAACAGTAGTCAACAAGCCTTTTCCACCTTGCAGCAGATCAAGCTGCATATTGGACTTGTATGCTTCATGCAGGATTTTCATACAATCCTTTAAGAGTTTATGGCAATCAAATTCGAAACCTCAAGAGCCAGGTTGGTAGCTTAATTTCCCCGAGAGTTGGATGTCTGAGCTGACCCTAGTGCGGAGTCAAGAGGTCTGGCCTTCAGTAGTATTTTGCGTGGATGGATCGACAACTCCAGTATCTTCGAACACCATACCTGTCCCGCCCAAGTAGGTGTGACCAGAAGGAGAGGCATGCACATTTCCCTTATTCTCATCACTACATCTGGGACCAGATGTAATGGCGGAGAAGCATAAGCAAAGATTTCTGACCAATTCATTTATACTGCATTGCCCATGGACTGTGGGTATCTGGAGGCAAAGCCTTGGCATTTTACACATTCAACGGTGATGGACAGATCCATTGTGGGTGTGTCTCATCTTTGAAAATACATTTGAACTACTCAGGGTTTTGTTTTGCATTTTTTCATGTGTCCTGCTTAAGTGGTCTGCAAAGTCACTGTCAACCTCAGGAAGATGCTTCGCTAAGAGCCAAATGTGGTTGTCAATGGCCCCAATGCCAGATTTGTTGTGCTGTTGCTGACAGCTGGGGCGCATACATCCTGCTTCCTGACAGGGCCGTCATGTTGTCTATCTTTCCTACAACTGTTTCCCCCGAATTAGGGTGTAAAATGCTACACAGCCCGTGAGCAAAGCATCAGTAATAATGGTCACTTAAATTTGAGGGCCCAGGAATAGCCTGCCCAGTAACACGTTACTGTATTTCCACTATTTCAGGCTTTGCTGGATACTAGGATTTACCAACGCGTGATATTCCTGCTTGAGACCATTGCCTTGCTATACACTCTTGAGGTGGGCACATTTATAATCTTGCATGATGTACAATTGCTATAGATAAAGTCAACATCCCCCACAGTGTCATTACCTTACAGTAACAGAGCACAATGTCTGCAAAAGAGGCAGAAGCTTTTGAAATGTTATTACATTTTCTTGGCTTAGTTTGGCTTTCCCTGACAGTGCTTAAAACAACACCTAAAAAAGTTGGGTTTGCAGTAGTTGGAAATTGCATTGAATGTGAACAGTAGCTTGTGAGTGCCTGAGTGTGTGCTGTTATGTTATGTTATGTTAAATATATTTCTAAAGCGCACGTACACCCAGAGGTTTCATGGCGCTGTTGCGATGTCGTACTGGATCAGGAGGATTACTGGTAGGCTTGAGGGAATAAGAGGGTTTTGAGAAGGGATCTGAAGTGAGGCAAAGATATTCCGAGTCTGAGTTCTGGAGGAAGGGCATTCCATGTTTGAGGTGCTAGGAAGGAGAACCTAAGCCCGCCGTGTCTTTTCCGGTTGAAGCGAAAAGGGGTGAGGAGATTGGCATGCGACGAGCGGAGAGGACGCGTGGGGGAGTAACGGGTGATTAGAGAGGAAATGAAGGCGGGCCCGCTACCCGCTAGGGCTTTGAATGTAGTGCAGCCCAATTTAAACAAGCAGCGTTTGGCAACAGGGAGCCAATGAAGAAGTTTCAGCAAGGGGCGGATATGTTGGGTACGAGATTGGTGGGTGATAAGGCAAGCGGCCTGATTCTGGACCAACTGAAGGCGATGGAGTTGATAGATAGGAATGCCAACAGAGAGAGTTGGCATAGTCAATCCGGGAAATGACTAGAGCCATGAGAATCACAGTGAGGGCCTCGGTGGTGAAAAATCTTGCAATCTTCCGGATTCTGCGTAGGTGGAAAAAGCATGTGGAAGTAACTGCCCCTATCTGGGGCTTCATGGACTGGTCATTGCTAATTATTACTCCAAGGCTTTGACTGATTTGGAGGGTGTAGGGGGAATTCCTAACGAGGGGGGCCAAAAATTGTCATTCCAGGGGTTTGTAGGGCCAGTCAACACCAGCTCGGTCTTATCAGGGTTAAGTTTTAGTTGGCTGGTATTCATCCAGTCCCTGATAAAGCATAGAGTAGCCTGAAAACAGGATACAGACGCAGTAGTGGGATTAATGTTAAACACAAGTTGAAGATCGTCCGCGTAATTAAAGCAGACTACTTCAAAGTTGCGGAGTGAGTAGATTAAGGGAGCCATATATAGATTAAATAGTAAAGGGGATAGAGAAGAACCCTGTGGTACACCGCAGGTGAGAGTGGTTTTTTGGCTGAAAAGGTTGCAAGGCGAATGGCCTGCAAGCGGTCCCCCAAAAATGAGGAGATCCACTTTAAGGCCGTGCCCTGGATGCCAGCATCTCTGACACGGTCGATCAAAAGCTTGTGATCGACCGTGTCAAAGGCGGCCGAGAGGTCTAGGAGAACGAGTGCCTGAGAAAGGTTGTTATCTGCTCCCCTGCGGAGTTCATTCATCACGGCGAGAATGACCAGCTCAGTAGAGTGCGCTGGCCTAAAACCAGCCTGGCGGGGGTCAAGAAAAGACGAACGTTCGATGTAAGAACTGAGGCATTGTGTAACATGGGCTTCAAAGATCTTGCTCAAGTAGGGAAGAAGGGAGATGGGACGGTAATTGGTGAGATTGGTTGGATCGGCATGGGGCTTCAAGATGGGAATCACCTCAGCAATTTTAAAAGAAGTGGGCACGACTCCAGTTTGTAGTGAGTTATTGAGAAACGCAAGCGGGGGATCGGGGCAAGAGAGAAAGGCTTCTCGGAGGAATAGGGGGGGGGCAGGGACCTGAGGGAGAGCCCGAGCTGACCTTTTTTAGGAGTATAAAAAATTCTTCTTTGGAGATCAGAGGGATTTGATCGAGGAGCTGAGTGTTTTTGGGTGAGGTCCCCAGAACTGATCGGGGGATGGACGGAGGAATACTCTTCTTGATAGTGGAGATTTTCTGGATGAAAAAGTTGTTAAGAGCATCACAGAAATCCTGAGTTGGTGCTGATTTGATGGTGACTCTGTCAGGGAGAGATAGTTCATTGACAATGGAGAAAATGTCTTTGGTGGTGGTAGACGAGTTAGTGATTTTTTGCGAAAAGTACGAAGATTTGGCTGCAGTAATGGCTTTTTTGTAATCAGTTAATAACTTAGTGAAGATATCTTTTAAGTTAGTGGAATAGCTACGTCTCCATCTACGTTCTGCTTGTCTGAGGAGAAGCTTTTTATGTTTGAGGTCCTCAGTAAACCACCGCTGGGCGTCATGGGGCCGCCTGATGATGGAGAATTTGCAGGGGGCAACAGTATTACTGGCCGCACATAGCCAATTGTGGATGGCAGTTTCTTGAGCTTTAAGACAACTGGTGTCCGTGGGCAAGGAGGTGGTGAGTAGGGAACAAAACTCCTCTTTGTTCGCTCGGCTCCAGTTCCTGGTTAGCAATTTTTCTGACGTTAGAGGTTTAACTAATCGAGGTAGGTCTAAAGAAAATTGGATAGAGTAATGGTCAGACCAGGGGCAGGGAGAAATGGATAGAGAGGAGATGGACAGATTAGCTGTCCATAACTGGTCGAGGATATGTCCTTTAATATGAGTGGCAGTGCGAATGTGCTGAATACAATTAAGGCCCGAGAGAAGGTCTGTGAATTCTCGGGAAAGAGGAGTTTCATTAGGGTCAGAAGGCCAGGAGTTGAAATCACCGATTATCATTAATTTAGGGTTATTTATTATGATTTGGGAAATAAGATCACCAACTAACTGAGAAAAGGAAGGCATAGGGTAAGGAGGTCGGTAGAACAGGACACAAGTAAAAGAGACCAGAGGGGACTCGAGCTTGATAATAAGGAACTCAACAGAGGGAATGGGGATGGCAGTAAGAACGGTAAACTGTAGTTGATGATGAATTATGGCTGCCACACACCTCCTGCTTGCCCAGCAGGTCTGTTGGTTTGTAGAATGTAATACCCCTTGGGAATGGCGGCCAAGATATCTGGAAGGGAGTCAGCCGTGAGCCAGGTTTCAGATAGGAAAAGAACATCAGGTTTAAAAGTATCAAAGAGGTAAAACATTTCTAGTTGGTGTTTTGAGAGTGACCGCGTGTTTAAATAATAGAATTTGAGTAATTTTTTGGGGGGGCAAGGAAGATTAGAAGAATTTGATGGGGGACAGAAAGGTCTTTCCTAGGCAATGGAGGGGATGGGGCACAAAAAGAAGGATCGAGGGACAGAATTCCAAAGGAGGCGAGTTTCAGTTTTAGTCGTGGCATGATAGGCCAAGGGTAGCGAAGAGCGCATAGCTCCCTAGAGGAATATTTCAACAGTTGGGCGGCGTGGCCTGGCCCTTGTCCCGGTCGGTCGCGGACGGGCTTGCCTTTAGCGCGCCTTCGGCGCGCCCGCTGCGCGCTTGCGCTGGCATGCTCAATTTATAATCACAGGCTCGCGGTTTCTAGAGCGCGTCTTAACCCCTCACCCAAGATGGCGGCCCCGCTGGTAACTGCCAAGTCCTCCGTCCGCGAAAACGCGGCGGTTCCGAACAATGAAGGCAGAGATGGTAGCGAGGCTGGCCCAAGGATGCAGGTAAGGTGGTGGCAAAGCAAATTTTGTTTAAAAGCAGAGTGCAAAACAATATTACATGTAAGACAAAAAGCGTGATAAGTTTTGTTTAAAAGAGAGAACACCTCCCGGCTTCCGCCTCAGGAAGTACGACTAATGCTGCGCGCTTGCGCTGGCATGCTCAATTTATAATCACAGGCTCGCGGTTTCTAGAGCGCGTCTTAACCCCTGCTAGGGATTACTGTCAGCTGCTGGTCTTAATCACCCAGTCATCCAAATGTGGGCACATATGATTGGTATTGCGGTGCAGGAGTGATGCCACCACTACTAAGCATTTGGTAAAGATCCATGGTCCAATGTGATCCAGAAGGACAGAACTTTGAACTGGCTGTGCTGTCCGCTTATGACAAAGCACAGGTAGCGGTGATGCACCGGATGCATGGGGATGTGGAAGTAGGCTTCCTTGAGGGTGGCTACATGGCATCCTGCACAGAGCAGCTGAATGACATTCTGTAAGGTGGTCATTCTGAAGTACTCAAACAGGAAGTCTAAGATAGGCTGCAGTGTACCATCCTTCTTTGGAATAAGAAAGTACACCCACCCACACTTTATCTTGGTTTAGTCTGAAGTGTTCTTGATGGATTGCATGTTGATGAGGCGTTATTTTTGGTGGGGTGAAACTCTAAGCTATACCTATGTCCGCGACTGAGAGCACCCGATTGTCTGAGGTAATCTCCTCCCATTGCAGAAGGAATACCTTTAATCTTCTCCTGACAGATTTGTTGTGATAAGAAGGGATTGAGAGTTAGCTACTGTTTGTTGGTAGTGGGACCTCTATCTGAGCCACCTCTACCTTTGACTGCTGTTTCCGCAGTAGCCACATCTTTGTAGGCTTTGGAGGTGTGCACCGCTTAAAATGCTTGTGTTTGCTGGTATCTCGGTCTGTGGAGAGTTACTGCAGATTTGGCTCCCATTCTTACTTGCTGCTTGTGAAAAGAAGACTTACATAATTGAGTCTGGATGCCACCCACGGCTTTAGTAGAGTCCATTTTTATTTTTATTTTTTTTAAGCATCTCTTCCACTTTCCATACTACCCTCCCCCCCAACAGGCATTCTTAATATGAACAGAGTCCTGGCCAGGAACCACAGCGATGGGGTCATTGGTGTTGCAGAATCTGATTCTTCCAACAATGGATCTGGATATCTTACGACTGAAGCTGAAAGGAGCAGATAACGCATAGGTCTCTGAGCTCAAGCTAAACATCTGATTACGACGGCGTAAAAATACCCATCTGGGATGGAAATGTTTGCCCTGACCCATTGTGGGCTAAGCAAGGAGTCAAGAAATATCGCGAGACTTCTTCAAATAAATACAAATGGTAAAGGTCCATGCAGAGCCCTAGAGGGCAGGAGAATACACAGCATGTCTATCTACAGCGACACATGTTACAAACAAATATTTATAGTGGCAGACCTCAAACTAACATCTCAAAACCACACCATGTTGTTTACTACAAAGCCAGAACTGGTTTCTCAAGTGACACAGGCCACTTGCCGACTAGGCCAAAGCACAAATGCGCGTGTAGACGATTTAAAACTAGAAATATATTGTTCTTAATGAAGCTGACAATTTAACTTCTTTTGTTTTCCTGCTTCCAAATGAATACATCATTAGGCAATTTAAAAAGGTCTTCACTCTACTGAGCCATCACAAGCCTGTCCTTGGTCAGATTTCCCAACAGTCTGTTGGTGAGTGCCAAGCAATAAAGCTTTGTAATGGTAAATTAGTTGTCAACTGGTACTGCAGTTGATGAATACTACAAATGCCTTGAACTTTCTGTGGAAACAAGATTTCCTTCTAACATCATCACCAGTGAAAAATAGAATCTGCCTTATAATAATCATGGTGAGACAGTTGCATTCCTTTCTCGTTTCACCAAAATCACCGTCTTCTATCTAAAGGTTTGACTTGACTGAATCCTGAAAGCTGTAGTCATAAATTAAAACCTACAAAATGTCCAAACGCATTAGATAATGATTTATTAACATGATTAGACAGCTCCAAAGGTCTCCTTCAGCTCAGTTTATCAGATTTTAACTACTTTATAAAGTTTACATTGTATGTCGTCCAGTCGGACGAGGAGTGGGTGTTATGTTTCATACAGGTACCCAGATATAGGCTCAGGTAGTAACCAAACCTTTCACCTACATTTTCCCTGCCATTACACTACATAAAGGTTCTTGGTATTGACCTTTTACCTAGTTACGCTACTGCCTAAAGGACGTGGGGTTTTCTCTGAAAACAAGCCTCATTTATTATGCATGAGGATTCTTGTAATCTCAGCAGGACTACCATCTCCTGCATAATAACTATGTATAAGGGTCATTCCTTCCGTCATCCTAGTCCGACATGACACAGCAAGGTAGATTCCCGGAGGGTATCACTTTGGGTATATAAATACCATATCTTTCCTGAGGCAGAGAGAGGCGAAAAAGGACTTCCATGCTGACACACTGATGCAAGACGCTGAGGTTCCTGCACGCAGACACTCCAGCTTGTAGTGGTCTGACATCCCTCACAGGGTGTCTATCTCGAGACCAAGACGGGGTCCCACAGTCTCTCACTTCAGGTAATGGGATTGGCTTTATCCTAGGGGAATTCTTGAATCTACACCTACATACATGTTAGATACACGTAGGTACATCTAGATAGGGTGGCATTGTAGGAGTATGCATTGCTTACTGTCATGTATTTTATATACTTGCCTGTATTCATTGTTTTAGCACTATGGTAGGAATCTACCATCCTTTTACTCTATTGGTGCTGACAATCATTTATATCTGTTTCTGTCTTACGGTTGTTTCAGCACACCTATTTTACATTTGAATGACGCTGGTTCAATAAATACTTATTGGAAAACGTCCCCACCGTCTATTCTGTGTATTTCTCTGAGACAAAGTGAGCACGAGTGACTGAGCAAAAAGTACTGTACTGTTTCCGCGATTCTGAGGGATCAGGGTTGTCATGTTCGATATTTGCCAGAAACTACTCACTTCTTTGTAAGAGGGTTGCATAGGGGCTCTGTGAGCTAGCAGGACTACAGGCTAACTTATCCTGTGGGAGATCTGGAAACAGTCTGGATACCAATCCCATAGTCTATGTTGTCTAAATGCGCAGATTCTATATAAAGTTATAGGAACTACACAATGGCGCCCAATGTTGGTTTGGTACTTATTTAATTGTCAAATCTGAGTAGTTCAGTCGGGCTACTCTCAATTTTCCATAGACGTCTGGAGTGGGACGGGAACATTCTGCCACAGCTGAGTAGGCATACCCTATGTATTGGCTGTAGGTTTATCAACCTTGAAGGATAAATAGTTCCCACAACATGCGACTGGAGCAAGGGAGGGAGAACAAGAAGGTGAAATAAATATTTCTTAAAATGTCAGAACTGCCCTTTCTTGTAAACTAGCAGAATATGGAGTCACAGCTAGGGGTGGGACAGCTAGTTTCGTGTTTGAGGCACACGAGTCATACAGAACAGAGGTATTCTATTCATGGGTTATATTCCCACTAGCAGATGCATGGACAAATACATTTCATTCTTACACTGAAGATGAAACACAAGATGATTTCTGTCTGTATTAGGACATTGAAGTTCTGCTCACTTACCAGGAGCACATAAACTGGTTTAAAGGCATCCTCCCACACACTAAAGAAAAAGTGAGACTCGATCCGCTCGGAATAGATGTAGCAACTTGGCCAGTCCTAGCGGCTTACATACAGCATCCAGACATTTACTCAATGCCAGTAGCAGACTTACGTCCACTTCATAAAGAAATAATAAAACATTACAGAAACCTGACACAATTTGTGATAAGAACACTCACACTTTAGCCAAAAGGGCTACACCAGCAGGACAAACTCTGGGGTCCGCAACTAAAATTACTCCACAAATGCTACATGCAGTTATGGGTAAAATGCCCACTAGACGTGAGCAAATGCCATTTTGGATAGCTCAAATAATAACACAGTTAGAGGCAGTGTTTCCACAAACAAGCCCTCAAGAAAAACAGAATGCTAACAATTTGCTTGCCAATGGGGATAGCTCCCCAGATAGAGTATTGTACTGCTTGGGGTACAGTTTCCGCTGCCATATATACCAGAACTCATGGTATCCCTTCAATAGCAGTAATACCAGATGTGTTGAGACAAATACAGAAGGAGTATGGAGCAGAACCTGCTCTGAACTTAGGGATGAAATTGTTAGGCAATTTTGCCCAGGTATTAACTATCAACTATTATATTAGAAAACATAAAAGGGGAGACAGCAGCAGTGGCAATACGTCAACACATGAGGGATATCACTCCTTTACAACAGGAGCGTGAATTACCTAAAATTATCGAAGATACCTATGCTGAATTAGGTAGAGATAGTTTGGGAGCTTTAGCAAAAAAAACCTCAACTCATTGATGGTCTTGATAAAGATAACACCAAGCAAGCACCTGATTCTTCTAAGAATAAATGGGATAATAATAATAAAAAACAAAAGAATAGAGAAAATAGGACACAATGTAGGGGTGGATCTCCTCAACAGGAGCCCCCTGAAAGGAGGTACAACCTTAGGAATCATGATAACATTAAAAAAACAGACAGGTATCAGGATACTGATACACGTTCCTCTCGTTCCTTTTAGGGTTCATCAAAAAACTCAGAGAGGGAAGGACGGTCAGAACACAGGCAAGAAGAGCGCTTCAGACTATACTTCCAAAAAAGAAGAGAAATCAAAATCAAAAACTCAATTTAAAAAGACGAAAGTAGCAGGTCTTAAAGTTAGACATGTCCAGAATTCTGAGGACTCAACTTCTAAACGGGGAATGGGCTCCGACGATGCTAGACAGCGCTGCAGAAGTAACAATAGCTCACCAGAACCTGATGGAATTTCTGGCGACAGCCGAGTTGAATGAACATATTACGGTGGAGACACCTGATACGAGGGTAAGTGTCCCACATAGGTTACATGAAATAAGACTCCTAATGGAGGGGAACAAACCCAGAAAAATTAAAGGTCTCTTTTGGGAGAACCTGACCCATGGATATGACATCCACTTTGGCTGACAAAAATTGGCCGCTTGAAATTGTTATGGCATGCCCAAAGGGAGAAAACGGTTATTTTACCAGCTTTTTCCAACTTAGTTCCAGTATACTTAAAACATTCATACGTGCAGGAGTGGGCAGTTGCACTCGCTCCGGCATTATATCGCAACCATGTTGGGTGGGAGTCACCTCACCAAGTAATCCCAGTAAAAACTACTCCAACTCCACAGAGACAGTAAGTACCCAATAAAACAAGAAGCGAAAAAACAGGTCGGGGAGATCTTAGATCAACTTGAATACCAGGGTGTAATTGAAATGTGCACCTCTTCAATGAATAATCCTTTGTTTCCTCTAATGAAACCCGATAATTCATATTGTCTAGTTTTAGACTACAGACATCTGAACACATTCACTAAAAAATTTGCAGTACATAATGCACACAGTGCCACATTAATGAATAACATTGTGCAGAAAAAATACAAAACGACATTAGATATCTCAAATGGTTTTTCTGCCAGAATATAGCGCCTGAAAGCAGACATTTTACAGCATTCTCAGTGCTCGGTTCTCAGGGTCAATTCTGTCGACTCCCCCAAGGGTATCAGAATAGCCCTGGGTTGTTCAAAGCTAGGGTAACAGAGTTACTTCAGAATTTGGATGAAGAGACATTGTCCTATGTAGATGACATTTATCTGACGGATGATGACTTAATGGATCATTAAACCAGGGTGAGCAACATATTTTTGAGGTCCGCCTCCGAGGGCTACAAATTCAAATTAAAAAATTCATAAATAGCCCACCTTAATGTCCTATTTTTGAGATATGAGCTTTCAAGTGAAGGGAAAAGCCTGGCAGCTAACATTTTAGAAAATTGTGCGCTGCTCCAACCTCCTAAATCGTTGAAATATTTACAATACATATTGGGATTCTTCAATTTTGGTAGAATTTACATTTCAGATTACACAGAAAAAGTAGAACCTTTCTACGACCTAATAAGACCTGATTTTTTTCTGTTAGGGATTGGACACTGGAACACTAAAGATTGTCTTTGTTCATTACAAGCTGACATGATAGCTTCCAACCACCTGTACACACGTGAAAGCACCACAAATTTGGTGATCCGTGTTATAGTGGGTCATCTGGGTACACACACCTAACCTTCAATGAAGGCGAAACACTACCTATAGCATATAAATCTTTCTTGTACACAAGGGCAGAAATGCATTTTGCTTCCATTGAAAAAATTCTGACAGCAGTACAGACCACTGTAGTGAGAGAAAGAGCACTGGCTCAGGGGAAACTAATAATTGTCGTGACTCCATTACCGGCCTGACTCCATTACCGGCCTTAGAGGCTCTCACAAAAGCAAGCGTTCCAAATGCTAAAGATTTACATCCAAGATGGATACAATGGGCTAATTCTCTCACTGCAACAGATGTAGATTACAAATCTGACTCCACACTTAAAACGCAAGCATTCCTGCAATAAGAACAAGAATATCCTCTCCCGAATGCCTCTAGATCAGTATGAATATATTATTTACACTCACGGATCGGCTCAGCCGGCCATAGGAAGTAAACAAAAATACAGCGCCATGTGAGTGATTATGAAGGGTCGTATGCAGGAAGGCAAGTTCCATCCTAGCAGTACAAAGACACAGTCTCTAGGAGACTGCACGGCACAGCTGGCAGAATTAAAAGCCCTTTTATTGGCACTGATAAATACAGATCGAGAATTCCCCACACTGATTGTGTGCGATTCATTTTACTGTGTCCAGTCATACAATGAATATCCTCAATACTAGGGTCACAATGGGTTTAAAGACTCAAAAGGTATCCTCAATACTAGGGTCAGAATGGGTTTAAAGACTCAAAAAGTTGCACAATTAAACATAAATTGCTATGGGAACAGGTAGCTGAGTTAAACAAACTACCAAGAGCTCACGTGATACACGCGCTGGGTCATCAACATGATGGTGTTTATGTTGAAGGGAATTCATTGGCTGATAAAGCCGCAAAAGGGGCAGTATGAACTGCTGCCATAGCTGCAATCGCTCGTTCTAGAACGAGAACAGACGGAGACATAATGGCAGCTGTATTTGCTTCACGCAAAAACAGCCCAGCTGTACCAAAGACATTTCCACTCAAGTATCCCTACAAGTTAGATGCAAATAACATTCCGTATGCTCAGATTCCAGGAGTGGGGGATAGAGTAATACCAAACATGGATCACATATTAGGCTTAATACTGTCTGCACACGAGAGTCTGTGTTCTGCACATGCAGGAGTTATCGCAACGGTTTCTTTACTGAAACAACGCTATTGGTGGCCAGGATTAACTAAACAGACAAATAATTTTGTCTTAAAGTGCGACATCTATCAGCAGATGAAGGGTTCTACCGTAGCACGTCAAGCACAGACACCAATATTGATATCAGGCAGACCACTTGCTTGTGTTTATTTGGACCACTGCAGCCCCCTACAATCAGATGGGGCTTACAAGTATATCTTGGTGGCAGTGGACTCATGCTCTAGGCTCCTGTGGGTTTGGCCTCAGCGCTCGGCTGAAGCTCGAAATGTTATAAAAGATTTGCGAGGCTTCATAGTGACATACGCTGTTGGCACATTACATTCTGACCGTGGCCCACGGTTAGCTCTAGGGCTTACAAGGAAGCCATGGGACGTTTGGGTGTTGCACTGCGGTACTCCTCTCCGTACCATCCTGAGGGAAATTCGGTCGAGGAGAGGAAAAACCGGGACTGAAAGCAGTCTTTAACAGCAAGGGTATTAGGTTTGGGTGGTAGTAGGATCAATCACTTATATGGGGTTCAGAGAGCACTCAACAATATGCCAAAAAGTTCCCTCGGAGGTGTCACTCCTTACGAAGTCCTATTTGGTACAACAATGTGGGTACCTGATCTCGATAATGAAAGCACAGCGGCAGATGAAAAAGCAATTGACATCTATAAAGGTTTGGCTTGTTTACAGGATCTCAATGGATTCCGGGCACTACAAATCAACGTGCAAGTAAAACGCACCGCCACTGGGGAGGTCAAATCAGCCACGGCTGGGGGCCTGGCCAGCAGCCGGCAGGAATGAGCACACACTAGCGCGGCTCCGAAGTCCTCGCCCAATATCCGTCAATAATCCGCTGCCATCGGTCGTTTTAAAACCCACGAAACACATGACCACAGCCCCAAGGTAACTAGTATTGAAATCCATCCACAAACCTACCAGATCATGTGGTGGAGCCGTGCTGGAGGCCTGCGACCTGGGGGAGTCCGGGAGACACAAGATGGCAGTGACATTACCAGAGTAGCAGTACGGAGGAACTGCAATCTGGGCTGAGCGTGGGTCTGCCAGACTGAGCGTGAAGAGCTGCACAGAGACCCGCACTGGACGACAAGACTAGTCAAGAGACGAGACATCGAGACGGTGCCCGGGGGCGCAAGCTGTCGGGACGGTCCGAAGAGGCAGTGTTGCCAGGGTCGAGAGCAACGGAGGAACGCGGCTGCTGCTGGGAGCAGCAAACAAAGGTGCGGCCACCCAGCCTGGGACCCATCGCTGAGGGAGACAGAAGGGATCAACAACGGAAGAGAGGAATGGGAGGGGAGGCACATCCTCGCCCTGCGCGAATGTGCCCGGTGTTGCTGGAGGAGCGAGATGAGGCCGAGTGGACCCTGCCTGATAGACGGAGGAGGTAGGGGTGTCCACTCCGCAGATCACATGGACTACTTGCCCTGAGTGGTTAATCCACATCAGAGGGCCTTCAAGGGGTGCTATACCTAATGCATCATTGACTGCGCAGAAGGTAGGGTAAGGCGGCACCCACACGTGTAGGGTCGCTCCAGGGGTAACGGAGTTACTATGGTGTGGGACAGAACGCGAAGAGAGCCAGCGACACCCCACGCCATACCTATGGGAAATGTATCTTGAGAGTAGTGAGAAAGGGTTCCTACCGGAGGACTTAAGAATGGCCTCAATCGTAGTCATCCACAAGAAAGGAAGGCCTGTCGACAACTGCGGGTCCTATCGACCCATTTCTTTAATAAATGCTGAGGCCAAAATCTTAGCTGAAAAAACTAGCCTCCCGACTGGCCCCTATCATCACCTCGTTAGTGCCCGCCGATCAATTCGGCTTCATGCCTGGCCAATACACAGCCTTAAAACATCTGCTGACTCCAGAATGTACTGGGTCAGAAACATATCGCAGAAGACCCCGTAATACTTTCCTTAGACGCCAAAATAGCGTTTTATACAACAGAATGGCCATTCCTTTTTGAGGTGTTGCAGCGATTGGGTTTCGGCCCGAAATTTATAGGTTGGGTCAAGCTTCTATACACAGACCTAAGGGGACAAATCAAGGTAAATAACCGCACATCAAGAATATTCCCACTAAGGAGGTGTACTAGAGAGGGGTGCCCCCTGTTGCCACTGATTTTCTCGCTGATGCTTGAACCTCTGGCGACATGGATCAGGGGAGACAGTTTTCTTAAAGGACTGAAATGGGCAGAAGGATAGGATATCCCTATATGCTGATGATATCCTGCTTTATCTAGCATCTCCTGCAAAGTTAATATATAGAATTCTCAGATTTTTTTACAGACTTCGGCAAATATTCTGGCAACGCTATTAACTGGTCCAAATCAGTAATCTATATAATCCATGGGTCATACTCAAAACTCCTGCAGTGGTGTGAGGTTAAGGTGGCGACGGAGGTCTTCCGCTACCTTGCTATCTTTATAATCCTGGATCCAATTCTCTTCTATAGTCAAAATCTTGAGGGCCCGACCCTAAAAAAGATTGCGAAATGACGTAAAACACTGGAAGACACTGACTCTTTCTCTGTTCGGCCAAGCGGCTCTCCTTCCGCTTTTTATATATCTTCCAGAACTGCCCCTCTAAAGTCCCTGAGTCCTACTTACAAAACATAGACAGTGAAATCAGGACATTGCTATGGGATGGGAAGACACCCTGTATTGCCATGCATTAGTTAACCAGAAGCTGGAACAACGGGGGAATTGTACTCCCCGATATGCGCCTCTACTATTGGGTATCACAGCTAGCACTTGTCAATCAATGGGTGTATCATCCCCAGCAGGAACCTGCTTATCAACTGGACAGATACCGATGGGAAGGAGGGGGGGGGGCACAACGGGGCTCTATACTCACTAGCAAAGAAAGGTGGTTACTTTGGCCCCACTGCCCTAACCATTGACGTATGGCGCCAGGCCAATAACAAACTTACCTGGCAGGGTACACAGACTCTAGCCATGCCACTATGGTTTACCCAGAGAATTTGGATGCTAGGCAACCAACAGGAATTTGACCGATGGGACATTATTGGTATCTCTACTATAGGTGACCTATGGAAAAAGGGAAAAATTCTAACATTTTCTGAACTACAGAAAGAATACGATTTGGACCAGAGGGAAATGGTACGATACCTACAAATCCGTCATGCCTTGACTGCTGTGATTCCCACATCCCGGGCGATACCGGAGACGTCCCCCTTGGAGATAGAGTTTTATCAGAAACCCTAGGGAAAAAAGCTATATCATTGACATATAGGAAGCTGATTAATAACTTACCAGACCCACTCCAAAGTCTCTGAGAAAAATGGCAGGCTGATCTAGGGCCACTTGAGGATGAGAAATGGCAAACTGCAATAATGTTTTCCACGCGAAGCGGCCATCCCACTAAATCTCTGCCTTATTCAACTCAAGATTTTACACAGAACTTACCTAACCGGGACCACCCTAAACAAAATTGGGTGTAGAGAAGACCCACTTTGCCTCCGACACTGCGCGGAAGATGCCACATTATATCATATACTCTGGGAATGCCCTAGCATAGCGCCACTCTGGGGGAAAAGCTACACAACACCTACAAATGGCTATCGGCAAAGACATTCATTCAACACCAAGATTGGGACTCCTCAACATATGGGACACAACAGATCTCACCACAACAGAACAACAATCGGCCACCCTGGGTTACACATTGGTCAAACGTTGCATAGCAATGCGATGGGGAGCTGCGAAGGGGCCGACCTCGAGGGAGTTGGCCAGAGAAATGTACAAATGTATTATTGCAGAGTAGGCAGTGTGTAAAAATAGAGGGTGTCCCAAAAAATGGGATAAAAAATGGGGGAAATGGAACAACTACCGAGGAGAGCTATCTCCCCAACTGCTGAAATGGCGAGGAACAAAAGACAAGATACTCGACACACATGATTATACTTGCCTTGGAAGGGGCTACCTGGGTGGAATAGACCTGGTATTTTGGGTAAAAATGTGTTATCTGTATAGACACCAACATGACCTCTATTGTTTTATTATAAACTAATCAAAATAAAATAAAAACATCAGTCATTGCAAGAACTGCTTGGATCACAAAAGTAAGGGGATCTGGTCAGAAAAAAGATAGTGGACAAGAAAGAATTAGGGCCATCATACAGAAAGCCTGTACCTGTCCTAGCTGTCAAAGGAACAAGAACAGTACTTCTTCCGCCTTTGCCAGAAAAAAAGAAAAGAGATTTGTCTCCACTGATCTGATTAAACCACACTATGTGGCTGATACTGAATAGTAATTCTCGTGGGCTCCTGGTTAGCCGCCGCTCTACTCTCGCTACTATACAGGAAGTTCAGACAGAAAGACTCATAACATTAGAAGAGTCACCAATACCAAGTAATGGACTTACCAACAATGAAATGGAATTTGTTGCTGTTGAAACAGAACATCAAAACACAAATGAAAGACAAATATCAATTCGGCCCACCACCGAAATCTACATAAATATGCCTCTACAAGAGACGTCTACCAGTTCAACAAAACCTGCTGAGCTACCAAAGATAGTTCGAACTGCATCTAGCTTCTTCATCGATTTTGATAATGTCTCTCTTGATCCCAGGAACCAAAATCAATGCCAGCTCCAGTTTCCCGTAAACAACAACTTCATGACTTTTTCTGAAAAAGACTTACCTAGTTTCGCCATGCTACAGATCTGGATAATAACTGGAATATAGTTTTTTGTACTCTGGATTGGCCTAGTGACTGTCTTTTGCTTACTCATGAACGGAAGCAGTCTCCCAGAACGCTCTGCAGTATCAAATGTGAACTTGGTCCTGAAACCTCATACGTCATCTCTTTGTGAACAAAGAGACTCGTTGTTCGTGAACATTTCAGCTGTTCCAATTCCTGATGGTATAGTTTGGGACAGAGTTTCACATGATGTACTTTGTCCTACAGAACGTTTGAAAATACCTCATGCATTTAAAATTTCCTTAAATGATATCATTACCTCCAGTACATTTTCTGACGTTTGGGATTTTGAAACTGTAAATAACATGTTGTCTGATTTAGAACAATCTGCTGCATTTTCAAGCATTGAAATGTTAGAGGACACAACTGATTATGTCACAATGGACTGTTAAGCACCTTTCATTCAGTCTTCAGAGTGATTCCAGCCTTCATACACTCCGTATTCGGAAGCATTTTTGGAGGACTTCCGCTGATCTTGTTCCTAATAGCAGCAATCCTGATTGTAATTTTTCTGCTACGCAATGGATGTCCCAGTCACCAAGGAGATTTAAAAAACGCTCTTGGAGCGCCGATACCGTGATCGCATGGTACTCCATCTGGGCACACCTCACATTCGGGAACTAAGCGAGTCTTGGTTCCTATAATTTAGACCAGTCTGGATTGACTGTGTTCTGCCTGTCCTCCGATGCCTCGTCTGCAGACAAGAATGCGTGTTGGATCTCTGTCTAACACTTCCATCGGTTGCCCCACCGGACGTAGATGCTTTACTGGATCCATTAATGGCCCATGTACTGCTGTGTCCTCAGGGTATTCTCATGTTGATGTCTGCATTCTTAGAGCCACCACGGGATGCTTCAGCTTATGTTGGAACAGAGACCGGCTCCTCTACAGGCATCCAGGCCTTGGATATCGTACAGGATTCCCAAGCATTGGCAGTGGGCACTGCAGAAGATCATCTGTGCTCGATTGACCTGACCTGTGAGGTGTTGCAGGGATCGTCGTCTGAGATGGAAAGCAGCAATGATGTTGCATCTCCCACACAGGACACAGACATTTAGCTCATCGTGTGCTGGGAAAACTGTGGCCTTTTTCAAAAACAACCAAACTTGGAATTTTAAAACAAAAACACTCTTTTTTTTACGCTCCTCTTGCTGACAGCATGGTTTCCAGGCACTCATAGTTGTTAAGACCATATATACGAACATATTTTAATGGACTTCTTTAGCTTATGCTACAATTTTTTTTTTTGTAACATATAGACTTAAGTATAAGCTTATTTTAGACGTACATTTTTTAGTCCTTTTTGGTATGTCGTCCAGTCGGATGAGGAGTGGGTGTTATGGTTCATACTGGTACCTCGATATAGGCTCAGGTAGTAACGAAACAGTTCACCTATATTTCCTCTGCCATTACACTACATAACGGTTCTTGGTATTGACCTTTTACCTAGTTACGCTACTGCCTAAAGGACGTGGGTTTTCTCAGAAAACTAGCCTCATTCATTATGCATGAGGATTCTTGTAATCTCAGCAGGACTACCATCTCCTGAGTAATAACTATGTATAAGGGTCATTCCTTCCGTAATCCTCGTCCGACATGACACAGCAAGGTAGATTCCCTGAGGGTACCACTTTGGGTATATAAACACCATATCTTTGCTGAGGCAGAGAGAGGAGAAAAAGGACTTCCATGCTGACACACTGATGCAAGACGCTGAGGTTCCTGCACGCAGACACTCCAGCTTGCAGTGGTCTGACATCCCTCACAGGGTGTCCATCTCGAGACCAAGACGGGGTCCCACACTCTCTCACTTCAGGTAATAAGGTTGGCTTTATCCTAGGGGAATTCTTGGCACTACACCAACATACATGTTAGGTACACATAGCTACATCTAGATAGGGAGGCATCGTAGGAGTACGCATTGATTACTATCATGTATCTTATATATTTGCATGTATTAATTGTTTTAGCACTATGGTATTCCATTGGTGCTTACAATCATTTATATCTTTTTCTGTCTTATGGTTGTTTCAGCACACTAATTTACATTAGAATGATGCTGGTTCAATAAATACTTATTGGAAAACATCCCCACAGTCTATTCTGTGTATTTCTCTGAGACAAAGTGAGCACGAGTGCCTGAGAATAAAGTACTGTACTGTTTCCGCGATTCTGAGGGATCAGGGTTGTCATGTTCGATAGTTGCCAGAAACTATTCACTTCTTTGTAAGAGGGTTGCATAGGGGCACTGTGAGCTAGCAGGACTACAGGCTAACTTATCCTGTGGGGGATCAGGAAACAGTCTGGATACCAATCCCATAATCTATGTTGTTTAAATGCGCAGTTTTATATAGGTTTATAGGAACTACACAACAAGAGCACCCGATTGTCTGAGGTATTCTCCTCCTATTGCAGAAGGAATCTTCCCCTGACAGATTTGTTGTGATCAGAAGGGATGGAGGGTGAGCTGCTGTTTGTTGGTAGTGCGACCCCTATCTAAGACACCTCTACCTTTGACTCTGCTGTTTCCGCAGTAACCACATCTTTGTCGGCTTTGGAAGTGTACACTGCTTAAAATGCTTGCCTTTGCTGGTATCTCGGTCTGTGGAGAGTTACTGCAGATTTGGCTCCCATTCTCACCTGCTACTTGTGAAAAGAAGACTTACATGACTGAGTCTGAATGCCACCCACGGCTTTGCTAGAGTCCATGTTTTTTATTTATTGTTTCAAGCATCTCTTCCACTTTCCATACCACCCTCCCCCCAACAGGCATTCTTAATATGACCAGAGTCTTGGCCAGGAACCACAGTGACGCGGTCACTAGTGTTGCAGAAGCTAATCCTTCCAACAATGGATCTGGATATCTTATCACTGAAGCTGAGAGGAGCAGATAACGCAAAGGTCTCTGAGCTCAAGCTGAACACCTGATTACGATGGTGGAAAAATGCCCATCTGAGATGGAAATGTTTGTCCTGAACCATTGTGGACTCCGCAAGGAGACAAGAAATATCTCGAGACTTTTTCAAAGAAATACAACTTGTAAAGCTCCATGCAGAGCCCTAGAGGGCAGGAGAATACACAGCATGGCTGTCTTCAGCGGCACATGTTACAAACACATATTTATAGTGGCAGACCTCAAACTAACATCTCAAAAACACACCATGTTGTTTTCTACAAAACCAGAACTGGTTTCTCAAGTGACACAGGCCACTTGCTAACTAGGCCTAAGCACAAACATGCATGCAGATGATTTAAAACTAGACATATATTGGACTTAGTGAAATTGACAATTTAACTTTTTTTGGTTTCCTGCTTCCAAATGAATACATCGATTGGCAATTTTAAAATTTCTTCACTCTGCTGAGCCATCACAAGCCTGTTCTTAGTCAGATTCCCCAACAGTCTGTTGGTGAGTCCCAAGCAATAAAGCTTTGTAATCGTAAATTAGTTGTCAACTGGTACTGCAGTTGATGAATACTACAACTGCCTTGAACTTTCTGTGGAAACAAGAATTCCTTCTAACATCATCACCAGTGAAAAATAGAATCTGCCCATTAATAATCATGGTGAGACAGTTGCATTTCTTTCTTGTTTAACCAATCACAAGGTAGGCAATTCTATGTAGTTCACTAAGCCCCTCTTCTATCTAAAGAGTTTGATATGACTGGATCCTGAAAGCTATATTCATAAATTCAAACCTACAAAATGTCAAAAGGCATTAGATAATGGTTTGTTAACATGATTGAACAGCTCTAAATGTCTACTTCAGCTAAGTTTATCAGATGGTAACTGCTTTATAAAGTTTACATTTTACAGTATTGATCACAACAAAAATAGAGCGAAGTGATCTGGCACATAATTACCAAAATTTCGGCGAGGCACAGAGCCCCGGTTTGCACCAGTGCACACCATCCATGTCTCAGAACACATTCACTTCCATTTTTATTTGGGTGAAGGAGCCCAATATAGCAGTTGCTCTCTTTACAAATACAAAGCGGGTGCTATGGCGAACCATACAATTTTGTAAGCCAAGAAGAACCAAAGTAGGTAACAGCTGTCGCAGTGCCCTGTTCACAAATATGGAATAGGGTCAAGACTGATTTGCATATAGCTGTGTCTGAACTGGGGTGGCGAAGTGAGCTAAAGAATGATGATGGATTCAACCCAGATCTGTGACTGGAGGTGAGTGTCTGAAAAGTTTCAGCGCTCCGTCCATCATCTCCTTGCGTTTGCTTTGTTTGCTTTAAGTTGGCAGGGTATGCTCGGACGTGGGTCCCTTGCTCACTTTGCCACTCAATTAAATCTAGCCTGGCTAATGAGGGCTGTTAGCCCAAAACCGGTCCCAGGATGCTTGTTTCCGGTCCAGGGAAGACGTGGCTTCGCAGTTCGGGGTGGACTGTTCCCATGAGGCACAGGGTCAAGACTGATTTGCATATAGCTGTGTCTGAACTGGGGTGGCTACGAGAGCTAAAGAACGATGATGGGTTCAACCCAGATCTGTGACTGGGGGCGAGTGTCTGAAAAGTTTCAGCACTCCGTCCATCATATCCTTATGTTTGCTTTGGTAGCCCTAAGTTGGCAGGGTATGCCGAGACGTGGGTTCCTTGCTCACTTTGCCACAGGATTCAAGCTATCCTGGCTGATGAGGGCTGTTAGCCCGTAACTGGTCCCAGGCTGCTTGTTTCCAGTCCAGGGAAGACGTGGCTTGGCAGTTAGGGCTGGACTGTTCCCATGAGGCACAGGGTCAAGACTGATTTGCATATCGCTGTGTCTGAACTGGGGTGGCGGAGTGAGCTAAAGAATGATGATGGATTCAACCCAGATCTGTGACTGGGGGTGAGTGTCTGAAATGTTTTAGCGTTCCGTCCATCATCTCCTTGTGTTTGCTCTGTTCACAAATATGAACACAAATCCATGCTGGCACACTTCCCTCATCCTTGTGCAAGACGGTGAAGTTAAATGTCCCTTCCTTGCTTGGGGAAAGGCAGGAGACCCACCTAATAACCCCTGTCTTTGACAAGGCAGGAAAAGGGGAAGCACCAAATACCTCCCATCTCCCATCCTGGAGCAAAACAGAGAGAAAACACATACCCTCCTTCCTGTATGTATGGTGAGGGAAGCAATAAATGACCCTTCGCCCCTCGGACAAAGGGAGGGGACAGTGGGGTGTACACCATGTGACACAATGGGGAAAGAAATGCAAGAAATACACCCCTTCCACCATCATGCTATACCACATGGAGTCAGGCACTATTTGCTGCCAACTTAGGTGCACTTTCATGCATTTGTTTATCTTTTGCTATGGGAACTTCAATATGAAATCCAAAAAGTAAACTGTCCACCCCTTATAACTTTCTGCACTTTTGACCAAAGGGCACTGTAATGGGTCTGATTAAAACAAACAAACTGCGCTGTTCCAAAGCTTAGTGCAAAGGTGCCAGAAGGGGAAAGCTGGCGACAAAATTATTCTAGAAGAAAAAAGTGTTTTCTTATGGAGTCTTGGGTCTACCCTAACTACAGATGTGTTCGTGCTGCTTCCTTAATGCCTATGCCTTCTTCCCTGTGGCTTATAGCGAGATTTTAAAATATGTATTTCCTGTACGAGATGAGTACAAAATGTCTATGATCACTATAAACACTGTTCAAAAGTCAGGGTAACTAAAAAATGGGAACAGAGGACTGCAGAGTTAACTAGAACGCACAGCTCATATACTCTTTTGGACATAATTTAAAGTATGGGTGCAGAGTTGTTTCAGTTAAAACCTTTATTCAAACCCGCACACCATATAGCAAGTTATCCTCATTATCTGCTCATGTGGTGTTTCTGATTTTGTGTGCACTTGTAATTTGTGTGCGCGATATTTAACAAAATTTGCTCTGCTTTGTTGCAGATGAAAGGTCTGTGGCAGGAGGCGTACAGTAGGCAGATACTGCCCTCAGCCAGTGCATGGGGCAGCAGGCGTGTCCTGCGCATGCTGCTGTTTCCTGGTTTTTCGGTGCACATGGGATGAACGCTGCAATTCACTTCATTTTTTGTTTGCGCCATCAGGTTTACACCATTTTCATGTGAGTCCAAAACCCTTGTAGTACAGTTTTTATGTAAATTTGTTTAAAGGTAAAAAAAACCCCATGAAGATGATCTCATAGTCTTGATCGTCTGTGTTAAGTGTGTGGTTTGTGTTACAGAGTTATCTGCACCTCTCACAGAGCTAAGCCAGGCCCACCATGTGTGGATCTAGAACCATTCTGCTGATTATCATTCTAATAGGGTTGTCTAAACCACCACTGCCAACAGCGGATCAATCCAGAGATTCAATGTCGAGAGTATGCTTGGGGTCTATCAGAGATAGGGAGTCTGGAGCAAAGATAGCGATAGGTCTGTTGCGAAGTCAAGTGTCAGACCTTTTTTACATTTTATTTATTTGGTTGGAGTTCTTCCCAATGTGGGAATGTAAATTCATATCAATATAGCCAGGTGCTGAGGATCACCTGTAGGTATTTACAATTTCAACACAGATCAGACATTCCGATGCATTCTTTTAACACAACCAGCACCTCAAAGCCAAGCAGTTTAAAAATGCGCTCCCGCGATTGGGAAAGACAGCTTTCTGCAGCCAAAACTAGCAGGAAGAGGAAAATGTGCGAGAAACTGCAGGTTAAAGTAGCATTGTTTCTTCACATATTCCCCGCTTCTTACTGCAGTAAGGCCACATTGTTTGAATTGCTTTACCAGTCAATGCAAACATGGTAAAAATACGAGGAAAATATGGAATTTTTCCTAAGTGTCTTAGATAAAATCATCAGCAGTGGTGCTGGAACAATTTTCAGAATGGAGGTGCTGCCAACTATGTTACATCACTGAAGTCCTAGGAATTGTGAAATACCCAAGCGTCACACTAAGAACAAGTGTAGCAAATGAGCCACACCCATTCAGCTGCAATGGTACGGGTGTGGTTGTGGTTTGTAAGTGGTGGTGAATGTTAGGGCACACTGTCGCAAATAAATTAGTAAAGCGTGATAGCACACTGTCATTTACAGATCGCACATTTTCTATTGAAACTACCACAACATTTGCACAAATGTGTAGTTTTACAGATAATTCTGTACAGCGCAAAGGATAATGTTAGGAAATCAGGGTTTTAATCAATCAATTTGTTAAGCACGCCTACTCACTCGTGAGGGTCTCAAGGCACTGGGGGGGATGGGTGGGGCAGGGGAGGGGGCTGCCAGTCCGCCTGGGCGCTGAGATTAAGTCGAAGAGCCAGGTTTTGAGATCCTTCCTGAATTAGGTCAGCGACGGGCATAGCCTGAGGTGGAGCGACAGGGTGTTCTAGGTTTTGGTGGCGAGGTAGGAAAAGGATCTTCCTCCGGTCCTCGTCTTGTGGATCCGAGGGACGGTGGCAAGGTCCAGTTGGGTGGAGCAGAGGTGTCCGGTGGGTACGTGGAATGACAGGCTGTGGTTCAGGTATGTTGGTCTGGCGTTATGGGGAGCTCTGTAGGCGTGTGTGAGGAACTTGAAGGTGACTCTTTTGTTGACTGGGAGCCAATGGAGTTCTTGTAGGTGTTTGGAGATGTTGAGGACCAGTCTGACTGGCTTTTTGAATGTTCCCTGCGGAGATTCTGGTCGTGGCCTGCGTAGTGTGCGTTGCAGTAGTTGAGTCTGCTGCTGGTGAGTGCAAGCGACTGTCTTTCTGGCCTCTGTGGGGATCCAGCTGAAGGTCTTTCAAAGCAGCTGAAGAGTGTGCAAGCATGATAAGGAGACGGCATTAATCTAGAGGTTTATAGTGAGCAAGGAGTCCTGTATGATGCTGAGGCTTCGTGCATGGTCAGTGGGTGTGGGGCAGTGGAGGGTTCCTAATGCGGCAGGCCACCAGGAGTCTTCCCAAGCGGAGGTGTTGGGCCCCAGGATGAGGACTTCAGTCTTGTCTGAGTTGAGCTTGAAGCAGTGGTCTCTCATCCATGTGGTGACGGCCTTCATCCCATTGTGGAAATAGTTTCTGGTGATTGTGGGCTCGTTGGTGAGGGAGAGGATAAGAGACTACATTGAGTCCGTGGTTCCTGACTATGGCTGGGAGCGGGACGTGTAGACATTGAAGAGGGTGGGACTCAGGGAAGAGCCCTGGAGGAGTCCGCAACCGATCTCCGTGGGTTCTGAGAGGAATGGTGGTAGTCTGGCTCGCTGTGTTCTGCTGGTGAGGAAGGAACAATTCCAGTCCAGAGCTTTGTTGGAGATTCTGGCATCATGAAGTCTCATGCTTAGGTGCAGTGGGAAACGTTGTAGAAGGCAGCCGAGAGGTCCAGGAGGATGAGGGATGCTGTTTCTCCCCGGTTAAGGAGGGAGCGGATGTCATTGGTGGCGGGGAGGAGGGTGTCTAGGTGCTGTGGTTGCTTCGGAAGCCGGACTGAGAGGAGTGAAAGACGTGGTTGGCTTAGATGAACTCTGAGAGTTGGGGGTTGATGGCCTTCTCGATGACCTTTGCTGGGAAGAAGAGCAAGGAGATGGGTCAGAGATTCTTGAGATCTGTCAGGTCGGTGGACGGTTTCTTCAGCAGGGTTTCAGCAAATATTTATAATTTGGGCCCACCAGGTAAAGAATCAAGCTTTGTTTTGATCCTATTGACATCTTTGTTTCCATCACTCTTTAGAATTACAAAGGAAATTGATGAATTTGCACTTTAACTGCTGATATCAGTACAGAACATTTATTGTTATTTAAGTTTTGTTGTGTGTTAGGAAACATTATATCCTACAGCCTTTCCTTTTACACTCCCTGTCCCCCTGTAGGATTGTTACATAGTTTACTTTTCAAAATCCTCTGACCTGCAGTCAGAAAAAGAAATTTAAACATCAGTCTTCATATTAAAAGAATCAGCAGCAATTTATCAGATGATATCGCCCAACATATGACCTCTGTGACAAGATAAAATAATAACAACATTTAAAGGCATCTTTATCACTCATTTACTTTCTGAGCTCCATAATGGTTATTCAGGGGGTGCTGCAGCAACCCCTGAACTCCTACTTCCAGCATCTATGATCATGGGTATATTATGTGGTGCTCCCATACCGCAGCATCTTCCAGAGGTTACAAGAGAGGCGTTTCTTAAATCTTGCTCTGCATTATGCCTGACCATCTGGAGTCATAATCTAACACAACAGACACCGCTGTGATACGGGCGGTGGATGAGGCACATTACTCAACTTGACAGTTTTAGGAGGTGGGGCATGACTGACATTGCCAATCTGGGCGATATCTGGCAAGGGTCACATATTAAGTCCTTTCAGAAACTCCGAACCCAATTCGACCTAATCCGGGTCCCAATTCTACAAATATTTACAGCTTCAACATACGCTCCCAAACTACCGCACAAAAATGTCAGGTCTTCCAGAATAGCACCCGCCCAACGCTTGTATCCTGATGGCCGCTTTGAGGACGTGTGGAACCTCACAGATATACCGCTCCTTAGTAATCTATGCCTCAGATGATTCTGCGTCTCTCAGGAAGAAATGGGAGGGCTGGGTGTTTGATGACAAGGTGGAAGGAAGCTAGGATGGCCCCAAGTGAAACTGTGATTTCTACTTACCTCAGGCTGCTACAGCTGAAATATTTACTTATCATATATTTTACACCCAGACGCCTATGTCATCCGTAGCCCCTCTTGATTTTGCTGTACAGATGCCAAACTTTTCCATATGGTTTGGAAGTGCCCCAAAGTTGCGAAGTATTGGGTAATGATTGACACTACACTGACCCACATCCTGCGAAAACCAACTGACTTATCTCCAAGAGTAGCAACCGTGGGGAACGGACACTAGTGGTAATGGTAACGATCATTGCCAAGAGGGACACTTCAAGTAGCCGGAAAGTTGGAGGAGCCCATTTAGAAACCAAACACTAGAAAATCTGGGAACGATGGTGGTAATGTTATGGCCTATCAGACGTATGATGTAACATGAACCTGAATGCACGAGCTTTACAGGGCTTCAGATGTAACAAAATTGGGGACTATATTGGATGCATTGGTTGTTTTGCTTTTGTTGCGCATTATGAGAATGCAATAAAGAAGATTTATAAATAAAGAAAATGAGAAAAAACTGGAAAGGTTTTAAGATTATAGCCCTCATATTTTCTCCATCTATATTGCAATGTCACAAAGAATAAACGAGGGTGGCTTTCCACAAGTGGTTGATATGAATGGTGTAATTATTACACTAACTTTTAAGGTTTTGTTACTTGCCAGTGATTTCACATAATGTAACCAATGAAACATTAGCTTTAATACACTTTTTTCTGTCATCAAGTTGTTAAAGATATCTAACTAACAAAATGCATACACGGAATGCACACTGGTCAAATTCCTTATGTTGATACGTTTAAGCAAATGCATTTAAACATTTGAAATATATTTTTATTAATCAAATACAACACCTTATATTTAAAAGATATCAAAAAGGAATGGTTGTCGTTGGTTGAAAGGTCAAGCGTTCAGATCTTACACTAGAGATGGCACAACCACTCAAAGTTGTCAGACTACTGGGGCACTAACCCAATCTAAAATACCGTACAGATGCTTGAGTGAAGTACTGTTACTGCACTCAATCCGCAGAGAATATCATGAAGGTCTAGCATATTTCTGTAGCTGGCTGAGGGCAAAATGACCCACTCTGTGGTATTGTTTTAAATGTGAAGCAATTATTTTTTTCTATGACCTAGCATAGTTTTAGAGCACTTTGCCCGGTGAGGGGCTACCTCAAGTCTCATTATACTCTATTGCCTCCCCAAATTGGACAGATCAGACCAGCATTGAGCAAGCAGTAGTTAAAACTTAGGCTTTGGTACACCACAATACACGGTAAACGATGACAAGGTTTGGTGGGGAGATACACATTGTTAATTTCTCACCTGGCATTGGGTGTTAGACTGCGAAGAACATGCGTTAGGGAGCTGAGGGCCAGGGCTCCTGACTGCTTCACTAAGAGAGAGTTCTCATAGGAGGTCTCTTCAAGGTAGGGGCTGTACGTAGTGGTTTCATACCACAGCCAGTTGTAAAGGCTCTGCTTTGACTGGTCCCACACTGTAAAGAAAGAATGTCATTAGAACTCAGCATACAATTTGTGCGTTTTGCATTGCACATTAGATAGCAGTTGTTTTAGTTGCTAAGTGCTGTATGTAACTTAGCTAAGCTTCTCACCTTGGGTAGGAGTCTCCCTCAAACACAAATGAATGGTAAAAATATGATAATACTCCTAAAGGCCCCCACAGAGAGAGAAAAGTAACAATGAGTAAGAGCAGGTGAAGGAAGACAACCAAAAGATGGGTGTAAGGTTTGGCAAAACTCATCAGTTGAGGATTACAAAGACTGCAGCTTCAGCCTTTAGGTTTGGCAACATCAGCACAGAACATGGAAGCTAAGCCGATTAAGACAAGTTATAGGTTATGAATAGTGACAACCAAAGTGAAATCAGGTAACCCATGCAAGAATGTCGAGCTATTATTAGAGGAGTCCTGGGACGATCCCACTTTTGGAACAGCCACTGACCCAATTTGGTAGAACCACTACTAAAGAGGCGAGCACTGCAAAGAGGCATAACACTGACACTTCATAACCATCAATCATCTTTTATTTTATTCCAAGGCCAAGATGCAGCCTTACTGAGCGGTGCGTTGATGTGATCAATCGAGGCAATCAGGTGAATGTTGGGCACAGCAGCCAACTGCCCAAGGACTTGCTGTGTTTTGTCCCCCCTCAACATTTGACTGTCCAGGTTATGGATGAGGAGGTAAAGGTCCAAGGAAGTATCTGTGAAAAGGGAAACAAACATTGGTGATCAGGCGTACATAGCTGCTTCCCAATTTGATTTCCAGTAAAACCCAATGTCAATAAGCCTGAAAGTATACGCTACTCTAGCGTTACTTATTCCCTAAATCCATCCCCCCTCTTCCCTTTTATGCTGCAGTGCCCTTTACCTAAACTATGATCTGTAAGTGTTACACAGGACCCTGTCTCAAGGCTATTGTGGTTGCTTTTAACAGTCAAGACCATTTCCATTTCCAATTTAACAAAAGATGGTCCATGCACACACCACAAACCTATACATGAGCTATGGTGATATATCTTTCGTCTTCACGTCATAAAAAACACAACTATGTTAGTGTAAAATTCTGATTAGCATTATTACCAATGTACAGAAATACAATGAAAAAAACACAAGCTTTACAATAAAATACTCTCAACTTGAAAGTAGGATATTCCACTTATATATTCCTGATTAGTTACTTAATGCAACTGAAAACTAAATATTCTGGCTTGGTTTACAAACCAAGGAACTAAAACCTTTGTAAGGCAGCCCTTAGTGAAGTCAATTTTCCCAACGGCAAGTAATTCAAAATTTAATGCAATTGGTATATGAAAAACCTTTCGATATAATTCTTAAATGAATCCCTGCAACAGGCAAATACTCAGGCTGCTTTCCAGGCCATTGTTTTTCCCCATTACGCTACCTATACTGAGACCAGCCATATGAAAGTCAGTGTTGGTCTTACTCCAGTAGGAATAGCTCTCCTCACCTCTCCCTTTGCATGTCTTTCCTCCCTGTGCCTAGGGCCAGTCAGAGCTTCTTTTGACAGGGTATGCTGGTATGGACAGACGTTGGTTTTCATCTCACAGAATACTGTGCTGGCTTTGTTATGTGGCACTCAAACGAGGCATGGCACTTTACCTTCTGGAATAGACACCTATATCGGCTGCCTAGTCCTCTGGCTTGCTTCAGCCACTGAATAGAAGTCTCTCCTCTGTAACTTTGTCAAAGACGTTTATGTCATACGATTTATGCTCTACTTCTGTTAAGAACACTCAGTCCTTAGGTGTTTGCCATTCCATAACGCACACACACCCACCATGCCTGCACGAATTTTGGATTTACCTTTTCTGAAAGATTTGATGATGAACTCCAGCTGATCCATGGGGTTCCTGAAAGTGCCCATGTGATCTAGCACTTCTTCTGTGATGGAATTCAGAATCTGAAATGAAAAAACTATAGGTCTATGTTGTGAGGAAAGAGAGATGTAATGCAGGAACATATGGTATGAGAGAAGGCCAGTTGCTGAGGTCACAGCTCTTTGGTCAACTTGGGTGCAAGAACACAGTGGTGACAAACATGGAGATCTTATGCAGCCACAAGTCAGATCTGCAGCTATCAAGACATGTGACTTGCCTTAGTACAAAGCCTTTCATATGCTTCAATGTGTATAAAAAGTTTATAGGTTTACTGAAAATTTCAGCATGATATGAATTTGTCAATTAAACCCTCAGATTAGCCCCTTTTCATGGGGACTTTTAGACCTACCAACTTTAGGTAGACAAAAGGTTAAATGGGCTTCAACTCTGCATTGAAAGGAATTGCAAAGAACGGAGGCTGAAGACTAACAAACAGCATAATCTTGAAAAAACAGCAGTAAGAGTAACCAGTGCTTGTGTAGTAAAGAGCTATAGTGCCATTGAGGGGTTCGGGTGACATACACAAACCATGAGGCCGAAAGACAAATGTTTTTTTTTTTTTCAAACATTTATTTATTGAAATTTATACTCGACAATCAAGTACAACAGCTACTGTGCTTCAAGCAACATCACGTGACAGCACGACAGCCGACCCGCTCTCACAGGAGCCCCACAGACAAGGAATTGTTATCAACGGGTGGACTGGTTAGCCCTAGGAAGCGAAACAGAAGCATATGGAGTTGAACAGTTATGCTGTAAGTCCAGAGCTTAACCAGGTATCCGGATCTGTGTCATTTGGGGACTTGCGCGCCGAAATCCAAACAGCAGGCCACCAACATGCTCACCTCCGAACGAGCGAGACTCGGAATGGGTGTAATAACTAACCAAACAGTTTATACAAAAAAAAAAAAAAACCCTGAACAAAAGACCCCCTCCCTCCCTCCCCCCGCCTCACCCACCCCACCCCGTAGAAAGAGAGAGAAAGTTAGAAAGAAAGAGAAAATCCAGGGGAAGCCGAGGGAGAGAACCTGTACTTTGGAGCACCAATGCCAGCGCTCAGGACTATAGTTGAAAGAGGCGAAGACCCCTAATGGAAGGCGGACACACCGCCGAAGGTAGACCCCGTGAGAGGAACTAGACCAGGGGGCCCCACTTCAATTCGAAGCTTGCATAGTCATCACAAAATATGTCGGCCATGCGTTCCAGGCTAAGGAGGCACCACAGGCGGGAATGCCACATCGAGCTAGTGGGGGCACTCTGCTTCTTCCAAGATGCTGCGATGGCCACCTTGGCTGCCCCCAAGCATGTCCACAATATGGCCTTGTCCGCCCTAGTTTGGTAGCGCAGAGAGGGGTCCCGGAGGCTAAGCAACGCGGACTCAATTGTGGTCGGGACGGGGTATCCCAGGATGTCCTTAATGTGAGCTAAAATTTCCTCCCAGAATGGTCTAATAGTCTGGCAGTCCCACCAGATGTGGCGAAAGTCTCCCAGAAATCCACATCCCTGCCAACAACGGTCAGAAGTTGCGGGGAAGATGCGATGAAGCTTAGAGAGGTAGAGATACCAGTCCATCATAGTTTACGTATGGGCTTCCCTAAGTTCCATCGAATGGTTGTGTTTAGCTATGTCTGTCCATAAAGCCGCCCAATCACCCTCAGAAATGTCCCGACCAATTATCCCTTCCCACATAGCAGTGTAGCGTGGACGCGGGGTATCTGTGGTATCCAAGAGGTAGCTGTAGAGGAATGAAATGACCCCCTGCATGTTGACCGTGGAGCGTATGAAGCGCTCAAAACGCGTGAGGGACCTGGAGTTTGCCATGTGGACTCCTGGGGAGTGCAATCAATGCTTCAGCTGGACGTAGTGGAAGAGCTCCGTCTGAGGGAGATCAAAATCCTTCCTACACTCTTGGAAGGAAAGGATCTTTTGATTGTGGAATAGGTGCCCAACCATCAGGCACCCGCCCCTCTCCCAGGAGGTGTAAGAGCTCCCCCGCTGAGCCGGAGGGAAAGCGGGGTTGCGATGGATCGGGGTCTGGGGTGAAGGAAAGCTAGTCCAGCGAGCATCATGAGAGACCGAATCCCAAACTTTCAGGGTCGTTCTCGTGGGAGTGCTTACGTACACGTTCGCTGGTCTGTCCTTCTTTGGGCGCCAAATCAGATCCCATATTGTCTCCCCCGTTACCGAACGGTCCATGTGGAGCCAATGTTTGTCCGATTCCCTCTTGGACCACTCGACGAGCACGCGCAGTTGAGCCGCTTTGTAATAGAGGCGAGGGTCCGGGAGGCCCACTCCCCCTCTCTGTCTAGGCCTGCGGAGCAGCGAATATGCAAAACGGGCTCATTATCTTGCCATATGAAACGAGTAAAAAAGGACCGCAGGGTGGAGAAAAAGGTTGTGGGAAGCTCTATTGGAAGGGCCTGGAAGAGGTATAGTAGTTTGGGGAGTAACGTCATCTTTAACGCATGTATCCGCCCCAACCAGGAGATAAACAGGGGTTTCCAGCGAGCCAAGTCTGCCTTTATTTGTCCGATAATGGGGGGGAAGTTGGCCTTAGAGAGCCCCTCCACAGTGGGGGTAAGGTGGACCCCCAAATAATGTAATGATCGGTCTGCCCATTGCAACGATGTGCAGGCCTTAAGATTCGGTAAGTCCGCTGCTGATACCGTTAGATTAAGGATATAAGATTTGTCCACGTTAATCTTGAACCCCGCCACCCCCTCAAACTGCGCTAGCTCGTCATGGAGGGCAGGGAGAGAACCGGCCGGCTGGGCGAGCGACAAGAGGACATCGCCTGCAAAGAGCGATATTTTGTGCTCTTCTTCTGCGAAGGGGATACCCGTTATAAGAGGGTTGCGCCTAACGGCCATCGCGAAGGGCTCGATACTTAGAGCGAAAAGTAGGGGAGAGAGAGGGCATCCCTGCCGAGTACCCCTAGATAATTGAAAGTGGGAGGAAAGGACCCCATTGACCTGCACTCTGGAGTAAGGGAGAGAGTAGTTAGCCTTAATCTTCCTGATAAACCCCTCCGCAAAGCCCATCCGGCGAAGCGTCGCGAAGAGGAAGCCCCAATCCACCCGGTCGAACGCTTTTTCGGCGTCTAAGCCCACCAACACCGCAGGGACCTGTTTTTTAGAGGCCTTTTCAATGAGGTGTATAATACGTCGGGTGTTGTCATGTGTCTGCCTGCCCGGAATGAATCCGGATTGATCCGGGTGGATGAGGGCAGCCATCAGCGGGTTAAGTCTTGTCGCTAGGATGGAAGAGTAAAGCTTAGCATCGAGGTTCAAGAGGGCTATGCGCCTGTATGAGGAACAGAGTTCTTTGTTTTTCCCCGGCTTGGGAATGACTGAGATGTTGGCTTCGGCCATAGAATGGGAGACCTCTCCTGCCTCTGCGAGGTGGTTAAAAAGTGAGGTGAGACGGGGGGCCAGGTCCGCTGCAAATGTACGGTAAAAATGAGCCGTCAAGCCGTCGGGACCTGGGGCCTTGTTGATTTTCAGGGCCATAATAGCCTTTGTAACCTCCTCTACCAAAAAGGGGGCTGCCAAATCCTCACTGGCCCTCTGGGAGAGTGTGGGTAGGGGGAGCTGTTGTAGGTACCTGTCCTGACCCTCGATATCCAAGGAATCCGCTGAGTATAGCGAGCTGTAAAAGGCTCCAAAGATATCCGCCTTGTTCTTATCAAGGTGGGACAGGGCCTGGTTGGAATCTCTAATGTTGCCAATGTATTCCTTTTCCCTCTTTTCCCGTAGCTGGCGGGCCAAGTGTCTCCCTATTTTGTTCCCTTGCGCGAAGGACGAGTCGCAGTTTTAAAAGGGTGAGTTCCGCCCTGTTGTTGTAGTTCGCGTTCAGTTTATCTCGTAGTGCCGTAAGGGGGCAAAGGGTAAGACGCGTAGGATTCGCCTTGTGACTTTGTTCAGCTAGTTCTAGTTCCCTCTCAAGCTGCTCGCGTTCTAGAGCTCTTTGACGGTTCAGGGAGGCGTTCAGCGCAATACATTTGCCCCTAAAGACCGCCTTGAAAGCGTCCCATCTCACTGCCTCTGAGGTATCTTGCGTATTATTAAGGGCGAAGAAGTCTTCTATGGCCTCGCAGAGAGCTGCTTTATAGACTATGTCCCTGGTGAGGGAGGCTGGGAAGAACCATTTTGGAGTGTGGGAACGCACGCCCCCCCCAGTGCAGGCTAACAGTCACCATACTATGGTCAGAGACAGCGAGGGGTAGGATGCGGGCGTCCCAGAGTGTGCCCGTCAACACTTGGCTAATAAAAATGTGATCGGGGCGGGAGTAGGTATGGTGAATATGCGAAAAAAACGTATAGTCTCGCGTAGTGAGGTGCATTAAACGCCATGCATCACGAAGGCCCAAAGTAGCCAATCGTTGTTTGCAACTTTCCGGGAAAATACCAGCCCCAGAGCGCTGTGGATGCGAGCTATCCAGGTCCCCCTGCCACACCAGATTAAAGTCCCCCAGAGCCATAGCCATCCCCTCTGCAAAATAATCCACCTTGGACAGAAGGGAAGCAAGGAAACCTGCCTGTCCCGAGTTGGGGGTGTAAATCGAAAGAACAGTGCACAACCTGCCCTGTAAGGAGCCCTTAACCATGACCCATCGCCCATCCTTATCGGAAGCTACGTCTAGAGGCTGGAATTTCACACTGGAATGGAAAAGGAGGGCAACTCCCCGCTGTTTAGTTGACGCCGAGGAGCGGTAATTGAGAGGGAACTGTCTATGTTTGAGCCGAAGCTCGTCTACCCGCCTGAGGTGTGTCTCCTGTAGGGCAACAATGTCCAAATGGTGGTCGGTCAAGAACTTCCATACCTTTTGGCGTTTATGGGGGAAGTTAAGGCCCTTAACGTTCCACGTTCCAATTGAGATAACCATTACAGCAAGTCAGCCCCACCCACCGCTCCAGACCCTTGTGTGCCGCTCAGCCCCCCCCCAAGACTCCATCCCCACCGCCCCCATCTCCTGGACGTTGACCCCCCCCGACCCACCCCCTGGAAAGAAGAAAAGAAGAGAAAAAAAAGATAGAGTAGAAAAACAAAACCCAGAGAGCAAAAGTCGCTCCACATGGCATCGTTGATATCAGGCAGGGCGTGGGGATCCCATCCGCCGCCCAACCCGATATAGTAACAGATAAACACAAAAACTGCACTCGAGACTGCCAACAGCGCTACAAGCCTTCAAAGAACTCAGAGATTCAGCAAGGTTCGTCTCAGGGGGGGGGGGGTGACCACCCCATCAGCAGGGCATTCCTCAAGGACCCCCCCCGCTCCAGCCAGACCCGGGCCCAGGAATAGGGCCGCCTCCACAGAGCAGGTCACATAGCCATCCCAGCGGGATCCACATCAGCGCGGCGAGCGTCCCGCCGAGGTCCAAGAAGAGGAGGCCTCCTCCGCCTGGGATCCCCCGGGGCCATCGGGGGGTGCTGCACCCCCTCCAGACGTCGGAAGTCCCAATAAAGCGAGGCCAGCCCGGAGATCAACAACATGGCGAGGCTTGTTCTTATAGTCAAAGGAGAGACCAAAAGGGAAGGTCCATCGGTATCGGATCTTCTCATCCCGCAGATGCGTTGTTATGGGGCAAAACTGTTGTCTCCTGGCTAGGGTAGCAGGGGCCAGGTCCTGATATAGGGCACAGGAATAACCTTGAAAAGAAGCCTCCGCCAGGGCCCTAGCGGCCGTCAGAACCGCCTCCTTAGCTTTATGTGAAGGAAATTTCACCAGTATGTCGCGTGGGCGCCTCTTCTCTCCAACCTGGAGGGGACCAACACGGTGGGCCCGATCCAACTTGATCTTCATCACCCGGGGCTTCAGAACCTCCGCAAAGAGCCCCTCCAAAAAAGCCTCCAAGTCCGGACCCTCTGCCCGTTCCTCCAGAAAGCGAACGCGGACGTTGTCCCGTCGAGCCCTGTTCTCTAAGTCTTCGGCTTTCAGCTGGGTCTGGTGAAGCTGATCCTGTAGAACGAGCAGTTTGTGGGAGCAGGCCGAAGTCTTGTGCTCTAAGGCTTGGGATTGAGTCTCTAGGTCAAGCACCCTAGTGCCCACCGAATCGACGTCACGTAAGATCCCCGCCAGTTGGCCCTGCAGATCCGTACGCAGCTGCCCAATAGTCTCTTGGATGTCCTGGCCCAGTTCCTTGCGGAGGTCGGTCTTAAAGACCTGCAGGGTAGCTAATAGGTCCTCCTTGGTGAGAGCCATGGCGTCGGAAAGCCTGTCCGCCACCACGGCCGGAGCCTTGTCCGTCGACCCAAAAAAGGAGGAAACCGATGCAGGCTTCTTCGGGACAGCCCTCTTAGGAGACATAAAGTCACACCACTACTGGGGCCCACTCCTCAGGCTGTGGGCGGGCGTCGAGCCAATGATAGCAAGAAGGGCCGGGCACTTTTCCTCGCGGCACCGGACTCAGGGTCGGGACCGCCCGCTGCCTCCTGTTGGCGGGCCCCGTGCAGGACAAAGGGCCCCAGGGGGGAGGACGTCCCCCCGCAGAACGCCCGACAGCCGTGGCTTCCTCAGGCCTGGAAAGACGGTGTAGCCTCGTGTGGAGGTCCTCCCCCTCTGGAATGCTCAGCCCGATCCACTCCAGTACCTCAATTGCCAAGGTGGGCAGCCCCAAGTTTGTCCTTGCCTCCCCCGGACACCCTGACTCATGCCTCCGGGAAGGAAAGGCCCCGCAGACGTCTGCAAAGCAGGGCTCCGCCGGGCGCGTCAGACCCCGGCCGCTATGTTGGTGTCAGGCATGCCGGTACACTCTGAACTGCCGGCCCTCGATTCGCGCCGTCTCCTTCCTCCTGGATCTCTTCTCGGGGGGCGCCCCCCCGGTCGCCGGGTCGTCACAGACCTCCTCCGCCTCCTTCACACGTCCCCCATCGCTGCCGTGAGCCAGCTGGTGCAGAAAAGCCCCTCGCGTACCTTCAGGAAGACTCGCCGTACCCGGTATAGCCGTCCTGCGCTCAGCAGCGTCGGGAGGACGCCTCAAACTCCCTCGGCCCGGACCCACTCGCGCCGGAGGGATCCTCGAGGTAAAGGCGGCCCGGGGCTCCTCCGCACTCTCAGCGGAGGCCCGGCCAGGTCGCCGCCATGTTGTCAGCCACGAGCAGGGCCCCGCCTCGTCTGATCCCGGCCGCCCGCAGGTTCCACCGCCCCTCA
Source organism: Triturus cristatus (assembly GCF_964204655.1). NCBI lineage: Eukaryota > Metazoa > Chordata > Amphibia > Caudata > Salamandridae > Triturus > Triturus cristatus. The sequence goes on along the minus strand of NC_140584.1, from coordinate 823,229,940 downwards.
GAAAGGCGTCGACGGGTCCCAAGCACTGCCGCACAGCTCCGGGGCCCGGGTGACTGCTTTAAATGGTTGTAGGCAGCCTTGCAATCGGGTAGACCAGTGCGCGGACCGGGAGCCGAGACGGATCACGTCCGCACGGCCATTTTGCCCGGCCACGCCCCAGACAAATGGTTTTTATAAATATCACCTGACCGCTGAGATGGGAAAATAGGACCATATTACATGCTACTCCTTATGTATTTTTTCTTATAATACATGACATTTAATTGAGTTCAGTACTCTTTGAAAGATTTAGTACATTTGAGTGTCGTCTGTTTAATTTTTTTACTGTCCGCATGAGACATCAGTTATGACTGTCAATGTTTCAAGAAATGGGTGTTTTTGTAGGATTAATGTGCTAATATTTCAAAAGAGTTTTATGCAAAAATGTACAGTATTATAAATCACATTTTAAATGCAAAGCAAGGAAAATAAAAACATGAGTTCTCAAATGTGCTTTTCTGATGTAGTACATTGATACGACAGAGTAGGTATAACAAAAGATATATAAACAAAAAAAGTAAATATACTGGGGACAGTTTAACTTTTTGCTGACAGGGTTCTGCATTCACAATGTTTATTTTTACACACTGGGAAGCATTTATTGGTAAACGCTTGCATTAAGGATGGGCCTGCAATGGTGAGCTTGTCAGGTGTACCGATTCATGTTCTAAGAGCAGCATTGAGCTTGTAAAAGCTCGGATTTTGTAAACCAGAAATGAAAGAAAAAAGAAATGCTAGGTTTTACTTGTTTATGTAAGCTAAATATCGTGCAAATAAGTTGAGCACTGTGAATTACAGGAAATAATTCACAGTGAGACTTCTTTTCTGTAAAATACGAGCTTTGCAACCACTGATAAATAAGAAGGAGTACACATGTATGTGTCCCTAACTGCAATAAACATTTCGTCTATCCAATACTACCGAAAGTTTTAGAAGTAGGGCGGCTAGATATCATATACTTAATAAATGTGACTTTGAACTTGAGCCAGCAAGGCAATCAATGTGCCTCGCTATTTAACTAAGTAAACATGCCGAACTTTTAATGAAGTCTACAATACATCAACAATCAAGCATTTAAGCAGAAACCTGAATGAAATTTATAAAGGGAAGAAGGGTGCGTCTGTCTACCATCTCAGAGAATATTTATGTATATCCTTGAATTGATTATTATTTTATTATTTGATTTAATCTTATTGTTTGATATATTGATGCACAAAACATTTTTACAAAAGAACGTAATTATGTTTAAAGAAATATATCCCCTCTTGAACAATAAGAAAAGTTAAGAAATGTTATAAAATGGCAAAGGATATAAAGAATGCTCAAGCGGTACATTGTAAACAAAATACACAATGTGTACTATGCAAGAAAATGTAAGTGAAAGAATGAAAAAAGGGAAAAAGAAGTGTCCATAACAAGCTACCCGAAAGGCATAGTCTTTCCTCTGTTAAGAAAAACACGTGACCATATTTAAATTTCAGTCAAAACGCGGCGCGCTATGTGAACAAGGTCACGGCAGTGACCGAAACGCATCATGGCAGAGAAGCAAGATTGAAATTAAATAAACAAAAATAAACTTATTGGTGTCTGCGCCTGGTCCCTTGGGGGATGCAACAAGGATCACAGGAGGTGAATGATATAATATATATACCATCAGTAATCGAGGAACTCCAATTTTTACGGCTCAACAGGACAATGAACCTACGACCACTGCCGCAACGGAAAGAAAAAGTGGGAAGAGGAAGAGCCACAGCAACAGAAAAAGTAGACGCTGGAGAAAGCAACACAAAAGAAACAACAAAACGGACACTGAAAAAATAGATATGGACCAACCAGCAGACAACACAGTAATAAATCTGACAACAATGGATTTAAACAAAGAGGAAGAAAGAATTTAGCTTTGTGACTATCGTTTTGCTTGATAACAAACTTCGATTACCCACAAACAAGGATAGACTTTTTTCACTTTATTAGAAAACTAAAATTACAAAAATACTTCAAAAACAAGTCCGAACATACACAAAGGAGCACAGATGACACTTCGGTTGTGGAACAGTTGGCAATTGACGATCTAACATTGATTCAGGTTCTGGACGAACTTGAAAGAGGGTCCCAACTTGAAAGGAGGCCAGTAGAGGAACTGGCAGCTGAATTGGGACTAGATATCTTTGGCACCGTCAGAACTAAGTTTAAACCCAAATCTATCTTTTTGTCAGGTATGCCCCGTGACTCGGACATTTTTGCAGATAACGTGATATGAAGCGACTGGCTATTCAATCTAGCACCAAGTTCCCACACACAGGGCACAATATTAGAACTGAATATAAACAAGTCATCAGCATACTCCAAAGTAGACAAGACATTGTAGTCAGATGGTCTGATAAGGGAGGTAATGTGGTCCTCTGGCCACTAGCTATGTACAACGCAGAAGTACTCAGGCAATTACAATACGAGCATTATAGTCCAAACAATGGTTCAAGTACATCACTTGGGAAACAAGAACTTTTTTTTAAAAGGAAAAGAAAAAACCTCACAATCTAGAATAAAGATCAGAAAAAAGAGAAAATATGCTACCCAAATATTGGGCTCCTAATACACACAATACCCATGTACCCATCTTTCCAATTTTCCTAAATACATGTTATTGCTATCAAGAAAAGAGAACAGATATAAATACAATAATCGGGGCGCTCATACAGTTACACAGATGGTGTTACAATTATGAACATTGACAGGTGTAAACAAATAGTGGCTGAGGGAAGAGCACAAAAACAGGTTTCTAAACAAAACAGAAATACACAACAAAACAATGGTATCCTCATTCATTGAAGTCACATTATTGGCGTCGACGTTTCAACCCTATAAATGGTTCGAGGGTCATCATCAGGACAAAAATATTAATTGGAAGAGCGTTCATTGTATTTCAATAAAAACATCTCAGTCTACATGAAGAGTAAATCAACATGGAAGATGTATGAGTCACAAATGCATTCATAGCCTCAATACATCTGCTGTAGTATCAGAAAATGCAAGAAGTATAATCACACTCTTAGGATATAAGAGATGAAAACCAGACATGGGCTATCAGAGTGCAGTCATCTAATGTCCTTGCATAGTAAGTCAGAAGTCATGCTGGGTCAGGGGATACCGGTCGATACGTTCAATTGTGTTTGATGTCGACCCGCTCATCCCACCCGCATGCCGGCTCTCCTTGACTCCTCGACGTAAATTCCAGCATAAGGCACGTAGATGGCATGAGAGCATTAAAACATTTTCTGGGACAAAGACCCATACACCTACATCAGCACACTCTCATGCTCCTCAAAATGGCAGAGTGATGTCTTGACAATAATTTGTTCAAGTACGATCAAGACACAAACAAACACAAGGGACAGCCATGGCTACCTGCTTCGCCCCCAGCTATGCAAATCTACATATGAGCTGGTGGGAGGAACAGGTACTCAAGGTAAAACATGCTAAAGAATGGTCTGAAATGTGGTAATACTTACTAGATACATTGATGACCTATTCATCTTGTGGAGAGGCTCCATGGAGTCAGTTAAAGCATTCTCACGAGATATCAATGACAATAATCTGAACTTAACCTTCACGTGTAACATTAGCGAGCAAGAGGTACATTTCCTGGATCTGGTTGTGTATGTGGAGGAGGGAAAGCTTCAGATCAAAACCTATAGTAAACCCACATCAGGCAACTCTATCCTCCACGCCACGAGACTGAAACATAGTTTCCCCTACGCGGAATGTTTACGCATGGAGCGTAATTGCAGCAATGAGACAGTTGTAAGTCAAGCGCAGTCAGATTTATTCTGTAGAATGAAAGCCAGGGGTACAGTCAAGACGTACTAAAAGCAGCTGAGGGAAAAGCAAAACCCAAGATTCAAGAAGAGTTGTTATTTGGGGAAAGTAAGAGGGAAAGGCAGAGAAAGAAACACACACAGTAAAGTCCTATATGACTAATTACAGGCTACTCCGCATATCATGTCAGAGTCAAGAACATTCTGTTCAAAAATTGGAAAATTCTGAAGAGACACCCAGTAATAGGGCCAGACATACCATGTGCCCCACTTATATCCTTCAGAAGGGCGAAATCAAGGTTTTTTTTCAGATGCACTAAGTGCAAAGCATGCAGACACGGTCGCAACACCACAACCATCCAGTCACCCCCAAGATCAAGACCCATTGAGATTAGAGGCTCATACAACTGCAAAAGTGACTTTGCTGTGTACGTGTTAGAATGCACCTGCCAAAAGAGGTACATGGGTAGCACTATTCACAAAGTACATGTACGGATCCTACAGCACCTCCGTGCCATTGTCAATAACGATCACATTTACCCAGTGGCAAGGCACATCAATCAATGCTATCAGGGCAATGCAGAAGAATTAGCATATTAGGTCATTGACTCTGTTCCAAAAAGTCCCAGAGGAGGCAACAGACAACTTCAATTACGAAGATTAGAGTCTCGATACATACTTATGTTAAACACCAAGATACCCCGGGACTGAACTTTGATGAGGAATTAACAGTACATCTTTATTGATTGTATCTCTCTCCCGTAGACAGGGTGTCAGGCACACAGTAGTTCTATTAAATTAGTATTATATTTTTTCTTTTCACAGGATTCATTTTGAAGTACCACTAGACACATGTTTATACGTGTATGTTACTTTAGGGTGATCCCATATTTTGCAGGGTAGTACGCAATACTACTGATGAATATATAGGCTTTCCTAGTTTATACATGACAAAGGAGAGTAATATGTAAGAAATATGTGAGATAGTGTGCTTTTTGCCCACTTGGGCCGAACTCACGCCTGCACCATGACTCCGGTGTTAACAGGCATGTTAAGTGTGATATCTCACTTGAGATGAAGTATTTTAAATTCATCTGTTAATCGGTATCTTTCATATGTAATTGCACCACTCACACACTCATATGTATTTGCTTTGTCACTTACAAACATTGCGCCTTGCTACCAAATAATGCACTTTTGCTTTAATTTTGTTCAGTGTCTTAGACACTTGTCTTATTCTGATTTTGCGTACCTCTGCATCGTTTACATTACCGATATATATTGGTTTAAGATGCCACCCTAAATGTTTCTGCACGTGACTGAATTTAAGTTTTTAAAACTATTGTTTTTGTATGTCTCACAACTGAAGTCACTTTTCTGTCTATTTCGGAAGAGTAATACTCTTCTATGTCCATCAGTGTTGCCATGACGATGTACAAAGTGAAAAGTACTTAATGGCCGATGAAAATGGCATCATTATGTGATCAAGGCAGCTTGACTGTCGAAACGCGTCAAGGTTTTTCTCTGTAAAATAAATCTGGATGTTCTAAGCCCACGGTGTCAGCGCCTGTTTTTGCAGAAGGAAACAGGATTGATTGATTGATATTGATATATATATATATATATATATCCCCAACAACCTCCAGGAAGGCCTATTATCTCGGCCTGTAAAAGCTTACTTGAATATACATCCAAATATGTAGACTTTTATTTGCAAGAACATGTACAGCAATTAGTGTCTTACATAAGAGATACGGGGGATTTTGAATCCAAAATGTCAAACTTTGCCTGGAAAGATGATTATTTACTCATCTACTTGGATGTAACATCTTTATATATGGCCATAAAACATGTGGACGGACTAAAAGCCTTGAAATACTATCTGGCAAGAAGAGGAACAAACTGTATGAAACATAATATCATGTTGTCAGATATGGTTGAATTCTGCTTGCGTAATAACATTTTTATGTTCCAAAACGCCCTTTACCAACAACTGAGGTGCGTGGCCATGGGGGGCAGCTTCTCCCCCAGTTATGCCTGCCTCCATATGGGGTGGTAGGAGGAGCTGGTCCTACTAAAAGAGCACACGCTATGTGTCAAAAACGATGTAAAAGTGTGGTGGAGGTTCATTGATGATCTTTTTCTAATTTTGCAGGGGACAAGGGCCAAGGCAGAGGAGTTCATTGAAGGACTCAATAACATCCAATTGAACCTACATTTTACAGCATCAATCAGTAGGGAAAGTATCAACTTTCTAGATGTACAGGTTTTTATCAAAGAGGGGATGTTAGAACGAGACTCCACCGCAAACCAACAGCTGGTAACGTGGTACTACATGCCGGAATTGCCCATCCTCGTCACCTAATTCAGAGCATCCCCTATGGGGAGATGCTCCGTTTAAAACGAATATGCAGTTGTGAGGATGATCTAAAAGAAGCCCAGTCAAGTAGCAAGATCAGATTCATGTAAAGGGGCCACACTAAATGATGTATAGATGAAGCAATTGCTAAAAGTAATTGAGTCCCCAGGGAAACCCTCCTTCTAAAACAAACAAAGATAAAAGAATCAAGAGGACAGGTTGTTGACACATTCAGGTTTATTCTAAGATATAACAAACAAGAGAAAAACATCAGAAACATGATATAAAGAAACTGATTTGGGGTGACCCTGTTATAGGCCACCTACTCTCCAACAGACCAGCAATAACATAGCAGGGCACCGTCTATGAAGGACGCCCTGGTCCAAAATGATCCTAGTGGTCACATGGCTTAGTCAGAGAAAGGGGCACATGGCTTAGTCAGAGAAAGGGATTTTACAAGTGCAAGGTGTGCAAGGCATGCCAATTTAGAGCCAGCACAACCTCGTATAAAACGCCATTCAGTGCACTTGATAAACCCATTGACAAAGCATTAACCTTCAAATCAGATCAGGTGGTCTATGTGCTGGAGTGCCCTTGCGGCCTGAGATATAAAGGCAGTACAATTCTGCAAGGACACAAGAGGGTACTCCAGCACATCAGGGCGATCAAAAACAGAGACCAATCGTACCCAGTAGCTCGCCATTTTAGTGAGGTACATGATGGTGACCCCAAAGATCTAAAATATTTCCTGATAGACTCAATCCCCCCCAACAAAAGAGGTGGCGAGAAGGAAAAAGAACTTAGACAACTGGAAATGTGATACAATTTAAACCTTGATACTAAACATCCATCAGGTCTCAACGCAACGGAAGAATTACACACATGCTTGTAGGGCTAGCTATGGAAATAATATGAGAAAATGAAGTCATTTAAACCAAAAATTACTGTATATCATCATGAATCAGAACATTAGAAAACATAGATGTTTTACAATATCCGCCACTAAAATTCTCACTTTTTTAAGATATTCATGGGTTAGAGAGGTTTTAACACATTTTTATGTATTGCATTATGTATTTTTGTAGATGGCACCATACACTTTATATTTGCACTTTGCACTGGCACAAGTGACTTTCACTGGTAAGGTTTACAGCTTGAGAGTTCCATCATAAGTACTGTGAACAATAGGAGGTATTCAAACCCGGATGTTTCTCAAACCGACAGCTATCAAATGTAATCTCTATTTTACATAATGATTGTTTTTATGGTGTTACACAGTGAACTACACATCTCATTATGCCTCACGATGGGCAGTATCAGTGTCTATGTATAAAAGGGTAAAAGTGACAACAGACTCACCAACCACGAGAAAGACCAGTGTGGTCGAAATGCGTCAGTGCAAATGATTTCTTAATAAAGGACACTAATTTGGAGTTGACGAAGTGCAGTGTAATTTGTTCTGAATATATATACTTCACTCCGCAAACCAACAAAATGCGTTTGTTTGTGTAACATTACGAATAAATTCTAAGAGAGGACTTACCTCTCATGCGAGTTTTGGTCTGCTGTAGTTGGAATATATATATATATATATATATATATATATATATATATATATATATATATATATATATATATATATATATATATATATATATATATATATATATATATATATATATATATATATATACACACACACACATATATATATATATATATCAAACTATAGGTATACTCCTTTCAGGAAATAAACATCCAGCACTCCGGTGAAAGAATGGGCACTCGGTCTTTATTTTCAAACAACGAGGTATCACATCTATATATATATATATATATATATATATATATATATATATATATATTTCCCAACTCCTGTCGATAACTGCCGCTCGCTGACTACAGCACGTTAGCGTGGGATCGCAAAATACTTCTCCACAAATAACGCTGGGCACACAGGGCTTCTTTCTCTTAATATTTATATTTCTGTATTTACACATGTAACCACTGGCTGACAAACGCATTTCGGCTCCCTAGCCTTTGTCAATGTCAGCAAACCAAAGTGAATCAATGCCTTAAATACACCAGTGTCATATCGTGAAAAGCGAAAAAGGGGCATAGAAAGAGGACTGGTGTCTCAATTCACTCCTATAGTCTCATTTGTCAAATTCATTCCATTAACAAAAATTTTAAAAATTCATTTTGTGACATCTTAAATATTGCGTCACAATTCAAATCATTACAACAAATAATCAAAACATAATCACGGTATCCCATTTCTGTTTCAGGTGTGTGCATTACATAAATTACATTAGATGCTATATAATGATACCACGTGTCCCTTCATTTTTATCATTTCTTATTATGCGATATGACCTTATTATAATCCTCTCTATAATCAGCCTCTTATATTGAAGACGGATCACTGACGAAATATCGAGAAGAAGAATATCGACTTGCCAAAATATCGAAGGAAAAATATAGAATGCCAAAATATCGAAGCCCTATCTCCAAACAGGTAAGTACAAAAATATAGAATCCTAAATATCGTTGTAAAAAATATAGTCACGATATCGAATTTTTTTAAATGTCTTAAAATTAATGTAAAATTAATGAAATAAAACATATAATTAACTGAAACATACTTAAATTACTTTGAAATTAATAAATAATTAATGTAAGTAAAAAAATAATAATAATACATATATATTAACGTAATATTTATTTAAAAAATGCAATATTTTTTGCGTAGGATAGCGGGCGGGTAAAATTTACTATTACCACTCCAGTAAGTGCAATAGTAGGGAAAACGTTGGATAGGATGGGGGTAAAAATTAGTATTCCCACTCTAGACAGTGTAATAATAGGGAAAGCATTGGATAGCGTAGGGGTAAAAATTAATATTCACACTCCAGAGAGTGCAACAGTAGGGAAAGCGTTGGATAGCGGGAGGGTAAAATTTACTATTCCCACTCCAGTGAATTCAACGGTAGGGAAAGCATTGGATAGAGTAGGGCTAAAAATTACTATTTCCACTCCAGAGAGTGCAACAGTAGGGAAAGCGTTGGATAGCGTAGGGGTAAAAATTACTATTCCCACTTCAGAGAGTGCAACAGTAGGGAAAGCGTTGGATAGCGGGAGGGCAAAATTTACTATTCCCACTCCAGTGAGTGCAACAGTAGGGAAAACGTCAGATGGCGTAGGGGTAAAAATTACTATTCCCACTCCAAAGAGTGCAACAGTACGGAAAGCGTTGGATAGCGTAGGGGTAAACATTACTATTCCCACTCCAGTGAGTGCAACTGTAGGGTAAGCGTTGGATAGCGTAGGGGTAAAAATTACTATTCCCACTCCAGAGAGTGCAACAGTAGGGAAAGCGTTGGATAGCGGGAGGGTAAAAACTATTTCCACTCCAGAGAGTGCAACAGTAGGGAAAGCGTTGGATAGCGTAGGGGTAAAAATTACTATTCCCACTTCAGAGAGTGCAACAGTAGGGAAAGCGTTGGATAGCGGGAGGGCAAAATTTACTATTCCCACTCCAGTGAGTGCAACAGTAGGGAAAACGTCAGATGGCGTAGGGGTAAAAATTACTATTCCCACTCCAAAGAGTGCAACAGTAGGGAAAGCGTTGGATAGCGTAGGGGTAAAAATTACTATTCCCACTCCAAAGAGTGCAACAGTAGGGAAAGCGTTGGATAGCGTAGGGGTAAACATTACTATTTCCACTCCAGTGAGTGCAACTGTAGGGTAAGCGTTGGATAGCGTAGGGGTAAAAATTACTATTCCCACTCCAGAGAGTGCAACAGTAGGGAAAGCGTTGGATAGCGGGAGGGTAAAAATTACTATTCCCACTCCAAAGAGTGCAACAGTAGGGAAAGCGTTGGATAGCGTAGGGGTAAAAATTACTATTCCCACTCCAAAGAGTGCAACAGTAGGGAAAGCGCTGGATAGCGTAGGGGTAAAAATTACTATTCCCACTCCAGAGAGTGCAACATTAGGGAAAGCGTTGGATAGCGGGAGGGTAAAATTTACTATTCCCACTCCAGTGAGTGCAACTCTAGGGAAAGCGTTGGATAGTGTAGGGGTAAAAATTACTATTCCCACTCCAGTGAGTGCAATAGTAGGGAAAATAATAATTTAATATTTTTTTTATTTTTTTTATTAATAACAAATAAAAATATTAAAATGAATTACCAATCACACAATATTTAATAATTAATTTATTATAAATATCAATGTTTTTTTATTAATAACCTATTAATAATTAATTAACAACCAATTAATTTTCAATACCAAAAATAAATAAATAAAATTAATACCAATTAAGAATTAAGAATAAATTAATTAGCAATATACAAAAATTATTTCAATAATTAATTATTTACAATTAAATTAATTCCCACCATATTTCCCTAAAAACCCACAACCCGCTACAAATAATAAATTAATACAATTAACATAATTAATTACCAATTAATACTAATTATTTACCAATTAATAATTAATCAACAACCAATTAATTTTCAATACCAATTAATAATTACCTAATAACAATTAAATTACTTCCCACCCTATTCCCCTGCAAACCCACAACCCGCTACAGAAGTAAAACGCTAAATTAAAAATAATAATTCCTAAAAATTATTATTGAATGTACTATAATTAAATTACTTCCCACCCTAATCCCCTATAAACCCACAACCCGCTACGGAATTAAATTACACAAAAATTAAATAACATACAATTCATTACTTTAAAAATATTCAAACATACATTCCCAAATTTATACATACTTTTAACACATATACTAACACTTAAAACACTATAAAAAAAAAATCGATATTTTTAACAACTATATTATGACTGTCGATATTACTTACTTCTATATTATTTAAATCGATATTTTATTTCTTACCTGATTTTCGATATTTTTCACCACTATATTTTGGCAATTCGATATTCTGCCCATTCTATATTAAAAACTCGATATTCTGTCCTATCGATATTTTGAATTCGATATTATGTCTGTTTACCATCGAAGACTAATATCCCTAAGGGATCTACCCAATGGTTCCTCATTATTTTGCCTATAAGGCTAATAACGTCCTTTCACTTATATATACCATCATATATATATATATTAATCACTTATATATATATATATATATATCTGAAACAGACCATGCTTCACAGATTCAATGAAGCGCAAAACCGCACACAATGTCCTCAGTCATGAAAGTGCCATAATAAACTTTCATGACTGAGGACATTGTGGGGGGCATGGCGAACCGCCGAACATGGCGGACGCAGACTGAGGGAGCTCCAGAGCCCGGACACAATAATCCTGCGCCATCGATGCATGCTGTGCCCTATCGAGCCTGGCAGGGCAGACCAGTGTGGCACAACACACGTGGCCATCCCATAAACATTTTGGGAGCTCGTTGGTGCTGTATTGCATGGAGGTCGTTACCCTGAGGCTGCGAGGCGGACGCCATTAACCAGCGAGGCGGAGCCAGAGACGACGAGGAGCGGGACGCCGAGCGCGACGGAGCCACTATGTCTCCGTGTCGAAGAGTACCTAAGGCGGGAGCCCACCGGCTGTCCTCGCCGCTGCTTGGTTGTCAAAGAGTGCGTCCTGCAGTGAGAGTTGCTGACCTGGGCTCCCAGTGTTGGAGACTGCTTACGGCGAGCACCGGGGGTGCCTCAGAGGGAGGCCTACACTGGCGGACACCTGAGAGGAGGTACGGTTCTCTGCCCCTCTTTACCCTCCCCCTCCTGTATACAGGGACCCACCTGGAACCTGCCCTGAGCGCCCAGCGGGCCACTCATTGTAGTGGAGGCATGCGGGTGGCCTTATACCGGGGCACTGGAGGAAAAAATGGACCATCAGGCCGGGCCTGTTTCCACCTCGGTGCGTAACCAGGCGCCAATCTCCCTGGAATGCAAGGTACGCAATGTCGAGACTGTACTGAAGAAACATTGCCTGTCTTCCTGCTGTGGCCCCAGCTACTGAACGCTTCCCCTCTACATCCACCCCTACAACAGTCGTGGCCGTTGCGACACAGACAGATGGGATCAGAATCCGACAGTGCATTGTGGAGGCACCGGGAGGTGTGTCTGTGGTTAACGCTGCCTGTAAGTGGGCTATTACCACTCCTCCTAACCCTGGCTCCACGGCCCTACGATCCCGATAAGTCTGGGACCTGCAGAAGGAAATACTGAAAACGGCCCAGTGGTGAGTGGATTGGGGCACTGCAACGTCGCGCTCACAATGTCATTGCTGTCGATCCCTAAAAGCATCCAGTTATCTACCCACCAGCCCCAACAAGTAACAGGCAGATCCATGAAGACATCCTTACCATCTGGACATGTAGGACGATACTAGGGATGGCGAATTAGATGAGGACACAGTCTCTGCAATAGCCATCAAGAAAATGCCAATGTGTTGCGATTAGAACACTAAGCACCTGGAATACGGAGCAATGCAATAACACACCCATTCATGTAAGGGAGCCTAGTGTGGGAGACAGGCCTTGACCGCCTCCGCTCAAAGAAAACCGAATAGTACTGTAATTTGGTCTGCGTAACTGGAGCTTCAAATCCAGACCTAAAATAATCCAGGTGCCTGCACCGCAGGCGACGACCCAGACGCATCTGGCACAACTTTAATCCGGGGTAGCAATAGCAGTACCACTCCTTCGCCAATAACAGACCTGGTGGGTTTTACATCGAGAGACATGGGGCGTCCAAAAGGAAAGCTGCAGGAGGCCTCTGCCCCTAGCTCGCAGTCCACAGAAGAGCAAGAACATCCTCTGTTTCCCCCTCGCTCACCTGTAGATCGCCTACTGAAGAAATGGCGACTACGGACAAGCTGGATCTAATATTGCAGGAAGTCAAAGAGTTCCGAAGGGCGATAGAGCAACAGATTGGCTCGCTCACCACTGGCTTCACATTGCTTAAGGCTGATCATACTAAGTTAGCGACAAAGGTGAAGGCTAATAGTGAAACTCTGGCAGAAATCATACCACAGCACAAGGAACACGCGTCACAAATACAGACACTGCTGCAACAAGTAACAGGCCTCCTAGATAGAGTTGAGAACGCAGAAGGCAGAGCTAGGCGGAACAACGTACGCATCATAAGTCTTCCGGAGCGCAAAGAAGGATCTGACGCCGCCACATTCATGGGACAGTGGTTCCGGGAACATGTAGCTCCTGAAGGGCGGTCGAACTTCTTTTGTGTAGAACGGGCCCATAGAATACCTACTGAGAGACCTAAAGTGGGCACCCCACCGAGGCCGCTGATAGTCAGAATTCTGAATTATAGAGACCGGGATGTACTGCTTCAAAAGGCAAGAGAGCGGCCCCAGATCCGCTGCGAAAACTGTCAAGTGTCGTTATACCCGGACTATACCGTCATGGTCCAGCGTCGATGATCCTCATTTCAGCCAGTTAAAAAGAAACTGCAGGATATGAACCACAAGTATGCACTGTTATTTCCTGCCCGATTAAAAATTATACATGACCAGAAAACTTATATTTTTGAAAGCCCGGAAGATGTAGGAGTGGATAGAGGTCATGGACCCAGCCTTACTGCCCAAAACTTCCCATCGAAGTGAAAAAAAGCAATCCCACTCGGAAGCAAGTATGACGTTCGTGTCGCAATGTAAAGACCTCCAAGTCGGCCCGTAGCCCCACCCATGAACAGGTGCAGAAAAGGAAAGAGGAAGCCCTGGCTACAGCGACCACATTCAGAGAAACTACCCTGAGTATGGATTCTGATTCTTCGGAAGGAAGCATTGTACGCTCTAACTCGGAAGGCAGCCTCGCCTTGTTCCCTACAGTAACACCCCAGACTGCAGATGACCTACTGGGCTGCTGAACGCGGGAAGCTACTGCCCTGCCTCCACATGTGGCTACTGAACAGTAGCGGTGATGGAACACAATCTTACGGACATGTATATCTTTTTTCAATGATTAATATGGCAATGTAATGTTACTTACGTTAATACCGGGCTCTCTTGAGCCATTATAGATCGATATTATACCATGTCAGGCGAAAGCAACGAACCCCCAACTGCGCATGCACTAGTTCAATGCAGCAAAATATTTCTTGTTGCATTCATAGTTTGGCCCAGCATAGTTCATCGGCTGGGCCTTGTATTAGAAGTTCAATGGGGGTTAATGTGTTCTAACACACAATCGGCGTCACGTCTTACATTGTGGTCCCCTGCCTGCACCCTGGGCACTCATACTATTTACATTACAGGATGCATAGGCTCAACATATATATCTCAATTACATGGAATGTTAGGGGTCTAGGCTCAGTAGAAAAAAGACACAGGGTGCACGCGCAATTGCTCAGGCGCAACACGCAAATAGTGTTCTTACAGGAGTCCCACCTATCTCTATCGTAAGCGGCAAAAATGCGGAAGAAATTGAAGGGGCAAATATACTCTACTAATTACTCTGCCTTTGCCAGCGGTGTCACAATATGGATCAGATACGAGGTCCCGTTTGTGGAAATAGAGCAACGAGTTGACGCGCAGGACAGCAATATCTTCCTTCATGGGACACTAGATGGCAGACATATTGTATTGGGGAATGAATATGCTACTTACCAGTATGCATCTGTTCTTGGCATGTAGGGCTGCTGACATTCATATCTGTGCATAGATCGCCGCCTAGTGTTGGGTCCGGATGTTTGCACGTTGTTGTCCTGGAAGAGTCTTCGAAGTATCCTTGGATAGGTGACTCCTCCCCTGGACTACAGTGCGCATGGGCATCCTCTCCATCCTCAGATTGTTTTTCGCCATTGTGGCAGTGATGGAGTAGATACAGAAAGTGATGACCATGCTTGCAGTAATTCTGAGAGCTGCAGCTGCGACAGGCGCCGGGGAGGAGGGAGGGCGATATGAATGTCAGCAGCCCTACATGCCAAGAACAGATGCATACTGGTAAGTAGCATATTCAGTTCGAGGCATGTGGGCTGCTGAATTCATATCTGTGCATAGAAAACATAGCAGTGCCCTCTATTAGCGGCGGCTACCCGTGCCAGCTGCAGCGGTCTGAAAAAGTGTCTTGAGAACAGCCTGTCCTACAGCTGCCTGCTGTTTTGACTGCACATCTACACAATAGTGTTTTGTAAATGTGTGTGTAGTGGACCATGTGGCTGCTCTGCATATATCATGCAGGGGAATATTTCCTAGGAAGGCCATGGAAGCCCCCAACTTACGTGTTGAGTGGGCTCGTGGTGGAATAGTTAATGTGCGTTTTGCCTTTTGATAACAGATTTGAATACACTTAACTATCCATCTGGCTATCCCTGCTTTGGAGATGGCGTTACCTTTGTGGTGTGGGGCAAAGGCAACGAACAGTTGTTTTGTCTTCCTGAAGGGTTTAGTCCTGTCGATGTAGTACATGAGGGCCCTCCGTACATCTAGTGTATGTAGTGCCCTTTCTGCAACAGTTTGTGGGTTTTGGAAGAAAACGGGCAGTTCAATAGTCTGATTCATGTGGAACTGCGATATTACCTTGGGCATGAATTTGGGGTTGGTACGTAGTACGACCCTGTTGGCGTGAACCTGAATAAATGGCTCTTGAACGGTTAGTGCCTGGAGTTCACTAACTCTTCTTAGGGAAGTGATCGCTACCAGGAAGGCCACTTTCCAGGTAAGGAATTGAATCTCGCATGAATGTAGAGGTTCAAAGGGTGGACCCATCAGGCGTGTGAGGACCAAGTTGAGGTTCCACATTGGAGCCGGTGGGTGACTAGGTGGAATGACTCGTTTGAGCCCTTCCAAGAATGCTTTGATGGCAGGCACTCTGAATAGAGAGAGGTGCTGCCTGGTTTGCAGATAGGCTGATATTGCGGTCAAATGGACACGTATAGAGGTGTACGCCAGATTGCATCGGTATAGGTGTAAGAGGTAACAGATGATGTTGTGGATGGATGCGTCCAGCGGGTTGATGTCATTATTATCGCAATAGATGACGAACCTTTTCCATTTGGCTGCATAGCAAGCTCTGGTAGTGGGTCTCCTGGCCTCCTTGATGATGTCCATACAGTCAGGTGGCAGGTTGAGATAGCCAAACTCTAGGACTTCAGGAGCCAGATCGCCAGGTTCAGCTGTTGCGGATCTGGGTGCTGAACCTCTCCATGGTTCTGCGTCAAATGTGCGGGTTTGATCCGCAGCCTTTGATGCGGCACCACGGAAAGTTCGAGGAAGGTGGTGTACCACGGCTGGCGTGCCCACGTGGGAGCAACTAGGACGAGTGTCAGGGAGTGTTGTCGGAGTTTGCGAGCCACCAGCGGTATCAACGGCGCTGGGGGAAAAGCGTACGCAAATCTGCCGGACCAGTTCATCCATATCGCATTGCCCTGCGACTGCGGATGTGGGAATCTGGCGGCGAAGCTTTGGCATTTTGCGTTTTCGCTTGTCGCGAATAGGTCTATCTCTGGATGACCCCACTGCTGGAAGTACGGTTGGAGTACTGATGGGTGTAACTCCCACTCGTGCATCTGGTGGCTGTGTCTGCTGAGCAGATCCGCCATCTGGTTGTCCTTGCCAGGGAGGTGTTCCGCCATGAGGAACATGTTCCTTTGAATGGCCCACTTCCACATGCTCTGAGCCAGATGAGACAACTGTGGAGAGTGTGTTCCTCCCTGTTTCTGTATGTAGTACATTGCGGTCATGTTGTCCGTCCGGATCAGCACGACCTTGTTGCATAGATTTACTTTGAATGCCTTCATGGCTAGGAAGATTGCCATCAGTTCCAGAAGGTTGATGTGCATCTTCTTTTGTTGTGTTGTCCATAGTCCCTGCACTGTGTAGTGGAGTACATGAGCTCCCCATCCCTGGAGAGACGCGTCCGCTGTCAGTACTATCTGTGGGACAGGCTCTTGGAACGGTCGGCCCTTGCAAAGGTTTTGTGGATTCCACCAATGCAGAGAGTTGTATGCCCGACCGCTCACCAACACTAGGTCTTTCAACTGTCCTTGAGCCTGATTCCACTGACGTGCTAGGCACTCCTGAAGTGGGCGCATATGTAACCTCGCGTGCGGGACTATGAAGATGCAGGAGGCCATCATGCCTATCAACTGCATAAACACTCGCGCTGGAAGCGAGTGATTGGGTTTGAACTTGGAGATCAGCAGTTGTATGCTGTTGATCCTCACTAAATTTGGCTGAGCTGTGGCCGCCAGAGTGTCTATAGTCGCACCTAGGTACTGTTGTACGTGTGCGGGCTGGAGATGGGACTTTGGGTAGTTTAGTGAGAATCCCAGACTGTGAAGAAGGTGAATGGTGCGGGACATGTGGCTTGCACATTGCTGGGCTGACTTCGCTTGAACGAGCCAGTCGTCTAGGTAGGGGTAGACGTGTATATGCTGTCTCCGTAAATGTGCTGCCACCGTAGCTAGGCACTTCGTGAAAACCCTGGGCGCTGTTGTCACGCCGAAGGGAAGGACTTTGAACTGATAGTGCCGTCCCTGAACAGTGAACCTGAGGTATTTTTTGTGTGAGGGGTGGATGGGTATGTGAAAGTACGCATCCTTGAGGTCCAGTGAGGCTAGGAAGTCTCCCTGCTTGAGAAGCGGAAGGACTTGCTGTAGAGTGAGCATGTGAAAGTGCTCTGAAAGAATGTACTGGTTCAGGGGTCTCAGGTCTAATATAGGCCTGAGCGACCCGTCCTTTTTTGGAATTAAGAAGTAGAGGGAGTAAACCCCCGTACCCTGCTCGTGGATGGGTACGACCTCGATAGCGCCTTTTAGAAGCATACTTTCTACCTCTTGCTGTAAGAGCGTTAAGTGCTCTGAGGACATAGGACGGTTTCTTGGTGGTATTGTGGGTGGAGTGGAGGTTAACTCCAGACAGTAACCGTATTTTATAATATCTTTGACCCACCTGTCCGTGGTGATGGAGTTCCACGTGGACAGGAACCTTTGTAGTCTTCCCCCGACAGGTGTTATGTGGTCGGGAGGAAGGGAGAGGGCGTCACTGCTTGTTCTTGGGGGAGGACCTGGTGTTGCCGTAGCCACGTCCTCTGCCCTTTGTACTGGAGCCACGATATCCACCTCGGGTGTTTTTATCGTAGGTGGTCTGTGTATTGCCTTTGGTATACGTTTGTTGTGACCCCTGTCCTCTACCTGCTCCCTTGTTTCCGGGGCGACGAAAGGAGCCGCTCCGAAAGGACTGAGTTTGGAGAGCGCCCATGGACTTTGCAGTGTCCGTGTCCTTTTTTATCTTTTCGAGGGTGGTGTCAACCTCGGGGCCGAATAAATAGTCGGGGTTGACGGGCTGGTTCAGTATGTTGTTTTGTACCTCAGGCTTGAATCCTGAGATTCGTAGCCAGGCATGGCGTCGCAGCATGACGCTTGTGTTTATGGCCCTGGCAGCCGTGTCTGCAGCATCTAGCGCACATTTGATGGAAGCATTTGTGAGTAGCTGTCCCTCTCTGATAAGAATTTCCGCACCTTCTTTGAAGTGGTCAGGGAGATGTTGGAGGAGGTGCTCCAATGTGTCATAGTGCGCTCTATCGTAGCGAGCGAGGAGCGCTTGAGTGTTGGCTATGCGCCATATGTTGGCAGCCTGGGCGGCAACTCGTTTGCCGGAGGTCTCTAGCACCTTGGACTCTTTGTCCGGGGGAGGAGCGTCACCTGTCGTTTGCGAGTGTGCCCTCTTGCGAGCATTCGCTACGACGATGGAGTCGAGTGGTAATTGTCCTTTGATGTAAGTAGGATCCCCAGGTGCTGATCTGTATTTTTTATCAATCCTGGGGTTTATCACTCGTGCCCTGGTGGGTTCTTTGAAAATGTCCTTGGCTGGTTTGAGGACCCCCTTCAACATTGGCAGAGTCTTTACATGTCTTTCTGAGGATGCAAAGGTGTCCATTAGAAAGTCATCTTCGATGGTATCAGAGTGAAGCTGCACCCCATGGTTATTGGCAGCACGTTCGATAAGAGCATTGAACGCTGCAGTATCCTCCGTAGGAGATGTCTTTGCCCCATAGAGTTGTGGATCCTGTGCATCGAGAGGTGCACTGGGGTCTGCAGGGTCGCCCCAAGTTTGATCAGGGTCCTGCTGGTCATCAGGGTCCGTGTCTACATGGTAGGGGACTTGGTCAGCCATGTAGTCCTCCAATGCGTCTGTATCGGAGCGTGTGGGGGAGAACCGGTGTGGATCCTGGTAGGATGAATGGAAGGGTTCATAAAGGAGAGGTTCCGATTCTGCAGGCAACTTCCTTTTTAGTGGGATCCTGAAAGGGTCCAATGGCGGCTCCGAAGTTATCCTTCGGTCCTGGAGAATCATTCTGCCAGTGCCGGCGTCGATGATACGTGCTGGAGACGTCTCAGCAGGTGTGACCGTAGGTTGGGTGACCCGTGTCCTGAGTTGGAACATTTTTGGGATTGTTGACGGAGGCAAGCCGAAGGTAATGTTGGTCGGCACCGAAGAGGCTGCGGGAGCTCCGACCGAACCGGAGCCCGATGTGTCCTGGAGGACAGGTGTGGTTTTGCTGCCTTGCGTCACACCAGGTCGTACTTGGGGCGCCTTCGAGGCTTTGGCACCGGCCAGGCTCGTAGAGGCGGCCGTAGATTTTTTCGGTGCCGGCGGGTCATCGAGTCGGGGTGAAGAGATCACCGTCGAAGTCTTCGATGCCTGAGGCTTAGGTGTCGTCGAGGGAGCGATGTGAGACACAGCAGGCGGTACGGCCCTTGGTGTCGTCGGTGCCGGTAGCCGAGCACGTTTGTCGGTGCCGATGGCTTTTTTCCGTTTGTCGACTCCAACGTCGCCCGCCTCAAGTTCGGCACCGAAGTCCCTCTTGGTGCGGTCGGTGCCGACGCGGTGCGCTGGCGTCGAAGGCCTCGATCCGACCAGCGCTACTTTCAGTTTCGGTTTCGGTGGAACCTGAGCAGCTTTCGGTTTCGGTTTTGTGATAGGGAAACCAGCCTGTTTATGTAGTAATGGCTGCCGCTGAACGTCCGAGGCCGGGCCCGAGGGCGGGGCCGAAGAACTGCGGGATGGGTCTCGGGTAAGGCCCGAAGGCGATCCCTCGACCGGAGCCATAGGCTGTGGCACTGGCGTTTGAACGGTTTGAACAGGTAGGCCTTGTTCATCATTGGAGCTACTTTCTTCGGCCCCGAAGGCCTCCTCGTCGTCTCCTACCTCGGTGTCGTCTTCACCTCTGTGGAAGAGTGACTCGTCTTCCTCGTCCGATCCGGGTTCGTGTTCGGAAACGGGACTGGAGGGCAAGACTTCCAATTCCTCGACGTCCTCGGCCTCGCCGAAGATGTCTGTCGGGGCCGGTGCCGCGTGCTGCGCCTCGAGTCTCGCCGCTCGTCGATTCCGCAGAGTCTTCTTCGAGCGGAACCGGGCACAGGCCATGCATGTTGATTCGTCGTGGTCCGGCGAAAGGCATTTGTTGCACACCGGATGGACGTCGATGTGTGGGTACTTCGCATTGCATACCGGACACCTTTTGAATGGCGTCCTGGATTCCATCGTCGAAGTAGTCGATGGACAGGTAAATGCGAAAGCAGTCGGTGCTGAAAGTTAGTAAACTAACAAATTCTATCGAAACCCGATCGATAAACAGTACCGACGCGAACTAAAGGCCTTTTGGCCTTGAAAAAATATTTTCCTAACTTGAGCTAAGATAGCACATCCGAACCCAATGGCGGAAAAAAACAATCTGAGGATGGAGAGGATGCCCATGCGCACTGTAGTCCAGGGGAGGAGTCACCTATCCAAGGATACTTCGAAGACTCTTCCAGGACAACAACGTGCAAACATCCGGACCCAACACTAGGCGGCGATCTATGCACAGATATGAATTCAGCAGCCCACATGCCTCGAACTCTATACTCTCCAAACTTCAACCAGAATAAATACTTCATGGGCTTAAATACGATCTTAGCGGGATGGAAGGCATTCCCGTGGATTCTAGGCGGTGACTGTACTGCAGTAAAGAATATTAAACTAGATCGCTCACTTCCCCCTCCTCCACTGCGCAGCAACTAATAAACAGGCAGAGGCTCTTCGCAATTGGTTGAACGGCTGGGCGTTATGCGATGTGTGGCGCCTGAAAAATGTAATGCACAAGGAGTACTCCTTCTACTCCCCAGTCCACCAATTACATACAAGAATTGATAGAATGCTCTGCTCCCTTTCCATAGCCACACAAGTGTCACACTACGTACTTAGCGAGAACTTTTCCAGACCATAATGCATTAGAAATCTGCATTACCTGGGGAAGAGTCCCCACCCCAGTCCCCACATGGAAGTTATGGCCACAATTAATAGAAGACGCTGTGTTCCGCTCTACCCTATCTACCGCAATTGTGAACTACTTTTCGGATAACGGCAATACAGCGTCCTCGATATAAGTAGAATGGGATGTGCTCAAGCAGTAATTCGGGGAACAGCGATTGGTGCCACAGTGGGTGCGAGACAGGAAGTACATAAAAATGTGAAATTATTAGAGGATGACATGGGTGGGTTAGAGCAGGAAGCAGCGAGCGATCCAGCGAAAAAGGATTCTCTACAAGAGGCGTGCATTAAGCAAGCTGAGCTGCTGGAGACCCTCAGAGTAATTGATTACAGAGCCTTCACCCAATTAAAGCACACAGATGCAGATAAATCAGGGTCACTTTTGGTGAGGATCTTGAGGGAGGACCCCCCGCCCAGTGTGATCAGTCAAATTGCCATGCCCGGGGGAGATACGGTGTATACCCAGCAGGGTCTAAATAATTCTTTCTGTACATACTATACCGCTCTATACAACAAGCCAACCTCCCTAGACTAATAGATGCATTTTTGGCGGACCTACCTTATCCCCAGATCCCTGAAGAAGCACGAGACAGTTTAGCAGGCCCCATAACGAGAGCAGAAATAAAGGCCGCTATCAATGGACTCCCAAGTAATAAGACACCGGGACTGGATGGCCTGCCAATATAATTCTTCACTACTTATTCTGAAATCTTAATCCTACAATTAGAAGCCCTGTACAGAACCTCACTGGAACTAGGCCACCTCCCTCACACTACCAAGCAAGCTCTAGTACTCCCCAAACAAACCAGGGAGGGACGCCATAGATATCACAGGGTAGTGCCCGCTCTCACGTCTGGCAACTGAATATAAAATATTTAGTAAAATACTGGCTAACAGGCTCCTCCACTATTTAAATAAATAGATCAATGCAGATTCATACCTACACGGAGCATGTCCCAAAACATCAGGAGACTCCACCACATAATGGCAACCAATCCAGACCATTTTGAAAACGCTGTCTGCATAGCACTCTATCTTCGTCAAGCGTTTGACACACTCTCATGGGAATATATGTTTCAGGCTGTTGCGAGATTTGGGTTACCCCGGATTACATTCGCTGGCTACGTCTATTATATGAGGTCCCCACAGCCAGAGTCCGGACAGGTGGGCATATATTGAGCGAGTACCCAATATACAAAGGCACACGCCAGGGATGTCTTCTATCCCCATTGTTGTTTATGTTAGCGCTGAAGCCACTGGCGCTCTGGCTGCGACAGAAAGCGGATCACATTGCGATACCATCGGGCAACTCAATACATTTGATATCTGCATATGCAGATGATATAATTATCTACGTGCAAGCCCTCCTGGGTGAATTAGACCCTATACCTAGAATATTTGCATCATTCGAATACATATCTGGCCTTGCTATAAACGACTCAAAATCCAATGCCTTCTTTTTCCAAAACCACACACGCCCTGAAATGATTGATTTTGGTGTGTATCGAATACCAGTGGCGCAAACCACTTTCAAATACCAAGGCATCCACATATACCGATCACACTATGTTGAAGGGTAATCTCAACAGGGCAGTCCAAAGAAGGGAGAGTCTAAAAGAATTACAGCTGGAAACCCACAGCTACCACTATGCAAATAACATTCCACTACTGGGGATACCACAACCCACCAGGAGGCTTATGAGGCACAGGATTAGGGTATGGTCGGATGAGGGTGCGGACACAGTTGGGGCGCTTTTTAAACGCGAGATTTTAATGGACCATGAGAATTTTGTACGGGAGAACGGGGTACCAAATCATCTATACATGCGTCGATCCTGCACTATGTGAAAAAACACTGGGCCCCCCAGAGAAAAGGAGCCCCAAATGCACAAATTAGTCAAAACACTGGACTACATGGGACGGGGAAGTCATCTCATCAAATGGTTATATGTGGGAATACGGGCACACTTTGAAGTGTCTCTGGATGCCTTGCGTGCCAAATGGGTGGAGGATGCAGGGCAAGAGATAACAGACATGGAATGGGTGGACATACTGGAACACCCTAAAAAAGTGACCAGGAATGCAAAGTTTAAATTTATACAGTGCATGATATTACATAGGGCTTACCTATCACCATGCCGCCTTCAGCAGATGTACCCAAATACACAACACCACTGCCCTAGATGCCAGTTGGTGGAAGCAAATTTGATTCACATATTATGGGCATGCCCGCGTCTGAGGGGGTTATGGGGGGAGGTCCGTCAGTGTGTAAAAAGAACTACACGCTTGAGTGTCGAGGACTCGCTGCTGGAGTGCCTGCTGGGTCTCCGTAGCGGTCGGCCTCCCATAAAGTCTAACTCAGTTTCCTTGACCTTGCAGTTATTCTGGCAAAAAGGTCCATAACTATGAGATAGAAGTCGGCAAGACCACCTGCCAGGAAGAGGCACAGGGTTTGCGTAAGAAGCAGCTATGAATGGGATGTAATGTTGGAAACCTTTAAAGGTATAACCCCTGACCACACATCTAGTACCCCGAGCACACAATAGACAATTTCGGTGCCATGGTGCGCAAGAGCACGTTGTGTAGCGGACCGGGTAAGGGGACATGATCATAACAGCCGGCAGACTCATGCTAATAACATAGGACGGTAAAAACAATTCAATTTGGAACAGAATGTTAAAATGCTGGTGGGAGGGGCATTAGGGGTTTTAGTTAGTTTACGTTAGTCAGGAGTTTATCCATAGTATAACCAACTTGTCAAATTGAATGATCCCATGTACATGTTTACCTGATGTGAGATATACAGATGGTATAATGTATACTATACACTGCAGACAAGTGATGTTATATCTACAAACAATATGTGTAAAAATGTAGTCATGGAAATGTGATAATACTTTGTATTGAAGTTAATGGAAAACTAATAATGTATGTTTAAATAAAAAATGACAGACATTATGTGCGGTTTTGAGCTTCATTGAATCTGCGAAGCGTGCCGTTTCAAATTTACACCGGACCCGCACCTGCGACACTGCTTCCAGCCTAGGATGGTGGATGTGATCGGCTGCTCTGCGGGGAAGTTGCTTTCCATGTATATCTATGTATATAGTTATCTATTTATATACTGAAACTGCCTTCGATTGCCTTCTGCATCGGTGCACCTGAACTTGATGCTGGCATTACAGGGTCGACACTCCGAGTTGAAATCCACTATACTCCAGTCACTTTTCCAAAACCAGACGCCAGCACATCAAAGCGAGCTCAGCAAAATGTTTATTACGACGTTGCCATAACGCGTTTTGGCCGTCAAGGATTCTGGGAATTCAGTAAATGCAAGGCATGTCAGTATGGAGTTAATAAAACTCAATACAATACACCATTTAAGAAAGTCCCTCTAAAACTTAGAGGACCATATACCTGTAGCACAGAGTGTGCAATTTATGTATTATCAAGACCATGTGGACTACAATATGTAGGGAACACAATACATCAGGTACGCCTGAGCAATACGGAATAAGGACAAATCATACCCAGTGGCTCGATATTTTCCTGAGAATAATGAAATTAATTATAAGGCTTTAAAACATTTTGTGATTGATTCCATATCTAGAAATTCTGAAGGGGCAATAATGAACAATGAACTGAGAAGGCTGGAGTCAACTAACTGTGTAAAAGTAGACAGTAAAATTCCATCCTGTTTAAAAATGGAAGAGGATTTGTACACATATTTGTAATATACGAGTCAAGAAGTCTATTGTTAGACTGACACTGTTCCTATTGGAAAAAATAATATGAGTTGGAAATTTGGTTCACTCTCCAACTGTTAGGGGGTTCCAACCATACAAATTGCAGCATGTATACATTTTCAGGCGAAAATTGGTGAGGGTAAGAAGGAGTGGGAGGTGGAGACACTATGGGCCAGATGTATGAAGTACACGTTGTCCGATTTCCTAATTGTGAATCCTTGCAATTCGGAAATGGAAAAACGGCACATATGAAAGTGTTTTGAACACTTTCAGCGATTCCGAATGGGTCGTAAATGACCTACCTCATGAATATAAATGAGGTAGGTCGCAATTTGCCTGATGGTGACCTGCTGAGAACAGCAGACCACCATATATGTGATTGCTTTCAAATAAAACAATCTTTTCTTTTTGTGAAGCAGCCCGTTTTCCTTAAAGGAAAACAAGATGCTTTACAAAGAGTAAAATGAAACGTTTTTCATTTTTTAAGGGTAGGCAGTGGTCCGTGAGAGCACTGCCTGCTCTTACAAAATGCTGTAACAAGCATTCACAAAGGGGAAGGAGTCCCATGGGGACCCCTTCCGATTTGCGAATGCATTACCACCTACTTAAAGTAGGTGGTAAAATGCGAATGTTTCGCAACCGCATTTCGGTCACAAAACATTCCTACATTCCGATGCGATTCGGTATTAGGAAGTGACGCCCTAAACACGCCCCATCCTAATAGCAAATCGCAAACCCATTTTGCGATTCGGTAACAGGTTGTTAACGAATCGCAAAATAGGGTTTGCTGCATCTGAAAAGCATTTTTGCGAATCAGCCCGTTTGCAAAGGCAAAAATGCTTTTGGGCATGGATGATAAGACTATGAAAGAGAAGGGACTCAAAGCAAATTAGAAATTATACATTACCTTCATCATATGAATAAAAAGCACAAGCGTGAAAGGAAGAAGGTAAATGCTATGAAAAAATTACTTAGTGTATATACATTTAAGGAATGATTTAAAACATGAATGTTATTGTTTATTTGCACTCAAAAGCCAAATTGCATGATAAAACTTGAAAACGTAAAAGTAGTATCTTTTTTATGTTTATTGTGGGATTTTGAATGTGAGCATATTTAAAAACGGCATTCACGATAGTGGCGTCCTTATGTGAGCATGGCGGGGGAATCGGCCAAAACGTGTAACGGTAGAGTCTTAATAAAAATGTTGCCAACTGAACTCGCATGGTGCCCTGGAACATGCTTCTAGAAAAGTGAATGGAATATAGTGGATACATATATATAATTTATGACAATTTATTTTGGCAGCATTTCATATTGTCACTGAACTCAACTGTATCATTTTATGATTGATCCTAACATCTAAAAATAAGACTTGCTCCCAAGTAGCATGGCAACCTTTAAGAGGTTCCTGTTCTGCCTGTAGGATGCCAGCAAGTCCAAATATAGATCATATGCTACACTCTGCATGATCTAGGTTTGATGGTTGGAAAGACTTTCAATGTCCGAGATTTACGACTAGTGTTCTACAAGCGTTATGGCCAGTGGCAAAAGTGCGGACTGTGGAATGTGAGCTTTAATCTTAGTTTCCCCACTTGACCACATTGAATGATTCTGGAGAAATTCCTTTAACCTCCTTAACCTCGGTTGCCTATCCCAAAAGACAGATGAATTAGTTGGGCATAATTACTAATCTTTCACGAAACGCAGTTTATCAAGCAAAGTTGCTGCGCTGTATTGAGTGAAAGGAAGAGAGCAGAAATGCTCCAAATGCTCCAACGGTGGCATACTGTGAGCAGCCTAGCACCAACGTACGCAGCCTTTCACTGTAGTGCAATGGTGCCTGCCAAGGCTGGATTGTTTTTGTGCATGAAAGAACAACGTCCTGCACAAAAACCATCCTTCGAGGCATATTGCTCTATGTGTGCTGCAGAATGCAGCACATTTGGAAAGAGTAAATATCAAGGAGAAATAAAGATTTTTCTCCCTGTAACCCCTGACTGGTGTAGCATTTTGACACATTCCCAGGTTTACTAGCTTTAGAAAATCTGGGAATGTACCATAATCCATGGGTGGATGCTGGGAAACGACCATGCTCTACCCATGGAACGCCTCCCAGCTTGTAATGTAACGGCACGCATTGCAAGCAGCTGCATTGTGTTATATTTCTTTAAAAAGCCATGCAAGGAGGTGCAAATATTACTGAAGCCTTTGCACTGTACTTGCATCGCCTTGCATGAGGCAAGGACAAATCAAAGGCTTGATAAATCGATATTAGATCACTTCAATGGTAACAACTATGTAATAAGGGACAGCTCTGTTCACATTCACTCGACTAAACTTGGATGTGTAGTGTGTAAAATCTACTCACGAGAAAGCTTAAGCAGAACCTTAATGAAGCAGTATTCACTGTGATTTCTGTGAAATGTTGGACACTAAATAACCAAGAAACATTATACTTTAACAAATGTTGTTCTTTTCAAACTCCGTGTGCTGGAGTTCTCTCTTCACATTACCATCAGGATCCCAGTTATTCCCCCAAAACATCCAGTATCTTAAGACTGGAACATTACTCACTGATTTTATGGTGATACTGGGAAAGAATCCGTTAATGACAATATGAGGCGAATCTTGCAAAAGACAGGTACGGAACTTCTCAAGCAAATTTCTCTTCGATCCCAGGCCAAAAAGAATGATATTGAACCCCAAGCTGCAATAAAAAGAAAAACATTCAGAGAATCTCAAATTTAAGTGGTTAGGAATTTATTTTAGCACTTCCTACTGAGAGACATCTTGTGGGGGCATGCAAAGTGATCAAGCCATCTTAAAGTGTGGTAACATTTACCAAATTCAATGTATGTCTAACAGTATTAATCACAACCTCTGTTTTCAAGTTGCATTTACGTGCGGCTCTTCCACCACTTTCCCAATGTCAGAGAAACTGCCACCAGGCAATATTAGGGCTGGAAAGTGAATCTCTAAACATAGGAGTTTTGCAGATGGGTCCATAAGGACTAAGAACAAGTCCTGGAACTTGTAGTAAATTTGCTGCTGTGACCTGTCAGGAGGAAGGGGAAGCTGTACTACCCTCTCAGGAGAGGAGTAGGGTCCATAACCGAGAGGAAGATCAACACAAGCCCTGCTAACTAAAGCTTGGACAGGAAGATGCAGGGCACAGATTGTTGCAGGCAGTGGGTATCAGCACACATTTCTGCGGGCTAGGATTCATTTCTCATTGTAAGACCTTTGACGCAGAGCAGGAGAAAGGCTGAAAGTAAGAAAGTAAAAAACAGTAACAAAGTGAGAAAGCTAGAATGAAAAGTAACTTGTAAGAACAAGATAAAGAGACAGGAATCATAGGATAGTGGAAAAAACAGGCAGGAGGTGGAATCAAAATCAGGTAGCCTTGTTATTTACAACCCAGGCATTCAGTAGCCCTGACTGCGTGCTTCCAAGCAAAAATTGGGACCTTGCACTTTTTCGTTCGTTTTAAATTAAGCACTGACTGGATGTTTAAAAGAAGTGAGTCACAAGAAGCCATGAGACTCATGCAGTCTTGAGTCACAGAGTCACAAAAGAAGTTCAAGCATTGCAACAGATCAAGGAGGAGTCTGTGGTTGGATAATGGGATCGTGGGCACAGAGGTTTTTGCAGAAAATACAGCCGCAGGGTCTCAAACCTGGGAAGTAGTACATCCAGTTGTGAACCAGATGTAAAAGACACTAGAGCAAAGGGTATCATTTAAACAAAAAACTGGATACTTTGCAGTTTGGTTTCTGCCAACACTGCTCCAGTGACAGTCCGTTTACAAAACATGTAGTACATATTTCCTCACACTAGGCCCTGAGCTATAGATTCACTGTGTGTCAAATGAGCTTGCCTGTTGGATAACACTGACCTTAGGGCCCGCTGTTATTTATTTTCGAAGTACCAGCACATAAAAGCTTTTACGTTGGTTGGCGTCATATCTAAGCCCCAAAGGATGCTAGCATCTTCAGGTTCTTTGTATGTATCATTTGTTAAACACACAAAAGGAATGCTTATAAATAGTCTAATCACTGCCAATTACTCTGGGTAGCACTCCACCCCATTGTTTTTCACTCAATGTGCCATTCTGTACTGAGATCTGTTTTATGCCAATCAGCACTGACCCCACTCCTCAAGTGAACAGTCCCTCCCAAACTGCCTGGCATGCCCCCTTATAGAAGGGATCATCATATTTGTAACTGCGGCCTACGTTAGTCTGCTATTTCCAAAATACAGAGAGAATATGGCTGGCTGGCTGGTTGAGCAGGGCTGAGTTCCAAGAACAGATTAACAGGACCGCCCTCA
This sequence comes from Triturus cristatus, assembly GCF_964204655.1. Taxonomy (NCBI): domain Eukaryota; kingdom Metazoa; phylum Chordata; class Amphibia; order Caudata; family Salamandridae; genus Triturus; species Triturus cristatus. The sequence goes on along the minus strand of NC_140584.1, from coordinate 823,200,381 downwards.
AATAAGCAATGGAGAGGAGGGAGATAAAGGTGCCCAGTGGGGACAGGGAGCATGTGCCCAGAAGAGAGAGGGAATCTGGTTCCTCTCAGCATGGGTAAGTGGAAGGGCTGGATGGTGATGAGCCAGGCAAGAAAGAATGAAACGCCAAATAGAGTGGGATTTCTCAGAAAGAATATTGAAGTAGGCACACAGAGCAAAGCATAAGAGAAAACAGCAATAAATAATAGTAAAGGTGCCAAGAGAAAGGAAGGGGTGAGACAACATAAACTAAGTTGCTAAGTAGGTCAATAAAGTCCTATACAACTTATATGGAGGAAACCAATTTGCAGAAAAGAAGCAACACTGAAAAAGAGGACCCTTGGAGTAAGTAGAGAAGGAGAGCAGGAGTGAGTGGTCTTTTAGGAGAGCCTATGAGACATTCCCAGGGCCATGGATCCATTAGAGGGGAAAAGAAGAGAGACTGTAAAGCTACCACCTAAGAAGTCAGGAGACTGACAGAGGAGAAGGAAATACAAGCGAAGTAGGCAGTCAGCACCCACCAAAACAAAGAAGAGAAAAGAAAGAGGCACATGAATGGCCGCTGGGACTGCACAATATCTCTGTAAGTAAAGCAACAGCAGTATGGAGTGAAATCTAAGGTGCAGAGATTGGAGCATAACTGGAGTCATCGGAAAGAAGGAAAGAGCAGTTTGCCAGATGGCTTTAATACCTGAAATAATAAAATACCACCAGATCAGCGTAAATCGGACCCTTCCATCAATGCAGCACAAAGGGGTACCAGCCTCTATAAAGGCCATTGACGTGGAAACTGGAACTGGAAACAAAGAACCCTTAATAAAGTGTATATAACTTCTACAGGAGTGTAAAAGTGACCTTGCGAACACTATCTTAAACTTGAAGAGATGAAATCAAGCCATTGCAGAAATACGATGATCCAAGAAGCTAAGCAATGTACAGCAACCAGTAAAGGTACAGAGGATTCACTTCAAGCTGTACTAATGAGAGGATCCCAGGTCAAAGTTGTAGATCTTTAAGCACAATAAATGGAGAACAAATGGAAGGAGAGTGGCTGAAGCGGCTAAGATGGAAAAACGTTCCGGGGCCTCTGCCATTGGCCGCCATACTACTGCTCCATGCTACTACTACTCTTATTTAAGGCATTCCCTGTTGCTGTGGATCCCGGGGGACCCTCTGATCACCTGGTGGCGCCCAGAGACGACTGGGATGCGGATATCAATTGGGATCTGCTGAAGCAACGCAGACTCCAAAATGGCGCCCAAACAAACTCCGTGAGATGTGGGGTCGCTCCACCTGACATCGAGCGCTTTTGCAGGGCAGACTATAGGTAGCGAAGGAGACCCATAGTGCCCCTGAGTGCCTTGATCCCTCCTGTGATGCTCTCGAGTTTAGGGGCAATTTTTCCAGACTCCGAGTGTGGCAGCGGTCGTGTTGCCAAGATCTTCCTGCACCTGCGGTGGGAGAGGAGCGCCCTGGGGGCTGCTTGCCTGTTGTCGGAGTGGGTATCTACAGGTGCACTGCGCCATTGGGGGCGGCCAGCTGATTCTTATGCCTCCCAGTAAGCACCCACTGGTCGTGCTGCCCCGCTTCACCAAAGCAGTGGGTGCAAGCTGGTTGGGGCCTAACCCCTGTGATAGAGATCCAGGGCGCTATAATGCCCCGAGTTCCTCAATCCCGCCTGTGGGGCTCCCAGGTTAGGGTCGCCTTCGCCAGACTGCAAGGGAGGCAGCGGTCGCACAGCCAGGTTCTCTCAGTGCCTGTGGCGAGAGAGGATTGCCCTGGGGCTGCTTGCCTATTGTTGGGGCAGGTGGATGCAGTCGAGCCGTGCCGCTTGGCGCTGCCTGCAGATTTCCACGCCTCCCATTGAGTCCTCACTGCTTGTGCTGCCCTGCTCCGCTAAACCAGTGGGAGCAAGTGGGTCGGGCCCAACCCCGGTGGTCAGGGTCCAGAATTCAGTGCTAAGAGAGGCCACAGGGGTTATGCAAGATGCTTCTGACTGACCATCTGAGGAAAAGAACGCCTAGAGGCTGGTCTTGGGCAATACTGAGATCGGGAACGGTTCCCTTAGGATCGCCTGGGATCAAACCATCCATCTGCACTCCAGGACTGGGCCAAGCAAGTGGAGACAACTAAAGGTCTCAAATGAGAAAGAGCCTTGGTAATTAAAAGGGAATTTTACATATACTGGGGCCTCTTCCACGCCGCTTTACCCTACTTCAAATCCCCTCCACAGGCCCTTTCAAGGTGAGGTATCGCAGAGGGCTTAGCGAGTGAGTGGTGGGTCTGACTGGAAGTAACCTGCATCGCTCAGAGGAAGTAACCAGAGTAAGGACAGGGCAACACGTAATAGGTGCCATAACCTGCTTATTAGACCTTTGTACTGGGCGCTTATTTTGAAGACCTCGTGATGGGGAAAGACAGAGGGTCTGGAATCTAGGCCCAAATGAAAATGGACACATTCACTGTGGTCTCCATAGACAGAACCCTCCTTAACAATCAAACACCCCATCCCCACCGATCAATGCACTATCCTGCAAGATGTCTTCCTAAGATGCGGTGGAGGATAAGATTGGAGAGAATGGGGCAAATGTGATGCTTTTACATCAAGACCTGCGCAATATCGCTTGTAGAGTCAACAAGGTGGAAGGGCAGATTTAATCGCTGGAAAATGATGAGAACAAACTCAAGCGCTCATTGTCCAACTCATGCCGCTACTAGCACCCTAGAGGCTTGGACAGAGGACTCAGAGAATAAGTCAAAATGAAGTAATTTACAATTCATCTGATTTTCAGAAGGAGCTGAAGGCTCCCAACCGGACAAATTGCACGTCATGGACGGCAGAAGGGACACTATCAACTTGGTTCGTGATCGAGAGGACACACTGCTCTCTTGCCCAATGTCCACCCCCTGGTGTGAAATCCCACCCTTTGATTGCCTGTATTCTTAACAATAGACAGAGATGCGATCCTCAGCGAATCCCGCAAAGTACCAACGTCTCATCGCATTATTATATATATACCAGAGCTGTTCAACAGTGGAGGAAAATTTATGACAAAGGTGAACAAAAGCTTTGTGCCATGAGGGTGCAATACATGCCAATATTCCCAGTAAGTCATGATTCAAAAACCTTCATTTTTGAAACCTCTGAAGACACATGGGTCTGGGCTACTGAAGACCCGTGGGACTGGACTACCGAAAGCCACACCTCCTGGATAAGCAGTCCCAGTCTAATCATCCTTCAGACTGTGCTGGCTGCCAACTGCTAGCCATTTGCAGCAGAAGAACCCGATCACGAAGGGAGAGGCATAGTGGCCATAACCCATCTGGCTTCTTAGACTCCGTTAGAACTAGCTCCAGGAGTGGCGAGAGGTAAGAAGCACCACGCAGGCCGGGTCTCAGATCTTGCACAGAGACCGCAACCATGGCCGACCGATAGACCTGAGACCCCTCTATTATGGACCTCAGCTGCCATTTATATTCCCTTGGCACAGGGAGTAGGAGACATGTACTATCCACCACGGATTGCTTTTGTTTATCCTGCATAGGAGGCCCTTGGTACACGTTGTACCCAATTCGTAGTTGATGGTTTTTGTTCAAAGATATTTTAGGGAGACAGATGCTTCAAAGGGTGAAGTATGGGGAGGGAGGAGTTGGGAGATTGGATGGTTATAAAAGAGCCTGTTTGGTTTACGTTTCAATTCATAATCTTTTCGTTCCTCTCCCAACCCGAAACATATTCTGCTGGATTTTGTTGTTATGTTCCTAGGGCCCACCCGAAGAATCAGGCCCCTCATACCTTCATGGTGCTTCATGTCGGCCATACTGATGCTGCAAGAGACGCACTTACTAGGAACCCAATACCCATTCCTGAAGTGCTATGGCTACAACTGAGCATACCCCGCAGAATACGCAAGGGGCTCCCGGGGAAGGGGTGGGGGTATATCCCCATACTCTTACACAGAACCTTTGCTCTGGTGGTAACGTACACAACCTCAAGTACCAGGGTCCAATTCGTGGGGGGCAGGAGGGGAGAAGGGAGGGAAGGGGAGAAGGGAGAGGAATTGCCAGGATGCACAACAATATAATCTTTTGAGTGCTTATGTGTCTCCTCATCTCCCTGCTCAAACGCTGGACGCACTTCAGAACATGATTCCTGTGTTTCCCCACGGAAATATCATTATAGGAGGAGACTTTAACACACCCACTGACCTTGTTGCTGACTGTTCAGGAGCCCCTATCATGCACCAACTATCACGAGCCAAACAATTCTTAGTCTGGTTGAGCTCTATGGACTTTGTGATGTCTAGAGAGTATGGCACCCCAGAGACAGAATTTACTCCTACCTCCACCGTTTGTTTACAAGACATTGTCCCGCACAGGCTTCCTCCCCTCCCCCCTCAGCTGACACCCTGCAATTAACAGATGTAACTATTCTCCCTGATGGAATTTCCGATCACTCTCTCATCACCGCTTCTTTCGGGCAGTCAAGTGCCATGCTCCGCCCTATTTGGCAACTTAAAGCTTAGCATCTAAGTGACATTCAGTGCCCTGACACAATCAAAACTTCGAGCCTAATTTACCTAAAACATGGGCATGGTCACTTCTCCAGGGACATTACGGGCAGCAGGAAAAGTTACTACTAGAGTACTGGCACGGAGCTTTTTACGGCATAAAGAAAAAGCCAAACTCGGTCAGATAACTCCATTTGAAACCCAGATACTGTATGCGGGAACTAACTCTCACTGACACCATCGGTAGCGCAGGAGTGGCAGATCAGCATTCTCTGAGCCTCATTGAGACAACTCTCGTTTAAGGAGGCCCGACAATGCTGGAGGGCATCCATGCAGCGAGTATACAAATAGGAAGATAAAAGTGGCAAACCACTGTGTTGGTTGGCGACCAGAGAAACGACAGAGGATAGTTCCCGAAATAGTGGAGCCGCCGAATACTCATAGATGCACCTCAACTGAGGTAGCTTCGGCATTTGCTAATTATTATCTACTACTGCAACTTACCCCCCACCCCCAACCCCTCCTCAAAGACCTTAAAGGGCCAATAACATTGGAGGAGATTGCAGATGCCTTTACTGACATGAAGTCAGGGAAAACCCCAAGGGGTGGCAGGTTTCCTCTAGAGTTATACCAAAAGTACCTAGACCTGCTGAGCCCCTATCTCTTAGAAGTGGTTCATGAGGATTTAGAAATGGGAGGGTTCCCCGCCGACCTAGATATGACAACCAAGGTTTACTGGGTGGGACCAAAAAGTTACCCAATTCACGGCTGAGTCATGCTGCCCATTTGAATGATTTCAGTCTTAGGACAAAAGTGAGCTTACGACACTGGGTGATGTTTTGCAAAGCGGACATATCTGCTCCTTTCAATACCTACAACAATTCTGCTCAACCAACACACAATTCTACCAATATCTGCAGCTCCGTCAACGCGCTCTCCCACCACCTAGGCGACTCTACTGACATACACAAATGAAGCCCCTTAAAGCACAGCTTTTATTTTGCACTTAGTATTATTAAGCATTTTTGGAAACAGTACCATTATCATAGCAGTGCAGGGGGTTTAGTCTTAACGGTAATAATGCTGGTATAATAATAAACAGGATGCATACATTTCCCCTTGAAGCAAGGCTACTAATGGGCTACCTGGGCAAAGGAGCAATTTCACAAATATACTGCATGCTGGTTATCCATGAGCCTGATGTATTTCTGGCATTTAGGCAGAGGAGGGAGGAGTAGGTGGGTGCTTTAGTTGATGCAGACTTGCGGGAAGACCGACTGGCCTCCCAGGAGATTGTCATCTCCTCCAGGATGAGTTTGATCCAACATCCCTATCTTCAACTTTCATATTTTACGCCAAAAGGTCTATGGTACGCAGGGACTTTACCTTAACAAAATTGTTTTCGATCCACCAAACAAAAGCAAACTGCTGACACATGGTGTTGTCTTGCTCCAAGGTGACTGGGTTTTGGCAGGTGGTGGAGATGACACTATTTTAAGTATTTCTCAGGCAGCTAGAACGCACTGCACGGGTGGGCCTATTAGGCATACGGGAGGACGTGGGCGTACCGAGGTCCGAACCGCATATGATGGGGGTGAACACAGTCGTGGCTAAAAGAGACATTGCCCGCAAATGGAAATCTCTTCAGCCATGCACTCTGGCGGAGTGGAGCAGAGGAATGGACTTGTGTGCCAAAATGGAACAACCGATTTACTGAGCAAGGGGCTGCCCACAGAGGCACACTAAGATCTAGGGCAAGTAATGTAAGAGTTGCTATTGACGCAATGGGAAACTAAAAGAACTGTTTTAGAGGCAGTGAAGAAAATTAATAAAATTGGTTTATTAAAAAAAAGAATGGTGAGCAAATGCAAAGGTGAGAATTGTTGAGGAAGAATCAGATGGCATACACTGCTATTTAATCAAATTCTTTATGTCGTTCTTAGGAGAAGACCATCAAACAAAGTTAAAAATGGACTCCTCAATATCAGGGCCAAGTTTCGAATGGATGTCTTGCTCCAGATGCATTCCTTCTCCCTTAAGAGCAGAATCTGAAAGTATCTAGAAAAAAACACAATTTATCCTTTCAATGTGCAAAGATCATTCTCCTGCAGGACTTGTTACACATCATCCTATCTGAAGGAAATGGAATGCAATCAGTGATCAACCAGCTGACCCAAAGGAAAATGTTATTTACCCAGTAGACATCTGTTTTTTTGGAGCAGGGGCTATATTTAGGTCCTCTCGGAAAGGAACCTGCCTTTTCGGTGGCTGTATGGCAGTTCAAGGTGGGAAGGCAATGATTTGTCGAGCATCAATCTCCTCTTGAGCCGATGGAGGAATGGCTCGACAGTTTAGTCGTCTACTGTGGTGGTACTTGACTTTGGGGATGATACCTTTGAGACAGACTGTTTCCAGAGCCAATGATTTCCGCTCCGACAGATTACTCGATGCTGAGCCGGTCGCGGGCCGCACTAAGCCGCCTAGCTTGGAGAGTTTTCGCTACACTGAGCCAGAGATGGGCGTTGTAGCCAAAGTCGATGGTCGGTGCCGACCATGGCCCGAGGGAGGTAGTGGCCCGATGGTCAGCCGCTTTTATTGGAAGGTGGCTATGTGCCCTTTTGTGGAGGCCTGTGAGCTGTATCAATGAAGAAAAGGATCTGTACTCACAGTCTATTGAGCTGCTGGAAGGTCTTCGATTTCCAGGTCGGAGCTGGCGCTGTTCTCTAGTGAGTACGCCTCCTCCTCGTCTACAGATGCTTTGGCATGATGTTCTTGAAACTCTTCAGTAGCGAAGTGGTCCATCGGTTCTTCGCAGCATTGCACACAAGGTCGTTATGCTCAGACAAAAGGCAAAGGTTACAGACCTGATGAAGACAGTCTGTGGATATTTTGTGTGGCACCGAAGACCATATCTAAAAAGCGTTCATTCCATCACCCTTGTAACATGGTATGGAACTGGTCGTAAGTCCAGAGAAAGAAGACCCCCAAAGGGCGAGGCTCCATGACAGACTGAGTTTGAATCAGAAGATCTCCTGGATGCAGCTGGAGACATCAACCTGGAATGGAAGGAAAAAGGGCCATGCGATCAAAAACAATACTGGCGGTTAGAAGTTACTTGTGGGAACCGAAAAGAGTACTAACGACGGTCTTGAGCCGCAGCACGGGAGCACACGTCCAAACCAGACAGCGGAAAGAAAACATTCTAACAATGGAGTCAATGCCCATTTATATTACTAGCAAGAGTCACTAAACTTCGCGACTTGAAAGACTTCTTCGAAGAAAAACAACTTGCACATATCTGGATCCAACACTAGATGGCAGGAGTATAGGCTGCATGTGTATCTACAGCCACACATGCCTCGAACATACAGTTCTGATGGTTGTCCATTTGATGTTCCATTTGAACTGGGGCATAAGACATACCATGTTTCAGTTTTGGGAAAAGTTCCAACAATCTGAAGACAGATGTGGATAAACATATGGACTCCGACAACAGGACAACAACCATCAGTGAACCAGATAAGTTGGTCCTTGATTCATGTAAGGAGAAAAAAAACACTAAAATGGAAAGATAGCTTTGACAGGATAAAAAGGCCAGGCAAAGTGATAACCATCTACCTGAAGAAATGTGATACAATTACTAACCTCTTTCTGGGACAAGGGTAGGCGAGAAGGAGAGATGAATAAGTGTTTGCAAGTAGAAAAAAATGTCGGGGTAACCGGATACTATATCCTTTTAAGATGAAAATATTACATTCACAATGAATCCTTAAGATGGTTTTGAGGCTATATGGCTTCAAACTGCTTGTCTAAAGGTAACTTTGACAATCAAGGGTAACCAATAGGTTATAAATTCCAGTTGACATTTTCAATGTTAGGGGGTGTAAATTCTCCAATAAAGATACATCAAATACTGGACATACTAAGGGGTGCGGATAGAGTTTGAGGTGCACGCCCTCCAAGAAAGTTCTAATGCATTACAATGGGAAGACAAAATCTTCGAATACTCTCAAAAGGAAGAATTTCCTCTCTGAACATTGAAAGAAAATAAAGGATGGGTACTTCATGGTTCATATCTAGGGCAACAGTTTGCCAGTGATAATTGCTCCAAGTTATGCCCCCACCTGGAAACAAGTGCACTGAGAAATTCCTATAGCAATTAGAACATTTTGTGAAAGAGAGAGGATACCAGTGTTCTGATTAAACCAATGAGATCTACCTGGGCACAGATACTGAACAGCGGCAAGTTACCTCTTTGCTGCTTCTCTGTGCGCTAGGGACTGAGGGCTACATGCATAAAAATGGTAAATTGCGAATACCTAATTGCGAATACCTGAGAATCGCAATTAGGTCATCACAATTTACAATGCATGAATCTCAATGAGTTTCCGATTGCGATTCCTAGGGGGCACAAATTGCTCCACCTCATTAATATATATATATTTTTGGGAATCTTTTTTATTAACAAAGCTCAAGAGACCATGGTTTACAATTACTATTTTAAAGAGTACATCAGGTATCAAGCACAGACAGTCGGGGATGACACATTCAGGAGACAGAGCAATCAGGTGTATTAACCCACCTCCAATCGTTAATTCTCACCTCCTGCCCTCTGTACCTCCACCATGGTGACCACACTTTTTTTCATTTCTTGGCACACCCTCTGCTTTTATACACTGTTTCCTCTGCCCTCTGGCACCAGACAAGATCCTGCTTCCAATCCTCCACCCACGGGGATGAGGGCGCCCCCCAATTCCTTGCAATGTTACGCTTAGCCACACCCGCCGCTAGAGCCAGCCATATACTCTTATATCTGGGCCAATCAGCCTCACCTCTAATCATTAAGATAAGCCACCTTTGGTCCAATGGCACGGGCTGACCCACCACTTCCGACATAGTTTCCGTGACTCCCCTCCAGAACCGAGACACCTCGGGGCAGCTCCACAGTATGTGCAGGAAGGTCCCTTCCTCCTCACAACCCCTTGCGCACCGTGCCGTGAGAGCCCTGCCCCAAGCGTACAGGTGAGTGCGCTGGTAGTACGAGCAATGAAGGATTTTGAGCTGCACCAGTCCAAATCTGACCCGCATGGCGATCTCCCTAGGACTCTGGATCGCCTCCTGCCAGTCCTCTTCATCAAAGTCTCCCAGGTCCTTAACCCATGGTTCCCTGAGGGCGGGCAGTGGATCCGCCATGTTGTTAGTATGTTTGCGGTAAATCGTGGACGTTGGCTGGCCCGGAATGGGATCGAGTAGCACCCTGTCCTCTAATGGGGAATAGCTCTCATTAATATTATTGAGGTAGATTGCAATTTACGACTCCCTAGGAATCGCAAAAATCACTGAGGTCAGCAGACAACCATGTCCGTGATTGCTTTTAAATAAAGCATTTTTTTTTTGTAAAGCAGCACGTTTTCCTGAAAGGAAAACGAGATGCTTTACAAAAAGTAAAATGAAAAGTTTTCTTTTCATTTTTCAAGACCAGACAGTGGTCTGTGGGACCCCTGCCTGCTCTTAAAAATGCTCTTACAACCATTCACAAAGGGGAAGGGGTCCCTTGGGGACCCCTTCCTATTTGCGAATGGGTTACCACCTACTTGAAGTAGGTGGTTATATGCCAATGTTTTGCGACCGTATTCACAGTCACAAAACGTTCATGCATACCTTTTGGATTCGGTATTTGGAAGGGACGTCCTAAACACGCCCCTTCCAAATACCGAATCGCAAACCCATATTCAGATTCAGTAACAGGTTACCGAATCGCAAATTGGGGTTTGCTGCATCTCTCTTTCATTTCCCTTAGAATCATGATGACCCCGAAGACACAGATAGTGAAATTTTTCAATAAACCCCAGCAGGGGCCTTCATGGGCACAGATTGCTAAAAACCCCAACCTACTGATGGTGGCTAAAGATCTTGCTCCAACTTTGACGGGCAAAACAGAGATAGATTCTCGTCTATTTCAGTCCTGGCTGACCAATGTCGGTAAGGCTCTCATGCCCTTAGACATGAAGAGAAAGCCGTTAAAATCTAAAAACCTAAATACTCCCTAGTTTACGTCCCAACTGGCTCGAGCACGCCTGCACTGCAGGCAACTGGAGCGACAGTGGAGAGAGGGATATATGGAGGAACAAAAAAAAAAATGTTCAGGGAAGGTAGGAAAGCGTACTTTCTCCAGGTTCAACTGGCTAAAAAGGAATTTTTTACAAAAAAAATTAACACAGCTTAAGACAATCAGAAAGTGATTTCTCAAATTGTGAAGTCTTTTATTAAACCTATGGCGGAACAAAGGGAGCTTCCAGCCTCTCAGTCACTATGTGACCAGATCTCCCTGTTCTTCGAGGAAAAAATCCTTAAAATTCAGAGAGACTTTCCAGGCTGTAACCTTATCCCCGATCCTCTTTTGACGGATAGCTCGGCCTCTATCTCCACTTTCGAACCTGTGTCGCTAGATATGACTCTCATGGTCATTGAAAAATGCAAATCGGGATCACCATTTGATGCCTGCCCTCCGTCAGCTCTACACAAAATGTTAGAGGTAGTAAATCCTATGATTAATAAGATTGTCAATTCGTCCCTCAGGACGGGTGTTGTTCCAGCTGGCTGGCGCTGGTTAAACCACTTAAAAAAAAAAAACATATTGACTCGGCTGTGCTCTCAAACCTTCGCCCCATCTCACTTCTTCCAATTTTGGGAAAAATCACGGAAACCTTTGTTCTAAGGGAGCTAACAAAATTCTTTGAAGAGCACCATATTCTTCATCCTTGTCAAGCCGGATTTCGGCCCAAACACTCCACAGAGTCAGCCCTTATCGAAGTCTCCGACTCCTTGAAAATGATTGTAGATAGAGGCAGGAGGGCGGTTTTGATTCTTTTGGATTTGTCGGCTGCATTCGATACGATCTCCCATGACATTCTCCTGAGGCGTCTCGAATGCAGCGGCATTTCTGGTATGGTGTTGAGGTGGATCAAATCCTTCCTGGCCTCTCGGAGACAGGCGGTTACCCTAGGCTCGTTCCTCTCCTCAGAACGCTCCATCACAGCAGGAGTCCCTCAGGGATCTTCCCTAAGCCCGCTACTCTTCAATGTCTATATGGCTACCCTCATTACCCTGATTAATTCTTTCGGGATTGAGGTTATGTCATACACAGATGACATTCAAATGATTATCTCCTTGGAAAATGACTCCACGCAAGCTGAAATAAATTTCAAACTTTGCTTGACTGCGGTCCTTCAATGGATGTTGAATAATCATTTGAAGTGCAACACGGACAAAACGGAGATTCTTCCTATAGGGGCGGATGTCCTCTTCCAGCCATCTAAATGGTGGCCTGATGGAGCAATCCCACCACCTGAGGTTGTGAAGGTTGCCAGGAATTTAGGAGTTCAATTTGATAACACTCTCTCTTTCCTCCCCATACCAAAGCAGTTGCAGGTATGTGTTTTGGTCTAATCAAAACCTTTAAAAAAATGTTCACGTTTCTTCCTCTGTCTGCAAGAACGTCTGTGGCAGTGGCCCTGATACTCTCCCGTATTGACTATTGTAATGGCCTTTTGGCTGGAGTAAATAGGTCAGTTTTAAAGAAGCTTCAGGTGGTACAACATGCCGCAGCCCGCCTGGTGCTTAAGCTCCCTAGAAAGTCTTCAGCCTCTGCAGCCTTGAATAAACTTCATTGGCTTCCGGTCCCCAAAAGAATCCTTTTTAAGATTCTTCTTATTACGTTTAGGGCAAAAATGAGGGTTGGTCCCAAATTTTTGTCGGCACGCTTCACTCCATACACTACTACCAGGTTGCTTAGATCTTCTTCAGCAAATCTTCTTAAACTGCCCAACTTTAGATACAAATTAAAAGGCGCAAGAACCCTGGCCTTCCTGGGTGCCAGAGTCTGGAATAAGCTGCCAGCCCAGATTAAACTTTGCAACACTGAACTCTTATTCAGGAAAGATCTTAAAACTTGGATTTATGGCATCTCGGAGGACTGCTGTCTTGCTTTGATCTAATTGCTCTTAGCGGGTCAATAATCTTTCTTTCTCACCACCGTACGACGTTAGCGCCAAGATACTCCTCGCGGAGTGATAGCTGCGGTTTATAAATATAATCTCAAATCAAATCAAATCAAATCAAATGAAGCATTTTTCACGTTCGCAAACAGGCCGATTCTGCAAAGTGGCCCATTCGCGAAGGCAAAAATGCTTGAGGCATGTGCCCCTGAATCATTTCGTGCAAGAAAAAGTGTGGCTTGCAGTGGAATGGTGGTAAGAAAAGACAAACTTATTTTATTTAATTTATTTTAAAAGCTTTATATAGCGCTAGCTTGACCCGTAGGTATAAGAGCGCTTTACATACATACTGTAAAGAAATAAACAGAAGGAAATTGCATTACATAGTAGGCAGGCAGTAAGGAAGCAAACCAGGGATAAAAAAAATACAGCATGGAAGATAAGGTGGTTAACACAGTCCGGTCACCAACTATCCTTGAATGTCAAGAGAGAGGAGCAAACTTGGATATTGCAGTCAAGGTTAGTTGACGTTGGTCAGGAAAGTATTTGTTAAGGAGATGGATTTTCAGGTCCCTTTTGAAACAGGAGAAGGAGGGGTTGCATCTGAGAACTCTAGGGAGAGCGTTCAATATCCTGGGAGCATTGCCAGAGAAAGATCGGTATTGTGTGGTTTTCTTTTTCAGTTTCGGAGGAATAAGAAGGAGTGAGTTGGAGCTTCTCAGCGTTCTGGATTGACCTGCTCTTACCAGTTTGTTGTTCAGGAAGTTAGGGGCCGGAGAGTGAAGGGTTTTGTGTGTGATGCAGGCCAGTTTGTAAATACTCCTCCCTTCCATGGGAAGCCAGTTGAGGGAGTTGAGAGCTGGAATGATGTGTTCAAATCTTTTTACTCCAGATACGAGTCGAGCGGCCATGTTCAACACTGCCCTTAGAGGGGCTAGGTGAGCTTTTGGAGTCCCTGTTAGGATGGCGTTCCCGTAGTCGATTTTAGAGAGAACTAGGGATTGGACTACGGTCTTAAGGTCATCATGGGGAAGAAAAGGTTTCAATTTCTTGAGGTGTTTTGGAGAGAAAAGAGCACTTTTTGCAGAGTTTTTGATGTGGGCCTCCATAGATAAGTTCTTGTCAAGGGTGATGCCTAGGGACTTAACTGAGTCGGATAGGACGATGGGCCAGTTTAGGGGGACCAGATTCTGGAGCCACTCTTGGATTGTACGATGGTTGCTTTCTGGAGAGAATAGGATTAGTTCTGTTTTATCTGGGTTGAACTTTAAGTGGTTAGCATTGAACCAAGTTTGGATCTCGGTTAGAGTGGCATTGAGGTGTTGGATGTCACTGGGAGACTTGATTTTGAAATAGATTTGGGTGTCATCAGCGTAAATGTGGTAATTCACTCCAGCTTTTTTCAAGATAATTGTGAGGGGCTCCATGAAAAGACTGAAGAGGGCCGGGGAGAGGATAGAGCCTTGCGGGACCCCAAGTGTGACTTTTGTTGGCTTCGAGAGACAAGAGTTGATTTTAATTTGTTGCGAGCGGTGTTGAAGGAAGGAGGTGAACCATTTTAGTACTGTGCCATTGATGCCGGAGCGCTTCGACAAGGTCTCCAGAAGCGCTGGATGATTTACTGTGTCGAATGCTGCAGATAGGTCAATAAGGATGAGTAGGCAGGCATCACCTTCATCTAAAGCCTTGTGAATATCGTCAGAGACGTTGAGCATAGCTGTTTCCGTGCTACAGCCTTTCCTGAATCCTGATTGAAAGGTGTTGAGGAGATTGAACTCATCAATGTGTTTGTTGAGTTGGTGGAGAACGCATTTCTCCAATGTTTTTGCAAGGAATGGGAGGTTGGAGATAGGTCGGAGGTTGTTGAGATCATTAGGGTTGGCCCCTGTTTTTTTGAGAATGGGTGTGATTTGTCCAAGTTGAAGGGAGTTTGGGACACAGCCTGAGGTGAGAGAGGCGTTGATGATTTTTGTCCAGAAAGATGAAATGGTGTGGTTGAGTTCTTTTATGAATGTGGATGGGATGGGGTCCATAGTGTGGGAGGAAGGTTTTAGGTTAGAAATTATACTGAAGACCTCATTTTCCGACATTAGCTCAAAGTCGGACCAATGCGCATTGTTTTTTTAGCTGGAGGCAGACCTGATTGTCCTTGGTAAGAACTCTTTCTGAATGATCAGGGGTGGTTAGAGTGGGGCAGGTTAAGAGGGAAGGAGGGTTAGAGGTTTGGATGAAGGATTGATCAATTTTTGGAGACTTTATTAGTGAAGGTGGCAATTTCTTCACAACGCTCATTGGTGGCTTTGATTTCTTGAGAGGGAGTGCAGTTAGTTTGGCTTTTGACAAGGTTGAAGAGTTCTCTCTGTCTGTTTTTCGCCAGATCTAGTTGGCTGCGGAAGAAAGACGCCTTTTCACTGAAAATGTGTTTTTTGTATGCTTGCCGAGCAGATCTAAGTCGTGCTAGGTGTAAGGTCGAGGGGCTTAGTCTCCAAGACCTTTCCGTTTGTCTGAGTTGACGCCTTTCCTCATTCAGATCCATGTTAAACCAGGGTTTAGATTTGGTTCGCCTCAATTGTTTGAGTTTGAGAGGAGCCTCTTGGTCTAGAACCTCTGTCATTTTTGAGTTAAAGTGTGTAGTGAGGTCATCGGCCGTCAATGATGAGGGTTGGAGTTGAAGATGGGCATGAATCCTGGATTCAAGTTCGGATAAAGGGATTTCTTTTATATTTCTGATCCAGTGTTTAGGTTTGTCATCACGAATAGGTTGGTGGAAGACAAGTGCATCAATCTTGAACAGAATGAGGTGGTGGTCGGGCCAGTCAATGGGAGAAATCGCTCTCAGAGAGACCAGATCATGTTGGTAATGATCGCATCCAGTGTTACACCTTTGATGTGAGTTGGTTTATTGCAGAGTTGTTTGAGGTTATATATTTCAAGTAGGTTGGATAGGTTCTGGGCAGTGGAGTCTTCTGGGTCGTTCCAGTGGATGTTGAGGTCACCCAGGAACAGGTCTTTAGTGTCTGCCATGGAGAACCGTGAAATTAGGTCTGTTAGTTCTTCGGGGAAAAGGGTACGCTCTCCAGGAGGATGGTAGATGGTGTGGAATTTGATGGGTGAGGTGCCCTTGGCAGTGAGTTTGACACCCAGGTATTCAAACGATACGTATTCTGCAGGTTTAACTTTGGTAATCTGTATTCCTGCCTTGTGGATGATGGCTAGTCCTCCTCCAGTTTTGATCGCGCTGTCTTGTCTGATGATGGTGTACCCTGGAGGGGTGAGAACATCAAGAATGGGGGTGGAGTGGACATTGAGCCAGGATTCAGTGAGGAAAGCGATGTCAATTTCTTCAGCGAGTAGAGCTTCAACAATGTCTGTGGCGTGTTGTACTGCTGATCTGCAGTTGAGCAGCATGCAAGAGAGAGGACGGGGATCCTCGATGATGGGGGGAGTAAGGTGGATAGAGGAGTATTGAGCAGTAGGTCTAGGCGAGTGGACATTTTTAGGGATTCTGTTAGTGCCGATAATAACAGGGATGGGGAAAGGGGATGACTTCTGGCTCAAAGCGACGTAAGAATCGTTGATCTCATCAGGTTTCGGTATCGAAAAGGGTTGGCGATCCCAGTTGCGTCGAAGTGCCTGACTCGCTGACAGACTGGAGGGACGAGGGGTGCACTGTGGGGACAAGGGAGCGGTATTGAGTGGGGTGGGAGGAAATCTACCCGGGGAGAGGGAGCACGGCGACTTGGTCCTGTTGAGAAGATCTTGTTGTAAGAATAGGAAATCAGCAGCAAGGGAGTTAATTTTCAGCTCCATTCTGTTCAGTTGCTGTGCTATTGAACTGAAAAAGTTTAAGGTTTTAGGCAGGTGCCGAGAATGACTTTGGAGGGAGAGTGAACAGGGGTCGGGGATTGGACAGAATCAGTGGGATTAGGAGAGGGGAGAGGTTGGACGCGGGGAGCCGGATTAGTAATGCTCCCATTCAAGGAGTTCAAAGGAGGAGTAGAGGGTCTACTGTCCAAGTGAGGAGGGAGAGAAATTCTAGGTAAGAAGTCCGAGTTCCGGGGAATGTCAATGAGATTAGCGGTGGAGGCAGGTTGTGTATGTGGGTGTGCGATGGCGGAGGGGGAGCGTGTAGTGATAATAGGGGGGGAACGTGTTTGTAGGATTGGTGATGACGTTGGCCATGGGGATGTCACGGGGGTGGTCAGTGAGGTAAGCAGTGGAGACCGGTTGTGTCTGTGGATGTGGGACATCGGAGGGGGAGTGTGCAGTGGTAGTAGGGGGGAGAGTGACCACTGGATTGGAGAGGACGTTGGACATGGGGGAAGTAAGGGTCTGTGTTGGAGGAAGAGGTAGTTTGTGAGGGAGGGTCCAGATTATAAGGGGTCGAGCAGAGAGTGCCTGTGGGGATTTCGGTCACGGGAGAGCAGAGGTTAAAGTCCGAGCTTTTAAGATCTAGATCGGTCTTGTGGTGTTTGTTAATCGTGATTTTGTTGTTCCTGGTGTGCTCAGTAGATGTAATAGTTGTGGGTGTTTGGCGGTGGAGAGTAATGATAGGGGTAGTGTGATTATAGTGAGTGATGTGGATGTCTATGAGTTGAAGAGAGGTTCTTCAGGGCAGGGAGATTGGATCAGTTCCACGTTATTAGTAAGGGTGATGGCTGGGGAGATATGGTTTGATGGCTCATTTGAGTTAACGAGGAAAGAAGTGTGGGGAAGTGGCGGCCAAAAGTGGTGAGGTGCGGGTCGGTGGCCTGTATGAGAATGGTTCCAGTTCTGTAGATGGAGACGGTGAGTTCCCCTTTGAAGGTCGGGAGATGGTAGTGGAGATTTTTTCACCATAGGGAATGATTACTGACTTGGCGACTTGAAGGTGAAGAGAGAAGGTGGTTTTCCATTTAGCCGGGCGATTTGTGTAGAAAATGAAGTTAGTTTTCGTGTTGCCGTTGGTCGCTGTGTTGTAGTTTTCTACAATGAGTGTTTCCGGGTGTTGTTTTAGAGTACTATGCTTGAAGTTCTTTTTTGCATTACTGGTTATTTTGTCTGGGTAGTTAATGGACCAGGAGTTGGGTCCGTAGCGCACAAGATTCGAGTTCCGGGTGGGGTAAGGTGTGCACATGGTTGAACGGTAGAAATTCCGAGATACAATCAGGACTCAGGCCGAAGAAGAAATGCCGAGGCACAGTCCGGAATCAAGCATAAGGCTGGGTCGTAGTTATCATACAAATATATGCAGTATATACTCTAAAGGTGCCATTTTAACTGCAGTGTAAAACATTTATAGCAGTGTATCGCCTAACTAACAAGAGGTCAGGACCCCACCAACCATGTTTTTACAGTAATCATTATTATTTGGCCCAGTCCAGGGGGACAACCAGGTAGATTGCAAATTATCAGAGTAGGTCAGTTACATCAGATCAGTTTGGATTCATTCCAAACCTGGCTTCCTCTTTGTAGGCAGCTAACCAAGGAATTCCTTTTTTTATTTCCAGTTCCCCGGCTGTTTAACCCTCATTCTATTTCTTTAGCCTGAGCTAGCTAAGCTCTAGGCCATTTTGATTCCAATGCAGCTCAAGACGAAAGGAAGGGAAAAAATGGATGGGGCAGCAAAAGTCTCCACCGAACTGCAAGGCCA
The DNA here is from genome assembly GCF_964204655.1 of Triturus cristatus. NCBI lineage: Eukaryota > Metazoa > Chordata > Amphibia > Caudata > Salamandridae > Triturus > Triturus cristatus. The sequence continues at coordinate 823,182,223 of NC_140584.1, read as the reverse complement.
CCTCTCCAAAGGTGTCAACTGCAATCGCCTCCCTTCCCTTCCTCCATCAGCAAAAATCGTGCAGCAGTCCCAGTCTTGAATCCGCCAATGCCCCGCTCCCCATTACTAGGCAGGGGGCGATCACCATGGTAAAAAAAAAAAGAAAAAACCAAAGAACTCTCGAGTTCCGAAACTCCTGCCACTTAAGGAGGGAGGAGAGCGGCCCCCCTCAGCGATCAACACACAGAGCGTCGAACAGCAGTCTCACCGGTCCGATGCTGCAGCCAATGACATCATAACTGCTCTTGATTGGTCCCTGCTGCAGTCAGCCTCCTGTCGGGGAAACCATGGTGGCCACACTGCAGCAGAACAGCTGCTGTGCCTTCAGGGGGGTGAGGGTGCAGTGCGGGACCCAGCACCTCAAGCCTGGGCGAGAACCTCAAGCGAACTCCAGGTCCGCACCTGGACCAAGTCTCGTCGGGCACTCCAGCCAGCCGAGCCCTCACCCATCGGCAGTGCCACCTGGGCCACACTCGAAACAAAGGCCCAGCTTCACCTTAAGCCACAGTCACCACCATCGATCGAGGGATGCGGCAAAAACCAATGACCTGCTGGGGCACCTCTCCTGTCCCTTCTTGAAGCGTCCTGGCCACTGGCAGTGAGTCCTCAGTCAGATAGGTTCCCCAGCATGGGTCGAATGTTCCGATATCGGCTCGGGGGTCCGATGAACGGGATGCGAGGCCAAACAAGGATTTCAGCTCGCTTGAGCAATCCTCAGCCTCGGAGCTCCCTCCTGGAGCTCCTCACCGTCCGGCGGCCATGTTGGATGACATTTACTTTCCCGACCTCATAGCATTACTTGCCTCAGGACTCCTGTCACTACCCCTAACCTTTGACACCGAAAGTCTCACCTGTGCCAAGCTGAAAGGTCTCCACGCGCACTCCAAGGTCGTGAAGGGCACTGCGGGCTTGCCTCCGAAGACCCTGCTGAGAGAGCCTGGGGCCGCAGCTATCCCGCACCGCAACATCTTTAATCATCGAAGGGTGCTGGAATTGTTCAAATCACAGAGGCACAAGGGCTTCGATGCTTTGTCAGGGGTAGTAAGCGTTACATAAAAATGTAGTTGGTGTGATCGATACGATGTTATTACGGACTATTGATTATACAGCAAAGCACTCCCACTTTGACCCAAGCGTTAACACTGTAACTTATTATGTACACGCCAAATCGTCAGCATAAAGCAAAACAATAAGAGGTGGGCTTCTCCTCGTCAGCATGAGGCCGCCATTTTAAAGTCAGGCATCAATCATGATGAGATCACAGGCACAAGAGCGGTCTCCCCATCAAGCGCTTCATGTGGAGCTCACACACTACCTCCTCAAAATTTGCTCAGATGCTCAGCCTTCCCAGCACCTCACAGTCACCGGCAGAAATCGTATCGTCGCACTGCTTTTACCGCCGCCATTTTGGAGTCAGGCGTCATACCGATAAGACCATTGCAAGAACAAAGGAATCAGCCAAAAAGTCACAAATACCTCAATAAGAGGCACAACAATCCCCACCGCATGGATCGTTCGCTGGGAGAGACCAAAACAGTATTACTAGACTCTTCCCTGACTGAGCCTCCTCTGCCCTGGCTCCTCGTCTCACCGCCCCTCTGGGTCAGTCCCGGCCAGACAAACATTACCAAAAATTGAGGTTTCTGTATTAAAGTTAAAAGGTACGCAAATCAGAGATTCTGAAAATCATATAATCCTATGCAATGCCGAAGGTCATTTCACTTCTGAGATGTCTGTCAGAGTTCTGACAGAGATGTCACTGAGACACCAAAGCTATTTTAATTCACAGAATATGGTTAGGTGATGATAAAAGGTTATGAATAAACTCACACCAGAAAGAAAAAACTGTTTCTTGAAGCTGCAAGTGCCACACGTGCAATGTTTTCAATTAATAAGAGCAAATATCCTTCACACACTTATTGAGGCTGGCACAACTTTAGGGACTGTCATCAAAGTGGTGGTCTTCCTATGTGATAGGAATGTAGGAGACTGTACAGTACAGTACTAAATGCTGCTCTTACAATGAGGGGTTTACAGAAGACCTCGACTTTCGAAATAACCTTTTTGATCACTGTTGAATCCTGAAATTAAAAAACACAACTGTCTCCTTGATAACCAGATCGAAAGCTCCAACAGAGGTACTAAGAACGATGATCATCTAGTGTCCTTTCAAGATTGTGTAACGGATCTATGAAGAAACCATATGGGGTCCTGCTATCTTGTTTTGACATGGTCACAAGAAAGAAGTTATAAAATCATTATTTTAAGAATGTACTTTGTAATTAAAATTAATGGAACTCTTTCAAGGGGTATGTAAAGTGCAGTACAACTATACAATTCACTTGATATGACGTTTATTCAGATCTAAGACTCCCCAATGTAACCTACAAGGATCTGTCAATCATAAAACTCTTCCAAAGCAGATTTAGGTTCTAACACTTTTTCCAGATTTGGTATCCCCCATGTGATGTATTAAGGCTTGTTATAGATTTGCAACTTTGCAGGTAACCTAAATATAGCACATTGGGGCATATAGGATGCCCCTCACAAAATCCAAACACTTACTGCAACTGCAACATCCACTTATAGAACAGAGCTTCATGCTTTTGGTTCAAGCTCTTCAGCTCCTCAGAGAATGTAGGGGTGGCCTTTTCCAGGAGGTTACGGAGTGTTTCCTGCAGTTGACAAAATACAAGCCTATCTGAGACAGCAGCTTAGAGAAAGAACCAAAGTAAAGGTGAGGTTAGAGGATGCATTTAATGCTAACTTCTTTTTACTGGCAAACTTCAAGAACAGGAAATCTGGCCACAACCACCAGATACAGAATATACCCCAAAAAGCCCACATTCCCAGTTTAACAAATTAAGGTAAATTCTCCAGAATATTCCAGATTAACCATTTTGCTGTGAAGGCAAATCTCAGCATCATTCTCTGTGGGTAACTAAAGATCAATATCAGAAGGGGAAAGTGGAGGGATAGCAGAAGGATTAAAACAGAATTAACCAACCCCTCGTTGACCTTACTCCCTGCAGGCGAATATCCCAAGTCTCCTCCATACCAGAAACTGGCCCCAACTCGAGGCTCAATCAAAGCATCCAAGCCTCCAAAACAAAGCTGCATTAATCTTTTAAAAGGTCTGGGCATTCAAGGAAGGCCTTTGCTAATTAAACTTAAGAGAACAGACATTTCTTCCCCTCACTCTCCACTATGACATGAACCGGGATGCCCATAGTAGCTGCAAATTGCCTTGTCATCAGTTCTTGATTGCCACCAAGGCTCTTTTTCTGCCAATCATATCCAGATTTCAGATCTGGAAAAAATAAAAACCACATCCTCCAGCAGAACGGTTTGCCTCCAAATTGTCTCCTGTATGAGGCTGTCTCTGAGATCCTCTGTGTGCATCTCTCTGTGGCTTAGGGGAGAGCCTGCATGCCTTCCTCCCTAGCTCAGCCTTCTGCTCTCATGACAGACCCAAAAGATCATCCAAAATCTATTTCAATTTGCCAGGAAGGTACTCTGCTGGGAACTCTTCTGTAGCACCCAGCACCCTTATGTGGGTGCTCCTCTTCAGATTATCAAGGACTTCAATCTTCTCGCCTAGATTTACCATGGCCTCCACAGCAGTCGATCTGAAGGTCATCATCTCCTGTACCAATGCCACAGCCTTTGCAGATTGTCCCCTCTTGTTTGGCTAATCTGCCTTAATTTTTATTTACCTTGTGCTCCACAGTCAGGACTGCCAGAGAGGCCACCCAGCCTGGTATTCTTGTACTACTGACTCTATTGCACCATTTGTTTTATGCAGGTCTGAAAGCAAGACATTGCTAAAGCTAAGTTAGGCGCTCTCTCTACTTGCCAGCTCCCATTCCGCTGGGAGCTTGGAAGACTCCTGGATGTAGCACTACAAGGTGAAAAAAACTGACCAGAAAGACTAGCAGGGTATAGAAGTCAAGGCATGGGCCACATGCCGGCAGAGATAGTTCCCTTTCAGATCAGATGTGGTGGGGCTACCAAAGCCTGAAAGGAAATTCCCACTGGAATTGTAAATAGTGCGGTGGGTCCAAGCAGGACATGATTTCAGGCTTCGTCAGACCCATGGAGAGGGGGGCAAACAACATCAGCCTTCGAGTACACCAATTTCCCCACAGCTCACCAGTTCCCAAGTCGAGGGCACAGTCAAACCTTGGAGCGCTGCAATTATCTCACCTTAGCAGCTGCCCCCAGGCACCTGAAGCATTTGTGCCTCCTCGCTCCACACAGCCCCTGGGGAGTGCCACCATCACCACCGTTTTGTTCTGCATTGCAACATGATCCTATTTGTAGACCAGGAAGGCCTTCAGAGTCTCCTATGGTTCAGCCACCACAGCCACTCTCCTTTTTTACTGCCTAGACAAGCGTGATCCACCCCAACACTTACACTAGAAGTGGTGCCCTCTGGTCTCCTAAAGGGGCCATTATAAGTGAAAAGGTGGGTGCCAAGTCAAGAACTATTTCTTGGGTCCTAGTCAGACCCATTTTGAGCATGCATTTTTACACGCTATTTTGGACCTCCTGAGGTATGGTGGGATGATGGAGGAGAAGTGTAAGGGGACACCTATTTTTTAAAAGCATCATGATGCACCTCGTTTTCAAAGCTCTCAACCCAGTGACTATGAAGAACTCACTTCACCACTTGAGCGGAGAAGGATCACCCACTCACTGAAAGTGTGTTTTACCAATAGCATAGAGTAGTATTCCACCAAAGCCCATTCAGAGCCCAATTGGAAAACCATATACCTTCATAAATCTCAGAGATGGAGAGAAGGGAGCTAGTCTCTTGAAATGTCAAAGGATTCAAAAAAGCCAAAGGGTTGGCAAACAGACTCGATAAAACCAACAAAAAACAACAATAGAGTTCTGGAAGCAGTGATGAAAGTTAGCAACGTAGCATGGTGTATGAAGAGCTTCTCCATCAGTCCAGGTTTCCTAATTGAATCCTGGAACACACAGAAAGACAGACAGAGGCACACACCAACTTAGAACCTAAACCTCATAGCCACTGTTAGTGGCTTATGTTGACAGATTAACGAGTTAGAAATTGCTGACTTGTGTCAACTACATTTGCATCAGTGTTAGCCAAACGCCATTTGTGATGGACTGAAAGGACTCCCAATTCAAGTGGCCAGGAGCCTCTAGTTCAGACGCAGGTCTGAGCTAGGCTCATTAGCTCGACTACTGAGTTAAAAATGTTCTGTACTTTTACATTCTCAGGTAAAAGTTTTACAGATTGGCTCTGTGGTGTTCTCTCCAACTACTGACAACATCAGACTGTGTTAATGCAAGGTATGTAAAAACTTGTGAAGATTATTGGGCAATAATTGTTTCGAATTTAGAAAATGAAAAGCCTGAGAAAGTCATTCATAAGATATGGCAACTGCGTCCTCATCTCTTGAAAGCTCAGTTAACGTTTTCAGAATTGTAAGCTTCTCATTATGAGCAGTGTGGGAAATCGAGATACAACAGGAGTTTACTCATGAATCAGAATTTCGAGTTGTGAGTGGAACACCTCACATCCGATTTTTTTCCACAGACACATATTACCAGGAAAAACTGGATTACATTTGCACTAAATCTGCTCGACAATGGGGAACAGGTATAGAAATCAGCGAAAGTTTTCTTTATTACATTTCACACATATTCAGTATAACAAAACATGCAATAGTGTTTTCCTCAGTCTCTCACATAGAAGCTACTGGGTTCAACACTGTCCAACGGTTGAGGGAGCCATGTTGAGGCCTCACAGATGAGAATTGAAAGTACCTTTGTGTCAAGACACAACTATCGCAATACTATCCCCTGAAAACCGCCATCCCCACCGCCATAACATCCCGAAGTCCTTCAAACATTGCAAAGTAAAAGAAAGGTTATTGAAACTGTAAACCTGGCGAGAAATAAAGGAACAAAATAGAAAGGATAAAAGAAAATTCAAATGTGAGAGCCTGGAGGTGACCCAATGAGCCTACAGGATTGAGGAGTATTGGTGGGTGGTCTTGTAGGGAAGATGGAGGTGGTCCACAAAGCTTAGTCATTCCACCACGAAAGAGATGAGGTTCTCTTGAACACGAGGGACAAGCAATCAATGGTAGACCTTTGTATACGTAGGACACCAAGGACCCCATGTAAATTCGAAGTTGTTAAAGTAATCTCGAAAGATGTCCGCCATTCTCTCCATTGTGAGGGCCTGCCATAGGCATTGGTGCCATTGTGTCAGCGATGGCGCCTTTCTTTTTTCAGGCTGCTGTCAGTGCCATTTTAGCTGCCCCTATGCATAACCATATGATCGCTCTATCACTCTTGGGTTGGCGTTTCAGGATATCATCCCTCTAACCCAGCGATGCAAAACCTGGGGAGTAAGGAGGGGATACCCCAGGATGTTTTGAGTTTGTGCCAGGATTTCTGACCAAAAAGGGGAATCGTAGGAAAATCCCACCAAACGTGGCAAAAGTCGCCCAACAGTCCGCATGCTCTCCAGCAGAGATCCGAAGAATTGGGATTTATTTTTCCTGCTTGGTGGGATAGCGGTATCAATTGTAAAGTAGTTTAGAGTGTGCCTCTCTCATGCTGATAGATTGGTTGCATTTTGGGCTATCACTCCAAAGTTTCCTCCACTTTCATTTAAGGAATCTCCTCCCCAAGCATTCGCTCCCAAAACGTTATATGTTGCGGCTCTGGGGTGAGGATTGTTGTAAGGAGTATAGAAATGAGATGGTTCCCAGAGAGGATCCCACTTTCCTAACAAATCATTCAATAGGCGTAAGTTCTTTAGTGGTGGCTAGGCTGACTTGCGATTTCACCGCCCAGTGTTTTAGCTGTGTAATGCGGTAATGTTCGGAGTCGGAAAGCTGAAAGTTACGTTGGCAATGTTCGAATGTTAAAATGTCCCAGCTGTGAAAGAGGTCGGAAAGTGTGAGGCAGCCGCCCTCTCTCCAGGCATCAAAAGGACCTGTTTGAAGATCCGGGGGAAATGCCGGGTTATAGTGTATCGCTGTATAAGGGTGGGGTGGGGAGTTGTCCATTCCACAGTCTTATTCATCTTTAAGTGTCGTTTTTGTCGCGGTACTCAGGTAGGCATTTTGCGTGTGGTCTGATTTAGGTTTCAATAATACATTCCAGATGACCCTCCCCACAATGGCCATGTCCATGTGCAGCCAAGGTTTATCAGACTCAGACAGTGACCATTCTGAGATAACTGAGTTAGGCCACATTATAGTATAGTTGGAAGTCAGGGAGCCTAACCCCCCGCTGCTTTTGGTAGGCGGAGCAGTTTAAACGGCAAGCGGGCCCCAAGATTCTGCAAAATAAACCGGTTGATTAGGGTTCACAGAGTCGGTAGAAACTCCCTATTTAACTCCAGAGGAAGGCCCTTAAAAAGGTAAAGTACCCTGGGTAAAACCGTCATCTTAATCGCGTGTATGCGTCCTAGCCAGCAGATATACATAGGAGCCCATTGTTTAAGATCTGCTTTCAGGTGCTGCAATAATGGTGGAATTTTTGGCACAGTAGAGTTCCGACAATCTGGGGGTATATTTGATGCTGAGATAAGTGAAGTCTTTTTTGGCCCACTGGAAGAGGGTAGAGACTACCAGGGCTTCCATAGCCGCATTGGGCTGCATCAAGATGAGTATGTAGAACTTAGTCAATTTAATGTCAAAGGTCGCTACCCTTTCAGAGGTACACAATTCCTCCTAGAGGGCCACTAGAGATGAGTGGGGAAGGTGAGTGTCAAGAGCACCTCATCCGCAAACATAGAAATCTTATGCACCACTGAGCTAAAACCTGGGCCCCTAATAGCTGGGGTTGGCCATATCTTTGCTGAGAAGGGCTTGATACTGAGAGCAATGGGAAGAGAGGGCAGCACTGCTTTGTCCCCCTTACCAGTTGAAAAAGATCCAAACCTACCCCATTGACTAAGACTCTCTAGCCCATGGCATGGTATAGTTCGCCTGAATCACTGCTATGAATGAGTCACAGAAACCAAAACGCCGGGGTGGGTAAAAGAGAAAGGGCTAGTCTACTCGGTAGAAGGCCTTCTCGGTGCCAAGCCCTAACAGGACAGCGGGTTTCTGTTTATTAGTGGCTTTTTTGATCAGATGGAGCACGCTACGCACATTATCGTGCGTCTGTCGGCCCTTAATGAAGCCATCCGGATGGATCAAATACGGTATCAATTGCTCCATCGGTAAAGCTAAGATTTTTTAACAGAGCATTTACGTTGAGGAGAGCGATGGGCCTATAGGAGCCAGAGGAACTGAGGTTTTTACCCGGTTTTTGGTAAGACGGTCACTAGGGCTTCACTCATCGAGGGGATTACCGTACCTGCCTTTGCTATGTAATTAAACAGGATTGTCAGGTGTGGGACTATGTCAGAGCTGAACGTCTTATAAAATTGGGCCATGAGGCCACCTGGTCCTGGTGACTTATGAAGTTTCAGGGAGGAGATTGCTTGCTGGACCTCATCTGCGCTAATGGGCTCACTCAACATCTCGTTTTGGGAGTGGGGGGGACCTGTGGGAGATTCAGGTAATCGCATTGGGCGTGGGTGTTGATTTGTTCAGCCGTGTACAGTTTTTGTAAAACTTGTCGAATATCTGGGCTTTCGTTGTATCGGCGCGCTCTAGTACTCCTGAATCACACATAATATCATCTATATATTCTCTTTCCCTTTTGACACTGAGTTGATGAGCTAAATGGGAACCCACCTTATTATCTTGCTCATAGGACATGGGTTTGAGGCGCAGTAGAGTGAATTCTATCCTGTTGGTGTAAATCGCATTTAATTTCCCTCACAATGCTATGACTTTCCACTGCAGGATTAGTGTCTGAGGTTTTGTGGGCCTGGTCGAGCTGTTGCAGCTCCTCTTCAAGTGTTAGGTGCTCCTTTGCTCTCTGCTTGTTGAGTGTTGAGACAAGTGCAATACATTTCCCATGTAATACAGCCTTGAATGTGTCCGAGTAGTTAGAGGGGTTTGTGTCGCTGGGGTTATTAAATAGAAAGAATTCTCGGATAGCTTTCCTCCGGTCGTCCCTTAAGAGGCGATCCTTCAAAAGAGAGCTAGAAAAAACCATTTGCGGTATCCAATAGGCGGTTAACCCCAATCCAATGTTACTGCCAGAGGGGCCTGGTCAGATATGGGGCAGATGGAGGCTGCTCTCACATCTTGGCTCAAGGTTTGGCTAATGAACAAGTAATATAAACAGTGTGTGTGGGAGAAGAAGGTATAATTGTGAAAATTGGGATGGAACATCTTCCATGCATCCTCTCATCTCAGGTCCCGGAATGCCTCCTTGAGTGCTTTGGGAAAGCTTCCTGTGGGTGATCTGTGGGCTGTCAATCCCAAAATCCCAGGCAAGGTTAAAATCACCGATCAAGAGAATTGTGCCCTCAGCAAAAACCCCCAGTAAGGACAGCAGTGCATGAGCAAACGGGATTTGGTTAAAGTTCGGGCTATATATAGATGCAAAGATGCACAGTTTACCTCCAATTCGACCCTTCACCAGGACAATCCTCCCCTATTTATCTGTTTACTATCCTTCAGGCTGGAATTTTTGTGAAGAATGGAACAGGAGTGCCACTTTATTATGTTTAGTTAAGGCAGAGGATTTGATGGGGTATGCTTTATGTCTCAATCTGTGGTCCTCGCACTGTTTGAGGTGTGTCTCCTGTATCGCCACACCATCAGGTCGCTGGTCGAGGAGATACTTCCACAATTTATGCTGCTAAGCTGGTGAGTTTAGGCCCTTAATGTTCCATGACAGTAGTAATTACCATGGCATAGTCAGGTCAAGTGGGTTCTCCAAGTGCCTCTTCACTAGGCTTCTTGCCCTAACCTACCCTCCCGCTTGTTCATCACACCCAAATCTCACATGCCCCCCATTCGGGAGGCCCCTGTCCTCAGCATTTCCCCCGCCTCCCTCCGTGTCGACATAGAGAAGCGCTCTTCATGAACCAAAAACTTTTTAAAAAATCTAAACCTAACTAAGAGAATAAGTGGGACAATAGGTCCCAAATAGCAAACATTTTGCAAGTATCAAGGCATTATGACAATGACAGGCGAATAAGTCTTAAACCGCTAATGCCGCTTCAAAGCAGCACATCGAGTTAAAGCATTATGCAAACATGAATAAGAAGGCCTGAATAGAACAGCTTTCATTTTGTGCTGGCTACAGGGTTGTTTCATATTGTAGGAAACAGTGGTCCCTGAAAGCAAAAAAATGGTAAAACAAAAAATGAATATAGTCAAAATTGATACTATATTATAGCCAATGTCCAGCCGGGCATGGCAACTTTAATAAGTAAAGGTGGTTAGCAGTGATCCAGAGAATGCAAGTAGAATCTTAGTGGGACACAAGCCTGTATCCTAAGACTTACATATCATGTGGACAACAAATTGTGAAACACATTCAGGCAATTACAATGATGTTTCTTTTTTAGAGATAATGAGTAGCGAAACATCTGATATTCATATTGCCACCTTCACGATGTATTATATACAGAAATAAAAATGTGTAAGGTGGACAACAGAGTCGACGGCGTTTCGATCCTTATCAGAGAGATTGAGGATCATCATCAGGACTTTTTAGTTAAATTGCCCATATTTTAGATTGCCTGAGTAAACATAGGACAATAAGGCAAACAAAAAACACATAGGTATGGAGAGAAATTCATGGGAGAAAAGGGGAAAAAAGGAAAATAGCAATGAATCAGTTATAGTTACATTTGGCGAAACATTTAAAATCGGAAAAACATTAGTGTCAGATCAGGGGCTAGTCCCTATTTGAAATCTTGTACAGTAGTGTTATTGCGGGCATTAACCGACCGGAAAGAATAAGACTGAAAGGTACAAGAGAACAAGTACGATTTATAGAAAAAATTGCGAGGTACGAGAGATGAAAAATAGCATGAAAAGGTAGGTGGTTTAGACATACTAGGGTGCTAGGAATTATCACTAATTTCGGAGTGCGGAGAGAAGCGGTGAGCCGTAGGAGGGTGCTACGTACGGAGACATGCGGTGTCGGGAAAATAACGAGGAGGGTGACAAAGTTGGGTAAAGGCGTTTGAGAAAGTGAGGGGAATACCTCGTGTTGCCAGTGGAGGCAACGGAGCAGGAGCCGAGTCTCGGTCAACCGGCGGTGCGTGAATTGAAATGGACGCGTATTAAAGGAACAATGCCTGTGGAGGGAAATATAATTAGGGGAGAGCGAAGTTTTGTGGCAAGAACGTAGGGAGTGCGAAAGATAAAGGCTTACCTACGAACATCAATTTCCAAAGTAGAGGACACGGTAAGGAAATCTGATGGGAGAAAGTTAATATCAGGATCCGGGGGGTGAACAGAACGGGCAGGCAACGGGGCCGCAGTAGCGAGGCTTACCTCAATGTAATAAGAGAGATGTGTTCCGTGGCCGTGCAGAGGACAGCGCGTTCGGACGATGCCGGATCGACTCTGAAGGGGGAGTCGGCATGCAACATAATGTAGGTGTGTGCGATCGTATGGGCGGTCACACGAGTAGTCACGTGATCAAGGAGCTGTGCAGTGCAAGTGAGTGGGAAAAACGAAGATGTTTTCGGGCGCCATATTGGAAGGGTTGGAAGAAAGGGGTTGTTAAATGAAGAGCGAGGCAGCCAGCGAATTAGAAATAGAAGAAAGAAGGGAAAAGTGAGGTGGCTTGCCTTGACAGAAAACGAAAGTGCTACAAAAATACATTGGATATTTGTGTCACCGCAATAAACATTAATCTGGGATGAACATTCAATTATGTACACCAATACCATTCTGGCATCTCAGTAGTGGCAAATGAGGACCAAAGTCCACGAAATGTAAATGAGCAAGTCAAACTTTTATTCAACAATGAGGTCCGGTCCTCAAGGGGGTTAGACCTTCTGTATGTACTTTCAGTGTTCCAGTCAGTGTTCAGGAAAGTGCAAAATTAAATGAATCCAACAAGTTCATAGTAAGGAGGTCCAGTCCTCAAGGCGATTCAACCCTCTGTGTATGCTTCCTGTCTTGAGAATCCACTTTAATTCTTCCTTGTTCAACAGTTGGGCGAGATCTGCGCCCCTGGGTGGAATCTTCACTACAGAAATTACGGTTCAGTGTATGTCATCTTCGGTATGGCCTGTGGCCTCAAAATGTTCGACCAATGGTGCATTGGGGGTTTTGCACCGTAATCTGCTTCTGTGCTGACAGATTCTTACCCGGATTTTTTGTGTGGTCTGACCTATGTAAATCATACCGCAGGGACACAAGATTGCATAAATCACATTACAAGTGTTACAATTACTGAAGTGATTGTGAGGTTTACGTATATTTCCATATACAAATTCCTTGCAGTCAGTGGTAAAGCCGCACACAGAACAGTTGCCACATCTATTGTGACCAATCACAGACGTTAAGGACCAATGGTCATGAAGGGTACCCGTGTTTGTGGTACTGGGGAGTGCTGCTCTGACCAAGTGGTCCTTAATGTTCTTGCTTTTTCTGAAAGCAAAGAGGGGTTTCTCTAGGTTAAGTATTCCAGCATTTACTACACTCCAATGCTTAAGAATGCTTTTTCGAAGTTTGTTTGATGAGAGGGAAAAAGTGGTTACGCATACTATGCGGTTCTCTGATTTCTTGGGTTTCGGTTCCAAAAGAATGTCCCTAGGACAATACCATGCTCTTTTAAGGGCGTTTCGGATCAATCTTTTGGGGTAGCCTCTGGAGGTCAGCTTGTTGCTTAATGTTTTGGCTTCCCTGAAGTAGTCCTCCTTAAGGGTATAGTTGCGTCGGATGCGGAGGTACTGGGAATAGGGAAGAGAGTCTTTTAGAGCTCTAGGATGATTGCTACAATATTTCAACAGAGTATTACGCTCAGTTGGTTTCCTGAAAAGGCTGGTGATCAGATGTCCATCTTTGTGTGTTATATTGAGGTCAAGAAAAGGGATGGATATTTTGTTGTGTGTAAGTGTGAATTTTAGACCACCACAGTTGTTATTCAGCCAGTGAAGGAAATTTTCGAGCATGGTTTGAGTGTCATGCCAGATCAGGAAGATATCATCTATGTATCGTTTCCAGAGCGACAAGGCAGAGAAAAAAGGATTGGGTTGGGCCAGTATGCAATTCGTCTCAAGTGCGTTCATGTATAGGATAGCCAGATTCGGTGCAAAAACTGCTCCCATCGATGTGCCTTTGGTTTGCTGGTAGTAATGCCCGTCAAACAAAAAGAAATTTCTAGTCAGGCATATCTCGAGGAGTTGCAAAATAAAAATGGTAGGGACTGCGTGTGGTCTGATGCGTGTCTCTAAAGTCGTCTCAATGATGAGTAATGCATCTCGTTGGGGGATGTTAGTATATAGAGACTCAACATCAAGAGTGCAAAGTGTGTCAGTTGAAGGGTTAAAAGTGTGATTTTCTACCAAGGTAATCATCTGCATACTATCTCTGACATAGTATGGCGTGGATGGAACAAATTCCTTTATAAAAAAGTCTACATATAGGCCAAGTGGCTCTAGAATGGAACCACAACCTGAGACGATAGGGCGTCCAGGAGGGTGCTTGGTATCCTTGTGGATTTTAGGTAGAGTGTAAATAACTGGCATCCGGGGAGCCTTCGCATTCAGAAACTGATATTCGAGTTTGGAAAGGAAGCCTTCATCTAAACCTGATTTGGTGACTTGCTGGATGATTTGTTTGAGTTCATTGGTGGGGTTGGTGGGGAGTCTACAGTAATGATCTGTATTCCCTAGTTGCCTTAATATTTCATTTTTATAGGTAGTGGTTTCCTGTAGTACTATTCCACCACCTTTATCAGCAGGTTTGATGACAATCGTGTTGTTAGTCTTAAGAGTTTGGAGTGCTGATTTTTCTGCCAATGAGATATTGTAAGGGATATAGTGGTGTTCTTTGGCCAGTTGTGATAGGTCATTTAATACCAACTTCTCAAAAGTGGAAATCTCCGGTGGAACCATATTGGCCGACGGGGAGAAGGTGGAAGGAGGTCTCAAAGGGGTGTTAGGTGCTTTGGGTGAAAAGGGATTTAGCAAAAAGTAGCTATGTAATCTCAGTTTTCGAAAAAACCTAAGGACTTCGGTCTGTAGGTCAAGAAAGTTAGTCTTGGTGGTGGGTATGAATGAAAGGCCCTTGCTTAGTACAGATAATTCTGAGTCATTTAAATGGTGTTTAGTAAGATTAAATATGGGAAGTAAGAGGTTGGTTTGTGTCTGGCTAATGGAGATAGCTGTGTCTATGTGCTGTGAATGGTCTACCAACGGTAGTAGTTGCGTCGGGTTTGCCGTTCTCCTGGTGGGTTTTGCCAATGGGCACGCTTCAGACCCCCTCTTCTGGGTGGCTCGTGCTGACCATGTCCTAAAAAAGAGGCTGAAGGTTGTGGATTAACTGGTGTTCTATTAGCACTGCTAGTCCCTTCGCCTGGATCGGAACCGTCGGAGGATTCGACAGAGGTGTCAGAGAATCCTACTAAAGTTTGTCCTCTATTGAATCAGCCCCAGGGGCGGTTGTTACGTTGGTTATTGTAGGATCGGTTGATATAGAAGTCTTTGGTTAGGTAGGGGCAAGTGCGTTCAGTGGAGTAGCTTTTAATGTCTTTCTTTACTTTAATGGATTTCTTATTCTGTTCTATTCTATAGAATTCATCCACGGTTTTCTGAACTTGTTCTAGCAGCTTCTTACTATCAGATATCGTGTTGCTGCTTGTTATTTGTCTTTCAATTTCTGTTATCTCTTCCAAAAGTTTTTTGAGTTCCTCTGTGGCTATGTCGATACCGAGGACCATCCAGTGCCTAGAGCAAGTAGTGCTAATGTAACTGAAATTTGTGATGTATTTGGGAATGTCAGTGAAAATTCCGGGTATGTTTCTAACTTGGAGGTAATGTGGAACCAGTTTCTTGGGGAGCATTGGTGGAGTCGGAGAAGAGGGATGGACCTTCTAAAATCTTTTTGAAGGTCCATCCCTCTTCTCCGACTCCACCAAGAAACTGGTTCCACATTACCTGAGCAATTAGAGAAAACAAAGAAAAAATCTGTCAGGTTACAACTCATGATACGGATGCTCACAGAGTATTTAAAAGCTGACATTATCCCCACAGGCCTCCAAGTTAGAAACATACCCGGAATTTTCACTGACATTCTCAAATACATCACAAATTTCAGTTACATTAGCACTACTTGCTCTAGGCACTGGATGGTCCTCGGTATCGACATAGCCACAGAGGAACTCAAAAAACTTTTGGAAGAGATAACAGAAATTGAAAGACAAATAACAAGCAGCGACACGATATCGGATAGTAAGAAGCTGCTAGAACAAGTTCAGAAAACCGTGGATGAATTCTATAGAATAGAACAGAATAAGAAATCCATTAAAGTAAAGAAAGACATTAAAAGCTACTCCACTGAACGCACTTACCCCTACCTAACCAAAGACTTCTATATCAACCGATCCTACAATAACCAACGTAACAACCGCCCCTGGGGCCGATTCAATAGAGGACAGACTTTAGTAGGATTCTCTGACACCTCTGTCGAATCCTCCGACGGTTCCGATCCAGGCGAAGGGACTAGCAGTGCTAATAGAACACCAGTTAATCCACAACCTTCAGCCTCTTTTTTAGGACGTGGTCAGCACGAGCCACCCAGAAGAGGGGGTCTGAAGCGTGCCCATTGGCAAAACCCACCAGGAGAACGGCAAACCCGACGCAACTACTACCGTTGGTAGACCATTCACAGCACATAGACACCGCTATCTCCATTAGCCAGACACAAACCAACCTCTTACTTCCCATATTTAATCTTACTAAACACCATTTAAATGACTCAGAATTATCAGTACTAAGCAAGGGCCTTTCATTCGTACCCACCACCAAGACTAACTTTCTTGACCTACAGACCAAAGTCCTTAGGTTTTTTCGAAAACTGAGATTACATAGCTACTTTTTGCTAAATCCCTTTTCACCCAAAGCACCTAACACCCCTTTGAGACCTCCTTCCACCTTCTCCCCGTCGGCCAATATGGTTCCACCGGAGATTTCCACTTTTGAGAAGTTGGTATTAAATGACCTATCACAACTGGCCAAAGAACACCACTATATCCCTTACAATATCTCATTGGCAGAAAAATCAGCACTCCAAACTCTTAAGACTAACAACACGATTGTCATCAAACCTGCTGATAAAGGTGGTGGAATAGTACTACAGGAAACCACTACCTATAAAAATGAAATATTAAGGCAACTAGGGAATACAGATCATTACTGTAGACTCCCCACCAACCCCACCAATGAACTCAAACAAATCATCCAGCAAGTCACCAAATCAGGTTTAGATGAAGGCTTCCTTTCCAAACTCGAATATCAGTTTCTGAATGCGAAGGCTCCCCGGATGCCAGTTATTTACACTCTACCTAAAATCCACAAGGATACCAAGCACCCTCCTGGACGCCCTATCGTCTCAGGTTGTGGTTCCATTCTAGAGCCACTTGGCCTATATGTAGACTTTTTTATAAAGGAATTTGTTCCATCCACGCCATACTATGTCAGAGATAGTATGCAGATGATTACCTTGGTAGAAAATCACACTTTTAACCCTTCAACTGACACACTTTGCACTCTTGATGTTGAGTCTCTATATACTAACATCCCCCAACGAGATGCATTACTCATCATTGAGACGACTTTAGAGACACGCATCAGACCACACGCAGTCCCTACCATTTTTATTTTGCAACTCCTCGAGATATGCCTGACTAGAAATTTCTTTTTGTTTGACGGGCATTACTACCAGCAAACCAAAGGCACATCGATGGGAGCAGTTTTTGCACCGAATCTGGCTATCCTATACATGAACGCACTTGAGACGAATTGCATACTGGCCCAACCCAATCCTTTTTTCTCTGCCTTGTCACTCTGGAAACGATACATAGATGATATCTTCCTGATCTGGCATGACACTCAAACCATGCTCGAAAATTTCCTTCACTGGCTGAATAACAACTGTGGTGGTCTAAAATTCACACTTACACACAACAAAATATCCATCCCTTTTCTTGACCTCAATATAACACACAAAGATGGACATCTGATCACCAGCCTTTTCAGGAAACCAACTGAGCGTAATACTCTGTTGAAATATTGTAGCAATCATCCTAGAGCTCTAAAAGACTCTCTTCCCTATTCCCAGTACCTCCGCATCCGACGCAACTATACCCTTAAGGAGGACTACTTCAGGGAAGCCAAAACATTAAGCAACAAGCTGACCTCCAGAGGCTACCCCAAAAGATTGATCCGAAACGCCCTTAAAAGAGCATGGTATTGTCCTAGGGACATTCTTTTGGAACCGAAACCCAAGAAATCAGAGAACCGCATAGTATGCGTAACCACTTTTTCCCTCTCATCAAACAAACTTCGAAAAAGCATTCTTAAGCATTGGAGTGTAGTAAATGCTGGAATACTTAACCTAGAGAAACCCCTCTTTGCTTTCAGAAAAAGCAAGAACATTAAGGACCACTTGGTCAGAGCAGCACTCCCCAGTACCACAAACACGGGTACCCTTCATGACCATTGGTCCTTACCGTCTGTGATTGGTCACAATAGATGTGGCAACTGTTCTGTGTGCGGCTTTACCACTGACTGCAAGGAATTTGTATATGGAAATATACGTAAACCTCACAATCACTTCAGTAATTGTAACACTTGTAATGTGATTTATGCAATCTTGTGTCCCTGCGGTATGATTTACATAGGTCAGACCACACAAAAAATCCGGGTAAGAATCTGTCAGCACAGAAGCAGATTACGGTGCAAAACCCCCAATGCACCATTGGTCGAACATTTTGAGGCCACAGGCCATACCGAAGATGACATACACTGAACCGTAATTTCTGTAGTGAAGATTCCACCCAGGGGCGCAGATCTCGCCCAACTGTTGAACAAGGAAGAATTAAAGTGGATTCTCAAGACAGGAAGCATACACAGAGGGTTGAATCGCCTTGAGGACTGGACCTCCTTACTATGAACTTGTTGGATTCATTTCATTTTGCACTTTCCTGAACACTGACTGGAACACTGAAAGTACATACAGAAGGTCTAACCCCCTTGAGGACCGGACCTCATTGTTGAATAGAAGTTTGACTTGCTCATTTACATTTCGTGGACTTTGGTCCTCATTTGCCACTACTGAGATGCCAGAATGGTATTGGTGTACATAATTGAATGTTCATCCCAGATTAATGTTTATTGCGGTGACACAAATATCCAATGTATTTTTGTAGCACTTTCGTTTTCTGTCAAGGCAAGCCACCTCACTTTTCCCTTCTTTCTTCTATTTCTAATTCGCTGGCTGCCTCGCTCTTCATTTAACAACCCCTTTCTTCCAACCCTTCCAATATGGCGCCCGAAAACATCTTCGTTTTTCCCACTCACTTGCACTGCACAGCTCCTTGATCACGTGACTACTCGTGTGACCGCCCATACGATCGCACACACCTACATTATGTTGCATGCCGACTCCCCCTTCAGAGTCGATCCGGCATCGTCCGAACGCGCTGTCCTCTGCACGGCCACGGAACACATCTCTCTTATTACATTGAGGTAAGCCTCGCTACTGCGGCCCCGTTGCCTGCCCGTTCTGTTCACCCCCCGGATCCTGATATTAACTTTCTCCCATCAGATTTCCTTACCGTGTCCTCTACTTTGGAAATTGATGTTCGTAGGTAAGCCTTTATCTTTCGCACTCCCTACGTTCTTGCCACAAAACTTCGCTCTCCCCTAATTATATTTCCCTCCACAGGCATTGTTCCTTTAATACGCGTCCATTTCAATTCACGCACCGCCGGTTGACCGAGACTCGGCTCCTGCTCCGTTGCCTCCACTGGCAACACGAGGTATTCCCCTCACTTTCTCAAACGCCTTTACCCAACTTTGTCACCCTCCTCGTTATTTTCCCGACACCGCATGTCTCCGTACGTAGCACCCTCCTACGGCTCACCGCTTCTCTCCGCACTCCGAAATTAGTGATAATTCCTAGCACCCTAGTATGTCTAAACCACCTACCTTTTCATGCTATTTTTCATCTCTCGTACCTCGCAATTTTTTCTATAAATCGTACTTGTTCTCTTGTACCTTTCAGTCTTATTCTTTCCGGTCGGTTAATGCCCGCAATAACACTACTGTACAAGATTTCAAATAGGGACTAGCCCCTGATCTGACACTAATGTTTTTCCGATTTTAAATGTTTCGCCAAATGTAACTATAACTGATTCATTGCTATTTTCCTTTTTTCCCCTTTTCTCCCATGAATTTCTCTCCATACCTATGTGTTTTTTGTTTGCCTTATTGTCCTATGTTTACTCAGGCAATCTAAAATATGGGCAATTTAACTAAAAAGTCCTGATGATGATCCTCAATCTCTCTGATAAGGATCGAAACGCCGTCGACTCTGTTGTCCACCTTACACATTTTTATTTCTGTATATAATACATCGTGAAGGTGGCAATATGAATATCAGATGTTTCGCTACTCATTATCTCTAAAAAAGAAACATCATTGTAATTGCCTGAATGTGTTTCACAATTTGTTGTCCACATGATATGTAAGTCTTAGGATACAGGCTTGTGTCCCACTAAGATTCTACTTGCATTCTCTGGATCACTGCTAACCACCTTTACTTATTAAAGTTGCCATGCCCGGCTGGACATTGGCTATAATATAGTATCAATTTTGACTATATTCATTTTTTGTTTTACCATTTTTTTGCTTTCAGGGACCACTGTTTCCTACAATACGTATCTACCCAAGGTCCCTGTCCAATTCCTTTGGGTGCCCTTGTCCCCCTTTCTACACAGGGTTGTTTCATAGCAGTCCCCATCTCTCCTCCAGAAGAGAAAGAAAAGAGTACAGGAGCTTCTTCTGATGGCCAACTGGTTCCAAGCATGGGCCATTCGGAAGTTGACCCCTCCTTCGTAAAGTCCCATAAAAGGAGGTAGTCTCAGTATCCAGACATACATCCCTAGAAGATCTGTGTTTCTTAGTTTGGTAGGAATGATGCTGCAAGAGCCATACGCCTGTATTTTGAGATTCAGCTTAGTTGCTTCAGGA
Organism: Triturus cristatus; assembly: GCF_964204655.1. Taxonomy (NCBI): domain Eukaryota; kingdom Metazoa; phylum Chordata; class Amphibia; order Caudata; family Salamandridae; genus Triturus; species Triturus cristatus. Next base: position 823,162,062 of record NC_140584.1, on the reverse strand, counting down.
GGTTCCCGGGTCATCTCCAGGCAGCAGGCCTCAGTGGTGGGTATCTCCAGGAGAGTCAGAACCTCCGCCAGTTCTGTGACATGATGAGGTTTGTTGTGCCAATCCAAAAGGGTAGGTCCAGCAATATTTAATACGGTCTTGTTGCAATTCGTCTGTTCTTGGACGGATTTGTTGATGTCAGGTCAGCGTTGCAGGGGCAATATCCTGGAAAAAAGAGCAAGCTGCTCCCTCAAAAGAGTCCGATTCTGCCTTTGGGCCCACCTGTAGGATGGCTTCTTTTACTTTAAAAGAGTGTAATTTAGTTAGTACGTCTCTAGGGTGTCACCCATCACCAACCAGCTGGGAGAACACTCAATGTACGCTATCTATCTTAACCATCAATGTTGTGTCGTTGAGTAGTTCTGCAAACAACCCCGAAACAAATGCTTCCAGGTCAGGGCCTTCCACCCCCTCTTCCAAGTCCCAGATTCATATGTTCTTGCGCCGAGATCTGTTTTTGATTTCTTCACATTTCAAAAGAGACGCCTGTAGCTATGAGCGGAGTAATTGGGTTAGGCCTTCCATCTGACTGGTGTGTTGTTCCAGTTCCAGCATTTTAGCATTAAGATCCCCCACCCGAGTGGCCACCGAGTCCACATCTTGTTGTAGAGAGGCAAGTTTGGTGTTGAGATCTAACTTAAGAGTCTCTAGGAAGAGGCGTGATCGGCTTTGAGTTTCAAATGTAGTTCCTTCTTAAAACCTTGCAAGGAGGTACTTACCGACAACTCGCACTGCCCGCATCCAGAATGACCCCCCTGCCAATCCACAGGCATGGCTATAGAGATCTTAGGTAAAAGATGAGTGCATCCTCCCCTCCGTTTAAAAAAATATATATATATCGTGTTAATTGATATATCCATTACGGAGTATTCCACAGTATAATAAATCCAGAAGTAACTTATCGCACATTTTGTAATTATGAGATTTATTCAGAGTGAAAAATGTCATCAATTCATCTTCGTTGAAATATTCACATAATAGTAAGTGCCAGAAAGTTACAGGGCAGCCCACACGTGTTTCAGCCCCTTATGGCCCATTTGCCTGGGGCTTTTTCAAGGCTGCGAAAAGTGCATAGAATATAATGAATTGTGGTTCAAAATGGTGTCAAACCATCACCAATTGTGAAAATGAAATTGGAGGATGAGGAGTTGAAAGGAGAACAGACCATAAAAAAGAAGATTAAGGGGTAAAAATGACAGGCATCCCAGTGCTGCATAGACCAGTTTCTTGATCTAATTAATTACCTGCCCTGTTACAGGGATGCAATAGATAAGTAGTCCCGGAAAGGACTGAAATTCTCCATGCACCAAAAAATAAAAACTTCAACCGCAATTCATTATATTCTGTGCACTTTTCGCAGCCTTGAAAAAGCCCCAGGCGAATGGGCCATAATGGGGTGAAACGCGTGTCAGCTGTTCTGTAACATCTTGTTATTTACTAATATGCCAAGCGATTATACACAGCGATTCACAAAATCACAGCTGTATAGAATGGCTTTTTGCTCTCTAGAAACCTCTTTTACGATCCAGAAATGTCTTTCGAAATAGCAAAAAGGATGTTGTAACTCATTCTGAATTGGAATTAGGAGGGGGAATTAAGAGGGTGCCCATTCCTAACTGCAAACTGCAATGAGCTGCATCAATGCAATTGCAGCTGGCAACTACTGAACCTTAACTGGCTTCTCAGATGAGGTGGTAACCCATTCACAATGGGGAAACTGTTCCCGCTGACAGCTTCTCTTTGGGGATCGTGTCAGGCAGTTTAAGGGAAGGTAGGTAGTAGTACAAGGGAACACTACCTGCTCTACCTGATGTCTTATGTAGCGGCATTTCCTTAAAGCAGCAACAGTTCCTTTAGGAACATTGGGAGCTTTGGAAAAAGAATCCCTGTCTGGGAATAGAATACTAGGCATGGTGGTCTGTTGTTTCTTGCTGGCCCCTATTCCTGTGTTTGCGGCCAATCCCTGGGGGTCCCAAATAGCAACTTGTCTTATTAATGTCCATTAGGCAGGCCATTGTGCAATTCCTGTAACTAGAGATTTTGAAACGTATTAGTACACAGGTTCTATTACAAAATTAAGAATAGCTTACAAAAAGTCGGTATGTTATTTGCAACCACTATTAGCGGCCTGTGTTTACCTACATCTGGCCTACAATATACTGTATTAAGTCACAATTAAAGCCAGGTAATAGAACAAAGCACCAGGGTTTATGTGACTGAACATCTCTCCCTCCATTCCCCTTCTGACTCTTAATGCTTATAAGCCCAATGTCCTTAACAAATCAGCTCCCAACTCCTCCAAATATCTAAAGAACTTCAACCTCTCTTTCATTTGACACCCTCATTACCGACCAATATCAGTGCATGAAAAATGGAACCCTACAGACCAATCGGATATTATCATCCCATAATGCCTCTCTGTGAAAGTAGTCATTTGAGAAGGAACTGAATGCATCTCAAAGATCCAAAATCCCTTAAGGTTGCAAGTTACATGTCTTTCTGTCACCATGTTTCTGATACAATATCTTGATATCAATGGGATAATTAGGAATCCATCCTCCAACCTGAATTTGGAACAATGTAACCTCCATTTTACATCTCTAAAGAGAGCCCCTTTAAAATCCCACACCTACGATTCACCTCACCCGCCCCCAACTTGTAACTTTTCTCCCCTCTTCTGTCACCTCCTCTAATAGAACCACGTGATAGACATACTCCCAGAGGCACTGTCACAATCCTCGTGAGTATGTCGACCCACTTCTCTCCATACAACCCCTTTGTGTACAGAAGAGGGCTTTGAGGCCCTCTTTATTTGTGCAGGAAAACCATCTCACTTCTCTTTTTATCTCCGTATGCACCCATAGAGCACTTTCTCGCACTCAAGAGGCCATGGCAACTGAGTAGTCTCCCACAAAGAACTCTGCTTTCCTTCAAGATAACCTCTCACAAAGCCTGAACACACTCTCTATTCCTTCCCCTACCTACTTCTCTGGTATGCTTACAGACAACTCAGTCAGCATGGTTCAATGAAGCAATCCACCACAGCCAGCTTGGTATCCTGAGAGTTACTAATTGACCCTCATACAAAGGATACCTGTGGTTCCAGAGGCTAGATGGTTAGGCACACAAACCTGAAGACGCTCCAAAGTAAACCAGACTCAACTGCACAAGAGAAGACGGATCTCTAAAGACTGAGAAAGTCTGGATGTACTTGTCATATCTAGTAACCACTGCTAATCTGCACTTACATGCTCACTGTCCTCTAGAATTGGGGGTATATTCATCCACTCCTCGATCCAACAAAATTCCATGACCTAAGAGCATGAGCTCACTCCTTGGATTCCAAAAAAACAAGTAAAAACACAAGCACCATGATTCCCCTCTCACCTCAGGGTAGACTCTACTCTTGTAGGTAATACGAAACCACAGCAGACTTCCAATAAAATAATTTGCAACCCGAGAAACAGTATTGAAAGTCAGTCCACAATTACTAGTAAGCCACCAGTGCAAACCTCTTACAATTGCCTCTTTCATAACTGTAGATCCCCCGCAAAACACAAGATAGAGATAGGAGCCGTAATCACTAACAATTTCTTAAATATTCTACCTCTAAATGAGAGAAGGCTCAAAGTCGCTTCTCGTCAGTTTTGGAACAGCTTTTTCTTCTGAACATTCTGTCTTCTGCCTACACCTCAATGGGAAAATTGGAGGGGGTGGCAATCATTCACAAAAGCTCGATTCAATGCAAAATTATGAAAAACATATGTTCCTTTTGTCCAATGTCTTGCAACAAAAATGAAAACACTGGACTCTTCCCATCAAATTCAACTTGATTTATCACCCTACATGTGCCAACTAAATCTTCGAGATAAGTGACCTGCACAAGAAAGTGGAAAAACATATTTCTTCAAACAACATCACTTGTGGTATTTTCAAACTATACTGGTGATCAAAATGATGCTCTCATCTTATGACTGCTTTCTTACTCAGCCAAGTAATTACTCAGCACGTCTTTCCAAATGTAAAAGAGGACTGATCTTGAGCTCGAAATTGCAAGTTAAAACTCAATTAAGGCAGGTACCCCAAACTCAGTTAGCTGGTTGGATCACCACTCAGCATCATTTTCTCGTACCTACAAAAAATCAAAAATCAAAGGCCGATGAAGAAGTAAAGACCAGGTGTAAAAAGTTAGAAACACATCAACCTCTACACTCTCTCGCATAAAATATTTGTTTCCCTTCAATGAATCCAAACACATGCAGGATCTTCAAGAATTGCTAAACTATACAATTACAACCCTACCATGGACAAGTTGCTTATTTATTCACAGTGCCTAGAACTAAAAACGTAAGAAATCCATACCTCCCTCATGATGGTTCTTGAAACAAGTGAATCAAATGAGAACATGGCAATAGCATATCAAAAACGCTTACTGGAAGAAAGAAGTCCAAGATGGTAATCTTTCAAATCAAAACTTCATTTGGTCACTCAGAGTTAATCCATGCATAAATCATAAAAAATGCTCTTTGTTTTAATGAAACAATTAACAAAACCTCCTACCAACTCACTACCAAATAACGCCAATGAGGAAAACTGCGCACTCTATCTCATTTTTCAAAGAGAAAATTGACAAGATTGAGCTGTCTATCATTCAGTCTCTCACAACCCACACAAACATGCTTCTTCCAGCAGCACAACTCAAATGGGTGGTCGGGTATATAAATAGTCGGTACTGCAGTAGGCTGGCTTCGTCCTTTAGCAATTTATTTGGGGACATGTTGATCAATCTACATTACATGAGGGGCTGCTACAAATTGTTTAGCAGGGGTTAGTGAAGAACAAAAACCATCTCTCCATCTTCTTTCTTTATTAGAAGTGCATTTGAGCCAGATAGTTGTACTTGATTTTGAAGAAAGTAGGGGGATAAGTAGGGGTGGGTGGCAGTGATTTTGGATGCATCATGCAGGGAGAGAAGGGACAGCAGTCTCTGACTCGCACTAATCCCAAGAAGCACCAAATTACACTTGTAGTTCTATATGTGTAGCAAGAGGGGTACCCCCACTTCAAAGTTTCCCAAGCACTGTCACACATGCTTATGCATACAATCAGCATGAATTAGGTGATCTGGTTATGTACTCCACTGCTATAATCAGCTACCACGAACTGTTAGTGCGATCACAAGGCTATAGTCATCCATGTTAAGAAGAGTGCACCCGGTGGACCCCTATGACCCAACGGAGGCTAGAGCTTGTGTGTCTAGCAATGATATACACATTTACAGCATTTTGTAAGAAACATGTGGTTAAAGAAAATATGCTCAACCTACCAGAATGTTACAATAAGGTGCAGGTGATTGCATGGACACTGCACCAGTGTACTTTAACTCTACCTCCCGTCTCACTCACTTGATCAAGTCTGAGACACAATCGTGGGGAGTGTAAGAAACATACACGTCAGAATCCAATGCCTGCATTTATGGAATTTTGACACTGGATGAAACATCAAGTAGGTAATGAAATTCCACCAATTAGTGCTCCTTGTTCAATGCACTTCACATACCAGGTTATTCATATGTTCTCATATTAACTGCTATCACATCGGGTGACCTTCAGAATCTTTTCTAGGTAAATATTCAAAAATAGTGCCCAAGTATGTTAAAATCCATTGCAAATAAATTTCCCGGGTGACTGTTGGAAATATTTTATCTTAGGCATGTTTAGCTGTTGCTGTTAGCTGCATACGTAAGTGCAGACCCACGTGCTCATACATACACAGAAGTTCTCAATACAATATACCATGAGTACTAAACCAACACAACCTACCTGATCCAGCTTTGGCGTCTGCAGCCTCTGTAATGTTCTATCAGAGGTCAGGACTTTTGAAGTGCTGTGAGCCTCAAAGTACTCCTCCACCAGTTGAGCCTGAAACACACAAAAGCTGGTAAATGTATCTATTCATACCATGAGATATGTAGAAAGGATGATAAAAACTAAACCTTAAATATACACTAAGGGTATGAGAATTTGGCTCTTGATCGCTCACGGCATCCAGAGATATTGAAAAAGATCACACCTCACCTATATTTCTTTGTGTCATGCGGCATCATTGGTGTCCTTTCCACGTCTAGGTAGATAAATACCACCTAGCTGGATAAGACCAACATTGGCCAGTACAGAGATTACTGAAAAGAATTTCTCTTCATTTAGTAGGAAACTTTGCAATGATGAAAATTTTAAGTATTGGATCTCATTAGAAATTAATGTTTCATGCATCCATTTACATCTGCTTACATGATTCCGTCATCTGTTTGCCCATAAGGATCAACAACCTTCTTCAGGACTCACGGGATCACTACCAGGCAACACAAAAGTTGAGACGTAATGCCCTCTTACCTCATGTCACCAACCGGTTTGCATCCACCCTAATTTGAGCTTATTTCTATCAGTGGACAAGGGAAGGGGAGGCACTTCCCAATAGTCACACATTCATCAAGGGTGGAGGCCTGTTTGCGAACCTATGTGCGCCCAACCCCGTCTTACTCTACTAAAACCAAAACTTTCCCTGCTCAGTACACCTTCCAACATCTCGATACAGAACTGCATGCAAATTATTTCTCAGTTCATTTTACTCAGAGTAAAAAAATAAGTCCATAAAATGTTCTGCATACCATTGTTAATGGGGTTGTTTCATTCATTTAGGCCCAATGTTCACTTTTAGTGTTTGATACGGAGGTAACATGAGCAGTGAATGTTGGTAAAGGTGCGCTTCTCTTGATTACTGTGAGAGTATAGTATCACTGATATACTACCTGGATAGCTTCAGATTGATGGTGCCACCCAAGGAAAACAGTGATTTGACAAAAATATTACCAGACTTCCATGCTCAAACAACCCGCACGGGAAAGGCAATTCTAAGAGTGAACAATTTTGGCAATCTTTGATTTCAAATGACTGCTCCTTTGTAAAAAGAAATGTCCTGCATGCAGTCTACTCACCTCAGCAGCATGTTTTGATTTCTTGGATGGTGTTTTGTTGGGAACTATCGTTGATGGTGGCTTGCTGGGAGTCTTTTGATTAGTCACCATATCGCTGGCCTTCTCATCCCGCTCCTCTGTTGATTCCCCTTCAGAGCCTGAGGCGGAGTAGTCACTCTCACTCTCCGACCTCAAGGTTGGAGCTAGATGCAACAAAAAAATGTATGCAGCAAATGTGACATGTTCTACAAAGTGATCCCTGAAAATTATTGACATCAGGACCATGCCAGAGAGTCAAGGATTGGACCCAGCTCTAACAACACTGTTCCTCCTTCTGGTTTTATATCACAAAAAGGCACAGAGTTGACATGCATCAACACATGTGAAGTGATACTAATAGCCCTTATTGAGACCCAACCTGCAGTATTAATATTATTAGAGCTCTTTATGACTTACAATGCTGTTGATTATGGTATCCTACTCTATTTGCCTCAAAGACTACATGAGTATTACAGGACTAAACCTAGCATGGATCAGTTTATCCCTTAAAGTGGTATGCAGCAAATAAGAAGGGTTGGACTACTTTTCTAACTCAAGGAAAGAGAGGTCCTCCAAAGATCATCACATTCGTGTAGGCACAGTAATGCATACTCTAGCCCTGGAGTTGACATTATTGACCAATTCAAAACTCCATTTCAAATAGATGTAGAAGCTACACAGGTGATCCACCCCACAGAAGAAAGAGCTAACAGCTTAAACTCTGCATTATGCCTTACTCGTTTACAGTAATGGATGAGGGAAAACAATCTTTACCGCAGTGGCTTCAATTCCAAACAATTATACTCTTTGGCAAAATAAACCTAAGCCAGTTAAAATAAAAACCTTTCCAATGGTAAATAAACTTTTCAAGTGGCCTTCTACACTGGAGTGTTTCCCCTTCTGTAGCTCTTAAAGTAAGAAACCAAGGAGTAATATTTGATCCTACAATGTTATTCATTTCAAAAGTGAATGTTTTAAAGAGCAGTGCACAAGTCCAGTTTCATATGCTTAGCGAAGTCACACCATTGTTAAGCACTCATCACAAGGGGTCTTCATCCACTCAGCGGCACTATCACACCTCTATTATTTCAACTGCATGTACATAAATGCCCATAAGAGAGTTTACATCAACTTACATAGTGGAAAAGAGAGCAGGAAGGCTTATCCTAGATCTTCCTGTTGATTGATGACATTATTCCCGCTCTTTGAGCCCTACATTGGTAACCTTCAAGATCGTGTGCCTTAGCAACAGGATATACTGGTCTTAGGGTATGAAATACTTGTCTCCATTATTCCAAACCTGCAAGCTATCTCACAACCCACGACTGCCAATCGATAATCGGATGGCCTCTCACCTACCAAGAAGGGTGCAAGTGGAAAAACCCTGGAAACATGCAATCCAAAATCTTGGAATTGTCTGACACCAGCCCTCAGACTACATCAAGAGACCATCTCAAGTTTAGAAGGGAGGTGAAAACTTCCTTGTTCCACCAGGTCTTCCCTGAGCTGTTCGACTGGGATTAGAACTGTGAATCTTATCAAACTTGAGTAGGCCAGCTAAAATAACCGTCCTGATTAAAGCATAGGCAATTCATTTTGTCGGATTTTGGACTTCTCAGCAAAAAGTTCAACGTCCACAAAGAGCGCCACCCGAATCATGGTATATCTGCACTTCAAGCTGCAAATTTCAGAAAACTTCACCGTGAACAGAACCATCGCCTACCGACCAAACGGACCCCAAGCTACCTTCACCAGCCACCTCAGGGACATCATTGCCCCTCTCACCGTAGATCCCAAAGCCTTTATACTTCTCAATACCTCAACTTCCACTGAGAAAACAGGACCAACACCTGCTTCACAGCACTCTTTGAAAGTCAGAACAATTCTGGACTAACCCAGCTCATCATAGAACCAACAGACATCGCAGGACTGGACTACATATTTAGCACCAGCGACAGCATGAAGTAGAACTTAACGTCACCACTCACATGGACCAACCACTCCATCATCCACTTCTAAATCAACACACTACAAGTCAACACACCCACCAGCATCAGCCTACTCTGCCACAGCTGGGGCAAAATCTCTGAGGCAGACTGACTCAACACAGATCAACCTAACTAACCCAACAGACAACCTCAACAAGGACATCACCAACTTGATCAAGAACTATACAGATGCCCTTGCACACATCAAACCCAACAAGCACAGAAGAACCAACAAGCAGGCACTCAGAGCACCTTCAAGACTCCAAACGGCACTGCAAACATCTAGAAAGAAAATGGAGAGCCAGCCACAAAACCAGCGGCTTCACAAGCAACTAAGAGAGACCAAGAAAAGAGAGCTAGCTGAACACATTGAAGGGAGCTTCAACAGATCTTCTTGATTGTCAAGGACTTCACACCCTTGGCCTCCATCAACAGCATAATTCCTTCCCAAGAACTCTGCGACGGCCTATCAAACTTCTTCCACAAAATCGCAAACATCTATAGCAACTTCGCACACCAACGAGACCCCAGCAATGTCATCGCAAACCTGCTCCTCACTAATTAAGACGGCCACCTGACCGAATAAAAAACTCATCAGAGAAAATACAGCGACGATCATGCAGACCATCCACTCAGGAGCCCTAACAGACCCTATATCCTCACCACATCTCCAACCTTGTTAAAGCACCCATCTGCAACGCTGTAACCCATGTCATCAACACCTCCATCACATCCGCCACATGCCCAGAAGACTGGTAACTTGCAGTGGTCATTACCGTTCTTGAGAAACTATCGGCCGACTCGAGCCAACAGAGCAACGTCTGTCCCATCTCCCTGATCCCCAACCCAGCCATAATAATAGACAAGGTCATCAACAAGCATACTCACTTCGAACACCACCACCTACTGGACAAGACTCAATCAAGATTTTTTTTAAAACCACAGCACTGAGGCAGGACTCAACGAAACCATCAACAACATCTGGGCCATTCTGAACCGAGGAGAAATAGCCGCCCTCATCCTGCTCAACCTCTCTGCGGCATTCGACATGGTCTCCCACAACACACCCACAAGAAGACTCGCGAGCTCGGCACCCAAGGAACTGCACTCAAATGGATCTGCTCCTTCCTCAGGGGAAAGAACCAAAAAAGACAGACTGCCACGCTTCACATCGGAGACCAAGAACCTGATCTGCGGAGTCCCCCAAGGATCATCTCTTCCCTACTCTGTTTGCTGTCTATATGACTATGCTCATCAACATCAATCCCAAGGCATCACCCTCATCTCCTACGCTGATGACAAACTCACATTCTCCCTGAAGGACAAGAATACCATCACCAGAGACAACTTCACCAATTGTATGGCCATGGTAGCAGAATGGATGAGAACCAACTGCTTGAAGCTCAACTCTGACAAGACAGAAGTACTGGTCTTTGGAAACAGGACCTCCCCGTGGCCGACAGAGCTAGGACTGACATCAACACCCACCGACCACACCAGAAATCTGGGGACCATCATGGACAACAAGCTCACTTAACGGCACAAGTGAAGGCAATGAGCATTGCCTGCTTCTACATCCTACCTATGCTATGAAAGATCTTCAAGTGGCTCACACAGAACACGAGACGCACAGTAATGCAAGCATTCATCACAAGCACACTCGACTATGGTAACGCATTCTACGTCGGAACTCCAAGCAGCTCATTCACAGACTTGAGGCCTTCCAGAAAGCTGCCGCAAGACTCATACTCAACATTCCATGTCGCACCCACATCTCACCCCACCGGCTCCCCATTCACAAATGTAGCCTGACTGACTGAATTTTTTATTAAGCGCACTATTGCCGTGGCGTCTTGACGCTGAGTAAGGATAAGGAGTGGCTGCCCCTGAATTAGGATTTTATGAAAAGCCAAGTTTTTAATGCCTTTCTGAACAGTATCTTGTTGGCTTGCAAGCGTAGCTCTGTAGGGAGGGAGTTCCATAGCTTTGCCGCTAGAAATGAAAATCCCTTGCCTCCCCATTGAGCTCTTAGCGGTCAAACCAGCCACAGACTGCCAGACCTTAATGCTCGGGTCGGTACATACCGTGGAAAGAGATTTAATGTCCGCTGCACTGCCTCCTTATATAGCTTTGTAAACTAGGCATAGCGCCTTAAAATCCACCCGTCGTCGGACAGAGAGTCAATGTAGCTGCCTTATGCCACTCGACGTCGGGCGATGTTTAGGAAGATCCAACAGTATTCTTACAGCTGCGTTCTGCAGTGACTGAAGTTTGGAAAACTGTCTTTCCCCAGCTCCAATATACAGCGCATTGCACTAATCGATTCATGATAGATCCATGGCTCCTACTACCGTTTTTCTTAGAGAGAAAGGAATAAACTGCAGTATTTTTCGCAGGACCTTAATCATGAAAAAGCAGGCCGAGATAACTTGATTAACTTGTGAAGTAAGTGTTAAGTCCTTATCAATCAAAAAACCTAGATTTTTTTCCTTTGGCACAGGGATGGGGCAGGTGCCAGCTTCTGGAGGCCACCATAGGTGATTTCAGATTGAGGGTTTTTGGCCGAATTCTATTACCTCTGTTTTCTCTGTGTTGAGCTTTAGGAAATTTGTATTCATCCAGCACAGTGCTTAGTGTCCTGCGGGTCCAGTGAGTCTTTCTTCAAAATAGGTCTTATACAGGCCTTTTTTCATCTCTGTGGAAAGACTCCGGATCTAATAGTCTCATTAAAGAGAGGGGTCAGGAAAGCACTTATCTCTTCTGGGACCAGATGTAATACGTAAAGGGGGACATGGGTCAAGCCATATCAGCCAATTCAAACCCCTCACACACACACATACAAAGTCTTGCATAACATTGTGCCAGCATACCCCGGACAACTGCATACACTTTCAGCCAGCCTGCTAGACATTTAAGCTCAGCCTCTCTCACTCGCACATCCCCCGCATTTACATAAGCGGAGCAGGAGGCCGCTTGTTCACTGACATCACACCCAAAACATGGAACAACCACCCACAACACATCAGAGCCTGCTACTCATTTCTGGAGTTCAGCTAGAAGCTGAAGACCTGGATCTTTGAATCACTCTAAGGGGACCACATATGCCTACACACCTTCTCATACGCATGGATACCCCCACGGATGATTAGTGCGCTATACAAACTGACATAAAATAACAAAACACATTTTATCCCAGGATAAGACAAACTGGAATGCAACTATTTAGGCACTGTAAATCCTGGATAATCCGGTAGCTCATGCTTTAGCACTGGTATAAATTGAACAAAAAGAACTTTAAGTAGAGTCTTTGGTGACAGAGCCTGAAAGGGTTTTACACAGGTGTAAAAATGAAACGATCAGCGATTGAAACGGTAAGCTATGCCACCTTGGGTTTTAAGGTTAGTATATGAAACTGATTGGATCCACTTTTGTGAAAGACTGCTCCCTAAGTAACTGCATGAAGAGTCTAACTTAATCTCCAGATCTTGTTGTGAACTGTGAAAATAAAAATCCTTTTGTTGGGATTTTTCTTTTTTTTTAGATAAGTACAATACACTTTAAATTATTAATCACCAGTTACTTTTGTGAGTATGACACATCCAACACTCATCAGTATATGCTGTAACCCAATGCTTGTTATATTGAAAATGACTTTGTCATCTGCACATTGTATATCATAAACCAGTCAGCAGCTACATGTCAGTTTTAAAGTCTATTATGCATGTGAATAGTTGTGTATACAAAGGTCACTGATGGGTCTGTGTATGCTAATAGTACATGGTACAAGCAAGACTGACCTGATGGAATGTCATATGAATGCATTTAACATTAGAGAATGTCAGTATCAGTATATTGCCTATTACAATGCAATAACTGTTTAAATGCTAAAGTTAACAAATCTGTTCTTGACTGCCATGTTTCTTTTGTTTAAAGAAACTCCATGTTTTGGTCACCATTCAAGCTCACATGACAGAGGAAAACTGCCCACTTCTCTGGTTCATGTGTTATAATCACATCTGCAGGGGAAAGATGACCCTGCATAGATCCGTCTTGAGCTAAAAATAGCATTAGCTTCCATATGCTTCTATAAAGCAGCATTGTTTGGAAATTTTCATAGCAAAACAAGAGCCAAGCACAAGTGACCAATACCAGTTCCATAAGACACCATTAACAAATACGGCATTTAAGGTACTGGTGCAGGGGTTGAGATTTGACATTGGGTATGTTGCTGACAGGAGATGCTGAAGTACTAAATTCTGACCGTTGATCCAATGACAGTCTAATGTATGCAGAGAAACTGTCCAAGTATTGGAATGATAAAGCTTAATGAAATCATACAGCCATTTAGGTTGAATGGCTGAAACATAAGCAATACACTGGGGAAGGGAACACACTAATAGGATAGGGATGTTTGATGAAATGTGATTCTGGCTTTCCTAAACTTTGATCCAGGACATACATTTTCATCTTATCCGCATAAATAAATACACACAGATTGACTTTTTTCTCACCACTAATACTATCCTGCACAGCACATTTATTTATATATCTCCTAAAAACATAATCCTATAGGTCTAGAAATTACTGACAATAAAATAGAATAATATATATTGAGTAACTTCAGAACTACTGTTCAACCCCCTGTGGCCCTGCTCCATGGCCTCTCTTGCTCCCTGTACAACTATCATACTCACCACACCTTATCAAGGGTCTGAGGAGTTAGGACCAGTCTTATGGAAAGTCACTGGTTCTCAGCACCCACGCAGCCCCCACCCTCTTCAATATACAAAGCCATCAACAACTGGCCATTTGGCTGACAAGCTAGCCACCTCTGATGGCTTTTGGTACACCTACAGCCAGGACACCATCAGATAGGAGAGAATGATATGAAAAAAAACAACAGGCGATCTCCATTTATGTGCCCTCGATCTGAAACATCACCCTATAGCCATCAAGATTGCCCCAACCATGTTCCAATTTAAGATTGAGGCGCAGACACAGCTCTTTAAAAAACACACTAGAACACGAAGTAACAGTCAACTCCACTTCCAGAACACGCTTTCCCTCTCCAATTATCCATTGACTGTATCTTTGGCTTTTACCTTATACAGCACTCCTCTACTTTTAGCTATGTTTGAGCTACACACGTACTGCATCTATAATCTATACACATCTATAATGTGGGATAAAATCATCTGTCGTACTCTATGCAGCTCACACTACATTCCTTGGTTCTCTAATTACTCTTTCTTTTTTTTAGCTTGCGTCTTACTGTTGTACTACTATACATTTATTTTGCCTTGTTTTCTTGGCCCCTGGGGGGGGGGGGGGGCCTGGATGGGTTCCCAGGGGCGCGCGAAGGCCTCTGCAAGCATATGTAAATGAAGACGCCTGGAAGTGCAGCGAAGTTTATTTGCTGCATTTCCAGGCTGTCTTCATTTACTCCGAAGCCCTCAGAGTGCCGTGCGGTCAGAGGTCAGTGGGTGTGCTGCTTGGGGCTCGGCTGGGCAGTGTCTGGAGTCTTATTAACCCTTTCGATGCTTGTGACGGAGCGGTTCCGTCATGCGCGTCGGTCGCGCTGTGCGGATGGAACCGCTCCGTCCTGGCCCCGCCCGCGCATGGAACCTTCAGCACAGCGCAGTAATCCGCGCCGCGCTGCAGGGGTTAAGACTCCAGCACGCCCCGGTTTTTCACAGGTCTTTAAAGACCATTTGCATACCTTTGGAACCTGGTTACAGAGGCTGTTTTTTTTTCTTCTTTTTCCAGTAGCCCCTGGGCCCCGACTCTGCCTATTCCTCCTTACATTTGTATTTTACATATACTGCTGTAGTGTGAAAATGTATTTCATGAAAATGAATATAAAAAAGGGTTGCCAATAGAAAAAATGCCAGCCATGTATGTTTAAAGAACCTGCAAAGACCTTGCTAGGGTCTTAAATAAAAAAGTATGTATTAATTTGTAATTTGACTTTGTCTGTTCCTTTTATTTTCAGTCATGAAACATTCAGGCAGCCTTAGAACATATTTAAAAGTGCTTTATATTTGCTTTTCGAAGTATGCACAGTTAAGTGCTGAAAATAGGGCTTTAGGTGACTGTTTATTTTCGTACCGTCTGCAACATCAAAATAATGAGCTGGCAACCCTAATCATAAGACTGGAAGTTTGTGGCAGGATCAGCACATTATTTATTTCCTTCACCCTCGATTCCCTGATTTAATTCCATAGTAGCAATAGTTTAACTTATATCTGAAACCCTACGCCCCGTCAATAACATGCTGATTAACTTCCAGTGTCTGGGAATTCACCCTGCATTCAGACAACTCACTCCTCGTTCTCACCCATCACTTTCACACTCACCCTGCACTCACAGCGCATAGTTATGGTTTTTCCGCATTTGCCACACAATCCATCATCTGCTGTATAATTTGCAGATTGAAAAAAATGCAGCAACACATGTTACCTCGCAGTGGAAGGCCCTTTCTAAATGTTGACTGGTCACCTTTCTATTGCTTACTGCTATAGGTGGGTGTTAATGTGGTACTTATGAGGGGCAATAAAGGCCAGGACAATGTTAACAAGTGTAAAAATAGCAAAATAGTGCAGTAATGCTATCACAAAATATGCAGCATAATTTGCCTTTGCTTGCTGCAGAATTTAGTCAACCATGCTGCATAATTTGGTCTTCTCCTGCTGCATAATTCCAATGGCCCTGTATATAGTCAGGGGTGTGGAATTTTCCAAATAATCTAGTTGTCCAAGGGACAAAATGCCACTGAGATCTACATGTCCTGTAAAATCCACTTGTCCCACCTACCCCCGTTCCACATCAAACCTAAGGGCTCCGGCTGACAGAGAAACATTAATATATTTTTGCTTTATTAAAATCAGTAAACCATTGAATGCTGTGCAATAATAATGCTAAAGGAAAACTTATCAAGCGATATTATCGCGTCCCTGCCCCCCTGCGCCCCCTCCCCTTAACCCTGACGGCAATTCTTTTATTTCTATTCCCCTTTTTTTCCATTTTTTTTGGCTGTGTATTTATTCCCACAAAATACGTACATTTCAAACCATACGTAATGTACTAATTTACCGTCACCCTTGGCTGTGTATTTATTCCCACAAAATACGTACATTTCAAACCATACGTAATGTACTAATTTACCGTCACCCTTGTAAAAACGTATGGGTGGGATATAAAAGGTGTCAGCCAGCGTGCCTCCTGCCATTTCCCCCTCACTTTTGAAGCTGGCCAGACGTGAGCCCTACGTTCCTTGCGAATCGGTAAGTTGTATCGAAAAAGAAACAGCAAAGTTGGGAGCTTCCTTTAATAATAAGCATCGTTTTTTCGCCAAATGTACCCTCTTTGCAACATTAATCAATTGTGTAATGTATATTTGTCGGTGTGTTTACGCAGTTATGGGCTGAAAGTTAATAGCTCACTATTCTATATTAGGACTTTAAGTTATAAATTGCAAGTCACCAAAGGATGTCTCTTTTGAAAGCATTAATCTGCAGATCTGTTCCCATCCTATGCACTGTGTAATGGACTTCGTACATGTTCTTTGCAGCAGGCATATTAACCCTCTGCACTAACTTCACCGAGGTCACAACCTCAACTGTACAAAACACGGATCTTTTCGCCAAATGTACCCTCTTTGCAACATTAATCAATTTTGTAATGTATATTTGTCGGTGTGTTTATGCAGTTCTGGGCTGAAAGTTAATAGCTCACTATTCTATATTATGACTTTTAAGTTATAAATTGCAAGTCACCAACGGATGTCTCTTTTGAAAGCATTAATCTGCAGATCTGTTTCCATCCTATGCACTCTGTAATCGACTTTGTACATGTTCTTTGCAGCAGGCATATTAACCCTCTGTACTAACTTCACCGAGGTCACAACCTCAACTATACAAAACACTGATCTCTTTCCAGGATGGTAATTCATCACACAAGTTTCCTACACATTTCTGTGAGGCCTGGTAATTGCCGGCGGAAAGAAACGCTGCAGCAGGTGCTTCGAAAGCTTTTAGCGCTGGCTGCGCCGTGTGCGACAATGTTTTTTTGCCCATAAGCCAAAGGAGTGAAAGTGTAGGAGTCACATGTCACCCATACTGGTAGGCAGTAGTTTAAGAGTGCTTGGTGTGGAGAAGCACAAACGCAGAGTCGAAAAAGAAACAGCAAAGTTGGGAGCTTCCTTTAATAATAAGAATCGTTTTTTCGCCAAATGTACCCTCTTTGCAACATTAAACAATTTTGTAATGTATATTTGTCGGTGTGTTCACGCAGTTCTGGGCTGAAAGTTAATAGCTCACTATTCTATATTAGGACGTTAAGTTATAAATTGCAAGCCACCAACGGATGTGTCTTTTGAAAGCATTAATCTGCAGATCTGTTTCCATCCTCTGCACTCTGTAATCGACTTCGTACACGTTCTTTGCAGCAGGCATATTAACCCTCTGCACTAACTTCACAGAGGTCACAACCTCAACTATACAAAACACGGATCTCTTTCCAGGATGGTAATTCATCACACGAGTTTTCTACACATTTCTGTGAGGCCTGGTAATTGCCGGCGGAAAGAAACGCTGCAGCAGGTGCTTCGAAAGCTTTTAGTGCTGGCTGCGCCGTGTGCGACAATGTTTTTTTGCCCATAAGCCAAAGGAGTGAAAGTGTAGGCGTCACATGTCACCCATACTGGTAGGCAGTAGTTTAAGAGTGCTTGGTGTGGAGAAGCACAAACGCAGAGTCGAAAAAGAAACAGCAAAGTTGGGAGCTTCCTTTAATAATAAGAATCGTTTTTTTCGCCAAATGTACCCTCTTTGCAACATTAATCAATTTTGTAATGTATATTTGTCGGTGTGTTATGCAGTTCTGGGCTGAAAGTTAATAGTTCACTATTCTATATTAGGACTTTAAGTTATAAATTGCAAGTCACCAACGGATGTCTCTTTTGAAAGCATTAATCTGCAGATCTGTTTCCATCTGCGGTATGAACGCTCCGGACCCGCGATGTTAAACCCGCGTTGCGATGGCAGCGCGTGAATCTGAATTCGTTGTAATGGGTGTTTCCCCCATGAAGCGGTGGTAGCGCAGCGTGCCTGCTTGCGATACGCTTTTTTGACGTCCTCATCTGAGGCACCGAGGCGGGCCAGGCCTAGGCTTTTGTACTAATTAATCTACCCACGCACGGTTGCTAAAAATATAAATAAAAGAAAATCGCAGCACCTCCGTCACAATATTACACAATTCAAGCGGGCAAAACTGCTTATTTTACCTGAATGCTTATTGCAAGCCTCGTGGCGGCCACGGACTACTGCTTGCAGAGGCTGAGTGACGTTTCACTCCCCCAGCCAATCACTGGCTAGAGCCCAGTCATGGGCTGCTAGCCAATCAGATGCCGCCAAAGGCTCTCTGCAAGCTTCGGATTGGCTGTGAGCCCCAGAGTGCCCACAGCCTGTTGTTTGAACGTGATTAAAACGTGATTAATGTCTACATGTCCTTCGGACATAAATAGACAATAAATCTTCTTGCCCGTCAATATAAACAACATGGCTCGGGCGTCGGGCGATATGATTCCCCCACTCCTGATATAGTGCTATGAGGTCCCAGCCTGTGGCAGAAAGCACTGTGAATATATTAGTCATTATTTTAAAACAGTATTTACATACTTTAAGCTAGGCAGCGGCAACATGATGCAGTGATTGAGATAAAATAAGTTCTTACAAAACATACTTTTTAGTAATAAGTAATCAAACTGTATCAAATGCAGACATTTTTGTAAGTGTCTCCACTAGTCAAGATACCAGCTGATAACTCCTTTACATTACATCTTAAAAAGAATAGATCTTTGGAATTATTCAGCAGAAGCGGACAACATTATCCGGCAAGTTTGACTAAATTATGCAGCAAGAAAAAGTAAATTATGCGGCACAATGCGCCACATTTTGTGGTTAGCATTACTTCATTATTTTGTCATTTTAACTCACGGTAACACTGTCAGGGGAAATATTTCACGTCATTAGTACCAGTGTAGCACCCAAATACAGCAGTAAGCAGCCACAAGATTACCAGTCAATCTTTGCAAAGGGCCTTCCACTGTGCCGGAACACTTTGTCACGCTTTAAGTAACTTTTGTTCCGTTTGAGCTAGAATCAAGTTTTTTGTTGTTGAAATCTGCAGATTATGTAGCAAAAGCAATACACTGATAATTATGTGGAAAACGCTGCTGCAGAAACTCATAATTCCATGGTTACTTTTTTAACTTTCTGCACTACCACCCGCACTTCAATTTCAGGCAGAGGCATCTCAAAGTCAGTATTAACCATTCAGGGGCAGTTTTTTTGTGAAAGCGGAGTCCATGGGGTAGCAGGTAGAAGGCCAGCAGGGTTGCAATCAGATGCAGAGCCCTAATCCTCTCAATCCTTGGGGGCCTCACAGTAATGGTTGGGAGACAGAGGAAAGGAGCGAGATTCATAGATATTGTCAAAGAGAAGGCCCAGAATAGGGAGCACTGTATGCAGACTCATTTTTATGTTTACAAATGGCCACAGACCGCTTCTTCAGCGAGATACCCCAAAGAAGGGGACAATATAAGTGTTTTGTTTTTTTAAAAGGGACATTCATTAGTGAAGCTGGTACTGCTGCCAAGTGTGTAAGTGGCCACTGCTGGTTATCATAAAGGAGCAGATGCAGCAGGACTGGGGCCCATGGATTTTGGGGGGGCCACTGCATCACAATTATGACCGTCTACCTTTAAAAAAAGGGGCATCAGAGCTTATTGTCCTTTCAAGCTTTAGGACAGTGGTGATGATCCATCATGGAGGGGAAGAGGTAAAAAAGGCAAAGGAGATAGCCTGATACTCAGGACTGCAGTTCTCATTAATGCAGCAGGTATAGTTGCATTGGGGTCAAAGAGTGTGAGGGGCTCACAACACCCCAATTATGGGGAGCAGTTTGTTTGGGATATCTGTTTTTGTTTGATGCATTTGCTGTTTTATAAGTCTCATATTTGGTGCAGTTCATAAGCTATAGAAAAAGTATTCCTGAAATCATCTCATAAGCCCCGCTCCCTGCTCGCAGCCATGTCCCTCCCGCTCCCCCATTCCTTGTCATGAAGTTGAGGAGGGGGGCCTGACCTCAAAACATTTTGCTTAGTGGGGGCTCAGAGTAAAAAAGTTTGAAGACCTCTGCCCTAGGGTGACCAACCGTGGGGACGGCAGCAAGCTGTGCTGTTCCCCTACCAGCTCGCACTTCTTTTTTGGACTCTAGAGGCTGCAGTAGCAGCCCCTCCCCGTCCTCGCACAGACTATGGACAGGCTCATCGTCATTCTGACTGCAGCTGATCACATAAAGAATGACAATGGGCCAAGGGCGTATTGAAGCACCGGCTAGATCTGCTTAAGTGGGGTGACACGGTGTCAGATACAAGTGTTTCTTGGCCCTTTCTGACTTTGATCTGTGGCTCTCAGGTCAGCATAAGACAGAATAACAAACAAACACAGCAGAATAATCAGCGTGATGCAGTTGTGGGGAGGGGGCTAAAGGGTACCAAAGTAGCCAAAAGCGGCAACAGAAAGTGAAGTCCACCATTCTCTCAACTGAATATAAACTTATTTTGACGTGTACTTATGTTGGTTATCTATTTACTTACTTACCTATTGTGCGACCTCCTCTGATGTGTCTGTAAAACGTACCTTTTGTCCCGAATTCTTGTCGTCCTGTCCTGAATTTTTGCACTGACTTTTGACCCTTTGTCCCGAACTTTTACACTCACTGTCCTGAATTTGCATCTATGCCAGTTGATCACCCTCCTACTCCTACTCCTCCTCCTCAAACAACACCCCCCCCCCCCACTATCTTATGCTTCCTATCTTAACATTAGAAAGGACGGGGGCAGCCGGGACAGCTCCCTTTACCTTTCTACCAAGAAGGAGTTACAAAAGGAGGTAATGCCTGCCGCGGACTGTTTGAGGACGTTTAGAGAGAATTCCAAAATTGAGAGAACACAGAGAAGGTGATTAGGATTAAGTGGCTTCTACAGCATCACCAACGACCTTCTGCTTTGGCACAGAATTAACAAATAACTCATGCTGTGGATGAAAAGTGTTCTGGCACCATGATTTTTTCTTTTTTTACCTACTGGGCTTTGATAAGACCCATAACAAACCACCATTCTATATATTCTTTATGGCCATTACTTCAAGGTTCTGTGCAAGATTCTAGAGGCAGGGGTGCATCATTTGCTGGCTGAGGAAGAAGTCAAAAGACATTCTGTGCCCCCTGGACAGCCCAACAGGAACGCTCCCTGGGAGCTATCCTCCCGGAAGTACAGACATCCTCTCATAGCTTAGGTCTCATCTCAAGTCTGTAACTGACCTCATCATAAAGAACGTAGCTCAGGCTCATACCTGTTAAAAAGGCACGGCACAACCATCCTTGCTGCATTTGTAAATTGTACATTTAAACAAAAGAAAAAAACATAAAAAGTATCATAAGACCACTGCAGCTTAATAAACTCTGTAGTATGCTTTTCCGGTACACACCTGTTAGGCGCTTTCTCAGTCGGTGAGGCGTTGTTGAAACAAACTCATTCCTTTTACCCTAAAGGAAACACAGCAGTTAGGACACATGCTAAAAAGTCTATTCACTTTTTTTTTAAAACTTCGCATAAAGGCTTGATATTAAAAAATTGAGATGCAAAATATGAGAAATATGGAGAAATATTGTGATCTAAATTAATAAACTGATATGCTAACTGCATCGCCTACAAATCGTGTTTGGGTCTACAAAGTTAAACCCAATGTGTGGATAGTCAAAACCAGTGGTCCTTAACCTTTTTACTTGCGTGGATCCCACTTAATTATTACTGGAACCCAGGGACCCCCTCACTGAATCATTATTGGAATCTGGGGACACCCCTCGAGTAATTACTCCAAGTCAAGCATTTTCGATAATTTGATCAGCAAAACAATACATAAAAAATACAGCAACAAGTATTCATCCAACATATATAGAAATTATGAAATATTTTATTTAATACACAAAAATACAAAAATCTAAATTTGAATGGGAAAGTTGGAGCTTTTCTAAGTTCAATTGAGGCCACTGACCATTCATGCTGAATTCGGTTTGGGCTCTTGCACTGCTCCCATTATTCAATCTGAGGACACTACCTGCATCTTTAGCTTCCAATTCCAAATAACTTCACAATTACAAAATGTGTTAAAATGCTAAACTGTACATCGTGCTAAATGTTTACATAGACTTTAGTAATCTGTTAATCTAAGCAGTCTTGCACCTCTTGAGTAGGCTTCGCAGACCCCAGCCCGCAAGTTAAGAACCACTGGTCTAAACAGCTGGGGCCAGGGCGAAAAGTACGATGTCACAATGAGTAGAAATTTGGTTTATGGGTGTAAACCTTGCGAAAATAGGAGTTTAACAACAATATCTATTTCATTTATTTTTTATTTATGACAGTATAGAACCAAACATGTAACAAAATATGCTTGTGCCATTCTCAGTGGCTTGAAGATGAGAAAACTGCAGGATAGTTTGTCCCTAGAAGATATACTCACCTCTAATCTAGTCACGACTTACTCACCTCTACAATCAGAAACTGTGTTGCATTAACTATGACTTTGGCGTGGTTCTACAAGGGTGGCTTACCAACCCACGGGTCCCACAGGTGAACTCTGTTCACTGCACCATCGCTCAAGGTGAAAGACAGATTATTGTAGCCCTCCAGAACCGTACCCAAATCACAGTTCAAGTAGAGTTATTGCTTTTGGGTTACTATCAATCTCTGTAATGGGATTGAGGGCACCATGGTAACAGAAACAAACCAATTTAATTATTCACAATACAATACACACTGCACTAAGAAGAATAGACGCTTAACTAAAAGCATTTATAACAGGGTGAACCTGTTCCTCAGCAGATTCAAAATAACTACACAGGATATCATAGAAACAGCAAAAAGGCACAGTGTGAGCAACAAGAATAAAATAAAAATTTCTAACATGGTAAAATGTTACCTAAACCCTACTACCTCCGTCCATGCGCTACACTAAGAGCATGGAGAGTAGACCAACTAGCAGTCTAGAATTTCTTATGAAGAAGTGATGCACTGCATACTCTATTGACAGCAAGAGCTGTCGTTCTCAGAAGAGGCGTGAAGGCCGTGTTCCATGCGAAGGGCAAACATGTGCGGAGGTAGCGACCTTCCTCTGGGACTCGGCTTTATCAGCATCAGGCTACTTGCAGAATCTTCGAAGTGCAATGGCTGTAGCTAAAACAGTCTCTGATAGAATCTTGTGCGATAATCTGGGCAAAGGACCTATCCTGACAAGTGGTCAAGTGGCGGACCTTCCATACTATATCTTATCTGAGATTGGAAATTCTGACATACGTTTAGGAATGTATTACATAGATTATGTGCAACAAGGTGTATGTCCCAGATATTTCCTTATGAACATACAAGGATAAAAGGACATCATTTCAGACTACACTTTTTTCGCTATATGTCTAAATTTGTTCTTATTTGCTATTGGCACGGTGATAAGTAGATACTTCTCCAAGACGGATGTCCTATCAGCTCTTATATATCTAGGTCATGAGCCGAATAGCTTGACGCTTTCAGGGTTTTTAGAAAAATAAGGTCATATTGCATCTGCAACAGGGGCAGACATGACAATGATTCTGCATACAAGTTGGAATATTGCGACTCCTGTTACCTAAGATGGGGTTGGGCCTACTCAAAATGGAATCGGACTCTATGGGCTTTACGTTCATTGCAGATTCAAAAAATGCATTGACATTCAGAATCACAGAGCCGATATAACTGCTCCTGTACTTCTTCCCAATACTCCTAATCACTCTGAGTGAAGGAAATAAACACAGAAAGTCACCAACCTATGATGAAGATTAGGTTATCCAGGATTCTCAGCCAGAAACAAGGGTGAACACTAGACAAGGCCATATGACATACTACTTGACTCCAAATGCTTTTCTCCATCAAGAAGTAGAACACGACCCACTCAGTAACAAACAGTATCACCGGCTGGATGGCTGCGGAACTCCACGCCGCGTAGCCACAGGTGATCTAAGCCCCACCCCCCCTCACCCTCCGGCAATGGCGGACTGCTCCTGGCGTGCATCTGCGAGGCTGGCGTTTTTGTGTTTGTTTCGTTAACCTCGGAAAACGGATGAGTGCGGCTCTTCTTTGAGATGGAAGTGAAGGAAAAATGGTGCATTTCTTCCTCGTTTCAGCGGCATTCTGAAAACGTTGTTCTTTGGAGCTTTGTTTGAGCCAAGCATCTGCTCGAACACCCGCTACGAGAAGCTATATGAAGCCACAGGAGCCTGCATGAGAGGCTACCAGGCGGGGATTTGAGTCTTATTGGAGGTAAGGCGAGGCAAAGCAGGAAAAGCAGGAAAAACTACGGCGGTGGCGGACGTTTTGGATACATCCGCATGTTCTTGTCAAACTGCAGTAATTAGATCCCTGAATATGAGGTGATGTGGCTGTTGTGAATTTTTTTTGAATATCCTTACAATCTTGAGCACTTATTTAAAAAAACTGGCTTCTCTTCATGTTGCCTTGCTTTAACTGGCATAGATTCGGACCACATTTTTTTTTGCCTCTCCATGCTTTGGGTTATCCGGCAATAGTATTGGAAAAGTGGCCAGGCCAGGCCAAGCGGACTCTTGACTGAGGGATTTTCCTCCAAGGGGAGGCGAGAGGAGTAGAGAAAAAAAAAGAGAAAAGAAAGGCGAAAACAAGAGGTGTGGAGTGGTGGATCTGGGGCTGAGGCCTTTTTAAAGATTTTTTACTAGAGGAGGAAAAAAAACCAAAAAACTTTACATAGTTGTGTTTTAACTGCAAAAGTGGGGGGAAAAAAGGCAGAAAAAAAAAAACACCGGTAGAATTGGGTTATAGTACCCTTTTCTTTCCCTCACTTCCTCGTATCAGTATTGGTCACTGGAGCAGGTCTGCAATGGGGAGACATAATAAGCAAAGCAACCCAGCTGGCAGGATTGATGCAGCGACTGGTTTGAAAGCTAAGACTCGCCTGGCGCAGGCGCAGGCAAAAGCGCTATCTGCTGGAAAAGGAAGAACAGGACTTGTGGGGAGTCGCCTTGATCGAAGTTCTAGTTTCGAAAGCTCCGAAGACGAACTGGTAGCGCAATCCGCTGGTGTAAGCCAGGCATCTAGAACTTCTCCTTCCATATTTATACCAGAAATTGAAGTAAATGGGGAGGAGAGTAAGTTAAAAGCGGATAAGAGTGATACTAATGAAAGCAGTAAAGAGGAGGGAAAAAGTGTTAAGGAGTCCCCCCTCTTCACGAAAAAGCTAATACAGCCAGCTCTTTTCCAGTCCATGGCACCACAGTCAGTGTTGGTGGATCCTCATAGCTTGTCGCAGCTCTCCTTAGATACCAGCTCTCCTGCAACCACCACTTCTATCTCTCCAATACCTCTGTGTGCTCAAAAGTCTACAACTTCGACTCTTTTAATGAATGAGCTTAATGATAGTGCCTTGAATCCTACCCCTCTACCCGCTGCAAAGGATGGACCCCAGTTATGCTCCCAGACAGTTCCAAACCAGACACGGAGCGTCAGTAGTTTGATGCTCTCCTCCGGGCTTTTGGAACAGGATCAACTAGACCAACGGCATCTTCAAAGTCAGCAAACGTCCATTCTTAAGAGTCAGAAGGTATCAGATATGGTACAACTTCCAGCACCCGATATAGCTTCTGGTCCGGCTTTAGATATAGCCCAAAATATAATAAATGTTCCTGTAGAGACAAGTTCCACCAAACAATTAGATGTTAAGACTTTGCTTAACCTTATTCTCGAAGAGATTCGCGACATGAAAAGGTCACAGGAAAATGAGATTGCCTCTCTTCATATTCTCTTTGGGAAGATCGAAGACGCAGTGGCTTGTCTACCAGTCAAGATACAGGAAGCAGAATCTAGGATCTCTCAGCTGGAGGATCAGATGTCTGGTCTATCCACTAAAGTATGTGAGGCCATAAGGGACAGGAGCTCATTAGAGAACAAGCTTGAGGAGTTGGAAAACCAGTCCCGCCGCTCAAACCTACGTATAGTGGGGGTACCTGAGAGAGTGGAAGGTGCCCAGACATCGCAATGGGTGGAATCCTTTATTAAAGAAAAAGTAATTCCCGAGTTTGGGGGCGATCTCACAAGTACTAGAGCCCATAGAGTTCCGTTTCATCCTTTGCCAAGCACGAGTGGCCCACATACCATCTTAGTCAACTTTGCAGACTACCGGATAAAAGAAAAGATCTTGGCCAAAGCGATGCAACAAAGACAGTTCCCAGTGAATGAGACCTCTAATTGCAGAATTTTCCCAGATATGTCTGCCATTGCAGCCCGGAGACGCAAAGAATTTGTTAAATTGCTTTTCTTGTTTAAAGCTCAAGGTGCACAGGCATCAATTGCTCAGCAGTCTAAACTCCGGGCTCTAGTCAAGGGGAAATTCCATATGTTTTCCAACTTAGAGGATGCTCAGGATTTCCTTAAAGGAATGTCAGCTACGTAAGGAATTAATGGATGATTGAGGCTTTTTTTTTTTTTTTCTTCCCTTCCTTCTATATATCTTGAAGGTATAATAGGTATGGGAGTTAGGTAATTAACTTAAAGTAATTTTGGAAATAAGAATATGTAATCCATTGTCGAGAGGTGGGGTGGTGGGTCACGATGGGTGCAGTTCCATGGCACCCTTTAAGTTAGTAGGGGTAAGGTGGAGGTGGATAGCGTGGTGGGGCACCTCCCTGGAGGCTGGGTTGAGTGGGGTGGGGATGGGAGTGGAAATTAAAACAGATAAAAGAGCAGAAGCAGGGACACTAGTGCATCATTTTTTCTTTTTTAAGAAACTTAGGATGGGAAATGTTCATAGTTGTTGTATGCAGTCTGTATTTTTATATGAGTTGCTGTGAAGAATATTTGTGATACTGTTTCCATCAATGTCAATGGGATATTGAATAAATCTAAATATGGAGCCTTAATAAGGTGGCTGGTGTCCTCCTCCCCTCAGGTTGTATTTTTTCAGGAGACACATTTAAAAACTAACTAAGGTTTTTTTCGCATGTCTTCTTTGCCTCAGCCGGGTTGGCCAAAAGGGGTGTCGCTATATATTTTTGCCGTAGTCTTCCGTGGGAATACAGCCAAATTCGGAGAGATCCATTGGGACGCTGGTTGTGGGTCGAGGCTAGATTAAATGGGATAAATCTAAATTTTATAAATTATTATGGGCCGATAGTAGACGATTCTACATCCTTAAAAAAGATTGCGGAGCTTCTTAGGGGTACCCCGGGACAAATAATTCTTGGTGGCGATTTTAATTTTATTTAAGATCTCAAAAAAGATACGTCAAATAAAAAAAAAAAAGAATTGAAACCCCAAACAAAGAAAGTTTTGGAAGCCATAAGGCAGGAATATTTATTAGTTGACCAATGGCGTAAATCCAACACCAGGTCTATGAAATTCACTTGCTATTCTAAACAATTTCATATGGCCTCCTGGATTGATTTTTTTTTTACTTCACGCTCTTTGAAAATACTAGATACCACGATAGGGGTTAACCCATTTTCAAATCATTCCCTTATTTCGTTAAAGCTGGAAATTGAAAGGGGGGGTTAAGACGGAATCCAGGTGGCAGATGGATCGTCTATTCCTGCAAGATCCTAATTGGGTTACCCAAATTAAAAAGTGGATATTGGAGTTTTTTTTAGAATAAATGAAGAGACAGCAGATATTTTTTCAGTATGGGGTGGGTTTAAGGCAGGTATGCGGGGGCAGATAATTGCCTGTTCAGCTGCTTTGTCGAGAAAAAGGCGGATAAAGATTAACCAACTCCAACAGGCTGTAAATGATGCCATGAGTTTAAGAGACGCTCAGCCACAGGGGAGTCGAGATGCTGCTATTCAGCTAGAAAAAGCAAAATTAGCCCTTAAAGAATTTTTTTTAATTGAAGAAATGAATAGCTCTAGATCTTTTCAGCAGAAAGTCTATGAGGAGAGCCAAATGGTGGGAAAAATGTTGGCAGGGCAGACAAAATCAAAGCAGGAAAAAGCATTAATCTCTGAAATTATTGACCCTAAGACTCAAAACATCAGCAGAGAGAAGGGTGATATAGCTCAAGTCTTTTTGGAACATTATGCTCAGCTGTATTCTACAAATTATGTGGTAGGCTCAGATCTTATCCGTAAATATTTTGATGAAGTTGATGTTCCGATTTTATCTGACCCAATGGTAGATCAACTTGAGCGTGAAATTGTGGTGGTAGAAATTGCGGACACAATTAAATCAATAGCAGGGGCGAAGGCCTGTGGAACGGATGGGTTTCCAATTGAATTTTATAAAGTTTTTGTAAACGAGTTGACTCCCTTTTTGACAAAACTATTTAATGCTGTTAGAATGGGTGGTAATGTATCTCCGAGTTTTAAGGAGTCCATCATTGTTAGTTTTGTCAAAAAGGGAAAGAATCATAAGGATGTTAACTCCTACAGGCCGATTAGCTTGCTCAACACTGATTTTAAAATTCTTATGAAAATATGGGCCCAACGTTTTACTCCAATTGCGCAGTCACTAATACACCCGGACCAGGCTGGTTTTGTGGCCGGAAAGACAATGGCTTCAAACACTGGATTTTTAATTCAGGCTCTAGATTATGTCACTAGTAATAAAATTCCAGCTTTAGTTACAATGGTCGATGCTGAGAAGGCATTTGACCTGGTCAACTGGAAGGCTCTTTTTTTTGGAATACAAAGATTTGGCTACCCGGTCCGGATGATTGAAATGTTGAAAAATATTTACCAAGGTGCCCAAGCTCGAGTGGTGATTAATGCTAACACGGTAGGGGTAATTGATACAAATCAAGGCACCAGGCAAGGTTGTCCATTGTCCCCTATTTTGTTTACTTTTTTTATTGAGCCGCTCGCACTAAGAATTTGTGGTAATCCGGAAATTAAACCACCAATAGAAGGAATGGCGAAAATAAAATTATATAATTTTGTATCTGCAACCAGATAAATTAAATCTTGATCTGGCTCTGTTCGAATTTAGTAAATATGAAATGATAGGCGGATATCAAATTAATCAAAATAAAACCGAGGTTCTTGCCTTGAATGTGGACCATAATTTTCTACCATCTAATCTAGAATCTCAAGCTCTAAAAGTAGAACCTATTAGATATTTAGGTATTTATGTTTCTAGTCAATTTGAGCAACTATTTCATTTAAACTATTTAGTAATGCGAGATAAAATTAAGGGCTTGCTGGAGAGATGGATTTTTTTACCATTGACCTTGATTGGTCGTGTAGCACTTATTAAAATGTCGATTCTTCCTTTATTGGTATTTCTTTTTATTAATGTACCGCTAAAAATCAATTCCCATTTTTTTTTAAAGATATTGAGTCCATGATCAGAGAATTTGTATGGAATCGAAAAGCACCTAGGGTTTAGCTACCTATATTGCAGTTAGAAACAACCCAAGGGGGGCTAGCGCTACCAGATATTCGCACTTATTATTCGGCGGCGGTTCTCGATCTTTCAGCACGAATATTAGATCCTAATGGGTGGCCGGATAGGTTTTTTTTTATGACAGAATGATTCAGGAGTCGGGCTCGCAAGTCTCAATTTTTTTTAAAACAGCTCAACTACCCAAAAAGACCCGTTATAAGACTATTCGGGATTTTTCTGATAGACTCCAGTCCTTCTTTAAACAAGCTGGGCTTGGTGGATTCTATTATCTCAATTTGGAAGAATCTAAGGCTCTAGGGCTTCAAATCCATTCCACTAAATGTAAAAGATGGAAGGACTGTGGCCTAGGTGAATTGGGTTCCTTTTTTGCCGCAGGGAAATTCATTACTTGGCAGGAGGTCTTAGAGAGATCTGATAATCGTTTAGCAACCGTTTTTCTGGAATATCTCCAGATATTGAACTTTATAAATAAATACAATATGTCAACATGTGGGACATTATCTGTTCTGATGAACTCTGTATATAAAACTAAATTAAAAGGTGTGGGCAACTGGTATACTCTACTTAGAAAGGGCAAAGAGTCTCCTCTGGTTGAAGAAATTCTCAGTAAAATAAGTTGTGAAACTAATTGCTCCTTCACAAGACAGGAGTGGGAACAAATCGCTCAGTTAGGAAGTAAGGCTCTTAGAGCAGCCAATTTTGAAAAGGATGTCTTTTTTTATCTCGCTGGTTGGCTTATAACACTCCGAAGGCTCTTAATAGACGCTTTTCGGAAGTGAATAATAAATGTTTTCGTTGCAAGCTTCAAAATGGGGGAGATTGGCTTCAAATATTTTATACATGCCCGAAGCTTGAAGTTTTTTGGTGTGAGATTTTCGCAGCAATGAGCTTAGCAATTAGAAAAGAGCTCGAACCTGAAACTGAGGTGGCTCTTTTTGGCTTGTTAAGAAAAAGAATGGACTTGTCTAATGCCGATGAATCCTACGTGGCGATTTGCTCGTTAGTAGCCCGCTCCTTAATTCTCCAAAATTGGAGATCTGAGGATATACCATCATACTCGAAATGGGTGAATAAAATGCAAAAGATAAAAACGTATGAAGAGGCCTATGCCAAAGAGTTGGGGCAATAAAAAGGTTTACTAATACTTGGAAATTATGGGATAGTGATTTATCTATCTATGTCACATAGCACTTTAATATTTGGTGTTTATGATTGTTTAGGCCTCTGGCTATTTTGCTTATTTGGCACATTTTGCACTATTTGCACAACTGAAATTATATGTATAGATGGATAATTAATATCCTATGTATTGGGATGCAAGGTTGAATAAGGTAATTATTATAATCTTCTGATTACCCTGCTTATTTTTGCACATTTTGCACCATCTGCATAAATGAAATGATGGATATGTATATCTTTGTCTAAAGTTTGCTATTTTTATAATTATTTTGATCTACTGTTCATGGACTTTGTCTACTGTGTGTATTGTGTACTGGTTTTGTTGTTTTCCTGCTCTGTTCAATAAATAAAAAAAAAATTAAAAAAAAAAAATCTCGAAAATTATCTGTAGAACAGGTAATGAGGTCTGCTATGTTTATGTCCGTAGAACATGTTGGTTGTGCTGGTCATATAACAGGAAAACGTTTGTTTGGAGAACAGGGGAGACAGAATTTGATTTGCAAAAACTGTCTTCACATCCTGCATACTGATGTGTAACCTACTGTCATCTTCTGGCCAAAGCCATATATGGTGCCGCAGAGGACTCCACAGCAGAATCTCTTCAAATAAATAATAATAAAAAGTCAGAGGGGAAGACTCTTGAAGGGGCACGCAACAGAGTTGACAGTTGACTTGGAAGTATCGTAGATATTTATATTGTACATCTGGGTTCTAATATCCCTAGAGTCTGATCTGTTTCCGTCACCATCCACTTACAAAAAACATGGATACATCAGACAACAATCTACTAGACCATGAATACGAGGACTGAATCTACCATGCCTGTACATGCTAGTAAGTGTTTGTTATTTGGCAAGAACTCCCTTATGAGAAGTAAATGCAAAGGTCAGTGTGAAATTTTTACATTTATTTTGGACATTTGCAATAAACAACCTACCACGGAAGCCTGAAGAAGATGAGAGGACGTAAAGAGCTGGAAGGAAATGGGGTTCATGTATTGCAGGGCTTGTCAAATGATTTTAAGCTCCTTTGAGAGCTAAATATATTAAGAGAAATCAACTTTCATAAATT
Organism: Triturus cristatus; assembly: GCF_964204655.1. Lineage (NCBI taxonomy): Eukaryota > Metazoa > Chordata > Amphibia > Caudata > Salamandridae > Triturus > Triturus cristatus. The sequence goes on along the minus strand of NC_140584.1, from coordinate 823,130,261 downwards.
GTGACAGTCTAGAATGGTCCAGAAACCCGTTTATACACCAAAGTAGTAGTGGTAAAAATCCTGCCCCTGGAGTTTCTTTAGGACCTTGTTTGTGGTAATTAGCGAAAGTGTTTTGAAGAACGTGTTCCATCTAAAATCCTTATGGTCAGGCTGGTGTAATTCTATAGATCTTTTTTATTTTATAATGCTTGCAGGAAGCTAGTGCTTTATATGATATACCAAAATGAGGGATCGTGCAAAGAGTTCCGGGGTTCCCTTTGGAGTGGACAGGGACTTGCTCTAGTAACCCCAAGGTGCTCTTCTAGGGAGTAGTGTGGTCAAGCAGCCCTAGCTTTATCGGAGCGGAGTGTTAAATATCTGCAAACACACATAATAGTCAATAAATGATGCACACAACTCAATAAGGATATCCACACCAACTTATAAAAATACCATGTATCTTTTTTATATATGTTTAGGCACCAGAATCAATACGATCAGGTAAGTGAATTTTTCTAGAGAAATACTTTGAAGTATAAATAGCCGAGACAGCATTTTTTAGACGCTGCAATGTTATCCTACGGGAGGAAAAACAAGTAGGGCATTCAGGTAGAGTACAGCAACTTAAGAGACCAATCTCCGGGACTTAAGATGGGTATCGGGGATAGGTCCAAAGCAGGACCAAAATGTCACCTCCAGCTGCACTGGGGCGACCGTGTGCAGGAGTGCAATACAGCGTTGGGTGCTCAAGGTTAGTCAATAGGGATCGGTTTACGGGAAAAGAGGTTGTAGGTTTGGATTGGGATGCAAAGGGTTGAAGCAACCAAAGGTTTCAAGTCTTGCTGATGCTAGTGGATGTGGGGACACCGGTGCTCCTCTTCCCCTCAGGCCGTGGTGACGGGTGCAGAGGGTCCTTGGGGTGTCGAGTTTCTTCATCCAGGAGAGCTCACGGTTGAGGGGGCCTGCAAACAGAGCCTGCAGGTGATGGCAGAGTTCACGAGGGGTGAAACCAAAGTGGACTCTGTCTCTTGAAGGCTTGGGGACCACGCTGGTGCCATTGGCCCACTTCGACACAGGCTAGGGGCATGATGTGATTGTAAGGTAGTAGCCAATGGGCTACCTACCCCTGGGGCACCAACCCCCCCCCATATGACCACTTGCATCACCAAAATGGCTAACTCTGGAAAGTCACCTCCACTTCAGGTAGCCCGACTTGGTGGTTGGTGGTGGTACTGGCCCGAGAATGGAAACGCTCATTTTTCTGTCGACCCAGGCCAAAGGCTCTGGACAAAGGTGGTCAGCTTCCTCTCCTGTGAGAGGAGCCAAATTCACATACCAAAGGTGATGAGCTCTTTGAAGCTCCCCTGCCTTTGAATGCTAATCTGCAGGTCATCCTGTGGGAGGGGGTGTAAAACATCCTCTGCCCGAGCAAGCTTCACTTCTGGCCTCCTGCGAGCAAAGGCCCTCACCCTTGGAGGTTAGAAACGTGTCTCTGGTGGCAGGCTGGCACAACTAGTTAGCCAGCACACCAGTAGCTGGTAGGTTTTCAGGGGGAACATCTAAGGGGGGGGCTCTATATACAGGTAATAATAAATCCATCACTGGTATCAGTGTGAGTTTGTTAATAGGAGATGTTTGATTCCAAAACATCCCTATTTTCAGTGAAGCCATCATGCAGCTGGGATACTTGTTTTCACCAGTGCCCAGCACATGTATTTAAAATGGCTTCCCTGTTCACTTGTACTTGAACCAACAGTGCTGACCAGAACAGGGGCATATCTGCTCATACAGGTATGGCCTCACATGTAGTATAATGCAACCTGCCTTAAGCCGTAAGGCCTGCCGTAAGGGTGACTTACCTATACTGCATGCAGTGTCTGTGGACATGGCACACACTGATGTGTGCCATGTCGTGTTTTCACTTTTGTCTGCACCAAGACACACAGCCTACAAATGCAGTCTGTATGTGTTTGGTGAAGGGTCCTTTAGGGTGGCACAATTTGTGCCACAGCCCTTAAGGACCCTCTTCAGCCTCTTTTCCCTAGGTACCGGGGGTACCTTGTTCTAATGACTTACAGGGAGTCTCAAAGGTATTGCCAATTGGGTAAACTATTGCAGTTTTGTGGAAAAATATCTGGCACAGGGGACCCGGTGAGCAAGAACTCAGTGCACTTGCAGTTGAAATCACATCACATACAGGAAAAAAGTTGGGGTGACCATGTCAAAAAGGGCACTTACCTAGAATAGTCAAACCCTAGAATTACAGGTTTACAAACGTCCCTTGAGAAATGCCCATACATACTCCTGGACATGGATGGAGATGAGAACTAATATTCCTTGAAGCAGACTGTCTTACCCGTTAGATGTCAGACTGGAAGCATTATGAGCCTCAAAAAAAGTCCGTCAGTATGATGGAGTGAAGCCAAGCATGACAGACGTTTACATGAGCAAATAAAATTGTATAAAAGCTTAGCTCTGGTGCATGCTAAAAAGGTGGTTCTAAAACAAATTCAAAATTAATAAAAAAACAAGATTTAACTAAAAGAATGTATTTGTTTGTCTTTTTGTAAAGAGAATAAAATGGCCCGCTTTGTGATGATAAAAGAAAAATAAAAGACCTGAAAAAAACCCCAGTGAAAATGCCTCAAAAGAGGTTCCCGTTCAGTCAGTGTGAAGCAGATAACCGAGGTGATTGTGCAGATGCTGTAGTGTGCAACAAGGATGCACAATACTATAGCTACAGTTTTAAATAATCAGGGATTGCACCCGTTAAAGTATGGAGATAATACCCACAGGTTGGAAAAAGAACAGAATTGGACGTTGTCATTTTTCTGAAGTTTATATTCATCTAATGGCATTGTAGTGCAAGCCAGTTTGCAAATGGCCAACAGATATGCTTATTATTTCTCCATGTCTATATCTTCCTCCAAATTGAGCATTTGAGAGCCATATTGCTTCTACTCAATAGTTAGATGTACACTGTATTGCTCGAAATGTCATATTGAAACATTTTCGACCTCAGAAATGCCAGAAGTGCAATGCACAAAATTATGATGTGAACGCGCTTGTCTATTAACAACCAATGATAAGAGTACTAAGCTGGTAGACCAGGCCACTTCCTTAGTTTGAGTGTGTGCAGCTACATTCTACTCCCATTGTTCTCTCATTTTCTTTTTACTAAGTTCCATATACACACTGTTTTGGTTGTACAGCTGTGATGCTAAACAAATATATTTAAACCCGAGACTTGGTATTCGATATACATAGTAGTAGAATGAGCACTACCCAAGTGGATAGTAACAATTGTCTGTTATTTGATGTATTCTGGGTGAAATTTCGAAAACCACAAACCTTTATGCTAATTAATCAACACATTGTTTTGTTCTGATCTGGAGTATGTTAAACTTGCTACTACTATACACTTCTTAAATCCTTACACCATCTCCTCAATCACGATTTATTGTCATCTGCATATAATTCAAAGTCAAACCTGGGGACAGCCTATCAACTCGTATGTAATGTACTGAAGAATAAATAATGGGGAGCATGAATTTAATGAACCACACACACTAGATTCTTGGGATTTGACACCAAATTGTCAATTCCATGGCATTCCCTCTAATAATTGCCTGCTGTAGTCTTTGTATTCGGGTCAGGTGGTTCAAGACGTCGGCTGCTGTTGATCTGTCCAGCAGCACCGGAATACCAGACACCAATTTGTCACGAAAGGCAAGAACAAATATCGTCCGTCCAATAATATGAAAAGATTATTGTTGGCAAAGTAATTGTTCAATTTATCCCTACAAAGAACCCCTTTTTCTGTAACAATATTAAATGTTCAGGTTCTAGAAGGGTTCATCAGACTTCACCTTTTTCAGATTTATTTATTTAATCGTTTTTTGATAGCGCGGACATGACCCTGGCAAGTACCAGAGTACTTTGCAGAATTACAGCATAAGGAGCAGTAGGACCAGTAGTATAGTAATATCGCATTCAATGCAAATTCACTAACATACTAATAAAATAGAGTCTTTGTTAACAACAACATATTGTCATAGTTCATGCAAGTAACAGGCAGAGATGAACAGCATGGTGGTGAAGTCACTACGGTGCAGAAGAGTGCGCTAGGTAGCCAGAATAATCGATCATGTGAGTGACTGGGGAGATAGAAAATGTGATCTAGGGAAGAAATTTGCTCATAAGGAGTTATTTGACTTCTTTCTTGAAATGACCATGGGATTCGATCAGATTTTAGGAGGTAATGAGTTACAGATTCTTGGGGCAATCCCAGAGAAGGCACGGTTGTAAGTTTTCTTCTTGTGGAATCTCTGATAGTATATTTATTGCACCAGAGGTGGTGCGAGGGTTCAAGCTATATCCAAGTCAGAGTAATTCAGCTTTACTTTAAAATATGTGTAAATAAAAAGTTGCTCCATTGCATTGAGTTCACACTATGCCTGAACCCTTAAACTGCATGTTACAGAGAGGAACAAATGTTCAGGTTACTACACAACCCCTCTCTCCTGAGTGAAAACCACTATCAATGCCCAAATTGATAAGATTGAGAAACGTAACAGAGAAAAAAAAATCTAAGCTCATTTACATGCACAGGAACATCTTAAATGTAACACTATCACATGGGGAGTAAAGTCTGTATGGTCCCAGTAATTTTTACAGATGACAAACAATATTTGACTCAGATTAGTAGAGTAGGGACTTAGGGGCACATGCATCATTGTGTGCAATTGCAATTCCATAATTGCGATTATTAAGGAAACGCAAATATGGAATTGCAATTGCCTATGCATGTAGGTTTCGCTAAATCTTTAGAGATTCCTACATAATCCTTAATTGTGATTCGCAATGAAGGAATAGCTAGGCCCATAGGAATTAATGGGAATTGCATGCACAATTTGCGAGTACCAAATAGGTACTCGCAAATTGCGCATGCAATTTAAAGGGTGCCAAAAGGACACCCTAATGCACCCCTGAAATTAGCATGTGACCATATGTTGCGCACACACATGCCCCAAGAGCATGTGTGTGTGCAATATGGAACTCTGAAAAAAGCATTTTGTGCATTTTTCCAAGTTTTGGCAAATTACCATCAACTTTGAATTGATGGTAATTTGCGATTCCTATTTGCAAAATCGGCCCAAAAATTTTCATCATGCATCGCATTTAGGGAATTGCAATTTTCGATTCCCTAAATGCATTCACAATTCAAGTAATCGCAAATTTTGCGATTACTTAAATTGCGATTTTTGATTTGGATTGATGCATCCCAAATGCAAAAATACCGGTCGCAAAGGGGCAGATTCTGTGAATCTGCACCTTTGCAACCGGTATTTAGAATGATGCATGAGCTCCTAAATGTTCTAGGGACTGGTTGGCTCTTTCAATTTAGACAGCTCTCAAAAGAGAACAGGAGCTAAAGTGAGAAAACAAATTGAAAACGTTTATAAACAGATTGCTGAATTTAAAATATTCACAGTCAGTCAATCAAATGGCAACTATAGTAGCCAAAGACATCAAGAACTATAACCACAAAGAGATCTACCTGTACTTGAAGGCCGATAAGTTAATCAGTACTCCCCCCAATAGTGCTAATTTTCCATAACAGGAAGGGTTAAAAAACTGATTCATCACTTTCTCTGAAACATCATCTTACTCAGAAACTGACAGGTTATCTACCTCAAGTCAAACCTTTCCCCATCGAGGTCCATATTTCTATGCAGAGGGAGGGAAAGGAGAAGAGGAAGGGGAGGCAGGGGCATAGCCGAACAGTTGGAGAAAATCAGGACCCACAGGAAACTATACAGATGGTATAAAAAAAACAGATCTGTTTAAACCTGTCTAGTCATCAACTGTCTAAAGCAGAACAAACTGTAGTCAGAAAGGCTCATCTTTTGTGCCCTCCTCATTACAGGATGCAGCGAAGTGAAGGGCGCGATTTTACAGTTATTCAGAAAATTTAGACTAAAGTTTTTTTTTGAAAAACAGGAACAATCAGTGGATAATGTTTCAGAACTTAAGATTTTTTTTAGCACTCACCACATTCATGCCACCCCGGTTGATTATATTTAAAAAGACAGTTCACAAATTTGGGAGGTACTTTAGAAACAACTTAACCACAGGGGAACGCAGAGCATTAGCACTTTCCTAAAATCAGTCCACCATTATTAAGCTCTATGATGAAGGGGGTGGGGTTGTCTTAATGGCATATGATAGAGAAGCCAGGAGACAATTAGAAAACCGTGACCACTGACAGCATTTGTCCTCTAATCCTACTACTGAACTGAGTCACCAGATACAGGCAGTCACAAAGGAGGCTTGTGATAATTCCTGGATCAGATACAAGCAATTTCAATTCCTGAACAAAGCGAACCCTAGAATTCCAGCTTTTTATTTACTACCGAACAGTCTAAAAACACCAGAACAATTCACCAGTCAGACCTAGCATATCGGGTTGTGGCTCATTATTAGAACCCTCTCAAGATATATAGATGTTTACCTTAAACCTTGTTTTCCACTCACGAGGACATGAGAACATACTACGGACTACAGCAACAAAATTGAAGGGATGACATTGGACTCCATTTCGGAGCTGTTGGTGACATGAGACACTGAATCTCTTTACACCAATATCCCATAGGATGAGGCCATTGAAGTCATTAGGTACGTGTTGAACAAAAGGACACAGGCACATGATGTTCCCACCCAATTCTTAGTGGAGTTAGCCTCGATAGGCCTGATTTTTGTTTTTTATCTTTAAAGGGGGCCTTTTCTTACAAACTTGGGCGTGGCCATGGGATGTACTTTTGCCCCAAAAATAGCGAACCTTTTAATGGTATCATATGAGTAGAAACGGATTTTTGGGAGTAGCGATAAGACAGTCAAATGGTGTAGATACATTGACGACATCTTTGCCATTCGGCATTGGTGTGAAATTGACCTCAAAGCTGTCTAAGAATGGTTAAACCACAGGTTGGCTGACCTTAAATTTAGCATGACCACTAATTCTAAGGAAATTAGTTTCCTGGATTTAAATGTCATAGTTACAGATAGTAGAATAACTATGAGCCTTTATTCTGAACCCACAGATAGGAGCACCTTGCAACATTTCTCGAGTAACCACCCCTGATCATTGAAAGAGAACCTCCCGTTGGAACAGTTTCTAACAATCCAGCTCCCGTGCCTATAAGATGATTTTTTTAAGAACGGTAAGATACTGAGTGGTAAATTGGTGGCTAGAGGGTACCCCAAAACACTGGTGTGCAGCGCCTTAAAGAATGATGGTGTGCTCCCAGGGAGTCACTCGTCACTCCTAGAAATATAAAGAAACAGCTGTACTGTTAACCTGTGTACCCAGATATGATCCGAATGCTAACAGGATAAAAAAAGACAATTGGAACTAATTGGAATTTACTATTCAGTTAGAATCTCACTTTGATCTCTTTAAAAAAAAAGGCAAAACCTCAGGCATTTTTGGGTTCAAGCAGCAAGGAAAACCTCCTCTAACAGTTTTATCTAGTCTATTGGGCTTATCACTAGTACAGGGCCATTATCAGTGCGTCAATGTTATCACTTTTCCACAAAGACAGTTCTCCAATTGAATTAGCAGAAATGTGGACTAGTACATCATTTGTCCATGTGGAAAGTATTACATTGGGCAAACCAATCAAAAACCAAATCCTGCAGTATAGATCCAGAATTCAGTTTAAATGCCACTGGGACTCTGGTTGTGCAACATTTCATAAGTGAAAATAGATGGATAGTAATCTAGCTGGCCATTACTAATGAAAGAGGTGGATCAATGGAAAACATTCTATTAAGAATGGAGGCAAAATTAATTGAAAAATTCAAAACCGGAGGCACAGGTTTAATTGAAAATGAGGAGATATGGGCCCTATTACGTATTTAACTGCACGCATACAGAAACTTTACTCCTAGGCATATTGTCACGGGTCGGGCGCCCCCTCTCCCGTGTTATTACCCGTAGAGAACAAAGCCCAAGAAGAGTGGTGCTCCCCCCCCCCTCTGAATGCCATCATGTGCTTACTTTTCAGCCCGAGAACCGGAGCCCCGCCGTTAACACGATATGGTTCGAGGAAACTCCTGACACGGGGAGCTGTGCCTTTAACGATTGGGAAGACCCAGGAAGCCACGCCTGGAGAGAGGACGTCACCTGGAATGAGCTAATCGGGCCGCCGAGCCGGGACAGAAGAGGCGGGGAAGAACGCGGAGGAGAGAAGGACGCGGAGATCGAGGGAGGGACAGGGAGCGAGGACGAGTGGAGCAAGAGGAGCAGAACCGAGGACGCCTGGAACCGACCCCGCATACAGGAGGACCGAAAGAATGCCTGGAGGCCATCGTCCCTGATCACTTCCCAGCCACACTCCCTGAGGAGTGTGGCTCTCACAGGTACGGAGCCGAGTGGCGGGCTGGGTCGGGAGAAAAGAGAAGGAAGGGGGGGGGGGGGAGCGTGAAACGTGTAGCCGAGACTAATCGGTAAATCCACCCGGTTCCTTCCCCTCACGAGCACTCCCGTACCTTCACGTGTGCCTGAAGTTATACACCGGTGTGCCCTCACTCCCCCTTCCCAATACAAACACAGAGCAAAACAAACCGGCTGACACCTGTCTTTTTCTTTGTTTGCATTACGATCTTCCCGTTTGGAGGCCACAAGTCGATCCCACGGATTCAACGCCAGTACGCCCACAGAAGTCGCTTTCCACAGCTGAGAGATACGCCCTGGGAACCAGAAGCGGATAAGACACATTATCCACTGAAGCCCCAGAACATTTTCTTTTGCCCTGATTCTATATACTTTCTTTTTGCCTTCTTATGCTGGCTGGGACAAAAAGACACATAAACAGTAAAATAAAACCCGGTTTAAGACACTCTGGAGTAGACCTCTTTTCTGACGAGTGCCCCCGTGAACCTTTCCCGTTACAGTTGGTGGAGAAAGCGGGCACCTGTCCGCTGGAAATAATGGACGCCCTCATCCAACACATCGTGAAAGCCCAGGACAAACTAGGATGGACAGTAGAGCGGCAAATGTCCTCCGCCCAGGCCGACCATGATGTCTTTAAGAACACCATGGCGGCTCAAATGGAGGGACTGCAGAAAATAGCGACCGAACAAACGGCAGGTCCCCATTCCGTTCTACGTACCCAGAGTCATGGACCTACAGGAGTGGCCCTGCAGAAATACGTGACCAGAGAAGACCCAGACGCCTATCTCTTGAACTTTGACCGGGCTGCCAGAGCCTGTAACTGGCCGGTAGAAAAATGGCCATTTTTCTTAGCACCACTGTTGACCGGCGAGGCACAGGCTGCCTACCAGGTGGCCAATCCTCTAGGGAATACCCCCTATGGAGAGGTAAAAAGGATAATCCTAGACCATCTGGGTCTGGATGACGAAGCGTATTGAGTCCGCTTTAGAAAGGATAAAGGTCACCCTGGAGAAAATCCAAAGACACTCTTTTATCGTCTAAAATTTGCAGCAGACAAGTGGCTAAAGCTCGATGAGAGTACCAAAGAGGAGATCCTAGATAAGATTTACCTAGAGCAGTTCCTAGAGGCCCTGCCCTATAATACCCAGCGGTGGCTGCGGCAGCACGCCAATCTCACAGCTAGAGAAGCGATGGAAATGGCAGCCACCTTTGCCAGGGCTTAATCTCGCTATTGAGGTGGGGAAGCAGAACGGACCTACCGGCCTCTCCCGGGAAAATTTGTGAGACCAACCGCTAAACCTCAACCCAAGACCGTTAGGAACAGGCATAAACCACACGAGGTGTCGACATCCAGTGGACCCCAATGTTTCGAATGCGGAGACTGGGAACACATAGCGAGAGCATGTCCCAAACGGAAAATCGGTGAAGAACCAATGGACATAGGGTGTGTCCCGAGATCGGTCCTATACACGGCTGAGATGGGGCCTGCCTTTTACGTAAGTGTGAGGGTAAATCATCACGTAATCCGGGCACTACTAGACTCCAGCTGTAAGCAGTCTGTCATCCAGAGGGACCTAATTGGTTCACAACAGATTGTACAGGGAGCAATGGTACATATCCGATGTGTGCATGGGGATGTGAAAACATATCCCTTGGCTACAATTGATCTAAGTACTCCGGATGGCACTCTATATACAGTCATGGTAGGGGTAATGCTGAACCTACCAGAGGACCTCATCATAGGGACTGACAACCCTCATTTTCTGACTTTATTCAACACAGTGTTGCACAAAGGGAAGAAAGACACAGACACAACCACTAAATCTGAGAAGCCCCTACCAGCTCTGATCACCCCGGAGCCCTGGCTCCTAGATAGGAGTTTCCGCTTCGCTCCGGCAAACAATTCTTCCCTCAAGCATGCCTGGCAGGCCTCCTTGAAGGAAGATCAAGACCCCCCTCAACAAGTCCCCTACTTTAGGGTACGAGACGGATTGTTATACCGTGTAAGAGACATGAATAGCACCCTCCAACTCCTAGTACCCTCAGATTTTAGGGACCAAATACTTTTCTTCTCACACTCACACCTCACCGCAGGACACAGGTACAAAAAAACCAACCCAAAGCATTCTGAAACATTTCTATTGGCCAGGGATCTTCAGTGACATAAAAAAATACTGTCAGGAGTGTGACACCTGTCAGAAATTTAGTCCGTATAAACCTCCCCCTGTCCCGTTACAACCCCTTCCTGTGATAAGAAACCCCTTCTCCTGAATAGGTATGGACCTGATAGGGCCTCTCCCCAAAACTCGTAGAGGGCATCAATACGCCTTGGTCGTAGTAGACTATGCGACCAGATCTCCAGAGGCCTTCCCCTTAAGGGCCCCCACCTCCCCGGCTATAGCTGAGCATCTGGTTGAGTTGTTCTCGTGGGTGGGCTTTCCCAGAGAGATCCTAACAGATCAGGGGACTCCATTTGTTTCCAAGCTAATGAGAGAGGTCTGCAGACTCCTCAACCTACAACACATAGAGACCTCAGTATACCACCCCCAGACTGATGGTCTGGTAGAAAGGTATAACGGGTCCATCAAAAAAATCCTTTAAAAAATGCTGACAATAGAAGGAAAGGAATGGGACCAGCTTCTCCCACTGGCTCTCTATGTGATCAGAAGTCAGGTGCAGAGCAGCCTGGGATGCTCCTCCTTTGAGATGCTTTACAGAAGACAACCCAGGACTCTCTTGGACATGACCAAAGAGGCATGGGAGAAACAGAAAGAAGAGGACACCCGTCATTTCCTAGACTATACCCAAAACCTTAAGTCCAAAATTGGGAAACTTCGAGATCTTGCTTATTCCCAGTTGGAAAAACAGCAGGAAAAACAAAAGTATTTCTACGACAAGGGAAAAACGTGGCGAAGGCTCAGCCCCGGTGATTAGGTGCTAGTGCTCTTACCGTCTTCCTCTAGTAAACTGAAAGCAGGGTGGCTGGGTCCATAAAAAGTTGTGGGAACGATCGGTAAAACTACCTACAGATTGCAAATGAAACCAGGTAAAACACAAACATTTCATATTAATCTGTTAAAAAAATGGCTAGGACCACTACCTGCCCCAGTTAGGCTCACTACCCCCACCCTTCCCTCTGTCTGTACGAAAGACCAGCTAGTTGTCAATCCAGGCCTCTGGAATCAAGAAAGGCGGTCCCTAGATGATCTCTTAAAGACTTTTAGCTCCACCTTCTCAGACCTACCGGGGAGAACCTCCTTGATAGAACACACCATAGAGACGATACCTGGCCAGGTGGTTAAACAACGGCCTTACCGCATACCGGCGGCCCGAAGGGAATCCATACGAAAGGAGGTCCAAGACATGTTACAAATGGGAGTCATTCGCGCGTCCAAAAGCGAGTGGTCCTCCCCCATTGTCATGGTCTCCAAACCAGATGGTTTCACTCGGTTCTGCATGGACTTCCGCGCTCTCAATGCAGTTTCCAAGTTCCTCTCATACCCCATCCCAAGGGTAGACAAGATGATCGAAAGACTAGGAGAGGCCCGGTACATAACCACACTCGATCTCACCAAGGGTTATTGGCAAGTACCCCTTCACGAGGCCGATAGGGAAAAAACGGCTTTCATCACTCCTGATGGGCTATAGGAGTTTACCGTCCTGTCGTTCGGTCTTCACGGAGCACCCTCTACCTTCCAAAGACTTATGAACATGGTGCTCCATGACAACCAAACCTTCTCCTCAGCCTACTTGGATATTGTGGTGTATAGCCCCACGTGGGATAAACATCTTCTTGACCTCCAAGAGGTCCTGACCAGCCTGTCCAAAGCTGGACTCCACGTAAACTCCAAGAAATCAAGAGTAGGATTTGAGAAGGTTAAATATTTGGGATATCTGCTAGGACATGGGTTGATAGAGCTCCAAGAAGAGAAGGTTAGACCAATTAGAGATACCCCTTTTCCCTCGAACAAACGGGAAGTACGCACGTTCCTGGGTCTCCTGGGCTACTACTGCAGATTCATACCCCATTTTTCGGAATTAGCCTCTCCCCTAACACAATTACTGAAGAAGGGGGTACCAAATAGGGACCTGTCTTACCCCTCAGAAAAAGCAGAAAAGGCATTCAGGTGCCTAAAGGAAGCCATCACCTCCTCTCTCGTTTTGACTTCCCCGGACTTTTCACGGCCTTTCATTCTACAGACCGATGCCTCAGAACACGGTCTGGGGGCAGTCCTGTCACAGATATCGCCCGAGGGACTGGAACACCCGATCCTATTTATAAGCAGAAAGTTGTTCCCAAGAGAAATAAAATACTCCACCATCCAAAAAGAATGCCTACCCATCAAATGGGCGGTGGACAAAGTGCACTATTACCTCGATGGAACGCAATTTACCCTGTACACTGACCATGCCCCACTCCAGTGGATGAGCAGGAACATGGGACAAAATCTCGCGTTTTGCGATGGTTTTTGAGCTTACAGCCTTTTTCATTTGAAGTAAAACACCGTCGGGGTGCTGACAATGCGGACTTCCTGTCCAGGGTGCTACCGCTCCCCGATCAGGAGAATCCCGGGGGGGTGGGGGTGTCATGGGTCGGGTGCCCCCTCCCCCGTGTTATTACCCGTAGAGAACAAAGCCCAAGAAGAGTGGTGGTCCCCCCCTTGAATCCTTGAATGCCATCATGTCCTTACTTTTCAGCCCGAGAACCGGAGCCCCGCCGTAAACACGATATGGTTCGAGGAAACCCCAGACACAGGGAGCTGTGCCTTTAACGATTGGGAAGACCCAGGAAGCCACGCCTGGAGAGAGGACGTCACCTGGAATGAGCCAATCGGGCCGCCGAGCCAGGACAGAAGAGGCGGGGAGGAACCTGGAAGAGAGAAGGACATGGAGATCGAGGGAGGGACAGCGAGCGAGGACAAGCGGAGCAAGAGGAGCAGAGCCGAGGACGCCCGGAACCGACCCCGCAGCCCTGAAGACCGAAAGTGCCTGGAGGCCATCGTCCCTCCTAACCGCCCAGCCACACTCCCGGAGGAGTGTGGCTCTCACAGATACGGAGCCGAGTGGCGGGCTGGGTCGGGAGAAAAGAGAAGGAGGGGGAGAGAGCGTGAAACGTGTAGCCGAGACTAGTCGGTAAATCCACCTGGTTCCTTCCCCTCACGAGCACTCCCGTACCTTCACGTGTGCCTGAAGTTATACACCGGTGTGCCCTCACTCCCCCTTCCCAATACAAACACAGAGCAAAACAAACCGGCTGACACCTGTCTTTTTCTTTGTTTGCATTACGATCTTCCCGTTTGGAGGCCACAAGTCGATCCCACGGACTCAACGCCAGTACGCCCACAATAGTCGCTTTCCACAGCTGAGAGATATGCCCTGGGAACCAGAAACAGATAAGGCACATTATCCACTGAAGCCCCAGAACATTTTCTTTTGCCCTGATTCTATTCACTTTCTTTTTGCCTTCTTATGCTGGCTGGGACAAAAAGACACATAAACAGTAAAATAAAACCCGGTTTAAGACACTCTGGAGTAGACCTCTTTTCTGACGAGTGCCCCTGTGAACCCTTCCCGTTACACATATGTTAACAATTATAATACCTCAATGGTGTAAATATATACATACTTCCACAATCAAAGAAGAGGGGTGGGGTGCCTCCCCTGCTGGGGTGTGGAGTAAAACTTCAGGCTGAACCCCTGAACCGTCTGCAAAACCCATGGATCTTGAGCAACAAACCCCCAATGGTCCAGGTACAACTGTATCCTTCCCCCACCAAAGCTTCTGAGGTAAGGGATAACTCTTACGTGAGTAAGTGTCATTGGCGGCAGTTACCACCTCAATATCTGCCTCGCTTGGCGTGGCCACAAACTCCTCGGTTACAGGTGGGGTAGAAGTTGGTGGATCCAAGTTGGCCCCTCTGCCCCTCTAACAGTAGCCTCTGAAAGCCTGATTGAATCCACTGTGGAACACCTTCTTAATAGACGTTTGGGCCTGTCCAATGCGGAGAATTTGGCGACACACCTCCCTAGATCATTAAGAAATTTGTCACCAAATACCAATCCATTCACCACAGTGCCTGCCTCCGTAGAGGCCAACTCTGGCAATTTTGGGTTGCTCCTCATTAGAAACAGTTTACGACGTTCAGTCTACATAGCGTAGTTAGCGTTGCCGAAGAGGCACAGCGCCCTTTGGGCCAATTCCAGGCTCTCTCCCGGATCCAATTGGGAATTTGCCTCTTTCGCCGGGACGGCCAATTCTAAAATCTTAGTGAGCGAGCTGGAGAGGTTCTGCAGCTTATCTTGGCATCCACGCTATGCCCTGTCTAGACCTTTTTTGGGGTCCTTGGTGAACTTTTTGAGGAAAGTCGCCATACATGGATATAATTCTGGCATTTCTGCTACTTTGTAGAGGAGAGATGACCGAGGGCATTCTGACCTCAGAGTATTGCGCACCTCATACTCAAGGCCTTTGCATAGTCTGTCTTGAACATAGTGCACCACAGTCAGACAGGGTACCCATAGTGTGGAGCACAGATGAACGATATTTTCAGGGTCAAATAGCAGGTTTTTAGGACCTACCGGCGGTACATCTACAGTGACATGGTGTGCCTTGCGTTTTGGCACTGGTCATGGATTGTCCTGGGGGATGTCCAAATCAGATGGTGGGGATGCGGACGTAGTAGACAAGTTTCTCAAGTGGGGCGTTGAACCCACTGCGATCCCTGAAGGACCTTGGGACAGAGCACTCCAATATACATGGTCCCGAAGGACACAGGCAGCAATCTGTGAGAGGACGTCCGCAGAAGAAGTACAAGAACTACCACCGGAGGCTCTCTGGGCAAAGTCCACAGCATAGGACGCAACTTTGCTTGAGAAGGAATCCCCGGGGGTCCTCACTGACTCACGCCGTCGATATCAAGACCAGTGGTTGAGTAAAAGGCCTCAAGGGCCTAATCGAAGCCCTATTAACAAAATCTTGTACTTGGGTATCTAGTGCTTCCACCAACCTCTATTCCACCTGATGCTCATAAGGCACTTCTGTATACTCCATATATCCTTCCTCCTCTGGCGTTTTGTGGGGATTGGAGTAACTGGCCCCCTATGCGCAGTGTGCGAAGCCTTTCAGAGATTCGGAGGACCCGGAATGGCTTCACGCGCATGTGTGAGCACAAAACAGAAAGAGGAATGTGTCCTCACTCCAAGCAGTCAAAGCACTCCGATTACCCGCTTCCGCTCCACTCTGGCAGAGGCGAGTGGGCAATGTATAAGCTCCAGAGAGCAAATTCCGCTCTGTCGTTGAAACGTATAATTAATACACAAATATTGCGTCACAGTAAACAGCACGTGCATAAAAGGCAATAATGAAAGAAATTCACTTAGCTCGGCCGCTGCAGCAGCAGCAGCAAAAAGAGAGTAAGCACTATGGTCATTTCAACATATATAGGGAGGCATGCCCCTATGATCGGTTGGGACAGTTGGCTGTTGGAGCTCATTGGATATGCAGTTTAAAGTGTTTTGACTGGCTGCTGTGAATTTCTCAGTAAAGAAAGAGAAGCATAACCTGAAGCATCTGGTACTGCCATAGAATTACTGTTGGATATGGACTTGCTGCCTGCACGAACGTAGAATATTATTTCTGTGCTGTTTTATGTATCTCTCACCATTTAGTTGAATATATTCCTTGTAAATATGTAAAGAATCATTTTGTGCTGGTCAACAGATTTTCACCCACTTCACACCCAGTTAATAGTAATATAGTTCTCAGTAAAACTGTGGAGTAATCATGGTACCACACCCTTTTAGCCCTTCTAGTCTAGTTGTTGACAAGCCCACAATGTCACAATCACATGTCTCGAACTGGTAGTTGTAGTCACAATAGCTGTTTATGTGTGACTGTGCTACTTGTGGTGTTTTTTGTTCCTACACTGGAGTGAGTCATGGTGAGGACCTAGTCACATGCTTTTTGGCACGGCGGTGACAAGTCGTTCGATCTTGGCAAACACACGGTCGTCTCCCCATTTCTCTCGGAGCTCTCAGTGCGATTTGCGGTATGCGCAAAGGCGACCCCTCATTCCAGGTGTTCCCTTAGTGAGCAGACAATATGTGAATCTCGCATACAGGAGCCCTTTTTAGGTTGAGCCTAGGCAGCGCATGCACAGACTCTCGACATGCTGTATCTTCTCTAAGGAATTTCAGCACAGCCAACAGTTTTTCATTGGCTCCTTCCTCCCCCTTTTGAAATTCCTTTGGTGCACAGTTTACCTTTGTCCCACCTTTTGGCTGTTATGTTAGCTCCCTGGAGACTACCCCTGTTACGTTGATCCTTTCACTATCGGCCATATGTTTAGTTTCAGCTCACTAGTTTCTTAAGTTTGTTTAGCCTCTTCCCTTCAACTTTTCGGGCTCTTTTCTCCCCTGCAGCCTGCGCGGCGCTACTGATCACCCCTCCCCTTGCTGCAGCAGGTGCAGCTGGAGCCTCCCAGAGTAAAATTTGATATTTTTAATGCCTGAATGTGTCCAAGCCAACCTTCAACACCAGTAGGGGTACTGGTCTGGCCCCTCCTTCTAACAAACAACCACCAGAGATAGCGGATGTGACGTTTGAGGCAGGAGTGTACCTGCAGGCTGCTGCGGTCTGTAGGGGGATGCCTAGCTTTCTCCCCTTCCGACACCTCCCTGTAAGACTTTTTTTTGTTTTCTGCAGTATTTTCTTCTCCATACCCCCATACCCCTGCCGAGGAACTGGCACAGGCTGAAGGGAGCTGGTGATCTGCCGGCACAATATTGTAGTAGTCCAGGGGTGAAGCTAGCCAGGGTTTTCCTCAGCTCTCCTTCTCATAGAGGAGAGAGAGGGGAGGGCAGGAGGTATCCCAAAAGCCACTGTTGCCGTTTGAAGAAACCAGCTTTAACGCCTTGTACCATTCCGTGGTGATGAATGTTTCTGTATCGGCTGTCACTTCATGCAAGTTCAAAACCAGTGAGCGTGCAGCACATGCTAGGTGGGCTGTGTGCATTCCGTATATTCTTGTGCGAGATTTATAATTGAAATTGCACTGCCTTTTTGCAGGTTCCTTTTTCACAGTCTCCAGAGCTGTCCCGTACAGAGGTCACTGTGGGTGCAGAGCCAAAATATCGATGTAAAAATCTCAATTTGCACAAATATCGAGGTAAATATATAATGGGTCAGAAATATTGACAGAAAAAATATCGTGGTCAGGAATATCGATTTTTAGGTAAGTAATATCGATTGAATAAATATCAAAGTGTTAAATACCGTTTGTAAAAATATAGTTGTTAAAAATATATTTTTTTTTATTAATGTTATGTATTTTAGTATATATTTTATGTGTGTGATGTTGTGTTTTTTGTAGGAGAATTGTTTGTATTTTTCGTTCTGAGCCCACTATCTGGGCTCCTTACTTGTCCACTCTGTTTAATGCTGTTTTACAAGGCATGGCGATTCCTACTACCTGGGCAGGGGCTGAAATAATACCAATTTATAAAAAGGGCTCCCCGCTTTTGCCTGTCAATTATCGCTCTATTAGCCTCATAGATGTAACCCAGAAAATATTTGCCCGTGTCTTATTGGGACGACTCCAGAAATAGATGGAGGAACATAACATCCTTACCCCCTTCACGCCGGGTTCAGAGCAAGGACGTTAACAACTGATCACATTTTTAGGCTACAACTGATACATTTTAAACCCTATGTATAGAGGGTGGCAGCCTCTACCTTATATTTGTAGACCCTGAATCTGCTTTTGATCTGGTACCGAGGGGCAAACTTTGGGCAATTTTATTAGACATGGGAGCCCCAGAGTACCTTTGCTATCAGTTAAAACGCTTACACAAGGATAATTTTGTCCACATTAGATATGGCAAAAATGGCGAACTTTCATCCCCTCTGCTTGTAGAGAGCGGTGTCCGCCAAGGCTGCGTCCTGGCCCAGACTCTCTTCTGCCTTTTTATCAATGGTTTAATAGACTCATTGAATGCCGGGAAGAACATCGATGCCCCCAGGCTGGCGAAGCATAAAATACCAGCTTTGATGTTTGTAGACGACACGCTCCTGCTTGCAAAATCCCCTATGGGAATTCAGAGGACCCTAGATAACTTTAGTGCCTTCTGCAAACACCTGGGACTGGAGATTAATCTCCAAAAAACGAAGTATATGGCCTTCAATGTAGGTAACACCACTCGCCCTAATCCCTGCCTGGATGGAAGGCCCCTGGATAGGGTAACCGTCTTCGAGTTTTTGGGAATTACGCTGACAGGGAGAATGGACTGGGGTGCCCAAATCAACAAAGCAAGTCAAACTAACTCAGACAACGGGGAGTATCTTAAAATTATACAGGAGCTCAGGCCAGGAGCGCTGCCCTATATGGGGCAGAATTATGAGGACATTGTGCATCTGGTTCGTTAGCACGCACTGAGAATTTATTCTCTAGACGTCTTATGGGTCTCCCATCTAGTACACCTCTAACACCTCTCCGTATGGATCTTAGGATTAGGCCCATTGCGGATAAAGTTGCTCTTAGACCCTTATTATATTGGCGCTGCCTGTGGAGCTCCCCGGCACTAGCCCCATACAGGGAAGAACTGATTGAACTTATGGGGCTGCGAGGTGCAGGGAAGTTACCATGTTTGGTGTATATTAAGAACACATGCGAGGGCCTGGGCAGGGATAGTCTGTGGAGCAAAGCAGAAGAAATCTCCCAAATGACTTCCAGAAAGGCCCTTGTAGAGAGTTTTAGAGATCACAAACTCACCCAGTTGAAGAGGAGGCCTACAGCAGGTCAACTGACTGCTGAGTTTCTGGAAGTAAAAAATAGATACAGTCTAGAATCGATGTTGGACAACATTCAGCCACTTCTCGCCAAGAAGCTCTATTTACAATTTAGACATGGAGTCCTTCCGCTGCGCTCATTCACAAAAAAATGTGAGGGCTCTACCAACGGGGAGTGTTCAGCGTACAATAATGCAGACGAGACGGAGCTTCACGTGCTATGTTTTTTGCCAGGGCTATAGGAGGGCTAGGTCTCGTTGGCTACTTCAACTTTGTAGAAATCTGGGGTTTAGGCACTGTAGCGAAGTGTACAGGCTGCTAAAATCTGATACACATATGCCCATTCTGTTCTCTATTTCACTCTTTTACGTTTTATGAACTGGAATACTAATTTTTACCCCTCCGCTATCCAACATTTTCCCATCTGTTGTATTTATTGTGTTGCGAAATGTATGTTTTATTTTTAATAGTTTAATGTTTTAATTAATTATAGAATGTTTTATTTTAAATAATTGATATATGTATACATTTTATTTTTTTTAATTTAAAAAGTTTATAAATTCAATAAAAATAGTTAATAAATTCTATTTAAGTAAATATATAAACACAGTTGCTCTTTCCGGAGCGCAGGGACCCATGAAGAGTGGCGTACACGCCGGCAGAGCGTACCGGCAAATAATATTCCTAACAGCACCAATAACATACGCTCTCAGGTCAATAAGCAGGTCGTCAATATATGATCCATGAGTTTATTACACTTGTGTAATAAACTCATGGATCATATATTGACGACCTGCTTATTGACCTGAGAGCGTACGTTATTGGTGCTGTTTGGAATATTAAGTAAATATACGTATACAATTTTATGTTTGTGTTTATATTTTTTTTAATTAAGTTTATTTGTAATACTTAGTTAAAATATATATTAAATGTAATTTATTTTGGTGACAATATTAATAAGACTTAATGTATTTTATTTAAGTTATATATATTTTTAAGTCGATACTTTTTACATCTATATTTTTTGCTTCAATATATTTGATTCGATATTATTGTACTTACCTGTTTAAGCATAGGGATTTGATTTTTTTTATTCTATATTTTTGAGTCGATATTTGTGTATGTCTATATTTACTACATCGATATTTAATCAGGGAACCGTCACTCTGCTCTCCTACCACTGGTGGGTTGATGATTGTTTTGTTCTGCTATTTCGCTTGAATGGCGATAGTAATTATCTTGATCGGCCATTAATCAATGATGTTGTTATTATTTGCCGATATATATACATTCCCATTATGAACATTAATGTTGCACACAAATTAAGCATATTTCATTACCCCTGCAGGTTTATTTCTAAAATAAAAACATCACCAGAATTTCACCTGTGTAAATATTGCTTTATACCGGGCACCGATAAGCATGCCCAAACTATGCTACCTGTTCTGTGGACCAAATCCACGGTTGGTGCCGCTGTGGGCAGTCTGACATCCCTTTTGGTGGGATCTTAGACAGCTGCTCGATATTACTATAATGTGACATCAGTCCTGGAAGTAGACACGGATGTTGATGTATTTGTTGGTATTTAATGTAGTGTGGTCATAAAGACCCAAGGAGCAGTGGAATTCGGTTGAGACCGGTTTATAAACACTAGGGGAGAGGAGAATGGTAACAGGTTATTAAATAGGTTCACTGTACATTTACTTTCTGCAAATGTACTTTTTTCGTACAGTTTAGTAAGCATGCTAGGGGAGTTATGATTGTATATTTAATTGCTGTACGTTAGCTCTACATATTTCGGGTATCAACAATTTGATACCTACTATTGGTTAAGTAGCTTAATGGTGTACAACCAGACCGGACAACAGAAATCAGTTGCTATCAGATTTTATCATCTGGGTTCAGACTTACCATTTCTTCCTGAAAGTGGAGAAATTTGCATTACCACCAAACTGTTGGTTGTATGGTTTTATAACCCTTAAGCACATTGAGTCAGGCTCAATGTACTTAAGGATAATAATACCAGACAACCAATAGCACTATGACAACGGCTACATCAGCATCCTCAGACCTTTCAAAGACTACTGCATGGCTAAACACTTAAAAGGTCTCAAAAGCCAGACCTATTGGCTATGCCAATGCTCGTTCTGTTTTTGTGACTGGATATATTTTGTTTGCCACAATTAATTGCCGGCTTCCCAAGAGGCTGTCTTGCCCATTTTGGCCAGGGGACATACTCGATCTTTAGATAATCACTTGTGAGCATGAGCTGGCCTAGTGTCAACCGTATGTATGGTGTTCCAACAGCACATTTTTTTACACCCTTGTATATTATTGTTACCTTGTTGTTTGTGGTTTCGCCCCATAGATGTATTAACCCTCATACATAGGACCATGACAGCTCTTGGTGTCACCCCATCCCTTGGTGCACTACCTTTTTAACTGGTTTGACTAGGTTTTTCACTTCACCATGGGCATGGAGTGGAGGCGACATATTTACATGGGGATAGAGCACACGAGACATGTTCTGTATATAGTCAAAGTATGAACATATGTAGTGATTTTATTTTTCACTTTTATTTATACAAAGGGACACGTGACCTTGTTGTTTGTCCCGAGGAGGACATTACACATATGCCGAAACTCCTCAACATATACCCACAGAAGCACGACTACTAGTAAGGCACAACACTAGGGTTTATACCTGGAGGAGATTACTTTTACCATTTATTGGATATTGTTAGTCCTTTAGGACTTGTAATCGTGCAACCAATAAGGTTGTACTATACTGTGAAGCTATTACATAGACACCCCCCATATTCAAATACAAGACAACAAGGATAAAGTGTTAATGTATTGATAATGGTTTACATAATAAATAAATAAAGGGGAGGTAAGTGATTTGCCCAGAATTACAGGATGTTGAGCGTCCCTGCCAAGACTCTAACCTGGTTCCCCAGCTTCGAGGTCGACCACTCTAGCCGTACATCCTCGCCCCAGATGCTTCCACTTACCCCTCTCAAAAAGCGCAGTAATGGCCAGGTGAAAAGGATGAAGTGTTGGAGTGACCCCACCAAGCTATTGACTTCAGAAAAGCACAAGGAGGGTCCAAAAAAAAAACATTAAGCAAAGTTGCTATCAGCCCTTGACTAGTGAACTCAGACCAGGGTATGGGTGCAACCCAGACTACATTCCCAGGTTAAGACATGTCTTCTTATAACTGCCTCAATTGGTGATTATTCTGGCCATGAGTAGCTAACTGCTCAATCCTTTCATTATGGATTGCTTTGCTCAGCTCAGAGTTCCTCCCACATGATGCAGATCATTAATCTGTGTCTTAGAAATGCTAATCAGTCTATACACTCAAAACCGGTCAAATACTCCGCAACCAATCTGCCTATCATTTCATTCAAGATTACTAATTCTTCCAATTCCTCCAATCTTAAATTACTACTCACTCTACAGCTGCTTAAATTGTACTCTTACTCATGGAACACCAGCCTGAGATGGCGAACGCCCCACTCATTGCCAAAAGTATAGTCATGGTTAACAAAAGTGTAGCTTCGGTCGTGGACACATGCCTCAGTCACTGAATGGAGTCCTCGGGACCAAACAAAAGGCTTAATCAATAAATGGGAGACTCAGACAGAAAAAGTCAGCAGAAATCAACAGACTCCATCACACGAGACCGCATATTTGCGAGACGTAAATTCAATATCGCTAAATGCTGTTGCATTCAACTAATTGCAGTCTTTAGGCCTCATTTAAGGTATGATGAGTGGGAAAACGAATGTGCGGGGGGGGGGGGGGGGGAGCAGAGGTAATTACCTCCATCATCCTGGCCAAAAACCTACCCGCCATATTTGGCGACGATTTGACAAAGAAGAACCTGCGTGTGGGAATGGATGAGAGAAGAAATGGAAACAAGATCTACAAGAAATTTGAGCCTAAAGGAAGAACCTTCATTGAAACTACTAATACATGTGTGACTTATAGTCTTGCAGCCCTGAGCCCGACCACTGACCTCTATACCGGTCGGCCCCAACCTGGGCCTGCCAGAACTATATTGTCACCTTTGACTTGAATGGAGTGGACCTGTGGTGAATTTACCTGGAACAGCAGTGCCTTGCCTCACCAATGACCTATGGATCAGTCTGCCTCAATCACGGTGTTGGAGAACCTGGCAGCGACAAGTCTGAGGCAGTTTTGTGTGTCCCTGGGTAATTCACTGGATGACATCTGCTGTGTTACTAGAGGTTTAGCTCATGGATGAGCCTACACAGATCAATCAGCACTTGATATGGGCATCAAGGGCGGATATTGAATCTATACTGTATCAGCAGCTGCCAGGTGGATTGTGCCCGAGAGCGGGGGCCATAGTAAGGGAAAGACTAGGTGGACCGTTTTTCCAGTGTGTGGTATGAATAAAGCTTACCTAATTAAAATGCTCACGAGGACGCAGAGTGTTGCTGTGGTGTTGAGACGAGGGAGGCGCGTGGAGCTCCAGCGACTTAACCAGTGACGTCTCTAATTTCAGGCTCTGGAACGTGGGCTGCGCTTTAGTGTTTGAGGCACGCATGAGCCGGGAACCACATTATTGTTTCGATCTTAGATCTATCTCTCAACTAGTTTCTTCGCCGCACCTCCCCTGGCATACAGCTGTTCTGGATTCGGAGGTCATCATGATTCCACTCCACCGCAGCTTCCTGACAATACATCTGTCCAGCAAATAGTAAGTTTCAATTACTCCTTCAAAATAGCGGTTGTGTAGCAGTGCTTGTTAATTCAAGCTGTGCAGTGATCTAAGGGTGTCAGCCACAAATCTGCGGTGAGCTTTGTCGGGTTATGAGCACCACTTGGCAAGATGTTTGACTTTCCTTTGGCGCAGACCACGGTGACCACTTTATTTGTTTTGTTTTATTGTTTTTCGGGTGGACAGTGGTGTCGACTTCAAATGAGATGTGTATTCGTGTGTACAAAGAGGAGGTTCGGGTGAAAGGTCTCTCACCGGTGATCTTGAGTGTACTGGGGACTATTGTCCTATGCATTGCCTCATTATGTCTGTGTATAATTACTGATTTGTTGCATTAATGGCGTGTTGGGCACCCCATACTGTATTTTCACCACAGTATTGTTGCCGGGGTGAGACATGCTTTTATTTGGGCCAAGTTGTGAGTGTTCTGATATGAGGGTCCTTTGGTACTTAGGTGAGACCAGGTTCTGGTTCTGACGATTGATTGAAGTTTTTTCCACCTTTCCTATTGGGTAAGGGTGAAGGACAGTGATTAAGCCAATTGACTTGTGATTAAAGTTTTGTTCCACCTTTGCTATAGGTTAGGGGTGAAGGGTAGTGAGTAAGCCAATGATGTCCACCTTTCCTACGGGGTTAGTCTGAAGGGCACTATATAAGCGAACTGATGTGTGATAAAGGTTTTTCCACCCTCCCAACGGGGTGCGGGTGAAGGGCAGTGAGTAAGCCAAAGATTTCCACCTTTCCTACCGGGCTAGGCTGAAGGGCTGTGTTTAAGCCAATTATCTTGTGAGTGAAGTTTTTCCACCCTTGCTATGAGTTAGAGGTGAAGGGCAGTGTCCTGCCAAGGTGTTCCATCTTTCTCATTTTTCCTTTGTTCCTTTGGGCGGTTCCCTACTGTGCCTCCAGTGGTTGGGTCCCTGGGTGCTGTCTTTAATGTCAGCCTGGCCAGCTGGCATGTGTTTGGCATTAGGGGTTTGGTAGAGGAGTCGTGGTGTGGTAAAGTGTATGTTTTTGTTGATTGAAAGGGGGAAGATGAGTGAGGCATATTAATTTGGTCGTTGTCTTTGTCCTGTTTGCATGCATATGATAGAGAGTGTGTTCATAGTGTGTCTGGTTTACCTTTAGTTAAAATGGTAATATGTTTGCACTCATCAGGTTTTTGCATGTATTCCATTTTACAGGTACATCTTTATTCCTTGTATCTTCTGTGGTCAGCATGCATGGTATTTCACATTTATTATGTTTCATGCATGTTCTATTACATTTGTTTTGTGACATGTACCATTTCTATGAGTGATTTGGCGATATGTTGCTTACTCCGTTTTGCATCGGGTATGCTATGTTTTCCGCCAGATGTTTCCATGCACCTTTATTGCCTTCCATTTGCTATTGTGTAAACATGCATGCAAGAGACTATTGCTATTCTAGCTTGTGTATGCACTTTCCTTTTCTCTCGCTTTGCTATTTGGTAGACATGCACAGAGTATTTGTTAATGATATTCTGGCTTGTGTAAGGAAGGGAGATGTGTTATACCTGCTGCTCAGCCAGTGTGACTGGGGGGTGAAAAGTTGGTGTGTGGTGATGCTGTAGAATGTTGCATGAGTGAGTCAGTTAGAGAATGGGCTATGCAGCAGGAACTCTTCTCCTGGTGGGCTCTTCATGTCATCTACATAAATAAACATCTTACATAGTCTACCCTGGACTACCAGACTTGTTTTGTATTACAACAAGAACACTGCTGGCCCTGTTGTAATCTTGGTGTCTTCAAAAGAGTCCTCGCTATGGTGGCGTCTGTGAAGGAACAAAAGGTTTGGTGCCCGTTTATCATGCTACTTATTTGTTTTTCAAAAACAAGCTCCGAAAGCGGAAGCTGGTTTCTGAAAAACAGAAACAAACTAATGGAACCACGCTGAGTTTTCTAACAGGATGTGGGGGTTAATATTTTATGTTCGTGGTGGTGGTGAAAGACAGGTCATCAGACTGCAGACATGTCGTTTTTCTGACTCCAATGGCTCCTACTCCGAGGCAGAGCCAGGGCCATCTCTTCCGAAAAACAGAAAATACACCCGAATCAAACTAGTACTGGTGGACCAAGGTTTTGGCAAACAGGATACTCAGTCACATTTGTGATGGAGTACCCTGTACCCCAAACTCTAAATAAGGCCCTTCGTTACCCAAGTCTACAATGGCTCCAAATTCCACCCAAGCGTTATCCTAACATTACCAATAGACTTTCATAATCCCGCTTTCACGGTTATGATGTGGCACATATCCACAGTAGAAATCAAAATGGCAATGCCACTCCGAGTGACTCTCAGCTACATAAAATGGCTTTTTAGATGGGAGTGACCTCAAGACCATCAGGATGGCAGCACAATGCAGTCTCCCCACAGCAGAGGCCTACCACCCATCCTGGCAGGGATTATCAGGACGCTGCAACCTTGATACAGAAAAAACCCTTGGAGCTCGCCCTTGAATGACGTACATGTGAGACTGATTCCCATACTTGTCCCCAACTGGTGCTGTATTGACTTGCTTTTTTTAAAATTTCCATACTCGAGGCCTGAACTGGCCGAGCCCACATCCCTCTGTGTCCAAAAGCTCATTTAGGACTCAAAGTCACAGCCTGTTCCATGGTCTCATCTGTGGTGGGTGCAAATTGACTTTGTTCCAGGTAACTGGGACCCAAGGCCCAGAGGTCATTGGATTCACTGGATGCTCCTGGAGGGAATGTGAACTGTGGATTGAGTCTGGTGAGAGCTGTACACCAGAAGACCATCCGATTATAGGACTATAAAAGGGCGGCGCATAGATCGAGGGTCTGCCATTTTGACACTAACCAGACCAACGGATGACCATCTTTGCTCAAGGGGAGGGCAAGCATGGCGACTGAAGGCTCTTTCTTAAAGGGAGAGCAGCACATCCGTTTTTGTTTTTTACGCTTGTATATATGCTGAATATTCGGTAAAGAAAGTGTAGAGAAGAAATAGGTTACCAGAACCGAAAAACATAATAGGTATCCAGAATGCAAAGGAGCACATGGCAAGCAAAACTCCTCCTTTGATAGCCCTTAGAACTCTCAAGAATGAATTGTGGCTATGGCTATGCTATAAATGGTTGAAAAACATCTTTAAATACACAATCCAGGCTTGAAAAAAATAAAGAAACATTACATAGCTTGACTGTGGAGTCAATCAAGTTGAACAGGAGGTCTTGTAACTGCACATTAATTTCATGGAGCACTCCTAAGGGGATAACCGTCGGAAATATCTCTACCAACCTTGGTGGAGAAGAACTGCCTCTTGGTCAAAAGAATTGGAGTTTTTTGAGAATTTGAGAAGAGACTGTTTCCCAGGGTTAGTCTGTTTCACTCAGTAGTGAAAGTGATGGGATTCATTACATCGTGGCTTTACAAGACTCTTGCATCGTCTAGGATGTTTTTGTCCTGGGCATCTTAAGCGCAGAGCTCGGGCACCGACGTCACAAGAGTTACTTTGTCTGCCAGTGACTGAATTACAATATCTTAGACCTGTGAAAAAAATTTTTCTCACAATACTTGTAAAGGTATACATATGTGTTAAAATACAATAGGCAGCGTGCTCTCGAGGATGTGGGACCCACGTGGAGAGCAAGGAGCGGAGATCGACTGCACACCCTGAAAGAGAGCCGGCATACCCGCCAGAGGGGCCGTCTCCCGAGGCCAAGGACAAGAGTGTGAGCAACCGGACAAAGCAGAGACTTCACCCCCCGGCAGCAGGCGCAGGGACCCGCACATCTGCTTTGAATATCCTTTTTTGAAGGATAATTGTCCAATTTAATCCAAAGGGCATATTACATGGAGGATTGTTTGTTACTGGTGTAGAGAGGAGTAACTCGGCCCTGTAGGGTTCGACCCGGAAGAGAGCGGTGAGAGCCTCGAACCGCATCGGGACGCGGAGAGGCCCCGGGGGGAGCAGAGGGAGCCTCGGACGTGAGGCCGACCCTGCGGCTGGGGAAGTCCGTTCTGTGGGCATCACTGCTGTTGCACGCCAGAAGGGGGGAGCGGACCAAGGACTACAGGTCCTAGGCTCCCTGTGGCTAGTACACGCCACCAACGCGTTTCCTGCCCAAAGGCGGTATTTAAATCTTCGCGGACTCCCGCAGCGCGGGAAGTCCGTTCTGTGGGCATCACTGCTGTTGCACACCAGGAGGGGGGAGCAGACCAAGGACTAGAGGTCCCAGACTCCCTGTGGCCAGTACACGCCAGCAACGCGTTTCCCGCCCGGAGGCGGTATTTAAATCAGAGGCCGGAGTAGGCTGGGCTGGGCAACATCCCTAACATCTACAGTTATTGACTGGACTATGAGGTACTGATGACTTAATACAATAAATGGTCATTGTACAGACATTGAATCAGAGTTGTGTTACAATGCTAGTGATATAAATGTGTTTTTAGTTTAATCCCTTTGTGATTCTGTTGTACCCTGGGATTATAACAGCATACCATAGGCTCCTTCCATCCCTCGCTCCTCAGTAAATAAGTGAACAATTAAGATGGGGAAGCGGGCTTGTACTGTGAAGCAACAAAATCTTGCTCCCCCAAAAAGTAATTCTAAACCTACATCCATAGACAGAATGCTAGAGAAAGCATTGGGAGCAGTGGCCACAGAAATAGAATGCACAGAGAGGCGCCTATCGATTATCCCAAATTTTGAGCTGAGCCCGCGAGTTTGCGACTCGTTAATTGACATAAGGGCAACAGCCTTAGAGTCCACCAAAGACCATTCCATAATGGAGGAGCCACAGACCCTAGAACCCTCTAAGATTGTTACCCCCAGGTGCCCTGGTAGAAAATGCAAAGAAAAACTAAAACACAATGTTAAACCACCTATAAGAAGGAAAAAGGGGCAGGAAGTGGACATGGAAAAGGGCAACCAAGGGGGGAAATCACACTGAGGCCAGGTCAGAATCCACTAATGACCAGCCCATGTGGGTTTCACTTCTGGTGACGAATCTCCAGCAGCAAATAAGAACTAATTCCCGTATTGGCAATGCTAGATGGGCTGTCAGCAAAGTGGAACGAATGGGCAAAAAATAAAGAGACGTCTAAAGATATAACTAATATAGTCAGAATGCCGTGTGCACAGGCCACCATCAGCAACGTGCAAAGTGGGCCCCCTATAATTACAAATGAATCTTGCAACTTGATAACTTGCATGATAGGGGAAAAAATGACATCTCTGCGGGGCACTGCCCAGTGACTACAAATTTGTCTCATCAGTCCCGCCCTGGGTTGGCAGGGAGAGGGGCACTAGAGAACATCCCCAGGCGGGGGGCGACTGATATATCCCCAAATCAGGACTGTAGCGATTTAGATCGTAAAAATCAAACATACTGCCCCCCAATTATAAATCTACCACCGGAGTCAGCCCCATACGTATTGGTACTTGCAGGGGCCCCAGAATTAAGAAAGGGATTAATGGAAACACATCAAGAGCTAAAACACAAAACCATTCATTGGTTAGCAAATCATAGTGATTTTGGTTATGAGAACACCCACGAGATACTAACTACAAGAAGGGTAGGATGGATAGGCGAGCACCACAAGGATATTTATGGAGATTGCGTAGTAATTAATTTTAGAAACCCAAGCATTATTGAACAAATCTTAGCAACAGAATATGGGAGGAGCAGGGGGAGTATTATGCTACTCCCTTTAGGATATTTTTTATCCCCCAACAAGGCCTTATCAGCAAGATTATTCCCATCAGTTGAGAAGGAGATTTCCCCCTAAAAGAGCAGTATTTCCAAACCCAGGCCAGCTGCTGCATAATTTTGCAATTTTTAATATTTCAACTGGTAATAGGTTCAGTCCCCTTGCGGGAGTGGACTGACTGGAGGGACCCAATACAACTAATAATGAGGGAATAGCCTCAATAACGCTAGACCCTATAGGGCCAAATCTTGAGTTTGAGGACGGATTGGCTAGAGGGAGCATGAGCAGCTCCCGAAACCTTAACCGCCCTCTCTCTGGGTTTAACCATTCCGAAAACCCTGAACAAATATTGGATCTAGAGCCAAAGCCCCCAGATGCTATTGGATTAATAAATGTATCCCCATAACAGCCAATATTGGTGCCCCCAAATAAGAACCTATTGAACACCCAGGTAACAAGGGTTTTGTCTTGGAATATTGCAGGTTTAAATAGTTAACTAGATGACCCCAAATGGGGAACTTTTATTGATTATTTTGAGATCTGCATGTTCCAAGAAACCTGGGCAAGAAGAGAGGTTTCCAAATTAGGCTATGCTAGTTTTAACACTCTAGCAACCTCGGGGGGAATAGGGAGACCATCTGGGGGCCTTACAACCTGGGTGGGATCACATCTGGAGTGTACAGCGGTTCAAATTGACACAGGGTCGAATGACATTTTAAGCGTCTTGTTACGGTTTCCTTTAAAGTCCCCTGTTGTTTTAATAAATGTATATTCACGACCCACTCTTAATGGCAATGAATCCAATACAGTGGAAGAGTTAACTACTTTCCTAGGTTCTATTGACACTAATCAGATGATTATAGTTGGTGGGGACTTCAATTGTCAGTTTGTGCCGCTAGAGGGGTTACCTCCTGATAGCTTATTTGATGAGGACCACTTTTTGAAAATCCCAGAGTCAGGATGTCCAAAAGTCAAAAAATGGTCCCCACTGGCGATTCAGATGAGCTGTCTCACTTTGAGACACTCCCTTCGAGCTTGTAATGGGAGATCCCTATCCGAATCATCGAATGGTTATACGTTCTACAGCAAAAATCGTGGGTTTATATTAGACTATATTTTTATTAATTCACACTTCTGGGATAGGATGATGGATTTTAAAATAATCCCACGTCTAGATAGCGACCATTCTGCACTAGTAGTAGAACTTAAAGCATTGAACACGGGTAGTCTGTCAGTTACAGATAACCCTATTGATTCTAGGGTGGTGGTTTCGAACTGCAGGAAGAGAGTGAAATGGTCACATTTTAGCCAATCCGAAGACAGATTGGCCAGCTTATACGATGCCTTGTTACCGGTTCTTACAGACGCGTCTAATTTATGTAGCCTGAGTAAGGAGGGTATAGATTTACAGCAGGCCCAATTGAATCATGTCAAATTAGGAAAAGTCACTTTTGAATTTTTTTATCCAAATAAAATCTTGAAACAGGACAAGTTGCCCTCCCACCCTTGGTATAATACTTCTTGCCGTAAGGCTAAATAGGCACTAGGTGTCAGGGTCCAACCAGACCTGGTCGCCCTTTTGATACTCAGGAGCGGGTTTTCTATGGGTGTCTGCGTGTCTTTTCATTCGGTCTTTAGCTTCTGTGAGCTCATGTATGGCTTGTTTCCAGATCTGTGTAAGAAGAGTGTGGTGTTCCTCTACTGCGGGGAATTGTGAGACAGAAGGGGGTAGATACAAGGGTAAAAAACGGGGGTGGTATCCATAGGAAAAAAAGAAAGGCGAAATCTTTGAAGCAGAGTGATTAGTGTTATTGTAGGCGAATTCTGCCACAGGGAATGCTTGCAGCCAGTCTGCTGTGATAGTGCTAAGGAGGCATCTAAGGAATTGTTCTAAAGTCTGGTTAGTGCGTTCTGTTTGCCCGTCAGTTTGCGGGTGGTATGCAGATGAGAGACGATGATCTATGTGAAGGGCTGTGCAGACCCCCTGCCAAAACTTGGATATGAATTGTGGGCCTCGATCGGAAACTATAATAGAGAGCAATCCATGCAGGCGTATGACATGCGATACAAACGTGTCTACCATATCTTTAGCTGAAGGCAGTTTCTTGAGGGGTATAAAATGCACCATCTTTGTAAGCATGTCTACTATGACTAGGATGGCAGCGAACCCATGAGACCATGGTAAGTCAGTGATAAAATCCATACTAATGGAATACCAAGGGACCTGGGGAATGGGCAAGGGGTGTAATAACCCTGCGGGGCACCATGAAGAGATTTCTGTCTAGCGCATACAGGACAAGCCTTTACGTATTCATGTATGTCTGGTGACATGGTCTGCCACCAAAACCACCGCTTGCATAGCTGTAAAGTTTTTTCTCCCCCGGGGTGTCCTGAAAGGGGAAACGCGTGACACTACTCGATTATGTCCGTCGGAACATACAGTGCTTCACCATGGAACAATAGGTATCTTATTCATAGGATCTGCCAATCATTCTTGGGTACTAAGTGAGGTGTATGTATTAAGTAGTTTGTTAAGGAAAGGGTGGTCTGCTTCTTTCCGCACTAGCCCAACAGCCACTATCTTGTTAGCAGGGATTATCGGCAATGGTGTCTCAATCGTTTGTTTACTCTCTTTTCCTATTCGTGATAGGGCATCTGCTCTGCCATGTTTAGCCCCTGGTCTGAAATTAATGACAAAGTCGTATTCACAAAAGAAGGATACCCATCTCATCCGACGTGGAGTGAGAGCCTTTGCAGATCTAAAAAACTGAAGATTCCTGTGATCCGAATATATCGTGATGACATGAGGGGACCCCAGCAAGTAGTGTCTCCATTCTTGAAAGGTCAACTTTATAGCTAGAAGTTTCCTCTCCCCTATCGTAAAATTTTGTTCCGCAGGGGCAAGGGTTTTTGAGAAGTAGGCCACTGCATGGAGTGTTCCCGACACGAGGTCTCTTTGTAACAGAACCCCTCCAACCGCATACTGAGAAGCATCGGCTTCAACATAATAAGGTTGTGTTTCGTCTGCGTGCTTTAGAATAGGAGCGGAAATGAATTTGTCTTTCAATGCCTGGAAGGCACCTCCCGCTGTGTCATCCCATTCGAAAGGCACTCCCTTTTTTAACAGTCGGGTAATGGGTGTAATGAGGTCCGAAAAATGATCAATAAAGCGCCTGTAAAAGTTGGCGAATCCCAGGAAGGATTGTACCTCCTTTACAGAAGCAGGACTGGCCCATTGGGTAATAGCTGATGTTTTAGCAGGATCCATATGTATGCCTTCGGGGGAAATCACAAACCCCAAAAAGTCTACTTTTAATGCATGAAAGAGACATTTCTCTAATTTGGCAAAGAGATGATTGTCATGGAGCTTCTGGAGTACTTTTTTAACATGAGTCACGTGCTCCTGTTTGTCTCGTGAATACACCAAGATATCGTCAATGTAGACGATGACGAACACGTCAAGGTATTCCCTCAGGACTTCGTTAATAGAAAATTGGAACGCCGCCGGGGCGTTGCAGAGCCCAAATGGCATTACACAATACTCATAGAGTCCGAATTTTGTGTGAAATGCCGTCTTCCATTCATCTCCTTCTTTCACCCGAATGAGATGATATGCTCCTCTTAAATCAAGCTTGGTGAAGATTCGTGCCTTTCGGACTTGGTCCAAGAGACCGGAAATTAGAGGGAGAAGATACTTGTTCTTGATTGTTACCTTATTGAGGGCTCTATAGTCCAAGCACGCTCTCAAACCCCCTTCACATTTTGGTATAAAGAAAAGCGGGGAGGATACAGGAGAAGTCGAGTGACGTATGAAGCCTTTCTGCAACATATCCTGCAAATAGTCTTGTAGATACTGGCTTTCTTGTTCTGTTAATGCATAGACTCTACTCACTGGTAAGTCGGCGCCAGGGATTAGGTCAATGCGACAGTCAAATGGTCTATGCGGAGGAAGGGCTACTGCTTTGACCTCATCAAATGCCGCAGCAAATTCCTGATATTCTATAGGTAAAGCGTTGTGACCAGAATCCGTGAGGGCACAACTAACAGAAGGAGTTGTGGGAGTGACTTCAGCATAACAGTGCTGCCTACAATAGGAAGACCGAAGAGTAACTCTTCTCGTAACCCAATCGATGTGAGGGTTATGTTTCTGGAGCCAAGGTATACCTACAATAGCACCAACATTGGGTGCTGCTATTAAATCAAACTTTACATCCTCTGTATGTCCATTGGCGCACACCATGGCAAGCGCAGGGGTTTGATAAGCTATTCTACCTGACGACAAATTTGTTCCATCCACAGCCTTTACTGTCTCGGGATGTGTCTTGGGAACGAATTCTATTCCCAGAGTCTTAGCTAGGGTAATATCTAAGAAGTTCCCAGTGGCCCCTGAATCCAACATAAGTGACAGAGTGGTTTTATCATGGGGGGACAGGATCAATGTCACGGACATGGTCAAGTGTCTGGGCATTAAACCGGACGTGTTGGCCAAAAACATGGAGACCTGAGAAGTCTGAAGATGTGAAGAACTGGTCTCTTTTTTCTTCAAGTCTGTCAGTTTTCCGACTGAACCGACGAGCTCATCTTGCCCTCAACAGGTCTAGGGCTATTTTTAGGTTTGGCCAGGCAATCTTTGGCATAATGTCCCCCTTTTCCACCATAAAGGCAAGGATCAAGTCTCCTGCGCTTATCCTTTTCCTCCTTGCTTAGCGGGCCTCGGATTCCCCCAATCTGCATAGGCTCTACCCCTTCTTTCCCCTCCTTCCTGTCGCTACGAGTCACAAGAAGGCGGGGAAAGACCCCTTTTATGCGTTCTCCCTTCCTCTCACTGAGTCGGTGCTCTACTTTGACTACGAGGTCTATGAAAGAAGGGCAGTCCTCAGGGGGGTCCACTATCTGTGAGATGATGTCTTTCAGGTCATCCCGTAACCCTCTATAAAATAGGGAAGATCGCTTCTCTTCTGGCCATTGCGTTTCGACTACAAGCCGATTAAATGTAGTGATATATGTTACCAGGTCTTTGGTTCCTTGTTTTAGCCCTAATAACTCATTGTCACTTGCCTGCATATAGGCATGACGTGCGAATAGACTCTTCATGCGGTCCTTAAAGCGTGACAGATCGTACAGGATAGGATCGTCATTTTCAACTAAAGGGACCGCCCATAAAGCCGCATTGCCTGACAGATAAGATATAATAAAATCCACCTTTGCAGCATCATCGGGAAAAGAAGCGGCTCGGCATAAGAACTGTAATTGGCATTGATTTATGAATACCACATATCTATGGCTTTCTCCATTGAACCTCTCGGGCATGGCCAGAGGGGTTTGAGGAGGGGTAATAACCGTTACGTTCACCGGTGCTGGAGATACGCCCGTAGTGGGGTCAGTGGAAAGAGAGGGCATGTGGAACCGGGCAGGCTGAATATACATTTTCTTTTGTTTAACCGTGGTATCAGGGATGCTGCTGGTTGGCTGTCTTAGTTCTCTAAGGGTGTGCAGTTCTAATGTTAATCGCAAATTCTCATTTTTTACTGCCTGAAGCTCATGTTGTAAACTGGTGACTAGAGCTGCCAACTCATTTATAGTGACTCCTGGAGTTTGGTCTGCCATAGACCCGCTCAGGAGCGTGTCTAATGCCCCGTCCTTATCCATCTTCGCTCAGGGGATAGGAAAAAACGTGGGATTGACAATCTGTCAGGGTCCAACCTCCGAGTTGGAGGTATCCAAATCCTCGGGAGTGAAGAATTATCTCTACTCTCCCCCCAGGACACCACCGAACTCGAATTGCACTTGAAATTCTGTCGACTACCCTGATGGGAGAGATGAGACTGCGTAGGACCACCAGGCGCAGACAAGACACGGAGCTTGTACAGGCCTTTCAGGGTGTGAGTTTCCTATAAGAAAAGAAGTGGGGCAACAGGTAAGTAAGGTCACCCCTAATGACAAGTATGTGAACCCCAATTATTGATGTATTTGACTCAGCCCTCCAGTACTCCCCCTTTCCCACTACCTCTCCCCGGTTGTGTGCACTCCCAGACTCACCTTCGGATTCTTTACGATAGGGCCTGAAAGTAGAACAGGGAGAGAGTCAGGAATTCGAGAGTGCAGCACCAATGAAGTCTGTTGATGATTCAAAGTTCGCTGAAACTTGAGTAACTGGCAGACTGAGATAAATTCTGAAGTGAGTCCTGGTAGAGTCTCAACTCGTATTCTCAAGGGGGAATGCCGCCTGAAAGTGAGGACAATTGAAGATGCTCTGCTGGAGCAAAGGGAGACGGGCAGCCCAATCTACGGAGTTTTGTCCAAGAACAAGAAAAGAAAAACGAGCGTCTGATTTCCGACGTTCTACTTCTCGGCTCCAACAAAGGATAAGGTGCGGGGGCACCACCTGCTGGGCGCGAGAGGGAGTGTCTGCAGCACAACACAGTCACCAGCCAAGAATCTGCGGGAATGCGGTAAGCACGAAAGTCTGTGCATCTAGACGTAAATCAAACCAGGAAGCCACTAACGCGAACTCCTCGCGCTTTGATGCAGGCAATTCCAGGAAACCGCGAGGTAGCGGCACGAAGATAAGGGAAGAGCGATCAGGCGTCACACCAAAGACCAAGAATGCTGGAACAAGGTAGCAACAAGCTCCTCGCAGTTTCCCCCAAATGCAGGCAATTAATGATTTCGTACTCAGGGAGGCGTGGTCCATCCAGAAGGAAGGTTGTCAAGCACCTGTGCTTGATCGTGGGAAGCTTATATGCTCCTCCCAAGACATGTGATCACTGTGAGCGCACACAACCACCTCCCCTTACTACTGCATTCTGGGTAACGTAGTGTGCACGCGAAACGGGACCTAACTCTGAAGTGTAACACTAGTAATATCCATCAAAGCCAAAGATAGCCTCTCAATACGGTCGGCAAGAGCAAACTATAAAGCAGTTACACAAGAAGCTAAGCAAAAGTGGGAAGAAGAAAATTGGGCCACAATGAAAACTGCTTTAGGGGACAGAGACATGAGGACATTTTGGGGACTTGCTAATTCTGGTACAACCACCCCCCGAAGTGCGGTTGAACCAAACCGAACAGGTTTGGCGGGAGCACTTCGAAACCCTGTATGCTAAGGAGCGATTGCCCGGTGATGGTTCTGTTTATGACTGTGACCCATCAGTCGTTTGTCCTGCAGTTAATTGGGATCCAATCCCCTTGACTGATGGAGATGTGGGCCTGAGTATAAGCATAAAAGAAATAAAGGTCGCACTAGCAAGAATAGCTCCGGGCAAAGCCCCAGGTCTGGACAAGATACCTGGAGACCGCTTTAAGAGTGAACCCGCTATTTGGGCTCCATATCTTTGGATGCTTTTTAATTCAATTATGCAAGGTATGAAGATTCCTCCAAGCTGGCTTGGTGCGGAAATATTTCCGATTTTTAAAAAGGGCTCCCCACTCCTCCCAACTAACTACAGACCCATAAGTTTAATAGACATTTCTCAGAAAGTTTTTGCGCGAGTCTTACTCCTTATATTGCAGTCGTGGATGGAAGAGAGGAAGGTCCTGTCCGCCCTGCAGGCCGGGTTCAGGGAAAAGTTGTCGACCCTGGACCGAGTACTAAGAATACAATTGCTGTACTGGAAGACTGTAAGCGTGCAGGGGGGTAGTCTCTTCTTAAGCTTTGTAGATTTGAGATCTGCATTTGATTTAGTACCTAGGGAGAAATTATGGTTAGTTTTGGGTGTGATGGGGGTCCCCGAATATTTAATCAGACTTTTTAAATGTTTACATGAATGCAATTATGCGCAAATTAGGTATGGTAAGGACAGTAATCTCACAGCCCCTATACCCATTAACCGCGGCGTACACCAGGGGTGCGTGCTTGCGCCAAGCTTATTTAGCCTCTATATTAATGGCCTGATTGACGTCTTGCTTGCAGAAAAAGACCTTGATGCCCCCAAGTTAGCCTCCCGCAGAATCTCGGCAATGATGTTTGCCAACGACACTCTACTGGTAGCTAAATCGCCTATGGGGATGCAAAGGGTTTTGGATAAATTTGAGATGTTCTGTAGAAATAGAGGCTTAGAAATAAACCTACAGAAAACCAAATTTATGGCATTCAATTGCCCAAAAAGTACACGCCCTAACCCGTCTTTAAATGGTAAACCCCTTAAGAGAGTGTCATCCTTCGTGTATTTAGGCATTACAATCTCCGAGTCTATGGAATGGGCGGCGCACATCACAAAATCTACGCTAAAATTAGCACAATCTTCAGGTGGCATCATGAAGGTCTTTAATAAGTCTAGCAAAAGAATTGTCAGCCCAGCAATAGAAATTTATAGGGCTCAGGCGAGACTTTATATGGCGCAGAGCTATGGGGCCACCTAAACTTGAAGAAACTAACACAGGTGGAGAACCAATACTTAAGACAGTTATTTAGACTACCACGTAGCACCCCGTTGGTCCCGCTACGTCTTGATATGGGTATAATCCCAATAGCTGAAGTAGCGGGTCTTAAACCTATAATGTACTGGCGTCGCCTGTGGACCACCCCCAAACTCATATCCTACAGGGAGGAATTACTAGAGGTATTGAGGGCACGGGGTGCTGCAAAGATACCGTGGTTTGACCACATTAAATCTCTGCTAATTAGCATGGGTTTAGGGGATTGTTGGTCTGAACCTGAGTCAGCCTGTTTGCTAACATCTAAGGATTACATGAAGGCATGTTAGAAAGAGTACAGACTGACTCAACTTCATACCTTTTCCACAACTGGGAAACTCACCAGTGGTTTTCTAGAAATAAAAGATTTTCCTTGCTTTGAGCCGGCAATAGATCTCATAACTCCACCAGCGGCTAGGAAGCTCTGTTTACAATACAGATATAGGGTGCTTCCACTTCACTGCTTTACATCTAAGTGGAGTGACCAACAAATGACTCAGTGCCCGGCATGTGACCACCCTGAGGAAACTGAGCTCCATGTTTTTTTTAGCTGCCCAGGCTATCAGAAGGCAAGGAGACGTTGGTTGGTCCAGATTTGTAGGAATCTTGGCAACAGGCGCTGTCTCGAAGTTTTCAGGATATTGAAATCTGATTCTAGCATCCCAATAGTATATTCGGTCGCAGGTTTCCTGTTTTCAATGTGGTGCACTAGAAGGGTTTACCTGAGATTCTGAAATGTTGCATCGATTGCCCTGCTCTGTGGTGTAGCAATTGTGATAGTATAGTAAACTCCCTAATTATTTTGTATATCATGTATAGTTTTAAATTCAAGAGCTTTTGCTTTTTTTATATACTTTTTTTTTTAAGCTAATTTATGTATTTATTGCACCACACACTTTTTGAAATTAATTGTGTAAGCTTTGCCTATTCTTATATCTCAAAAATCCAATGTACTCTAATATGAAAATGTGTATACAAATACCATTGTTTTTATTTTTTTTAAATCATGACTGACAGCATGATGCAATTTCAGACGTAAATGTTTGCTGTTGTTGCACTTTTTAGGCCATTTTGACCGAAATAAAGTCTTTTTGAATTGAATTGGATCAAATGAGCCAACAGTGATCACAGGTTTGGACTGCACTGACAAGAGAGGGAGAACATTGCATTTCTGAAATCCTGGCCTCTTCTAATTCCAAATGTAAGCCAACAAAGAGAACAGAGGCATAACATGACATGATTATGGTTGGATTTGCACCAAAAGGGGGCAACGGGGAACATGATGTGCCCAGCAAAACTGAGGGTTGTTACTGTGGAGACACAAT
The DNA here is from genome assembly GCF_964204655.1 of Triturus cristatus. NCBI lineage: Eukaryota > Metazoa > Chordata > Amphibia > Caudata > Salamandridae > Triturus > Triturus cristatus. The sequence goes on along the minus strand of NC_140584.1, from coordinate 823,090,849 downwards.
TCTTTTTTGGAACTCAAATATGGCAAGTCGTTGATGGACTCTAGAGGATTGTAAGAAAGTGAGTGTCCTGAATATGGTGCCTGATGAAGGAGGCTTGAGAGTTGGGGAGGGTGGCTCTCGACTACAAAAGGGTCAAGGAACTATTGTATCGCTTACTTGGGATGGGTCCACGTGCACAGTTGGTTATACAAATTTGAGGAGCAGTGGGGAAGAGTGCCTTAATAGACAGGCTCAGGGAGGGCTTTCAGACGGAGGTCATTAATGAGGTCTTTAGCGCTCATTACTATGGACATCACATAGGTTTCATCGCCCTATGCGGTTTTCACACTAGAGAGATAGGTGGTATTTTTTTCAATCACCTTTGTGTCCAGCAAAGGAACCGAAGGACTGCTTTGGTGTAAAACGAACAACAAAAAGATTGCATTGGTGAGGAGGGAGTTAGTTTAACAACAAGTATTTGTTTTATTGCTGTGGCATTTATATAAAGGTAAATATTAGATTTTTTTAAAAAGACTCGTCACTTACCCTGGAAGGAGTTTTATTGGAAATTGAAGGCTCTGTTAGAAGACAAAAAAACAGAAATCTCAGACGGTGGAAATGCTACGTACCAACCATTTGTGAGAAATTGGAATCACAAATAAATCAACCTCACAAAAGCTGATGTGCATCATATGTTTAATCAGCAATGCCAGTATGGATACAATAAAAAAGGTTGTTGGAGACACCAAATCACAACTTGACTCTGCAGGTGTTAAATACTTTGGCTTTTGTTTTGGTCAAATACATGTAATACTTTTCAGTTTTGCTATGCCTAAGATGCCTCCATATAGGGGTGTGTTGGTCTCTAGCACCCCTGTACGCTACTCACTCACCATTTCAGACCCAGATAGGGCCAAATGCTGGTGCATTCATGGTACAAAGGATTGAATGTTCAGTTTGCATGGCAATTTAAGTGATGAATTGTGAAGCACGCTGGAGGCAGGTAGAAGACACTAGGCCCGCACGTGACTTTAAAAATACTCCTCCTTACCAGCTTTCCTCTGCTGTCCCATTTCCAGATTCCCGTTTCCTCTCACACCAACCCGAGATTTTCTTTTTGTTCCTACTCTGTTCAGAGTTTCTTTGCTGAACTACAGTGTTCTGAGATTTCATATCATGCTTCATGTTACACTAATGTCCTTCACTCCTCCATGTGACACAATTTCCTGTTTTACTCATACATGTTCCCTGTTTTTCTTCCCCAGTTTCCTAGCCAAATCTTCCATGTAGCTTTATTTTCTGTCCCTTCACACTTGAGATGGGTCTCACTTACATATTCCGCTTCTCAGCCCCTCTACAATATTCATTGAATTCCTTTTTCTATTCTATCTAACCATGTTCCTTTACTTCCAGTTCTGCATGTTTCCTATGTCACACTATTTGTTCTTCAACCCAATACAATTCCATTACCGACAACAGGAATGAAACCTTCAAAACTTCAAGCTGAATACCAAAAAGGTACAACAACAAAACCAAAGTTTAAAAAAAGCATTACAATGAGATAGTATAAGCTAGAAAAAAAAGAAAAGAAACCAGGCTATGAGTAAAAGAGCAATGAGAGACAAGTCTAAGGAGAATTCTGACCTCAAACTGATCTTGTGCACAAGTCCTAACACAAAACGTTCACTCAGTGTTTAGGGAGCGCAAGAGCTTACTTTGTGAGGGACCATATGATTGGGAGTTCTGGGAATATTTCAAAATGTTTAGGATCCAGCCATGCAAAAAAAAAAAAAACGAGGTGGAAACGTAACTTGATTTCTTAAAAGATGAGTCAATGGAGATTTAGATTTGTTACTCAAATTGATTTTAGGGCTAATGACTTGATATTTACCAGTGGTTTGTGTACTATTAAAAATTGATAATGGTAACATTGTAATTGTATGTGTACTAACAACAAAATAATGTTACTGTTTTAGCTCAGAAGTCGACAGGAATTAATTTTTGAATAGAACTAGTATATTATGCAAGTAAAACCCAAGCCACGTGCAAGATTCTTCCAGTTTTAGGCTAGCTTCCAACAGAAAGATACTTTACATATCTGTCCCGAGCATCACAGCAATAATCCATCTACATGAAAGAGGCACAGCAATGAAGACGACACAAAGAGGCTTCTTAAGGATTATTATCCTAATACCTACACTGTTAGCTGAAGGTTTAGAGTCAAAAGGCCTCAGAGGTATATTTTGTTAAACATGGACAATTCAGTCAACTGAAATTATTTTGTTTCCTTACAACTAGTTGACCTCCCTGCTGGATCTACATAAATCTCTTTAAAATCAACCGCTTTAGCAGGTTCCAAACGGACTAATTTAGATGAATTGGCATAGTAAGTTGAGTGCTTCATTTTATTCTAAAGGCTGTTTCTCCGGGTGCAAACATTCACCCAAAATGAGGTCTTCTGGCGCTACTGAAAACAACATACAAGACCATAGCCACTGCAGATTTACAAAGCAGATCGAAAGTTTCCAATTTTGCCAAAAATATGTTACACTAACAAAAATGTTTTTTTTTCTTACAATTCAAAATTAAAAAAAAAAATTGCATGAATGGTCATCAAATTATACTATTGAACACATTCTCATCATGTTACATAGGCAGATGTTTACAATGAAAGGTGGCGTTTGTTTTAGAAAGATAAAAATGGGGAAAACAATCTGTAAAGCCCAGCAGATCAACATTTGCACACCACCAAGACCCTCAAGCAGCATCTTCACACTCTCACTGCTCTTTTAAAACGTTGGTTAGTAAGAACGCATCTTTTAAAAATGGCCTCGCAAAAAGTGTGCAACTAACAAAAAATGTAGTGAATTTGGCCACCAACATAGAACTACAGAATTAATGTTCACTAATGGGAACTATTAAATCACATTGGTTTGCTAATGTCAGAACCAGAATACAGGAAAAGATCCCAACACATGTAACTCAGACATCTGGAATCACTGAAACACAGATAAACTATTAAAAAAATAAAATAAAAAAAATCTGCAGGTCAATGTTGTTTCCAAAGGTGAACAATATGTTGGATTCAGTCTGCCATAAAAAACAGTGGGTGTTTCTGAATGCAAGTTCTGCATGTGACACGCAAAATCATAACATCTTTATATTAGCACTGGGTAAGAAACAGATTCTATATGTGGTCACAGTTAATATGTATGTGGACCTTTTATTATGTGACCTGGATCACATGTGGCCTGGATCACATGCAGATTTGGCGGAGCAGAGGAGATTTCAAACCAGTCTTGATAAAGAACAACACGGGGGGGGGGGGGGGGGGATCTACATTTCCTTCATGTCTTCAATACTTTCTAGATTTGAATGAATGAGCTAACTGGGCAGTTCCAAAAGGCTTGTAGGCCACATCCATCATCTCTTCTGGAATGGTGAGCACAGACGGCATGCAAAGGTTTAAAACCATAACATTTCACCAGAGGTTCCACTTACTCTTGCCGCTTGGAGGAGGGGTGGTTGCCTCCGTAGGGCTTTCAGAGTTGCTGAAGGTCACACTTTTGCCCGGTGTTCGGGCCAGCTCCGAAGCTGCAAAGTACATAAAATCTGTTGTTACATCATTTTCATCCTCACCATACTCACTGAGAAAATGGCAGGAAAGGGGGAGCAGAATAATGCTTCAAAAGGTAGGTATTCACGCAGTAGAAGGCAACAATAATCAAAGACAATATTATTTTGACGCCAACTATTTTTGCCCACCCTAAACAGGAGCTTGTTGGATCTGTACAGCACATTGTGAAGACTCTTACACAGACATTTGGGAAATTTTGATGGTAGATTTTACAACTCACAAAATGTTGTTTGCAGTGCACTTATGTGATAAAGGCTGTGAGTAAGGTCATGCTGAGAGCAGCAAACAAAACTTTTCATCATTGAAACCTGCGGGGCCCTTGAGATGACAATACTAGTATTTTTTTCCTACAGCATTGCAGTGCTACTTCGGCGTTTCTTCACTTTACAATGCAGCATTTTGTTTTGACCAACAGACAAACAAAGCAGAACTAAACGGACAGAAATTGACTGGAGTAAAAACAGCACTGCCCGGGAAGAAGTGAGTTGAAATGAGATCGAAATAACTATGCTTCACCCGTTTCCAGAAGGAGAGGGTTCTAGCTTTGTCCCGCACAGGGGTGGAAGTGAGCTCCAAAGACTGAAGGCTGCATCAGTAAAAGATTGTTTTAAGAGCTGGGCATGTTTGAAATGTTGGGATTTATAGAATAATTATTTCTTCAGTCCTTGGACCTCCTTAGCTCTCCTGAGATGGTCAAAGGTTTTGCTAAGTAAGGAGGGCCACTCAAAAGGAAGACATAACTTTATTTTGGCTTGGACTAGAAGTCAACATAGTTAATTTAGTACAATGTGGTTAATGCAGCATTGTCTAGATACAAATTTTCTTCTGGTGGATAGAGTACTAGTAGGCGTCGACAAAGTCTGCCATTGAGAGGGAGTGTCCTCTAGTAAATAACAATAAATCTGCCACTTTGGGTAACCCATAAAGTCTACAGTGCCAGCTGCTATTTCTGTATGGGGGATGCTTTCAACACTTTGCCAGCTCTAGCAATAGCTATTGTGGCGCCAGAACTCAATTAGTACTGGCCGGATGTAAAGAAAATATGATCAAGAAATTATACAGATGTCTCATTACTCCAGCTATTTACTCCTATCAGTAATGTTTTTAGCGCAAGCGAGTTCAGGTGTCCAAACTCACTTGTTTATTTAACGAGTTTTATATAGCGCTGGCAAGACCCAAGGGTATCAGAGTGCTTTGTAACATTGTCAAAGGCAGTATCAGTCAACATTGACTACAATATAACATTTTGTTGAAAGTCAAACCAAAGCATTTCCTTGAGGGGGACAAGCACACAACTAGTAGAAGAGAATCCAGTTGTGCGCTAGGCGTTAGAGCCCGAAGGGTTAGGTTGCTGATTGAGGAGAAGATCTTTTAATTGTCTTTTGAAACTCATGAAGGAGGGGTTCGTCCTGATATATACTGGGAGGGAGTTCCAGATTTTAGTAGCATTGTCTGAGACAGAGCGTGATAGAGATTTTCGTTTATGTTTTTTTGGGGGGTGAGAAGCAGAGTGTTGGTGCTTCTTAGATTTCTTGTCTGGCCTGCCTTTGGACGCTGGGTAGGTTGTTTTCCTTGTGTTAAGGACTTGTGAGGGAGACCAGCAGTTTTAAAGCAGCAACGATCTTCGATCGGGAGCCACTTAAAATTTTGTAGGGGAGGGGTGATGTGATCGTGTCTGTTGATTCCAGTGACCATCCTTGCTGTTGCATTTAGTGTGGCTCTAAAGGGGGCTAAGTGAGATGTCGCGGTGCCAGTGAGGGTGGCGCTCCCGCAATCCAATCTGGCAGAACCAGAGCTTGCGTGGCCGTTTCTGGATAATTTAGTGAGAGGAAGAAATTGATTTTGTGTAGGACTTTTAAGCTGTAGCAGGCATTCTTTGCTGTATTATTTATATGTGAGCTCATGTTCCGATTTGGGTACAGGGTGATCCCCGGAGATCTGGTGGAATCAGCCAGAGTCAGTTTACAATTAAAAGCCTCAATGGTATTTAGCCACTCTTGGACCTGGGGGGGGGAGGGGGGTGCTGACCTCTGATGGACAGGGGAAGGAGGGAAGGATTTCCATCTTAGTCTTATCTTGGTTGAGTTTCAAGTGGTTGTGTGGCAGCCAGTTTTGGACTTTTACGACAGTAGTTCTTAGCTGTCATAAGTCCTCTAGGGAGGATAGTTTCAAGAGAAGCTGGGTGTCATCCGCATAAAGGTGTCAGGGGATGTTTGCTTGTTATTTTGTTTTAAAGAACATTTTTATTGTATTTTCTTTTTTTTTTTTGTAGATGCTTGCTTGTTTGAGTATGACAGTGAGGGGTTCCATGCAGATATTGAAGACTGTAAGTGGGAGGGCTGAGCCTTGGGGGACCTCTGGTTATGGCCGAAGTATCTGAGGTTGAGTTGTTGAGTTATTTATTGTTTTTGTTGGGATCGGTTATGTAGATATGAGGTGATCCATTGCAGAACCAAGGCGTCTGCTCTGATCTATTTTTGGAGGAATTCCAAAAGTAACTTGTGGTCTTGTAATAATTGGTGTCTTGTAATAACTTGTGGTCTTGTAATAACTTGTAATAAAGAAATAACATCACAGGTTGCCTGCAATAACCTAGTACATGTGTCATCTGATGCCAGAAGGTCTCATTCCACCATGGTGGCATAATTCATTCCAGCCTTATCGCAACAAACTGGTAGCCTTGTTTTTGGATGACACGGTGAGCACAGGGATTTAATATGTTTCCCTGTCAGTCAGCAGTGCAGAAATAGTCAAAGCATTCAAAGATTTAGCAGTTTCGCTTTAGTGAGGAAAAGCAGCAGTGAGTTTACCGGAGTGTGCCACATAAACTGACAAACATGGTATTTGAAGGGGGTATTCAATCAATAGTAAAGTGAGAAAACATTACATTACATTGCAGCTCTTGAGCAAAATAATTGATGGACAGAAGAGGATAAAGAAACATAATTCTGCGGATATTTAATTTTTGATAGGAGGGGGCAATAACGACCACAATTAAACAATGAAAAGAAAGAAAAAAGTAGAAATTATTGCAAATACCTACACTGTGTATTTAAGGAGATGGGAGAAACTAAAGCAAAGCAACAGAAATTAAATTAACAGGGCACTGCTCATTTGAGGGCACACATTATTTTTTTAATTATCGTAGTAACAGTAAGAACAATTCATAAAGCAAGGCTGTATATACACAGTTATCAGCATGACAAGGTACTGGGGAAGAAATGGAATATATCAGTGGTGGATTATTAAAAGACCTAATAGTGCAAACAAATATCACATGCATACATAATTACAGTGCTGAATTAAATCTAAAAGTGTGTTGAGGATGTGGTTAATTGTTTCTCATAACATGAGCTGTTGCTTAAGAGATGTCTTGAAAGAGGTGAAAAGAAGTAAAACACATTTTTGCCATACAGTGGTCCCAGTAAATACAAAGACCAAATCGGGATGACACACAAGGAGGGATGGACATGACCAGGAAATTAAGGATGGCTAAGCATTAATTAAGAGATGAGATATATTTGGTTACGGTATGAGAGGATAGATAAGGAAGTGCTCTTCTTTCCTGTAGAGAGCTCTGTTGTTGCAGACCGTGAAATAGCATGGTGAAGATATTAAGAAGCTGTGTTTGTTAAGATTATAAAGGGTCATTGCGGAAAAGTTCATGGATGTGTCTAAGGAGATCAGAGTACAGCGAGAGACCAACACGAAAACTGCTGCAATAGTCAAATTTGCTAAGAACAAGTGAGGAGATCAGCATCTTGGCTGTGCGAAAAGAAGCCTATGTACACATTTTACACGGTCTCACACCCAATCCTCGTCAGGCGCCTGCATCAGACTGGCATTCAAGGACCTGTTGTCTGCTGGATCTGGCACCTAACTCCTCCGAAGCCCGCAAACATATCTGCAGGATGGCTCAAGGTTCATTGCTCAGCCACTACCCTCTTCAACGCATACATGGTCAATGCCATTAGCACACACACAACATCGTCTTCAAAGCCATCCACACGCAACTCATACTTCCCTCTCGGACAAGATCCTCAACACTAGAAACAAGGTCACCACCTGCATGACCGAAGATGGTAACTGGGTGAAAGCCAACTGACTAAACCTCAAGATCAACAAGACAGAAGTAGTGTTCTTCATCAAAACCACCTGACCAGGGGACCCCAACTGGCGGCAGGACAAATTCGGACTCACACCCAGCACCCACTCTAGGAACTTCAGAATCATCATCTACAGCAAAGTGGGCATTACTGCACAAGTCAATGCCGTAACAGCATCTGGGCTCCAAACCCTGACGATGCTGAGGAAGATCTTCAAATGGCTACCAAGCAATGGTAGAAAAACCGTCACTCAAGCACTAGTCACCAGCAAGTTGGACTGAGGGTACAGCCTTAATGCCAGGATCAGCTCACCAGAAGACTACAAACAATCCAAAACGCAACAGCCATACTCTTCCTCAATCTCCCACACAGACACCACAGCTCAGGGAGCACCACTGGCTCCCAATACACAAATGCACTAATTTCAAACACCACACACACACACGTTTAAGGCACTACACAACGTAGGCACCACCTCAATGAACATTTGCATCTCCTGGCAACCACCCAGACACCTCTGCTCTGCAGAACTTCTACTCACACACATACACAGAACTAGATCAGGAGGACAGGCACTCTCTTACATTGCTCCTAAACTGTAGAATACCTCCTACTCCACACCAGAGGCTCCACCTCTCTTCTTGAATTCTGCAAGAAGATGAAAACCTGGCTTTTCAATTAACCAACCTACCATAGGCAGACACACACCTGCTCAGTGCTAGGATACCCTCTGGGGTGATAGTGCGTTTTACAAATACACATAACATAACATTTTCCGAATGATTATCAATTGAAATATAGATACCACGGAAGTGCAGGTTATGAATGGTTCTATGTTCATAGCAGTGTTGGAGTGTACAATGATGTTTCTGGATGAGGGTGTGGGAAGTAAGATATTTGAGGGGAAGGGGTTATGAGAAGGGAAGGAAGCAGGTGCTGAAGTGGCAAAAAAGTAGATTATTTGCAATCTTGGATGAGTTCAGCAAAGGAAATCCGGTAGTCAACCAGTGATGCATGGCTGGGAGTCAATTTGAGATCAGTGTTTGTAGATGTGGAGTGAACATGCAAAGAGAGAGTTTTGGGTGTCGTCATGATAGTGATCGTTTGGCCTGGGAAAGAGTTGTAGATGGACAAAAAGGCAGTGCCAGGGACTGAGTGCTGCACTACAACTATTGGTTGTGATGAGGTGGTGCACAGCAAGGAGCACTAAGAGACTGAGCAAGCACAACCACAGAGATAGAATGAACATCAATGAAGTGCTAAGTCAGTGACACCTAGATAGGATATGTAAACAAGGATTTGTCAACAGTAGAGGAATCATGCTATCACACACACACACTGTGCGAAAAGTGCGCTGGGGTATCATTACACCATACTAGCTGGGCACCATTTATCAGAAGCGATAACATCCTACCTTCCCCACCCTATGAAATGAGGAGATTGCAAGCCACCTCAGAGCACCATGTCCTTATAATGGCAATCATTCTGGGGTCCTGTATCTCTATTTGGTCCTGGAGCTCTTCAGTAACAAGTAATTTTTTGATAAACAAATTTTTATTTTCTTTATAGAGAGCAAATCAAAGGTGACATACAAAAGTCTGATTAACTTGGCATCAATCGAACCTATCTTGGAAGCATTGACAATCAATTGCAAGACCCTCCCCTCCACCCCGACCCTCCGCCCCGGTCCCTCGTATTCCCCTCCCCTTAAAACAGGCCCCCCAAGCCATTTCCCCCATACTCTGTGGAATTTTTTGGGGCAACCCCGGGCAACGTACAACGTCCGCTCCTGCGCGGCACACCAGTCCACCCCTCGTCTCCAAGTAGCACCTCCGGGTGGGTCGATTTGCTTCCATGCGGCCGCGATATCTCTTTTAGCCACCACCAGCGCAGTAGTTCGGAAATACTTCTCGTTAAGGGACCCATCTATCCCATCCATTATTCCCAGCAGAGCCATCTTAGGGTCATGGGGAACCTCCCATCCTAGAACCTCAGTTAATTCGGTTTCAATCTCAGCCCAATAGTGCCCCAGGCGTGAACAAGACCATACCATGTGGAAGAAGTCCGCCGGGTCCAACCCACATCGAGCGCATGAAGCGTCCTGACGGAGGCCTGCACGATATAGGCGGTCCGGGGTCAGATATGCGGCATGGAGGTAGTAATGCTGGATGAGCCGCAGTCTAGCCGACGTGGTAACCGTCCTGGGTGCCATAAGGGCGTCCCGCCAGTCAGCATCATCCAGAGGACCCACCCAAGTCTCCCACCGCTGCCTCAATCCGCTCCAATCCACCGGGGTGTTGTTGATCAGGGACTTGTAAATACGGGATATTCCTCCCCTCCCAAGACACCCCAGCATTACCTGAGCCTCGGGCGGACAATGGTCGGGCAGTTTGGAATCTAGAGGGACATGGGATTGGACTGCATGGCGCAGTTGGAGATATTTATAAAATTGCAAAGAATGTAAAGAGAACCGATCCTGAAGCTCCTGGAAGGAACACATGTGGCTCCCCCGCCAGACATCACCCAAGCAGCAGATCCCCAGAAGATCCCATGCTCGAAATCCTTTAAGCCCTGCCACCTCCCTCAGCCAAGTCCCGTGCCAGAGTGGTGTGACCAAGGTCACTGTTCCCGACCAACGGGTATGCCGCAAGGCGGCGCGCCACGCCAGAAAGGGGGCCCGGACCACATCCGGAAGCGACCGGGGGACCGTCGCCCCATAGAGCATATTCTGAATAGATGAGAACCCGATGGACTGCACCTCGAGGCGATAAGCCGGATCATTCCACCCGCCCGAGAACCGTCATGAACCACCACCAGCTGAGTGGCCAAATAGTACAAGTAAAGGTTAGTCATGCTCAGGACACCGTCATATGAGGGGACCCGGCAACGGTCCAAGGCCAGGCGGGGTCTGCCGCCACCCCAAAGAAATTTAGTCGCCATCTTATCCAGATCCCGGAACCACGGGCGGGGGAAGGAGCAGGGAGTGTTTTGTAGTATGTATAGGAACTTGGGAAGGATCATCATCTTATAAAGAGAGATCCTCCCCAAGGGATTCAACGGGAGCGACTGCCACCTAACCATGTCTGACCTGGTCTTATTGACCACAGGAGCCACATTAAGAGCCCAGCAGAGCTCCGGAAGAAGGGTGACCCAGATCCCCAAATACTTAAAGGAGAGCCTCCGGAGGGGAATATCAGACTGCCAGTCAAAACATTCCCTCGACGGGTGCAACGGAACCAGTACAGATTTCCTGGGGCTCAGATGAAGACCCGACGCCTGACCGAATCAGCTTAGAATCCGGCGGACCCGGGGACCCGAGACCGCCGGATCAGAGAGATAGAGGAGGACGTCGTCCGCGTATAAAGCAATTTTATCAGGGGCCATACCCGGCCAGTCCCACCCACGGAGCGTGGGATCCGACCGGATCAGCACGGCCAAGGGGCTCCATTGCCAGGGCGAAAAGGAGGGGCGAGAGCGGGCAGCCCTGTCGCGTCCCCCTTCCTATGGGAAATGGACGGGACAGAGCCCCATTGACCAACACACGGGCTCGCGGGCTCGAGTACAGGACACAGACCATGGCGCGAAACCGAGGGCCAAAACCCATTTGTTCCAATATATCTCCAAGATAGTCCCACCCCACCGAGTCAAAGGCCTTCTCGAAGTCGACCAGCAGGAGGGCCAGGTAGGAAGAAAGGCACTCCCGGTGTGCCAGGGCGAGATGCAAGCGCCGCAGACAGTGTCTGGTCCCGCGATTGGGCATAAATCCACATTGGTCCAGGTGGACCAATGAGGCAAGGAGTGGGCGCAACCGCTGCGCAAGGACAGTGGCGAATATCTTAAGCTCGGTATTAATGAGGGATATCGGCCGGTAGTCCGAGCAGGACTGTGATGGAGGTTGTGTCTTGGGAAGGACAACTATAGTGGCTGTGTCTGTTTCCTGCGGGAACGAGCCCCTCTCCACCACTTCTACAAATAGATCCCGAAGCCTCGGGGCCAGAGTCTCGCAGTAGTGAGCATAGTATTCCTGTGGGAAACCATCCGGTCCCGGGGTCTTCCCGGACGCCAGGCGGCTAATTGCCTCCTCAATTTCTTGCAGAGCGATGGGCGATTCAAGAGTCTCACATGCCTCCTGTCCCAACCGACCGAGAGCCGCCCCGTTCGTCTCTAGCAGTTCCGCAAGGGAGATCCCCGACGCCCGAGCCCGGTATAGTTGGGAGTAGTAGTCCGCAAAGGTCTGGGCCACTGTCACAGAGACCGTATGGGTCTCGCCTGCGGAGTCTCTGACGGCAGGAATGATCCGGCCCACCCAGGGGTAAGTAGCCAGCCGGTGGAGGAGAGTACCATTTTTGTCCCCCCATCCGTAGACTCGGGCCACCGAGGAGCGCCAAAGAGTCTTCGCCGCCTCCAAAGAGTGCAGGCGTATCTCTTCCCGCAAAAAGGCCAGTCGGCGCGCCCGCGCGGCATCTCCCAACGCCTCCTGGTTCCGCTCGGGCTCCAAGGCCTGTGCTTCGCAAGCCGTGAGCTGTTGAATTTGCCTACGTCGCTGCTGTTGCACATGTCCCTTGGCAGCTCCCCTAACAGTCGCCTTGCCGGCCTCCCAAAGGACGGCTAAGGAGGAAACAGAGCCCGCATTGTGAGAGTAGTAATTAGCTATTTCACCTCGCACCATGGTCCGAAAAACTGTGTCTTGAAGGAACCAAGCATTGAGACGCCATATCGGGCGGGCAGAAAAAGGGGGCGGGCCAAGAGCAAGGAGCACTGGCGAGTGGTCCGACAATCCCCTCTGAAGAATGCGTGCATCCTGCACCCCTGCGCATTCGGTAGATGGGACGAAGATGAGGTCTATCCGGGCATGAGAGTGGTGCGCCGCCGAGGTGTGGGTGTATTGGCGAGCCTGTGGGTGCCAAATCCTCCAGACATCACACAGGCCCTGGGATTCGGCCCAGCTCGACAGCTGCTTCGCGCGAGCGGCTCTAGCAAGGGAGATCGGACCTGTCGAGTCCAGATGGGGCGCACAAACAGCATTAAAATCTCCTCCCAGAACGAGCGAGCCCGCCGGAAGCGTCGGGAGTAGCTCCATGGCATAGGAAAGGGCAGCCGGTAATAGGGATGGTGCCGCATAGAGGGACAGCAAGGTGAGGGGTCGTCCCTCAAGAGTGCCACAGACCACGACTGCCATTCCCTGGGGGTCTAGATGCACTTGGGCCAGTACAAAGGGAAAAGACCGTCGAAGCAAGATAGCTCCCCCCCCCCCGGGATCCCATCGCAAAACCTGAGTGCCACACCCTATCGTAGCCGTAATGGGCGAGAAAGGGACATTTATTGCCAAGAAGGTGGGTCTCCTGAAGGAGGAGCACATCTGTCTCCGCACGCTGTGTATATGTAAGAACTGCCATGCGTTTAAAACGATCTAAATTTACATTCCAGGACAATACGCGCATGGCGGCCTTGGGAACGGGTGTGTCAGCCATGGGTACAGACATAGGGAGGGGTCGAGGGAGGCGCGGCTGCGCGAGCTCCACGAAAGGAGGGACAGCGGGAAATCAAACAGGAGAGCAGGTCAAAGGTTACGTGATGCCGTGAAACAACAACAGGGAGGAGTTTACCCTCCGCCAACAAACCCTCCCTAGGAGGAAGAAACAACCCCAAACCAACCCCAACCCCCCATCCCCCACCCTATACTTCGAAAACAGAAGCATCTGTCGCCCTAACGAAAAGTAATAACAACCAAGCTCAAACGCTCGGGCTTGAGCACCAGTGGACCCCTTAGTATAGCAGAACAAGCCTGATTCACCTGCCCTGGCCGAGAGCTGCGAGTATAAGAGAGCACATCCGCCCAGTTCCGAGCGCCTCCAGCTTGGTGGACAGATCCCAGTCCCCCCCCCCCCGACAAAAACACGGACTGAAGAAGGAAGTCAAATGGTAGGGCTGCGGGAAAGGTCCGAGGTGTCCATTAGCCCGACAGGCCGTGCCGCGGAACCCGCCCGCCGGGGCGACGCGGCCCGCCGCCCGGCATCCGCGGGACTGGTGGGTGCAGCAGAGGAGGCAGAAGAGGCCCCAGACCCCCGGCGCGGCCGCCCCATGGAGCGCGTAACGACCACCTCTCCCTCTGTGCGCCGCCGGGGTGGCGCGCGGCGCCGTCGACGGCTTCTTGACGACCGGGGCACCCCCCGCCCCCTCCGCCCACCCACAGGTGATCCCTGTTCAGAACAGTGCAGGGGGCGTTCCTCCGTTAACAATGCCCAGGCCGCTCGTGATGTATCAAAAAATATTGTCTTATGCTGCAAGATGACTCGAAGGCGGGCCGGGAACTGAAGCTGGTATTGGAGGCATAGTGATCGCATCTTCTGCTTCACCTCAGTATAGGATCGTCGCAGGTCTTGGACCTCCCGGGTGTAGTCCGGGAAAATCATTATAATGTGGTTTTGGTACTTGAGGGTTTCCGTGCGCCGGGCCTCGCGCAGAATTGCATCTCTGTCTCGGAAATTAAGGATCTTTAGGATGAAGGGCCGGGGGGGGCGCTCCCGGAGGCCTGGGAGCCAGGGAACGATGGGCCCCCTCCAACACGAATGAGGCAGACAGGCTGTCCGCCGGCATCCAGGACTTAAACCAGCGCTCCAGAAAGTCATCTGCACGGCCAGATTCTGCCCCCTCCGGGAATCCCACTAGGCAGAGGTTACTGCGCCGGGCGCGGTTTTCTGCATCTTCGACCCGGCGGTGCAATTCCTTAGAGTGGGTGGTCAGTTCTCTTACTTGGTCCTGCAGCTGGCGGATATCATCCTCAGCGGTTGACATTCTCGATTTGTCCTTCCGAGATGCGGGTGGTGGCGTTACGTAAATCCTGCCGGAGAAGGGCGACATCCACCTTAACCTCTCCTACCATGCCCTCCAGGGAGGAGCGGGACGAATTTATGGCCTGCAGGATGGCAGCCAGGTCCGTGGTGGGGGACGGAGCCGGCTCGCCGGAGGGGCCCCTCCCCCTCTCAGAGGTTGTAAATTGGTCCATCCTGGTTTGGGTGGCTGCGGGCAGCGGCTTGGCTGCCCTGTCCTTACCCATGGCGGTGGCGCCCCGGGCAATGGGACCGTCGAAACCTGATAACGGGCGATGCAGGCACCCCCAGAGCCACCACGAGGACCGAGGACGCAGAAGGCAGGAGGAAGGCGACATGGTCAGGGCGTCCCGCTTAGTTAGAAGGCCAGTCACTACAAGAACCGCAGGTCAGTCCCCAGTGAGCAGCCCGATATGGCAGCCGAATTGCTCCTGGAGTCCTTCACCGAACCATCACCCGCCACTATCCACCGCCAAGGCGAGGCTCCACAACTCCAGTCAAGGCCCCAGGCCCAAGCACCCCCCAGCGACTTTCCTGCAGTCAATAGGCCTCCAAGGCACACACGAATGCACTCCCTCACGTTGTTGATCCCTCTCGGTGGGCCCCTCGCCCCCACGGTCCAAATCCAGCTCCAGACGGGCTTCGGTTCCGTCCGGACCTCCCCCGCCCCCTCCCCCCCCCCCGGGGGGTCCCGATCACTTTGCCCCCAAAACGGCCAGCTTCGAAGCAACAAGAGGGGGGGGGGGGGAAGCCACACACCTCCTCATGACCGCCGGCCTGCGGCCCGAGCCCCAAAGGTGACTTCGCACCGTCTTGATCACCCCAGCCGGCCACGGAAAACTGGGTCTGGCGCCAGTGCTGCAGGCAGGAAGGGAAGGGAGCCGGCCCCCGACCGCCGACACCCGGCCCGATGGGGGGGTGGCCCCACCACTCCCGGCCCCCACAGCCACTCCGTCAACTCCGCCGACGCCTCCCTGCCGCCGCACTCACCGCCTGATCCACTGCACGATTCCGCCCCGCAGGACCAGCTCCACACCTCCACAACCCCCACAGGGGGACTCCGGGCAGGAGCCCTGCTTTCTCTCCCTCGATGGGGCCCGCAAAGTCCGCAGGACCGCCTCCTCTCATCCGCGGGCGAACTCAGGCCTACACACCCCGTGGGCGCCGCGGGCTCGATTGGCAGCCCGCCCGCGCCGCCGCACCAAGACCGCTGCCTTCCCCTGCCGGTCCGCTGCTGATACACCGGGACAAGCCCCGCGGGGGCAGATGCACTCCAAACTTGGACCCGGGACAGCGAGACAGCTCCGCACTCCGATGCGCTCGGAGGGAGCCGGCCAGGGCAGCTCAGGACGGAGCAGGAAGGATTCGTGGGGTCCGGTGCCAGGAGCCTCACTGTAAGGCGTCCATACTGGTCCGGTGCCACCTAGCGTTCCAGTAACAAGTAATTTACAAGTGCACAGGGCTATGACACTTTATCACAAATAGCATCATCACCTAGGACCTAAATTCTCTGAGCATTGTAAGCAATACTTATTACAAAATAGCTGTGCCAATGTAAACATTTTGTGATTGAAGTAACAATTTCATTAGGGACATATCATAAAAATAATTCCACAGCTCCAGTTCTTTGTACAGCGTATACACAAAAAGTAACAATTATTATTATTGTAGTCATTTTCCCATGGCTTTGATTCTCTTCGATGATATATAAAAAATACGAATAATAATTGATAATAATAATTGCAACCCATTTTTACACATCATTATATGCCATTTAAGAATTTCACACTGACTGTAATTATCACCTTTATTTATTTAGGTGCTTAAAAAAAAAATTCCAATCTTGCTACACTGAAGCCATCATAAGGAGCTGTGTTATCATGTGAATGCACACTGGGTTAATGCGATCAAACGGGTGAAGAAGATTACATCATTATCATATGGCATACATGGAAAACCACAGTCACAATAGTGTCATCAATATATGGCTCATTCTTACTGCTGTTATTTTATAATAACGGTATTTCGTACGAAAACTGATAGATCAATGCACTAACAATATGCCAGCAAAACAACTCTTATGAAGGTGCTCAAACATTAAAACGGTCTTCAGATTTAGAGCAGGTGTTAATTGTTCTATTAAACCATGGAGAGTTCTATCAGGCTAATTCAGGGTTACTACGATTTTTGTCAATTGATCAACACCAAAAGCGTACCCAGCTGTGCCATCTTGTGTGAGCGTTTCACCGCCTGAAATGTGTAAACGTCCCCGCCGCCAACAACCAGCCCAGCCTTCTGCGGATCTATTTAGAGATAAGAACAAAATGTCTTTTTAGAAAAAGAAGAAAAACTTTTGATAACCAAATATCAGCACTAGGCAACAAAGAAAACAAGCATTGGCAAAGCCAATAGGTCTCGCCTATGACAGTTATTTGCTTTTGCGATGTTTTGTAGCCATGCTGTACAGTCATGCAGATGCGTTGTAGTGTGGCTAAAACTAATTTAAAAAAATGCTATAATGCAACCAGGGCTAATGCGCCTTTTTTGTAAGTGCATTAGGGCTGGATGCATAACCATCCTTCTTTTATGATTATTTTTTTTTGCCACGCTGCACTGGAGTATGGCTACAAATCATTGCCAAAGTCAGCAATGCCAGGCTGTACAGCCTGAACAAATTGCAATGGCAGAGTCAATAGTCTGAAAGGCGACTCAGATTGGCTTTGCCAATGCTTGCTAGGTCTCGACACAACACTCCTGTGTTTCTGTGTAAATCAATTAATCAACCATGTGTGAAAAAAAAATATGGCATTTGGTAAAAATACTATCACATAAAGAAAGCAATTGTGCCTATGTCCCTTTCTTAGTGAAAATCCATTTGGAAGCACATATTTGTTTTCACAATAAGAGTAGATAACATCTGATGTAACAATAAAAATCCATTTTAAAGGAGAAAAGGGCTTCTTTGAAGTGTGTATGGCAAAGTAAAACATAGCTACAAAAGGCAAGAGGTTCAACAAGGACAACAGGGAATAAGGAAAAATAAAAGTAGCACCTCAATCACAGTGCAATCAGCGGAAGCAGCCGAAAGAAGAGGACATGAAGTCAGCATGCACTGGCCAATCAGAAGTCAGTAAATAACAGTGACGCCATTGCATGTTAAGCAAAGGGCAGGCTGCAAGTCCCTTGCTGTATGCAATATCTCTCACAAGCGAGAACCCATGAAGCATATACACTGTTGCAGGCAAGATTTAAAAAGGAGCAGAAAGTTCTGGTCCACCGTTCACCCACTGTGTATATGTGGGCCACAGAACTAAAAATAAAATATACAAAAGGCGGTAGAGCAGGGAAGTAGCCACTGATGTACAGTTTGAAACAGTGAAGCTCCCGTGCTGAGTTCATTTAACACCAAGGCAGATAATTCTTGCAAAAGAGGAAAATGCCACAAAAAACTCTTTTGAGCATTTTGTTCAAATTCATTGTGGCCTCTTCAAACTGGTATTATATATTATGAAATTTTGTTGCCCTATAGTACTCTATTGCATACTCTAACATGGCTTTCTGAAATGGCCCCATAATATCTAAAATGGCAATATTTCGAGAATATTCATATGCAATTGGTTGTGTTAACTATTTTCTTGAGCATTTGATTACCAAGAAGGTTTCCTGGCGCTGTTGACTACTTACAGTAGTTTGTACAAGTAGTGGGGACTGTTCCCTCTTTGCTCTTTTACTAATAGGAAGTTGGAAGTTTTGGGTAGTTTCATAAAGGTATGTAAGAGTATGTAAAAGAAGGATTATGTTACGTACCCAGTAAGCATCTGTTCGTGGCATGCAGAGCTGTAGATTCACATGCTTTGTATACTCCTGCCATCTAGTGTTGGGTCCGGATGCTTGCAAGTTGTTTTTCTTCGAATAATTATTTTCTAGTCACGAGGTAAAGGGACTCCTCCTTTTGGTGATATTGTGCATGGGCATCAACTCCATTGTTAGACTGAGTTTCCGCAAGAGGGTGAGAATGGAGTAAGTAAGTGAAAATAGAGATGTCCATGCGTATGTAATGTAAATTATGAGAACGGCCACAACTACAGGTGCTATAGGAATGTTACCTAGGGAGGCCATAGATGCTCCTATTTTACGAGGGGAATGCGTTCTAGGATGTATAGCTAAAGTTCTTTTAGCTTTAGCATAGCAAGTTTGCATACATTTAACAATCCATCAGATAGGTTTGCCTTTGTGAGGTGTCGCAAATGCAACAAACAGTTGCTTTGCCTTTCAAAAAGTATTTGTTCTTTCAATATAGAATAATAGCGCTCTTCTGACATCAAGTATGTGAACAGCCCTTTCTGCTACTGAAGCTGGTTGAGGAAAGATCACAGGTAACTCAACGGATTGGTTAAGATGAAAAGCAGAAACCACTTTTGGAAGGAATTTTGGGTTGGTGCGAAGAACTACTCTATGTTTATGAAGCTGAAAGAAGGGTTCTTCAAAGGATAATGCCTGTAGCTCACCAACTCTCCATAATGAAGTGATAGCAATGAGGAAGGCAACCTTCCATGAAAGAAGCTGTAATGGACAATTATGTAATGGCTCAAAAGGTGGACCCATAAGTCTTGTTAGCACAATGTTCAGATTCAAAACTGGTGCAGGAGGCACTCTGGGTGGTATTACTCTTTTCAGGCCCCCCCATAAAGGCTTTAATTACTGGAACCTTGAACAAAGATAAATGTTGTCTGTTTTGCAAATATGCGGCTACTGCTACAAGGTGCAATCAAATGGATGTGTAGATGCAAAAGGTAACAAATAATATTTTGAATAGAGGCATCTAGCGGATCAATATTGTTGTTGTTACAATATACAACAAATCTTTTCCATTTTGCCTCATAACATGCACTGGTGGTAGGCTTTCTTGCTTCTTTAAGAATAGTCATACAATTTGGCAGCAAATTTAAGTATCCAAATTCTAGGACTTCAGGAGCCAAATCGCGAGATTGAGCTCCTTGGGGTTTGGTTATCTGATTTCTCCATGGTTCTGAGTGAGAAAGCTGGAACTGAGATGCAGCTTTTGATGTGGAACCACTGATAGCTCCAAGAGTATGGTGAACCACGCTTGACGAGCCCATGTGGAAGCCACCAAAATCAGTGTGAATGATGTTTGCCTGAGCTTCCAAACCAGAATCGGAAGGAGAGGAAGAGGCGGAAAAGCGTAGGCAAGTATCCCTGACCAATTCATCCATAGGGCATTGCCTTTGGATAGAGGGTGTGGGAACCTGGAGGCGAAGTTTTGGCATTTTGAGTTGTCCACTGTGGCGAACAGATCTATTTGTGTGAATCTCGATTCTTGAAAGTATGGAAGGAGAACCGGTGATGAAGTTCCCACTTGTGAATTTGTTGCCGCATTCTGCTGAAGAGGTCAGCAATTTGATTGTTCACTCCAGGGAGGTGCTCTGCCAGAAGATGGATTTTGTGATGAATGGCCCAACGCCAAATAGTCTGAGGGATGAGTGATAGTTGCAGAGTGTGTCCCCCCTGTTTTTGTACATAGTACAAAGATGTTGTATTGTCCGTGCAGACTAAGATAACTTTACCTATAAGGTGAGACTGAAAAGCCTTCAGTGCTAGATACACAGCTAGAAGCTCTAGACAGATGATGTGGAGACCTCTGTGCTTGTTGTCCCAGAGACCCTGAATTGTCAAGTTTTGTAGATGGGCACCCCAACCTAAGAGAGAGATGCGTCCGCTGTTATCACGATCTGTGGAACAGGGTCAATGAAGGGCTGCCCTTTTGATTAGTTTTGTGTGTTCCACCACTGCAGAGAGCGATGGGTGCGGCTGTCTACCAACACTAGATCAGTTAATTGACCCTGTGACTGGTTCCACTGACGTGCAAAGCATTCTTGTAGGGGACGCATGTGTTATCTTGCATGAGGCACTATTGCAATGCATGATGTCATCATTTCTAGCAGTTGCTTGACAGTCCTGACTGCTAAGTATTGGTCTGAAGGTCTGAAAGTGTAGCATCAGAGTTTGAATATTTTGAATTCTGGCTGCATTGGGAGAGGGTAGAGCTGTGTGTGTGTGTTTCAAGTTGCTCCCAGAAGGGACTGCATTTGTGAAGTCTGAAGAGGAGACTTTTGTGTATAGATCGTAAAACCCAATTGGTGGAGTAGGTCTAATGTAGTCTGAGATTATTGCAAACACAGCTTTGACGAGCCAATCGTCTAGGTATGGGAAGACATGAATCTGTTGTCTTCTGAGATGAGCTGCCACTACTACTAGACATTTTGTAAACACACTGGGAGCAGTAGTTATTCCGAATTGGAGTACTTTGAGCTGATAGTGTTTTCCTGCTATCAAAATTGGAGATATTTACGATGTGCTGGGTGAAACGGAATGTGAAAGTATGAGTCCTTTTAGTCTAGTGTGGACATAAAATCGCCTTGCTGTAGAAGTGGAAGCACTTGTTGAAGCGTAACCATATGGAAATGTTCTGACAGTATGTACCGGTTTAACATTCTTAGGTCTAAAATTAGTCTTAAGGAGCCATCCTTTTTGGGGATTAGAAAGTACAGAGAGTAAACCCCTGAACCTTGGTACTGTATTAGAACTGGTTCTATGGCTCCCTTTGTTAAAAGAGCTTGTATATCTTGTTTGAGGAGCTGTAGGTGCTCTGACAAGAGTTTGTGAGTGCGAGGTGGAATATTGGGAGGATTGCTGGTAAGCCCCAGGCAATAACCATGTAGGATAATGTCTAGCACCCATATGTCTGATAATATAAATTTCCAAATGGAGAGAAATTGGTGAAGTCTTCCCCCGACAGGTATTAAATTATGGGGGGAAATGTAGGCAAGTCACTGTTTATTGGGGGAAGGGGAATTATGCGTTGGCGTGCTTTTACCCCTACATTTGAAATTATTTCCCCTGTACCCTCCTCTATAGAAACCTCTAGCGGGAGAGGGTTGTTTGTTTGATATATAGGAGAAGCATTAGGGTCTGAAGACGTACTTTTGGATCCTCCTCTATAAAATGAGAGGTAAAAGGAGCCTCTGATTGATGGGGACGGAAGCGCTCCCACAGACTTTACCACGTCTGTCTTTTTTCATTTTTTCTAGGGCCTCATCTACTTGAGGCCCATAAAGGTGCTGTTCGTTAAAAGGAGTATTCAGAACAGAACGCTGAACGTCTGGTTTAAAACCTGAAATTCTAAGCCATGCATGTTGTCGTAGGAGAATGCTGGTGTTAATTCCCCTTGCTGCAGTTACAGCAGCATCTAAAGCACATCTTATAGAGGAATTAGATATGAGTTTACCTACATGTACTAATTCCTTTTTTCTTATGCTCCTCTGGGAGGTGTTGAATTAGGTCTTCCATTTTGTCCCAGTGGGCTCTATCATACCTAGCTAGTAGGCCCTGCATGTTGGCAATACGCCAGTGGTTAGTGGCTTGAGCATCTACTCTCTTACTGGATGCATCTATCAATTTAGATTCATTGTCTGGGGGAGGTGCATTTGCAGAAATTTGTGAATTTGCTCTCTTACGAGCATTTGAGACTACTAGGGAGTCTAAAGGCAACTGCCCCTTAATAAAAATGGGATCATATGGTGGAGGTTTGTATGTTTTGTCAACCCTAGGTGTTAATATGCGGCCACGAACAGGGTCGTTATAGATGTCATTGGCTTGTCTCATCATGCCTTTTAACATTGGTAGACTCTGACTTGTCCTATGTGTAGAACCTAGTGTCTCAAATAAAATGTCTTCTTCTAAAGACTCTTTGTATAATATAACCCCATGGTAAGCTGCTGCTCTTGAAATCAGCTCTTGACAATCTACATTATCATCTGGAGGTGATAGCTTCCCAGGATATAAATCCGGGTCATTTTCCATGGGTGGATCAATATTATAGTCATCCTATGAGTTTGCTGGTAAATGACTATTGTCATTGTGATCATCATCCCCTATATCAGGTTGTGTATGTGGAGACCCCTGAGGTGTTATGTGTAAAGGGTCTGAGTCTGGCAATGGTGGACGTGGTGAAGATGGTGGAGGGGATTGAGGATTAGGGTAAAGATGGCTTGTAGCTATGTCTTTTTTTCTTGAGAGGAATTTTATAGCTAGTGTCCTCTGAGCTAACTTTCCATTTGGAAGGTATTTTTGTCAAAATATGTCCAGTCTCTGGATTGACGTACATTTTATTTTATTTAGGGTCTAGCTTTTCCTTCATAAGTTCTAGGATCGGTTCTGGAGGCTTTGGAAGGACATCTATTGATTTCGGTGCCGACGCGGACTTGTCTTTTTTTTTTTCTTTGGAGTGGAAGGTTTCAGTTCCGAACCAGACTTATCTTTCGAAGTGGAAGGTTTTGGTTCTGAAGGCGGCTTTTTCCGACTCGGTCCTGAGTCGGAGGGTTGACTGGTTGTTTCAGTGCCGGGCCCGAAGGCGAGGCATTGGAAACATTGTCGCAGACCATGGCCTGAAGGCAGAGGTGGTCCAGAATCCTTTTGTTTGGCTGAAGAGAGTTTAAGAGTTAAAGGGGCTTTAGTACTTACGGTACCCTGTCCTGGTGGAACATCTTCGGACTCAACTTGATTTCCAGCTAGGAATCGGATTCTGGGATAGAGAAGACTCCCTCCTCTGCCGGCACTTCGACCTCTTCGTGTTAGGATTCTTCTCCGAAGATATCCAGAGTATGTTGTATGTTTTGTTGTTGCATGTCTCTTCGAGCCCTATGATCCAGCAGAGTCTTTTTCAATCGGAACGAAGGATAAGCCTCACAATCTTCTTCCTTTTCGTGCTTCGGTGAGAGGCACAAGTAGCTGACTTTATGCAGGTCGGTGCAAGGGTACTTGTTGGGGCACCAAGGACAAAATTGAAACGGAGTCCTTTCCATCGGCAGAAGGCTGGCTAGCATGGAACGGAATAGAAGTCAACTGACTCAGCTAGGCCCGAAGGCCGCCCACGATGTCTTCGACCGAAGATGGTAAGTTTCCCGATCCATTCGATACACGTAGAATAGAGAAAACGCGTACAATAACAATACCGTCAAGGGTACAGTGGATTGCGCACCGAGGGAAACCTGAAGGATGGTTTCGAAATGGAGCACCGCAAACCACATCCGAACCCGATGGCGGAAAGAAAACAATCTAACAATGGAGGCGATGTCCCTTGCATATTATCACCGAAAGGACCTCGTTACTGGACAAGACTTTTTCGAAGAAAAACAACTTACACACATCCGGACCCAAAACAAGATGGCAGGAGTATGCAAAGCATGTGTTTCTACAGCACACATGCCTCGAACATCTGAATACTAATGGTTGAATATTTCAACTTCGACTAGCAACTTTTCAGTTTTTAATGTGCACATTTCACACGTTCACATTTACTGTCCATGCAAACCAAACGTGTGCAGCTGTGAATGTTTCATGTGCCCAAAGTATTTAGCTACATTTAGATGGAATTTGTATAATAATCCCACCAGAAAATAAACCAGGTTTGAGTGTTGGTGTCGACTCAACATCCTGTGATCCTGCGCAAATCACTTAATCTCCCTGTGCCTAAAAAATGAATGTGTCCTTGTATAATGTCCTTGTATAATGTCACCGGTGCTCATGTAAAAAGACCCGATACTTTCGGGTCAGGGGTCACATTATATAAAGATGCCAACAAAAAAAAAGAAATAGTGCCTCAATCACCTTGCAAGCAACGGATAAACACTAATTTAGGGACATCAATCTGTATTGGTCCATGCCGCTAGTAAGGGGCGCAAGAAGTGACAATTCACACGCACTGCAGAATTAGAAAACGGCAAAGAAGAGTGATAAGGATGGCAATGAATGGTAAGTAATAGGTGGGCTAAAAGCCTTTATGTATTTTTTTTTTTTAATACAATAGGTCGTCTCCATAGCAACAGTGCATGCGCGCTGCCTGCAGGCTCAGCCTAAAAAGAGGCTGTACAGATCGCGCTAGTTAACATTAACACAGTCAAGCCTTAACCTTTTAGGTGTGTGGTAGGGAAAGGTTACAACCAGAATACAATCAGCGTTATAAATGACAAATACTATATGCCCTGATGGAAAGAGATGTATTTAACTAATTCATAAACTTCAGGTGTTCAAACTGCCCTTCTTGAGTAGGTTAATTTGCCCCAAATTATGGAACTGAACTTCGGTTGCTCTCTTTACCGCTATTTCATGTACTGAGCGATTATCTAACCCATACCTTTAAAAATGTAACCTAGTCTATGCTATAAGTTTTTTGTAAGCATCCAAACACCTATCTTGGTAAAAGAGCTCTATACAAATGGCACAAATAAAGCAGTTGCTGGCAGATCTGAGAATGCCCACTGAAAGCACTTGACTCACTCACTTTTAGGACAATAGAGAGTCAAAGGTGTCCACAATGGAGGATTCGAAGGGAGACACCGAAAATACAATTCTTTTGATGAATTGGCATACCTTCTTTGTGAACTGCCTAATGGACCCTAATATTGGATCTAAAATCACCCTCTTATAGAGGACACCAGTGCAGGGGATTACATGGTCCAAGTGATTTTGGGTGTACCATTGTCCTAGAGATGGCACTGTTGAATCAAAGGTGTTCATCTAATACGTACAGAGATAGACCGAGTTAGGTACTTTTGGCATAGTCAAACCCAGATGTGGCAGTGCCACAACTGGCTAAGCTGCACGTGTAAAATTCAACATATAGGAAATCCTCCTCATGGGTCAGCAATGAAACAAAAGCTGTTCTCCACTACATCTTTAATATTAGGACTCAAACAGAGTTCAGTAGGATCCCCAAGTGATTCACAATCTCACAGGAAACAAATTGTTATCGCCAGCAGAAGGTGAATTTGGGCAGTTCAGGCCAACACTGGGATCCAACCACACATTTTTGTCTGCCTACGGTTTCATTTTCAGAAAACTGCAACTCATTCACTAATTGACAGAGATAATGGGATTAAAAGTTTGTGATCTAAAGAGTTCTGGGCAATAATCCTCAGAAGCAAGGCCTCACTCAGGAACCATCCTTCCTTTCTTCCCAAGGTGATCATGAAGGTCTTTACTTTCTTTCTAGTTCTGTTTAGGTTTCCCTTTCAAAGTTACGCACCTATCAGTTTCCTCTATTTTATTTGATCTTTTAAGGCAGAGATAAAGAAAGTGAAGGCAACAGCACAGAATTGTTTCCTTGCTATACATACTCAATGGTCATTTTGGTCAATGATTATCCCATAATGGAGAACTGAATGCGCTCTTTATGAGCTCAAGTCTTAGAACCAGCTTTGGGCGAGAGACAGTGAAAGAACAATTTAGGGCAAATCATTTTATTTCTAAATATCACCACAAAATTAATGAATGACTTCATATGAAGTTTCCATGACTGCTAAAATGAGGCACCATGATGAAACTGTAATCTTTGATATGACTGTTAAGCTCTTGTACCATCTAAATTGCCCTGAAAAAAACAGAAGTAAGAATAAAAGATAGATTCTTGTGGCACAAAATGTTATCTCCTATTTGGTTAGCTCATTCTGAACTAAACCTAACTAAAGCAAAGATGTGACATGTTGCACAAAAGAGAAGATTTAATTATGTGTAAAGGAATATCTCAGTTAAAGACCCTCAGTCATAAACACATGAAAACAAAAAATCCTGGATCTCTCTACAGAGTCTTGACAGTGTAGCTTTCTGCGAGACCTGTTATAGGAATTCTTTAAAATAGACGTAGAGTGAAGCTTTGGCTCCGCCCACAGGAGTATTCCTCTCTCGCCTCATGCTGTTGACTGTTTGGTGTACCATTCTGCCTTCTTTGGAATGTGTCTGCTGTAAAGCATGAGAGATGACATTACATCTCAAAAGTGCATTGAATCAAGCCACAAATTATTTATCCCATGCATGCATTATGTACAGAAAACGCTCCTTTTTAAATTTGTTTTTCGAGGCTGCCATCCACTACCCCAACTCAATGACTCCATGCAAGAGTGTACTGTACTCCAGGATACACAGACGGTGTACTTCCCCATTCCACGACACCAAACACTGCCCACAGGACACCATCTTCAGCCCCATTTCCCAAAGATTCAGTTAATTTGCTCAGGTCACACTACCATTCACAAGATCGTACACTGCCTATCCCCCCACGAGACATTGTGCGGCACCTCAGGGGACACTTATGGTACACTGCCCCAGAATACCATTTTCTGCCCCCTCCAGGGCACCATCGGCTGCCCCCAAAGACATTGTTTGAACATGATACAGCGGCCTCCGCAAGGACAATGCTGCCTGCTTCCCTACAGAGCAAAGCCAACAGATATGCCTTAATTGCAATGCTTAATTTGAGCCGGTGGTTTCTGGTGCTCACCACTGGCACGTAATCATCAACACCAGTGCTTTTCTTGAGCACCAATTAAGGACATATGAATTCATGGGGAGATTAGGTGATTCGCCCAGAATCGCAGAATGTTGAGCAGGCAGAGACTTGAACCTGGTTCCCCAGCTCGGACGTCTGCAGCGCTGGCCATTACGCCACATCCTCTTTCCACATTCATGGTTAGCAGTTAGTTCTCTTTTAGGCAGCCCTAACAGGAGTAATGGGCTCGTGCCAGCTGCCTCCTGAGAAGAGCCCCGGCACTTATTTAATTATTTTTTTTTTACAAATTGACCACTGCTTTATTGTAGTAAGTATGGAAATGCAGGAATACACAGATGCAGTTTCATGCACTATCACCTTAAATCCATACCTATTGGCTTTGACAATGATTGATCATGGTTAGCAGTTAGTTCTCTTTTAGGCAGCCCTAACAGGAGTAATGGGCTCGTGCCAGCTGCCTCCTGAGAAGAGTCCCGGCACTTATTTAATTTTTTTTTTTTACAAATTGACCACTGCTTTATTGTAGTAAGTATGGAAATGCAGGAATACACAGATGCAGTTTCATGCACGATCACCTTAAATCCATACCTATTGGCTTTGACAATGATTGTTTATGAAGCGGTGTTCTTTGTCAAGGACTCACAAAGCTGCTAAGGAGAGCATTCGGCTTTAAAAACACAGAAGTAAGTAATGTCTGACCAGGAATTCTTTTATGTTCATTTTCTATTTAACTTTCTGCTTATCATAATGTAGGGGGTGGTAAAGCATGTTTTTCCAGCGTACTACTCTTCCATTCCCCGAGGAGGGAAGTTGATTGCCCTGACCACATACTACACATCTCCTGTTACACAGGTGGTATGGACAAATCCAGCCTTGGCCCCTGCCCACCATCCATCCACCGGCTGGGGTACTTTTACAGAAGTGTGCCAGCCATCTAGTTTTGCATATGACCTTTTAATTGTTTGAAGTCTATAAAAGAAATATGCCAAGTGAACCTCTTTGCATCCAAGACCACCTCATACACAACAGTAACATGAAGTGCAAAGGAACTCCAGAAAGGCTCAAACCTTAGCATAGTTGATGATAAGGTTGTGCTCCTATCCTGGGTTAACAAGGTAGCTGCCTGCTGGTTTTGTAACAAATGAGTGCCTTCCTTATTTCAGATCCCTTTGCTCAAAAGTAAAATCGTAATTCTGTACTACTCCTTGTTACCTTGAACGTCAGTCCCCAAAACATCCACATAGTCCTGCTCTCTCAGGATATCTTCACCGTCACCTTCCGAGGTGGCTTGCTCCTTCTTTAGAAATGTCTTCACGTTGATGATTCCAGACTTACTTTCAGCCTTCCGCGCCTTACCACCTACAACAAAAAAAGATACATTTTCCACCTGATTTGCTTCTCCGTTTCAAAACCCACAAATAATTTAAAAGAGAGCAATACGTACTAATCAATATACAGCAAATGGCCATTGCTTCCACAGAGTGTTACAAAGTGGCAAATGTCTGAGAAAAATGCTGACGAATCTCCACAATAGACAAATACCTCTTATTATTATGCACACTTGTTAATACAAACTTTTTTTTCTAGACACCTGCTTTGTTTAACCGCAGACCAATTTACTTGCATACATGAAAATAAAATGTAAAATGTACATTTATTGCAACATTATTTTTATCCTTTCCAAAGAAATGAATTAAAGCACCTTCAAATAATATGGAGATTATATATATATATATATATATATATATATATATATATATATATATATATATATATATTCCAGTTCCACCAAGTGTATCGCATACACGTATGCACTCCTTCCCCAATGATACACAAACAGCGTCTTTTGTAAATCCCAAGATTTAATTCAGTGCATGAAAGCCAAATAAATACCCAACGCGTTTCGACGACCGTATCGTCTTGGTCACGGGTAACCGACTGTTTACCATTCAACAGTTTAAATACATAAAAAAAAGAGAAACAAACAACCTGTTTCCAGCTTCTTTGTTAATGCTCTGAATCTTACTGTCATATCTGTATTCCCTTCCTCGTTTTGCCATACCTTTTATTATGCTAAAGCTAAAAATAACCTCATATATTTATGAGGAATTTAAGATATAAGTGGTTGCACGTATGGGTTGGCTCTGTTCTTTTCTCTTTGGGTGGATTCTGTCACGATCCTTTATTAACATCGGTGCTATGCAGTTATGATGTGGAAGCATTTTATGGATTGACAGCTATGTCTGTTTTGCTATTTCTATTTTGTGATGTCCAGGTGGTCCAAGAAGAAGATCGATTGAGAATACCCATTACTTTAATTGTGAATATAGAAGGAGGAAAGAGGCTACTATCAAGAATAATGAGTCAGGAATAGAAGCAATGAAATTTATTTAAGGCCCACTTGGGCGTAGTACTTTTCCTAGATTTTGTTTATCATGCTCATTTATCCTTTTATCATGTTTGGGATTAGAAATGTTCCTCTTTCCATTAATTTAATTTTTTCACTAATCTTTTGAAAATATTTTTTTTACCCACTTGGGTTTAATTTTGAGAAAAGAGATTTAATGTAATGAAACATTACATTAATTTTTTGACTGAGATGCCTAATCTGTTCTCACTTGAGATATATTAATTTGGTACTTAAGTGTGAGAAGAAGATATTCAAAAAATGAAGAAAACTTTATTGCAAAACTTTATTGAAAGTAAATTTCTATAAGAGTAACGGTTGTTGGGGAGCAGCCACAATATAAGTAACATTGATCATGTTTTGAATTCATGCACTTGCTCGAATTTTGTTAAGCAACAAGGGTTTTCTTTCCTCTGTATGCATTACTTTATCGCATAATCAGATCAGGGTACCATTATGTTTGGTCTTCATTTACCGTTCTAAGATGGCCGCCATGTAGCTGGATAGTGATAGATACAAACTGCTATCCGCTTTTGCTGTTGATGTTTTGAACGCAGCTCCGATGTTTGTTTGTTTCTCTTTTTTTTTATGTATTTAAACTGTTGAATGGTAAACAGTCGGTTACCCGTGACCAAGACGATACGGTCGTCGAAACGCGTTGGGTATTTATTTGGCTTTCATGCACTGAATTAAATCTTGGGATTTACAAAAGACGCTGTTTGTGTATCATTGGGGAAGGAGTGCATACGTGTATGCGATACACTTGGTGGAACTGGAATCTATACAGGACTCCCTCGGACCCTGCTTTGCACCGCCGCTCTGTGTCCCGGTACCCGAGGATGTGAAAATTATATATATATATATATATATATATATATATATATATATATATATATATATATATATATATATATATATATATATATATATATATATATATATATATATATATATATATTCACTGAAAAAACCATAGGTTTCACACATGTTATAGTTAGCGGAAATTTTACTGATAAAAAACCAATGAAATTCCCCCGTTATAGTTAGTGCAGGCAACTATAACTCACGCGACCGCAATCCTCTGCTGATGCTAATACTGTATTTAGACACTTATTTGCCCATGTCTTCTTCCATACATTTTTAGCTATACATATATTACAAATATTTTTTTTTCATAAAGACACATATGTCATCAGCAGAAGATTGCGGTCGCGTGAGTTATAGTTGCCGGCACTAACTATAACGGGGGAATTTCATTGGTTTTTTATCAGTAAAATTTCCGCTAACTATAACATGTGTGAAACCTATGGTTTTTTCAGTGAATTTGCAAGGTTTTTTAAATGCTAATTCCTAACTATAACGTGTGTGAAACCTATGGTTTTTTCAGTGAATTTGTACGGTTTTTTAAATGCTAAGTTACTTTACGCCATTCGTGGCGTGCGCGCCCACTTAACGCGTTCCGTGCGCGCACGGTAAGCACGCGGTGCGCTTCGCGCACCGCGCGCCCACTTTACGCAGTTAGTGCCGTGCACGCACGGTGGGCACGCGGTGCGCTACGCGCACCGCGTGCCCACGTTACGCTAGATGGGCCATGTACGCACGATGCGCTTCGCGCACCGTGCGCACATGGAGGACATATGATGCACTTCGTTTTGAAAGGTAATATTTTAATTTTTCGTAATTTTTATAAGCCATGCACAAATGGTGCCCTTCGGGCACCATTTGCACACGGGGTGGACAGAGTGTGGATAATTTTTTATTTTTATATTTTTTTTTTTAATATTATAGTTTTTCTCTTCGCATTTAAGCCATGCACAATTGGTGGCCTACGGCCACCAATTGCACACGGGGTGGGGAGAGTGTGGATAATTTTTTTTTTTATATAATTTTTTACCGGACGTGTACGGTAAGCGTAATCGGCGAAATTAGCGAAAAAGAAAAAAATCCGTTTTTGGCCTTGGGGGATCTTTGGGGACCCCCCCACCTTGGCTATGTGTGTGGGAGCTGTCTAAACAGCCCCTTTACATGTTTTTGTGCTTTGTATTTTCATCATCTCTCTCAGTGCGAGAGAGAAAATGGCGGCCGCCGCTTCCTGGTTTCGGCCGATTTGAATGTTTACTAAGATCTAAGAGCCAATCAGAATCGCACTCGCGCACGCCACCGTACGCGTACGGTAAGCGTACCGTAAGCGCACCGTAAGCTGGCTCAGATATATATATTGATTTAAAGGCTATTTTCTCAGAATCTACTGAACAGATTTACACCAAACCTACAAAAGGCACTTCCTTGACCTGAGGACTACCTCTCTGCCAAATTTCAAGTAATTCTGTTCAGCCGTTCGGGCTGTAGCCCTGTCTAAAGGTCCTATGGAAAAATGCATGGGAAAAACGCGTTTTGGGACCCCCCTTTTATCTCAGCCCCAGCTTGACGAATCCCCCCGAGACTTTCAGGGTAGGAGCGGAGCGTAGCGCCCCACCTATTTTGAAAAATTCGCGAGTATTCGTCGACCGGCGCCAAAGTTATTCAAAATAGAATGTTGCGGATTTCCTATGGAAACGTGGTCCTAACTATAACTACCTACTGGCGACCGCCAGTAGGTAATATATATATATATATACACACACACACATACTTACTTTTATTTACTTGAGTTTTATATAGTGCTGACTAGACCCGGAGATATCAGAGTGCTTTACATGAGGAAAGTTACATCGGTTATATAAAAAACATTGTTACAAAAAAATACATAAGTTACAAGTTACATCTGTTGATTAGTGGTGCGTAGATGTCAGGGTTTGCACGACCAGGGCGCCTACCTAGATGCGAGGTGAAAGTCCATGGACTACACGTCCCAGCAACCCCAGTCAAGGGGAGGGGCGAAAGAAGTTATTACCACGAACAACGCGGGAAGACGTTGTGTGTGATTCTGAATCCTAGCAGCAGCCGCAAGCATCCGAGCGGCTGTGCGTTCCTCTGCTCTTCGAGTGTTGGGAAGAGAGCCTCGGGGAGAGGCGGATCCGTTCCTGGGACAGCCGTGGTAGAGCGGCAGGAATTCCGAAGAGGGCGAAGCCGAGGTGGTCGGGTCGACGCGTTGAACCTTGGGACGGAGCAAGCGAGGTGAGGCCGGTGTATTCTCAGTGCACCGAAACCCCGCTGCCTGCGCTGCAGTGCGCTGACCCCGCCTCCATCGGCAGGCAAGTGCCTCTTTTGACTTTGGTGTGGAAAGCATTATTCACGCTGGATTACGAGCTACGGCCATCGGGCAGCCATGTGGGTGGAGCCGGCCAAGTAGTTCGTACCTTTGTTGTTTTTGTTTCTTCTTTAAAGCGGCCCTCTGGCAGCCAATGAGGTGGAGCCGGGCCCCCACACAAAAAGGGTACAAGACTTCCAAAAGCGGGGCTGACATTGGAACTAGCCGTGTTAATTTAGACAGTGATTCCTATTCTGCCAAACAGAAGAGCCCTGACGATAAGGGTTATCTCGATTTCGTTCTGTGCACTACTCCTTCCTTCCTCAGTTTCTGATTACAAGAGAGTGGGGGTACGAGGGGGTACGTATGTGGACCTGGGAGAGCGGAGCTCGGTTGGGAATGACTGGTCAGGTCGGCTTGAGTTAATTGTCTTGCACTTGTTGGTTTTGGCACAGGTGCCGGCGCAGCAGTCCCAGAGAGGGGACTGGATGGCGCTAGAGGAAATATTTGCAGGGACACGTTTGGCAGGTATGAGGAGGACCTAGCAAGACCTTTTGAGAGTAGCTAGTCTGTATATGCCTAATTGCAAGTCCTTTGTTTTTCAGGTGTCCCTTCCCCCGCTGGCCCTACCCTATCCTTCCCTCACCTGATAGCCTCTACACTCTTGTTATCTTGCATCAGAGTGTGGGGATGTCTGGAGGGGGACCCCTTTGAGCATCGCCCTGATCCTGAGGAGAACTGGGAGACCGTGACAGTAGAAGGGTGAGGGGGTAAAGTAAAAGGGTAACAGGGAGGGGATACGGTGGAGAGACAAAGGAAAGTGTGCCCAATGTCCGGCTGGGTAGGTGACGGCCGAGGGGGTAGTCCGCAACCCATCTCCTCTATAGCCAACAAGGTAGCTCCACCGGGCAATGGTAAAAAAGCTAGGTCTCCATAGCCGGTGGAACGCTTCATTCCCTACAAATAGGCGTCAAAGCTGAGATACTTGTCCAGGGCCAAAGGAGCAAAGGGCCAATAGGAAGAAAACAACAGCGGAGAAAGCGACGAGAACATTTGTCCGAAGTCCGCTGGGTAGGTGACGGCCATAGTGGTGTGCCAGAGCCAATCTCCCTATAGCTGTCGGTGCAGCTCCACTGGGAATCAGCCATGTGGTTCGGGCTCCGCCGGATGAGTGAAGATCAGGGTTTTGAGCCCAGAGACGGCCGAGTGGAGATGGCGAGGATGGTAGGCTAGGTAAGGGTTGGTAGCTTGGCTGCCATCTTATAGTCAGGCAAGTGGAGTCTGATTGGTCACCGTGATTCAGCAGCTGCACACACACACATATATATATATATACACACACACACACACACACAGACATATATTGAGAAAGACATATTGTTGTTGAAACGCATCTGTCACTTCAACTGAATAAAATGGATTAATCGGGAAGCTGTTGAGTGCTTATTTGAAGGACAATTTTTAATTCGTGCAGCCACTTGCACGCATGGGAGGCACCCGTTCATTAGTGTTCGGCAGTTTCAATGTGGCTTTGGTGAAAACAGATTATTTACTGAGGGAACCGCCATGGGCCGAGAAGAGGGGGCAGATCAAGGTGACACTTACTCACCATTACAAAATGTAAAGCGTAGTTACATGCGCTTTCCTGGATCTGCCCTCTCTGATATGCTATTTTTGTGGCAGAACGAGGGAAACCAAATAATTGTAAGTGGAACTGCTCCTGTTCACTGTAAGCTCTACCTCGCCAGCATGGATCAAGTAAGGTGAAATGCATTATGGACTTTGTGCCAAATGTGGCAGAATACATCTATTAAAGACTTACTAAGTTCATAATATCTTGTTTGACTCCACGTGAAATGTCCATGCTGACAGAGCTTTGTTTGAATTGTTGCGGATAGCATTCTAAACAATGGGATAGCATTCTAAACAATGGGAGTGGAAGAAGCCCTAAGGGGACCTGTTGAGTGCTTCTATTTGATGGAATATATATATATATATATATATATATATATATATATATACATATATATATATTCACTGAAAAAACCATAGGTTTCACACATGTTATAGTTAGCGGAAATTTTAATCATAAAAAACCATTGAAATTCCCCCGTTATAGTTAGTGCAGGCAACTATAACTCACGCAACCGCAATCCTCTGCTGATGACATATGTGTCTTTATGAAAAAAAAATATTTGTAATATATGTATAGCTAAAATTTAATGAAAGAAGACATGGGCAAATAAGTGTCTAAATACAGTATTAGCATCAGCAGAGGATTGCGGTTGCGTGAGTTATAGTTGCCTGCACTAACTATAATGGGGGAATTTCAATGGTTTTTTATGATTAAAATTTCCGCTAACTATAACATGTGTGAAACCTATGGTTTTTTCAGTGAATTTGCAAGGTTTTTTAAATGCTAATTCCTAACTATAACGTGTGTGAAACCTATGGTTTTTTCAGGGAATTTGTACGGTTTTTTAAATGCTAAGTTACTTTACGCCATTCGTGGCGTGCGCGCCCAGTTAACGCAGTTCGTTCCGTGCACGCACGGTGCGCGCACAGTGAGCACGCGGTGCGCTTTGCGCACCGCATGCCCACGTTACGCGGGATGGGCCATGTACGCACGATGCGCTTCGCGCACCGTGCGCATATGGAGGACATATTATGCGCTTCGTTGTGAAAGGTAATCATTTATATTTTCATTTATGATCTAAAAGCCATGCACTAAAGGTGCCCTAAGGGCACCTTTTACACACGGGGTGGGGATAGTGTGGATAGTTTTTTTTTTTTAATTAATTTTTACCGTAGGCGTATGGTAAGCTTAATCGGCGATTTTTCAAAAAAAAAAAATTGAATTTTTGCCCATGGGGGTTCTTTGGGGACACCGTCATCAATGCTAGGTGGTTAGGAACTGAATACATTGCCCCTTTAGATGTTTTTTGCCTTTGTTTTTGCTGCCTCACTCAGAGTGCGAGAGAGAAAATGGCGGCCGC
This sequence comes from Triturus cristatus, assembly GCF_964204655.1. NCBI lineage: Eukaryota > Metazoa > Chordata > Amphibia > Caudata > Salamandridae > Triturus > Triturus cristatus. Next base: position 823,055,340 of record NC_140584.1, on the reverse strand, counting down.
CGTTTCCTGGTTTCGACCGATTTGAATGTTTACTTAGATCTAACAGCCAATCAGAATCGCGATCGCGCACGGCACCGTACGCGTACGGTAAGCTTACCGTAAGCGCACCGTAAGCTGGCTCAGATATATATATTGATTTAAATGCTATTTTCTCAGGATCTACTGAACAGATTTACACCAAACCTACAAAAGGCACTTCCTTGACCTGAGGACTACCTCTCTGCCAAATTTCAAGTAACTCTGTTCAGCCGTTCGGGCTGTAGCTGTGTCTAAAGGTCCTATGGAAAAATGCATGGGAAAAACGCGTTTTGGGACCCCCCTTTTTTCTCAGCCCCCGCTTGACGAATCCCACCGAGACTTTTAGGGTAGGAGCGGAGCGTAGCGCCCCACCTATTTTGAAAATTTCGCGAGGATTTGTCGACCGGCGCCAAAGTTATTCCAAATAGAATGTTGCGGATTTCCTATGGAAACAGGGTCCTAACTATAACTATCTACTGGCGACCGCCAGTAGATAATATATATATATATATATATATATATATATATATATATATATATATATATATATATATATATATATATATATCAAAACACTTTGCCCAATTGAAAAGAAGCCGCAGGCACGAAGTTCCGTCCAATTTTATTGACAGCCTGCGACAGGGTAAGGTTAACAGGTACATTCCGTGATAAAGCCAAACGCGTTTCAGGATTTTCTCCCTTCTTCAGTGGCTGTGAAAGCTGGGCAAAGTGTTTTGAAATATGCGATGTCGCCTAGTCGCTAAAGGAGAGAAGCCCACTGCTGAAACGCGGGCCGGCGTCGGCGTTGGGATGATGCTGACGTTATGGAGGCAGGTGTGGAAGTCTGCTCGGGCTTCTACACAAGTTCACATTTGGCAGCGGGAAAGCGGAGCAGGTGATGGTGACAGAGTACATTCACCCACTTGGGACTGAATTATTTGTATTAATGGTGCGGCAATGCAGCGGACTCACATGAGCATGTACTTACCAGCACTACAAGATCCAAGAGGCCTAGCGGCCACGCCCACTGGGGTAGGTTTTGTTAAATTAAGTGCGTGGACACTGCTGATTGCACGCTTTCACAGCCACTGAAGAAGGGAGAAAATCCTGAAACGCGTTTGGCTTTATCACGGAATGTACCTGTTAACCTTACCCTGTCGCAGGCTGTCAATAAAATTGGACGGAACTTCGTGCCTGCGGCTTCTTTTCAATTGGGCAAAGTGTTTTGAAATATGCGATGTCGCCTAGTCGCTAAAGGAGAGAAGCCCACTGCTGAAACGCGGGCCGGCGTCGGCGTTGGGATGATGCTGACGTTATGGAGGCAGGTGTGGAAGTCTGCTCGGGCTTCTACACAAGTTCACATTTGGCAGCGGGAAAGCGGAGCAGGTGATGGTGACAGAGTACATTCACCCACTTGGGACTGAATTATTTGTATTAATGGTGCGGCAATGCAGCGGACTCACATGAGCATGTACTTACCAGCACTACAAGATCCAAGAGGCCTAGCGGCCACGCCCACTGGGGTAGGTTTTGTTAAATTAAGTGCGTGGACACTGCTGATTGCACGCATTCACAGCCACTGAAGAAGGGAGAAAATCCTGAAACGCGTTTGGCTTTATCACGGAATGTACCTGTTAACCTTACCCTGTCGCAGGCTGTCAATAAAATTGGACGGAACTTCGTGCCTGCGGCTTCTTTTCAATTGGGCAAAGTGTTTTGATAGATATATATATATATATATATATATATATATATGTGTGTGTTTCTGTAAAGTTTAAATATGTTTTATATATTTATAGTGAAAGGCCTGTGGAAGAATGAGTGGGTGTACAAGTGTGTGAATGGATAATTTTCTAGGTGCTTGACTGACTTTATAAGTGAGTCATTAAATGTATCTTACTGCAGACTAGTGACTAAACTGTGTGAATGTCTGTATGTGTGTGTGTAGGTGTACAAGTGGCTGCATGGTTTTGTAAATAGCTATATGAGTGTCTATATGGGTTATTGATTGGTTGTCTGAGTATCTGTATGGGTGCCTGAGTGTTTGTGTGGGTAGGGTGTGTGTGACTCTGCATAGATGTGTGAGTGGGTGATTCTATGGGTGCATGATTTTAAGAGTGCATCTGTGATGAACTGTATGGTTGAGTGACTGTATGTATGGGTGTGTTAGGGATTGAATGTATATCGCAGTGGTACATGTGTGACTAACTACGTATGTGAAAGGCAGTATGTATGCGTGTAAGAGTATATAAGAGGGTATATGTCAGAGTGTGTGATTGTGAGAGTGGCTGTATGGATGAGCGTGTGCTTGTATCAATGGTTGTATAAGACAGTGTTTTTCAACCTTTTTTGGGCAAAGGCACACTTGTTTCATGAAAAAAATCACGAGGCACACCACCATTAGAAAATGTTAAATTTAACTCTGTGCCTATATATTGACTATATATAAAGTAATTCTCTTGAATAGGAATCAAATAAACACAAGCATGCACCCGGCACTTTTTTACGATCACGGTCTTGATTTAGCGAAGTTCACCATTACGTTTGGCACACCGCCGCACTTACCACAGAACCGATCACGCTCCTCATATTACTGACTTCAAAAAACGGCAGTGTATGCATGCACTTGATTTTGTACAGTCACCACAGACACATCCTGTGTTTCATCACGTTTTCGGCACGATCTACGCCCCCCCTTTACGCCATAACCACATTAACATCGAATCTGTCGTATCAATTGTCATTTAGTTTTATTTATAGACTTGGAAATAGTTTGGTTGACAGCTGCGTGTGCATGGGTTAACGGTGATCTCTATAAATTCTATATAGATTAAGTCGTTTTTAATAATACTGCAGGCCTTTTTGGATCAATAGTTTCCCGTCATAATATTGTTTGTAACCCATTACCATATTCTCAAATTGCTCGTCTGCCATAAAGCTAAAGAGAAACAGCATCGTCAGTGATAGGGCCTTTGTGAATGTGGGACAGCAGCGGAGGACGCACTTGAATTTTTAAAACTTTATTTAAGGTTTACAACAGCATACCATACAGTTACACAAGAAACACTATTAGGTGACAGATTTTGCACCCTGACCACAAGTGCTCCCCCCGGCCTCAGCCATACGCCCCGGTATACCACCAAACGATACAGTGCACCACCAATTGATTACTGTTGTACAAACTAGCATAAGAATACTCTGGATAGGAGGAAATTAAACATTAAATACCTGCGGCCTGGTCTGGATCCGGATGCGGTCTCTCAGTGCCGACTCCCGCCGAGTCCTGGTCTCCGTCCGTCAGTCCTCCTGCTCCGGTCCTCCTGGTGACGCGACGTCTTCTTCTCTCCGCTGCTGCGCACACTGCGCTCGGGCGGGAAGGAAGTCCGAAGATACTGCTCTGTGATAGGTCCAGGCTGGAGTCTGGACCAATCACAGCCCAGACATCTGAGGAGCGCCAAAAACCCCACCCCCCCCATACCCAGGATACAGTCCAGTGCCCGCCGCCCGGCCTAGTGGGGGAAATTATTATTTTTTTTTTTTAAATGTTGGGAATGTTTCCATTTTTCCCACGTTTTCCCACGGCACACCAGGCAACATCTCGCGGCTCACTAGTGTGCCGCGGAACAGCGGTTGAAAAACGCTGGTATAAGAGCGTAAGAATGTGGTACTATTTTTATGAGTAAGTGAACTTGAGTGTGTATAACTGCGTAGGTGAGTAAATGGGAGTGTGATTAATTATTTGCATGACTGACTAGGTGTGAGAGTACCTCTATGGATGATTGGTGGTGTGTGAGTGTCTATGTAGGTGTATAAATGCATATGATAGTCTTGTACGGAGTGACTGTAAGAATGAGTGACTGTACAGGTGAGTGAGTGGAGGTGTATGTAGACCTAAGAGTTAATGAGTGGGTATGTAGTTATTCGTATTGGAGTATCTATGGTTTTCAAAATGGCCGTCTGAAATTTTGAGTCGGTGTATCAAAGGTTATATTAGGGTGTGAGAAGATGCACTAATTTATCACATGGATGACGTCATCAGTGATGTCATCAGTGATGTCATTTGAGATGTCATCAGTGATGTCACTGACCATGTCATGAGTGATGTAATATGTGACATCATCAGCAGTGCATTGCGGGGGCGCGAGTTATAGTTAGCTGAACTAACTATAACAGGGGAATTTCTAGGGTTTTGTACGAGGGAAATGTCCAGCTAACTATAACGCCCCTGAAACCTATGGTTTTTTCAGTGAATTTCTAAGGTTTTTTAAATGCGAATTCCTAACTATAACGTGCCTGAAACCTATGGTTTTTTCAGTGAATTTCAATGGTTTTTTAAATGCCAATTCCTATCTATAACTTATCTCTAAAGATATCATGAAAAGCATTCTTTTTAAAAAGTAGGGTGCACATTAGTTTTGTGGAAAAGCATCTTTGTGATTGGTTAAGAAAAAGCAGTTTCAACGTGGAGTACATATCATAGGATAAAATTTGCTCAGCTCAACCACACCTGCTACTTGCATTTGGAAGGCACTGTTCGAACTTAAAACAATCGTGAACTTTTAACCTGCACGTGTCGTTAAATGTTCAAGAAAATGTTACAAAAAAATATCGTTACGTTTTAAAAAACTTGATGAACTTTTAACCTGCACGTGTTGTAGAATGTTCTAGAAAGTGTGTTGATAGAATACGTTGCACTTCTGACTTCTATGTGTTGTTGATTATTACAAAAACGGTTCATATGGAAAATTAAAAAGAAACCAATAGAGAAGTTTTGAAACCTAAAAGAATCAAGGAACTATTCTAATTTATTCTTTACATGTATTTATGTGTGCAGCAACAAAATTATAGACACAACAGCACTAGGAAGAGGAAGAAGCAGGGAGTGGGGGGAGGGGGGAGATGGGCAGAGTGGCACACATGCACAATTAAGTACAACACACATATAGACTAACAATGGCCAAATGAAACACACCAACAAGGAGCACAAGTCACACAACCCGCCAACATCACACCACTGAACGATCATAGAAGTGAAAACCATGCTGCATTCATACAGGATGTGTACAAAGGCCAGTCGTTGGTGTTGTGGGATGTCTGCGACCGTGGTCATCATGGATGAGATGCCCAGCATGTGGCACATGGTCGAGTTCACTGTGTGTTATGTTGCCAAACGGCTGCTCCTCCCTCCCACGAGCCCCCACACTTTTGTACGGTGTGCTGTTGTATCTCGTGCACTCGTACGGCACACCATTGTAATGCCTATTTGCGCATGTCCTGCTACATTCCAACTACAACATCACAGTGCCGTTTGGAGGTGGTGCATGCCACTTTACAACAGACTGCTGCGGCTCTTGTAGCAGGCCACACCAGAACACAGAGACACACTTACCGCACTTCCTGTACACGGACATGTCCGAGACACCCCGTTCCCCTTGCCGGATAGGCACACCCCTGCACTGACCTGTGAACCCCAGACCAGCACACGCCAGTTGTGCATGCAGGAGGATGCGTACGTAGCTACACATGCAGGCTCACTGCCAACACTGAGGTGACAGCGCACTGTGATGTTGCAGGGCTCGTGCCTATCATGCTAAGTCAATGACCACAGGGACACACTTACTAAGATGTGGGTTTGGGGGGCATTGGAGGTCCTGGTGTTGTTGAGATGAGTCTTCTGGCCCTCATGGGTATCCCTGTATCATGCTCATTGACTCTATGGCACCTGTGGGTGTTCTAGTGTGGCTCTTGGCTGTCTTCCCTTTCATGGTGCAGGTAGTTGTCCTGCTTAACACCAGCAGAAAGCAGGTGTAAAATCCCTGGTGCTAACGTGTCTTATCGCCGGAATTTGTTTCGCATTGCAATTGGTGTGAAAGTTGTGATGTGATTTTTTTCGTGTGCAGAACAATATACGAACTGAGCAATGTATCTCGTCAAGATCCAGCACCTGACGCACTATTCCCAATCAATATAAATACAATGAGATTTCTTAATAGATTTTGTGTGTACACTGTAAGTGCAGCCAATACCTCAGTGCAATTCAATACAGGATTTTAGTATTTAGAATAAATCGGAAAGGTGCACCTCGTGTCTTTTTGCACGGGAACGGCTACTCTCCATTTCATTATCAGCACTTTAACGTAAGTAAAGTTGAGATAAATCTAACACACTATTCAGAAGTTGGTGCAAACTGCAGATATCACCAGTATTCCAGCGATAAGTGCCCCAAAATTTAATACCATGGTGGACTCCATCAAATAACAGTAATAAGAACAAGAAAGAGTCACACAGCAGTTAAGAGAACAACCAAAAACGTTATTAATTTTTTTTTTAACTTTATTTTTGATAATAATAAATATATAAACGATAAACTATTTTCAAACTTTCTTTTTTTATTAACATATATATGAACAATAAACTGATAAACAAAATGTAACAACAATAATACAAAACAACAAGGCGGAACACTCCTGTGGGGATCATGGATATCGACGACAGACCTGGAAAATCAGAAAGATTGTTAACAAAAAACCAACATGGTATTCTCAACAAAGTACCACAAGAAACAAATCACAGGTATATAAAATGCATACAGCTAACAAAATTTTATAAGTTTAACTTACAAAAACTGTAACTGTTGCCGCTTTAAAATATTTACCGAATCTGAGGAAAAATTTTTGCAGAAGGCACCACGCCCACAACGTTTTTCTTCAGTGGTGAGGACATTTTTTACTTTTCCCAAGGGGCAAACAAAGACCAATGCCACCTTCGTCACTCGCAAGATTTGCCAAAGAGTTCTGTTACGAGGGGATCCTAACAAAAAATACTCGTGCGGCACAGCAAGTATGATGAAACACCTAAGGACCCTTCATCCAAACAATCTTGCACGAGAAGAGTGCAAACAGATGAGAAACCTCCTGTTCTGTATCTGTAAAAAAGAATCACAAATAAATGTATATTAATAACTTTCAAATTTATACTATTCCATTACTGTAAAAAAACATTTTATATAAAAACTGACTAAGAAACTATAGCCCTGAACCACAAGTGTGACGATCGTTAAAACACTACATGCATAGTGCATACTACTTTGAAGCAGTTCATGCCCTAAAGCCTACCTCACTAAAAGACTACATGCTAACTGACTAAATGGTTACAGTACTATAAGGAGACACACTGGGTGAGTGACAGGGTGTTTGCTAGAAGAGTATGAATACTAACTAGGGAATAGAAGGTGTGAAACACAACTGTGTAGGTGATTAGAGGACTGCATCCATACTGCATAGGCATTTAAAGCAGTCCATGTGCTAAGGCCTGGCTCACTGCATGACTACTTGGGTACTGACTGAATGATTAGAGTACAGCAAGGAGAGTGCCTAGGTGAATTTATAAGTGCTAGGCTTTTCGCACAGGGAATGGATTAGTACTTGGTACTGAATGGGTCACTAGAGGAGTGCAAAGGCAGTGACAAGTGATGGACTGTATGGATAATACTGACTAGGAAATTGAAAATGTGAAAGACAAGTGTCTAGGTGGTTAGAAGACTGCATGCATAGTGCATAGGGGTTTGAAGCAGTCCATGTGCTAAGGCCTGGCTCAGTGTATGAATACTTAGGCACTGACTGAATGATTAGAATACTGCAAAGATAGTATCTTGGTGAATTTATAAGTGTTCGGGTTTTAGCACAGTGAATGGATTAGTACATGGTGCTGAATGGGTCACTAGAGGACTGCAAAGGGAGTGACAGGGTATTTCCTGGAAGTGTATGGATACTGACTAGGGAATTGAAGGTGTGAAAGACAATTGTGTACGTGGTTAGAGGACTGCATGCATAGTGGATAAGGGTTTGAAGCAGTCCATATACTAAGGCCTGGGTCACTGGATGAGTACTTGGGTACTGACTGAATGATTAGAGTACTGCAAGGAGAGTGCCTGGGTGAATTTATTAGGGTTTGGTGTAGTGAATGGATTAGTACATGATGCTGAATGGGTCACTAGAGGAGTGCAACGGCAGTGACAGGGTGTTTGCTGGAAGTGAACGGATACTGACTAGGAAATTGAAGGTGTGAAAGACAAGTGTGTAGGTGGTTAGAGGACTGCATGCATAGTAGAAAGGGGTTTGAAGAAGTCCATGTGCTAAGACCTGGCTCAGTGCATGAATACTTAGGCAGTGACTGAATCATTAGAGTACTGGAAAGAGAGTGTCTTGGTGAATTTATAAGTGTTTGGGTTTTGGCACAGTGAATGGATTAGTACATGCTGTTGAATGGGTCTCTAGAGGACTGCAAAGGAAGTGACAGGATGTTTCCTGGAAGTGTATGGATACTGACTAGGGAATTGAAGGTGTAAAAGACAAGTGTATAGTATGTTAGAACACTACATGCATACTGCATAGACATTTGAAGCAATCTATTTGGTACTTAGAAACTGACTAAATAATCAGACTACTTCTAGGACAGTGCTTAGGTAAAACTTTTAAATTTTCAGTTCTGCCACAGTGAACAGAATAGTACATGGTACTGCACCTTAGTGTCAAACCCTGACTCGTGTTATCAATGCATAAGCAAAGACTAGCTTCTAATGCTACTAAAACTTGACAACATGACCGGTTTTAAAACAGTTATCTGTCAGCAAATACACGATGTTACCAAACACTTCTCTCACAGTGGTTCCCAAATGCACACAGACTCACAGTGTGATTCTAGACAAACAACACTATCCCTAGCAGCTTACCAAAACTCATTCACTACAGTGGAAGTGGTAAGGGAACTGCACACAATCTACATATTTCACGACTGCACTTTAGTGTCAATGCCTGACTCATTTAATCAACGCATAAGCAATGACTAGCTTCTAATGCTACTAAAACTTGACAACATGACAGGTTTTAAAATAGTTATCTGTCAGCAAATACACGATGTTACCAAATGCTTCTCTCACAGTGGTTCCCAAATGCACACACACTCACAGTGTGATTCTAGACAACAACCACTATACCCAGGAGTTTACCAAAAATCATTCACTACTGTGGAAGTGGTAAGAGAACTGCACACAATCTTCATATTTCAGGACTGCACTTTTGTGTCAACGCCTGACTCATTTAATCAAAGCATAAGCAAAGACTAGCTTCTAATGCTACTAAAACTTGACAACATGACTGGTTTTAAAACAGTTATCTGTCAGCAAATACACAATGTTACCAAATGCTTCTCTCACAATCCTTACCCAAATGCACACAGACTCACAGTGTGATTTTAGACAAGCAACACTATCCTAGGAGTTTACCAAAACTCATTCACTAGTTTGGAAGAGTTAATGGTACTGCACACAATCTACATATTTCAGTACAGCACATCAGTGTCAAAGCATGACTCATTTAATCAAAGCATAAGCAAAGACTGGATTCTAATGCTACTAAAACTTCACAACATGATAGGTTTTAAAAAAGTTATCTGTCAGCAAATACACGATGTTACCAAACGCTTCTCTCACAGTGGTTCCCAAATGCACACAGACTCACAGTGTGATTCTAGACAAGCACCACTATCCCTAGGAGTTTACCAAAACTCATTCACTACAGTGCAAGTGGTAAGGGAACTGCACACAATCTACATATTTCAGGACTGCACTTTTCTGTCAAAGCCTGACTCATTTAATCAAATCATAAACCATAAATGTCTTCTAATGCTACTAAAACTTCACAACATGACAAGTAAAAACAGTTATCTGTCAGCAAATACACAATGTTACAAAATGCTTCTCTCACAGTGGTTCCCAAATGCACACAGACTCACTGTGTGATTCTAGACAAACAACACTATCACTTGCACTATACCAAAACACATTTCTTCATCTAGAAGTAGTACTACATTTTAGTATAGAAACATAACATAACTCATTTCACAAATTCATAAACAATGACTGGTTTCTAATTCTACCAAAATATAAAAACAGCACAGTTATCTGTCTACAAACACATGAAAAACACAAATGCTTATCACAGAATGGTTTCTACATGCACACACATTGTAGAGAAAAAAAGTACTCCCTACACTTTGGCAGGAGAAATACATTAGTCTGATTAAAATCAAAATAGTCTACATACATTCCCTCACAATTAAATAACTCATCTTTCAAGTTCTTTTGTAGATTAAGAAGTATATCAATCACTCACCATATTTTCTTTTACAGAATCTCTGCACTGTTCACCTCTCAGCAAAAACAAAGAATGGAAAAGTTTCCCTTTCATTTTCTATACATGTAAACATCAAATCACAATCCTTCACACATAAACTCAAAAGCAAACACACATTTCTATTGGTTAAACATTTCAACCCTTTCCAACTGAAATACATTTCAACCCTTCCCCCAATCTGCCTTCTGCCTGTTACCATAGAAACAGGTCATGGAACACTGCACTGAGCTCACAGGTTACAAGTTCAGCCCACAATATTACTGAACAAGACAGGAAGTGTGCTTGACTTTTCAACATATCAGCTTATCATATATAATGTTCCTTACAATCTGTTTTTGTTAACCAATAAGAGTCATACCTTTAAAAAACAGAAATATACACCCTACCTTTCAGTGTAGAAAGTAGTCATACAACCAATAATTCCTTGTCTTTTTTCAAAAAACATTGCCGTGGATCCGCGCACCCGATGCGTGAGAATCCGTGCACCCAACACGTTAGGATGCGCACACCGTGCGCGCATTTTGCCGTTTTTTTTTTTTTTAAGGGGGCCCCAGGGGGTCCTTCTGGGACCCCCTAAGCACCTCTAGAGGGTCAGAGTATTTCCACTCTGCCCCCTTTATATGTTTTACACACTTATTCCCCTTGCTTCTTCAGCCTCGCTTCTACCAAGGCAGAAAATGGCCGCCAACAGTTCCTGGTTTCGAATGTAGAGAGACACTCGACAGCCAATTAGCATCCAGCGCACGATCGGGAGGCTGCGCGCTTGGTTCGGGGAGGGTGCGCTTATGGTGCGTGTACGGTACGCAGATCCTCCGCGGCCATAGATATCACTAACTTTTTTACCTTAATTTTCTCAGTAACTACTGAACAGATTCACACCATTTATGCAAAAGGCACGAGTCTGAACTGAGGACTACCTCTTTGCCAAATCTGGTGTCATTCCGTTCAGCGGTTCGGGCTGTAGCTGCAACAACAGATCCTATGGGAAATTTCATGGGGAATACGCGTTTTGGGACCCCCTTTTTTCTCGGCCCCCGCTTGACGAATCACCACAAAACTTTCAGGGTAGGAGCGGAGCGGGGCTGGCCAAAAGTTTGGAAAAGATTCGTCAATCGGCGCCAGACTTATTGGGAATAGAATGTTGCGGATTTCCTATGGAAAATAGGTCCTAACTATAACTATCTACTGGCGACCGCCAGTAGATAATATAAATATACAAAATTTAAATATATACTTATGTAAATATTTACACAGTGTACAATTTAGTATTTAAAAAGGAATGTGGGTTTATCTGAATTGTAATCCAAACTTAAATTTAAGTACAATTAATTTAAATTAAATATTTTAAAAAAATAGTTTCATATATGTTTACAAAAATGAATAAGTTTACACAAATATATACATATATATGTGTATATACAGATAGTCACTGAAAAAAAAGAAGATTAAAGTGACGTTATAGTTAGGTATGGTAATAATATCTTGCATTAAAAAAAACTCAGAAATTCACTGAAAAAACTAAAGGTTAAAGCAGCATTATAGTTGGGTTAAAATGTCAGTTTAAATGTAACGTTTTAAACAAAATAAAACAACATTTTACAGTTATAATTATTTAAAGTAACTATAACTTATGTCCCCGCCACGCACAGTGTTGTCGTCATTGATGTCAGTTCTGTTGTTATCAGTAATGTTATCAATGATGTCATGGAACAAGTCACGAGTGTTGTAATATTTGAGGTCATAATCAGTGCATGGCGAGGCCGCAAGTTAGAATTATAATTACTCCAAATAGCTATAACTCGCGGCCAGGTCCTGCATTCAACCTCCCTCCCACCCACATGGCACCCAGCCCTAACTCACCCCTTTTCCCTGCATGTTGCCAAATGCCATTAATTGGCCACAGAAGCAGCAATTATTATTTTTTATTATTTTTTCAATCCTGTGCGACTCTTGGCCCTTGTGCTCCTTCGGGAGTCTAGGGGTCGTCGCTGGCTCCTGCGGGATTTCTAAAAACCCCTCCAAAAATGTTTGCTTTCTCTCAATTTTTCTCTCTGGAACCAACCACAAGTTCTAGGCGGTCAGGATACCCCTACCCTTCCCCTTATCTCTTTTAATTTCTTAATTTTCAGGAAATTAAGACATTTCAAATGACGGCCATAACATTTCTCTTCATATTGCTCTGGCCAATCAGAGCATGAGATCCTGCAGGTGTTTGTGGCAAACTCTCGCTCCTGCTGGAGTGTGCCAGCTGACAGGTGAAAAAAAGCCCACTCAGCAAATTAGATCCCTCAATTTTTTAACTTGCGTGATCGCAAGATTCTCGCAATCTTCCCATGAACCCAACCATCCAGATATACAAATAATTTGAACCTTCATTTATCAAAAACTACTGAACGGATTTCCACCAACTCACTAAAAGCATGAATGATTGAATAATTACACCAACTAAGAGCAACAAATGTACCCCTGATAGTGAGTGTATGGAAGGTCAATCATTCTTTGCATACTAATAAACAGTTTCATCTTGGGGCAATGGGGTCACTAATTCTTGCTTGACAGATCTACCTAAAACACTGTACATGAAGGAGCAGAGGCGGATTACCTTTTTTTTTGCGGGGGGGAGGTTTTGTGGAGAGTTGTGAATTGGCGCCAATATTATTAGCATACCAAAAAACGCTCTTCCTATGGGGGGGTGAAGGGTAGAGGGAGGAGAGAGGGGGAGAGGGAGCGAGAGAGAGAGTTTAATTATAAATTATGTATATTGGCACATCGAGGGAGAAACAGACAATTCTAAAATAATTGAACAATTACACCAACTAAGAGCAACAAATTTACCCTCGCTAGTGAGTGCATGGAAGGTAAATCATTCTTTGCATACTAATGAACTGTTTCATTATGGGGCAATTTGGTTATTAATTATTGTAGAGGATGGAGAAGATAGGCAGTGAATCTGTCTTTCTTCACCCTCTTCGATGGAAATTATGAAATGCAGTTTGAGGGGGTTTGTTTTATAATACAGCCCACAACAAATAAAAAACCTGTTAAAATGTAAAAAGGGGGAAAGAAAGATAATAAAGCCCTTGGTACACTCTGGTACAGAGTAGGCAGTCCTACTTTATCCCAATTTGGAGAACCGGAACCGCGCAAGCTGTACATATGAACGGGAGAGCTCTACCAGTGCCTGACCAGTGGAAACCTCAGCGTTCTGTTTTATGGCTTGAGACATGCTTCCTAGTTAATATCCTCCTCTCTGGTCTGCCGCTGTGTTGGACCACCCGCGCAACTCTAGAGTTTTACAGAAGTGGCATTCGATACGTCCCTAGGTAACTAATTCACAAGCCGCTCTTCTGTTCTCTTACAACCTTGGAATTGGTACAACCTCATGGCGAAGGGGATAAAAGAGGAAGATAAGGCCCTCCAAACTGGGGCCTCTCCTCAAGACTGTTTTGAGGCAGCAAGGGAACCTTAGCGGCTCTATTACTTGGTCTAAAGTCTCTTATCAAACCAGAACACCCTCTACACAGATTTAGGCACTTAGTCACCACCACCATCAAGGGGATCCCACTACACTTATCCTAACAGAGGACACCGCACTGCTCTCTAGAGGACCAATGGAAAACATGCATTCAGGGAGCCCTCATTCCTCTAATGTGCAAACAAACCTGTGGGCTGACACAGCACGCATTCAGACCCCCACTCACCACTACCCCAGTAAGAGGGGACTTATAAAATAAAAAAAAAGAGAACAAAAGTTAGAAATAATCAATCACTTACATATTTTTAAATAGAACAAAATGTTTTGAAATGATGGTCACTTAATGTATTCACCATTACCTTCTTGCTTTTCGATGATATGTTCCAAAACATCTTCATCGCCCACAAACTGAACATGGAATTCCTCGTTCTCGAGTCTTCTCTGCCTACTCATAACCAGGTCCCTATGGAGAGAGACAAACCAATGCATTCAGGGCCACTGAAGTATGCAGAAAGTGTGACTAAATTCTCTGGATAGGAAAAGCACATTATGTGACCCCTCGTACCAAAGCTGCAGAAAAGCATATTACATTTTATATTTATTATGTATGCCTAAAGACAGGCACCTTAAAAAGAGATGCAACATAAAACATACATTTAAAAGAGATTAAATCATATGTGTGACTTCTGTAGTCTGAGAGGCCGGTTGAAATACTGAAGCTTTAGAAACAAGCGCTGGGAAAGAAATAGCTCTTACATATGCAAGTGTGATTGGCTTTGCCGATGTCTTTTAGCCATGTTTTAGAACTGGGCGGCTGCTGTACAGCATGACTAAAAGTTACAAACAAGCATTGGCATAGCCAATAGGTCTCGCCTTTGGGACCTTATAAGTGTTTAGCCATGCAACAGTTGCATAACTAAACACGTATAAGGTCCCAAAAGCGAGACCTATTGGCTATGCCAATGCTTATTTTAACTGCTGCAATCTATTGAAGCCTCACAGAGAACATCAAAGCGAAAGCGAAAGTGATTGCAATCAAACATCATCACGAAAGTGAAAGTAATCGCGGTAAGCGTGATGCACGTGCGCGCCCGCGCACATGCACTGTAGCTCTAGGCTGGCCTGATAGCACTTTTTGGAGCCCTCACAAAATGTCTCACCAGACCAGCGCATGCGCTGGGTCAGGCGAGACCTAAAAAGTGCTAAGATGCAACCAGCGCTGGCCATATCAGAACTCTTTTTTTAGGTCTCGCCTGACCCAGCGCATGCGCAGGTCTGGCGAGACTTATTGAGAGGGCTCCAAAAAGTGCTACCAGGCCAGCCTAGATTACTTTCACTTTTGCGGCCGCACGGCCGCTTTGATGTTTGATCGCGATCACTTTCGCGGCCGCACGGCCGCTTTGCATAGCCAATAGGTCTCGCTTTTGGGACCTTATAAGTATTTAGTTATGCAACTGTTACATGGCTAAACACTTATAAGGTCCCAAAGGCGAGGCCTATTGGCTATGCCAATGCTTGTTTTATCATACGGCAAGTGGGCAACATTAATAACCGGGGGAAACGGGGAGACAAGGAGTAACAATCAATGAAAGATAGTCAAAGGGAACGTGCAACAAGAAATATGGGCCAGAGGGAATGAGTAACACGAACAACAGGGGGGTGGGAGGGACGAAGCAATATAGACAAAGGGAGGGTGGGATGGAAGAAACAACACAGACAACGGGAGGGTGGGAGACAATAAGAAGCAACACGGATATGGGTGGGGTTGGAAGAGGGAAGCAGTAACAAGTTGAGATGGGAATCAGTAACAGGCAAGGGTGGGAGGGGAAGAAGCAACACAGGTGGGGGCGGGAGAGAAAGAAGCAGCACAAGCAAGGGTGAGGTTGGGAGAGGGAAGCAGTAACACGTACAAGGGGTAGAAGAAATACAGGCAGGGGGTTAGAGGGGAAGAAGCAACATGGGCAGGGGTGGGAGAGGAAGAAGCAGCACAAGCAAGGGAGGTGTGGGAGGGGAAAAAGCAGCACGGACGACAGGGGCAGAACAAAATAGGATCTTAATCACAGTGCGAGCAGAAGGACAATTAGCAAGATGAAGCAATCAGTACTTGGTCCATGCACCACATGAAAGTAGGGAAGTGATGCCGACATGCACTAGGCAATTAGGAGGCAGCAAATAGGAGTGACAATGAAGCCAACGAATGGTAAGCAATAGGTGGGCTCCAAACCCCTTATTGTATACATCTCTTGCTTGCAACAGCGCAGGCAAGCAGTCTTAGACAATACCTAAAAATGGCAGTAGTGTGAACTTAAATTTGGGTTAGCACTTAAATTGAAAAACAATAATGAGAAAGGAATCATGTTATCCACTGTCTTTGAATTACATTTAAGTATTTAATATTGTTATCTGCTGCAGACAAAAATGTCCTCTTTATCTGGGAATAGCGTCTCCAGTATAAGTGACTAATTACAGAAATCAACAACTGAAGATGACAGTTAACTTTCTAATAGTACCTGCCACAGCTTTGCAATGCCGTTTTTTTATATATTTTTACCTTTGTCCTAGAAAAAAAAATTGTTAAAATCTACAAAGTATGAAGCTAACGATGGACTATTTGGTGAACACAGCACATTTATATTTACACTGAAACTTGTTGCCATCCATAGTAGCACAACCTAGTTTTTCCAGAAACTGTGCCATGTATGAATATAGTGCCATTGTTGAAAAAAGTGCTACGTAAAACTAATAGCTACAAATGAGGACATATAACTTTTTAGTTCTCGTAGGCCAGACACCATTTAGCCGTCTGGATGGGAAAGTCCCCTTGTGGACCATGCCAAAACCTTACAATAGGCTTACAGCCTTTGCATTGGTTGGCTTCATTATTACTCTAATTTACTTGCCTTTTATTCATGGTTCGACATCCTCATCTTTTATTTGCCCCGCCCAAGAACATAGCCTCTCTACCATCCTTTTGCGTGTGCGGCTTCTACTGCCTACATTCAATTAACTAAAGTTTTCTGAGAGTGCATGTGTTTTCTAGCTGTCTACCTCACTTTCAGTTCCACCCTCAAATACCCAACCCTGCCCCTCCTCCCCCACCTCCTACTCAGTGTTGTTCCCGAGCCCTAATAGCAACATGTACATGTTTTGCCACAATATCATCCAAAGCAGACTTTAAGGGGGGTTTGCTTTATCTCCGGAGTTCCACAGATTGCATGAAAGAAGAGGCCTTCACACACAAATCCTTTTATAATGCTGTGGAGTGGGTTGGATGTGTCACTCACACATCTGGGGTCTGAGGAAGAAGGTGTACTTAGAATGACTGAAAGGTGAGATTTCTTCTCTAGGAGGCAGATAAATCTGCTTCCTGGGCTACTGCAGACAACCAAATAGCTCTTTTAATTAGTTTCAATTCGGAGTCCTGTGAAACGTATTAGTCCTTGGCAAACATTCTCTTTTAAATTCTGATGCTGCATTAATCTTTCTAAATTGTGTTTGGAGTTGACTAATTGAAAAGTATTTGAAAAATAACCATGCCATGTATAAAGATTGACAAAAATTCATTCAGTGTGCGGTTCTGAGATACATTAAGATTGTGGTTTGCTATTAATTCAATATCGTGATTTTTTAATGCTTTACTTTAAAAAACACTTTTAAAAATCATGCTCTACAAACAAGCATTGGCCAAGCCAATAATTTGGCACGCGCATTATAAAGGCGAGACTTACTGGCTTTCCCAATGCTAGTTATCAACTGAGTCATGGGGCCACATATAGGAGAACAAGATAACTGACTTCTATCAACAAGCATTGCCAAAGTCAATAGGTATCAGCTATGAGATATCTATTGACTTTGTCAATTTCTTTTAGCCAGGTTTTACAACTTTTGTACAAAAGGGTTATTATATATCGTAATATATATATATTATAATATGATTGTAACATATGATATGGCCTGTCATTGTAAAGTATGATATGTTATGGACTGTCATTATGTGATATGGCCTGGCCTGTCATTGTATGCATGGTAGTATGGTATGGCCTGTCATTGTATAGTATGATATTGCTTTTCATTGTATAGTGTTTGTATGCTACTATGGTATTGCCTTTCTTTGTATAG
The DNA here is from genome assembly GCF_964204655.1 of Triturus cristatus. NCBI lineage: Eukaryota > Metazoa > Chordata > Amphibia > Caudata > Salamandridae > Triturus > Triturus cristatus. The sequence continues at coordinate 823,037,535 of NC_140584.1, read as the reverse complement.
CATGCCATAGTATGGTATGTCACTGTATAGTATGGTATATTCTGTCACTTTATAGTGTGTTATAAAATGGTCTGTCATTGTATATTATGGTATGGTACGGCCTGTCATTGTATGGTATGGCCTGTCATTGTATAGTATGGTACGGCCTGTCATTGTATAGTATGGTATTGTACGGCCTGTCATCGCATAGTACAATCAAACACTACTCACTCACTCCCCGGGTAAGAATGCTGGAGCTGGCAAAGAACACATGTTCTGTACGTACAGAAAGTGAATGAGCAACAAAGATGCCTTTAAATCTTGTTTTTACCTTGTCACAATTCGCTGTGTAACCAAAGTAAGTGGTCAAATACGAGCTTATGTCTTCTTCCAAATTGTTGCCTATTTTATCCTGGAGATAGGCATTTACTTTTCTTTCTCTGACTGCAAAGTTGGAAAATGTTGTAAAATGAACTGACAATTGTACAAGGGTATAGGAAGTGTGATACATCATGCTCCATTAATATATTTATTAAGAGTAAGAGTTTTTCTGAGAAACATTCCTGCACCTACCTTGATGACAATGCTGTTAGAGAACTAATAGGCAAATCAAGGGTCATGTTTAACCTATATGTGGGTTAGATTCAGAATATGCTTGAAGCAAATGTTTAGCATATTAAATCAAACAAAAGAGATTTTTTGTACGCCAGGCATGCTGAACTCACACATTTGAAGGTGCTCCCATCTGTGAAAATGAAGACAAAGAGGGCTCTGTGAAATTAAATATTTGCCAAGGATCACACAATTTGAGACCAGTTTATGGGTCAAAAGCATTATAGTTAGGTCAAGCAGATCATTCAAATCACTAGACCTGCGGGTCTGGTAAAGTGTTTATGATTTTTTGAGGCCTTGTGGTATGGTACGGTTTGCCTATGGAATGGCCTATCATTGTATAGTATGGTGTGGTGCGGCCTCTCATTGTATGGTATGGCCTGTCATTGGGTTGTGCAATATAATTTGTTATGAGTGGTCATTGCAGAACATTGTATGGCTTCTCATTGTATGGTATGTCATTGTATAGCATAGTAAGGCATGTCCTGTCATTGCATAATATGGTATGGCATGGCGTGTCATTTTATAGTGTGGTATGGTCTGCCATTGTATAGTATGATACAGTAGGACTATGATGTGGCCTGTCACTGTATAGAATTGTATGGGGTGATATGGCCTTTTATTGTATAGTATGGTATGGCCTGTCATTGTATAGTATGGTATGGTACCGCCTGTCATTGTATAGTCGGATATATCATTGCATAGTATAGTATGGCCTGTCAATTGTATAGTATGATATGGTAGAGCCTGTCTTTGGACATTATCGTATGATCTGTCACTGTATGATATGGCCTTGGATTGTATAGTATGCTATAGCATGGTATGGCCTGTTATTGTATAATATGGTATGGCATGTCAATGTCTGGTATGCCTGACAGCACATAGTATGGTATGGCCTGTCTTTGTTTAGTATTGTATAGTACGGTATGGCCTATTTTTGTATAGTATGGTATGTCATTATAAACTATGGCATGGCTCGTCATTGTACAGTATTGTATATTATGTTATGGTCTGTCATTGTATAGTTTGGTTTGGACTGTCATTGTATAGTATAGTATGGCCTCTCATTGTATAGTACGGTATGGTATGTTGTGGCACGGTCCATCATTGTATGGTTTGGTATAGCCTGTCTTTGCATAGTATGGTATGATATGGCTTGACATTGTATAGTATGGTCTGTCATTGTATGCTATGGTATGGCCTGTCATTTTATAGTATTGTGTGGCTTTTCATTGTATAGTATGTTATGGCTTATCATTGTATAAAATGATATGGTGTGGCCGGTCACTGTAAAGTATAGCATTGTATGGTATGGTCGATCATTGTATAGTAACTCTAGTGTATAGTGTTACTTGTTATTGAATAATATGGCATGGTCTGTTATTGTATATTATAGTATGCTATGACCTGTCATTGTATGCTATGGTATGGTCTGTCATTTTATAGTAGGGTTTGGTATGGCTTGTGATTGTATAGTTGGGTCTGTCATTGTTTAGTATGATATGGTATGGGCTAGCACTGTATATTATGGTATTGTAATCTTTGTTACAATGTACACATTAAGCTACAGGAGAAAACGTAATAAGAGAGGCAAAGCAAAAAAAGTGCTTTACGTTATTTTCACGCTAGAACATTCTATCCATAAACATAATTGTACTAACATAAACCAATTTAAAACATACACTGTTGTGTGCATAAAACACTTAGATCATGTTAAAGACATCCTATAAATCATGAAACATGTACTAAAAACACTTTGTTAGAAACTAAATGAGTTTTTACTTAATCGCAATAGAACAAAGCAATTCATGTATTTTGAAATCATTGTTAAAAGCGACACTAAAAACCTGTGGCCTGCTGGTTTTGTTAGGCTGCATCATAGAGTAGAAGGGGAGAGGATGAAAAGTATAACAGAATGAACATGCGAAACGAGTAGTGATGCAACAGTGCACAGCACTACCAAGAAAACGACAACCTAAAATACATACACTCCTACAAAGTGCTGCAAGTGGAAGAAAAAAGTAGGCTGAGGTGGAAGCAGTTGAAGGACACTCCCAAAAAAATTAAGCTGTACTTGGTCCATGCTCCTGGGACGGGGGAAACACAAAACCAAAGTGAAGCCTAAGTGAAGAAGGCACAACCTGACAGAACAGAAGCCAGTAAATAAGACTGGCTATGAACCCAACCAATAGTAAACAATGGGCGGGCCCTAAGCCCCCTTGTATGTAAACAAAATGTCTTGATTGTGGTAGAAGTGGTATGTCCCTCTAGCTCCTTGATCAATCTGCCTGTTTTGGCACAGCCAGAAATGATGACAGTCCAGCCACCCAACCAAGGCGAGCAGTCTGCTGCCATTTGTGGCAGCATAAACAAATTGTGCAAAAAAAAAAACCCCAAAAAATCCGCCATCTTTCACTAACCGTAATTTAAATGTCCCTATCACGTTGGGAGAATAGCACAGCATATCCATGACAACTGACACGTACATACTGAAAATAAAGCCGCAATTGAAGGGGCACACAGCCAATGCCCACCACATATGTTGGCGAAAATTCCATGATGCCACAAGCGCAGGGGAGAAACTCAATTATGGTATTTTTCTCGATGTGGCTTCTTGAAGAGTGAAACAGCCATGTGTGACTCCAAACCATAGAGGCTATTTCTATATATGGCAAACCTTCCAACCACAAGAGGCAGATGACAAGCATGCTGTAGTAAAACCTAAATGAAACTATGTACTCAAATACGACCATATTAATCTTTTTAGCTCAACTACAGCTTAACACAACATGAAATACAATGCTATACTGCAGGTACTGACGCTCGGACTATAAGTGCAGATGATGACTTTTTACCTGCTTTGCCCTCATTAATAAGCAGGCATTCAGGGTTGTTCCAATAGGAGGGAGCCACGCGCTCATTAGCTTTGGTTATGATCAATGGCTAAGAGTTCTCTATGAGAATCATGGACTGATTAAACTGCTAATAAAGTTGTATAATAAAAAGAGGCTATGAAGATACACGATCCTGACACGCTTATTTCGGCATTTAGCAGGTACGGACCACAACGTGCCTTTAAGGTTTAATGTGCAGGTTTATTGCATCCACGAACAGCTACATTTCACACAGCAAGTGCTCGGCATGACGCGTTTCGACAGCAGGACGCTGTCTTGATCACAAAAGAGGCTCTGTGGACCTGAGCTATCCAGAAAAAATACTATCTTGTTTCACGCCTTACACTCAAATGGCAATTAAGGACACCTAAACTCCACAGAAACTGCTACTCTGATTCGGGTCTCAGGCTATGCGTCCAGCACTGCCTGACCTCAGACAACTAGGCATAATGAAGCAGTTGGCATGGTCTTCTACAAACGGCTGACACAGCAAATCTACAGGCAGGAAGAGCCCGGAGGGTCAGGGTCCGCACTGTGAAGGCGGCCTTAAAACGCCGTGAAAAGCTTCACAAGGAAAAGCGATGATACAGATGAAATAATTATCGAACGGAGAGGAGGAACCTTCAAACCATAAAGTATGCAAACATTTGGAAGACCGAACATTGTTTAGTTGTGGCCTGTTGTGCAAAATATCTCAAATGTTAACAATCTTCAAAAAATATGTATTCCAAACACAGTGTGGGCCCGATTAGGAGCAAAAAAGATTAAGAATGACTTGTATCAATGGGTGTTTGCGAACAAACACTTCCTCGCTATGAAGACATTGACAGACTTGAGGCACTCTTGCCATAATGAGCAAGTAAACATTTACACAAAGTGAAGACAAGTGAAATGCTGAGCTGGTCCACAAAGGGACTCAACCGTGACACACTGACGTGCCAACACTGGGGTACTGCAGAGCTGTAGCTAATGCAACAGGTCTGAGTTGATGACAAAGACTCATGACAATGCTGATTTATGCCAAGGCTCAGCTGATGATGATGCTATGCTGATGACGAATGGGCAAAGCAGAGATTCTATCAACGGGCTATGAGGAGATGAGGGGGCAATTATGAGTGGATAAGAGGTTAAGCTGATTTTGAGGAGGCAATGGCTGAGCTAATCAGGTGAATTGTTAAAAGACCTAACAGTGCACACAAATTCCACATGCATACATATTTACAGTGCTGGATTAAATGTAAAAGTGAGTTTAAGAAGTGGTTAATGGTTGCTTAAGAGAAGTCTTGTATAATCAGTGGGTTTACACCAAGGTCTGTCATAATAGACCATATAGTGTGGCCCTATACAAGGGCTTACTTGGTAAACTATGGTTTGGAGGAACCTGTTTGACTTTTTGAAGATCTTTATGGAAAAGATATGCATGAACTGTAAAACGGTCAGATATTTTTACAGAACTTACTAATAAGTCTTTGTAACTTCCCAAAAGAAGCTCTTTGTTTTGCAATCCTAGAATAACACAGGAATGAGGAGAAAAAATCAGCAATGTTCAACGTGTGTATTCTATTGCAGCATTTAAATAGCACTTACTACCGCTATGTGGGACACTGTAGCACTTAGCTACATGTGTAACAAGCTACGCATTTTAGGGTGGAAGGGCGTTGCCTTTGTTTTGTGATCCTGTGTGGGTACTGTTTCCTTGTTGTGAGTGCAGACCACAGAGGTGCAGTTATCATATTATTTCATTGCTTATATGAGATCGAGATGCTGTGGGTGTGTGTTTTTGAGGGCATACATGGGCCTGAGGGTTTATCTACTCTGTACTCTTTCCTGCCCACAGAAACCGGATAATTAACACTTCACAGAGAGATCAAGCTGCCTTGTGACTCTCCACTCAGACCAGAGTCAGACTAGGGCTGAAAATAGGCTGGGCACCAAAATAAAAGAGATAAAGGTGCCCCTATTAGTGCATAAATTAATTTAAAAAGTGACCAGAGTCATGTTTGCAAATTGTGGCAGGTTTCAACTTGTAAAGACACGTTGTGCAAGTGTATTGCAAGGAATGGGGAAGTGTGTGAATCTGAGCTTACTGCAGGCAATGTTTGTTTTAATAACAGGGAAACCAACAGTGAAAATCGGCCAAGCAGACCACAAATCAGGTCCACAAACAACCCAAAAAGAAAACAGTGCACACAATGACCTGACAAAGCAGGCCGTCAGGTACCGTCTGATTGCCCTATGGGCCAGTCCGACTTTGGTTCAGACACACTTTCAACCACTGCCTGCTGGTGCAGCACGTACCCCTCCAGGCCAGCCTGGCCAAAGAACACACAGCCCAAGTGGTGAAGCACTGACCTAGCAAGTTTAACGCATTGGATGTGAAATGCATTCTTTTACATTGTTACGAAACCTACAATTGGTTCATGCAATCACTGAATTTTGTCCGAGTTGGTGCAGTGGTGGATTGTGACTTCTGTATTATGGTAATACGAGATCCCAGAATGCGACTGAAAGCACTGTGAATATGCACATTGCTTCAAAATTGTATGACGCACAGTATAACATAGGCTGCAGATTTAGTGTTCATTATAAAGCCAGGGGTAACCTTCCATCCCAGGGGTTTTATAGCAATGTCACGATATTGTTAAAGCTTCTCATTAATCAAAAGGGTGTCATTTCTGATATTTGTCCCTTTCCATGCACATCATTCTTGGATTTACTTGCCAGAAAGTGTCACTTTACGTGTCACACATTTTACTGTTCAATGTCACTCAAGTGCACTGAAACTATGGAAATGTCACACCTAAACAATATGAAAACTTGGCAGATATTCTACATAACGTGGCAAAACCAAGGACGGATGAGAAACTTCAGGAGAATTTGAGAGATTAGAGACAAATGAACTTAAAATAATTTCTTTATCTTCAGATAGATGCTCTGTTCTGGAGTATTTAGCACTTAATAAATATTGGATTGGAATAAAATGCTGTCAGGCATCTAAAACAAACAAATGATGGACGGAATGCTGACAATGCAGACATTCTCCCCCAGTCAAGAGATCTGGGTTAAATCCATCGTTCTTTTGCCCACTACGCCACCCCAGTTTAGACATGGCCATATGCAAATCAGTCTTGACCCTGTGCCTCATGGGAACAGTCCAGCCCGAACTGCCAAGCCATGTCTTCCCTGGACCGGAATCAAGCATCCTAGGACCGGTTTCTGGCTATCAGCCGTCATCAGCCAGGATAGCTTGACTCCAGTGGCGTAGTGAGCACGGGTCCCACGTCTGGGAATACCCATCCCACTTAGGGCGAAAAGCGTTACAACAAACAAATGATGGACGGAATGCTGACAATGCAGACATTCTCCCCCAGTCAAGAGATCTGGGTTAAATCCATCGTTCTTTTGCCCACTACGCCACCCCAGTTTAAAGCAGGCACCGCCCATTCTGCTGCAGATTGTGAATTTGCAAATTTCAATGACAGTCCAATTATTTGAAGGATATGGTAAAATAAACCACGTTTTGGAATACGCATTAGATCAGAATGTAAAACCCTTAATCCTTCATTTACCTGCAGGCATGTCTTTCTTTTACCTGCAGGCATGTCTGGTGTAACATTAGTGCCTGACTGAAATCCCTGTCTGAAAAAAAGCAACTTTTAACATCAGATGTTTGAGGCAAGACGCAGTCATAGGTTAGAACAGAGGTTTAATTAGAAATCGGATGAGAATACCCATTTTAAGACCTATCAAAAAAAGTGTCTAACGGATTTGTGAAACAACAAAGAAGTGGCCTTGGTCCTGTGTGGTCACTATTATTGAGATACACATACACTAACTGATATAAAGTGTATTTCTTGTGCCCTTGGCTGCAGACACAACTGTGGAATTATTGTTTTTTGGTTAGGGTGTAGTGTACCTGAGGCTACTCCCTAAGGGGCATATTATCAAGCACGGCGTTAACATTATCGCCACTTTAGCGGCCGAAAACTGCCGCTAAAGCAGCGATAATGGGCTTGATAATATGCCACAGAGAATTCCAATAGAAGCCCATGTTGACACCAGAACATGGGCTTCTATGGGAATTCTCAAGGGCATATTATCAAGCCCATTATCGCCGCTTTAGCGGCAGTTTTCTGCCGCTAGAGCGGCGATAATCTTAACGCCGTTTCTTGATAATATGCCCCCATGTGAGTGGAAATGGAACCCACTGCAGAATCTAGCTCGTACTCGTGTACGTTATCCTAATAGTCTCCTGAGGGGGGCTACCTTGGCATTGCTCCCCCAGTAATTTAGGGTTGCCTAGTGTACTCTGTGCTTGACCGCCTATTTACTTACGCATTGTAGTTTGCACAGAACTCGTGAGTGACTGATTAGACTGCACACGTATTTCTCCAGCAAGAGCATGAACACATTTGAGCTGGTCAGGTTCTTTAGAGCATAGACTTTAAAAAACACATAGGCGAGTTGACTGCGACTCTCGCCGCGTGACTCTTCCTCATAACTTCATCCCCTCTCTACTCGGCCACCCCTTGTCCCCCGAATTTAGGGGGATCACTTGATTATTTTCACAATTTACAGCACTGGGTATGCCTGATACTTGATCTCGGCCTATGAATGGGCAGCGAATTTGTCCATTCACTTAAAATTGTGTGATGAATTATGAATCACGCAGAAAAGATAAACAATAGCAACTTTATTGACTGGGAAAAACTGGAAATCTCTATCCTGAGTTTGGAGGAGTTACATTCACCCTGTGTAACCAAGTAACGGGGATGCCGCTGTTGGCAAAAGCTCCTAGAACGAGACCGAATGCCTGCGTGTCCCAGGCACGAACCTTACCTCCTCCCGCCAGATCAGTTCGATTGCCTCTGCTTCGTATTCAACTTTAACTGACGTCAAAGAGGGGGGGGGGGAGGGGGGCATTCACCAGTTTAACTTTTTTGTTGAGTGATGGGGTGGGGGGGTAGCTTCCGTTTTTTCAAAGGGATCTTGATGGCTCTTCCTCCCTAATAAAGGCTCTCGATTTATGAGAAAAATAGACCGCCCCGAAAAGAAGGTCCAGCCTCCCAGATCCTTGCCCTGTCAATCCGGAAGGGAAAGTGAGTGTAAGCTCGCTCGCTCTGTTGGGCCGATGTTTCTACAACGAATTGCTTCTGCCTCTCAAGCACGTGTGGTAGTCCATGCGCATGCGTCTAACGTAAGAAGCACAGCACTGCTCCCCAATCGAAGAAGCCCACTAGGAAAACCTGGTCTGAACTCCGTAGTTTGTAAAGCGGCTGACAGGATCGGTGGGTATTCATGGTGTTCGCTTGCGTTGGGTTGTGAAGCATACTCTCTGCTCTGGCTGACGGCTAATTGGCGAATAGTATGTCCGCTACCGTTCAACGCTTTTTGTATGTCAGAGGTGGTGCGAGTATCAATACATCCTAACGGCATTCGGTTGTAACTGCACCATGTGCTCCTTTTTATTACGAACATGCTGCGTGGGTGTGATATACCACCGACAGTTATTCAACCATTTCGAAATTTAACTCCTGTTTTTCGGAGTGTGTGTTTCTGTGTAGTACTTGCTGCAAACAACATAAATTATAGGTATATGTTTGAAGTGCTTCCCTGAGGGCACACCTCAGGGCAAAAATCTAGGAATACGGATTTTTTTTAGTGGAGGCGGAGGTCAGAGTAGCATATAATCCCCAAAGTCGCTAAATGCTTTATTTTGTTTACCTTACAAAGCTAATTGGGGGTGGGGGTCTTTAAAGGTGAGTGGTTTAATGACATCTAAGAATCCTTTATCGGAGGCGCGGTTTATGCATGTAAGTGTCCAAAACAACAAGATCTCTGTAAGCTTAAATTTGGCCACATCGTGGTGGGAATTTGTACGCTTCAGGTTGCCACAGATTTCTACCAACCCACCGAGATATAGTAATGGCTATATCTTTAGCCTAAAATATATCTTTGTGAGGTAACGCTCGCTGCTGAAATGCGCTGATGTAATGGGTATGGAATAGTTTGCGTTCGTGACTACCTGCAGTCTTTGGTGGGCTGAACAAATAGGATACAGGAGATTGGGTGATATTAGTTTGCACTTGCACAGTTTCCAAGAAGGAGACGTGATCTATGAAATGAGGTGCTGGCAATGTATACACATACAATAACAGATATTAAGGCAGACAGATATGCGATTCAGCGTAGACTACCGTCGGAGGAGGCATGCAGAGGAGGGAAACGAAGTAGAGGATAAGATTAATTGAAGGGCAGAACGGAGAGGGCACAATCGTGCGTTTTTTGAAGCTCTCCTGTTGCCCGGTCTTTAAATGAGATGAATGATTTCAAAATATAGAGAGTTGATATATAATGTGAAAACCAGCTACTTTACAGATAAACTAAAATCGGCAAAAAAAATTGCCCAAAATAATTAATTGCAACTGTACATTTCCTTGTGTTCGCTTTGTTCGCCAAATTGGTGGGTCCCTTGCTCTCTTTGCCACTGGATTCAAGCTAGCCTTTCTGAACTGAGGTGGCGAAGTTAGCTAAAGAACGATGATGGATTCAACCCATATCTGGGGGTGAGTGTCTGAAAGTGTTAGCACTCTGTCCATCATCTCCTTGTGTTTGCTCTGTTGAGAAATTAACCAAACTCGAAGAGAAAAATAACTTGACGGTGGATCAGACCTGATAAACGTTTATTATTTGTTTGGCTGTTTCTCTTTTTTTTCTGATAATACATGTAGCTGGTAAGTTCAACATATTGTAACCATGCTATGTGATTAAAAAACATGTTTGCGGCTATACTGGTTTTATTAAAATGCTAATTAAAATAATGGTTTAAATACAAAAGGATTATGGGTGACTAAAACGAGAAAGGATCCTTGAGTGGATGTTGGTATTACACTTTATTTTGTCTTTTGCAGTCACCTTTGCCCTGATATCCTTAACTTTGACCAGAAGTGTCCACTCTTGTGCTACTAAATAGAAACAGCTCTTTACCCAAATTAAGACCGCGGTGAGACATATAAACGATTACAATTACTGCCCAACTGGGCAGGCACTTTCATGATGCGGCGTTCTGTTGCTGTGTTGTCCTCAGAGTATCATTTTAGCTTTGTACGAGGGCATTGCAATTACATTTCATAAATACTTTTTCGAGTATTGCTTGTAGGAAACTTGGGTACCTGATGTATAGGTATAAATAAAGCCATCTTTCTAAAGCTGCAGTAACAGAACTACTCATACCGAATCCTTTAGGTTTCAATATTTTGACCCAAATAAATAACATTTTGACCGTAGTTCGATTGTCTTTTTTTTTTTACTCAGACCTTCTTTATTTATATTAAGTGGCCTGACAAATGTTAACAATAAATATCTGCACTTACAATCACAAATGTTCGTTGTTTTTTTTACCCGTGTGTTTGACCATCTCTCATTTGTGATTATTTGCAGTCTTGCAGAAAATACTAGATTTGAAAGGAAACTCTAGATCAAATCCAGTTTCCGAATCGGAGACACAGGCTGCAGAAGTATATAACATTTCTGCAAGTCTTTCGACTGGAACTAACATCAGTTAAACGTTTAACCAGGGGGAAGATCTCTGGGCTCCCCACTTGTTCCTATCTGGCTATTGTTTTAATGAAGTCATCATTCACTGATCTGCCCAGAACTCCTATAAAAAGCGGAACTCGTCATGTAGAGAAGTGCCGACTACTTCAGAGTCTATCCTGTAGTAAGAGTTCATGCAGCAGTGTTTTCGCAAGGCCTAGTAGTTATAATGTCTACCATAAGTGTTCAGTGATTTCTAGATAGATGAATTACGAATTCCAGAAATGACGAGTGTAAGAATCTGCTGTTTTCTTCTGCGTGCCCCTGCCTCACTCAGTTTAAAAAAAAATTTAATTACGTTTTTTTGTTACACTGGCAAATAGAAAACTGCTTAAGAGCCCCCGCTGCATGTGCTCTGACCCCTCAGACATTGTAACATTGGTTAATGCTGATTGACTTTCCGGACTATTTAATAAGGCCGCAGTAATACGGCGGAGGAGAATGCACCACTAGAATAAAGGTCAGCTGTTGTTTGTGGGCTGCAGTTTAGCTTTACACCACCCACTTGGGTGACTTTAAAAGCAAAGCATGCTCAGGACTGCAATTGGAACCCTGTTGGTGTCAGCAGAATACTGAACACAATCAGCAGGGTGTGATCTTCATTTATAGATTGTGATGAGCCATGATTATGAGGTCTGATAGGACATGTATTTCCTTCCTTCGTTCTATCATGCTCAGTGCACCCAAAAGCACTGTTGCAAGAGCAAGCACGCATACCTCCCAAGGACCATGATGATAGCTTTTACCACAAACCTATTAGGGCACAGTTCTGCGGTTGGAACTGAGGAAGAACCGAGGAATGAGCCACAACAGCATGTTCTCCTTGTTCTGCACAAAGCTGAATTATGTATGCCATCCACAAACTGCACACAGCACAGATCAAAGTAAACCATTTTGACCTCGAAAGACCTGCTTTCAACATTTGTTAAGATTCCCCTACATAGTGCATTGAAGCCCATAAGGTTGTGGTGCTTCATGCGTAAAAAGCAGAACATACCAGATTTTGAGATTGGCCTGCCCTACATAGGTTGGAGTAGTTTGTTTTGTAAAAGGCCCACTTCTTAGTAGAAGTCACTTTTTTCCTGGGACGGCTCTGGGAGCAGTAACAGAGAACATACATAAGCTGTTGGAATATTTATCAGGCATCTAATTAAATTCAATACAGAACTTTGGTAGCTATGCTCCAAGAATGACTTTCTAAAAAGTGGTTTACTTTTGCTGAAGTCAAGGTAGCGCCAGGATTTAGACCTTTCTGAGTCTCTACCTCTAACAGTGGCTCTGATCAGGGAGCTGTTCACGGATTAAATGTGAAAGACGCCCGGCGAGGGACACATGAGAAGGACTGTCTTGGGTAGAGCAGCTAGCTCGCTGGAAGATTTCTGGAAGGCCTGAAGAATGTGTGGGTTGTGGGGAAGGGAAGAGCAGTAGATATCAAATTGCACTGACAGGAACTTTGGAAGATTTGCTGCTGATAATAAAACAACCGCAATGCTGTATGGACCAGTTTTTTATGTGGTGCGCCTCAGTCAGATTGCCTCTTCCTAATCAGTGTTTCAGAGAGGCACAGAACTTGCGTAGGTAGTTTTCCCACTAGTATGCTGGTGAAGATGTATACTTTTTTAGGTCTTGCAGACCTGCGTTGCAGCAGCATGTGCTGCTCGCTCTGCGAGGCTTTTTGTAATTGAGCAGCTTTCAGAAGGGTGCTTTAAGCCTCGCTCCTTCTTCCCATTGGCTTGCGTCATAGCTAATGCTAAAGGCTGTCTTTCTATTGTGAACAAAGCTTTTTAGTCCCTCCTTGTTACCGCCCTGTCTCCTTTTGGCCCCACCCAACTGGACTGGATCATTTACTCGCGGCGTTATCCAGTGCCCTTTAATTATTGGGTAGTCACATTTTTTGCTTGTTACATTGGTGTCCCAGACAGCGGTAGCTGCAGGGAAGGGGCGTGTGAACCGCCACTTCCTTGTTTTTCCAGCAGTCTGCAGTGGCTTCTTCTGTAGCCACGCTGTCGGAGAAAAACAATCTCGGCCTTTCTCTTGGACACGTCCCCACGCACATTCGTCACTTCAGGATACGGTGAGAATGTGCCGAAGCCCGTAGGTACGGACAACTCTTCTTTTAAGATTTTTTAAATTTTTTTTTATTATTTTGCTCTTTCTGATTGGCTGGGACTGCCAGGCGAGCAACAGTTACACAACGCAAAACATTGTGTTACTGCACAAAAAAGACAAGGGCGTGCGTCCCCGCGTAGCACATATCGTGTTACAAGCATTGTTCTCACCGTGCAGCATTGTGTCTTAAGCCGAAAAACCTGCTTAAAAATGCACATTGCAAACATTGCGAGCCACACCACGAACGGCATGCTCATGTTAGACTTTATTTTTTTGCAGTTTTACTTTATTTTTTGCAGTTTTACAGAGCGCGGGCTCAACTTGAAGATCGCTTTACAGGAGCTCAAGTTACATTACACAAGGTCACGTTCATTTCTATGTTTCTTGAAGCTCGGGGGAATTGAGAAGAACTTGAACTCCCAATCCTACAGAGGACAGCTCTGGCTGTCTTGCTACAAACTCTCACGTAATAATTTCGGGCTCCGGCACATGGAGCAGGCAGCAACGTTCTCAGACCTGTGGGAAAATGACACGCAGTATTGAATAAAAAAAAAAAAAAGCATTGGCAATGCAATAGGTCTCGCATTTGCGAGACTTTGAGCTACTGGCATTGTAAATGACAAACCTTTTATCTATGTGTTGGTTTTGAAAATATATAAATAAATAGCATTGTCATTTACAATGCCAATAGCTTAATTTCGCAAATGCGAGACCTATTGCATTGAAAATGCTTGTTTTATAGATCTACCAATGGGCGGACAGCAGAGCTCTTAGAGTGGAAGCAGTCAAGGGAACATGGCTGAATGGTGTGCATAATGGCCGCACGCTAGTGTAGCTCCCTGCTGATAATCATCAAGCTCCTGTCATTCGACGCCGATTCGACGAAAATACCTCAACATATACTCCCAAGCAGTGTGCTAATGAAAGAGATCCAGTTGCATGAAAATGGAACAGCAGGAGGCACTGTGCACTAGAAAAATGTGTATGTGAAAACTGGACATCCATCCTCTCTCGGGGAGAGGAGCTATATAAATGTGGTCTCCCAATGCTGGGTGCAGCCAAGGTGTTTAAAGAGACAAGTCCTTTCATGTTGGGGTCCTCAGAACAAGACTGAAGGAGAAAGCAGGTCTTGGTTGTGCACAATAGGAGGCGGCCGGCCCCACAAGGCCTCTGCATAAAGGGGGTCCCGTGGAAGTTCCCCCTGCGGCATCGGGCCTACGAAGAGGACAAACAGCGGTTTCAACGTGGGTAATACCACACGGGTAGGTTACAACGCGGACGTTACATCGTCCACGTTGTTACCACGCATGGCATTAGATCGCAAGTCGTTTCAACAACTTGCACTAGGTGGTGCGCAACACCAGGGAATGTGTTGGATTTTAAATCCAACACATTCCCTGCTGTTGCGCTAACTGGAGTAAAAACAGTAATTTATACTATTCCTAAGTCCAGCGCGCCATCTAGTGCAAGTCGTAGAAACGACTTGCGATGTAAAGCCATGCGTGGTAACGCGGACGATGTAGCGTCCGCGTTGTAACCTACCGCGTGGTATTTGCTCGCGATGTAAAGAGACATATTCTACAAAGAGCCCAGCAAAGGTGATTAAAAAGAGTCCCTCTCTCCTGAACTCGCAGGAGTGCTGCAGCGGGAGGATCTCATTCCCCCGCCCCCCCCCCCCCCCCTTATATAGCTTCCAGAGTAGTGGTCGAAGTGGGCGGGATCGGCAGGGCATGGCGTGCCCCTACTTCTTTAATTCATAGAGTCCGTTCCCCTACTTTCTTATTTTAAACATGCCTCCCGGACGGCAGAAATCACCAAGGCCGATAGTTAAGGCTTATCTTTTGGGCACGGGTGGAACGGGCAGAGAAGGAAAAGGACTCTTTTCCTTCGTGCCCAGAGAAAACAAGGACAGTGTCCAGTTCTCCTAACCTCGGGCAGCTGCCTCCCCCCCCACCCCCTCTCTTTGTTCCCCCTCTTCCTTCTCTTTCTGTCTCGCTCCTCCTCATTTAGTGAAAACCAAGACTTCAAGAAACCGGTATCACCTTCTCTTTCCTCCTTTCGTTTATTTGCTCCCCTGTGAAATGGATCTAAAAAAAGAAAAGCACTTTTGCTGGAAACGTCTTTTTCTGACATTTTTTCAATTTCTAAGTGCAGCCTCGGGATGGAGAGAAATAAGACACTCAAAATATGAAAACTAACTAACGAAAGCAAGACAGAGTGGTTGCAAGGTGGCCAGATTATTCACACCTAAACACATTAGCGCCACTTTAGTGTTTGCCAGTGAAACGCTACTTTTGTTTTCTCGTCTCTCTTTGAACAACATTGCTTTTCCTGGGTGGGAAAGTGCACTATTCTTGGAGGTACTGAAAAACCTGCTTGAGGAGTGAATTGGAAAACAAAATGTGTACAGCAGCTGTGTGTTCACGAATGTGATCTTTTTAATCCATACTGCTTATGTTTTGTAAGGATATAAGCAATGGGCATTGAAACAGGTCCCTTCTGGGCCCTGTAGTCATGGACCTTAACTTTTCAGGCAAAAGCACTCACTAATTTCTGAATGTAAAAAGAAAAAGGTAACCATGTTGTTCCTGCTTACATTTCACATGCTTTACTTAAACTTTCATTCATTATGAGTGTTTGCTTTTTCTAGGATGTTGTTAAATTTTTTTAGGCAGCATATTGCTCTTGTTTAGTGCGGAATTTGAATCGAGTCACATCCAGGAGTTTATAGCGGGTCAGTACAGTGCAAGTTTCTCTCAGTGGGGCAGTATGGTGTTCATTGGGGGCGACAATGTGGCACTATGGTCAGAGCTGCTGAATTTGGTACTGGGGAACCAGGTTCAGCCTTCATGACCAGTCCACCAGACCACTCCCCTTGAGGGAGCACATTCCCATGCTTGACCTTAGAAGGCCCCGCAAGATCTTAAAAGCCTTTGTGTGTTAGCACCAGCAGGTGGACCCGAGCAGTGGCAAGTGTGGGTTAACCTTGAAGGCCTGTCCGCCACAATTCATTCTGAAATTCACCTCCAGTCTTGCGGGCAGGCCTATGAAGCAGCACACCATAGAGTGACAGTGACTCTGTCACTGAGGTCACAGGACCCTTGAGCAGGGTGGCTCTAGGGCAGTGCGACTGCACCAGGTGCTGACCAGCCACGGTCCGTGCAGGTAACAGCGGTGGGACAGAGGGGCCGGGTAAGGGGGGATTTTGAGGGACGATGTAGAGGGAAAATTAAATAAATAATTATTTTTCCCTCGGCATCGTCCCTTGAAATCCCCCCCTTACCCGGCCACACCGCTGTTACCTACACGGACCACGTCTGATGCTGACTTCAAGTTGGGGCGTTGTGTTTGCAAGTATAATCTGGTTATAAAAGCACTTGCTGCCTCCTTCCTGTCCTCCCAACACTTTTAGGCAACAATAAAAATGCCATGATCACTCCAGTGATTAATGTTCTTAGAGAGAGAAGGTGTTTTGTCTAGTGGACTCATGGAAAGGAAGCGCAGAGGTTTAATGCGCCTGCTGCTAAGAACATGTACCATGCAGATCACAAAGTGCACATAATGTAAATAGGTCAGTGGGTTACTACTTTTGTCAGAGAGACCCGATTGTTACTTGCAGTTAATATGTTCAAATCGTAACATAGAACAGTGAGCTATTAACTGTCATGTAAGAGCTGCATGCAAACTGCAAGGTATAAATTAGAGCGTTATGTTTTTTTCCCCCAAGTCTTTGATTATCCTAATGTTGCAAAAAAGGGTTCATTTGGGTAGAAATCAATTCTGATTATTAAAGATAACCCCCAACCTTGGTATTACATTTTAAATGCTGAGTTTGTGTTTCTCCGGACCAATCACTATTAAACTATGCTGCTTACTAGTATGCTTGTCATGTGACTCCTACACCTTGTAGTCCTTTGCCTTATGTAACATTTCCTATACAGTGATTTACACACATATGATTGATATTTTGCTCTTTCTGCCACACTTGTGACTCAGCCCACTGACCCAATCCACGGGATATTCCCGCCCTCTGATTCTCCACCCACAGTTCCCCCTACTTTTTCCCCCCCACTTCGACCACAGTTCCAGAGTAGAAGACATTCGGAGTAAGGAAGCAGGAGAGTAGATAGATATCCCCCAGAAGCAGCACAGGAATGAGAAGGCACAAAGACCTTTAGAGGCGCTACGCTTCTGGATCAGTGAAAAGCCGCAATAAGAAGATAGGGACAGAGGGGGCCCCCACGTAGAGTGAACAGAGGGGGCCCCCACGTAGAGTGATGAACGGCACCAGGTGTGAACCAGAAGAAATAGAACATGGCAAGGGAGCAGCCAGAAAAATCAAACACCCGCTACTTTGAGCCACATGGAACGAAATGTTCTAGCAAAGTGAGGCATCTCGACCCTTTCTATTAAAGAGATAGTGTGCATTGCTGCCCAAAGGAAAAAGCTTCAGAATTATGCATTTTACAGCATGATGTGAAAATAATGTGGACAAACACTGCACATTTACTAACATTGACTTCTTTCTTTCTTTGTATTCCCTTTTTTTCTCCATTTTTCTTTCTGACTTTCTATTTCTTTCCTCACTTTTTATTTTCCTCTCATGCTGTTTTTCCAACTTCCTTTTGTTCTGTCCATTCTTCTTTCAGGTGTCTTTTGAACTTTCTGTCCTTCTTTATGTTCATGTTTAATCCTTCTTCCTTGTTTACATCTTTCCTTAGTCCCATTCTCTCAGGCTTGTTCATCTCCTGTTCTTCCTTTGCCCCTTCTCCCATCCCCTTTCTTCATGAATTCCTTCCATTTGCCAATTCTTTATTTTCTTTCGTTCCCCTGACCTCTCATTTCATCTTTCCAATATGTCTTTCTATTTTCAGCTTTCCTTTATCTCCTCCTATTTTTATTTCGATGTTTCTTCATGCTATCCCTTTTTACAAGTTACATTCTTTTCTTCCCTCTCTAATTTTTTCCTTTTCGGTTCTTCTCTCCTTCTTTTTATTCTTCTTTTGGGCATACGTTTCATCCTACTTCCTTTTAACCGTCCTTATTGCTGTTCTTATTTGCATTTTTCGTTCCTTCCTTCAAGCTATTTCATTGTAATTGCCTCTAACTTTTTTTTTCTTTTATATTCATGGAAGAGACGACCTCCAGGTAATCAGGCAGGCGGCTGACCTTGACGCAGTGAGTACCAAAGGACCAACCGCTTGGCCTACCACCTTTACTAAATAATCGTAGGGCAACTAATACCCTTGTTTCTCTGACATTTCCTTGTTTACGCTAATCGAGTTTGACAACAGGCACCGCCTCCCACCGGGATCCATGTTAGGAAAAATCTTTGTATCTTAAGTAGGGGGTACTAAAATCTCTCACACTTATGATTGACGTACATACTGGGAACCCTTAGTGGTTTGATCACATGTTAGCCTTGTTTTTTCCTGCTTGAAAGTTCGACTTGTCTGTACATTGTTGTGTGGAAATTTGATAAAAATAAATGGGCTATTTGGTCGCCTGTCGGCACATTTGGTGTGCTCATATCTTCAATATGAACATTTGACCTGTGTCCACTGTAAAATTCAGGGTAATTCAAGACAAGCAAGGACGTTATAGATTTCAGACGTTATATAGACTGCATGTCAGACAATGCGATCAAAAATCTCACAACTTAATTAGTTTGTAAACGAACAGCACTGTGCTTGGGGTGCATGCATTGACATTTGGTCACCACTGCCTTTTGCCCATGGATGCTGCCAACCACCATGTGTCTCCTTTTCTCTTGCAGAAAACATTTTAAACTGATGGTGAATTTCGTAAGTTACGCACTCTCTGCAACTCCGCACACCTTAGCGTGTATGCATAGATAACCCTAGCTCTGGGCAAAACTCACCCTGAGCCACTGGTCCTGAAGCAAGCCAGTGGAATTGGAACATATTGGCTGAAACGTGTAGACCATTTCACTCCGACCATTTTCACTATTTTAGGGTCGTGCAAGATCATTTCTTCTCACTCAATTCCAATTACTCTTTTTAACCCTGCCACAGGAAATGCACATTAAAGAATCTGGTATCCTGGAGGCAGTTTTAAAATTTTCACATTCACGTTATTCATTTCCTCACTTCAAATCAAACCTGTAATCAGGCGTCGAAGCACACTTATGAGGCACTCTGCCCCCGGATGGGAACCCAATGATGAAGCATGCCACCAGCTAGGTTGGTGGGGGGAGGGTTATTTTATAAACATAATGGGTTTTCTGTAAGGGAGACTTCTTTGATGACCTTAATTCTCTGGTCTATCCAAGTTAAACCTGAGCTCGTTCTTATTGTTTGTTGATTCTTTTGTGTTGGGTCAAACAAAATTGAAGCCAGTGAGTAATAGGAGAGGTACCTGGGTTTTGGTCTTTTTTTATGCCTAGTGGTATTGTGTTCTGTAAAGAGGTGTATCTTCAACTCTTTCCTTATTTGGAGCAGCATTGGGGATGTCCTGATGGATACAGGTATTTCGTTCCAGATCCTGGGTGTATAGATGGAAAAGGCGTGCTGTCTTTTTTTTTCTTTCTTACAAGTCTTAATCTGCAATCTGATGGTTTCCGGGCTGCAAGTGTGGCTAGAACCACCAGATATGGCAAGCTTTTCTGCAACATAAGTAAAGGTGGTGGTTATGATGGCTTTGTAAATGATACAGCAGAAGCTGACAATGGTGCAGGCCAGCAAAAGGAGCCAATGGAGTGCCACCAGAATGGGGGTGATGTGATCATATTTCTTCAGGCCCTACATGAGACATGGTGCGGCATGTAGTATTCCTTAAAAGATGCCATTGCGTAGTTAGACCATGAGGCAGGGTGTCAAAACCATTCTGAGGTGAGAGAACAAGAGCTTGAACAACAGTTCTGAAGTTGTATCTTGAAGAAACGGTTTCACTTTCATTAGAAGAGAGAACTGGTACCAAGCCATTTTTGTGAATTTGTGCAACGTGTTCTTTGAGGGTGAGGTTTGTGTCCAGAATGAATCCAAGCAACTTGGCATTCAGTGAAAGTTGGAGCCCGGAACTGGATCAAAGCATGGTGCACAGCAGCACTAAAGAAGAGAAGCAACAACATACAAATGACTATGAAGTTGTAAAAAACAATTGAAGATAAGAACATAGAAGGAGGAACCTAAGAAATGTTAGAGAAAGTGTAGCTCAGAACATACTGGACGCAAACATGGAGACAGTGACATGCTGAGAACACAGGAGATAAGACCCAGAGGACTCAAGGAGAGAACTGGGGGATATGAACTGGTGACCTCAACAGTTGGTCAATGCAAGAAGATTTCCCCTTCCTTGAGCAATGATGCCTTCATTATATAAGTAAGACATCTGAATGGTAGGCCTGGTTGTGTTTATGCACATATGATGGCGGATTAAAAGATAGAAAAACAGGAGCCCCAGATACGAGGAGGGAAGAGAGTGAAGTCATATAGAAGCTGGGAAGAAGAAACTGAATATTAAGCCAAATAAAGCCTTTGACAAAAAAGTACTGTTAGTTGGGAGAGATCTTGAGGGTTTGGAGGGTCAAAAGAGAAAAATTCAACCCAGCAAACCAGAGTGATGAACTCAGAGTGTGAGGTCATATTATAGTTTAATATGTTCTATAGTCGGACCCTCCAGCATTTCGAGATTTCGCGATACATGAAAAAGCGCATAATCAGCTGGCAAGCGCGATGGCTGCAATAGTTACCAAACAGGCCGCTAAAAAGTCTTCCGGCAGGCATAAATAAATTATGCCATAGTATCGCGCAATAACAACAATCCACACCGTTATTGACTTAGCAAAAAAGGTCACTTTATTAAGACAGGTAAACAGATAAAAATTCTTTCCTAAAGCAAAAAACGTATTATGTGTCTAGAATTCCTGTCATGCGAGGGGAGGAAAACGGTAACCAGCGAAAACGGACTACATCTCCCAGGATGCTTAGCGGTTGAGAGGTTATGTAAACAGGAGAGCTGTTACATAACTCAAGGAAAACACGCCCTTATGTAAACAGGAGAGCTGTTACATAACTCAAGGAAAACACGCCCTATAAAGGGAGGAACCGGGAGGTACAACGCTGTCGGATATTGTGTTTACACCGACGTACCTGCTTAGTGAAGAGCAGTGTTCCGGAGTGGTGCTCCAGTAAGGCAAGAACGGAGGTAGGTCGAGTCGTTACTCCCTGGGCCGTGTCTTGCCCCATCGTCACCTGTGAAGGACCCGGAAGCTCTACCGGATAACCATTGAGCTTCGCTTTTTGACTCGGCTGAGTCAAAGCGCAGTGGCGCTTTTGCTGGTTGGAGTCGTAACTCCCAGCCCGACCAGAGATACAGGGACTGCCAGCTGTAACGCACACCAGGAGGTGTTTGCCGCGTTACAGACTCGGAAGTCCACAGGATCGATCGAGCGGCTGCTCTCGGTTCAGTCTTCTTTGCTTGTGATTGGGGTATCGGTGACGCATCACCAGGAGGTGACTCCGCGTCCCGGTGCAGTCTGAGAAGAGGTTGAGCGGCTGCTCCCTTCAGGTAGAGACCCCGGCTGGGTGTTTCCCTGACTCCTCAATTCTCCCCAACACTCTTCGTGCCCCTCACAGCCTACCGATTGGCATTGTCGGCCATTTCATTTCTGCCCTCTGTTGGCATACGCCGGGATCGGCGTATATGCAGAGGACGGTTAGGACCATCCGTGCTGTGGGCTGGTAACGTACTTAGCCTGGAGGATTCCAGTGACTATAACCTTTGTTTATTCCTTGTATTATTTTTGCCTTCATTAAAATAACTAAACCTTCACAAGTGGTTGCGTTCTCATTATCGTGTCTGTTAAACGATCCTGAGACGTTCAGGGCGTTACATTATGACAAAATCCACATTGTCATTACGCTTTAAAACCTAATATCATAAATAGAAACCAAACTATTCCCAACAAGACTTTCAGAAAATACCCCATGTACTGCACAATCCCATAATTTCCTTTCCCCTCCTTATATTTTTCCTAACAAGCTTTTCGTCCACCCTCCCCCACCCCAGAGGGAAGGATAAGCCCGCTCCAGACTATCCAAACCCCCCCAAAAAGTGCCACCCAGGAAAACCAAAGAGTTTTCCTGGCCCCACCCCACAGACCTGTGGAAAAAACAAACTTTACTTTGAATTTTTATCACACCAAAGATTTTCATTCCAAAATCCCGCCAGCAAATCCCTCAACTCCATCATATAATATGCTTGACCTATTTGGGATAAATGTACCCCATCCTCCCAGAAGAGATGCTTCTCAACGCTTGTGATGTTTTCATGGGTCAAGACCTTAATACCCATTGCATGACAAAAATTTTGCATCGCATGATTTCGTTTTCTGCGAGCCTTCCCCATCGCAGTGTGATTGCGAGCCCCCCTCCAATGATGCCTGTAAATAAATTCTGTCCATACCAGTGACGTACTCACCCAATTGTTCTTTATCACTGCTAAGTCCAATTTCATTTGCTTTAAGAGAGATAAACCTGACAATGGTACTAGATCGTTTTCACCTAAGTGAATGATTAATAAATCCGGAAAACCTCTTTCAAATGATAATTCTGACAGCACGGGAAACAAACCTTCCCACCTCATCCCACCTTTCCCTTTCCAGAGGAACTCGTGGCCTTTGCTGGGAAGTCCAAGCACTCTGCCATAAATCTTCCGCTCTGCAAATGTGGCTGACCATTTAATGAAGGAGTGGCCTATAATGCATGAACGCATTTTCGTCGATAAAGAACTTTTAACTCGACCTAGGTGGAAAAAACTAAATTAGACTGCAGCCCTGTAATAAATAGTTGTTATTATTTTCTGACATAACGAGAACAACAAAAGTAATTGGTTCACGCAAAGGCAAAGAATGTGCACGTTCTCTACTAAAACCTTTCAACATTCGACGAAACAAAACATCCACCCCAAGTCTTGACCACACCATAACTGTCCATAAAAAGAAATCCAAGCCAGTTTCCCAGAAATGGTTGTATGAGACAACCCCTTGTTCATCAAATACAATACAAACTGTAAAATAAAACATTTGTTACCAACTGGTGTCCCTTCAAGGCTGTGAGATTTAGCGTAACTTAAAGATTCAGACCAGGCCTGTTGATAACTGCATCTGGTGGAGGCAGCTACAGACTTTTCGACCAACTTGTTGGAGCCAAAACCATAGGCCCCAGACGCATCTGAAAATAACTGACATTGCCATTCCCAACCTTCTGCAAAAAGTTCTGCCAGCCCTGACCACCCAATAAGCAAAGTTTAGGTAGCCCAACAAACGTTGAACCTGCCTGAGCTCGATTTTGTCCTTGTCAATAACCTTCAACAGAAAAGAGCTGATTTCACCCACCTTTGCAACTGGCAAACGAGCCATCATAGCTTCAGTGTCGATCTCGATACCCAAAAAAGTGAGTTTGGTATAAGGACCCTCAGTTTTTTCCGGAGCCAGCGGAACACCTAACTCCTCAGCCATATCCTGAAAAATGCCTAAAGCTCTGCGACATTGGTTTAAATGTGCCTCCCCAATGAACATAAAATCATCTAAATAGTGACAAACCTGTTTGTGACCACTTGTCTTCGAAAAGCACCATTGCAAGAAAGTGCTAAAAGTTTCAAACAAAGCACAAGACACTAAACAACCCATAGGGAGGACTCTGTCGACATAAAATGCTTCATTAAAAAACATTCCTAAGAGCTCAAAATCCGATGGATGAATAGGTAGTAAACGAAACGCAGACTGAATATCACATTTTGCTAGTTCAGCACCAGACCCAACCAACCGCACCAGTCTTAAAGTGTCATCAACAGAGGCATATGAGACATTAGAGTCAGTAGGAGAGATGGAATCATTAATAGATTGGCCCTCCGGCCACGATAGATGATGAATTAATCTGAATTCTCCAGCCAATTTCTTAGGAACTACGCCCAAAGGAGATACTATCAAATTTTGCAAAGGACACTGACTGAAAGGACCCGCTACCCTACCAGCTTTTAACTCCGCATCCAGCTTCTTTTGAACAATATGTGGCAATTCTTTGGCAGATTGTCAGCCCAACGATGATAATGTGGCCCTTGGTATCCTATCTTGAAACCATCTTTAAATCCCCAGAACAATTTAGAAGCAGCTTCAGAATCGGGATACACCTCCAACCATGGTATCAGTAACTGCAACTTAATTTGGGTATGAGCCCTTTTGGTATAAATTGATAAACGGCACCTCTACCTCTTTGGAACCTCCCTTGATCCCCAAAATTCTGGTTTGTGAAACATTGGGTAATGGCATGTCTCCCACCACATTGGGAAAATTCGTGCTTGAACCTGCAAAATTGCCAGGTGCATACGCCTCGGTTAAAATTCCAACAGGCGCCTGATGTAGGCAGTTGTCCTCTACCAAAAACACCCGCCCCGATATGGGCGGGGCGAGACAGAAAAGGCCGGTACGTAATTGGCAGACCACTTGCCGTATGTAATGTCGCAGGTGGCTGGGTAGAGGACATCCACTGCAACCAAAGTTCTTGATCCACCTCGCCCCAAGGTTTATCATTAAAAATACTGACTCTAGCCCTGAATTCTCCATCATAGTTGAGCCATGCATAGCCACCAAATTGTAAATATGCTTTATGAATAATATCCATGTATTTAAACATGGCTATAGCCCTATCCTGGTGTCTCTCACAATATACACTTGCATATATCAAAAATGCAGCGGTCCAATTCTCAATAGACTCAGGGACTCTGGGACGTCTAGAAAGCTCCCATTCTTCCTCTTTGGACCCCTCCTTAGCTTAAATATCTCTATGAAGGAGTTTGAAAACATCAACAAATTCATGTTGCCAGATCCTCTTTTTTGTTTTATCTGAAAGGTGCATCCCCAAAGGCATAGCTACACCCATATATGGAAGCTTCTTACGAATGTTATCAGTGACTGACTCCTGCCCCAAACTGGAATTGCCCACCTCAGAAACCTGTTTGACTTGACCTGAAATTTTATATGCCTCTGCAACACTACTAGAGAAAGATGGCTGATCTGTTACCTTCACCATATCCCCGCTTCTCCCCAAACCAAAAGATTCATGTACATGTAAATCACCAACACCCACAGATAACCCCGCATTATGCTTGCCCGCCAAAGGTTGTGACCAAGCAGCCATTCTTGATCCGACGCACAGTCCGCACTTGACTTCTGTAACATACTAGAAGAATTGATTGTCCCCGGACCCCCTTTTGACAAAACATGATCATAACCCAAAGTATATGCATTACCATCAAAATCTTCAGCAAAAACCCCTTCATTTGCCATGTCATCCACAAGCCCTTGATCAAAATGTTCATCCGATATTCCAAAAACATCATTGCTAATACCTGGCATTTCACCATCCCCTATCCCACCGTCATAAGATGTCCAATTGGTCACAGGCCTCCGCTCAGAGAGCCCGGCCGTAATACAGAAATCCGCACCTGATCCGCCTTGTATGGATGATACCTTACCAAAAGCCGCAACCTGCTTCGCATTCTCCATTCTGGAAACACCAGACGCTGACTGAGAGACTGTATGAGATGCAGTCTTCCCGCCGCTCTTGCCAGAAGCCGCCAATAACTTACCAACTTCAGAAGCCTGCGTGAAGCCGCCAACCTTGGACGATGAGGGAGCAGAATGCTCAACCCAACCCACACCCACTGTCCACATTGTGGTCCAAACGAAGAGTCAAACGCAACCGGAGGGTGACAAGGAGGAGAGCGAGATTCCGGAAAAATAGATACCATGCCTGACGAATTACCAAAATAGTCTAAATGTGAATGATCCTGTTCAATGAGCGGCCACTCTTCAACCTCAGAGACATCATCACCCAGAGCTGCCTCTGATGCATCAATATGAACAGTGTTGACTGTTGTTTGCTTAACCCCATCGATGCTCATGTCAAGCTGGACTCGTCATGGCACACAGTGGTCGTGTGCTCATGACGAGTCCAGCTCTTCATGAAACATCGCCCTGGAAATCACTCTGGTAAGGGCACCAGAGGGACTTCCTTTATGCCAAAAGAGCCTCGGGAGCTGGGGAAGAGCTTCCCCAGCTCCCGAGTAGACGGCAGGGAATTTTTGGGCAAATTTTAATTAGGGTGGGGGCATTGGCATGCACGTTTTGGGCAGCCCTCGCCCTAATTAAAATTTGCCCAAAAAACTCCCAGGCGTCTAGTGGACTTTCAGCCCCCCTGGGGGGCAGATGGGGGCATTAACCTCCAATCTGCCCCACCGGGGGAGGGGGGGGGGCAAAAAGCCCACTAGACACCAGGCATTTTTTGGGGAAAATGTTTATTAGGGTGGGGCCATTGGCATGCCTGTTTCTGGCAACCCCCACCCTAATTAAAATTTGCTCCAAAAAAAACATCCCACATTGGGGAATCCGGGGTGTGTGGAAATTTGTGGATCCCACGCGGATTTTCACCACAGAAATGTGGGCAAAATGTGTTTTTTTGGACAATTATTTAGGTTTGCAAGGGATTCTGGGTAACAGAACCTGGTGGGAGGCAGTCAAGTCACCCCATCATAGATTCCCCTGGGTGTCTAGTTTTCTAAAATGTATAGGTTTGCTAGGCTTCCCTAGGTGCCGGCAGAGCTATGGTTCAAAAACTACAGCTAGGCACTGTGCCAAAAAAAAAAGGTAATTTTTCATTGTGAAAATGTGGTGTGTTCACGTTGGGTTTGGAGCCATTTTCTGTTGTGGGCACTATGCCTACCCACACAAGTGAGGTACCATTTTTATCAGGAGACTTAGGTAATTCAGATTTGTAAAGCAACTGTTATTACCTATTGACTTGCGATGCATTTCTGCCTTCCAAATGAAAGACATTGTGTAAAAAATAAGTCATTTTTGAAAAATGACTGATAATTCTCAAGGTAGTATGAGTATTCCCAATTTAAAAAATGTGCAAATATCTACTGTTTCTAAACTCTATAATTTGTTCCCATTTCAGAAATACATAGGTGTCTTTCATACCGATTTTTCCATGTATACATTTTCCCACAATAATTGCTATATACCCGGTACATAATAAAAAGCCATTGCAAATTGCTGCTCAGTTTTTGACTCTGAGTTCGTTGGGTTCTTGGTGAACCTACAAGTCCTATATATCCCCAAAATCAGAAAGGTCCAGCGGATGTAACGGTATATTGCTTTCAAAGAGCTGTCATAATTAGAAGAAGTTACAGGTGAAAACGTTGACACAAAAGGCTGTTTTTTTCAACTAAATTTCAATTTTTCCTATATTTATCTGTTAGTTTCTATAAAGAAACCTTGAAGGATCTACACAAATGACCCCTTGCTGAATTCAGAATTTTGTCTTCTTTTCTAAAATGTATAGGTTTCCACGATCCATTTTTGCTTTCATACCCATTCCTACCATTAACTGGAAGGAGGTTGAAAGCACAAAAAATAGTAGAAATAGGCTATGTCCCAGAAAAATGCCAAAACTGTGTAAAAAATGTTGGTTTTCTGACAAAAGTTTGTCATTCCCTAAAAGCTGGGAAAAAGGTGATTTCAGCACCACAAACCCTTTTTTGATACCATTTGCAGGGAAAATCCCAGACGCTTTCATTTGCAGCCCTTTTTTCCCATATTTCCACCCCCAAAATGTTTTTAGCTGTATTATGGCTAATGTCACTAGAATAGTCTTCTAGTGCTGCGAGCGGCCATCTGACAATACAGGAGGGCAATATTAATTAATGACCTTGTTTTGTTAAACTGAGTGCTCTTCACGTGCACTTTATCCCCCAAATGTGCCGTCTTAGCAGGAAAAGGAGACTCTGATAATATAAAAGCATTAACTTCCCCAGCAGGGTCCCTCCCCCTCCCACTACTACCTCGAGTCAGTGTTGCAGGCAAACTTCTGGAGGCAGCTTGTCAGGCGTCGACATTGAAGCCGAGTCAGGGACGCTCTGCGCGGCGCCGGGGAGCCGAGGGGTAGGAAACTACAATACCCATCGGCCCCAGCGCACGCACTTCCGGAGGCAGTACAAAAGCCTCGTACACGGAAGGCCGGGAGCTTGACGATCAAGTTCCGCCTGGCGTTTGGCGAGGTACGAACCTCGCGGTTTCCTATCGCCAGGGTTTCCGTGCTTCCCTAGCACGGACTTGACCCGACCCCGTGGATTCCGACCCCGAGACCCTGAGCGCACGAGAACGCTCCACCCGCACCACGCTTCATCCCTGACGTCTCTGAAGCGCGCAGCTCTTGAGGACACCGCCGTGACCAGAGACCCGACTGGAGTCTCTCCCCACCTCGGAAGCGTCCTGTCTTCCTCAAAACCATTAACCTTCCCTCGCTTGGAGCCGTTCAAAGGCTCGGAGAGCGCCCGGACCCGCTTCATCAGTCAACCCCTTCCGCGGGTTGCTACTCCGCTTGGAGCCGTTTGAAAGGCTCGGAGAGCGGCCCTATCCCCCTTCCTTTGGTAACGACGACCGGAACATTCGCCTCTCGCCTATACCTGCTGAGCCGTGAGTACCTAGTACTGTGTGAGACTGAATTGACGACACAGACCTCCGTCTGTGTGTGTATGTGTGCTGCTGTACTGGTGGTTCTCCCTGCAGTCTGTGTGCCGGTGACTCAACCTGTCCTTCTCTCCCTACAGGAGTGGGAACCCAGAGAGCCAGTCCCGCGTAGTCGTCGCTGCCTTTCCCCCTGTTATCCTTCCGTCTCCCCCGGGGTGGTGTTGCTTATCGAGGGTTACTACGAGTCCTCATCGGCGGCACCGTTCTTGGGGAGGGTGGACTCTAGCGTCGTGGATCGCTCCTGCTGTATCCGGCTTGTAAGGTTAGTGAGCATCCGGGGTGCCCGCTGACAGATTGTCAAGCCCACGGATCAATACAGCCTGAGCGATGGATACCGCTACTGTCCTTGCCTCCATGCTGGAGACCTTGAACGCGCTTAGAGTAGAAGTAGACGCCGTTAGGGGGGAGAATCTAGAGCTGAAGAATGAGATGGGCACCATGAGAAGAGAGGTAGCCTGCCTGTCCCGTCACCCACCAACTGGGTCCAAAGGGGGTTCCTATATTAGAGATTGGACTCTACCTCCACCCAGGAGCACTCAACCCCAGGCAGTGGATGGGGGTGCCCAGGCGTCCGGCGGGGGCGTTCCCACCTCCGGGGTCTTCCCGCATAGCGCATCCTTTACATCTCACCCCTCCGGTTCTCCCCCGGTACATGTCATACAGCCCTTACAACTGCCCCTGGCCCCACCTGAACGCTTCTTTGGGGACCCGAAGAAGTACGGCATCTTTATGGGCCAATGTAGGCTCCATTTCTTGTGCAAACCGACTGTCTTTCCTACTGACCAGGCCAAAACTGCCTTTGTCCTGTCATATTTAGGAGGCAACGCTGCTAGCTGGTCCTTCCCGTTGATCGAACGGGATGATCCGGTGCTATACAACTTCCCAGCCTTCTGCGTGGAAATGCGACGGCTGTTTGACCGCAAGGCACATCAAATGTCGCTGGACAAAGAACTCCTTACCCTAAAACAAGGGTCGCAGGACCTTCTGACCTACATCACCTCCTTCAACCGGCTCTTGGTAGAAACGGACTGGCCGATGGAAAAGAGAATTACCTTATTCTACCAAGGGTTGAGAAGCGAACTCAAGGACGTTCTGGCCCAAGTGGTACAACTGCCGGCCACTTGTGAGGAATTGATTGATTTAACCGTCCAGTTAGATCACCGGCTTCAAGAGAGAAAAGGGGACAAGAACCGCTGCGATACCAGGTTTATACCCATCCGACCTCGTACTGTTCCCGAGGACAGACCATCTCAAGGGGATGGAATTGAGCCCATGCAGATCGGCGGGATCCGAGGACCCCTGAGTCAAGCAGAAAGGGAGAAGAGGAGAACTCAGAAACTCTGCTTGTATTGCGGTAAGCCTGGTCACTTCATCAAAGACTGCCGTAGTCGGTCCAAGAACGTAACTGCCGGAAACCCTGGGCTTAAGACCGCGTCCGTATTGGATTACACGTCCGAGGACCTGGGAAACTGACGAGCCCAAATAAGATGAGGACCGCTTGTTTGGGGCCTAGAAGTGATGAGGTCTTCCCAGCTGCAGCGAACTCGATTCAACCCTCAGTCGCCCACATGAACGTGTGCGTCGTGCTGAACTTGCCTCAGGACATATCTGTGGTCGTCCACGCCCTATTGGATTCTGGCGCCACCGGCAATTTTGTAGATCAGCAATACGCTAAAGACTTACACATACCCTGCGAGCAAAAGGAAACCCCCGAGATGGTGAAGGCAGTGGACGGATCGGCTCTGACCTCAGGTCCCGTGTGTTTTCACACCACGCCCCTTTTGATGCAAATAGGGATGAACCATTTCGAATGGATACATTTTGACCTAATCGACGCACCCCACTTCAAGCTCATCCTAGGAATGCCGTGGCTGACACTCCATGATCCTTTGGTGAGGTGGACTGCACGCACCGTGACGCTGAATTCTTCGTTTTGCCACGAACACTGCACCGCTGAGCAAGTCAGAACCTCGCCTCGGGGGGGCAGTTCCGCGAGATTCCTGGCCAGCACAGGCAATCAGCAAGGGGTACGTCCAATCACTACGTTACCAAGCGAATACGACCAATATCAGTCAGTCTTTAATACGCAAGAGGCAAAGAGATTACCCCCGCACAGGGAGTATGATTGTGTCATCGAGCTAGAGGCTGGAGCCAGCATACCCTGCAGTAGAATCTACGCCTTAACCGAAGCCGAAACCACGTATCTCCGGAGTTATCTAGATGACATGCTTTCCTCTGGGTTCATACGCCCGTCTTCCTCACCTGCCTCCTCACCGATCTTCTTCATTCCGAAGAAAGAAGGCGGGTTACGGGCCTGCATAGACTACAGGGCAATCAACAAGATCACTATAAAAAACCGATATCCCTTGCCGCTGATCCCGGTTTTGCTAGACCAACTGAAAACCGCGACCATATTCACCAAACTGGACCTCCGGGGAGCCTACCATTTGGTGCGAGTAAAACGCGGAGATGAGTGGAAAACCGCCTTCCGGACCAAATTCGGCTTGTTCGAATATACGGTGATGCCCTTTGGCCTATGCAACGCCCCTGCCGCGTTCCAGTACTTCATGGACGAAGTACTGAGGGGCCTCTTGGACGTGTCGTGCATCGTGTACATCGATGACATCTTGGTGTACTCTGCGTCCAGAAAAGAACATGTGAAGCACGTGGCGGCAGTGCTGGAGCGCCTGCAGAAGTATGCGCTGTACGCCAAACTGGAGAAGTGCTCGTTCCACGTTTCTGAGGTGGAATTCTTGGGATACGTCATCGGTCCCGACGGATTGTGCATGGACGATAAGAAAACGCGGGCTATCACCCAGTGGGAATCACCTACCAACGTGAAATCCCTACAAAGTTTCTTGGGCTTCGCGAATTTTTATCGCCGCTTTATAAAGAACTTTTCAGGCATTATCCAGCCGTTAACACTTCTCCTACGAAAAGGCGCCTCCTTCCAGTGGACCCCGGCAGCGGAACAAGCCTTTCAGACTCTGAAGATCTGCTTCACCACCGCACCGGTACTCCGACATCCAGACGCCACACGTCCCTTTACGGTCGAAACCGACGCCTCCCAGTATGCAATAGGAGGCATTTTATCACAAAGACATCCGGAAACCGGACAGTTGCACCCCGTTGCGTTCTTTTCCAAGAAACTATCTCCCTGTGAGGTAAACTACAGCATAATGGATAAAGAACTTCTGGCCATAAAAAGAGGGTGTGAAGAGTGGCGTCATCATCTGCTCGGCGCAAGACATACCGTAGAAATCTATACGGACCATCGGAATCTCCTATTCTTAAAAACCGCCAGAGCCTTGACACCCAGACAATTACGCTGGTCGTTGTTTTTCTCTGATTACGACTTCGTAATCAAATATCGTCCTGGACCACAGAACGGAAAGGCTGACGCTCTGTCCCGGCCCCACCAGCCCTTCGTTACGAACCCCACGCCCGCCACAGACAACCCTCTGATTTTGAAGCCAACCTCATTCCCTGAGGTACAGACGGCGGCCGCCACTACACCCAACTTCGTGGAAGAAGTACAAAACCAAACCGCTGGAACCGATGAAGCAGGATGGATAGCCAAAGATCCGTTACACCGGTCTTCCAAACAGCGTCTATTATATCACGACGAACGCTTATACCTGCCAACTCCTTCCCTGCAGCAACAAGCCTTGCAATGGGTTCACGACTCCACCTTGGGAGGACATCTGGGAGTACTGAAGACCACGAAGGCAATGAAGCGCCATTTTTGGTGGCCTACGTTATCTACGGACACTGCGGCCTACGTAGCGGAATGTGCTATCTGTACACAAGGGAAGTCTCAACACCAACGACCCAGCGGATTGCTCCGACCTATTCCAATCCCCCCCGCTCCGTGGCACACTCTGTCTATGGATTTTATAGTGGACATGCCCCCTAGTAGAGGAATGACTACTATCCTGGTTGTCATAGACCACTTGACAAAAATGGGCCATTTCCTGGCCATGGACAAACTCCCTTCAGCGGCGGAACTAGCCCAGCAGTTCTTACAACACATCGTACGGAGCCATGGAATCCCCGCTGTTCTCATTACTGACAGGGGGACGCAGTTCACGTCACGATTCTGGAAGGCCCTATGTCAAGTTATGAAGGTGGATGCTCGTCTCTCCACTAGCTACCACCCTCAAACGGACGGCAAGACGGAGAGACTAAATCAGACGTTAGAGCAGTACCTCCGCTGCTTTACTTTACTCCATGAAGAAGAATGGAGTACCCTCCTATGGATGGCGGAATTCGCCTACAATAATGCCGAGCATTCCTCGCTAGGATGCTCCCCCTTCTTCTGTTTAACAGGATACCATCCAAACATGTTGCCCTTTGAATGGCCTGCACAAACTAAACACCCGTCAATCCAAGAACACCACTCGCACCTGAAAAAAGTGTTACAAACAGCAAAAACACAACTGGCAACCACGCAAGAACGAGACAAGCACTACGCGAACAAAAGAAGAACCCCCGAGCCGGCCTATGCTGTAGGAGACATGGTGTGGTTAGATACAAAACACCTCCGAATCAAGGGGAACGCCCGCCTGAAACCAAAGTACGTGGGCCCGTATCCCATCACAAAGGTAGTGAACCCTGTGGCCATGAAATTGACACTCCCTCCTACATGGCGCATACACCCCGTGTTCCACGTTTCTCTACTCAAACCCTACCTCCCTCGCACAAGACTCACCCCAAACCCACAGCCCCTACTCTTAGATGGAGGGGAGGAGTATGAAGTGAAAGGGGTATTAGATTCCAAGTACATCAGAGGTAGGTTGCACTACTTGATCGATTGGAAAGGGTATGGACCCGAGGAGAGGTCCTGGGAGCCGCTGGCCAATCTGCGGTGCCCAGGGCTGCTACGCCGCTTCCACGCGGCTCATCCTACGAAACCCGGAGGCCCGTCGAGACGCCGGCCCTTGCCGGGGGATTCTGTCAGGCGTCGACATTGAAGCCGAGTCAGGGACGCTCTGCGCGGCGCCGGGGAGCCGAGGGGTAGGAAACTACAATACCCATCGGCCCCAGCGCACGCGCGAGCGCACTTCCGGAGGCAGTACAAAAGCCTCGTACACGGAAGGCCGGGGGCTTGACAATCAAGTTCCGCCTGGCGTTTGGCGAGGTACGAACCTCGCGGTTTCCTATCGCCAGGGTTTCCGTGCTTCCCTAGCACGGACTTGACCCGACCCCGTGGATTCCGACCCCGAGACCCTGAGCGCACGAGAACGCTCCACCCGCACCACGCTTCATCCCTGACGTCTCTGAAGCGCGCAGCTCTTGAGGACACCGCCGTGACCAGAGACCCGACTGGAGTCTCTCCCCACCTCGGAAGCGTCCTGTCTTCCTCAAAACCATTAACCTTCCCTCGCTTGGAGCCGTTGAAAGGCTCGGAGAGCGCCCGGACCCGCTTCATCAGTCAACCCCTCCGCGGGTTGCTACTCCGCTTGGAGCCGTTTGAAAGGCTCGGAGAGCGGCCCTATCCCCCTTCCTTTGGTAACGACGACCGGAACATTCGCCTCTCGCCTATACCTGCTGAGCCGTGAGTACCTAGTACTGTGTGAGACTGAATTGACGACACAGACCTCCGTCTGTGTGTGTATGTGTGCTGCTGTACTGGTGGTTCTCCCTGCAGTCTGTGTGCCGGTGACTCAACCTGTCCTTCTCTCCCTACAGGAGTGGGAACCCAGAGAGCCAGTCCCGCGTAGTCGTCGCTGCCTTTCCCCCTGTTATCCTTCCGTCTCCCCCGGGGTGGTGTTGCTTATCGAGGGTTACTACGAGTCCTCATCGGCGGCACCGTTCTTGGGGAGGGTGGACTCTAGCGTCGTGGATCGCTCCTGCTGTATCCGGCTTGTAAGGTTAGTGAGCATCCGGGGTGCCCGCTGACACAGCTCCGCCCCTGTTGCTGACAAGCCTCCTAGCCCGGCCCAAACGAGTGGCAGAGACCGCCCCAACTGCCTCTCCCCCACTGCAGACAAGGAAGAGCAGCGTGAGGAAAGGAGATTCATATTACCGCTCCGACATGAGGGGCGTCCGCGGTTAAGCAATGTATCCGGTAAGAGCTCCGCATTAGGGGCAACAACCTGTGGACGGCTCTTCGATGGCAAACAAGCCGCCACAACCTCATTAACGCCCAGCGCTGCCACACGCTTCGGGAGCCTTGCGCCTCCCTCCAACAATACAGAGACACCAGGGCGCAATAAATCATCGGGTCCCGCTTCGCACAGGACGCGGAGCGCGTCCTTAACAGCAGCGCTTCCAGCCATTAATTTAAAACAAAATACTAGGCCTGGGCGAAGCACTACGCTACGCTCGCGTAGTTTGCGAAGTTCGCGCTACTTCGCACTACGCGAACTGCACGTAGCACAGTGCGAACACGCGTAGCGTAGTGTTGCGTAGTGCTGCGGTCATTTTTTGCTTGCTCGCGGTCCTCAACGTCAAGTTGGCGACCGCGAGCAAGCAAAATGACATCCCGGCGAGACTTTTTCCTTGTTCGCGATCAGCAACATCAAGTTGGCGATCGCGAGCATGGAAAATAAACCTCCCGGCGAGATTCCCAACGCGAGGTTTCTCATTGCGAGGGGTCGCGTATGCTCGCGACCGCTCGCGATGAGAAACTACCAGTTCGCGTTGAGAAAGCTGCCGCTCGAGTAAAAATCTACTCGAGCAGCAGAAAACTACAGCTCGCACTGTGCAAGATGCCATTTTCAATGATTGCACAGTGCCGGTTGCTTGTCCGCACTGTGCAATCATTGAAAACAACATCTTGCACAGTGCGAACATGTTACTACGCAGTTCGCGAAGTGCTACGCGTAGCTCGCGTAGTGCGAACTTCACTTTGCGTAGCCACTTCGCGAACTACGCCCACCCTTACAAAATACCGCTTCAATCAGAGGGAAAAGGCCGACGTCAATCAAACGTTCGCCTAACAAATCTCAGTGAAGCATTCCCGCCCAAAGCACTTCTATAATTAACCTACCCACTAAACCCGCCCCTTACCTGCATAAACCTATCGCGCTGGGTGGATTGTTCCACCACGCGAATCGCCCCAGGGGGACACCGGCTCACGACAAGGTCCCCATTGGCTGTACGTGCATACATCACCACGTGAACAGCGCTGTACAGCCGCATTAGCTGCCTCCTTCCTTCATTACAATATTGATGAAAGAGGAGCAAGTAAAGTAAAGTATCGCTTCTCTGCTCTCCAGCTTGCAGGCTTGACTGCTGATCATATACTTGCAGGAAAGAATGTCAAAAATGTGAATCCCAGCACCGGAATGGGCGGGGCAGGCAGAGAAGGGAAAGGACTCGTCTTTCCTTCTTGGGCAGAGAATACAATGACAGTGTCTGCTCTGCCGCTTCAGCTGCTCTCCCCCTTCCTTTCTTTCTCCCTCTTTCTTTCTTTCTCCCTCTTATGTCCAGCAGCTCGTCCTCTCTTACTAAAAACCCTGACTTCGGAACGGTTCTCACCCTCCTCTCTTTCTTTCTTTGATTTGTTGCCCTGTGAAATGGATCCAAAGAAAAACAGTGGAAATGTTGTCTTTTTTTCTATTCCAAAGCAGTGCTTGAAATGGAAAAATTGAAGTGCAGGTACTCCGTACCAGAGTACCTGCTTGTTTCTGGGAAGTGGCAGTACTCTCCAATTAATGGTATTGCATTTCTCTTGAGAAGTGCTGGTACACTCTCTCTCTCTCTCTCTCTCAAAATAAACAAGCATTTGCAGTGCAATAGGTCTCGCATTTTCGAGAGTTTGAGCTATTGGCATTGTAAATGACAATGCTTTTAATTATGTGTTTTGAAAACGTGCAAGCAGTGCTTATAGTCCTTGCTTACGAGTAGCAAGGCTGGCAGTAATCGCATCTTTTACTGACAGCCTTGCTGCTATAAGTACAAAGTGCGTATTTACACACCGTTTGCAAGTGTTCAAAACACATAAATAAAAGGCGTTGTCATTTACAATGCCAATAGCTCAAACTCTTGCAAATGCGAGACCTATTGCATTGCAAATGCTTGTTAGTTGTGATTCCACAGACTCTATTGATGAAGGAGGTGTGCATGGTATCCTGCATGTGGTTTTGTCAGTCCTTTACATTCTTCCTTCAATTCACCTTCATAGATTTGGTTTTCTAATTGGAAGAACAAAACATTCTGTAATACTTTGCTCTCTCCTGCAATATTAGAAAAGAAGTGCTCACTGGTTTGAAACACATGGCCCCATAAAGATAAGAAAGCTTTTGCGACCAATGCACAGTTGGCGAGGCCCTCCAAATGGGACGGCTCAAAAAGCCAAGCAAATACGTCACCGACACCTCTTTTCCAATGACTGGCCACCGTTTAGTATAAACGGTGACGCCAGCCAATGGAAAAGAGGGGCAGGGCTTAATGCCCCTTACAGAAAATACCTGTCAACACTAAATCTCGCCAGCGAGACTGCTCTTACGCCAGGCGAGACCTAAAAAGTGCTGGTACTTTGTACCGGACAGTACCGGTCCATTTAAAGCAGTGTTCCAAAGTGCAGCTGCGGTAATAAAAGGTTCAAAATATGAAAAATAACTAAATAAAGCCAGACAGAGTGGTAGCAAAGTGGCTAGATTGATTTTATTCACACCCAAACATTTGCACCAATCTACAGAGTTTGCAAGTGAAGCGCTACTTTTGTTTGCTTGTCTTTCTTTGAATAGTATTGTTTCCCCCGGGCGGGGAACTAGTGCACTAATCCTGGAGGTACTGCAACAAGTGGATTGGAAAACAAAATGTATACTGCGGCTCGGTGCTTAGGGAAGTGGTCTTTTCACCATACTGCTTACGTTCTGTAAGGATATAAGCAATGGACTTTGAAATGGGTTGATTCCGTGCCCTGTATTCATGTCCTTAACTTTTCAGGCAAAAGGACTCCCTGATTTCTGAATAGTGAGCGTAAAAGCGTTAAATAACCATGTTGGTCCGGCTTGTTGTTTCTTTTTCTTTGTAGGCAGCATTTCGCTCTTGTCTAGTGCGTAATTTAAACTGAGCCGCATCCAGGTGATTATAGCGGGGCACAATTGGGTTGTAGTTCAAGGCAGTGCGAGTTTCTCTCAGTGGGGCAGTATCGTGTTAGTGGGGGAGACAATATGAAGACTGCGGTTGTTGCCCCGCTGCCTCCTAATGTAGCTCTCCCTCCAGTCTTCGATGGCTCGGGTCCCGCTCTCCAGGTCCTTTACACGCCTCCTCCTTCCTGTCATTTGTTCTCTTGTGACTCTCCCACTACTCTGTGTTCGCCTGGCACCTCCTCACATCGCCGCCCTTTCTACAAAAAACTCCTTTATTGTTGAACATTATTGCCAGGAGTTTTTGCTAATGTTGTCAATGCGATGTATATATTTTTAAATGTCACTTTCACTCGACACATCACGAATACTTTCACTACCTTGTGAGCACGTGAACTATATTTCAAAAGTATTTGATATAATAATTTTAATTAAATGATCTATTATGTCAATGCCCAACCTGCGTCCCTTTGTACAATTGTAAACTGTCTACTGTTGATTCTTTTTATGGTATTTATTCAATAATATGCCTCATGCCATAGGCTAAGTGATTAACACTCTCCTAAATCAATAGCTGCCTTTCCTTTAAGGACCTTATGGCCTCTGCTGAACCATTGTTACCTCCCAAGCACTATTGACTACCCCAGGTTCAAATATTGGGGCACCCTTGTTTTTTATACACGGTATATTGATTCCAGCACAATAATTTCACCATCCCATCCACAGCTGCACAGCAGCCATTGTGGTCTGTCCAACTTTCTGTGAGGACGAATAAGATGAATTGTTTGACCAGAATTGTCATCATTCTCACTCCCAGGGAAAATCCATCATGAACTAGTAATTTATATTTACCCCTGGACAGATAATTACATTTATTGCATGTTAAATGTACCTGTAGGACTACACAGGAGCATTAGATAAAATGTTCCCCTTTAAATGTTATTACTCCTACTGTTTACATCTCAGAATAGTATTTGAAGTCCCCCATGGTGTGGCACCATTTTATTTAAGCCCGGTAACTCTATAGGGGGCGGTAGTGCCAAGGTCCCCACCAGCATGCTTATTAGGTATAGATGTTATCAACACCAAGTGTAAAATTAAGCAGAGATGTGTGAACTATAAATCATTGTTGGCGGGCGCCATGTGATAGTCTGCTGGCTGAGCTTGAAGGCTCTGGAAATCCACAGATGGATGACCAATGTGGCAGAATGGTCAACAGCGGAAGAGCTCAGAATGTTACTGGTCAGAACTGATGATAAGCTTCAATATGATCTCTAACTGTGGAAATTCCTAGTGTGTGCGCTAATCTACCCCCCAGACCAATGTCCCATATGAAAGTATGTTTCATCATGTAATGCAGATTTTTGCGCTCATTTGAACCATAGCCTGCTGGAGGGGTCTATGCACACTACTATGCCTACTGTGTTGTCGCACCCGCTTTCCTGGACTATTTAATGTTTAAACTATGATATGCCGCCCTATGTAGATCCCATATATGTACCTACTGTATAACAAAACCGAATAAAAATACTTTTAAAAAGTCCCTAGCGCGTAAGAGAAAAGAAATTCAGGTGGTTTGGCGTCGAATTGCCTTTGTAAGATTGAGCCTGGTAGGCTAAGCAGCTGGTGGAGCAACCCCTGCCAGACCCGGTGAAAAGGTATGGTTGGACTACCCTCATTAAGGTCGGTTGGGCTTGGTCAGGGGATGTAAAGGTATTAACAAAGGGATCACCGAACAAACGTCAGTCAGTCAAAGGTCCTGCTTCATTTGTAACCAATTCATAGACTTTTGGGATCCAGTCTTAATAAGAGAGAACAGCAACGTTCTGAACCCAACCTGCCAAAAGATTATCCTTGCAAGCTTTCCAGGATCTTTCAATACCTTTTTTGAATCCGTTACAAACTTTCCTAAAAAGGTAGATAATTTTAGGTCAGTGTCCGTAATCAAGGCTACTTTCCCTTGTAAAGAAGGCGGGCAGCGCTCTGCCCGAAGTCTGGTGTAGCTAGGCCTTAGGGCGGCCAAATCGAATGTAAGAGTGGGGGTGGAGGTGCTGGCGATTCCTGCAGGTAAGAGGGGGGGAGGTCGCTGCCCCAACACTCGTATCGCCCCCTCCCCCTTGCTACGCTACCAGTTAGACTTCTTTAGGAAAGCATTCGCGAAGTCTGCTTCAAAGGTAGGCTGTAGTTTTTGAAGATTGAGTGCCTCTGAAGAGTGAAGATAAACTATATCTTTGGGGTCGAAAGTGCCAAATAAACATTTTCAAACCGATTGGAAGTCAGATGTACCATCTCCTGCGTCCAAGTCATCAAACATTCTCTTTTTGCCCATAGGAAGTAAAGAACGGACTTTCTCATCCTCCAAGGTGTCGGGATCGACATATGCCTCCATAATATCAGGAAGAGAAGTTACACTCTTCACCTGGTTCATGAACCAGGGAATACAGGTGCGCCTTTCGAAGGCATCTTGTTTAGATTGGTATTATTTAACTTCTTGAGGGGTTGCACTTACATTTTCTGATGGTGGAGGAGTAGGGAGTTCAAGAGGATCCACCAAGAAGGTTTTTAATGGGGAGGAGCCTAGCGCTTGACCAAGATGTCCGCGTGAGCCTTGAGCTCCCGCGACCCTCGCGCCCTCCTGCAATTATCCTGTCCTAAATCCTGATTTTCATGCATGGAATCCTGCAGGTGAGTCACAGCTGGGGCGATTGACGTTGTCCGGGCTAAGATCGCCCACCGGGAACCGAAGTTGTGCATGGCGGAAGATTGCGGCCTACCTCCGAAGGATGCCAGGGGCTTGCGTTGGCAGGATGCCCAGCCACTAATTGAACAACAGCGGCCTCGGGAGGTGTGAACTGGCGGACGGGTGCCGCTGCACTTTCACTTTCGCTTTCTCGCCCTTTGCTTGCTCTGGGTTGGGAGTGCTTCATGCTGGTCCCCTGCTGTCGGCCCTGGCTGGCTGCTGACGTCCTAGTTGACCCTGTTTCCTCTGGCTGAGTGAGGGACGTCTTTTTGCGACTGACCGCCCTGCTGTTCGAGATGTCGACCAAATCGGAGGCAGACAAGTCGAAGTCTAAGACTACCAGGCGGGGAGGATATACCCAATCCAACAATATGGATCGCTATGCCCAGCAGAAGGGGTCGCCTGGTGGATCGGGACAGTCGCTGGAAGCACAGAAGGCCGATTCATCCCCAGCCTCGGAGTTATCATTGCAGGATATCAAGGGGGCGATGGATGGGATGCAATCTTCGATTGGGCGACAATTCGAGACCCTGGCGCACAAGGTGGACATGATTTTGGTTGATGTCAACTTGATTCGCGCGGACCTGGGCAAAACCAATGAGCGGGTCAAGTCCCTGGACCTCAAGACTACTGGTCTCGCGGACGATGTCTCGGAACTCCAGGCTGAGGTTCGTAAGCTACGAACCGCAAATGACCTCTCCGCCTGCCGGCTCGAAGACTTTGAAGGTCGGGCCCGGCGCAACAATGTGCGCCTTATTGGGGTCCCGGAAACTTCGGAGGAGCTCTCCGTGGATTTACTCGTCGAGGACTTGGTGGTGAATCATCTTGCGCCTAAGGGCCTTGGCAAGTTTTTTGCGGTGGAGCGGGCTCACCGAGTGCCTGGTGGACGGCCTAAGGTGGGAGCCCCCCCGCGGCCGATTGTCGCCCGGATCTTTAATTTTCGGGATCGAGACGCTATCCTGCAAGCATCGAGGGTGACAGGCCCGGTGCCTTTTCAGAATGCCTCTGTGAGCTTTTATCCCGACTTCACCCAGATGGTGCAGAAACAGAGGCAGAGTTTCCTGGGGGTGAAGCGGCGGCTTAGGGAGATGGACCTGAAGTATGCCATGCTTTTCCCCGCCAGGCTACGTGTGGTGTATGAGGATCGGACTTTCTTCTTCGAATCACCGGACATGGCGGGGGACTGGTTGGATGCGCTCCCTCGGCGGCAGCGCGGCCGGGACCGCGTGGATGGAGCGGAAGGCGACCGGGATGGACAGAAGTGATACCTCCGGTGTCGGTCTGTTTTGACTCAGCCCCGGACAGTGACTCGTACCCTACTGCAGTAATGGGAGGGCGACGGGGGGAAGATAGGAGCTCTTTCCTCCCTTGGGGTACTTTTTGTAGATTTGTTTTTGATAGGGCGACAGGCACACTGCAAGTTGGGGGGGGGCTTTGTAAGCTGACGCAGGGGTGCAGGGAGGGGGGGGGATTCGGGATGTTGGGGTTGTTGTTGGGGGTTGTTTTTTTCTTGCAAGGCGTAGCAATGGTTGTCAGTATTGTCCGATCGTGGTTCTCCCGGGGGGGGTGGAGGTCTCTTTGTGTTTGGGGATGGGGGATAGGGGCTTAAACATAATTAGCTGGAATGTCAATGGCTTAGGGGATCGTATTAAACGGGGGATAGTCCTGCAATTCTTGAAACTGACCTCGCCAGATGTGGTCCTCCTGCAGGAGACCCACCTTATAGGGAATACATGTTATGCACTTAACAGAAAGGGTTATAAATTCATTGCTCACTCGGGGTTTTCCTCGGGCTCCAGGGGTGCGGGCATACTTGTTAGAGCTTCCCTACCATTTGAGGTTGACTCCACCATCGCTGATGACAGGGGGCGCTTTGTGGCTGTGGCGGGGAGGTGGGAGGGCAGAACGTTGGTATTGGTTTCTGTTTATGTCCCTCCTGCCCTGCAGGCCTCCACGTTTGCTGATCTGGGCAAGGCCTTGTTGGAACTCCCCGAAGGGATGCTAGTGGTGGGAGGAGACTTCAATGCGGTTGGGTCTGGAATGCTCGATAGGTACCCGCCCAGGGACACCGGGGGTGCTCAGAAGTGGCTTCCCGACTTTATAGATACTTTTGGTCTGGTAGACTGTTGGAGGCTACGGCACCCCATTCAGAGACAATATACCTTTCATTCCGGGGCCCACAGGAGTCTCTCTCGGATCGATTACTTGCTCACTCTGGCTGCGCACGCCTCATTGGTGTCTGAGGCTAGGCACATGGCACGGGGCATATCTGATCATTCGCCGGTGTGGGCCCGTCTGGATATTGGCCGGGTGGTGGGGGGCAGGGTGGCTCCCATTAACCCCTGGTACTTTCGTGACCCCAAGCTGCGCAGTGCGTTGCGGAAGACAGTTGATCACTATTTTCAAGATAATCAGGGTTCAGTTGAATCTGCGGTGTCCTTGTGGGAAGCTTTTAAGACTGTATTGAGAGGGGAGGCCCTTTCCTTGGTAGTGGCCGCCAAGCGGCGGAGAGACGCCGAGGTGACACAAGTAGAGGACGAGATAGCGGCTTTAGAAGTGGCCTTGGAAGAGGATGTTGCAACGGCCACACTGCATAATTTGAGCTTGAAGCAATTGGAATATAGGGATCTGGTGATGAACGCTGCCAAGACCCTCAATAGGGAGCAGCAGGGTCGATTGTACGATGTTGGTGATAAGGCCGGGAAATTGCTGGCGTGGTTGGATAAAAAAGAGCGTGTTAATCGAGTGGTGCCGGAGTTGTCGATGGATGGGGGAGAGGTTGTCACTGACCCCGACGGTATAGTCCAGTGTTTCTCGGACTATTTTCGTACGGTATACACCTCGGTCTCGGATAGGCCGACTGAGGACTCGTGTGACCTTCTGCGTGATATCGCTCTGCCCTGCCTTTCTGCCATTGATAGGGATGACCTCGATGGCGATATAACTGTAGACGAAGTGGCGTGTGCTATCCGTGCGTTGCGCTCCGGTAAGGCCTCGGGCCCAAATGGTTTGCCGATTGAGCTGTATAAGCTTCGCCCGTATAAGTTGGCTCCTCACCTGCGCGCCATGTTTGTGGAGGCGCGGGTGAATGGGTTTCTTCCGCTTGATCAACGGCTGGCGACGATTGTGGTCATACATAAAGACGGTAAGCCCCGGGACAAGTGTGGCTCCTATCGGCCGATATCACTTCTCAACGCCGAGCCGAAAATCCTTGCTAAGATCCTTGCTAACCGCCTGGTCCGGGTGCTTGGCGACTTGATCCACCCGGATCAGTCGGGCTTTATCCCGCACCGTAACACTGCACTGAATCTTAGACGTCTCCATGGAGTGATTGCTAGGACGGGCACGATGCGAGAGCCGGCTATTGTGGCGTCCCTCGATGCCACGATGGCCTTCGATACGGTGGAGTGGGCATACCTGTGGGCTGTGCTAGCCAAGTTCGGCTTTGGGTCTGGATTTGTAGGCTGGGTGAGGTTGCTCTATGAGGGGCCTCTTGCTAGCGTCGTGGTGAACGGGCGGGCGTCGACACCGTTCGCGCTCGGGAGAGGCACCCGGCAGGGTTGTCCCCTGTCGCCGTTGTTGTTCGCCCTTGCTCTTGAGCCGCTGGCGGCGTGGATACGATGGCACCCCGATATACGTGGGATTCGTTGGTCGCCTGACCACGAAGACCGTATTTCACTTTACGCCGACGATATTCTGTTATACCTCGCCTCGCCTAAGAAATCTCTTATAGTGGTTTGTGACGTCTTGACTTCTTTCGGTAGGAACTCTGGTCTTGTCATCAATTGGGGGAAGTCATACTTGTATGTCCTGTGTGGGGATGTCCCGCCTGTCCCGCGCAACTGCTCGATCCAGATAGCCCAGCAGGGTTTTTTGTATTTGGGGATCTATATTTCCACCGACCCCATTTTACGATACGAGAAGAACTTGCTCCCTCCCTTGGCACGTCTGCGACGGGACGTGGCGGGCTGGCGGCGGTTGCCGCTTTCCGTCCTTGGCCGTGCCGCCCTGTTTAAAATGATGTCTCTTCCCCGTTTCCTCTATGCCCTGCAGAATACCCTTGACTTGGTCCCGGCCAGTTATTTCCGTGAGGTCGAAAGCCACCAGCGCGCGCTATTGTGGGAAGGGCGTCCGCGCATAGCGATTGCTAAGTTGACGCTTCCATGGTATGACGGTGGTATCGCGCTTCCAGACATTCGACGTTATTAT
Source organism: Triturus cristatus (assembly GCF_964204655.1). NCBI lineage: Eukaryota > Metazoa > Chordata > Amphibia > Caudata > Salamandridae > Triturus > Triturus cristatus. Next base: position 822,992,802 of record NC_140584.1, on the reverse strand, counting down.
TGGGCCACTCAGTTGAGCGCGATTAACCATGGTGTATATGGTCCGGCGCTGAGCCCCGGCTTCGCCATGGACCGATGGTTACTACGTGGGGGTAATTACCACAGTGCGTTGTACTCGAAGTCGTTGGACTTAACTCTTACGGGGCCCACCAGGGTGGCCGTGCATGTATGGAAGGTGGCGACGGATTCACTGGGCTGGAAGGGTAAGCTTACCCTTGCCACCCCTCTGTTTGACTCCGATATTCTGGGAAAGCTTTGGCATACAAAAGGGTTTGAGAAATGGGACCTGATCGGCATATCCAGGGTTGGAGACCTTTTGGTTAAGGGTAGGATAAAGTCATTCGAGGAGCTGCAGAAGGAATACGAGCTAGGGAGCACGGAGTTCTTCCGATACGCTCAAGTGTGCCACGCCTTGCGATCAGTCCTTGTAGAAGGGGAGAAGGTGCCTGAGTCCTCTCCGTTAGAGGACCGGATCCTGGATGGCCATATGCCAGAGAGTACGATCTCGCTCATTTATAAGAAACTAATTAATGTTCGGGCGGATCTTCTTCTAGGGTTGCGCGATCAATGGACCAGGGATGGCCTCGAACTCGATGATGAGGATTGGCAGTATGCAGTTTCTTCTCCCAAAGAGGTCGCGATCCCCGCGCGCCTGCGGCTGGTGCAGCTTAAAATACTCCATAGGGTCTACGTGACGGGGCCCAGGCTGGTCCATATGGGTTTCTCTGAGGAGGGCTTATGTAAGAGAGGCTGTGGTATGGTGGGCACCTTCCTACATATTATTTGGGAATGCGGTGCGATTATGGAGTTTTGGAAGCGAATCCACGATGTGATGGGGGAGGTGACGGGCATCGTCATGCAGCCTGAGGCGCGGTGTTGTCTCCTGAATGTTTGGGGTCCTACTGACCACGACGCGGCACAGACTCAATGGGTGACCCTAGGGAACATGGTTGCCAAGCGCGACATCGCTCGTCTGTGGGGCTCTACTAGGCCTCCTACATTGACAGCGTGGATGGAAAACATGGATTGGAGCATGTTTAGGGAGAAGACAGTGTATTGTGCTCGAGGGCGCCCTCGGAAATGGCACTCTGTATGGGGGCGATGGAACCAGTACAGAGGGGGCATATGCCTGCCCCCGGACCCGCCTGAGGAGCAGCTCTCCCCTTAGCTTTCTTTCCGGCTTTGTACTTCTTGCTGGTATGTGTTTGTTTTCTTGAGTCTCTGACTTCCCCCTCCTTTCCCTTGCTATCGACCTGTGTCTGTTGGACGAACTGGGGCTCGCTCCCCCTGATGGGAACCCTTTTTATGCTTTCAGTACTTATCGACTTGCTTGTGTTTAGGTTTGGGTTTGTGTTTATTTAAAACTGAACCTTTGACTCTCCTGTCAGTGAAATGTGGATGCTCGCATGTGTTGTGTTTCTAAAGCTGCTGTACCTCCGGGTTGTCGGCTAAATAGCTGTGTCACTGATTTAAAAGAATAAAGGTTTAAAAAAAAAAAAATCGTAAATCTACATCCAAAAAAAGGTTTTTAATAGTGGTATCATAAGACCTAGAATGGCAGAAATAGATTTCTGGACATAGTTTTTTAAGGCTTTAGCCAAGGCTGAGATTTGTGAACCAAAGATAACATATGAGGCATTAACCGCCGTCAAGTTAACTGGAATACTAGAAGGATTGCCTTGAGACATGACAGTGGTCACCAAATTGGCAGAATCAGTTTATGTCCCCAGAAACGTACACCCTTACTTTTATATAGGGTAGTGCTTGATATTTTGTATAGGAAAGAGAACCCCCCCTCCCCCAGCAAAGCACAACTAAATCTATCTATATATCTATATATATATCTATATATTCACTGAAAAAACCATAGGTTTCAGGGGCGTTCTAGTTAGCTGGACATTTCCCTCGTACAAAACCCTAGAAATTCCCCTGTTATAGTTAGTTCAGCTAACTATAACTTGTGCCCCCGCAATGCACTGCTGATGACGTCACATATTACATCACTCATGACATGGTCAGTGACATCACTGATGACATCTCAAATGACATCACTGATGACATCACTGATGACGTCATCCATTAACCGTGTGTTTCTGAACAGTTTTAATATGTTTAATATATATAGGGAAAGGCCTGTTAAAGAATAAGTGGGTGTACAAGTGTGTGAATGGGTGATTTTCTAGGTGCGTAACTGACTCTAGAAGGGAGTCATTAAATGTATCTTACTGCAGACTAGTGACTAAACTGTGTGAATGTCTGTATCTGTCTATCTGTTGGTGTATAAACGGCTGCATGGTTTTGTGAATAGCAATATGAGTGTCTCTATGGGTTATTGATTGGTTGTCTGAGTATCTGTATGGGTGCCTGAGTGTATGTGTGGGTGGGGTGTGTGTGACTCTGTGCATAGATGTGTGAGTGGGTGATTCTATGGGTGCATGGTTTTAAGAGTGCAACTGTGATGGACTGTATGGTTGGGTGAGTGTATGTAAGGGTGTGTTAGTGATTGAATGTATATCTTAGTTGTACATGTGACAGTAACTACATAACTACATATGTGAAACACAGTGTATATGTGTATAAGAGTAAATAACTATATGTGAGAGTGTGTGATTGCGGGACTGGCTGTATGGATGAGTGTGTGCTTGTACTAGTAATTGAATAAGAGTGTCAACATTTTTTAGTATTTTTATGAGTAAGTGAACTTGAGTGTGTTTAACTGTATAGGTGAGTCAATTGGACTATTTGCACAACTGACTAGGTGTATCAGTACCTCAATGGATGATTGGCAGTGTGTGAGTGTCTATATATGTGTATAAATGCATATGATAGTCTTGTACGGAGTGACTGTAAGTATGAGTGACTGTACAGGTGAGTGAGTGGAGGTGCATGTAGATCTAAGAATCAATGAGTGGGTATGTAGTTATTGGTATTGGAGTATCTTTGGTCTTCAAAATGGCCGTCTGAAATTTTGAGTTGGTGTATCAAAAGTTATATTAGGGTGTGAGAAAGTGTACTAATTTATCACATAGATGACGTCATCAGTGATGTCATCAGTGATGTCACTGACCATGTCATGAGTGATGTAATATGTGACGTCATCAGCAGTGCATTGCGGGGGCGCGAGTTATAGTTAGCTGAACTAACTATAACAGGGGAATTTCTAGGGTTTTGTACGAGGATAATGTCCAGCTAACTATAATGCCCCTGAAACCTATGGTTTTTTCAGTGAATTTCTAAGGTTTTTTTAAATGCCAATTTCTAACTATAACGCCCCTGAAACCTTTGGTTTTTTCAGTGAATTTCAAAGGTTTTATAAATGTCAATTCCTAACTAAACGTGCATGAAACCTATGGTTTTTTCAGTGAATTTCAAAGGTTTTTTAAATGCTAATTCCTATCTATAACTTATCTCTAAAGATATCATGTTTAATAATTTTGATTGGATTTCTATATTTTTCAAATTCATTGTGCCAATTTCATTAATGTTTTTTTTTTAAATACTTTTTTATCACCATTTTTTAAACATATTTCTTCAATTAATTCTTTTAAAAATTAAAAAATATTATTTGAACTTAATGGGTTTTTCAAACATATTTTTTTATATTTTTCAAAATATTCTTTTAACTAGAAGTGCAAAACTTTATTTTAGATATTTTTTTTTTCACTGTTTTTGGATCCGCACACCCTAAGCGCACCGTTCATGATACGTACGCGATAGCATCCGCGCATGGTATGCGTTGGGTACGTGTTTAGTGCGCGATCGCTATGCGACCGGTACCCGACTCCCAGCCTATACGCGATACGTTCGATGTACGTAACGCGACGTCTACGCGCTTCTGCGATGCGTCCTATGCGTCCGTGACGCGGTAGGTCCACGGATCCCGCGAAGTACTTAACATTTAAAAAAACATATTTATGTATTGCATGTGAATATTAATTGAAGACAAACTCTAAACTAGTGTTAAAACTAATATATTTTGACATCTAATCCTATATTTCTTTTTAATTCAATTTCGCGGATGCGCGCTGGGTGCGTGCTGCATAAGCGCACGGTGCGCGGATCCCATGTGACCTGCAAAAAAAGAGATTTGATTGGTTCATTACACTTCCTCTTCTAACTATTGAAAGACCCCACCCATTTCAATCATTCTTCTTTGAGCTTCTTTGGAGAACCATCTCTTTGGAGAGAAGAAGATTTTTTTAGACTAAGTATACACTTAGTTCTAACTTTTTGCAACCAAAAATGGCTTCAGGGCAGCAGGCATCACCTGCATCACTTCAAACCTCTGAGGATGAATTTTTGCCGGAGTTACCACGCAAAGAACGTTTCTCTCCAGTGGTATGGAAATTTTTCACTTTTCCCGAAGGACAGAATAAGACCAATGCCACCTTGGTCACATGTAAGATTTGCAAAAGAGTCTTATCGAGAGGGGATCCTACCAAGAAATACTCTTGCGGCACGGCAAGTATGATGAAGCACATGAGGAGCCTTCATCCAAACAATCTTGCACGTGAAGAGTGCAGACGGATGAGAGACACTCCTGCGCCATCCACCTCATCGCAGCCGAGCACGTCAAGAGTGCATCCCTCAGACCAAACCTTGGACATCCGTCCTCAATTTCAATTTTTATACGTGCTCTGCACTAAGTGCAATAAGACTTTGTGCTATGGCGAGCAGTCCATCGACCTCATCTGCCGCCGGCAGGAAAGTCATATTTGCTAGGATTTTTTTGTTTGTTTTTTACTGTTCCCTGAAGCTCATTGTTTGGTTTCTCCTGTTTTGTTTTTTGTTTTTAAACAAAAAAAAAAAAATATCACAAAATTGTTCAGAAAACCCCCCAAAAAACATAAAAGAAGAAAGAAGAAAAAATAAATTTCTTGTAAGAACTAACTTTCCTGGTTTAAAAAAAGAGCTACATTTCTTTGTTAGTGTGTGAAAGTTTAGATGAATGTATGTGTAGTACGTAATTGACTGAATGAATGCATCCGTAGCATATGGTGAATGTATAAGTGCAGAACTATGATTTCACTTTTCCCCAAAACTGACTTTGTGTTTTCTAACATATGCCAAAGGCAGAAATGGAACTGGTCCAATCATTTTTGTCCACAAATTGAGAAAGCTAGAAAACATGTGAATAAATCTGTTTCTGCGAGACTACAGAATGGGGTCCATTTACAATAACAATCTGCGCTTTCATATGCAAGAGATGTATAGGAGAGATGGAGTACACTTTTCTGATGAAGGAAACAGAGTCTTCCTCAACAACTTTAGACTCTGTATAGGTACTTACTTATAAGTACCAAAAACTCTCAATGAACACAACGGTTTTTTTTAGAGCCACTCAAGAACAAAATACTTAAGCTTAATCTTTATCTGCCAACAATTTCATTTTTTTCCCCTTGGATCCGCAAACCCACCGCGAGAGGATCCGTGCATCCAACGCGATAGGATGCGCGCACCGTGCGCGCATTTCGCCGCTTTTTTTAAAACAAAAAAGGGGGGGCCCCAGGGGGTCCTTCTGGGACCCCCTAAGCACCTCTAGAGGGTCAGAGTATTTCCACTCTGCCCCCTTTATATGTTTTACGCACTTATTCCCCTTGCTTCTTCAGCCTCGCTTCTACCGAGGCAGAAAATGGCCGCCAACAGTTCCTGGTTTCGAATGTAGAGAGACGCTCGACAGCCAATTAGCATTCAGTGCGCGATCGGGAGGGTGCGTGCTCGGTTCGGGGAGGGTTCGCGTACGGTGCGGGTAGGGTCCGCGGCCATAGATATCACTAACTTTTTTACCCTAATTTTCTCAGGAACTACTGAACAGATTCACACCAAATATGCAAAAGGCACGAGTCCGAACTGAGGACTACCTCTTAGCCAAATTTGGTGTCATTCCATTCAGCGGTTCGGGCTGTAGCTGCGACAACAGATCCTATGGGAAATTGCATGGGGAAAACGCGTTTTGGGACCCCCCTTTTTTCTCGGCCCCCGCTTGACGTATCACCACGAAACTTTCAGGGTAGGAGCGGAGCGGGCCAAAAGTTTGGAGAATTTCGCAAGGATTCGTCAACCGGCGCCAAAGATATTCCCAATAGAATGTTGCGGATTTCCTATGGAAAATAGGTCCTAACTATAACTATCTACTGGCGACCGCCAGTAGATAAAATATATATATTTTCAGAACAACTTCGGCGCAGTTACCACCAACGTATCCACGTGTGTATGTGTGTATATATGTATGTATGTATGTATATATATATATTCACTGAAAAAACCATAGGTTTCACACACGTTATAGTTAGGAATTAGCATTTAAAAAACCTTGCAAATTCAGTGAAAAAAAACCATAGGTTTCACACACGTTATAGTTAGCTGGACATTTTACTCGTAAAAAACCATCGAAATTCCCCCGTTATAGTTAGTGCAGGCAACTATAACTCACGCGACCGCAATCCTCTGCTGATGCTAATACTGTATTTAGACACTTATTTGCCCATGTCTTCTTCCATTAAATTTTAGCTATACATATATTACAAATATTTTTTTTTCATAAAGACACATATGTCATCAGCAGAGGATTGCGGTCGCGTGAGTTATAGTTGCCTGCACTAACTATAACGGGGGAATTTCAATGGTTTTTTACGAGTAAAATGTCCAGCTAACTATAACGTGTGTGAAACCTATGGTTTTTTCACTGAATTTGCAAGGTTTTTTAAATGCTAATTCCTAACTATAACGTGTGTGAAACCTATGGTTTTTTCAGTGAATTTGTACGGTTTTTTAAATGCTAAGTTACTTTACGCCGTTCGTGGCGTACGCGCCCACTTAACGCAGTTCGTTCCGTGCACGCGGTGCGCTTCGCGCACCGCGCGCCCACTTTATGCAGTTACTGCCGTGCACGCACGGTGGGCACGCGGTGCGCTACGCGCACCACGTCCCCACGTTACGCTGGATGGGCCATGTACGCACGATGCGCTTCGCGCATCGTCCGCACACGGAGGACATATTATGCGCTTCGTTGAGAAACTTAATCTATTAATTGTTCCTTAAAAATAATAGGCCATGCACAAAAGGTGCACTGCGGGCACCTTTTGAACACGGGGGAGGGGTGAATGTGGATATTTTTTTTTTATAATTAATTTTTACCGTACGGGTACGGTAAGCGTAATCGGCGTTTTTTCGAAAAAAAAATAAAATTGATTTTTTTGCCTTGGGGGGTCTTGTGGGGCACCTTAATAATGCTAGGTGGTTAGAAGCTGTCTAACATGCTCCTTTACATATTTTCCACCTTTGTTTTTCCTCCCCCCCCCTCAGAGTGCGAGAGAGAAAATGGCGGCCGCCGCTTCCTGGTTTCGACTGATTCGAATGTTTACTAAGATCTAACAGCCAATCAGAATCGCGCTCGCGCACGTCACCGTACGCGTACGGTAAGCGCACCGTAAGCTGCCACAGATATATATATTGATTTAAAGGCTATTTTCTCAGGAACTACTGAACAGATTTACACCAGACCTACAAAAGGCACTTCCTTGACCTGTAGACTACCTCTCTGCCAAATTTCAAGTAACTCTGTTCAGCCGTTCGGGCTGTAGCTGTGTCTAAAGGTCCTATGGAAAAATGCATGGGAAAAACGCGTTTTGGGACCCCCCTTTTTTCTCAGCCCCCACTTGACGAATCCCCCCGAGACTTTCAGGGTAGGAGAGGAGCGTAGCACCCCATTAGTTTTGAAAATTTCGCGAGGATTCGTCGACCGGCGCCAAAGTTATTCCAAATAGAATGTTGCGGATTTCCTATGGAAACAGGGTCCTAACTATAACTACCTACTGGCGACCGCCAGTAGGTAATATATATATATATAAGACTTGCTCCTTCGGCCCTCCACACCCTCGGAAGCAGGATCGCATACGCCGGCAGAGCGTGCCGGACTTTAAATCCAATTTACTTCTAAATCAAGCGATCACTCGGGGGTTTATCCAAAGGTTGTTGTTTAATCCAGTAACGCGTTTCGAGTGTCACGCACTCTTGCTCACAACCTTTGGATAAACCCCCCGAGTCATGGGTACTCACAAACTTTCTGTTGGGGCCAAAATTCCAGTGTGGTTTGTAGCCGAGGGCCGTACAGGTAGGGGTGGGGTCAGTGGGGGAGCAGGGTCAGTGGGGAGGGGGGGGTCTAGAATAAAAAAAAAATCACCCCGTTTCAAAACATTAGACAATGCGACAGTGCTGTATTAAAAAGTTTGATGTAACTACAAAGAGCACATTTTGATACATTTTTATTTACAGACAATAGCAATCTTAAGAGGCATTGCATAGCTTCATACACACTTTAACTCCAATTCCATCATAGGGTTATATTTGGCCCACCCTTAACCTCGCAATAGCCTGCAATGTCTTGCAAACTGAATGGTGCAAAGGCAACGACTAAAAACTGAAGAAAGTCAAGAGGACTCCAAGAGTTTACCGCTGAGGCCAGTCTGAGAGGGCCCCCATATTTTCTTCCCCGTCCGCCTGGCCTTCCTCACTTTAGAGTCTTATAGTGCAGACTCTAAGAAACGCCCTTGCCATTGCTGTAAAGACGGAGGATTGCGATCCAGCCATGCTGAAGCAATACAAATACGACAAACTGCCATGTTGATGTAGACCATCCCTTCTTTCACTGTTTACTTCATTCTTTCTCCTACAAGGCAGAAACACCTTCATACTCTTGCTACCACACTGCCATCACACACCCTGGATCTACTACCCATAGGCACAATCAGTTTAGCTGACTGTTCTGATCAGTTTTGTGGGCTCGCTATAGACCGCTTCAGAAGTCTTTCACAGCTTTGCATACAATATTACATAGAGTGGGCTTTGGTTCAGCTCCCTGCTCATGATTGCAAGGCTTTTTGTCCATTCCATTGGTAGATCCTGATTTTGTCTTTTCTCTCTATTCTTGTGCTGGTCCCACTCCTATAGGAATTTGGCTTTACCCTGATTGAATGAGTTGTTTCTTTGAAATGCTGATATCAGCGAACAACTTTTCTTTTATTTCTTCACCATTTGTGTTTACCTCTCCAGGGAAGTGCATGTCCTGCTCTTTCCCCTATATTTTCTCTTTATTTAGCTTTGCCCTTTTCTAGCTCATGCTCTTTCCCTTGCTTCTCCCCTACAGTAATCCTTTGTTGTTTTCTCCCTCTGGCACAAAGTACTGGCATCTCTCTCTCTGTCTCTCTCTCGCTCTGTCTCTTTCTCTCTCTCTCTCTCTCTCTCTTTTTCTCTCTCTCTCTCTCTCTCTCTCTCTCTTTCTCTCGCTCTCTCTCTGTCTCTCTCTCTGTCAGTCAGTCTCTCTCTGTCAGTCAGTCTCTCTCTCTCTGCCAGTCTCTCTCTCTCTCTCTGTCAGTCAGTCTCTCTCACTCTCTCTGAGTCAGTCTCTCTCTCTCTCTGTCAGTCAGTCAGTCTCTGTCTCTCTCTCTGTCAGTCATTCTCTCTCTCTCGCTCTGTCAGTCTCTCTCTCAGCGAGTCAGTCTCTCTCTCTCTCAGTCAGTCAGTCAGTCTCTCTCTCTGTCAGTCTCTCTCGGTCAGTCAGTCTCTCTCCCTCTATGTCAGTCTCTCCCTCTATGTCAGTCTCTCCCTCTATGTCAGTCTCTCCCTCTATGTCAGTCTCTCCCTCTATGTCAGTCTCTCCCTCTATGTCAGTCTCTCCCTCTATGTGAGTCTCTCCCTCTATGTCAGTCACTCTCTCTCTCTGTCAGTCACTCTCTCTTTGTCAGTCTCTCTCTCTCTGTCAGTCACTCTCCCTGTCAGTCAGTCTCTCTCTCTGTCAGTCTCTCTCTGTCTCTCTCTCTCGCAGTCAGTCAGTCTCTCTCTCTCTGTCAGTCTCTCTCTCTGTCAGTCGTCTCTCTCTCTCTGTCAGTCTCAGTCAGTCAGTCTCTATCACTCTGAGTCAGTCTCTCTCTTTCTCTGTGTCAGTCATTCTCTCTCTCTCTCTCTCAGCCAGTCAGTCAGTCTCTCTATCAGTCAGTCTCTCTATCAGTCAGTCTCTCTATCAGTCAGTCTCTCTATCAGTCAGTCTCTCTATCAGTCAGTCTCTCTATCAGTCAGTCTCTCTATCAGTCAGTCTCTCTATCAGTCAGTCTCTCTATCAGTCAGTCAGTCTCTCTCGGTCAGTCAGTCTCTCTCGGTCAGTCAGTCTCTCTCGGTCAGTCAGTCTCTCTCTCGGTCAGTCAGTCTCTCTCTCGGTCAGTCAGTCTCTCTCTCGGTCAGTCAGTCTCCCTCTCGGTCAGTCAGTCTCCCTCTCGGTCAGTCAGTCTCCCTCTCGGTCAGTCAGTCTCCCTCTCGGTCAGTCAGTCTCCCTCTCGGTCAGTCAGTCTCCCTCTCGGTCAGTCAGTCTCCCTCTATGCCAGTCTCTCCCTCTATGCCAGTCTCTCCCTCTATGCCAGTCTCTCTCTCTCTGTCAGTCTCTCTCTCTCTCTGTCAGTCTCTCTCTCTCTCTGTCAGTCTCTCTCTCTCTCTGTCAGTCTCTCTCTCTCTCTGTCAGTCTCTCTCTCTCTCTGTCAGTCACTCTCTCTCTGTCAGTCACTCTCTCTCTGTCAGTCACTCTCTCTCTGTCAGTCACTCTCTCTCTGTCAGTCACTCTCTCTCTGTCAGTCACTCTCTCTCTGTCAGTCACTCTCTCTCTGTCAGTCACTCTCTCTCTCTGTCAGTCATGCTCTCTCTGTCAGTCATGCTCTCTCTGTCAGTCATGCTCTCTCTGTCAGTCACTCTCTCTGTCAGTCTCTCGCTCTGTCAGTCTCTCCCCTCTCTCTCTCTCTCCACTCTCTCTCTCTCTCCACTCTCTCTCTCTCTCCACTCTCTCTCTCTCTCCACTCTCTCTCTCTCTCCACTCTCTCTCTCTCTCCACTCTCTCTCTCTCCACTCTCTCACTCTGAACAAAAGCTGGGGGTCCATCTGTACACTACTTGCAAGGTCCGCGGGCCGCCAAGGAAGGCATGCCGGGCCGCTGGCAGCCCGCGGACCGTACTATGAGCACCACAGCCCTGAGTGATCGCTTGATTTAGAAGTAAATTTGGGATATATATATATATATATATATATATATATATATATATATATATATATATTACCTACTGGCGGTCGCCAGTAGGTAGTTATAGTTAGGACCACGTTTCCATAGGAAAACCTCAACATTCTATTTTGAATAACTTTGGCGCCGGTCGACGAATCCTCGCGAATTTCTCAAAATAGGTGGGGCGCTACGCTCCGCTCCTACCCTGAAAGTCTCGGGGGGATTCGTCAAGCGGGGGCTGAGATAAAAGGGGGGTCCCAAAACGCGTTTTTCCCATGCATTTTTCCATAGGACCTTTAGAACGAGCTACAGCCCGAACGGCTGAACAGAATTACTAGAAATTTGGCAGAGAGGTAGTCCCTAGGTCAAGGAAGTGCCTTTTGTAGGTTTGGTGTAAATCTGTTCAGTAGATTCTGAGAAAATAGCCTTTAAATCAATATATATATCTGAGCCCGCTTACGGTACGCTTACCGTACGCTTACCGTACGCTTACCGTAAGCTTACGGTGGCGTGCGCGAGCGCGATTCTGATTGGCTCTTAGATCTTAGTAAACATTCGAATCGGCCGAAACCAGGAAGCGGCGTCCGCCATTTTGTCTCTCGCACTGAGTGTTGTTTATCAAACATGATGGCCAAAAACATGTTACGGGGCTGTTTTGACAACTCCCTCCCACATAGTCATGTTGAGGGAGTCCCCAAACATCCCCCAAGAGCAAAAACGGTTTTATTTTTTTTTCGGCAATTTCGCGGGGTACGCTTACCGTACGCTTACCGTACGCTTACCGTAAGCTTACCGTACGCTTACGGTAAAAAAATAAAAATAAAAAAAACACTATCCACACTTACCCCACCCCCTGTGCTTTTGGTGGCCGCAGGCCACCAAATGTGCAGGGCTTATTAATAGAGAAAAAAAACGTAATTTTGGCAACATGAAATTATAAAATCGAAATAAAAAAAACACTATCCACATTGACCTCACCTCCTGTGCTTTTGGTGGCCGAAGGCCACCAAATGTACAGGGCTTATTAAAGTTGATAAAAACCGTGCACGGAACGAACTGCGTTAAGTGGGCGCGCACGCCACAAATGGCGTAAAGTAACTTAGCATTTAAAAAACCGTACAAATTCACTGAAAAAACCATAGGTTTCACACACGTTATAGTTAGGAAATAGCATTTAAAAAACCTTGCTAATTCACTGAAAAAACCATAGGTTTCACACATGTTATAGTTAGCTGGACATTTTACTGATAAAAAACCAATGAAATTCCCCCGTTATAGTTACTGTAGGCAACTATAACTCACGCGACCGTAATCCTCTGCTGATGACATATGTGTCTTTATGAAAAAAAAATATTTGTAATATATGTATAGCTAAAATTTAATGGAAGAAGATATGGGCAAATAAGTGTCTAAATACAGTATTAGCATCAGCAGAGGATTGCGGTCGCGTGAGTTATAGTTGCCTACAGTAACTATAACGGGGGAATTTCATTGGTTTTTTATCAGTAAAATGTCCAGCTAACTATAACATGTGTGAAACCTATGGTTTTTTCAGTGAATATTACCTACTGGCGGTCGCCAGTAGGTAGTTATAGTTAGGACCACGTTTCCATAGGAAAACCTCAACATTCTATTTTGAATAACTTTGGCGCCGGTCGACGAATCCTCGCGAATTTCTCAAAATAGGTGGGGCGCTACGCTCCGCTCCTACCCTGAAAGTCTCGGGGGGATCCGTCAAGCGGGGGCTGAGATAAAAGGGGGGTCCCAAAACGCGTTTTTCCCATGCATTTTTCCATAGGACCTTTAGAACGAGCTACAGCCCGAACGGCTGAACAGAATTACTCAAAATTTGGCAGAGAGGTAGTCCCTAGGTCAAGGAAGTGCCTTTTGTAGGTTTGGTGTAAATCTGTTCAGTAGATTCTGAGAAAATAGCCTTTAAATCAATATATATATCTGAGCCCGCTTACGGTACGCTTACCGTACGCTTACGGTAAGCGTACGGTGGCGTGCGCGAGCGCGATTCTGATTGGCTCTTAGATCTTAGTAAACATTCGAATCGGCCGAAACCAGGAAGCGGCGGCCGCCATTTTCTGTGTTTCACTCTGAAAAAAAAAGAGTGAAAACAAGAAAAGGGGGCAATGAGGAGAGTTACAGACCCCCTTACATTTGTGAGGGGGTCAAAGAAGGACTGTAAAGTACAAAACAAACATTTATTGATTTTTAAAAAAAATCACGGGGTACGCGTACGGTAAGCTTACGGTAAGCGTACGGAAGAAACATGGCGTGCGCGAAGGAGATTCTGATTGGCCCATAGATCTTAGTAAACATTCGAATCGGCCGAAACCAGGAAGCGGCGGCCGCCATTTTGTGTGTTTCACTCAGAAAAAAAACAGAGAAAACAAGGAAAGGGGGCAATGAGGAGAGTTACAGACCCCCTAACATTTGTAAGGGGGTCAAAGAAGGACAGAAAAGTACAAAAAAAACATTTATTGATTTTAAAAAAAATCACGGGGTACGCGTACCGTAAGCTTACGGTAAGCGTACGGTAAAAAAAAAAAAAAAAAAAAAATGAAAAGCAGATTTAAGAGTTTGCTCATCATATGTCCTCCATGTGCGCACGGCGAAGCGCATCGTGCGTTCATGGCCCATCTAGCGTAATGTGGGCACGCGGTGCGCGAAGCGCACCGCGTGCTCACTGTGCGCGCACGGTGCGCGAAGCGCACCGTGCGCGCATGGAACGAACTGCGTTAAGTGGGCGCGCACGCCACAAATGGCGTAAAGTAACTTAGCATTTAAAAAACCGTACAAATTCACTGAAAAAACCATAGGTTTCACACATGTTATAGTTAGCTGGACATTTTACTGATAAAAAACCAATGAAATTCCCCCGTTATAGTTACTGTAGGCAACTATAACTCACGCGACCGTAATCCTCTGCTGATGACATATGTGTCTTTATGAAAAAAAAATATTTGTAATATATGTATAGCTAAAATTTAATGGAAGAAGACATGGGCAAATAAGTGTCTAAATACAGTATTAGCATCAGCAGAGGATTGCGGTCGCGTGAGTTATAGTTGCCTACAGTAACTATAACGGGGGAATTTCATTGGTTTTTTATCAGTAAAATGTCCAGCTAACTATAACATGTGTGAAACCTATGGTTTTTTCAGTGAATATATATATATATATATATATATATATTTATATTTAAAGCGTGGTGAAATGCCCCGATGACCCCCACCCTTGGTAATCTCTCCCATCACTCCTCTCTTCCATGTCAAAGAAAGATGCCAGCACACTTCAAAGGCCTAAGTGCAAAATTAATGTTTACGCTGTGCCGTGACAGAAGCTCCACGTGTTTCGTCTACCGTATAGTCTTGATTGTGTTAACAAGCTCAATGTTGAGTTTCTCTTAAATACCCCTCGTGATAATACCACCAATAACCCTAAAAGAAATACTGGCAACTTTCTACAATGTTTTCATGCACTAGTCTGCATCAATTGAAATTAGATAGCGTCTCCATTATCCGGAGGAACAAAAATCTAAATTATATTGCATAGATCACAATAACTTTGATATGCATTCTGGCAAAAATTCAGAGTTCAGTTTATAATATTCTCACTAAAACGTTGTTGATCAATTAAAAATAATCCCACGTGAGTTATCACATAATTCATTTTCTAAGACCTCCTAGTAACAGTCAAATGAAAATCAATGATACAAACATACATTATAAGGTATCCCCTCGAATTGGTGGGAAAATTGAAACCCACATTTTTTAAAATCAATCAATCTGAATCGGCAAAATATTATTATCCCAAATTTCATACAGTGGTGCGGACTTTAGTACAAATTTTTATAAATGTACAACTAACTCCTCGTATGCATTCAATCCGCTAGGTTACTAAGGGCCTCCTTATGATGTGATTCGAAAAGCCTCCGACCACAGGTCGGAGGCTTTTCGAATCACATCGTAGGTCTCACTTTCGACCGCCGCATTACAATTCGGGTGGTCGAAAGTGAAGCCGGCCGCTGGTCATTCCTGCTGGATTCCGACGGGCTCAAGGAGCCCGTCGGCCAGTCAGAACCGGCATGTATCCATATAGGACGGCGTTTCCGCTGTTGGGATTACGATGTTGGTTTCCGACAGGCTTTCCAAAGTGGAAAGCCTGTCGGAAAGTGACTTTTCAGAACCCTAGCAGGGCCCCCTTCTCCCTGCAGGGTGTCCCCTGTAAATCCCTGCACCGTGACGGTACCTTCCACACGGTGCAGGGATTTGTAAAAGCTCCCATAGGGAAATGGGAATATGTGACTGTACCATGTGAGGTCGCATCGTAATAAGTTATGGCGAACCGCCTACCCATGGTCGGGTGGTTTTCATATAGATACAGTGCATCTGCCCGACATCATAATAAGGCCCTTAGTGTCAAATTCTAAAATGTACCTGCTTTCTAACCTTCTGAGGGCCCTCTATTTGCTCCTCTCATAGTACGTAGAATCCCATTGATAACACTGTATTTCAATAATGATTTCTTGCCCTCTTGGACTGACCAACAAATCCTAGCGGCTGGGTATGTATTATCTTGGTGTTCAATTGTTTTGAGATGTTATAAAATCCTTTTGTGCACAGGTAATTTCGTGCTTACAGTATATATTTTTTGGCAAGGACAAACTAAAACATTTATCACATGATCATCCCAGGCACAGTGTTTATTAAGTACTCACTGGTCTCCTATCATATAATTTTTTGACCATGCTTGTCAGCTTTGCACTTCACACACTTATAAAGGCCTCATTCATTTTGAAGCCAACTGCAGACTGTCTGTCTTAAGGTCGCTGTGTACTAACCTATCTTTCCTGGACAGGGGTTTTAGAAATGTTAACGATGGTTCATTTTCAAGTATTTCTGGAGGATACATCGTATAAAATTGTGTTGAGTGCTAGTAGTAGTTATCAGCCTGTGTGTATCATACAGATTTTCTGTATCTTCTCTCTGCTTTGGTGATGCAAACAATAAATCCTCCTGTTTGTTATTCTTTACTCCCTACAAAGCTTTAGTTAGTGTGTGTTACCTAAAGTATCAACTCTGGCTGTAATATATGCATCCTCCATACTACTATTTTTTATGAACTCTGAATTTTGTCAGAATACATATTGATAGCTATATAATATCATTTTGGTTTTTGTTCCTCGTGGTAAGGTACATGCACTCTAATTTCAGTTGATGACAGACTTCGAGTGTTAAAACATTGTTGAAAGTTGTCCATATTTCTTTTATGGTTCTTGGTAGTATTATCACGTGGTGTATTTAAGAGAAATACAACAAAGCGCTCGTTATCAAGGCTATATGCTAGCCAAAACGCATTGAGCTTCTTTCACAGCGCAGAGTAAAAATCAATTTTGCGCTTGGCACTCTGAAGTGTGGCGGTGCCTTTCTTTGACTTTGAGGAGAGAAGTAATATTTTACCCAGTGGCAGTTGGAACTGGGTAGTTATAGTTAGGTCAGCATTTCCATATTTGTGTTGTCATTAACTTTGGCATTGTTTGACGAATCTAATCTAAACTAAACTTTCCAAAAAAGTGCTCTCTTTTGCTTTGTTTGTGCACAGAAAGTTTCGCAGTGATCTGTCAAGCAGGGGCCGAGACAAAATGTGGGTCCCAAAACACAAAATCCTCATGCATTTTCAATAGACTTCTATCTGAAGCGCTATCGCAAAAACTGCTAACCAGAATTACGCCATATTTGGCATGAATCTAGATCTTGGTCTGCAGATTGTGCGTTTTGTGATTTCGTGTAAATCCGTTTAGTAGTTTTTGCGAAATTAGGCTTTTAAAATGTTATATATCTGGCATTTAGGGCAGATGTGCAAAGCATTTTTTTGGTCTCAAACAGCCGGATTTGTAGAATCTGGCCGTGTGCGACTAAAAAAAATCCCTTTTCAGATGTGCAAAATGCGATTTGGTAATTTGTTACCGACCCGCAATTTGCATTTGCGATTTGGTCTTTGGAAGGGGAGTGTTTTGGAATATTGAAAAAATATTTTTTAAGAGCAGGCATTGGTTCCAACGACCACTGCCTTCTCTTACAAAATTAAACTTGAAAGTTTTAATTTTTTTGGAAGCATCTTGTTCTCCTTTAAGGAAAATGGGCTGCATTTAAAGAAAAAAAGACTGCTTTATTAATAAGTATTGGCAAAGCCAATGGGTCTCGTCTGTGAGATTTATTGGCTTTGCCATTGTATCTTAGCCATGTTGCAACATGGCTGAAAGTAAAGAAAAACAGCTTTTGCTGTAATGGTGAACATGGGCACGCAACGCTAGATTAATTTATAGAATTAATAGTTTTATAAAATATTTTATCTACATGCCCTCTTATTCATGACTTTCTCAAAACCACATTCTTATTATATCAGTAAATGAAAAAGAATAGTCTTTCCAGTGCAATGTTGAACTCTTTCCGGTGGCTAAATGAAGGCACTGTTTGCGCTTTTTATATTCTGAAATACTTATTGTGGGAGTCCTATTCATGTATATTTATTCAAGGACAAATTACCAATGTGCATTTCACACATGTTTTAGAACACCATTTTATTTGGATGAGGGGATGCATGGGGTGGCCGGGAGGAGGACTGTTTAGGCTTCCTTGGCAGATCTTGCAACTCTGAGCCCCACCCTGTGCTCATCATGTGTCTTTTTGTAGTTCATCGTCATGCACATCAATTAATTCTCCTGTCTCATCACTATGTAAATACCCTAAATATTGTGCAGATCAGGAGCCTTTGTAGTCTCCTTTTCAGCGCCTATAATCCGATTTATTTTTGCAGACAACCTCTTGGTGCTTTGGTTTGTTTCAGACAGGTCACAAAGAACACATGGCGATCACTGCCGAATTTATATAACTATGAGAGATACTATACTGGTATAGTTGGAACTAGCCACGAAAACCCCTCGTCTTGTATGCAAAAAATAAAAAAGAGGAACACAATAGTGGGAAAAGATACCCAAAATGGACACGTATGTCATGAGAAATAGCACATAGTGGTAACAAAATAACATTATCTTCTAAGGTATTTAAAGATAATTGAAGTTTGCATAAAAACAAGTCCAAAATGAGCTAATCTTTTGTATGCCTTTGTCCTGCTACCTATGCAGTAACTTTGTCCCACGAAAGAAAGACAGACAAATGTTTTGTGCAGCTGGACAATGAGATGGCCATCTCAACAGGCGTGTCTAAAAAAGGGGAATGAGCAGGCTGCATTCCTTTTTCCTGTAAATGCTCTCCCTTTGAAGTCAGCCAAAAGAAAAGTAAACGGCAAGCTCCCTCGAAGACACAGCTTGACATTCGACCTCGGTCTTTGAATGCACAGCAAATGTGACAAGATAAGAACAAGATTTAAAGGCCCGGTCACAGAAAATAAATTTGTGGAAGAATACAGTGAACACAGCTTTGGCAATGAAGGGGATGAAGTGAGCCTTGAGAGCCCAATGCAAATAAAACCTAAAAATGTGAGTTATAAACGACAAAGTGTGAGAAAATGGGATTCTGTCTAGCGCAGGCGAGAGTCCTTTTGTCCGGGGTTCAGAAATGGACCCTGGAATAGCACACGCTCGTGCGTGTGTTTTCTGTTTTGGGGTCTGTAATTGGGCTTTGAGTGCGTGTTTTGTTTCAACAGAGCACGCAATAGGCCAAAGGCGGGCGCATTGCTCCGCCCACGGCCTATTGGTGTCTGTTACGTGCAACAAAGCCCATATGTTTTCAATTATCATGCCCAGACACGGGCGCGATAATTGAAAACATATGCATCGCAGTGGCGCGCGCGCGCATCATTCGTTTCGAAATCTCAGCGAAGTTAAGTAATCACGCCTTTTTTTAGAGAACGTTATAATACTTACAACACGATAGCAGTGTTGTACTTTTTTTTATCCCAATCCTACTCTGCCAGTCACCTCCTCCGCCCTCATGTTCTTGTTTCAGGAGCACTGCCAATGTCCAGGCGGCCTGCTCCCCTCCCCCCTACCCTCCTAAAACTTGAAAACTCCAAGGGCGATAACTGGGTCGTGACGTCACTTCAGCCACGGCCTGGCTCATATGCTCTGAGCCAATCACCCCCTCTGCCCTGAGGGGTTTGTTTCTCAAGGGTGCTGCCCTGCTCAGGGTATTGTATCCAATGTCCAGGAGGCCTGCTCTCCTCCCCCCACCTCAAACTTGGAAACTCCAGGGGTGATAGGGACACGGGGTCTGGTCTCTCGACTAATGGCTACAAGTTGACTTGTGCACTGCCTCTCCACGCACAGCAGGGCCATCTTAGACCCCTAGCGCCCTGCCGCTCTCCTCCAGGCTCTGCCCTGAGCTCAGCTGTCCTCTTAGCGTCGTCACCAGGCCGTGTGGAGGACCGTGAGGACGCCAGAGGGACCCCGGGACCGTGTGGAAAGGTGTGTGTAGGACCGCGTGAAGAAGAGTGCTTTGGGGACCTCACGGAGCTAGGGCGGGGTGTGAAGTCCTTGTAAGGCCCCAGAGCTGTGTGGAGTTCGTGGGCTGTGAGCAGCAGCCACAGGGTCCCCCAGCAGGTGAGTGCACGCCCCTTCACCGCCCACACCGTGTGGCAATAACATTACTAAGGGTACCACACACTGATCTGTCTCTTTGCTCGCATAGAGTATTAACTCAGTGTGGTACTCCTTTCACCCAACTCAGACCCGCTCACAGACCTATCAGTTGTTATGAAGAAACCCAGGGCAATGCCTTTCCCAACTCACAGCAATATAGACGTAAGTCTGCTGATGTGGCCTCGGCTTATCCAAGATATACGCACCTTATGAGTTTGCCTAGAAGAATTTCAGGCTGAGAAGAGGCGGAGCCCCACAAACAGAAGGTGGGGTTACATTCCCTGCTTGAAGTCAGGTGCAGAAGGAGGGGGTGGGGGGTTGTATTCAAAACATCCAGATTCTACATAGAAAAGCCCCCCTTTCGTTTAGAAATGATTTGGGACGCGTTAATAAAAAGCGCACATGAGCACACTGTACGTTTCAGTCACAGGGTGGCCATATGGTGACCTTTCACCTCCGCTCCACCCACAAGACCCTCTCCACCCTTCCTGAGGGTGGCAAGACATTGTAAATGGCAATGTCAATAGCTCAAAATAATGTCACTGCGAGACCTATTGCATTGTAAATGCTTGTTTTTTTTGTTGCCAGACTACTGATGCTCTTTGACTTGATATGGTCTGGGGCCCTGCCAATTAGGACCCCTGGGCCTGTGTTCTTTCCCCAAAACAAAACCCAATTGACAGCTCTGGCCACAGGTAGGTCCCTGGTAAATGGTACTCCATGTACCCAGGGCACTGGGACCAGAGAAGGCTCCTGAGGGCTGCAGCACCAATTGTGCCACTCTTAGAGGCCCTGTACCCTGGCACACACACACTGCCTTTGCAAGCTGAGGGTCTGGTTGCAAAATAAAACAAAGAGACAACATGGCACACATCCCTGTGTGCCATGCCCACAAACCACTGCCCTGGCATACATCAGTCACCACACTAGCTGGGTGCCCTATGCCAGTGGTGAGGGTAGAGGTGCATGAGCCCTGTACCCCTACAGTGCCCAGGTCCATTCCTGGGCCCTGTAAGTGCAGTGCTGCCATTAAGAGTATATGGTGGTGGGAGGTTGTCATTACGAACTCCACAGCACCATAATGGCTGCACTGAAGACTGGGAAGTTTGGTATCAAACTTCTCAGCACATTAAACCCACACTGATGCCAGTGTGGGATTTAATGTAAAATGCACGGCAGAGGGCATCTTAGAGATGCCCCCTGAAACTCTACCAACTCCCAGTGACCTGAATGAATGGCTGCGCAGGCTGCCACCACCAGACATTTTTCTGGACCCCTGGGTAGACAGCTTGCTGCTCTCGGGAGCCTGAAACAGCCAAGCCTCCTCCCCCAGGATGGGCAGGGATCACGAAGGAGAAGCTTCAAAAGCATGCCACCTTTATGAGCTTCTCCAGACCACTTACTGTACTCAGCAACTGGTCCCCACTGGTTCTACCCCCCCCACTTCTGCCGGGAGACCCGGCGGGAAAAACAAAGTGAGGAAGAGAGGTGTGCCCACCTCTGCCAACTCAGGGGTGGGGGAGGCGAGGTGAAGCACAACCTCAAGTCCCCGCCATCTTGAGGATGGGGGGACCCAGCCAACCAGGGACAGGCTCCTGCCCCCCTCCCACTGGAGAGTGGCAGAATAGGGGGTGTACCCACTCCAGGGAAGAGACCCATTGGCCCCTGCCCTTTACCTACCTGTAATGCCCCTAAATTTAGTATTTAGGGGCACCCTGAACCTTCCTTCCTCAGATCCAGCAACCACAAGAAAAGAAGGACGAGAAGCCATGCAGAGCTAACAAGAGGACGACGCCCACTGACTTATCCCCAGCTCTACAGGCCTGTCTCCCCTCGAACCTGCTCCTGCGAAACCCCAGCGTGTTCAGCGGCCAGCAACCTCAAAAACCCCGGAGGACCTGCCTGCATTCACTTTCCAAGCTGTTTCTCCCGTGAACACCGGACGTGTTTGAACTGCAGCTTCTGGTGCAAGCCAGGACCCGCGAATCCAGCACCCGCTGAGCCCGGCCTGTGTTTGAGTGAACAAACACCACGAGGAGATCCCCCCGGCGATCCTGACCCGAGATCCGGCAACCCCTGACCTGCCTCAAGCCTCCAGACGCCGCCTGCAGACTCAATCCAGGAGACCCCCCCCCCTACCGCGACCAGAGCGGGTAAGAAAATCCGACATCTAAAGGCACCCCTGCACCCGAGGCCCCACGGCCTTGTGTGCCCAACCCAGTGGTGCCTAACCATCCCCCAACTTACCCCTCGAAGTGGTGGTCACTCCTGGAAGATCTTCGTCCCCGAGACTGCAGTGTTTCTTTGTCCCGGAGAATTTCCATTGAATTCAACAGGGCACCCGACCTCAAAACTGCACCCTGCACCCGGCTGCCCTAGCGCCGCTGAGGGTGTCCCTTTGGTCCCCAACATGTCCTGAGCTTAACCCTAGGAGCTTTGCTCCCACAACCCTGTGGCCTGCTTGCCAGCAGCCACCAACCACCAACCGGAGTCCCCCTATCCCCCATAGGATAACATTGGGCCTCAACACTCTGCACCCGGCCGCCCGAGTGCCGCTGAAGGTGCAACAACAGTGCATCACTGACCCTGGGAGACCCCAGAGTCTTGCCCCAGATCCTTAACTCTGCCAGCAGAGTACTTACCTGAAAGTCGATAACTAACATTCTCTCCATAGGCTGGTTTTCACTTGGAAATTCTTTTAAGTGTCGAGTTTTTGAACTTTGAAATATTCACTTAAAATCGGCCGATTACCAAAATCATAATTACTCACCTGTTCTCAGGAGAGATCCCAGTGCTGGATCTAGGTACTCAGCACTGACTAGGAAAAGTAATTACAACTGTGATTTTTCCGATAACCTGATTTCCTGCCATAGGATAACATTAGTGATTCTATGTGAAATAGTTTCAAATGTCAACTTTTGAAATACAAGAATATTCTTTAAAAATCGTACAAACTACAAAAACGTAATTACTTACCTGTTTTACGTAGATGTCCCAGTGCTGAATCTAGGAGTCCAGCACTGGATTACAAAAGTAACGCAAAAGTAACTTACCTGCTAAAGTGAATTTCCTCCCATAGGATAACATTGGTGATTCTATGTGAAAAAGTTTCTTAAGTGTCAACTTTTGAAATACAATAATATTCCTTAAAAATCATACCTTTAACCAAAACGCATTTACTCACCTGTTTTCAGGAAATGTCCCAGGGCTGAATCTAGGATCCAGTCCTGTGGTTAGAAAAGTAATCTGAAAAGTAATTAACTGCATTTTAGTTAAGAAGCCCATTCAATTGAATGTACTATACCTGCAATTTGTTGCAAATTGCTTTCTTAAGCCTGTAATCAAAACCAGTACCAGTTATACTGCAATTTTGAACTGTGTTCAATCAAGTCAATTACTACTGCAAAGTATTCATATGCTTACCTGTACCAGGCTTGCTTGGTTCTAGAAATAAAACAGTATATTTTTGTATACAAAACAATTGGCCTAGAGTTCAGTTCTTGAGTGTGTGAGACCATTTGCTGACTGAGTGTGTACATCAAATGCTTTACACTGTCCTCTGATACTGCCTTACTGCTCGACCAAGCTACCACTTTAGAGAGTAAGGTTCTATCTAACTTTAACCCCTGCCAAACCTCTGGAGACTTTTGGACTCTATACACTGAGGTAATTTAGTTTTCGTATTTAGCCACCATTTTGTGTCTTTCCGCCATTTTGTGTTGCCCTCACTCAGGCAGCACGGTGAACGAGGTGTTGTTTTCCCTTATCCTACTGCAAAGTGTCAAATAACCTCCTGCCTCTGTTTATAGCTGGTGTCAGGGTCTGGCAGACTCCACTAATCCTCGTCTGGTTTGACTGATCCCTGTCTCGACTATCGGTTGGTTCGCACCACTCGTATTCTCTCATTTCACAACTGTCCTGCGGGGCATACAAATCTGTCCTGTCACCTGCAAGTCGACTTATAAACACCACCACTGATTAACTTGTGGGGAAGGGTGACAAACACAGTTGGAAGGGAGGCTTATTTGAGTTACTTAATATCTTGTTTTCACATTCTTCTCATTGGTCAACCCTGTATGCATTGGGAGTGTTCTTTGTGAATATGCGTGTTATAAAAGATTGTGCGCCACGAAGTAAAGTGGCAGTCTCCTAAGAACATACTGAGTGTACTTCTGGGACAACTGTACTTGGCTGCAGCTAATAAACCAAATCTTCTACGCCTAACGGAGTGTCCCATGTCTCTGTTCGACAAAGCAGGTGACCTCGAGATTAAGGCGTACCCTGCGCCGCCAGACCCATAAGGTCTCGGTTCTTCAACACACTGTACCTTACTTTGGCGCAGTATATATAGAGCCAGTTTCTTACACAAAGCCAATGGCAAGCAATGGGCAGAATGCGTTCCCAGCTCAACTTTCTGAAACTCCCCAAGATGTCTTGAGCAAACCAGACAGCTATGCTGTCTGGTAGGGTACGACCTAAAAAGCAATCACAACATGGTGGTCTACTGAGGTCAGCAGGCCACCATTCCTGTGATGGCTGCAATTCTGAATGGGTCGCAAATTGCAACCTACCTCATAAATATTCATGAGGTAGTGCAACGCACTAGGAATCTCTATTTGGTAGAAAGAAGTTCATCGCAATTGGGGAATCAGTATTTCTAATGTTTGTAAATCTGGTCCTTAGTCCCTTATCCTGAAGTTTTGCAAAAATAAAGATACATGGGCACAGGGTAGGGATATCCTGCCCCCTATGCCTCATGGGGGGGTATCAAGAGGGACCCCCCCCGAACCCTAAATATTTGTAAATCTGCATTTTTTGCTGCAATCCCATGGGACTCTTGCAGGTAGAAGATGTCTATGGCCATTTTTAAATATATATAGGGAGGAGGGCATCAGTAGGACCCCCATCCCAGCCTGTTTTATGTCCTGAGGGACACCATCTCCCAGAGCCAGGTATATTTAAAGGGAGGGGGTCGCGCCACCCCCCTCCCAGAGCTGCTTTCGGCCCTGGGGAACCCATCCTTCAGGACCCAATCTATAAAGGGGAGGGGGAAACGCCTCGCCCTCCTGAGCCGTTTTCTACCTGTGTGGGGGACTCCATCCCCTGGACCCAGTTTAATGTGTTAAGGAAGTGGGGTGTGCAGCTCCCTCTCCCCGAGCCATTTTCGTTGGCCAATCTCTTCATAAAGGAGAGTGGGTGCTCCCCGAGCCGTTTTTGACTGCAGGGGTCCCAAGCTCTGGGGCCCAATTCCATTTTTAAAGGAAGGGTCGAGTGACCCCTGCCCAGAGTCGTATTCTGCTCCAGGGACCCCATCCACGGGGCCCAAAATATTTAATAAGGGGAGAGGGGCATCTCTGCCCTTCTCCCCAAGACTTAAAAAGGTCCTGGAGACCCTGTTACGCAGGGCCATCATGTTAACAAACGGGAGGATAGCCGTAGGGATACCATTGAGCCCACTTGCGGTCCCCAATGTGTGATTGGTGGGTGCCGTGGGTGGGCACCAGAGAACCCATCTATTTAACTATAACTGGTAAATTTTCTTTGTGTGTTTTTCTTTTTTGTTGTTTTGTTCAAAACGTTCATGTTATCACTGACATATTCACCCCTCTCTGTTTGCCGACTGTGGTATTGTTTCTCTTGTTTTTCACGATCCTCTGTTGCTCCCTCATTTATTCCTTTGTTAGGTTGAGCCTGAGTCAGCGCTCATCCGCTGCTCTGCGAGACTTCTTGTGGTGGAGTATGGCTTTGAAGCTCTGCCCACTCTCCGCCCATATTTTTCATTGGCGTTTGTCATTGTCCTTTCTAAACACTGGCTTGTGAGTTGTTGTTGGGCTTGTTAGTCCCTCCTTGTCTACATTTGTAAACACCCATGGCGACTGGCCCCTTTACTTCGGATGCAACACGGCATGCCTTATTTAGTTCGTAGCAAAACACACAAGATGATGGACGGAATGTTGCACATTGGCAAAACATTCACCCCCAGTCACAGATCTGAAACCCCGAAACCGGTCCTAGGATGTTTGTTTCCGGTCCAGGGAGGACCTGGCTTGGCAGTTCGGGCTGGACTATTCCCATGAGGCACAGGGTCAAGACTGATTTGCATATGGCCAGGTCTAAACTGGGGTGGCATGGTGAGCAAAAGAATGATGGATTTAACCCAGATCTCTTGACTGGGGGTGGATGTTTTGATTTGTTTTGCATTCCGTCCATCAATAGTTCTTTTTGCATTTGTCACCTCGAGTGGGACGGGTATGCTCAGACGTGAGTCCCGTGCTCTCCATGCCAATGGAATCAAGCTATCCTGGCTGAAGAGAGGTGAAACCCCCGAAACCGGTCCTAAGATGTTTGTTTCCGGTCCAGGGAGGACCTGGCTTGGCAGTTCGGGCTGGACTATTCCCATGAGGCACAGGGTCAAGACTGATTTGCATATGGACAGGTCTAAACTGGGGTGGCATGGTGAGCAAAAGAATGATGGATTTAACCCACATCTCTTGACTGGGGGCGAATGTTTTGATTTGTTCTGCATTCCGTCCATCAATAGTTCTTTTTTTAATTTAGTTTGTAAGCACTCATTTCTTAAATGGGTTTCTCCTACAGTAGCCACCACGTTCCTCGCCGTGCCCGCTTTCACTTTCAAGCAGCCCACAATGGCGGCTGCTTTGAACTGAATGTTATAAACAAGTCCTGGGCACACGTTTAAGATTAAATGACATTTACAATTTGGAAGTTAAAAAGTAGGTCAACACCGGTAGTTCCGTGAATGTTGTTTTAATGCAAGTTGAATTCGTCAAAGCAAAAGCGCCAGCCGACACGTGTTTCGTCAACAGGTAGTTACCTGTGACTCTTTAGGGCTGATGAAAGCGCTAAGGTTGACAATCGAGATGCCGGTGAAAATTCCAAAATGGTCGAAGGGTAGATATTGGGTATGCTCCCGCATTTCGGCAGCGAGACACATACGAGCTGGACCCGCCTTTACCAGGCTCCACTGTAACACGGACGCACCCGCCCGTGTGAGTCCTTTACTTTTACTTGACATTTCGATACCCAATATCTACCCTTCGACCATTTTGGAATTTTTACCGGCATCTCGATTTTCAACCTTAGCGCTTGCATCAACCCTGAAGAGTCACAGGTAACTACCTGCTGGCGCTTTTGCTTTGACGAATTCAACTTGCATTAAAACAACATTCACGGAACTACCGGTGTTGACCTACTTTTTAACTTCCAAATTGTAAATGTCTTTTAATCTTAAACGTGTGCCCAGGACTTGTTTATAATTGTGTTGGCATAGGTCTCTAGCCCACACCTTATACAGGCGTTTTGGGTCTTCCCCTGACCTGGCTGCACCGTGAAGCTATTGTTCTTCATTTCTCTCGCTATACCTTACCGTTTACCTGCCTGAGCGCCAATTTTCCTGTTTTCCAAAACCCTTTGCAGAGACTTTATTGAACTGAATGCTGGCTGCCAGTGGTCCACGAAGGTAACCCTCATAAGAGGGCGGCCGCCTTAGTGGCACATGAGGGCACACAAGACAGTCTAGCGTTGTTGGACCTCCACTAGGGGTCCGTGCGTAGCGTCACTTCTGGTAGGGGGTGGGCAGGGGATGAGGTATAAGGGCTTCTCCCCGCCCACCTGGCAGCCTCTTTTCGGCTGCCCTTGTCACCGTTTCTGTCATACCGGTCACGCCGTCCGCTGGTCGTGGTGGTCGCATCTCGTCCAGGTCATCGTGGTCACATCTCCTTCACTGGATAGGCAGGATAGTTGCCGGTGAGTGGCAGGTTGCCCCCCCCCCCCACCCCCACCCCCCACTTTGCGGGTGTCACATGGCTCGGTTTGGTCTGCCACAGTCTGGCCACCGATGCAGCCGCAGCATAAGGGTGTTTCTACTGCCCAAATTTACAGCCACTTTTCTGGATGCGGCCTGGTCCGGGCGCTAGCCTGCATGCTGGTTCCCGGGTGGGCTGGGCTTGAGCACAAGGGTTGCCCGTTCGGGCCTGGGGCGAGCCACGCACTTGGACCGGAAAGAGCACAGGGGTCGGGTCGAATAGGGCGCACCATCCGGGTCGGTTTCCAGTTGCGAGAATCAGGTAAGTCCGCCCCATCCCCTTCCATTAAAGTCAGCAGGACTGAGTTTCAACTGCAGTTTTCTCATTTGCAGCGCTGCCTGTTCCGCATTATCCAGATTATAACGTGTTGGGTAAATTGCAGGAAAAGTGTTGCAATTGGGCGGAACCACAGATTAAGAAGGCTACACTCCCTACGTACCCCGTACCGGGCACACTTCTCTTGCAAAGGTCTCCTTTTTTAGGTAGGCGGACTGGTGTAGCGCTTGGGAGGGGGCGGAAAGCCCATGCTAGCAACCGGATCCCTTGGTAGGGCGTGCCCTCGACCGCGGAGTGAGCTGTAGAGCCTGCACCAGTACTGCGCCTGCCTGAAGACTTGTGGCTCCAGATCGGGCATTTCCTATAGCCCGCAGAACACCAGGTGGTCGACCCAGCGTGGGGGGAAATGCGGGGCAGACGACGAGGTATCCCTCTGGTGTGGGTGCGTCATGGGGCAATAACATGCGCGGTGCCTAGCGCGTGGGGAAGGCCCTGGCAGTTACTTGCATGGCGGGGTTGGGTTGGGCAGCCGTGCACATGGATTCCACGGTCACGACCCGGTGGGCCGAACAACACCCGTAGACCCCCCCCCCCCCCGCGTCTGCACCCTCAAACAAGACCATACAACCCCGCCCTCTCTGCAATCACCGGGGGCCGCGGCAGCATTCTCTCGCGTGCCTCTTGCATGGCTGTGCACCGCCCCGGCAGCCCGGCAAGGCTGGGGCGGTTCAAATTTGGGATTGGTGCTCAGGGTACCCGACCACAGGCCTGCAGGTGTGGGGTAGGTCCTGAGTCGCGGCGCATGTGCATGGGCGCACCTTGGTGTGCTCGGGTGGATTGCGCTGCGGGCATTCCCAGGCACCTTTGGGGGCGGGCCCAATGGTTGGAGGCCACGCGGTGCCCCCGTCTAATATTGGATCCGCAATTGGAGTGGGATCACGGGGAGCTAGATTGTTCTGCTCCCCCCCCCCCCCCCGTAGTGAGTATCGCGGCCCGCCAGGGGCGCTACAGTCCCTTCTCAGTCCAGGAAACCGGGCGAGGCGCAGATGCGCCCTCAGGTGAGACGGGCCGGCAAAGGCTCAGTTGCGGTGCGGGCACAAGTAGGGCTTCTCTAATGATAGGAAGGAAGACACACACATTACCTTGTTCTACTTTAGTGTGGAATGTGTGATTGGGTAAAATATATGGTGGTGATGTTATGCCAATGTCATCTTGCTGCAAAGCTCTGAATAATTTTCTGAGGTGGCTTTTCATAAATGTGCAAGGGCTATTGCTGAGAATTGTCAACAGTGTTCTCTGTGCAACACAGCAATATTTAATTGCCTGTGTAATCCTAATAGGTGATGCGAGAGGTTATATCGGCTTGGGTAACCTGTCAAGTTACCCAGCAGTATTAAGGGGCTACCTGGTCCCGGGGTGAAGTACCTCGTATGACGAAGCATGCATTAATGTTTTTGTGTTCCCAACTTACAGCACGAGACGGAATGTCCGCCGCCAGCTTCCCCAAGCCGACACGCTGCGCACAAACACGCAACAGGTATTGGGGCAGCGATCACACCCAGATGCGCGTTCAGCAGCGTAATCAAGGTTCCCAGTAGGCAGGGCCATGTCATGGAATAGTGAGCAACTTTCATCTTTTTCAGGGGCATCCCAGGTCTCTCGGAGCAATCGTGAGTCCGCACCGCACGAAGGGTTGATTTCAGGTATGGACTGCGTTCGCAGGGGTGGGGTGGAGGCGATCCGACGATCATCGGACCCCAGGAGGGTCTCACAGGAGCGTGCGGGCAGTGAGTCCAGGGGAAAGGATACGGGCTTGCGTTTGGGGTCACAACTAAACTTCTTTCTTCATCCCCGCACGCAGAGTCCCCCAGAAGCGGCAACAGAGTGTACATCAGCCTAAGGCCTAGTAGTCAACAAACCGAATAAGTAAGTGCAGAGACAGGGTGTAGGGGGCAGAGCGACTGTGGGCACCAGGAACACAGTGTGGTTCGTGCCATGAGAGGAGAGGGGCAGTGATGGCTCACACTTAGAATTTTTCTCTTTAGATTGAGTCAGTGGCCGTGGGCGCGAAGAGCGGCGTGGATAGCCAGCCCCCCCCCCCCCCCATTCTCGTAGAGGTCCCATATAGAGGAAACTTAACCAGGCACCTCCCAGGACGCACAATGGAGAGCCTTCATCCAGATGGCCAAGACCAAGGGATTGGCATGAGCCACGGAACTCTTGAAGGCTAACGAACCTGAGGACTCCGATATCGCCAGCGAGGTCCCTACCCCAGGGCAGGAGCCCAGTGCAGAGGCAGGCCCCGCTAGGTCCAAGCGAGTACGCATACCCATCATTAAGGACTTCCCGGCAGACCCGCTGCCTCTCAGGAGTAGTGCAGTGGCTACCCCCTGAGTAGCCGCTCCCCTCGAGTAGCCGCTCCCCTGTTGACCTCCCCTACCCCCGGCACTGGGGCGGACAACCCCACTGGACCGCAATGCAGAGCCTGGGAACTAGGCCACAAGGGAGGACTTGGGTAAGCTTGTGGACACGTTGAGGACCTTTATGGCAGAAGTCAGAGCAGGTCTGCCAGGGACTAGCTCCCCACACCGGGGAATCAGCACAAGCACGGGGAGGGAGGGGCACTTGCAGCTGCTAGTGTGTGGGCACACCAGGGGAACGAGCCGCAGGCAGCTCTAGAAGTATCCGGGGAGGGGGCAGGTACACCTTGAAACAGTAAGTCAGCAGGAGCTTCAAGGGGGGATACCAGTATAGCAGTGACCACGGGGGCACGCCAGCCGCCATGGGGGAGGACCCCTCGCCACTAGTGCTGTTACCATGTTACCACCGGCCGCCCCGGGGGTCCCCCAGACGGTTCAGCCTCCACCTCCAGCAACTCAGCTGCCCAAAATTGTTCACCCAACCCCCCCCCCCCCCCCCCCCCCCCCCGCAGCTGAACACGCTGCCAGCACCTCCCCCCGTCCTTTTCTCCAACAGCGCCCCGCTGCTGTCAGGACGCTGCTCCCCATCGTGGGAGGTGCCGCAGGCAGTCAAGGAAGTAATCTGGAAGCGTGAATTCTTAGACATTTTTTCCCTGTTAATGCTAGGCCAGGAGGGCCTGGGCGCCAGAAGAGTTGGGGGAAAAGAGGATGACAAGAAGGTCAAGTATCAGGCATGGCCGGAAAAGACCATCGATAATTGGCTTGATGCCTTCTCTATCTTGTCCTCTGTAATTAGGGAGAAGTTCCCAGAGTTAGGTCCAGGGTTGGTGCAATACTCCAGGTTGATCCACAACGAAGCCCAGGAGTTGGGGGGAGTGGGTTGGTTGCATTACGACTGGGATTTCTGGAAGAAAATGTCCAAGTGCCCTGAGATGGGGTGAGACCAGAAAGAGGTTCAGCTATGGATGGACCATATGGGATTCTGCACACTGCAGAGCGTAGTTTCACAGCCCAAAGCACAGGTGGGGCCCTATACAGGCAAGGGTTCCTTTCAGTCAGGCACACACAGCTTCAATCAGCCTTTTCGGGGAGCGCACAGGGGGGGCTTCAGAAGGTCGCCCCTGGGGACTTGTCGCCCTATCAACACCGGTTCATGCACCTGAGGAAAAACGTGCAAGTTTTTGCACGCTTGCAGCAAATATGGTGGCCCACACCCCGCTGTATCTTGTCACTCAAAGCAGGAGCGTCGGCCCACCGGCAACGGCGGGCAAGACAGCGGAGTCGTCCAGGGATGCAGCACCTTGCGACCCCCTTTGGACAATTTGGTAGTCTCTCCCGTGAGGGTGGTGCCCAAGAAGGAACCAGGTTCTTTTCGGCTGATTCACCACCTGTCTTACCCGGAGGGGAAATCGGATAACCATGGGCAGAAGGAGGGCTCATGCTCAGTGACTTATTGTACCATGGACGTGGCATTGGACTTAGTCAGGAGGGCGGGCAAGGGGGCCTGGTTGGCGAAAGCAGACATCGAATCTGCTTTCCGCTTGCTACCGGTCCACCCGAGCAGCCAACACCTGCTAGGTTTCAAGCTGGAGGGCAGGTACTTGTACGACAGATGCATGCCCATGGGGTGTGCGGTCTCCTGTGCCTATTTTGGGGCTTTCAGTTGCCTCCTGCAGTGGGCCCTCCAGGAAACCTGTGGGGTGGAAGGGTGACCCATTACCTAGACAACTTCCTTTTCATCGGGCAGGATTGCAGGAAGGCCCTCATGGACTTTGAGAAGCTGGCCAGTCATCTGGGGGTCCCACTTGCGCCAGGGAAGACGGAGGGTCCGGCTCAAGTCCTAACTTTCCTGGGGATTGAGCTGGATACCATTGCTGGAGAGTCCAGGTGGCAACAGGACAAGCTCCGGTACTTGGCACAGCAGGTCCAGTTAGCATTAGGTCAGGACAAGAACCCACTTGGGTTCATCCAGAGCGTCCTGGGTAAGCTGAATTGTGCTACCAGGGTCATACTTTCGTGGAGGGTCTTTGCGTGAAGGTTAGCCAGGGCCACTGCCAAAGTAAGGAGGAAGCACCACATGGTGAGTTTGAGCAAGGGGATGACGAAGGACCTGAGAATGTGGGCTGACTTCTTGGCTAATTTCAACGGTTCTGTCATTTGAAGGGCTCCCTGGGCGAGCAGTCCTGAACTAGGACTCTTCACAGATGCGGCAGGCAGAGAAGGTTTCGGGGCAATCTTAGACAGAGAATGGTGTGCTGATAGATGGCCCAACTCTCGGCACAAAAAGATCACATCCAACATAACGGTGCTAGAATTGTTCCCAATAGTGGTAGCCTTCCACCTGTGGCCTACAGTGCTGGTGGCAAATGGTCCGACAATCTGGCAGTAGTTCAGGCTATCAACTCCCAGTCGGCTAGCTGTCCCCTTGTTTTGTGCCTTTTGAGTGAACTGGTGCGGGCCTGCCTGTTTATCAATGTAGAATGCAGGGCTCGTCACATTAAAGGGGTGCAGAACACAGCAGCTGACTCGCTCTCTCGTTTTCAGTGGTGCTGGTTCTGGGAGGAGTGACTGAGAGTGAGAGAGGAGATGACATGACCTCTTTCTCACCACACCTCTGGTTCCTTCTGAAGTGGAACAGCGATTGAGGTGGCTGGGCGAGCTGTCCCTAGCACCCAGGACCAGTAAGCGCTATAGGGCATGTGTTGCCAGGTTTTGTGCGGTGGTGGGAGCCTGGGAAGATGGGAGGCAACCTTTTGGAGCTCAGGGTACAGACTTTCATAGTATGGGCCAAAGATAACGGAAAGAGCAACTCCTGGATTCCTGGCCACCTGTCGGCTCTCAGTCACCACGCTAGATTGAGGGGCCAGAACGATCCGACTAAATCCTTAATGATCAGGGCGGCGCTCAAGGGCTGTGCTAGGATCGAGCCGCAGGCACCGGACAATAGGTCCCCCATCGACTTCAACACTCTTCAGGGGATGCTGGACTGTGTGCCCAGGGCAACCAATTCAGCGTTTGAAGTGGCCCTCTTTGCAGCCACCTTAAGTCTGGCTTTCTTTGGGGTCCTTAGGATTGGGAAGTTAGTGGCCAGGTCCAAGAATGACACATTGGGTGTGGCATTGAATTGGCAGAATGCAATACTCTCGGAGCCCTCTCTCAAAATCTTAGTAAGGCGGTCAAAAACAGACCAGGCGGGGGAGGGGAGGGTGGTCTTGTGGCAACAACTTGGCGATGCTGGGTATTGTCCAGTGGCCCTGGTCGCCGCCTACCTGGCCCTGCGCCCTGCTGCGGAAGGGTGTCTACTCATGCACGCAGACGGAAATCCCGTCAGAAAGTTCGAAGAGGAGCACATAATGCAGACTTGCTTGAAGTTGTCAGGCAACATAGGGCTGGGCAAGAGGTTTGGCAGCCATTCGTTTCGGATAGGGGCGGCGACGACAGCCATCATGTCCGCAGAACAAATTATGCAGGTGGGGCGTTGGGAGTCTCGGTGCTTTAAGAGATACATCCGAGCTTTAGCTAAACAAGGAAGGGGCCTAAGGACATGTGTTATCTTGTAAATTCACTCAATTGTTTAAATGTAAACAGGAGGAACCCGTGGTGGCACCAGATGCCGTGTTAATTGCAGTGATGTGTGTACTGACGTGCAATGTAGTGTTTTAGCGTTTGGTGTGTCACGACACAATAAAAGGTTTTGCAACCCTACATTTCTTTATTTACCAGTAACAAAGGTTTGGGTGATTGGCCATTCGGGCGTTGGGAGAGTGGCACGGTGGGCAGAGAGCAGGAAATGGAGGCATGGCTTCTCCGCCACCGAGATAATTTGGCTGGGATACCCGGATATGCGCTGGAAGTGTTTGCTTAAGAAGCTGCAGCAGAGACTGGGCGGGGGCGTATCTCAGCCCAACGTCCTGGTCATACACTTTGGAGGGAATGATCTGACTCTTCTGGGGAGGAAGGTACTGCTGCAAGAAATGAAGGACACAATGTGTAAGCTAAGCAATCAGTTGGGGACATGTGAACTGCGGTGGTCTGAAATAACCCCCTGCCGGGTGTGGCAAGGAGCTCTGTCAGGGGAGTCCGTAGAGGCCTCGCGCAGGAGGGTTAACAGCACTATGTGTAAATTCACCGAGCAAAGGGGTTTCAGCTTTATCAGACATGGGCTACTGCATGCCAAGTCCACAGGATGTTTTGACGAAGATGGGGTACACCTGTCCAGCGAGGGCATGGATTTATTCTTGCTGGACCTGGGGGAGGCCCTGGAATCAGCAGGATGTAGGTAGGAATGCCGGCCATGGTGGGGGGCCCTGGTTGTGACGGTGACAACACCCAGAGCTGTGGCGGAGTTACAGGGCGATCCAGAGGCTGTAAGGTACAGAGGGGTACCCTCTGCAGGAGCACAACACACCCTCTGCAGGAGCACAACAAGGGTGCAAAGGCCAAATATCCCCAGCGACGTCCTGGCGTTGTACCCTGGAGGAGCGACGGCGCCCCGTTAGTCCTACGGGCGGTTGTAGACCTGAGCAACCAGGGGTTGCCTGGAACGCTCCGCCCACTTATGGAGACTGCAATATTCCAATCGGGGCTAGAAATCAAGCTGTCCCCACAATGCAATGCCCCCCCAAAAAATTTAACACAATCTCAAACAAAAGACTGTTTTGAAATCACTATTTGCTATGTATAGATCGTCGCACTGCATTTCTGTAGTAAGTGCCGCAAATAAAAGGTGTTTCTTTCACCAAGGTTAGTTAATCAATTTACCGACTTCAGAAGGAAGAAAGCCTCAGATGGCCTTGCGGGGTTTCAAACATGTAACCTTCATATCACTGCATGTTTCAGTGGCGAAAGTTTAACTCACTACACTAATGAAATCTATTGTACGAAGATGTAATGAGCCAAAACATCAAAAAAGAACCAGTAGGAGTCTTGCTTTCAAGAGACCCCGACGGTGCACACGTAGCATGCTCTTTCCAGCTGCAATTCATCCATTGTATGGAGCATTAAAAAAATACCGCTCTGTGAAGTGTGAATCATTTGACAAAGCCAATAGGTCCTCGTTATGTGAGAACTGTAGGCTTTGCCAAGGTCTCTTAGCCATGTTGCAACATGGCTAAAAGTAAAGAAAACAAGCATTTAAAATGCAATAAGTCTCGCATTTGCTAGAGTTTGAGCTATTGGCATTATAAATGACAATGCCTATTATTAATGTGTTTTCAAAACCTGCAAGCGGTGCGTAAGCACACACTTTGTACTTGTCGTTGCTTATGAGAAGCAAGGCTGGCAGTAACTGCGCCTCTTTTACTGTCAGCCTTGCTTCTCGTAAGCAAGGACTATAAGTCCAAAGTGCGCGTTTAGCACTGCTTGCAGGTTTTCAAAACATAAATAAAAGGCATTGTCATTTACAATGACAATAGCTCAAACTCTTGTAAATGCGAGACCTTTTCCATTGCAAATGCTTGTCTTTGATTACTTTAATACTAATGGGGAGCCTAGCAGCTGTAATTTGCTGCTGGGCTCTTCTTTTAAAAACGTGCTTTTTGCAACCTTTTATTTAATTATTTTAATTGCTGACTCAAGGGCATCTACCATCTTGGAACTGTTCATTTTAATGAAACATTGCCACCATGCACTTGTATATGTCATCATGTGGTCTCAATAGGTCTTCATCGGCAAAGACAAACGGTGAGACGGATTGGCTTTGCCAGTGCTTGTTCGACCAAGCTGTTGCAGAGGATGGGAAAAGGGGTCTCAGTGGACATATGGGACAGCAAATCTGTGTTCAGGCTCTTACCAGTGCACCCGGAGAATTTCCATTGTGTGGGTTTAACATTTGGAGCCTTGAGTCATTTTTTGGAGAGGATGTCCAGGTTGTTGTATAGTCCAAGGACATTGTTCACTACCTAGATTAGTGGTCTTCAAACTTTTTTACTCTTAGCCCCCCCAAGCAAAATGTTATGAGGTCGTGTCCCCCTCCAAAACTTTATGGCAAAGATTGGGGGAGAGGGAGGGACATGGCTGCGTACAGGGAGCAGGGCTTATGAGATTATTTCAGGAATACTTTTTCTATAGCTTATGAACCGCACTAAATATGAGACTTACAAAACAGCAAATGCATCAAATAAAAACAGATATTATCCCAAGCAAACTGCTCCCCATAATTGGGGTGTTGTGAGCCCCTCGCACTCTTTGACCCCAATGCAACTATACCTGCTGCACTAATGAGAACTGCAGTCCTGAGTAGCAGGCTATCCCCTCCGCATCTTTTATCTCTTCCCCACCATGACGGATCATCACCTAGGTCCTAATGCTTGAAAGGAAAAGAAAAGCTCTGATGTCCCTTTTTTTAAAAGTAGACAGTCATAACTGTGATGCAGTGGGCAGTCCTGCTGCATCTCCTTCCTTAATGATAACCAGCATTTACCACTTACACACTTGGCAGCAGTACTACCTTCACTAATGAATGTCCCTTAAAAAACAAAAACACTTATATTGTCCCCTTCTTTGGGGGTATCTCTCTGAAGAAGCTGTCACCATACAGTGCTCCCTTCTCTTTGACAATACTTATGAATCTCATTCCTTTCCTCTGTCTCCTAGACCATTACTGTGAGGCCCCAGGCATCGAGGGGATTAGGGCTCTGCATCTAAATGCAACCCTGCTGGCCTTCTACCTGCCACCCCATGGACTCAGCTTTCACAAAAAACTGCCCTTGAATGGTTTAATACGAACTTTGAGGTGCCGCTGCCTGAAATCAAAGGGTGTGGTTGAAGCGCAGAAAGTTAAAAAAGAAACCAGCCTTCTTACCAGCTGTTAATTGATTGAGACACTTGAAGCTAGGGCCACTGGAATTATGAGTTTCTGCAGCAGCAGCGTTTTCCACATAATTATCAGTTTACTGCATTTGCTACTTAATCTGCAGATTTCAACAAAAAAACTTAATTCTAGCTCAAATTGAACAAAAGTTACTTAAAGCGTGACAAAGTGTTCCGGAGCAGTGGAAGGCCCTTTACAAAGATTGACTGGTAATCTTGTAGTTGCTTACTGCTGTATTTGGGTGTTAAACTGGTAACTAATGAGGCGAACTATTCTGATGACAGCGTTAACTTGAGTTAAAATAACAAAATAAAGAAGTAATGCTAACCGCAAAATGTGGCGCGTTGCGCCGCATATTTTACCTTGTCTTGCTGCATAGTTTAGTCAAACCTGCCACATAATGTGGTTCTCTTCTGCTGAATAATTCACCTTTGCTTGCTGCAGAATTCAGTCAACACTGCTGCATATTCGTCCTTCTCCTGCTGCATATTTCCAGTGGCCCTGTTTATAGTGTTAAGAGCTCCCAGCCTGTGGCAGAAAGCACTGCGAATATGTAAGTCATTATTTTAAGACAGTATTTACATACTCTAAGCTAGGCTGCTGCAAAATGATACAGTGATTAAGATAAAACAAGTTCTTACAAAATATACTTTTTAGTAAAAGTAATCAAACTGTATCTGATGCAGACATTTTTGTAAGTGTCTTCAATATTCTAGATCTCAGCTGATAACACCCTTACATTACATCTCAAAAAGAATAAATCTTTGCCACCATGAAGCTTTAAGCCGAGCCACTGGAATTATGCTCCATAATGCTGCATATTTTGTGATAGCATTTACTGCATTATTTTGCAATTTTTACACTTGTTAACACTGTGCTGGCTTTTATTGACCCTCATAAGTGACCACATTAACACCCACATATAGCAATAAGCAACAGAAAGGTCACCAGTCAACCTTTAGAAAGGGCCTTTTACTGTGAGGTAACATGTGTCGCTGCATTTTTAGTAACCTTTGAACCGTTTGAGCTAGAAACAAGTTTTTTTAATATACAAATTATGCAGCAAATGATGGATTATGTGGCAAATGCGGGAAATCCATAAGTATGTGCTGTGAGTGCAGGGTGAGCGTGAAAGTGAAGGGTGAGAATGAGGAGTGAGTTGTCTGAAGGCAGGGTGCATTTCCTGACACTTGAAGTAAATCAGCATGTTATGGACGGCGGCGTAGGGTTTCAGATAAAAGTTAAACCATTGCTATTATGGAATTAATCAGGGAACAAGGGTGGAGGAAATAAATAATGTGCTGATCCTGCAACAAACTTCCAGTCTTATGATTAGGGTGCCAGCTCATTATTTTGATGTCGCAGTCGGGACAAAAATAAACAGTTACCTAAAGCTGTATTTTCAGCACTTATCTGTGCGTACTTCGAACAGCAAATATAAATAGAAAGCACCTGTAATTGTGTTCTAGGGCGGCCCGAATGATTCATGACTGATAATTAAAGGGAACAAAGACAGAAAAGTCTAATTACAAATAAATACATACTATATATTTATAACCCTATTTAGTGTCAAGAGAAGGTCTTTGCAGGCTCTTTAAACAACACATGGCTGGCATTTTTCTATTGGCAACCCTACTTATATTCCTTTTCATGAAATGCATTCTCACACTAGTAAATGTAAAATACAAATGTAAGGAATAGGCAGAGTTGGGGCCCAGGGGGTAATGAAACCAGAAAAAAAGCTAAGCCTCGGTAACTGTAAATAAGCAAATGGTCTTTAAAGACCGGTGAAAAACTCGGGTGTGCCAGAGATAAGACTCCAGACACTGCCCAGCCAAGCCCACAGCTGCCCACTCACTGACCTCCAGTCAAAACGCACTCTGATCTCACTTCAAGTGCTTCGGAGTAAATTAAGACAGCCTGGAAATGCAGAAAAATAAATATCGCTGCACGTCCAGGCCATCTTCATTTACATGTACTTGGAGAGGCATTTGAGCCCCGCTGGGAACCCATCCACGCCCCCTCAGGGGTGCGCACCCCACAGTTTGAAGACCTCTGACCTAGATAATATTCTATTTATTGGTCCTACAGGGTCATTTGTTTGTCATTTCTCTTTTCAGGGATATTCATTAGGCATCCTCTAAGCCCTAGGTAAAACTGAAGGTCCAACAAGTAGACTCATTTGTAGACATAAAGATATATTCAGCATAGGCACATGAGATCTACCTGTAGTTAAATTGTAAAAATTCTAGTCGGCCTTGGAAACTTGTTTAAAAAAAATCCCCAAAAGGAACACAACACCAACTGCAAGCCCTGATAGGGTAGCTTGGGTTTGCTTTGCTGGTTATCTCCTTGGACAGAGCAACCTCTATAAACATATTGATAGTCATGCCGAGGCTCATTTAAGACACAGCATACAAGGGAATCTATATACGTCAGGAATGACATGAGATTTTGAGTTTGCTTCTTGCAGGATATTAATGGCAGTGTCATATGGCCACAGCCAGCGGCTCCTAATTGCACATAGTGTTGTACAGTGACGCAAACAAGGGGTTTGGGTCTAGGTCATTATTCAGAGAAAGTCGTGTATGGAGCTCTGCTCAGCAGAACAGACATTTCTGGTACTGTTCCTGATAGTTTAGCTATGAAAATTTGGGGAGAACACTTTGCAGCTCGATGTCTGGTCATATAGACGTTTATCATTTAAAGCTATTAGCAATGAAAGCACCCAATGCTCATATGTTCTTTGGCTTCTAAAATAATAGATTTTCCAATGTCTATTTAATAGTATGTTTTGTACAGATGTGCATGTCCTAGAGGTGAGTAATGTATTCAAGTGACAATGGTTCTCTTTGGCACCATTAGTCATCAATTATTAATAATCAGCATCAGTTACTGAGAGCTATTAATGCAACCAACTTTGCAAAAAGAAACCATCACTCGAAATCACAAATTTTGTAATGATTTATACAACGATTGTCATACATCAAGACCACCTATATAGTACATTGTGTCCCAAGTGAAACAGAACCACCCCAAAACAATAATGAAGTTAAACCCAGAGGAACAAGACGTGTGTTTCAGAAAAAAACTCAGTCCTTAGACTTGATGTTCTCTCAGCCTGTTCCATGATTAGGCTTATCAGGTTTGTACATATAATGTCTGACATTTCGACCCATGTGACGGGATATATGGCCTCATCAGGACAAGATGATAAGGGGACATCCTAAAACAAAAATGTAGGAATATTCTTAAAATCCAAGAGTGATGCGAAAGGATATGTATGGTTGAATTGGCTTATAGGTGACAAACATACCTCTCATGACAGCTAAATAGTACAGCTGTCAAGAATAAAACACAGTGGTATGGTTAAAAATCACCCCGTGTGTGACACCAAATGTTTGTGTGGAATAATAGGCTACTTACTCAGGAGCAACCACTGAGGGTAGTGTAAAAAAAAGTAAAAATGCAGAATAGTGTATACAGTCGCCATGATTCACAAAGGACATATGGAAACTTGGACCTCCATCGGGGAGCAGCAACCTCCTCAAAGACTAAGAAAGCTTATGAGAATGTGATGCAATTATTTTTTCCTTTTTTTTTGCGGACCTACAGGCAGCAGAAAAAAATTGAGGCATTCACTCTAGGGGATGTAATCCGATTCACTGAGACCCGAAGAGTGACTGGTAAATGTCTGGGTGCGATGAGAAGGCTGCCAGCTCCAATTGCTTTCTTCACCCATTCTAAAATTGACAGGAGATATGACAAACACATTCTCGTCTGAAAAGTAATGCTGACTTGGTATCAGTTATGCCCAGTGACACCCACTGTCAGGCACCACATAGGCATGGATAAGTTAGAAAATTGATAGACACAGCCAGAGCTGTAGTCATTATTTTATGAAGTGCTACTATGCCAGATGCACTGACATTGATATGGCATACTTTGTGTCAGGAGAAGGTAGTGCGAGATGTGGTGAAGGGAATAACATGGCAGACAATTGCCTCTTCAAGAGTGACTCGTTCAAAATTGCAAATAAAAACCATACAAGCACAGGGATGGGTTATTTCATATGTCACACGCACCAGGGTTCCACATTTACCTCTTAAGGCTAGCAAATGAGTTTTTGTATCTACGACCAGGAGGGTGCACCCCAACCTTCTGATTTATATGGGTGAAAAGCTACTAATCTTCAACTTCATTAGGGTCTTTCACATAGCTAGGGTCAAACGAAGGGTAATTGTTGAGGGCTTTTCTTTTTGCACTTAAAGATTGTGGCTGCAATGTTAGATGGGGGACGTTGAGCATATTACTGTTTTGAATGAGCTATTCAGCTTCATCTAATTTAACAGGAAACCAGTAATGTGTTTTCCTGGCGTAGTGTTATCCCTTTATCCAGAGAGTTGTCTACCAGAACTAGTACAGGCATTCCTTTACTCACAGGACTGCGAAAAGGCACCGGGATCCAAAACAGCCCGATGAGCAGTGGTGCCATGATTTGAGTATCACTGGTAAGGGAGTTTGAGGCTGGATCAGTTCCCTAACAAGGTGGAGAAAGCCCTAGTGTCTTCAGTATTTTGGTCCGCCTCCTGGTCGGCGAAGATGTGGCATCTCTCTGGTGGCAGGGAGTTAGGGGACCTTTGCTCTCAGTTTTATGGTCAATCCTATCAAGACTATCTACGGTGATGTGATGCTAAATGATCCCAGAAGCCTGGAATGTCCAAAAGCAGTAACGCTGTTGGTCCAAATGTTTAACTTTTTGGTGGAGACAATAATCAGCTCTTGATTGCTTCCCCACTATTCAACACCTTCGTCCTTAAATGGAGACCTTTGATCTGTTTGCAGTTCCCTGACAAGGGCATAGATGTTTTAATAAAAATTATTTTTGGAACAGCTGTGGTGAAAATACCATACAAGGCGCCGAGCAGGAGCTAGGCTGTGCAAGCCCAGTAACCAAATCACCTGAGGCGGAAAGTCTGAAAGATAACCAGCTGGACAAGCGAATGGCACCTTTTAGATGTACTATGCGGTTGCATACATCAAGGTGCTTATTTCGGAGGAAGGAGGTGGGTAGGATCCCCTCCAAAAATCATTTTGTTTGCTTCTTAGTCACTTTGAATCTGGAAAAATGTTGCGTGCAAATATTATTTAAGTATGTTTAAAAGATTGCACCCGAGTAATATGAGAAATATTTTGGTGAAATCCTTTGTATAAAAAACATTCAGTGTTCTGGACTATATTAAAATAAGCTATGGCCATGTAAAAAACCCTCAAACTTTGATCTTGTTTGTACCCTGACTATTCAGGTGCCCGTCTTGAGGGTGTAGACCCTCTTGCTCTCTGTGTTTCCATCAACCCTGTCTTTCTGCCTCATCACTTTCTCTCACTGTCTTCTGCTACCTCACCCTCTTCATCGCCTCTGACTCGCCATTGATTTTTAGGTCTCGGCTCGAAGGCTGCGCTTGCACAGTCTCGCTCCGAGATTTAATGTTAGGAGTGGGGCTTTAACCCACCCCTTTTTTTTACCTCTTCTCCATTGGCTGGCCTCTGAAATACTAGTCAGCCATTGGAGAAGAGCATTGTCTCTCCAAACAAGCCCCGTCTTTTTCGGATTCGGGGGCGTGTTTTTTACTTTCTTTCTCTCCTCTGGAATGTAAACATTCCAGCCAATGGCAAGAGGCGAGAAAGAAAACACGCCCCCGAAAACGCCGCTGCGTTTCTCCGAGGCATTTCTACTTGACCTCGGAGAAAGGCGGCGGTGTTCATGGCTGTCTCCGATGACTGCTTGGAAATATGCTTTTTAGAAAACGCTGCAAGTACTGAGGTACCGAAGATGCTCTGTTGCAGCAAGGCACTGAGTGAAGGTAAAAGGAGTTTGATGTAAATATACATGCATCAGCAGCGGAGGTGCAATAAGTGTACTTGCTGATGGTGCACTGTTGTGGATATGTGTAATTAGTTGTCGATATTCCCTCTCGCCATGCCAGCCTGTAACCCTCTAAATGCCCCCTGGTTCTTACTTGGTAAACTTCTCTGAGCCCGCACCAGGTCCTCAGGAGGTGCCCGCATCCCCCCAGCCGGTCGGCGTACCACCTCCGCAGCGTGGACACGGTCAGGTTCCACACGAAGCGGCTGCTGTTGAAGAGCAGGTCCTCCACGCCGCACATGAAGGCTGAAGCCATGGGTCCGGCGGCCCCCTCCTCAGAGCCGCGCCGCGCGCCTGTGCCTCCGCCGAGGGCTTGTGCCGCACTCCGCGCTCTGCTGCGTGCGCTCTGGGAAAGGGCAGGGAGCTCGAGGCTCACACAAACTCCGCTTTCATTGTGTTTACTGGGCTGGCTCCATTGCCTGGCAGTCGCTGACCGCGGCGGCTGCAGTCCCTCGGCAGAACCAGGCGCTCACAAAACAGCCTTGTGTGCTACTCGGAGTCTTACCCAAATCTCTGCTAAGCCACGCTAGTGCGAGCACTATATTCCAATTACATTTTAACCCTTCTGCCACGCGCCCAGACAATAGCCATGCGCTCCTTCCGTGGAAGGAAAGCAGCACCTTTTATCCCGTCTCAGAGAATACATCTGCCCATAATCTCTGCCCATATTATTGTGACACAGATTCATGTCTAATCTTCCCCGTCTGCCTGAAGGGGACTAATATTTGAACATCGCTCGCTCCTTTCTCGGTTTGTTTATTCAGCTGCGATGGACCGGTGCTAACCGACCTGCATTACAACAACACCGGCCCAGAGCTCCAACAATAAAGAGAAAATCAATGTAATTACAGCTGTGGTGCAAAGAACAGCAACGCCAGTCCATGCCAAACCATGCTGCGGCCCTGTCCTTCTTCAACGTTGGCGATGCATCAGCCATCTTTGGGCATTCACCTGTGCAGGAAACTCATGTGGTCCTCGTAGGAGAAAGCAAGATCCCATCTGATATATTTAAAGCCTCACAAGAGTTTAGCCATCTTTGAAATAAGATCTTTGTTTGGGTCACTGGTTCAAATCCAGCCTAGGTACACCACGCCTAGGGGGATTCTTGCAAGTCATGGATGATGGTCAGTTACTGACACAAATAAAGTTGATGGCCTGGGTTCTCCCAGGATTGGGAAAATTTGACACTTCGGGCAGCAGTTTCAGCAGAGAGGACAAAGAAGGAATGGGCATGGAATCCAAATACTAATCATGCATATTAGTCTGGGCCACTGGCATTTTGCGATGCTGCAGCGTTTTCCTCATAATTATGGATTTGCCAAACTTCCCAAATAATGCTCGCATAATAAATCTCGCATTTGAGAGTGATTAAGCTATTGACATTGTAAATAACAATGCGGTTTCTTTAAATGTTTTAAAAACATAAACAAAAATAATGTCATGAGCAATGCCAATAGCTCTAACTTTAACAATGCCGAGACCGTTGCATTGTAAATGCTTGTTCTTTCATGATGCTTTTCTCACATTCTCTCTATGTTGCCTTTCTCTCCCTGTTTCTGTAGCGCTCTCTTGCCTGTCACTCCTACCTGATATCTAAACCACTAAAGCAGGCGTTGGTAGCACAAGCAGAATTTTTTTAATTGGACCCATGCCACCTATCTGTAGTAGATTATAAGAGGGATAGGCCGCCAGTCGTTTCCTAACAGACACTTTACAGTGATAACAAAAATCACCTTTTCACAGGTGACAGAAAGGTTCTCACACAGAGACGTTTTAAGACATGGGCAAAGTGGGCAATTTCCCAGGGCACCCACCTACTGGAGAAAGTGAACTTTCTCTATGGCTAATTTCTGTTATTTTTGTATCTTATGTTTTTTTCCCCCCTCACTTTTATGTAGCTCGAATTTGACTCAAATGTGTCAGGTATCAGAGCGCTTTACATGAGCAGCAGTTGCGTTACACAAGGACGAATTCATTTTTAGGTCTCGCCTAGCGTTGCAGCGCATGCGCTGCTCACTCGGTGAGACTTCTAGTGAGAGAGGACATTTCAGAAGGG
Source organism: Triturus cristatus (assembly GCF_964204655.1). NCBI lineage: Eukaryota > Metazoa > Chordata > Amphibia > Caudata > Salamandridae > Triturus > Triturus cristatus. The sequence goes on along the minus strand of NC_140584.1, from coordinate 822,947,839 downwards.
GGCTTGAAGCCCCGCCCCTCATTTTCATTGGAAGGCGTCATCATTTATGGTAAACGGTGGCCTCCCATTTAAAGTTAGGCTTCTTTGTTACCGGCCTTTCGCCTTTCATGACGGCCCATCCAGACGGATCGTTTGCTTCACAGCTGTCGTGAAGCAATTTCTTATCTAAAGTAGGAGTGTTATGTAAACAAGCCGTAAAGCAAAGGATCCAGTCCGAATGGGCCGTCCAGGGGCGTAGGCTACCCGTGTCCTCCAGTCTCGCCTCTCACTCTCTGCCCCCTTCCACCCAGCACGCCCAGTTATAATCTTTAAAAAACTCCCTTTTCGGCTGTCTTCGTTTCTGTTCGTAAAAACCTTCTCTTCTGTGTTCCGATCGTCGTCCCTTTTAAATGTGTTTCTATTTCCCTCTAAATGTCCCCGTAAGTTAGAAGTTCACCTTTTCCCTTCCGAGGGCACCTCGTGGGGTTAATTCCCAGTTGATGCGCTTTCCGCACTTACATCAACACCTTACGCCCTCTCCTTGGTACTCCTACGTGTGCGAGTCAGTGGAGTAGCTGCGAGCGTAGGCAATACTCAGCTTTCTCTATAACACCTGAAGTAAACGCAGAAATATAGCCAACTGGCGAAACCTCTTCAGCAAGAAGCGCCCACAGGCCACCAGTCAGTGCTGCCTATACTGTGTTCCTCGGTCTTTCGTTCACCGGTGTGACTGTGGTGCGAGCAGACACATTTCTACAGGTGTAGAGGGTCACACACTGTGCCTCCGATACTGCTCGGAGGCTGTAGGTGCAATAGATGGTGGCAACTTGCAAAGTATGCAGGGCACCAAAGCGTTGCACAGCTGAAGGTGCCCTCGCTGGGGACTCGCGGACTGCCTCTCTTGACCGGGTCCTTTAAGACCCTCCCTCTGGACTTAGATGCCCCACCCCATGCGCTCCTGACCTCCTCCCACATGAAGCCGAGCCCCTCCTCATTGTTATCGAAAGCACTGTCCATGGGTGCAGAGCGTGCTCCAAAGTCCATTGTGGCAACAGGCTGGCAGTGGGAGTGGTGGGGGAGGGGAGCGAGGCGCATGGTGGATAGTTCATCACTTGATTAGGTAGCTCTGCCTCCGGAGCAGCCTGTCCAGCACCTCTCGCCAGATCCCGGAGCGTAGGCGGCCCCAACACATGTCAGCTCCCGTCACCTGAGGAGCGTCAATCTCTGCTGTGCCTCTCCAAGGACAGCCGGTGCGCTCTCCAGGGCACCGCCACAACTCACTCTGAGCGCCTGCCCTCAGGCATGAGCCGCACCCTGCAACCGTGAGCAAACAACAGGAGAGGACACAGCCCTCGCCAGCAGACATTAGAGGACCCAGCCCTGCCAGCTCCTGTGCCCGGACAGACCACAGCAGAGGACCCATCCCCGCCAGCTTCTGTGCCCGCTGTTCAAACAGACCACAACAGAGGACCCAGCTCCTGTACCTGCTGCACGGACAGACGACAGCAGTGGACCCAGCCCTGCCGGCTTCAGTTTGCGCTGCCTCTCTTGGCTTCCCCGGTACCACCCTCTGAGGTCTGCACCCTCCGTACTTCAACCTGGCCGAGGGCACCCGGATCTCAGCCTCGGCCACCTGGATCTCAGCCTCGGCCACCTGCGGGGAGGAGAAGGAGACGGGCCAGGCCATCCCGGACCTCTACTGCAAGCTGGTGGGGGTCCTGTATTGGGGGACCCCAGCCAGACCATCCAGGTAACCACGCGCGCTGTAAGGGCTGCTGTGCGCTGTCTATAGGGGACTGTGAGCTGAACACCCAGGCGGCGTTATGTACATTCAATCAGCCCCACACCTCCCGCGGAGCCTCTGTAGGGACCAGTACACACAGATAACCCTACAATCCACAGGGGAAGAATCGTAGTAACACTACACAAAGACATCTATAGGGAACCGAATCCCGCACGCTATCCATGGGGCCCTGGTTAGTCCATCCAAGCCACCCCCAATCCATTGAGGGACACTGATTGTTACCTATAGGGATATACAGGCAATGCAACGCATTTGTAGCTCTTTCAGATAACCCTAAGTATGTAGAAGTCACTACATGTATTCTATAGGGTATCCAATGCTGGTGAACGTGCAGTCTATAGGGAACACTGAGCTTTATATAAGGGGGGCCTCGTCAGACTGTCGCGGTACAAGGCGCGTCTGTAATGACCCTCCCCATTCTGTTATTCAGGGAGGGGGGTGCATCCAGGTAGCGTCGCATCTGTAGGTGCCAGTGTGTGCTTTCTGCAAAGGCGCTCGGGCTCTTCCAGCACCGCGCGTTACTCATCAGGTCCATATGGGTGGGAGGGGTGCACGGGCCGGGGACATCGAGGAGGACATCGAGGATATCCTAACTAGAGCACCAAGGCAGCGCCGGAATTTGTAGGGACTATCACTGGAGTAGGGTGTGGGGAAAGTAACACTATGTTCAGTAGTGGCATATAAGGGGGGCGCAGGAAGGAGGATCATCTAGGTAACACTACTTTAATAGGGACACTGCATGCTGTTCCTGCGGGGGGAGGCGCTGCAGTCACACCACTCAAATAATGCTGTAGGCTGTAGGCTCCACGGCTTGCAATCGATTAGGGGATCTCTGGCCGCACAGCACAGAGACCACGACAGCCACTTAAAAGAGGGTGGGTGGTAACCAGAGCTTCCGCTTGACCATGCCAAGTGCCAACTGTAGCGACCTCCCTGAATGAACCCATTGGTTAGGATTCGCTTATTAACAGATAACTGACCCCTACATGCTATTCACTCTGTGTGTGGGGGGGAGGGTGCTGCCCGCTGCCCTTAGAAGTACCACGCAGCAGGAGCCACGCTGCACGGCCATGGGTGCACCATGTCTGTGCTGGGACCCAGACAGACACATCGAAGTCTGCGGCACACCACTATGTGACGGCACAGGAAGCCTGCACATCTGGGGTCACTGTGCACAGTGGTGAGCAGGTATCCCTGCACCAGGGCACCTCTGCCTCGTTAGAGGTGCAGAAGCACATGTACTGTCAGCACACCGGCATAGTAACAGCACCTCCGCGGAGGCACCTCTCAGTTCTGGGTACAGCGCGCCTTTCTGGAGAGCTGTATGCTTGCTTGTTTCAGGGAGAGCTGCACGCCTGCATGTAGTTAGAGCTGCACGCCTGCCAGTCGGGAGAGCTGCACGCCTGCCAGTCGGGAGAGCTGCACGCCTGCCAGTCGGGAGAGCTGCACGCCTGCCAGTCGGGAGAGCTGCACGCCTGCCTGTCGGGAGAGAGCTGTATGCCTGTAGCGAGAGGTGTACGCCTGTCTGTAGAGAGCTGTACGCCTGCCTGTAGGGAGATGTGTACGCCTGCCTGTAGAGAGCTGTACGCTTGCCTGTAGGGAGAGACGTACACCTGGAGCGGTGCAGGCACTTACAGCAGGTACCCCACCCTTCATTTCTCTCCGTGCCTTATTTCCCCATCTCACATGTCTCGTCATTTCTTCTTCTCTCTCTGCCCCAACACACTTTTTTTTTTTCTTTTTTTTTTACTTTAATAAGCGCAACACCGTCTTCACGGACACCGCGCTATGCAATGCAATAGGTGTTGCCTTTGGTATTGTAAATAACAATGCCTTTTAATTTTTTTAATGGCATTGCCATTTATAATGTCAATACCTTAAAATAATGTCATTGCGAGACCTATTGCATTGTAAATGCTTGTTTTGTTAGGTTCGGGGAGATTAAGTAATTTGCCCAGAATCACAGGATGTTGATCGAACCCGGTTCCCCAGCGGCTGCTCCATGAGGGCAATAGGGCGGCGACCCTCTAACCATCACTGCCTCACGCTGCATAACATAATTCCTTATCTAATGCAGCTTTTGCATGAAAACAAATTATCTTACCGATCATTTGTTTTCATTGAAAACTGAAATATCTCCTTACACCAGAGGAGGGCTTCCTGGCCTGTATTGCGCAGGTGTCAGGCGTGAACTGTGTTAAAACGAAGAATGATGCGCAGGCAAGTCTTGTAGAAAAGGTAGTAGATTTATTCTTCAGATTACTTCATAGGTTACAGGATGTTAGTCTGATCCATATAAGTGCCCCACCAGGAGCAGCCTCCTCGCTGCTCAGCTCTTCCACACCAACTGATTTTCCTTTAAATACAAACCCACTGAACATTTTAAATGACCTCACCATAGGCTGAGCAGCAAGGCAGAGAACCTCAGTAGGGAGAGTGCATTGAGTAACAAGTACATTACATTACAAACTGTTACAGCCCTTCCTCACACTGACGCAATACCTATCGGACATGCTGCACTAGCGTCAGCCAGTGCAGCATGTCAGATAATGGTGACACGGGGCCTGTCTGTAATGCACCCTTATGCGCCACCAGAAGCCCCGATAAAGGGAAAAGAAGCGCCTCCTTTCCTATCTGACCTTCTGATTGGGCATAAGGTTGTGAACCTCGCTCTGGCGCCATACAGACTGAGGTCACTAGCAGTGACGTGAGCGAGGAGAGTGCATCTATAACAAAATCCTCTGGGCGGGTGAAACCAGAATGTAACCCGAGTCTCATGTTTGAACGTGACACGCAGCTTAGCTCTTAGAACACAGCAATTGCACAGCACTTGCCTCATGGAAAGCACGTGGACGGATGAGCGCGAGTCTGGAGCTATAAGTAAGTCTTCTGATTTCTGCTCCTTTCACCGGTCGGCGGCTCGGAATTAATACCCCTGGTGGCCCCAACTGCCTAGAGGTGGTTCAGTTTCAGCTAGGGTGACCAACCGTCCGTAAATTTCACGGACAGTCCGTAATTTCGGCCGTCTGTCCGTTGTCCGTGAAGGATTCTTTAACGGACGCCATTTGTCCGTAATTTTAACCGGGCACCGGTCGCACCACTCTAAAAGCGGCACAGCTTCCACCCACCTCCCTTCTTGACTCCGATGCTGTACCAAGGCTCAAATACCCAGCAGCATTGGAGAGGCGCAGCGGATGGCAACCCTCACACCTTCAGCCCTTGATGAGCTGTTAAGAGGTGTTTGAAGGTGAGGGAGGGGCTGCAGCTGCAGGGGCATCTATTCAGATGCAAACAGCCCTGAATGGGTCATGTCTCTGCAATTTGGAGGGGCCTCACACTGTTTGCTCTTGATACTTGCACAATTGTCACTATTGCCTCATGTAACGTACCGTTTGATTTTGTAACATGCTCACTTATGTATCATCATTGCTCCTATTGTGAAGCGCTCTGACACCTTCGGGTAAAGTCCGCGCTATATAAAAACGCAATAAATAAATAAATAAATTCCCTTTCTGCCCAGGGCCCCAAACATCCTAGAACCGGCCCTGATTACACCAGGCAGCACGCGGTTCTCTTCACAGAGCTTAATTACTGTTACTAAATTGTAAGCAGACCTCGGTTCTTCAAACATGCAGTCTATAATGTAATAAAATTAAGAAATGGCGCAATCGCACCCACACTGATTAACAAAGTATGGAGGACAATCCGTTAAATCAGTTCTCTTGGAGTATCTCCTTTAAGTACTGTACATCAGTGTGGGGTGGCAAAACTAATATTTTAGAAAGAGAGCCTGTCTTCTCGTTGTATTGTCCAGGAGGGAGCCCTACCCCCACCCTGGAAGGGCCAAGATGATACCTGAATACTGCATGCCCACCCCTGTGCCCACCCTGGTGGATCCTGCCCCCCCCCGTGATGGCTCCTGTCCTCCCATGTGGTGGCTAATGCCCCCCCCCCCCCCCTGTCCCCCATCCCCGTCTGTGATGGCTCCTGTCCACCCTGTGATGGATCCGGTCTCTGCCCTGGGTGGCTTCTGCCCCAGTCCTGGAATGGCTCCTGCAGCGAGGGTGAAGTTCTTGATGGGCCTCTTCTCAAAAAGGATCAGCTCAAAATTAATATGGAAAGGAGGGCGAGTGAGTAAGTGAAGGGATGGGTGGATGGCTGGATGAATTAGTGAAAGGGTGAATTAAAGATTGAATAGATGGAGAATGAGAGAGGATGGATGGATGGATGGATTGATGAGTGAGTGGAAGGATGGATGAGAGAAAAGGTAAATAGCTGGATGTATGGGTGGAAGGGTAGCTGGATGGGTAAAAGGGTGGATGGATGAGTGAAAGGATGGATGAGTGAAAAGGTGGATGATGAGTGAGTGGATGGATGAGTGAAATGATGGCTGGATTGATGAATTGATAAGTGCAAGGGTGAATGGATGGACGGATGAGTGAAAGGGTGGATGTAAGGATGGATGAGTGAGTGAAAGGGAGGGTAGATGGACAAAAGAATGAATAGATGAGTGAAGGAGTGAAAGGATAGATGGATGAGAGAAAGGTTGGATGAGTGATAGGGTCAATGGATGGATTCATGAGTGGATGAGTAGATGGATGGGTGGGTGGATGGAAGGAAGGAAGAAAGGATGGCTAAGTGAAAGGGTCGACGGAGAGAGAAAGGGAAGATGGATGGATGACTGAAAGGGTGGATGGGTGGGTGGAAGGATGAGTGACTGGGTGACTGGATGAGTAAGTGAAAGGATGGCTGGATGGGTAAAAGGCTGGATGGATGAGTGAATGGATGGATGGGTAGAAGAGTGGATGGATGAGTGTACAGATGGATAGGGTGGATGGATGATGTATGGATGAGTGAAAGGATGGATGGATGGATGGGTGAAATGATAGATGGAAGGATACATGATGGATAGGTTTGCAAATGGTTGAATATGTGGGCTTACTTATATACTATTGCGCGACCTCCTATGATGTGTCTGTAAAACTTATCTATTGTCCTGAAGTTTTGTCCTGAATTTTGACCTCCTGTCCTGAATTTGTGTCCTGAATTTTGACCCTTTGTCCTGAATTTTTACGCTCACCGTCCTGAATTTGCACCAATGCCAGTTGGTCACCCTAGTTTCAGCTGTGGCGTATAGTATGCTGATGCTTTCTTTCAGCATTCTTATGTTATTGATATTTAAACAGAGCTCTGTTCTGGTCAAATGATGCACACTTTAGAAAAAGAAATCACTTAAAACGTGAATGCGCCCAAGATAAGTGCGTACTCACAGCTGAGGATCTATGGTGACCAGTGTGCCTTGGAAAACGTACTTCCTGTTTAACAGCCAGAGCATTTCTCTCAATCGAACTGCATTCACATCAATACTGACAATTACGAATAGTTGTCATTTTGTATAGCGTTGATGCTTCCAGAGTCTTTTTCAAAGCTCTTTCCTGGGTGGAAAAGGTGGGTTACAAGAATTCAAGGTGCAGCATCTCTCCTTGTAGATGCTTCTAATGAGGTAGCAGAGAGACAGAGGGATGCTGCCGCTTGAAAGAGACCACAGACGAGGGTACAGACACGAGAGTATAATAGGTGGCACTATTATTGATTATTTGTGGTTCGTTTTCAGTTATCTGTAGTGCAGCAGATATACTGGCACCAGAGCCCAATGCTGTAAATGGGCTGCCCCATCTCACAGGTGATTGTCTTTAATTGCCCAATTGGGGGAAGGGGTTGCTTGGATACAGCACACAGCCTGGATTCATGTATTTGAAAGTGCTCTGGTTATGACATTGAACAAAAGGAGGCTAGGTGAAATAAAGTATTTGTCTGGGATCAGACATTTAGACAAGCAGAGTAGCCAAGATTGATCACAAGTTTTCAAGTTTTACTGCAATTTAGTCACTAGATCGGTATCTTTGCTGACATCAAAATGTTAATGGCTTGTTATTAATTTTTGGAGGTTGAGATCAGAGCGTTGGACAAAAGACACACACTATGTTACATGTTATGGCACAGAGAGATTTGTCAGGATTTGAAACTGCTTCTCTATGTTGCATGGTTGGTAGCTGTAGCCATTAAGCCATGTCACTTCCCGTCATTTTAAACATGAACTTAGAAACATACACCTCCCCACCCCCAGCGACAATTCCATTAGTGAACGAAAAGTGAAATCTGTTTTTATGCCCACCATTATTTGGGCAGAGATTCTTATTATACATGAATCAACATTATAGTCTATTAAATCCAACACAAGGCATTTTTGTACAGCTATCATCCTGAGTTCACATATTTGAAGATGCTTGAATATTTGATAATGGAAGAAAAGGAGTGTCACTGAAATAAAATATTATAAAATATAAGTGGGGAAGTCAGCCAGGATTGATCTAAGGTTTTCTAGTTTCATATTGTGCTATTCATCCTCTAGATGGGTATCTATTACTTTTTTTTTTTACCTCTTAGGTTAATGTTTTGTCTTTCATTTTTGGTGCATAAAATAAGAGAGTGGGTGTCAGAAAGAAGCCACATGAAAGTTCGGTTTGTGTTGGGCTTGAGGGTCAAAGAAGACCTCAATCTGAGTTAGACATCTGTCTCAAGCCTGCAGTGGCATGGGCACCATCTAGATATTTAGGTCAATGTATGAGGTAATTGTGCAGGCAAATGCTCAATGTTTTTGTTTGTTTTGCAAACTTTTTTGGCAGAGAAATCCGTGATCCCCAAACCCATCTGAAGAAATGTAGCTCATTTCCTTCACTGTCTTGCTCACTCAAAATCCAAATACATTATTTACGCCTCACTACTTTCTAAATTCACCAGCCGCCACTGCTCAATAGTGTTAGGCAACATAGGACTCGAATTAGCAAAAAATGGTTAATACAATTCAAAGTTGTTCCAAACAGGGGACCCCAAAATATTTCTTTGGCAGAAGCCCCCAAACTCCTTAAGATGACACTTGTCACACTTTGGATATGCTAAAAGGTTCGCCCCAACTCCACTCTGTGACCGGCTGGTTATTTAAATGCAGATGTCTACAGAAGGTGTATTCACCCACTGATCAGCTTTATTGATTGAAATGTTCCTGAATCTAGCATGGGCACAATATATCACTAGTTGATGTATAACCGAGGTGATAAACCAAAAGATAATCAATGTTGAAACAAACTTGGCACAGTCGGCACTCTTAATTTTATGGCAGCCTGCTGGTTATAAAATCTCGTATATTTCCAGTCTAGTGCTCCACTCTGAAAAAGGCAGGTAAGAATTTTATTTTGTACTTGAATTATTAGTAATTACTTTAGGGTTTCGGCAGATCTCTGTCGAAAAACGTAGCTGTGGCCTAACATTTCTCATTATCGGCTATAATTCTTAGGATTAGCCTACCATCTGTCCTGGTCTCATATCCAGTAGCAAATAAAAACGGATATTGAAACGGGTTTCTAACGGGCTGTATTTTCATGCCATGATTACAGGCAATAACCCCAAGTGATTTAAAATTTGAATGTGAAAACGTTAAGGTAATCCATCAGTTATTTAATTCCTGATTTTTGTTTCACGTTTTTACCTAATATTGCATTCCCTAAGAGTTTTTGCTATTGTTAGTATGTTGTGTTCCTGTATTTTTTTCGTGTGATATATTATTCTTGGATAGCGCATACTTTGTACTGAGTTACCTGTAGGTGTTTTTAACAGGCCACAATTGAGAGCTCTGGAGTTGAGGTTGAAGGCAAAGTGGGTTTTTCACTGTACCTGTTAGTGGGTCAAAAAGGATTTCAGAATACATGGTCATCCAATCATTCTCTGCTGAGTCACAGTGCAATGATCACGTATTCTAGTTGCAGTTGTGGTTCTGTGCAAATGTGTGATCGAGGGGCAAATTTGACAAAATATTGACCAGGCAAAAGAAAATGCAGTGTTACAGGTCGGTGGGTGCGTTGTGTATTTGGGGGTAGTGAACGAGAAGCAAGGAAATGCATTCAGGAGAGAGTGAAAAGAGGCGCTGAAGAGGAACAAAAGAAGTAAAACATATGGATGGAGGAGATGTGGATAGAAAAAGGGTGTACATGTCTAAGATAGAGTGAACATAACTGGCGTGGTTGAGACAGTGTGAAGACCACTACCTCAAGCCTCAGTAATGTTTATTTCATAGTCCTATAATTAAAATCATTGACAGCCAATAGTCCTAGCTGGTTTTAGGTCTATGTCATGTTGTGCAGTGTATCTGGATGAAGTAACAGAAAGCTCATAAGGGCACCAAAATGCCGGTCAGATTCACACTATAGAAAACAGAGAAATGTAATTTATGTGTTTAAGCCACGTGCCCATTTTAGATACCCCCACACACTTTTTTTCATCCCACCTAAATCCCTACCTCCAGTAAATGTACAATACACTGGGATTTCTTTTCCTGTTATTTGGTTAAACAAGCCTTTTTCAGCAATATAATAATGACCAGCAGGAGTCAGTGGAGTAGCAAGTATACCAGTGCATCGTTTACTAGTCCACCAGTGATTCGAGTAAAAGGACCTTTTACTGGGGCTAACAGAGGTACAGACAGATAAGCTGTTGACCCATGCCTATAATCATGTCACCGGTTAGCTGGTGGAGAGAGCTTAACCTTCTGCAAGAAAGTACACCTTAGGTATCCCCCTTTCATCTGCAGTAGGCTTGCATGATTATTGCCCTCACTAGAGGAAAAACAAAGGGCTTTCCAGAATGGTACAGATTTGATCCCAAATGAGTGCTTGGCCTTTCTTCAATTCTCAGTCACACACACAGCATTGTTTTAAGGTATGGGAAAAGGAGACTCTGGCCCAGGGCCCCAACCTTTCAGCAGGCCCCCTAGTTAAGGTGACTAGACATCTACTGCTGTTTGTGCTAACAGTATTGTGAGTGTCAACGAATACACAAGCTCGATGAGCAGCTCCCACTGCGCTGTGTGAGTGATATTTGCATGGTTGTGCCTCACTCCATATACAATGCGTTGTTAACGCCAAGATCTTCACTTTGCCTTTGGGCATCTTCCTTGTAGAAAAGACATATCTAACACACTACGAATGCTGAACATTTCTAATGCCAGATAAAGGTTACTGTTACTAAGCTACCTCTTTAAAAAAAAAATCTTTATTTGCTTTTGTGCATTTTAAACATTATAGTACATTCTGCACATTATTATGGTTGTACTTGGTTAAATTCGAAGTAGGGGCCATGGATAACTAAGTTAGAATAAGAAAAAATAGTGTCCTTCAGAAAACGCCTATAGAATAACCCTGATAAGCAAATTCCATAGAAAACACTTCATACTGGCACATCTACTACAGAACCTTACTTGACTATGTTGGTTTGTTACGACTTCGATGGTCGGTAACAAAGTTACTAGTGAAGTGATGAACAGGGAGAAGGCAGGGTAGGGATATGGGGAGGTTAGAGGACCCGAGCAGTCAGGTAGCAGGTGAGGCGTTAACGGAGCAACGTTTTCGATCACCAGCTTGTGGAACGAGTTGACGCTGTGGTTTCAAGATGGGACCAGCATTGGACATCTTCAATCAGAGGTCCCAAACCTTTTCTGTAATAAAAGCTATTTATGATCAATGTAATGATCTCGAGCTATTAATATTATTAGTGATGTATCTAGTAGCCATCAGGCAAAGTTGCCAGCAGTAATGTAAAGAAATGCTTTCGTCCCCTTGCAATTTCTCTACATGGGTAATGCTTTTACCAGCTGTAGTTGCATATTCTAAGCCCTAGGGTAATAATATTAGTAACAGGCCTCCCCAATCAGTGATGCATGATTTATCACTCAAATGTCGGCTTTAAAAATATTTTGGAAATTCAACAACTTTTATTTAGACATCAGTATACAAGTTCTGAAAATTCATAATTTTCACCTTGGAATGCACACTTTAAAGTTTACTAAACTTATATTAATTCAACCAAGCACAATCCTCTAATTTAGTAGTCTGGACTGCACAGAGGAGAGCAATTTACAGGTAGCCTGGAGAGAGCTATCAATAGCTCAGAAGCTACTTGTCAGAGAAGCGTGCTCTATATTATCTTGTCCTTTTTACACTTTACCTAATACAAATTGAAACGTGCAAACTGAATGCTTTCATCTATTTTTAGATTGGGCTTTGTTTCTGTATAAAAGTAAGAATCTTCAAAAATTCACCTCCCAGAATGGTGGCTCACAGGAGTCTAACAACTGACCACATTTCATAAAGTCTGCTGTAGAGTTTTCAATATTAATCAGAAACATAACTTGCAGCCTGATGGACCCGTGTAACTTGAGAACTCTTCATTCAGAAACCGCAGACTGTAAGATAGGACCGTTCTACTGTAAAGTGCCTGGGCCAGTAAGATCTGTGAAATTTTAAAGATCGATCTGATATGTTAGATTGAACCCGTGAGTTTTGTGTAATCAAAGCTTTTTTTTCCTCACAGATATCTGATCCTCTAAAACAGGGTTCTCCAAAGTCGGTCCTGGAGGGCCGGTTCCATGCCAGATTTTTAAGGTAACTAAATGTATCTAAATGTGGATATTCTCAAATTCTGGCATGGACCCGGGCCTTTAGAACTGACTTTGGAGAACCCTGCTCTATAATATGCTTAATAAAAGGAATGGCTTTGCTGTCCAATGTATAGACCTGTACAAATGTTGAAGCCTAATGGATAATTGTTGTGTTTGGGACCTCAGCCTCTAAAATCTTACTGCACCAATGGGAAGCTATCCTATCTGAACCCTGAGCCTGGAAATTCTCTGCGCCCTGAGGGATACCTCTGCTGTCTGAAGCTAAAGCTGAAAAAATCTGGATAGCTTTTCTGCCTTTGCATGTTTGAATGCACTGGCTCAGGCCAAAGTTATTATTATTTCTATTCCATGCCAAGGATGTGGAGTTGAGTGGGACTGCCTCTGTGTTGACACCTCACAAATTCAGACCCTTAGAGTAAAATAGAATATTTCTAATAGGACACTGCTATAACACCCACATTGGCAATATGTTCCTTCATAAAACATTAAGGGCCTGATGTAGAGTTTGGTGGCCGGGTCCTCCTTCACAAACCTGACAGGTATCCCATCTGCTTTATTGCAAGTGCCATAGCATATAATGCACTTGTAATAAGCAGGGCGGAATTTCTATTATGTTTGTGATGAAGTAACTCGTCCGCAAAACTCTAAATCAGTGCGTTCGTTTTTAGTGTAGGTGGACAGGCATTCCAGCCTGTCTTGTATGCCTTTGTAGTTTCTATCACTTTTGTGTTGCACATAGTGTGCCCCAAAGTATGTCTCGGCCCAGAAAGCACAGAGTACCCCTTTCCATGTCCTTTCAGAAAGTAAAAAAGAGGCTACTAACTGATACAGTGCTGGTAGGAGGATGGATTACTGAAAACTTCAGCCAGATCTGACACTAGTCTGATTGGGAACGAATGTGTGGTTCTACAGCCATGAAATCGGTCCTATTCTACCTGCTTTTCCAGTTTCCATTGATTTGATAATTGATGAATGAGATCTTGTTACCTCAGAACTGAGGTTAAACAGAAATCAGTTACACATTAACCTTTTTATATTGATTGACTTTACACGCCTACCATGTGCAAACAACTTTGTTTTGATTGTGACAGCCGTGGGCTTGAAATCAAGGGTCACGCTCCTTTATTGACTTTTTTTGGAACTTTGAATTTCTTTCCCCCTACTGATAGAAGTGGCAACGGCTTCCTAAACTCATTTCAAAATAGTTAAAGTATGCCTGCCATCAAAAGGAAGATAACACCTTCCAGTGCTTGGTCTCATAAGACCTGTACCTAAATGGACGGGTAGAGGAATGCAGCATCATGTCAACTGTGAGGAAAAGGTGAGAGAAGAGAGAGAAGAAAAGGAGGAGGGAAATACATGGATCTAGAAATAAGACTAGATCAGGGACAGGTAGAACTAGAGCAGGGGCAGAACATAAACAAGCATTAGCAAATCCAATTGGCCTTGCCTATGAGAGGTATTGGATTTGGGAGTATTTTGTAGCCATGCTGTACAGCAGCGGAAATGCTTTGCAGTGTGGCCAATACTAATTTTAAAAAAGCACTATAACTCAGCTAGGGCTAGTGTGCTTTTTCTGTTAAAGTGAATAGACACCATATTCATCATAGTCTTTGTTTAATTCTTATTTTTAGCCATCCTGCACAGCAGCCACGCTGCTATACAGGATGGCTACAAATCATTGCCAAAGTCAGCAATGCCCGTGCTGTGAGTGTGAACAAAAGGCAATGGCACAATCAAAAGTTTCAAAGGCGAGACCTATTTTATTTGCCAATGTTTTTTAGGTCTCTGAACAACTCCCCCTCCCACCCTCCATGAAGGTAGTTAATCTCCCCATGCTTTAAAAAAAAAAATACGATTTTTGTTAAAAGAAAATCCTATCACATATGGAAAGCAATTGCGCCCATGTCCATGTCTTAGTGAATATACATTTGGAAGCAGATAAAATCTTTTGTCACAATAAAAGCAGATGACATCTGCTGTCATGATAAACATCCATTTCATAGGAGAAGGGGGCTTCTCTGAAGTGTGTGTGGCATAGTAAAGCTCAGCTACTACAATGGCGAGAGATTCGACAAGGATAACGAGAAACAATAAAATAAGTTCCTCAATCACAGCGTGGTCAGCAATCAAGCTGAAAGAGTCAGCAATTGATCCATGCTCCAGTTGAAAGAAGAGGAAGTAAAGCTAGAATGTGCTGGCCAATTAGAAGTTAGCAAATAAGAGTAACATAGAAGATAACGAATGTTAAGCAACAGGCAGGCTGCAAGCCCCTTGTTTTATGCACTATCTCGCAAGCTAGAGCACATGCAGTGCTTGCGCTGTCGCATACGAGAACTAAAAAGGCAGAACAGGAGGAGAATGAATGAGATGATGCAAGATCTGCACCTGTTTAGCAGGAAAAAAAATTAGTTGATATGGAGCTAAATACATTTAGTGTGTTTTTATGTTGTCTCTCTTGAAAGTAATTATGTACTACGCATCTATATGTGACCTGTTTCATTCCTAACCAAAAATCATCCCCATTTCAATATTGTAATATTAGACGACGTGAAGGTGACAGCCAGCAAGAGTGCGGGTGGAAGTGAGGAGAAAACTTAAGAGACATGGCGAGCAGGACAGAAAATCAACAAATTGGCTCTAAACCCAAAGGTCAAATAATTAAAATGAAGTAGTTACTAGATTTACTAAGACTTCTTTCAGACATCCTTTTTAGGGAGGAGTAATATTTACTTTAAATGCTATCCTAATATGACCGACCTTTTCCCAACTTCACTGATCTAATTCTGACATATGAGTAATTCTAATCCAGCCCCATAAATTCTACACTTCTACTTTTTTCCAATAAAAATATGGCTTTCCAAGTCCGAGCATTAACTGAGGCAAAGGTAAGTTAGAAACGGTTACTTGACTGCATTAGGACATCTAATATTTGTTGCATTACGTTTTCCCATTTTGGTATGGGCTTTAATACTGACAGGGGTTGTGTGTCAAAAGCAGCAAATTTGAGGCTCAGGGCCATATGTAGGAAGCCAAATACCGGTCGGTAACTGCCGATTTTCGGTAAATATCCCGTTACCGACCGGTATTTAGGCATTTGCTATGTAGGGGTGCATATTTCAGGATCCGGTAATTTACCGAATCAGTAAAATTACCGAATCGGTAATCTTACCGATTCGGTCCTGAAATGATATGTAGGTAACACTCAAATGAGTGATGTCTAGGAAAAAGAATTCGGTATTTACCACCAAATATAGGTTGGTGATAAATACCGAATACATTGCAAAAAGCAATATTTTGCTGTAATAAGAGTGCCATGTGGCAGACATACATGCCCTTAGGGCATGTATGTCCGCCACATGTGCACACATGCAGGAATCAGGGGTGCAACAGGGTGTCAATGTGACACCCTGCCACCCTTGAATGTGCTCCCCCCCCATTACCGAATCGGTATTTACCGATTCGGTAATGGTAACTGGCTTCCTATGGGCCCCCTGGCCCATAGGAATCAATGGGAAGGTATGCATCATTACCGAATCGGTAAATACCGATTATAAATTACCGACCCTTTCCGAATCGGTAAATATTACAGATTGATTACCTACATCACATTTACCGATTCATAAATACCGAATCGGTAAAATTCGGTATTTATGAGTCGGTAAATGTGACCCTACCTACATATGGCCCTAAGTGTGGGCCATCGTTCCCCAGGCGTTGTGTTGAAAGGTTGATAGAAGACTGCCTTGTTTGGTCAGTGTACCTCTATTTGCAGAAGTTCAGGAGGGCATTTATAAGGGCTAGCATGTTTTGGGGTGTAGTGAGATGCGCTGGAACTGATGTGTACCTATTGTAAAGATTTTTGTCCATCAAGATCAAGTCTTCTTTAGAATTGATATTCAAACTTTATCAATTTTAATTCATGCTTTGTAGGCAAAACATATTTGAAAACTCATTGTTTGTCACGTAGTTAACCATCTATTCATTTGGGGAGAAGCATTAAACACCATCTATAAAGTTTTATATACTTAATTCTAACCAGTATTTACCAGTCTTACTCCATTATGTTTTGCAATGTACCGTTTACTACTAAGTTACTTAAAAATTTCTTCAGGGAATACAGAAATTCTATTCACTTTCAACCAATGATAGTGGTCCAGTGTGCTTTTATGATTCATCATCTGCATTGACAAAAATTCCTGGATGAGAAACCCCAAATCCCCTGTACACAAATTGTTAGTTGAGTTTTAACCAGGGTGGCAGAGCCAATTTGCAGTTATGCACAGAACTGGACACTGACTTACCCAACAATTCCCCTTGGAGAACCCAAGCCTCTTATGAAGTTGTTTGCGAATTAGTTTAGTGTTTATTTGTGTTCTAGAATGCAATTTATGACAAGATTTCGCTCAAAAACCTAATGGGAAATACTGCCAAAGTGAAAAATTCAAATGAAAATACATTACGAGCTTTAAAATGTCACAAAATTGGCAGCATTTGTTATAATATTTATGGAGGTATGTATTTATTACACTGTCACCTAATAGTGTTTTAAGAGCTTGGAGCAATGGCGAATGCATTAGAATACAGTAGCTGCTATATGGGAATGATTGGGCAAGCAAAAGTGGAGAGGGTTGAAGAGCTTTCAATGGGATTGACGGGATGCAACGAAACAAAATGATGACATTTTAAGTTTATGAGCTACTATTAAATGAGGAAATTGAAAATTTCCTCAAACCTCGAAAATGACACTTCTAAACATAGCACCTCACATTTGTTAGTTCTTAAAACAAATACTTCGAAAAGGGACCATTTCCCAAAGTTTTGGTCTCCAAAATACATAGTATATCAAGTTAGTGAAGTGTGAAAGGGAAGTAGAGTTTAAGGTAATGGGATTTGAGTTGGGGATAAAGGATTAAAGTATAGGGGAAGGGCATGGGGCATTGGACTGAATTAATGTTCATATGTAAAAAAAGAAAAAATGAATGTTCAAGTGTGTGGTTTGACATGTAAGTGTTAAGAGGCAACCTTAAGGCGGATGTCTGGAGAATTCCCTGTAACTCCCTCTTTCCCTCTCTATAGCCCTCTGGGTGCACTGAGTGCGTCACCTCTTTTTGCACACAGTGCGCTGCCTCACAACCTCTTTGTCTATGCACCCCTGTCCACAATGCAGTGCGGGCGCAGAGGCAAAGTATTGCCCTGATTCCATGGGGCCAATAATAAGTTACCTGTATTACAGAAGGGTTCACGCTAGCCCCTTCTGAAATGCAAAAAGTGCTCTTGGGGGTACGCCCTCTGGTACTTTACCTAATACTACCCCTTGTGTTTCATTTGAGGTACAGTGTGTGCTCCATTATATTTATTCTGCTTCTGTGAACATAGCAAGCCATTGTGACTTGCATTGACGAAGCTGCGAGGTCAGGTCAGCATTCGATCGAATGAATCGATTGGAGGTAATGCAGCACAAAGACAGTAAGTGCAGAGACAACAGACACACAGGACTGCCTCCAACAGTTATTAAGAGACATAATAAAAATTAGCACAAACCAGACCCCCAGGCTATTGCGGCATACCTGTACATATTTTGCAGCACAAAAATTGACATTTTGCTGCATTATTGCGGTACTTTATTTTACTTGTAATCATTCATTTTCAGCCTTAAATCAAAGGAAACTCTTTTAGCAGAGTATTCCACATCTCTACGGAAGCGCAGCTCCAATCCTACCCTCATGAGAGAGGGCACTATTTCTCCCTGGGATGTTCTAGCACCACTGCCTCCCTGACCCGTGAAGCATGACACCGCTCCCTCAGGCGCCCTGGGGCGCAGAATCATAGTGGGTGGAGGTGCATTGCCACGGCTAATGTAAGCACGTTAAATATTGCTCTAGACAGATCAGTGGCGTTGAGGTGGGTGTAAGCCCTTTCACAATACAGCCCCCACCTCAATGTGACTTACAGGTGCTATTTGTGCAGTCTACACCCCAAATATGAGACTATTTCCATCACAACTTCTCTGCGAGCAACCTCCCCCCCAGGCAGTGGAGTACCCCACACACACATAGTCAAGATCTGAGGGGTTCATTACTGTGCGTGCACTTATTGTCATTAAATTTGAATACACAACTCTCAGACTAAAAAGTGTGCTGGATATTATGCAGAGCTTAAATATAGTTGATTGTTTAATTATTTTGTTAGTTAGTCCCATTCCTGAGATACAGTATTATGATTTTAATACTTACTCTGGTTTTATACATAGGACCGCTACATCTGCTACCGTAAACAAATTGTTTTGAGGTGTTAGAAATGTAATGTTAACATGTCCTTACAGTGTCTACCTGTCCTACTTTTTAATACCATGTAACCTACCTTGTGGGCTACATGTTCCGCATAGGAGTAGCTTATTAATAATGAAAAGGGAGGTTTTGTTTGTGTCAAAAGGATTCATTATAACGGGTCCAATTGCAGTTTGTGCACTGCTATTGTCCGGCTACACAGAGTAGGTCAAAACAGCACCCGACTTTTGTACCTGCATCTATCACCCACTACAGGAAGTCCCCCAAATGCAACATGGAGACATCATGATTTGTTCTTTCATTGCGTGTTGCTTTATTCAATAACGTATGTGACAGAAGTTGTGTAGGATGGTAGATCCTCACCCACATAGTGTGGCATGCTAATTCATCTGATGCGCCCATCTAGAATTGGGCAACATCCTTTTGTGTTATCTTGCATTTGTATAACACACAAGAGAGTTTACAGGTGGGCATGATTGTGTGGTTGGAGATGTGTATGTTTGTAATATGACCTATGTGAATAGTGGTGGGTTTAGTTATCTGTTTGTCACTCCTACCTTGAACATCTGCTTTCTAGCTGTAAAGCACCAGTCTAGACTAAGATTTGACTACATCTTCAGGCCTTTGTCTCACTTAGAGTCCTGACTGAAATTCACTGATGCCTCCCCAAGGTAGTCTGCTTAGGCTCACAAGGACTTGTCATTGCTGCACCTTTAGTGTGCTTGGCAGAAGCTCTCCTTGGAGTGGAATTTGACAACTTGACTGGTAATATAACTACCAAAACTGCAGTTGACAATTGCCAAATCCATCTCCTTCCACTGCTTGGTGGGAAGTTGGAGGTGTTAGAGGATATCCTTCTGACCCATTCCTCGGACAGCCTGAGCATACTTACAGTTATAAACTGTGGTAAAAGTCTTAGAGTAGACTCTCATGAATTCCCTCAGAAGCATTTTGTGAAAAATCAAGGATACCATAGAGAGCTGAAGATTGCGTTTTTGCTTGGCACATGCTCAAGGGACATAAAAGAAGGCCACCTCCTTTTCTAAAATTATACAGCAAGAGTATCTGCAGCCTCTTTTGAATACTATTACCAACTTGTCACTATCGCACTCCAAACTGGTTATTCTGGGCGATTTTAACTGGTGGGAAAATGCTAACATGAAGAACCAGTTAAGGGACCTGAGATATACCTGTAATAGTCTTGGCCTTCAACAATTAATCACCTCCCCTACTCATAAGGGAGGCCACATACTGGATCTCCTATTCGCAAATAAGCCCGAGGCTGAACTTTTAAACATTCAGCCCCAAACTTGGACTGACCATTATCTTATTCATTTTAACTTACTGCTAGCCGATACTTCAGCCCAACCTAAACCCGCAGTTTTGTATCGGGAAGGCAGAAACTGGTCCAAACTGGCAAAAACGGGCACCCTTCTAACTCCTCCTATAGCTAGCCTTTTTCAGGCTTCCAATACGGTGCGGGCGAATTATAACGCCTACTGTGAGTTTATCACTGCCGACCTAGATCATCTAGTCCCGATGAAACAGATAAGAATTAGGAATAAACCGTCTGCTCCCTGGTACGATGAAGACCTGAGAGCGCTAAGACAGCTCTGTAGACGGGCTGAAAGGAAATGGAGGGAGGGATACCTGGACATGGACAAGCTGACGTTAAAATCTGCACAGAACAGATACAAGCAGCTCATTATGGAGCGAAAAGCTAATTTTTATGCTGACTCTATAGTGCAAGCCTCAAATGGGGCTAAGGAATTGTTCAAAATTGTCAGGTCCATTTCGGCCTCACACTGACTTGAGAATAAAGCAGTAGCATCACAAAAGTTGTGTGATGAGATTGCTAACCACTTCAAGGATAAAGTGGCTAAGATAATTGATCTCTTTAAGGATAATGTCGTAGCTGGCCAGGAGTCAGATAAGGGGTTGGCCAACGAGAGATTGAGCCGCTCTGCTCTCTGACCACTTTCCCCTCTTTTACGGACGCGTCGTTTGCTACAACGGATCACAGTATCTCCTCTGGCTCACCTCTTGATCCCCTGCCCCATAGGGCATGGAAGCTCTATGGTCACCTGACCCTCCCATGGCTGCGCCAGATCTGCAACCAGTCTCTGGAAGTGGGTCTGGTTCCAGAGAGTTGGAAACAGGCAGTGGTCTCACCCCTCATCAGAAAACCAACTCTGGATCCAACTATTCCAGCTAATTTCCGGCCTATTTCTCTCCTCCCTTTTCCTATTAAAATCTTAGAAAAGGTCGCGAGTAGGTCCCTTTCGGACAACTTGGAGGAAAACCACCTGCTGGATAATGACCAGTTTGGCTTCCGTCCCGGTCACGGAACAGAGTCAGCCCTGGTCACCATGCTGGACAACATGTGAATGCGGGCTGACAATGGGAGCACCGCAGTCTTGGTGCTCCTGGATTTGTCAGCTGCATTCGACACAGTGAGTCACACAATCTTGCTGGAGCGTTTGGAGGAGTTTGGGGTGATGGGCCGGGCACTACAATGGCTCCGCTCCTACTTGGCGGGAAGATATCAAATGGTGACTCTGGGACCTTTTTCTTCAGAAAAAACCCCAGTGGCTTTTGGAGTACCGCAGGGCTCCAGCATTAGCCCCATCTTAGTCAACATATATTTACAGCCACTCTTTCCAATCATCAAGGCGTTTGGGGTGGAGCTGATTAACTATACAGATGATACACAATTGATCTTCTCATTGGAAGGAAAACAGGTAGTTCCCCTTGAGCAATTTCATAGTTGCATGAGGCTGACCATCGACTGGCTGCAGAGAAATGGTCTGTAGTTTAATGGAAATAAAACCGAGCTGTTGTACTATGCGCCGATAAGGCAGATTCAACACCTACCAATGGACCTCAGGCTTATTCCGGATGAGGCTCCACTGGTCCCAGTTAGCATGGTACGGAATCTCGGTTTCCTATTTGACAGCAATCTCCAGCTGGTTTCGCAGGCTAATAAGACAGCCAGCATATGCTTTGGGCTACTACGGCTTTTACGCCGAATTCTTCCACTGCTGCCCAAAGACTCCCGAAGCACGGTTGTAAGGAGTACGTTGTTAAGCAGATTGGATTATTGCAATTCCCTGTATCTTGGAGCCCCCCAATACATTCTGCAGGGGCTACAGCGTGTTCAGTCAGCTGCGGCGAAGCTGGCGTTAAATTGCAAGTACGACTCTTCCTCTACTCAGGCGCTACGTGAACTCCACTGGCTGCCCATTAGAGAAAGGGTTCTCTTTAAGTCCCTTTGCTTAGTCCATAAAGCAATCTATGGGAGGGGCCCGGTCCCGCTCCAAGAAAGATTCACACACTACTCCCCCACAAGGCAGCTGCGATCCTCTAATGCTAGCTTGCTGACGCAACCTAGGTTCAAACGATCATGGTTGGGCGGGAGGGCTTTTAGTGTGGTTGGAGCCCGGATGTGGAACGAGCTCCCACAGGGGCTTAGATTGACAGATTCGTTGATGGCATTCAGAAAGAGCCTCAAGACCTGGCTCTTTCCAGCAGCCTGATGACCCCGGACCTCTCCCCTTCTCAGCATAAGTGACCTTGTTCTGTCAGAGCGCCTGGATACCAGTAGGGTCGCAGTTCTGCACTTTATAAATGCTAATACAATACAATACAATTTTAATTACCACTGTTAAACTTTTAGTTATCTGGGTATGCCTTTCTTCTCTGGGATTGTTTAGGAGTCCCGGATAATCAAAATTGGGTGCTATCTCCAATTTGAATTTATGCAAAATGAAATGCTTTTTTACAGTTTGTTTGCTAACAACCATTATTTTACGCTTTTTGTAATCAATTTAGTGACTTTTATGCTCACAATACTGCTCAAGGTTGTTTACCTCCGTATGTGCTATCAGTTCTCTATCATCAGCATACAACATCTCATTCACAGTTTCACGTTCAAGTACGTAATATCAGTAGATACTGGGAGTAATCAGAAAGCGAGTTAATTTATAAAAAATATAAACTATCAAAGGAGCTAAAGGGCAACCCGTTCTGACCCCTTGTTTATCTCCTTAGTAAGTTTACCTTGAGGCGAACCTTACTTTGGCCGAGTTGTCTGAAAATAATACAAATATGAGGTTGATTAGGTAGGATGGAGGCTGCCAATTTGCTAATTTCTACATAAATGATGTGCCCTACAAGCTAGTATTAGCAAATGGGACCACCCTACATTGGAGGAGGAATGAATCCCAAGCTATTTTGTAAGTTAAGTACCAATGGTATGGTGCACCCCTGCAGGATGCAGGAGTTGCCCACTATATTTTAGCTTGTCTGCCATTATTAAGGTCTCACTATTGATCATGAAAATACATAACACGTGGGATCATGAAAGCTTTATGAGGTCATGACCACGATATTCAAATGGTGGCTCATGTTTGATCGTGCCTTTGAATATTATTATTTTATTTTCGATGAACATTTTTAATGGTTTTAAATTCAAAAGCGATCACATAATTATCGGTATTCATAGTGCAGCAGCAATGCATTACATTTGGAGTGTAGTGAAGACAGCAGAGCCACAGTGGAACCAGCAGAGAAAATGAACTGGCATAATGCAGGTACAGTTACAGAGGCGGACCCATCCCAAAATGGTCCCACCATTAACCCCTGATCAGGACATGCTTGGAAGGGCATCCCCAAGCCTCCTGTTCGTCGCACCAGTCCATTCAGCGAAGCTTTGATTTTTTTCTAACAGTAAGAAGGGCAGTTAATCAAAGTATAAGACAAAAACGCTGAATGTTTAGCATAAGTGGTGTTCATTCTACGCTGTATATAATATATATAGAGTAGAATTTGCCATGTGTGACATCTTTACTGACATCTGGGGATGATCATCCAAATGGTTCCAAAGCTTCCACCTCAGACCAGATTCTGACAATGTTTGTGGAGAGGGGCTGCAAGTAAGGGTGGCGTAATGTGCATAAAAGATTTACCAACATGACAAGGACCCCATTGCTTGAAGTATTTATGGCGGAAGACACTACAACCGCCTTGCATTGTGCTAAGGTAAGACCTTCACTGAACAACATGCAAGGAGAGGGATTCATGCTTCCTTTATTCCAAAATGTATAGAGCTCGCTATCCTCCGTCATACCTCCTCGCATCTCGGGTTCACTGACAACAAGAGTTATCGAATCCTGAGATCCGAACAAGATGACGACCTCAAGGACTGCGCGAGAGCGGCGCAAGCACATACAAATACAACAATACAATTTCAGCACTATAACACAGTGCTCAGTTCCAGCATTACAGCACTTTGCTCAGAGCTTCATGGGTGTGATAACACTGGTAAGCTGTAACACCCTCTTTTATTACCGGCCAATACTCTTCATACGCCACTAAACCTGGAATTGTGAAGTCAGTGCAGTCAGCAGGAAATACGCCTACACCAATTATTCTAATAGTCAAAACTTTAGGGTACAAACTCCTTTAGAAGTAGAAGAAGGAAAATGTCACTTAACTAGTTGTGTGTTTTGATATTCAGATTCCAGCTATGCAACTGGTCTAACTGAAATATTCACAAAACATTTATTTACATGTTATTTGTTTTCCATAGTTATCTTTCATTGCTTTCATGAAATAATTAAAAGATACAAGCCACCAACTCACCACGGTCCTAACGTGTTCTTTAGTCAGGAACCCTTCTCCCTCGTGTGTTTACTGCACATAGTTAACCCCTTCACTGCTAGGCCTTTTCCCCTCCTGTGCTAAGCCTTTTTTGGGCTATTTGGGGTAGTGCGCGCTGAGGCCCCTGTAACTTTTTGACCACATTAGGTATCCACGCCAAATTTGTGTCCTTTTCTTCCAACATCATGGGGATTCTAAAGGTACCCAGGGTTTGTGGATTCTCCTAGAGGGTTCCCAGAAATGAGTCAAAATACAGCAACATTTTTTTTTTTTTTTTGTTGTGAAAAATGGGAAAAACGGGCTGCAATTGAAAGCGTCTGGGTTTTTCTCTGCAAATGGTACCAAAAAAGGGTTTGTGGGGCTGAAATCACCATTTCTCCAGCTTTTAGGGAATGACAGAATTTTGTCAGAAAACCAACATTTTTTACACAGTTTTGGCATTTTTCTGGGACATAGCCTATTTTTGCTATTTTTTGTGCTTTCAACCTCCTTCCAGTTAATGGTAGAAATGGGTGTGAAAGCAATAATGGATCCTGGAAAGCTATACATTTTTGAAAAGTAGACAAAATTCTGCATTCAGAAAGGGGTCATTTGAGTAGATACATCAAGGTTTCTTTATAGAAATTAACAGTTAAATATAGGAAAAATTCAAAATTAGTTTAAAAAAGCAGCCTTTTGTGTCAACGTTTTCACCTGCAACTTCTTCTAATTATGACAGCTCTTTGAAAGCAATACACCGTTACATCCGCTGGACCCTCGTGGTTGTGGGGATATATAGGACTTGTAGGTTCACCAAGAGTCCAACGAACCCAGAGTAAAAAACTGAGCAGCATTTTGTAATGGTTTTTTATTATGTTCCGGGTATATAGCAATTATTGTGGGAAAATGTATACATGGAAAAATCGATAGGCAATGTTGATGTTGCCTCACTATGTTTTGGGTCCTTGCCTGTTGCGGGTACTTGGGCCTCCCACACAAGTGAGGCACCATTTTTATCGGGAGACCTGGGGGAACGCTGGGTGGTGGGAAATTTGTGTGAGCCCAGGGATGCCACAACTTTCCCACACAGAAATGTGTGAAAAAAGTGATTTTTTTCAGCTAAAATTGAGGTTAGCAGGGAATTCTGGGTAAGGAAACGTTGGGGGATCCACGCAAACCATACCTCCCTGGAAGCCGCCGGGTGTCTAGTTTTCAGAAATGTGTGAGTTTCGTAGGTTTCCCTAGATAGCCGCCAAGTACGGGGCCAAAAACCCAGGTGACCCCCCTTGCAAAACCAGGTGGTTTTGAGATAGGCAATTTGGATGTCGCCTCACTACGTTTTGGGCCCTTGCCTGTCGCGGGTACTTGCCCCACCCATAAAAGTGAGGTACCGTTTATATTGGGATACTTGGAGAAATGCAGGGAGGTTGGAAATTTGTTGTTACTTTCCGCCGCGTGAAAATTTAGGTAAAATAATGCAAGGAAAATGTCAGTCACATTTTGAGGTTTGCAGGACATTGTGGGTAAAATAACTTGTTGGGATCCACAAGAGAGACCTCACCATGTGCTCCCATGGGTGTTTAGTTTACGAGAAAAACTACAGTTGTTAGGTTATTCTTAAATGAAATGTACAGCTTGGCAGAGAAACAAAACAGACAAAGATTACTGCACAGCCATCTATTCCTCAAGCACACACATATACTGGTTGGATTTGGCACGAGGGCGAGTGATGGTTCAGTATATACCATTTTATTATCAAGAGATTTCACAAAAATGAAATGCACTGTCAATAAATGAAAGGACAAAAAACTGAACCAATGACTCGCAGCTCGTGAGCTGTAAAGCCACGTCAAGGCACCAACCGCTTTACAGGCCATTCACACACCTTTCATACATGAGACACACAAGAACGTTCACACCACGGCACAAAACCAACACATTACAACATTCACAAAAAGGAACAAGGTACACCCTGCTTGACGAAAACAGAATAGAAATTTTTATCTACACAACCATCTATTCCTGAAGCACACATACATACTGGTTGGATTTGGCACGAGGGTGAGCGATGGTTCAGTATATATGCTTGTATTAACCAGAGATTTCACAAAAAAGAAATGCACTGTTAATAATTGAAAGAACGAGAAACTGAACCATTGACTCACAGCTCGTGAGCTGTAAAGCCACGACAAGGCACCAACCTCTTTACAGGCCATTCATACACCTTTCATACGTGTGACACATAAAAAACCATTCACACCGCCAGCCGCGGGCCCAGCACATTACAACACTCACACCAGCAGACAGCGCCATTCAAGGGCCCATCACTTCACACGCTCACATTCCTGACACACCAACCACACCAGCTCACGGATTGCGTGGAGTGGCATTTGGCTAGCAGTGTGTGTAGTGACCAGCAGCTAGTCACTACTTACACACCACCAGCCAAGCGCCAGCCCACTCACCGCCAGCCAAGCACCAGTCCACGCACACCACCAGCCAAGCGCCAGTCCAAACACACCACCAGCCAAGTGCCAATCCACGCACACCGCCAGCCAAGCGCCAGCCCATTCACCGCCAGCCAAGCGCCAGCCCACTCACAGCCAGCCAAGCACCAGTCCACGCACACTGCCAGCCAAGCGCCAGTCCATGTACACTGCCAGCCAAGGGCCCATCCATACACACTGCAAGCCAAGCGCCAATCCACTCACTGCAAGCCAAGCGCCAGTCCACTCACTGCAAGCCAAGCACCAGTCTACTCACTGCAAGCCAAGCGCCAGTCCACTCACTGCAAGCCAAGTGCCAGTCCACTCACCGCAAGTCAAGCACCAGTCCAAACACACCGCAAGCCAAGCGCCAGTCCACGCACACCGCCAGCCAAGCACCAGTCCACGCACACTGCCAGCCAAGTACCAGTCCACGCACACTGCCAGCAAAGCGCCAGTCCACGCACACTGCCAGCCCAGCGCCACTCCTCACACACTGCCAGCCAAGCACCAGTCCACGCACACCGCCAGCCTACCGCCAGTCCACACACACTGTCATAATTTTTTTTTAAACAAGAAAGAAAACACAAACCAATTGGAGCTAGATACCAAACTATTACTACAAAAACAGCAGAAACGAAAGCCATCATTCTATTGCCAAACGTGAAACTGAACAACTATATCAAAACAAGGCAGTACACTATTAGACTCACGGTTACTCCCAAAAACTCTTTTTAGTGTGATACAATCTGAAACATGAGGGCACACACAGCCCAGGATTAGAAGGACAATCGGCACAGCGCATACGACTCTCCTTCCGCACACATCTTCGCAAGCAGACTCTACATCTCTTACAGGGATTGGTTTTTTGGGCGTTGGAGGAATTAAATCAGGAAAATGGCGATCTTTCAATCTAGCCACATCCTCCACCACTCCAACTCTAGGAACACTTGCCTGTTCCACAACAACAAGGCTTCCCATCACAGACTGCTGAAACTGAACAAAAGTCAACTTTGACTCAGGTGAACACTCCTTGTACACAACAAAAGCATTGAAAGTTGCTAAATTGAAGAGATGGATGGCCAACATTTTGTACCAAATATACGCCTTACGAATAGCAGTGTAAGGTTCCAACCTCTGATCTACTCTATCAACACCACCCATGTGCTTATTGTAGTCTAAAATGCACACCGGTTTGCGTACTTCAGCAAACTGACCCCAAACAGCCACAGGTGAAGTACTCTCATCATGGATGTTAGTCAGCATGTACACATCCCTCCTGTCCACAAATTTAACAGCAAGTAGTTCATCACTACGCAAGGAACTGCTCTGCCCCCTCTGAAGTTTTTTGGAAACAAGCTCTTTTGGATAACCTTTACGGTTAGAGCGGATTGTGCCACAAGCAAAAGTGTCAACTTTAAACAATTCCTTAAACAATTATGAAACCACTTGCAAAAAAAATCATTCATGCATGACAATAATACTCATTTGGAGTAAATACTACAAAAAAATTCTTACCAAAAAAAAGGAACTACGCAAAACTGCAGAACAATCACTGTCGAAACCGCAAACAGGAATCAAAAGCTTTACACTAGAATAAAAAGGAAAAATAAAACATTACAATCACATATGCAAATAATGCACTAGTCCACATACTATCTTCCAGGCAAGCAAAGGTAGTAGGTGGGCCTAAAAAAATAAGGCCAATCTGCCCCAACAGGGAGGAGAAACAGGCCAAAAATTCACCCTCATAAAGGGGGAGCGACCCTTGCCCAAGGGGTCACTCCCCAACACCGACATTTAAAAAGCCCTGGTGTCTACTGGCTTCAGCCCCCCTAGGGGACAGATGGGCATGAACAAATATGGCCAATCTGCTGCCAAAGGGGCAGAAACGACCAGAATAATTACCCGATAAAGGGGAGCGACCCTTGCCCAAGGGGCCGCTCCCAACAACACAAAAACAATCCCTGGTGGCCTAGTGGGCATACCATAAAACTGTTTGAGTCGATCTGCCCTTCCAAGGGGTCAGAAACGGCCCAAATAAATGCTCCCCAAAAGAATCCCTGGAGTCTTAATGTCTTCTGCCCCCCATGTGGGTGAATGGGCCTAGACTCACAAGGCCGATCTGCCCCCAAAGGAGGCAGAAAGGGCCAAAATAAATGATCCCCAGAGGGGAGCGACCATTGCCTAAAGGGCCGCTCCCCAAAAACAAATCTAATTTAAAAAAAATCCATGGTGGCCTAGTGGACACAGGGGGCAGACCCCCCCTAAACAAATTGCTCCCCTAAGGGGACACACCTACTTATTTAAATAGATCTGCCCAGTGGGGGCACACACACATTTTTTTAAGGGGGGCAGACCCAACTACATAAATATCACCCCCAAGGGGAGCGACCCTTGCTCAAGGGGCTGCTCCCCGACACAATTTAGGGCTTAAAATAAAATACTAAACCAGGTTGCCTAGTGGGGGCACACACACACTTTTAAATTATAAAAATAATTAATGATCTGCCCCAAAGGGGGACACCCCCACCTACATTCATATGACCCCTAAGGGGAGCGACCCTTGCCCAAGGGGCCGCTCCCCAACACATTTTGGGCTTTAAAAACTCCCTGGTGGCCCAGTGGGGGCACACACACCAATTGAATTAAAAAAATAAATAATGGATCTGCCCCCCTAAGGGGGGCAGACCCAAACACCAACAATTGAC
Source organism: Triturus cristatus (assembly GCF_964204655.1). Taxonomy (NCBI): domain Eukaryota; kingdom Metazoa; phylum Chordata; class Amphibia; order Caudata; family Salamandridae; genus Triturus; species Triturus cristatus. The sequence goes on along the minus strand of NC_140584.1, from coordinate 822,918,419 downwards.
ACCCAAGGGGAGTGACCCCTGCCCAAGGGGCCACTCCCCGACACAATTTGGGCATTATAAAATTGATAAATATCCCTGGTGGCCCAGTGGGGCAAAAACACATCCAAAACTACATTTTAAAATAATAAATCTGCCCTCCAAAGGGGGGGCAGAACAAACGACATACAAATCACCCCCATGGGGAGCAACCCTTGCCCAAGGGGCTGCTCCCCAACACATTTTGGGCTTTAAAAACTCCCTGGTGGCCCAGTGGGGGCACACACATCAATTAAATTTAAAAAATAAATAATGGATCTGCCCCCCTAAGGGGGGCAGACCCAAACACCAACAACTGACCCCCAAGGGGAGTGACCCTTGCCCAAGGGGCCACTCCCTGACACAATTTGGGCATTATAAAATAGATAAATATCCCTGGTGGCCCAGTGGGGCAAAAACACATTCAAAACTAAAATTTAAAATAATAAATCTGCCCTCCAAAGGGGGGGCAGAACAAACGACATACAAATCGCCCCCAGGGGGAGCGACCCTTGCCCAAGGGGCCGCTCCCAAACACAATTTTAAGCATAACAAAAAAATAAATAAAGCATTCCTGCTGCACGATCGCGCACCAGCGCGATCGTGCAGCAGGAATGCTTTTTAAAAAGACATCGGAGGAAAGGAAAACCCTTTCCTTTCTTCCGATGCCTTTTTAAAAATGCCCCCCACCCGCCACAGTGAAAAACTCACCTTCCTTTCCCCAACGCGCTGGATGCAAATGGCTTCCAGCGCGTTGGGTAAACAAAGGGAAACCCTCAATGACGTCAGAGCGCCTCGCGCGCTGACGTCATTGATGACGTGGCAGGGAGGGCGGGAGAGGCAGGGGAAGCCCTTCCCCTGCCTTCCCCAGTGAACACAGAGAGATCGGTGTCCCACGGGGGGAGCGCCAGCGCTTCCCCCGTGGGTGGGTGTCACGACGGCGTGGAGCAGTAATGAGCACAGCTCCACTGTGACTCATGACGGCTCCCGGCCGTCATAAGCACAGAACGGGTTAAGGAAGCTGGAGAGAGCCTATGCACCACTGGCAGTAATGAATGAGATTTGGGTGTACCAGTGCCATCGTGGTAATACGATCATGTTAGAGGTGCTAAATCTACATGTCTTCATGACAAAAATCGAATCAAACCTAATTATGTAGACTCTCCAACTCGTAGAGGCAGCAGAGCAATTGCTGTCTTTGAGTGATGTACTTATTGACTCGATTTTAGGGGCCTTGAAGAAGACCCATTTGGCCCTTCAGCTCATAGAAAGATAGATAGGAAATATAGAGAAACGTCTATGGACTTTAGATTTAGAGGTGCTGTTGTTATCATCTGCAAATACGGCCCAAATATGTTTCTGACAGCTTCCCTGGATAGAGAGTTTAAGTATGATGCCAATGGAAAAAAGGTATTGTTATACACATTTGACACTTTGTTAGATGTCCTGATACACCCAAGCTTCATGGAGATGGCAGATTTGGTATAATCAAACATATCAACCAGACCACAGTTAGAAACAGATGGTATGAAAGCACACCAGTGCACCCATTCAGTTGCGGTAAAGCAGTGGCTTGGTCTGAGTGGAGGAATAGTGATAGACAGACATATTTGGATGTGATCATTTGGCCAAAGTAGAGACCGACTAATAAATCTGCACCTTGGCAGCATTTATTTAGAGAAAAAAATCCAATAGCATACTTTGTTTTTAATTTTGCAAATTTACACCGACCCACTTGTTACTGTATACAGCAATGGCTTCTCATTGCATGTCACCATTTAAATTAATAGCACAAAGTGCCCTTTGCTCATCACCTCCTCCTCCCACCCCCTTGAATCCCCAGCCCTCCCAACTTCACCACTGGCTGTAAAGCCAGTGAATTTCCTTGTCCGCAGGAAACATTCTAATGAGTGTATCTACTTTTATTCTCACTGGACCATATTTAATCTATTTGATGATTATATTGTGCTGTATATCTGTCACCCAGTAGTAACTTTACATAACTTTTGGCAGAGAAGAGGCCTGCCAGTGAAAGCTCCTGTTTGAATATTAACTGGACTAAGTATGAAGTAGTTAGTCAGTGAATTGGGGTTTATAGCATCAAGACTCCGTGAAATACCTGTAACCTCAATGCCACGATAACCTTAAATTATGATGTTGCAATCAACTACTTGAATCAAAAATAATGGATGTAATTGCTGTTCTTTGTGATTGAAAGTTCCCCATTAATTAAAACGACATCTTACCAAAGTTTCATTACCTGTTTCTGATCATTCCATTTCGTAGCACCAGTAGCTTTTACTATGACCTTGTACTTTGATATCAAGCTTGTCTGATCCTCATCATAAGCTACGGTTGAAGGAGAATCATTGACCTTTCCATTTGGAATATAAATACTGGTCTAGGAAGGCACATACATTGTGCATATATATACTCCCCCCCCCCCCCTAAATCTAAACAACCCCCAAAGTCCTTAATAAAAGGCTAGCTGCACTATCTTCCCTGAACACAGTATTTTGGGTATCCAGGGAAATCCACAGTTAAGGGCCTCATTACCTGGACTGCACAGATTATAGATGCAAGGTGTCATAATTAGACAATGAGCAATTTGCACCAGATAATGACTTGCAGTCTCCAGAAAGGGGAATTGTTTGCAGTATGTGAATGGATTTGTTCTGTGGTGCATAACCCAAAATTGAGAGCACTTTGAATCCATGTTTTGCATGTTTTATCTGTAGCAAATCATAAGTGCAAAGTCTTGCATCAGGCACAGTTTGTTCCTGACTTGTAATCCCCTTTGGGGTTTAAACCCAGAATGTGTGCCAAAAATTTGATTTGTTTGAAGGGTTCTTGGGTTCTTACTAAGTTTCAGAGGTTGATGTGCCATTCTTCCCCACCTATCATTGATTAATTGTCTTACATTAATGTCTGAGAAGGTCTTACACAGTATGATATTTGAGGATGTCTACATTTAGGAGACCTGTATGTACAAATGCATAATGCTCGAAAAAACCAGTGCTCAGGGGCATGATGTACAAGAAAAAGTCCACTCGAAGCAGACCCACTCTCCTTTCCTTGCAACTGCTCTCATGGCCAATACCCAACTCTTCCTGCCAAAAACTCGATTGCTCCAGCTATGGCTGCCTTGTATAGCTGAGAGCTAGAAGGACGTGATAACACTGTATAATCCAATTAACATTTTCATATATATCTTCATTCTTTCCATCTACCCACCCCCGCCCCCAAGTTCTCCCCGCATTGTCTATGTATCCTAAGTTTCTCTTTATATATAGGTCACAACCTAAAGAGTGTATGAGCTAAACTGCTTCTAGAAAATATTAAGAAGCAGTTTTCTAACTATTGATTTTTTTTTCCTCCCCAGATATTTAGAAGAAAATGGCAAAAACACTGTCTCCAAGAGAATCTGGAAAATTCATTGCAGAAAACAGCAAAGATGTCTTTATTGATCACAATGGAGTGAAGTCATTTGCAGAAACACTGTTGGATAAAGTCTGCAAGAATCAGTTTTCTGTTGCCGGCTGGAAAGCCCTTCATGAGCTGAACCCACGAGCAACTGATGAAGATGCCGTCAACTGGGTGTTTTTGACAGACACGCTCAACTTTTCCTTCTGGGCTGAAAATAATGACCACAAGTGTTTGGTGACCTACAAGGGGAAAACTTACAGTGGCTTCTGGGCTTTCTGCGCTGCTGTCAACAGAGCACTTGATGAAGGTTTGTGTGCCATTCTCCTAACTGCAGTTTCTCACAATCAGTTCAGTCTACAACCTGTCAGTTTTCGTGTTGAAATTGTTTCAAACATTAGAATTGCTTGAAAATCAACTGTGGAAATGTGCTTTTCAATGAGCACACCGGTGCAGGTGTCACCCTTCCCTGTCCACGGGTCCATAGAGATTGGCACTAAAGCTGGAATTCAAATAACAAGTTTATTAATCACTCATGAGTGGGACCACGTCCACACAGCACTGTCAAGTGCTGCCTGAGGTACATTGAAGTCACAGAACACAGGCCTTTTATGCAGAGTTTGTTGCAGAGTAAGCATGTAGTTACAAATAGAAGGTACAAGCATACACAGGAATAACTACTGACAAACATGGGTAGATGGGAGATCACTTAGCAAAGTAGGAGGGGGAACAGGAGTGCTTATGGCAGCACTAAGAAATTGAGAGTTTAGTCTGAGACCAGGTGTTCTGGCAGCTACAAACTCTTTAGTATGCATATTGCTTTTAGCTGAGTCAGGAAGTCAACTAAAATAGACAGCACAGGCAGGGAAAAAGACGAGCAGCAGGGATGGGAGAATTACAAAGCCAACAAAATGGATGCCATAACCAAGATGGCTTCAGCTCATGCTAACAGAAATTATTTCAGATTTACACAGACAACCCTTTTAGCATTGGCTGAAGACATCTCTATGATTTGGAAGGAGCATGGAAGATATCCTGTATTCTCATGAGTTTATTAATTTCCTGGTCCATTGCTAGGCGGGCATTTACATTCTTGACGTTTTTGTTTAGCTGGTATACATGAGGTACAGGTAGAAGTACAAAGGAAACAGAGCTTTGGGCCACATTGGATACATAGGCAACAGGTGAAAAGAATCACAAGCAATATACATATGGCTGATAACAGCTTCCATCCCCATACAGAAAATATGTTCCATAGCCATCCAGTCCAAGTCCATTTCCCTAAATCCTGATGGATTTCAGGGGCTATTTTGTGCATCTTGGAAATTGCTTCAAAAACTGAAGGGGCGTGGTCAGGGATGTACATACAACAACTGCTCCCAATGATGCAGCATGCTCCACCACTGTCGGCTAGGATGACATCGAGCACCATCCTATTTTGGAGCGCCACTATTCTCGCAATTTGTAGTTCTTCTGTGATATTTCTAAGCGCCATTGCTGTCTGATTGGGTACAGCCTCTACAACACTTGTCAAGCGTCAGATCTTTCTGCTGTTTAAGGCCGCACCAACAAAGAAGAATAGTCCCAAATTAAAGTCAATATACTGCTGTAGTGCAGTATCAGTTTGATCCACCTCATCATGATTTATTGTCCTCTTGAATCGGCTCTTAGAAATGTCATTATAGAGTGTATAGTCTTTATGGTAGGATGCAGGTGCCAAATACACAGGTGGAAGTAAAAAGGACACAAAGGAGCTTCCAGACCACCCAATAAGTAGGTGGTAATAACCTTTTCTTCCACTAATGAATATGTGTTATGTGAGGACAAAAACTGCTATTGTTCATTCCAGTTATATTTAACACTAAAGTACAGTCACTTTTTCCCACAGGGATCTTGCCAATACAGCTTACACAAAGATCCGCTTGAGCTCTAGTAACAGCAATAACAGAAGGCCCATTTCCCTTGATGGTTCGAGTGTTGGGGAAAACATAGTGTGTGGAGGAATTTCCTCGACGATACTCCTCCATTTCCCATACAATTCTTTTAGCTTGCGGATCTCCATCCTCATCAGGGTAACAGATTTTATTCAACTGAGCGTTAAGTCTTCCTACATCAAAGTTAGTGACATGAGAAGCCCACAATAGTGCAAACCAGGATCTGCAGAAGCCATTATGTGAAAACGTCAAGGGAATAAAAGGCGTTCCTCCCTTTTTCTGATGAGCTGGCATCATTCCACATACCCAGCAGTTGGTAATGTTCGTATCATTGTGGGTATGGTGCAACATCTGAATGAAAGTGTTATTGAGGTAGGACATTCTATGTTTCTGCTCATGATAAGGAAGAGTGAAGTAGTGGTGGACAATAGGGACAGGAGTAATAGCAGTCAGTAGATTTCAGACAGGAGCTACTTCCTCTACTATCCATGTTATTATAGCAACGATAACAACAGTCAAAGTGAGTCCAGTAATAATCATGCTCTTTCAATTACAGACTCTTGCAGCAGTTTTTTTTTTTTCCTTAGGCATGTTCATCTCGTGTCAGACGACAAAACAGATGGTGCCCTAAGGTCCTGGGCAGACGTTGGTTTCTTCACTGAGATTGAGACGATTAGTCACTAAAAGGTTACCCCCTTTGTAACTCAGGCTTTCACTACCCAGGACAGTGGCTCAAACAGTCTTTTTCAGCAACGAAGTGTCTTTCTTCCTGGGTCGCAGCTGATATCGAGATGTACCAGGGATCGTGTGGTCCGGGAAGACTTCCTCAGGTCCTTCAGGTGTCGTAGCTTGTCCTTTCTCGGTATCCAGGATATTGCGGTGATCTGCCAACACAGCTGGGCTGACAAGGTCTTGCTACACTTTTCGATAGTGTGTCACGTGGACCCAGTTCTTCCAGTTTGTCACTCGAACTGCAGTCCTGGTAGCCAGAAGCACCTGCTCAGGGCCTTGCCATCTCGGTGCTAGGGAGCTGATTTTCTGGAATGACTTTACGACCACAAAGTCACCAGGGCGCAAGCAGTGGCCCTCACCTTGCGACCTGTCTGGAAGAGTCACCCGAACCTGTTCATAAATAGAAGACAAACTGTCAGTCAACTGAGACAAAGTCATTCATCAATACATAGGGTACATCATGTATAGGGCGTGGCCTAGGAATCCCCCAAATATTCATTGGCCTTCCGAAAACCACCTCATACTGTGTGAGGCCAGATCGTGTATGTGGTATTGATCTAATGGATAGCAATGCTTAAGGCAGTGCATCAGGCCATTTCAAAGATGTGGAATCCTGTCTCTTGGCCAATTTTAATTTTAGGGTAGAATTGTAACGTTCCACCAGCCCTGCTGATTGTGGTTGAAAAGCAGCATGAAACTTCTGCCTAATTCCCAACCCTTTCATGAGGTAATCAACAACTTGCCCAATAAAATGGGGTCCGTTGTCACTCCACAAAACTCAGCAAATACAGAATCAGGGAAAGAACTCCTTTAGGAGCACCTTTGCTGTAGTAAGAGCTGTATTATCTTTCGTAGCATATGCCTCCACCCATTTACTAAAGGCACAAACCACTACCAAGACATACTTCAGGTTGTTACAGCGCTCAAGCTGGATATAATCCATTTGCAGGAGCTCAAAAGGTGCAGTAGGTATTGCAAACCCTCCTGTTGGAGTTTGTGTTCCTTTGCCAGGATTATACTGGAGACAGATCAGACAGGACTGGACTATTTTCTTAGCCGTACCGACAATCTCTGGATGATTCCAAACTTGCATAAGTTGCTTTGCAATTGAGGATGCTCCAACATGTGCCGGCCCATGTGCCATGTGAATCATAGGGTGTAGATAACTTCTGTTTTGTCATTTCTTTATTCCTCCAACAGCCCTCATCATCCAATGCTCCCTCCTTGGACAATTGATCTAATTCATCAACAGAGTCAGATTGTTGCATCTCCAGGAACTCTTGCCTGGCATCATGCCAGCATTCAGCTTGTGATTTAACTACATACATAGATGTGATACTTCACTGCATTACGGTCTCTCGAGCTGTGTAATCCGCAAAGGCATTGCCTGCTCCTATTTTATCAGTCACTTTCTTGTGTGCGCTACACGTAACAATTGCAACTTTCTCACGATAGTTCAAAGCAGTAAGGAGATTATGTACTAATTCCCCATGCCCTTTTTGTGTCCCATGTGAAGTGAGAAAGCCTCTCTCTTTCCATAACTGCCCGAAGTTATGAGCCACGCCGAAGGCGTATTGGCTATCAGTCTAAATGTTAACAAGCAACTCTGTACTAAGCTCACATGCTCTTGTCAGTGCTATCAACTCAGCTGCTTGAGCTGACTTCTGTGGGATACGAGCTGTCTCAACTACTGTCTGAAGGGTTGCAATTGCATAAGAAGCAGATGTAGTGCCATCAGGCAATTTCAGGCAGGATCCATCAACCCACAATTCCCCATCAACACTAGAAAAATGTGTATCTTGTAGGTCAACACGACCCTTTGTGTGTTCTTCAGTAAGGGATATACAGTCATGTAGCTCTTGTGGCTGAGACTGGGTAGCTGGAAGTGGCAATAATGTAGCAGGATTCAGAGTCAAACATCTTTTCAACGTGATATGAGGAGCCAAAAGTGTCAATTCATATCCTGTCAAGCGAGCACTAGTCAGATGTTGTGTCTTTGTTTGATTTAGCAAGGCATCGACTGAATGAGGTACTAACACAAACAATCAATGTAAAAAGACTATTCCCTCACTCTCACATATGGACACAGCCGCTGTTGCTACCGCTCTGAAACAACAAGGCAGCACGCAAGCAACTGGATCAAGGACAGCTGAGAAATATGCACAAGGGCTTTGTTTATCACAGTGTGTCTGTATGGTAAAACCGAGAGGGCACAACCTTCCCTCTCGTGTACATAGAGTGTGAAAGTCTTAGTGTAGTGTGGAGTTCCTAATACTGGTGCAGAACAAAGAGCTTGACGTAGCTATTGGAAGGCATTCTGGCATTCAGTAGTCCATGGGAGAGGCATCGGAATGTCTTTAGTCAAAAGGGCCAACAAGGGTTTAATAATGTATGAAAAGCTGGGGATCCACTGCCTACAGAAAGAAGTAAGGCCAATCAGTGCACGGACGTCCTTCTGAGTACGGGGCACAGGTGTGTCTAAAATTGTCTGAATGCGATCTGGTGTGAGTGCACGTCCCTCCTTAGACAGGAGGTGACCTAAATTGGTAACCTGTTGTCTACAAAATTGCAATTTCTTCCGAGAGACTTTGTGATGATGAGAGGCAAGTAATGATAATTGTGACGGTGCTCCTTCTTTACACTGTTCAGGGGTATCAGCAGCCAACAAGATGTCATCGACATATTGAATAAGAGCCACCTCTTTCGGTACAGGAAAAGACTCAAGCTGTCTTTTCAGTGTCTGACTGTAAATGCTAGGACTCTGTGTATATCCTTGTGGAGCTCTACAGAATCTGTCTGATCTATTATTCAAAGTCAAGCTGAACAAATAACGGCTATCAGGGTGAAAAGGTATTGAAAAAATGCATTCTTTAAATCAATGACACTAAATGTAGTGGCAGTAGGAGGAACCATAGGAAGGAGTGTTGTGATGTCAGAGACTACTGGGTATTGGAGCACCACAATCTTATTAACCTCTTGTAAATCAATAATGAATCTGTAAATTTTAGTGTCAGTGTCTCTTTTCAAAATAGGAAGGATAGGGCTATTACAAATGTTATAAGGGACTTCTTCCACAACCCCTACCGTAATCAAATCCTGAACAATGTGCGTTGATGCTTCTTCGCCTTCCCGAGATATTTTATATTGGGGCAATCGAGGCAATGAAGCACCTTCCTTCACTTGAATATGCACTGGTGAAATAACTATTTGTCCCACATTGGTATCTGATGTAGCCCATAAAGTACTAGGTAAAGATGCCAGAGCAATATCTTCTTTAATGAGACAAGACCTCTCAACCATTGGATAGTTATCATTTAAGATAACATGCACACCTTCTGGGGAGCAACGTATTGTAGCACGAAAATGTTTGAGCATATCGATACCAACTATGTTATCTGGCGTGGTAGGGGAAAGCAAAAATGGACATGCTGTAGTGAATTTATCAAGACTAAATGCAAGTGGCTGTGACAGTGGGCTAGATGTAGGTGTCCCATCGAATCCTATCCATGTTATCATTGCGCCAGAGAGGGGAGCCCTAGGAACCAAATTTTTAGACAGAGCACAACGAGTAGCTCCTGTATCAACCAGAAACAGATCAGTAGAGCCCAAGACATTTTCATCAACATAAGGACCTTTCTGTTCTACTGGGACCTCAAACGGTTCCTTACCCCATCCTAGGCATTCCTATGCATAATCAGAATCCCCAAGACCATCAGCCGAATAATCTGACATTTGATATTGATTTCGTCTATCAAAAGTATTAGAATTATTTGACCTATGTTCAACTGCTTCAAACCTGGGACGAGTTCCTATACCTCCCCTATTTCCAGAATTCCCTGGGCGTCCTCTCATGCTTCCTTCACCCCGTTGATACTGCTGACCTCGCAAAAGGGGGCACTCAGAATGCCAATGTCCAATCTCTTTACAGTAAGCACACTGATCAGAAGACAAAGTTGATCAAGAGAAAAGGGGTACACCAGGGGTATATACTGCACGTCTGCCTCTACCACCACCTCTGAATGGTGGACCCTAAACTTGAGCCAACATAACTTTTGTTTTTAACTCCTTTACCCTCTTATCCTCTATGCCTTTTGCTTCCAATTCCTGACGCTCATAATACTGGGCCATAGTTAAAAGGGAGACTGGGGAAGATGTAGTCCATGAACTCTTGCTGGTCTTTAGGCGACTAGCTATTTCTGGCAACATGTTAGCGACAAATTTGTCGATGAACAGATGCTTACCTGTGTCATCTGTCAATGACTGTCCACTAAAGTCCTGAAATATCTCTTCAAATCATGTCAAGAAATCAGAAACAGACTCATCCGCTTTCTGTTTACAAGACGCTAACGTTGTCCAATCTATTTTATTAGGGGGTATGAGAGTTTTCAACTTAGTTACAATAGCTTTGAGAGGATAACATCTCCTGTTGTGGTTTCTGCGCAGGCTCTGTAGCCGCATCTTTTTCTTCTAAATGCACCCAAGTATCGCCATAGGCTACATTATCATCTACCTTCCGAATTGATCTCCACATCTCAGGGGGCAAAATAAGTCCCAAAAACATGTCAATATCTGGCAGAGTCATTGTTTAGGAGCTAATAGCTCCTTCCACTTCTTCATAAAAAGCGGCCGGATTTTTCAGTGGATCAGGCAAAGCAGCTTTAAGAGCCATAACATCTGCTCTACTCCAAGGAGTATAGACCCAATTATAGACAAAATATCCATTTGCATCATCTGAATATTTATCAGCACTTGTTCCCGCACCCTTCGGAGGAATATACAAAAGCACAGCTTCACACATCGGTTTTACAGTAACCACAGTATCACTAGGGTCATTGTCTGTCCCCAAAACCTCTTCTATTTGCACTGGGGTATGAATTGTTTGTGCAGTTTTAACTTTACCAGTTGATTTTTGCTCCGCTTTTAAACGTTATGTATCATGTCTTAATTTGAGTTCTCGCCTAATTAGATCAGGTATATTTGAAAAAAGAAAAGTTCCATCATTTAATTGTTTATAATCAGAATTGATATCAGTGGGCTCTAAGTTTTTAGAAACGTTTCTAAAACCAAGTGTTACCTCCCAGGTAAACTTCTCTGCAAAATTTAGCTGCTCTAAATCCTTCCACTGCTGAACCATTGCTACAAGGTCTGGGACAGAAGTAGTCCCATGAGCTTCTTTGCGAGCAGTGGATCTGATAGTGGCTTTTTCATCAACAGTCAAAGTAGTGCGAGTCTGCCGCCCATCTTGCTTATCTAAGTCTCTATCATCTGAAGAAAGATTTTCTTCTTCAGAAAGATCATCCTCAGGGGAAGAGGGAAATGTATACAGGCGCGGAGGTTGATCTAACAAAATGGAGTCATCCTGAGGTTTATTAAGTATGGGATAAATGGGGGGCCTAATAGGGTACTGGCCATTCACCTCTAAACAACGCTCCCTTTCCTTTTTTTCTTTTATTGCCTTCATCTCTTTATTTTTTAATTCCAATGCTTTTTGATATATCGTTTTACGCTGTTCTTTTTCTGCTATAGCTTCTTCTCTCCTCACTCTTGCACTTCTTTCTCCCTCATTCGTACACAATCAAACATATCTTGTCGACTTATGCTTAAACAAACACTGCTCTACATACTGAATCTTTTTAAAATCAAATGACCCATTCACTGGCCATCGTAGATCAGGATCCCTTTTCGTATATTTGTTCCACAGTGTACTATACATTACAGAAGAAATACCGTATTTAATGTACATATGCCTATTAGGTGTCCCCTCTAGGGGAGCCGGCTGACTTCTTTCTAAATCCATTTTGGTACCACCAAGACAGTAACACAACCTACGGAGTGAGCTAGGAACAGGCATGCTACAACATTTTTGTAAAATATTACATTTCCAAGATATACTCAAGTAGAGAAAAATCTCCACATTACCTGCCTTTATCTTTTGCAAAGGATAAATCAAAACAAACAAAACCAGAATCTTGGCCAAGCAAATCAAGAGTGCCGCTTCAGCGACCTTACCAAACAAAAGTCTCCAACTTCCAACTGCCAAGCTCTTGGTTGACCTAATGGTCACTGCTAAAAAGAGAAAACGCCAAAGGATACCTCAGTCGGGACCCGCCAACACCTGGAGGGTCAATTCAAGAGAACTGGAAAAACCACTTCGGCTGCACAGACAAGGGTCTCCTCATGCAGCACGTCTCCTCAGCAATATTCCACTATTCCATCAAGACCTCTCCTTTGTATGGCCGCGTCTCCGATGAGGACACACGTGTCGGGCGCCAACTGTGGAAATGTGCTTTTCAGTGAGCACACCGGTGCTTAGACCAACAAAATAGAGATTGGCACTGAAGCTGGAATTCAAATAACAAGTTTATTAATCACTCATGAGTGGGCCTACGTCCACACAGCACTCTCAAGTGCTGCCTGAGGTAGTACGTTGAAGTCACAGAACACAAGCCTTATATACAGAGTTTGTTGCAGAGTAAGCATGTAGTTACAAATAGAAGGTACAGGCATACACAGGAATAACTACCGACAAACATGGGCCGATGGGAGATCACTTAGTCAGCAAAGTGGGAGGGGGAGCAGGAGTATTTATGGCAGCACTAAGAGGTTGACAGTTGAGTCTGAGAGCAGGTGTTCTGGCAGCTACAAACTCTTTAGTATGCATATTGCTTTTAGCTGAGTCAGGAAGTCAACTAAAATAGACCGTGCAGGCAGGGAAAAAGACGAGCAGCAGAGATGGGAGAATTACATAGCCAGCAAAATGGATGCCATAACCAAGATGGCTTCAGCTCATGCTTACAGAAATTATTTCAGATTTCCTCACAATCACACTTCAGTGTTCCGGCTAATTCTGGAATAGACTTGTAGGTAGATGGATCACAGAGGAAGCTGTACCGAGAGAACATTTCCGAAGAGGTAGGAGACTCTGAGAGGGTTGTGGGTTTCACCAATCAGTCACCTACCACGTTTGAATTACGTATAGTACAAAAAAAGAGTCATTGGGTGTATGTTAATATAACAATGTAATAATAACCTTCTGGTCGTTAATATTTCCATTACACAATAGAGGTATCCTAATAAGAAACCAAAGAGAGAAGGAAAGAATTTCTGAGAAGATGAAGACAGTGTAGAACTATACAGTTAAAATGATCACATGTGAAGAGCATTTTCCTCGCAAGTTCAAAAATGTTTCATGAAAACTACACCCTATAGTTTTCAATAAAAGTTGAGAACTTTTCATTTTCTCTTAGCTGCTAAAGCAGTGAAATCCAGTCACCCACATTTAATTAATTTTTAGAATCCTAGGATTTTGAAATGTCCTTCTTTGCACAAACTTTGTAAATTTGTGATACCGAGGTGTATAAAATTGAGCTAAATTTGGAGTTGAATTGATACTAGCCTGATGCGGATCTTGGAATAGTCAGATCATTAACCCAAGTGATTTTTAGCAACTTTCCATTCCCAAATTCTGAAGTGCCAAGACATTACCAGACAGTAAATTTGTTGTTGTAAACTAGTTCAGATATTTTAAAAGGAGACCAACTGATTTTAAATATGACATGCTGAATTGTGTTCTGCAAGTTCAAATTGATATAGATATATTTTACCATTCAGAATCACAGATATGTCAGGGTCCTAAACACAACTTTCCTGAATTCTTGAAATATTCAGATAAAGTTTTGTTGGTTTAGATCAATGTTTATAGCACTGATGCAGAGGCATGAGTAGAGCTTAAGCTTTTGAATATACCAGGATGTTCTGGAACACTAAGATACAGCATTTTATTAAAACTATAAAATAACAGTTTTGTTTTTCCGATTTATTTTCCAATAGCTTATAAATCATTATTTGATCATATAATTTTGACCATATTGATCCCAGTTTCACCCCAGAATTTTCAGTGTTGCTTTTTGTTATGGGTCATAGTTTTGGAATTACCCAAGCAGATTCATTTGTTTGTGAAAGATCATTCATAACTTTTCTTGACTAATGGTCTTTCCAGATTTAGTTGCTTGAAGCGCAATTTAATATTCTTTCTATCCATTATACCTGAATGGGTTTCTGCACCTCTATTTTGAACTTTCCATTTATATATTGAGATTATATTCAGGAATGAGGAGCAAAAGAGAAAAAAATTGACAGTTCAATTAGTTAAGCCTACTGCTCCCAATTGTGCATTCCTACTAAAAGGGTCTAGTCCTTTTGCTCTCCGAAAAAAAAACTAAAGGCTCAATACTAATGATCACTTCTAAATCTTTTGCAGACAATAGCTTGAGAAACTCCAAAAATTTGCAACGTAGCTAGATATTTCCATCTTGTCAGACTATCATTAATAATTTCAAGCATATGCTTAATATGAATTGAAATACCATTCTTTGCTGTTCTCTTTACAAGGTAACTACCAAATGTTTTATCTGATTTTCCATTGTTCAGAATGTTGTTTAAAAAAAATTCTGGGGGGCGTGGCCAAGATGGCGGCAGAGTAGCACCGTTTCTCAGGGGCTCCGCTCGCAGAGGCCGACAATTAGGCATCCCTCTGCGGCTTTTGGTACCTGTGCGATGCTGCAAAATGCACTTACCGTGTCCGCAACACAGAAGGGCAGCCCAGTGTTGAAGGCGGGGGCTGCCCTCGGCTCTACACGGCAGGAAAGTCTTCAGGAGGCCCGCGGCTGCGGAGCTGGGCCTGTGGAGGAGGCCGCAACAAGAGGCAGGCTGTTGGGGGAGGAGCGCGGAATCCGTGCGCTGATCTGTGATCCCCCGTCTGCAGCACAGTGGTGAGCCCCAAGTGAAGAGCAGCACTTTGGAAGGGGGCAGGGCCCGCCGAGCTCTTGGTTTTTGAGGATCAGCGCCGCAGTCCGTGCCCACGAGCCAGTGGAGGAACAGCTGTGAGGCCTAGTGACGGTGCCGAACGACGAGGCATGGCCTCCGCTGGGCGGCGGCCTTGGCCCCCGGCCACCCAAGAGTGATCCGGACCAGTGCGGCGGTGAGGCGCAGCCCCCGGGGGGTAAATTTGCGGCAGAGCCCTGGGTGCCGATGTGCAGGATCTAAGATAGCACGGCCCGGAGGGACTTCGGTGACCCGGTGCGGCCAACCACGTGTGGAGCTAACGAGGGGCTGCCAGCACAGCTTCGGTGAGTGAGGCGAAGCAGTGGTCTTGTGGCCCCTGGGGGAATTTGATTCCCGGGAGCCACCCTAACGTTCCTGTTGACTTTAGACTTGTGGGGCCCGCGCAGCAGACAGGTAGCGTGGAGGGGGGTGCGAACTTGGGGAATCCTTGCTGCCGGTGACTCCCCGACCCCCCCCCACCCCACCGCTCATATCCCCATGCTGTCCTGCGGAGCGCAAGGCTCTCTCGGGCTTGGTGGAGGGGCCTTGCACAGTGGTTACGCCTGAAGTGGTGGGGGCAGGTGTGCCGGGTGGGACCGCGGTCCCGCACGGCTTGTATTGAGGACGAGGTAGCTCGCCCTGCCTGGAGGTGGCCCCACTGTTCGCGTCTTCACTCCCTGGGGGCCTTGACCACGTGGCGCCCTCGCACCGACCACAACGAGTGCGGCGGAGAGCACAGACTCCTTGCAGAGTCAGGTGGGCTCCCCGAAGTCACGCAACTGCCCTGGTTGTTGGGTGAAGAACTCAGACGTGGCAACAGGCCTGATCGTCTCTCATGGAGGTCAGTCCGGAGGAGCGCAGAGAGCTACAGAGGGTCACCGACACCCCCCGCGACGGGACTCGCTGTTGTAGGAGCACTAGTCACCCACCTGCGAGCGGCCGGCCATGGTCACCCAACAAGCAAAACAAAAGAAAATCCCGAGCAAGGAATCCTCCATTAAATACCTCCTCCAGAAGCCGGCGGGGAAGAAGACTGGGGGGGGCCTAACACTGACCCTCATGGGTCTCACTCTGGCGTTGCCACAACAGACTCTGTCACTGGGCTTGCTGCGGAGCCTGTCACGAAGGAGTTCATGGAGCAGCTCTTTGGCGCGCTGTGAGACGACTACGACGGGCTGCGATGAGACCTGGCTGCTGACATTAAACAGCTCCGAGCAGATCTCGGCGAGGTGGGAGATAGGATGGACACTCTTGAGCGCAATGGGGACAGAGGACAGGAAGAGCTTGCTGAACCAAGCCCAAGAACTCATTGACCTCCGGGAGCGGCAGGAGGAGCTATACCTTAATATGGAAGATTTGGAAAACCGCTTGAGGCGCTCCAACATCCGCATCAAAGGCGTACCACTCCAAGCGGACGGCGGCAGGCTCAAAGACTGGGTTCTCCGCCTCTTTCAGCACATGGCTCCGGAATTGAGGGACCAGGAGGTCATGCTGGACTGCAAGCACCGTTCCGGGCGCCCTGCCTCGGGCCCTGGCCAGCCACAGGACATCCTGACATGCCTACAGTCCTACAGGCAGAAGGAGGTAATCATGGCCGCCACCCATGACCGTCCAACAGTGGAGTTCGAAGGCCTCCAGGTGAGGGTGTACCAAAACCTTGTGCCCCTCACCCTTCAGAGGCATAAGGAGTTGCGACTAGCCACAACCTTTCTCCGAGAGCAGGGAATATGCTATAGATGGGGGCATCCGTTCCGACTATCATTTGTCTGGAACAAAGTAACGCATGGTGTGCGTAACCTACAGGAGGCGAAGGCCGTCCTTGGGGCCGCCCTGACAGTGGCGGAAATCCAGAGGCAACGGAGGGAGACCCACCCTTGGGGAGGCTGCTGAGATCGGGCAGGAGACGAGGCCTTAGGAGGGGGGCCCAGACGAAGCCTTCCGAAGAGGAACACCAAGCCCTGCTGCAACAGATGTTAGACCGGGAGTACTCCGCTGTCGAAGCTGGTGACTGACCCGGTCAGCCGCGGTCCTGAGCTCACGTGTTTGCCGAGCCTAGCGTTTTGAGATGTCGGTCTGGGTGGGGGGGGCGTACCCCACACTCGGAATGGTGACGACTGATTGTCAGATTCATGGACCCCTGACGTTGGTGCGATTTGTTCTCAGTGGAAGACATCTTTGTTGTCTCTTTATGTTCCCTTTCTTTTTCTTCCACCTCTCTTCTTCTCTCTTTCCTCCTTTCTCCCCTTTCTACCCACAAGAGAGCTGCAGTCCTCCTGCAGACTGAGAAAGCTGATGCCATCCCACAGACAGATAGGGTGACTCAACGACTTTGGCGGCTGGGCGCGGCTGGAGGAGATGGGGAGAGGGGCGCCACTTTTGGTAGGAGAATGGACCTGCTGTGCACAACGAAGGAAGGTTGCCTATGTGTTGTATTTGTTCTTCCTCTGGTGAGATGGGCTGGCTGCCTGATCGGATGCCCTGACCCTGCCTCTCCTTCCCCATGTAGGGGTCGCCCTTTTAAATTAGGGGGACACCACGTAGAGCCGCTGCGGGTGGGGGGATTGTCGGCGCTGGGACCCCATGGCGGGGCTTGCGAGTGCCCCTCGGCCGCTGGATTCCGCCATGACAGGTTAGATCAGTACGCAATTGGGCCCCTTACTCCCACATGGCACGTCTTAAAGTAGTTATCATGAGCTTCAATGTGCGAGGTCTTAATTCGCCAGCAAAACGGCTTGCGCTTCTTTCCTTGTTGAAGGAAGCCAGGTGCGATATTTGCCTACTACAGGAGACCCACCTCATGCGGGCAGACTGGAAGCGGCTCCGATCCCAGTGGTTTGACAGGCAATATTTTTCATCGGGCCGGGAAAGAAGGCAGGGAGTGGCGGTTCTTTTGGCTACGCACTTTCAGGAGAAAGTGGTGGGAACTCACACAGAGGTTGCGGGCCGCCTCCTGGCCTTGAGGGTGCTAATGGGAGAGAAGGTACACACGATAGCCTCGGTCTATAATCCCAAGGAACACCAAGAGTCCTTCTTACAAGACACTATAAGCTCAATTCTGGAGTCTCCCAATGAGGACTTCGTAATCGGGGGGGATTTTAACCTGGTCCCTGTTGCGGAGCAGGATAGGTCAACACTAAGGACTGGGTACACAGGCTCGATCTCTGACACGATGCTTCAGAGACTGAGGGAGGCGGGTCTCAGAGATGCCTGGCGCCATCGCTTCCCGACAGCATGGGAATACACCTTTTTCTCTGCGGCCCATCAAATGTACACCTGCGTCGACCTTTTTTGGACCTCACCTCAGGTTACGGCGTCCACTGACGATGTAGCTATTGGGGTATTCGCGCTCTCAGACCATTTGTCAGTCATCTTGACATTGCTTCTCCCTGGCGGTGCCTCGCGGCAGAGTTCGTGGCACTTAAACCGCAAACTACTTACCTACGCTGCTAATATTACTGAACTCCGAGGCACTATCAAAACATACCTGGAAGTAAACGACGTAGGTTCGATGGGGATCGATGTGCTTTGGGATGCCCTGAAGGCGGTCATCCGCGGACGCTGCATCGCTATTGCAGCGGGCCTGAACAAGGACCGCAAGGTCAAGAGGGGGAATTGGAGGACCAAATCCGGGAGCTGGAAGGGGTGCATCGCTGTACGAGGGCAGTCCAGACGCCTACACACACAGGCGAGGAAGCCACTGCGGGCACTAGATCTCGACCGCGCCGAAAACACCCTGCTCCGCACCAAACAGCGCTATTACGAAGGAGGGAACAAGGCTGGGAGACTCCTTGCACACGTCCTGCGGGCCGAGACGGCAACGCGTCGAGTCGCGGAACTCATGATCGAGCTGGGCGAGACCTTGCGTGCAGATGGAGACATAGCGTCCGAATTTGAGGGATTCCATAAGGCTCTCTACTCGGCCGATAGTCTGGACCCCACAGTGGCCAAGGAATACGCGCAAGAGGCGCTGGTGACCACGCTTGTGGACTTGGTTGCGGACAGTTTGGACACGGACATTAGCCCTGATGAAGTTTTGCGGGCCATCCAGGGCCTCCCGGTTGGTAAAGTGCCGGAAGAGGACGGCTTTCCAGTTGACTTTTATAATACTTTCGCGTCGGACTTCTCCCCACTCCTGGCGCGGTTGTTCAACACCTTTAGCTCCTCTGGGAAACTCACCCCGTCGATGTCCATGGCGGAGATAGTGGTCCTCCCCAAGCCGGGAAAGGACCCGCGTGAGTGTGCTTCATACCGCCCCATCTCCCTGCTCAACGTGGACCTGAAGACCTTCACCAGTATTTTGGCATCCAGACACGCTCCCCATATGCAGGGCCTGGTAGACCCCGACCAATAGAGCTTCATTGCGGACCGCAATTGCGGAGATGGGACTCGAAGACTCTGCCATTTACTGGACAAGAAGCAACGTACCCAGATCCCGGCGATACTTCTCTCGGTGGATGAGGAAAGGCATTTGATCAGGTCCACGGGACTTATTTGTAACAGGTCCTCTGTCGATTCAGACTCTGGGACAGATTCCGGAGATGGGTGAATTGCATATACCACGGTCCACATGCCCGCATCCGGGTCAATGGGGTGGTCTCTCGCCCCTTTCAGGTCGGACGCAGCACACGGCAGTGGTGTCCCCTTTCCCCCCTCCTCTTTGCGCTCTATATGGAGCCATTCGCCGAAAGGGTCCGCCAACTCCCCACGGTCACTGAGATTCGAATGGGGGGCAGAGAACATAATATCCCCCTATACGCAGATGACGTGCTCCTTTTCTTATCAATACCCGTTGCTCTCTCGTCCCCCTCTGCTGGCAGAGGTCGAGGCTTTCGGCGTGGTGTCGGGATTTAAAATTAACTTGAAAAAGACTCAGGCTTTGAGCCTCACACTTCCAGCGGCGGATCTACACCAACTATCGCTTCACTTCCCATTTACTTGGGCCGCTACCGATACCTGGGGCTCTGGGTTTTCTCTACCACCGCGAAGACTGCACAGGTGAATTATACGGAGGCTCTGAGCAAATTGCGCCTCGAACTGAACAGTTGGAAAAAGCACGCTCTCTCCTGGTTGGGCAAGATTGCAGCCGTCAAAATGACGATTTTACCCCGTCTGCTTAACATCATGCAGACGCTCCCCCGATGCCCGCCGCCCATGACGCTGGCTCAAATGCAGCAACTCATCAACAGCTTCATTTGGGGGGGAAAGAAACCACGCATGGCTCGACATTTCACGTATCGAGGCAGGATGACGGTTGTCTCGGAGTTCCGCATCTCAGGTGCTACTATGAAGCGGCGCAATTGCGATGGATGATTGAATGGTATCAACTAGAGTCGGAAAAACGTTGGTGTTTTATGGATACGGGGGTCGCGGGAACCACATTTGGAAGGTTCCATAGCTACCCAGACGTCATCGGCTGCTGGGAGCGTACCTCTCTCCCCATCATTGAGGAACTCTCCAAAGCACTAGAGGACCTCAACAAAGATATTGCACAAGCCAAACAAGAATTGACTAACATGATGACGACTGATGAATGGACCAAAGTTTTGGATGACATCAATAGTCAACTCGAGAAACGCACTCAAGAAATCAATGAAAGAAAAATCCGGAAATATAGACGAGACACTATCGACTATAAACTGGGTGAAGTTTATTCATGGGCTGAGATATATGCCAAACGTCGTCAAAATAGACCTAAAAAATCCAACACAGAAACTGAAAAGTCATCATCTGAAGAAGATATCAGACGCAAAACCCAATCACACTCAAGCACCATGCCACAGCCTTCAGTCAACATCGACAAACATACAGAAATCCCACACACTTCCGGAGTGTCTTTTTTAAAGAAAGGCCCCGCAGACAAAGACGACCCAGGAGGGGTAAAAGAAAAAGATTTGAGAAGCACCACCGCATTGAAGAAAGGGCCGAAAACCAAGAAACCCACAACAACCTAGTAATCAACATTTCATCATATCAACTCAAGGACAGCGAAATCATGACATTACAAAAAGGTACTTCTTTTGTTCCTACAAGTCATGCCAATGAACTTGAACCTGATGTTAGCCTATTTAAACTCACCTGCAAGTTACAACTAAGACATTTTTTTGAAAATGTGGTTACTGATATCAACCTCACCGAACCAGATCAACTGAAAGGATTACGATGTAAGAGTACATACATGGCACCCATAAGCGCATAGATACTTTCAAAACCTTGGTCAAATCTGCCATACACAAGTTTAATTACAAGCGCACTTCAAGGCATCGCAATTTTTCAAATAAAGATTTCGCCATATTGAAAAATCTGGCAACCAACCCTGACATAACCTGTCAGATCGCTGACAAGGGTGGATCATTAGTTATCATGGACACTAGTTTTTATCACGATCAAGTGTTACAACATCTCTCTGATCACGACACATATGACATCATTCATTTCAATCCCACAGAGCAATTTGCAGAGATTTTACAGAAGCTGGTCAAGAACATGGTGGATATAGGCACTATCAATGACAAAACCGCCAAATTCCTTATACAGACCGATCCGAAAACACCTAGCCTATATATGCTACCTAAAATGCATAAGAATGCTCTACACCCACCGTTTAGACCTATAGTGTCAACTAAAGGCAGCATACATGAACCTGTTGGTAAATTGATTGATAAATATATTTAACCTCTAGTGATCCAAATGCGCACCTATGTAAAGGACACCACTGACTTTCTTTCCAAAGTCAACAATCTGAAGTTTTCCACCAATGATGAGATTTGGCTATGCACCATAGATGTGAAATCACTGTATGGAGGCCATGGAAAATGCACTATTACAGTCCAAAATTGATCGGGATTTTCAAATTTGTCTTATGGAACTGATACATTTCACTCTGTATCAGAGTTATTTCAAATGGGAAGACCAATACTATCTCCAATTGTCTGGTACATCAACGGGCAATTGTGCCGCCCCTTCGTATGCGAATATCTTTATGAAGTATTTTGAAGAGATCAACATCTTAAATAAAACACATTGGATGAGACATGCCACTACTTTTCTTAGATACATTGACGACATTTTTGTCATCTGGAATAGACCCCTACAAGATCTTGAACAAGCATTGAATGCTTTGAACAACATAAATGAGAGGATTCAATTCACTTATGAATTTGACGCACACTCTATCACGTTTTTGGATGTTCAGATCACCAGATCAGGCAACTCTATGGAAACCAACCTATTCAGAAAACCAACTGATCGCAATAATTTATTACATTATCAGAGCTACCATCAAAATTCTCTGAAGAATCACCTACCCTATTCTCAACTATTGAGAGTCAAAAAAATTGTTTCTAATTCCGCCATATTTGATCAACAGGCCGATAGACATGCTGCATAGATCTCAACAAAGAGGTTATCCCTCAAACATTTTGAACTCCGCTTTAGAACGTTGCAATAATATAAGTGGGTTGGATTTACTGACCCCAAACCTACGTACGTCAGAGGTTGTTTCCAAATTCTCAACAGTCAGTGCGCAATATAAGAAATCCATTAAGAAACACTGGCCTATCATTGCGTTGGAACCTGACTTCAAGGGTATCTTTCAAGAACTTCCCATTTTTGCCTACAACCGTGGAAGAAACATAAAAGAATCGATAACCAACGTCAGTATATCCAGTGAAACACAGATTTTTAAAGGCAACACACCCTGTTACAATTGTAACAACTGTAACAATATCATGAAAGGGCCTACAATTACGCATCCCAGTAAGGGCACCAAGATCAAATTAAAGGTCAACGCTAACTGTGACACAAACAATTTCATTTATGTGTTAAAATGTCCATGTGGATTGGTCTATGTTGGAAAAACCGAGAGCAATATCAGGACTGGCAACACGAAATCTACCATAGCAGCCAATTTCAAAGAACATCGTCGCAACGTATGCCAACTGCAGTTTGCGGTTTTAGAAATGGTGGAGAAACGGGAAGGCCGCAATAATAACAACTTTCTTTTATAACGAGAAAACTATTGGATCAAGCATTTGAACTCGATGAAACCCAACGGTCTCAATGATCGGATGGAGTTTTCCTGTTATCTTTAGACACCCTGTGTCTTTGCTTGTCTGATACTATCTCTCTATACTCAGTTACTAAATGCACATTTGTATATTCATTGATGTGTATATATATGTTTTTCTCCTCTGCTACCCTTCCACTCTTTTTATACCTTTATATACACTGTTATCTTTTTATTTTTTCATTCCTTTTTCTTTCATTCTTTGTATTCTTTATTGTTCACCCTATTCAGAACACAGTTTACTTTGCTTGTACTTGTGTTTATATTTTTACCCAGCATTCTCCATATATCTGATATGCTTCTTCCAGTTTTGTACTGACAACGTTTTTGATTACCGTTACATCTTGCTAGACATTTTTAATCCAGTTTTGCATTGAAACCATTTTCACCACTTTATACCTACCGTAGATTGCATATTCCAAGATGGCGCTTAAGGTTCTATCTTTGGTCCTATTTCTATGTTACCCACTTTATACCGGCACTACTAATTCACCCGTGTACATTCAGCGCCCTTAGCCGACTTGAAGAGTTTCATATACACATGTTCAATTGCATTCCAAACGTAAGTTTTTATATTGCTTGAAATATTGGACTTCACTAACTTAGGAGCATGTATAAGTCTTTTTGTTACAACCGTCTTGTATATGCGTGCTTCCATCGTTGGTATATACTGGTTCGAAGACTTGAACGGAATGCTTTAAAATTGAAATCTTTTTACTGCACATTTTTTGTTTACCCTATAACATCTTGCATGATGATTAATTCACTCTGCATGAGCATTCGCTTCCTTTATTGACACATCGGGTTCTCGTCCGCGTTGTATAATGCGTCCTTCAACGCATATTTTGCACATTCGTATATTTTGCACACTCAAACCCTTTTTCACCTCGATATCATTCTTCCTTTCATTTTGGTGATTTTCACTTTGGTGATTTTTATTTCGGTGATTTTTTGCACTAAACTTGGCATATAACGGTTTCCTTTGCATATTCTATATAAATGCTGTGCTCTTGGTATCAGCATGGTATCAACCGCTGTTTGTTTTTTCTAGACAATTTTCCCTGAAGAAGGGCAGAGGGCCCGAAATGCATAGGGGATGCCTTGGACAGCTCGTGCATTTTGATCAAAATTCAATGTGACATTATTTGAAGGGAATGAATTAAATTCCATTGATGGTTTACAACCAACTAAGTTTGGATATATCTTCGTTATATTTCAAAATCTCACCTACAATGAGACCCTATGTTGTGCCCAGGGGGCCACCGCTTAAATTATTGCGTCACAACTCCAGGAATTTCTCTTTTACACCCAAGTCAAGGGGTGATACCCCAGGAGCACCCAACAGCGTTTCAGTTCATTCATCCTCAAGGTGTGCGTGTTCGCACTTTTTTCACTATGGGATCCCAAAGGACGTGCACAGTCAGTACTTGGCGCTGCACCATTGGGTCACACAACCCCAGGCCCGTTTGTATTCTAGTCGTCTCCTCCCAAAATTTGAGGAAATGCTCCTGAAAATTGCACATTATTGGTACTACACCCCGGTGAGGGTCGCTCAATGGAAGCCCTGTTGCAGTAACCTCGGTTGGTGTAACTGCGGTCAGGAGGGTACACTGTCCCATATTCTATGGCATTGCCCTAAGATACAGGCATTCTCGGAGACTATTCTGCCCATAGTCGATCAGGTATACCAGACAGAACTCCCCAGATTTCCTAGTTAAATCTTGCTGGGGCTACCCAATCCTCTCACATACCCTCTCTGGTCTTGTAGGGGCAGGGCGATCACCTTAGCACTAGGGGCTGCCAAGCAGGTTCTCCTGGCAAAATGGGGTATGACCGCTGTCCCGACCAAGTTAGATTGGCTACACAAAATGTGGGAGGTTGTGGGGATGGAACGGATTACAGCGGGGATCAACCACACACTGCCCAAATTCGATAAAACCTGGGAGTCCACGGTAGCTTACCTATCCTCAGAGTTCATAGGGCTTACCTGCCCGCGCTACCTATGCGTCTTGAGATTCCCTGTACCACACATAACGGACCCGCCGCCTCCTCCGAATGTCACTCACCCCTAGATCCCTACCGAGTAACATCATACGCTGTGGGTGGATAGATACCTGTCCTCTGTCCTCTCTGTCTCTCTCTTTTCTTTGCTTCCTTTCACTTCCTCTTTGCTTCTTTCCTTTTCTCTTTAATAAAGTTTGCTTTTGATTAAGACGTTCCCCCGCCGGCCAGTGGTTGTAGGTGGGCTTAATGTTTAAGATTGCAACATACTCAATAAAAAGATTTGAACCATAAAACAATTTTCTGACGTTAAAAATATTTTTCACTTATGACAGTAATGTTTATGGCAGGACAATGTAACTTAATTCTGGTAAAGCAGAGTATTTTTTGTATGTAGGTTAGGCACAAGAATATGTAATCTTGGATCGTTTTTGAATTGGTCCTCATCTCAGTTAATAACAAACAGATCTAATGCTAGGCGAATAATAGATGTGAGAGGTTCCATTTCCAATTTAAAAAGCCTCTACAAATGCAGTAGGTTTTGCTTTGCCCAACCCTCCCTCCAAAACCACAAGTAGGTTGTGGCTGAGTATTGGCTAAGCATGTATCCTAGTGTATGCGCTATACATGTTCATTTGTACAAGTATCTCTTTGCTAATTCTTCTTTAAATTTAATGTATTTGAAATTATTTCTGGGCACTATCATACCATGGCTGTCCACAATATGGCAGGAATTAATACCATTGAGCCAAGGTCGTCATTATGCATTGCATGCACACAATGTCATTGGTCATCATAAAGCAGTGGGCAGAATTAGGGCATGGGTGTCCTGGATGGCACAATATGTTGAGAAGAAATACTAGCATAATGCAAGGCCAGCAATTGCCCATGGGTGGACAATGTTTTGCCCATGAGTGGACAGTGTTAATTGAACCAAACCATGGATCAGAAATCTGTGTCAAACAGATATTGTCCCACACTCATGCAAAGGGTTTGTGAATACTGATATGCAAATGGAGCGCATGACATTCAATGGCTGGCATAAATTGATTAATTTCAAATTTCCAGGTTATGTTATGTTATGTTAACTCGTATTTGTAGAGCGCACGGCTACTCCCTGGAGTGTCCCGGCGCTAGGCAGAACATAGACCACATAACATCAAACCAAGCACAACCACAGCTCAGAAGTTCACAACTGGAAGAGCCACGTTTTCAGACTCTTCCGGAAAGTGAGGAGAACCGGGCTCTGTCTGATGGCCAAAGGTAGGCTATTCCACAACCTAGAGGCCACAACATGAAAGGATCTGCCCCCAATCCGGGAGAGTTGAACCTTAGGAATGATGACAAGAAGTTGGGAAGATCTCAGAGTACGCTGAGGAAGATAAGGTTGGAATCTATCCCTAAGGTAGGGGGCTCCAATCTTGTGGAAGGCTTTGAAGACCAGGGCCTTAAAATGAATTCTTTTCTGCAATGGGAGCACGCTGTTTTTATATCACTTGTGTCACTGCACTTATCACTCACACTAAGCACTGTCAGTGCACAATTGGTTGTTTTGGTTACTCTAATCCAATTGTAATGTAGTGCTGTTATAACTACTTGCTAAATAACAACCTTTACTCCTTGTCTTGGTCTCCTGTTTCCCTCCTTCAGTGATTTATGCACTTATTATAACAGTCTTTTTAATGATTACTGGTTGAGACATTGTTGTTTTTGTTATTGTTTTCATAGAAAGGGTAGCACCCAACTTGACTCCTAGGTTTTTCACGGTGGAGACGGAAGACACGGGGGGGACATATCCTGTGGCCACCATGTATGCCAGGCTTCAAACGGGCGTGGCCCGAAAAAAATAATCTCGGACTTACAGTTTAAATGGTTATGACTTAGCCAAGAAAATACTTTAGGAAAGACAGGTATTAATTAAGGTGCCATTGAACTCAGCACCCTTCTCGCATGTGAACAGCAACTGGGTGTCATCAGCATAAGACACTATTTTAGCCCCAAATTTCTCGGCAAGGAAGGCTACAGGGGCCATGTACAAATTAAATAATGTTGGGCTCAGTATAGAGCCCTGGGGGACACCCACATTCATAGGAGGGGTCTCTGCAGCAAAAGGAGGAGACCATATGGTTTGAGAGCTGTTACCCAAAAAAGACGCAAACCACCTCAATACAGTGCCATCAATACCGCTCTCCCTGAGTCTTTGCAATAATCTATTATGGGGCACAGTATCGAAGGCTGCGGAAAGGTCCAATAAGACCAAGACCGCATTACCACCTCTGTCCAGTGTAGCTTTAATTGTTTCCGCCACTTCTAGCAGAGCTGTTTCGGTGCTAAAATTGGGTCTGAAACCTAACTGGCTAGAGTGCAACAGATGATTGGTCTCAACATAGTTCGTTAAAAATCCATTAGCATATTTCTCTATGACCTGAGAAAAAAGGCAGGAGTGATATAGGCCTATAGTTGCCGGCGACCTCCGGGACAGCCATAGGTTTCTTTAGTAGCGGAAGGATTTTGGCATGTTTCCACGCTTGTGGCATGGACCCATCCCACAGAGCGGTGTTCAAAATTGGGTTCACTATAGGGTTGATCACTTCCGCTATACCAGACAGGACTTTAGCCGGGCAAGGATCAGAGGGGGAGCCCGATTTGAGAGATTTCAAAAGCACCAAGGATTGCTCCTGGGAAATCACCGGGAACTCCTTAGGGGAGGCGGTGGAGCGGGGACGCACGTCTAAAAGAGGTCCCCCAACATCCTCCTGGTCCAATGGCGGGACAGTAAAGGAATCCTGGATGATTTTAATTTTTTCGTAGAAGAAACAAGCCATACGCTCAGTCCAGTCGCTTGTGGGAGCAAACTGACGACAGGTAGTCGTAGGGGAGGAGAAGCTTTTTACAACATTGAAGAGAGATTTGCTTTTTTTTGTTGGCTGCGAGGTCAATTTTTGTTACAAGAAAAAGTTTGTTTTCCTCGCGTACTTTTTTATAATGTTTCTTCAAAGCGAGTTTATAGAGTGATTTAGCAGAGGAACTATAATTCCTCCGCCACTCTCTTTCAAGATGTTTGCAGGCCCTTTTACTGACCCTTAGAGCTTCCGAGAACCAAGGAGCAGAATCCCAGGTGAGTTTAACAGCCTTCAGGGAAGGGGGGCCAGTTCCAGCGGCTGGCGTTGTAGCCAGCCATCTAAAGCCTGCACATCATACTCCAGGATACCACTTAAGGAAATCGGGTGGCGGCTCAAAGCACACTGAATAGCCTCAGGTGTTATCAGATGGAAGGGCCTGAAACTAAGGCTCGCTCTAGAGTTGTCCAAAGATTATAACCTAGCGTGGTCTCTATGGATATTAAACGCGACCAGATAGTGGTCGGACCAAGCTAAGGCGTGGGGGGCATCGATGTAAATCAGATTAGAGGAGAAGACCTGATCCAGTATGTGCCCTTTGTCATGGGTAGGGAGACAGACATAGGGTGTCCAGTTCAGAATGTCAAGTGATTCGCACAGTCTCGTGGAATCCGGATCCAGTGACTTATCCATGTGGAGATTAAAGTCCCCGAGGACCACACAGTGGCTGTATTTAGCCGCACTAGGGTAAATAATATGGCTAATGGAGTCCAGAAAGCTCCTTGCTGGTCCAGGTGGGTGGTAAATAACTACTCCTGCCATGGATTGATGGGCTGAGATCGTTAGGAGAAAACCCAGGCTCTCAGCCCCCTCTAACTCCGAGTTAGCTAGAGGAATACAGGACATGGAGCTCCTATATATTACGGCTAACGCACCGCCTCTCCCCACAGGGCGATCTTTCCTCATAATCTGGTAGCCCTGAGAAATCGCATTAGCAAAAGTAGGGTTAGAGGCGTCCGTTAGTCACGTTTCTGTCAGAAACACCAGATCGGGGGAGGAATCGGCTAACCGATAGTAAATTTCGAATTCACGTTTCTTTAAGGAACGGACATTCAGTAGAAAGGCCCTCAGAAAGTTGCCGGAAACATCCAATCTAATGCTGTGAGGACTTGTATCCCTAGTAAGAGTGCGCTCTCCAAAAGAAGGGCAGATAGTCCAGTCGTAGTCTTTGCACCTCAGGGTAAGATTATTCCCCGTCATGTCGAGGTGGGGTCCGCAGACCGAGTGTTTGTTAATATCTAAAAGGAAGTCCCTGCCATAACTAATTATTTTGGGTGGTTCGAGAAAAAAAACGGCAGCATGCCCGGCCCCCACCGGGACGTTGATGGGCGCAAACGGGTTTGCCCTAGGCGTGCCAGTGGCGTGCCTGCTGCGCGCTAGCGCAGCGTCCCGCTTTATCAAGGCCAGCGTTGAACAACTAGACCTCACCGTCGTGAGGAAAATGGGAAAATGATGGTGGCGGTCGGGAGCGTCGAAGAATCAGGGTTCGATTTCCCCCCCACCCCCCCCCCCCCCATTCCAGCACAATTCCCAAATTAAAGTTTCCACAAAGCAAGATAAAATTCCCACACAGCAAAATAGCAATTCAACACAAGTTAAAACATCAGTGAAAGATAATTAAAATTCCTATTAGGTGCAAAGGGTGCAAGGTTAGCAGCACAAATGGAGCGTGGTGGAAGCAATGATCGAGGTTACGGTGTCGAGCACGCTAGCGCAGCGTCCCGTTTTATCAAGGCCAGCGTTGAACAACTAGACTGCACCGTCGTGAGGAAAATGACAGTGGCGGTCGGGAGCGTCGAAGAATCCGGGTTCGATTCCACCCCCTTCCAGCACAATTCCCAAATTAAAGTTCCCACAAAGCAAGATAAAATTCCCACACAGCAAAATAGCGACTCAACACAAGGTAAAACATCAGTAAAAGATAATAAAAATTCCTATTAGGTGCAAAGGGTGCAAGGTTAGCAGCAAAAATGGAGCGTGGTGGAAGCAATGATCGAGGTTACAGAGACATATGTCACACCTACACTTAGAGCTAAATACACTAAAGATGCAGTGAAATCCTGTTGCAGATGCCACATTAGTGATGCAGATTTCTTAGACCTTTCATGGGGGTGATGAAGTACTTACTAGGAGATAGTTTTTGAGACCATTGAAGTAATGATATAATGGCAAATTTAGATCTCCCCTGGACCAAGGAATGTACCGTCACTTTCCCAGGGAGAGAATAACATATTCCAAAATTATGGAATATAACATATACACAGCACTTCCTAAGGTGGGCAAACTTTCAACACTCCCCCAAAGGCAAGGCAAGAAAACAATAATTTGCGCATCACTTGTCAGGAGTAGCACAACTTCCTATAACACAATTACCTGCTAGAAGGGAATTCACCCATCCTTCTACAACATAATACTTGGCCAAGAAGAGCCCACACCTCCTGCTACAAGGAAAATACGAATTGGTATATCTGGGAAGTATTTATTAGTATTTATTAGTAAATAGCATCACACAGTAAGCCAAATGCACCTATCACAGCAGACTCTAACATATCAATAATATGATTGAAACACAATCAAGGCAAATATATATGTATGGATATAAGAATCAGAAAATAAGAAGGAAAGGAGAGAATCAGTAAATAATCAAGAAACCGTTAGTAGCAGAGACACCTCACCTAATGCTCCATCATTTCACCCCAAGGGGAGTCCATTGCTTGAACCGGGCGAAAGCTCAGAGGTGACACCAGCCTCTACTCTTCCATGACAGCACGTCTGCTCCACGGATGAACTTCCACCAGGCCAGTGTCGGCTCTCCTTTTTAATACACATTCAAAACACAGCCAAGCTTCTAGCAAGCCCGCCCCCTCGTTCTCATGACAGCCCGTACCAGCTTGCTCCAAGGTCACAGCAACGGTTGATCAGGCCTTTGCTATGGCTACGAGTCAAACCATGTACATTCCTCTGGTAAGAACCAGTTCTCTCTAGTCAGTAAAAACAGGAGGAAAGCAAAACATGCCCTCTTCTTCGTGCAGGCACAGAAAATGGCTTCAGCATGAAAATGGAGTTAGTTAAGCCATGCACACAAAGGCCCAAAGCAAGATGGAATCAGAAAAGCAAGGATGACATGAAACCATGTCAAAGGAGCACCTATAATTCTCATCCACACAACTTACAAGCACTACTGTGCACACAGAAAAGTTTGAAGCAAGGTAAAGTCAGAAGGCAGAATGACATTAGACCACGTCAAAGCCAATAGGTCAAAGTCATAATTCACCTAACCCAAATAACATTATACACTTAATCCCTCAGTATACAACATTGAGCACATGTGTGCACCACCACCCACAAGACTGCACCTCAACATCCCATACCTTCTATTCTTGGAAAGACTATTCCACTAAAAGGCAGAAGAAAAGCAGGCATCTGCAAGCCCATCTTACATTAAGGCTAGGGCAACATAACACACTTAAGTCAGTACAAAATGGTGGTGGTTGAGGGTCATCATAGGGTGTCAGACCACAAAAGTGGCTCATTCACCACAAATGACAAGAGAGTCTTTAACCCGTGACCCGGCGATAGCTCTCCTGGGTTAGGTAACAGGAGTCATGAATGTTTGCAGAAGCTATGCGTCTGTGGCTCTATTACTAGCTAAACTTACAGTTGCTGTAAAATGGATGAGTGGCCTCCCACCCAAACATAAAGACTCGATTCGAGATACCATGTATTGCAGGGAAATGATAGATTTCTAGTCGGGTACAATACACCCATCGGCTAGAACACGCTATTTCTGTTGAAAGAACGCCTGCTAAGTGCAGAAAATTATAATAAAAGCGCAATGGGTAGAGATGACGTGATGGCAGAAAATGTGACCTGATGAGGTAACAGCATGTCTGTTGTGTGGGGACAGAAGGTATCACACCATTATCCTAAGTTTACTAAGTTATGTTATACCCTCATTGATATATCTAATGGTACAGGTGCAGATCATGATCATTAAATCGATGCCTGGCGTAAATGCATGTTGTTTTCTGTATATCTCGATGTATCAGTAGTATCAAATACTTCGTAATGAATCCTTATGACATGATGTAATATTAACATTTTGAATAAAGTGTTTATAAAACATGGTTGCCAACAAGTTGCCAAGAATTACCACAATGATGTGAGAGCCAGTAATTTACCAAGGGTGGGCAGTGGGCATCTCTCCATGGATGCACACAAGTTGCCAAGAATTACGATCATTGTGCCAGGGCTAGCACATACCTAGGGGTGGACGATGGACATCGTCTCCTGGAGATCCAGAAGTTGCCAAGAATTATCTTCTTTCTGCCAGGGCCAGCAGGTTTTCAGGAGTGGTCAGTGGGCTTTGTACCATGGATACCCACAAAATGCCAAGAATTACCATAATTGTGCTAGGACCATTATTTGGGCAGGGTCGACAGTGGGCACATAATATTCCTAGAGACTTCTTGCCCACACACCCACTCCCTCCTAGTCACACAAAAAACAGACACATTTTTTCTTTTACATGCTTACCTTTCTGTTGGAGCTCCTCGCTATCTTTTGTCTCCCTCACAGTGCCATCTGTGGGCTGCTTTTGCCTCATCTGCTCGCAAGTGGATTGGGGAGGGGGCAATGGCATCTCTAGAATTGTTTTAATGGGGTGGGGCACACAAAGGGTCAAAGATAGTAGTGGTGGAGTTACCTACAACAGGCAATCATGAAGATTGTTCTCGATCTTGCTCTCTCTCTCTCTTGCTCTCTCTCTCTGCTCTTTCTGCTATCTCTCTCCGCTCTCTCCTATTTTCCTTAACAGTTTGTACCAAATCCAGGGGTCCAAGA
This sequence comes from Triturus cristatus, assembly GCF_964204655.1. Taxonomy (NCBI): domain Eukaryota; kingdom Metazoa; phylum Chordata; class Amphibia; order Caudata; family Salamandridae; genus Triturus; species Triturus cristatus. Next base: position 822,885,684 of record NC_140584.1, on the reverse strand, counting down.
TGATTGATTCAGGAGGTCACATATATGTGTGTGTGTGTGTGTGTGTGTGTGTGTGTGTGTATATATATATATCAGCATATGTCGCTTTTACCTCTCAATAAACAGTTCGTGAGAAAAGCAGACACGGACCCAGATTGATGTGCTTTATAGATATATTTCAATGTCGGCCATTACGCGTTTCAGTCCTTGATATATATATTCCAACCAAAAGTCTCGTCAGCCAACCGCCGATCACTTCTTAAGCGGGTGCTACTGCAGAGCGGTGACAAACCGCTAATATTGCTGCCCAAACTTCTTCGTCCTCGCAAAGGTGTACGCGGTGCACTCGAGTCGTTTTCAAAGATTTTATTGTTGCCAAACCACCATAGCTGACAAACGCGTTTCGACCGTGCGGCCTTTGTCAATGTCAGCGTGCTCCCTTTCATTAACCCATTATATACTTTATGTGCATTTCAATTCAATGGAAAACGGACTTACAAAATATCTCATTAACATTCATTAATATTGAAGAAGGACTTTTCGTGGATGCCGTGATCCTGGCGGCCATCTTTGAGTGTGCATTTTTACCAAATGTAATCCACGTTAAAATTTGTAACATTTATATAATAAATTTGTTACTATACCCAATAGCACACTCACAGGTCATTGCAATCATTTTCACGCCCTGGATGGGCAGTTCCCTCAATAACCAGTATTATAATGTCCTGAATGGACAATATACAATTTTAATTCATTGATATTGAAGATGGACTCTTCACAGATGCCTTGTTCCTGACGGCCATCTTTGAATGAGCATTTCTGACACTTGTAAGCAACATTAATATTTGTAACATTTATGCAATTAATTCGTTACCATACCAATTAGTACATTCACAAGTCATTAAAATCATTATCATGCCTTGAATGGGCAGTTGCCTCAATCACCAATGTTATAATGTCCTGAATGGACAATTGAACAATTTTAATGTGCGCCAACCTCTCACGTCAACAAACACCTCATCATCTTCAGTATTTCTACCCATATTCTAAGAGATTAGTTATTATACATATTCTTATTTCATGTTTTATATGAAATCTAATATAGTCCGTTAAGTAGATATCGAAACCATTTTTAACAAAAATTCTTCTCCATAATTTATTGTTCAGTAAAAACGGAGGGGGTCATTTTGCCACACACCACCTCATTCCAAAACAACAGCATTGTGATGCGCCTTTAATACTCTTTTTGGCAGTGACCAATTAGATTCTCCTTTTTTCTTTTCTGCTTACACCCAGTCAATTACTTTAAATGTTGTCGATTTGCAGCATGTTCTCCTTGTTTGTCTTCCCTGATACTCTTTTCTTGCTTAGACACAATTTTAGTTTTAATTATTTCACCGTCAACTACTTCGATTCCACTCGTTCCTATCCATCTTGGGCACATAATTGTGTATGGTGTTGTTCTTTTCAGCAAACTAAAAGGTGTTTCAACCATACTCGAGTGAGGAGTCATTCTGTAAATGCATAACATCTTTCTAATGTCCTCTTTCCACTTCAAAGCAGTACATATGGCCAACTGAAAACTCTCAAAATTCAGTTAGAACATTCAATCAATCGGTTTCTCCAGAGTCCAGAGGATGGTGTGATACAGTTTTACAATGTCAACTAACATACTTGATTTAAAATCTCCACCGTACTAAACAAATTGTGGGCTATAATCTGTAATCACTTCTTCCGTACAACCTTCTCTTGCAATAACATTATCTAAACATTCTCATATTACCTCAATTTTGAAAGGATTCACAAACCACACCTTCCGCCGTTTTGAATAATATTCAGTAAATACCAAGACATATTTACCTTTCACACGTTTACCAGAAGAAGGGCTACGAACATCCATACCTACTTTCTGCCATGTCTCTTTTTGGGTACTTGCCAAGGGCAACTGACGTTTTGCTTGATAAATGAGTCTTGTCCCTCACAACATAAGAAATGTAATCCCTCACATACTGTTAAATTAGTCTATCCATTTTTGGCCACCAGACAACATTTCTAGCTTTCGTCTTCATGGCTCATATTCCTCCAAGCCGCTAATGCAGTAATGCCAACAGGCCTACATACACAAATAACTTGACGTTTCTGTGCACCAAACCAGGAGTCTAATTTATATCAGACCACACAAATTTGTGCTTTTGGACAAGTACAGCTGTCTGTTTGTCCAAAGGTCATCCTTTCCCTACATGGTTCACTACTTTACTTAAACTCTTTTTTTCTGGTTTTGCTTCGATGCAGCAATATTGGCCCCCAGTAACAAAAGCCACAGTGCTTTACACTTACACCCCCCCTGCCCCCGCTGGGGGTGGGGGGCGGCTGGTTCTATAAAATTGCCAGGGCTGCTCTGGGTCTCAGTCCAGCCCTGCTGGCAACTAACCACTCCCCTCAACTGTCGACTTCCATTTCTGTATCACTCAAAGGCAGCCTTGTTTGTCTATCCACACTGATGTTGCAACATCTTGTGACTTCTCACCACATATTTTACCATTAAAGTGAACTCCTGTATGTAAAACATTCACTTTGCCTAGCAGAGTGTTGTTTTGCCACCACCCTCCGAACAAAATATTTCCACTAAAGGTTTGTGGTCTGTCCTTAACTACAGTTTCTTGCCTTAAGTGAACATTTTAAAATGTTTTATCTCCTTCTAACATTTTAGTAGCTCGTATTTAATGACCGTATAAGAACACTCTGCTTGTCTCAAAGTCTGAGAGACAAACCCAACTGCCCTATCTCGACCATGCCAAATCTGCATTAGGGCAACACCTACTCCATATCCACTAGCATTTGTAATGCTTATGTGATTCCGAGGATCATATGGTTATAATTCCACTGCGTCTGTAATTTGGTTTTTTTTCGTCTTTCGGATTGCCTTCTCTCATTAATTTAAACCTAGTATTCCTCTTCATTAGCATCATCATAGGCCTGGCTTTATCAAAAAAATGTGAATGAACTTCATATAATATTCGTCCATACCCAAAAATGACTTAAGCTGGACTTTATTGCTCCTCATAACTCTCACCAGTTTTAAACCTAGATTTTATACCCTTGTTGGAAACGTTATATCCTAAATTCCTTTCTTCTCCACCACACGTTTACATTCCTCCACTCAAATTGTCAACCTTGTTTCATTCAATATCTTATTTTTTAACACCTTTGTTAGAATTTCATTATATTCGCTCTGATTTTTTTTTTCTCCAAATCAAGATGTCCTCCAAATAGCAAACCCGACTCACCCCCTCAAGTAAGTTCTGCAGCAGTCGCTGAAATACTGCAGCCGCCAGCGCCCAGCCAAATGATATTATTAGTCAAATATATTCTACTTCTGGCTTTTTGAAGGATTTTAGATGTGTGGAAGATGGATGTAGCTTTATTTAGTGATACGGTTTAGCCCACTTAAGTGCTGAGGTTATTCCCCAGTGCTCAACCCTACTTTTGATGTTTTGTGGCAGTTCACACGTGAGCCTTCTTAACACAGATTTTGCACTTTTGTAAGTGGTTGTCAATTTTTCCGATAATTTTACAGTGTCTAGATACTTGTAGTCTGTGAAAGAAAACCGGTATAAAACCTATAGCTGAATCTGGAAAATTATATATTTTTGAAAAGTAGAAACAATTATGCAAGGAGCTATTTCTGTATTACATTTGCTGTTTTCCAATAGAAAGTAATCGTTTAAAATAAAAAATATTGGAGAGAAAAAAGTCGTAAAAAAAAAAAATTGGTGACCGCATTTTCTACTGTAATTTTCTGCCCTGATGGACGATTTACAAAAGTAATATAGCGTTAAGTCGGTTATGCTGTACTTGGTGCAGGAATATATAGTGCTTGTTGTTTATCCAAAAACACTCAATATCCAGAGCCAACAACTGAACTGCTGCTTATAATGATTCTTTCACTGTTTATAGACCATGCATCAGTCCATTATTGAAATTTGCCAAGATAATGAGTTTAGGAATAGTGATTATTTGTACACCTGAGAATGTGGAGCTAAACATAATGTCACATGATTCAGAGGGCATTTCCAAAATGTATTCTTTTTTGTACAATAGCCTACGTTTGGAAGCCAAAAATGGAGAAAAATGAAATTGAAAAAGATACGTGTTTTACTATTCTGTGTTTTCACACATTTTCTGATAAAAGTGGTACCCCACGAGTGTGGCTGAGCCAATCGCCCTAGACAGGATAGCCCCCAAAACACAACAAGGAAACATCAAAGTTTTGCCTCTCTAGGGTTCTGAAATATCCAGGGTTGGTAGAGCTCTATTGTGACCTGTGTCCCGAATACTGGACTCATCCACCATGTCAGATGTGAGGGAGCTTGTATTTCGCACCATACAAAATTGAGAAACTGAATGGGGCTCGGAGCAAAGTCCTCCTGACACTGCACTGCAGCCTCCACCCATGTGCATAAGACTAGGAGGCAGAGAGAGTTTTTAATCCCCCCTTTGCATACCTGTACGCCAAAAGAATCTAAATTTCCTTTCCTTTTACGCTTGCTTGTGTTCGGGTTCTGGACCCCTAGGGGGCAGAAAAACTGCTAGTGCTCTAGGGGTGGCAGCACAGAAAATGGAGCGAACTATCACACAGCACATGAGACTGTGTATTTGAGCAAAATTTGGCCCCCAACCGCCCCATCCAGTAAGGAGAATACCTGAAGGTTGTCCTGTGAGGATTCAAGTAATTAGTCAGTCTAGATGGAATCTACATAGCGATTACTCACAGTGTGGCCATAATTCTGCGCTTTGCCCTAATGAAATAAGTAGGATAATCTCCAATCTAAAAGTATCAGGACGCAAAAGCCTCCATGCCTGCCTATCTCTCAGAGGAATTACCCTATAGAAGTCTCTGACATCCAATGTCCTAAATTGAAATATGGATCAAGTTTTTTAGAACTGGAGGCAACGCCGACAAATACATAGAGAACCCTCTTTCTTTTCGTCGCATAGACGATTAAGATACTTCCAAAATATACTTTGGTCCTGAAGAAGGAGACGCGAAATTTCCACATAGTCTCCGAAACGTACGTAGACCAAGAGCACCAACCATATATCTGGGAGACCCATAGAAGGAACCTAACACCAACGTCCTGACTACATAACCATAGGACTCTGTAAGAACTATCTATAAATCCAACCCCTGTGGCTGAAATGGAGTAGGATCTCACACCAGATTTGGTTCATATTTTTATCAAAAAAGTTAAATTTCTATTGTCATTTTTTCCTTACTTGTGGGTAGAATGTCTGATGGTATGTAAGAGTGACTGATAGGTGAGAATGTGATTGCAAGATTCTTTTGGAAACGATTAGTTTGGGGGTTCTTTGTATGATTTTTTCAAACTGTTTTGTCTTTCAAAAAGAAACATCTATGTAATAATATCTGAATTGTATATAAACTGTACACTAAAAAGAACATATGAATGTTTTATTATCTATTATATAAAAAAAGAAAATACCCATATTCTAAGAGATTAGTTATTATACATATTCTTATTTCATGTTTTATATGAAATCTAATATAGTCCGTTAAGTAGATATCGAAACCATTTTTAACAAAAATTCTTCTCCATAATTTATTGTTCAGTAAAAACGGAGGGGGTCATTTTGCCACACACCACCTCATTCCAAAACAACAGCATTGTGATGCGCCTTTAATACTCTTTTTGGCAGTGACCAATTAGATTCTCCTTTTTTCTTTTCTGCTTACACCCAGTCAATTACTTTAAATGTTGTCGATTTGCAGCATGTTCTCCTTGTTTGTCTTCCCTGATACTCTTTTCTTGCTTAGACACAATTTTAGTTTTAATTATTTCACCGTCAACTACTTCGATTCCACTCGTTCCTATCCATCTTGGGCACATAATTGTGTATGGTGTTGTTCTTTTCAGCAAACTAAAAGGTGTTTCAACCATACTCGAGTGAGGAGTCATTCTGTAAATGCATAACATCTTTCTAATGTCCTCTTTCCACTTCAAAGCAGTACATATGGCCAACTGAAAACTCTCAAAATTCAGTTAGAACATTCAATCAATCGGTTTCTCCAGAGTCCAGAGGATGGTGTGATACAGTTTTACAATGTCAACTAACATACTTGATTTAAAATCTCCACCGTACTAAACAAATTGTGGGCTATAATCTGTAATCACTTCTTCCGTACAACCTTCTCTTGCAATAACATTATCTAAACATTCTCATATTACCTCAATTTTGAAAGGATTCACAAACCACACCTTCCGCCGTTTTGAATAATATTCAGTAAATACCAAGACATATTTACCTTTCACACGTTTACCAGAAGAAGGGCTACGAACATCCATACCTACTTTCTGCCATGTCTCTTTTTGGGTACTTGCCAAGGGCAACTGACGTTTTGCTTGATAAATGAGTCTTGTCCCTCACAACATAAGAAATGTAATCCCTCACATACTGTTAAATTAGTCTATCCATTTTTGGCCACCAGACAACATTTCTAGCTTTCGTCTTCATGGCTCATATTCCTCCAAGCCGCTAATGCAGTAATGCCAACAGGCCTACATACACAAATAACTTGACGTTTCTGTGCACCAAACCAGGAGTCTAATTTATATCAGACCACACAAATTTGTGCTTTTGGACAAGTACAGCTGTCTGTTTGTCCAAAGGTCATCCTTTCCCTACATGGTTCACTACTTTACTTAAACTCTTTTTTTCTGGTTTTGCTTCGATGCAGCAATATTGGCCCCCAGTAACAAAAGCCACAGTGCTTTACACTTACACCCCCCCTGCCCCCGCTGGGGGTGGGGGGCGGCTGGTTCTATAAAATTGCCAGGGCTGCTCTGGGTCTCAGTCCAGCCCTGCTGGCAACTAACCACTCCCCTCAACTGTCGACTTCCATTTCTGTATCACTCAAAGGCAGCCTTGTTTGTCTATCCACACTGATGTTGCAACATCTTGTGACTTCTCACCACATATTTTACCATTAAAGTGAACTCCTGTATGTAAAACATTCACTTTGCCTAGCAGAGTGTTGTTTTGCCACCACCCTCCGAACAAAATATTTCCACTAAAGGTTTGTGGTCTGTCCTTAACTACAGTTTCTTGCCTTAAGTGAACATTTTAAAATGTTTTATCTCCTTCTAACATTTTAGTAGCTCGTATTTAATGACCGTATAAGAACACTCTGCTTGTCTCAAAGTCTGAGAGACAAACCCAACTGCCCTATCTCGACCATGCCAAATCTGCATTAGGGCAACACCTACTCCATATCCACTAGCATTTGTAATGCTTATGTGATTCCGAGGATCATATGGTTATAATTCCACTGCGTCTGTAATTTGGTTTTTTTTCGTCTTTCGGATTGCCTTCTCTCATTAATTTAAACCTAGTATTCCTCTTCATTAGCATCATCATAGGCCTGGCTTTATCAAAAAAATGTGAATGAACTTCATATAATATTCGTCCATACCCAAAAATGACTTAAGCTGGACTTTATTGCTCCTCATAACTCTCACCAGTTTTAAACCTAGATTTTATACCCTTGTTGGAAACGTTATATCCTAAATTCCTTTCTTCTCCACCACACGTTTACATTCCTCCACTCAAATTGTCAACCTTGTTTCATTCAATATCTTATTTTTTAACACCTTTGTTAGAATTTCATTATATTCGCTCTGATTTTTTTTTTCTCCAAATCAAGATGTCCTCCAAATAGCAAACCCGACTCACCCCCTCAAGTAAGTTCTGCAGCAGTCGCTGAAATACTGCAGCCGCCAGCGCCCAGCCAAATGATATTATTAGTCAAATATATTCTACTTCTGGCTTTTTGAAGGATTTTAGATGTGTGGAAGATGGATGTAGCTTTATTTAGTGATACGGTTTAGCCCACTTAAGTGCTGAGGTTATTCCCCAGTGCTCAACCCTACTTTTGATGTTTTGTGGCAGTTCACACGTGAGCCTTCTTAACACAGATTTTGCACTTTTGTAAGTGGTTGTCAATTTTTCCGATAATTTTACAGTGTCTAGATACTTGTAGTCTGTGAAAGAAAACCGGTATAAAACCTATAGCTGAATCTGGAAAATTATATATTTTTGAAAAGTAGAAACAATTATGCAAGGAGCTATTTCTGTATTACATTTGCTGTTTTCCAATAGAAAGTAATCGTTTAAAATAAAAAATATTGGAGAGAAAAAAGTCGTAAAAAAAAAAAATTGGTGACCGCATTTTCTACTGTAATTTTCTGCCCTGATGGACGATTTACAAAAGTAATATAGCGTTAAGTCGGTTATGCTGTACTTGGTGCAGGAATATATAGTGCTTGTTGTTTATCCAAAAACACTCAATATCCAGAGCCAACAACTGAACTGCTGCTTATAATGATTCTTTCACTGTTTATAGACCATGCATCAGTCCATTATTGAAATTTGCCAAGATAATGAGTTTAGGAATAGTGATTATTTGTACACCTGAGAATGTGGAGCTAAACATAATGTCACATGATTCAGAGGGCATTTCCAAAATGTATTCTTTTTTGTACAATAGCCTACGTTTGGAAGCCAAAAATGGAGAAAAATGAAATTGAAAAAGATACGTGTTTTACTATTCTGTGTTTTCACACATTTTCTGATAAAAGTGGTACCCCACGAGTGTGGCTGAGCCAATCGCCCTAGACAGGATAGCCCCCAAAACACAACAAGGAAACATCAAAGTTTTGCCTCTCTAGGGTTCTGAAATATCCAGGGTTGGTAGAGCTCTATTGTGACCTGTGTCCCGAATACTGGACTCATCCACCATGTCAGATGTGAGGGAGCTTGTATTTCGCACCATACAAAATTGAGAAACTGAATGGGGCTCGGAGCAAAGTCCTCCTGACACTGCACTGCAGCCTCCACCCATGTGCATAAGACTAGGAGGCAGAGAGAGTTTTTAATCCCCCCTTTGCATACCTGTACGCCAAAAGAATCTAAATTTCCTTTCCTTTTACGCTTGCTTGTGTTCGGGTTCTGGACCCCTAGGGGGCAGAAAAACTGCTAGTGCTCTAGGGGTGGCAGCACAGAAAATGGAGCGAACTATCACACAGCACATGAGACTGTGTATTTGAGCAAAATTTGGCCCCCAACCGCCCCATCCAGTAAGGAGAATACCTGAAGGTTGTCCTGTGAGGATTCAAGTAATTAGTCAGTCTAGATGGAATCTACATAGCGATTACTCACAGTGTGGCCATAATTCTGCGCTTTGCCCTAATGAAATAAGTAGGATAATCTCCAATCTAAAAGTATCAGGACGCAAAAGCCTCCATGCCTGCCTATCTCTCAGAGGAATTACCCTATAGAAGTCTCTGACATCCAATGTCCTAAATTGAAATATGGATCAAGTTTTTTAGAACTGGAGGCAACGCCGACAAATACATAGAGAACCCTCTTTCTTTTCGTCGCATAGACGATTAAGATACTTCCAAAATATACTTTGGTCCTGAAGAAGGAGACGCGAAATTTCCACATAGTCTCCGAAACGTACGTAGACCAAGAGCACCAACCATATATCTGGGAGACCCATAGAAGGAACCTAACACCAACGTCCTGACTACATAACCATAGGACTCTGTAAGAACTATCTATAAATCCAACCCCTGTGGCTGAAATGGAGTAGGATCTCACACCAGATTTGGTTCATATTTTTATCAAAAAAGTTAAATTTCTATTGTCATTTTTTCCTTACTTGTGGGTAGAATGTCTGATGGTATGTAAGAGTGACTGATAGGTGAGAATGTGATTGCAAGATTCTTTTGGAAACGATTAGTTTGGGGGTTCTTTGTATGATTTTTTCAAACTGTTTTGTCTTTCAAAAAGAAACATCTATGTAATAATATCTGAATTGTATATAAACTGTACACTAAAAAGAACATATGAATGTTTTATTATCTATTATATAAAAAAAGAAAATAATAAAAAGAATGAAAATGTTTTTGAAATAACCTTGTTTCCTGGGTTTCTGTAAAGAATCAGTGAGTAACACGATACACAAAGAAAAGATAGGTCAGATAAGAGGTTTCTCGTTTCATTTTGTCTTTCTCCCCTCCTCTTGGACCTAAAAGTATCTAGGGGAAACCTTGCACACACAACAAGTGCTCTAGGGGTGACCAGAAGCGTGTGTGTGTTTATTTATATATATATATATTCACTGAAAAAACCTTAGGTTTCAGGGACGTTATAGTTAGCTGGACATTTCACTCTTACAAAACCATAGAAATTCCACCGTTATTATTGGTTCAGCTAACTATAACTTGCGCACCTGCAATGCACTGCTCATGACGTCACAAATTACATCATTCATGACATGGTCAGTGACATCACTGATTACATCACTGATGACATCATCCAGTGACTGAGTGTTTCTGTAAAATTTAAATATGTTTTATATATATTCCAAGGTGTATTGAAGAATGAATGGGTGTATAAGTGTCTGGATGGAGGATTTAGTAGGTGCATGACTGACTGTATAAATGAGTGATTAAATGTGTCTTACTGAATGCATGGGTTAGCGACTAAACTGTGTGATGTCTGTATCAGTCTGTCTGTTGTTGTGCAAGCTGCTGCATGGGTTGGTCAGTAGCAAGATGAGTGTCTATATAGGCTATTGATTGGTTGTCTGAGTATTGTTTTTCGGGAGATTAAGTGTGTGTGTGGGTGGGTGGGAGGTGTGACTCTGTGCATAGATGTGTGAGTGTTTGATTCATTGGTTGTATGGGTTCAAGAGTGCATGTGGAAACAGCTGTATGGGTGCGTGAGTGTGTGTATGGGTGTGTTGGTGAGTGAATGGATGTCTCAGTGGTACATGTCCAAGTAACTACATATGTAAAAGGCAGTGTATGTGAGAGTTGAAGTATATAAATGACTACATGATAGTCAGTGATTGTGAGACTGGCTGTATGGTTGAGTGTGTACTTTTATCACTGATTATATAAGAGAGTATCTATGCATTAGTATCTGTATGATTAAGTGAGGTGGTGTATGTATAATTGTATACGTGAGTAAATGGGAGTGTGATTGATTCTTAGCATGACTGACTAGGTGTGTGATTAACTGCATGGATGAGTGGCGGTGTGTGAGTGGCTGTATAGGTGTATGAGTGCATATGAAAGTGTTGTATTGATGAGTGACTGCATGTATGAGTGATTATATGGATGAATGAGTGGATGTGTGTGTAGACCTAGGAATCGGTGAGTGCGTATGTAGTAACTGGTATTGGTGTGTCAATAATTTAGAAAATGGTAGTCTGTATTTTACAGTGGCTGTATGAAAGGTTACATTAGAGTGTGAGGAGATGCATCCGATTTTCACGTGGCTGATGTCATCAGTGATGTTATTTGAGATGTTATCAGTGATGTCATCAGTGATGTCACTGACCATGGCATGAATGATGTAATATGTGACATTATGAGCAGTGCATTGCGGGTGCACGAGTTATAGTTAGCTGAACTAACTATAATGGTGGAGTTACTATGGTTTTGTAAGAGTGAAATGTCCAGCTAACTATTACGTCCCTGAAACCTATGTTTTTTTTCAGTGAATTTCTAAGGTTTTTTTAAATGCTAATTTCTAACTATAACGTACCTGAAACCTATGTTTTATTTTTTTAAATGCTAATTTCTAACTATGACATCCCTATTAAGTCCCCTTGAATCATGAATGTCCCTGGTGGCCAAGTAGTCCACCAGGTACATCCAGTAAGCGCCACAGACCTGCGTTTCAGAGAGGTGTTCTGAGGCCTCGCCCCTTTTTACCCCACGCTGCAAACGCGGCTTCTGGCGCACTGCTGCTCAGAGGATGAAGCCCACTTGTGTCTTGAGGTCCTCAGGACACAAGAGGACCTCATCGCCCCACCAGCAGTGCACCAGAAGCCGCGCTTGCAGAGTGGTGTAAAAAGGGGCATGGCCACGGAGCACCTCTCTGCAACGCAGCCCTGTGGCGTTTACAAGAGGTACCTAGTACCCAGGATTGAAGGGGAATTAGTTCCCCAACTTAAAACGCACCACAGAGAGCGTTTGCACTGTGGTGCAGGGAGGGGGGTGGGGCCTGATGTGACAAGTGCGCATACGCGCCCTGTGGCTCGTTTTAAGTTGGGTGATTAAGTGTCCTTGAATCCTGAGGGTCCCTGAGGGCCAACTAGCCCACCAGCTACCTCCAGTAAGCGCCACAGAGCTGCATTGCAGAGTGGTGTAAAAAGGGGCGTGGCCACGGACCACCTCTCTGCAAGGCAGCCCTGTGGCACATACTGGAGGTACCTGGTGGGCTAGTTGGCCCCCAGGGACCCCCAGTATTGAAGGGGAATTAATTCTCCAACTTAAAACCCGCCACAGGGTGCTTTTGCAGAGTGTTGCTGTGAGGGGGCGGGGCCTCCAGCACGATGCCTGTGTTCTTTTTTTTATTTTTATTTTTTTATTTTTTTCAAGGTGGGGCTTTGTGGCCCCCATTTCGTTTTTCCTTTTTTTGGGCCCTGGGGACCCCATACCCCAGGCTCTAACCCCTTTTAATAAAAAATCTAAACGGGAAGGGGCCACGTGGGCGCCCCTCCCGTGGCCAATTCCGGCCCGAGGACCCCATCCCCCGGGGCATGACCACATATATTTATTTTTTTAAGGAGGGAGGCTGCGTGGCCCCCCTCCTGAGGCCTCTATTGGCCCCGGGGACCCCATCCCCTGGGGCCGGCCTTTATTTTTTATTTATTTATTTTTGGGGGGAAGGGGGACCGCGTGCCCCCCTCCCGGGCCACTTCTAGCCCCGGGGACCCTATCCCCCGGAGCTGGCACTATCTGTTGGGGAGCGTGGGGGGAGCCTGTAGGAAAGTGGCTCTGTATATACTGTTCCCAAATAGGTACAGTGTGCACAGAGTCCACAGTCCACAGAGGTTTGGCAGAGGCTAAAGTTAGATATAACCTTACTCTCCAAAGTGGTAGCTTGGTCGAGCAGTAAGGCAGTATCAGAGGACAGTGTAAAGCATTTGTTGTACACACTCAGTCAGCAAATGGTTTCACACACTCAAGAACTGAACTCTAGGCCATGGTTTGTATATAGAAATATATGGTTGTTTTATTTTAGAACCAACAACAGGTATCAAAATATACTTTCTCAGAATGAGATGCTTTAGTTAAATACTTTGCAATAGGCAATTGACTTTTGAATGCAATAGTTACAGTTTGTTGCAATAGGCCACAGAATTTCTAACCCAATAATACATTGAGCTCAATGGGAATTTCAAGTTAAATGAAATTGATTACTTTTAGGATTACTTTTCTAACTCCAGGACTGGATCCTAGATTCAGTCCTGGGATAGTTCCTCAAAACAGGTGAGTAAATACGATTTAGTTACTGTTGTGATTTTTTAGCAATATTTTGGTATTTTAAAAGGTGACACTTACTCCAGTATTGGAGCCTTTCATAGATTCACATGCCTGAATCATTCCCCGTCGTCGAGACGGGAGTCTCCGGTACATAAAAAAGCTTTGCTTAGTATCATAGCAAACAGAAAAAAGGCCTAGGCCCATTTTCCTTTGCAACCCATAACCTTCGTTATGTAAAAAAGGACTAAACCAGTCCCTGAGCCAATCAGAGCCTCTCACCCTCTAGAACACTCCTGAGAGAACCTTCTGCCCTCAGATTTTCTACCGCACGTTGTGCTAGGGAGTCTCCTTTGAGCTCTGCTCAAATTCTACAGTTGGTTTTAGATTGAGGTGATTTTTTCTACTGAAATTTCTACATCTAGGAGAATGGCTGATAAAGAAAAGAAAGGCTTGTTTAGGGCCTGTGCCACCTGCTCAAAGAAGAGATTATATACTGATGATCCTCATAAGGACTGTATATACTGCCTTTACCCACACCACCAGGCGAAGGAGTGTAAGGTATGTCGCACGTTTTCTAATAAGACTTTAAGGGATCGTGAAGGCAGACTGCTAATTTGGCTCCAAAAACTTAAAACCAGGAAGGACGTCGTGTCTAGTGACAGTGAGGAGGCGTCAAATGTTTCAAGGAGATCTCAGAAGAGAGGCAGATCTCCTCAGGCTCATACCTCAGGGGAGAAACCTGAGAAGGCTCTTAAAAAGACCACTGCTGGGTCTTCAGAGCGCAGTCCCTCAAAATCTCCTAAAACTAAAGAAAAGGAGAGCAAGGGTCATGCTTCAGGGGTGGAACAGCCAAAGAAAACAAGTTCTGAGCCTTCAAAATCACCCCTTAAAATTAAACATGCGCTTAAAAAGCCAGCGTCTACTTCACCTGAGGAGAAATTAGGAAAATCTACATCGTCGACGGGATCGTCGACGAAGAAGGTAGCGTCGTCGACGACGAAGAGTGAAGTAAAAGTCATTATTAAGCCTGTACTCTCGTCGACGATGGCATCGTCGACGGCAGTGTCGACGACGAGAGCGCCGACGGCGACGGCAATGACGACGACGACAACAACTACATCGTCGACGGCACCGTCGACGACGGTGACAACTACATCGTCGACGGCGGCAACGACGACTATGTCTACAGCGTCGACGACGGCATCGACGACGACGATGTCGACGGCGGTTAAAATGGCAATCTCGTCGACGGGCTCGTCGACGAGGGAAAAAACCCCGGAAAAGCGGGGTTTTGACAGGAAAAGAAGGATTACCCCGGATATTACGTCTCCTAGTAAGGTAACGCCTCTGGTTCCATCCCATTTATTGGAAGAAGAAGATTCGCAGGAAGAGGATAATGAGGGCCCGTTTGGCTATGCAAGTAGCCCCTCTCAGTTGCACGTTAAATGTCAGGAGGATGACTGGGAGGATGAGTATGGGGGTTATCAGGACCCCCCCCGACAACATGAACAGGAAGAGATGGTGAGTGTTCCAGCTTCTCTTCTGACGGATTTGCAGTTCATGTTGGATGATTACAAGAAGAGGCATACTTTGCCTCAGTCTACCCAAAGGATGCCAGTGGCTCCGGCGCACTCTGTGCCATGTACACCACTGCGAAGACAGGAGATACCGGTTCCGCGGCCACTAACACCTTTGCCGCAGCCGGCTCTGGACACTTCTGAGGATGAAGAGCAGGAGGAAGGGGAGATAACAGATCCTAGTAAGGAATGGGATGAGTATTTGATTCCGTCCCCTTCATCTCCGTCACCAAGACCTGTGGATTCCCCTCCGGAGGACATTGGAGGGTTCCATAATCTGATGGAAAGAGCCGCGCAGAGATTTGCGCTCAGTATGTCATCAGATAAAGCAGAATGCTTTTTATATGATTTTAAAGAACCGTTTCGCAAGACTGTTAGATCTCTTCCAATTGTGAGTCATCTATGGGAGGAAGGTCTCAAAGTAATGGAGACGCCGGCAACGGTTACTCCAGTGCTGGCTAGGCTGGACAAAAAATACAAAGCGCCTTCCGATGCTCCGGCTTGTTTATTAGGTCACCCCAAACCGGACTCGGTTATAACTCAAGCGGCGCAGCAAAAGTCGAGGAATCCCTCTGCTCCAATTTCCACGCCACCGGATAGAGAGGGTAGGCGCTTGGATAATGCAGGAAAAAGGTTTTCGTCCATGTCTGCTCTTCTGGTTAAGGCAGCAAATGCACTAGCCATCCTGGGCAGGTATGATAGGCAGATGTGGTGCGACCTATCACCATACATTGATGGCATACCTGAAGCGGACAGACAAGAGGCTAGAAAAATCCTCCAGGAGGGTGAAAGGACTTCGGCTGAAGTCATAGATTGTGCAATGGACATTGCGACCACGGCCTTCAGATCTCTGGGAGGAGCGGCGGTTTTGCGCAGACAAGGATGGTTGAGAGCAACATCTTTTAGGCCTGAAGTCCAGAATAAGATCTTGGATCTTCCGTTCAATGGGGAAGATCTGTTCGGAAAACATGTGGATGAGGCCTTACAGAGTATAAAAAAGGATACGGAAACAGCGAAATCTCTGGGAACATTGCAGTATAGGAAGGTTCCTTTTCGTGGCTCACGTGGTAGGGGCCAGCCCTCTTATAGAGGGGGTTATCAACAAGGCCGTTATTCTTCCTACTCCACATCATCTCAACCATATCGTCAACAACAATATTCACAAAGAGGAGGTTTCACAAAATCTACTCCTAGAGGTCGAGGAGGTCGTCAAGGGAAAGACACCACCCGAAGACAATGACATTCTGGTGACACTTACTCCTCATATGTCACATATTCCCCTGGGTGGAAGAATTTCCTATCATCATCAAAATTGGCAGCAGATAACGACAGACCAATGGGTCCTCCAGATAATTCAATTCGGTCATACTCTAGAATTTCTGGAAAGCCCCCCTTGTTCACCTCCAAGATTTCAAGAGGTCAAGTATTTGCATCAGATGCGTCAAGAAATTCGGACAATGCTCCGAAAGGGAGCAATAGAACCGGTACCGAATTCCCAGAAAGGAAGGGGATTTTATTCCCGGTTTTTTCTGATCAAGAAAAACATTCTTCAATGGCGCCCCATTTTGGATCTCAGATCCCTAAATACTTACCTCAAGGATCAGACCTTCAGAATGATTTCCCTCCAGGATATTCTGCTGCTGTTAAACCCAGAGGATTATATGACCAAACTGGATTTACGGGATGCATATTTCCATATTCCAATCCATCCTTCACACAGGCAGTACCTTCGGTTCGTGGTGGCCGAAGATCATTACCAATTCAGGGTGCTTCCTTTTGGTCTGAAATCGGCCCCGAGGATTTTTACAAAATGTCTGGCTCCAGTGGCAGCGGTACTAAGGAGACAGAAACACCAAGTGTTTCCTTACCTCGACGACTGGCTAGTCAAGGCTCCATCGAAAGCGTCAGCCCAGTTGTCAACAGAGGCTTGCATAGAACTATTTGCCAGTTTAGGCCTCACTCTAAACGAGGGGAAGTCGACTCTACAACCTTCAAGAAATATAACTTTCTTGGGAGCGATCCTGGATACGGAGGTAAACAGAGCGTTCCCCTCCGAGGAGAGACAGCGCGGAATAATATCTCTATCCCAGGCGTTTATAAAAAGAAAGTCTCTTTCAGTACGCAGGTACAAGTCTTTGCTGGGAACGATGTCATCTTGCATTCCCCTCGTACCTTGCTGCAGACTACGGATGCGTCCGTTACAAGAGCAATTGGATCTTCAGTGGCATCAAGCGACAGGATCCTTCGAGGATATAATCAAAGTGACGCCGATCATGGTCCACGCGGCGACATGGTGGACCCGAAAACGAAACATCTCACAGGGTCTTTCTTTCCTGACTCAGCCAGCTCCATTGGTCATTACAACAGATGCATCCTTGGAAGGATGGGGAGCATTCCTTCAGGATCTGCAGGTCAGCGGTCGTTGGAAAGCGGACGAACAACAATTGCATATCAACCTTTTGGAGCTCAGAGCCGTCCGCTTAGCATTGTTAGCGTTCCTGCCAAGGATTCAAGGTGCAGCCGTGTTGGTAAGAACAGACAACACAACAGCAATGCACTATTTGAACAAACAGGGAGGCACAAGATCTCTCTCCCTGTCTCGGGAAGCCCAGTGGATATGGGAATGGGCTCTACGACACGAAGTATCCATTACAGCGGAACATCTTCCAGGGGACCAGAACACCAAAGCGGATACTCTAAGCAGACTAAAGTCTGTCTGTCACGATTGGGAAATCGACAACGGGATTTTGGACAACATCTTCCAGAAATGGGGAACTCCAATAGTAGATCTTTTTGCGACAAGGGAGAACAGAAAATGCCGGTTCTTCGCAAGCTGGCTTCCCCAACGGGGATCTTGGGGGAATGCGTTTTTGATGGCATGGTCAGGCATCTTTGCCTACGCCTTTCCTCCAATTCCCCTCCTGCCGCGGGTTCTTATGAAGATCAAGAAAGAACCATGCAGGTTAATCCTGATAGCTCCGTGGTGGCTCAGACAGCATTGGTTTGCAGAGCTTCTTCTACTGTCAGAGGAGCGCCCGATTTGCCTGCAGCCGATACCGTCTCTGCTGACAATGTTCCAGGGGGAAGTGCTGCATCCGGATCCGAAATCTCTGCAGTTAGCAGCCTGGCTCCTGAATACCGTGAATTTCAACATCTGAATATCCCTACGGAGTGCAGAGAGATTCTATCTAGAGCTAGAGCGGATAGTACAAACAAGACATATCGGATGAAATGGAAAAGGTTCGGTTTATGGTGCAAAAGGTCTAACATTCATCCGCTGCTTTCAGAAGCTCACGAGATTATTCCATACCTCTTGCTTTTGGCTAAGTCTGGTTTGGCGCATGCGTCTATAAAAGTACATCTAGCTGCAATTTCACGCTTTAGAAGAACGGCCTCTGGTCCATCTCTGTGGTCTGCTAGAGTCATCAAGCAGTTTATGAAAGGTCTGTTCCGAGTTTTTCCTCCAATAAAACCACCACCACCTCTCTGGCAATTGAATGTCGTTCTTTCCCAGTTGATGAAACAGCCCTTTGAACCAATTCACAGGGCGGAACTGAAATTTCTTTCCTGGAAAGTTGCGCTTCTCATTGCACTCACTTCAGCCAGGAGAGTGGGAGAAATTCAGGCTCTCACGATCCAAGAGCCGTTCTTGCAGTTCAAGGAGGACAGGATAATACTCAGGACTAATCCAAGATTCATCCCTAAGGTTCCAACTGACTTTCATTTGAACGAACCTTTAATTCTCAAAAGATTTTTTCCACAACCATCAACAGCGGCGGAAAGAGCTCTCCACTCGCTGGATGTCCAGCGTTGTTTGAAATTCTATTTGCTGAAAACTAAGCCTTTCCGCAAGTCTTCACAGCTTTTTGTGGCCTACAGCGCACCCAGAAAGGGTTTCCCTTTGTCAAAGAGAGGAATTGCCAGATGGATATCAAGTGCCATAGGGTATTGTCATCAGGCAGCTGGCCGACCTTTGAATGCACGAGTCCGTGCTCATTCTACAAGAGCAGTCTCCACCTCTACTGCTCTATTTGCAGGAGTACCGATCCAGGATATCTGCAGAGCGGCGACCTGGACGAGTACACACACCTTCACCAGGCATTACTGCTTGGATGCAGCCACAGAGAGAGATGTGGCAGTGGGAGAAGCGGTGCTGAGGAACCTTATCCAGTAACGGTGAGCCTTCTTTACCATCCCTCCTTCCTTTGTTATGTACGTTGGCACATTTTATGGTTGTTTATTGTATTACCATTTGCAAAGAAATTCTGAGAGGTGGAATTTGGTTTACAGATACCATTTTTATCACACTGTATATGTTTCCTGGATTCACTTTCTAGGTAACAAAAAATGTGCATTTATTTACTGCTCGCTATTCTGATTCAGGCATGTGAATCTATGAAAGGCTCCAATACTGGAGTAAGAAAACAAGTTACTTACCTGTAACTGTAGTTCTCCAGTATTGGACCTTTCATAGATTCACATGCAACCCACCCTCCTCCCCTGAGAGGCTCACCTCGGATTTAGCACAAAGAGTGTTATTGCACAAGTGCACGAAAATCTGAGGGCAGAAGGTTCTCTCAGGAGTGTTCTAGAGGGTGAGAGGCTCTGATTGGCTCAGGGACTGGTTTAGTCCTTTTTTACATAACGAAGGTTATGGGTTGCAAAGGAAAATGGGCCTAGGCCTTTTTTCTGTTTGCTATGATACTAAGCAAAGCTTTTTTATGTACCGGAGACTCCCGTCTCGACGACGGGGAATGATTCAGGCATGTGAATCTATGAAAGGTCCAATACTGGAGAACTACAGTTACAGGTAAGTAACTTGTTTTCTTAGAAACTTTTCTCTAATAAAATCACAAATGTTATCCTATGGGAGGAAATTCACTTAGCAGGCAAGTGGGGTTATTGTTACTTTTTCTAGGTCCGTGTTGGATCTTCGATCCAGCACTAGTGTACCAACGGTAAGCAGTTGAGAGAATGCGTTTAGGTTACACAGGCAATTTTTAACGAATATTTATAAGTTTGCAAAATTGACACTTGAAAGAAATCTCACAGAAAAACAGTCAGTGGTTTCCTATGGAAGAAAATTCAAGTTATAGGTAAAGTATGTTCTCGTTACTTTTTTAATCCAGTGCTAGGCTCCTAGGTTCAGCAATGGCACATCTATCTAAGACAGGTAAGTAATTACGTTTTCACAGTTGGTGCGATTTTGAAAAAATATTTGTAGTTTGTAAATATCAACACAGAAGCAATTTCACAGAAAAACAGTCATTGGTTTCCTATAGAAGAAAATTGAGTTAGCTGTAAGTAAGGTTGTAATTACTTTTCAGGGTCAGTGCTGGGCACCAAGATCCAGCACTGGGATCTCTCCTAATAGCAGGTGAGTATTTCCGTTTTCGTTACTTGGTTAATTTTAGGTGAATATTTGAAAGTTTAGAAACTCCACACTTAACCCCTTCTGTGCCCATGACGAGATGGTCTCGTCATGGAGCACAGTCGCGCTGTGCCCATGACGAGACCATCTCGTCATGACACCCACCCACGGGGGAAGCGCTGGCGCTCCCCCCGTGAGTGGTCTATCTTTTTTGTTTTTTTACTGGGAAGGCAGGGGAAGACCTTCCCCTGCCTCCCCCCGCCCGCGTCATCAATGACGTCAGCGCGCGAGCCGCGCTGACGTCATTGGAGGTTTCCCTTTGCTCTCCGAGGCGCAGGAAGCCATCTGCTTCCTGTGCCACAGAGAGTAAAGGTTAGTTTTGGGGCTGGGGAGGGGGGTTTCTTGCATCGGTGGGTTTGGGTTAGGGTGGGGGGACTTTGGTATGCTAAGACATGCCACGAGGCTCGGCTTCGTTCGTGTGTGCTTGTTGTTGCTTCCCTGTAAATTGTTTCCAAAGTTGAAAAACGCTCGTCTTTCTAGTTGCTTCCCTGTGAAATGGTTCTAAAAATGCCGAGAAATGCCCTTCTTTTTCATTTATCAAATCCAAACTGCAGCAGCATGATTTTTGCATCAGTGGGTTTGGGTTAGGGTGGGGGCACTTTGGCATGCCACGAGGCTCGGCTTCGTTCGTGTGTGCCTGTTGTTGCTTCCCTGTGAAAGGGATCCAAATTTGAAAACGCTCGTCTTTCTAGTTGCTTCCCTGTGAAATGGATCCAAAAATGCCGAGAAATGCCCTTCTTTGTAATTTTTCAAATCCAAAGTGCAGCAGCGTGATTTTTGCATCGGTGGGTTTGGGTTAGGGTGGGGGCACTTTGGTATGCCCAGGCATGCCACGAGGCTCTGCTTCGTTCGTGTGTGCCTGTTGTTGCTTCCCTGTGAAATGGATCCAAATTTGAAAAACGCTCGTCTTTCTAGTTGCTTCCCTGTGAAATGGATCCGAGAAATGCCCTTCTTTTTAGTTTTTCAAATCCAAAGTGCAGCAGCATGTAGAGAAATAGAATTTCTTATATGATACCGAACTAATAGCAAGACAGAGGGGTTGGAAAGTGGCCGATTGTTTTTTTTTACATCCAAATACACCAGCATCACTTTACAGAGTTTGCCAGTGAAGTGCTACTTTAATTTTCTCGTCTTTCTTTGAAGAGCATTGTTGTTTCCAGGTTGGGAGAGTGTACCATTCCTGGAGGTACTGCAATACCTGGTTGATGGGTGGATTGGAAAACACAATGTGTACCATGGCTCTGTGTTTATGGATGTGGTCTTTTTATACCATACTGCTTACGGTTTGTAAGGATGTAAGCAATGGACAGTGAAACGGTTCCCTTCAGGGCCCTCTAGTCATGTCCATAACTTTTCAGGTGAAACCACTCGCTGATTTCTGAATAGTTAGTGAGAGATCGTTTAGGTAACCATGTTGTTTCTGCTTACATTTCACATGCTTTGCATTCCCTATGAGTGGTTGTTTTTTTTTTGTTTTTTTAGGCCCCACATTTTTGTGTGGGAAAGTTGTGGCATCACCGGGCTCACTCAAATTTCCCACCTCCCAGCGTTCCCCTGGGTCTCCCGGTAAATATGGTGCCTCACTTGTGTGGGAGGTCCAAGTACCCGCGACAGGCAAGGGCCCAAAACGTAGTGATGCGACATCAAAATTGCCTATCTCAAAACCACCTGGTTTTGGAAGGGGGGTCACCTGGGTTTTTGGCCCGGTGCTCGGCAGCCATCTAGGGAAACCTACCAAACCCATATATTTCTGAAAACTAGACACCCGGGGGCTTCCAGGGATGTATGACTTGCGTGGATCCCCCAATGTTCCCTTACCCAGAATCCCCTGCAAACCTCAATTTTAGCTGAAAAAATCACTTTTTTCACACATTTTTGTGTGGGAAAGTTGTGGCATCACCGGGCTCCCTCAAATTTCCCACCTCCCAGCGTTCCCCTGGGTCTCCCGGTAAAAATGGTGCCTCACTTGTGTGGGAGGCCCAAGTACCCGCGACAGGCAAGGGCCCAAAACGTAGTGATGCGACATCAAAATTGCCTCTCTCAAAACCACCTGGTTTTGCAAGGGGGGTCACCTGGGTTTTTGGCCCGGTGCTCGGCGGCCATCTAGGGAAACCTACAAACCCATACATTTCTGAAAACTAGACACCCGGGGGCTTCCAGGGAGGTATGGCTTGCGTGGATCCCCCAACGTTTCCTTACCCAGAATCCCCTGCAAACCTCAATTTTAGCTGAAAAAATCATTTTTTTCATACATTTTTGTGTGGGAAAGTTGTGGCATCACCTGGCTCCCTCAAATTTCCCACCTCCCAGCGTTCCCCTGGGTCTCCCGGTAAAAATGGTGCCTCACTTGTGTGGGAGGCCTGTTAGAAATGGGATTTCTGGTTGGCTAGGGCTTGCGCCAAAGCCAGGCAGAAACCACCACTCTAGTCAGGGCTGGGGAGTTACACGCCAAAGATAACCCCTGCTCACCCCCTTGGTAGCTTGGCACAAGCAGTCAGGCTTATCCCGGAGGCGATGTGTAAAGCGTTTGCGCGCGCACCCAGCAACAACACCCAAGGCCCACCACAAAAGAAGCTCCACACAAGGTATTATATAAAAATAGCCTTTGTATTACCAAAACACATTAGATAAAAACACACACTTTACAATGTGCCAACAGGCACGGGCAGAGTTTACAAGGGATTATATGTACAGGGGACTGGGCCACATGGACCACTGTCAGGAATTAGCACTTTGTAGGAATTAGCACTTAGAACATAGGAATAATGCTTTAGAACATAGCACATACAATCACTGTAGCACTAAATAACATATGTAGCACACGACCAGTAACTACTGGTAACAGGTAAGTACCACCTACGCAACCCTAACCACCTTAGGAAAATATTGCGCAGGGAACCAGGACCTCACTAGCACCACCTGTACTAGGAGAAAACAACCACCTAAGTATCACAATACCTGTAGGGGTATAAGCACATTACACATGACGCATAAAAACACATTCAGAGGTGTAAACACAAGGCACATGATGCATAAAAACACATTCAGAGGTGCAGGTTAGGGACAATAGCGCAAAACTCACATTAGCCACCACCTGTGGCAGTCTCTAGGCCAACTGGCCTTTCAGAGGCTCAAACGCCCTTCGTCCACAAAGTCAGGGCTGGACTGCGCAGGCCAATGCGCACAGGGGCACAACCTAAACGTTGCAGCTGCCCACTAAGTGCTGGGCAGCTGGGAAAAAGAGCATGGGCACCACTGTGCCTTGAACACGAGTCTGTCCGCCCTTGGAGCCTTCTAGGCTCTGCACAAATATCTGCCCCGTCGTTGGAGCCTTTGGGGCTCTAACACAAATATGCCCCTAAAGGAGTGGGAGCCTTGTGGGCTCTAGGTCACGAATATGGCCCCCGACAACGTTGGAGCGGCCCGCTGCCTTCCGGGGCCGCTCTGCTCACCAAAGAAATGGCCCGACGTTTGGAGCCTCTCGGGGGCTCTAGAAGAAATGCCCCCTTGGACGTCAGAGTCCCGCTCGGGGGACTCAGCAAGATACAACGAAGGCCCCCTCCACCTTGGAGCCTCACGGGGCTCGGGAACCAAAGTCTCTCTCCTCACACGCTGCCGCTGCCCACTGTCAGGCGGGGCAGCGGGAAAGAGGACTGAGCACGGCGCCTGCAGTGCCCGGCCGCTGCTAAGGGGGGCGGCACCGAGAAACGTGCCCCGTCACACTCCCAGCCACCCAACAGCTGAGCCCAACTCACCGGGGCGAAGGCTCAGGTCCCGCTCTGGAACTCAGGCATCCTTCGAACACCGGCACCACTCCTTGGATCACGCTGGCTTCCTCCGGGCGACGCGGGGCTCTCCTTCACCGACGGAGGCGGGGTAGGCTCCCGCTCTCCGTCCGGACTCCAGGCTTACTCTCGTCTTCCTGATCTCCGTCACAGGAGCGCGGGGTGGGCTCCCGTCCGCTTCCTGTTTAGACCACGCCCACGTCCCTCACGGATTGCCTGACTTCCTTGTTTTCCCCGGCCGCGGCGGTGATTCTTGATTTCGGCAAAAGAGGGGTAGGCTCCCTCGTAACAAGGAATACACGGCGGGGTGGGCACCCGCCGTGGGATAACAACAAATAAGCGGGGTGGGCACCCGCCAACGGCAACCGGGAAGTAGGCGGGGTGGGCACCCGCGTTAGCACGGCAAAATAGCAGGGAATCCCTACGTCGGGGTTCCCTCGCTAATAATTGCAGCTCCGCGCTGCTGGCCACAAATAAAGCGCTCCTAGCACTATAAGTGAAAGAAAAGCGCTTCCAGGCGCTTTAGGGGAGAAAGAAGGTCCTCAGAAGTAGGGGGGCAAAGACTGGGCCCAGGGGCCAGCTCACAGGGCCCTCCAGCAGGGAGGCAGTCCCCAGTGGCGGTCTCTCCTGGCGCCCAGCAGCAGCAGGCCACCCCTCAAAGTAGGATCAGCAAGAGAACAACATGTAAGGGGACACAGCCCCTTCTTATACACCTTTTCCCTTTGTTGTTCCTCAGGGTGAGGGGAAAAACCAGTCGCAGCTGGTTGGAGAGCACCCTTGATGTGCTCAGCCCCTCACTCTATTCACTGGCAGGGCTAGGGTCATCAGTCGCACCACAGGGGGCGGAGCCAGCATTGTGCACTCCTCCCCATCCATCAGCATGCTAATCTCACACTCACCACTGGGGCAGTCCCACCCAGACTCCTGGAGCCAGGCTCACCAGCCAGCTCCAGCCAATCACACGCCAGACACATTTTACACTAATATGCCAACTCCTAGAAGTGGCACTTCCGCACATGACATAATCACGCATTATACATCATTGCGAAGCATTCGATCACACGAGTCCGCGCATACCAAACTCGAGCCGGCACACCGCACGCATCAGGAACTACCAGGGACACATACATTCCCCATGCATTCCTATGGGAGGGCAGGCCTATCTCACCACATGCACTCAGAGTGCGCACGCACTTTACTCTGGGACACAGGGAAGTGCGCAGAAACCAAAAATCATTACCACCAGGTCACCAGTAAAAGCAAAAAGTTCAGGGGTGAACCTGCCAGAAGGGCCAAGTCCAAAGAGGCCCCCAAGTACCCGCGACAGGCAAGGGCCCAAAACATAGTGATGCAACATCAAAATTGCCTATCTCAAAACCACCTGTGAGGCACCGTTTTTATCGGGAGACCCGGGGGAACGCTGGGTGGTAGGAAATTTGTGTCAGCCCGGTGATGCCTCAACTTTCCCACACAAAAATGTGTGAAAAAGGTGATTTTTTCAGCTAAATTTGAGGTTTGCAGGGCATTCTGGGTAAGGAAACGTTGGGGGATCCACGCAAGCCATACCTCCCTGGAAACCCCCGGGTGTCTAGTTTTCAGGAATGTGTGGGTTTGGTAGGTTCCCCTAGGTGGCCGCTGAGCACCGGGACAAAAACCCAGGTGACCCACCTTGCAAAACCAGGTCGTTTTGAGGTAGGCAATTTTCATGTCGCCTCAATACGTTTTGGGGCCTTGCCTGTCGCGGGTACTTGGGCCTCCCACACGAGTGAGGCACCGTTTTTATCAGGAGACCCGGGGGAACGCTGGGTGGTAGGAAATTTGTGTCAGCCCGGTGATGCCTCAACTTTCCCACACAAAAATGTGTGAAAAGGGTGATTTTTTTTCAGCTAAATTTGAGGTTTGCAGGGCATTCTGGGTAAGGAAACGTTGGGGGATCCACGCAAGCCATACCTCCCTGGAATCCCCCGGGTGTCTAGTTTTCAGAAATGTGTGGGTTTGGTAGGTTCCCCTAGGTGGCCGCTGAGCACCGGGCCAAAAACCCAGGTGACCCCCCTTGCAAAACCAGGTCGTTTTGAGGTAGGCAATTTTCATGTCGCCTCAATACGTTTTGGGGCCTTGCCTGTCGCGGGTACTTGGGCCTCCCACACGAGCGAGGCACCGTTTTTATCGGGAGACCCGGGGGAACGCTGGGTGGTAGGAAATTTGTGTCAGCCCGGTGATGCCTCAACTTTCCCACACACAAATGTGTGAAAAAGGTGATTTTTCAGCTAAATTTGAGGTTTGCAGGGCATTCTGGGTAAGGAAACGTTGGGGGATCCACGCAAGCCATACCTCCCTGGAATCCCCCGGGTGTCTAGTTTTCAGAAATGTGTGGGTTTGGTAGGTTCCCCTAGGTGGCCGCTGAGCACCGGGCCAAATACCCAGGTGACCCCCCTTTCAAAACCAGGTCGTTTTGAGGTAGGCAATTTTCATGTCGCCTCAATACGTTTTGGGGCCTTGCCTGTCGCGGGTACTTGGGCCTCCCACACGAGTGAGGCACCGTTTTTATCGGAAGACCCGGGGGAACGCTGGGTGGTAGGAAATTTGTGTCAGTCCGGTGATGCCTCAACTTTCCCACACACAAATGTGTGAAAAAGGTGATTTTTCAGCTAAATTTGAGGTTTGCAGGGCATTCTGGGTAAGGAAACGTTGGGGGATCCACGCAAGCCATACCTCCCTGGAATCCCCCGGGTGTCTAGTTTTTAGAAATGTGTGGGTTTGGTAGGTTCCCCTAGGTGGCCGCTGAGCACCGGGCCAAATACCCAGGTGACCCCCCTTGCAAAACCAGGTCGTTTTGAGGTAGGCAATTTTCATGTCGCCTCAATACGTTTTGGGGCCTTGCCTGTCGCGGGTACTTGGGCCTCCCACACGAGTGAGGCACCGTTTTTATCGGGAGACCCGGGGGAACGCTGGGTGGTAGGAAATGTGTGTCAGCCCGGTGATGCCTCAACTGTCCCACACAAAAATGTGTGAAAAAGGTGATTTTTTCAGCTAAATTTGAGGTTTGCAGGGCATTCTGGGTAAGGAAACGTTGGGGGATCCACGCAAGCCATACCTCCCTGGAATCCCCCGGGTGTCTAGTTTTCAGAAATGTGTGGGTTTGGTAGGTTCCCCTAGGTGGCCGCTGAGCACCGGGCCAAATACCCAGGTGACCCCCCTTGCAAAACCAGGTCGTTTTGAGGTAGGCAATTTTCATGTCGCCTCAATACGTTTTGGGGCCTTGCCTGTCGCGGGTACTTGGGCCTCCCACACGAGTGAGGCACCGTTTTTATCGGGAGACCCGGGGGAACGCTGGGTGGTAGGAAATTTGTGTCAGCCCGGTGATGCCTCAACTTTCCCACACACAAATGTGTGAAAAGGGTGATTTTTCAGCTAAATTTGAGGTTTGCAGGGCATTCTGGGTAAGGAAACGTTGGGGGATCCACGCAAGCCATACCTCCCTGGAATCCCCCGGGTGTCTAGTTTTTAGAAATGTGTGGGTTTGGTAGGTTCCCCTAGGTGGCCGCTGAGCACCGGGCCAAATACCTAGGTGACCCCCCTTGCAAAACCAGGTCGTTTTGAGGTAGGCAATTTTCATGTCGCCTCAATACGTTTTGGGGCCTTGCCTGTCACGGGTACTTGGGCCTCCCACACGAGTGAGGCACCGTTTTTATCGGGAGACCCGGGGGAACGCTGGGTGGTAGGAAATTTTTGTCAGCCCGGTGATGCCTCAACTTTCCCACACACAAATGTGTGAAAAAGGTGATTTTCAGCTAAATTTGAGGTTTGCAGGGCATTCTGGGTAAGGAAACGTTGGGGGATCCACGCAAGCCATACCTCCCTGGAATCCCCCGGGTGTCTAGTTTTCAGAAATGTGTGGGTTTGGTAGGTTCCCCTAGGTGGCCGCTGAGCACCGGGCCAAATACCCAGGTGACCCCCCTTGCAAAACCAGGTCGTTTTGAGGTAGGCAATTTTCATGTCGCCTCAATACGTTTTGGGGCCTTGCCTGTCGCGGGTACTTGGGCCTCCCACACGAGTGAGGCACCGTTTTTATCGGGAGACCCGGGGGAACGCTGGGTGGTAGGAAATTTGTGTCAGTCCGGTGATGCCTCAACTTTCCCACTCACAAATGTGTGAAAAAGGTGATTTTTCAGCTAAATTTGAGGTTTGCAGGGCATTCTGGGTAAGGAAACGTTGGGGGATCCACGCAAGCCATACCTCCCTGGAATCCCCCGGGTGTCTAGTTTTTAGAAATGTGTGGGTTTGGTAGGTTCCCCTAGGTGGCCGCTGAGCACCGGGCCAAATACCCAGGTGACCCCCCTTGCAAAACCAGGTCGTTTTGAGGTAGGCAATTTTCATGTCGCCTCAATACGTTTTGGGGCCTTGCCTGTCGCGGGTACTTGGGCCTCCCACACGAGTGAGGCACCGTTTTTATCGGGAGACCCGGGGGAACGCTGGGTGGTAGGAAATGTGTGTCAGCCCGGTGATGCCTTAACTGTCCCAGACAAAAATGTGTGAAAAAGGTGATTTTTTCAGCTAAATTTGAGGTTTGCAGGGCATTCTGGGTAAGGAAACGTTGGGGGATCCACGCAAGCCATACCTCCCTGGAATCCCCCGGGTGTCTAGTTTTCAAAAATGTATAGGTTTGCTAGGTTTCCCAAGGTGCCCGTAGAGCTAGGGTTCAAAAACTAGAGCTAGGCACTTTGCCAAAAAAGGGTAAATTTTCACTGCGATATTGAGTTGTGACCACGTTGCATTTTGCGCCGTTTCTTGTCGCGGGCACTAGGCCGACCCACACAAGTGAGGTACCGTTTTTCTCGTAAGACTTTGGGGAACGCAAGGTGGGTGGAAATTTGTGGATCCACGCAGATTCCGGAACTTTCCACCACAGAAATGTGTGGAAAATGTGTTTTTTTTGTCAATTTTTTAGGTTTGCAAGGGATTCTGGGTAACAGACCCTGGTGGGAGGCAGTCAAGTCACCCCATCCTGGATTCCCCTGGGTGTCTAGTTTTCAAAAATGTATAGGTTTGCTAGGGTTCCCAAGGTGCCTGCAGAGCTAGGGTTCAAAAACTACAGCTAGACATTTTGCCAAAAAAGGGTCATTTTTCACTGCGAAATTGAGGTGTGACCACGTTGCGCTTTGCGCCGTTTCCTGTCGCGGGCACTAGGCCGACCCACACAAGTGAGGTACCGTTTTTCTCGTAAGACTTTGGGGAACGCCGGGTGGGTGGAAATTTGTGGATCCACGCAGATTCCGGAACTTTTCACCACAGAAAACTGCGGAAAATGTTTTTTTTTTTTTTTTGTCAATTTTTTAGGTTTGCAAGGGATTCTGTGTAACCGACCCTGGTGGGAGGCAGTCATGTCACCCCATCCTGGATTCCCCTGGGTGTCTAGTTTTTTAAAAAAATGTATAGGTTTGCTAGGTTTCCCAAGGTGCCCGCAGAGCTAGGGTTCAAAAACTACAGCTAGACATTTTGCCAAAAAAGGGTTATTTCTCACTGCGAAATTAAGGTGTGACCATGTTGCGTTTTGCGCCGTTTCCTGTCGCGGGCACTAGGCCGACCCACACAAGTGAGGTACCGTTTTTCTCGTAAGACTTTGGGGAACGCAAGGTGGGTGAAAATTTGTGGATCCACACAGATTCCGGAACTTTCCACCACAGAAATGTGGGGAAAATGTGTTTTTTTTGACAATTTTTTAGGTTTGCAAGGGATTCTGCGTAACAGACCCTGGTGGGAGGCAGTCAAGTCACCCCATCCTGGATTCCCCTGGGTGTCTAGTTTTCAAAAATGTATAGGTTTGCTAGGTTTCCCAAGGTGCCCGCAGAGCTAGGGTTCAAAAACTAGAGCTAGGCAATTTGCCAAAAAAGGGTAAATTTTCACTGCGATATTGAGTTGTGACCACGTTGCGTTTTGCGCCGTTTCCTGTCGCAGGCACTATGCCTACCCACACAAGTGAGGTACCATTTTTATCGGGAGACTTAGGGTAATTCAGTTTTGTAAAGGAACTGTTATTATCTATTGACTTTCGATGCATTTCTGCCTTCCAAATGAAAGATATTGTGTAAAAAAGAAGTCATTCTAAAAAAGGACTGATAATTCTCATGCTAGTATAAGTATTCCCAATTTCAGAAATGTGCAAATATCTACTGTTTCTAAACTCTATATTTTGTTCCCATTTCAGAAATACATAGGTGTCTTTCATACCGATTTTTCCATGTACACGTTTTTACAGAATAATTACTTGATACCCGGTACATAATAAAAAACCATTGCAAGTTGCTGCTCAGTTTTTGGCTCTGGGTTCGTCGGGTTCTTGGTGAACCTACAAGTCCTATATATCCCCACAACCAGTAATGTCCAGCGGATGTAATGGTATATTGCTTTCAAAGAGCTGTCATAATTAGAAGAAGTTACAGGTGAAAACGTTGAAACGAAAGACTTTTTTTTTCAACTAATTTTCAATTTATCCTAGATTTAACTGTTAGTTTCTATAAAAAAAACCTTGATGGATCTACACAAATTACCCCTTGCTGAATTCAGAATTTTGTCTTCTTCTCGAAAATGTATAGCTTTCCAGGATCCATTATTGCTTTTGTACCCATTTCTGCCATTAACTGGAAGGAGGTCAAAAGCACATAAAATAGCAAAATTAGGCTATGTCCCAGAAAAATGCCAAAACTGTGTAAAAAATGTTGGGTTTCTGACAAAAGTCTGGTATCCCCGAAAAGCTGGGAAAATGGTGATTTCAACCCCACAAACCTTTTTTTGATAACATTTGTAGGGAAAAACCCAGATGCTTTCATTTGCAGCCCGTTTTTCCAATTTTTCCGAAAACCCCCAAAATTTTGCTGTATTTTGGCTCATTTCTGTGACCCCTCCAGGGGAATCCACAAACCCTGAGTACCTTTAGAATCCCCATGATGTTGGAAGAAAAGGACGCAAATTTGGCGTGGATACCTAATGTGGTCAAAACGTTTCAGGGGCCTAAGCGCGCACTACCCCAAATAGCCAAAAAAAGGCTTGGCACAGGAGGGGGAAAAGGCCTGGCAGCGAAAGGGTTAATGATTACAATCCGAGTTGTGGAATGGAAATATGGACATACTATATGTTGCAGATAACTCAATTGCTGTTCCTCGCATACTATCCAAATAGAAGTCCATACCTGGAAAACATATGTCTATATGAAATACTGCAACATTATAGTTTTTTTTTAAAAATGTTACAGAAAAACTTAATGAAGGAAAATATGCTGTAATTGGATCTGATGGATGCTTGGTAAAGCATGCCAAAGGAAATTGTATTAATCACAGGAAATTAAGTTGCGATACTCCAGATAAGAGAGAGTTTTTCTATTTAGCTCTTCTGCAACTCTTCAAACCTTGGCGGACTGAAATGGAATTATTTGGAGATTTTGATTGCTATGAAGATTCTTTCAATGCATGTAAAGATAGCATTGAATGTACAGTTTTTCCAAATAATCTCCAAATGTTGAATGAAGAGATTAATCAAGAAAAAACGATTGCAGCTGAAATTGCTAGAGATAGTTCACAAATGGAAAGAATTTGCTGCGTATCTGTTTGTGGAAGGTTGTTTTCAGTTTGGTACTGTACAATGTATTTGTAAATATTGTTACAATAAATTAGAAGAAACCAAAATGCCAGCTAGAGCTGTCCATAATGACTTAGAATTAGTTGCTATACCTCCCAAACTTCCAGATTTAAATACATATAAGGCCATCCTTATACAATCTGTGCACCCTTTTCAGGCTATAATTCATACGCAACCTAAAACAGGTAAGCTGCCTTCAACAGATCTATAAAGAGGTTTAAAAAGAAGAGTTGTGTATTTACCTTTAGATTTTAAGAAAAATGTTGAAACTGTTTATGTAGAACGAGACGATACTGAACCTGTAGTCATTCTTGTTAATGGTGTACCCACAAACAGTCGGAAAATATGACAAGAGTTAGTACATGTCACAAAAGTCCAAAAGGCTACATCATATCTGATGCAAAACAATATTTACTGTAAAGTTATAAGTGTAGAAGTAAAAAAAATGACTTTAGAAGATGAAACACATATTTGAAGTGGACAATTAAAGAAAAGAAGAAATTTATGAACATTATATTATACATCCTCTACATTCAAAAGAACTGATGGGACATACTATTGAAATGTTCCATATGAAAAAAGAAAAACTAACTCCCATGAGTGTGTGGGGAAACAAATTTGGAAGCTTGTCGTTTTCCACAGTTCTTTCCTACTGAAAAAGGTACACGATATGATGAACGACCAGGTCAGATTCTAGCTTCAGAATACCGTACTTTACAACTGTACTCAGAACAACCAAGATTTCCTCAGTGTATTCCATAAATGTTTCATCTTTTGTTCCATACACCTACACTGCGGTCAGCAGAGCTCACAATTAAATTGAAACATGACTTGTTTGTTAGAGAGAATTGTACTCTATGTCCTCGAACTTTGTCAAGAGGAAGTGACTAAAAACATTCCTCGATGTCTGTGCTGACTACTGCCTTCGATGTACACTAGCGATAGCAGAGCTCACAATTCACATCGAGTTACGATTCTGTGGCTCGCCCGCACCACGCATCATCGCTGGCTGCGCAGACGGTAAATGCTTCTGATGCCCCTATCTCAGTGCAGCACAACTCATGCACCCTTTCTGATACAATATTTTGTGTATAATTTCACATCTGCTGTCCTACCTCCAGTGTATCGCAAGTCATGAACCCTTTACGATAGAATCTTTTCTGTATGATTTCATATCTGGTACCTGTACCTTAGTGCAGCACAAATCATTAACCCTTTATGATTGAATCTCTGTGTCTAATCCAATGATTACTGTTGTACTTGTTGCGAGCACCAACCATTCCCGGAGGGTTGGCTTACAATCACCCCACACGCATCCACCACAGACGTCACTGGACATGTGACCCTGGTAATTAAAAGGAGTCGAGCGCACGTGCCCGTACCGAGTTCCACTATCTATCTGTGTCCATGTGTTTATTATGTATGCAACATGCTGCCCCTAGGCCCTACCACATTACATAGTGCTCTGGACAGCGTATGCAACCATCTTGCCTTTGACAGTGGGGGAAAAACTTTAGTTATGTGACTTTGTCTCGGTCATTGTACAACTACGTACGTAGAGACTGCATCATTAGAGTACTGGAAGCAGAGTGTATAGTGAATTTCTAAGTGCGTGAGGATTATCTCAGTTTTTGTATAAGTACATATGTTGGCGCAGCCTAACTCCAACAATGAGCTTGGCTCTAATTGGCTGCCCTCCATGTGCCAAAAACGGAAACTTCAACTTTCCATGGCCCTGTATTGCTACAGCTGCAACACTCCACTGAATGTGCAATAAACATTCATATCCACACAGATGTCTCATGTCCACCATCTTTCTTGTGTGGAACTATGGATGAATATAGGGTCAGTAATTCCCTGTACCTTCCATGTTGGCCATATTGTTGGACTTGGCCCACAGAGGGACACTTTGGCTTTTGCAACCCGG
Organism: Triturus cristatus; assembly: GCF_964204655.1. NCBI lineage: Eukaryota > Metazoa > Chordata > Amphibia > Caudata > Salamandridae > Triturus > Triturus cristatus. Next base: position 822,851,989 of record NC_140584.1, on the reverse strand, counting down.
ATAATGGTAGCACGCCAACATGGACACCCGCATCCAAAGCCAACCAAAAAGTAGCCCAATATTGCTACTTTAGGGAAGGAGGGGCCGGGACAGCGTCAAGCAGGCAGTGAATGCATTTGAACATAAACAGCAAAAGGCGCACCACAACCTCAAATTTAGATCAAAATTAGTCCATGTACATCCAATTTTTCTTTTCCAAAATGATCTTCTTTATTTTTCATATGTTAAAATGACATTTAAGAACAGCCAGAGCAGCCGACGCGTTTCGTCCTCTTGGGACTTCTTCAGGGCTGCAAAGTATGTATATAAACAATGTATAAATACAATGAATACCCACAGACAATATATACAGAACCAACAACATAATCATAAATCTTAAACAAATACACAAAAGTACTAATAAAGAGGAAGACAGAGGACAATATTGACTAAACATGTGAAGACATAAACAAATTAAAAACAAGATTGTAAGTCAGTTAATCCTTGCTATTAATTTATGTTCAATAGCTTTCGATATAAGTGAGTAATCAACTCTTTGGCATGTTTCTGGGTAAATAGGAATTTTAAAACTGCACAAATGTGTGGTGCGACTGATTTCTTTGAGCCAAATCATATTCCCCAGCTGGGATTGCGTAGACCATCGTTAATTAGGTCAGAAGGGTTGAAAATTAACTATCAACAGGCTCAATGTGGTGTCACCGGAAGTAGCAAGGGAAAGAGGGCGGTCCAAAGATGTACCCACCGTAAGAAATAATGCATCTGTTTATGTAATTCTTTCTTGAGAATTCTGGGATGTCATTCAGAGTCACTGAAAAAAGTCAAAAATGGAGGGGCATTACTCAGCGTAATGTTCTAATATTTTTAGATTACAGAGTGTCAAAGGTACATCTTATGTTAATGATAATCTAAGGAGTTAAACAGGAAGTGGAGTACAGAGCTTAGCAAAGGGGTCATATCCAAAAATCGATAGCGCAAATAAATGAACGTGTAAAAACTGATTCCAATGTCACAAGTAAGCCCCTAAAGGACGTATTCAACTGTACAAATGTACATAGGGGCTAGAAGAGAACAATGAAAACCCATAGGGGTATGTGTACTTACATAAATAATGAATGTGTTGAATAGAATAACGGTCTGATGTCGATAGGTAGCGAGTAAACGTCCCGTCTTTTTAAGGATGGAGTGTCCACTCAAGTTCAAATCCAATGATAAGGTTAGGATTCCGAATCTTTAGAATGCCTAAAGTGAGAACACAATGAACTAATAATTCAAAGCAATGGTTGCGTTTTCAACGAATTCGACTAACCCACTCATAGCATTCTGTATAGGTAAACCCAGGATAAAAAATAAAAAGAATCTGGGCGAAAGGGTTTTAAGGGTGACCAAATAGGACAAACCGGATATTGCGAGCAGCCTATCTAAGAATGTGTAAGCTTTACCATAAATGATCAAGAAGTATTTAATACCAACCGTTATATAATTTGAGAATTATAATTAAAGGTAAATCCCAGTACCAAACAGAAAAGGGGTCTAATCCATGTCATAGATCTACGGGGAGTTATTACTAAGGTGCCATCAGTCCTTAGAAGCAAGCTCAATAAAAGTTTTTTGAGTTTGCCAACAATAGTAATAAGTTAGAATATCTCAGCGTTCTCAAAAACAACAGTATCAAAACATCCAAAGCACCTACCCGATTCCGCATCCTTCAAATCCTCGACAATAATCCTCAGGTTTTCCGTAGCACACGAGACTCCTGCTCGTGTGTTTATATAGTAATTGACCCCATGTAAACTCTGAACACCTGGGTCCCAGCCTCGTAACCGGGATTTGCGTCACGGTATAATAACTAAGAGTAACATGTAAACATAGTGGCCATCTTGGAAGGGTAAAAGGTAACCGGCCTGCTGATGTCAAGAGCATATAATATAACAGACGGTATTGCAATTGCTGATATAATGTAAGAGCGTACGACGCACATATCCATTGCCGTACATCTAGTTGCATGATAACCCAAAAAAGCATGTCAATACAGAGTAGTCAACACTCCGTATAGGTTTAGAAGCGGGCAAGTCAGCCGCCATTTTGGAACGGGCGAGTTCTAAGAGTCTCAACTCCCTATGTAAGCTAATCCTTAATCAAAAAACTCGCCTATTACGTACACGTGAAAACGGAGAAGCGAGCAAATCAGCCGCCATTTTGGAACGGGCGAGTTCTAAGAATCTCAACTTGCCATGTAAGCTAATCCTTAATCAAAAATCTCGCCTATTACGTACACGCATAATCGGAGAAGAAGAACCAATTGACTAAAGAATTGTGTCAGTAAAAGCAGATACTGGTTTTCCCCGTAGCACAAACTGAGTGTATGAAAATCAGCCAAAGCTGGCTACCAAAATGAGTGAATAGTGTGTTGCTTTTCAGAGAACGTAACCGATATCGGTGATATTTGGAACAGGAGAAAAAGTAAACAGTACCAACTAGAGGTGATGTGCCCCGGAGGCTATAGGTCCTAATAATTTATGGTGTATACATAGCACATGAGATCCTTTTCAACAAAATAAGATTAAAAATGCCGATATGTATATCGGATGCATTTCGAATTATCAACCACATTTCAAATAACTGTGAATGAAGGTACTTATCGTGGCCGAAGTTCTAATGCCACAGTAAAATTCAAATATAGTGATCCATAAATCCAACACGGATGTGCGTAATTACATAATCACATAAGCATTATCAATTCCAAAACAGCACTAAAAGATAAGGTTTAGTAAGGCAACAAGGTTGAGCATATGTAAATCAGCAGCATGAGCTAGGCTATACCAAGAACACATAATAATAGTAATCGCAGCGAATGAAGGCACGTAACGTGGCAGTTGTCAGAGTGCCGCGTTATGGATTCATACATAATTCCCAATAATTACCACACAGAAGTGCATAATAACATCAACAGCCTTCATTCGCTGCGATTACTATTATTATGTGTTCTTGGTATAGCCTAGCTCATGCTGCTGATTTACATATGCTCAACCTTGTTGCCTTACTAAACCTTATCTTTTAGTGCTGTTTTGGAATTGATAATGCTTATGTGATTATGTAATTACGCACATCCGTGTTGGATTTATGGATCACTATATTTGAATTTTACTGTGGCATTAGAACTTCGGCCACGATAAGTACCTTCATTCACAGTTATTTGAAATGTGGTTGATAATTCGAAATGCATCCGATATACATATCGGCATTTTTAATCTTATTTTGTTGAAAAGGATCTCATGTGCTATGTATACACCATAAATTATTAGGACCTATAGCCTCCGGGGCACATCACCTCTAGTTGGTACTGTTTACTTTTTCTCCTGTTCCAAATATCACCGATATCGGTTACGTTCTCTGAAAAGCAACACACTATTCACTCATTTTGGTAGCCAGCTTTGGCTGATTTTCATACACTCAGTTTGTGCTACGGGGAAAACCAGTATCTGCTTTTACTGACACAATTCTTTAGTCAATTGGTTCTTCTTCTCCGATTTCGCGTGTACGTAATAGGCGAGATTTTTGATTAAGGATTAGCTTACATGGCAAGTTGAGATTCTTAGAACTCGCCCGTTCCAAAATGGCGGCTGATTTGCTCGCTTCTCCGTTTTCACGTGTACGTAATAGGCGAGTTTTTTGATTAAGGATTAGCTTACATAGGGAGTTGAGACTCTTAGAACTCGCCCGTTCCAAAATGGCGGCTGACTTGCCCGCTTCTAAACCTATACGGAGTGTTGACTACTCTGTATTGACATGCTTTTTTGGGTTATCATGCAACTAGATGTACGGCAATGGATATGTGCGTCGTACGCTCTTACATTATATCAGCAATTGCAATACCGTCTGTTATATTATATGCTCTTGACATCAGCAGGCCGGTTACCTTTTACCCTTCCAAGATGGCCACTATGTTTACATGTTACTCTTAGTTATTATACCGTGACGCAAATCCCGGTTACGAGGCTGGGACCCAGGTGTTCAGAGTTTACATGGGGTCAATTACTATATAAACACACGAGCAGGAGTCTCGTGTGCTACGGAAAACCTGAGGATTATTGTCGAGGATTTGAAGGATGCGGAATCGGGTAGGTGCTTTGGATGTTTTGATACTGTTGTTTTTGAGAACGCTGAGATATTCTAACTTATTACTATTGTTGGCAAACTCAAAAAACTTTTATTGAGCTTGCTTCTAAGGACTGATGGCACCTTAGTAATAACTCCCCGTAGATCTATGACATGGATTAGACCCCTTTTCTGTTTGGTACTGGGATTTACCTTTAATTATAATTCTCAAATTATATAACGGTTGGTATTAAATACTTCTTGATCATTTATGGTAAAGCTTACACATTCTTAGATAGGCTGCTCGCAATATCCGGTTTGTCCTATTTGGTCACCCTTAAAACCCTTTCGCCCAGATTCTTTTTATTTTTTATCCTGGGTTTACCTATACAGAATGCTATGAGTGGGTTAGTCGAATTCGTTGAAAACGCAACCATTGCTTTGAATTATTAGTTCATTGTGTTCTCACTTTAGGCATTCTAAAGATTCGGAATCCTAACCTTATCATTGGATTTGAACTTGAGTGGACACTCCATCCTTAAAAAGACGGGACGTTTACTCGCTACCTATCGACATCAGACCGTTATTCTATTCAACACATTCATTATTTATGTAAGTACACATACCCCTATGGGTTTTCATTGTTCTCTTCTAGCCCCTATGTACATTTGTACAGTTGAATACGTCCTTTAGGGGCTTACTTGTGACATTGGAATCAGTTTTTACACGTTCATTTATTTGCGCTATCGATTTTTGGATATGACCCCTTTGCTAAGCTCTGTACTCCACTTCCTGTTTAACTCCTTAGATTATCATTAACATAAGATGTACCTTTGACACTCTGTAATCTAAAAATATTAGAACATTACGCTGAGTAATGCCCCTCCATTTTTGACTTTTTTCAGTGACTCTGAATGACACCCCAGAATTCTCAAGAAAGAATTACATAAACAGATGCATTATTTCTTACGGTGGGTACATCTTTGGACCGCCCTCTTTCCCTTGCTACTTCCGGTGACACCACATTGAGCCTGTTGATAGTTAATTTTCAACCCTTCTGACCTAATTAACGATGGTCTACGCAATCCCAGCTGGGGAATATGATTTGGCTCAAAGAAATCAGTCGCACCACACATTTGTGCAGTTTTAAAATTCCTATTTACCCAGAAACATGCCAAAGAGTTGATTACTCACTTATATCGAAAGCTATTGAACATAAATTAATAGCAAGGATTAACTGACTTACAATCTTGTTTTTAATTTGTTTATGTCTTCACATGTTTAGTCAATATTGTCCTCTGTCTTCCTCTTTATTAGTACTTTTGTGTATTTGTTTAAGATTTATGATTATGTTGTTGGTTCTGTATATATTGTCTGTGGGTATTCATTGTATTTATACATTGTTTTATATACATACTTTGCAGCCCTGAAGAAGTCCCAAGAGGACGAAACGCGTCGGCTGCTCTGGCTGTTCTTAAATGTCATTTTAACATATGAAAAATAAAGAAGATCATTTTGGAAAAGAAAAATTGGATGTACATGGACTAATTTTGATCTAAATTTGAGGTTGTGGTGCGCCTTTTGCTGTTTATGTTCCTATCTTGCCCCAGTGGTTGGGGAGGTATTGTGTTAGCGGGTACCAGTCGAGAGCGCACACATAAGGTGAATTTGAACTTATCACCTATCAACACAAAGGGTAATTGATAATCCGGTGCTGTCCCAGAGGGTTACCGCTAGCTCCGTTCCTTCTGAGTGAATGCATTTGAATTGATGTTGGAGCAGGATGCCAAGTAAACATTAGTCTAATAAAGCGCTTTAACATACTACTTTGCTGGAGAGCTGTATATATATTTATAATCTGGCAACTAGCACAAACCAAAATTTTACCACACCACCGGCAAAATATAGCCCAATTGTGCATGATCTAGCCCAATCCGGCAACACTGATTGATCTCCTTTTCCTGAGATCCTGACTAGAGAATCTCTTACTCTACACGGAAGCATCGTATACACTGGTATCCTGCCGCCACGCTTGGAGGAGAACGCGTTTTCCTCCCGGCCCCTGGGACCTTTCGTCGCCCAGTTTGCCTGTGTCTGGACTCCGGGCGACTCGGCGCCCACCCTCGCAATACAAGATATGTGACTTCTCCTATTCGGTATCTGCGACCTTTGTGACAAGCCCACGCCTTAACCAAATTCTCTTATTTTACTGGGCAAGACTTCTAAGATCATTCCTCGTTCTGACGCCGTGACCACGGACTCTGCCCCCATTGAAACGTCTATTTATCTTACATATACCGGCAGTGGTGCCGGTCCTTTGTTCGCCAGAATACTCTCTAGGATTGACATACTACCTGTACTTTTACGGAGCTGCTGGTTATAAGAAATGTACATGTGACATCCAGGAGGAGCTGGCCTTACAAACTCCTCCCCTGTCCCCTCCTGCCTGGCCTTCCCTACCCTAGTGCTCTCTTCAGAATCTTAATCTTCAATGCCCCAAGGAAGATGATAGCTACTTGGTAGCTCAGCACCGAAACGCGCGTCGGCCCCGTGCAAGTCAGAGACCCCTGGGCGACGAACTACTGACAACACCAATCTGGTATAATTTACCCTTCATTGTTTGTGGGTCCCTGCCTTTTGTATATATTGTACATATTGAATTTGTTCTAGGTAAAGTTGTGAGTGTGTTGTATGAATGGTTAAACTGGGGGATACATATGTTCATATTTTTGTCATTTTAGCTTACTGTTCTGAGCTCTTTGGTGGGGTAGAAAGAATCTTAATTAGTCCAAAAACCTATATCATTTGTGTTTTATTTGTTTTGTAAAAAAAAAAATTCTCATGCATGTATTTATTGAGTCTTTGTTTGCCCCGTGATTTAATCCTAGAAACACTAACAAACGTGTAATTATTATTTCTAATTAAAATATATATGATGTATTTCTGTGCATGGTTCAGCTATGTTATGTATTTAGTTCTCCTCTAAACTTCATGATTTGCCTTTTTTATCCTTTCTGAGACGTTACTACTCTCTTGAAATATTTAGTGGCAAGTGACATCTTCCTTCCTTGCCCCTGGTGTTGGAATTTTCTGTCAACACTGATGCCACAGCCACTCCCTCACGGCTGGTATACACCCACACCACACGCATCCAGCACAGGGGTCACAGGACACGTGACCCTACTAATAAAAAAGACCGGGCGCACGTGCTCTATGCCATTTTAGAGTTGCTCGCAACGCATGCGCTGCGGCCGGCACAGTCACACCGCCACGGTGATGGCCCGTCCCGGTGGTCCAGACAGTTGATGTTTTGTGTGCTCTGCTGCACCGCAGTGTAGGCCGGAGCCCAAAAGCGAGGGCCTACCGCCACGTGCGTGGCCTCACGTCTCACTGAGTTAGTAGCACCGCAAGCACTGAGCGGGTGTACAACCTGCAATGAGGATAGGTGCACTAGTATGTCCTCTACCATGGCGATATCAAGACTCGATTCCAAATGTGAGACCTATAAGCTTGCAGAACGGAGCTGCATGATGTGGAGGGTGCCGTGACCGTGAAAAGGTGAGCAGTGAGGCCTTGGTGCGCAGTGTCGGGGAGATACCTCTGGGCGGCGGGAGTGGATGGGGTACAGCAGCCTGGATGCAGAAAGACGGCAGAGCGATTTAGGCGTACGCACTCGTATATACTCTGCCACAGCGTCGGATTGGTAACGCGGGCACTGGTGCAATGCCGGAGGAGCCGGTGCCGAGTTCCAACTGTGGGCTGCTTTTTAGAGCAGTCTGGGGGGCAGATTTGGGCAGTGTCGCTGTTGTTTGGATACAGCCAGCAGTCCAGTGGGTGTCTGAATGGCCTTTCTGGAGGCAGATGGGTGGCATTACCTCACGTTTAGCAAAAGGCAGAGGTGTCGCTTTCTTTCTCTCGCAGGGCCGCCCATACCTAGCAGGGCAGGGGGCCTGAGCAGAAGTGGCCTCACTTGTCTTTAAGTCACCAGTGTAAACGAATCCGTGCATTTTTTTGCATCTCCCCCACACCTCCTTTTCTTAAATAAATTTTCGCCGAAGAAGTGTTTTGAAGAAAGGCAATATGCAAATGTGAGCCACTTTATTTTTTTTTTAGCGTGCCCGGGCCGATTTTGAATCCTAATCCAACGCTGCTCTGCCATTACTAATTCTGTACTATGTTTCAGATGTGGGAGCTTGAGAGTTCCACTAGGACACGGCACGTGGTTGGAGACAGAGCGGTGGCGTAAAGGTAAGCTGTGACGGTTTTGTACACAGTGTAAGCACTCAGTGTTCCTCCTCATCTCCTTCCTTTCTCTCCCTCACACTCTTTCTATCTCCCAATTCCTCTTAGACTGTCTCTTTCTCTCTCTCTCTCTTTTTCTCTCTCTGTTTCTCTCTCTCTTTTTCTCTGTTCCTCTTTCTCACACTCTCTCTCTCTTCCTCTCTCTCACTGTTTCTCTCTTCGTCTTTCTCTCTGTCTTCTTTCTTTTTCTCTCTTTCTCTCACTCTCACTGTTTGTCTCTTTCACTCTGTCTTCTACTCACTCACTCTTTCTTTCTTTCTCTCTCTTCCTCTCTCCTTTGATGGACGCATGACTCACAATCTTATCTTGCTTTATATCTAACAGGCTTTGAATCACGAATCGACGTTCACCACCCCCCCCCCCCCCCCCAACACCACCAAAGCTGAACGCGCAAAAAATCTGCAATGATGCGAGGCCATCCTCAACACATAACCAAGTTCCTTCAGCACGTGGTGGACTCTCTTACACACACACCGGTGGCGGGAAGTGAGCAGAGAGACTTCTTTCCACAGCAGCGGGCAGTCACCTCTGGGCGGTGGGAGTGGCTTCTCTCATTCTTTCTTTCTCTCTCTCTTTCTCTCTCACTCTTTATCTCTCTTCCTCTCTCTCACACTGTTTCTCTCTTTCTATCTTCCTTGTTTCTTACTCTTTCTCTCACTCTTTCGCCTGCTCTCTCTCACTCTTTCTCTCATTGTCTGTCTTCCTCTCTCTCACTCTTTCTATCTTCCTCTCACTTTCTCTCTCTCTCTTCCTCACGCTCACTCTTTCTATCTCTCTTCATCTCTCACACTGTTTCCCTCTTTCTCTCTTCCTTGAAACCGAGAATTACGCGTTGCAGTTGTATGTACTCTGCAATAACTAAATCTATAATATCTTTCAGATCACTAACCCTTTGGGTGCACTATGTCCCGGCACGTGGTTGGAGACACACCAGTGACACAAAGGTGAGCTGCGAACATTTTCTCCAGTGTCAACACTCCCTCTCCATCTCTTCTTTTCTCTCTCACACTTTTTCTCTTTCTCTGTCTCTTCCTCTCTCGCTCATTCTTTCTTTCTCTCTTCCTCTCTCACTCTCCCTTTCGCTCTCTCTCTCTCTTCCTTGCTCTCTCTCTTTCTCTCTCTTCTTCTCTCACACTTTTTCTCTCTTTATCTCTCTCGTTGTCTTCCTCTCTGTCTCCCTCTTTCTCTCTTTGTCTGGCTTCCTCTCGCTCTTTCTCTCTTCTTCTCTCACTCTTCCTCTCTCTCACGCTTTCTCTCTCACGCTTTCTCTCTCGTTCTTGCTCTCTTCCTCTCTCTCACACTGGTTCTCTTTCTCTCTTCCTCGTATCTCACTCTTTCTGGCTTCCTCTCGCTCACTCTTTCTCTCTTCCTTTCTCTCTCTCTTCCTCTCTCTCACACTGGTTCTCTTTCTCTCTTCCTCGTTTCTCACTCTTTCTCTCTTTCTCTGTCTTCCTCTCTCACACTGTTTCTCTCTTCCTTGTAGCTCACTCTTTCTTTCTTCCTCTCTCTCACTCTTTCCCTCTCACTCTTTCCCTCTCACTCTTTCCCTCTCTCTCTCTTCCTCTCTCTCACACTGTTTCTCTTTCTCTCTTTCTTGTATCTTACTCTTTCTCTCTCTTACTCTAGCTATCTTTCTCTGTCTTCCTCTCTCTCACTCTTTCTCTCTTTCTGTCTACCTCTCTCTCTCTCACTCTTTCTCTCTTCCTCTCTCTCTCTCTCTTCCTTTTTCTCTCTCTCTCTCTCTATCTCCTTTGATGGACGCATGATGCACCATCTTATCTTTCTTTTTGTCTTGCAGGCTGTGAATCACAAATGGACCAGCGATGACACGCTACGGCTGTACAAAGTTTTTGTTGTTGTTTTGTTTTAATAAAATGTTTTATATGTAAATCTATACATGACTAAGATTCTTATTTCTCCAACCTCACAAGCATCTTTTTATTAATAGTTCGTAGAGGGACACTTCCGTGCCCAAGAAGGTTGTTGGGGGTATGCTGGTGATGTGGGTAGAGGGTGCGTTACCTGCTAATGTGGAGAGACGCAGTGTGAAAGGGGTATCTCTCACAGAAAGAGCTCCGATATGTTTTCAGAAATGCCTCGGACAAATGCCAGCTGACGGAGGGAATCACAAAATGGCTTTTCAATGCTCATATAATGTGACTTATAAACAGTTCGTACCCAGGCTCGCAGAGAGACAACTGCGGCCCGTCTGCTCGACTCACAGAGGCAGAAGTACGAGCTGTCCGCTCCAAAGGAACAGCAGCGTAGTAGCTCGCAGAGGTAGAGGCACAGCAGCGTACTAGCTCATAAAGGTAGACCGCTGCAAGCCGATGGACTGGCTTCTAAAGGCATGGCTGCAAAGTGGTGATGTTGGGCACAGTGAGCGTGAAAGGGTTATCTTCCTACTGGTGTCCTGGAGTGGAAGTTGTGCTGCCTGGCGCTCACCTGTTTCTCCTTTATTGTTATTAAATCTTAAACCTTCACTGCGTCCAAATCATCATTACACAGAGCTTCGGTAAATTAAATTGCCCCTGGAACCTTTCTTTTATATTTTCACTTGATGCAAGGCACAAGATGGCTGCTAACAGTTCCTGGTTTGAAGTGTTAGCAGCCAATCAGAGACAAGCTTGTGCTCAGGAGGTATTAAAATAAAACACGGGCACCCACGACCCCAGCGCGAATTGCGCCGATTATTATTATTTATTTTTAATGTTTTTTTTACCCTGGGAGTTCTTCTGGGACTCCCTTAGCAGGCCTAGGGGGTCAGGGTGTTTCTACCCTGCCCCCTTCTCTTCTTTTCTACCTTTGTTTCTCTGTTTTCTAGCGACTCGCTTCTACTGAGCCACAAGATGGCTGCCAACACTTCTTGGTTTGGAGTGTTGACAGCCAATCACAGTGAAGCTCGTGCACGGGACTTAGGCACCGCCCAGATATCAAAACTTTTATGTTTTCTAATTTCTCAGCAACTACTGAACGGATTTACACCATTTAAAAGAGAGGTCGCTTTCTGACCCACGCACTACCTTTGTGCCAAATTTGGGGTAATTCTGTTCAGTAGTTTCAGCTGTAGCTTTGCACAAAGTTTCCTATGGAAAATTGATTTTTCACTCTGATTTTTTAAATTTCTCAAAAACTACTGAACGGGTTTACACCATTTAAAAAAAGGTTGCTTTCTGAGCCAAGCTCTACCTTTTTGCCAAATTTGGGATAATTCCGTTCAGCAGTTCAAGAAGGTAGTGCTTGGTTCAGAAAGCGACCTTTTTTTTAAATGGTGTAAATCCGTTCAGTAGTTGCTGAGAAATTCAAAAATTCAACTTCCCATAGGAAACTTTAAGCAAGGCTACAGCCCGAACTGCTGAACGGAATTACCCCAAATTTAGCAACAAGGTAGTGCTTGATTCAGAAAGCAAAATTTTTTTTTATTAAGTTTAATTCCGTTCAGTAGTTGCTGAGAAATTAAAAAAATAAAAGTTTCGATGTCTTTGGCCGCGGTGGATTCCCGAAGCCTCCCGACCACGAGCTTTATTCTAATTGGCTGTCAACACTCCAAACCAGGAAGTGTTGGCAGCCATCTTGTGACTCGGTAGAACCGAGTCACAAGAAAACAATGAAAAAAATGTTGAAAAACAAGAAAAGGGGTCAGGGTAGAAACACCCTGATCCCCTAGGCCTGCTCAGGGGGGTCCCACAAGGACAACCAGGGCCCAAAAAAGCATTTTAAAAAAAAAAAAATCTGCGAATTTCGCGCTGGGGTCGCCAAAATAATGAAGCGCAAGCTCCCGCGCTTCATGTACTTGAGGCCCCCGGGTGGGCCAGGTCCCGGGGGCATTGCCAACAAATATGTGCGTGGGCCCCTGCAGCTTGCTTAAAATTATGTGCGGGAGGGCATTCGGCCCTCCTGCAGCCCCAGGGACCACCACCTCCCCAGGGCTGTGCACTAGTTGGGAGGGGGGCTGCACAGCCCCCCGCCTGGAGCCCTTAATGGCCCTGGGGACCGCCACCCCCCAGGGCCGGCTCCTGCAGTGTCCCGGGGTGCCCACCACTGGGACACTGCTGTTTCTTATGGCAGGGAGGGAGCTGTGCGGCTTCCGCCCTGCCATAGCAAACACTGCTTTAGATTTTGGAAGCGTCTTCCAAAATCCAAAGCAGATTGCTTTTCCACACGGGGAGCTGCATGTCAGCAGCTCCCCATTTGGAAAAGCAATGCCGGTTCCCGCAGGAGGCGGGGAGCCAGCGGGATCGTGGGGGAATTGGGGTCCCCCCACAGTCCCCAACAGATAGGGCCGTCCCCGGGGAATGGGTTCCCCAGGGCCACAAGTGGCCCCTCTCCCCTATAAAAGAAAGGCAGGCTGTCCCCGGGGGATGGGGTCCCCGGGGTCAATAGAGGCCTCAGGAGGGGGGGCCATGCATCCCCCCTCCATAAAAAATTAAATATGACCATGCCCCGGGGGATGGAGTTCCCGTGGCCGGAATTGGCCACGGGAGGCGGGCACACGCGACACCCCTCCTGAGGCCTCTATTGACCCCGGGGACCCCATCCCCCGGGAACGGCCTGCCTTTCTTTTTAAAGGGGTCAGGCCCTGGGGGATGGGGTCCCCAGGACCCAAAAAAAAGAAGGGTGGCCACACAGCCCCCTTCTAAAACAAAGAAATAAAAAAAAGACCGGCATCATGCCGGAGGCCCTGCCCCCTCTCAGCAACACTCTGCAAACGCACCCTGTGTCGCGTTTTAAGTTGGGGAATTAATTCCCCTTCAATACTGGGGGTCCCTGGCGGCAAACTAGCCCACCAGGTACCTCCAGTATGCGCCGCAGGGCTGCCTTGCAGAGAGGTGGTCCGTGGCCCCACCCCTTTTTACACCTCTCTGTAACGCAGCTCTGTAGCACTTACTGGAGGTACCTGCTGGGCTAGTTGGACCCCAGGGACCCTCAGGACTCAAGGGGATTTAATCCCCCAATTTACAATGCACCGGGGGCGCGTTTGCACAGTGGTGCTGGGAGGGGGCGTGGCCTGATTTGACAAGTGTGCAAATGCACCCTGTGGCGCGTTTTAAGTTGGAGGATTAAGCCCACTTCAATCCTAAGGGTCCTTGGGGGGCCAACTAGCCCACCAGGTACCTCCAGTAAGCTCCAGGGAGCTGCGTTGCAGAGTGGTGGTCCAAGGCCACGCCCCCTTTTTACACCACTCTGCAACGCAGCTCTGTGGCGCTTACTGGAGGTAGCTGGTGGGCTAGTTGGCCCTCAGGATTCAAGGAGAATTAATCACCCAACGTAAAACGCGCCACAGGGCGCGTTTGCACATTTGTCACATCAGGTCCCGCCCCCCTCCCTGCACCACAGTGCAAACGCACTCTGTGGTGCGTTTTAAGTTGGGAGACTAATTCCCCTTCAATCCTGGGTACCAGGTACCTCTTGTAAACGCCACAGGGCTGCGTTGCAGAAGGTGCTCCGAGGCCACGCCCCTTTTTACACCACTCTGCAAACGCGGCTTCTGGTGCACTGCTGGTGGGGCGATGAGGTCCTCTTGTGTCCTGAGGAGCTCAAGACACAAGTGGACTTCATCCTCTGAGCAGCAGTGTGCCAGAAGCCATGTTTGCAGTGTGGTGTAAAAAGGGGCGTGGCCTCAGAACACCTCTCTGAAACACAGGTCTGTGGCGCTTACTGAATGTACCTGGTGGGCTACTTGGCCACCAGGGACCTTCAGGATTCAAGGGGACTTAATAGGAATGAAAAACAGTTTTGGGGCGACATGCGCCCCAACCAAAGGCACAGCGACGTAATCCTTGAATCCTCAATTTGTGTTTGGACCAATTAATCATTTCTTAAGACGTGTAATCATTTGCTTGCTCATTTTTCTCTCTTAACTCCCGTTTGTTCCACAAGCGCAGTGTCATGCCAATTTTCCAAATTTCTAATGCCATTGATGTGCCCATCCGGACCTCTTTGCAATAACACGTACTGAAGCATTAAATTCATCCAACGACAGCTTTAATTAAAATACCCAATGCATTTCGGGCTGCTCGAGCCCTTCGTCAGGGGTCACTACAAGTAACAATAAAATCACATATTAATTGCGCAATCATTTTTTGAAAAAACATATTAGTTGCAAAATCATTTTTTGAAACTCTCATATTGGTAAAACTAGAACCCCATCGCTGAACCCCTAGCTAATCCCTGTCTGCTTGCTGTTCTGACTGTCCATACACTGAACCCTACGGTCACCACTTCGTTACACAGCCTCTGGCACCATGCGAATTAATCCTTTCCATTCTAAATTTTAATTTAAGAAAACACAGCTCTTTTCTACCTTTCACTCCCCTTGAAATGCTGCTATTTAAACGAACAACCCCTTCCTAATTCATTATCCTCCCCAGCTTTTAAACATTCACAGAAAAATGCTGCTCTAATGTTCTTACTCTTTCTGCTCTGTCACGTTTATGGCACCTAAATATACAGCGCCTTTGAAACATTTAAACTAAGCCCTGTGGTGCACACCTTCACCTTACTTATTATTATGAAACCACTGTTGTTCTCCATGGGCTCAATGTTACTAAAGCCTGCCTAGTTTAAATCTCTCTGCAACACGTACCTGCCGTGAATCTGCCCTCTTCATCTATTTTTTCAAAGGAATTGGTGACGTTGTTGTTCGCCCTTCATTTTTAAACTCGCTGTGTTGCTAGAAACCCTCCCATGTTCGCCGTTAATTAATTGATACCACCTGTTGCTGGTAACTCTCTTCAGAACGCCCCTCCCTCCTGACAAAAGCACTACAACTCCCACAGTTCAACATTTGGATCGTCAAAGACATGGCTTTACCACTGTTCAAAAAACAGAAACATTTTAGTGTGATCATGCAAAAGACTCGCAAAAAAATAAAATATCATATGCTCTGTAAAATCCGCTGTTCATATTACAATATAAAGTGAACATGAATCAAAAGTCACTTGTTTGTCCCATTTCTTATTGCAAACTGTATGGATGTGATCTTCCGCCGACTTAATAGGAATCTCATAGTTAGAAATTAGCATTTAAAAAAACATTGAAATTCACTGAAAAAACTTATGTTTCAGGTACGTTATAGTTAGAAATTAGCATTTAAAAAACCTTAGAACTTCACTGAAAAAAACGTAGGTTTCAGGGACATTATAGTTAGCTGGACATTTCACTCTTACAAAACCATAGAAATTCCACCGTTATAGTTAGTTCAGCTAACTATAACTCGCGCCCCCGCAATGCACTGCTGAAGACGTCACATATTACATCATTCATGACATGGTCAGTGACATCACTGATGACATCTCAAATGACATCCCTGATGACATCATCCACATGATAATATGAAGCACCTCCTCACACCCTAATATAACCTTTGATAGACCTACTCTAAAATACAGACTGCCATTTACAAAACCATAGACACACCAATATCAGTTACTACATACCCACTCACTGATTCCTAGGTCTTCACACACATCCACTCATTCACCCAAACAGTCACTCATTAATACAGCACTATCACATGTACTCATACACCTATACAGACACTCACACACCGCCACTCATCCATAGCATTACTCACACACCTAGTCAGTCATGCAACAGATCAATCACACTTCCATTCACACACCTATACAGTTATTCAAAAACAAGCTCACTTATTCATACAGACACAAACACAAAGGGGTCTATTACAATGGCGGGCGGACTTTGTCCGCCCGCCACCGTAACGGAATGCCAGACCGTCCGCCAGGGGTTCGGCGGTCCCGCAACTGCAATTAGGATGCCACCGTGGCGGTGGCATCCCCCATTCCCATCATTGTGGCTGGCGGAGCTCACAGCACCGCCCGCCACAATGCTGGGAATGCACATTGTGCATTGGCATGCACAAGGTGACAGGTACCGCGCGGTGCCTGCCACCTTGTCCTTGCCAGTGCAGAGGGGAACCTATGCCCCCATGTGCACCCCCCACCCTCCTGGGGGCCCGCAACGGGCCCCCAACACAGAAGACCGCATGCCTTTCCATGGCGGCATTGCTGCCATGGAAGGGCCAATTGCCGCCATCATCATAATATGGATGGCGGTGTCTTGCAGACACCGCCACCATATTATACATGTTTTTTGTCTTTCCGTCCGCCGCGGAACCCCCCAGCCATCCTAATATGGGAGGGGTTCTTTTAGGTGTGGATGGTGAGCGGATCGCCCCCACCGGGCCAGCGGTGACTACCGGCGGGGGCGATCCACCCGTCATCCTAATAGGCCCCAGACTTACTCTTTTATACAATCACTGATACAACAACACACTCATCCATACAGCCACTCTCACAATCACTCACTCTCACATATAGTTCATTTATATACTCCGTCACTCACATATACTGCTTTTCAGATATGTAGTTACTCACACATGTACCACTGAGACATCCATTCACTCACAAACACAACCCTATACACACTCACCTATCCATACCGCCCTTCACAGATGTACTCTTCAACCCATACACCCACTGAATCACCCACTTATGTATCCTTGCACGGAGTCACAGAGCCCCACCCACCCACATAAGACACTGTGGTACCCATACAGATACTCAGACAACCAATCAATAACCGATATGGACACTCATTTAGCTACTCACCAACCCATGCAACTGCTTACACACCAACTGACAGACTGATACAGACATTTACATAGTTTAGTAACTAACTCATTCATTCACTAAGACACGTTTAATTACTTACTTCTACAGACAGTCATGCACTTACTAAATCATCCATTCAAACCCTTATACACCCACTCATTCTCATTCTTCAATACACCTTGGCATATATATAAATATAAAACATATTTTAAACTTTACATATTTAAACTTTACAGAAACACACAGTCACTGGATGATGTCAAATATTACTTACCTGTTTTAGATAGATGCCCCAGTACTGAGCCTTGGAGCCCAGCACTGGATTACAAAAGTAACGAGAACATATTTAACCCGTAACTTGAATTTTCTCCCATAGGAAACCATTGACTGTTTTTCTGTGCAATTTCTTCTGTCAATTTTGCAAACTTATAAATATTCCTTAAAAATCGCCTGTGTAACTTAAACGCAGTTTCTAAACTGCTTACAGGTGGTACACTAGTGCTGGATCTAGGATCCAACACTGACCTAGAAAAAGTAACCATAACCCCACTTACCTGCTAAGTGAATTTCCTTCCATAGGGTAACATTGGTAATTTGATTAGAAAAAGTTTTTAAGTGTCAACTTTTCAAATAGCAAAATATTGTTTAAAAATCAAAACAGTAACTAAAATAAATTTACTAACTTGTTTCCAAGAACTGTCCCAAGACTGAATCTAGGATCCAGTCCTGGAGTTAGAAAAGTAATCCTGAAAGTAATCAATTGTGCATAACTTAAAATTCCCATTGAGCTCAATGTATTATTGTGTTTGAAATTGTGTTGCCTATTGCAACAACACTGTAACTATTATCTGCAAAAGTCAATTGCCTATTGCAAAGTATTTAACTAAAGCATCTAATTCGGAGAAAGTATATGTTGATACCTGTTGTTGGTTCTAAAACAGGGGTCTCCAGCTCGGGAGCTACTGGTAGCTCGCCAGTACCTTCAAAGTAGCTCTCTGAGGTGAAGTCAAGCCCAGTATCAATTTCAGATTAGGTGCCTATTAAATAAGGCAGCACTGATCATCTCAAGACCCTAAGAGTGACAGCCAGCCAAACTTATCACAGTAACTCATACTAACACTCAAACACACACTGTGCCATCTTATAGGACCTGCTCCATGACAGTCTGTATCCAATCTCAATATAATTAAGCCACAAGCAGAATGACCATATTGCAGTCCCTCCTTTATCAGTCACAGCATGTGTGTGAACAGTGCACCATCAAAAAAGTATGGCAGCAGTAGCCTGAGCTTTAATCAGTGCTGACTCACCAAAGTGCAGGACTGCAGGAGTCAGAGTGAAAATGTGTCAGTTAGATGCATGATCAGCTCAAGACCTGAGGAGAACAGGGTATGATCCAGACTAGAGAAAATTAAGAGATTCATCAACATTTGTGTGTGTGCCCATAATAAACACTATTGCTTCCTGAAACTATGCCTGGTGCCAAGAACCGCCAAATATATATGCTAGCCACATCATAAGAGTGTTATATTTGGCATAATTGTGTCCATTCCTGACATAATAGTGCCAATGCCATAATTATGATCATCCTGGACTATTTCAGCATTTTTGGTCTAGTGCTGGCAGCCATCATAGACCTACTCTGAGCATGACTGGCCTATATGTACCTATTCCTGGCATATTAATGGTCATGACTGATATGTGGTCTTATCCCTGATCCTTCTGGTTTCCAGCCTTGGCACAACTGTGGCCCTAGTATAATGGTGGGTATTACTGGCATACTCCAGGCACCCGTGGTGCTATGGTGAGCATCCATTATGATATAATGGGGTAACCCACAATTGTCCACGGACCTGGGTAACGATTGGTATAGGAAACAACGGTCCTAGACTTCTTTAAAGCTACAATTCAGTTATGAAAAACATTCATTAGTCAAAGGGCATCCGGCACATATAGATTTAGCATTGCATCATTAATGTACCACCATTTTCTTTACAATCCAAACAAATATATCCTGAAAAGACACAAAGGCACAAAATATCGCTCCAATAGTGACTGTTTATTATTTAGTTACTTTTATAACAGATCACCATATTCAATGCTCCAAATAGAGAAAGAGGTTGCTCCAAGGGGAGTGTGAAAAAAGGGAAGTTCTCGTGAAGTACGACAGATATAGAGGAGGGGAATACAAAAGGCAAATTCAATAACCAATCAATTACACATTCTGGTATCCTTAGTAAAACTGGTTGTGGTTCATAGTGGCACCAGTTTTACAGATAGGCCAGTCCCTTATGGATTTACAAATATTCATTTCATGATTTTCTGATGATGCACAGAAAACATTCATCTGTGCAAAAGCAGTCTAGGATGATATCAGGTACAGGCCCACTGGGGGAGAGTTTTGACATTTCGACCCTGGTGTAATGAGGGTAATTTATATCCTCTGCAGGCGGGTCTTCCTCAGGGGCTGTATCCTGACTGTACCTCACCCTAGGTTGCCTCCCCGCCAACCGTCCTGAGGAAGACCCGCCTGCAGAGGATATAAATTACCCTCATTGCACCAGGGTCGAAATGTCGACACAACCCCCCTCCTCCCCACCCCCTCCAGTGGGCCTGTACCTGATATCATCCCATCCCTGCCTTTTCACAGACGAATGTTCTCTGTGCATCATCAGAAAATCATGAAATGAATATTTGTAAATCCATAAGGGACAGGGCTGTCTGTAAAACTGGTGCCACTATGAACCAAGACCAGTTTTACTTAGGATACCAGAATGTGTAATTGATTGGTCATTGAATTTGCATTTTGGATTCCCCTCCTTTATATCTGTCCTACCTCACGAGCACTTTTCTTTTTCACACTTCCCTTGGAGCAACCTCTTTCTTTATTTGGAGCATTGAATATGGTGATCTGTTATAAAAGTAACTAAATAATAAACAGTCACTATTGGAGCAATATGTTGTGCCTTTGTGTCTTTTGAGGATATATTTGTTTGCATTGTAAAGAAAATGGTGATACATTAATGATATATGTGCCGGATGCCCTTTGACTAATGAATGTTTTTCATAACTGAATTGTAGCTTTAAAGAAGTCTAGGACCAATGATTCCTATACCAATGGTGAGCATCCATGGCATATGACTGTAATATCTGGGAATTCAAAGTAGTCTGTCCATATGAGGCATTTGTACATGGGAGTACATGATGATAATGACAAGCTGATGTTTTGAGACTGTGTATTTCTCAAAATCTGAAAACTGATATTTTAAAGGCAGTTTTAGTTTTCAAAAATTGGGTTTCTTCTGGAAAATTGAGTTTGTTTGCCCACAGTGGAAAGTAGTATTAGATAGAAAAATGTGCATTTTCAGAAGCTTTTGAATGATAATTCAAGCTGAGCTGGGGAGACGTACTGCTGTGCTTATGTCATTTGTGCCACTGGGCATGTCAAGATTTGAATGTTACTTCATAAATCAAGGGGAGGCATTTAATATTGAAGATCTTTTTCACAGCATTTCTGCTGGTAACCGCACTTGGTATACTTGGGTGGTAACTACTGAAAATCTTGCTCTGGGTGGTCATAGTGTAGTAGTCACTATTTTACAGGTGTAAAATTTGCTAGTAGCTCGGGAAGACTTTCCTTGAGCAGAAGTAGCTCTCACTACAGAAAAGGTTGGAGACCCCTGGTTTACTGGGTCAGAGAGTATCTCATCGTTAAAGCGCCACCTTTTCGGGGGTAGGACGGGATGGGTACCTGCGAGTTTAGTGCTGATGCAGAAGTGATCTGAGACTAGTTTGGGGGCTATATCTGTTTGATCTATGAGGTGTGTGAAAGTACTTGAGATTAGGATGTAGTCGATTCTAGTGTAGGAGTTGTGTGGGACTGAATAAAATGTATAGTCTCTTGTATCTGGGTGTTGGAGGCGCCATGAGTCTTTTAGGTTAAACTTGGAACAGATTCTGTGAAGCACCTCGTGTGAGCGGGTGGGTTGGTATTTGCATTTTGATTGGCGGTCTATATGAGGATCCAAAGGCAAGTTAAAGTCACCGCCTACTATGATAAGATCATCTTGAGGAAAGCTCTTGATTGAATTTGAGACCTTTTCCCAGAAATTGGGCTCATCGGAATTAGGGCCATAGATGTTGACCACATGGATGGGGTCGTCTCCTCTCTGTAGATGTGTAACTAATAGTCTCCCATCTTCAGCGTGTGTGTGTGAGATAGTGGTGATATTGGATTTTTTGGCAATAAGGGTAATGACACCTTTTTTCTTGTGGTCTGCCGGTGAGCATGAAATATGAGAGATCCAGTTGAGTTTGATAAAGCCTATATCCCCCTCTGATAATTTTGTTTCTTGGAGAAGAATGATGTCTCTTAGTTTTGGCTAAGTACTCAAAGATGTTTCTGCGCTTCACCGGGTGATTGAGTCCTTTGACATTTAGAGATACAATGTTAAGGTCCTCTGCTATGGTTTTATTCTGAGCTATCTTTGGATCTATAGGTCGCTATGTAAATGGTTTATCTTATGGGAAATGTTTGCATGAAAGTTGGTGAACCCGGTATGTGCATGGTGACTGTATCGTATAATTAGGGTCAAAGTGAGCATCATTTGGAAAACATTTCTCACGTTGGTGTCCGAGTGCGATCTGTCCCTGAGCAAATATTCGGCATAGTGTATACCTGATACTTCAACATAGTTTCCTGAGAGAATTGAATGTAGGAGCTGCAATGGCAGGTCCGTCTGTTGGCAACTTGGAGGGAATTAATTAAACTTCATCTCATCAGGAGAAACAATTGTGAAATAACTATGAGAGTTATATATACAGCAAGGAACTTGCGACTTCTATCGTAGGCATGTGGGTCATTGTGTAACACATGGTTGATTTTAAATGCTAGCAGTCGGCTGTCAAAATCTATGTCAAATTAGCAGATTAACGTATATTAACTTGGTAACTGATAGGACCGCTGTACCTCTTGAGAGCGTTGAGGCACCTTACTTAGAATGCTTACTGAGAACCTTATTTAGAATGCATATCAAGGTCATAGGGTTAACAGAGCTGAGAACAATAGCAGAAATTAATATGAAATTCTGGGGGTGTTGGGCAGTGCTTACTCATGTACAACTCTGAATACGCCAGTGCCCACTTTGTCTGCCCGCTAACACCCAGTGCCCACTACTAACCGTGCCAAGTGTTATTGTGTGGCAATTTCGAGCGACCTGATTCTAAGATGGCGGCGCTAAATCTGAAGGCCTTAAGGTATGACTTGAACACAAGCGACCACCTGCGGCACCTGTGACATTTTCGGAAGGCACCAGTGATGTTTCTGGGAGAGCGGAGCACCTGTGGCGATTCTGGGAGTGTTGGGCAGTGCTTACTCATGCTCATTCGCCCTCATTCGTGTTTAAATAGCGAGGCCTCACCAGTGCACGCATTAGGACTTATGCAATCCTCCGAGCTTGCTCCTAGCTTCCTCCTAGCTGCCTCTAAGTTGCTCCAGCTCCGCAATGCCCTCCTGAAGTCCTCTGGGAGGAGGTGAATTGTGTACCACGTTATACACGCACTGGCAACTACTGGATACCTGGCTACCTGCATCGGGTAACACACAATACTTTGCGAATACTCTGCGAATATCCCTGCCAATACTCCTGCCAATAATCGTAATACCCCTACCTTACAAGCGCCAAGCCAAACAAAAGCTGTTGCACAGACGCAAATTAGAAATTGTTCTTGCGCTGCTGAGCACTGCATGTGTTGCGGACACTAACCATCCATCCTGTAGCTACTGCTCAAGAGGGGACAAAGAGAAGGGACCAAGTGGAAGGACAAAAGCAATAGTAATAGCAACAGCTAAGCACCAACAGTGCCAAGTGTCTACTAATCATAACAAGGATGAGAGATTGACGCCAACCATCCACGGCCTCCGTGACGAAGATGGCAGACAAAGAAAGCAGAGCTTCTTTCAAGAAATCAAAACAGAACCAATCACCTCGGACTCGCCAATCAAGACCAAACCGGACCTAAGCAGCACAATGGACATGATATTAAAAAAACTAACCGAGGTCCATGACTTGGCAAAATCTACAAAAAAAAAATACAGACTCCATGCAATTGGAACTCACAGCAATTTGTGCAGATATGAATACAATGAACAAGAAAATCGGTGACGCAGAGCAAAGAATAAGCGACGTTGAAGATGTGACCACCTAGGCTAGCAAAGAAATTAAACACCTCCGTAACGTCACTGGTGTGCTCAAGAAACAAAACGCAGAACTGGAGGACCGTAACAGACAAGGAAATATACGCATTTTTGGTATCCCAGAAGGCTCAGAGGCGGATGCGGAATCATGTGTGGCCTTCCTGGAGTCTTGGATATCTATGATAACCAGGATAAATTTCCACCATGGCTCGGAATTAGATAGAGGTCACAGAATCCCATTGTTTAACCCTTCAAACAGAAAAGGAACTCACTCCATGATATGCAAAACACTTCGATACCAGCATACAGAAGCCATCCTAAGCTTCGCCAGGAAAAACCACCAAGTAACCTGGCGAAGGCCAGCGGATAAACTTTACACAAGACTACTCTAAGGACACAGTCGATACAAGGAAAGGCTTCCTTCAACTGCGCGACAGGCTGTGGGGGAAAAACATTCAATTTTCATCTACAGGCCCCTCGAAGTTTAGAATTGTGGAAAATGGCAAACCATATATCTTTACAGACCCCCAGGATCTGGCACGACACCTGGAGGAAACTCCTACCCAGGAGATGGACCTATCTGCGGGATCCTCCAACAAACGAAAGACTTAGTATCCTTTGAATTGTGTTCTATGGCTCATCCTTCTTACACCCATGTAACAACACTGCCGTAAATGTCTAACTGTAGAGGTTTTTAATAGGCGCGATTACAGGTAGAACCCTGATTATGAGTGTTTCCTTCAGTGCAGACTCTGTGTGGGAAACGTTTTAGTATTGTGCATGACTGACCAGTTTGCTCTCATCCCAACTAGGATTGTTGCATCTAGACTTGTAATGGAAAGTAAACGAGTGAGGGGTAGAATGCATGCACATACCTTACATTTATATTGTTTGCCTGGTAGAACAGGTCCTCCTATATTCCTCCAACAAGTAGTAGAGGAGCATTGCATGACATTCACTAGATGCAGACAGTCACTGGAGATGCTCTGTATATTCATCCGTGACTGACAGGTGAGCCTGCACTGGATACAGGTATGCATGGCAAATGACGTACAGAATCCAACGAGAAGCGACAGAGGAGTGACCCTCAAGGGCTAACAAGTTACAGGCAGCAAGGCCAAAAGATGTACAGGGCAGAGTGTAGCGACAGCAAAGGATCGACAGGGTAGATCCCACCCATCGCACGCACTGGATAAAGGCAGCCATGGCAAATCTTCAAAACAGTGCCTTAAAGCGGTAGATTCCACAGCAGCTGGGTGCAGGTAAGGGCGGAGGATTAAGGCTACACTGGACAGATTGCTGCAAGCTTCCTTGCCTACGTTTGCTTAATTACGGGAAGAAGCCTTGTGAGTGTAGTGGCAGCACAGTAAGTGTGAAGAGGCTCACCCAGAAGACCTGCATGTGTCTCTGAGAGGTAGAGGCATGGAGCATGCCTTTGCCCTGGTGCAGTATGCTATGGTACTGGGTGTAGGTTGGGCTCCATGCAGACTGCATCAGCAGATGGTTTATGGCATTGTCCATCTGACAGTGGTGGCCTTGGAATCGCATCTGTCTAGCTGGCGCGCTTGGCCCCAAATACTAGTTACTGGAACATACTGCACCCGATTGAAAGAAACATGCGTGAATGGTGAGTCAGTGTGATTCTTCTCACCATTGACAGTGTTCACTGGAAGAGATCAAGTGAGGCCCAGTGACATCTCTATTGTTGGGCGGGGGAGGCAGAGGCAATACATTGCTATAGTGGAGTAATCTCCTTTCGTTTGAGATCATTGACCCTCCTCTCTCCCCTCCCTGCCTGCTTGTGAAAGACTCGATAAAGATGGATTATAGAACTCACAACAGAAAAAGGTGTATACAAACGTGAGCATGTATGAGTCCAAATAGGCATAACCTTGATTACTTTATTTTATCCTTGATTCGGCAAGATGGGGTTCTTGCCCAATAAACAGATATTTAGAGGAACAGGTCTTGGAGCGCTCAGTTCACTCCTATCCTTTCAATTCTCAATTTTGCGTATTTGCTGCCTGTTATGTGGGGCAGTGTTAAAAAACACTAAACCTGTTATCCCAGTGTTTCGATTCTTCATACTGTTTTTTTTTTAAGGAACGGTTTGCAAAGAAAATTATATATTTCTATGGGATTGAAAGTCTCACAGAGCGGTATATCTTCACATCCACTTATCCAGCCAGACACCTTTTTCCCCATTTCACTGTTGCGGCTCTTGTCATTCCCAGGGTTGCAGT
This sequence comes from Triturus cristatus, assembly GCF_964204655.1. Taxonomy (NCBI): domain Eukaryota; kingdom Metazoa; phylum Chordata; class Amphibia; order Caudata; family Salamandridae; genus Triturus; species Triturus cristatus. The sequence continues at coordinate 822,826,517 of NC_140584.1, read as the reverse complement.
CGTGCAGACAGCAAAACACACGTGTTTAGTTCTTCGATAGATCGGCTGTCACTCATGGATCGGCTGTCACTCATGCTCTGTTTGATTCTTCGATAGATCGGCTGTCACTCATGCTCCGTTTGATTCTTCGATAGATCGGCTGTCACTCATGCTCCGTTTGATTCTTCGATAGATCGGCTGTCACTCATGCTCCGTTTGATTCTTCGATAGATCGGCTGTCACTCATGCTCTGTTTGATTCTTCGATAGATCGGCTTTCACTCATGCTCCGTTTGATTCTGTTTTCAGGCATTCCAATCACAAAGGCCTCCTACTACAGCTCCATGACGATGGAGCAGCTAAGGCATGTACTGCGCTCTGACACCGACGTCGCGATGCCGCTGATGGAAGAGAGGTTCCGGGTTCTCCACGAAAGTGGAAAGATCATGCTAGAGAAATTTGGAGGCTCCTACCTCAACTGTGTGAAAAAGAGTGGAAAAAGTGCACTTAAACTGATGCAGATGGTGGTGGAGAATTTCCCTTCCTACAAAGATGATGGAATATTTGAGGTAAGCTGCGAGTGCTTTATTTTTTCCTTTTGTAACTTTTGATTTCATAGTTATCTTCAGTACAGCATTCACAGGTTATTTATAAGCTCTTAACCCCCTCCAGGTGGTGATTCTCCCTTCCCCGCTTTCCCCATCCTTTAAGGCCAAACTGCACGCTTTTACCTTAAAACACCACTGACAACTTTCTTGGGTGCCTGAAAAGGTCGCAGTTTATTCAAAAACAACAATTTGTGTATTTACATCACATTGTTCCTGGTTATGTACATATTGCATTACTAGACCATGTCACTTCTTTACTTCTTTGCTCTTTAGCATTGACTCGCATTTTTTGGAACCAGCCTCTCAATAAACTGGGAGGGGAGGGACCCCTTTTGGGGCATCTGATTTATGGGTCTAGGCTTCAGCTTGCTACCGATTTGGAGGGTGTCCGCCTGGACCTGTGCGGGCCGCAAGTGCCGTCCTGCTCGCCCTGTATCCTTTCATGGGGCCTCCCTTCTCCCAGAGGTCCCTGCCGTGTGGCATCCCAAGGACCTTTCTTGAGCCTCTACACTACTTTCTTGCCACTGAGTTCTTTGCTTTCTGCTCCTTCTGAACCCCTGCCATGAGGCATCCCAAGGGTCCTGCGGGAGCATTACCTCTAATCTTTTATGGCGGCCTGCCGCCCTTTGGCTCCCTCAGTGCCCCTGCCGTGCGGCATCCCAAGGACACTGTGAGAGCCTTCCATCTATCTTCTAGTGAGTTCTTCTCATTTTTTCCCTACTGTAATTGGTTTGCTCCGCTACCCCTCCACCTTGCGGCTGCGACGCCCGTCTCTTAGGTGTGGGTGGGTGGGATTCATCTTCTTTTGTACGAAGGAGGGGGGGATGTGTGAGTCCAGTGGGCAGTGTGCCCTCTTTTATCCCCCTCCCTTACTCACTTGTTTTTCCGAAGGGGGCCAATCCTGCCCCCCCCCCCCCCCCGCCCCTCGGCCTAGCCAAACATGCTAATGTGGGGGGAGGGCCTTCCGCCCCCGGATGGCGTTTTGCCTGGTCCTCTATGGGGTCCTGCTATGCCTCCCTGGCCCGGGACCTTATCATAAGGTACTTCATCCATAGGTAGTGGCAGCGAGACGCTCAACTAAAGAATTGAACCGCTCTCCTTCATCAGATTATAGAATGGAGTTAAGGGGAAGATTCTCAAGACACCACACTTCTACCTTTGGAAAACAAGCTACAAAACATTATAGTACTCAAAGATCAAAATACATTTCTAAAATGCAAAACGTGAAACCGTTTGAAAAGTACATATTTGATTTATATATATATCTCGATCTGAAAAAAGTACTATTGGTTTCCACAGCGAGAAATCCTTCAGGAATGCATACTACTGGAAAATATCACCAGTGAAAAGAAAATTAAAACTATTTACAGAAGAAAAAACAAACAAAATACCATGTGTATAAAGTGTGGTAATAGGAAGGGAAAGTGCGAGTGACATCCTCCCTCTCTATGCCGAAGATATGTACAGACAAACAGACTAGAAAGAGTGTTTGGAGTTCTTCGGAGTCCTGGAGCTATGCAGACTTCATGGTCACTATTTTCCTACCACATAGTCCCTTCCATCCACATTTCCCTAATTATCACAGTCTTGAATTAAGGCCTTCAAAATAATCTGTCTCCAGTTCCTCCCGATTGTGTTAGACTAATGTCCTGAAGTTTGCTATCTTTACTTAATTTATGAACACCTTCCATAGGCCGTGTGACCTTTGACCACACCACATTTCCTAGTGAACCTTTTATTCCTACCAAGAGTCATAGCTTCACTGTAATACCTTGGTACCATACTTACTATTGTACCACTCTTATCCTCTCTCCGCTCCCTTTTGACAGATAAATCATCAATGCTTTTGTGGCATGCCAGCCACCCCAGAGCTAACTTGGTGAGAGGTGGCCTTCTTTTCAGCAGCTCAAAAGATGACTTCCCTGTTAACATGAAGGGGGCTTTCCTATAGGCGTGTAGATGGCTATCCAGCTCTGCTACACAACTCATGCCATTCACCCTTGTCAATTTAATCCCTTCTTTATAGTCTTAGTCAGTCCCTCCACTACGCAATTGGTTTCAGGGTGATAAACAACCTTATCTTATGTTCAACAGAGCATCCCACCAAATAATCTTCAAACTTTAGTTAGCAAAATTGTGCCCCATTATCTGTCAAAATTGTTTCTGGTAGCCCTTCTCTGCTGAACACACTTTCTAAAGATGTGTTTGCACAGGAAGGGCGAATGTCATAGCCCCTAATACATCCAGTCATTTAGATAGTTGGGGCCAGATGTACGACCCAGGAAATAGCGCCTCCCAAATTGTGAGTCTTTTGCGACTCGCAATTAGCAAGGCGCTATTACCAATGTACAACAGTGTATTTCACACTGTTAGGCTTCTGAATATTAATGAGCCTCACGCAATTTGCGACCCCATTGGGAATGACAGGCCCTCCCAGGTATGGTGGCCTGCTGGGCTCAGCAAACCACCATGTCTGGGACTGCTTTTAAATAAAGCAGTTTTTTTTTTTAAATGCAGCCCGTTTTCCTTAAAGAAAGACGGGATGCATTTAAAAAAGAAAAGAAACATTTTCATTTCATTTTTTAAGGGCAGGCAGTGGTCCCCTTTCCTTCTGCGACCCCATTACCACCCTCTTGAAGAGGGTGGTAATTTGCGAGTGTTTGCGCCCACAGTTGCGTACACAAAACATCTGTACATAGGGTTGTGCACGCTATTAGGAAGGGAACACCCCTTCCTAATAGCGAGTCGCAAAACCCTATTTTGCGAGTCGCAAAAAATTGATGTTGACACTGTTATTTCAATCTGATGACTCTACTGCCAAGACCAGGCCAAGCCACTCGGAGTCTTAATGAAATCTTTCTTTGTTCTTTACTACCCAAATCCCCTTCATAGGTTATTGCTCTCGATCGACCTTCCAACAGCACATAGAGCATTCAGTAAGGTATACCTTTGAGACTGAGTACCCACTTATCCTTGCAGGGATTTTATTTCCAAAAGTTTGTGATATGACATCACCAAAATGTTTTGCGCCCTCCTCTTCCCCCCCCAATATTCCACCAAACCTTCCGTCTTGATAATTGAATACTTGGGTTCATCCTCTGTTAGACACTTTGATGCAGTCAGTGGTTCTATATCCCTCCTTAGTTTTCTGAAATAAATAAGTTCCCAGCTCTTTTACACTGGCATCTGTGATGACAGCAGTCTCTTCTCCAGGCATGAAAGCTTGTAGACAGCGTACTGGATTCTTTTGTCAACCTGATTTCGCTTTGACACTCTTCATCCCACATTTGTTTTGATTACTATTCTCATACAATAGGTTTCCTTTGGCAGTCTGTCAATGAACGTCTGTAAAAATCCACCACGCCCAGGTATAAGACCAGTTCCTCCTTGTTTTGAGATGTTTGTTAGTTGAAGTTAGTCTCTAAAAATTATTTCTTTGCTTTCACCCTTGCCCTTCAAATACTGTGCCCGGTATAACCCATTTCTTCTTTCCCAAATCAGCATTGATCTGCTCTTAATGTAAACCCACGCTCTTTAAACCTTTCCACGACCGTGTCAACTCTATCATTGTGTTCCTGACACATATGACCGTACACCAGTACATCATCCTGGAAAAGCAAAACACCTTTTAGGTCCCCCAGCATGGATGTTCTCACTCTCTGGGAACAACAAGGCTACAGAAACTAAATCAAATTGTCCCCTATAAATTTCTACACACCAATCAGAGTCATGAATGCTGTCAAGTCATGCATGCTTAGGCCACTAAACAGCAGGAAGCCAAGCTTTTAATGGATTATGGATGCAACGAGTGTGGGGCTTGACGCTGGTAGCGGTCGATGTCAGCCACAAATGTGCGTTCCTCATCGTTATACAAGTCCTTCAAGGAGAAAAGGAAGAAACACAAGAGGAGAAGGATTGAGGATGACAGCGACACCCATTGACGTCACCCAAGGTCCTGAGGTAGGCCACCTCAGCGCTCCTCGCACCCAATGGAGTCCTTCTCAGAGCCATATGTTGTTGATATCACTCCTTCCCAGGAACCCCTTCTGGCAGCTCCACCAACTCCTGACACCTACCACAGTTGCCTGTTCCAGAGCCTTTACCAGCTCTTCCTTTTGCACCAGGGTCAATGCTGGCCCCTTTGCCGTTCTCGACTGTGCTGGTTTACCTGGGACCTGGCTCTGACCTGGCTAAGTTGCTCCCTGCCGTGTTGGTGTCATTCAGGCAAGTGGCGGTCCTTCAGGTGTGCTTTCAGGCCCCATGGGGCTGCTTAGCACTCCATGGGGATTTCGGCTGGCAGTTGCAAACTCCATCTCGGCATGCCTCCAGCGCAGACTGAAGCTGTTCCGGCATGAGATCATCGCCATCGACTTCAACATCAGCGTGTCACAGTTGTCACCTCAATGGGCACCCAAACCAGCACCTGCACCAGCACAGCTATTGAAGGCCCGGGCATTATTTTTTGTAGTATACAAGAGCGGCTCAAAAGCCAGCCGAAGAGGCCATGTACAGAGAGGAATCACAGCTTCGGCCCACACCCTGCCAAGCGGATTGGCAAGGTTTGGATGACATATTTGGATCTGATTCAAATAACATCCAGATACCAGAAGTGGTACCGCGTGATGATGTTGACCGCAGTGAGATTCAGACACTGGTGGTTTCTTGACATTACAGAATCCTAGTGGGACGGACACATCACCTGAGAAGGAGATGCAGTGTCCTACACGGATTGCTCCACCACAAGTGACTTCATTCTATCCTGTCATAACCAGGCATCATAAGCATTGGAACTTCCCCCTACCGACAGTAGAGGCCAGGTCCACGTCCTGCAACCTGTTTTGGCAGCGTCTGAACTGCTGCTTCTATTAAAAGTGGCTTTGTTTGACCCCATTAAAGCGGCTTAGAGCAAGCCCCCTTCTTCTCCAACAATGAACAAACTCATTACCTGGCGATGTAGGCCAGCTCTAGGAAAACCTGCCTTTCCTATTGCACATCCTTCACCATAAAACTGGGTGGTGCAGGCCCTGTTCTGTGGCGTGCAGAACCCAGGTGCATTTCCTAGTGCAGCTCCAGATAGGTAATTCAAAACATAGGAGATTGTTAGGAAAAAGATGTTCTCCACCAGCAGCTTTGCATTAAGGCCCATGAACGACCCATACCTGCTCCCCAGGTATAACCATGCATTGTGGGCTATGGCACACATGATGGTGCTTTTACCAGACCTCTTGACAGACCATTTTGCGGAGGTGGTGAGGGATGAGCAGGATCCTCCAGGGAAACAATCAGGCCCGGCTCAGACACAGTGAGATTTGTGGCCAGGGCCATGAGCTCTTTCATAGCCCTGAAGAGAGTTGCGGGCCAGAGGCCCACTGTATTTTCCGGTGCTTTGCAGATGAGCCTTATGGAGATGCCATTTTAAGGGCCTTTAATGTTGGGAAAATCTGACTCCGCCTTGGAGATGGTCAAGGCAGGTAGGCCTGCTGCTTGGTATTTGAGGCTCCAATCCACAGCACAAGCTGCTTACCCTTTTGGGCGTTTGTGGCTTCGCAGAGGGGCTTGCCTTTAACCAGCGTCTCCAAGATTGTCTAGGTCTGCAGTAGCCCTCCTAATCTTTGCCCGCACTAGCTGGAAAACGACTTTAGCTTCACAAGCATGTGCAGCCAATTGGAGGGAGGGTGTCTACCATTCAGCAGCACTGGAAGGTCATAACATCAGATCCCTTAGCCTTACAAATCATAGAAGGGTGGTACGCCTTCCCTTCCAGCACGTACTTCCCCAAATCCCTTTCCCTCAGTCCCTCTAGCTTGAGGATCACCTTTGAATCCTGTAGCAGGAGATGGTGGCTCCATTGTTACAAGGAGTAATGGAGTTGGTCCTAGAGAAGGAAATTGGCCAGAGACAATTGACACATCTATACACATGAACAATTCCTCATTGGGGAAATGGGGGCACGAAGAATATGTGGCATGACTTTCCCTTTAGTAGACCTAGAAAGTTGCACCTGGCGCAGCTTTCCAGAAGTACTACTGTGAATGTTTGCCAATTCCCAAACGGTAGTGAATCTGCACCTCTTAACAGGAGTACAAGTACAGGTTCAGATTTACTACTTTTTATTTGTAAATCAGGACACTGTGCACATGTATTATTATTATTATTATTCTTTTAGGGCATTCACCCCTGAGAAGCAAAAGAATATTGATTCATAAGGAAAATATTTGAGGTCTTTCAGGTGGGTAATATCACATTTTAGTTAATAAAGTGAACATACGGCGTGTTCACCTGTGTTTTCTGTAAGCAGAAAGGACCACAGGAAAAAGTGACCAACTTTCAATACCAGATCTCCATGCAATTCAAAAACATTAAAACATCTACAAAAAGAGACCTCCCTTCACTGCTTATCTCGAGGCATGTTTAATTTCATTTTTAAATAGCCAATTCAACATTAAACACACTTTTCTGAAAGGCTTAAAAAAGGTTTGAAGCGATGCTAATTCCCAACCCTTAAAGGAACAATGAAAGGAGGTAGATGGATAGGCGGCATGGAGTCCTCTTGATGGTAAACTGTATTGTTATTTTAAGGCAGCCACTCGCATCCTCTTTCGCAGTGTGCCGTGCAGCGGTGCTAGAAAGATTATTCATTTAATTGTTTAGTAATCATTAAGCTTTTTAACCCAAGCTCTGTTTCGATTCCCATAGGTTTAGGAGAGTAGGGGTGGTTGATTATGAACTCAATCGATGATGAATAACCAGGATTACAATCATTTATCCTTTTCTGCTGCATCATGGGATCTTCATTAATATTTATATATACTATTGAATGGCAAGCTGATCCCAGTTACACAAGGGTGTCAAAACCAGAAGAATGAAAACATGGAGATAAATTACCACTTAAACAGATTTCGCACAGCAGCTTGGCCCACTTCACGAGGTCCAGTTGGCGGTAGTGCTGTGGCATAAAGGTTGGATTGACCTCCAAGTAGCTTCTTTGTAGATTTCACTAAAGGGGACATTTCAAATTAGTAGCCACCTTTCCTTTGGTTGGTTTCCACAAAGGGAGTTGTAAGCCTATTGCTAACAGACTACAATGACAAAAACAATGTATCAAATACTGAACTGGTTGGCTAGTGCACCACAGTTAAAAAATGTTTTGGGGACTTATTAATATCTTATATTGTGTAAGTAGTATTTGGAGACCATTTTCCTGTCTAGAATGTAAAGGGAATCTCCCTGCTAGAGAGGAATTATTAAGAAAATAAACGGTTGGAGAAACTGTGATAGCAGCTAAGTGAACTATTTTGGAAGAGAAATGCCAATTAAAGTTTGCCTGATGCAGAAGATACTTTTGTATCATTTCTTCTTGGCATAGTTTGAGATTGATGCATTTTCACCAGTGACGGCTCCTTAACAGCATAAAAGTTTCTAGTTGAAGTCTTACCAGGTCTTTCAAATTGGCAATGTGGTGGTCTGCTATGATGCCGTAAATAGAGGTATTCAGGAGCCAGTCTGTGTGCTTGAAGATTGTTGTGCAGGATTCTGCTTTGGGCCCTGCATTGGAATTCCAGCCTGCACAACACAATCTTGCGTGATTCCTTTGACAGTTTGAGTAGGTCTGTGAGCTGTCACTCTAGAGCAAATGGGATCATTCTGTGCTTTGAATACTTCACCCTGATCAGTACCTTCGGTTTCAACCCAGGACACAGAGAAAGACTATTGATCAGTGCCTCATAAGGGCATTTCCCATCACTCACACTTTTTGGTATAGAGTTGCAAAGTCATGACATTTGTTGTTTTGTGGTTTATTTGTGGACCCCACACTGATGACAATTTTTCCAAGAGCTTTATCACGGATATCCCAGTTATGGTTTTCGTTATTGAAATTTTTAAAGATGTTTTGGACATTGGGGAGATAGGCAGCTGGCCTGGAGTGATCATAAGCTAACAGCCAATGTAGCCTGAAACACCCTGGAGAGTCCCTCCCTTCTTATTCAAGCGGTGCATGGTTGTTGTGGTGTCTGGCTGAATCAACTCTGACTTGGATGTTAATGGGAAGAAGGTCTACGGGATGAAATGAAATGCCTTGGTCTCACGCATTTTAATCGGAACATTTATTCCTTTGTGTTTGCACCTGATCCAAGGGAACTCCACAGCCTAAAAAGGAAATGTGCCATTGTGGACTGAGACAGTGTTAGACCTGTCAGCCCTTTGGGTGGTCCCTCCTCATCATTATTTATTTTGTCCCACTTTTGCCTCAAACCCTGTTAGTATCTTTTCCTTTTTGGGAACCACCAGACTTTTTAGTATTGATGCAGATTCAGGGAGCCATTTTATCTACCCCTGGAACTTCCGTCTGAGGGCCTGGAGCACAAAATGGTGGCCACCTGTGACATCATCAGAACCCACTGGAACCTACCAGCACCTTCCAGAACATTCCAGAACCCTGTGACAGTTGGAGGCGGTTTGGAATGTTGGGAAGCTAAGCCAGAGTTGACAGTTGGAGCTGGCAGTTGGCACCTGACTGGTGAAGAGAGAGGAGCAGAAACCTGAAGGAGGAGGGAGTGAGGCAGCAGGGGTGGAAACTTGTGCCTGGAGTGGGGTCCATAAACCCACCCTTGATACTAGTCCCTACTGACTGAGCCCAGCCTGGAGCCCTGTGTGGGACAAAGCAAGAAAAACCATCCTAAGGACCTGGACAGCAGGAACAGGCCTTAGAAGTAAAGAAAAGCAAGAATCTGGCCTGGTTATTGGTTTCCCTGGAGTCCGACGTCGAGAAGCCTGAGACCTGGAGCCCGAGGTGGAGAAGCGGCGCTGACTGGAAAGCAGACGTCGTACCCGGAGCCGCCAGAGGTCGAGAGAGGGCGCCGACGGAGGTCGTGAAGAGTACCAGAGGTCGAGGAGGAAGACACCTGAGGTCAAGTGAGCGGCGTCGACGGGGGAGTGAAGTCCGCCCTCCGGAGTCGCCGGAGACCGAGGTGAAGCGTGCCGGAGGTCGGGAGTGGAGATCGCACTCCGGAGTCGCCTGAACCTGAAGAGAATCGTGCCGGAGGTCGGGAGTGGAGGTCGCACTCCGGAGTCGCCGGAACCTGAAGAGAATCGTGCCGGAGGTCGGGAGTGGAGGTCACACTCCGGAGCCGGCGGAAGTCGACATCGAGCCAAGACAGCCCGACGTCATCGAACCGGAGGTCGACATCGAGCCGAGGCCGCCGACATCGAACCGGAGCTGCCCGAAGTCGACATCGAGCCAAGACAGCCCGACGTCATCGAACCGGAGGTCGACATCGAGCCGAGGCCGCCGACATCGAACCGGAACCGCCTACCGGCGTCGTCAAGAACTGACATTGCGCCGAGGCCGCCGACATCGAGCCGGAGCCGCCTCACGGCGTCGACACAACCCCAGCGGCGTCGGAGCTTCATAAAAAGGGCAGTAAGAGGAATAGAGGGCGCCTAAGGCCCTGTGGAGCCCTAAGAGACCATCCTAAGGGATAAAGAGGTGTTAGAACCAGCCGGGGAGTGCCAGGGGTGGACTGAGACTGATACAGTGACCTGTGTGAGGGGTTGTGTAGTTTGGGAGAGCCAGATTCCTAGATTACCCTTGATCTACCTCAGTTTTAGCCTCAGCCTTACCCAAGCTAGGTGAGACACCCTCAGGCCATCCACCTAACCACAAGCTGTGACTGGGCCAAATCAGCCCATAGTATTTAAAATGTGATCTGATTTACAAGTGTCACTGTTGGCTTTTATTATTTATTGAGGGTACTGTATTTATTGTATTTATCTAAATTATTCCTGTAATGTATTTATTGTCCTGAGCTAACTTATTCCTGCACAGTATTTATTCCCTCACAGTATTTATTTGACCTGAACCTATTTATTGCACCTGTAAAGTGTTATTATTTATTTGACCTGCACTTTGTAAGGAAAAGCCTTGTGTACTGTGATTGTCTTATTATTTATTTAATCAGCAACTAAGAGAAAAGAAGATAAAGAGATATATTTTCAGTATAATTTTTAAGGAGTAGTGTCGTTTTAGGAACGGATGCACGCATGGTTATTGTGTGGGTATGTCGTATGCTTAACACGGTGCCTGACCCCTGACCACTCGAGCCAAGCTACCACTGTGTATGTCTGGAAAAATCCCATTACCACCACCCTTCATGGTGTGGGAGTGGGGTTTTTCTAACAGACAGAAAGTCTTGTCAGAGTCACACTCCATGCACCATACTTCTGACAAGAGTCCAGGATTGTAAAGCACTACCACATGGTATAACTTTGTACCTGAAGTGATTGTGGTTCACTACAAAGCCCTTGTGATTTTGTGCATTCGCCTGTGCAGATATGAGCTTGTGGCTAAATTGCAGTCAACTTGTCTCCTTGGTGAAGGTACAAGAGATTCTGAAGTAGCCTTGTCATTCGTATTTCTCTTCCTTCACTCATATGCATGCTAATGGAAAATTAAGTATAGGCCTGCTGCCAGACCTTGCCTTGCGAAAGCCGGGAATTGCGAGGAACCACTGGTGGTTGGATCTCAAGGCCCGGTCGTGATGGTAGTGCTGGAGTCTGCCTCTCAAGTATGCCAGTCCCAGGCCCCTGGTGGCTCTGTACGCCAGGGTGAGAGCCTTTAATTATATGTGCCTGATGACAGGCAGTCAGTGTAGGTTTCTTAGGTGGGGAGTGATGAAGTGGCGGAATGGTACCTTGCAAATCAATCTGGCTGCAGCGTTCTGAATCATTTGCAGTCTAAGGGTCAGATAGGTGGGAAGTCCCAGATAGAGACTTTTAGCGTAGTCCAAGTGAGATGTAATTAGGGCGTGGTCAACAGGCTCAGGTGGGGGATTCAGCTCCTGTGGCCACCAGAGCGCTGTGGGGGGTGGAGACTTCTGGTTGAAGACAGTTTTGGGTCATCCAAGCTGAAATGTTACTAAGACACCTTCTAAAGTTGGCAAATGCAGCCTCCGACTGATCCTTAAAAGAGAACGCCAGTTGGGTGTTATCCGCGTAGGAGATCACCTTCACCCCGCAGGAATCTACCAGAGCTAGGAGCGGCGAGAGGTAGGCATTAAAAAGGAGAGGACTCAATGCAGATCCCTGGGGAACCCCACAAACCAGGGGTTTCTGGGAAGAGATGATGGGGCAGAGAAAGACTTGTTGTGACCGGTTTTCCAGGAAGGACTGGATCCAGGCCAGGGCTGTGCCCTGAATTCCCTGGCATTTTAATCTCTCCAGGAGATTGCAGTGGGCTACCGTGTCGAAGGTCGCCGACCGATCCAGTAGCACAAACATAGCTGCATTGCCCTGGTCGATAGTCTCGCGGACACTCTCGTACACTTTGAGGAGGGCGGTTTCCGTGCTATAACCTGCTCTGAAGCCGGATTGGGAGTCATAGAATTGTTTTTTTGGTTCCAGCTATTCACATAGTTGACATTGGACTACTTGATCAAGAATTTTCACAGCTGCTGGAAGAAGGGTGATGGATCTGAAGTTTTTATGTTCTGCGTGGTCAGCATCCGGTTTCTTGAGGATAGGCAGGAGGAAGGCCTGTTTCCATACTGCTGGAAAGATACCTGAATTCAGAGAGACGTTCCAAATCTGGTTTAGCGGGGTGTTAAAACAGGGAGCTAAGAGTTTGAAAAGCTGGTCCGGGCAGGGATCTCCCAGCGAGCCAGATTTACATGCTAATGATTTTTGTAGGGAAGCATCGAAATAGAGAAGGCGCAAATTGGTCAGCACCTCAATTGTTGTCTGGAGAGACTGTGGGCTCTAATGTTGTCAGGGTGGAAGGGAAGGTGGCGTAGATAGATTGGAGTTTGTCCTGGAAATAGACAGTCTGGCACAGAGGGAGGAGGTGGGAAGTACCGTACTGGCAAGGGCAGCAAGTTTGGTAAAGTCTTGAACAATTTGAAAAAGAGTTTTCGCTGAATTTTCAGCTAGTTTAATCTTGTGGGTGAAGTAATATCTCATGGTGTTACGCTTTAGTTTGTGAAAGTTTTTTAAGGCTTTTCTATATGCCAGCTTGGCAACGGGGTCGTAGGATTGTCTCCAGGTGCGCTCAAATTTGTTACAAAGGCTTTTCTCCACAAGGAGCTCAGGGTAAAACCACCGGGCTGATGGTCTTTTCCTGGTGGAGGTGACCATTGTCCATGTAAGTTGCAGTGAAGTGCATGCTAATACCATGTGGAAAAAAAACAGCATTCTGTTACTTGCATCCAGGGCATTCGTGGGAGAGTGCAGTGTACATGCCATGGATACGCCTTGGAGAGAGGTAAGTGTGGTGTATGTAGTTGAACTGTGAGAAGCGGAACCTGTGGTTGCAAGACACATCCTTTGTCATTTGGAGGGCACGAGCCCAGGCCACATTGGAAATCGTTGGTTCCATCCAGTGCGCACTTTCGTTGCGTTTTCAGACAGAGGGATGTTAAGCACAGTGAATAAGGTTGTAATGGCGTGTCGAGTGCTAGTGGCAGACAGCAATGTGTTCAGTATCTGAGAAGTAGGTGGCTCCACATCCCTATTGTTCCACGTCTCGTGAAACGCATATTGAAGAGCTAGGTGTGTTAAGAACTGACCGGCGCTCAGCCCATGTGTGTCCACCATTCCTTGGAACAACATAAGCGTGCATTCATTATAAAGGTCACCTACTTGTGTGTTGCACCGCAGCAGCAGCGGTAAATTCCAACTAACAATTGATGGGAGTGTGGGGCCCTTGGGTTAAATGTATCTGTGCCAGCATGCATGGGCTACCACCATCTGTCTGAACTTCTGTCTCGGTGGACAGTAGAATCGGACAGCCAGGTATAAGTGCTCATACCCTGCAGAGTTGTGCACACTAGTAACGTTTTGGGGTGTTGTGGTGTGCACAACCACACCATTGGCCATTGTAATTTCACTGCCGCTTAATAGAGCTTGAGATTAGGTGCTCCGAGTCCGCCCTCAGTAAGTGGGCATTGTAGTGTGGTCAATGCAACATACCCATTCTAGAAGCAGGGCATGTAGTTCACAAAATAAGCTTCTAGGGTTTACAGAGGGAAGGGCCACTAAGAAGTACAGCAATAGGGGAAGGACTAACATTTTAGAAATTGCTACTTTACCTAATGGGGACAAGGGGAATGAGCGCCAGAAGGGCAGTACCGGCATGTGGAGCTTATTGTTTTGTCAAGATTTCCCTCCTTAAGGTACCTCTCGGTGTGGTAAACTTGTATGCCTAAGTATTTGAAAGCGTTGTGTCTCCACTGCAAACAAGTCCCTGGGGGTTCTGTCTGGTCTTCGATCGGTCTGCGCACTAGGGAAAACATTCATGATTTATGTTGGTTCACACATAAACCAGAGATCATACCAAAGCCATCCAAAATCTGCATTAGGCTTGGTAGCGGAGACCCCACCTCCTGCAGGAAGACCAAAGCATCGACCGCATATAACGATATTATGTGGTACATGTCACGTTCATGGATGCCCCAGTCTGCCGCCCGCTGGCAAAGTTGGCAGGCCAGGGGCTCCATGGCTAACGCAAAAATGGTAGGGAATAAGGGACAACCCTGTCTCGTACCCATACAGATGTTGAACCTATCCGAAATCACCTGGCCTGTCTTAACTTGCGCCGTAGGGGCAGCATAGAGGGTGCACACCCAGCCCAAGAATCCTGGTCCAAACCCAATGTGCGTGAAGACTAAGAATAGAAAACCCCAGCTCAGGGTGTCCAAAGTTTTTTCTATGTCCAATGACACCGCAACCTGGTCAAAAGCATCTGCTGGTGTGTTATGCAGGAGGCGCATAAGACAGCGAATATTAAAAAATGTGCTGCGTCCTGGTATGAAACCGGATTGGTCTGAGTGAAGGAAAGGAGACGGTTCGCCAACATCCTGCCCATGATTTTACAATCTAGATTAAGCAGGGAGAGGGAGCGGTATGAATGAATATCTAACAGGTCTCTGCCGGTTCTGGGCAGAACCACAACCGGGGCCTCACAAAGTGAATCCGGTAGGCGACCCTGCTTCTTAATCTCGTTAAACACATCAAGGAGGCGTTGAGTGGTTTGGGTGAGGAAGATGGTGTAATACTCAACCGGTAGGCCTTCAGTGCCTGGTGTCTTGTCGTGAGCGATCTGAGATATGGCCGTGCGTACCTTCTCAAGTTCCAGTGGTTCATCCAGCTCGGCCCGCTGTAAGGCATTCAGCCGCACCAGCTGGAGGGGGCCAAAGAATTCACGCATGCTGTTCAGGGGTGGCGGGACTAGGGCAGCATAAAGCTCCGGATAATAATCGCAGAAGGCCCTATTGATGTCCAGCTACGAGGTAAGCATCCCATTACCAGCTGAGCGAATCGCACCTATGGGAACAAGCTGTTGATCCTCATGTACAAGCCAAGCTAGCAATCTCTCTGAGCTATCCCCTTCTGCATGCTGCAGGGCTTGCTTTAGGTCCCCTCTGCTTCATTGCGCTGCTTGTGCAGCTGGTGAAGCTGCTCGGCCGGGGCCCGTTGGTTGGCCACCTGTATTTCTAGGGAACGAAGTTTGCGCTCGATGTTTGAAAGGTTACTCAACAATCATTTACGTATCCCCCAGGAAGCTGATAGACAGTGGCCGCGCACTACCACCTTATGGGCATCCCACTCGCCTACCCGTAGTGTCACAGTGTCTGTATTGAGTTCCAATCAATACATTGGGCTAGATCTGGACAAAAAGGTGGGGCAGACAAAGCTTCCACTTTTAGTCACAAAGTGGGTATAACTGGACGCTGACGTCCCCATCGCAAGTGCAGCAGAAATGGGCAGTGATCTAACAGGGTGCGTGCCAGGAATTCCGCCCTGGCCACCAAGTTGGGGCGTGCATAAAAAAAGTTCAGTTCTGGTGTGCATGTCGTGCACATGTGAGTAAAAGTAGTACTCGCAGTCCAGTGGGTGTAGGAGCTGACATACATCCTGATGACCCATTTGTGTCAACCATTATCTGAGGTGCTGAGCAGCACGCCTTGTGGCAACCGACCCTGGGGAGGGGTGGGGGGGGTCGATCAAGGACCATATGAAGGACGCAGTTAAAATCCCAACTCTCCAGAGTCCGGGGGAAGACGGATCCCCAAAAAGCGCCAGTGTAAGAGTTTTAGAAACTCCCCCTGCTGTGTGTTGGGGGCATAGATTGCATGCAGTGTAACTGGTACACGATCCAACTGGCCCCCCAGAATCACATATCGCCCCCGCATCCACCCTCTGTGTATTCACAACATAAGGTTCTCCTGGTGCTATCATATGAGTACCCCACCAGCAAAGGAGGACACTGAAGTGCCATGTACCAACCCTCTCAATTTAGCACGAAGCTTATGTAACTCGGTGACATTAAGGTGTGTTTCCTGGAGCATAGCTATGTGTACATGACTCTGCTTAAGACAAACATGGATGCGTTAGCGTTTTGACAGAGTGGCCTGCCACGCATGTTCCAGATGATGATGTGATATTAGGGGATACAGGTGCAACTAGCGTATCTGCTATGATGGCCAAAGTGCAAACCTAAAGGGAAAATGTGGCATGCAAGAAGGCAACAAGTACAGTTTGGAATACTTTAAGAGCATCTTGTTGAACCATAACAACAAGTTAAAATTCAATTCCCCTCCCACCCCCCGGGATAGTTGCCCTGATAGGGCCCATCCAGAAAATCACCCCCAAACTATACACTGGTGACAGTGTTAAGAAGAGAGAGAAAAGCACACAAAAAACAGTCAACAATGGAGCCCACTTGGGAACATTGGGGTGAATTAGCGCCAGGGTTAAGGTTTCTAGCTTGGCCCAAGTATACAAGCAAGTCTTCGGTGAGTCTGTGGTGCAGGCCCTATGCATGGGAATACCCCACGGTCCCATGCACATTGTGTTTTACCTTCAGGCTGGCAACTAGTCCTGTGAGAAGGTTACCCAATGCAGGGCAGTTACCTCATCAGGCAGTGGTGTTTCTCTAATGAATCATCAGCCGATCTAGGAGTGACCTTCAGGCCCTGTTGATCTCCGATTGACGAAGGGAGTGAGCCACCTGAGTCAGAACCTGACTCCGATGAGCGCTCATTCCGGAGGGGAGCAAAGTAGTTTGTACTGTGGAGGGCGGCCTCCGCCACCACACGTGCTCGTTTGATCTTTGGTCTGTTATGCCCTGAAAGGGCGATGCCTTGGTTAGGGTACTATCCAGTCACCATCAGTCTGCTCCGGAGAAGTTGAGTGCAGCATGTCCTTCGTGTGGAGCCATGTCCACATATCCTCCGGCGAGTGGAAGATGTGAATCTTTTCATCATTAACTACACAAAACTTAGTGGTAAACAGAAGAGCATATTTGAGGTACAGCTCCCGAACACGTTGAATTGGCTCGAGAGGACGATCCACAACGGCGTTGCACCTCCATGATGAAATCAGGGTATGCTGTGATCCAAGCATTTTCACAGGACCAAGGGCCTTCAGTGCAAAAGCGTTGGAAGAGCAGGTCCTGTTCTCAGTAGTTGAGGAGACGCGCTATGATAGGGCTGTGAGAAGCTCCAGAGAGAGGGGTCGACCCGGTGTGCGATGCGCACATTCAATAAAGGAAAAGGTTAGGTGCCTTACCCTCCAGGACATTCTTCACTAGCCAGTCTTCGAAGAACAGCTGTACGCTAGGGCCCCCAAGCTTTCGAGAAAGCCTATAAGGCAAATGTTAATGTGTCACGGTCTGCCCTCTCTTCTTCCGCCCAGTGATGCAAGGTGGCGACTTCAGCATCCGCCTGTTTTAAATGCTTCTGTAGTTCTTGCACCGATGGTCGTACAACTGCCAACGTGGACTCTATTTTCCCTACTCGTTCTGCCAACTTGCAGTGGTCGGCCCGCAGCAGACTAACCTCCACAGAAAGAGAGTCTATGGGAAGTCTTCGTGTCCATGATGGCCTGGAGACCCTGTTGAACTGTGCAGAGAGGGCCTGAAGGGTCTTCTCAAGGTGTTTAAGACTGCCAAGAGTCTTGTCCATCAGCTCCGGGACCATCTCCTCTTCACTGCTTCCCGCAAACTGTGGCCTGGCGCCCTTAGGCTTCACCATCTTCACTGGTGGCGCAAATTGCCTGAGGAAGGGAGTACAGGGCAGCCAGTGTTTGGGCAGCTCTCACAGGTGTGCGGTCGTAGAACTGTATCACCCAACACACGTCCAAGCATGGAGTAGAGCACCACAGTAGAGGGAGCACCATGTGATCAGGTCTGTAGGCACTTATTCAGAGCAATGGGCTGGGAGCCTGGCTCCACAACAGAAGTCAGTAGGCTCAGGGGCGGGGTAGATGGCCACCCAACCGAGACAGATCTCCCAGAGCAATATAAACAATAGTGAATACCCCACGTTAGTGGTGCAGTAACTGGTAGTCCAATGCTGTGGCAGGAGATAGTAAAGGTCCACAAGAAAGTCCAGGAGTACCCCAGAACAAGGGAGCAGTGCACAGCCAAATGTGGGGGTGACAATGTGTCAGTCCGTTCCTACCCAAAGTCTAATTCAGGCAGTAAGAGCATCTGTGACTTGCGCAACTAAAAGCAGTAGTGTCACAGACGGAGGGGCCCCTACAGAGAACAATATTCAGACCGCAGTGCACCTCCACAGGTAATATGGACCTCCTCAATAGAACAAACATACTAATGCTGTTACAGCATATTTCAAACCTGGCCTTCATCACCATCTTCAACATTATCTGGGTTCAGTTTGTCAGCAGAGCCCCGGATCTAGGAATAGAATCCACCATCGTAACTTGGGAAAATAGCAATACATCAACAAAGGTCCTGAAGGAAAAAGCACAGTTTGCAGAATGGGAAATCCATGTGCGACTAATGGAAGAAGAAAAATACCCATATATTCTATGGGCCCTGCCCATACCTAGCCACAGGGTGGGCATTCTGAAAGGGGCAAAAAAACTTGATGCCCCAAACAGTTATGAGAACCTACTCATCCTGTGCAGGATAAACGGGCAAGAAGCGGCCCGACAAGTCACCACCACCCACAGCAGCGCACCTCGGCAAGCACCGGATGCCGTCGACTGGGACTGGGTCGCTGCAAACCTGGCTTAAAGAAAATAGACCTATTGCTAGCATAAAAAGAACAAAAGATCAGCGCACGGCAAGCCTAATGCCATTAATATTGCATCAAGACATGTGGCTGGAATCAAGAAGACCTTACAAAGCAAGGGCACACTCGCACTCTTCGAGGCTGCAGATATCATCTGCCTACAAAAGACATGGGCATTAACGCCTACGCTGCTGGCACGATACTCTGAATTTTATAAGCTCGTGAAAAAAATACACCTATTTGGGAGACCGTTGGGTAGAATTTCAATTTATATCAAACCCTCTATAAATCTGAAAATCATGGACTTGAACAGGTTACTCCGAAATGTTCCAAGCAGACATCCTAAAAGGTCTAATGAGGCAAGCCTCAACGTCTATTTCAGTACCCACTGCATGGGCTTTTTGGATCAATTGGACCAAATGATCCGACATTTAGAAAGTGTAATAATATAGCACCCTGCCGCACAAATTATACTACTGGAGGACTTTAACATGCACTACCTGGTCGACACTGGCTACAGGGACAATAGTCATTCTGTAAGTTTCAACCCTTTTCTGCAATCCTGCAATCTCTAATCAGTTCAAGCAACAGTTGCAACAAACAGCTTGTGAGTGTCATACACCACACCCCTTTATTTTAACAATCAATCCTTCATTGATTATTTCTTCCTGTCGCTGGGCCTAAGTAAATGCATCACTAATCCTGAGGTGATCCAACGAAATGAGAGGGACCATGCCGCCATGAGGGTCAGATAGACGCATCCGCTAGGATCCATCATCGTCTCAGCCCTCTAGGAACTACCAATGGCGAAGATGACTATAAACTCACGTGGAGGATCAAATGGTCAGTAGCGTTTAAAGAGAAATTCGAAACCTGGAAATCAAGCTGGCCCGTGTGGCCTCCCATGCCCACAAAGCCTGTAAGCATTGCATGCTGGTCCCAGCTGTCCTCTGTTCTGTGCGAAACACAACACCCATACATTAGGCCCAGCAAGAGAAATAAAGAAGAACGTGCAGCAACTAACGGCCTCACAGAGGGCGCATAGGAAAATGAACACCATCTCCTCAAAGGAGCACCTGTGATATGCTGCCCGAGAACACAAACATCTAGTATGGTAGCATAGGAGGAAAGTGCAGGAGGCAAAGTGGACCAAAGTTTTGATTTGATAGTGGCAAATAACAGCAATTCTGGCAATAAGTTAATCTAATATGTCATGGAGATAAAAGCAGTGTGAACTCCGTTCAAGCTGAAGAAAGGCTTGCACACGTTAAAGCCTTCTATTGTGAGCCTCAGGGCAGACTCCCCTTGACCAAACGAGCACATAAGAAGGTGGCAGATCTAACCGACACAGCGATGAAACCACCACGGGGCGCAGCAGACATTGGTAAAGTCCTAAAGATGATCAGAAAGGACAGTGCCTCGGTCCCCACTTGGCTTCCTGAGTCACTATCTAGGGAGGAGTCCCCATATGGGGCCTCGGCCTTGGCACCTTTGTATGCTGAATGCTGGCTCTTTGAAGAGGTCCTGGAGTCTTGGAGAGGATCCCTTCTCCAGCCTATCTTTAAGAAGGGCTCTAACACTGGCCCAAGGAATTATGGGCTAATAGCGCTGTTAGACATCGAGGGCAAAGCATATGCCAGCATACTGCTCCAGGAGCTAACGCAGTGGGCCTGCGTGGAAGGCCTACTACCTTTCTATCAAACAGGTTTCCATGCAGGAGGGTCAACGGTGGATAATACTGTAGCCCTCTCATACCTTGCTCATCAAGCTGTAACCCACATATCACTACCATTCTTTGCATGTTTCATTGATTACTTGGACGCCTTTGACGGGGTTGCCCAGAACACTATATGGCAGAAGCTAGTGGGATGGAACATCTCCCCCAAACTGCTATGAGCAATCATGTTCTTATACACCAGGACCTGGGTGCAAGTCAGACTCACAGGGGAGACAGCCACCGCCAATATTGACACAGATCAAGGTCTAAAAAAGGACTGTGTGCTGGACCCCTTGTTATTTAACCTATACACTGCCAATTTTGGCCCGGCTTTAGCAGGAGTGACCCTAGTCACCCCAAGAATCAGAGACAGGAGAACTTCCACTTTTGCAGTATGCGGAAAACCTAGTGCTGTTCGACCATATGAAAACTGGTCTGCAAAAAGTCCTCAACGCCCTGAATATAGATAATCTGAGGGATGAGCTGTGCCTAATGGAAGCAAAACAAAAGTAGTCGTCTTTGGGAGATACCCAAAAAAGAGGCTTACTAGTTGGCCGTGGGGCCACTGAGGCTGGACTGTGTACAACACTATAATTACCTGGGAGCATGACTATGTGAAACCGGCAGACCGACTCTGCAGCTAAATAAAATGAAAAGCAAGGCAAAAATTGCCACATAAGCCTTGTGAAAACTTAACGCCCGTCGCCATTCGGAGGGTGGTCCGTACCATATTGCTCCCCGCGCTCAACTGTGCTCAGCAAGCATTTCCTGGCATGCTGGCAACAGCCCTACAAAAGATTCAGTGCACAGCCTACAAGAAGTTATTTATCCTTCCACCTAACACAATGAACACTTTGATCAGGTTGGAATTTGGGCTGGTGCAGCTAAATCTGGAAAACTTGGCAGCCCGTGCTGAATACTACTTCCAGGCAACAGTCACTCGCACCAACACCATGAAGGCTCTAATAAAAACAAATTGTACAAACACTGGTCCAACAATCTCGCTCTAGATAAGGAACGTTTACAACTTGCGTTGGAGAACTGGGACATAAATGCGATCAACTATACTTGTATCTGCAATTAGAAAACAATAGTCCCATCGTTTATGACAATTGGACATGCAAGCTCTTCTAGGCAGGGCCCCTCGCGAGTCAATAACGGCGCCGCCACTGGGCAACGCAGCCAAATCTCATCTCCACCAGGCAGTAGGAAAGCACGTTTTAAAACAAACGTATCAGCCAGATCAGTCTCGCTTCCAATCAGAGACCTGAATCCAACCAGGAGATCTCTCGAAAAAATCCACAGTTGTAGATTATGTAACTATAGAAGATAATCCTTAGCACACACACTTCTGTGCTGCCCGTCATTGCTACATCCACGTCGAATCTCCTTGTAGCCCATCTTTTTACAGCTCAGCATTCGGTCGGCCAAAGGGGCCGTCCCTCTTTTATATTCCCTGGACACAGTGGTTGACATGGCAAAGTTCGGGAAATGCATAATGCAGGCCGGCAACTTGTTAAAGAACTCGAAAAGCCAACAGTCTCTGTAGTTAGTGTTCATCCTCCACTCGGGGCAGTGTTGAAGGGCTCTGCATTGATGCAACAAACTGATCAACTTTGTCATGAGGACTTCATAAATTGCAGTACTCCGTATCTGAAGGTCATAGATCATAATTTGGCACTTATGATTTGCACTTACTCCTCTGTGGTTCCACAGTTGCTGCAGTGACCGGCCAGATCTCGCGTTGCTCTTTTACACACATTATTACATGCCGTCTGCACCTTACACGCCATACTTTCTTAGGCACTTTTACCATATGGCCTGTTTTAAAACTTTTTTTATTATTAACTCTGTCGTCTGTGCCTCACAAATCGCAGACCTCTTGCAGCTTCTGTATATTACTTTGTTTATGTTATCTGCATGTTACAAGATGTATACCTTCAGGCACTGTACTTTGCACTTCAGCTTTACGGCTTGTTAACACGGCCAGCATGATCCTGAGCTGCTTTCTATGCGCATCGCTTATTGTTACATACTTGTATTTTACAAAGTCTCATCACATTTGTATAAGCTTTGTATTCATTTTACTGTGTTTACCAAATATGTTCCCACCCAGGAAATGTTATTTTTTAAGGGTTTATATTACTGTGTTTTTGTATATTGTGATATATGCGATATGCAACTTGTAATGATTTTAAGTAATCATACAACACACTTGAGTGAATACTGCTTTAGTCTGTAGCATAATACAGCCTTACTAAAGAGCATTGAGTTCTGTAGATGGTGGACATCTTTGGGACACACTCCAAGAGATGAGCCAGCTTCATCACCTCAGTCCTTAGAAATGCAGAGTCGCCAGTGGTGGAAGCAGGCTGGGTGTGCAGGGTGGGACTGTAGTAGGCTGTGCCAAGCTAACCAACCCTCTCTACACTCCTCTCCTTCTTCAGGGAAAGAAGGTGGCGTTCTATAAGCGAGTCCAGATTCTGGTGGCGGACACCTGGGCTGTGCTTGAGGGAAAAGGAGATGGCTGCTTCAGCGACATTTCTGGGGTGACCATGTTTGCGGACTACAGGATTCCTCAAGTTCTAGTGCACCTGGGAACAATGCACTATTCGAAAGACCTGATGAAGAAGCTTCAAGAAGGTTAGGAGCTGCTTCGAATATGCATTCTGGCTATGCGTAGAGCAGCCGTGATTTAGCCAGTGATTCATTTGAAGGTCTTAGGGTCCAACAGAATAGACTCAGAACAAAACCGCCCATATAGCGCTCAGAATGCAGCTAGGTGGTGCTGCTTGTGATGTTACCCAGGGGCATGGCTTGGGGGAGGGGGGTGATTGGTGTGTTACTCTCCCTCTAATAAATGTATTTTCTAGCAAATAGTTGGGTACACGTGAGAATCAGGGAACAGAATAATTGCAGTCACGATTTCAAGCATTTTAATTCTCCAATTCCTGAATATTCCTGACAACCAAGACCAGATGCCAATCAGGTGGAAATCAAAGCCATGTAGGATTTTATGTAGTTTCTTAACACTATCTTTAATATGATCTATCTATTCATGTATGCTAAGTAAGGTGTTGGGTATAACTGTACACTCTGAACCTACTATTGCACAGACCTCCCTTTTAGCAGGGGTAGCTCCTCCGTTTGAGGTAGGAGCTTTGCCGTACAGGCCAGAGCTGAAAATTAAAATGGTAATAAAGTTTGTTTATTGCCATTTTATTTTTGAGCAACCGACCGTCCTGAACTGAATGACAGGACGGGAGGGGGCCAGTGCTGCCGAGTGGCAGCAGCAGGGAGCTGTGACAGTGCGCTTTAAAATGTGCATGTCTCTTTGGCCGGCCGTCTTGGGACGGTGAGCCAGACATGAACATTTTAAAGTCCTCTAACCCAGCTGTCTTAGACAGCAGGACTCCAGTGGCTGCCAGAGGCTGCTCCCTCCATTCCTTACGTGTCTCTCATGCTGAGAGACACACCAGGATTGGTGAGTGTAGTTTCCTGGTCCAGCGTTGGAGCCTGCCTGGAAGGGAGACTACTAGTGGAGGAGGACGTCACGTTGTGCCTCAAGGTAAGTGTTTTATAAATTATTATTATATTTTTTATTTTTTTTGCTTTCCCCTACCACCCTTGGTACGTGGCAGCAACCACTGCCCTTTAGCTGTTAGGTGGTCATTCGGTGTGTGGTTTTCTAGACAGCAAATTGATACTTAATTAATCATAAAGAGATAGCAGCTCAATTAGTGACCTCTTGTAATATTTCTAGTCTAGTCTCTTCAAATGCCTGCCCTACACCATGCATGGGAAACAAATAGAAAATAATCTGTTCATTTCAGAGATGCTTGCGGCGGTGAGACCACCTGTGGAGAGGGTGAACAGTAGGCTGGCTCATGGTGGGCCTCTAGTATAATGGGGTAACCCAGTGCCCCTCAGAACCTGGGTGTACAAGAATGTGGAAAGTGTTGGCTCTGTCTGGTACAGAATTGATTCTAGGTTTACTGAATAATAACTATTAGAAAACAGTATTACTGTTTAAACGCTCATGTTTACACCAATTTGGGCAGGCATACCGATGTGAGAATTGCCTCCGCCTCTTATTATTAGCAAGCTGTTGCGCACTATATCTCTGTGCAAGCAGCCACAGCTTGCAACGCATGTTCAAAATATTGTTCCATGAACCACAGTCACCGCAATATTTCTACTGCTTTCGTGCCACGCTACCCACTAGTGACTCACTACCATTTGGATTTCTGCTCCAATGGTATGCATATTGATATCCTGAATTGGGGCAACGTTCAAATATAATCTAACATTAAGTCACTCTCCTATCAGCTACAGAACTGTGCTGCCCCATTGATGTGATTCATTACCGCCAAGGACCTCACTACAGTCATTTCTTTGAATCCAACCTACGGTGGACCATACCCTGAAGACCTTTCTTCCTTTCATTCTTTTTCTTTCTTTCTTTCTTTCTTTCTTTCCTTCTTTCTTTCTTTCTTTCTTTCTTTCTTTCTTTCTTTCTTTCTTTCTTTCTTTCTTTCTTTCTTTCTTTCTTCAATCGGGTAGGTCCTCACTTAACTTACCATGCTGTTCCTTTCCCTATATCAAACACACCAATCTAAATCCACCCATTTCTAACTTTACAGGCTGTCCCTTGGTTCGCCTTGCCCTAAGAAAGACCCGCTGTGCCTACTAGTCGACCACGCACTTCTCTGGGTCGAAACGTCGACGTGCTCGTCATAATCCTGACCCTACTCTCTCCGCCCCACGTGAAATGGAAATTTAAACCCCAAGCGGCGTGAAGATTTATGTACCGAGGGATGGATGTTCTTTGAATGACCAGTTTTTAACCATCTGTACAGCACTGTATATATCCTGTTCACACTTAGCACTTTTTTTGCAC
The DNA here is from genome assembly GCF_964204655.1 of Triturus cristatus. NCBI lineage: Eukaryota > Metazoa > Chordata > Amphibia > Caudata > Salamandridae > Triturus > Triturus cristatus. The sequence continues at coordinate 822,801,282 of NC_140584.1, read as the reverse complement.
TTTTTTCACCATATCACTTGCGCCGTTTGAACAACTTTTATGTTGATGAACTGTGACAGCCTTCTAATGTTATCTTGACACCATAAAATGGAAACAAACATATTGTATTATCCCTCAATACAACTTGAGATTTACTTAATTTTTTGGTGTGTTGTTTGTTCTTCCTTCTCTCACATTTTCATTGATTATTACTGAAAGATTTGAGTACTGTTTTCTAATTGTTATTATTCAGTAAACCTAGAATCAATTCTGTACCTGTCTCATTGTGGGGACCATATATCCAGAATAGGAGACCCCAGCCCATTTTAGGGGTAACCAGGAATAGGCTTTTGATCCACAGATGAAATTAGCATATCCTTCTTGATGACATTTGTGAAACCCAAAAACAGTGGGAAGCCGGAACCCATAACGGGGTGATTTGAAATTTTTATTCTCTGAAACAGTGTAACACCCTCCTGCCCACAAAGACACTAAGTGCTTACACACCAGCCACGGTCTGACATGGCAAGATGAGTAAAATCGGGTTTGTAATGGTCAATGGATTGTTATACCTTTTGAGTCCTTGTAAAGACTGGGGACAGATGCCGCTCATTCTGGCAGCATTTGCCTTTGATAGACAAGTTTCCGTTTTATAGAGGGGCACTTCGATCAAAGGAACTCCCCACCACTTAAAAGGCAAATTAATGCAGATCCAGCAGGAAGAAAGATTAATCGTTTGACAGTATTTCTTAAGCAACATTACATCTGAGTTGTTCAAATTCACTGAGCGGCCACCTCGCTCAAGGTCAGGCTCAGTACAGTTAGGTCATTTGGCAACTACACTTTTCACAGCAAGGATGTTTTCCACCAAAATCCAGAAACTGAGGGAATCGGCGATGATAGTGGGCCAGAACCACATAACGTTATGGTACTGACAAGTGACACAGAATTGGCAGCGACTTTAGGCCATAAAGCAAAAGAAGGGCGCATACCGGTGGGTTGCTGCGTCACAAACCCTGCCATCCCTACTGACACGGTCCCTTTGGTTATTTCTGCTTGAATCAATAAATACTGTTTCTCACTCTGAGGCTCCTTCCTGCCATAGAGGCCAACCTTTCAGAGAAGGTACAGAAAACAGATACGTTTTACGATGTACGTAGCAGCATTAGCAGTATTTTCACAATGAAGCCTTTCTAGTGACTAAATCAATCAATCAAGCTGGGCTTATATAGGATGAAAACCTCGGTGAGGGTATCTAGGCGCTAGGCTGAGGGTTTCAGTCGAAGAGCCAGGTCTTTAGTCCCTTCCTGAAGTCCGCAAATAAGGGTGATGTTCAAAGGTGGAGGGTAAAATCGTTCCAGGATTTGTGGCGAGGTAGGAGAAGGATCGTCCTCAGGTGTGGCAGCTGCAAATGCGCAATGTCTGTCTGAGGCGAGGTGAGCAGAGCGGAGGTTTCTGGGTGGCTGGTGAAAGTTTAGGCGGTGGTTCATGTATTCCTGTCCTTGATCGGGGAGGTCTTTATATTTGTGGGTCAGAAGCTTGAAATTGCATCTCTTCTAGATGGGGAGCCAGTGGAGGTCTTTCAGGTGCTGGGAGAGGTGGGTTCTTTTGGGCAAGTTGAGGATCAGTCTGGCTTCTGCTTTCTAGATCATCTGGAGTCTTCTCAGGAGTTCGTCGGTGGTGCCTGCATATAGTGCCTTGCCATTTTACAGATGGCTGGTGATGAGGGCCTGCGTTACTGTTTTTCTGCGCCAGTGGGTAGCCATTCAAGAATTCTGCAGCATATGCGGAGCGTGTAGATGCACGCTGAGGAGACGCGTTAAGTTGTCATTTCATGGAGAGTTTGCTGTCTAGGATGATGCTGAGGTTGCAGGCGCGATCTTTCGGAGTGGGGGTGGGTCTGAGATCCAGTGGCCCCCAGTAGTTGTTCCAGAGGGAGGTGTGGCTGCTGAGGATCAGTACTTCGTTTTTGTCCGTGTTGAGTTCCAGGGAGTTGTCTTTCATCCAGGCTGAGACCTTCTTCATGTAGTTGTGAAAGTTGGTTTTCATCATAGTAGGTTCTACTTAGAGTTAGAGGACGAGCTAAGTGCCATCAACGTAAGAGACGATGTCTGCTAGCGGCTTCATGTAGATGTTGAAGAGGGTGAGACTGATGGACGAGGCTTGTGGGATGCCGCAGATGGTGTGGTTTGGCTGTGAGGTGAAGGGAGGGAGACAATCTTCCATGTGCACCGAGAGGAAGGATGCCATTCACCTAAGAACGTTGTCTTTGATTCCGCTGTGGTGCAGTTTGTTGATGAGTGTATGGTGGGAGACAGTGTCAGCAGCAGAGATGTTGAGAATGATCAGAGCAGCTGATTCCCCTCTGTTTAGTAGGGTGCAGATGTCGTCTGTCGCAGTGATCAGGGTCGTTACGGTGCTGTGGTTGGCTCTGAATCCTGATTGGGGAGGGGTCTAGAAGATTGTTTCTCTCCGAGTGTTTGGTGAGTTGGAGGTTGACTGACTTCTCCAGGACTTTGGCGGGAAATGGGAGCAGCGAGATGGGGTGACTAGTTCTGGAGGTTTTGGGGGTCTGTCTAGGGTTTATTTAGGAGTAGTTGGACTTTCAAGTGTTTTCAGGCATTTTAGAAAGGTGGTTGTGGTGATGGATGTGTTGAGGATGGCGGTGAGCTTGTGGCTGATCTCGTCGCTTATAAGGTTGAAGAGTCAACGAGGGCACGGGTCGGGGGAGGGGTGCTCCTGAGTGGATGGAGTTCATTACTGCCTTGGTGTTCACTGGGCTGAGTTGTTCCATTTGGGGAGCGGGTGGTTGGCAGCTGTCTTAGCAGGAGTGGGAATGCTGAGGAGGTTGGTGGCTTGGGGATCGAAATTTCTGTAAATGGTGGGTACCTTTTTGTGGAAGTGGTCTGCAAGAGCGTCGCTGAATTCCTGTGAGGAAGGTATCGAGTTTTCTGTGGCTGATGGGCAAGTGAACTCTCTGACGATGGCATAGAGTTCCTTGGTCTGGTTGGCGCTGGCCTTGATGCGGTGAGTCAGAGCCTTCTTTTTGCGTCTTTGAGGAGGTGATGATAGTTGTTAAGGGCAGACTTAAAGATCACTGTTGTTTCTGCTGGTGTGCCATTTTCTTTCCAGTTGTTTGCATCTGCACTGTGCCACGCTGAGCTCTGGGGGTACCAGGTGGCTCAGTTGGTGGGTCCGTCATTTCTGGCTGGTTTGGTGGGGGCGACTCGGTCGGCAGCACAGGTGATCCAGGCGTTGAAGTTCTCTACTTATTGGTTCAGGTTGGCTGAGGCTGACGGCTGGGACAGGCTGAGGGCATTGGTCCATTTGTGTTGTGTGGCCTTGATCCAGCTACAGAAAGGGGTGCTGTGGCATTTGGGTCTGAGACCAACTCCATGACGCTGATGTTGTCTATATGTTCCAGGAGGTGAGTGGAGTTGGAGTCTGTGAGGTCACAGGTGAAAATTGAGGTCTCTCAGGAAGACGAAGTATTCGGATTCGATGGTGAGCGGGGTGCTAAATTCTCTGACGGCGTCGCTGAGGCTGGTTCGTGACCCCATATGCAAGGCTGCATCTGATGGTGGTTTTGTCGTCAGTATGGAGCTGGAAATTCAGGTGTTCCATGAATGGCATGGTTTCATCTTTGGTGGTCGTACAGATGATTGCATCCCTGTGTATGATGGTGATGCTGCCTCTGTGTCTGTTGGTGCAGGTGTGGTGTTTAATCTTGTAGCCACTGGGTATTGCAGTGGCGAAGCCCGGGGCTGAAGCAGGTTTGAGCCAGGTCTCTGTGATGAAGGTCCTCTGCTCGGCTGTGCTGCAGCCTTCATTAGATAGGTCTGGGGGGTGAAGGGGGATACTGGGGATGGGGTAGGGCGGGAAAAGTAGCTATCTGGGACAGTGGGAAAATGGGTGGCAAGGCTCCTGGGGGCACTGGAGACTTTGAGGGGATAGCGACACTGGAGGCCTAAAGGGCTGTTTCGTGGTAATCAGCATGGCCCTTCCCTTGGGACACCTCATCAGAAGGTAACATTTTTGTGGGGGTCCCAGCAGATGTGCTGAACCCACTTTGAATCTGAAGAACCCAAAGCTGTGCATCACTTACATATTTTGATTCCTTATACATCGTTACAATCTTTTTCTCGGCCGGAGTACAAGCATGAGTTAGGGCAATGAGTTCAGTACCCTGAACAGATTTACCATTATGCAACCAGCAACTTTCTACAATTTGATATACAGTGCATACAGCATAACCTAGACACCTTCATGATTTCGACGGCATAAACCATCATCAAAATGCAGACGTTTTCAATGGGGGATAGGAATGTCCGTTAAATCAGTACAGGGTTTGGTGAAGTGGGCAGTGACAATCAAGCAGTTTTGGGAATTCTTCCTCTTCAAGGGTGGGCATTATTTTTAAGTAAAGAACAAGAGTAATATGAAAAGCAAATAATAGTTATATCTTGACAGTCTGGCTGTAGATAGATGTTGGGTTTTGGTGGTGAGAAGAGGGGCATCAACAGCATGGGGCACCACAGCAATCAAAGTGGAGCTCAATACAGTGTCTTCAGGGGCTTCAATGAGATAAAAAGCATCAACCACAGAGCGGAAACATGGTGTGAGCCCGACTGCAATGGGTTTCAGGGCTGCAGAATAATTTGCTAGGGTGATTTTGTTGATCCCCATACTCTTGGAACGCACCCCAAGGGTAAAACCATTGCATTCATGACAAGACCAATTACACATTTTTGCATAAACAGGGAGCCCCAAAGTGGGAGCAGAGGTTGATGCTTGTTTTATTGTACAAGCACATTTGTGGCCTCTGCAGTTTCTTCTTTGTAGCCTTGTGCCCCTTTATAGCCAGTTCAGTGAGTGGGCAGCGTAAGTCTACCCTTCAGTGATCTAAAGTAACAGATATCAAAATCAAGTCATCAATGCATTGAACCTAAGTCGAACACTGCATGAAAACCAGCATTTCCAGGGTCTACTTTATGGTTTTGGACTCTGTAAATCCTTGTTGGAGCATTAGCCCCAAAAGTTGATGCAGTTGAAAAGAGAACACAAAGAGGAACTGCCTCCTTGTGTACAGGAATGGAGAAAAAGACAAAACAGAGGCCTACTACAGGAAACAGTTTGTGGGTATGCATGTGAGGATGTTGGCAGGGTTGCAGAAACTAGTAATAACGTTATTTAAGGATCATGAATCCTGCATGAACTAGTACATATGTGTAGTACCCTCCTGTTTATTACACCTGCTATCAGTAGGCACCAAATCCTCTTGTTTGATCAAATCGGCTATTAAAGGATGAATCCCTCCCTCTGCCTTGTATTTGAAGGGATAATAAGATATCTAAATTTGCATGTCGATTTTGATTTTCACAGGTTCCATTGAGGCTATGAGTTCTACGTCATTGGTCCTATAGACCACAATGTGGGTGGTACCTGGGAAAGCAAATCAGTTAAATCCAGAGACATCTCATTGTTACACACACCGTATGTTAATAGTTGGTATTCTTGCAGAGAAGGGTGAGAATCTCATTCTCGTACTGCATGGGTATATTAATGTAAAGTCTGTCAAGAGTGCAAAACATGCAGCAATTTAACTTACACTGACTAGGCCCCAATATGTTAGCTGGTGAGGCAGGACTGAAGAAGGAGGAGTGTTCATGGCGGATGGGCCCAAGGGAGAAGGAAACAAAGTCATCAATGTTATGGGGAACACAGCGGTTAGAAATACCAACTGCATCCATGGCCAAACCAGAGAGAACTATTGAGGGAAACTGAGAGGTTTTTAGGGCTCATCAGCTAGCACCAGTGTCAATAAAGGATATGGTCTCTTTACATTAATAAGACAATCACATAAGGACGTTTCTTATCTACCTAAATTAAGGTATTCATAACACAGTCGGATCCTCTCAGGTTGTCCTAAAATGCAGGATAAGCATTTTGAGAAACTTCGTGAAATATGAGTGGGCCAGTAAGGCCTTACATGTTAGATACAGCATTTATGCAATCCCTTTTCCAAGGCCCCAGTTGCCCACAGGCAAAGCATGAGTCTCCAGTTCCCAGGGCCTCTCCTTTGCACCTTTCTTAACCCCTTTCTGCTCTATGTTGTATTTCTCCCTGTTGTATTCCCCTTGCTTTCCCACTTCAAGGGACTCCCCACCCTCTTCCCTTTTCAGTTCACTTCATATTTTTTTGTTGTTTCAAGTATATCAGTTTTGATTAAACATTCCCTTTTCTTCTTTCTTGTGAAGCCACATAATGATTTGGGAGGGTCACTAACTCCGCTATCTTCTTAGTTTGCCATCCAGTATATTGTCATCCACTGACTTCTCACATTTAGTAACATTCCGGCACAAAAGCAGACACAACAGCTTCCTGAGCTCCCTCGATTTGACGGGCAGTATCCAAGAACATCTCAAACACATCCTTAAGCTTGTCTAGATAATGGGCGGGCAACTCAACCTTATTCTGTTTGCAATTCGAGATCTTAGTGCAATCTGTTTCATTTTCACTATGCACACATCCTTAACCGCATTCAATAGTGCATCCTTTGCAGCATTCAGCATCCCGTCAATTCACGGGTCCAGTCTCAGCCATGCTAACTTTTCCTCGAATCTGTCTCACCTCAGTACTGCCAGCCACAACAACTGATTTATATCTGCCCAGTTTGGTCTGTACACTTTAAACACTCTGCAGTTCTTCACATAACTCTGTTGTGTTTTTCCTTATGTTGGGAAACTGTTTCTTAATAGTCAGTAAGGCTGAGGGAATCCAGGGGCTTGGGGCCCTGTGTACCCCTGACAACATCAACGGGAGAAGAGTATCGGGAGCAGACAGGGAGGGATCCTAATCATCCGAGTCACTAGAATAATGGTAGGGGAGAGTCTTCTAGCTAGTTGACCTGCTCTCTTATATTTTCTCTAGTGATTGTGGGGCTGTGCTGTCATGGATCTCTAAGCCCAGCTAGGCCTAACGGCTAGAGCGGTCAACCTCGAAGCTGGGGAAGCGGGTTCGAGTCTCGGCACGGACGCTCAACATTAGTGTGCTCCCTTGAAATGCTAGGGGAACACTACTTGTTTCTCTTTGGATTCCATGATGAAGTATGCTTTCATCTGATGAGGATATAGTGCCACAAAACAGCACTGGGAGCCTAAATTATTTGGACACCAAACTCATTATTTAAAGATTACCTCATTATATACCACTACGAGAAATGTATTATATAAGTCATATGGAGAGGAGAAAAGAGATTTAAGCAAACAATGTATTTGATTTCAGCATGTATTAATCAACATAAATCATATTTTGAATACAAACTATGCTATTGGCTTATTTGATCCCTTATCATTACTACATTTTGATTTATGTTCATTTGTGAGGGGCTATCTCACAAGGTGACGGTTTTATTCAAACATAATTTTTCATACATCCACAATAATGAAACCTGGCAACAACATCTTTAGAAATGTGTTTGTGTTTAGTTCATTTTTTCAACTTAATCAGAAGAGTGAGCATTGCACTGCTGAATTTATTTATTTATGGAGTCGTGTATAGCGTAAACTCAACCTGAAAGCATCAGAGCGCTTTACAAGGTTGACAAAGAGACAGTTACCCGGGTTACATATGGATAAATAGGTTACATGAAGTAAGCACAAAAACAAAACAGTATACACAGTAGTGTAACATCCAAGAGGAGTGGCTGTGGTCTCTCCTCACTCATAGCAATATGGCTGCCTCTTTTTAGGTCTTGCGTGCGTTGCAGCGCAAAGCGCTGCCCCGCCTCCGTGAGAGATTTTGTAGGAGAGGATTTTCAGAAAAGGGCTTTAAGCCCCACCCCTCATTTCCATTGGCCGGCGTCACCATTTATGGTAAACGGTGGCCTGCCATTGGAAATGAGGGTTTTTGATTGCCGTCCTTTGGCTTGCGATCCGGACTGGGTCGCCTGCTTCACTGCTGTCGTGAAGCACTTTCTTATCTTTATGGGGCCATGTGTTTGAAACACATGGCCCCATAAAGACAAGAAATGCCCATGCTCCGGCTGCAGCGCGGTCCTCTTTCACTTTCGGGACGGCGCTTGTTTTTTATAATACCGGAGTCCTTCTATATCATTGTGTATAAGCATTGGCATAGGGATGGGAACAGTTCGAAGAAAGTATAATAAACAGCGTTTTTTGCAATGCAAATTTAAACCGAAGGTATTGGGGCGCTTTACGTGAACACCCGTTGCACTACACAAGGTCACGTTAATTTTTCTAAGGCGCAGGGACGTTAAGGGATCACAGCATGTTACGTCACCGCTGCGACTCGAACCAGGTTCTCGAGTTCCAAAACTCAGCTACTCTGACCGTAAGGCTACATCATCTATCCAACATGTGAAGCGTCGGGAAATGGGCAGGCCTAATCAAAACAAACAGGAGTGGAATATATCCGGTGTCAGCCTTTACTTCTGGTAGTATGGATGACTTCATGCAATCATCTTCACAGTCACTTTGCCATTGCCATACGTCCTTACCAAGCAGCTGAGCGCTTTAACTTCATGAACATAGGAGACAGACCTTCCTCTCCGTTTCTAGTTACAACCAACTAAGGGCTGAAGGTGGGTGACGTATGTCGGCTTCTTCCGGGTACTGTATGCATGCCTCCCCAATCATAGGCTGCGCATGTGGTGACATAATCCGTGCGAAGGGCACTGCATGTCCGTGAGCAGCGGCCTCGGATTATCAGCGCGCGGATAGCAGTTGAGCCGCCACCATGCTCCACTGTAGGACCCTACAAAGGCTGCTTGTCCCAGCTCTGCGCGCTCGAAGTCAGTGCTCCAGACACAGGCACCGCACAGGTGAGAGTAAGGCGCATTAATGCCGAGTAGCCTCCGCAAATTGGAATGAGATTTAGGTGACCTTCTATGAATTAATTGCAGGTCCTGCAGACACATTGTTACAAGGACCCTGCACTTCATAAGGTTAATATAGCCTGTTGCTGTACAGGGCCCAAACAGGTGTCATGAGAGGCTATTGGTTAGAAGGAGCTTGCAGGTGACACTGGAAGTAGGGGTGCGGGAGGTGCTGTTGCAGCACCCCCCCAAAAAGCCTTGAAGGAATTCAGAAGGAGAATGAGCAATAAAAGGCATTTCACTAACTTGTCCCATTTGCTGAGTTGAAGACAGAGACGAAGTTTCATAAAATGGATTCCGACAAACTTTAAGATGGGGATTGGTAACTATTTTTCCTAGAATGCAACGAGGCAAAAAAATGTAAGCCCACTTTCAGCTAGCCATGACAGCGGGGGCAAACTTAAGGCTAGGGTAAAATAAAATCCTTTATATTTTGGATCATATCATGCAATGGTATACATAACCACTTCATGTTGAGTTTACCCGTACTGTATGAAAATTCATGCAACAGGGGGGCAAAAAAGTTAAATTTGATAATATTTTGCTTATCTGGTACATACTGCTAATTCCCGCTGTGTACAGCCTTCAGACATGCACAGTGCATCCAAGTACCATGCATCATGGGTAAAACTAACGCTTTTTAGTGCTGGTGTCCGCCTCACCGCACTTATGTGCATTAGTCATGCATATTGAGCCCCTAAAACACTGTCTGTCGGGATCATAAGGCACTACAAAAGCTTCAGCCAGTGTCCTGCGCGGTGATCTGATATGATGACACAGACTTCACTCTAGGATACATTGTATCCGTGAATATATTGCCGGACCTTCCGCAGATGTACAGGTAATCATCAAATGAACAGGAAGTGCCTGGTCCAGTCTCTGTTGAGAGGTCGCACACAGCAAAGAGGCCTCCATACTGTGCTGATTGGGGGCAGCCAGCCTAACACAGGGGCAGACACTGGTCAACACCACAATCCGATCGGATGGACTGGCCAGTGCACTGTTAGCTATTAGCACTGAGCGAGCAGGCGGAGTGGATTGACGGCAGGCAGTCAGTGTCAGTCCTACTTCTGCACGGAGGACCTTAGAGACCCTGGGCAGTGCATGGCATTTCTGTGCACAGTACGGAGTCCTGCTGTATCCCTTCCTCCTTCCTTGAGTCGAGCAGTAAAGAAAATACATCTCCTCGGATGTCCTGGCGTACTAGGACTTCTCCAGGTGTACTGAGCTGCTTTCATTATGCATGCATAAAATGTTTTCGCAATCAGTGGCCCGGTGGAGATTGTGATCATTGGAACAGTTTTCCAGCGTTCCCTGGAGCTCTTCCACGGTGAGTCTCTAGTAAGGAGTTTCCTCAAATAGCCAGCACCCTCTGACTGCCTGTTTCTCCTGATTGGCACTCGAAATGCAGGGCAACAAAGTAAGGGAAACATACATATACTTTGAAATGTAATATCCAGAGCAAAACGCCACTTGGTAAGGTGGTGTTGTACATGTTCTGGTGTGAATAATCCAATGTGGACTAGGTACACATGCTTCCACTTGATCCAGCTGTGCACTCTCTATATTTGGATACTATTTATATCCATTGAAAAGAAAAACGAGATAAATTCTCCTGGCTAAACTGGACCGTCCACAGCAGTTTTGCTTACATTATCTAGCTTTACCTGCTGCTGCTGCAGGATGGAAGCCCCTCTGTCCAGCCCAGGCGACAAATTTATAAGACATTCTGGGCAAGTGCTCGTCCCGGCAGACACACTCCCTAGACATTTCTGGTGCACAGTCTAGACAAGTAAGTCATGAACTGACTTTCTCGGCACTGAACTTCACTGGTGTATGCAGCATGTGCTTTAACATACTAGGCTGTCCTTTTAGTTTTAGTTATTATTAGTTTATTCTTAATTTCATTAAGTTTTGAGACACTCTTGTCTCTACAACGTACCCGCTGCCAATTGAATAGTGTTGATCTATAACTGATGTCTTGTCAGGCTAAGCCTATTGCTCCACAAGCCCACTGCAAACGTCCTCCTGTTGTGCCCTAATTGCAATGAATGATGGCGCTGCCATTGTTTCACAAGTACAGTCATTTTAGAAAGAGGCTTTGGGTAACTGGACTTTCCTTCTGGGAGTTTTGCATTTAATTCAAGATCTTTTTAGAGCTTCCCATTGCTGAAAATGTTGTAATGTTTTTATATTTAACTCTTTCAATGCACTTTATTTCTTGGTTTTACTCAGAACCCTGTGTCACAACTGGCAGTACAGTGTCATTCATAACTGCTTTGAAAACCTGGAAATGTTACACATATGTAATCTGATAGCTTGGTAGTATGCCACTAAGTATTATCTTTTGTATTAAACTGCACCCATGTCTGCATAAATGCACAGAACTTTATTAAAGTGCTGCCTCTGAAAGACTTGTTTAATATCATGAATGCACATTTTTTTACAGTACGATCATGTTACAAGGGCACTAGGTGAGCGCCTTTACATTTCTGGTGCTTTGCAGCAGTTTAAAGATCTTCTTAGAGTTAGCGTTGCTCAAATGGGTGTATTTTCTGATATTTAAGTTTCCCTCGTCTTCATTGCTTGATTTTGCTTGCGAGAAAGCGTCACTCATAGTCGTTGAATTTCACTCACTGAAATTATGAAAGTGTCACATATAAGCAATCTAAACCTTTGGCAGCTATGAATGCATAGCGCTGTTTGGCTGTAGGGGGTGAGCTGTAGGTCTTGGCCTGTAGCCTGACCAAGTATTTTATTCATGAACCCAGTTTTAACAGGTTCTCAGACCGAACTATAGTACTGCAGACTTGAAATGGACAACGGGATCTGATGACTTCCTTCTTCAATGAGGTATTTATATTTTTTTAATGTGGGTTCAAAGACAGCCAGGAAATCTGGATTTGAGGACTGTACACACTGAAGGTCCAGTTATCACTAACTTTTAACCATTTAAAACCCATTGACACATTATTGTAATGCTAATTTCTTGAAAACTACTAAATGGACTATTACTGCCCACCAACCTCCCCAACATATGTTTGGATTGCTTCTGACATCTGCATGAAACATGAAATTCCAGCACCGGGCATAGCATGTAGATAATCTGTGAAATTTCATAGGAGCTATTTACAGAACACCAGCGTTAGTAGCAGATTAAATTATTTTTGCCTCCCACCATTTATGCTGTCCCTCTCCGTGTGGTTTGCATGGCTGAACCAAAGGCGATGTTATATAGGTTATGGGGACACGTTGTCGGCTTTGCAAATTACAGCCATGCCTTACATCCAGAGCTCAATTGAAAGCCAGGTCTCACTGGCTTTAGGAAAGAGGAGCAGGGCACAATGTGCACCCAGTGGCAATTTTATTCAATTGCACAACCAAGTCCACCTCACCTGAAAGGACTTCATCTTCGGTGGCATACATGTAACAACTGGGGCAAGTAGACAATCCCAGTCCTTTACTCATCTTCAGTCTGGGATTGAATATAATCATTCCTAGGACACAGATTCCATATGAAAGGAGGATAATGCAGAAAACAAGACAGCAAACACCATTCAGGACTGGTTGCAATGTGAACCTTCAGGGATAACAAGGTAGCCCTTAGATCGTTAATAACAGAAATAAATTGGTTAACGATGAGACAGTATCCAATCAGTCTAAATTCTATTGTATGCACAGGCTTCCTGGCTACTTCAACGGCTGGGCGATGAACAGCCGCCAGCCCAGGGACTGGAATACGGCCATTAACCAGTTGTCAAACCAAAAAAGCTGGAAAATTCTTATGTAAGACGGAAAGTACAATATCAAACATAAATGAGTGGGTGCACAGAACAGGAATTATACAATTTCAGTAGATATTAGCCGAAAGGTACTGTGCAAACACTTCATATTGTGCCCTGGAAGCACCAATACGTCAAGCCTCCTCTGACCCTCAGCTTGTTATGCGTCACATTGGCCGTTTTCTAGTCTGCCATCTGTTATTGCCATTGTATGCTTTTTATTCTCTTGTGCCATATGCCATTTTACCTCCCCTCCGTGTAGCATGATTGGTCACTGGTGAATCCTGACACATCACCACTGACCTAATTGAGGACATCATCGTAGCCGCAAATGAATCTGTTTCCTGGTGGTGGTGTTATATGTATTTTGACACTAAAACTGTCTTGATTCGACTATAAATACTGTTTATGAAAGAATCTATGGCTTGAGAGTGCCATAGTAGCAACAGCTTTGTGAGGGCATATGTATGATCACGTTGTTACTATCGTCTTCCAACTATGACGGTGTATAAGGATGTATATTGCCTGTGTGTGTAACTGCAGCAGTTGATCTCCCAGTCACTGGGTTTTCTGGAGAAAAAGGCTGCTGGGTGCAGGGGCTGTTTTTGAATTGATGTACAGCCCAATCAGAGGCATATGTTTTATGCAATAAGGGGAAGAAATCACACATTGGTAAGCCAACGCCGTGACTCGAACAACACCAGCTTCTGCGCGCGATCATCATGCGTCAATAATCAATTAATCGCACTCGATCATCATGCGTGATTAATCTATTAATCTCCCCATGGTCCCTCTGTTTACTAAAAATGGGGTGCTAAGGAATTTTCACATAAGCTATAAGAAGGGACCACCCCGTTAAATCTGTTTCGTGTTCTATCTACTCGCCGTTTTTTGTTTCTAATAATCGGCCTCTTTCTGCTCTCCCATGTGCCCCCTTCGAGAGCCTCCTCTCCTTCCGCATTCTGCCAGCACCCTCCTACACAATAGTCGTCCACCACGTCCACCTCCACCACCACGTCCACCACCACCACCACCATGTCCACCTCCAACACGTCCACCAACACGTCCACCACCACAACCACGTCCACCACCACAACCACGTCCACCACCATGTCCACCATCACCAGCACCACCATGTCCAGCACTACCACCACCACGTCCACCAGCATGTCCACCACCACCCGTTACAGGTAAAGTGTCACTGGAGTGCACGGGTAATAGGAGTGTCAACCCCGGCTGTAAATGGGACATTTAAGGATGCATTGGGGGCGAGAAGACGGGAATAGGGGCTAGAACTTCATTAAGTTGAAGCCATTTGCTTTGCTATACAATACCATTAGCAAAGCAAATGGCTTTAACTTAATCAAAGGCGAGACCTATTGCATTTTTAATGCTTGTTTTCCAGTCCGCCGCTCTGGCAAGTTGTCGCCGCCCAGGGGATTAGGAGAGGCAGCGTCTGCGAGCCCCTGCAGTTAGACACGGTTCAGAGCTAAGGTTGCTGTTCCCCCGAGAGAACGGGCTGCCCCGAGTCCGCAGGGTGACCCACATGCACTGTCTGCAGGCCCCCAGCAGGGGAAATCTCCTGGGCTATTTTTGCTTCCATCTTCGATCAGGTTTACGCTGTGTCACCTAGACTCTGTTACCAGCAGTTGTCAGCTGTTCGGAATCTCACGATCGTTGCCTTAGGGTCTAGGCTCACTGGGGGGCCTTTTGGGGGACTAGCCCGGGAGCTCAAAATGGAAGTTGCAGTAAGTAGAACGTGCTCATCATGTCACTGTCTACCTTCTGTTCTTGCAGTGGCAGCTTGTGATCTTTAAAAGATGTGTAGCGTGATATTTGCCTTGAGAGTCAAGTAAGTGAGCCCAATCCCTTATAGGGATGGTCAGGGGGAATAGGGGCAATTCACCCCAGAGAATTCATTTTAAACAACTGTGAAAGGACACTCCTTAAATATTCAAGTCTTTTCATGGTGTGCCAAGCCAATGAAACACAATGCTCCCCAGGAGTTGATACAATGTATTTCAAAATGTAAAATGGATGCCTCCAAATGTCAAAAATTATGTCCATTGTGCCAGGATAGCATTTTGCCATGGGTACCACCTTATACCAAAAATTACATACAATCTGCCAGTGCCAGAATGTGCCAATAATGCTGCCCATTTATCATGGGTGACTGTTATGTCAAAAACCGCTTCTAGTATGTAATAGCGGGTCATGGATGCCCCTTCCCATGTGCTACATTTGTCCTTCCTTAAGCCAAGAATGACCTCCACTGTGCCAGCGCCAGCATTTTGCAACGAGTGCCCCTCTGCCAAGAATCTCCTTTATTATGCCAGAGCTAGTTTTTGTCTGTGGGTGCCCCTTATGCCGAGTTATTACCTCTAGTAAGCCATTATCACTACTTCCTCACAGATGCCTGTCATTTTAAGAATACCAGTGCCAGCATTTTGATAGGAGTTCCTCCGTAAGCCAATAAATACCTACAGTATGCCAGGGCCAACAGCTGTTTTCAAGCCTAGCCCCACATTCTCACTCAAGCTCACTTACATTCACATACTGGTTCACTTGCACTCATTTATTCTATCTTGCTCTCTTGCACTCCTCTTTTACTCACTCAGTCAAACTCAATTTATTACTATCCCTCATTCATAATGTCTGACACACTTGCACTCACTCTTACTCATTCCAACAGTCTTGCTTAATCTCTCTCACTTAGACTCATTTGCACTCACTTACTCACATTTACTCGTACATTCACACTCACTCACATTCACTTGTATCCACTCTTTCTCTCAATCATTCACCTTCTCGTGTACTCACACCCTCACACTTTCTAACATTCATTCACATTTATTCTTCTATTTAGTCACTCTCACTAATCATTCTCACTCACTAACACTCCAACTCACTCACAACCTGTCACTCTCACTCACTTTCACACATACATGCAAGTGCACAGCATAAATTTAAAAGCAGTTTTTTACTTAACTCGGCTTCAAGCAAAGGACCTGTTTCATCTCCTGGTACTCCTTGTTTTATTACTCTAGTAGAGACTAATATACTATTATTTATGCTTAGTGTAACACAGAATGGGTATAAAATAAGGAGGGTGGAGCCCAGACACCCATATGGGCAAGTTGCCCCTGTGTTCTTGACAGTGTTTTTTTCCACCTCTGAGGCAAGGGGTCACAAAGGTAGTAACAGGGGTCGCAAGAAGCAAGTGAGGGATCACAGCTGCGACCCCCTAAATGAAGGCCATGGTGTCATAATGGTGATACGTGTTGCATACTTTTACTCTACCTCATTGCATACACTGGTGTGACATTACTTAAACAAGAATGATCTGATGGGCATCACAGAAAGGTACTTGTGTATTTACGAGAATGCTCACTTCCTGTCCCCTGTAGGCGTGATGTTCCAGTATGGTGACCGGCAAGAGATGGAGATCAGAGGCTGCTCTATTTGGTGCGTTGAACTGATCTGCGACCACGTCCGGGAGCTTTTTAAGCAGAAGGGACAGACGATGACTGAGGAGATCAATGCGATCCACCTCGACCACTATCTCTGGGACTACGCCCGCGATCACCGCGAAGATATGAAAGATGTTCCCTTTCACCGCGTGCGCTGCATATACTACTAGCTTGCAGTGGTCACATGGTGTGGTCTACTAATGTAATCATGTAAGGATCAGACCTGCATTAAATACATACTACTTTAGGCACAGAAAGGGAATCACTCAATGAATATACTGCCCTTAGCCTGTTGCTGATTGTCATATGATTCCATATGAGCTGTCTGTAGCTTGAAGGCAAAACCATGATGTAATGCTTGCTTATTTAGCAATTACTAATGCACTTAAAGCTAGTGAACATGTAATCTTTTTCTAGGTTCTCTAATAAGAACCTGTCTGGCCTGTGATACTTTGTGAGTACTTTGACAGGTATGTCTAGAGGAATTAGTGGAACTGTTTCACGCTGCAGCGCTTTGCCTATTAGCAGAAGGAACTCTGATTGTAAGTATAGAGGAATAAAAGCATTGACACAGCACACAATCTAAACTTTTCTAATAAATATAAGAATTTTTCAACATGATTCGTGTTTTATTTGATAGCTCCAGCCAGTATCTTAATGAAATAGAAATATTGTATTCTGGCAACTAATCACACGCAAAAGGAAATAAATTGCACCAATAGTGTAAAAGTAAGGGACGTAGCTTTGGGGGGAGAGGGAGGAGAGTTTGTCATGTGACACGCCAAAAATAAATGCATTCCTGGCTTGCTAAGTGGGCCTCGGGGACCTGAGTTGGATCTGCTATGTCTGTGTGTTTTTTGTCGTTGGTCGTATTTCACTAAGAGGTTTAAACGCGTTATGTTTTTGTATCAGGAATTTGAATGACTCGTTCACCCAAAAAATAGAAGTAGTCCTTTAATGGATGCAAATTTACTACTTTTTAGAATTCACAAACATTGGCTGATGTAGGCTTTTTAAACTATGCCAGTCTCAGGTTTCCATGGTTCCTGTGGACTCATAAAAAATGATTCAAGCAATATAATTTGCACAATCGCAATAAAAAGAGGGTAGAATAATGTCAGAGGGCAAGGAACCACCAACACATTTGTACAATTATGACTTGTTTTATAAACACAACAGACTTATTATATGCATTGTTTAAATTTACAATAGAACAGACATTTGTGCACTGTGTCCCAAAGTGAAAAATGGAACCTAATCGGAAGTGACAGGGTGTATATTTATATACAAGGTTTCCATAAATCTTAGAAGGCGACCATTCTTGTATAATTTCTTTGTAAACAGCAACTGTATATAATAATACGCGCTGGGCAATGGTTCGCTCTTTCAGCTTGTCGACGGCGTTTCGACCCTCTATCAGTACGGGGTCTCCTCAGGACTAGTGATGCAGGGACATCTGGATTGCTTAATGCGCAGCCTTGTGAACTAGTGATGTGCCTCAAGTGAGAAGTGAAAGGGTATTACTCACAAGAGCACATCACTAGTTCACAAGGCTGCACATCACTAGTTCACAAGGCTGCGCATTTTCCTTTTAACTGTGACTTCATTGTTCACATTAACTAGTAAAAGGTTTGCTTGCCATTTATTGACAGTAAGGACAGATATGTCGGATTAGTTTGGGGAAACTCGAAAAACCATAAATAAGCAGGAAAAGGTGAATACCACATAAAAGTGCAATAGAAAAATATCGACACATTATTACCAGTTCCAAATTTCACCATTTAAGGACAACATGTACCTGAATTGACCAGTAAATTAGAGGCATGTATGTGTCTCGGGTATATTTTCCCTTTGCAAGGAGAGTTGGTGGATGCGCCGGGATAACACCAGTGTACTGACTTCAGCTACTCCAAGGTTCATATATACCAAAAGAAAAGCTGTGTGTTTGCAATATTTGCATCCATATAAATGTGAACGCATGAAGTCCACATAGCAGAAGGAAACAAACGGCAAAACCATATTCCCTTAGCACATTTATTTAAAACCAGTAGGCAATAATGACGGGAGATTGCCATCCCTGTATTAAAGCCTGTCTATAATTTCTTTATTACAAGCAACTTGTAATGTCTCTATTCTATAATAAAGAAATTATATAACCGCTCAACTGTAATAACTTATTACAGTTGAGTTCTTATGTCGCGATCCCTGCTGCCAGAGCCAGCAGTGGAACAGAAAAGTAAGTCACGGAGAATAATTAAAGCTGCCCTTTAGAAAACGAAATGGGCATTTTCCTTCTTTTGCTCTGTTGTTCTAGATCAGTGTTCTTCAATCTGTGGGGCGCGCCCCACAGGGGGGGCGCGCCACCATTCCAGGGGGGGCGCGCACTCCACGCGAAAATCTGATGGCTGATATTTGGCCGTAACGGAGGTTTTGAAAACAGCGGGATGGCAACCCTCACACCTTCAGCCCTTGATGAGCTGTTAAGAGGTGCTTGAAGGTGACTGAGAGGGAGGGGCTGCAGCTTCAGGCGCAGGGGCATCTATTCAGATGCAAACAGCCCTGAATGCGTCATGTCTCTGCAATTTAGAGGGGCCTCACACATTCCCTTTCTGCCCAGGGCCCCAAACATCCTAGAACCGGCCCTGATTACCCCGAGGCAGCACGTGGTTCTCTTCACAGAGCTTAATTACTGTCACTAAATTGTAAGCAAACCTCGGTTCTGCAAACATGCCGTCTATAATTGGAATAAAATAAAGAAATGGCACAATCGCAACCACAATGATTAAACAAAGTATGGAGGACAATCAGTTAAATCAGTTATCTTGGAGTATCTCCTTTAAGTACTGTACATCACAGTGGGGGATGGCACAACTAACATTTTGGAAAGAGAGCCTGTCTTCTCGTTGTCTTGTCCAGGAGGGGGTGAGGAGCCCTACCCCTCCCTGGAATACTTGAAAACTGCATGCCCACCCCTGTGCCCACCCTGGTGGATCCTTTCCAAGTCCTGGAATGGCTCCTGCAGCGAGGGTGAAGTTCTTGATGGGCCTCTTCTCAAAAAGGCTCAACTCAAAATTAATATGAAAATGTGGGCGAGTGAGTAAGTGAAGGGATGGGTGGATGGCTGGATGAATTAGTGAAAGGGTGAATGGATGAATGAAAGATTGAATAGATGGAGAATGAGAGAGGATGGATGGATTGATGAGTGAGTGGAAGGATGGATGAGAGAAAATGTAAATAGCTGAATGTATGGGTGGAAGGGTAGCTGGATGGGTAAAAGGGTGGATGGATGAGTGAAAGGATGGATGAGTGAAAGGATGGATGAGTGAAAAGGTGGATGATGAGTGAGTGGGTGGATGGATGAGTGAAATGTTGGATGGATTGATGAATTGATAAGTGCAAGGGTGAATGGATGTAAGGATGAGTGAAAGGGTGGATGTAAGGATGGATGAGTAAGTGAAAGGGAGGGTAGATGGACAAAAGGATGAA
The DNA here is from genome assembly GCF_964204655.1 of Triturus cristatus. NCBI lineage: Eukaryota > Metazoa > Chordata > Amphibia > Caudata > Salamandridae > Triturus > Triturus cristatus. The sequence continues at coordinate 822,781,669 of NC_140584.1, read as the reverse complement.
TGGATGAGTGAAGGAGTGAAAGGATAGATGGATGAGAGAAAGGATGGATGAGTGATAGGGTCAATGGATGGATTAATGAGTGGATGAGTAGATGGATGGGTCGGTGGATGGATGGAAGGAAGGCTAAATGAAAGGGTCGATGGAGAGGGAAAGGGAGGATGGATGGATGACTGAAAGGGTGGATGGGTGGAAGGATGAGTAAGTGAAAGGATGGCTGGATGGGTAAATAGCTGGATGGATGAGTGAATGGATGGGTAGAAGAGTGAATGGATGAGTGTACAGATGGATAGGGTGATAGGGTGAAAGGGTGGATGGATGGATGATGGATGAGTGAAAGGATGGATGAAGGAATGGTTGAGTGAAATGATAGATGGAAGGATACGTGATGGATAGGTTTGCAAATGGTTGAATATGTTTGGATTTGGCTGGGCTTACTTATATACTATGGCGTGACCTCCTCTGATGTGTCTGTAAAACGTACCTATTGTCCTGAAGTTTTGTCCTGAATTTTGACCTTCTGTCCTGAATTTGTGTCCTGAATTTTGACCCTTTGTCCTGAATTTTTACACTCACCGTTGGCAGTAGCAAAAATCCATCCACAGATTGACCGTCTCTGTGGTGAAAAACAGGCACACCCGTCACATTAATGTTGGTGGTGTTATTATCAATCTGTCATGTGTAAAACAAAGCATCCTAGTAAAAACTATTTGCACACATTTTATCTTGGAACATTTTGTTTGTTTTGAGCTGTGTAATAAGCCTGTCATTAACCACACCCACTCACAAATCTACAGTTCACTAAACTCCCATTGCGTTGAACATTATTTGCCGGATATGACCCGGGATATGCGGGTGGCAGTCAATTATGTAGTGTACAAGATTCCAGAAATTTCTGTCAGGTGGTGGTGGGGCCCGACATTTCAAAAAATTCAGTTGGGGGGGGCTCAACCTACAAAAGTTTGAAGACCTCTGTTCTAGATGAATAGAGATAAGCCAAAAGGGGATATTTATGTCAACGTTTTTATTTTTTCCACGCTCCAGGAAATTGTAGGAAAGGTAGAATCTCTCTGCATGTTTCTACACGTTTTAGGCTTCAGTGTTTTTCTTTTTAAATCTGAGTTGCATTAAACTGATTCTAATATTTTTACAACAAATATCTAACTGCTTTTCTGGTGTGTTTAATTCTGCACAATAGATTCTAATTGTATTCCTGTTTGCAAACATGATTTCTCTTTGTACATGAAAGGGCACCACACAAAAGAGTTATGTGGTTTTTGGGAAGGGTAATGTAAGGAGTGAAGTACCTCTGGTTGTACATTATAAGGATATTTCAAGTCACCTCGGAGTTCTTGGACATTTTAAAGGACCTCAGCATTTGGCCTTGTTCCTCTCTCCAGTCATGGAACTCCTTGATGACTTGCAATATCCTGACAATGCACTGTAGGGGGTACAATATCCCATATATAATTACCCCTGGGCTTGGTCAAAAAAGTACTGGGGTGTTACTTTTACTAATGTACTCTTGTTAGACACCACTTCATGTCACTAGCCCTCGTTTATAGGCCTATGAATGCGAGATGCTCAGTAACATTTGCTGAGCAGAGTGCCGCAGGGTACACACTAGCTTTCGTTTATGAGCACACAAGTATGTGCTTACAGAAGTCCTTGGCAAAGGGCTCCGAATAAGCTGACACATGGCAAGCACTTATATGAAACAGCATATTGTTCCTAGGTGCTCACTAGCATGTGTATATAAGGAGTATTTTTCAGCACATTGTTATAAAGCTCAAAGTAATGTGTATCAAAACTGTACACTAACGCAGGTCATATTCTAATAGTACTCTAAGAATGGTAACCAAACTTTCAAACAGTACACTTTTTCATGGTTAAAAAAGCCCAAACCCCTATCATTTGTGTTATAGGCATTTTGTACAGAAAATAAATACCTTCTGGATCTTTTAACATTTCTAAAGGTGTCATGAAAGGTATTATCACAGATAAATACAAGACACAGATATGGGGACTATAGTAAAAGTTTCAGTGTGTAGCAATGTTTGTTGAGAGATAGATGTCTGCCTGGGAGAGATGGCTGCCTTTTGTAACTCGTGTCTCACGTAACCAGGACTTTATTTCCAAATGCTCCTTTATGTCGCGCTAAAGTGTTGATGCTGCAAAGCGAGAGCTCTTGCCTACACTGTCTTGTCCAGTCTTTGGTGAAACGTAGCCTGGAACCGCTTGACGTTTAGTTGCTGGTGTGTGGAGTACCTGCCAATAACAGTTCTTTCCTATTGGAAGGTAAAATTAGGTGTATGCAAAACAGGGACCACACTTTTCCTGTAGTTTTCCTTTGTATATTTTGCTGAATGACTGTTTATCGCTTATATGTGATCTAACACTCTGAAACGAACCTTAAAACCCAGAGTTAAAACAATACTGGCCGATTTACAATTTTAACTATCCCCCAGGTAGCTTTTTCCAGGGCAGTAGTTGTTCCAATTACTTCTAATCACTTATTACAGAGCATGGCCGTGGGAGAGTGTTGTGCCCTTCTTGTCACTCAAATAAACAGATTGAGTCCTTCTGATGCTAATGCATCTACTAGCAAGCAGCACGAATGAAGGAAAGCCATTTTTTGTATTTCTTCATGACTGGCTTTGGGTCCCTTGCTCACTTTGCCACTGGATTCAAGCTAGCCTGGCGGATTAGGGCTGTTAGCCCGAAACCGGTCCCAGGATGTTTGTTTCCGGTCGCACAGGGTCAAGAGTGATTTGCATATAGCTGTGTCTGAACTGGGGTGGCAAAGTGAGCTAAAGAACGATGATGGATTCAACCCAGATCTGTGACTGGGGGTGAGTGTCTGAAAAGTTTCAGCGCTCCGTTCATCATCTCCTTGTTTTTGCTCAGATGTACCCCTAGCACACGTGAAAACCTCATGGACCCCAGGCTGGGAATTACAAGATTATATTGGTCACAAAATGCTCTAAGCAGGACACTGAAAGAACGTCGCAAATTTCCTTTTGTGCTCATTGGAAAGTGAGGAAGGCTCCTTAAAATTAAACTCTTTAAAATCCTTGACAGGCTGGTTCCGTGACATGCTGGTAATTAAATGACCCCCTCACTTTTTTAGGTCTCGCCTGGCGAAAGCAGCGCATGCGCTGCTCTCTGCCATGGAGAGGACCTTTTGTAATCGATTCAGCCAAAGCTGAATGAACGCGCGTCCAGATGGACAAACATGGCTGCTCCGCCGCCCGCAAAGCTAAACATGCACGCTTAGGGACAAATAAATGCACGTGCATGTGGACAGCCCGACGCCATCTTTGTGCACACACGCGCACATTTTTTTGTCCCTACGCTTGCATGGCGGCGTGCTTTCGCTTTCACAGACAGTGCCGAGGAATCTGGCGCGAGGCTTCCTGCGAGCATTGCTTGGTTTTTAGGGTTGCCTTCCCAGTGACTGTGGACAATGTCACTCTGCCCCATCCTCCCCCAGACAGAAGCTCATCAGTGTTGGGTATGTTTGTGATACGAACGTCACTCTGCCCCATCCTCCCCCAGACAGAAGCTCATCAGTGTTAGGTATGTTTGTGATACGAACGTCACTCTGCCCCATCCTCCCCCAGAATGAAGTTCATCTGTGTTGGGTATGTTTGTGATATGAACGTCACTCTGCCCCATCCTCCTCAAGAATGGTACCATCATTTGGGGGCGAGGATGTGGTCTCATGACTAGAGCTGCCGACTTTGGAGCTGGGATACCAAGGTTCGAGCCTTGTGGTCGAGTTCACATGCTGTGATTCTGGGAAATCACTTAATCTCTCGGTCCCTGAATGTGTAACGTAACCGGTGCTCATGTAAAGCGCTCCAATCTTCCGATCGAGTGCGCCCTATATAAATATGCAAAAAAAGGAATGCATGCACCTGTATGTTCCAAGACGTTGCATGTTTTGTGCAGATCTTGCCTCGAGGTGAAATCGAATAAGGCAGATCTGAAGTGGGGGGAGGCTGCACAGTGGATTTTAATAGATCAATAAGGCAGCGTGGGTGGGTTGTGTTTAGACGGAGACTGCTTTGTGAGTGACATCTCACTGCACAGACGTCTGACAGCAAAACAAAAGAGTCTAATGGCTGCACGGGCTGCACCGCGAGCGGGGCATGCACACTGATGCAAATACAACAAAGCCACGTGCTTGGAAGCAGAGAGACGTGCAAGTGTCTATCTGTGTGTTCAGAGAATGCAATCTGTGGAAATTTTCTCGAGTGAAAGAATGCTCACAGATGTTCTGAAGTGAGTGCATGCCCCCAGGTGTTCTGAAGTGAGTGCATGTCCACAGATGTTCTGAAGTGGGTATATGCCCACAGATGTTCTGAAGTGAGTGCATGCCATCAGGTGTTCTCGAGTGAAAGAATGCTCACAGATGTTCTGAAGTGAGTGCATGCCCCCAGGTGTTCTGAAGTAAGTGCATGCCCACAGGTGTTCTGAAGTGAGTGCATGCCCACAGGTGTTCTGAAGTGAGTGCATGCCCCCCCCCAGGTGTTCTCAAGTGAGTGCATACCTTATAGGCCTCAGTTGGTGCTTTGATTTTTGGTTTGCCAGCTCCAGATTCTCCTGCACACGGTGTGGCTGGAGCTGGTCTTTGTGGTAGGTGCCTTGTTATGCTTTTACAGTGGATGTGTTGGTCTTTGTGGGAGGTGCCTTGTTATGCTTTTATAGTGGATGTGTTGGGCTTTCGTTCTCCTCAGTGGCTGCGTTCAGTAGGAGAGTGGTTGCTGGTCTGCGCTGCTCCTTAAAGTCCTGTCCAGTTCTCTTCCACCTCAGGGTACTTCTAGGACTGCATCTGATACCCTAGATGGTAGGGAGCTCCTGAGATGTAATTCCTGGATCTTCATGTTTGGTGGGTTACTCTGCTCCATTCTCAGCACCTCCTGTACCTCGATAGTCCCCTTCTCCGTAGCTTCTCTCCAGGAGCCACTGCCTCCGCTTAGGCCTCCGCGACCGTCTTGCTCAACACCACTCCCCTTCCATGGTGGCGGAGCAAGCTGGTGTCCTTCCTTACCACCCCCTCCTGCAACTTTGTTCTCCCTACCGCGGGGGACCTCCTGCACTAAGATTCGCTTTAAATAAAACAAGCATTAAGTTAAAGCCATTTGCTTTGCTATACAATACCATTAGCAAAGCAAATGGCTTTAACTTAACCAAAGCCGAGACCTATTGCATTTTCTAATGCTTGTATTTCATACTCGCCAAGAAGAAAGAATGCCCTCTTAGAACTATTGTGAAAATCTCCACTTTGAAAACATTTATGGCTGTGTGATGCATTGTACAGAACCTGGTGGAAGAAAATTGAAAGAGTCGAATTGAACAATAGTGCGAGAGAGGCTTGCTCTTTTCTGGTGAGGGTTTTTTTCCCCCCAGAGTTTTATATAGCGTAAACTTCACCCGAAGGTTTCAGGTATCAGAGCTCTTTACATGAGCACCAGTAGCGTTACACAAGGACACATTCATATTTTTGTTAGACACAGGGAGATTGAGTGATTTTCCCAGAATCACAGGATGTTAAGCGTCCCTGACGAGGCTCAAACCCTCTTCCCCAGCATCGAGGTCGGCCGCTATAGTCGTAAAGCCACATCCTCTCCCCGGAGCGATTGAAGGGTGAGGCGGTCATTGAATTTTCGGTCCTGGATATTTTATGCTCTACATTATCCTCCTTGAAGAGCTCATCGCTTTAAGTATTGAGTAGATGCATCCATGGGATGCTCAAACATGCTTGCCACTGTCAAATAAGAAAAAACTGCTTTCTGGCATTCCAGGCACCTCTCAAGAGGCTGCTTTATCATCCCAAGCTACAGTCGGTAGCACTAAAAAATAAACACATTTCTGGCTAATGGGCCTAGAATTTAATTTACAATTCTATTAAGGGCACGGAGGAAAGGATTATGCATCTCTTTTATTTACTGCAGAATGACAGTAGTCAAATCAAAAACAGTTTACACATAAACTACACTTCCTATAAAACCTCCACTCAGTCAGGCCCAACTTAGCTTTTTCTCTATCAAGAGACTTGGATCCCTTTTCTTTCGTTGCAAAAGCGCATAATGTAAAGAAGAAAACCAGTGTAATATCAGAACTTCGACCAACAGATCCACAGAAATGCTCGTGTCACAGGTCAGTACAGTCCATTGAAGCAGAGACATCTTCAGCCAAAACCCCTCGATGCTGCACAAGTGCTCAAACATCAGCTCCTCCGAACAAAGGACCCACTTCGGACCCGTGCCCTGACTGTGGAACAGGATGAGCCGTCTTCATCGTCATACCTCACTCCAATTTCTGATGTTTTCCCGAAAGGCAAAAAATGAGCAGTAACAACTATCCTACTAAAATGTCCATAAACAATCATGGTGAGAGACATAGGCAATATACAATTGTGATCAATTTTAGAATACAAATAGCAATATTAACTGTCAAGACTATGCACATCATTTAATGTGGGATTATCCTTGCCTCCATGTTCTTAATAGAATTGAAAATTCTTGACCAGTTAGCTAGAATTTTTTTATTCTATGTCAAGACCCAGGAGGCTCATAATAGGCTTGTTAAGGCCGAATCAGCACCACAGATTCTACATTAGGAATAGGTTTGTAGCAAAAGGCCTTTAACTTCAAATATCTGAGGACCGATCTGTTGGCCTCATAATGTCCTCCAGATGAGAACCCAATTCAGAAGTCCTTGACGCCATGGCGCCCTTTACCAAGTGTGCACCAAATTGAAATTCATCTATGCCTGCCTCAGCCATAATCCATTTCATCCAGCACACCAAGGTAGTTGCCGTGAACGAGCTAAAGAGTTTTTCCAGGGCAATCAAAAGTTGACATGAGGGAGAATCCAAACGTCTCGTAGTTAGGAAGTGATATCTGAAAAGAGAGAGAAGTAAATCTTGGAGGAAATACAAAGAAATAAAGCAATAAAAAATTGCAGTACTGAATAATATAAATTAATATTCTAGAACTGTAAACAGAAGAGCAAATAAATAATACGAATTAATATGCTAGAACTGTAAACAGAAGAGCAAATAAATACAATAGAACATATCCCAGGGAGGGATGGGTGGAATAATGTCAGCCTCCGTGTCTTTAATGAAATCCAGATTCTCTAGTCATGGTAATAGAAGAATCACAATTTCATTACAAGAACGGAGGCTACATCATGCATGTTGGTAGCTTTGTAAGACTACATCAGAAATATGTTCGACAGGCTTGCAATAATGTCTAGCAAAGGTGCTAGCGTTGGACCAGTCAGCAGCTGTGAGGATGTCATTCAACTTACCACCAGACCAGAGGGATTTGCTGGCCATAGCACCTCTATTAGAATGGGCTTGATATTTACATAAGTCAATGCCTGCTAAGTTCATAGCGGTTTTAACCCACGTAGCAATGGAGGTTGAGGTTGAGGATATAGCTGTATGTGGTTTAACAAAGGAAATGAGTAATTGGTTGACATCATGGGGTCGAAAAACAGACATTCTATTATCGTACTCTCTCAAGCAATTGACAACATAAAGTTTAGGGCAAGAGTCAAAGCGAGGGTAGAAAACTGAATCGGACATAGTCTTAGTTCTTCTGTAATCTCAAATTTAACACCAAACATGTTATAGGACTTATTAGAAACCATTTAAAGCTTTGACATCAGAGACTCTTCGACAAGAAATTAGACATAAAAGAGTAGTGAGTTTGATTGAAAGGAATTTTCTGTTTAGGAGAGTGTTATCTGGTCAATTAGAGAAAAGGTCTAAAATTAGCTTAACGTCCCAAAGAGAATCGTATTTGGGTTTTGGAGGTCTTCTTAGATGAATGATCTTCATAACTCTACAAATAATAACGTTTTTACCTACCGTTTTACCATTCACGAGAACGTGACCAGCAGAGATAGCTGACCTGTAGCAGTTGATGGTTCTATAGCTAAGACCTCTATCAAATTGTTCGCAAAGAAAATTAACTATGTCAACAATAGGTGCCATAAGGGAATCCAGGTTCCTTTCCAGGCACCAACGAACCCAACTTCTCCAAATGTTGTTGTATCTGTAGTGGGTACCTGGAGACCCTGACTCTCTGAGGAAAGTTGCAGCTGTAGACGAAATTCCAGAGACTTCATTGGATCTCCTGACACTTTCCAAGCAAGAAGGTGCAAATTTCCTGTTTGGATTAGGGGGTGAATTCCGCCATCTACGTCTGTTAGGAGATATTCTAGGGAAGGGATTAGAAAGGGGGGTTCGGATGCCAGCTCCAGAGTGGTGGGGAACCAAGCTTGAGAGGGCCAGAAGGGAGTTACTAGAACAAGGGAGCATTGTTTGTGTCTCACTTTCTATAGAACCCTTTGGATCATGGCAAAGGGGGGAAAAGGCGTAGGCACTGAGATCCTTCAAAGATTGGAGAAAGGCGTTCACTGCTAGAGATACGGGATCGGGCATCCAGCTGAAGAATTTTTCCAGTTGAAATGTTAGTCTGCTCGCGAATAGGTCTATTTCCAAAGGTCCCCAAATTTTGTCCAGAGACCTGAAGACGGAAACGTTGCGTTTCCAATCGCTGTGATCTAGGAGGAATCTGGAGTTCCAGTCCGCCGAGATGTTCGATTTCCCGGGAACATATTCCGTTTTCAGAGCGATTTTGTGTTACAGACAGAACATCCAAAGTTTTTTGGCCTAATTCGATAGATCCGCAGATTTGGTGCCTCCCAGACGGTTTATATAGGCTACTGCAGACATGTTGTCCATCTTTAAGAGGACTGACCTGCCCTGGAGAGAGTGCTTGAAGCTCATCAAGGCGTAAAGACTAGCTGTGAGTTCCAAGTAGTTTATGTGCTGAGAGGATTCTTCCAGAGACCAGACGCCACCTGTATTCTGATCGAGAAGGCAAGCCCCCCAGCCATGGAGGCTGGCATCTGAGTCTAAAACAAATTCCGGTTTTGAACCAAAGATCGCTTTTCCGTTCCACGCGTGCAGGTTTTCGAGCCACCAAGCCAGTTCCACCTGGGCTTCTCGGTCTAGAGAAACGCATTCTTCGTACTAAAGTCCAGACCTTAGGGCCCTCGCTTTCACCCTTTGGAGAGCCCGATAATTTAGGGGACCGGGAAAAATCGCCTGAATAGATGAGGAGAGAAGACCGAGTAGTCTGGCCAGTTCTCTCAGGGGAAAGTCTTGTTGCTTCAAGACATGACAAATTTCCTTCCTGATTTTGCCTTTCTTCTTGGAAGGGAGTAGGAGGAGACATTTGGAGGTATCTACAGTGAAGCCCAGAAACTCCAGAGACCTGGAAGGAGTCAAGACCGATTTTTCTTTGTTGATGATGAATCACAGGTTTCCTAGAAGATCCATTACTGTATTGAGATATTTGGGAACAATCTTGCGACATAATGAGAATTTCATCTAGATAGATGATCAAACGGATGCCCCTTTACCTTAGGTATGAGGTGATTGGTCTCATAACCTTGGTAAAACAAGTGGCAGAAGAAACACCGAATGGGAGGGCTTGGAACTGATATAAGCAGTCCTCCCAGAGGAACTGGAGAAGGGGTTGGTGGATTTCGGCGATAGGAATGGTGAAATAAGCATTCTTTAGGTCCAATTTTACTAACCAGGCTCCTTCCAGAAGAAGATCTCTCAGAAGATGGATCCCCTCCATTTTGAAGTGTCTGTAGACCAAAAATTTGTTTAGATGTCTTAAATTTATCACGGGTCTCCAACCCTTGTCTTTCTCTCTACAAGGAAGAGTGTGCTTATGAATCTGAGTTCTTTCAGAGAAACTTCTATAATCGCTCCTTTTTGGAGCATGGAGGAGATCTCTTCTCTTATTTTCTGTTGTTCCGAAGGGAGTGGAAAGACCCCTGGAAGAGAGGTTTGGGTAGGAGTTTTCTTAAAGTCTATTCTGAAACCCCGGACGGTATTTAAAACCCATGGATCCTGAGTGATCAGTTTCCAATTCTGAAAAAAGAATTAGAGTCTCCCTCCTACCTTTTGGGGGAAAGAAGGAGAGGTAGGAAGGGGAAGAATACTCACTTGGTGGGTTGTTATTGATGGAGGGTCCGCAGGATCTGAATCCTCTGGAGCGCATGCCTCTCCCTCTCTGGGGATAGGACTGTGAGTTGTTGCATTTCTGAAAGCCTCTTCCGAAACCGTGCGATCTTGTTGAGGGCCTTTGGTTAAATCGTCCGGAGGAGAGGCCCCTTCTTCTGGCCCGGCCAAAAAGGTTATTATTAAAGACGTTGCGCTTGTTCTGTTGGGCCTTATCCAAGGCCGTAAAAGTTGTATTTGCCAAGAGACTTTATGAGATCATCTCCGAAAAGTAAATCCTTAGCGTTCTGAGAGGTGTCTTTGTCAGCCATGTCGGAGGGTTACGGGTTTATTTTAGTTAAGACAACTCTCCGTCTGTCTGCATTTAAGCTTGCATTAGCATTGCCAAGCAGGATTAGAGCCCTCTGGCTCCAGCCACTGATCAAGTTTGTATTAAGGGGAGTGCCGTTAATATGGCTCTTTCCGCTGCGTCGATAATCCTGGCTAGTGGGCCTAGGACGTCTAGGAGACGATCTTGACACCCCTTAAGGGACCTTTCCATGCCTTTACGTGGATCTCGACCAGGTTTGAAAAGAAACTTGATCAACTCTGGATCTAAGTTAGGAGTTTGGCATGCTTTGTCATCAATGGAAGGTCTGGAACACTCAGCTCTGGGGATATTACGTGTATTGCGCTCCAATGGGTACCTCAACCACTTATTAATGAAGTTTGCCACGTGGTCTTGAGGCCACCACTCAGGGCTTCTGGGATGCTTAAGGTTCAGGGGAGAGAACATCTCTTCTCCTAGGGGGTCGAGAATGCTATCCTTTGAGGATGAAGATGGCTCAGGGGGGTTAAAAAGGTCTTGATCATCGTCCTCATCCAAATCAAGGATATATTTGTCGGGGGTACCTGACGAATTATCATCATCATTAAATTCATTGTCTCCCGTAAGTTCATGAACACTTAGATATTTTGTGCCGCCAAGGACACCCGGATATTGTGTGCCGTGAGGGACACCCGAAATATGTTGTGCCGCGAGGGACACTCAGGGAGTTTGAGGTGCGAAGACCTTCCTTTGTAGTTGAGGTGCTACGACCTCCTGGATTCAGTGAGGTGCTGGGACCTCCCATAGTGCTCTTAGGGGTTAAATATTCTAAGTTTTTATTTTTCTTTCATCTTTTACACCTTACATTAGAAGTGTCATCATTGAGAGTTACAGTGAACTCTTCCTCCTCAGAAGGGAGTGACCTTTTTGAAGACATTACCTTTTTCAAAGTATCAAGCATACAGGTTTGCATTTCACTATGTAGGAGCTTCTAAAGGCTTCATTTTCTAAATTGGCTGTAGGGGCAGAAGCGTCATCCGACTCTGAGTCAGACATGGCGCAGGGTAGGAAACTAGAGATATAGGGTAGAAAGAATAATTAAAACTCTGATTCAAGAAGCACTATGCGCTGAAATAAAGTTAGGAGCAAAGCAGAGGAGGCCAGGTCATAAAGGTTACAGTTAAAATGAACCAAGAGTCGTTATTTCTATTCTTTTTTTTTTTTGTGCTAAAAAGCGTAAGACTTGCGGTAGAAAAGAGAGAGGCAGCAGCTGATCGCGGAGTCCGACGAGTAACTGACACTCGTTTAGGCTTGCGATCAGCTGCTGCTGCAGGTTGACATGGAGACCGGAGATTCAATAAATAGGAGTCCGGAGCGAAGAAAAAAGAAGAAAGGAACTTGGCAACGCGAGCACGCAACGTCGCGGTTGCCAAGGTTCATTCCTTGAAATTGTGAGCGTTACATGACCGCGCTCGAGTAGCGGCGTGCATCGTGAAGGAAACCGTGAAAAAATAGCTAAATAAGCAGAAAGGAGGGGATTAGGTCCGAATGCGAGTAAGTTGCGTAGGAGGCGAGGTATGGGCTGAAAGAAAAAACCTATTCAAAGGAAAGGAAATGGGTAGAAGTGAAATACTTACCAGCGCTGTGAATAAAACACAGGAATTCATTCAAATTAACCAAATAAATGCACAATATTGTAAGGGATAGCAGGTGAGGAAAGAAAGAAGGGGGATTTCCATAAATTGGAAATCGGTGTGAAGGCAGAAAGTAGGAAGGATAGGGGGGGTTAGCCCAAATCATTCAAAATAGGGAAAGCAGATAAATCAAAGTCATAAAGGAATCATAAATGAAGACAACTTATCTGCTCAGAGCCGCATTTAAAAGAGGCAGATTTATGTTGGCTCATGCCCTTTATGTATTTTCAGTGTTCTTTTATGGAACCTTTTTATTGTGATGTATGCGGCTGCTTAGAGACTGCATTAAAAGATAATGCATAATGTAGCCTCCGTTCTTGTAATGAAATCCCTAAGCTCCCTTGCGCAGACTTCATAGGCCTTTAAGAACTGTACCACACAATTTGGGATTATTCGGGAAGCACAGATATGAAACACTTCTGACGAAAGTCTTTGTCCACCTAGAAATTTGAAAGGAAACTCCGTTCAGAGAAGTCGTCCTACCAGCCAAATCGAGAGCCCAAACGTCAGACATTCTCAGGAAACCAGGCATGAAGGCATAGTAAGCTTTGCCTATAATTGCTTCCTGATAAGATCAGAGTTAGCAAGCCAGTTTTGCAAGAAAGTTAACACCGCATTGACATTCCAAAGGCATGAATGGCGAAATTGAGGTGGATTGAAGCGACAAATGCCCCTCAAGAGTTTATTCACCAGTTGATGCTTACTGGTCTGCGGTAAGAAATTCACCATGTAGGACAAATCTACTCCCACGGGATCCACAGAGTTCACCACACCAACGTACCCATCACCGCCAGACTGAGGAATAGCGTTTATGGGTACCTGAAGATCCGTACTGTTGGATAAAAAAAGGTAGCTTATTCTGAAAGGCTAGGGATTTGCCAACAGCCCCCAAAATATTACAGAACATGAGTCAAAGTAAGGCCACTAGCACCAGCGGATGAAGGGACATCACTGGATCCGTCCAGATGTCCAGAAATTACAGAATTTGAATCGGAGGCTGGCAAGATAGTTCCAGAACGAAAGGGAACCACAGCTGGCACCTCCAAAGAAGAGTCGCTAGTATCAGATCCATTTTCTGTTTCCTCACCTATGCTGTTTCCCTGGAGATCATCATAAATGTGGGAAAGGCATATTCGAGAGCCCCGCTCCAGTCTTGAGGAAACGTGTCGATCACGAGGGCTGACCGATCCATATGGCAACTTCTCCAGTTTATAATTGTTCTGGGAGGCAAAAAGATTGATGTCGTATTGGCCCCCAAGTGACCAAAACACTTGAGGATGCAACTGCCAATTGATGACATCCCTCAGAAACCTGGAGTTCAAGTCCACCACAGCGTTGTTCTGACCCAGAAGATATCCCGTGACTAGAGAGATCTTGTGCTGTAGGCAGTAATGCCAATATTTTTTGGCTATCCCTGGCACCATCCAAAACCTTGTCCCCTCGCTTTTGCACCCCCAGTTTGTTTTTATACTGGACCGCTTGCACATTGTACATTCTGAGAAAAATGCAACCACTCACCTTCTGTAGGAACATAGTCTTCACTGCAAAGGAGCCCTGCAACAGCTCCAGGCAATTGATATGCAACTGCAGTTCATCCGCTGACACTGGCCACCTGTTGAAAGGGACCCACATCTGGCCCCCCAACCCCACCTGCTGGCATCCAATTCGATGATGACATCTGGACGTGAGGAAAACCGCGCCCTGCCGTTCCATGCCTCCTTGTGGTTCAGCAACGTCGACAGTTCCGCCCTGGCCTCCTGAGGGAGATGGATGCGGTCCGCATACTAAAGGTCTTTCTGCAGATGTTGTATTTTCAAATGTTGGAGGGTCCTGTAGTGCAGAGGACTCAGAAAGGTGACTTGAATGGACAATGCCAGGAGGGCTGACGGCCAAACAAATCCCCTGTTTGATGTTCCTCATCTTCTGGGCTGGTTATAATAATTGAGCCGTCACTAAATGTATGCAGAATCCCAAGAATTCTATATTGTGAGACACATTCAACCCAGGTTTACTCGCGCTCACCACCAAGCCCAACTCTTGCAAGAGGTGAAACGTACAATCCAGATGACACATCAAAAGCATTTGATCTTGGACCATCAGGATCAAATCATCTAGATAGACAATCCTTTGGACACCCTGAGACCGAAGAGACTTTACGACTGATTTCATGACCTTGGTGAAGCACCAAGGGGCGGAAGACAGGCTAAAGAGAAGAACCGTGTATTCGTACCAGCGGTCCCGCCTTTGGAATTGGAGAAACCATCTGTGAGGCAAATACATTGAAATGGTTAAAAAGGCATCTTTGAGATCCAGCAGAACCATCTAATCGTTCTCTTGTTATAAGTCTAGAAGAAGATGAATGCCCTCCATCTTGAAACCCCAGGTGTGGGGAAGCAACGGAGGAATCACCACTTTGCGCAGCAGCTTGTGAATTTCCGAGGATATGAAACTTATCTCTGGAAAGAACAACCATTTGCAATACAGTAGGTCTCACATTTGCGCAAGTTTAAGCTATTGGCATTGTAAATGACAATGCCTTTTATTTATGTTTTAAAAACGAAAACAAAAATAAAAGGCCTTGTCATTTACAATGTCAATAGCTCAAACTCGTGTAAATGTGAGACCTATTGCATTGCAAATGCTTGTTATGAATGTTAATACCATAGTCAAAACTAAACAGCGGTAGCGGGAAACTTTGGTCTCCATTTGTCATGATGGAAATTTTCAGCACGTGGATCAAGGAGTCAGACGCACTCATTACAAGGGGCACCTGAATACAGCCTTGGCAGGATACAGGAAGTAGGCATCACAAGGCCCAGCTCATACCACTGGCCGCTCCATGTTAAACATTCAAGATTCTGCCCCTGCAAAAATGTCCAGAATTACATGTGCTGTGCTAACTCTAGTTGTTGCAGGTTTTTTTCTTCAAATTATGTCACAATCCATAGGGCTCTATAGGGAGTAACATGAAATCTCCTCCCCCCTCCCACCCCAAACTGTAATTCTGGAATTACGGTAATCCTTTGTCTTGATAACAGCGCAGTTACCACAGCACTTCCAATGGATGCCTTGATGGTTTTTACTTCCAACAGCACCAGGACAGTGAGGACCTGTGTGGACCAGTGGATGATATTCGCCTTTTTAGTGATGAGAACAGCAAAGCCGCAAACCAGCAGCTCTCCCACGGTGGCATTCCGCGGGGACCCGGGCGTTCCAGCGTGCATGCAAAATCTCACAAACCCATGAGAAGCTGGTCAGCGTGCAGTGATTTTGACTAATTATACTGGATTAGCGCATATTAATGCAAGCAGTTTTCTCCAGAGTTAATGACCTGCTTACTGGGCTCTGCAAGGCCCCTGCTGGGTCTGTAAACAGCAAGAAACCAGCGCTGTTCATCACCCCTGAGCTGAATGTGCCCACTGGTATACCTCACTTCCGGGTGCCTCTTGTTTGCCGGCTTGTAGCAGTCCTGCCCCTCCATGAAGTAGAGCCCGGCAGAAGCCCATGACAGTAGGCAGGCGAGCAGCAGCAGCTCGGGTCTGGTCATGGTCAGTCAGTGATTGTGGCTCATGTGATTTCTCACTCTGAGCTGTAGCAGACAGAGCCTTCTGAGTCTACCCCGAGGGTCAGTAAGAGTGTCTTCGATCACCCTTTAAAGGGGACATCGGAAATATACAGAGCCTCAAAGGAGCTGCCCCGTAAACTCTCTGGTCTATGTACATTTATACACAAGCATTTACAATGCAATAGGTCTCGCAACTCCGAGTTCTGGAGCTATTGGCATTGTAAATGGTAATGCCTTTTATGAAAAATTAAAAGGCATTGTTATTTACAATACCAAAAGCAACACCAATTGCATTGCAGAGCGTCATGTCCATGAAGCGGGCGCCGTGCTCATTAAAGTTTTTAATAAAAAGAAAGAAAGATTGCGGTGTCCCTGCACTGGGCGCCACGCTCCTGACTAAAGTTAATTAAAAAAATGATGAACCGTAGCGCAGTGTCTTTGAAGCAGGCGCCACACTCTGTATTACATTAAAAAAAAAATTATAATAAACTGAGTGCGGTGTCCCTGAAGCGGGAACCGCCCTCAGTGTTAAAAGTTTGAAATTTTAAAAACCCACAGTGGTATCCCTGAAGCGGGCGCCGTACTTAACATGCAAATACCACAAAATAAAGCAGCCGCCATTGTCCCTATCAGTGTCAATAACAAAAAATAGTGCTCACTCACTAGATAAAGCAGTCCATGTAACGTGCCAAGACAAAGGTCCAATTCTTATACGCGGTAACAAGGAGGGACTAACGAGCCTCATAATGAATCGGAAGCCAGATTTTTACCAAGGACAATGACACCAGCCAATTAAAAATATGGGAGGAGAGGGGACGAGGCCTCCACAGCATACTCTACTACAGCATGCCTCGCAGAGCGAGGAGTGCATGCGCGCTGCCGCTAGGCTCGACCTAATAAACAGACAGTTGTCCGGGCAGAATCTTTTGCCTGGGAGACTCATAGAACATACGTGTATCCTGAGTTCCGCGACACCAATTGAGAGGAAAGTGTTGAAAACGACCTCCAGAATAACCTCAGAACGTTGAATATGTCTTACCTGTAGTGGAGGAGAAAGTTCCCAACTGGCTTCACGATCGAAATCCGCCTCTCCCGTAATTACTTTGTACATATCTGGCACAGGAGGTAAAGATGGCACCTCTGTTGGAGTTGGAGCCATGCCTCATCTTCTGTTGCCAAAGCCTTGTTAGGAGCATCGAAAGAAGGCGAGGCCCGACGATCGCCCACAAAATTGCCCAGCCCTGGCAAAAGGCTTTGATTCAAAACTCTCTTGAGGGAACTCTGGACCTTGTCAAGGGCTGTGCCGTTAATTCATTTTCTTAGGTCCTTTACAAAAGGATCCCTGAAAAGCATTGTATTGGTGATGGGGCCGGCCTCAGTGGAAGCCTGCTGTGTCAGCTTGGGGTCAATGCGCATAAGAATGGACTTGCCCCGTCCATAAAACTGCATAGTTGGCATTGCCCAACTGGCAGATGGGTCTCTGTTTCCAACCAGCCAACATGTAAGGGTCCACCAGCACCCCAGGCTCCTTAGTGTGTACCGACAACTCTAGGATATTTGCAAATGGACCAACCATATCCAAGAGTTTGTCTTGACAGGAACATGATAACCTGTTGATCCCCTGTTTTGGGTCCTTGGAGAACTTTTTTAGGAAGGTCGCCATATTTAGGTCCGCCTCGGGAGTATCAGCAACTTTATTCACAATCAAACACTTGGGGATATCCTTATCAAAAGTCTTTTGCAGATGTACCTGCATATAGTTTGCGACTGCCGGAAGCGGAATCCACTCTAATGAGTTGGGTTTCGTCCGTGTCCAAAGACAGCAGACCTGAGGATTCACTAACGTTCTCCGAAGGTTTTGTAGATGGAGTTGAATCTGGATTTTATTTAGAAGTTTATGTGAATCATTAGATTGTTCAGAGCCGTGGTACTCAAAGTACGGCCCGCGGGCCGTCAGTGGCCCGGCAGGGCTTTTGTTTGGCGGCCTGCGGACCTTGACATGCCGTTTTTACACTGCCAGTGAGGCCGACAGTAAACACGGAAGCAGACCGCAGCAGCATGCATGGTGAATACGTTTTCACCACATATGCTCCTGCAGCCATCTTCTGGGTTTACTGCCAGCTTCTGCGACCTCACACATGGCACAGTCGGAAAGCTTCCTAAAAGGCTCTTTAACCCCTCCCCTGCTCATGACGGAACCACGCCGTCATGAGCCACGGGCGCCGTGTGCTCATGACGGAGTGGTTCCGTCATGCTGCGGCCGTTGGCGGCCGCTCCGCCCACGCGGCGCTAATTCTCCGCCTGTGCGGGCGATTAGCGCCGTGGGCGGAGTCATGACGGAACCACTCCATCATGAGCACAGCTCGCCCGTGACTCATGACGGAGTGGTTCCGTCATGAGCACCGCGGCGCCGCTGTGCCCCCAAACCCCCCCCCAGCGCTGCGGCGGAATTCCCGCCGCAGCGAAGGGGTTAAAAGTCAGCAGTACGCGTTTTCACAGCTGACTTTTAAAGGACATTTTGGGAAGCTTCCTGTTTCGTGTTGCCAATGACGTCCACTTCTACAGCCTCTTCTCCTGCAGTCTCTACTCCACCCACCGACACAGACACAGAGAGACACACACAGAGACAGAGACACAAATACACAGAGGCACTCAGAGACAGACACACACGGAGACAGAGACACACACACAGACACAGACACACAGAGACACACACACACACGGAGACACAGAGATACACAGAGACCGAGAGACAGACACACACAAAGACAGACACAGAGACTGAGACACAGACAGAAAGACACACAGACAGAGACACACACAGACAAGAGA